>NC_090930.1:785811073-790811073 GCF_040938575.1 Ambystoma mexicanum | reverse complement strand
CACTTTATACTTCAAACCATGCTGTTGATTGTTCGGTGGTAGTGCCTCTTTAGTAATCACTTTTTGTGTAGACACACTTTGTACCCTCTCTGTGCAAGGCAACAATAGGCCAGTTTGACAGCTGGATGAAATTACACCCTGGTCCATGATGTTAATAGGCCCGTCCTTGGTGGCCCAAATACTTTAGTATGCCGTCCTTTTGCCGACAGTAGTTTTTTCAATGGAATTTTTACCGAACAAAATTAAATCAAAAAAACTAATCGAAATATATATGGGCAGGTTAAGAGGTTAAAATGGATGTGTATGGGGTTTGTGGGGTTAATAACATAGGCAAATTAGGGGTTTAGGGGGTAATCCTCCAAAATGTAAAAAAAAATGTTCAATGAGTTTTTCTGATGGATTTTTTTCCGGTAACAAATCAAGCGAAAAAACCACTGTCGGTAAAATGACATAGAACCAATGCTTTGTGTGTGCTTAGATCAGGATAATATGGAAACGGATTTGTATACCAAGTCCCCACTTGGCGTGCCCCTCAATGATGCCCCAACAGTAGATTACAGAGGTGGAAACTATAATGGCCCTTGGTGCAACATGTTCTGGTTCCAACAGCAGTTGGCATGCCATTGTGCGGACGGGAGTGTCTTCCTCAACATCCGAAAAGCTGTCCACCACCACAGACTTTGCCACTCTACCGTCCATCATAGTTAAATTAGTCTTGCTTTTTTAGTTATTATTCTCAAGTAGCTCCGGTACCATCAAGCTCCTCAGGAATTTGTGAGACAATCTTATACTTTCATACCTCTTTTTGATATTCTTAGTCTTTACATTTTGAGGCACCAATACATTATTACGCTTCTGAGAGGCTTTTTTGTACTTGCCCAACTGCTTCTCCCCTTGTACAGGCCTTACCTGGCCAGGCCCAGGTGTGATGGACACCCACTCAGAGTCGCTTTCATGGGCCCTTGTTGCCTTTGTAGGGGGCCCTCCATTTATAATGACAGAGTCAGATGGTTCTTGGAGAACAAGCTGGGGTTGAGACTGGGGGACTGCAGATTGTAACATTAAGATTGCCTGGGATAAATCAGAACGTTCTTTAATGTTGTTTGATTGGACTAGGTCCGTTAGTTCCGATTTATTGATCATGTTATCCAGTTTGGTTTGAAAAAGCCTAGAACAATCGTGTGCATTCTAACTTCAGACTTGTCTTCATATGGTGAGGCAAGAGTAGATATCAGCTAGATCAACGCAATTGCCCTTTATTCTCAGAAGCAAAAGTAGAAAAAAGGCAGTTATTTGTGCCTCTTTTATTCATTTAACAAAATCATGAGATTCAATAGGAGAGAAACATTCACTTCTCCTTCACCAGGGGAAGCAGGGAGAGGTAATTTCCTTTCCATCTCTAACATCTTTTTCTGGACTGTGAAGTCCATATGCTTTGAAAGACTTCATGATCGAAACATTGCCAGGAGAAGCTGGGCCCCGAAGTAGGCTAAAAACTCAGCCAATCCCAAAGGGCAAAAGCCTGTATAGTTAATGAGGAATATAGTTCACGGCAAGTAGACCCGAGGAGCTTATATGTCAGGTGCCTATAAAAAGTAACCATGTGTAGCTTACATGCCAGGTATGATATTATTTACGGTCAACATCAGAGAACCATTGGGGGACTTGCATCCACAAGCACTGGGGTGCCGAGTGACATCACTGAATGTTCCTTAGTGCCTGTAGGGCTCCACCGTCAATAAGCTGGCCTCTTGCCAACCAGAAGAGGTCTCTCCATGCCGTACCCCACCAATGCCCAGGGATCCTGGGAATGTTCTGCAGAACTGCTCCTTACGCATCTGGCGAACAGCCAGTTTCCTAATTTGAGGAAAGGACCCAATGGTTGCTGTGCATCATCCTCTAGCAACACTCTACCACCTTCTCAACTTCCTTCAAGCCGCGCTGCACTGTGCACAGAAAGATGTCTGCATTTTGCCATGCCAGCCTATTGGTCATTGGTTTTGATTGGACAAATATTTTCAGTTCCCCTTATTCAAGGGCTAGCCCCTCTCCTTTGATTGGTCCTTCAGTTTACCAAGGCCAAATTCGGGAGGGGCAAGTCCTCCAACTTGAAATTAACTTTTATGCACATTTCAATTTATGTACCTAAAAGACACAAAGTGCCAAATATTTCTAGTTTATAGTTAAACATAATAATATTTACATGACTAAAATGGTCTGCCCATGCCGGATCTAATGAAGCATGTCTCGTCGTGGCACAATGTTGCAGGTTTGAATGCAATTTTTTTGGGAATTACTCACAAATTATAAAATTCAATTTCACAAAATTTTACACACAGTTCTTTACTTTCATTGGTACTATATTCCTAAATTTCTGCTTTGTGACATTTTCTGAGAAGCTACCATCACATTTCAGATTTGTGAGGGGAGTGATGTTAATAGAAAGGTCCTCTCATAACCTTTCCAATGATGTCTGGGTTATCTATCTGTGACTTATGGATCTCGAGATAATAAACAAAGTATGATTCTTAATGTAAATCTATGGCAACATAATGACAGGCACATTTTACCTAATTTTCACATTACATTTCTTTGAGCTCACTAGGTGGCCTGGCCATCGGCTCTTTTGCTCATTCTGCCTGCAACAAAGTCCAATAGCATTCTTGCAAGGTTAAAGGCCGGGCCATGGGTCTGCTTATTTTGAAGAGCATAGAAGATTGCCACATCTTGAAGAGCAGAGAAGATTGCCTTATCTCCAGGTTCAGGGGAAATCCCTCGAGAACAGGCCTGTGTTCAGTATCTCTGAACTGCACCCAAACCTGAGTTATTCAGAGTTAAACTCATTAAGGGCTGCCTCTCTGTTGACTCAGCTGTTTACTCCAACCAAATAAACTCCTCTGTCATGCATGAATACAGCCTTCTCTTTGGCCCTGACAAGAGATTGTCCTTCAGATAGAGAGCAGAGCAGGGCAGAGCAGGGCAGGGCTGAGCCTGGCATATGATGGGGGAAGGTGTCTTTGAATCTCCATGTTGAGGTCAGCCTAATTAACAGAATTCTGCACTTTACATGTCTCAATTTCTTTCTTTAGACATGAGGCCTGCATAGATATTTGACCTCATATCATATGCAGTTTTCTCCTGTACCATGCCATCCATGTCCATCTTTACATCCTGGTATATATTTCCCCATGACTCTGGCAAAGGAGATTCATTTTTCCCATGTGTTCATTGTTCTAAGCTGCAAATGCACACCTTTCCCAGGTGACTGTTTCAATGCCTGTGAAGCTACAATTAATTTTTTGCTCTGTCAGCAAGGTGGCATTTTAAACATCAGTCGCATGTAATGGAAAGTTGTTTCAGGGCCTTTGCATAGACACTTAAATGATAGGCCCTTCTAGTGTTTACACTTCTCTTTTCTCAAAACAGCATTTTGATACTGGGCAGTTGCTAGTGAAATACTGACTTGTTGGTCTGGCAGTCAACAGTGTGCCTTGAATTCCCTTCTGCAGAGTAGTCTCATATTCCATGCTCCTGATTCTCAATCTGCAGAAGACACACATTTCCATGGCCTGCTTTAACATTCAATAAAACAGCGTTTTTATGTTTTTTTCTTTTTTAGTTGGTCTTTTTCTCCGCTAGTCGACCATGTGTTTTCCAATTACAAAAAAAGGGATTTAAGCACTTTTAGACCCACGTGGCTAAAGGCAGTTCATTAGGACCTGATGATGGCTTTCAACACCACACATTGTTGCTGGGGCCAAGGGACGACGTCCCTGGAAAACTCACAAACTCACGAGCAAGATGAGGCGGCACAAAAGGGAATCATGGCAGCACCGATGGTGGTCACCAAGGAAAAGTTAATTATCTGCCTTAAAGATGTACAAGAAAAAAAGATGGCGACATTCAAGGAAAAATTCTCCCTATTACAGTCAGAGCTGAAACAATCTGTTTAGGAGATGAAAGGTGAGATCGCCAAGTTGGGGTAGTGTGTGGACATCAATGAACCCACTTTTCAAGAAGCAGGAGAAGATGCCAAGAAAGACAATGAAACATTGAAGCATCTCTTGAAGCTTTCTCAGAACCTAGAAATTCAATGCAGAGACCTGGAAAATAGATAGAGAAGATCAAACATATGTGTAAAAAACCTTCCGGAAGATGTCACGGGTAAGGATCTAAAGGACAAAATCCAGCAACTCTGAGTCCCTCCAGTCAAGCCTAAAAGAACAAAGCCTCGGACAAGATCAAGAGATGTTTTAATAGCTATGACATCACATGGGCAGAAGGAAAACATTCTGACAGCAGCACACAAGGCAGCCCCATCGGAATAAACGGAGTGGAAATTCAGCTATTCCAAGATCTAGCGCAATCCACTTTACAGAAACGAAGAGCTATGGGACCAGTAATAAAAGCCCTATACCAAAAACAAATGAGGTACAAATGGACATTCCCGTTTGGGCTCCTATTCACATGGGAAGGAAGGCAGGGACGAATAACTACTTGCAGTGAAGGCTTCAGTATCCTACAGCTTGAGGGAGAAGAATCAGAGGGCATGCCATGGACTGCCAGCTCGCTAGCCCGAGAAGCAGAACATGGGAGTGGTTGAAGGTGCCAAATGGAAGTAGAGGAGGGAAAGTCCCCTGAGTAGCATGCAGAGACTGGGGTTAATGGACAATCAAGAAGATAAAGAGTAATGACAAGGGAAACAGATTATCTAGTAGCTCTGGTGGATGAACCATTGCAAATTTGATTGGTTTCCCGAAATTACAGCAACACTAGGAATGACAGATGAAGAGAAGGAGAGACAATTGAAGATAGAAGCCCTGGAGGGGGTTATTGTCTTTGAGGGCCATCTGGAATCAACAGGGGAGTTTTAGAATACTCCTGACAGTTTGTAACTTAGAATATCTTCATATCAATTCCAGAGGCTGATATGGGGATCTTGAAGAGCCAATAAGAGAAAACTATGCAAAAAAAGGGGGGGGAGATCACAACATATCACATTAGGAGTGCCGCAGAGCGTAAAGGGACACTAAAGGCGACTAATAAAAGGCACTCCCCAGGAACCAAAAAAGGAAGCCAATACAAATTAATAACATACGACATCAGGGGTCCAAACACCTAGTTAAAAAGACGAAAAGTGAACACTTCTTAACTAAGGAGAAATTGGATATAGTTGCTTTCCAGGAAACTCATATACGTAAAAAGGACAAAGGAAAGAACAAACTAAGACACCACCCGCACATATATCAGGCTAATGCTGATAACAAAACTGCGGCGGTGTTATTTATTTTATTTATTTATTGGATATTTGTAAGGTGCCTATACAACAAATGGTGTTTCAAGGCACCACACGACAAAAAAGGGGGTGGGGACATGGGAGAAAAATCACGGTCCTACTAGGCCTTGTGAGATTCGGATTGTGCAAGTGCAGTAACAAGAATTGCGAGGGGGAGGGGAGGCGGGAATGCTGGTTTGCGCAGCGCAAGATGCAAAGTGCAGGGTAAAGAGGAGAGAGTGCAAGTGAAAAGGGGGCGTAGAGGAGGGGGGAAGAGAGGGCCACAGGGGCTAAGGGAGGACAGGCGGGCAAGTGCCAGGATTGCATGGGGTGCATGGTGTGAGGGTCCACACGGTAAGCGCAAGGAGGGGGTGGACTGGCGCTCGGGGCCCCGGTGCCCTGTAGAACTCAGAGGAAACCAGATAGTCACTGCAGCAGACAGGGGTGCTAGCAGGGGGGAGGGAAAGAAGAAGAGAAAAGGAGGGTCTTGTGGAGCTTCCAGAACTTAAGGAGATCCAGCTCAAGCCTGTGAGAGGCAGGGAGACCATTCCAGACCTATGCTCCTGCAGAAGAAAGATCTACCCCCCACTCTCTGCTTAGGGAAGTTTCTGATCTGCAAAGAGTTGGAGCTAGGAGACTGAAGGGCTTTAGCAGGGAGGTATTTAGGGAGAGAGAGTTGGATGTAGCATGGTCCCAGGCTCCAGAAAGCCTTGTGGATGATTCAGAGGGTCTTGAACTTGAACCCAGCAGCAACTGGGAGCCAGTTGAGAGATTTTAGAACTGCAGACATGTGGTCCCTGGGCTTGAGGCCTAGGATAAGTCTTGCAGTCCTATTCTAGATTAATTGAAGGGTGCAAAGAGAGGATAAAGGAAGACTGTTGCAGTAATCCAGCCTAGAGAGGACCAGAGCTCTCGAGACATTGAGTTTCTGGGGGAAGGAGAGGAAATGGAGAATGCCTCAGAGGAGGGGCAGCTGATAGTGGGCCTTCATCAGGAAAAGAGCTTCCAGACGTCTAGACGGTGGCACCGAGCGTGCTCAAGGGAAAGGTGCCCAGATCGTGCACCCGGGACCATCCACCTCAGCCCCACATCCCTGGTCGTGAATCCAGCGTCCCCTTCTTACCAAAAGGTGCTAATATTTTGTTTATTCTGCTAAAAGTGCACCACAGCCACGAGGATATGCTTAAAATGGCGGCTGCATTTCTAGCTGGTCTGGTTGCATAGCAACAAGCAGCAGCTGATGAGGCGAAGGCCATTGGCCCCGCGCTCCCACTTTCGTCACCAGCGCCGGATGGCATTAGCCGGCCCGCCCAGCAAGGCACCCCAATAAGGCACAGGCCTGTCTGTGCCTGTCCGTGACCGCCGGACTGCAACCGGCACTGACCCTGGTCCGAGACGTCGCCTTCTGCCACTTTATTAAATCCCGAAACAGAACCACTCCCAACCAGCTAGAAAGCGCTACTTCGCCGTTCAACCTACCATATGGACACCAAACAAGACACACTCGGTTATCCACACAAGGTACTGTCCCATTTTGTCAATGTACAGACTCAGTTCGGCGTTGTATATCAAACTCCATTGCCTCTACCCTCCAACAGTGCCACTTTGTCACCCTGCTGTATTTAGCATTATGTTGCCCACCTTTTCATTGCTGCATTTTAGCCTATGTTGCCCACATTTTCATTGCTGCATTTTAGCCTATGTTGCCCACCTTTTCATTGCTGCATTTTAGCCTATGTTGCCCACCGTTTGATTGCTGCATTCTAGCCTATGTTGCCCACCTTTTGGTTGCTGTATTTTAGCCCATGTTGCCCACCTTCTGATTGCTGCACTCTAATGCACCCTCTTGCCATATCTGCACCGCCACATGTTTGGCATTAATATAATTACATAGGGTCTTGCTTACCATGATACCACTGTACTATTAACAGACCAGGGTGAAGTCCATAACTGCCTGGTCTCTACCTGCGCCTACCTAGCCAGAGACGCAGCGCTACTAAGTATCATCAGATTACACTGCCATCACTGTACCATTTTGCCCACAGTTGTTTATTCTTGTGTCAACTATACTATGGGTAAATATAGCCAAACTGCTAACTCTAAAACTAATGTGCCCACTTGTATGCACTCTAGTCGCTGATGGAACTGTCATAGTTAGGTAAACTCGGCTGCTTGCATCTCAGTCACTGCTGAGACCGTCAAACCTAGTTGCCTACTGATGTATGCATTTTAGTCACTGATAGGACTGTTAAACCTAGTGCCCACCCATGTATGCATTTTAGTCGCTGATAAGACTGTCAAATCTAGCTGCCCACTCATGTATGCACTTTAGTCACTGATAGGACTGTCAAATCTAGTTGCCCACTGATGTACACATTTTAGTCAATGATAGGACTGTCAAATCTAGTTGCCCACCCATGTATGCATTTTAGTCGCTGATAGGACTTTCAAATCCAGGTATAATCTGCCGCTTGCATCCTAGTCATTGCTGGGTTTGCCAAATGTAGATGCCCCTCTGATACCTGTTTCCCAACATGCACACTACTAAAACCCGCCTAATATATATAATCTGTACCCTACTCGGGACTCTTCTAACCATCACCATAACAATGGCCCACACCAATTACACACCCTGCAACCTGCAAGAGAGAAACAGTCGACTTAGAGCAAGACTGCGACGCCTCTATGACCTCAAAAACAAAAGAACTAGACCACTAGGTTCGACTTCAATCCCAACTGCACTCGACCCTAACCCTCTTGCCTTAGTGGCAGAAAGACGCCATAAAACACAAACTGACCTCCTCTATAACCAGAAGAGGCCTAACACCCCCAATCCTAGACTAACCCAAGATAAAACTACAACTTCCACCTTATCAGGAGCCCTCATCAATATGAGATCCCTCATAGCACACAGCACTGAGATTGCCGACACACTTGCTATGGACAACTTAGATCTCCTCGCAATCACTGAGACCTGGCTCCATGATGCCGCAGGTCCTGCACTCATGATTGCCGTACCTGACAATTACAACATACTAAGAGTTGATCGGCCCAACTCCAGGGGAGGTGGCCTGGCCATCATTGCCAAAACTAAGCTAGATGTAAGACTTACCCCTCACCCAGAAATAACATCTTGCGAACTCCTCTCGGCCAAAATACCTATCTCTAATAACTGCACACTAACTGTCCTCCTGGTGTATAGACCACCAGGCCCACTATGCAACTTTGAAGAAGACTTATCCAGCCTCCTTACCAATAACATCAAAGACTCTACCCAGCTCCTTCTATTAGGTGACTTTAACCTGGGTTTGATGATAATGAGGATAAACAAGCCTACTCCATTCAATCAATCCTAGTTGATCATGGCCTCACCCAGAAAGTTCTTGCCCCCACGCACATAAAAGGACGGACACTAGATTGGATAGCCAACCGAAATTGTACCTCTACCATTTCCAACATTCTACCACAAACATGGACTGATCACCACCTCATCTGCTTCTCATTAATTATAGAGCCACCTAAACCAAATAATCAGGAAATAGCACCATCTATGCCAAGTAGAAGTAAAAAAGCTATCACTTCTGAAAAACTGCTCCCACTCCTCCTACCAGCCCTCACTGTCAGCAATATCAATCCTGACCCTAACACGCTAGTTGAGACATTTAACAACGTTATGTCCAATGCCTTGGATATAATTGCCCCTACCAAACTTCGCAAAAGTAAACGAGAATCTCATCTTAACTCATGGTTCACCCCGCCCCTTAAAGAACTACGAATCCAAAAACGTAAACTCCAAGCTATCTGGAGGCATACACCTACGGCGGAGAACAAAACCCTCCTTGACAACTTTGCTAAAAAATATAAGAAGGAAATAATCCTAACAAAAAAAAACACATTCAATGAGAGAATCAGCAAAGCCAACTCTAATTCTAAAGAACTCTTTTCTATCCTTCGGGAAATGGAAAACCCTATTGCCCCCGGAGACAATGTCCCCAAGGACAAACAATGGTGCACTAGCATCCAAAATGTCTTAGCTAACAAAATTGTAACACTACAAACCAAAATCGCTAAGAAGAAAGCATCCTTGAGCCCTACTAGAACCTACACCACCCACTTGACCAACACACCCAGAACAGCCACCCAAAGCAACTGCAAACCTTTCAGTTTTACTTACATATCCATTTTGGAAACTGAAAAGGTGATCTTATCACTGAAGCCTTCCAAATGCCAAGGTGACAATTGCCCTGCACAGGTCATTAAGGACGCAGCAAGAGATTTAGCACCCTTCCTCTCGAAACTAATTAATGCTTCCTTTAGATCTAGGAAAGGACTAACCTTAAAGAATCCTGGGTACTGGCCCTCCTCACAAAACAGTCCCTTGACCCAGCTATCCCCACCAACTATAGGCCCATCACCACAGTCCCCTTTCTCCTCAAAATCATCGATAGAGTAGCCTACCTCCAGATCCAAAACTATTTTGAGACGTACCAACTACTAGGATCTCGCCAATCTGGATTCAGACCATTACATGGCACTGAAACGGCCCTTATCGATCTTAAGACACAAATCGACAAGTTGAAGGATAAAGGTAAAACAGCTATGCTCCTCCTCCTTGACTTATCGGCGGCCTTTGACCTGGTGGACCACGCAGTGTTATGCAACCACTTAGCGTCTGCCGCCCATTTCTCAAGTGAAGCTATAGCCTGGGTACAATCCTTCCTAGCCAACCGTACGATGAGAGTGTTCTCCCCTTTAGCCTCAGCGGACCCAATACAAATCACCTGTGGCATCCCACAAGGTTTATGTGTCTCACCTACCATGTACAATATCTTCACTAAGCCACTCTTCGACAAACTGGACAGACTGGGGGTAACTTATACCAATTACACGGACGACACGCAGATCCTCATACCACTATCTGGCAACTTTGTCAAAGACACAGCTTTAGTAAATAAGATCTACCTCATCATTCAGGCATGGATGGCCTCCCACGGCCTCTGCCTGAATGATGATAAAACAGAGATACTGATCCTGGGTTCTGACTCTAACCTCAAAAAACTTAGCCCGGATTACCGTGCCTTCAATATAGATGGCAATACAATGAAAGTGGCAACTGAGGTAAACACATTAGGTTTCTACCTCGATTTTACACTATCCCTCAAAAAACAAGTTAACTCCCTAGTGTCCTCCACAGCTTACAACTGTAAATTAATCAGGGCCTGCAGACCTTATCTCTCCAAACCTAATTGCATTACACTAGCCAATGCCTTAGTCATGTCTAAATTGGACTATTGTAATGCCCTCTATGCAGGTGCCAGCAAAGCTGTCATAAACAAAATGCAAATACTGCAGAACAATGCTCTTAGAGCAGCTTTGGACATACCCCGCACAGCCCACATATCCAACATCAGGAAAGACCATCACTGTTTAAAATTTAGTGACAGAGTTCTCCTCAAGATGCTATCCCTTACCTATAAAGGCTTGAATAATACTGCGCCCCCCCTTTATCTCGGCCAGACTGACTAGAAATTCCCCTACTCACCACACTAGAGCCTCTAACCACCTCCTACTTCAAATACCCAGATTTAGACTATCCAAAGCAGGTGGGGCAAGCTTCCCTGTTAGAGCGGCCCGAGCCTGGAATGCACTCCCCACACCACTGAGAGCCACCCTACCCTACACCAGATTTAGATGTAATGTGAAAAGTTGGCTCTGGACTAATGATGAGCTACAATTGCGCTAGGCCCGAACTGATTATCATATTCGACTACCTGATACCTTTGACACCTGACATCAGACTATCCCATGTAAGGGACCCGTACTCTCTGGATCTTGCATTCATAGCTTGCACATTCTGTATACCTGCTTTGCAAATTCATCAGTAAGTCATGCATTGCATTTTCCGTATGTATCCTATGTATGTAACCTAAGCTTAAGTATTCCTATGACTGCTGCGCCCGACTGCCCCTGGGTTTTGGTGCGCATTATCAAATAATAAACTAAACTAAACTAAACAATAGCAACTGTGTATGCCCCGAACCCGGGACAAGATGCAATTCTTAGACTAGTATTCGCCCAATTAGAATTATTTGCAATGGGTGATGATATATTAACAGGAGCCTACAATATAGCATGGGTGCCATCAAAAGACCGAAGCAACGATGGTTATCAGGGACAAAATGCACTGTCTAGGTCCATCCAACAAAAAATAAACAAAAGTTCTCTCAAAGACACCTGGTGGGAGGTCCAAGGGGAACATAGGTGTTAAACCTTCTATATCTATGTTCACTGATCATTTTCTCGCATTGACTATATATGGGTCTCCCAGCAACTGTTGGGGAGGATAGAAGGGATAGATTTAGGGTCAATGGAACTCTCAGAACATGTCCCTATCATTACCACTATTAAATTACCAACAACAGGCAATGGGTTGTGGAAGGTGGGGATTTCCAACTGACATTCTGAGGGATACTGTTATAAGAGAAACAATAGAGGAGAAAATAAGGGGATATTTTAAGGATAACGTGATGCCAGACGTGTCTCCAATGATGGTATTAGATGCATTCAAAGCAGTAATTAGGGGAGAATTTATAGCAACTAAAGCGCTTAGAGAGAAATAGATGACATTGCTCAAAGAAGATCTGGAATCTCAATTGAAAACAATTATGCAGGCAATGACAACACATGCCAGCAAAGCCACCATGAAAGCATAAGGAAACATAAGCGGACAGTTGGGTCTACTACATACTAAACAGGCATAGAAAAATCTACTTAACATAATACAGAGGTATTGTGTTAAAGCCAACAACGTGGACCGCCCACTGGCAAGGCAATTTAGGGAGCGAACTGACGATTGTAAAAATTTAAAAAAGGACAGGAGAATACACAACAGATACTGATAAAATAATAGTGCAATTTATACAGTTCTACTCCTCCTGATACACCTCAGATCATCCACAAGAGGCATAGTAAAGACATATTTACAATCCATTGCCCTTCAGAAACGTACTGTTCAGAAAAGAGAATATTTGGAAATGGATATAACGGAGGAGGAGATGTCCAGAGGGATCAAGAAACACCCTTTAAACAAAACACTGGGCCCTGGTGGTTTTCCGGCTATATATTACAAAACATTTCGGGAATAGTTAGTATCAAAATTAACAGAATTATATAACACATTCAAAACTAAAGGAGAAATAACTCCTGCGATGCATGAAGCCATGGTGGTGCTGTTACTGAAACCAAATAAAGACCCAACAGTATGTGGGTCATACCGGCCAATAGCTCTAATAAATTTAGATGCAAAAATGTATACAAAAATGTTAGCAAACAGATTGGAATTCATCCTCGCTAGAGTGATTGAAACAGACCAATCAGGATTCATTAAACACAGACAAACATTCGACAACATCAGACAGGTCTGTCACTTATTGAGAAAATATCAAATTTGAAAATCCTGGCACTCCTGCTTTCTCTCGACGAAGAAAAGGCTTTCGACTGAGTAGAGTGGTCCTTTGTTTTGCACGATAGAACAAGTGGGGTTTGGATGTAGATTTATGCAAATGGTGCAGGTCAATTATAAGACTCTGAATTAGGCTATCAATTAATGTTCAACTTTCCCAAAAAATAAATATCACCAGAGGAACTGAACAAGGATCCCCATTATACCCATTGCTGTTCGCCATCTATTTGGAACAATTTTTGGCAAAGATTAGGAGCACTGGTAGGATTTCAGGAATACCTTTGGGGGGAAGGGGATGACCACAAAATAGTTGCCTTTGCTAATGATATGTTACTAGCACTAACAAAGCCGGACCACTCTCTTGGGGCCGTAGTTCAAGAAATTGAGAAATTTCGGGAAGTGGCAGGATTGAAAATTAATATGAATAAATCTGAAATTCTCAATCTTGCTAGAGGGAGAACTGTTGGAATGCACACGGCATTGCTCTATGTTTAGATGGGTCTCTGAGGGGATAGTATTCTGGGCTTTACTATAAGTCGCTAGGGTTGATGTATGAAGCCAATTACTTACCACTGTTACAAGCAACTAAAGCAGATCTGAACAAGTGGGATGCCCTAGAGATTTTAATGCTTGGTGGGATGGTCACTATAAAAATGGTGACTCTCCCTAAAATGCTATCTTACTTCCAGGCACTTCCGATTGCCCTACCATATTTACAGGCCGATCCATGGAATAATTAGCGCGGCGCAAGTGGCCAAAACGTGCGATTCGCAGTAGAATAGCGAAAATCGCAGTGCAAGTGCGAAAATCGCACGAAAAGCAGCGCACATCGATTCATGGAAGGCCGTGCGCGAGAAAACCATCGATGTGCGCTAAAAAAGTGTGCGGCGCACGTTGGCGCACAGGCCATCTAACGGCGTGCGCCAGGTCACAGCGAAAATCGCACAGGCCACAGCGAAAATCGCACATAGCGCGGCGCACACAACAAAAGTAGGCGGAACACGGGGCGTAACACTCGGAATGGGGAACAACTTACCAAAATGTGGGCGTCACGGGGGAAGTACAGGGTGCAAGTGCGCGGAACGCCCACACGCTCGCCTACAACACGTATTCATGGAATCGAATAGGGCAAAAAAGTGCACGGTCAAACCAGCGCACAGTCACAAACACGACCGCCACAAGAAAGCAGGCGGTAGCGTCTCAGCGCCTGTAATAAATGTGTGCCAAAAGGTGCGCCCACAAATAGCACCTATATACAGCCATGATGAATGTCCTATACTGTGGCCCTCCAGGACAAATGACGTGCAAAGAGGTACCCACAAACACGGACACCCGCTGACTGAAAAATAACGTGTGCGTGTATTCCGGGGTGCGCGGGAACTTTCACACGCAATTTGGCTGGGTACGTGGATCTCAGGGGTGCGCGGGAAGTCCCACACGCGATTTGGCTGGGTACGTGGATCTCAGGGGTGCGCGGGAAGTCCCACACGCGATTTGGCAGGGTACATGGATTTCAGGGTTGCGCGGGAAGTTCCATACGTGATTTGGCAGGGTACGTGCGCGGGATCTCAGGGGTGCGCGGGAAGTCTCACACGCGATTTGGCATGGTACGTGGATTTCAGGGGTGCGCGGGAAGTTCCACACGCGATTTGGCCGGGTACGTGGGCGGGAATTTACAAACGCGACTTGGCTGGGTACGTGGATCTCAGGGGTGCGCGGGAAGTTCCACACGCGACTTGGCTGGGTACGTGGATCTCAGGGGTGCGCGGGAAGTCTCACACGCGATTTGGCAGGGTACGTGTATTTCAGGGGTGCGCGGGAAGTTCCACACGCGATTTGGCCGGGTACGTGTGCGGGAATTCACACACACGATTTGGCTGGGTACGTGGATCTCAGGGGTGCCCGGGAAGTCTCACACATGATTTGGCAGGGTACGTGGATTTCAGGGGTGCGCGGGAAGTTCCACACGCGATTTGGCCGGGTACGTGCGTGGGAATTTACACACGCGATTTGGCTGGGTACGTGGATCTCAGGGGTGCGCGGGAAGTCTCACACGCAATTTGGCAGGGTACGTGGAATTCAGGGGTGCGCGGGAAGTTCCACACGCGATTTGGCCGGGTACGTGCGCGGGAATTTACACACGCGACTTGGCTGGGTACGTGGATCTCAGGGGTGCGCGGGAAGTCCCACACGCGATTTGGCAGGGTACATGGATTTCAGGGGTGCACGGGAAGTTCCACACGCGATTTGGCCGGGTACGTGCGTGGGAATTTACACACGCGATTTGGCTGGGTACGTGTATTTCAGGGGTACGCGGGAAATTCTACACGCGATTTGGCCTGTACACCCTCCACGGCCCCTGCAGGCAGCCGACACCACAGGGGACTACCCTGCACACCTGCTCATGTCACCCAGCACCCCCACCCCCCAGCATCCAGGGGCAGCCTCCACCAGGCCCCCACCCATGTCTCCCACCACCCCCACCCCCCAGCCACCATGGGCATCCCCCACGAGGCCCCCACTCAGGTCTCCCACCACCCTCACCCCCCAGCAGTGCAGGGGCAGCACCACCAGGCCCCCAATCATGTCCAACTCATGTCTCCCACCACCCCCACCCTCCCAGCATCCAGGGGCACCCTCCACCAGGCCCCCACTCATGTCTCCCACCACCCCCACCCCCCAGCCACCATGGGCATCCCCCACCAGGCCCCCACTCATGTCTCCCACCACCCCCACCCCCCAGCCACCATGGGCAGCTCCCACCAGGCCCCCACTCATGTCTCCCACCCACCCCCACCCCCCAGCAGTGCAGGGGCAGCACCATCAGGCCCCCACTCATGTCCAACTCATGTCTCCCACCACCCCCACCCCCCCCAGCCACCATGGGCATCCCCCACCAGGCCCCCACTCATGTCTCCCACCACCCCCACCCCCCAGCAGTGCAGGGGCAGCACCATCAGGCCCCCACTCATGTCCAACTCTTGTCTCCCACCGCCCCCACCCCCCCAGCCACCATGGGCATCCCCCACCAGGCCCCCACTCATGTCTCCCACCCACCCCCACCCCCCAGCCACCATGGGCAGCGCCCACCAGGCCCCCACTCATGTCTCCCACCACCCCCACCCCCCAGGCACCATGGGCAGCCCCCACCAGGCCCCCACTCATGTCTCCCACCCACCCCCACCCCCCAGCCACCATGGGCAGCCCCCACCAGGCCCCCACTCATGTCTCCCACCACCCCCACCCCCCAGCAGTGTGGGGCACCCTCCACCAGGCCACCACCCATGTCTCCCACCACCCCCACCCCCCCAGCAGTGTGGGGCACCCTCCACCAGGCCACCACCCATGTCTCCCACCACCCCCACCCCCCCAGCAGTGTGGGGCACCCTCCACCAGGCCACCACCCATGTCTCCCACCACCCCCACCCCCCCAGCCACCATGGGCAGCCCCCACCAGGCCCCCACTCATGTCTCCCACCACCCCCACCCCCCCAGCAGTGTGGGGCACCCTCCACCAGGCCACCACCCATGTCTCCCACTACCCCCACCCCCCCAGCAGTGTGGGGCACCCTCCACCAGGCCACCACCCATGTCTCCCACCACCCCCACCCCCCCAGCAGTGTGGGGCACCCTCCACCAGGACACCACCCATGTCTCCCACCACCCCCACCCCCCCAGCCACCATGGGCATCCCCCACCAGGCCCCAACTCATGTCTCCCACCACCCCCACCCCCCAGCCACCATGGACAGCCCCCACCAGGCCCCCACTCATGCCTCCCACCACCCCCACCCCCCCAGCCACCATGGCCAGCCCCCACCAGGCCCCCTCTCATGTCTCCCACCCACCCCCACCCCCCAGCCACCATGGGCAGCCCCCACCAGGCCCCCACTCATGTCTCCCACCCCCCCCAGCAGTGTGGGGCACCCTCCACCAGGCCACCACCCATGTCTCCCACCACCCCCACCCCCCATCCACCATGGGCAGCCCCCACCAGGCCACCAGCCATGTCTCCCACCACCCCCACCCCCCAGCCACCATGGGCAGCCCCCACCAGGCCCCCATTCATGTCTCTCACCACCCCCACCCCCCAGCAGTGCAGGGGCAGCACCATCAGGCCCCCACTCATGTCCAACTCATGTCTCCCACCACCCCCACCCCCCCAGCCACCATGGGCATCCCCCACCAGGCCCCCACTCATGTCTCCCACCACCCCCACCCCCCAGCAGTGCAGGGGCAGCACCATCAGGCCCCCACTCATGTCTAACTCATGTCAAACACCACCCCCACCCACCCCAGCCACCATGGGCATCCCCCACCAGGCCCCCACTCATGTCTCCCACCCACCCCCACCCCCCCAGCCACCATGGGCAGCCCCCACCAGGCCCCCACTCATGTCTCCCACCACCCCCACTCCCCCAGCAGTGTGGGGCACCCTCCACCAGGCCACCACCCATGTCTCCCACCACCCCCACCCCCCAGCAGTGCAGGGGCAGCACCACCAGGCCCCCACCCATGTCTCCCACCACCCCCACCCCCGAGCAGTGCAGGGGTAGCACCACCAGGCCCCCACTCATGTCCAACTCATGTCTCCCACCACCCCCACCCCCCAGCCACCATGGGCAGCCCCCACCAGGCCCCCACTCATGTCTCCCACCACCCCCACCCCCCAGCCACCATGGGCAGCCCCCACCAGGCCCCCACTCATGTCTCCCACCACCCCCACCCCCCAGCCACCACCAGGCCCCCACTCATGTCTCCCACCACCCCCACCCCCCCAGCCACCATGGGCATCCCCCACCAGGCCCCCACTCATGTCTCCCACCACCCCCACCCCCCAGCAGTGCAGGGGCAGCACCATCAGGCCCCCACTCATGTCCAACTCATGTCTCCCACCACCCCCACCCCCCCAGCCACCATGGGCAGCCCCCACCAGGCCCCCACTCATGTCTCCCACCACCCCCACCCCCCAGCATCCAGGGGCACCCTCCACCAGGCCCCCACTCATGTCTCCCACCACCCCCACCCCCCAGCCACCATGGGCATCCCCCACCAGGCCACCACCCATGTCTCCCACCACCCCCACCCCCCCAGCCACCATGGGCAGCCCCCACCAGGCCCCCACTCATGTCTCCCACCACCCCCACCCCCCAGCAGTGCAGGGGCAGCACCATCAGGCCCCCACTCATGTCCAACTCATGTCTCCCACCACCCCCACCCCCCAGCCACCATGGGCATCCCCCACCAGGCCCCCACTCATGTCTCCCACCACCCCCAGCATCCAGGGGCACCCTCCACCAGGCCCCCACTCATGTCCAACTCATGTCTACCACCACCCCCACCCCCCAGCCACCATGGGCATCCCCCACCAGGCCCCCACTCATGTCTCCCACCCGCCCCCACCCCCCAGCCACCATGGGCAGCCCCCACCAGGCCCCCACTCATGTCTCCCACCACCCCCCAGCATCCAGGGGCAACCTCCACCAGGACCCCACTCATGTCCCCCTGCACCCAGGTCCTCACAATCCCCAATCATGTGCGTTATGGTCAGCCTCCACAGCCAAAAGCCCCTACCAAGTAACCCATTCACCCACATGGAAATGGAAATTACATGTTACACCCCCAATGTTCATAAAGCAAATGAACCCATGTCCGTCACACACAATGGTTGCAAATGAATGGGAAAACACCCAACATGACATGCATGAAACCAATGAGATGATACCACACAGTGAAGTATGAAAACAAAATTGTATTAAAAAAAATTGAATGCAAATGAAATGAAACAAACTACAATGGCAATGAAAAAAAGATAAGCTGCATGTCCATCCAAAAAAATCAAAACTACAAATCCAAATCCAAAAAAATGTTGTTCAAAGTCACATTAAAAATAAAATCAATCCGAGAGAGAAAAATAAATGCAAAGACCATTGCTCCATGGAGAATAAATCAAAAATAAAAAAATAAAACAATCCAATGAAGAACTATGTACAAAACATCCAAGGGTCCATGAGCACAACTGAACAAAGGAAACCTACAAAAAACCCTAACTAAAATCCAACTATATACAAAAAGTGGAGCAGTGTCCGTCGACTCCAAATCATAAGAAGAAACAAAGGAAACCTAAAACTAAAGAACTATATACAAAGGCGGCGGGCAAGTCCAGCGGCTCACTCCGTGGTGTTCCGGGCCAGGGCATCATCAAACTCCTCGTCTATGTCCCGGAGGCGGTCCTGTTCCATGGCCCCGAGGGTCCGCAGGGACGACGCCATCTGCTCCTCCAACCCCCTGCGGATTGCCTCGAGGCACTCGGCCCACCTCAGGGCCCTCCGCATGGAGTTCTCCGCCCTGACCATCGTGAGCCGCGCCTCTTCCGCCCGCCGCCGCTCCGCACCTATCTGCTGGCCCAACCGCAGCCACACGGAAGACACTTCCTGTCCTGGGTCCGCCTGCCCTCCGGCCGATGCCTGCCCCTCCGATGTTGATGGCCCCGAGCCATGATGCCTCCCACGTTGACTCTGCTGCTGCCTCCGACGCAACTGCCTCTGCCAGCACGACGGCATCCAGGCTGATGGAATCCACCAACGCCGTCGTGCACGTGCCCTGCCTGATGATGCCGGCACATCCTCCATCTGCTGGGGTACAGTTGCTGTGGTGTCCACCCCTGCTGGACCTCCGACTCCCAACTGTGGCAGGGATGGGATCCCCACCGAGCTGGCTGCATTGGTCAGGGCTGGTCCACAGGGGGCCCTGGTGGCATCTGGGCCGGAAGACGGCAAGGAGAACGACCGGCGTATAGCCTCCACAGAGGAGGAGAGGGCCGCCAGATTGGCCGACACATGCAGGAAACCCCTGAACATGGAAGATCCCAATTGGGCCACGTCGGCACGGTGCTCTTCGTGATGATGTGCGTGCTCCTCCCGGGAAGCACGCACGTCATCACGAATTGCACCCGCGCGCATCGCGACCCCAATCAGGACCTTCTCCATACGGACATGGGTCCCCTGGTCCACAGGTGGAGGGGAGTCAGGTGACATGGACATCCCCTCTACCTGCGGACAGGCCTGGGACGGGGCATCCCTGCTGGTGCATGGTGGTGCACTCACAGGGTCAGGGACAGCGACATGCACAGGCCCCTCCACGGTGACCTGTGCTGCCTCCTGCCCCTGCCCCTGGACTGCACCACTTGCACCAGCAGGGATGCCCCCACCAGGCCCCATGTGCGCCTCAGTGGCGGCCTCCTCCTCCTCTGTGGAAACCACCAACCTGGATGGCTCCTCACCGTCTTTCGCCATAGCAGGCCCCTGTGGGGGCTCACCACCCCTTCCGCTGCATCCGTGGGGGCATCCCCGCCGCCTTGCTCCACAGTGCCGTCTCCGCCCTCTTCTTCACTAGCCGCTGCGTAGAGGGAGACATAGAACACAAGCATCAGGGTACTGTTCAATGGTCCCCTAGACAGGAAGCAATAGCAGATGAGTGCCACTGTCAAAGTACACTTCCATCATGTCCCTCCACAACACATGGGTCAGTCCAGGCAAAACACACACAGTAACAGGCATGGTGCATGCCATGGACATTTCCATACATGTCCAATGGACCCTTGAAACATACAATGATATGGAACTCACATGCATCATGGGTCATGCCTATAACATGCACACACTTCACCTCAGCCACATCCATCTGGCCTCATACACCCCAAACACAGCAGATACAAGGGTAACTAGGCTGCATCAGTGAATCTGTGCATTGTCACACACATGTGTCATGCATCCATGACATTCACAAGTCACAGACACGCAGGTCAGGCACACAGACATGGCTACCATATATGTACCTGGCATCAGCACCCATCCCTCACCCCCACCCATGTCCAGGAACAGAGACTGGCATGCTCTCATGTGTAAAATCTGCATAGGGCTCCCCATGTGGCATTTAAACACATGCAACAACCATGTGGTTCACACATCACTGGTCGCACATGCATTACCATGATGTCCCTGCACACATACATGCATACATGGCCTATGTCACACATACAGGCAAGTATCAGACAACCAGCACACCGCAACATGCCCTGTCTCACACAGCAATGCTTGGACACTTAACGCTCAACTCCAGACGGGTCTCCCTCTCAAGGATCTGGGCGTGGAGCGCTGGGCGTACGCGTTCCAGGACCCTCATCTGGATGGAACTCATGCGGCCCCGGCCCCCCTCCACGAGGCGCCGGGCCTTCACGAGGGTCCTGGACCTCAAGTCCTCCCAGCGCTTCTTGATCTTCTGGACGTCGCGGGTTGCCTCCCCCTCCGCGTTGATGGCAACCACACAGTCGGCCCAGATCCTCTCTCGTCCTTCCTTGCTGGCGCGGGACGATCCAAAGAGGGCATCATACTGCCCCAGGACATGCTCCACCAGGACACCAACTTCGGTGGCAGTGAAGCTGGTGCCCCTCTGCCCCTCTGGCCTGGGGTTGCCACTGGTGCCAGATGTGGAAGTGCCCGACATGGCAACCCCAGAGGCAGGAGTGGGTGGGCAACTGGGCCCTGGGGCTGGGCTGTGGAGCGATGTTATCCCAGTCGGGAGTCTTCTGTTCCAGCAGGGGTGGACACAGCAACTGGACCCCTGCAGATGGCTGATGTGCAGGCACCAAATGGCAGGGCACGGTGGCAGCAGGCAGGCAGGCAGCAGCAGCAGATGGCACGTGGGAGGCTGCTCGGGGCACTGGGGGGCAGTAATTCGGCCTTCTGGGCAGGAGCGTGGTCTTCCGTGTGTTTTTGCGTGGCCAGCTTGATACGGAGTGATTTGGCACGTGAAAATCCTGCACGTCAGCGTGAAATTCGAGGAAAGGCCCTTAGCGTGTAAGCGCGTCAGCACGCATACGCGATTCCATTGGACCAAAGGCCCTCAGCTCGTAAGCGCGTCTGTGATGTGACCCGCACGGGTGTTTCCCTCATAGCACGTGATGACGGAGCACACGTGGAAAGACTGCACGTCAGAGTGTCATCGCGTGTAATTGGACAAAAGTGCGCGTACACGCGATTGGCCTATGTACGTGTATTTTAGGGGTGCGCGGGCACTTACACACGCGAGTACATCAGCGCACGTGTATACCGGGGTGCGCGGGAATTCCCACACGCTATTGGCCTGGGTACTGGATTTCAGGGGTGCGCGGGAAGTTTCACACGCGAGTACATCAGCGCACGTGTATACCGGGGTGCGCGGGAATTTCCACACGCTATTGGCCTGTGTACTGGATTTCAGGGGTGCGCGGGAAGTTTCACACGCAAGTACATCAGCGCACGTGTATACCGGGGTGCGCAGGAATTTCCACACGCTATTGGCCTGGGTACTGGATTTCAGGGGTGTGCGGGAAGTTTCACACGTTCGCCTACAACACGCGCAAAGAAACACGTACGCCAGTAGGAAGCAGGCATACGTCGACCCGCGACGCATAAATTTGCGCGCAAACAAAATAACAAGCTCAGACGCCAGGATGAATATACCATTCCTAGCAGCAGTGGCCGTGGGCTACCAAAGGAGGAGGAGGAGGATAGTCAGGGCCAGAATATTCACACCCAGAACCAGCCTTTTCGGGATACCTGATGACCAGGTGTATGGGAGGTACAGGTTTCCACCACACATAATACTGGACCTGGTGAGTGAGTGGGAGGATGACCTCACATCACCCACCCTGTGCTCCCAAGCACTCAGCCCCCTGGAGAAGGTCCTCAATGTACTGCACTTCTTAGCCACTGGATCATTTCAGCGGACAAGTGCCATAGTGGGTGGGGTGTCACAGGCCACGCAGTCACGCTGCCTGCACCAGGTCTTGAACATCATCACTGCACGCCCATCAGTCCGCAGGCACATATACCTGCCCAGAACACCTGCAGAAAGGCATGCTGCCGCCCTGGATTTTTACGGTGTGGCACGATTCCCCAAAGTGCTAGGTGCCATCGACTGCACCCATGTGGCTCTACGTCCCCCCAGGGCATCTGAGCACATCTATAGGAACCGCAAGCACTGGCATTCCATCAACGTGCAGGTAGTATGTAATGCCAAGGGAATCATCACCTCAGTATATGCCAACTATCCCGGGTCCACCAACGACAGCTTCATTTACAGAATGTCCACCCTAAGCCGGGACCTAGAAGCTGGGCGGCATGGCGATACATGGCTGCTTGGTGAGTATGAATGCCACTGCACATGCATGCATGTCAGATACTGAGCAAGGTCACAACCCCACCAATGATGCCAATCACCACCTCCACAGGGGACAGTGCCTACCCTCTCAGCCCCCACATGATGACGCCAATTCGGAACCCCACCACGCCACCCTAGTTAAGATATAACACAGCCCACATTGCAACCCGGGGCATAGTGGAGCGCACATTCGGAGTGCTTAAGTCACGCTTTCGCTCCCTTGACCGTTCTGGCGGGCAGCTGTTATACGCTCTCCCAGTAGTGTGCAGGATCATAGTGGCAGCATGTGTCCTGCACAACGTTGCAACACGCCGGGGCCTGGCTGTGGACATGGTGGTGGCCCCACATCCCCAACCACATGCACGGCCGCTGCGCATGGGAGGGGAAAGGGCACGGGGGAGGCAGCCCGTACACAGCTAGTGGCTAATGACTTCACATAGAAATCATACCCCTGTGGAGTGCACACTGCCCTGGCACATACCATCTGACAATCAATGATGACTCAACCTGACACTGATACTGAATGTCTGGAGAATCAACCGTCAAAACCATATCAGCCTGAGATTGTTCACCTGGAAGTGTTACAATGTGTGCATCCCTACCTACACAGACACCACCAATGCAGTTTCGTGAAAAAACACATTCATGCAGCTAAAATGAATACCCACTTGCAAAATGCAACATGAGGACAGTGCCATGTCACCCAACCCATCCCCAGCACCGCCACACGACACACCGTGCCATGTCATGCTATGTGCAGGTAAACAAAGTAATCCCCACAACATGACACAAGTGTCACAATGTACAGTGTCCCTAATTGAAACTCGCGACACCTGAAATGCTCACAGTAATGCAGGACCAACAACACACTTGAGCAGGTATTTAGCAATAACACTTATCAGCCACTGACCCTCAAAACTACCATTAACATGACATTACGAATGTAAGGAATTAGTAGTCTCACCACCTGGAAATGCCTGCACTCCCACCACTTCCAACTGTACAGTGTTGCCGCCATGTAGAGTTGTAGGTGCACTGCTGCCAACATGGACCCCATCTCCAAAGTAGAGGGCCTTGTGTAGACATGAGGAAAGGACCTGCAAATTAGGAGGTAGACACGGATGATGAGTTACACATCAATGCAACATGCAGTGTACAACACAACAGCAATATGCACTAGGAATGTATACACAGTATTGACTAGACTACCCACACATGTAGTGGGAGTCCAATGTCACCACGTACGTCAATGTCACTTGGGCACACCCTTTGCAAGCCCATGGAAACGGGAAGCAGGAGGGGTGTGTGTGACAAAAACCCAAGCAACTGAACCAAATACATGACAAGCCTGCATGTGCCCAGCCACAATGCAGCGTATGCCCACAGGAGCCACAGAAGGCAACACATTGTCCCAAAAAAAATAAAATAAATAAATAAATAAATAAATATATAAATAAATCAAAAATGGCCATTAATGGGCCCGGGGGGGTTGGGGAGGCCACCCAGGAGGTCCGAGGACAGGGTGCACACCAAAACCCACCTGTGTGGATCTTGGGAAAAAAAAACACCTCCATGGGCTCATGGCCCACACGGCTACCCTATTGTGGGAGTATCACTGCTGTCGCTATTATCACCCTGTGCAGCTGCATCTGGAGGTGGTTGCACTATGGGAGGCAGCCCACGCAAGGCCCTAGTCTGTTCCTCCATGGCTGCAAGCATGCGGGTGTGGTATGTCTCGTTCTGGAGGATGAGTGTGCAGAGGTCCCCATGCAACAACTCACGGGATGCCCGGACCTCCGCCCTAGTTGCCTGCATCTCAGCTGAGAGCGTACGGGTGAGACGCTCCAGCTGCTGTTCTGTCCTTCGGTTTGTTGAAGCCTCAAGCTCAACAAGAGTCGTCCTGAGGTGAAGGAGCTCCTGCCTCAGGGCTTCCCTGTGGCCCTGGGACTCTATGGAGATGGCTTCCTGCAGAGTCGCCAGTGCCGCCCGCCTGTCCCTGTTGGAAGCCAACATGTCCTCCCTGTGTGACTGGCAGATGGAGTCGGTTGCCTGCTGTAGTCGCTCCATCAGGGATTGCTCCCATGCGGTATTGCCAGGTGGCGTACGGCCACCACGTCGGCGGGCACCACACCTGTCTGGGGCAAGGCGAACTGCGCCTTGCTGTGCCGGCACTGCCTGAGGCTGCAGGACTGCATTCCCCCTCTGATCTGCTGGCCCAGGAACAGGATCAGATGTCACAGAGTGTGACCCTGCATCCGTAACCACCAAAGGCGTAGCTGCCAACACTGACATCCCCATTGAGGGTTCTGACCCTGGTGCAGGTGGGTGGGACAGAACAGAATCCCTCCCAGGAACACTCACCTGCGACGGCACGTAGGTCTCATCATCCGAATCAACACCCGAGTACAGCTCGGGGGAGGTGCAGCCAGAGACACCCCTTGAGAGCACGACCTGCAGCAGTTGTGGGTTCTCACCCACCACCACACCACGTCCCTCACTGGTGGTCGGTCAGCCCTCGGACCTCTCCTGGGTCTGCACCATCTCCACAACCACAGCAGTATCAGGTGCGTCTTCCCCTGCAAAGACATAAACGCAAACAAATGGAAACAGGCATTAGCACCATGGCACACAATGAGGGCTGAGAAGCAAGAGAACCAGTACTTGATTGACACATGTCCCACATGACTAAAACCCTCCCATGCATGCACCCTCACTGCGTATGAAGGGCAGGCAAATGGCACACACTGATGACACCAAGATGGAAGATGAACACATTTTCTGCATGCTGCCTGGCAGTGGCATCACACATTGGCCTGTGATTGCCAGGTGAAATACATATGCCATCACACAGATGGCATGTACCATTGCTATTGAGTGAAGATGGAGAGGAGGGCAGCACTTATTCATTCAGTCCAGTTCCCGCATGTAATAGCTTTTCTAATTCAAACAGGTCTGATTTTTCACCTGGAGCTGCCAGTCCAAAATGGTCCGATTGCACAGGGACATGTGTGAACAAATGATATCCAGGTAACAAAGTCACTCCACTTTACCATAGCCATGTCAGACATGTGACTAGAGGACTGAGAAATGCCTAGTAAAAGTGGTGGAATACAAACAATCTGCCTGAATGAACAGAGAAAAATAAGCAACAATGTTGTGGCAAGGTGACACTTCAAGGGCAACTGGCGTGCTGTTGGGCTAGATGTCTACTGTTGGCAGAAGGGATACTGCTATGGCCAAATGCTGCTGCACACAATGTATTGCATGAAGCACATGGTAGACCCAAACGACTCAGGCGCACACACCCTCACCTGGCACACAAACAGAAGCCCTCACACACACACCATGCACATGGATGACACACACATGCATGTGCACTCACCGGACAATGCCTCATAATCAGGCAGATCTCCCACGCCTTGGATCTGTTCCTCCGTGACATAGGTCCCAGCGACTGACTCATGTGGAGTGAGTTCCATGTCTTCTACTGGAGACCCACCTCCAGTCACTAGAGTTGCGGCATGACTTGAGGCCAGCTTATTCTTTGCCCTGCGCTTTAGGTCATTCCAGCGCTTATAGCAATCATTGGCTGTGCGCCTCACGATTCCAAGGGCACTTACGATGTCCGCAACGGTCTGCCAGTGTGCCTGGCGTTGTGCAGGTGTGGTCTTGGATCCTGCAACAATGACCATCTCGTTATCATGTGCGGACACATACTCGACAAGTGCATTCAGTTCGGCATCCGTGAAGCTGGGCTTCCTCGACGGGCCGGACTGTGTAGCCGTGTCTGGGGCATCAGCCTGTGCCGGACGAGCACTCTCCCTCTTCCGCTTGGAAGGTGGTGGTGATCCTGAGTGTCCTGCGCCGCTCTGGACACTAGGGGCAGGAGCCCTGGTGGACTCTGTATCAGGAGTGTGGGATTGCACACTCAGCATGGGAGTTGGTGCAGGCATTGGCTCAATTGTAATGGTGTCAGGGGGAATGTCAGCAGGATGGACTAGGACCGACACTGTCCTGGCTGGGTGTGAGAGAGCTGGGGTGGATGGAGCCGCAGCTGCCCCTGCAGCCTCTCCACCCTGCCTACTTGGGGCAGCAGATGACCTTGCTGCCCCTGATCCACGTGGCCTGATGACATCAACGTGCACCAGCGCACGTGTCATAGGCCTGCTGACCTGGAAGTCAGCCATGGAGTCAGCCAGGTCTGGTGCCACAATGGGCTGGTCCAACAAGGGCTGAGCATGGATGGTGTCAGCCACATCAGCCTCAACCAGGGGGGGGGGGATTATGGGTGCCCTTGACTGGTCCTCCACACATGGGGGGACAGGGTCACCCTGCAAGTAACAACCACGTCCCCTACTGGATCCACCACGGCCACCACTTGTGGCTCGTCCACCTTTGCCACCCTTACGGAATCCTCGCCTCCCAACCATGGCACTGATGTTAATGTGCGTATGGGAGTGGCTGTAAACTATTGTCCTGGGCAATTGGGGGTCAAAGGGGTTGGGTACCAGATGGTAATTGTACCCTAGTGCTCTAGCAAGGCTGAATGTGACCCCTGGGGAAAGATGACGGGTCACGCAACGCACAGGAAGCCCAAAAAAGGGAGATGATGTGCACGCAACCCCTCCTAGACCACGTGTGCGGAAAAAAAAACCTGCACTATGCTGTGGCACCCAGTAACACAAGAATGAACGTATGCGTGTCACATGCAGCCTAGAATGACCTCTGAAGGGGTAGGCTACACACGGGGCAAGCACAGATGTTAGATACGTGCGTGACTCACCGTCTGCCAGGAAAAAGAGCGTGAAAAAGTAGCGCGTTTGGTTGGCAACACCCCCGCCAAAAGAAGATTTGAACGCTGTCTGAGGAGACAGGACAACAGTAGAAGGGAACACTGTTTGAGGGAACAGGCCCAGGAAAACCAGAAAAAGAGAAAAAGCTGTCAGAGGTAACAGGGAGTACGAACTTGAAACGCCGTGAACTAAATCACGTGTGAAACGACAAGAAGTACAGAATTCACCCACTCGCTCTCCACGAAAAGCACGTACAAGAAAATGGTGTTCTACACGTACCTTTTATGCAGGCCCACACGTCCAGCGTCACTTCCGCGTGTACGCACTAGGGCCATTTCCACAAATTACAGCTTTGTCACTTCCGCGTGTACCCGCTGTATCCACCAATTACACACTTTGTCACTTCCGCGGGTACGTGCTATTTCCACCAATTACACGCTTTGTCACTTCCGCGTGTATGCGCTTTTTCCACCATTTACACGCTTTGTCACTTCCGCGTGTACGCGCTATTTCCACCAATTACACGCTTTGACACTGGGACGTGGCTTTCATTTTTTTAACACGCAACATTTCAAACGTGTGCCATATTCAACGTGCACGTGACTTCATAGACCCGCATACGCTGGTGGCCTTTGGGCCAATGAATGTACAGACGTGTGCTGATGCGCTTACGGGCTAAGGGCCTTTCCTCGAATTACACGCAGACGTGCAGGATTTTCACGTGCAAAATCACTCCGTATCAAGCTGGCCACGCGTTCACACACGGAAGACCACGCTCCTGCCCAGAAGGCCGAATTACTGCCCCCCCAGAGCCCTGAGCACGCTCCCAACTGCCATCTGCTGCTGCCTGACTGCCTGCTGCCCACATGCCCTGCCATTTGCTGCCTGCACATCAGCCAGGGGTGCTGTTGCTGTGACCACCCCTGCTGGAACCGAAGACTCCTGACTGCTTTTCCATCGCCACACAGCCCAGCCCCAGGACCCAGTTGCCCACCCACTCCTGCCTCTGGGGTTGCCATGTCGGGCACTGCAACATCTGGCACCAGTGGCAACCCCCGGCCAAGGAGGCAGAGGGGCACCAGCTTCACTGCCACCGAAGTTGGTGTCCTGGTGGAGCATGTCCTGGGGCAGTATGAAGCCCTCTTCGGAAGGTTGCGCGCCAACAAGGAAGGACGGACTCGGATCTGGATGGACATCGTGACTGCCATCAATGCGGAGGAGGTGGCAGTCAGTGACTACGAACGTGTCAGGAAGCGCTGGGAGGACTTCAGGTCCAGGACCCTCAACAAGGCCCGGCGCCTCCTGAGGGCAGCGGATGCTAAGGGGCGCCGGGGCCACTTGTCGGAAGATCAGATGAGGGTCCTGGAACGCATATCCCCAGCGCTCCACGTCCAGGTCCTTGAGAGGCAGACCCGTCTGGAGTCGAGCGGTAAGTGTACATGCATACTGATTGTAAGCTGTGCGTGTGGTGTGCCAGGAGTGTGCAGGTTGAACATGTATTTTTATGTGGGCAAGTAGGGGGGGGTGTACAGGGCCGTGAGGGTGACACACGCGAGGGGTCTCATGTGTGACACATGGATGGTGCTTGTGTGTGTGGGCTTGCATGGCACAGGATGTGGAGGAATGATTGTCAGGTGTGACATGGATGTCGATCGGAACACTGCGACAGTTGGCGGAGGTGTACACATGCATGCAAGTTTGGTGGTGTGTGTACATGTGTAGTGTACTCCCTATGTTGCATGTGATGTGTGGATGACCTTTGGCTGCTCATGCTGTTGTATGTGAATGGATGGTGCTGGCTGTTGCAATATGCCTGTGGTATGGCTCATGTGTGCAAGTTGAAATGACATGTGTGTTGGGTATTGTGATGCCATATCTGAGGTTTACCAATGCCACTCATGTATGACTGTCATGTGTATATGAGTCCATTGGACAGTGCCCTGATGCCTGTGTTTTCTTTCTCCCTGTCTGCAGCGTCAACTGATGAAGAGGGCGGAGAAGGTGCTGTGGAGCACAGCGGCAGGGGTCGCACCACCAGCCGGAGACGCAAGGCCCGGATCCCCTCCCAGGTTCTGATCTCGTTGGGGAGTGAGGAGTCCGGTGCCGTGTCCCAGGCCGCAGTTGCTGAGGGGAGGTCCAAGAGGTGGAGGTTGGAGTTGGACTCCTCGGCAGCAGAAGGGGCAGCTGGGACCCCACAGGGCCCAACGGAGGAAGATGGCACGGAGTCATCCAGGTTGGTGGGGGGTTTGGAGGAGGAGGAGGCCGTTCAAGCGACAGAGACGGTGTCTGGAGGTGGGGATTCCACTGCTGCTAGTGGTGCAGTGCAGGATCTGGGACAGGAGGCAGCACAGGCCACCGCGGAGGTGCCTGTGTGCAATCCTGTCCCTGCTCCTGTCACTGCATCATCTTGCACCAGCGGGGATGCCTACCTCCAGACCCGTTCTCAGGGAGGGGATTGGCTTACAACACCTGGCCTTCCTCTCCCTGCGGATGTGGCTATCCTGCACCAGGTTGAGCCTGTCCAGGGTGGGGTGGCGTTGCGTCAACGGGCCATGCGAGCTGACCTGCAGTCTTTTCATGATGAGTCTGCATGTCTTCTTGCATGGCTCGTTGACTGCGTTGACCCACTGGGACAGCTCACCAGGGCTGGATTCCTCCGTTTCCTGGATCTTGTTCCGACCCCCTCCTCCACGGAACCCCCTATGCCCCAGTCGTCCTCCATGCCATCTTCGCACCCATGTGTCACCTGGGTGCCCTGTGGAGCTGCCTCCGACCGTGCGGCCAGGCTGGTGGACAACAGATCCCTGCCACAGTCGGGAGTCGGTCGTCCAGCAGGGGTAGCCACATCAACGACTGCACCCCAACTGGAGGAGGATGTGCAGGCACCATCAGACAGGGCACATGGACAGCAGCAGCTGCAGCAGCAGGAGGCTGTAGGTGGGAGCCACGATAGTTCGGGGCCTTCAACATCGGAGGGGCAGGCTTCGGCTGGAGGGCCGGAGGACCCTGGACGGGAAGTGTCTTCCGTGTGGCAGCGGTTGGGCCAGCAGATAGGTGCGGAGCGGCGGCGGGCGGAAGAGGCGCGGCTCACGATGGTCAGGGCGGAGAACTCCATGCGGAGGGCCCTGAGGCGGGCCGAGTGCCTCGAGGCAATCCGCAGGGAGTTGGGGGTGAACATGTCGGCCTCCCTGCGGACCCTCGGGGCCATGGAACAGGACCGCCTCCGGGACATAGACGAGGAGTTCGATGATGCCCTGGCCCGGAACACCACTAAGTGAGCCGCTGGACTGGCCCGCCGCAATTGTATATAGTTATTTAGTGATAGGTTTCCTTTATAGTTTATTTTTATTTGGAGTCGACGGACACTGCTCCACCTTTTGCATATATTTCCATTTTAGATAGGTTTTTTGGTAGGTTTCATTTCTTCTGTTGGGATGATGGACCCTGAATACTTTGTACATAGTTGGACTTTGGATTTGGATATTTTTTTTACTATGGATATTTTTTTCCATGGTGCAATGGTTTTCATTTTCTTTTTTCCCTTCATTTCCTTTTTATGGACTTGAACTTTGGAAGAAATTTTTTAGGATTATCATTTATTGATTTTAATTTGAAAAGGGACAGGCAGCTTGATTTTTTTTTTTTTTTTACTTGTGTATTTTGTTTCATTTTGATTGCCATTACTGTTGTTATTAATACATTATTTGGATTTTTTCATTCTTCAATGTGTGGTTTCATCTAATTGTTTTCATGCATGTCATGATATGGGTTTTCAGGTTCACTTGCAACCATTGTGTGTGTGTGAGACACATGTGTTGATTTACATTGTTTCCATTGGAGTAGTATCATGGGTGCATGTAATACTTGGTTGTGTCTTTGGGCTGTGATGGCTGGCCATGAGGCCCATGCTTGAGGATTGTCAGGGCCTGTGGGCAGGGGGACATGGGTGGGAGCCTGGTGGAGGGTGCCCCTCAGTGCTGGGGCGTGGGGTGGGTGGGAGACATGGGTGGGGGCCTGGTGGAGGCTGCCCATGGTGGCTGGGGGGTGGTGGGAGACATGAGTGGGGGCCTGGTGGAGGCTGCCCCTGCACTGCTGGGGGGTGGGGGTGGTGGGAGACATGAGTGGGGGCCTGGTGGAGGCTGCCCATGGTGGCTGGGGGGTGGGGGTGATAGGGCACATGAGTGGGGGCCTGGTGGAGGCTGCCCCTGCACTGCTGGGGGGTGGTGGTAGACATGGGTGGGGGCCTGGTGGAGGGTGCCCCACAGTGCTGGGGGGTGGGGTGGGTGGTCGACATGAGTGGGGCCTGGTGGAGGGTGCCCCTTAGTGCTGGGGCTGGTGGGGGGTGGGAGACATGAGTGGGGGCCTGGTGGAGGCTACCCCTGCACTGCTGGGGGGTGGGGGTGGTGGGAGACATGAGTGGAGGCCTGGTGGAGGCTGCCCATGGTGGCTGGGGGGTGGGGTGGGTGCTAGACATGAATGGGGGCCTGGTGGAGGCTGCACTGCACTGCTGGGGGGTGGGGGTGGTGGGAGACATGAGTGGGGGCCTGGTGGAGGCTGCCCATGGTGGCTGGGGGGTGGGGGTGATAGGGGACATGAGTGGGGGCCTGGTGGAGGCTGCCCCTGCACTGCTGGGGGGTGGGGGTGGTGGTAGACATGGGTGGGGGCCTGGTGGAGGGTGCCCCACAGTGCTGGGGGGTGGGTGGGAGACATGAGTGGGGGCCTGGTGGAGGGTGCCCCTGCACTGCTGGGGGGGTGGGGGGTGGGGGGTGGGAGACATGAGTGGGGGCCTGGTGGAGGGTGCCCCTCAGTGCTGGGGGGGGTGGGGGGTGGGAGACATGAGTGGGGGCCTGGTGGAGGCTGCCCCTGCACTGCTGGGGGGTGGGGGTGGTGGGAGACATGAGTGGGGGCCTGGTGGAGGCTGCCCCTGCACTGCTGGGGGGTGGGGGTGGTGGGAGACATGGGTGGGGGCCTGGTGGAGGCTGCCCATGGTGGCTGGGGGGTGGGGGTGGTGGGAGACATGAGTGGGGGCCTGGTGGAGGCTGCCCCTGCACTGCTGGGGGGTGGGGGTGGTGGGAGACATGAGTGGGGGCCTGGTGGAGGCTGCCCATGGTGGCTGGGGGTGGGGGTGATAGGGGACATGAGTGGGGGCCTGGTGTAGGCTGCCCCTGCACTGCTGGGGGGTGGGGGTGGTGGGAGACATGGGTGGGGGCCTGGTGGAGTGTGCCCCTCAGTGCTGGGGGGGTGGGGGGGAGACATGAGTGGGGGCCTGGTGGAGGCTGCCCCTGCACTGCTGGGGGGTGGGGGTAGACATGGGTGGGAGCCTGGTGGAGGCTGCCCATGGTGGCTGGGGGGTGGGGGTGGTGGGAGACATGAGTGGGGGCCTGGTGGGGGCTGCCCCTGCACTGCTGGGCGGTTGGGGTGGTGGGAGACATGAGTGGGGGCCTGGTGGAGGCTGCCCCTGCACTGCTGGGGGGTGGGGGTGGTGGGAGACATGAGTGGGGGCCTGGTGGAGGCTGCCCATGGTGGCTGGGGGGTGTGGGTGATAGGGGACATGAGTGGGGGCCTGGTGGAGGCTGCCCCTGCACTGCTGGGAGGTGGGGGTGGTGGTAGACATGGGTGGGGGCCTGGTGGAGGGTGCCCCTCAGTGCTGGGGGGGTGGGGGGTGGGAGACATGAGTGGGGGCCTGGTGGAGGCTGTCCCTGCACTGCTGGGGGGTGGGGGGGGTTTCAGACATGAGTGGGGGCCTGGTGGAGGCTGCCCCTGCACTGCTGGGGGGTGGGGGTGGTAGGAGACATGGGTGGGGGCCTGGTGGAGGCTGCCCATGGTGGCTGGGGGGTGGGGGTGGTGGGAGACATGAGTGGGGGCCTGGTGGAGGCTGCCCCTGCACTGCTGGGGGGTGGGGGTGGTGGGAGACATGAGTGGGGGCCTGGTGGAGGCTGCCCATGGTGGCTGGGGGGTGGGGGTGATAGGGGACATGAGTGGGGGCCTGGTGGAGGCTGCCCCTGCACTGCTGGGGGTGGGGGTGGTGGTAGACATGGGTGGGGGCCTGGTGGAGGGTGCCCCACAGTGCTGGGGGTGGGGTGGGTGGGAGACATGAGTGGGGGCCTCGTGGAGGGTGCCCCTCAGTGCTGGAGGGGGCGGGGGGTGGGAGACATGAGTGGGGGCCTGGTGGAGGCTGCCCCTGCACTGCTGGGGGGTGCGGGTGGTGGTAGACATGGGTGGGAGCCTGGTGGAGGCTGCCCATGGTGGCTGGGGGGTGGGGGTGATAGGGGACATGAGTGGGGGCCTGGTGGAGGCTGCCCCTGCACTGCTGGGGGGTGGGGGTGGTGGTAGACATGGGTGGGGGCCTGGTGGAGGGTGCCCCACAGTGCTGGGGGTAGGGTGGGTGGGAGACATGAGTGGGGGCCTGGTGGAGGGTGCCCCTCAGTGCTGGAGGGGGTGGGGGGTGGGAGACATGAGTGGGGGCCTGGTGGAGGCTGCCCCTGCACTGCTGGGGGGTGGGGGTGGTGGTAGACATGAGTGGGGGCCTGGTGGAGGCTGCCCCTGCACTGCTGGGGGGTGGGGGTGGTGGGAGACATGAGTGGGGGCCTGGTGGAGGCTGCCCCTGCACTGCTGGGGGGTGGGGGTGGTGGGAGACATGGGTGGGGGCCTGGTGGAGGCTGCCCCTGCACTGCTGGGGGGTGGGGGTGATAGGTGACATGAGTGGGGGCCTGGTGGAGGGTGCCCCTCAGTGCTGGGGGGTGGGGTGGGTGGGAGACATGAGTGGGGGCCTGGTGGAGGGTGCCCCTCAGTGCTGGGGGGGGTCGGGGGTGGGGGACATGAGTGGGGGCCTGGTGGAGGCTGCCCCTGCACTGCTGGGGGGTGGGGGTGGTGGTAGACATGGGTGGGAGCCTGGTGGAGGCTGCCCATGGTGGCTGGGGGGTGGGGGTGGTGGGAGACATGAGTGGGGGCCTGGTGGAGGCTGCCCCTGCACTGCTGGGGGGTGGGGGTGATAGGGGACATGAGTGGGGGCCTGGTGGAGGGTGCCCCATGACTGCTGGGGGGTGGGGTGCAAGGGGACATGAGTGGGGGCCTGGTGGAGGTTGCCCCATGACTGCTGGGGCGTGGGGGTGCAAGGGGACATGAGTGGGGGCCTGGTGGAGGCTGCCCATGGTGGCTGTGGGGTGGGGGTGATAGGGGACATGAGTGGGGGCCTGGTGGAGGCTGCCCCTGCACTGCTGGGGGGTGGGGGTGGTAGTAGACATGGGTGGGGGCCTGTTGGAGGGTGCCCCACAGTGCTGGGGGGTGGGGTGGGTGGGAGACATGAGTGGGGGCCTGGTGGAGGGTGCCCCTCAGTGCTGGGGGGGGTGGGGGGTGGGAGACATGAGTGGGGGCCTGGTGGAGGGTGCCCCTCAGTGCTGGGGGGGGTGGGGGGTGGTAGACATGAGTGGGGGCCTGGTGGAGGCTGCCCCTGCACTGCTGGGGGGTGGGGGTGGTGGGAGACATGAGTGGGGGCCTGGTGGAGGCTGCCCATGGTGGCTGGGGGGTGGGGTGGGTGGGAGACATGAGTGGGGGCCTGGTGGAGGCTGCCCCTGCACTGCTGGGGGGTGGGGGTGGTGGGAGACATGAGTGTGGGCCTGGTGGAGGCTGCCCATGGTGGCTGGGGGGTGGGGGTGATAGGGGACATGAGTGGGGGCCTGGTGGCGGCTGCCCCTGCACTGCTGGGCGGTGGGGGTGGTGGGAGACATGAGTGGGGGCCTGGTGGAGTGTGCCCCTCAGTGCTGCGGGGGGTGGGGGGTGGGAGACATGAGTGGGGGCCTGGTGGAGGCTGCCCCTGCACTGCTGGGGGGTGGGGGTGGTGGTAGACATGGGTGGGAGCCTGGTGGAGGCTGCCCATGGTGGCTGGGGGGTGGAGGTGGTGGGAGACATGAGTGGGGGCCTGGTGGTGGCTGCCCCTGCACTGCTGGGCAGTGGCATAGCTCCCAACTCACACGCTTTTGGAGGGTGTCACCCGCCTTGTAAACAGCGGACTCACCCGCCAAACCTCATGCACGCCCATTCATTTCAATGGGCCTCTCACCCGCCAAAAGTAAAATCGGGTGGTTTCACCCGCTTTTGCAACATAAATTGTTGAGAGCTATGGGCGGTGGGGGTGGTGGGAGACATGAGTGGGGGCCTGGTGGAGGCTGCCCCTGCACTGCTGGGGGGTGGGGGTGGTGGGAGACATGAGTGGGGGCCTAGTGGAGGCTGCCCATGGTGGCTGGGGGGTGGGGGTGATAGGGGACATGAGTGGGGGCCTGGTGGAGGCTGCCCCTGCACTGCTGGGGGGTGGGGGTGGTGGTAGACATGGGTGGGGGCCTGGTGGAGGGTGCCCCACAGTGCTGGGGGGTGGGGTGGGTGGGAGACATGAGTGGGGGCCTGGTGGAGGGTGCCCCTGCACTGCTGGGGGGGGGTGGGGGGTGGGAGACATGAGTGGGGGCCTGGTGGAGGGTGCCCCTCAGTGCTGGGGGGGTGGGGGGTGGGAGACATGAGTGGGGGCCTGGTGGAGGCTGCCCCTGCACTGCTGGGGGGTGGGGGTGGTGGGAGACATGAGTGGGGGCCTGGTGGAGGCTGCCCCTGCACTGCTGGGGGGTGGGGGTGGTGGGAGACATGGGTGGGGGCCTGGTGGAGGCTGCCCATGGTGGCTGGGGGTGGGGGTGGTGGGAGACATGAGTGGGGGCCTGGTGGAGGCTGCTCCTGCACTGCTGGGGGGTGGGGGTGGTGGGAGACATGAGTGGGGGCCTGGTGGAGGCTGCCCATGGTGGCTGGGGGGTGGGGGTGATAGCGAACATGAGTGGGGGCCTGGTGGAGGCTGCCCCTGCACTGCTGGGGGGTGGGGGTGGTGGGAGACATGGGTGGGGGCCTGGTGGAGGCTGCCCCTGCAATGCTGGGGGGTGGGGGTGATAGGGGACATGAGTGGGGGCCTGGTGGAGGGTGCCCCTCAGTGCTGGGGGTGTGGGGGGCATGAGTGGGGGCCTGGTGGAGGCTGCCCCTGCACTGCTGGGGGGTGGGGGGGGTGGTAGACATGGGTGGGGGCCTGGTGGAGGCTGCCCATGGTGGCTTGGGGGTGGGGGTAGTGGGAGACATGAGTGGGGGCCTGGTGGAGGCTGCCCCTGCACTGCTGGGGGGTGGGGGTGATAGGGGACATGAGTGGGTGCCTGGTGGGGGCTGCCCCTGGTGGCTGGGGGGTGGGGGTGATAGGGGACATGAGTGGGGGCCTGGTGGAGGGTGCCCCATGACTGCTGGGGGGTGGGGGTGCAAGGGGACATGAGTGGGGGCCTGGTGGAGGTTGCCCCATGACTGCTGGGGGTGGGGGTGCAAGGGGACATGAGTGGGGGCCTGGTGGAGGCTGCCCATGGTGGCTGGGGGGTGGGGGTGATAGGGGACATGAGTGGGGGCCTGGTGGAGGCTGCCCCTGCACTGCTGGGGGGTGGGGGTGGTAGTAGACATGGGTGGGGGCCTGGTGGAGGGTGCCCCACAGTGCTGGGGGGTGGGGTGGGTGGGAGACATGAGTGGGGGCCTGGTGGAGGGTGCCCCTCAGTGCTGGGGAGGTGTGGGGGGTGGGAGACATGAGTGGGGGCCTGGTGGAGGGTGCCCCTCAGTGCTGGGGGGGTGGGGGGTGGGAGACATGAGTGGGGGCCTGGTGGAGGCTGCCCCTGCACTGCTGGGGGGTGGGGGGGGTGGGAGACATGAGTGGCGGCCTGGTGGAGGCTGCCCATGGTGGCTGGGGGGTGGGGTGGGTGGGAGACATGAGTGGGGGCCTGGTGGAGGCTGCCCCTGCACTGCTGGGGGGTGGGGGTGGTGGGAGACATGAGTGGGAGCCTGGTGGAGGCTGCCCATGGTGGCTGGGGGGTGGGGGTGGTGGGAGACATGAGTGGTGGCCTGGTGGAGGCTGCCCATGGTGGCTGGGGGGTGGGGTTGATAGGGGACATGAGTGGGGGCCTGGTGGAGTGTGCCCCTCAGTGCTGCGGGGGGTGGGGGGTGGGAGACATGAGTGGGGGCCTGGTGGAGGCTGCCCCTGCACTGCTGGGGGGTGGGGGTGGTGGTAGACATGGATGGGAGCCTGGTGGAGGCTGCCCATGGTGGCTGGGGGGTGGGGGTGGTGGGAGACATGAGTGGTGGCCTGGTGGAGGCTGCCCATGGTGGCTGGGGGGTGGGGTTGATAGGGGACATGAGTGGGGGCCTGGTGGAGGCTGCCCCTGCACTGCTGGGCGGTGGGGGTGGTGGGAGACATGAGTGGGGGCCTGGTGGTGGCTGCCCCTGCACTGCTGGGGGGTGGGGGTGGTGGGAGACATGAGTGGGGGCCTGGTGGTGGCTGCCCCTGCACTGCTGGGCGGTGGGGGTGGTGGGAGACATGAGTGGGGGCCTGGTGGTGGCTGCCCCTGCACTGCTGGGGGGTGGGGGTGGTGGGAGACATGAGTGGTGGCCTGGTGGAGGCTGCCCATGGTGGCTGGGGGGTGGGGGTGATAGGGGACATGAGTGGGGGCCTGGTGGAGGCTGCCCCTGCACTGCTGGGGGGTGGGGGGGGTGGTAGACATGGGTGGGGGCCTGGTGGAGGGTGCCCCACAGTGCTGGGGGGTAGGGTGGGTGGGAGACATGAGTGGGGGCCTGGTGGAGGGTGCCCCTGCACTGCTGGGCGGTGGGGGTGGTGGGAGACATGAGTGGGGGCCTGGTGGTGGCTGCCCCTGCACTGCTGGGGGGTGGGGGTGGTGGGAGACATGATTGGTGGCCTGGTTGAGGCTGCCCATGGTGGCTGGGGGGTGGGGGTGATAGGGGACATGAGTGGGGGCCTGGTGGAGGCTGCCCCTGCGCTGCTGGGGGGTGGGGGTGGTGGTAGACATGGGTGGGGGCCTGGTGGAGGGTGCCCCACAGTGCTGGGGGGTGGGGTGGGTGGGAGACATGAGTGGAGGCCTGGTGGAGGGTGCCCCTGCACTGCTGGGGGGATGGGGGGTGGGAGACATGAGTGGGGGCCTGGTGGAGGCTGCCCCTGCACTGCTGGGGGGTGGGGGTGGTGGGAGACATGGGTGGGGGCCTGGTGGAGGCTGCCCATGGTGGCTGGGGGGTGGGGGTGGTGGGAGACATGAGTGGGGGCCTGGTGGAGGCTGCCCCTGCACTGCTGGGGGGTGGGGGTGGTGGGAGACATGAGTGGGGGCCTGGTGGAGGCTGCCCATGGTGGCTGGGGGGTGGGGGTGATAGGGGACATGAGTGGGGGCCTGGTCGAGGCTGCCCCTGCACTGCTGGGGGGTGGGGGTGGTGGTAGACATGGGTGGGGGCCTGGTGGAGGGTGCCCCACAGTGCTGGGGGGTGGGGTGGGTGGGAGACATGAGTGGGGGCCTGGTGGAGGGTCCCCTCAGTGCTAGGAGGGGTGGGGGGTGGGAGACATGAGTGGGGGCCTTGTGGAGGGTGCCCCTCAGTGCTGGGGGGGTGGGGGTGGGAGACATGAGTGGGGCCTGGTGGAGGCTGCCCCTCAGTGCTGGGGGGTGGGGGTGGGAGACATGAGTGGGGCCTGGTGGAGGCTGCCCCTGCACTGCTGGGGGGTGGGGGTGGTGGTAGACATGGGTGGGAGCCCGGTGAAGGCTGCCCATGGTGGCTGGGAGGTGTGGGGGGTGGGAGACATGAGTGGGGGCCTGGTGGAGGCTGCCCCTGCACTGCTGGGGGGTGGGGGTGGTGGGAGACATGAGTGGGGGCCTGGTGGAGGCTGCCCATGGTGGCTGGGGGGTGGGGGTGATAGGGGACATGATTGGGGGCCTGGTGGAGGCTGCCCCTGCACTGCTGGGGGGAGGTGGTGGTGGTGGTAGACATGAGTAGGGGCCTGGTGGAGGCTGCCCCTGCACTGCTGGGGGGTGGGGGTGGTGGGAGACATGAGTGGGGGCCTGGTGGAGGCTGCCCATGGTGGCTGGGGGGTGGGGTTGATAGGGGACATGAGTGGGGGCCTGGTGGAGTGTGCCCCTCAGTGCTGCGGGGGGGTGGGGGTGGGAGACATGAGTGGGGGCCTGGTGGAGGCTGCCCCTGCACTGCTGGGGGGTGGGGGTGGTGGTAGACATGGGTGGGAGCCTGGTGGAGGCTGCCCATGGTGGCTGGGGGGTGGGGGTGGTGGGAGACATGAGTGGTGGCCTGGTGGAGGCTGCCCATGGTGGCTGGGGGGTGGGGTTGATAGGGGACATGAGTGGGGGCCTGGTGGTGGCTGCCCCTGCACTGCTGGGGGGTGGGGGTGGTGGGAGACATGAGTGGGGGCCTGGTGGTGGCTGCCCCTGCACTGCTGGGCGGTGGGGGTGGTGGGAGACATGAGTGGGGGCCTGGTGGTGGCTGCCCCTGCACTGCTGGGGGGTGGGGGTGGTGGGAGACATGAGTGGTGGCCTGGTGGAGGCTGCCCATGGTGGCTGGGGGGTGGGGGTGATAGGGGACATGAGTGGGGGCCTGGTGGAGGCTGCCCCTGCACTGCTGGGGGGTGGGGGTGGTGGTAGACATGGGTGGGGGCCTGGTGGAGGGTGCCCCACAGTGCTGGGGGGTAGGGTGGGTGGGAGACATGAGTGGGGGCCTGGTGGAGGGTGCCCCTGCACTGCTGGGCGGTGGGGGTGGTGGGAGACATGAGTGGGGGCCTGGTGGTGGCTGCCCCTGCACTGCTGGGGGGTGGGGGTGGTGGGAGACATGATTGGTGGCCTGGTGGAGGCTGCCCATGGTGGCTGGGGGGTGGGGGTGATAGGGGACATGAGTGGGGGCCTGGTGGAGGCTGCCCCTGCGCTGCTGGGGGGTGGGGGTGGTGGTAGACATGGGTGGGGGCCTGGTGGAGGGTGCCCCACAGTGCTGGGGGGTGGGGTGGGTGGGAGACATGAGTGTGGGCCTGGTGGAGGGTGCCCCTGCACTGCTGGGGGGATGGGGGGTGGGAGACATGAGTGGGGGCCTGGTGGAGGCTGCCCCTGCACTGCTGGGGGGTGGGGGTGGTGGGAGACATGAGTGGGGGCCTGGTGGAGGCTGCCCCTGCACTGCTGGGGGGTGGGGGTGGTGGGAGACATGGGTGGGGGCCTGGTGGAGGCTGCCCATGGTGGCTGGGGGGTGGGGGTGGTGGGAGACATGAGTGGGGGCCTGGTGGAGGCTGCCCCTGCACTGCTGGGGGGTGGGGGTGGTGGGAGACATGAGTGGGGGCCTGGTGGAGGCTGCCCATGGTGTCTGGGGGGTGGGGGTGATAGGGGACATGAGTGGGGGCCTGGTGGAGGCTGCCCCTGCACTGCTGGGGGGTGGGGGTGGTGGTAGACATGGGTGGGGGCCTGGTGGAGGGTGCCCCACAGTGCTGGGGGGTGGGGTGGGTGGGAGACATGAGTGGGGGCCTGGTGGAGGGTGCCCCTCAGTGCTAGGAGGGGTGGGGGGTGGGAGACATGAGTGGGGGCCTGGTGGAGGGTGCCCCTCAGTGCTGGGGGGGTGGGGGTGAGAGACATGAGTGGGGGCCTGGTGGAGGCTGCCCCTGCACTGCTGGGGGGTGGGGGTGGTGGTAGACATGGGTGGGAGCCTGGTGAAGGCTGCCCATGGTGGCTGGGGGGTGGGGGTGGTGGGAGACATGAGTGGGGGCCTGGTGGTGGCTGCCCCTGCACTGCTGGGCGGTGGGGGTGGTGGGAGACATTAGTCGGGGCCTGGTGGAGGCTGCCCCTGCACTGCTGGGGGGTGGGGGTGGTGGGAGACATGAGTGGGGGCCTGGTGGAGGCTGCCCATGGTGGCTGGGGGGTGGGGGTGATAGGGGACATGATTGGGGGCCTGGTGGAGGCTGCCCCTGCACTGCTGGGGGGAGGTGGTGGTGGTGGTAGACATGAGTAGGGGTCTGGTGGAGGCTGCCCCTGCACTGCTGGGGGGTGGGGGTGGTGGGAGACATGAGTGGGGGCCTGGTGGAGGCTGCCCCTGCACTGCTGGGGGGTGGGGGTGGTGGGAGACATGAGTGGGGGCCTGGTGGAGGGTGCCCCTCAGTGCTGGGGGGGGTGGGGGGTGGGAGACATGAGTGGGGGCCTGGTGGAGACTGCCGCTACACTGCTGGGGGGTGGGGGTGGTGGTAGACATGGGTGGGAGCCTGGTAGAGGCTGCCCATGGTGGCTGGGGGGTGGGGTTGGTGGGAGACATGAGTGGGGGCCTGGTGGAGGCTGCCCCTGGTGGCTGGGGGGTGGGGGTGATAGGGGACATGAGTGGGGGCCTGGTGGAGGGTGCCCCATGGCTGCTGGGGGGTGGGGGTGCAAGGGGACATGAGTGGGGGCCTGGTGGAGGCTGCCCCATGACTGCTGGGGGGTGGGGGTGCAAGGGGACATGAGTGGGGGCCTGGTGGAGGCTGCCCATGGTGGCTGGGGGGTGGGGATGATAGGGGACATGAGTGGGGGCCTGGTGGAGGCTGCCCCACAGTGCTGGGGGGTGGGGTGGGAGGGAGACATGGGTGGGGGCCTGGTGGAGGGTGCCCCACAGTGCTGGGGGGTGGGGTGGGTGGGAGACATGAGTGGGGGCCTGGTGGAGGGTGCCCCTCAGTGCTGGGGGGGTGGGGGGTGGGAGACATGAGTTGGGGCCTGGTGGAGGGTGCCCCTCAGTGCTGTGGGGGGTGGGGGGGTGATAGACATGAGTGGGGGCCTGGTGGAGGCTGCCCCTGCACTGCTGGGGGGTGGGGGTGGTGGGAGACATGAGTGGGGGCCTGGTGGAGGCTGCCCATGGTGGCTGGGGGTGGGGTGGGTGGGAGACATGAGTGGGGGCCTGGTGGAGGCTGCCCCTGCACTGCTGGGGGGTGGGGGTGGTGGTAGACATGGGTGGGGGCCTGGTGGAGGGTGCCCCACAGTGCTGGGGGTTGGGGTGGGTGGGAGACATGAGTGGTGGCCTGGTGGAGGGTGCCCCTGCACTGCTGGGGGGGTGGGGGGTGGGAGACATGAGTGGGGGCCTGGTGGAGGGTGCCCCTCAGTGCTGGGGGGGTGGGGGTGGGAGACATGAGTGGGGGCCTGGTGGAGGCTGCCCCTGCACTGCTGGGGGTGGGGGTGGTGGGAGACATGAGTGGGGGCCTGGTGGAGGCTGCCCCTGCACTGCTGGGGGGTGGGGGTGGTGGGAGACATGGGTGGGGGCCTGGTGGAGGCCGCCCATGGTGGCTGGGGGGTGGGGGTGGGTGGGAGACATGAGTGGGGGCCTGGTGGAGGCTGCCCCTGCACTGCTGGGGGGTGGGGGTGGGGGTAGACATGAGTGGGGGCCTGGTGGAGGCTGCCCATGGTGGCTGGGGGTGGGGGTGATAGGGGACATGAGTGGGGGCCTGGTGGTGGCTGCCCCTGCACTGCTGGGCTGTGGGGGTGGTGGGAGACATGAGTGGGGGCCTGGTGGAGTGTGCCCCTCAGTGCTGCGGGGGGTGGGGGGTGGGAGACATGAGTGGGGGCCTGGTGGAGGCTGCCCCTGCACTGCATTGGGGTGGGTGTGGTGGTAGACATGGGTGGGAGCCTGGTGGAGGCTGCCCATGGTGGCTGGGGGGTGGGGGTGGTGGGAGACATGAGTGGGGGCCTGGTGGTGGCTGCCCCTGCACTGCTGGGCGGTGGGGGTGGTGGGAGACATGAGTGGGGGCCTGGTGGAGTGTGCCCCTCAGTGCTGGCGGGGTGGGGGGTGGGAGACATGAGTGGGGGCCTGGTGGAGGCTGCCCCTGCACTGCTGGGGGGTGGGGGGGGGTGGTAGACATGGGTGGGAGCCTGGTGGAGGCTGCCCATGGTGGCTGGGGGGTGGGGGTGGTGGGAGACATGAGTGGAGGCCTGGTGGAGGCTGCCCCTGCACTGCTGGGGGATGGGGGTGATAGGGGACATGAGTGGGTGCCTGGTGGAGGCTGCCCCTGGTGGGTGGGGGTGATAGGGGACATGAGTGGAGGCCTGGTGGAGGGTGCCCCATGACTGCTGGGGGGTGGGGGTGCAAGGGGACATGAGTGGGGGCCTGGTGGAGGCTGCCCCATGACTGCTGGGGGGTGGGGGTGCAAGGGGACATGAGTGGGGGCCTGGTGGAGGGTGGCCCACAGTGCTGGGGGGTGGGGGTGCTGGGGGACATGAGCAGGTGTGCAGGGTAGTCCCCTGTTTTGTGGGCTGCCTGCAGGGGCCGTGGAGGGTGTACAGGGAACACCTGTGAGGACCCACCCAGCCTAATCGCGTGTGTAACTTCCCGCGCACCCCTGTAATACACGTACCCAGCCAAATTGCGTGTGATAATTCCCGCGCACCCCTGTAATACACGTACCCGGCCAAATCGCGTGTGATAATTCCTGCGCACCCCTGTAATACACGTACCCAGCCAAATCGCGTGTAAAACTTCCCGCGTACCCCTGTAATACACATACCCAGCCAAATCGCATGTGATAATTCCCGCGTACCCCTGTAATACACGTACCCTGGCTAATCGCGTGTAAAACTTCCCGCGTACCCCTGTAATACACGTACCCTGGCTAATCGCATGTAAAACTTCCCGCGTACCCCTGATATAAACGTTACCCGCTTTGCGTTCCTTGTTTGCCAGCCCTGTAAACTGGTCCAGGGTTAGCGCAGCCCTTTGCGATGATTTAGCGATTTTGATGGCTTTTCCTTGCGCGAGGGCGTTACTGGCGCTGCTGCAGGGTCGCTGCGATACTCTGCGCCACGGCTGGTTTGGGAGCCTAAAATCCATGAATACGCTGTGCGCGGAAATCGGTTTTAGCGCACGCGCCTGGCGCAGACAATCGCACGCGGACACTCTGCGCCAGCCGCTTGCGACACTTTTCTGCGAAATTCAATGAATTACCCTGATATTCTTTAAAAAGATAAACAAAAGGGCTGCAGCATTTATTTGGAAAACAAAACATTGCGCGTTGCGCTCCAAAGATTGAAAGCACCAAGAAAAAGAGGGGGGCTAGCACTACCGAACCTCCCCAAATACTATGAAGGAGCGCAATTGAGATTATTAAGAGATTGGTTCTCAGAACAGTCTCTGAAAACCTAGGTTAAAATGGATAGGGCGGTAGTTGCGGCTGCGCTGCCTGAGGTCCTATGGCTTAATAAAGCGCAAAGATCTTTAAACATACATAGTAGTATTTAGGACCCCATTATTTTCACTAGAAATGGAATGGGGCACATTCAGTCACTGGTGGGAAGCAGGGAGCCTCAAGGGAAGGTGGGGGAGGCAGTGAAGCAGAAGGGGGAAGGGAGGGAAGGGAGATGGTTTGAAAGTTATTGTTATAAATGAAAATGCCAATAAAAACAAATGGAAAAAAAGATATCAGTTTAGCCATCTCTACATATGTTACCAAATGCTAAGCAGTCAAAAGGTAACCCTGCTGGGTTTATCATGTGTCTATGATGACATTCATCTGCACACTCAGGTCTACCAGGAGAGCAACTGCAAAGTATTCCACACAATGCATACCTTTTATCTTTATGAGTAGCCTCTACGTAAATTAGATTTTTAATACCAGGTAGGTCTTTTACTGTGAAACAGTAGCTCAACCGACAGCAGGAAATCTACATCTACAACCCGCAGGTCTCAAAATGTTTCCATGTATTGTACAGTCCAACCAATTTCAAGGAGTTAACAAAAATGTTAAATTGTGGCAAATCTGAGGATGTAGTCCCTTCTCCCCTAAGGCGGAGACCTTTCCGATGGGGCCAGGGCAGTGCTCCCACAGTACAACAGTGCCCCTGAGGGAGGACCACATGGGAGAGGAAGCCCCTTATGGGATAAGGAATTACCATTTCCAGAGAAGGCACTATTCTCATATAACTCCAACACAAGTACTGTGAAGAATAAGATGCACAGGAGTATGACGATCACTGCAGAGAGACAGAGAGAATGGTCTAGTCTACCACCGGATTTTATTGGTCAAGGGAAATACAAAACAGCAGAGGGAAAGCAACATGGAGAGAGCCATCCTCCAACGAGGAAACCCGGGAGATGCCGACCCAACAACCAGGGGACTGCAGCAGAGGATGCTGTGCATGGAGGTGAACGGGAGTGCAAAGGTGGTCCAATGAAAAGGAGCTACTTTGCACGCTGCACGAGCAAACCTCTGGTACCCTAAAGTCCATCAAGCTGCCGGAAAGCAAAGCCCCATTCCGAGAAGAGAGAGAAGAGTGGTGGAGCAACAGCCACTGAGAAGAGAAACCTGAACGCAAATTGACCCGCAGGGAAGCCCCCGACCACAGAGAATGCCCAAATGCTGCCAGAGCGTCAGAGGGAAGCACTGCTGCTCAAAATACGCGAACCACTGAAAAAGGTACAAAGGCAGACCAAGAGGTGCTGGAGGTCTGGGAGGGATCAGGGGACAACTTTAGAACACTAGATAAGAGGGTCTAGGACCCGCAACCATATGAGAGCAAGAGAATACGAGAGTCTGGGACCCTGAGAGAAACAGAGACAGACCACAAGAAAGCATGCGCTTGACAGGAGAGTAAACCAAGCTATTGCGACCACAAATTGTGAGCCAGGGACCCGCACCCACATAAGAATTTGAGAATAAGAGGGTCTGGGACCCTGAAAGCAAATGAGACAGATCAGAAGAAAACCCCTGTTTGGCAGGAGAGTACACCAAGCTGGTTTATTACAGAACTGTAAGTCTGGGACAAGCAACCATATGAAAATATAACAGTACAGTGAAGTTCATCCAAGAAGATGCGGGGTGTTGGACCTAAGGAGATAAAGGAAGGAAAAGCAGAACCAGATGCAATACAGGGGAAAGTAGGTAACCCCTAGTCCTTGGAATTATAGATTTTGGAACATTTATGTTGTCGTTTCCATCACCCGAGACATTGGGAACGTTTCAGTTGGCAAGAATTGTCATCACCACTTTACTTTGCACGTTTGATTTAGGTTATTAGTGTTAGGATCAGAAGTAGGTCCATGGGACACGACAGTGGCAGGCTCTTTATTTTGACATCCTAACATTTTCACTAGTGTTCTTTGAGGCAGGGAAACCCCTCTTAGCCTAAGAGACAAAGAGGTCATTTTCCCAACCCTTTTACTGGTTAATAAAAGTTTATAAACGAAACTATGCCACTTTGGTGTCCAAGCCTTACTTCTGCACCCCTACAACACACACAAATATAATGTGCTGGAAATCCTGATCCATTGCTCAGTTTCACTCTTTGGGTGTTGAGTATTTTGGTCAACAGCACAAACAGCAATGATGTAAGCATTATGTACTTCTTAATTTTTTATAAAAGCATCCTGCACTGCGCAGCTACGTGAAATGCTGTTCCTTCCCACCCCTATCCATTACTCCACCTGCTTCACCAAAGCAGCACCTTCTCCAACTGTCTTTACTCCACTGAAGTGTTTCTGCCCATGGAGAGTTTACAAATTTAACTTGTGATTTTGCCATCTTTTAATCGAGTTCCAGTCCAAGGGATTGCAGGTGCACGGGCCGTAGCAAGTGGTAACTTGCCTTATCGCCATTACACACCCTGCTAACACCAGAGCTCTAATCTCTCATTAGAGCAATGAGAAATAGGTTTAGCTCTTTTTAATCAACATCACTTTAAGATGTGCTTGTATCACCTGCATGTATTTCATATGGAAACTTCACCATTTGGCAAGACCACATGTAGAAATGTAGTTATGTGGCCTGAAACTCTCATATTGCAGACCAGTCAGGTGACAGCAGGCAACTCACAAGAAATTAGATATTGGCATGGAAACCGAAGTTCCTCATTCCAATTCTCCCTTAAGCATACTTTCCCAACATCAACCTTGTATTTTCCTACCATCTGTTTGCAAGTTTCAACCGGGATCACTGTGTGGTCAAATCCGGAGTCCACCATTATTCTCACGTTGTTGCCATCCATTTGCACTGTGACGTGTGGCTTTGTTCTTTACCACTTGGTGCTTGAGTCCATGCATAGAGAGAGAGAGAGAGAGGGGGTGTGTGTGGGGTGTGTGTGTGTGTGGGGTGTGTGGGGTGTGTGTGTGGTGTGTGGTGTGTGGTGTGTGTTGTGTGTTTTGTGTGTGTGTGTGTGTGTGTGTGTGTGTGTGTGTGTGTGTGTGTGTAGTAAAATAAAATGTTGTTAAAGGGACGTTATGGTTAAGTTGCCCAACTAAAAACCTGTGCAATTCACTAAAAAAACTTGACATTATGGTTCAAAGTAAAACCGAAAACCCCCTGAAATTCGCCAGTTATGGTAGGCTAAGCAACCATACCTGCCCGCCCCACTGTGCACTGCTAACACTAACACCCAGGACATCAAAGATGACATCACAAATGTCATTGATGACATCACTGATGACATCACAAGTCTGACTCCCCCTTTTTTCCTTTCCTGACATATCTAGGCCACATGATTTTCTTCAGTAACAGTCAGGAACTAAAAATTGTAAATTACTATATTCGTAGACTTATCCTTCAAGTATGCTCTTAAAATAATTCCCTTATGGTCCAGTCATATCATATGAAACATATACATAGGGGAAGACACAACCTTGAAAGACAGCAATCCTTTTTGTGAATTAAAATTATCAGTAGATTTATCAGCACTTTCTGATACTTTTGATGTTTTTTAATTACTGTACTTTCCCTGTATATGCTCATATTTTTATATGTTGTACTCACACTATTTTCCTTAGGGTCCAGACACATCATGTGACATATATAGATAGGGTAAGTAACAGCTTTGAAACAGAGCAATAATTTCTCTGCATAAAGGTAATCAGTTAGGTTATGAACACTTTCTGCTACTATTGCGGTTTCTTTTTCTTACTTCAATTCCCTTGTATATATTCATATTTGTATGTGGTGTTGTCTCTTTGTAATTTGTCTATAACAATGCAATTATGTAGTAAGTGGGTTTTATTACCTACTTATCACAAGTTTCACTGTACGCAAAACTCTAATATGAAAACAGTTATCATTTCACTATTCAACATGGCAAGCTTATGAATATTGCACCTCCATCATGTATGCTGCACACAATGCCTATGTTTCTACATGAGTACCTTAGTATACTGGATAGAAGTTAATAATAGAATGCTATTTATATCAATGCATAGCTTAATGCACTGATTAGCACTTGATATTTATTCCAATAATCTTTGACACTTTTTTATTAACATTACACTAAGAATCCCTTGTACAGACTTTTCATGAAAGGTAAATGCACATGTGATGTCATCAGTGATGTCATCAATGACACTTGTGATGTCATCTTTGATGTCCTGGGTGTTAGTCTTAGCAATACACGTAGGTGGCGCGTTATGGTTGCTTAGCTTACCATAACGAGCGAATGTCAAGGGATTTTCGGTTTTACTTTGAACCATAACATCCCTTTAAAAAGGTTTTTTTGCTGAATATATATATATATATATATACATATATGGCAGTGAACAAAAACAAAGGGGCTAAACATGTGATATCATCAGTGATGTCATCAATGACATTTGTGATGCCATTTTTCATGTCCTGGGTGTTAGTGTTAGCAGTGCACAGTGGGGCGGGCAGGTATGGTTGCTTAGCCTACCATAACTGGCGAATTTCAGGAGTTTTTCAGTTTTACTTTGAACCATAATGTCACTTTTGTAAAGTTTTTTTAGTGAATTGCACAGGTTTTTAGTAGGGCAACTTAACCATAACGTCCCCTTAACAACGTTTTTTTTAGTGAATTTTATGGGTTCTTAGTAGGGCAACTTAACCATAACGTCCCTTTAACAAAGTTTTTTTTTTACTGAATTTCACAGGTTTTTAGAAGGGGAACTTAATTATAACATCTCGTTAATAAAGTTTTTTTTACTGAATATACACTTTCATCATGTGATTTTGGGAGATATGTAGTATAATTTCCTTACTTTATATACATGTAACATTGAACATACTGAACCCCCTAGCTAATGATACTTGAAAGTCACGGACTGAGCGCCTGTCTGCGGACGGGCGCGGACGAGGTCAACAGTACCCAAACAGTCAGGGGATATCTGAAATTGTACTATTGTGTTATATGAAAAATACACAACTTTGAAAAAGGACACATAAAGACATTATAAGTACTAATAAATAAATAGGTGAACCAAAACATCTGAAACAATAACCATGCATCTAATGACCATGTAGAATGAAATGGATTATACCATAACAAAAAAAGGTATGTCTCCAACGTAATTACCTCACAGAAACTGTGCAGCCAGGAGCGACAGTAGACGCACACAGTACAACGAAGACAAATTACAACAAAATAGTAACTGAACTTCATTTTTCTTATATGTGTGTATACTTTTTTTGTATGAGGGGCAGAAAAAATAATGTGTTTCTGTTGTTTTGACACAGAAATGTGCAATACTTCGGAGTGGCTGGAGGAGAATTTTCCAGTTGGGGAAATGTCCGAAGACAGCGATAATAATGGTACTCACTACTCTGCATAAGCAAATTAATGGTCAGTATTTTATGGGCGTTTAACATATATATATTTATTTTTAACAGACCAGGTAAAAAAAGAAGAAAGGCCAACAAACGACACAGAGGAAGACAGGCTGAAAAGGATAGAAGTGAAAATGGACATACTAAATGACAATTTTAACAGTTTAAGGCAATTTGTGGAGGAATATGTGAGAGGAAAAATACGATATCACTGTCCCACCTGTACCTGCCCCCTTCTCCATTTCCTAGTGAACCATCCCCAAACCTTCAAAAAGAAAATAAACGTTTTGATGAAACATCCAGCCCTTCATCCCCTCACAAATCATCCCCTCACAACCAGCACGTGTTAAACCCTAATTCCTCTATATTTGTTTCAGTATCTGCTTCCCCCTGTATTTCTCTTGATTGATGTGTGTGTGTGTATTGAAAGTTTTTTTATGTTCGTTGTAGTGGAAGGGTTTGAGGCAAAAAAATATTTTTTAAAGAGTTAAAATGTCCGTGGGCAGCGCGCCTGTTCGAGCTAGCCGTAAGCAATAGAATATGGATGTTGTAACGGCAATACACCTACCCGCACCAATGGCAACCAAGATGGAACTGATCTTAGAACGCACCATCTGTTCAAGTCGTGCGTAAATGAACAGAATGGGACATCCTAAGGACATTATACCTCTTCGTACTGCTCACAAACGAGATAAAACATGTTCTTAAAACACACCAGGTGTCCGGGATGTCTGTAAATGAACAATATGGGAGTGTCATAAGGACACTATACCTGTCCGTACCATCCGCAGCCAAGATGGAACTGTCCGTAGAACAGGCGCGGTGGCCGGCATGTCCGTAGTCAAACAAAATGGAGGTGTCCTAAGGACACTGTGTCTGGCCGTACAGTCAGCAGATCATGTACGCACATGCGCACTACACCAATAAGTACCGCAAACATCTCGCCTGGCCGTAACTGTCCGTGTCACTTGTTTCGCACTTTTAATTACTTTCAGGACCCGAACACTGTCCGCAGAATACCCGCGCGCATGCGCACGTCCGTTACTCTGCATTTGCTCTCCAGCGGGCACCCATTTCCCTCGCGGATGTGTTTAGGACGTCATCATGTGACTGCACCCCCGCTGAGCGTGTGGATTAATTTGCGCAGTTTGTCTGCTTCCGCAACATTTCAAAAGAACTTATACAAATATGGGAAATTATTTTACAGTATAAAATCACCATTTCACATGTCCCATACAACGGCCCTACTTTTGAACGTATTGTTTACAATTTTTGCAACACTTTTGAGTAATCAATATGGTCACGAGCCGCACTCCTGCACCCCTATATATGGCCACACCCCAAGCTCATCTTCATTGTGTTTCTGGCTATAGCAGATAGAGTTGTGCTGCCTTTACTGCTGTAGTGAACATTAGCCGACTAATCCTTATGGCATCCATGGCTAGTGTTGCTTCATTAGCCTCAGCACCACCCCCAAACCCTCCACCGCTACCACCTCCCCAAGGGCCTGCAGAGGGAAATACAGGTGAGGATGTAGAGAGTGAGGAAGAAGAGGAAGAAAAGAATGAGGTGGAGGAACTCCGCAGTACAAGCACTCGCTGGGAGACGTGGGTGTGGCGGTTGTTTACCGTTTATGGGAACGTACCAAAAGCACGTGCGAACCAGGTCAGGTGTAACCAGTGCAAGTTGGTGCTGAGTCACGGGAGACCTGGTGCGTACAGCTTTGGTACGACAACCATGAAGCGACACCTAACTTCGTTCCACAGTGCGGACATTCGCAAGGTGGTGCCATGTGAAGAACATAGTAGATTGAGTTCCTCCACAGCATCCTCCGTGTCCGATCCTCTCACCACAAGAGACACACCTGTGGGGGAGCAAATCCCTCCAGCTGCCTCACAAGCCATTCGCGATACTGTTGACCCTTACCTTTCAAGGGTAACAATATTGTGTGTGTACTGCGATGCAGTACTCTGCAGGGGGGAGAGTCTTCGAAGTGCTTTTGAGGCTACGGTCACGGAGCATCAGAAGAACTGCTCCCTATCTAAGTAAAGCCCACCCTACATCTTTCTCTCTGCACCTGCCCTTTCTTATCCCCGGGGTTGGTGTCCCTTCCTTACCCTCTTTTGCCCTCCTCTCCTAGTGTGTCATGTGCTCAAAAGCAATAAACTGGAAAACAACAAAAATGACAAAATAGGCTCTTTTCAGAGCCGTCTTTCTCAGTTTAACAATAGAACTATAAAGTGACCGTTGTAGCCCCCTGCGCATTTTTCAAAAAGTCCACGGACAGTCGTAGGACGCACAAAAATGGAGGGTGCAAGCGGAGCAAAACCAATGCACTTTTCACTGGGAGTAAGTGGTGGCTCTGAAAAGAGCCTTTCGGTGGTGTTTTGTGTGTTTGAAAACTGTAGATTGGAAAAAACGGATTGCCAAATAGGTGACTATGAATCCAAAAATGGTTGCAATGCCCCTTGTACATTCCGAAGAAAAAAATCTGATTGCCAGCATATGTGAGATGGACTCCATCTCTGCGAAAAATGAAAGTGCTGCGAAACAAAATGTTTTCATTGTGGAATGAGGACATGCCAACATCTCTTAGAAAGGCACAAACAGCCTTATTAACATTGTGCCTCGCTTTCTCCATTTGTGGACCAAATGCAAAAGAACGCAGCCATATTTATCTTTGTGCAATGCGGGAAAAAACTATTTGGCAATTTGGAAACATGTCCATGACCTTCGCAAGTCCTTCCTTCATTGCAAATTGCAAAGAAATTCCAGAGACATGGCCTAAACTGTTTCCTCCGCAATGAATGATAATTATATCTGGATGAAGCTCTGTCTGTAAAGTAGCACAGAGGGGTACCAAGTCCAGCCACCTCATTCCACGCACGCCATGCCAGTGCACTTCCACATGAGGAAATCCAAGATCTGCAGATAGACCGCAACTTTCTGCATGCACCTTCAAACAATGTATCCATGAGTCTCCCAAAATCCATATAATCTGTTATCGAGTACACAGAGCCATGGCTGTCTGGTCTCCTGTCAGGGAAAAGACGTTCTCACTAAATTTCTCCATTCAGAACACACCCACTGAACTTTACTGACCAATCCCTACCTTCGCACATTCTCATTTGCAAGCGTCTCCACCCCAGAATCCCCAATGGTAATACGCGCTGCCTGCAAACTACCACCATGTCCGCAGACACGTAGAGGATCAGAGCGTGACGACTGTACATTTAAATATTATTCCCTTTTTCCCCTTTAAGGTGGGCTCTGAAAAGAGCTGTTTTTTTTGTTTTTTGGGGAGATGCCTTATAGACACCTGTTATTTTGTTTTTTAAAATATTTTTTCTTCTTACTTTACTCCTACAATCATTACAGAACCTTCTCCAAAGCAAGCCTTACATTCCAAAAGAACATGGCATTTCCCAAAGAAGATAACACAACACAATCTGCTTCAAAATAAGCCGCAATACTGGGAACAATGTTCTCGTGGCTGCAGAAAAACATACCAGCTCGTAACATGAAAGCACGCATGCCGCGATTGATGTTACACCTCCCAATACTTTGATCAGGACAGAAAAAATAACTGTTGTCCCATTTTCCTCTAGGGAGTAACCCAGAAAAAATTACTTTTGCAGTTTGAAACATGTTCATGACTGCTTGAACCAACTGTTCCAAATCTTCCAACAAAGTACGTGAACTCATGTAGCCCAAATGGCAAGAACCGTAGTGCAAAAATACCACATGGGGAGTGGTTATCCCACGCATGTCTCTGCAAACTTGGAGAACTGCCGCAACATTGCGATCAGTCTCAGTGCTCCACACCACCTCCACTCCTCTCACATCGAAATTGTGTGCCACATGCCTACTTTCGGAATAGTGCTGTAAAGCATGGACAAAAATATCTCCAAGCACCAAAACCCTGACTCTCTCCACCTCCGCCATCTTCAGTATACGCACCGTCTTTCGACACAAAAGAGCAATGTGAACATCTGATTGGCTGATGCCTACAGTCCCCTTTCCATGCTGGATTTGCCGTAGAACCCTGTATGTGACACGCCCTACCCGCAGACAAGCGTTGTCTATGTGGGGCACGTAACTCTTAGCCAGTCCTTCTACCCTTTCCACATCACTTGCAAATCCATTCCCTCATTGGACACAGCTAAGCAGTCACACAACCATCCACCAATCACATTCAACATCTCTACATCTAACTCCGTCATCAAAATTTCGCACTTCAAATGTACTATTGATCATTCTGAATGCAAGTTGCATATCATTGCAAAACACCTACTTCAAAAACTACTTTGCAAGTGTCACGGATTTCTACATACAGCTCCATGCATGCGCACATGCATGAGTATAAAGTACAGGTATGCATATTTTAATCAGAGAACATGTGCAACCCTTATGATTTCATTTAAACAAACTAATGCCACTAAATCTGCATAGCCAATACATACCAACGCGCCCCCTTTAAGTGCAAGACTTCTGATTTTTCATTGACAAACCGCAGTACTTCTTACTGTCTCCCGCATAACCTATACATACGTAACAACCCTCCCTATTTAGCGCGAAACTCGATTTTCCATTAGAAAATGTCACAATTTTTTACTGTGTACCGCCTACATTAATGCTACTTCCAATGCGATCATATGAGAAAAATAAACGCTCAAGATTGCTGTGGTGACATCTCCCTCTGAGGGTCTCCCGATTTTTCTGATTCGTACTTATAATATGAAAGTTGTGAAATTTTTCCCATGTACTATAATGACCTATCATTTACAAACCTCTCTGCTATGGACAACACAGCTTAAAAAAAAAGAAGGCATTTTCATAAACTACAAATTGTACTCATTTGCGAATCATGTTGAACTAACATACTGCAAATAACATACAAAGGCAGCACATAGTGAAGTGAAATGCACACATGCACTGTGTTGAGATATCAAAGGACAATACTCCGACGAAAGATGCAAAATTAACATGTACAGTAACAGCACTGCTTTCAACACACAAAGTTACTAACTTCTTCTTTTTACAATCACAGTGACGACTACTCTCCTGAAAATCAACAGCATCTACACTGCAAACGACATATCCGAAGAAGCCTGGTCATTTCGCAAAAAAAAGTAAGTACAGTACTACCTTTATATTCTTATTGTTCCTCAAAGAGACTGTGTGGGTTATTTATTTAATTTGCGCACCAAAACAAACATTGATTTCTGAACCATTCTACCCACAAATCCCCATTCATTAAACAAAGAATAACAGGCAGAAAGGCTTACAAATCCCTGTGTTTTTGAAACTCAAATAACATACAGAAGCCTTAGAATGTTAGTACTAGAAAACAAATAGCTGTTTCAATTTCATACCATTACGTTTACTAGTAATGCTTCTCCTCACCACTAGCTCACTTTGTACTCTCATATGAAGCACATTGTAGTAGTATAGAAACAGAAAAGTGCCTTCCCAAATCATTGTAACAGCCCAATGCACATTCGCACACCACCACAAGGAGCTTCCCCATCAAACTCATGCACGCATGCACACAGTACACATACATTGTACAACAGACCAAACCATGCCTTCTTTTGTTCAACAGACCCCAAAGAATGCCTACCAAAAGGCAAGTCCATAGAAAGGAACGCAGAAATAGAACAAATGAAAATAAAAGTGTCCAAAGTAAGCATACATCTGTAGCAGAGTTTGTAGAGAACATTGGAACAAAACAGAAAATACAGTCGTTTAGTGAAACAAAGAAAGCTTCAACTACCGAAACTTTACCTCCTCCATCAAAACGTGGTACGAAACACAAAACGCTTCACAAAAAATCAGCTACCAGTACTGCTAACAATGCTCCTATTAATCCTGATATAATAACAAGAACCCATAGTAAAAAAAAAAGTATTTTAGCAAAAATGTTTCACCACAGAGTCCTTCAGAATCTAATAAGAAGAGGACCCAAATCACCCTCAACCCTTAAAACCTACTGTAGAAAATTAATCCTACAAGCTCTTGTGGACAGTGCAATCCTTCTCCAAAGGAAGTTGTTTTTATTAGTGTTAAATATGATGAAACCACTAACAAAACTAAGTACTAAACTACAAAGAAACTTATCAATAAACGGAATGTCAACAAAAATAACTTCTTACATATTTGTGGAGGTGAATGGAGTCACACAACAACCACAGAACCATATTTTAATGAAGAATCATACAAAAAAATCAAACAAACACAATTGCCATCCATAGCAGTCGATGAGGGTATGAAAAAATCAATAATACCATCATGGAACAAGAAACATTGCTTACAAAAGTATCCCCTGAAAACTCAGAATTACCTCTCAATTCGACTGACCCAGACCGTCCAGTATACAAATGGCCGTGCACGTCAATGTGTGACATTCCTAACAAATCTTTCAATTCTTTACGTCAGTTTCTCAGTCAGTATGTGAAAGGTAAAGACAAAATTAAAATGTAAGTGCTGCAAAATATGGAAATCTGTCCAGTGCGCAAATACACAGAACTACAAGGACATTCATTAGCCTGCATTTCAGGACCTATTCGCAAAAGCACATTCCATGATATCAAAAGGATATCAATACATCATTCAAATGTAAGAAATCTAGTGTATAAAATATACTATGCTAAAAGTCCAGCTTTAGAATTAGCCAATTTAAATAACACTCTTCTGCATGGTACACCCAAATACCCACAAGAAGAAATCGAGCGTATCCTGAGAAAATATTTTGGAAGTGAAAGCCACTTACAAAATGCAATAGTTTTATAACAGACTAGCAACAATTCTACACATAGCAACCTTCTATTACATACATACAAAAAAGAAATACTAAAATGTAAAAGTGCAACCATGTGTGTGTGTGTTGCCGCAGAACGTTTTACAAAAGGAACACAAAAAATATAGACATAACATACAAAATAGAAGACAATGAACAAATACCAAATAAGTGAATCCCTAATATGTTGCAGTTACTGCACTACAAAACTGGACAACAACCAAACCCCTTCACGTGCTATCACAAATAATTTGGAATTGTTCCCACTACCAAAACCCCTGCAACAACTCAATTTGTATGAGAGCATTATAATTCAAACAGTTCACCCACTTCAAGCAATTATACGCCTTCAACCAAAAACAGCAAAATTACCTCCCTCTGAATTGGTGAAAGGCATTTGTGGCAAAGTAGTTTATTTGCCATTAGATCTAACAGAAAATGTACACACTGTAGGAGTGCAACGTCCAATAGAGCATTCTTTAATTGTCTTGGTAAATGGTGTACCAATAAAAGACAAACAAATTTGGCAACAACTGGTGGACTTACATAAAGTTAGACAAGCCTTGCAATATCTGAAAGACAATAACAAATACTACAAAGAAATAAATATTGATGAAAGCTTAAGGGAAACAACTGAAATAATTCAAGAGTCATCAGAAACTGGTAAATTTGAACTTCTGGATCCTGCTGCAGTATCCGCTCTTTTGGATCATTACACAATTCATCCATTGCATTCCAATGAAAGCATAGATGATGCACTAGAAACTTACCAAATGCGACAAACCAATGCTCATTGGTGACCCTTGATATGCTCAAGGGTCACCAATGAGCATGTGGGAAACAAGTATAGAAGCACGTGCTTTTCCACTGCTATTTCCTACTGGCAAAGGCGGAAGATACGATGATAGATCCACTCAGATTACGGCATCAGAATACCGCTCATTACGAATGTATTTGCAAGATCCCAGATTTAGACAAAATGTGGAATACATATTCCACCTACTCTTTGAAAGTGAACCAGCAACCCTACGTTACGGAGTTGCACACATTTTGAAATCTGGAACCCACTTTCAAGTATGTCAGCTACAGAATTAATACAAAACGTACAAGAAAAAGATGAGGTTTTACAATCAAGTATAACAAATTTGCTTGCAAACATGCGTGGTACAAAAGAATACTGGTTCTGACGGCACGGAGACGTACGTTGTATGATCAGAAACCTTGGCCTACCAACTTGGTTTGATACACTAAGTTGTGCAGAATATGCATGGGAAGATGAGTTCCTACGCATATCAAACAACAACAAAACCAACATAGATATATTAACACCTGGAGAACTTTGCTCTCTAGATCCAGTTAATCTGTCAAGATATTTCCATCATCGTTTCATTGCTATGCTACACTTTATTTGTAATAAAACTGTTCCTCCCCTCGGAGAAGTGCAACACTTCTTTTGGAGAAAAGAATACCAAGAGAGAGGAGCACCACATATTCACTTGCTTTTCTGGATCAAAGGTGCCCCTAAATTTGGCCACAACAGTGATGCCACAGTTTTGCAGTTCATCCAAAAATATGTCACTTGTGAAATCCCTTCACAACGGACACATAGTGACCTGCATGGACAGATTTTACAATTTCAAAGACACAAATGTGGCAAATATTGTCGTCGAAAATACAAAAGCAAAGGGAAATACTACACCAAATGCCTCTTTGGTTTCCCTAGACCAGTTACAGAAACAGGTGACGTGAACAACTTTGTGTCTTCAGTTCAACATAGTGTTAAAGGTAAATCACCTAAGAACACGTATTACATAAAAAGAACAGAAGAATCAAAATGTATCAATGATTACAATGCAATCATTGCCCTCTTATGGAATGCAAACATAGATGTGCAGTACATTGCAAACAATTCCACTGCAGTTGCATGATATGTTACAGCCTACTTAACAAAAGCAGAAAAAAACAGAGTTTCAAGACCTCTGGAATGACCTATCATCAGAGAAAACACTATCTCAGAAATTGTACAGCCTAGGCATAAAAATGCTCTCTCATAGAGAATGTTGCGCGTATGAAGTGGCAAATCATTTAACCGGTACTGCTTTGTATGGAAAATCAGACAACATAGTATGGCTAAGTCTTGATCCTGCTAAATCTAGAAAACAAGTTCTGAAATCATATGAGGACATAGAAACAATTGCCAGAAATTATCCCAACAGCCAAGACATTTTAAAAAATAATTTACTGGACACATACTATCCGAACAGGAGTAGCACTTTGGAAAGCATGTGTTTATACCACATAGCTCAAAACTTTGCACACAAAAATAATATAAAACCCGATGAAAGCAAAGGTAGATATAGAGTGACAGATTGTGAAGGCAGCTTAGTGAAACTTACCAACAAAACTTAATTAATCATGTCAAATTGTCATTAACAACTCCTCGACAGAAAGAACTATATTACATGTCTCTGCTACAGCTTTTTAAACCATTGAGAAAAGAGGAAGAGATACTAGATAACTATGACTGCTATGAAGATGCTTTCAAAGCAAATGAAAGCGCTATCACCGATTTGAACTTTACGCAGTACAAAACAATGTTGCACAATGAACAGCAACACGAAGAAGAACTTCAGGCCCAACTAGATAAGGACACTTCCTACAGTAGTGGACCTTCTGTAACAGGAAGCCACAAACCACTAGGACAGCCACTAATATTCAAATGAGGCAAAATTAGCTATGACAGAAGTGGAAAACACCATGTGTCACTATGGAGAAGATATAGAAGACTTAACTGTACTACAAGCAAAACTTAACAAAGATCAGTGCACCATTTTTGAAGAAGTAATAAAACAAATTGCACATGGTGTACAATACGAAAATAAAGAATGTACTTGCCAAAATTACAAACCTATACTGCTGTACGTCAGTGGTGAAGCTGGGTCAGGAAAAACATTCTTAATCAAAATCATCAGCAAGTTCCTTCAACAATTGACAAACAACAAACTGTCAGCTGTTGTAACTGCACCCACAGGTTTAGCTGCCTTCAACATAGGTGGTGTCACTTTCCATCGATTACTACTCCTTCCAGTAGAACACCAAAACAAATTAGACTATTACACACGTTCTGCAGAAGCTGCAATGGAACTACGCAGAGTATTAAAACAAATGAAAATGCTACCAGTAGATGAAGTGAGCATGGTCTCCAACCTAATGTTGGCTTTGATTCACCTCAGATTGCAAGAAGTACTTAAAACAAAGTACGAAGAACTCTTTGCAGGGAAACACATTATCGTTTTCGGAGATCTTCTACAATTGACACCAGTGAAAGGTCAACCTATTTTTAAAACCTTAGGACACAAACTCTGCCGTAAAACTGTTGGCAGCATAGGAAATGTCAACCTTTGGCAACATTTCCAATACAAAGAATTAACAGAAAATTTGCAGCAATCTGCAGATCTCACTTATGCCAACATTTTAAAAATTATTAGCGTTGGTGTACTATCTCAAGAAGCACAAGCAATATTGAAAAAACCAGCACATTCATGCACTTTATGGCGATAATGCATGTGCTACTGATGCTATGAACAATTAGTGCACAAAAATGTCAATTGTATGCCCTTAATGCCAACTCTTGCAAGCTGTTTCAAATTCAATGAAACAATGTTAAAAAAAGAAATGCAACCAATAATGGAAATTTGTGCCAAAGACAAACTAGACGTACATGGTATGACACTACCCATGTGTGAGCAAGCCACAACAAGACTAAATACCTTAGAAAATTCAATCTCCAACACAGCTGGGTTGGAAAAAATATTAAAATTATCCTTAAATTGTAGAGAAATGCTTAAACGGAACCTTGACGTGGAGCAAGGGCTAGTTAATGGGGCACTGGGTACAGTTGTTGGCTTTCAAACATACCCACATGACAACAACATTCAGTTTGTCAATATTCGCTTTGACAAACTTTCAGAAGTGAAAAGGATAGAGCGCTCAACTGCTCGATTCCTTCTCTTCAAAGACATGTATGTACGTAGAGAACAATTTTTTCTAACTCTTGCATATGCAGTCACCATTTATAAATCCCAAGGTCTTACCCTAGACAAAGCATTGATAGATATAGGAAACGCAGTCTTTAAAGAAAGCATGAGCTGCGTGGCACTATCATGCTTACGTACACTTGACGGTCTATTTCTAATCAACTTTGATGCAAGTAAACTTAACGCTGATATTCCTTGCATTTTAGAATACAATAGACTGCGTTCACTGTACACCCCCATCTGAAACAATATCCTGTTACAGAAAAAGTAAAACGTGGTAAAAGAAAACTAATTCAAACAGAAATGCAATACAATCTGACAGCAAATCCTTCAAAGAAAACAAAAGAAGCTAAAACGTCATCAATTACCACAAGCAAAGAAGAACCTATTAGGGAAAGTAAATCAGGTACTTCTTCAAAGAAGGAACAAAAACTCTGAAAAAAGCACTCAGAGACAGAACTAGCTGGTCCATTCAAATTTGCAAATGAAAGTGGTGTAAGTTGCTATGCAAATGTAGTAATGAGAATTCTATTTCAATTGCCATCAATTGTTAACAATATTTACTTACACAGTACAGACCAATTGTGTTTGCAAATGTTAGTCCTTCATAGAAACGCAACAAACAATCCTGACAACACGTATAGTGTTCACAGAATAAGACAAAAATTGGACTACTGTGCTGGAATGGTGAGATTCACTATAAACTCACAAGAAGATCCACAAGAATTTCTAATGTACTTACTACAAGTACTGGAAAACAAAAACATACCCATAAATGAAATCTTCCAGATTTCATACATGTGGAAACATACATGCACTCTCGATTTTTGTATGTATCCATACCTAATTGTGAATCCATTCCATTTCAGCAACTTGTACAGTATTCAAACAATGGCAGATTATGCACTATGTGCATTTCAGACAATCGCTCCACCTTACTGATACAAACACATAGTAAATACATAATACTTATGCTTCTATGTTATAATGCAGATGGTACCGAAAACAACTGCAAGCTGACTGGATTCACACACGGGTAAGTGTCACTTGGAAAGAAAACCTTTACAACAATAGGTATAATCTACCACCAGGAGCTACAACCAATGCAGGTTACTACACTGCATACATTAAAAAGAAATGTGGATGGTTCGAATGTAATGATAGCACCATTACTCTAAAGCAGAGATTGCCAGCTAATCTTACAAATGCGTACTTAATCTTCTTAAAGCCAAAATTTAATAACTAATGTGTATTTCAACATTACCAAAAAATCAAGTAAAAGACTATAAACAGAATATGCCAACAGGTATATAACTGCCCAAGAGTGTATAACAACCACACAGATAAATGAATACCACAGATCCGTAACAACAAATGCACAGTTAAAATATGCCAACAGGTATCTAACTGTTGTAAAAAGTCTGCAACAAGGCAACAGACATACCATTAATCACAAAGAACAAGGGAACATTCAAAGAAAACAAAGAAATAGTTTGTAGCATAGCAAATAAAGGTTTTTTTTAATCCGACAAGGATTTTTTTCCCCCAGACCCAAGGATTTGAAAAACAAACACAGAAACTGAGCAAAATGCACAGTACACTGGTTTGTAAACTAAATATGAGGGTCAAAAACAAAAGTGAAACTGTCTATTACACAATGTAATAAGTCTTCATAAAATACAAACATTAACATGCTCTTTTCTTTTATCACAGAAATTAAAAAAGGATATTTCCGCCAAGTACTAAAGTCAAGTAAGAAATATATGGATTCTGAACAAAGTAAACAGTAAGTATAATTACAGTCATGTCATACATATGACATGACTGTAATTATGCACCATGCATAATTATGCATCATGCACCCAAGACTCTACACACTCCCCACAACCATCAGATTGATAAGCAATACTACAGGTGTATCCATTGCTGTGACATTCTGCGGTGGTTGTGGCCAGGGCCTAGATTCTTGGAAGTATGGCCTTCGGCCTACGGCCTACGGCCATGCATCCAAGACTCTAGGCCCTGGCCACAACCACCGCAGCATGTCACACCCATGGCGGCGTACAAATCAATAGCACACCCATAGAAAAAAATAATTTCATTACGGCATGTACTCAATTTCAATGTTCGCTAACACCACGTGTGTCCTTAGAACAGTTTCAAGTTGCCTGCGCACAGCACGGACTGAAATACTACCCTTATGAAGCCCCTCATTTTCTGTACTTACAAACATCCCGAACAAGGCGGGCATAGGGAATACATCATTAACACCTACCGCCTGAACAAATACAGTTTTCACCCATCTCTTACTGTCTGAACCTCCCCAAGCACTCTGACACAGCAAAACAGTTTTCGAAATAGCATTTTGCTGCTGGTCGCCGCTGCGCTGTCGGCGGATCCAAGATGTCGGGCGCATCCAAACAATCTGACGCATTGCACTGCAGCCAATCGGCAGAGATGTCGCGTGTCCGTGGTCATGATGCCAGCCCCTTAGCCAATCGGTATCTTGTCCGCGGAGCGAACAGGGAAGTGTGACCGCGGAGCGGACATAAATATCACTAATTTTTTTAGACCTACTTTTTGGTCATTTTAAAGAAAAGTACTGCACGGATTGTCACCAAATTTACAAAAGCACGCTTTCAGGACCAAGCCCCTGCCCCTGCCGCAAATTTGGCGAAAATCCGTCCAGCAGTTTGGCCTGTAGCCGTGCGCAAAGTTTTTCCCCATTCAGTCTATGGGAAAAAAAGACGTTTTGGGACCCCACCTATAACTTTTCCTCCCCTGGACCAAACATAACCAAACTTTGCAAAGAAAAATAGAGTGGCCCATATACTTTTTTCGCAAAGTTTGGTGAGGATTCGTCTAGGGGGAGCGTAGATATAAGCCGCCCAAAAAGTGCTCTTCCTATGGAAACAGCAACTTAACCATAACTACACAGCCACTTCCGTGGCTGTGTAATATATATATATATATATATATTTTGGTGCACAGGTGTTGGAGTGGGAGAGGGTACTGCAATGGGGATGGCTTGGTCCTACTGCGGCATGGCATTTTGTACTCGCATTTCGCATTACGGGCAAAGCCAGCATGTTCTTACATGGGGAAGGGGAGGACATGTTTCCTTACTGTGGCATTGCATTGTTTTACTGGTGTTAAGGTCAAAGGCAACATGATAAGTGTTCTTACAGAGGCGGGGATCGGGCATTTGTGCAACTTGCAAGACAATTTTTTTCTTACTGTGGCGTGACATTTATTACTGGCGTTGGGGGAAAATACAATTTAGTGTTCTTATATGGGGCATTTGTGTATTGAAAATGATTTGTTATTTTATAGCGCTTTTGCCAAAGCACTGTACAGATATCATATTGATATAAAATGATCACACAACCGAAGTCGGTACTCATTTATCAGCCTCAAAAGGATGAAAGGCGGAGTTGGTCTTGCTGGAATTTGGACCTGCAATCAGCAGATAACTCTCAGATTGCAGCAGCGAGCGCTCAGCCTGCTGAACTATTTGACCAGCTAGCCAGCCAGTACATGTTTTATACTGTGGCATGGCTTATTTTTTTTTTGTACTGGCAATAAGGCAAAGCCAACAGGAGCACTCTCTTACGTGAGGATACGGGCATGTATTGGCACAGCCAGCATGAACATGTTTTGTTATAGTATCATTACTGGCATTATGGGCAAAGCATATATGTGTATTTCCTTATTTGAGAATACTAGCATGTATAGGAGCACTAGAAGGAACATGTTTGGGCACAATCAGTATGAACATGTTTTCTTTCAGAGTACTGGCCTACAGTGGGCAAAGCCATTATGAAAATGTGTTTGAAAATGCTCCTGTGCATTGTTGGTGACTTGGAATCTAATTTCATGACTTAACCTACAAAAACGATTGTAAACTGTGTGCCTTTTTACCTAATGTATCACAAAAGGTGTACTCTAAAATTCAACATTTCAACCCCTCATTTAAATATTTTTCTCTGGGGGAGAACCCTTCTGAACCCACCTTGATTGGTTCACTGTCCCACGCTATGCTCAGTAGCTCCTGTGGATTCAGCCGGAGGCAGAACAAGCCCAGTTCCCTCTTCGGGCTCCCTTAGGGTGAACCCTACTACATTAGCTCCAGGCCCCACTTGTTAGACAATCCTGGCAATGCCTCTGGTGAGTTGGGGTGAAAGATGCATTTAATGGGCAAAAGGAAGAAGTAATATCTATTCAGCGTACTGGGATAGGGGTGGGGATCAACAGCGCAATAGGTTTAATGGTCCGCTCACTACCAGGTTTTAAAACTGCCATCCAGGCCACCCCTGTTGCCCTCTAAAATGTTGTGGCTGGCTCCACCCCCATCTTCAGCAATGTGCTGGTAATGATACTGAGCACACTCAGGAGTAAGCTTGCAAATGGCAGACCAATTTAATGTAAAAACATCATGAAGTTAATGCAATGGGAATGTTACTCTCTATTCTGACCCCGAGGAAGATCCAAAGGGCCTTCCCTCATCTTGCTCTCTGATCCCCATGTTTCCTTTGCACCCCTGCCCCTTGCGTCCACTGCTGACAACAACGCTCCGACAAACGCAATAATTTATGGTGGTCTAGCAACTGAAGTTTTAAACGTCACGACTGGCAGTAGAGATCCTCGCCCAAGAGTAGGCAGACTCACATCCACCTGAATCCAATTTCTCGAATAATAGGGTATTTGGTTCTTTTTGGAAGGTGGTGTGAATTGCAACATTAAGGCACAGTAGGCCTCATCACAAGTTGAGCGTTAAGCCTTAAAGGTGACCTGAACGGAATTAGCATCGGCAATACCGCTATGCCCAATCATGAGCCAGCGCAAATGCTGCCGACTGCAAGACAGCTGGCACAAATACAGCCTGCGCAATTACCATCAGTGCTATTGCAGCCGGCGGAATCTGCGCCAATACCATGTAACACAATCATTGCCGCATCACAAGTCCCTATGCAGCAGAATTAGCTCTGGAACACGTTGCTAATACCACCGAAAGCATGGCACAGTTATCCTAAGCCTCCAGGTGGAGGTAAATGAATAAAGGTGGCAGAAATTAAGCCATATGTGATCCCAATCCACTCCAGAGGGCTACATAACACACACACCTGCCCCAAACACTGTTACAAACACCATGCTGCCACTAGCCAATACAAGATGGAACATGCAGCTGCTCATGCTGCACCTGAAAGTACAGAGGCAGGACAACCAGCCCAGGCCACAGAGAGTACAGGGAGTGGGGGGAGGAGGAGAGGCCAAGCAAGGCGTGCACCGTTCCCCAGGGTCAGGCCCTCACCCTGGACCCTCACTGACAGCCAGTTGGTCACTCTGTACTGCCTCAACAGGGAGACCATAAGTGAGCTGCTCACCACAATCCAGGGTGACATAGGGAGCAGGATTAACATATGGACAGCTGTACCCCCACTGCTAAAAGCTAGTGTATGTCCTCCAATTCCGAAGAAACCGGCACCTTCCAGCACTCAGTGGCCATGATGCACGGCATGGCACTGTCCACATTTTGTATATTGTTGGCCCAGGTGCTGGATGCCCTCCTGCGGTCTGTTCCACGCTACATCTCACTGCCCACCACCCCAGCACAGGTTCACACCATGAAGGCACAGTTCTATGCTGTTGCTCAAATGCCATTGCAGCCTTGGACTTTACCTATGTTTCACTGGTGGCACCCCAGGCCCATGAAGAAGTGGACTGCAACAAGAAGCACTACCACTCTCAGAATGTGCAGGTGACCTGCGACTCCAACCTTTACTGTGCGTTTGGTTAATATATAAACCTTAAGCACTGTATAAAAAAAAGTCAACACCATATATATATACAATTGATTAAACCATCATATTAAGCCATTTGTTGACATATTTTAAATGATTTAAAAGCATAAGCATAAAAAATACTCAGCTAAAAATAAAATAAACCAATTTTAAAATACACATTTGATATGATTCCAATCAGAATGTAATTACATTATCAGCATCAACTTGTTGAATAAAATGGTTATTGATCTAAAATCGTTTGTACAACCTTCCAAATAAAATATGCAGGCCCAGTAATAACAGTTAATTCAGCCCTATTAAGTGCATTCCAAAATTGGTCTAATTCAATTTGTTCAATGGTCACAACCAGTTTTCCGTATCCTTTAAAATAGAGGGATTTTAATGGAGGGCATTCAGTTAAAACGTGGCTGTCAATTTCTATCGCTAGGTGGCAAAATCTTAGCTTGTAGGGAATGTTTTTCCAAGCTCTGTGATATTCCCAGGTGTTAGGACAGTTTTTCTGAAGTCCACCTAAGGGCTTAGTAAAACCATTCAACGGAAACAGTACAAGACTCCACTCTTAGTATAAGGCTGTACCACCTGAGTATATGGTAGCGTAGACAGAGCAGCCAGGCTTATTTTAGGAGGGAGAGTGTGCTGTAGAATCAGTACAGACAGAGAAATTGTAATACAAATGGTCCAAAGAAACACTGAAACACTATGGGCCTCATTACGAGTCTGGCGGTAAAACCGCCTGGTTACCGCCAGACTCGTCTTACCATTCCGCCTCTGTGATTCCCGGAATTACTGGGGCATTGCAACCCCGGTTTTCCGGGAATCACGGAGGCGGAATGGTGTTCATCCCCATTCCCATCGAGTCCTATGGGACTCGATGGGAATGGGGATCATGGAAACACCGGCAGCATCTCGTAATGCTGCCGGTGTTTCCTCGTCCGCCTGCAGGCGGGCGGTGTTAAACCCGCCAGGTCAGACCTGGCGGGAACATCACCTCCCGCCTGCAGGAGTCGGGATCAGGCGGTCCGGAAACAACGGTGGCGGCGGGTTTACCGCCACCGTTATTTCCGGACCGCCTGAGTTATAATGAGGCCCGATGTTTTGTAAAAATAAATGGTTTATTTAAATACAAGTAGGCCCAGATAAATCTTTGGGGAAGTAAGTACTATCACATTATATATGTTGTGCCTCATGGTCGCCATTAGACCTCATTTAACCCATGCTGCGCCCTCTGGTCGCTACTTGACTAATGCTGTGCCCTGTGTTGTGCCTCATGGTCGCCATTAGACCTCATTTAACCTCTACTGTGCCCTTTGGTTGCTACTTGACTTATGTTGTGCCCTGTGCTGTGCCTCATGGTCGCCATTAGACCTCATTTAACCCATGCTGCGCCCTCTGGTCGCTACTTGACTAATGCTGTGCCCTGTGATGTGCCTCATGGTCGCCATTAGACCTCATCTAACTTATGCTGCGCCCTCTGGTCGCTACTTGACTTATGTTGTGCCCTGTGCTGTGCCTTATGGTCGCCATTAGACCTCATTTAACCTATGTTGCGCCCTCTGGTCGCTATTTGACTTATGTTGTGCCTGTGTTGCGCCCTCTGGTTACTATTAGACCACACCGGACCTATGCTGAGCCCTGTGTTGTGCCCTAGGGTCGCCACTAGACCACATCTGACCCATGCTGCGCCCTTTGGTCGTTACTTGACTTATGTTGTGCCCTGTGCTATGCCCTATGGTCGCCATTAGACCACATTCTCCGCCCACTGGAACTGGGAGGATGCTACACCTAGCATTAGCCCTCTGTACCATGGCTACAGTCACACAGGCTGTCCCTAGCAGTCAAGATCACATCGTTCAGTCACTAACACCTACCTCAAACTTTAGCCAACTCACTACTAACGCTATGCAACCCAATCTCTCCACATTCTGCAAGGCCCAAGAAACAACACTCTATGCCTCCCTACCCTGCACCACATCCAATAGAAACAACAGACTCCGCGCAAGACTAGCCAAACTACACGAACCACGGAGAAGAACCCTTCCGGCCTCCAACCTCAAAACGAACTACAAACCTAGCCCACTATTGCCTTGCCAATCTAAATGGCCCATTCAAACATCTACCTTGAATGTGAACACCCCCCAGCTTATTAACCTCCAACCCAAAGCTTCCCCCACTGTAGACAAACCTATCCGAGCTAACAAAACTCCTGAAGCCCCTCCTCTCAAGGGAGCGCTCCTTAATGTTAGATCTCTAGTCGCTCACGCTACGGGTATTGCCGATTTAATTATGGAAGGGAACCTGGATTATCTTGCAATTACGGAAACTTGGCTCCATAATGCAGCAGGACCTGCCCTTATGCTAGCTATCCCTGATGGCTACACCATAATCAAACAAGACCGTGATAATGCACAAGGTGGCGGCATTGCTATTATTTCTAAAACGGCTCTTGGTCTCAGACTAGCCCCTACCCTGCCTCTACATTCATGTGAAACCCTCACTGCCAAAATGCAGATAAACAACTCGCAATCCATTACCATACACCTTATATACAGACCACCCGGCCCTCTTGGTACCTTTGAGGAAGACTTGCATAATATAATTATGAACAACCTGAAACCCACCACGCAACTACTTATACTAGGTGACTTCAAATTAGGTTTTAACGATCAAACGGACAAAAATGCCACAGATATAGCCAACACGATCAAAGCATTAGGCCTTACCCAAAAAGTCACTACACCCACCCACCTTAAAGGGAGAATATTGGACTGGGTTGCAGACATTAACTGCTCTGCCACTATCACTTCCATCCTGCCTTTAGCATGGACAGACCATTCTCTGATCTCCTTTCACTTATCTACTATCAGACCCACTCTACCGGCTCGACCACGAGCGCCACCATGCCCAACCAGAAGTAATAAAAGTATTACGGCAGAAAAAATCATCCCCACCATACTGCCTACTCTCAATGCACTGCCTGATAATCTCGACCCCAGCAGCCTAGTTCAGGAATTTAACAATATCATGCTCACCACATTGGATAAAATTGCTCCTATCAAACTTAGACCGAGCAAACCCATAGCCCACCTAAACAAATGGTTCACCCCACAACTCAAAGACCTTCGCACCTTAAAGAACAAAAGTGAGACATATTGGAGACTATGCCCCTCTAGTGAGAATAAAGCTAAATTAACTGCACTTTCCTCACATTACAAAAAGGAAATCTGCCAAGCAAAACGTGACTCCTACGATGAACGTATTGCTAATACAAACTCAAGCATGAAAGAACTCTTCTGCATACTCAAAGAACTAGAGTCCCCTACTGCTATCCCGGACGTCTGCACCAAGGACAAATCCTGGTGCACAGATATACAACAAGCCTTGGCGCATAAAATTGACACACTGCAGAATAAAATCGAACTAAAAAACAAGGCTCTAAACTTACTGCATTCGCCTAACACTCTCCTGCCCAACGAGCTACCACTGGCACATAATGCCACATTTCACTTCTCTAAAATGTCCATCCTAGAGGTAGAAAAAATCATCCTATCTCTGAAGCCTTCAAACTGCAAAGGTGATATCTGCCCAGCACAGCTAATAAAAGATGCTGCTAGAGAACTCTCCCCATTTATAACCAAACTGATAAATGCCTCATTTGCTACAGGTACTATACCTGCCAACCTCAAGCAATCCTGGGTGCTACCACTCCTCAAAAAACAGACACTTGATCCCCTCATTCCTACAAACTACCGGCCTATTACCACAGTCCCATTTTTATTAAAAATACTGGATAAGGCCGCCTACACTCAAATTCAGAAGCATTTAGAATTGCACAAACTCCTGGGCAACAGACAATCTGGCTTCCGTCCACTGCACGGAACTGAGACTGCCCTAATCGACCTTAAGTCCCAAATAGACGAGTTGAGAGACAAAGGAAGGACAGTACTCCTGCTCCTACTCGACCTCTCCGCTGCTTTCAACCTGGTCAACCACAAGGTCCTATGTCGGCACCTTGACTCTGCAGCTCACTTCTCCACGGACGTCATCAAGTGGATCGAGTCCTTCCTGAGTGAGAGGACCATGAGAGTCTTCTCCCCCTCAGCTTCGGCCGATCCTTCACCCATCCTATGTGGTGTTCCCCAAGGATCCTGCGTCTCGCCTACCCTCTATAACATCTTCACTAAGCCACTGTTCGACGATCTGGACCAGCTGGGTATCACCTACACTAACTATGCAGTTGATACTCAGATTCTCCTACCACTTTCTGGGGATTACGGTAAGGACATGGGCCTAGTGAACAAAGTTTACCTTATCATCCAAGCATGGATGGCCACTCACGGACTGTGCTTGAACGATGATAAGACTGAACTAATAATACTGGGTTCGCAGGCCAATATTAAAAAAATTAGGTCAAGAATATTCATCTTTCAATATTGACGGCAATACTATTAAAGTCTCCAAGGAAGTAAAAACCTTGGGATTTTACTTGGACTCCACACTATCTTTTGACAAGCAGGTCAAATCCCTTACCTCGGCGACGGCTTACACATGCAAACTTCTTAGAGCTGGTAAACCGTTCCTCTCTGACAATAGTTGTCTGATCCTGGCTAGAGCTCTTATACTCTCTAAAATCGACTATTGTAATGCCCTCTACATTGGGGCTAACAAATCCACTATTCAAAAGCTCCAAACGCTACAGAATAACGCCTTAAGAGCAGCCCTTGGCATCAACAAGAAAAACCACATTTCTGCCCTGAGACGTCAACACAAATGGCTCTCCACATCCAATAAAATACTTCTAAAAACACTCTCCTTGACTCATAAAGCCTTGAACAATGCGGCCCCTAGTTACCTTATAGACAAACTTCAGAGAAGAACTTCTCTCAGACCAACTAGAAGTGGGAACACCAATTGCCTAAATATCCCCAAATACAAACTTACTACCATCGGGGGTAATGGCTTCACTGTTAAGGCTGCCAAAAACTGGAATTCACTGCCCCAGGAGTTGAGGGCTGACCAACCATATCCACTCTTCAGGAAACATTTAATAAAACACATCACTGCCACCAATCCTTAGCCTCCCATCACCCTCTCCCCTGAAGACACTATCCTGCAATTAAGAAAACAGTATATCTTGCTACATTCTTTCTTTATGTAAATATTGTAGCCTATATAAGCTTAACTGTAACCATATAAGCTTTATATCCTTAGTGCATGTACCTCTGCTTCAGTCCTATTGTTCATATTGTATATATCCAGTATTCATGCAAAATGTGTTCATCTTGCTATATGTGCATTCTGTAACCTGTGTATACGTAACTATGTAAGCCGTGCATTTCCTTGTCGTTGCGCCCTTTTACTTACGAGTCTGGTGCGCTTAACAAATGAATAAACAAACAAACAAACAAACAAACAAACCACAATTATAAAAACACAACACTATGCTTGAAGATGCACAGACCAACGCATATAACCTTATTTGGAACACCAAACAGTAGTTCTAGGGAAGCCAAAACCAATAGTTACTTTTGGATTACTTACAGTAATACAAGGGTAGTAGACCCCAACAGTTGTACCGTGATGCTCAGAAAGAAATCACATAGTGAGTCAACTTGACAATATACTTTTCAGACTCCAGGAAAAGTATAAACCTATAAACATGATTCAGGATAACACAGTTATTCTAGGGGAGTTGGACCTTGGGGTGTAATATTCAATTACAGTTGCTTTTCAGTTGACAGACTAAGGGAAGCAATAACTTGTTAACTTATTTTTTAATGGCACACAGCTATGCAAGATAAGTAAAACCTATATACTTTTGTAAGGAGCTACCAGCAACCAAAAAGGTAAGTATGACCTAGGCAGACTTATTCTGGACGGGCTAACAGCAGGTCAGGGGAAGCAAGACCCAATTGGGGACACTCATACAATTAACCTAACAGGAATAATAAAGTGAAACCAACAGCATTACTTTTGGGAAGAGGGGAACCCAATTCACAGGTGAGTAAGTTAACCTTCTATCTACTTTCTGTTAGAATGGCAAGAGAGTTTCTAAGGAAAGTAAGACTTTTAGAATGCTTATTTAAGAAGCGCACAGCTTATTCAAGGTAAGTAAATCCTATATATACTTTTCAGAATGACAGAACATATCTAAGATAAGTAATCATTTTTTGTAACTATTCACTCTGAGAATTTAAAGTTACCAACCAACCCTTTTACAAGTAAGAACACTTCTCAACGCTTGTTCTACTTTTCAAGGCAGACCCTTAAAATTATCTAGACATTCCCAATTCTAGTACGTGAGTTCTCTCAGAGGCAGAAGGGGGACCCTAGTGGTCTAGGGGCCAGTAGTAGGCAGGGTGAGATAGGGCTCAGTTGCAGGCAAAGTCAGAGTTCCTGAGGAAGACTGGGCAAACAAGTAAGTAGTTCACTTTGAAAGTTATTTAGGATGCTGGGACTTCAGAGAAGACACCCTAGGAGGATTGCAGCAGTGGTCCTGGGTGAACTGGATGAGAGACCACCCAATCACAGTGGCACCACAAGGATACACAGTAATCACAAGAGACTGAAGGTAAGTAAATACCACAGCCAACACAGTACCTCAGCACAGAAGAAGTGTTGTAGCAGTAAGACTTCAGGAAATGCAGCCAAAAACCCAGTCAATTGATTTATTTGTCTAGAAGACGGAAGACAGGACTTTGGAAGGTCTTTTACAGCAGGGAGCACAGAAGAAGGCTCCAGGCAGGATTTTCCTTGTGGTTGGATGATGCTCTATGGATTTTGTGTCTTTTTCAGGAGCACAGAAGAAGACAGAATATTGCTGGTGGATTATCGGTGTTTCCAAGGTCCAGCACTCTGATGAGGGGACTTTTTGGACTTGATTCATGTCTCTGAAGGCCCAGCCGGATGCCCACAAAGCATGCACCGCACAATGGCTCAAGGTCCCAGGGTATTTGGGTATTGCAGACCCGAAGGGTCGCAGTACAACGTGTGATGGCACAAAATGCAGGTCTTTTTGAGTCTAGTGAGTCTCACCAGGCTCTGGGTCAGGGTCAGGGTTTGCCATTTCGGGATCCAAGGTCGATTGGAAGGAAGGGTTACAGCAGGCTCCGGTAGCACAGCAGGCTCTACGGTCGCTGGAAATCGCTACGGCCTTCATTTCTGCGCCCCCTGCACCAGGGGGCGCAAAAGCTTGGTCGCCTGAACCAGCGTCTCCTCACTTCAGGCAGAATCAGACTAATTAATTCAATAACTACAGCAATTTTTCATCTAACTTGCCTCCGTTCCTGATCCTAGAGCCCGGGGGCTCCTCCGGTAGTGACTGCACCCGGAATCGGACTTTCTTTCATCCACTCCGGACCCGGCTCCTTGCTGTGGCCTCTTCCCGCTCTGTTGTCGGTGAGGGTGCTCCGGTCCTCTGTGACAGCCCACCCTCCACCTCGGGCCGGGGCTTCCTGCGTGCTACGGAAGGAGCCATTGCATCTTGCTCCCCGACCCCGTCTGGACTCTACGGCTGTGCCACTGCCCGCCTCCATACCATTGCGGGGCCCACTTCTGCGGTTTCTAGCCTCAGCCCACCAGTGCAGCCTTTACAGTCTCAGTCTCAGTCCTCTGTGTCTGCTGCGGTGTCAGCTCACCCTCCTCCTCGGACAGGGGCTTCCTGCATGCTACGGCGGGAGCTGTTGCATGTTGCACCCTGACCCGACCTGGACTCTTCGGCTGAGCCACTGCCCACCTCCATACCATTGCGGGTCGGGGTTTCCAGCGAGCTTTGGCGGGAGCCGTTGCACAGGCTCCCCGACCCCATCTGAGCTCTACGGCTGAGCCACTGCCCGCCTCCACACCACTGCGGGCCCCACATCAGCAGTCACAGCTCGGCACCCCAGTGCGGCCTCTTCAATCTCAGTCCTCTGTGTCTGCCGCGGTGTCAGCCCACCCTCCACTACGGATCAGGACTTCAAGTATCCTACGGTGGGAGTTGTCACTGCTTCCACCCTGACCCTGTCTGGGCGCTGCAGCTGAGCCATCGCCTGCTTAATACCTCAGAAGGCTCCACATCGACTGATCCCAACTCGGCCCCCTGCGCGGCATCTTCAAGCTGAGTTCTGACATAGGCACTCCATACCTCTGAGCCTAACAGCCCTCCTCAATGACCGGCTCTCCGCACTATGGTGTCTCTGCCCGCCCTCCTCCACAGGCCAGGGCACCCATACCACTGTGGGCCTCTCATCCGCTGAACCCAGCTCTGCCCCCCAGCGCGGCCTCTTCCCGCTCTGGTCCTCTGTGCCCACCAGCCCTCCTCAGACCGGGGCATCCATCGACTAGTCCAGCATCCGGGTCCCGGGTCCCTGCAACTACCAGACCTCCTCTACAGCCGGCCCTCCCACCTCAAAGTCACTGTCTCCCCCCTCCTCCACAAGTCCTCTGTGCCTTTATCAGCCCTCCTCAAAAGCAGGCTCTCTGGTCCACCGTGACTCTGCCCCCCTCCTCCTCACACCAGGGTATCCATTGACTTGTCGCCATCCATGTGCTGGATCCCCGCTACTACCAGGCCTCCTCTACAGCCGGCCCTCCGGACTACAAGGACACTGCCCGCCTTCCTCCATAGGTCGGGGTGTCCATCGACCCGTCTGCCATCCTGGTCTCGGGTCAGAACCGCTGTTGGGCCTCCACCTGCTTCCTGTTCGTGCTCTACCCCCACGGGTCAGGATCCATTGACTAGTTCCTCCATCCCAGTCCCGGGTTGGATCTGCAGCTGGGCCTCCACCCGCTTCCTCACCAGCGTGGATTCTACCAGGAACACGTTCACCTGATCTTGCCCTCCCTGGCTCCTAGGTCACCCCTAGCGCACAGTTCCTGCTGCTGAGCCTCCTCCCGCTTCTTCATCAGTGCAGGTTCTGCCAGGAACACACTTACGACTCCTGATTGCACCTGCCTGGCTCCTTGCCTACCACCTTCTGACTGCCCCTGATCGTACTCACCCCGGTCACAAAAGCCACTACCAAACAAAAGGCAGTACCCCGCTGATCGTGCCTACCTGGCTTCTTCACTACCACCTGTAGACCACACCTGATCGTACCTGGCCCGGACACTAAAGCCACTACTAGCATTTTAGCTGTTACGGACCCCAGACCTGGCTGGCTCCCTGCCCCTGCTTGCCAACCCAGCCTAACTCCACAGCAGACTCCTCCACTGACTATCTCCTGCCGCCTCCACTGCCTCTGTCTACCTGGATACCACCAGCTCCTCCAACTGCACGGACGCAGTATCCTCCACGACTGCTCTCTCTGAGGATCTCTTCGCCAACCTACCCTTCTTACCACTCAACCACCTTTAACTTCTCCTCTTGCTCTGCTACTCCCTGCTGCGCTATTCCTAGTCTCTTTTGCCCCCTCCTATTTGATTCCCCTTTTCACCTTCTCCCTCTTTTCCTTCTTCCTCTACTCCCACCTCCCCTCCCATACCACTTTATTCCCTAACCTCACCACTCTCTTTCACTCTGTTATGCGTTCTGCCATAACTCTTTCACACCTTCCTCATCACTCTTCCCCCACCTCCTTCCCTCAACCCGCATTCCCCTTCCTTTCCTACTCACCTTCTCCTTCCTCCTCATGTCCATTCTCCTCCTTAATCCCCTCCCCCACTCTTCCCGTTCTACACCTTCCCTCTCTCACCGTCTTAATCTTCTATACCCCCCACTGTTCAACCCTCCAGCCTCATGAACATTGCTCTCTATAACGCCAGATCCCTCTGCAATAAGACCACAGCATTTTTAGACATGTTCTTTCGTCTAGACCTTAATTTCCTATGTCTAACTGAAACCTGGATACCTCCTCACAACACTACAGTCCCTGCTTCCTTTACCACCTCTTCCTCCTCCTTCTCTCATATCTCTCGCGCTACTGCCCATGGCAGAGGTATTGGCCTCCTCTTCAATCCCAAATACCTTTCCTCTACCTCCCCTCCATCTCTTCCTTCTTTTCCTTCCTTCGAATTTCTTTACAAATCCTTTTCCTCTCCTCACCCCATCTCCTTTCTAATCATGTATCGACCCCCTGGCCCTCTCTCTTCCTTCTATGACGTCTCGATCACCTCCTTTCTCTCATCTCTCCCTCTCCTCTAACTGTACTCGGCGACTTTAATATTCACCTCCCTTCTCCCCCTCACTCCTCTCCCCTTTCATCCATCCTCGACCCCTACCACCCCCCTTCCCCTCTCCCTTCCTCTCCTACTCACTCCTCTGGCTCCACTCTTGACCTTATCTTCAACTCTTCCTACCCCTCTTCTACTGTCTCCACACTTCCTATCTATCTCTCCGATCATGCTTTACACCCCTTCTCCCTTACTCCCCTACCCCATCCCCTTCCATATTTTCATGCCGTGACCTTTGCAACTTTGATCCCTCCCACTTTCTTGACACTTGTTCTTCTTCTCACCCCTCTCTCCAAGATTTCTCTTCTCTATCGGCCAATGATGCACTTTCTACTCTCTCCTTTTCTATCTCCTCCTGTCTAGATCTACTTCACCCCCTCTCCTTCTTCCGTCCAACCCAGAAACCCTCTCAACCGTGGCTCTCTCCTCAACTTCTTTCCATGCGGCATCTCCTCCGATGTCTTGAGAGATTCTGGCTCAAATCTCCTTCGCTTTCCAACCAAACGTCATATTTCTCTTACCACTCTCTTTATGACTCTTGCCTCTCCTCAGCAAAACGCTCCTACTACTCCAACCTTCTCCAATCGAAGCATCCCACCCTCGCCGCATCTTCCAAACTCTCTCTCGTTCTTCTCTCTCCTCCTACCCCTGATCCCTCAACCTCTTCCACCCTTACTCCCTCTGACTTTGCAAACGTCTTCTCTTCCAAGATCCTTGCCCTTTGGCAAAAAATCAATTGCTCCTCTTACTCTCCCCCTTCTCCCTTCTCCCCCTCAACCTGCATGACTGACTTCTCCCCTGTCTCCCCTTTTGACGTTTCCATCCACCTCTCCAAAGCCCACCCCTCGTCTGCTCCAACCGACCCTCCTTATACCCAAGAACTACCCTCTTCCTATTCCCTACTTAACTTCCTTCTTCAACACCTGCCTTTCCTCAGCTACCTGTCCCTCTGCTTTCAAGCATGCCACTATCATTCTTATTCTAAAGAAACCTTCTGCTGACCCCCTGCTCACCTCTAACTTCTGTCCTATCTCACTTCTCCCATTCCTCTCTAAGCTAAACGAGCGCCTAGCCTACTCGCAGCTCTCAACCTTTGTCACTAATCTCTCTCTCTCCTTCCTCCCTATCAATCTGGCTTCCGTCCTAAACACTCTCCTGAAATGGCCCTCACTTACATCCTTAACTCCCTCCTCTCCGATCGACACTCTAAGCAATCCTCTGTCCTTATTCTTCTTGACCTCTCTGCTGCCTTCGACACTGTCGATCACCCCCTTCTTCTCAACACTCTTTCTTCCTTTGGATTCAAAGGCTGTGTTCTTAACTGCCTATCCTCTTACGTCTCCTCCAGCTCTTTTATTGTTTCCTGGGTAGGCCGCTCCTCTCCTACCCAGGCTCTGGAATACAGAGTACCACAAGGCTCAGTGCTTGGCCCTTTCCTTTTCTCACTCTACACCTCCCTCCTTGCCCCTGTTATTTCCTCACTTGGCATTTCTGACCATTTCTATGCTGATGATACTCAGCTCTTCGTTTCCTTCTCTTCCTTCTCTACCAACCTCCACCTTAAACTCTCTTCCTGTCTTACTGCCATTAGAAACTGGATGTCTTCTCGCTTTCTTTCCCTTAACACTGATAAGACTGAAGTAATTTTCTTCTCCTCCAACTCTCTTCCCCCTCCCTCTCCTCCTCCTTTAATTCAATTTCCTCCTTCTAATCTCCCCATCTCTGACCACGCTCGCAATTTAGGAATTCACTTTGACTCCTCTCTCACTTTTTCCCATCATATCTCTCTCACCTCTCGTGCCTGTCGCTACCACCTCTTTAATATTCTCAAAGTCCGCCCCTCTCTCACTTTCCATGCAACTAAACTTTTAATATCCTCCCTTATCTTCTCTCGCCTCTTCTACTGCTCCTCCTTACTCTTTGGACTACCTACTTCTCATCTCGCCCCCCTTAAATCTATCTACCATTCTGCCGTCCGTACCCTCTGTCTCAACTCCTCCCGTGACTCCATCTCTGCTTCCCTTTCCTCCCTTGGCTGGCTTCCCTTTCACTCCCAACTTAAATTTCACTTTCTCTGCTTAGTCTTTAAATCTCTCCATGGTCTTGCTCCCCCTTATCTCTCCTCCCTCCTCTCTTTCTACACTCCCTCCGGCTCCCTTCGCTCTGCTGACCACTTCCTTCTCACTGTTCCTACATCCCCTTGTGCCACATCCTGCTTCCGCTCCTTCGAGCTCCTAGCCCTCCTGCACTGGAACTCCTTACCTCTCTCACTCCGCTCTATTTCTACCTTTTCCTCATTCTGCACTTCCCTTAAATCTCTCCTTCTCCATTCCCGCCATGAAACCCTCCCCCTTCTTGCCCCCCTCTCTCCTTTCCTTTTCACCATGATCATCTCCCTCCCCTCCCCCCTCCCCATTCTCACCCTTTTACCCTATCCGTTTCCCTCCTCCTCCTCCCCACCCCTCCCTCTCCCTCTCAGATCTACTGCACTACTCTCCCTCTTCCCTTCAGTTTAATTGCTCTACTTATTGTTTTGTTGGTCTGATTCAAAATTGTAAATGCTTCTACTGTTACTGTTATAATATTAATTGTATCCAGTTGTAAAAATGTGCAGCGTTTTGGAGTAAAGCGCTATATAAACTAAATAAACACAATACAATACAATACAATACAATACAATACAATTTCTTCATCTAGCTCTTCGGTTTCAGCTCCAGTGGTTGACTTGTCAGCAGCTTCTAGGTTCAGAGTTTTTATCAGGAACTACAGCACAACCTCTGCATTCTCTCCCCGTATTTTACAGAAAGGGGCGGTCTGGCTGTCCAATCAGGACAGTCAGATCACCACTGAGAGTTGTTTCCTTTTTCAGGCAAGGTGGAAGACAAAGGGCTGCAGAGTTTTGCACTGCTCCCTCACTTCCTGCCTTTCCAGACACTCTGGAGCCTGGGCGGGGAATCCACAGGATTCCCGCCTAAAACAAAACAGAACCTGAGTTCATTCCCACTTAGAATGGCAGGGTAAGACCTCCGAAAAAGCAAGCACAAAAGAAATGGCAAAAAACAAAGGAGACCGCCATTTTAGAAAAATGGTGGCCCTTCTGTGGATTACCGAGGCTGAATTAACAGCATGCGAGTAATAAAGACTAAAAGTCATAAAGGCCACGGCCACCAGCCATTCATGTAAAACTGACAACTGTAACAAAAAGGGTACCAGGTAAGTAAGAATGGGGATACATTGCATCCACCAGCACTCCACATAAGGTGGGGTGTGCTGGCTCACTATATAAAATATAAAGGGGGATGAAAATCCCTCTTTACTACTTGGGAACTGTAGTTAGCCCAAGTACATGAAAGAGAAATGAACAGGGGAGCCCATAGGGGCAAACCCAACCTAAGCCCAAAAGTTGTAAGAAACTATAACTTCAACCACACACTATGGAAAGACATAAAAAGGTCACCCATAAAAGATTAAAAGACTCAGTGAGAGGGGAAAAGGATTCCCCTTCACCTAGGGACAAGGTAACATAGTTACCTAGCCAAAGCAAAATATTGTGGGGTTGACACAGGTCAGGAAGATTTATCATTGATATAAAAATCTTACCTAACACCAGGTTGGTAGCAAATTAAAATGCAAATATAGAATAAATCTTTTCAGAGGTTGATCACAATACTTATAACTATGTGCAAGTTGCATTTACAGAGAAACTTTGGGTCGAGTAAATCTTATATCTTTTCTTAGTGGTCAGTACAGCCAGGTTGCTAATTCTGTCCCATTCTCTTGATTTCTGTTATAAGATCTGTTCTATATTTGGTGACTCGTATGCATGAGCCAGAGATATACCCATACACGTCAATAATGATTTTGCTGATTGTTCCAAGTCGAGGATAAAGATGTTATCTTTTTTATTTACATCTCAAGTTCCCAATATTCTTACAAGTTTGTTTGCATTTCTCAAGGGAGAAAACAATTTCTGGTACAGTAGGGTATGTTGAACAAGCCAGGAGGTAATGAGCGAGAAGGTACTAAATTTCATTCGTAAAGCCTCGACAGGGATAGAGCTAGGTAGGTTCATAACAGACCGAAGTACTCTTGCCACAAGTTTATCAAGCCACTTGACATGTCTCAAAGGGAGAGCCGGGAGTCCGTAGAGTATTTCTGGTATAATGCTTGTTCTATAGATAATAGGCAAACCTTCTTTGTGATTTCCACCCGTGTTAACAATGTAATGTTTAATAATCAGCCATTTTTCCAAGTCTTAGTGGTTACAATGTCCCTATGAAAATGAGTAGTAGGGTTAAGCCTTAGCGGAAAACAAAAGTAGGTACCATCCTGTACATCACTCACTGCTGTGCCCACTACCCTGGTTCCACCCACGATGCCTTGGTACTACGGAACAGTACACTGCCTGGATACATGGAGAGGCACAGAGGACAACGGACGTGGATAGTTGGTGAGTAAAACTGTCAGCATGCAGGCGCTGCGATGCACCTGACCAAATTGGGGGAGGGAGGTGAAAAAATCCACAAAGCATGGAATGACATGTGAATGCACAAGTCAGACCTGCCCACCTCCCACACCAACGTCATAGTACAGCCCAGGGAACATGCACATGTCGGACATATCTGGACAGAGAAGCTGATGGACACATACAGTAGCAACTACGAACACGCAAATGACTACAGGTACCACAATACAACTTGCATAATCGGAAACAATGTCAAACAAAGTGCCACATCGCATCAAACACCATCAAACCTTGCCAGTACCACAGCCATGTACCATGTACAAACAGCCCGCACCGTCGACCCGCTGCCCTTAGAAGCCTATGGGGGGGGCGATAGGAAACCCATCAGTCCACATGCACAAGAGCAATACAATGCCACAAGACAGCCACCCGGTCAGCCTGACGTAAAATCTGCTGCATGTGAACAGAGTGCATGTTAAGTATTTTATTCTTTTATTTATTTCTTTATTTATTCATTCATTTATTTATTGAGCGCCAAACAGCCCGCAGGCATTGGGGCGCTACATTAACACAGAGGACAAACATAGTTACAGGACAATGGACAATACTTTTGGACCCGACATGTTATAGCGGCAGAACATAGGACATAAGGGGTTTCTGAAGTAATTCATAATGTGCGTCCCTCTGATTGCTAATGGCAAGGAGTTCCAGAAGGAGGGTACCATAGCCCGGAATGATCTACCTAGACCGCCATCTTTTTTGACTCTGATTTCCTGCAGTTGGGCGAGAGCAGATGATCGCAGATTTCTGGCCCGTTTGTAAGGCATGACCAGTGCTTTAAGGTATTCCGGGGCCTTACCATGAAGTGAGCAATGTAATAGGAGGCCCATTTTGAAATGGATACGTTCATGTACTGGTAGCCAGTGTAGCTCTTTCCTGGTGTTGGATATGTGAGATCTTCTTGGGATAGCCAGCGCTACATGGACTGCGTCATTCTAAATAGTCTGGCAAATCCGAAGATAAGATTTTTAGGCTCCGTTTAACAGTATGTTACAATAATCTAACCTTGACAGAATCATCGCACGAACGATGGTCATCGAGTTCTTTTTATTGTTAAATGGCCGTGTAGTCCGAAGAAGCCTGAGGTGGTATTTACAAAGATGTTGTACTTGGGCGTCCGAGTTCAGGGAGGCCTCTAGGAAGACCCCCAAAGTCTTAACTTTCGAATGGGTCAAGACCTTATTGCCTTGTAGCATGAAGTTAGCATAGGCGTGGCCCAATTTAGCACAAGCCTTGATAGAGCCAAAGGTCAGTAGCTCGGTCTTATTGCCATTGTAGATGTTGTTTAATGTTAAAGAATCCTGGAGGTAGTCCCCCGCTCAACTCACTGACCACCTGCGTGTCATCCGCATAGTTGGTAAAGAAGACCCATAGGTCTTCCAACAGTGTGCAAAAGGAACGCATATACAGGTTGAAGAGAAGAGGCGACATCGATGCTCCTTGGGGGACGCCATATTTGATTGAGGAGACAGGAAAGGGGGCTGCACCCCATTGAATGTTGGACTTACGGTTGGACAAAAAAGACATGACCCAATTGACCACTTTCAAAGAACAAGCCCCTTGCTGTTGTAGGCACTCAAGCAGATGCTCGTGATCAACGAGGTTGAATGCCGCAGACAGATCCAACAGGATCACCATCCCAGCTTTCACCGTGACTACAATATCTAGCATGTGGGTTTGGAGATCCACAAGAGCGGTTTCTGTGCTATATGAGGGGCAGAAGCCAGATTGCCGTATATGGAAATTGTTGTTGGTTTCCATAAAAGCTTGTAGCTGAATCGTGGCTGCCTTGTCCAGGATTTTCAGTGTGATCCAAATTCAGTTTCTTGGGGATCGGTGTGATGGTAACTTTCATGATTTCTCAAGGGACCGGTTGGTCTCTAAAGGAAGCTTTAACGAACTGTGTGAGGAAGGATACAAACAGATCGCTATGTTCCAATGAGTTTGGAAGGGCAGAATATTAAGAGGACAGGAGATCAGATGCATGGAAGAGAGTATGATGGCCATATCCGCAGGAGAAATAGGGGAGAACGAGAAGCCCGTATCGGCTATGCCATCCTCTGCCAAGTTGATGGGAGCTCCTGATATAGGATGGCTGAGCCCTGTGCTGATATGATTTTATCCCTTGCCCTTAAGACTTTCTCTTTGAAAGCTTATGCTATTCGGGCCCAGTCTTGATTGTGAGAGTGACTGAGTGACTGGAAGCTCTGAAGCTTTAGGATTTTCTAAGGATTTTAAGATGCTGAAAAGTTTTCCAGTAGAGCTGGGGGATTGTTCGATCTGTGAATTGTAAAAAGAATTGCTTAGTATCCACTATTAATGCTTTGTAGGATTTGTCCCATTTCTTCCACTGCAGCCAGGTGGTCTCAGAGGGATTTTTAATCCATGTTAGTACTAGCGTCATTTTTTTCTTTTTCATCGTTTCCAATTCTGGTGTATACTAACTTTAATGTCTAGGATTATTTCTAACCATTTTCGTTAGTACAGGCACTGGCGTAACAGGGGCCCCCGCAGGCCACGCGGTGTGGGGGGCCCCACAGGCATATGTCCTGGGAGGGCCCCCACTTGTAGAAAAAAAAAAGAAAAATATTTTTCCCCCAAACATTTTTTTAAAAATAGTTATTTTTGAATTCACTCTGCATTCATAAAGAAATGATTTCTGTAACAGAAGTAATTTCTTTATGACGGCAGAGTGACTACAAAACGAAACATTTTTGAAGTCCTAGGGCTGCGCCTTCCCATGGCATGGAAGACCCTAAGCGGGAGGCCTACGTGTCATGGGGTGGGGGGAGCCCTATGACTTCAAAAATAAATAGTTTATTTTTGAAGACAGTCTGCCTTCACAAAGAAATTATTTTCGTTATGGTTCGGTCATTAACAGAAATAATTTCTTTATGAAGTCAGAGTGACTTCAAAAGGAAACAATGGGCTTCATTACGGGTTTGGCGGTTACCGTGCTGATGCTACCAGCAGGTTGCCGCCAGGCCCGTAATGATTTACCGGTGCCCGACTTCCTGATAACACTGGGGGATTACAACCCCGGCAGTCTGGGAAGTCAGGCGTCGGCAAATGCTAAGTCCCCATGTAAGTCCTATCGGACTCTATGGGAATGGGGACCACAGAAGCACCGGCACTGTTAATAACAGTGCCGGTGCTTCTGTGAAAACTATGCAGGTGGGTGCCATTCTGCCCGGCAGGTCTGACCTGCTGGGCAGGACGGCAACTGCCCACTGAGCTGTCATTTGCCGGCCCGGAAACAACGGTGCCGGTAAGCTTACCGGCACCGTTGTTTCCAGTCCGGCATAGTTGTAATGAGGCCCAATTTCTTATTGAAGTGTTAGGGCTCCTCTCAACCCCATGACGTGTGTGAGTGTATGTTGAAAGGGTGCACACGTGAATGTACGGGTGGCTGCCTGGGTGTGCCTGTATGGTGAAAGGGTGCACACTTAAATGTATGGATGGCTACCTGGGTGTGCTAGTATGGTGAAAGAATACACACTTAAATGTATGGATGGCTGGGTGTGCAAGTGTATATATGGTGTGTGTGCTTGCGTTCAGGGGTGCAACAAAACCTACATTTCGGGGGCTAACCCTTCAAATGTTGAGAGAGGCGCTAACTTCATGGGCGATGGGGGTGGGGCAAAATTATTTGTTTGGGGCATCTAATTTCTTTATGATTTTTAACGAGACTATTCTAGTACAGCTTCAATGTTATAAGCAGTTAACTCTCTCCTTTACGGTTGAAAGCACCCACTTATGAACTGCTGTGAGAATGAGTGGTCTCCTGTTCCCTCTCTACCCTTCCAATCACTCCCCTGGCATGCAAGTATTAAACCCACATCACGATTTCAATTGCCCAAAAAATGTGGCATTTGAATGCAGGTACTAACAGTGAAATGCTTTATGTTAGTAATTGCTGGGTTCTTGTTAACACCGAAACCCAGGTGCCGTTTAACATCTGTGTCCTGTTCTGTCTGGCAACTGCTCTGAAGGTCAGCCAGGTCGAGTCAACATAGCCCAACATTTCAGGGAGTGGGGGGAGTGCTGAATGTGAGTCAATTCAATGGTGTTGCACCAATACATGTGTTTAATGTCTGGATTACGTATTGGTAATCTTCATTACTCCTGGTCCTATTCTTCCTGGTCCCAGTGTGTATGAGACAGTACTTGTGTATAAGGCACTCTGCCTCATACACAAGTACTGGGATGAGGTAGAGGTACATGGAGGTAATGCCTGACTTAGCTACCTGTAATCTTCATTACACCTAGTCCCACTCTTCCTCATCCCAGTACTTACCTATGAGACAAGGAGCCTCAACCGTAAACTCTGGGGCAAGGATGAGGGACGTGGAGGTAGTTCTGGGCCAAGGAGCTGATTTTGGAGGTTGGGGTGGGAGGGAGGGGGGATATGTGAGGGGGGCAGGATTGTACGACAAATCTTAATGGCTGTCCATCCAGGCTAAGCAGGCATGATATGTGGTATTAGTGGCTAGAGTGACATTTTGGTGCAGGCAGTCTAGTCATTCCTCAGTTTGGTATGACTTTTTTTTTACTGAGCATTTCTGATAAAGCAGTCCTGCTAAGTGAATTACTTGGCTAGACTGCCATTTTGGTGCTGCCAGTCTAGTCGTTTCTTAATGCGGCATCGTATATTTTTCTGGGCATCTGTGATCAAATGATATGATATAAGTAATTTATAACGCGCCTGCACACAAGTGTTTCTAGGCGTGACAAGACAAGGGAGGGAAGATAGCGAGAGGACAAGACAAACGATCTTATAGGCCTTGTGTCATTCAGATCGTACAAGTTTGAGAATGAGAAGTGCAAGGGGAAAGGGAGGGGGGAACTGCAAGGGAGAGGGGAGGGAAAACAGGGCAGCAATTCTCAGAGTAAGTGCAGCCAGGGCAGCGTGGCTCTGGGTAGTGCAAGGAGAACAAGGGACTAAAGGGTTACAGTTACAGCCCCTAAGTGCATGGTAGGCCCAGAGGCAGTGAAAGGGTGACTGCTCAAGAAAGAGTCTGGACTCAGAGAGACTCTGAGGGTAGCCAAGCAACCAGTCGATACAGCAGACCGGTAGGACAGGTAGGCCAGAAGGGGATGGCGAGAGAGAAAGCAGAGGAGAAAAAGAAGGTTTTGAGCTGCTTCCAGAACTTCAGGTGGTCCGGCTCAAGTTTGAGAGGGGCAGGGAGTTTATTCCAGAGGGAGGCACCTGCAGAGGAGAGAGATTTACCCCCCACTCTCTGCCTGGAGAAGCATCTAACCCTTAGTGAGTTGTAGGTAGCTGAGCGAAGGGCTCGAGAAGGAAGATATTTTGGAAGGGAGTGTTGGATGTAGTGCGGGCCCTGGGCCCAGAAAGCATTGTGGACAATGCAATGAGTCTTGAACTTGATACTTGCAGCACTGGGAACCAGTGGAGAGATTTCAGGGCTGGAGAGATAAGATCCCTGGGCTTGAGGCCAAGGATAAGTCTTGCAGTCCAGTTTTGGATTAGTTGCAGAGGCTGGAGAGTAGATGAAGGCAGATTGAGAAAGAGGCTGTTGCAGTAGTCAAGCCTAGAGAGAACCAGGGCTCTGGAGACAGTGAGCTTCTGGGGGAAAGTGAGAAAGGGAAGAGTCCCTTTGAGGAGGAACAGCTGGTAGTGGGACTTCTTGGTGACGTCCGAGATATGAGGAGAGAAAGAGAGAGGGGAGTCAGATGACACCAGGGTTGTTTGCCTCACAGGAAGTGAAGGAAGAGGACCCAAGGTGGGCGGCCAGAGTGAGAGAGGGAAAGCAGGGGAAGGAGTCCAAATGAGAAGGATCTCCATCTTACTGACATTAAGGCAGAGATCGTTGGATGCACACCAATCCTGAATCATGGATAGATGGGAATGAGCGAGAGAGGAGAGGAGTCTGAGGGGAGCCTGAAGGAAACCAGAATGTCATCCGCATAACACTGAAAGTTAGAGGAGAATGTAGAAATCACATGGGCCAAAGGGGCCACGTAGAGGTAGAAAAACCAGAGTGAGAGGATGGAGTGGAGAGAAAGGGACCAAGTTGGACCTGGGAGGGGCAGTCCAAGAGGAAGGAGTTCAGCCACGCAATGGCCTGATCTGTGATGCCCAGGTTCACATGGAGTCGATTAATCAGGATTGATCAGGATGGCATGGTTGACCGTGTCGAAAGCAGAGGAAAGATCAAGGAGGATGAGGACAGAAGGAATGCTGGAATCAAGGTTAGAGAGCAAATCTTCACAGGTGTTCAGGACAGCAATTTCTGTGCCTCTGGCAGCTCTGAATCCATACTGATGGTCATTTAGACAGCCAACAGATTCCGTGTGGAGAGTAAGCTGGGAGATGGCCAGCTTTTCCAACAGTTTGCCCAGGAAAGGGGTAATGGAGATTGGACGATAGTTTGCCGGGCAGGCAGGATCGGCAGACGGCTTCTTGAGGAATGGGTGCATAAGGGAGTGCTTAACGGGAGAGGGGAACGTTCCAGTGGTGAAAGAGTGATTACAGAAATCGGTCAAGGCTGGAGCCAGGGTGTCAATATGGTTCTTGATGGTTCTGGTGGAGCAGGAGAGCACCTGTTTGGATGACACTTTCATAGATCGGACTTGTCTAGAAACCTCGTCAGGTGTTGTCAGAGATTAAGAGGAGAAAGGAAGAACAGAGGTAGAGATGGCCAAAGGGGGGCCGAGAGAGGAAGAGGGGGAGGAAGAGGAGATGGAGGACAGGATGTCCTGAGTTTTAACGGAGAAGTGAGATGACAGAGCCATACAGAGGGCCTGGGAGGGAACAGGAGAGGTAAAGGCCGCAACAGGATTTACCAGTTCTTTTCAGATTTTAAAGAGTTTGGCCGTGTTGTTAGAGGCCACAGAGACACGGGCTTGAATGTGTGTTCTCTTCTTGATGAGTGTTATTGCTTCGACTGGCATTTTGGTGCAGCCAGTCTAGATATGTCTAAATGTGGCCCGGCAAGCTTTACTATATTGTTATTACGTGTCTAGACAGGTCTTCTTGTGCAGCCAGTTGGACATATTTACATTGTGGCATGGCATTTTTAATAGCAAAGCATTAATGTTCGTGTGCACTTTTGGTGACTTGCATCTATTGGATTGGTGTTACTCTACAAAACAATTGCAAATACTCTGGCTTTTAGACAATTTTTCTCAGAAAGTGTGCTGTACATTATATTAAAACACATATTTATATCTTTCTCCTAGTACAGTGTGTGGCATATCCCTTCAGCAGCACGTTTGTGCATATTGCACAAGTGTGATAATCTAGGCCAGCTCAGACCGTGGCGCAACCCTTGATTTGTTGCTGAGTTGGGGGGGCCCCCTCAGCATGGCTCGCAGGGGGGCCCCCACATTTTGTGTTACGCCACTGAGTACAGGGGCTATGTTATCAAGCATTTTGGTGAATGTGTTAGTAAATTCATTCAACAGGCAATCTACCTGTCAGTCGGCTGAGAGTTTGCCATGATAGGTTCAAGACTATGCTGAATATCGGAGGAGCTCACTTTTTTAAAACATTTCGACCTTTAAGGATTTCAGCTTGTTAGTAGGCCTGGTGATAGGGGCTGGGAGGTGCAGGGTAAAACTGATGATGGAGTGATCCATCCAGATGCAAGGGGAGGTGTCAATATCATTTGATTTGTGTTTCCTGATAACCACCCAGTGCAGGGTATGCAAGTTCTCTATAGTGGGGTAATTATTTATGACTTCATGGTCGCTATCCGTTAGTGCTGCTTCTAAACATATTTCTCCTTGTCACATGTATCTCCTTTCCATCGATTGAGATCACCCAAGAAAAGGGTTGACGAGTTTGGGCTGCTAAAGTTCTTGAGTAGACCGATGACTTCTTCATTGAAGTCCGGCATAATATGAGGGGGGGTGCGATAAATCAATACGATGTTGACACCGTTGTGTGGGAGGGAGTCATTTTAAGTAAATACAATGCCTGATATGAGTGACACCACATGCACACACACTGCAAAGACAAATGCCACGCAATGAAGCCCCATATGCATGGATATGATGTGCAATGCCCTGATGCTGTGACATGCCCCACCCCGCACACTATCCTGTGACTTGTGGCTGTGCCTCTCTCCATGCAGATGACTCTGGATATCCACAGCTGCCCTGTCTCATGACACCTGTGTGTGATCCACAAACACCACAGCTTACTGCCTAAAACCACGCCCAGAGCCGGACCTGTGTGTGCATAGAGGGAGATTTTGGCCTCTTGAAGGCCCTTTCCGCTGCCTGTATTGTACAGGAGGAACCCTGATGTACTCACCTGAAAAGGTGGGCAAAACAGTGCGTGTGTGTGCCATGCTGCACAATATCTGCATTCAGCAGAATGTCCCTCTACCCCCTGATATGGACATGCCACCCCCCAGAAGATGAGGATGCAGTGCCTGTGGCAGAGGTGCCTGCATGCATTGCCAGAGACAACATCAGGGATGGCTGACTGGCTTGCTAGGAACTGATACAAAATTATTTATGAGACAGTCACAAAGCATTTCCCAAACACCACTGTTTGACACTAATGTCAATTAATAAACACAACCATGACACAATGAGGAATGTCCTTGCATTGATGGAGTTCATTAATTCTAATGAAATAAAGTGCACTAACTAACCCCTCTCCCACCAACAACACCCCAGCACACTGTCCCCCTGCCCCTCCCACCACCAACACCCCAGCACACTATCCCTCCTTCCCCTCCCACCACCAACATCACTGCAGAACACTATCTCTCCTCCCACCACCAACACCCCACCACCATATTCCCCCTCCCGCTCTCACCACAAACACCCCAGCACACTATCCCCCGCCTCTTTCCACCCCTAACAACCCAGCACGTCCACTGCGAAAAAAGGTGCATCATTGTCACTTCCGTGGCCTCTTTCCACTCAGGGCTTCCCCTAGTGATTTCGGCCCCAAATGGTGCTCAGACCGGTGCCTGCGTGTGCCCGGGCTGTGAATCCTCAGTGGGGGGGGGGGCGAACTTGAGGGTATTGACCCTGACCCGGATGTGCTACATAGTGAGTTCTATGCTTTGGCACATCGACTCCGCAAAGGCCGAAATTCCCTCTGTCATCTCACTTCTCAAACACGGTCAGGCGGCAGTACTGGAAGCCGCCTGTGCATGGTTCCTCTCCATTGTCCTCATGATCCTGTAGGTGGCGCCTTGCAAGCAATCGCGTATGGCCTGGAGTTGCAGCAAATGCGTGTGGCCAGTGGCCTCCATCTCCCATTGCCACCTCTCCATTTCGTCCAGCCTCTGGAGTATGGATTGGCTCAGTGGTGTGGTGTGTGGTGAATGGGAGGGGGGCTTTGATGAGGGTCAGGGATGAAGGCCTGTAAGCCAAATGATGGGGTTTCCATGTCCGGTTCGGGTGGCTGGGCATGATGTGCGGTGTGGAGGGCTATAAGGGGTGTGTTATCCTTAATCACCCTGTGGCACTTGGCTTGTGTCCTCGTGGGTATCAACGGCGAGCTTGCCAGCAGGTGTGGTCTCAGTGTCAGCCACTGAAGCTGCTAGAGTGGGTGCAGCGGGTGTGGAGGTTGTCCTGGTGTCACATGGGGATGGCGCAGGGCCTGCGCTGCCACCTGCAGGCTTGGACTGGCCATTTCGAGGTGTGGCATGGCGGTCCTTGCACCTTGGTGTGGCATGTGGCCGCCCATTGAGGGGTGGTGGACCTTGAGGGACTGGAGGCGGCACTTTCCGACGGGCCTGCCCCCTCATCCTCCGATGCTTCCGGAGATGTGTAAGTGCCTGTAGGGGACATATGAAATGTTGTCAGGAATGTTTCTTTCATGTGTGTTGGCATGCAATACACATATGCTATGGTACAGAGTGGCACCCCACACATTTGGGCAGATGGGAATCGTTGCTCAGGGGACATTGGGTTGCACAAGGGCTTAACATGAACTCCACCATGAGTCCGTCTTCTATCTCGATGCACCACGCACTATACGGACTGCCTAATGCATGTATGAGGGTCTTTTACTTAACGGGAAACGTCTTTCCCCTAGCAACAATCTCCACTAATGAACGCGCACCCACGACCGAACTGCGCGATACACACGGGATAATTACTGCACGCCGGGTGTAGGTTGCTTGCTTTGGAGATCGCACTTCGCTAGATTGATAGTAAGTTATATTGCGCTCACAGAGTTAATCAACTCGTTGTTTTGTATATACGCGCTCACAGTCTAACACGTAGCACCTTTGGGTTCCCCACAGATCCTGCCACTGTGCTCTAACCAGCACTTGATCTAAGATCACACGCCATCCACGGCGCCCATTTGACAAGATTCAGATGACCGTAGACGGACATTCACCTTGTCAGGGTGAGTGTTTGTCCTTTCAATTTAGACCAACCCGGCTATTACTCAGTGAAACTATACTGACAATAGATCACTAACATTATCTATTGCAGCTCATTGGACAACCGCTCCACGCTGAACTACTTCAGTATTCACTGTCCAATTGAACCCTCTGTTCCCACAGAGTCACCTCTAAATGCACTAACACAAAGGACTTAGTGAGTCATGGTGAGCATTTTTCCGCCCTTTTTATTCAGAACATCCATTCTCACTGAACGTTCCTCTTTGAATTGACCATTTGGCCATCTTTGATTCTGGTTGCCTGTGGCTTTGGATATAACTCAATCTAAAACTGTGTTATTTTAATATAAATACGATTCCGTTGTTGACAATATGATTGTTGAGACACTGAGTGTGTCATTTTGCTGGCAGAACTTGACTGTATGATGATAAATACTATATAGGTTGTGGAAGTGATTAACTAAAATTGTTCTTTTCAATTAAAATGTATGCAATGTGGATATCCATTATAAATCTCTTGAATTGACATTAAGGCGTCGTATTGACGCATCATTACGGTGTTCAGGGGACAGAAGGGTTCCAGTTAGGATCCTCTTTCCTCTTTTTTTGACATTGCATGTGAGCACAGCATTGTGGGAATGGTTATCCATGAAGGGGAGGCTGGGGTATTACATGCATGCTTCTGGTCCTGCAAGGTCACGCATGTTGTGGCATGGTCTCATGGTCAGATGATGGCATACAGGCACAGCCCTGGTTATGGCTGCACATGGAAAAGGTTGCATGTGTTCAATGCCCCCACATCCCGCCCCCAGGTGACACACACCTTGTGGGAGTGGGTGTGGTGGCTTTGTCTATGGCACTGCCATGGCTCAATGGGGCGCTGCTGTGCAGAGTGTAGTGTTGTGCTGTGGCATTTTTTATTTGGCTTGCTGCACCCATGTCGGTGTAGGGGCACATGTGCTTCCATGGAGCTTGTCTGCCATGCCAACATGGGGCAAGCCAACTGGGCCCGCAACATGTGGATGTGACTGCTGCGCGGTGTCGCGGTTACTCACGTACCACAATCCTGCTGGCACGGGGTGCACCAGCAGGGGTGTGGGGTGCATTGCACTTTGATTGGTTGCTTGCCCTACCCCCAAGGCTGCTGTGAAGGATGGCTGATGTGGCACCCCATTACTTCCCCCTGATTGTCCGGCCAGTTTCTAGGTCTTCTGGCATGTGTCCAAGTCCACTACATCATTTTGTACTAGGTTGACATTTATACCTGGTCATTTGCTGTGTGGATTGGGCAGGCGTGACTCACCTCCTGGCTGCTGGCACCCTCCTCCGCTTCACTGACTCCCACAATGCCCTCCATGTCGAGGTTGCAACTGCATTCTTCCTTCCATGGCGTCAAGACTAGTGGCTCGATGATGCCGCCTCCATTCGCCAAGGACTCCTGCCGCTGAGGGAGAGGAGACCCGTACCCTAGCCCTGAGGTCATTTCACCTCTTCCGCCAGTTATCTGCCCACCCCAGTCACCTTCTGGCTGATGACAAGCCAGATGGCAGTCTTGTGCTGGTCTGTTGTTTTACGTTGTCTGCTGCCCAGTGCTTAATTTGTGGGGGTGGTTGCCGGTGCCCAATACCAGCACTCTTTTTTGGGCACCGGAACTCATGCAGGGCCAGTTCACGTGCAATTGCTTTGTTTGTTCTTCCACTTCGCTTTGCTTCGATTATAAATCATTGGGATTTGCCATTCTGATCTCGATCTCTCTCGTAGGTTGCAGGCCATGGCTGGCTGGGCCTGGGAGGGGCCAGCAATGCCAAATGAACAACAAACTGTTACAAACAACAGCCAATGAAAACTACCGTTCTGTTATTACTATGCAGTATAGTAACACAGAATGTGCAGTTTCCATTGGCTGTTCTTCTGAGCCACTGAAATTACATGGTGACGTGTTGTTTTTGCCACAGGAGGCAGCGCAGCCCACCTTCATTTCACGAGTTACTGTGAAGTGAAGGTGTCGAGGCATGGCGTCGTCGGTCCTGACTTGTGAGAGAGAGAGAGCCTGCCCTGCTGCACTGCGTGGTGCGGCCTAGTTGCTTCCTGGGGACCCCTCTGCCTGCTTTTTCATTTGTGCGGGTACCAGTGTGTGCACCCGGCCCCCTCCCCATCCTGAGGCCCGACAGGAGACCAAGTCCCAGCCGGCAAAGCAGGTAAGTCACTTGTTGTTGCGTGCGGTGCAGCCTGAGCCTGTCACAGTCAAGTGATCAGGCAAGGAAGGCCCAGGTCAGGGCCCAGGTGGCGACACGGTCCCCTGGTGGTTTCCTGACTGCCCAGGAGTCAGGACCCCACCAGGGGCCCGTCCGCGCCGGGCTGTTGTCTACGTGACCCGTGTGCAGTGTGCTGCTGACTGCAGTCAGTGCCAGCCCCAGGCCAATTTCTGTGACCAGGGGCTGCTGGCTGCTGCAGACTGACTCTTCCGCGGGTGGCCGGGCCTGTGGATTGTGCCCAAAAGTATGTGTTTTACTTTTTTCTTTGAAAACCTGAACTTCCATGGGGTCGGTGGCCGGGGCCCCGCCCCACGGAAGGTAGGTTTTAAGAGAAATAACTTATTTTGAGTCGGCTGTGGCACATCACTTTAAAAGTGATGGACCCCAGCCGCCCAAATATCTGTTTTTTCTTTTAAAATCTTACCTTCCGTGGGGCTGCTGCGCCGCGCACCTATTTTTTGTCATCATCAGGTTCAGCATGGCTGTGGCGGTGGTGGCCCCACGGAAGGTAGCCTAAGTGATTGAGGCAAGGCAGGGCAAAGCCCAGGATCGGGCGGGGCACGGGCGGCAACGTGGTCCCACTAGTGTCTGTCACAAAAGGAATGAATTGTCGTTTGCCACTTTTTCATTGGTGCTGAGCCCGACTCGAGACAATTTTATGCCCCAGTCTGACCCTGGATAGCATGCATCTAAGCGAAACATGAACTGTGATTTTTTGCCTGGGTGTTTCCGTTCTTCCTTTTAATGTTATCGGCCTCATTAGTTCACAAACGAGCCTCAGCAAGGGGACCCGGAACGGTGCACGTATTGGGCCGAAACCGAACCACCTGCATTTCGCGAGAAAAGCCCATGCAAAGTCGAACTTCTGAAATGCAATTTCAGGCTGAAAGATACACACATGGAAATTAGACAGGGATAAACATGGTGCACGCGCCCGCTAATCTGTCGTCATAAATAAAAGCACTAGTTGTGTATTCATGTATAATTCTCAACCGTCTTTTGCTATCATTTTTTTACATAATCCCATGCGTCTGTTTTCTTGCCTGATGTGTGGTTTATACACCAGATGTGGCCCCTGAACCTGGGTACAATACGCTCCGAGCATGTGCTCCGAATGAAAGCACATGCAATCCTCAGATAGGAATCCTCAGATAGGGAGGTGGGTGTCTGTTACACCCCGCAGTTTAGTGAAGTATGTCAAGAACATGTCAGTGGGAAGGAGATATCCGAATATGCATTCTCCTCTGGCTCCTGAATATTGGGTGACAAAACATATTTAGTTTTTTAATATGTGTTAAGGTGGAAAGAGGCCGTAAAGAAGAAGTAGCACAGGCCGTTGATTTCACAACAATGTCTTGCAGAAAGGACTTTTTCCAAGTTATACAACACCATGCTCATGCTTGAAGGAGAGGTGAAGGGGGATGCATTTATGACATGTGATGACTGATAAGGGCTTGACAGTAAATTGATTACACAAAACACCTGGATGAGGTGACTGAAGAACGGGCTGAGGGGAGGGTACTCTTCCTGGAGGTAACCGATTAACAATACTTGGTGTACTTTAACAGACTGTCAGATGGGGCAGAAGGGGTAGTGACAAATACAGTGCAACAGTGACTGAATCAAAATGCTTTTTTATTTATTTGCATTTTTAAAGCGCTCACACAGCCTGGGGGCATCGAGGCGCAGCTAAAGGAGGAGCATGTCTTAGTTGCGTATTTACTACTAGCCTGTGCCAGCAGTTGCTGCAGCGCCAAACATGTGACATGGAGCAGCAGTGTGATGGGCTGGTGGTGGGCCCATCTAGGTAGGTCTAGCATTGAACAGACGCGGCCGGCGCGCCCATGCTGAGGGCGGCGCCTGGCATTATGGGGCCAATATTGTTTGGGCACTGGCACTTATTTTTTTTACAAATTAAGCACTGCCGCTGCCGCCATACAGCTCATTGCAGTGGGCCGCTACCTCATCATTGTGGGCTGGCAATTCTCCCTTTCTAAATTTGGGTTTTCTCCACCAGATCTCTTCCACCTTCCCTCCGGTCCGCTCGTGAGACATGTTGGCAGGGTATTACGGGTTCCGATGGCTGCAGAGTGCTTTGTTTCAACGCATTTTCTGCCGGGCGGTATTAGCGTTACCACCGGAGCGGGTTGTGCGTTCACACCAGGTCGTGATTCAACACTGATACCTCTGCTCGTCCCGGCGGTAACGCTAATTCCGCTTGGTGGAAATTGCACCAGAATTCCACCCAACTCGTGATGAGGCCCAGTGCATGGACCGAGAAACAAAACTGTTGTTTTTAAGCCTCTTGTTTCTTAAAATAAAACTGTTAATTTTCCATGTTGGTTTCCTTGTTAATCAGAAAATGCTCTTTGTTAGACTTTATTCTTAGAACAATTAAAACAACATAATTGCAAATATAAACTTAATGTTGTAGTTGTTGGTACCTAGCCAGTACAATAGATTGTTTACGCGGGCACACGTTAAAAGCGCAGGAATTGCCTCATAACCGAATCTTATCTTTATTGTGTGCATGTTATTACTCGTGTAAACGATATGTCAATCACTGCAGCCCTCCCCACATTCTGCAGTACGTTGCGGATTGATTAATACATACAGTGTGAAGCATGACAGCCTCGGGGCTGCTGTGGTTTGTATGTCTGCCAGGAGTCCCCTGTATCAGATTTTTTTATTTTGATGTTATCGTAATAGACTAAAGCTGTGGAAAACGAACGAGGAAGCGCGAAACATGCGTCACCGAAGACCATGCCAGCAATACATATGATCAAAGAATAAACCAGCTGAGCGCAAAACTCCATGTCATCGAGAGATCCCAATGGCTCCTTTCCAATGAGAACTGATCACACCTTTTCTTCTGTTGTGGGACACAGAGGGGACATTGGATCTGGCCAAGAGAATGGCAAACACTGAAAGGGCGGGATTCCTGTGAACAGCATTTCAGATTGGAGGCATTTAAGCAGAGGTTAAAGTTCACCCAATCGTGGATTTCTTACAGGCAGTCGGTAAACGACTTGCCCAAGACATTTTGGGAGAGATTTTTTGCCTGCATGCCTTTGATTAGTTTGATCATATTGCGATGTTTTGTAGCGCTGTTTGTACGGCTTTTGGGGTTAATTGTACAGATATCATCTACAAACCAATAATCAGAAAGAAAGATCGACTCAGACACAGGAACATTATTTTGGTAAATTCCCTGCAACCTAATTGGAAGGTTCTAAAAGCGATGGCAGAGTTTGTGAATAACACATTTTGCTAATTCCGGTGCCTCCAACCATCGCATTTCTTTTCTCTGAAAAAAATACGCTTTTCAAGACGTTATTGCATCCCAAAGGCTTCAGTCTGCATATGATTTTTTTTTTCATGAGTGGAAGCATAGTTGGGATACCACTACCCAGATTTTAAAGTAGTTGAAAAAGGCTATGAAGCGATTTGCTGCCATGGGGTCTGCTCCCATATGTGCTGCAGGCGATAAGGTCTGGTTTTCTGCATGGTTGTTGTGTGCTAGTTTTATGCCACTTCAGCTTTTACCATGTTTTTAAGATATTTTTTGCTCTATTCTATCATCAATACTGTTGATATCTGGTGTGAATGCCTAAACTTTGGAAGATGCAATCAGCAAAATGCCAGGGGTAGCGGAAGTGACATCACACGAACCGTGACCTCTGAAGACATCACAGAAAGTCATTAGACCCCACTCGAAATTGACAACACACACAGGAAGCGATGGAACACGACCTTTCACCCCTTGACAAAATAGTGGCATCACATAGCATTGTTCCTAAATACACTACAAATAATATGGTTACTATAATGTGATATACATTTCATATAAGAATGGATCACCATAGGTATCGTTAATATCAGTGTGTATAGGCCCATATTACCAAATTACTGCGAATGCAAGCAGACGTCCAAGTCCAAATGATAATGATGTGTTATTATATAACACTTACGCTTAAGCGCTTTATAGAGAACAAATATACATACAATATCACTCAACCTGTGTTGGTACTCATTTATCAAACTCAGAAGGATAAAAGGCTGAGTTGAGGTGTTTAAGAACAGACTAAATCAGTGACTCACCCTCTGAAGTGTGCCTGAAATAAACATCTAGCAATTATTGTATAGAATTCCAGAAAGACAAATTATTTGTTATTCTATTCTTTTCTTATTTGTAGTCACTGCTCAAAGTGTTACACCTTTGGTACCCCCTGTTTTTAAGAAGTCTGAACGAGACAAGCCAGCCACTCCAGAAACAAAGAACCACATGGCACATATACATATATTTTTTAAAGTTGTCTTTTTCTTATTTCGGGGTAGCAAGAGAGACCACATGGGTAGCAAGGGGGACCTCAGGGGTCGCAGCTGCGACCCACAAATGACATTCCTTGATGCAGTCATCATTCATATTCCCATATAAGCCTCTGCCTTGTGCTCACATGGCTGGTAATGAGGCGTATGTATCTGAGATCTTTGATTCTCTGCTTTATCCTGGAAGTTTCATTATTTTATTCCCTGGAAGCGTTATCCTGTTAGTGAGAGGACCTGGGCAGTCCCTATTATTGGTGCAATGGTTTCATCAACGGTCTCTATGAGTCACGAGGCAGCAGGGAAGGCCGGGTTTCAGTTTGCATCCGGTTCATGTACTGCATGCCTTGCTGACAGTATTGTTCATCTTCATGGTTTTCCTATTAAGATTAGTTCTTATTGGGGTTTGTACTTGGATGTTGCAATGTTTGGAGCGCTGTCTGAAAGGACCTGGGTAGTAAATGGACCCTTTCTTTTGGCTCTAAACTGCAATCCAATGATCAAACAGAGAGAGAGAGTTAATCAGATACTTTACTAGAATTTGTTTTGTAAGTGCCACATGTAGCAAGGTGTGAAGTGCCTCCTTGTGTAGGATAAGCGGGTGTCTTCAGTGGGGGCTTGGGACCTGAGGTATGGTAGAGTCCCTATTGTAAAATATCCACCAAAATGCATATCCTTAAATTGTTCAATACTATTCTTGCGTTTCCTTTTCACATGGTTTTTGAGCAGTGTGTTATGACTGCCATCTTGCAGGGAGGCACATCATAACTCTTCTTATTTCCTCACCCCTATGTCTGTCTGGGTTCTTCTCATGACTTGGTCCTCATTGGAGCTCCCAGAAGACTGATCCAGTGTGGGTCTTCCAGATGTTTGTTTTGCCTCCTGATACATTTCCCCACAGAAACTGGTTTAAACACTGGGCGACTTAGTAAATCCCTGGGTCTGTTACAGATGTGGGTCAGAAGCATGAAAGATTGGTTGCCTATATACCTGCATAAAGACAGAGAAAGGCGCTCATGGAGGACCCATACTCAACAGTAGCCCTAACTCTAATGTACGGTGCATACTTCAGTGTTACTCTAATATTATACTTGGAGGGTAAGGTGTGTGCTCTCTGTACTTTAGGCGGTGTGCCAGTGATTGCATCCTGAAATCCAATGTTTACACTGAAATAACTGCAATGCCATTTCACAGGAAGTCTCACACAGTACCTTATTAAATCCCACGGCCCTCATTACACTTGTGGCTGTATTTTGCTGGTGATTCTGTGGAGCTGGAAACACCGTTTGCGCCTACCGTAGCCACGGAATCACTGGTACAACAAAACACTGCGGCAGCGTGCGACAGGCAGTATAGAAAAACTGTAATCGTCGGTTGAAACAGGAAAGCACTCACACACAGTCCCCCATCCCACAGGGTGGAATAAAGACAGAAGCTGTAGAGAAAGAAACATGGAACTTTCCTGAGGACAGCCGGGCAGTAGCGTGTCCAGACTCTTTGGACTGGGGTGGCCCATGTGGGGCACTGACTTATGCAGAGGGTGGCATGAAGTACGATCATAGTTTAGGATAAGGGGCTGGCCAATCAGATTCCAGGGGTAGCACGTTCCACCCCAGGCCACTCCCTGGATAAGCCTATGCATCTTGGAAATCACCTTGAAGCACTTTGGGTCAATCGTCTGAGCGCCCGTGGACCAGTGTAAATTGTACCTCTAGTCAGGTTATGGCACTAACACAGAATGGCAGAAGTACCCAGAATAGCAGTAAGCACCAGAGGGGAGACAACAATGATCTTTGAGGGACAGAGGAACTAAGTAGTTAGGACATATATTATTAACTTATAGCCGTTTCCTTTGAATACAGGACAAACAAATCAGACTCCAGCCACTGGAGAGTTGGCATGGCCTCTCTAATGCAGAACACAGACTCAAATCCAGGTGACAGGCTGATGTGTATGCCACTCCCAGAGGGTGACCAGGGGAAGGCAAGGTGGGTGAGGCGACAGGGAGCAGGGGCGAACCATTTTGGAAATCGCAGACAAGCAAAACAACACTTCCTGTTGTGTATCTTCTTCCCTATAATATGCCCTTCAATGTTCACTCTTCCAAAATCCTGGCACCTTAAAAAAACAATTCAACAGCACATTTTCCTCAAGCTTGGCCCAATTCGGCCACTCACTCCTCTGGACCAATGGCATTTAAGTGAGAGCAGTATGTCATTACCAGTGTTTTCACCTCTATCACGCCTCAGAGTAACATTTTAACCATACATCTTCAGTCTGGCATTTCTTTGTCGGGTATGTAATGACGTAAAATATGCACGCTTTATTTTTTTTCAGGCCCCCCCTTGCTACCTCCTTTTTTAGTATAACAATGGGGTCATCAACATCAGAAAATTAGCAGAACCCTGAAGCACGTGGCATTTAAGTGGATGAGACAAAATATTTGTTTTAAATCCTACAATGACAGGGCGATCATATTGATTTCTGATACTGAGAGTTTGGATTCACCACTTTTCTATTTGCTAGAAAATGGTGGGGTCAGGAGGTGAACTGATTAAATTAAGAAATCCTTCCCCTATCCAAAACATGTCATCAGGTAACTTTATCTTTGTGAAGATTGTAAGTATAAGTGCAGAAAATAGAATACAAATATGTTTAGTACCCAGCGAGGGACAATCTGTCACAGGTTTCCCCCTTTCTCACCTGTTTTCGCTGCTTGATGGACTCTTTAGGAGGAGTTTTCTTCCGTACGGTACGGGTCTTGTACAAGCCCGCTCAGCCGTCTTCGGCTTCTAGTGTTCATTCAGCTTTGATGTCCGGGATCAATAGGAAACTCCAGGAAGTCCAGGATAAGGAGAAGGTGCACTCGGAGGCGGGTGCACGGAATCCAGGAAGAAGGCTGATTAAGAAGGAGAAAGGATAGTAGGGAAAGCGAAGGATCCTGGAATCAGGAAACAACAGAGTTCTGGGAAGGCGAACTATGTAGCACACGTCTAGCCACACCTAACAGTAGCGTTGAGATGCGCGGGGCCGCGGGGGTGTGGCTAATTTATAGAACATGCTGCATCGGACGTGAAGGCTGGTAAGCAGTGTCCTGTGCTTACGGCCATGTTGGAAGTACAACAGAGTGTAAGCCCCACCGTGTCAAGGACCAGGAGGCCCAGAAGGGGCGTGTCCGATGGTTCATGACACAGATTGTTACAAATTATCTGATTGGCCCTTGCCGGGTCCTTACCAGCTCGACAAAGCACCTGTTGCAGCTGCGTCCCTCAGTGTTCCTTTTGTGACTGGCTGCCATGAGAAGGGACTACGTTTATCCCTTCTCCCGATTCCCTGAAAGCCATCTTTAGTAACATTTATTTTTGTACTCACAATTCAATGGCCACTATGTAAAGGGAGAAGGAACTACGTGTAGGACCTTCTCGCCTTTCCATTGCAGCCATCGTCTTTATTTTCTTTTGTTCTTTTCTTTTTTCATGGCTGCCACATTCGTATAGTCACTTCACCCCGTTCCACAACACCCATAATTTTTTCTTCTTTTTTTCAGTTGTGAAACTCCACCATTTCGCAACTAAAATAAAAACACTATTAGTACCCCCAGGGGGGGAGGGAGGGCATTACCACATCAGGGCCTGTAACTATGGGCCTCGGGGCATTACCTGGTGCAGTAATGCCCCCCCCAACGCCCTAGCTTGCAGGGAACAATATCAGGATTATAAAAACCATAACTGATTTCAAATTGCTATCTATGCCTGTCTGCTACAAATGTAAAGATGAGAAAAAGAGAAAAGAGCAAAATAGAGATGTAATATTTTCCTAGGGAATTTAGACCTGTGAAAGGAACTGGCAAATGTGTCTGACTATGGAATAATACTTCAAAAGTGAATACACCTGTGCTGTAAGATAAAAACTGAATGGAGGGTATGTCTGTCACATACTGGGAAGTCTCTGTGGGATAATCAAGCAATTAACAAAAACAAAATGTTTTGTTTGGGTGGATCCTGAGCAGATCTCCATCTTGGGCAATGACTCCCACCATCTCTATTCACGTGCCGAGTCCAATAACACACATGGATGTAGACGGCAAGATAACACTTACTCTGCGCCATTGTATGACCGACAATGCTGTCTCAGCGGTCAGTGATTAAGGGCCAGGGTGTGCTCAGAAAAATAGTGCACGTGCAGTGGCTTTGCCACCAGGAGAAGACATGAGTTGCAGTGACACATGTTGCGGAGCACAGCCCAGAGGCAGCCCATGCTGCTGCTCTGCCATTGGAGACAACAAAATGGGGACCCGCTCCTATTCCCCAGGTTTGGGATCCTGCTGAGGAATAATTGAGCTGGAGGGCGAAATGCCAGATGTCTTCCTTTGTAGCATACCAAACTGCTGGAGCTGAGAGCGGCCAAGTGATGTGGGTGAGCACCACTGGCAACGATGCAGGAGGGGGGCACATTTCAGGGGTGGCCCAGCCCCAAAACAGGGAACAGCGATTGGGGTGCTCATCCAGGAGTTGGTAAGGCTCAAGAGCCCCATGCCTCTTCAAGATTTTCGAGGCCACCATTCCCCGAAACCCACACTTATTGTCCCCTGCTCAGCTATTGCGGGAAGGAGGGCTACTCCATTATTCTGCCTGATGTACGCTTAATTGTGTCTCTTTCGGTTGCACATTTCTCAGTGCTGGAAGAAGTGCCCGACCTACCCCCTCCACTGGCCCTTCCACTGGCCCCTGGAATTGCTCAGAGAAAGGGGCAGGGATCAGCTGCTCTATGGAGTTGGGTGCTCCACCACCACTGACCTCCCAATGGCCAACTGGTGGGCTAAATTGCTGCATGACCAGCCTTGGATATGCATATCTCCTGACAAGGGTGACTTACCCTTCACCGGGCACCCATTTGATGTAGAGGACATGATTGCCCTGCAACACAGGCTAACTAGGTCAATGACAGCAATTGCATTCTTCTGAAATACGCCAGACCAACTCTCTGCGATGGTGGCTACAAGGGTGGAGTTCAACCTATCATGCACAAAGTCACCGGGCAAAGCGAATATTCAGTCTGATACATATTGGCTGCATGGCCAACGGGCATGTTCAATTGGTCGACATCAGAATCGTAAACAGGGAGATCTTTATACAGATGTTGATCCTGTGTTGTGTCTAGAATTAGATGTAAAGCAAAGTGAAAGTAATGCTGCATTTATCACACAGGAGGGAAGGATGAAGCAATAACAAGCCCAAATGGCCCGCATTGTTCAGGAAATGGAGTGGATGGATGACTCCCCAAAAGCCTTCAATGGAAAATGTCACTGAGGTGGTCAAGGAAATCAAATATATTAATGGAATATTACTCCAACAGACAGACCACATAGAAGGCAAAGAGAGGTGGATCACCGTAACTAAAGACCATTACCAATCCCTGATAAAGAAGGTCAAAATGGCAGTAAAGGACATCTAATGCCTCTCCACCAAACCTGAGGACCAGAAAAGCTGAGCAACAATCTGAACTTAATAAAGCTACAGAGAATGGAGAAAGCCAGGACATCATAGCCTTAATGAAAACAATCTTCATCAATTCCATCAAAATCATAGACATGGAAGACACACTGTTAGGAAGAGAACACAGAGTCCCCGTTCCACAAGCCTGCTATAGGGGAGTTCCATAGACCTGCAATAATGAAGATCCTAAACTACCCACAAACGTGCATGGTTCACGAAAGCCTGTATAATGCTTCCAGAGGTGTAGTGTAGTGGTCTTACACCCTTTTGAAGTTATTTCTGGGACTACTCGATGGAGGTCCATTAATAACGTCTTTGAGACCCTAAAAGTCCTCTCTTCAGGCTGCTAACTGAAGTTTTCACCAATTACCTTAGTGAACAATGTCAAGAATGGCAGAACTTTGATGAAGATGAAGATGCGCTTTCATATCTCTGCAGACAACCTTCTCAAGACCACAGCATCCTTTCAGAAGGGGGTCCTCCACATCCCCATTGAGAAGCAACATTTCCAACAATGGGCCTTTGCCGCAAAGTATTGGAAGATTTATTTATTTATTTGCATTTTTAAAGCGCTCACACAGCCTGGGGACATCAAGGCGCTGTTACAGAAATTTTTGTTGTTGTCTTAGTTGCATATTTATAACACGCTTAAGATACCAAGAGGTTTCTAAGAGCGGACCCCGGGATCAAACCTGTGTTGCTTCGTGTCGTTTTGCTTCCAAGTTGCCACTGAGCTATCCTCCCGGGACAAGATAGCGTAAGTACTTGAAATCTGGAACTGCTGCATCTCAAAATCTTCTGGTCCAGTCATCATCCTCTCCATGAGTACCTTTCGAAAATGGAACAACCCTTTATCAAACATGAAGGAGCCTGTACCTGTGTATTCTCAATCAGACTTTGGACATACACAGGTTAGTCTGGCCTTCACATTGCTTTGGTTCACATGAGCTTTCTTTGGTTTCTTTGTTTAGTCTGTTCAATATAAGCTCAACCTAGAAAATCTATTACGATTTATAGTGGTTATGGGGGCATCCACTCAGCATGGCAATTTCTCTTGGTTCATCCAGATCACTCTTTTCTCCTAACGAGATTGTCCTGCTCAATCCACTTCTTCCACCCAGGGATCTTGGAACTCAAACCCTTGCTATGTGGATCCACTGGTTATGATTAACTCGCTGCTTTTCTCGGCCCTACCCCAAAATCATGGATCCCGGGCACAGGTGGTTCTCCCAACTAACCCTCTACCAAAGTTACAAGCCTTGTACTGGCTTCAAACATCCCATGGTAAAAGAGGACCCTACCTGTTCTTGCACAACTGACCATGCAACAGCTGGTTAGATGGCTGAACTATCCTTTCTAAAGCAGAATGTTAATGGTCTGCAATGGCCCTTAAAGTGGCACAGGATAATACAACAATCGAAGGGCGGAATGTGCAGTTCTGATAGAAACACCTAGCTTGTTTTTTTATTACCGAAATAGTTCCAAGGCTTGGGTAGGACAATTTTGCGATGTCCCCTACTCATTTTACAAAAGAAGGGTAGCACTTCCGTGAGTAAGGGGAACCCCATTTATGGAAGAAAACAATCAGCTGGATGCAGGGGGGCTCTTTGTGCTCTCATAAACCTACTGTTATAGATGTACATTCCAGTGAGGAACAGACCATCTTTTTTTGTCCATGTAATGACTTAATGTGCACCAATCCCCTTTTACCTTAAAGTAATCGGGTGGAGGGAAATTTAATGTAATGAATTAATGAACCTTTCAAAGGGCAAGAAATACCCATCTCACAGTTGGAGTGAACACATACCTGAAATAGTTGCTTAAAATCAGTAGGTGACTGAAGCCCCCACTTTCCGGCCCTCGTCCGAGTAAAGGTGCACACTCCCTCACCCCAGACCAGGGACAGTTCACATGGAAACCACCCTCCCACCCGCAGGCTCACTGGGTAGGTGGTTCATTGCACCATCCAAAAAAAAATAACATTAAGAGGACATGGCTGCACCCTGAGTTCTTAGATAACCAAAGGACACAGAGAAAAGAGTGCATTTTCTAGAGATCCCAACAGGGAATCCACTTTATAAAACCACTTTACCTTAAATACTTACCCTTTTTTCCCTAGGATTCCCATGGTGTGACCACAAACTAAATTAGGACCTGCTACGTCAGCTCACGCTTCCTTGGAGGGACCCTTAGGGTGAGTCAGACCCCTTACCTACTCTCATGTACCACCTACATGGAGCGTGAGGCCAGAGGATGGCCTCTGTGGGTGATACCATCTCCCCAGGCAGCCTCAGGCAGGCCGCCACACTATCCCGCTACCTCACCCAAGAGTACCTCCCCTCTACCTCCTTAATATCATTACACATACTTATCGTCCTACCCCTTCTTAACTTTAACCCTACATAACATTCCGCCTCCATGTAATCCCCATTCTACTTTTTCTTATTTAACATTTAATAATGAAATATATACATTTACATACAACATATTTACAACACATAATGCTATGTCACAATGGGACGACTGCTGCAGTCAGTCATCCCCTTTACAGTACCCTCCATGGGTTAGTCTCTCGTGGCTTATGAATGGGCATTGGACCCTGGTGTGGCTGGGGCCTGGCCCACTGTTCTATCTTTCACTGTACTCTCTTTCAGCCCGCGCTATGCTGTGTCTTCTGGGCAGCCCTGTGCATGAGTGGGGGCCCACCTGCCATCACAACACGCTCCTTGCAGCAGTTTACTTTCTTCATGGTGTCACCATACTCATTTTACAAAAGAAGGGTACACTAGGAGGACAGATGTATGTATGGAGGAAATAAATGAAATATTTTGAAGATGAATGAATGAATTACATTTTAAGGCATATGATAGTGTGAGGATGTATGGATGGATAAATACATGGAACAATTGAGTATGAGGATATGATCATCTGAAGACGGAAGAATGAATGGGTGCGAGAACCGCAGTTTGAAGCCCACAGGAAGGTTGCATCAAGTGGCCCCACCATTTAACATTCAGCGGCCTAGCCAACTGAGTGTGCACTACATGACAAGCAAGGATTTGGGAGTAATTGTGTACGCTCCGACTTAACAAAAGCCCGGAATTAGACGGGATGCATGAAGATCTTTCAACAGTAGTCACCATCTCTGTGTCTGCACTTTGAATTTGTGAGGCGAGTGAGGAGTGCGCTTCAACTGCTCCTTCTAATAGCAGATCTGACCAACGATGCACACAGTTGACAGACAGTGTTGTGTCCTCCCAACACTCAGGCGGAGGGAACCTTTGGTGATGGAGTTGGATCCTTGGGGGGCACGGGCATTCTAAATGATTCAAGTGGTGCCTGCTGAATGTTTTCTGTGAATGAGTGCAAAGCGCAGTACCCATACGCAAGGTAGATGGGAACCGTGAGGGTTTCCTCTGAAAATTAATTTTTAGATAAATGAATGAGATGGTACATTTTACATCACAATTATTGAGTAAAATAGGGTAACATTTCCTACAATTTAAGATCACTGAAGTTAGGTAGCATATGAAAACGTCCAACAGCCAGCAGCTACCAACAGCACACAAGAACATTTTACAACATTTCATGATGCCTATGCCTACAATATATGCCAGCATTCCCACTGTAAAACACTTTCAGGACACTAATGGCCACATTATACAGCATACATAGTAGACGTCATTTCCACTGTTAAGCTTTCATGATGCTGCAGCTGTTCCCCCCAATATATGCCAGCACTGTAAATTGTCATGAGATTTAGTTTAAAGTTTTCTCCCTGTACAGCGTCCCTTCAATACAGTAAACACTGCTGTTGTCTTGGGGACATTGGAAGGGATAAGAAGGTGTGTGCTTCAATGCCCCCCCCCCTCACCACCTTTCACATGTATTGCATAAAGGGCTCTGCCCCCTTTATGTTTTGCAAAAAATGTACAGCACTGATATGTACCAGTAGTATACACTATCCATGACCTCATCAATACGAGACTGAATGTTGGTAGAGAAATTAAACAAATAGCAATAACGGGTATTTCTGAAATACGCCACTGCATTTCGGAAATAGATCAACTGTTAAAGCTGGGCCAGTGGTATTTCTTTAATTGGGCAGATTTGTTTTAAATATCTCCGATGGTGATGAATAGCAAACCAGACTGTAATGGGGGCCGTATAGAATTTGCTTAAGTGCCTCTTTCGGCAATGTCAATATGCAGCATAGTTAGCTTTTTTTAAATTAGAAAGCAATCACATGTGAATGACATCAAAACTCTCAAATGCACATCAGGGTCAAGCAGACTATCATTTCCTGCTTCTCTATTTGCATCTTGTGACAATTATAAATAAAGTACAACACGTACCAGAATACAAACCAAAACCAGGGCTGCATGAACCAATCCTACATACATTGAATCATTTGAGAACTTTGCATATAGACAATACTCTCCGAAAATAAGCAGTTAAGGATGTGTTTGCATGTTTCGAGCGCCTTATTCCCATGGTGTAAAAAAATGGCACACGTGCACATTAACAGTCAATGTATTCATAAATGAACTCCTCTCTACACACAACACTGTCAGCATCTCCCACTCAGAAGCATTGCCCCAGAAAAAGAAAACGTTCACCCACTTTCCTAAAATGACTCTGTCATGAGGTAATGATCCCTTACAGGGAGCCAGTCCAATACGAGGAGGAGATCAGCCCAGAGAGCGCTGATGCTGCAGCGCAGCCCGCTCTGGTAATGTGCATTGTACCCACTCCAACCCTTTCCACAGAACGTCCCCCAACTGTACACCCCTGCTGCATGCCTTCCCCCTTTCCCCACCTCCACATCAAGAGTAATTAGGGATATGTGCTGTACAAAGGGATGCAAGGTGACAAGAAGCCCAAAGGTAACCCACACACATCCGATATTTCATAGAAAACAGGGGTTTCTGTATCCCTGATGTATGGGAAATAGCCCTAATTGGCATAAGTAGTAATTTGCACATTTCTTTCCAGATATGGAGCAAGGCGAGCGGGGGGCCGGAAACCAGAGGTAATGTTATGAACAGGGAGAAATGATTAATCTCAGCCATGCAAGTCAAAATCACAGCCACCATCTCCCCTACGGCCCATTCTCCTCCCCACCCTCCGAGCGCCATGATGCCTGATCGCACCCCTCCTTCTCTCCCACCATCTCTGACCATGATCTGGCCTCCCTTGCCAAAGTGTTGAAGACCTCACATTGCAAAGGCGACATCTGCCCGGCCTCTCTGGTAAAGGAATGTGCTGAACCTCTGCTCCCACTTATCAAAGCCATTATTAACACCTCCTTTGCCATCAGTTCCAGCCCAACCTCACTCAAAGCAGCTTTGGTTACCCCTTGGCTAAAGAAACATTCACTTGATCCTGCCATACTGACCAACTACCGCTCCATAACCACAGTCCCTTCCTCCTCAAAAGCAGCCTACCTACAAATCCAAGAATTTCTGGAAACTCACCATATCCTCAGTCCACGCTAATCAGGCTTCCAACCTAGACACAGGACAGAAACAGCCCTCATAAACCTAAAAAATCAGCTGAATATGGCCAACAGCACTGGCAATCCCTTGCTTCTCATGCTCTTGCACCTATCTGCTGCTTTAAAACTCATCCAACACCAGACCATATGCCACCACCACACCATAGCTGCGCACTTCTCCCCTGAAGCCACCAAATGGATCACCTCCTTCCTTACTAATAGAACCTGCCAGGTCTTCTTTGGCGAGGCCGCTGCTACTCCCACTCCAATCACCTGTGGAGTCCTGCAAGGATCATGCGTTTCTCCAACAGTGTACAATATCTGCACTAGACCTCTCTACGAACTATGCAGACTGCACAAAGATTCTCATCCCTCTCACTGGTGTGTGGCGCCCAAGACTCACTGAAAGTGGACCTATAGAGGAGGAGCCAAGTACCCCCACCTCAACCGTCTCGCCCAAATGACCTATATGTTGGGAGCCAGAGTATGAAAACCGTGCAGTGCCAGCAGGTGTACGGATACCTAGAAGAATCCTGGAAGCAAGGTTCCCATTGAGAAAGCCATGTATGCATACACGACGGTATGATGGCCATTTAAATAGAATTCCTGAAGAAGAAGAGCAAATAAATGGTAAAAATGAATGGTCACGTCACACTGAGTCGCGTTGACGTACATAAAGGATGCAGAGACACAGGAGAATGAAGATATTCTATAAGGTATCAAGAAAGTATCAAGGTTAAGTGACATCTTGGGATCAAGGTTAAGAAACGTATGCCGCAGAACTAATGAACATATCAAGTCATTTTACATGTGTACAGATGCAAAAGAAACGCAAGCAGATGAAGTAATCACGAGGCTAGCTTTATCGTGAGTAGATTGCAGCAAGCACCAATATATACATATAAGTAAGATGATCAAGTGGAGAATGGATGTTTCCACTACGCATTATAGCAGTGCTGGACTTTAACAAGAAGGCCTCATTTTCAGTGTGTTGCAGTTAAAAAGCAGCTTGAATTAACAAAGTTAATCTCGAAAGGCTAGGTCGGATGAGCCAAAGAAGCCAAGGTCTTATCAAACCGGAGCAAACTGACATAGGATACAAATCGTGTGAAAGAACAGAACTCCTGTTCAGAAGGCATGAACAAAACAACAAAGACGTCAGAGGTCTATTAGAAAATAATTTTTGAAATGCACAAAAGGCTCAATTTCATGGTCTCCAGTCACATGGAAATATGAAGTTGGACGAACGAGATGGTCACACCTACGCATGAGGGCAGAGTGTGCCTTCACTCCCTGAATTTCTCAGAGCTATGAACGCTCTCAAAGATGAGCTTCAAAGCCTAATTGACAATAGACCACTGAGGTGATGATGGATTAATATGCTAATTGGTGGGAATCTATGGTTAAGGCGAGCTCACCAGCACCTGGACGGCCAGCCTGCTTGCTGCTAGACATTGATGGAAAAGTACTGACAGAGGTTAGAAGCCAACCAATTGTAGAGGACCTTGTAATTAAGAGTCCTATAGTTTGTTTAACCAATGGGACGTTGTACATTTAGTGACGTTCATAGTGGTCATTTTTAGGGAAGGGCTTAGTTGCCCCACCTGATGTTAAGTAACCAATCACCTTCACTCATTATCCTGTCAAGTGACTCCAATCAAGCACTCCCACTAAGTCAGTGCCTCGTCTGGGATGCCCAAGGGAAGCCCTTATTTATATATTTTTATGACAAGTTTATACTCTGGATGATAAACCCTTATATAACGCCCCTCTCTTTGAATCACCCTGACCTCACTGAGCCAAGAAGTAGGTGTGTTTTGCAATTTAAAAGATTTATTGAGAAAGTAAACAAGATATATATATCACACTTTTATGAATAAATTAATATTAGGCATATGAATATAATGTTGATCGTCAATAGATAATCTGACACTAGCACACTTCTTAACAATCAATGAGGAGTTTGTATAGGAAGGATAAGGTAGCAGAAAATACTTTTATGGTTTCAAGGAAATGCGATGAGGGAAAAATGCAGCACAGAAATAAACTTGATATGATTTCAACAAAAGATAATATGATCACTTTTTCTTTGACAATTCACTCCCCCCCTATGCAAGGTAAGGAGATGGAAGGAGAGCACACAATTCTCAGGAATACAAATGCAATACGAATTTCCAGTTCCCCCCAGCGAGCTTAGAGGAAAACAGGTATGCTTTTAAAGTAGGCAAGATCCTTTTAAATGTGGTGGCAATGAAGTGAAAAAATATGCTGAAAATGCTTTTAATTCCCTCTAGAGGTTCAGGGTGAGTGAGAGATACTTTAAATCAGTTCAGGTTAGCCCTACCAATTATTCAGGGATGGTTATCAGGTTGAAAACGGGATTCGGTAATGGAAGCAAAAGACAGATATTTTTACACATGGTTGAAATGAAACAAACAAGCATTTGGAAATCTTAGAATCTTAGCTTTAAGATGAAAGTTAAAACTCGCTTCTAGCACAAACGGTTCAAGAGATACCGACAATTTAGTGGAGGTAGATTTTCAGAAATGAAATTACAGTTTCAGAATGACAGATGCGCTTGGAAGGTTTGAATCAACAGGATGGACACACGATCCCTTATGATGCAGTTCTAATAGGTTAAAATAGTTTGAATTATATTATCTTAAACTAAGAGATTGGTTTTGCACAGTTCTGGCTGAGTACTCACACTATGAATTTGAAATAGGCCGTCAGGGTCTGGTCAGCAGGTTTGGACTGGACTCCGGGCGGTTTCTAGTACTGGTTCTCTGGTTTGGATCTCTGGTTCTGGTCTGGTCTGGTCTGTGGTTCTGCTGTCGGCACTTCACAGCGGTCTGGTCTGTGGTTCTGCTGGTCTGGATCAAGTGGATTCTGGATACAGCACTGTTTTCTGGGTCTGCTACCGGTTCTGGCAAAAGTTCTTGGCAAAGAATCCAACAGCTCGCCCGGCTGTAGAATAGTTTGGTTGGATTGCTGGATTCTGAAGGCCTGCTGAGAAGAGTTCTCAGCTTGTGGGTTAGGCCCTTGCTTTAAGTTCTGTAGTCTATCTGGAGTCTAAGTTCTGGATGTTCCTTCTAGATGTTGTGTGGTCCGGCAAAATGCTCCGCAAGAAAATGAAAAGTGACCCTCTTGCCTGTCCAAGCAGTCTCTTTTTATGTGTTTTGAAAGTGGGTGGGTCGGCTCATTCTGCATGCCCAACCCCCTCATGATTTGATAGGTCAAGGATTCTCTGTGACCTGATTTGAGAAGGGATAGTGTGTCAGAGTGAGTCAAAGTCTTACAGTCTATTGAAGAAACGCCCCTTTGCTTTTACTTAGAAAATTAATTTTTCATAACTAACAGGTTTCCCAGATACAAACATTGTTGAAATTAAATACACATTTCACAGATTAATTTAAGATACACTCTCGCCCAACTCTGATCCCCCTCAGAGCCTGGGTTCACAAATGGCAACATTTTGTGCTTTTTAGTGACTTTCGCCATATTGGTTTTTCCTCAAAATTTACACAGAGCTGCACCCCTTCCCTGAGCATATTACTGGAAATTACTATGTCTCTATCCTAAACACAATGTCTGCAATATTAATAAATAGCGGGGTTCGGTCCCAGAACACCGTACAAAGTGGAATTTGGGCTCAAATCGTGAGGGCATTTTTCATTTTCAGGATCCCCAAATTGTACATTTCTGTGAGCCTAATACAAGATTTTAGAAGCATTTAACTTAAACATATATTTGCTGCAATATGAATCCACAGTCCTGTCTGGCCCGCCCCTAGGAACTGGGGGAGTCAGGGATCACATGTCTCTCCTTACAGGCAGAGCTCTGTTTACAGTCCACACCCAAAATCAGCATACCCCATTCAATTGCAAGGGTCTATTGTGTTGGGTACAGCAGGCTGCAGGGAAGTCCCCTCCCTCGCAATCAACAGGGCCATGTGATATCCTGCCTCCTGGTGTGGGTCTCTGGGGTGTTAAGAGTTCTCAGGAAAGGCCAGCCTTTTGAACTTTTAATTACATAAGACCCCCTTCTGTTCACTGCCCAGTTCTGCAAGACAGCTCTCCTGTCAGGATTTATAGAGCGCCAGCGCCGGTCAGTGTCCAATGCCGGTACTGCACCTATTTTTGACAGCTGTCTTGAATTAATACATTTCAAAAGGAAAGGATTTTACTTGACAGTATATGATCCTTGCTTGACATGGCATTGATGTGGATCTGTAGTAGAGTAAAGTAAAACACTCAACCATTGTTGGATTTTTGTTTGGTGGTTTCGGGCCCATGATCTTAGCAATTTTTGACATTAATAAAAACGGGTTTTGAACAGAACCATCTTTCTTTGCACTGGTGGGTGGCAGGTCAGGGGACCATTTTGGTGTGCGCAAAACTGCATGGTTCTCCTGGATTCTGGTGCAAATGTGGGCTTTTGCACCATCTTGGATTTCCTAAGCCCACAGCACCACATGTTGCAGCATAATAGTCCAAACGTGGGTCAGGACACCCAACAATCCCATACTAGATGATTCACTGAGAGCCTATCACCCATACTCATAGGTATGTAGTTTTGCCACGTAGGATGACGTTAGTACCAACGTAGGTTAACGTCATTGATTACAAGTTGTGTGTTTTTTATAAGATGTTTTGAGTAAGAGGATCGAGCGAGTTCGTTGATGTTTGTTGTACTCCCTGTTTTAGACAATTGATATTAAAACATATCCATTATCCTTTTGCCAAACTACCTGAGTCGCTTTGATTATTGCTGTATGAATACAATCTGCATCCCCATCCATCTCCAGGGTATTGCTACTCACCTTAAAGGGCTGGATTATCCAGTTCAGATGCCATTTATGATACCATCCAGACATGGATGACCTCCCACAAGCTCGGTCTTAAGGAGAAAACTAAGCTTCTCTTTGGATCTCCACCCCGTATCGCCAAACTCGAACCCGCCTTCCAATCCTTCGACATTGATGGACACAAGATTCCTTTTTCCCCATCTGCGAAAACCCTAGGCTTCTCCCTTGATACATCGATCAATGTGTCTAGGCATATTAACCACATCGCATCTTCAGCAGCCTACGCTACAAAGTCTATGAATGCAAGCAACCATTTCCTTTCCTCGGATAGCTGGCTCGCCATTGCACACGCCATTGGTGGATCTAAATTGGATTTCTGTAATGCACTGCCCTATGGTGCCTCCGAAAAAACCCTGAATAGACTACAAGTAATACAGAATAACGCTCTACGTGCCGCTCTGAACTTACAAAAGTGTGACCATATTTCGGAAGGCAGAAGGGTTACTTCACTGGCTGCCCATCAGGGAAAGGATGAAATTCAAAATCCTTTCCCTCAGACACCATTGCCTCACGTACAAAGCGCCACCCTACCTCACCCAGAGACTCTCCAGACCCATGCCGACGAGGCCCCTGCCCTCCCAACACAGCCCCCGCCTTGTCATCCCTAGATTCAACCACAAAAATCGGGTGGCTCGAGCTTCCCTGTGGCCGCAGCTACACTCTGGAACAATCTTCCTCTCTGCGCTAAACTATCCTATCCAATGTTCAGAAAAAAATGTAAGACTCACCAGTTCAAGTAACTTCTGTTGGACTCACTATTTATCGGCCTCCCTCTGTTTTCTTTCCTCCTACTGTTACTGGATGCTTTTTATTCGCAACAAGCACCTAGATGTCTACAGGCTTTGTGAACTGCTACATTAAAAAAATTACAGGAGTCCAAAAGCTCACATTACACAGTGGTAACATTTGAGCCTAGTCGACTTTGTAAACTTTCTGCCAAAACAAAAAAGGAGCAAGAAAGAGAAAACTAACCTTATTGACATTGCACTAGTGACATTGCTGGTGTTTGTTATAAGCTGGGAAGAAGCACGGTTCATTAAACTTGCTAAGATTACATCTCAACCCAAGGACCTCATTGTGAGCATGGTGGTAATAGTAAGGACCTGATATTGTAAATGCCACCTAATCATTAGTTCATATCACATGGGGCATTTGTGGCTTAGGGTTAACATAGGTTATGTGTCCTACAGTACCTTCAATGTAGTCTATGGCATACACCCATCAGACAGGGACGTGTGACAGCATACAAAAGGAGCGTTCCAGGTCATAGATATGAAATGTGGTAAAAGCACAAACAAATCCTGAAATGTGTGAAATTAACGCATTCAGAAAACAGACATGCGGCCTCATTACGAGTCTGGCGGTAACCGAGCCGGAAAAACCGGCAGGTTACCGCCGGACTCGTAGTACCATTCCGCCTCCGTGATTCCCAGAATTACGACCCCAGTGACCCGGGAATTCCGGATGCGGAATTGTGTAAGTCCCCATTCCCATGGAGTCCCATAGGACTCCATGGGGATGGGGACCATGGAAACACTGGTTCCGTCTATGATGGAGCCAGTGTTTCCATGTCCGCCTGCAGGCGGGTGGTGTAAATCCCGCCAGGTCAGACCTGGCAGGAGTGACACCTCCTGCCTGCAGTACTCTTAATCAGCCGGTCCGGAAAGAACGGTGGCAGCGGTTTTACCACCACCATTCTTTCCGGACCGGCAGGGTCGTAATGAGGCCCATGGTCTCCAGCTTCCGTCACTCCCTTTGGAGACACTTTTAGGCATTTTGCTTCACCAGGTAATAAGTAAGTAGATTAGTCTCCTGAAAAAGCCCTGCCTACGCACAAAAGATGGAAACATGTCTAGGTCACCTAAGTGTTCTCTGGAAAGCCCTCCCCCGCCCCCTCTAAAACCCCATTCACAGGTACCCACAGGGCTCCAAAACAAATATGAACCTTCTAGAGATGGAGCTAGACTAGACAATATCCCCTCCTCTAATGTTTGGGGGTAGTACTTGTGTGCTTGGAATCATTATGGAAAGCCATGTCTATTTACGTAGCGCACATTCACTTCCAAAGGAGGCTCTGGGCTCTATAGACACATAGCAGGTGTTTACTGTCACCAAACTCGACTGCAATCATGTTATAGACCTTGGAAGGGTGATGGGTTGAGTTCTGCTAGGATTTGTCAGAATATATTAAAGAAACAAAGGCTCCCTTCTGACATGTGTTGTCATTTCGCATTGTGGAACATACATATTACAGGTTAGGACTAGTGACAAATGAACCTCTCATGCAATGCACGAAGGAAATGAAAGCCGTAGAACAACCATCTATTTTGATCGGAATGCATCTATATTACCTCATGCAGCATCAAATGATTTTTGTGCATGTGCTATACAAACTACTCGGGTTCAATTAGTTCATTTGAAATTCAAAGAAAGCTGATGCATTTAAATTGTTTTTAAATGTTGCAGGGAAACGCATGGCAGAGTTTTTTTCAAGTTTAAACCAAAGGACTTCAGTTTAACTTAATGAAACACTAATGCATTTTCGAAGCAGCCATTAAGCTGTCTATTTGTATTCTCTAGCCAAGGTTGATAAGCCATCAAGGTTGTTTTACTAGCAGGTGTTTAGTTTTATTCACTACACATATACATAATTCATTGGAATGACATGGCAGTGTTTTGGTGGTACTGTTCAGAAATGCTGGTCTTAAATGCACTTTTGAACTGATGGATGTTGTCCTGCTTCAAGGAAATTACCCTAATGACAAGATGGCTCGAGTATCCACTACGACCTATAACTTTGAAAAGCCCTTAGTTAAGAATGATGAACATATTATGTGAATGAAAAGCCATTTTATGCCTCCCAATTGTTGGAAAACCCATAAGTATATTTTTAGTAACCTCTGACCTCTCAAGAATTAAGCTTTCAAGGCACAAAAAAGTCGCATTAATTTACAAGCATGTTCATAACTTCGAGATCATAAGTATTAGACGATTATAATGAACCTACATGGCAAATTGGATATTCCAAGATATCCCTGCTTTTGAATTCATATTTAATGATGTGATAATGACGTGTTATTTATATAGTGCGTATACCTAAGTGCTTTACATAGTCCATAGATACATACAATATTACTCAACCGAAGTTGGTACTCATTTATCCACCTCGGAAAAATGAAAGGCTGAGTTGGCCTTGCTGGGATTCGAACCTGCGACCTGCAGATCACGCTCAGATCGCAGCAGCAAGTGCTCAACCCGCTGAGCTATTTTACCGGCTTGGCATTTATATTTTGTTATATAGGTAAACAATAGTAATACAGCCAATTATCACTGTGAGCTATAGATTTCAAAGTTACTGCCTTATGATTAATTTATTAATACAAATGTGAACATTTTATTTATCACTTTTCACATGCACACAGATTTTATTTAGGAAATAATAATTTGAACAGATCACAGTTAACTCTCAAGGCTGGGACCAGATAGAGTTAAAGGATAGTTCCGGGACTTTTTTTTTATTGTCCCTACGGTTCGGCCATGTGTTTTTAAGCATAAATCGGTAGATCGTAGAAAACTTTCCTATGGACCTTACCCGACTTTTCGTCCATTAACGCACTCGAAATCAGCTGCCATTTTGTGATAATCCTATCACTTTCCGCATCGCCCTGGCTCACCTGCGTTTGCGGCACTAAATCAAACCCCCCGCCCCTGAGCCGGACATCAGCAGACGCGTACCGCCCATTTCCCAACGCCAAAGCACGTTTCGTGTCAACAATCGCTGCGCCTCAGCTAATGAAGTGTCGCCATGGAAATGGCAGGACGCCTCTTTCCTCAATAAGTATAAACACACCGTTTCACAACACACAGCAGCCGATTTCCGATTCCATTCCTCTCTCTGTGTTACTTAGAGTATTCTGTCACTCGTTTCTGTGCTCTGGTCAGCTACCTTCGCCGCTTCTAGGCCTTGTGAACACCTGTACCATCTCTGTAAATTATTTTACTTTCTTTACCACACAATGGCTACAATAATGCCGTATATGTACGAGCCCGAGTACACCGAGGAGGAACTACTGGAAAGGCAAGCACGCGAAAACGATGGGGATTCGGACGGCAGTTGGGAGGACCAGTCAACGGATGAAGAGCCTGGACCATGTCGCATGGACGGCGTCTCCACCTGGTGCACGTGCAATCGGTGCGAGCTAATGCCAACTGAGGAGGAGAACTGCTGCTGCCGTGAAAATTCCGGGTGCTTGGCCTACATTTCGGAAGGCGAGCCAAGTCCGCAATGCATCACCGAGCTGCCAGAGTTCGGGGAAGCCTGCCTCTCACGGACCGTGTTGAGGATGATGATGGTGCTTATGCACGAACTTCGCGGCACTGTTCGTCCGCGTAATCCGAGTAACGAGTAAGTATACTCTGGTTGTGATGTCAGTGATGCCACTACTATTTCATGGTCGTCTCCCACATATAAAATTACATCTACATATCATTCGAACGCATGTAAATTGGTTCCATTGCATCTTTCTTTTTCACAGGTGGTACAGGCTGGTGGCCTATCGTTGCTTCACTTGGTGGCTTCACGGGAGGCTCGGACACCGCGTTCGGAGAGTAATACCTGCCTGTGCGGTACTTGCCATTAGACAACATTTCCCCAGCGACAGTGGACAATACCGCAAATTTTCCCTGGATGTGCTGCAACCGGAACTTTACAATGTGTAATGTTTATTATTTATGTTCAATTGAAATTAAGATCTAAAATAAAACCCAACATATATTTTAACAATGGTTGTTTTGATTTTGTGTTTCTCACAGTGGTCTACTTTGGTCTACTGACTTGTCTTGTCACACCACATGTCTCCTGCCAAGCATCCTCCCTCACGCTGGCCGCCCACCTTCAATCCACATAAGTGTGTCTCCATTCACGAGTCTTCGTGTGTCTTGTCTGCACGACCACCGCCCCAATCCACCCCCCGCCCTATCAAAGGCAGTTCGCACCGGGGTACTTGCGCTGGCAAGTGGAGCTGTCAGGGAGCGATAAAGGCCAAGAGGTGCCAAAGACCATGTACACTTCAAAGTGGTCTATAGAGCATGGGTTGTTGTTCCCATGTCTACCTCCAGACCCCGTGTCTCCTGCCAAGCATCCCCCCTCACGCTGGACGCCCCCCTGCAATCCACATAAGTGTGTCTCCATTCACGAGTCTTCCTGTGTCTTGTCTGCACGACCACCGCCCCAATCCACCCCCCGCCCTATCAAAGGCAGTTCGCGCCAGGGTACTTGCGCTGGCAAGTGGAGCTGTCAGGGAGCGATAAAGGCCAAGAGGTGCCAAAGACCATGTACACTTCAAAGTGGTCTATAGAGCATGAGTTGTTGTTCCCATGTCTACCTCCAGACCCCGTGTCTCCTGCCAAGCATCCCCCCTCACGCTGGACGCCCCCCTGCAAACCGCATAATGCCACGACATATACACGTCATTCATTCACAAACACACCCCTGTTTCGAATTCTTTATAACCCACTTCATATTTCGAATGAGAACTTCTTTGCGCTTTGCTAGTCAACCCGTGAAGGTGCTGGTTATCTGCTCTTCGTCTCTGTGAACTTCCGTGACCACTTCGAGCGTACTCGTCAGTTTGCAACCTGTGAACTGCTCCCTGTTCTACGACAACAAACTACTCTGATCCCTGCATCTAACTGTTTGTTCGTCAAGGTAAGGCCATGTACCATAATCATTTTGCGTCCAATTTTTTAATTTATATCTATTTGCTAGTAGTCATCTTGCATCCATGTTTTCTTTTCGTTCAAGACAGTACATGCAAGGAACTAGTCACATGTTCTGAGTTTAGTCAAATTATTTTTCTATTTTTTTAAAGTTATTCATATACTTATCCACATGTGAATAACGTGTATAGTTCCAAGAACCAAACCGAACCTTGCATTGGACATTTTATGTGTCATTTAATTTTTTAACACATTGGTATTCATTGAGAATTGTTGATCTTTACTTTTCAGAACTTTCCACAATGCCTGCCTGTTCCATTGGCGGTTGCCCTTCGAAGACCCATAATAAATCTGAAGGTACTATAATGCATGTTTTCCCTAAGACAATAGATCAGATAAGAGAATGGGTCCGATATTGCGGATATCCACCGTCTGAGCTTGAAAGTAGAGTCCTAGAAGTCTTTGCGGACAAGAGGGGTGATCGATACCGCATCTGCAGCAGGCACTTTAGCTCAGACATGTACTCCACATCATTGCTAATAAAGAAGAAAACACCGCGAGCGAGGCGAAAATTGCTCTCAACCGCTATTCCCACTCTATTCGTCCACATCCCTCCACTGGTGAGTCAAGTTTACGGATCTAGCTCTCGGCCTTGCGGTAGTGTGTAGCATTAGCTAACAATAATTTCCCCATTTATGTATCCACTCAATATGAAGGCGGAAGATTCTCCATCCGTGTCGTTATTGCAGTCATCAGCCACTTCAAGCGCCTATCGGGTAATCTTACTTAGCTATTATGCCACTGACTTGTTTTAGGCATGTAAATCAATACTTTTAATTTATCGTGTAATTATTTCACCTAATGGTACACCCTAGTACTCGTCCACTAGTCTTTGTTTTCAGTTATAATTATTGTTATCCAAAATAATGCAAGTACTGTCTTTCAGGGAGATGCTGAGGAGTCCAACGCATTGACGACAACCGTTGATGTCACTCAGATGCTCGAGGTACGTTTCCGGACAGTTCCTTCGATGGAGATCATCAGATCTTGCATTCTTCTAGCGTGATTGTTACACACAATGATTCTTTCGTTTTTAGCCATTGATATGTCCTTCTGTCGTCGCCCTCCTATGTGTCTTCTTTTTTCAATATTGTGTTCATTACTAATGAAAGTCCTATGTTTCAGGGAGTCGATGGAGCATTAGTCCAAGAAGAAGGGGGAGCATGCAGTTACGGGTCGGCGCAACAGCTTGCAGAAGTGTGCACCGCAGTTACAGCGTCCCTTGATGTTCTTATGCATTTCGAGGTATGGATACTGACAGTTCGATCAAGCGAGATCATATGACGTGATTACATCCGCTATACTTCCTTCTTTATTAACGCAAGTACTATGTTTCAGGGAGATGACGGAGCTTCTTCTACAAGAACATCACCCCTAGTAGTCGATGCAGATCTCTGGGTGGTGACCCTTCCAACGATCGAGCAAATCGAATCATATTTAGATATCCATTATTTATTTTTGACAACTGATCATTTGTGCAGGTCTATTTAGATGAGCCGTTGACGCCTGCACAAAGTTTATGTTCTTTCCATACTAATGCAATTACTGTGTTTCAGGGAGTTGCTGAAGCGTCATCTTCAATAATATCATCAATGGAAGTCTATGCGGAGCCCGAGGTATGGATCTTGACAGTTCCATCTAACTAGATCAACAATGCCTGAATAATTGTCGTTTGAATGTTCTACACAATGCGTTCATTCGTGTTTTGCTATTGAGATGTACGTGGATATTGGTCCCCAAGTACATTTTGTGTTTTCAATATTATTATACATACTAATGAAAGTTCTATGTTTCAGGGAGTCGATGGAGCGTCAGTGAGTGATGGATGTGCTTATCGTGCAAATATAGTCGTTGCATCGCAAGAGGAAGTGGAGACATGCACACACGAGTCGGAGCAACAGCGTCCAGATGTTGAAGTTCGAGGCAAGAAAGTTTCAAAGAAAAGAAAGCAAAAGAAGGTTAGTGTCCCGGTCACTATATTATGTTGTTTTTCACTGTTAATAGTTCAATACTGTAAGTTGTGTTTAAACTGAACATCCCTTTTCCAATCTGTCCTCTAGTTGCGAGTGGGTGTACGAACTAGATCTACACAGACAGTGAAGCGAACGAGAGATGTTGCTTGTCAAACCTTTTGGCAGGGACTTGAGACTGGAGATGCATCGTGCCAATGGGAAGAATATGAAGTGATTGACAACGGAGATATACCACCACCAGCCATTGATAGTGAATGTCCTCCTGGTAGTTCGGATGCAGTCGGAGATCAATTCACAGAATCTATACCCGCAAAAACCAAGACCGCGAGAAAGTTGAAGAAATTGTTTTATTCTCCCATCGCCGGAGAAGGAACAGATGTTTCAATGGAAGAGAATGTAATGGACAACAATGAAACACCATCAATATCACTGAACATAGCGGAAGACGATATCAGAGATTGTACCTTTACTGTGAGTGACATGTCCTCAACGTTACAGGCCGAACCAGCTGGGATGCAGAGTGACAGTATAAGGAAAGAGGCCAAATTCATTGTATTCGATAGTTGTTTGATTGATATTATTATTATGCTGAAATGTGGGCATTTGGTTGGTGGGGAAGTATGTGGGGAGCCATTGATTAATGTGACTCGTGCAATTCGAGGCACTAACCTTAAAATACATGCCACCTGTACACAATATCATCCGTTCTCATGGTCTGCACAACCCATGCTGGGGCAACTGCCAGCAGGCAATCTACTTTGTGCAGCGGCCGCACTTTTTAGTGGTTCAAGTTTTAAAAAGTTAGAGTATTTCTTTCAGTTTGTGGGAATCCATTTCATTGCGAAAACTCAGTTCTACAAATACCAAACCGATTATCTATTTCCAGCCATTAGCGCAGCTTGGAGAATTGAAAAAATGTCTATTGAAAGTACATTTGCGGGCAAACGGTTCAGGCTAGCCGGTGATGGACAGTGCGATAGCCCAGGATTTTCAGCCAAGTACTGCACCTACCACTTTCAGGACATGGAAAGTAAGAAAATTGTGAGTTCGGTGGTCGTGCAGGTGTCACAAAGTACATCCTCAGTGGCCATGGAGAAAGTTGGCTTTGTAGCATCATTGCAAGAACTACAATCGCGGGGAATGGTGATCGACCTGATAGCCACGGACAGACACGTTTCAATTGCCAAGACAATGAGAGAAGAGTACAAAAATATAAATCACCAATTTGACGTATGGCAACTTGCAAAATCAATCAATAAAAAAATGTCGGTTGCAGGTAAAAAAAAAGATATGCAAGGTATTTCACAGTGGTCCAAGTCAATCAGCAACCATCTTTGGTGGAGCTCAAAAACATGTGAAGGGTCGTTGGAAATTCTACTGGAAAAATGGCGGTCAGTAATGCTACACTGTAGCAACGTTCACCGCTGGAACACGAACCAACATTTCCACAATTGTGAACATGGCCATTTGTCCACAGAGGAGGCCCGGAAGAAGAAGTGGTTGATTCCTTCATCACCCACTCACAAAGCCATTGAAAAGATTGTATTTGATAAAACCATAACAAGAGATTTGAGGGGACTCACGGAATTCTGCCACACAGGAGATTTGGAGGTGTTCCACAATATGTGCCTAAAGTACAGGCCAAAACGATTGCATTTTGGCATGGAGGGAATGATAAATCGGACTCTTCTAGCGGTCTTGGCACATAACCATAATGTTGGCCGTCAACAAAGTAGGACGACCGGAACTTTAGGGACGCTTCGCTACAATAAGGCCTTCACTAAAAGAAGTAAACAATGGGCGATCAAACCAGTGTTTGAGGATATGCAATATGAGTTTATTGAGAGACTTATTGTTGACGTCCTAGATAGGCACATACATGGAGTTGTGAACGAACCTGTGCAGGGGACAACTGCATTGCCACCCAACATTGCCTCTGTTCCATGTCCACCTAAAGCAGAGCTCATTGAGAAATACACATCACGGTTCAAATGATTGTAATTTGATTGTCTGTTCTCTCGAGTCTCCTCATGTCGCAGGCCCATTGAATATGTGTATCTATGTAATGTGTAAATAAAAGTGATTGCTCAGTGTACATGCAATGTGTCTCTCCACCCTTGCCCCTCCCTTCACCGTGCAGTAGTGCGAACCACCCGGGTGTCACCTGTGACTTTGCTCTCGAGTCTCCTCATGTCGCAGGCCCATTGAATATGTGTATCTATGTATTGTGTAAATAAAAGTGATTGCTCAGTGTACATGCAATGTCTCTCCACCCTTGCCCCTCCCTTCACCGTGCAGTAGTGCGAACCACCCGGGTGTCACGTGTGACTTTGCTCTCGAGTCTCCTCATGTCGCAGGCCCATTGAATATGTGCATCTATGTATTGTGTAAATAAAAGTGATTGCTCAGTGTACATGCAATGTGTCTCTCCACCCTTGCCCCTCCCTTCACCGTGCAGTAGTGCGAACCACCCGGGTGTCACCTGTGACTTTGCTCTCGAGTCTCCTCATGTCGCAGGCCCATTGAATATGTGTATCTATGTATTGTGTAAATAAAAGTGATTGCTCAGTGTACATGCAATGTGTCTATTCCACCTTGTTCATTTGCGCATTAAATTAAACCAAACAGTAATATAAATCATTTTTCAAAAAATATAGAATGTCTCCGTATTTATGGTTTTCTGGGGCTGCAAAGCACGCAGACAAAATGCAAAGATGGAGTGTAAATTTCAAGTTCTGGGGCTGCAAAGCACGCAGACAAAATGCAAAGATGGAGTGTAAATTTCAAGTTCTGTGAGATGGCCTTACACTGAATGTAGCTAACTAGGAATGTGTGCTCGTTCAAAGTGAAGGTCAGCTGCTTTGATTTTTTGCTCGGGTGCCGGAATGGCCCACGACTCAGTATAAGGTTCTATTGTTATTTGACCTTGACAGGCCGGGACCATCCAGAAAGACTTCTTTTTGGGGTGTGGTGCAATAACGTAAGAAACGATAATGAATAAAATTTCAGAAACGAAAGCCATTTAATGTTCGTTCATTAGAAGAAATAACGTCGGCATAGAAGGAGTGGTATTTCGGGGCTGCCCTACGCACAGACACAATGGAAAATGCAAATATAATCTAAGTAACTCTTTAGATGAGTTTATACCGCAATTTAATTACTATACAGTAGCTTTAAAGACGGGTTAAGTTGTACTTGTTCGTTCTATGTGGCATATTGTTTTGTACTGCGCACTATCTTGAGGAGAACCATTTCCTTTTACGGAAGCACCTCAAAACCTTCCTCTTTGCTTCTGCTTTCTCTCTCCCTCTCCCCTGCTACAACTGGTCCACTGTCTGCGACCTCGGTCCTGGGCCCTTCCACTCTCCACCTGCACTGCCTCCCTGTCAACCCCTGCACTGGGGGACTGTCTCAGTATCCTACAGCCCCCCCTTCCCAGCACTTGTTCTGCACTTACCTTGCCTCGCCACGCCTTGAAACACTTGTGTATAGGCGCGTTGCAAATGCCATATTATATCATATCAGTGACGAAGTGGTCCACTGGCGCTCAGGCGGCTCTGAAAAAGGCGGAGGAGGTGGGTGGGTTACTGTAAATGACGTATAATACCCAGTTGCACTGTCCTAGCTATGAAATAATTTCCCGACCTAATATATAAAATGAATAATTTTAATAAAGATCTGATGGTGAGACTAATTTCATTTTTTATGTTTTTAAAACAGGTACATCCTTCATTATTGTCCGTGTCACGAGTACCAGACACCGGCGGATGGCTTTTACAGCCGCCAGTTGCTTCTCCGCGTGAACAACGTTACCACCCTGACCATTTTATGGGACGATCGCCAAGTACAAGTATGCCCTTACGCGGTACTAATGGCTAGATGCAACATACATACCGTTGTGGTGGCCTAGTGCCTCGTTGTTGGAACAGCCATGCGATTATCAGTGCGACCGAAGAGCTTATTTTATCGTAAACCAACACCCTGTGTACTGCACACGAACATCGCTTGCCTCAAGATGAACTATTTTGGATCGAGAGCAAAGAAAAATGCAAATCGCTGAATATTCTCTAAACATTTGATGTCCAATAAATGTACTTTACCAAATGTACTGTGTTGCTGTTTCATTTTAAAGTACAGTTTCATATTCCGAATTGTGGCGCGCTGTGTTGTGAGCTGATCTGTGTTGGTTTCCGGGTTCTGTGTGGAGTCGCGTAGAAGACGCCTGGGCGCGTTTGCCTACGCAGCACAGTCACGTCACGGATAGAGGCGGGGAATATGAATGTTTTGATAAAGTCTGTTTCAGGGGTGGGGGATTTGATTTAGTGCCGCAAAAGCAGGTCAGCCAGGGCGATGCGGAAAGTGATAGGATTATCACAAAATGGCAGCTGATTTCGAGTGCGTTAATGGACGAAAAGTCGGGTAAGGTCCATAGGAAAGTTTTCTACGATCTACCGATTTATGCTTAAAAACACATGGCCGAACCGTAGGGACAATAAAAAAAAAGTCCCAGAACTATCCTTTAAGAACTTCATCAGAAGATACTCTAACCTTGAGACCAACAGGAGCCTGGTGGATGGCCTTTCTGGGTGCGCCTTAGTGATATCAAGCCAATCAGAGGGTCCATATAAGAGACTGTTACATTGTCAGATTACATTGATTCAGGAGATACAAGAGGCATACATCCCAAATCCTACAGACTGGGGTGTCTCTTCACTATATTCCTGCAAACTGACAACACAAATGATTTCATAGAGGGCATTCATGAACATGTAATTCCAGACAGGGAGCTCAGGCACAGGAGGCACGACATACACAGCCAGAAATGAAGTCCAAGCTTGGGATACGTTGATACACCATGAGACCTTGATAAAGGATGTGAAGGGGAGTCAGATTGCTGACTTGCTCCTCAAATTATGACAGCACCAAGCAGAGGATTCTGAGAGACCCATTCTGATATTGACTTGTGTCTATAACAATTTCTATTAAACAACTGCAAGTTCAAAATTGAACATTGGGGGAGGGGGTTTCCCTCTTCAGAGAGTATGAATCATTTAATGCCCATGGTTTGTTTCAGGAACAAACTCCTAGGACCCCTAGAATACGTGATATGATATGATATGGCATTTATAAAGCGCCTACACACAAGTATTTCAAGGCGCGACAAGGCAAGGGAGGGGAAACAGAGGGAGGACAAAAAACAACGATCTTACTAGGCCTAGTGACATTGAGATTGCGCAAGTGCAAGGGAGCGGGGAGGGGAGGGGTGCCAGAGGTGCAGGGGGGAGGATGGACAAGTGCAGGACAAGGAATAAACATAACAAGTAGTGCAGCCAACAGGTGGCAAGTGTGAGTGTTAAAAGTGCAGAAAACTACTGGAGTAATGGGGGTCTCCACATCTCCTACGGTGCGGGGAGCCCCGATAGCACATGTCCTGGGAGGAGGCCCTACTTGGAGAATTATTTATTTTTTACACATTTTTTTTACACATTTTCTTTTTTTCATTTTTTTTTAAATTTACTCTGGATTCATAAAGAAATCATTTCTGTAACAGATATAATTTCTTTATGAAGGCAGAGTGACTACAAAAAGAAGCATTCTGTTTGAAGTGTGAGGGCTCCCCCACCGCATGACACGGAAGACCCCAGGCTGGAGGCCTCCAAGTCATGGTGGGGGAGCCCTATTACTTCAAAAAGAAACAGTTTATTTTTGAAGTCACTCTGCCTTCATAAAGAAATTATTTCTGTTATGGTTCGGTCCTCAACGGAAATAATGTCTTCAAGAAGTCAGAGTGACTTCAAAAAGAAACAATTTCATTTTGAAGTAATAGGGCTCCCCGTCAACCCCATGACGTGTGCGTGTTTGAGTGTATGGTGAAAGGGTGTACATTTAAATGTGTAGGTGGCTGCCTGTGTGAGTGTATGGTGAAAGGGTGCATACAAATGTATGGGTGGCCAGGTGTACGTTTGTGCGTGTTCGGTGAAAGGGTGCACACTGAAATGAATGGGTGAGTGCCTGGGTGTATGTGCCTCTATATTGAAAGGGTGGTGCACACTTAAATGTATGGGTAGGTGCCTGGGTGTATATGCCTCTATGGTGAAAGGGTGCACACTTAAATGTACAGGTGGCTGCTTGAGTGTGCCTGTATGGTGAAAGGGTACATTCTTAAATGTATGGATGGCTGCCTGGGTGTGCCTGTATGCTGAAAGACTGCACACTTAAATGTATGGATGGCTGGGTGTGCGTGCGTGTATATGGTGAATGGTGTGTGTGCTTGTGTTCAGGGGCGCAACAAAACCTACATTTCGGGGGGCTAAATCTTCAAATGTTGGGAGAGGCACTAACTTCACGGGCGGTGAGAAATGGGCAAACTTATTTGTGTGGGGCACCCAACTTTACACATTTTAATGAGACTATTCTAGTGTAGCTTCAATGTTACAAGCAGTTAACTCTCTCCTTTAAGACTGAAAGCACCCACTTATGGACTGCTTTGAGAATGAGCTGTCTCCTTTTCTCTCTCTCTACTCTTCCAATCACTCCCCTGGCATGCAAGTACTAAACCCACATCACGATTTCAATTGGTTAAAAAATTTGGCATTTGAATGACGGTACTAACAGTTAAATGCTCTACGTTAGTAATTTGCTCGGCCATTGTTAACAGCGAAACCCATGTGCCGTTTAACATCCGTGTCCTGTTCTGTCCGGCAAATGCTCTGAAGATCAGCCAGGTTGAGTCAGCATAGCCCAAACTTTCAGGGGGGGGGTGCTGATGCCCAGTCAACTGAATGGTTTTATGCCACTACTTGTGTTTAATGCCTTGATTACTTATTGGTAATCATCATTACTCCAAGCCCTATTCTTCCTCGTCCCTGTACTTGTGTATGAGGCAGTACTTGTGTATGAGGCACTCTGCTTCATACACAAGTACTGGGATGAGGAAGAGGTACATGGAGGTAATGTCTGACTTAGCTACCTGTAATTTTCATTACTCCTAGTCCCACTCTTCCTCATCCCAGTACTTACCTATGAGGCAAGGAGCCTCATACGTAAGCTCTGGGTCACGGAAGAGGGACGTGAAGGTAATTCTGGGCCATGGAGCTGATTTTGGAGGTTGGGGTATGGTGTGGGACGGAGAGGGGATGTGTTGGGGTAGGATTGTGCGTTATATCTTAATGGTTGTCCTAGTCCATGCTAAGCAGGCATGATATTTGGTATTAGTGGCGAGAGAGGCTTTTTGGTGCAGCCAGTCTAGTCATTCCTCAGTTTGGTATGTTATGTTATTTTACTTGGCATTTATATAGCGCCTTATGTATCATTGGTATGACCTCAAAGCGCTGGTATGACTTTTTTTAACTGCGCATTTCTGATAAAGCAGTCCTGCTAAGTGTAATTACCTGGCTAGACTGGAATTTGGGTGCTGCTAGACTAGCCATTTCTTACTGCGGAATCGTATATTTTTTTGAGCATCGTTGATAAAATGATATGATACAAGTCATTTATAACATGCCTGTAATAATAATAATAATAATTTTGCATTTATATAGCGCCCATGCTCATTTATCGACTTCGGAAGGATGAAAGGCTGAGTTTGGCCCTGCCGAGATTCGAAGCTGCTTCGGCAGGCTCTTCACAGATGTCAAAGCGAGCACTCTACTCGCTGTGCTATCTGACCACTTGACACAAGTGTTTCTTGGCACGACAAGACAAGGAAGGGGAGATAAAGGAAGGACAAGACAAATGATCTTACTAGGCCCTGTGTCATTCAGATCGTGCAAGAACGAGAAATGCAAGGGGAAAGGGAGGGGGAAGTGCAAGGAAGAGGGAAGGGTAAAACAGGGCAGTAATGCTCTGAGTAAGTGCAGCCAGGGGTCCCAATGAGAAGGATCTCTCTCTTAATGGCATTAAGGCAGAGATCTTTGGAGGCGCATGTAAAGACTGGAGGGGGGTATCTATACTCCTGCTCTCTACACGACAGAGGAGAGGCACAGAGGACCGCAACAAGATTCTCTATTACAGAAGCAATGGATGAGCAATACAAGGCCTAGCTTCTCAGGAGGTGATGTGGGCTGGTTCGTAATCACAGTGTAGTCCCCAAGCACCCACAAAGGAATGTCCACACACTGTATTAGTGAAAACATAGTCTTTATATAATTATGGTTCAAGGTTATATACACAATCACAATAACTCACTTTGTGCTCAGTTAATCTACAATGACAAATATATACAATCCTAAGTGGACCACAATTATTAACAGATTTCATTAAAGAACATTAACTGTACTCTGGTCAAATGTCACACAAATCAATTAATAAAGGTAACCAACAATAGACATATGAGGAAAAGCAGTAGGTCCGAAGAATTGGCAGAATACTTGGCCCCTACCACTAGGCACAATTCTGTATCAGGATCCCCCCCAACTGGGCAACCTGTAAAATAAAAGATATACTACAAGCCCAGTCCATATATTGTTCAATTAGTTTTATTTCCTTCTAAAATGTTTCTACCACCCCAATTTACCTGAAATAGCAGAGTTCCTTGAGGAGGCGTCGATGGATCCTTCTTGAGTGACTCCCTTCAAGGCAGGAGCCACGGATCGTCGATGGGCCTCGAAGAAGATGAACTTGGCATCGATGATCCTTGATGAAAAGTTTGATTGCGTCTAGGCAGCGGCTTTGGTCCTGGTGGTGCTCGTCGACAATGAGTCGAAGACATCCCGCAAGGATGAGGCGTGCGGGGCACCTCGATGTCAATAGTTTGGGGCCGCAAAGAGTCTATGAAGAACTTTGGCCCAGCAAGGGCGTCGAGTTGTCTGGCATCTCTGCGGTCTTCGTGTGGCAGGAAACCCACCGGTGGATTCTCCTCGGCGCATCAGTGGCCTCGACTTTCTCCAGCGGGACAAAGTGGTCGGCGGTGCTGGCGGGAGATTCCTTTGATTCGAATGTCTTAATCAGTGGAGCGTTGCGGCTCCGGTCGTCTGCAACAGGGCATCAAGCGGTCCCTGCTTATGGGCAACACAGCTTCGACGGGCCTCCAGCGGTTATAGCAAGCCTGCAAACCCTGGTCAACGATGGTGGATGGAATGTCCGGTGCTTCTCTTCCTTCTGCTCAGCGGTCTCCGTCTCCCGTCAGCAGCCTGTCGAGGGTCTGACTTCCAGGGAGCTTCGGTGAAGGTTAGCGGTGATCGATGGTCCCTCAGAGCTCGGGAAGAGGGCACCTAACCAGGTCCTCTCACGGATCAGTCCTCGATGAACTAGGCTTTTGGATCGGGTCGAAGCAAATGCAGCAGCAGATCTTCTTCCAGCTGGGCTTCAGGGATAAGCTTCAATTTCAATGTCAGTTTCAACTTCAGCTTCTGAATGAATTCTAGCAGTGAGAGGCTCCCAGATATACTGTTCTTGTCTCTCATTCATTCTGCTGGGTCACACTCAGGCAACCAATCAACTCAGAAGGGCATTCAGCAGTTAGTCAGCCAATCAGACTTACAGTGCATTCAGGCCATTCTCCTCCCTCTCAGACACTCACAACAAGGAATGTGTATTGGGACAAGTACCCAGCCATTCAGCACTACACACTGCATTCATACCAGTTTCGGATAGGGCTGTCTCAGTCATTGTGTTTCATACCAGAAACCAGACATCCACAACAAGAAGTGCATATTGGTCACACACTCCATTCACCCAGGTCCCACCCACAGCGTGTACCCACAACATACAGTCATTGGGAAGGCTCCAGCCAGTATGGCCTGGACTACCCCCACAATACCATATATGGAACTTCCACCCAACAGCCAGTTAGGGGGAAGGGACAGAGTCAGGGTTTCCTAGGACTTTGGGAAAACAAGGTAACCGGCAATAGAAAGCAAGAGGCCACAGGGGCCATCTTGTTTCCTATAAGGGATCAACTGATCCCAATGGTAGGGCCTGGGTATCCCCAAAATGGAGGATACTCAATGCACCTGTCAATTTCCGCATGTAGCTGCCACCAGCCGATACCCTGCTCTGTGGGCCACACACAGGTGCCCAGATAAATACACTAGGGGCACAGGGTTGTACCCCCCATCCATGGGTGCCCAACAGTCTGTACACCAAACCAAAAAGAGGAAGAGCTGCACTGCCAGGAGTCCCACATGTACTCCTGGCAGAAAATAATACATAACACATATGAAAAAGGACTACACGACAAGGACAGGGAGGCCCTGTCCCTCCAATGGATTTCCAGCATCACAGCGCACAATCCTGAATCGTGGATAGACAGTCAGGAATGAGTGAGAGAGGAGAGGAGCCTGAAGGAAAGCTGAATGTCATCCGCAAAACACTGAAAGTTAGAGAAGGTAGAGATCAGGAGGGCCAAAGGGGCCAAGTAGAGGTTGAAAAACCATGGTGAGAGGATAGAGCCCTGGGGGATGCTACAGGTAGAGAGAGAGGTGGCGGAGAGAAAGGGACCAAGTTGGATCGGGGAAGGGCAATCCAAGAGGAAGGAGGTCAGCCACTCCATGGCCTGATCCATGATGCCCAGGGTCTCATGTAGTCGATAGATCAGATGGCGTGGTTGACTGTGTCGAAAGTAGAGGAAAGATAAAGGAGGATTAGGACAGAAGGAATGCTGGAATCAAGGTTAGAGAGCAGATTTTCACGGGTGTTCAGGAGAGCAGTTTCCATGCCTCTGGCAGCTCTGAAGCCAAACTGATGGCCATGGATACAACCAACAGATTCAGTGTGGAGTGTAAGCTTGGCAAGCTTGGAGATGGCCAGCTTTTCCAAGAGTTTGCCCAGGAAAAGAGTGATGGAGTTTGGGCGATAGTTTGCTGGGCAGGTAGGATCAGCAAATGGCTTCTTGAGTAGTGGGTTCACAAGGGAGTGCTTAAGGGGAGTGGGGAACATTCCAGGGGCAAAAGAGGGATTACAGAAATCGGCCAAGGCTGGAGCGAGGGTGTCAATATGGTCCTTGATGGTTCTGGAGGGGCAGGGGAGCACCTGTTTGGACGACACTTTCAGAGATCGGACTTGTCTAGAAACCTTGTTAGGTGCTGTCAGAGAGAAAGAGGAGCAAGAAGGAGGCTAGGCAGGGATGGCCAAAGGGGGCCGAGAGAGGAAGAGGTAGAGGAGATAGAGGACAGGATGTCCTGAGTTTTAGCAGAGAAGTGAGAGTCCAAAGCCATACAGAGGGCTTGGGAGGGAACAGGAGAGGTAGAGAGTGCAACAGGATTGACCAGTTCCTTGCAGATTTTAAAGAGTTCAGCCGTGTTGTTAGAGGCTGCAGAGACCGTGGCTTGAATGTGTGCTCTGTTCTTGATTGGTGTTATTGCATCGACTGGCATTTTGGTGCAACCAGTCTAGGTATGTTTAAATGTGGCCTGGCATGCTTTACTGTAATGTTATTACGTGTCTATACTGGATTACATTGTGCAGCCAGTGGGCCATGTTTTCAATGTGGCATGACATTTTTAATAGCAAAGCATTAATGTTCCTGTGCACCGTTGGTGACTTGCATGTATTGGATTGGTGTAACCCTACAAAACAATTGCAAAAACTTTGGCCTTTTAGCCAATTTTTCTCAGAAAGTGTGCTGTATATTGCATTAAAACACATATTAATCTCTTTCTCCTAGTACAGTGTGCAGCATACCCCTTCAGCAGCACGTTCGTGCGTATTGTGCAAGCGTGATAACCTAGGCCGACCCAGAGTGTGGTAAGGCCCGTGATTTGTCGCTGAGTTGGAGGGGGGCCCCCTCAGCATGGCTCGCAAGGGGGTCCCATATATCGTGGTACGCCACTGCAGACAACAGGTGTCTAATAAGTGCCAGAAAGGGAATGTGCAGGGTGTGCAAAGAGTAGTGCGGGTATGCAGCTGGACGGGCAGGTACCTGGGCTCGAATTCAGGGGTAGCCACGTGACAAGTGCATGTATCAGACAGGCGATCAGCAGGGGAGAGGAAGAGAGAAGACAAAAGCAAAGAGGAAGGTCTTGGGGTGTTTTGAGAACCGGAGATGGTTCTGCTCATGTTTCAGAGAGGCAAGGAGGCTGTTCCAGAGGGAGGCACCAGCCGAAGAAAGAGATCTGCCCCCAACTTGTTGCTTGGGTAAGCGACTGACCCTCAAGGAGTTGGAGGTGGAGGGGCTAAGAGCTTGAGTAGGAATATATTTCTGTAGAGAGAGTTGGAGGCATTGCGGTCCCAGGCCCAGAAAGCCTTGTGGACAATGCAGAGTGTCTTGAACTTGATCCTTGCTGCCACAGGGAGCCAATGGGGAGATTTCAGAGCTGGAGGGATAAGATCCCTGGGCTTGAGGTCCAGGACAAGTCTCGCAGTCCTGCTCTGGATGAGTTGTAGAGGCAGGTGGATTTACAAAGAGGCTGTCGCAGTAGTCCAGCCTAGAGAACCAGAGCTCTGGGGGAAGTGAGGAAAGGAAGAATACCTCCGAGGAGGTGCAGCTGGTAGTTTGACTTATTAGAGACGTCAGAGATTTGAGTAGGGAACGAGAGTGTGCAGTCGAAGATGACCGCGAGGTTCTTAGTCTCAAAGGTGGGAGCAGGAAAAGGGCCTAGAGTGGGTGGCCAGAGAGTGACAGGAAAGGAAGATGCCGGTGAACCAATGAGGAGGAGATCTGTCTTACTGGCATTAAGGCAGAGATAATTGGTGGCACACCACTCCTGGATTGCGGACAGACAATCCGGGAGTACAGATGGAGAAGAGGTGGCTGAGGGGAGCCTGGAAGCGAACTGAGTGTCATCCGCATAGCACTGAAAGTTGGAGCATGAGCAGCTATGAGATGAGCGAGAGGTGCCAGGTATTGGTTGAACAGCCAGGGCGAAAGATTAGACCCCTGGGGAGCACCACAGGTAGAGAGAGAGAGATAGAGGAGAGGAAGGACCCGAGTTGGACCTGGCAGGGTCGGTCAGAGAGAAAGGAGGTCAGCCAGGCCAGTGCCTGATCTGTGATACCCAGGTTATCACGGAGCCGGTTACACAGGATGGCATGGTTGACAGTATCAAAAGCAGAAGAGAGATCATGTAGGATGAGGACAGAAGGGTGGTTAGTATCAGGTTTTGAGAGCAGATCTTCACGGAGGTTCAGGAGAGCAGTTTCCGTGCTACGGGCCGCTCTGAAGGTCATGGAGACATCCAGCAGATTTGGTGTGAAGGTTAAGCTGAGAGATGGCCAGCTTTTCCAAGAGTTTGCTCAGAAAAGGAGTAATGGAGATCGGGCGATACGACAGGAGGGGTCAGCAGAGGGTTTCTTAAGAAGAGGGTGCCCAAGAGAGTGCTTCATAGGTGAAGGGAAGGTTCCAGTGGCAAAAGAGCGGTTGCAAAAGTCAGCCAAGGATGGAGCGAGAGTGTCAATGTGGTCCTTCCTGATTTTGGATGAACAGAGAAGAACCTGTTTTGATGAGACTTTCATAGATCGGCCTTGTCTAGAAACCTCTTTAGGGGTGAACAAAAGAAAGGAAGAGACGGGGAGAGGTAGAGGAAAAAGCAGGAGAGGAAGAAAGGGTGGACAGGATGTCCTGTGTTTGAGATAAAATGTGAAGCCAAGGTCGTGCGTAGTGCCTGGGAGGGGACAGGAGAGGAAAATGCTGCAGCAATATTGGCCAGCTCCTTGCAGATTTTAAAGAGTTTGGTCGAGTTGTTAGATGCCGCAGAGACGTGGGCTTGATTTGAGCTCTCTTCTTAGTGTGGACAGAGAGTTGGTATTGCCTTTGGAGCAGGCGGCAGGCCAGTTTGTCAGAGTTCGCATAAGATGCCTGCCATTTCCTCTCAGCTACCCTACACTTGCGTTTAAGGGTGATGAGGTCTGGGTCGTACCAAAAGTTGCACTTGGCTTTGGGCTTCAAGCGGATCCTTATGACAGGGGCAAGTACATCAGAGTGTCAGAGATAGAAGAATGGAGGTTGGGAAGGGCTGTGTCAGGATTTGAGTCAGCCAGAGGTGCAGGAGGGGGAGAGAAAGTGGCGGCGAAAGCCTCAGTTGACACACACTTCATGGGTCGGATGACCGAGAAGGTGGGTGGCAGTGCAGGGGTTGGCTCAGCTGATGGGTAGAGAGAGAGAGAGAGAGAGAGAGAGAGAGAGAGAGAGAGAGAGAGAGACGAGAAGAGAGGAGAAAGTGGTCACTCCAGGTGAGAGGAGTGGTGAGAGGGGAGGTCTGAGGAGATAAGAACATCCAGGGTGTGCCCTGCAGAGTGAGTCAGCCTGGGGGAAGAATAGAGAAAGAAAGAGAATCGCAGAGGTTGCAAAAGAGTTCAGAGGATGGACAGGAAGCATCCAGGTGGATGTTAAGGTCTCCGAGGAGGAGGAGTTGAGTGGTCGAGCCCAGGAGGAAGCAGAAGAGGTCCACCAACTTGGAGAGGAAGGAAGGTACCTGACCAGGTGGCCCGTAGATAGACACAGTGAGAGAGCGGCCAGGAGAGAGAGAGCCTTCAGAGCACGCATTCAAAGGAGGAGTAGACCTGCATAACAATGATAGAGGCAGGGATCCACTCCGGCAAGATCGAGGCTACACCCCCACTGGAACGGTTGGATCTGGACATGGAGAGGATCTTGTAGCCATCAGGGAGGAGAGTATCAAAACTTGTGACAGATCTGGCCGTGAACCAGGTCTCGGTAAGACCAAGAACATCAAGGTTGAGTTCTTCCAGGAGAAGGCACATGTCAGTGGAGTGTTTGAAAGCTGAGCAAAAGTTGAGAGTGGTAATGTGGAGAAGTTTGCCATCTTTGAAAGACTTTCGTGGAGGGGTACAGGTCAGAGGTATGCCCTGCATAAGTGTTGAAGGAGCCCGAGGGTGGACATAAGAGGAAGGTAGAGAGGGCAAGGTAGCCAAGGAGGAGGATAAAGGCACCAGAGGTGGCAGAGGAGGGAGGCAACAAGGCAGCCAGAGAAGAAGTAGGGGAAGACAGAGAGGTGTTAGAGGGTAAATTATATGATTTGATAGGTTATTTATAACATGCTTAATACCCAAAGGTTTTTTAGCGCAGACCGGGGACCGAACCTGTGTTGCTCTGTGTCATCTTGCTTCCAAGTTGAGCACATTGCCTCTGAACTATCTGGAGGCAAAGGAGTCAGAGAAGGGAAAGAAGGGACAGTGGGAGAAGTAAGGAGGTTGCTAAGGAGTGGGAAGCATCTATCAAAGAGGAGGAGGTTGGCTTGACCTGAAAGGCTTAGACCAAGATGGTGCCATTTAGGTAAACATTAATGATGGTCTTGGAGGAGTGGAAGGGGGCAGGAGGGCCTCCCACCGGGTGCCACCATTAATGGGAGAGGAGGAAAAAGGAGAGAGCACAGAGACCATGTGTGGAGTCCATAGATCTGGCAAAGGAACGACAAAGAGGATGTCAGTGAGGGTCTGTATGTAGGAGGTGCTGGTGTAGGTATCAGCAATAGGGAGGCCTGGTTTGGAGACCAGAATATCCATTTTGAACTTCTTCCTACCAGACCTAGAAAGAAGGACAGAATAGTCAATAGAGAAGCAGTTAGAGAAGATAGGAGAGACAGAGAGCACCATAGGGGATGCAGAGGGCGGGAAGAAAGGAGTGGAGTGGGAGGTAAGGGGTGGGGGAACAAAGGGAACAAAGGTAAGAAGGGAGGAGACAATAGGGACAGGCACAAGAGGAGGGGTGCAAGAACATGAGACAAGAATGATACAAGAACAAATTAATAAAATACACGATAGGCTTGATGAGACATAAAAGAAGAGGAAAAAAAAGGAACACAACTGAGAACAACCAGGCAGAGCAAGGGCTAAGTAACAGAACAATGATCATGGGAACCTAAGGGAGGAGTGAAAAATATACAGACGTAGGCAGTGCATGTATACAGTGAAATACTTGTGTATAGGTGCGTTACAAATGCCATATCATATCATACAGCAGTCTAAGATAGCAAACCCAAGTACAGTGCAGTCAAGCAAAAAGGGGGGCTGGAGGAATGAAAAAGCTGCAGAGAACAGAGTAGCAACAGGGGCTAGGATGGGGAAAAAGGGCAGGGGGTGCAGGGGTCGTGCAGCAATGTGTAGATACGAGGGAACTAAGGTTGCAAGGGGTGTGGAACAAACACGACCGAGGATTGCGAGGGAACCACGTGGGCAGAGGATGTGCAGGCGTGAACGTAGCGAAGGATGGAAGGGGCGAGGAGCACACGTGATCAAGGATTGTGGGTGAAACACGCGGGCAGAGGACGCACAGGTACAAGCATAGCCAAGGATGGAAGGGGTGCAGAGCACATGCAATCGAGGATTGCAGGGGAACCACGATGCCAGAAGATGTGCAAGCATGAGCACAGCCAAGGATGGAAGGGGAGCGAAGCACATGCGATCAAGGATTGCGAGGGAACCACACGGGCAGAGGACGTGCAGGTGCAAGTGTAGCCAAGGATGGAAGGGCCGCAGAGCAAACACAATCAAGGATTGCGAGGGAACCACGTGGGCAGAGGACAGGGAGGCAGGAAGACAAGGATGGAAGGGGTGAGGGAGTGCAACGCAAGTAAGAATGCAATCGAACCATGCAGGAAGTAATAAAAAAGGAAGGGGGGCATGGGCAGAGGGGCAGGTCTCGGCGGAGGGGGGATACAAGTCAGAGGAGAAGGGAACAGTCAGAGGGCTCAGAAGCGCAGAGGAAGCCAACTCCCCACAAATTCTTACCTGGTGTCCGTAAACAGAAGGGTGAGTCGGCCACACTCACTGTCTACGCTGTAGGTACCACTTTGCCGCCAAACACATGCGTCGCTCAATACCGCAGCCTTGTCCTGTGATGGCTTTGCCACAGAGCATCAGAACCTCTGATTATATGGGCTCGGAAGCGTGGACGTAGCAAACGTGCTGCGTTTCATCAGGCAGCGTCTCTTGCACACCTGCGTCGCTCAACACCGCAAACTTGTCCTGCGAGGGCTTTGCCGCAGAGGGTCTGAACCTTGGATTATATATGGTGGGAAGTGTGAATGTAACAAACGTGCTACGTTTCGTCGGGCAGTGTCTTCTGTGCACCTGTGTCTCTCAACACCGCAGACTCGTCCTGCAAGGGTTTTACCACAGAGGGTCCGCACCACAGACTATATAGGCTCAGAAGCGTGGATGTAGCAAATGTGCTACGTTTCGTCGGGCAGCGTCTCCTGTGCACCTGCATCGCGCACCTGCCGCAGACTTGTCCTGCATGTACTCTTATTCATGAGAAAGTACAGCTTTGACAAAGGGATTAAAAAGCCCTAGGTACTCTGACAAACTTAGTAAAATGAATGCCCTGAAGTAGAATCTCTTTACTTAGTGTTTAGAAATGGGGATGGTACATATGTTAAGGGAAACACATCCAAGTACCATGGGCTAAATCTATTCCCTTTCACAGCTGCAACAAAACTATTAAGTATGTCATGTATATGGACACTTTTGAAAAATAAAGCCATTTTGAATTCACCTTTTATATATTCTCATTAAAAAAACATTTAGAATGTTTCTCCTTACTGGTCCTTAGTTAGAAATCATCTTTATTCTGGCCCAAATATAATTTAAAGCAAAACCTTGCAATGCCTCGTTGGAGAGGATATTCCTTTACGCTTCTCAGTTATTTAAGCTGAATCACACACCATTTCAAAACAGGTTTTTGAAGTGTTCATATTTTAAATCGCCAAGTTATAAACTTATTGATGTACTATGTGCTGACTCTCTAATCGAAGTAAATTCAATATTATTTTGCCCAAATTGACACAGCCTAATGATCATTTGAATGGGTTGACAATTTGTTTGTCATTGAAATAAAAGCATTGAGTTAGAAACATCATTTATAATAGCCATTCACACGTGACAATGTGTGGGTGGATGCCTGTTTTAATTAGCAAAGTAAGTTCTGTGCCCATTGATCCTGACCAGCAAACGAGAGGGGACAGGCTGCTGCGTTGGAATGATTTGTATTTTTTGACAGCCTGTATTACTCTGTAGTGTTTTGAAAGACTTCCACATCATCTGTCAGTTAAGGAACTACCTGTATTTAAATTCCATTTCCTTTATTGAAACAAACAAAATATTCAAACCCGAATAGTATGCTGTTTGTCCTACATTTTGGGGTAAGATTTGCATCTCTGGGCTATTAACGTACGGTCATGTAGTCCTTCCAAGAACTTATTTAAATAATTGTGCGACTCTGGTTTTGGGACTGGGTCGTTGAACTGCTTTGAGGTCATTTCATTAAACAGATTCAAAGATTCTCACAGGTCCCTGTAGTGGAGTCCGTTATCCAACGAGGCACATTAGTTCAACAGGGAGCAATGGGACAGAAACACAAACACCTTTGCAACCAAATGATTTTATAATGGACACTCTGCATCATATTCACGGAGTCTACTTGTCACAGGATACAATAAGCAATCTGCCCACCTCAGCCGACAACCCGCAGGATGTATTCACAGATCGTCCTATTCAGTAAGGGCCATTTGTTTAAAATGGAGGTGAGCTGTTTAAACGCTGTGTAACCAAGTACTCCATGCATGTATATTCAAGTAGGCGTGGTCTCTGTGCACCCACATGTGCACCCATGTAGGCGTGGGGCTGGGGACCTGCTGACATCAGCTGACCCACAGAGAGAGAGATGGTTCCTTCAGCCTGATTCGATTCATGTTACTCTGGAGCTCACAAGTACCATCACCCTCTTGGCGGGGAGCATTTAAACCTCATTCCACACCGGGATAGTGGGAAACCAGTATGTACCCTTGCTGCTTGAGCACTCCATTTCACAGTAACGTTGTGTAATTCATCTTTGTAGTATAAAGAACGCGTATTAGCCAACAGCGAGTTATAATGCATTTTCCACGCATCATTGGAGATTTGGATAGATGTAATAATGTTTCTTTGGCATCCTGGCCTGTGAGTAGCAAACCTGCACAGCAGGACAATACAAGGAGAGTTCTACTTTGGGATTGATGCATTTGAAGGTTTGCTTTACTGTGTTACATACTGACTTGCCATGTTATGTGTTTTGCATTCAGACCACTGGATAAAGAAATTCAATATACACATAAACACGTGGATATTAACAAAGGGTGCAAATTGATGAATTGTAAAGAACACGTTTATAAATAATTCAATAGTGAATATGACACAAAAGGTTTGAGACTATACAGATGAAAACCTTGGTGAGGATTGACTTCAGCGTACCCCCAGATCTATCCCAATCTGGTGCTACCTGTGGGGTGCATGAGGGTACTAACCCATCCCTTCCCCGTGCTGGGCCTTGGGTGATTGGTCCCTCAGAGGACGTGCCGGGTCATACTGGTTAGGTTTATGGAAGGGAGATGCCTCCTCTGTGGTCTCCCTGCTCGAACATTATCTCAAGGTGCCCCATCCTGTTCATTGTAAGGGTGCATGCACCCCATTAGATGCATCACAAATATATAACAATCCAGCCCTAGTCTAAACACCATTGGAAATGTAGTAAATACATAAAAAACATACACAGAGGCTGCAGGTAACCCCCATTACTAACGGGAAGCATTATTGAAGGGCGCCCTACAGAGCAACAGCTCTGTTACCTCTCTATTCTGCCCAATCCATCCTCAGGGGTATACTGCTGGGAATTAAATATTGTGCTTCCATTCCTGGGGTCACACTCGGCCATTCACTAACCCACGGGGTAACATGATGTCCCCAGTTGTTACTTGGTACTCCATCTAAATCCCAGTGGCAAGAAGAGGACCTTAACCTAGGGTTCCCATGTCTCAGGTCTAGTCCTTAACTCCCTTATAACAGTGGGCTGGCTCTTCTCTCCCAAGACTTGCATTGATGAGAGCAACCAAATCATTGTGTGGTTTCTGACCTCTAGGGTAGAGACATAGTCATTCCTGCTAAATGGGAGGTTACTACCTACCTGCCCTAGGATTTGAGTGGAAGGCCATGTCCACCCGTGATCTTAAACCCTGCAATCTCACCTCATAATAAATGGGTGGCGGTTAACGCTGTTGTGGTCCATCGGTGCCTTTCACCTGATGTCTTTGTCAAGCTGGTCTTTAGCCGGTGTGAAGCGCACAAGGAGAATCGCTTCCCATGAAGGGTCTCGGCCTCTGTGCTGTAGCCCGTGAACCGTCCAGTTTAGAGACCAGGCCTTCCTGGGGCTCTTCAGAGAATAGATGGTATCCCTGTCCATCTCTCAGCCCCCCCACCCCTATTGCTGCATGATTCTTCCCTGTAGGAACCAGCATAGGGGTCCCAGAGGCAATGTCTCTGGGAGCAAACTAACGACCCTCCCAAAGGAGCTTGTAACGACCTCTGCTGAACAAAACGAACGAGACAACCTCTCTCAACTCCCCCGTCTTTTCACCATTCAGGTCGTTTTTTGCTTTTGGTCATCTTGCCCCGGGGAAATGCCCATTAGAGATTAGGTCATTTAATCTGACACTCTAAGGAGATTTAACTTGACACTTCCCATCAAGGCACAGCTCACATGCAGTGGTATCCCCACCAGAGGGTGGCGACAGTCATGCTCCCCACCATCCATTTTACAGTCCCATGTTCATACTGACATTGGATAAAATGACCCCCACCCTCTTAAAGCAACGGGCATCCTCTGGGATGTAATCAAGCTGAAACAGTCAGGACCATAAAGGTATGCAACATGAAGGAGAGGGTAATGTCCATCGCTTACTAGAGGCATTCAAGCAGTTGACATCTCCTGCCAGGGTCGGACTGGGGCATACCACTATCTCGGGCACATATAAAAAGTGGCCCACAGTTACAAATGGCAATTCATTCCTTTTGTAACAGACCATCTATATAAGTAGTACCCAAGGGTCGGTTTTTAAAAATAAAATGTGATGCAAAGTGTGCATTTTAAAGAATATTTATCCAGTGACAGATCAAAATTAACAGCCACATGGCGAAGTAACTCATCAAACTGGCCCACATTGACCAAAAAAGTGACCCATTTTGACCCAAAAACTGGCCCACACTAGCATTTTGCCTTGTGGGTTCGGGCATTGCCCTATCGCTCTATGGGCCAGCCTAGCCTGTCTCCTACCAGTGAAAGACTTTCTTCACGCCCCATCGCAGCCCAACACGACCCAGGCCTCTCAGGCTATGACGTCCTTACTCATGTGCTACTCAGCCAGAGACTCCACATCATGATTGGACCTTAATCCTGATACAGGAATATGTTTTGGGACTTACACTCTGATCCCATTTCATAAAACATTACAAAGGCACTGTGCGTTTCTTTTCGTATGCCACGTTTTTGCCGCCGTGAAACTGCACGTTTGCATTGTAAACGTGAAGTTTTCACCGCGGTCGTTTTTGTCATTTTAAAAGATATATATATATACGTGTTGTGTGTGTTTGCGGAGGATTGTGTCATGGTGGGTGTAGGGTGAGGTCTTGGGGGTCGGGAACCCTCAATAAAAAAAAAACGAAAACTACCACGATGAAAACTGTACGTTTAAAATGCAATTGTGCAGTTTCATGGGGGCTGGGCTGCTACCATTGGTGGCAGTAGCTGACTGATTTGCATATGGCTGGCCCCCTTTTGCGATGGCGCAGATAGGCTAAAAAAAAAAGGTGCTGTGGAAGTATGCCCGGAGCAATGCCAGTGATTCAGATTCATTCAAAACCTTCCACCCATCACTTTTGTGGTTACAGTTGGTCTCACTATGTGAGAGAGGGTATGCCCAAACATGGGTCCCTTGCTTGCTGCGCCATAGGGAACCAAGCTGCACCTGACTGAGGAGGCCCAACAAGGCCGAAACATGTCTGGGGTTGCTTGTGTTTCCATGCAGAGGGGACCTTGCCTAGCAGTTCAGGCTGGGCTGCTACTATTCGTGGCAGTGCCTGACTGATTTGCATGTGGCTGGACCCCTTTTTGCAATGGCGCAGGTGGGCTAAAAACAGTGGTGTGGAAGGTTGCCCAGAGCAATGCCAGTGATTCAGATTCATTCAAAACCTTCCACCCATCACTTTTGTGGTTACAGTTGGACTCACTATGTGAGAGAGGGTATGCCCAGACATGGGTCCCTTGCTTGCTGCGCCATAGGGAACCAAGCTGCACCTGACTGAGGAGGCCCAACAAGGCCGAAAAATGTCTGGGGTTGCTTGTGTTTCCATGCAGAGGGGACCTTGCCTAGCAGTTCAGGCTGGGCTGCTACTATTCGTGGCAGTGCCTGACTGATTTGCATGTGGCTGGACCCCTTTTTGCAATGGCGCAGGTGGGCTAAAAAACAGTGGTGTGGAAGGTTGCCCAGAGCAATGCCAGTGATTCAGATTCATTCAAAACCTTCCACCCATCACTTTTGAGATGATACCACGTGGAGCCGTTATTTTTTTATTTATTTTTATTTTATTGTATATGGTTTACAAGAAACCTTTACAAAAAAAAGACTTTAGGAAGTAAAAAGACATTCATTACATTTCAATTTCAATTATACTAACAAACATTAAAACATAGATCCAATTTCCAGTTAAAATTTCCAGAGAATAAGGGACAGATTTAAATTTAGATTTGAAAGGTTCAGTGCAAAGTACATGCAGCATTAAACAATATACCGACATTACATTTTTTAAAAAATTTTCAAAGTTCTAAAAAAATTTCATAAAAACAAGCATAATCATAACAGGCATAATCATAACAACAGGGCATATAAATCTAAAGCTTTGATAAAACCAGCCACAGCAAATCCATCCTTAATATTTGAAATAGAGAGACACTGTGACCAGATCAGATTGTCCGCCCCCATTTGCCCCATTACATTAAAACGACCTAAATATTTGTCCCTTAAAGATATCAAAGCAGTACAGTCTAAAAAGAGATGCCGAGCAGTTTCAATCACCCCCAGAGTTTTGCAAAAGCGACAGATAAGATCTACATCAGAATACTCCTTCCTTTTATGTAGAACTTCTCGAGTCGGAAGGAGATTCCATCTGAGTTTAATGAGAAGGGAGCGATAATATCTGTTGGGAAATTGATTCAGAATAAAAGACAACAGGCCTCTTTTCTTATGGTCAAATTGTAAATCTCTCAGGGAGGAATACGAATGTAATGTATCAATAGTGTTACTCCAGTCATGACTGAAAAGACACTCCTTGACCTTGTTGGGATTCGTTAGTAGGGTGTCCCTATCAGACGAAATATCCAACAAGGTCTTGTCACAGAGATCACTAAAAGCGTTAAGATATAGATTCTAGACTAAAGGTCCCTGAGAAGAAATCATATGGCCCACATCAGCATAAAGGGTATCAGGAGAGAGCAGAGCTGAAAAAAGGGAAAGAACCCTCCAGAGAATCCTGGCTCGGAATGAGACTAACCCTAGTTCATACCTAATAGCCGCTGTTGGAATGGAATTTGGCAGTTTTAGAATTTTCCTCCAATAGACACCCTCAAGAGAGTCCCAGAAAATCAAAAGTGCCGAGTAGTGGAGTTCCATTCCATACAGAAGCTTTGGAGTAACCTTACCCTTAAAGAAATCTACTACAGGCTTAAGGGAGAACATGCCATATTTATTGTCTAGTCAAAGGGTTTGGGAGATGAGTGGGAGCAATTTGTGTCTAAGAAATCGTCTAAGTTCGATCGGCGAGGGTTGGGCCAGAATCAGATAACCAAGATAGACGATTTTATTTGCTCTAATTATATTTTCACCACCTATTTTCCATACTTTGTTATTCCCCATTCTCCCCTTTGAGAAGACCATAGTACGGGTTTTGCTCGGGTTAATCTTAAGCCCCTTAAGAGTGGCGTATTCTTCAAATTTGCAGATGAGCCTCTGCAGGCCCACTTTAGTTTGATCGAAAAGAAGAAAATCGTCGGCATAAGCCAGCCATTAGAGCTTCAAATCCCCTAGGTTAGCACTCACCATGCCTGCATTTCTCAGTCATCAACATCAGCCATGTAGAGGATAAAGAGACATGGAGCTAACGAGCAGCCCTGTCTCACCCCAATACGTGTCCTTATCCTTCTGGAGAGGGTTCCTGCCAAGTCAAGCCTGATATGGACCCCAGAGTTTTCATACATAGCCATGATAAGAGTTAAAAGCCCGGCCGGAATGCCCCATTTGGTTAATTTTTCCCATAGTCTTGACCTGATAACCAGGTCAAAAGCGTTTGACAGGTCGATAGATGCAACGTAAAGAGACTCCATAACTTTTCGTTACTTTTCCCTACTTGAGCGAGCAGCTAGTTCAGTCAAGGAGGAATTTTTTTGTTTGTTAATCAGGTCCACAATATATACATCCCAACATGCTACATTCCACTGATGGGTTGCTAATCCAGTCCTATTTTTACTATGGTGCATTTGGTGGTGCTAGCTAGCGCCACCGATGTGACAAAGTATTGAGAACAAAAGAAAGAAGCATGAGTGTTCAGCAGGGTTGGACTGGGACATACAATTATCTCGGGCAAGAATGAAAAAGAGGCCACCGTTGCAAATGGCAATTCATCCTTTTGTGACAGACTTTTTGAGTAGTACCCAAGGGGGAGGTTTTGATCAAATGTGATGGAAATTGTGCATTTTAAAGAATATTTATTCATTAATACTGGTCACAACTACTGGCCACATGGGGAAGTAACTTATCAAACTGGCTAACTTTGTCCAGAAAACTGGCCCACACTAGCCTTTTGTGTTTTTGGTTTGGGCATTGCCCTATAGGCCAGTCCGAGCCTAGTGTTCAGTAGAAGGTTATCTGGATGACATGGTAACTGGAAATGATTAGACATGAATTCACTTCAGCTGAAAATGTTATTTATTAATTTGTTTATGGTTTTAAAAATAAAACCTTTACAAAATGTTTTAAAACATCAATAAAACAGAACAAATTCATTTAGATTAGTAGAAGACAAACTAAGATTATATAATACAAAATCACAGTTGCATAGATTATTAAAGAAAAGAAAATATTACATTAGAACAGAATTTTTATATAAAAAATGACCAGAGAATAGAAAGGACAAATTACTCTGATTACATTACAGCTAAACAATTTACACACATCTTTTAAAAATCTTACAACACTCATTTTTAACGAGACATTTTTGCCGTGAAGCATATTTAACCATAGACAGTCCAATGACAACAAAATAAAGATTAGAAACATATTTCCCAAAAAACAATATTCTCTGAGATAATGCAGGACAATAAATCAATAGATGCTTCAAAGATTCACTGAGTTGATTATTCTGAAAAAACCTACAAAAAGCCAACTCTTGCGTGTTGTTTACCTGCCCTATGTTTAAAATTTAATCTGTTAAAAGAACATTTATGACAAGTTTCGCTGGAAACTGGATCAAATACGGTTCTAATGTACCAATTTTCTTTTTAGAAGAAATGATAGTAGTTGCAGCTATGGTTTTAGACCAAATCGAAAAGCGTATTTTTCTTTTTTTCCGGGGTTGGGATTACTTAATAAGATAGTCTGCGAGGACCCAATTTTTCCAAGGATTGAAAAACACTTTGTACATAATTCTTGGATGAAGCTAAGGAGTCCATAGAGATTAGATACCGGATTTAACCATAGTTTCCTCATAAAGGACAGCTGCTTTCACTCCACCAAACTGGTACGTGACTGCAAACCCAGCTCACATTTTAGAGCCGCGATAGGTGGAATAATACCTTCCTCCATATAAGAGCCTCATTCAGAACCAGCTCCCTAGGAATCCATTCTGGGAAAAGTTCCAAACCCTATATTAATCTAGGTACCACCATAGCTATGTAGACCTTCAGGTGCCAAACTTTTTGTCCACTTTGCCCATTTGTGTTGCAAGTAATGGCACTTTGTTCCTTAAATAGATCCCATAGAATCCCAGGCTAGGGTGAGCAACGATGGGATAACCCAAGTAGTCCATTTGGTCCATGGCTTGGATTTTGTTCTTATTTATGAACCAAGTAAATTAGCATTTCTTATGTGCTCTGCACAACTTCAGTATGACCATTTTTTTAGGATTGTAAAATTGTTTAGTTGCATGAATTCCGTGAAGCTATTGTTGGGATGGTTGCCCGGTATGCCAGAGGTCGTCTGGGAGTCCGCCTGACTCTCAAGGGCCCAACACCCTGCCCCAGAATAAACGGAGGACTCAGCCAACGACAAGTTAGAACTGTGGTTAAATACAAAAAAATCCACAGTGATCATACAAGACAATCAAGATTCTCCAGTACATCTCAACTTCACAATGCGTTCTCTGCGGTTTTGTTGTGACATTTCGTCGTCATCTGGGCCCTTCCCCAAAAACCTATCGCCGGTGTGGATTGGGTACTGAGAGTAGTATCCCTTATAGACGTACCCTATAAAGGTTATTGTACTGGTCCTTGCATTTCAGGTGGCTGGCCTGTCTCAGCTACAAGAAACTATCTATTACATTGTTGCAGAGTAGTAGACTTACCATTGGTTCTTGCCCTTTGCCATCCACCCCTGATTTTCTATTTCGTGATTGGCTAGAGCTGATCTCCCCACGCCTGGGCCTCAATTCGGTGCTCAGCTCTCTGTGCACCTCTTCAAGGTAATGTGAAATGATTATGTGTTTGTATTGTATCTGGTAGTGTACCACCTTTGCCTCAGAGTGCGTATCCACGTTGCAACACTTGTTTCGCTCTTTGTCTGGGTTGCTGGGATTGGCTCTCTTTTCCCACCATGGGTGAATGCCCATTGTCTGGCTCGGCTGCATCTCGTGCTTGTAGACCAAAACATTGAGCTCTTGTGCCTGCATTTATGGAGGATTTATTCAATTTTTCTGCAGCTCGTCCCTTGTCGTATAGAGTTTGGAATGTGACCATTTATCTCTGACCTTGGCTGTAAGCCTGCTTTGTGCTCCGTGCAGCCTGAATCAGCCCCTCTTGTCTCGTGTTCTGTGGCTTGGGGCCTTCTGTAATTTTCCTTAGACTTATAATGTAATTTCTACATGCTCCTTTTATACTAAGTAACCTATAAATTGATCACACATGGTCCTACCAGACTCCATAGATATACTCCTGTACCTCCATAGGGTTGTTCATCATAAGCAACTGCAAACTTGCTCAGGCTCTCTTGTTGCCTTGTGTTTCTGCATTACTGCATTTGGCTAGTGAAACAATAATAACGCTTTGACAGTATGTATATGTATCCGTCCTCTAACTATCGGACTGTGTAAGCATGTTCTTCGTGTATGCAAATGTGTGTCAAGCATGTTGCATCACAGGGCTTTGATTTTCTGTGTTTAAAGGGGTATTGTTGAGAAGTGTTTAAGCATTTACATAGCAGTGAGTTAAGTGTTTGCTTTATTGAGTGAGGCAAGTATTAATCCAAATGGCTATGATAAAGTGTTTTTTTCGTCATTCAGGGTTACAGGTGATTGTAATTCGAGGGTCAGTACTTAGTTACCTATGCTCGTCAATGTGTACATCTCTTGGTGGGGACAGAAGGATGGCTTATTCGGTTCCGTGTGAAGATCTCACCAGGAAAAGGTAGCCATGTGAAAATGTAGTAAGTAAATAGTAGTTTTAAAAAATGTTGTCATTCTATGCAAACAATCCTAAGTGTGAAAATGTTGCCAGTAATAAGGTCGCCAAAAAAGCTTTTTTTAAATACATAAAAGTACAAAGCTGCAACCCTAACTGTGACAAGCCTCTAACAAAACCTCCAGAATCACCCTCAATCCATTCCTAAACCTTCCCCTAACTTGAATTTGCAACAGTTATTCTACCCTGAACTTACAAACACTATTTTCGCATATTACTCAATCTGAAATAAATAGAAAATGAACCTATCTTCAACCCCATCACCAGCTCGCCACAAAGTACATAGCCCTTGCCCTAATCCAAACCCTTGCTCTAATACAAACCTTAGCTTTACCCTAACTGCACCCTAACTATACCACTTACTCTAAAGCTTACTTTACCATAACAACTAGTTTTATCCTAACCGCTATCCTACGCCAACTTTGCCAGCATTCTCCAACCTCCCTATCCCTTTCTTTAACACTTACCCAAACCATTACTCTATTAGCCCTAGCTTTACAATAACCCCTACCCTGACACTTAATCTAGCCCAACGACTAACCAAACCCCAACTTATTTACTCTAACCACTATCCTTACCCAACCCCTATCCTAACCCTAAACCAGTCAAGCACAAGCCCACTAAAGCCTCCTTAACCCTAACAGTTACCCTAGCAGCACAACATTTTTCGCCACTTTTCAGCTGCATTTATTGACTATATTTTCCATGGCAACTTTTTCACTGCAATGGTATTTTCACCACGACTTCTTCACAGACTACATTTTTGTTGTCTACATTTTCACTGGATACCACTTAATTCCCTTTGCCCTGGAACGCGTCACATTTGTTCCTATGGTAGGTGCAGCACCTGGGTCACTGTGAACATGTGCCTTTTGTGACAAGAATACATGAAGCGAGTGAGAATCAATACTGGAGCCCTCAAACACGTTTTACTTAAGAGAAAGAGTGGGCATTAAATAAAAAGACGATCTTAAACAAATTTGAATAAAGATAAAGGAACACATATGTCCCATGAAAGGAGAGGGGCCAAATTAACCAGAATACAACAATAAGAGGAAAAGAAAGAATGATCAACTGAAAGAGACAGTTGAAACCTTGAAGAACCCAGTATCAGAACTGTATATTTTGATGGTAAAGGACAAAAATATCTAATATAAAAGACCAAATGCACAAATAGTGTGCATTTGGTCTGGTATAAAATACCTACTACTAAAATAGCGAACTAGGGGAGCAGGGATTGCGGGGGTGTTCCCTGCTCCCCTAGTTTGGTCTTATTGTCTGCAGGGGGTGCGGGGGTGTCCCCCGCATACAATACATGTGTTGCGGGGGACCACGAATTACAAAATGCGGACTAGTGGCGTCTGTGATTTTGTAATTCGATCTTTTTGTTTACGATTTTAGAACGTACATCCTGATTCGATTAAAGTAGTTACCAAGAACTACCTCAGGATACTTTATTTAACTGAGCTTGGTGAAAAACCACTTCACAGGAGAAGGGAGTCATTCTCCTGTACCTTTGTTGTTATAATAGTGGTAGGATTAGGATAGGTTGGTTTTGACAGTGGACTGATCTTGATTTTGGACTCTCATTGTCGACTGATGAGCACCTTAGTTAGCTTTGTTAGGACGGGAATACACGTTGCATAGGGAAAGAGGGGAGATCTCATCTTTCAGTTAATAAACAACAGCAGTGAGGTGACCCCGCCACAGCTTACAGTAAGAACCTGTATTAATCTTCATTTTGAAAAGTGAGAAAATACTTGCATTGCTACGGACTGTTTACACTAAGCAAAACATATGCCTAAATGCAGAGCTGTGTACTCTGGGCAAAATGTATGAGTTGCTGTGGCATTGCAGACACTGCCAAAATGTGTCATGCTGCAGGATTGTGCACACACACAATTGGCCAACTATGTGATTTACAGCAGCTTTTCTGGCTATGACCTATTATGCGCATTAAGGTTGTATTGTGCATATTGGTATTGCTGATTTACAGAGGCATTTACCAACTGATCAGTCATTTACTAACATTGGGTTTTGTACCTTTGACACTGAGATGATTGTTTATAGTTCTGTGCTGTTTGTGGCTATTGGATGCGCCAACCAACAGAACCCAACCAAGTAGGGTAAATATAATGTAACAGTTTGATCCCATAGATTTGTGACCAATATTGCTGTGGCACTGTCCGTTAAAATGTACCATCAGCCATATAACACCATCCTTTGCCAGCAAGAATCTCTTAGCACAGTCTTTAAATTCTATCCAGTTTTGCCCAATATTAATGGCACAGTGGACTTAAAACACAAGTTTGGCGGCGAGGGACAAATCACAGGTGGAAATTCCGATGCCGCCCCTTTTTTGGCAGTAACAGAATTACTGCACTTTTTACTGCACTGCCGAAATTGTATCCGGTAATATTACCCCCACACAAATGGTCACAATACATAATGCTGCCGGGAAAAGTCTCTGGATATTATGTATGGTGACCATTTGTGTGGGGAGCGGGGCTGTCCTCCACTCCCTTTGGGGGAAGAAAAATCTAAAAACAGGGGTTGCAGGGGTATCCCCCGCATGTTCACAGTGATAATGTTGTTGCAAACCATGGGCTTTTTCCATCAACTTTTTTGCCCCGCGCCTTTTTGCAGGGACATTGTCACATGGAACCACTGAACTATAGGTTTGACCTTAAAGTGGTGTATTTTCCTCCCGCATTATGCTGGCGGAAAACCTCACACTTTTAGGTATATAATCAGTGGAAGTACTGCAGAAAAATTAATTGCTGTCTGCAATTCTGCCAAAATTCCCATGGAACTGATGACTCCTAATATGGGGCATTGCACCGCCCTACAACCACTTGTAATCTCGTAGTACTAGCAGTGATGGTAAGCGAGTTTGGTGGTAATTCGGCAGATTTAGCCCCAAACTCATGAGGCCGTGCGTGTTTTAAAATGCTCCATTAGCGAAATATTCACTCACAAAAGTTGCCCAGGCACTACCCAAACTGTGTCACAAAAATGTGATTTTTCGAATTTGTGGGCCACTTCTTTTTTTTTTGTTGGTGCCCACGTTCAGTTTTGGCTCCAATCGACCCCTGCCTGCTCACCTCTCCTCTGGCGGTGTGTCCACTCTCTCCCATTCAGGGTTGCCTCATTGGCTTATTTCCCGCACAATTGGGCTACTCAAAAAACTGATAGGAGCGGGTTGGAGGTTCTTGTGCTGGTTTGGGCTTTTTAAGACAGCAGTGCATTTGGAAATAAAATGTTTGTTCATATGCATCCAGAGGTGGAAGAGTAAAACAGTGAATAAGTGCACATCCAAAGACTTTGCTACAAATGCTCACGAAAAAAAGAATTCCAGGTGCATTTTCCTTCTAAATTTGGAATCATCTCGGATGAGCAAGCTCTGCCCTTTTTCCCAAATCACAGCCGAGCCGAGACTCGCGCACAGAATAGCCAGCACCAAAACACTTGGAAACGCATTCCCTTCGTTATCAGCAACAGAGCCATCTTATGCGTGACATGACCTTTCCAACCGAGAGACCAGGAAACTGTAGCAGTTACCTTGCAACTGTGTGCCCACTTCAAAATCAGTTCAAGTAGGCAACAGAATAAAGCTGCCTTTAAAAGATTAGTTTATGCCCAATGTCTACCAGCTAGACATGCAAATATAAAGTTTGCTTTATGTCTATGGTGAAATATTCTTGACATTGTAAATAAAATGTTGTGTGTGTGTGTGTGACATAGAATCCCCATTACTAACAGTGTATTCCAGAACGTCTGTCAGTGTTTGTGGAAGTACAGTGACCTTAAATAGATGTTTCAGGCCTTCAGTATTTTGCAAGCTGGGACTTCTACTTTTCTTTTCAGGAGGTGGAAAGTAAAGCTAAAATCTTTCTTCACCCTCATGCCTAAGGGTTCGGTGCACTACATAAATAAACAAAATAAATAAATAAATATGTTACCTAGGGTAATCCAGCCATGGACCCCTTGCTTGCTGTGCTTAGAGAGTCACAGCTTCACCTCAGTGAGGAAGCACAACAAGGCCGTAACACGTCTGGGGTTACTGTTGGTAGTCTTGTTCAGAGGAGAATTGCCTAGCATGTCGGTGCTAGACTGCTCAGGTGGGTGGGACTATATGCAAATGGTATTTCTCCTTTGTGAAAGGTACAGTGAGCTAAAACGTAGTTGTAGACCCTGCCGAGTGGGAACCTAACAGTAGAGCAGGTTGTTGGCCGTAGTCTCTCTCGGTAGAGGGGCTCCCTGACCTTTGTATGAATGTGTCTTCAAGTATTGACATATTGTCAGGTTGCTGTAATTATATTTTGCAATTAAAGGAGCATACGGTATTATTGTAGTGAAGTCAAGCTACAGTGTGGTCAATTACCTAAATTGCAGAGTGGGGATGCTTGTGGTCTCGTGCAGAAGGGATGTGGCCTAGCAGTTCGGGCTGGACTGCCCCTCTTGGGGTGGGGCCAAGCCTGATTTGCATATTGTCTTTCCCTTCTGTAATGGCTTGGCAGGCGAAGAACGGTGGTCTGGAGGGTTGCCCAGAGCATTGCCAGTGGTTAAGATTAAGTCTAAACCTTCCAGCCATCACCTCTTTGTTTTTGCTATGTCACCCCGAGTGGGACGGGTATGCCCAGACGTGGGTCCCGTGCCTGCTGGGCCTAGAGACCCAAGCTACTCCTCACTGATGAGCCCCAACAAGGGCGAAACATGTTTGGGGATGCTTGTGGTCTCGTGCAGAAGGGATGTGGCCTAGCAGTTCGGGCTGGACTGCCCCTTTTGGGGTGGGGCCAAGCCTGATTTGCATATGGTCTTTCCCTTCTGTAATGGCTTGGCAGGCGAAGAACGGTGGTCTGGAGGGTTGCCCAGAGCATTGCCAGTGGTTAAGATTAAGTCTAAACCTTCCAGCCATCACCTCTTTGTTTTTGCTATGTCACCCCGAGTGGGACGGGTATGCCCAGACGTGGGTCCCGTGCCTGCTGGGCCTAGAGACCCAAGCTACTCCTCACTGATGAGCCCCAACAAGGGCGAAACATGTTTGGGGATGCTTGTGGTCTCGTGCAGAAGGGATGTGGCCTAGCAGTTCGGGCTGGACTGCCCCTTTTGGGGTGGGGCCAAGCCTGATTTGCATATGGTCTTTCCCTTCTGTAATGGCTTGGCAGGCGAAGAACGGTGGTCTGGAGGGTTGCCCAGAGCATTGCCAGTGGTTAAGATTAAGTCTAAACCTTCCAGCCATCACCTCTTTGTTTTTGCTATGTGGAAGTACAGTGACCTTAAATAGATGTTTCAGGCCTTCAGTATTTTGCAAGCTGGGACTTCTACTTTTCTTTTCAGGAGGTGGAAAGTAAAGCTAAAATCTTTCTTCACCCTCATGCCTAAGGGTTCGGTGCACTACATAAATAAACAAAATAAATAAATAAATATGTTACCTAGGGTAATCCAGCCATGGACCCCTTGCTTGCTGTGCTTAGAGAGTCACAGCTTCACCTCAGTGAGGAAGCACAACAAGGCCGTAACACGTCTGGGGTTACTGTTGGTAGTCTTGTTCAGAGGAGAATTGCCTAGCATGTCGGTGCTAGACTGCTCAGGTGGGTGGGACTATATGCAAATGGTATTTCTCCTTTGTGAAAGGTACAGTGAGCTAAAACGTAGTTGTAGACCCTGCCGAGTGGGAACCTAACAGTAGAGCAGGTTGTTGGCCGTAGTCTCTCTCGGTAGAGGGGCTCCCTGACCTTTGTATGAATGTGTCTTCAAGTATTGACATATTGTCAGGTTGCTGTAATTATATTTTGCAATTAAATGAGCATACGGTATTATTGTAGTGAAGTCAAGCTACAGTGTGGTCAATTACCTAAATTGCAGAGTGGGTTCAAATCCCTGCTTTGCTGTTTAACCTAAGTGTGTGATCCTGTGCACAATATTTAATCTCACGCTAACATAACTAAATATATTAGAGTGTTTGTATACGTGATTCATACTGTATATTGTGGGGCTTGTAACTACTGAATTTCCCCATTATAACTCCAGGACTGCAAGTCCCAGGATGCACAGCAATATCTAGGACTGGGCCAGAACTTCACGTTTTCCTATTTCTGAAAAAGCCTGCCAGTCCTGTTTTTCTTTTGGAGTTCTGCGGCTTATAGATTTGTCTTTTCCCTTTTAAATTTAGGGCTACACATCCCAAGATTCCAAGTGACTGTAGGGCTCACACATGGCATGGGCAGATGTGAGAACTCTACTGTGCTAGCACCCCCCCCCCCCCAAGTGGTATGGGGCACATACATGCGGGTGTGTCTGACAGTGTAACAGTGCACCAATTCTAGTAAGTGGTCTTCTAACTGGGATGCACTAGTGCAAAAACCATGTCACAAAGCAAAGTGATCGTACGGCTCATCCAATGTCTTGTAATACGTTGTGCTGTTTCTTTTTACGTAGAGATACTTTGCTGAGTGGGCACCTTCTTATTTTTAGATTTTAAATACGGTTCGCTGACATGATTAACATCCAAAAAGTACAGCGGAGATTCTGACCTTGTCCGAGAACTTTGACTTGTTTCAGCCAACAGCCTAGAGCCCTCACAATATTTCAACAAGAGATGTCAGAAGTCAACAGGATCCAAGCCAAGACCCAAGACAGGGTTTGGCCCCGGCATGAGGGGTGACGGATAGGTCAGGGCAGAATGGATCAGGTATAAATTGTCTCCCCTTTCACTGCTGTAGAAAATAACCAATGCCATAAAGGCTTGTAGGGCGGAGGTAGAGAAGGAAACGAGGGCAGAATTAACATGAAAACAGAAATATGGACTAGACATACGCATCACGGAGGTGCATCGCGTCTTCCAGTACAAATTGTGCTAAATTCGATTCAGTATTAAAACAGAATGTTACATTCCTCCCAAATGCCACCCTGAATGTATTTTTGTATCCCAACCACCTACACTTATAGGCAGAGGGTAGAAACTGGGGGTTGTGGGGGTGCTGGAATCATGTTCGACTAACGCCGAAGGATATTGATCAGCTCCCGATTTGTCAGCACTGAGCGTAACAAGTACACAATGCAGTGGCTGTTCCCAAGTGTATGGTTGGTCTACGTTCCTAAATTCCTCCCCAGCTAGCCTCACACTACATATTCATACCCCCTTCAGGCAACGACATCTGCAAATTCAGAATGTGGCATCCCGGTCTGCCAGGCAGAAGAATACGGGCTAGATGGCTAAAGCCTGGACAACCTGTGTGAAGCTCGGCATCAGCAGAAGGCTACTTCTTTTTTATGTTTAATCATTTTATTAAAGTATTAAAGCTAAAGCACAAAGATACATGAAATAACAGTAGTTCATCAAAAGAGGGTAAGTCCACAGCAATCAAGCAACAATAAGAGAAAGGCCTCATAGGAAACATGCAATAACATCTATAGAAACATCTAAAACATGAAGAATCAATGAGGTTAGCATCCAGTAAAGCAATGATTCGGAAAGAAGAAATCATATGGGGGATGCAGAGATATCTGGGATAAATCAAATGGAATTGAGAAATGTAGCATTTGATTGCTGCCCATTAATCAGAAAGAAATTTAAAATGGACTAACAATGGGAGACATAAAACAAGAGACTAACACTGCACAATAAGGAGAACGGGAAAGGGAGTGTTAAGCTCAATAAAAAGTAGAATGCTGCACCAACCACCTGATGTTGCTAAATTACCTGATATAGATTGATATTCATAGGAGAGGGAAATCATGTATGAGCCATGAGCAGACATGTTGTGATATAACAGATAATTGTTGACAGAAGCCCATTTGTTGACAGAATCACATTAAGGTGCTTAGCCATACACTGTTCCAACTTTTGTACCTGACACACATTGTTCCACCATCTTGTAAGAGAAAGGTTATGAAAGTGTTTCCAGTTAGCAGTAATTAACTTAATAGCCATGGCAATGCATAAGTCATATAATATACATACATCATCAGCTAAATGTGCACACAGAGCTATGCTGCCCAATAAAACATGGGCAAAGGAGAGTGTGAGGGTGATATTAAAAATAGTTTTTAGAGAAGACCACAGATCATGCCAGAATTTATGAATAAATGGACAATCAAAAAACACCTGTTTGAAGGATCCCAAGGTATTGCCACAAAACCAACAGTTGCCATCAGAACCATGACCCGTCTTGTATAACTTCAACAGGGTGATAAATGCTGTGTGTAAAAAAAAAAGAACATATTTTGTGTAATGTTAGCGGAGGTGGATGGATGCTACATCTTAGCCCAGATCAAGGACCATATCTTCTTATCAAACACCATGTCACAGTCATGTTCCCACTGATACTGGATAGACCATTTTACAATGGGAATTTTATCCATCAAAAGGATGTTTATAAATAAGGCCAACTTTGGCCTTGGGAGACATAATTAACATTAGAAGTCTAGTACGATCAGAGACAAGCACATTTATCATGAAATTATCCATTTTGTCCAGACAGGCATTAATTAATAAACAGTTATAAAAATTTAACTCAGATAAGGGTAAAGAGAATACTTGTCTAAGATCAGAAAAGGACTTAAAGCAAGAGTCTTGAAAAATGTGATGAAAAAAGTCTAATCCCCTTATTTAAGCATAGTTTCCGAAATAGAATTCTACCATTGTGAATGAAAGATTTATTATGCCATAAGTACGACGAGAACCGTTGAGAGGGGGAAATAGTGGTCGGAAACAAAAAAAAACCTAAGTGCATTTGTGGAGGCTTTGATGGTACTTAATAGTTTGGACACGAAAGGTCCAAAACATACAACAGATCCCACAAACGCAAAGGGGAAACCGATTGTTTCTCAAGGGAAAACCAGGTAGGGATGTCATAACTATCAGATGAAGCAAACCATGTATCTGATTGTTTGATTAGAAAAGCATTGGGATGACCCCTACAGTCAGGCAAGCCAACATCCCCATTCTCATATTAAACCCTAAACTTAGCAATTGCAATTTGTTTGTTTTAACCCTTTGCCCAGAGGAAATTGGTTAAGATACGATCCACTGGGGTATAGAACATGGCAGGAAGGGGGATTGGCAGTAGTTGTAAGTAATACAGTACAATGGGAGAGAGCATCATCTTAACAGTCTCCAGTCGGCCCCACCAAGATAGATATAAAGGGGTCCAGACAGTAGCAAGCTCCACAAGTCTTTTAAGAAGGGCCTTTGTGTTAAGTTTAATAGTCCTATCTACAGAAGGGTGTAACGAAGGCCCAAGTACTTAAATGAGCCGTAACACCATTTAAGCCCAAATGCATCACTGTCATGTTTAAAATGGAAAGAGTTAAGAGGTAAAACCTCTGATTTGTCTTTACTGAGTTTATACCCCAAGACAGAAGAGAAGACATCTAGCACAGATAACAAATTAGATAGATGTTTCTTAGGATTTTTGAGAAATATAATAATATCACCTGCATATGCAGCTATTTTTGTTTCATTTTCACCACACCGAATACCCGGGATGAGAGTATCATTCCTAATACTTTCCAATAGAGGGTCAAGGGACAGTATATATAAAATAGGGGATAGCGGGCATCCTTGCCTAGTTCATCTTTTGAGGGAGAAAAGATTTGAAGATTGGCCATTAATATAAACAGAAGATATGGGATCAGAATACGTAAGTTTGACTAAGGAGACAAAACCATCACCACAGCCATGCCAACACAAAATCTGAAAAGGATAATTCCAATTAACACAGTCAAAGACCATATCGGCATCCAAAGCCAATGCAGCATAACCCGGTTTATCCTTTTTATCTTTAGCGATTAGACGAAAGACATCAAATAAAAGTCATGTATTAGAGGCGATAATCCGTCCTTGAACAAACCCGACTTGATCAGGCTTAATTAGTTTGGGTAAGAAGGATTCAATTTGGTGAGTTAATACCATGGTGAAGATCTTACACTCTACATTGATGAGGGAAATTGGTCTGTAATTCTTTGGAATGAGAACACCTTTTTCTACTTTTGTTGAAAGAATAACGCCTCAGCAAATGAGCCCGATGAAAACCCTCTCTCCAAAAAACCGGCAAAAGTGCCTCAAGTTTAAGGGAGAGTGAATCAGAGAAGTGACTAAAAAATGTAATGGATAAGCCATCAGGTCCAAGGGCTTTCCATTTACTTAAATCTCTAATAGCACGATTAATTTCATCAACAGTAATTTTACCATCCATACTACTGAGATCTACTGTAGGGTAAAAAGTTCTACTAATATTAGAGAAGAAAGAATTCAGTTTATCTGAGGTGATAGGATTATCCAGAGTATATCAATTGGAATAGAATGTTTTGAAGACGTCCAAAATTTGAGGTGGATTAGTGACACTGGTACCCGAGTTATTTGTGACGCGGGAAATAAAGGTTTTTCTCCTTTTTAGCCTTAAGGTAGGATGCAAATGCTTTGCTAGCTTTATTAGAGGTTTGATAGATTTTAGATTTGTATTTTAGAATGGCACCAGACGCCAACTCAGTTAACGTGAAAGCGCAAGGCTAAGATCTCTCTTCTGCCATTGACACTGTCAACCATGCCATCCTGCTCAACTGTCTCCGCGATAACCTGGGTATCACTGGTCAGACTCTGGCATGGCTGACTTCTTTCCTCTCCGACCGACCCTCTCAGGTCCAACTTGGGTCCTTCCTCTCTGCTATCTTTTTCTCTACCTGTGGTGTTCCTCAGGGGTCTAAACTCTCTCCCTGGCTGTTCAACCAATACCTGGCACTCCTTGCCCATCGCATCACCCTCTATGCCCCAACTTTCAGTGCTATGCGGAAGACACCCAGCTTATTTTCAGGCTGCCCTCGGCCTCCTCCTCTCCTTCCCTTATCTCTGATTGTCTGTCTGCTAACCAGGAATGGTGTGCCACCAATGACCTCTGCCTTAATGCCAGTAAGACTCAGATTCTCCTCATCGGCACACCCACCCTTTTCCTGCAGCTCTCTGGCCGGCTTCTCTTGGCCCTCTTCCTGCTCCCACCTGCAAGGCAAAAAACCTTGGAGTCATCTTCGACTCCACACTCTCCTTCTCCCCTCACATCTCTGACGTCGCTAAGAAGTCACACTACCAATTGCACCTCCTCAGAGGTATTCTTCCTTTCCTCTCCTTCCCCCAGGAGCTCACTGTCTCCAGAGCTCTGGTTCTCTCTAGGCTGGACTATTGCAACAGCCTCTTTCTAAATCTTCCTGCTTCTACTCTCCGCCCTCTGCAACTCATCCAGAACAGGACTGCAAGACTTGTCCTTGGCCTCAAGCCCAGGGATTGTATCTCTTCAGGACTGAAATCTCTGCACTGGCTCCCAGTGACGGCAAAGATTAAGTTCAAAACCCTCTGCATCGTCCACAAGGCCTTCTGGGGCCTGGGGCCTCAATACCTTCAACTCTCTGTCCCTAAATATCTCCCTTCTCGAGCTCTGCGCTCATCCGCCTCCAACTCCCTCAGGGTCAGTCGCTTCTCCAAGCAACGAGTTGGTGGTAGATCTCTTTCTTCGGCTGGTGCCTCCCTCTGGAACAGCCTTCCTGCCTCCCTTAAAATTGAGGAGAACCATTTCCGGTTCCGGAAGCACCTCAAAACCTTCTGCTTTTTCTCTTCCTCTCCTCTGCTGACTTCCTGGCTGCAACCGGAACTGCACTGGCTACCTGGACACCCTCTGATCTCGGGCCCAGGCCCAACCCGTGTTAATAGCCAGCGTCACACACCTACACTGCCCACCTGACAACCCCCGCACTTGAGGACTGATTCTGTATCCCTACAGTCCTCCCTACCAGCCTTTGACACCTGTTGTCTGCACTTAACCATGAACTTGCCACAAGCTGGCCGCTACTTATTGTTATCTTTTCCCATGTAATGCACTGTCCCTGCCCCCCTCCCACACACTTGCGTGATTCGAATGACACCTGGCCTAGTAGAATCGTTGTCTGTCCTCCCCTTTGTTCCCCTCCCTTGCCTCGTTGCGCCTTGAAACACTTGTGTATAGGTGCGTTATAAATGCCATATCATATCAAGAAGGCAACTTTTTGTCTATATTTCAGCCTTAAAGAGCCCTGAAGAGGCCAGCAGAAGATATATTGACACTTGATAAATCTCAGATCAAATCATGGGTCAAAATGAGATCATCCGCTTGCATCCATTGACTATATTGCTGTCTCAGTTGTAGGTTCTAAGAGCTGTAATGGCCAAGTAAGGACCATTGGTGAGTTAGAGGGTTGATGAGGGCCCTTCACTGTGAACATGACCTCAGAGTGGCAGCTACACTCACCATGAGAAAGCCGTCGATCTGGAAGCTAAGAGTATGCTGTTAACAAGCTGCATCTGAGATGTAGAGATACAATAAATGTCTTGTATTAAACCATTAGAAAGCTTAAACTTTAAAGAAATGAAAGGATGCTGGAAATCAGTGCCACACATTGTTGGGTAAATGACATTTCTCTCAATACCCGAAGCTTCAGGCAGACAGAAAGGTCGTGGAAGTGTCAGAAAGGAGAGTAGAATGACTGGAGCCATGAGGCAGGAGTAGCAGTGTCAGCTCTCTACAGAGGACAGCAGCCAAGAGTGCACCCTGCGAGGATATTCTGTGGTTTTAAGAAACCATTTTGGGAGTGATAATTTAGCCTGACGTTTTTTGGTCGGTAGGGTTGGAGGATGGGGTGCGTGCAGATAAGAGGCATGGGGGACCCTCCCCAATAAAAATTAAAAAAACAATTTAAAGTACCAAAACTAGGTTTAACTAAAATGACCATGAACACAAATGTTTCAACTAAACCACACAGAACCCTATGTGCGACGAGCAGAGACATTAAGTCATTGCGCTCTACATTACAGCCGCCCTGCTATGCCAATGCTAGACTTGTGGCCAGATACGGCACATATCCCTGTTAAAGCCTGTAGACGGGTACTGCTGGAGACAATAGGGGATTTTAAGATACTGTCCCATTTCGACACAGTTTCCCATTTAGTAACCTTGAGTTTGTGGGAATATACGTCGATACCTGACAACTAACAAAATTCTACCATGTCGGACTCTCCGGGCATTTCTGACAGCTGTAGCAGGTGTTAACGCCATGTAAAATGTGAAGTGAAAGTTTAGTTGATGTAACTCCCCACTGGTGTCTTTTTTGTGGGTGTGTGTGCCTCACCTGTTCCCCACAAACACCCCTGGACTTAGGGTCAGGAAAGACGAAGCAGGATACAGAGTAGAATACCGGAAAAAGAGACCCACCTTGGACCTGGTTATTGGGCAGAATTATATGCAATTAGGACTACAAGCCTGTACTACACAGTTATAGTGGTAGCAGTAGCGTAGCAGCCAGACTTAAGTGAGCAGTACAAATAGTTACACAAAGGACAGCAATTACTATGGTTCAGGCAAACACTGACTCAAGGTTTCTAAGTAAAAGAATATATATTTATTTACTCAACAGTTGTATAACATTTCACTATTATAAGCAAGTTAAAAATCACAATCATAAATACACCACACCACTTACCTTAAATTCCAGACAAGTTAAGCTCACAAAACGAAGTGGGAAGAAAATGGCACTCCAGCAATTTAAAAGGGAGGGAAAGACAACGTTATTAGAAATTAGGCAAAACCAACAGGTAAGTAATGAGAGCAAGGGAACAATGGGGACTACAAGGTTAAAAACAGATAGAAAAGGCTTAGGGCCAAAGTCAGTGGTTCAGAAGTCTTTTGCTCAAGATAATAGGTTCAATGTAGTTTGCGGTAAAGTTCGTTGCACAGATTCCGGACGAGGTTGGTTGGTACAAAAGTTAGTTCAAAGAGAGGAGAAGGACAAGCCCTCGGATTGGAGAAAGATTTCAAACACTTTCACCGTGGCTGAGCGAAACGGACATCCAGATTTGTACAGTACCTTAAAACGGAGAGGGAGCTGTAGCTGAGGTGGACGTCCCTGGTGGTTCCTGCAGGCTCATGGTTCCTGAAGCAACTGTTGGACTGACACGAAGTAGGAAGACTGGAGGGTCCTGCGCCACCCAGGGAAGAAACCGGCAGAAGAGCAAAACAATGAATAAAAGGTGCGCTCCTTAAAACCCAAGCAGGGTCCGACCTTCCTGGCTATCCGGCCCACTGTAGCTCTGTACTAAGAATTCCACCAGAGGAGGGGTCCTGGCTTGTAGTTTGGGCGAACTGGTTGGTCCCACCAGCTCTAGGGAAGAAGTTTCCGGGAGGATCTTCTCTGTCGTCGGATTTGGAGATTCTGACCTGCAGCAGAGCTTCACCGGGCGGTTCAGTCATTGTAGGGGTCCTCTTCTTCCAGTTCCTCGTTGGTTCTTTCGTTCCAGTGGCGACTCTGCCTTTCCAGTCCCAGAGACCTGCTTTTTATGCAGTTTTCCACCATTCATACAGCCTGGCTGTCAATCACACAGCAGGGTGGCTGGCCTGGCAAGGCCAGTCCCCTTAGCCAATTAGACAAGAGTGCGACTTGGGTTACCAAGGCAACCCATGGCAGGGGTCCGAAGATCCCTCCCTCACATCCTGTGCCTCTAGACTATCAGGCACCTTAAGGAGGGCTTCTGTGCAGAAGCCCGCAAAAAGACAGCGAACAAAGGAATCATCCCCGGTTTGGCGTGCAGAGAAAAACACGAGAAAGACTTTAACAAAAAGAAATGGCGACTAAACCCAGCCGGACCCAAAATTAAATGTATTTGGGCAAGCGGAATTATGTTCGAGGCTAATATAATAGCCTAAAACATTACCACGTTTATGTAATATAATCGCGGTAGGAAATCAAGGTGGGAGGTACAGTGCTAGTCACTGCAGGGGTTATATCTTTTCTACTTTTAGATGAACTAACTCGCTGTCTGCCCGCCTGTTACCATTGAAACTTGTGTGAATGAAGCAACAAATGCCTGCATTGTAAAAATTACTTATTTGAAGCCACAGATATTGTAGCACTAACAGGAACTGCCGTGCCTAGCCGATAGTTCTGCTGACACTTTGACCTGTTAGATAACCTTTCGGTGCAGCCTCTAAGTATGACAATCAGGCCGTGCAGTGTTAGCAAATACAACTCACCTGTGAGTCCCTGCAAGCGGGAGTCATTTGAGAACTTCTTGCACTCAGGCCAAACGACCTGCTGACTCTGGGGCTCAGAGTTTCTCAGCCACTAAAGTAAACGCCTGCTGCTCCATGGCACGTGTCAATCTGCTCTTTTACAGAGCACTTGTGAAATAGAAGGCCGCTCCAGCCACTGCCATTGGCTGAGAGACCTATTGGGACTCCAACTCCCAGAAGCACCAACATCCCTCTTAAAGGAACGTCAGGCGCTTCAGCGCCGGTGCTTATGGGCCAAGCCGGTTTTTGCGCCGGTCCTCGCCGTCCTCGGCGTCGGGTGCACACCACGCTGCCCCAGGAACCGCAGCAAATTTATAAACAACCATGGGGCGAATATCCCTTGACATAACTGCCACCACCTTGCGTAACTACCAAAACACAAAGCTTACCAAAGCAGCCTGTGACTTAATCCTTGAAAGAATCAGCCCCGACACAAAAACTACCACTACAGAAACACTTGCAATTAAGAGACATGAAAAAAGAGCATCACAGACCTTTAACAATAAGAAAGTGCCCTCCCAACCTCCATCAGATCTAAAGATCTGTCTCCTTAACACCCGTTCCCTCAATAAACACGACATCAGTGTCCATGATAAGATATCTGCGGAAAATATCGATATCATGTGTATCACTGAGACCTGGCGTAAAGAGCCTGTTGGCCCCACTTGCGACGTAGCGGTCCCCGAGGGATACACTACATACTATACCAACAGAGAATCAGGACAAGGGGGTGGCGTGGCCGTAATCGCCAAGGACACCATCCAATTGTTCCCGACTAAAATACAATGCAAGGGCACAGAAATCCTCCATCTTAAACACCTCCAAACCAATAATAGCAGTCTCAACTTAATTGTTGTTTACAGACCACCCACCACCATGCCCGATTTTAATGAAGAAATAACACACCAGCTCAATATGATCAAAGGACCCAACACCGCCACTCTATTCCTAGGAGATCTCAATCGGTGGATGGGAGACACCAAAGACAGAGAGGCCATTAAACTGGAGAAACTCTTGAATAACATCGACTATCAAGTAATGAACACTGATCCCACCATGGACAATTGTCATCTACTGGATTGGGTTGTTACCAACAACCTTATATCCCAAGACAACAAAACTGACCCTTGTATATGGTCAGACCACTACAGTGTGACCTTCCATATCTCTCCCCCTACCCAAAAATCCAAACTTCCCAACCTCCCTATTAAAAAATCACTGCAGATTTATAAAAACATCAGCATAGAGCACCTGATGCAATGTCTAGATACGTTTGAATCAGATGGAAATAAAGAAGACACATGCAAGGCCACCCTATCCAACTTACATAGCCACCTACAGGCGCTAGTTGACCTAGAAGCCACACTCTTAACTAAAACTATTAGACCTAAATAAAGAAAAAACATGAGTGGTTCACAGAGGAACTCCTCCAGCAGAAAAAAACACAAAAGAAAAAGGGAAAATGAGTGGAGAAAAAAGCCCACGCCAGACAATAAAACACTCTGGAAAACCAGTGAGAAAACCTATAAAGAAATGATAATTGAGGCAAAGAAGAACTACTATGATCAACAGATTTCAGTGGCAGCGAATTCCACCAGCAAACTCTTCAATATACTGAAATCTACTGATAAACCTAAAGGCATCACCCCCATCTTCTCGCCCACCCAGGAAGAATGTGACACAACACAGATAGCATTGTTTAACAAAATCGATAAGGCCAGGGATATTATAGCCAAATCCCAAGCAGCCACCAAGGCACCCACTCAAGACCCACCAGAGGAACTTACCCACCAGACGGCCCAATTTAGGTTCAAGCCCATCACTGCCCATGACATGATAAAAGCCCTGGCATCCATGAAACCCACCACCTGCGCCGAAAACATTCTCCCGGACAACATCATCCTAGACCATCCTGACATCTTTGCACCAGCCTTAACCAAAGTGATAAACACATCTTTCCGTGATCAAATCGTGCCTTAAAGCATAAAAAGGGTAACAGTCTCTCCCCTTGTTAAAAAACCTAATCTAGACCAAAGGGACCCAAACAACCTAAGGCCCATAACCAATTGCAACTTTATACTTAAAATCATGGCCAAGATCGCCACCACACAGCTCCAAGAACACGTAGAAAGCTCAGAACACCTCCACCACCAACAGTCTGGTTTTCGACCAGCGCATAGCACAGAACAGCTATGCTGGATCGACAGACTAAGATGCTCAACATCATAGACCAGGGGAAAGCCGGCCTCTCGTACTCTTGGACCTGAGCGCTGCCTTTGACCTATTAGATCACAACTTACTCAAGACAGCTCGTAAAAAAACAGCAAACAGCTCAGATGAAGCAATGAGCTGGATCATGTCTTTCCTACAAAACAGAACATCTAGAGTTCATTGGGGAAACCTATTCTCAATAGAAAAAGAAATCACCTGTGGAGTTCCAGAGGGCGCCAGCATGTCCCCACTCCTGTTTAACCTAAACCTCAGGTTTCTCTGTATAGTCCTCGATAACATCAACACATTCTTTACCAATTATGCTGATGACCCTCAGCTGGTAATTGAACTAAGTTGAGACCATCAAAAGGACAACGAAAAACTAAGTCTAGTTTACAAAGCGGTAGAGCAATGGATGGACCAAAATTGGATGTGCTCTAAACGGCAACAGAACAGAGTTTAGGGTTTTTGGTTCCAGTCTAATCAGATCTAAGCTCCATCCCGCATACAACACCTTCACCATCAAAAATACCCAAATTAAAGTTCTAAACAAAGTCAAAACCATTGGGATGATGCTAGAAGCAGCTCTTGGATCAGATGCCCAAACCCTTTACGTTAAAAAAACGTGCTCATACCACCTTCGTTTACTAAAAGCCATAAGACCCTACCTATCCGAGGAGAACAGCGCCACGGTCGCCAAAGCTACCATCTTATCTCGCCTAGTCTATGGCAATGCCCTAATACTAGGATCTAACCAAAATTGCTACCACAGCTACCAAGTTCTGCAAAACAATGCAGTGAGAATCATTAAGCAAAAAAACAGGAATCAGCACATCAGCGAAGCCAGGAAAGAACTTCACTGGCTAAAAATTGAAGTGAGAGTCCAATTTAAGTCCCACACGCTTACACATAGATGTATTTTCAGTAAAGCCCCTGCATACCTGAAAACTAAAATCATTCCATACAAGCCCACCAGAGAGCTAAGATCAGCCGAACAAGGATTGATTGTGGTAGCTCTTTTCAAACGGAAAAACAGGGCAGGTAAATCCTTCCCTATAACTGTAGCAGGCCTATGGAATAACCTCCCTGGCCAGATAAGAATGGAAGCCAACTATCAACGCTTTCGCAAACAACTGAAAACCCACATCTTTAAGTAATATACTCAATACAACCTGCCCACCTATTGATGCAGATCTAATGTCTTGTGCTACGTGTGCTTTGTCACTTGTCCTCGGTGTTCTGGTCTCTGCGCCCCGAAGCTCGAGAGCTACCGGCGCAATACAAATAAATAAAAAATAAAAAGTTCGGGTAGATACCACTGCCACCAGCCAAGTCTTAAAGTTAAGGGAGCAAAACAAGGCTCCAAGAGGCACAGACAAAAAGGGATAAGAGTTAACCCTTTCCAGTACTCCATGTAAAATGGGATGTACTGGGTCTGCAGTTAAAAGTGACTATATAAAGTTAATGGCAGCTTTACCTGTTTCTGGGGGGACAGTAGTCCGCCCAAGAAAAATGGAGTCATTGGGAAGTCTCAAAGACAACCCCGTGTCACTGCACTGAAGGTGCTGTGTAACACACACAACAAGTGGTGCTCTAGAGAAGGTGAGGCTCCAGTGCCCAAGATCACACAAAAAGTGAAAATACACACAGCCAAACACATGTAAGAGTGGGCAAAAGGCTCACACTCTTACCAGGTGAAAAAAATAAACCCTAGAAATCCAGCAAAGCTGCTGAGGGACTCATTAGGTAAGGGGAATCAGCCATTTATTGAGAATTCCCCCTAACACTCGCCCCCACCCCCATACTAAGGGACAGGAGGATTTAATCCACTCCTGGATGAAACTCTACCTCTAGTCGGTTATAAACGTCCTAGAGAGACCATCAGCATTTTGCTGGTGACATCCTGCTCTGTGCTCAATGGTAAAATCAAACCCCTGCAGGCAGATTGACCATCTTAGTAGTTTTGGGTTCTCCCCTTTCATTTGCATTAACCATCTCAAGGGTTGGTGGTCAGTTTGAATCACAAAAGTAGACCCATACAAGTATGGTCTAAACTTCTTCAAAATCCACACAATTCAAAAAACATTCACACTCTATGGTTGCCCACCTTGTTTCTGGTTCCTTCAGTTTCCTACTGATGAAGCAGATGGGGTGCTCCCTACATTTCTCATCCAGTTGACTGAGTACTGCACCTATACCTATATTGGAGGCATATGTCTGCACAATGAAGAGTTGGTAATAATCAGGAGCTCTTAGGACTAGAGCTTGAGAAAGGACTTTCTTCAGGCTTTCAAAGGCTTGAGTGCACTCCTCATCCTATCTAACCTTTTTAGGAAATTTTGGAGCGGATACCACATTCAGAGGAGAAGCTATGATCCCATAGTTCTCAATGAAATTCATGTAGTACCCAGTGAGACCTAGGAAAGCTCTCACTTGGGTTTGAGTAGTAGGGGTGGCCCAGTTTTGCCAAGCTTGTACTTTGCTGGGCAATGGCCCTCCTACCTCATGCTCAAGGTAGACCACTCTACTCTGACCAATTTGACATTTACTTGTCTTTATGGTCAGATGGGCCTGCTCAAGAGCCTGCAAAACATATCCAAGGTGATCAATATGTTCTTTCCATGTAGGGCTGAACACTGCAATGTCATCCAAGTATGCCATGCAGAAGTCCTCCATCCCATTCAGAACTTTATTAACATCCTTTGAAATGTAGCAGATGCATTCTTTAGTCCAAAAGGCATTAACTTAAACTGGTAGAGGCCTGCTGGGGTATAACATGCAGTTTTCTCCTTGGCATGGTCTGTCAGGGCTATTTGCCAATAGCCTGAGTTTAGATCAAATGTACTGAGGTACTTGGCTGAACCAAGTCTAATCACCAGTTCATCTGTCCTTTTGCAAAGGATGGGCATCAATCTTAGTGACTGCATTTAGAGCTCTCTAGTCCACACAGAATCTCAACTCCTTGGATCCTGTCTTTGGTACTAGAACAACTGGACTAGACCATGGACTTGTAGAGGGCTCCATAACCCTGAGATCAAGCATCTTGTTGACCTCTCACTTGATGTGGGATCTCACATGTTCTGACATTCTGCACCCCCTGCTTTTGACAGGTGAACAGTCACCAGTGAGAATATCATGCTGGTCCCAAGGGGTCAAGCCTGGTGAAAGTGAAAACAGGGAGGCAAACTGATTCAACAGAACTTTGCACTCCTCCTGTTGTTCAGAAGTCAGTTGTGAAGAGAGATTAACTCCTTCTGTCTGTTCATCTAAAGGTTGGCCTCTGAGGAGGTCAGGTAGAGGTTCACTCTCCTCTTCCTCTTGAGCTGAAGCTAGAATCAAAGCTCCTACATCGGGTCTCAAGACAAAAGCCTATAAACGGTTGGTGTGAAAGACTCTGGGAGCCTCCTTAGGTCTGCCTAAATCCACCAAATAGTTCACCTTTCCAAGTTTGCCCACAACCTTGAAGGGTCCCATCCATTTGTCTTGCAAGGCCCTCTGCCTTGTTGGGATCATAACGAGAACTAGCTGGTCTTGAGTGAACTCAACCATGTTAGCCTTTTGATCATGCCAGTGCTTGACCAATGCTTGTCCAGCTTTCAAGTTATCACTTGCTTCTGCCATCATGTGTGACATTCTCCTCCGGAGACCTATCACAGAGTGAGTCACAATGACTGGCTTGGGGGAAGGAGCACTCTCCAACCCCTCCCTGATCAGGGCCAATGGACCTCTGACTGGATGGCCACAGAGAAGTTCAAAGGGACTGTAACCTACTCCCTCATGAGGGACTTCTCTATATGCAAAGAAAAGGCATCGCAGTAGAAGGTCACACTTTCTTTTAAGGGGTTCTTCTAAAGCACCTATCATGCTCTTCATAGTACAATTAAACCTCTCTACCAGTCCATTTGTTTGAGGATAGTAGGCTGTAGAGAACTTGTAATTGACACCACAGTTTTTCCACATGGCTTGCATGTAGTGGGGCATAGAATTGAATCCCCTGTCGGATATCACTTCCTTAGGAAACCCCAGAGGTGGGAGGGTCAAGGAGACCGACAATGTCAATGCCCACCCTCTCAAAAGGAACTCCCACCACTGGGAGAGGCACCAGGGGTGCCACATTCTTGGCTCCACTCTTGCCAGAGGTTTGGCAAGTGTGACAGCTCCTGCAGAATTTGTCAACTTCTGAACCCATCTTAGGCCAGTAGAAGTAGAGAGAGAGCCTTTCCTTGGTCGTCTTGAAGCTCAAGTGACCAGCCAAAGGTATCTCATCGGCTATCTGTAGGAACTGGAGTCTGTTATCAAGGGGCACTACAATTCTTTTGCAGTCCCGAGGGATAGACTCAGTCGGTTCACTGTAGAAGAGGCCATCTTCCCAGCTCAACCTGTGCTTTCCAACTTCTTGCCCATCAAGTTGGCTAGCAGCCTGTTGTCAAAGACCTTCATTAGGACATGCTCTCTGTCCTTTGCTAAAGTCTGCTCTGTTGGGTCCACCTTCTGCCAGTAAAGACTGCAGCTCAGGATGTTCAACAGGGTCAAGATCTCCAACTAAGACAGCGTCTTCCTCCAGATCTGACTCTTCAGATGCTGGTTCAACTACACAAGGTTGCACCTCACACTCTGCGTCAGCAGGTGGAGTAGTCACAGGTGTGACTTTGGACAATCTTGGTGATGTCCTTGTTGGTAGCACAGGGGTGCTGTCTGACTTTTTCCTGGAGGTCTTGGGTTTCCCCTTTGCCTCATTCTTCCTAGAAATAGCAGTGAGCAACACCTGTGGAGTGGGAGTGATTTTTTCTTCCATCATCTCCTCTGAAGAGCCTCTCAATGTTCTCTCCCTTGCAGACCTTGTGAGCTCCTGTTTCCTTTTACTGGAAGGCCTTGGGGTGCTTGACACAACTCCAAGTGTTTTAAGGTCATTACCCAACAGGCCCTGTAGAGGAGGTCCCAAATATGGCCTACACTCCAGCCACCCATTTCGAGATGCCAGAAGCATACTCGCCAAGATATGTGACATATAAGGAGCAAATAAACCAACAGAGAGCCACAGTAGGGCTCTATCCAGTGGCCATCAGAAGGACTTGTATACCTATTGAAGCGCCAATAACCAGACAACCATGGGCTGCACGGTATCCATTGAGACAACCATTCCAGCAGTTGACACGAAATGAAGACTACTTACAAACTGTCCCCGAAGAGACCCAAAGGGCCTTAATCAAAGGCAAATGGTGAACAACACAAGGGCCCGGACAGACGCACAGACTAACAAAACGCGGATCAAAAGAAGTCTCACAAAGATAATATGTTAAGAATAATGACGTAATGAACATTGAAGAAGAGACGACATTGAAATCAAAAGGAGACGTAACCAGGATTGAATTATGCAACTGGCCAAATGCCTGTAAATAGGCTTGAAACGCAAGAAGCTAAGGAAACGATACTGCTTGCAATGCTTAGTAGAAGGATAGAGCGGCAAGCGCCAACTATATATCTACCTCAGGAAGCACATTACACAAGTGTGACTCCATTTTATAAACGCAGAATTAAGCCCTGGACGGTGAAGGACAAACAGGCCAGGATTCAGATACTAGCTCAAAGCCAGACAAAGAGCAGAATCTAAACTCAGCAAGAAGCGGCTCATGCCTAGGAATTCGAGGTCAACTCTAGGAAGGGAGGAGAGCAGCAACTCCGAAGAAACGAAACTTAAGAGCCTAGAAGCCTTCCCCGTGGAGGTCGAGATAAGGAGGCCCGGCAGGTGGCGAGGCCAAACAAAAGAATCAATTACACAAATTGAGGAGAATGAAGCAGATTCACGGTGAACGGACACGTGATCAGCCAAGTGCGAAGAGGTAGCAACGTCTGATGTCACCCAAACCCGAGGGTGTCATAACTTTTCCTGATAAGAAGCTACAGTTTCGAGGCCAACCACAGCCAACTAATTCACACATAGCCCTAAAGCGCTGATTGATGGAAGGGAGGCAGGGTGAATCTTGGGGCACTCCGCATCTGGGTGTCCGTTCTGCAAGCTGCTAATTCAAATGGAGATTTATGCCTAGGGGTGTAACCCACCCGATCACAATGGACCAAATAATCTAGGGTCCTATAGCTAGTAAAAGCAATGAGACGTCGTACTAGTAGTGGCGTCTATCACGAGTGATGTAGAGGGATGGGCGTAGACGCCCACCAGATAAGAGTTATCCAATCCTCACGCTCTGTTACCATAGACAGATATAGCACCTATACTTAAGTTACCTTTCCCGACCAATAGAATTGCATGTCAATGATGACGAGAATTTGCTATAAAAATTATTGTTTGCATGAAGTATTTGGAAGTTGAAGCGAGAGGCGATCGCATTACTGTTGATTTTCATTTGTTTCCCCGTTTTTTGTACTTGTCATTAAACGGACTTCCCGTTGCCAAACCATTGACTTGCCCTTATTGATTGGTGTTGGAGTAAAAGAATCCTGCACCTCATCCTCCTCAAGGTGCAGCTATCTCATTTTTAGGTGCCGGAGGGTGAGCTCTGAATCTCATGGGCCGACCCAGAGGTCGCTCCGCCCTCCAGTACACTTGGTAGCGACAAGGATGGTTTTGACCATCAACTAGTGAATATCGATTATTGATAAGACACCTATTGACCGTCGACACGAAGTAACTCTAGGTCTTCGGCAATATCACAAGACCATCGCCATTCGGCTGAGTAGACTGAGAAGCTTCCCGTGGACAATGATAGTGTAAGTCCATCAAAAACTGCAGTGGGTCTGAAGGAACCTGCCTTACAGAGCATAACCCTTCTCATTCCTACGGGCAGCCAATCGGACGAAAAGACTGAAGGAGGCGGTAAAGGAGGAGGTGATCCTGAAGATTCAGAGAGGAACAATGCGAGCGGTGAGTGAAACAAAAATTGATGCTTTGGCAAATGTCCTTAGGCATTAGAACAAGTAAGGGAAAGGTAACGGAGGGAGGCGGAAAATACAAAATAGTCAGAAGTAGAGAAGACTGTATATATATAAGGGGATAATGACTTGAGTATAATTGAGAAAACAGAGGTTACCGGGATAGACACCCGAGAGAAAACAGAGGTTACTGGGATAGGCACCCGAGAGAAAACAGAGGATACCGGGATAGACACCCGAGAGAAAACAGAGGATACCAGGGCAGACACCTGTGAAGAGAGAGGATACCGGGGAGGACACCCGAGGTAAAGGATTCGCCTTGTTCCTGTGCTTTAGTATAGCGGTCAGAAGAAACGTGAACTCATAGTCCCACATAATAGGGAAAAACTAGGCGACTATGACAATCAAAGACCTCATAAAAGGAGTTTGTTTAAACTCCATGTCGGGGTATTGATTAGAAGGCAGAGATATCTGTGTCCAGCTGGTGTCTGTCTAGTCTGTCTAGTCTGTTTAAAGTTCGTCATACATGTTCTGTTGATGTGTCACATGTAAGAACATTTGTTTCTGTGTTGTTTGAAATGGATTAGGGGTTTTTCGCGATTCTATAATTAAGAGGGAATCGCACATGAATTGATGTTCTTGAATGAATTGGTGATATAAAACATACTGCGGGAGAAGATTGGTTTGGAGCTTGCCACATTTGGTGCTCGCTCATATTGGTGGGTGCGGTGAAATTGCATGAAAGTATTGCTAAAACAGATTGAGCATGGAAGATATTACTCCGCTAGCTCACTTGTGTAAACAATTGCCTAAACATGCACCCAAGCTTAAGAAATACTGTACAGAGTGGGTTAAGGGCACCGCCCACAAGATGTTTATGCCGTGGCCACAGAATGGGTCCTTATCTAAAGCGTCTTACAACATATGACGACTTATTTGCATGCCACATATACAGGCAAGAAACTAGAGAAACGCCTCGCTGTTCTAGAACTTTGGAAAATGTTCGAACAGGAGAAAGAAGAAGAGCCACCTGCAGATTGGATATTGAATGTATGCACGGAGGGGGGTGAGATGCCTACTGCGCCACCAGCCCCGCCTGAAACAGAAAGTGAGGGAAGTAAGTCAGAGGGACTCTACCCATTAAGAGAGCTCAAGGCAGCTACAGGGTACAGCAACCCCGCATATGAGTCACCTACGTACATTAGAGACGGAAATAAAGGGAAGGATAAGGATAAGAATCTCACCTCTGCAGTCCCGAGACGCTATGATAAAAAGGAGGATCAGGTACAGACAAGTGCACCTCTCGATAAGGAGAGAGAGTGAACGAAATGGAAAGGAAGTGAAGACAGAACCGATGAGATAGCATTCACAAAAGATGAATGGATGGGAGGACAGATATTGTTGAAACTCGATGGTAAGGGAAGTGATGGTGTGAGACCGAGAGAGAGGTCTGATGAGGCACAGAGAAGGGAGAAATGTATTTATTTATTTATTCGGATTTATTTAAAGCGCACGTCAGCCCGGGGGCATCGTGGCGCTGCTACATGAGGACATACATAATCTGGTTACCGTGGAAGGAAGATGGTTGCAAAGCAGTTTTCATTACAAGGCACATTTCGTATCAGACACATTTCGTAACAGACGTATGCGAGCTGGTGTGGGTGAAGGAAGGATGGAGTTAGTTGAATAGAGTGGTTTTGAGAGATTTGCGAAAGGAATACAGAGAAGGTTCTGCTCTGAGTGAGTTAGGGAGGGCATTCCAGAGCTTAGGAGCTATGTGTGGGAAGCCAATGCCGCCGGCTTTGGCTCTTTTTACAGTGGGTACTCGGAGTTGGTTGGCGTGATGGCTTCTTCTGGGACGGATGGAAGAGTTCATAGTTATAGTTTCAGATAGGTAGGGGGGTGCTGTGTGATTGATGCCCTTGTGTGTTAGAGTGAGGATTTTAAAGTTGATTCTTTCCTTGACTGGGAGCCAGTGGACAAGTCTTCTGGCCTGTGAAATATGGTCAGTTTTGGGGATGTGTAGTGCAGCGCAGAGGGCATTGTTTTGCACTATTTGGAGCCTGCTTAGGTGTTTTTGACGATGTGCCTGCCAGGAGGGCGTTGCAGTAGTCCAATCTGGCTCCTATAGTAGCTCTGGCTATGGAGAGGCAGTTAGGCATGGTGAGGTAGGGTTTTATGGCGTAAATGAGTTTGGTGGTCAGAGCAGAAGCTGAGGCGATGGCGCTGGTTTGTCTAGTCATTGAGAGTGTGGCGTCAATGTAGACTCCTAAGGTCTTGACGGCAGAGGAGACAGGTATGCTAATACTGTCGATGATCATGTGAGAATAGTTGGGGCTGAGTTTGGTTAGTGTTTCGTTGGGGGCTAGGATGATGATTTCGGTTTTGTCTCTGTTTAGGCAGAGACCATTGATAGCCATCCAGGTTTGGATAGTCGAGTAGATTTTGAGGAGGGCTTCTGAGTCTAGGTCGTAGTCTCCGGAGAGGGGGAGGAGAACTTGCGTGTCATCTGCGTAGTTTGTGTACGCTATGTTGAGGGAGTCCAGTAAGTCAAAGAGGGGTTTGGTGAATAGGTTGTAAAGGGTCGGTGCAGTGCAGGACCCTTGTGGGACTCCACAATTTATAGTGGTGGGGGGGGCGCTGTCCTGGTCAGAGTATACTTTCATGGCCCTACCTTCAAGGAAGGATGTGATCCAAGTGGTAGCCTTGTGAGAGAAGTGTGCAGCATTGAAGAGGTGAGATGTGAGAATGCTGTGGTCGACCAGGTCAAATGCTGCAGAGAGGTCGTGCAGAAGGAGGAGAGCAGGTTTGCCTGTGTCCATTATTTTGGTAATTTGATTTTTTAAATCTAGAAGGGCAGTTTCAGTCCCATGGCCTTTGCGGAAGCCTGATTGTCTTTTGCCTAGGATGGTGTTGGTTTCCAGGTAGTGTTGGATTTGATTGTGTGCGGCTTTGTCTAGGATTTTGAGGAGAAAGGGGACGGTGGTGATGGGGCGATAGTTGTTAGGGGAGGAAGGATCGAGAGAGGGTTTTTTCAGGAGCGGGCGGACCCAGGCTTCTTTTAGGCATTGTGGTACAGTTCCAGATGCGAAGGAGGCATTGATGAAAGCTGTAATGATGGGGGTGAGGGATTCTGAGCACTCTTTGATTAATGAGGGTGGGCAGATATCCCCTTTGCAGGTGGAAGGTTTGATTTTTTTTAGGAGGTCCTTGACTTCCGTCTCTGAGACTTCTCTAAAAGCAAAAAGGGGTGTTTGTGAGAGAGAGTTGTTGGTGGAAGGTGTGGGCGAGCAGGTGGGCGTGTTGAGAGCTTTGCATTGTGAGGCTATTTTGTCTTGGAGAGTTTTAACTTTGTTGAGGAGGGCAGCCTGGATGCCTGTGCACCAGGCTTCATCCTTGATGATTTCATCTGGGCCGGAGGCAGGTGTGGTGAGTTCTTTGAATATGGAGAATATTTCTCTTGATTTGGAGCTGGCATTAGTAATTCTCTGATTGTAGGATTCGGATTTAGCGTGGAATATGGCTTTTTTTGTAGGTCAAAGAGATCTCTTTAAAATCTTTAAGCGAGGATTGATTAGGCGCTGCTTGCCATCTGGATAGGGCTTTGCGTTTCTTGGTGCGAAGGTCAGATAGTTCGTCAGTGAACCAAGAGTTGCAGTGCATTGATTTTTTCCGTTTTTTTTCTTCTAGAGGGGCAATGAGATTGATGGCTTGAGTGAGTGTGCTGGAGTAGATGTTGGCTAGAGAGGTAGGGTCATGGATGAAAGGAGGCTTGAGTTCAGGGATATCGAGGAGAGGGGCGAGGTTGGAAGCAGTGAGTTTTTTGGAGCTTCTTACTTTAGCGGGTGGGGCATGAGTTAAGGTTTTATGAGTGGGCGTGGTAGGAATGGAGAATTGAATGAGGTAATGGTCCGTCCATGGGAGGGCCGAGATGGAGGTAAGTGCAGATGAGCAGTTGTGATCAGCTAGCCAGTCAATGGATCTGCCTTTGTTATGAGTGGGGGCAGTAATTTTGTGTTCGAACCCCATGTTTGATAGTTCTTTGGCTAGATTTGCGGCTGCTTTGTCCTTTGGGTCAGTTAAACCAAGGTTAATGTCCCCTAGAAGGATGCTTTTGGTGGTGCTTTTGAGGTTATTGCCTATGTTTTGGAGGAGTTGTTTTTGGTAGTCAAAGGGTGATCCTGGTGGTCTGTAGGTGATAAAGAAGTTTATGGTGCAGTTAGGTGAGAGGGCTAGTTTAGCAGTGAGGAGATCAGCGTTGGTGTCCCATTGTTGATTACACATTCTTATGGAGAGGGCGTTTTTAAAGATGAGGGTGACACCGCCACCACCTTTGGAGTTTTTACGGTCCTGTCTGAGAATGGTATAGTTTCGAGGGAGAGCGAGGTGGATGGATGGACTGGAAGCTTCATGGAGCCAGGTTTCGGATATGGCAAGTAGGTCAAGATTGTGGGTGGTGATAAGGTCATTGATTTCAATGGCATGGGCATGGACAGAGCGTGCATTGATGAGAGCGCATCTTAAGTCTGGTCGTAGAGTGGGTGTTTTGGCGTTGGTGGTGTTGGGGGTGGGCGATGCATATTTGGGTGTGTGAGGCTGGGGCGTGATAGGTGCAGCGTGATGGGTGCTAGGGTAGTGAGTGTGGTCAGAGAGGTAAGTCTTGGCGGCTGATGTATGGGTGCGAGAGCTGAGTCTGTTGTTCCTAAGGAGTGTGGAGTGTGGAGTGCTGCGGAGAGTTAGGAGGTGTTTGGTGCGTGTTCTTAGTCTACAGAGCCTGAGGTGGAGTGGGTGATGTCCGATCGGATTGGTGTGGTAGTTGAGTGTGGAATGGAGTGCAGACGACGCTGTGGTGTGTATGAGGTCAGATGGTGGGGTAAGGCATGGGTGGGCATGCAGGTCTGGGTGCGCAAGCGGCATGCTGCAGATGGCCAGAAGGGAGAGGGATGTGAAGAAGATGGATAAAGAGGAAGGGAGGTGTGTAGGCGCTTTGGGGTGTGTGCCAAGGGGCTGCATTTGTAGACAAGAGATGTACAGGTAGGTGGGCAATAACACTGTTGGTCGGGGTGGGCAGATAACACAGTAGATCAAGGCCGCTAAGGGCAGGCTAGAATCGAATGGCAGAGTATCACATCAAAATGGCTAGATTTGAATGGCAGGGTATCACATCAAAATGGCTAGATTTGAATGGCAGGGTATCACATCAAAATGGCTAGATTTGAATGGCAGGGTAACACAACAAATGGCTAGATTCGAATTTGTATGGGCACACTATGGAATGAAGGCTGATTTTTTTGAGATGTGGTATGCATACAATTTTTTAGTGGCATAGACTGAGCAGAACAAGGAGTGGCTAGCAAAGGTACATATGCATTGAGTGCGTAGCTAATAGTATGACTATGGCATTTTGGGCGGCACATATGAAAGTAACATGCATGTCTGGGGATAGTGCAAGGGGTAGATAAAGCCCGCAGGCTTACCTTATAGGACAAGGTCAAAGGACAAGGTGTCTCTGTGTTGCTCCTGCAGTGCGGGTTGCTGTGGGGGAGCTCCTGCTCTGACCCCAGTGCATAACGGTCTGGCGTAGCAGTGCAGAGCATTAAGGGTGGGAGTAGTCAGTGTCCGAGCAAATAGTTGTGGCTAGTGGAAGCTGGTCGAACATATGTGGCCGCAGGTCCGTAGCGTCCCGGGGCGAACAGGTGAGGAACAGGGCCTTTTCCCTTGGGCCTTCTCCCGATGCCGGCTTCCGCCTACCAGTGTAGGGGATTGGCTGAAGAGAAGTCAGGTTGCTTAGCAACCAAAGGCAGCCTCGTTTTTGGGCCGCGCTGCGCCCGCCATTTTGAGGTCAGGCCGCAAGATTAAGACAAAATGGCGGATCGTCGCAGAGGATGTGTGCAGGTACACAGGTGGGGCTCTGGTTGGCAACAGGGCTCGGAGGGCAGGCCCAATAAAGGTGAAATGAGGCTGGTTAGTAAAGATATCACCTCACCAATGCTGTGGATTCCGTAGATGCTGCTTCATGTAGGTCAGGCAGCACGAGTGGTATATGCGGCTGGATGCTTCTGGTGAGCTCGTGTGGGGTAGGGGAGGGCTCCAGCCCTCTCACCCTTCTAGGCGAGCAGATGCAGCTGAGTGGGGCTCACTGGGGAGGAACAGGGCCTTTTCCCTTGGGCCTTCTCCCGATGCCGGCTTCCGCCTACCGGTGTAGGGGATTGGCTGAAGAGAAGTCAGGTTGCTTAGCAACCAAAGGCAGCCTCGTTTTCGGGCCGCGCTGCGCCCGCCATTTTGAGGTCAGGCTGCAAGATTAAGACAAAATGGTGGATCGTCGCAGAGGATGTGTGCAGGTACACAGGTGGGGCTCTGGTTGGCAACAGGGCTCGGAGGGCAGGCCCAATAAAGGTGAAATGAGGCTGGTTAGCAAAGATATCACCTCACCAATGCTGTGGATTCCGTAGATGCTGCTTCATGTAGGTCAGGCAGCACGAGTGGTATATGCGGCTGGATGCTTCTGGTGAGCTCGTGTGGGGTAGGGGAGGGCCCCAGCCCTCTCACCCTTCTAGGCGAGCAGATGCAGCTGAGTGGGGCTCACTGGGGAGGAACAGGGCCTTTTCCCTTGGGCCTTCTCCCGATGCCGGCTTCCGCCTACCGGTGTAGGGGATTGGCTGAAGAGAAGTCAGGTTGCTTAGCAACCAAAGGCAGCCTTGTTTTCGGGCCGCGCTGCGCCCGCCATTTTGAGGTCAGGCCGCAAGATTAAGACAAAATGGCAGATCGTCGCAGAGGATGTGTGCAGGTACACAGGTGGGGCTCTGGTTGGCAACAGGGCTCGGAGGGCAGGCCCAATAAAGGTGAAATGAGGCTAGTTAGCAAAGATATCACCTCACCAATGCTGTGGATTCCGTAGATGCTGCTTCATGTAGGTCAGGCAGCACGAGTGGTATATGCGGCTGGATGCTTCTGGTGAGCTCGTGTGGGGTAGGGGAGGGCTCCAGCCCTCTCACCCTTCTAGGCGAGCAGATGCAGCTGAGTGGGGCTCACTGGGGAGGAACAGGGCCTTTTCCCTTGGGCCTTCTCCCGATGCCGGCTTCCGCCTACCGGTGTAGGGGATTGGCTGAAGAGAAGTCAGGTTGCTTAGCAACCAAAGGCAGCCTCGTTTTCGGGCCGCGCTGCGCCCGCCATTTTGAGGTCAGGCCGCAAGATTAAGACAAAATGGCAGATCGTCGCAGAGGATGTGTGCAGGTACACAGGTGGGGCTCTAGTTGGCAACAGGGCTCGGAGGGCAGGCCCAATAAAGGTGAAATGAGTCTGGTTAGCAAAGATATCACCTCACCAATGCTGTGGATTCCGTAGATGCTGCTTCATGTAGGTCAGGCAGCACGAGTGGTATATGCGGCTGGATGCTTCTGGTGAGCTCGTGTGGGGTAGGGGAGGGCTCCAACCCTCTCACCCTTCTAGGCAAGCAGATGCAGCTGAGTGGGGCTCACCGGGGAGGAACAGGGCCTTTTCCCTTGGGCCTTCTCCCGATGCCGGCTTCTGCCTACCGGTGTAGGGGATTGGCTGAAGAGAAGTCAGGTTGCTTAGCAACCAAAGGCAGCCTCGTTTTCGGGCCGTGCTGCGCCCGCCATTTTGAGGTCAGGCCGCAAGATTAAGACAAAATGGCGGATCGTCGCAGAGGATGTGTGCAGGTACACAGGTGGGGCTCTGGTTGGCAACAGGGCTCGGAGGGCAGGCCCAATAGAGGTGAAATGAGGCTGGTTAGCAAAGATATCACCTCACCAATGCTGTGGATTCCGTAGATGCTGCTTCATGTAGGTCAGGCAGCACGAGTGGTATATGCGGCTGGATGCTTCTGGTGAGCTCGTGTGGGGTAGGGGAGGGCTCCAGCCCTCTCACCCTTCTAGGCGAGCAGATGCAGCTGAGTGGGGCTCACCGGGGAGGAACAGGGCCTTTTCCCTTGGGCCTTCTCCCGATGCCGGCTTCCGCCTACCGGTGTAGGGGATTGGCTGAAGAGAAGTCAGGTTGCTTAGCAACCAAAGGCAGCCTCGTTTTTGGGCCGCGCTGCGCCCGCCATTTTGAGGTCAGGCCGCAAGATTAAGACAAAATGGCGGATCGTTGCAGAGGATGTGTGCAGGTACACAGGTGGGGCTCTGGTTGGCAACAGGGCTCGGATGGCAGGCCCAATAAAGGTGAAATGAGGCTGGTTAGCAAAGATATCACCTCACCAATGCTGTGGATTCCGTAGATGCTGCTTCATGTAGGTCAGGCAGCACGAGTGGTATATGCGGCTGGATGCTTCTGGTGAGCTCGTGTGGGGTAGGGGAGGGTCCTTCTCTTTCCTAGAAAGAGAAGGAAAAGGAAGTAAGGGACGAAAGAATAAAGAGGAAAGATAGGTTGAGGCGAGAAGAGCTATATCGCGAAGAGCAAGGAATGCCACTCAGTCGCAAGCAGTACGCAAAGAGAACATAAAAGAAAAATAAAGAGACGAGAAGATGAGGAAGTTAGAAGGGCAAATGAACGTAGAAATGAAAGAAGAAGTGAAGAAGATAAGGGCAGAGAAGAGGCGAGGAAGCGCAAAGAATTCAATGATGATATTGAATGTAAGTGTAGACAGAGGGCACGCAATCTCGACTATCTGGAGCGGGAAGTTAAAAAACCCAATCCTGTTGTAGAATGGGAAGACATTGAAGAATTTTTCCCTGTGTACGATTTAGTCCCAGGCACCAGTGGGGCGAATATTGAGGAGGACTTCGACACCAGAAGCATTGGGGAGACGATCGATAAAATATATGATGAAATGGGGTTAGAGCGAGTATCCCAAGGGGAAAGAGAAGACGAGCGCTTAGAAAGCACTCAGCTGTATGACACCGAGGATGTCACCCGAAGTAGTGGGAGCAGGAGACTGTCCCTGGATAGGGTGGAAATCAGTAAGAACGAAGATGACACAAGGAGCTGCGTGAATTGGGAACTATCAATGTCCGACTCCAGAGAGGAGACAGAGTGCGAGGCAAATGAAGAAGGGAGACAGCCCGAAAAGCGGCTACCAAGGGACAAAGGGGTACGATGGTCAGATGCTAGCGAGTCCGCACCAAGGACATCAGAGTCTACCACACAGTCTGACCGACACGAAGGAACACCCCATGGTCAGAGGGGGGTGCCGGCACCCGCCTATGCAGACAGGTTGAGGACATTGCCAAGTAGACGGCGATGAGGGAATGTTACCCCAGCGGTAGACAGGAGAGCTATGGGGAAAGAGAAGGGAGTCTGCGTGTTCCAATTTCTGCTTCTAGAAAAAGGGGGAGCGAGATCGAAATATATTCCGTGGCCACACATGGATCGAGAGAACTTGAAAAACAAGCGTCCAATGTTGACACCGGGAGCTGGGAAGTGGATACACAAGTTAGAAAAAATGACAGGGGGTGTCATGTTAGCTATAGGGGAAATTAAAGGTCTCCTGATTTCCATACTCGGTGAGAGAGCAGACAATGTATGGGCACGGGCTGGGTCCCCTGGGGTTACCATAATTAACACTGCCCACAACGGAGCGCCATTTAATAATTGCAGAGCAGCAGTATGGAAGCTATAATGACTCGCAAAATGAAGGAGTCAGAAGATCCGTTAATTTATATCCAGAATGTCCAAGACACGTGGGTGCTCGAAACGCATGAATCTTGGACAAAATCCATACCTGTGTTTTACCACATTTTATGCCAAGGGTTACCAGAGCCTGTACAAAAACAGTTTAAGAAATTGATAGGAGTTGAGGCTAAACTTTGGGCCGAAATACAGTTGACCATTGCACATTGTTGCAGACTGTTGCAAGAAAAGAATCGGAAAAAGGAGGCAACTCGTAAAGGTGAGGAAGCGAAGCTGGTGCAAAATAAATTATCCAAGTATGCTCTCGAAGGAGCCATGCTGACTAGCCCAATCTGAACAGAACGCACAACAGGTGGCTATCCAACACCAGAATAACCAGGGTTTCGTAGGACAATACCCCAGGGGAAGGGGATTGAGAGGAAGAGGAAGGCAGAGTAATCAGGGAGGTTTCCAGAGTAATCAAGGAGGCTTTCAAAACGTAGAGATGGGCAGTTCAGATATGTTATATGGACAAACAGCCCGACCACCGCCGGTTTGTTGACTGTGTGGAATAACGGGTCACCTGGCGCGCGCGTGCAGAAGCCAAGATGCGTAGCAAAATAGCCAAGGATTGGGAGCAGGCGCAGAGAATGCACCTACAATCCCACAACAGGGCGATGCACAGAATCACACACTATAGCAGCAAGCACCAGGCATACAGCAGGGTGCGCAGCAGGGGGTTCAACTCCCGAGCATGGGGAACTTGCCACAAGGGCAATTCCAACAGGCACCACCGCAAATGTCTCAGGCCACAAACTCTGCGAGGGGAGGCAACCCCGGGAATGGAGAAAATCCACAAGTGTACAGTGGACCTAACTTATATATGAACTAGGACAGCTCACTGGGAACCCTAATGTGCTCTATCCTATCAGTGACACCAGACCCTAATAGGGAACCTAGGGTGAATGTCGCCATAGGGGGTAAAGAATATTCCTTCTTAGTTGACACGGGGGCAACACGCTCATGCATACGAGAAGGCACATTTTCCTTGTGCGGAGAGGCTACAGATACTCAACGTTTTACAGGAGCTCACAGTAAAGTTCCCTTTACAGACACACTCCCAGTCTCCATATGGGAATGTGAAATGAATGTACGTTTGTTGTATTCGCGTCAGACCCCAGTAAACATTCTGGGTCGAGATCTAATGACAAAATTGAATATGACTATCTCGTTTACAGAGGAGGGCATAGTATGCTCTACCCCAGGAATGCATTATTTGAACGTGTGCGATATGATCAGAGCCTATTCAGGACACAAAGCCATGAGAGCTATACCACTGGAACCTGAGGTTTTCGCATATGGCATACGTGTACTTATGGCGGGATTACCAGGCCTCACAGACAAGGTCAGGAGAACCCCGGACACATTTTTATTCAGGCCGAGAATACCAATGCATGAAGAGAAGGAACAAATATTTCCCTTCATGATATATGCTGCAACAGTGCGAAGTAGGATAGCATTAGTTGAAGGCTACGATGATGAAGGCAGACAATGGGGTGCAATTATCGCCATTGAAGAAGGGTATCGAGTGACTGACGTCACCAATGACGATCTGTTTGAAGAACAGCCTGACTCAGAATAGACAAGGGTAGAAGTGAGTCTCATATTTTGGGTGAAAATGATCAAAAGGGAAGTGCCCCAGCAAATGATGTTGGCACTGATACGTCCAGAATACTTTGATGACGACATGGCCCAGGTGCCTGTCTCAGTATGGACCACAGGACCTTATGACGTAGGCCTCCTGAAGGGGGTGGGAGAAGTGAAAATTAAACTGAAACCAGGAGCAATTTTACCAAAAGCGCGACAATATCCCATGTCCAGAGAGGCGGATGAAGGGATTGCAAAGACTATTTCCGCCATGATGGAACAGGGCATCCTCGTGACGTCAGAGCCACCCTGTAACACTGTGATTTATCCTGTCAAGAAATCAAAAGGAGGGTCTTGGCGTTTAATTCAAGATTTAAGAGCGTTAAACGATATTGATGAAGCCGAGTTCCCTCTAGTCCCAAATCCTTCCACGATTTTATGTAATATACCTGTCAAGGCAAAATATTCACGTGATTGACTTGAAAAATGCTTTTTTCTCAATCCCGTTGCATCGTGATTAACAAGATCTGACGTCGTTCACATTCAGACAAATGCGTCTGAAAAGCACAAGGTTGCCACATGGGTACTGTGAGTCCGCATCCATCTTTAACAGAGTCCTCCAGATGGACCTGAGCAATATTGCAGTAGAAAGCGTTGTCTTGCAGTTTGTGGATGACATTCTGATTTGCAGCACGACAGAAGAACAATGCAGGCGCGATTCAGTTCAGCTACTGACTATACTGGCTGAGAAGGGTTATGAGGTTGACAAGGAAAAACTGCAATATTGTCAACGGGAGGTGCTGTACATAGGCCAGTTGATTTCACATGAGGGAAACAGGTAACCCCACAAAGGGATGAAGCTATCATGAACACGGCAAAGCCACTCACGGTAAAGCAAATGCAGAGCTTTCTAGATTTGTGCAATTATGTTAGAGCATGGGTCTTCGATTACAGCTCGTATACCAAGCCCTTGCTCCAGGCCCTAAAGAAGGCCAACGGGAGAAAGGAAAAGATTGAATGGACTGAGACAATGGTAAAAGGGTTTACAGAACTCAAAAGAGCGATTTGTACGGCTCCAGTCCTCGGGATTCCTAATTATGCAGAAGAATTCTACCAGTTCTCGCACACGAATGGCAGCGTTATGACAGCAGTGCTCGCCCAAAAAACCTTGTTGGGGTACAAGCCCCTGGCATATTACAGTGGGAATCTGGACCCAGTAATGAGAGGCCAATTCCCATGTGAACAAAGCTTAGCTGCTGCAGCGTTCGCAACAGAGAAAGCAACAACCATTGTATGGGATGCACCATGACGTTATACGTCGAGCACTCATTATTGAACATCTTAGAGAAACCGAAGGGTATGCTGACAGCTCAAAGAGCTTCTGCCTATGAGGTGATTATATCTAACCCATCGATCAAAATAGTTCGATGTAAAACAGTAAACCCAGCTACATTCATAGCCGAGCCAGTCACTGAAGGAGACCCGATACATGACTGTGCAAACTATGAGGAATTCTATGAGGAAATCCCAAGGGTAAAAGAAAACACCCTAGCAGGAGGAGAGATTTTCATTGATGGTTCTTCAAGAATCGACCAAGAAGACGGACAAAGATATTCAGGCGTTGCCGTGATGAAACACATAGCAAACGGAGAATTTCGAGTACTCACCAGTGCACAAATACCATCTCATTTTTCAGCACAGGTTGCAGAGTTATTGGCATTGATACTCGCCATTGAGAACCATGCAGACCAGGAAATAACAGTGTACAGTGACTCCGCCTATGTGACATCCACAGTGCACGCAGGCCTAGCGCGCTGGAAAAGGAGGGGCTACCTCCGAGCGGACGGCACGCCAGTGCAGCACGCAGCCTTATTGGACAGGCTGATTAAGGCACTACAGCTCCCAGTGGGCACAGCGGTCGTGAAATGCGCCGCCCATACTCATGGGCTAGATTTTGTGTCGCGCGGAAATCACGCAGCAGACACGGAAGCCAAGCGTATGGCCTCCAAAAGTGAGACGATCATGGAAGTAGAAGTGGCGTGCACCCATGAATGAACGATGGTAGCACGAACCACACCCGAAGCCTATAGTAACATGGGGCAGACAGAATTGATGGAGCTTGAAGGAGAGGCACCGCAAGATTAATAGAACCTTTGGAAACGTCAAGGGTGTTCTTTAAACCCCTCTGACAGATTGTGGCGGCAAGACAGTACTGGTAAACCAGTCATGCCTGTAGCCCTACTGAAAATAGCATTGGAGCAATTACACTACCCATTACATATGTCAAAAGAGGATCTAGCTGCAACGCTCGCGGAAGACTGGTTCATACCGAATTGTTTATGGTGAACTGCATTATCTGCCAGCAATTCACTGCTGGGCACACATTAAAAGTAGTGAGAGGAGTCCTCCCCCGGCCAAATGGCCCTTTTCAGCACTTACATATCTGACATGATCCAAGTATGTAACGGGTACAGGTACTTAATTGTAGTGGTGTGTCCATTCTCTAGATGGATAGAAGCAGATCCCTGTACACACCCAGACTCAACCTGTGCAGCCAAATTCCTGGTGAGGGAAGTGTTCTGTAGATGGGGGGTGTGCAAGGTGATGAGATCAGACAACAGGGCTCATTTTGTTAACTCAGTCTTAGAACAGATCAGCTTGCTGCTTGATACAAAGCACAAGTTCTCGTCGGCGTATCATCGGGAAGGTAATGGTATCTGTGAGAGGTTCAACGGCTTGTTAAAGGAAGGGATAGCCAAGTTGAAGCTTACTCTAAAGAGGGGATGGTTGCACTGCCTTCCACTGGCATTGTATGCTCTTCGGAACCAACCAGGCTCCGACCATCATTTTACCCTGCACGAGATAGTCACAGGAAGGAGAATGAATACCCCTCGCACCCCACGAGATTGAGCTAGATGTGATGCCCAGCCAACCAAAGAGGTCCTGGGAACCGAATTGTCCCAATACTTGCACTGTATGACATACAGCCTTACTGTCATTTCAGACCAACTACAGCGACGACAAAAAGGGTGCAGCGCAGCACAAGACACAGCAGGAGGCACTGAGGCAGACGCAGCTCAAGGTCTACGTGTACCTCTCATCTTCCCTGGAGACGCTGTGTTGGAAAAAAAACACACGAGGAAAAGGTGGGACGAGCCAAGATTCAACAGCCCTTTTATCGTACAGGACTGCACTCCATCAGCTGTTAAACTGCAGGGCAGGAGAGCATGGATTTTTCTAAATTACATTAAGCCCTATATCGGAGAAGGCCGTAAAGCTGCACCCCACCGCAAAGAAATTACAGTCAACGGGGAAGAACCTCAGCACTTGCAGACGAGATCCATGAAGAGGAAGAAGGACGCATGAGCAGAAAAGCCAAGCCAAAGAACCCGTTTGTAAGTTTTGGCTTAAACTGGACAGTTCCTCTAAGCAAAAAGGGGATAAGGACATAACGGACACTCTATGCATCTCAGTTGTAGGGTGATGAAGACAATTGTGCATCTAAGCCACAACACATGTTTGATGACTTGGACTTGTAAAGCAATCGCACTTAAGCGTCGAAGAGAACAAGACTCAAATAGAGTGTGATCAAAGACTTTCGCGTAGAATCTAAACACAGTATCCCGACTCATAAAAGAGCAGGACATCACCTTGCAGTATCAATGGTGTCACCTAGCAGAAATATCACAAGGGATGTGTTGTCCTGTTTTCAATTAGTGCTGGAGACATATCCGTCGCTTGTAGGGAGAGTCACCAGTGTCACATACTTTATTCAAGATCCTGCCAACAAGAAAGTAATCTGGCAAATGTTAACTGTCATTGCAGAAGCCTACATTCAGTTGCCTGAATACAGTGTTAAGGACACAAATGCTTCCACCACAGGCAATTATAGATGAACTCGTCAATACACTCTTCTTCCGCATCATAGAAGAGTGCCCAGCTATTGTCGGAAGAACCACTGACACACTTACATTTATCAGAGATCCAATGAACACTGAACATTTGAACCAGCTGTGGGTCAAACTGAACTACCTAGTAGCAATCCATGCTGCAGGAAAGTGCAGGGACTGTTCACGTCAAGGGAAGGGCCTGTGATCCAGAACCCATCAAGCAGGACAAATGTCCCTGTTACCGGAGGACAGCCGGCTGGCACACAACATCCTGTTTCGCCTAGTAACAGACTTTCCAGAAATGGTGGGGAGACCTGCCGAGGTTGATGTCATTACCTTCATCAGAGATCCAACTAATGTCGCACAGATGGGAACGCTCCTCCACGGTATCATGCTGCAAGTGGAGCTGTCCAACTTTCAGAGGGACTACATGAGGAGATTCCAGTGAAACCGTCCGCCGTGTGAGAGATCCAGGAGACAGAGTCAAAGCACTTCATCTTTCCGCTGTGGGACAGATCGTGGAAGCAGAGACGAGAACTTCACCATTTTATTTTTTCTTATTTTTTTACTTTAATTTTGAGTGATTGCTAGTTTTCTATTTTTTTGCATTGAACAGATTCCAGTATGTCCTCAGGATTGAAGCAGATCTGGGGGGTGGACTGGGATCTCACCTATTTTGAATATGCACAATGAATGTGACTCGCCAAAGGTGTTAGTCTAATCTTTTTCCATAGTCTAGCAAGGGAACTGTATCCCATATCCAGAGACAATCAGCACCCACAAGAGGGGGGACACTTACGAAGCACCAGACACTATAAGACACTAACTTTCAAGAACCAACAATGGAGTGAACGAAAAGAGTAGAAAATTAACATTTTCCTATAATCAAAATGGGGGCCCAGAACTGTAACCTGGTCATCCCACCAGCAGAGGGGTGCCCCTGCTTCCATGGAAGGAAATGCTGCCACCTGTCTTACCGCACGATCATATGTATATGCATGGTGATTATCATTGTCTTTCTGTCATTAACAATCAGAACTGCATTCTTTATTGGTGCACGAAGCGGTCCAATTGCAGTACACCCACATGATAATGTACGCATGAGTCCCACACAAGCACCTAGACCCTATATAGTTATTCCAGTCCCGAGAAAATTCGATGGTAAGGTAAATGAACTGAAATTGAATGTAATCAGCAGTGACACACATTTGAGTTAAGGAATGAAGAGAAGATCTGGAGACAGGGTCAGTACGGAATGAAAACATAGCACTGACAACTACACGCACCCACACACTGAATGCACATGAACTAGGGCAAGTGTTAATGGCTACGGAACCTCAAGCAAAGGCAGCAGAGAGCACAAGACTGCCTGCCGAACAATCAGCCTCAGAAAACAATGAGAGAAACCGAGAAGAATCAAGAGAAACGCCAACTAAAGAAGATGTAACAAGAGCCCTTAAAAAGACAGAAGCAGCTGTAGGAGAAATCACTGCAAGGACAAAAATGTTGATAGATCATTTATTCCCGTTCATAGCTAAAGCTAAGAAGCTACATGAGGAACTGGAAACCAAACCCGCAGAGACTGTACTGACAATCACACAAGTTCCAACACAAGGAGCAAGTACCAGGCCCATGATGCAGCCATACACGGGGCCGGTGACAGGCTGGTGGCTAATAAAGACACTTGTAGAGGGCAGGAAAAGGATGAAAGAAGAAAAGGAGGGAATTGCAAAACCTCCACCTACCACTTCAATGCAGAGAAGGAAACATGCTCCATCGACCAGAATGCCTGAGAATCCCCCAGCAAGGAAAAGTCACACAGACACGTTTAGAGATGTAGTTATAGTGAACTACAGGAAAACACTAAGAATCAAGAGTAGCCCACATGAGGACAGCAATGAAATGAACGATTACCTGGACAGCACAGCGCATCTGGGGAACAACAATTGGTACCAGCACATGAAAGAAGTTGGAAGACATCCCCCAGCAAGGAAAAGTCACACAGACACGTTTAGAGATGTAGTTATAGTGAACTACAGGAAGACACTAAGAATCAAGAGTAGCCCACATGAGGACAGCAATGAAATGAACGATTACCTGGACAGCACAGCGTATCTGGGGAACAACATTTGGTACCAGCACATGAAAGAAGTTGGAAGACGAAATTCGGAAGAAGAATGCTTTATGTGTGCACTTCTACCGTACAGCATGGGAACATCCAAGATCTTCGTGGCTGTAGAAATTGATGTCCCGACAGCACACTGTTTGTCACACGTAGCAATGTGCAACACCAGAGGACAGTTTATGGGAAAAGATGCCTCACTGATATGGGCAACTGAAACAGCATATCCCGATGAAGATGATTATGTCCAGGACATTAAGACAAGAAACAGAGCTCATACCAGGAATCACGTGATCAGGTATGAAAAGCCAGAAGTGAAAGAAGCAGGAACAAGATGGGAAATTAACCCGAGACTGAACGTCCAAGGAAAAACTGCAGAAGAAGCCCAAATTTGGAACAATAGAGTCCAAGTGCAGATTTAGGGAACAGTGCTTTCACCAAACGGATGGGAAGAAGGAGTAGTGATATGCCAATCTTGGATGGTCCTTGGAGCCTGCAAAGAAGCAGTAGAAAACTCACAAAAAATGTGCAAATCTCTATGGCCAAAGTTGGTAAAGTTACTAACCTGGGTCGAAGATAGAGGGGGACCATTACAGATAGTGCCACTGGAAAGCCCAAAATTGTGCTACAGGAACAAGGGCACAAGGAAGATGGGAGAGAATCAGAACTGCGGACGCATCTTTGAAGCTCCAGGAATGACTCACGGAACTGCAGTAATTATGGATCATTACTGGGCGTGTAGATCCAAAGCATACATAAGGCTGCCGAGAAATTGGGGAGGCATATGCACAATAGTGAACGTCCACGTTCCTGCACTAGTGATCCCGACGAGTGACCTGAACATTGACAGCTTTCCAAAAGCAGATGCCCACCTGAGGAAAAGGAGATCCGCAGAACTGGTATCCCGAATGAAGAGAGAAAACTACTTTTCTGCCAAATCAGAAGAGGCATTCCATGCAATCCCGTATGAACACAGGCTCTTCAGTCTCACCTCATCAGTATTCACAACGATCCTCGTGCCATGGATCCAAGTTGGAGTAAATACTAAATGGTTGCAGATAACCAGATGAGAGTTATTGCAGACCAAAAACACTACCATAAAAGGATTCAATGCTATTAAGGAAGAACTAAGAGCAATCCGACTGATGACCCTCCAGAACAGATATGTACTTGACATGATCACAGCGATGGATGGAGGTGTTTGCCCAAAAATTGGAGAATCGTGTTGCACATTTATACCTTCGCATGACGAAGAAAATGGAACCTTAACAGAAGTCATAAGTATGCTGACAAACCTACAGAACCAGACGATCAATGAAACTGATGAAGTTGATGATGACAGCTGGTTTGGAACACTATTCTCATGGGTCCCATAATGAATGGCAGACATATTCAAGTTTCTGGGAGCCCTGCTATTCATGATACTACTAGGTTTTTGTGTTATCAAGATAATCCTCACACAATGCCAGAAAAGTGCGAAGAAGATCATGATTGACGTCAAACCAGGATGGAAGCCGAGAGACCTAACAGATGAAGAAATAAGAGACTTTGTGAAGGCCAGCGAATTTGCTCCAAAAGGAACAAAATTTGTGTATCCCAGAAGACAGACTTTATGAAGGAAAATGGATCTATTGTAGCCCAAATGGTCAGTGTCAGCTTATGACCTGGAACAAAGACGAACCTGTAAAAACAGCAGGAAGCCTGAAAGGAGTGATAAAAATATGGACTCCAAAGAAACACACGTTTACACCATCATGTACAACCCCAGAAGATGAAGCATTGGATGCAGAAGATCCAAGTAAGAGTAAACTAAAGGAGGAAGAAGAAGAAATGGTTGATAAACCGACCAGAGGGGGGTGTGTAGAGGAGATCCCAAATATGTCCTGCACTCCAGCCACCCATTTCAAGATGCCAGAAGCATACTCGCCAAGATATGTGACGTATGAGGATCAAATAAACCAACAGAGAGCCACAGTAGGGCTCTGTCCAGTGCCAATCAGAAGGACTTGTATACCTATTGAAGCGCCAATAACCAGACAACCATGGGCTGCACAGTATCCATTGAGACAACCATACCAGCAGTTGACACGAAATGAAGACTACTTACAAACTGTCCCCGAAGAGACCCAAAGGGCCTTAATCGAACGCAAATGGTGAACAACACAAGGGCCCGGACAGACGCACAGACGAACAAAACGCGGACCAAAAGAAATATGTTACGAATAATGACGTAATGAACATTGAAGAAGAGACGACATTGAAATCAAAAGGAGACATAACCAGGATTGAATTATGCAACTGCCTGTAAATAGGCTTGGAACGCAAGAAGCTAAGGAAACGATACTGCTTGCAATGCTTAGTAGAAGGATAGAGCGGCAAGCGCCAACTATATATCTACCTCAAGAAGCACATTATACAAGTGTGACTCCATTTTATAAATGCAGAATTAAGCCCTGGGCGGTGAAGGATAAACAGGCCAGGATTCAGATACTAGCTCAAAGCCAGACAAAGAGCAGAATCGAAACTCAGCAAGAAGCCGCTCATGAAGGGAGGAGAGTGGCAACTCCGAAGAAACAAAACTTAAGAGCATAGAAGCCTGCCCCGTGAAGGTCGAGATAAGGAGGCCCGGCAGGTGGCAAGGCCAAACAAAAGAATCAAATACACAAATTGAGGGAGAGTGAAGCAGATTCACAGTGAACGGACACATGATCAGTCAAGTGCAAAGAGGTACCAACGTCTGATGTCACCCAAACCAGAGGGTGCCATAACTTTTCCTGATAAGAAGCTACAGTTTCGAGGCCAACCACAGCCAACTAATTGACACATAGGCCTAAAGCGCTGATTGATGGAAGAGAGGCAGGGTGAATCTTGGGGCACTCCGCATCTGGGTGTCTGTTCTGCATGCTGCTAATTAAAGTGGAGATTCATGCCTAGGGGTGTAACCCACCCAATCACAATGGACCAAATAATCTAGGGCCCTATAGCTAGTAAAAACCAATGAGACGTCGTACTTGTAGAGATGTCTATCACGAGTGATGTAGAGGGATAGGCGTAGACGCCCACCCGATAAGAGTTATCCAATCCTCACGCTCTGTTACCATATACAGATATAGCACCTATATTTAAGTTACCTTTCCCGACAAACAGAATTGCATGTCAAACTTATGAGTTCTACACGTCAATGATGACGAGAATTTGCTATAAAAATTACTGTTTGCATGAAGAATTTGGAAGTTGAAGCGAGACAGGTGATTGCATCACTGTTGATTTCCATTTGTTTCCCCGTTTTTTTATACTCGTCATTAAACGGACTTCCCTTTGCCAAACCATTGACTTGTCCTTATTGATTGGTGTTGGAGTAAGAGAATCCTGCACCCCATCCTCCTCAAGGTGCAGCTATCTTGTTTTAAGGTGCCGGAGGGCGAGCTCTGAATCTCATGGGCCCTTTCAGAGGTTTCTCCAACCTCCAGTACAGCCCTCTTTTGGATGGGAGGTATTAGAATTATATTTGTTGTCTTTCTTTGGCTGTTTCCCTTCATCCTTTTCCTGAGTAGCCCCAGAATCCTTGTGAGTAGCCATGTTGGCAACCCACAAGTCAGCAACCTTAGCTAGCTTCTTTGGATCTATCTCATTAGAAACAGTCAAGTGCTGTCTCAGCTCAGGAGAGCAGACATAAAAAATAGACTCCAACATTACAAGATTCCTCATTCCTTCATAAGTGTTTACTCTGTAACCCTTAATCCAACCATCTAAGTTTTTCAAACCCTCACATACCCAGGTAGCCCAAGGGGTACCATCATGCTTTTTGAGGGTCTTAAACCTCTTAAGGTACTGGGAAGAGGTCTTCCCAAATTTAGCAATCAAAGCTAGCTTCACACACTCATAATCCATCCTATCCACCTCCCCCAACTCCATTACAACATCAGATGCAACAGTGGGTAGCCTAGAGAAGAGCCAGGGAATCAATTGATTCCCTGAGAGACCTTGAATACCATGGTTATATTCAAACTTTGCCAACCAATCTAAAATATCAAGCTTAACCTCATACATACCCACAATTTCTTTAGGCATACAGGGTCTCTTAGGACTGGAAGACCTAGAAGACACTGGGAGAGAAGCATTCTCAAGAGACATTTCAAGTTCATGATTCAACTCCATTTCTCTGAGCTTAAGTTCTTGCATTTTGTTTTCAGTTTGAGCATTTATACGTTTGAATTCCAGTTCAAGCCTCATTTTCTCTAGAGCAATGAATTCACGACTGAGTGTAGGACCTGTGGGGGTCCCAGTGGACAAGGGTTGAGGTTGCTGAGCAGGCAAGGGAGCAGAGAGACCTACATTAGGAGACACATCTACTTCTTCCAACTCATCTTTAACAGACATAGCATCATCCTCAATACTTTCCACATTTGCTAAGGAGTCGGGCATTTCAGACCCACTCCAAAGACTTGAGTTCTTTAACAACTTTTCAACCAATTCAATCTTTTTGCCTTTGGCAGAGAGTTTCCTTTCTTTACACATGTTTCTTAAATAATCAGCAGTGTAACTCAGGAGGGTCTCCTGACTGTGTCTTTCCATATCAGACTTGATTAATATTGCTTTTTAGTGATGTTAGCCTTGTGGTTAGTTGATCCAAGGTAATAGCAGCACTCTAAGTGTAATTACTATACTTTTATCCTCACCACTGCACACCAGTGTTAGGCAGAATTATATGCAGTACCCTTTTGGAACACTAGACACAATTAGGACTACAATTGACAGTACAACTTCACCTTTGGCAAAAGCCTGTACTACACAGTTATAGCGGTTGCAGTAGTGGAGCAGCCAGACTTATCTCAAGAGTAAGTGAGCAGTACAAATAGTTACACAAAGACAGCAATTACTATGGTTCAGGCAAACACTGACTCAAGGTTTCTAAGTAAAATAATATAGATTTATTTACTCAACAGTTTTATAACATTTCACTATTGTAAGCAAGTTAAAAATCACAATCATAAATACACCACACCACTTCCCTTAAATTCCAAACAAGTTAAGCTCACAAAATGAAGTGGGAGCAACATGGCACTCCAGCAATTTAAAAGGGAGGGAAAGACAACGTTATTAGAAATTAGGCAAAACCAACAGGTAAGTAATGAGAGCAAGGGAACAAGAGGGACTACAAGGTTAAAATCAGATAGAAAAGGCTTAGGGCCAAAGTCAGTGGTTCAAAAGTCTTTTGCTCAAGATAATAGGTTCAATGTAGTTTGCGGTAAAGTTCGTGGCACAGATTCCGGACGAGGTTGGTTGGTACAAATGTTAGTTCACAGGGAAGGGAAGGACAAGCCCTCAGATTGGAGAAAGATTTCAAACACTTTCACCGCGGCTGAGCAAAACGCACAACCGGATTCGCACAATACCTTAAAACGGAGAGGGAGCTGTAGCTGAGGTGGACGTTCCTGTTGGTTCCTGCAGGCTCACGATTCCTGAAGCGACTGTTGGACTGACACAAAGTAGGAAGACTGGAGGGTCCTGCGCTACACAGGGAAGAAAACGGCAGCAGAGCAACACAATGAATAAAAAGTGTGCTCCTTAAAATCCAAGCAGGGTCCGACCTTCCCGGCTATCCGGCCCACTGTAGCTCTGTACAGCAAATTCGACCAGAGGAGGGGTCCTGGCTTGTAGTTTGGGCAAACTGGTTGGTCCCACCAGCTCAAGGGAAGACGTTTCCTGGAGGATATCCTCTGTCGTCGGATTTGGAGATTCAGACCTTCAGCAGGGCTTCACTGGGCGGTTCAGTCGTTGTAGTGGTCCTCTTCTTCCAGTTCCTCATTGGTTCTTTCGTTCCAGTGGCAACTCTGCCTTTCCAGTCCCAGAGACCTGCTTTTTATGCAGTTTTCCACCATTCATACAGCCTGGCTGTCAATCACACAGCAGGGTGGCTGGCCTGGCAAGGCCAGTCCCCTTAGCCAATTAGACAAGAGTGCGACTTGGGTTACCAAGGCAACCCATGGCAGGGGTCCGAAGATCCCTCCCTCACATCCTGCCCCTGTAGACTATCAGGGGCCTTAAGGAGGGCTACTGTGCAGAAGCCTGCAAAAAGACAGCGAACAAAGGAATCATCCCCGGTTTGGCTTGCAGAGAAAAACACGAGAAAGACTAACAAAAAGAAGTAGCGACTAACCCCAGCCGGAGACAAAATAAAATGTATTTGGGCAAGCGGGTTTATGTCTGAGGCTAATATAATAGCCTAAAACATTACCAATTTTATGTAATATAATCGCGGTAGGAAAGTTTGGGTAGATACCACTGCCACCAGCCAAGTCTTAAAGTTAAGGGAGCAAAACAAGTCTCCAAGAGGCACAGACAACAAGGGATAAGAGTTAACCCTTTCCAGTACTCCTTGTAAGATGGGGTGTACTGGGTCTGCAGTTAATATAAACTATATAAAGTTAATGGGAACTTTACCTGTTTCTGGGGGACAGTAGTCAGCCCCAGAAAAATTGAGACATTGGGAAGTCTCAAAGACAACCCCGTGTCACTGCACTGAAGGTGCTGTGTAACACACACAACAAGTGGTGCTCTGGAGTAGGTGAGGCTCCAATGCCCAAGATCACACAAAAAGTAAAGATACACACAGCCAAACACATGTAAGAGTGGGCAAAAGGCTCACACTCTTACCAGGTGACAAAAAATAAACCCTAGAAGTCCAGCAAAGCTGCTGAGGGACTCATTAGGTAAGGGGAATCAGCCATTTATTGAGAATTCTCCCTAACACTGGTATCTGTTACATAATTAAGCAAAAAACTGATGGGCAGCGGCTTTCCCGGGTCAAGTAATGCCCCAGGCCGAGTTAGAGGCCAGAGCAAAGCAATAGCTTAACATTAGCCCAAGGTCAGTACCTGCCCCTGCCCGGAGGGGTTTATTGCTATTAGCATCCCAGCACTTTGTACCGTCATGTTCATAGTTTTCTTTTTCAAGCTGAGAAATGGCATGTTTGCCGTTTCTCAACTTGAAGAAAAACTACAATGCAAGATGGCCACCATGGATTAGGAAGAAGGGAACTACACGTAGTCCATTCTGCCTTTATATGGTGGCCATTTCTGTGACAGAGATACAACGGGGAGAGACAACGGAGAGCAAGATAAGTGAGGACGGGTGGGGAATGGGGAAAGTGGGGTTGGGGAATGTGGAAATTGGGGTTGGGGGAACGAGGGGAAAGGGAGAGCGGAGGGCGCACTTACAAGATTCCGGGCAGGGACGATGGCGACCTCCCCCGCTTCTGAGGAGGCTCGGAGCAGTGGTTTTACCTTGTGGTAATGCCCCCGTTCAAAGCCTCCTGATTGGCTGGGAGGCCACCTACTTCCATTTAATGGGGAAACTTTCAGGTACAGTGAATCAGTTCATTACGGCTAATGCCTATTTCAGGATGCAATGCAGCATTATGGCATTTCAAGAGCCAACTCTCTGGTATAGCTAGTCAGCTGATTGGCCATTGCAGCAGTTGTGTGTTCTTAGGTTCTACGAGGTATGGGCTCCATACTTCTCATGAAACAGGTGAAATGGTTCCTTGATACATGGGTTTCAAATCGTCAGAAAGGGGTCCTTTCGCCTTGATCTGCATCCGCCGCATGGCTGAGGGGTTAGTTGGGGGTGGGCATTGGTAGCAGCGTTGGTAATGCGGCTTGTTTCTCCAAGTAACTTATCTTCATTACTCTCGTATGGAATGTCGAGCTTCCTTGAAAGGTGCAGTTTCCATTATTGGGGGGCCCATGTACGAGCATTGGTTATGGCTTTGAAGGACACTGCATATTGTGTTGGGTTTATGTTGTATGGTTATTGCAGCCCTGCTAACTGTATAGCATAGGCGCGTGGGTGCAGCTGCAATGTGGCACAGGTGGAGTCCTTGACTGCTTGTACACAGAGCAGAGGCCCTTTGTTTGTACTTGCAACTTCTCTGCTGTTCCCCTGTTGCAAGGCAGGCGCGCAACACCATTGAGCTGGCCGGGCTTCAGCCCCCAGGCCGCCGAAATTTGAGTTGGGGGGCAAGGCTTTGTGTTACTCAGAGGGGAGAGAGGCCTTTCCTAAAACCGGCAGCTTTAAAGGGTTACTGTGTTCGTGCAGAAATATTTATTAGAACAAACGGAGCAAAACTTTACAGCTGCTAGTTTCAGGAAAGGCTTCCGTCACCGCACTGCCTTACAAAAATGAAATGCACACATCAGCCCCCTCCACACGGATGCAAGCGAACATATAACAACGTTATGTGTTCTTTCACATCCGAGGGGAGGGGGCTGATGTGCACACTTGCTTTTTGTTAGGCAGAGAGGCGAGGGAAGCCTTTTTCTGAAACTAGCAGTGTGAAAGGGTGTGCAATCATGTTAGCTCATTATGAATGTGTGCAAGGAGTGTGTGTGTGTGTGAATGAGTGTATCATGGATGGGGACTGTGTGCTCATGTAAATGAGCGAGTGTATGGTCAATGGGATACTTAAATGAGTTAGTGAATGTGTAATTGTGTGTCTGTGTGTGCATATATATGTGTGGTGCTGGACTGAGGAGCCGATTCTGGCGGGTAGAGGGTGGGGATTGTGGTGGTTGGTAGGAGAGTAACGGGTGGGGAAAGGGCAGGGCTTTAAGTGGGCCGGGCCAGCCGAACAAGGCTCCAGCAGTCTCCAGAAAGGGCTCCCGAGCCTGGCCCTGCCGGGGGCCCACCCCCTGACTGGTCTCAGCCAGCCGACAACTCAGGCAGCCCGTGTAGAGGCTGCATGGTTACACAAGCTGCATGCTGGTGTCAGCACTTCGGTTTAGAAAAAAGAAAAAGGCAATGTAGCATCACCTTTTCTTTTTTCTAAACCAAGTACTGGCACCTGCAGGCAGCAGGTGTAACCATGCAGTGTGGGCTGCCTGATGTTTATGTACTCGAACCAGAGGAGGGCTGGAGGACCCAGTCTCTCCTTTTGTTTCCTAGTAACTAGTCATCGCCCAGCATGAATCCTTGCCTTCTTGCTGGGTGAGGACAAGTTACTCAGAAACAAGAGGAGAGACTAGGCCCTCCAGCCCTCCTCCTGTTTCAAGTAGATAGACACCAGCATCAGGCAGACCTTTTATTCAAGGAGCCCGTGGTTAAAGCGGCGCTCCTTGAATGAAAGGGCTGCCTGCTGCGTGCGAGCTAGAGCACACTGGTCTCACACCTTTTGGTGCGCCCAGTCCCTTCTTTTGCTTAAAAGGCGGGGCTGGGCGCTTCAAAGGCAATAATGGGGTGAGCTCTCGTGAAGGGGCGTTTCCTTAGGCCACCGTACCAAATAAAGCCCCCCACCCCCTCGATTTCCAATCCCACTTAAATAACTGGGAAAGGGTGCTAGAATATATTGGCTCCCTGCCAGACAACCCTTGGGGTATAACAGAGGTGGCAGAGCATCTAAGTTTGCCCCACCCAATTTCTAAAGTGGCTCCACCCATAACTAGTTAGCCCTCCTCCCTCCCCCAAATAATGCAGGTTTCGTTGCAACATACAGAAATAGGCTATTTAACATAATCATTGCCAGTCAGATCTTTATTCTTCGACAATAATATACCTGTATATATTCCACAGCGCCTTAGGCCAGATGTCTCCCTCTTCTAAGTGCAGCATTAGTAGCTGTTATGCCAAATTCAATGGTACTCAGTTTTCAGCCTCGGAGAGATGAAGGGCTGTGTCAGCCCTGCCAGGATTCAAGTACAGATTGGTACCATATCAGAGGGGAGCGCTTACCCTGTTAGCTATCCACCCATTTTAACTTTGTGAAGTAGAACAACATGCTATGAGAAGACATGCAATTGAAAATATGAACGCAAATGGCACGTCTACTTATACTAGCATTCAACGGCGTGATTGCATCGTGACTTACGTGCACTGTTCACATAAAATGCCGGTCTTGTATGTAAACATGTCTTGAGTTTCTGGTTCAGATTTCTTCAATATATTTCGTGTCCCCACTGCAGAGTGGTGTTCCAGGGGCCTTTTGACAGACTAGGAGTAATGAATGAGGTGGCCAGAGCAATGCACGGCATGGTTGGGAGAGTGGGGGAGGAGATGAGATTAAGCGACCAGACATCAGACTGAGTGACTGTATTCTCCTCACCCTTCACCCTTCCCCCGTTTCCCCCCTGCCCCCCAGCCCACAAGCGGGAAGAGCTCACCTTTCCTCTGGGCGCTCATTGGATACAGATGTCCAATGAGCTGTGCACTGAATGGACGATGTCATATTTCAAATCAGCAACAGGCGGGGATCATAATGCCCTTGAGGCACGGGTCAAGGGTCAAGAAAGCTATGTACCGCTTATATTTTGCAGATTTGCATTGATCACATAAATTATGCAATGAAAAAAAAAAGTTATTCACCTGTGTCCCTCCCGTCCTCCCGCGTCTTGCACAGTCCCTGGAACACCGCCATAAGAGGCTAGATAACGCGCAGCACATGTTACACAGGGCCCTGTAGTTAATTCTAATTCCACCGCTGATAAACAAAGGGAGCACACGAGTTATGCTTAAGCTTAAACTTAAATTCATTCCTTACTATTGAGATGCAGTAATGTTCTTGAAGCTTCTCGAAATGCATATTGAAGACAGATTTAGCAATGCAATAAGTATTTTAAATGGATAGCAGCGTCGAGTCTTCTTTACAGCAAACATAGGTTACATAAGCAACTATCACTGTGTCCAAGAGACCACACCTCTCCAGCTCTCAAAACCCTCCACTGACTCCCAGTTCGACAAAGAGCCACTTTCAAGATCCTGTGCATCACTCACCGTGCAGTGCACAAGACCGGCCCTCTATAACTGCAAGACAAGCTAAAACCTTACCTCCCACCCGCATCCTAAGATCAAGCTCCGCCCTCCTTTAGTGATCCCAACCACCAACTCCGTCAGGATCAGAGGATCCTCCTTCTCGGCATTGTCCCCCTACTCTGTGGAACTCGCTTCCACCTCACATCCGACTCACCCAAGACTATTTGTCATTCCGCAAATTACTAAAAACATGGCTCTTCCCATAACACCAATGACCACCCTAAAGATAAGTCTGAATCCCCCAAAAACCCAATGACGAATCACACAATGAGACTATCTACCTGGTGTTCAAAGACCCCTGATCCTACCCACAGGAAAGGATGGAGTGGGTGGAGTGGGCGGATGGGGTGGATGGATCTGGATGGAGTGGATGTAATTGGATGGAGTGGATGGAACCGGATGGAGTGGATGGAATTTGTTGGAATTGGAGTGTATGGAGTGGATCAAATGGAATGAGTGGAATGAATGGAATGAGTGGATGAGATGACAGAGTGGATGGAGTAGGTGGAGCGGATGGAACCGATGGAGTGAATGGAGTGGCTGGAGTGCGTGGAACGGATGGAATGAATGGAGTCGATGGAGTGGATAACATGTATGGAACAGGATGGCGCGAATGGAATTGGATGGAGTGGATGATGTGGATGGAGTAGATGGAACGGATGGAATGGATATAGTGGATGAAACTGATGGAACGTATGAAAAAGATGGAGTGGATAGAGCGACGGAGTGACAGGGTAGATGGAGTGGATGGATGTTGTAGATAGAGTGGATAGAACGGATAGAGTGGATGTAATGGACAGAGTGGATGGAACGAACAGAGTGAATGGAACAGATAGATTAGATGGAACAGATAGAGTGGACGGAACAGACAGAGTGGATGGAACAAATAGAGTGGATGGAACAAATAGAGTGGATGGAACGGGTGGAACAGACGGAGTGGATAGAGTGGACGGAGTGAAAGGGTAGATGGAGTGAATGGATGGAGTGGATTAAATTGGATTTCATGGATGGAGCTGGATGGAGTGGATGGAACAGAATAGAGCGGACGGAACAGGATAGAGCAGACGGAACAGGATAGAGCAGACGGAACTGGATAGAGCGGACGGCACTGGATAGAGTGGACGGAGCTGGATGGAGTGGACGGAGCTGGATGGAGTGGACGGAGCTGGATCGAGCGGATGGAATAGATGTGAACAGAAGAAGCAAATAGAGTAGATAGAATGAACAGAGTGGACTGAATAGACAGAACAGATGGAGTAGATGGAGTGGATGGAATAGATGTGAACAGAAGGAGCGAATAGAGTAGATAGAATGAACAGAGTGGACTGAATAGACAGAACAGGTGGAGTAGATGGAGTGGATGGAATAGATGAATCGGACAGAATGGATGAATTGGACAGAATGGATGAATTGGATAAGGTGGATGGAATAGATAATAGATGGATGGAATGGATGGAATGGACGGAATGGACGGAATGGATAGTGTGGAATGGAATAGATGGAATGGATAGTGTGGAAGAAACAGATGGAATGGATAGAGTTGACGGAACTGGATGGAGTGGATGGAACTTGATGGAGCGGATGGAACCGGACGGAACTGGGTGGAGTTGGATAGAAGCAGATGGAACGGATGGAACAGGATGGAGCAGATGGAGCAAATAGAGTAGATAGAATGAATGGAGTGGATGGAATAGACGGAACAGTTGGAATAGATGAAGTGGATGGAATAGATAAACTGGAATAGATAGAATGGATGAATTGGACAGTATGGATGAATCGGACAGAATGGATGAATCGGACAGAATGGATGAATCGGACAGAATGGATGAATTGTACTGAATGGATGAATTGGATAGAATGTATGATTTCGATTGAATGGATTAATTGAATAGGGTGGATAGAATAGTTTATAGATGGACAGAATTGATGGAATGGATAGTGTGGATGGGATGGATAGAGTAGATAGAATTGATGAATGGATAGAGTGGATGGAAATGATGAATGGATAAAGTGGATGGAATGGATAGTGTGGATGGAATAGATAGAATGGATAGTGGGGATGAAATAGATGGAATGGACAGATTGGATAGAATTGATGAATAGATAGTGGATTGAATTGATGGAGTCAAATGAGTGCATGAAATGAATAGAGCGGATTTAATGGATAGAGCGGATGGAATGGATAGAGTGGATGGAATGGATAGAGCGGATGGAATGGACGGAATGGATGGAGCGGATAAAATGGATTAAATGAATAGAGTGGATGGAAAAGACAGAATGGATAGAGTGGACGAAAATGATAGAGTGGACAAAATGGATGGAGTGGACGGAATGGACAGAGTGGACGGAATGGACAGAGTGGACGGAATGGACAGAGTGGACGGAATGGATAGAGTGGACGGAATGGATAGAGTGGACGGAATGGATAGAGTGGACAGAATGGATAGAGTGGACGGAATGGAGGAAATGAATAGAGCGGATGGAATGGATTAAATGAATAGAGCGGATGGAATGGATGAAATTAATAGAGTGGATGGAATGGATAGAGTGGATGGAATGGATAGAGTGGATGAAATGCAAATGTAAATGTTAACTTGCCCCACACGTGTATGATTGTGTAGTCTATTGAAGAAGTGCATATCCCCCCAACCATGGAACTAAAACATGCCTTGAAGAATAAACAACAACCGGCAATTTTGCATTTTCTTCCAGTTTCACCAATACCTATGACTACACCATAAGGACAAATCTGAATGAAGCTTCTCAAGCCAAACATGTCAGTAAACAAAATGGCACACTATTTCAAAAATGTGCGCCGGACAAGCATACCTGCAAGGGCCTCTTAAAATTGGGGGACAAGGACTGCATTAAAGTCAACAAACCACAGGACTGAAATCTAAAAAAAGCCCAGCTAAATAAGGGCCTAGAATTTGCAGCATGCGTGCTACACACTTTTGATGTTGACTCAGACAAGAGCATGCAGAAGTTCATGCAAACATTGGAAAATAAATCTCAGTCCGCTGAGCCGCAAATAATTCTGTCGATAATCCACCCCAATGCATTAAAAGATAAGGGAACATGGATCATTCTCTAAGAAAACAACCCAACTACTCAAAGCCCTTTTTTTAATAGGACTGTCCTATTGTCTATTTTCCAACAGCTGTCATACATCGATATGATATGGCATTTATAACGCGCCTATACACAAGTGTTTCAAGGCGTGATGAGACAAGGGAGGTGGAACAGAGGGAAGATAGAGACAGCGATCCTACTAGGCCAGGTGTCATTCAGATCGTGCAAGTGCATGGGAAGCGGCAAGGGGGAAAGTGCAAGGGAGAGGGCAGGGGATAGTGCAGTACATGGGATAATAGAATAAATAACAGTAAGTAAAAGTACGGCCAGCTGGTGGCAAGTGCAAGGGTAAATGCAGACATCCGGTGTCTGGTAGTGGGACTGTAGGGATACAGAGACCGTCCCCAAGTGCGGGGGTTGCCAGGAAGGCAGTGCAGGTGTGCGAGTGGCGTGGGAGGGGACCTGGGCCCGAGATCAGAGGCTGGACAGGTAACCAGTGCAGTTTCAGCCAGGAGTTCAGCAGGGGAGAGGAGGAGAAAAAGCAGAAGCAAAGAGAAAGGATTTGAGGTGCTTCCGGAACCAGAGAAGATTCTCTTCAAGTTTCAGTGAAGCAGGGAGGCTGTTCCAGAGGAGGCCCCGGCCGAAGAGAGAGATGTACCACCTACTTGTTGCTTAGAGAAGCGAGTGACCCTGAGGGAGTTGGAGGTGGATGAGCAAAGAGCTCGAGAAGGAAGATATTTAGGAAGAGAGAATTTAAGGTTTTGAGGCCCCAGGCCCCAGAAGGCCTTGTGGACAATGCAGAGGGTTTTTAACTTGATCCTCACAGCCACTGGGAGCCAGTGCAGAGATTTCAGTCCTGGAGAGAATTCAAACCACAGATATACGTAAAATCAAACTACCTTTATGGAACAGCTCCAGAAACTGGGCACTGGTAGAATTTGCGCCCCTCTAACGGTCGCACTTTTGAAAAGTCATGCAGACCTTTTGACACAGGCTGGATATACCCTGATTGCATGTAAAAAGACCAACAGGCCCCCTCAAACTGCAGTCAAACAGGTATCTGCCATGGTCAAGCCTATGAACACACAGAACTATGAACGTGGACTGTTGCGATTATTGCAAACTCAAATTACTCTAGCATGTGAAAACATGTCGGATACCAAGTATTGCATGCCGTTGTGCCATCAAATTGGTGCAAACTGACCTAACTAACTAATTTCCTCTATCCGCTGGCTATCCTGGAACACAAGGGGACATTGTTCTTCTTTGAAGCACATAGAGGGCCACAAATTGCTAGAGGACATTGATATATTCATCTTACAGGAAACATGGTGTACCCTGCCATTTGCCATAGACGCTTTCATGTATTGTTCAACCATGCTATCCCCTCAAAGAAGGGGCGGGCCAGCGGTGGCCTGGCTTTAGGTATTAAGACTAACATAAAATTGACCCCCTTTTAAAATATGAAAAAATCTCCTTACGTCCTGATGGGAATCATGTCACTTCCTCTTGACCAATCTGATAGGATCTCCTGGGTGGCGTACAAACTAGTGACATACAGAATATTTTTATCCATGGTATTTCCCACTGGTATGAGAGATCACCAACTGGTCATGTTGTGTTTGCAGGTGACCTTAATAAAAGGGACCTGGATCTGATCAACACACCTATGGTTAAGGGTCCAAACACCTGGCACAAAATCATGGATTTTTCTCAATTTAAAATTCCTTGATTTATCCCCTATTTAAGAGCATAAATCTTATTATACCTGGTCTAATGGCACTGTGAAGTCATTAATTGATTATGTTATAATTAATCTGCTTTCTGTAGTCACATAACAATCATACAAAATAGGGCAAGCGACCATGGCGTACTTTGTCTATGAAAATAAAAAGCCCCCTCCCTCTTAAATGCAAATTCCACGGTGACAAAAATTATTCGGGAAACCGTCTTCGATGGTCAACTGAGAATATCTAATTCACTAATGAGTTATTAAATCAAGATCTCCCCGCCTTAATCACAGCCAAGTGGGATTTGGGAAGAATGATTATTGATCAAATTCAACCACTCACTAATAAGAAGTGGAGATCCAGAATCAACAATAACTCTGCCCCTTATGATCCAGTAATCGCAGAAAGAAAAAGAATATGTCATAGGGAACATGCCGCAGTCAGGTCTAACTTTAGATTAGTCCATCAAGACAAACAGAAAGAACTAAAAAGTCGGTCTACTAAGTATAGAAACTGGCAAAAACTGCACAAGCAATCCACTAGAGGAACTAACTGGCAGAGGATATTCTTTTGGTTAAAACTACACAACACTAGTAACTTTTGGCAATAGAATAATAATTTTCTTAAGTCTTTCTCCCCACAAGAACCAAATCCGATATCGCAGGAGGCATGGCTACTATACGTGCAGGAATTGTATTATATTTCATTAAACAACTCTCAGCACCAAAGATTAGTCAGGTACACTGAGACTGGGCATGTTGTGCCAGAACATTGGGTCTCCCTTGAATCTGAGGTCAACTAGGCCAATCTAGAGTGACTAATTGGTAAATCCAAAGCCTCTAAAGCTCCTGGCATTGACGGCATTCCCAATATAGTTTTTAAAGAAAATCTCTTGTTGTGGGCATGGATTGTAGTCATATACTTTCCCTGTATAATTCAGACTGAAAGAATACCAGATAGTTGGCGGATATCCATATTAGAGCCAATTTTTTAAAAAGGCAATAGATTGGAACCGTCTAACTATCGCCTTTTGGCAATGATGGACTCCAGCCAAAAACCTTTTGTCAATATACTGCTGGAACAACTCACAAACTGGTTGGACGAAAAAAGTATCTTGAGCACGTTCCAAACTGGCTTTAGAAAAAGCTATAATAGCATCACAAATATCTCCACTCTTCCGTTCCTCATTGGTACTTACGCTAAAGGGAGGAATGGCAGAGTATTTTGTTGTTTTGTCGAATTCACCAAGGCATTCGATCTTGCTTCAAGACCTTAATTATGGGCTAAATTGAAAAAAAGGGAAATAAATCCACAATTGTTATATTAGATACAATCCCTTTCGACAAACACTTCAATTGCCATAAGCCTGAGCTCCTAGGGTCATCTGTCGGAATTTACATCAATTAACCGGGGCCTGAAGCAGAGATGAGTGTTGGGACCCATTTTATACAAGGCTTACACGGCTGACATGGAATCAGCTCTGAAGACTATTTGTAACTTTCCACCTAGAATAAATGTCACTAAGGCCATCAGCATGTCATACGCTGATGATATTATTCTCTTCAATTTGACTCGAATTGGCCTGGAGCCATCGTTGTTTGCCCTCTCTGAATATCCAAGGAAAACGTAATGGTCATAAATAAACTTAAGACGAGAACGATGCGCCTTGGTGGGTCTCAAAAAGTTTTGGAGAACTTTAAATGGCAGGTGGAAAAAAATGTATTGGTTAATGTATAAGAGTTCTTGTATTTGGGCTTCCCTATCACGACTAGGTCATCATCTTATTATGAGGCCTTCTCTTATGAAAACATTTGGAAAAGATGGTTGACTATCAAAAACTTCATCTAACATCGTGGGGGTTCCAATATCGAAGGATTTGTTCACATCTATAAGGCAACCATTACTCCCTCAATTTTATATTCCCTTGAAGCCTAATCATCTACACACGTTACATGGCTCGATAAACTAGAGGGAAAATTATTAAGAACAATTATTAACCTCCCCAAATCTGTTCCAGTGGAAGCCCTGGGGCTAGAATACAGCCTTCAATCGCTTTACTCACTGTGGTCGGTCAGGAAGATTTTATTATACGCTAAACTATACACAAATTGTAGCTCCAATGAGCTGTACCAACTGTTGGGCCAAGAGGTGGAGGCAGAATGTCACAATTCTTTCATTCTGGAACTTCAAGATTTTACTAAAAAACAACTGACTGACTGACTGAATTGGGTCTTCGTTTGGACATTTTTGAAAGTCATCCAGATTATGAAGGAGTTATTAAAGTCAACAAACGGCAATTGGTCCTGGCTGCTAATATCAATAAACTCCATAACCACAAACGGTATAGGGAGTATTCGTACCAAAGCATCAAGGGAGGAATCCCGCATAGTTATCTAATTAAATGGTCTAGTCCAGAGCAGAGGCTTTTTACTATGCAACTTTGCTTCAACATCTTGCAGACCAAAGAGTTCACCAATCACTGGAAGAGCTCTTCACTGGAAATATGCAGATGGTGCCATGTTGAAGTGGCGTCTTGACAGCACACATTAACTACCTGTATAGCTCTGGTAAACTATTACAGGAGGGGATATGGGAATTTTGTCAGTTCACTAGACAATATAAGTGAGGATCAATTTTGGGCTACATTGGTATGGGCTCATTCAGTTGTTATTAACATTACCGCTCTAGACATCTGAAAGTATGTTACTAATGAGGAAAAGGATTGCCAAGGCAACTTAAGAATTATGGTTTCACAACCTGACATAATGTGATAAGTTGGCTGCAATAATTTGTTTACAAATGACTATTTAGTATTCATTTTTTATGTTTTTATTATAAAATGATGTTAAAGTTTTTAACAGAGTTTTTTAATATCATCCTTTTATGTGTGTATATTTTATATTTTGATAAATACATGTGTGCTTAAAGTTTTGTAAATAAACAAATTAACAATAAATAAAAATAAAGTATCATGTGTATGTAAATAAGCTAGAGAACAATTGGCTAAAAATCATTTGGTAAGGGCACAGGACAGAAATCAAAAGAAATAATTTTTTCACACTAAGTGGTGTGAAAGGTACTATGAAGCTTGCAACATTTACCCCATTCCACCCGGAATTCAGAGCCAGAAGACAACCTGCTGTATATTTTCACTTATTTTAGTTTTCATTTAGTGCTTTTGTAAGGCACTCCATGCCACTTTTCAACCACATCGGAGTGACATGAAAGGTTTCCACCGAGGGAGGTCCTAGAAGATGACACTCCAACAATTTTGTTTCCAAGTCAACCATTGAGCCAGAAATGTAGCCAGTGATATGCTTTCTACTGTCACGTAGGATCTCAAAAATGCTTTTGGAGGGTGCAGGCTGGAAAAGGCCCAAATGAAGCAGCAACCTGCCGGTGCCATGCCCTTTCGTTGTCATGAGCAGGTCACGCAGGGCTCACATAAGGCATGTACCTTGCTGATGAAGGTGCAGCGTGGCATGAGTGCCACCAGACCCTGGTGTGCCATGCCCAAAAACAGTGAGGCGAAAGGGAGTGCTTGAAGCTCTCCTGTGATTAGTGCTTTTTAAAAATCAGAGAGCAGTTGAGGTGGGTTACGCTCTCGACTGGCCGAGGATGAACCAGATCGAAGCAATTGAAACCAGATGGAGGCACGTCCTGGGCATGAGTGGAACATGATAAGGACAGGCCGACGCTGCGGTGAACTACAGGCTAAGGCATGCTCGGGAGAAAAAGTGGTGAGCAAAGGTGGGTAGCAGAAGAAATTGCATTTAACATAGATGGCCCCCATTTACTGGGGGAAGGTCATGTGCGATTCCCGTGGGAAGAAAAGCGTTGCCTGAGCAGTTAGCATATCAGAATTGGAGGTTGGGATTCAGGTTAGAGTGGTGAAAAATATCCCATTACAGGGAATGGATGCAGCGTAGAGTGGTGTTAGTTATCCTATGGAAGGAAGTTATGGTTGCCACATGCGGTTGGTGGAGAGCAAAAGGGAGCACCACATGCAGGCAAGGGGAAGGGAATGGGTAGGTAGCAATATTGAAGTGACAGCTAAGGGGCTGAAAGCTGTTAAGTTGTGTGCAGCTGGTAGGGGTTCAGGCCATGAGGCAAACAGCTTAATCAGCAGTTAGGCGCTAACATAATGAGGTTAGATGGTGTCCGTGTCAACAAGGCAACAGATAGATATGGAGTGGAATAACCAGGGTGTCCAAATGAGTTGTGACTTTTGGCCAACTATATGGCGACTATCTTCTTAAAGGAATGTAGAGTCTGTAGTGGATCAACGTTTGAACTATCGAGAAATGGCCTGATTTCAGAATGAGACCTAGTTTCCTCAGCAATAAAAATTGAGCGGCATGTAGCACTATTTTTTTACCCACAAGGCGGAGCGGCAGGGTGAAATCCAGGGGGAACCATGTGTGAAAGGATTGTGACAAATTCCTATGTGTGCGAGTGCTGCCAACAAGGTCTAAATGTTGATTATTAGTAGGCGAGGAATAGAAATTCTGTCAAATTGAGGATTGTGTTTAGGATTGTGAGGAAACCTCCGCTTCAGATAATACCTACAGAGTGAGTGAGATGTAGGCGGTCTTGTTCTTCTGCTATGAGATATAGAAGCATATCATCATCAAGCAGCAAGCAAGCAGGTGACCTTATCACACAGTTTATTTAGTTGTATTTCTAAATCTTAAAAGTAATAGCCTTTATTAACCTAGTTCCATAATGATATATATACATACGTAGAGAGAGAGAGTTGTAATTATTGTGTATACTTATCGAGGTATGAAACACTATTATTGTTGCTCTTGAAAACTAAACATCAACAAACATTTGTACTTAATGGGGCTGGGAAGATATCTGGCCAAGTGCACATACTGCAGATTGGGCTCAAATCATGGCTTTGCCACATGCATTAAAGTTACTCAGGGTAGTGACTAGAGTACTCATATTCCATAGTCCCCTTTCCTCCATCCTTGTGGGTGTCCCCGAACATGGGGACAGTACCAGAACCTTTGACAGTGAAAAATTGAGCTTCCCCTTTAAATGTAGTATAATGTCAACTCGCCGTGACCCGCCCTACGGCACCTCACCTCAGTATCCTTTGAACACATCAGACGCTTAGATACCTGGCTACCCGTATTACATACTAGCCCTTGGCATACTATCGGAGGAAGGTTGGTGGGACGTATGGAGGAAAGGGGACTATGGACTATGAGTACTCTAGTCACAACAGTGAGTAACTTTAATTACTCATACGTCCCGTCCCCTTTCCTCCATCCTTGTGGGTGATTCCACCAAACAAGACCACAGGGTGAAGCCGTGACAACCTGCCTCGTATCTAGGTTGAAGCAAAAAGGTTCTTCAGAACCGCCTGCCCGAACTCAGCATTGTGTCTGGAACTGGTATCCAGGGAATAGTGCTTACGGAAGGCAGACAGAGTGGCCCAAGGAGCCGCCTTGCTGAAGACATCCCAAGAACCAGGTCTCTGGAACGCAGCGGCCGTGGCCTTAGTTCTGAAAGCATGAGCCTGAATACCCTCAGGAACCGGTTTGCCCATGGCTGTGTACGCTTCCAAAATGGCCTGAACCATCCAACGGGCGATGGAAGCCGTGGAAGCCTGAGAGCCAGGGGAAGAGCCTCCAAAAGTCACAAACAATGCCTCAGACATGAAATGGAGCGACCGCCTTGGGTAAGAAGCTCGGGTGAGTGGGCAAGATGACTGTGTCTTGTGAAACGTGGTGAAGGGCTCGCACGAAGACAACACCTGCAGTTCACTGACCCTGTGCGCAGAGGTGAGTGTTACCAGTAAAACTGACTTTAGTGTTACCAACCGGATGTCCACAGCGGCCATCGGCTCGAAAGGTTTGTGCTGTAAGGCAGCAAGAACCACACTGAGGTGCAGCCTAAGCACCAGAGGAAAAAGTCTAGACAACCCCCCTTAAGGTGTGACTTAACTACCGGGTTGGCTGCCTAAAACACATGCTCAGGGGAATTCTTGTAAACCCCAATGGCCACCAAATAAGTACGCAAAGTATCCACCTAAACTCCAGAACGGGCCAGGTGTGCTGAAAAGGCCAGTACATCATCCAGAGGTCAAGTGACAGGATCCAGACCTTTGACCCTAGTCCATTTGCTTTTATACTGGGACCGAGTAGAGGGCCTTCTGGCCTGTTGAATGATGTCCCAGTTGTCATCCAAAAATTGGCATGCTGAAGCCTCAGCTGGTCAGGAACCAGGCCCCCAGCGCCAGCCTGGCCTGGATATTCCACTGACCCGCCCTGCTGAGTCAGGAAGCCCCGTTGGAGTTTGGAAGGTAGACGGGACCCTGGGAGCACAACTGCAGCAGATCCAAAAACCAGGCTCTCGAAGGCCAGTGGTGGGGAATAAGGATGAGGCTGCAGCACACCGAAGCCCGGAATTTGCAGACGGTCTGCTATAGCAGAGGAGGGGGCGGGGGGAGGCGGGAACACCTAACACCTGTGACTGTGCCAGTAGATCTGAAAGGTGTCTCCCAGAGACCCTTGACCCCGTCCTACCCATGAAGCAAACTGGGGGCACTTGGAATTCCGAGGAGATGCAAACAAGTCCAGGTCTGCGAACCCCCAACACTGGAACAGGGGCAACAAGGAGTCGATGTCCACTCGTAGGTGTTGAACCCCAAGCAGCTCAGCTGATCCGCTTCTGCATTGCTGTGCCCCGGGAGGTGAACTGTGGAAATTCAAACCCATTCCGTCAGGGCCCATTCCCAGATCGATGCTGCCTCCATGCAGAGGAGGGGAGGAACAGGTGCTACCCTGCTTGTTCAGGTAAAACATATTAGTATTGTCCGTCCTGACCAGAACAGACCTGTCCTTGATGAGGGGTAGAAACGGCTTGAGGGCCAGGCCCACTGGCCTGAGCTCGAGCAGATTGATATGAAAGAGGGCTTCCGCCCTGGACTATATGCCATTAATCACAGAGGTGCCGGCGGGGACCCGCCTAAATCCGGAGCCAAAGACAGGTCCAACGGTTGTTGAGGGGGAGGCCTTGGTGGTACAGGTGAGGTGGAGGGTTCTGAACAGCCGGTAGGGCCTGGACCCGGGAGGGACAGGAACTGGAATCAGGAGCACTGGCAGAACGAGGGACCACCTAGATGAGCCGGCTGGGGAGGCACTTATCCTTCAGGAGCACTGCCATCTGGGGGGGAACGCATGAGGAAGACGAAGTGCTTGACGAAGCGGTCCTCGCTAGCTGCCAGTTCCCTCGGGGCCCAGCCCTCCAAGGTGCTGGGTCATCACACCTGGTCAAAGCGCCAGGGTGCCTGAGGCATTCAAGACATGCAGACAACATGCACTGGGGGAGGCAAGGCACCTGAAGGTGGTTAAAAAAGATTGAAAAACAAAACAGGAAGCAAGTAGAAAGTTAAAAAGTTTCTGCGCTGGCTGCCAGGTCCGATACCGTCCGTGTGGAAAAAGGGACTGAGGTGAGGAGCCAGAGGTCGGGGCATTCCCACATTCGAGGTTGCACCCCGAAACACTATACTAAATTTAAAGAGGAAGCTACATTTTCACTGGAAATGGTTCCAGTACTGTCCCCATTTTGGGGGTCGCCAACACGGATGGAGGAAAGGGGATGGGACGTATGCGTATTAAAGTGTGTGATACTTGGCAAACTGTTCAATCTCACTGATTTATCTGACAAAATTCGGAGTCCCGAAAAGTGATTAATTTCATTGTTCAACACTGAAAAAGCCTCACTGAAGGTTTAACAGACCATATTGTTGTTCCATATAAAATTCAAATATTGCACACACCATTAGTTGACTCTGCTTAACATGACACTAACACTTGCAAACCATGTCACTCTTTGGCCTGAAAAAAGAAAGACAACATATTACACTGTTCAGTGGCACTTTTGTTACACAAGTAAGAATACTAGTAGAAAACATATTCTTCGGTGGCTGCCCTTGTTAGTGGCATCTAGTTTTGTTGCCTCCCTTTTCCATGCTGCTCTAGCAAAGATTATGGATAGATGGGAGACTGGAGGGATACCTCCACCAATTGATGGGGGTAGCATGTGTACTGTGAGAAACCCGAGGGCGTTCTCTTTTATAGACCCTGGGTATTCTTTGTTCAGGTGGCCAGGGCCCGGCCATCGCCTTTGAAACCAGATCTTGGCCGTGGGCCAGTGCCAGAGGATCACCTGGGCAGGCGGTCCTTCTGGACTGCTGGAGGAATGCCCTCGGGAGGGACGCAGTATGCCCCCCTTTATAACAGACCCCTACCCAACACCTTCTCCACCTTTATAGGTTGTTGCAAGTCCTGTCCCATTGCCCCCTCCCGAATTCCAACCGGTACCCACATCAAGGGGAGGCGTAGGAGAATACATATAACACCCTATATTTCACAACAACAAAATCGTTCCCCTTCTTCTGACAAAATTCTTCTTCCTTTTTCTAACACCACTCGAAAAAACTACACATCCCACAATTCCTACTTTCACTCTAGAAATCCCATTTTTATACTAGAATAGGAAAACACTAAGAATAAGGGGAAAAAGGGAGATTACCCATAGGAAACAATGCACTAGGGATTCCTATGGGCAGTCACCATTTTGTCCCGATAATGAGGCCAGGCAAGCTCAGGCCTCCCTCCACAATCATTGCCATCTGAAACCTGTTGAGCCTCCCAGACAGTATAAAAGACAGAGCACACATGCACACTCTGAGTGAGCTCAGGATGCTGGATGGAGCACAGGGGCCAGGAGGAAAATTTGAGCTGGAGAGACCCTGCAAGGCCTGGAGGGCCAAATACTGCCTAATTGCTGGGCCTGAGAGTACAGGGGAGGCGGCAGTGTGGCGAAGGAGTGCCAACTCAAGGGAACCAAAACCAGGGGCAGCTGGGGGTGTCCTGGCAGTGCCCATACCAGAGCTCCTCCCATGGGCAAAGCAGGAGAGCCCAGGCCTTTGAGGGGCAGGTGGTAGGTCCCTGACCTCAACAAATATCCCCTTGAACTCCTGCAGCTCCCAAAATGGCAGAATGCAATTTTTAGGTAGCTAACGAAGTGGGAGCGAAAAAAGGAATAGTGCCTTCTGGGACTTGAAGTCCAAAGATATTAAATCTTGCAAATTAAGAGGAGTCCGAGCCCGACTGAGGGAGTTCCCAGGAGAGGACAAGAAAGGAACGCACAAAGCCGGTGAGTTGGCGAGCGCCATGAAAGACACGTGTGTGTTAAGCAAAGATTGAAGTGGTAATTATATAGCGCACAATTGAAGGTTGCACGTGTGTGGATGAGACAGCAAGAAAGGCAGACCTGTGGTGAACTTTGAATAACCAATAGCTGGGAAACCAGCGATACCGAGTAGCAGAGTGGTCTAGTGAAAGCAAGTAGCCCATTTGAAAGTCTCTGTGAAAGGTGAAATGTTTTTGTCGATAAAGTGAATGAACTATAAATGTGAAGTGATAACCTTTGTGCTTATGACATTGAACTACCCAGACCAAGAGACACTAGGGCAAATAACACAAGAGTGTGAACTGAAGGGAAAGTAGAAGTGGTCCTGCAAAGTTGTGTAGTAAAAGCCATGCACATTCGAAAGTCTTCGACATCAGGAAACGGTCTGAGCCTGACTGAGGGAGACCGGAAGTATAAAAAGTTAGGGAAAGTGAACTCCTAAAGGATGTGAAGTAAGCTTGGGGAAGGGAGCCCCTGCAAGTGTTTTTGAACTTTTGCTTTGAAAGGTCCGAGCCCAACTGAGGGAGACCAACATTAACTTTTTGGTGAGCTTTTGCTCTGAGAGGTCCAAGCCCGATCGAGGGAGACCAGCGTGAACCTTTTTGTTGAACTGTGTTTTGAAAGCTGGAAAAAGAGACTTTAACGTGGAAGGCTAGGCGGGATTTGATCCATGTTTTGAATCCTTTGTTGTGAGAGCCAGAGTGTGTCATCCTGTCTGTGGGGACCGCCTTGCCCTGTGCTGTCCTGAGTGGAGAGGAGAGCTGACTCAGCCATCTTGATCCTTTATGTTAGAACACTGTTTTTCCTTTACATACACCTTTTCCCATGCACCCATCTATTGTAATAGTATAAGGGCAGGCAATAGGTTTATTTAGTAATGGCCATTTTGTTTTGACTGACACAACTAGGACTGTTTTATTTATTATTTTTTGTTAGAAGAGCATGCTCCCATCTTTGGAGATAGGGCCAGACAGGAATTTATCCAACCCTTTTGCTCAATAAACACCCTTGAACAGTATATCTCTTGTGTCTGTCTTCACTTGTGATACCATGCATCCCTTACAGTACGTTGTTTGGATAGAAGATCTCTTGTGTCTGTCTTCACTTGTGATACCATGCATCCCTTACAGTACGTTGTTTGGATAGAAGACCCGAGGGCTCCTATCGAAGTATGGTGAACGGGAGGACTATTGGCAAAAAGGATTGTGGACCGGACCCGAAAAAGTATCATTGGTGGTTTTAGGGATACTTGAACTATGCATGGGAGGCTAGTTTTCAATATGCAGTGCAAACACACTTATCTAAGTGCTTATATCAAAGGGGTGTTATTATCGTGCACATCGATACTGACTTTATAAACCATGGGGAGGGGGACATCAAAGTCGGATCCAGTCAGGACTCAAAACTGTTACTTTTAGGTTAAAGTTAAGCTCAATAAGAACTGGATTTCCAAAGCTATACATTCTTATCATAAGAAAGTGCACTTGTAGCCCAGTGGCCATTTACAATAAATTAATGGAGCAGTGAGCATACATTTAGTTTTTAGGCATCTGTTGCCAAAGCAGCAATATTTCATTCTAAAATGAACTGTTAACAATAACACATTTTGTTCTTTTTTACCAATGCACCTTGCTATGATTCACCTTGTTGTAATGTCTCTTCCTATGCTGTCCTCCGTCTCTCTAAGGCCGATCTTCCTCCTTAAAAGGTGATTTCCTGTAACAGTATTTTGGGTGATGTCAATATGTAAACTGAAATGGCTGTGCTACAGTGAGACCCAGTAACATAAAATAAGCAACGCAGGGTGCTGCTCACGTCTGTTGTCATCTCCTAGCCTCACTGAACCTCCAGCAGCCCTGCTGCTTCTAGCAAGTATTTCACCCCATGTCCATTTAATAGACCTGGCTCATCATGCGGTCTGTGTAATATTGATGACATTGGGCCTCATTACGACCATGGAGGTAACCATCCCGCTTTTTGTGGCATGGCTATCCCCATACCGGGTACCTGGTTCCCTGAATGGGGAAATACTGGGCCTTTCCGACCTCGGAGGGCCCAGTATTTCCACATTCAAGGAACCCGGACCCGGTACATCCCCATTCCCATTTGAGCCCCCATAGGGCTCAATGGGAATGGGGAGGATGCTAACAACTGGCCCGTTAATGACGGGCCAATTGTTTGCATCCTGGGCTGCTCGCGGGACCCGCTAAGGATGCCTGGTAAAACCAGGCGTCCTTAGCGGGTCCCGCGAGCAGACCTCGTGATGAGGCGGTAGGGGGTTAAAGGGGCCGGCAGCTCTACTAGCCCTGTTAACCCCCTACCACCAGGGTCGTAATGAGGCCCATTGTTTCGCATTTGATTGCTATTTTGGCATTACTTTCACTACTCCATCTTGTTGACCCATCTACACTAAAACTCATGTTTGTGTTGTATGCTTCACATTCATATTGTCACGAAGATCTAACTGCTTCTTTGTAGAAAGTGGATAGGCACATTTTAGTTTATTAACTTGTCTACGTTTAAATGTTAAGTTAATAGAAAAGTAAGCTGCTATTTGAGATACTGCCCAGCACATTTCCTTCCTTTTAAAGAGTAAGGGTAAGGTACAGCATTTTGAACATTTCTGTAGTAATGTCTATTGTGCAATGAGTTTGTAGGATCCATTGTGATACAAACTTTTAGCAAGGTTTTGCTTATGGCGAAAGTTGCATAAAAAAATGTTGGGTATAATAGCAGGTGCCATATCAAAGTCATTTCTTCACATCACTGATAGTGGTGGTAGACAGAAGACAGGGAATGCTACATAGTGCCTAACACCAAACCTGTAAATAAAAACATACCCTACATAACATACAAATCTTGGCTTTGAGGTAGTTCTACTTACAGGAGAGGTCTGGACTGGGCTTCAGGGAGCATCAGAACACACTGCTGGGACAGCAAAGGGGGTCAGTCAAGGGCCTCCTCTCTTTCCTCCAAGGGGTCCCAATCAGCTTCTATGTCTCCTGGCTCCTGTCTCCAAGGCCTCTCTCTTCTGGGGTGTTTCTCTCCAGATTTCGGCAGCAGGCCACCTTTTGGAATTAGTGGTAGAAACTCCAGCTCTCATGCAAACCGGCTTATTTATAGGGCAAATGACATCACAGATTTGTCATGGTTCTTGCGAAAGGGATTGGTTGATTATCGCTACCCCCATCCCACCTGTGTGCTGATAGGTCAAAGGGGTGGGGTAGTGCTTTGGGTTAGCTGTGGGAGGAGAGAGCTTCAACATACCACTTTGACAGGTGAGCCTGGTCATGTTTTAGAACATAAAAATCTCACAACATGGCAAGTACCATTAATTTCCAAAACTTTACATGTATGACAATCACATTTTCTTTAATAACTTTAGTTGCGTTTATCCCACCAACATCATTTTACCATGCATAGAAGGGGTTGACTGTCACCTTTAATAAAAGCCTGTAATGGCTGTTGTGCGATGTACGCTGTCCATTTTATGTGATAAAATGTGTTTCTCCCATTTTAAATCAATGTGCAGTTTCACTCCTCCTCTGCTAGGGCCCCCACCTTTTTTTAAGTTTCATTCCTCTTTCAGGCAAGTGACATAAGCAGAAAGCAGAGAGATCTGTGTTTATATTAGCTTACCCCTTCAAGGCATGTGATGTCCTGATAACAGCTCCTAATGGGCACTTTATGGGTTTTGTGACATGAAGCTCAATCCTGCTGCAAGAACAGGGATGGGCCTATCTGGTCTTCACCCATTTCTGATCTAAGAAGTAATTATTTCTTGTATATTTAAGAATGGTTCCGATTGATGATGACAACTAGTCCTGAATCACCAGGGCAACAGAGGGAGGCCCTGGAGTTTAATTTCAAATTAGGAAAAATGACCGTCCAGGAACCCTGCAACAAACAGCCTGTAAACTCGTACGTAAATGCATTTTAAATGACATCTCATGAGGCCCACAGTTTCAAAAATATATGCAGATTATTTTGAAATTGTCCTTATGTGGCTGAGCTTGTGATAGGCAGAAACCATGTTCACACTTTGAAAGCCTGGCAAGCATTTTGCTGAGCATAGTGTAACTTTGGAGGGAAAAACGAAATGACATTCTTTTATTTAATACATGTAAAATGCTCCATTTCACTGTAGCGGTTTGGCATCCCATTGAAGATACTGTGCACTGCTGTTACATATGTGTGGGTGCAGCTCTCCATGGATTTGTCAAAACATTATTGCCACGTGTCTTTCTTTCCCTTCATCAAATGCATTCCACACATTTTATCATCTTTGGATTTTTAGGCCCACTTTCTTTCCTTTTAGTTTGGGGTTCATAGGCCTTATGTCAGACATCATTTCTGCGCTGGCCTCTGTATTTCAGTGGGCATGCACAAGTGACACTTGCCTCTTTATTGCTGGCCTTCAGGGGCTAGATTTCACCCCACAAGACTATCATAAGAACAATCAATCTAAATAAAGTAATAGTATAGGATAAACACAATAACAATAGCAACTATTGATCTAGTAACAACACAGAAAAAGGGCACCATCTTGAACAATAAAGACAAACGAGAAACAGACACAGAAAACAAAACTATGAAAGGTAAACTGACAATAAAATAGAATAATGTAAACATTACAATAAAAAAGAAAGTTAAACCAATAATAACGTAACTAGACCAAAATCAGGATGAACAGGGCAGATAGTGAGAGCAAAATCGGCAGATTGAGACAAAGCAAATGAGATTCATCATGAAGAATGCTCCTCTTTGATTAAGTCTACGTTCTTTACCTCGGTATCCATTTAAAAAAACGAATACAAAAACCAAATGGGAGATTTGTTGGTCGAATTTCGGGTGTACGAAAATTACGTACAATCAACAATTTCGAACAAATTTCCCATTCAGTGCCATTATAGCGAACAAGGGGAGCAGGAGATGCGGGGGTGTCCCTCACACCCTTGTTCACTATAGTGTCATCAGGGTTGCGGGGGTGTCCCTCGCACCCGAAAGTATAAAGATAGAAAAAAAAGAAGAAAAGAAAAGAGGACCCTGCAGTGCCAGTTCCCATCCAAGTAAGTGAAGGAAAACTGTGTTGCAGAAAAATGGAGGTGTCAGTGGCACACAACGAGGTGTTCCGGCATCGGGTAAGTGGGGGGCTTGAGAGGATCGTTTTTGACCCAGGCGCAAAATTTCGAATTCGGCATTGCCACATTCAGCAATTTCGAATTCAACATTTTGCCCTTTCGGTCAAATCATGGACAACCCTTTACCAACCACCACAAAGTGTGGGGCTGAACAACCTAAACAATGTGGAAACACATTTGGGAAATAGAATGTCCTTTTTCCAAAAAATGACTAACCAAAGGCAATTTCAAGTCCTTGGGGAGTATGGTGGAACAAAGTTCATTCCAACGAATCGGGGCAGATCAGCTGGACTGACAGACATAATATAAACTGCTGGAGCGATATACAAAATATAAAACACCAGGAGTGTTCGAGTACATGTAGACAAATTGTAAAGTTGGCCACTATAAGGATGCCTTGCTACATCTCCTTCAACTCTATTGTAACAATTTTGACACGAACAAGGAAAAGAACCACGTTTCTGTAAAGCAAGAGAAAGTTGCATGTTAGGGGTCACCAGTAGGAGCCTTTATAAGCATGGTGCAGATAATATTGCTGTGCCTAAGTACATGTTGGGGGTACCAGACATAATTCTGTAGAATGGTAATCAAATTGCCAAATTAGTGCAAATTACTTGTAATTTCTGAGTAAACTGTTTACAGTATGTAGTAATGAAAGGCAATGTACGAGCATCACAACTGTGAGGAAACAGTAATAGTTGCTGTGAGAAAATTTGTTTAGTCAATGAACATTGAGGGATAAATTACTTGCAAACATTTCAGTTGTTCATTTCTATTACTTACACAATTTCACGTTTGACATCAAATCTTTAACCCGCAGAAAATGGCAGAGTGGAAGGTTGTTTTTAAGTGCTCTATGGTGAAAACTGTGAGAAAATCATACATTGTTTATGTCTGTATCCTTTACAGAATAATGTAGTTTGTAATTGAAATGTGGACATCCACTACATTAGACCAGCAGAACCAAAAGCTAAACTAAACTTCACACAATCGTGAAGGGAACTTCAGTATTAAAACAATGTTAAAGTTCTATTAATTATCCTTGCCATATGCTAAAAAAAATAAAAGGATGCAACCAGCAGAGCTGGTGGTGCCAATGATTACTTGAAAAACTAGAATTCAACTGTCCAACTCTTTTTTTAGAATTGCCTCCAAATTTACTGACTGAAGAATCTAGGATGTATCTGGCAATCCAACTTGGATTGCAATGTACAGGTTAACCAGATTATTAAATCTGTATACCCATTGTCCCTCTGATAGCTGAGCATGACCGGCCAGCGGTGGTAGGCACCCTTGCCAATGCCAGGCTTGAGTAAGGCAATGTGCTTTTGGTAGGCAGTCCTAAATATCAGTTACAGCGTTTTGCAGTAGCCAAGAAATCAGCAATACATCTGATCTTCTCCTTACCCTGGAGTCTTCATTGGCTGCCGATCAAGCAGCAGATCCAATTCAAGCTATTATGTCCTGTCTTCAGGCATATTCATGGCGGGGCACCACCATATTCACCAAACCAAAAATAAGATCTATAACCCTCCACGCTGTCTGCAATCTATGGACCAAGGTCTTCTGTCGATCCCACCTTCTAAAACCACGTGTTGGGGTGACAGACACTTTTCGGTGGCCGGCCACAGGCCTGGAATTAAATTCCAAATAACACAGAAAAGACACTGGGGAAAATTTTAAATAGCCTCGAGATTCGTCCCCATAGCATGGCTTACAACAGTTTCCAAACTAAAGAATCTCGTGGCTTCCATGTCACTCCTCCCTTGGGATAATGCACACCACTCAACAAGCCAAACAATGAAGCTTCAGATAATAAATACATTTATAATACTTTATTAAATTGACATTTCATGAACATATTCATATAGTAATTAAAACTTGGTGCATAGCACCCATCTAATAAAAAAACAATTTATTTCATTTTCTATTTTTTCAAGTTTAAAGTGCAATTAAATCAATACTCATAGGTTTTCACCTTTAAAAATACAAGAATAGGGGCGTGGCCTGGAGCGCGGACTATGCAGTCGCCTCCTTGATGGCCTCCGTGGGAAGCCCGCTGCATCTCAGCTTTCTAAGGCTCCCAGGCAGCGTTTTCGGACCCAACTCGGTGAGGGGATGTAAGAAGGTCCGGAGCCCCGCCGCTGCGCTGCTGGGACCCAGATTCGCCGAAACGAAGATAATCGGGCTGCCTGAATCTCACGGCCCCTCCACCACGTAATCCAAGATGGCGGACGGGACCCAGCGACAACAGCCGAGACGCGGCCTTGCCATCGGAGCTCCTCCTATGGACTCCTGAGCTGCTCTGGACCCAGAAGCCTCCCGCCCCACATGACCGGAGGGACCCAGACCGCACTCCGGCGACCCAGCTGATATTCCGGGCGGCAGGGAGCGAGGTAGGTGCTTCGGGCCCCGGGCCCCCTATGCTCTGGCCCCTGTCCCAGAAACCCCCAGGAGGAGAAGACCTTGCAGCCGCCCCAAACGCACCGGGGGCGCGCCACACCACGTAGCTGTGGTCCCCCTGCTCTCGCCCTCCGTTACGCCCCTCCGCCTCCACTCTAGAAGAGGGGGCTGGGGCCGGAGAGTCCTTGAGGGCGCAACACGAACCAACTCTCCCTCCAACTGTGGGGCGACTGCGACACCTCCTCGCCTCCAGACTCGGCACCCCCTGCAGGAGCGGATCTCCTAGCTCATGGTCCCGGTCAGCGGCGCCACGTTCTACTGCCCTCCTAACTGAGGAATAAACCCTCTACTGCCACCACTACCACCAGGAATCTTGCTGGCACCCGTGGCGATCTGGATCCGCGCCCTCTACTCCGAGAGCCCACCCTGGACTGGCGTGCTCCGGCACCTAAGCTGCCCCCGCTCGTCCCCCTGTTTGCTTCCTGGGGCGCCCCGGCCCACGTTCTCCATCCCCTCTGCCCAACTTGGTACCAGAGAGACAACACTGCAATTCTCCTCTCCTTCGCACTGAAATCTCCCGCGTGCAATTAGGATTTCGGAACACTCATCCCAGCCCCCTGAGTGACTCAGGCTACCCTCAAGTCATCGCCACTATTGCGCCTGAACCGCCTGTGGCCCTTGACCCACTCCTGCTGGGCCACATTATGTCTAGGCAACCGAAATCCACCAAGTCCTCAGACATAGCAACAATGCTAATGTCGTCCGACAAAGCAAAGAAACTGGACACTCTTCCCCCCCGCCTCACGAGAATCCCTGGACAATAAGGGACCGCTAGCAACTAAGGAGGACATCCGTGATTTCATGGCTGACATTAAAACCGAATTTCGATCATGTATGTCTGAGCTTACCGCCAAGCTGGAGAATACTGATAAAAGGGTCTCGGAGACGGAACAGAGAGTGGGAGAGATTGAGGATCAAGCCCAGGACCACGCCTCCTCCCTGACTGAGATCCAGCGCTCCGTGGGGCTTTTGCAGGACAAATGCGAAATCCTGGAGTATAAGCAGGAAAACCTGGAGAACAGAGCCCGGCGCAACAACCTCCGCATCCGGGGGGTTCCTATGTCAGTCCCAGACCAGGAGCTTGCCGGATACGTGGGCCTCTTTTTTCAATCTCTCCTCCCAGATATGGAGGACTCACTACTGCTACTGGATCGCACTCACAGATTAAACCCCCGCCGTGGAGTGGAGTCAGACGGCCCTCCTGATGTGATCACCAGGGTGCATTTCTTTACAACAAAGGAAGCCATATCAGCAATAAGTCGCTCCGAGAACGAAATCACCTTCCAAGGGGTTCCTCTTCAGATTTATCAAGACCTATCTCCGCTGACCCTCCAGAAAAGGCGAGTCCTTCGCCCACTAACCACCTTTCTTCAAGCCCAAAAAATTCGCTACAAATGGCTCTTTCCTACAGCCTTGCAATTCTCCTATAAGGGTACCATACGCAGGATCAATCATCTAGACGACGCTGGAAGTATATTGCATCCGGTCCCCGCTAACTCCTCGCCCCCACAGGCCACCGAAGCGGCGACTGACTCGGACCTCATAGCCTCCCCTAGGTCCAAACAAAACACATGGTCGAAGGTTCCGAGATTTAGGAGGAGAAGATAACCTGGAACGACCCCACAAGGGACTCTTCCGACCCCTATGACCCAGTTTAGCAATCCTGGCGCTGCGGAGCCGACCGCTACTCTTGAAAACAGGGTGAATTCCATCCCCGATGCAGCGGGCCCCCCCCCCACGGCCCATGCCCAGCTTCAAGGTACATTCCACCTATGAGTCCTTGGAGCATATCACTCACATTTTCAGCCATGTTGGCTATTCTCTGTTCCACGGCCCCGTTGGCCAGGGGAGGGTCCAACCCCATAATGGGTCCCCCTTCCCCAGTTAAATCTTGGACTTCCCGTTGGCGGTCCGAGCAAAAACCTCAGAAGCAGGATAACAGATGGTCACATCTCCCACGACATAATGGCTGATTCCTCAGTAGCTCCCCCCCTCCCACAAGCCTCCTCAGCGACCCCAGGTCCCGCTCCGGAACAGCAAACCTGGAAGTTTGTCTCTCTAAACGTCAGGGGACTTATCTCGCTGGCTAAACGCAAATCAATTCTACAAAAACTCCAGAATGATACCGCCGCTGTGGCCATGCTACAGGAAACTCACCTGCTACCGGCAGACTTCAGCCGTCTACACTCTCGCGACTTTCCAAAGCAACTCTTCGCATCCGGCAACTCCAAGCGAGGTGGCACAGCAATCCTGTTCCGGAGGGGGCTGAATCCCCAGATTCTGGACACCATAAGCTGCCCGGAAGGACGCTACATAGCAGTGAAATGCCTGCTAGCGGGACAGCTGTTCTCCCTGGTCTCCGTATACGCGCCGAACCTGGGCCAAGCGCCCTTCTATGATTCGCTAACCACAACTCTTTCTCCCTTCCTAGAGGGCCAGATAGTGATCGGTGGGGACTTTAATGGGGTCCCGGACCCCGTAAAAGACAAATCGCATCCACCCTCCGCCGGAGACTTCACCACGGCCTTAGCCCTCCTCCGATTATTCAGGACTCTAGGGGTGGTGGACTCATGGAGGGTGCTCCACCCATCTGAAAAAGACTTCTCCTTATATTCTTATGTTCACCGGACATTCTCCAGGATAGATCTTCTTCTAATATCCCCGCAAATCTTTGCCTTCACTGAGGAGGTGACTATAGGCTCCAGAATCCTATCCGATCACGCCCCGGTAACCTTGGAAATCCGAGTCCAGGGACCTCCTGATCCCCAGCGACGCAGATGGATTCTATACGACCCCATCCTTAATGAGATGCCACTCAGAGATGCAATCGCAACCACGATCGACAACTTCTTTAAGGAAAACCCTAGCGGAGATACTTCCCTAGCCAACACCTGGGATGCAATGAAGGCAGTGGTGCGGGGAGAACTGATTGCCAAAGGGGCAGCCTATCACAGACATAAACAACAAATTCGTCAGGGCCTCGAAGAAGAACTGGAGAGGGCAGAAAGGATCCATAAGGAGAAGGGCTGGACCCCTAAAACGCAGCGAGCTCTTCGAATAGCAAAAAAGAAAATTGAAGCCCACTATGCTGAATATACCGCCCATCAAATGACGAAAGCCAAAAAGTTCTATTATGCCAAAAATAATAAAGCAAACAAACTACTGGTGGCTAAACTTGCCAAGATAAGAAGAAATAACACAATCGTGGGCCTACGGGATCAGCAGGGCAAGACGCAATACTCAGATCACGACAAGCTTCAAATTGCATCGTCCCACCTGACCCAGGTAATGGCCGCCCCGCATCGGAATGTCAAAGAACAGAGGGAATACCTGCAAAGGGCGGCGCTCCCCCGACTGGAGAACGCAGCCCGGGACTCACTGGAAGCCCCAATCACCGGCGAGGAAGTCGATGAGGCGATAAAATCCCTTAAATCTCGAGCCCCTGGCCCGGATGGCTACACAGCGAAATTTTATGAAGTTTTCAAACCCCAACTCCTCCCACCCCTGGTACAGCTGTTTAACTCATTCAGAACCACAGGCACTATAACCCCGTCAATGCAAGAATCAATCACAGTCTTGCTGCCCAAACCTGGCGGCGACCCGAAGAATCCTGCGTCTTACAGACCGATTGCTCTTCTCAATATAGATGCCAACATATACTCCAAAATTTTAGCAACCCGCCTGTCCCGGATCCTGCCAGAGATAATCGACGCCGACCAGAGTGGCTTCATCACACACCGCTCTACCGCTGATAACATTCGTAGAGCTTTGAATCTGGTGGAACTTGCCGCCCGAGACTCCCGAGAGCTGGTGCTTCTGGCCCTGGATGCAGTTAAGGCCTTTGACAAAGTGGACTGGAACTTCATGAGGCTTACTCTCGAGGCCTTTGGCTTTGGTCCAGAGTTCTGCGCCATGACTCTGGCTAACTATACTGCGCCCAAGACCTTTCTCAGAGTCAATGGCATCCTCTCTCCCCCTGTTGACCTGACCTGTGGAACCAGACAGGGCTGCCCGCTATCGCCACTGCTCTTTGCATTAATCATGGAACCATTCGCCCAACGGATCAGGCGAAACCCGGAGTTCAAGGGCTTCCAAACGAACACAACACACCATAAACTGGCCCTATATGCAGACGACGCCTTACTAACCATCACAGAACCCCGCACCTCCTTCCCTCAGGCCCTAGCTGAGATAGAGAGCTATGGAAAGGTTACCGGCTTTGCCATCAACTTCCGGAAGTCAGCTGCCATGGGGGTGGCCCTTCCCCGAGAGGTCCGGGAGGTTCTGGCCCCACTATGTCCGATACAATGGACAACTAAGAGCATCAGTTATCTGGGTGTCCAGATCCCAGCTGACCCAGGGGAAGTCTATCAGGCAAACTTTCTCCCACTGTTCACGGACCTCGAGGCGGACTTAAAACGGTGGGCGGCGCAAGAAATCTCACTGATGGGTCGTATCACGGCCTGTAAAATGAACTTGCTACCAAGGTTCCTATATGCTTGCTCTTCGCTTCCAGTACCAATCCCAGCACCGGCCCTTCAAAATCTACAAAAGAAAATGTCACGGTTCATTTGGAAAGGGAGGAAGCCCAGAATCCCTAGGACCACGATGCTGGGCAATGCTAGACTGGGTGGCCTCGGAGTTCCAGACCTACAAAAATATCAGATGGCGGCCCAACTCGCCTGCATCCGAACATGGCAGATACTTACCAACCGCCCGAGATGGCTGGACCTCGAACAGGCACAACTGCCGCTCCCACTATGTTTTCTCCCGCATATCAATCCCTCCGAGCGCCGCCAGTGGCGGAACCTCCTAAGGTCCACCAAACACTCTATTGCTACCTGGGATAAAGCGCTGAAACAAAAGAAAACCCCAGTGGGACTCAGCCCCTCCTCACCGGTGTTCCTGAACCCGGCCTTTTCACCTGGCTGGTCCACCCGGAACTTCAGATCCTGGATAGCGGGAGGCCTGGAGACCCTGGGGCAACTTTTCGAAGGGGGACAGCCCTGCACCTTTAGGCGATGTAAAGAACTCTTCCAACTTCAGGAACAGGACAGATTCACGTACATTCAGCTGCGCCACTGGTGCTCCCATCCACAGACCCGTCAAGCCGCCACCCGTCCCCCCACGGCCATTGAACTGACCCTAAATGATCTCCCAGCCAGGGGGAGCATCTCCACCCTATACAAACGCCTCCAAAATGACTTCCTAATCTCTAAAACCCGGTACATGGCCCAATGGGAGGCGGACCTAGGCCGCCCGATCGAAGACCAGCTATGGGTCGACATTTGGTCGCGGGCTCACATTTCTTCATCTTGCATTACGAACAGAGAAGGCGCCTACAAAATCCTCCTTCGATGGTATTATTCTCCCCTGTGACTACACCATATGAACCCCACACTCAACCCGAACTGCTGGAGGCAATGCGGCCAAGTAGGGACTTTCTTTCATATGTGGTGGTCCTGCCCGAGGGCCCAGACCTTTTGGAAACAATGGCTAGCAACAATCACAGACATCACCCAGGTGCGACTTCCCCTGGAGCCCGAACCCATCCTCCTGGGAGCCCCAGTCCCCGGGATCTACCCTAGATCTGGGCCTACGGCCAAACTACTATCCCAATGCCTACTGGCGGGCAGAAACCTAATAGCTCGCACTTGGAAAACCGCAGAAGGACCGCTAATGCCTTTTTGGTGGGCAAAAATCTGGGACATCTTAATCGCAGAGAAGGTGACGGCTGCCGGGGCAGGCCACCTACATCGCTTCGAGAACATTTGGGGCCCAATCCTAGACTTTGATCAGAATTATCCAGCCCTGACATACAAGCCCCAATTAGCCAGGAGAACGTTACGGGACGATGACTCTCAGAGGGGACAGGAAGAAGAAAGTTAAGACCCGGGGGAGGGAAGGGAAGAGCAACCAACTGTATCTCCTTTATGCCATTTGTCGTGAATGATCATATTTTCTACTGTTTTATCCTGCCTGTTTAAAATAAATATTTAAAAAAAAAAAAAAATACAAGAATAAAATCCTATACTGCAACCAACTTTGCTAAAAAACTGATTGCCTCTGCGTTACATAAAAGACCCTGTGTACACTCCTAATACAACAAAAGACAGTTCCTATCTATAGGTTACCCTCTTGTGACTCCTAATGCCCTTATTCAATGAATCCTCATGCAAACTCACATGTGGGTCTAGTCAACCTAATACCTCTTTGTTAAATGTTGGCTAATTATACAACAACTTTAAACGCCCAACATGTTTCTTTCTTTATCTAGAGTTGAAGATTTGAAAGAACTTCTTCAGGGGCAAGAAAAAAAGCAATTTATCTAACACACACTGGCCATAACACTTGTAACACCAAAACAACATTCTTGCTTCTTCGTGCTGTACCTCTTATACCCTAGGGAGGGAAACAACATAGAAAAACAGCCGTCAGTTAAGCTGTACATTGTTGCATAAGGCCTCTAATCAGATAGGAACAAAAAGTCTCCTACTGATCGCTTACCGCATTGGCATTCAACATTAATGCTTCTAAGCGGGTTGGCAGACTTGTCTTCTTTGTAGACAAAAAACAAAAAACAATCTGAAAATACAAACACACCGGTTGGTGGGGATAACTCCCTACGAGTCACATTCAAACTCATCAGGCCAAAGGTTCTTTTTAAGCCCTACTGACAGATTACTCAACCAAACCCTCCATAGCTTGAACAACTCGGCTAACAGCAAACTCTAAGGCTCTTAAAGCCTTTCTAACACGATATTGGGCTCTGACCTGCAGCTATTGATTACACGGATTAGATTCCTCAATGTTCAACTAAAGCGTCACAGTCAAGGCTGTATTAGCATAGTTCTTAAATCAGGGTCTCTTCATAGTATAACATCATAATCAAGAACGTTCTCCAACATCATCTACCATCGTATCGCTTACCCTTTAGAGAGCAATAGCTTTTCGCCTGTACTCGTTCTCACTGCGATGGTCTTCTCGTGAGAGGCATTTACTTTGTTTACGCACTGTCTTTGGGTTCTGTCAATACGGATCCCCAACACCACGAGATTTTTGCTTGCGAGTTAACAACCTGTAAAAACAAGTCAGGAGTTACAAAGCAACTTGGCTCACTAACGCGGTTTCTTAACCGCTCGCGTAACGGGCATCTAAGAGCGAGACTATTGGCAACTGAAAGGAAACAACCCGAAGAGCGCCACGTATTAAATCGGGCTACCAGGACAAACTAGCAACTTACTTTCATCGAGTTTGGACGACGTCTGTTTCCTCCTGGTGCGGATCGCGTCTCCAGTCACCTGATCTACACATCTTCTGCGTCCGCTTTGTTTTAAAGCTATAGCTCACGCGCTACAGCTGCACCTCATTACAGGTAAGAGCTGCATGACACGCCTAAAAGAGCCCCTTTCCAAAGCACTATTTGTCCAACATAGCCCGAAAACACCGCTAAATACGTATATTGCACACAATGCCATTGATGGTCAGCATTTAAGAGAAATACACCATTGGTCGCCCATGTTGTGAATGTTGTATGCTATTAAACAAAAGAACATATTGCTCTATTCGCTGCAATAAACGTTATCGTAGTGATATGTGGGAATAACATTCTGATTACTTTACCCTGTATTGTTCCAATCAATAACCTCATTAAGTCTTGATTCCATGGTATTGCAAAGAAAGATGAGCCATGTTTCTTTAAGTTGTAATCTCTTAACAACTGATTCGCCATCTAAGGTTGGAGCAACGTGTAAAAGCACGGTCCATATAAAATCGTTCTCTCCATGGTCCATCATTATAAAATGGTTAACCATTGGGGCTGTGGACACCTTATTTTTAATACAACTTTTGTGTTCCGAAATTCGCACCTTAACTTTGCGTTTTGTCATCCCAATATACATTTTCTTACAAGGGCACCAAATTGCATATACTACATTACTAGTATTACAATTGGTGAAATTAATTTGGGACCATGGTTTACTCAGACCTGTATCAACTTGCTCAGTTCTTTTTGTCAGGTGACAGTTCGTGCAATGGCCACACTTATCGCGATACTCAAGGAGTGCCTCACGATTATTATTTGTAGATCTTTTGTATGCACGTTTAATAATTTTTTTTCAGGTACCGTCTAGCTTCTAGCTTAACACTTTAGCTTCCGAATGGAAAATCTCTTGTGTAGAGCTATTATTTTTTAGGTGCAAAAATTGAACAAATGGGAGGTTTTCCCTGGTATGTCGGGGATGACCGCTATCAAAAATAAGGAGAGAGTTATGATCCATGGGCTTATGGAAAGGTCTCACTTTGAGAGTTTTTGAAACTGTATCAACCCAGATAGTGATATCTAGAAAATTAATTTCTGTATCACTCTGTGTTGATGTAAACGTCAAATACCGGTTTTGAATGTTGATGTTACGCTCACCTGGTATCCACAGGGACGTCACCCAGCCCTGGTTGGATGATTTGCACTCTCGAGCCCTCTCCCGGTCCCTTGGTAAGGCCTCTGATTAAAGATGGGTCTGCAATATAGGAGAGCTGGATTCAATACCAGATTGTCTTTATGTTTTCCCACCTCCCTTGGCCTCAACTCCTTCCTCCCCCTTGGGCCCGCTCCTCACCTTAATATTATAGAAGGTGGATTCTCTGTCCTGCTCCTCATGGCAGGGTCACATAGATGTGGGGGGTGAGCAGCAACCAAGTTATTTCACTGGTGCAAGCACCACCCTGTGGGAATCCAGGCCTGCTGAGACTCTGTAGGCTTGCTGTTTTACAGTCTTTATTGCAGTTCTTATGTTCCTCTTAGTTCGAATAATAAGGTCTTGTTTCTTTCCTTTTAGGTATGGAAAGGTATTTTGGAGTTGTCATGCAGTTTGAAGATGAGCATGGGCCGGTAGGCGAAAGCGCGGTGTGCGCGATGCTATCCGGTGAGTAATGCGCAACGCTGTTTCGCCTTTTATATTGCTAACCTGTGTGTTTTCTCTCCTTGCAGGTTGCGATTTTCCTCGCCGAGTGCCGTAATGTTCCAGCAATTATACTGACCAGGAGATGACTACCCAGGTAAGAATTGTGTGGCTTTCTTCATTCGGAAGGAAACGTGAGTAAGCCCTTACTAATTCTGTCTTTCTTTCTCCTCTTTCCAGGTTATGGTATTCCAGGATGCATGCGGTGCCGATGATGGAGTTCGTACCTTCAGGTGAGTGGAACTGAAGTCGGCGATGGATTGAAGACAGGATACTGTTCCAGGTAAGTTTTGTAGTGTTCTTTCTCTCTCTGCAGGTCCTTGATTTCAGGTAAACTGGCATCAAAGAACTGGACACAGGAGCGTTACGCTGCCCACAGCAGAATAACGCAAAGCATGTTCTGCTGTTTGGGTGTGGTTTAAATAGTCTCAGGTAAAGTAGTCCAGGTAAAATAGTCCCAGGCCTGCCACACCCAAAGTAGTCCAGGTAAAGTAGTCCCAGGACTGCCACACCCAAAAGACTAGACCGTATAGCTCAGTTCCTTGTAACTGAGCTATGTGTGTGCCTCCATGTTGGCTGAACACCCCCCACCCTCCCAAGTTAAATAGTCCCAAGTTAATAGTCCCATTCTAATGTTGGTCTTCATGATGGTTATGAGCCTGGCACCAGGACTGACTCCAAGAGAGTCTTGGATGAGGTTTTAAGGCCTTTGGCCTGGCCCTAATTGGAAGGCTGACTTGCCATTTAGGGCCAGGGGCAAGGGTCATGACAGTTGATACACTCTACAAACTCTCCAAATAGAGCTAAGGATCCTTTCCATACGATCAGAATATCGTCAATATAGCGACGCCACAAACCAAAGTTGTTAAAAAAAAGGGTGTGTGGAGCTGTAGATGATACATCTTTCAAAACTTTCTACATACAGGTTAGCTGCCGAAGGAGCAACTGATGACCCCATTGCTGTCCCGTGTGTTTGATGGTATAATTGGCCATTAAAACCGAAATAGTTTTCGGTCAAGGCCATTTCAGCACACAATAGGACAAAGCTGTTAGGTGTAATGCCTTCCGTTCTTTTTGACAATAAGGTCTCTTCCAGTACTTGCAATGTTTCTTGTTGGGGAATGAAAGTGTAGAGAGACACAATATCCAAACAAACTAAGAGTTGGTTATTCGAGTCAAACTGCATGTCTTCTACTATATTGATAATTTCAGTGGTGCCCTGAATAAAGGAATACATTGCTGACACGTATGGTTTAAAATATCTATCCGCAAATCTCAACAGTGGTTCCAGAAGTGCACCTGTCCCCGAAACAATTGGGCGACCTGGTGGATTCATTAATGTTTTATGGATTTTCGGAAGGATATAAAATGTAGGTATCGTAGGATCCCTAACCTGGAGATAATCACTCTCTTGTTGACATATCCACCCTCTCGCCACTGCTTTCTCTACTTTGGTGGTAATCAGTAGAGCCACTCTCTTTGTAGGATCTTCATCAATCGGTTGATAAAAATCTCTATCCCCGAGTTGGCAGAGGCACTTGGTTATGTAATCTTGTTGGTTCAACATCACTGTAGCACCCCCTTTATCAGCTTTTCGTAAAATAATCTCAGGTTCGTAGCTAAAATTTTCACAGCTGTCTCTTCAATTTTACTTAGATTTTTAAACAGACGTTTATAATGTTGTGCTTCCAACTGCTTCAAGTCATGCCAGACTCTTTTAGAAAAAACTACTGCTTCAGGAGTATTACTTGCAACAGAGGGATTAAACGTAGATTTATTTATGAACCCGCTTTCATTACTCTGATCATCATAAGTATTTTGAAAAAGAAAATGCTGCAAATGTATTTTACGAAGTAATTGTTCTACTTCCACATGAGTTCTGAATTTGTCATATCGAACCGTTGGTACAAAACCAAAACCTCTATTTATTAGAGATACTTCTTCGTTGGTGGGAGAATAGGACGACAGGTTAACTAGTAAGGTCTGTTGCTGCGGAGCACTCTCGGTGCTTCGTCCCAATTGTCTAGATCCTGGCGCTGGTCTAAAAAACCTTGTTGCATCTGCTGTGGGGGTGCGCCAATAGGATTCCCTTGGTTCGTTGTATAGAAATGTCTTCTATTACAGGTATTACCCCCGGATCTGCTTTGGTTCCTGTCTCTATTCCGGGAACCTTTGTAGCCTCTTTGTTGGGAAAAGCTATTGTTACTCGAGCTACCGAGCTAAAGGAGGTATTACCGAAACTAACTTGTTTTTGTCCTCCTTGTCTTTGACCTCCTTGTTGCTGTCCTGCAAATGGGTCATAACCTTCTTTCGTGTACCGAAATGCATTTTCATGCGAGAACTGTAATATTCAACATCAAACATTAAGAACTATAACCCTACACGCTGTCTGCAATCTATGGACCAAGGTCTTCTGTCGATCCCACCTTCTAAAACCACTTGTTGGGGTGACAGACACTTTTCGGTACCCGGCCACAGGCCTGGAATTTACTTCCATCACACATTAGACAGACTCAGTCCCTGGCTGTCTTTAGGAAGAAATTGAAAAGCTATAACTTGGTGTTATGGTTCCAGGTAGTAGAACGTTGGAGACAATGAAAGGCATTTGGAACAGCTTTTTCCCCTCGCACTCTGTGATTGAAAGGAGGTGCCTGTCAGCAGCTGTGAACTTGAAAACATATCTGTTTGTATAAATCTAAAATGCCTGCATTGTATTGTTCTATTTCATCTGGATAAGATCTGTGTCTAGATGCTGCTTACTGCTTGGTTCCTATGGATTTGCGCAGTGTAAATTCAAAAAATCAAATTCTAATACATAAAGATATTCACATATGTGGGCTCTATTAAGGCACTCATAGCAATACGTTTTTTTAAATTGAAAGATATTAGAATACAATCAAATGTGAAGTAACTGGATTATAAATGTACTGGAGGGATGAATATCAGAAGGTCTCAATTATAACCAATCAACCCCATTATATCATCCTACTAGTGGGGGATAAATTCAGTAGAGGCTCAAAAATTCAAGCGAAAAATGAGAAAACAAGAGATAATCAGAATTAAAATCTCATATTCCAAAGCAAAACCATGTTACGGGAAGTCAGAAGAATCCTGTAAGTAGGTAGAACAAGGTGAGCAATGGTTATAAACAGGTGTTCATGCATATCCACAAGGGTTCTAAAACCATCTGTGGCTGCAATTGTATTTTTATATGATTCGATTTGTACATGCTGCAAATGTATTGTCAGTGTCTACCTATTACAGTTTTGGGGTTTCAGCATCTGTTCCTAGTTTCTTTATTGTTATTCATCACAATGCCTTTTCCCAATTGTTGCTACATCATTAGCTGCTATTATGTTTGAACTTTTCATTTTGATTTAATATTGTTATGATACTCTTTATTATGTGTCTGATATCATTTTTCAAATCTTTTTCTTTGTGTTTTTCAATGTTTTGATCATTATATTTTTCATTCTTTCCATACGCCGCCATGATTGTTAGTCACACTAATTGTGGGCCACTATGATATGCTGTTGTGGCAATGTCAATATATTTCCTTTTGCCCCAGAGGCAAGTCCTCCATTTTTACAGTTTTGCACTTGTTTATACAAACACGTTTATTTAGTACAGCTCAGGTGACCCAGTATTGGCAAAGTATGCCCTCTAGCATGCGTTCCTGCTTACTTACATGATTTTCGATTGTTTTTTTATTTTGATGGATGGTTTCTCTGTTCCTTCACTTTGGGCATTTATGTCATGTCGCGGACCTCTTGTCTTTTTTATAGGTGTCTTGCGTCTCTTTCATAGCCTTATCAGCGGTGATACTTGTGTTGCTTTTATAATCAGTGGCGGCTTATTTCGCTTGTTGTTTTTGTTTTACTATCCGTTTTGGCTTGTTGATCATTAGGTTGTTAGGCCATCTCCCTAAAACATCATATACATATCCTATTCTTCAGAAAATGAGTGCTCATAAGGAACAAGTTACTTACCTGTAAACACCCGTTTATTTAATTTTATTTATTAGAATTTATAAAGCGCACAATTGGCCCTTGGGCATTGTGGCGCTGTTACAGAAGGACTTGCCTAGAAAACATGCTACAACGAAGGGATACAATCAGGCAGTAGTACAGTCAGGCAGTAGTCATAACAATTACAGGACTAGGGTCTTAAGGAGTAGACGGGTTCCAGGGTTACATGGGAAGCTGTCTGTTCTTAAGTTAGAGGGAGGCAGGGCTAGTTGAAGAGCTTGGCTTTGACCGCTCTGTAGAACACTGTGAGGGAAGTCTCCTTCCTAAGGGAGGGCAGTAGTGCGTTTCAATTCTTTGGTACCAATAAAGTAAACCTTGCGCCTCCAGCTTTGGTTCTTTTAAAAATAGGGACATAGAGGGGAAGGGGGGAGGGTTTGCATGTGAATCCATGCCAGACCCATGCTGATGAACAGGAGTTACAGGTAAGTAACTTGTTCCTTCTCCGGCATGGGGTCTGGCATAGGTTCACAAGCTCATGAATACGATTACACAGCAGTACATCCAACTATGGGAGGTGGCAGCAAGGCTCAACAGAAACAATGCACTTAGCGCCAGAACAGAATCACCTCAAGCAAACGATTGTGTAGCACCGCCTGGCCGACCCATGACTCCTCCCTTGAATCCCTGCCGACGCAGTAGAATCTCCTGAAGGTGTGAATGGAATTCCAGGTAGCAGCCCTGCAGATGTCGAGCAGGGGCACACCAGAGAGAAACGCTGCCGTTGCTGCGATGGCTCTGGTGAAGTGGGCTCTCGGCCGGCTTGGAAGAGGTCTATTGGCCAGAAGTTGACAGCGCATGATGCAGCCGGAGAGCCACCTGGAAAAGGCCTGAAGAGACCCTTGAGGAACTCCTTGATGAGCCAGTATAACCACAGCGAGGGCTTACCCAGTGTCCGAGTGTACTGGGAAATGGCAGCCAGGTGCACCTTGATGGAGGCATGAGTCAGCCCAGCCTTGGCTAGTGTAAGCAGGCACGGAAGGAGCTGCGGTGCTGTGATGTGCAGAGGCGTAATCTTCTTAGTCCTGCACAACACTGAAGGGTCTCCACATGTGGCCATAGCATGACAGCGTAGAGGACGTTCTGGCCTTGGCTAGGATCTTCTTGCATTCTAGCTGTAGAGTGTAATGCCCATATTCTAGGGCTGCAGGAGCAAGGCCGTGAAGCTCAGCGACGCTGGGTCATGGTGCAGTATTGTTCCCTCTTCTCTGGCGAGAAGGTCGGGAAACAGAGGTAGCCAGAAGGACAAAGGCACTGACAGATGCAGCAGGTCTGGGTACCAGATCTGCCAGGTCCACGCTGGAGCGATGAGCATCATCCCGCAATGACAACGTCCGAGTGTGTTGATCAAATGTAGCAGGAGCGGCATCGAAGGGAAAGCGTACAGGGAGAGACCCTCCCATGGGAACGAGAAGGCATCCCCTACGCTCCTTGGCTGAGGGAACCTGCTGGCGAACCTCTGGCACCTGGAGTCGGCTGCAGTCGCGAAGAGGTCGATTTGGGGATGACCCCACTTGCTGAAGAGACGGGATACTTGTGCCACGTAGAAAACAGTGGTGGTGTTGTCCGTGAAGATTCGCACCTCCGTCCCCCGCAGCTAAGATAGGAATGTGTTGAGGGCCCAGAATACTGTCCAGAGTTCCAAGATGTTGATGTGGAAGTCCTTTTCCTCTGGGAGCCAGAGGCTGCTGGCATGGGACTGCCCGGTGTGGGCCCAACTTGAAAGGAGGCGTCCGTGGTGACCGTGTCCTGGAAAAGGGGTAGCTGAAAAGGGGCCCCTTGCGTGAAATGTGGGCACACTCGCCACCATTGTAGAGCTAGTTGTAACTCCTGGTGAAGTAAGATCTTGTCCGTCCATGTGCCCATGATCTGCAGCCACTGTGCCTCCAGAAACTCCTGAAGAGGTCTCATCTGGAGCCTGCAAAACAAGATTAGGTGGCTGCAGGAGGACAACATGCCCAGCAGCGACTTGATGGCTCACACTGTTGCGTTCTGCACGGACGACCGTTGCTGCATCGTCCCCAGGATGGCCGTCACCCTCTCTTTCATCCAGTTTCTTCCCCTCCTGTTCCGTAGGCACCATGGATGAGGAGGATGGGTTCGCTGAGCGCTTCCTGGCAGCAGCAGACACCACAGAGTCTGGAGAAGGCTACGATCTCAAGCACATGGGGGCCAAGTCCAGTACCCTGTACTTCTCCAGCCTATTTCTTTTCGGAGGGCCGGTATTAGGTGTCTTCATCAGTTCCAAACCTTCCTCCCAAACATCGTCCAGCAGCGGTATCAACATGACTGTCTTCCATGAAGACTCCCAGCCTTGGAAATGAAACCCCTCCTTCTTTTCCTTCGAGACCAGGTTGAAGAGCATGGATGCCCTCGAGATCATAGAATGAAAGGAACCGGCCTCGTCCGGGGTGATGCCCTGGTGAGCTTGTCAGTACCCAGAGGCTCCTCGTCAGCCAGGACGTAGTCATCGTACTCATCCGTATGAGTTGAGGAAGTGTCCGTGCCAGTATCTGTGTCGGTGCGTGGTGGCTCCTCCACCACTGGGGTTAACAGACTCTGGGGCGGTATAGGCTGCAGCAGAGCTGGTCAGCGCTTCAGTCTTGCAGGGCTAAGATGCTGCTTAGGCCACGGAGGGATCAGCCTGGGAGGGCTTCGAGTCGGCAGACTAGGGGGGCTGTCGACCGGCCCAGGCACAGGTTTTGCTGGCAACCTTTGCTGTATCTCTGATACTAAGGTGTAGAGGGTAGTTAGGATGTCCATTGACATGTCCCTGGACATAGGTACGACTGGAGTGGCTGGCGAAGGCTCCAGGCTGAAGCGCCTCTGGTTCAACCGGAGGAAAAGGCTCCCTCTGCAGAGAACCCTCCCTGGACAGAGAACTGAGACCCGCTTCATGATCCGAATAGTAGTATTTGGGTAGATGGTCATCAGATCTTGTGTAGATTTGTGACGACCTCCTAGGGGACCCCTTCAGCATCGTGTTATAGATCCTCACCGGCCTGGGAAGGAAGTCAGTGGGCGGTAGCAGCTCCTTCACCATGCTCCAATCCCGCGAGAATGAGGCTACAATGCGCACCTGCATCCTGACAGGCTTGTCCGCTGTGGTCGCAGGCGGAGCCGCTGCACCAGCTGGTGGTCGTGGAGGCAGAGACACCCTTGGGGTAGCCATCATCTTGACTGTCGAAACTACGGTCTTGGCAGCCACTCCCTTCGATGAAGGAGTGATGGCAGTCGATGGGGTCGTCAACAAAACGGGAGCAGACAGAGTCATTGACAAAGTTGTGGTCATCAACGTAGTCGTCAACGGGATCGTAGTCATCGACAAAGATGGTACCCTGGAGGACGAAGTGGTCATCAACAGCGTTCTGGTCTTGGTTGACTAAGTTGTCGTCGACTGGGCTTCCGATTGCCCACCTGAAGACCTCTCCTTCGTAGACTTCTCCTTGGACGAAGACCTGTGTTTTGAAGGGGTCAAGGACTTCATTGCGGAGGGCACCGCCCCACTGCCAGGCTCACGGTGGATGGCGATGGAGACAGGGATTGGGTCCTACCCAAACGAGGTCCTGGGGCCGCAGTGACCATATCAGGGTCATCAGTGTGATGTTTCGCCTTTTTTTGGATCCTCTTCTTGTCAGAGGGAGCATGCTCATGGGACCGGCTGGTCCTGAATGAGGCATGACTGCGCCCGGGGGCTGAGCCAAAGGCCTTCGGCTCTTTGAGCCACGCCACCAGCCTTCGATAGCGGTCCCGCTTCATCTTCAACAGGAATCCTTGGTAAATCTTGCATCTGTCCTCGTCGTGGTCAAGATGCAGGCAATATAGGCATTTTCGGTACTGATCCTCAACGTAGACATTCCTGCACCCACATTTAGTACAGAACTTGAAGAGACTCCTCTTCTCCTCTGACATCGTCGAGGTGCAAAATATACCCAAGCCTGGGACTTCTGAAATATCGAAGAGAAGACGGTAGATCTACGCTGGAAACGGGTCCCTGCCGCCGGTAGTGGATCTTCGGTTGATGATGGAAAGAATTCAGAGAAAAAAATATCAATTTTGATCAAAAAAACTCTTACAAGGCAACAATCACTCAAAGAGAAGATGAGGACTCCCAACACTGAAACATGCGGTAAAAAATCTGAAGATGGCTACCAGGGGTGGAGCTTAACGGACAAGACTGTCATTGGATGCAGGCAGAATGACCCAAAAGACAGTGATTGGTTATAGAGTAAAATGCAGTTTTCAGGCTAAAGTGAAACCACTTTTACTGAGGTTGCCCAGCCTGACGATGGGCAATATTCATGAGCATGTGAATCCATGCTGGAGAAAGGTGGTCTTTTGGAACAAAATGCTTTCAAGCTACATATTTTCCTTTACTGGCTGTTTATTTTTAACATTGTGATTTTTTCTTGTAGTGCCTGGGGTCAGAGGATGCACAGGTGGGATGCAGTGAGGACGCTGGAGCCAGTAAGTAAAAAAGTAGAGTACTTTATTAGTGTTACAGGGTATAAGGTTAGAAGGAGGGAGAGAGAGCAGGTAAAGACATCCTTCTAGCTGTGGCTGCCATCCTGAATCCTTAACTGACATTCCCAGAACCCTGAGGGACCCAAGGGTTCCACCACTGCAGTATGGTCCATAGCTTGGACTGCTATATGCAATACAAGCACCACTCTCCACATTCCTTATAAAGCTACAGAAAAGGGGCAAAACACACACAGCCATCCCAGACAGGATCCCATGCACAAAAACAAACACCAAATCATATTCTACAACCGCATAACTAACAATAATAGCCATCACAGGAAAACATGCCACCATATACCCAGGACTGCCACCCCTGGATCTCAAAGCTGCCACCTTCGAGCACAACCCACACTATAAAGCATCCGCAACCTTCTTGGCGTATTCACCTTTCACCCCACCTGCCACACGTGGTCTCAAGTCTGCCACTCCCGAGCGTATTTGCAGCCACCAAAAGAAACATAACGGTACTCGTGACCCAAGCCCAATCACAACCACCTAACAACAATAAAACCAAAGCTTAACTATATGCAATGCAAGCACCACACTACATTTATATACTACAAGTCGAATTTAAAGAGTTGTTTGGATTCTGTTTGAAACCCTTCACGAATGACAGATTTGTCAATTATTTATATTGAATTGGCCTTTTTGTCATTGAGAGGTCTTGCATGAGTAAATGAGGTCATGTTCAGCATGTGCCCTATGGTTACATCCTTACTGTGCAAGAACTTGTGTCTAAAAACATTGTACTCCATTTTCTACTATCCCATTTATGAAGATTGGACTGCCACAGAGTGCGCACTACCAATCAGTATTCTTCATCCTGCACTTGGCCTAGTCATCATGGGAACCAGAGTCAGGGGGTCCTTGGTAGTCGCACCAAGAATTTGATTACTCTTTCTGTAAAAACCTCTTTATTGCTGGGGGAAAATGTTTATACTATGCTGTACATTTTTGAAAAGTAAATGGCGCATCTTTGTCCAAGCAACTGTAAATACGACTGTCAACCAAATGTTGTATACTTGTTTCTACTAGATACTGGGATCGAATCCCTTGAAAAAAAACACAAGTGTGTTCTGCTAATGTGCAGATTGTAAGGAGTAGCACCTTTATTCACTGCATTACAGTAGATGCTTTCCAATCCCTCAACGTCCAGTACTACTAAGGCTTTCTTCTATGCTGCACCACTGACAGATTTTGAGGGAAGTTACAGATTTCAAGGCAATGCCACTCATTTCTTGCAAATGCTTTAAGAGGGAAATTTGGAACTGTTTGTTATACTAGTTTGTACAATTCTGGAAATGTAGAGGCATTGTTCTAATACAAATCCAACCACTTCGGTGAGTCCAGGTCTTCAAAAGGATGTTCCTGTAATTCCAGATTTGTAGATATTCTTTGTAAAACGCCTGGTGTTACCACCTACAAAACGTCTTCTTTAAACCTCTTTAAAGAAATACAATTTATGTAGTACTTCTGAGCCATGCTGGTGATGGGAGAATTTAGAAAAGTCAAGGCCATGTGACATTACATGAACAATCGATCCAATACAAGTATTGTATAGTAAATAAAACTTTATTTCTCTGTTTATCCCAGATTAACATACCAACACTTAAAAGTGAGCATATGATACATTTATGTATTAACTATTTACAATTTACAGCAGTGTAATCAATCTCTGGAAAATATAAGTACAAAAGCTAAGAGTAAACAATTGAGGTACTGCAATTTAGGCTGTCATAGCTGATCGCTTGAGAGTCTGTCCTTGAGAAACTATCAAAACTGAAGACCAGGAGTCAAACAAATTCATCAGAAAATCCTCGATTAAACCACCACTTCACACAATTATTGCACACGTAATTCAATCTTAAAAACAAGGTTAAAAAGGAGTTGAATCATTAGGTCTACGAAAAACCTCAATGGCAGTCTGAAAGGAGAAAGTCTTCATTGTGGAGGACTTGCCTTGTTAAATTCCCAGTTCTTTAAAACAAAATAAAAGGTGATGTAAAAAAAAAAAAGAGCATAAAAACATTGATATGTGACAATGCGTTCAAACAGCATTTGTTCTGCAAAAAGAAAACTCGTCTGTAGTCACGGCCTCCGTTCCTTTGGTACCTCGTCATAGGAAGGCCTGGTAGTGCATTGGATTTCTCTTAACCTACAGCATGGTCAGTCCTCAAGTGAAGAAAAGGGAAATCAATGTTTCTAAGCAGCATATCAAGTTACACATTATCAGTGTATTAAATGTCCTCAAGTTGATGTCCGGAGCCAAGGCTATAGAAGAGAAGAAAAATAGAAGAAAAATGTTATTAAAGTCAAGAAATCAGTTTTAACAATAAAGACAACATCTTTAGGAAAGAAAGTTTATAGGAAAGAAATCTTGTGGAGGGTCAGTCGTACAATCTTGGCTGTTTAAAAGAAAAGGCTTGAACAGGGTAACGCAAATATCAGGTGCTACCTTAATAGCCCTGACATAACCTTCTACCTATTTTTTTGTCCACAATCCTGACTTGGTCATTAGCTGGGGTTTTACAAATCTTCTAACAAAACTCCTCTCCAATAAAATCATGCAGCGTTTACTATTGCAGCCATCATATTCAATGTAATGTAAAATGAGACTGTAAAGGCTACAATACTTTAGAAAAACATGACTGAGACCCTCCTAGTAGGTTACAGCAAGCGACAATAAATTAGATTTAAACTGTACAGGTAACATGCACTAGGAAAAAGTTAAATTGTTGAACCAATGCTGTTGTCGGGCTGGTGCTGGGATTTTTGTCATTCTACTTAAAGTGATACTTTTTAGTGTACTTTGATGGGAAATGATTTTATTTTTCCATATACTTTTCAAATGGCTCCAGGTACAGACATGATTTGGAAATCTTTAAACAGCTTCCAGGTGGCTCCATTACAGCACAGTGATTACCGCTGCAGCCAGATGCGAAGGCAATGGCACAAAGAGAGGCTCATGTCCCATTCCTTAGTTACATCAAGTATTCCATGCTCCCCAGAAAGCACAAAGAACAACATAACTGCCATGATTAGGTTGTGAGTTATCAAAGGAGAAATTACTTACTGGTAATCTTGTTTCAATTGATTCTTCTCTCACATATTCCTCACCTTGATAGATTATCTCCTCAGCTGCTCTGTAAACTTTGACAGGGGGTGGAGTGTGGCATCACGTCGTCTCTAGACTCCCTCGTGTCTTTACCGTGCCACCCCTCGATTCCAGATGCAACGTTGATTGGTACTTAAGGAATGTACTACGCTCCCTTAAGTCAGTTCCCCCCCTTTTTTCACCCGGGCTCAGCCTTCGAGAGAAAGAATCTTGTGAAAGAACAGAAGAGTACTAAAGTACCTCATTCATATTACAAAACCAATTAAAAATCTCTTTTTTTGTACGGAACGAAAGCCAATTAAGCCAATCAAGTCCCAAACTAGGACGTCATGTTTTAATTATTGTATTTTTAAATGAAGCATCACTGAGCGCCCTCTCTTCCCCTCTCATTCACAATTAGCAAAGAAAGGAAAACACACACCAACAAGCTCCTCATCAGCTTCCTTAGAGTGGTATGCAGGGGGACTGATGAGTAATCTCTGGGAGAAGAATCCATAGAAAGAACATTACCAGTAAGTAATTTCTCCTTCAATGGATTTCATTCTCCCACAGATTACTCATCTTGATAGACTCCCAATGCAGTGCCCTTAGAAGGAGGTGGTACTGGAAGTTAAATTAACAAGATCTGCAGCACTTGCCTACCAAAGTTGGCATCAGCACCTCATAACAGGTCCAAGCTGTAGTATTTGGCAAAAGTGTTCTATGAAGCTGTGAAAACCCTGGTGGAGTGAGTCCTTAAACCTGGAGGCACTTCCTTAGCCGCTCCCTGCATATCTATAACACTATCCAGCAGGAAATTGTCTGTTTTGTAACTGCTCGTCCTAACTTAAACTGGGAAAAGGCAACAAAGACAGATTGTTCCTCCTGAAGGTACTGGCCACAGCCAGGTAATAACTCAATGACCTCTTAGGATTAGGTTTATGGAGTCTCTCCTCCTTCTTGGAACAGCAAGGTGGTGGGAAAAACACCAGAAGGTCCACATTCTTTGGGAAATGTGAAACTCTGAAGCCACCTTAGGCAAGAAATTGGGACGTACTCTTAAAAACAACTCCTCCTTAAAGAGCATTAGGAATGGTGGCTTACAAGAGAGCAATTGTAGCTCACTGACATGGCTAGCGGAGGGAACTGCCACCAAGAAGGTGGTCTTCAACGTGTATGGGAGTGAGGGGTCCCCAGGCCCCCTCGCGCCGTACACTCCTCAGTACAAGGCTTGGACCCTTGCCCTAATGTAAAGTTAACCACGGTTGACTGCTACAAAGATGGGACTACTGAGCAGGACACGAGGCATCCATCTTTTGTGCCCCCTTTCGACTCATCTTGGGTAAACAGGCCTCACTGCGATAGTACAGCAATGCTCAGCTCCCCTTCCACCGCAGCAGCCAAGGACAGAGACACACACACACAAGGCACGCAGGCAACTGGCTGGCCCCCACCCTTGCACTCCCCCTGCGAAGGAAAGCTCTGCGCTCCCATTCTCACGCTGAAGCCGGAGAAAGTTGCAACAACCAATATGATACAGTTTTCTTCCTCTGAGATCACTGCTAGCATGAGAACCAGCATGTGAACCAGGATGAACTAAGCATTTTCTGCTCGTTCGTCCCCATAAACGTGCAAGCCACCCACCCCCATTTAGAGCAATGTATTGCCATCTTGACCCTGCGCTCTCTGTAAGGTATGTCTCTCAAGTGCCAGACCCTCGCCTGTGCTGCGAAACCCACCCAACACACCCACTACTAACTTTAAGCATTTTACTACAATATATGTTTTTTTTTCTCACACTAATAGGTTTGAAGTTTAGGAGATATGTGAAACACAGCTTGATTCTTTTTACATGCACAATAAAGGTCAAGGCCTCTAATTAAAGCCACGAATGACCCAATTGTACTGACAATAATTATTATGTGTAACTTGTGTAGAAATATGAAAAGTAGCATAAAATGTTTTAGATAATTTGTTATTTAGTGTTTTTCGAATGCAACATATTAGCTCAGGTAGTGACCACAGTGACCGGACCCTGACCTGCGTGGAGCACAAGATATTTGACGTCTGTCATCTCGTCAGCCACTCAACCAACCAGAAGGAAGAGATGCCACCCACACCTACAGCACCACACCGCCTGGCCAATCGGGTCCATTTAGCATTTTTTGTTAGAGTTACTTTGATATATATACAAGTATGATGTAAATGTTTGGTAGGGTTTTTTTGGGTTATTTCCTAGCTGGAGAAATAAACCATCCTTTGAACTCTTGCAGCCGGGTCTCGGTGCCTTCTTCCCCGAAAGGGGTTGCGGTGGTTATTTTATTTTCTCTCACACGTAGTAAACCGGGGAAAGGCACCTACATTTTTGGTGACCCCCACGACGTTATTTAGAGAGGTGCCTCGAGGCCTGTACCGCCCGGCAGCGAGATCCAGGGCGCCCCCAGCAAAACCATCGCCTGTGCGGTTGACCAGACTGTGCACACCAAGAAGAAAGGGTCAAGGGTTCCCGGTTGACGAATACCTGATCGAGAAGGCTGCTCGCCAAGGCAGGCCACGGCTTGGTTGGGGGACGAACCTGAGCGAGGTCCGGCCGTGAGCGGTGACCCTCTGAGTACCTGACTGAACACGTGGAATCCCGGTTGCAAAGACCCCAAAGGAAGGTAAGGGGAAAAACAGGAAGAAGGGAATTAGCAAACAAAGGGAAGGTAGTTAAGAATAGGGTCTGTGTGAGTGACGGTGAGGCTTTTCTGATCTATCCTTTATATGGCCATTAGGTGTTGTAAGAAGTGAGAAGAGAAGTGGTATCTTAGCCCGTACGGGGTAGAAGGAGGCGCCGCGTAGCATTTGTCCCGACCAAGTGCAGAATAGAGATAAAGAGAAAAATAGTAGCAGTCTCGTATATTGAGTAGACTCGGAGTAGTTTTTAGAATATTCTTTTTCCGTGGAGGTAAGAAATCTTGAGACATAATAAAGGTGAAAGAGGTGGGGAGCGAATGCGAAATAGTAGGTAGAATAGGGAAGAAGAAAAATCAGGGACAGTAACGGGAATAGGGAAAGAACAAACGCGCGCAGGCAGTGCATGTGTATGTTGCATGATTATATGTTTGTCGGTCTGCTTTGTGTACATGTCTTGTTGAACACGCTAAAGTATTTTAGTACAAGTAACCTTTTTGATTGATGAATAATAGGCAAAGAAATAAATTGTGAGAGGTGACCAGGTAACACCTCTCAGAAAGAACAGCTAATGTGACATTACATAATTGCAAGCTTTGATAAACAACGTATTTTTCACATATTGTAACTGACATATCAAGTGAGAGGTGGGAAGGGACTCAAGGGTACCAGAACACACAAGAAAGGAAAAGAAGCATTGCCATGGGTGGAGTAACGCCACTGGCACATATTTGCCAGCACCTTCCACTATATAGTGACAGGATACAGAAGTATCACGATCAGTGGATCACTGAGATAAAAGGAGATGGAGTTATACCAATTTGGCCAGAAGGATGGTCATTCGACAAAAGAGTGTTGGACCTAGTATCAACACATTTGCTAGCACGATACAAAGGGAAACAGTTACAGAACCGGAGAGAAGTGTTAGATTTATGGCGAATGTCCGAGGAAGTTACCCCCACGGCAGAGGTAGGTACAAGCCGAATGATAGAAAAGCAGAAAATACCTGAAGTAAGCGGGACACCAAAAGGGGAGTGCTCAACAACTACAACCGAGAACGAAGTAACAAAAATCTAACCCTTAATGACCAGGCCAGCAGTAGGGTTTAGTGAGCCCCTGTATATACCACCCACCCCCACTGCTCAGTGCGGGGCAACAGCCCCTGAGCTTCCACCATATGACAAAGGAGGCCTGTACGGCCCCACAAGTGCGCCTCCTGTGGACATAGCACGTTTAACAGGCGATTTAAATCACCAGCTAGCACGCGCACAAATGGAAATAACGCGGTTAAGAGCTCTATGTGACAAAGGGCAAATGCTGCCAGGGGGAGGGGAGGTACCCCCGCTGTCACTGGCAGATCTCACCCCCCCCGATAGGGGCAGTAAGCAATGCAACCCCAGCAGCCTCGGTATCAGGGCAATCTATAGCATCGCAAGGGACATCATCACAGCAAAGACAAGAACAAGAGTGGCAGTCAGGACAGTTCCTGTTCCAATTGAATAACAAGGCAGTAAGAATTATATGCCCAAACACACCGGAGAGTCAACAAAGCAGAGATCTGGGTGAAAGACAAGGAAGCGAACCCAGGGAAAACTGGGAGGATAATAGCGAGCTAGAGTCAGAGATAGAAGAAGTATGGGATGATTTAGATGAATACGAAGAGGCAGCTGCCGCAGAAGGTTCCCCACTGCCAAACTGCCGTTACCCAGGCACACTATCACCACCATTATGGCAAGGTAGATTAAGACAACGAACAGGGAGGACAGGAAACATACTGGTAAGTAAAACGAAAAAAGGGAGAACGAGCAAAACAGGAAAGAAACAGAAACTACAAATGCCACTGATACATAAAGGAGCAGGTAGGCCAAATTATAGTCCATGGGCCCAAATGGACAAAAACAACCTGTTAAAACTCCTCCTCCCGCTGACGGGAGGAGCAGCTAAGTGGATACATGTATTTGAGAAGAACACGGCAGGCGTGCCGTTAGCTATAGGTGATGTGAAAAGCTTATTAGTATCAGCAATCGGGGACCAAGCCGACACAATCTGGGAAAGGGCAGGGTTCCCGGGAGTAACAATGAGCTGTGATTGCCACGATGGATCACCATTCAATAATGTTCGAGCACAAGTGTGGGATGCATTGCGGCGTGCATTTCCAGACGTTCCAGATTTACATGCAGTGATGCAGTGCACGATGGAGGAGAACGAGGACCCTGCGCAATTCATTTTGCGCGTGCAAGACTTATGGAGAAGTGAAACTGGTACGGCATGGAATCAATCAACAGCTTTATTTTATTTTATCGTTAAAAAGGGGTTCCCGAAAGAGGTGCAGAAGTCCTTGGACAAAATAGCTGGGATCGAAGCCAAAGGGTGGCCTGAAATTCAGAGCATAATTGTACACCATTGGAGGAGGATCAAAGAGAAAGAAAAGGAGGTCACGCAAAAGAGGCTGGCCGACGAAGCAAAATTAGTGCAGACGAAATTAGTGAAGGTTGCCGCCCTTACTGCCAGCGTAACCGCAGACAGAGGAAACGAAGTAGAGGAAAACGCGGGAGGAAGACCCATTGGGACAGCAGCGCAGTGGGTTGGAGAGGACCAAGGATAGTGGAACGGAGAGGAACAGCCATGCCAAGGATCACAGTGGCAGAACAGGCTGGCCCAAGGAAGAGGTGGGTACCGTGGGCAGAGGGGAGGATACGGAGGAATGGGAAACAGAGGGTATGGTGGGCAAGGAGAAAGAGGAGGACAACAGGGGTGATGTTGGAATTGTGGAAGGTGGGGACATTATTCACGAGATTGTAGAATGCGACCATCAGGGTATTTTCAGGGGCAGCAGCAGCCCATGAACAATGAACAGGGGTGGGGCTGCCCACACCCAGGTAGCCCTTGTGGAGCTCCAATGGGGAGAGGGGGACAACAAGATCAGTACTGCTATGACCTCCAAATGCAACAAGCCAGCCCCACACAGCAGCAACAACAGCAAAACGCACTACAGCCCATGGCGAGACTAAACCCAGTAGGGAACATAAACAATAACCCTTTTGCAGCGGCCGCAAACGGTGCCCTTGCACCATTCCGTGGCGTAACGGTCGTAGGTGACAATGTTTTTTCAATGCCAGGCCAGCAAAAATACCAAGACTAGGACAGCCCACAGGGAGTACTTGCGTGTCCAGTCCTATCCACCACCCAAAGTGCAAATGAGGAACCAATAGTGGCGGCAGAGATAGAAAACAAGCAGTTCATCTTTATGTTAGACTCTGGAGCAGAAAAATCATGTCTCACAGAAGGGCGGTTTCAGCTCTCAGGAAGAAATTTGGAGACGCAGGGGTTCTCTGGGGCTATTTTAAAAGTTCCTTATACAAAAGATCTTGATGTAACAGTAGGGGGAAAAACAGTGCGTGCACCCTTATTGTATTACGAAGACGCGCCAATCAATTTGATGGGACGAGACTTGCTCAGTAAGTTAAACATGACCATAGCCTTTACTGAAAGAGGGATAGTGTGCTCGACGCCAGGGGTATGCCCCTTACGAGCACTCCTGATAATAAGCACGATTACAAAGGAAGTTGCAGTAAGAGGGATCCCCATTGACATGGACATGTTTGTCTATGGAATACAGGTATTAGCCCGAGTAGTGCCTGAAATAGCACAAAAAGAGTGGAGAATACCATCAGACTTCATATTCCGCCCAATCACACCAACAGATGTAGTGCCAGGCACAATTATATCTATAGACATTGAGGCAGTTCAAGTTTCCAACAAACGCATCGTGGTTATAGGCCTGGACGCGCAGGGACGCGAGTGGAGAAGTGTGCTATGCATAGAGCCGAACATAATGCTAAAAGATATAACTGATGAAGAATTGTTTACCGATTACGAGGGGGATGGAGAAATAATAATGGAAATAAGCATACCATGTGACATTATGATCCAATACAGAGAAATACACAACCCACTCATGGCTAACATAAAGGCCCCACTGACAATATTTGAGGAAGACTTGGCCAGGGTAGCACCTGAAATTTGGACTACAGGGCCACACGATGTGGGATTGTTGCATGAGGTGACTCCCATAAAGATAAAACTGAAACCAGGTGCCCTCCCACCCACAGTGAAACAATACCCAATATCCAAAGAAGCAGAGGAAGGCATTATAGAAACAGTGAATGCACTACTAAGCCAGGTTATCTTAGTGCCATCAACTTCCCCATGCAACACAGCGATTTTTCCGATTAAAAAAGCAAAAGGAGGGGCGTGGAGAATGGTCCAGGATCTCCGCCCACTCAATGACATCATCCAAAAAGAGTTCCCATTAGTGCCTAACCCGGCATCAATATTGTGCAGTATACCAAAAGAGGCAACTTGCTTCACTGTCATTAATTTGAAAAATGCCCTTTTCTCTGTGCCACTCGCACCAGAGTCGCAGTGCCTTACAGCCTTTACATTAGGAAACAGCAGATATGAACACCGCAGACTCCCACAGGGGTATTGCGAGAGCCCAAGCATTTTTAACAGAGTACTGCGAGAAGACATCGGCAACATAGATGTAGGGAGCACCATTATAGAGTACGTAGAGGATTTACTCGTCTGCAGCAAAACAGAAGAAGAGTGTAGAGAAGACTCAATAACATTGCTTAACGTATTGGCTGCCAAGGGATACAAGGTGGACAAAGGAAAGTTACAATACTGCCTTGCAGACGTTGTATATCTTGGCCAGCAAATATCTAAAGATGGAAAAAGAATACTACCAGACAGAGCTGCTGCCATTCGACACATTGTTATACCAAAGACAGTGAAGGACCATATGTAACTATTGCCGAGCATGGATCCTCGATTATGCAGCATACACACGGCCAATGCTACAAGCACTGAAGGAAGCACAGAAGAACAGGGCCCCAATAAAATGGACACTTGAGACAATTGCCTAATTCTCTCGATTAAAAGACCTTATTGCAGACGCCCCAGTCCTTGCAAATCCAGATTATGAAAGGGAATTTTTCCTGTTTTCACACAGCAATGGAACATTGATGACAGCAGTATTGACACAAAAGACATCGCTAGGCCACAAACCATAAGCGTACTACAGTGGAATATTAGACCCAGTAATGCAGGGACATTTCGCTTGCGAACAGGCCCTCGGCTGCAGCGGCCTTCGCCATTGAGAAAAGTGCCACGATTGTAATGGGATGTTCAGTGACGCTATATGCGGAACACTCATTATTTGCTATCTTGGAAAGATCAAAATCTACTCTCACAACACAGAGAGCATCTGCTTATGAAATACTAATATCCAGTCCAAATGTACACGTGGTCAGATGCAAGACAGTGAACCCAGCCACATTCATTACAGAGCCATGCACAACTGAAGATTTACAGGAACACGATTGTAACACGTATGAGGGAGAGGGCGATGACATTCCCAAAGCAAGAGAAAATGCCCTTACAGAAGGAGAAATCTATTTCATAGACGGGTCAGCATCCATAAACTCAGAGACAGGAGAGAAACATGTGGGGATGCCAATAGTGCGCATGGAAGAAGACACATAGGAAGTGATTGTTCAAAAGCGCCTCCCCTCACATTACTCTGCCCAAGCAGCCGAACTGACTGCACTGATCAGCGCATTACATACAGCCAAAGATTGTGCCGTAACAATATATTCAGACTCAGCTTACGCCACCACCACAGTTCATTCAGGGCTATCACGCTGACGAAGGAGAGATTTCAGAAGAGCAGACGGGTCCCCCATACAACATGCCACGTTACTAAATGAACTAATAGAAGCTTTAGCAGAGCCATCGGTAGTGGCAGTGGTTAAATGCCAAGCCCATACCAATAACACAGACGCTGTCTCATTGGTGAACGCGGCAGCCGACACAGCAGCGAAGGAAGCCTTGTACTTCAATAAGACACCAACATCAGAGTACGTTGTAAAAACAGCCACAGCAGAACAACCAGCAGAAGCATACAGTAACACACCCATAGCACAATTGATAGAACTCCAGAGAAGGGCCCCACCGGAAGAACAGGAGTTGTGGGGCAAACAAGGATGTAAACAATCAGCCACAGATCTCATTTGGAGACAGGAAACGACAGGCAAGGTAGTGATGCCTGTAGAATTATTAGAAGTAGCGTTCCAACAATTGCATTTCCCAGCTCACGTTGCAAAACAACACATCGCCTCAGACATTCAGGAGGATTGGTTTGTTCCCAATCTGCATGAATACATGTCTAAATTTGTGATTGAATGTACTACAAACAATTCAGGAATGACATTGCGAACTCTGTGTGGCACTTTGCCACGCCCTACAGGTCCATTCAGAGAACTACATATCGACTACGCCGATATGGCAGAAAGATGTAATGGAGCGAGATACTTGATTGTGGTGGTATGCCCTTTTTCGCGGTGGGTGGAAGCGGGCCCCTGTCCCCATCCGGATGCAAAATGTGCTGCCAAGTTCCTTGTGCGAGAAGTATTCTCGCGGTGGGGAATCTGTGAAGTGATCCGTTCAGACAACGGCACGCACTTTGTGAATGATCTCTTCAAAGAAGTAACCTCCCTTCTGGGGGTGAAACAAACTATGTTCAAGTTATCATCCAATGGCCAATGGAGTTGTGGAGAGGATCAACAGGCTGCTCAAAAGCAATTTATCAAAATTATGCAGCACGTTGAAAAAAACAAATTGGGTATATTGTCTGCCCCTAGCACTGTTCCAACTCAGAAATCAGCCATGCAAGGATCACCATTTAAGCCCGCACGAAATTGTGACGGGGAGAAGAATGCACACGCCGCTCTCTCCTGTTAGGAGGGCGTCTGATGCACACAGGGCTGCCACAGTGCTGGGGGAAGAGTTTAAGGAATACCTAACACAGCTAAAGCGCGCAGTACGCAGCATAGCAAAACAAATTGCTCCGCCATTTACTGAAGATGTAGCAACAGACACCTCCATGCCGGCAGCAGATAGCCCGGAGGGGCCATTAATGCCAGGGCAACACATCTATGTTAGAAGCTTTGTAAGAAGGTGGAATTCACCAAGATTTCATGGTCCATACACAGTGTTATACAGCACCCCAACTGCAGTTAAAGAGAAGGGACTGAAATACTGGGTGCACCTCTCAGATGTGAGAAGGTTGCGCGGTGTCACACTCCCCCAAAATGAAACAGACTGTGTGGATGGCATTGCTAACACGGTCTGAAACGATGAAAACTACAACTAAGACAGGGAAAGAATAGTGAAAAAGCAAATTTTTTTTTAAAATATATTCTGTCTCTCTCTCTCTCTTTTCTTTTTACTTTTAAATCTCATATGAATCGTGTTATTTTTTCCATTTTTCTTCATTGTTTTTATGATAAATGGAAAGAAATTGTTAAATGCCTAATTGAGCAAAAAGATGAAAAAGAATGAACAATTGCAAATATATTTCTTTTCATGATGACTTAACGAATTTGTCTCGCCCACATAGGTTCAAGATGAGCCAATGCGATGAAACGGCTGAGCAGGCTGAAATGTTAGATAGAAATAGGGATGCCACTAGGCACAGTAGATTAAGTAATGTGGAATGCGTTATAAAATATGCTGCCATATTATTTGCAATAATGATGTTTTATTTTATTTAGTATAATGTTGTTTTGTTTGTGGCAAATGAAATGAACAAAGGGGGAGCGGGGCTAATATGACAAAACGAAGGTCTAAACTAATATGGACTGGAGTAACGACCATTTTGAAGGACACTTATAACGTTGAATCGAATAGTATAAATACAACGTCACCCTATGAACAATTGCATGTGAACAAAACTGCTATTCCATTGTTGAGTAATACTATGGCCAAGGAAATAGAGCTTGGATGGAATGTAAATGACGATTACTATTGGTTGACTCACTCCAGAAATACAAGCATACACACACACACGGCACCAGAAACCACTACTGAATACACAAGTCACCATGAACAACATTGATGATGCATGGTCCAGAATATGTCTGCTGCAATATCAACGAGTAGGTACCCAATTAAAAAACAAAAGAAGGAGGAGAAAAAGGGGAGCGGGAAAAAACAGATATGATATTCATCACAATCTGGGGTTAGATGAAATAGAGGACCCTCGACACCCTGACCAATCAAATAAATGGTATTCAGACATGAGCGCCGCAGCAAAGCAAGCAAGTAATGAAAGTTGCTACGTGTGCTCACTTATTCCTCATGCAACTGGAACCCCAAAAATGTTAGTTCCACAGAAAGTACCCTTGTCTGAGGCCCAATGTTTGATTCAACTGATGCTGTGTAGAATAAAAAAGACATTTCAGGCACACACAGTCGCCATGGAAAATTTGGAAAACGAACAAACATGCACCAGCAGACGACAAGGAGTAATCTGCCTCCAAGAGCCATTTTTCATCATAAAAGAGACAAGGTATGCAGAAGACAAGTGGCATGATGAAACGATTAAATGCAAAGCTGAGGGGTTTCGAGGGCTGCCAGACGAAACATACGAGTGGGAAAAAGAAACGTGCACCCCCCATCTGGTCACAGCATATCACCCAGCTGACATGGGTCACACCCCTGGAGAGACCCATAAAGATTCAAAGGGAAATACCGCACAAACTTTGCTTCCATGGAGAAGGGAAGGTGAATATGGGAACTGCACAGCAGTGCAATAAGACTTTAATAATACCAGATATAAAAAAGGCACTGCTGCATTAATGGGCATATACTGGATCTGTGGCAAACGAGCTTACCTGCATCTCCCAGCATCCTGGAGGGGCACTTGTGCCCTAGCCACACTTCACTCAGCACTAATGGTGATACCAGAGAGCCACGTTCAGTTTACAGCAAGGCCTTCGGCTGACAGTTCGATAGCAGGCCAATCGGCTGACATATCGGCAGCAGGGCAATCGGCTGAAACATCACAGCGCCCGATGAGACAATCACGGAGCCCCCAGCATACAAACTATTGTCAGAAGAAACATTGAGAACCAAGTTGTCACGCAGCAAAAGATCCAATTATATTTCGTCCAAATCGTCAGAACTCCTTGCTGAAATCCCACAGCAGTACAAGCTTTTCTCATCTGCAGAGACATTCTTTGCATCATTTCTAGCACCAGGCGTTCAAGCAAGGACAAACGCGAAATGGCTGCAGATAACACGCTGGGAGCTCATCCAGCTGGCTAACGACACTGAAGAAGGATTCAACATCATAAAAATAGAGCTCTGTGGACTGCGTCTGATGACGATGCAAAACAGATATGTCTTAGATCTTATCACGGCGGTGGACGGCGGTGTTTGCAAAAAAATTGGGGGGGCGTGTTGCACGTTCATACCAACTTCAGATGATGATAACGGGACACTGTCACACGTGATAACAGCAGTGCATAATTTAGGAGAAAGAATGAGAGCAGAAGGTGGAGCAGACAACAACACGTGGTTCGACAATCTGTTCAGCTGGATACCATCATGGGTGAACATAGCAGCGAAGATACTCATTCCCATTATTGTCTTTCTTCTCCTAATATTCTGTGTGTGCCAACTGGGACTAAGATGCTGTGAAAATAATATGCCTAATTCAGCGATGATGATGGTAACAGTGGGCCGACAAACAACGGTGGCTACCATGATAGATGCCCAAGTACAAACTGGAGAATACACCACACCGCAGTATAGAATGACTGCCATCTATAGGCAGTATGGGGACGTGGTCGATAGTCTACATCACACTACCATTAAAGAACCAAAGAACCTGCTGTGGTATAACGAGGTTTGGATAGATTTAGATGGGGATGGTGGGATATACCTAACGGTCACCCCAGAAGAATACGCAAGAAGAGGTAACAGCTTAAGAAGTGTGTGCAAAGCATGGATGCCAATAAAGGGTACACCCGCTTGGGATGAGGCTGTGGCTGAAGCTGAGCGCTACCGAAGGGAGAACGGAAAGAACGAGATAAGTAGTTTGTTACTTTAGATGTAACAAAAGGGGGGTATGTATGGGAGTGAGGGGTCCCCAGGCCCCCTCGCGCCGTACACTCCTCAGTACAAGGCTTGGACCACGTGCCTCCGGTAGTGGGATTGCCCCTTGCCCTTATGTTAAGTTAACCACGGTTGACTGCTACATAGATGGGACTACTGAGCAGGACACGAGGCACCCATCTTTTGTGCCCCTTTTCGACTCCATCTTGGGTAAACAGGCCTCACTGCGATAGTACAGCAATGCTCAGCTCCCCTTCCACTGCAGCAGCCAAGGACAGAGACACACACACACACACACACAAGGCGCGCAGGCAGCTGGCTGGCCCCCACCCTTGCACTCCCCCTTCGAAGGAAAGCTCTGCGCTCCCATTCTCACGCTGAAGCCGGAGAAAGTTGCAACAACCAATATGATACAGTTTTCTTCCTCTGAGATCACTGCTAGCATGAGAACCAGCATGTGAACCAGGATGAACTAAGCATTTTCTGCTCGTTCGTCCCCATAAACGTGCAAGCCACCCACCCCCATTTAGAGCAATTTATTGCCATTTTGACCCTGCGCTCCCTGTAAGGTATTTCTTTCAAGTGCCAGACCCTCGCCTGTGCTGCGAAACCCACCCAACACACTCACTACTAACCTTAAGCATTTTACTACAATATATGTTTTTTTTTCTCATACTAATAGGTTTGAAGTTTAGGAGATATGTGAAACACAGCTTGATTCTTTTTACATGCACAATAAAGGTCAAGGCCCCTAATTAAAGCCACGAATGACCCAATTGTAATGACAATAATTATTATGTGTAACTTGTGTAGAAATATGAAAAGTAGCATAAAATGTTTTAGATAATTTGTTATTTAGTGTTTTTCGAATGCAACGTATTATCTTAGGTAGTGACCACAGTGACCGGACCCTGACCTGCGTGGAGCACAAGATATTTGACGTCCGTCATCTCGTCAGCCACTCAACCAACCAGAAGAAAGAGATGCCACCCACACCTACAGCACCACACCGCCTGGCCAATCAGGTCCATTTAGCATTTTTTGTTAGAGTTACTTTAATTGATACATATACAAGTATGATGTAAATGTTTGGTAGGGGTTTTTTGGGTTATTTCCTAGCTGGAGAAATAAACCATCCTTTGAACTCTTGCAGCCGGGTCTCGGTGCCTTCTTCCCCGAAAGGGGTTGGGGTGGTTATTTTATTTTCTCTCACACGTAGTAAGCCGGGGAAAGGCACCTACAGAGCCAAACCGAGACAAGGAATGGTGGTGGATGGAATTTATTTACAAGGCCCTTCAAAAACTGGGCCATCAAAAGCATTGAAAAGAAGAAACCCTGCTCCAGCGTCCTCTTGAAAAGAGATAGGGCTACCAGATAGCTTTTAACCGTGCATACTTGAAGGCCTGTCTTGGCCAAGGTCAACAAAACTCCATCACAGTGGAAGTTGGGCATAGAAAAGGGCCTGCCCCCCTTCTCCTTTCACCACAGCACAAATCTCCACAGGCACGCATATAATGACCTAGTAGAAGATATGCGTGCAGCTAGCAACACCTCCAAAACCTCATCATCCAGGTTCCAGTCTTCATACCTTAACCTCCCACGAGCCATGCATGCAGATTGAGCGGTCAGGGGTTCAGGTGAATAACCCTGCCTTCCGACTGGGACACGAGGTCAGGCCTCAGAGGAAGCCAGAGAGGTGGACAAACGGCCAATCGCAGGTATTGATGGGAACGCATAGTGTAGACTGAAGACCGCCCCACCAGGAACACGTGGCCTCCAAAACCCCCCTCGGGGATATTCCCCCAAGCAGAACAGTCTGCATTTTCGCATAGTCCTTCATCGCAAGTAAGTCCAACGACGGGTTCCCCAGGAGAAAATCTCCTAGATGACCTCTGGGCAAATCTCCCACTCCTGAGAGACAATGCTCTGTCTGCTCAGAGAATATGCAACCTGTTCTCCACCCCTGCCATATGCACTGCATAGACAAAGATGTTGTTCTCCCTTAACCAGAATCATAGCTGCATGGCCTCATTAGGGGCAGCAATCACACTACTCCTCGCTTGTTGAGCTAATGTGTGGCCCTCTGTGTTGTCCATTAATGCCAGAGCATGTTTCCCCCCAGAGGGGGTGGTGCAAAAGATGTTGGCGAGCGCCTGATGGCTTGCCGCTGCAGCAGGTTGATGCAACAGGGACCCTCCTTCTGGGTCCAATGACCACTCACCCGAAGGATCCCATAGTGGGCACCCCAGCCTCTCAAGCATGTGTCCGTGACCACCTAGGTGTACGGCTATGGTGCCAAGAAGGGCTCTGCAACCAAAATGTTGTCCATGTTGTTCCACCAGGATAGATCATAGGCAACATACTCGTCAGGGAAATTCGACATTGCACCCGAGTAGTGCAACCACTGACTCCTGAGAAACCACTGCAGGGATCTCATCTGAAGCATGGCCTCTAGACCCAGAAAAAATGTAGAAGGGCATAAGGCCTAAGAGGTGGAGGAAGGCATATGACGGAAGACTGCAGAAGTTCTAGAATAGATTGACCATTTGTGCAATGCTAATGACTCTCCCCACAGGAGGAAAAAAGCCTTCCCGACCTGATTGTCTATGACTGTTCTCTGATGAACTGGAGCTTCTACGCAGGTGTAATGTGCGACTTCTGCAAGTTCAGGGAGAAGCCATGCAGCATCGAGCAAATGTCCTCAAGGTGCCCCAAAACCTTGTTGCGTGACCGTCTTCGGATCAGCTAGTCCAAGTACGAGAACACAAAGACTCTGGATCTCCTGAGGTGAGCTGCTACTACCACCATCAACTTGGTGAACACCCTGGGTGCTGAGGTCAGACAAAAAGGGAGCACTTTGAACTGAAATGGAGTGTCCCCAAAGACAGACCTCATGTTCTGGTGGATTGGCACGTGGAAATAAGAGTCCTGAAGGTACAATGACCCCAGCTAGTCCTGGGATTTGTGACGCATCTAGGAAATTTGTCCCTTCTCTTCAAGTGGGAGCTACCTCCCTTGGGACTAGCGAGGTGAGCCCGATATGCAATACCATCCCTAAACGACAGGGCAAGTGCGATCCCACTGGGGGAGCCTCCCACCTTATGGGACAAGGAGACGCCAAGAAGGCGATATATCTATCTATACCTCCCTCATTGTTAATGGCATACCTAGGGACTGATCAGCGGAATAAAGTGCCAGGCCCTTTAAAAGACAGTCCGGTTTGATTTCTGACCTGTAACAGTTACAATTGCTATGGGTGGAAAACAACCAATCAACTTAGGGACGAGAGAGAGTGAGAGTGAGAGATCGAGAGAGTGAGAGTGAGAGTGAGTGAGAGAGAGAGATAGAGAGAGAGAGACTTGTTGGCCACAAAGCCGCAACACAGAGAAGGACCCCTTCCTGGAAAGGGCAGAGTCGCCGACCCCTCTTCGCATTAGGAGGGGACTGGCGTCGAGGAGTGAAGCCTGCCAAACACCACTCCCAACACAAGAGCCTGGCGCTGGGAAAGCTCGCCCCCTACCGTCTTGCATCAAGCAACTACAGGAATCGCCAAACAGAGCCGCAGGCAGGAGCCTACACCTGACTCCCGTCAGCCACATAGGGGGAACACAGAAGCCAGAGCCACATCGAGGAAGAGGCTCAGGAAACTCTCGACATAACCCTCGACGACCCAAGAAGTTGAATAGCCCCTGAGGGACTGAGACACAGAGTACCCCAACAAAGGGGTTGACGCTATCCAGTACACAGAGAGGGCTAGATAGCACACATGGGGCTAAAAGACAACCAAAAGGACATTTGCAAAATCAAATAAGTGATGAAGTTTACGATTTGATACAAAGACTTGCCCAGGGGTCCTGAACTGCATACTGTAGCAACAGAGAAAGATTTACAGGGCCCAGATTTGAACTCCATCAGTAGGCCGTGGCCTGAGTTAAAGAAAACCAAGTGGGTGGAGGTCAGAAACTAGCCACCTGAAGCCAAGTCTAGTGGGAACCAACTTACTTAGGCAGACGTTTATGTAATTGAGGTTATTGATGGTAGGGATAGACCATAGGTTGAAATAGGTTTGAACTAAGGACATCATTTTTGGAGTAGTCCTGACGATCACCATTTATTATTTTCTTTTGTGTTAGGGAAACCATCATCATAGCTATAGGGTGATTTGAGGTTTTCTTTTCTTTAATTAAACTTGTGGAAGACATGTCTTCTTGTCCGTCTCCTATGTCTGACTTACCTCAGATTGCAGAGCCTGGAGAATTTATCTTAACGTCACCAACCTGAACTTGACCTTAACTCGGGAATTTGTTCAAGGCCCTGAGGTTCAGTATGGGACAGAGTATTCCCCCTTTCTTAGGGACCAGGAAGTAGCAAGAGTAACATCCCTCCGTGCCTGGCGCCTCCTCCACTGTACCCTTCAGTAGAAGAGGTTGCAGCTCTTCTTGGAGCTTGGGTTCAGGTTGTTGAGTGAGGGGAGGGGCCTACCCAGGGGTTGCCGGCAAAATGATAAGCAGAACCGTAGTTCCACCAATTGGACAACCCAGGCATCAGAGTTGATCGCCTTCCACCGCTCTACGAACACAAAGACTCTCGATCCTACCGGAGAAGCATGGGGGGAGGACTCCAAGTGATTTCTGTGCTGCTGGTGTGTCAGATGTCTAGGCTGCGGCTGACTGGCCTTTTGAGATGCCTCCATCTCTACTGAGGCGTGAGAATCTATGTTGTCCGAGTTTGGCCTGTGGCAGCTGTGCTCTCTTTGAGAATGTGGTGTAATGTATGAACCATTTTCCCCTTGAACCAAAGGAGCTTGGCTGGCTGTTGAACCACCAAACCCAACGAGATAGCTGCTAGCTTGGAGTGCTTACATTCTTTCAACGACTCATCTGCTCTAGGCCCAAACAGGTGCTCCCCATTGAATGCCAACCTAATCATTCATTGAGAAGCCTGAACTTCGAAGATGTGAGATCTGCGCAGCATGTAGACGTGCCCATTGGCCGTCCAACACAATCTATAGCGTCAAGGCCAACCTGGAGTGCCTGAAATGCAATCTCTTTGCACGCCCTTAACTATGTCCAGGAAACCGTCCCTGACCTCTCCCACAGGGAAATGGTTGGTGGCCTCTAGAATAGTCTTCCAGAGGATGTGCAAATATTTGGCAAATGCGCAATCAACATTAATTTCCTTTAACGCCATACTCCCTAAGGTGAACATTTTCTTGGCCAAAGCATCTATCTTCTTTAACTCTCTGTCGGTAGGGAGATTAGAAATCTAGGTTGAAGGTTTTGAGTTCATGATCGCGGCTTGCAAAACCAGTCCCTCTGGGCGCTGGTGCGCCATCAAGAATGGAAGATCACCACTCGCCGGCTTATACTTTTTTGAAATTTTGGTGTTGGCGCTGGTTTAGAGCGAGCAAGAGCGAGCAAGGGCGTTGCCACAAGAGCATGACCTGGTCTGCTATGTCCGCATTGAAAGGCAAAGCCCTTTCCGATTGTGGTCCCTTGTCGAGTATAATCTTTAGCTCATACAGTTGGAATGATTGTACTGGAGCACCGAGACCGTCAACACCTTTTCGACCACTTTGCAGTATTGGGTGTTCGAGTAAACGTATGGAGACCCCTGCTGCAACTTTACGTTGAGGGATATTGTCCAGTCAGCTCACATTGTGCAGACTCTCCACCAACTCAATTAGCCCTGCCTGGTCGGCCGTGAAATCAGACAGCAGGCCCATGACCTTCCTACCAAAAGCTATATCCCAAAAGGAATAGGGTTCCCTTCCTCATCGAAAATTGGCTGCAAAGATTTCTTCAAGAATTCAGATCTGGACTCGGCATGTACCATTGGTCCCATGGCTGATCTGTCGAGAGAGAGATTTCAACTATTAGTATTTCCCCATTTCCCCAATGAGCCAGAGTCACACCTGTGCCTGCGCTTCTCTTCACTGTGACAAGAAGAGTAGTGGGACTTGTTGTGCAAGTGCGAACACATCTTGGATAACTTCCGACGCCTACTCCCCCTATCCTTTTCATGGGTAGGTCCCTCAGTGTATGGGTCAGAGGACTTTGCATACGACCTAGCTAATGATTTCTCCAGAGGGCTTCCCTAGCGCCAGTTTCAAGAGCAATCCCTCACTGCTTTGGGTTCATGGACTGACAGGAAACGCATTACTTTGTGTCATGCTCCACTCCCAGAAACCACACACGTGTGTGTGGGTCCATGAGCGACATGTTCGAGTTGCAGTCCCTGCAGCATTTGAACACAGACGGCTTGGGCCCTGACATTCTGATGCAGTTTAAATTCAAGCCGTGTTCTGAATAGAGTGATGAGCAGACTGAAAAAATGAACGGAGGTAAGGGTGTATAGTGGATTCCTTAAGTACGTCGACTGATGTCACATGATTCGAGTAGTGGCATGGTCGAGATACGAAGGAGTCGAGAGACGACACTGAGCCGCACTACGCCCCCTACTGAAATTGTCTGAGGAGCTGATGCTGAGGGGATAATCTATCAAAATGAGGAATATGTCAGATTACAATCCACTGAAGTCTTATCATTAGTGAAAGTAGAAAGACAAAGTTGAATCTGTGGGGGTAGGGGGAATTGCATCCATCAGAAAGAAATCTCTGATGCCAAGTGATTTGTTCTTGTAAGGAATCTCTTCTGCCAAAAAATGCTTCAAAACCCAGAATGGTTGGCAGCACAATATAAACAGATTCCCTAAAAGAGTAAATGCTGCTAGAAGTACCATCAGCAGGTGTCTTCTACCAAACATAGGGCAAGACTTGCATGGACTCCAGATCAGGAGCGGTACCCAGGCTACCTTCCAAAAGGTCAAAAGCCACACTGGCCAAACCTTCATCGCCTTTGAAAAGGTTCTCCAGGGTCCCACTCCCAAAAGGCAAGGGGTGTGACTCCTCATGAAAGATCTGCTCACATTTGGATCAAACAGCTCGGCATGGTGGCTACCATGCTGGAAGATGGGGTGATGCAACACAATTGGGGAGCATGCCAAGGTCGCGAACAAGCTTGCAGACTGAATAGGTGCCTTTGCTGGCCTGGGAAAGTACTGCCATCTCTGGCACTTTGGTGAAAATGAAAAGCATTTTCTGATTAAAATCCTCTCCCTGGTACAGGTTCGATGAGCTAGCGGGGAATAGTATTTGAAGCAGGACTCTGTGAGGGGTCAGAAGCAAGGCTCGGACACAATGGTGGCATGGTTTTGATCCGCTATTTTAGTATATGAAAAAAGGGTTGGAAAAATGCCCCTCTGTCCCTAAAACTAAGAGGGGTTTTCCTCCCTATATGAAAAGGAATGAAACTGTCAGAATGTCCAAATTATAGTGTGTCCCAAAAAGCCTACTTCTGTTCCTAACACTAATAACATACATCAACTGTGCAAGGATGATCACTTCCTAAAGTAAAAATATTCTTTGTGGTTCCAAGTAACAGAAAAGTTCCCAGTCTCTTAGCCAAAAGGTGGCACAAATAAAGAATTTTGCATTGCAGGCGAAAGAGTGGTGTACGTCAGAGTTAGATGGGGAATTTGGAGGAGGGAAACTTGCACTTGGTAATGCAAGTGGTAGATGGAGAGTGGGGTAGACGTAGAAGTGGAGATTGAGACAAAGACAATGGAATGATCAGAGGGAGAAGGAGCAGTGGAGATATTAGAGGTTGAGAGGAGATGAGAATAAGGAAAAGGGAGTTACCATTTCAATGGGTATGCAGAGAGTGGACAGAAGAGAGCGAGTGGTTAAGGTGAAGAGAGCTAAAGTCAGTGGATAAATGAGTGGGGAAGTTAAAGTTACCAGTGACAATTAAGTGATGATGGGGAGGAAAGGAAGGGAGTCAATTAGTTGGGAGAGGTGGTCAATAAACTGACCGGTGGGACCCGGTGGCCAATAGAGAGATATAATATGAATGTCATGGCTAGCAGTGATTGTGGTGAAAGTGAACTCGAAAGAGGGAGAACCTGTGGGTGATAGGGGAGTTGGAAGATGCAAACAGTTACAAAAATCAAACCTCACACAACAGAGGATTCCAGTTGCGATAGGACAGTAGTCCCAAGTGCAAAAGAACACACATGCAATGGACTGCCTCTTGGCTTGCATGCAACCAGAAAAATAGCACCTCTCAAAACTATATCCCAGTCTTAAATTGACCAGTCGCGCTGTGGCTACCATGTTGAACATGGGAATTTGTACACCTCCCTTTTACAACAAAAGCACATTTTCGGTAAGGATCCTACCCAGAATTAGGACACCAAAATACACACTAGAATCAGCATTTGGATCACAAGTATGTTAATGCCCACACAGTTTGTCACATCTACTGTAAAAAAGGACCACAAAACGTCACTACTCCAAAGCATGTGCTAAAACAGAGGCACTATGTAATTATATAACTGCCAGCCTATATAACCATACTGATCAATTCCATACAGAAGACATAAATCAATGTTAAGAATAATATTTACCAAAACCTGGACTGGTTTCCCCTGCCATCCCTGACCCTCTGTACTTCACTGGCCTCCCACTTCTTAACCAAAATTCAGGACATCCTGTTCTCACTCTCCTCTACTCCTCTCCTCCTCTCCCGCCTCCCTCCCCAGCTGTCAGGTGCCATTCGGCCCCCCTCTCCCATTACCTCCTACTCTCCTCTTTCTCGCCCATAGCACCAGATAAGGTTTCTAGACAATTCCACTCCATGAAAGTCTCCTCTAAACAGGTGCTCCCTTGCTCCTCCGGAACAAGCAAGGACAACACTGCCTTCCTTGTGTCAGCCTTGGCTTATTTCTGTAATCACACCTTTGCCACTAACTCCTTCCCTCTTCCCCTCAAGCACTCCCTTGTGCATCCTTCTCTTCAAAAAGCCCTCTTCCAACACTTCCTTCCCGGCTAACTACCACCCTATTTTCATTTCCCTCTTCCTGGGAAAATTCCTGGAGAATCTGGTCATTTCCCAACTGATTCAACACACTGAATCTGTTGGTTTTCTCCACGACCACCAGTCTGGCTTCAGGGCAGCCAGAGGCACGGAAACTGCTCTACTGAACACCTGCTAAGCCTTGCTCCCAAATCTCGATTCCAACTCTCCATCCATACTTATCCTTCTGGATCTTTCCTCTGCCTTCGAGACGGTCAATCATGCCACCCTGACAAATCGCCTCTGTGACACATTGGCATCACAGGCCTGGCAATGGACTGGTTGACCTCATTCCCTTCCGACTGACCTTCTCAGGTTCAACTGGGCCCTTTTCTCTCCCCTATCACACTTTACATATGCAGCATTCCTCAAGTATCTATCCTCTCGCTGTGGCTCTTCAATATCTACCTTGCCCCTCAGGCCCCCTAATCTCCTGCTCATCTCCTCACTTCTAGTGTTATGCAGACGACACGCAGCTCTTCTTCAAGTTTCCCCCTAATGCCTCCTCTTCCTCCTCTCTCATCCCTGACTGTGACTGCTATTCAGGTAAGGTGTGCTGCCAATGATCTTTGCCTTAATGCCAGTAAGACCGAGATCCTTCTCATTGGGACCCCTCCTCCCTCCTTCCCTCTGGCTGCCCTCTATGGGTCCCCTCCCCTCACCCTCTTGCGAGGCAAAACACCTTGGTGTCCTCTTTGACTCCTCTCTCTCCTCCTCTCTTCACATCGCGAACCTTGCCAAGAAGGCCCACTATCAGCTGCACCTCCTCAGAGGCATTCTCCCTTTCCTCACCTTCCCCCAGAAATTCAACTTCTCCAGAGCTCTGGTCCTCTCTAGGCTGGACTACCGCAACATCCTCTTCCTCAATGTTCCTTTATCCTCCCTTCGCCCCCTTCAGAATAGGACTGCAAGACTCATCCTTGGCCTAGAGCCCCAGGACTGCATCTCTACATCCCTAAAATCTCTCCACTGGCTCCCGGCTGCTGCTAGGATCAAGTTCAAGACCCTCTGCATCATCCACAAAACCTTCTGAGGCCTGAGACCTTGCTACATCCAACTCTCTTTCTCTAAATACCTCCCTGCTAGAGCCCCTCGGTCTTCGAGCTCTAACTCTCTGCAGATCAGTCGCTTCTCTAAGCAGAAAGTTGGGGGGTAGATCTCTCTGCTCCACAGGAGACTCCCTCTGGAATGGTCTCTCTCCCCCACCTCCCTTTCACTTACACTCTCTCCTCTTTACCCTGTACTTCCCACACAAGCACCTCATATTTCGCGCAGACTGGCACTTCCACCCACCGCTCTCCTTTCCTGTTACTGCACTTGCACAATTCAAATGTCACAAAGCCTAGTAGGACCGGTTTTGTTATCTTTCTTCCTTGCCCCCCCGTCCCCACAATTTTATCTCGTGGCACCATTTGTTGTATAAGCGTCTTATAAATATCAAATAAAAAAAGAAATAAAACATTTTGGGTGAGAGTAAAAAGAACAACCTCCACCCCTCAAAGCACAACCTAAATCACTAAAAAGAAGCACCCCATAGATACGGAAAGCCTGATTGAAGCACAAGAAATGTTCTATATTCAGGGAATGTACAAGTTGTATTGAACATTTTTTCACCCAAACAAGAACTCAAAAAAGGTGCTGGAAAGGTAGTGGTATTTTCCATGCAGAGATCTGAAGCAGAAGTAACAAATTAGTGAAACATGTGGCGCTTACAAATGAATTCAAACTCACTCTTTGATACAGTGATTTCCTCCAGCCTTGGCGATACCATTACCTTCTTGTATAAATGCACTCAACATAGCTCTAAAACTACAAACATGAACATATATAGATATAGATAACTTTACCATACAGACTGATACTACAGAGAACATACAACCAACCTTATTGTAAGGAACCAAGAGAATGGAATGCAATGTACTAGTGCAATATCTCACAAAACCTACTTTGGACTCCCTATTTAAATATCTTTCTCCAGTTTTCCAATATGAAATATTGTCCCTTCCCACCTAAAAATCCTTTTGTGACGGGTTCATACAGACAAAAAAAGTAAGCAAGGTTGAATTTCAAAACACGTCTAGTTTGTGGGAGGACACGTATGTGCTTTTGGTTTAGAGAATGGGATTGACTCAGGAGGTCCCTTTTCTCAGATAGAACGTCAGGGGGTTAGGCACCCTGATTAAGGCTTGCAAGGTCGTAGCATACGCTAATAGGAAGGGTGCTCACCTCTTGTTCTTGCAGGAAACGCATGCCCTGGACTGGCAAGCGCTCAGCCTTGCATCAAGCTGGGGTCCCCAGAGATACTACACAACTTAATCTACTAATGTTAGAGGCATGATTATTTTGATAAACTGCTCGTTGCGCTTCACGCACTTGGACACTAGGGTGGATGCTGAGGGCAGATACGTCCTGGTACATGGGATCTTGCATAAGAAGGAAATCCTCCTGCTTAATGTGTATGACCCCAATGTGGAGGATCCAGATTTTTATGGTAGGATGTTTGCAATATGTGCCTCATACCCGCTGGTGGAAATAGTGGGGTGGGGGGCATCTGAACACTATATTAGATGTAGCGCTGTATCGCTCCGGCACCTCATCTCGGTAACTGACCGGGACAGTTCAGGAAATACTGCATGGTATGCAGTCACAGGGCCTACTGGATGTTTGGCGGACGTTGCATGGTACAGACACGTAGTACTCGTTTTACTCCTCTCTGCAGGATATGTACTTGCGCATAGATATGTGGCTGGTTTCTTCCTCATTGCTTAACAATGTTGTGCAGTGTTTAATACTACCTCAAACCTTCTCCAACCACTCCCCGGTGCTTTTGATGCCACATTTTTTGACATAGGGGACGTCTCGCCTGCCTTGGCGGTTTAAGCCGGCCGAACTTTTGGACACTGTATTCTCTTTGAACTTGTGCAACCAAGTGACATCCTTTTTCGACATCAATGTGGGGTCTGTCTCTTCGGTGGTGACTCTTTGGCATGCGTTCAAGGTGTATGTATGGGGAGTTGCCATGTCGGCTGAGTTTGGGGTCCTTAAATGTCTAGATCTAGCTCTGAAAGAGGCCCAGCAAGGGTTTTGCAGCAGAGGTGCGAACAATCCCTGACTCTGAGCTTACGCCTCGAGATTAAAATTGCACTAGAGGCGTATAGGGACTTTGCGCAGAGGGAGCTGAGATTTATGGACCGACCATTGATGTCCAGGAAGTATGTGGAAATCAGACAGACCAGGTCATACGCTTGCTCGCTTGGTTAAGTCAGTGTCCAGGAGTGCACATGTACTGTATCAGGACCCCCTATGGCTCGATAGCCCACAATGACGCAGACATCAACAAGGTTTTTTAAGACTTTTATTTGGCCGTATACCAACACTAGGGGAGTGCCACCAGGAGCAAAACTGAGCAGTTTCTGAACGGGATACTGACCATTTTACACTCTCGGGAGATATGGGATGCACTTGGGGCGCCTCCAACGCTTGAAGAGATTCGGGCAGCCATAGTGGATTTGCCTCGAGGTAAGGCTCCCGGCTTGGACGCGCTGGGTGCAGAGTTTTACAAAGAATACTCTGACATGCTGTACCCGCATTTGTTACATCTCTAGGAGGAAGCCCTGGTAAAAGGGGCTCTACCTGACAGTGCGCAAAGCCATCATAATTCTCCTACTCAAACCTGATAAGACAGCTGAGGATTGCGGATCCTACAGACTGCTGTCTCTCAAATACAGATGCAAACATTTTTGCTAAAGTTCTGGCGATGAGGCTTTCCCCCTTTATGCCACATATGGTTCATACTGATCAGGAAGGATACATACCTGGTCGGTTGACAGCGTTGAACCTCTGATTACTTTACAATATTATAGCCCAGACGCCATCTGACGTGCAGGCAGTAGCAGTCTCACTAGACATGCAAAAAGCATTTGACACTGTCATGGCCATTTCGATTCCAGGTGCTGACCAATTATGGTTTTGGGCCTGGGTTGATCTCCTGGATGAGGTTACTCTATGCACATTGTTAGACAGAATTGCATGCAGTACCCTCTGGGAACACCACACACAATTAGGACTACAGGTGTAAGCAAAAGCCAACCTTTGGTATAAGTCTGTACCACACACTTTTTGTAAGCGAGCTGAGCAATCAGGCTTATCTCAAGAGGGAATGTGAGCAGTAGTTGAAGTTACACAGAAGTATCACAATCACAGTGGTTCAAGTAGACACTTACACTCAAGGTTTCTTGGTAAAAAAATACTTATACATTTATTTACACAATCATTTAGAAGACATTCACTAGTAGAAATCAACTTAATATGAAACACCAATACACTACAGTAACAAATCCTAAGTTGTAGGGACAGTTTGCGCTCCCCTGAAAAAGGAGCCAAATGGCACTTCAATTATTGTCAATGGGCATAGAAAGACATAAGTTTGTACAATGGATTAGAAAACACTTCTGTTAGGCCATGCAAAGGTTCAGTGTACCAGGAGGGTCAGTTCAATTCAATAGGCCAGGCCAAAGTCAATAGTCTAGTGTTCTTGGATAGAACAGATCAGTTCTGATAACACATGGAGAAGTCTTTGTAAAAGTTCTCAGAAGTAGTTCAGACGAAAAAGAATTATATGCTGGGTCACAAGCAGATTACGCCTGCAAGTTGGGAAAGTTTCACAAACTTTCACCGCGAGAGTTAGGATCTCTCAACCAGACGGCACAGCAAAAAGATGAGGCTGAAGACGCTGGTTCCTGGCAGTTCCTGCAGATCTCGCTGTTCCTGTTCTCGGGGAACTCCTGCACTGCACGGGATAGTCATCGGAGCAAACAAAATGGAGTCACTTTAGTTCAAGTAGCCGTTGCGACACAAACTGGTTTCCCTCTCCCTGGCTAAAACTTAACCAGCATTGAGAATGGTATCCAGGTGTCTTCTGAGCGGATTGGTCCCACCAACTCAAAGGAAGAAGCCGTCCTTGAAGGAGCTTCTCTGTCAAATGCAGTTCTGGCAATTCAGATTTACAGCAGGGCTTCACCGGGCAAACCAACGGTCCAGTGGTTGCAGCAGCCGTCCTCTTCCAGCTCATCTTCGGTTCTTTCGTTCTAGTGGTCGACTCTGCCTACCAGTCCTGGAGACTTGCCTTTTAAACAGTTTTCTCCCATTCATTTCAGACTAGCTGCCACTCACCCAGCAGGGTGGCTGTCTTTGCCAGACAGTCAACCAGCCAATCACGCCAAAGTGCATTTGGGTGTCCTAGGAGACTAAGCACAGGGAGTTTCGGGCACCTCCCTCACTTCCCGCCCACCCCAGACACTCAGACGCCAAGGGCGGACTTCAGTCCTGAAGCCTGCCAAAGGCTCATAAACAAAGGGACCAAACCTGGTTTGGCGCGCAGAGTTAAACACCAGAAGGACCTTTCCACAAAGAAACGGCGAAAAAAGATGACTGGAGTCTGTTTTTACAGAGGGGTGTTGGGCGCCATATTGAAAAACATGGCGGTCCCGATTTCTAGGTACCGGTGTTCGCGGTTGGGAAAAATCATGGTAGTTCGTTATAAAACCACTGCCACCAGCCATTTCAGTAGGAAAGGGTAGCATTTGACTGCTACAAGAGTGTTTAAACACGGGATACTATGTAACCCCTCCAGCACTCCATTGTAAGATGGTGTGTGCTGGGTCTATGAATTTAGAAAAGACTAGTAAAGTCAATTTCACTTTACATTCTCTCGGAAACAGTAGTTTATCCCAGAGAAGGTATTCAAACCTTTGGGAAGTCTGAAAATACATCCCTGTGTCACTGCACTGAGTGTGCTGTGTGACATAAATAAAAAAGATTATGCCTATGGAGTTGGTTAAAACTCCATAACTAAAGAAAATAAACACAGAAAGCAAACAGAATTAAAAAGTACAGAGTCCCAAAGTTCAGCAAAAGAGCTGGGGGTCTCTAAGGTAGGGAGGAATTAGCACATTTTGAGAACTCTCCCTAACACGCATCCCTTTGCTCGGGTGCACGTTAATGGCTGCAACTCTACGGTTCTGCAGTTGGATGGGGGAACTAGACAGGGGTGTCCGATGTCCCCTTTGTTATTTACACTAGGCGTTGAACCGCTGGCAGACCAGATACGGGCCGAGCATAGCCATGCGGGCATATGGATAGGAGAGAAGGTGGAAGTTATATCGCTTTACGCGGACGACATTTTATTTTATATCAGAGACCCCGATAGAAACTTGGCTGGAGTACTTAATACAGTGGCCGGGTTCAGGGCAGACTCAGGCTTACACTTAAAGAGTAACAAATCTGGAAAATTCCCTGTGACTACTGACACGGTAGAAACTACTCACACTATGGGGTTAAAATGGGCAGCACAATCTATACGATACCTGGGCATCATGATAGCGTGGACACTTGGACTCCCCAGGGAATTGAATTACGGGGTGCACCTGGGGGACATGAAAGCTAAATTTCAGAGATGGAAAAATATACCAATGTCGTTAGCAGGGAGGTTGTCCCTAATCAAAATGGTAGTGGTGCCCAAATTTACTCAACATATTTCATAACATACCGCTATGGCCTGACCGCGCTATTCCATGATATCTCTGTGGAATGTACTTCCTTCATTTTGGTGGGGGGCATAGCCTGTATGAAGTGGTCACTCCTAACTACACCATACGAGGAAGGCAGATTTAATGCACCAGACTTTGAATTGTACTACATAACCGCACAGGTGCACTATGCTACCTATTGGCCAGTAGATGACACTACCCTTCTGCATGTCCGTCTGGAGAAGCAGCATGCTAGCCCTTACTCATTAACATCACTGTTGGTGGGTGGGATCCATCAGACAGCGCACCCGCTGGACCCCATGGGGGTGACCTGGTGGAAGCTGAATGCTAAGCTTGAACATTCACCTATATATGATATGTTTCTTCCATTGTGGGGGCTGCCAATGTTGCCCCCCACCATGGAAGGGGCAATTGTCAAGGCTTTGAGCGCAGCGGGCATCCACCCTGTGGTCGATTTATATGCAGAAGGTCTTTTTGTGGGTTGGGGTGTTTTGAAGACAGTTGTGGGCGATGGGACGACACAAACATTTTATTATTTGTGTATGCAAGCAGCATTTAGGACACACTGGCCTATATTCCAAGACGAGACTCCAGCACATGCACGTCTGTCATATTTTGCAAAGATCCAACGTTAAGAAAAGTATCTCCATGTTGTACAAACTATGAATGCATACACGGCCAGAGCAATTCGTTCCAAGTGGGGTAATGATCGCCAAACTGAGTTCACTGACACACATGGAGGGCAATCTGTGCTTTGTCAAAAGGGATGTAGCTAAACTCTAAATAAAGACGTATACATTTCAAGACGTTGAATAGGCTATACTATCCCCCGTCAAGGTAAACTTGTTTCAAGCTGACAGAATGTATGTGTGCCCCAGATGTAAGGACGAAAATGCGTCTGTGACATATGATTTGATGCTGCCCTAAACTGTATGATTGCGGGGATGCTGTCAAAACCACGCTATCTGACGTGATAGGGCATCAGATGGTTCTAATGGCCTGTGAGTGTGTACTAGGTTACATGCGGAAACTGGACGTGGTTAAGCGTAGGTTCTTGAAACTGGGGCTATTGCTGGCCAAGAAGGTTACTCTTATGAGATGGACACAAACAGCCTCCCACGAGAGAGATATGGATGAAAGACATTGTCTGGGCAAATGAAATGGAGGAGCTGTACATTACCTTATTGCCGAACATCAGTCGCCCAAAGGATATTTGATCTGACTTTCATACTACATGGCCAAGGAGAATCCCTTGCCTGAACTCGGCAGTAGTTCTCCCCTACCGAGGTAACACAAGCAAATACCATTGTGCACTGTATTGTGTTGTGTTTTTCACTATGCTGCACTGACCACTATTTGTATGTGTTTTTCCACCAATACCAAGAGTCAATGAATAAACAGTTAAAAAAAACACCTCTATTGCAGCCCAAGTAAAACCGTGATATTCAACAAACCTTGAATCTTTGCTGTAAACCCTCTCCATTAACCTAATGAATATAGACTAAATAAAACTGCTCTCGTCAAGTAAAAGCAAAAAAAAGTATAAAGCAAAAAAACCACAGAAGTAAATAACTAGCCCACAGCTTGTGGACGCATCAGCCTCAAAGTTAACCTACCCAGATGTCTGGCAACAGTCCCCAATGATTCCCCTTCCATCCCTCCCGCCTCCCAGCCCGCTCACCCCCTACCTGATTGATTGATCCGACTGACCCACCCAGGGCAGCTCTCTGCCTGGCAGCCCCACGGCTAAGGACCTCAAGGCAAAGGGTGGCTCCTAGAGAGGTGTCTCCAGATCGTATCTGCAGGTATCCGCAGGAGAAGCATGAAGCCATTAGCCTGCCGTCAACCAGTGCCAACCAAAAAGTAAGTGTGGCAAGGGTGGGGGCATTGTACAGCCACATATTAAGGACAAACGTACCCTAATAGCATCACTATACTGAACCCTGCATGTAGACTGTGCTCCCAACATCACTGAGTGTGCCTAATAGCGTCTCTATGTTAAAGTTGAATTTAGAAAGTGTGCCTAATAGCGCCACTCTGCCAAAGTTTTGAACTCCATTAACCTAATGAATATAGACTAAATAAAACTGCTCTCGTCAAGTAAAGCAAAAAAAAGTGAGAACCACAGAAGTAAATAACTAGCCCACAGCTTGTGGGCACATCAGCCTCAAAATTAAGCCCTACCCAGATGTCTGGCAAAAGTCCCCAATTTAAGGCTATACATACGCCCTATTGTGACCACAGGTGAAGCAGGTACAGGGTTTGCCTTTTAACTTTGTGACACCATTTCCAGTCAGGAAAGTCTGCTACAAAGAACAAATCCCAGAGGGGCCTTTGGAAAACTATTCTTACTGTAAAAGTGACATGGTTTTTGTTATAAACTAAAGGAATTGTCACAATGTCCGTCAAATAAAAGTTCCACCATCATGTGTCAAATCCTGTTCTAACCCTCACACTATAACTTTGCACTGCCGCATCCACGGGTGAGTGATCCCTCCATCGCCGGCCATTTGTGAAATATTTGTTTTGTTTTTAGCCCAAACTCTGAATCCTGGCCTCATCCCAGCGCCTGATTTCCCCGCGCAGCCCCCTCCTCCGTCCCTGCTTCCTTGTTCCCCACCAACCGTCCCACCCACAGCGCCCTGATTGGCCCTTATACCTGTGTGTGCTGGGTCTATCGACCCGTAGTACCAGCGAGTCCGCCTTTTCTACTGCTGAGCTCCGGTGAGTACATACCCCGCTCTCAGACACCTGTGTGCCCAATTTGTTCCATCTGTGTGCACAAATATTGTGATTTGCGCATGTTCCCTTATCCCAGGCCCCATTGTAGTCCATGTCCCGGCTTCCCCACCCGGCCACCTTTTCCCCGATTCCCCTTCCATCCCTCCCGCCTCCCAGCCCACCCACCCCCTCCCTGATTGATTGATCTGACTGACCCACCCAGGGCAGCCCTCTGCCTGGAAGCCCCACGGCTAAGGACCTTAAGGCAAAGGGTGGCTCCTAGAGAGGCGTCTCCAGATCGTATCTGCAGGTATCCACAGGAGAAGCATGAAGCCAGTACCCTGCCGTCAACCAGCACCAACCAAAAAGTAAGTGTGGCAAGGGTGGGGACTAAAGCAATCACTTCATGGCAGCAAGCCCTACCACTCTCACCTAAAATTCCCTAAAAGTATTACTGTTTTACATTGTACAGCCACATATTAAGGACAAACATACCCTAATAGCATCATTATACTGAACCCTGCATGTAGACTGTGCTCCCAACATCACTGAGTGTGCCTAATAGCGTCTCTGTGTTAAAGCTGAATTTAGAAAGTGTGCCTAATAGCGCCACTCTGCCAAAGTTTTGAACTTGGAAAGTGGGCCTAATATCATCACTGTGCTAAAGCTGGATCTAGAAAGTGTGCCTAATAGCATCACTATGCCAAAGTTTGAACTTACAAGGTGTGCCTAATAGTGTCACTGTGGTATAGTTGAATTTAGAAAGTGTGCCTGATATCATCACTGTGCCAAAGTTTGAAGTTAGAAAGTGTACTTAATATCATCACTGCTAAAGTTTATTCTAGAAAGTGTGCCTAATTGGCGTCACTGTGTTAAAGTAGAATTTTGAAGGTATTGCCAACATCATTGAGTGTGCCCTAATAGCATCACTGTGTTAAAGTTCAATTTAGAAGGTATTCCCAACATCATTGAGGGTGCCCTAATAGCGTCTCTGTGTTAAAGTTCAATTTAGAAAGTGTGCCTAATTGCGCCACGGTGCCAAAGTTTTGAACTTGGAAAGTGGGCCTAATATCATCACTGTGCTAAAGCTGAATCTAGAAAGGTTGCCTAATAGCATCACTATGCCAAAGTTTGAACTTACAAGGTGTGCCTAATAGCCTCACTGTGGTATAGTTGAATTTAGAAAGTGTACCTGATATCATCACTGTGCCAAAGTTTGAATTTAGAAAGTGTGCCTAATAGCATCACTGCTAAAGTTTATTCTAGAAAGTGTGCCTAGTTGGCGTCACTGTGTTAAAGTTGAATTTAGAAATTGTGCCTAATAGCATCACTGCTAAAGTTTATTCTAGAAAGTGTGCCTAGTTGGCGTCACTGTGTTAAAGTTGAATTTAGAAAGTGTGCCTAATAGCATCACTGCTAAAGTTTATTCTAGAAAGTGTGCCTAGTTGGCGTCACTGTGTTAAAGTTGAATTTAGAAATTGTGCCTAATAGAGTCTCTGTGTTAAAAGTTCAATTTAGAAGGTATTCCAACATCTTTGAGTGTGCCTAATAGCGGCACTGTGTTAAAGTTAAATTTAGAAGGTATTCCCAACATCATTGAGCGATATTGATATTTTATTTCTATCGCGCTCGTACACAAGTGTTTCAGAGTGCGACAAGGCAAGGGAGGGGACCAGGGGAGAACAAAACAGCGATCTTACTAGGCCCAGTGACATTGAGAATGTGCAAGTGCATGGGAGCGGAGGAGGGGAAAAGTGCATGGAAGGGGGGAGAAGTGGAAAGTGTGAGTTAGAGGTAGAGGAGCGAAGAGCTCGAAGGGAAGGTATTTGCGGAGGGATAGCTGAAGGTATTTTGGACCCAGGCCCCAGAAAGCCTTGTGGACAATGCAGAGGGTTTTGAATGTAATCCTCCACTGGGAGCTGGAGAGATACGACCCCAGGGCTTGAGGCCAAGGACAAGTCTTGCAGTCCTGTTCTTGATTAGTTGCAGAGGGCGGAGAAATAGAGGCAGGTAGCTTGAGAAAGAGGCTGTTACAATAGTCCAACAAAGAGAGAACCAGAGCTTGGGAAACCATGAGCTTCTGGGGGAAGGAGAGGAACGGCAGAGTACCTCTGAGGAGGTGCAGTAGGAAATTTGACCTTTTAGAGACCTCAGAGATGTGGGCGGAGAAGGAAAGGGTGGAGTCAAAGATGACCCCAAGGTTCTTAGCCTCGCAGGTGGGTGTAGGAGGAGGGCCAAGAGAGGCCGGCCAGAGAGTGAGGGTAAAGGATGGTGAAGGTGTGCCGATGAGGAGGATCTCTGTCTTGCTGGCATTCAGACAAAGATCATTGGCGGCACACCAATCTTGAATGGCAGTTAGGCAATCAGAGATGAGAGAGGGAGAGGAGGTGGCAGAGGGCAGCCTGAAAATGAGTTGAGTGTCATCAGCGTAGCACTGGAAATTTGAGCAGAAAGTGGCAATGCAGTGGGCAAGAGTTGCCAGGTATTGGTTGAAAAGCCAGGGCGAGAGGTTAGACCCCAGGGGAACACCACAGGTAGAGAGGAAGATAGATGAAAGGAAGGACCCAAGTTGGACCTGGGAGGGTCGATCTGATATGAAAGAGGTCAGCCAGGCCATAGCCTGATCAGTGATACCCAGGTTTTCACAGAGACGGTTGAGCAGGATGGTATGGTTGACTGTGTCGAAGGTATAAGAGAGATCGAGGAGGATGAGGACAGAGGGAATGTTAGAGGCAAGGTTGGAGAGCAGATCTTCACGGATGTTCAGGAGAGCAGTTTCCGTGCTTCTGGCAGCTCTGAAGCCAGACTGGTGGTCATGGAGACAGCCAACAGAATTGGAATGAAGGTTAAGTTGAGAGATGGCCAACTTTTCCAGGAGTTTGCCCAGAAAGGGAGTAATGGATATTGGGTGATAGTTAGCTGGACAAGAAGGATCAGCTGTGGGTTTCTTGAGAAGAGGATGCACAAGGGAGTGCTTCAGAGGCGAGAGGGGAAGGATCCTGAGACAAAGGAGTGGTTGCAAAAATCAGCAAGGGCCAGAGCGAGGGTATCAATGTGGTCCTTAATGGTTTTAGAGGAAAGGACGAGAAGGATGGTGGGGGGGTAGCAAAAGCAGGGTCAGCAAGCACAGATGGAGAGGGGAGAGGAGGGTGGGGATGGTGAGGGTGGACAGGATGTCCTGGGTTTTTTAAATGAAGTGAGAGGCAAGGGCATTGCAAAGAGCCTGGGGGGCAACAGGAGGTGGCTTTTCCCCAGCCCAGTTCTAGATTGAGCTTTAGCACAGCGATGATATTAGGCACACTTTCCAAGTTCAAAACCTTGGCAGAGTGGCGCTATTAGGCACACTTTCTAAATTAAACTTTAACACAGAGACGCTATTAGGCACACTCAATGATGTTGGGAATACCTTCAAAATTGAACTTTAACACAGTGACGCTATTAGGGCACACTCAATGATGTTGGAATACCTTCTAAATTCAACTTCAACACAGTGATGCTATTAGGGCATACTCAATGATGTTGGGAATACCTTCTAAATCCACCTTTAACACAGAGACGCTATTAGGGCACACTCAATGATGTTGGGAATACCTTCAAAATTGAACTTTAACACAGAGACTCTATTAGGCACACTTTCTAAATTCAGCTTTAACACAGTGACGATATTAGGCACACTTTCTAAATTCAACTTTAACACAGTGACGCTATTAGGCACACTTTCTAAATTGAACTTTAACACAGCGACGCTATTAGGCACACTCAATGATGTTGGAATACCTTCTAAATTGAACTTTAACACAGAGACTCTATTAGGCACACTTTCTAAATTCAGCTATACTACAGTGATGCTATTAGGCACACTTTCTAGATTCAACCTCATTTTGAAGGTATTCCCCAACATCATTGAGTGCGCCCTAATAGCGTCTCTGTTAAAGTTCAATTTAGAAAGTGTGCCTAATAGCACCACTCTGCCAAAGTTTTGAACTTGGAAAGTGTGCCTAATATCATCACTTTGCTAAAGCTCAATCTAGAAAGTGTGCCTAATAGCGTCACTATGCCAAAGCATGAACTTACAAGGTGTGCCTAATAGTGTCACTGTGCTAAAGTTGAAACTAGAAAGTGCCTAATAGCGCCACTGTAGTATAGTTGAATTTAGAAAGTGTGCCTAATAACGTCTCTGTGGTATAGTTGAATTTAGAAAATGTGCCTAATATCATCACTGTGGTATAGTTGAATCTAGAAAGTATGCCTGATAGCGCCACTGTGCCAAAGTTTGAATTTAGAAAGTGTGCCTAATTAGCGTCACTGTGCTAAAGTTTCAATCTAGAAAGTGTGCCCAATAGCGTCACTATGCCAAAGTTTGAACTTACAAAGTATGCCTAATAGTGTCACTGTGGTATAGTTGAATTTAGAAAGTGTGCCTAATAGCGTCACTATGCCAAAGTTTGAACTTACAAAGTGTGCCCAACAGCGTCACTGTGGTATAATTGAATTTAGAAAGTGTGTCTAATAGCGTCACTGTGCCAAAGTTTGAACTTAGAAAGTGTGCCTAATAGCGCAACTGTCGTATAGTTGAATTTAGAAAAGGTGACTAATATCGTCACTGTGCCAAAACTCAAACTTAGAAAGTGTGCCTAATAGCGTAACTGTGGTATAGTTGAATTTAGAGAGTGTGCCCGATTAGCGTCACTGTGCTAGGGTTGAATCTAGAAAGTGTGCCTAATAGCGTCACTGTGCCAAAGTTTGAACTTAGAAAGTATACCTAATAGCATAATTGTGGTATAGTTGAATCTGGAAAGTGTGCCTAATAGCGTCACTGTGGTATAGTTGAATCTAGAAAGTATGCCTAATAGCATCACTGTAGTATAGTTGAATTTAGTAAGTGTGCCTAATATCATCACTGTGCTAAAGCTTAGTGGATGGAGTGGATATATCGCTGTATATCTCTGTATCTCCTATTTATGCTATATATATGCTATGTACCTGTATCCCCATGTTATCTGTATCACATGTTTACCCTATCCATCCTGTCGCTTTATATACGTATGCCTCTATGTACGCCCCCCTGTCCTGCTCCTGTGCTTGGTCGCAAGCGCTTTACTGATCACCACCATATCACACTACAACGCTTACTCTCTCCTATACACCATCATTCAACTAGAACACAGCTATGCTACGACATATTCGGCCTAGCTGTTTTCATACTAACATGACCCCACGAACACCTCATCATCCTAATAAAACACAGCTAGCTGAACACATACCGGCTAGCTTAGGCGTCTCCTCAGGCCTAATGCAGCCAGAACTCAGTCTGGGTGTCCACCCTCCAGACTGAACACATCCAACTGATTTCCTCAGCACCACACCTACTGCTAAAAAGCAGCTATCATGCAACAACCACACCAGCTGCACACATATCCGGTGCGCCCACGCACCATATGACACTCTCTCCCGCTATTGACTTGAACTGCGGTTCCCGAGGGCGTTTAACCTACCAGCGCTTTGAGGTCATACCAATGATACACAAGGCGCTATATAAATGCCAAGTAACAAAACATAACTAAAGGATAAACTAATGGAAAGTTCCTTGTTCAGGAGAAGGACTCCCTTCTTAAACAGTGTACAAAGAAGGTTCTCTTTTAACAAAAAATACCAGGGGGAATGACTCCCTGACCCTGGCTTCATGCAATCTTTATGCAATGTCCAGGACAATGACTCTCTTCTCCTGGTATAAACTTATGCAGTTCCAAATAGAACCAAGGGGAATGCCACTTGTCCCCTGTTGTCTCCAGTACATCTCTCAGTCTAGTACCAAGAGAATACCTCCTTTGTCCTGGTGTTACTTTGTAAAGTTTACCACAAAGCCAGGGGGAATGACTCCTTTTCCCTAGCGTCTTCAACACAAGTTCTGGGCCTGCACCAGGAGAATGACTCCCTTCTCCTGGCGTTACTTGGTTCAGTTCACAATGCGGCCAGGGGGAATGACTCCCTTTCCCTGGTAATGCATGGTACAGTTCTTTCTCACTGTTGGGGATCCAGACTCTTCTCTGGTCACCAGTGGTTTCCCCACTTCCACTCTGATGCTTTCCTTCTTACTGTTGGGATCCCAGACGTTTCTCTGGTGGCTAGTGGGTTCCTTGTTACCACTGTGCCGATGAAGATTTCCTCTGATGCTAGCCCTATCACTGTTGGGGTCCCAGCCCCTTCTTTCGTAATGCCCATTAACGTCCTTGCAAATACTGGGCTGGGGAAAAGCCACCTTAGCGTATGTCAACCAGAGTCTCCTCCAGTTCTCATGTACCTCCCCTTTATCTCTTAAAGGGCTTTGGAATGTTGCCAGGAATTCCTGGGATCAGGACCTACTTCTCCGGCTCCATGAGCTTCTCTCCTCTGCAATCAGGGCTTTGCAGCGCCTCTGTGGCTTTGGGATTTGGTCAGCCTCAACTCAGCGAGGAGAGAACTTACTTGACGCCCTCTTGCCACTCTCATTTTCCACAGCTGTCGGTCGGTGTTTGAATGTTCCGGGCTGAAGACTTCGGACGCTGGCTCCTTTCCCCAACAGGACTGGATACCACTTCACCTGCTAACACTGTTCTTCTCATCATGGCTGCATTCTGCTCTGCGGCAGGGCATGGCTCCTTTAACAGTCCTTTGTCCATATTTATTCTTTGTATCCAGTTCCTCCCATGAGGATTGCACAAGTCCTCCTTTGTCACTGACTTAATACTCATGCCTCCTTGGGGACACCTCGAACCAGTGTTATCACAGTCAAAGATATTTATGTCTCCTGTGTTCTTCCTCGTCCTAGTACTTTAGGTTGTAGGCTCTGTGTTACAACAACACACAGGCTTGCTTTCAATGTAATAGCTCTGGACATTAGTCCCTCCCCATGATGTCCTCGCACATTAAACCACCCCTAGGGAGACGTTTGGGTAGCAGCTGCACCTCCCTAGCCTCATGGAAAAGGGCTCAACCCGGGGGAGAATTGACACCTTGTGAATCGTCACATTACACACTGTGTGCTTCCTTACTACAAGAATAGAGTTAGCATTATATACAGGTAGAGATCATGATGCACTCTGTGCAAGAAAAAGTAACTGTTTTGGTGATCAATTTGGTGGTAAAATGGAGATCAGGGTTGTTCTCCAGTTGAAGAAGGTAGATTTTGAGAACTATGTTGCCAATTTTAGCTATGTAGCAGATCTCAAATGAAGGAGTTGGAGGGGAGGAAATATTATTAAATGGAAAATATTAAGAGCCATTACACTTGAACTAACCAGCATATTTACAGCCCTTGAATCCACCAGCTATGAAGTTAATATCATCCATTATCAAGCATCCAGTAGAAGGCACTCACCTGTAGTGATGTGCATGTGTGCATGATAATGCCATGATGGAATAAGAATCTAGTATATTTTATTTATTTATTAATTTTAATTTATAAAGCACAATAAACCCAGAGGCATCAAGGCGCTGTTACAACCAGTAACATATGATGTGTGCAGCTAGTAAGGGTACCAGAGAGAAGGGCAATGGTTGGAAATACAGTGTGGAAAGGTGATAATGTGCCAATCAACTGAGTTCTGATTAACCCATGATCTATGTAATAGGCATCTGCATAGAGAAGAACAAATAGCACTCACCCAATGTACATCGTGCTGTGATCTCTAGAGAGTCCGGAATTTCTTTCTCTGGGGATGATGATGGGATCTAGGCTGCCACTAGCCAGCCTATAGTAAGAAGAATGCATGTTAACATGTGAGGGGGAAGTAGATCTGTATTGCTGTCTGCTACAAAAATATGTCTTCCTATGTTTCAGATCCTATCACTTGTCGCCAATGAAAATTTGTGGGGTTAGACTCTTTAAGGATGACAGGACATCATAAATCAGGTCTCATTATTTGTCTCTAAGCATGGAGATTCATATTACATAGATCACAGGTGAAGCAGAGCCCACAGATCATCTGCACATTCTCCCCTTGAAACTGTCAACATTTCCATCTGGAACGGCATGAATGCATCATAAATTACATTTGCACTGCATCATCACCCAACCACCCACATCACTGGGTATTCAATCTCTTACACATGAACCAGATCAGCCTACACATTTGTTTACACTTGAACTACAATCTTGAACTAACATAACCAACACAATACAACACATCCCCCCCTTACATCTGAACAATATCACTACATCACACCATTGCCTCATAATAGCAATTCCTCCCTCACTCATGGTATCTTCCCCAATGCATTGAAGACTGTCCAGATCCTTTTCCTCCTGAAAAAGCGTACGATTGATCCATATGACTTGGCAAATTACTGACCCACCACACACCTTCCCTTCATTAGAAAACAATCATAGAAAAAGCCCTTCAACTGCATGAAAAGAACAAGCAATCAATCTCTATTCAGGCAAGGATGCAGCACTGAGACTGCCACTAACTAGGTTATAAACAATGCTCTCCTCATCAAGGATAAAGATGACCTCTGTGAAATGGTTCTGTTGGACTGGTCTGCTGTCTGATATGGTGCACCATAAAGCATACTTAGCACGTGCATGGTGTTCAATAAATCCTATATATGATGATTCAGCTTGAATCTCATTGACAGACACCAGTTTATCCAGATGGGCCCCAACCTATCTCCACTCTACCCCATTACCCGCACAGTCCCACATGAATCATTCAATTAAAGCTCATTTGTAACCTCTACATGCAATTGGGGAGGATGAAACTCCTCACTAACCTTCATATCCAGATACCCTACTACGCAAAAGACACTGAGCTCTACCTACACATCAATTCCATCAATGAGATCTGTCAATTAAAACTCAGCTGTCACTTATTCTAGCATGGATATGAAACAACTACCTAAAAATGAACCCCATGAAGAAATTAACCTCTTGGCAGGTTTGGGGACCTGTACCTGTAAACAGGGAATGGATACCTCTTGCAGTCTGGGGTGGGAGGCTTATCAGAGTTTTCACAAGAGCTAGTCCTGTCCCAGAGGTGCAGTGTGGGAGATGGGAGGTCCCAGTCCATGTCCCTGTCCCTTCTACTTGTGTCTGCTTGCAAAGCACCACCTTTACTTGTCCCATGCCGATCCTGTACAATGATGGGCAGTCTCTTTCGTGTACCGCAGGACGTCAACATTCATCATGGATAGTTGTGGAACAACGAGCGAACAACCTAGGGAAATACAACAGAGCAGCATATCCAGCTATGGGACACAGACCGGAACGACGGATGTAACTCCAGCGGGCATGTGGAGCGGTCCACTCAGCAATCTCTCTGAGACAATGCCTTTACCTGGGAAAAAGCATGGCCTAAGGCAAACCAGCCTAATCAACGCTCTGAACAAACCTAAACCGAACTATGAAATTGACTGTTAATGCAGTCGGCCACCTTTGCCTGGTACTTGGGTGTGTGTGCGTGAAAGGGGTGAGAGTGGGACTAGTAGGAGTAGTGGGTGAATGAGAAGGCGACTGGAAGAGTGAATGGAGCGGGACTGTGGAGGGTGGAGACTGGCAGTAGTGTGTGGGGAGGAGCAGTAGTGCAGAGAGGTGTAGTAATGTGGAGAGGGGAATAGGGAGAGTAATAGAGGTGTGGAGAGGTGAGAGTAGTAGTGCTGTGGAGAGGTGAGAGTAGTAGTGCTGTGGAGAGGGGAAATAGTAGTTGTGTGGAGAGGGCAGAGTAGTAGTGGGGTGGAGAGGGCAGAGTAGTAGTGGGGGTGGAGAGGGCAGAGTAGTAGTGGGGGTGGAGAGGGCAGAGTAGTAGTGGGGGTGGAGAGCGCAGAGTAGCAGCGGTGTGGAGAGAGGACAATAGTAGTGGTGTTGAGAGGGGACAATAGTAGTGGTGTGGAGAGGGCAGAGCAATAGTGGTGTGGAGAGGGGAGAGTAGTAGAGGTGTAAGGAGGGGAGAAGCGCAGAGGAGAGTAGAGAGATAACATCGGAGGGAGAAACACAAAGAGTAAGAGGGAGCTGTAAAGAAGAGTGAGAGGAAAAGGGGAAGGAGAGTCAAAAGAAGGGAAAAGAACGATAGAACATCAGGGCTAGGAGTACAAGGGCGTGAAAGGAAGGATAAAGTGGGGCCTGAGTGTCTGAAAAGGCACCTATTTTTCATTGAGGAACCTAGATTAGGGACCACGTAGATTTTTCCCTGCCTAAGGGAGATGGAACAGTGTTTGCTTTTAGAGCATCACTATCAGGCATATAGAAGTTAGACAGTAGGGGTTACCGATCTCTAGAGGCCAACCTGGGGTTGAGGGGCACATGGGTTAGGGAGGGAACAGACTGCACTAGATGAGGGGGAGAGGGACAGCCCTTAGTGAGCCCCTTTCTACTAATTGTCTTCAAGAGTTGGTGTGTTCTTTAGGCCATGTGTGACATGTAGCTTTATCAATCATGGTCAAATCCAAAACTGGCTAACGAACATTAAACTTGATAGCTCCCCTCCCCAGCTCACATGCAGCACTTGGCTGCTTCATAGAGAGTGACAGTTCCTTCAGGGCCTATATAGCAAAGAAATCCCAGACAGCTATGTGCCAACTCTAAGCCCTTCGCAATAACAAGCCCTCCTTTCCTGCAAGAGACCTCAGATCCATAACCGAAGACCTGGTCCTTTCCACTGGTCGGGGGCCAACATTCTGCTTGCTCAAGTCCCGTCCACCTCCCTGCACCCAATGAAAGTGGGCCAGCTTGCAGCAGTCTGACTCATCAACAGACTGAAGAAATAAGATCAAAGCACCACAACCCATAAAGACCTACAGTAGTTAACACTCAAAGCCTGTACCACCTTTAAAGTGGCCTACATCACATAAATGGCTATGACAAAGTTACATCCTACCTAGCTGAAAACCTCACAATCCCAAGGCCTCTGCAGCACTAGAAACCCCAAAATCAGCAAGACTAGAATCTAAGACACAATAAGGTAAGGAAAAGGTAAAGGGCTTTCCCTGCTGTGCATCTAGACTCTGGAGTAACCTACTGATACACAACAGATTGGCACCTCATGTATGCACTTCAGAAAGGAACTAAGATACTGCTCTTCAATCAATTACCTGTCACACAGTGGGTGATTGAGCAGAAGACTTAAGACCAAAACGCAGAAACAAGAGTGTAAGGTTGGAACAAGGTGAACTGGATATGTCTCCTTAAAGGACTTTGAGGAAAAGGAGAACTAAACAGGTGCAGGGAAGGTTTAGCAGGCACACAGTGTCAGTCTCTCAGGGTTGTGGTCAGAACAGGGGTTTTCTGAAACCTGAGCACATTTCCCTACAGACCTCTGGGCATGGGTTTCTGGGACCCCTATGGACCACCAAGTTATTTCACAGTTCTCTGGATCTCAATTCCAGAGGCTATGACATAATTACAGTATCTAATTGTTTTTGTGGTCTGCACTCCGGAGACCCTCAAACATAACAACAATCATTAGGTAAAGGCAGATCCTCCTGGGCCATGGTCATCGGTATTCCATTGACAGTTTTTCTTCCCCACCCGTCTTGAGCCTATTCTCTGACCATCGTCGTCATATCGCCCCCCCACAGGCCACCTCTGATGGGTTGGTCATGTTACATATATATATGGTGTTTTTTTTCCAATCATCTTCAGGATCAATGTCATAGAAGCCAACCACAGGTTTGGATTTCTCTTGTGCTTTACGCTCCCGGGCTAAGAATCTATGAATGCTTACTGGTCAGTCTGTGACTTGCAACTGTAGGGCAAGTCTCCTTTATTCTCTTTGGTGGGCTTGCCATTTCCCACGAGGTAGGTTTATGGCTCCTGGCTAGCCTGCTTTTCCTCTTATGTCTCAGATGGCCTGGTCAATCCCACCAGATCCAGAGTATGACTCCCAGCTAACTATTTTATCTACTAGTTTTTTCAGGGTTTGAAGGCACGGGTCCTAATGGCATCCAACCCCAAGAACCAGAGGTCTCTTAACCGATTTAGCCTGGTGACCTAGCTTCTCTCCAACTTGGGACCCCTTAGCACTCCTTTCGTCAAGGTGATTTGGAATGGCCAACTCTTGATGTTCTTACTTGTGGGAAACAAGCAATGAGGATCTGTTTTGAGTAGTTCATGGCTAGTATAAGGCCCAGCACTCACTACTTTCAAATACTTCTACAGATTATCTAGACATGGTAGAATCAGGCAGCAGTGTCATGGAGGCCCATTGACATTTCATTCCAGCTTCTCCAAGTGAGTTGATTACCCTGCTTTCAGTATTTGCCAGCTGAGTACGGAAGTTCAATGCATAGGTTTTCTTTTGTCGTCTTAAGATTTTTGTTTGGCTCCAGTTTGGGCATCGGGTCACTTTTTTGCAAATGTGATTTAGGGACTGATTTTTTTGCATAAAAAATGGAGAGAGGCCATAGGTTCCCCTTATGTGAATACCCACCCTGTACCCCCTTAAAAAAAAAGGCAGAGGTCATAGGGGTGCCCTCATGAAAGGAAAGACCTGCAAGAGCTGCGCTCAGAATTCCTGTGTATGCTGCAAAGGCGACACCTGGAATATGTAAAACAAAGAAAAACAAAAGCAGAGAACAGGGGAGAAACAAAAACGCATGATGTGGACTGGGAAGCTGGAAAGGGGAGCGGGCGGGGTGCAGATTGGAGGTGCACGTGAGTATGTTCAGTGGAAAAGCATTTAGCAGAAACATGACCACGATCCCCAGTTCATGTTCCATACTGGTGTTTGTGCACCTGATGTATACTGGTTTCTCAGACCTACTCTATGTATGGAAACGTGAACAGGGCCTGAAGGGTTTGTCAATTCGCTGCTGGTCTCCTATAGATGTCAAACCTCTCCTGCACAGTTTTTTTCTCTGGGGTAATAATGGTGTTGCTGAACACAACTATGGTACCTCTTCTGTCTCAAGAAGATTGTTTCTCATTGCAGAATGTTTGGGTTCTTCACCGTCATGGGAAGTTGCTGCACCCCTGGGGCATCGAAGAGGACTGGGAGAACCTTCAAATAGCACCTCCAGAGGTCATAACAAGCAGATGATGGATCCCCTTGCTCAACAGAGTTCCCCAGTCTTTCTCAATGGGTGCTAATGGAAATTTGCCATAGTGCATATGGAGTTTTACTGATTTGAGGACAAAGAAGTTAACTGGGTCAGGTTCGCACACTTCACTTGATCCATTACATGCCGGTTACCTGGTATTCGAATGTAGCTGTGAGAAATTCTTGCTTTATATAATGTGAGTGTCCATTTCTTTTTAGTGTGTGCAGAACATGCAGGCATGCTTCCGGGGGAGGTGCTGGGGATACAAGCAGCATATGGTTGGTAGAAGGGTGTGAGAGCCACTTGGTGAGCACAATGGCCCAGGGTGTTAGGGGAACATGCAGGGGGTGTTGGTGGGGAAGGAACCCACCAAAAGTGCTTAACATCTTAACATGCTACAGCGGTTTCCAAGGGCACCTGGGGGGTTTCAAACCGGTCACTCCAAATTTTGTGTACATGGGAGTCAAGTTAGTAAAACCATGCAATGAAGCAGGTAGAGCGAGGGGGAAAGGAGGTGAAATGAGAGGTATGGGTAGACTACCCCATTGTGTACAGAGGGAATTAGTTCACATGGGATAGGCTACTAAGAAGAAAAGGCAAAGTGTCACATTCCCCTTGTAGCAGTGTCATTATGTTGAGTCAATGTCTCCAGTATACCTTGATCAGAAATGCGGCCAATGAAGATACAGAATGCTATCTGACGCTCAAGTGCAAGGACAAGTTAGCATAAACCTTTTTTTAGTCTCATCATTCTTTCCTCCTTACCTGACAGTGCAGATGAAGGTTTAAGGGAAGAAGCTGTTCTCAATGCAGACTTGAAGTAGAAGGATGCCGTAATCACCACTGATTACGAAGTTTGAGGGCCAAAAACCATAGCGTATGCAAAAGATATGTCAGACGTCCCCTTTTTTATTTATCCGAGGCACAAAGTATTGCTTCTGCCAAACATTGGCAGCTTCAGCCAGCATTTCCTGTTGTAATGGTATATCAGACCTTTCAGGCTCAAACATCTCCAGAACACCAGAAAGGGCCCCTGTTTCCACTGCAGGCTCATCTTGTACAGTCAGTCTCAAGAACTCAGCGACCTCACCCATCCGATCGTGGAATGCGCAAGCTGAGGAGGACAGGTCCTCATTCAACACATCTGCTGGATGGCTCTAACTGGTCCAACGGGTAGGAATGCTGTGAGAGAAGGTCACTTAGCAAAGGTGTGTTTAAAGGATCCAGTGGCATCAGTTTCCTCTTGATCCGAAAGCTGCAGAGTCTGCACCCTATTCTGATGAGGCTGTAGCTCCACAGGTTATTTACAATTCTTATGTTTGTTTTGGGGATTTATTGGGGAGCATCTTTTATCTGGGGGGCCCATATAAAAGAAGGGAGTGGTGGGGTAAGATGGATGTGGAACAGCAATATGTCATTGAATTTAACAAGCTTACACAAGAATGCAATGAAAGTAACCCCAAATGTTTTTTCATTTGCAATTAATGTGACTAAAAGCATATCTGATGCACCAAATGTTACGCTGCCACCCGCTATAAAGTTTATAGCAAAACTATTTACCTCACTACCTAACATGATAACTACCTCAACAACTGATGAATTGCTTACCCCCGTCTCTAATCGAGAAATAAGTTCTGTTTTCCAAACAATGGTGTATGAATGTGGAAATTTAAATACAAATGTCTCTCCACTGCACAGTGAACAACCCCGTAATGCCTGCCACCACTAACATCGCGTGTAGCGGCTACCAATCCACACTGTGCAGTAACCTAATGGTTCACTTATTACCATCAAATGTACAAAGGTCACTATGCAACAACGATACATGTAGAAGCTTGGCAGGGAAACAACAATCTCTTTTACATAATAGTAGAAGGAGATGGCAGACACGCCAGTACAAATATGATGCCTATCATGGTTTAGGATTAGATAAAAGAGGAGGACCTTCGCCATTCTGGGCAATCTAACAGTTGGTACTCAGATATGAGTGCCATGGGAAGGTGAACAACCAATGGGAGTTGCTACGTGTGCTCTTTAATACTGCATGCATCTGGGGCGCCCAAGGTCCTAGTACCTTAAGAGGTACCTCTTAGCAGAATCACAGTGTCTCATCCACCTTGCACTATGTAGGATAAAGGGCACCTAGGGCACACACCGTTAGAATGAGACTTCTCCCACCAGACGACAGAAAATGCAAAATGGGATCGAAAGACACCAAATGTTTCAAGGAACTGTTTAGGAAATGGTCTTATCCTACCCCCCTAGCCACAAGATATGTGGGTAAGCCAAAAGGAGAATAAAGAAAACACCCATATGAAACGTGCAAAGAGCTTTATACCAGAGAATGCGATGAATAACATTTCCCATGTCCCCGCACTAACACTCCATTTTGTATCAAGCCTAGATGTCATTTTTTACTAGGCCCTGAAACCACCCCTCTGTGAGGCTGCAGCACTCGCTACCCGGCCTCTCACACAGAGGGACCAAGCCATCAACACATCAGGCCAGCTCTGCAGGAGCCTTGTTCCCACGGAAGTCCATATGGTCCCTGTCCTCTCAATGTTGCAAATACCTAGTATCGTTTCTCGAAGAATGCGCTCTGCGGGGAGCGTGAAACAGAAACAGGCTCCAGCACAAATGCCCACCCATCTCCACTAATCTGCCTGTGTCCCCTCGACCCTCACCCCGCCAGGCCAGAGCCCACCTGGCCTCTCCATCCCGACCCCCCAATTCCTTTCATGCCGATAACCATCTAACCCTCTAGTCTTGTCCATTTCAGATTACCCACCACAGATCTAATCCTGGGCAGCAATATATTTTCCCAATAGCAACACATGTCTGTTCGCATCATGAGGCACCAGGGAAGGCAGGCAGTTGATCAAACCTCCGGGGGAGAAACTTGGGTGCGGGAACTGCAGTATTGACAAAGTCCTGAATGTGGAGGTCGGCATACCCATATATTATCCTCATTCTTCACAAGACCAGCTTTCACTTGATGCCTAGGTATCTGCCATTGTTCATGAATTGTTGGTTCCTATTGTTTAGCTTAGATAATTAGAATGCATCACCCTCACGACCCGGCCATCACCGCGGAGATGAGCCCAGCAGACCCACGTGCATCAAGATCGACCGGGAAGCAGCAGCCATTTAGGGCCTTTCATCCCATGTTGCTTGTTGGTGGGGAACCTATAGATAGGCTTATCTATAGGTTCCCCACCAACAAGCAACATGACTTCTACCTTAAATTAAATCATCACAAATGATGCATTTGCCCTTTTTAATGTGATGCCCGTGTAATTTTTGGCAGAAAGCTCTCAGGCAGCAGAGTTCCTTGCTGGCATACTAATATTATATAAACTTTGTTTTCCTTGCAATTCCTCTCTTGGTCTTATTTCCCGACAGGGTGTATAATTATTGGGACACATGTTTGAGGTCGGGGCCTTCATTTGGTGACCCCTTGGCGTGATTTCCTGGTGTTGTGGATTAACCGTGAACAGAGTATTCTGGAAGAACACAGGCACGCAAGTATAACTTGCAAGGAGAAACACACACTGGGGATTTGAGGGATATAGAGCAGTGTGATTGAAGGGAACACGCAGTGAGTGAATGTGAGTGAATTGGGTGGTTATGTGAAGTAAAGCGCTTTCTCTTTTTATATGGCCATTTATTATTCTTTTTTATTAGAAGAAATGAAGAGATTATAAAGGGGAGATACAGGAACCTACCTCGAGAATGGCTAAAGGGTGGCAGTCCCATTGTACTGTCTCGAACAGTGCAGAGAATTAAATACGGAGATGAAGTAGGAGCCCCATATAATTAGAGGGCTCGGGAATAAGTAGTGGTTATTATTTTAACTTATTGTTTTAGCTTGTTATTTTCAGTGTTTCATATATATATATATGCAGGGAGGAGGCCCAGGAGGGGCAGGAGTGGTGCAAGTAAAGAGTGAGTGGGTGTGAAAAAGTTATCGCTCTAAGGGGAAAACGTAGGGGGTATTAAATGTATGTTTTTGTTTTTTTGTGTCTATGTTTTTGGTAAAGTCCTGTTCCATGTTCATGCATGTTTGACCATTTGATAAACAAGAGTATGATATATGTGACATTTATTTATTTACTGACAAAAGTATGACTTCAGAGTATAGCAGGAAAGGAACTTAAGGGGTAGAGAAAGGAAAAGGACCATACCATCCCTCTTTAAGAATCCTACCTGAGAAAAAAGTGACTAGCTATGGGGAGAGATAAACCACTATCCCACATTTGTAAACACATCCCCCTGTATAGTGAGCGCATTAAAAAAACATGAACAATGGGTAACAGAGACAAGGTCGCAGGGACTATCTCATGCTTGGCCAGAAGACGGGTCCTTTGATAAAGGAACAGTAGACCACCTGCCCACTTATCTGAAAGCTAAGTACAAGGGGAAACAGTTACAAAACAGAAGGGAGAATTAGATCTGTGGTCGATGTTTGAAGAAGCACCAGTCACAGATAAAAGGGAGAGGGGACCGGAAACATTAACAGTGACGGGAGGTGGTGTGGGAGAGAAAGAGAAAGGGGAAGAGGAGCCCAAGAGAATCTACCTGTTGCTCACGCAACCGGCAGAAGGGTACTCAAATCGAACTTATGTGTCAGAGGGAAGTGCACAAGCTACTTCGAGCACAGCCCCATCACCGCTTTATGACCCAGTGACCACCATCCCCACCCATACTGCAGTAATTTCCAGGGATACTGAGGTGGTACTGACGTCCACCCGCACATGAATGGCTCGAGTGCGAGCAGCGTGAGAAGCAGTAAGAGGACCAGAGAGTGGGCCCAAGTGCCACCCCTACCCTACCGGAAGATGAATGGAAATCGGGAGATTTCCTCTTCAGGATTGACAGCGCGTCCATACGGGCAGTGCGAGTAGAACGAGAAGGGGAAACTGATTGTTTGGGGTATGAGAACTTGGGATTGGTAAGGGACGAAGAGTATTGGAGAGACTTTGTTTGTTTGTTTGTTTGATGAAGTGGAGCAGGGTGCAGTAGGAGAGATACAGCAAGTACGGTGGGCCACCCACAGAGTGGTAGATACATGGGAAGGAAGACTCTGAAACAGGCTGGGGAGGTTGGCCCTAGCGAAAAAGAAGGGAACAGGAGTGAAGGATGGGAAGGTGAAATCAAAACTACAGATGCCCCTCATCCACAAGGGAGCAGGGCGGCCCCACTATGTCCCCTGTGCACAGATGGATAAAAACAACCTCCTCAAGTACCTCCCCCTGCTTACGGCGGGTGTGGGAAAATGGATCTATGCCTTTGAATAGATATTAAAAGCCTCTTGATGTCCGCAATGGGTTATCAAGCAGAGTCAGTGTGGGTGAAAGCAGGTTATCCGGGTGTGACTAGAATTAACAATATCCATGACGGGGCATCATTTAATAATGTTTGAGCTCAAGTGTGGGATGCACTGCAAAGAACCTTCCTCAAAACCCCCTACTTACTCTCCATAATGCAATGCAGCATGAGGGATGAGGAAGATGCTGCGCAGTACATTCACCGGGTGCAAGAGATGTGGCACGCAGAGACGGGCACTGCATGGGACCAGACCACCTCCATATTTTATTTCATTATAAAGCGAGGACTGCCAAAGGACGTACAAAAGGCCCTGGATAAACTAGCGGTAATAGAAGCAAATGGGTGGCCTGAGATTCAAAGCATTATAGTACATCATTGTAGGAGGATCAAAGAAAGAGAAAAGGAAACTATCCAGAGGAGGTTAGCTGAGGTCATCGAATCTCGTACAGACATAACTAGTGAAGGTCGCGGCTGGAACAGCGGCACTGCCCCCAGAACAGATGGGAAAAGAAGAGGGTGTCTCTGTACCCACACTAGCAAGAATGGCTGCAAACTGGGCCGACAACGGGCAATAACAGTCGGGAGGAGAGCAACAATACATGGGACCCCAGTGGCAAGGAAGACCCGGACGAAGACTAGGTGGGTTCCGGGGAACGAGGGGAGGAGGAGGATTCGAAGGACAGGGCCCCAGAGGAGGGAGCCGAGGGCAATGTTGCTCTTGCGGGAGGTGGGGGCACTTTTTGTGGGAATACCGCAGCAGACAGGAAGGGAACTATCAATACAACCAACCTTACTACAACCAGCAGCCTTATGGGAACCCCCACCCTGGGATTCCCCATGGACCAACCCAGGGGGCATATGAGATACCCATACCCTACCCCCAATTGCCACTTCAGATGCCTGGCCCCCGCACTTATCGTCACCCCCCACACGCGATGCAGGCAGCCCAAAACCGCTCCAACACACAGGTTACTCGAAACAATAACCCTTTCGCCACTGCTGCGAATGGCGCACCTGCACCTTATCAAGGAGCATTTGTGCTCAGAGGAGACATCTTCTCTTGCCTTGCCCAGGGACAGACACGTATCCCGACTAGGACAGCCCACAGAGAGCACTTGCGTATCTTCTACTATCCCCTACCTAACCCACAGAGATGTCGTGTACTATCCACTACCTTGCATCCAGAAGAGGAACCACTGGTGAGGGTAGAGAAAGGAAACAAACAGTTCATCTTTATGGTGGGCTCGGGGCGGAGAAGTCATGCGTTTGTGAAGGTGATTTTCCGTTATCTGGCCAAACTCTCGATACGCAAGGATTCTCTGAGGCTGTGGATGTTAAGATAGGAGGGAGGGTAGTACGAGCACCCTTATTGTATTATGAAAGTTCCCCTGTCAAACTATTGGGAAGAGAATTGCTCAGAAAATTAAACATGACCATATCATTCACCGAAAGAGGGATTGTTTGCTCCACTTCAGGCCTGTGCTCCCTCAGGGCAATGTTAATAAATACTGTGGCCAATGAAATAAAAGTGGGGTACCAGTATATCCCGATATGTTTGTGTATGGGATCAGGGTGCTGGCAAGAGCAGTGCCCAAACTCACAAGGAAGCAATGGAGGGTGTCCTCTGATTTTGTCTTTCACCCCGTGGCGAACCCAGAAATAGTGGCTGGTACCATCCTGTCATTAGATCTGGAAGGGGTGCAAGTGTCTGCTGAAAGAATTGTTGTAATTGGAACTGATATTCATGGATGCAAGTGGCGCACAGTGCTGTGCATTGACCCCAATATACCATTGCATGAATTGACTGATGAGGAATTGTTAGCCGATGACAGCAATGACGGGGAGATTATGCTAGAGATCAATATTCCTTGTGAAATTATGGTGCAGTACAGAAGAGTACGAAGCCCCCTCGTGCCTATCGTCAGCGGACCAGTGCCCTTTTTTTGACACAGACATGCAACAAGTCCCATCCCACCTGTGGACCACTAACCCCCATGATGTGGGACTATTGAGAGAAGTGACCCCTGTAAAGATAAAACTCAAGCCAGGAGCTATATTACCCAGAGTGAAACAATACACCCTGTCTAGAGAGGCCGAGGAAGGGATTCAAGAGACACTGCGAGCACTCCTAAAGCAAGGTATAATTGTCCCCTCCAGCTACCCATACAATACTGCTGTGGCCCCCATTAAGAAAGCGACAGGGGGGAGTTGGCGTATGATACAGGACCTCCGTCCCCTCAACGATATTGTCCAAAAAGAGTTCCCTCTTGTCCCAAATCCTGCCTCCATTTTGTGCAGAATCCCAAAACAGGCCACCCACTTCACTGTAGTGAATTTGAAAAACGCCTTTTTCTCGGTGCCCCTTGATGCCAAATCACAGTATCTCACAGCCTTTACCTTGGGGGGCAGGGGGAAGGGGGAGAAGGTATGAACACCGTTGTTTGCCCCAGGGGTATCGCGAAAGTCTGAGCATATTCAACAGAATATTGCACAAATATCTTGGCAGTATTCAGGTATCCGAGCACCATCATTCAATATGTATATGACCTATCAGTCTGCAGTGAGAGCGAAGAAAGTTGCCAGAGGGATTCCATTGCCCTTCTCCAACTCCTCGCACAAAAAGGGTATAAGGTAGACAAGGAAAAACTTCAATACTGTTTGGTAGAGGTCCTGTACTTGGGGCAACTAATTTCAAAAGATGGCAAAAGAATAATCCCTGACAGAGCGGCAACAGTACACACCACTGCCAAACCAAACCCAGAGAAAGAAATACAGAAGTTCCTAGGACTCTGCAATTACTGTAGAGCATGGATTCTAGAATATGCAGCGTACACAAGGCCCCTCTTGCAAGGACTAAAAGAGGCACAGAAGGAGAAAACGCATATCATCTGGCCAGCAGAAATGCAAACAGCATTCAATGACCTAAAACAGTTGATCTCAACAGCCCCTGTACATGCCACGCCTGATTATGATCAGGAATTATCTCTCTTCTCGCACTCCAATGGCACCCTCATGACAGCAGTATTAACACAAAAGTTCAATTGGTCACAAGCCACTCGCCTATTACAGCGGCACACTCGATTCAGTAATGCAAGGTCAATTCGCGTGCGACCAGGCTCTTGCTGCGGCCACTTTGCTATTGAGAAAAGCTTGACAATTGTCATGGGTGCTCCGTCACCATGTACGTTGAACACTCCGTGTTTGCAATATTAGAAAGATCAAAATCCACCCTCACGACACAAAGAGCATCAGCGTACAAAGTGATACTATCCAGCCCAAATATCCATGTGGTAAGGTGTAAGACAGTAAACCCTGCCACGTTCCTTACAGAGCCATGCACCGTCCAGACGTGCAAGAACATGACTGTGCCACATACAAGGGAGAAGGGGATGACATTCCAAAGGCAAGAGAATATGCCCTAGATGAAGGAGATGTGTTCTTCGTTGATTGGTCAGCGTCCATTGACCAAGAAACAGGTGAGTGAAAAACATGTAGGGGCTGCAGTAGTAAAGATGGAGGAAGGAGAACATAAAATACTGATAAAGAAATGCTTACCTATGCACTATTCCGCACAAGCAGCAGAGCTCATAGCACTAATTGAAGCACTTCATGCAGCAAGGGGGTGCTCTGTGACAATTTATTCAGATTCAGCGTACGTAACCACAACAGTACACGCTGGACTATCGAGAAGGTGGGGATTTAGGAGAGCTGATGGGGCCCCGGTCCAACATGCAGAACTACTAAATAAAGTGATTGATGCCCTTGCAGAACCCTGTGTAGTAGCAATAGTGAAGTGCCAAGCACACACACAAAACAGAGACAAAATATCTTTGCGTAATGCAACCGCAGACGCGGCAGCAAAAGAAGCAGTGTACCTTTCGCTACCCATGAGCACAGAATGCATTCTAGTGAGCAAAGCAGAAGTTCCCAAAGTGGACGGATACAATGCATTACCCAAGGCACAGGCGATAGAATTACAAAGCAGAGCACCAGCAGCAGAGCAAGAACTGTGGCTCAAACGAGGATGCACCCAAACCCTCACTGATCTATTATGGAGGCAGAACACAACAGGGAAGGTTGTCATGCCAATAGAGCTGTTATACGTAGCATTTGAACAACTAAATTTTCCCACACACAATTCAGAGCTGCCGAACTCCAGGAAGATTGGTTAATTCCAAACCTCCAAGAGTACCTCAACAAGATGGTGGTCCAGTGCACCACATGCCAAGTTTTCAACACAGGGATGGCCTTAAGAATGCTGTGTGGCACCCTGCCCCGTCCCATAGCGCCGTTTAGGGAACTGCACATAGATTACGCAGACATGGGAGAAAGATGTAACAGTGCCAGATATTCGATTGTGGTGGTGTATCCCTTCTCTAGATGGGTGGAAGCAGGACCCTTTGCCCGCCCGGATGCAAAGTGCACTTCCCAGTTCCTAGTGAGAGAGGTATTCCCCCTGATGGGGATTATATGAGGTAATAAGATCAGATAACGGGACCCATTTCTTCAATGAGCACTTTAAGGAAATCACATTAATGCTGGGAATAAAACACACAAATGTGTTCAATTTACCATCCACAAGCAAATGGAATCATAGAGAAAATAAACAACTTCCTCAAAAGCAGATTATCCAAACTGTGTACCTCCCTCAAGAAAAACTGGGTGTATTGTCTGCCCCTGGCACTATTTCAGCTGAACACACAGCCTAGCAAGGACCACCACCTGTCCCCCCCATGAAATAGTGACTGGTAGATGCATGCAAATTCCACTGTCACCAGTAAGGAGAGCCTCTGATGTCCATAGGACACCCTCAGTACTCGGGAAAGGGTATTTGACACAACTCACCGGGGCCATGAGATGCATAACAAAATAAATTGCACCTCCATTCACTGTGAACAGTGAAACAACCACTGAGATTCCAACAGGACACAGCACTGCACAACCTCTAATGCCAGGAGACTTAATGTACGTGAAGAGCTTCGTCAGAAAATGGAACTCTCCGAGATTCCATGGCCCATATGAAGTAATTTACTGTACCCCACTCACTGTAAAGGTGAAGGGACTGCGGTTCTGGGTTCATCTTTCAGATATCAGAAAAGCACAGGGTGACATGGGTCCAAACACGCAGGTTGAAAGCCAAACAAATGCCACAGTGCCTCAAGGACATGACAACGATAAGTGATGTGTTCACTATTGTCAGAAATAGTGTTTTGAGAGAGAGCAGCAAATGTTCAAAAGTATAAATCTCCCTCTCGCTATATATATATATACATATATATATATATATATATACACATCCCATCTGCACTTCTATTAATGCCCACCCCATTTTATCCCTCTCTATAGGTGCAACGATGTTGGAGTTGACCCAGCTCAATACCACTGTTCACTTAGATAGGAGTAGGAACAACATGGGTGCAACCCCCACGTATACCACGGGTTGCTCTTTAGTGCTATATTATTTACAATTCTTATGTTTGTTTTGGGGATTTATTGTGGAGCATCTTTTTATCTGAGGGGCCTATATAAAAGAAGGGGGGAGGGGATAAAATGGATGTGGAACAGCAATATGTCATTGAATTTAACAAGGTTACACAAGAATGCAACAAAAGTAATCCCAACTGTTTTTTCATTTGTTTGTTTGTTTTATTCATTTGTAATGCGCGCCAGACCCAAGGGTATCAGGGCGCAGGAGCAACAAGGTTATTTTCAGCTTGGTTTCAGTGCTGTACAGTATTTTACAGGTATGTACATGGGTAGGTACAGGTACAAGTACAAGGTAGTAACATTAAAATGCAATTTACAAAATGTACATAAGGAAGGCAAGCCTGGGTGAGGTTAGCGGTCATTTTCCTTTATCCACTGAATGTAGTTGCACCTAAAGTGGGGATAGGTTTGAGGTGTCCTTAAGGTGGGTGGCAGGGAGTTCCAATGTTGGGTTGCTTTCACCTGGAAGCTGTTATCACCAGTTTTGGTTCATTTAAATCTGGGGACTGTGAGTAAGTTGGAATTGGCAGCTCTGGTAGATCGGTTGGGGGTGTAGCTCTTCACTCTGTCGACAAGGTAGCGAGGGGCTGCATTATTGAGGCATTTGTGAATCAAAGAAGCTACCTTGAGCATGATGTATTCGGTTATGGTGAGCCAGTTGTGGGCTCTCCTAATGTTGGAGATGTGTTCTTTTTTGGCGATGCTCAGAGCTGCTCTGAGAGCATTGTTTTGCAAAATCTGGATTTTGTTTGTAACATATTTATTGGCTCCAACATATAGGGCGTTACAATAATCCAGTTCTGACAGGATAAGAGCTCTGGCTAAGATAGTGCAGCTCTGGGTCGAAAAGGAAGGGTTTAGCTGCTCTTATTATTTTACAGCTGTAGGCTGTAGAGGAGGCCATGGAGCTAACTTGTTTACGGAAGGAAAGGGTGGCGTCTAGATAGAACCCTAGCGTTTTAACTTCTTTGGCTACATTAATAGGATTACCATCTATACTAAAGCTAGCGTATTTGTGATTCAGTTTATTTAGGTTAGTGGTGGAACCAAGGATGATGAGCTTGGTCTTGTCATCATTCAAGCATAGACTACGAGAGGCCATCCATGCCTGGATGATGAGGTACACCTTGTTCACCAAGGACAAACCCTTGTTGTAATCTCTCGTCAGCGGGATGAGGATCTGGGTATCATCGGCATAATTAGTGTACGTGATACCCAGACCATCAAAATCATCGAACTGGGGCTTTGTGAACACGTTGTACAAAGTGAGGGAGACGCATGACCCCTGGGGAACCCCGCAGGTGATGAGGATAGGGTCGGCGGAGGCAGAAGTAGAGAAGACCTGCATAGACCTGTTGTTGACGAAAGATTCAATCCAGCCGATAGCCTCTTGCGAGAAGTGGGCTGCCGAGTCTAGGTGGTTGCAGAGAATTTTGTGGTCTACTAAATCAAATGCTGCTGAGAGGTCAAGTAGAAGTAGTAGAGCAGTTTTCCCCATTGTCTCTAAGAGTATTAATTTGTGCTTTAAGGTCTATGAGTGCAATATCTGTTCCGTGTTGGGGTCTAAAGCCCGACTGACGGATTCCCAGGATGTGGATTTTTTCTAGGTATTATTGTATTTCCAGATAGGCTGTCTTATCTAGTATTTTAAGCAGGAAGGGGACGGTGGTGATGGGTCTGTAGTTCGTGGGTGTTGATGGGTCTAAGGAGGGTTTTTTGAGTAAGGGGAGGACCCATGACTCTCTGAGATTCCTGGGGATGGTTCCTGAGGAGAAGGAGGCGTTGATGAGCTTGGTGATGAAGGGTTAGAGGTCTCTGGCAGCATCTTTGATGATTTGTGAGGGGCAGGGGTCACCCTGGCAGTTAGAAGGTATGAGGCGAAGAATTATTTTTTCAACCTCTAACGTGGAAACTTTGGAGAAGCTGAAGCGAAGGGGGGGTTTTGGTGTGGAGCTTTGGGGGGAGGTGTTATATACATGGGCTGTGCAGGCGAAAGATTCTTTCTTGTTATTGATTTTGACTTGTAGGCCTGCGACTTTATTGGAGAGGGCATTTTGGACACTGGTGCACCATTGTTTGTCTTTCACACATGTGTCAGGGACTGGAATTGGTGTTTCCAGCTCTTTAAGGATAGTAAACAATTATTTTATGCTAGAGTTAGCTTGTGATATTCTCAAGTTGTAGGACTCTTGTTTGGCGATTACGATTTCTTTTTTGTAGAGTGCAGTTATTTTATTGAGGTTCAACGTATTATCATCCGAGGGTGATTGTCTCCAAGCCTGTTCACTTTTATTTTTTTCGAGTCTGAGAGATTTCAGTTAAGGGGAGAACCATGTATTCAGATGTTTTTTAGGTTTGTTTTTTCTGAGTTTTAGCGGAGCGATGGAGTCTAGAGCTTTTGTTGTAGCCATCTACAAAGGAGTGAGGGTTGGAGATTTCTGATAGTGAGTTCAAGGTCTGGAGAATGAGGGGGATGAGTTTTTCAGCTGTAATATTTTTCTTATTTCTCGTTGTGATGGCTGTGGCTAGTGAATTCTTTGTGGTAGGGGTTGAGGCCTCGAGGGAGAAGGTAAGGAGATGGTGGTCGGATCACGGCTGGGGCGAGATGGTGGTGATGGAGGCCAGGCAATTATAGTCGGCAACCCAGTCAAGGGTTCTCCCCTTGTTATGTGTGGGGAGGGTCACTCTTTGGATAAATCCTAACTCAGATAAGGTGGGTTGTATACTAATTGACCTTTTCACAATTGACCTCGGGAGAATTTATCTAATTTAGAAGGTCAATTAAGCCATATATGCAGGGTGAAACCCCCCGCAACTCCTACCCAATCCAAAACCCCCCACAACCCTCCACCCAATCCCCTTATATTATTTATAATCCAAAACCAACCCAATACATATATAAAATAACTAAAACAATATAAAGGTCAATTGTGCAGAAGGTCAATTAGGACCACTATAATTAGGTAAATTGTGCAAAAGGTCAATTGTAAAGGGTCAATTTGGGTAATACCATAAGGTGTTGTCAATAAGGGTAGCCTGAGGGTCTTTGGGGTCTTTAAAGCCTAAGTTAAAGTCGCCTAGGAGAAAGCTCTGGGACGTGTTCTTTAAGTTGTTAGTGAGGATGGTTATAAGGTCCTCCTAAAATGAGCCTAGAGGGCCGGGGGGGTCTGTCGAGTAGATGAATGGTGAGGGTTTGGGAGTTGGCAATGGGCAGTTTAGCTATAAGCGATTTGCAAGATGTGGAGTTGTCCGAGGGGGCAAGTCTCATGTTAAGGTGAGTTTTAGCAATTATGGCGAGGCCTCCGCCTCTGGATTCTGTTCTGTCTGCTCTGAAGATAGTGTAATCATCCGGGATGGCTAACATAAGGGCTGGGCTAGCGGCTGCGTGGAGCCAGGTGTTTCGCTCACCTGGCTCCCACAGGGGCGTCGAGCGGAACTGGACAGCCACGGTCTCCACCAACGTGATGCGTAGTGCAGAGATGACTGACTGGACTGGCCCACCTAGCTTCGTCTGCTTGACCCGTAGAAGTAGTCTCCTAAAGACGGGGACAGGGAATTAGCCACCCGTGGATTTAAGTATTATCACCTCACTGCGTCCCCACTTATCACTTCTGACATTCCCTTTCACAAAGCTCACCTTATAGTCTTGTATGATGAGCTCTCCATCCTGCGAAGAATGCAGGGGCGCGTTGATGGCCAGTTACTTCACTGGCTTGAGGGTATTGGAAGAGTTCTGGACAAATCTTGGCTCCAAAGCTCTGGGGCGAAAGGCCGTAAGTATATAGTTCTAATGAGTTCAAAATGTCTGATTAATCACTCTTGTCCAATTCCTTGTTTCTTTTGCAGCTTAGACCCAAAAGATGATCGTCTTGTGGCAGCTGAAAGCGTTCAGGTAAGAGTCTGTGTTTTGTAACACTGTCTGGGAAATGATGCCAAGGTTTAACTCGCTGCTTTCCCTTTTCTTGCAGGTGCAGCGTAGGAAGATTTGGCGTGCTGGTGGATAATACCTCCTGCGGTAAAATCAGGTAAGCATATGGTGGCAAGAGATTGTCCTTGTTTGTTCCCTTGGCTCACCTTGTTGTTGATTTCTTGTCCCCCTTAGGCGCTGGAATGCGGCAACCAGGTGATGGAGACAGCACCGGATCGTAGAGATGATGTGAGGAACGGTGAGTATGGTGCGGCGCTGCTGCTGGCGATGCGTTTAAAATGAAGTCTGTTTCTGGTTCGAAGATGTGCTGAATCCGAAATCAGGTAAGAAATCCAGTAAAGTTCTTGTTCTAACCTTTCTTCTTCTTTCTCTTCTTTCTAGGCGCTCTGGACTCGAGGCGGGCGTGGCTGGATGCTGGATGCTGACTGCAGACACGGTGAGCGTTACGCTGCTGGATGCAGAATAACGCGAAGCATGTGCTGCTGTTCGGGCGTGGTTTAAATAGACTTCAAAGTAGTCCCAGGTAAGTATTCCTCCACAGCCACGCCGAGTAACAAAATAGTCCCTAAGATAAAATAGTCCATTCAAGCCTCACATGGGCTTGGATCCCTTGCAGCATGGTCTGCATCAGGTAAGTTTTAACATATGAGCCTGGCGCCTATGGCGCCAGGACTGATGTCCCATATGAGCTTGGCGCCATAGGCGCCAGGACAGATAGCCCCTAACAGGGGTTGCTGGGTTTGCTCCAGGTAACATGATGCCTGCTTCCGGGGTTGATGGACTTGGGCTGGATGCCCGGGGGTAGGCATCATGACAGCACTACCCCCCCACCCCCCAAGGCCCCTCCTAAAGTCGCTCCTCCCCTTGGCCTTGGTTTGTCTGGGAAATTCTGGTGGAATCTTCTCACCAACCTAGGTACATGAACGTGGTCACTAGGTTCCCATGACCGTTCTTGTGGTCCGTAACCTTTCCAGTCGATTAAATAAAAAAGTCTTGACTTAACCATTTTGGAGTCCAGGATACTTTTCACTTCAAATTCGGGTTCCCCGTCTATAAGGACGGGGTCGGGTGGCTTGGTTAGTCTTGTCCCAGGTTGTACTGGCTTCAGTAGTGACACATGGAAGACGGGGTGAATTCGCATACTAGCAGGTAATTTCAATTTGACGGCCACCGGGTTGATAATGGCCTTAATAAGGTAAGGTCCCAAATATCTAGGGTTAAAGGTCTGCTTTCCTTTTAGAGGTATGTGTTTTGTGGCCAGCCAAACTTGATCCCCAATTTGGTATTGTGGAGCATCACTTCGAGGCTGATCAGCGTTTTTGCTTTTCTTTCGCATGTTTCAAATGTTCAGCTGCTTCCTTAAAGGCTTGTGTAATAGTGGCGTGCAGATGGTTCACTGCGGGCATTTCTAAGTGTTGAGGCGAGTCAAGTTCTGAGGTTCGAGGGTGGTGCCCGTATATGGTATAAAAGGGGCTTTGTCCAGTTCCAGAATGTACAGTTATTGTATGCATATTCGGAGATCCATAGAATGTCCTTCCAATTACTTTCAGTCTGGTGTAACATACAACGCAGATACTGTTCAAGAGTCTGGTTGGTCCTATCCATTTGACCATCGGTCTGGGGATGGTGACTGGTCGATAACCTCACGTCGATTTGCGCCAATTGACAACATTTCTTCCAAAAATGTGAAATGAATTGACTACCTCGATCAGAGACCAATACGGAGGGAAATCCGTGTATTCGAACAATGTTTTCGAGAAACTCCTTGGCCAGAATTGAAGCAGAAGGTAATCCCTTTAAAGGAATAAAGTGGGCCATTTTGGAAAAAAGATCCACAATAACGAGAATGGTGTTATATCCATTACATGGAGGTAGGTCTGTAATAAAGTCTAACGATAAGGTGTGCCATGGTGTAGGTGGAATATCCAAGGGTTGTAAAAGGCCAGCCGGTTTTTTCTTCTGACTTTTGTTTTGGGCGCAAATGCCACAGGACATTACAAATGACTTTACGTCTTTTCGCCAGGTGGGCTACCAGAATTGTCTCTTAATTTTAGCTTCAGTTTTTGCGATACCTGGGTGCCCTTCCATCAGGGTGTCATGATAATTGGAGATGACTAGTTCTTGTAGTTCCTTATATGGTAGAAATAGACGCCCTTGATAATAAGGTAGGTCATTGATGACAGAGTAGTCTGAGCCTTTCTTTACCCAGTCCTGCAGGGCTGTTGGATCGAAGAGTTGTTGGATCTTTACCTGAATATCTTCTAGGGTTTGTAAAGTAGTTATGCCAAGAATTGTTTGTTCTGAAATTATAGGCACCGGGTTCGCATATGCTTCTTCCATTCCTATTCGGGATAAGGCATCTGCCTTGCCATTTTTACAGCCTGGTCGATAAGTGATCACGAAATCGAACTCGGCAAAGAACAATGCCCATCGAAGTTGGCGTGATGATTGGGCTTTGGCTGTCTTTAAATATTGCAAGTTCCGGATATCAGTGATTACAGTAATGGTATGCCTGGCACCGAGAAGATAATGCCGCCAAGCCTTAAAGGCGGATATGATATCTAATAGCTCCTTATCGGTAACCGCAGAGTTTAACTCGGGTGCCGAGAACTTTCTGGACCAAAATACTACTGGGTGAAGTTGACCGGTTTCAGGATCCTTCTGGGACAGGACAGCTCCCATGGCTAAACTGGATGCGTCGGTTTCAACTATGTATGGGAGTTCAGGACGAGGATGCATTAATACAGGTGCAGACGTGAATTTCGCTTTCAGTTCTTGGAAGGCATTCTCAGCTTCTTCAGTCCACAGGAAGCGTTTATTTTTTTGCAAGAGCGCTGTGATAGGGTGTACAACGTGCGAGAAATCCTGAATGAATCTGCGATAGAAATTAGCAAATCCGAGCATGCTTTGTACTCCTTTAACTGAACTGGGTGATGGCCATTTGAGAATTGCGTCCACCTTTCGAGAGTCCATTCGAACTCCTTTTGGAGTCAGGATAAATCCAAGAAATTCAACTTCTGTAGTATGGAAAACGCATTTTTCCTATTTTGCATATAACTTGTGCTGGCGTAGTTTCTCAAGGACTGCACGAACATGCTTCACATGGTCAGATTCTGAAGAGGAGTACACTAGAATATCGTCTATGTATACGACAACACAAACGTCAATGAGTTCACGCAGGACATTGTTCATAAAATACTGGAAGGCTGCTGGTGAATTGCACAACCCGAAGGGCATCACCTGGTATTCGAATAACCCGTACTTATTGCGAAAAGCAGTCTTCCATTCGTCGCCTTTCTTTACACGTACCAGATGGTACCCCCCTCGGAGATCTAATTTAGTGTAGATGCAAGCGTCCTTTACTTGGTCTAGTAATTCTGGGATCAGAGGCAATGGGTATCGGTTCTTAACCGTGATCTGATTTAAGGCATGGTAGTCTATGCACGTTCTGAGGTCACCTTCCTTTTTTGGCACGAAGAACAAAGCTGAAGATGCAGGGGACTTGGATGGACGAATGAAGCCATTGGCAAGGTATTGGTCCAAGTATTGTCATAGGTGAAGGTTCTCGGGTTCCGTAAGTGCGTAGATCCTACTGCATTGAGGTTGTGCACCAGGTATGAGATCAATATGACAATCGTATGATCTGTGAGGTGGTAAGGTGTTTGCCTGTTCTTTTTGGAAAACATCCTGGAATTCTTGATATTTGTGCGGTAACTGCACAACTGGAGTAGCGACTGTGGCCAGGTCCTTGTTCAAGGTTTTTATTGGGTAACAAGTTTGTGTTAGGAAAGATTTCGTAATTGTGGGTAATTTTCCTTCCATGTGGCAACCCCTAAACTTTTTGCTGTTGTTTTCACCATGATCTAGACTTTGCCAGAGAAGTGCAGCCTTCTGCTGCACTCCTCTGGGCTTTCGCTCCATTCTTACAGGGAAACTGACATGCCCTTAAGACAGTCAGTACCGGGAAACGCTGTTTTCCATAGTTTCTTTTATCATGTTGCGGCTTTCGTGCAACATGACACAAGAGGGCACTGTAAGCTAAATTACTGCTCTCTTGGGTCTCTAGCCTTCTACAGGCCCTAGATACTCTTTTTGGATTGTAACTGATCGGTGCAAGTGAATCACAGACGGGAATGGTGGCAGCAATCGTTTCTTGTGCTTTGAGCTCCTTTTGGCGTTTTAAGTGCGTTTCTCGCGCTTAGCCCAAAATGGTGGCCAGGCTCCCAAATTGGCCAGACCACGAGGCTCCTTTGTCCTGTCCGATGACTGTCTTGCTCCCTTCACCTTGCCCAGGTCGAGCCGACCCGGGGCCTTCCTTATTTGGGCGTGTACTTTCCCACGAAACACAGATGCTTTTGCGGGCTTCTACAGGCCTTGTGTGTGCCTCCAGGATGTGGGCTGGGATGTCTGGTCCCAATACACATCCTGGGTGCCAGAGAGTCTAGGGTGGTGTGAATGCCTGGGACCACCGTGGTCCGTGATAGGTCCACGTATGGTGTGAGTGTTGATGAGCGGATCTCCCATTGGGTCCCCTCCGTTTTGGCGCGAAGGGAACCGTGGATAAGAGGGGGCTGGAACACCACTACCATGTCGATCTCCTGAGTTCTCACGAACGAAGGAATACAGGAGCCAAGTATCCTGCAACCAAGAGGCTGAACCGAGGAATCGCTGGTGACCGGCTGAAGGACTGCTCCTCTGCACTGCTGTCGCCTTGTGAAACCCTTTTTACCTCTGATCGAACCAGAAGGCCTGTACTGGTACTTCGACCCTTGGAATAGCGGGGACAGCTATTCTCGGCATCTTCACCATCTCCTGCACGTAAGCCTTCGGAAGTGTCTCTGGGCCATCCAGCAGACTGACCAGCCTACACAGGAGTCTTGCTCTGTAAACGCTGCCAGGTTGTGTTGTATTTCTAGTCCTTGTCACTCTCACACGATTCGTACACTTGGCGTTCCCAGGTCTGAAGTGAGTAGTGTACATTTGACTGAGATACACACGGCCGCTCCGATGCCATGCTGTGGTAACAATCTGTGCGGGTTCACTTCGTTTGGGACATCTTTAACTCAACTCTGCTGCTGCAGAATCTACACGACGACGAGACGTCCCCTGCTCTCCTGAACCTGCCAGCGACTGAAACTGACGCGGAGAAGCCTGGGTCTGCTTGCATCAAGGACCGGTGAGTAGCATAGCTAGGAACTGGTCGTCCTCCTGCAGGAGCCCATAGCTTTTCCCTGCTGTGTCAAAACAGCACGCCTTTCCGTACTCACGCTCTGCTTCTGCCCACAGTGGAGGCTGTGCTTGAGTCGCGGAACTCTGTTCTTATTCATTTGTGCACTAAACTGAACTGCCTGATTCCCCCGAAGAGACTCCGCTTTTTGCCCGTTGGCACCAGCGTGTGCAGGTACTTTTGAGCACAAGGCTCCACTCTTCGTAGGGCTCGGACTTCCTTTTAGTTAGGTGCCTCTGAAGGCGGACTGGGTCTAAGCATTATTTCGCACTGCCTGTTTTCCTTCCCTTTTAGGTGGACTACACATTTCGTGCATCTAACGCTATAGACTTGTTTGTATTTGTATATATATTGTATTGGTATGGTATGTGTTGGTTTACTAGAGTTGTATTGTGATTTCTCGCTACGGTCATTGTTTTAAAGGCCTTGGAATAAATGTGTATATATTTTTAATATAACACCTGTTTGGAGTAGTTTGTAAGTGTCCTTGCTTTGTGTGCTCATTGCGGGCTTTCAGTCACCCTCAACCCTCTTGAGATCTAGTCTTGACCGCCGCGATCGCTACCCTGATTGGTCTGGCTTGTCCAGAGGTTACCCTGTTCCAAGTAATTAGGTTGGCCTTCTGAACTTCTGCGCCGCCAGGACAGAGTTCAGAAATCTGTTTTAACAAATTGGTGGCAGCGGTGGGATACGACTGAAGGTATACAGTGTTGCGCACGAACTAAGGCATTTCAAGTTATTCCTACCAGGACACGTAGTGAATTGTTGTAGTATAACTTTAAAAAGGCCATAGTCCTATCTAACAGTATGGAAACAAATACCTTGTTAACTTTAAATGCTTCCAAATCAGAAACATTGAAAAGGCACGAAATTGGATATGATCCAAAGAATCGTGGCGTGGCAAGAAGCGCAGCTTGACGCTATAACTTCTGAGGACAGTGCGGAAGGAGGTGGGGCTGCTCTCACTGGTAGAACCGACGGTTCTGCCGCTGCACTGATCCACCGCGACCACGAGGACAGGGAGGATGAGATGTCTAATGTTTCCTCTGCCAGTGCTGATGGGGAGGCTATGCTTGAATTCAAGAAGCAAGAGCTGCGGTTTAGGCAGAAGGAGCTTGAATTCAGCATAGCCAAACTAAAAATCGAACAGGCAGAAAAACAGAAAGACAGGGATCACCAGTTGGAACTGGCCAAGCTTCAGGTTGCAAATGGGTCCAAGGGTCCTGGACATGGGTCTGGGGCCTCCTCTCATCCACGGTTTCCGAAAGATCTGCTCAGTGTGTATGAGGAAAGGAATGACATTATGGACTGGCTGAATGCGTTTGAGTATGCATGCGAAGTTCAACAAGTTGACAATGCTGATAAGATTGCCTGGTTACTCAGCAGACTGCCCCATTCTGGCTGTAGTGCCATTATGGAAATGTCGAAGGCTGAGCAAGCTGATTTCGCAATGTTAAAGCAAACTCTTATTTTAAAGTTTGGGAAGACTCCGGCCCAATATTTGAAATGATTCAGAGAGTATAAGAAAAAAGAAGGTGGTACTTGGGTATCTTATGTAACTGAATCCTTAAAAAACTTAACTGGCTGGGTCGAAGGTTATAAGGTTTCTACCTTCGAAGGCATGATAAATCTTGCCATGCTGGAACACATTTTTGCATCTTCTTCCCCGGAGCTTAAGCAGCATTTGGCCGATTCGAAGGAGATAGATCCTAAGAAGCTGGCCATTGCAGCAGACTTATGGGTGTCACATCGAGTGTCCCATAAGGACAAAACTCATCCTGGTAAGCAGGAGGAAGGGGAAAAGTCCAAAGATAAGGAGGGTGGAGAATCTGGTAAATCTTCTTCTCAAAAGGGCCACAAAAAGAAAAATAAGGGTAAGACACAAGAGAACTCACAGGGTAGTGGAGGTCTGCCTCCGAAACAGAACTCTGGTTACAATAAGCCTCCCTATGTAAACAGACCCAATGGATCTTGTTTTGCTTGTGGAGCAACTGACCACGTGAAGGGGGATCCCCGGTGTAAGGTTAGACCTTTGGGGGTCCACTCCGCTAATCTGGCCTTCTCCTCCTACGAGGAAGAAGAGATTACAGGAGCATCCTTCTCCTCAGACTCATTTCCCAGCGGGATAGAAGCTGAGGTAGTTTTAGTTTCCCTGGGTTCCTGGGAGCCTAAAGTCGCAGAGGCTTATGCTAGGATTCCAGATAATACCAAGCACTACTTTAAAGACAGTGTGCTGATCAATGGAGTAGATACTCCAGCTCTTAGGGATAGTGGGTGCAGACGAACTGTAGTGGATTCTACCTTGGTAGACTCAGAGGAAGTTGCCAGAGCTACTCTGATGCCCACTAAGTTGGCTGACGGCCCACTCCGTATGTTCCCAGTAATACCTGTAAATCTTACTTTAAATGGTACAGCAGTCAGGATTCCAGTGAGCATTCATAGAAACGTCCCAGGAAAGGTCTTGTTAGGTAATGATCTCAGAGCTTTAGGGCTCGTAGGAGACACTGCCGAAAGACCCTACACACGGTCTCAAGCACGGGCAGCATTGGCCAAGACCAATACGCCGCCCCAGCCGAAGGGGAAACCCAAGGCGAAAGGAGTAAACAAGTCAAGTCGAGGGCAAAAGAGAATATTCCCCCGAGCTCGCCTACCACTGCGGTGGAGGAAGTTGGTAAATCGCCCGGGCCTGACGAGGAGGTGGCGATGCCTGAAGTATTTGACCCCAACGATCATCCTGAACTAAAAGACTTGTTAGTAGAAGGTGGTCCTGATAGGGACAAATTCAGTAAAGGCCAACGTGAGTGCCCATCTCTGGAAGGCCTAAGGAGACAGGCCTGCTCCCAGCTTGAGGGTGAACCTCCTGGGACGCATCGGATTTATTGGGAAGGTGGACTCCTGTATAGTGAGCCCACAGAGTCTACAGAAGGAGACCATATGAGGTTGGTGGTTCCCCTTGCTGCAAGACCCTTCCTCCTGCAGTTGGCGCATGAAGTGCCCCTTGCTGGTCACCTTGGTATTAAGAGGACCAAGCAAAGGTTTCCATGCAATTGTACTGGCCCAAGATGGGGGTGCAAGTAGAAAGTGACTGCAGGAGTTGTGCCTCCTGCCAGTTATCTGGTAAGGTTGGCTTGACAATCCAAGCTCCATTGGTACCACTCCCAGTTGTAGGAATACCATTCGAAAGGGTAGGCCTCGACATCGTTGGTCCCCTTGACCCGCCAACATCCTCAGGCAATAGGTTTATCCTGGTGCTGGTCGACCATGCAACCAGATATCCTGAGGCCATCCCATTGAAAACTGTAACTGCCAAGTCAGTTGCAAAAGCGTTACTTGGCATATTTACTAGGGTTGGCTTCCCTAAAGAAGTTGTGTCGGATCGTGGCAGCAACTTTATGTCGAAGTATATGCAGGCTATGTGGAAAGAATGTGGGGTCACCTACAAGTTCTCTTCTGCATACCACCCCCAGACCAATGCTCTGGTGGAACGTTTCAACAGAACGTTAAAAAGCATGATTGGGGCTCTGGAAGAACCTCAGAGAAGAAAATGGGATCTTCTTTTACCATGCTTACTGTTTGCCTACCGAGAGGTACCACAGGAGGGTGTTGGCTTCAGCCCGTTCGAACTTCTGTTCGGTCATTCTGTACGGGGACCCTTAGCCATAGTCAAAGAGGGATGGGAGATGCCCACTCCCCCTGTTACTACCAACGTAGTTGATTATGTGCTGGGGCTCAGAAAACGGATGGTACTTCTGATGGGCTTGGCTAGTGATAAATTGAAGGCAGGACAAGCGCTGGTGAAACATTGGTACGACCAGAAAGCTTCCCTCATCAACTTTACACCTGGTCAGCAAGTCCTGATCATGAATCCCATAAGGCCTCGAGCTTTACAGGACAAATGGTCAGGCCCTTACACAGTGGTGGAGCCCCTGGGTGAGGTTAACTATTTAGTGGACCTTGGAAGGCCTGGACAGGCTCCCAAAGTGTTTCACGTAAATCAGCTGAAGGCTTTCTTCCCAAGAGTCGAAATCGCAGCACTGCTACTGGCTTCAGATGTTGAGGAAGAGGAGTCTGAACCTCTCCCCGACCTGTTCCAAAGCGGTCCTTCAGATAGCTCCTTTGAGGGTGTCCGAGTGGCCCCTCACCTGACGTCTGATCAGCAGGCTGAGGTGAAAAGTTTGCTTAGGCAGTTTTCCCCCCTGTTTTCACAGTTGCCTGGTTTGACACCTTGGTGCAAACATAACAGACACAGGAGACAGTGTACCTACCAAAAGTAGGGGATACAGGATGTCAGACAAAGTACGGTCTTATATTAAGACCGAGGTCAACAAGATGTTAGACCTTGGGGTGATTGAACCCTCTAGTAGTCCTTGGTCCAGCCCTGTGGTTTTGGTTCCAAAGGCAGGCACTTCTGAATTGAGGTTCTGCGTGGATTACAGGGCTCTGAATGCTGTCACCAAGACAGATGCACACCCCTTGCCTCGAACAGATGAGCTGGTGGATACTTTGGGTGCCTCCAAGTACCTCAGCACGTTTGAGCTCACTGCTGGCTATTGGCAAATAGCTTTAGCAGAACATGCCAAGGAGAAGACAGCATTTTCTACTCCAGACGGCCTTTACCAATTCCGGGTAATGCCGTTCGGGTTGAAGAATGCACCTGCCACTTTCCAGAGGCTTGTGAATCATGTGTTGAATGGGTTGGACGAATTCTGTCTTGCATATCTGGACGATATAGCAGTTTTCAGTGCCACCTGGGAAGACCATGTGAAACACCTCAGGATTGTGCTCCAGGCTCTTCAGAAAGCACACTTGACCATAAAGGCTAGTAAATGCCAGATTGGACAAGGCTCAGTGGTTTACCTTGGACATGAAGTAGGTGGAGGGAGGATACAGCCTCTTCCCAGTAAAGTACAAGCAGTACAAGACTGGCCTACCCCCACTACACAGACCCAAGTGAGAGCCTTCTTAGGACTCACAGGGTATTACCGAAACTTCGTGGCAGACTATGGCACCATAGCTGCCCCTCTGACTGCCCTCACCACTCCGAAGAAACCCAAGAAGGTAACTTGGACCGACGAGTGTGAGAAGGCCTTCAATGGCTTAAAAGACTCCTTGTGCCAGGCCCCTGTCCTCAGGGCCCCTGATTATCAAAGACCTTTTATTGTGCAGACGGACGCCTCTGACACTGGGATAGGAGCTGTACTATCGCAAGTAGATGAGAAGGGTAAGGAACACCCTATTGGTTTTATTAGTCGCCAGCTTAAGGACAGAGAGCTCAGATGGTCCACGGTAGAGAAAGAATGTTTCTCTGTTGTGTGGGCCCTACGGAAGCTGAGGCCCTACCTCTATGGGACCCACTTCACTGTGCAAACTGACCATAATCCCTTAAAGTGGCTAATGAACATGAAGGGGGAGAATCCAAAGTTGCTTAGGTGGTCCATAAGTCTACAAGGCTTCAACTTCACTATTGAGCATAGGCCAGGTGTCCAACATAGCAATGCTGAAGGGTTGTCCAGAATGTTTAAGCGACCTGAACAAGAGACTCATCCAGGGGTGGATTAGTTCCCCCTGTCCATAGTCTGGGAAGGGCGAGTGTTAGGAAAGATTTCGTAATTGTGGGTAATTTTCCTTCCATGTGGCAACCCCTAAACTTTTTGCTGTTGTTTTCACCATGATCTAGACTTTGCCAGAGAAGTGCAGCCTTCTGCCGCACTCCTCTGGGCTTTCGCTCCATTCTTACGGGGAAACTGACATGCCCTTAAGACAGTCAGTACCAGGAAACGCTGTTTTCCGTAGTTTCTTTTATCATGTTGCGGCTTTCGTGCAACATGACACAAGAGGGCACTGTAAGCTAAGTTACTGCTCTCTTGGGTCTCTAGCTTTCTACAGGCCCTAGATACTCTTTTTGGATTGTAACTGATCGGTGCAAGTGAATCACAGACGGGAATGGTGGCAGCGATCGTTTCTTTTGTTTTGAGCTCCTTTTGGCGTTTTAAGCGCGTTTCTCGTGCTTAGTCCAAAATTGTGGCCTGGTTCCCAAAATGGCCAGACCACGAGGCTCCTTTGTCCTGTCCGCTGACCGTCTTGCTCCCTTCACCTTCCCCAGGTCGAGCCGACCCGGGGCCTTCCTTATTTGGGCATGTACTTTCCCGCGAAACACTGATGCTTTCGCGGGCTTCTACAGGCCTTGTGTGTGCCTCCAGGATGTGGGCTGGGATGTCTGGTCCCAATACACATCCGGGGTGCCAGAGAGTCTAGGGTGGTGTGAATGCCTGGGACCACCGTGGTCCGTGATAGGTCCACGTATGGTGTGAGTGTTGATGAGCGGATCTCCCATTGGGTCCCCTCCGTTTTGGCGCGAAGGGAACCATGGATAAGAGGGGCCTGGAAACACCACTACCATGTCGATCTCCTGAGTTCTCACGAACGAAGGAATACAGGAGCCAAGTATCCTGCAACCAAGAGGCTGAACCGAGGAATCGCTGGTGACCCGCTGAAGGACTTCTCCTCTGCACTGCTGTCGCCTTGTGAAACCCTTTTTACCTCTGATCGAACCAGAAGGCCTGTACTGGTACTTCGACCCTTGGAATAGCGGGGACAGCTATTCTCGGCATCTTCACCATCTCCTGCACGTAAGCCTTCGGAAGTGTCTCTGGGCCATCCAGCAGACTGACCAGCCTACACAGGAGTCTTGCTCTGTAAACGCCGCCAGGTTGTGTTGTATTTCTAGTCCTTGTCACTCTCACACGATTCGTACACTTGGCGTTCCCAGGTCTGAAGTGAGTAGTGTACATTTGACTGAGATACACACGGCCGCTCCGTTGCCCTGCTGTGGTAACAATCTGTGCGGGTTCACTTCGTTTGGGACATCTTTAACTCAACTCTGCTGCTGCAGAATCTACACGACGACGAGACGTCCCCTGCTCTCCTGAACCTGCCAGCGACTGAAACTGACACTGAGAAGCCTGGGTCTGCTTGCATCAGGGACCGGTGAGTAGCATAGCTAGGAACTGGTCGCCCCCCTGCAGGAGCCCATAGCTTTTCCCCGCTGTGTCAAAACAGCACGCCTTTCTGTACTCGCGCTCTGCTTCTGCCCACAGTGGAGGCTGCGCTTGAGTCGCGGAACTCTGTTCTTATTCATTTGTGCACTAAACTGAACTGCCTGATTCCCCCGAAGAGACTCCGCTTTTTGCCCGTTGGCACCAGCGTGTGCAGGTACTTTTGAGCACAAGGCTCCACTCTTCGTAGGGCTCGGACTTCCTTTTAGTTAGGTGCTCTGAAGGCGGACTGGGTCTAAGCATTATTTCGCACTGCCTGTTTTCCTTCCCTTTTAGGTGGACTACACATTTCGTGCATCTAACGCTATAGACTTGTTTGTATTTGTATATATATTGTATTGGTATGGTATGTGTTGGTTTACTAGAGTTGTATTGTGATTTCTCGCTACCGTCATTGTTTTAAAGGCCTTGGAATAAATGTGTATATATTTTTAATATAACACCTGTTTGGAGTAGTTTGTAAGTGTCCTTGCTTTGTGTGCTCATTGCGGGCTTTCAGTCACCCTCAACCCTCTTGAGATCTAGTCTTGACCGCCGCGATCGCTACCCTGATTGGTCTGGCTTGTCCAGAGGTTACCCTGTTCCAAGTAATTAGGTTGGCCTTCTGAACTTCTGCGCCGCCAGGACAGAGTTCAGAAATCCGTTTTAACAGTATGTGCACAATCCAGGAAGGTTATTCTCTTCTCTCGCCAATCAATGCAAGGATTATGTGTTTCCAACCAAGGTATCCCCAGTATTATTTGGCGCAGCGGGGCTTTGATTAAATCAAACACAATAGTCTCTCGATGCCCATCCTGACCCAATAATGTCATCTCTGCGGTGGAATGAGTTACAGGCCCAGAGGCAATTTCAGTTCCATCAACTGTGGTGATGACATCCGAAGTGGTCTTTCTGCAGAGAGGTAGATTCATCCTAGAAGCCAATTCTTGGTCCACATAGTTTCCTATGGCCCCGCTATCAATGTATGCCCTAACTGCGTGCAAATGTGATGGCTGCCTTGGATCTATAAGGACCATTGGTATGATGAAATGCGAGGTCTGAGTATCCTTCTTCAAGCTCGGCAAGCGGACCTCTACGCTTGTCGGGCGTGGTCGTTTCCCGAGTCAGGCTCCATATGGCTTTTATCAGCAGCTCCTACCACCTTCTTGGGTGGTTTTACAGGGCAATCCCGTAGAAAATGTCCCGAAATTCCACAGTATAGACATAAATGCATTTGCTGCCTTTTTTCTCTTTCCGTCTGTGTCAAGGGTCCTTTAACTCCTCCGATTTGCATGGGTTCTGAGGCATCTGTCCCTTTGGGGTAGCTTTGGGTTTCACCAACACCCGGTTCTCGAACTTGGCTCGATCAGCCTTTCGATTCTGAAGTCTGTGATCTAACTGGACCACTAAGTCTATATATTCAGCACAGTCTTGAGGTGGGTTCACAACTTGAGCCAAAACATCTTTGAGTTTTCCTCGAAGTCCCTGATGAAACAACGTAATCCGCTTTTCCTCGGGCCATCCAGTTTCCACCACCAACCTATTAAAGGTTGCTATGTAGGTTAGAAGGTCTTGGTTACCCTGTCGTAGGGACAAAAGTTCGTTATCCAGAGCCTGTCCTTGAGCGTGCCGGGCAAATAGTCTTTCCATGCTCATTTGAAAACCCTGAAAATCCCGACGAATAGGGTCGCCCTGATTGACTAGTGGGATTGACCAATCCGCTGCACTGCCGCTGAGATATGATAATACGAAGGCTACTTTGGCTTGATCGTTTGGAAAGGCTCCAGGTCTGTATAAAAAGTGCAAACGGCATTGGTTCATGAACACGGCGAATCTTTTCGGGTCCCCCGCAAAGCGTTCTGGCGGGGCTAAAGGGATATTGCCTGGTAAAATCACTTGCACAGGGTTGCTTGGTGAAACAGGGTTTGGAAATCACCCCCCCCCCCCCCAAGTCCCGGTAGGGGTGTTTGCCCCGCTTGGTTTTGCAGTAATTGTCTAGCAAGATCACCAGTGCGTTCCTTCGAATCAATCAACTCTCTCCTGAGTGTATTCGTTTCTTGGCGAGCGGCATGTACTTCAGCCCTAAGTTCCCCTAATAATTGGGCCAGTTGGTCAGTTTCTGAGGTCTCCATGACACCCGGGTGAGAATTTGTAGGAAGGCTTCGCGTTCTGTTACGCTCACCTGGCTCCCACAGGGGTGTCGAGCGGAACTGGACAGCCACGGTCTCCACCAACGTGATGCGTAGTGCAGAGATGACTGACTGGACTGGCCCACCTAGCTTCGTCTGTTTGACCCGTAGAAGTAGTCTCCTAAAGACGGGGACAGGGAATTAGCCACCCGTGGATTTAAGTATTAACGCCTCACTGCGTCCCCACTTATCACTTCTGACATTCCCTTTCACAAAGCTCACCTTATAGTCTTGTATGGTGAGCTCTCCATCCTGCGAAGAATGCAGGGGCGCGTTGATGGCCAGTTACTTCACTGGCTTGAGGATATTGGAAGAGTTCTGGACAAATCTTGGCCCCAAACCTCCGGGCGAAAGGCCGTAAGTATATAGTTCTAATGAGTTCAAAATGTCCGATTAATCACTCTTGTCCAATTCCTTGTTTCTTTTGCAGTTTAGACCCAAAAGATGATCGTCTTGTGGCAGTTGAAAGCGTTCAGGTAAGAGTCTGTGTTTTGTAACACTGTCCGGTAAATGATGCCAAGGTTTAACTCGCTGCTTTCTCTTTTCTTGCAGGTGCAGCGTAGGAAGATTTGGCGTGCTGGTGGATAATACCTCCTGCGGTAAAATCAGGTAAGCATATGGTGGCAAGAGATTGTCCTTGTTTGTTCCCTTGGCTCACCTTGTTGTTTTCTTGTCCCCCTTAGGCGCTGGAATGCGGCAACCAGGTGATGGAGATAGCACCGGATCGTAGAGATGCTGCGAGGAACGGTGAGTATGGTGCGGCGCTGCTGATGGCAATGCGATGCGTTTAAAAAGAAGTCTGTTTCTGGTTCGAAGATGTGCTGAATCCGAAATCAGGTAAGAAATCCAGTAAAGTTCTTGCTCTAACCTTTCTTCTTCTTTGTCTTCTTTCTAGGCGCTCTGGACTCGAGGCGGGCGTGGCAGGATGCTGGATGCTGACTGCAGACACAGTGAGCGTTACGCTGCTGGATGCAGAATAACGCGAAGCATGTGCTACTCTTCGGGCGTGGTTTAAATAGCCTTCAAAGTAGTCCCAGGTAAGTATTCCTCCACAGCCACACCCGAGTAACAAAATAGTCCCTTCAAGCCTCACATGGGCTTGGATGCTTGCATCCCTTGCAGCATGGTCTGCATCAGGTAAGTTTTAACATATGAGCCTGGCGCCTATGGCGCCAGGACTGTACCCAGATAGCCCCTAACAGGGGTTGCTGGGTTTGATCCAGGTAACATGATGCCTGCTTCCGGGGTTGATGGACTTGGGCTGGATGCCCGGGGGCAGGCAACATGACACCAGGACTCGGTGATGGTTAAAAAGTCCAGTTTTTCTTCAAGTATGAGGTTTGCTATGTCTGTAGCATGGGCCACTAAGGAGCATGCATTTATTAAGGATCCTCTAATAGGAGGGGCAATGGTTTTGGTGGGGGTTGGTGGAGTGGCTATATTGTAGGGCTTGAGCTTGACATCGGTTTTAATTGGATTGTGCGTAGGTCTGCTCATGGGCCGGATGCTAGGTGTGACTATGTACTCGGGTGGAGTCCAGTTAGTCGGTTTAGAGTGAGGGGTGGTGCCTGGCACAAGGTTCGTATAGTTTGGGTAGCCTGGCACGTAGTCCGGAGTTTCTGGCAGAGGGACTACAGGGGATAGACAAGAGGGGTAGTGTAGATGGGTAGGTGAGTGGTGTCGGTGAATGGGCGTAAGTCATGGTATTGGAAGGTGGGGTGTCTGTGGAGGCAAAGCTGAAGATTGGGCTTGAGTGGCTAGATAAATAGATTCAGTGGAGAATTACTCTCAGTAGGGCTGAGTAAATACCTGGTAAATACATTGTGTTAATGATTGGTAATACCGGGAAATCTGGTCATACAAGCCTAGCGCTACAGCGCATCAGACAAGGCAGGTAAGTTGTAACGCTTCAGTGCAGTAGCATTCAAGGCCATGCAATATAAGCACAACAATCAAAAATATCAGCAGACAGGCAGTTTAGTTGTAACGCTTCAATGCAATAGCAGTTCAAGGCAGTTCAGTTAAAAGCACTTCAAAGCATTAGCAGCAATTCAATAATGTTTACAGCAAAGCAATTTACCTCGCAACCTAACATAACTACCTCAACACCTGATGAATTGCTTACCCCTGTCTCTACTCGAGAAATAAGTTATGTTTTCCAAACAATGGTGTATGAACGTGTGAATGTAAATACAAATGTCTCCCCACTGCAGAGTGAACAACCCGTAATGCCTGCCACCACTAACATTGCGTGTAGCGGCTCCCAATCCACACTGTGCCTAATGGTCCAGTTATTACCATCAAATGTACAAAGGTCACTAGGCAACAACGATAGATCATGTAGAAGCTTGGCAGGGAAACGACAATCTCTTTTACATAATAGTAGAAGGAGAAGGCAGAGACGCCAGCACAAATATGATGCCTATCATGGTTTAGGAGTAGATAAAGTGGAGGACCTTTGCCATCCTGGGCAATCTAACAGTTGGTACTCGGATATGAGTGCCATGGGAAGGCGAACAACCAATGGGAGTTGCTACGTGTGCTCTTTAATACTGCATGCATCTGGGGCATCCAAGGTCCTAGTACCTCAAGAGGCGCCCTTAGCAGAATCACAATGTCTCATCCACCTTGCACTATGTAGGATAAGGGGCACCTTTCAGGCACCCACCGTTAGAATTAAACTTCTCCCACCAGATGACAGAAAATGCAAAAGGGGATCGAAAGACACCAAATGTTTCAAGGAACCGTTCCTGGCTATCGACGGGACAAGCTTCGCAGAAAATAAGTGGCAAGAGTCGACCTTTATGTGCAAAGCAGAGGGGCTCTGTGTCACTGCTCTTGAAAAACCAGTCAAGGTACAGCAAGAAGAAAACTATGAACTGTGTTTCTATGGTGAAGGAAAGGTATCGATGGGCTCCAACAAATGCTGCAATAGGACAAAAACCATTCCAGACCTACGAAAGGGAACTGCAGCAATAATGAACTATTACTGGGTTTGCGGCAAGAAGGCGTACTTGCACCTCCCATCATTCTGGAGGGGCTATTGCGCACCCACAATGCTACATTCAGCACTGCTGGTCGTACCCAAGGAGCACCTAAAGGGGGGAGCAGTGAATGCAGACTGACAAACAGCACCAAGGCCCACAGAAACACTACCCACAGCACCACCCCCTATCTTTCGAATACTGTCAGAAGAAGAGCGGCATGATCGCCTGTTCTGGACAAAACGCTCCTCAAACTACTTGTCCCAGGAATCATCTGATTTACTTGCACAGATCCCAAATTAATGCAAAACTTTCAACTCAGCAGAGAAATGTTTAGCTTGCCTCGTATTCAGCATTCAAACTAGAGCAAACGCCAAATGGATCCAGATTGTCATGTGGGAGCTGATCCAGTTGGCAAATGACACGGAAGAAGGGTTTAATGTCATCAAGGTGGAACTAAGGGCACTCCGACTCATGACGATGCAGAATAGGTACGTCCTCAACCTCCTCATAGCTATGGAGGGCAGGGTTTGCAAAAAGATCGGGAGTTCATGTCTTCTGGAGATGCTGATAATGGGACACACTCACATGTGATAGCAGCAGTGCACGAGCTGGGTGCCATAATGAAAAAAGAAGCCGGAGCACAGGAAGACAACTGGGTCAACATGGCATTCGGCTGGGTACACTCATGGCTTGGGACAACTATGAAGATGCTGATCCCCATCATCGTTTTCATCTTGCAGAATTTTTGTGTGTGCCAGTTGCGTCTTATATGCTGAGCAAAAGCGGTACCTAATAGTGCAATGATGATGGTGACTATTGGGAATAGAAAGAGTAATAAGGGGCCTCACGATACTCAGGAAGCACAAATACAAACAGGAGACAGCGATGAGCCCAAATACTGCATGGTATCAATATACCACACTGGGGTTGAGGTGGACAATTATTATCACACAACTATTGCACAACCACTAGACCTTGAAAATTACAAAGGTGTGGGTAGAATTGGATGGGGATGGTGGATGTATATAAATGACCTTCACCCCTGAAGAATATGCACAACATGGGGAAAGCCTGAGAAGTGTATGTCAAGCGTGGATGCCCATAAAGGGGAACCCTGCGTGGGAGGAAGCAGAAAGAAGGGCTCATGAACATAGAAATGTTGGGGGAGGGTATTTGTTACTGTAGGAGTATCGAAAGGGGGGAATGTTGGTAAGGAAATGGTCCTATCTCACCCCCCTAGCCACAAGATAAGTGGGTAAGCCAAAAGGAGAAAAAAAACCCCATATAATACATGCAAAGAGCCTTATAACAGAGAATTAGATGAATAACATTGCCCACGTCCCCGCACTAACACTGCATTTTGTATCAAGCCTAGACGCCATTTTTTACTAGGCCCAAGAACTACCCCTCTGTGAGGCTACGGCACTCGCATCCCAGGGCTCTCACACAGAGGGACCAAGCCAACAACACATAAGGCCAGCTCCACACGAGCCTTGTTCCCACGGAAGTCCATCCGTTCGCAGTCCTCTCAATGTTGCAAATACCTAGTATTGTTTCTCGAACAATGCGCTCTGCGGAGAGCGTGAGACAGAAACAGGCCCAAGCACAAATGCCCATCCATCTCCACTAAACTGCCCGTGTCCCCTCAACCCCCATCACGCCAGGCCAGAACCCACCTGGCCTGTCCATCCAGACCACCCAATTCCTTTCATGCCGATAACCATCCAACATGGTTAGTCACGCCCATAGCTCTCTACAGGAGCCGGCGTCGGCGAAGCGTAGCGGGCGCCACACTGCTTGTCGGAAAGAGAAGGTTATTTCCTCTCTTTGAGCGCGGACCTAGGATTGGCTGCAATGGCGTCAGGGAGAACAGGAGCAGGAACCGGAGCTGTGCCGTGCAGCGTGCGGAGAGTGTGGAGCAGGGTGGAAAAAGGAGAATGGTGAGCGGGGTTGCTGCTGTTAACCACGACGGTAGCAGACTGCGGGTCCCTGAGAGGGATCTGGCGACACTGCCTGTTTTACTATACTGCCTGCAGCCTGCAGATATTGGCAGCAGGTGCACCTTATCTTGGATGGGTGGCGAGGGGGCTGATATCAGCTCAGATTGGGCCCTTTGTCAACTATGGCCATAATTACATGGCATAACCAAAGTAGCCACTTGTTTTCTTTTCTGGCTGAACTGCCTGCAGAGTTATGTAGTACAGCACATATACATTGAGAGCAGAAAGAATATAAGGGAGTGTGTTTTGGGCTAGTTTCCTAGTAAAATAGGGCACATTTGTAGCCACCGCTATTTACACCTCCTACCTAAATAAGAGCTGAGATACAGTCTGTGGTCAGGAGACTTTGGGGAAATTCTCTAATTTGGCCCAGAACATCGATATAATCAGGAGACTGCGGGGATTCATTCCCTTTGATCCTGAAATTCGGCTGAATTAAGCTAGATTGGCTTGAGCATAGCCTATAAAGATCAGAGTGGATGGCACCCCCTAAAAAGCCCACTCCCTCCAAATATAATCTAAGAAAAAAGAAGCAGGAGCAAGATAAGATGCCCATAATAGATGAAATCAAAAGCAAGAAGAACGAACCCAAGAAGGATATTCCTGCCGATCAAGGAAGGATCACAGGATTTTTTCCTCTGAATATGCCAGTGGAAATCAATTCTACAGCTCTGGAGGCACCCTTGGAGCGAGTGACTAACACCTCTAATCTGGGCAGTTCGTTGAACTTTGAAGACATTGACAATAACTCTTTACTGGACCTATGTCTGAACATACAGAGAGGTATGACCCCACAGACAGTGGCCCCTTCTGTGAGTATGAACCTCTCTAAGATGGAGAGCCAGAATAAAGTCCATGGAGACCCATCTAACCATGTAGAGACTCTGGGGAGATTATCTGCCTCACCTAATTTAATCATCGACACCTCCTCTGACATTGAAGCAGAGAAGAACAAGTTACTTTCTTACCTGGTAACGTTCTTTCGATGGGATGGTCCGACGACGTATTCCATATCTATGACAGGTAATCACCACAGCTGTGCTGCTTCGGAAACTTTTTTCGGCGTCTGCGTCCTGCGTCGATGACGTCGATGCGCCGTCGTCGAGGACCTCCTCCGACGTCCGACGTCATCTGATGTGATAAGTAGGACGCACGGCGCCCATAGCCCCAGTTGTAGTTTTTTCCCCCAGAACGTGTGACATTAGTCAACTGCCAGTCAGACACAAAGCCTTGCGGAACGTAAGCTGCTATCGCAAAAGAAATTCTGCAGCGGGGAAGGCAGGGGGGGAGCGATATGGAATACGTCATCGGACCATCCCATCGAAAGAACATTACCAGGTAAGAAAGTAACTTGTTCTTCGAGGGGATTGGGTCCTCCGTCGTATTCCATATCTATGACAGAGTCCCAAAGCAGTACCAGAGCAAGGAGGAGGGAAAGAATTTAGAATCAAAATTTAGAATTGCCAATCAAATAGCAGAGCAAAGAACCGCCTTGCCAAAGGCCAGATCCTGTCCTCGGATGGAATCGAGGGAATAGTGACGTACAAATGTATGTACAGAAGCCCAGGTGGTAGCATCACAGATGTTGCGAATAGGAACACCCCTCTGCAGGGCAGTAGATGCAACCATACCCCTGGTAGAATGTGCCCGCAAGCCAGCCGGCGGGTCCTTACCCGCCAAGCGGTAACACTCCGAGATGGCCAAAATAATCCAGCGAGACAAAGTCTGTCTCGTCACAGCCTGTCCCAAACGCTTTCCAGCGTAACCAATAAAGAGTTGATCGTCCACTCTGACCCGGGACATGCGTGAAACATAAAAGCTTAAAGCTCTCCTAGGATCAAGCCTATGGAGCCTCTCCTCTTCCTTACCAGGATGTGGAGGAGGATAGAATGCCGGAAGAACAACCTTCTGGGACAAATGAAATTCCGAAACCACCTTCGGAAGAAAAGAAGGCCGAACTCTAAGGACAACCCTGTCCTTGTGAAATACAGTGAAGGGTGGCTTAACTGAAAATGCCTGTAACTCACTCACTCTGCGAGCGGAAGTAACCGCAAACAAAAACACAGTTTTCAGAGTTAACAGCCTCAAAGGACAAGAATGCAAAGGCTCAAACGGAGCACCCATAAGAAACTTAAGAACAAGGTTTAAATCCCAACCGGGCACCAGGAAAGGTGACGGAGGGAACACATTAGTGAGTCCTTTCAGAAACTGCGAAATTAAAGGGATTTTAAAGTAGGAACACTCTTCAGACGAGCGCTTAAAGATGGACAGCGCCGCCAGGTAACCTTTAATGGTACCCACTTGCAAGCCCCTGTGGGCCAAAGAAAGTAAAAAGGACAGAACCATGGGGATGTCACATGCAAAAGGATCCACATTCTGAACTCTGCACCAGTCGCAGAACTTACGGCAACGGTACAGAGACTTTGTTGCTGGCCGTCGGGCCGAGAGCAACACCTCCATCACGTCTTCGGGAGGTCCCAATCCTTATACCTCAACCTTTCAGAAGCCAAGCGTGAAGGTTGAGGGATCTGACCTCTGGATGGAGAACCTGACCCCCCCCCTCCCGTGAGAGCAGATCGTCTCGGTAGGGAAGACAACGTGGAGGGCAGATGGACAAGTCGAGAAGGTCCGGGTACCACGTCCTCCGAGCCCACGCCGGAGCAATGAGGATCATCCGGGAACCGAACTTCCGTAACCTCCGCAGCACTTGCGGGATGACGGGGACTGGAGGAAACGCGTACAGCAGTGGGAATGACCACTCCACCACGAACGCGTCTCCTAAGGCTCCTTTTGGAGGAAATTCCCACGAGCAGAACCTCTCGCACTTCCGGTTGACACTGGAGGCGAAGAGATCCACTTGAGGGGTCCCCCAAAGGGCGAAGATCTCCAGGAGAATCTCCTGAGCCAACTCCCACTCGTGAGAGATCGTGCTCTGCCTGCTCAGAGTGTCCGCCGTCACGTTTTTCGTCTCCGGCCAGATGAACTGCCGAGATCGAAACTTCCTGCTGGATGGCCCAGAACTCGAGCTGCATCGCCTCCCTGCACAGAGGAAGTGACCCTGCCCCCCCCTTTTTGTTGAGGTAGTGCATGGCCACTGTGTTGTCCGTCAGGATCAGGACATTCTTTCCTCGCACAGTCGGCAGAAAAGCCTTCAGGGCTAGCCTGACGGCCCTCAGCTCCAACAGATTGGTATGGAGTCTGGACTCCAACGGAGACCACCGACCGCTGACTGTCAGCTCGTTGGCATGAGCTCCCCATCCCGTGAGGGATGCATCCGTCACGATCGTCACCTCCGGCCAGTGAAGCCAAAATGGAGCCCCCTTCATCAAGTTGCCTTCGACGGCCCACCACAGAAGGTTCCGGGCGACCGAGGGCTGCACCTGAACCGGGTCCAACATCCTGCCGGAGGACTGCGACCATTGCATCTTGAGTGCCCATTGCAAAGTTCTCATCCGCAGGCGAGCCTCTGGCACTAGAAGAATGCAGGATGCCATGAGGCCGAGCAACCTCAAGAACTCGAACGCTGGGAGCGTCTGGGCATGCTGAAACTTATGCACCATCTGCTGAATGTGAAGAGCCCTCACCTGGGGAGGAAAACACTGCCCCAGGGAAATGTCGAGCACTGCTCCGATGTACTGGAGCCGCTGTGTTGGCGTCAAATGGGACTTCTTTAAATTGAGGGAGAAGCCCAGCCTGTGAAGGGAGTGGCAGGTGATGGACAGATGATCCAGGACTTGCTCAGGAGAGCTCCCACTGATCAACCAATCGTGCAGGTAGGGGTAGACGTGAATCCCCCCCTTGCCTGAGATGCGCTGCCACCACCACCATGAGCTTGGTGAAAACCCTCGGGGCGGACGTCAATCCGAACGGCAGGACCCGAAACTGAAAGTGCGAGTCGCCAACCGCGAACCTCAGGTACTTCTTGTGCTTGGGATGGATCGGCACATGGAAGTAAGCATCCTTGAGGTCGAGAGACACCAACCAGTCCTGAAGCTGAAGGGCCTGGAGGACTTAAGAGAGAGTAACCATCTTGAAATTGTCCTTCCTGAGGAGTTTGTTCAAACCGCACAAGTCCATGATGGGTCTCAATCCCCCGTCTTTCTTCGAAATCAAAAAATAAGGGGAATACCATCCCTTGTTCCTCTCCGCTACAGGCACCAGTTCTATGGCGCCTTTCTCCAGCAGGGCTTGAATTTCCTGCGCAAGGAGCGGATCCGGACTCTGCAAAGAGAGGTTCCCCGGTGGATTGTCGTGAGGCCTCTGCCGAAAGGGAAGACAGTAGCCGTGGGTTATGATCTCCAGAACCCACACATCTGAAGTAATGGCACGCCACTCTACAAGATGCTGCGCCAGCCTTCCCCCAACCGGGGAACCATGGGACACAGCCTCATGACTGAGAGGTAGCGGCTGCGGCGTTACCTGAGGGCAAAGAAGCAACTGCCCGAGCGGCTTTGGCACCACGGGTACCCTGTCGTCCACCTCTGGTACCCCTGTGTTGGCCTCTTTGACTGCCAGCTCCTCTCGCTTTACTGAAGGACGAGTAATAGCGAAAGGAACCACCCCTCCATTGCTGTCCCCTAGGACGAAAAGGCGGAGGTTGGCGAACTGCAGCGCCCAACGACTTCGCTGCAGCTTTGGAGGTCTGCAACCTCTCGAGGCTCTCGTCAGCCTTGCTGACAAAAAGGTGTTCACCCTCAAAGGGCATGTTGAGGAGCCGGGACCGCACATCAGGAGCAAACCCCGACTTCCGCAACCACGCAAACCTGCGTATCACGGTGCTCGCCGCCATGGACCTGCTGACGCATTCAGCCATGTCCAAACCCGACTGAACGGACTCACACATGGCATCCTTACCATCCTGGACCATAGCAAGGAAACCATCCCGTTCGTCCCCTTCGGGAATATGTTCAGCCGCTAACGCAACACAGTTCCACAGTGTGTGTGTGAAACGAGACAAGGCACAAATGGAGTTGGCCACCTGAAGCGCTATACCCCCAGAAGAAAACACTTTCTTCGCCCAGCCATCAAAACGTTTGTCGTCCCTATCAGGAGGGATAGTAGGGAACGACGCCTGCTTTGCCGGGGCCGTGGCCGTCTGCACCACCAAACTCTCCGGAGTGGGGTGCCTGGTCAAGTAGCAGGGGTCGCTACTGGCTGGACGGTATTTTCGCAACAAGGACCTGCCCACCGCCGGGAGACTCTCCGGAGCAGTCCAAGCCGCCGCCACCCTTCTCTCTAGAGCCATATGAAACCGCAGTACCGGGTCAGTTGGGGGACCAACATCAAGGATGTCCGTGAGATCATCCTGCACAAACTCCCCTGGGGGAGCAGACCATCCCAAGTACTCGGAAACCCTAGCAATAAGGCGCCGGTACGAGGAATCGGCATGAGAGCCAGGCTTGGGCCTACAAAACTCCACCTCCGGAGAGGTGTCCAGTTCACTGGCATCATGCAGTGACTGCCTCAAATCATGAAACTGACTATGGCCCAAGACCATTTCATCTGGAACCTGACTAGGAACCAGGCCATCAGAATCCTCATCCACCTCCGAAATATATTCCAGGTGGCGAAATGAAGGCACCCGAGAGTGCTTGCTCTTAACGAGAGCCTTCCTAGGGGTTTCCCCCGTGCCACGGGGTACCTCCGACACCCCGGCCTCGAAAGGCGTCTAGGGCGTCGAGTGAATCGGCGCCGGCATCGAGAGAACAGGCATCAGCGCCGAGAGGATCGGCGTCAACGTCAGATGCAGCGCCGCCAGCATCGACGGCGTCGACACAGTCCTCGAAGCCGGAGCTCCGAGCGTGTCCTTCGACGACTTCCTCGGAGCCGTAGCCTCGAGAAAGCCTGTCGACGCCCTCGACGCCTCAGACGTCGATGTCTTCCTCGAAGACATCACAGGTGCACACGGTCTCTAACGCATCGAGGACCGGGACCTGGAACGGGTACGTCGAGAACGAGTCCCCTTGTCCGAACGGGACCTCTCCCGTGACTCGTGCCGACCACTCTTGCGAGCGGTGTCTCTCGACCTCTCATGGCCGACCCCACTCGGGGGCGCGGACGGCTTAGTACTCTGTGACTCGAGAATCGCCAGCATTTTCTTCCCGAAGGAAGCCCATTTCTCCGGCGTCGCACGGCTGGTGGGGTAAGCGACGTGCCGGGCAGAGTCCTCAGAAGAGGACCTGGAAGACGACCGCTGTCGGCGCTTCCGAGAATGCCTCGAAGAGGCCGAGGAGTGGCGAGACCGACTCCTAGAAGGAGACCCACGAGACTTCCGACGATGACGCGGAGAGTCACCTCTCGAATCATCTGTCGAAAGCCCCGCAAACTTCGACTTCCGGGGCTTGGACACCCGACCTACCGACAACTTTTTCTTACGTTCACATAAGGCTTTGAACGTGAGCGACTGGCAGTCGATACAGTCATCCGTGTCGTGGGCCTCCCCGAGGCACCATAGGCAGACGTCGTGCGAGTCCGTCACCGACGTCTTGGACCCACACTCCCCGCACTTCTTGAAGCCCGGACGCGGGGTCGAAGACGAAGTAGAAGACATCTTCACAGGAAGGATTTTCTCTCAAAAACAAACAGGTTCGAGGAACCGAGAAGAACAGAACTCCAAAGAGTCGAGGCGTAACCGAGATTCACGAAGCAACACGTTCGCGGAAAAAACGGAACTGAGGCTACGGGCGTCGTGCGTCCTATTTATCACATCGGATGACGTCAGAGGAGGAATGATAACGCACAAAGAAAGAATTTGGCCGAGGAGGTGGAATGTAATTTATCTGAAGCCATTTTAATAGCGAATGAGACACATGAGCAACAACCTCAAGATCTAAACCCAGTCTTACCGGATCACTTAGATGTACCGCCTAGACGCAAGCAGCGCAGGATGGCCAAACGGGCTATTTGAAGGGCAAGAGCAAGCAGCCATGGTCCTCCTTTGCCGGAGACAGGGAAGCCGACTCTACGCTAAAAAAAAGCCAAAAAGAGAGCTGCCCGTGCCAAGAAACGGAATGCATTAGGGGACGGCCGACTGACTGGTTGGCTGATAGCTGAGAACGTGGAAGCCGCGGATGGGACCACGGAACTAGAAACGTCAATGATTGAGTCTCTATGTGAAGAAGTTATTATGCCTGTAAATACTTCTAAGCTAGTTGAGTGATCATGGCAGCCTACATAATTCTGCATTCTCTATATCAGATTCTATAAAAGAGAATGATGAAGTCTGGGGAAATCGCACTTGTCTTATTAAAAACCTATATCAAACTGACAAATGCACATGTCTTTCACGCTCTGAATTCCTGAAGAGATTGTTCTCAGTTCCCCAATTAAGAGTTCTACAATCCGAGGATTTTCAATTTTTGGAGCCCTTGTCAGGATCCAATCCCAAGGTGTCAGCGCTGCACTGTAAATTTATATCTACCGCCCGCCCAACTATTAAGGATATATAAAAAAGAGCTAAGGACAGTAGATATTGAGATAGATGCGGACTTGAAATATAATGAGCCCAGCTGCCAGGAGTCGGAAAGTGCAATAGCTGACCCTGCAGTTGCCTGTCCCAATTTACCAACTGGAAAGAAAGTGGACCTGACAGAGATACAAACTGTATTGAAATGGCTAACGGAGACTTTACCCATGGTTACAGCTTGTAAATGAAAATTATCGTTGGCGTCATGGAACTGTAGGAGCTTTGCCCATCTCCTAAACACAAGGGGGCTGATTGCCCAATTAACTCAATATAATTGTATCTGTCTACAAGAAACTTTGGCAATGAACCCCTTATTTTTGGACGGGTATAACGGGCATCAGTCATTTACTAAAAGAGGAGAAAGGGGGCGGCCCTATCGGGGATTATGGATTGGGGTGTCCAACATGTTTTGGTCTAGGAGGATTGATGTGAGTCAAGATGAACAAATGGTGGCTGTTGAAATAGCATATAAAGGCAAGGAGAGTACTGATAAACTTAATGGTTTGCCTATATAATCCACCGGGGGCAGTGATGAGAGAATCCTTACAGGAAGCTCTACATGAGCTTTTGGCTAATTGGTTAACCACTCAAGAGAATGTTGACGTTTGTGTAGTTGGAGACTTCAATACCCATATGTTAGGGGGGGAATTGAGAACTACCAACCCGAAATTGCACCTACAATGTGTAATGGTGCACCATAAAGTAGAGGGGGAAGGATTAGGCTGGGTACATTTCTTTAAAAATTGGGAATTTGAGATGCTAAACGGACGAACTAAAAGTGATCATCCAGGTAAACATACATGGAAAAATGGACCATTGGTCAGTACATTGGACTATATTATTATTTCCCCAAGCATGCTTCTTCTTGTTGATGACATGGTCGTAACATTAAACAACTGGAGTGACCATGCTATACTGGCATGTTCATTTGACATGCCAGAAGTGCATACTCAACTGTGTACCATGGGGGATTTAAAAGTAAATCACGCTGGTACTTATATCCGATGGTCTGACAGGAATGTGCAACGAGCAGAGGAAGCTATAAATAAAAACTGTTAGCCCAAACCAGAAGAATTTAAAACAAAGTCCATTGATGAAGTAGAGGATTGGATTCACCTGTTCTCTGACAAATACGCATCAACTTCAGATAGAGCTATGATCAGTGAACAGGAGAAACGCCCTACTTGCGATAGATATATACGACATGCTAAAAGATCATTGAGGGTGGAATTAAGACGGGCTAAGAAATTTAGCATGACCTGGGAGATTTATCATTCCATTGCCAAGAAACTAAAGAACAGATATCGGGCAGATATTATGGCAAAAAGAAGCTTTGATAGAAATAAAACTTGGCAAAAGTTAGTGCAGACTATCTGCTCTAGGAAAGCTAGTAGCATTTAGGCACTTCTTTATGAAGCCTGGGGTAATAAGACACGGCAGTTAGCTAGCGCTGAATGGACTAGGTTTCTAGAGAATCGGAATGCAGCACCTAAGTGTGAGGAAATGACTATGGTGGGCAAAATACCATCTGAGCCTACCATAGACATCTCCTACGACTCAATTTTGTCAGTGATTAAACTGTTGAAATCCTCCAGGGCCCCTGGACCAAATGGGTTGGCAAATATTGTAATAATGAGCAATCCTGACTTTTGGGCGACTTTGCTGAATATCTTGTTTTTGAAGATCTTGAGGGAAGGAAAGGTCCCGTGCTCTTGGCAATCGGCAATATTAATACCAATATTTAAAAAGGGTAATTGTCTGGATCCTAATAATTATAGACTACTCTCTATGTTGGATACTACAAGTAAAATATTTGCCTCACTAATATTGAAAAAACTTCAGCTATGGGTGGATCAGGCTAACATCTTATTTAAGTTCCAATGCGGTTTTAGACAAGGCTACTCCACTACCCATAATCTTTTGGCCATGGACTATATGCGTAGCAGGGCCCTACAGAGTGGGCAGCCACCCCTATATGCACTCAACGTAGATTTCAAAGCAGCATTTGATTCTATCCCCCGAGAGAAACTTTGGATGAAGCTACAAAAACTAGGCTGCCCAGAAGATCTGCTATATTATCTTAGGTTATTACACCAGAATACTAAGGTGAAATTAAAATGAGACCAGGAAGGCCATATGACCGAAGAAATTCTGCAGAATAGGGGGGTTAAACAGGGATGCGTGACTGCCCCACTAGTGTATAATTTATATCTACATGACATCCCCTTGAAAATAGCTCTGGCAAAAAATTGCCCTCCGAATATTGGTAAAATCCCTTGTTCGGTACTCGCAGATGCTGACGATTTGGTGGTATTCGATCACACCATCAGTGGCCTACGCTGATCAGCTATAGCCCTCTGGGAATACTTTGAAAATAATGGACTCACTATTAATGTGGAGAAAACACATGTGATAAGTTACACAAGCAAAAGATCCTCCCGTGTCATGCTCGACATTGATAGTGTTGAGATCACTTATGTTCCGGTATATAGATAACTTGGAATAGAATTTGAACCCAAAGGTGAATATGTTATATGCAAACGTAACCGAATGATAAGAGCAGCACAAATTACTGCTCTCTTTAAAAGTTTCACAACAAAACAGGGAGGCTTTACCCTATGGGGAACTAGCCATCTATATATCCAAGTTTTTTCTCCTATGATGGTGTATGGGCTAGAATCATTGATACAAATGGAGCTGAATTGGCTACAATTTATAGAGGGCAAATATTGGAGGAAGATATTGGGACTCCCGACATGTATCCCTATGACTCTGTTAAGAGTCGAGCTGGGACTTATATCATTAAAAGCTCTGGTATTGAAAAAGAGAGCTGGGCTCTATCTAAAAATGGTGAATGGAACCGGTAATGCCTTATTGACGACAGTTGCTCTGGAAAGCAATAAAGAAAGATCTACTTGCGAACTTAAAAATCAAATGGAACTGTTGCTTAAGGACATTTGTTGGACACACCGAGATGGGCCTTATATGGAGGCAATGCAGGCTTTAATGGGGAGACGGGTAGAGCTATGGGACTGGCTTGAGAATTATGAACATCTCCGCAAGTTAAAAAGGTATAACTTTGTGCAAACTAGATTATACACATTTAAGAAACCACAACAATATTTGTTATTATGCCCGTCCCACAGGCTCAGAAGATTTATACTTCTCTTAAGAGTAGAATATTTTCCCACCATGATGACTACGGGGGTGATAGACAAGATACCCAAAGAACAACGCTATTGTCGCCTCTGTAAGAAACAGGAATTACCTGAGACAGCCAAGCATGTCCTTACTGAATGCCAGGCAATGATGGATGACATAAAACAACATCTGGGAAAGTATGTACACAATTGGGAGACTATTGGGGAGATGTCGTTTTGGAACTATTGTGTCAATACTGAAAGTATGCGTCTGTTAACTGCACTTTACAATATCTGGCTGAAGGTGGAAGTCAAATTGGGTATATCATTATGAGGCTTGCTATGATTCACCTAGGCCTTGCTCATACATGGAAAATAGATATTATGAAGGAGGTTAAATCCGTGATATAATACATCAAGATCAAGAGATAAGGATGAATTGTATGTGCTGCTTAATATGATGTTAGTATAAAGAAATATTGAATTATATTTTATCCTATGAATGTATGATATTGCACTGTTTTTATATGAAGGTATTTATATTGTAATGCTTTGTATTTTTCATATGGTTTATATTGTTAAAATGTATATGTGTAAAGTTTATTTTTTAAACTAAAGCACATTAAAGATTTATATTATATTGACGAAGTTTTGAAAGTGGAGGACGGCATGTCCATATATCATCCTCATTCTTCACAAGACCTTGAAACACTTGTGTATAGGCACGTTATAAATGCCATATCATATCATACCCCCTTTCACAGGTTCCATGTAATAATGTCGCCACAAAAATATCGCCATACAAAAATATCGCCGAAAAAGGGTTGTTTTTTGTGGCGACATTATTGCATGGAACATGCGGGGGACAATGCCCCAATCGCCACATATATGGTCACCCAAATAATATCGCCACAACATTTTCCCGGCGATATTATTTACGGCGACCATATATGTGGCAATATTAATACCTGATACCCTTTCACATGATGCCTAGGTATCTGCCATTGTTAATGAATTGTCGGTTCCTGTTGTTTAGTTTAGTTAGAATGTATCACCCTCACAACCCGGCCTTCACTGTGGAGATGAGCTCAGCTGACCCACGTGCATCAAGATCAACTGGGAAGCAGCAGCCAAAGGCCCTAGCATCCCATATAGTGCAGGCTTATCTATAGGTTCCCCACCAACCAGCAACATGACTTCTGCCTTAGACTTAAATCGTCACAAATGATGCGCTTGCCCTTTTTAATGTGCTGCCTGTGTAATTTTTGGCAGAGAGCTCTCGGGCAGCGAGTTCTTTGCTGGCATACTAATATTATATAAACTTTGTTTTCCTTGCAATTCCTCTCTTGGTCCTATTCCCCGACAGGGTGTATAATTATTGGGACATGTGTTTCGAGTTTGGTGCCTTCACTGGTTCAACGGGTAGGAATTCTGTGAGAGAAGGTCACTTAGCAAAGGGTTATTTAAAGGATACAGTGGCATCAGAGTTTTTTCTTGATCCGGTAGCTGCAGAATCTGCACCCTATTCTGATGAGGCTGTAGCTCCACCGGTACAGCTGGAGTCTAAGGAGGAGCTAGTGCCATAGGGCTCCCAATGGCCAGCAGCAGAGCTGTAGGCAGAGGAGGGGGAAGAGGAGGCCGGGGAAGCATGGACTGAGGTAAGATCGCCTTCAAAATACTCATGGCTGCATAAAGCTTATGAGGCAGAAGTGGCCGAAGACATTGTCCATGTAGAATTGGCAGTTGGGCCAGAAAACCTCAAGGTCCTGGGCGCAGGTGGTTACCGGTAACCCAGGAGGTCAAGGTCAATTAGTATCAGTCTGCGCAAGGGACAACATATCCTCTGCTGATTGTTGAGGCAGTTTGATGGAGGGCTTTCATTTCTGGAGGATACCAGCAAATATTTTAGGGAAGAATCGTCTGACTCCTGAGGCGAGAACATGGCAGAAGCAAAGTCCATGGTTGCTAACAAAACAGCTCTGGATTGACACTCAGCACGATCTGCCCATTTGTTTTGGAGGACTGTGGTGCAGAGGTAACCCTCTTGCTCTTCCCTTTGCTCACTGACTGTGGACCGCAAGTACCCTCGAGATGAGACTGGGTAGCAGCAGCATGGATCACTGAGTGGACCCGGGTACGAGGTGCTGGGCCCTGGAAGAGGGAATCCCTGGTAAAGGTCTTGGGATACTGAGACATCACCTCATTAAAAAAGTCACGCTGGAGATCCCAGAAGTTTCTGTAGGACCTTCAGTGTCATCACTGGCAAGAGCTCAGCGGGCTCTGGGGTCAACCTTGGTAGAGCGGCAGCAAACGTCTGAAGGGCCACAAAAATCCACACCAGAAATGGGTTCCTCGGAAAGGAGTCTACACACTGCAATGCTTTAGTGCAAAAAGGACTGCTTACCCTTCGACTTCATGAACAACTGTAGATTGAGCCTAAGGCTCAATCTACAGTTGTTCTCTTACCGCTCCAGGCACCCTTACTCATTCAACGTGTGAGTAGGTAGAAAAAAAACCTATTTGTCAGCTACAGAAGTTGTTTAGTTGCTTATGCTTGCAAAGTGCGCATTTAGAATAGGACCTGGACACTGTACAATTTACTGTTACCTGCGTGTGATGTGTGGCTGTGTTCTTATTAAAGCAGATTAGAAAAGTTATTCAAATGGCCTAAGTAAATAGTATGATAATCTTGTTTAATGACCCAAGAGAGCAAAAGTAGATGTGCTTGGAGTCAAAGCAACCATCACTACCAAAGCTTTAAACAATACCTCCACACAGTTTGGAGGTTGACTAAAATGATTCTTAAATTTGCTAAATATTGGAAAAATGTAAGAGGGAAACAAAGCACATGCCCACTCTCAATGTGGTCTACAACCGTGCAACTAAAGGTATTGAGAGTATCCAGTAAAAATTGAATTTTGGTTTGCTAGAGATCTGCATGACCGACCACTGAATAAAAATAGACAAAACAATATACAGGTTTGTGGTCATAGGGGGCCTGGTTGTGAAGTGCATGATTGCAATGTGGTGGCTGGCAGAAAGGGCACTAATCTGCCAAACATGGGAATGTAGGCATTCATTTAACTAATCGCAAATGATGGGGCTGGTGAAAAAGGAAGGGCTCAGACAATTGGGTGGGTCATGTTGCTCAATGACTTGCTTTTCATTTGGACACCGTACCATCATGACAACTGAACTTTGAAATAATATTAGAGTTGGAAGCATTCCTGCATATTGCAGAGTGTGCATCCATCAGGATCAGGGCCTGCTACCCTGTAGTAATGAAGAGGTAGTTCACCCAAAAATGTTATGGTTTAAAAAAGATGGGCCACAATGAAAAATATATGTAACAAATATATATATATTTTAAGTTCCTATGCAATGTGGGAAATGAGCTTCAAAGTTATCACATGGGGGCATCCCTTTTGTGAAAAGAAGCAAGCTCCTCTGTTCATGTTAAGCTGTGCTCTCGCTGCACTAATCAAACAAAAAACCCCTAGTGTGAGCTTTTGGTTACTGCTGCCCGAGAGCAGAGCTTAAAGTGAACAGAGGAGGCTGCCACAATATTCATAATTGCCTTGACTTTCTTTTTATGTTTCCTCTGTTCCTCCAGTCCAGGAGAGCTCAGAAAACATCAAATGAAAGGTACAGCAATTATAAATACTTCGCCAGGCCGGCGGCAGAGTCTTCATAATTGCTGTGACTTTTGTTTTAGAAACCCAGAGCACGGGAAACTTAAAACGAAAATACCAGCATTAACGAAGACTCAATAAATGCTGGTACCATCGCTTTAAGTTTCCGGGGTGAGCCCGGGAAACTAAAAGCAAAAGTAACGGCATTCATGAAGACTCCGCCACCTGCCGATAACGGCGGGCGGCCTAGTATTTATAGTTGCCGATCCATACGTTTCAAGTTTTCGGGCGAACCCAGGAAACTAAACGTGAAAGTATTTATAAATACTATTTAGTATTTATAAAGCATTTATAAATACTATGCCGCCCGCCGGCGAGCGAAGTAGTATTTAGAATTACAGGTTCTTTCCTTTTAAGTTTCTGGCCTGTGAAAATGAAAAAGAAATTTACCGGAAATTATGCCTACTACGCCGCCAGCTGCAATTCTATATTCATGAAATATAGGATTGCGGTGGGCGGGGTAAAATGGAATAATAATGTAAAGGCGGCCCTCACCAGAAGCATGTCCTCCAGCTGCAGCCTGCCAGCATACTCTGCTCTCCAGCAGCAATTAGCAAAAGCTCCCACTAGGGGCCTTTTGTTTGATTAGTGCCACGAGAGCAGAGCTTAACATGAACAGAGGAGGCTGCTTAATTTCACAAAATGGATGCCCCTTAGTGCTAAAAAAATCCAGACTTTGAGGCCCATTTCTCACAAATTTTACACATAGGAACATTTATAAAAAAAAAAAAATTATATATATTTTTCATTCTGGCCCATAACATTTTTGAGTGAACTACCCCTTTGAGTTGCTTAAATCATAGAAAGAGCAACTTAGGCGCCATTTGACGAATCCTCACCAAACTTTGCAAAAAACGTACATGGCCCCCTTGGAATGATTTTGTGATGTTTGGTGTGGCCTCGTCCAGGGGGGGTCCCAAAACTTTTTAAATCCTCAGACACAAAAGAAAAAAACTGCTCACGCCTACAGCCCAAACCGCTGGACGGATTTTCACCAAACTTGCACGAGGAGCGGCGGCTTGATCCCCAAAGCCTGCTTTTACACATTTGGTGTAAATCTGTCCAGTATGTTTTTTTTAAATGGCCAAAAAGTACATAAAAAAAATTGTGTTATCTGGGTCCGGTATGCAGACTCATTTCATGATTCGGAGTCCGAGGATGCCTTTGGACCAATCAGAGAGCAGCGCGATGTTCGCTGACATCAGACATGCCCAATGATTGGTCAATTAAAAACGTGAAGTGCATCAAAAACAGTTGAAACGAATGGCATGTTGGATTCGCAAACTGCGCCCATAGTCCACGGAAATTGCAGTAAAAATATATTAGGGATGGCTTATACTTTGGCGCAGCTCAATGAAGCTGCATGACATTTTGCAATATCATTCTAAACCTAACCTTGAATGGTTCTGCAGAGTTTGTTGCTGTTTCGCCAAGAGGGGTCAAATTGGAGGGTGCGGAGGTGGGGGTCACAAAACATCTCAAAGGCTTATAAATGTGGTGCCGTTTGACGAATCTGCACAAACGTTTTCAGAAAGATTATAGACCCAACCTTTAACGTTTGCACAAAGTCTGAATGGATTTTGTCAAGGGGGGGGTAAGTTATATGACTATTTTATGTACATACATTTTGACACTTTTCAAAAAATAAAACATGGACGAATTTGCAGCAAATTCCTGCAAAGAGCATTGGCAAGGACCCAAAAGCATGGTTTCGCAAATGTGTCTGTGTTTTATTTTTTTTAAAGTGTCTTAAAGAAGGTACAAAAAAAGGTATAGCCAGTGGCCAGATTATCCAGGTCATTTGACCCAGACAATCTGGCTACTGGCCTTTACCACAAGGATCTGGCAATGGGGTTAAAGTGGGCATGGTCACCAGGGATCGGTCATGTGTTCAAGTTTTTCAAAATCGGGATAGGTTTGAATGGGGAATGAAATTCTGCTTGTGGCTACAGCCCGAAGTGCTGGACAGAATTGCAGCAAACAATTGCGAGGAGCATCAGCAAGGACTTCAAAGTATGGTTTTGCAAATCTGTCCTGTGTTTACTTTTTTTAAAGTGTCAAAAAGTAAATACAAAAAATTGTGATACAACTTTGGTGCCTGGGCAATGGGCCTGGCCCTGAGCAAGGACAAATGTGTACTCCGATTTGCTTATTGGGGTGTGGGGCATGGCCGAAGACCTAGGTTTGAATGGGAAAACATTTTCTGCTTGCGGCTACAGCATGAAGTGCTGGACTAGATACAAATAAACCTGGGCGAGGAGCATCAGGAAGGACCAGAAAGCATGCTTTTGCAAATTTGTCTTGTATTTTATTTTTCCAAAGTGTCAAAACGTAAGAACAAAAAACAGTGATATAACTTTGGTGCACGGACAGTGGGCCTGGCCCTCGGCAAGGACAAATGCCTACTCTGATTTACTTATTGGGGCATGCAGCATGGCCGAAGCCCTAGAATTAAGTGGGAAAAAAATTCTGCTTGCGGCTGCAGCCCGAAGAGCTGGATGTGATTGCAGCAAACCCTACGCGAGGAGCATCAGCAAGGACCTGAAAGCATGCTTTTACAAATCTGTTCTGTGTTTTACTTTTTTGAAAGTGTCAGAAAGTAAGTACAAAAAAAATGATATAACTTTGCTGTCCGGGCAGTGCGACTGGCCTTTGGCAAGGACAAATGTCTACTCTGATTTGCCTATTGGGGAGTGCAGCCCCATAACTCATTTCCCCAACTTTTTTCCAACATGCTCAGCAGCTGAGGGAAGAATTCCCAGACACAATAAAAAAACGGGGGAGAAACTCCACTCCACTTAAAACACCCATCTTTATTTATTTATTTTTGGTGAACAACGGGGCACTGAAGAATGAAGGTTCAATTTACCAACTACTGTTTCAGCTTTCTTCTTTAAAATGTATTTTAAAATTTGCTGAGTGTCAACCCTTCCTCCCAAGACTCGCTCCACAAAAGAAAAAGAACTGACTCAGAGCGGTGCAAGCCAAACAAGCTTTCACAGTGGGGTAGGCTGGGAGGGCGGCGAGGAATCTGAGGGAGAAGAATCCATAGAAAGAACATTACCTGTAAGTATTAATTTCTCCTTCAATGGATTGCATTCTCCCACAGATTTTTCATTTTGATAGACTCCCAAACAACTACCTTCCATGCTTTGAGAGTCTTACGGATCTCAGCAGCTGGTTAATGTGCCTACGCACCCATTGGGCAATACACTTGATCTTGTACTTACAAAAGACTCTTCTCCTCACAACCTTTTGGTTCAGCCTGTGCTCTGGTCTGATCACTTCCTAGTATCCTTCTCACTTAAGCTTCCCTGTCCTCGTCCTAGGTCCTGTCTCCCTATAATTCCTCGCCGGAATTGGCGCTGAGCGAATCTTGCCTCTTTGATGGCCAAAATGGCCGAAGACTGTCTACAGGCTTCTCATTTTGCTCTTTAATACCTTAACAAATCCTTCTTGACAGCAGCCAACCTTGTTGCTCCTTCAATTCCTACCACCCAGCGTAATCGATTGTCAGAACCTTGGTTTTCTGACGATCTCAGGGCTGCCCGTCTTCGGCTTCGCCAGGCCGAACGAGGCTGGCGTCGCTCCGAAGGGACCAAGGAAAGGCTTACTTATAAGAACTGTACAAACCTTTACCATACCTTAATTAAGGAGGTGAAACGTTGCTTCTTCATTCAAAAAGTTGATTGGGCTCTCCATCACTCTAGGGAGCTCTTCTCTGTCGTGAAGTCACTATCTTCGGCTGCTGAGCGCTCCACATCAGTAGTACCAACAAAAGAGCTCTGAGAGTCAATCTTGCTCTTTTATCACAAAAAATTCAACAATTTGTTTAAAGATCAGTTCCATCGCCTCCTTGGCCCTGCGCCGGAGTTTGCGACTACGGAACGTGTACAGGTGTGGTCTTCCTTCCCAGTTTTTACCACTAATGTGGTCCCCTATCCATTATTAAGGATATTTCCCCGGCCCTTATCACCTGGATTACGCAAGCCGTTAATGTGTCTTGCCAGACTGGCCACATATCAGCTGAATTAAACATGCAGATGTCATTCCCTTGTTGAAAAAGCCCTCCCTCGTTTCCTGCTCTTCTGGCTAACTTTCGCTCCATGTCAATCCTCCCTTTCTTTATGAATTTGTTGGAGGCTGTGATCTCTCCTATTCTGTCCTCCTTTTTGATGACTGCCAATTTTCTCACCTCCTTTCAGTCAGTCTTTCATCCTCCTCGGGGGACTGGGTGTGTGGTGGTCTCGGTTCAGGACGATCTGACCAGGCTGGTGGACAGAGGCGGGATGGGAGCGCTGATTTTATTGGATCTGTCTGTGGCCTTCGATTACTGTCGACCACCCCACTCTAATATCTTGCATGGTTAAGATTGGCCTGGCGGGTTCAGTTCTTGCCTGGTTCACTTCCTTTCTGGCAGAGTGTAGACAGACGCTTTCTCTTCCCTCCTTCCTCTCTGCCTTGTTTCACATTGTCTGTGGTGTCCCCAGGGCTCCGCCTTGTTGCCAATGCTGTTCCACATGTGTATGCAGCCTCTTCTGATCCTCATCTGCTCCCTCGGCTTCCGATGCTATGCCTATGCTGATGACACCCAAATCCTGGTGCATCTAGATCTCGACCAGGCTGAGGTGTCGTCACGTCTTAGCCTATGTGTGGCAGGCCGTCGGGAATTGGACGAATAAGAATTGGCTAAAGCTTAATGGCGACAAGACTGAGGTTCTTGTAGTTGGCGCCCTCCCCCCTTTCCTTCACTGTGGACCCTGGCTTTCTGCCCCCGAGCACTGGGTGCCTTTTCGGCACCAGTGGCGACGGTCAGGAACCTGGGTGTTGTTTTCTCTGCCACACTTTCTATGAGTGCCCAGATGGCGGCTATCTGCAAAGTTGGACACTACCATCTGAGGACTCTTAGAAAGGTCCTTCCTCTGCTCTCCCCGAAGGTTTGGTCACTGGTGGTCGCCGCCCTGGTATTAAGTTAAATTGATTACTGTGGAGGCCACCAGGGGGCGCGCAGGCAATGGCTGCCTGATCGTGCTGCTCCCGCCGTAGCAGGGCTGTATTAGGGCATTGAGCCCCCCCCTGAAGCCCCCAAGGCGGACCAAGCAGGACGGAGGAGCGGGAGGAACCTTCCGGGCACAAAACGAGCGAAGGAGCGACGCTCGGGGCCCTCGGGAACAGCGAGAACGAGACCCGCAGTGCCAGGCGGGGATGAGGCCGCTCCAAGCCTCGGCAGCCGTGGCGCCGAAGAGGTGAAGAAGAGCCCCAGGGAAGCCGCGCGCACACAGAGAGGGCTCCCTCCTCTCCCGCCTTCCTCGACCGATCCCTCGACCGGATCGAGCACTTAGTCCCGCGATCGGGGGTCGGGGCAGATCACGGGGGCCGGTCCGATCCGTGCCACGGACCCGCGCCCCCCCTCCCCCCACCCCCATCGACGGAAAGAAACCAGCGCTGGGAGGACCCGCGCTGGTGACCCCTCTGGAGAGGTGCGGGAACCTCAGAGCACCGGGGGGGACGCCCCCAGCAGGACAGCTGGCCCCACGCCACAACGGAAAGAGCCCGGGCCAGGCGAAGTTCTACTGGGCGGGCGAGATGGCCCTCGCCCGCACGTCGTGAAGAAGGAAGGCCCGGGGCGGGAAGATCCATCTGGGACAGGCAAGTGTGGTGCTCCCCCCGGATTGAGCCCGGGGCCCCGCTGCCCCCACGAGGAGAGTCTCAGCAGCTACGCACGGTCCCCGGGAGCGAGGCCCCCGCCAGACCTTGGCGGGGCGTGTGCCCGCCCGGGGACGACATTGTTTCCCCCCCCACTCTTGGGGACAAAGGTGAGGTGAATTGAGGGGGGGGAGCCCACGTATCCTGTGGCCCATAAAGACCAGCGGCAGCTTAAGCGGACTGCGGCCCCTTCGGCCCGGGTGTGTGGCCCCCGCCTGGAGACGGTGGGGCGTGTGCCTGCCCGGTGAAAACCCCCCGCAGCAACACACGGTGGTAAGGGAGGGGTGCGCCTCGCCCGGGGGCCCCCTCCCCACCCGTCATCACGTCCCCGATCTGAGGGCCCCAGGAGGGAAACCACTGGCTAACCCAGGGGGGGAAGCCCGATGGACTGGCGGCAAACCCTACAGGAATTCCACTTTCAGGAGATGGCGTCCAGCAAGAGAAGCCCAAGCCCCACCAAGGGACTTGCACAGTCGGAGACCCCAGGACCCCCCACGTCTGCCATTGAAAACAGGCTTCGCCTCCATATTACAGGAGATCAGGGACATGCGATCTGACATTGCCCAGAAATTTGAAAAAATAGATCAAAGAGTGGACAAGGTCGAAGACAGACTGTTGCAGGTGGAGGCCAACCAGACATTGACGCCCCTAGAGATGGATCTAGGACTGAGGATAGCGGCCCTGGAGAAAAGGGAGGAGGAAAGGTCCAGGCAGATGGACGACTTTGAAAATAGGGAAAGGAGGAACAATCTCAGAATTTTTGGGGTACCGGAACAGGAAGAGGAAACGGAGAGAGAGACATTACCCGCATGGTGAGAGACATCATCACCCTCCTCTTTGCCGAAGAAATGACTACGGAACCCACGTTCGATAGAGTGCACAGGGCTGGGGGGAGAGCGGGGGGCCCTCGGTCTATCCTGGTCCGGTTCCACTATTACTCCGAAAAAACAAAGGTGTTGGAGGAAGCCAGGAAGGCTCGGGAGATCACCTACAACAACGCCCAGATTTCAATTTACCAAGATCTCTTCGCCTACACCCTGGCCAAACGCAGGATGTGTCGCCCACTAACACTCCTGCTGAAAGAAAAGGGGGTCCGCTACTGCTGGGGCTATCCCTTCTCTTTGACCTTTGAGTACATGGGCCAGCGGTCAACTCTGACCACGGAAGACGACATACGAGGAGCCATCCAGGACTACGCTGTGGACTCGAATCCCAGGAGGGCCCCGTCGGGGCCGGGGAGGGATACCCTGGGGAGCCCGGGCCCGTTGAAAGACAGGAGATGGAAAACTGGCGCAAGGAAATACAGGAAAATGAATACCCCATCGGCTGTCAAGGAGGGGGAGCGGAACGATCCCGAGGATTGAGACCTGGGGAAACCCACCGAGTCATGTGGGGTACACAGAAAAGCCAGCGGATTCACCATCAATAGCGTCCCTACGAACAGCAAGTATGGGGGAGCCATGAGGGGGACGGCACGGCATGGAGGGAGGGGGGGCTCACAGAAACACGCTTTCCACAGAATGCCCGGCTGCAGCGGGTAAGCTGGTGGTTCGGCCAGTAGCCAGGGATGGCAGAACTATTTGGCCGGACGCCGGGGAAGGGGGAGGGGAGACACAAAGTTGGGGTAGTTCAGTTACGGTTCGAGGAAGGGGGGCAGTTGGGGTCTTGTTCTTGGCCCATCCGAAGGGGAGGGGAGGGGGGAGTCGGGGAACAAAAAGTCAAACCAAGGGAGCACGCCAGGAAGAGCATGTTGAGAACGTTGACTGAGAGAGAGGAAATCTTAGATTATGGCTAACAGTCTGCCCCCCCTGGGTGTGGGCTCCCTAAATGTACGGGGCTTAAACACTCCCACGAAGAGATCCCTGGTCTGCAGGGAATTCAGAAGGGCCAACCTCGACTTTCTCTTTGTGCAAGAGACTCATTGGCCGCGGGGTAACGAGCCCAAAATGCGGGGAGGAGGAATAGGGGAGGTCTTCAGTGCTTCCCATAAAGGCAAAAAGAGAGGGGTTGCCATCTTAGTATCGAGGAATACAGGCTTCGAGAACGAGGCCACGCTGAAAGACCCAGAAGGCTGCTACCTGATGTTGCGGGGGTCCCTTCAGGGGGCCCCGCTCACCCTTGCTGCAATCTATGCCCCAAATGAAGGCCAAACTCTATTTTGAGAAGAGGTAGGGGACAAACTCAAGCACTTTGTTCATGGTTCGGTGGTGGTGGGGGGGGACTTCAACATGGTCCTGGACCAAGCGGGGACAGAAAACGCACAGGCCCGCAGCCCTCCAGGGCGTCAGACGAGACCATGGCACGTGACTTCCAAGGGGTTAATCTAGACTTGGGACTGATGGACATGATCCCGATCCCCAGAACGAACACCCCCCTTCACATATTACTCAGCTATCCATGCGTCGTTCTCCAGGATAGATTATATCTTGGTGGACGAGATCCTGCACCCATTTACCTCAGGCCATAGGGTTGACCCCATTCCCTGGTCCGACCACGACCTGGTCCGAATCACGATAGCAAGGGGAGGATTAAGCGAACGCAGGGGGAGGTGGAAGTGCAACGGCTCCCTGTTAAAGGATGAGGTTCTAGCTCAGTAAGTTCTTGAGGCCATCACGGATTTCTTCAACCTTGACGATAATGGGGAGGTAGGCGTGCATACCCTATGGGATGCCTTTAAGGCTACCCTACGAGGAGTCCTGATCAGAATGGGAGCCCAGAAAAAGAGGGAGAGGGAGGCCCAGGAAAGACTACTGAGGGAGAAAATAGCCCAACTCCAACCGGGGGGGCTCCCCACGGTCCCCTTGGACCGAGGCCAGGTGGCCGCCCTGGAGGACTGTAGACTCCAGCTGAGGGACCTCCTTCTCCACCAGACAGAGAGAAGCCTTCAATTGGTCAAACAAAAGTATTACGAAAAAGGGGACAGGGCGGACAGGATTTTAGCTTGGAAGTTGAGGGAGGTACAGGGAAGCAGATTAGTGAAAGCAGTAAGGAGCGAGGGGGGGGAGATAGGTTACGACACATCCCACATTGGTGAGGCCTTCCGCCAATACTATGAGAAATTATACTCGTCCGAATTCAATGGTAGGGAGGCGGAGATTGAGGGGTTTCTGAACTCAATACAGATCCCGGCCCTATCAAGGGAGACGGCGGAGGTGTTGGAGGCCCCGGTGACAGAGGAGGAGGTGGAGCGCATGATCAGAGGGATGAAAGGGGGTACTTCCCCCGGCGAGGACGGCTACTCGGTCTATTTTTATAAGAGGTTCTGCTCAACCCTATTTCCCTACTTGGTTAGGGTATTCAATGCAGTGCTGGAAGGGTGACCCCCCCCCGGACTCCATGATGGAGGCAATTATAGTGGTGCTCCCCAAGGACGGTAGGGATCCCTCGGAGTGCTCCTCCTACCGCCCAATTTCTTTGCTGAACGCCGATGTAAAGATCCTGGCTAAGGTGATCGGGGGCGAATGTTGGGGATCCTGCCGAAGCAGGTCCACGGAGACCAGGTGGGGTTCATTAGGGGGAGACAGGGTTCTGACAATATCCGAAAAACCATAGACCTGTTCCACTATGCCCAGGTGTCGGACCTAGACACACGCGTCTTGTCGCTCGACTCAGAAAAGGCATTCGACAGGGTGGAGTGAAGATTCATGGAACTCACCCTCCAGAAAATGGGCTTTGGGTCACACATCATGGGTTGGGTGGCGGCGCTATATAGGGCTCCAAAGGCCAGGGTTCAGGTGAATGGCAGACTGTCAGAGCCTTTCCCCCTCTCGTGGGGAACGCGGCAGGGTTGCCCGCTCTCCCCCCTCATCTATGTCCTCACCATGGAACCCCTGGCCATAGCGGTCAGAGCACACCCAGACATCAAGGGGATCCAGAGAGGCGAAGTAGAATTTAAACTCTCCCTGTTTGCCGATGACATCCTGGCCTACCTGGTGCACCCGGGATCCTCGCTCCCCCCCCTCATGTCCCTGATGGCTGCATATGGTCGCCTTTTGGGGCTCAAGATCAATGAGTCTAAATCAGTCCTCCTCCCCATGAGAACGAGGGACCCGGCCCTGGACCCCCTGATCAGCCTGGGAGGGATAAAAGTGGGGAAGGCTTCCATCCGATACCTGGGCGTCCTCCTCACCCGGGACCTCTCCAACCTCGCCTCAGCTAACTATGACCCCGTAATGGCAAGGGTCACTGCGGATCTAAGGAGATGGGGGTCAATGATCCTGTCCTGGTACGGCCGCATGACGGCTGTGAAGATGAACATACTCCCGCGCTTACTATATCTCTTCACTGCCCTCCCAACCTGTGTTCCCGACCAAACCTTCAGGGTCCTTCAGAATGCGGTGCGTGAGTTTATATGGCAGGGTAGGACCCCGAAGACAGCCAGAGCAATCCTAACCCTTCCGCGGGACGAGGGAGGGTTCGGGCTGCCGGACTTCCAACTCTACTTTCGTGCTGCCCAGTTGCGCGTACTTCTTGAACATATGAAGGAGGGGATGGTTACATACTGGACGTACTTGGAGGACATGGACGCCCACCCACTTAAGGTCAGGGACCTCCTGTGGGCCCCAAGCAAGTTCATTCTGAATAGACTAAAATCACACCCAACGTTGGGAGTCCTCTGGTCGATCTGGCGGGAAAGCCCCCAGACGGCACACCTAACGTCATGGCCGTCACTGATGTCATCGCTCTGGGGTCACCCCCTCAGACTGGGAAGCAGGGAGTTCTGCAACGCTCAATCCTGGTCCGATTCGGGGATGGAATGGGCGGGGCAAATGTTCAAGGAGGGGGAGTTCTGGCCCTATGAGGAAATGAGAGAGGCCCTGGGGCGGGGGACCCTCTCCATTTTCGAATATCTCCGCTTGAAGGGGATTCTATGCGACCAATCCTGGGGACAGAACTTGAAAAGACAGTTGACCCCCTTCGAAAAATGTGTGGACACAGCGACCTCCAGGAAGGGGGCGGTATCAGGGATTTATAGAATACTGAACACTGTCAACCTGGGGGAGAGGAGGAGGTTCCGTACCTTCTGGAACGATTTGGCGGGGGAGGAGATCTCTGAGGATGCCTGGGCAAGGATATTTAAGATAGCTTTCCATGGGAACTTATTTACAGCAGACATGGAACACAATTTCAAGATCTTGCAGGGGTGGCACAGGGATCCTGCGAAGTTGGCGAAAATGTTCACGGGAGTGTCCCCCGCATGTCCAAGGGGATGTGATCAGGTCAGTACAAGAGGTCACATGTGGTGGCACTGCCCCAAAGTCCAGACATACTGGGAGGAGGTACGGGGCTGGATCGCTGAAGTTACTGAGGAACTACTCCCCCAGAACCCCCTAACAATGCTGCTGGGCCTCCCCCCAGAGGACACAGACATATCCAGATACCCAAGGATGTGGGAAACCATGTTGAGGGCGGGGAGGGTGGCCCTGGCACAAAAATGGAAGAGCCCGGAGACCCCATCGAAGGAGATCTGGTTGAAAAAGGTCAAGAACATGTTTCTGATGGACAAACTAACGGCGATGATGAATAACGAGTTGGGCACATTCCAAGCGAACTGGTTCGGGGTACAGCAGACCTGGGGATGGGACGTTCACTGACCCACGAGGAGGAAAGAAGGAGGGATCGGGCGCCCACGGCCCGGGGTATGGTGGACGATGTACAGCCACAAACGTAGTCAACGTTCAAGTTTTTTCTCGTGCTCCGGGCATATAAAGCTTCCGCAGCGTCTCCCCAAATAGGGGACCCATCTGGGTCAAAGTTTCAGGGGGGGAGGGTCCGTTTGGGGTGGGAGAGGGGAGGGTTGTTGGGCCAGCTATTTGTATATCTTTTTGAATTTGCCTTGAGCCCTTTTGTTATATTATAAAAAATGCTAATAAAACAAAGTTAAAAAAATAAAAAGGGCCTATATACAAAAAAAAATATAAAATAAAAAAAAAAGAAATTGATTACTGTAATGCGCTCTATCTTGCCCAGCCTATGACCCTGATCAATCGGCTTGAGCTATTACAGAACTTGGCGGCTAGGAATATCCCTTACGGGAATCATATAAAGCTGGTTCTTCGCTCCCTTCACTAGCTGCCGGTGGCAAAGGAAATTGAATTCAAGTCTCTTTGCGAGGTACATTGGGCCCTTTATGGTCTTGGTACTAGTTATCTTCAGGACAAATGTTTCCATTACCGGCCCACTCATGCTCTTCACTCCGGCCCGGCTTGTCTACTTAATGTTCCTTCTTCCCGTCATGTTAGGATGGGAGATGGTGCTTTCTCAGTGGCAGCAGCGAAATTGTGGGATACGCTGCCTCTTTCTCTGAAATGCACTGTGAACCATCTGGAATTCATACGTTGTTTGAAAACCCTACTGTTGTAATTAGTTTGCTCTGCTCATCCGAGTGCCATGATACCCTTGGGTGACAGTGCACTCTAAAAATTCTGTTAACATAACATAACAAACAATTTTCAGTGCAGGGATGAAAGCTTTAACTAAGAAGCCCTTTAACACCGCTGTTACAAATCGGGCATCTGTACCTCGTGCCAAATCCAGACGATAAAGTCTAGAAAGCGTGTGGAGAGAGGACCAGTTGCGGCCTGACTGTTCTCTCTCACAGCCACCCCCATTTGCAATGCCACAACTGGGTAGAGTGGGCCTTTATGCCTGAAGGCAAATCTTTCCCTGCCTTCTCATAGCATTCATCAATGCATACAATTATCCAACGCAATATAGTCTGCTTAGTCACTGCTTGACCCCACCCTAGCCTGGGAAAAAGCAACAAACAATTGATTGTCTCGTCTGAAGGCAGCTGCTCTGGCCACATAAAAACTCAATGCCCTCTTGTAGCCAAGCCTATGGAGCCTCTCTTCCTCCTTGGATGGAGGAGATGGAGGATAAAATACTGGCATTTCCACACTAATGTGGAAATCTGAAACCACTTTTGGTAACAATTTCAGACAGACTTTCATTGAAACCTCCTTGAAAAACCTCAAGAAAGGTGGCTTTAATAAAAGCGCTTCAAGATCTCTTAAAGTGCCTTGCCGATGTGATGGTCAACAAGAAAGCTTCCTTCAGAGTGAACAACAGACATAGAATGCAAAGGATCAAAAGGAATTGCCATCAGCAAAGTAAAGACCAAATTCAGATCCCAAGATGGGACGACAAAGGGCGATCGATGAAACCGGTTTACAAGGCCCTTCAAAAATTGGGCCACCACCGGAATCGCAAAGAAAGAACTGAGTTGTGGGGATGTCTTAAACAAGGACAAGGATGCCAAATAGCCTTTGACTGAGCATATTTGTATTCCTGATGAAGCAAAGGAGAAATTCCTTTATGGTGCAAGCAGGACAAAAATGGGATCTACCCCTTGGCCTCTACACCCCGTCTCCACCTGCACACATAAAAATACCTGGTGGAAGGCCAGCAGCACCTCATCAGTCAGGTCCAAGTCCTCATATCTCAGCGTCTCAAGAGCCACGCATTCCAGTTTCACGTGGAGTACCTGACCTTCAGACTGGAAACAGGCGATCCGGCCTCCGAGTAAGCCGGCTAGGTGAGCAGACAGCAACTCCAGAAGGTTCGGGTACCATGTTCTCCTTGCCCAATCTGGGACAATCAAGAACATGGAGGACAAATAACTCCTCAACTTCCTGAGAACCCACGGAATGACCGGAATTGGGGGAAACGCATGATGGAGGTCGAAGACCCATTCCACCAGGAATGCATCTCCCAGTGCTCCCCTTGGTGGAAATTTGCTTGCACAGTACTGCTTGCACCTTGCATTGCCCTTCGTGGCAAACAAGTCTACTGACAGGGTTACCGTTCAAAACCCTCTGCATTGTCCACAAGGCCTTCTGGGGCATGGGGTCTGGGGCCTCAATACCTTCAACTCTCTCATCCTAAATATCTTTCTTCTCGAACTCTTCGCTCATCTGCCTCCAACTCCCTCAGGGTCAGTCGCTTCTCCAAGCAACGAGGTGGGGGTCGATCTCTTTCCTCGGCCGGGGCCTCCCTCTGGAACAGCCTCCCTGCCTCCCTGAAACTTGAGGAGAACCATCTCCGGTTCCCGGAAGAACCTCAAAACCTTTCTCTTTGCTTCTGCTTTCTCTCCTCCTCTCCCCTGCTGAATTTCCTGGCTGAAACTGCACTGGTTACCTGGCCACCCTCTGACCTCGGGCACAGGTCCCCTCCCCCGTCAGTCGCATACCTGCATTGCCTCCTGGCAATCCCCGCACTTGGAGACTGTTTTCTGTATCCCTACAGTCCCACTTCCAGCACTTGACACCCGATGTCTGCACTTACCCGTGCACTTGCCACCAGCTGGCCGCACTTTTTACTTACTGTTTGTTTATTCTATTATCCCATGTACTGCACTGTCCCCTCCCCCTTTCCCCTGCACTTTTCCCCTTGCCCCTTCCCATGCACTTGCGCAATCTGAATGACACCTGGCCTAGTAGTATCATTGTCTCTGTCTTCCCTATGTTCCCCTCCCTAGTCCTCGTCGCGCCTTGAAACACTTGTGTATAGGTGCGTTATAAATGCCATATCATATTATTATCATATTACCCAGAGAGAGAAGATGTTTGCGATGACCTCTGGCCAGAGCTCCCATTAGTGCATTCTCTGCCACTTCCAGATGGGCTGCTGAGGTGCAGATCCTGATCTCCAGAAGCTAGAACCATAGCTGCATGGCATCCCTGGCAGTGACCAAACACCCCCTTGCTTGTTGAGGTAATGCATGGCCACTGTGCTGTCCATCAGAATCAGGGCATTCCTCCCCCTGTGGGATGGCGCAAAGCCATCAGCGCTAGCATGATAGCTTGCAGCTCCAGTCGGTTGATATGCCAGCAGTGTTCCACTGGGGACCAAAGACAGCTCACTTGCAGCTCCTCGCAGTGAGGGATGCATCCGTCACCACTTGTGCCACTGGCCAAGGTGGCCAAAAGGGTTCCCCCACCAACATACTCTCCCTGCTGGTCCACCAGGAAAGGTCCTTGGCCACTGTCCTCAATACTCAGAGGACATCCATCATGTCGCCGAAGTAGTGGGACCACTGACCCCTCAGAAGCCATTGGAGAGATTGCATCCGCACTCTGGCCTCTGGCGCTAGGAAGAATCAGGAGGCCATGAGACCCAAGCAGTGGAGGAAGGAAGCTGCTGGTAGGCTGCCGGGGTTCCAGAAAAGTGTGACCATCTAACGGATGCTGGTGACTCTCTCCTCAGTGCGGGGGGTGGGAGAGCCTCTGCTTTGGTGTAATATGGGAGTTCTCAAAGTTTAGCGAGAAAACCAACCTGTGAAGCTGGGAACAGATGACCTCGAGGTGCTCTAAATACCCATTCTGGGGACTCCCTCGGATAAACCAGTCGTCCAGGTTAACAAACATGTGTATGTTAGATCTCTTGAGGTGAGATGCCACAACCGCCATCAGCTTGATCAAGACCCTGGGAATTGAGGTTAAGCCAAAAGGAAGCACTCTGAACTGATTAGGAATCGCCTATGCTTCCAATGGAGTGGCACGTGAAAATAGGCATCCTGATGGTCCAGTGACACAAGGTCTACTGTGCTGTAGAGAATGAGAATTTCTCTCAACATCACCATCCTGAACTTGTTCTTCCTGGGGAACTTATTCAAGGTCCTGAGGTCGGGGATGAGGTCTGGGATTGGACGGAGTCCTCCCTATTATTTTCACAGCAGAAAGTAGCCGGAATACTAGCCCATCTGCCTCTCCATGGCCGGTACCTCCTCTACTGCACCCTTTAATAGTAGGGTTTTCAACTCTTCGTGGAGCTCCGGTACCGGATGCCGAGGAAGGGATGGAGGTGTGTCCGGTGGTCATTTGATGATGGGGAGACATTATCCCCACTGGACTAGCTCAAGGACCCATGCATCAGAAGCCAATTCCTGTCCCAGTGCCTGAAGACCCTTCCTCCAACTGGAGACACCAGTGGGGAGAACACAAAGAGGCTTTGCAGGCACTGCTGCCCCCAACGCCAAAGCAATTGGCCTTCAAGGCCCCTCTACAGCTCCCAGATCACGAGAACCCTCCCTGGCCCTGCTTGGCCTGGGGACTTCCTCACGAAAAGGGGTATAACACATGTAGCCTCTGCCTCTGGAGCCGAACGAAAAAGATAGTTTGTCTGGCTTCTGAACTGCTAGGCCCAAGTACTTTGCTGCACGATTTGACTCTCTGTAGTGTTCAAGAGACTTGTCGGCATTCGGTACGAAGAGGTGCTCGCTGTCGAAGGCCATCTGCAGTAGTTTGGCTTGCATGTTTGGGGAAAAACCTCAACCCATGGAGGTGGACGCTCTACGGAGCACCGTTGATGTTCCCATCTACCAGCCGATGCAATCTGTGGCGTGGAGACCCACCTAAAGGGATTGACATGCCATTTCCTTGCCATCGTGGACTAGGTCCATGAACCCATCCCTTAGTTCGCCGGCAGACCAGCCGCCTCCGAAATTGTTTTCCATAGAAAGTGAGAATATTTAGCAAAAGTGCAAACAACATTAATGGCCTTTGGCGCCATACTTGCCGACGCAAAGACTTTTTTCACAAGGGTATCAGTCTTCTTCGGCTCCCTGTCTGTCGGGAGATTGGACATTGAAGACCTTGAGTTCACAATGGTGGCCTGGAACACCAATCCTTCGGGGGTTGGATTGGATCCTGGGTAAGGGTAAGTCGCCCCTCGCCGGCTTATACTTTTTTGTAAGGTCGGCCTGGCGCCGAACATGGGTGCTGCCATAATGCGGCGATCAGGTACAAAATGGCTGCGTTGAAAGACTCTCTCAGACTGCAGACCCTTGTCCAAGAAGTCTGTCAAGTTATAAGGCTTGATTGGTGTGCCGAAGGCGAGAGCCACCACAACTACACTTTCAACCATCTTCCTATATTGGGTGTTGGGGTGGCATATGGTGACGCCAGCTGCATCTCGATGTCGGGTGGGAGTATCGAGCAGGCACGCATCATGAAACCCAGCAGCCAGCTGCAACAGGTCAGTCCGGTCCATGAAAAAGTCAGGCACGTGTTGTAACTATGCGACCCCCACCCCCCGGTTCCATCCCAAAAGGGACCGGATCCGCCTCTTCGTCGAAGATGGTTCTCATGGATTCAAAGAACCGTGGACGACTCTGCATAGCTTCGGTCCATTGTCGATATCTATGGGAGCACTCAGCCCTGATGCCTCGGGGGCTGTCGGTGCCAAGGCCAGCTTCGAGGGAAAGGAGGTCGAGCTTGGGGGCGTGGGACCTGACTTTGGCACTAGAACCTCTGCCAAAGCTGCCTGCAGTGTCAAGGGCAGAGGCATACTTGCCACAGCTTTATCAAATATTTGAAGCATCTGCTGCTTATATACCCACCACTCCTCACTCAGGGTCCCCTTTTTCGGGTACAACTTACCCCTTTGTTCCAAAGAGTCAGAGTTGTGTCTATGCTTGCGATTCTATTGTATATAAGCTCTGTTTGTAGATCAGCACTGCTGAATCATTCAATGAGCAACATTCTACATGGAATTCCCAAGCATTGGCTGTGGAACATCTTGTTGTCTTTTTCACCAAAACAAATTGTTATATCACAATTCAACAAATCTGCATTGTGGTTCAAAATTAAAGTATTATTTGCGTATAGAAAATTCATTATCTAAGGAAAGATTGTGTTCCTTGGATACCCTTAATCCAAGGGAAATAAATGTTTTCCCCTCGGTTACACCTTGCCTACGATGTAACACAAGGTATCCCATGTCAAACAATACTCTTATACAATTTGCTTTACCCACACGTTTCATTCTATTAGATCTATTTAATTTTAAAAGATCGAAGGTGAGCTTCTTAGGGACACTTTCAATGTCCTATCACATTGTATTACTTTCCTGCTTATAATTTCCAACATCTGATATCCACTATCCACGCTTTTGTGCCAACCCATCATCGGTAGTGAAAAACCAAATAAGAAAAAAAGGGGGAGAAACAGGGGGGATGGACACAGACAGAAAATGATATATATTACACTTTGTTCAATCTGACCCAATATTCATATTATTGGCAATACAATTAACTTAAACCCTTAAGTGCCAAGGACGAGGTATCTCATCCTTGAAAGTGCATGTGCAGTGCCAAGGACGAGATAGCTCATCCTTTTTGGCACCTTGTTTTGTGTGATCCCTGCAAAGCAGGGATCACACAAAACAGTAATCCAACCCCCAGGCTATGTGAGGGGGAGGTCCCCCCTCACTGCCAGGGGGCTGGATTACCTTCAGTCTCACGTTGGCGTGCGTAAAGCACGTCAGCGTGAAACAAAGTAATTTTCACTGCAGCAGCCATTTCGGGCTGCTGCGGTGAAAACAGAAGGTGAGTGTTCACCTTTCTCCCTCTCGATCTCCGGCTGTATTTCAAGCCGGAGATCGGGGGAGATGTCATTGGAAAGGGGAGATTTCTCTCTGTCTCCCTGTGTGACAGCATTGCTGCCCGCGGATCGGGCGCAGGGCGCTCGATGCACGGGCAGCAATGCCCACTGGACCACCAGGGAAATGTTTGTGACGTGGGGGGGGCTGCCCCAAAGCATGGGGGCACATATATAAATACCCCTGGGGGCAGACAGGTGACTATCTGCCCCCAGGGGTGGGGGAATAAAAAAAAAGAAAAAAAACCCAAAACAAAAAACGATATGGGAAGGAGGCAGAGGGTTTGGGGGCCCTAGCCACCAGGGATTTTTTCGGGCAGGGTGTCCTTGGAAAGGAGAGATTCTCCCCTTTCCAACGACACCTTGTGTGACAGCATTGCTGCCTGCGGATCGGGCGCAGGGCGCTCGATGCACGGGCAGCAATGCACACTAGACACCAGGGAAGTCTTTGAAAAGGGGGGAGTGGGGGTTGCTTACATTAAGCAGCCCTCACCCCCACCCGATCCCCGAAGCATGGGGCACATATGTGTACAACCCTGGGGGCAGATGGCTGATCATCTGACCCCAGGAAAGGGGGCAAAAAAATAAAAATAAAAAAACGGAAAGCAACGGGGATAGGGGGTGGGAGTACCTGGGATTTTTTTGCCCCCCTGAAATGGTGGTGGCCCTCCCCCTCCCACCCCTTGTAGCCCTCCCTGGGGGCAGATTTATGCCCCCCGGCAGGAGTACATGAGGTGGCCCCCCATCCAATTGGGGGGTGGAGGGGAGGGCCACCAGGAATTAGTGTGCAGGCCCCCCAAAAGGATGGGGCCTGCAGGTGAGGCCCCCCCTGGGGGCAGATGGCTGATCATCTGCCCCCAGGGAAGGGTGCAAAATAAAAAAAGAAAAAAAAAGAAAATGAAAACAAAAAAAAGGGGAATTTTGGGTGGGAGTGGGGGGGCCACTAGCCACCAGGGATATATTTTACAGAAAAGGGGCGTTGCCCTCTCCCCCTCACGCCAAGGGGAAATGGGGGTACCCCTTGTAGCCCTCCCTGGGGGCAGATATCTGCTCCTAGGAAGGGGCATCTGACCCCAGGGAGGGCTGCATGAGATGCCCCCATCTTATCTGCCCCCAGGGAGGGCTGAATGAGATGCCCCCCCTGCATTTGGTGTGGGGGGGTAGAGGGTCACCCCCCATTACATTAGAAAATTACCTGGCGGTTTAGGGTGCCCCTCAGCCCGCCCTAAAGTGTAGTTTACCATTTTCCATTTTTTTCTTTGTTTAAGAAACTTGCCATGGCGCAGAGGGTCACATTGGTGTGCCAATCTGGCCCCGGGGGGCCCAAACCTTACTACCCCACCCACTGGGGGGCCTGTCCCACAATTTTTGGGGGTCCTCTCACCTTCTACCCCAAATGGAGGGGGGTGTACCTCACACAACCGTTTGTAGGAGGCCCAGGGAGGCCTGCATGAGGTGCCTCGCCACACATTTGGGGTGAGAGGGCCCCAAAAATGGTGGGACAGGCCCACCAGTGGGGGGGGCATTAAGGTTTGGGCACCCCGGGGCCAGATTGGCACATCAATGTGCCTCTCTGCACCAAGTGGAGTTGGGTTACCAAAGGAAAAAAGTGAAAATAGTGGAACGCTTTTTAGGGGGAGGCTGTGGGGCACCCCAAAGGGTAGGGGAATTTTCTAATTGGATGGGGCGTTGACCCCCTACCCCCCACCCGCAATTCAGTGAGTGCCATGTCATGCAGCCCTCCCTGGGACCAGATATCTGCTCCTAGGGAGGGACGTCTGACCCCAGGGAGGAGTGCAGGACAGCCCCCCCTTATCTGCCCCCGGGGAGGGCCACATTTTGCTGGTGTGACTGTAGGTAACACATGTTTTTTGTTTTGTTTACAGCTTTTTCTACCCGAGCAGCTGCAGCGTTATGCAAGCACTGTTTTTTATGAATCTATGGTTAGGGCCCACTGTCAGTGGGGTGGGTGAGACTGGGGCTGGATTGTTGGTGGTGTGGGTGGGAATGGCCCGTCTGGGCAGATCGCCTCCAACTGTCCCAGAGTTGCGGCTGGGCTTTATTACAGCTTTTCCCTTCTGGGAGGTATTGGCACACTGCTGAGACTCCTTGGTGGGGAGAAGCTGTAACGCAGGGCAGCCAGGGCTCCAGCAAAGTCGGCGGTAATATCCCTAGCCTTGGGCACCCTTCTCCCATGTGGGTCTTTGCTGGGGGTTCTAGGTAATAAATTCTGGGCCGATTTGCGTAAGTCAGACCTCTGCGGATTCCCAAGGGTGTCCCCTTTTGGGAAATGCATGGGGTTCCCTGTTTTCCTTGCTGGCTTCGACACCCTAGGCCCAAATCTGTAGGTTGCCCACATGAAAAAATGGGCTGCGCCGAAAGGCTTGGGGTTACCAGCGGGTTACCCTTTTCCTTTTGCGCCCCCTCTGTTATGTACCACTCTGTTTTTGTGGTCGGTAAGATCCCATATAACCTGATGTTTCCACTAAGAACACTTTCTGAACGTGTGTAATGGCCCTCTTCCAATAGTCTGTGATTTTAATCAACGAGTTGTGTAAAACTTATGCGCCGCCTTGGGTCCTGGCGCATATGGCCACATTTCCGCATGGGAAGACGATAGATGTCATTACGTCTTTCGCCTTAGCGGTCCAGTTTTTTCCACGCGCACGGACAAGGGCTTTATAGCGACACCTCCCCTCGTCCGCGTCGCGTTGCAACCGCATCGTCGGCTTCTCTGACGTGTACCTGTTTGTTGTTGCTGTACGCTCTCTCTTTTTCTTTCCATTTAATATTCCCTCTGGCCGCTTATTTTTCCCCGCGGCCCTCTCCGCTCTACTCACCTTCTGCTTCCGGAGCGGACCATATTCCCCCAGCTCCTTTGCTTCTTACTTGCTGCCTCCGACACTTCCATCCTCTGCCTTCCCTTCTTTATCATTCCTCTCGGACCTATTTCCTTCGTCTTCCTCCAGTTTTCCCTCTTTTTTCCTTTTCTGGTCCTTCTCTCCTTCGTTTTGTTTTGGAGTTCTGCTGGAGCTATATTTTTTCCAGACTGTTGCCAGTGCTTTGGAGACCTGCTATTTGGGAGACCTGCTATTCTTTCATCATGGAGTCCACTTTCCAGATGGAAGTCACCGGCAGAGTACATCCTTGTTTTTTTTTTGCAGCCACTCCTGGCTTTTTCCCCAACTTTTTCCCTTCTCGAGAGGGAGTCACTGAGAAGGCTCTCTGCTAAGCCTTTGCTGTGGCTTCCATCCGAGGCAGGAGTAAACCTCGAACTAAAAAAGAAAAGGATTACAGAGCCAGACGATCCTGGAGTCCTGAGAGTCAAGATGATAACCTAACAGGTGAGGAGGAGGAGAAGGAGGGTATCTGGGATACTCAGGAACCACAACCATCAGCGTCCGACAAAAACTCTCTCATTCCAATTTTGCAATTGTTGATTGAGCTCGAAGCTGTGGATCAAATTATATCAGAGGCGGGTTGACGGCAGGGAGAAGTGTAAGATAAGGATGAAGGCCATAGAGTAGCTTGGTCACGTTCTGAGTGTGAGAGGGGTGGAGCCCAGGAAGGGGTTGGTATCCGCCATAGAAGATTTGAGCACTCCCAAGGATCGACAGGAGATGCTGCCATTCTTGGGGTAAGGGGAATACTATTCTAAACTTGTGTCATATTTTGCTGACATGTGCAAAAACAGAGTTAAGTAAGAAGGGTGTGGAGTTTAACTGGACACGTGTGTGTGGCTTACTTCAATGACATCAACGGGGCATTTGCTCATTTCGATATATATGTTGTGACACCTGTATGATGACTGCCAGTGAGGCGGGTCTCAATGCTGCGCTCTTAAAAAGGCAAGGTGGTGAAGACAGAGTGTTGGTATTTGCCTAGAGGGCTTTGAGAGGAGCTGAACTGTGATATTCAGTTATCAAGAACAAAGCCCTCAGTGTAGTGTGGGCAATAAACAAGTTCAACGTTTTTCCTTGGGGAGGTAATCTCCATGTTTTAACTGTTTACAAGCTTTTGGTTGGAGTTTTTACAACTTGTGGTCTGGAAGTGATATCTAGGAGGATCATGAGGTGGATCACCTCATTACAAGAACATGATTTTTCTGTTCAGCATGTGGCGGGTAAGGAGAATGTAGTGGCATATTTCTAGACCAGGAAAGGAAAGGTGGATAAGAGGTAAAGGTGATGGAAGAACACGTCTATGTGGTTTGTGGGGTAGTGGTCAACAAGCACGAATTGGATGAGGCACTGAAACAGGATCTGGAGCTAAGGGATGTTGTCAGCAGAGTGGAATCAAGATAGGACAGGCAAGTGGGATGTCTGGGACTCAAGCAGTTCAGTAAAGTTAAGAATGAATTGAGCATCAAGCATGGTTTCCTCTGCAAGGGAGGCAGAGTAGTAACTCCTTTGTGTGTAAGAAATAAATAGTGTAAGCAGGACATGTGGGACATCTAGGCGTGACCAAGGTCAAAGGTAGGCTTCAGTGTGACTATTGGTGACCTGGAATGGATTAGAGTGTTGAAAAAATACTCAATGAATGCTGTGTGTGCCCTGATGCTGTTAAGATGCTGAGGAACAGGATCCATCCATTAACGCCACTGGAATTTCTCAGTTTACCTTGGAGGTTTGTGCCGTTGGACATACTAGATCCTCTTGACGGTGATAGGCGGCCAAGAAGTATATTTTGGTTCTAATGGATTTCTACTCAAAGTGGCTAGAGACTCAGGTGGTAAGGGACGTTGGCTCGAAGGCAGTGGTTAATTTCTTAGATATGGTTTTCCAGAGAGGGATTCCCCAGTAAATTACTGACAGGCAATGGGGTTCAGGTAACATTAAAGGTTATATATTCTTTTCTAGATGGTTTGGGGGTGGCACATCACAAGACCTCTGCATTCAATCCAGAGATGAATGATGCAGTAGAAAGATTTAATCCCAGGTGGTGGTGGTGGCCAAGAGAGTCGGGGAAAGTTGGGAAAAGTTGTGGAATGTAGGGTGTGTACATATAGATTGGTGCCACATGTCATCACAGGACTGGTACCTTTTGAAGTGTTGAGTAGGAGGAAGCTGCATAGTGCAGTGTGCCCCCAGAAGCTAATGCCAAATTGAAATCAGAAATTGAAAAGTGTTGCATGCTGTTACTTGTGACTGTTGAAATTGAACCAGTTACTATTGTGTGTGTGAACACTATTTTCGCTGGATTTACTTTGTGTGAAAACGGCTGAAATTTGCTTCTCAGAAATAGCAGAAACCCTTTCTGAGAATTTGCATATTGCCACCTAAGTTTGATTTACTTCTGTTGCCCAGTAACCACCAGCTTTCTGAGATCGCTGTGACTTGCAGTTTCATTTCCTATTCTTCCAGTCATGTGGCGAACATTTGTAGTTTCCATAAACTACAATTCCCTGCAAGCACAGGCTTCTTAGCATCGTTGTCGGCACATTAGCGCCGGCGCGTTTGGGCCGTTCTATGCTGGTCCGCATCTGGAAAAAGATGTGGACGTGCCGTGGGGGACACTTGCTCTCAGTACCTAAGGGTAAGTCCTTCTTCACCCGTTGCACCTACACCCGGCAACCACAACCCATGGGGCTACATCCTGACATTATGCTACTCATAGCGGCACCAAAACTGCGGAGAAAAGCCTTGGTTCAAAGCTTCATAGCCAAATCACAAGCCAACAATATACTGCCCCAGCCTAACAGCCTAAATGCCAATGATATTACTGAGGGAATGTTAGTTCAGGCATTGCTTCTCAGTTCAAACCACACTGCTCGTCCGGCCACAGCGGAAAGCTACGAACCACTGATACCTACTACCCTGGCTTACTCCACAAGGGCACAGACAGACCCCAATCAGGGAAGAGTTCTCTCACCCCCAATTACGCAAGACAAAACTGTCACTGTAGATGACTTGGTAGAACACGTTTCCTCCCAGCCTGTGTGTAGTGGTAGAGGACTAACCTACACTAACTCTACACAAAGATCTCTGGGCTAAAGGAAAGTAGCATAGGTACCACCCCCGAACCATTGAATATATCCCTACTAAACACTGTTCACTGCCAAAACACGCATTAGAGATACACGACTACATTGTTGATAACAAGGTAGACATTATGTATATCACAAGAGACCTGGCTGAAGAAAGAAATGGCCCAAGCATAGACCTAGCAACTCCCCAGGGACATAACAGGTTCTTGAAAAAATCATCTGAAGGTTCAGGGGGGTGGAGTTGCAATTATAAGCAAAAAAGAGCTATGGCTTTTCCAGTCTAACATAGAATGCGCCGGATGCGAAATTGTCCACGTAAAAAGGACTCCTAACAATAATAATTGTGTCAATTTCATACTAATTTATCACCCCCGCTCTGGCATGCCATCCTTCAATGAGGAGATAACTCACCTTTTAACCCCTTTCATCGACGCAATAGTTCTGCGATCTTTCTGCGGGACCTAAATCGGTGGAAAGGACAAAGATGCCATCGAGATGGAATAACACCTCACCAGCATGGGCATCCTAATTCAAAATCAAAATCCTACTCATATAAAAGGACACATCCTAGAGTGGATGACGACACATAACATCAGTATTAGTAATATCAAAACCAAAGCATGCATCTGGTCTGACCATTCTATCATACACTGCATGTTAAACCTACTAAAAAAAATCTGTCCTTTTCGAGACCCCCCCCAAAAAGGTCTTAAGCAGAAATAGGAATAAACTTAAAGTTGCAGAAACGGTCCTCCAATCCATCATGATCGCCTCGCCGATCAAGACTACCCATGCAAATTGGCAGAAATCTCCACACTCCTAGATAAAAGTACCCCTCTTAGATCCAAGACTGTGCGTGGTCGCCCGGACAAGCAGCCGTCATTTCCTTTAGCTGTAGTGTTGATTTACACATTCCCAACAGGACAATCCTCTTGTCTGAATCCAACAAACCCTGCAAATCCAGCGACAATATCGTTCCCGCCACCACCTCAGGTAACACTGCTGGAGGAAAGATAAAATCAGTGGACACTCGCCAACACTGTTTGGAAATCCAAGGCACCACCTCCACAAGCACTGTTATACCATAAATAAACATGTCCGGGTCCGCGGAACACCACCACCCTTGTCAATGTGTGTATTATCAACATCGCACTTACAGCGCACATCACAGGCGTGGACCAGACTACACCATGATCAGTAAAGAATATAGTCATGTTTAACTTGCTGAGCAGGTCCCTAAACCAGTAAACTGACAAGGTAACTTCGTAATATAGTAAGGGCGCCCGAACTACCTTCCCTCCCACCTTTACGTCCAACTCATCAATGTATGGAACCTTGGAAATAGCCCCAGAATCTCTGCGCATCAAGGTATTTTCTTGATAGCGGAAAATGTCCTTCCATGATACATGATTTAGTTGCACCAGAGTCCACCATGAATATGAACTGCTTGTTTCCTATCTCCGCCCCCACCAAAGGTTTCTCTTCAGGGTGGATGGTCGTCGACAAGACCGGACACATGAGTGCTCTCTGTGGGTTGTCCTAATCAGGGTATATGGTTGTTCCAGGAAACGAGAAGGGGTTACCTCCTACAACTGCTGCTCCTCCAACAGGAGCGGTAGCCCCACATGGTACCCTGTTCACCGGGGCAGCACCACTCTGCTGCTGTTGTGGCGGATGCCGCACTTGCAAGTCAGATGCTTCCGGCTGCTGATTATATGTTTGGTGTTGCCACTGGGAATACCCTTGGTTCTGATATCCTTGACCCTGTTGCGTATACCCTAGTCCTTGGGGCCCTTGGCCCTGTTGCGGCAGCCCAGAATTATACCCCACTGCAGACCTGCTCCTGCATTCCCTTGCATGTCCAAACCCTCCTCCTCTTGCTCCTCGAAATTCCCCTCTTCCTTGCCGCGGCCCTCCTTGGTGCCACTGTGGGCCAGGATACTGTTGCCCCCGACCCCACTGTCCTTATCCTCCTTCAGCCCAGAGCGCTGCAATAGTGGCACTCACAACTTGTTGGGTGGTCTCTGTTCCTTCCACCTGTACTGGCGTCGATACAGGCACCTGGACTGCAGCCTTTGCTAATTATTTCTCCACAAATTTCACTTCTTCCCCCTGACGTCTTTGCACTGTTTCCCTTTCTAGCTCCTTAATCCTTTTACAATGATGCACTATTATACTTTGTCTTTCCGGCCACTCTTTTGCCTCAATACCCACAATCTTATCCAACGCCTTCTGCACTACCTCCAGCAAGCCCCTCTTTACAATAAAATAGAAAAATGGTATTGACTGATCCCACGGCCCTCCATTTCAGCTATCCACATCTCTTGCCAAATCAGGGGTATCTGGGAAGGCCCTCCATAGTGTGTCCCATACCAGTGGTCTAACTCCATTAAATGGTGCTCCATCATGTGCATCATCCCCCAGGGTTACTTACGGGTATCCGGCCTTAACACACACGTCCCCTGCCTGGTCCCCAATTACAGCAACCATCAAGCTCCTAGGATCCCCTATCACCAGGGGTACCCCTGCTGCTTGCTTTTTGAATTTGTATATCCACTTGCTTGCCCCTGCTGTGAGCTGTGGGAGTGCCTTAATTAAATTATTCTCATCTGTTTTGGGCCAGGGCACATACTGTGTCCTCCCTGCCCCCTTATGCATCATCTGCATCATCACCCTACTTCCCATACCCATCTTCATGATGACTCTTCTCTTTACCAACGCCATCCGTTGGGCCTGTTCCTCAACCTGACCCCCACCCACAGACCTACTTGGGGCGGGGGGTATTTTCAGCTGCATCTTCACCCCTTCCTTCTCCTGCACTCTGACCCTCAGTAAACGTATCATAGTCCTCTTCCTCCACATTCTCTCCAAACACTGTATTCTCCCTCTCCCAGGATTATTCACCCACCCGTGCTTCTTCCTTTCTCAACACCTACACGTCTTATTCCTTCACTATCCATCGTAAGCGGCACTTCCTCTGATTTCCACTCTCCTGACCCTTCTCTTGATGCCCCTATATCCCTTACTGGTCTTGGGGATTTTATTTATTTATTGATTGCATTTATTATACACCCAAACCCGTAGGTACCACGGCCTAGATCACAGAATACTTAGACTTAGTTGTTACATTACATACATAAAGCAGTCAGGTTTGCAGTTGTTACATTACATCAAAATGTAGTACAGTTTGCAAATGAGTACATAGTATTGGTCATTAAATATACATTAGTAGAGCAGTAGGGCTTGCCATTTGGATTAGTGTTGCCCTTATGACATTCACCAAAGTGTGTATAGCCAATTTACAGACAGGTGAGGTTGCTAGCGTTACAAAAGCAGGTAGAAAGGTAGGGAGCAGTTGGTACATAGGCAGTAGTGATTAGTAGACTGGGCAAAAGTCAGGAATATATGGTTAGAATTTGTCGAAAAGCCAAGTTTTAAGGAGTTTCTTGAATGTGTTCAATGAAGGTTCATTAGTGATGTTGGCAGGGAGTGTGTTCTAGATTCTGGGTGCTGCTATGGGGAAGCTGGATCTGCCTGATCTAGAATTCTTGAATCGTGGAATGAACAAATGTAGGTGGGCATTAGACCTAAGTGTTCTTGTGGCGTTTTTCTGGCTTAGGCTTTGGTTAAGGTAGCTGGGTGCAGTGCCAGCGATGCATTTATGGGTTAGTGTGAGTGTTTTGTGAATTATTCTTGCTTCTATGGGAAGCGAATGTACTTCTCTTCCATGTTGTGATATGTGATCTCTTTTCTTTATGCCTAATGCTGCTCTCAAAGCTTTATTTTGGATTAGTTGCATTTTATTAAGGTTTTGTCTTGAGGTGCCTAGCAGCAGTATGTTACAATAATCTATCATAGATAGATTAAGAGCTCTGGCTAGGGTAATACAATTTTGTTGTGTGAGAAATGGTCTACTTTAACGTGATAAGTTTGGCCGTGTAAGCGGATGAAGAGGCGAGGGCAGTTATGTGTTTACACATGGTGACACTGGAATCAAGATAGACGCCTAGTGTTTTTACTTGCTCAGAAATGGTAATAGGGGTGCCATAGATTTTTATTTCCGTGTATTGTGGGGAGAGCTTTGCTACTTGGATTGGAGTGCATACAATGAGGATCTCAGTTTTTTTCTTCATTTAAGCAGAGGCTGTTTGCTGCCATCCAGTTTTGGATGATGGAATAGATTTTGTTTACCTCAATGGTATCCTGTTCAAGGTTTCCTGATATAGGGATGAGTATTTGTGTATCATATGCAAAATTTGAATAGGTTACTCCCATTGCGTCTAGTGCTGCAAAGAGTAATTTAGTGTAAGCGTTATAGAGTGTTGGGGAGAGGCAGGAACCTTGGGGGACTCCGAGTGGGACTGAGATGGGGTCTGCTGCTACATCGCCTATAGCTACTCTGGACGTGCGGTCCGAGAGGAATGAATTAATCCAGGTGGTGGCATCTTTGGAAAAACTGAAATTTTTTGCGAGAGTTTGACAAAGTTTTTGATGGTCTTCTAGGTCAAATGCAGCAGACAAATAAAGTAACAACAATATGCATAGTTGACCTGATTCCCTCACCGCGTCCATCTGATTTTTGAGATCTAGTAAAGCTGTCTCAGTGCTATGGCCTGGGCGGAAGCCCGGTTGTCTTTCTCCTAACAGATGGTTGTTTTCAAGGTGGGATTGTACTTGGGAGTATGCGATTTTGTCTACGATTTTGAGAAGGAAGGGTACAGTGGTGATGGGTCGGTAGTTGGTGGGGATGGTGGGGTCTAGTGTGGGTTTTTTGAGGAGAGGGGTGACCCACGCTTCTTTGATATTAGGAGGAATGGTGCTGGTTTTAAAGGAGGTATTAACAAAATTGGTGATGGTAGATGCTAGGATGGGTGCACACTCCTTTACTAATTTGGCAGGGAATGGATCTCCTTTACAGTTTGAAGGTTTTAGTGAGGCTATAGTCTTTAGTACTTGCTCTGAGGTGACCGTGGTGAAGTGGAATTCAGGCGTATCCGAATTGGTGACTACTGTAGGCAGGGTGGAGGGCTTTGCAGTGGTAGCTAGTATTTCTTTTTGTGCATTAATTTTATTTTGCAGTGTGGTTATTTTGAAGGCCAGAGCATCCTGAATGTTGGTGCACCAAACTTTATTAGCTTTGGTTATTGTCGGTGGGGGGATAGGGGTTTCTAGTTCTTTAATGATTGCAAATAATTCTTTACTGTTTGATGCAGTGTTGACGCATGTTTAAGGAGTTAGCTTTTTGGGTGTTTACTTCATCCCTGTATAGTTTAGAGATACGCTGGACTTCATATATGGTATCGCTGGTGGGGTTTTTTCTGTGAAGATGTTCTAGAGAGCTTTTCATTTTTCTGAGTTCTCTGAAGTTATCGTTAAACCAAGTTTTACTTCTTTTGGGTTTGGGTTGTTTAGGTTTGAGAGGGCTATTTCATCTATAGCTGTCTCTAGACAGGTGTGGTAGTGCAGAAAGATAGCCTCTGGCTTAAAGTCTGCTGGTTGCTGCGCATTCATTAGTTTAATCAGTAATGGCGAAAGCTTTTCTTGTGTTAGTTTCCTTGAGTCGCGCATTAATGTGGGTGGAGCGATGATGGCAGGTGAGGTGGGGTCTTTACTTGTAATGATATTAAATATGATGAGCCTGTGATCAGTCCAGGTCATTTCTAAGATGTCTTCTATAAGTATTGTGGAGTTTAGTGTCAGGATCCAATCTAGGATCCTGCCTTTGGTGTGTGTGGGAGCATGGACCATTTGTTTGAATTGCATTTCGAGGAAAGCATTGTGGAAAGCTGAGGCTTTGAGGTCATTTTGGTTGTTAAATCCTAAGTTAATATTTCCTAAAAGTATGAATTTAGTATTTGGTTTAAGTATGGGATGTCTGCATCCTTCTCAGTTCTGTTATCAATCCTGTCAACCTATGCTCAAACTCCCTTGACCTGTAACCCGCTGATGTTGATACTTCAGGAGGGTAAGTAACAGAAGCAGGGGAGCGGTAGCCTGTGGTATTACAGGTGCTGAAAGGGACCCTACCACAGCAGAAGGGGTCCCTAGCGCAACAGGTACATAGCTTGGATTGGTGTACCCTTCTGCGGGATATGTTGTCAAGGGATATAATCCCTCACATTCCACTGGCACCTCGCCTTCTCCTTCTCCCTTTTTGCACTACCCATCATTCTGTCTCTGTCCCTCTACTCCATTCCCTTGATCTTCTGCGACTTCCAACGGTTCCATGTCATTTCATCGCGGGATGTTTTTTTGCTGGATTTTTACCGCAATTTATTTTTAGAAAAAACCCATCGAATTTTTGTAAAAATTCTTTTTGGGGGGTTACCCTCCCAACCCCCCCCATTTTATAAAAAATTTGATGGGTTTTTTCAAACAAAAAATTCGCAGTAAAAAACCCAGCGAAAAAACATCCCACGATGAAAGGACATCGTACCCTTCAAACATATGCCAGAGATCTAGAATTTCTTTTATCTTCTGTAATTGCTTCCTCTTATATTTTGCTACTACAAATGTGGATATGTGTTCCAAAATACTCTTGTTGTGTGAACTCTGCCCTGGCCATGGGGCGGGGCATCCCCCGTATCTCCTGTCTACGTGATCCACTGCTGATATTTTTCATCCCCGGTCACGATACAGTGGCAGGGCCTTATACATATGTTCTATTGGTGTTTCACCCCCCCCCCCATGCTAGTGATATCGATCTTGTACTAACCCCGCAGATTCCCACTAATGCGTCGCATACTCTACCCCTTGGCTTGTAGCAAAAAAGAAAATCAACCCCCGCCCCTTTTCTATCCCCTTTCTTGTACACATACGCCACACCACGAAACCATCCAATTCCACACCACACTGCGATGTACACACTTATCGCCCCTTCTAGGGCCTGTACTTTATCCAATAAAACATGAATATAATGCAATCAAATAACAAGCTAATATAAAAACCACTACTTATGCCAGGCCTATTAGGAGACCACTAGTTTTATTTCTATATTCTTCCTTTAAATAATATATTGTCCTGTTGTACCACCTTCCCTCCCCTTCCGAGGAGGGGCTTCCTGCCTTACCTTTGCCTTACCTTATAATGCCTTACCAAAACAATCTTCATAGTACAACTTTGAATGAAAAATAACCCTGACCTCAACCACGTCACATCGATGACCTCGCTCTCTACGTACTCACACCTTGCTCTCTATGTACTCACTTCCCCATGCGTCTGTCCGCTACATGTTATCGCTTACAAGAGTCTACTCACGTGTGCGTGCTCACCCAAACTCCTCCGTCATGGGGTTCCAACACCGGCCTGCACTCCCTTTGGAGCCGCGCCCGCTTCAAAAAGCAGAGAGGACTTCGCTTAAAATGCCTCCTGCTAAACCACTCGGAACACGTGTTCTTTTGCTGCCGGTTGCTGTAGGTGGATGGGGCTCCTTCTGGAGAAGTGGCCTGGAAGCCTCCGTATGCACGGGGGCGCTGCTAATCAAGTTTGGGTCAGCAATTGAACGCAAGTCCCTGAACGCTCACCCCCATTGAGAATACAACCCACTAGGGAAGAAAGGCCCAGGTCGATCTTGTAAGGATAACAAGATTTAATCTCTCACGCAGATGAGAGCAACAGCAAAGAACTCTGTTGCTAAGAACGTTCTGCCAAAGAGAGGTACAAGCAAAAACATTTAAAGGTACACAGCGTCATAATGACGCAAATACATACTGTAAAAACCCATGTGGCTGATTGAATGGACCCTATACATGTTCCACCTTTACCCACTAGGGATGCCGGTCTATTGGTCCCAGCCAAGTCCGTCCATCTTTCATCACGTAGGTGCTGCGGGGCTCATCTTCTCAAGTCGAAGGTCAGAAAACAAATTAATTATACTCCTACCATACAACTATTTTATCACTCATACTGTGCACTTGGCAGGCCTTATGACGGACAAAAAGGAGGTTCTGGGGCATTGTAACCTTCGCACACACATTCCTCACTCACTTCCCTCTGCGGCATCCGGCTACAAGGTCTCCACCCTCGTTTTGAACTGTAATTTATCCATCCCAGCACCTCGCAATACAAATCACACAATTGGCGCTTCAACGATGTGCCCGATCCGTCCTCTATGAACATCTCAGGACTTGTTACTTTGGGGTTGGTGGTCAAAGGGCATATGGTGCCATGGAATTCAGGGGTCTTAAGTTTTAGTCAGTTATATGGGCTATAACTCGTGGTCGCCTGGGGATGGGCCGGGTCATTCTTTGGCCAGTGTGAGATAACATGCACACCACGCACTGGTGCGTCACCGTGGCCTTTTAGTGCACATTCCTCTCGAACATCTTTGCAACACTGTTAGAACAATGACCAGGCGTTGTGGCGGTTGGGGGTGTGGGCTGTCCTCATGGGAGATCGGACATGGCTGGGGATTTCTGCGGTCTCGCGAATTTAGGCCTAGTGCATATAATTCCACAATTACCGCACAGGCCTTCCCTTCTACCTATGGTTACTAATATCTACACAAAATATCAATCCTGATTGCACCTTATGCTGTACTATGTGGACTATATTTGGTCATACTGAAGTGGGGTCCTGTTAAACGAGAAGGTGTCCCTCTCCCCGTCACCCCTCACCCCTGGCTCATCATAGTGCTTCAAATGCATCTCGCCTCACTCTAAAGTACCTAGGGGGGTGGAACTAGCCTGCCCCGTTCCCAACAATAGCACAACTGATCTCTGTCCCTAGTGTGAAAAGAACTAGAGGAAATGGCAGATCATTCCCCTTCCAAGTGGCTGACACATGGAATGCTCTTATGAGTCTGCACATGGAAAGAAACACCTCTGGTATTCAGGAAAAACCTGAAAACACTACTCTTTGAATAAAGTCTCACCCTGATCTCCGATTTCTCGGTTGCCCTGTTATCTCTGAAATGTCCCTGTGTAAATGTGTGCCCAGATGCATGCGAGCTATGGCTGGTTATAAAAAAATAAATAAGTGGTTGGGAAATGTGAGATTTGTGGAATGGGATAAAGGGAAAGTCAGAGAAAAGGTGAATGTGAAGGTGCAAAAAATGCAGGTGAGGCATGATCTTCAGAAGAATGTTAAAAGGAGTGATTTTTGGGAAGCGGAGCAGGTACGAGTGAAAAAAGAGGCATGTTTGTCCATAGAGAACTCAGTAGGTTTTGGGGGCCACAAAAAATACAAGTGTATTATGATGCTGTAGTCGTGGATGATGGGAGAATACCAGATAAAGGTAAGCTTGCCAAAGTGAAGGAGTGCGAGGGAGATGAGCGGAAGGGGTGGTTGTGACATCATGGTTAACCTTCATTATGTAGCAACATTTATTTCTGTTATAATTTCATGGTTGTGAGAAGTGAGGTGCGTTATAGATTGGCTCTGTTTTTTTCCAGATCAGTACTGCTGAATCATTCCATGAGCAACATTTACATGGAATTCCAGGCATTGAATGTGGAACTCCATAAGCAACATTCTAGATGGAGTTCCCAGCATTGGCTGTTGAAGCTCATGTTCTGTTTAGTTATAAACAGAGGTTCTACCGGTGAGTTGATGCTGGGAGCTTAGAGTCCGAGGTGTTGTTGTGAGCTTTGCTACACACATCTATGGACCCGGTTAATTACAAGATAGCAAACCAGCAGTTTGATCTTACGCCAACTGGCACTTTTCATTATAGCTTCCTTTTCTTTTTGTGGGAAGATGAGGACACATATTGGGATTCACTCCGGGAGCAAGATCTCTTCTTCGCAATGCAGTCTTCTTTTTTCTCAGGCGTAAGCCCTCCCATGTCAGCACCCTAAGATTTGGTGGTCGATCAGGCTGGGGATTTCGACGGGAGCTTGCCAAGCATCAACTTGCAGAGCGTTCCCTGAGAGATTTCGGATTCATGTGCTGACAGGATCTGCATTGCTCGAAGTCCTGCTCCACCCAGAGATCCCACACACAGATTTTCCATGATGGATATTTTCATGCTGCAGTCCTTGCAGCGCTTAAAACCAGATGGCTTGGGAGCCGACATGTTGGCGTCGAAAACATTTTTATTGAAAATATTTGGCGAACTGTGTTCCGAAACAATATGCTGAGCTCACGGAAAAAAGTAACTGCGGTATGAGGGAGTAGTGATGATATTTATGTACTATTAACGTCACGTCCGGAGTCGAGGCATGCATAGTTCGAGAGACAAAGTCGAACCACGCTGTGCCCCCTGTCGACATTTTTCAAGCAGCTGGCATTGAGGGGATTATCTATCGAGATAAAAAAAAATCTGTGGGAGGAAACAATCCATTGAAGTTATGTTCCAGTTTGGTATTCTACTATGTAACACATATATTCTCTTAAAATAGGTTTAGAGCTGGCAAACCAAACAGAAGTAGGAGAACCAAAGGGACGCAAGAACGTAGATACAGCAGATTTCACCTGCTTGTTCTGAGAGATTCCTGTTGCCCCAAACTCAAGTGCAGAGGCTGTGCAGCAGAAGGCATGCAGGAAGCCCGTCTTTCCCCATGTGAGTCTGATTGCCGTGGTTGCCATGCAAGGAGCATGTCAGAGACCGAGATGAGGAGCTGTTGTCAAGCTGTGGGTCTCAGGAGTGAGAGGGGCTAATTAAATGAGTGGCTGGACTGGAGACACCATCAGCGAGGAGGGGTTTGGATCCCTGTGAAGCCAGAAGCAGTAGAAGTTGTGGCAGAAGTTGTGCAACCCACAGAAAAAGGACTACAGAAGCCGGTGAGTGAAATGTGGTGTTCCGATTCCTTGCGCAAGCACTGCCGGCAACAGTATCCAGTTTCCTATTCACTGGTGCATAGTTGTAGTGTAGTTGTAGTGCATGTGCGAAATGAGCCAGAAAACATGGCGCATACGCGTGGCCATCTTGGACATTCACATCCATTTACCGCAATGAAAGCTTAAGTTCTCATGGGCTTAGCAAGTAAACATGTATTTCTGCTGTGGAGGCAAGGTCACATATTGATGTAACTGTTGAGAATAGTTGTATTGTCCACTGAAGGATAAGCCAGAAAGGGAGTCGGAGCGCTCTGCAGGTGCAGTGATAAGGGCTACTGGGAATGAAAGCAAGGAGAGAAGTTAGGTTTTTTTCCACTTCAAGCTGGAATATTCCACACTTTGCTCCTCATGTTTATTGTCTGCTCTTCGGCCGAGGGCAGCCTGGTAACCCACGAGGGGCGGGGATTGAAAGTAGCCACATAAAGAGAAGAGGTTTTCAACTTGGAACGCAGTTAGAATTTGGACCCCGGGTGATCAGTCTCGCTGAGAGGGAGGACACTCCGCTCCAGATCCCATTAGTATGAGTGATCTCTTTGCCTACCTGCTGTGGGTCTAAGCAGTGTAGTGGTGGCCGAGATGAAGGTGTCTTCTGCAACTATGCTAACAGTGATGCGCTTTTTCAATGTTTATGTATAACTGACTATGTGTTTGCTTTCTTCATGTATGTTATGAATGAATAAAAGGCCTATAAACGAGCCATTTATGCTATCATTATTACCAACGTATTATGTGTAATTCTTTGCCTACCTGAGTCCAATAACTGATTTTGCAAGGGTCTGGGGGCGTAAGCACAAGGTCTACCCACGCGGCCAAGAAAAAGAAAAACAATAGTCAGAAGCGAGGTGAAGTTGTTAGTTGAAGCATTAATAAGGGAACAATGAAAAAGTAGCACTTGCGTGTATCAGCTAATTTCTATTTACTAGCGTGAAGAAGAGCAAACACGACTGCAAAAGACTATTGTTAAACCCTTAAGAGACTGTAAACCTTATGAAGAAGTAGTCACGTCTCTCGAATTATGAAGAGTAAACGTTGCAAAGGCCATTGCTGAACATTTAACATTACTAAAACCATTGTTACATCTTTAACCTATCAAAACTACATGAAGAAGTGGTCGCATGTGCCTAATTGTGCTTTCCAAAGGAAAACTGAACAGTCGTTTCTTATAAAAGTAGTTAAGCAGTTAAGCATGGTATCTGCAATTGAAGAGAAGAGCAAGCATTGCCCAAGCCAAGAGTCTCCCCACACTAAGATTGAAAGCAGAATTTCTCAGAGCCTAAAATTGAACTATTTTGTGAACCCAATAACAGTTAAGCCTTGCCTAAGATACAAGTGTGCAAGCATTACCTGAAGCCAAGCGTGCGGCACCAAGGCTTCTGGGTAGTTACTAGCGCTAACAATTGGCCGAGAAGTGAAGGCAGAGTTGGGGAAGAGAAACTTGCTGCTTTTGAAGATTATTTGAAGTTGACACAACCTATATTGCCAAAGACAGAGAGAGAGAGAGAGAGAAGTGGGTCATAAAGGCAAAACTAGGTTGTTATTGTGGAAGATAGACAAGAAAGACAAAGAGGCTGCCCTTTTTCAAGAGAGTTATTTAGAGGAAGAGTCCCTTGCCTACTTGAAGGTGTTGAAGTCCTTTAAAGTGAATCTTCTCAAAGCCTGCCTTGAATCACAAGGTACTGAAGCTGAGGTAGTAGTCCGAAGCACTGTAGCTGCGGTTGTATATGTAGTTGTCAGTAGCCTGAACTAAGTGGAGTACTATGAGGCAAAGGAGAATGTTCCTATAGTAGTTGGAGTAAAAGTGAAGTTGCTGAAGTAGAAGCAGCAGCACTGTGAAATCATCCTGACAAATATACCTATTGTGAATCCTAATCCTGTAACTAATGACATTCGACCAAGAGCTATGTTTAACTAACAATGGTAGAAGTTGCATTTCTGTGAACTATGGCAAATGTTCCTGAAATACTAGAAGCGGTCGTGGAAGTTGACAAACCCACAGATCATCATGGCTGGGATTACCATTGGTGCTGTTCTAAGGAAGTGGAAAGTCATATTTCATCGAAGAGGAAATATTTGCTATTGTGGGAACTTTGGTTAACAAAATTATACTTTGATATTGAGACCTTAAGACTTGATTTGAGACTGTTTTACCTATAAGTATTTCCTTATATCTTTCCTTGGTTGAACATTGGAACAGAAATTTCAATGCTGGGGAAAGGAACCCACTCAGGTTATACAATGTGCCCTATACTAGCCTGGCCCTATGCTGCTTGATATTACACTGTACTAGCCAGACCCTTTATGCTGCTTGCTGCTACCCAGCAATAGCCACCATCTTGAACTAGTCTATTCCTATACCCTACACCTGCCGTTTACAGGTAATCTCCCATACCAACAGTGATATCATATCACCCATACCTAATCTGCCCACTTGCGCCCTGGCTATCCTTACCACACTTACTGCCCTATCTACAATGGCAGCTATCCACTATAGACTCCCGACAGCATGGGAACCGTCTTGCAAGACGTATACCCAGCCTCCGACCCAACAGTCATCAGAGCCCATCTCCCAGATCTATCAGAGTCAGGTCTGCCCTACTACTCTAAGAAACCTTAGCCTAGGATCTAGACTGCCTAAGCCACCATGAGCCTACCTTTCTCAAGGTCACTCCAAGACTGAACTTACACAAGTACTGCACAACCCCTCTAAAAGTAAACCTATCTGTACTCCGAAACCCTGTACTAAATCATCTGAAACCCTGATCAACATTGACCACACAAGCGTTACCATGAAAGGAACACATAACCTTAAGGGAGGCCTCATCAACGTTAGATCCTTGATAGCCCATGCCTATGAAATTGCAGAGATCATCATCTGCAACCAACTCGATTTCCTAGCAGTGACTGAAACATGGTTGCACAAAGCGGCTGGTCCAGCCCTAATGCTTGCCATTCCTCCTAACTTCACCATCTTTAGAAAGGACAGAGAAACTTCCAAAGGAGGCGGCATAGCTTTCATTTGCAGAGCCGACCTCACTATCAAAGAAATAGATCATATGACCATGCCCTCAGCAGAACTACTCTCCCTCAAACTAGGAATCTCCGCACTATTACTGTGCACCTTATCTATAGACCTCTAGGCCTACTAGGTACTTTTGAAGAAGACATAACCACCCTTCTTAACACCAATGCTAAACCGGGGACACAAATCATCCTACTTGGTGACTTCAACCTAGGATACAATGACCCTAAAGACTCTAATGCCTCAATCCTAGCCAACACAATATTGGAAGCAGGCCTCACCATCCGAAACAACGGCCCCACACATGTCAAAGGCCGCATTCTGGACTGGGTGACAGATATTAACTGCGCCTCCATCATAACGGCTATTGAACCATGCGTATGGACTGATCATCATCTGATCTTGCTGACCATCTCAGACTTACCTAAATCTAAAACAACCAAACTACCGGCACCTCCAGCCCTTACACGTTGAAAAAGAAACATAACAGTCACAAATCTCCTCCCTCTGATTCAGCACATCACTAATCATTCTAATCTTATCACCAACCCTAATTATCTGGTTGACCTGTACAACAACACTATCAACTCAGTTATAGACGTCATTGCGCCACTGAAACTAAGTAAATCTAAACCTCTTGCCCATCTTAAAATCTCCCCACTACCCTCAGCAATAGTTACAAGAAACAAATCATTCAGGCAAAAAAAGAGACCTTTAATGACAGAATTAAAAAAGCAAATTCTAACACTAGGGAAATCTTCACCATCCTCAGAGAATTAGAATCCCCCATCACACCCATAGACTCCTGCACCAAAGATAAAATCTGGTGCACCAACATTCAAAATGCCTTATGCAAAAAAATCACCTTGTTACAAGACAAAATCTCTGCCAAAAGATCCTCCATCCACAACATTGCACTCTCCACTCAAGAAGCCATCCTACAGGAACTCGCCATCAACCAAACTAAACCACACAACCAATTTAACTTTAGATCTATCTCCACTGCAGAAGCTAAGAATATATCATTACATCTCTTAAACCCTCTCGTTGTCTTGGCGACACCTGTCCAGCCCCTATTATCAAAGAAGCTGCACAAGAACTAGCCCCTTTCGTCACCTCCTTTATCAACTCATCCTTTAAATCATGCTCTGTGCCCACCAACCTCAAAGATGCCTGGATACTACCCCTCCTAAAAAAAGCCAACCTAGACCCTAATGTCCCAACGAACTACAGACCCATAATGACAGTTCCGTTCCTCCTTAAGATCTTAGATAAAGCTGCCTATCTACAGATCCAATCCTACCTAGAGATTGATAACCTACTGGGCACTAGACAATCTGGATTCAGACCGAGACATGGAACCGACACGGCCCTCTCAAAAACCAACTAGATGAGCGCAAAGACAAAGGAGACACATCCATTCTTCTACCCCTAGATCTATCAGCCGCATTTGACTTGGTAGATCACAAAATACTTTGTAACCATCTTAAATCAGCTGCCAACTTCTCCACCAAGGCCATGGCATGGATAAATTCATTCCTGGAAAATAGAACTATAAGAGTCTTTTTGCCGATCTCAGCCGCTGACCCAGTTCCCAACCGCTGTGGTGTTCCTCAGGGGTCATGCGTCTCCTCGACTTTGTATAATATTTTTACAAAGCCCCGCTTTGATATCTTGGACAAACTGGGTGTCTCATATACTAACTATGCTGACGACACCCAGATCCTCATCCCAATCCAAGGACATTACGACAAAGACACTATCCTCAAACAAAATCTACCAAATCATTCAAACTTGGATGGCCACACACGGCTTATGTCTTAACAACAATAAAACCGAGCTCTTAATCATTGGATCTACCAGCAAACTAAACAAACTCTCCCACCTATACAAATCCATCCATATTGATGGTATCAAAATCAATGTAGCCAATGAAGTCAAAATGCTAAGATTCTACTTAGACTCAGCTCTCAACCTCAACAAATAAGTTAATGCCACAGCTTCAGCAACCAGCTACACTTGCAAGCTAATTCACGCGGTTTATAGTGACATTTTCGAATGTAATAATTTCTAATGCCTTAATGTTGATTTTTTGAACCCCCCGTTTTTTTAATTGACACTTTTTTTACTAACTGAACCCAAAAAAAATATAAAATTTAAAAAATATATATTCGCCATTTTTTTCGACTTTTTTTTACATTAATGGATTCGAAATTATGCATTCGAAATTTTAACTGGATGCCAATTCACGCATGTAAACCATTTCTGTCTACGGATAGTTGCATCACCATCGCACAAGCCCTTATCCTATCTGAACTAGACTATTGTAACGCACTTTATCTAGTCACCAGCAAACACAACACCCATAAACTCCAAACTTCACAAAACAACGCCCTCAGAACAGTACTGGGCATTCCCAAAGGACAACACATATCTGACCAAAGAAGAACTGCTAACTGGCTGACCATCAATGACCGTATCAAACTTAAAACCCTGAACATTACACACAACTGTCTTAATAAGAAAGCACCCACATACTTCACTGAGAAATGTACTAGGCACACATCTGAACGCCCCATCAGAAAGGCCCAAACCAATAGTATCAGAATCCCAAATTTCAATCTGAAAAGAACTGGAGGTTCAAGCTTCCCAGTATTGGCTGCACATCTATGGAACTCTATTCCGGATCCACTTAGAGCTATTCGCTCCTTTCACATGTTCAAAACCAATGTTAAACTCTGGTTACAAACCAACGACTGCTGACACCTCTCCTCTGAACGACCGGTCTCCACTGACCTAGACACCTCTACTCTCTCAACCTGAAACACTTGTGTATGAGCACAACAGAAATAAAATATCAATATCAATATCTTCCTATGCCTTCCTCTAATCCCCCGTATGCCACTGATAACTGTAAATATATCCTAATATCCTGTATGTAATGGTAAGATATGCCTGCAACTGTAACATAAGAAATGTAAGATATTTATGTAACTGTAATTTAAGATTTTCACAAGCGCCCAGTTGCCTAACGGCCCAGTGCGCTCTATAAATAAACAAACAATACAATACAATACAATACAACGGTTATCAAGAAAAAAGAATGTTTATGTTGTTTGAATTGCCATATATTTTCTTTGTGTATTTGTTGTTTAGTGCGAGGACCATACATCCTGTGTTAAGAGTGTTTCGCTTTTACTTTGTTTAGGCAGGGAAATCCTCAGCAGATTAGGGATAGTGAGGTATTTTTGTTTCATTTATACTTTAATAAAAATTGCATGTTTTGAACATCAGTTGTCCGCCTCGCACTGCTGACCCCCTCAGAGAGGCTTGTAATGATGTACTTATTTGTTTACTTTGTTTTGTAAATGTTCTTCACCATCATCACAAATGGCTTGTGATGTGTAAACCAAAAACACCAAATGCCAGTAAGTGTTTCAACACCTGAGCATTCACACACAGATTGCACTATTGCCGGTCACAAAGAACAGTACACTAATGCAGCTCAGTACTTGATTATTTAAATCTCCCATTGGCCATCAAAATAGGATGAAATACAGGGACACTCTTGCCAAAGTTGTTATTGCCACCAACTATGACTGAAAGTAAGCATTTTAAAAGATTGTGTGCATCTGTTCATGTACATTAGCTTAAAAGTAGCACTTATGTAATTTCCTCCACTTTACATCAGAACTACTATAAAATAAACGGTATCAACTTAATTTAAAATCAGTTAAGAAATACAGAAAAAGTATATAGTTGCTTAGCTGCAGGCTGATTAAGGTATACCAATCAAACTAAGAGATAGGTTATAGTGGGTATCATACAATCACTACACATCCCATTACTGCGCATACACAAATGTCACATTTCGAGAGCCCCATTTTGCTATATATATATATATATATATATATATATATATATATATATATATAGGGTAAAGTTAATGATAAATAAGGGAGGGTATGGGGGGGTCCGGGGGGTCGCCCCCAGCATATATATGGGGCGACATGCAGTTAAAAAAAGAATGACATTTTTGTATGTACAATATAAAATGCACAGTGATCACACAGATCCGTTATAGTGCACTATTATATTAATTGGAATTAAATGATAAATGATTTCTAAAAAAACAAAAAGGTATGCACAGTTTACATGAAGAATCTTGGGAGTATGAAAGAAAAGTTTAGCAAGAGAAAGGGAGGAATGGCGAAAGAAGGAAATAATTAAACCAAAAGATTAATAACATGCACAAATACAGTATGTATTAATCTTCACTCACCCACATGCTACCTAAGCATAGACTGATGGTATATTCAGAAGATACCACTGCGAGGTGGGGTGAACTACAAAGCCAGGAAGAAAACAGCTTAGTGCACATAATTACTAGGCATATTTTTTATCATTGGGTTAATTAATAGTTGCATCACTGATTAATAAACATGAAATCTATGCAAATGGAAAAACAATATTGGAACACTTATTACCACTTGGCCCTCCCTCATTTAAGTCCTTATTCTATGACAATGAGTTACGTGCAGGAAAGTGGAAAACGAATTAGGCCCCTTCAGTGTAAAATAAAATGTTAAATCCCACTTCTGGCCTGCTTACAAATCGCCGGGCCAATAATCTTGTTTGTCTCTTTATCTTGATTCAGGAACATGCTGCAGGCTGCTCTTTATTGTCCAAGTTCATTCTTTTGATTGAATATCTGGTGTGTAGTAAAGCCTCTGCAGTCCTCTCAGATTTCCATTTTTCAGGATGGACCTGCCTCACAGGCTATTGTTTTTATTCAGGACTGGCACCGACTATATAAGCTGTACAGAGGTTGGGTATTTCCAAACTCTGTAATGTTCAGGTGTTCCCAGTCTCGGGTGTTCCTACCGTGTTTGATGTCTCTGGTCTGCAATACAGGGCGCCTTTCCCTTTACCAATTTTGTTTGCTTTCAGCATACAGGGGCAGAGGGAGCTACAACTACTTGGGTACGGTGTCTAAACCCTGCAAACAAAAGGCCAACTTTGCGGAGGCATCCATGAAGGCTGCTACCGCAAGGTCAGCCTTTTGCCTCCCCATCCTTTCCTCCAGTCCATAAATGAATTATTTTATTTTTATGTTTCAATAAATGTATTTTGTCTCTTCCTCTAGGCTACATGACAATTTGACTGCAGGACGACAACATTTCTGAATATTCTAAATGGCCAGGATGGCAAAAGATCACCAGGTTTTCGGATACTATGTCCTTGCAGGTTAGGCAGTTTGACATCTCACTTACACTTGGTTCTGCACTCTCTTTTGTAAGATAGGTACATTCTTGGTTCTAAGAGAAACTGTTTACCATTCACCCAACCTATCTTCCCTAACAGTGTTTACAGTTGCATTACTGGTTGCAATTTAGTGGCGTTGCCATGTGAAATGCTGGCCTCAACCAATGGCCAAAAACTGGTCTGGATGGAAGACTAGACAAGGGCAATGGAAAGAGGCGACAGTCTCCTTTGCAAGGTGAAATGCATATTTTGCCTTCCAATGTGTTATTCCCTTTTTCTCTTTTTGTAAGATGAATATGGCTTTCACTCTTGCATGGTCACTCTCCTAAAGGTGGTGCCCTTGCAACATTAAGCACTCCACGGCTGAGAGATGGCTTGTTATGTCATTGTTTTTTTATTCAGGTGACTTCGATTTACTTTTGGTAGTTGTACAAAATTAAATACCTCACTTATTGTGGGTTTCTTTGTGAGATCACAGATATGTTGCTCTAAAGTACACTGTGGTCTCTATACGATTTGTTGTTTGTGTAATCCTCATTTATAAGTGTTTTGCAGACTTCGCCCTTTGTTACCTGGAGATCCCCACTGCTCATAGCCAAAATGTTTCTGTGGGTTGGTGTATGAAAGTCTACAATCTCAGAGTTTGTTTTGAAGGGCTCAGGTTGGGAAATGTCCTCTTGGTTGTTTCCATGTGATTCAAACTTTGTAATTATTGAATGCCTCATCATTCTTCTATTCTTTCCTGGCACACGATTTTGCATCAAACTGCCAGCGACACGGTTTCTCGGTCGGAGGCAATGATGTCGGTCCACTGTGTGGTTTGCGGTAACAGTTCCTTTTTGGCTGCTGATTGAGGGTTTGTCCTGCAGTCCTTTCCATTCCTGGGTTTACTGTTGAACATGTATTGCATAAATGCAATGGTTGTTGAAAAACTCTTGTTGGGTTGAAGACTGGCATTGCTTGCTATTATCATAGAGTAAAAGCTCAGACGTGGAAGACGGACAAAGAGGCAATGCTCAGATTACTTATTAGTAAACAGCACCACACAGAGCCTTATTTTTCCTCATCACTGTCCTGGATAACCTGACACCTAGCCAGTGAGGCAACTAGCGCCTTCAACTGTTGGCTGACTGCCTGGGTGTTACTAACAGGTGCTTGGTCAGGTGCTTTATACCTCTGGCAGGAGGAGGGCTTATAAATTACATAGAAAGGGCTAGTGTGTTTGCAGATTTCCCAGATATGACTCACTCGTAAACTGTGCAGAGGAGTGACATGCAATCATTTTATCAGAGCAGTAGCAGAGATTTTGATTTTTTTCCTACTGCATTTATTTCCAGCAGTTGCTACAAATGAACAGCAATAACCACCCTCACGTGTTTATTTAAAACCCTTCCTCAAAACCTGTCTCGCACAGCACTTATGCACTCTCCTATAAGGAGAATATTCCTACATAATGACTTGTACACTATATGAGGGGTTCCAAGGTATGTGCTAAGTAAGTTATGCTGTTGCATTTATTCACCAACAATGTAACAGAAACATCACATATACTGATTTTACATGTTAATCATTTTGTAATCTTTATTTAAAAAAAGGAAAAAGCCACATTTAGTGCTTTTAGGATATGTCAACTATTTGAAGGAAATTAACCAATTACTTGTTTGCAAACAATCTTACAGGTGAGACCAGACAACGGATTGTTCCAGCACCAGAAAATTACAAATTTGCAAAAACACCCAACCTCACTTTTGGAAAACGTTGTTTCAAACTTCAATTTTCCAACTGGGAAAGCACACTAAAAGTGACTTACATTTAGTAACAATGTTTCTGGTAGGTTTGCACTACAAAGTGGTACTTGGGGAAGATGCCTCTAGTCTCCCATACTCCTAGCAATGGAAATACATTGCTGAATGCTCGTATAATGCAGAGGTACAACAGGAGAGCAGGGTTAACACGTATATGGGCCCAAAAGAGTAATTCTCAGAGAAGATGGAAACTATGGGTCCTAATTAGAATTCAAAATAAGCTCAGCTAAATCATAAATGTCTTCGAATAGGGGAGGCAGTTCCGAGGTCTGGACCTTATTTACATGCTTTCAGGAGAGATGAGTATGCAGTAGACTCAAGAAGATAAGTAGTTAGAAAAGTCATGTAGTTGTGAGGAAGAGGCATTCTTGGGAGCAGTAGAAGATGTGCAAAAATGGTACAAAAAATGTCTCTGATCTTATGGCCATCGAATACAATGACCACCAAACATGGTGGTGAGGCAGGTTCTACAGGAAGAAACCTACATAACCAGAGAAAAAAGGATATTGTTTTGCGTAATGTGACCTCACCGAGTATTATGTCCAGTAAGGGGCCACATTTACAATAAGAAAAAAAATAATTAGGAGGTGGCACAAAGGAGAGATACCAAACAGATCAAAGCCTGCACCTAAAATCTTATGGACCCACAAACAGACTTTATATCTGTGTACTTTGGACACTTATAGGGGTGCAGCTTTGCTGGGCATCTTGTAAGACAGGACTTCAGCTAGCTTTGCCTAGACCAGGGACCCATCTTCACTTGTAATGTGGAATTATCACCCCATCTGAAGGTGAATGCTAAAACATGTACCGATATGTAGCATATCCATTGCTGACCACACAGCTCCTGAGGAACTGCTGAAAACATCTATGATGATCGCTCCATGGAAGCCCTGTGATCGGGGATACTGCACCTAAAATGACAGTGAAGGGGAGCAATGGCTCAACGAAGATCAGCAAGTCAATGAACTCAGCGAGAGCGGCCAGAAAGTGAGGGGAGTGGGCAGACTGGAGTCAACTCCCACGCCCGAACCAACAAGCGTCTTGGTAGCAGCGTCGGATTGGCCCATCGGCCCATGGCTGAGCCGAAATCATGTATTGGGACCGGGGGCAGTTTCTGCCCACGCCTGGGCCCGTTTGGAGAAAAAAAAGAAGAAAAAAAAGAAAAAGACTAATAATCAACCAATAAAAACCTCTGTGATCTTATTGTGGGGGCACATTCAACTCTCACTAAGATTATTGGTATTTTGGGGGATACCAGAAGATTGCATCATGCATGAGGGTACAGAGACCGCCTCCTAGGTGAGAAGCATGGCATGCCTATGTTTGCAAGGCAGAGACATATACAAATGCCAATCCTTTAGACCAGGACGTGTGCAGCACGCCAACATCTGCACTTAATTGTGTGAGTTGTCAATGGAGTCGACTCCATACCCGCATTTTGAAGTTTATTTTCTGAGCCTAAGGCAGGTAGGCAGCACACTTTATGAAACACAGTCCCTTTCCTTGATGCAGACAGGATACGGTCACTGAGGACTCGAGGGGATTTGCCCAGGATCCTGGTCCTGGAACACACTTCACACAATGTGGTTAATTGGAAAGCCGGGTCAGAAATCACGCAGGCCTGACTCGCGTATCTGTAGAGGCCACTTGTACGTTTTCAGTTTCTTCTTTTCATACTACCTCGGCGCAGAACAGAAGGCCTGCTTTGTTTGGGAAAGCCTGCAAACCACGGAATCCAGTGGCTTCTCTTCTCTACAACCAAACGCTGTGTTAATTGTACGAAATAATGGTACCGAAACGTATTGTGTTGAATAATTGTTCAAATTATTTTTTTTACTCTATTCTCTCCTCCCGGGCCTTGTGTTTCCTTTGGGGCGCCGCAAACGGGACTCAAGGGCATGCTCAAACCAGGTTAGGGCTGGGCTGCAGCCTGCAAGCCTGAGCTGGCCCAGCGCACAGGGCCGCACAGTACACAGAGGTTCTCCAATTTAAGTTGCTTTCAATTTTGCAGGAAGGAACAACAAATGTGTTGCACTCGCATGCAAAGTTGAAAGCAACTTGTGCCTGAGGCAGGGGCGGGGGGGGCCCCTGGGAGCACGGGAGGGCCAATGAAAATGCAGCCTGCACAGACTCCACGCCGCCAGAGGACTCGAGGTCAAATCCGTGACGTGATTCGCTCACTCTGCCTGGAGGATATTGGGCCTTGGGCTGGTCTGCCGGGCATGATTTTGGGTGCACACTCCACAGCAAGGCAGCCACAGACAGCCGTACACTGAGCAGTCTGTGTGCAGACGGAGACGACAAGACCATCACCACACCACAGTAATAGCTAGCGCCCAGCCCCGGCACGCGCCCTGCCACACCAAGTTCTTGCTTGGGGGCCGCCGGGCAATGCAGTGGCACTGCACGTCACCTGTTGCTGCCACCTTGAGCAGCGGCCGGCCACCTATGAGAAGCTGTGACTGTGATCGGATTCCGGACCAAGTAAGTTTCCATCCAGGTCGGAGAGCAATGTGTTAAGGAAGAGTAGGACCTGGCATAATAACCCTTCCCTTACTAGTGTGAGTAATCAGACCATGCCTGTTCCATTTGGGGGTCGTCGTGTATTGTTATTTCTGTACGTTCTGGAATTTGCAGCTAATTTATAGTGAGGAATTTAGATGTTGCTACTTTATTGTGCAATTCTCCCACCGGTTTATCTGTGCCTTGCTGCCAATTAAGTTATAAACTCAGTTAAGTGTGATATCAGGTTCTGAGAAAGTACTTCAGAATTGCTCCTTTCCTCTGGAGATAGGCCAGGAAACCACCTCGATATTAAATCATTGATGATTGAAAAATCTCCAGCAACTAAACACTTAAAACGCGCCTCACACGAGAGCACCACCGCCTCACATCACTGCGGAAACAGTTTCCCTGTGATGAAGCACCTGCTGCTTTGTTTAACTCTAATTCCGGCTCCAACTGCCGGCTCCTCATACGTCCATTTTAGTAACTATCTCATCATGTCCTTGCACCCTGCATTCCTCTCACCGAGTCGTGCGTTTAGAAAAATGCCTCAGATGGGTGCACAGCCCTGCAAAAGCTCTTCGCTGACTCTTGTATACATGACGAACGTGAATGTTCAGAGCGCGCGCGTTTCAACCAGGCGTTATGCAGGTGCCTGCGTCCGATTACACGGACATAGCCAGTGTGAGACATGCATTCATCCTCTGTGTGCCGTAGGTCCCTTCAGGACAAAAGTCAGTATTTTACTATCTCGGATTCTCGGTGCTGGCAGCAGTTCTGATTTCTAAATGTATGTTAAATTAACGTGTTGTGAAGCAGACCTCCACCGTAACGTGATGCTGTGACTCAGACATGAAATATCCCTGCTCTTATATTGTCAAACATTAATCACTCATTTGATGTTTTCTTATGTGCTGTGTTTTGTTTAATTCTCTTTTGTCTATAAGTGGAGGTTTGCATTGTAACGATAGGTATGTTGTTTTTACGTTTGTTAATGGTGTTTTTTTAGATATTCATGCGCTTCGTTGTTCTGTATTCTGTGTACTGTGTGGGAACTTAATGGTCACTATGGAATAAAGGTGAACTGAACAGAGCATTAAATGCTGTGAAAAGAGCTGCCCACTGGCCGCTCTGGCCCACTCCGTCCTGGGGCCCTTGGGCAAGTTGCTCTTCCCTTTCATTCTGCCTTGCCTCTGTTTCCCTGCCCTTTGAGACTCGCTTTTCATTACTGGTGGCAACGAGTAGACATGGTTTGAGTCTGGTTCTGCACAATAGGTATTAAGCTATGTTATCACTTTCTCAAGCATAAACATAACATGCAACAGACACATGAACCCTCTATAAGTAGCATTTTCGAATTGACGATTCACAGATGATGGTTTGAGGGCCACTTATTTGAGGCGAGAGGTGGGCCACTTTTTGTTTGGGTGTCCGGGCCCATTTCTTGTTCCAGTCCGACCCTGCTTGGTAGTGTCCACGATGTGGGACTTGCCCACAGTCGGTGCACTGCTGCAATTGTAAAGGAATGTGCCATTAAGCAAGTAGACGCTCTGCACAAAATGCTGAGCGCAGGATACAGTCCCCAAGGTACCAGTTCCAGGGGGGATGAAGAGCTCCCACCACACTGATATACTATCTCCAAATAAAAGTAGCAAGCCAACAAGCCACTGATGGCGGTGCCTATATCGCTGTAAAGGCAGAGAAGTGAGAGCTGAGATCTGACCTGTGGTGAGTGATGACCTGCCTGTATGACCCTACCCCCTGCATAGTGAACATTGAGTGTGTCTGGAGGCATTGCAATCCAAGCCCACTCCAGCTGATATTGTCACTGCCACATGCACTGTGCCACGCACCAAAGATAGCTACTGTTGGCAGAGCCCCACAATTCCTATTGTTGTGGGGATGATGCTGTTTAGAAGTGCAGCATCAGATCAGATACAGCATTATACCCTGACTCACACATTGCTCTTGAAACATTTAATACTACCAATTATACTTAGTCCTGGAGGAGCTGACAAAGCACCACTCTTAAATAGGGAAGAGAAGATGGAAATTTAGAACTGATTGCAGTAAATTCAATCCAGCAGAAATTAGAGGAGTCCCCCAAAGCCATCATATTCTTCAATGCTTAGATGGCGTTTTAGCTGAAGGAAACGACTAGGAGGTGGGAGGTCGAGATCTTCTAGAGGCATTGGGAACATTTCTTGAACTGACTGAGTGCAAGGTTGAATAGGAACAACCAAATTTTGGTTATAGTGAAAGTCGTATTCTCTACAACCTAAGCGCTGATTTTTGTAGGTAATTATATTTGCTCCAAATTTGTCTTGTATGTTAGAATGATAGAAAACTTGCGCTGACATGTACAGTAACGAGTTCTGATGGCAATTACAGCCAGAGCAATTTATATTGGCACATTCTCTCTAAAGGAGCATAAGGCCTGTAGCACATTATTCATAATACCTGACATTTTCTTTTTTCTCTCTCTCTCTCTCTCTCTGACTTAAGGAGGAGGGGCACGTCAGGGCTGGTTGCAAAGGCCCTGAAAGTCCTGTCTCTCTTTTGGCTTTTAGGTTCCCCCTGTTCTGAAGGGGAGCACATGCCGGGAGAATGTGGTATGGTTTAAAGTTTTGTAAAAAGGTTAAAAGTTCAGAAATTGTTGTGGTAAACAGCGAAGAAGGTCAACACAGACAATGGCCACAGGGATTCGCATTTCTATCAAATGAGCAACATAGAGCTCCTACTAAGTTTTTTATGTCATTTAAATGTGTTACCTTGAACGTTCAAGGCCTACACTTGCTTGTCAAAAGGAAGTCAATCTTCAAGTGAGTACAAGACATTGACTCTTTATTGTTCATCAGTCAAGAAACTCACATAAGTCCCCAGGATGAATTTAGGTTACGACAAACAGTTTCTGATGCAATATTTTGCGCCCAGCAGGGGAAGACGAGCAGAACGACCATCCGTATTGCAAGGGGTAGTCCCCTTAAAATGTTAGATGTTCGCAAGGATGCAAAGGAGAGCTCTTCAGACATATAGTGAGCCTTTGCTCGATTTATGCCCCCAATGAAAACAAGATTTTTTCCTTACTGATCTTACCCGAAAGATTGCCTCATTTATGGAATGAGAGGTATTAATAAGTGGGCATTTCAAAATGGTACCAGAACCTACAACCGAAAATTGCTTCCTCATCATCAGACTTATGGAATGCACTTGATTTCTCAAGAGACTACATAAACTAGGGCTCGAGATTTCGTCACCCAGTAGAAAAACAATACACTTACTTTTGCTATGTGCACAAAGGCTTTTCCCAATTTGTTATTTTCCACCAAACCTATCCCATATGTACTCAAGGCCATGGCAGAACTGAGGAATATCTGACCACTGTGGCTATTGCTGGAATGAAGTTTAATCGAGTGGCTGCTCCCCAGCAAAGCCCAAGGAAATCATACAACCTCATTCTCAGGGATCCCGTATTTTTGTGAAGAAATCGCTTTGTGATCATTAATTACTTCAAAGAAAATATTGAATATGGGGGGATTCTGGGATAGGTTTGAGGTAGAAATGAGGGGGGAACTAATGAGCCACTGTAGCACATTTAAAACAAAGGGCATCCCTAAGATTGCAATTGGAAAAAGAGGTCCAAATCAAGGAAAAGTAACACAAAGAATAACGTTCATTGAGAGCACTCAGCTGAGACTTGCCAGGGCTAAACCTAAGGCACATCTATTTAATAGATCATCTCAAATCCTTTTGAGAAGAAGGAAAACTTAGTAAGTTTGGGAAAACAAGGCTGTTTTCTAGCTTTTACATTGTGGGTGTCCAATATAAAAACATAGTAGTCTGCTTAAAATATGGAGAAGGTAAACAGTAATACGGGGAAAGTGAGAATAGATCCTCAGAAATTAAATGGATCCAGAATCTTAACAGAATTATCTGGACTACATCATTCCACTCCTATTATGAGGCCAATCATGATTAGACTTGGAGAATCCTATAACTACATAAGAAATTGCCCAGGCGAACTCCACGCTCTGAACCAAAACCCTTGTGTCAGCTCTGCCAGAGTTGCGAGAAGCCCAAAATGAATCTCAGAAGGGGCGAAGCCCAAAATGAATCTCAGAAGTCGGGACGCTATGCAACTGCCTTCCCCAATCAACAATACCCTCAGATTGGAGTAAAATCTAGGCACTAATGGACTAGGGCAGGAGTGCTACTTGAAACACCCCTTCAACGTAAAAGCTTCAGGAGCTGCAGTGGGTAAGGAAACACAATGGTAGATCTAAGCTTACCCAATAGGGAATGGTCCTAACGTAGAACTCTAGCGAATGATCCAGGCTGTTAGCTAAATACTTACACACCTAAGTACCTGAAACTGGTAGCTATGGATGCCCAGGTTCTGGTTGAGAGTTACAACTGCTGCACGAACAAGGAAGAAATGGAATGAATGGCTTTTTATGTTGGACTCAGCACGCAAGTCGTGGATTAGAGAATAAAATGCCTAAAACCTTGGCCTCAATGGCTTTTCAGCCCTCTTTTATAAGGCCTTAAAATCACAACGGTTGGGCTACTGAGTCTCTGTTTATCCACTCTGAGATGGTAATCCCATTCATAGCTGAGTCAACTACTATGTTACCCTCAGAAACAACAGGGGAAAAGGAGATTGTAACTCCTTCTGCCCTACAAGTTCAGTGAATGTAGATGCCAAAATATATTGAAAAATATATCCCACATGTCTTACAACAGTCCTCCCCGCATTTACAAACCCAGACCAAACAGGATTCAATATTGACAGGAGTGTTCACGAAATCAGCAGAGACTTAGATCTAATAGATCGGGGAAAGGCCTTGGTACCTCAATGGGGCTACTAGCTTTAGATGTATATAAGTCCAATAGTGTTGATTAGCAGTACATTCATTAAAAACCTTCCGCTTTTGGGCCTTAGTTTCTTTCAAATGTCTGCCTAATTTTCAAAATCCTTTCTAGCAGGCTCCAATTAAAAGGAACCCGTACCACCCCCATCGCCAATATTTTTCAGTTTAACAGTGAAGCAATTTGCTCAGAAAATAAGAGATGGTTCGCATACAAGGGATACTAGGGAAAAATTACCTCGTAAAATTGATCCAAGTTCTGATGACTTTCTTTTCAGCATTGCACGACTGATCGATCAACTACACTACCTCTTTTAGTATCTGATCTGGAGGATTTCTAAAAGGCTCCTGGTATCCAGGTTAATTATTCAAACTCTATGGGGCGTAATGTGTTGATACGCCTGGACAAACTTACAGAAATAGAACAAATTCTCATTTCACTGGTGTCCTGTGGCCATGGATTATCTCGAGGTGGAAATCACTCTCAGCTAAGGGGACCTATTTAAGGCAATTTTTTTACCTTTCCTCAAGCAACATACATAAGAGCTGGAGAGATGGCAAAATTAAAAGATTTCCTGGTTGGTTATATAACAGCCAAAAATATGAACCAGAAACCTAGACTCTTGTATGCTTGCCTTGTCTTGCCAATTAAAGTGCTGACAAACTCCAACAGAAATGATTTACATTTATCTGGGATCATAAACTCCCAAGGATACAGATGAAAGTAATGACTAGAAGGGTTCAGATGGGAGGATTGGGTGTACCAAACGAAAGACGATATATGTGGGTGGCTCGGATTTCTAAAATATTTGACTGGAAAAACCCTGGAAGGACTCCTAGGTTAAAATCGAACAAGGAGCGATTCCTGTGGGGTTCCTTCTGCTTTTGATCTTAAAGGCAAGAGTTACTGGTTGATTCACTTAATGTAGACTAGGACTGCCCTTTTCAATTGGAGAAGGCAAATCATCTTTCGGGGCAAAGGGACGAAAGCTGGAATGGGTCCCTTATCCCTGCTTCTAGGCAAGCCTGATATCTCTCGGGGGGGTGCTCAAGCTGGCCTTTGGGAAAGGGAAGGACTTATTACCTTATCTCAACTATATAAGCAAAGGATTTATTTAACATTTGAGGAATGCAAAGAACAAGTTACTTTCTTACCTGGTAACGTTCTTTCGATGGGATGGTTCGACGACGTATTCCATATCTATGACAGGTAATGACCACAGCTGTGCTGCTTCGGAAAATCTTCGGCGTCTGCGTCCTGCATCGATGACGTCGATGCGCCGTCCCTGAGGACCTCCTCCGACGGCCAACGTCACCCGATGTGGTAAGTAGGACGCACGACGCCCATAGCCTCAGTTGTAGTTTTTTCTCCCAGAACGTGTGCCACCAGTTTTCTGCCAGTCAGACACACAAGGCCTTGCGGAACGCAAGCTGCAATCGCAAAAGAAATTCTGCAGCGGGGAACGTAGGGAGGGAGCGATATGGAATACGTCGTCGGACCATCCCATTGAAAGAACGTTACCAGGTAAGAAAGTAACTTGTTTTTCGAGGGGATTGGGTCCTCTGACGTATTCCATATCTATGACAGACTCCCAAAGCAGTACCAAGCAAGGAGGTGGGAAAAGAATTTAGAACACACATTTAGCATGCCCAATCAAATTGCGGAATAAAGGACTGCCTTGCCAAAGGCCAGATCCTGCCCTCGGATGGAATCGAGGGATTAGTGCCGTACAAAAGTATGTACTGAAGCCCAGGTGGCTGCATCAGAGATGTGACGAATAGGAACACCCCTCTGCAGGGCAGTAGACGCAGCCACTCCCCTGGTAGAATGGGCCCGCAAGCCAGCCGCAGGGTCCTTACCCGCCAAGCAGTAACACTCGGACATAGCTAAAATAATCCAACGAGACAAAGTCCGTTTCGTCACAGCGTGTCCCAAACGCTTTCCAGCGTAACCAATGAAAAGTTGATCGTCCACTCTGACCCGGGACATGCGTAAAATATAAAAGCTCAACACTCTCCTAGGATCAAACCTATGGAGCCTCTACTCTTCCTTACCAGGATGTGGAGGAGGATAGAACGCCGGAAGAACAACCTTCTGGCTCAAATGAAATTCCGAAACCACCTTCGGAAGAAAAGAAGGACAAACTCTAAGGACAACCCTGTCCTTATGAAACACAGTGAAGGGTGGCTTAACTGAAAGTGCTTGTAACTCACTCACTCTGCGAGCAGAAGTAACCACAACCAAAAACAAAGTTTTCAGAGTTAACAGTCTCTCAAAGGGCAAAAATGTAAAGGCTCAAACGGAGCAATAAGAAATTTAAGAACAAGGTTCAAATCCCAACCGGGCACCAGAAAAGGTGACGGAGGGAACACATTAGTGAGCCCTTTCAAAAACTGAGAAATTAAAGGAATCTTAAAATAGGAACATTCTTCAGACGAGCGCTTAAATATGGACAGTGCCGCCAGGTAACCTTTAATGGTACCCACTTGCAAGCCCCTGTGGGCCAAGGAAAGCAAAAAAGACAGAACCATGGGAATGTCACATTCCAAAGGATCCACATTCTTAACTCTGCACCAGTCGCAGAACTTTCTCCAACGGCAACAGTACAGAGACTTTGTTGCCGGCTGCCTTGCCGAGAGCAACACCTCCATCACATCTTCAGGGAGGTCCCAATCCTTAAACCTCAACGTTTCAGAAGCCAAGCGTGAAGGTTGAGGCATCTGACCTCTGGATGGAGAACCTGACCCCCCCTCCCGTGAGAGCAGATCGTCTTGGTAGGGAAGACGAAGTCAAGGGCAGATGGACAAGTCGGGAAGGTCCGGGTACCACGTCCTCCGGGCCCACGCCGAAGCAATGAGGATCATCCGGGAACCAAACCTCCGTAACCTCCGCAGTACTTGCGGGATGACGGGGACTGGAGGAAACGCGTACAGCAGTGGGAATGACCACGCCACCACGAACGCGTCTGCTAAGGCTCCTTTTGGAGGAAATTCCCGCGAGCAGAACCTTTCGCACTTCCGGTTGCCACTGGAGGCCGAAGAGATCTATTTGAGGGGTCCCCAAAGGGCGAAGATCTCCAGGAGAATCTCCTGAGCCAGCTCCCACTCGTGCGAGATCGTGCTCTGCCTGCTCAGAGCGTCCGCCGTCTCGTTGTCGTCTCCGGCCAGATGAACAGCCGAGATCGAAACTTCCTGCTGGATGGCCCAGAACTCGAGCTGCATCGCCTCCCTGCACAGAGGAAGTGACCCTGCCGCCCCATTTTTGTTGAGGTAGTGCATGGCCACTGTGTTGTCCGTTAGAATCAGGACACTCTTTCCTCGCACAGTCGGCAGAAAAGTCTTCAGGGAAAGCCTGACGGCCCTCAGCTCCAACAGATTGATATGGAGTCTGGACTCCGACAGAGATCAACGACCACTGACTGTCAACTCGTTGGCATGAGCTCCCCATCCCGTGAGGGATGCGTCCGTCAAGATCGTCACCTCTGGCCAGGGCAGCCAAAATGGGACCCCCTTCATCAGATTGCCTTCGAAGGCCCACCACAGAAGGTCCTGGGCGACCGAGGGCGGCACCTGAACAGGGTCCGACAGCCTGCCGGAGGACTCAGACCACTGGAGCTTCAGTGCCCACTGCAAAGATATCATCCGCAGACGAGCCTCTGGCACTAGAAGAATGCAGGATACCATGAGGCCGAGCAGTCTCAAAAACCCGGACGCTGGGAGATTCTGGGCAAGTTGAAACTTGTGCACCATCTGCTGAATGTGAAGAGCCCTCACCTGGGGTGGAAAACACTGCCCCAGGGATGTGTCGAGCACTGCTCCGATGTACTGGAGCCGCTGCGTTGGTGTCAATAGGACTTCTTTAAATTGAGAGAGAAGCCCAGCTTGTGAAGGGAGTGGCAGGTGACGGACAGATGATCCAGGACTTGCTCGGGAGAGCTCCCCCTGATCAACCAATCGTCCAGGTAGGAGTAGACGTGAATCCCCCGTAGGGGTAGACGTGAATCCCCCCTTTCCTGTCCTGAGATGCGCTGCCACCACCACCATGAGCTTGGTGAAAACCCTCGGGGCGGAGGTCAATCCGAACAGCAGGACCCGAAACTGAAAGTGCGAGTCGCCAACCGCGAACCTCAGGTACTTCTTGTGCTTGGGATGGATCGGCACATGGAAGTAAGCGTCCTTGAGGTTGGGAGACACCAACCAGTCCTGAAGATGAAGGGCCTGGAAGACTTGAGAGAGAGTAACCATCTTGAACTTGTCCTTCCTGAGGAGTTTGTTCAAACCGCGCAAGTCCATGATGGGTCTCAATCCCCCGTCTTTCTTCGAAATCAAAAAATGAGGGGAATACCATCCCTTGTTCCTCTCCGCTACAGGCACCAGTTCTATGGCGCCTTTCTCCAGCAGGGCTTGAATTTCCTGCGCAAGGAGCGGATCCGGACTCTTCAAAGAGAGGTTCCCAGGTGAATTGTCGTGAGGCCTCTGCCGAAAGGCAAGATAGTAGCCGTGGGTTATGATCTCCAGAAACCACACATCTGAAGTAATGGCTCGCCACTCTACAAGATGCTGTGCCAGCCTTCCCCCAACCGGCGAACCATGGGACCTGGCCTCATGACTGAGTGGTAGCGGCCGCGGCGTGGCCTGAGGGCAAAGAGGCAACTGCCCGAGCGGCCTTGGCACCTCGAGTACGCTTGTTTCCACCTCTGGCACTCTTACGGTGGCCTCTTTGACTGCTAGCTCCTCTCGCTTTACTGAAGGACGAGTAATAGCGAAAGGAACCTCCCCTCCATTGCTGTCCCCTAGGACGAAAAGGCAGAGGTTGTCTAACTGCAGCGCCCAATGACTTTGCTGCAGCTTTGGAGGTCTGCAACCTCTCAAGGCTCTCGTCAGCCTTGCTGCCAAAAAGATGTTCACCATCAAAGGGCATGTTGAGGAGCCAGGACTGCACATCAGGAGCGAACCCAGACTTCCGCAACCACGCAAACCTGCGTATTACGGTGCTCGCCGCCATTGACCGGCTGACACAATCTGCCTTGTCCAAACCCGACTGAACGGCCTCACACATGGCATCCTTGCCATCCTGAACCATAGCAAGAAAACCATCCCGTTCGTCCCCTTCGGGAATATGTTCAGCCGCTAATGCAACACAGTTCCACAGAGTGTGTGTGAAACGAGACAAGGCACATATGGAGTTGGCTGCCTGAAGCACCATACCCCCTGAAGAAAACACTTTCTTCGCCCAGCCGTCAAAACGTTTGTCGTCCCTATCAGGAGGGATGGTAGGATACGACGCCTGCTTTGCCGGGGCCGTAGCTGCCTGCACCACCAAACTCTCCGGAGTGGGGTGCCTGGACAAGTAGCAGGGGTCGCTACTGGCTGGATGGTATTTTCGCGACAAAGACTTGCCCACTGCCGGGAGACTCTCCGGAGCAGTCCAAGCCGCCGCCACCCTTCTCTGCAGAGCCATAGGAAACGGCAATACCGGGCCAGTGGGGGGACCAAGATCAAGGATGTCCGTGAGATCATCCTGAACGAACTCCCCTGGGGGAGCCGACCAACCCAAGTACTCGGTGACCCGAGACATAAGGCGCCGATATGAAGAATCGGCATGAGTGCCAGGCTCCGGCCTACAAAACTCCACCTCCGGAGAGGTGTCCAGTCCACTTGCATCATGAATTGACTGCCTCAGGACATCAAACTGGCTATGGCCTGAGATAAGCTCATCTGGTACCGTAACCGGAACCAAGCCGTCATCAGAGCCTTCATCACCCTCTGAAATGTACTCCAGGCAGTGAGAGGAAGACATCTGGGGACCAAAGCTGTGCCTGACCTTAACCAGAGCCTTTCTAGGGGCTAACCCCGTGCCACAGGGCCCCTCCGACACCACCGCCTCGAAAGGCATCGAGGGCGCCGAACGAGTCGGCGCCGGCGTCGACAGAAACAATGTCGACGTTGAGCGAATCGGCGTCGACATCAGGTGCAGCGCCGCCAGCATCGACTGCGTCGACACAGGCCTCGAAGCCGGAGCTCCGAGCGCGTCTCTCGACTACCTAGGCACCGACAGCGTCGACGACCCCCTCGGAGGCGGAGCCTCGAGAGAAATCATCGACGACCTCGGCACCACAGGCGTCGACGTCTTCTTCGAAGATGGCACAGGATCACGCGGTCTTGAGTGCATCGAGGACCGGGACCTGGTACGGGCATGGCGAGAACGGCTACCCTTGTCTGAGCGGGACCTCTCCCGTGAGACCACCCAAGCCCAAAGTCGTATGAGCGGTGTCTCTCGACCGGTACCGTCTGACCCCCACTCGGAGGCACGGACGGACCGGTGCCCTGCGATTCAAGAATCGCTAGCATCTGCTTCCCGAAGGAAGCCCATTCCTCCGGTGTCACTTGCATGGAGGGATAAGCGACCCGCCGACAGGCGGAGTCCTCGGAAGAGGACGGGGAAGGCGACCGATGCCGGCGCTTCTGGGAATGCCTCGAAGAGGCGGAGGAGTGGCGAGACCGACTCCTGGAAGGAGACTCACTGGACTTCCGACGATGACGTGGAGAGTCGCCTCTCGAGTCATCCGTCGAAAGCCCCGCAGACCTCGACTTCCGGGGCTTAGACACCCGACCTACCGACAGCTTCTTCTTGCATTCCCGCAAGGCCTTTGCTGTGAGCGACTGGCAGTCGACACAGTCGTCCGTATCGTGGGCCTCCTCGAGGCACCAGAGGCAGGCGTCGTGCGAGTCTGTGACCGACATCTTGGAGCCATAGTCCCCGCATTTCTTGAAGCCCGGACGCAGGGTTGAAGACGAAGTAGACATCGCCACGAACAAGTATTCACAAAAAAACGAACAGGTTCAACGAACTGAGAAGAAAACAGCAAACTCCAAAGAGTCGAGGCGTACCGAGATTCACGAAGCGAACACGTTCGCGGAAAAAAACGTAACTGAGGCTATGGCCGTTGTGCATCCTACTTATCACATCGGGTGACGTCGGCCGTCGGAGGAGGTCCTCGGGGACGGCGCATCGACGCAGGACGCAGACGCCGAAGATTTTCCGAAGCAGCACAGCTGTGGACATTACCTGTCATAAATACGGAATACGTCGGAGGACCCAATCCCCTCGAAATAACATTTTACTGAGCAAGAGAGAATTTTTGGGATGTTCAAATTTGTCGCTGCATTTCAAAACCCCCAGGTTAAAGAAGCAGGTATCCGACAGGCAACACCACCGGAGCTCATATTTCACTTGGTATTTCAAAAGGCCATATTTCACAATTATAAAAATTACTATTTAAGAGTGACCCTAAATTAAAATTCCTATATATGCGTGGGAAGAGGATCCAGGAAAGAATACTGCACCAAAATAACGGAATCTTATTTGGGCCACAGCGCAGGAATCATTTAAATGCATTATGAAAATGCTCCTATAAAGTTTGTTTTCAGTGGCACCTACACTTCACCCTTCCTCATCTGCATTTACACATTTACACAAACCAATTTTCCGTTTTGTTGGAGTTAATTAAGAGATGTGAACCATCATTTTCTTTGGTTTTTTATGTAGAGAGCTCAGGTATCATGTTTTCCTTAGTATTTGCGCCGCTCTCGCTTCCCGTAGCGAAGAGCCCAGGAGAAGCTCCCAGGGAACTTGGTATGCTCCACCAACAGGGGGAGCGTGTAGTAGGCCGAGGAACTTTTGCAATGATTCCTGTCAGGAGGCCCTGCAATGCAACGGCTTGTGGGCAGGTCGGAAGGATATATATTGTATCCCATGAGGCGCGAAGAGAGAGAGCTTCCGGAAGATCCAGCGAGAGCAGTCCGGCTCTCGCCTGCTGGAGGGAACACCTTTTCCAGCTGTCCTTGTCCCAGCTGGCCTGTCTCTCTCCCCAATCCTGGGTTGAGAGTTTGGGTCCGGCTGGAGGCAAGGGATCAAGATGGGGAGAAGGCACCACTCCACTGGTGCTGCTCTGCTAGAGCAGGGCCTAGGTGCCGTTCCCAAGTGACTGCAGGTGTTGCTCTGCCGCAGAGGTAGGAGGTGGACGGTGAGAGGGGAGCAAACAAATATTGAACTGTGTAAAAGTAAACACTTGCCAGCAATGCACAAGCGGGCATTGCCGTGTATTCACTTTACTTTCCTGTCAGTGTGAGGGGGAACGAAAGAGCGAACAAATATTGAACTGTGTAAAAGTAAACCCACTCGCAAGCAACATACAAGCGGGCAACGCAAAAGGGTTGCTGGGGTCCAGTATACTGTTTCCTGCCCAAGTGAAGGGAGCAGTCATGTGCCCCTTTGTTTTTTTCCCCTCTGAGGAGGCTGCAGGAGCAGGCAGATTTCCGTAAGTGTGGGGGGGGGGGGTGGGTTTAGTCACTACGTGGTATAGTGGTTTCAGTCTCCCCCTCGAGGGGTAGTGTTTCTGTAATTATGCTCACGGAGGAAAAGAGGGGAGCCCTAGGGCATGTAAACCTTTAAGTGAGGAGAAGCCAGTTTAAAGGTTAACAATCAATCATTTATTTACTAGAGAGTATTTGAGCTCTCTCAGGTGGCCCAAGGTACGCTATTCCCTCATTTATGTTACCAATGTGAGTTAACTGATTTAACGGTCTTTCAAAGGTTAACAATCAATTATTTATTTACCAGAGAGCATTTGAGCTCCCTCAGGTGACCCAATGTACGCTATTCCATCATTAATGTTACAAATATGAGTTAACTGATCTGACAGTGTTTCAAGGTTAATGATTATTTATTTAACAGAAGGGAACTAACCCACTATCAGGTGAACTGATGTATGTTGCCCAACCATTTATGTAACAGATGCAAGCTGACTGCCTTACCCTGAATGTTATGACCTTTGTAATGTAACAATGTGCTATTTGAACCAAATTTGGCCTGTATAAAACAAGCTATCAAGCTGGTGAACTGAAGATAAATCTGTGACTGTTCTATTTACACTAGGTGCGCCCTAGCCAATCTGAGCAGCAAGGTCTAACATATATCATAGGAGAGGGCCCACGCTGCCAAAGCCTCTACCCCCTCAGGAGGGTGCGGGGGAGGGGTGCAGGCCATGGACATCATAATATAGCCCACTCATTGCCCCCTGAGAGATCATTTCGCACATTTGTGCTGTAAGGTGTGAATAACGCATTCTCAGGACTCCTACAGGTTGCAGCACAAGCCACTTTTACGATCTCTATGGAGTAACACCTTACACTAACTTTGGAGGCACTGGGGTCACTCATCCACAGTCACGGCAAGGGGATTATTTTAGTCACTTAGTGGATAAAGTTACACAAACACAAAGATGGCACACGAGTATGTGATACACTAGATACAAGCCGAACGGCTGGGCCTGAGGCCTGCTTCATAAAAGGTGCAGTCTCTTTAAACATTACCACAGATGAAGTGCTAGCCATGACTGGTACCTTGGAACCCATCATGGGTAAGGTGAAAAGTGTGGGCCGTATACTTCAGCAAGCCCCCAAATGTTTTATACTATGTTATGGTGGAGTTTCTCTTGCAGGTAAACTCTTGCCCAAGGAGATTCAAGGCGGGGAACCTGTAAATCACCTACCCGGTCTGGGGCTTCGATGCTTGGCTCGTGGTACCTCCACGCTCAGAGGACACCACGCCCACTAAAGAGGCCACTGTCATCGCTACTGCAGTGGCTGAAGCAGTTAAAGTCACCATGGAATGAGAAGGCTTGTCACCCTTCTTTAGTGAACATGGGGCCTATACCCACCTAACACCATTTTCAGGAGAAAAACCTGTGCCTAAAGGAGAAGAGGGTTATGAACTGTGGGCAGACCTTGCACTACTCATGCTACAGGACTGGAAAGTGTCCGACCAGGTAAAAAGGAGACGAGTGATAGAAACTGTGCACAGACCTGTACTACAGACGGTACAGTCCCTCCGAGTCCAGACCCGACTTCTCTGCAAATGATGAGCGCACTGGAAGGGGCATTTGGCACTACTGAACCGGGGGAAGACAAAATGATGAGATTCCATGCTACCGCCCTTAAACCAGGAGAGAGACTGTCTGACTACCTAGTGAGGATTGAACAGATTCTAGGCTTGGCGCACCATAGAGGATGAGTAGAGACTTCACAACTGAATAGGTGCCGATTGAAACAGATACTCTGAGGAGCCAAAGAAGCTGCCATACCCAATTTGGAACTAAGACTGCGTGAGAAATTGGATACCCCTCCTGCTTATGAAGAACTACTAAGGCCAATAAGGACGCTGGAAGAAAAAACAGGTGACATTAATATCCAGAGCAACTCTGTTCAAGGCAGGAGCCCAGCACCCAACCATACTTCTCAGCAGAAACAGATCGAGGAGCTGCAACAATTGATAAAGAAAATACAGTCCCAGATGTTAAACTGGGACAGTTGGAATACCAATCAGCCATGAGGCAGACAAACGTTTCCTCCCTCTCGTGATCAAGAACAGCAGCTGTTTCGATGAGCTCAAGAGCCTCAAGACTACGTCCCCCAATCATCTGCACCATGAGCACCCTGGAGATTTTGTCATAGATGTGGGGATAAGAGACACTCCACTCATTTGTGTGATCAGGACCATGACTATGCCCGAGTAGCTGCTCGATTCGAGTCCCTGAAACCAGCTTCAGCCCGAGCTGCGTCGGGAAATTCCCAGAAGGTTGTAGCGGAGAAGCAGCTAGAACCTCGAACCCAGGAGAAAGCTCCATCACAAGAAATTCCGACATCGCCATAAGGACATTACACTCTCAAGTGCCAACTACCAAGCATCCAGAGAAGGCTCAGAAGTGTTAAACAGCTGACCACCTCTGCTTAGTCCGAGAGCACTGCAACCCCAAGAAGACACTAGTAGGGTCTTCCAGCCGCCTACAAACTCAAGCTAGATATCATCGAGGCATTCCCGCTAGCCTTATAGGGCCCACTAAGACAATCCCAGTTGACCTGGAACGGAGGAGGACTACAGCACTGCTGGACAGTGGTTCCCAGGTTACCATTGTCTATGAGCCATATTATCACCAACATATGACCCATTTACCCTTGGAGCATCTGGAGGTTTTAAACCTGATGGGAGTAGGAGATGCGGCCTACAGATATCTGGGGTATGTCTGTGTGAAGATCCATCTACGTCAGGAGATAGCTGGGGTGAGCACCACCTTAACCACCTTGGCTCTAGTGTGCACTACAAAGAACTCGGATCCCGAAGTACCCTTAGTGATGGGCACCAACTCTGCTCTGTTTGGAACACTGGCCAAAATGTGCGTGGAGATGGCTGGCCCGCAGTTTGTACAGTCTCCGAAGATGCACCCAGCCTGCCGACAGGCTTACCTCAGAAAAAGCCTGGAAAAGCCTGAACAAACCAATGAGCCAGTGGGAGAAGTAATCATCCCCAACCACGGTCAAGCTGATGTATTGCCTGGACAGATGAGGATGGTGCTGGGCCATGTGCGCATCCAAGGACCAACCCAGTGCCAGAGATTGGTGATGGAGGCCTCTGAGGGTGAAGAACTGCCATGAGGTCTGATGATCCAACACACCTTGATCAGCAAAATTGGCCAAGGGTGAAAGGACATTAGAGTATCCATCAAGAATGTTACAGACAAGACCGTGCACTTGCCCAGAGGGGCTGAGAATTGTGCAGCTTCATCTTGCTGACTCTGTGGCCCAGGCAGCTGGTACTTGAAGCCTACCGGAGACCAGAGCAGGAAAGCTGCAGCTGAATCTCGGTAAGTGCTATTTATTTTTTTAAAAAAATAAGCACTAGCTGCGTTTTTTTTTCTAAGTTTTCCGGGCTGGAGGAGCCCGGAAAACTTAGAAATAAAACCGCAGCTTTAAAAACGTTGTATTTATGTTTGCGGTCGCTTTTGAAGTGACCGCAAACATAAATACAACATTATTGTGTTGGAAAATGCTGCGGTTTTTCTTTCCAAGTTTCTCAGGCTCGGAGGAGCCTGAGAAACTCGGAAAGAAAAACCTCTGCGTTTTCCAACACAACCGGGTTGTGTTTCTGCCTGAATCTGCTTTCCCATTTGGGGCTCTCTTAGGCAGAAACAACGCGGCATTGCAGAAAACAACCGCGTTGTTTCTGCCTGAATCTGCTTTCCCATTTGGGGCTCCCGAGAGCCCCAAATGGGAAAGCAGATTCAGGCAGAAACAACGCAGCATTGCGGAAAACAACCGCGTTGTTTCTGCCTGACTCTGCTTTCCCATTTGGGGCTCTCGGGCTCCCCACGGGGAGCCAGAGAGCCCCAAATGGGAAAGCAGATTTAGGCAGAAACAAAACAGCATTTAGCATTTCCCATTTGGGGCTCTCGGGCTCCCCGCGGGCAGCCCGAGAGCCCCAAATGGGAAATCAGCTGTAGGCAGAAACACTACGCGGCATGTAAACACATGTTTGCGGTTGCTTCAAAAGCGACCGCAAACATAAATACGTTTTTAAAGCTGCTGTTTTATTTCTAAGTTTTCCGGGCTCCTCCAGCCCGGAAAACTTAGAAATAAAACACAGCTAGTGCTTATTTTTAAAAAAAAATAAATAGCACTTACCGAGATTCAGCTGCAGCTTTCTTGCTCTGGTCTCCGGTCCCCGTCCTCCGCGTACAGCACTAATGAAGGGAAAGCCACCCAGCGGTAGCTTTTGTTTACTACAGCTGGCTGGCTTTTCCTTCATTAGTGCTGCAAAAGCAAAAGCCAGCACAGGAGGGCATCCATTTCACAAAATGGATGCGCCCATGTTCTTGCTTTTGCGAATTTTGAGCTTGAATAGCTCAAAATTTTAAATAGGAAGTTTTAAAAAAGAGAATGTTAGTATTTTTTTTTTATGTTGCCTATCTATTTTTTAAATAACATTTTTTACCAGACCATGCCTTTAACAACAGGACTGTGCCGGACCAGTACACCACCCCTCGAGTGGATGAGGAACTTGACTGCCTGGAAGGAAGCAGGTGGTTATCCATTTTAGACCTGTGGAAGGGCTACTATCAAATTCCTATGGTACCCAAGGACAATGAGAAGACGGCCTTCATCTGGCCATTGGGATTCTATCAGTTTACCCGAATGCCCCAAGGGATATCAGGGGCGCCTGCCACGTCCCAATGTCTGATGGAGAAAACTCTGGGGGACATGAACCTGCTTGAGGTGCTAGTTTACTTGGACGACATAATTGTGTTTGGCAGGTCCCTAGAAGATCAGAGATTGCTTAAAGTTTTGGACCGTCTCCAGCAGCAGGGACTCAAAGTGTCTCTAGCGAAGTGCAAGTTCTGCCGTACCAGTGTAACATATTGGGCATGCAGTGTCCGCCGACAGCATACAAGTTGATCCCGCCAAGATGGAAGCCCTGGACTCTTGACCCAAGCCCAACAATTTGTGGGAGGTGAGAAGCTTTCTGGGGTTCTGTAATTATTACCGGCGGTTTGTGCCCAGATTTGCAGCCATTGCCAGACCACTCACTGATTTGACCAAAGGCTATGCGTCACCACAGAAGGGAGCGACCAGAAAAGAAACCCAGGCCAAGACTCGATTCCACCCTAAAGAGGACTTTGGCCTGCGATGGAGTGCGGAGAGCGAACAAGCCTTAGCTCTCCTAAAAGAGACTCTTACTGAAGCTCCGGTGCTGTCCTATGCAGACCCACAACTCCTGTATATTCTACATGTGGATGCCAGCTCTCACAGGCTAGGTACAGTGCTCTACCAAGAACAACAGGGAACGATCAGACCTGTGGCCTTTGCAAGCCGTCGATTCAGCCCCGCTGAAATGAACTATCCCACCCACAAGAGTGAGTTCTTAGTAATGAAATGGGCCGTGACTGTAAAAATGCATGACTACCTCTATGGAGCAATCTTCACCGTGAGGACGGACAACAACCTACTCACCTACGTCATCAGGTCCGCCAAACTGGACGTTACTGGCCATAGATAGATAGCTGCTTTATCTATGTATACTTTACAGTTGGAATATCGCCCAGGAATCAATAACACAGATGCTGATGCACTGTCCCACAGACCCTATCCCGAAGACAGTCCAGAATTCATCACTATGGAAATGGCTTCTGTGGCCCCTATGAAAGCCTTGTTGAAGAAAAGCGCTGGTCCACCAGGGGAACCAGAGCATTTCATTGGTTGCCTGGGAGGGACCGTCCAGGGGGTCCCCGAGAGCTATTGCAAAGAAATCAGTCTTATGGCTCCTGCGCTGCCACACCTGAATCAAGTAGAACTGAGACAGCGCCAATTACAAGATCCAGAGTTATGTTATGTGAAGTGCTGTAGAACAAAGAAAATGGCATGAAAGGTCCGCCCCAGCACAACAATATACCCAACTATCAGATATATCGAAAGGAGTGGAGGTCCCTCGTGATGAAGGGAGAAGTGCTGTATAAGTCAAATATACACAGGCTGGTGCTACCCAGGTCCTTACGTACGCAGGTTGCTGCACGCCCTTCATGACCAACATGGACACTTGGGAAGTGAGAGGACCGTAGAGTTAGTATGAAGCCGATTTCATTGGCCGCGCCTGGGCCCCGAAGTCGAGGAATACTGCTGCACTTGTGCCCGATGCATCGCCCGAAAAAACCCTCAGCCATCCTGCGGCTACACTCCACATCTACAGAGCTCTAGACCCATGGACTTCGTGTGCGTGGACTTCCTCAGCCTTGAAATGGACAAAAGCGGGAGTCAGAACATCTCAGTAATAACAGACCATTTTATCGATATGCCCAAGCATATCCCCAAGAGACCAGAAAGCAACCACCATAGCAAATATATTTTGGGACACATTTTTTGTACACTATGGATGACCTGCTCACATTCAATCTGATCAAGCATGAGATTTCGAGTCCAAACTCATGAAAGAACTCATGCAGATGATTGGGGTAAGGAAATCTAGGACAGCCTCTACTACCCCCAAGTGGATGCCCAAGCTGAACGATTCAACCGCACATTGTTGGATATGCCGGGGACACAATGCCAACGGGAAACTCAGGTGGAGCCAACATGTATCCACCTTGGTGCACGCCTACAATTGTACCCGAAATGACAGTACTGGGAGAGATACTCGCTTACCATAGACTTGTGCTTTGGAACATCCTCTGATGGGACAGGAGTAGAGAACTATTGCAAGCACGTGAGAGACCTGCGCAACCAGCTGGCACAGGCATTCCAGCTAGCATGAGCCGCTGCTGAACAGAGTGAACAACAAAACAAAAGAAGATATGATGAAAAAGTCAGGTTCCACAAGTTACAACCTGGTGATCGTGTACTCATCCGGAGTTTGGGGCGAAGAGGTCGGCATAATCTGGGCGACTGCTGGGAATCGCAGCCCTACCTCGTGGAGAAACAGTTAACAGGGTTGCCTGTGTACAGATTGAGAAGGGAAGGCACCCCGAGGGATGTAAAGACCCTCCATCGAAATCACCTCCTACCCCTAGTGGATGGTGTGGAAATGAATCCTACGGTTGCCGGAGTTGCTGCTTCACCCAGTCAGAGAATCACATGGACTCAACCACCGGAAGCACCCCATGGGAAAGAGCCACGCCCGCCCGCAGGACTCATCTCTACCGTCTGTAGCCTCAGGTTCAAATGAGAACATAAAAAATGAGGACCCAGAGCTGCCGACCAAGCAAGTAGCCCACCAGCCCTCAGATACGACAGCTGTTCAACCCGAAGGTGAAGAGGACAAAGATCCTGAAAGTTTAGACTTTGCTTACTGGAGCTGAATGGCAGATCCCACTCTGGGCCCATCCGGATTGTCGGAGAACCAGAGTACAGTATCAGCGTTTGGAGACACTGACCTGTTCGTCACAATCCAAGATGGGGACATACCCAGACCCACCTCTGTGATGTTGGACAGGGCTCCAACACCAATAGACCCTCAGGAAGCATCCTCCGCAACTCATCCAGAAGCTGATGGAGAGCTCTGTCGATCTCAGCAAGAGGTCAGGCCAATCTGTGTGTTGAGTTATGATGCACCTGGGACCCAAAATGAGACTATCAGGAGGGGATTTACTGTTCCATCGTTTGCATGTACCAACTTCAATGTTTGTAAACCAATTGCATAGGCTCGACAATGGTGGACTGTACCATTGTTATGGAATGGTAAATGTCAGTTTGTGTTGTCTGCACCACTATGGTATGTAAACCCTTAGCGACAAGGGTATCTCACGGAGGAGGGGGTGAGTGTAAACCATCATTTTCATGTGGTTTTTCATATAGAGAGCCCAGGTTTCATGTTTTCCATAGTATTTGGCCGCTCTCGCTTCCCGTAGCGAAGAGCCCAGGAGAAGCTCCCGGGGGAGCGCGTAGTAGGCTGAGGACGTTTTGGAATGATTCCTGGCAGGAGGACCCTGCGATACAGCGGCTTGTGGGCAGGTCGGAAGGATATATATTGTATCCCTTGAGGCGCGAAGAGAGAGAGGTCCCGGAAGATCCAGCGAGAGCAGTCCGAGGCTCGCCTGCTGGAGGGAACGCCTTTCCAGCTGTCCTTGTCCCTGCTGGCCTATCTTTCTCTCCCCAATCCTGGGTTGAGAGTTTGGGCCCGGCTGGAGGCGAGGGATCAAGGTCGGGGGGAGGCACCATTTCGCTGGTGCTGCCTGCTAGAGCAGGGCCCGGGTGCCGTCCCCGTTGACTGCAGGTGTTGCTCTGCTGCGGAGATAGGAGGTGGACAGTGAAAGACGAGCAAATAAATACTGGGTAAAAGTAAACGCACTTGAAAGCAACGCACAAGCAGGCAGTGCTGTGCATTAATTTTCCTTTCCTGTCAGAGTGAAGGGGAACAAAAGAACGGACAGATAGTGAACTGTGTAAAAGTAAATGCACTCGCCACCAACGCACAAGCGGGCAACGCAAAAGGGTTGCTGGGGGCCAGCATACTGTTTCCTGCCCAAGTGAAGGGAGCAGTCGCGTGCCCCTGTTTTTTTCACCCTGGGGTGGCTGCAGGAGCAGGCAGGTTTCTGTAAGTGTTGGGCATTTAGTCACTACATAGTGTAGTGGTTTCGGTCTCCCCCTCAAGGGGTAGTATTTCTGTATTCACGCTCACGGAGGAAAAGAGGGGAGGGCCATGTTATGTAAACGTTTAAGCAAGGAGAGGTCAGAAATCTGCCAGTTTAAAGGTTAACAATCAATTATTTATTTACCAGAGAGTATTTGAGCTCTCTCAGGTGACCCAAATTACGCTATTCCATCATTAATGTTACCAATGTGAGTTAACTGATCTAACAGTGTTTCAAATTTAATGATGAATTATTTATTTAACAGAAGGGAAGTGACACGCTATCGGGTGAACTGATGTATATTGCCCAACCATTTATGTAACAGATGTAAGCTGACTGCCTTACCCTGAATGTTATGATCTGTGTAATATAACGATGTGCTATTTGAACCAAATTTGGCCTGTATAAAACAAGCTATCAAGCTGGTGAACTGAAGATAAGTCTGTGACTGTTTTATTTACACTCGGCGCACCCTAGCCAATCTGAGCAGCCAGGTCTAACATATATCATAGGAGAGGGCCCACGATGCCCAGAGCCCCTATCCCCTTGGGGGGTAGGCTATGGACATCTTAATATAGCCCACTCATTACCCCCTGGGAGATCATTTCGCACATGTGTGCGGTAAGGTGTGAATAACCCATTCTCAGGACTCCTAGAGGTTGCAGCACACACCACTTTTCCGATTTCTATGGAAGTAACACCTTACAGAGAGAAAGCATGGCCCACATGTGGTGGTCATGCCCCAAATCCCTGATTTAATGGACGGAGGTTCTCACTAGGATAAAAGAAATTACTCAAACTCAATTACTGATGAACATCTTATTTGCGATTTTATGGGATACCAAAGAATCGATCTATCAAATGTTATTACACACCTATTTGTAATTGCAAAAAAAGTCCTTAACGAGGACCTGGAAAGGGCCCTTGTGAGTGTGTGGCAGTGTAAATTGTCTCTTTCTGTGCCATTCATTTAACAGCTCTCAGATATATGTGCAAACTTGATAAACTCCCAACATGTTTTTAAGACACTAATTGTCTAAAGGTTTCTCTTGGACTTAATATAATATTAAGCCTATGCAGTGGGGGTGACTAATGGAGGAACAGTGGGCATTCCAATTGAAATGTTCAAGGGTTACTGGATGGGTAACTCATACGAAGTACGCTCTGATGACCTATTTTGTGGATGTGTTTTATGACTGACCTATTATTTTATACTGAACTATGTTTGTTCTGAATAGAACATTGACTCCCTGATTCTATCCATGCTCCATGACCATAAAATGTTAAATAAAAACCTAGAAACAACATCTGTATAGCCCATTATTGAAAGTCGAGTGGGGGACAAAGACATCTACATATCTCTGAGGTGTAGATCCAGTGAAACGTGTTTGCACCTTCTGTGATTTTCTACGAGCTGGCAACAGTTATCTGGTCTCTGTCATGTGATTACAATTAGGCACAGCAAAACAACCCAGTATTCCTTTCACCTTCGCCTCACAAGTCTTTTTACTATCATGTATATTAGTTGTAAGGAAATAGGACACAGTCCATTTACTTTTAAATGTTCCATTATGCAGAGGACTGCAGGTGGTCATTCGCACTCAACAAATATATATCGATGCAAATAGAGCCATGGATGATTCGCCGTCCATCAACCTTCCAATATGATGTTTATCTACGATGGCTGCTATGGATGTCCCACTATACTTGTATTTTCTCCCTTTCCTCTGCTTTGGAGTAGAAAATAGGTAACAGGCGTGTCACAAACACATGCAAACTTTAAACAATTAACAGGAAAACTCGATTTTCAGCCACCTTAAGGGGAGTGCTTTGTTTTTAATGAGACTGGATGTTTGCTCTTCGTTCACCTACTTCATTTGTATTTTTTGTTGCCTAGGGTTAGTCTGGGGTTAGCCATATTATTTCCCTGCTATTCTGTTTTCTGGCTGGCAAAACCTGCTCCCCATGACCTGTTATTGCAGATGGTTGAGTGGATTAACCTAATCCCAGGAGCCTGCATTTAAGCATACTTATTATCTCCTACAGACAAAAACATCAAAGTGTTAGTAAACATCAAAGTAGCGACCATTCCAGGAAAGATAATGACAACACACAAACCAAATGAGGTTAGTGAAATGTTTAGTAGCTATATTTTATGTTCTGAAGTTGATGCTATGCGGGGCATTTTCTTTTAGCAGACTCCCAAGAGACATTAAGTCTCTGTGCAGACATATTATTTCTTTGGCTGTCAGAGGGAGCCACAACGCAGGTCCTAAAAAGCTCTTGCAAATGCTGTGTACGAGCTTTTTACTGCACACATGAGAGGGAGATCAAACAGCAAGAAAAATTGTGAATTTTCAAAACTAAATGGAACATGTCAATTTACAGTGAAATCCCTCCACTCCAGTCTTTTAGCACGTTTATAGATGAATAGCATACCATCATGTAATTATGAGGACTATTGGTTGATAAAGTGTCAGAGTCCTGGGCAGGAACGGTTTGTTTTATCTTACAAACATTTTATTAATGTATGGGTACAGTTTTACACAACAGCCCCAAGCACTGCAGCTGTCTGTGTTCCAATGGCAAACTAAGCAGCAAAAAGCGTTTGACTTGAATTTCTTAATCAACATTAATGAGATGTCGAATGGGGTGTGTTTTTCATTTATGTCAAAGCCCTAAGAGATCTTCTGGGGAAAGCATGAAACAAAGTGGATTTTCAAAAATTCCAATGTAGATTTGCGTTTATTCTCAGGATATGCTCCCCAGATAGCACACCACTCTTGCTTAGTACTTGTTCAGGGGAAAGGTCCCATTGTATTTCTTATTTCTTCCTCAAGTGCCCAAACGTTAAAACATAAAATGTTATTTGTGTTAATAAAAAGGAATTTTAGAGAACAGATGAAAACGGCCCACAAGAGATTGCTGCAGTGGAACAGGTTGATACAAGGACATTGAGATTCAATTGCACATGCTCTGCTGCAGATGTCACATCAGGGGGTGTGAGATTGTAGGTTGTGGGCTTAAACGAACAAAGCGACTCCAGAAATCAGAGACAAGATGTTCACTTGTGGGCTTTTAGCGACTGTATGGAGATGCACTCAACCCGAAGAAACATGGAAGATACATCATTATATGTATACTTTGTAGAAAACGTTGCATTCAATGACGGTAAAACTAAAACAGGATACAGTATTTAAAGAACAGAAACACAAATCGTGTCACTGAAACCATGGCATTATGCCACCTCGGGACTTTACAACTACCATTCGAAACAACTTACAAAGGCACAAAGTTAGCACTAAGAGATCACAGGGGGATGTATTTGGGGGCAGCTAATGGGCGGGAATGTCAATAGGGATTTAGCATGGCTATATGCAGTCAATGATTGGGTAAATCACCAAAGAACACCCACAGGATGTGTGTCCCTCCTCCCTTAATCTCTCTCCTCTCTACTTCCCTTGTCAATAGTTTCAGTTCATAGGCAACACATACCGTGCCACCTATTGCGCACAACTAACAATTTGAAAAGAAAAAGAGAACAATTCCAAATGGCTCTGCATTTTAGCAAGGTTCGACTAGCGTTTCGCAGGGGGTGGAGGGCAGGTGGGAACACAAAAGGAAAGGAAACTGACAGACGACAGACTAAATGCACCTGGAGGACCTTTTCATTGGTGATCTACTATTCATTATTTATAATCCATTCGTCCCAAAACAATCAAAATATCTCGATAAATCTCTACCCCTCTGTATCCAGCTAAACTAGTATGATGTGCACAAAGCTTGATAAGGGCAGGCAGTGAATTTTGTGGTGCTGTAAACTCACCAGCGGTCGAGCATCCTCCCTCTCCAAGATCTTCTGTGCTTGGTCAGCTGGAAATCTCAACACTGTTGTGATGACCTTTGCCATGGTCTAAAAACAAATAAAAATAACTTTTATAAGCAGGCTGCAAGCTTAGATCATGAAGGCAAGACACACTAATGTATGAATGTCCCCAACATTCTCTGCAACAAGAAACGTAGAACGTGAAAAGGGATGTAGACATATCATTCAGTTGACAGATGGAGTGTGGTGAGTTTTAGGAGAGCCCACGAGATTTCTGAATTCTACGCATGCAGAAGACCTGCTTTGCAATGACTGTGAGGCTGAAAGCAGGAGCTGCACTTTCCTGGGCTATTATTGTTTTACCAAAGACCAAGCAACAAATATTCCATATTTAACATTCATAGAATGTGCAGCAAAAATAACTTTGAAAGCAAACGACTCTAACTGCGGTTCGTTTAGCTCACTTATAATGCAAGAGAGACATTGGTTAAACAATCTTACCCTAAGGAGCCACAAGTGAATGATGCAGAATGCAATGCACACATGCATTGTCTGTTGTGCAGAATTGTCTACTGCAACAAAACCTAAAACGCTTGGCTTTGCAAAGACATGTGCAGATCTCTTCAAATGTCAGACAAATATGCAATCACCGTTATGTGATTAACAGACCATAGTGATTCAACAAGTAATAACCATGAAGTGGCATGACATTTATAAAGAAAAACTGGTCATGACCAAAGCTCACCAAAAATGCAGTGTTTGGATCTTGAATAGGTGAAGCTGGGAAAAAGAGGGTTTTAGGACTAGTGTTTACCACCAACAACGTGGCATCACAAAGTACACAGGATAACATTCATAGGAAATGCAAAGTACTGATAACAACACAGAGGCAATTTAGTCATTTATCTTCAGCAGTTAAGGAACAGTCTACGATACAGCACTGCCCACCAATCCCCATAGGCATTGGCACCATTAACATTAATCGCAGGCAGACTAGTCCCAAAATCTCGAAGTCTACCAAATGTATAGATTGCTGTATTACATAGGTCATATTACTGCAGCCATTCCAGCACCAAAGTCCATATTTATGCCTCACTCATAACATGATCACGTGTAACACATATAATGCATTAGCTCGCTTTTGGGCGACCCTGCTCCCTCATGCAATAATCCATATTTTTCTTCCCAAGCCTTATACACATTGTAATTGCTATATAATTTGAGTTTACAGTGCTGCAAGAAAAACAGAGTCGATATTATTTCTCTCTTCCCCAACGGTATGCGCCACACTGTCACTCCACAGATCACATTCCATTGCAGTTCATTGCATCAGTTCTTTGTGCCATATCTCAAATCTAGGAGGAGTCTTTTTCAACTAAAATCACTCTCGAAGAGCAAGGAATTATTCCCAACACACAGCTCTTCACACACGACTAGGCAAAATTAACCCTGCGGGATCGACTCATGCTACACAGGATCATACTGGGTCCCATGAGCTCCAAAGCTGCTCCAACTCCTGGGACTGCGACAGCAGGCGCTGGTCTTGCAATCGCCACTGTGACTGCAGCCACTTGCCTAAATGCTGCTGCACTCCTCCTTGACTGAGGCACAATGCAATGACGACGCAGCTGCAGCACATGTTGCCGGTTGCCCATGTTACAGCAGTGGTGCCTCCGCCCGTTTTCTCGCCCTCTGCGGGCGGGCCGTCGCCGGCAGCTCCTTTGCAACCTCCCTTACCAGCCGTGTTTGGCAGCCAACTGCCTGTTTAGATGTGCTGCAGTTATGGACATGGATCGCTCCTGCCTGGACAAGCGTGGTTGGAGTTGCAGGAAGCTGCAGAGTCTAGACGTATGCCGTGGGAGTGGTCTGAATGCCTGGAGAAGGTGAGGAGCCCTTGGTTGACTGCTCTGGCTGAATGTGAGAACTGGCTGAGCGGTCCTTCTGTCCAGTCCTGAGATGGGACATGTTGAGGTGAAAGAACTGTGGGCCGAAGTGGATTCCTGCTTGGATATTTTAGACTTACAGATTTTGAGGAAAGAAGCAGCTCCTTGGTGCAGTAACATTTTAAAGGGGATCATGAATATGTATTTATTAGACTTTTCCTCCCACCCTAGCTATTTCTGAAGCTTGGGGTTTGGGTGGTTGGTTTGATTCATTATTGCTGGACTTCATTTATTATGTTATCTGGTTCATCATTGCATTTTTTTCTTTATGGACTCTCTTGTTTCCTTTTGCTTCTATCTTCTTTCTTTTCTGTTAAATTGTGTCATATCTAGGCTTGTACCATCGATTAATTTAAAGCAAAGCGCTTTGTTTCAAAGCGCTGTACTACGGGTTGCCTCGGAACTCACCAATAAAACATTACAAAAGTAATCCAAAAAGGAGTGCACACCAAGCAAGAAGTAACGCAATTTATACCGGGTCCCGCGCAGCTGGGACAGCAAGATTCATACAGAATGCGTAACAGAACTGCATGAACGGCAGTCAAAGATACGCCTCTAAAATAAAAGCTTTTATAATCATACAAACTAATTAGCATCAAAATACATTGCAACATTAGGATAGTACTGTGAGGGTGATTGGCAGAGCTACATCATTCCTCTATAGTGGCACATACATTATTCTGAAATGATTGGGTTCCCGCAAACCTTGCCACATTACCGTCAGCCACCTCTGTGAATCACAGTCAAACCACCAATTCCCACGTCATAGTGCCAAAACATTGAGACATTTGAAATGACCAGCAGAACTTGATTCATCTGCTGCCGGTCATCTTCATCCGTTTGTCATGGGAATACAACCGATGATGACACTGCAGGAGCCTTAATCCATTTAGAAGTTACCATTTTAAGGTTGCATCTTAGGAGCGCTTCAAACCTCTTCCCAAGTTCAGATGTGCAAAGGGGCAGTTTGAATCCGCCATGGGACATTTTGAAACCACCAGTAGACCAGTTTCATGAACTAATATGCCGAATTATAAAATGATTGTGCATTCACTTTTTTCTCCGGCACCCATGAGCTTTGCTTCCTGACCTCGAAAGTATCAAAAGGCTGTTCCTTTCTTACTGTATGATCCTGGGAACGTGTAGTTTATAATGTTCTGCCAGCCTCTGCAGCTGCCAAGCGAGTTAATCCGTTTGTGTGAATGTGAATTTGTTTCTAGTGAAAATCAAGCTCTGAGGCCTGTTACAGTGCCTCAGTCTAATGTTTAGTTTAGTTTATTTATTTATAGAGTATGCCTAACCCTTGGCGCTTAAGCCTTGTATACTTAACTGTAACCCATTTTTATTGCCTATATGTTATTTGCTTGAAACACAATTATTTAGGGCCTTCTACAGCCTAGTACATAGAACTGTGTGGCTATCAACCAAGCCCCCTCACATGTTAGAGGTCTAATCCCGTAGCTGATAAGTTCGTGCCTTTTTACCACGCTCAACTTGCATTTTTACCACAGCGCTATAAAGTTAAATAAACAAAAACACACAGGGAATCTGACTACCCAACACCCTATTCAAATAGGTTGTAGGTCAAAGGATCTACAGTAAAAGGGTTGAGAGGTCAAAGGATCGACACCAAAGGGTCGACAGGTCAAAGGATCGAAAAAAAATGCACTTTTTTTTGGAGGGGGAGGGTTCCCCCACCCCCCTTTTTATTGCTAAAAAACACTTTTTACACACACAAAAAAAAAATGTGCACAAAAAAAAAAAAATCCATCCTTTGACCTGTCGACCCTTTATATTCGATCCTTTGACTAGACACCATTCAAATATTCAGTAACCTTTTGCCAGAATGTGTGTACTACCGGACCTGACCACAAGACATTCAAAATATCCCCATGTGGACCCCACAACTCTTACAATTCACTGAGTAATTATGGCATAATCCATGTATTTATTTAGGGGGGGCATGCTCGAGAGCCCGAGCGTGATGACAGCATAGTGTGGAGGCTCTGTTGAAGGCAGGAGATATGACGGCTAATATGCCTGCTTTGCTGGCCACATAGTGAATGGAATACTGATGAGACAGCGTACACTCCCGGGGTCAGACCGGTGTCCTTCACCATGCACTCGCTGTTTTGCAGACCAAAAACATGAAGCTTGCGGGCCGATGCCTGCTCACAGTGTAATGGCGGATGCGGAAGGATCGTAGCCGCGGGAGGAGCGGATGCGCTCAGAGGCCCAAGAGAGAAGGAGCCTCAATGCCCGAAGATATTGCATTGGAACCATGACCACGGGTCCCAACTACTGACATGAGGCTACGGGGGTGAGTCGTGTGTTTTTATGCTCCACCTTATGGTGCTCAGGCGCGCAGCTCTCTCACGCACATAGACGGCCGGGTGGCCGAGTAGGAGAGCACTTGTCCTGCACCTGTCCATTGCTTGGTTTTGCAGCAGAGGCCAGTTGGGCACCCGATCGAAGCGCCTGGGCTCCTACACCGCCCATCGGCCCGAATGCTGTGGGGGACCGGTGGACACCCAATTTCAGTGTGAGGCAGTCGCTGAGAACCCCCTACCTTCCTAGAGGGATAAAGGAGAAACACACGGCGCAGCTGATAGCTGCGATCCTGATCATCACTATGCTAGGGCTGGAGGCCCCCACTACGTCGCAGCGGCAACCTACCTGGCGACACATTCCATGGCGCATTGTACCCCATGCTGACAACCAGGACACCATTCACCAACACCCTCCAGACCTGAACACCAGGATGATATTTGCAGCGGCTACCTAACGCTATGCTGATAGATACCAGGGGGATACAGGCTAAGCAGCATAGTACCAACAGATCCACATTTGCGGCAGGCGATTACCAGCAGGAGTACTCACCCCCTCTCCTCACCCAAGTGGCAGTTTCTAAGGGGCACATATGCCCTGTTAAATGCTATGAGCACTATCCCCAGAGGGATACCATACTTTATGGGGACCGGTAACCCACATAGCACCAAGACACTATGAGCTTCGCTTATAAGGGCATGGTACCCAACTGGGCGCACCAATAAAGGGTCTTTCTCCGCAGCCTGGTGGCAAACAGTACAAAAGCTCTGTGCAAGCAAATTCACGCATTTATAACCCCCTGCAACATGCACACCGGCTTCACATAGCGCAACCACAGTGACCAAGTGATTGGCCAATGTTAGGCAGAATCCTGTGCAGTTCCCTTGGGGAACACTGCAAAAAGATTAAGACTACAGGAGTAAGCTGTAAACCCAATTGGTAGCAGCCTGTACCACCCAGATTTACCTGGTAGCTGTGCTGAGCAGTCAGCCTTCTCTCAAGAAGAGTTAGGCAGTATACAGATGATACACAATAGGGCTAAAAACACAGTAGAGCAAGCAAACACTGACCAGAGTTTGTTATCAAAAGTATATAATTATTTATTTAACACACTTCAGAAAATACACTAGCACTATAACTCAAAAGCAAGCTCCAAGACAATCAGAAAAGTATTACACCTCCCTTAGTAATTACTAGTAATGACCCCCAAACATAGACTCCATACCCTGGGACTGACTACTGTCTCCCAGGGCATGTAAAGTCTAAGTCAGAACACCACTTTTTGTCAAGACAGGGGTGAGCGCGTAACTTATATGGCACTCCAATAATTAGGTTAAAGGGAGAGAAAAAGGCAGGTCATAAAAATAAAACAGTTCCCAACACTTTTTAAGAGACAAAAACAAGATACTGAAGGCAGAGTATACTGTAGAGCCAAAGTTCATAGGCCAGGCCCACTTTGAATGGAGCAAGGCGAAATGTGCCCAAAGATCACACGGTTTAGCAATGCATTCAAGTCTTTGTAGAAATGTTCAAAAGAAGTTGAGGGGATTCAAAAGACAAAGTTAGAAGGTCTGGGGGCCAACCCAGTTGGAAAGCCAAGGATTTAAGGGTCACCTTTAGCAATCCGAAGAAAGGGAGGCCAGGTGGAACACAGTACCTTTAAGAGTGAGAAAGCTCCAGCAGTGGCAGTTGTTCCTGGCAGCGAGTGCAGTTCGTGGTTTCGACCAGGGGAAGAGAGGATCTCGTCGTTGCACTGCCCAGGGAAGAAACCAGCCGCGGAGTTAGTCGGTTAAAAGGTGCGTCCCTGGTATACGCAGTCGCAGTGGTGAAACTTGGCTATCCGGCTGCCGGGGTGCTTGGCACAGGCAATTCGACCAAGAAACGTCCTGGAAGGCGAAATGGCGAACTGGTTGATCCCACCAGCTCAGAGGGAGAAGACTCTTCCAGCAGAAGATCTCCTCTTGTCGTCGGGAAAGTGGTGAGGTTGTTGCAGCAGGGCTCCACCGGTGGTGTCGTCGTTGCAGATGGCTCAGCTTCTTCCCTCTTCGGATTTCGTAGGTCCTGTGGCGACTTCTGAAGTTCCAGTCCCAAAAGCCCTGCTTTCATGCAAAAAAAAAAAACACCATTCAACAGCCTAGCTGTCACTCAAACATGCTAACATGGCTCACCACTGGGCCAATCAGAACAGAGTGCGACTTGAGTTGCTAAGGCAACACACTGCAGGGTGCCAATTCCCCCACCCTCACATCCTGTGGCACCCAGACAGAGTGGCACCAGTTGGAGGGCTTCTGTGGAGAAGCCTGCCAAAAAGTGAAACAAAGGGCCTGACCTTGGTTGGAGTTACAGAGACAGACACAAACGCCATTTTAGAAAAGAGTTCTGGCAAAAAGACCCAACCAGTGATTTTATATTAAATAAATAAACCAGCAGTATATTTAACATTGCACCAAAATGTGGTGCGTTTAAAATCAATGGGAAAATCCCATAGGAAATATACTGGTGGAATATTTTGCGTGGTAACCACTGCCACCAGCCAGAAACTCGACAAGGGGGGACTGGACAGTGCCCCCTTGGAAACAGACCCAGGGGCAATCTAATTATCCCCTTCCAGTAACTTCCACAATATGATGGTTTGTACTGGTTCTGTTCACAATTTTGGACTAGTAAAGCCATTGGTGACTTTACATGCCCTGGGAGACAGTAGTCAGTCCCAGGGTATGGAGTCTATGTTTGGGGGTCATTATGACATCCCTGTGTTACTGCCCTGAGGGTGCTGTGTAACACATACACTAAAAACAGATGATACCCTATGGAGTAAAAAGACCCCATAGCCCATAAGCACACAAAAAGTCAAAGACATACCTCAAATCATGCCTAAGAGTGGGTGGAAAAGAGTCTCACACTTAGCAGGAGTAAAAAAAACCCAAAAATCCAGCAAAGCTGCTGGGGGACTCAGTAGGTTTGGGAATTTAGCCTTATAAGAGAATTCTCCCTAACAGCCAACCAGGCCTGGACGCAGCACTGGTGGGCCAATTACAACTTCAGCCGGTGTACTGGGACCGCTGCCACCATAACTAGTGGACCCGGAACTGGTGATTACTCCTGACTCGGAAAGGGGGAGCGACAAGGGTGGGGATGACGGCACCCTGGACCTTCTGCCGTGACTGCAAACTGGTCCGCCTGCCCCACTGCACTCCCGTGGGTCGGGACAGGGTTATGGCAGAAACTCTAACTGGCAACGCCAACAAAGGGGATAGCATGCCAGGCTCCGCTACACTGGTCCAACATAGTTCTGCAAGACAACACACGAAAATGGATGTGCAAAATGAACTGCAGACACTAACAGAGATGAGGGCAATTGGCCAGAGCATGCAAGAAACCAACGTTATGGTTCTTGAGATAAAGCCAGACATCCAGGACATGCAGACTCGCCTAAACGCCCAGGCCAAGTGCACTACAGATAATGAGCAGAAAATTAGCGAGCTCGAGGATAATAATTAAGGAAGTGCAACACCTCATGGCTAAAGTCGAGGACCAGGAAAATCACTCCTGACGAAATAACCTTCGAATCATCAGCCTCCCGGAGCAGGTAGAGGGCCTGGACCTCGAGTCGTATCCATACCGGATATTCCAAGACCACTTATATATCCAAGACCCACGCTCATACATCATTGAAAGATTTCACAGAGCACTGATCCCAAAACCAACACACGGTGACCGCCCAAGGCCTATAACAATGTGACTTCTCAACTTTCAGCGTACAGTAGCCATACTTTGTGCTTGGGCACGATCAGGGCATAGGGGACGGAAATCTGCATGTTCAACGACTACTCTGTAGAAGTGTCTAGTCGGAGGAGGTTTGCCTGCTGTTTACTGCATTAAAAGGCACACGATGGGGGGGGCTACAGGGCCCGACAAAGATGGCCGCAGGCCCGTGAAGCTCTCTGGCACCATATAAATCCGGTCCGATATCCAGAGGTCTCTGTGCTGCAATTCGATATCATGCTGTGTGTGCTGTTGTCTGCTGGTGCAGGGCCCTTGGAGACTCGTTTTTGGGCCGTTTTGGTGCTGTAATCTCGCTGGACTGGTCCTGTGCTGCTGCCGAGAGCCGGGCTGGAGAGGTGCGGGGGAGGTGCGGCCTCGGCGCGGGTTTGGCAGGGAGTGGAACCCTGCACATTTCGTGACTGCTGGATCTTCGAGCTGTCTTACGACGCCGCCCGGGATAATAATAAGACCCGCATCATCCCCGGACGCCTGTAGCTGGCCATCCGCAGCGACAAGGAGCGCAACGAACGGTTGGGCAGAGCCACCCCTGCCTGGGGTGGCGCTCTGCCTGACATCCTGAGGATCGAGGCTGGAGAGGTGTGGGGGTGGTGCGGCGTCGGCGCGGGCTTTGCAGGAGCAGAGCCCTGCATGGTTTGCTTGGACTGGTCCACTGACAGACTGACGGGAGCGGCGGCTGTCACCCCGGCGGAGGCGGGTGCAGACCGGGGGCCCTGTGAGGGTACCGCTGTCGGTGTCTGGGGGATTCGCCTCTACTGGGCGGGCTTGCAGCTCCCGGCGGGCCGTGTACACAGGCTGCTGCGGAGGGGGAGCTGTGGTGAGCGGGTGGGAGCCGGAGCCCCCCCCCATCTACCTGGCTGCTGCGCTTGGGTGCCTGGCTGCTGGGGTCTTCGAGCTGGCTGACAGCACCGCCCGGGATGACAAGAAGACCTGCATCGCCCCCGGGCGCCTGCAGCTGACCATCCGCAGCGACAAGAGGCTCGATGAGCTGCTGGGCAGGGCCACCACTGCTCGGGGCGGTGTTCTACCCAACATCCGGAGGATCGAGGGCCACGGAGGAGGGGGCATAACCAGCAAGTAACAAGCCCAAGTTACCCACTCTCCCAAAAGGGGAAAATAAAAAAAATAAAAAAGCCTATGTTTGGGGGTGCGTGGGGACGGCGGTGCTGGGCCGTGAGGAGTGTGCCCGGGGACGGGACCCCCTCCCCGTAGCTGGATGACTGTGGGGGTAGGTGTCCTGCATCCACGGAAGCGCACCGAGAAGCAGACTTGAGCCCTGGGAAGCCTCCTGAGACACTTGGCCCTGGGACGGAGTCCATATGTGTGTGGCTGGTGAGGGGAGGACCCTGAAGAGAAGGCTACTGTGAGGGCACACGCTGGAGAAGGGAGAACAGCCGCCCTACGAGGTGTATGGCGAAAGCAGGTGTTGTGTAAAGGAGGGGGATGCCGCGCCTGGTCTAGGGAGGCCCTCGGCCAAGACCAGCTGCTCCAGTGAACCTAGGATGAATCCCTGCCGTGAAGGCCATCACCAAACCTTTTTAGGAACTGCACGCAGGTTGGATCAGTCTCCTGGGTGGCCACCTGGAGCTCCGTGTTGATTGTGGACTCTAACTGGGGGGGGTGTGGAAGGCCCCAGGGTGTCTAGGATCACGGACAATTGGCCCCTGGGGGGCATAAAGGAGTCTGGATAAGAGCCCAGTATGGATCGGGGGCCACTTCTCCTCCCCTTTGCGGACGTCAATAGCAGCGGCAATTGGTCCCAGACTGGGGGAGAGGCCTGGCAACCTTGGTCGCTACGCATTGTGGTCTGTTCCGGCGGCATGTACGCTCCACGCGTCATGTCCAAATCAAATAAGGGAGGCGAGCAGCAGTCGAAGCTGCATTTTGAGATGGCCACTCCGGCCGCGAACAGTGGAATTATGGACAACGTGGTGGTGGCTGGGCAGGATCCTGCGGCTGCTTTTCAGGATATTAAAGCTATGTTTTTGCAGCTGCAGTCCGGTATACAATCCTTAGACGGCAAACTTGATACGTTGACCTGTAAAGTGGACCACATGCAGGTCCGTCTGGATAAGCATGGGGAAAGATTGGACAAAGCCAAAGGGCGCATATCTGGAGTGGAGGATGTGGCATCTTCGGGAGAAATAGCTGCGGTCAGAAAGGCTTTGCGGGAACTCAAGTAGAAACAGGATGACCTCGAATCGAGATCTCGCAGAAATAACATTAGGATTGTTGGTTTGTCGAATCGGTGGGCCAGGGGAGTATGGAGTCTCTGGTAGAGGATATCCTGTGAGAATCATTGGGGCCTGAGGGCTTCTCTCCGCTGTGCATCGTGGAAAGGGCGCCTAGGATCCCGAGTGGGAGGCAACCGATCCCGGGCGCCTCTTCGTGTCCACCGATTGCTCGGCTGTTGAACTATCGGGACAGAAACACGGCACTCCGAAAGGCTAGAGAGAAAGGAGATTGCGGACCAAAGACAAAGTATGCTATGCTATATCCAGCTAAATTGCGGGTTGTGCATGGGGAAAGGTTTTGTTTTTCCAGACCCCGGAGGAAGCCACCTCTTTTCTCGATACGTTACCAAATTCCCCCGGATCAAGCGGCAATAACGAGTAAGACTGTTTCTCTGAGGATGTAACTCTGGCAGCGTGAGATTATTGATCTTTCGGTGTTTACCATCTTTGGGAGACTAAGCTTCTGCACTGGTGCGCGAGAGGGTCGGGCTCATAGTTGCCCCTTGTGCAAAAGCTGTTTGAGTGCCTGTTTGGGACGTCAATGTTGATGGAAGGTTGGGGTATCCAGCGGGGAAAGATGGGAGTAGGTGTTGGGGCTCAGCAGGGGGGTGGGATAGTGTGCGGGGGAAGGTCACAGACAAGTTGGGGGGTTGTTGGTGGAGGGAGAGGTGTGGTGGGGGGGATGGTGGGGTCATGTTCACTGTCAAGTTGGGGTTGTTGGTGGGTGGGGCGGGTGGGCTTTGGCACACTTAACTTAGGACCCTTTGGGGTTGTTCTGTTGCTTATACTTGGAAAGGCGAACCGAATTGTGGACTGTATGATTTCCGCCCATAGGCATGGTGTCACTTAAATTCTGTACGTGGAATGTCCGAGGACTGAAGTGCCCCATGAAACGCCGTAAAATATTGCTGCATATGCAGAGGCATGAGGTCGAAATATCATTTCTGCAGGAGACACACTTAACGAAGGACAATGAGTCTGCCTTTGGGAAAACATGGGGTTGTCATAGGTATTTCTCGTCCTATTCCACATATGCCCGGGGGGTTTGCATAATGATCCACCATGGGGTCGGGTTCCATCTGATTAAGATAATAAAGGATGATGGGGGCAGAGGCCTCATAGTGCAGGGCACCATACAAGGGAAGCTATACACATTAATAAACTATTATGGGCCCAATAATGACACGGTGGAGATTCTTGACTGGATAGATCGGCAGCTTGGAAGTCTATCAACTGGGGAGGTGGTTTGGGCAGGGGATTTTAATACTGTGTTGCACCCTAAATTAGATAGCTCTAGGGGGTTACGGGGAGGCGGGAACAGAGGGATGATCCGTTTGTGGGAGTTGACATTCATATGGGAAGTTGCCGACGTGTGGAGAGTGAGACATCCGGGGGTAAGGCAATACACATGTCACTCCGATACTCATGGGTCGGCCTCGAGGCTGGATTGTTTTCTCATCTCGCAGTCGTTGATGGGTAGCGTTAGGGGATTGAGATCCTTGCTCGCACTCTCTCGGATCATGCGCCTGTGCTTCTTGACTTGGGAGTAGTGAGGCGCGTTAGCAGGGAGTTCACGTGGAGATTCGAAAGTGATAGCCGCTCAGATTCGGTCTTTAGAGACGGGCTGCATGCAGCGATTAACTCCTTCCTCGAGTTAAATGTGGGCTCGGTGCAATCTTCGGGGATGCTTTGTTTGTTTGTGTGTGTGTGTTTATTTATTTATAATGCGCTAATGTACACAGGGGTATCAGGGCGCAACATTTACAGGAATATTTGAAGCTTAGTTACAATACACAGAGTGGGCAGGAGGCATACGTGGTTACAGTGTGTACTGGTAAGGTTGGGCATCATAGTCTTAATGTGTCTCCCGTTTCAGCCAGGAGACTACCTTAGATCGGAAGTTCTGATAGGGTAGGTCTGCTCTAAGGTTTGGAGGCAGCGAGTTCCAGAGCTTAGCCGCTTTTACCGGGAAGCTGTTGCCTCCTATGGTGGCCCGTTTGTAAGGGGGAACAACTAGACAATCTTTGTAAATAGTTCTGACGGGTCTTAAGGAGGACTGTCTGTGGAATCAGTTGATCAGGTAGATTGGGGCAGCATTGTTAAGGGACTTGTGGATGAGTGATGCCGTTTTTAAGAGAATTTTATCTCGGGTAGAGAGCCAGTTGTTCTGTTGGCTGAGTCCTGTAATGGGCTCTCTTCTGGAAATGCCCAGAGCTGCTCAGAGCGTTGTTCTGGAGGGTTTGCAATTTACTGGTGGTAGCCTTGGAGGATCCCAGATACATTGCATTGCAGTAGTCCAGGCGTGACAAAATAAGGGCTCTGGCAAGTGTCAGGCAGCTGGAGTTCGACAGGAAGGGTTTGGCTGCGCGGATTACTTTACATGTGTAGGCCGTGGACGATGCAAGAGAACTTACTTGTCTTTTGAGGGAAAAATTGGTGTCTAGGTAGAATCCCAGTGTTTGGGAGAGCTTGAAGAGTGTGATCAGGGGTGAGTGTATATCCAGGGAGGCTGGTATTCTAAAATGGATTAGGAAAGAACTAGCAGCTAAGGAAGCTATCCTACAAGGGCTGCAGGCGGCCAATCTGTTGCCCTCAGACCAAACTTGTGCTGAGATCCTTAAGCACCGACAGGAGTTCCAAACTCTGGCGCTAAGGGAAGTTACATTTTTGGGACATGTGACAAATCTGCGGCAATATGGGGAAGTCAATAAGCCTGGCTGCACTCTTGCAAAAGCGACGAGGATACATAACTTCTCGGGCAGGATCCAGGTGATTGCGGATGAGATGGGGAATAATACATTTGAAGATGCTGAGATAGTCCAGCGGTTCTTCCGGTTCTACAGTCGTGTTTACTCATCGAGTCTGCAAGCACCCCTCAGGGACATCAAGGATTATTTAGATGGGTTTGCGTTATGTTGGTGCATGGAGGCTCAGAGAGGGAACTCTTGAATCGCCCATTATCGTTAGAGGAGGTATTAAGTGCAATTAAATCTCTACCGTCTGGGAATTCGCCGGGGCCCGATGGGTTCACAGCGGAATTTTATAAATGTTTTGATCGAGGCATTAGCGGAAAGGATTAGGGATGAGCATTTGCATAGGGGGATCCAATTGTATAACCACAAATTAATAATTTCACTGTATGCCGATGACATGGTATTGTTGATTAAGGACCCGGGAGTGAATCTCGATCCGGTGATGAAGGAGGTTCAGAGATTTGTGGAGGTGTCTGGGCGGCAGGTGAACGCATCCAAATCGGTTTTGTTCCTGCTGACCGGGGCCACGTCCCACTTCCAGGACACATGCGGTTTTCAATGGCACATGTCCTTCACAAATTACCTGGGCATCTCCATTGCGAGGGACCCGCAGGTGGTGTACCATAATAACTATCTTAAACAGGGCCAAGGAAGCTTTGGGCAGATAGAAGAAGCTCCCACTGAATCTATATGGGCGGGTTTCCGTGGTAAAAATGATGCTTCTTCCGAGGTTCCTTTATGTCTTTCTGAATGCCCCAGTAGTGGTCCCAGGGGAGTACTTTAGTAACTTGAAAGCTGCAATAGTTCAATTTCTATGGGCAGATAAACCGGCCACAGTCTCGTCGGATAAGCTGGTGGCCCCGGTGTCAAAGGGTGGTCTGGCGTTCCCAGAGTCTGAGACGTACTACCAGGTAGCTCAAGCAGGGTTTTTGGTATATTGGCATAGGTTACAACATGATAGGCGCCATATAGAGGTGGAAAGAGAGGTAGCCGCGCCTAATTTGCTTAGGTCGGTTATCCTGCTAGCTCCGAGCCGGGTACAACCTCCAAGGAACCTGGCGGAAGTAACGTGTAAAGCCTGGACTAAGTTGGAAAGGAAAAGGAAAGGAGAAGTTCTGTATTCGCCCCAGCTTCCGGTTACATACACGCCTGGAATACCCCTGACCAGTGAAAAATGTTTTGTAGATATGACGAAAAAACTAGGAATCACATGCTTTGGTGATCTGTTTCCTGGGGAGGTTTGTGTCCCTGGAGGAATTGAAGAGGAGGGGATCGCTCTCAGCCTTGGATTTTTTTTTATTCTTTAGGCTTAAGGTTAGTCTCCGGCTAGCGTTTAGTACCTTTCCGGACCAACTGCCGATATCCCCTATTTTGGATAAGACGCTTGGGGGCCTGATGGGCAGGCATTTAACCACAGGCTTGTACTCGATGTTCATTCAGACCAGGGGTGCGGGAGCACCACACCCACGGGGAAAATGGGAGAGGTCATCAATGCTGGGTACAAACTAATTCATTTCAAGTATATCCATCAATTTTATTATACACCTGCTAGGCTAAAGGAGCTTTTTCAGGGTGCTACGGGGAAATGTGCTAGATGTAGTGACTCCCAGTGGGGAGATGGCGGATTTCCGTCACGTTGCTTGGGGGTGTCTGAATATACGACAGTTCTGGGAGGGAGTATTCAAAACGATTAGTGGGATCATGGGCTGCAAAGTGTGCCCAGATCCGATGATGGGACTGTTGGGCTATACTAAAGAGGTTCCTAGAGAAACGCAGAGACTGGTGACCCTGCTCCTTATATTAGCTAAGCGGAGAGTGGCCATGCTGTGGGGGAAGGGGAGTGCCCCAAAACGTTTACAATGGAAGGATGACATCATGTACTGCAATGATATGGAGAATGGATGGGGCTCGATGAATAGGCAACGGTGTTGTGATACGAACATGTGGCAGGCGTATACACATTATTTGCTCCAACAACCTGCAATTGCTACTGTTGAAACCTAGGTGGATGGCACTGGGTAAGAGTCTGAGGTGGGTAGGCCTGGGTTAAGTGCTGGTTGCCGTTCCATGGCTGTACGATCATGGAGGACTGTGACGTCTGATCAGAGATGTTGAGGTACTAAGGACAATAATCACCTATGCAAACTATACCCACAAGATCGGCGGACAATGTCAAGTCATGGTGTGTCAAGTTGATTAGTATAATGTGATGGTTATACGTTGCTCATTTATGAAAATTAATAAAAATAAAGTAAAAAAAAGGCACACCATACACATTTTATCTGAAATTTCCAGCAGTCTGGTGCATCCTCCTCGATAAAACATGGCACTCATTTGATGATCAGGATGTTGAGACAACGAGAACTGGTATCCACAGAATTTCCCCGCGATACTGACGAAGAAGGTTCAACCCTTCAATCGGACATCCCATCACGGCGGCCCCAGCAACAACGTGGCAGGCGGCAACGTACAGATAGGTGGCCTAATGGACCTGTTCACCCTGATCCCTTAGCGCCAACCTGATGAGATTGCTCACCTACCGCTGTACCCCAATATACGGCGCCCTGGTAAGGCCGCTGGAGCGAGTCTCGCTTGGGAAGCTATCCTATCCCTGGAGAACCCTACAAACCAGGAAACCTGACACCCCTGCATCAAGTGATAAAAACCGAACGACAGAACGCTTTACCCTGCCTTCTGCTGGACCTGGCCTCACCACTCTCCCTGCCACTGGGGCCCCCCCAGTTCCATTGACAACCAGCAATGGGGCTCATCATCATGCCTGGAATTGGAGGAGATTTGGTTGCTTCTTCTTTCTACACTCCCCAGTGCATGGGCAGTTGTGAAGTCGTATTGGGGCACTGTTTTTTCATCCCAATGTTAATGTTGTGGCCTCTAAGTTCACGGCCATGTTTGTTTTGTTAATTATTGTAACACATACACACACACCATGCCTAGGCGCGTTGCGGCTTCTCCTGACATGGAAATACCCTACTCTTGCCCGTCCTAGACGCTGAATGACTATACCCCATGTATTCATAAAGTAGACTGATACACATTGAGAGAATTTAGACAATCATGTCTCATTCAGATAAATGTCTGGGACTAGTGGTATAGATCACCTGCTCTATGTATTTCAAATGTTTAAGGAGCTCCACTGAAACCCCAAACATTTTATTTCAGAACATCAACATGGAAATTCAAGAAAACAGTACATGTATCTGGGGAGCAGGATCACTGCACAACCATGGAAAGATATTCATAATAAACGAAAGATGAAAAGGAAAACAACACATTCCTTGTAGCAAGTGCAGAACTTAAAATCCAGCACAAATTGCTTACATCTAGAAGGGAAATACTTATTAGGTGAATACACAAAAAGGAGATCAAAAAGATAAAAAGTGATAGGTAGAAATGCCGGAGCAACTGCATCTTTTTCACTAAATGTTTTTATTCAAAGTTAACCACCAATAATATAAATCATAACACTGTGTCATGATCGAACAAGTAAATGGACTGTTATATCATCCTTGTCCATCACTACACCACGCTGTTACATTTAGGCTGTGTCTAATCTACTTAAACATATATGTGAACATAACCAAAAGATGAAATATGACCTTTAGAAGCAGATTTTCCAGGGTGCAGTGGGGGGGCTTGCAGAGCTTACATATGGCTTGTCGTAGAGATGGATGGGGCCGTGGAAATGTTAAACAAATAATGTCTGTCAATTACAGTATCGTACAAATCTAGTACAAATCTAGTCTAATGAATAGTTTCTATGCAACCTAGACTTTTCAAAGTGGATACGTATCTGACAGAATCAAAAACCCATTAAGCATTTCTCCCCATTATAAAGATATTGCATTTGCTCCACCATTTCTTTAATCTCTGACTTAAATTGTATTTTCCAGAAAGGTGTGCTCCGGCACTTTGAAGCGTCTCTTGTGCTAGATGGAATTTACCACTAAAGATCTCAGACCAAATAACTGGACAGACTCAAGGAATATGGCAAAGTACTACTTTATTCTCAGTTTAATAAATCCGGGTCAACTGGCAAACATCAGAAGGATGCTTGCACACTCACATACAAACTTGATTACACAGGGGTCTTAAACCCCAACATGAGTCATCTAAGACGTCATCCTACAGGGCAAACCATAAAACAGAGTGAGGGATTGGTTAGGGGAACATGTCTACCTATAGAATATATATGGGTTAATATTTCATTGACTGTCTCTTATCTGTAAGACAACCTTCGAACTACCTGTAAATATGTACAATACTGATTATAGCGAAAAAAATCAAAGCACATTGGTCTATGCAACATGGTATAGCTGATTGAACAGAAAAGAACACCTGGTAATTCCCTGCACCCTTTACTTTTGAGTAAAGAAAGAAATCAAGTTGAAACTCCTTAGTGTTTGAAGTTTGTATTTTTGCAAGTTCAAAGTAAAACGCTTGTCAATAACATGTTTCTCCACTAGTTATGTAGAACATTTGCAATTTATACAGATCCTTCCATAGTCCTTAACGTTTTCAAAATATTGTAATTTGCCTTTGTTGCCTTTAGAGTATCAAATACATGTTGCTTCACATGTTTTAGTCTTAAAGAAGAACAAGTTACTTTCTTACCTGGTAACGTTCTTTCGATGGGATGGTCCGACGACGTATTCCATATCTATGACATGTAATCACCACAGCTGTGCTGCTTCGGAAACTTTTTTCGGCGTCTGCGTCCTGCGTCGATGATGTCGATGCGCCGTCGTCGAGGGCCTCCTCCGACGTCCGACGTCATCCGATGTGATAAGTAGGACGCACGACGCCCGTAGCCTCAGTTGTAGTTTTTTCCCCCAGAACGTGTGACACTAGTCAACTGCCAGTCAGACACAAAGCTTTGCGGAACGTAAGCTGCAATCGCAAAAGAAATTCTGCAGCGGGGAAGGCAGGGCGGGAGCGATATGGAATACGTCGTCGGACCATCCCATCGAAAGAACGTTACCAGGTAAGAAAGTAACTTGTTCTTCGAGGGGATTGGGTCCTCCGACGTATTCCATATCTATGACAGACTCCCAAAGCAGTACCAGAGCAAGGAGGAGGGAAAGAATTTAGAATCAAAATTTAGAATAGCCAATCAAATAGCAGAGCAAAGGACCGCCTTGCCAAAGGCCAGATCCTGTGCACAGATGGAATCGAGGGAATAGTGACGTACAAATGTATGTACTGAAGCCCAGGTGGCTGCATCACAGATGTTGCGAATAGGAACACCCCTCTGCAGGGCAGTAGACGCAGCCATACCCCTGGTAGAATGGGCCCGCAAGCCAGCCGGTGGGTCCTTACCCGCCAAGCGGTAGCACTCCGAGATGGCCAAAATAATCCAGCGAGACAAAGTCTGTTTCGTCACAGCTTGCCCCAAACGCTTTCCAGCGTAACCAATAAAGAGTTGATCGTCCACTCTGACCCGGGACATGCGTGAAACATAAAAGCTCAAAGCTCTCCTAGGATCAAGCCCATGGAGCCTCTCCTCTTCCTAACCAGGATGCGGAGGAGGATAGAATGCTGGAAGAACAACCTTCTGGGCCAAATGAAATTCCGTCACTACCTTCGGAAGAAAAGAAGGACGAACTCTAAGGACAACCCTGTCCTTGTGAAATACAGTGAAGGGTGGCTTAACTGAAAGTGCCTGTAACTCACTCACTCTGCGAGCGGAAGTAACCGCAACTAAAAACACAGTTTTCAGAGTTAACAGCCGCAAAGGGCAAGAATGTAAAGGCTCAAACGGAGCACCCATAAGAAACTTAAGAACAAGGTTCAAATCCCAACCGGGCACCAGGAAAGGTGACGGAGGGAATACATTAGTGAGCACTTTCAGAAACTGTGAAATTAAAGGGATTTTAAAGTAAGAACACTCTTCAGACGAGCTCTTAAAGATGGACAGCGCCGCCAGGTAACCTTTAATGGTACCCACTTGTAAGCCCCTGTGGGCCAAAGAAAGCAAAAAGGACAGAACCATGGGGATGTCACATGCAAAAGGATCCACCTTCAGAACACTGCACCAGTCGCAGAACTTACGCCAACGGCAACGGTACAGAGACTTCGTTGCTGGCCTTCGGGCCGAAAGCAACACCTCCATCACGTCTTCAGGGAGGTCCCAATCCCTATACCTCAACCTTTCAGAAGCCAAGCGTGAAGGTTGAGGGATCCGACCTCTGGATGGAGAACCTGACCCCCCTCCCGTGAGAACAGATTGTCTCGGTAGGGAAGACGACGCGGAGGGCAGATGGACAAGTCGAGAAGGTCCGGGTACCACGTCCTCCGAGCCCACGCCGGAGCAATGAGGATCATCCGGGAACCGAACTTCCGTAACCTCCGCAGCACTTGCGGGATGACGGGGTCTGGAGGAAACGCGTACAGCAGCGGGAATGACCACTCCACCACAAACGCGTCTCCCAAGGCTCCTTTTGGAGGAAATTCCCGCGAGCAAAACCTTTCGCACTTCCGGTTGACACTGGAGGCGAAGAGATCCACTTGAGGGGTCCCCCAAAGGGCGAAGATCTCCAGGAGAATCTCCTGAGCCAACTCCCACTCGTGAGAGATCGTGCTCTGCCTGCTCAGAGCGTCCGCCGTCACGTTTTCGTCTCCGGCCAGATGAACTGCCGAGATCGAAACTTCCTGCTGGATGGCCCAGAACTCGAGCTGCATCGCCTCCCTGCACAGAGGAAGTGACCCTGCCCCCCCCTTTTTGTTGAGGTAGTGCATGGCCACTGTGTTGTCCGTCAGGATCAGGACACTCTTTCCTCGCACAGTCGGCAGTAAAGCCTTCAGGGCTAGCCTGACGGCCCTCAGCTCCAACAGATTGATATGGAGTCTGGACTCCGACGGAGACCAACGACTGCTGACTGTCAGCCCGTTGGCATGAGCTCCCCAACCCGTGAGGGAATCATCCGTCACGATCGTCACCTCCGGCCAGGGAAGCCAAAATGAAGCCCCCTTCATCAAGTTGCCTTCGACGGCCCACCACAGAAGGTCCCGGGCGACCGAGGGCGGCACCTGAACCGGGTCCGACATCCTGCCGGAGGACTGCGACCATTGCGTCTTGAGCGCCCACTGCAAAGATCTCATCCGCAGGCGAGCCTCTGGCACCAGAAGGATGCAGGATGCCATGAGGCCGAGCAACCTCAAGAACACGAACGCTGGGAGCGTCTGGGCATGCTGCAACTTGTGCACCATCTGCTGAATGTGAAGAGCCCTCACCTGGGGAGGAAAACACTGCCCCAGGGAAGTGTCGAGCACTGCTCCGATGTACTGGAGCCGCTGTGTTGGAGTCAAATGGGACTTCTTTAAATTGAGGGAGAAGCCCAGCCTGTGAAGGGAGTGGCAGGTGACGGACAGATGATCCAGGACTTGCTCGGGAGAGCTCCCCCTGATCAACCAATCGTCCAGGTAGGGGTAGACGTGAATCCCCCCTTGCCTGAGATGCGCTGCCACCACCACCATGAGCTTGGTGAAAACCCTCTGGGCGGAGGTCAATCCGAACGGCAGGACCCGAAACTGAAAGTGCGAGGCGCCAACCGCGAACCTCAGGTACTTCTTGTGCTTGGGATGGATCGGCACATGGAAGTAAGCATCCTTGAGGTCGAGGGACACCAACCAGTCCTGAAGCTGAAGGGCCTGGAGGATTTGAGAGAGAGTAACCATCTTGAACTTGTCCTTCCTGAGGAGTTTGTTCAAACCGCGCAAGTCCATGATGGGTCTCAATCCCCCGTCTTTCTTCGAAATCAAAAAATAAGGGGAATACCATCCCATGTTCCTCTCTGCTACAGGCACCAGTTCTATGGCGCCTTTCTCCAGCAGGGCTTGAATTTCCTGCGCAAGGAGCGGATCCGGTCTCTGCAAAGAGAGGTTCCCCGGTGGATTGTCGCGAGGCCTGTGCCGAAAAGGAAGACAGTAGCCGTGGGCTATGATCTCCAGAACCCACACATCCGAAGTGATGGCACGCCACTCTACAAGATGCTGCGCAAGCCTTCCCCCAACCGGCGAACCATGGGACATGGCCTCATGACTGAGAGGGAGCGGCCGCGGCGTTACCTGAGGGCAAAGAGGCAACTGCCCGAGCGGCCTTGGCACCACGGGTACCCTGTCGTCCACCTCTGGTACCCCTGTGTTGGCCTCTTTGACTGCCAGCTCCTCTCGCTTTACTGAAGGACGAGTAATAGCGAAAGGAACCACCCCTCCACTGCTGTCCCCTAGGACGAAAAGGCGGAGGTTGGCGAACTGCAGCGCCCAACGACTTCGCTGCAGCCTTCGAGGTCTGCAACCTCTCAAGGCTCTCGTCAGCCTTGCTGCCAAAAAGGTGTTCAGAGTCAAAGGGCATGTTGAGGAGCCGAGACTGCACATCAGGAGCAAACCCCGACTTCCGCAACCACGCAAACCTGCGCATCACGGTGCTCGCCGCCATGGACCTACTGACGCATTCAGCTAAGTCCAAACCCGACTGAACGGACTCACACATGGCATCCTTACCATCCTGGACCATAGCAAGGAAACCATCCCGTTCGTCCCCTTCGGGAATATGTTCAGCCGCCAACGCAACACAGTTCCACAGAGTGTGTGTGAAACGAGACAAGGCACAAATGGAGTTGGCCGCCTGAAGCGCCATACCACCAGAAGAAAACACTTTCTTCGCCCAGCCATCAAAACGTTTGTCGTCCCTATCAGGAGGGATGGTAGGGTACGACGCCTGCTTTGCCGGGGCCGTGGCCGCCTGCACCACCAAACTCTCCGGAGTGGGGTGCCTGGTCAAGTAGCAGGGGTCGCTACTGGCTGGACGGTATTTTCGCGACAAGGATCTGCCCACCGCCGGGAGACTCTCCGGAGCAGTCCAAGCCGCCGCCACCCTTCTCTGTAAAGCCATATGGAACGGCAGTACCGGATCAGTTGGGGGACCAACATCAAGGATGTCTGTCAGATCATCCTGCACAAACTCCCCTGGGGAGCAGACCAACCCAAGTACTCGGAAACCATAGCCATAAGGCGCCGGTACGAGGAATCGGCATGAGAGCCAGGCTCAGGCCTACAAAACTCCACCTCCGGAGAGGTGTCCAGTCCACTGGCATCATGCAGCGACTGTCTCAAATCGTCAAACTGACTATGGCCTGAGACAATGTCATCTGGAACCCGACTAGGAACCAGGCCATCAGAATCCTCATCCGCCTCTGAAATATAGTCCAGGTGGCGAAAAGAAGGCACCCGAGAGTGCTTGCTCTTAACCAGAGCCTTCCTAGGGGGTCCACCCGTGCCACGGGGTACCTCCGACACGAAAGGCGTCGATGGCGTCGAGCGAATCGGCGCCGGCGTCGAGAGAACTGGCATCGGCGCCGAGAGGATCGGCGTCGACGAAATCGGCGTCGACGTCAGATGCAGCGCCGCCAGCATCGGCGGCGTCGACACAGCCCTCGAGGCCGGAGCCCCGAGCGTGTCCCCCGACGACATGAGCGTTGACGGCTTCCTCGGAGCCGGAGCCTCGAGAAAGCCTGTCGACGCCCTCGACGCCTCAGACGTCGATGTCTTCCTCGAAGACTGCACAGGTGCACACGGTCTCGAACGCGTCGAGGACCGGGACCTGGAACGGGTACGTCGAGAACGAGTCCCCTTGTCCGAACGGGACCTCTCCCGTGACTCGTGCCGACCACTCTTGCGAGCGGTGTCTCTCGACCTCTCACGACCGACCCCACTCGGGGGCGCGGACGGCTTAGTACCCTGCGACTCAAGAATCGCCAGCATTTTCTTCCCGAAGTAAGCCCATTCCTCCGGCGTCGCACGGCTGGTGGGGTAAGCGACGTGCCGGGCAGAGTCCTCCGAAGAGGACCTGGAAGACGACCGGTGTCGGCGCTTCCGAGAATGCCTCGAAGAGGCTGAGGAGTGGCGAGACCGACTCCTAGAAGGAGACCCACGAGACTTCCGACGATGACGCGGAGAGTCACCCCTCGAACCATCCGTCGAAAGCCCCGCAGACTTCGACTTCCTGGGCTTGGACACCTGACCTACCGACAACTTCTTCTTACGTTCGCGTAAGGCTTTGGACGTGAGCGACTGGCAGTCGATACAGTCATCCATGTCGTGGGCCTCCCCGAGGCACCAGAGGCAGGCGTCGTGCGAGTCCGTCACCGACATCTTGGACCCACACTCCCCGCACTTCTTGAAACCCGGACGCGGGGTCGAAGACGAAGTAGAAGACATCTTCACACGAAGGATTTTCACAAAACGAACAGGTTCGAAGAACCGAGAAGAACAGAACTCAAAAGAGTCGAGGCGTGAACCGAGAATCACGAAGCAACACGTTCGCGGAAAAAACGGAACTGAGGCTACGGGCGTCGTGCGTCCTACTTATCACATCGGATGACGTCGGACGTCGGAGGAGGCCCTCGACGACGGCGCATCGATGTCATCGACGCAGGACGCAGAAAAAAGTTTCCGAAGCAGCACAGCTGTGGTGATTACATGTCATAAATATGGAATACGTCGGAGGACCCAATCCCCTCGAAAAGGTTTTGTCAAAATTCTATTTATAGAAGTATATGCTAGTGCCCTCGACACGCATTTCTCCAGATGGGGTAATTTGGTTCTTCAGGTGGGTTTTTTGAGGATGCAAGTGGCTGTAAATAAATACACCATATAAGTTGTAAGTACTTAGTGGTCATTTATGAAGGTCAAGGAGAAATGGATAGAGAGATAAAGAAGGTGTGATGGAAGGGGCACATATAACATTTAAAATGGGTGAGTGTCTCGAGGATTAAAGGAGAAAGTACTTGCGTATCGTGGTCAGGAAATTGTGTGTTCAAAATAGTTGTTTTCACATGTTAACAATACTCCGTTATTGCTAACTTCTATCCTTATAGGGAATATGTTTAGAAGGTAATCAATCCTTTTGTGTTTTCATCCCTTTAGTGTTGCTATAATGAGGCGAAAGGAATAACCTTTAGGTTAGGCAAACTGATGCTGGTAATATCTGTTTGGTATTTCTAAATAGTTTCCTTGAAATGTCAAGGCTATTCAAATTGATTTGTCTTACCTTAGGTTAAGATAGGCTCACTCCTTGCTTAATTTTCAAAAGTTGGCGAATTTGCTGCTCTAATGGCCTGTTAACCGTCGCTGTCTTGTTTTCCCAACAAAAATGGCAGCTATTTATACTGGCGCGAAGACGTCACACGTTTTTAGCATAACACGATGATGTCATCACGCCAGGCGCCATTTTGGGACGGGCCGTGATTCTGACGTAATTCTATGGGTTCTGAATGGCTCAAAATTGCCTTTTTATATATTATATGTGGATTGGTTGTATTGAAGTGTTATGTTCCTTGAGTAACTCTGCATAATAGTGCTGGGCAAGTGCACTACAGCATATTTCAAGTTGTAAATTAAAGGATGAAAATGTATAGGAAAAGAAGGAAAGAAGGAAAGCAAGCAGGTTTGGAAGAGGTACAATGGAGCATAGTCATGGTGAATGTTTCTGACTGATCAATCTCAGCTAGGATGACCAATAGAATGTCAGGTAGCAGGAAAAGCATATAACCTTGAATGATGAACAGAGAAATGATGGAAAAGAGGAAAGTGTGTATATACGAATTTTCATGGTACAAATGTTACACATGTAATAGAATTGTAACAGAATGAGATGAATTATGGCAAAGAAATATAGATTTAGCAAAAAATGTTGAAATGCAAGTGGTAGTGTGAAAACATAATGCTTTGTGCTATAATGACGTGTACGTTAAATGTTAGATATAATGGAATAGTTCACTGTCCGTGTTTAAACCGGCATGGCAGCAGTCTGCCAAGCATATCCATTTGGCTTCACACTGTTGCAATTTCTTTTCTCTATTTCCCCCTCTTGCCGATTTGGCAATTCTTTCGATGGTATAGCAGGTTGCCCCATACACCCAATGAAAGGTTGCCATTCTTACCCAAGCTTGGCTTTTCGGCTCAGCTAACAGCATATAAGGAAACCGAAACCCAGGTGCTTGCATCACGTCAGATTACTCCCTACTTTCCCAAGTAGTCCATCATCTCTCATCAGACCTGCAATGAGCCAAGGTTTCCAGTCTGTAGTTTAACTTGTAGCCTATTCTCTGTTCTAGGACATTCAAGAGAGTGAAAGCACATCACTATCTTCATCTGAGGCTTAATGAACAGCCCTTGTTTTCGACTTCTGAGTCACATGTGAAGAGACCACACATTTGTCAATTTCAGCCTCTTAGTTACTGTTATTTGATTTAATTATACTGGGTGTCATTGCTCCTCTTGGTCTATAGAGACTTGCTCACTCTACCGTGTATAAAGTTTATAGACGTTTAATTGTCCAATACTTGGCTCTTGCAGATGTTTTTCTTCTTCTTTAATCCAAGAGAAATATGTCCCATGCATGGTGTATCAGTCTGCTTACCTTTGTACTTTGCAGCTATTCCTTAAAAATAGAGTCCTTGATCCCAAGCCAACATTGACTCCTCCTTGTTTTGCACACAAACCTCTTCTTCCAGCGTCTCGTGACCGCAACCCTGATCGGCTTCTGAGGTAGTTGAATTGAATATGTACATGAGCGGTGTACATTTTCCAACAATGGACGTCTTCTATATATCTTTTCTACATTGTGTTACTGCGTATTTACACTTATTGGTCAGCAAGTTACTTTGTCTTTTTTTGCCTTGTCTTTTGTATTCATAATTTTCAAACAGGTTTCTCTTACTGCTTCATTTACATCTTCACTCTTAGTAATTTCATATCGTTTCAGCATGGCTTCGTATATCTTCTCCATAACATCACTCTGCCCTGGTCAGATTTCACTCAGTGCGCCATGATGTCCAATGGTGCATGCTGACATCCTTCCATACGGCATCCTTCCAAACTTTCAGTGCAAAGGTACATACGATATGGTTGTCTGAGTGCATATCGTCTCTCATACACTCGAAGAGGTATAGGCATAAACGTCTTACAGAGGGCCCTTCTCCTGCTGTTTCAGTATGACGGCAATGAGGGTGTGGCAGTTAGGGAAAATGCATCCACCTGCTCCTCTACAGGGGCCAAGGATCTCATGTCCTAGAGCCATGAATTAAACTGTGATCTCATTTTTGGCATCCAGTTCATAGCTGCCGAGTATTTAGCTAATAAATAGCCTAGATGTACAAATTTAGCTCGCTATCATTTATTTTTGGATGTGGGGATAAGACCCAGTAGAAAACATGTTGGTGTATTTAAGGCATGAAGCCATCATGCTCTGTCAAGTGCAGCTACCATATTGTTTCAAAAACGTGATGCTTCGGCACTGCCCCCCAGCAAATGGAAAACGTATTTTTATATAGAGCATTTAGGACACTGCAGAAAGTACTGATCATTCCTCTTATGATTCATTTGAAGGGTAAAATAGGTTCAGTGTAATGCCTGGTGGTGTATCTGTTTAATTCTCGCATTTCTCAAAACTCTTAATAGGCACACAGATTGCATCCAGTCTCAGGTCATTCCCTGCCTATATCTTTTAAGTGGCTGACAGCATCTTTCTAGGTCATATAATAAGGAGACTCAGCATTACTCAATTTCAGCAACAAGGAGAAGATTGACAATTCCCTGCATTCCACTGAGAACCCCCTGAAACATCTCACAACAATTATAAGGAGACTTGTATATCTTAAGAAATGGAATGCCTGGAAGTGCCCTCATCTCAAACTAGCGAACCCTATCTGCTTTGAAACATAATTTACTTATTGTATAAGCGCCTAACAAATGCACCTAAATAAATATAAGACTCCCAATGTACCACAACAACTTCTCACCCTAATTTGAGCCTCACCATATTAATTCCAAATCAAAGCAAGTTAGCATTTACAGTGGTCAATGTTTAGCAGACGCTAAACCGGGTGAGTCTACATCCTAATTTATCTAGAAAGTTGCATTAAGAGAGCATTTAGTTCCAAGCATGTATTCCCAGTCATCAACTAATCCCAGTTACAACAAAATCTCTTTACCCAATAGCTGTTTTCTCTGAGGTAAGTCTGCTATAAAGCCATTTAGCAGTGTCCTAAATGCTGTGTAGAAAAATACCTTTTCGGCGTGGGAGCCCTCATATTAATGGACCTCTCAGCCGCCTTCGACACACATTCTTCTTGACCGCCTCGTCAAGGCTGGTATTTCGGGTGTTGTACTGTTATGGTTCCAATCCTTTCTCGAGGACTGCTCTCAATCTCCCCGCCTACCTCCTTTCTCCCCCCCACCCGTCACTCTCTCCTGTGGTGTCCCTCAGGGGTCTGCTATTTACCCTATGCTATTTAACGTCTATATACAACCCCTCACTAAACTCATCTCCTCTTTCGGGTTTGTCTGCTATTCTTACACAGACGATACTCAAAATTCTTTTCTGTCCCGACCTTTCTTCTACTGACACTGTACTTAGGCTTAGGTCCTGTCTTCAATCGGTGGGGGAATGGAAGAGCCTTAATTACTTGAAACTAACAGCAATCAAATGGAGGTCCTGGTTACTGGGGATACCTCTTTTTGGACATCAATATTTTGGCCTTCTTCCTTTTCCTCCCTCTCTCTCCCTGTGGTTAGAGATCTGGGAGTTAAGTACTCCTCCACCTTGCTTATGGACCCCCAAATCAGAGCCATATGCCAGAAGGGCCATTTCTAGCTGAAAATTCTCTGCAAAGTTCTGCCTTTCGTGCCTCTGAAATTTCATACCTCAGCGGTCACCTCTCTTGTGCTCTCTTCTTTAGACTATTGCAACTCCCTGTATCTTGGCCAGCTGCTCTACCTGGCTAACCATCTTCAAGTTCTGCAGAATATTGCAGCTAGGCTGGCCACTTCCAACTCCCCATATGGTGCATACCTCCCCGATCTTGCACCAGCGCCATTGGTTCTCTGTTGCTAAGAGAGCTAATTTCAAGGCGCTGTGCATTGCTTTTTGGACTCTTCATTTTATAGGTAATAAATATTTGCAGAATACATTTCACTGGTAAATTCTCGGCCCCTGCGCTCTTGAGAAGCCAGGCTTGTGCTAGTGCCTCGCTATAGATACATGCATTAAGGTAGGTGCTCTTTCTCCATGGTGGCTAGTATACTCTGGAATTCTCTTGCTCTCTTCGTGCTATGGATGACATGCTCTCAAGGCCCATCTCTTCTGAGCCCCTTGCCCCTCTGTTTTGCTGTCTGCTAGTGCCAGGTTGCCCTCGGGTGTTCGTTCGCTCTATACATTCTCTAATAAATAAATAGCTACAAACTGGAGTTAAGAAGCCAAATAGTACATTTGGATGTCTGGGGCCCCAGTCCGCATTCTTCATAATAACAATGGAGTGAGGCAAGTAGAGCATCTCTACTTCTACTCGACTCCCATTTTAGCTGTATCATCCATCTATCTATCAAATTCTCTGATAAATTGAGCTGGGATATAGATATAGCTTCCTGCAAACACAAAGCAATTTTGGTATACCCACAATTTTGCTCAGTGCTATCTGTTGAATCATACTCCGAGGAGTTTAATCCAAAATTCAATTGACCGCGACAAACTAGTAATCACAATCTTAATATTATGTTGAAATTCGTCAGATAACATATTAAATGGTTTTATCCCTAAGGTACAACGTCCTTTTATCGCGGGATGTTTTTTCGTGGGGTTTTTTACCACAAATTATTTATTGGAAAAAACCCATCGAATTCATATGGGATGTGGGTTTTTGGTAATCGATATAAAATGAAAGGGAATGAGGGTTTGGGGGGGGAAACCCCCCCCAAAGAGAAATAAAAAAAAATGTGATGGGTTTTTTCGATAAAATATTTGCGGTAAAAAACCCTGCGGAAAAAAAGTCCTGTGATGAAATGACATGGAACCATCCCTAAAGCCCATATTAGAAGTAACTGAGGAAGCATAGTCAGTGGTCAACTAACCATTCCCCCCAATGGAAACAGACATCACTTATTTCAATTAATCCAGAGCCCTGAGCAAATCCTGTAGCTTTCAATTATTTGAAAAACCTCAGAAATACTGAGAGCTATAGATTCTTCAAAAATAGCAATGGATCAGCCGTATATAGGGCCACAATGTGTTCTACTCCTGAGATTGTGATCCCCTTTCCACTTCAAAGACCAGCACAGAACAGTAGTTCAAGAACCAGCGGAAAGAGAAAGGAGTACGTAGGACTGTCCAGCTCTACAGCCCAGATATCTGCTACGATATGCCCTGTCTTAATTCTAGCAACCGTGTTAGTACAATTAATTCCTTAAAGGACTACTCTCCCATTAGTGCCCTTCTTAATTCTTCAACACAACATGAATAAACCTTCTCCGATTATGAAGTGTTTTTTGGTCTGGTATAAATTCTAACTAGTCTGTATGGATCAACATCAGCATTTGAGGCTGTAGCTAGAGTGATGCCCAGCCTAAAGTCTCCTCCCAAGTGGCCAGGGGAAGGCAGTCACTACCTGATCCTGACCCTGCAATGGTATTATGAGGGAGGATCACATGGGAGGAGATGGCTGTCAGGGAGATGTAGTGACTCCATCAGGAGAGACGCTGTATTCTTCTCTTCCATGTGAAGAAGACCCTATAATTCCAGAGTTCCTGATGACATGTTGTCTTGGGGGGTCGCCTTGAAACTCACCAAACAATTACAAAAGTAGCCAAAAAGGAATGTACGCCAGTGCAAGGAGTAATGCAGTTTATTTAGGGCCCAGACGCAGGAGGACAGCTATATTCAAACAGATCACGGAACAGCACTGCATGAAAAGGCACTGTCAACCAAATGCCCCTAAATCTAGAACTTGTATACAATGCAAAGTAATTAGCATTTGTGATCATGCAACATGAAAAAAATCTCCCCACACAAAGCTGATTGGTATTCGCACTTTGAACCCTTATAGAAAAGCATACATTATGTTCAATAACTGGGTTCCCGAACCTTCCCACACCGCCCTCAATTACACATGTGATGTCACAATCCGCCCCCAATTCCCGCAGCACAACGTTAGTTCATTGAAACATTTGAGATGACCAGCAGAACTTTAATCAACTACCCTGTCTCCCCATCTCCGTTCACATGAGAAGCGCTTACTACCATGTCACCCTGAGAGCCTTGAAACACAGACGTACTGCTACACAAATGTTTCATATCGGGGACACTAACCTTTTTCTCCGAGAAAATGTACCACGGGGCAGTTTGAAACCGCTGTGGTTCTTTTTTGGCTCCATTAGAACATCGTATTTTACAAATGATTTCTGAATTATCAAATGGTCATGCATTCATTACTTGCTGGCAGAAAACTGCAAGCTCTAATTTATGACCTAGAAAAAAAACAACCATGCTATACTTCTTTCAGTGCTGGCCTGGGATCGCAGACTCTGCACTAAGTCACCAGCCAAAGCGGCTTTTTACGCACACAAAAGGCTAACACACGTTTTCTGCAAAAGCAAGCTTTTAAAGCCTATTTACCACATTTTGTCCTACCACTAAATTTGATTATACTTACATATGCCTCTGTATTTATGGATTTGTTTTATTATGAGTTTTATTTCACAAACATAAGCCCCCTCCCCTTTTACAGTGCTACTCTCGCAGCTGATCAGTGCACTGCTTTATACCACGTTAAACTTGCATCTTTATTACACTGTCATTATAGAAATCCCTCCAGTTGTAAAACCCTAAAACCCCCTCGTGTCAGGATACTATTCACACCTCATATGTACATAAAACAAATTTAACATCTCATGTTTGACTGTTTTAATTTAAACAAAGTTTCAAAACAATACAGCCATAAAAAGTCTACAACTTCTATGGACTTCAAATCCCATAAAACCTCAAGTACTGAGACGAGAAAGATGAAGGAGTTAATGAGGAATGAAGGAAACATCAAGCTAAACGTGCACACTACTTATCTTAATAGAAATCAGCTGCGTGGGATATTTAAACCTGATGAATACCTTCCATCCAAGGGAGGAGAAGTAAGTTGCAGAGTGAGAAAAGCGGGAATCGGCACAGACAGCAGATGCGAGAAAGTGTACTACGCTGGGAGAAACAAATGCTTACAAGCACCTGCTTGGAAGCACACTTACCCGGAGAGATGCGATACCAGTAAAGGTGCTTTGGATGCTTCAGAGAGACCGCTGGGAGGTCGACAGCAGCGGTGAGGCTGTAGGAGGCACAGTCTTGCAAAACAGCTTCACTTTTACCGGTTCATGAATGCAGAGCAGATGCCATATGAGGGTCTGAGAAGCCGGGGAAGCCTTCCCCGAGATACTTCACCACAGCAGCATGCCCCAGTCCAGAAACAACATCAAAACGCCGGTGAGTGTACCCATTAGTGTTGGGGACACTGGTGGGGCGTTCAGACAGGTACATGGACAATTAAACAAATCTTTTGAATACCAACCAAATAAATTGAAAAGACAGAACTTGCACAAATCCCTCATTAACTCCATCTTCCTCGCATTTTCTTTGCAATGGTGTGAATGAACGTATGCTGTGAGTTTCAAAATAACGAATTGCTCGCTCTGAGCATTGGATTTTGGTATTCCAATTACTGGAAACTGCCTTGAAATTGACAGATATATGCTGAGAGAAAAAGCACTCTCGTTCTGGTTATTGTTCTTGAACTAGGAGCAGAACGCTCCGTTCACAAACTACATTTCCCAGGCTCACCTGGGCTGTTCATTAAGAAACGTCTAGAGCTTCAGCGCTGGTGCTTCTAGGCCAAGCCGGTCTTTGCCGCTCCACGCCAAAGCGGCCGTTCCAAAATCTATGTCTTGCTTGCTCGCTCATCAAACCGGGGGTAAGTAACAAAATTTATACTGAGCCTCCCCTAGCCTCAACTCACAGGCCCCTTTGATCCTGCCCATACCTTCTGCCTACAAGGAGTCCTTATTGTTGGTATAATGGGATTCCCTCCAAATCTCAGCTTACCTCTCGCAGCCCAAAAACTGCGCTGGGAAAGGATTGTCCAAAAATACATCTCCGACACATATGACTATCACCAACAATGAACTGGCTGGAATTAAGGAAAATAGTGTGCGTAATATTGAGACAGCTACCGTGCGAGCCGCAATCCCTCCACTCGATACACCCCCTTCCGAAAATGTAGCCAAGTTAAACAAGGGGACAGAGACAGGAAATCCGGCAATGCTGGAGTGGTCTGAAAGTTACTTCGGTTTAAATGCCCCTTTGGATGATTTTGACAAAGAAAATGTTGACCTTTCAAGTCTGGTCTCAGCAAGTTGAGCTAATCATGCCACCACACACTTCATGACTCCAACTACCTTAGCATGTCAGAGTGCTTCCCCCATAAAAACACCAGTTAACTTGAGCCTTATTAAAGCCCCTCATACATCCTCAAAAATTAAACTGGTACTCCTGAACAACCGCTCACTTAGCAAAAATGCAAGTAACATCCACGATTACATCATGGAAGAGGATGTAGACATGATGTGTGTATCTGAGACCTGGCTTAATGACGCCTGTGGCCCCAAGATTTGTTTAGCCACTCCACAGGGTGCAATTTCATCTACAAACATCGGGAACAGAGTAAAGAAGGTGGTGTTGCCATAAATTGTACAGAATGTGAGACCGTACTGCTAAAGCTCGCCTCTAATGCTAACAGCTCCATGAATAGTGTCCCGATCTATCACCCTCTGTCCAACATGCCAAAGTTTAACAAGGAACTAGCTCATCTTGTAGCTCCCTTTGATAAACCTAAAAGCGCTACCATCCTGTTAGGCGATTCAAATCGCTGGCTTAAAGACCTCCTTGACAAAGAAGCCATCGATTTAGAAAGACAACAAAAAAACAAGACCTTAACCATCCATAATACTGAGGTCACCCACTCAGGAGGAAGAATACTAGATAGGGTGGCACCGAGAAACATCACAATGGAAATGATTGACACCAAAGTGTGCATTTGGTCTGACCACTCCTTTGTAAGGTTCGATCGAGCTTCCTGGTAAAGTAGAGAGGACACATAATCCACTAAAAAGAATAGTTAGTCGTAACCTGAACAGGATCCACCGAGAAAATCGAGACCAATGCATTAAATCAACCATGGCCTGCACCGCAGACACCTATTCTCCTGACCTATTGGTGCATGAATATAGTGTACAACTAAACTCTGTCCTGGACAAACTGGCAGTTAGAGGGCCTCATTATGAGTTTGTCAGTAAAATCTACAAATTATCGGCATGCCGGTGCAACCGTATCCGTGTTGCACTGCTGGCGGAATCAACGGTTTATTCCGAGTCAGCGTGCACGTGCATACCAGCATGCCGGTAACGGCTGCAACGGCATGCCGGTAAGGCCCTCCAAACCCCAGATAGCGGCATCATCAATGCCGCCCACAGCGGCACTGGCATCCTAAATGCCCTAACGAACGGTACCGCTGATACTGGTATCGGAAATACCGGTACCGGAAGCGGAAGCAACGTCATCGTGCCAGAACGTGAAATCCACTGGTGGCCATTTTGAAAATCAGAATCAATTGCAATCCTCGACCGACAGGAGTGGAAACGAGCTGCAAAGTGCCAAGCCGTATAGAAGACCATGTCAGGGACACGTGGAACCGTTGACGCGGAAAACACTGCTTCAGTGAGCCCGAGCTGAACATGCTCGCAGACACTCTGGTCGAGAACGCAGATGTAGCGTTCGGAGGAGACCTGCACCGGCCAGCCCCGATCCGGAAGAAGGCCACATGGACGGAAGTGGCCTCAAAAGTGTCTACGGTGGGCACAACACCCAGGACCGTAAAAGACTGCCGCAAGAGGTGGGACGACTTGCGTCTCCACCTCCGGAACCTCCTTGCAGCTGAGCACAGCCAGGGGCAGGCCACAAGAGGCGGTGCACATTCACCCATCAAATTGCAGCCATGGGAAGAAACATGCGCCTCAGTCATCAACATGGAAAGCATAGAGGGGATTGGAGATGCGGAGGCCATAGCATCATTGTCTGGAGATACCGGTGAGGGATCATGACTTGCATCCCAAATCCCAGAAATGTCCGCCCCCCCTTTATTTCCCCTCTGCTCACTGCAGGTGAAGGATGTGCCCCCTTTCATTCCGAGCACAGAGCCGTCCCTTCTTTCTTCACTACGTTGTACAGCAGGCTCTTAGCCTTGCCTAAAATGGCCGCCGCCTTCCTGATGCTCGGAGCTGCCTGGAGAGGCACATACCATCATGCAGCCTGCCGATTGGCTGCCTGCCCGCATCAAATCAGCGCTCCCCGCCCGAGCCGGGAGGCGAAGCCGGGCCTACTTGGAAGGGTCCTGTCTTTCCCTGATGCTGATGCATGCCCATCGACCAGGCCCCGGCTGCTGCTTCCTTGCCAGAGGTCCTCTATTTAAAGTCTGGCCTCCCTAAACTCGATCAACACTACCAGCCAGCCGCTTGTTACCATGGCCACTCACAAACATTCCCAATGACATCATTATGGACTTTACATTTTACACCAAATATCTGCGGTGCTATTATCGTGAGTATTCACTGTTATGTTTTGTAAGCGCACTACAAATTGCCCCATATCTGCTATTATCTCCCCCACCCCCTTGGTCACCCGTATGCCTGTTACTGTCTCCCCCCAACCCCCTGGTCGCCCGTATGTTGCTACTGTTTCCCCCCACACCCTTGGTCGTCCGTATGCTGCTACTGTCTCCCCCAGCCCCCTGGTCGCCCGTGTGTTGATACTGATCCCCCCCCACCCCCTTGGTCGCCCGTATGCCTGTTACTGTTTCCCACCACCCCCTGGTCACCCGTATGCTGCTACTGTCCCCCCCCCAACCCCTTGGTTGCCCGTATGCCTGTTACTGTTTCCCACCACCCCCCTGGTCACCCATATGCTGCTACTGTCCCCCACACCCCCTTGGTCGCCCGTATGCCTGTTACTGTCTCCCACCACCCCCTTGGTTGCCCGTATGTTGCTACCGTCTCCCCCCACCCCCTTGGTTGCCCGTATGCCTGTTACTGTCCCCCCCAACCCCTTGGTTGCCCGTACGTTGCTACTGTCTCCCCCCACCCCCTTGGTTGCATGTATGTTGCTACTGTCTCCTCCCACCCTCTTGGTTGCCCGTATGCCTGTTACTGTTTCCCACCACCCCCCCTGGTCACCCATATGCTGCTACTGTCCCCCCAACCCCTTGGTCGCCCGTATGTTGCTACCGTCTCCCCCCACCCCCTTGGTCGCCCGTATGCCTGTTACTGTCTCCCCGCACCCCTCTGGTCACCCGCATGTCGTTGCTTCCTCCCCAACGCCCCCTTGGTCGTACCCTTCCCCCTCATCCCTCCACCATCCTCCCCTCCCTACCTTGCCACTTTCAAATCCTGCTCTGCATCGACATGTTGCAATGTGCCGACAACTAAGGACTGAGCAACTGTCTGCTGCGGTCATAAGCAAGCATTTTGATGCTGATGGCAGGCACCGTACAAGAAGGGTCTGGCATCATCTAGAGGCCCTCCACCTGACTTTGTACTGGTACAATGCTGCACCCGCCGCCCTGCAACTGGGGCTGTGCAACTTGCCCCCGCCACTTGATCTGTCCACTGCACTACATGCTGCTGCCACCCTATAAGAAATGGCTGGGCAACATGTTGGTGCCACCCATCTTTGACCTGCATTGCAACACTGCTGCCGCCCTGATACATGGGGCTGTGCAACTTGTCCTTTCCACCTGACCTGTCCACTGCACTACATGCTGCTGCCACTCTATAAGAAATGGCTGGGCAACATGTTGGTGCCACCCATATTTGACCTGCATTGCAACACTGCTGCTGCCCTGATACATGGGGCTGTGCAACTTGTCCTTGCCATCTGACCTATACACTGCACTACATGCTGCTGCCATCCTATAGGAAAGGGATAGGCAACACGTTGGTGCCACCCATTCTTTACCCCGCAGTCGTTCACTGCGGCCGCCCTGCTACATGGGGCTGTTCAACGTCTCCCTACCACTTGAGATGTCCTCTGCACTACATGTTGTTGCCACCCTATAAGAAAGAGTTGGGCAACATGCTGGTGCCACCCAACATTGACCCTGCATTAATACACTGCTGCTGCCCTAATAAATGGGGCCGTGCAGCATGTCCTTTCTACCAGACTTGTCCATGTGCTGCTGCCACCCTATAAGTAAGGGATAGGCAACACATTGGTGCCACCCTTCTCTGACCTCACATTGTACACTGCTGCCACCCGGCTACGTGAGGCTGGCCAACATGTCTTTGCCACCCGATTGTCCACTGCACTTGTATGCTGCTACTGAAATATAAGACAGGTTAAACCAACTGTTGCGTTTGCTTATGCTGAACTGTAAGATATATTAAGCTGACTATGTGTTTGTGCAAGCACCATGTAACTGAACAATTCGCACTACTACATGTATCATTGTAACATGCATGTAGGGATCCTTTTCCCAAGCACTTATGTAACCAAGTAAGACTTCTTGTACAGCGCCACGATGCCCGAGGGCAGTTGTGCGCTCTATAAATGCAAATAAATAAATGGTGCTTTTCGAATGACAAGTCAGTGCCACCAGATACCTGCCGCCTTGCCACACACCAACTAGACCATAGCACTGAAACATACCCCTTGCTGGAAGACTGGCAACAAACCCTACAGACACACTCCACATGTCCCCTGCAATGCACACACAAGTACCATCAGCATGCGCAGACATACATCACTGTCCACAACCTGCCCTCAAGCCATGCCAACACATGGTCCAATCGACCTCAGGCCAAGACGCATGCATCATTGCCACCACTAACCCACACGCCACCCCCACCATATCCCTTCCCGCAGACCCAACATCATTTCAGCAACGTACACAGGTCAAGCACATCCCCATCACAGGCAGAATACACATGTCCCCGAGCCATGGCAGCATGGACACAACACCCATGCCAGAAGACACCAGTACCCCAGCCAACAGGCACAGCCCCATCCATGTCCACACTGCAAAATGTCCCTGCTCCGCTCCACCCCCACTCCTGTGTGCTCCATCCCACGTCCTACACATTGAGCATAACAATGCACATGAACATGGATGTACCAAATTTTATGCATGTCACATGGATCGTCACACAACAGTAATGGGCCGCTGCACTGTCCCCCACAGGCACCTCATCAGAAAGCGAGGGCGAGCTAGCCACAACACCAACCACCACTGCAGCACGTGGACAGAGCACCAAATCCAACAGCGGAAGCCAGGAACCACCAGCACTGGACCAGATCGTACAACATCAACTGCTCATCTCCCCCCCCCCGCCATCAACATACACCTGCCAGCCAGGAATAGCACAGGAAGTCAAAAACACCTGCAGACAGTCATCCCTGTAAAACCAAAGCAGCAGTGCCCAACCCGGCATCTCACCCCAAAACACCTGTTGCCAAGCCAGCACATCGACATGCGGATCAAGTGTCACCAGACATGACCCTGCCTGAAGACCCACAATCTCCTGTCCTGAGCCTGCCTGCAGAGCCACTCTCCCCTGTCCGGAGCATGTCCGACCTTCAGGACTCATCCACATCCACCCATCTGCCCCTGCCAGAAAGTAAGTCCAATGTCGGATGCAGGGGCACGCAGCACCGTTGAGGCCACTGTGTCAGGAACACATAGCAGTGTGCCCCAGGATGAGGAGCATGTGTTCATTCCATCAAGCCCCTGCAGCCCACCACCCTTGCCACTGCCTGTACCCCAGGGACATTGAGGGCCGCCTCATCCGAACTGAGGAGTGCAGTAGGCCATGCATGCCCTGGTAAGCCGCTACCTCACTGAGGCCGAGCTGACCCGGCAGACGATGCATGACCACACCCGCAACACTGCGCGCATGTTGGGCAGGGCAACTGAGGCCGTCTATCAACTGGTTCGAAGAGTGCGTGAGGGAAATGAGGTCATGTCCTCAATGGCTGAGTCAATCTGCTTGTCACTGCAATAGCCGAATAACAGCATATCATCACACCACCCGTCGAATCCGCTAGTGCAACGCCAAGCACATCCACCCAGGGGACCCCCGTGTGGCACTCACAATGACTGACTCAGTTGCAGGGGCCTCAATCACATGCACCTAAAAGGGGCTGCAAATAGTCCATGGTCACCAGTGCAAGGGTGGAAGTGGTTGTTGGGGAAGGGATGTTGGTGTAATGGTGGAGGTGGCTGTGGACTTGGGGGTGGCGTTTGTGGGGTAGGGGTGCTTGGAGATGGGTTACTGAGGGAGAGTGTGTTGGGGCATTGTGTGTGGGGACATTTGCGGGTGGGAGTTTGGTCATTCATAGGGGGGTAGATGTGTATGTGGCAAGAAAGTTATACTGTACATAGTTCAACAACCATCAATACACCAGGTGTAGCAAAAAGTCAATTGTCTGCACATTCATTCTTGAGTGTGTAACAATTCAATATTGCACAGTGTCCAGCACCCAGTGTGACCCACGCCCATTCCCATGTGTCCTACATTTAATCAGAAATAATTTGCAACCAATGCCTGACGTGTCGCATGTCCATCATGGGCATGGTGTTTCTGAGGAATTCCAGCATCCTCCTCATCATCATCATCCTCCTCCTCCTCCTCCGGTGGCATCATGTCCATGTCAGGGGGCAGGGGTACATTGCGCCGGATGCACATGTTGTGTAGCATGGCACATACCAAAACAATTTTGGCCACCTTCTCAGGCCCGTATGAGTGCCCCACCCAACCTACTGAGGCAGCGAAGCCGTGCCTTCAACAGCCCAAAAGACTGCTCAAGCATCACACGAGTGCATGCATGCGCATGATTGTAGTCCTCTTTGTGCCTGTTGAGTGGATGCCTGACAGGGGTGAGGAGCCACGGCTTCAGGGGATACCCAGCATCACCTGTATGGGAGCAATTGAAAATGTGATTGTGAGGGTTTTTGGAATTCCTTGAGTACACTGGCTGTACATTGTTCTTGGTTAAATGCAAGAGATCTTCACTGACAGCTATTGCCATTTCATTAGAGCAACACTCAGGTTGGTGTACTTGATGTTGATCAATGGTAGGGGAGCATGGGTAACGTTCAGGTCTTAGGGACCTTAACACCCGATACAGCACACACACACAGATGATGTCAGTTGGTCCATGATGTACTCACATGCTATGGCTGTGTGGCAGAGGAAGATTCAGTATGCATGTAGGGCACTGTATGATGAATTTCCCTGATGTGCAACATGATACACGTTGTTTTGCCTATCATGCTTTCAAATACTTGATGACGTCATGTACATGTCTGTCAACGCCATCACCCATGTGACCATGGCACAATGGAATTGGTGGTATGGTCCGCCAGTGTGGGGAGACGTTTCTGTGATGGCACTGGGTGTCAACTGGCATGGTGGAACTGAGGTTCTGTGTATTGGTCCTGCACCACTCGCACATGTGTCAGTGGTGTTCACTACTTGCTGAATTCTATTTTCTACATCCATGTCCCATCGGTTTTTGGAGTGCCCCTTCTGGTGCACAGAATGTAATGGTGGTGTGCGGTGTACCTGTTGGGCAGCGCCAGTGACAGGGGATTCCATGAGAGGCAGTTGGATTTGGCTCAGTCATGGCTGCATGACCTGCACTGTACTTTGCTGCGCTCATGTGAATTATGCATTGTGACTGCAGGTTGGTGCATTGTGGTACCGGTGGCTCAGGTTTGATGATGTACCATGTGCAGGGGTGTGTGCATTGTTTGTAGCTACCATTTACACATAGCTGTGCAACCATGGCACGTCTGCATCCATTGTCAGTCTCACGCATCCTGTCGTAATCATTGGGATCACAGTGTTTGGCACCCAGGACGGTGTCCCCCCCAAAACAACCCCCAGCGGCCCAGCCAGCAGACAGGTTACATATGCTTGTGGTCCACTCCTCCACCCCCCAACAACAACCCCCATAGCCCTGTGGTTGGACTTACCCAGCAGCCAGGCACGTTGTGCAGCATGTCATTCCATATAGCGGTGAAGCGTGGAGCTGCACAGTACCATTGCATCATGTTTGGATCCTGGGAATCTAGCACTGTAATGCGGAATTATCTTGCTTGCATCAAACACCATCTGGACATTAAGAGAGTGGTACAGCTTCCGGTTGCGGTATACTACCTCCATGGCATGCCGGACTACTAGCTCCACATGGGTGCAGTCGAGGACACCAATGACGTTTGGCATGCCTGCCAGTGCACAGAATGGAATTTTGGTGGCATTCACCTCCTCCGCAGTCTGTGGTAGCGATATGTGGGGCCTTGCGTGTTTCAGGAATGCATCCAACACCTGGTTGAGCACACGGGAGAAAAATTGTTGAGATGCCATGCAGCTGCCCCACTGTGTGCTGGCAGGTTCCTGTGGCAAGGAAGTGGAGCACAGGCACTACCTTCAGCAGAGGGGGGATGGCTGTACGGATGTTGATCAGGCTGACCAGGTCATCGTGAATAAGATCCACAATTGTGCGTATTGTGTCCCTGTCCAGGCGCTACAGGGTGTGGATCTGTGCAGGGGTTAAGTCAAATGGACTGGCCCTTATGCAAGGGATTGGTGGCTGCCTGCGGGGCACCGCTGCCTGCACTGATGGTATGTGCTGGCCAAGTCTCACCCTTCTTCTCCTCCTGCGCCTCCTCTGCATTCCCTGGTTTAGTGCCTGCTGGAGTAGTAGCAGTGCAGGCATGTCCTCCAGCCCTAGTATTGCAACTGCTAATGGCAGCATTTTGTGTTTGGAAGTGGAGTGGTGTGTGGGTGTGCTCCTTTTGTGCTGTGCCAGACTCCATTGCCTCCACCTGTGCTGATTGTGTGCACCTGTGGCAGGTTTCAAACCAGCAGATTGCTATTAACGGCTGCCCCGCGATGCCGGTGTTAACGGCGTCATGGTACCCATTCCTACCAGCATTTGGATGCCGGTAAGCGCATGTCCGTGAACCTCGTAATGTGCACTTGCTTACGGCATGCCGTTGTTACTGGCACGGCTGCCGCGTGCCCGCGCCCATTCCGGGTAGGTGCTACCCGGTCACAAGGGGTCCATGCTGAGGCCGGTAGCACCGGCACCATGGGTCGTAATGCACCGGTCTGGTAAACGATGCCGGTATTCCCTTACCGGTATCATTATTACCGGACCGCCAACCTTGTAATGAGGCCCAATGTGAAACATCAGAGATGGTTTAACCAGCCTCTCACAAAACTCAAGAGGGAGAAAAGACGGGCAGAGCGAATGTGGGAAAAAAATTGATCAGAAGAGAATAAGCTAGTCTGGAAGCAGTTACAAAATACTTACAAAAACACATTTATGAAGCTAAAAGTAACTTCTTTGATAATTAAGTAGCAGATTCAAATAATAAATCCTGAAAATGTTTTCCGATAAATAGGAATATTGGGAAGCCTACATTTCAGACCCAGTCTACCACTACATCCAATGAAGACTGCAGGAAGATTCATTCTTCCTTCAGAGATGAAATAGATGCTGCATGTGACATAATAAGTTCTAATGCAAACACAGACTCATTTGGAATCTCAGATGCCGTAACAGACAGAAGGCCCTCATTTCGATTTCACCCCTATTATAGAAACCGAGATGGAAACTTTACTGAGAAATATGCGCCTGACTTAATGTATGGAGGATATTGTTCCCTTGAAACTCATCCTGGCTAACTATAAAACCTTTGTCCCGTTTTTTGGTGCGCTTTGTAAATGCATCATTTCGATGGAATTTAGTACCTGATGCAACTAAGCATGTGGTGGTTACACCACTTGTCAAGACACCAGGTCTACGTCCGACCGATCCAGCCAATCTACACCCCATAACTAACACCCACTTTCTGTTGAAAATAGTGGATAAAATAGCTACACTCCAACTTCAAAAGTTTCAAGTATTTTCCACCAAAATCAATCAAAGTTTAGGGGCAACCACAGACCGGAAAATGCCCTACTGGACCTTCTCCCACCAACATGTTGGATGTGCTGGAGGGACATGGCTCAGAGCTGTTGATTTTACTGGATCTGTTGGAAGCCTTTGACCTCCTAGACCATGAATGCCTGCTGGCATCGCTAGCCACCCTGGGAAATGGTTCAGTAGATGCCTCAGATTGGATCTGTCCTTTTTTTAAAAAACAGGTGGTCTAGAGCATGTTGGGGTGAAGCTAGCTCAGAATCAGAATGAATACACAGAGCCCCGCAGGGGGCATGTTTATCCCTGTCACTATTCAATCAATACATCAAACCGCTCTGTGATCTGCTGACTTCTATGGGAATCTATTTTACAAACTACGCTGACGACATTCAGCTCCTTAGGGAGCTGAATCGTGATTACAGCAAAGATTCCGACAGACTAGAAAACATTTATGGGTTAGTTAAAGCCTGGATGACTAAACACTGGATGTGCTTGTACTGCAAAAAAACTGAGCTGATGATCTTCGGCTCCCCACAGGTTAGAGATGAACTCACTTCTGAATATGCCAGTATGGTAATTCAAGGGAACTGTATAAAAGTTGTAAAAAAGTGAAAACTCTAGGAATCCATCTGGAAGCATCCCTCGGTGCGGAAATGTACGTGGGTGGAATTGTGCGCAATTCTCAATATCACCTTAGAGGGCTACGGCATATTAAACCTTTCTGATCACCTAATAATACTAAGACCTTAGAGTCGTTATCTTGCCCCGCTTGGACTATTGTAATGAGCTAATGTGAGAGAGATGAACATGTGGAAAGTTGGAGTAAATGTTATCCTCAGCAGATACATATTAATGAAGAAGTTGAAAGGCAAAAATAGTAAAAGTCTCCTTATATGAGAAGTCAATTTGGGTGAAAATTAGAACAAGCCTTGCCACAAGCAAAAGAATACTAAAGAAGAAAGCCAGTCTACGTATACAAGATGTCCATATGGGGGAAGTTGCCTGAAGCTAAAGAAGTATAAACAGTAAAGAAGTAGAATTGTGTTATACTTAAAAAGAAAGTGAACATTGTAGGATGTCCTGTGGAAAGAAACATCAGACAGTCAGTCCTTTTTGGGAGAAAGATACCTGGCAGGAGAGTACACCAGGGGATCTGCAAAACCCAGTGTGAAACTGCATCCAATTTTAGCTAGCCTAAGCCCTTCATTTTGTGAACAAACAGACTCCATTTTGTGTCTCCTATTTTCTCTCCTTAACTTAAAGATATTCACGGCATGAGAATGCTGTGATGGCACCTAAATGCTTAGCTCAGTGTTTGTTCAGCCTTGGATCTTGAACAGCCAGGCCCAAGTGGAGATAATATATGCCTTCCCCATCTCTGTCTGTTAATTGCATGGGTTTCAAGAGGTATGTGCCAATGATTAACAACGCAAGAGACGTTCTGTGTATACCAGGGAAAGGGTATCCTAAACAAACTGAAGATGCACAAATGCACAGTGACTTTTGGTCAGACAAACATAGATTAGGTGGGTGAGAATGTGTCCTGGCGCTGGGAACAGCCTGAACCCTGAGAAGGTAAGAGAATGTAATTACTAATACCGATTAGTAATGTATGTTTATACATGTCTTCACAGATAATTCTATACGTTGCAGGAAACCATAAACTGTCGGGGAAATGACAACCTCGGCAGATCTAAATGTATAAAAGCTGAAGCAATCTTGTAACAAATTGCTCAATTCTCTATGACTGTACTTGGTTGTAGCTGAACCTGGGTCAGCTTGAAACGAATAAACTGTTGTTAATATTTCACCTGTGACTGTTGGTCTTCTCTTATCTTGTTTGCAGTTACCAGTTTTTGGTTTACAAATTGGTGCCTGGGACGTGGGTCAGTTCCGAAGACGATCCATCGCTTTTTGGGGACGGAGTAAACAGACACTGGGACCAGTGAGTACCGGGATCCCTGCTAATCTGAGGCAGAGTTTCTCGCAGCTGCTACTGGTGATCCACGTCCATCTCTTCGGCCAGAGGTCATCCCGGAGAGGGTCCCGAAACGTAGCTGTGACTGTGTTTTCACCTTTTTGAAGGCCATCAGCCAAGGAGTTTGTTTGATAGGGGTTTGCCCTTAATTGGAATTAGGTGAGTTTGTTTCAAACTGGTTGTATATAAAAATATTTTAGAAAATATTTGCCAGTTGAGAACTGATTTTGAGTTAAGAAATGTCTGATTTTAGTAAGATGTGCACATGTCGGGCAGCACTTTGCAGCAATAGAAAACAACCAAATGGGTTAGAAAATGGTCAGCCTACCCCACCTGAGGGTTCCCCAGTCTATGAGATATACATAAAATGTGGGTTAGGAGCAATCGTTTTTAAATAGTATTTGGCACTGCCAGACCAGGCATGTACCAGATTTGCAATGGCCACAAAATAGTTCATTTGAACTAGCAAGAATACATTTGGAGTCAGTGTTAATAAATAAAAAAGCTAGGCCTGCTGCTTTTGATGTGGTTCGGGATTGGCACAAAGAAGCCATCCAGCGCCTCAAAAGTAGAGAGAAATGCGCTCGCAGACATACATAAGCAAGCAGAAAAAGCTTTAGCACATGACCAGCTGAACCAGGATGAGGCTATTCGGGCCATGGACAGGAACTTCCAGTTAGATGTACAAAAAATATACCCATCAAAAGACTTGCGCACGTCTGAAGATTTGATGGACAAACTGCTAAGTGAGAGACTAGCACGTCCTTCAGCAGCACCACCACCTCCCTATGTTCCGCCACCGCATCCAGCAGCCCAGCCACAGCTACCAGCTCCCGACACAAGCTCTGAATCTTGGCCCGCACCCCTTCCCCTACCTGAATCACCTAAATCCCCACAACCAACGTCCCCCGCCACGCCCAACACTCACCTCCTTGAATACCATGACTCCCTCAGTAACCTGAGAGCTGTGACTCATAGTGCAGTACTCCTTGAGCGAAAAATGGCCTTAAACAAATTAGTGGAAATATATATAGAAGAGGGTGATGAAGCAGCCACTTCCAGCTCTCTAAATGATCATGAAAACATCCCTGAACAGAAAGTGCTGTTAGATCAAATGGGACAATACCTGGTCTGGATTTGGGGCGATCTTACCAACACCGCGGTCCCCTAGGATTTGCAGGATCTGAATTTTCTGACCCAGGATACACCACTGAAAATACGCGAATACATGTTAAAATTATTTTCCTAAACGAGAACTAGACCAGCTACACCAATCCAAGCTAGATCGAGAGGCAGGACCCACACTCACTACATCCTATGACCAAAAAGGAACTTCACCAGTACACATTAGGGATACCAGAGAATTGCGTATCATCCAATGTCTCCATCTCCCCTATGGAGATCCATGACACTTTCATCCAATATTCCCTGTTCATTCAGAGGAAAGTGTTGCAAGTTATGGCTGAATATTTGCAAGATGAATGTCTTAAAAAGAAATTGTGTTGTGCGGCCAACGTTATGAAAATATATAGATGCACATTTGCTGATGACACCCTGCCAACCTCACTGTCTCTTGCCCTAGCTTTGCTCTTAAGCAATAGATTTGAGAATCCCACTGCACAATTACCAATGACAGAGGTGCCCCCTACTCTTGTACCACAGAAAGAGGAACCGGCCAATGGAGGGGCACCTGCGAGGGCTATTGCCGCACATTATATCTCACAATTTGTACATGTCCCCTTCTCAAGGCAGGAAATGAACACCCTTAAACAGTCCATCACAGATCTGTGAAAGAATTCCACAGGATTTTATAAAGAAATAAGAGTACGTTTTAAATTACTCCGTGTTCACTTTGGGGGACGTAGACTTGTTATTTCCTGTCATATTACCGTCCAATTTATGGAAACAGGTCAGAACCGTAGACGATGCAACTGCATTTGGCTACCTATGGGTCGACCTTGTGCAGGCCGACAAGGCAAGGCAGGCAGGCAGGCGAAAAACCTCCACAATGCATACTGGCATTACCTAACCATATTGTAAACAAACGTAAGTCATTGATGCCAGAGAAAAGGATTATTTGGGACAAATTGACCGCCTGCATGTAAGGGAAAACAGAGGGGGCCACAGAATACATAAACAGGCGAGCAAGTCTTTTCGGATTACAGCGTTCAGGATTTTAGTCCTGAACCTGGGAAAAGATTGTTGGTTGATAAATTTGTACATGTACTATTGCCCGATATTCAGTCTCAAATCACTCCCTCTGAAAGTGCCTGGCAAACTAAGACACAATCCGAAATCCTACATATGGCCCAGTATTATGAGAATAGAGTGATGTGAGAAGGAAAAGATTGAAAAGAAAAAAGTGGATTTAAAAGCTGGACTGCTTTTACAGCAAATCATAAGGTGATCGAGAGGGGGGTATGCCCAACCCAGAGGACAGTTTACCCCACACACAGGAACTGTGAATGTAAACAAGGAGGCCATTGGACAGCACAGTGTCCGATCCTCCAGCAGAAGGCAAATGGAATGTCAGGAAGAAGGCCGAATGCACGTAGCAATGGCATGCAGGGGCCAAACAGAAGTCCTTTCTCCCAGAACCAGCAGTACGACAATAATACAGGAAATCAAGATGGGCAACAAACTGCTCAGGGTGCGAACATTTTAGACAACACTTCCCGCACTTATTTAACTGAAGATTATACATCCAACAATATATTATTTCACTAGGACAGCCTGAAGCAGGATCTGGAACTCACTCCTATCCCCGTAGATCAGAAAGGACCCTACGTAAAAATGAAAGTTGGGTATAGGGCGCACACTTTCCTAGTGGACACAGGAGCTCAAAAATGCTTAATTGATCACTTAACACCCTGTCAGGGCAACAAAATGTATCAGTAGGGTTCTCTGTTACTCCGGTGGTAAGCCCAGTCTCTCAACCAGTGCCCATTTCTCTCAGACCTTTTACTGGCTTTTGTCCCTTTTTGTTAACGACCAACTGTTGTGAACATTTGCTGGGGCTGAACTTATTGAAGAAGTTACACGCAGTAATTTACTGCTCTCTGGATGGAGTTTACTTGGTAATTCCCCCCCTCCCCCTGCGCCCCAACAAAATCCTACCTCTCAATTCATGGCTTTGCCTTTACCCAGTGAGCTGCAACAAATACCTACACATCTGTGGGCAATGAAGGACAATGATTTGGGAATTTTTAGATGTTGAACCAGTGCACATAGTTTTAAAAACCGGTGCCACATTGCCTCGTATTTCCCAGTATAAAGTTTCAGTTGAAGGAGTACAAGCACTTAAAAGTATTGACTCTGACCTTGTACATCAAGGTGTCATAGAGGACATTTTTGGTAGCATATGTAATAGCCCGATTTTGCCTGTTTACAAGAAAGTAGAAAATGCATTACCTTGCTGACATCACTACAATTCTAACAATGATCCCTGTCCAGACTATTCATTTTTTCGGTGATCGTTTTGAAGAATGCATTTTTTAGCATACCCATACAACCAGATAGCAGCTATTTGTTTGCCTTTACTCTTGGGGGGACGTTCATTTACCTTCACCAGAATGCGGCAGGGGTACACAGAAAGCCCTAGAACAACTATATGCACTAGAATTACCTTCCTCTTGTACGCTAATACAATACATAGATGACTTGCAGATTCCGAAAGCGCTTGTCAGGAGGGTACTATATTGTTGTTAAAACATTTAGCTGGCAACGGACATAAAGCATCCTTAAAAAAGTTCCAGTATTGTCAACAGGAGGTCGCCTACTTAGGTTACCTCCTGTCAAAGGAGGGTAGGGGCCTTAGTTTAGTTTAGTTTATTGAATTTGCATAGCGCACAATGGACCCGGAGGCATGATGGCACGTACAGACAATTCAAAAGAAATACAACAAGAAACATAAAACATTTAGCATAGCAAAATACAGTCTATAAAAAGCCAAATAATCCCAGTGACTACTAGTCAACATCTTATGAAAGTGCGCCCGAAGAATCAAGAGGTGAAGGTGATAAAGCTGTCCACATCTAGTCGAGAGCATCAGAGTATCAGATTGCAGTTAGAGCCCCCGGTGGGAAAATAATTACACATGCTTAGGTAGTGGGGTAGCGAGCTAGACCCACAACCCACAATAACACAGTCACTGTTTGATAGTGAACACCAATCATTCAAGTCAGTTCTGAGTAGAAGCTTGAGGTCAGTCAATCTGACAACCCCCGGTCCAAATCTTTGACACAGCCATGCAATCACCTTGTTTCATAGCGCTTCTCTTGACTCTTCCTTCTGCCTTCCCAATATTAGTAACAGCGAAGTTCCGATGATCCATTACAAAGGCTTGGGTACTTATGTCATTAATCCTTGGCATTTTAGACTTCCTTAATCCCACACTCCGTGCGGCCACCTGCTTAAATAGAGCAAACACCACTCTAGTTTGTGTAGCGAGTTTTTGGACAATCTTGTGATCAAGTGCCGGAGTTGAGTGAAATAATTCTGTAACTTGTCCCTTAGGGTCGACAGAGGAGTGCAAGACCTGAACAATGGAGCCAATTGTTATCCCAGGGGTTACTAAAGGGCTATCCCTATTAAATGTTGTTTGAGAGGCTTGGTCCGCCCTCACCCCATGTATATTGGCTTGACAACTATTGTCCGATTTTACCGGCTGACGCAATGCAGCTGCAGGAGGTGGTACATCTGTCTGTGTCGCGATGTTCTCCCTCTGTAACCGAGAAAAACTCATTCAAGGTGTCCATCAGAGAGAATAGATCCATCAAACTGTGGCACAGCAGGAGCTCTTTAGAGATATGGCCAGTAAGTTTGTACAAGATGCGCACTTGCCACAGCTGTCCCGAGAGGTTTGGGAGCTTTTAGAGGAACCGATCACGCTGCAGGAAACAGAGGCTGCCATTCGCTCCCTCCCTTTGGGTAAGACCCCGGGGCCAAACGGGCTCATGAATACATTTTATAGGACTTTTAGATCCGTGCTCTCCCCTTATTTAACAAAGCTTTTTAATGCCATTTGGGTTGCAGGCTCGGTTTCGGATTCTGTGGCAGAGTCCATTGCGACCCTGATTCTGAAACCTGGAAAGAATCCCCTGGACTGTGCGTCATATCAGCCTATTGCTCTGTTGAACACAGATGCGAAACTGTTGAGTAAAATAATAGCCGGACGTCTGGGAGAGGTCCTATCGGCACTGACAGAGAAAGATCAAACTGGTTTTATACGCAACCGCTCGACATATGATAACATCCGACGGACGATAAACCTGATTGCTTTGGCACCCAAGCTCCCGGACAGATTGTCCCTATAATCAGGCTTTTGATAGTATGTCCTGGGGGTACCTGCAGTTGGTGCTGGAGCGATTTGGCTTCGGGCCTAGCTTCTCAAAATTGATTCTTTCAAGCTACCAGATGCCCTCGACAAGAATCATAGTGAATACAAATTGGACTTAGTCGATACATTTAAATAGAGGCACCAGACAAGGTTGTCCTGTGCCCCCCCTGGTTTTTGCCCTGGCGCTGGAGGCTTTAGCACAGCAGATTAGATTGAGCACTGAGATCTTGGGCTTTGAATTCGCAGATCAATGCCATAAAGTGGCTTTATATTGAGACGATCTGTTGTGCTTCTTCAATGATGCCCCTTCCACCTCTTATGGAATTATTGTCCCAGTTTGCTAGAGTTTCCGGCTTTGAGGTGAATCCTGCTAAATCGGTGGACATGGCTCTAACTGAATCCCCTGCAGGTTTAGCAGAAGTACAAGCAGCATTCCCCATCCCTTGGTCTTCCTCGGATATCCCTTATCTAGGAATAAAGTTGACCCCGACCGTTGCAGGCTTATTTAAGGAACATGCCTGTGCTATTCAGAGAAGCCAAGGAATGGCTCCAGCGCTGGGATTCTCATGAAATCTCATGGCTGGGCAGGATTAGTGCAGTCAAGATGACCCTTATTCTGAATACTATACGCTTTTCACTCTCTGCCTGTTCGGATTCCTGAAGGTGACCTCATCGCTATGCAAAAGGAGATAGGATACTTTATTTGTAAGAAAATGAAACCTAGAGTTCCCTGCAAGCTCCTTACGAGAAGCGGGATGTCAGGCGGCATAGGGCTTCCCTCAGTCTCGCGTTATTATAGAGCAGCTCAGGTTGCTACAATGCTAGCTTGGGGTAATTCATTGGAACCCCCTAAATGGCAGGAAACTGAACAGGCAGCCACCCCTTTTCCGCTGGCGTATCTTCCTTTCCTCCCTAAAGAGGCGCGAGGATATTGCGTTGGGGTACTGCCCACAACAATGGCCACGCTCCGGAGTTGGGATAAGGCATGTGCGCAGAGAGGGATCACTTCTGGTTTGGGTCCATTGTCCCCCATTACCCAAAACCCTGCGTTCACTCCGGGCCTGAGCCCCAGTTCAATGGCAGGAGATTTAACAGGCAGCCACCCCTTTTCCGCTGGCGTATCTTCCTTTCCTCCCTAAAGAGGCGCGAGGATATCACGAGGGGGTACTGCCCACAACAATGGCAAGGCTCCGGAGTTGGGATAAGGCATGTGCACAGAGAGGGATCACGTCTGCTTTGGGTCCATTGCCCCCCATTACCCAAAACCCTGCGTTCACTCCAGGCCTGAGCCCCAGTTCATTCTAGTGCTGGAACTCAGATACATCCTTAAGACTGAGGGACTTATATGTAGATCGAGAACCACTGACATTTCAAGAGTGCAAGGAGAAGTTTGGGGTTCCAGAATCTGAGCACTTTAGGTGCATACAGCTTCGACAATGGTTGACTAACAGGGCCACTCGCCTAGCTGCCGCTGGAACCTCGATAGGCATCAAACTTAAAATTCTTGAGGGACAACTTTACCGTAGGCTAGCCACCAGCTATAAACTCCTGGAAAATGCCCCGGAAGGGGAGAAACTTCCTTACATGTTGGCCTGGGAGAGGGAGCTGGGCTTAGATATTCCAGAGGAGTCATGGAGAAGGATATGGTATAGAGCCCAGAAGAGTTCTAGGTGTACAGTAGTAAAATAAAATGCTATTAAGATTTGCTTCCGATGGTACCTACCCCCAAGCAGGTTACATGCAATGAATCCGGAGTATCCAGACACATGTTGGCATGGCTGTGGTGAGCAGGGGGACCTAGCGCACATCTGGTGGCATTGTTCGGTTGTACAAGCTGTCTGGCTAGAAGTACGATCTAAAATTAAGGAAATCACTGGCTCACGGCTCCCTATGGGCCCAGGTATTTTAATTTTAGGGGACGTGCTAGAAGATGGGTCCTTTCCGATGACAGGCTCCAGAGCGGCCCTAATTGCCCAGATGCTTATAGCTGCACAAATTACAAGGGCTCGTTTCTGGAAGTCTGTTGAGGGGCCACACATAGCCTACTCGTGGGTGAAAGTATGGGAATTGCTGGGCCTCGAAAAACGTACTGCCATACTCGAGGGGAAGCTCTCAAAATTCACGTGGACTTGGAGCCCATTTTTTAACTAAGTTTCAGACAAAGAGCAGATGTTCTTTCAACCGAATTTAATGAAACATTTTATGAATTCTTGACATGTATAGCATATGCTTTCTATTGGACAGACTGTTGGAATTTTTCTTTTCTTCTTCTTCTCTGGAGGCTTATTGCTCAAATTGCTTTTCCCCTCCAATCAACTATTGGTGAATTAATTTGTATACAGCTTTCTTATGTTTAATGAACTAATGCCAAATTGCTGTATTTTAAGTGGGAGATGAATTTTGATGCAACAAAATGAATTGGCGGGATTTGGAATTGTTATGTATTTTTCTGTCATCTCTTTGATAAAATGTTTTGAAAACTTAATAAAAAATAATAAAAAAATTAAAAATTGACAGATTGGTTTGATTACACTATATTTATGACTATGAAAAAGAGAATGCCACACATGAATTTCCACAGTTACCTGGCCAGCGTAACCCTTCACGTGGTGGATACTCTATTTTTTTCTGGGATTTACTTTAGTTACTCAAAATCACTAATTACTTATGGTTTTGTAATACAAATGAGAGAAAATCAGCGCAAGAATGGTTCTGACATAACTAGGGTTCTGAAATTTAAGATGGGATGGGATAAGAATGCAAATATACTATGGGTCACTGTTCTTCCTATTAATACTTACAGTCCCTTGTAATTAAAATCGGACCATCAATGTTCTGGTCATCGGATCGGGTCAGGTCTACCGGCAGCAGGGTACCTCTGGAGGGATTGGATCAGCGCCGCGGTTCTGGTCAAATTTGGACTGCACCTCAGACTAGATTTTGGATGGGCTGTTCTGGTCACTGGACACGGCAGATTAGCAGGATGCAAGTTTCAGCGGGCACGCTTAATGGTAGCAAACCAAACTGAATCAGAATTAAATCCCCTTAAAGTTTTGGGATGGTTGAATGTGGGCCTAGCTAAAAAGAGTTCTGAAATGCTAAGGCCTGGATTTGGCAAAGAAATCTGGAGTCAGCTGCAAGGCGAAGAGTTCTGGATAAGATGAAAAAGTCAGGAACAAGACGCTGTGTGGAAATCTGGATGTGTTCTGGAAGCAGTGTGTCCTATATGTTGTGAAATTCCTATAATTATACTACCAAATGACATCACCAAGTTTATGGTGTGGGCAGAATTTCAAAACATGCCCCCATGGCTGTGAGTGGCCACAGGCACTTGACTTGTTTTGGTTGGCAGTCAGAACAGAGCTCTCATCTTTATGATGGGATTTAGGAACTCCCACATTGATTTTGACCAAAACTTAACTTTTGCACAAATGTACATTTCTAAAATTATGTTACCTAATAAAATCGGACATATACATTTCATATTTGATGGGCTATATTCACATTCAATCCCCATCTCTGTGAGAGCTGTCTTTCTCATTCTATGTAATTTTATCAATTTTAATCATAACAGTTTGGATTAATAATTTCTATTTCGGTACATCTCTGGGCACTTATCAATGGATCATGTACATACAATCTTAGGCTTGCAACATGAACAGTTCAGCTACAATTTTTTTTTCATAACTTTGGTTCCTTAAGTGGTACAGGTTTCATCACTGTCTTCAAAGCAAAAGCCTAAAATTAGGTTAACATCTACCAAATTTTAGATTTATCTTCCTTTAGGTTGCACAGTTAAAGAGTTTGAAACTTAACCACAAATAAAGATTTAAACACCAAAAAGTTCCTTTGAACAGAGTTTTTTTTTCTCTCCTTTCAACAAACAACAGCTGTCAGATCTCTTTGATCAGGGTGGGGTGTAGAGGAAAGCCGCCTGTCCCTCCCCAGCAGAGCCTGTCCTTTGTTCTTGGCTCAGCCAAAAGACGAATGTCTAATGAAGTCTCTTGTGCTCCATATGCGGGAACCTCCAGCAGCCATTAGTCTTCCTGTAGCAAGGGGTTGTCAAACTGAAGTGTCAAACTTTCCCAGGCTGGCCACTGTCCAATCAGAATTAAGCAGTTACTTAACTCCAATACCTGGTTGATTTAAAATTCACAATAAAGTGTTTTCTTTAACACGTATAAAAATAAGCACAGTTCATAAGGGATTTGGACATTTAAAAGAATTAAGCCCTTCACAAACATGCTTTAAATAGGGGAATTTTGCAATTTCTCCAGCATTGGATCTTTCATGGATTCACATGCTTAGAATATTCCCCGTCGTCAGACTGGGACCCCTCGGTACACATATATAGCCTTTTCCAATCGGAAAACTTCCAACACCTTTGTGTCCTATCTACGTCCTTTTAGGACCCGCCTACGCATGCTCCGTAGGCCGCCCCCGTATAAGAGGCCCGCCCCCGCGGTTCCCCTTCAGATTTCAACTGTCTCCAAAGTAGTAGGATCTCCTCGCTTTGTACTACTATTTTGTACAAGGTTGCGTTACTGGAATTAGAGTACAGAAAATGTCCTCCGTGTCAGGAAAAGCGCTGTTCCGCCCTTGCGCGACGTGCGGCTTGAAAAAAGTTTACGAGGGGGACAGACATATGGATTGTATATATTGCCTCCACCCTCATCATTCGGCGGATAACTGCGACATATGCAAAGGGTTTTCTCAAAAAACCCTCAAAGACCGCAGTCGACGACTGGTGGCATGGCTGAATGAGGGAGCGGGGGCATACCCCCCTTCGGAGGTAGGCTCCACACTATCGGCGAAAACATCACGCCGCGCTACCTCGTCGGAACCACCGGCGAAGAAATCTCGACCGACGGAAAAAGAGTCGTCTGGAAGTCACTCAACTAGAGACTCCTCGTCAAAGAAATCATCTTCATCAAAGGAAAGAAAATCCTCCTCGGGCGATCATCATAGATCGACCACGAGTCGAGAGTCGAGTAAAAGCAAGCCAAGTGTGGAAAAGGCGGGACCGCCAAAACCACCTGCTAAGTCACCATCGTCGACGGCGGCCCAGTCATCGGCCTCCACCCTGCCACTTACGCAGGTGGCATCCACCGTCCCACCAACGTCGACGATGTCCTCGTCGACGGGGGTTCTACAGGAGGCCTGAAGTTTTTGATCCGATCCCCCCGGATACTTTACTACAAGAACAGGCTGTGTTGCTGTCCTCGGAGGACGGGAATAAGAGAATAGCTGGCCCAGCAGACCTGGGGCTACGAGTGGCTGACAAGTCGTCGACGAGGGGATCCGTTATACCGGTATCTGCCCCTCTTCTCAATCCTCAATCTGTTTTGTCGTTGGAAATTCTGTCCACGCTTCAATCGTTGTTACAGTCGTTGGACCAGAGACTACCTCAGGCAAACCTGCCACAGTCACCCGCCGATGAGCAGGGCCCGTCCCGTCAACCGACGCACCTACGCACGCCAATCTCAGCACTGGCACAAGAGGAAGGTGAGCTGCCAGATTCGGAGTCTGACAGGGGAGCCATGTCGGATATCTCATCATCCCCCTCCAGGGATCCAACCTGGGAGTCAGAGGTGGAGTTGGAAACCCCTAGAAGCCCAGCTCACCCTTCCCCTCCGGACGACATTGCGTCATTCCATTCTATGATGGAGAAGGCATGCAAAGAATTTGGTTTGTCCCAGGAAGAACAGAAAAAGGACTGTTTTTTGTTCGACCACATGGGTTAGAGAAGGAGGTCTGTGTTCTCAAAACCAATACTAGACCATGTATGGAAGGAGGGGTTGCAGACAATGCGTCACCCGTTTTCAAAGCCGGCAGTGAAAGGACGCCTGGAAAAAAAGTTTAAGGCTCCAGAGTCTACCCCCAAGTGTTTATCCTCCCAACCAACGCCAGACTCTGTGGTGTCGGCGGCAGCGGCGAGGAAGGCGAAGGCCCAGCACAAGTGCACGACTCCTCCTGAGAACGAAGCGAAACGCCAAGATGCCTTTGGCAAGAAAGTACTATCCGTGGGAGCGACCACAGTAAAGGCCGCAAACTCTCTGGCAATTGTTGCCAGATACGATAGGGAGATGTGGCACAGGCTAGCTCCGTTGCTTGATCATCTTCCGGAAGAGCATAGGAAGGCAGCGATGTTACTCGTCCGAGAAGGTGAGGAAGCCTCAAATCACGCAATAAACATTGCGGTGGACCTCGCTGAGTCAGGTTTCAAGCAAGTCAATAATGGGGTCGTATTACGTCGACAGTCATGGCTTAAGTGTACCTACTTCAGGCCAGAAGTACAATACAAAGTTTTAGACATGCCCTTTGTGGGAGACCACCTTTTCGGTGAGAAGGTGGACGAAGCCCTAAAGGGAATGAAAGAGGACTCGGACACGGCACGTTCATTGGGTGCCCTCCAGAGTGGCAGAAACTACAAGTCTTTTCGCCCCTTTAGAGGGGCTTCAGGTAATTCAAGATTCTCTGCATCTGGAGACAGATCCTTTGGCAGATCAGCTTACCCCTCCCAGGGATACAGACGTGCCTCCCAAACGGCAAACCGTCGCTGGAACTTCCAGACTTCCAGAAAAAGACCATCATATCCGTCGTCGTCGAGAGACAAGCAAAATAAAGATCAGCAGTGACATACAACACACCGTTCTGGGTGTGTTCGAATGGGAACGAATAACGACGGATCAATGCGTGCTGGATACTATAAGAAACGGACACTCTCTACAATTCAAACACAGCCCTCCGCAAATTCCACCTGCGTTCACCGCTCATTCCCATCTGAAGATACTGCAACAAGAGGTAACACTCATGTTAGCAAAGGGCGTGATAGAATTAGTTCCAACATCACAGAGAGGTCAAGGAGTCTACTCAAGATATTTCGTCGTAAAAAAGCCGAACGGCAAATGGCGTCCCATTTTAGACTTACGCGATCTCAACAAATCTTTGACAAGCCTAAAATTCAAGATGCTCACTCTGCAGGAAGTGATCCGCGCCGTTCAAGAGGGGGATTTTCTAGCGTCCCTGGATTTACAGTACGCGTATTTCCATATTCCAATGTGTCGGAAACACAGGAAATTCCTAAGATTTGCAATAGGGCGGACTCACTACCAATTCACGGTTCTTCCTTTTGGGCTCAAGACCTCCCCCAGAACGTTCACGAAATGCCTGGCCCCAGTAGCGGCCTGGCTAAGGAAGCAAGGCCACCATGTATACCCATACCTCGACGACTGGCTGGTAAGGGGATCCTCCCCAGCGTCGACCAACACAAGTTTACAAGCCACCATGCAGCTTCTACAACAGCTGGGATTCGCCATAAACTTCGAAAAATCCTCTCTGCAGCCATCGAGATCGCTGGTATTCCTGGGGGCACAGTTCGAGACCCAGTTAGGGCTAGTGAAACCTTCTCTCAACAGAGCCTCAAGACTCAATCAACAAGCATGCCGACTACGGCGAAACACCAAGATCTCAGTGAGAAAATACGTTTCGGTCCTAGGGGCCATGGCATCCTGCATCCATCTGGTGGAAAACTGTCGCCTATTCATGAGGCCAGTCCAGGAATTCCTCTCGGACCGATGGACGCAGGCTCAAGGATCGTGGTCAGACAATATAACCATCGACGACGACAAGCTGCTTCGGACCCTTCAGTGGTGGCAGAGTTTCCACAATCTGAACAACGGCGTACCCCTACAGGAGCCGGAGTTTCAGCGAACCATAGTCACGGATGCGTCCCTAACCGGATGGGGAGCTCACATGGGTGCTCTGCAAACGCAGGGTCGCTGGTCTCCAACGGAGTCACTCCTACACATAAACGTGTTAGAACTCAGAGCAGTACGATGGGCCTTGAAGGCATTCCTACCACACATCAAGGGCTCGCGAGTACGAATACTGACCGACAATACAACGGCCATGTTTTATCTGAGGAAACAAGGAGGGACGCGATCAAGAACTCTTTCCATAGAAGCCCAGAAAACATGGCATTGGGCATTAAAGCACAAAATTTCCATCGTGGCTCATCACCTTCGAGGAGTGAGGAACTCCCAAGCAGACTCCCTCAGCAGAAGCATGGCCCAGATACACGAGTGGGAGTTGGACACAGTTCACCTGATGAAAGTGTTCGAGAAATGGGGTCACCCCCCTCTGGACGCCTTCGCGACCAACGACAACAAGAAATGCGAGCAATTCGCAAGCAGATGGCCTCAAGAGGGCTCCAGGGGGGAGGCTTTCTCCTTCCCATGGACGGACATGTTCCTCTATGCTTTTCCCCAGTTCCCCCTCATACGGAGGACAATACAGTGGCTACGCAGATACAATTGCCGGGTAATTCTAGTGACACCATACTGGCCAAGGCAACCGTGGTTCTCCGACCTGCTTCACCTGTCGCTGGAACATCCCATAGGGTTTCCGAAAGCCCCGAACCTACTATCCCGGGACAATGGCACGGTGTGGCATCACGACCCGGACAGTCTCAACCTTACAGCCTGGCTCCTGACTTTTCGGAGTTCGGTGCTTTAGACGTTTCAGAGGATTGTCAAAAAATTCTGCAGGTGGCTAGAGCCCCTTCTACAAACAAATCCTACTCCTATAAGTGGCGGAGGTTCTGTGTATGGTGTAGGGGACAACAGGGCTTACAACCGTTGTCGGTGACGCCGGAACAAGTTCTACCTTACCTGCTCCTCTTGGCGGAGAGGGGATTATCCTTCACATCGGTAAAGGTGCACCTGGCGGCCATCTCGAGGTTCACAAGGAAAAGGCAGTCGTCTCCTCTATTTAGCGACAGACTTGTAAAACACTTCATGAGGGGTTTATTTCGAGCTTTTCCCCCGGAAAAACGTTTCCCCCCGACTTGGAGTCTCAACACAGTGTTGGCAGGCTTAATGAAACCGCCTTTTGAGCCTATGGCCACGTCCGACATAAAATTCATTTCGTGGAAGTTGGCATTCTTGATTGCTATCACATCAGCTAGAAGAATCTCGGAACTGCAAGCGCTGGTCGTAGACCCGCCATACCTAAGATTCTTTAAGGACAAAGTAGTCCTGGCAACTAATCCTATGTTCGTCCCAAAAGTTCTGACAGTGTATCACAAACACTCGTCCATTGTTCTCCCTACTTTCTTCGCCACACCATCATCGGCAGCTGAAAAATCTCTTCATACCCTGGACGTTAAGAGGGCTCTGAAATTTTACCTACATCGTACACAGGAATTCAGGTCTACTAGACAACTGTTCGTCGCATATGGTCCGTCGACGAGGGGAAAAGCAATCTCTAAACAAGGATTGGCTCGATGGGTCTCATCGACGATTGCGTTCTGTTACTCTAAGGCCGGAAGGCCACTGCAAGGACATCCTAGAGCCCATTCTACAAGATCGATGTCCTCCTCAACAGCTTTATGGGCAGGAATTCCGTTGACGGACATATGCCAAGCTGCGGCATGGTCAGTGCCCCACACGTTTACCCGCCACTACTGCCTTGCCAGGCAGCATGCGGACGAGGTGCAGATGGGAAGAGCTGTCCTGCGCCATCTGTTTCAGTAAGGTAAGCTCCACGCTGTGGAGAATCTGTTGTCTACCTTTTTTAATGACAGTTTATTTTAGGTGGGTAAGGTTATATGCGGTAACTTATTCCTACTGTACATATGCATTGTGTAGTATGTTGAGGGTATATTACATTACATTCTCACCGCCGTCTCAAGTGTTACTGCTATACAATCTATTCTAAGCATGTGAATCCATGAAAGATCCAATGCTGGAGAAGGGAATAGTTTCTTACCTGTAACTCCATTTCTCCAGCATTGGTATCTTTCATGGATTCACATGCGCCCGCCAACCTCCCCGGAATGTAATGTATTTAATTGAAAAATTTAACCCTTCCTACTTTGGAGGGGCCGAAATCTGAAGGGGAACCGCGGGGGAGGGCCTCTTATACGGGGACGGCCTACGGAGCATGCGTAGGCGGGTCCTAAAAGGACGTAGATAGGACACAAAAGTGTCGGAAGTTTTCCGATTGGAAAAGGCTATATATGTGTACCGAGGGGTCCCAGTCTGACGACGGGGAATATTCTAAGCATGTGAATCCATGAAAGATACCAATGCTGGAGAAATTGAGTTACAGGTAAGAAACTATTCCCTTCTTCAGGTAACAGAAACTCATTTAAACTGGGTTTGACATCTAATTTTCTTATGCAGCGGTCAGGCAGTGAGGCCTGGAGTCCTCTCTGACTGTACTGGATGATCTGTGGTTTCAGCACACTTTAATTTAAATAGTTCACTTGGAAAATGCCTGAAATTAGTGCCAAAACAGCACTTTGAAGGTTGCAATTGATTAAGAGAACGGTATTTTGAAGGCATTTTCGGATTTTAGCCCACTTCTGTGGCTTTGACATCAACTTTACCTGTGTGTGGCAAGGTGGTGCAGCTTCTTGTTATTTATGAACCATGCACAGTTTTGCAGATTTAGCGCGCACAGGGGTTAGCACCTCCATTTTTGGCGGTTTCTTTCCCCCATTGGCAAAGGGGTGTAGTGTGGCGCATTGGCATGGGTTGAAATATCCCACATGCCTTATAAAACTCAATGGGCAATCCATCTTCGCCTGGATATTTCTTCATGCTCATATCTTTGATGATGATGTCTCTAACTTCTTCCACGAGGATTGGACACTCTAGCAATCTCTTGTCTTCTTTTCCCGAGTTTGGGGAGAGTAATGTTGCCCATGAAAAAGTCTTCTGCTCTCTGATCTGCGGGATGATATTATTCCTAATACATTCCCTCAAATGCTCCATCTTCCTGTGTTTTACCTTGCAATTGCTGTTCGGGGGGGGGCACCAATCTACTTCTTATTATCATAAGTACACCTTTTCAAAGAGAATAGTCTAATATTACCCTAGGTAAATGAATATCACTGTAGGTAAATACTGCATATCAAATAGCTTGTGATAGTGAGTAGCTGACACAACCGTATAATCTAAGCTAGTGTATAGACTGTGTGAGAGTAAAAAAAAATACTCTGGTCCCCCCAGATTTTGTTCTGCACGTAGATGGAATTGAACCAGAATTTAATTTAATAATTCCACAGCTTGCGTCCTGGATACTCGATCAGGTCGATCTATCTAACAGGTTGTCCAACATACAATTAAAATCACACATCAATAACATTACTTCCCACTGACCTGCAGTGCACATTTGCGCCTACCCTTAAGAAAAAGGGATTACCAACATTACATGTTTATCATTGAAATTGCATTCCCTTCAAATTGACCTACTAAAATCACATAGTCACTTTGGGGTCTCAGTCTACTGTGTATACTTCAAATGGTACCCCCTATGGATACCCAAATAATCGCACTGCTTGCATGTGATGAAAAGGATATACCATATACTCGCCCATCCCATTTGTAGGCAGTTGTTTCAGTTCCACTTCAAGGGGATGGGTTTCCTTCAAAATGGCAATTTATGCCCTTTGTCTCTTGAGAAAGGAGCCCACAAGTAACTGCTTGATATAACTATTTAGACACTTGATGTTAGATTTTATGTTTAAATCTTGTTATATTGTAGCTCCCAAAGCCCCATCAAACCATGCAGTTCATACCCCCAGTCGCCTCACCCAACATTCAGTTTTTTAATCCACAGAATCTCAACTACCTCTGCATCCGACCCCAAAGCGCCCATCAACCCTAGGTCCACGACACATTCAATTATTGACATAAATAGGCACCCGTAAGGTAGATATTTTTTCACTTCTCATTTACCCTTCAAACCAAAGAACTATAATCCACGCGAAGAACAAATTACTTACCTCTGTAATTTTCTTCTGACGAATGTTCCTCCAATGGATTCCTCATCTTGGATATCTATCTCGTAGTGCAGCTGCTCCTCAGAACCTTTACCGATGCCAGGGGGCACAGCGCAGCTCTGTGTCTGTTCCGCCGGACATGACATTACAGCAAGTATATATAGAGGTGCCATGCCCCTGACATTAGTTCCACACTTTTTCCCTAGCACTCAGACGTTGTTGGACTGCAGAACCAAGGTGAACTAGTTATCCACGAGAGGGGCATAAAGAGAGGGCAATGAATAATCTGTAGGAGGTACATCCATCAGAAAGAGCATTACAGAGGTAAGTAATGTGTTCTTCTAATGGATTTCCTCCTCCCACTAATTCCTCATCTTTAATAGACTGCACTAGCAGTATAAAATGAGCATCCTGGCCAGACAGAATCAAGGCAGTAGTATTTAGCAAATGTGTGCAGAGATGCCCACATAGCCAGCTGTCAAATGTCCAGAACAGCGACTCCACGCTGCAGAGCTGTAGTGGCAGCCAGCCCACTGGTGGATTGTGCCCGAGACCCTCACATCCTTACCAGCCAGATCATAGCATTTTGAGATATGGGCTTGGAGGATGGCACAGGGGCAACACGTTTGTCTTGGAAGCAAGACAACGCAGAGCAACACAGGTTTGAATCCCTGTCCAGCGCTTAGAGACTGGTATCCATTATTGAGTGTGTTATAAAAGATTAATTAACACAGAAAACAATCCACCTAGACAGAGTCTTTAGGTCACAGTCCTGCCAGCATGACCAGCAGCATAACCAGCGAAAGCTGGCCATCTTTCCTGGTCTCCCTAGTCCGAGAGACAGAGGAAAAAAGGATTTTGATTGTTTGACCAAAATACGATGATTCGCGGTGGAATTGTCTGTAGTCAATTTCGCTGCAAATTGCTTTCTACTTCGGCCAAACAAACCAAATTTTACCTTCCAACAAACCCCCACCTACTTACCTGTTTGCTCGCTGCTGCTTCTCCTGTCGCCCTGCAGCGTCAGATCCGTCCCTCTAACGCGGGTCGTATCTGACCATGCAGGGTCCCTTTTTCTTTTTTTCTTTTTGTTTTGCAGTCCCCTTCTTCCATTGGCAAGGAAGCAGGGGACACCCCTGCACCCAACAAAGCCCAAAAATACTGAACATGTGGAGTGCCCCCTTTTTTTTTTTTTTTTTTTTTTTTTTTTTAAATCGGTCGACTGATTCTGGCCGAAACCACTCAAATGTACCATTCGATCGATTTTTATCTATCAAACTGGGTAATTGAGGAAAAAAAGACAGGGAGATGGATCTTTTGAGAGAGATGGAAATCCGAGACCACTTTCAGGAGGAATGATGGCCTCACTTTCAACTTCACCTTCACCTTCTCCTTGTTTAAACAGAGCATTAATACTAAATATAAACCCACGCCGAACAACAAACTGGTCAGAGGGAAACAGACTGCAAAGACCTCACAGAAACTGGGGCTCTCTTAGAAAACGAAAATGGCAGCAGAGGTAATCTGCAGGCCAGTCCGGGCCAAGGCAATGAGAAAATCTAAAACAGAGTATGTGGAGCAAATAAAAGGGCCCATATCCCTCTTCCTGGTACCCAGTTGAAAACATACACCACCACCATCCATAAACGGATAAGGTGACAGGCCTCCGAGCAGAGAGGAGCACGCCCAAGATGTCCTCTGACAAATCCCACTCATTATACCTCAACCTTTCAGCAGCCAGGCATAAAGGTTCAGACTAGTGAGGTTCAGGTGTAGGATTCGGCCCTCTAATTGAGAGAGGATGTCAGCACTCTGCGCAAGACGCCAGAGAGGGCAAATCACCATGTCCAGTAACTCAGAGTACCATGTGCCTCCGGTCCCAGTCCAGAGGAGTTAAGATTAGTATGGATCCAAAAGCAGCCTCCCGAGAACCAGTGGGATGGCAAGGATCGGCGGAAATGCATAGAGCAGGTCGAAGTCCCACTCGACTGCCAACGCATCACCTAAGCTCCCTGTCAAGGAAATTCCCTGGAGCAGAAACACCTGCACTTTCTGTTCACACTGGAAGCAAAGAGGTTCACTGACGGGTCCCCCAATTAGAGAATACTTCCTCCAGAACTTCCTGACAAAGCTCCCACTTTTGGGAGGCTGAAGACTAAGCAAAACAAAAAAGAGGTGATGACTGGAAGGTTTAGAATTAATCTTAACCTCTGGCATTGACTGCCAATCCATTACAAAAGGGGAAAAACCATATGCAAATCAAGCTTGGCCCCACCACAAAAAGGGCAATCCAGCCCGAACTGCTTGGTCGCATCCCTTCTGCACAAGACTACAAGCTTCCCCAGACATGTTTCAGCCTCGTTGGGCCTCATCAGTGAGGAGCAGTTTGGGTCCCTAGGCCCAGTAGGCCCGGGACCCACGTCTGGGCACACCCATCCCACTCGAGGTGACTAAGCAAAACAAAAGAGGAGATGGCTGGAAAGTTTAGAATTAATCGTAACCTCTGGCATTGCTCTGGGTAACCCTCCAGGCATCATATTTCGCCTGCCAACCCATTACAAAAAGGGAAAGACCATATGCAAATCAGGCTTGGTCCCAGCCCAAAAGGGGCAATCCAGCCTGAACTGCTTGGTCACATCCCTTCTGCAAGAGACCACCCCTCAGACATGTTTCAGCCTTGTTGGGCCTCATCCGTGTGGTGTAGGCTGAAGACTGTCTGCTCAGGGCATCCGCTAACATGTTCTCCTTGCTGGCTAAACGAGTCGCCGTTAGAGGTATGCTGTTTCCCAGATCCCAATTGCATTGCTTTCCTGCACAGAGGCAAGGAGCCCACACCACCTTGTTTGTTCCGCTAGTGCATGGCCACTGTGTTGTCCGTCGGGACCAACACAGTCTTACCCAGCAGGGATGAAACTGATCAGGGCCAGCCTGACCACTCACAACTCCAGAAAAGGGATGTGCTCCCAGCATTCCAGTAGAGACCAAAGGCTACTCACCATCTTGGAGGCAAGTGCCCGAGCCCTTCAGGAATGTGTCTATGACTAAAGCCACTTGTGGTCAGAGCAGTCGAGACAATGCACCCTTAAGAAGGTTGTCCTCCGGGACCACCATTCCAGGTCCCTAGACTTCTTCGCTGAGACCTTGAGAAGGTCTGATGTACTTCCCTGAAAATCATACCACTGGCAAGTGAGAAGTCAATGAAGTGAACTAAGGCACAGCTGAGCCCCTGCCCTGTCACTAGAAGGATCCAGAAGGCCATAGCAATGGAAGAAAAGCTGAGGAAGGAATCTTTTCCTGTGGATGGAATACACACACCATCTCAGAGATGTTCCTTAATATGTCCTCAGGCAGAAAGGCCAGCCCAGACAAGCAACAAGCTGTATGTCGGGTGTGTGCCAATGTCATAAGTGGCAAGCAAGCTCAGACGAGCCAGAAAAACATGGATGCCCTCCCTTCTGAGGCAAGCTGCTACCGCTGCCAGCAGCTTGGTAAAGACTGTGGATGCCGAAGAAAGGGAGAATGGCAGGACCTTTAGTTGGTAACAGCAATTCCCCTTCTTTGAATCTCAGGTACTTCCAAGGTTTCCTGTGCAGGGGCATACTGAAGTACACATCCTGAAGAATCTGGGCTAGAGTAACCATCTTGAACTTTTCTTTGTGTAAGTACAAGTTCAAAAGCCCCAGATCCAAGATGGGACGAAGGCCCCCCTCCTCCTTCAGCACCAGAATACAGGTTGAATACCAGCCCTTGCCTCGTTCCGAGCAGGACACCGGGTCTATGGCCCCCTTTGCCAGAAGCAGACTGACCTCTTCCAGCAGGAGAGCATCCAGAGGAAAGAGTTAAGCGTCTGGTCCGGATGACGATGAATGAAATGGAGACTGTTTCCCTGGTGAATTCCAGCACCTGTAAGAGTTAGGTGTTGGAAGCGGTAATCATCCATTCCTTGCCAATTTGGGATATTCTGTCATTCACATCCATAGAGGCTTGCACATGGGGCAGCGGAGGGGACAGTGAAAGTTGACCAATTAGCTCTGTATGAGCACTGGTGAATTCCCTCCAATGGCAAATTTAAAATATTAAACATTGGCAAAACAATTTGTTCTCTACATTTACAAATCCAGATCTACCGGCTTTGCCAATGCTGGTCTAATACCTGCATCTCATCTGCATTTGGTCTGAGCAGGATTCATAGTGCCATATAGCCTTGGCCAATGGAGCGTCCAGGTTCATTTGAGACTAGGGAAGGTGGAAGTTATTACGGGGATGTGGAAGAATTGCAATGCAATGCACCATTGTGATCTAGGGAAAACAATACAAGTGCTAAGTTCTTATGCCACTTCTCCATCTCATCCCGTCTCTCCAGCTGCTACCTCCTTCACACCACACTAATATCCAGTATTCACCAAAGTCTCTCTTGTCTATGTCTTCTCTGTTGTTTTCGCATCTCTAGCCATCACCAAACTCAACTCTCCTGCGTGAGTTAACCAAGGGCACAAAGGAATATTCAGTGTGGAGAAGAATTAATTATTTGTAATTCAGTTCTTCAGCACTGGTATCTTTCATAGAGTCAAATGTTTCAATGATTCCCCATTGTTAGAATGGGACCCCTCGTCATAAAGAAAATATCCCTGTGCTACCTAGACATGTTTATGATATATCCTATCCATTTAATGTTGGCCCTTTTCCCTGTGGAACATCGAGGATGAGAACCGAAGGCTCCAAGGCAGACGCCATTTTTAGATTGTTAAGAGCAGTTGTGTGGCATGTCAGTGTCAATTGCGATGCCTCACTGGGGAAGCCAGTGGTTTGCAAGTGAACATATAAAAGAATATCAATGCCGGAAATCTACTTTTAGATGCAAATAAGTAACTAACTCTTCCAAAACCAAAGACTGATGGACAGTTTTGAATCAATCAAAATCACTGGCAATACTGGACCATGCTGTCCCATTACTGAAGTGGAAAAACCATATCCAAATGAGTGTTGGGTCCATCCCAAAGTACCACAATGAGTCCACACAGTGAAGCACACACTAATTTAGCCAGGTAAGTATAAACATACTATATCTATTCTAAGCTCAAAAAACCCACTATAGGAAATAAACCAATCAGGTGACAGTATCACATAAAATGAAATTATCAAACATATATACAGTCACCTTTAGGTTCTTAGAAATGCATTCAATAACTTCTTCAACACAAAGAAGGTAAGTAGTGATGCAGCAGAATGAAACCAGTTCAAAAGAATAATATCCTAACTTTATAAGTCCAATCCCTAAAATGAGTGGGGCCTTGTGTCCAAATGTCCCAAAGCTTCTTCTTAGGAAAAGGGGCTGGTGTAGGAAGAGTTCTTCTGGTGGTGAAATGTTCCAGAAGATATTCAACAAAGTTATGGGTAGTTGAAAATATATTCCTATCTTTCAGATATAAACTTTTATATCTGACGATCAAAAAGCAATGGAATGGAATAACCAACGTTTTTTCTAAGGTTTACTATAAGGAGAACAGGGGAGGTTAATGCGTTGCAGTTCTTTACCCCGACCACCCCCCCACCCGACTCTAATTTCCCCCGATAACTAGGTGGGTCAACTAGGTGGGGAGGGGGCGGGGGGAAATCAGTCGCTGAAGGTTGGTCTTCCCGCTGTTGGTTCCAGTGAGAGGTGACTAGGAGCTGCGGTTGCAATGATTTTCCAGTCAGTTATGGTCAGTTCCAGAAGGAGAGTGCAACCCTTTGCGAAGAGGAAATGCAGAAGGTACCAATGCAGAATTTTTAAGGACACTTCACACGGGGAAGGCGAGTTCTAGCGATGGCTACTGCACACAGGCAACAACAGGCATCCTTCCATTAGCGTTTGAAGAAGACCTTCCAGAGCAGGATGTCTTGAATCTGGGAGGCTGAAATTCAGCAGGAAGGCAACTTATACCATGATGTGGCGACGACCGAAGTTCCGCTGACGAACGTGGAATGGCGAAAATTCTACCAAGGTAGCCCACGGGAGAGCTGGTGATGCCAACGAGTGGTGCAGGGACATTTATGACAGCTCAGGATGGCTGGATCCTCGGGAATGCGTTGAGACTGGTTGGTCCCATCAGTCTAAGGGTTGAAGCACCACTCAGAGTCTTCGCACATCAGGCAGGCCAGCAGGGCTTCACTGGGCCAAATACAGGAAGGGATGCCAGACCCCTTTGGGAGTCATCCACACATGTTCAGTCGGCGGCTTGTCTGCACAGTATACTTGGCTCCAAAGCTGATGTAAAGAAATGGCTGCAGGAATCCTCTTTTTATCCTAAATCCTGACTGGGAGCAAGTCCAAGCTCACCAATGTTAAGGATATGCATGATTCAAGCCGCCAGCTGTGGTCCAATCAGGGACCACTGTGGGTTTCACTCATTTCCCACCCTCAGACTGTCAGGCACCATGGATGTGGAGTGAGACCAGACAGTCCTACCCCCTTTCTGGGCCAAGCACACACAAAGGCATCACTAGCCCGCAAAAGCAGCAGCTTTCCCAGGCAAGTGCATGACCTTATATGGGACTTCCTGACCTGAGAATTCTACCGCCCTGCAATTACTTGATAATCGTGTGCTCTGATTTGATTATTGGGGCATGTAGCATGGCCGAAGACCTAGGTTTGAATGGGAACAACATTTTTGCTTGCGGGTGCAGTCTGAAGTGCTGTACTGATTTACACAAACCTGCACAAGCAGCATCAGTAAGTAAATCTGTTTTGTGTTTTATTTTTCCAAAGTGTTCAAATGTAAGCACAAAAAATAGTGATATAAGTTTGGTGTATGGACAATGGGCCTAGCCTTCGGCAAGGACAAACACCTACTCTGATTTATTTATTGGGGCGTGCGGCATGGCCAAAACTCTAGGTTTAAATGGGAAATTATGCTTGCGGCTGCAGCCCAGAGTGCTGGACGGGATTGCAGCAAACCTGTGCGAGGAGCATTAGCAAGGACCTGAAAGTGTCAAAGCGCAAGTACAAAAATTAGTGATATAACTTTTCTGTTGTGGGCAGTGGGCCCGGCCCTCGGCAAGAAAAAATCTCTACTCCGATTTGCCTATGGGATTATGCGGCATGGCCAAAGCCCAATGGATTGTGGACACTGGCTATGCAAGCCATGAGCACTGGCCATTGGTTACATTATAAGGGTATAGAGGATACTGAACTAGGATGCTGGGTAGGTGAAGTGGGTCTAGGGTCATGGTCGAGCCTCATGCACTAGGCAATTGAACAATGACTTTCATCCCCAGCATGCGCTGCTCTTAATGATACAAGTAGATGCAAAAGATTTGTAGAACATTGTTAAGTGGCGGTTGGTGGAAGTTCAATATGTTGATATAGAGTTGTTTTAAGTGATTGGTGGATATATGTGTGAATTAAAACAGGCAATGAGAGAGTCTTACAAACATAACAGTAAAAAAAGAGTACAAGGGCCGTCTTGTGTGATGGTGTGTGAAATAGAGGTCAAAAAGCCACATAGCCCTCCAACTGGCATTTGCCAATAAAGAGACAACAGAGAGTGGATTGTGGTATGCCAAATGTAAAACTTGAGGAAATACAAGATGAACAGCCAAACTCTCACTCAGGAATTTTCGGTATTACCGAATTGTTAGAATACAATTGAACGAATGACACAATTGACCAAATTGCAGTGGTCCCAATTGACCTTCTGTACAATTGACTGGTTATATATATATATATATATATATATATATATATATATATATATATATATATATATGATACATTACTCACCGTAATCGTATTTCTGATGCTTGTATCTGCTTAGATTCACATGCTGTGCATAGGCCGACATCTAGTGGAAGCTGCGGAGTATTACAGTTTGTTTTTCGAAACTCGAAAACGGGCGTCGACACAGGGCATGCCAGTAATACTATCCCTGGTGTGACGTCCCCTGTACCCATGATCCCTCACGCGTCTAGGACCCTCAGATTGTATTTTTTCTGACATGAAGTAGCATGAGGAGTAGCGTGAGTACAGATGATCCAAGCAGATAGAAGATAGATAAGATAAGACTACAAGCATCCATGCGCCTTCTCTCAGAGGGGAGGAAGGGTGGGTCGCATGTGAATCTAAGCAGATACAAGCATCAGAAATACGATTACGGTGAGTAATGTATCCATTATGAGGCTTGTGGAATCTGCTTAGATCACATGCTGTGCATAGATTAGCGAGCAGTGTTAGAAGGAGGTGGGATTTGAGAAGAGTCATGAGCAAACCGCTTGTCCCACTTGAGTATCTGTCTTGGAAAGGGTGTCAATGCAGTAGTGCTGAGTAAAAGTGTGAATAGAGCTCCAAGTAGCTGCTTTGCAAATGGTGTCAAGGGGAACATTTGCAATGAAAGCCAGAGTGGCCCCAATGCCTCTTGTCGAGTGGGCTCTGGGCGTAAAAGGCAAAGTTTTGTCCGAAAGAGACTAACACAACTGGATACAGTTGACAATCCACCTGTAGATGGCACCCTCAGAGACGCGATCTCCCTCCTTGCCTGTGGCTACGGAGACAAACAGTTTTATCTGTTTTCCTAAGCGGTCTGGTCTTGTTTACGTAGTAAAGGACCACCCTACGCACATCTAGGGTGTGTAGTTTAAAATCAGCCGAGCTTTGTGGGTTTTGGAAGAAAGCCGGAAGCTCGATGGACTGGTTTACATGGAATTTGGAAATAAACTTAGGTGAGAACCTAGGGTGTGTCCGTAAAACCAGCTTATCCTTATGAATAGTAAAGAAAGGATCCTGCACTGACAGAGCCTGAATTTCACTGACCCTTCTTATGGATGTAATGGCTACTAAGAAGGCAGTCTTATAGGTCAGGTGCTTGAGACTTGTTTTATGCATGGGCTCGAATGGGGGGGCCCATGAGTTTAGATAGCACCACGTTCAGGTCCCATCCTGGTGGTGGGTTAGAAATAGGAGGGTGAAGTCTCTTTACTCCTTCCATGAAGGCCTTAACTACTGGTACTTTCCACCACGACACCTTGTTATGGGAAGTGGGGTATGCTGACAGGGCTGCCAGGTGTGCGAGTTAAAAACCAGCCCCGCATCCAGCAGGTGGAGCATGTAAGTAACAATAGTGGAAGGAGTGCAATCAACTGGGTTGACTTGCTTACTCTGGCACCAGATTACGAATCTCTTCCATTTGTCAAAGTAGCAGTGCCTCGTGTTGGGCTTCCTAGCCTCTTTTAGGATGTCCATACACCTCTGTGGTAATTTGAGATGTCCAAACTCTATGACCTCAGGAGCCATGCTGCCAGGTTCATTGAGTTGGGTTGAGGGTGCACTGTTTGACCTTGGTGCTGGGACAATAGGTTGTACCAGCTCGGAAGTCTGATGGGTTCGCACACCGCCAGTCTGCGTAAGTGTGGGAACCACGGTTGTCTCGCCCACATGGGAGCAACCAGGACGAGCGTCATCGATTCTCTGTTCATCTTGTTGACCACCTTCCTGATCCGAGGAGTTGGTGGAAAAGCGTACGCAAACAACCCTGACCAGTTCATCCACAGGGCGTTCCCCTGGGAGTCTGGTTGGGGGAACCTGGATGCGAATCCTGGGCATTTTCTGTTTTCGCTTGTGGCGAAGAGGTCTATAGTGGGGAAACCCCACTGAGAGAAGATATCTTCTACGACTTCTCTGTGTAGACACCACTCGTGTTCCTCTGCGAGGGGGTCTCTGCTCAGAGCATCCGCTAAGGAATTGAGATCCCCTGGAACATGTTGCGATGACAGGAAGATGTTCCGTCTGAGTGCCCATATCCATATTTTCTGGGCAAGCTTGGACAGATTTGGGGAGCGAGTCCCTCCTTGTTTGTTCAGGTAGAACATGGCTGTAGTGCTGTCCGTCCGGATTTGCACTGATAGGTTTAAAAGGTAGGGTTCGAAAGCTTGGAGCGCTCTGAATATTGCCAGAAGCTCTAGCAGGTTGATGTGATTCTTGGCCACTGCGTGAGACCAGAGACCCTGAGCTGTGTGGTGGAGATGGTGAGCTCCCCACCCCGTCAGGCATGCATCGGTTGTGACTACCGCCTGTATCTCGGGATCGTAAAAAGGGTTTCCCCTTGGACAGATTCTCTCTTGTCCACCAGAGAAGGCTTTGTACCAGTGTTGGCGAAACGACCACTAGATCGTCCCACTGACCACTTGCCTGAGACCACTGTTTCGCCAACCATTCCTGCATGGGACGCATGCGCAGGCGTGCGTGGGGGACCAGGTAAATACATGACGCCATCATGCCCAGCAAATGCATTGCTTTGCGTACCGTTATCTGGCGACCGGACTGGTATTGCGGAATTTGCAGCAGTCTATTCCGAATTCTTTCCTCTGAAGGAAAGGTCAACCCCTCTTGAGTGTCTAGGATAGCTCCTAAGAATTGTTTGGATGTGCTTGGCACTAGACTTGACTTTTTCTCGTTTATTGAGAAGCCCAATTCGAAGAGGAGGTCGATAGTCCTTTGAATGTTTGTTCTGCAAATTACTGGGGTTTCCCCCGTGATGAGCCAGTTGTCCAGGTAAGGGTACACCGGGATTGCCTCCCTGCGCAGGTGTGCTGCCGCCACCGCCAGTACCTTGGGGAATACCCTTGGGGCCGAAGCTATCCCGAAGGGCAGTACCTTGAACTGGTAGTGCCGACTGTCCACCTTGAAGCGCAAGTATTTTCTGTGCGCTGGGAACATGGAAATATGAAAATAGGCATCTTTCATGTCCAATGTTGCCATGTAATCCCCCTTTTTTAGGAGGGGGATTACCTCTTGTAGCGTAGTCATACAAAACTTTTGGGGCTTGACATACTTGATGGCAGGCCGTAAATCCAATACTGGGCGCATTGTCAAATCTTTTTTTGGCACAAGGAAATAAGTTGAATAAATACCCTTGTTTACCTGGTGTCCCGGGACGAGTTCTATCGCGCCCTTTGCTAGCAGATTGACGATCTCCTCGAGGAGAATCTTCTGATGTTCTAAAGAGTGTACTCTTTGTCGTGAAGGGTGGTTCCGGGGACGCTGCAGTAGTTCTATACAGTACCCTGCGGATACTGTTGACAGCACCCATCTGTCTGATGTGATCCCTTCCCAAGCCTGGGTGAAGTTGGAAATGCGTCCCCCTACTGGGGTTGCGTGAGAAGGGACCCTGAACTGAGCGTCACTGCTTTGGTGGAGGGGTGCCGCCTCCTTTACTGGGGCTACCTCTGCCTTTACCACGTCCTCTCCTATTACCCCTGCCGTAACCCTGGGTAGACAGTTGGCTGTTGGTGTTCCACTGTGTACCCTGCCCCTGGGAATAGTTAGATCCTCTCTGGGAATTTTGGCCGTGTGGGCGACGAAAATTACTATTCCCTCTCTGGTTAGGGGGTTTATTGGTTAACTGGCCAAGGGACTTGAGTGTCTCGTATTCGTCCTTGGCATTCTTCAGCGCGTCCTCGACCGCCTTACCAAACAACAGATCGGCTTCCACCGGTTTGTCCAACAATGATGCCTGGGTTTCTGCCTTAAAACCAGACTGCCGTAACCACGCATGTCTCTTGATAACAGTACCTTCTGCTATCAATCTGCCTACGTTGTCCGCGGCGTCAAAAGTTGCTTTTAAAATGCAACCAGACACGGCTCTACCCTCTGCGGAAATTCGTGCTAACTGGCCCTTTAAGGGTTCTGGTGCAGAGGCTACGAGTGCCGTGACTTCTTCCCACTAATGGCAGTTGTAGCTGGCCAACAGGGTGGTGGAGTTTGCAATCCTTGCCTGATAGGCGGACATTGAGGCTACTTTCCTGCCGAAACCATATAGTTTTTTGCTCTCCTTGTCTAGAGGAGCTTCGGACGATGACAAGGGTGTTCCAGCCTGCTTACGAGTGTTAGTGACCACTAGGGAGTCTGGCTTCAGATGTCCTCTTATATAGAGAGGGTCAGACTGGGCTGCCCTGAAAAGTTTTTCAACTCTGGGATTGACTGCTCTGGTGAGGTTCGGGTTCACCAGGGACGGGTCTATTCTTCGCTGAATAGACTTAAGGATAGGGATGGTCTGGGCAACAGGCCTCCTTTCTCCCACTAGCTCCTCGGCGAAGTCCCTCTCCTCCTGGACACTGTGGGTGTCAATATGGAAATGTTCTGCTGCACGTGCGAGAACCTCATTCAGGAGGGGTTGGTTATCGACAGGGGAGTCGGTAACGGGGCTTCCTTCTCTACCGGGGAATCTACTCTGTAGGTTTCAGGGTTTTCCTCTTCGTCTTGTTGGTCCTCATCATCCCCATAGTAGCCCGTCCCGGTTTGCTCTTCTACCATGCCAAAATCTTGGTCCTCACCAAAGGAAGCGTCTCCTTGATACAGTGAGTATGGCTGTGAGTATGGTTGTACATCGAAGGGGTCTGTAGACCTCATTGGTGTCTCAAACCGGGGCTTCTTACTTGGGGGGATAGGATCATTAGAGCCTGAGGGTGTAGCCCCTTGTGGATCATATGAAAGGAAATGGTCTGGATTTTTATCGTAAAAGTCTGCCAAAGAAGACATCCTTGACATGACCCTATCTATGTCATCACTCGACCATTTTTTGGAACTGGGAATGACTCTCTCAGAAAGTCTAGGGGATTTATCTTGAGTAGATTTGCTGGTTTTAGAAATATCAGCAGACCTGGTCTTATCTGTCTGTTTAGGAGGAGTGGAGTGTTTCACAGGTGTGGAAGAGTGCAGAGGCTGCTTCTTCTGCTGTTTTCCCCCTCCCCGTGAGTGGAAAAGTGTTTTCCCTGTCCCTTTGTGGCTCCGGAGGTTTTCGACGCCTGGCGTCGAGGATCGGGGGTAGAGTCCCTGTCCTTCGAACGTGGGGCTGCGCTGATCTTGTCTGCGGGCTCAGACTCCTGGAGCACGGCCTGGGGGTGGAAGTCGTCTTCGTCTTCCGACGATCGAACTTCTGTTAGCCTAGGGAGCGAGGCACTCTTGGCAAGAGTGGATGATTGCCTGGAGTCATGCGGCGATCTCGATCGAGAACGCCCAGAGGACACCGATTCGGACCGTTCTGTTTGTGCCTCTTTCCGAGATCTCGACGTCGTCGAGTCTCGGTTGGACTTTGTGAGTTTAGTGTGAGTGGTGTGTGAAGCGCTTGTGTCGCCGGGGGTCTTCCCCATAGCCGCCCTGCCGGACGACCTTCTGAGGTCGGGGACCTGCGCTCGGCTGTCTTTCGACACCGTAATGCCCTCGCCGTCCGAAAGCACGGCGTCGCTGCCATCACTGAAGGCGCCCTCCGCTGCCATGGCCGCCTGCCTGGCGTGGTGGGCCCAACGCTTCGTCGAACGCTCCTTAAGTGTCTTAGGTTTAAACCTACTACACTCTCTGCAGTTCGCTTCGGGGTGGTCCCTCGGCAAGCAGAGATTGCACGTGGCGTGCCTGTCGACCCAAGGGTATTTGCGATTGCACTTGGGGCAGAATTGAAAAGGGGTACACTCCATACGCACCTTGAGGCAGCGGGCTGGTAAGTGTAGGAAATGTATAAGGTGTACCTATATACCAAGAGTGTAGAGTATGTCCAACCCCCCACTCTCCCTACTTTCAGGGCCGAGGCCAGAGGCCTTCCAAGGCCTGGGCCGAGGCCAGAGGCCTTCCAAGGCCCAATTCCGTCGTGCAGCAGCCGACGGTCGATTTCTTCTCCAAGCCGGCGTCGAGTGTCGAAGTTCGACGTTGGGATGGGGAAAGGATGTAAATCTTTTAGCAAAAATATGGCTAAGGCCAGGGGACTCCGCAAAATGCTTCTGACCAGTATGGCGGAAAAAAACAATCTGAGGATCCTAGACGCATGAGGGATCTTGGGTACAGTGGACATCACACTAGGGATAGTATTACTGGCACGCCCTGTGTCGACGCCCATTTTCGAGTTTCGAAAAACAAACTGTAATACTCCGCAGCTTCCACTAGATGTCGGCCTCTGCACAGCATGTGATCTAAGCAGATTCCACAAGCCTCAGAAATATATATATATTTTTTAACAGGGCCTGCGGTAGCAGCCCAGTAGTTATGGTTAAGGAGCTCAACCCATAGGAAGAGCACATTTTGGGCGGCTTAGAACTTCGCCCCCCCCCCCCGGACGTATCCTCACCAAACTGTGCAAATAAAGTATATGGCCCCCTCAGAATGTTTCTGCAAAGTGTGGTGCGGTTGTATCCAGGGGGGGCAAAGTTGTAGGGGGGGTCCCAAAATGTGTGAAAATCCTCTTAGACGCAATGGAAAAATAATTTTGCTCACACCTACAGCCCAAACCGCTGGACGGATTTTGACCAAATGTATGCCAGGAGCGGTGGCTTGGTCCAGAAAGGGTGCTTTTGTAAATCTGGTATAAATATGTGCAGTAGTTTTAAAAAGTAGGTCAAAACAAATTAGTGATATCTGGGTCCGGTCCGCTGACTCACTTCCCTATTCGGTCCACGGACAACCCTCTGGACTCATCATGGCCCGTAGTGATGCCCGCGGACATCGGATGCGCCCGCTGATTGGATGGTGAAAAACGTGAGCTGCGTCAGATATGCTGAAACGGTCCCCATGGTGGATTTGCGGACAACCGGCGTTGTCTGCAGACATCGCTGTAAAAACATATTAAAAAATACAACATGGAACTTGTCAAACTAATGAAACAATCTCTGGGGTGATGAGGATGTGATGGGAGATGGGCATAAAAAACCCAAAAAACAGGTGGTTTTTCATCTCTGAAGTCCCGCGAACAGTCTGGGTGTTCGGGACAGTGTTGGAATGTTTGCGAACATCTCAGATGTTCGGGGACATCCATACATATTTCTGCATTACAGAGTTGGTGAAAAGCAGTTTTTGGATGGCTTAGAACTTTGGTGCCACTCAATGAAACTGCATGAAATTTTGCAATATCATGTTGAACCTGAAATTATAAGTTAGTCACTGTAGTGACTAACGTACTGTGGGGTATTTTTATCCACGCCAATGCGGCACACTGCACCCCTTTACCAATGGGGAAAGAAAACTGCCAAAAATGGAGGCAATAACCCCTGTGCACACTAAATCTGCAAAATTGCGCATGGTTCACAACCCACAAAAGAGCTGCATGCCCTGCCACATACACATGCAAAGTGGTGTAAAAGCAGGAATCACTGCGGTCATCTGTCACCTGAAACCAGGCCACAGAAGGCCCAATCTGAAAATGCCCTTAAAAATTCTGTCCCTTTCCCAGAGAATTATGGAAAGGAAAGTGTGCTGAAACCATGGATTCTCCAGGCAGTCAGAGGAATCCAAGCATCACTGCTTGACAGCTGCCTAAGGAAATTGGCTGTCAAACCCAGTTCAAACGTATTTCCTTTTCCTGAAAAATTGCTAAATCCACTATCTCAAGTATGTTTGTGAAGGGCTAATTCTTTTAAAATGTTTACATCCTTTATAAACTGTGCTTATATTTTATATTTGAAATGAAAAGACTTTAATGTCAAAGAGCCCAGTTGGGGTCAATCCACTATGTAATTGTGAGCCTGGCCTGGGAAAACTGACATCTCCGTTTGACACTCCCTTGAGAACAGGAAGGCTAATGGCTGTTAATGGTTCACGCACAATCCCAGCAAGCCACTCAATGGGGCCGCATTAGACATTCGTCTGCTGGCTGACCAAAGAACAAAGGACAGGCTGAGAATTGGCCTCTGCAAGGAGGGGCAGGATGTGGAGGAGGTTTCTCAGTGAACTTCAAAGGACTGGACAGCTGCTGCCAGAAAAGGAGAGGTTACACAGGAGGACTTTGGTGTGAAATCCTCATTTTTGATTAAAGTGTAAAACTCTTTAACTGAGCAACCTAAAAAGGAATAAATCTGAAACTTGGTAGACATTAAACTAATTTCAGCCTTGTGATTTGAAGACATTGAGGAAACTCATACCATTTAAGGACCAAAGTTATGAAAAATGTCCGATTGTGGCAAAACTATTAATGTTGCAAACTTACAATTGTATGTACAGGATCCACTGATAAGCACCCAGAGATGTATCAAATTAAAGTGATTAATCCAAAGTGTTATGGGTAAAATTGATAAAAATCCATAGAATGCCCAATACAGATCTCACAAAGACGGGAAGTGAATGTAAATGTAGACGGTCGAATGTAAAGCATGTGTGTCCAATTTTATGAGGGTACATAATGGTGGAAATGTACATTTGTGCAAAAGTATGTTTTGGGTAAAAATTCAGGTGGGAGTTCCTAAATCATGTCATAAAATGACAGCTCTGTTTAGGCTGCCAACCAAAACCAAGCACATGCATGTAGCCACTCACAGACATGGGGGTGTGTTTTTGAAGTTCTGCCCATGCGATAAACTTAGTAGGATTTTGGGTTCTTTTTGTAACAAAAGTTTGTATAAACTAAAGGTGTACAATAAAGAAAAAAAATAGGAGTTTCACTACACTCTAGACTCTGCTTCCAGAACACACTGTTTCCAGAACCCATCCAGATGTCCGCGCAGCACCTTATTCCAGAACTCTTCAACTTGTAGCTGACTCCAGAATTCTTTGAAAGATCCCGATTTCTTGGCAGAATCCAGACTCTAGCATTGCAAAATTACTGCTAGTCTGACCCAATTGAAAACATCCCAAACTTGAAGGGATTTAATTTTAATTCAGCTTGGCTGGCTACCATTAGGCTTGCCCGCTGAAAACTTGCATCTGGCTATCTACTATGTCCAGTAACCAGAAGAGGCCCTTCCAAATCCAGTCTGAGGTGCAGTCCAAAATTGACCAGAACTGCGCCGCTGATCCAAATCCCTCCAGAAGTGCCTGTGCCGGTAGACCAGATCCAATTCATTAACCAGAGCTGGCGGTCCAATTTAATAACTTATTCTGTAAGTATAAATAGGAAGAACAGTGATCCATAATATATCTGCATTGTATGATCCCAATGTAAAACCCATCCCATCTGTAATTTAGAACTCCAGTATTGTTAGAATCCTTCTTGCGCTGATTGTCTCACCTGTGTGTCCAAAACCATAACTCCCCTAGTGATTCTGAATAACTAAAGTTAATCCCAGGAAGAAGTAGAGTATGCACAACAGGACGGGTTACGCTGATCACGTGACTGTAAGATCCACCTGTGGCATTCTCTTTTTCATAGTCATAATCTAGTGTAATCAAACCCATCTGTCATTTTGAAAGATGGAAACGAAATTTCACCTCTCAATTATACCTAACATCTTTAGTTACATCCACAACAAAAAACCGCATCGCGGAACAGTGTATTTGACCTGTTTTTCTTTAATATCGCATAGTAAAAGTTTGCCGCGAATTTACAAAATTACCAAGTTTATATGTGTCAATTCCCCATTTCAAAGGGCTTTTTTCATCCCATCCTGATCTGAAGTGTGTATTGTTGTTGATATTATCGCTCATGTATGTTAGGACCTGATTAGTGTTGCTTTCTGTATCACTTGTCTTCATTTAAGCATTTTTGCAACCTTTTGCAGTATTTCACAAAGCCATTTTCACCTGTCATTTTGAAAGTGTCATTTGCCAAAATAAGGTTTTCTCTCTTGTTGGGGAGGGAAGGACGCCTATAACTCTAGACCTTGTATTTCATTCCTGGAAACCTGCTGATTACTCACATTGGGGTAGGATTGCTCATTTGTAGTTAAACAAAATTTTGCAGGGGGAGTATTAACCTAAACGCTATCGGTGTCAAAAACAAACCGTTCTTTTTCCCTGCGTTTTCTATTGTGCCTCCTTATAAGTGAATTCAATTGCTTTGCTTATTTTTGAATTGTATTGTCACCCTTTGGGTGATTGCTGCCCCATTATATCTATATTAAACCTATGTGATTTGAATATTAAAATAAATAAATATGTACCTTTACAAACTAGCCTGATTCCTGGTTCAGTGTGACCTGGGGGGTATTTTGAGAAGGGTGTGATATGAGTGGTATCTCATTCAGAATATTAAACTTATAGACAAAAAATAAAATAAGGGTTTCATTTGCGCACTACACTGCTAAGCGAGACCTGGGTGTGTGCCTGATTGAAATCCCTTACAGTACTCCTAGTTCGTAGTCCCCTTGTATACATACTGTATGGGCGTCCCTCGCTAGGGATGGGAGATGGAACCTTTTTCACCAGAAAAATCATCTTCCCCTTCAAATTTAGATGCACACAGGGGCGCAGCCCTGGGATCATGCGCTCCCCCGACTCTGCCCAGTGCCGCCATTTCTCAGTCCCCTTTGACACATTGACAATATTAACAGTGCCTAATGACACCGGTTTTATTAGGGGGGAGGATGGTGGGACATATGGAGGAAAGGGGACTATGGACTAGGTGCACTTTAGTCACTACGGTGAGTAATTTATAATTACTCCTACATCCCTTCCCCTTTCCTCCATACTGTATGGGCGAGTACAACTGAATGAAGCCCCAGGGTGGAGCAGTTTCCATGCCTCTGGCTGATCTGAAGCCAGGCTGATGGTCATGGAGATAACCAAAAGATTCAGTGTGGAGAGTGAGCTGGCAGATGGCCTGCTTTTCCAAGAGTTCCCCAGGAAAGGAGTGATAGAGATTGGGCGATAGTTTGCCGGATCGGCAGAAGGCTTTTAAGGAGCGGGTGCACAAGGTAGTGCTCGAGGAGAGAGGGGAAGGATCCACTGGCGAAAGAATGATTGCAGAAATCGGCAAAGTCTGGAACAAGGGTGTCAATGTGGTCCTTGATGATTCTAGAGGAGCAGCGAAGTACCTGTTTGGAGGACACTTCCATTGATTGAACTTGTCTAGAAACATTGTTCGGTGTTGTCTGAGAGAAAGAGGAGAAAGGAGGATGAGAGGGCGAGGCAGCCAGAGGGGGGCCGAGAGAGGGAGAGGAGAGGATGTCCTGAGATTTAGTGGTGTAGTGAGAAGCCAGAGCCATACAGAGGGACCGGGAGGAAACAGGAGAGGTGGATACTGCATAAGGATTGGCCAGCTCTTTATAGATTTTAAAGAGTTTGGCTGTATTGTTAGAGACCGCAGAGACGCAGGCTTGGATGGGGACTCTCTTCTTAGACAGGGCAGAGAGTCTATATTACCTTTGGAGCAGGCAGCAGGCCAGTTTGTCAGAGGATGTGCCCGAAGCCCTAGACTTCCTTTCAGCCACCCAAGCACTTGCGTTTCAGGCCGACGAGGTCAGAGTCATACCAAGAATTGACCTTGGAGGGAGACTTCTGACGGAATGACTGGGGTAAGGACGTCCAGAGTGTTGGAGATGGAAAGATGATGGTTAGAGAGGGCTGTGTCAGAGTGCGAGTCAGCCACAGGCGTAGGAGGAGCAGAGAAAGTAGCGGCAAAGGCATCCACCGACAAACGCTTCATGGGCCGAATGACCGAGAAGGTAGGTGGCAGTGCTGGGGTAGGCTTAGGCTAAGGTACAGAGAGTTTTAGGAGAGAGGAGAGCAGAACGTGGTGAGTCCAAGAGAGAGGAGTGGGCGGGGGTGTCTGAAGAGATGAGAACATCCAGGGTGTGACCGCCAGAGTGTGTCGGACGAAAGGGTAGAATGGAAAGAGTGAGTGTCGCAGAGGTTGCAGAAGAGGCCACAGGAGGGATTAGATGCATCCAGGTGGATGTTGAGGTCTCAGAGGAGGAGAGGTTGAGAGGTAGAGGCAAGGAGAGGTCAGCCCACTCAAAGGAAGAGAGCAACCTGGCCAGGTGGCCTGATGATGGTGGCCACAGTCAGAGAGGCCATGAGGGATAGCGAGCCTGCAGACCAGGAATTCAAAGGAGGAGTAGGCCTGAGTAGGCATAACAGAGGCAGGGACCCACTCTGGAAAGATCAGGGCTACTCCACCTCCAGGTTGGTTGGTTCGGAGAGGATCTTGTAGACATCAGGGAGGAGAGTGTCAAAACTCGTGACAGAGCTGGCAGTGAACCATGTCTCGATGAGAGTGAGGACACCCAGATAAAGTTCTTCAAAGAGGTGGCGGGTGTCAAAGGAGTGTTTGACAGCAGAGCAAGAGTTAAGAGTAGCGACGTGGAGCAGGCTGCCACATTTGAAAGACTTCCGGGCTGGGATACTGGCTCGAGGTACACCCAGCGGAGGTGATGGAGGGGTCCGAGAGTGGGCAGAGGTGGAGGCAGAAGGTGATATAGAAGGTAGAGAGGAGGAAGATGCCAGAGGTGGCGTAAGAAGGAGGAGCCAGAGAGGTGCTAGGAGAAGTAGCGGGAGAATGAAGGAAGTTGATAAGACGCGGGAGACGCCTATCGAAAAGGAAGCAACTGGGCTGCGGGACCTGGACCAATACGGTGCCATTCAAATAACCATTAATGATTATCTTGGAGGAGTGAAAGGAGACCAAGAGGGCCTCCCACTGAGTGCCACCATTATTGGGAGAGGATGCAATAGGAGAGAGAGCCAAGACCATATGAGGGGTCCATAGGTCTGTTGAAGGAACGACAAAGAGGATGTCGGTAAGAGTATGCCTGGAGGAAGCACTGATGTAGGTATCAGCGATCCAGAGGCCTGGTTTGGAGACCAGGATGTCTCTCTTATACTTATTCCTTCCAGACTTAGTGAGAGGGATAGGATAGGACAGAGTAACAGTTTGAGAAGATAAGAAAAACTGAGCACCGTAGGGGGTTCAAGGAGGAAAGTAGGAGGAGGGAGCGAGAGAGAGACTGGAGAGATGCACAGCCCAGCGCTACGCAATGCAGGGTACGCAAGGGGGGATAACACAAGAGTGAGCACACAGGAGGAGCAGACAGGTGACACACAACAGTAGAAACAGTACCCCCCCCACTAGGTGGGGGACCTAGAGAGTGGGAGAGGGTCAAAGGGACACCGCTTACAATACAACAGTAACCACAGTTGAGAGGGGAACTTCAGTGTGTGAGAGAACCTAATGGGACACAGTTCACAGAACAGCAACCACAGAAGAAGGGGACCTAGAGAATCAGAGAGAGCCTAATGGGACACAGTTCACAGGACAACAATAACCACAGATGAAGGGGACCTAGAGAGTGGGAGAGAGCCTAATGGGACACAGTACACAGAACAATAGTAACCGCAACTGAAGGGGACCTAGAGAAAGGACACAAAAACACAAATATGGCTAACCGCTAAGGGGATAGCCTAGGTTTGCGCAGAGACAGAGTATGTTATGTCAGACAGTTAGGTGGTAGTGCACGCAATATAGGCCGGGAAGTTTAATATAGAGCTGTAGTGGCTGCTCCCAGTTCCCACACAAGCAGAAAGTATAAATTTGCCCAAGCTGAAGAAACTAGGATCAGAGTGTAAGACAGATGTAGACACTAAAGCAGCTCAAAAGGAGGAAGCTGCACACTTGTAGCTGTGCACACTTATATTTAAGCATGCAGAATTCAGTTAGCGAACAGAGGGCAACTTAAACCTCACATTCTGGTGCTAAAACCAAATCAATAAACAGAACTGTCAATTGATCTGAGCTCCCACTACACATTGAGCTTCACAGGGAAAACACCAATAAATTCCTACCATTAAATTCAGCACACTGCGCAACACTCTTCAGGTCAGGGGCAGCTCGTCCATAATGGGCGGCAGGACGCTGGCCCGCCACCGTCACCAATTGTGGATGAGCCAAATATAGCCCTATGTAAGGGAGGCATGGTATCACAAGGAGACACTTACACAAGAGTTGCAAGTTACAAAACCTTTCTTGTTAAATTCAAGGAGGTTGGAAAAACTCCTTTCTGGCCCTATAACTAAGATGGGAGTAATCTCGGCCATCAAATGATAAAGAAACAGTCCTAGTCAGTCTTAGTCAAACAATGATTGCCTATACTAACAAAAAACGAATGTCTGCCCTCACGTTAATACAAACTAATGTGACATAGGGTTAGGTATCTAAAAAAGGAAAAATCAGTGGTGAAACAAAATGTCAGAATGCCAATATAAATCAGTATTAATTCTTGTCCCCACATTATATAGCACAGAGTTAGATGGAACACTTGATGGATGAACACACTTTGTCTTGCGAACACAGTTCGGCGGCTTGCTCTGATCCTCAGTGCCTTCTTGGCCGTTCAAGTATGAGTCACAAGTTCACAGGTTTACCCTCTCGGGGTCCCATCACCCAAGTCTGGGTCACCCTTCAAGCTTCTACACAGTTTCAACAAAAAGTTTCCAAGTATAGCATTTGGTTGCAGTTGACTATAGGTTTCTCTCAATCGAGCTCAACCCTTTTCTCCTTGGGGTTCCCTTCCTCAAGCTTTCTTCACATTCCACACATGGGCTTCCCTCCATCATGTTCGAGCAACCTTTTCGTGTTTTGATTTCGCTGTTGAAGACTTTCAAAACTAGGATGATTTTTACCCTCTTCTCCACATGACCACTTCAACCCTCCTTTCCTTCTTTGCTTCCACTTTACATATTTTCCTTCAGTTCCAATGCCTCTTGTAAAATATACTTGCTATGTATGACTTGCTTTCATATCAACTGCTCCTAGATCAAGTCTTTCAAACCTTTCTTTCATGTGTTTTTGTGGTTACTTTCTTTCTCTCGCTTCCCGCTGCCTCTGCAGCTTCAAAAAATTTCAGAGACTTTCGATTGGGCAATATCACTTCGCCGGACCACTGTGCTACTTTGTATTTCATATTCACAGTTCTTAACAATGGATTCACTTGATCTCGCAGCTTATCGGCGCTCGCGTAACCTTCATCCATCAGATACCGTTGCAAGCATTTCAATTAAACACAGACCAGGCTTTCTTTGCTTCCTTCAACTCACTGGTCGTGTTAAGATGCTTTCTGTCTTTCGCGCCCTTGATGTAGGAGTCAAGATTGTTACCACTACTGCTTCTGCGTCTCCCCAACTCTGCCGTTCAACCGGAGGGTAGCTGGTAACCTTGTACCACTCAGAAGACTCTTTCTCCCTTCCAGCTGGGCTGTAGCGTGCAATCCTGACAGCCTTTTGGAAATAACGGTCTCTTGCCGGGAGGCAGGCGGTCTCTGGCTTCCTGCCCCTTCAGTTCAACCCCTCGGTTTGTCGCTCTCCTTCTCCTGGTTCGCCATCACCCTGGAGGAACTGCTCCCTCTCATGCACTGCCTTGCTCAAAGTGTGTCTCAGTGTTCCACCTTTTTAACCATGTGGGGAGAGTTAATAGGTATTAGGTGTGCCTGATTAAAGTGATCTCGTTAGAGGGACATGTCCAGTGTATTGCATGAGAGTTAATCCTTTCAACCTTAGACCTCCTCTTCCTCGACTCAGAGTTTGTGTAGGAAAGGGGCGAGGAGGGGATTTCGGAAGTTGGAATATTCTATAAAATAGGATTGGATAGGATAGGATAGGGGTTGTAGTGGAACGGAAGGTGCATTTTTGCGGGTGCATTAGCCTGCTGAGCTAACCATATTACATAATAGGCCCTTAGATGGCTGCAATAACAGCTAAGACAACCAGCTTATTTGAAGTGTGTGCTAAATGCTGAAACAGACTTTTATAGATGAATTAGTAATGTGTTAGTAGCGCCTACATTAGTAGCATAAGGAGCTACATTTAATGTGCAGGCCTCAAAGGGGTGGAAGGTTACATTGTGCATAGAAAGGCAGGGCAGAGGCCCAAAGTTTAGTAGCTAATAGAGACATGTATTTGAGTGCTTGAAGCATTATAGCACCTCTATAGGGCTTGTCTTCTAGCATTATGACACTAGCTAGCAAAGCGCAGAGCCGGTAAAGCTTGCCCACTAGGGGTTAATGGCAATGCATATTATTGCAAGCTTCTCCTGGAATATTCTTTCTTTGCAACCGTAGTACTGCCAGCCTCCCTAAACAGGCACATGAGAAGAAACGGCATGGCCTTGCACACACTGATAACAAACATTCCTGAATTGGCATATGGGCTCCAAGGGGCCCAGCAGTAAACATGTTTGCCCTGAGAACGTTCTAGCATAGTGCGTCATGCTGATTGACAGCACGATAGTACAAGTATGCGTGCACACATGACTCAGGGGGGATTCTTCCGTGGACTCGCTTCGAGCAAGTGCCCGGAGATTGGTGTGGTCCTGCGGCTCCCTGTGGCGCTGTCACCTGGCTGAAGAATAACACCTGGTGATGGTCAGCCATTCGTTTAAGATGACCAGGGTCCCCCAGTGCTAATATAAAAGGAATGTAAGACTGTGTTCTAATTATGTGTGATTTCTCTAGCTTGCAATTCCATTATTTCCAAATTGCTGCTACATCTACTGTTCCGTTATATTGTGCTTTCTGTCAAATAAATGCTAAATGTATGCTTTTCACTACAGGGGTATTGGGAAAGGGGGGATACTGTGTCTCACTATTGGGCGTCTCTCACCACTCCCCGGGGACCCCTCACCCAGGTGATTCTTCCACACTTGCCCACCCCCAGGGTCTGGATCCAAAGGCGTTAGCCGTGCCCTGGCCACCTGAGTAAGGGATCCCCGGGGCCTGGGCAGTGAAACACCCTCTGGTTTTTCAGACCAGAAAAAGTGCTCCCAAGTGCTCCAGGGCTGGCTTGAAGCATCAATGGGAAACATGGTTTAAGTTCCCCAGCACACATGCCCTGCGGAGCAGCTTCCAGGAAACCAAAGTCTTTGGGTTCTGGGGGGAGTATGGCTGCAACGCTGAAACTTAAAGGAATTGACGGAAGGGCACCACCAGGAGTGGAGCCTGCGGCTTAATTTGACCCAACACAGGAAACCTCACACGGCCCAGACACGGAAAGGATTGACGGAAAGGATTGACAGATTGATAGCTCTTTCTCGATTTTGTGGGTGGTGGTGCAATGCCGTTCTTATTTGGTGGAGCGATTTGCCTGGTTAATTCCGATAACGAATGAGACTCCTCCATGCTAACTAGTTACGCGACCCCCATCGGCACCAGCAATACCATGAACATGTTGTTCTTACCAAATTCTACGGAAGCCATATTAAACTACAATGTATGTCACAACGGTGACAATCATTGTTTAAAGTACAACACAACAAGGAATAAAAATCAATAAGTATTTCAAAACACTTACCAATTCTGGAAATTGGAATGTATTCAATATTAAGTATCACTTCACCAGAGCCTAAGTATGACTGTTGGATCTCAGTTACCAAAAAACAATTATAAGCCAGGTCACTCCCACATATTTGTGGGAAACATTTAGGCACCTCCACTTACCAAATTCACAGGCTGCTACTGATTCATAGTCATAGCATCAAACTTTCTGCTCTTGTCTGTACGTTTATATAGGATTTGGGGATTTAAGGTTTAACTGAGCACTGTCATAACTCAGAACTGCCCTATGGCATGGTAAGAAGGTTTTTACCATGTGGTAGAACAGTTGTGATTTATATAGCATTGCTTACTTAACCCTTATATCCCAATGTCTGTATAAATGTATATTTACGGAATATCTTTCTATGACCTCATCGATCCCTCATTGTATTGTTGCAGCTACATGCTAATTTTAATACAGGAAAGAGCAGAGGGGACCTAATTCACAGGAGACTACAAGAAACATGTAGTAGAAATCCCAATGAAGAGGCATTATATATGGAGAAAGCTACATTCAGTATAGGACATTGGTTTTTCTCATTTAAAAATGTGAAAGTTCACCTTCTGAAAGACTCACATTTTCATTGGCCATAACTTTCATACAGTCGGAATCAAATCATTTAAAACTATCACCTCTCCACACCCCCCATAATGAAAGCAAATAATTCACACTGGAGGACAACACGTGCAATGCAGATGGGAGTCTGTACCTTAGTCTCCTTGCCCATCATGTATTCGTACATCACTTTCCTCAAGTACTCGAACTCGGTCGGTTCGCCAAAGGCAGACACATCCGTCTGACGATGATTCCCTTCTGATTACAAACAAAAGTGGGGAAAATGTCAAACACGATATACATTCATTAAAGATGATCACATATCAAGTTACATTTCTGAGAGTTGTTTTGAGGGGGACATGTTTAGCCACAAAACACACCATGAAAACCGAGACAGCCCCATTATGAGTTTGGCAGATGTTTTCTAGGAAGTACTGCATGTGGAGATTCTGAAAATCTACCCAAATATAGGACATCTGCTAGGTTGGAGATAAGGGATGTGGATTACCAAATGCAGAATTTCTGAAAACTTCAGTATGTTATTATTACTTTAATCATTGTCCACCCTCGTTTTAAGGATGGGCACTGATTTGGTAGAGCGGAAGATAATACCAAAATTGTACAATATTTTACAATGCAGAATCGGGTCATTTTGGACCTGTCTATGCATTTGACTTGGAAGGGGGCGAAAAGTATATACAGCAAGGTGGTTCACTCCCCTTCAGCAAACAAGTTTTAAAACTATTCGGAGGGGAGAGGCCTTTACATGTTTACCTCCACTCAAAATTGTAGGAGTGTTTAAGGGGTATTAGGCCTCAATCAGGCAGTGTTTATTGCATGTAGTATTCCTTATAAATACTACATGTAGTAAATATGTCTCGTTTTGTAATATGGCAGATGGTAAAATAGGGTTTACTGTTAAGAGCAAACTCAGAATGGGGGCCTACGTTTCTGAAAACCACAAGGAGCCAAATATTTCACTTGGTTTGACCTTTTGTCATTCAGCTTTGTATGCTCTAGTCTCAGAAAATCATAACAGGGAGAAAGAGGTGAACATTAACACTGGCAAAGAATGCCACTCTTGGCTACCCAATGTGGCCATTCCATAATGTTTGAGATCACAAGAGTATAATCAGGTCAGGTGACTAAACCCTCAATCTTATTATCCTCATACTCAATTGTTTGCTACCCAGTTATATGAACGAACGTTAACATGGCATCAGTTAAGTTAAAAATTGAGTAATGCAGCCATGCCCTCAATTAACCAACGGTACTATAAGAAAAACTACTATAAATGATCTCAACATCTTAAACCTACATGGTGATCAGATATCTCTGAATACACAATGCCAAACGCATTGCATTGACAAAGCATTGGCAGACAAATAAAAGGTCTTACAATACCAAATCCAATAATGATCAAAAACAAGCATTGGCATGCCAAGAATCTTGGCGTTTACTGTTCTTTGCATTTTGCATTTATAGGCAGCAGTGTGTAAGGAGGAGAGTGCAATGTTTTTAAGACAGGATGGAATGAGAATGAAGGAACCCCACACACATCGCTGCATTAAGCGCTCAACCCACTGAGCTATCTTATTGCCATGTTGCGCCCTCTCATTGTTACCGACTATCATTCCGTCAGATTCTGTGTGCAACATCTGTTTTTCGAGGGGGTTTGGGCATCATGCTTTCAATCGTTCACGCGTGGTGAAAACCTGTCACCTCAAATTAGTGACCCTTATGATTTTACGTTGAATGCAACAATAGGCTTGTGTCTGAGAGGAGAGGTTGAAATTCTCTTTTAAAGTGACTGAAGGCTTCCTTTGAACTGCACACTTGGAGACGTGAGCTTATGATGCTCCCCATTTCAAAACAGTAAATCGCCCCCAAACTACCCTCTCTTTCACACATTTAGCATATCTAACTTCATCAGCAAATAAAGAGACAAATCTGGCTTTAGCTGCTAAGTATAATTTCTATCTGCTTTTTTAAATTAAATACCTTTTCAGGGAGTAATTCACTTGCATGACATCAAGAGATACAGATGGATCAAAGTCGAATGAGCGGGTAGCGCCATGTGCAAGACACAGATTGGTCATGGGGCACCACCGGTCCTCACCCGGGACGCATACTGGAATCTGAAAGGATGGGGAGCGGGGGGGGCAACATACGAGGTGTTGGTGTACTGCAGCATCACTCCTGTGTCACAAACTATGTTCTCCTTCCAATGCAGTCAGAATAACGTGCTCACTGTATGTTTCAGCAGCGCTATAGAACTTGAAAAGCTGCATAACCGCAAATAAATATTAAGACATAATAGCAGATCTGACTGTGTCCTTGCCTTTCATTAGCCCCCATTTTCATAGATGGCATGTACGTTGTCAATACACTGTGCGAGAAACCAAAAGGTGTCTCACCCACTAGTCCCTGTGGATCTCTCTCTCAGGTGACCAGAGCACAACCATCGCCTTTGGATCCAGACCCTGGGGGTGGACAAGGGAGGAAGGATCACCTGGGTGAGGGGTCTTCGGGGAGTGAGACACCAGATGGCGAGACGTGGTATCCCTCCCCCTGCAACACCTTTACCTCATCCTACCAGGTAGGATATGTGGGAACTTTATCCCCCCCCTCCTTTCCCTTCACAAACACTTCCACACGGACATCCCACTCTGGGAGAATACAGACTCGCACCCAAGAAGTATACCTGACATGTCCCTCTACAATGGTCAGTTGAAGTCAGGCAATTACTGACAATCACTCACACTTGACTTCTATTAAACTTCCCCATACGGATAAAAGGTGGAACACGAGAGCACACTTTGTGCGAGGCAAACCACATGAAGGAACAGCAGTTTCGAGTTGGCAGCTGAACGAAGGGGGAAAGACGGCAAACCAAGAAGGGTTCGCAAGGAGGGAAATACCCTTGACCTTTTTGGCAAGAAACGGTTACTCTCAAGAAACCTTCGCGTAAGGCCAGGAAACCTGACTGAAGAAACCTGCATTGTGTGTCAGGAGATTCCAGAGGCCCGCCCATGTAACCGACCAAGGCGGGGAAGAGCTGCAGCCGCTGTGGTATCGTCCTTAGCTTCAAGAACAAAGAAGCACCAGAGAGATCAACAGAGCAGGTGAGTTGGCAAGACTGATGCAAGACCAGTCTGTGTTGAAGTCAAGGTTGCAAGCAGCAACATTGTTTAATGAGCAATGGAACAAACATGTTAAACGCGTGTGATGAAGGACGCGTGTAACGCTAATCGGCTGATGAATGTTTGAACTTGAGAAGGGAAGATACATTGACAGAGTGGTCTGGCACTGTGAATGGGCTCAATCGAAGGACTCTATAAGGTATTCGCTAGGAAGTGGTAGAAATGAAAGTAGAAGATTGCAAGCACATTGTATTAATGTATCGAAGAGGCTCTGCGACGGTTTAAGCAAAATCCATCACACATTCAAAAGTCTTTGATGTCGATATGACGCGGAAACTGTACAAAGTGAGACATGGTCCAAGCCCGACCGAGGGAGACCAATCGGTGAATATTGTGGAAAAGGGATGCGAGCCCGAACGTGGGAGATTCATGGCCTGAGCCCAAACGAGGGAGACTATGTGCGAACATTGTGATAAAAAGGGGGTCCAAGCCTGAAGAAAGGAGACCAGGATAAATACTGGAAACACAAACGTATGATGGGAAAATTCTTATAAGAGTGGAACTTTGATATATGTTTGTTACGACAGGCCCCCTGCAGTAAGAGACTGTTATTGGAAAAGAGGCTTTGGCAGAAGGCCTTGATACTTTTACTTGGAACTGTATCCTTGTGGCAGAAAATCCAGAGTGTTTGCGAAGCTCTAACGTGCCGCCTTGTCCTGTGCTGAAAACGTGGGGATGGGAAGCCAACTCCTCAACCGCCCTGACATATTGTTTCTTGAACACTTTTCTTCTTGCATACACAATTGTCCCACACCCTTTTTTATTTAGAAGGATTGGCAATAGGTTTATTAGTATAGGCCCTTTTATTTTGACAAGACTCCACTAGGACAGCCTTATTATTATTTGATGGTCATAGCTTGCTCCCATCCTTAGATTTAGGTTTAGATAGACGTTCAACCAACCTACTGAAGTTCAATAAACACCCTTGAACTGTGATCACTTGTGTCTGTCTTCACTGTTGAATACCATGCCTTCCTTACAACTGGGAGCAAAGCCACTGACCCGCTGTGCAGCCTGTATGTATCACACTCGAATAGCCATCTAAGGCACAGAACTTGGATAACTGTTTGAGTTCTGATTTGTTTATCATTTCTCATGGTGCTTGCATCCAGCTTGGCTTCACTTTAGTTTTGCTATTCTGTGCTTTGCCATTCTATTTCTTGCACTTCTGTTGTGACCATTCACCAATTCCTTCCTTCCCCCTCTCTTTCAGTGAATTTTGCACCTTGCTTGTATGACAGTTATCCGGTTCCGCCATCCACGGACCATCCTCAGCTCTGTGGCCTACATCCCATGACAGTCTGGACTCCTACGGGGCTGCTGCCCTTACATGGCGAACTGCCCCCTCCCCCTCTCTGAATATCCCCAGTCACTAGGGTGGTCCTGTCCAGCCCTCCCCCACAGTGGACACACACATTCTCCAAGGACCACAACGGCTCATAGAGCCCCATGAGCTACAGAGAGGTGCTGATCCAGTCTAAGGTTTGTCGGCCACACCGAGGGCACTAGACCCTCCGTGCAAGAAACATTGGGTCATTCAGGCCAAGCAACAGTGTGTTGGGTGGGAAGGGAGGAGGGTGCCATGCACACCAGGAAGAGGGGAGGGGGACTAATGTGCACCAGAGTGCTGCATTTTTACCTAATTAAAAGGTAAAAAATGCAATGCAGGGCACAGGAGGTGGGGGCACTTACTTTAGGTCTGCAGGCACCAAAAGTTCCTTGTGGCCCGCACCGAGGGAACTACACCCTCAGTGCAAGAAACATTGGCCACTCGGGGCAATAAACAGGGTGGTGGGCAGAAAGGAGGAGGGGGCCAGGCACACCAGGAAGCAGGGAGGGGAGGAGGAAAACAGATCACTCGGCAGCAGACTTTCAACATAGTCCGACAGGAGTTTATGTTAAAAAAATAATTGGTGCATACAAATGAAAATAATAACTGTCATATACTTCAGTACAGTCATTTTGCGCCTACTTCAGACCGTGCACAGCTCCCCGGCAACAGCAACAGGCCAGCAGACGTGAGTGAGAGGGTGAAGGCACAGATGATGCTTTTGCAATTTCATCGCCATGCGCTGCAAGTTGCCATGCCAACGCCATACACTGCTCCCAAACTCCCTTTTCTCCTTTTTTTTACATTTACAGTGCCAATGTTTTAGCGATTATGTGGCTTACAACACCAAAATGCCAAAACCAAAAAGGGAAAAGGAACCCTTACAGAGTAAAACCCTTTAGCGCCAATCTGAACACCCTCTCGAATGTCTGGAACACAGGTGTCTGATCAAGAGTATGAAACATCAGAAAACCAGTTGCAGCCACCAGCCAAAGATGGTAAACCAACATTGACAAAGTCAAAGATGACAGGAGGTGAAGACTGTGCAGAAGAGTTTGAGAAGAACACACCACAGAGTGTGTATCTAATTTCCAGACTGGGAACCTTTTATGGGAGACGTTCACCATGTTGCTATGCAACATGGTGAACAGATGATGTCTAGAAATATAGTGCCCAAGCAGAAGCAGGGCGCATGCCCACTCAGTTACAAATGAATAACACCTGTGGTTCTACGCCATGCAGATTCCGTGCCAGAGAGCACCGCACACAGGATTGCTGAGCATCTATGAATACAAGTTCATTGGTGTAACTGTATTTCAACAGGCTCTTGCTGCCAACGGGGGTTCAATCACTGGGCACTGATGAAGCAGAATTGTTTTTGTAGCAGATATGTAAAAAGGGCCAGAAAAGGTACTTGTGGTAAACAATGTTAGCAGGTAATGCAAGGTGTGTGGCCCTCTATGTGGCCCTCTAGCCAAATGCGAGCTACTTGTTGTCATCTCTTCTTTACAAAATATGAAACCAGTCTTCTCACAAGCATATTCGCTTGGGGAAAAATGAAGCCACAATGCAGAGGTGTAAGCATTTTTTCCCCAGAGAAGGCTGAAAAAGACACAGGCAAGGAAAATGAATTTCCCCCCTGAAAACCAATAGCTTAAATTAGAGCCGCAACGGGCAGGGCTAAACATGGGCAGCGTAATCTGCAGAGACTGCACGCATAGGAAAAGGGGCTTGTGCGGAACATTTCAATACCAACCATGTAGACTAATTGTATGATCCTAATAAACCAATTCATTACTTGCTTTCGAGGGTTATTTTGATAAATTATCTACCAAGAACATAATCTTAAGGGACATTTACCTTGAAATTATAATTTGTTATATATACACACACACTGTAGAAAGGTGTAAACGATCCAGAAAAAGGATCTTCTTCTTAAAAGTCCCCCTGTTTAGGCTTTTATGAAAAATTGCTGGGCAGAAACAGAATCAATGTCTGTCTGCATTATTCATACCTTTCCGTAAACTGCTCATAAAGCATACTGTTTAAGACCAGTACCAATCCTTTGTGCTTGGAACACACATTTTGCCAATTTGATGTCAGAGAAATCCATGTCCGAACATCTCCAGAGAACCATTCACGCATACCATGGCCTTCTGGATACTTATTCAGCATCTTTAACTATTAGCTAATCTGGGAACAGATCCAAAATGTACAACTGCAAAGCACTTTTTACTAAAAAACGACATTAAGAGATATTGCTAGTGTCCTCATTAGGCACAAGTCGAACAAACTTCCGGGTGCATATTATGTAAAGAATACCGCCCGTGGCAAATTATAACACGCCACGATTGCTACCACACAGTCAGTAATGCCAGCAGATTTGCAATTACGCATTACTACTGGCAATGCGGCATTCATACTGTTGCTAAAAAATATAGCGAGTGCAACACGTTTTCCGGCAGTTAAAGCAATGCCACTGTAGGATTATTTTTTAAAAAGTAGTCTCGGCGAAAGAAAATGTAATAAGAGGCAGGAATATGGCCGTACCCAAAGGATGACCTGCCTGGGTAGTAACCGCACCTGCCCTACACTGGTATCTGCAGAGGATTCTCGTGTTGACACTTTTTAATACCAGCGGGGGGGTTATTTTTGGTGGCATTTACTGCCATTTTCAGCCACCAATTTATTCTGTAAATGTGGATCAATAGTGGTAATGGAATTACCATCCGTGATTAGGTATTTACTGCTTGGGGTGATGTACCACAGATCGTGATTTTATCACGGTGGGTCGAATCTTCGTTTTCTGCAATGGTTAGTATTTCATCTCCTATTACTGGTGGAAATGACACCTTCCTTTCTGAAACGGGGACCCTTCTGACAGGTGCAAAAAACAGCTGTGATATGTGCAGCCTATCAATTACACTTAATTTAAAAACATCTTTTTTAACTTTCAGTGCTTTTGACGTGTCAAGTAAACCTTTTACACTTTATACATACAAAATATCACTCTTATGATAGCACCCGGGAGGCCCAATAGGGAGCGCAGTATTTTACCCTCTGCCTTGTCCAGCAACTTAACAGATTTCAGAAGAAGCGTCTTCAATGCATATAAAATGCCGAGGGTAATTCATTTAGTATAAACCTCCAGCATGACTTTGACAGAGTGCCCCCACGCTTACAGACGATGCACTTAATGGCAAGCCATTTACATAGGGACTTGTGCAGTAGGACCGCTGCATAGAAGGATAAGAAGGGAGAGTTCCTTAGGGGAAGGCCCAGATAATTGTTTGTTTTTATCAATTCCAAGTGCTTACCACCCATTACCCAGGGGAAACGTGACCACGAAGCGCTCTCCTACGACCCTCATGATTTTTGTTTTGATCAAGTTGATTTTCAGATCATCTAGAAGGGCATACTAGTACAGGGCATCCAGGGAGCACTGCAATCCCACAGGTGTTTGATCAAACAGTATTGTGTCGTCGGCGTACGAGAGCCATCACATGCTCTCTCCGCCAAACTTTGGTGGAAAGCTTTCGCACAGTTTGCAGAGCCATATCTAAATCATCTGCGTAGAGGTTGAAAAGGAGCGGGGCTAAAACACATGCTTGTTTTAAACCGGTGTTTGTAGGGTATGATTCCATAGTGCTGCCCTCCTGTGTCAGCCTTACCATGACTGATGTTTCAGTATGGAGTAGTTTGATCAAATACAAGAGTGGAATCAATTCCTCATAGCTCTAGCTTATCCCATAATTTGACACGAGAAACACTGAAATGCACAACAGTAATCAATGTAACAAAGATATAAATCGGATTCTGCACTTTGATAATTATCTGATATAAGAGAATGCAAAACCCAGATACTGTGTGTCGTACTACAGCCCTTTCTAAAGCCAGTCTGCTGTCGGCTAAGGAGATTTGTATCTGCCCACTTAGTGCGTCATTCCCCTTAATTAATAATTGCTTTGAATACGATGACAACGCCTCCTAAAACGTGTGCGACTCCGCAACACCTAGGGTCCACATACCCTCCACTCTCCACCTAACTTGAAGCTGGGTGATCTGCTCTCCCGTAGTCTTGCCTGGTTGCTTTCAGATCCCTTGCTGCCAAACTGCCCACTCCCCTCCCCCATTGTTTGCTTCCTTGCAGCTCTGCTTATTAATGCGCCCCCCCATTACTTACTACTTTGTAACTGTGCTACAGGTTTCTTCACTGCATTTTATTGATGTTAAGCACGTGTTCCACCACAGTTATCTCAATTTGCAAAATCACTGCGTGGTACATTTACCTTAGTACTTGAAGTCGACTAAATACATGGAGGGCCAAGTCCTAGAGCGATGTTGAAGCAGAAGGCATCATTAACCATATTCCCACCATACCTGGTCGTCCCATTCATCATTGACGCTGAATTTACAGACCATAACCTAAAACACTTGGCAGCCACTCCATAGCTTCAATATGGAACACAAGAACGTAATTCTCAACGTCCCCACTAGCTGAAAGTAGTAAACCAGAAAGACGAATTCGGACAGTTACGTGCGGAAACAAATCAGGGCGGACTCCTTCCTGGCATATTTGTTTCCTTAGTAGTTATTCTGTGCGCGCTGCATTTCCTCTATCCTCTTACCCATGCCAAGGCCAAGAGTGTTTGGACAGTAACAAAGAAAATGATACAGAGAGTTTAGCTTGTTAGATTAAAATAATCTAATATGCTTTCACAGTTCGCAAGATAATGCAATATAAAACGTCACTTAGTGAGAAAGAAAGAAGCTCCCAGTTATAAGTACTCCAATGTCCATGTTGTTCATGCATACAATAAACAATCGGATAGGCTCAGCTAAAAATAAATAAATCAAACAAAATAAAAAATCTTTATAGATCATACAATATGAACAGGATGTAAAAAGGACAAATGTCTGCCCTGCCGTCACATAGTTTCCCTTTCCGGACGGGAGAAAATCCCCATTAATATTCCTGCAAAGCCTGGCACGTTCATGGGCATGACCATGCCCTTCAGGTACTTTCCAGGCCTCGCCCACTAGTCCTTTTTCATTCATCTTGCTAAACCTGACTGTCGCTCGTTTTCCGACAGAGAAAGAGGGAGGGAGCATGGAAGAAAGGTTACTACAGTGAGTAAATTGCTCTTACTCCTCCGTTATGTCCCATTTTCTCCAGAGTTGTGGGAGATTCCCCAGCAGAGTGAACGTGGAGGGAGGTTGTTTCTCATCCTAGTCTCCCCAAAAAGATTGTGTAAAACGACCAGACCAGGAGCGCAGATGTCATTAAAGTAGTGTTTACAAAGTACTGATGGCAAAGCCCCAGTGACAGCTCTATTGGGACATGCCTCTGAAAGGTGACCAATGGCACTTTCAGTTTAACATACTGGGCATAAAGACCCTTAGAAGGATGTAGTGTTTGCTAGAAGTAGCTTTTCACAATGGGAGACACTATCCCGCAGGCAAGGCTAGCCTTTGAATCTGGTAATGCCAGTTAGTTACCAAGAACCTGCACAATGAACGTATTCCCTTTGTTTGGTCTAGGACATTTCAGTGTTCTCCCGATATTCAAGTTATGAAGATCCTTCAGATGTAGGATTCAAAAAGAGGTGGGGAGAGAAATGTCTTTGTGAAAATCAGAGAGGACCTTTGGAATGAGGGTTTCTCAGAATCAATTTGTCCTTGTGGCAGACAGCAAAGGGCTAGAAAGCCAACAGGGTTCAAAGGACACTCAGCCTGCAAGATGGTGTGATTGTCATCAGAAAGGCTGTCTTTCATTACAAGAAAGTTATGTCCATATGTGCAAAAGGTTTATGAGCCACGAATGACAAAATAATGGTCAATTACATGAGCTGTGCAAGGGCTTGAGTCTAGGGGAAGGCTGTGACAACTATTTAAAGTGCCTTTTAACAACCAGGGTTGAAAAAGAGAAAGATATTGTCTCCAAGTTTCTGCAAGGACCCAGAATTGACAGGCAAATCTGACAAGGAACGATCTGGAAACCTGTACACATGAGGCCAGAGATAAATTCAATCATATTGTCAAGGTTACTAGTCCACGGGTTAATGTGCTTCTGCAAACATGAATGGCAAAACGTGTACACTTGCTTTTATCACTGGACCCTAGTAGAGTCCTTCCTGGCTGGTTTGATGATCTCTGCATTTCTGGCCAAGATGTTGAACTGATCAGGTATACGGATACATCGCTCAAGTACTGAGCGGAGGAACAAAGGACTTGCCTTGCACTGCGTGGAGGTCGACTTTCTGGGGTAGCGAGAACCTCTAGCTTCATTAGATTTGAAAAATTGAAACTGAGAACCAAAATCCATGTGTTCACCACAGGGTTTTCAAGATCATACACCAGGTGGCAGATGCCAAACTACAGGAGGGTCATGGGAAGACCCAAGCCCTCGCCCATCCAGTTGAGGGAGAGAGGAAATTTGGAGCTCAGAAGTGCCACAAACATGTCTACTTGGGGAACCTTTAATTACAGAAAGAGTGGTAGGAAGAATTCTCAGAAATGTGCTAATTCCTCTCTATCTCAGAGACCCCAGCAACTTTGATGGAATTTTGAGGACTTGGATTTTTAACCTGGAGAGAGTGAAATTCCTTTTTCTCACTCTCCCATGTATTTTTAATGTGATTTCAACACTGTTTCTTTTGGTTGTGGAGTCTGATAAACTCCATAGGCATCATCTTTTACATTGTGCCACACAGCACCTTCAATGCAGTGACACAGGGAAGTCTTTCAGATTTCCTAAAGGTTTTAAATGGTGTCCAGACAACTGGTCGAAAAAAAACTGGTCGACTGCAATTTGGTCGACGCAATTTGGTCGACGCAATTTGGTCGAAAACCAAATGGCCGAATTGTTTTTTTTATTTATATATTTATTTTTCGGGTTTTCGTTTAGTATAAAAAGGGGGTTTTGAGAGAAAAAAAGGGGGTTGGGGGGGACCCCCCCCCCCAAAAAAAAAAAAGGGTTAAAATAAAAAAAAAAAAATTCAACCATTTGGTTTTCGATCAAATTGGTTCGACCATTTGTCTGGTCGACCAATTTCTTTCGACCAAATGTCTGGCAACCGTATTCTTCACTTAGATAAACTACTGTTTCCAAGCGCAGTCAAGGTAAATTGACTTTACTGACATGTTTAACTTTCTAACCCCAGCCCACACTATCTTACAATAGGGTGCTGGAGGGGTTACTTAGTATCCCCTTTGTCTAGTTTCTCATGTAACAATATCATGTTACCCTTTCCTCGATAAAGGGCCGGTGGCAGTGGTTTTCTTTTTTTAACTACTATGGTGTGCTTTTACCGCGGGCTGCGTTCGCAGCTGCAGTAAAGCACCCAACGGTGCCATTTTTTGTCAAAATGGCCCGGTCTTCTTTTTTTGCCATTTCTTTGTGGAAAGGGCCTTCTTGAGATTTACTCTGCACGCCAAACCAGGTTTGGTCCCTTTGTTTGTTTTGTCTTTGGCGGGATTCACGAGTGAAGCCCGCTTCTGGCTCCAGGGTGTCTGGCGGGGGCAGAAAGCGAGGGAGGTTCCCGAAACTCCCTGTGCTTAGTCTCCTAGGAGACAGAAATGCACTCTTAGGTGATTGGCCAGCTGGCTGTCCGGCAAGGACAGCCAGTGGCAGCTAGGCTTGAATGAATGGGAGAAACCTGCATAAAAGGCGAGGCATTTAGGCTTGGAAGGCAGAGTCGACCACTGGACGAAGGAATCCAAAGAAGAACTTGGAAGTGGCTCCTGCTGCAACTCCTGGACCATTGGTTTGCCCGGTGAAGCCCTGCTGCTGTGCTGAAGCTCTGAATTCGCCTCGACTAGAGAAGCCCTGCAAGGACGACTTCACCCCTTGAGTTGGTGGGACCAATCAACTCCAAAGTAAGCCACCTGGACATCCTCTCAGAGCTGGTTGAATTTCAACTGCTGTTGCTACTGGAAACCATAGAGCCAGGGAGCGGAACACCAAATCGTGTGCGTTGCTTTTAAGTTGGCCAAGAGCTCCAGGAAGATCCTCCGGACTTCCAGGAAGCAGGACTGACCGAGCCTGAGCATGAGCCACCTCAACAGAGTGCTGGACCCCAGATATAAGGAAAGCCCATCTTGACAGCCAAGAGTATTCAGTGTTGCTATTTGCCAAGGCGCGAGGAGCTGAAACCGTGAAGTGCCACTGAATAGAAGCTGGTCCTTTTCTTTCGCCGACCGTCCCGTTGCAGTGCAGGAGTCCTCCAGACATCTTCCCTCTTGTCCCCTCAACTGAGGCCTAGGAACACAGGATCTGCAGAGCTGCACAGGAACAGAAGCCAGCTAAAGCCCTTTTCTTCTAACCAAAGGTACTGTAAAGTCTAAGAGAACTTACTTCTTGTTGTGTAACCTCACTTGTTCTCAGTTGAGACTTGTCTTGGTTGCTTCTTTACCTCACAAGCCTAATCAGCTTGTGGCCCTGCTTTGGTTTCTTCTTTTCTACAAAGACTTCTAAAACATTGTGCAAGACTTTTACCAACCTGCAAGAATTGCTTCAGCTCACCTAGACTTTTGTCCAATTGACTTTTGGCCTGGCCTGGCTCCCTGAATAACTCTTCTTCCCTCTGACTCTGTGTTTAGCCCTCCTTCCAGGAAGCGGTTAACCTACTTTAAATTGCGGGGCTTACCAAAGTACTTACCTGCTTCAGAATATTTGTGAGATCTCTTGTTTTATTCTAATAATCTATTTCTTTGACATACTCATAAGTATTGCCCTAAATGTCCACAGTGTCCTAGCTATTGAAGTCACCCGAGGGTGTAGGAAGTGTCTGTGTGCCATCCCTGATTTAGGGGAACTAGAGTGTGTATTTTGTAGTTTATTTGTGTATTACTATTATATTGCCCCTTCTGAAGAAGACTTACTCAAACGGACTGTTAAATAAATTAATAATTGTTTAATCAAGAAACCTTGTGTGTAAGAGTTTATTTGAATACTTGTCACTGTGAATCTCTGTGTAACTCCCCTACAGCTCACATTGACCCCTCTTGAGATAAGCCTGGCTGCTCAACACGCTACCAACCTGTGTAGTACAGACTTATACCAATTGTTGGATACCTATTGACAGGAGGTCAGGGTTGTTGCAGTACACCCAAAGGGTACTGCATACAATCTTGCATAACAGAGAGATGTACAATACTGAATTTCCCACTCATGATTCGAAGCAGAAAGCCTAAGTCCTCGTTCTGGTCTCCAGGGAGATAAAGGGCTGGGAGATTAATTGCTGTACTGCCTATTCGCTGATGCCCACCACCAGAATGGAAAGAATTAATTTTGATCCCACCCTGCCTATTAATGAAAAATATGGCACTGGTGTTATCCATGAAGTCTTGCACCAAGCTGGCTGTCATGTTAGGGAGGAAAGATTTTAGTCACTGAAGATTGTCCATAGTTGCTCCGCCACATGAAAATTGAGGAATCTGTCATTGTACAAGGACAAACCTGCATCCTTGAGCAGAAAGCAAACCTCAAGTCTGTTGGAGGTCTCCATTCCCACAGTCAAGAAAACCTGAGCCACTGTTGTGTCCCATCAGAAGCCAATGAACATAAAGCTGTCGAGGAAGACTTCTTCATGTTCACTGAGCGACTCGGGTCAAAGAGAATGTTTAGCAATATTTTGAGGGACCGGGTAGCTTCTTTGGACCTCACTGACCATATAAGCTAGACTTCCAAATAAGGCTAGATATGGATGGCCTGCAGCTGAAGTGGAGCAACCCTAGATGCATTCTTAGTGAAGAACTGCAAGGCTGAGTTGATCCCATTGTAGAGGCTGCAGTATTGAAACAGCCTGCTGTGTAGCAAGAAAAGTAGATAGCGCCAATTAGGACTCCAAATCAGTGTACGGAGATAATCAGTCTTCAGGTCCACCATGCAGATAATAAGCCTGAGGGAAAGGGCACAGTGGGTTTGTGCTATAGTGATCATCTTAATCTTATCTAGGGTAGGGAAAATTGAAGTGGCAGAGGACAAGAATGGTCCGCAGGCCCAATCGATTGTTTCTTGCCACTGCAACAAATGTCAAGAGGAATACAGAATTTCTCTCAAGGGAAGGGAAATTGCTCAAATGTCCAAAAGGTGGACCACATGAGGGAGGGGGAGGGGAGTTTGTCAGGGGGAGCAAGCGGCGGAGACGGGGTAAGGGGGCTCTGTATCCCTGGCTGGCCACCAGAAATGGATTGGTTTAATATTCCTTATTTAAAAGTGATTGATGTAAATGGTATGTTGACTAAATTCAAGTTAATCTATGAAAACTGATTGTAGATCAGTTTCGGAATGAGTTTATTGAGTAACAATTAATGATAGAGAATTATTAGTCAAAAAGAACTTGAACGATGCAGTAAAATATATCCACAGACACTGTGACTATGTTTTTCTTTTCACCTTGCACGGATTCAAGAGGGGGCCTCCGTACTGTGGACAGGAACTGTGACACAGTGAACATAATAATAGTTATGGCCCCCAGGACTGCAGTGATCCATTATCACGCCACACATAGCATAGTCATAAGAGGAGGTAGGACACTGGAAAAAATATTTTAGGCCTCCTGTTTGCTACTTCCAGTGTTTGGTGCTTTGAGGGCTAGCAGACAGAGAGATGAGTCATTTCAAACCATTGGAATCAACAGAAAGAACATGAGCAGAACTCCTGCAGACAATAGGAGGGCTTCTGAAATATTTTAGCTGGGGAGCTTGGTCAGAACATTGGGAAGCCTACATCCAAGTTTGACCCTAAACATCTGTCTCTAGAGACAGCTGTGTCAACAGGATGGACTACCGATTCCAGTATATTGTGTGCAACCTGAGGAGTCTCAAGCAAAGCCAAAATCAACTGTTCTGCTTTGCCTACAGGGAGAGAGTGCACTAATTCTGACAGGTCCCTGGAAGGCCTGTCATAAGGTCATGGATGCCTCACCTTAAGAAGGAACTCCTTCATCAGGAGTGACTTGAGAAGGATCCCCATGGCGGACACCTTTCTTAACTGGACTGCTGGCATCGTCTGAAATTGGCAAATAACTGGTCCTCATTCAGCTGACGAGAGCTGCAAAAAATGTGATGTTTCTGTGCTCAAACATGTATGGGAAGATTGGGTATGCCATAGGTGGGTGTCAGCCCTATACAGCAAAACATTATATTCCCAATATCAGCACAGAGAAGGAGCAGGTGGAGATGGCATACTGTATCAAAGCCTCTGTGTCCAATCCGCTTTTGGTGTCCGCACTGACAGACCTTCTATAAATCTATCATAGGGTAAATAAAAATTGGGAGAACACTTGGATTCTCTATTATGCACCCCTCAATAAGTGTAAGGGGCTTGGATTCGATCCTGTTGCCTCTTTCCGAACCAACCTGAGCAACACTTACACATCTGATGGAAAACAATAACAAGAGGGTGTGATCTCTACATCAAACTGCATATGCGGTAAACTTTTGTAGGCCATTGGGAAACACAGAGTTGTGTAGGAAACTGCACAGTTATACAGGGTGGAAGGCTGAGTTTCACATGCAGGGTAAACTAGTATGTTAGACCTTGCTCTAATAATCGGAGGGCTCAGAAGCATCACTTCGGAAAGACTCCAGACAAAGACCTGAACCACGCTTGTTAAAAGAGTCATCGGGGTGAGCCCCGGGTTGCCGCAAGTGGAATGGTGATCAGCTGCTGCTAATTAAAAAAAGAAAAAAAGGTCCTGCCCATGGGCTGTAGGGTGTTGTAAAAACATCAGCAGACACTGGCACAGAACAGCAAATGGGTAAATCACTCACTTGTACCTGGCTTCTGTAAAGTCCTAGAAGGCCCTACGTAGCCGTCTTCCAAACAGCTCTTCCCAGCGTCAAAGATGTACACTAAGCACCCAAAAATAAATTGTCACACACATGGTGGACAATCTCCAGGTGTGTCTCGGGATGTGAAATTGCAGGAAAAAGTGCTCAGCCCTGATCTCACAAAGTGATGAAGACAAGATCTGCAAAAAGAACATCCGGAGTTAAGAGGCAAAGGATGTAGCCAATGAAGTGTGAGGGGTCGGAATAAGGTGATACTGACACCTAGGCCTAAATTAGTTTTAGAAAATTGATTAACAGAGTTTGATAATTGAAATATACTTGATTAGCAAACAAACCTATTTCATTAGCAATGTTGTACTAATAGTTTTAATGTCTTCAGAAGTTATTTGTATCCAAAGACATAAAATGAGAGACAATACAGCAGGTTGTGCACCACAGAATTAAGACATTAGTGAGAAGAGTCAGGTCTTCCAAATTCTTTGAAATTCTGCTAGACCTGCAGGTCGCGTAACTTAGTTTACACCTACTCGACCCAAGAGAAATGCACTTGACGCATGGCAACATATGATACAAAATGTAAATGCACTTTCTGTAAAATGGTGCATGTCACCACAAACCCACTATGTTTACCACACTGTGGCTGCCCTTGCACAGTGAAACTTGTATTTAACATTTACTGCAAACAAAATAAATGTTACAAACATCCCTTACAAACGGTGCTCGCCCATCATAAAATATACTTGAGACTGTGAGTGGGCAATAAGGAATTGCATGACCCGTATGAGTGTCTGTAAAATGTAAAAGGTTAGTGTAATGGTTCTGGATCCAAGGAGGGCACTAACAAACAACCTAGACAGAAGGTAAAGGGTTAACATTAGGGTGCGGGTCTTCCTGGAATGACTGTCGGTCAGAAAATGCAAAAGAAGAAATCAGTAGGGTCATTTTCTTTAATAAAGCTTTGGTTTATGTTTTGGTTGCTAGGAAACACAAGACGGAGAGAACGAGAGAAATGTCCATTCCGAGTGGGCGTACTGAGCCTTTACCCACTGTAATAACGGAGAGGAAGACTTTGTTGCGCCGTTGCGCCTATTGAGTTTTTGGATAAAAGTTAAGGCAGTTACGACGTGCACTCCGCTTCGTTTGTCTTACGTAGTGCTAGCAGGTAAGAGGTGAAAAACCGCAGAGCGAAGGAAGCAGAGAGGAGCAGCCCTGTCAGCTGGCGAGTCAACCATATCAGCTGCGCAGCAGTGCGAAGGAAGAGGAGAGGCGGAGTTGTCAGCTGATCATCCTCATCGCTATCAGCTGTGAAATAGACTACAGCGGAGCTGAGCGCAGGAGAACAGGAAGGCGGGGCTGTCAGCTGGATGAGCTCAATGCTACGAAAGGGGAAATTGACGAGTTCCAGACCGAAAGACAGGAAAGAAACGGAACTTCCTCAGTGTTGCAGATTGCTGAGGGTAAGGTGTGAAATTGATGAGAAAGTGAAGCAGTAGCTACAAGAATGAAAGATCAAGCAGCACATGGGAACAGTGCTAAAAATGATAAGAAGAGCGGCCCTTGAGAGAGTAAGTTGCCGAGGGGAGAGACCCAATTAAAGGCTTCCATTTATCGAACTTAAGAGCAGGTAGTGGATGAAACCTATATAGTAAATACAGCAAAGCCAAGAGGGGACAATCCTTTTATCTAGATCTGAGAAAAAGAGCAACAGGAGGTCCCAGAAGCATAACGTTGCTATAGAGGGCCACAGAGCTGAAACAATCAACAGTTTGCTTATAAATATGAAACCTTTATTGACCAATTGAAGTCCCAGAAACAGTGTGACATTTGATAACAACCCTGCATTACCGAGGATTGAATAAGGAGACATACTTACCAAAGTGAAAGGAGTTCCACGCTACACTATCCTTTTGATCTTAATATTTTAAGTATTTAATTAAAGTTGTGTTTGAACCTATAAACCTGCCTACGTGTGCTCTTATCCCCACGACAGAGTGTGACAGTTAGTTAGCAGCATGAATGGACACAAATAAATAGAAATGATAAAAAGGCTCAAAACAGTTTGGCTACCTCTCTCCCACATGTCCTAATATATAATGCAATCATAATCAGAGCAAAGCGACCTTTGGGGGCTAACTACAGTGTATAGTATTGCAGTAGATCTGTAGATGTACAGTCAGGATGGAGGTATTACTTGCTACTTTGCGTAAACATCTGGTTAGCTTTGTGTATTCGTTATCTAAGAGGAAAGAAATTAAGAATAAGAACAGTAGATGGCATAGCAGGCAGAGATCTGGAAAACTAAGTGGAATATTGTAGTTTACGGGTATCTCACTTTCAGGTTAGCTCCTATAAAGCAACAGGTTAATAAGAGAGAGTGTCTAGGAGTTTGGGATCAGCTCATGTGTTGAGCATACATAAGTTGCACAGATGTATGCAAACAGCAGGTCACAGAACCAGGTTTGTCATCAAAAATATTAGGCCGTGTGATCATGTATATTTTCAAAAGTGTTCACAAAGCAATATGATGCAACCTGTCCAACAAAATGAAATATAGTTAACGCTAAGACTTATCTACACTAACCTAAACTTTACAGTAAAGCATGGAGACAAAACCGTGTCTTACAGTTGCAATACTGTACTTGTGTAACAACTTAACATTTTAAGAATGGAATTGAATGACTGTCTTTAAAAAAAGATAAAGTTACCACATACTGGTCTTAGCCAGACAGGATATAGTTAACTCAATAAAAGAATCATCCCGATAACTTCTAGTTTGCAATTATTTGAAGAATAAACACATTCTTGACTAGCACTCCTGCACAGGCCTTTGGCACTTAAGAGAGGAGGAGATGATTACTGCTGCACTCCCGCTCTTCCATTAGCCCCTTTGAACTTGTAGTGAACAGAGAAAAGATGGAGGTGTGAGCCCTGAGGGCAAGAGGAATGCAGGGCGAGCTGTGCTTTCATTTAACAGGGTGACTTAAAAAGCTTTGCTACACGTGTGTCAATTTAATTAGCAAACCTACAGAATTGCATAGCAACACTGCTTATTTTATGCCGTGTGACACAGTGAGTGGTTTTGCCAAATATGATTTTATTTAAATAATAAAAGGGGTGGGACACATGCCTCACTATCCCTAAATCTATGAGGGGTTTCCCTGCCTCAACAAAACAAACTAATGAGGCGGTCTTCGTCAGGATGTCCAACATATAATGTCCACTGCCCTGTGTGAGAAAAAACTACTCTGAATCCATGCACTCTTTTTAATCAATCTGTTTATTGTTTTCATAACAGAACAAACAATACACAATAGTATGACTTATGCACAGTACATTATAATCCATACATATTAGTGTTGACATGTGAGCGCCGCCTGCCAGGGAGCCAGTAAGGTGAGTTGGTAGGATGAATGTCTGACGTCTGGGCAGTCCATCCTGTCGGGCCACTTAGCCGACACCTTCCCACATATCTTTGTGAATTTCCCGGCGCAACCACTAGCTCTATATATGCTTCCATCTAGGGCCATACAGCGGTCCAGTTCCGCACACCACTGACTTAACTTCGGGCACTCTGCTGAGCCCCAGGATGTTGCCATCAGTCTTTTAGCAAGTCCCATTGCTATAGCCAGGAAGGTTTTCTCATGTTTTGTGAAATCTGTGTCCTCCCATATTCCTAGTAATGCCAGTTTCGGCTCCAATGGGATCCAGGCTCCCATCACTGTGGACAATTTTCGTGTGCATTTAACCCAAAAGATTCTGATTTGTGCACATTCCTAAAGTGTGTGGTAAAAACTACCTCCTTCCCTACCACATCTGAGGCATGCATCACTGTCTATTTTGCCCCATTTGGAGAGCATTGTGCGGGAGTAGTATACCCTATGAAGGAATATAAATTGTATTAGCCGCATCCGTGCCGCCATCACACCTCCCTCAGGAACATCAATGCCTCCACCCATTCCTCTGGTTCCATCCTTCCCAGGTCCTGCTCCCTGGTCTCTCCCAGGGAGGGGAATTGGGCTGTGATGGCGTGGGATATTTGCAGTTATCTAAATCCCTCCCCTGTTGATAGGCCGTATTGCCTCTGCAGCTCCTCGAACGCCCGGAGGCGTCCACTTTGTTTGATGTCTGCCAAGGTGTCTATTCCACTCGTCGCCCAGCTCTCGAAGTACCCTATCTTCATCAGTTCCCTGAGGTGCACGTTATACCATATGGGCTGGTCAAGGGTCGGTTTTCAGCCCCACCCCATGTCTTGGTGAGCCTCCACCCACAACTGGCACGTGTGTCTCATTGGCCCAGGCAGGGTTCTCATATATCGCTTACCCCCATATACAGGGCTTACCTAGGCGTCCGGCCACTCAACCTTTTCCGCTCCGCAGCAATGTGTGTGAGTGATTGGTCCCCGTGTAGCCAGTCATTTACTGTCCCTAGCTGAGCTGCCCAGATATATCTGCGCAGGTTGGACAGACTTATTCCCCCTTCCCACACTGACCGCAGATTATTGCCGGTTTATTTTGAGCCCACTAAAGCTTTGGTATTCCTGTAGTATTCCCGTCACGACTGGCCACAAGGCCTTGGGGCTGCTCATGTATAATAGGTCATCAGCGTAGAGTGAGACCCCGTCTTCTCCCCCCCAGGGCCATCTGAATTTCCCCCAGTTTGTGCTTTCCCTGAATCTTATAGCTAGGGGTTCTATTGCGAGAATGAATAGCAGTGGCGAGAAGGGGCATCCTTGCCGCGTGCCTCTCCCTAGTTTGAAGGTTCGGAAGGTGATGCCATTTACTCTTACCACTGCTTCAGGGGAGGTATATAATAGATGGACCCATGCGAGGAAGCCTTCACCAAATCCCAAAGCGAGTCCCACCGCACAAAATCAATAGCAAGGAGCGCCAGTGCATCAGGTATTTCTGTTGCTAGACCAATAGCGAGCTGTGCGCAGTGTAGATTCATTCGCGTAGATTTAGAGGGCATGACCCCCACACTGGTCCGGGTGTATCAACGAGCCTATCACCCGCATTAGGCGGTTGGCCAATACGCGGGCCAGGATCTTACCCTCCCCGTTTATTAGGGATATTGGCCTATAGGGGGCACAATTTTCTGGGGTTCTGCCAGACTTCAGGAGAAACACCATGCTAGCCCTTCTGAGGTCGGGCAGCAATTCACCATCTAGCTTACATTGTAGAAAGAGGCGATGCAGAGGGCTGCATACCTTCTCCCCCAGCCGCTTCCATATCTCTATTGGAAACCCGACTGCGGCAGAGATCTCCTCTGAGACATCCTCCTCCAATCCAGAGGCTTGCTGAGCGGAGAACCGTGGGATAGGGACCCGGTCCATTGCGTCAGGGTCCCATGCCTCTTGGTCCTTCTTCCCCACGCTGTATAGCGCCTTATAATATTGCGCGAAGGCCTCTGCTATGTCTGTATCCCTGGTAATTTCCTCTCTTGGACATCCCCCGTAGGGCGCGCACGTGCCCAGATCCTTTAACCCTCCTTCTAACCAGGCCAGCATTTTACCCCATTTATCCCCGGTTTCATGGATTTGGCTTTGTCTGGCCGAGTGCGCTTCCTTGGCATTGTCTAGTGCCATGTAGCGCAGTGTTTCTTGCGCTGTGACTGGTGACCGCTTGGCCTTCTGGGCCCCAGAGAAGAGAAACTCCACCTCTGCCAGTTGCACTGCCCTTTCGGCCTTTTTCACCTCAACCGTATGCTACCTGCGCTTTGCCGCCACCATTGAAAGGGCCTCCCCCCAGAGCGTAGCCTTGTACCCTTCCCAAAGCATGACAGGGCTGTCAACCGTCCTCATATTTATTTTGAAGTATTCCTCTGCCTTTGCCTCTAGGCCTTCCAAAAATTCGGGGTCCCCTAGGTAATAGGTATTGAGGCGCCAGCTCCCTTTGGACTTTGCCCTCCCACTCTTCAGCTCCATAACTAGGGAGGAATGGATCGGATATCCCTCTGGCCAGGTATTTGGCGGGCAGCAGCCGGTGTCATGCTCGTTGGGATCAAAAAAATAATCAGTTTGTGATATTGTTGCGTGCACCCCAGAGAAAAAGGAATAGCCCCGTTCAGTAGGATGCATCCATCTGTATGCATCTACCCACCCCAGGGCTTCAGTGAATGAGCGCAATTTGTTACATGCTGCCGGGTTCCTGATGCCCACATATGATCTGACCAGGCCGCGGTCCATCACCTCATTGAAATCCCCCCTAGTTAGTATCCAGATGTCAGCATGGCATTGAAGCGTGAGCCTCTGCAGTTCCGCCAGGAGATCTGCGGAGAGTGGAGGGCGTAAACTGCTACCATTCACAGGGTGTCACCCCGCAACTCCCCTTTTGCCAAGAATAGCGCCCCCTGGGGTCAGATCTCACTTCCACTAGCTGAAATGGGACCCTCTTGTGCAGTAGTATTAGAGTTCCTCTGGAGCCCCTAGCAAAGCCTGCGTGGAAAGCTACCTTGTAGTTGGATCTGAGAAAGAATTAGCATTCTGTTCCTGCCAGATGGGTATCCGTAAGGAACACAATGGGGGTCATTCTGACCCTGCCGGTAAGGGGTTAACGGCGCCGGTAAAGGCGCCGGAGCCATCAACCCCTTACCGCCTCATTACGAGTCACCTCACGGGACCCGCTTAGGACGCCTGGTTTAAACAGGCGGCCTTAGTGGGTCCTGCGAGGAGCCCAGCATGCTAACAACGGGCCTGTGGGAATGGAGATGTACCGGGTCCGGGTTCCTTGAATGAGGTAATTCCTCATTCAAGGAACCCAGACCCAGTACCCGGTAAGGGGGTAGACATGCCGCTAATAGTGGCATGGTTACCTCCTACCTCGTAATGACCCCCAATGTCGGGGGAGAGCCTGTTAAGAAACTGTAGGACTAGCTTTCTTTTGTTCTTTTGATCCCAGAACACAGCCCTTTTACGTTCCAGGTCAACACTGTGACCTTCCCATCATGAGCCATCATCCCAAGGGAACTCTGCTGTAGCCCAGGTGGTGCCCCTCCTTCCCTTTCCATCCCTACCGCCCATTGACCCTCCTTTCCACATGCCAGCCCTTGTTCGGGTGACTTTGTGCGCTGCGTACGTTGTAAACCCAACCCCAAAAATATTCGGGCCAACAACGGTTGTCCAACTAGCCCACGTTCCCGCCCTGTACTCCTCCCAAACTGGCAGCACCTATAGCCCTAACTCCACACGAACTGGGTGCGAAATCACTGTCAACCATTTGCTGGGTGCCTGCAGGAGCTGTCCATGCAAGCCTCTGCTTCCAATCTGTAGCCGCTGTAGTCACTTTCCCCTACACATCTTGCAAGTTGTTGTCCGTCGTCTGTATCCGCCAAGTCACCCGTTGCCCTCTGCCCCGGGTATGGATTTCAGCCGAGTGAATGCATCTTCCTCTTAACGGATTGGCGTGCTCTCTGAACCTCCCCGGTATAGTCTGGAAAGAAACCAATCCAGTAGCCGTTATATGTTATGGGACCGGTAGCCCTTGCCATTTGTAGTAGGGCATCCCGGTCACCATAGTTCAGCAGGCGAACGATTATGATGCGGGGGATGGGGTGCCCCGGGAACGGGGCAAATTGCTGGCAGCCTATGTGCTCTTTCCACCGAGAAGAATTTGGAGAGCTTCCTTGGGGCAAAGCGTTCTGATAGCCATTTTTCCAAGAAGTGCTCTGTACTGGGTTCCTCTTCCTTTTCTGGCACTCTGAGTATGTGACTGCTTCCCTTGTTGTCCTCCGCCCTGTTTTCGAGCTGCGTGAGCTTCTGTGTGACCACCGATAATTGCCTTTCCATTTTCTTGATGGCATCCTCCGACTCCGAGATGCGCTGCTCTGCCGCTCTGACCCTCAAGGCCATGTTTCGCATGTCTTGTCTGAGGAAGGTCACCTCTGTTGAGAGTCTGTTTATTTTTTCTTCCGTTGAGTATCTGGATTCCCCTATGGCTCCCATTATGTTGCGTAGCGCGATTTGAAAGTCTTGTGGCTCCCCTTCCGTGCCTTCTGATCCGTTGGCACTAGTCACGGGAGACTGAGAAGCACCCACTGTGTATTGGTTGTTGGGTGTCCGGACCCAGGTTTGAGCTATCATGCTGCAACATTTGGTGCTGTGGGCTTAGAAAATCCAAGATGGCCAAAAAGCCCACATGTGCGCCAGAATCCAGGAGAACCACGCAGTTTGTGCGCACACCAAAATGGTTGCCTAACTTGCCACCCACCAGTGTGAGCATGATGGGCCAGGGTGCCATGAGTGGAATGGGTGCCAAAGGTAAAACAGCAGCGCCTGTTAGCAACAAAAAAAAACGCTTTAAAATTACCTTTGGTTTCTCTGAATGCCATCCAAAAATCTCACTGAACACCAGCAGACATCTGGCAGAATTAAGTTTTGTGTGCCTACAAAATCTGGGAAGATGAAGAGCCCAAAATAATGTTGATAACAAGACTGGCTGAGTGCTAAACTGAACTGAAAGACACTAAAATCGAAATGTTTAGAATAAATGAGTGACCTACTTTTGAGTGTCACATAGTTTGTCACTGTTGAAATGTCATAGTTTTTAACTTAGAATCAGCATTCTAGCTGCATGTGTAAAAATTGTAAGTTTGATTTAAACTGGGAACCCAAAATGACATGTAGCTAAAAACTGGCTTCAAGAGATTCCAATTCTGCCTGACATCTACCCCCACAGGAGTTGAAACTTGATCATCAGGTTCCCAGGCCTGGCTGCATTCTGTTGCCCCTGCCAAAAGGAGGTCACACACACTCTGATTGAATTACCTGGGGACTGCAGGAAACTAAACAAAGGGCCCAGGCAGGTGGTTTATTGGGGGGGGGGGGGTCGTAAATGGCTTCCTTTTGAACAAAGCCCTTCCTTGACTCAGGCAGATGGTTTATTGGGGGGGTCGTAAAGTGGCTTCCTCTTGGCAGAAACGGGGAGGGGCAGCCCCCTCTGAGGACAGGCTGAGCTTAAAGAAAGTGGATAGACTGGTTTCTCCACCATGTGACCTGGGAAGACACACCCCTGTTGGCCAGAATATGATTTTAAGAAAGATGTATAACTCATGGTGCGGACTTGTCAAAATTATCAAATGATACCATAATTCTTGTGATTTTTCTGCCCACATTTTAAGAGGTTTTAGGACCCAGTGGTATGATCTGGGGGTTTACGAGCATAAATGTATGCATGTTAAAAATCTGACGCTTCCTTATCTAAATGCCCACATGCCTTGCACACAATTGTATAAATTTGGAGAAAAATCCGATATGGGGAAAGCTACTAAAAAGCGCAAAAAGTTGCCATTTCTTTACCCAAGCTCCTAGAAACGCCAGGGTCGGAACAGTGCCTCCCATCAGTAATGCATGATGTGTGCATGCAATGACAAACAACTGTGTATCTGTGGAATATGTATTTGGGTCAAATATAGATTTGTGTGCAATTTGACAGGGGAGTGTCCTTTCTGCAGGTCATAAAACAGCATCACCATGACTCACATTTCCTTTCCCCTATCAAGGAAGAGAGAAAAGCTTGACCAATGATCAGTTGAGAGAGGGGCTGGCTTAGTGATGCTGCGCACACACCCACTTTCAAAAGACATAAAAAGAGCCACTGGAAGCTAGAGAGGGGATTCAAATCCAGTTGCTGCGGAGCGTTTTGTCGGACCACACAACATCGAGAAGATACCAGTTCCAGACTGACTCCAGCTACATACTCCAGAACCTAGAACTTATAATTTAGAACCTAAATCAGAGGCCTAAAACCACAAGCTGAGTTCTCTGCAGCAGGCCTCAAATCATTGCAAGCTATTGATCAGATTGATCAGATCCGTGACGAGGTCCAGTCCTTCCAAAATATATTGTGAGTACTTAGGTCAGATTGTGACAGAAATAATCTCTTAGTTTAAAATAATCTAATCCAAACTATTTTAATCTAACCAGAACTGCCTCCTAGAAGTTGTCACTTGTCAATTCTGCAGCTGCATAGCTGTCACTTGTCAATTTGAGTTACTTTAAATCCGAAAAACTACCTTTATTTAATCGTCCGTATCTCTGGAACCGTTTGGGCTAGGAACGAGATCTAACTTTCCTCCGAAAGCTTGGAATCTGAGCTTTCCAACAAGCCTAGAACCAACTTCCTACTCCTTATTCACGCACTCGCGAATTTTGCCGCGATTTGGCCTGATTTCTTTACCTGTAAAAAGATAGCAGCTTTTTGCTTTCCTTTGCTAAAAATTTGTTTGCCTCTTAATAACCATCCCCGAATCATTGCTAAAGTGAGCCTGAGCTCATCCCAAATATCTCCCACTCGCCCTGAACCTCCTAAAGGGAATTAAAAGCATTTCAGCATATTTCTCACTTCACTGCCACCACATTCAAAGCACTTGGGCCTGTGTTTTAAAACTCATACCTGTTTTCTCTAAGCTTGCTGGGGTGAGAATTGAATTTCGTATTGTATTTAATTGCATTCCTGAGAACTGTGTGTGTTACTTCCATCTCCTTGCATTGCATATAAGGGGATGGGGGTGAATTGCCAGAGAAAAAGTGATTATCTCATCTTTTGCTAAAATCATATCAAGTATTTCTGTACTGCATTTTATTCCTCATTGCTTTTCCCTTGAAACCATTATAGTATTTCTGCTACTTTATCCATCCTATACTAACTCCTCATTGATTGTAAAGAAGTGTGCTAGTGCCAGATTACCCATTGTTGATCAACATCATATGGCTAAGTGTACTATCAGATATTAATTTCTTATAAAAGTGTGATATATATATATTGTTTAAATTCTCAAATAAACCTTTTAATTTGCAAAACAAACCTACTTCTTGGCTCAGTGGGGTCAGGGGGATTCTAAGAGGGGGGTGTTATACAAGGGTTGTCATTCAGAGTACTGAACCGAATATAAAAGTACATCAATAAGGGTTTTCCTCAGCATCCCAGACTAGGCATCGACTTAGCTGTAGTGTTGATTGAATATCGCTTACAAAAGTGGGGGCTCGTAGCCGGAGATTCTGGGTTAGATCTATCACTTGTGCAGATTAATACAGTGTGCTAAATGACAGGAGACATACATCCGGTCGGATCACCACGCTGTGTTTTACGCTGTAAAGCACTCCTCAAAGGAACGCTCTAAGGAAACGGTCTGTTTTGCAAAATAAAATATAAACTTCTGTAAATCAGGAAGGAACTCAAATTCCAGAATGACGACCTTGGTAGATATGAAAATAGCCAGAGAGCACTTCTTACATAAGCTATTTGTGAGAGGCGAATGGACTCATCAGGACCAGACGGTGTGGTTACAGGCAATCGCACCCCAGATCACTGAAACAGGGTCAGATATATGGAGAGACCAGGGTCCCTTACATGTGGCCCTGAGTGAACTATATATGGCCCCTAAGGCCAAGGATGAGCACAACAGGATTGCCAGGGTAGCGGCATATTTATATTTACATATGGGAGCCATGCAGGACAAATGTGCTGAAGGCCAAGATCTGGCGAGTAGGCAACAGATGGCGTTAGAGAAGGCCCAATCTGATCTGGACTCTTCTGAGCAGAGGCTGCAGAGGAGCCAGGAGTCAGAAAATGATAGTAGGCAGTATATCATTAAAATAAAAGAGGACATGGATATACTGCAACAGGAAAAGACAGACCAGGATACCAGAATTCTGGCTTTGCAGAAGGAGCACCAAGACAGTTTGGACTCCTTACTGCAGAGCAGGAAAAAGCTGGAGCAACAGATCAATTTCAACAGGGCATGCACAGAGCAGGTAGCCACCCTGCAAATCCAACTAGACAGAGAGAAAGAGGAAAGCAATAAATTGATTTTGAAAGACCTGGATACCCAGGCAGAGTTTGATGAACGCCAGAAAGCTGGTGCCTTTCAAAGGCAGAGGGATGACCTGGCGTCACAAATGCAGGCTCTTGGTCAGGAAAGGGATACCTTAGGCCAGGAAGTCTGCCATTTAAAAAGAAAAATTGAACAAAATCACTTGGCCCTTCAGGGGCTGGGTGACCTCCAAAAAGAGCATCAGGGCTTGCTAGATCACACCAGGAGGGTGGAGGAGGCTCTGGCAAGAAAGGAGCAGGCCAATAGGGACACAGCTCAGGAGGTAACCCTCCTACAGCAAAGACTGGCCCAGTACTCCAGGACCAATCAGGAGGCACAGAGAGAGAATGAGGCTCTCTGCCAGCACAATGATAGGCTCCAGCAACAGGTAACCATGCAGGAGAGACTGCATGGTTTAACTGAGGAACCTTAACTGTAAGTTAAGTAAGGCCTTAACTGAGGAACTAAAAATGCAGGCTCTTGCATTGCAACAGGAAGCAAGGGCGGATAGAGATGAGGTTCGCTGGGAAAGAGAAACTCCTGAGCATAATCTCAGGAGCCCTAATACCAGAGGCCTTCATCTCTCCCAGTCCCTGGACTCTGCCACCCCCATGCTGCCTGGCGCACATGAGCACGGGGCCACAGGGATGGCAGATTACTATCCAGCAAAAAGTATGGGGCTCATAGGCCAGTACCACCCAGGAATGGAGGGGCGGGCATCCAGGTATGGGCACCCAAGCACAGTGCAATTTAGTGGGGAACTACAGGAGAGTAGGCCCACTAAGGGCATCCTGAAAACCTCTGCCCAGTTAGGTCAGTGGGGGGGATGCCCAGCAAATCTTGGCAGCAAGGAGGGATCTGAAGACTCCTCTGAGCGAAACAGGAGACCAGGTCCCCACATTCTGCCAGCCATTCCCAGGCTCGCAGAATCCGGGAAAACCTGGAAGATCAGACGGGCACCTCTGGGAGCAGTGCTTCTGAGTCAGAGGATGAATGGACCAGGGTTACCCGAACCAAAAAGGCCAATAAGGCAAAAAGGGCTTTGCTTAAGGACCCATTGAAGCAAATAAAGGCAATCAGGAGTGTCATCACTCCTTATCATAAGAACGCCAAGTATTCCGTTTGGGAACACTTGGAGCTCTATGAGCAAATGATGGAGACTTTCCATTTGAAGGACAGCAGTAGCTGCATCCAGTACGTCAAATGGACATTCTCCCCAGAATACTCCAGTTTCTTTGCGGGGCTGGAGGACCAAAATCATTTAAGATGGTCCACCTATAAGGCGGCCATCTTGAAATATTTTTCTGTTCACAGAAATCCTCAAGAGGCTCGCAAGGCAGCCTACAATTTGCAATGTGGGGAGGATCAGGCCCCACAAGAGTTTGTGCAAGAATTAAAACATGCTTTTGCGCAGACCACCAGAAGGGTGCGCACGGATAGCAGAGAATTTATCAATACGTTTTTCCATGCCTTACCCAAATACATAATGACCCAGCTCGTGAGAGATTTTCATGAGAAAAGATCTTTAGACTGGGTCATTGAACAGGCTACCCGGATCTATGAGGTGCAGAAGCCTATCGAAAATAAAAATAACGCGCTGAAAAACCCCAAAACCAACAGCACCCTGGCTGCTGCAAAGGTGGCAGAGGTAAAGGTTGCCCCCGTTTTAGATTTGGAGATGGGGGGCCTAAAAACCTGCCTGCACCAAATAATTCACAGCCCAGAAGGCCCTCGGGCCAGTCACAGACAGGGAGTCGAGGAGGTAGTCCCACAAATGGGGTCCCCCGCTCCCCTGACTATGCAAGTCCCCGCTACAAGGGAAACCGACCAATCCTGGGTTATGTGTGGACTCCTCCAGCCCAAGGGGGGGATCCAGCCAAGCACCTGACCCGGGGAACATCCCTCCTAACTTCCCCCAGGAGGGCAGAAATTCTCCAAATCCTGGGCAGAACTTTTTCCCCAGGTATCTGCCCAATTTCCAGCCCCAAAATCATCCATCCTTCTTTACCCAATTCCCTGAGCCCAGACAACCTAATCCGGGAGAGGGAGGCCAAGGGTGGAGGGGTACCAAAATCTTCCCAACCAGGGGTACTACCAGAGAAGGGATAGCTACCCTTCCCGGGATCAGCCCAGGGGAGAAAATAGAGCCCCGTATCAGCCTGAGCGGGTTTCACAACTTGAGCGCCAGGTCCAAAATATGGCATGAGATCTGGGTCACATACTGAGGGCTCAACAGAACCCTCAGATGAGCATGCCACTGCAGAATGCCCCAAACTCTGGACCGGGTGCTCCAGAACAATGACGGGGGCAGCACCCCGATAACCCACCGGTTCCCAGGGAGGAGGCACAAGGGGAAGGGGGGTGTAAAGCCTTGGAGGAAGCTTCCTTCCCAACTTGTAAACAGCCCCTGGAAAACCAGGAACCGAAAACAAAATCTCCTACCCCTGAAAGCCTGCCTCCCAAGGAGCAGAGGGGGGGTAGGAGAAACAAAGGACCCAAACAGACCCACTTTGTGGAGGAGGTACAAGTCTTCCAATTTGAGGGATAGGGATCCTCAGAAGATCCTGGGAAAAGGATCTTCTCCTTCAGAGATGGGGGAACTCCTCCCAAGGAAAAATGGGTCCCAAGGGATTCCAATCCAGACTGGGGAGATGTGGAGACTGAGCTACCGCCGCCCATCATCTCATCCCAGAATCCACCATACCGAAATCCCCTGGTTCAAACCCATCCTGGTGACTGCCTCCAAAAAGGGGGGTGCGGCCCAGAACCGGAACCAGGGGAACCCACAATGGCTCTGATCTCCAGTTGCCAACTTTTTCTTTCAGATTCCCAAGGCTCTCCACAGAATTCTGCTCAAATCTCTTCGCTAGCAATGTCCAAAACCAGAAAGTTAGCCCACCAGCTGTCCAAAAATGTGCATTATCTGTGCCCCCTTGAGGAGAAGGAGGGAAGATACTATGCCCCGGTACAAGTACAGGGGCAGGGTACAATTTTGGCACTGGTGGACACTGGATCCCAAGCTACCCTTCTGTCCAAAAGGGCCCTTGATGAACTAAATGCAGGAAGGGGGGAGAATTACCGTATTCCTCTCACCTCTCTTCCTGGACAACTGCAGAACTTTGACGGGAAGGAAATTCCTGTCGAGGGGACTGCAGACTTGGACATTAAAATTGGGCGACACAAGGTGAAACACCCGGTCATAGTAGTGACTCCAGAGGGCACCCCTTGTTTACTAGGGAATGACCTCCTGAGAAGGTTGTTACCCCTAATAGATTGTGTAAACAAGGTCCTCTGGACCCAGACTAGCCGACCAATAAAATGAAAACAGAGTGTCAACCATGTTAGTTTAAACGGCACCTGCCACATGGTTGAACAAAAATCTGACCAAGTAGAATTTCACTTCCAGAACAACCAAACTCCAGATGTGACAGTAATAGCAGTAGGACAACAGATTGGTGCTGGGGGGTCCTCTCTATTTCTGAAAATCAACCTTCCTTCCAGTTTAAGGTGGTATTCCACACTGGAAGGAAACACCCTGAAATTCTTTACTAATCCACAATCAGAAACTCCCACTCCTATAGTCTAGAAAGATGTGAAATCAGCTCAGAGCCTGGCTGATATTCAGCAAATTGGAGAGCAGTTGTTCATCCCTGTTCAGTTAAATGATGGGAAGGACTCTGTTCTCGCTCAAGTGTGTGTGAACAACGGTAAGAGCTTCATCAGCGAAGCCATGTTCCGCCAACTCCCAAAAGATCCAGCCATTCCCACATTCAAACTGATAGACAAATGGGAAATGGACCTGGAAGCACCTAATTCCAAACATCTCCTGCTAAGCAGGTGTATGCTCAAAATCTCCATTGGCAACAAGAGCATAGTCCATAATTGTTGGGTCGTGCAAAACGTCACTGCCACCTTTTACTTAGGCAGTGACATTCTCAATCGCTTTGCCATTAGTTTGGACCTAATAAACTTCAAAGCTTGGTCCCGATTAGCGGATAATCCCATGGGCTTTGATGATCCAGAAAAAGCATTTAGGTCAGCTCAATTGCTACCTTATGCAGTTGAAATTCAGATTAAAGAGGAAGTCACCATCCCAGAAAGGACCCGACAATTCTCCCTGGGAGTGAAAGTTAAAAGAGGACAAAAATTGAAAAACCCGGATGCTTATATCCATCTAAATGCTTCTCTCCAACAGCAAGGGTTAGGGGTAAACCCAACACCATTAGTCAACATAGAACATGACACCATTCCAATAGAGGTGGATAACAGCGACTTAAAGAGTATTACTCTAGCCGCAGGCACCATTATTGGAATGGCGGTTGATGACCGACATTTTTCCATTGATTTAGGAAATAAACTGTTAGGACCAATCCCCAAGGACTGTTTGGACAGTGACAGTGATGACAAAACAACACCAGACAGGATTTTTACCCGGCATGGGGGGAACTTCCTGGTGTACACTTCCTGCCCTTATGGTAAGGAAGATGTGACTTGTGACTTCAGGAGGGATGAGGTGATTTTCCAGGTCCATGAGGGCTGCCTTTCCCACCTGAGGCCTCCAGTCCAAATCAGCACTCTGACCAGGGACTTCTCCACCTAGCTGGAGGAGGCCGCTGAGATAGCCAAACCAGAAGTCTTTCCAGGCTTCAGGCAGATGGTGGAAGAGAGAGTCAACCTAGCTGATGCCTGTGTGACTCTGGAACAAAAGCAAAAGTTGAAACAAGTTTTCTTGGATTTCCAAGATCTCTTTGCGGTAGACTCATATGACTGTGGCCGCACCGACATCCACACAACAACAATCCCCACGGACCCTGGCATGACTCCAGTGTTTGTGAAGCAATATCGCTTGCCACTCGCATCAATGGAGTCCCTTACTGAAATAATTAAGAACCTGGAGTCCCGGGGAATAATCCGTCCAGTTCACAGCACCTTCAATAACCCGGTGCTGGGAATATTGAAGCCAAACTGCCAGTGGAGAGACTGCGCCGACCTCAGGGAGCTCAACAAACGGGTCCATACTTCCCGATGGCCTCTGCCCTACATTGACCAAGGGCTGGGCAGAATTGGAAGAAGATTATGCGGACATACCAGTGCGTGGGTCAAAACCTTCTGTGCACCCGACTCCCCATCGACTCAAATTCAAAGTGCAGTCGCGTGGGGGGGCCTTGTTGGGTGTCCTGACCCACGTTTGAGCTATCATGCTGCAACATTTGGTGCTGTGGGCTTAGAAAATCCAAGATGGCCAAAAAGCCCACATGTGTGCTAGAATCCAGGAGAACCACGCAGTTTGTGCGCACACCAAAATGGTTGCCTAACTTGCCACCCACCAGTGCGAGCATGATGGGCCAGGGTGCCATGAGTGGAATGGGTGCCAAAGGTAGAACAGCAGCGCCTGTTAGCAAAAAAAAAACGCTTTAAAATTACCTTTGGTTTCTCTGAATGCCAGCTCAAAGTGCCTATTTTCAAACATTGCAACACATCCAAAAATCTCACTGAACACCAGCAGACATCTGGCATAATGAAGTTTTGTGTGCCTACAAAATCTGGGAAGATGAAGAGCCCAAAATAATGTTGATAACAAGACTGGCTGAGTGCTAAACTGAACTGAAAGACACTAAAATCGAAATGTTTAGAATACATGAGTGACCTACTTTTGAGTGTCACATAGTTTGTCACTGTTGAAATGTCATAGTTTTGAACTTAGAATCAGCATTCTAGCTGCATGTGTAAAAATTGTAAGTTTGATTTAAACTGGGAACCCAAAATGACATGTAGCTAAAAACTGGCTTAAAGAGATTCCAATTCTGCCTGACATCTACCCCCAGAGGAGTTGAAACTTGATCAGCTGGTTCCCAGCCCTGGCTGCATTCTGTTGCCCCTGCCAAAAGGAGGTCACACACTCTCTGATTGAATTACCTGGGGACTGCAGGAAACTAAACAAAGGGCCCAGGCAGATGGTTTATTGGGGGGGTCGTAAATGGCTTCCTTTTGAACAAAGCCCTTCCTTGAATCAGGCAGATGGTTTATTGGGAGGGTCATAAAGTGGCTTCCTCTTGGCAGAAACGGGGAGGGGCAGCCCCCTCTTAGGACAGGCTGAGCTTAAAGAAAGTAGATAGACTGGTTTCTCCACCATGTGACCTGGGAAGACACACCCTTGTTGGCAAGAATATGATTTTAAGAAAGATGTATAACTCATGGTGCGGACTTGTCAAAATTATCAAAATGATACCATAATTCTTGTGATTTCTCTGCCCACATTTTAAGAGGTTTTAGGACCCGGTGGTATGATCTGGGGGTTTACGAGCAGAAAAGAGGCTGTTACTCTAAATGTATGTATGTTAAAAATCTGACACTTCCTTATCTAAATGCCCACATGCCTTGCACACAATTGTATAAATTTGGAGAAAAATCCGATATGGGGAAAGCTACTAAAAAGCGCAAAAAGTTGCCATTTCTTTACCCAAGCTCCTAAAAACGCCAGGGTCGGAACAGTGCCTCCCATCAGTAATGCATGATGTGTGTATGCAATGACAAACAACTGTGTATCTGTGGAATATGTATTTGGGTCAAATATAGATTTGTGTGCAATTTGACAGGGGAGTGTCCTTTCTGCAGGCCATAAAACAGCATCACCATGACTCACATTTCCTTTCCCCTATCAAGGAAGAGAGAAAAGCTTGACCAATGATCAGTTGAGAGAGGGGCTGGCTTAGTGATGCTGCGCACACACCCACTTTCAAAAGACATAAAAAGAGCCACTGGAAGCTAGAGAGGGGATTCAAATCCAGTTGCTGCGGAGCGTTTTGCCGGACCACACAACATCCAGAAGATACAGTTCCAGACTGACTCCAGCTACATACTCCAGAACCTAGAACTTATACTTTAGAACCTAAATCAGAGGCCTAAAACCACAAGCTGAGTTCTCTGCCTCAAATCATTGCAAGCTACTCACAGCCGGGCGAGTTGCTTGAATCCCTTGCCAAGAACTTTTGCCAGGACCAATGCAGAGACCCAGGAGCCGTGCAGAGACCGCTGTATCCGGACAGACCAGACCAGTGCCAGACCAGACCGTGCAGAACCGCAGACCCAGAGACCAGATCGCTGTGAAGTGCCGCTAGCCTGATTGATCAGATCCGTGACGAAGTCCAGTCCTTCCAAAATATATTGTGAGTACTTAGGTCAGATTGTGACAGAAATGAGCTCTTAGTTTAAAATAATCTAATCCAAACTATTTTAATCTAACCAGAACTGCCTCCTAGAAGTTGTCACTTGTCATTTTGTAAAGCTGCACCACTGTCACTTGTCAATTCTGCAGCTGCATAGCTGTCACTTGTCAATTTGAGTTACTTTAAATCCGAAAAACTACCTTTATTTAATCGTCCGTATCTCTGGAACTGTTTGGGCTAGGAACGAGATCTAACTTTCCTCTAAAAGCTTAGAATTTCCAACAAGCCTAGAACCGACATCCTACTCCTTATACTTTTTCCGCAATCACGATTCACGCACTCGCAAATTTTGCCGTGATTTGCGATTTGGCCTGATTTCTTTACCTGTAAAATGATAGATTAGTTTGCCTCTTAATAACCATCCCTGAATCATTGCTAAAGTGAGCCTGAGCTCATCCCAAGTATCTCTCACTCACCCTGAACCTCCTAAAGGGAATTAAAAGCATTTCAGCATATTTCTCACTTCACTGCCACCACATTCAAAGCACTTGGGCCTGTGTTTTAAAACTCATACCTGTTTTCTCTAAGCTTGCTGGGGTGGGAATTGAATTTCGTGTTGTGTTTAATTGCATTCCTGAGAACTGTGTGTGTTAGTTCCATCTCCTTGCATTGCATATAAGGGGGGGGGTGTGAATTGCCAGAGAAAAAGTGATTATCTTATCTTTTGCTAAAATCATATCAAGTATTTCTGTACTGCATTTTATTCCTTTTCCCTTGAAACCATTAAAGTATTTTTGCTACTTTATCCATCCTATACTAACTCCTCATTGATTGTAAAGAAGTGTGCTAGTGCCAGATTACCCATTGTTGATCAACATCATATGTCTAAGTGTACTATCAGATATTAATTTCTTATAACAGTGTGATATATATATATTGTTTAAATTCTCAAATAAACCTTTTAATTTGCACAACAAACCTACTTCTTGGCTCAGTGGGGTCAGGGGGATTCTAAGAGGGGGGTGTTATACAAGGGTTGTCATCCAGAGTACTGAACCGAATATAAAAATACATCAATAAGGGTTTTCCTCAGCATCCCAGACTAGGCATCGACTTAGCTGTAGTGTTGATTGAATATCGCTTACATGGTCCATCTTTCATTGGAGTCCGACCTTCTTAACCACCATGGTGCTGTGCGGTCGGCTCCCTTTCTCGCTGCACAATGCAGTTGTCGATACACCGATGGTGAGGGCCCAGGCTTTGTTCCGTTTAGCTGACTGACCAGTGTGGTGCGTGGTTAGTCTTAGTGCTTCCTCCTGCTCCTCCGTGATATGCCTTGTCTGGGTGGGCTGGTCGTGGCCCCTGTGGGTGGGGTTCCCCCGCTGCTGACTGCGGTGCCGGGTCTGTCCTTTTGTGTCTCACCTGCGGGGCCTTGTGTGCATAGTATTGCCCCCTCCTGGTCAGGTGTCCGGCTACAAGGGTCAGAGTGTCGTTGCCCTTGTTGCTTCCCCCACCTCTGTAGACTAGTATGGTCCCTGACTGGCCTTGAGGTGGCTCATGGCTGGGCGCGCTCGAGTCATGCTTCCCTAAGGGAGATCGCTCTCCACTGTTCCCCTCTTCTTCTGCAGCCGCCCTCACTTTGTTCTGCCGCTGCCCCACAGGCCAGGTACCTTCTTCTCTGCGCCTCTCCCGCTAGTCCGCTATGATGTTCGCTGCGATGGCCAGGGGCACACTGCAGTCTCTCTCCTTCTTGGGGGGGGGGTCGCCCCTCGTTCTGCCGCGTGGTGGGCAAGGCCGGCGTTAGTGACCGGCAGTTTAGGTGGTCCACAGCCACTCGAGGTACCACTGATGTATTTTTGCAGGTCTTGTGGTGGGAGGATGCAGGCCTCCTGTCCCCAGCAGCTCAACAGGCAGACCGCTGGGTCGGGGACCGATGATCTGGTTTCTAGCCCGTGGCTGGGGGAAGGCAGAGCTCCGACAGGAGTGTGAGGTGATGGCACCTCCAGATGTACGAGGCAGCAGTGCAGAATGGATTGGGAGGGTCGGAATGCCAAGCTGCCTTTCTGCGGGTGCCTTAGGACCGCTCCGGTCTAGCTTCACCAGTCTAGGGCTCCCATTGCGCCCCCCATTACCAGAGTGGTCCAGGGTCCGTTGTGCAGGTTCCCAGTACCGGGTCCCAAGGCTATGGGAGTGCAGACGCCTGTTCACAGTCCTCCAGGGTGCAGGCACAGTCTGGATGCTGAGGAGTCGGGGGTTGCCCCGCCGCCGCGTTCAGCACTTGCGGGCTGTCCTCCCGCCTCAGACCCCCCCACTATCAGCTGGACGCTGTCTTCAACTCCCGTCCACGGGCTCCTCAACTTGCATAGTTGCAGAGTTCACTTCGGCAGCTGGCTGCTCTTTGTCCCGGCACTCCCGCCCGGCTGTGGGAGGGGCACACTGTCGGTTCCTCCACCTTGCCCTGTGCAGTCCGGATTATGGCTGCATTATCTGATGGGGGTCTGCTGCACCCTCGTCCGCGGGAAAGGGGGGGGTTTCGGAAAGGCCGCTAGCAACGGCAACGACCAGCAGTGTTGCCACCCTCGGCTGCCGGCTACGCCAGTACCGCCAGGCCGAGTGGAAAGCGCCCCCCCCCGATCCATACACTCTTGAGGGAAGCCAATAACGTTGGTTTCTCGGACTTTGTGCTCCGAAGCCTCACTGCTAAAAGGATTTGCCAGTAATCTGACACCAGAGACGTTTCCTCTTCGAAGGATTGTGAAGACCACCTGCGCTCAGGTGGCAGCCTTCTATGTTCCGTAATTCCTGCGGGTTGCTTATTTCATGAATGCTATCTGCATTCAGGTGGGAGAAATTATTTAAACATTTTCCCACTTCCTCTCTCGGGACTTCTGGTTCCTTCAATCTACTTCTGCTCCTCTGCCCCCGTGACTTCCCCGCTTCCCATAATATCTGCTACTGCTTCCACGACCACTGCCTCAGCTACGACTGCTTCAACTACTACTACTACTATTACTACTACAACAACCTGTGTATTGTTTTCTGGGTGTTCTTATTCCTGTGTCAGTTGCCCTTGTTCTGCAACCACTAGACCATTACCAGCAGTTCTGGGCCTCCTTCAGTGGCTTCTTCGTCCCAGTACTATTCCTTCCTGGTACCGATTTTTCTTTATGGAGATAATAAGAATACAAAGGGGTGACACCTTTAGGTTCACCACAGAAGACAAAAAGCATCCAACAATAAAATAGGAAGAAGAAATGAATGTGACTGTGAGGCCACAGTGTTGTGCCTTACTGTCTGGTAAAATCAGAACATTTTGGCTGGCCCACCCCCATTTTTCAGGATCTGGCAAATTGCAACTCAGGTGCATTACTCTCTTTGTGATGCAACTGGAGCTCCATTGTGCAGTCTTTCCATGGGTGTGTGGGGAGGGCGTATGGGAGAGGTGTCAGAGTTTCGAGGGGAGGCACCAAGAGCAGCATTGCAACCGTTCTGGGCGTGGGAGCCGCAAGCGACCACTACTAGACATTGAGAGCAACATAGTGGGGAATAACTCACAGTGAGACACATGGGGGCAGAATTGCCAGTTGAAAGCTACATGGATGAATAACCCGGCACTGCGAGCCACCCGTGGGAAGAGGCATTGGCGTTTGTGGACCATGGAGCAAGGAACAGGGCACTAAGAGCCACATGGGGGCAGAACAGTTCACTGATAGATACATGCAGACAGAAGTCTGCACAGGGAGCCACAGAGGTACGAACTAGTGGGTGGGGCACATGGGAGGAAAATGGGTGGGGGAGGACAGGAAGGGGACTCCAGGCATGGAAAGGCCCACACATTAACACAAAGAAAGATGTTTGCTGTGCAAAAAAGTTTCTGTCTCACAGGTATGGAAGAAAAAGGATGGGCCATAAAAGTAGTTTGTTATTAAAATGAAAACAAAATAATTTCTACTACTCTTTCATATTATCTAGGACAGGTGATATCATACACCTTGCACCATGCACACTAGCTGTGCAACCGGGTTGCAACTGTATTGGGAGAGGAGATCTTAGGCTGCTACTGATACTCAACTACCAAAAACCATGCACTATTGTGCACTCAGGTCTTCGCCTTAAACTCAGGAAACCATACTGAGTTTGGGGCACTGGCACAGACCGAAGCTTCAGTGTTGTTTCCGTCTCAGGCACCTAGGTATGAGACATGTGTTGTGACTGCTGCACTAGCACACAATGCCCACACCTGCACTGCGACCACCTGACGCAGAGTACAAAGTATGCATACTATAATGAGCAGGTGTTGGAGACCCTGAATGCCAATTAATGGCCATCCTATCAGCACAAAATGTAATGGACATGTACCTTTACCTAAATGCAGCAACTAGCCTCTACCAAGCTGGGTACTCACCAAATTTAAAGTTCATCGCTGATGACTGATCTGTGGAGTGTTTGACTAACAAAACTTTAAGAACAACCAGCCACTTTGCTTTGTCAAGGTTCTTTCTGATGGATATTCACACATCCTCATCTGTTTTAATCTCCCCTAGGTGTGGAATGGTCTGGAAACATTTTGTAGCCAGTAGGGGAAAACCTACAGCTCCACACTGTCTTCTCGTGGCTTCAGTGGCGCCCTCAGTGCTGGAAGTGACATTGTCACGTATATATGTAGGTAATAACTAATAGGTAAAATATTAAGAGCAATATGCTTAAGGGGAAGGTGGTAGGGTCTATGAGGAATCTGTGTCATGAAAACCATATCCACCAGAAAGAACATTACAACGGAGGATAGCACAGGGGCAACGCGCTGGTCTTGGAAGCAAGACCATGCAGAGTAACAAAGGTTCGGATCCTGGATCAGCGCTTAGAAACCAAAACACAGGTATGGTATTAGGCGCATTATAAAAAACAATAAAATAAATACTGAAAGTAACTAACTTAATTTTGTAATGGATACTTTCCTCTCATAGGGTTCCTAATTTTTTATAGAAGGCTCCTACAGCCATACACATCAGAATAGAGGGACGGATGAGAGGAATCAACCGTAAAGAAAACATTTTCTTAACATAGAACATCCAAAGCATGCATTCTCTCCAGCCAAACAGTTCTGGCAGTATAGGCTTTGTGAAAGTGTGTCACCACCAGACAAACAAAGAACCAGCACACACCTTTACAAAGTTGAAGTTGCCGCTTCACACTAGTGCATTGGGCCCTTAAACCAACAGGTGAACAAGTTACTTACCAACGGGTAACGTTCTTTCCACTGGATGTTCCTCCAACGTATTCTTCATCTTAGATGTATTCCATCCAGCTTCAGCTGCTTCGGAAAAAGTTTTCCCTCGGCAGAGGGTGCCGTGCGTCGATGTTGTCGAGTCGAGGTCCCTCGGAGGCTTCCATCGAGGGTGACGTCATCGGGTATACAAATAGCAAGCGCGGCGCCCGTTGGCCTCAGTTCTGTTTTTCCTCCTCTTGCTTTGTTGTATGGAAAGTGCAGGTAGCCCGGTGTCAGCCTTGCGAGAGTTGAAGTGGCAATAACCTGGAAAATCTACGGGGTAGGATGGGAGGGCGATGAGGAATACGTTGGAGGAACAGCCAGTCGAAAGAACGTTACCAGTTGGTAAGTACTTGTTTTTCGAATGGATTGTGTCCTCCAATGTATTCCTCATCTTAGATAGACTCCCAAAGCAGTGTAGAAAACTCTTTGGAGGAGCGAGTAGATTTTTAACATTATTATTATATGGCTGAATATAGCACTGCTTTACCGAAAGCAAGCACTTTAGACTGGGAATTTAGAAAACGTGTGCAGCGATGACCAAGTTGCTGCTTCACAAATAGATTTTATGGGAACACCTCTTTGAAGGGCTGTGGAAGAGGCTATGCTTCCGGTGCAATGGACCCTTAAGCCTTCTGGTGGGTCTTTGCCTGCCAATCTGTAGCATTCTGAAATGCAAAGCACATTCCAACGTGATATGGTTTGTTTTGAAAGCCTAGAAATGTTAAAGCTTAGAGCTCTTCTCGGATCAAGTCTATGTAATCTTTCCTCCTCCTTCCTGGGATGAGGTGGAGGGTAGAATGTGGGCAGAATAATGTTCTGATTTAAATGGAAATCAGACACAACTTTAGGCAAAAACAAAGGTTTAACCCTCAATACCACTCTGTCCCTGTGGAACACAGCATAGGGTGGCCCAGAAGACATTGCCTGCAATTCGCTCACTCTTCTTGCAGATGTTAAAGCAATCAGGAAAGCTGTTTTAAATGTTAACAACCTTAATGGACAAGTCTGCAAGGGTTGAAAAGGGGCACACATTAAAAACTTTAAAACCAGGTTAAGGTCCCAAACTGGGACTTGGAAAGGGTAAGGAGGGAACACATTAGTGAGTCCCTTTAAGAATTGTGTTTATAAAAGGAATTTTAAAGTAGGAACATTCTTCTGAAGAGCGCTTGAAAATGGAAAGTGCTGTGAAAATCACCTTTAATGGTCCCAACATTTAGGCCTCTATGTGCCAGGGACAAGAGAAAGGACAAGACTTCTGGGATAGAACATAGAAAAGGATCAACAATCTTTTCTCTGCACCAGTTGCAAAACCTTTTCCAACGGCAACTGTATAGAGATTTTGTTTCTGGCCTTCTTGCTTAAAGCAACACCTCCATGACGTCATCTGGAAGGTCCCAAACCTTTTATATGAGCCTTTCAGATACCAAGCATGAAGTTTGAGAGTCTTGACCTCTGGATGGAGAACCTGGCCCGCCATTTGTGAGAGAAGGTCCTCTCTCTGAGGAAGACGTAACGGAGGACAGATGGACATGTCTAGAAGGTCCAGGTACCACGTTCTCCTGGCCCAATTCGGGGCAATTAGGATCATGCTGTTTCCAAACCGTCTTAATTTCCTGATGACCTGAGGAATGACAGGAATCGGAGGGAACACGTATAGTAGTGGGAAGTTCCACTCCACCACAAACGCGTCCCCTAGGGATCCTCTCGGGGGAAATTCCCTTGAGCAATACCTTTCGTACTTCCGGTTGATTCCGGTCACAAACAGGTCTACTTGAGGGGTTCCCCAAAGGGCGAAGATCTCTTGAAGGACTTCCTGAGCCAGTTCCCACTCGTGGGACACCGTGCTCTGCCTGCTCAGAGAGTCTGCCATCATACTCTCCTCCCCGGCTAGATGAACTTCCGTTAAGGAGATTCCTTCTTGAATTGCCCAATACCAGAGAGGCATTGCCTCTCTGCACAGAGGTAGTGACCCTACACCTCCTCTTTTGTTTAGATAATGCATGGCCACTGTGTTGTGTGTCGTTATCAGGACATTATTACCTCTGACAGATGGCAGAAAAGCCTTCAGCGCTAGTCTGATTGCTCTCAGCTCTAAAAGGTTGATGTGTAGTTTGGACTCCGATGGAGACCAACGACCGCTGATTGTCAGATCATTGGCATGAGCTCCTTACCCCATGAGTGAGGCGTCCGTCACTACTGTAATCTCCGGCCATGGTTGCCAAAAATGTTCTCCTTTTAGGATGTTCTCTGTGCAAGTCCACCACAGAAGATCCTGGCGAATCTTGTTCGGAATCTGAAGAAGATCCGTCATTTGACCTGAGAACTGGGACCATTGATCTTTAGAGCACATTGAAGAGATCTCATCCTCAGGCGTGCCTCTGGCACTAGGAAGATGCAGGATGCCATGAGGCCGAGCAATCTTAAGAAGTCGTAGGCCTGGAGATTTTGGGCATTTTGGAATTTGTAAACCATCTGAAGAATGTCTTGAGCCCTTGACTTGGGAGGCGAGCTCTTGCCCAAGGATGTGTCTAATACAGCCCCTATGTACTGGAGCTGTTGGGAAGGCGTCATTTGTGACTTCTTGAAATTGAGGGAGAAGCCCAGTCTGTGGAGGAAGTGGCAGGTGACTTTCAGATGATCCAAGGCTTGTTCGGCAGAACGTGCCCTGATCAACCAATCGTCTAGATAGGGGTAGCTGTGAATCCCCCCTCTACTGAAGTGCGCTGCCACCACTACCATTAATTTGGTGAAGACCCTCTGGGCGGAGGTCAACCCGAATGGCAGGACTCGAAACTGATAGTAAGAGTCGCCAACTACGAACTTCAGGTATTTTCTGTGCTTGAGATGAATTGGCACATGAAAATAAGCATCCTGGAGGTCCAATGACACCAACCAATCTTGAAGTTGAAGGGCCTGAAGGATCTGTGAAAGAGTGACTATCTTGAACTTGTCCTTCCTGAGTAGCTTGTTCAAGCCTCTTAAGTCCAAGATGGGTCTCAGTCCTCAGTCCTCCATCCTTTTTGGGAATCAAAAAATATGGGGAGCACCTCTCCGCCATAGGTACTGGTTCTATAGCACCTTTCTCCAAGAGGGTTAAGACATCCTGCTGTAGGAGCGTGTCTGGAAACTTCAAAGAGCGTCTCCCTGGTGGATTGTTTTGAGGTTGCATTAGAAAAGGAAGGCAGTAACCTTGGGCTATTATTTCGAGAGCCTAAACATCTGAAGTAATGGCTCGCCATTCTTAAAGATGCTATGACAGCCTGCCACCCACAGGTGTCTTGTGATGCAAGTCCTCAAAGTGGTTTTGTGGCAGTTGCTGCGGCCGCTGATGGTAAAGAGGCTGCAGCTGTGGTTGGATTTGCACGTTTTCCTCGTCCACCACAAGTGGCCTTTTTCTGGCCTCTTTGACTGGCCGTTCCTCTCGCCTTTCCATATGAGGAGTATTAACGATAGGATTGTCCCCTCCAAGAGTGTCCTGATGCACGGAAAGTTTGAGGTTGCCTAATAGCAGCTCCTAAAGACTTGGCAGCCGCTTTTGAGGTCTGCAACCTCTCAAGGCTCTCGTCAGCCTTGCTGCCAAAAAGGTGAGACCCGCCAAAGGGCATGTTCAGAAGACAGTTTTGCACGTCTGGTGCGAAACCCGACTTCTGTAACCACGCAAATCTGCGCATTACTATGCTAGTGTCCATGGACCTGCTCACACTATCTGCAGTGTCCAATCCAGACTGAAGGGATTCCTGCATGGCCTCCTTTCCATCTTTAACAATGGCTATGAATCCTTCCCTTTCATCCCCTTCTGGTATGTGCTCCGCCACCATTGCAATGCACTCCCACAGAGTGTAAGAAAATGTTGCCAAGGCACATGTGGAGTTGGCCGATTTGAACGCCATACTCCCAGCTGAAAATACCTTACGTGCCCAACCATCCACACGCTTGTCGTCCCTATCCGGAGGGCTAGAAGGGTACGCCACCTTACTTGAAGCTGTTGCTGCCTGGATCACCAGACTCTCGGCAGTAGGGTGCTTAGATAGATAGCCAGGGTCGCTACTGGAAGGGCGGTATTTTGACGTGAGGGACTTATTCACCAGAGGAATAGAGTCCGGGGTCTCCCAATTTTTGGCCACCCTATTTTGTAAGGCTACATGGAAGGGTAAGATCGGATCTTCGGTGGGACCATGATCCAATATATCTGTCAGATCATCCTGGATGAACTGAGTTGGTGGTCTAGCCCATCCTAATTATTCAACCACCTTTGTCATTAGTTGTCTGTATGAGGGACTGGCATGTTCCCCTGGTTCTGGCCTGCCAAAATCTGTTTCAGGTGAAGTATCAATTCCACTTGCATTATGCAAGGTCTCCACCAGATCCCTCATCCTGCTTTGCTCAGAAACCAGGCATTCTGGGACATTTGGGGTTCCATATTCCAGTCCAAAAGGAACATTCTCCTCATCAGACCTCTCCTGTTCTTCAAAAGTTGAAGTTAAGGATTTGAAAAATTCTTTCCTTGGAAGAGGTTTAAAAACCTTTTCTGGGAGAGGTGTATCAGTGGAACCTGAAGGCATTGCAGCCTTCTCTTTTGCTGTTATTTTGACAGCGTCTGGCTGAGTTGGCTGAGTTGGAACCTTCGGAATATTTGGCGCCGAGGGCTTGGGGGTCGACGTCAACAAAGGCGTTGATGGCACGGACGAAATAGTGGTCGTCGACAGAGCTGTCTTCGAGGGCGTCGAAGCGCTCTTCGAAGACTTACCCTTCAAGGCGTGTCTGGTTCCGGACAGCGTCGGTGACCTTGAATGGTCGACTCGACTCGAGCGGTCTTTTTCGATCGGCGTTCTGGAGGGTTCCCGATCCTTTCTCCTTCGATCACCCAGGCTCGAGGGCATGCGAGTGTCGGAACGATAACGCTCCCGGCCAGCTTCCGAAGAAGGCGAGGACCGAGGCTTGGCCTTTTCAAACACCTCCATCATTTTTATTTTGAATGCTTCCCATTCTTCTGAGGAAGAATGATTTGTGGGGCATTTAATTCTTTTTGGGGATTCGCCCGAGGACGAGGTGAAAGGGGACCGGTGGCGTCTTTTCTTTGACTTTTTCATCTAAGACGAAGAGCGGTGTGAACCACTTCTGGACCTAGACCGATGCTTTTGCCTTTCGTGTCAAGGAGATTTCTCCTCACGGGACCTCGACTCGACGCTAGAGGCTTTTCAGTCGGGTTTTCGACCTACCTGCAGTTTTCCCTTCCTCTCTCGCAAGGCCTTCCCCGTCATTGCCTGACACTTCGTACAGGCCTCCATGTCGTAGCCTTCACCGAGGCACCTGAGACATTCTCGGTGCGGGTCCGTGATGGACATTTTTGAACCGCAGGATTTACACTTTTTGAATCCCGAACACGGGGTTGTAGTCGGGGGTCGACGACGAGGACATATCGAATATCTTCAGTAACTGTGTCACAGAACTACTCAAGGCGCGCCGAGTCTCTGAAGCAACACGTACTGCGGAAAAACAGAACTGAGGACAACGGGCGCCGTGCGCGCTACCTGTATACCCGATGACGTCACCCTCGACAGAAGCCTCCGAGGGACCTCGACTCGACGACATCGACGCACAGCGCCCTCTGCCAAGGGAAAAATGTTTTCAAAGCAGCTGAAGCTGGATGGAATACATCTAAGATGAGGAATACGTTAGAGGACACAATCCATTCAAAATATATTTATGTGCCAACTCATGAAATTACTTATACACAAGACGATCCGATCCAGCCATCTTTACTTTGTGGTTTCCTATACAGATTTCCCTTTCCTGGGACCAGTAAAACCAAAAACCTGTACAAGACCCCCCGCTGGGTTTAGGCAGTTATACAGGAAAAAATATTTACCGTTTCTCCAAAGGAGAAGATATCGTCAAAGAAGATAAATTCAAACACAGCCAAGGAAAATCAATGTTGAGCTGGGAAATGCCAGGGTTCCCCAAGATGTGGCATTGGAAAGCAGTGGCTAAGTGCCAGCAGCAGTGTCACAAATGGCTCACCTGAACCTGTTGCAGATATGGTGTAGAAGCCAGAGCGCTGAAGTAAAGACTACTAGAGCAGACTTTGTATGCGGTGGAGGTACTCTGGTTTAGTGCAAGAAGGCACAGACCCATGTCTGTCAAGGGAAGGATCCGGGGGATAAAGCGTGCAATGTAGTGCCCCATTTGTCTGAGTCAGTGGATGGTTGTGCCGCAAAAACCAGCACTACTTCTTAAGGTGACGGAAACCTCTCCAGCCTTGTTAGGAAAGTGGTGTTCAGGGGGTGCTGTTGCGTGCTGAGAAAGATGGCCGCCTAACCCGAGAGCTCCGTAGCTTGAAATATCCTGTATTCATAAATCCTGCAAAATGGTGCAACAGTCGTGTGATCCGCAAGCACAGAAGCGTGGCTGAAGTTCTCTGGAACAAGTAATATCAGTTCTGGGTGGAACCGGACCTTCGCTCCCGAGAGACACTTTCTACACAGCTGGGGACCCTGATTAACGGCTGTGCTGCTACGTGTCAAAACTATCCAGGGGACGGCATCCCTGCACCGAACGAAGAGAGGAGCACAGCCTATTCTACTGCCGGCTGTACATGAATGGTGTGGTCCCGCTATATCCTGCATGCCGACCAAACTCTAACGAAGCTGCCTGAAGCGGCAAGGGCCGTCGTCGAAGCTGCTGTCCCCCCGCTGCTGAGACATACCAATATCTGGAATGCCCGTGTGCCCCGGACCGCCCAGTCAGGTCGAACGGCCCGACCTCCTACCCCTCAACGAACGCAGACATCTGGAGGCAGCATAGCGGGGGTCCGATCCGCGTAGCAGCGGGTGCACTAATCGAAGGAGCTCAGATCCGGCAACCAACTTGGAAGAACGACCTGATCCACCCACAGACCCCACGGTCCACCCACCTACCTAGCCACCCTGTAACGGCCCTACAGACTCCCGAGACCGCATCAAGTGGGTTAGTACTCAAGCTGTCGGCAGAGCAAAGCCCGAGGCAGAAAGCAGCAGATTAACGGGCATACTATAGGGAGCGCCAGTTGGACATCGCAACCAAGTCACTCCCTTCCCGGTGCAGAGCCCATAAGGCTATCAGCGCCAACACGACCTGCACACACCCTCCTGGCAGCGTGGAAGGGAGGCACAGGACATTTTCTTTTTCTGGCGCTCCTCTGTCATATAACCATGCCGGTGTGACCCAGAACACAGGGACGAACATTCAACCTATTTTGCAAGCACCTGCTGTGCACTGTGGCTTCAGGGCAACGCTGAATGAGCCTGTACTTATATCTACCACTCTCCGATTCCCTCCATTACGCTCCATAGCCCCCCAGTGGTGCGGAATAACCTGCGACCAGTGCGCAGCCATGACGGGAGGTGCTAAAAGAAAGAAAAAGGGGCCCATGGATGCATTTGCAAACGCTGCCACTCTGGACCCCGATACCAATGCAGCAATACTACCGAGGGGTCCCACACTAGATCCCCCTGAGCAGGGTATGGTCCCTTACATGGCTGCTATGGAGAGAGGGTTTGTGGCAATTAACACCAAACTTGATGACATTGGCGATAACATAGCTTCCATCCGGGCTGATATCAGGAAGGTCAACACCATAGTCTCCGAGGCTGAGGAGAGAGTGTCCACCCTCGAGAACACATCTGCTACACAGAGCAAAGCCATAGAAAAAATCCAAAAAGATGTCAAAACCCTCCAGAGCAAATGTGAGGACCTAGAATCCAGATCATGACGTAACAACATAAGTGTGGTCGGGGTGGCGGAGCGCAAAACCAACACTTCCATGAAAAACTTCCTCGAACACATGCCTCACTCCTTATTCCCGGATGCGCAGTTTTCGAAGCAATTTCTGGTAGAGAGAGCGCACAGGGCACTTACCTCCCCGCCTAAACCAGGAGCTCTGCCTCGAACAATCATAGCAAGGCTGCTCAGCTACCGAGACCGTGATCTCATTCTACGCCTGGCGTGTGAACAAGGCCCCCTGTCCTATGATTCTAACTGCATCCATATATACCCGGACTCTTCAACAGGGGTCCAAGCTGCGCAACGTTCCTTTGACCCTGTGAAGAGAGCACTGAGGGAAAGGAAGATAATATACTACGCAATGCTGTTCCCTGCCAAACTAAGCATTCAACACGCAGTTTTTCGAGACACCGGAGGACGCTTTGACATATACTGAACAACATATTCCGGCTGCCTCAAACGAAACCTGAACTCTGAAGCTCACGCAACCGAATCCGGTGAGAGGACAGGCACTCACGCATTGAATTAGAAATGAAATAACAGCACGCCATTTCAATTGACTATTGAAGCTACTACTCCGGAGAGGGTACCGGGTCGTCCCGCCCCTACTTTGCAAAGTTGCAGCTGGTTCACTGGGTTACACCGCCCGTTTGGGGGGGATGGTGAGGGTGCGGGGTGGGATGGGATGCAGGCCAGTTGCCTAGACAGAACTGGGACCACGATGATTCATATATTTGCGTCCATGATTATTAGCAAAGAATCACGTTGGGGAGCGGGGGGAGTTTATGCAGTTAACAGTTATTGTTATAATGAGGAAAAATCTGGCATCAATACAGTGGAAGGAAGGGTATTACAGCACCAAAGGCGCAGTTTCCCTGCTAACGGATACAATAAATGGCGTCACAACAAGTAACTAAAGGTACTAGACTCCTAACCTGGGATATAAGGGGGTTGGTCAACCCAATCAAAGCCAGAAAAGTTCTAGCGTATGCCAATAGACACAGGATCGATATTCTTCTACTACAGGAGACTCGCGCCACTGAACAAATATCTGGCTCATTTGGCTGCTCCTGGGGTCCACAAATATTTGCTACGGATTACTCGTCGCAGTCGAGGGGGGTACTAACGGTGGTCCACCACAGACTTGGATTCCTGGTGTCTAAGTCCAAAGTGGACACTGATGGCAGATCGGTAATAATACGGGGATCAGTACAGGGGCAAGACATAATTATCGTCAATACTTACGGACCCAATATAGATACGCCAGAATTCTACCAACAGATCATCACATTAATAATGCCAACAGGTGAAGCAAGAGTGATATGAGGGGGGAGATTTTAATACCATCCTGGACCCTTCACTCGACGAAACATCCACGGCTCAGCGGACAGACTGAAAGCCAGCACTCACCATTAAACAAGCCATGTCCTTGCTACCAATCTCCGATGCATGGAGGGAACTACACCCCCCTTGCCAGAGACTTTTCACTCATAAATCCATGGGTCGAGCTCCCGAATTGACTACTGGCTCTGCTCCACCGACTGTATTCCAGACATGAGTGAATGCACTATACTACCCCGAACCCTTTCAGACCACTCCCCGGTTGTCTTGGATATCCAGATAGGGGTACCCGTACCAGAGCACCGCTCATGGAGGATGCCCCAGACCTCCTGCGAGATGACTGGCTCTCTCCTGGAACCACTCGAGATGGAGGTGGCTGAGTTCTTCGAGCGTAACCAAGACTCAGTGAGTTTGCATATCACCATCTGGGAAGCTTTCAAAGTGTGGCTGAGGGGACACCTGATATCCAAGGTCCACGGTACACTGCGGGAAATATGTACCCAACTATCCCTGGCTGAAGATCACATCAAAGAAGCAGAAGAAGCATACACAAAATCACCAGGGCCAAGAACTATGACCCCGCTGCAAGAACTATGACCCCGAACTATGATAACGCTCTGGCCGAATTTGCGACACTGGCAGAACGGGAGGTCTGGTATGTGACACAACCAATCAGGGCTAGAAAATATGGAGAAGGGAATAAATCCGGCAGTATGCTGGCTAATCTAATCAAGGCTGAACATGGCCTTCGACAAATCACCAGTATCACGGATGAGATGGGCGTAACGCACGTAGACCACCTGAGGGTAAATGAGGTGTTCCTGAGTTTTTACACCAAGCTATACACAAATATGGATCAGGTGTCAACAGAAGAGTTACAATGCTATCTTGGCCTCTTTCCATTCCTGGCATTGATCCCGGAGGAAAGAACTGCCATCGACCTTCCTCTGAGCCTGGAAGACTTAATACAAGCAATAAAGGACCTCAAGGCGGGCAAGGCACCAGGTTCGGACGGTCTACCTGCAGACCTCTACAAGATCCTCATTGAAGAACTTGTCCCACGGCTGCTGGAAATGTGGGAGGAATCCCTGGAGAGGAGAGCCCTGCTGTCAATGAGAGAAGCCATTATCACAATCTTATTGAAACCGCACAAACCTCTTCACGATCCCTCTCTTATCAATGTCGACACCAAAATCTTCGCTAAAGCCATAGCCAACAGGTTAAACCCATATATGTCCAAACTTGTGCACCCGGACCGATCCGGCTTTATACCAGGCCGCTCCATTGCCCTGAATCTGCAACTTTTTTTGCCATTGCCTCCCAGTTGGACCCTCATGAGAAGACAGTGGAAGTTACATTAGACGCTGAGAAAGCGTTTGATTCTATCTCATGGAAGTTCATGTATGCCATACTGAAAAAAATGGGATTCTGCCTGGGATTTCTTCGACTCATAAGGCTTCTGTACTGCAATCACATTCCCAGAGAAAGGACCAATAGGACACTGTCACCCTGCATCGAACTACAGAGAGGCACTAGACAAGGCTGCCCCCGCTCCCCTCTAATTTCTGCACTAACGATAGAAGGAATGGCAGCATACCTACGTTTCAGACATGTCTGGAGAGGCATTCGTATCATGGGATCCTGTTACGCTCACCTTGTATCCACAGGAACGCCACCCAGCCGGGTTACTCGCTGGTATGCTTCTCAGCTTTGCCCTGATTTGGTCTGCGGGGAAGGTTCTGCCTTGTGGTAGAATTAGGCATGCTCTCTGTCCTGCCTTCGTTGCAGGGGCGCGTTGTCTTTCATGGGCGAGTGCGGTCCAGTTACTTCACTGACGCCGGCCCGTTTGATATTGTTTAGGTAGGTCTATTGCTGTTCTTTAGTTTTGTTGCTATCCTACATGCCTTTCTTTGTTTAAAATGTCTCTTTTTTCTCCCTAAGGTATGTGGCACTTCAGCGCGACGAACTGGCTTGATTGAGCCCCGCTGGTAAATGATGGCGCATTAAGAGCGCTATGATGCGGTAAGTAAGCGCTAGGCGCAGCGCTGCACTGTCTTGCCTTTGCTAACCTGTGTTTTCCTTCCTTGTAGGTCGCGGTGTTCTTCAGCGCGAGTGGAATGTCTGGAGTGCTGCCACCCGAGAGGCGACCAGCCAGGTAAGCATTTTGAGCAGTTTGTAATTTGTAAATGTCTCTACTGCTTTCTTTAATGTTGCCTCTATCTTCCTCTTTCAGGTCGTTCTGTCCGGGAGGCGTGCAGATTCGGGGAAGCTGTTCTCAGTAGCTGCAAGTGTTTAAAGATGAAGACTGCAGGTAAGATGCTGCTGCTAATGATGTTCCTTTTGTCTCCTTGCCGGTTCTGCTTCTGCGAGGTTCAAGGGAATAGCTGGACACGGTGAGCGTCACGTTGCAAGCTGCAAAGTAACGCGAAGCGTGTTGTCTTGCTCGGGTGTGGTTTAAATAGCCCCAACAAAATAGTCCAGGTAAAGTAGTCCCTAGGCTACCACACCCAAAACACTAGACCGCATAGTTTGGTTCTTAGGAACCAAACTATGTGGAGGCCTCCATGTTGGCTGACAATACAAAAAAGTAGTTCCCAAGCACATTGTTTTTCATGGTGTATGAGCCTGGCACCATAGGCGCCAGGACTGGCCCCAGGAGGGCTTTTGAAGAGATTACCAGGATCTAGAGGCCCGAGTCCTGATTCCACCTGGCCAATGGGTTTGCCAGAGGGGGTTTTGGGCGAGGGTCGTGACAGATCTCCTCAGTTCATCTCTCTCTATGTGGATGACTCAATGCTATATATCAGAAACCCGGACATTCACTTAACACCTGTGATGCGGGACATTGTGGAATTCGCAAACTACTCCGGTTACAAAAAGATCAACTAGGCTAAGTCCGAAATAATACCTCTGACCAGCTCCACAATCCAATCCGCAGCCATGAATGGCTTTCGCTGGTCCCACACAACGGCTCGATACCTTGGTATCATAATCGCACCAGACAAACGCACCTTGTACGCCAATAACTATGCTCCATTCTTGATGCATCTGGAATACAAGCTCAACTCATGGGTTAAATTACTGCTATTCTTGTACAGACGTATATCCCTGCTGAAAATGCGGGTGGTACCGAAACTACTATATCTATTTAGCAGCATCTGATTTGGCCAGGTGGAATATTTTTCGACACACTACAAAAGCTGGTCTCTCTATTTGTCTGGGGAGGATGCACGACCAGACTAACTTGGCCTAAACTATGCGAAAGTTCTGATACTGGTGGACTAGCGGCTCCTGACTTTCTCCTATACTACTCTTCACAGGCACACTTCGCAAAATACTGGAACAATACAGCAGAACAATTTGCACACATACGTGCGGATGAGTTTGAGGCATCTCCCCTGAACCTTAAGAGTATGATATTTGCCAGAGTTGCAGAAGAGAAGATATTAGCAAATCCGATGTCCTCGACAGTCTGGGCATGGACACAGATCTTAAAGAGAGTGGGATGTGACACGCCATATTGGCACCACCGACCTATATGGCACTACCCCGCACTTGAACCTACTATGAACCAAACAATACAAATGAGGTGGGAGCCAGAAAAGGAGGCCAGAGTTGGGGACCTCTTCCCGGAGGGACGCTTTCTTACGGTTGCATAGATCCAAAACAGAGCGGGAGCCAGACTATCCACAACACTGCAATACCAGTGCCTGAAGGCAGCCTGCATGAAGAAGTGGCCGTCCTTCCCGATGGCACCACCTGTGCATAAATTCCTATCTGACATCCTGACGCACGACGGCTTCACCAGCAGCGTCTCTACAATGTACAGAATAGTACAAGGCAACACCCCATCCAAAAATGAGATGAAAAGCAAATGGGAGAGAGATCTGAACACAGTGATCGATGAGCAACGTTGGATGAACTACTGCGGATACACCAAATCTAGCTCCCAATGCGCTAACTTATGACTTATTCAGTTTAAAATGTTAAACCACCTGCATGTCACTCCTAGCAAGATCTCCAAATTCGACCCCTCTAAGCCAGCTGCATGCCCCAAATGCGGCACAACTGCTGCAAATGCGATTCACATGTATTGGGAGTGTCCACCAATCAGGCAGTTCTGGGAATAAGTAGCAAAGACTATGAACAACATATTGAATACACAAATCCCGGTCACGCAGTTGAAAAATTTACTGGGGGATATTGGGAAGGCCTCTGTAAGGACCCGCAGACTATTTGCAGTCCAGGGAGCCGGGGCCAAGCGGAACATCCTCAGGAGATGCAATTCCAAAACCTCTCCCATGTTCAGAGGCTGGCTCTGAGACCTGATAAACGTTCAGGAATGCAAAGAGACCTATATTCAGGGAATCCAAACCACCTCTAGACCAAAGGACATCTGGGGCCCCCTTAGAGAGTACCTGGAGAACGCAGAAGGCTTACAAGACGAGAGAAACAGTCGAGCCAATGTCTGAATAACCGTCTATTTTCTGTTTCTCTCTTCATCCCTCTCCCCTATACCGTATGATTAACATGCCACAATCAAACTTGAACCTGCTTTATACATTTATGTTATGTTGTCCTTTGTAACTCATCACATCAAACTCCTTTGATGTGATATGCCAGTATTAAATAAAGTTTTAAAAAAAGTGGTGTTCCCGCAGGACAGGCGGTGCTGGTACACCCAACTCCCCTGGTGTGAGTGATGAAGCCGCGCCTGTGTCAATTTAAAGAACAAGAAAGAGGATAACATAGCTCTCGGAGCTGTGGTCCAGCTCCATACAGGCCCAAAGAACTATGATTTACAAGCGCCACATGTAAAGCTGTCACACCTGATCACCATTCCACAAGACAGACGCTGGAAGGAGGGGCCAAAGACCTATAAAACCTTGAGGGCTCAGTTAGTAGGTGGCGACAGTATGTGGAAGTGCTCCTTCAGTGCTAGCTGGAGACAGGAAGAGCAGAAGCTAGCGAAGGATCTGGAGCTTCGAGCAAAGGCCCTGGAGCCCAGAGAGAGCAGGAAGTAGAAGGTTGGAGGCAATCACCCAGAAGGCAGGGGGAAGAAGGAGACAGGAGGCTGCAGGTAGGACCTATGAGGCAGGATACAGACAATCCCTGAGAGAGCAGGAGACAGATTGCTGGAGGGAAAGATCCAGAAGGCACGGGTAAGAAGGAGACAGGAGGCTGCAGAGAAGATCTAGGTGGGCTGGGTCAAGGCAAACCCTGAAAGTGGAGGCATTAATGGATCCACTGGGCTGGAAGGAGCAAATCCCAGAAGGCTGGAGAGGAAAAGTTCAAGGGGTGGGGAAGAGATTGACCCTGGGGGAGAGGAGAAGAAAATACCAGAGTGCACAGGAGACGAAACAGAACTCAGTTGGGAAACAATGGTACAGAGCTTTGTGGGCCGGATACAAGCTGAGAGTGTAGCTACCCAAGGTAACAACGCAAGGAGCAGGGGCATGGTTGAGGAATGTTAGCTCCTCACATCAACACCTGACATTAATCTAACTCTCCGACCACAGAGAAATGTCATGACTCATTTAACCCACAACAAAAAAGGAGACTCGAGGTAAAATATAATGCCCCAGTTGGACAGGCCCTGTGCAGGTTAGTAACCTAATATAAACTATAGTGTCACTCGATTCAGAAGGTTTTGGGTCACTCCTTACACCACACTGTTATATAGTCACATTTAAAAAGGACTAATCAGTTCATTACTGGACAAAAATATATTTTATTAGGTTTAAATTACTTTAAAAAGAACATCGCAAATTGGAAGTCTAAATAGCAATACAACACAGAAGATTAAGTAAAGTGCTTCGTGCTTGAATGCATACAGTTAATTATACAAAAGCAATCCTATTCTCTAAAAACCAAATTCACTTACTCATACTACTCGTACATCATTCACCCAACACGTTTCATTCCTTCTACTTGATTACAAACTACTGTAGGAAATTCATCAGGGGAATGCTATTTTCTTGCTTCCCTTATTTGCAATCAATGGATTTTGTTAATTAGTCCAATATTGTTACTTGATCTCCAACTCGATAGATCCGGGTTTACTCGGTGGGGATGTACCCAAAGTTGACTTCTGAAACAACATCAACATGTGTATCACTTACCATGTGTGTTGGATTTTGAATGATGCTATATGAGTGTTAAATACTCTTATTGACTTCACATTTCAGGAATTGTCCGAATGGCAATTTGTCTCGTACATGTCGTGAGTGGAAACTTTCATAGTGGAGTAATGTGTTATGGTCCCCTGGTTTATGGAAAGGCTTTACAAATAGTACATTATTTCCCTCTTCTATTGTGATGGTAATATCCGGGAAGTTCAGTTCTTTATTGCTATGGTTGTGTGAACTTGAGAAAACTGTCTTGATGGTTTATCCATTCGCAAAAAGCATCTGCCTCGGTCTATCTCCCCTTCCACACAACTAGGGCGTCATCTATATAGTGTCTCCACAGTTGTACATGTTTATGGTATGGATTGTCTATGCTGAAGATTTTGTTAAATTCAAATGCCTCCATGTATAGATTGGCTACACTTGGTGCCAGTATGGCGCTGATGGCTGCCCCATTTATCTGTCTGCAAAATGATCCATTAAAGTGAAAGACATTTTCAGTTAGTGCCATTTCTGCACACCATAGAACAAAGGAAACTGGTGTCGTCATTGTACCTTGTTCTGATAGTAGTCGTTCTTCCAGCATATTTATTGAGGCTCTTTGGGGAATGCTCGTACATAAGGCTACTACGTCCAGACCTAGTAGTAGTTATTTTGCGGGGTCAAATGGTATACCCGCTATTTCCTTGATAATCTGTGTCGTACCTTGTATATACAATGCCATTCTACGTACCAGAGGTTGGAGAAATCCAACTGCAAATTCTGACAGAGGTTCCATCAGCAAGTTGACACCAGAGACTATCGGGCGACCTGGCGGAATTAGTAAACCTTTATGAATCTTTGGAAGTGTGTAAAATTGTGGGGTCCTCTGTTTATTCATTATCGAGATATCCACTTCTTTCTGTGTTATCCAGTCTCTTTGACTTGCTTTTTCAACTTTGTGTATTATAGCTAGTTGCAGTCTGTCTATTGGATCACTGGTCAGTTTTCATAACTGGTAACATCTAGCAATTGTCTCTCGCATTTTATATAAGCAAACCTATTCTAAAGAACCTTGTTCCGCCCTTGTCCGCCTTCCGGATTACAATTCTTTAGTTGTCTAATACATTTTTGATTGCCTGTAGTTCCTTCTTATTCATATTCTGGTAAGTAGTTGTACCCATATTCTGTTGTCCAAGAGTCTCTATATCTGTTAATACTCTTTTTTCAAAGACTCTGGCCTCCACACTCTGTGCTTGGGTGGGTACACAGAAGGTGGATTTTCTGAGTAGGCCCGTATCATTTGACGACTCGACCAAGTCTTCATCTTGAAAGAATTGTTTGAGGTGGATTTCCTTATCCAAATAATTCTTGTCAGAATAGAAATTAATTATGCAGATTGGTTGTCACAAAACCCATCGCTTTTTCAAGAACCTTGTGTTCTTCAATATGTTGAAAGATTTACCAGAAGGCTCTCATACTGCGTGTTATTCTCGGTTCCATGTCCCATGCCTGGTTGCCCCTCTCTAAAAAATTGTCATCATTCCCTCTTCTTCCTCGACTGGGCTGATTGCCACTCCTTGAAGTGATTCCTTCTTGACGGATAAGCGGGAATCATAACTTCTCTGATTTGAACCTGTTTCTTCACTGTTACTTGTGTCAATGGAGCTGAAAGAGGTCTCTCTTAAGCAAACTCTTTTTTTTTTGTTCATTCAAATAGTTGCTTTGTGGCTCATCTTGTTGTTCTTTGTAGTTATAATTTTCCTCCATGTAATGAAAGGCCTTTTTCATGGGTGAAGTTCTGGAGATCTTTTTTTCATTCTTCGAACCCTTTCTTTAGTTGTCTCTTCCTTGAATTCATTAATTTCTGTCAAAAGTGTGTATAGTCTCTTCTTGTATAGGTCTAAGGGGACTATTTTTTGAATTTCTTCTTCTAATGTGTGAAGATTAATCAAGAGTTTTTCAGTTATCTCTGTTGCAGTATCTATAATTAAGATTACCCAGTCCCTTCCGCATTTGTTAGCTAAGTAACTCCATTTCAATAAAAAGTTCTTGGTGTCTAGGAACAATCTAGGCTTGTTTCTTACTACTAAACCTTGTGGGAGTACTCCTTTTTTCAAGTATTCTAGCATAATGGAGCCATGTAACTCAGTTCTTATTAGTCTTTTTTTTTTTATTTGAGTCAACTCGTCCCAATTAGATACATTAGTAGTATCTTCTATCGAGCCTCAAACAGGGATGACTTCTGTAGTAGTTCTGTTATATATTTATCGTCATAGCTCTTACACCGCTCTATCTCCATTTCTCAAGCGTATGATAGTCAGGTCGTGATAAATGACAATCTTAATCTATTCACATTGTTATAACTCTTCACTTAACTGAGAAAGTACTCCTTACTAGAAAACTAAGTACTTTGGAGGAATGACTAGAGGTAGCAAGGGTACAGACTCATTTAAATCCAATCTCCCAGCCACAAGCACGGCCCAAGGGATTGAGGTTGGGGCCAAATGTATCACGGATAACACCTTCTCCGATAAGCACTAACGCGCATCAGCAATGAGACTAGGTAATCACAAACCCCCCTATGCATCAAGGATACCGTGGAAGGTACAACTAGTGACACCACCACACCTTTCCTGTCGCACAGGGCTGACTTCGTTACTGTGGCCACTACAGAGATTCCCTCTGGTACTAAGATAGGAATTTCATGTATTAATGCTCAGCATTTGAAACTCTTTCTCTGATGAACACCTGTTTGCTTTCCGTTACTGCCAACAATGTTGACATCATGTGCATCTCAGAGACCTGGCTTCAAGAACCTAATGGCCCAATATCGACATAGCAACACCCCATGGATACAATTTATTCTACCGGAATTGACTAAAGGGCCCGGGAGTAGGTGGGGGCGGGAGGGAGGGTTGGAGCATAGCAATACTAAGCAAAAAAGAGCTTTGCCTATTTGAATCAAGCATTGAATGCGTTTGATGTGAAATCATTCATGTTAAACTGACCCCAAATTACAACAGTTGCAACAATATTATACTAATCTATCAGCCACCTACAGATATGCCCTCCTTTAATGAGGACCCAGTTAATGCAACATCCTGGATTCAGTAACAATAAGAAACATCAATATCGGGAGGATCAGTACCAAACCTTGTATCTGGTCTGACCACTCATGCATAGATTGCATCATTACGGATGGGATGTACTTGAGTTCAAAGGCAGAGTTCACAGGCAGAATGCCCACAGTCACGCCAAGCGCCTTTATGCATTAATCAAGTCAGTTGAACATCCAGTTGCTAGTCCAATTTACAGTCTTTTACAGTCTTTTGGGTAAAAGTGTGAAGCATGAAACAGACTGCAGAAGCGATGTATACGCGACGGCTGAGGGAGATGATGTTACGCTCACCTGGTATCCACAGGGACGCCACCCAGCCCTGGTTGGATGATTTGCACTCTCGAACCCTCTCCCGGTCCTTTGGTAAGGCCTCTGGTTAAGGATGGGTCTGCAATGTAGGAGAGCTGGATTCCATACCAGTTTGTCTTTATGTTTTCCCACCTCCCTTGGCCTCAACTCCTTCCTCCCCCTTGGGCCCTCTCCTCACCTTAATATTGTAGAAGGTGAATTCTCCGTCCTGCTCCTCGTGGCAGAGGCGCGTAGATGTGGGGGACGAGCAGCGACCAAGTTACTTCACTGGTGCAAGCCCCCCTGTGGGAATCCAGGCCTGCTGCGACTCCGTAGGTTTGCTGCTTTACAGTCTTTATATGCAGTTCTTATGTTCGTCTTAGTTCGAATAATAATGTCTTGCTTCTTTCCTTTTAGGTATGGAAAGGTATTTTGGAGTGGTCATGCAGTTTCAAGATGAGCATGGGCCGGTAGGCGAAAGCGCAGTGTGTGCAATGCTGTCCGGTGAGTAACGTGCGATGCGCAGCGCTGTTTCGCCTTTTATATTGCTAACCTGTGTCTTTTCTCTCCTTGCTGGTTGCGATGTTCCTCACCGAGCGCCGTAATGTTTCAGCAATGATACTGACCAGGAGATGACTACCCAGGTAAGAATTGTGTGGCTTTCTTCATTCGGAAGGAAACGTGAGTAAACGCTTACTAATGCTGTCTTTCTTTCTCCTCTTTCCAGGTTATAGTATTCCAGGACGCATGCAGTGCCGGATGATGGAGTTCGTACCTTCAGGTGAGTGGAACTGAAGTCGGCGATGGATTGAAGACAGGATACTGTTCCAGGTAAGTTTCGTAGTGTTCTTTCTCTCTCTGCAGGTGCTTGGTTTCAGGTAAGCTGGCATCAAAGAACTGGACACGGTGAGCGATACGCTGCCCACAGCACAATAACGCAAAGCATGTTCTGCTGTTTGGGTGTGGTTTAAATAGTCTCAGGTAAAGTAGTCCAGGTAAAATAGTCCCAGGCCTGCCACACGCAAAGTAGTCCAGGTAAAGAAGTCCCAGGCCTGCCACACCCAAAAGAGTCATGGATGAGGTTTTAAGGCCTTTGACCTGGCCCTAACTGGAAGGCTGACTTGCCAGTGAGGGCGAGGGGCAAGGGTCATGACAGATGAATATATTTGAACGCCCCTCACACTGACGCATCCCACAGATTTCCCACGTGGCCTGATGATGTTAAATCAATCAAAACAGACTGATGCCATAAAAGCTGATTAAAGCAATAACCAGCAAGTAGATGGACATACGTGCATCAATTGATGAAGCAAAACCAGACCAAAGTAGTCAAAGCAAGCCCTGATCAAACAATTTTCACTCCCAAGCTGCTCACCGTGGAACACAAAGAACACTTCCGCCTCACTTATCTGTATTATTAATCTTTCAGAAAAAATAGGACTTAATCGCAACCCCCCTAAAAGACTATCTAGCCGAAACTTGAATAAACTAAGTTAAACAGCTGCCTCCAAACAATCATGGATGTCTCCTCAGACCAAGATCCTCAATGTAAACTGACAGAAGTTTACAGTTCAGACATCATCATAGTCTTAGACAGTCACTCCAACTAAATCGAAGTTCATTCGTGACTGTCCAGACCATCAGAATTGGTTCACTATGGCGCTGACCAATCTCAAAAAGGCCAAGAGACAGGACAAACGTGTATGGGAGAGAAATGAGAAAAATGAAAACAAAAAACTGGAAACTGCTTGAAATAACATACAAACCTAAGATCTATGAGACAAAAAATGACTTTTTCAATGAACAAGTTGAAAACGCAGGCAACAAAACCTTTGAAATGTTCAGAAAGTGGGAAAAACCTAATGTCCTTACTCAACCTTTCTCACCTGAGAAAGATGATTGTGACAGGGTTCAACAAGCCTTCACAGAAAATGTCTTGGCAGCACGCAACAAAATCAGAAATTGCCTAATGACAGTAGAGAATCCGCCTAGCGTAGATCCCGAGAAAAAAAAAACGGAAGATTGAAGCTAAACACACCCAGCTCTTTTTCAAGCCTATCTTTATTGAAGACATGGAGAAAACTAAACAATATGCCCCCTACTTCCTACCTGGGCGTTCTTATTCCATTGAAAATCATCTTGAGTAGTATTCATTTGTTCTCTCTTTTTCTCAAGAGATTTGTAAATGTGTCCTTCGCTCACAGAGCGGTCCCAACTGCAATCAAGGAAGTGGTAGTGACCACCCTACTCCAAAGTAGGGATGCAGATTCCGTTAGATCTCTCAGACGCTTTTGATTTATTGAACCACAAGAAATTGTTGCAAACCTTAGCGGCCACAGGAATTTGCTCAGACTATGCTACCGAATGGATCAACTCCTTTTTGAGTGACAGGAGTTCCAAGATCTGCTGGGGTAAAACCATTTCCGAACCAACTCCCATACACTATGGGGGTTCCACAAGGGGCTTGTCTATCATCGACCTTATTTAATATCTATTTGAAACTCTTGTGTAAGCAATTGGAATGTATGGGATTGCACTTCACAAACTATGCAGATGACTTTCAGCTAGTGATGGACCTGAGTGGAATATATACTACTGACTCAGCAAATTTAGTCTCCATCTGTGGTTCCATAAAAAACTGGATAATTAATAACTGGATGTGTTTAAATAGCTCAAAGACAGAGTTTATGATATTTGGCTCAAAACAAGCAAGGGCTAAACTGAGTCATGAATACTCCGAGTTCAAAGTGGAAGGGTGCATTATCTCGGTAACAGACAAAGTTAAGGCCCTAGGGTTCTACAGGGAAGCGTCCCTTAGTGCAGATGTACATGTAAATGGTATTATCAAAAACTCCCACTAGCACCCAAAAGGCAGGTCAAACCACTGGTTTCTCGCAAGAACTGTGAAACACTGATCAGAGCAATCATAAGGCCTCAGTTGGATTAGTGTAATGCCTTGCTCAGGGGAGCAAGCAAAGAAAGTTTATAAAAATTACAAGAGAAATCCAAAATGACGCAGTCAGGATCATATGTGACACTACGAGGGATCACATAACCAATGCCAGGAAGGGTATCCACTGGCTACCAGTGGCCACAACGGTACGCTTTTAAACACTTTCCTTAACCCATTAAGTTATTTATGAAGAAGCTCCTCGCTACCTGAAACAACTGGATTTACACAAGCCAGGTAGAGCTCTACTCTCTAGCACGGCTCACCTGCTCCCTGTCCCCCGCGCTAAGAGGGCAAAGGCAGAGAGTTCCTCTTCCAAGCTTCCCAGACATGGACTGCTCTCCCAGCAGATCTACGCATGGAACAAAGGCCTCCGATATTCAATGCCTGAAAACCCTACTCTTTGAGTAGGTAGTCTATCCCCTGTTGCCTTCTCTATTGTGTTGTGTCCCGTCGGAACGGAAATGTCCTTGCCTCAATGTGTGCCCTGATGCCTGCGAGCTATGGCGTGGTACAAATAAATAAATAAATAAGATAACTAGAGGAGTAAAGAAGAGAGATAGTAGGGAACTTTAGAATCGGACATGTCTAAGGGAGATAGTCAAAGGGGTGAATAAGGTGAGAGCAATAATACAGAACCGGAATGCCGAAAATGCTCTAGGGGTGGTGACCAAGGGGTGAAGGAGGTGCTAGAGTGGCAAAGAAGGTGGGGAGCAGATTGAACAGCTGGTGCTAGAGAATAGAGATGGGAGACCGACAAGAAAAAGACAGGAAGGTGAAGCAAGGTGGGTAGAGGAAGTGTTGAACGAGGTGAAGGAGTGGAGAAACATTCGGAATCATAAAGGAGGATTGTCGGAAAGAAATGAGAGAGAAATCTTTGTTAACCTCTAGAAAGAAGGATGTGAAGCGGTGGAAACCAAGACTAGTTAAGGACTAGGTGTGAAGGCAGTAAATGGAGGTGTAGAGGGGAATTGTGGTGAGGGGAAAGTAGTAGACCTGAAGACAAAATGAGTCACCATTAGATAAATGGCTAACAAAGAAAAAAAGTCAGTGGGAGCGAAGTTTGAGGCGAGGCACTGGGCAAGAGAGAGATTGCAACACATGGCTGGAGGAGCCAAACCCTGACAAAGTAAGGAAGTGGAAACTGATGAGAACCCTTTCCCAACATTACGGCAGCCTCCAGTCATCCTCTGGCTCCAATCCATCCTAGAAGGACCCCTCTCACAATCCCAATTATAGAATCTAACCACATGACCCACGTACAGCATTAGAGACCAAGAGTAAAAGACACTGAGCAGTTGTGAGAACTTGCAAACCAGGTTGTGGGAACCCTTACACCAGAGACTGAGAATTCAGGAGAAAAGATCCAAAGAACAGTGGGAAAAAAAGGTGAGGGAAACCCTTAAATACTGAGACTGTGAGGTCACAATTATTGAGGGGTTTTGCTGGGAGGTATCCACCCTTGGATTTACTGAGCACTGGCAAAACCTTTATTTGTATATTTTACTTTGTAAATTGAGACATTATTTAGATATGTTTTTCCAAAGCACTTCATTATGGAGACAATTCGTCCTACCAGCTTTGAGTTTAATTCAGACACTATTTGTTTATGTTGGTAACACCTGTACACATTTGTTAATAAAACCTTCTAATGTGATTCCCTTGTCTGGCCTATCTTTCTATCAATGTCCCCTGTGTGACAAGCAAAGCTGGGATTAGCATCGGGCTTACAAAAGCCACTTAATATCATCCAGCATGGCAAGCCAAAAAACCTTCCATTATACAAGAGTATGTTGTGGTTTTAAAGGCTGACCATTCTCTTACCTCAACCACAGAAGTAGGCAAATCCTCGACTGAAGCCAGGCTAAGAGTCCATGACTGTTGAACTCTGGAAGAGGAAGACCAGTGCTTTGTAAAAGATTTCCTGCACAAAGTGGGGCGTTTTGCTTTCTTCTTTTTCTTCTACTTTTCCTTTGACGTGCAGGTATGTTCTGGAACTATTATAATAATTATAACTGGAGGCTCAACTGGTGTCTAAAAGGGTGAGGTATGATATACATGAGAGAAATGAGGCCCGTCTTTCTGGGCTTAAGAACATAGCAAATTTGGGCCATGCATTTGAGCTCTGCTTTTGGGAGTACAAACTCACAAGGAATACAGTCTGTGGTATATGGATAGATCCTCAAACAGCATCCGTGCTGATTGAAGACCGACATCTGCCGTTCACATGTGAGAAAGCAGAGGGTATTCTCACTCCTAGACCCCTAGGATCCTCTGCAGAGGTGGCCAGGAAAAGGCATTTGCTCTTGGATCCGGACCCTAGGTGTGGAGAAGCGAGGGAGTATCACCTCGGTGGAGGGTCCTTTGGAACTGGAAGTAGGGTGCCCTTGGGTGAGATATGGTATCCCCCTTTCCCTATTAGTGATCAACCCAACCCTTCTCCCTCTTCATGAGCTGTTGTAAGACAATTCCCCTCATTTTTCCCCATTTAACACTTGATAGTAGTGGGACGAAGAAGAGGCAACTAAGAAGAAGGAGGACAACACTCTTTCACACCTCTGGTACTGGGACGAGGAAGATGCCTGCTGGGAGATGTAAAGGTCAGGCATGGCCTGTTGATTGTGGTCAGGCGGGGCTGATTGGACATCTACACCTGCAGCCTGTCAAGGGCCCGCAGGTGTATAAAAGGAGACAAGCCCAGCAGCTCAAGTGACAACGGGGAAACCTGTGCATGGAGGAACAACAGGAACAGCAACAGGAAGGTCGGTGCAAGCTTGGCGTGGGAGCTGGTGCTTTGTGGAGAAAACCGAACATTAAGAAGGGTGACGTGCGGAAAGGCTATCCCTTTTATGCATGTTCAAGGTGCTAGTTTTCCTGTGTTGGGACGTTGACATCTGAGGAGCAGGAGTTGGACCCCCTGATGTGAGGAGCAAAAGACTGTACAATCCTGGCTGCTGTGAAGTCCTTGAACACGACCAGTGAATTTCAATCCATTAAGAAACCCAGAGCGCAAGCGTTTAAACTTGGTTAGTCAAGAAATACTTTGTATCGTAGTGGTCGCGCGTGGGAGAAAACAGGTTTTCGAAAGTCTCAGGAAGAAGCAAATTCAGTATCAAGTCAATTAAAGGTAATATTACACCACGGGTTGAATGGAAGTCCTAACAAGTGCAACCCATGCCAATTGAATACCTAATCTAGTTGAATTAATGTTTCTTGAACACTGAACGGAGTGAAAACGTAACAAAAGAGCAGAACTGTTTCATCTTAAATAAAACGAAACTTCAAATCTGAGTAAGACCATTAAGATGCTGCATATTAAAACGAATGATACTTTACATCCAAGTGAAACCAGTATGTGATGTCTTCTAAAGTGAATGGAAGTTTAAATCTAACTAGGACTATTTCCACACAGTTTTACTTTACCCATGGAAAACCCAACATAAAAAGAGGGCACCAAAAAGTGCCAAAGGACTTGAAAGAAACAAAGGATATCGTCCCGGGAGGGGGGCGTGGCTACGAGGGCCATGTAGGAGGACGTGATCTGGAGGAGCTCCCGAGATCCTGAAATGATCCGGGCGAAAAAGTGTGCAACGATGGGCCGACGACTGCTGAAAATACACATGTCGGTGTGTGAATGATTGGGCCACGCTTGGTGAACTTCTGGAAGGTGTAGGAAGAACGGCGGCAGAGATCTTTGCGGAAAGGACAAGGAGCGCCAGAGACAAAAGATGACACAAAATGGCCGACCAATGTCCGGAACAAAGAAAGGAGCAGGCCGCACGGTGACCGAGCGAAAGAGGCGTACTGGGTGCGCATTTATCATTTGTGCAAATAAAAGATCCTCTGGGTCATGTCGAATAGATCGGTGAGGCCGAAGGCGAAACAGCCCACCTTAGACGACTTCGCTAAAATGTCCCCTGGTCAAGACAATACCAAGAGCAGGGATAAGCCGCCTGCAAGCGGCATGACGACAACGGGCGCTAACCAAGAAGTCCTAGCTGCGATTGCGGACCTAAAGGCGGCCTGGGAATCTAAACTCGAACTAGCCGTCACTGAACTGAAAACGGCACTGGACCTCAAGGTCGGAGAGGTGCAGGAGGATGTTAATCTACTCAGACAGGACGTCAGGGCCTTGGCGGAGCGCACGGAGTCCCTTGAGAAGGAAGTTAGCCCGAATACCGCGGATTGTGCCTCCCATAAGGCCGAATTGCATGCCCTGATACAAAGAGTGGGCAACTTGGAGAGCAGAGCGGAGGAGGCGGAAGGACGCGCCCGACGAAACAACATCTGCATCGTGGGCCTGCCGGAGGGATTGGAGGGCCACGATCCCACGGAATTTATTGAGTCCATGCTACTGCAAGAGATACCCAGAGGAGCCCTATCTCAAGGATTTGCGGTGGAAAGGGCACATAGAGCTCTAACAAGGAGGCCGCCGCCAGGAAACCCGCCTAGCCCGGTGATAGCCAAAATTCTTAATTACCGAGATCGGGAGAGGATATTGGAACACTTTCGCAAGGGAGGAACGATTACACGAGGAGCGGCAAACATCACGGCCTACCCGGACTATACCCTGTCTGTGCAGCGGAGCCGCATGAACTTTGGGACGGTAAAGCGGAGATTGAGAGAGGCGGGCCACAAATATATGTTACTGTATCCGGCAAAATTGAAAGTCATACATAAACACAAAACTTTGTTTTTTGAGACCCCGGAGGATGCCATGGGATGGCTCAATGCGCAGGGATGTCCCCAGGAGTCAGAAGTTCGGACGGAGAGAGAGCACGGAAGAGATAAGTAATGCACGAGGAAGGTGCCACAAGATGGCGCGACGCGTGGGACTTGAATATAGTAATTTGCGCAGCCTTTAGTAGAGAAGGTCAGACTATTGCACTAGTTGTTATGAGCACTGTAATTATTATTGAAATAATGGGAGCCTTACAGAGCGGATCTGTTTACCCCACAACAATTTTAGTTAAGTGACCATTAGGGCTACTTCACCCTACTGAGCTCTGTGCATTGTTTGGTGCTCGCAGGGCTAGTTGTGGGGGTGCCTGAGTTCCGAGAACGGAGCTGGGCAGCAGTTGGGGTGTGTGGTGTTGGGGAAGGGAAGGGTGGAGGGAGGGGAGGGAAGTTGGGAATTTGCTGTGTACATAGTTATGGATAGTTTGAGCTGGTACAAGAAGCTACAAATAAAGATGGAGAGCTGTATCTATATCACGTGGGCAAGGGGGATTCGCTACACGGAAGACAAGAAGACACTCATGAGCCATGGGGGACCTTAAGATCGTAACATGGAATGTCAGGGGACTTAACAGTTACTTAAAGAGAAACAAAGTCATGATGTACTTGAAAAGACAGAAGATTGATATTGCGTTGTTGCAGGAAACACATTTGACCCGGCAAAAATTGGAACTGGTGGGGAAGAAGTGGAGATGTACTGTAGTAGGCTCTCCGTATTCTGCCTACGCTAGGGGAGTGCTGGTCTGGGTGGCACCGCCCATTCCGCTCCAACTTACACAAGAAGTGGTGGACACGGAGGGGAGGTTGGTCATATTGAAAGCTTTGGTAGAGAATGGAGAGGTGTGCTTTATAAATACGTATGCCCCCAACCAAAACACGGCGGCATATTTTAGAACCCTGCATACTCATCTGGGCGCGTGTATGGGAGGAGCGGTTATCTGGGGAGGGGATTTCAACTGCGTGCTCAACCCAAAGGCAGACAGATCTGATGGGAAGATTGATAGGCCCACACCAGCGGCCAGGGCATTGCAGATATTACTAGACGACTTTGGGCTGGCAGATGTTTGGAGACTGAAACACCCTAATGAAACACAGTACTCGCATTACTCAGCTCCGCAGCAACTGCACACGAGACTTGATTACTTTTTTGCCACGCCAGATGTGGTGAAAGAGACCATCCAAATAGACTATAGAGCGAGGGTCCTGTCGGACCACTCGCCTCTGGTGCTGAGTTGGCAGTACTGCCGCCCCAGGGCGCGGATACCACCATGGCGACTCCGGGCAGAGGCGCTCCGGGACCCGGTCTTCAGGGAAGATATCAGGGATGCGATCACACAGTACTTTGAGGTAAACACAGGCAGCGTAGACTCAGCGTGCACGCTCTGGGAAGCCTTTAAGGTAGTATTGCGGGGGGCTGCTATTGCTAAATCAAAAGGCCTACAGGGTGGGGTCCTAACGGAACTAGAGGAAGCGGAAGAGAAACTGGAGCGCGAAAGCAACAGGGCGGGAGGGGATGCGGAACTGGTACTCGAGTTACGGCAGAGATGTGCAGAGCTTTGGGAAAGGCTCTGCAACCTTAACTATAAGAAGTATGTCGAGAGGCAACATGCAGGAGGGGATAAAACTGGCCGCTTGTTGGCGCGGTTATATAAGAGCGAAACCCCCAGGCCCCCGATTAGGACAATAACTAGAGAAGACGGGGAGGTGGTTGACACCCAAGAGGGAGTCAACGAGGCATTCATGGACTATTATAGGACATTATATGAGGACAGAGGAGGGGACAATCGAGAGGAGATTAGAGAAACTCTAAAAGACATGGAATTACCTAAGATTAGTGCTGAAGAAAGGGAGGAGCTGGACGCACCGATTACCTTAGAGGAATTGGAGGAGGTGGTGAAGCAGCTGCCCACCTGTAAGAACCCGGGCGCGGACGGATTCCCAGGCGAGTTTTACAAAACATATAGAGAGAAAGTACTCCCCCCTATGCTAGAGATGCTCAATGAGTCTTTTGAGATGGGTCGGCTACCGGAATCGCTCAGAGAAGCGTTAATTGTGCCGCTCCCTAAGCCCAACAAGCCCAACAAGCCAAGGCATAGCTGCGGCTCCTATAGGCCGTTGTCAATGTTGAACCAGAATAGCAAGATATTGACGGCGGTCCTGGCCAATAGGCTGCGTTATTAGCAAACTGATACACCCGGACCAGACAGGTTATGTCCCCAACAGAAATATAACCCACAACCATAGGCGACTCCACCGGGTGATTGAAGAGGGAAACAGGAGCGAAGGGGAAATGGCGGTGGTGTCCCTAGATGCAGTCAAAGCTTCTGATTCAGTGAGGTGGCCATGGCTGCTGGAGGCCCTGGAAGAATACGGGATGGGGCCGGGTTATGTTATGTGGGCAAAATTACTATACAGTGAACCACTGGCCAGGGTGCGCACAGGATCGGTGATATCTGAGAGATGGCAACTCAGTAGAGGCACCAGACAAGGGTGCTCCTGGTCCCCGATGTTATATATTCTAGCCCCGGAGCCCCTGGCAGTGTACCTCAGACAACAATATGACATGGTTGGTATTGAGGTAGGGGGAGAGAAACACCTAATATCCTTGTATGCTGACGATTTACTACTATACTTGAAATATCCGGATGAAAATCTTCAGTATATTCTAGAGGTTATGGAAAGGTATGCAGAACTGTCCGGCATAGCGGTGAACCCCCAAAAATCGAGCATGTACCCATTGGGGAGCTACATAGGAGCCCCTCCGGAGCGGTTGCCAGTGTTGTCCGTACCTTGGGCGGCTGATTCCTTCCGCTACCTCGGAATAGATGTGTATCATACAGTGGAGGGGGAACACTTGCATAATACCGAGGTGGCTGTGAAAAAAATCCAAACAAGTATGAAGTTTTGGGAAAAGTTGCCGCTGGCGATGATGGGACGGGGGCGATGCTCAAAATGGTGGTCCTGCCCAGGCTGTTACATTTCTTCAGTAATATACCATACTTGATACCCAAAAAGTTTTTTGTCAAACTGAATAGCATGTGCAGGGACTTCCTATGGCATGGCACTCACAATAGAGGGGCATGGCACTCACAATAGAGGGGCGCTATGGAAGCTGCAGAACTTTGATGATAGAGGGGGCATTAAGCTGCCAAATTTTAAGGCCTATTATGTAGCTAGTCACCTGCAATATGTAACCAAATGGCTTTCTGATGAGGTAACTCCTGAATTTAGGCTGTTTGGGCAGGACTGCACCCCATTTTACCTAAAGGAGATTATCTGGGTGCCTAGACTTGAAATGAAAGAACGCCCGGGTATGATGTTGCTTGGGTGGAAGATGTGGCGCAGAGTATGCCGACTTATGGAGAACCCGTACCCGTGTTCCCCACAGGTACCGCTAGTCGCCTTAGCTGGGGGAGACAACCAACTCAGAATGATAATTAGGACCTATTGGGAATCGGTCGGGCTGGTCACATTGGGAGATGTATGGCAAGAGGGGATCATTAAAGATTTCGAAGAACTGGGAGAAGAGGCAGGTTTGCACAGAGGCCAATATGTCACGTATCTTAGGCTAGTGCAGATTATTCGTAAAACCTGGCCAGAAACTGTACTGGCGGAGGAGCCAGACGTCCTAATGGGAACAATATATGACATATCAGAAGGAGGGCACGAGATCTCTAGACTGTACGAGATGGTGATGACCCGGGTGGGGAAGGATTTGACTCATTTGAGGCTGGACTGGGAAGCGGAGGTGGGGGCACAGATGACCGATGGGATGTGGGAACGTGCTATGGGATACCACAAGAAGGTGTCCAGAAACGCCAGATTGCAGCAGATACAGTTATACATAGCGCATAGAGCCTATATGACCCCGAAGAGAATATCTAAGTTTGCAAACGCAGGAAGACAGGCATGCCCAAAATGCGATGAAGAAGATGCTGATATGACACACATGTTCTGGTCTTGCCCAGTGATGGAAGCTTTTTGGGGGGAAGTGGCACGAAAACTAGCGGATAAAGGGGTCACGCTCAACATAGATAGGGCCTGGGCCTGCCTATTGGGAGGGTTTCCCAGACCACGGAATACTAAACATGTTGGGAAACTGAGGGACCTGGCATATGTGCTTGCTAAAAGAAGGATTGCCATGGGCTGGAAGCAGTGCCACAAGCCACGGGTTGAGGTATGGTGGCGGGATTTGCAAAAATGAGCGGAGGCTGAAATGGTAGTGTGGCAGGAGGCATGCAGCAAGTGCGGGGAAGAAGAAGTGGGTAACCTGATGGCTTGGAGAGTGTTAATAACAGGACTGTTTGGCACAATAATGGATTCTGCAGCTTCGGAAGGAAGCGACACCCGGCCACACGCAGCAGATACAGAACGAGAAACGCAAACAAGCTCTTGAGGGGGGAGGGATTTGGCGAGCAGTAATGTGCGTTAATTGATGTTCACGTGTCTGTTGTAAATAATGCTGCAAGTTTGGTTTGTATTGTTTATTTGTTTTCAAAATAATAAAAAACCTTAAAAAAAAAAAAAAGGATATCGTCCCGGGAGGATAGCTCAGCGGCAGCGTGCGCGTCTTGGAAGCAAGACGACACGAAGCAGCAACAGGTTCGATCCCCGGGTCCGTGCTTAGAAACCTCTGGGTGTTTAAGCACGTTATAAATACGTAACTAAGACAAAAAAAAAATAACAATTACGCAACTAAGAAAAACTAACTATTCCTGTAACAGCGCATCGATGCCTGCGGGCTGTGTGAGCGCTTTATAAATGTTAAATAAATACAATAAATAAATATCTTTGGTGCTGCTGAAGTTAAGTCTTAGGGAAATTAACCCTGAGACTTAAAACATTTGTGCTGCTGAAATTAAATCTTGGGGAAGGGAACGCTGAAATATGAGACTTTTATTAACTTGAGAATGGAGTCTCAAGGCTCTTTGGTGTTTGGAACTATATTACTTGGAACTTGGGGAAGGGAAACAGAGTATTGATTAAAACTCTGTCACGCTGAACTCAAGAGAGGTAAAATTGAATCTTTTTGGCTGGAACTGTGTTATACTTGGGGAAGGGAGCTGACAGAAACCTGCGAGCTGGAAGAAGCGCTGAATGTTATGTTGGACACTTTCTTTTGGTTGCTGACATCTCTACACATTGTATAGATTAGCTGTGAGGGCAAGCATAGGTTTTGGACACAGACATATTCTTCAGTTGAACTCTTTGACTCAGACTTTCCTTAGTTTTATTTAGGTAAGGAAATCCCAACTTAGCATAGGGCAAGTTAGGCGTTCATCTATCACAACATAAAGCAAACTATAAGTGTTTGAACTTGATGTCTGTTTTCTGTGTCGTACTTCATGATGCCGTCATAATATGTTGTTTAAAGAATATCTTGCGAGGATGCATGACGCCTATTCCAGAGCCCCCTTAAATCTATACACATGGGACATTGTCCCAAAAGGAAGAGCATTTTAGATTAAAAAAAAAAAAGAAGAAGCAGGCACATCCAACCTCAAGAGTGCAAGAACCAGGACTCCTTTTAGCAGTCATGAAGGGAGGGGCATATGAAGAAGTGCAGAAATGGACTAGGAGGAGGTGGAGGCTTGTCTAGAGGCCATTTTAAGAAAGGCAGACAGTAACCCCACTGAACGAGCTGAAGAGCCCAGGTGTTGGAGGGAATCTGTAGCCAATGGGCCCAGTGCTCGCCTGTTCGTCCATCAACCAGGGAAATGTGAGGGGAGAAATCAAAGCGGCTTCGAGGGCGCAGCCTACCCAGTCACAGCTGCTGCCGTTTGCTGGCCCCTGAATGCTCCCCTGCCTCTTGAGGGGCACAGGAAACGCCTCTGCCCCTACCAGGGTTGCGTGAGCTGAGACGTCCTGCCAAAAGGGACATAATGTTGGTAGCCTCTACCCCTTCAGGCAAAGCTAAAGGCAGGTTGGCCAGCTGTTGAACAGCTATGCCTAGCAAATTGGCGGCCAGCTTTAACTCCTTGAAGGAGTCGTCTGCCTTGGCGGCGAAGAGGCTCTCGCCATCAAAGAGATGTCCAGCAGCTTGCTCTTAACATTTGGTGAGAACCCAGATGTATGCAGGTATGCCTGCCTCCTTAAAACGGTTGCTGACCCCATGGATCTGCAGACGCACTCCACGACGTACAGGCCCATCTGCAATGACGGCCAGGCCACCTCCTTGCCATCATCCACCAGTCTCTGAAAGCCCTCTCGCATCTCCCCTTCGGGAATATACTGGGCAGCTTAACCAATAGCAGTCCATAAACCAAAATAATACTTGGCAAACCCACAAGAGGCGTTAACTGCTTTCAGGGCCATGCTGCTGGCAGAAAACATTTCTTGGCTAAAGCGTCAACTATTCCCATCCCTATCGGTCGGAAGAATTGGCGTGGATGTGGCCGATCTGGTTTTGTCTGTAGCTGCCTTCACTACTAACCCCTCCAGTGTTGGGTGGATGTAGAGAGAAAGTGGATCTCCCCTTGCCATCCTGTACTTCTTGGTGAAGTCGGAGTTAATCAGGGGTGTGGTGCAGGGTCTCTGCCACACGATGGAGATGGGGTCAGCATTAGATGAATTAAAGGGCATTGCCCTTTATCAGTAGAAGGCCCTTCGGCCAGGATATCCGTACATAGCCTGACAAAGGCTTGGCTAGAGCACTCCAGCCCAAGTTATCTACGACCCTCTCCACTAGAGCCCAATATTTAGCGTTAGCATGGGCATAAGGATGTACCCGCTGTGTCTCTATGTGCAGTGATGTGTCTAGTCCACTGGCAATAGTACAAAACGGCTTGCCCACCGAAGGGAAAATTAGCCTTCCTACCTTGTGGGGTAAACAGTCTAAAATCAACAAAAAGGAAAAGTACACAGTTAACTCCTCTCAAGGGCACTCCATGTTACTATTACATCATAAACATTTTCATAGAATTTTCAGACCATGTGTTCATGATCATAAAATGGATTTTATTAAACATATATGCACTCAATCATAAAAAATGTATAATATAGTTAAAACACATAAAATAGAAAATATTTCATCTCTTTCCGTCACACAAACATTTAAAACCAGAAGAAAATGTCAATCTTATTCTCAAGAATTGTAAGCAAAATACACACAGGGCCTGATTAATGGATGTGTTTTATAATGGCGCAATCTAATAGGAAAACGTTCCATGAATCAGGCCCACAATGTGCAAATGTTCGTTCCTTCACAAGCCCAACTTGTCCAAGTTTCTGCCCAAGCGTTGTTCCGCTGGACATTCATCAGGGGCCGATAACTTTGTACGTGTGTTATGCTCGATTTATTCAGTGCATCCTAATCTTAGCGTTGTCCCATGGTGTCGAAGATATCTCTTTACGACCACCTTCAACTTTAAATGTTGGTCACGTTGCCAGGTATACTACTGGTGCGTACTTTAAATCTCACTATTCTCAATCTATCAGTGCCCGCATTTAATCTATGTGTCACAGGGCTGGTTAATGATGGTTCTTGCTCTAGGCAAAACAAATGACTTTGTAAACACCTTGCAAAGACTCGAAAAATCACACATAGTCATGCACTCGTGCATGTGGAGGACTACGTGTGATTTATCGAGTCTCTGTTGGGCTTGTGAAGGAGCGAAAATGTGCACATTGTGTGTTTCGACATGTTCTGCAGCAGTTTCCAGCACATGGGCCAACACCTTGGCTTTGATTACCCTGAAAAAAAGTCTTCTACATTGTCCTACCAAAACCTGTTATTGCAGGGTGCCATGATTTCATAAGCATTTGCGTGTCTGAGCTGAAATGCATGAATAGCACAGACCTTCTCTCCACATGCTTATAGAGTATGCAGGAGTAGCAAGATAGTTGACCTGGGCAAAAAAGAGGGGTCAGTCCCAACCTTGAGCTAAGGAGAGAGAAGCTTGTTAAAGAGGTTGGGAGTTAGTAGCTAAACATAACCTCTTGGTCATTAGGAACAATCTAACTTTTATTGTGTAGCCTCCTTGAAGACATCTGGCTGCATACAGGGCCCTTTCCTATGCTGCTCTGATGTCAGCACTGCCTCCAGTACCCCAACTTTACAGGAAGAGAAGAGGGGAATTTGAGCGAGCTCCAGGAAGACCATTAATTCAAGGAACGGCTTTCTCAAAAACTTAATAGAGGAGGGAAAATCCTGTGTGTCTGCTTACTCCAAAGAGAAGCTATCTGTGACTGGTGTCTGTGGAGAAGACAGAGGCTGCAGCAACCATATGTACCTACTTCCACAACTGGAGACTGCGGACTTGGAAGCACATATGAGGGAGGTCTTGGCATGATACACTTTGCTGGTGGAAAATGGGGTGTAGACATGTGCGGGCAGCCACTTGCTTGGTTATGTCTTTAAAGAAATCCCTCACAACAGGAGTTTGTGACCTCAGAGAATTGGTAGAGCAATGATTCAGCCATACCACCTTGGGCACTCAGTGCCTGTTGTGTTTCTGGAAAGCTTTGTCTGCCCAAAGGTAAACCTGGTCTTCCCTGCCTCAACTAGCTAGGGTCCATTACCTGAACAACATAGCAACTGGGGGGTTCTGGAAAATAACAGCCCCGAGATAGTTTTGGCAGCCACTCAACCATGGGTGAATAATTCAACCTTGGAGTAAGAGCAATGCTGGGTCAAACAGATCCTCCTGTTCATTGTTTCTCACAAGAGGAGTGCTCCTCACTGGAGGATGACATTGGCTTGCTGCTACCTTTGTCACTACTGTCTATGGGATTCATAGTGGCTCTAACAAACAATAGATGTCCTACCTCTTTTTTGATAGTGGCTGATATTTAAGTGGGACAGGTTTGCCCAGACATGGATCCCAAGCTTGCCATGCCTAGTGACCCAAGCTACACATCACTGAATGTGTGATTAGGCTAAAACATGTCCGGCGTTGCTTGTGTTTCATGCAGAAGAGATACAACCAAGTAGTTTAGTCTGGGCGCGTGAGTCCTGCAGGAGTCCAGTCGTGAGAGTGAGCAGACTGTTTTGGACCCATGTTTTCAGTGTATGATGTGGAAGTACTGTGTCTTTAAATCTTAAGGACTGCCTAAAAAGACCTTCCAAGGTGCGTAGCGCCGCGCGCGAGTCCTGCAGGAGCCCAGTCTTACTCCAGTCATAGTCTGGGCAGAGACGGGCTTCAGTGAGGAAATGGACATGGACACTGACACACGCGAGGCAGGGAGTCAGAACATTACAAGGGCGAATCAATGTCTCAGTGGAGAAAACGAGATGTCAGCTGCTAAGTGTGCGGCGAGCCAGAGGAGAAAACTGAAAGTGAGGCCGAAGGAGTTAGCAAACCAACAAGTAAGTGGAAAGGCTGAGTGCCTCGAACAAGCGAACAGGGAGGACTTGCATAACGCAACGCGCAATATAATGGAGAACTGTATAAACTCACCGTCGTTAGCCGTGAGCGTATTCTAGCCCCTTGACGCCAAACTGTTAGAAGTCGGGTCCCAAATGACTTTGCTGCACTCGCCAAACGTCTTACACTCGTGTCACTCGCCGCAATTGACTTCTCAACGCTTGCTGGCATCGAGAAGCGGCAACGAAAGGGGGAATGTGTCAGTCCACCTGGAACACCCGAAGCAAGTGCAAGAGGCTGCTCCAGTTGACAGGTGTTCCAATAACCATAAGGATTCGGACGCATTCTAGGCGAAAGTACAAGAAAAGCCTCTAAAACACTGGGAAGCCTCCCAGAAACAGCTTCTAGTACACTGAAATTTGTCGGAAATACGTCCCATAAGGGAGTACAGACAAGTGCAGAGAATGCAGCAATTGTGGCAAATGTGGCAACTATTGCTATAGACAAATTGCACAAAGAGAAACATGCTCATGACTACGAAATCATCAAGGACGTTGCAAACACCAGGGTTGTGACAGATGATCAACAAGGCGAGAATATGAATGACAACACGGATAAAAGACTAGAGGAAAAGGACTTGACAAGCCGAACTACAAAACCCAACAACGGCCCAAATAAGATCATAGACATGAGAAATTAACGGAGCGGAAACCACACACAAGGAAACCAGTCAAACGGCAAACATGTCACAAGTGGGAAAAACGTAATTGAAAAAGCTAATAATGACGAAGACATGGAACACAAGGAATACATAGAAGACCAAGATGAATGTATAGAAGAATCCAATTACACCTTTGAAACAGAGTGCGAAGATCAAGAGAATTACCTAAATAACAGCGAGTCATTGACAAAAGATGTTTTTGAAACTGTAGATAAAGACGAAGACAAAGAGGGACTAATACAATGTCAAATAAATAAACAACACAAAGTAATAGGAAAAACTTGTGTAAATGCATGGGTGAAAGAAACCAAAATGTCAACGCCGTTGATTGGAAAAAGGCAGAACGCACGCAGCATAAGTCTGCAAGAAATCTCATTGGCAGACGAAATAAGAGAAATCGAGCTACGTTCAAATTTCATAAAGAATGAATCTTAGAGATGCCTCGCTACCCAATTCACATTCTCATCAAAATTATTTTCTCTACTCTCAACGTCAACAGACAACAGCAGAGAGCATATGGCTAAAGGGAACCAACAGGATCAAATCAGGTAATCAGGACGCAAATAAAAAAGGTCAGTAACAAACATTAGCACATCAAGTATGAGCGAAGGAATAAAAACAAGTAAAGAACAACTAACCCACGACAAAGGAGACTGTGTTTCGCAGTCAGACACCACTCAGAGTATATTGAGTACACAGAAAAAACATCGAAACCAGAGACACAAAATATGTCAAATAACAAAGGATGCCTAATTGGATGTAACATCTGTAAACAAACGGACTCAGAGAAACGGAAACCGCGACACAAATGCTGAAAAAGGCATACAAGAGAAAGAAGATGTGAGTTGTCTACAAAGTTCCAAAACTGAAATGAGGGATTTCAACACAAAATCGGCTGATAAAACACAATCATCAATTGCGGCTGGGATACAAATCCACTGCACTGACAATCTCATTAGCTCCTTTTACAAAGCTATATGAGACGATAAGCTAAAGTGTAAAAAACAACTCCACAATGCTTGCCATAGTAAATTGGTACATTTGGAAACCTTCTCACAAAAAATAGAAGACTGACAAAATCTAGAAGCAGAAGCCTCTGCCGCATGGCAAAGAAGACTCTGACCGGGCTAGTAGTGACCAAGGAGAGAAAACAATGATCATGGCAACCTTATTGAACACAATAAAATGGATTAGAAAAACAGCTGACACAAGAGATAAGGCGATACAAAAACATTTAAACAAAGTCCACAATGACGACAAAAGAAAAATAAATAGCTCCCTGAACAACGAGGACGTAAACACCCACGAGAACAGGAAAACACTGTAATGCAATTACAGATAACAAACAAAGATGACAGAACGGAATTAAACCCAGAAAAACCTCAAAAAGAAAAATAACAAAAAGAAGTGGGAGTAAATAAGATCGGAGAAGAGAAAAGAGGGCCAAGAGCAATGAGATGGGCAAAGGTCACCAGAAACAACATTGAGTAAAGGCAACGAGCTAAGAAAAGAACACTCACGAAGAGGGAATAAAAGCAACGACAGCAAAATAGGTTGATGCCATATTCTTGGGAAAAAAGGCGGAAAAGAGACAGACCCAAGCAACGACGAACATTGCTCATTTTTTCATACAAAAGAGGGTCAACAGGGAATAAACAAGGGCCCAGAGTCGACCGATGGATCCAGAAAAGGAACATCCGTGATTGAGAACACAAAATAAAAGAAATCTAAAAATCCAAAAAATATAACAAAAAAGAGAGTGAATAGGTCTCAAGCATTCTTAGGAAATCTGCAAACACCTTTGGTCAAATTAACAGGGAAACAAAGAGCAAGCAGAAGAAAAGACGATTGACAGAAAGAAGGATAACAAAGAAACAGGTAATACAACTAGAATCAACACTGGAGCAACCCTGGAGCATATTGAGAAGGGACAGAAACAACACATAATCTGATTGATGATGATTCGTATTACACTGAGATAAATGAAACACAAACAGAAATAGAGCTAGGAGAGGAAACGCTGACTGAACAAGCTGGTGTGGGAGAGGAGTCTAGAGAAGGACCCAACCAAACACGAAATAAGAATGAGCAGGAAGACAACAAGAGAATGTAATAGAAAACATATATTTTGAAACAATTGCGCAAAAACGACAGACTTGATCAGAGGGAAAGAGATTTAGCAAACATACAACCAACAATTGAACAACAAAAAGAGAAAAACTGGAATCCAACAAAACCAGCAGAAAGGAAAAAGAACTGCATAGGCCATCGAGGAGTAAGTCAACGAAAGAACAAAGAAACAACGCCCAAAATCAGGCTGGAAAATATGTTTAAAGACAGAGTTGACACCAAATTAAACCGTAAAAAAATGTAATGCACCTGTTACATTTTATACCACCGCTAAGGAAAATATCATCAAATGAAATTGCGATAGTGGAATATATGGATGAAAAACGAGCAGACAAAGTGATCCTGCACTTAAGATCGAGCAGGATGAAAGAACAAATAATGAAGGAAGAATTACTTCACTTGGGATTCTAAGTAAATACCTACAACTCGAACGCTATAAGAAAGGATACGGAAGTTGGGCCAAATGAACAACAAAAGCTAAAACAAGGAACAGAGACAAATAAAATGGTTGAGAGCAAAGGTAAAGACTCAGCGGAAAACAAATCAATAAAAGTGACATTAGACAACGAAAGACTCTTGAAAGGAAATAACTTTGCCAAGAGGAACAGCTCTGTAATTCATCAAAACCGGAATGACTGGTCATGGCTAGTAGGAGCTCTAAATAAAGAAGACCATAATTAACAAACAAAAGGAACAGGAAAGGGAAGAGACAGCCTCATATCTTGGAACACACAAGGCTTTCCACACCTTTTCAGTCTTCTGGACCAACGACTGGCTAGTGCAAAAATAATCTGCCTTCAAAAAACCTGGTTACAGGAAACTCCAGACTGTGAGACCCATGAAGTCATATCTAATCTGGCCAAAAAGGGAGCTAATGGAAGGCCCTATGGGGGGATGATGATATTAATAAAACGCTCAAAAGATGTAACAGTGATTAAACACGGCAACCCAAATGCACATATACAATGGGCATTAATATATCAAAAAGAGCAAACCCCGGAAAAAGATAGCAAAATGATGTTGATTAACACCTACTGGAACTTGGCCAAAATAAGAACAATAAAGATAAATTCAGAAATCGCCAAAACAATAAAGGAATGTCAGATACAGGAGGAAAGCCCAACAATAATCGTCTGTAACGATTTAAATATAAGATGCCTCAATAAGAAAGGAATACCAAGATTAGAGGATCTAAGAAAAGGGAACAATGATGACACGCAATGGGTGCAGATGGCAGACGCACATAACCTATTTATGATGAACGGCAAACAAAAAGGTGATGTTCCAGGAAAGGCAACATGGTCAAATGGGACTCTGAAGTCAACAATAGATATGGATATCGAAAGATCACATTTATAAAGTCGATCGACTAGACATACTCACCCAAAAAGTAAGCGATCATAACATTCTAAGGCTAACCTGGACTAGGAGAATAGAAGGTGTGGTAATGGAGAACACAAATCATGGAGGAAACCGTCTAAGGTTAAGAAAACAAGATATTAATACACTAACAGAGGACTATATCAGACAATCTAGACAAGAGGATAATGATACCTCCTATGATACCTTGCTAAGTCTATATAGAACAAAAAAAAACGGAATGAAACTCCCCTTACAGGAACCTAAACATTGTTATAGTAAAACGACTGTCAACAGAAGACGACAACGAAGGCAAGCCATCACACAAATAAAGAAAACTATAGGCAACAGTGATGATCAACTAAGGCAAATCAGAATAGAAAAGCGTAACTACAAATACTGTCTCAAAGGGTTTAAACAACAGCGAGACCAAGAGCAAGGAGAAATGATGCCGAGTGCGATGTGGCAAGCAACAACTAGAGAAATGTGGGTCAATTTCAATAATCTAACACTAAACCAACAAAGTTGGCTAAATAATTGTGTCACTGAAAAGAAGTGGATTGAGCATTATACAGAAGTCTTGGACAGTAAGATCAAAGCAGAAATGTCCCAATTACAAAGAAGGACAAACCATGGGAACTGAACATCGAAGGAAATCAACTGGAAAATATGATAAAAGGGCTACAAAACTCCTCAACGGCTGGACCGGACGGGCTAACTAACCTGGAACTAAAAAATGACCCTGTCGCTTGGAGTCTGATGATTGCAGCAATAGTCAACAATATCGAGCAAAGACGCCAAATACCAAAATCATGGACTACAAGTATAACCGTACCGATTTTCAAAAAAGGCCAAAGAGACAATCCATCAAACTATATACCAATAGCGCTACTCAATGTTGTTGGGAAAATTTTTGCATCGATTCTACAAAAAAACCTGCCAAAATGGGCAGAAATACATCAAATCATTGACTCAAGACAGATGTGTTTAACAAAGGGGACAGGGACCGAGTTAAACCTGTTCATACTATCACAATTAAAGCTGAATACAATGAGAACAAAAGGAAAGTTTTACTTGGCCTTCATAGATTTAAGGCAAGCCTTTGGCAGTGTGAACTGTCAACAACTATGGTCAGAACTCCAGAAATGGGAATGCGCGGAGGAGATCTTACAACCAATTAAAGCCCTCCACGAGATCACATTGAATCAAGTAAGAATAAACAACAAAGGAGACTTAACTGCAGCAATCAAAAAGAGAAGAGGAGTCAAACAAGGATGTCCACTTGCAGCGACATTATTTAAGCTATATATAGAGGACCTGCCAGAGGACCTGAAAACAGTTAAACATTTTCCACCAAAGATAAACAATACAGAGCTATCAATTCTATCTTACGCTCATGATCTGGTACTGGTAGACCAGACTCCAATTGGTTTGCAACATCTGCTAGATCACCTTCAAAAGTATATGAAGCAAAATTATATTGTAATTATTGCCAAAAAATCAAAAATAATGACGATTGGAGTAAATAAGAAAACAAAAGTTTAACTGGACAATCGGCACACAGAAACTGGAAACTGTTGAAAAAATTTGATATCTAGGAATACAGTTTTACCGGTCAAGTGTCAAACAGAAATGGGTAATGGCACTCCAAGCTAAGATAAGCATGCTTAGTTCGCAAGGAGCAATACTAAATGGCCGGTATGGAAAATTATCAATAATCCCTCCATGAATGTTCTACATCCAGAAAGTGATACGATCATTGCCTACGGAGGCAAAGCTGGATTAAACCTGACTTGAAAAATTTGGTTGAAACTAGAAAGTACGTTTTGGAAACCTATCCTAAACCTACCTAGGAGCCTTCCATTAGAGTTGATAAGAGCTGAGTTAGGCCTACAGTCTCTGCACTCAACTATACGCTGGAAGTCTCTAGCATTGTTGAGGAAAATAATAAACGAGCCAGTGACTGGTTACAAGATCCTCTCAGCAAACGAGAAGGGAAAAGGTGCATACCTTTTAAACATTTGGAAGGACAAATGGATCCAACATTTGAAAGAGCTAGACTCCTCAACAGACGAGCTGATAAAAAACTGTGAAAAAGTAAAGGAAAAACTTAAGAGAAATGACTGGATAAACACACGAACAACTAGACTAGCCTTCAAATCTCTAAAACATGCAATAAAAGAACACAGGAAAAGAGACACGATACCGCAATACTTGGACGAAATTCCCCAGTAAGTTTCATCGTGCAGAGTTACTGCAAATTAGGCTAGCAGTCTATCCAACAAATGAATATCTACACTCAAGTGGACATTGAGGCACTAACAACAGACAATGTTGGTTCTGCCTACTTCAAGGAACACTTGAAACTGTAAAGCATGTACTGCTATGCTGCACAGCAGTGTAAGCGGAAAGGGCGAAATGTTTGACAGGGTATATGGATACATTTCGAACCTTATCAAACAAGGATTGGTGGAACAAATTTTTAACAGGAAACAACTCACAATTTGCATGTGTAGGTATAAACCTACTAGAAAAACGAATGAAACAACAGAACAGAGTAACAAAGATACCACAGACTAAAACGGGAAACTGAACATATCAGTAATACACCATAGGATACTAATACGTAAAGACTGGAAACAGAACAAAACAAACATCATAGGGAGTTAAGGAATCAATTCTGAGGAATCTATGAAGAAATGGAAATGTGTAAAAGTATTTTCTAAAATTTTCTTTGAAAGTTTATTAAACTAAATCACAATACAAATTAAAAAAACATAAAAATGGTCTGGAGGGATGCCCATAGCAATGCCAGAGGTTATGATTCATGCAAAATCTTTCCACCATCACCTTTACGTTTTGCTCGGGTCATCCCAAGAGGGATAGGTATGCCCAGAGGTGGATCCCGGGCCTTCTAGGCCTAGAATCCCATGCTTTGCCTTACTAACAATTCCCAATGAGGCGCAATATGTTTGGGTTGCTTGTGATTTTGTGCAATAAATCAGATTTCATATAGTCTTTCTTCTTCTGTAATGGCTGGCTGAAAAACAATTGTGTGGAAGGCTGCTCAGAGCAATGTCAGAGGTTATGATGCATTTAAAATCTTCCAACTATCATCTTTTTGTTTTTATGTCATTTTGACCAAGGCAAGTTATTTCCTTTCTATTAAGGGAAAACTATTGCAACTAACCTAGCACAATGTTTTGCAGAAAGTGGCACACTTTCCTGAATCCCCAGATAACATAAGATCAGATAGGCTAACATAATTCATCTCAGGGTTTAGCCAGGAAATTGATATGTTAGGAATTTAGTGTCAACTGTCATCTAATAATCACTCTCAAACATACGGACAAAGCGGGGTGATCAATAGCTGGAAAATTATTTGCCATGTTACTTAAATCAGAAATTAGTTGGGGAGATTTTGTGTTATTTGCAGAATTCTGATATTAAAATACTGTGAAGGATTCCACCTCTATGTTTCAATTACATTGCAAACATCGTTATGATCATGATGTTTACAGGAGATGAAGACCAAGGCATCACCACACTTGGATGCAGAGGCCACTTGCAGTTCATGAGGGAGAATATACAAACCGCTGTTGTGTATCGGAGCATAGTACAAGACAATATCAGATGTTTTCACATAGAAAGGTCAATGGCAGCTGTGACATTGAGGTTGTCAAAGAGTAGAGTTTAATTTGGTGTTTCATGTGAGCTTGCTTAAATTGGTGAATCCAGGAACCAGAATGGCCAAGGCTCCCTTGTCAGTTGTCGACGACAGCCAAGGCAATGGTGAGGGAGAGGCCAATTTAGATGCTTAACTCGACAGAGGCAAGTTACAATGCTTGATTCATTCAAAGGGTTATGGCCCAGAAGAAAGGCCTGGAGAAGCAGTACAGGGTTTTAATGTTGAAGAACTAAAGAAAAAATGTCAAACGTTTTTATGCTAATCCTGGCTTTGGAGGGAGGCAATGCCAATAACACCATAATCGGAAGACGTTAATCCGTGAGGACCAGTCACAGCATTTTATGAGGGATTGGGTTAGTTCTAGGAGTTGACTCAGGAATAACACCCCATAGTTGTTTTAATAAAGATGCAATAGATGGTGAATATGCAGTGCCTCGATTTTCATTTGGATATCAAAGGTACTTTGAGCAGAAAGTGCTTGCCTCGATATGAAATTAAATTAAATGATATTTTTCGTACACAAGTGTTTCAGAGCGCGACCAGGCAAAAAGGGAGGGGAACAAGGGAGAAAAAACAGAAAAACAGCAATCTTACTAGGCCCAGTGACATTTAAGAAAGCTCAAGTGCATGCAAAAGGAATACAGGGGAAAAGTGCATGGAAGGGGGCGGGGGAGTGGAAAGTGCAAGGCAGGGGAGTGAAAACATAAATAAATATTAAATAGAATAAAAAATAAATAATGGCGATAAACCATGGTAGTGCAGCCAGCAAGTGGCAGGTGAAAGTTAGTCAGAAAGGTATATCTGATAAGGAACAAGTTACTTACCTGTAACTGTTGTTCTCCAGCATGGGTCTGGCATGGATTCACATGCTCATGAATATTCCCCGTCGTCAGGCTGGGAATCCTCGGTAAAGAAAAAACCAGTATCGGTTTTGTTTCTGATCTGTCTTTCGTAGTAGTAACCAATCACTGATCTCTGCGTCATACTGACCACAGCCAATGACTGCCCTCTACCTAAGCCCCACCTCTGGCAGCCATCTTCAGATTTGGTAGCACTTGAAGTGGCAGTATGACCAAGTGAAGAGCCGCAGAGGGGTAGGCGGGAGGGTTCGCATGTGAATCCATGCCAGACCCATGCTGGAGAACAACAGTTACAGGTAAGTAACTTGTTCCTTCTCCAGCATGGGGTCTGGCATGGATTCACATGCTCATGAATAAAGAATACATAGCAGTACACACATGCACAACCACGGGAGGTGGCAAAGACTCAACATTAAGCATTACATCAAACTCAACATTAAGCAAATCTTACCTCCTCACCAGGATCACCTTAGGCGAACAGGTTGTGCAGCACTGCTTGGCCGACCCTGGACTCCTCCCTGGAATCCCGATCGACGCAGTAGAATTTCGTGAAGGTGTGCGTCGACCTCCACGTAGCAGCCCTGCAGATGTCCAGCAAGGGCACACCAGATAGGAACGCTGTGGTAGCTGCGATCGCTCTGGTGGAATGGGCTCTCGGACGGCCAGGCAGCGGTCGGTTTGCCAACCGATGACAGTACATGATACAGCCGGAGAGCCATCTGGAAATGGAAGCTTTCGAGAGAGCCTTCCCCCGATTGACAGGTCCAAAATTCACAAAGAGTTGTGACGTCTTCCGAAAACACTTTGTGCGGTCCACGTAGAACTTCAGCGCTCTAGCCACATCCAGCGAGTGCAAAGTCCTTTCAGCCGGCGACGAAGGCGACGGGAAGAAAACAGGCAACACCAAGGGTTCGTTGAGGTGGAAGTCCGACGAACACCTTGGGCATGAAGGAGGGGTGCGTCCTGAGCACTACCCTCGTGTCGTGAAAAGTCAAGTACGGGGCCTTGCAGGAAAGGGCCTGGATCTCTCCCACCCGTCGTGCGGAGGTGATGGCCACAAGAAACGCTGTTTTCCACGACAAGAACTTCAACGGAGCAGAGGCTCGAACGGAGGTCCCATGAGCTTGGTCAGCACCACGTTGAGCTCCCACGCCGGGGCCGGAGCCTTCACCGGCGGGAACGATCTGAACAGTCCCTTCATGAACTCTTTCACCAGACGATGAGACCACAAAGACGTCCGCCCCGTGGTTCTGGTGTATCGGGAGATCGCAGCAAGATGAATCTTGATGGACGCGTGCACCAGTCCAGCTTTGGCCAGCGTCAGTAGGTACGGCAGTACTTGGGGGGCCGTAATCCGTAGAGGGTTAATCTTCTGTGCGTGGCACCAGACAGAGAACCTCTTCCATTTGTGTCCGTAGCATTTAAGAGTTGAGGACGCCCTGGCCTTTGCAAGAACCTCTCTGCAGTCGGCCGGTATGTCGTATCCTCCAAACTCTAACGCTGCAGGAGCCAGGCCTGCAAGTTCAGCGACTTCGGGTCATGATGGAGGATGGCGCCTCCTTCCCTGGAGAGAAGATCCGCGTCCACTGGCAGCTTGATTGACGGGGACGCTGACAAGTCCAGAAGGTCCGGGAACCATATCTGCCTCGGCCACGCAGGTGCGACGAGGATCATCCTGCACTGTGACCTCTTGAGCTGGTTGATGAGCCGGATCAGCAATGGCAATGGAGGGAACGCGTATAGAAACAGGCCCTACCAGGGGAACGAGAAAGCATCGCCCATGCTCCTCGGCTGGGGAAACCTGCTGGCGAACCTCCGGCACTTGGAGTTCGTCGCTGTCGCGAACAGATCGATCTGGGGTGTGCCCCACCGTCGGAAGAGGCGGTCCACTAGATCCTGTCGTAGTTCCCACTCGTGGCACGAGCGCAGCTCTCTGCTGAGTGAGTCTGCGATGGTGTTTTTTTATCCCTGCCAGATGAAACGGCACCAGAAACATCCCTTGGGCGACGGCCCAATGACACAGATCCTGCGCCTCCCTGGACAGGGCTGGGGACCTGGTTCCGCCCTGTTTCCTGATGTAGAACATGGTGGTGGTGTTGTCGGTGAAGATCCTCACCACCTTGCCCTTGAGGGACGGAAGGAAGGACCTGAGGGCCCAAAACACTGCACGGAGCTCCAGGACGTTGATATGGAGGGACTTCTCCGTCGGGAGCCAAAGGCCTCTCGCGTGCAGATTTTCGGTGTGCGCTCCCCACCCTTCCAGGGAGGCATCCGTGGTCACTGTCTCCTGGTGGCCGGGGGCCTGGAAGTCCATGCCCGCCGTCAGATGCGCGCGGGTGCCCCACCACCGGATCGCTCGTTGGAAACGCTCGTCGAGTGTGATCCTCTCCTCGAAGCTGCCCGTCGTCTGGATCCAGCGCGCGTCCAGGAACTCCTGCAACGGGCGCATCTGGAGCCTGCACAGGGGGATGAGGTAAATGCAAGAAGACATCATTCCGAGGAGGGACTTGATGGACCTCACTCTGGCCGCGTCCGCAACCAGCATCCGCTGCACCTTGCCCAGAATGGCCCTCGTCCTTTCCTCCGACGGGGAGGCCAGAAGCGACACTGTTTCAAGCTTCGCTCCCAGAAACAGTGCGTCTTGCGCGGGCACCAGGTGGGACTTGGCATAGTTTACGGAGAATCCCAGGTCCGTGAGAAGTTGGACGGTCCTTGCCGTGTGCTCCACGGCGAGCTCCCTCGTATTTGGCTCGGATGAGCCAGTCGTCCAGGTAGGGGTAGACGTGGATCCCCTCTCGGCGCAGCTGCGCCGCCACCGGTGCGAGGCACTTGGTGAACACCCTGGGTGCCGACCTTAGTCCGAAGGGAAGGGCTCTGAACTGATAGTGACGCCCTTGGACCACGAACCTGAGAAACTTTCGGTGTCCTTTTAGGATGGGAATATGGAAGTAGGCATCCTCCAAATCCAACGACGACAGGAAATCGCCCACCTCCAGCTGACCCAGGACGTGTTGGAGGGTGACCATCCGGAACTTCTGTGCCTTGATGAATTTGTTCAGTCGTCGTAGGTCCAGGATGGGACGCCATCCTCCCGTCTTCTTCTTCACGAGGAAGTATCTTGAGTAAACTCCGGAGCCCCGAAGCCTCTTTGGGACGAGCTCGATGGCGCCCTTCCTGAGCATCGCCTTTACCTCCAAGAGAAGTTGAGGGACGTGAAGTTCTTTCCTGGCCACAGGGGGGACGAGCGGGCACCTTCTTTGAAACTGGAGCGCGTGACCCTGGGCTAGGGCGTCCAGCACCCAACGGTCGGTGGAGATGGACTCCCACACGCTGACGAAGCTCGCCAGCCGGCCTCCCACCGGGGTGCTTCGGTGGGGGCCCGACCCCACAGCCGGTTCAGTCCTGCTTCAACGAGGTTTTGCCGCCTTGACCTCCATGGGGATGACGGCGGGGTCCGCCTGACTTGCCTCGTCCCCTGTATGCTTCCTGCGACGACGAACGGGCCGCTTGACGGTAGGTGGAAAATCCGCCGCCGGAACCTTTGGAGGCACCCTTGCCTCCGCTGCTCCGAAAGGGTGGCCGCCGTTGCTGGAGAACCCCAAGAGCCCGGGCCGTCTCCGTGTCTGCTTTGATGGCTTGAAGGGAATCGTCCACTGTTTTCCCAAACAGGTTGTTTCCATCAAACGGCATGTCCAAGACTCTGGTCTGCACGTCTTGACGGAAGTCAGTAGCCTTGAGCCATCCACGCCGCCTAAGGCACACGCCGTTGCCCAACTGGCGAAATCCAGTGTCAGCGATGTCCGTCGCAATCGTAATGGCGTGGTCCGACGCCACCTCACCTTCCTGCAAGATCTCTAGGGCATCCGCCCTCTTGTCGTCCGGTAGGAAGTCCAGCAGGGGGGCCAGTTTGTACCACAGCTCCCTGTCGTAGCGGGCTACGATAGCCAAGGCGTTGGCCGCCTTAATCGTCGTCGCTGCAGACGAGATGACCCTGTGTCCCATCGTATCCAATTTCTTTCCCTCGCCGTCCGCCGCACCCCCCCCCGCTTTCTTCCTGGCCGCCACGGAGATGACAGAGTCCGGGGTCGGCTGTGCCCGGAGGCACAAGGGGGCCGCGTCCGGGACCCGGTACTTCTTCTCGTACCGATCCCTTCTAGCCGGCGTCGTGGATGGGTTCTTGAGGAGCGCGAGGCCCTCATCCCAAATATCGTCCAGTAGAGGCACGGAGAGGACCGTCTTCCTCTTGGCCTCGCGCCGTTGATAAAGGAAACCTTCCTTCTTCTTCCCCTCCGGGCAGAGCTGGAAGAGCTCGGATGCCCTAGCGATCATGGAGTGAAACAATCCAATCTCGTCGGTCGGGGAAGCCCGGGTGGGAGGTGACGACGGCAGATCCTCGTCGTAAACCTCATCGTCCGTACCTGTCGCGGCCGTGTCCGTCCCCGTATCATCCTCACGAGTCGTGGACGGGGAGGAGGGCTGAACAGGGCGCGATGGCTGAAAAGGAGGTGGAGGGTGAATCCTTCTTCTCTTAGGGGGAGGGCTCCCAGAAGGGCCTGGCTCCGGGTCCCCCGTCGGGAGCGGTTCCTCCGCTGGTGGTAACGGCAGTCTCGTCCTTATCTCCAAGCATAAGGACTGTATAGCCAACAAAATGGCCGCCGAGTTGTCTTGCGGCGCTGGTTGAGGGGAGTCCGACGGGCGGTCAGGGGCCCCGTCGGCACCCTCGATGATATCGTCGTCTCCTGCGTCGGGATCCCTCCCGATGGGCTGGTCTTCTTCCACGCCAACGCCGTGGCTTAAGACCTCGATCAGCTCTTCCTCAGAGGTTGAGGCCGAATCCACGACGACGTCCTGCCCCCCCTTTTTCTTCTCGTCGGAGGTTTCATGGGGGTCCTGTCGATGGGCATAAAAGAGGACTCCCTCCGCGGTGGCAGGGAGACTCTGAGCCCCGAGGTCGCCACCACTGGTGTAGCCTCCACAGGCTGAGCCAGGGCCGCCGCGACTGTCTCGATAGAGGCCTTGGCCGGATGGATTAAGGCTTTCACCACCTTAGGTGCGCTCACCGCCTTCTCCTTGGGGGGAGACACTGCCTCGCTCTCCCTCCGATTGGGCCTTCGAGCTCGACCGGGGCCTCTCCAGGAGCTTCGCCGGGTGCTCGGCCTTCCTCTTACCCGAACCAGAGCGTTGGCTCGTGGTTGATGGTGCCGGGGAGGATGCGCCCTGCCTGGCACCCGTAGAGCCCGACCGTTCGGCGCTCCCGGTGCCAGCGGACTCGCGGTGCTTGGCTTTGTGTTGGACCCCCGTCGCCGGGGCGTCCTCAAAGGTCTTAGAAGACTGCTCGGATTTCTTCCTCTTCTTCTCGCCTGACGGGCTCTTCCCTTCCAGCCAGTTGGCGAGACGTTGATGGCGGTCCTTCATGGTCCGCTCCGACATATTGCCGCACAACGCACAGTCCTTCTCCACGTGCGTCTTGTCCTCATTTAGGCAGTAAAGACAAAAGGAGTGTTCGTCCTCCTTAAAGACATTCTGAAGCTGGCATCCAGGGCAGACCCTGAACAGCTTTCCGGGCGTCGAGCTTCCCTTCTCCTGGGCCATGTCCGAGATGGGCCTGAGAAACTTCTGGAGTCCTCCAAAAGCGTAGCTCGACGAAATCTTCACTCTTGAGGGGCGTAGACTAATCCAACACGGGTCCCCATTGATCGGATGAAGAATCGGTGGAGCTTGAGGCTCTTTTTGACCGAAAAAAAATCGAGGTTTTTGAGAAAAAACGTGAAAAAATAGCACTAACGCTCGAGAGCAATAGCACGAGGATCCCAACACTTGAACGTGCGGTAAAAATCTGAAGATGGCTGCCAGAGGCGGGGCTTAGGTAGAGTGCAGTCATTGGCTGTGGTCAGTATGACGCAGAGATCAGTGATTGGTTACTACTACGAAAGACAGATCAGAAAGGAAACTGATACTGGTTTTTTCTTTACCAAGGATTCCCAGCCTGACGACGGGGAATATTCATGAGCATGTGAATCCATGCAAGACCCCATGCTGGAGAAGTGCAGAAGAAAAGTGGGAGGAGGACTGTATGGGTACAGATACAGAACCCTAGTGCATATGGTGGCCTGGAGGCAGTGCAGGAGGGTGGCAGGGTGAGCAGGTACCTGCGCCCGAATTAACAGAGGGTGGCCAGGTACACGATCCCAAGAGAAGAAACAGATCAACAGGGGAGAAGGGTGGAAAAGTCAGAGGCAAAGAGGAAGGTCTTGAGATGCTTCCGCAACCAAAGATGTTTTTCCTCAAGTTTCAAGGTGGCCGGGAGGCTGTTCCAAAGGGAGGCACCAGCCGAAGACAGAGATCTACCCCCAGCTCGTTTCTTTGCAAAACTACTAACCCTGAGGGAGTTAGAAGTAGAGGAGTGAAGGGCTCGAAAGGGAAGTTATTTACAGAGGGATAGTTGAAGGTAGTTTGGACCCAGGCCCCAGAAAGCCTTGTGGATAATGCATAGGGTTTTAAATGTAATCCTTGCATCCTCTGGGAGCCAATGAAGGGATTTCAAGGCTGGAGATATACGATCCCAGGGCTTGAGGCCAAGGACAAGTCTCGCATCCTGTTCTGGATTAGTTGTAGAGGGCGGAGAGTAGAGGCAGGAACATTTAGAAAGAGGCTGTTACAGTAATCCAGTCTGGAAAGAACCAGAGCTTGGGAGACAGTGAGCTTTTGAGGGAAGGAGAGGAAAGGCAGAGTACCTCTAAGGAGGTGAAGTAAAACATTAGATTTCTTGGAGACATCAGAGATGTGTGCGGAGAAGGAAAGTGTAGAGTCAAAGATAACCCCAAGGTTCTTAGCCGTGCAGGTGGGGGTGGGCCAAAGGAGGCCGGCCAGAGAGTGAGAGGAAAGGATCGAGATGGTGTACCAAATAAGGAGGATCTCAGTCGTGTTGGCATTTAGACATAGATTACTTGTGGCACACCAATTTTGAATGACGATTATACAATGAGAGATGAGGGAAGGAGAGGAGGAAGCTGAAGGAAGCCTGAAAGTGAGTTGGGTGTCGTCAGCATAGCACTGGAAAGTTGAGCAGAACATTGAGATGCAGTAAGCGAGAGTTGCCAGGTATTTGTTGAAAAGCCAGGGCGAGAAGATAGACCCCTGGGGGACACCACATGTGGAGAGGGAGATAAAAGATAGGAAGGACACAAGTTGTACCCGGGAGGGTCGATCACATAGAAAAGAGGTCAGCCAGGCCAGAGCCTGATCAGGGATACCCATCAGTGCAGCATCCTAAAGCATAATGATGGTACCATGAAGTATATTCCATGCTGAGCTCCATGGTCTTCTTTCAGCCTCCGAACATTCACACACATTTCTATGGTCAACTGCCTTTCAATGAAAATTGTTCTTGTAGTAAATCGTGAACGGCACTTCCCCAGCTGTCGAAGACAATTAAGACCTCAGAGAAGCATAATCTTGCCTGGTGATTTCTGTGTCTTTGGAGGATTTTAAGCACAAAGAACCATAACAGAAGAGAAAACCTTGTGCAACACAAACAATCAGTGTATCAGAGTGCATGAACCCAAAAGACTGACTGTTTATTTTGTAACTTTTCTGGTGAGTCAGTGTGAGGAATTGCCATCTGGCAAGGGTGCAATGCCCTGACTTTTTGGATTTTTAGTACCTAAAATGATGCAGCGATTGCTTCTCCAAAGGAGTAATCTACTAACCAGATTCCCCTTTGTCGCCACTTCATGCAAAAAGCATAGTGCACTTGTGCCCTGCTGCATCAGTAGCCTGATCCGCAGCACCCATTCTGCTCATGGCGCAGAGCAGGTTCAAAGGTCACAAGAGGCCCACTCAACTCCTGCGGTGACAGCAAAGTCAGTGCAGGACAGGGGTGACATTCAAGATATGGCCCCTGTACAGAAACTACAACGATCATGAGTAGCCCATGCTGGTGGCAGGGTAATCTCTAAGAATAAGCTATGGCTGCGTTTAGGCATAGTGCATGGCGATTCTTATGATTGTGACGGTCACAAACCAATTGATATTGCACATGTGTCGGCTCCTGTGAGTCCGCTCTGCTGTGGAAGGGAATCTGTATTAAAGTCAGATGAGCCGATACTGCCACCCAGCAGAACCAAAACCCAGAGGACCCAGCCTCTCCGATTCTCCTTGTCAAGGCTGGTAACTGCCTCCCCCAGAGACCACCACACAGCAGGCAGCGGCCCTGGGCCCAGGTATCAAAGGAGCACACCCATTCAGGAGGAGAAGCCTCACACCAGGGAGCTGCATGTCTAAATGTCTTTTGTTATCAGTAGGACATAACGGGGTGGGAGTAGGATAGGCAGGACTGCTCTGGACAATGGAAGAAGCTTTCCCCCCATCTTGTTTCTCACTGTCCCTCTTTCCCTTTCCTGTCTCCTCTGCTTCCACTGGAGCAAAGCATTTTGGGTGCAAGATCAAGAGGGCAAAGTCTGCTCCAGCCAGAAGCAGGGATTGGTCCCCTAACACAGGCTAGCCTTAGACCAATCACAAGAGGACTTATGCCTTTCAAAGAAGGAATCTTGCACCTCTTCAACAGAATACCTTCAGTTCGAGGATCCATTAAGGCCGAAGAGACATTCTGGGGACTTTAACCTGGACTTCCTTTGGGACAGTTCCACTGTCCAAAGCACTCCACCAGAGTTGAAGGAGCCATCCAAGACAGAACCACTAACCACTCCCATGGACTATCAGGAGTCACCAGTGCTGAGGACCAGGACCCGACCAACCAATCTACAACAGATCTTCTGTGCCAGAAGAACAGACCCTGAAGTGGATTATCATGTCCTCCAGCCCTTTGCAAAGTCCTCACAGCAACCTGGAAGGCCAGATCGGCCAAAGCTCCCTGTTCAACCGCACTGAACCAGTCATTCGCGTTCCCCGCATCCTGGACAAGAGGGAACGCGCTGGTGCTGGTATCTGCGTTCCTCCAACCAGCTGAAAGATTGCACTGATCTCCATCCGCCCGACATGGAATCGAGTCCTAGCAGAACCTGTCAACTGCCAGGCTCGAAGTGTCTGCTCAACATTAGAAGCCAAACCAAATCTTTGGAGGGTCACTCGCCGATCCTACCCAAAGGTAACCACATGGCTCGGGCCAGCAATTCAGACTGGCGCCGCCTCAATGCTTGCATCTCAACACCCTCTTGATCACCACTTCACGATGACCGACTGTCGACTCGGCCTGCTGGAGCGTTACTAGCCAACCTCTGTCAGCGGCTAAGGCCTGACTCGGTCAGGCCAACGTTGAAGCGTTCTTAAGACCGCCCCGACCTGCATCACTTGGACTGCCACCACTCAACCGCACCGAGCACCGGCATGCGACCCTGCTCGACATCCACTTGCTGCCAGGGCCTCTGTGATCCTACATGCCTGACTGAGCCTGATCAGCTTGCATCAACGTTTAACCCGGGTCCAATGCGTCAGCCCACCAAGAACCAAATTCAGGAACTGTGACACTGAACTGCCCCCGTGGTACACTTGGGCCCTAGAGACCGGTTAGGTCACGATCATCGCTGTCTTCACGGAGATATCTTTTTTTGGTAGTATCTTACCAACCACCCCTAGAACTAACCTCAAAGTGCTAATTTCTCCAGTCTGTCGCATCTTCTATGTCTTTCCTATACGGTGGGTTTTTACACAGTAATCTCTCTAGGTTCTACTTGCAGATTGTGTTTTCATTAAAGTGTTTATATTCTTATAGAACCTTGATTGGACATCCCCTTTATTTTGGACTGCGATACTCTGTTTATGTCACTACTGGTTCACCTTCACACCGCTCTTAGGAGTATACCCTGCCCTTGGCCCACGTTACCACAAAAGGCGAAGGAGGTACAACTATTAACTGTCCCTGTTTTACCTTTATTATTGCGTTGTGTTTTTTGATTTCTCGAAGTGTGAGGGCCGAGTACTCCTTCAAGGCAGAATCTAATTCGTCACAGTCAGACGTACAAAAAGGTTAGCATACCTCTTGACACTTTTTGGGTGGAATGCGTAAATATTATCTAGGGGACCAAAAGGATCAGTTCGGTCTTTGTCCAGGGTATGCATTGGTCATTGCCTGAAGCCCATTGGTCATTGCCTGAAGCCTCCCAAACATTAATATTAATGACAGTGGACGTTCTAAGTCATAAAAAAGTGAGAGTATGGCTGTTCTACACAGGTTGCCACTATTGCCAAATGCCAAATTACCTCTTAGTAATAATTGAAAGGATGCATTTATTTATTTTTTTTATTTGTATTTAATCAAAAAGATTTTTACAAAAATAGACTTTTTGTCATGCTCTTGTCGTGCTGAAGAGAGAGCAGAAGAAAAAAGAACTTGACTCTCTAAAAATGTGCCTATCTTGGCAAATTTACGGCTTCCAGTATTTTATATGTAGCTATTTGCCATTGCTTTTTCTCTCCTCCAATCAAACGAAACCAACATATTTCTTCGTCCGAGATGATGAAGTCTGAGAAGATTGACCTTAGTTATCGTTCTCTTATATGTTGGTTTGCGGCACATTTTAGGAGTAAGTGACGGATTGTTTCCTTTTCTTGTGTTTTGCAGAAACGGCAAAAGTTGGTTTCCGGCTTGCCTCTAATGGCAAAGATCTCATTGGTCGGCAGTAAGTTTAAGCTGGCACGTAGCAGGATGTCTCTCCCCTTCCTTGATGGGAACTTCTTAATGTATTCTTGGAGTTTGTTTATTTTCTTCGTATTAGGTGGCAGGTGTGTAGTTAGTTTGTTCTTTCCTGCTGTTTCCAAGGTAGATATCCAATCGAGCTCTCTCATTTTTGTAAGTATTTTCTTTGGGTTCTTTATAAGTAAATCTTCATCTGCCTGCATCTGTTCCAACACTCTGATGTTTTTTTCTTTCCTGTTTACAAGCCGTTTACTTGTGTTTCTTTCTATTTCCTGATTGACGAGGTTGCATATTGACAAAGGCTCTGCCATCCGGCATTTCCTGTACAGCATTAGTGTTGATTGTGTCACTGTACTTTTGAGGGACGGTAAGCTGAGCTCTTGAAGGATCGATGCGATCGGGGTGGAATTTGGTAGCGTTAGAACTTTCCTCCAAAATTTTGCCAAGATGTTCGGTGGCAGGTTGATCATTACGTCTTCGCCATATGTAAGCGTTGGCATCACCTTTTTCTTATAAAATTCTAGTACTGGGATTAGCGAGTATCTGCCAAACTTTTTGTCTATGGCCCTGGCTTGGGCTGCCATTTTGTTGACTTTGGTCATTATAGCTAGTTGCATCGCTTTATCCTGTTTTGAAGAGTCCAAGATCACTCCTAGATATTTGAAATCAGATACTCTTTCAATTGGTGTTCCTTCCAGATTTAGTCTTGATTTTTCTTTTTTCCTGATGGATGTTTCTAATATCAGGAATTGCGTTTTTTTTACATTTATTTCCAATTTGTTTTTTTGCATGTATTTTTGTAGCTTTGTTAGTTGACGCTGAAGTCCTATTTGCATTTGGTCCAGTAAGACCAGGTCGTCAGCGTAAAGAAGTCTCGTTATGGGAGTTTTACAAATTTTTGGAGGGAATGATCGTGTTTCAGTGTCTTCCTCGTTTATGTCACCAATAAATGCCAGGAATAAAGCTGGAGCCAGCGGGCAGCCCTGTTTCACACCTCGTGCTGTTGGAATAGGTGCTGACAACAAACCACTTTGATCCAGTCGGATGCGCATGCTGGTGTCGGTGTACAGGGCCTTGATCGGATTCAGTAAGGCTGATAGGCAGTCCCAGGCTTCCAGTTTTGACCAAAGGCTAGACCTGTCTATGCGATCAAAGGCCTGAGTAAGGTCAATGAAAGCAACAAAGATTCTTGTACCCCCTTCCAATACTCTGTTTTACAGCACGTTTATCATCAAGATGTTTGCCGTCGTGCCCATGTTTTTCTTGAATCCCGTTTGGAAGGGGTCGTTGCAAGGTGAATTTTCCGCCCAGATCTTAAAGCGGTCGAGGAGCATTGAACCAAACACTTTCCCCATTACATCAAGGAGAGCAATTGGTCTATAATTTACTGGGTCCTTTTTGTCTCCTTTCTTGAAAATAGGTACCACCGTAGCTGATTTCCAAGAGGACGGTATCATTTTCAGGTTCGAACATCTTTCAAAGATTTTACTCAGTAGGCTAGCCCACTCCTTTAGGTTTGTTTTTAAATCCACATTCGTAATCCCGTAGGGGCCTGGGGCTCGTGAGTTTTTTAAGCCCGAGATCTTTAAAGGAAAGTTCCGCGACTTTTTTTTTATTGTCCCTACGGTTCGGCCATGTTTTTTTAAGCATACATCGGTAGATCGTAGAAAACTTTCCTATGGACCTTACCCGACTTTTCGTCCATTAACGCACTCGAAATCAGCCGCCATTTTCTGATAATCCTATCATTTCCCCCCATCGCCCTGGCTCACCTGCTTTTGCGGCACTAAATCAAATCCCCCGCCCCTGAGCCTGACATCAGCAGACGCGTACCGCCCATTTCGCAACGCCAAAGCACGTTTCGTGTCAACAATCGCTGCGCCTCAGCTAATGAAGTGTCGCCATGGAAATGGCAGGACGCCTCTTTCCTCAATAAGTATAAACACACCGTTTCACAACACACAGCAGCAGATTTTCGATTCCATTCCTCTCTCTGTGTTAATTTGAGTATTCTGTGACTCGTTTCTGTGCTCTGGTCAGCTACCTGCGCCGCTTCTAGGCCTTGTGAACACCTGTACCATCTCTGTAAATTATTTTACTTTCTTTACCACACAATGGCTACAATAATGCCGTATATGTACGAGCCCGAGTACACCGAGGAGGAACTACTGGAAAGGCAAGCACGCGAAAACGATGGGGATTCGGACGGCAGTTGGGAGGACCAGTCAACGGATGAAGAACCTGGACCATGTCGCATGGACGGCGTCTCCACCTGGTGCACGTGCAATCGGTGCGAGCTAATGCCAACTGAGGAGGAGAACTGCTGCTGCCGTGAAAATTCCGGGTGCTTGGCCTACATTTCGGAAGGCGAGCCAAGTCCGCAATGCATCACCGAGCTGCCAGAGTTCAGGGAAGCCTGCCTCTCACGGACCGTGTTGAGGATGATGATGGTGCTTATGCACGAACTTCGCGGCACTGTTCGTCCGCGTAATCCGAGTAACGAGTAAGTATACTCTGGTTTTGATGTCAGTGATGCCACTACTATTTCATGGTAGATAGAATTTTTTTCAAAGCAGAATGACATTTTTTACCTGAATCGACAGTGATAAGAAAGTTTTGTCATTTTAATACAGTTTGCATCTTTCTTTTTCACAGGTGGTACAGGCTGGTGGCCTATCGGTGCTTCACTTGGTGGCTTCACGGGAGGCTCGGACACCGCGTTCAGAGAGTAATACCTGCCTGTGCGGTACTTGCCATTAGACAACATTTCCCCAGCGACAGTGGACAATACCGCGGATTTTCCCTGGATGTGTTGCAACCGGAACTTTACAATGTGTAATTTTTATTATTTATGTTCAATTGAAATTAAGATCTAAAATAAAACCCAACATATATTTTAACAATGGTTGTTTTGATTTTTTAAATGAATCTAGTGTGTCTCCATTGAATAGTCTTCCTGTGCCTTGTCTTGTCACACCACATGTCTCCGGCCAGCATCCTCCCTCACGCTGGCCGCCCACCTTCAATCCACATAACCGTTGAACCCATATGCAGCAGACACCCATATATTCTCCTGGGAGGGTGAGGTATTTATAAACTCACCCCCCTGCCTTCCATGTACTAGATCCTGCAGCCTGCCTCTTACATGCAGTTAGATGGCCTCTCCTTGGTGAGGCCCTGCGGCAAACGAGTCTTGTCTGCACGACCACCGCCCCAATCCACCCCCCGCCCTATCAAAGGCAGTTCGCACCGGGGTACTTGTGCTGGCAAGTGGAGCTGTCAGGGAGCGATAAAGGCCAAGAGGTGCCAAAGACCATGTACACTTCAAAGTGGTCTATAGAGCATGGGTTGTTGTTCCCATGTCTACCTCCAGACCCCGTGTCTCCTGCCAAGCATCCCCCCTCACGCGGGACGCCCCCCGGCAATCCACATAAGTGTGTCTCCATTCAGGAGTCTTCCTGTGTCTTGTCTGCACGACCACCGCCCCAATCCACCCCCCGCCCTATCAAAGGCAGTTCGCACCGGGGTACTTGTGCTGGCAAGTGGAGCTGTCAGGGAGCGATAAAGGCCAAGAGGTGCCAAAGACCATGTACACTTCAAAGTGGTCTATAGAGCATGGGTTGTTGTTCCCATGTCTACCTCCAGACCCTGTGTCTCCTGCCAAGCATCCCCCCTCACGTGGGACGCCCCCCTGCAAACCGCATAATGCCACGACATATACACGTAATTCATTCACAAACACACCCCTGTTTCGAATTCTTTATAACCCACTTCATATTTCTAATGAGAACTTCTTTGCGCTTTGCTAGTCAACCCGTGAAGGTGCTGGTTGTCTGCTCTTCGTCTCTGTGAACTTCCGTGACCACTTCGAGCAAACTCATCAGTTTTCAACCTGTGAGCTGCTCCCTGTTCTACGACAAGAAACTACTCTGATCCCTGCATCTAACTGTTTGTTCGTCAAGGTAAGGCCATGTACCATAATCATTTTGCGTCCAATTTTTTAATTTATATCTATTTGCTAGTAGTCATCAAATTGCATCCATGTTTTCTTTTCGTTCAAGACAGTACATGCAATGAACTAGTCACATGTTCTGAGTTTAGTCAAATTATTTTTCTATTTTTTTAAAGTTATTCAAATACTTATCCGCATGTGAATAACGTGTATAGTTCCAAGAACCAAAACAAACCTTGCATTGAGCCTTTTATGTGTCAATTAATTTTTTAACACATTGGTATTCATAGAGAATTGTTGATCTTTACTTTTCAGAACTTTCCACAATGCCTGCCTGTTCCATTGGTGGTTGCCCTTCGAAGACCCATAATAAATCTGAAGGTACTATAATGCATGTTTTCCCTAAGACAATAGATCAGATAAGAGAATGGGTCCGATATTGCGGATATCCACCGTCTGAGCTTGAAAGTAGAGTCCTAGAAGTCTTTGCGGACAAGAGGGGTGATCGATACCGCATCTGCAGCAGGCACTTTAGCTCAGACATGTACTCCACATCATTGCTAATAAAGAAGAACACACCGCGAGCGAGGCGAAAATTGCTCCCAACCGCTATTCCCACTCTATTCGTCCACATCCCTCCACTGGTGAGTCAAGTTTACGGATTTAGCTCTCGGCCTTGCGGTAGTGTGTAGCATTAGCTAACAATAATTTCCCCATTTATGTTTCCACTCAATATGAAGGCGGAAGATTCTCCATCCGTGTCGTTATTGCAGTCATCAGCCACTTCAAGCGCCTATCGGGTAATCTTACTTAGCTATTCTGCCACTGACTTGTTTTAGGCATGTAAATCAATAGTTTTAATTTATCGTGTGATTATTTTACCTAATGGTACACCCTAGTACTCGTCCTCTAGTCTTTGTTTTCAGTTATAATTATTGTTATCCAAAATAATGCAAGTACTGTCTTTCAGGGAGATGCTGAGGTACTGTCTTTCAGGGAGGTGTTGATGTCACTCAGATGCTCGAGGTACGTTTCCGGACAGTTCCATCGATGTCGATCATCAGATCTTGCATTCTTGTAGCGTGATTGTTACACACAATGTTTCTTTCGTTTTTAGCCATTGATATGTCCTTCTGTCGTCGCCCTCCTATGTGTCTTCTTTTTTCAATATTGTGTTCATTACTAATGAAAGTCCTATGTTTCAGGGAGTCGATGGAGCATTAGTCCAAGAAGAAGGGGGAGCATGCAGTTACGGGTCGGCGCAACAGCTTGCAGAAGTGTGCACCACAGTTACATCGTCCCTTGATGTTCTTATGCATTTCGAGGTATGGATACTGACAGTTCAATCAAGCGAAATCATATGACGTGATTACATCCCCTATACTTCCTTCTTTATTAACGCAAGTACTATGTTTCAGGGAGATGACGGAGCTTCTTCTACAAGAACATCACCCCTAGTAGTTGATGCAGATCTCTGGGTGGTGACACTTCCAACAATCGAGCAAATCGAATCATATTTAGATATCCATTATTTATTTTAGACAACTGATCATTTGTGCAGGTCTATTTAGATGAGCCGTTGACGCCTGCACAAAGTTTATGTTCTTTTTAACAAAATAGAAAACCATACTAATGCAATTACTGTGTTTCAGGGAGTTATTGAAGCATCATCTTCAATAATATCATCAATGGAAGTCTAGGAGGAGCCCGAGGTATGGATCTTGACAGTTCCATCTAACTAGATCAACAATGCGCAAATAATTGTCGTTTGAATGTTCTACACAAAGCGTTCATTCGTGTTTTGCTGTTGAGATGTACGTGGGTATTGGTCCCCAAGTACATTTTGTGTTTTCAATATTATTATACATACTAATGAAAGTTCTATGTTTCAGGGAGTCGATGGGAGCGTCAGTGCGTGATGGATGTGCTTATCATGAAAATATAGTCGTTGTAGCGCAAGAGGAAGTGGAGACATGCACACACGAGTCGGAGCAACAGCGTCCTGATGTTGAAGTTCGAGGCAAGAAAGTTTCAAAGAAAAGAAAGCAAAAGAAGGTTAGTGTCCTGGTCACTATATTATGTTGTTTTTCACTGTTAATAGTTCAATACTGTAAGTTGTGTTTAAACTGAACATCCCTTTTCCAATCTGTCCTCTAGTTGCGAGTGGGTGTACGAACTAGATCTACACAGACAGTGAAGCGAACGAGAGATGTTGCTTGTCAAACCTTTTGGCAGGGACTTGAGACTGGAGATGCATCGTGCCAATGGGAAGAATATGAAGTGATTGACAAAGGAGCTAGTGAATGTCCTCCTGGTAGTTCGGATGCAGTCGGAGATCAATTCACAGAATCCACACCCGCAAAAACTAAGAACGCGAGAAAGTTGAAGAAATTGTTTTTTTCACCCATCGCCGGAGAAGGAACAGATGTTGCTATGGAAGAGAATGAAGTGGACGACAATGAAACACCATCAATATCACTGAACATAGCGGAAGACGATATCAGAGATTCTACCTTTCATGTGAGTGACATGTCCTCAACGTTACAGGCCGAACCAGCTGGGATGCAGAGTGACAGTATAAGGAAAGAGGCCAAATTCATTGTATTCGATAGTTGTTTGATTGATATTATTATTCGGATGAAATGTGGGCATTCGGTTGGTGGAGAAGTATGTGGGGAGCCATTGATTAATGTGACTCGTGCAATTCGAGGCACTAACCTTAAAATACATGCCACCTGTACAAAATATCATCCTTTTTCATGGTCTGCACAACCCATGCTGGGGCAACTGCCAGCAGGCAATCTACTTTGTGCAGCGGCTGCACTTTTTAGTGGTTCAAGTTTTAAAAAGTTAGAGTCTTTCTTTCAGTTTGTGGGAATCCATTTCATTGCGAAAACTCAGTTCTACAAATACCAAACCGATTATCTATTTCCAGCCATTAGCGAAGCTTGGAGAATGGAAAAAATGTCTATTGATAGTACATTCGCGGGCAAACGGTTCAGGCTAGCCGGTGATGGACAGTGCGACAGCCCAGGATTTTCAGCCAAGTACTGCACCTACCACTTTCAGGACATGGAAAGTAAGACAATTGTGAGTTCGGTGGTCGTGCAGGTGTCACAAAGTACATCCTCAGTGGCCATGGAGAAAGTTGGCTTTGTAGCATCATTGCAAGAACTACAATCGCGGGGAATGGTGATCGACCTGATAGCCACGGACAGACACGTTTCAATTGCCAAGACAATGAGAGAAGAGTACAAAAATATAAATCACCAACGTATGGCATCTTGCAAAAACAATCAATAAAAAAATGTCGGCTGCAGGTAAAAAAAAAGATATGCAAGGTATTTCACAGTGGTCCAAGTCAATCAGCAACCATCTTTGGTGGAGCTCAAAAACATGTGGAGGGTCGTTGGAAATTCTACTTGAAAAATGGCGTTCAGTAATGCTACACTGTAGCAACGTTCACCGCTGGACCACAAACCAACATTTCCACAATTGTGAACATGGCCATTTGTCCACAGAGGAGGCACGGAAGAAGAAGTGGTTGATTCCTTCATCACCCACTCACAAAGCCATTGAAAAGATTGTATTTGATAAAACTATAACAAGAGATTTGAGGGGACTCACGGAATTCTGCCACACAGGAGATTTGGAGGTGTTCCACAATATGTGCCTAAAGTACAGGCCAAAACGATTGCATTTTGGCATGGAGGGCATGATAAATCGGACTCTTCTAGCGGTCTTGACACATAACCATAATGTTGGCCGTCAACAAAGTAGGACGACCGGAACTTTAGGGACGCTTCGCTACAATAAGGCCTTCACTAAAAGAAGTAAACAATGGGTGATCAAACCAGTGTTTGAGGATATGCAATATGAGTTTATTGAGAGACTTATTGTTGATGTCCTAGATAGGCACATACATGGAGTTGTGAACGAACCTGTGCAGGGGACAACTGCATTGCCACCCAACATTGCCTCTGTTCCATGTCCACCTAAAGCAGAGCTCATTGAGAAATACACATCACGGTTTAAATGATTGTAATTTGATTGTCTGTTCTCTCGAGTCTCCTCATGTTGCAGGCCCATTGAATATGTTTATCTATGTAATGTGTAAATAAAAGTGATTGCTCAGTGTACATGCAATGTGTCTCTCCACCCTTGCCCCTCCCTTCACCGTGCAGTAGTGCGAACCACCCGGGTGTCACCTGTGACTTTGCTCTCGAGTCTCCTCATGTCGCAGGCACATTGAATATGTGTAGCTATGTATTGTGTATATAAAAGTGATTGCTCAGTGTACATGCAATGTGTCTAGCCAACCTTGTTCATTTGTGCATTAAATTAAACCAAACAGTAATATAAATCATTTTTCAAAAAATATAGAATGTCTCCGTATTTATGGTTCTCTGGGGCTGCAAAGCACGCAGACAAAATGCAAAGATGGAGTGTAAATTTCAAGTCCTGTGAGATGGCCTTACACTGAATGTAGCTAACTAGGAATGTGTGCTCGTTCAAAGTGAAGGTCAGCTGCTTTGATTTTTTGCTCGGGTGCCGGAATGGCCCACAACTCAGTATAAGGTTCTATTGTTATTTGACCTTGACAGGCCGGGACCATCCCGAAAGACTTCTTTTTGGGGGTGTGGTGCAATAACGTAAACGATAATGAATATAATTTCAGAAACGAAAGCCATTTAATGTTCGTTCATTAGAAGAAATAACGTCGGCATAGAAGGAGTGGTATTTCGGGGCTGCCCTACGCACAGACACAATGGAAAATGCAAATATAATGTAAGTAACTCTTTAGATGAGTTTATACCGCAATTTAATTACTATACAGTAGCTTTAAAGACGGGTTAAGTTGTACTTGTTCTTTCTGTGTGGCATATTGTTTTGTACCGCCCACTATCTTGAGGAGAACCATCTCCTTTTACGGAAGCACCTCAAAACCTTCCTCTTTGCTTCTGCTTTCTCTCTCCCTCTCCCCTGCTACAACTGGTCCACTGTCTGCGACCTCGGTCCTGGGCCCTTCCACTCTCCACCTGCACTGCCTCCCTGTCAACCCCTGCACTGGGGGACTGTCTCAGTATCCTACAGCCCCCCCTTGACGTATAATACCCAGTTGCACTGTCCTAGCTATGAAATAATTTCCCGACCTAATATATAAAATGAATAATTTTAATAAAGATCTGATGGTGAGACTAATTTCATTTTTTATGTTTTTAAAACAGGTACATCCTTCATCATTGTATGTGTCACGAGTACCAGACACCGGCGGATGGCTTTTATAACCGCCAGTTGCTTCTCCGCGTGAACAACGTTACCACCCTGACCATTTTATGGGACGATCGCCAAGTACAAGTATGCCCTTACGCGGTACTAACGGCTAGATGCAACATACAGACCGTTGTGGTGGCCTAGTGCCTCGTTGTTGGAACAGCCATGCGATTATCAGTGCGACCAAAGAGCTTATTTTATCGTAATCCAACACCCTGTGTACTGCACACGAACATCGCTTGCCTCAAGACGAACTATTTTGGATCGACAGCAAAGAAAAATGCAAATCGCTGAATATTCTCTAAACATTTGATGTCCAATAAATGTACTTTGCCAAATGTACAATCTTGCCGTTTGCTTTTAAACCACAGTTTCATATTCCGAATTGTGGCGCTGTATTGTGAGCTGATCTAAGACCCTGTGTACAGCAAAGGAACATCGCGTGCCTCAAAACAAACTTTTTGGAACGTGAGCAAATAAAAATGCAAATCGCTGAATATTCTCTAAACATTTGATGTCAAATAAATGTACTTTACCAAATTTACAATCTTGCGGTTTGATTTAAAAGTACAGTTTCATATTCCGAATTGTGGCGCGCTGTGTTGTGAGCTAATTTGTGTTGGTTTCCGGGTTCTGTGTGGAGTCGCGTAGAAGACGCCTGGGCGCGTTTGCCTACGCAGCACAGTCACGTCACGGATTGAGGCGGGGAATATGAATGTTTTGATAAGTCTGTTTCAGGGGCGGGGGATTTGATTTAATGCCGCAAAAGCAGGTGAGCCAGGTCGATGGGGGGAAATGATAGGATTATCAGAAAATGGCAGCTGATTTCGAGTGCGTTAATGGACGAAAAGTCGGGTAAGGTCCATAGGAAAGTTTTCTACGATCTACCGATTTATGCTTAAAAACACATGGCCGAACCGTAGGGACAATAAAAAAAAAGTCCCGGAACTATCCTTTAATTAAATTTCCTCTGGGTTGTCCACTCTTACCCATGGCTCCAGGTTATGCTCTATAGATGCCCCCGTTTGAGTTGTTGGCGCCTGGTACATAGTTGTAAAGTGTTTTGTCCATGTTGCCTCCCCAATCTCGCTTATTATGGATTTTTCTTGCAGGTCGTAGGTGGATCTCAATGTGTTCCAAAATTCCTTTGTGTTTCTTCCGCTTATGGTTTTTATAATATTTTCCGCATCTTGCTGGTAAAGAATCAATCTATATCCTTTTACCCATGACTTGTAGAGTCTTGTTGCCACTTCGGCTTCTTTTACTGCTACTAGTGTTCCTGTAAGTTTCGCTCTGCGCAGGGTTTTTCGAAGATCACAGCGTTTCTCCGCCAATGTTTAATCAAACACATGTCTTGGAGGATTTTCAACTTTCTTTATTGTACTTCGTCAAAAGGGGGATATAATCCGTTTTGTTTGCACCCATTTTCTTTGACATAGTATTGAATCTGTTTTTTATGTCAGCAATGGACTCTTTTGACAGTTTCAATCGATTTCCCTGCGCGTTTGTAGTTACGTTGAATTCAATGTAGTCGTTCGGGGGGCTTGTTGACTCCCAGATGGTTGACAGGGGATTGTGATCACTGGCTTTTACTGTTGTTATTTCGAAGGATTTGGTTATTGCCAGGATGGGTTCAGTGACGAAGATATAATCTATTGTTGCCGTAGATTTGTTTCTTTCCCACGATGGTGGACGGTTTGGATCTGGGAAAGCTTAGTAATAATTGAGAGGATGCACTTATCAATTTGTAGGGAAGTTTGCGAGTCCTGCAACAAGGAATAATTATAATGAAGAAACCGATAAATATGTAAAGCACTCTGAGCTAGTTAAATCAACGAAAACCATCATGTGATTTAAAAAAAATAATATTTGCGCAGAGGTTGCACAACTTCACAGATACATTTTTAGAAAATGACTAACACCATACAGTTTGGGACAAACTGGGCCAGTGGCATGCATATGAGGAATTAGATGTAATGGGTGGTATTACAGTGGCATTTGAGGCTCCAATTGGCGATCATATGGTAATAGCACATGCATGTGTGAGGCTGCATGGTAGCCATTTGAGCTGTCTAGGTCGTGTAAGAGCCGGAGTAATGAGATAGACACAAATGTTGGTGGTTCCAAAATACTTCTTTTATTCAAATAATAAAAGGGGAGAGAAAAATGCCTCACCAGCCCTCTCTCAATGAGGAGTTTTCCTACTTCAACCCATAACTAATGTGACTGTCATCAGGATGTCAAAATAAGTGTCCAATACATGTCCACTGTCCTGTGTCCAAAATCTATTCTGACCCTCACATTACAACAGCTACAAAAACAACTACAGGGGGAAATCATGATGTACTCGGCTGCTTCCTTGCAACCGAGTGGTATTCCCTATTATACCACTTTAGTCTGTCACTCAAACTTCAAGCGCCCTTCTGATTGCCATGGGGGAAAATCAACATCCCTGGTCTTTCTGGTCCTTTATTTATACAGTATTTTTGATACCTGAAATAAAAGAAAGTACTGAAGTTAAAAGTAATACTTGCTTACTTGTTGACTTTGGTCTTCGTAGTCATGCCAGGGGGGACAATCCACGTCCCCTTGCCTTTCCTCTTCTATGCATAGTATTCTTTTTTACAACTGCTTATCCGCCTTTCCATGGTGTCATTATTTTGCTCTCTGTGCACCTGTTGACACGGGCTCTTTGTTGGTTTTTACATTGGCTTACAGCCTTGGTATCAGTGTTTGTTTCCTAGGATACACTTAGTGTGTTCTCCCACCATGTACACCAATGTCAGTATCTGTTATGACACATTTGTCTTACTCCTCTGTCCCCAGCCCAATATGTTGTATTTTTTATTTACTTTATTAAGTTCTTCCCTTGGGGTTATTTCCGTTTTCAAGGTTTGTATATTGATCCAGCCTACTTACTTTACTGTAAACAGCACTTAGATCTTCCTATAAAACCCTTCTATATAGTTGAAAATTCACTGTCTAGCAAATCTATTAAGTATTACTTAACACTGTCTATCCCCACTCTCCTCGATACCCGATTAGTGGTCTCAGCAGCGTTATTTTCTTCAACGCAGTGATGTCGTTTGCAACGGGTTACTCGCGGGGCGTTCATGCTCCGTTTCCACTCGTTGTGGCTGACACCAACCAGTAAAACTCCTGCTCGAGTCTCTCCTTTGATCTTTACCCCATTTGAGCAGTCGTTGAAAGGTATCCTTAACCGTCTCCCCGCGCGGCTGCCAACATCCTCTCACTTCTTTCCTCGAGTACCGGTTCTATTGGTAAAAGTCATTTAGGTCCAGACAGATAATTTTCAGCTCCTTTTCGTTTGCTGCCGGTCAGCTCCTCTGCAGCCCACCTCCTGCGCTGCTGCACACTTTGTGGACCGCTTTATTTGCTGTACTTCTGGTGCATCTCTGCAAAGTTTTGTTCCATTCTTGTCCTCGACACCCGGGGAAACCCTCCCGGTGGTTGTCTTCAGTCGACCTCGGCTGCCTTGGATCTGGCCAAAGCCTCTTGCTCTCTCTACTTGTTCACTCGTTCATCCACCGCCACAGCTTCCTCTACTTCTACTTCTGCTCTGATGATTCCACCCTCGATGTAGTCCCTCTTCTCTTTCATTGCTGACACTGTCACTAGAAGGAGAAAAAGGACTAGTCACGTACTGGGTATTTGTCTATTCTTTCCTCAATATGTGGTTTCTTTGTCACAGTACCTGTAATGAGCTTCACGTTACAGACGTACATGTAGCCATATGGTGCTGAATTGGATTCTGGTGTTTCTCTATGATTTTTGTAGAAGTGGACAGGGTTTTCTAGAGTATTCACTGCTCCCAACATGGTAAGCCAACACGCGTGTACACTTTCGTACACGGGCGCAGACGTTTGCTCACTTTTTGTAGCCACCGGCACCAGCTCACGTCCACGCTATTTGAGTTCCACTGGATCAAGGACAAAACACGTGCACGCTCGAAATTCCATCAGCACGCTCACTCTGGTCTTACATGCAGGATCATCAAGTCCACGTTCAGGGACATGCACAGCCCACTCACACAAAACGCCTGCATGCATTCAATGGTTTAGTCACACTGGGCTTTCAATTCACTCCCCTCCATTTTATCCACAGCTCTTCTGCAACCAGACCCCGATGAGCCACTGCGCATAGCCCACTCACACCCAGGGCTGGCATGCTACCCCAGGTTGTGGTACTCATCACTGAGTGAAGTCACCCAGAGGAGATTCTAACAATACCCTCCATTCTATCCACAGCCCTTTTATAATCCGACTCGGAGGAACAACAGGGTCCATCGGCCCATCCACGGGAGCCAGAGACTACGAGTAGTGAAACGCCATTTTGGTAAGAATGACCACGCTATACTCATTACCAATTCTTTGGGTGGGTATATTAATACATAGACCCACCTAGTCCTTCGGGTATCCCTTTTGTCTCCCCAAAGGCACTCGGGCATGCCAGATACCACAGAATTCTGTGATCACAATCGCCTACACTTTGAAAAGGGGATCCGCTCAGCAGCTTTCACTGTAGCGATACCTATCATACAGTAAGATAAGTGATTTGTTCTATTGACATCATCACTGTCTTTTAGAAATTTCAGCATTAACAACTTCTGTAAATAATGTTAGTTGATTCTGAACCCACATACTTTATTAACCACGCATCTCTTGTCATTGCTTTGACAGAGATCAACAGGACACCTTCTCTCCCAAAACCTGGTCCTTTTTCCTGATGAAGGCCAACCACACACCAGCTCCACTACAAAGCTGATTTTTTTGGCCGAAACACAGTAGTGTCGACAAACCTTTTTTTCTGTACCAGTGTCCATCACCAACACTTAATTGTGCACTATTGTGTATTGTGCTTACATGTTATCTATATATTGAATTCCCTAGATGTTGTAAGGGAAGAATCATGCTTACCATTATCCATTCCCATGAAGATGACTGGACTGCACTGTTGTGTATTTCGTACAGAGCTTTAGAAGTAAAGAGTGTCCCGTTCATTTTTTGATATACTGATGTACATTAAATATTTTGGGTCATAACATTCTCTTGACCCAGACAGCATATGAGAATAATGTCATTTTTCGTAGGAGTACTATTATGAAGGTATGTGTTTTCAGTCACCCTGATTATTGTATTATATGAGAATGAGAGTTCATACATAACTAAATTTAAGGACGTGCGAGACCGGCATGGTATCAAGAGAGACACAGACTCAAAGGTAACAGTTTCAAGACCTTTATTTAATAAAGTTCTGGGGTTGGTGTAATGCCTAACTGGCCCTAACTCTAAAGGGGTTGTTCCCTCAACTGATGTTTAAGGGCCGTCGATGTCTGAAAGTCCAAAAACAAAATCTGTCTCTCTCTGAACATATGCATGCCCTCACTATCAACAAAATGTGTTCAGGGATCTTCTTAAAGAGAAAATGGTGGTTAAAAAGGAAATGTAAACCACAGTTGGCATCAGGTAGTCATACCAATAGGTGTAGTTCTGCCAGTTCAAAATAGTTAAACTCAAAAGGGTTGCCCTTGGAAACCTTCCACGTGGGGCTCTTGACGTAAGTCAATAGAGTTCACAATGTCTCTCGGTCTCTTGGGATTCACTTACCCAAGCTTCGATCCTTCCAGTTCCAAACAAAGACAGTTCCTGTTAGGCCTCTCAGCGTTCCCTTCCCCAAGGTTTAGGCCTCTATTCAAAATGTTCAACAATGTCTCTGGTGGGCCTCTCAGGGTTCCCTTCCCAAAGCTTAGGCCTCTGGTTTCACACAAAAGTTCTCCTAGTCAAGATGCACTGTTTTAACACACAGTTCTTTCCATGGGGTAGTGTGGGAGAATTTAACAAACGCTGGGCTTTGGCTCCTCCCCTGCATGACCACTCTGACTCCTGACCCTCTCTTTTCCTTTTGGGCACCTTTACCTCTTGTGCTCTTTATCACTCAGGTTTTGTTTCTGTTTCACCTTCCTTTTCTTCTATGGTTCACTGCACCCTTCTCTCTTCTTTGCTGTGCCTCTTGCACACTCCTCTTGAATTTATCATGCCCCTGTCACAGTATGCTGTTCGGCCGTGCACCCTTGCACCTTTCTTTCTTTGTATCGTGCCTCTTGCACTTTCTCTTTTCAACCTATGGGTATCGTACCCCTGTTTCATGCTGTCGGGTTGCTTGCACCCTTTTCCTTACTTTCTCTCACTTTGTCATTCACTTTCTCAATCTGTCGGGTTGCTTGTACCCTTCTTTCCTGTTTCAGGTCGCTCGCACCCTCGCTTTGCTTTCTTTCACTAGTTTACAATCTTTCATTTATTTTCAATCTGTCAGGTCGCTCTTACCCCCTTTCCTGTCTCGGGTTGCTTCCACCATCACTTAACTGTCTTTCGCTTTGCTCCCCTTGTGCACTCTGCTTTTTCCTTGCTTTTTTTCATTTTCGTTTACCGCTTTACTTTCTGCTTTCAAGTCGCTGGTCCAGTCATCCTCATGCGCCTGGGTTTGTCTCATTCACCTAGCAAGACACACCCAGGCAGCGTGGCGCCAGCGAGCAGCTCCTCAGGATACAGGGCGGGGGGTCAGGGTCTCACCACCTGCCCCTCAGGCACCCCTGGGACCGTCACATGTCCCATGGGATTGAGCACTGGCCAGGACACGGCCATTAAGCAACACCTCGCTTTCCTCTGGCTTCACAGAGCCACATCTTCTTTGATACACTGCAACCCCTCTGGTACAACAGGCCAGCGTCTCAGCGTCCCGTTCTCCTCTGGTTCTCCCAGGCTTCTCGTGTTGCTGCCTTCATGTTCCAACGAGCAATCCCAGCTTCCTCGTACTTCTTGGCTGAATCACACCTTTTATACCTGAAGTAATTGTCACGTAGAGTCCGGTGTAAATGGTTTGGGTGGATTTCCTGACCATGCCCGACTATCAGTGGGACAGTACTGGTGTTACATGGTGTACCAGTTAACACATGGTAGGCACTCACTTTGTATTCTCATGTTTCTATGGGTAATCCTCATTGCTCCCAATCACCTTCTTCCTCCCAGTACTTATAGGAAATGAGATGGGGAGATGAAATGTGACTGTAGATTATATTTATTTAGTGAAACATTAGTAGGTGACTGACAGGGGATATAGGTAAACCCTCTAGCCTTGGTTTTATTTAAAGGGATAGCTTTCCCTCTTGGTATGCCACTGTGTACACCTGACAAACTAGCATACAAGCATGCAACTTGATAGTATTCCCTGTGGTCTAGAGTAGTGGAAGGTGAATGCATACTTCCCTTAAGACCATGTCTTTGTCTTATTGGAACTTCTTTCTCACCTAGTTTTTTTTATAATAAAATCCTTCCTTGTCCTCTCTTGTATCAGGGTTAATGAGGCCTGGACCAGGGATGATGGAACCAACATATCCCATAAGAGCTTCCGGAACACTTTCTTCCTCACTTATCCCGTTGGGATACCGCGTCTCGCCTCTACGCAGTTCCCAAGGACCCCCTGCCCAGGTAATCCTCCCTCGCTTGTCGGCCCCCCAGTGTTGGGATCCAAGAGCGATGGCCCTTCCCCGGCCATCTAAGCAACAGATCCCTGGAGACTACTTGTGAGAACGCACTCAGGTTTTTCACAGAAGTCAATGAATCCACTGAACGCAAGGCAACTATTACAAGAACAACAAACAGATAGTTGTCCTGTAAAATAAAAGCTAAACCACAGATAAAACGGAGAGGGCCAACATAATAAAACACTTGTCAGGAAGGCTTAGCATTAAAGGTAACTAGGCCATGCAGGGGCCTACAAGTTAAGCATATGCCCTTTTCCCAGCACCAAACAAATGATCAGGTCACGCTGCAAAGTTCCATAATTCTCATAGCGGGGTGCAAAATGTGCACTCGTCACTAGACATCGGCTAGTGATATTTGACTCTTGGTGAGCTGTGTGTATGTTTAAAATTGAGATGGCAAGTGAGATTTATGGCTGTCCAGTAGCTTGCAACTTGAATATTTGCCCAAACTTGAGTGCTCAAAGCAGTCAAGTAATCCACTTAGTTTCTGTTCAGCAGCCAAGCAGCTGTGCAGACCTCTCGGCCCTGTAACTTGATTGAACACATGCACTTTTCTTAAATAGGTTCCTTGTAATGTTTTAATATTGCTTTGTATGATTTTTTTTTATTCTTTAAAGAAATTGTTTCTATCTCATCATTGAGTGTAGTCATGATCTTCTGCATTGTTTGTAATATGGTTTTTAAGTATTTCCAAATAAACTTTCTTGATGATGGTATATTATGGTCAAATTTTATCCTAAATGCATTGAGATGTTAGATGAACTTTTTTAGAGCATATGATATGATATGGCACTTGTAACTCGCCTATAAACAAGTGTTTCAAGGCGCAACGAGGCAAGGAAGGGCGAACAGAGGGAGGACAGAGACACCGATATTACTAGGCCAAATGACAATGAGATCGCGATAGTGCATTGGAGGCGGGAGGGGGAGAGGGAGCAGCGCTTTACATGGGATCAAAACAATAACAAAAAGTGCGGCCAGCAGGTGGCAGGTGCAAGGGTAAGTGCAGACAGCAGGTGTTCAAAAGTGCAGGTAGGGGGACTGCATTGTTACACATACAGACCCAAGTGCAAGGGTTGCCGGGAGGCAATGCGGGTGTGCAACTGGGTGGGTAGGGACCTGGACCCGAAATCAGAGGGTAGCCAGGTGACCAGTGCAATATCAGACAGGAAAGGGGGAGAGGAAGAGAGAAGGCAGAAGCAAAGAGGTGCTTCCGGAACCGGAGATGGTTCCCCTCAAGTTTCAGAGAGGGTGGGAGGCCCCAGCCGAAGAAAGAGATCCACCACCAACTTGTTGCTTGGAGAAGCGACTGACCCTGAGAGAGTTGGAGGTGTAGGAGCAAAGAGCTTGAATAGGAAGTTATTTACGAAGAGAGAGTTGGAGGTATTGAGGACCCAGGCCCCAGAAGGCCTTGTGGACAATGCAGAGGGTCATGAACTTAATCATTGCAGCCACTGGGAGCCAGTGCAAAGATTTCAGTGCTGAAGAGATATGATCCCTGGGCTTGAGGCCAAGGACAAGTCTTGCAGTCCTGTTCAGGATGAGTTGCAGAGGGCGGAGAGTAGAAGCAGGAAGATTTAGGAAGAGGCTGTTGCAGTAGTCCAGCCTAGAGAGAACCAGAGCTCTAGAGACAGTGAGCTTCTGGGGGAAGGAGAGGAAAGGAAGAATAGCTCTGAGGAGGTGCAGTTGATAGTTTGACTTCTTAGAGACGTCAGAGATGTGAGGAGAAAAGGAGAGTGTGGAGTCGAAGATGACCCCAAGGTTCCTAGCCTCCCAGGTGGGAGCAGAAAGAGGGCCAAGGGAGGCCGGCCAGAGAGTGACGGGAAAGGACAGGAAAGGTGGGTGCAGGTGTGCCGATGAGGAAAATCTCCATCTTACTTGCATTAAGGAAGAGATCGTTGGTGGCCTACCACTCCTGGATAGCAGACAGACAGTCAGAGATGAGAGAAGGAGAGGAGGTGGCAGAGGGGAGTCAGAAAACGAGCAGTCATCCGCAAAGTACTGAAAGTTGCAGCAGAGAGCGGCAATTCGGTGGGCAAGAGGTGCCAGGTATTGGTTGAACAGCCAGGGAGAGAGGTTAGACCCCTGGGGAACACCACATGTAGAGAGTGAGATAGAGGAAAGGAAGGACCCAAATTGGACCTAGGAGGGTTGATCAGAGAAGAACGAGGTCAGCCAGGCCAGGGCCTGATCGGTGATACCCAGGATATCACAAAGACCATTGAGCAGGATGGCATGGTTGACTGTGTCAAAGGCAGAAGAGCGATCGAGTAAGATGAGGATAGAGGGGAGATCAGAATCAATGTTAGAGAGCAGGTCTTCACGGATGTTCAGGAGAGCAGTTTCTGTGCTTCTGGCTGCTCTGAAGCCAGGCTAATGATCATGGAGACAACCAACAGAATCGGTGTGGAGATTAAGCTGGGAGATGGCCAGCTTTTCCATGAGTTTGCCCATGAAAGGACTGATGGAGATCGGGCGATAGTTATCCGGGCAGGAGGGGTCGGCTGAGGTTTTCTTGAGAAGAGGGTGCACAAGAGAGTGCTTCAAGAGGGAAGAGAAGGCTCCAGTGGCGAAAGAGTGGTTGCAGAAGTCAGCCAGGGCAGGAGTGAGGGTGTCAATGTAGTCCTTGATGGTTTTGGAAGAATAGGGAAGAACCTGTTTTGATGTGACTTTCATAGATCAGACTTGTCTAGAAGCCTTTTCAGGGGAGAATAGAGGAAAGGAAGAGAAAGAGGGAGGAGAGGTGGCAACAGGGGGGCCGGAGGTAGATGAGAGAGTAGAGGGAGGATGAGGAGAGGCCGAGTCCTGGGTTTTAGAGATGAAATGAGAAGCCAGGGCCGTGCAGAGGACCTGGGAGGAGACAGGAGAGGTAGAGACTGCAGCAGGATTGGCCAGATCCTTGCAGACTTAAAATAGTTTGCCCGAGTTGTTAGATGCTGCAGAGACGCAGGCTTGGATGTGGGCTCTCTTCTTAGTGCGGACAAAGAGCCGATATTGCCTTTGGGGCAGGCCAGTTTGTCACATGATGCAAAAGAAGCTAGCCATTTCCTCTCCGCCACCCTGCACTTTCGTTTAAGAGTGAGTAGGTCAGAGTCATACCAGGAGTTTCAGTTGGCTTTGGGCTTTAAGTGGATCCTCATGACGGGGGCAAGAACATCAAGAGTATCAGAGATAGAAGAGTGGAGCATGGAAAGGGCTGTGCCAGGATGTGAGTCAGCCAGAGAAGGAGGAGGGGGAGAGAAAGTGGCGGCGAAAGCCTCAAATGACACATGCTTCATGAGTCGGATGACCAAGAAGGTAGGTGGCAGTGCTGGAGTTGGCTTGGCTGGGAGGAAAGGAGAAAGTGATCACTCCAGGAGAGAGGAGTGGTGAGGGGGACAGAGAGGGGGATGTCTGAGGGGATCAGAACATCAAGAGTGTGCCCTGCAGAGTGAGTCGGGCCAGAGGGGAGAATACAAAGAGAGAGAGTCGCAGAGGTCGCAAAAGAGTCCAGAGGAGGGACATGAAACACCCAGGTGGATGTCAAAGTCTCCAAGAAGGAGGAGTTGAGTGGTCGAGGCAGTAAGGGAGGAGGAGAGGTCCGCCCACTCAGAGAGGAAGGAGGTGATAAGACCAGGTGGCAGATAGATAGTAGCCATGGTAAGAGAGTGGCCAGGAGGGAGAGTGCCTGCAGACAAGGCATTCGAAAGAGGAGTAGGCCTGCATAGGAATGACATAATGAGTGTATCTTTCAAAATTGACAGTGGTGATTTAAGAATATTAACAAATGTTTTAAAGTTTATACCAAATTATTTTAGATTTTATGTTGTCTAGTTGTTGGAGATGTAACGTATCAAATGTGGAATTCTCTTAATAATGTATTGTATATACAAAGCCAGTTTTTGGCTATGCGTATATTAAACAAATACATTTTACAATTACTTCGAGGTGGAAACCATTGCTAAATTTAGTAAATGTGTCCCAGCTCTCTCTTCAATTATGGCCTTCCCAGTATGATGAATTTGGCCACAGTGCATACATCATCTTCAACCTCATGTTTTAGTTTCCAAGTACACAAAGTGCAGTCTTCTTCAGATAGTGAGACCTGCAGCACAGTCTCTGCTAGAGATGACCGTTTACTGAGGGGGTCACCAATCAAGGATTCTATAAGACACTAACAAACAGTTTATTTGTGCACTCATGACAAGATTCTTTCCTTGATATTTCAGTTTCAGGTCTGGAATGCAGGTCAAGAGGCCACCATTGGCGCATGTGTACTTTGTACATTCAATTAGCATAAAAACAAAAATATCTCATCTGATTTATTTGGTCAAAGACAGTAAGTGTAGATTGACCGATTCACCATGCTTCTTGCTGACATAAGAATGAACCAGATGGGGATAAACAGTGTGTCTCACATGATCAATCCATCTCACCTCAAGCAATTCCTTGTGGAAAGGCATAGCAAGCAAGCACCACAAGGGATAGTGACAAAATTCCCAAAGCACATTGCCAAGAATGCCAAACTCTCCACCAGACTATCGGAGTCTGACCTTGAGAAGAAAAAACATTTGTCTAACACTAAAATGTCCTTCCTGACAAGTCAATGAAATTGGATCAAACTACAAATGTATTTATTAGTCAGTCTTCTCAAACAAAACATGAGCCTCTCTCTCACTGAACAAAGTGGAAACAATGTACACAAGCAGTACAGTTCTAACCCACTGAATGTGTTCACCATCACTGCTAGAGAAGAAAGCAGAGTTCAGAGTTGTCATACAGATTTAACATCTGCCATTTTTAATCCACCCAGACATCAGAAAGAAAAGTGTTGGCCTTGCATTAGACTCAAGCATTCCAAGTAGAGAAGTTCAAAAGTCCATACCTCTGTACGGCGTTCCAAGTGGAGTGACAAACACATTCCTTTCATAGTTCTTCAGCCGATCTGCTAGCGTGTGAACCTAGAATAAAGGCAAACAGCTACAACTTTTCAAGTAAAGAATATAAACAATGAGTGCATACCAAGCATCATTTTTCTATTTAAACCAGACCATACCTGCTCTTTTAACTCCTGCTCCTTCAACTTGGCCTCATTGAGGAGAGTCGTCTTTTGTGAAAACTGTGTCTAGAAGTAAGAAAGATCCAAAATGAGACATCTGGGCTTTATTTGTTGTGTCATCAGGCTCTATAAAGGTGTTTGACTTTAGTACAGAAAGGCAGTCTTAAAGAAGAATCACATTAGTGTCTTATATGCAATTTTACAGTGAAACTTACAGCTTACCTGAAGCTCTTCCATTGTTATTTGAAACAAAACAAAAAACTGTAATCGGACAAATACTCCTTTTTGAGCTAGCTCTGCAAAAAGACATTTTCTACTAATCCACCAATGTTTGGCCACTAGTAGAAAATGAGCCAGTGAAACCCCACTAGCTGGGCCAGCTCTACATAACATACAAATCCATCCATCAATAGATAAGCCTTAACATGCAACTCATCTGTAAATATAGAAATGTTTCACATATACAGCATTTTGCAAAATACCCTAGATTTTCAAAGCGCTGAAAATATTAAACGGGAAAGCATCCGCTGATAATTCATACAGCTTATCCAAGCATTAACAATGCCAATAAAAGTCATAAAACGACTGCAAATAAATACAATTCAATTCAATTGCAGATGCTTGAGGTTTAAAATAATGTGAAGTCAATTGTTTTAGAGATTTCTAAATCTGTATTTGCCAATAGCAATTCGCAGAAAGGACAACAATAGATTAGAATAAGAGTTGCTTCTTCCTACATATGAGATACAAATTACAGATCAGACATTTGTCAAAACATGTTCTGCATTAACATGATGTGTTATTAAAGGTTTTTTGGAATCTTCACTGTGATGAATCTGGACAATCTGTCCATTCCCCACAGAAGAGTACCAACCTCTGCAAGGCTAGGAAGGTGAGCCCGCTAAGCAAGAGCCTTCCTAGGGGTCTGGGCTAGGGAGACCTCACTGGGAGTGACCCCCTCTTGGGGACAAGGACTCCCATTCCAATAAGGAACTCTCATTCCAAAACACACTTTCTGCCTATATAGGTGTTAAAAAGACTGATATCTCCTGCTATGAATATAACCAACAGAGACCCTTCATTTGCTCTATTGGATTCAGGTAATGCTGATCTGGAGGCCATAATCAAAGAAGATGGATGCAATTGTTGTTCGGATGACGTGTTTAAGAGCAACATGGACTGCAAATGCAGGAGAGACTCCTACGGAGGGAGGAGAATCATTGCTACCCAGAGGCGAGCCTCTGCAGCATCGATGCCCTGGAAGGGGCAGCTACGGCAAGCCACTGAGCTAGGGGCGGCGTGGGAGAAGCGAGACCCACTGGCTGAAGGCTGGGAAACAGACCAAGCTAGCGGCTCCAATCAGGAAACAAATGGATACAGAAAGAAAACAGTCTTCCCTCGTGGCACAACCACTAGAGAACAGTGGTGGGACTGGTGCCCGGCAACCGACGCCAAGACCTGGGATAGAAAGGTCCCGAAGCTCCACACGGCAATTGCCTTTGCCAACGAGACAAGTACCGAAAGGGAAGCAAATGCTCCCTAAGTGAGGACTCAAGTGAAGGCTAAGAACTTTGGTTTCAGAGCTTTACGAAACCGACAACAATGCCAAAGTCAGAGAAAATGGAATGGGCACATGAAACAGGTAAAACAAAGTGAAAGATACAAAATTATAAGTTACTCACCGTAGTGACTAGCGTACTCCTAGTCCATAGTCCCCTTTCCTCCATACTGTATGGGCGTCCTTTGCTAGGGACGGGAGACAGAACCTTTTTCACCTGAAAAATCTACTTCGCCTTTAAAGTTAGCTGCGCGAGGGGGCACAGCCCTGGGAGCGTGAGCTCTCTTGACTCTGCCCACCGGCACCACTTCTCAGTCCCCTTTGACACGTCGACAATATTACCATTGCCTAATGATACTATTTTTATTAGGGGGGAAGATAGTGGGACGTATGGAGGAAAGGGCACTATGGACTTGGAGTATGTAAGTCACTACGGTGAGTAACTTATACTACGTCCTGTCCCCTTTCCTCCATACTGTATGGGCAATTACAACTGAATGTAGCCCCAGGGTGTAGAGCTGCCCCTCCTAGGAAAACAAGTTCCTTAACACTGCCTGACCAAATGCCACGTCCGACCTGGAGCTGGCATTCAGGCAGTAGTGCTTGCAGAAGGCCAAGGGCGTAGTCCATATAGCTGCATTGCTGATAACTTGCCACGGAACGTGCCTCTGGAACGCAACTGCCGTGGCCTTGGCTCTGATAGCGTGGGCATGCATATTTGCCAGGAGAGGCTTGTGCTGCCCCTCGTAGGCCTCCTTGATGGCCATAACCATCCACCTTGCTGTGGAGGAATTGGAAGCCTGATAGCCGGGCTTTGACCCACCAAATGCGACAAAGAGAATCTGATTTGTGGAAGCTCTTGGTTCTGTCCAAGTAGAATTTTAGAGCGGGCCTGACATCTAGACAGTGCAGAGCCTTCGAGTGTTGTCCTTAGAGTCCGCGAAGAACGTAGGTAACACTATCTCCTCATTCAGGTGAAAAGAAGAGGCCACATCAGGTAAGAATGCGGGGTGAGTTCTAAGCACCACCTTCTCCTTATGAAAAGTATTATAAGGCTCTGAAGCCACCAGTCCCTGGATTTCACTGACCCTGCATGCAGATGTAAGGCCCATCATGAGGGCTGTCTTAATGGGGACTAGCCTGATGTCCGCAGATGGCATAGGTTTGAATGGTTTATGCACCAAGGCGCCGAAGACCACGTTGAGGTCCCACACCGGGTGTGGCTTCTTGATAGGCGGGTTGAGCCTGCTGAGGTCCACCAGGGGTCTTTTAAACACCGGATTAGAGGATAAAATAGCTCCTACTCCGAGTTCCCATAGGCTCTGATTGCCGCCAGATAGGTGCGACATGTGTCCACCTGCAGCCCCGAGTGTGTGAGGTGTGCAGAGAGGGATAGGACGTCGTCCAACATGCAGGTCAATGGATCGATCTCCTTTGATTCAGCCAAGTGGCAAAACCTAGTCCACTTGCTTTTATATTGGCTCCTGGTAGCATCGCTCCTAGCGCCTTGTATAATGTCTAGGTTACCCTCCGACAGATAGCGATGCCTTAGTGAGACCTGTTCAGGAACCACGCTGCAAGGGCCAACTTCTGGAGGGCGGGATGGATGAACGTGCCTCCCTGCTGTCAGAGTAGTTAAACTGGGCCCAGCGGAAGGTGCAACGGGGCCTGCTCCGACAGGCTGAGTAGTTCCGAGAACCATGGCCTCGTGGGCAACCACGGAGCCATCAGGATGATACGGAGGTGCTGGGCCTCCCTGATCTTGCAGATGACCCTGTGCACTAGGGGAGTGGGAGGGAAGGCATACGCGTTCATGTTGTTCCAGTGGATCTGCACTGCGTCACCCAGAGAACCCCAGCCGTGTCCCTGCCAGGACGCGAACTGGGGGCACCTCTTGTTGGACCAGGTGGCAAACAGATCCACCTTAGGATGACCCCATCTGTCGAAGATCCCCGGAAGGACCTGTTCGTTCAACTGCCATTCGTAGTTGTCCGCACCAAGCCTGCTGAGCCTCTCAGCCTCCAGGTTGGACTCCCTGGGAGGTGGATTGCTGCTGAGTGCATGTTGTTTACCAGAACCCACTCCCAAATGTTGACTGCTAGAGAGCAGAGGGGAGTAGACCTGGTGCCACCCAGCTTGTTGATGTAATACATGCTGCTGGAGCTGTCCATTTGAATGAGGATCGTCTTGCCACTACTCAACGGAAGGAAGGCTTTGAGAGCGAGCCAGATGGCCATCACCTCGAGCTAGTTGATGTGGGCTTCCCGCTCCTGAAGCGACCAAACTCCATGGACACTGGCTGTCCAGGGTGGCTCCCAAGCCCACTATGGATGAGTTTGTGGCAATGGTAACCTGCGGTGCTGGTTGCCGAAAGGGTCTGCCTATCCGCAAGTTGTAGTCAGTGCTCCACCAGAATAGGTCCTGGTGGAGATGAGGTGGGATGCTGACCTGCTCTGCCTGGGAACCCTTCTTCTGACTCCAGGAGGCTGCGAAGTGCAACTGTAATCGCCTAATTTTGAGCCTTGTGTCCGGCACTGCCAGGAGACATGCTGCCATGATGCCCAAGAGGTGTTGGTACCACCATGTTGAGGTCGCTACTCGGCTGAGGAAATGCTCCGTGGCCTTCTTGATGGCTGTGATCTTATCCTCCGAGGGGAAAACTCTCTCGGAGCCTGTATCCCAGATGAGGCCCAGGAACATTAGATTCTGCGTAAGCTTCCGCTGTCACTTCTTGAGATTGATGGAATATCCCAACTCCTGCAGAGTTGTAACGCTCACCTGATTCCCGTAGAGGCGCCGGTCTTGACTGGGCGTATACCGTATCTTCAAAGGTGATGTGTAACACACGGCTGGCTCTTTGGGCTGGACCTCTGTGCACTGTATGTCTGACTCGAAGGGTAAGATGTCTGCAGATAGAAAATATGGGATTAATGAACTGGGTTATTGAATGTCTCTCTCTTCTTCCCTTTCTCTTCTCCTGTAGAACCCCAAAGGTTAACGCTCTCACCTTAGGTAAGTGAACGCCGTGCTCTCCATCTGCCTCGGGGCAGGGTGCTGTAACCAGTTTCTTCACTGGATAAGGGGAGCAGGCCTCTTGACTTCAGAGGACTGCTGTCCGTCGTTTACTGCACGAACGGTAAGTTTCGAGTAATTCTAATGTCTTTAAAGTCTTTAGTAATGATGTCTCTTGTTTTGCAGGGTTCCGGCGATGGCGGATGACGGGCTGAAGTGAGTTGAAGATGGAGCCCGTGTGATGAATAGAAGCGCCTGGAAGCACGTAAGTAAGCGCTTGTTGCCTGCTTCACGATGCGCTCTAACTGTCTTTTTATTTTGCAGGTACGAGTTCGGAGCGGCTGCAGGGTGCCGGAATACCCACTGGGTTAGATGTGGAAAGGAGTAATGGCACGTGAGTATTAAAGTTCCCCAATGTCTTTAAACGCACCTTGTTTTGTCTTTCAGATGCGGGATGCAGCGCCGAAGGCCTCCGGAGCGTGCGAAGAGTTGGTAAGCTTTTGTCTTTCAGATGCCGGAATGCAGTGCGAAGACCTCCGGGGCGCACGAAGAGTAGGTAAGCCTTTGTCTTTCAGATGCCGGAATGCAGCGCGAGGCGTTGGTGACAGCCGATGGACCAGGTAAGTGAAGCGCTGTCACTGAAGACCGTAATGCTAACCTGTTCTTTCTTGTCTTTATAGGTGTTGCTGAAGACTGGATTCAGGATGGTAAGCCTTTTTCCTTAGGCCCAGGATCAGATGCAGAAGACACGATGAGCGTTCTGCTGCAGAGGATGCAGAATAACGCAAAGCAAGATTCATCCATCGGGTGTGGTTTAAATAGCCTCCTGTAGTGCTTAGGTGTCTCCTTCCACAGCCACGCCTAGGTAAGAAAAGAGTTCCTGCTTTCCAGAAGAGTTCCAGTGTTCTGAACCTAGGGAGTGGCTCCTGCCCCACCCAACAGGAAAAGTAGTTCCAAACAGAAGAGGATCAGAGGCTCAACTGGCAGGCAAGGAAGCAGCATGGTCTGCTACAGGTAAGTCCACCCAAGCATTATGAGCCCGGCGCTTCCGGCGCTGGGACTGGGCATATTTATGAGCCTGGTGCCACTGACGCCAGGACTGGGTCCAAAAGGTCCCAATTGGGACTGGTTGGCACTCGGAACCTGGGTTATGGATCTGCTTCCAAGGGAGTTGGGAAAACCCTGACCTTATGGAAGCAGAGATCATGACAGTACCCCCCCTCAAGGCCCCTCCCAAACCGGGCTTCTCCGGGGGTTTTGGCTTGTCAGGAAATGTTCGGTGAAATCTTTTGATTAGGCGAGGAGCGTGGGCATATTCAGCAGGTTCCCAGGATCTCTCTTGGGGGCCGTAGCCTTTCCAGTCAATTAGGTAAAATAGTTTAGATTTGGAGATCTTGGAGTCCAGAATGCTTTTGACTTCAAACTCGAGTTCTCCATCAACTAGGATGGGTTTTGGAGATTTAGTTAGTCGGGTTTGAGGTTGCACGGGTTTTAATAGAGAGACGTGGAAGACCGGATGTATCTTCATGTGCGGGGGCAAGTCCAACTTGACCGCTACTGGGTTTACTATGGTAGTGATGGAATAGGGACCAAGGTATCTTGGGTTGAATGTGCGTGGCCCTTTTAGAGGTAGATATTTGGTGGATAACCAGACTTGATCCCCTACTTGATATTGAGGGGCTTCCTTCGGATGTTGATCTGCTCCTTTCTTGTATTGTTCTTTAGCCCTTTGAAGGTGAGAAACAGCTTCCTTAAAGGCTTGGGTGATTGTAGAATGCAGGTAGTCTACTGCTGGTGTTTCAAGATCTTGGAGGGGATCCAACTCCGAGGTTCGAGGGTGACTGCCGTATAAAAGAAAAAACGGGGTTTTCCCAGTTCCCGAATGGACAGAGTTATTGTAGGCATATTCGGCTATCCAAAGGATGTCTTTCCAAGTTTTTTCAGTTTGTTGCAGCATGCAGCGTAAATACTGTTCCAGAGTTTGATTGGTCCTCTCGGTTTGTCCGTCGGTCTGAGGGTGGTGACTGGTCGATAGTCTCACATCAATTTGAGCCGACCGACAGCAACTTCGCCAAAAATGAGAAATAAATTGACTACCTCGATCCGAAATTAGAACCGAAGGAAAACCGTGCAGTCGGACGATGTTTTCGAGAAATTCTCGGGCCAGAGTTGCTGCTGTTGGCAAGCCTTTGAGCAGAATGAAATGCGCCATCTTGGAGAATAAGTCCACGATTACTAGAATCGTATTGTATCCGGAGCATGGGGGTAGATCGGTGATGAAGTCCATAGAACGCGTATGCCAAGGGCGAGGTGGGATGTCAATAGGGCGTAAGAGGCCTGCTGGTCTTTCCTTTTGACTCTTGTTTTGGGCGCATACTCCACAGGACATTATAAAGTCTCTGATATCTTTTTTCCAAGACGGCCACCAGAAGTAGCGCTTGATCTTTTCTGAGGTCTTGGCCATACCGGGATGTCCTTCCATTAAAGAATCGTGATAACAAGAGATTACTTTTTTCTGTAAATCTGTGCTGGGCAGGTATAATCGTTCTTGGAAATACAATAAGTTGTCCTTTACTGCAAAGTCCTTTCCCTGCAGATGCCAATTCTGTATGTCTGCTGGAGTTACAAGTTGCCTGGCTTTATCCTTAACTTCCTCTATGGATTGTGTGGCGATTACACCCAGAATTCTTTGTTCGGGAATGATTGGTACAGGTTTAGGGTTGATCAAGTGTTCTTCCACTCCCATCCGAGAAAGGGCATCAGCTTTACCGTTTTTTGTACCAGGTCGATAGGTAATTATGAAGTCAAACTCGGCAAAGAATAATGCCCAACGGAGTTGTCTAGAGGATTGGGCTTTTGCGGTTTTCAAATATTGCAGGTTTCGGTGATCCGTAATCACAGTAACGGTGTGTCGGGCCCCCAGCAGATAATGCCGCCAAGCCTTAAAGGCAGACTTGATAGCCAGAAGTTCCTTGTCAGTAATAGTGTAATTGATTTCAGGAGACGAGAATTTGCGGGACCAAAATGCCACGGGATGCAACTGATTGGTTACCGGGTCCTTTTGTGATAGAACTGCCCCCATGGCAAGGCTTGAAGCATCAGTTTCCACGATGTAGGGGAGTTCGGGGCGAGGGTGTTTTAAGATTGGTGCAGAGATAAATTTAGTCTTCAAATCCTGGAAAGCTTGTTCCGCCTCGGTAGACCATTCAAAACGTTTGTTTTTCTTTAACAAGGCAGTGATGGGCTGGACTATTCGAGAAAATTCGGGGATAAACCTGCGGTAAAAGTTAGCGAAGCCTAACATGCTTTGCACACCTTTTACGGAGGATGGTGATGGCCATTTGAGAACTGCATCGACCTTCTTTGAATCCATACGCACTCCGCTAGGTGATAATATGAATCCCAAGAATTCAACTTCAGTCACGTTGAAAACACATTTTTCCAACTTAGCGAAAAGTTTGTGTTGACGCAATCTTTCGAGGACCATTTTCACATGTTTCCGATGTTCAGATTCCGATGAAGAATAAACAAAGATGTCGTCAATGTAAACAACAACACACACATCTATGAGCTCTCTGAGGACATCGTTCATAAAATATTGAAAGGCGGCCGGGGCATTGCAAAGTCCGAAGGGCATGACCTGATATTCAAATAGCCCATATTTGGTGCGGAAGGCCGTCTTCCATTCATTGCCCTCTTTTACTCGTACCAAGTGGTAGGCTCCTCTAAGATCCAGCTTTGTATATATGCATGCTTTTCTGACTTGGTCCAGGAGTTCAGGGATCAAAGGTAACGGATATCTATTCTTGACGGTGATCTGGTTCAGGGAGCGATAATCTATACAAGTTCTAAGGTCTCCTTCCTTTTTTGGAACGAAGAACAAAGCTGAAGAAGCAGGGGACTTGGAAGGACGAATAAACCCATTTGCCAGGTATTGATCCAGGTATTGTCGAAGGTGAAGGTTCTCAGGCTCGGTGAGGGCATAAATTCTACTACAAGGAGGAGTAGATCCAGGTATCAGGTCTATCTGGCAGTCATAAGACCTATGAGGAGGTAGAGAGTTAGCCTGATCCTTGCGGAAAACATCTTGGTATTCTAGGTATTCGGGAGGTAACTGGGGAGTCTTTGAAGAAATTGCTGCCAGTGCAACACCAGGTGGAGGGTGACAAGTAGAGACACATTCTGGAAACTGGACCGTTCTTGCTCGCCAATCGATCAGAGGATTGTGTTTCTCTAACCAAGGTATTCCTAGAATAATCTGAAACTGAGGAGCCTTGATCACATCGAACACGATCTTCTCATGGTGTCCATCTTGACTTACTAGCGTCACTTCTTGAGTGGTATGCGTTACTGGTCCGGAGGCTATCTCCGTTCCATCCACCGTAGTAATGACGTCCTTTAGAGCCTTGGGACAAAGAGTTAGATTCATCCTTAAAAACCATTTCATGATCCACATAATTGCCGATGGCACCGCTGTCGACGTAAGCTTCAATCGCATGTAATCGATCCAGATTATCAGGGCTAATGAGGACCATAGGTATCACGAAATGCGAGGTCACGGAACTGGTTTTCACGCTCGGCAAGAGGACCTCTATTCTTGTCGGGCGAGGTCGTTTCCCTGCTCAGAGTTTGTAACTTTGGTAACTGCAGCTCCTACTGCCTTCTTGGCAGGTTTCACCGGACAGTCTCGAAGAAAGTGCCCTGAGTTTCCGCAATAGAGGCATAATTGCAACTGTTTTCTCCTTTCCCGCTCCTTTTGTGTTAGAGGACCTTTCAGGCCCCCTATTTGCATGGTTCCCCGGAGTCTACTCCTTTGGAAGGAGTTGGCGGTTTGGAAAATACTCGAGCATCAAACTTGGAACGATCGGCCTTCCTGTTCTGCAGTCTGTGATCTATTTGAACGACTAAGTCTATATAGTCCGAACAATCTTGTGGGGGATTCACTACTTGGGCTAACACATCTTTGAGCTCTCCACGTAGACCTCTATAAAACAGCGTAATCCTTTTGTCCTCAGGCCATTGAGTTTCCACTATCAGTCTGTTGAAAGACGCAATACAAGCCAAAAGGTCTTGATTACCTTGTCGCAACGAAAGAAGCTCATTGTCCAAGGCCTGCCCCTGTGAATGTCTTGCGAACAGTTTTTCCATACTGAGCTGAAAAGCTTGAAAATCATGGAGGACCGGATCATCTTGATTTACTAGAGGGATCGACCAGTCTGCCGCATTGCCACTAAGGTACGAAAGCACGAAAGCTACTTTAGCTTGATCAGTTGGAAAGGCTGCTGGCCGGCATAAGAAATGCAACCGGCACTGATTGATAAATACTGCAAACCTCTTTGGGTCACCAGAAAATCGTTCGGGCGGAGCCAGAGGTACATTCCCAGGTAGGTTGATCTGCACTGGATGCATAGAGGATGTAGAAGGAAGATTTCCCCCAGATGCGGGTAACGGGGTCTGTCCGGCTTGTGACTGTAGCAATTGTCTAGCGAGATCATCTGTTCGCTCCTTGGAAATAATCAGTTCCCTTCTTAGAGCGTTCGTTTCCTGACGGGCTGCATGCACTTCTGCCCTTAGTTCCCCAAGAAACTGGGCTAGCTGGTCGGTATCCGAGGTTTCCATAGCGCCTGGACGGGAGTTTTGCGGTAGGCTTTGCGTTCTGTAACGCTCACCTGATTCCCGTAGAGGCGCCGGTCTTGACTGGGTGTATACCGTATCTTCAAAGGTGATGTGTAACACACGGCTGGCTCTTTGGGCTGGACCTCTGTGCACTGTATGTCTGACTCGAAGGGTAAGATGTCTGTAGATAGAAAATATGGGATTAAGGAACTGGGTTATTGAATGTCTCCCTCTTCTTCCCTTTCTCTTCTCCTGTAGAACCCCAAAGGTTAACGCTCTCACCTTAGGTAAGTGAACGCCGTGCTCTGCATCTGCCTCGGGGCAGGGTGCTGTAACCAGTTTCTTCACTGGATAAGGGGAGCAGGCCTCTTGACTTCAGAGGACTGCTGTCCGTCGTTTACTGCACGAACGGTAAGTTTCGAGTAATTCTAATGTCTTTAAAAGTCTTTAGTAATGATGTCTCTTGTTTTGCAGGGTTCCGGCGATGGCGGATGACGGGCTGAAGTGAGTTGAAGATGGAGCCCGTGTGATGAATAGAAGCGCCTGGAAGCACGTAAGTAAGCGCTTGTTGCCTGCTTCACGATGCGCTCTAACTGTCTTTTTATTTTGCAGGTACGAGTTCGGAGCGGCTGCAGGGTGCCGGAATACCCACTGGGTTAGATGTGGAAAGGAGTAATGGCACGTGAGTATTAAAGTTCCCCAATGTCTTTAAACGCACCTTGTTTTGTCTTTCATATGCGGGATGCAGCGCCGAAGGCCTCCGGAGCGTGCGAAGAGTTGGTAAGCTTTTGTGTTTCAGATGCCGGAATGCAGTGCGAAGACCTCCGGGGCGCACGAAGAGTAGGTAAGCCTTTGTCTTTCAGATGCCGGAATGCAGCGCGAGGCGTTGGTGACAGCCGATGGACCAGGTAAGTGGAGCGATGTCACTGAAGACCGTAATGCTAACCTGTTCTTTCTTGTCTTTATAGGTGTTGCTGAAGACTGGATTCAGGATGGTAAGCCTTTTTCCTTAGGCCCAGGATCAGATGCAGAAGACACGATGAGCGTTCTGCTGCAGAGGATGCAGAATAACGCAAAGCAAGATTCATCCATCGGGTGTGGTTTAAATAGCCTCCTGTAGTGCTTAGGTGTCTCCTTCCACAGCCACGCCTAGGTAAGAAAAGAGTTCCTGCTTTCCAGAAGAGTTCCAGTGTTCTGAACCTAGGGAGTGGCTCCTGCCCCACCCAACAGGAAAAGTAGTTCCAAACAGAAGAGGATCAGAGGCTCAACTGGCAGGCAAGGAAGCAGCATGGTCTGCTGCAGGTAAGTCCACCCAAGCATTATGAGCCCGGCGCTTCCGGCGCTGGGACTGGGCATATTTATGAGCCTGGTGCCACTGGCGCCAGGACTGGGTCCAAAAGGTCCCAATTGGGACTGGTTGGCACTCGGAACATGGGTTATGGATCTGCTTCCAAGGGAGTTGGGAAAACCCTGACCTTATGGAAGCAGAGATCATGACAAGAGTATTCATGAGTTCGAAGACGGTGTGGTGGCCTGTCCCCGGGGACCTTGCCTTGACCAGCCAGTCGTCTAGGTAGGGATAGACATGGTGACCTTGTGCCCTGAGAAGGGTTGCCACTACATTCATCAGTCTTGTAAAGACCCTGGGAGTCAAATTGAGGCCAAATACAAACCTTTTATTGGAAATAGAAACCCATGATCCTGAACCTCAGGAAAGACCGATGGGGTTGCCAGATCGGGACCCATCCTTCAGATCCAGGGAGCCCATCCAGTCTCCAATGCACACTGTCTCTGCAATAAGAGCTCGGGTAACCATCTTGAACTTTTGAGGAGCAAGGGAAATGTTCAGGGTGGAAAGGTCCAACACAACTCTCAGGCCCGCCTGGTGGTTCTTGTGCATGGCGAAAATCCGTGAATAGAAGCCCAGACCCCGCTGGGAGGCTGGGACTTCCTCCACTGCCTGACTATGTGAGTGAGGGAATTTCTGCCATCAGAGTTGTTGTCCCAATCTGTGGGAGGGGAGGAGAGAGGAGAAGGGGGCAGAGGTAGGCGGAAGCCTGTGGACACTACGGCTAGGATCCAGGGGTCTGCGAACCTTGCACGTCAGCATTGGGAGTGAAGGGCAAGCCTGCCCCGACCAGAGACTTGTGGATCCGGATGAGGGTGTCATGCCCTTTTTCCATCGGAGGCTGGGGATGAGGAGGGGGACTGGAAAAAACCTATATGCGCCGCCTTGTGCTACTTGCGGCGATGCTGGCTCGGAGGTCGGTCCGCCTGCCTGGATGTCTTTCCTGGAAGCCCCCGAACCATCTGAAGGATAGACTTTTGGTGTGTCTGGCTGTAGGCCTTAGGGGTGGACTTCGTGAGGATGGATAAGGATTTGGCAGTCTGGGAACTGTTCTTCTTATCAAGTTCCTCGTCTGTAGTGGAATGGAACAGATCACCCCCCTCAAATGGAAGGTCCAGTATGCGCTCCTGGATGCCCGGGTTGAATTCGGTCGCCCGTAGCCAGTCTGTTCTTCTCATGTTGGTAGCAATGCAGATGGCACACCCTGGGGTGTCAATGTGAGCCACCATGGACTCCATTATGTCCTTTGCTACAATCTTGGCTTCTGCCAGCCCTGCCTTGAATCTCGCCTGACTCTGTACGGAAGTTCCAGAAGAAAGTCAGCTATTTCCCACCAGAGCCTTTGGTTGACAGCAGCGAACATAGCGTCCGCATTGGACTGACGAAGATGAAACAAAGCGTTGGAATAGATTTATTTCCGTATGCTTCCAGGATCTTCGCCTCCTTACCTAGGAGTGCCGAGGGCGATGTAGCTGAGGACAACTATGGCTTGGAGTAGATTGAGGCTGCAGCGATCCCCGATGAGTGTGGCTTAGGATGTGCCGACAGCAAGAGTGGATCCCCTTCCTGTACTTGCCGTTGAGGCGCCTGTTGGTAGACTGCGCAGAAAGGGGTTTAAGCCACCCTTTTTTGGCCACTGCCACCACCTCCTTTTGCACTGGAATCCCTGTTCTAGCCGTGGGGCGTAGAGTGAGGACCTCCGCCAAGACCCACCCTCCAGTTGTTCCACCTCAGGCTGTGAAAGCCCCAAGTATTCTGCTAGGCCCGTGAGCTGCTCATGAAATGCCTTGGCCAACGAAGGTGTGTCTGGGTCCTCCTCCTCATCGGTGTCCACCAATGTGTCTTGTTGGTCAGGTGCAGAAGGAGGAGTGCTTGGAGCCAGGGGCTCAGTGTACTGACAGGAGCCAGCGGCTGCTGCGCCGGCTGATAGGGAACTGCCGGGACTACTAGAGGCATGACCGGTGTAGTGGGAACTGGCGTGGGCAGCTGGGACTCCCTAGGAGCCAGAGGCGCTGGGACCAAGGGCGGAGTGGCTGTGGGTGCTAGCGGCAAGATCGGAGGGAGCATGTACCTGATCACATCCTTGAGGATGACGCCCATCTGTGGAGACCTCAGGATATTTTCAAAAAACCTGTCCTCACAGGCCGGTGGAGCGCTTTGTGACGTGGACATGGGCGGAGGGCCCTGAGGGTCCTGGTCACACTCTTTCTTTCTATATGTGGGGTGTATCTGCCTTGTAACGCTGAAGGGTATGCCGTAGACCACATGCCCGGTGAAGACCAGTCCCAGATGGAAACTCATTCCTCTACCTGTTCCCCGAAGGGGGATGTGTCGGACGGCCTGCCATTTTGTCAGGCTGCATGCCACGTGCCTGTGTCGTGGTGCCTGCTGCGCTGGGCCCGGCCTCTTCCTGGACTCTTGGCAGTGGAGGTTGAGGCCTATTCTGCACCTCAGGATGGGGCCTGGTAGGCAGAGTGCCCTCGGCTGTGTCGCCTGTAGTGCTGCATACAGGCGCCCCCTCAGACATCTGTCTCGTACTAGGGCGTAGCCCCTCAGGCGGAAACCCGGTAATAGAAGCTTGCGGTCCCTCAGCGACGTCATCGGTAGGATCTCATGCCCCCTCGGTCTGGAGGCCGGTAGCTGAATCAACCTCAGTACCTATGCTGGTGCTAGAACCTGATAGGAGTTTCTCCTGCTGAGGCACTTCCTGGGGAAGGAGTCGCCCTTGCAGGGTGCAGATTAAAACAGTGCCCCTACCTTGGGCCTGGATGTGGGTCTGACGACCATCCGAAGAGCTCCCTCCACCGAGGTAGCCTGTTCTTCAGAGCGCGTGGTGTGAGCGCGTCACACGCAGTAAAACCCGTCCAGCCATGGTCGGGCCAAGGCAGTGGAGACAAAGAGCATGGGGGTCGGACGTAGGAAAGAACCCATCGCAGGCTGGACACCTGCTGAAGCCCGCTGACGTCGGCATGGAGCGGGGAGGAGCTTGGCGCCACAGGACAGAGGTACCTGATTAAAGATAAGAAAAAAGAAGACAAAAGTACTTCTCTGGGGACGAGCACGTGGAACTACTAGGCCAGATGCCTAACCCAGGAGCATTGGTGAAAGTGGTCCATTCCCGTCGACACGGAAAAGGGGACTGGAGAGTGGCCCTGTTGGGCGGAGGCAGGGGAGCGCATGCTCCGAGGGCCGCGCCCTCGCATGCATCTATTAAAGGGGAAATAGATTTTTCTGGTGAATAGGGTTCCGTCTCCCGCCCTTCGCGAGGAACGCCCATACAGTATGGAGGAAAGGGGACAGGACGTAGGAGTACATTGTATATCAAGGCTGGAGAAGCCGCCTAGAGTATGAGAGTCTAAGAGAACCAAATGGGCACACGCGCTATGTAAACCACAGTGAAAGGGATACGTGTGCTTTATGCCAAGGCTGGGAAAGCCGACCAACCCACATAACAGTAACTGATAAAGTAGGATGCATATACGTCCTGTGTGGAACAGATAGAAAGGCGTATGAACACACTGCAAGCCAAACAGGTAACAAGGACCTGCAATACCCAAGTGGGCACATCCCTATGTTTATTAAATTGGACTGAGAACCAAACACCCTGGCAGAGTCACATTACTTGGGGAGTACCAGTGCCAGGAAGGTCGGATACAGAGAAGTATGCTTTAAATAATCCTGGAGCGATTTGACCACTGATGGAAAATGTTAAGTACTGTGAGAAGAATTATTTTCCAAAGGGGGAGTGGAGGGAGGGAGGGGGGAGTGGTAGGGAGGGAGTGGGGGGCAGAAACCAAGACAGAAGTGTGAAGGCATCCTGAAGCAAGACACAGACAAGAGATTCAAAGTCTAAACAGACATGTTTTATTAACTTAAATGTCATGATGATTGAAGGCCTAACTTGCCTTATACTAAGGCGGGACTAAGAAAAGTCTGAAAGTTCAGCTTAAAAGTCTGTCTGTGTCCAAAACATATTTGCCCTGACAACTTAAGCTAAACAATGTGTAGGGAATCAGCAATAAAGGAAATAGTGTTCCCAATTAAGTTCTGAGCTTTTTCCAGCCCCTGGCTTATGTTTCAGCTCCCCTTCCTGAAGTTCAAGATAGTTCCACAAAAGTCTCGGGACTCCCTACCACAAGTTCAAGGCAGTCAACTTCTACCTATTTTCAATCTTTCAATATGCAAAAGCAGCTCCATGCCCACTTTATACTCCTTCGGGTTTCTTAACAGTTCAATCAGATTGCTTCCTCCCTTTTCACTTCAGCAACCTCTTTGGCTTTCACAATTCGAATTATCTGGTCTAGGAGCAGCTGTCAGACCACACGGTCCACCCATTACAGGGGGTTTAACCAGGAACCCTAGGCTCTCCAGCCCACACTGTTTCTTCTGTATTTGTACCTGTGTGATAGCTCACTCTTACTTGGCTTCTTTGTCAGACTCTTGGATTTGCCACAATGTGTTCTTTCCTTTGCCAGTCTTTTGGCCTAGCCACAATGTATTTTCATATACAGTTTACTTTGTGGTGATTTTGTTCCTTCACCACATTACTTTCATGCTCTCTCGCAATCTTCCACGCTTGCTTTCTTTTGAGCTTCATACGGATCGTGCTTTGCTTCCCATTGGCAATATTTTAATTTCACACACACACTTGTCATCACGGCACATCGTTGCCAAAAGCCTTCCATTAGCTCAGTATTCAATTGTTGTGATTAATCACTCTGCTGCTTGCATATTAGATTGTTCTTGTATTTTCCTCTCAACCCGTTGCTTTGGGTTAATTTCTACTGGCATATGCGTTCTCATTCGTTCTGCATCCAATTTCCCACACAGCCCGAGCAGTGCTGCGGTTCGAATGCACTTCTCACTACACTCACTGGCTCCTGGCAATTCCTTTGGACAGCTGTGCCTTCTGTTTTGGCTGCGCCGACACGTTCTTCACATGCGAGACCCGCTCACACTTTACTTTCTCTTCAGATTTGCTTTCAGCTCCGCTTTCTCTCTGCGGACACTGTCAGGCACTTTTCTTCTTTCTTCGGTGTCTGCAGCTCCTGCTGCGCACCGCTGACCAGCGAGGCTCCCACACCTGTGTCCTTCTCGCAGCCCGTTTGGCCCTGGACACCATTGTTCCTTGGGGTCGTCTGCCCGCATCCTGGCTCTCCTGCAGGACCAACCTTGGCTGCCTCCTTACACACAGGATTCTCATGTGTTTTTAACCAACTGTGAACTTTATCAATATACCTCAAAGGAACTTTTGAGATGGAGAATAATTCACATATGAGTTTGGCCAGATGGAAACCCATCCTGAGGCTTTTGTGCAAGCATTCCTTTTCACTTTTAGTTCGATTTTCTAAAGTGGTAGGGGGCCAGTTAGATTTGGACTCAGGACTGTTTATATTTGGACTTCGCAATCAACCTTAGTTTTTGTTTTAGATGGAAGGGATTTTCTTTTAATTTAAATAAATCTCATTGAAATATGGCCCATTGTAGTCAGAGTGTTTGTTCTGGTTCACCACACTAGACACAAGGAGAAATGACTTACCGTAATGTTCTTTCTATGCATTCTTCTCCCGCAGATTCCTCATCTAATAGATATCCCCTCCAGCTGTGCTGCTTTGAAATTTTATTTTGACAGGGGGCGTAGTGGAACTCGGCTCGGCCGTCAAACGTTGATCCGTCTTGCTCGGCATGTGGTTGTCGGCTCTGGATGTGACATCATGCGTTGTATAAATACCTTGTCAGTGCGCCACCCACACCTCAGTTTCACGCTTTTCTCCGAGCACACCACGCTGCATAAGAATACAGAGAGAACAAACGGGCTAATGAACCCTAAAAAAATGAAATAATTATAGACCGCCGAAGAAGGAATAATTGCAATAGACACTACAAGTAGTGTAAGAAAAAACTTTTTATTTTAAAATATGTGGCAGGCAAGATAGAAAACAGCCACAGAGGACCATCACCAGGTCAACATAAAAAAGAAGATACTCACCAACCACCCACTTTCTAAGAGGGGCTGGGTGGGAGGGGTGATGAGGAATCTGCGGGAGAAGAATCCATAAAAAGAACAATACGGTAAGTAATTTCTCATTCAATTGATTGCCTTTCCCAAAGCAGTAGATGAAGGAGGCAGGAAGAAAGTTATACTGCCAAAACATGCATCAGCTCTACGAGCCACATCCAGACTATAGTGCTTAACGAAGATATGAAGGGATGACCATGTTATAGGTAGGCCCTTCGGGACTAAGGAAAAAGCCACAAAGAGCTCATCAGCTCTTCTGAGTTCAGTCGTTCTCGCAATATAATAACTTAATGCCCTTTTGGAGTCTAGGTGATGTAATCGCTCCTCTTGCTTAGAAGGGTGCAGAGGAGGATAGAAAACTGGAAGCTCGATAAATTGTGATAGGTGGAACTCAGACAATTTTGGGGAGGAAGCTAGACCTTACCCTGAGCGAGACTTTCTCCCGGAAAAAACGCAGGAAGGGTGGTTTGCATCATAAGGCCTGCAGCTCACTCAGCCGCCTTGCGGATGTAATAGCCACCAAAAAGGCTGTTTTCAAAGAAATAAGTCTTAAAGGACACATATTCATATGCTCAAAAGGAGCAGCCATCAGAAATGTTAGTACTAGATTAAAGTCCCAATCCAGGACAACAAAGGGAGTTGGCGGAAACTTATTTACAAGGCTCTTCAGGAATTGTGCCATTACCGAGATCGTAAAAAATGAATCTTGATCCGGGATCTCTTAAAACACAGACAAGGCCGCCAAATATCCTTTGACTGTGGTGACCTGAAGGCCTGCTGAGGCCAGTGCCAGAAGGAACTCCATCACTGTAGTGCTGGGGCGTGAGATGGGGTTAATCTCGTGTTTCCTGCACCACGCCTTAAATCTTCTCCACCTGCACACGTACAAAGATCTTGTAGACGGTCTGCGTGCAGCCAGCAACACCGCAAGCACTTCCTCAGATCGGTCCCAGTCATACCTCATCCTCGCAAGAGCCACACATGTAGGTTGAGGGATTGCGGGGTCGGGTGGAGTATCTGACCTTCCGACTGGGTTAGGAGGTCCAGCCGCCGAGGCAACCAGTAAGGTGGAAAGATGGACAGATCTAAGAGGTCGGAGTACCACGTTCTCCTTGCACAGTCTGGGGTGATCAAGATCATGGTCGCTCAAAACCTCTTCAACCACCGGAGAACCCATGGAAGGACTGGAATCAGAGGGAACGCGTGATGGAGAGGGAAGGTCCAGTACACCAGAAACGCGTCCCCCATTGCACCGTTCGCTGGGAATGCCCTTGAGCAAAACTGTCAGCACTTCCTGTTGGATTTGGTTGCAAACATATCCCCTGCTGGGGTATCCCAGAGAGAGAAGACCTCCTCTAGGACTTCCAGGCAAAGTTCCCACTCGTGTGAGACCATGCTCTGCCTGCTCTTAGCATCTGCCAAGTTGTTCTCTGTGCCCGCCAGATGGACTGCCGAGACTAAGATCTTGTTCTCCAGCAACCAGAACCAAAGCATGAACCACCTTGTTTTTTGACATAGTGCATTTCTACTGTGTTGCCTGTCAGAACGAGGACACGTTTCCCCTGCAGAGACGGGGCAAATGCTTTCAGGGCAAAACTGATAGCTTGCAACTTCAGCCTGTTGAGGTGCCAATTGACATCCATTGCTGACCAGAGGCCGCTCACCTGCAAATCCTCTTACTGAGCGTCCCCAATCCTTCAGAGATGCATCCATGACCATCGGTCTGAGGCCAAGAAGGCCAGGAGACTGTTGCGGGACGCCCACCAGGACAGCTCGTGGACCACTGATGCGGACACCCTGAGGAGATCCGAGGGAGTGCTGAGGTACTAAGACCACTGACCCCCTCAGAAGCCACTGCAGGAATCTCATGGACAATCTGGTCTCTGGCACCAGAAAAATACAGGAGGCCATGAGACCAAGGAGGCGGAGGAAGGAAGTCGCTGGTAGAGTGGCATGGTTCCGGAACAAGTCGATCATTTGTGTCAAGCGGACTACTCTCTCCTCGGGAGGGAAGGCCACCCGGGTATCTAGGACTGCTCCTATGAACTGGAGCCACTGGACTGGCATCATTTTGGGACTTCTTTAAATTTAGGGGAAAGCCCAGCTTGTGCAGCAGCAAGCAGGTGTCCTCTAAATGGGACAAGACCTGTACTGCAGACTTACCTCGGATCAGCTAGTCGTCCAGATATGGAAATACGTGGACACCGGATCTCCTGAGGTGAGCCGCAGCCACCGCTATGAGCATGGTGAAGACTCCTGGGACAGAGGTTAGACCAAAGGGAGGCACCATGAACTGATACTGCATATCCCCTATGGTGAACCTTAGTAACTTCCTCTGCTTTCAATGGATTTGCACATGGAAATAAGCGTCCTGTAGGTCTATTGACACCAGCCAGACCTGTAGTTCGAGAGTGTGGAGAATCTCTCTCAACATCACCATCCTGAATTTGTCTTTCCTCAAGAACTTGTTAAAGGCCCTGAGGTCCCGAATGGGACGGTGACCTCCTCCCTTCTTGGGTACCAGGAAATACAGAGAATATCAACCCAATCCTCTATGCTCGGGCAGTACGGCTTCCACGGCACCCTTCAGCAACAGGGCTCTCAGTTCTTCCTGGAGATCCTGTCCCAGTTGGATTAGAGGTGGGCGGGTTCTGTCCATTGGTTTTCTTACAAATGCCAGAAAATAACCCCACTGAATGAGCTGAAGAGCCCAGGCATTTGAAGTAATTCCCTGCCACTGGAGCAAATGCTCCGTTAACCGTCCTCCAACCAGTGAGCTGTGGGAGGGGAAAATCAAAGCGGCTTCAGAGGCTGGGTCACACCTGCTGCTGCCTGTTGACCTCTGGAAGTCCCTCTGCCCCTTCCGGAGCACGAGAAACGCTTTTGCCCTTGCCTGGCTGGTGGGAGCTGCACTTTCCTGTCATAAGGAGCATATTGCCTGTTGCCCTGTGCCCAAGAGGCGAAGCTGAAGGCAGGTTTGGCCGGCTGCATAATTAGGCCCAAGGACTTGGCAGCGATTTTGGATTCTTTACATTTTTCTAAGGAATCTTCCGCTTTCTGGCTGAATAGAAGATCACCTTCAAAAGGCATTTCCAGAAGTTTAACTTGGATATTAGGCGAGAAACCAGATGTTTATAAATAGGTCTGCCTTCTTAGCGCTACTGCTGATGCCATAGATTGGCCCACACAGTTGGCGATGTCCAGGCCCGTTCGCAGCAACTGTCTGGCCACCTCTTTCCCCATTCTCCACTAGCTGTAGGAAGCCCTTGCGCATCTTTCATTCTGAGACGTACTGTGCAGCATTTTCAACAGAATAAAGGAGTACTTGGCAAAACTGCTTGCCACATTTGTAGCTTTAAGGTCCATACTGCCCGAGGAAATGCTTTCTTGCTAAGGCATCAACTTTGTTTGCTGGATGCAGAGTGGAAGTGGAAGATGCATGTCTAGATGAGACAATGACAGCCTGCATAACAAGCCCCTCCGGGGAAGGATGAGGAGAGGAATGAAGGGTCTCCTCTAGTCGGCCTATATTTCCCAGAAATGGTGGAGCTGATGGGAGGAATAGAACAAGGATGCTGCCACATAATTGTTAAAGAAACAGCAATGGCTGGGTTTAAAGACATATTGCGCTCTGTGATGAGGCCTTCATCTAAAATATTGGTACGGTCATAACCTTGTATCAGCGCCACTGATGAATGCAATCCTAGCGTATCAATAACCCTTTTTACCAAAGTCCTAAATTCTGGCATATTATAAACATAGGGCTGGGATTGCTGAAATCCAAGGGCTGGACAGGTGTCCAGACCGCTGGCGTCATGGAGGCCTTGAGACAGCTGTAAAAGCCGATTTTGTTCATGAAAATGATCGACCCCTCCTGTACCCAAGTAAATGGGGTCGAAATCCCCCTGATCATCAGCGTCATTATCGCCGAAGATAACAGGCATGTTATTGATACATTTGGGCCGGGGTTGTGGTGTGAAGTTTTTCTCGAAAACCGCCGACATCAAGGGTTTGTCTTTCAGTGCTGATATGGTGGATGTCGGTGTCCATTGCAGTCGAGACGCCGTAGCATCGACATCCTTGGATGCACAGGTTTGATCTGGCTTCCATTGAACCTTTTTCTGTGTCAGAAGATTTATCGGCACTGACGTTTTCCGTACCAGGGCACTAGAGGGGTCGGATATGCGGAGCACCGCTCTTGGCTCCGAAGCCTGCTGTGTGGGGTGGGATAGCCGCGCCGACTGCAGCATGCTTTTTAAACATGTCGAGAATAGAGGACTTGACATCCTCGCACTCTTGGCAGGTGGTGGGCCCCGTAGACGGCTTACCTTTATCTGTCAATCGGAGTCCCGACGGGGGTGGTGACACCTTTTCTTCTTTCGGGATGAGGAAGAATGGCTCCTCGAGTGGGACCATTTCTTCTTCCGCATATGTTCTTTTTGGGGGGTGTGCACCTCAGTTTCGTCCTCCAAAGACCGAACTGTCGACCGTGCCGGTTGCTTGTAGGACGGCCGACCAAGAGCTAGTTTTACTGCTCGATCACACAGAGATATTCGCTTCATTTTGGCACACAATGGACACCCGTCAGTCCTGTGACCCGTGCCGAGGCACCAGAGACACAACTTATGTGGGTCAGTGATGGAAATCTTGGTGCCACAGTCGGAACACAGATTGAAACCCAATACCCGAGCGATCGACATCTCGTGTCGAGGAATTGAAAAAGCTAAATATTTTGTCGAAAACGTCAAATGAGTCGAAGACTAGCCTGTGATACCAAGTAGCGTGTTAGCATGCAGAAAAAAGGAACTGAGGTGTGGGGCGTAGTGACAAGGTATTTATACGACGCATGATGTCACGTCCGTAGCTGACGACCATATGCAGAGCAAGACGAATCAACGGCCAAGTCGAGGTCCACTACACCCCCTGTTGAAAATGTTCAGAAGCAGCAGAGCTGGATGGGATATCTGTTAGATGACGAATCTGCGGGAGAAAGGCAATCCATTGAAGTAATGATACAAGTGTGATATGTATGTATACAATTAGGTAGGGTTCTTGTATATCGCTTAACACGTCCTTTCTGTTGTTTCAGCGTACTGTGCAGGAAGAGAGAACATATTTACATACAACTATGACGCAACCGAAGTTGGTACTCATTTATTGACCTCGGAAGGATGAAAGGCTGAATTGGCCTCGTCAAGACTCAAACCTGTGAACTGCAGATCACACACATCTCAGCAGAGAGCGATCAACCAGCTGAGATATCTTCCCAGAATGCTCAATCAAACGGTCTTATCACATATTACCCAGGAGTTCACACCTCTTCGATGATGCTCATCAAGGTAGAGCTGGCTCTTTTTAGAATTCCCTTTTGCAGACTAACAGGGGACCCTGTTCGTACACGAGATGTTTGCAAAAGTTTAGACAATATATGAACAATATGGCAAGCTGGTGGTATTAGACATGCCATTCAGCATTCATTAGATATGGCAGGCATTCATACATATAGCAATGGGACAATGGATTCAGTCTTCCTGTTCAGAGGATGCACCCGGTACTAAATGTGATGGAAGGCGAACAAATTTAGTACTATAGATGACAGACCTGTTCAATTAAAGTACTAGCTAATATATCGGACAGGATTAATGATGCGAAGGTCGATGCAGACTGGAAAAAGGGGCTGGTTGTGAAGGGCAACCCCAGGGCAAAGGAGTTGGCCAGCCATACGGCGAGGGAAGGGGCAGCATCTACACTTACCATTGAAGAGTAGGACAGTATTGTTGCTTATTGGGAAGAACTTCTAGGAGTCATCTCTCAGAACAAGTGTGCAAGAGTTAAGAAGGCTGCGAGGGGTAGATGGTTAGGCTATTTATTGGAGCTCTGCACAACTAAACTGAGACAAAAGGCAAATTACTCCCAGTGTTGTAATCTAGATGGATTAATATGGTCCAGCCCAAACAGGTTCTTCTAGATACTGAGACACTGCCCTTATCTAGGGAATGAGAAAGACTAAAAGACATAGGGCCTCATTACAAGTCAGCCGGTCCGGAAACAACGGTGGCGATAAATCCCAGGGCTGGGAGCAATCCTCGCCCAGAGCAAATCTGCACAGCAACCTGGACAACGCATAGTTGCCTATGCCAGCAGAGCCCTATCGACCACCGAAAGGGCATTCCCGCAGGCCGAGAGGGAGAGTTTGGCTGCAGTATGGGCCTTTGAAAAGTTCCACCACTTTGTCATTGGGTCGCGATTTACCCTTATCACAGACCACCAGGCAGTGATATCCCTGTTCGGAAACCCGAAGACCAGAATGCCCCCACACATTGAGGGATGGGGCATCAGACTCCAAGAGTACGACTTCCGTATCGGCCACAAGCCGGGGGGTGAGGGGTGAGGCAAACCCAGCGGACTACCTGTCCAGACACCGAGAAGGACAAGTGAAAGACAGGCTGGAGAGTGAGGCTGAGTTCTAAATCCAATACTTGGCAGAGAATGCGCTACACTCGATGCTCACAATGGCAATGTTCACGGACAAGAGAAGACATGATCCCGCCATCAAGGCAGCTGTACAGCTCACCAACTCAAACAAGTGGAAAAAACATTGGAAAGAGGTGGATGTGAAAGAAACAGAGAGGATGGCCAAAGTACAAGGAGAGTTAGCCACCAAGGGGTTCTCTTGATAGGGAATCGCCTGGTAGTACCCAAGGCTCTGAGAAAGGCAGTTGTCAAACTGGCACACTAGGGCCACCGAGGCGTGGCGAACACAAAAAAGATATTGTGCAACAAAGTATGGTTCCCCTACATGGACGCAGTAGTAGATGACATCCTTGTGCACTGCCAGGCCTGCAGAAAACAGCAGCAACCATGGCTCCATGCCCCCTGCAGATTGTACCACTAACCAAGGGCCCCAGGCAGCGGGAGGCAATGGATTTCTGCGGGCCACTGGAAGAAGGTGGGCACCCTACGGTGGTCATGGATGAATACTCAAAGTTCTGAGTGGTGAAACGAGTACAATCAACAGTCTCCGGAGGATAGCTCAGCGGCAAAGAGCGTGCCTTGGAAGCAAGACGACACAGAGCAACACAGGTTCGATCACCAGGTCCGCACTTAGAAACCTCTGGGTATTAAGCGTGTTATAAATAACCAATCATATCATAACAACATTTCACAGCGACGTAGGGGTCACAGATGAACTATTCAGTAGGTAGGGGGTATCAAACATAGTGAAAACAGACAACAAACCCCCCATTCCAAGAACAAGACTTCAGGAGGTTTGCAGCCCATCTCGGATTCCAGCACCAGAAGATCACACTACTCTGGCCCCAAGCCAACGAGGTGGTGGAACGGTTTGTGTCCACCATCAAATGAACTTGGCAGAAAGCCCTCGTTGATCAGGTGCCATTTCCCCAAGCTGTGTGCCTAATGCTGAGGGCTACAGGAATACCCCTCGTGAGGCTACTGGGAAGACTCACATGAAAATAATTAGATATAATCCACAAACCCGCCATCAGTAGTTGGAAGATTACACAGAGGAACAGGAGGCAGAGATCTGGGAAAGAAAGAAAGAGGAGAGCAAAGATGTGGGCCGACTAGCGAAGGGGAGGGAGAGCGACACTGCTGCCGGTCGGGGAACAACTCCTGGTCTGCCAGAGGCAACTGAGGAAGACAGACACTTGCGATGACCCTGACGCATTCCAAGTGACAGAGGTAAAAGGGTCTATGGTCACAGCGTCAAGGGACAGGTGTGACATAACCCAAAACGCCTCTTTCTTCTGCCGATCGCACACACAGGAGACCGAACCCACAGAGCCATCTAAAGGAGAAAAAGCGCTCATGGAGAAAAGAGGGAAGGCCCGAGGAAAGTTCTGTGGAACAACCTGTGGAAGATCTGGCAGAAACCAGATGAAGATCTGGAGAAACTTGTGAATCTCTAGGGCGATCCCAGCGAGTCATTCAGAAACCCTCCAGGCTAAATGAGCAGATGTGAGCCAGATACAAAGCAGGACGAGATTTTGTGGTGTAACAAAAGCATGGGACCTTTAAGGGAAGTAACACATGAAAGGGGAGAACACGCAGGAGTGGGTAGGAAGGGGAGGGAAGGGAAGGGAAGTTTAGTTTTGGAGTTAGATGTTGAATAAAGAAGTCACACCATACGAGTGTCTTCGCATATATTTATGTGAGCACATATGTATGACAGTGCCAGCCAAAGCACTAAAACAGTATACTCTCCTGCCAGGTCTTTTCTCTTCTACCTCATTAAGCAATGCTTGTAAGCTTATCTTTGCCTGGAATACAAGACTTTCCCCTTTTATGCTCCACCTGATACTCTTGCAAACTTAGTTTTGCCTGGACTCTCCCTGCCAGGGCTTTTCTTTCATGAGCTTTATTCAACACACTTGCAAACTTCACTGTGCTTGATATACACTCTTGCCAGGGCTTGTCCTACGTCTCCCTCGATGCATTTTTGGTGAGGAGCTTCACACTTAAGTCTGCCTATTTTCATTGCAATGTCTTGGTTTCCCTCTGCCAATATTCATTACATATTATTTGGCTCACTTTCTCCTTTGGTGTCCTTCGCCCATTATTCTCATTTGTTCGCTCTTCCCTGTAGCCTCCCGGACATCTAGCACCCATTTCTCCCTCGGTGTACGTGTTTCTGGGTGAAGCACGCTTATCTCTGTCCGATTCGTTGCATTCGGGCATCTTCAATGGTTGGCGGCTTCCTTGTTGCTTGTTTTCCAGTTGCTTCTCCACCAGGATCTCACTTCTCAAAGGCGGCTTTGTTCGCCTCTCACCTCCTTCTTGGCTCGCTCCCGACATCTGGCTTCTCGGGGATAGCTGTTTCCGCAGCTGGCTTCAAGTCCGGGGAATACTGCTCCCTGTCACTGAGTGGCTGTAGCTCCAACAGAAAGGTTGCTTCGGGCAGTGTGCCAAGGGGATCTTTCTCTGCATGTCGTCCTCACACTCCCGTTCTCCTTCCTCCTCGGCGGTCTTGGCTTTTCAGCACTCCTCCAGGCAGTAGTCTCTCTCCCAGCCACGCTGGATGTGCCTTTTCAATGTGCCGGCACCCATCAGCGGTTCTCTACAACTAGACTGCGTTCTGTGCTTCTCACTGTTAGTGATCTTCACTGCTCTAAGCAGCTTTCTCGTCACAGTTACATTTCTGTATGAATGGTAGCGAGTTTTAGGAAACTTGTGCACAACACAAGGGAAGATATCCACATTGGTTTCTCTGGGTGGTGGAAGTCAGTTATGGCAATACAAGGGAAAGGGGGATACCATGTTCCATCCGATGATGCATCACCCTCTTGAAGTTCACCTACCCCAATGTGATCCTCCCATATGTAGCCTCCCACAGGGTCAGGGTCAGTTAGCGGCTGCCGTCCCCTGGCTACATGGGACGAGGCTACCGCTGGGAAAAGAGTGATGGCATCATCAGATTCAACACAATACTATTAGAGGCCTAAATATGGTGTTCTGGCAAATACGAAAACCCAGCCTGTTCTCCTAATGACTGTGGCTCAAAGAAACTTTTCTGCACTTAATACGTCACATTTGGATCTTGGTTCCTCATTAAACATGGCAATATGCTCAACCTAGTGGCGACTCAAAAAATGGAGGCCCTGTGTCAGTAGATTCAGGTTAAATATTGGCTTAGAGGACTGCTAGCATCATGGTTTAACAATCATAAGAAACAAAAATCTAAGCTGAAGCTTAAATACTCCCAGAAATATAATGGGTATTTGAACCAATACTATTCATAAATATAAAAATATTTTTTGCTTATAAATCCACGACCAACTCACTTTAAAACAAACCGAAAAATGTGTTACTATCATGACGCATTCATCTAGCATATACACAATTTGAATTTCCTACCTTTAATAAACGTTACTAAACTGAATATCAATACCTTTATGAAAATTCATTGCACACATTCCTGTTGCATGCCCACGAGCCTGCCTTTGCTTCGGGTCTACAGAAATGTGTGTTTCATTAATGTGTTACAGTGCTGCGATCAGATAATAGAATAACTGATTTAGAATTCAATATTACTCCGAGCAAATCATCCCCCGACATTTTCATATTGAGACATATGAACAGCCAATGGAGGATGAGGGTTGTGTTAAAGTGGGTGTGTTGCTTTTAGATAAGCCAAGCAAAGAAATTGACCAATCAAAATGTGTGACATAATCATGAGACAGCATGTGAATATCACCCATGATAAAAAAAAGGCATGACACAGAATAGGGGGACCGGACTAAACGCTGCACAAGGGCATACTACCAGTTCTAAATGGATGAGTGCTGAATCTGAACCTGATCTGGAGAATTGGGCCCCATCTATCAGAAAAATAATACTCAGAGCAGACATGCTTTCTAAGAGGGGGGAGACTTCTTTGAAAAACCATGAGGGCCCATTCTGACTCAGTGCCTTAAAGTATAAAGATTCCCCAAAATGCAATCAGAAAAGTCCCTTAGGTTCATTGCCCTGCTAAGTACCTGGAGTGAGAGGGACTGGGAGGTTGGTGGGGGAACTTCCACGAGGGGGTGCTCATTCCAAATACAATATTTTGGTATTTTTGTGTGAAATGCACCAGTGCTTTCCCTCTATATTTAAAGCCAAGTGCGATTTGACTGCTTCTAGAAAATAAAGCATTGGTGGCGTGGCCAAGTGGATGGCTGCCTAGTCCGGAGCTCTCGACACGGTATAAAGTCTTACCTTTCTCCATTGTGCGCATACGATAACAATAAGTAAATAAACTTGCTGGCATTATCCTAACTTCGTGGTTGTCAAATTCGGAAAGTGGCATGTGTCTCTGAAGTCGGGGTGAGGAGTTCCCGAGTGCTGCGTTGCTGAGGAGGCGCGGCCGGCGGTGCTGAGGAGGCGCGGCCTGCAGATCAGCGGCCCGCGTTAACAAGAAGCTGTGACGCAACGTCAGCTGTTCAGCGTGGGAGGCAGACAAGCCCTGTAGCACGTTTTCTTCACGACAAGGACAATCTCCCTCACGCAAGTACATTATAAGCATATAAAACCCTTTTAAAACATGAACATACGCTTTTATTAACTAACAAGCTTTAACAACAACGTGTTACATGTATATAAGTCCCAGGAGGAGAAGCAACAGATTTAAGTTCATATATCCTCCCAAATTCATATTGGAAAATCCCTCTGTGGCTTTAATGGATTTTTAAATAAAGCTGGTCTGAACAATGTTAATAAAGAAAATAAACATATAAACAGTATCAAGCACATGAGATTCATATCTCTGCATGAGACTGACATTCTTGAGGAAATAAAGATGAATGCCATGTTTAGCACAGTTATTGGAATAACTGGCAATAAGAGTTTAGTGAAGATTCCAAAGTGAATTTAGCACGTAGGATATTTTCTGAAGTGATACATGCATTTCAGGGATTGCCAATGTTTTTCATTATAATTAATTCATAGGAAATAAGTTTAGTACGGCATTACTGCTGCCTGCATCCTGATAGGCTAATATGGCTGCTATGTATTAAAGATCATTGTATACTGCGAACAAGGAAATGTAGGCCACTTTATTTTGCATACTCATATTATAACCATTGAAGTGGGAAGCTGCGCTCTGGCCAATTAAAAACATACTATTGAGCTCTTGGATCAATTATTGAGACAGAATCTTTTCCATTATTGCGGAAGCTGTCTTTGATCCCAGTAATACCTACCATACCTTAATATGGCTTAAAAAAATGCCCCCAAACGACAAAAGAGTGACTCTCCAACGCCTAAGGAAGATATGCAAGATCCAGTTATGCATGCTATTATTCCATTGGAAATGAAATCACTTAAATCCTTCATGGAAGCCACAACTGCCAAACTGCAATTGCTTGATGACAAGTGGTCCACATTTGAATCCAGGATAAATGAAGTGGACAGAGGGGTGAGCAAAGCTGAGGACATTGCAGGAAGCGTGTAGTCTTTAGAAAACACAGTTTTATCTCTGTAGAAGCAGACAGAAAACGTAGAAAATAGGAACAGGAGGAACAATATACGTATTGTTGGTCTTCCCCAAAAACATTGAAAATTAAAATCCTAATGTTTCTTTATCATAGGCTCCCCATACTTTTGGATCTTACTATGCCTCTACAGTTCAACATCCAAAGAGCTCATCGTATAGGTCCTAGAAATCCCTCACGTAATGCTCTGAGAACCCTGATCTTTGCTTTACTTGACTATACTCATGTTATGCTCATTTTGGATAAAGCTAAACAGAAGAAGACTTATATGGGAGGGCACCAAAATATTCATAACCCAGGATGTTTCCAATACCACAGCGGCAAGAAGGAAAGAACTATTGACGTTCAGACCAGCACTGCGGCAGATCGATGCCAGATATGGGGTCATACATCCAGCGTCTCTAAAGGGCACTCTCAGTGGCCATATGTACACTTTTCAAAATCCATTAGACTTACATAATTTCATTCAAAGCCATATAAGGGAAGAGATGGATACCACTGAACCCCATACTTGAAACAGAAGCTACACACAGAATGTTTTGCTCTATAATAAGATTGTTTTTGCCAGATTGGGGCATGGAGTGGCCCATCCAAATCTGGCTCGCCACCTCCACATCTTATTGACTTCACATGGACATGGTTTGGAGTGGCTGTATCCAGTTAGGCACTACTCTTTCACATACTAGTTTGTTGCTATGCTATCTGCAAAATTCCATGTTCTTCTTGTTTGTCCTTCCCCTTCCCTTTTGTTTCATCCCCTTATGTTTTATCTCACCAGTTTAACGCTGTAAATGTAAGACTGCTTTTATCATTTGTACTGTAACTCATGGCACTTAAGATTGCAACATGGAATGTTAAAGGATTACATAATCATGTTAAACAGTAAAAAATACTTTCACAACTTAATAGGGCTAAACCATCCATTGCATGCCTACAAGAATCCCACCTCTCACTGGACAAAGCTGCCAAATTGAAGCGACTGTGGGTGGGTCATGCATTCTTGAGCGCAGCAGATGGGAAAAAGAATGGGGTCATTACCCTTATCAACAAACATCTTCAATGCAAGGTTCTATCCTCAGAGTCAGATGATGTTGGAAGATGGGTTCTAATTAAACTTCTTATTGACTCCATAGAACACTCTATTCTAAATGTATATGGCCCCACTAATGCGAACCCAGGCTTGTGGACCCATTTAAGAAATCATATTTCCAAGTCTTGTCCTAACAACTTAATTGTATGTGGAATTATACATCCTGTCCTGGATAAAAAGTGTAATGTACGATTTAGAACCAATAAGTCTCACCATCAATTTGTCAACTTTGTGTCCGAATTAGGTCTTATTGATGCTTGGCGCATTATTCATCCCTCAGATTTAGACTATACCTTCTTCTCTCTTCCTCAAGGATAGATTAAATCTTTATATCTAAAACCCTAAGTAACTGTTCATTGGATGCAAAGATAGAACCTATTGTGTTATCAGACCATGCCTCTGTTCATATTAAATTATCCAATGCTCAAAACACACATAAATACAATAGATGGAGATTCAATTCAGCCCTCTTCAAGGATGTACAGTTCGTGAAGTCTATACACCAACAGCATTCTTATTTTTTTGCAGATAATTCTCATACCAACACATCGGTTCATAACAACTGGGATTGCAATAAAGCAACACTGAGAGGAGACATTATAGCATATACACCTGTTAAAAAGGAAAGGCTTCAAAAGAAACAAAAGACATTCTTAAACAAATCAAATTCCTACAATCACAATATATACAGACTAACTCTACCCCTGTTCATCAAGAAATCATCAAACTCAGAATTCAATATAATAACTTAACTACTGAATATACGTGCGCTAATCTTTTAAATAGAAGTAAGATTTATCAGTTCTCCAATAAATCAGGCAAAGCATTGGCGGCATATCTCAAATTTAAAAAAGATAAAGCAAGAATTACTGTCATGAAAGACCAAAATGGTAATAGGGTACTTCCTGGCAAGGACATTTTACAAGTATTCTCCAAATTTTATCAAAAATTATATTCGTCTGAAACCTTGCCTAATAGTACTCACGTGTCCGATTTTCTTAAACATATACACCGCAATACATATGTTAATTCCAATCTCCATTCCTTAAATAGTCCCTTATCTTCGAGTGAAATCTACACAGCCATTAAAAATCTCAAAAAGGGCAAAGCTACAGGTCCAGATGGTTTCTCTATTGACTATTTTGCCCATTTTAAGGAAATATTAGTCCGCAAGCTTAATTATTTATTCACATCCTTCACTGTCCATAAGAAAGTCACTGGCTCCTTTTACGAAGCAATGCGTATACTTAAGGCTCGTAGGGTAACGGGCCAGTGCAATATCGATATTGAATCAAAATTAGGTTCTATGTCGGCCGAAGAAATCGAAAATTGGATAGTTAACTTCTCGGGCAAGCACGCTATGAGTAGACGCCCTTTGGCATTGAAGGATAAGTCCTCCCACTCCCCATTTGATAAGATTATTCGCAATGCGAAGCGAAAACTTAGGGGAGATATACGAAAATTTAGGACTACTAATTATTCCCTGAATGTTATTGCCCTAAATATTAGAAAATTGAAAAATAAATACCATACTTGGCTAAAACAATATAAAAAAAATATTAAATTGTGCAATTGGCGTAAAACAGTGAGTGTACTCTGTTTCAGAAACTCCCGTAACATTTGGGCTATCCTAGGTGGAGCAAAGAGTAAAGGTAGAACCCCAATGCTGAACCCAATAGGTGGGCGTGAATGGGTAACTTTCCTTGAAAATCGCAACAATAGTGATGCTGGATTTGTAGAGTCGCCTGGTCATATCTCCCTTATACTCGCGCCCTTTATAGTTACCACTGACGATCTGCTAAACAATATTAAGAATTTAAAAGCGTTGCGAGCACCGGGCCCTAATGGGCTTTCTAATGCAGTCATAAAGAGTAATCCTTCATTTTGGGCGAACCTAATGAAGATACTGTTTGAAAAAGTGATAGCAGAAGGTAGAATTCCGATCACATGGCAAAGGGCCATTCTGATACCAATTTTTAAAAAGGGTAACAGACTGGAGCCTTCTAATTACCCTCTCCTATCAATGCTTGACAGCACCGGAAAATTGTCAGCTTCTTTCTTATTAAAAAATCTGCACGCATGGGTAGAAAAAATGGGGATCTTAGACCACTTTCAGAGTGGCTTTAGACCAGGTTACTCAACGGCTCATAGCTTACTAGTTATGGATTCTCTTCGGAATCAAGCACTGCTCCCCAATAATCCACCTCTTTATGCTCTTTATGTCTATTTTAGGGCAGCTTTCAACACAGTTAATAGAGCCTTATTGTGGCACAAACTTAAAAGTTGGTCCTGTCCCCCTTCTCTTATCTAATATCTAGAGCTACTCCATACAAATACCACTGTACAGTTACGTCTTGACACTGTGGGCAATCTAAAACCTCCAGTTATACAGCGTAGGGGTGTTAAACAGGGCTGCGTCACTGCACCCCTGCTGTACAATCTCTTTGTCTCAGACATACCCACATTTTTTCAGGGTGTGTGGAATTGGCCCCCGAAAGTTGGTAAGACCCGGTGTATAATTTTGGCATATGCCGACGATGTCGTGATCTTTGACCACACATTTAGTGGACTTCAGAGGTCCGCTGTCAGGCTATGGCAGTATGCAGAGGCCAATGAATTGACCATTAATCAGAACAAAACTGAAGTACTCTTGTTTACAGCTGGTAGAGTAGAATGTCCTGTGTGTGTAGGTATCATTGAAATTAAATACACACACTCATATAAATATCTAGGAGTAGAGTTTGATAGTAGGGGGAATTATACACTCTGCATCCAGGCACGAAAGGTTAAAGCAGCGCAGCTTACAGCTTTGATATGCAGATTTACCCAGGAGCAGAGTGGTTACTCTATTTGGTGTGCAAGACAACTCTATGTGCAGTGCTTTATACCTATGGTCATATACGGTCTTGAATCATTGAACAACATGAACTTAGATTGGCAACAGCTACTGGAGGGGAAATTTTGGAGACGTATATTAGGACTCCCCTCAATGTATTCCGATGGCTATATTGCGACTTGAACTGGGGCTTCTCTCCCTCAAATCTATAGTACTGCGCAAGAGAGCCGAGTTATACATTAAGATTAAGAACAATCCTACTAATCCCCTCTTGAAATGGGTAAACGAAGCCATGAGGAGTGGTAAGCAATCTAAACTGGAGAAAGATATGCTAATGCTTAGGGAGGTAAGCGGTTGGTCCCCTAGTTGGGACTAAGATAACCAAACGATGTTCTACCATCTCCAGAAGTCTATCTCGCTCTGGGACTGGCAGGAGAACTATGGGCATTTGGCTACACTTAGTAGCTATAGTATTGTGACTTATGTCCTATACACCTTTAAGAAGAGTCAACTGTATCTTACTCTCTGTCCTTCCCCTGTGTTGAGACGTTGCATTCTGATGATGCGTATTAATTGCTTACCCACTTTAGTAAATCGACCTTGGGATAATGTGTCTCGAGACTCTCTATAAGAAACTGTAGAATATGTGGTATTGTATCTAATCTTGAAACCGAAAGACATGTGTTAACTCAGTGCCCATTAATGATCCATTGTTATTCCAAGTATCTCGGAGCCTATGTACATAATATGGATTATATGAGATCCAATGAGTTTTGGTACTATTGTATTAACACACTTAATCCAAAGCTCCATATTGCACTTTTTAACACTTGGACCATTGCAAGAAAACAAATGAGCAGCAGTGATTAATAGGAGGTATAATGCCTCTTTTTGAACCTACTGACCGGTTTTAGGTCTGGCTGATTAAGTTGTGGTACTTTCTTTTGTTTAATGCATTCTTAGATAGGGTGATTTGCTGATTAATCTATTCTCTTTTTTTAATCGCCATTGCACTCATGAAGTATTAAATTATTGCTCTAGAAAGTTTGCTGAACTGATTATTCGACAGCTAATTAATTGATGTAATTAATATCTTGTATCAAGATTATTTATTTAATGTGTAAAGTTTTAAAAAATATTTTTAAACTGTATCACATTACAATAAATAAATTGTATTTCCTAAACTCAATAAACACCCGGAATTAGCCCAAAGTATAGACCGATATATCGCTAATTAACACCGATTGTAAGATATTTGCAATAACTTTAGCCAATAGACTCATTCCCCTTGTTTCAAATTTGATTGAGAATGATCAGGTGGGGTATGTCAAAGGTAGTATGTCCTCAGCAAATATTAGATTATTCACTAGCATTATTCAAAATCCTCTCAACCCTCATTCAGCAATAGCATTAGACGCTGAAAAACTTTTGATAGGGTTGAATGGGATTTTATGTTTAAAGCTCAGGCCTGGCATGAGATCCCAGATTCGTTTATATCAATGGTTAAAGTATTATATTCTAATCCTACAACATCAATTTTTATAAATAATCAAATGTCCCCATTATTTCCTTTTCATAGAGGTACTGGTCAAGGCTGCCCTTTCTCCCCTCTTTTGTTTATATTGGTATTGGAATTTTTTTTAGAAGCAATTAGACAAGAAGATAATAAAATTGGCATTCAGTTTAAAGACATTAATATCAAAACAGTTGCATATGCGGATGATATACTACTTTTATTAAGGACATCAGATACATGTCTACAACATCTAAAACGTATCATCACACAATTCTCCATGGCATCAGGGTATAAACTTAAGGCAGACAAGTCTGAAATGTTACCACTTAATATACACTGTACAAGCCATCACTGTTCAAGCCTGGGTATGAAATGGTGCCCAGCAGCTGTTAAGTATCTAGGAATCGTTGGGGCGTGGCTAACTAGCCATGGTGTAGGACGTCTTTCTGTGGAGGCTCCTCACGATCCGAAAAAAGATCTGTCTAACATCATGATGATTGCAATGTGAAAACCCTGAAAATGAAAGCCAGGACATCGGAAGAGGTGCTGTATGTAACCTGAGGGCTGCAAGGTTGGATTGTTTAAGGAAGGTAAGAAAATCAGAACTTTGTTACAACGAAGAACAAAGGAAGCAAAATGGCGGACCTGGTCTCTGAAGGAATCATTGAACGTATGGCGGAGAAGTAAAGCTCGGCCGGGACCTGCAGAATAGTATAGGACACCCCTTTCCCGCATAATGGATGTGGACTGCACAGATGCTGAGCCGTGACGGATGCAGTAAAATGGAGGCAAACTGAGTCAACAGCACGCCAATAAATAAAACACAGTGCGGTGAAACAGCTGGAACGCACTGTGGATAACAGAGACCCGGCCGGGGGAGGCAGTGCGAACGTGCAGCTCCCCGCTGACCGTAGTGAAGGCGCATAGACCGCCCGCGACGCTGTAACACAGAGCGGCTGTGGCGCTCATGTGGCGGAGCCCTTGGGGCTGAATACATTGGGGAGAAAGTAGCATTCTGCAAAATAAGGCCCTGAAATACATTGTATTAAGGACGCAGTGTTCAACCAAGAAGCATTGTGAATCGGTCACACCGCGCTTGGCAGAAATAGACACCCGTGGGAGATATATTGAGCAGACTGCAGGATGGCCGTACTGCAGGCGATGTGAATGCTGACCCAGATGCAGTACACACTGCAGTGACACCGGACACCCGCCGCACGGGCGTGGATGAGGGCTCCCGAACACGGGGCTAATGAGCTAACGTGGCAGCAACAGTGAGCAGCCACGAGGGATACAGCAGCCCAGGAGAGTGTACAGATATGGGGGAACGCATGCACACAAGACACGGCCCGGGCTGCAAATAGCTGAGCAACGAGGGCGAAAATTCGGTTGGCACAGAAAGTGCTGCTTGCTGAGGCACAGGGAACCCACAACACGGATGCTGGGGTAGCACTCAACAGGACAGAAAAGCTGAACAGACAGAGGAGATACCTGCAGCTCCAAGGGAGGCCTGAGCACACGATAATTAGGTCTGGGAAGGACCAGGCTGGATAAAGGGAAGGGCACGGCAGGAGACACACCCCTGGCGCAGTAATTGGCGCTGGGGTCTGGATAAACTGGGGCTCTGACCCCACACTAGGCACGAGTCTAACCAAGCCAAGGCACATGCAGGAATAACTATGAACGACTGTGGTGCCGACACTGTACAGCATATGTGAAGCACAGGGATGTGCCAGAGCACTGGAGCGCACAAGCCACGGAGCCCAAGGTGCATGGCAGCAATGACCCGCATCTGGCGGAACAAGGGACTATAAGAGTCCCCCTAGAAAGAGGTGGGCCTAAGACTGAAATGGTTAGAGGTGCACCAGCGCGCCCAGCGGGACTTTACAGGTAAATAAGGACGGCCCGAACGCTCTCTTGCTAGAGGGAGCCACGGTGGGCACAGCAGGCAGGCGCACCTGAGGCGAAACAACCTGGCAGGGGCCACGAGCGCCGAACAGTGCAGCTAGACCCTAGCGGACCAGAAAGGTGCACGTCCCACCTAAACTACGCAAACGGACCTGAGACACACGCCAGTGGCACCCAACGCGGGTGGGGCGGCAGGCACACCCCGGGGAGCCAGCAACTACACACACATAAGCGGTACTCATGGCTGAAGAACGCCGAGCCCACAACGACACCCAGAAAGGCCCACAAGCACTTGGGGGCGCAGCTATAGACCTGGACCACTGGGAATTGGGGCACATGGAGGGGCAAAAAGGATTGCTAGTGCACAATTACGTGGGAGGATACAATCCACTCCAGGCATAGACTCAGCAGCATAAGGAAACCCCCAATTTAGCCCACCCGGGTCCCGTTGCCAACTGGGGACCAATTCGACGGCAAAGATCAAACGTTGTGGTGCTCGCACACACAAACCTAGAAACATTAAGATGGCCAATAAACCGCCTAAAACAAAGGGCAAACAACCCACGCTTGATGAATATGCCATAACACTGCTGATGGCAGATGGGGCCAGGAGCAAGGATAGAACCCCCACCGTGGGCACAGATGCCACGTGCAAAGACCAGCAGATCCTTGCAGCAATTGCAGAGCTGAAAGTGGCTTGGGAAACCAAATTGGAATCGGCCATGGTCGAACTGAAGGCGGCACTGGAGCTCAAAGTTGGGGCAGTACAGGAGGAGGTGAATCTCCTCCAGCAAGACGTCAGAGCGCTAGCAGAACGCACAGGCGACTTAGAGAAGGAAGTGGCCCTGAATACAGCTGCATGTGCATCCCACAAATCCGAGCTCCATGCCTTAGAACAACGCGTGAGCAACCTGGAAAGTAGGGCAGAGGAGGCATAGGGACGCGCCCGGAGGAACAATATACGTATCGTAGGATTGCCAGAAGGAGCTGAGGGACCCAACCCCACGGAGTACATCGAATCAATGCTGCTGCTAGAGATAACCGGAGGAGTGCTGACTCAGGGGTTTGCGGTGGAACGGGCGCACAGGGCCCTGACGAGGAAGCCACCACCGGGAAACCCTCCTAGGCCGATAATTGCAAAGATCCTTAACTATGGAAACCGAGAAAATATTCTAGAGCATTTCCAGACGGGAGGAAGGATACAAAGGGCGTCAGCAAACATAATGGCATACCCGGATTACACCCAGCAGGTACAACGTTGACGCATGAACTTTGGTGCAGTGAAGAGAAGATTGCGAGAAACAGGCTACAGGTACATGCTGACCTACCCTGCGAAACTGAAAGTGTGCCACAAAAATAGAACACTGTTTTTTGATACCCTGGAGGACGCGACAGAATGGCTGGATACGCAGAGCCGTCCCCAGGAATCGGGTATCCAGAAGGAAGATGGCGCAGATAAGTAACATGGAGACTGCGGTACCCAGGGTGTTGCAGTCTCAGACACTGGGACTAGAATATAGGACAGGATACAGTCTGTCGGAGTAGAGCGACCAGGGCTGTATACATATGATCCTTTGAGCATGGGAACTTAGTGAAAGGTGTAGGAGCCCAACAGAACCAGTCCTCACACCCCCACAAATAGACCATTTAGGTCACCGGTAGATCAGTGACACCCTGCCGGGCTCCTGATCTCGGCAACCCGAGGCAGGACCAAACGCAGGGGAACTCGAGATCCAGGGATGGAGCTGGGCCCAGTTGGGGACGGGTAGGGAGATGGGAGGGAAGGGGTTGTGTGCAGTGTATTTTAGTTGGGGAAGGAGGGGAGGGGGGTTAGTTGGGGAGTTTATGTTGGAAGGGGGAGGGGTACGAGTCCAATTTCATGACAAATTAGACTGGAGAGGAAACCCTGGTAGGGAGGAGGAGGGACAAACCATGCATGGCAATGGGTAGACTTAGAATTGTAACCTGGAACGTGAGAGGCCTCAACAGTTATCTGAAGAGGAATAAAGTAATGATGTACTTGAGAAGGCTGAAAGTGGACATAGCATTACTGCAGGAAACCCACCTTACTAAGGAGAAACTGGAAGTGGTCAAGAGAAAGTGGAGAGGGACCACCAAAGGAGCCACATACTCTGCTTATGCAAGGGGGGTGGTCACGTGGGTGGCACCTCATGTACTGTTTCAGTTACTGCAGTCCACAGTAGACCCAGATGGTAGAATGATAGTGGTGCGGTGGATGCTGGAAAACAGAAGTGAGGATTATAAACTCATACGCCCCTAACCAAGACACGGCAGCCTATTTTAGGGCCCTGTATGCTAAAATTAGCCCCCTACTGGGCGGTGCGATTATATGCAGAGGGGATTTTAATTGTACATTACACCCCAAAATGGATAGCTCAGACAGTAAACTAAATAGACCCACCCCGGCTGCAAGAGCATTACAAGCCCTGCTGAGAGACTTTGGAGTAGAGGATATCTGGAGACAGCTACACCCGGAAGACAGGCAGTACTCACATTACGCAGCCCCACACAACCTGCACACAAGACTGGATTATATGTTTGTTGCCTCAGAGTTGGTAGGAGAAATGATAGGCTCGGAATACAAGGCCAGAGTACTTTCGGACCACTCCCCCTTGGTCTTGGAGTGGAGGCATCAGCCCACTAGAGCGAGAATCCCGACTTGGAAGCTCAGAGCCGAGGCCCTGCAGGACTCGGGATTCCGGGAGGACTTAAGGGAGGCAATTATTAAGTGACATTAACACAGGGAGTGTGCAGTCAGAAGGAGCCTTATGGGAGGCGTTCAAAGTGGTAGTGCTGGGTGCAGCCATATCCAAATCCAGAGTGCTCCAAGGGGGCATAGAGCGAGAGCTACAGGAGACAGAGAAGGAGCTGGAGGAAATAATGCAGAGGGGGAGCACCTCACAGGAGGCTGCCGAACGGGCGAATGGTTACAACAAACTAGCAGGGAGCACTGGGACAGACTAAGTAAACTGAACTATAAAAAATATATCGAAAGGCAACATGCAGGGGGAGACAAACCGGGAAGGCTGCAAGGCTGCTAGCATGGTTATACAAAAATGAAACACCTCGACCAGTGGTCAGGGAGATAAAGGGGGAAGAAGGCCGGTGTCATGACGCCCGCTCCCGGGGAGCCGGTTCAAGCCCTGCGTCCCCGAAAGCGGACATCCAGTCCCCAAGGAAGGACCCAGCAACCCCATATAGGGGCCCTTTGGACAGTGTCCTGGCGCCTATGGCGCCAGGCTCATTATGGGAGTGCTTGGGTGCACTTACCTGATGCAGACCATGCTGCAGGATCCCGGCCTCCTTGAGGCCTGAAAGGAACTACTTTACCTGTGGGACTAATTTACCATCTGGGCGTGGTCGGGGAAGGATACATACCTGATTGGAGGAAGGATACATACCTGGGACTTCTTCCAAGGCTATTTAAACCCCACCCGAACAGCCACACGTGCTTCGTGTTGTTCTGCATCTAGCAGCTGGACGCTCACTGTGTCTGCTCCTGCATCCTGACTTCTTCCATGCCTGCCAGCATCCTGGATCACCTGCAAAGGAAGAGAAGAAGAGAACAGAAGAAGGAAAAGTCCTTACCTGCTAAAGCAGCATCCCGGACACATCTCGCCGACAATCTTGAAAAGGAAGACTTTTATTTAAAAGCTCATCTCGTCGATCGCTGCAGCGCCGCATTCCACTCACCTTTACAGGGCACCTCCATGTTCAGCAGCGATCATCCGGATTCGCAGTCACGCCCCAGCGCCTAGGGAGAAAAAGACCAGAACAAAAGGTGAGAGAGAGAAGGGAACAAGGAAAGCTAAATCTCCATGTTAAGACTTACCTGTTGATTCATTCCCTCTCCATTTTGGGTCCGCGCCGCATCCTGGCATTCCCGGACCCCGGCCCCTAAGGGGAAAAAAAAGAGACATCAGCGTTAATGAGCGAATGAAAAGACATTACCAAAAAACGCTCATTAAAGACTTACCTGATTTCTACAAGGATTTCACCTCTCATCTCGGGTCGGTGCCTGTTCCCCGGCATTCCGTACCCCGGCCCCTATGGGGAAAAAGACACTAGCATTAGTACATTAATGCATGGACACAAGGGGAACCTCTTATCAAAAAACTTACCTGGAAACCAAGCAAGTTTGGTTCTCACCAATCCGAAAATCCAGTGAAGTAACTGGATACCAACGCACCCCTGCATCAGAAGCAGGATGGAGAGCTCGTCCTTCCAGACCCTAAGGTGAGACGCTACGAGGAATCACAGAAGGGTTTCGAGGTGGGTGAGAGGGGAAAGTGGGAGGCCGATTGCATTACCCCGCAGACAGTTAGTCCCCTATTTTCGCCTACAGAAGGATACTTCTGCGAGCCAGACAAGCCAGATTTGGGGGCCCGGTCCAATCCGTCTTCCGAACCCTGTGCATCACCTTAGAAGAGGTCACAGCAGCGCGAACCAGGCCAGCGCCTCCGTGGGAGTCAGGTGGGCGTTACAGCCGGACCTGGGATACCCAGGAGGGAGTCAATGAGGGGTTCCTTAGATTCTATAAAACGCCTTTGTGAGGACACGGGGGAGGAGATGCGTCGGGAGATTCAGGAAACATTGGAAGACATACGATTGTCCAAATTAAACGATCAGGAACGGGCGTACCTGGATGCCCCAATCACATTAGAAGAATTAGAGACAGTGATTCTGCACCTACCCACGTGTAAGGCTCCGGGGCCGGACGGGCTCCCAAGTGAATTCTACAAGACATACAAGCAGGAGGTACTTCCCCCCCGCTGCTTGCCATGCTAATTGAGGCGCTTGAATGAGGGAGGCTGCCAGAGTCCCTGAGGGAGGCGGTGGTCATTCCGCTCCTAAAACTGGGCAAGCCAAGCACAGATTGTGGGTCATACAGACCCCTATCGATGTTCAATCAAGACAGCAAAATCCTCACAGCTATGCTGGCAAACAGGCTCAAACGAGTTATTGGCAAACTGATACACCCCGACCAGACAGGCTACGTTCCAGGCAGGAATATAACCGACAATCATAGGAGACTCCACCACATTATTGAACAGACATAGAAGGACCCCGGCGAAATGGTAATAGTCTCGTTGGATGCCATTAAGGCCTTCGACTCTGTGAGGTGGCCGTGGCTGCTAGCGGCTCTGAGAAAATATGGGATGGGGCCGGGGTACCTGAGGTGGGTTAAAATGGTATATAGCTCCCCAATCGGCAGGGTTAAAACTGGCGCAATAATCTCAGACAAATGGCAACTTAGTAGGGGCACTAGACAGGGCTGCCCCTGGTCGCCCATACTGTACATTCTCACTCTGGAACAACTGGCAATCTGCCTCAGACAACAGCATGGGGAGCTAGGGATCCTCACGAACGGAGGATCACACTTCATATCATGGTACGCTGATGACATACTGCTATACTTGGGCTTCCCAGAAGAAAACCTACAATATGTCCTGAAGGTGATGGAACGCTATGCCACCCTCTCGGGCATAGCGGTTAACCCCAAGAAATCAACCGTGTTCCCTTTGGGGAGATACAGGAGGGCCCCGCATAGGAACCTACCGGTCTTGCCGATACCCTGGCTGACCAGGACATTCCGATACTTGGGAATCGACATATATCACACGGCCGAGGATGAACACAAATACAATACGGAAAGGGCAGTGGAAGGCATTAAGAATAGCATGGGGTTTTGGTCCAGGCTACCCCTGGCCATGGTGGGCAGGGCGGCTTTGATTAAGATGGTGGTCCTGCCGAGATTGCTAAAAAATTTTACGAACATGCTCCCCAAACATTTTTTTGCGAAACTCCACAGCTTGTGCAGAGGAAATATAATGGCATAACTCCAGGAATAGGGTGGCCCTTTGGAAGTTACAAAACTCATGTGACAGGGGGGGGCATAACCTACTGAATTTCGAGTTATACTACCTGGCAGGACAGCTCCAGTATGTGGCCAGGTGGTTGTACGAAGAAGAGACGGCCGAAGCCAGGCTATTGTACAAGGACACCTCCCCTTTTTTTCCTAAGAGAGGTGGTGTGGCTGCCTAAATCAAAGTTGCAAGGAAGGGCGAGACTACTGGAACTGGGCTGGGGAATATGGAGCAAAGCATGGAAAATAGTGGGAAACCCGACCCCATGCTCCCTGCAGGTGGCGCTATGTGGGGAGGACTTGCAAATGATGAAAAGGGATCCGTAGATACTGGGAACCGATGGGCTTTGTGACCCTCGGTAAAGTATGGCAAGAGGGGGAGGCACTACACTTCCAGAGATTAGAATTACCAAACGGGTGCGAGAAAGGTGGCCTGAGGCAGTGCTAGCGGAGCAACCCGATACGGTCATTGAGACGAAGTGCAATATCTTGGAGGGTGTGCACGAAATATCCCGCATATACGAACTATTGATGACTAGGATGGGCAAGGAATTGCTCCAACTGAGGCGGGACTGGGAGGAGGAGGTGGGAGAACCTATGCTGGGTGGACAATGGGATAGGGCTCAAAGGTACCACAAGAAGGTGTCCCGAAACGCGAGGCTACAGCAGATCCAGTTATATGTTACTCATAGGGCATATATGACCCCCAGCAAAATTGCCAGGTTTGGAAGTTCAGTGACACAGAAATGCCCAAGGTGCGGGGATGTGGAAGTTGGGATGATACATATGTTTTGGGCCTGTCCGGAGGTGGGTAGATTCTGGACAGAGGTTAAGCTACGCCTAGCAGAAAAAGGGATCACACTGGAGGTGGAGTCAGTTTGGGCATGCATGCTGGGGGGTTTTGCCAGACCATGCAACCTGAATCACATCAGTAAGATGAAAGACCTGGCCTACATCCTGGCCAAACGGAGAATCGCAATGGACTGAAAGGCAGCCCAACGATCCAGAATAGAGACGTGGTATGCTGACCTCCTGAAGTGGGCAGATGCAGAAACGGTAGCTTGGTATGAAGCAATCAGTAGAGGAGGGGATGAGGAAGCGGGACCCCTGATAGCGTGGAGGCAACTGGTGGCCACGATGGTGGGACCCTCCCAGGCCGAACTTAGTGAGGGGGATTAATGAGGAAGACAAGCCTAGAGATACGCAAGCTGGTGGCATTGAAGTAAGGCCTCGAGTTAAGGGGGCGGGAGGGGGGAGGACCATGACGCACAACATGTGAATATAATGATGTAAAGCTCATATGCGAATGTCCTCAATGTTTGTAATGTTTGAAGTGTTAACAAAAATAATAAAAATTGTTTTAAAAAAAGTATCTAGGAATCCAGATTTCATCTTCGATTAAGAATTTAGTCAATCACAACACAGTAAACATCATTAGCAGAGTTAAGGAACTAACAAATACATTGTCACCTATGTATCTTTCTTAGTGGGGGAGATTGGAGGCTGTTAAAATTACGATTTCACTTGTTATATTGCATATTCTTTATATGCTTCCTATTCCCATTTCTGCATCTTTCTTCAAATCTTTAGACTCCTGTATCCTCAAATTTCTATGGGGGAGGAAGAAAGGAACAAGTTACTTACCTGTAACTGTTGTTCTCCAGCATGGGTCTGGCATGGATTCCCATGCTCATGAATATTCCCCGTCAGGCCAGGAATCCTCGGTATAGAAAAAATCAGTATCAGTTTCGTTTCAGATCTGTGTTTCTCAGTAGTAACCAATCACTGGTCTCTGGGTCATACCGCCCCCAGCCAATGACTGCCCTCTCCCTAAGCCCCGCCCCTGGCAGCCATCCTCAGATTTGGTAGCACGTGAAGTGGCAGTATGACCAAGTGAAGAGCCGCAGAGGGGTAGGCGGGAGGGTTCGCATGCGAATCCATGCCAGACCCATGCTGGAGAACAACAGTTACAGGTAAGTAACTTGTTCCTTCTCCAGCATGGGGTCTGGCATGGATTCACATGCTCATGAATATAAGAATACATAGCAGTATACACATGCACAACCACGGGAGGTGGCACAAGGCTCAATATCAAGCAATACAACAACTCAACATTAAGCAACTCTTACCTCCTCACCAGGCTCACCTTAGGCGAACAGGTTGCGCAGCACTGCCTGGCCGAGTCTGGACTCCTCCCTGGAATCCCAGTCAACGCAGTAGAATCTGTTGAAGGTGTGCGTCAACCTCCACGTAGCAGCCCTGCAGATGTCGAGCAGGGGCACACCAGACAGGAACGCCGTAGTAGCAGCGATCGCTCTGGTCGAATGGGCTCTCGGACGGCCGGGCAGCGGTTGGTTTGCCAACCGGTGACAGTGCATGATGCAGCCGGAGAGCCATCTGGAAATGGAAGTCTTCGAGAGAGCCTTCCCTTGATTCACAGGTCCAAAGTTCACAAACAGCTGTGATGTCTTCCGGAAACTCTTCATGCGGTCCACGTAGAACTTCAGCGCTCTAGCTACATCTAGCGAGTGCAGAGTCCTCTCAGCTGGCGACAAAGGCGACGGGAAGAAAACTGGCAACACCAAGGGCTCGTTGAGGTGGAAGTCCAATGGCACCTTGGACATGAAGGAGGGGTGCGTCCTCAACACCACTCTCGTGTCGTGAAAAGTCAAGTATGGAGGCTTGCAAGACAGGGCCTGGATCTCTCCCATTCGTCGTGCAGAGGTGATGGCCACGAGGAATGCTGTCTTCCACGACAGAAACTTCAACGGCATTGAATGCATATTCTTGAATGGGGGCCCCCATGAGCCTAGTTAGTACCACGTTGAGCTCCCACGCCGGGGCAGGGGCCTTCACCGGCGGGAATGTTCGGAACAGTCCTTTCATATATTTCTTCACCAGACGATGAGACCACAAGGACGCCCGCCCTGTAGTTCTGGTTTAACGTGAGACGGCAGCCAGATGTACCTTGATGGAGGCGTGAGATAGGCTAGCCTTGGCCAAAGACAGTAGGTACGGCAATACTTGAGGGGCCGTAATCCGCAGAGGGTTAATCTTCTGTGCTCGGCACCAGACAGAGAACCTCTTCCATTTGTGTCCGTAGCACTTGAGAGTTGAGAATGCCCTGGCCTTTGCAAGAACCTCTCTGCAGTCGGCCGGGATGTCGTATCCTCCAAACTCTAGTGCTGCAGGAGCCAGGCCTGCAAGTTCAGCGACTGTGGTTCGTGATGAAGAATGGCGCCTCCTTCTCTGGAGAGAAGATCCGTGTCCGTCGGTAGCTTGACTGGTGTGGACGCTGACAAGTCCAGAAGGTCCGGGAACCAGATCTGCCTCAGCCACGCCGGTGCGACGAGGATCATCCTGCACCGGGACCTCTTGAGCTGGTTGACGAGCCGGAGTAGCAACGGCAACAGCAGGAATGCATAAAGGAACAGGCCGTCCCAGGGGAACGAGAAAGCATCGCCCATGCTCATCGGTTGGGGAAACCTGCTGGCGAACCTCTGGCACTTGGAGTTCGCCGCCGTCGCGAAGAGATCGATCTGGGGTTCGCCCCATCGTCGGAAGAGTCGGTTCACTTGATCCTGGCGCAGTTCCCACTCGTGGCACGAGCGCAGCTCCCTGCTGAGTGAGTCAGCGATGGTGTTTTTTATCCCTGCCAGATGAAAGGGTACCAGAAACATCCCTTGTGCGATGGCCCAATGCCACAGATCCTGGGCTTCCTTGGACAGGGCAGGGGATCTGGTTCCGCCCTGCTTCCGAATGTAAAACATCGTGGTGGTGTTGTCGGTGAAGATCCTCACCACCTTGCCCCTTGAGGGACGGAAGGAAGGACCTGAGGGCCCAGAACACTGCGCGGAGCTCCAAGATGTTGATGTGGAGAGTCTTCTACTCCGAGCACCAAAGGCCTCTCGCGTGGAGGCCCCAGTGTGCGCTCCCCAACCTTCCAGGGAGGCATCCGTCGTCACCGTCACCAGGTGGGCCGGGGCTAGGAAGCCTGTTCCCACTGTCAGATGAGCGCGGACACCCCACCATCGTATCGCCTGACGGAACGTTTCGTCGAGCGAGATCCTGTCCTCGAAGCTGCCCGTCGTCTGGATCCAGTGGGCGTCGAGGAATTCTTGCAAGGGCCGCATCCGAAGTCTGCAATGGGGCACCAGATAAATGAAGGAGGACATCATTCCGAGGAGGGACTTCATAGACCTCACTCTGGCCACGTCCGTGGCCAGTAGACATTGCACCTTTCCTAGGATGGTCCTTATCCTTTCCTCCGACGGTGAGGCCCGCCGCGCCACTGTGTCGAGCTGTGCTCCCAGAAACAGGGCGACTTGCGACAGGACCAGGTGGGACTTTGGAAAGTTGATGGAGAACCCCAGGTCCGTGAGCAGCTGGACGGACTTCGCAGTGTGTTCCACGGCGCGCTCCCTTGTCCTTGCCCGTATGAGCCAGTCATCCAGGTAGGGGTAGACGTGGATCCCCTGCAGGCGCAGCCGCGCCGCCACTAGTGCTAGGCACTTGGTGAACACCCTGGGCGCTGATTTTAATCCGAACGGGAGGGCCTTGAACTGGTAGTGCCGCCCTTTGACCACAAACCTGAGGAACTTTCGGTGCCTCTTTAGAATAGGGATGTGGAAGTAAGCATCCTCCAAGTCCAACGACGACAGGAAATCGCCCTCCCCCAGCTGTCCCAGCACGGGCTGGAGAGTGACCATCCGGAACTTCTGTGCCTTGATTTAGTCGTCGCAGGTCCAGGATGGGACACCATCCTCCTGTCTTCTTCCTCACGAGGAAGTATCTTGAGTAAACTCCGGAGCCCCAAAGCCTCTTCGGGACGAGCTCGATGGCACCTTTCCTGAGCATCGCCCGTACTTCCAACAGCAGTTGAGGGACGTGATTTTCCTTCCTGGCCACGGGAGGAATGCGGGGGCACCTCTTCTGGAACTCGAGGGCGTGCCCCAGGGCCAGGGCGTCCAGCACCCAACAGTCGGTGGAGATGGACTCCCACATGCCGACGAACTTTGTCAGCCGGCCTCCCACCGGGGTGCTTCGGCGGGGGCCCGACCCAACGGACGGTTCAATCTTGCTTGGAGGCCGCTTTGCCTCCTTGACCACCTTGGCGACGACGGCGGGATCCACCTGACTTGCCGCGTCCCCTGTAGGCCTCCTGCGACGAAGACCTTGCCGCTTGACGGTAAGTAGAGGAGCTGCTGCCGGCTCCCTTGGAGGCACCCTGTCTGCCTCCGGAGCTCCGAAAGGACGGCCGTCGCTGTTGGAGCACCCCCAGTGCACGGGCCGTCTCCGTGTCCGTCTTGATCGCCTGAAGGGATTCATCAACCACCTTGCCAAAAAGGTTGTTCCCATCGAAGGGCATGTCCAAAACCTTGGTCTGAACGTCCTGGCGGAAATCCGTTGCCCTGAGCCATCCTCGTCGTCTCAGGCAAACGCTGTTGCCCAACTGACGGAAACCGGTGTCCGTAGCCACCGTAATGGTGTGGTCCGAGACAATCTCACCTTCCTGCAAGATTTCCAGGGCCTCAGCCCTCTTGGCTCAGCCCTGTTGGAAGGAAGTCCAACAGAGGGGCGATTTTAAACCACAACACCCTGTCGTAGCGGGCTACGATGGCCAGGGCGTTGGCCGCCTTGATGGTCGTCGCTGCAGATGAGATGACCCGTCGTCCCATCGCATCCAGTTTCCTACCCTCGCCGTCCGGAGGGGAAGTTGAAGTCGAGGCCGATGCCCCCCCCCCCCGCTTTCTTCTTGGCCGCCGCCGAGACGACCGAGTCTGGGGTAGGTTGCGCTCTAAGGCACAAGGGGGCAGCGTCGGGGACCCGGTACTTCTTCTCGTACCGGTCCCTCTTCGCAGGAGCCGTGGCAGGGTTCTTGAGGAGGGCGAGCCCCTCATCCCAGATGTCATCAAGAAGCGGTACGGCGAGGACCGTCTTTCTTTTAGCCTCGAGCCGCTGGTAAAGGAACCCCTCCTTCTTCTTTTCCTCGGGGCAGAGCTAGAAGAGCTCGGATGCCCTGGAGATCATTGCATGGAAGGATCCAATTTCATCGGGCGGGGACGCCCGGGCAGGGGGCGACGGGGGACACGTCCCGTCGTCGCCTCCGTCGTCATCCGTACCCGTCGTAGTCGTGTCCATGCCTGTATCATCCTCGTGGGTAGTGGACCGGGGGGAAGGCAGAGAAGGCCGCAGAGGCGGGAGAGGAGGCCTAGGATGCGTCGTCCTCCTCTTAGGCGGTGGGCTCGCCGAAGGTCCTGGCTCCGGATCCTCCGTCGGGTCTGGCTCAGGCTCCTCCGTTGGGGGAAAGGGCAACCTAGTCCTTATCTCCGAGTATAAGGACTGGATGGCTGACAAAATGGCCGCCGAGGTGTCCTGCGGCGCCGGAAACGACGGGCGCGAGGGCTCTTGAGGAGCCTCGTCTGCGTCACCGTTGCCCTCGTCGTCGCCCTCGTCGGGATCCCTCCCGATGGGCTGTGTCTCCTCCACGACTTGGATGAGCTCCTCTTCAGAGGTCGTGTCCGTATCCACGACGGCCACCACCCCCTCGCCCCCTTTTTCCAACGAGGACTTCGTGGGGGTCTTCTCGATGGGCCTGAAAGACGACTCCCTCCGCGGTGGCAGGGAGACTCTGGTACCTGAGGGCGCTCCACTGGTGTAGCCTCTACAGGCTGAGCCAGGGCTGCGGCGACATCCTCAATCGAGGTCCTAGCAGGTGAATCACGGCCAACGTCACCTTTTGTACACCCGGGGCCTTCACCTTCGGGAGAGGGTCCGAGCCTCGCTCCCCCTCTGCCGGAGTCTTCCAGATAGACCGGGGCCTCTCCAGAAGCTTCGCCGGGTTCTCGGACTTCCTCTTACCCGAGCCAGAGCGTTGGCTCGTGGTCGATGGCGCCGGGGAGGGTGCGCCCTGCCTGGCAGCCAAGGAGCCCGACCGTTCGGCGCTCCCGGTGCCCGCGGACTCGCAGTGCTTAGCCTTTTGTTGGGCCCCTGTCGCCGGAGCACCCTCACAGGACTTAGAAGACCGCTCGGACTTCTTCTTCTCGCCTGGCGGGCTCTTACCTTCCAGCCAGATGGCGAGACGGAGGTGGCGGTCCTTCATGGTCCGCTACGACATGTTTCCACAAAACGCGCAGTCCTTTTCCTTGTGCGTCTTGTCCTCATGGAGACAGTAGAGGCATAACGAATGCTCGTCCTCCTTGAAAACGTTCTGAAGCTGGCATCCAGGGCAGGTCCTGAATAGCTTCCCGGGCGTCAAGCTCCCTTTCTCCTGGGCCATGTCCGGGGTAGGCCTCGGAACTTCTGGAATCCTCCAAAAGTGTAACTCGACGAAATCTTCACCCTTGAGGGGCGTAGAAAACTCTGAAACAGATCCCCCGTTGATCGGAAGTAGAAACGGTGGAGCTTGAGGCTCTTTTAACCGAAAAAATGAGAAAATCTCCTGAAAAAAGCGCACAAAACGCAGCAAAAGCTCGAGAGCTAAGCACGAGGACTCCCAACACTTGAACGTGCAGTAAAAATCTGAGGATGGCTGCCAGGGGCGGGGCTTAGGGAGAGGGCAGTCATTGGCTGGGGGCAGTATGACCCAGAGACCAGTGATTGGTTACTACTGAGAAAGACAGATCAGAAACGAAACTGATAATGATTTTTTCTATACCGAGGATTCCTGGTCTGACGACGGGGGAATATTCATGAGCATGTGAATCCATGCCAGACTCCATGCTGGAGAAAGAAGGATTTCATTGTGTAAACCTAAAAAACCCAGATCCGAGGGCGGAGTGGATTTACCAGATTATAAAAAATATCATGTTGCCTTTGTTCTAAAACAAACACAGTTAAGGTTTTCTCCTAATAATATTCAATTTCCAAACTGACTACTTATGGAGAGAGTGATGGTCTCCCCTCATGTTCTCCTAGACTGCCCATGCATCAATAATAATAGATGCTTTACTAGCACTAGTATCAATATCCTCATTAAGTACTTACGTTCATACCTAATTTTGCCCCATACAAATAGCTCTCAGTTTATATCCCAGTATATCTGGATGAACCCCCTGATCAAAATCAATAGGAGAACCATCTGTTGGAGACCATGGCTATCCCTGAGCATTAGGTATATAGGACAGTTTATTCAAGGTACCCCATTAACCTTTAAAGAGTTTACAACTAACTTTCAAGTTCCAAGGTCTTTCCTCCAGAAATAGGCCTGTCTAACAAATGCTATTATGGAAAACTATGATATATTAGTTTACAATCCAAATAGCTATCAAGCTCAAGGACTACTCCATTTATCAAACCCTAATGTCACAGGGTCAGTGGTTTATGAAGTATGCTCCTCTACGTCAACAGATGAAGATCTGCTTAAATGTCAAGAAGCGTGGAATCAAGACTGCTTCCTCAACATCACACAATCTAGTTGGCCGTGAGTATGGTCCAATATTTCTAAAGTAATTGTCTCTGCTAGCCTGCTTCAGATGCTGTATTTCTTCCACCATAGGGCTTTCATAACCCCACTTATGATCTTTAAAATTGGAATATCTCAAAATGACAATTGTTGGAGTCTAAGCTCCCATGGATCATTCAAGCATATGATTATTGAATGTCTTTATGTTAATTATTGAAAAAGGATTGGGGTAAACCTTAGAAGTATCTTCCAGATACAGCTGACTATCTCTTTTGATGTTTTATTTCAGGGAACTGATTTCATCCAACCTGCTATTGATAAACAAAGGTTATCTGTTTGACTTATTTATTGCCATAGCCATTCAGACTATTACTTCAAATTGAAAAAATCTTAAAGGTGTACACTTTAAATTGTGGTGGAATTCAGTCTGTAAACTTCATAGGATGTAACAATGTAATGCAGTATCCCCCCTTGTTGCATAAACCTCTATTAAAATGGCAATCTTTCTTAGATTTTTTGAATAATGTAATACCCAGTCAAGATTAGAGAACATGGTTAAGTTTGATTAATTCTTAATCTTATATATATAATGACCCCTCCCCTGCTTGTGTCTGTGTTAGTTCTTTGTGTCTTGTGTGTCCATATGTTTATCTTACAAATACGTTATATAACAATTAGTTTTTTTTAAACTGCATTTTATGCGTTAGAATAGAACTTCTATATACATCATGTAAGGTTCTATTGTTGCTCAAATAGGTTGTCAATGAACTTATTCTAAGTGCAGCGGCTGATAAATTATTATTAGCAGAATGTCAATAGGATATTGTAGTTTGCTAGTGTGAGTAATATCCTGCTTTCACAACCATACTCGTTTTCTGCCTAGGGGTTGGTAGGTCGGGTGTTTAGTGTTCCATCATTTAGGGTCTCTTTCGCAACCTCTCCTCCACCTACACCTTCGGCTGACTCACACTCTGACAGCCCTTTCCTACCTCCATCTCTCAATCTCGAATACCCTGGATGTCCTTGCCCCTGTTAGGAGGATCCTATTGAAGCCTGCATCCTGCAACTCTTGGTACGATTCTGACTTTGCTAGCCTTAAGCGAAGTGTAGGGTGGCTGAGAGGAAGTGGAGGGTATCAGGCCCACCGTCTGACAAACTGGCCTGCCGCCCATTCCAAAGGCAATACAAACTCTGCCCTTTCTAAGAAGAGAGCATACATCCAAGTCTGCATCTCTGCGGCGTCTAACAACTCGCCCGATCTTTGTAAAATCTGCAAGGAGCTGGCCAATCCTGCTGCAGTATCCACCTCTCCTGTTCCCTCTCGGGCCCTCTGCACGGTTCTGGCATCTCATTTCACTACTAAAACTCAGGACATCCTCTCCACTCTCTCCTCTTCCTCTCTCTCTACCATTCCAGGCCCCTCTCTGGCCGTATCTCCTCTTCCTTTCTCCTCATTGTCCCTGTTCACGCCCAACAATGTTTCTAGACAAGTCTGATTTATGAAAGTCTCTTCAAAGCAGGTGCTCCCCTGCTCCTCCAGAACCATTAAGGACCACATCGACACCCTTGCTGCAGCCTTGGCCGATTTCTGCAATTACCCTTTTGCCACTGGAACCTTCCCTTCCCCCTTTAAGCACTCCCTTGTACACCCACTCCTTAAGAAGCCCTCTGCTGATCTTCCTCTCTGGCAAACTACCACCCGATCTCCATCACTCCTTTCCTGGGTAAACTCCTGGAAAAGCTGGCCATCTCCCAGCTTAATCTACATACTGAATCTGACCACCAGTCTGGCTTCAGGGCAGCCAGAAGCATTGAAACTGCTCTCCTGAATACCTGTGAAGACTTGCTCTCTAATCTTGACTCTAACCTTCCTTCTGTACTCATTCTCCTTGATCTATCCTCTGCTTTTGACACAGCCAACCGCACCATCCTGCTCAATCGTCTCTGTGACAACCTGACTATCTCTGGTCAGGCCCTAGCATGGTTGACCTCCTTTCTCTCAGATCAACTCGCCCAGGTCTAACTTGGGTCATTCCTCCCTTATATCGCTCTCTCTCTACATGTGGTGTTCCCCAGGGGGTCTAACCTTTCTCCCTATCTTTTTAACCATTACCTGGCACCTCTGGCCCACCGCATCCCTACCTTCTGTTCCGACTTTCAGTGTTATGCGGATGACACCCAGCTCTCCTTCAGGCTCCCCTCAGCCTCTTCTGCTCCTTCTCTCATACCTGACTGCTATTCAGGAATGGTGTACCTCCAACAATCTCTGCCTTAAAGGTAAGACTGAGATCCTCCTCATTAGGACACCTGCTCCCGCCTTCTCTCTCTCTCTGTCCACCCACCCTGGGCCCTCTACCTGAAGATTTCTGTGAGGCTAAGAACCCTGGTGTCATATTCCACTCCACCCTCTCCTCTCCTCACATCTCTGATGTCTCTAAGAAGTCATACTATCAGCTGCACCTCCTCAGAGGTTTTCTTCCTTTTCTCACTTTGCCCCAGAAGCTCACTGTCTCCGGAGCCCTGGTTCTCTCTAGTCTGGACTACTGCAACAGCCTCTTTCTAAATCTGCCTGCCTCTACTCTTCGCCCATTACAACTAATCCATGACAGGACTGCAAGACTTGTCCTTGGCATCAAGCCCAAGGATCATATCTCTCCAGCCCTGAAATATCTCCACTGGCTCCGTGTGGCTGCAAGAATCAAGTTCAAGACCTCCCTGCATGATCCACAAGGCTTTCTGGGGCCGGGGACCACACTACATCCAGCTTTCCCTTCCTAAGCATCTCCCTTCTCGAGTCCTCCGCTCATCCACCTCTAACTCTCTGAGGGTCAGAGGCTTCTCCAGTCAGAGAGTGGGAGGTAGATCTCTGTCTTCTCACTGCCTCTCTTAAACTTGAGCAGGACCACCTAAGGTTCCGAAAGCAACTTAAGACCTTCCTTTTTGCTTCCGCTTTGTCTCTCCCTCTTCTTTGCTGATGCCCCTGTCTGCTGCGCAAACTGGTTACCTGGCCACACACTGAATTTACGGAACTAGGCTCCTACACAACCAGTTCCCCTGGCACTGCCTCAGGGCCCCAACCAGCTGCAACCCTATAGTCCCCCGACGGCCTGCACTTATGAGCCATCTCCTGGCAGCACTTATACGTTCCTTTGCACTCCCCACCTGACTCCCTCTCCTGGCACTTCCCAACCTATCCCCACCCCTGCACTTGCGTGATCTGAATGACCAAAGGTCTAGTAAGATTGTTGTTTTGTCCTCCTTCTGTCTCCCCTTCCTTGTCTTGCCGCACTTAGAAACACTTGTGTACAGGCGCATTATAAATTACTTATATCATATCTCTTTTTGACTAGAGGAATTCCAGCCCATTCACTTTATTCTCTTCTCCAGGCTTTAATCCGACTTTACTTGGTGGCTTCCAGGTGCATTTTGGTAACTGGTTCTGCTGAAAGAGGAGTAAATACAGGCCAGAGGGAGTACTGGGAGGTATTATGTGACTGAGTTGTACCAGAAGTGACATTAATGGTACACAGGGGGTGGAGGTGGTTATGAGGGACTCCCCCAGACCCAAATCCCACTCCCTCATATGAGAGAGGCCTGGCTCTGGCTTTTGTCCTGGTATGCGTCCTGCCCCAGGGTGAGATTGTGATCCTGTTACACTAAGACTGTACAAGCATCACACAGAATATACTGTCGCTGTTTAGGCATTTCCAGACATAATAGTGGCATGCTGTAAAGCTACTATATGTTATTATTTGGGTGCTTGTTATACCAACTACCATGCTTCACATAGTTTCCCATAATATATGCCATTGTAAAATACACCCCTGTGCACAACAGAGTTGCCAGATTACCAATCGTTGATAATGAAGATCGAGAACAATTGCTGATGTTCATTTGATGCAATCAGTTAATTGTCAAAGATCACCGGTGATGCTGCACACAGTGGCTTGCACAAAATACATTCAACATATTTATTCAAGCTGGCAGACATAACATTTAAATAAGAACAACTTATTTTTATGTGCTGTGTGCGCAGTGTAAAATAAGGAACACTTCCCAGTGCTGACAGTGCAGCATTTTCTAAATGATAGCTAAAGTAAACTGAATCCTCATTATTCACAGGTATAGTCCAATACTTTGGGCTGTAAATCAGTGACCACGAGTCATAGCATGAATACAGAACTACTTGGTAATGTGCAACCTGTGAAAGCTACAGATATGTAAAAAGCGAATTGGAAATTAAAAGATGTTTTGCCATCCCAATGTCATTCCCAGCAAACAATGATACCAATACAAAAACATCCTGTCCATTCATTCCTCACGGTGCACATTAGGGAAACTGCCCTGCACCTGTAGGACCCGTTTCCCACAGTGAAATTGGAGCGGAACACATTCTTTGATTAGGAAATCAAATTTATTTCCCAAAATTCGGTGGATGAACCAATAATCTCTGCGTTATAAATTTATAGCACTGTTATTCTAATCCAGATTTGCAGAATTAAATGAAACTCATTTAAGTCTGCATTTTAATTGAATGCACATTGGCAAGAAACCCACAACCGTACATTAATAAAGGGGGTGAATATCTGTGTACATATATTATTCTGTGCAACCTTTCTCTGGTGCCAATACTTGTTTTTGATACTGGTAAAATAAAATGTTAGGGACTTGCTATTTATTAGCTGAAGTTTATTTTATATTGTGTAAATGTTAACTGACAAGAGCTTTAATATACTGGCCGACAAGTGGCATTATGGTCTTAGAGGCAGACTTGTATTATTTAGAATTAGAAACGTTGGAATTATATTTACTGGACATTATGGTTATTGAATGAGTGTGCGCTACCTCATAGAGGGATTGTCCAAGGCAGGCCAACTTTAACTGTGTAAAGAAGCCTGTGTTAATATATAGCTGATATATTGTGGTGACTTCTCCTGCATAAAGTAAGGGGATCACCTTTGGTTTTATTTTTCTTTATAATACATTCAAGTTTTGATCACAAATAGCCTGTTTATTGTCCCAGAATTGTCAGGTGGGACTGTATGCTAGGGGATGTTAGATTAGCGATTGCTACTTAGTGAAAGGATTGACATATGAACACATATTGACAATACTTCCCAGGTGAAGCCAGTTAGGAAAACAAATTAGGAAATTAGGTTAAGGTGATGGGTGAAGTTAGGACATCATTGCGAAATCCCAAGAGCAGGAATAAATTGAGAAAAAGAACGACTACATTTGTTACAAAGTGACAATGAGTCAAAACGTAGTTCAATTGCAGATCTATGAGAAGGTGTGGAGGATTTACTGATTTGGACAGTTGTGGGCCGGAAAAAGCAAAAAAGAAGGATCACCCAGTGGTCAATAAAATGATGTATTAATGTCTACATTCATGGCCTAAGTACACGGATTGAATCACCAGGTTGATACGGGTGTATGTCTGAGTTTTAATGTGAATATAATAAACATGGTAGGTTTGAGAGGAAAGCAAACAAATTAATTGATATATTTGTTGCAAACCACTGTGTGCATCATCACTGGTAACCCTTGACAATTACCCGATTGAATCAAATGAACATCAGTAAATTGTTCTCTATTTCCTTCATTATCAACTATTGGTGTCCATTGGTAATCTGGCAAATCTGATGTTGTGTACAGGGGTGTATTTTTCAATGACATATATTAATGGACACTATGTGACGCATGGTGGTTGGGAAGACAAGGGGGCAGTCCCTGAAACCCCCCCCCACGATCCACTGTGTGCAATGAACATCACGCTAGTGGTACAACCCGGTCACATAATGTCTCTAGTACTCCCTCTGGCCAGTATTTGCACCTCTTTAAGACCTACAGTTCCCAAAATGAGCCTGGCAGCCACAAAGAAAAGCCGGGCTAAAGCCAAGAGAAAAGAATACAGTGAATGCGCTTGAATTCCTCCATCAAACGGAGATGAAACACTAATCCCCTTATCTACCAACCCCTACGCAGAAAACAAACTCAGAGGGAGAAGAGACTGCAAGAGAACAGGAGAGACAAACACCAGCCCCTAACCAAATTTGGCACCAAACTCACCAGCACAGCAGAAAAAGCACAACAAAAACAAAATTCCAGATCCACAGGAAGCAGATAGACAATCAGAGACTGCAAACAAAACCGTGCTGGAAAGGGGTTTAGAGTTCTTTTTATTTATTTTTAAAGCTTTTCACCTGGATATCCCACCATCTGGGGGAAAGGCAGCAACAGATTGGTCATTAGAGTCAGGTATGGGCCAGAACCAATGGAAAAGGGTTGGGGAATACAGAATCAACAGGACCACAATATAAAATGGGAGTGAATGAAAGGCAAAGTGAGGGTTGTACAGCAAGCTCAGGCGATGTGGAGGTGGACCGAGAGACCAGGTAGAGGATGGACAGAGATGTAGGGTGCTCAAAAGTGCAGGCCAGGTATTTTGGGAGAGAGAGAGAGTGTAGTACCACTTGTAAGAAGTGTAATGTGGTTGGTGTGGATGTAAATAAATAATTGAGAAAGGAGAGAGAGGGCTTGGGAGAATTAGTGCAAGAGAGAAAGGGTGTATGGAGTGAGGGTCAAAGGTAGTGGTAAGATATATACATAAGGGGTAAGTAGAGAGGTTCTTTCTTGGCGGGTGCTGTTGTGCAGCTGAACTATGCATTGCATGCGTGAGCTCTCTGGGCTGCCTGCCGGCCCTTCAATATCCTGACCTAAATATCCTCTCTTTATGGGGAAAAAACAATATTCTGACTGTAACGAAATCTGGAGGAGAGAGAGACTCACTGCGAGTGGTCTTACCCGCGGAACGGACCTGTGTCGGTGAATGATCCTGGATGCGGGTCCCTACATTTCTGCAGAGTGGCACCATCTTAAACAACTGGACTCATGAGGAAGGAGTAGATGACAAGGCTTGAATTCCATCCTGATAGATGGTGCTTGCGCACACCACTGTTAAATAAGCCCCCTCACCTTGATCACTGAAAGTGTGAGTTGCGTCGGTGTGCCGAAGCATGTACATCTGAGCCACCGTGGTGGGTCCGGCACATGAGATGGACCATGGCGGAGTTGCCAGAGTATGTCATGCGGTGTCGCATAAGGCAGCATCAGTGAATATATGAGGTAAGGTGCAGCGGGGCAGCAGATATGCAGCCTTATATGCTGGAACTGACAAAGAACAAGGAGATCAATCACGCTCTAGGCCCGGCCATGAGGAAAGAGACCGGCCGGACCAATACCGGGTTGCCATTACTCCTCTGGCTCCTTGAACGGCTGAGAATCGCTGTCCTGTAGTTCAGTTCACACGCTCTGAATCCCCGGGGTGAACGGGGCCTGCCTGGCAACAAGGACCGAGTAGTGTGAATATTGCAGCCTGATGTGAAATGTAGTAGCCGAATCAGGCTATAACCCATACTACTGCAGTTTTTCTGGGGTCCCTGAAAAACAACCCTTTGCTAGTTCTTCATCTAAAAAATACTTCATCACTGCAGTGTCCATTGGCTACTGTCAACTGGCCCTGGACTATGAGGTACCTAAACATGGCTAAAGATAAGGTGAAAAAGATGAACCAATGCACAGTGGCTCAATCTACCCTTGCACAAGCTTCTATATATTTAGTTAGTACAAATAGCCACCAACCTCCACCTACCATTCCCGCACTTACAGATGTGCTGAAGGCCATTAATGATTTGCATCCAGGGAAGGCAAAATGCAAACCTTCCTCGTCACGATCTTCAGACAGTATCTTCCAGGATGGGGGATGCTGAGAAGAACAAGTTACTCTCTTACCTGGTAACGTTTATTCGATGGGATGGTCCGACGACGTATTCCATATCTATGACAGAAATCACCACAGATGTGCTGCTTCGGAAAATCTTTCGGCGTCTGCGTCCTGCGCCAATGACGTCGATACGCCGCCTTCGAGGACCTCCTCCGACGGCCGACGGGACTGTATATTATAAGGACGCACGACGCCCGTAGCCTCAGTTGTAGTTTTTTCCCAGAACGTGTGGCACCAGTCTTCTGCCAGTCTGACCACACAAAGCCTTGCGGAAACGTAAGCTGCAATCGCATAAGACATTCTGTAGTGGGGAAGGCAGGCAAGGAGCGATAGGGAATACGTCGTCGGACCATCCCATCGAAAGAACGTTACCAGGTAAGAGAGTAATTTGTTCTTCGAAGGGATTGGGTCCTCCGACGTTTTCCATATCTATGACAGACTCCCAAAGCAGTACCAATGCAAGGAGGTGGGAAAAGAATTTAGAATACAGAAATTTAGAATGCCCAATCAAATTGCGGAGCAAAGGACCGCCTTGCCAAAGGCCAGATCCTGCCCCCAGATGGAATCGAGGGAGTAGTGACGTACAAAAGTATGGACCGAAGCCCAGGTAGCTGCATCACAGATGTTATGAATAGGAACGCCCCTCTGTAGGGCAGTAGAGGCAGCCATACCCCTGGTAGAATGGGCCCGCAAGCCGACCGGTGGGTCCTTACCCGCCAAGCGGTAACATTCAGGAATTTCCAGAATAATCCAGCGAGACAAAGTCTGCTTAGTCACAGCTTGTCCCAAACGCTTTCCAGCTAAACCAATGAAGAGTTGATCGTCCACTCCGACCCGGGACATGCGTGAAATATAAAAGCTTAAAGCTCTCCTAGGATCGAGCCTATGGAGCCTCTCCTCTCCTTATCAGGATGCGGAGGGGGATAAAATACCGGAAGAATAACCTTCTGGCCTAAATGAAATTCCGACACTACCTTCGGAAGAAAGGAAGGACGAACTGTAAGAACAACCCTGTCCTTATGAAATACAGTGAAGGGTGGCTTGACTGAAAGTGCCTGTAACTCACTCACTCTGCGAGCAGAAGTGACCGCAACCAAAAATACAGTTTTAAGAATTAACAGTATCAAAGGGCGCGAATGCAAAGGCTCAAACGGAGCACCCATCAGAAACTTGAGGACAATGTTCAAATACCAACCGGGCACTTGGAAAGGTGATGGAGGGAACACATTAGTGAGCCCTTTTGGAAACTGAGAAATTAAAGGGGTTTTAAAATAAGAACACTCTTCAGACGAGCGCTTAAATATGGACAGCGCCGCCAGGTAACCCTTAACGGTACCCACTTGCAAGCCACTGTGGGCTAAAGAAAGCAAAAAAGACAGAACCACAGGAATGTCACATGGAAACGGATCCACATTCTTAACCCTACACCAGTCGCAGAACATTCGCCAACGGCAACGGTACAGGGACTTCGTTGCGGGCCTTCTGGCCGAAAGCAACACCTCCATCACGTCTTCAGGGAGGTCCCAATCCTTATACCTCAACCTTTCAGAAACCAAGCGAGAAGGTTGAGGGATCTGACCTCTGGATGGAGAACCTGACCCCCCTCCCGTGAGAGCAGATTGTCTCGGTAGGGAAGACGACGTGGAGGGCAGATGGACAAGTCGAGAAGGTCCGGGTACCACGTCCTCCGGGCCCATGCCGGAGCAATGAGGATCATCCGGGAACCGAACCTCCGTAACCTCTGCAGTATTTGCGGGATGACGGGGACTGGAGGAAACGCGTACAGCAGTGGGAATGACCACTCCACCACGAACGCGTCCCCTAAGGCTCCTCTTGGAGGAAATTCCCGCAAGCAGAACCTTTCGCACTTCCGGTTGACACTGGAGGCGAAGTGATCCACTTGAGGGGTCGCCCAAAGGGGGAAGATCTCCAGGAGCATCTCCTGAGTCAACTCCCACTCGTGAGAGATCGCGCTCTGCCTGCTCAGAGCGTCCGCCGTCTCGTTTTCGTCTCCAGCCAGATGAACTGCCGAGATCGAAACTTCCTGCTGGATTGCCGAGAACCAGAGCTCCATCGCCTCCCTGCACAACGGGAGTGACCCTGCCCCCCCTTTTTTTGTTGAGGTAGTGCATGGCCACTGTATTGTCCATCATAATCGGGACATTCTTCCCCCGCACAGTCGGCAGAAAAGCCTTCAGGGCTAGCCTGACGGCCCTCAGCTCCAACAGATTGATATGGAGTCTGGACTCCGATGGAGACCAACGACCGCTGACTGTCAACTCGTTGGCATGAGCTCCCCATCCCGTGAGGGATGCGTCCGTCACAATCGTCACCTCCGGCCAGGGTAGCCAAAATGGAGCCCCCTTCATCAGATTGCCTTCGACGGCCCACCACAGAAGGTCCTGGGCGACCGAGGACGGCACCTAAACAGGGCCCGACATCCTGCCGGAGGACTGAGACCACTGGAGCTTGAGTGCCCATTGCGAAGATCTCATCCGCAACCTGGCCTCTGGCACCAGAAGAATGCAGGATGCCATGAGGCCGAGCAATCTCAAGAACTCGAACGCTGGGCAAGCTGAAACTTGTGCACCATCTGCTGAATGTGATGAGCCCTCACCTGGGGAGGAAAACACTGCCCCAGGGACGTGTCGAGCACTGCTCCGATGTACTGAAGCCTCTGAGTTGGCGTCAAGTGGGACTTCTTTAAGTTGAGGGAGAAGCCCAGCTTGTGGAGGGAGTGACAGGTGACGGACAGATGATCCAGGACTTGCTCGGGAGAGCACACCCTGATCAACCAATCGTCCAGGTAGAGGTAGACGTGAATCCCCCCTTTCCTGAGATGCGCTGCCACCACGACCATGAGCTTGGTGAAAATCCTCGGGGCGGAGGTCAATCCGAACGGCAGGACCTGAAACTGAAAGCGCGAGTCACCAACCGCAAACCTCAGGTATTTCTTGTGCTTCGGATGGATCGGCACATGAAAATAAGTGTCCTTGAGGTTGAGAGACACCAACCAGTCCTGATGTTGAAGGGCCTGGAGTACTCGAGAGAGAATAACCATCTTGAACTTCTCCTTCCTGAGGAGTTGGTTCAAACCGCGCAAGTCCATGATGGGTCTCAATCCCCCATCTTTCTTGGAAATCAAAAAATAAGGGGAATACCATCCCTTGTTCCTCTCCGCTACAGGCACCAGTTCTATGTGCCTTTCTCCAGCAGGGATTGAATTTCCTGCGCAAGGAGCGGATCCGGACACTTCAAAGAGAGATTCCCTGGTGGTTTGTCATGAGGCCTCTGCCGGAAAGGAAGACAGTAGCCGTGGGCTATGATCTCCAGAACCCACACATCTGAAGCAATGGTGCGCCACTCTACAAGATGCTGCGCCAGCCTTCCCCCAACCGGCGAACCATGGGACATGGCCTCATGACTGAGCTGAAGCGGTTGCGGCGTTACCTGAGGGCAAAGAGGCAACTGCCCGAATGGCCTTGGCACCTCGAGTACCTTGTTTTCCACCTCTGGCACTCGTATGGTAGCCCCTTTGACTGGCAGCTCCTCTCGCTTTACCAAAGGATGAGTAATAACAAAAGGAACCTCCCCTCCATTGCTGTCCCCTAGGACGAAAAGGCGCAGGTTGGCGAACTGCAGCGCCCAACGACTTCGCTGCAGCTTTGGAGGTCTGCAACCTCTCAAGGCTCTCGTCAGCCTTGCTGCCAAAAAGATGTTCCCCGTCAAAGGGCATGTAGAGGAGCCGGGCCTGCACATCAGGAGCAAACCCCGACTTCTGCACCCACGCAAACCTGCGTATTACGGTGCTCACCGCCATGGACCGGCTGACGCAATCTGCCATGTCCAAATCCGACTGAACAGCCTCACACATGGCATCCTTGCCATCCTGGACCATAGCAAGAAAACCATCCCGTTCGTCCACTTCGGGAATACGTTCAGCCGCTAAGGAAACACAGTTCCACAGAGTGTGCGTGAAACGTGACAAGGCACATACGGAGTTGGCCGCCTAAAGTGCCATACCCCCTGAAGAAAACAATTTCTTTGCCGAACCGACAAAACGCTTGTCGTCCCCATCAGGAGGGATGGTAGGATACGACGCCTGCTTTGCCAGGGCCGTAGGTGCCTGCACCACCAAACTCTCCGGAGTGGGGTGCTTGGCCAAGTAGCAGGGGTCGCTACTGGCTGGGCGGTATTTTCGCGGCAAAGACTTGCCCACTGCCCGGAGACTCTCCGGACCAGTCCAAGCCGCCGCCACCCTCCTCTGAAGAGCCATATGTAACGGCAGTACCGGGTCAGTTGGTGGACCTTGGTCGAGGATATCTGTATGGTCATCCTGAAGAAAATCCCCTGGGGGAGCAGACCACCCCAAGTACTCGGTGACCCTAGATATAAGGCGCCAGTACGAGGAGTCGGCATGAGTGCCAGGCTCAGGCCTTCAAAACTCCACCTCCGGAGAGGTGTCCAGACCACTGGCGTCGTGCAGTGACTGACACAGGTCCTCAATTTGGCTATGGCCCAAGAGAATCTCGTCTGGCACCGTATCAGGAACCATGCCATCATCAGAGCCCTCATCCACCTCCAAAATGTACTCAAGATGGCGAAAAGAGGGCACAGAATGGGGAACAAAGCCATGCTTGACCTTGGCCAGAGCCTTTCTAGGGGTTCCACCGTGCCCTGGGGTAGCCTCGTCGAAACAGCCTCGAAAGGCGTTGAGGGCGTCGAGTGAATCGGCTTTGACGCGGAACATGGCATCAACGGCATCGACACAGGCCTCGAGGGCGGAGCACCCAGCGTGTCCCTCGACATCCTGGGCGCCGATGGTGTCGACGACTTCCTCGGAGGCAGAGCCTCGAGAGAGTCCCTCGACGACCTCGGCGCCACAGGTGTCGACGTCTTCCTCGAAGACATCACAGGCTCACACGTCCTTGAGCGTGTCGAGGACCGGGACCTGGAACGGGCATGGCGAGAACAATTTCCCTTGTCCGAGCGGGACCTTTCCCGCGAATCGTGCCTGAAGGCGTACGAGCGGTGTCTCTCGACCGATCACGACCGACCCCACTCGGAGGCGCGGACGGACAAGAGCCCTGCGATTCGAGAATCGCTAGCATTTTCTTACCGAAGGAAGCGCATTCCTCCGGCGTCGCATGCTCGGTGGGATAAGCGACCCGCCGATGGGCAGAGTCCTCGGATGAGGACGGGGAAGGCAACCGATGACGGCGCTTCCGGGAGTGCCTCGAAGAGGCAGAGGAGTGGCCGGACCTACTCCGGGACCGAGACCCACTGGACTTCCAACGACGATGCGGAGAGTCCCACCTCGAATCGTCTGTCGAAAGCCCCGCAGACCTCGACTTCCGTGGCTTGAACACCTTACCTACCGACAGTTTCTTCTTGCGCTCCCGCAAGGCTTTGGACGTAAGCGACTGGCAGTCGACACAATCATCCGTGTCATGGGCCTCCCTGAGGCACCAGAGGCAGGCGTTGTGCAAGTCTGTCACCAACATCTTGGACCCGCAGTCCCCGCACTTCTTGAAGCCCGGACACGGGGTGGAAGACAAGGTAGACATCACGAAGGATAACTTCACAAACGAACAGGTTCGAAGAACCGATAAAGAACAGAAACTCCAAAGAGCCGAGGCGCGCCGAGATCTCCTAAGCGAACACGTTCGCGGAAAATACGGAACTGAGGCTACGGGCGTCGTGCGTCCTACTTATAACATCCAGTGACGTCGGCCGTCGGAGGAGGTCCTCGAGGGCGGCGTATCGACATCATCGACGCAGGACGGAGAAAGATTTTCCGAAGCAGCACAGCTGTGGTGATTAGATATGGAATACGTCGGAGGACCCAATCCCCTCGAAGTTTATCTACTGAATCCAAAGACACCCTCCTCGCACTTGAATTGCAAGTAATTGACATGTCAAGAAAGGTAAAAATGCTAGATGAAAAAATTGAGGAAACCTACGATAGATCCTGTATGAGCAACATCTGAATACTGGGACACCCTGAAAAATCGCATAGACCCAGCATGGCGCTGTTTCTTGAAGGCGAGAGGGCTCTTGAATTTCTTCTCCATAGAACGGGCCCACCGAAAACCATCAGGCCCACAAATACACGGTGCCCTACCGAATACTGTTGTAACCAACCTACTGAAGTATCAGAACCACAATGTGGTTCTGCATATACCCTGCAACAAGGGTCCCATAACACACAAAGGAACAAAGATTGCTTCTCCCCTGCGCCCCACCCCCACCCGGATTATGCCAGAGCAGTCCAGAAGCGCTTTAGTCATTTGACTCAATAAAAAAGAAATTGCTGTCCCTTTAAGTGAAATATGCCCTCTTCTTTCCAGCACAACTTAAGGTCTATCTGAACGGGAAATCCATAAAGCATGTTGGAGATAAAAAAAACTCAAACCTGAAACAAGGTTAGGCTCAAATGGGAAACGTAACTTGAACAGATGTCTTTTAGAGAAATTGCTCGGCATACTGAAGAAAGTTATAGAGGCAAGTTTGAGTCTAGATGCAGTCTACACTGAAACACAATAAAATTAAAGCTGTATTGGATTCCCAGAAAACTTCAAAAATGTAAGAATGTCAACCAGCGATAATTGCTGGCATTGTGACAGTACAAAAGCAGACTATGGCAATAGGCGCTATACAAATTCAATATAATATAACTTATAATTATTCTGAAATGATTTAAAGAGTGCATTACGTAATAAATAATGGGTTGTATCACAACCCACCAAGCCATCCTTTCCATCCCCTCTTACTCTCTCTTGATTAAGATGTAAGATTTCAGTGGTATGGTAATGTTTTCTTTTTAAGACAAGTAGCAAACGGTGAAGGCTTGTAGTGGATTTTTTAGTTTAAAAGCATAATAAAAGATACAAAAATGTAAAGACCTAGGCTTTCAGTGTTTTACGTCGCCAAATGATCGGGAACACAGACAATAACCAAGCAAAGTCTCACCCTTACAACGATGATGTTGTTATCTGGTAAGTGTAGGACAGGAAAAGATAAAAGTGTGCACCTAAGCAAGGAGACAGTAAAGAGAAGCATAGAACTGCTTTACATATGATGAGGGCAAAGTACTGTCTATTGCCTATAAAGTGTGTATGCTAGGTTTGCTTTTCAGGAGTACTCATATTTATTGTATATGTCAATGACTTTAAGAAAAGGTTATAGACGTTGGAGGTGAACACACCGACTGTGCTTTTAGCAAAGAGTGGGAAAGCCTTGCAAATCTTCATTTTAGGACCCAGAAGATTTTGTATGAGCTGCACCTCATCTAAAATGGCATTATAATCTACAGTTTTGATTATGAAAAAGGTAAGCCCCTAAGTAGGAAGTTTGTTATTTTAACAGGGGCATCAGAAATTGTTGAAGCCCAAAGCTTTCTTCAACCCTGCTGTGGTTAACACAAATGCAAAAGGTGAAACTAAAGACCACATAAATCAACAGGTTCCCAATTACTTAAGAGTAACAAATCATATATATGGGGAGGGTGTGGCAGGGGAATCAAGGATAAAGCCAACTTGATGTATTTTAGGGCTCAATAGCTGCAAACACTGTAGCAGTATGGGGCAATTACATTTTAGAAACGCTACACCCTCTGAAATTAAAGAAATATAAATGTATATTCTATTTTAGTACAAAATAAAGAAATCATGATGTACTGAATCCTCAGGGCAATAAATGACAAGCATCGCCATATATCTAAGGCAGTTGATCTGAGGCCCTCCAGAATTCTCAACAGCAGGTAGGCAATCACAGGTCAAGTTTTACCTATTATTTGTGCAACTCCGCTTTCCACATCAGCAGAGGAACAAAAGGCTTGTTTGTGAATCTGTGGAGTATAGACACCTTTTCATTATACCCACTTCACCCTTCAAGCTAAGACATCTTCCCCAAAGACAAGCTGTTGAATAGATTGTGAAGTAGTATTACCCATGGGTGGTGATATGATGGTTAATCTAAGCAATAAGATTCCTTAAAGATGATGTCATTAAAATGCACACTGGTACCTCAATCCAATCAGGAAGTGATGCCATTTTGCCCACTAGAATCAATGGTATAGATGGCTATTTTAAAAACTCCATTAGGAGATCCTTTTTAATGAGTAATTCCTTATTTTGAGAAACTCGATTTATCAAGGTAAAATAATAGTAAACCACGTCTCTAATGCAGAGGTGATCAAATTTGTTTGATGCACAGACACGTATCAGACACTCTGTGCTTTACCCTTCTTTGAGAAGGTTGACAAGCTCATCCCTACCTGATTGAAAATGAAAGAATGGATTTACCCTGGAATGCTGGAGGGGATGCCCAAAGGACCAACTAAATTGCCATCAACTCCCAAATTACAATATGACAGAGCATACACTTAAGGGTCGAGAAGTCTTTCCAGCAGGATCCCCATTGCTTCAGCGATGTGTTTGCCATCATGAGCTGCTGGGCAGAAGGAAATGAAAGGCTTCTCTGTTTTAATCACCATTTGAAGAAGGTCACTGTTGGTGAGCCGGCTATCGTCTCTACTCAGAGCCCCAGGGTCTGTCCCAGTGTCCTTGAAGGCACCCCTGCAATTAATTCAAATGAATGCAAGAGTGCAAGCCAAAACAATGCATGAGAACATCAACCCCAGAAAATATGTCGCAGACCAGAACAGAGGGCCTGCTACCAGAAATGCCTGGATCTTTTCAACACAAGTCATACAGCTCAAGGGAAGACGAGAAGCAAACCATGGGAAGAAAACACTAGAAAACGTAAATACAACAGGTAACTGAATAGACATAAGATCGACTACAGTAGATAAAAGACCTGAGAAGGTGTACATCATCCAGCAAGATGGGGAAATGGCTATACTGCCCTGGGTGACTATGGTAAAACCACGGCAAACTGTGTGTGCCCATGAACTTAGAAATGGGGATAGCTAAGGATGCAATCTGGTAAAATCTGGGATTCAGGTAGGTTCTTTGAATACATTATGTAAGGGAGCATTGACTATGAATTGAGCTTACATATTTAAGATGCTTTATCACAGAGAAAACATAAGGATGATGCACAGAAACTGGCACGTATTCAATCGCAGTGCACTGAATACTTTCCCAGAATGTCCTTGAATCAAAGTCAGAATATTATTAATGACCAAGATGTACGGTATAAAATCCATCATTTATGTAATGGGTCACACTTGCCTCACCTTGCACCTCCCAACCTCCATCAGACTCCAAGAACATGTCTTCCTCACTACACTTACCTAATCTGTTTGATGAACACTATGAGATAGGTACCAGAAGTGCATGAGTGCTTCTCAAATTACTGGTTGCCTTCATTAAATGTGTTATTGCAGTTGACTATAGGACAGAAAACAAGGCCGAATTTAAACAGTGAGCAAAATATATGACCTGCAGTATTTCCTTGATACCCAATATGATATTGCAGGAGATATAATTCTGCTGAGAATGCCAGGAATTCCCAGCTTGATTGTCAAATGTTAAAGAAGTTGTTGCTTTTTTAAACTGTTTGTGTGAAAAAGACTAAAATAAGGGTGATGTGAGGACTGGATGACACAGGATTAACCTTTGACTTGTAAGACCTTGGTACCTGTGTTCTATTGGACTGCCGGCATGGACTGTTAACCTACCACTGGATACCAGGAAGGAGCCATTGTTAGCGGACAGAAGAGTGGCAACTGACAGGACCAATGACAGTTCTGACAGCCAAACTGACAGTTGGTGACTGCAGGGAGAAGGTAACGGGAGATTTACAGAGCAGACATAGCCCTGTAACAAATGTTCAAACATGTCCCAAGACTAGGACTCCCACATGCTCCAGCACAACAAGGTTCATGGGGCTCCCTCAGATGTGGTTGAGGCACCAACATACAATTACACACTAGTTGAACTTGGTGGCTTCCATCTTTCTGAAGTGAACTAACTATGGGCTAGTCAAATTAAGGTTCCTGGCGGGACCGTGGTACAATAGAGCTATGGGTATTGTCTTGACAGACTGACTGGTACAATGTCCGAAGTAACAGTGCACATAAACAACAAAGAGGTGAGAGTCCATTAGCCCATCATTTTTGCAGCACCACAAACAGTGAGGTGCAACCCTCCCCCCAACCACAAGGGGCTTTTTAATGCAGAGTGGGTGTGTGAAGACAAACTGATTTGTCAAAAACCCTTCAAGGGAAAAAAAGCCTTTCATTTTCTGTGGATTAGTAATCCTGAGGTCATCACCTTTTGTACAGTCCAGTAAACCAGTTGTCCAAGCAACACCCTCCTCTGAGGGAACATGTGAGGGTAGGTTTAAGGTCCAGTGACCCATCAGTCAAATCAGGCCCAACACAGTCCTGAACAGTTGTGCGATCTGGAATAATAGACACCCCTTGGGCGTCCTCACTTGAGTAGTTACCTAGCACCTCTAAACATATTGGCTGAGTGCTGCTGTGCTAAATATGTATTAGAATGGTGCCCTCCATTTTCCCACCCATGACAACCAGCGGGGTGGTAGGTGCTTTGGGCTTGTAAAACCTCGGATGAATGTGTAGAGCTTAAAGTGATTTGGCTCCATAGTCAATGATTTAAGCTGAAGCCTGCGTAATAAATTATTACTGACATGTATAAAACAGTGCGTCATTTTTCTGTGTGTTTGTTCATTACTGATACTTTCACAATGTCACTATATAGTTTGCGGGAGGGAGTGAGATAACTTGACGTCACTGTATTGGGCTTCCTTCCCCTTTGGTAGCTGGAATAACTACTTGAATACATTCAGGCAGATCAGCACTGGAAGGAGGGGAGATGGTTAAAATATCATGTGGATTATGCCTTACCACTCGATTAATTACCAGGTGGTAGTGCCATCACTCTCCTGCCTGTGAGAATAATTTTAGAATCATAAAGGGAGTGACAAAGATGTTTTCACCTTTGGCTCTCCAGACGTTTTTGAGTATAATTATCAACTCTAGCCAGCATACTCAATGGTGAGGGATCATCGGAGTCAAAATCCAAAACCTCTATTGAGCTGCAGGTTGCAGACCCCCCATTCTAGAACAATCTTCTTAAGCCCCTAGTTCTGATCACCATCATTAAGATTTATGGTGTATCTCACTGATTTGCACTTTGCAGAGAACAAAACGTTTCTAAAGTGAACACCCATGTGAAATTAAGTGCATGTCAACACAGCTCAAAATCTTAATATCTTACAAAATAGACATCCAATTCAGCTAGTATGGAAAATGTAAAGCCATCTTCTTCATTGCAACACTACTACCAATAGATATTCGTAAATAAACTAGATTAAATATTTCGGCAGTCAACTGCTGTTTTTAATTGACAAACACATTGGGGTAGTATTAAGATGCAGGTAAGCAGGTTCAACACTGAGTGAGCAAGTACTCCTAAAACCTGTAGCTTTATTGTTACAGCACGTAAAGGCTCCACTTTTTAAGCAGATTACGCAGAGCACAACCAACCCATACTCTGTCATACACAATTTAGCACATTCAGATAACATCCAAGCATCGTCACTCATTCGAAAACATTCTAACAACCATGCATTGAGTATAAGTAGGACAAAGATATCAGACAAGTCGTTGATGCAGCTCACCAATTCCAAGACCCAGCAGGTGGCATATAACATGCACTGGTTGAAAAACTACAGCTGCAGGTAGGAAAATACAGATTGTCTGAAATGGCAATCCCATATTGCCTCCAAAAAATGCAAGTTTATAGCTTTCTAAAAATTCCAATACAATACCCACCATTAAGGGTGCAGATGAGGACAAATAAAAAAAGCCTTAATATAAATGATAATAGTATCTTTGAAAAACCTTTGTGATTATTTACCTCTTCACCGCTCATACTCTCTTTCTCAGACATCTTTTGTGCATATTCACTCTGTAGTTTCTCCAGTTGTGTTTGAAGATCTGTCACCTTTGCTGTCATTTCTTCCTCTCGAGCCTTCAGAACCAAAATATAAAATCAAAATCTTACATAAAACGCTACAGGAATTGACCAACTAAGAGATTAAAGCACAACAATCAAAAGTAATGTAATGCCTTTAAGCAGAATGCATCCATTAAAATAATGCATGCAGCACTCTGAATGAAGTCTGCAAGATGGATAAAACAGACCTTCTTGATGGTCAATACAGTTACTGTAAGGAAGGCACAGTATCAACAGCAAGACAGACACAAGCGATCACAGTTCAAGGGTGTTTACTGAACTTCAACAAAGGTGTGATAACGCCTATCTAATCCTAAATCTACAGATGTGAGCAAGCTACGACCATCAAAAAATAATAATGCAGTCCTAGTGGAGTCTCGTCAAAATAAAAGGGCCTATACTAAAAATAAATATTGCCAATCCTTAACACTAAATACAAATATTGTGGTGTAGTGTTCATGAAAAAGAAAGAAGTATTCACAAAATGATATGTCAGGATGTTCAGGCCGTCGGCTTCCCTTCTCCAGCAGTTGAAGACAGTTCACTCGAACAAAGCACACACTCTGGCTTCTTCGGCACAAGGATACAGGTCCACTACCAGCATCAGCACCTTCTGTGCCCAAGTCTCTTTACTAATCAAAGTCTCTTGATTTAGAGGGTCTGATGTATCAAAAAAAAAAGAAAGTTCTTCTCCTTTCACAAGTATTCCATTCCAGTGATTCACTCTTCACCATGGATCCCCCTCAGCCAGGCTCAGATCCCTTTTTACAATGCCTGTTACTTTGGATCCCCCTCTTCCGGGCTCACATCCCCCTTTACAATGTTCAGAGAATATTCTTCCTCAGTGACTCACTGTTCACCCCGGATCCCCCTCAGTCGGACTCAGATCCTTCCTCTTCACACAATTAGTCTCCCTCAGCCGAGCTCAGACCAATTTCGGTTTGCATAAAACTATCGAAGACTTTCGAATGTGCACAGGGTTTAGCTTGACCCGTTGCAGGACCACTTCGATCTCAAAATTCACTTCTCACAATTGCCAACCAGTTGCATACCTAAAAGAGACCTTTGAATGAGCACCCACGTGGTGCCGCACCACTCTGCCTATGATATCTTTCTGGGCCTCCAAGGTTCAATCACCCCTCTGGGTTTCAATTATATTTGCATCACTCGTCACATACATTTCAAACACTCCTCCCCGCCTTGGTTATCGACACGGGAGAGCCCCGGGTATGTCCGACACACAATGCAGGTTTCTTCAGCTTTATCCCAGGTCTTAGGTTTCTCAGTTCCCAACGTTCATGAAAGTAACGGTCTGAAAATGGTAAGGGCACTTTCTGGTCTTGCCGTCTTTCTCCTCATATTAAACTGCCATGTTGGAACTGCTGCTTCCTTGTGTGCTTGGCCTCTTTCGGAGTGTGCCTTCGTGGGACATGTGATGGAAGTCAGGTGGGTGTGATGATCTGTAATTGCCAGACCATTGCATTGGGACATGTCAGGTGTGCGGCTCTGGTGTTAGTCCGTTTCCGCTCAAGGTGAGCTATCAGTTAGAAAGTGTTTGTGACGGGAAGGGGGTTGGAGGTTGAGTTCTTAAGGGGTTACAGGGAAGGGGATACCATGTCTCACCATCTGGTGTCCCACTCCCACTCCCCAAAGACCCCTCATCCAGGTGATCATCCTGCAATGGTCCACCCCCAGGAACTGGATCCAAAAGCGATGGCTGCGCCCTGGTCACCTGGATGATAGATCCCCGGGGGGACTAGTGGGCGAGACATCTTCAGGTTTCTCACATTACATAGGGATTAGACTTTAAGCCTAATATCACTTCATTAACTGTGTTGGGGTAGATTGTTTCACCGAATTAAAAAACAGATCATCAAAATCATCTGAACGGGACTTGTCTGCACGGATCTATGTGATTATTGCGACCACTATTATTACGACGGCCGAAAATGCCGACTTTTTAATTTTATTTAAATCCCCCTTACACCACCTACATATGCAGGGAAGACCCCACACTCCCCCCATATTACCATCATATTACATACCATACATATATATATATATATATATATATATATATATATATTGTAAGGGGGGGGTCTAAAAAAAAATAAAGTTAGCATTTTTGGCCGTCGTAATTGCAAGGGTGACATTTTGGGCCATTACTGTCTGCACTTCCTACAAACACTCCTGTCAACATTGCTTTAAAAACCTTATTAATTTGTGTTTGAACAATTTAAAACCTGAGACATGCTTCAACAAAAATCATCTTTGCAGAGATATACAGGCCTGGCTATGGTTCTAGAGAATATTATGAAATACATGATAAATGAATGAATAATTCCTGTTTTTATGCAGCGCTTACTATTGCAGATTGATGTTTACCACTGAAGTGACCGGTTCTAATATTATCCACTTCAATCATACTCATGACTTTCATTAACGTGTGAAGGATGAAGGGCGAGCCATGTCTGACTGCATTTGACCTGTGAGCCCTAAATTATACATAGGCTTTTATAAACATTCCTTACCTGTACACTCACCATAGACCATTTTCTCACTTTCTTTTTTGGCAAGATTCATGTGGTCTCTTTATGCTTTTTCTAAACCTCACCCTCATCCTTGTCCCACCCATCAAAACATCTACCATGCCACACTCCTCATTTCAACACAACTCACCAATCTCTATGCTTCGAGCACCAAACTCCTCACATGTCCTTCTTTCCAAACAACTAATAAGAGGCTCTACCCAATATCTGTCACCTGTCAAGCTGATCTGTTCAATCCATCTCACTAAATCAGTTTTCTCCCCCACTGCTTTAAATCTGTCGTCTTAATCCGAATGCTCTATACACACTCACAATTCCTACACACCATTCAAACGCAAACCCATTTTCATCTTTCATTTCCTCTCTAAAATGCTCTAATGAATGTGTTAAACATTCAGGCAAGATCCTGCCAACTAACATCATCAACCCTCTGCAGTCTGGGATCCATAAAGAACAAAAAATCCACCAAATATGATCTTCATAACTTTTCCAACCTCTTCACATTCCCTGTCCCTTCTTACAGGGCACGATTCTGCTCCCATTAATACAGTTAACTATCCTACACTCTTTGGCACGTTGATACATGCTATCTTTATTCTCGTCATACACCATGGGGAGATCACATAGCAATTCATGGAGCTGAACCCCTCTTTCCTCTCCACTTACTCAGTTGCCTTTTCTCTACTATGCACTACTGACCCTCTACTGTACCATACTGTGAACCTTCATCCTTGCCTTCGGTTAAGACTACTACCTTTATTCTGAATTATCCCAAATTAGCATTTACTTCCTCCACCTCTGTCACTCTCTTGTTTCAGTCATGCAGATTCCTTTAACTCCAAACAGTACTGGTGGACCACATACTGACTCTTGCGCAATCCTCAAAACTGATGTCAGACTCCCCTACGTGACGTCAAATATCAACAAGTCCATTTGTGTCCCTAGCCCCCACGCCACTCCTCAGCCAGTCTCTGAGCCCCATTATCTCTCTACTTTATGACAGAATTACAGAGTACAATTGGCTAGCGATCTCAAGCTTCATCAACCTTAGTATTTCCTAATTCCAACAATGACGCATCTGCAAGATCCACCTGCACCTCACTTTCTGTGCAGCTACACCCTTCATAAATCTGGTCTTCAGCAACCATGACTATTGCAAATGCTCAAACCTGCATCCCCTATATGCCTTCTAGCTTCTTAAAGTCATATATGCAGGCTCAATCGACCCCCTTAACCTGTCACCAATATAACACACTTATCACTGTCAACATCTGCATGGTTTTTGTCTTCCTCATGATTGCTCAGTTTGAATCTTCTACAAATGCTTTTATGGCCCTCCCACAGTAAGTAGCCCAATATATTACTCACTACACCGCCTCTTAGCCACTTTGTTATCGAAGTCACAACAACTGTATGGTCCCTAAACCCACCTTGTGGACCTTTCATTACAAGACTTCACACCCTGACTACAAGTAACTGCCCCCATAAAATACAATGCACAACTCTGCTGGCACCCTACAAACAACACACCTTCAGGCACACTTGATATCCAGCAGCAAACTGTCTTCACTGAACCAATAAAAGAATTAAGTTGAGAAATCCCCACATGGGAAATAGTCTTAGAACTTCAATATTTACACTGTCAAGTTCCGTCTCCATAACTGCCCACACACTCACAACAGGTTTATATTGCAAACGTACTGCCATGTGTTTAAGCGGTCACTGTTGCAATCATTTTGCATGCCTTATAATTGAAATTCCTAAGCAATAATATCAAATACAATTACAGAAGATATCTCAGCAGAACTATCCCAGTCTTGTTTGAGAAGCTGAAATTTAAATGTCAGGCATTACTGTATTCCAAGTAGTTCGCAGTTATAAGAAATAGGAAAGCAGTTGACGACGCCATTGTTACTAAGGATGCTCAACTGTCATTCTGTAATTCAAATCGATTGTGTCCTCGGCTGCTGCAAATAGTTTGCTTTCTGAGAGATACACCATAGTTTCGAAAAGAAACAACATACACTAAAGGTCAGCAATATTGTTTGGTGTGGATAGACGTGCCCTGGATATAGAGATTCTCCAATAGACAAAGTAAAAGTAATTCAGGATGTACAATTTGTGCTTGAATATGAAAATCCTCCCACAGTTTATTGAACAAATACACCAGAAAATGTGAATTGTTTGTCAATTAAAACTATAATGATTTTACCATCAACAAGCCTCAAGAGAAACAGTCTGCCTTTGTCAAACACACAATTCACAGAAGTAGGTGTTTAAGAAAAAGCCTTTTATATTAAAGTTTGACAAAACATATAGATAAAAATATGAACCTTGTTGCCATGAGAAACAAAATGTCAGGAGGATAATACATGCGTGTACACTACAGCACCACATTAAAAAAAGCAAGAGTTGCATTCCAACACAATCGAGGAAACCCTTTAGAACTTTAATGTACATGAGCAATATTTCTGAGAAATCAGCTAAAATAAACCGTTCTGGGACTTTTAGAATGGAAAAGCCAAAATAACAATTCACAAATCTCCCAAAAAAGAAGGGACAGCATGACTCACGCATGGCAAGAGGAAAGTTGAGAGATCTGCATTCTTAAAAAGAGTAACAGTCACACCAAACCAAACCAAAACAAACAAATCCTGGTACCTCCTGCACATCAGGAAATGGAACAGTAGACCGCCAGTGACTTTCATAGAGTGCTACCTGCATGGTGAAAAGGCTCCTTATTTCCTGGATGCAGAACAACAGTGTTTAGGCAATGATTAGCTGCAGAGTATCTTAATCAGCCATCGCAATAAAAGAAAATAGTTATTAATAAGAGTAAGTTACTCACCTTCATAAAAACCTTTATATTCTTAGTCTTAAACCCTAGTCTTCTACTGTGTATACACATTCTGCCCCACAATGGAAATTACTGGCCACTGTGTCAAAGCAGGAAGCCAAAAGACAAAGCGTTACTCTTCCAACAACACTCCTCCATTTCAAATGTTTTGAAGACTACAACACAGAAAATGGCCAGCAGGAACACAATGTTAACGCATATCTCACACACATTTCATAATACAGTTCGTATATTTTCCTGGAGCACGCATCGAGAGTTGAGTGCTTAGAAAAAAGCATTTGCAGTAATTCAACTGGTTGCTCAACAAATACTGTCAAGGAATATGCACTTCAGGAAAACAACTCCAACATAGATGACACAGATGTGAATCCCATTCAATTGACTTGGATAGGCTGGGTCCTATATAATGGGCAGTATAAGAGAAAGGCTTGCTCCATCACTGTAACTGCCACAATGAAGGTCATTTCCAAAGGTAGAACTTCAGGAACCATCAAATCATTGGCTGATAAGGAGACGGAGCGAGGATGATTGTTGTCTCGAAAATTAGGTTATTTTATCTGCTTCTAAAATAGATTTTCCAGCATGATGATGGGACATATTTCTTGCACAAACAAGGGGGTTCTGGGAGTTGCTCTACTACCTGCATATATCCCGGGTTAGAGTCCCAACCAGAGTCTTTAGCTCACCATCCTTTATGATATGATATGGCATTTATAACGCGCCTATACACAAGTGTTTCAAGGCGCAATGAGGCGGGGGGGGTGGGACAAGGGGAGACAGACAACGATCCTACTAGGCCAGGTGTCATTCAGATCGCGCAAGTGCAGGGTAGAGGGGAAGGGAAAATGCAAGGGGAAAGGGAGAGGAAAAGTGCAGTACAGGTTTAGTAAAACAAGATAAGTAATAAGGGCCAGCTGGTGGCAAGTGCAAGATAAGTGCAGACAAGTGCTGGGAAAGGGGGCTGTAGGGATACAGAGGCAGTCCCACAGTGCAGGGGTTGCCAGAGAGGCAGTGCAGAGGAGAGTTGCACAGAAGAGAAATGTCCACTACATATCAGTCAGTGTCCTGCCCAAAGGCAGTCCATCACTGAAATAGTCTGGCAATTTTCTTCTGAAGAAGAGTACCAACAGCAACCAATGGGAATCAATTAGGCCTTGATAGCTGTGAGTCTTGTATCTATCCTACAGCTTCAGCCAAGTGTTTATTGAAAGATAGGATTACAATAACTGAGCACAAGATTATCAGTATAGTTCTATAGAGCCAGTCACACAATAGTCACTGCTTGTGCATATATTATGAGTCTACAGTGCAATTCGTGGTTATCAACATGAGGACCTAAATGGACATGCAAAGGCATGTATGGGAAAAGGTTTTCTTCCTCTGGGATTAGCTTTCAAGATTAGCGAAGAAGAGGAAATATGAGGCAAGTTGCCACATTACAGAGACAGTCAATCAGGCTTTGCGAACAGTCAAGCTGGCATTGTTCAAAAGGAGAAGATAATGAAAGAAAGAACTGGCAAGGTCAAACAGCAGATCTGAGAAGAAGCAGGGCAAATGTGGATATGCCTAAACCTTTGCAAGGTGCATTTACCTATGGTGAGAAAAGAGGGGAAACATACAGTCACTCCCCTCATCAGCTGACCACAAAGGTACTCATCTTAAAATGTCTGGCCGCTTGCAAATCCAAGAAGCAACTCACAGGCAACTGATATTCTGGATGGTTGCAAACCTTATTATGCAACAATAACCCCTTGTATATAGGTGCAGGAGGTGACCAACTGGTTAGGACTCATGTGGAAGGACTTGAAAAAGATGATGCATAACCAGGCCTTCATGATGAAGACCCCTGCCAAATTAACTGCAGCCAGGATGCACTGTAATCAATTTCTAGAACATCAAATTTCAAAAATTGACAGTGGGTGAATGGACAGTGATATACAACTAGGTGTCCTGAAGCACCACCAATTGTAGACAATAACACAGTGGTATGGGGCACAGGGGTAGAAAGGGTTTAAACTCATACTGCAGGGACTTGGAAGTTGGGATGCACAAGTGGTATAGTTTATTCCTCAACAAGTTGATTCCCAAAAGGGCACTGTGTACTTCTATTTGCACTCAATAGAAGAGTCTCTCTATGCTATCACCAAAGCATGCAAGCAACAGCTACACCTACTACGCAGCCTTGCCCATAACCAATTCTGTACCGCAGTCATGCACTAGTTCACTACAAGCTGGACCACATAAACCCAATCATGACTGATTTCGACCACAATACTCTCGCCCCCCTGCAAGCTATACAGAACGCAGCAGCAACTCTCATTCTACACTTATCCAAACACTCACACATCAACCCAGCTCTTTCCAGCTCCAGTGGATCCCCATGCTCAAGATAATTGCTTGCAAATGACTCTGCATTGTATACAAGGCCATTCACCTTCAAAACCCCATACTACCATCACAACAAATTCAAAACCATTACATATACAAACACCAAACAAGCCAACCAAAATTGTCCACGCATTCCACATTGCATGCTAACCTGCACCACAAAACAGGCATTCACTTTCCAGACCCTGGTACACCCTCCCGCCTTACATCCGAGACCCCCGCTTTCATAAACACAGTCTGCAAAAATTCCTCAAATAGTCCTCCACCTAATCCAGCCAGACCTCCTTCCCTGCTATCCTTTTCATACCCTGATCTTCCAATTCTGTTCTGAAATCAGAACTTCTTTTTCATCTCCTCCGTTTTAACTCTGTACAGGGCTCTTCGACCATCTGAGAATGGCCAGTGAAGGCACGCCCCGGAACGCTCACTCCAGAAAAAATACAACCCGCTAGGGAAAGAAGCCAAAAGATTATTGCAAGGATAACAAGTTTTAATCACACACAAAATAGCTAGGCCAGCAAACAACTCTGCTGCTCAAGTACATTCTCCCAAAAAATGGTACAAGCAGAAGGTTATAAAGAAGAACAAGTTACTTCTTACCTTGTAACTTTCTTTCGATGGGATGTTCCTCCGACGTATTCCTTAGCTTTGATAGATCATCTCCCAGCTTGCTGGCCTCGGAAATTGTTTTTCAGTAGAGGGCGCTGCGCGTCGACGTCCCTCGAGCCAATGTCCCTCGACGGCCTCCATATCAGCGCCGACGTCACCATGCGTATAAATAGACTCGCGCAGCGTCCGTTGCTCAGTTCCGTTTTGACGTTAACAGTTGTTTTACATGAATTGGTTATTGACCTTGAAGGAGCGTAAGCTGCAACCACAAGGGAAGTATTACTGCGGGGATGGATGGGAGGGGCGATGAGGAATACGTCGGAGGAACATTCCATCGAAAGAACGTTACAAGGTAAGAAGTAACTTGTTCTTCGAAGGGATTGTGTCCTCCGCCGTATTCCTTTTCTTTGATAGACTCCCATAGCAGTGGTGCACAATTGGAGGTGGGAGTAAAACGCCATGTTTCGTTTTAGGAACAAACCGAATGTAATACGGCTTTGCCAAACCTAGTCTCTTGACTAGAGGAGGAATCCAAGTTGTAAAATCTTGTGAAGGTATGTGCGGACGACCATGAGGCAGCTGCACATATGTCTCGAACCAGAACCCCTCTTTGGAGGGCCGAGGAGGCTGCGATACCCCTGGTTGAATGAGCCCTAAGATTTTGAGGAGGCTCTTTCCCTGCCAGTTTGTAACATTCCAGGATGGCCAAAATAATCCATCTGGAAATGGTTTGTTTTGTTATCGGTAGTCCCAACTTGTGCCCTGAGTAACCCACGAACAGTTGGTCTGCTTGCCTAATCCTAGCAAGTCTGCTGATGTAAAAGCTTAAAGCCTGCCTTGGGTCCAGCCTACGTAGCCTTTCTTCCTCTTTCCCCGGATGAGGAGGCGGATAGAATGAAGGTAAAGTAATTTTCTGAGTGATGTGGAATTCAGAAACCACCTTTGGGAGGAAATTAGGCTTCACCTGTAGGACAATCTTGTCTTTATGAAAAATTGTATGAGGGGGTTTACAAGATAGAGCTTGTAATTCGCTCACCGTTCTAGCAGATGTTAAAGCCACTAATAAGACAGTTTTAAGGGTGAGAAATCTTAGCAAACAAGACTGGAGTGGTTCGAAAGGAGTACCCATCAGGAAATTTAAGACTAAATTTAAGTCCCATAAAGGAACCTGGAAAGGTCTTGGAGGGTAGACATTAGTTAATCCCTTTGGAAACTGTATTACTAAGGGTAATTTGAAATACGAAGGCTCCTCCGCAGTGCGCTTGAAGATCGATAGCGCTGCGAGATAACCCTTGATAGTGCCAACTTGAAGGCCTGAATTTGCCAAGTAGAGTAGAAAGGATAACACCGTTGGTGTACCACATGAAAAGGGGTCGATATTCTCTTCTCTGCACCAGCTGCAAAATTTGTTCCAACGGCAGCGGTATAAAGACTTTGTTGCTGGCCTTCTGGCCGAAAGCAACACTTCCATGACGTCATCAGGGAGGTCCCAATCCTTGTATCTCAACCTTTCAGAAGCCAGGCGTGAAGGTTGTGGGTTCTGATGTCTGGATGGAGAACCTGACCTCCCTTCTGTGAGAAGATTCTCCTTGAGTGGAAGACAAATTGGAGGGCAGATGGACATGTCCAGAAGGTCCGGGTACCACGTTCTCCTGGCCCTGTCTGGGGCAATTAGGATCATGGTTCTCCGGAATCTTCTCAACCTCCTGATCATTTGAGGAATGACAGGGACTGGTGGAAACGCGTACAGCTCCTACTCGTGGGAGACTGTGCCCTGCCTGCTCAGAGCGTCCGCCGTCAAGTTCTTCTCTCCGGCTAGGTGAACTGCCGATAGAGAGATTCCTTCTTGAATTGCCCAAAACCAGAGCTGCACTGCCTCTCTGCACAGTGGCAGTGATCCTACGCCTCCTCTTTTGTTGAGGTAGTGCATGGCCACTGTGTTGTCTGTCATTATCAGGAAATCTTTCCCCTGTACAGATGGCAGAAAAGCTTTTAGTGCTAGTCTGATTGCTCTCAGCTCTAACAGGTTGATATGAAGTCTGGACTCTGATGGAGAACAACGACCGCTGATGATCAAGTCGTTGGTATGGGCTCCCCACCCAGTGAGTGAGGCATCTGTGACTACTGTTATCTCCGGCCATGGTTGCCAAAACAGTTCCCCCTTCAAGATGTTTTTCTGGCAGGCCCACCACTGAAGGTCTCGAGCCACCTTGTCCGGAATCTGAAGGAGGTCTGTCATTCTCCCTGAGAATTGCGACCACTGAGTTCTCAGTGCCCACTGAAGAGATCTCATTCTCAGGCGAGCCTCTGGCACAAAGAAGATGCAGGATGCCATGAGGCCTAGCAACCTCAAAAAGTCGAAGGTTGGGAGACGTTGGGCATTTTGAAACTTGGTGACCATCTGCAGAATATCTAGAGCCCTCACCTCTGGTGGCGAGGCTTTTCCCAGGGAAGTGTCCAGGACCGCTCCAATTAACTGGAGTCTCTGTTATGGTATCATCTGTGACTTCTTTAAATTGAGGGAGAAGCCCAGTTTGGGAAGGAAGTGGCAGACATAATCTAGCTGGATCTGAGATTGTTCTGAAGATAGAGCTCTGATCAGCCAATCGTCCAGGTAGGGGTAGAAGTGGATCCCTTCCCTCCTTAGACTTACAGCCACTACCAACATTAGCTTGGTGAAGACCCTCTGGCGGAGGTCAGCCCAAATGGCAGAATTCGAAATTGATAATGAGAGCCGCCAATTGCGAACCTCCGGTATTTCCTGTGTTTGAGATGGATTGGCACATGGAAATAAGCATCCTGGAGGGCCTTAAGGATCTGAGAGAGAGTTACCATCTTGAACTTCTCCTTCCTGAGGAACTTGTTCAATTCTCGTAAGTCCAAGAAAGGTCTCAGTCCTCCGTCTTTCTTCGGTATGAGAAAGTAGGGGGGGGGGGGAGTACCAGCCCTTGTTCCTCTCCGCTACAGGTACCGGTACTATGGCACCTTTCTCTAGCAGGTCTACAATTTCCTGCAAGAGGAGCGGATCTGGAACTTTCAGAGAGCTGTTCCCCGGTGGATGACTCTGAGGGATGTGTAGAAAAGGCAGGCAGTAACCTTGGGCAACTGTCTCCAATGCCCAAGCATCTGACGTAATAGCCTGCCATTCCGTCAGATGTTGAGTTAACCTGCCCCCTACTGGTGTTTTGTGAAGAGAGTCCTCAGAGCGGTTTGGAGGCGGCTGATGCAGATGCCGAGGGTAAAGAGGCACCTGCTGCTGCTGCGGCTTTTGTATTTTTACCCCGTCCACTTCAGGTGAATTTTTTCAGACCCCTTTGAACTGGCTGTCCTCTGCCCTTTCCGAATGCGGAATAGAAGCAAAAGGACTTACCTCTCCAAGAGGTTTCTGAGGGGCGATATGGTGTCTGACGGATTGCAGCTCCTAGGGATTTTGCTGCTGCCTTTGATGTTTGTAGTTTTTCTAAACTGTCATCCGCCTTCTTACCAAACAAAGAAGAGCCGTCAAAGGGCATATTCAAGAGTCTGCTTTGCACATCTGGAGCAAAACCAGACTTTCGCAACCAAGCAAATCTCCTGGTTGTTGTACTTGCTGTCAGCAGAATCAATGCCAGTCTGAAGGGATTCGCACTTTGTGTCCTTACCATCCTTAATGATGTTGAGAAACGCTTCCCTTTATTCTCCCTCTGGGAGGCAGTCAGCCGCTGATGAAGCACACTCCCAAAGTGTGCGGCTGAACCTTGCGAGCGTACAAGTAGCATTGATGGATTTCAACGCCATGATACATGCGGAAAAGACTTTTTTGGCCATAGAGTCATATCTCTTATCATCCCTGCCCTGTCGAACAGTAGGGTAAGCCGATTTACTACCTGCTGAAGTAGCTGCCTGAACAACCAGACTCTCCGGAGTTGGGTGTTTGGATAAATATTCAGGGTCAGCAGAAGACACCCGATATTTAGCTGATGATGTTTTGTAAACCGCCGGGATTACCTCAGGTGTTTCCCAGTTTGCCAATATTCTCCTTTGTAATGCCGCATGAAATGGCACCACAGGATCCTCCTGTGGACCTTTGACCAAGATGTCTGTGAGGTCGTCTTGCTGAAAAGCAGGTGAGGGTGTGGACCATCCCATAAACTCTATTATCCTTGCCATCAAGGTTCTATAAGGGGTTTCAGCATGTTCCCCTGGGTCTGGTGTGGCAAATTCCACTTCTGGGGAAGTGTCCAACCCACTTGCTTCCTGTAGGGATTCATGGAGGTCTTTCAACCTACCTTCCTCAGAGGTAAATTCCTCTGGTGCAGGAGTTGCAGATCCCTGCAACTCAAAAGGTCTTTCCTGATCCAAATCCTCCCTTTCTTCATAAATAGAAGATAAGACTCTGGAGTGATCAGGTCTTGAAAATGGTATAAATCCCATTTCCAGAGCAGAAGGAGCCAAATTCGTCATGATTGTCTGAGAAAACGTTGACGCAGACGTTAAAGGCTTAGAAGCCATCGAAGCCATCGAAAAAGGCGCCGAGAAAGGTGGTAGAGGGCTCAATGAACTCGAGAGTATCAGGATTCTACTCTAGGTTGTCGACGACATTCTCGTGCTCGGCTCTGGGTATGGCCACTGGCTGTGAGGTGGCCGTGGGTTTATCCTTTCTCTGCATCGACGTCGAAGACGGCGTCGACTTGACTGACCTGTGTGTCGAAGAACCCTTCGATAACGGCGTCGACGCCGATCTATGTGTCGAAGGGATCTTCGACGACGGCGTCGAAGACGCAACTTTGCCTTTACTCGAGGGTTTGTGACGCTCTCGAGTGGCTTCTTTTGCCGGGTACTGCGACTCGCGGCTTTTTGATTTTTCGGGTTTTTCACCCGGGTATCACCCTCAGCAGTCTTCGAGGGGGTTGAGGCCGCTTTCTCGAAGACGCTTAGCATCTTTTTCCTGAGTTCCTCCCACTCAGCCTGAGAGCTATGTTTTGTGGGGCAGGAGACCCTTTTTGGGGAAATGGAAGAAGACGACGAAGGGGATCTTCGACGTCTCTTTTTTGAATGCTTAGATCTCGAAGAGTGATGGGAACTGCTTCGAGACCTAGAACGAGAATGTCTTTTGTGATGGCAAGAAGATGAATGTCTCGACTCCGCCGAGGAAACTTTCGAAGACGTTGTAACTGCCTTACCTCTCTCGAGCTTCCCCTAACGCTCCTTCAAGGCTTTCGCTGTCATGGACATGCAGTCTTCGCACTCCGAACAATGGTGCTCGATTCCCAGGCACCACAAACAGATCCTGTGAGGATCCGTCAACAACATTTTCTTTCGACAGTCTTGACATTTTTTGAAGCCGGACCGTGGAGTCGTCGGTTCGGGTGACGAAGCCATCGAGTACGAGTCGGTATTCACGAGGAATATATTGATATATTTGACTGAAGAACTGAGCAACGATATTCCGAGGCCCCACGAAGCGCGGAAAAACGGAACTGAGCAACGGACTCTGCGCGAGTCTATTACAGAGGCCGTCGAGGGACGGGGCTCGAGGGACGTCGACGTGCAGCGCCCACTACTGAAAAAAAAATTCCGAGGCCAGCAAGCTGGGAGATGATCTATCAAAGGTAAGGAATACGTCGGAGGACACAATCCCTTCGAAACACAATGTCACTCATGATGTTACATATACAGTAAAAAACCTGCATGGCTGGTTGGTGAGACCCTATACATGGGCAGCCTGGCCTGTTCCATAGGGGATACCAGTCTGCTATTTCTCCGAGCCCCGTCTGTCTGTCTTCCATCACCATGGGTCAGCTGGGCTCATCTCTCCAGGGAATCAAGGTCACGTTCCTCATTAGTTACTATTCTAAGACAATACTACTCTATCATTATTGCGTGCACCTGGGACGCTCTGGGACTGGCACAGGGGGAGGCTTATAAACCTGCTGACCCACACATTCTTCTCATTCCATATCGCACCATCCACACCCAAGGTTTCCACCCCTGCTTTGGACTATAATTCCAACCTGTACATCGTATTACAAAGTTTGTCATTATGAAATAGGGCCGTGGAGTTCTTAGATCTTTTATGACCACAGGGTTTATGGTTGGTTGTCTGGGGTCACTTACTATCGTGGAATTTAGGGGTCTTGTACTGAGGCAGCTGAGGGTATCATAACTCCTGGTGGGCTGGGTGGGGTTTGGAGGTCTGCTTTTGGCCTGGCTGTGATGAATGCGCACAGTGAGACGCCTGGTGCTGTCTTGCGGCACGCATTCTTCTTCGGATAAGTATTTGTAACGGTTATGGAACAAAGAAATTGCTATGGGAGCTAGCAGCACAGGTCTTTCTGCCATCAGTGCTTGGGCCTGGTCGGGTTTCTTCATTGGGCCTGGGTTTACAGCGCAGCCATGCATGGCTGAGTGTTCCTACCATAACTACAAAAATTGTGCTTCCTTATATGTGCACAGTAAATCTAAGCATACAAGTTTCTTAGCACGCCCCCCCTGCACCTAGTATATCGCAAGTGTAGTTATGGGATTCGCCTTACTCTAAAGTGCTTAAGTGGGTGGGATGGGTTCATTTCCTTCCCAACATTTCCTTACTTCTACAGTAACAAATTCCTCGGCATACTGGCATTCATTTTCCCTTCTTACTGCAGCCTCATTTGGTGGTGTTCCCTTTATTGGCAGTCATGCCGTACTTACATCCCGCAGGCTTTCTCCTGCTTTCACATACTCATGTAGATACATCCCCCAACCCCAGCTAAATCTACCCACACTTCTTTATCATTTTCAGTGTCAGGGGGTGGGACAATGATGGTGTGGTATAAGCAATCTACTTCATCTCCATAGTAGATAGGGAGCATTTGAGGGATGGCGTGGTCAGTTTGTATTTCTATCTCTTTTGTATTATGAGGTACTTTTGAAACACCAATTGAAACCATCATCAATGCGCTATTAGGCACTGCTTTGGCACAACATCAGAGTCCCATTTGGCATGTGCAGAAAAAAACTAGCATGAACACTATGACAGGTACCAGAATCTCCACAAGAGCCCCTAGCCAGGGTGGGGCCCACTCAAAGGATTTGTCAAACCAGTTTTCTCCTTGGATACCAGTTTATTTTTTCATTCGCACTCCCTGACCGTGTACTGCCGCTATTATGTGAGACAACAATCAATTTTCTGCATCTTCGGGAGGCACGAACGTGCAACATGAATCCCTAATTATTTGGAACATGCCTCCTTCCATAGCTGTAAGCATATTCAGGATGTAGTGGTTCTGCATTCATCAACCTTAGGGCACACAGCTCGACCTTTATGACGTTGAACTCAAGTACGGTGTCATTTGTCTGTATTCTTCAGGTATTTCCCCAAGCAGTGCCGTTGAGTCTTTTGATAGATAGTTTGATGCGCTCTTCTTTCTTCACAAGTTATCATATTGGCTCTTCCCGGGAAGGATGCAAAATTCTGGTGGCGGCATTGGGCTCTGTTCTTCAAACACTGGGGGAACTGTGGGTGTTGTGTCGGCTATTGGCCCCCCTTTCAAGTGTTCTTCTGGGACTAGTAGTAGTGCTGAGTGCAGCGTGGCCAGCGAACGGTATCTCCTCCATGATGGTGGGAGGTGCAAGTGCGCTTGTTGGCCACAAAGCCAGAAGTAGTCCATCACTGCCACCGTGCCAGTTTTCAAGTCTGGAATTAACAATGTCCTGTTGCATCGCTCGTTGGAGCCGACAAAGACAGTTCCTTCACTGTGGAAGCACAATTCATAGCTCTCCTCTCAGTGCACTTTCACTGGCTTCTGCATCACCGCAATCCATGTCAGTTTTGTGGCATGCTCTGTCCATATTTGTGCAGGTCTTTGCTGTTTACGTACTTCAACCCGTCAATTACTAATTTATTTTGAAATGTATTTATTGGTATTTCGATACTTACAGTGAATCAGTACATTATTCAATAATTTTGTATGAGTAACATCAAATAAAAAAACTAATAAACAACTAAGCTTGCATGTATGATACAATTTACCAGTGATAATTGTAAAACGGGGGATCCCAGTCAATGCAGCGGTGCAGTGGAGTGCATCAATGAATCATACTGACTGACAGGGCTTGGGAGGCAACATTTGTGCATATTTTGAGCACTAGAATAGAGCAGCACAGATGATACATTCAGGGTGGTTTATCTATGGGGTGGAACATTGTCAGAGTCAGCAGCTTCCAGGCCTCAAATGCATCAGTTGAATTGTTATCATGCATTCGCAATGCCCCCAACCACGCTTTTGTCTCAACTCCACACCAGGGTTGAAAGTCGTTGCGCCAAAATGCATATTGCAGACCTTTTTAATGTTTCCAAGTCATAGCCAGGTGCCTCTTGGCCAACACGCATGCCAGATCCATACATTTAATCGCATGCTTACATTTGCTTGGTCCAGGATATATACCCAATAAACATTCAAGTGGGCTCCAGTGATATCTGGTAATTCCAGCCGCTGTGCAAGCCCGTTCAATTTGAGCCCAGAATCCAAAACATACGTATTAAGTCTGCACCTTCTTGTTCACACCAGGGACAGGCAGATGTAGCATTCAGTTTGAATTTAGCCACCCTGCTGGGGGTCATATAGGTATGATGGAGTATATTGATTTGTAGCAATCGGTATCTCGCATTTCAGGAGACATTCTTTGTAAAGATCAATGCCTGTTCCCATTGTGTGTCGGATATGTCGGAGTTAACATCGGTCTCCCAGCGCACCTTCATTGTCACATTTGTATAGTATTCCCCTATAGTAGACATTCATACAGTCTTACCAGTCAATTACTAAATATGGTTGTTGTACGAAGTTGAGGTTCTTCGGGTTGTTTTTGCATTGCATGGTGTCTGGATCCACAAGCTCTAGTCGCATGCTGTGTGCCTGGAAGGTGTCTTTTATTCTACATAGCGCAAGATGAACCAGGCATAGTGCTTCTAGAATTGGGACTTCCTTTGGTACTAAAACATTGGATGCCCCCCTATCAATGAGCATACATAACAGCTACCATTGGTCGTTTGTCTTCCTACCGCACTCATGTCTGTACACCAGCTATTAGAGTGCTCGGGATGTCTGATATCTTCAATAGCATCCAAGCCTAGGCCATGGTATATGTCATATGTGGGTCTACGTGCTTGCCTTTTCATGCCGTGATAAATAGCTTTTTGTTAGTGTAATACTGCTAACATTGTTACTATTACTACTATTTCTGCTACAAAAATTATTTTTAATTGTGGGAAATAATAATTCTAACATTTTGCTCATGCACAACCTCATTCGGCCAGGTGTATTTGCTTGCGTGCGAACACTGTTATTAATACTCTGAAAAATATTATACACATGTAGAATAGCGTTACTGGTTGTGTTTAGCAGTGCACTTCCGTTCATGTCCCCCCCCCCTTTATATGGCTTGCCCAGATAAAAGAAGTACCATACATTCCTAACATAAACATCATAGCAAATATGAGAGCAGTAAAGTACTTTTGAGGTAGTTATTGTGAGGTAGCTTGGTAGTTGCTTCTAGGATAATGGTGAGGAATTTGGGGGCACCCTACGAACATCTGAGAGGTGAATCCAATACCGAAGCCCTTTCCCTTTTACTGCGATGGGGGTGGAAAACACCAGTTTGTAAGGGCAATGAAATCTAGGGTTGTTCCATTTGCGCACACAGCTCTTGACATATATTAGTTCACCTGGCAGCAGTGGTTGGGTAGCCATGGTGTCTGTGGTAGTTTGCTCTGCAGTGCCCTGTGTATTGTCTAGGCGAAGAGGTGCGATCTGTCAAGAATAATATTTGATGCATGTGTCAGGTTTGTTAAGTACTGTTTAAATTCTTCACCCAGAACCGCTAGAGCTCTATGGGAATCCGATGCCCTCCTTACTGGGAAGATGGGTGTGTACAAGCGCCTCAGTTACTATTTCATGTGGTATAAGGTGATGGTCTCTATTTGGCTGAATGCGCAAACTGAACAGGTCCGGGGCAAGCAATGCACCCAGTTTTTCTTTAAGGCGGTGCAGAGCTTGGAAAGCTTGCTTATAACAAGGACATTGATTTGTGAGTGCTCTCAGGAGTCCTGTTTGCTGGTGACCCACTGTGACACCAGCCCTTGAAAGAAAGTGAACGGAGGAAAACGCTTCCTGTTTCTTTGATCTGCGATTGCTGCAAGCTCCGCCCATCAACCCGGAAGCCTAATTAACCAGAGGTCTTGACATATATTAGTTCACCTGGCAGCAGTGGTTGGGTAGCCATGGTGTCTGTGGTAGTTTGCTCTGCAGTGCCCTGTGTATTGTCTAGGCGAAGAGGTGCGATCTGTCAAGAATAATATTTGATGCATGTGTCAGGTTTGTTAAGTACTGTTTAAATTCTTCACCCAGAACCGCTAGAGCTCTATGGGAATCCGATGCCCTCCTTACTGGGAAGATGGGTGTGTGCAAGCGCCTCAGTTACTATTTCATGTGGTATAAGGTGATGGTCTCTATTTGGCTGAATGCGCAAACTGAACAGGTCCGGGGCAAGCAATGCACCCAGTTTTTCTTTAAGGCGGTGCAGAGCTTGGAAAGCTTGCTTATAACAAGGACATTGATTTGTGAGTGCTCTCAGGAGTCCTGTTTGCTGGTGACCCACTGTGACACCAGCCCTTGAAAGAAAGTGAACGGAGGAAAATGCTTCCTGTTTCTTTGATCTGCGATTGCTGCAAGCTCCGCCCATCAACCCGGAAGCCTAATTAACCAGTGGTCGTGCGCATCTCCGCGTGCGCATCTCATGAGTGCTCTCAGGAGTGCTGTTTGCCCGATGTGACACCAGCCCTTGACAGAACGTGGAGGAAAACGCTTCCCGCTTCTTTGGTCTGCGGTATACCCAGAGCAAATGGAGAAACTTTGTTATACTGCCTACTGCACTGCAAATACTTTATAGCTGTTGCAGACTTAAAACCTAGTCACAGTCTTTCATCCAAGAATGCCAGTAATCATCATACATTATGTTATGTAAATCTCTTGCTTTCTTTCAATATGGGGCTTCCCATTCTCTTAGGCTTTCAGCCTCGATATTGCTATCTCTTTGGTAACTTTCATGTGGTCCTCACAGCCTCCCCCTATTGGAATCACCCTGGTACCTTCACAGTAAGAGTGGATTGATTCTGGGGGTTTGGTAATGGGACGTATCTGCTTTGTCTGCTTTTCGCCTCCGTTTTTTCCTCTCTCTACCAGGCTCTCCCTGCTTGTTCCTCTAACTCGCAGTGATCGGCACACTTTTGCTAATGGGAGGATTCGCTCCTCCAGTTGGTACGGTTTGCAGCGTTATTATGTGGGTTCCCGAACCACCACGATCCTTTCATGGTCACGCCATTCTTCGGGCCGTTCTCATGGACCTCATTCGCACAGCAGTTGCTCCGCTGTATGTTATACCAGGGCTGCATCATCTCGTTTCAGTGTTCTCCTTTGCTCAGGTTGCCGCTGGCTCCGCGGCTCTCCACCTCTCCTATGCTTCCGTATATCAGAGGGCTGCCCGTGCGTATGCCTCTCTCTCTTGCTCCATGATTTGTCATTTTTACAGGTTGTTTTGAGTTCCAAGCAATGTTATGTTTTTCTTCAGATGTCATACTCTGTCCAGCATTATCTGAAGTGAAACAATGTTATTGGTATTTAAATGAAATCCCATATATGCAGACTGTTTTGCTTCTGTAGGGAGATCATTGTGAGAATGGGAGTCCCTGTCCTCTAGAGGGAAGTCGCTACCAGTAATGTCCCACTTGCCCAGACCCCTAGCGAGGGTCTTGCTGAGTAGGCTCATCTCCCTAGACTCACGGGGGGAGTCCCCCCTAGTGAGAAGGGATGAACACCCTAGATCCGTCACACATGACAGCCAATCTAAAGACCATCTTCTACCCCTCTTTATCACCTGACAGAGATGGACAAAGGAGATTAGCTTCTGTAAAGGGTTAGCACAGCACATAACTGGTTGATCCTATCCTTGCTGTATGACCAACCTCTTAAAGAGAAACATTCTCCAATGTTTTCAAAGTTTATTGATTACATAGCTGTCTTTGACTGCGTTCATTGAAATACATTACTGCAAAGTTTACTGAAGTGGGGTATCTATGAATGCCTATTAAAAATGTTGATATTACTCACATAATACAAATGTTCTTATGGGGCTCGAAGAAGGTTGCTTATTTTCAAAAGACATTCAAACCGGCTGAACAAGGTTGTGCCTTGGTTCTTCTTTTATTTATATTGTACATCACTAACATTGAGGCTGCATTAAGGGGTTTGCATAACTTCCTTCTAAAACCAGGGGACCACCTGGTTATTTAGGTCTACTATTTAATGTGAAAAACCTCAGGATGTTGTCCCTGTTTCCCTATGAGAAACCCATACTCATGGGTCCAGGCTGGTGCGCCATAGTCTAGAAAACCCTGTGGCGGTGGCAATATGAGGGAGGTGTCACGGTCCATACCCCAAAACAACAGGTACAGACAACCCTGCCCAAGGCGTTGGGTCCCATGGGGGCCTTAAAGGCCCCAAGGAATCTTGGTGGGGCTTCCTGGACTCGGTCCTGGCGCTGTTGGCGCCAGGCTCATGCTGCCATCACCAACACGGCACGTTCCAGACTTAGAGAGGCACGTGCGAACCAATATGAGGCAGGGTGAAGGGATTATTTGCCATGGGACTATTTGCTTGGGTGTGGTTGCTGGAACTACTTTACCTGAGAACTACTTTCAGAAGACTATATAAGCCACACCCTTCATACAGAACACGCTTGCGTTATTCTGCATTCCTGCAGCGTAACGCTCACCGTGTCTGCAGCTCCAGGCCAGCCATCAGCCTCGCCCGTCCAGTTGTCTCGAGTTACCTGCAAAGAAGAGTGAGAAAGAAGAGCAGAACAAGATACTTACCAGTCTCTTCATCGCGGCCGCTCGGGAGTCCACGTTTCTTCAGAACTGAAAAGGAAAGAACATCAGATTAGCCTTGCAGACCACACGCTCTTCAACGCAGTTCAGCGCCGCACTATTACTTACCAGCGAACCATCAGATCGTCACCACTCAATCTCCACTTCATCTTCCGATCGTCGCTCCGGGACTGCCGCATCTGTAAAACAAAAAGAAGACATCAGGTTAGCAGAGCAGTGGGAAAGCCTCATTCTGACTTATAATCCTGCACGAGGCAGCCCTCACCTGAAGGCAGCAATCCTCACGGGCTCACAATTCTTCATCACGCAGCCTTGTTCAGGAGATTACGCACCTGCAGAATATAAAAGCAGCAGGTTAGTTGTGCAGAAAAACAGTATCGGGTGGAAAGACTTTTGCATAGCACTGGTGCAAATCTTACCTTGGGAAGCCAGCTACCAAGAACATCGCTCCATCGTATGCATGAAGAGGGAATCTGTAAAGAAAGGTACAGAGTGAACTTTTGCAACTTGAACTCTTAGCTATCCATATCTTTGGAATAAGACTTACCATAGAGTCACAGTTGTCTGGAACTTTCAACAGGATCAGTGAAGTAACTAGATCCTAGAACTACGACGCACCCCTGCGAACAGTGGCAGGATGGAGAGCCAGCTATTCGTAACTCAAAGGTGAGATATAGCGGAGGGGGTGCAAAAGGACGCCACGGGAGACAGGAGTCGCCCTCATCCACATGTTTGGGTAACCTGTGATTTACCTTTCTAGGCAAGCCTGTTTTCGTATCGGAGGGGAGTACAAGACACCACTCACCACCAGATCATCCAGCTCCGTTCGGCGCCCCTGTGGAGATCAGGTGAGCGTAACAGGAGGATCACATGGGGAGCGAGTTCCCCTATGGACTTGGGGATGATATTCCAGAGAGAACATGGTGGCCCCCCTATTCCCACCTGAGGTTGACACACAGGACCAAACTCCCCAATACTACAAATCCTAGTGTCATGTTGAAAAAGACCATCCTTGTATGACAAAGGAAAATACCCCCCTTTGACTCTGACTCAAAGTACTGGGACGAGGAACAGCGTCAGAGCAATGAAGAATATCTGTAGGAACTAAGCCATGCGCTCTAGTTGTTGTACCAATCCTACTGGTGCCAGGACATTCTAAACCCCCGAGCGTAGAACAACATGGAGTCTTCTTTCTCTCAATGCGGGTCGAGGAACTGGAGAGCTGCAGGCAAAACCGCAGAGCTGAAAGGCTCAGGGAGACGGTGTCCCGACGAGAGGCCCTTCCAAAAGGGTTATGCTGTGAAACAGTCGAGGCGGAGTGAAGGAAGGAACGAGCCTTCCTGCAGACCGAACGAACTGGGAAGCTGGAGAAACACTACCCGAGTACAGATCGAAGCCGCAGAGCCGAACGGAGACCGCAAGAGTCCCGAAAGACACCACAAGAAGCTGGTGAGCCCACAGAAGGGAATTGTGGCACTGGGGTGCTACATGGGGAACCGCAGGGGTTGAGAAGCTGGGTCGGAAACTCAATCTCTACCCTAGAAAAGGAAATATCTTCTTCGTGGCAGTACTTACACGAGAAAGCAAATTGTTTTGAAAAGCAAAGCACCGACCAAAAGCCGCAAAGGCAAGACTTTGAAATTTTATGAGACTGAATCTTGGTAAAGTCCTGGCAGGAGAGTATACCAGGCAAGAGGATTGACAGTCTGATACTCTTACCCATTTTTGTTTGAACTGTTCTATGCATGGTGACATCAAGATGAGTGAGTCATCCTCTTGAGCATATCAAAACCAGGGTAAGGGACACATGCCCCCTGCTCCTGTGGAGAACGTGGAAAGGTCAGGAAAAGAGGAACTACCTCTTGGCCTTGTGAACATTTGTGCATCTAGTATCCAGGGGAAGGGAGGCATTACCATTGTATTGAGTGAATTTTGAAACATCAAGAGCAACAAGATAATCTCTTGGCCTTGTTGTGGAAATGCAAACTTTGCGCGGAAAAGGGGTGTACACATATCGGTTGGGGGAATAGCTCACTAAAAAGGGAGTAGGACCCATTGATGGTTAAATAATATTAGGTGGTATACTTGAGAGTGTTTGAAACAACTGAAGTTTTAAATAGACAGCATTTAAACTATATAGATAGGTTACAGGTAAGTATGCATGGTTTAACATTAGATCGAGCTACTGTAAACAGGCCTCACAGCATGCATGCCGCTTTAAAAGAAATCAACTCATGTTTTAATTTTCTCATCAGCCACAGGGGTTGAAAGCACAGTGCAAGAGTACACACGTTCCCAGGTTTGTATTAGAGGGAAGGAATTAACAATTTATGATACTTTCGAGGTCACAGAGCCAAGCGTACTGGTGGAGGGGTAGGGCAGTGAACATAACCTCATTTAATAATTCAGCATATTAGTTATGAAACTGGTCTACTGGCAATTTCAGGGTGTCCCATGGCGGTTTCAAATTGCCTCTTAGCACAACTCAGCCTGGGAAACAGTTCTTGAGATGCAACATTAAAACAGTAACTTGTCTTTAGTTCAAGGCCCTGTCAGTGTCATGATCGGCAGTGCTCTCATGGGAAGCGGTTGGGGATGATCAGAGGCAGATGAATAAAAGATCCGTTGGTCATCCCAAAGGTTTCAATACCTGGGCTTCACGATGTGGGAATTATGGGTTGAACTGTGACATCATGGTGGGGGTCTATGGTGGCAGGGTAAGATTTTCGGGAAGCAATCATTGCAGGCTATTGTATGTCCCGATATGGGGGAATGACGTGTTTGCTCCAATGATCTTCATTCAAAGGATGGATCAAATGTGTCATTGTGTTTTTATGTGAATTAGTTCAGATGATTATAAAAGCTTTTGATTTAGGGGCATTTCTTTGACAGCGCATTTTCATGCAGTTGTGTTCCACCTTCTGTTTCAATATAGCTGTCCCTGCTGCGTCTGGGGCCCTGATTAATTGTTACTTCTTGCCTGGTATACACTCCTGTTGGATTACTTTTGTATTTTTTTATTTGTGAGTTCAAAGGCAACCCGCAGTACATGCTTGTGAACGTTTGTGCATCTGGTATCCAGGGGAAGTGTGGCAGTACCCTGGTATTCACTGAGTTTCGAAACATCAAGAGTGACAAGACAACCTCATGGCTTTGTGAACATTTTTGCTAAACCAAGAGAATGAGAACTACCTCTTGTTTTTGTGAAAACTGTGACAAAAGGGAAGAAGCCCTTTTTTCTGCTACTTGTTGAAGAAACATTTTGTTTTTTAACAGTGAACTTTACTTTTCCCTTTTTTGCTACATCTGGAGCAGCAGAACGAACACTGGTCATTACTCGGAGGAAAGGAGTCATTCCTCTGCAGTTAGGACTCAGAGTTTCGCCTTTGTATATTTAGTTTAAGTGTAAGGGTTGGAAATAGGCGTTTTGGGCAAAGGACGGTGGACTGCTGTTTTGACGGACGTTCTGGCAGTTTCCTTAGAATTGGTAGAGGCAGGGAACCCCCTTAGATTTTTGGAAAGTTAGGATTTCATTTTCTGTTTACTAAAAATGCTATCGGTACTGTGTCTACATAATGCATACATATTCTGACTCCATACATTAGCTTATGGGGCAAAGTACTTTTAGCGTTAACATAGATTGTTCTGCAAAGGAGACTGGTGGCTCTAAACAATTATTCTAAGCTAGCACTTCTGAGTAATTTGAAAGAACAAAAGGGAAGGTATGATCTAATAAGAAAAGGGATTAGAGGTTCATTAGGAAATTAGAGAAAACTACTACTGAATTTATGAGAAACGTTTTTTCCTTAAGAATTAATTTTTGTAACAAAGAAGTATATATTGTGATAAAGTTTCTGCTAAGGTTTTACCAATAAAGGCCTTGCAGCATTTTGATATCTCTCATTTGGGGTTTATTCTTTAGAAGCAATTAAGGTATATAAACAAAGGCTTGTTACAGTCGATGGAATGTGAACAAGGCTGGAAAATCTGGCAAGTTGGATGTCCAAATAGAGAAGTTTGGCACAGCGCCCCACAGTCCAAATGATTTCGCATAGGTTGGCCTTATATCATCATCCACATTACTAAAGCTAAAAACAATCTCTCTCTTCATTGATGTTAGATTTACCAGGGGAAATGGCCCATGGAATGAACCTGATAGTAACAGAAAAAAAGAGTTGATGGCTTTTGAGATGAACAAGTTACTTACCATATCTGGAAACGTTCTTTCAATGGGATGTTACTCCGAGGTATTCCACATCTATGACAGGTATGTCCACAGTTGTGCTGCTTCGGAAAATGTTCGCCAGAGGGCGTCCTGTGTCGATCCGTTGTCCCTCAAGGGCCTCCTTCGAGGGTCGATGTCGCTGGATGTTATATATAGGACACACAGCGCCCGTAGCCTCAGTTCTAGTTTTTTCCCAGAACGTGTGGCATCAATCTCCTGCCAGTTTGACTGCAGAGAGCCTTGCGGAAACGTAAGCTGCAATCGCATAGGAAATTCAGTAGAGGGGCAGGCTGCGAGGGCCATGTGGAATACGTCGGAGGAACATCCCATCGAAAGAACGTTACCAGACATGGTAAGTAACTTGTTCTTCAAGGGGATTGTGCCCTCCAATGTATTCCACATCTATGACAGACTCCCAAAGCAGTGCCAACTTATGGAGGTCCAAGGAATAGTGTCTCACAAAAGTATGGACAGAGGCCCATGTGGCTGCTTTGCAAATATTGCAAATAGAAATGCCCCTCTGTAGAGCAGTGGAGGCAGCCACATCTCTACTAGAGTGAGCCCGTAAGCCTATTGGAGGGTCCTTTCCCACCAAACGGTAACACTCAGCGATCGTCAAAATGATCCACCTGGACAAGGTCTGCTTGGAAGCAGCCTGACCCAAGCGCCTTCCAGCATAACCAACAAAGAGCTGATTGTCTACTCTTACCTGGGACATCCGTGAGAGATAGAAACTCAAAGCTCTCCTAGGAACCAACCTATGGAGCCTCTCCTCTTCCTTACCAGGATGTGGAGGAGGATAAAACGCCAGAAGAATCACCTTCTGTCTCAAATGGAATCCGACACAACCTTCGGAAGAAAAGAAGACTACACCCACAGGACAACCCTGCCCTTATGGAAAACAGAAAAGAGTGGCTTGGCAGAAAGTACCTGGAACTCACTCACTCTCCGTGCGGAAGTGACCGCAACTAAAAACACAGTTTTAAAGGACAACAGTCGCAACGGACAAGAATGTAAGGGCTCAAACGGAGCTCCCATTAGGAACTTTAAAACCAAATTCAAATCCCATCCCGGCACCTGGAAAAGCGACGGTGGAAACACATTAGTTAACCCTTTTAGAAACTGGGAAATCAAAGGGATCTTAAAATAAGAACATTCCTCAGACGAGCACTTAAATATGGACAGCGCCGCCAGGTAACCCTTAATGTTAACCACTTTCAGGCCCTTGTGGGCTAAAGAAAGCAAAAAAGACAAAACCAAAGGAATGGAACATTGGAAAGGATCCACATTCTGTACCCTGCACCAGTCGCAGAACTTTCTCCAAAGGCAACAGTACAGGGATTTCGTTGCGGGCCTTCTGGCCGAAAGCAACACCTCCATCACGTCTTCGGGGAGGTCCCAATCTTTATACCTCAACCTTTCAGATACCAAGCATGAAGGCTGAGAGACTTGACCTCTGGATGGAGAACCTGACCCCCCTCCCGTGAGAGCAGATCATCTCGGAAGGGAAGACGGCGTGGAGGGCAGATGAACATGTCTAGAAGGTCCGGGTACCACGCACTCCTGGCCCATGCTGGAGAAATGAGGGTCATTCGGGAACCAAACCTCCGTAACCTTTGCAAAACTTGTGGAATGACAGGGACTGGAGGAAACGCGTACAGCAGTGGGAAGGACCACTCCACTATGAACGCGTTCCCTAAGGCTCCTCCTGGGGGAAATTCCCACAAGCAGAATCTCTCGCACTTCCGGTTGACACTGGTGGCTAAGAGATGCACTTGTGGGGTTCCCCAAAGGGTGAAGATCTCCAACAGAACTTCCTGAGCCAGCTCCCACTCGTGAGAGCCCGTGCTCTGCCTGCTCAGAGCGTCCGCCACCGCGTTTTCGTCTCCGGCCAGATGAACTGCCAAAATCGAAATTTACTGCTGGATGGCTCAGAACCAGAGCTGCATCGCCTCCCTGCACAACGGGAGTGACCCTGTCCCCCCCTTTTTTTGTTGAGGTAGTGCATGCCCACTGTATTGTCCATCATAATCGGGACATTCTTCCCCCGCACAGACGGGAGAAAAGCCTTCAAGGCTAGCCTGATGGGCCTCAGCTCTAACAGATTGATGTAGAGTCTGGACTCCGAAAGAGACCAACGTCCGCTGGCTGTCAACTCGTTGGCATGAGCGCCCCAACCTGTAAGGGATGCATCCGTCACGATCGTCACCTCTGGCCATGGTTGCTAAAATGGTGCTCCCTTCATCAGATTGCCTTCGTTGGCCCACCATAGAAGATCCTGGGCGACCGAGGTCGGAATCTGAACGGGATCCGACATCCTGCCGGAGAACTGCGACCACTGCATCTTGAGAGCCCACTGCAGAGATCTCATCCACAGTCTGGTCTCTGGCACCAGGAAAATGCAGGATGCCATGAGGCCGAGCAACCTCAAGAATTTTGAACGCTGGGAGACTCTGGGCACGTTGAAACTTGTCCACTATCTGCAGAATGTGGGATGCGAACACTGCCCCAGGGAGGTGTTGAGCACTGCTCCGATTTATTGCAGCCGTTGGGTAGGTGTCAAATGTGACTTCTTTAAATTGAGGGAGAAGCCCAGCCAAGGGAGTGGCAGGTGACGGACAGATGATCCAGGGCTTGCTCCGGAGAGCACGCCCTGATCAACCAATCGTCCAGGTAGGGGTAGACGTGAATCCCCCCTTTCCTGAGATACGCTGCCACCACCACCATCAGCTTGGTGAAGACCCTCGGGGCGGAGGTCAATCCGAACGGCAGGACCCGAAACTGAAAATGCGAGTCGCCAACTGCGAACCTCAGGTACTTCCTGTGCTTGGGATGAATCGGCACATGAAAGTAAACATCCTTGAGGTCCAATCCTGAAGTTGAAGAGTCTGGAGGACTTGAGAAAGAGTTACCATCTTGAACTTGTCCTTCCTGAGGAGCTTGTTCAACCAACAGAAGTCCATGATGGGTCTCAATCCCCCGTCTTTTTTCGGGATCAAAAAATAAGGGGAATACCATCCCTTGTTCCCCAGTTCTATGGCGCCTTTCTCTAGCAGGGATAGGATTTCCTGCGCAATGAGCGGATCCGGACGCTTCAAAGAGAGCTTGCCCAGTGGATTGTCGTGAGGCCTCTGCCAGAAGGGAAGACAGTAAACGTGGGCTATGATCTCCAGAACCCACACATCTGAAGTAATGGCCCGCCATTCACCAAGATGCTGCGCAAGTCTGCCCCCAAACGGCGAACCATGGGACATGGCCTCATGACTGAGCGGACGCGGCTGTGGCAGTGCCTGAGGGCAAAGAGGCAACTGCCCGAGCGGCTTTGGCAGCCCGAGTACCTTGCTTTCCACCCCGGGAACTCCTACGGTGGCCCCTTTGACTGGCAGCTCCCCTCGATCTACCAAAGGAAGAGTAGTACCGAAAGGAACCTCCCCTCTATTGCTGTCCCCTAGGACGAAAAGGCAGAGGTTGACGGACTGCAGCGCTCAAAGACTTCGCTGCAGCTTTGAAGTTCTGCAACTTCTCAAGGCTCTCGTCAGCCTTGCTGCCAAACAGATGAACACCATCAAAGGGCATGTTCAGAAGACCGGATTGCAAATCAGGAGCAAACCCAGACTTCCGCAACCACGCAAACCTGCGTATCACGGTGCTCGCAGCCATGGACCGGCTGACACATTCTGCTGTGTCCAAACCCGACTGATCGGATTCACACATGGCATCCTTGCCGTCTTGCACAAGGGATAGGAAGCCATCCCTTTCATCCCCTTCGGGAATATGCTCAGCAGCCAAAGACGCACAGTTCCACAGAGTGTGGGCCTCATTACGACCCAGGCGGTAAGGGGTTAACGGCGCTGTAAAAGGTGGCGGCGCCGTTAACCCCTTACCGCCTAATTACGAGGCCCCTTTGCGGGTCCCTACCTTAACGGCTAGTTTTACCAGCCGTTAAGGATTGGACCCGCAAAGGGACCGACCTTGGAGGCAATTACGGTACCGCAATTTGCGGTACTGTAACTACCGCCTTCCCCATTTCCATTGAGCCCTATGGGGGCAAAAATGGGAATGGGGAAGGGCCAATGGTTAATGGGGAATTACCGCCCCGCCAACCTTGTAATGGGGCGGTAATTCTGCCATTCACCATGGCGGAATCGGTAAAATACCGGCAGCAACCATGGCGCTATTAGCGCCATGGTTACCGCCTGGGTCGTAATGAGGCCCTGTGTGTTAATCTCGCTAAGGCACAAGTGAAGTTGGCCGACTTCAACGCCATACCCCCAGCCGAAAATACCTTCTTCGCCCAACCATCAAAGTGCTTATCCTCCCTATCAGGAGGGATGGTAGGGGACGCAGCCTGCTTCGAGGAGGCCGTAGCCGCCTGCACCACCAAATTCTCCGGAGTAGGGTGTGTCGATAAGAAGCAGGGGTCACTACTGGATGGGCAGTATTTCTTCGGAAGCGACTTATTAACTGCCGTAGACTCTCCGGAGCAGTCCAAGCCGCCGCCACCCTACTTTGCAAAGCCATGTGAAACGGCAAGTCAGTGGGCGGACCATGATCCAGGATGTCGTCAAATCATCCTGAGTAAAATCAACAGGTGGAGCAGACTACCCCAAGTATTCTGTCACCCATTGACATGGGACGCCGATAAGAGGAATCTGCATGCGCCCCAGGCTCAGGTCGGCCAAACTCCACCTCCGGAGAGGTGTCAAGGCCACTAGCGTCATGCAATGACTGACGGAGTTCCTCCATCTGACTATTCCCAGACAAAAGGTCATCAGGGACATCAGGAGGCACAGGCATCTCCGCATCAGACAGTTCCTCAACCTCTGAAATATCCTGTAAAGGTTGGAAAAATTCCAATCTAGGAGGAGGAACAGAATAGGGCTCAAAAACAGGCCTCACAGACTTACTGAGAGCCTTCCTCGGAGGTTCCACAGCCCTCAGGGGCACCTCCGGCAAATCCTCCACTAACGGCGTCGAGGGCACCGAGGGAATCAGCGTCGACCGAGGCGCCGATGGCGTCGACAACTTCTTCGAGGTCGGAGCCCCGAGAGTGTCCCTCGACGCCCACGGCGCCGATGGCATAGACGACTTCTTCGAGGCCAGAGCTTCGAGAGAGCCCCTCGACGGACACGTCGCCGATGGTGTCTACGCCTTCTTCGAAGGCTTCACAGGTTCCGACAGTCTCAATGGCGTCCAGGACCGGGACCTGGATCTGGCACGGCTATGGTGATCTCCCTTGTCCGAGCGGGACCTCGACGGCTCCCGATGATCGCCTCTGCCTCCTGAACCCGAAGGCGTGCAAGTGGTGGACCAAGCCCGTTCCTTGCCGGCTTCTTACGAAGGCGCAGACGGAACTGTGCCTTGCGACTGAAAAATCGCTAACATCTGCTGGCGGAATGCATCCCATTCGGCCGGCTACGAAGACTTGGTGGGATAAGTCAACGTCTGTCGGAGTCCTCCTCTGACGAGGACGGGGAAGGCGACCGGTGATGGCGCTTCCTAGAATGCCTCGACTAGGCAGAGGAATGGCGGGAACCACTCCTAGACCGAGACCCCCTGGATTTTAGCCGATGCAGAGATTTACTGGGCTTAGACACCCTACCTACCTTCAATTTCCCCTTATGTTCCCGCAAGGCCTTAGACGTCAGGGACTGGCAATCCTCGCAGTCGTCGGTGGCGTGGCTTTCGCCGACCGAGGCACCAGAGGCAGATGTTGTGCGGGTCTGTGATGGACATCTTCGAACCGCAGCCCCGACATTTCTTAAAGCCCGACTTTGTGGTAGTAGAAGACGAAGACATCGTACACGAAGAAGAATCGAGCGTGCTGAGATTCCGAAGCACTTGGTACAAAGGGGGTCTGCTCTGACGTCTAAGATTCTGGGGTCTAGTAATTAATTATAGTAGGCCTAGATTTATTCTATTATGTCACATACATGCAAAATAACTCTAGATGTAATCGTACTCATAAAATTAAGAAATTCAGACAAAAATAGATGTAGAAAATACAGTTTTTGTTTTAATTTTCTGTAGATGCATTTCACAGTCATGCATTTGTAATCTTTTTATGCTTTTTGTTTGTAAAAAAGTTCAGTACAGTAAAGGTAGAGAGTTCTTAGTATTCACAAGTCCTTAATGGGACTGAGTTAGCAACTGAATTGAAAATATACAAAGCTAAAACAAAGTAGTGCTTTGAGATCGACGTGTGACCACCACCTATAGTGACATGTGATAGTACAGGTACTCAATACAGAACAACCAGACTGAAAACAATAAATGGTATAACAATTGGTTGTGTGTAGCCAGGCTAAAGGGTGACCTAACTCAGATACCGAAGCAAACACGTTTGCGGAAAAAACTGAACTGAGGCTATGGGCACCGTGCATCCTATATATAACAGCCGGTGACATCGACACTCGACGGAGGCCCTCGAGGGACAACGGATCGACACCATCGACGCAGGATGCCCTCTGCCGAAAGTTTTCTGAAGCACCACAGCTGTGGATATTACCGGTCATAGATGTGGAATACGTCGGAGGGCACAATCCCCTCGAAAGTGAATTACGACATTCTTTTACAAGACTTGTCAATACATATTGGCAGGGCAACTTCAAAAATCATTTTAATAAAGGAAAACAATAAAAAACACTCTAGTTGTCGACTAGTATAATGCCAAATATTTACTAACAAAACCGTAGGCAAAGGACTAGAAGGGGAAAACTTTACCACAAGTTTCTAGCCTTTGTGGATTATGTGGGGACTACATCTCAACAGAAACTCTTAAGCACTTGTCACCAATGTCCTATAATGTAAGCACTTGTTCACCATGTCCTAAAACCTAAAACCATGAGCTTTTCTTTTTTTTTTCTTTTTTTATTTATTGATATAGCCGACTAAGTCAACTTTTCAATAATACATTTTTTACAAAAAGTTTGATTATTAATACAATTATCAAATTAACATGTTTACAATATTGACACAAATTTGAAGGAAAAGAGAAAAATTGAAAGAGAAAATATAAAAGAGAAATAAAAATAAAAAATGACTATAACAAACAAAAAAAGAAAAAGGAAGAAAAACAGAAATAAAGTAAAAGAAAGGAACAAAGGAATCTTCCCATTTAACATTAAAATCACCCTTTTCAAGGGGGTAAGGCATCTGGTTTTTCAAAATTCATTGCTTAATACTGGATTAGATACATTGGATTTAAACTTCTCACGGTGTTAAATAATTTAGAGCTCAAAAATCAGTTTCTTGGAACCTCAGATTACTAAGGTCACTAAGATGATCATGCCAACACACATATAGTCAAGTCATCACTATTTACAAGGAGTCAAGTTGCAAAGTTTTAAAGAAATGTACGGCGCCACAACGAAATGAGGACCACTGACCAGAGAAGATCTCATGCCATAACGAATCAGGCGTCATACCACTGGAGTCCATGAATAAGGGTTTTAGGCATTGCACCCTCAGAGTAATCAATTTTTCACAGATTACCAATAGATGTTTTAAGGTCTCATGGGTGTCTTCAATAGAACAATAGCGACAACAGTTTTCCTCTTTTCCTATAATTTATTGTTTTGCCAGAACTTCTTTGGTATACCACAGGTTAAATCTAATGCGCATGAAGCAGAGTCGGTGTTCAGTAGAGGGAGATTTTCTTCAATACATTTCAGGCTCACTGTATTTTTTTATGGGCAAAGGGCTTAGTCGCAAAATCATGATATCTCATCCACTTGTCCCTTGTGGACATCCAATCATGTTGAAATCACTTTGTTTTTTTGCTCGCGTTAGATTTTTTAGTAACAACTCGAGGGTAATGTCAGCACTTTCCAATGCCTGTTGCACTTTTGACATCCATCTCTGTGTGAACACATCCCCCGATTCAAACATGTGATTTGCAAGAGTGCCAATTATGTCTTCCGATGACTGTGCAAGTTTACATTTTCTAAACAGGGCCATTATATTCCAAGTTTATCTTACATGTAATGAAATTAAGTCCAACTCATATCTTATCCACGTGCCAGGTACGCACAGTGGTAATTTCAATAAACGCCTCCAAAATTTTGCTTCTAATCTATTCAAGAACATGGCTGGAATATTGGTTTTACTTTCTGCACCATAAATCAGTATTGGTGTCGTTTAGAAAACATGTAATTGTTGGACAGATGGAAATTTTACCGTATTTGTTTAAGATTAACCTGCCTTGTGAGATAGATATGGCGAGTTTACTCTCAAGGCATCTAATGAACACTTTCATCCTCGTTGGCCGCCATCGTCACTCCCAGGTATGTGTATTCAGAGATTTGTTCTAATTGTTTATTTTGTAGTGTCCACATCGTTTTTTAATGGGCCTCTTTTCTTGCCAGCGCAAACCAGTACTTTAGTTTGATCTAAATTATTAGATAAAAAATGATATCAAGGGCCTATAGTAGGCGTTGTAGTCCCTGCAGAGTTTTAGACATTAGGACTAAATCGTCCACGTAAAATAATGCCAGGATGGCTCTAGATGCCAATCTTGGGGCATCAGAGATTACTTCTGTGAATGCTCTCTGTGCGTCAGCAATAAAGAAGTTAAAAAGTGCAGAGGCAAGGATACATCCTTGTTTTAGGCCTCTGTGTGTCTCAACATACGGGGACAGAGTCCCTTCTAGATCTACTCTCACTTGCATCCTTGTGTTTGTATGTAAGGCTCGATTTAGGGAAATTAAATAAGGTGGACACATAGCAAGTGTTAGTTTGTTATATAACAAGTCCATGGATACTTAGTCGAACGCGGCCTTTAGATCCACAAAGGTTAAATATAATGTTTGTCTTGATACCAGATGATATGTAGTAATGGCTTTGATTGTTAGCAAATTGATGGCGGCGCCCATCCCTGGGATAAATCCTGTTTGACAAGGATGTTGTTGCAAGTTCAATTTCGTCCATGCGTTAAAATCTCTCAAGATAAACATCAAGAAGATCTTTCCTGGAGCGTCCAGAAGGATGATCAGCCTATAGTTCTTGGGGAAAGTCTGATCACCCTTCTCGAATATGGGTATTACAACAGAACTACGCTAAGATTCCGGGATAGCATTAGTCCTAAGGTCCACCTGATAGATCTTGTAAAGGCTCTTAACCCACATATGCAGCTGTTCCTTGAGCATGTAATTGCTCAGCCCATCCGTGCCAGGAGCTCGGGATCTGCTCGATCTCATAATATAATAAAGAATATCTTCTTCCGTGATTGTCAATTTATTAAAAAGTTCGAGTAGGCAACTATTTCTTTGTCTTCACCGTGAAGTGGAGCTTCATACATCTGCACATAATGTGATACCCATTGATGTTGTAGTACTCCGTTGACTTGGACTGGGAGCTGGCTTTTATGGGCCGCAACATTCATAAGGGCCCAAATTACGGCGCTATTTTTAGATTGAATGGCTTTCAGCATGTCTTCACTATCAATTTGATATAGCACACTTCTATATGAGCGTAACCAATTCATTTATTTACATTTTAGACCTTTGATGGTTGCTGCTCGCATTGCAGTTGGCATGTGCATGGCCAGTTTTTAATCTTTGCGGAATATAGCTTTCTGCGCTTGTATTTCATCGTCAAAGTTATGTTTTGCCTTTTGTAGGTTCTTTAACGTGAAGCCCACATGTTGTTTATACATCTGTAAAAGGGTGGTGTAATCTTCACCGCCCATTGTTGTATAATGTCTGATGCTTCCTAGTCTGGTATTTAAGGATTCTAAGGAACGATCATCCCACCGAAACCATGTTTTAGAATTATTGATACTCCCCAAAAAAGGATATAAATTACCACAAGACTTTGCCTGGTCATCAATATATGACCACCGTGCTGTTAAAAGCTTGTGGTCATTATACATTTGTGTCTTTACCTCCAAATCTAACGTTCGGCTAAAAGTGAATCTGTCCATGAAGATGTAGTCAATGACAGACCCACTTTTGCCACGCCGCCAGGTACTCTTGGGTGGATTGTCTGAATTGGACGCTGCATTGAGCATACAGAATAGGCGTGAGTTCATAAGCTTTAACCACCTCTGACACGAGGGATCTTTTTTGATATTCTCCAATGTGAAGCATTTCAAATTCAGATCACCCACCAATACTGTATTTGTAATTTCAGGATCCAAGAGTACCGTAGCAATTGCTCAAGGTCGTGTAAAAATATGTCATCAGCTATGGCAATAGGATTTCGATATATATTTACCAACGCAATATAGCCTCCATGATATTTTATCTTAACGAGCGCTGCAAATAGATATTTGCGGCGGCCCAGGGAAAGAGTTCCAATCCATCTTTCGATTTCACAGCTACCAGGAGCCCAGAGGATGGTCTTCCTCTATGACCTGCCGTGGCTAGCGAAAGCAAGATTTCATGACCATCCCACACCGGCTGATCAGTCAGCCAAGTTTCTTGTAGTGCAATTACACTAAAATCTGCAATAGTGGCTGCACTGGCTCCAAATATGTGTGCTGAGCCTCCCGTGTTCCAACTTCCCAATGAGACCAATCCCCCCTGTATTGACTTGTGCTAGTTATGCTCGTGCATTACACATGTGGTCTCTTTGGGAAGCATTTCCTCTTGTTAAACTCGGTTTATAAATTCTCAGAGTTCTAGTAGGAAATTTATTTTGGCCCAGTTTAGTTTGTTTCTGGGATGAAGATTTAAAGACCACTGACGGATCTTGAGCCAAGATAAACCCAAGCGCAAATAGTTCGAGTTTGGCCTGCCACGAGATTTCGCACGACATTAGAGGGGACCCAGACTCTTACTGTTGTGAGTATTTCGTCATTCAAGAATTCAACTTGTTTGATGTAATCGGTCATGGGTCGTAATGTCCTGCAGGCTAAGTACATCTTTAAGAATAGCCAAAATCGATGTACAGTTTAGATCGTAAGAGGGAAAAGGAGCATCTCTGCATTTCATTATGAAACATTGTGTGTAGTCTTTAGTATTCAGACCCATGTCCTTATTTTGTTCACTGACAGATTATCGCAAATGTATGTATTTTGGTGGCACCTTCTCTCGCATCTCGTTATGTCGTAGGGGAAAAGTGGACCCTCCATTGGCAGTTACTTTAGGGGTATCAGGCATTCTCCGCCTATTTCCTTCTTCTGCCACCCAGACCTTCTGTTGTCTCAAAATGTCATCAAGAGAAGATTGAATCATTGTTTGTATATGGGGTAACATACCCTCTAATGAGTCTCTCTCTTTGGTGACTACATCTTCTCCCTGTGGCAATGTTGCCTTAGTTACGTTATGCATGGCGGATTCTTGTGAGAGTATTCTAGAAGCACTTTCATAGGCTTCGCTAACTGAGTTCTTAACTGTTTCATCTACAATCTTGATTAGCATTTCTTGGGTTTGACTGTTGGGATCCGATTTGGCCTTTGTTTCAGCGACTGTCATTACGGTAATCAAATTATCCAATGGTTCATATGGCTTCATTTTCAAATTTGTTTTTTTAATAAATGCCTTTTGTCGTTTCTTGGAATGTATTCTGAGCCGATTCAAATATTTTGTTTTGCCAACAGACCAACATTCAACCCTTGAATATGCATGAGTTGCAATTGGGGGAGCTTCAACTACTTGAATTAAGGGGGTCACTTGGGGTTGCTTTAAAGTGTCAGCAATTGTATTGTCGCAGTTACCGACCTTCATGGGCGGTTTAATTTGAAACATGTTAAACACCACCGACTTGCTGGCTCCAGTTTGGGGAGCTTTAGTGATCGTCATTTCTGAAATTGTAGGCAAGCTAGTGGTAAAGACTTTTACAGTTTCAGTTAGTACAGGCGGAGCCATCACCCCTTCTGAAGTGCTCACTATCACACAATCTTCCTGAGGAATTAGAGTGCTGTTCTTGATAGTGGGAGTCGACAGTATTTGATCACATTTGCTCTCCACGGTCAAAATGTTCCGTTGCTCAATTGGCTCACTTGACTGCTTGACCGTGGATGCTTCTTTCATTATAAGGATCTTTTGATCAAAAGTATTCATGGATGAATGTAGGACACTGAATTCGCTGACACATTATGTATGGATTGATCAAACATCCTGTTTGAATGGTTCGTGGAATTCTGAGGGCTCGGTGATACAATAGAAATAGGGGAAAAGCACGCCGGAACCCGTACAGAATCCTCTGCACTTTGTTTCTGCATTTGCAAACTTACATCAGCCAGTAATTCAACAGTCTCTTTAACTTTACCGCATAGATCAATTACTGGCTTCGAACAATTAGAAGCCAAGTGTGTTGCTATGCTCGGAGTTGGAACTTGGGCCGACACCTCTACAATAACTTTTTCAAAGCACTGCAAAATTGCAGCCATGTCACAGGCAACGATTGCTTTCTGGGATAAGTTTTTATTTCTCAATTTACTTGAATCACCAGTCAGTATAGCAGAATTAGCACCTGTTACCAACTGTGTCCATTATCGAGCCGTTAACTGGAGTTGGCTGAGTGTTGTCTATTACAATTGTAAGCGCCAGTGTGTCCCCATTCTGTTGTTGCATTTTAAGGTCAACCACCAAGTCCACCTGTTCGTTCTCTGAACGTGCAGCAGTCACGGATGTCTTCCATGAACATCTTATGGTCTAATACAAAAGATGTAACCCCTGCAAGTTTTTTTCTGGTGGCTATTGGGGGCGATGGTTTAGCAAGGGTGGCTCTAAGAGTAACGGAGGCACGCGTAATAGCGACATGCTCCGGCATATTAGTTTTGAGGGTATACAAACAATGCTTCATGCAAATTGTTTCACTCAATATAGGCAGTTAATGAACAATTATCACCTCACTCACCCCTCTCCGCCCTAGCCGCTACAACAGCACTTTAAAAAAAAAAAAGCTCTTCACGATTAATAAATAAATCAAAACCGACGTAAACATGCACTCAAATCAAAAAATGTGAGGAGCACCCGCCACCAGCACCCGCCACCCTGCCTTACCCGCAGTAACTGCAGGTAATTGCTCTTTCCAAAACTGCTCTTGCAAAATGCACGCGCCCAAATGCGCGTGCACTAGCAGTATATGGAATCCTGGGAAGTAAAGGAGGAGCTTATGGACTTTGAAAAAAATGTTCTCAAATGTTTGTGGCAAAGTACGGTTCCAAAGTAAATCCACAGTAAGGGCAATATGTGCTAGCAAGAGTATCTCTGTAAAGAATAGAAAACTCAATTAGAGTCAAGCAGAGAAGGCTGCAAAGTCACACATTTGTAGCAAGAGTACCGTAGCGTTGCTTCAGACAGGCTCCTGCAGGTAACTGCTCTTTCCAAAACTGTTCTTGCGCAAATGCGCGTGCACTAGCAGTATATGGAATCCTGGGAAGTAAAAGAGGAGCTTAGGGACTTTGAAAAAAAAATCTCAAATGTTTGTGGCAAAGTACGGTTCCAAAGTAAATCCTCAGTAAGGGCAATATGTGCTAGCAAGAGTATCTCGTAGCGTTGCTTCAGACAGGCTCCTGCAGGCAACTGCTCTTTCCAAAACTGCTCTTGCAAAATGAGCTTTTCAAAATCATACACAGACCGATTGTGAAAATATACACCTTGAAATATCTTAAGTCATACTTTTCATATGGTATATTTTTCTTCCCAGACAAAAGACTGAATCTTTCTCTGCTTCCAGAGTATCTGTAAACTTAAACTACTCGGATAGGTCCTTAAACGGAAGTCCTTCTCCTTGTTTTCTTTTAGGATAGTAGTATTTATTCATATTCACATATCCTAGAACGGGATGAAAAGCTGCACTCACCACCTTAGCCTGGATTTTATGGGCTAGCAAACATCATTCATGGATAGTGCCAAATGCACAGTGCCAAATGCACACATCTACTACAGCCAAATCTTTTCTCATTCTCGCCAATGCTTTTTCCAGCCGAATGTGTCGCCAGTGATTCGAAGGGAGTGGGTAATCTTTCTCGTGTCGATATGGATCCAACTTTCTCCAATTAGAAGCATCTTGAAACAATTAAAGGTGACCTATATTTGTTGGTTATAATTCAAACGGGCTATTTTTCCCCTTGTACCCCAAAGATGATGTTCAGGGCTGGTACTAAGCAGGACTGCATTTGCTAACAGTAACAGATATAGGGAGCCAAATACATTTACATGAATATGATTGTGAACTCTGCAAACATTTAGTCTTACGATCTGTGAAAACTTTTTTTATCTGATGTTCATTTTAGACTTCTAATACAACCACTGGTTTTCTTATGAATTGATTTTGGAAATTCACTTTTTATTGTCTTCCTCAAACTACTTTAGCATCTCTATAAGATATACTTCATGCTGCTGACTGGTTAGTGTCAGGTGACAGAAAATTTGATCATATCCCTCTGATTTTTACTTCCCTACACTGGCTACCCTTAAATGCACGAACTGTACTGAAAATAATGTGCATTACTTAAGGCAATTCACTATAATACACCATCTTGCCTAGCCGACAAATAGAAAATGTCTGACGGATCCAGAAGAATCCGAAGTTATGATTCATGGCATCTCAATGTTTCCAAGTTCTGGTGCACTTTTTTCTCTAAATGCTCTTTTTCATGTGCAACAGTATTTCATTGGAATTGTATGCCCTTCAATTTATGAAAGACACCGGATTATCTTAAATTTAGTGAACACCTGAAAGCATGGCTATGAACCTTTTCATTCTAAATTGTATTCCTCTACTTTTTCACACATGTTGTTTGACCAATTTGTATCTTGTTTCTGTTTTATAAACTGTATTTCTTAAGGATTTACTGTATTTTATCCAGATCTTGTTTGTACATTTTAATTGTGATTATTGTATTTGTATTATATATGTTACCTTATGCAGTACTCAGACGCACTTTATGCCTTGTTTGAAAGTTATAAAAATGCTAAATAAATGACCAGAGCATGCTCTATGTAGTCACGACTTTGGTGAGATGTTTTTGAAATACTGGCTATAATTATACATTGACAACTACAAATATTTATCTAGCAAGAAAAGGTGTGGCAGTTAGATCACTCCCATACCTATCAAATATGTAAGAATATAAAAACAATATTGATTAAGTACTTGCTGATTTTGAGCAATTTGAAGAAATTGAGAGCAGAAGACTAGATTAAGAAATGCTTTCTCGAGAAGCAGTTGGCAGAATGTCCTAGTTATTCAGAGAACGAAATCTACAATGTGAGCTGGGGCGACTTCTATGAAAGGTAGGACGTAAAGCAAGGTTTTGTAATCAGCTAGGACATGTCTTGTGTTTTGTGGTTCATCTGTCAGTGTTATGCTTATTGGAAGATGCTCTTTGTTAAACTGTGCCATACAACTGTTTTCTTAAAGCAAATAATAAAACCAGTTTTAAAAAAACAATCACTTAATGCAATTCTTCCGGGGACCGGGAGGAAAAGTCTATGCATTTTGATTTTTGTGCAATGCCAAAGAGGTCCAATTTCAATGATTTTTATCATTGAAAAACATCTGTTATTGTCTTTGCTTGCAATTAGCAGTCATGCTAGGTCCAGGGTTCTGTGTTTACATAGTATCTTTTCTTGTTTTGAGCATCTGGAAGATGAACTGTCTAAGAATTTCTTGCGCTTCAAGGGCCCTCATTACGAGGTTGGCAGTAAAAGGCGCCAGTAGGCGTTGGCCTACTGCCAACCATGTAACATCGTTACCACCGCCTGACATCCCGGTGCTACCGGGATATCAGAAGCAGAGGCGGTACTGTTATTTCCCATTCCCATGGAGTCTAATAGGACTCCATGGGAATGGAAAACTTGAAGCACTGTTACCAACAGTGCTGGTGCTTCAGTGAAAAGCCTGCCAGTAGGAGCCTGAGCATCCGGAGTACCATGCCCCTGCCAGCAGACTCGTAGTTTGGCGGTCCAGAAAGGACAAAATATGTGCATGCTGTCCCTGAGGTAAGTCAGTATTTTGGGGACTTCTGGGGCAATTGCATTGTTAATATATTTAGCAAATGATTCCATTACCCAACCAATAGCGCTCAGGGTAGGTCTTCCTTCTGGTACTATTGTGAATGTCTTGTGTATTTTAGGGAGAAATAGATAGTTGGCATTCTTGGATGGTCGATCTTGAGAAATGTATATTCATCATCCGTTAGTAGTCCACGTTTATACCATTTAGTAATACTTTCTTTAGCTTGTCCCACAATGGTGGTGCTCGGGCTGGTAACTAGAGCTTCATAGCATCCTGGAGTGGCCAGGTGGTGTTGTTGTCATCTTGATTTAGTCTGGTCTGCCTATAATTACTATATTTCACCTTTGATTATTGTTGCGTTGAGCCTTAGTTTCTTCAATGCTAGTGATTCCTCTGTTGTGAGGTTACCGTGTCTTCTTACTTGTTTACGTCTCATCTTGTCCTCCAGGGTGTCCAAGTCTCTGGCGACAGCCTGGTGAAAAATGTCAATCGCATTGTCCCCTTGCATGTTTGAAGTGAACCTGGATTTTTTCTTTAGTTCAGGTATTTTCAGGTTATGCTCTTCAATGTCCATGTATTTTAGAATGTCCCTTTTTGAGTGTATCAGGTCATCTTCCTCATTTTCCAAATTGACGAGCAACCGCGTTGGCTCTAAATTTTCCATGCTGATATTTCTGATGGTTGGTTTCGCCTTCCTCTTCGCAGAGAATTTCTTAAGTTTCAGTTTCCTGGTGTACTTGAAGAGATCAACATGGGCTTCCATGAGTTCAGCTGATGCAGTAGGTGCGAACGATAGACCCTTGTTGAGCATGCTCGTTTCTGTAGGGGTGAGGCGGTAGCTAGATAGATTGAGAACCAATCTAGCACTCCACCCACACAGGTCTGCACTCACTGCAAACCCTATGGCCAACCTGGCCACCAATCATAGCGCAGGACTCAACAGGCTCACGGCCAATCAGCAAATAGATACCTTATTTAATACAATTCAAGATGGCGGCCGGGAACGAAAGATCACTGCGACCGCACATCTACGTTCCAGAGGCCTCGGTGGCCCTACAGGTAAGTTTGGTCACCCCCCCTGCAATGTTTTCTGGCCCGGACAACTGCCTGGGCACTGTGCCGAGCAGGTACTCCGCGCACCCACCCACATCCCAACGCTAAGGCCCAAATCTGAATCATCCTAAATAATTTAAGCAGCCCGCCATCGATATGCCCGACATATGCTCACCAACGCCAGCATAATCCTCTTTATAACACAAAGCTCATCACCTTGACGCCGCGCTTTAACCCCCACCTGGGACTCTCACATCCCTCCGATATATCTCACACCACCACCCACCCAATCAGATGTTGTACATATGAAAGGAACGCCAGCTGTGCAGTCCTAATACCTGCAACTACTACAAATACTGCCCATTACACCCATGTAATGACTGCAAATTCTGCCCAATTATAACCAGCATGAATGGCCAATCCTGACATTACCAACAAAACAGACTGCCATAGCTACTAGCAAACAATTTGGACACACTTATCCTGCACATGCCCTTGGGACGCTCTTGCACACCCTCCTCCTGCCATAATGCATAACCTGTACTGCACCCAGGCCCTATTCCCTCATTCTATCCAGAAAGCCACATTACAAGCTCCATGATCCGGCACCCAACTATGCCACCCGGACATGCCACCCCCACAATGCTAGCGAAGCTGCATTATGCACGCAGGATGCCCCACCCCCCTATTATGCAATTGCTATCTAAAGCGGTCCCCTGCACTAACAGACTCACCATCCACCCGATTATTTCATCAATATGCACTAACAACAATGCGCAAGATGAGACCTTAGCTACCCCAACAACATGACTCTTCTCTCCCTTTTCTATAAGTGCTATCCAGCATCCATTCATTTCGGTAATATATACAAGCAAAACCTTCACCAGGTAGGAACATGCTCATTATCCCTTCAATACTACAACACCTATCAGCCTAACCACATCTAACAGTAACTCTATTCTTGTCTTTTTTCTCCCTCCTTCGCCTTCTTGGTGCATCCTCCTTTTACCATCTCTAGGTCTATAACATGGGCCCATACGTCCTGTCAGTTTAGCCCTTGGTTTGAACTAAAAAGGAGTTTGACATACCCCTACAAGATCAAATGGGGCCAGGTAAAATGCTAAAAGGGTATTACTGGGTCCTACAGTATAAAAATGAAGGCATAACAAAACAAGTATACATCAAAAAGGACTTTCGACCATGTCTCAGTGCATGTTAATTCCCTTATCCACAAAGACACAGTTTTTGGATATAGTCCCATGCTTGTTATCTCCAGTTCACTCAAAGGAACATGGTGTTTATAGCACCCTAACATGCATTCTTGGCTGCCTTGCCAATTGCTCCTTGGCTCAAGGGTTGTTTACTGGGCTCCTCAGATGAAGACTCAGCACACACCTACCTGGCAAGAACTTGTGATTCAAACTTGCCTTAGATATCTGAAATGATTACCAACAATGATTTCTCCCCAACCTGCCCGGGTAGTTTTCAGACTAAAGTGATTCTCGCCCACGCGTCAAGGGACCCCATTCTGAGCTTGAGACTGCAACAAGCCCCATTTGGTCTCATCCTCTTTATGGTTCTCTGGCTCCCAACCGCTTTGAGCTTAAGGCCTCAGCAGGCTTGCAATCATGCCCCCTTCTCCATTAAGACTCTAACCCTTGAAAGGATCTAGGCTATAGCCAACATTAGGCTCTTGGCAAAGTGCAAAAAAGACAGAACAGTACTTGTAAGGAAATGGCTCGCCTCAACCTTTCTCTCCATCTGCACCAGCTCTTCAGATCACAGTCATAACTCCAACTCTGTCTGCCTGTCTTTATACTGTCTTACACATATTAGGTGTCTCAATGATACCTGGGATTGGTTGGGTCCTTCCCTGGTTAGACCAGGTCATAGATTGTCAGGTCATCAAGATTCTGCCCCTTCACTGTGGGTTTCCTCTTGAGGGGCAGTGTTCCCTAGTGTCTTTCAATGAGTTTGGGTGGTACAGAAAAGGATCTCGGTTTTACTCACATTAAACTTTGATTTGCTTTTGTTTATTCACTTGGTAACAGTTATCCTACCCAATTAGAAAATGAAGATAGATGTAGTGCCTCTCTCCAGATTAAAAAATAAATAAAGAAATAAATTAAAGAACTTGGGCATCATCAGGTTAAGTATAAAAATCCATATAAATGAGAGAAGAAATTTAGAGCGTGGCTGAAGGTACAGATTGAAGAGTAGCATTGAGAGATTCTGGTGCAGAGTGGCAGGTCCTGGTGCACAGCAAGAGTCACCCGCAATGTGCCCTGGGAGTGGGTAGGGAGCAGAGCTTGCCTCTGCCTTGGACTGCTCATTCTTCACCTCAGGGCTGAGGGCTTTGGAAAATACAACTCTCCCAAAAGAGATTCAAACAAATTCTTTCTCAGTTCTTTGTCCAAGAGTAAATCACGAAGTGGTGGCACAAACCCTTATTTTGAATGCAAAAACCTACAGGTGATTGGTCAAAAGCAAGTCTACTTTAATGGTCCAATCCCGGTCATTGGAATAAGTGGACTGTGCCTTGTGACATCACACCCAAAATGCTTTGTGCTACAGGAAGTGGAGGGGATAGGAAAGAAAGATAGATACAGAGAGAAACATGATGATGGAACCTTATTCCAGCTGTAGAGACCTCCCTATGTCTAAACTAACCTTTCCCCTTCCATTCTCAATAGAATCAATGGCCTTTGGATATGCAGCACCCTGGTGTGAGGCTACTCTTTGTGACGATGGGTGTGCCCTTTGATTCCTGTTCCCATGACAGCTTCATGTGGAGTGGCGGTCTCTCTGGGGAGGGTATTACCTGGTCTCACAAGGATCAAAGGAGAGGCATAGCCATCCAGCTCCCCTTCCCCCCGTCACTTGGCAGGAGCAGGTTGTCTGGCCAGAATACGCATAAACCTTCCACAGCTTAGCTCAGAGGGCTGACAGGTGTGATATCAATTTGATTTGGCTGTAATAATCATGGGAAGCTACCACCCACAATACCTTAACTCACGTATGGCTTATATTTACAGTTTAGTGTGCCAACGGAAGAGTAGCATTCATAACTATGGTGTTTGGTAAAGGGGGGCATATATTAAATGTAGCTCTTGTGGTGCAGTGACTTGGCTGTGTGAGAAACCTGAAGGTGTTCCCTATCTAGTCCCCGGGGATCTGTCGTCCAGGTGGCCAGTACACGACCATTGCTATTGGATCCAGTTCCTGGGGGTGGACCAGTGAGGGAGGATCTCCTGGATGGGGGTACTTGGGGAGTGGGACACTGATGGGTGAGACGTGACATCCCTCTTCCTTTAACACCTTTTCCCCATCCTCTCACGTAGGACATTCCAAACCACAGCGCCCCCCCTGTTCCACCGCAAACACTTTTGCACAAAACAACAGACTAATACTAGAGCTGTTTACCTGACATGTCCCAATACCACGGTCAGGCAAAGTCAGGCAATTGACTCCAATCGCACACACCTGAAAGCACTTTCCCTTCCCCACAGGGATAAAAGGTGGAACCAGAGAGCACAGTACGAGCAAGACGGATACGACAGGCAGCACGAGGAGACGGCTACTAGAAGACGGCAATTCAAGAGGAGTAAAAAGGCGGCGGGAGCCGAGTGTGTGGCAAGAAGAGAAGCAACCTTGCCTTTTTCACCCCAGACCCACAGAACCTTTGTGGAGAGGAATCTGAGACCACGCACAATAGAGCAAGTGTCTTGCTGCAGATGTCAACGGTACACAGGGCAAGCCTTTGCTGATCAGGCGGAGCAGAGGAGGCTCCCGCGTCTGTAGTACCAGCCTTAACTCCAGAGAAGTACAAAGCCAGGCAGTTAAACACAACCAGTGAGTCAAGGGGAGAATCGATAAAAGGCGGGATGTGCTGAGTGAAGATCGCAGAGTAGCAAGAAATAATATATTTAATTGAACTGTGATTGCACTGTTAAAAAAAAAAAGGTGGTTAAGGGGAGACCAGCTGAAGAGGGTAACCGGCACCACGTGGGTGCTAACTCGAGAAGCGCTGGTGACGCCCCGATAGAAACAAACTACCTAAACCAGAAGGCCATAGGAAGGCCGCCAAAGGAACTCAAAGTGGTCATACGTGCAAAGTGGTCATACGTGAGGGTCGAGCAAAAGGTTGCTGCAATCAAAAGACTTTGATCCATAAGTTGGCTAAAAGAAAGGGAAGTAAATCCCGCAGTGAGAGGAAACCAGGGAAACAAATTGAGTGTCACAGAATAGTGTATTTTGGAACCGTTTGCAAAGACATTAGAGATTTGTGGAGTCCTATTGAGAAGGGTCAGCCCAGAAGCAGGGACCAAGGGGTGAACCCATCATCCAGCTAATAAAGGAACTTTTGTTTTTCTGTTTAAACCCATCAGACCCTAAGGCAAGAGACTTTCAGAAGAAACAAGACTTGGCCCTCGACAGGCCTGAGACCTAATATTGGAACTGTCAATTCGTGCTGGAGAAGCCCGAGACTGTACTGTGCTCTGCAAACTCCACCTTACCCCGTGCTCAAAACGTGGGGAAGGGAGAACCAGGCGAACACCTCCTAACTTTTCATTTGAGAACACTTATTTCTTTCTTGAAACTTATCCCACACTCTTTCTTTGATTAGCGTAAGGAATTGACAATAGGTTTCCTTAGTATAGGCCTTAATGTTTGTCACAACACCACTAGAACTGCCTTATTTTTCATTTGATGGACGACCAGTCCCCATCTTAGACTTAGGTTTAGATTAGGCGTTTTTCCAACCCGTACACCATTTACATTGTTCAATAAACACTCTTGAACTGTGAACACTTGTGTTGGTCTTACTTGTTGTCACCATGAGTTCCTCACAGCTGTCAAATGGGCACCACTGTCCTCTGGACTTACTCTGTGCCACTGGAGAGCAGCCGCAGCAGATCAGGACACTGATGCAGCAGAGCACAGGTGTACACTTTGGTTTGGCATGGAGTTTAGGAGAGGGGAATCAGATTAGCAGATAACTCTCTGGATGGAGTCATCCTCATCCTTTTATTAATTAATACAAATCATAAAAAGCCTGGGCTTCTACATTCTTGCCAGATGGCAATCGTCACAGTGTTACTAGCCGATATGCTATTTGCCTAGCCGATATGCTATTTGCCTTTAAGACTGTTCTAGCTGTTCTAAGATCAAGTATTCAGATTTAAATTTCAGCTATTTTTAAATTTTTGCTCTTTCACACTAGTATCATATGCCATATCAACAATGTTTTCTTCATAACATGTCATAAAGCCCCCTCCATTCCCCTCCTCCCATTTCCTCGCAAATCCCACCCCAAGTTTGCCTCTGGGAGCCCCATATTGCCATTGCAGTTTGAGTGGAGCATGGTCTGCCAATATTCAACCTTCATACTGGGCTTGCGCAATTTGATGTACCAGATCCTTACCTACAAAAAATTACCTATTCTTGTGTGTACTGCATGTGGTGCAGAAAAGTGTGAATAAAGTCTAGCCTCTGGATGGAGAACTCTCCAGGCATCCTCTAAGGCAAAGGAATCTAGGAGCGTCTGTAGAGTCCTGGCCCGGGGCAGCGGGTTTAGTATATTTGGTATCCGACATGTCTAGAGTTGGGTTTAGCATGCATTTGAAATCTCCTCCCCATATCATATTGCTTTCCCGGTAGGGGCCTAAACGTGGGTACAAGGTGTGAACAAACCTGGCAGCACTATGGTTAGGGGCATATGGTTTATAGTGAAAAGACCGGAAAAAAAATATCAAAAAAAAGGTCGAACCAAAAAACCTAAAAAGAAAACCAAAAATTTGTTTTCAATACGTTTTTTTTCGAAATGGGGGGGTTCCCTCCCAACCCCCCTTTTTTAATTTTTTTTTATTTTACCCCTTTTTTTTTTACTTACCTGACCCCAAAAATACATATAAATAAAATAAAACATTCGATTTTTTTTTCCAGGAGGCCTTGTAGCAGCACCATCCTGCCCTCATTGTCCGTTTTAAAGTGTGTAACTTTAAAGGGTACAGAGGGCGCTATCCATATCAGCACCCCGCAAGCATAGGCAGAAAATGTGGAACCAAATGTTTGCCCTTTCCATTTACTCATTAACAATGTCTGCTTCTCGGTCGTGAGATGTGTTTCTTGCAGGAAGGCTATGTCCACTTTCATCCTGGCGAGATATGTAGATACTCTATTCCTTTTCACATAAGCATTCAGACCTCTTACATTACAGGTAAGTACATTCAATGTCCCTGCTATCTGCTTCTATTCCCTTCTAATCGACCACTCCTCTTTAACAGTCTCTTAGGCATCCTCCTCCACCTTCTTAGCGCTCCTTCCCAACATGCTATGCTGCTCATCCCTTTCACTCTACATGTAGGCAACCCGTTCCTCCCCTTAACTCCCCCCAACATCCCAAACTAAAAATAACTGCCCAACTTTGTTGCCCTTGCTCAGGCTTGCCCGCTTCTCGCATCTCCCCCAAGCTTTCCAGCCTGGGGCTGGTGCACAACGAATGGCCACAAATACAAGTGCCCATAAAAGAAAAAACTTGAAGGGTGTGGCTAGCACAGCCATGGGTGCTGGCTCTCCTTCGTGGGTTATATAACTTTGCTGTTAATCAACCACGCCCTTTGCAAAAAAAAAAAAAAACATTTACAAGCGTCTAGGACCCTGCACATGGCACGTGTTCCCTAGTAAGAGCACTCCGAGATAGGATGTCTATCTCTATACAGGTCCGCCGGGGCGCACCACTGTGCAACTCATGCAGTCCTGAGTACCTTCGTCCCCACTCGCCACGGGTTGGGTGGTGCTCTCTTTGCGTCTTCCTCGTTTGTCTCCTCATTCCTCTCCTCCAGGCCTTATCTTCTCTCTGTCCATCCAGGTCTGTGCTTCCTCCGGGAGACCAAAAAACTACAACTTATTTTTATATATGTCATTAAGATGTGCTGGGTATATCAGCATGTATTTCAGCCACGCAGCACAGAGTCTTGCCTTGACTGCTCAAAATTGTGCCCTGCTCTTCTGTACTTGAAACGTATAGTCAGGGTAGACCACTAGGTCTGCAGAGGCTCTCTTCAATATGCCCCCCTTTCTGGAGTAAGCCAATATTTTTTTCTCTGTACTTATAATACGGACCTTAGCAATAATCGGCCTCGGGGACACTCCCGGGGGGGGGGGGGCATGGTGTGGGGCTGGGGCACTAGTCAGTGCTCTATGCACTCTCTCGATAGTAAAGCCCTCTGTGAGGTTCCCGGGGCCGATCTCCTGAAGCAGCATATTTTCTACATACATTGTTGGGTCCGGGCCTCCTCCTCCTTCAGGCAGGCCTACTATTTGTATGTTATTTCTTTGGGCCCGTCCTTCTGCCTCTTCCACTCTATTCTCCAGTAGACTGACCTTTTGCTGCAGAACATGGACGTCCGCTTGTGTATCTCGGAGCCCACCTGTGTTCTCCTTCACCTGTGTATACAGTGTAGTAGTGCGCTCTGCTAGGGTTCCGAATGTCTTGGCGCAACAGACCAACATCCAATTGCACTGCCGCAATCTGCGATTCCAATGTAGCTTTCAAAACTGCTATAGCCAATATCACTTGGTTGTGGAACTCCATGGGGTTCCCTTCTTTCTCCCGTACAGAGTCCATCTTTCCCCCTGTGTCCTGCTGCTTGGGTTTGGTAAAGCTATCCAAAGTTGGCTGGTTCATCTTGGCTTTAGCTGACTTGGGAGGCATTAATCTTGCTTTTCCTCTCCCAATCGGCCACAATTACCATTCTGCTAGAGCGGCTGATCTTCAGGGGCTTTTGGGTGTATACCACATAAGGCGCTGTTGCCCAGCTTCCTGTATCGTATTATCAGGAGCCTCAGCACCACTTATCGCTTAGGCGGAGACCCACCTACAATGTCTTCAAGAAAGGAGGGGTGCTCTCCCTGGTCCTCTGGTTCATTCGCCCGCTCAGTGCTTCACAGTTGATGGCAGCTTGAGGTTTCTCCACCTTCCTGCTACCACCTGCCACCCACTGTCTGTATGATCTTCTCAGCGGTCCACTGTCAGACAGTCTGCAATTTGCTGCCCTATCCTTAGTCGGCCCAATGTAATTGAAGCTACTTGCAATGTTCATCTCCCGGCCACGGTTCTGGCAATGTTCCTTTACTGTAATTATTCTTGCTTGCTATTTCAGCACTTGACCGCTGCAGGCAATATGCAGCAGGGATACAACTTTTCACCGCCCGGCCCGGGGTACCGAGTATAATTGCCCTCAACGGTGCATGTCTTGGTGCTTATTCGCACCTTGCACTTTGGTTGTTAGCCCCGTTGTGCTGAGGCAGTCAGCTTATGTGCACTGCATCAACCCTGGTTTCCCTGTGTCCCTCGGGACTACTCCTCTGCAGTTCTAGCGCCTCCCACCTTCAATAACTGATGGTGGCGTTCAATGGAGCTCCCTTCATGCCCTCGTGCACTAACAGTGTGGCAGGCTGCCCTCCATGTCCTCACCTTTGTGCCCGGGTGGGCTGACGCACTCTCGGCCAAAGGTCCGCTGGCCCGCAGGGGATCTGACTCTCCAGCAAGTCCCGCGCAGCCTTCTCTCTCCCGGCTGCCAACCCGCGTAGCTCTGGCAGTTCTTGTCCCTCACCACGCCTCGTTCTTCGCCAGACGCCACCAACTACATTCTCCTCTGCATACGTTCCCGGGTCAGCTACCGGTGGGCCCGTCCAACGCGCAGCTCTCACTTCCGGGCAAATGGGCACACCAGGCATCTCACTCAGATCCTCTTCTTCGGCTATCTCCTTTGTTGTGCCCGCGCCATCTTGGCTCTTGACACTGACGGAGGGTCTTCTGCTTTGCGTCTCATTTCTCCCTCCTCGCACAGCCACAAAGCATGCTCTTCCCACTGGGCTCTCTCCAGAGGTTCTTACATACTCCCTGTTATTTGTTGGGCATATGTGCCCTGACAGCTTGTTTTTTCTAAGGATCTCGTCAGATCAGGTGGGAGCAGTGCCAGGAGCCATACTACTCCATTGGCTGCTAGCCACACCCCCTGAATGCCATTGTTGATTTTTTTTTACACCTTTTACACCTTTAGTGTGGGCCAAGGATTGAAAAGTGAAATTAAGTTCTTTATTATTTTTTGTGATGCATTCTGGGGTTCTATGTCGTCCTTGGTGGAGTTATCTAAATATGTAAATGAGGGTGCTATGCCTTGAGGAGTTATGTTTGACAATTTCCTTTTTTAGAGCACTGGGAATTGAGAAGTAGGTTTTACCTCAAGTTTGACAGTAAAATGGTATACCCAAGTTGTCCATCCAAGTAAAAAGAATAGGATCATCAATTGTAAATGCTGTAGATAGAGATAAAATCCCATCTAAGGTATGACCGCTGTGGTGTGTGGTTCATTAATACATTTATTTATGCGTAATTGATTTAGTATTAGTATTTATTGGTTTTGTACCTCTCTATCATCTTAAGCTAATAAGCTAATAATGAAAATCTATATCACTTAGTGAAAATGAATCGTCATCACGGATTTAGGTTCCAGTAAGATAGAGGTGTTTTAGGAATATTCATTTTTTTGAAAGTGAACAAATATTTAGTAAGCAACTTTTTAAAAGAATGAGTAAAATATTTTTCAAACAAGTATATCTAATACAGCTATAGAATGCTGCAAGAAGTCAATCTAACAATTCTATAGCTCTTCTATTGAATAGCAATATTTAGTTGTGTTTTAAGTGTCTGGGTACTAGGTCTGCTAACCTTTGCCATTGTTCACGATCCGGATGGGTATAGACTGGTTTGATTATAGTGTGTGCACCCAGTGGGCCCAATGCAGTCATCCTACGCATAATGTAAGGAAATGATCACCATGCACCTGCCAATGAGAGCCTTCCCTTCCAATTGAGGACAGCAGAGGTCATTACAAGATTTACATTAAAAGAATAAAATAAATGGGGCAGGTGGGGAATAGGCATCACCATGGATCAAGGTCCTACAAGAAAAAAAGAAGTATAACATGGGGCCAGGTAACCCCAGCACCCCCCTTAAGGATTTCTACAAAGAGCAGAAAACAAACAATCTTATTAAGTTAAAATAACAGCATGAAAGGAACTTAAATAAACTGTAGGATAAGAACAAACTTATAAAAACGAAATTGCAGATTCAAAGAAAGCTTTCCATAAGGGATATTCAGCATTAGGAAACACCAAGTTGTGGCTATTTAATAACTTCCTGTTGGATCAGACAGCCAGTTGGAAGATTCAAGTTCATCTGATAATAAAAAGGTACTACATTTTTTAAAGGGGATGGTGCTTCCAGCGTTCCAAAAATAAAATGTGTCTCAACTAGTGCTGAACTTAAGTCAATCCTGAACTGATCAGCATAAAATCCCACAATGTCACAGGGTTCTCTGTCCAGGGTGGCACACATAATACAACTATTGAGAGACATTCAATACCCCCAATAACCTCCAAGGAATAAGCTGCTCATTCACTCCAGTAATATCCCTGGGTCTTTCCCTAACGGGTGATACACAATATATCAATTTCTTTGGCTGATATTCCCTATAGCGGATATTGGTACCAATCGTAAATGGTACTGCAATGATGAGAACCCATTGAGTAAGGGAACTTCTACACATCCAGCATTTACCCCCTAACCTTGTCCTAACAATAAAGGCCTTATTATTATTTTTTGTATTATTTCTGTGTTTGGCCTGCAAATGCATACCTTTCACCTACAAACACTTCATATCAAAATACATAGCAGTTCATGCCTTCTTTTTTGGCGCAAAGACATACATAAACATTTCATATAGTAAAAAGAAAACAAATTAAACTACTAGCATTATTTAAAACATTCTTTGGTGTTAAATTAAATTGAACACTTGAGAATTTCAGTGGTTTGAACGGGATTCCTTCAACCAAGCTTGGCTGAAGTACCAGCTTCAAAGATTTGTATGGCTCTAGATTGGTTTTATTAATGTGACATGTCTAACACTTCACCCAGAAATCTTAAAACACCAATAATCAAGGAGATTCATTCCCCCGCTTTCTCCAGGAATTTCCCCAGGTGTCTTGCCCTAATATTATTCAGTCCTTGACAGCCTAAGACCACATGCTCTAATGTTTCCACTACTTCCTTTCTTTTGCAAAATCTGCAATCCGGCTCTCTACTGCTCCATTGTTTCCTTGCCAGCAATACTTCCTTTGTGGGGTACAAATTTAATCGGAATCTTAGGAAATTCGGGCAGAACAGGCTACATCGTATTCTCTCCAAGTACCTAGGCAAGACATCCCTCTCGCTCGATTCCCAAGCTGTTATCGGGAAGAGTTTGAAGCCCACTCTTTGTTGGCATGAATGAACCCAATCCCTTTTCCATAACCTTATTTAGGATATGTGGGAACTCCCCCCCCCCACACTTTCCCTTTACAAACACTTCCACATGGACAGACTGCTCTGGGAGAAAACAGACTCACACCTGAGCAGTATACCTGACATGTCCCGCTACTATGGTCAGCCGAAGTCGGGCAATTAATGACAATTACTCACACCGGACTTCCATTAAACTTCTCCAAACGGATAAAGGGCAGAGCACGAGAGAACACCCTGAGCGAGGCAAAGCACATGAAGGAACAGCAGTTTCGAATCAGCAGCTGAACAAGGGGAGAAAGATGGGCAACCAAGAAGGGTTCGCAAGGAGGGAAATACCCTTGATCTTTTCGGCAAGAAACAGTTACTTTCAAGAAAACTTTGAGTCAGAAAGAGTAAGGCCAGGAAACCTGACTGAAGAATCCTGCATTGTGTGTTGGAGATACCGGCGACCCTAACGCGTAACCGACCAAGGTGGCGAGGAGCTACAGCCGCAGTGGTATTGTCCTTGGCTTCAAGAAAAAAGAAGCGCCAGAGAGATCAACACAGCCGGTGAGTTGGGGAGACCGATGCAAGAAAAGTCTGTGTTGAAGTGAGGGCTGCAAGCGGCAACATTGTATAACGATTGCTGGAACAAACATTGTGAAATGTGTGTAATGAAGAACGCGAGTAAAGCTAAACGACTGATGAATGTTTGAAATTGAGAAGGAAAGATACAATACCGTTGACAGAGTGGTTCGACACTATGAATGTGGTCAATCGAAGGTCTCTAAAGGTATCCCAACTAGAAGTGGTAGAAACGAAAGAAGATTGATCAGAACATTGTACAAATTAATCGAAGTGGTCCTGTGACGGTTTAAGCAAAACCAATTGCACATTCGAAAGACTTCGATTTTGCTATTAAGAGGAAACCATAGAAAGTGAGACTACATGGTCTGAGCCCGAACGAGGGAGAGCAAATGTGAATATTGTGGAAAAGGGTCCCAAGCCCGAACGAGGGAGATCCATGGTCCGACCCCGAACAAGGGAGACCAAGTGCGAACATTGTGGTAAAAACAGGGACCAAGCCTGAAGGAGGGAGACTCATGATAAATAATGGAAGCAAGAACTTATGCATGTGAAAATCCAGATAAGAGTCAAACTTTTATATTTGTTTGTTAAGACAGGCCGTCTGCAGTAAGAGACTGTTATTGGGAAAGGGGCTTTGGCAGAAGGCCTTGATACCTTTGCTTGAAACTGTATCCTGGTGGCAGAGAAGCCAGAGTGTGTGCGAAGCTCGAATGTGCCGCCTTGTCCCGTGCTGAAAAAAAAGGGGGGGAAGGGAAGCCAACTGCTCACCCGTCCTGACATATTGTTTCTTGAACACTTTTCTTTTTGCATACACAATTGTGCCGCACCCTTTTGTATTTAGAAGTAATGATTGGCAATAGGTTTATTAGTATAGGCCCTTTTATTCTGATAAGACTCCACTAGGACTGCATTATTATTTGATGGCCGTAGCTTGCTCCCATCCCTAGAGTTAGGCTTAGATAGGAGTTCATCCAACCCATTGATGTTCAATAAACACCCTTGAACTGTGATCACGTGTGCCTGTCTTCACTGTTTGATACCATGCCTTCCTTATAAAGCCCACTGGGGTTTGGTCTAAGAGTACCAAATCATCTGCATACACAATATGGCCTATTGGTTCCCTGTTTACTGTTGGAAGGAACCCCCTTACATCTCCTAGTGCTTCTCCCATTTCTGAAATGAAGAGTGTGAACAAAATAGGTGTTTTTATGGTTCTGGACAGTAAACCTGCTCCATTCAGCCTGACCCGTAAAGTTGTGCCCGTGTGTAGCGCACTGATTGCAGAGACCAGATCACCAAGACAATCCCAGCTAGCCAGTTTCTGCCATAGGGTCAGTCTGTTAATCGAATCAAAGGCCTGAGCCAGATCTATGAAGGCCAAGAGCGTTTTTCTTTTCAGCAGGGCCTGAGCCCATCAGAACACTGACCAGCAGAAAATTACAGCTAGTCCCCATTCCCTTCACGAAACCTGACTGCAGAGGGTCAAATCACCCCTTTTCTATGACCCATTCTTCTAGTCTCTGCCAGAGTAGGCCGTAAAGATTTTCCCTATTACATCCAGCAGAGAAATCGGTCTATAGTTTAAGGGGTGCCTCACAATCTCCTTTTTTTAAAATTGGTATCATGTTAGATTGTTTCCAAGTGGATGGGACCTGGCCAACTGCCAAGATTTGATTAAAAAGGTTAATTATAAACTCTGCCCATGCCATGATGTCTTTCTTAACATGATGTTTGTTATCCCGTCTGGCCCAGGTGCCCTTTTTATGAGCATCAAGATATCAATTTTATCAAAAACAATAGACCAATCCCCTCATCTCCCAAGGCATTCAGATGTTATTGGCCCCACAGCTGTATTAAACACTGTAAAACATTGTCAATCCAATCGTTCTCTGCTACAGCGTTGAATTGACTGTTGGGAGGACCCGAGTGAGCTAATTAGATTCGAAATTTCTCTTGTGTTTTTGGAAGATATTTACCTTAATATGGCTTGAGCGTCCGTCTGGAGTTGCAAGGAACGCCTAGAGCAGGACCAATTCCCGTATGCTTGGCGCCTAACCCTCTGGAGACTCACCCTTTCTTCTGCCGCAAGAGATGATAGGGATTTAATTGCCTTAATATATTTTCTTAATGAGCGCTTTGCCAGGACTATTTCCCGGTCATATGAATGCTTTGTTACAAATACTTTTTGCCTGTTCACGCCCTTTTTTAACTCAAACTCTGCCAGGAGCGCCGGGTAATTGACGAAGGAGCTTTTTACACCTCCCTTACCTATTTCCACCTCCCACTTGAATTTCTTTGTCATATGCTCAATGTTTCCTTTGTTAAGTCTCAATCTATTGCAGCCTTGTATCACCTCCAAGTCTTTTCGGCACCGCTCCTTTTTTACCTGAATACCACTTCTCCAAACCATTTTCAGGCATTTGTGATAACCATTGTCCATATCAATGAGCTCCATGGTTATCACTCGAGGGAGCAGGTTGGCTACATCGTAAATGTGGTCAATGGTTGAAACACTTGTGTTCGAGCGCGAAACAAATAAAATATCAATATGAACTAGACTCTCCTCTCTTCCAGGTGGGCCTGTTTGGCCTGTCACCTCGGACCGATCCATTCAAGAGATGCCACTCTTTCCATCCTACCTCCTCTATCCTCACTCACTCTCACATTCTCCCCCCTGCCCCTCCGTCTCCTCCTTACCTTACTTCCCACCCCTACTCCTGGGCACGGCATATTAAAGTCCCCACATAAGATAACAGCATACTGTGAGGTCAACTCTATACTGGCATCCAAAATATCCTGCAAATCCTGCAGAAATGATTGGACAGAAATAGCTTCCGATTGGCAGCATATAAGTAAATCTGTTCCCTTACCACTCAGAGAATCTGGTAGTCTAATCAATAGAGCCTGGATAAATAGGTTGGGGTTAAAGTAGGCCATCATTGACCATCCCAGGCCTGATATGACTGCAGTCAGAAGTCCCGACATCGGCCTGCCCTTTACTTTAAGTGAGCAAATCCTCTCGAATTCCAAGAGCACATAATCCAACTTCTCTGGCCATCCCCCACAACAACCTATCATTTTACGTCCTCGTTAGTCAAGACTCTAGGTAACCAATCCCAGCTTTCCACCCCTTCATCCCTCACTGCCCCATCTGTAAGGGGTTTGACTGTCCTACTCCTGCCACCCAGCCATTAATGGTTACCTTAAAAGCTGGATTATCCTCCCACTTGAAGGAAACTCGTTGGCTGGGCTGATCTCTCCCTTGATCCCTCTTCTTTCCCTTCCAATCATTTCCCCGTCCCATTTTCCAGATACCCCTCTTCCCTTTTCACCCCCCTCCATCCCCCCTATCGCAACCCATTCTTCTCTGGCAGCACATCGGAGAAGTCAAACGCCAAGAGCAGGAGAAGGGCAGCATCCTCCACCAACCTCTCTTTCATCAACTTGGAGGCAAGACATAATTTTACATTGTCAGTACGTGTGGCACTCAAACTCCACTGACTCAATATCTTTTGATCGTACAGCGTGTAGTATCGGTAGATCCTGAAACAACCTTAGCACATTTCCCATGTTTAGGACCAATCTATCTTTTATGTCCAGGATCCTAACCAGTAGGACCCTTAGATCTCTTCTTTGCCCCTCCCTCTCTTCACGGTCCAACCCCTCCAGATTCAACTTAGACACTCCTGACCAAGTACTCAAAATGTGATTTTGGTGCTGTTCCAGGGTAATGAAATTTCCTCTATTAGGTTCACTTTTCCCCACAAGCTGTCCATGCGCCCCCTCCATTGTTTCAACTGCACCTCGGCTTGATGTTATCTCCGGGGGATTATTCTGACTCACGCTTGGACTATGAGCTATCACAGAGCCCTCCTGGTCGGTAGAGTAAGTTGACAGTTTCATGAGCTTCCTCATATTGTCCGTTGATGAGTCACAGGCCCTTGAGGACTCATATTTCGTTCCTATTACTCAAAATCACAAATTCGGCTTCTTCACTCCACTCTTGCTTTTTCTCTTCTGTGCTTTAGTTAATTTGCTGCCCCCCATGGAGTCTTTGGTTGCTTTGTTAACGGTGGGATTGGGAGTTGCCTTATTGCTTTAGTTGCCGCATTGGATTTGGGTTTTTTCCCCTCCAACATAATCTTCGTCTTTTTTGCTTGTTGCAGGGTTTTTTCTTTTTTGATCCATTCACCTGTGTCTTCGTGAAAATTGCACAGGCCAGTGAGTGCTCTTTACGGGCAGGTATATTTCCTTCCGTCCTTGATTCATGCCCCCCACCCCACTTGATCCTCCACCGTTGAGTCACTAAAGGGTATTTCCCGAAGGCTAAATATTGCCTTCTCCTCTTCCAGGATCTCAACCACATCTCCCTCCGACAGAGCTGTCTCAGAGGAAGTTTGTGCTGAGGCATCCCCCAGATTCGGAAGGACGTATTCCTGTGGTATGTCTCCGGGCAAGTCCTCCGGTTTGCCAGAACTTGCTATGGTCCTTTCTAGGACTGGTGTCGCCAAGAGCATGGCTGAAGCTTACCTTTCTTTTTGCTCCTTAGTCACGTTTTCCAAGATGCTCTGGATGGCTTCCACCTGTCGGTCCAGATTCTTATGCAAATTTCCCTGGATCGCTGTTACAAAGCCCTCGATATATATCAATTTTGTGTGTATGATTGCCCAGAGGGTTGCCTGGTCTTTTATGGTCTCACTTAAGGATTTATACAATCTTGTGAAGGGGGTCAGAACTATGGGCAAAGCTGCCACTGTTTTCGAGTTTATACCATCATTTCTCTCTGTCATTCTGGGTGTTACCTCCACTTTTTCTTCCATAGTTGTTTGCGTGTCCTTCTCTCTGGGAGCCTTCAGCTTTATCGGGGAAGTCGACAAGCTTGTTAGTAGGTGCCCAACCAGACACAGGTTTTTCCCCTGCCCTAGATCTACCTTCACCTGGGGCCTCAAACTCTCTGAGTGAGCCCACCGCCTTGGCCACTGGTCTGTCAGTCCCCTGTGATTTCGTTTTTGGAGATCTTCCACCTGTGCCAGATCGTAGTTGATTGTATGATATTAGATTTGCTTGTGGCCTCAGTGGCTCCACCGTCCTTTCTGCAGTCGGGCTTAAGGTACCCATCTCTGGGTCCCGCTGAGTGTTAACCTCTACTTGATTCCACATGGCAGAGATTTCCTCTGCCTCGCTCCTCCTTCGGGAGGGGGGTTGGGGGATGGTCGGGAGGGAGTTAGATCCAGGTTAGCCGAGATAAGATATTTAGGAGTTCCAGATCTGACACTGCCTGTTCACTTCTCTTTGCTGGACCTTTCTTGTGTATCTCTCCGGGCAATTTCTCACTCTGGTTTGCCCCTTTTTCCGTCAGTGGTCTTTCCTGACCTGCCTTATTATAGAAGAAGCAATGAAGGCCTTATAACAACTACTTAACATCCACAAGTCGTAGAAGGAACACGTTACTTACCTGTAACTGTTCTCCAGCATGGCTCTGGCATGGATTCACATGCTCATGAATATTCCCCGTCATCAGGCTGGGAATCCTCGGTAAAGAAAAAAATCAGTTTCAGTTTCGTTTCTGATCTGCCTTTCTCCTAGTAACCAATCACTGGTCTCTGGGTCATAGTGCCCCCAGCCAATGACTGCCCTCTACCTAAGCCCCTCCTCTGGCAGCCATCTTCAGATTTGGTAGCACGTAAAGTGTCAGTAGGACCAAGAGAAGAGCCACAGAGGGGTAGGAGGGAGGGTTCGCATGTGAATCCATGCCAGACCCATGCTGGAGAACAACAGTTACAGGTAAGTACCTTGTTCCTTCTCCAGCATGGGGTCTGGCATGCATTCACATGCTCATGAATACAAGAATACATAGCAGTACACACATGCACAACCACGGAAGGTGGCAAGGCTCAACATTAAGCATGTCATCAACTCAACATTAAGCATCTCTTACCTCCGCACCAGGCCCACCTTCAGGCGAACAGGTTGCGCAGCACTGCCTGGCCGACCCTGGACTCCTCCCTGTAATCCCGGTCGACGCAGTAGAATCTCGTGAAGGTGTGCGTCGACCTCCACCTAGCAGCCCTGCAGATGTCCAGCAGGGGCACACCAGACAGGAACGCCGTGTTAGAAGCGATCGCTCTGGTCGAATGGGCTCTCGGACGGGCAGGCAACGGTCGTTTTGCCAACCGGTGACAGTGCATGATGCAGCCGGAGAACCATCTGGAAATGGAAGCCTTCGAGAGGGCCTTACCTTGGTTCACATGTCCAAAATTCACAAACAGTTGTGACGTCTTCCGAAGGCTCTTCGTGAGGCCCACGTAGAACTTCAACGCTCTAGCTACATCCAGCGAGTGCAAAGTCCTCTCGGCCGGCGACAGGAAGAAAACAGGTAACACCAAGGGCTCGTTGAGATGGAAGTCCGACGGCACCTTGGGCATGAAGGAGGGGTGCGTCCTCAGCACCACCCTTGTCTCGTGGAATTGCAGGTACAGAGGCTTGTAGAAGAGGGCCTGGATCTCTCCCACTCGTCGTGCGGAGGTGATGGCCACAAGAAACACTGTTTTCCACGACAAGAACTTCAACAGTGCCGAATGCAGAGGCTCGAATGGCAGCCCCATGAGCCTGGTCAGCAACACGTTGAGCTCCCACGCCGGGGCCGGAGCCTTCACCGGCGGGAACGATCGGAACAGTCCCTTCATGAACTCCTTCACCAGGCGATGGGACCAAAGGGATGAGCGCCCCAGAGTTCTGGTGTAGTGGGAGATAGCCGCCAGATGGATCTTGATGGAGGCGTGAGCTAGTCCCCCCTTGGCTAGCGATAGTAAGTACGGCAGCACTTGGGGGTCCGTAATCCGCAGAGGGTTAATCTTCTCTGCACGGCACCAGACAGAGAACCTCTTCCACTTGTGTCCATAGCACTTGAGGGTCGAGGAGGCCCTGCCCTTTGGAAGATCCTCTTTATAGTCTGACGGGATATCGTACCCTCCAAATTCTAGTGCTGCAGTAACCAGGCCTGCAAGTTCAGCGTCCCCGGGTCGTGGTGGAGGATGGCGCCTCCTTCTCTGGCGAGAAGATCCACGTCCGTCGGCAGTTTCACTGGGGGAGACGCTGACATGTCCAGAAGGTCCGGGAACCAGATCTGTCTCGGCCACGCCGGTGCGACGAGGATCATCCTGCACCGGGACCGTCTGAGTTGACTGATGAGTCGCAGCGGCAACAGTGGGAATGCATACAGGAACAGGCTGTCCCAGGGGAATGAGAAGGCATTGCCCATGCTCCCCGGCTGAGGAAACCTGCTGGTGAACCTCAGGCACTTGGCGTTCGCCGCCGTCGCAAATAGGTCGATCTGGGGATTGCCCCATCGTCGGAACAGGAGGTCCACTTGATCCTGCCGCAGCTCCCACTCGTGGCACGAGTGCAGCTCCCTGCTGAGTGAGTCGGCGATGGTGTTCTTTATTCCTGCCAGATAGAAGGGTACCAGAAACATCCCTTGAGCGACGGCCCAGTGCCACAGATCCTGGGCTTCCTTGGATAGGGTTGGGGATATGGTGCCTCCCCGCTTCCGGATGTAGAACATCATGGTGGTGTTGTCGGTGAAGATCCTTACCACCTTGCCCTTGAGGGACGGAAGAAAGGACCTGAGGGCCCAGAACACGGCTTGGAGCTCCAGAACATTGATGTGAAGTGACCTCTTCTCTGGGAGCCAAAGGCCTCTTGCGTGGAGATCTCCGGTGTGCGCTCCCCATCCCTGCAGGGAGGCGTCCGTCGTCACCGTCTCCTGATGCGCCGGGTTCTGGAAGTCCATGCCCGCCGCCAGATGCTCCGCTTGCATTCAACGGGCGTCGAGGAACTCCTGCAGGGGTCGCATCCGCAGTCTGCACAGGCGCACGAGGTAGATGCAGGAGGACATCATGCCGAGCAGGGACTTGATAGACTTACCCTGGCCACCTTCATGGTCGACAGTGTTGTACCTTGCCGAGGATTGGTTTCGTCCTTTCCTCTGACGGAGAAGCCAATCTTGCCACTGTGTCGAGTCTGGCTCCCAGGAACAGGGCGACTTGCGACTGTACCAAATGCGATTTCACAAAGTTGATCAAGAATCCCAGATCCGTGAGTAGCTGGACGGTCTTCTCTGTGTGGTCGACGGCGAGTGCTCTTGACTTTGCTCGGATGAGCCAATCGTCCAGGTAGGGGTAGACGTGGATCCCCTGCAGGCTCAGCCGCGCCGCCACCGGTGCCAGGCACTTGGTGAACATCCTGGGCGCCGACTTCAATCTGAAGGGCAGGGACTTGAACTGGTAGTGGCGCCCTTGGACCACGAAACGCAGGAACTTTCAATGTCCTTTTAGAATGGGGATGTGAACGTTGGCATCCTCCAAGTCCAGCGACGATAGGAAGTCGCCTTCCTCCAGCTGTCCCAGCACGTGCTGGAGGGTGACCATCTGGAACTTCTGGGACTTGATGTACTTGTTTAAACGACGAAGGTCCAGAATGGGTCACCAACCACTGGTCTTCTTTCTTACGAGGAAGTAACACGAGTTGACTCTGGAGCCCCGGAGCCGCTTTGGGACGAGCTCGATGGGTCCTTTCTTTAGCATCGCCCGTACCTCCAGCAGCAGTTGAGGAATGTCGTTTTCCTTCCTGGCCACGGGTGGAATGCAGGGACACTTCTCTAGAAACCCTAGAGTGTGCCCGTGGGCCAGGGCATCTAGCACCCAACGGTCAGTGGATATGGACACCCACATGCTGATGAATTTCGCCTGCCGGCCTCCCACCGGGGTGCTCAGGTGGGGGTCCGACGCTACGGCCGGTTCAGTCCTGCTTGGAAGTGGCCTTGCCGACGACGAGATCCTCCTGTCCTGCCGCGTCCTCTGTAGGCCTCCTGCGATGAAGAGCAGGCCGCCTGGAGGTACGAGGAGCCGCTGCCGGATCCTTTGGAGGCACCTTGCTTGCCTCCGGAGTTCCGAAAGGGCGGCCGTCGCTGTTGAAGAACACCCAAGGCCTGAGCTGTCTCCATGTCCACCTTGATGGCCTGTAGTGACTCGTTCACAGTCTTTCCGAACAGGTTGTTCCCGTCGAAGGGCATGTACAGAACCCTGGTCTGCACGTCCTGGTGGAAATTGGTTGCCTTGAGCGAAAACATGTGTCAGCAATGTCCGTGGCCACCGTTATGGCGTGGTCTGACGCCACCTCGCCTTTCTGTAGGATCTCCAGGGCCTCAGCCCTCTTGTCGTCCGGGAGGAATTCCAGCAGGGGAGCGATTTTAAACCAGAGCTCCCTGTCGTAGCGTGCCACAATCGCGAGGGCGTTGGCCGCTTTAATCGTCGTCGCCACCGATGAGATGACCCGCCGTCCCATGGCGTCTAGTTTCTTCCCCTCACCGTCCGGTGGGGATGTTGAAGTTGAAGCGGTCGCCCGTGCCGCCTTCTTAGCCGCCGCGGAGACAACCGAATTCGGGGATGGCTGTGCCCTAAGGCACATGGGGTCGGAGTCCGGGACCCGGTACTTCTTCTCGTACCGGTCCCTCTTAGCAAGAGCCATGGACGGGTTCTTCAGGAGCGTCACCCTCTCCTCCCAGATGTCGTCCAGCAAAGGGTCTGAGAGGACCGTCTTTCTCTTGGTCTCACGCCGTTGGTAAAGGAACCCTTCCTTCTTCTGTTCTTCTGGGCAGAGCTGGAAAAGCTTGGATGCCCTGGCGATCATGGCGTGGAAAGAGCCAATTTCGTCAGGCGGGAAGGCCCGAGAGGGTGGTGATGGAGGGTCCATTCCATCGTCACCACCGTCGTCAGCCGTTCCTGTCGTAGCCGTCTCCGTTCCAGTGTCATCCCTCGGTCCCGGGAAGGGGGATGACGGCTGTAGAGGCCGTGAAGGCTGGAAGGGAGGAGGTGAATGAATTCTTCTCCGTTTGCTTGGAGGGCTTTCCGACGGTTCGGGCTCCGCCGGGTCGTCTGCTGGGGGTAAGGGCAACTTTGTCCTTATCTCTGTACACAAGGCCTGAATCGCCATCAAGATTGCTCCAGAGTTGTCTTGTGGCATAGGCACTGGCTGCGACGGGAGCGACGGTTGGGAAGTAGAATCCTCTGTCCCCTCGACGGCTTGTGGCTCCTCGTCGGCACCGCCGTCGCTTTCTTCGTCCGCCTCGTCGGGATCCCTCCCGTGGGACTGGACCTCCTCGAACTTCTTGTTCAGGATCTTTGCGACGCCAGTATCTGTGTCCGTAATGGCCACCAGGCCCCCCCCTCTTTTTCCGCCCAGGGGTTTCACTGGGGTCTTATCGATGGGCTGAAAAGAGGATTCCCTCCGCGGTGGCAGGGAAACTCTAGGCCCCGAGGTCGCCTCCACTGGGGTAGCCTCCACAGGCTTCGCCAGGGCTGCCACAACTCCCTCGATCGAGGCTTTAGCCGGGTGAATCAGGGCCTTCATGACCTTGGCCGCGCCTGAGGCCTTCACCTTGGGGGGAGGGTCACCGCCTCACTCCCCTTCAGCTGTCTCTGTCGGGATCGACCGGGACTTCTCCCGAAGTTTACCCGGGTTCTCCGATTTCCTCTTCCCCGAGCCAGAGCGTTGGCTCGTGGTTGATGGCGTCGGTGAAAGTGTGCCCTGCCTGGCAGCCGAGGAGCCCGACCGATCGGCGCTCCCGGTGTCCGTGGACTTGCGGTGCTTTGCCTTTTGTTGGGCCCCCGTTGCCGGAGTGCCCTCAAAGGTCTTAGAAGAGCGCTCGGACTTCTTCTCACCTGCTGGGCTCTTTCCTTCCAGCCAGTTGGTGAGTCGGATCCGACGATCCCTCATAGTCCGTTCGGCCATATTCTTGCAAAACGCACAGTTGTTCTCCATGTGCGTTTTGTCTTTGTGAAGGCAGTAGAGGCATTGGGAATGCTCGTCCTCCTTGAAGACTTTCTGTAGTCTGCATCCAGTGCAGATTCTGAACAGCTCGGATCCGGGCGTCGAGTTTCCTTTGTCCTGGGCCATGTCCACGCGGGGTAGGCCTCAAAGATCTTCCAGAATCCTCCAAGAAGCGAAACTTTGATGAAAACTTCTCCCTTGAGGGGCGTATGAAATTCTGAAACAGGTCCCCGTTGATCGGAAGTAGAAACGGTGGAGCTTGAGGCTTGATTGACCGAAAAAATGAGGTTAAACTGAAAAATCACAAAACGCAGTGAGAGCTATAGCACGAGGACTCCCAATAATTGAACGTGCAGTAAAAATCTGAAGATGGCTGCCAGAGGAGGGGCTTAGGTAGAGGGCAGTCGTTGGCTGGGGGCAGTATGACCCAGAGACCAGTGATTGGTTATTAGGAGAAAGACAGTTCAGAAACGAAACTGAAACTGATTTATTTCTTTACCGAGGATTCCCAGCCTGACAACAGGGAATATTCATGAGCATGTGAATCCATGCCAGACCCCATGCTGGAGAAGTTACACTGACTCATAAAGGCTAGTAGTCGGATATAAAGGACCTATAGCGATCTCTGCAATGGGCTCAGCAGAGCCCGACTGTTGATAAATATTCCTTCAAAGGAGGCATAAGTGGGAGGGGGGGGGGCACTAACTTTCAATTGGTACTCCACAACATTAGCAGAAAGGCTCTGTAAGTATCAGACTATTCAATGGGCTGGCATCATTTAACAGAAACAGCAATGTGTTCCTTGGCATTTAATTTGCTTCTCATTCACAATCCTAATAGACCTACCTCTGCAATGTGGATACCTAAGCAATGCTGTTGCCCTATGACAGAAAGAATAAGCATTTTATTTGAAACAGAAATTTCACCAGACAAAGAAAGAATTCAGACCTGGGTTGAACAATCTCTGAAATAGGATAGACCCTAAAACAAGAAATAACAGGAAACTGTGACAATTACCTAGAGATTAAATATAATATATCTGGGATTAAGAATCAACATTAAAACCTAGAGTGAGGTGAAAGATTGTGAGCAGTAAATTCAGTGGGGTGCTCACCCTTTCTGTGCATATATATATGTTCCCCAACATTAGAGTCGATGTCACTACGCTAAATGAACTGGAACCAGACAATTTGGTTTGTGACTCAAGATATTAAAGTATTATTCTGCTGTGAGAGGGAACCGATCTCAGGGTCTGCAGAAGGTACAAATGTGCAACATGCGCTCCCGATTTTTCAGCAAACACCTCCAACGATTGCTGTTAATAGATCCAGCACGTATCGGTTCTGCATCGTCATTAACCGCACGGCTCTAAGTTCCACTTTGATGACATTGAACCCTTCTTCGGTGTCGTTGGCCAATTGGATGAGCTCCCACCTTGTGATTTGGAACCACTTGGCATCTAAAAATGATATTTTGATGAGATTAAACTGGATTGTATTTATCAATTAAAAATGTTATGGCGACATGTGGTTGTAACCTCCTATGGTGGTTTAACACAGCAATTAAGGCAGTTCCTGCTTTTCAGAAATAGAATATACATATAAGATCAAGCAGAATTCTAGATAAAGACCTTCCGAGATATGCGACAAGAAGAGAAGTCCATTCACAACCTTGCACGGAACAATGTTCTAAACACTTTAAAAGTCAGTAGTTGGTGTATTTTGTTGTAGTTAAGTTATGGTGCATTATTTACAGTAAAATGGTACAGTATGCAAAACCCCTTAACTGCAGAGGACGAGCTATCTCATCCCCTGCAGTGCGTTCTTAATGCAGAGGACAATATAGCTCGCCCTCTGCAGTACTTTCCAGCGGGGGGGCAGATCCCCCCCCACCCCCCTGGAGCAGCGCAGATGCTCCCGACATCCCAGGCTCTGAAGGGGAAGACTGATGATACGTGCGTCGACATCATCAGGAAGTGATGATGTCAGGCTTCAGCATGTAAATATGGCAGTCAAGCTTATGCGTGCTGCTCGAGTTCTAGCCAGATTTCCTTGAGTGAGGGCTCGTTGGAGAGGGGAGACTCTACCCTTTCCAAATAGCCCTAACTCAAGGAGATCCTTGGTTGAGGATTGTTCAATCCTCAACCAGCAATCACCACTGGACCACCAGGGAATTGATTTTGGGGGTGCCCCTTTCCCCCTGAAGGAAAACAGCCTCCCACCCCCCACCCACAAAAATAAATAAATAACATGGCACAATGTTTTGCCTTCTTTGGGGGCAGATGGGCGCTGTTTTGCATCCATTTGCCTCCAATTCCCCCAAGGGAAGAAGCAAGGACCACTAGGCCACCAGGGATATGATCTGGAGTGGTCCGGGGGGGCACGCCGATCAGCTCCCAGACCCCCAAAAAATGCCAACCAGGTGGAATAATGTTTTGCCTTTTTGGGGGGCATACTGGTGCAGTTTTGCACTGATTTGCCCCCAAGGAAGGCAAACCAACATGGTTTTAGCCTTTTCGCCCAGGTCAGTGCACCCACGGATGAAGTACCGTTTTTCTTGGGACACCTGGTGGAACGTGGGAAGGTAGGACGTGTTGTTGCACGCGTGTTCAATTTAGTTTTTTCCCCTAACATTTTGGACTTTGCTGGGCCCTCTGGGTAATAAATTGTAGCGCGACACAAGCAAGTGGGTCCTTTTTGTATTCCCACGGGTGTCTTCATTTCAGAAATGCATGGGGTTCCCTGTTTTCCTTGGTAGCTGCGACACCCCAGGCCCAAATGTGTGGGATGGCCACAAGGCCAAATCCAGTCTTCCCCAGGTCGTTTTGGTGTACCAGTGGTTTAGCCTTTTCCCTTTGTGCCCAGGTAAGTGTACCCACACATGTGAGGTACCATTTTTATTGGTACTCCTTCGGGAATGTGGGAAGGTAGGACATGTGGTGTTTATTCTTGTTTTTGATAACGCTTTCATACATTTTCCTACTGTGGTCTGTTATACAACACTATAATTTCCCAAACGTGCCCTACATTTAGTTGCTGCTTTAGGTACTGTACTCCTTTGTGACCGGTGCAAGTCACCTTTCCTTCAAAAGGTCTACCTGTGCCCTTTCATAGAATATATGCTTGACATTTTTCATCACATTCGTTTTCCATATTTTCAAATGCTAAGTATGTCAGTTTATTCCATCAGCTTAAAAATACTCTGTTACTGTGTACCATGGGTTGGTTTCTGGCTTGTGGTACTGCTTGTTTTTTGAAAGCTTTCAAAGAAAATGGTGATTTTCTAACTAAGAGAGTCAGGGGAATGTAGCAGTGCATTGCTTTTCTGAATATTCATGGATGCCATTAAAATACTAGTGCAAATATGTCCAGCACATACTTTTTTTTCTGTCACTTTTCCAATTTTTTGCCGAACTATTGGAACTATGGATACATAGTTGTAGCCTGACCTGTGCAAATAACAGATTCCTGAACTTTGAATTTGATCTACTTTTCAGAAATGTTTGCCTTTCTGTGTTCCCATTGAGCTTTCCTACCCTCCTCTTCCATTCCATGCAAGCATGTCCTATTAAAAAAAAAGGGGGGTGGGGGGGATAATCGCCTACCTCCCACAAAACTGAAGGTACACTTATAGTTTTTTCTTTCCACTAAACTTGTTCTGAAAAGCTTGGTAAATGGCACATTCAGAGCTGCACACTTTTTGTTCCTAGCTCTTACAAGAAAAACCCACAGGCTTCTTTTTACATCATGTTATTGCCATTTTCTGAAAGAACACAAACTTTGGTGACTTCTTTGTTATTTTCTCACACACCCTCTACAACAAATCCTTGGGGGCATTATGACCGCCTACACGTGGTGAGAAAAGGATTTGAATCTGGCCAGCATATCACTTGTAACAAAAAGGTTATAAGGGATTGAATGCCGACATACCGACATAAACACTGCCACTGTAAACATAACTAAGAAAAACATGCATACCTCCAAGATCTCTTCATATTTTTTAACCGTTCTTTTAAGATCATCCTCTTTTTCTGCAATTCTTTTATGCAGCTGGGTAGCTTCCATTTGGTGAGATTGCATCAATTCAGCCTCTACCTCTTGGGCTTTGCCTGCAAGACAAAAATTATTCAGATAGAAAAACTATTTCTCTTGCACCCAAACGTAATAATGAAGGCATGTTAATACCATATCTTAACGAAAACGATGCCATCAAAAGTGTGCAATCTGAGTAACATCATAGCAATTATTTGATCAAATATGCTCTTGCCCATGGTTAAACGAAAGCCAGAATGGATCATTCTCACCCTCCAACTTTCACTAACTGAGTAATGTTACTTTTTTAGTAGTAAGGATTGACAATCGTTTTTTTTTTTTTAGTATAGGCCCTTTTTATTTGACAAGACGCCACTAGGACTGCCTTATTATTTGATGGTCGTAGCTTGCTCCCAGCTTAGACTTAGGTTTAGATTAGACGTTTATCTCACCCATTATAAAGTTCAATAAACACCCATGAACTGTGATCACTTGCGTCTGTCTTTACTGTTGCCAGCATGAATTCCTTACACCATACACCAGTCGACGCAGTCTGACGCATCTGGGCCTGACTGACGGTACCGGCAAGAGGCTTCCTTACATCATTGATCACATTATTGAATCCATCGTTCATCTCACCTTCAGGGATGTTCTGTGCAGCTTGGGCAATAGTATTCCACAAGGTATATGTGTATTTTGCCAGAGCACACAGCAAATGAATGTCTAGCAGAGAATACCCTTTTTGCCAGGGCATCATACTTTTTATCGTCCCTATCCGGGAGGGGGGCAGAGAGCTGGTCCGATAAGCCGCACCTTTGAAGTGGAGGGTGCTGCCTGCATGACAAAACTCTCTGGTGTAGGGTGCCTTGTTCACAGCCGGAGTGGTGTCAGGTTTCTGCCTGTTTTCAAGAATGCTTTTTTAATAAAGATGAATGAAAGGGTAAGTAACTGAGTAATGTCCTTTGCAGGATGACCCCAACCCAAATATTTTCAATCACCCTGTTCATGACCGTTCTGCTGGCCGCATTTGAGTGAGCATTCACATCTGGCATGTCGAATTCAACCCCAGGGAAAGTATCTAGACCACTGGCTTCCTTCAGGCAAGTAGCTAAATCATCTAGACAAGATTGATTAGAGATACACTCTTCTGCAACATTAGGTGTTCCAAAACGTTCATACCCGAAAGGTAGAACTTAGTCTTCCTCCTAGTCTTCCTCAAGAAATCCTTCTTCGAATGAGGTTTGAAACTCAAAGTTGGATCCGAAGTTGGTGTCGAAAGGTCCTTCGACTATTCCTTAAGGAGGAAACCGGAGCCTTTGGCTTTGATGCTGTCTCCGTGGCCCTCAGGCATGACATCCCTGAGGTCTTCTGACTTGAGTTTTTGGGCTTGCAGGTCAAAGTCTTACTTAATCCCCTGCCATTCTCTGAAGACATGGTGGGATCACCAGCCTTCTTCGGCTGTTTTGGGGGACATGGCAGGGGCCACCTTTGAGAATATCATCATCATAAACTTTATTTCAGTTAGTCAACCATAAAAGTACACACATATAAAAAGACAATGAATTCATGAATAAAGAAAAAAAGGATTTGAACATAACAATGCCGTCATATCGAAGTAGACATGTCCACAGAATTCATTAAAATACAAAAAAGATCAAGGGTAGATTTTTGCTACAAAGTGTATGTGCTTTTCATGATTAAATCAGAATTTTTAAAAAAAGGAGGGTATAGAATTTTGTTTTCTTTTTTAATTTTATTGTGCATTAGCCAAAGTATATGACTTTTTACACTTTTCTTTACATATAAAACATTTCACAAGGGGAAAAAAAAAATTAAGAACAGAGAACAATACATATTTAATCTAAATGCATTTAGACAAATAAGGGTATAGAATATAAAACAAAGGGAAACAGTGAGGAGAGTCAACAACTCGCAGCCTCATCTAAGTAACATCAATAATCTAAGGTACAGCTTGGCTGTATTCTCATAATTAAGTAGCCAGGTTCTATAGATATGAGCTGTTGCTCAAACAACATGCAGGTCTGAGCACTGGCTCAGGAATCTCAAAGCACAGGCTGATTGCCTAACCTCTACCTCTCTTGATATGGGCAACAAGTACATTTTCCTCAGGTTAACAGTCCTACTGCAGAATTACAGAAAATGCATAACTGTTTCGTTAGCCTCCTCACATAATGGGCATGAGCACGTATTAGTCAACAACCTATTTTGAGAGAAGGAAGCCACCGGGAGGATTCCCAATTGAAAACGCACATACAGGGCCTTTTCAAAGGCTGAAAAGATCTTGCGTGCCCTGCAGAAGTGGCCTGTTATGCCTGGGGAGTCTCTTGCTGTCAGAGCCTGATCGGACCCGTGCCTGAATACGTGCTACATTGCATCGTGCTTTCAACTTCCCAAAAACGTTGACTTGGTTACGCCTCTAAACAACATTCTCTACAAAAGCTCCGCGCGCGCGGCCTTAAGGAAGTGGCCTGTTACGCCTGGGGAGTCTCTTGCTGTCAGAGCCTGATCGGACCTGTGCCTGAATACGTACTACATTGCACCGTTTTTTCAACTTCCCAAAAATGTTGACTGTACGTGGACTATCTTTACTTACTTCCACACTTCGTTTCTTGGACCATTAACTTCGCTATATATTAATATATTCTGTTTCTACTTACACTCCTATAGTGGCCACGCCTCTAAACAACGTTCTCTACAAAAGCTCTGCTGTGCGCACCCATGCACGCACGCCCCTGCGGACGGCTTGCAGGCGTTGTCGGTAGATTTATTTTTTTACTGATTTGGTCTTGGTTGAGCTGCCTATTATTTCTTGAGGCCTATAAACTGGGGACAAATTTTATGGTGTACCGATATTAATCAAATTTTCTTTTTGTAATATGGCTGGAAAGTGTCTTGTCTTCAGAAGTTTTCGTTGTAGTTAACGATGCAGTCGGGTCCCCGCCCGCAGAGTGTGAAGCTGCAGAGGGGCGGATGTATGATGACATACCCTCCGCACCCTTTGTCTTCACTCCAGTGAAGGGTACCATGAGGATGGCACAAACAATGCCTTTACCGCCGTCACCACCAGAAATTAGCGATATGCAAATGTTAAAACAAGAGATGGTGAAAGGTTTGCCTATTCTCAGTGGTGGAAATGGAAAAAATGTGGTGGGGGATCCCACAAGCCACAACACAAGGGCTGGGGTGGGGGAAAAGTTGCAGGGTCTGGGGGCGGTGCCAGAGAGGGCGTGGTCTAGAGGGGGCGGGACAAGCAATGCTGGAATACTTAAAAAAAACGAAGCTGCCTGCGATAGCAGCATTGCCTTTTACCGCCGGCTTTGGCACTGTTGTGTGATGCACAATGCTCGTACATGTACGAGCATTGTGCATTATATGCCAATGCCAGTGCCAAAGCCGCGGTAAAAGGCAATGCTGCCGTCGCGGGCACTTTTTTTTTTGTTCGTTTTTTTTTTGTTTTTGTTTTTTTTAACTATTCCAGCGCGTTCATGGGCTTGTGTGGCTGACTCTAGACGGATCCCGAGATCCGGCGCCGGCCCAATGACCAGCACTGCCTATTCTTATAGAATCCAGGGAAACTGTGAACATGGAAGAAGAGGACACAGATAGGGGGGTGCCCATGAGGTAGGGTGGAGTAACTTGGCTGTTAATTGACCATTCATTTGACACCCCACCCCCTGATTTTCAGCACAAGGGAAATCTCATTATTGCCATTATCACAGCATCTCGAGGGACTGGGAATGGGGTCGCAGGAGGTTGTTCCTCTAACACAATCTAATTTTGGTCATTTAGGGGAGAGAAACCCAGGGCAGGAATCACAGGCTCTCGTCTCCATATTGGTGGAGCTGCAATTGCATACCCAGTGCCTGATGGAAATAATAATGGTGCTGGGCAAGCTTGATAACAAAATGACAGGGCTAGAAAAGTTTAATATATCTCCTCTCGTTATGTCCCAGGTTGAAGGATCAAATCAGACCTTTCCTAAACTGGATGCCCAGAAACACATGAAACCAATTGAAATTTCAGAGCGCAAGGTTAAGGAAAAGACTGACCAAAATAGTAGCGAAGCAAAGTATTTCTTCCTCCCCAATCTTAGCAAACCCTAATAAAAAAATTGGGAACAAAAAATATTCAGGTAAGCAATATTTTACAATCAAAAAAGGGGAAAAAAAGAAAATGTCTTGCAGGAACTGGAGATCCTTAGTAAGGGAAGAACAAGCTGACACTGATACTTTTGGGGCAGATTAGATGCTGAGTCAGAACCTGAATCTCTAATTGATAAGAGGGATGGTGAATTGGCTAAAAGTACATTAACGGAAGAGATGACCCATAAAGGCACGACAATGAAAAAAAATAAAAAGAGAAATCTCTACAAGTGAAAATGTTTCCGTAACAGCCACAGAGGACAAACATAGTATGCAGCAGAATGAAATAGTAGGAGAGATTCTGAGGGGGGACAAAGCAGTTTATCAGCTTTTTACAAAGAAACTAGTAAACACATCTAATCAATCTACTTCCCCAATATACAAAGAGACAATTAGCAAGGGATCGAATGCCTCAGCAGCTGGGACTGATTCCCTTGCCTAAGGTCATTCATCAATCGGATATAATGATCAAAGAACCCATGCAAATATCCACAGCTCTGATGGACAAGGCAATAGTGAATAATAAAACTGGCACAAACTTATCTCGATCCATAGGTGGAAATGCAATCTTGGAGGATCTTATTAAATCTATTGTCGAGAGGTTGTTATTGCAAAATGCTACACATACTGTTCGCCCCCTCTCACTTAAGCCGGACCAGCTCTGCAAGGCAGCTGAAGGTGATAAGGGGGCTGAAGGAAAATTGGGAAATCCTTTCGGGTCAAAAAATAATGCCTTGTTACATGAACAGGAGGGGCAAGTAAGGGTTGAAATGACAGAAAAGAAGCCTCATGACTTAGGTAGGATCGATACACCACAAGATATAATAAACAGTCACAGGGAACAAATGTACCCCAAGGAAGTACCATGGAGTTAGATCATGTACAGGGGAGAATGATGACCGGGAAAATACAACAGAAAGTTACCTCAGAAGCTCAAACATACCAGCATCCTATTTCAGTATTTCAAATTGACCTAAAGTCAGTTCGATGGCGAACCCATGCCTTTCCGGACAACCCGAGTGTTGTTTTATACTACTTATTTGATCATGGGGGCCCTCTCTCTTTAAATAGATTAAGGGTTCTGTCATTATTAAATGAAATCCCAGCACTTTGGCTTTTGTCCTCCGCAGACATTAAACTGATTGATTTCATACATCCTGAGCGTTACGATCATGTGAGACTGGTATTCCACACGACAGGTGTATGAAGCAGTTTTGCTGGAAATCTCTCAATTAATTGTTTAGGATATGATATCCTCATATTTAGTCCTGGTGCATCATTAATTAATCAGGCAAAAAGAGCCTAAGAGACTAGGAGAGATATGTATGAAGAGAGGCGTTAGCTGGGATCAGACCAGAGTATCCAATAATGAAGAAGAGCATAGCTGAGATGGTTATCTCTATCATTAAGAGACTCAATCTCTCAGCTAAAATCTCTTCAAAAAAATCTTGAATGGGGGCTTGGGGGTCTTATCTATTCTCCTCTACTGACCTGTGTCTGTATTTAGACAGTTAGGGGAGTTACCATCTGGTAGTCTTGACTGCATTGAAGAAAGAGGAGGGTTGGAAAATTGTAGCGGCTATCTGCCCAACTAGGGATGTCCTGGGGGTAGTGACTGAGATCAAAATAGGACAACGACCATTGCATATCTTAGTCTTGAACATATATTGGAATCCCCGGTTTGATTTCCTGATGTTAATAGAAAAGATAAATGAACTCCTTACAGAATTATCAGTAAAATACAAGGGTATTCATATAGTCGTTGGTGGGGACTTGAATGCAGAAATACCAAAAACCTACATTATGGATCACGGACTAGTAGGAGAATTAGGAGCACTCCATGCTCCTTGGGGTACAAATAGGAAGAAATCACAGGGCCTTATCTGGGATAATTCTTTTATGAATTGGGGTTTATACCATGTGAACTCCTTTCTAAGCCAGGATAAAAACCTGTATACCTGGACTGATGGACAGAGGACCTCCACTATCGATCATGTTTTTCTATTACAACGCCTATTTGATGCCTGCTCTAAATTCACTATTAAGGAGGCATTTGGGAGCGATCATTTTTTATTGGTAGTGGTGTTGAAAGTAGAAATGGACAAGTTCTCTCAATCACAGACTCCCCTTTGTCCCCGAGTAAACACCTCAAAAAATAAAATTTCCTGGCATGATGGGAATGTTGGCAACCTAAATATGGTATTTGTGGCTGATTTTCACACAAGTACCATGGCACAGAGGACTCTTGAATTTACTAATAAATTTCTCTGCTTACATAAGAAATTTGATTAATAGATGAATTAAAGCGAGAGTTCCAACAGCGCCTAAACCAAATCATCTACACAGATTTGATCCATTGATCAAGTTACACAAGAATATCTGTAAAATGAAGATTCAAATCTTATTGCGTGACCCCTCTGATTGGGAAGTGAAGAAATTGGGCATTTGTCGTCAAACAGAAGCAAAAAAAATGGCTGAAAAATCATAAGAATTATATGTTACAATCAGACAACAATGCTATGTTAATGGCCCTGAAAGATGGGACCTCGAGACAATTTTGGGGTCCAATAAATCATTTGAAATCTTGCCAAATCCCTGCACTAACCAATTGCCTTTCCCAAGAAAGATGGGCACGACATTTAGGTACTCTGTATGCAGAAAGATATCTTATTCCACCTAGTATTGCCATCGTAAAAATGAAAATTGGGGCCGGACTCTTTCAGTAGCAGAAATAACGCAGATATAATAATCAAGTTCCTCTCGAGCTAGGGGCCCTAATGGCCTAGGGAATATTATTTTCAAGCCAATCCTGAGCTATAGGCTAAATCTCTGTCAATGTTGTTTTCAGATATTATTCATATGAGGCAAATACCATTCATGGCATCTATCTTACATCATACCAGTTTACAAGAAAGAGGACAGGGACCTACCATTAAATTACCGTCCAATTGCAGTAATAGACTGGGACTCAAAGATATTTGCAGGCTGGATTTTTGGAACAGGTGGTGAACTGGATGGACTCTGACTCCATATTATCCAATCGACAGTTTGGTTTTCGAAAAAATATGGGGACGGAGATTGGTGGTCTGGTTGTTACCCTATTGCAATAAAAGGCCTGGCAAAGACGAGGAACACCTATATATATGGACCTTTCTCTTGCTTTTGATTTAGTGGGCCGAGTTATTCTATGGTCCAAACTTCTTCGATTAGGAATACCTTGTCGATTACCAGCCATACTTATACATCTGCATGAGGGATCACTGGTCCAGGTTAGATTGAATGGGGATTCGATTACAACTAGGAATGGCCTTAGGCAAGGTTGCATATTTGCCCCAACCCTTTTTAATTTATATGTGTCAGATGTTGGCATATCCTAGATACTGCATTCCTGATCTCTCCAAAGATTGAGGGCCCGAACATCAATTGGTGTGCGTATGCAGATTTTCTTTTAATCAATAGCACACCAATTGGCGTACAACGTAAAATAAACGTTTTTGCCAATTTCTTGAATTAAAACGCTTTAATAGTAAATTAAAAGAAATCTATCATTATTCAATTGACCACCAGAAGGAAACCACTGCCGGTGAGCTGAATAATCAGAAATTGGCTATCCGTAGATCATTGCGGTACTCAGGCTTCCCAATATTTGATCGGCCAGGGAAAAATGCATACTGGAATTGTCTACTTGTAAAGACAAGTTTTCTTATTTCGCAAATGAAAAAAATCCAACAAAAATGTAGTAAATTCTCATTGTTACCTTTGATTCGCTTTTACAGATTAAAGGCAATCCCTAAATTGTGTTACGGCTTAGAACTGTCCCCAGCTGGGGTACATAAGGATCTCCATAGAGTGGAAGCAAAAATATGGAGATCATTATTTTTTTGGTTGCCAAAATGCATTCCTATGGATGCCCTACGATACAAATTGGGTTTACAGTCTCTTGCTAGCATAGTTGAATGGAAGAGAATATCTTTATTCAGGAAGTTGATTTTGGGAACTGGGCATAGCCTATATGAGGAATTGGGTACTAAACTGAGAACTGGCAATTCCGATTCCAAGTGGTTACTATCTTTGCAGTCTGCATGTGTAACCGCATTGGATAAGGTGGATCAATCATTAGATGTTCTGCGTGATAATCCTACACGTGTTCAGTGCCTACTTCAGAATTTTGACTGGACAAATACAATGGCCATGCTAAAAAAGACAGCACTATACCATCATCTGGTCTCTAATTGGAAGCCGTTGGGGTCAGCCGAATTATATTTAAAGCAATTCCAAGACCCGATAAGGCAAAATGTGTATATGAGATTTTTTAAAAATGTTTTATTAACCTGCAAAGTTTTTTTGAGATCAGAGGTATAGGTGCGGAGGGTCTTGTGCCTTGCCGGTTCTGTCATAGCATAAATATCAAGGAAATTCTCAGGTATTCGTTATTGGATTGTGAAATGCTCAGGGGAAAAAAGACTAAGCATATTTGGTAAATTTGTCTTGAATGTGCAGATAGTACATCCTGATACAATATGGTGGCATATGCTTCATGGGACCTCTGTGGCTCTGATGTTGGCACTGATCCGTTTTTTATCAGATATGTGTGGCCTAATTACGATCAAAATGTATATTTTGTACTTCAAAAATCTGTACTCCATCTGACTGTTTAAAACCCAAAATATTTGAATATTCCCTGAGTATTTAGACATTTTTATTTTTATAGTCCGTGAGTTGGTTCTAGGAGGACCTATAGTGTTTGAAACGGGTCGAAGTGTCTATTCAAGTAAATTAACTCTTTTAATGTATTTTTCTTTTAGAAATTGTATACTGTATTTGAAAATGTTTATATACTAGGAATTTATGATTTAATGTGATGGAGTGTAATATGAATTGATTGGTTTAATCTTTTTCGTATACTGGAATTTTGAAAAGTTGTATTTATACAACTAAACAAATAAAATAAAGAAAAAAATAGGCTGGAAAGATCTCATCCAGGTATAATTTGTGACCCGGTTGGTCTCCATTCAAGGTAATCAGGACCCAGCTTTAAACATTGTTAGGGAGAATTCTCTGTTTAGGCTGAATTTCCTAACCTAGTGAGTCCCCCAGCAGCTTTGCTGGATTTCTGGAGTTTGTTTTTTTCTCCTGCCAAGAGTGAGACTCTTTTCCTCCCACTCTTGGACATGATTTATGGTGTTCCTTTGACTGTTAATGTGTTTTATGGGCTATGGGGTCCTTTACTCCATAGGGTCTCATGTGTTTTTACTATGTGTGTTACACAGCACCCTCCGTGCAGTGACACAGGGGTGTCATAGTGACACCCCACCATAGACTCCATACCCTGGGACTGACTACTGTCTCCTAGGGCACGTAAAGTCACCATTGGCTTTACTAGCCCCAAATTATGAACAGAAACCAGTACAAACCATCATATTGTGGACGTACTGGTCGGGGCAATTCGATTGCCCCGGGGTCTGTTAGTCGAGGGGGCACGTCTCCGTCCCCCCTGATCGAGTTTTGGCTGGTGGCAGTGGATACTACTTTTTATATTCGACCGCGAATATATCACTATGGGATTTTCCCATTGTTCGAGGCTACCAACTTTAATTATTTAATTCTCATAGCCTCGAACATACCGCTGGTTTATTTATTTAATATTAATTCGCCGGTTGGTATTTTTTGCCAGGACTCGATTCTAAAATGGCGTTTGTGTTCTCTTCTGTGACTCCAACCCAAGTCGAGCCCTTTGTTCCACTTTTGGCAGGCTTCCCCACAGAAGCCTCCAAAAGTGGTGCCACTCTGTCTGGGTACCACAGGGGGTGTGGGAGCGGGTTTAGGCACCCTGGACTGAGTTACCTTGGTAACTCAAGTCGCACTCTTGTGTGACTGGCCCAAGTGGTGAGCCAGCCGGCTCACCACTTAGCATGTTTGATTGACAGCTAGGCTGAGTGAATGGGGGTGTGCTGCATAAAAGCAGGGCTCTGGGGACTGGAACTTCAGAAGTCACCACAGGACCTGAGAATCTAACGAGGGAGAAGCTGAGCCGACCTGCTACGACACCACCGGTGGAGCACTGTGGAACCGACTCACCACTTCCCGACGACAGAGAAGATCTCCCTGCTGGAGAGTCTTCTTCCCCTGACTGGTGGGCACAACCAGTTTACCTTCTTTTTCTCGCATCCCAGGACGTCTTGTGGTCGAATTGCCCTTGCCAAGCACCCCGGCAACCGGATAGCCACTTACCCCTGGACCGCGAACAAAAGGACCGCTCCTTTTAACTGAGAACCCCGCGGCTGGTTTCTTCCCTGGCAGTGCAACAGACTCCTGTCTTCCTCCCCGACGAGATCCTCTCTTCCCCCGGACGAAGCACCAACTTGCATCCGCTGCCAGGAACAACTGCCCCCGCTGGAGTATTTTCACCGCTTTAAGGTACCGTGTCCGCCAGGCCTCCATTTCTAAAGATTGCTACAAGGTAATAATAATCCCTTAACCTTCTGGACTGGTCTGGCCGCCTTGACCATCTAACTGGTCCCCTTTCTTTTGGTCCAACTCTTTCTGAACCTTTTCGAGACTTTTGTGCACTTTTTAACCGTGTGACCTTGGACACATTTCGTTCTGATCCTCTTAAAGTGGATCCGGCATTCTGAACTCTAACTTCACGGTTTGACTCTGCCTTCCTCTCTTGCTGTGTTCTTGTGAAAGTGTTGGGATCTGTTTCAATTTATATCCTGCTTTTCTCTCCCTTTTAAAACGAATTATTAGAGTGCCATCTGCGTTAAGCACTCAACGCTGTCTGAAAATAAGAGGAGCTTTACTTAAGACTTGTCTAATATTCTTTTAAGGGAGTGTATATCTTTTAGTGACCGTGTTTTTGAACTGCTTAATATTAGTGCCTGTGTGTTTTATTAGATGTGGTTTTAAATAAATAATTATATCTATTTTACACCGAGCTCTGGTCAGTGTTTGCTTGTTCTACTATGTTCTTTTGACCTATTGTGAATACTCTGTATACTGCCTAACTCTTCTTGAGGGAAGTCTGACGGCTCAGCCACAGCTACCAAGTGAATCTGTGTGGTACAGACTGCTACCAAGTGAGTTTACTGCCAAACACCTGTAGTCTTAAATCTTTTGCAGTGGTCCCAGAGGGAACTGCACATGTTTCTGCCTAACAAACATGATGCATCAACCAGTAGGCATTCATGACTTCTCTGCTTAACCCTGTTTTTGATATTCTCAATCAAGGGGGGCCTTACAGTAAGATGCTGGAAATGGGTCTTGACATGGTATGCCCATTTTAGGCTCCTGCCACCCACCATGGCTAAGAGGTGGAGTGCTGCGTTCCGATAACCTTCAAGGCCATGCTGCTTCCATAGTCTAGTCCAACAGAAAGTTTGTCTGGCACGAATCTGGTCGCCAACCAAATTTCCGCCCAGTTCCAGAAGGACCAGAGCTGTAGGGGCATTGGCTGGGAGCAACAAGAGGTTTTTCAGGAATGTATGTTCATATATACAGAGCTTCTGGAAGTTACTGAATCCCCACAGTAAGGAAACATAAAAGGCCACAGGGATAGCTTGCTTATGGAATAGAATCAAAGCTGGGGAAACTGCACCCCTTCCGAGCTTTGCATGGAACGCCAAGATTGTGCCACCAACCTTCTCTGGTGTGGAGGGCGATTTATTAATCCAGGTTGCCCAACCCGATTCCCCGAATCCCAGCCCTAAATAATCATAAAATATAACCTGTTCAAGCACTAAGCGCTCTACTTCAACATTCAATGTTCTGCTTTTCACCGATTTAGGAGCAAAAACCATCACCTTTGACTTGACAATATTCAGGCTAAGGTCTAATTCATTACATATCCGCAGGAATACGGACAATGACCTCAAACGCTGTGGTGATGTAGCAATGAGGACCACATCGTCAGCATAGAATAGTGCTGGAAATGCATTAGAATCAATTTTGGGGCAATACTGGTACTCCCTCGGCAGTGCATTTATAATTTCTTGTATGTAGATGTTGAAAAGGAGGGGGGCCAAAGTTGAGCCCTCTCTGACCCCCTTTTCAACATCAAAGTGTTGTGTCAGGTCGCCTCCTAGCCCGAAACGTACACTTGTCCTATTAGTAGTATAAAGATGACCTATTATGTTGATCATTGCGCCTGGCTTTTTCGTGCATTAAGTATCTGCCACAGGGTTTCTCGGCAAACTGAGTCAACTACAGTTTTTAGGTCAACAAAAGCCACACTAATGCAAATCGTTTTTTATACTGTGTATTTTTGTAACAATAAAAAGAGCATAAAACATTGATCAATCATTCCTCTATTTTCTCTAAAACCTGCCTGAAAATCATGGATTAAAGATTCCTCATCAACCCAGTCCTGTAGGTATTTAAGGACGACCCTTCCCGAATAATTTTTTAATGCTATCTAAAAGCAATATTGGGTGAATTTCCTGGAAGGTTTCTATCACCCTTTTTGTAGATTGGTAAGGTCACAGCCCACCTCCAGGACTCTGGTATGTCCCCCCACCCCGCACAGGATTGCGTTAAATACCCTGCAAAGAACATGGGCACAGATATCCACCTCGTCTTTTAGCAGGTCGATGGGAATGAGATCAGGACCCGCAGATTTGACACTTTTTAGAGAGATAAGTGCTATCACTGCCTCTTCAATGGAAACTATGAGGGCATCCGTGTCTGAGCTGAATTTGGCTGGGGCGGTCGACAGTGCACATATGGGTTGGCGAAATGCGACTACCAACCATCTTTATTAATGTGACAGAGCAACGGTTGGGCGCCCTTCAAATCTTTTGCCGAGACCAACAACCAAACGAGTGACTGGTCCCCTGATTTAAGAGGAGCGTGAAGGGCAATCCTTTTCTCCTGAGTGAATTCCATTTTTTTCATAAACATCAGATTTTTATAATTTCGACGATGCTCCCGTAGTTAGTACGTCCACCCACAAGCTCAATTTTATACAATTGAGAAAGTCTGCCTTTTACCAATTGGGTTTGTTTAATGCTCGTTTCTTTAACACCTTCATTGGCACTGAGATATGTGGGCTAGGTTTGTTTGTTAAGAGCTCATATTCAGATAAGAGCACTTGAGCATTAATATATCATCAGAAATGGCTTCTAGATTCTCCAAAATAGAATTAGAGGTTAGGCCTAATGTCAGGCCATATGGGTTTGGACCATCTGATGGATTACCGAGCATGGGCACTAACCATCCAGGGTGAAGGTGAACATTAGCACGGGGCGGGGGTGGGCACATTTGTTTCACATCCACTCATGCTTAGGGTTAGTGGAAGATGGTCACTTTCCATTCCCTCGACCACTTTGAAGTCAGTGATTCTACATTATTTTGTGACGGAACATTTCCCATTCAGCGGCTGAGGCGGTCTTATCAGGTAAACGTACCGGACGCATGTCGGGTGAGGAGTCGGAAGATGAGGAACAATGTTGTTTCTTCGATTTCTTCCATGAAGACAAATTAGAGGGACGGGAGTCGTTTCTGGATCTCAAGTAGAACTTCTACCATCAGAAGATTTCATCTTAGAAGGAGCAGACGATGCAGACTCTGAAACCGACCGACCTAGAGGGAGTTTCGCCCTTCAGTCTTTTAAAGCCTTAACGTCATCGATTGGCAAGAGCCGCACTTGATGACTGTGTCCCTTGCTGAGGCACAAGAGACATATCCTGTGCGGAATTAGTGATTGACATCTTCGAGTTACAGTTCACACATCTCTTAAAGGCTTTTTTCGGCATAGGCATCTTGAAAATTTCAAAAAGAATTACAACATTATAATGGCTGAGGTGAGTCGAACCGTGCGGAGAGCGTGCTGTGCATACGGAAAAATGGAACTGAGGCAACGGGCACAGTGCGTGCCATTTATACCATCATCGTCCCGTCTGGACGCAGGAATGGTAACCGTCGAGGGACACCGACTGGATGCCGCACAGATCCCTCTGCTGTAGAACATTTTTCCAAGACTGCAAAGCAGGATATGGATATATCTAAGAAGAGGAATCCATGGAAGGACAATCCATTAGAAGTTCAGTTTTTGTAGAGCAAGTAATGAAAGACAGTACAAGAAGCAAGAAGGACCGGGTAGATTGCTCACATGGTCAACAAACAATGAGAGAAAGTGAACTTGTATTGCTGAAAATACTTGATTAAGTGGGTAATAGGATTACAGACCCGAGTGCAAATAAGTGAAGTGTTCAGAAGACGCTAAATATATCTAGTCCCAAGACTACCTATTTGGATGTAGACTTGACACATTAACTCTTTGTATTTAATTTACTCCATTTGGCTGTGAATGTAATTGCTATGCTAGAGGACCCATTGACCTTAGCCAAGATACATAAGACAATAAAAGATCTTGGAAACAAAAAAGTCCAGGAAGTCCCACCCCCCTCTATCCAGGAATGAGGAACTTACCTCATTTACACAATATGTTTTTGTTTCGTGAATGTTCCATATGGGATGTGTTTCATCGCATTCATGACGTCACTGTGTGATGACTCATCTTTAAACCAGCATGCCAGAGAGAGGTGTAATATTTCCTTGAATTTCTTCAATTTGTTTTGCTTTGTATGCAGAATCAAAAGATAAAACGCATTTTCAGGAACCACACAATAGTTACCTGACTTTTAAATTAAAAACATATTGTACTGCTCGCTACGATGTGATAAGTCCGTTAAATTTCTCATGCCATTACGTGATGATGTGTTGACGTTGAGGTACAGCGTATAATATGAACTGCTAATTTACAATTCAATGAATGGATGAGGCCAATGATGAAGGTGTTCTTGCAGATCACCTACATTTCGTTTGATACAAAGGTATTATTATACATGTTTTATCTGCATTTAAATGTTTTATGAATTTTAGATAAATTAGATGTATTAGTAAGTGGATACGTTTTGAATCGATAAGATAATTGTAGATTTGTATCGATTTGTAATTGTATCTCTTCTTATGCTTATTGATGATTGTGAAATTGTATTACGCATTCAACAATGTACCTTAACTTTGTAGTATGTACATTCAAGGGATTCTATTCACTATGTGTTTTCCAGAACGGAGATACAGACATGGGTGATAGTTGTTATGAGAGCCTGTCTGTTTTCAATCTGAGACTTTAGAGGTAGAATTTTTACATGTGTGCTTATTTTTTGCATCCATGTTTTCTTATATTTATTTTTTCAGGTCTCGAGGTGTTTGAATTGGTGGTTTATTTTTGATACTTTTACTTATGTTGTGGGCTAGATTGGGTATTATTTTCTTGGCATGTTTTTTATTTTTTAGATTTTGTATGCATTATTGGGTGACATGTATTCACTGCGAATTTTCCCTTCTCTTTATTTTTCCTTCTGTGTAATTTATGTTTAGATCCCTCCACGAGGAAGGACCCCCAGGGGTATGAAGTGCATTTGCCTGCATAATTTAAAGATTTAATAAATTAGAACTTTTCCACCAGACACTCTGTATAATTTCAGCAATTTGTATTATCACAAGGAACGATTATGAGCTTTGTGTTACTATTTGGCAGTATTGCCCTTAGGATAGTGCAGTACTAAATACGAGCAAAATGCCCCGGTCTACTTTGCATATATTCCAAATGTCTGTTGTGGGGCACTATATAAGGGACTTGCACCTTAAGAATTAAATTGAAGTGTGTCTATCTAGGAACAAATATTAATTAGTACTTGTAGTGCCCACCCACATCCCACTGATTAATTTCTCAGAACTGGCAAGTTTCTTTTTTCAAAATGCTTTCCAAACATATTGGGATTTTCATTCTGTTTTGTTGCTGATATAAATGTTCTGCCTGGATGGCCAAATAACGCTAATATTTCCTTGTTGCATTTGTCTCTGAACATGGCTATCTTGCGAGCATAATCTTCGAGACCACTAGTCATTCTTGTTAGTGTCTGCTATTAATATTCAAGTAAAGAAACTGCACCCCCTTTTTACAACACTTCTTGTCAATGAACTTTTCATTTCAATGAATACATACAAATACAAAAGTAGACAAATCATATTCACAGCTAACTCCATAACACTGCATCACTGCACAGCTATCTGTGCTATTGTAAATAGTATCTGTATTTATCATACTATCCTCTTAATTCATATTTCTGCTCCAATGCTACTATAAATGTATATATCTCCTTTTGCAAAATGTAACCGAACATCTGTAATGTTATATCTTAACTGCACACTTGCAACCTGCCTATCTTCTACCAAAATGTAAATGTACATATGTAACCTTGTAAAGAAAAAAAGAAAGTAACTTTGTAACTTTAAGCTAAGCGCCCAGATGCCTGAGGGCTAGGAGCGCTCTACAAATAAACTAAACTAAACATAGTATAATTTTCAATAACCCAGCTTTTACACATATAACATTCAAAGAACGTAATGCACATGTTATTGTCTTAATGTCTTGAGAATTGTTACTTGAAAGCCTGAAGAACCTTGATGTCATCCCAAGCCAAACCAACAGTGCCTAAGTTAAATGCCTGAGCAACCAGGTGGCTCAGCTCACCATCAGGGGCATTAATGTCCTAAGGACCACAAACTAAGATCGCACTTCTGAGGTTTCAGAATCGGGGTCCACCGTCAGTTTTGAGAAGCCCAAAAATCTAATTATCATGCGCCACATAAAAACTACTTGAATGCAAAAGGAACTTGAGGAAAGGCAAAGAAACAGACACAACTGAAAAATAAATAAATAAATTAATAAAAATAAAACAGGAATGACATCAAGGGATTTCAAAGCTTAGCTTGACCATCCATGTTGTGAAGGGCACAGATTTTGGATGACAGAAAGCCAGGCAAAGTGTGAACACCACATGTTTGTGTGCTCTGCATTTGTGGGGAATACAAAATCTGCTCAGTCTGTCCATAGTCATAATCTCAATGCTGGCCAGGTGCTTGACAAATATCCATACGTTCCTGCCCAAAGCCCACATTAACATCACTACTGCTAGGAGCAGCCACTGGTGTCCTGTTCAGTACAATGGTGTTACACACATGCATGTTAAACTGCATCAAAATCGTTTCTGGATCCCATGACAGAATGTGTTCCAACCAAGCGGTTGACCACAGTAACCCATGATACCAGGTCTGATACCATGATGGTGGAAATAGGGACTGCATGTTATTGAGGATCATACCTCTGGTTCCACTGCCGATACACCTATTGTTGAGCATAGTGCATGTCTAAATATGCATGTGGCTCCAATAGAAATGAAAATGGCATCAACGAAAGGGTGGTCTTAAACCACCCTGCAGAGGGATCAAGAATAAAAGTGACTTATGTCAAAGGATGGTTTACCTCTCTTGTTGATCGGGCGAAGGTATTCCCAACAGCCATATTTAGACCAGCCACAAAAAAACACAGCTGTTGGACTGCAACCACCGGGGAATTCTCCAAGTTCACCAAGAGAACGCAGTTGAACAGGAAGCCACAAGGCTGCCCAAGTATTCAGAAAAGACTTGTGGGGCAGCTCTCAAACAAAAGGCGAGAGCCATTGTGTTGATAATGTACCCCCTATTACAAATCGTACATACTTCCATTGTTGTGGTCATATGGAACTTAGGTCATCCAAATCTATGTGAAAAGCCAATTCCTGCCATGTATCAAAGACACAATCTGTGCTAATGTGACTCTTTTGAAAAAGGTTAAGAGTTGGAATTCATGGATAGTATGTCAACTAACAGCCTTCTCTCATTCACATTCACTGAAGTAACCCTAGAATGAAAGACCTAGTTCATCTTTATTTAAGGCACCAACTCTACCACTCCCAATTTCAGAAGAGTGCCCACCTCCAGGAACATAAATGAAACCAATTACAATGGAGAAGAGGAAGCACCAAGTAGGAAAGGCAGCTGATTTTATTTTATTCAGCATTTAGCGTAAATGAATACAAACCTTTTTGCTTTATCGATCATTGTTATCCATTCACACCAAGCCAAACGACCGTAAGTATCCATTAGTCCTTTTGTCTACTGCCCGTTATCAGTTCCTTTGTCAATTAATGGCCTTATTATCCAATTTCATTTGGCTGTGTAAAGCGAGATCTTGGTTGGGAGTGATTTGGTTCTGTTGTGTGCTGTCTTGTCCGTATAATCTTAGTTGCATTGTTTCTAAAAACTGGCCCAAGCCTATTGCTGTTCGGTTGTTAAAGACAACATACAAAGCTTCCCACCAGGCATCTGAGTCCAGATCACATGACGATGCTAAACATTGAAGCAGCATTGAAGCAGCATTACTCTGTTTTTAGCTCTTTACAAAACATGAGATGTTGTAATGATTCTTCATACTTGTTACATAGTCAACACTTACCGTCCACTGCAACACCATATTTCTTTAGATTTTGTTTTGTTCTTATGACATTTAATCTGAAACATAGTGTCATGTCCCTTTGTTTCAGATTCACGCTCTTCTTCAGATAGTTGAGTAACGTTTTTGGAAAGTTGACCAGTTTGGTCGATAGTGTATGTGATTTGGAGCCTGCGCGAGCAGTTTCTGTTTGGGCCCAATCCACTGATAGCAGTACTACTTTTGCTTTTTTGGGATTGTTGTGTAATGTTTCAGCAGTAATGCACAGGTTCTCCAAAATTTCTTTGCATTTTGTTCTCCAGATGTTAAGGGGCCAGAAGGTGGAGACTCCGTTTTGGGACTTCATTATTTCGTATTATGGCAGGCAATCAATTAATTTAACTTTCCTGTAAATTGTTAAGGTTTTCCATATCCCAATTCATGTCTAATCACACCAATTGGTATACAATTCGGCAATCTTAATGTTCTTTTCCAGAATCTGGCCTCCAATTTGTCCCAAGTTTCCCAGGGCAGTCTTAGGCAGGTCTCTCCTGCGTACGTGATTGCTGGTGTGACTTTTAGATTGTAAAGACTGTACTGGAAATTTCTTCTTCAATATTAAAGCTTGTGCTAACAGCTGGTCCATTGTTAGTTCCAGGCTGGCAAGCCATGACTTTTCACCCCAGTCAGTACTAATTGTGGCTCCTAGATATTTCGTGCTATTGGACACTTTGATAGGAGTATGTAGGCACCATTTGAAGGGTTTCAGTATTTTTGATTTAGCTTTCTTGATTATTAAGATTTCAGACTTGTCTGCATTTTTTTGCTGCTTATTGACATCTACATAGGCTTGTAGAGCATTGAGCTTTCTTTGAGGTCCTATGGCGGTCAAGTCCAGCAGCACAAGGTAATCTGCATATAGCAGGTGACCCACAGGGCTCCCATGTATGCACGGAGAGCAGGTTCTTTCTGGCTCTAACCGTTCTTTAATGTCTAGAATATAGAAATTATATAGAACAGATGCCAGTGGACATCTTTGCTTTAAGCCCCCTGTGGTGTTTATGGGCAGACTAAGGGTTCCTGTCTGGTCAAGTCGTATTTGTAGGCTGGTGTTACAGTGCAGTGCTGTGATGGCTGCTAATAGATCTTAAGGGCAGCCCTTTTCTTTCAGTTTTTTCCATAAAATCTCTTAGTCAACTATCGAATGCAGCGACCATGTCAATGCATGCCAGATATAGATTTTGGCTATCCTTTACTATTTTTAATTTCAATAGATTGAGTAATAAGAGATTTAGGCCACAGTCTACACGTTCCACGAATCCAGCCTGTCTCTGGTCAAAACTTCCACTCACTATTAGCCATTCTTTTAGTCTCCTCAACAGAATTACTGCATACAATTTTCCAAGAACATTCAAAAAGCATATTGGGCGGTAAGTTTCTGGTGTTAGCTGGTTGCCTTTTTTGAAAACTGGTAGGACAATTGCAATCTTCCAGGATTCTGGTATTTGCCTGTTAGCATTGATTCTGTTGAAGAGCACATAGCTCAGGTCAGACCATAATTCGGGGTTTTGTTTTAGAATAGAATTCATCAGCCCGGGGCGCGCGAAGCACTAGCCTTTTTAATGAGCTCAAGAATTTTGTTCCTTGGCCTAAAGATTTTTGTTTGGCCAGTTGATTATATGGCTTGGTTCATTTGCTCATAGATTTCGCCAAAGTGTTGTAGCCATTGTGATTCGTGGATTGGGTTAATCTGTTCATGTCCTTTGTTGTTTAGCTGATTGTTTATTAGAGTCCAGAAGAAATTTGCTTTCTTGTTTTCTATCGCCATGATCATTTGTTCAGAATCCTGTTAAGGGAATGGTTCGGTCAAAATTTGGTATTGTCCCTATGGGTCGGCCATGTGTTTTTAAGCCTAAATCGCTCGATTTTAGAAAAATTTCCTAAGGACCTTACCCGAGTTTTCGTCCATTAAACGCACGCGAAAACAGACATCAGGGCGCTGCCATTTTGTGATAATCCTATCAGTTGCCCCATCGCCCTGGCTGACCTGGTTTTACGGCACTAAATCATATCCCCGCCCCTGAGCCTGTCATCAGCAGATGCGTACCGCCCATTTCACAATGCCAAAGCACGTCTCGTGTCAACATTCGCTGCGCTTCAGCTAATGACGTGTCGCCATGGAAATGGCAGGACGCCTCTTTCCTCAATAAGTATAAACAGACCGTTTCACAACACACAGCAGCAGATTTTCGATTCCATTCCTCTCTCTGTGTTACTTTGAGTCTTCTGTGACTCGTTTCTGTGCTCTGTTCAGCTACCTTCGCTGCTTGTAGACCGTCTGAACAGATACCAGTACCACCGCTATAAATTATTTTAGTTTGTTTAACACACAATGGCTACAATAATGCCCTACACGTACGAGCCCGAGTATACCGAGGAGGAACTACTGGAAAGGGAAAGAGCCTGGACCTAGTCGCATGGACGGTGTTTCCACCTGGTAGACATGCAATCGGTGCGAGCTAATGCCAACCGAGGACGAGAACTGCTGCTGCTGTGAAAACTCAGAATGCGTGGCCTACATTTCGGAAGGCGAGTCACGGCCGCAATGCATCACCGAGCTGCCAGACTTCAGGGCAGCCTGCCTCACACGGTCCGTGTTGAGGATAATGATGGTGCTTATGCACGAACTTCGCGCAACTGTTCGTCCTCGTAATCCGAGTAACTAGTAAGTATACTCTGCTTGTCATGTAACTCCTATTTCATGGTCTTCTACTATATCCAAAATTACATATACATATCATTGTAACGCATGAAAGTCATTCAATAGTGTGCAGTGTCTAGATAGCATTTGTCCGAGCAGAATGCCATTAGTTACAAGAATTGTCATTGACAACAAACGTTTATTAAACTTATCTTGGTCATTTAAAAACAGTTTGTTTCATTCCTTTTCACAGGTGGTACAGGTTGGTGGCCTATTGTTCCTTTACATGGTGGCTTCACGGGAGGCTTGGACACCACGTTCGAAGAGTAATACCCGCCTGTGCCGTTCGTGCCATAAGAGAAACTTTCCCAAGTGACAGCAGACTGTACAGGGGATTTTCTCTCACTGTGCTGCAACCTGACCTGTACAATGTGTAAAGTCTTGTATTTTTGTGTGATCAAAATAAGATACAAAATAAAACACCACATATATTTTAACAACAGTTGTTTCGATTTTTTTAATGATTCAAGTGCGTCTCCATTCAAGGATGGACGTCAGACATCTGTGCTCCGAATGGGTGAAGGTCAGGTCGCTGTGAAGCAGGGTGGTCACTATCTAAGCTAACATAATATATTCTCAATAATGCATGCACTAAATAACACTTGTTCAAAGTCTTTTAGTCGGTTATGTCTCTATAAAAGTCACACATCTATCTATACTATCAATCAACATTGGATTATACAGGCCTTAGGTTAAGGGTCTTGACCACTATAATACACTGTTTGAAGTGTGGGTCTGTGCTCACAAGAATCTCTGGTATGTGGCATTTGTTATTGATAGGCAACGATATACTGCAGTAGGGGTCTAATGTTAGTTGGGGATCTGCTAGGTGGGCATCATGGCGTGGTCAGTGGTCTGGCACATGAAGAGAATACCTTGCAGGGACACAGGGTCAGAATGGCAGTAAGTTTCCACTGGCGAGGGTGCGTGGGCAAGGACACGTTTGTGGAGATGAACGAGCTATGTGCTTAGTGCAGGCTGGTTCACATGCAGGACTGTGATCTCAGAGGAAGAGTGATGTGTTACATTTATTAGGTGTTGCAAATACCTCTGGAGTTTTCCAGTCAGAGTGGGAACGAGGGTGGGGGCCATGTGCTCTGCGCAGTGAGGCCTGTTCACCAAGATGGAGTGGAAAGGGGGTACAAAAATGGATGCCCCGTGTCCTGCTCAGTGGTCCCATCTACGCGAATGTCAACCAAAGTTAACATCACATAAGGGCAAGGGGCGAACCCACTACTGGAGGCACTTGGTCCGAGTTTCTACTGAGAAGTAAAGGATGAGAGGGGCCTGATGGCTCCTCGCTCCCACACACTTGCCTGCAGGCCCACCGGCCCATCCATCCCACCCCCCTCTATCAAAGGCGGTTCGCACCCGGGGATGAGCGCTGGCATGGGGGGCTGTCACGGGCGCAAACGGCCAAGGTGCCAAACAGCATGTACATTTCCAAAGGTATCCCACGCCCAGGGGCCATCGCTCACATGGCCTCATCAGACCCCGTGTCTCCAGGCAGGCCTCCCCTGAGGCAGGCCGCCCCCTGCAATCCACATAAGTGTGTCTCCATTCAGCAGTCTTCCTGTGCCTTATCTGCACGCCCACCGGCCCATCCATCCCACCCCCCTCTATCAAAGGATGAGCGCTGGCATGGGGGCTGTCACGGGCGCAAATGGCCAAGGTGCCAAACAGCACTTTACACTTCAAAAGGTATCCCACGCCCAGGGGCCATCACTCACATGGCCTCCTCAGACCCCGTGTCTCCAGGCAGGCCTCCCCTGAGGCAGGCCGCCCCCCTGCAAACCACATAATACCACGACATACACATGTCATTCATTCACAAACACACCCCTGTTTCTAATACTTTATAAACAACTTGATATGTCTCATGAGAACATCTTTGTGCTTTGCAAGTCAACTCCTGAACCTTCTACCTGAGAAGCACTGAGATCTATGCTAATCTGCTCATCGTCGTGCTATCTGTGACCGCTTCGAGCAAACTCGTCAGTGTACTACCTGTGGCCATCTACCTGTTCTCCTGCAACATACTGCTCGGCCTGCTGTATCCAACTGTTTGTTGGTCAAGGTAAGGCCATTTATCCTAGTCATATTTCGGTCATTTTTACATTTCTATCTATTTGCGATTACAGTACCCAATAGTGCTATGGTCATTGGTCTCATTGCTATTGACTTCAGTTTCAATTGTTATGCTATCAATAGATCTATTTATTTTCATCTGTGTCAATTGTCATCGAATTGCATCCTTCGGGGGTCCAGTCTATAATGTAAGCATGTTTCCTTATCGTGCAAGACAGAACATCCAAGGGACGAGTCACATGTTAAGAGTTTAGTAACATCATTTAAAAAATGTCTGTAACTTATGCAAATACTAAGCCACACATGATGAACTGGTGTAGTTCCGGCAACCAAAACAAACCTTGCATTGAACATGGTATGGTTCATTTAGTTTTTTATGACATTTTTATTCATCAAGGTTTTATAATAATCTTGATATTTACTTTTCAGAATTTTCAACAATGCCTGCCTGTTCGATTAGCGGTTGCCCTTCGAAGACCCATGCTAAATCTGAAGGCACTACAATGCATGTATTCCCTAAAACTGTTGATCGAATAGGAGAATGGCTCAGACATTGCGGATATCCACTGGAAGAGCTTGAAAGTAGAGTCCAGCAAGTCTTTGAGGACAAGAGGGGTGATCGATAACGCATCTGCAGCCAGCACTTTTCCTCGAACATGTACGCCACATCTTGGGTAACAAAGAAGAATAAACGGCTAACGGCACGAAAATTGCTCGCAAACGCTATTCCAACTCTATTCGTCCACATTCCGCCACTGGTGAGTCAAGTGTCCGGATTTAGCTTTAGGCCTTGCGGTAGTGTGTAGGTAGCCGAATGGATTAATTGATATTTTAGGTGTTGTGTCCCTTGTAATACATTCGATATTGATATGCGTGTATAGCTTTTTCAATAATGACATTTATCAATAAATTATTTTTTGATTTTATAACCCCCAAAGGAAATCTATTAATGGGCACAGGGAACTGTGCTATATAGCGCATTTTCAATAGCATTATTCTCAAGTATTCTTTCGGTTTACATGGCAATTTTTTAATATTTGCATTTCATTATCAAACAATAATTTACCTTTACAACTGCTTGACTATCAACTGAATCTGAAGCAAGAACATTCTACATCCGTGACGTGCCCGCAGTTATCAACCACTTCTAGCGCGTATCAGGTAATCATACTCGGCTATTCCGCTACAGACTTGTTTTATGCATGTCAAGTAATAGTTTTTATGTATCGTGTGATTATTTTACCAATTGTTTGGTTAGTGCTTTCCAATTGATATACACCTTAGTTGTCGTCCCATGGTGTTTGTTTTCACTTATAATTAGTGTTATCCATACTAATGCAAGTACTGTCTTTCAGGGAGATGCTGAAGCGTCCACCACATTGACAACAGCCCTAGATGTTCTTCAGCAACACGAGGTATGGATACTGACAGCTCCATCGACCGTGATCATCAGGACTGGAACACTTGTCGTTTGATTGTTCTACACCATGTTTCATTCGTGGTTAGCCATTGATATGTACCTGTGCGGTCGACCCCAAGTGTGTGTTGTGTTTTCAATATTATAATCCTTACTAATGCAAATACTATGTTTCAGGCAGTTGTTGAAGCGTCAACCCACACACTTGATGCAGAGCCTGACATTCAAGTAATTCCAGGGGAAGTGGAAGCGGGACCATGCGGATACGAATCGGCGCAACAGCTTTCTGAAGTGCGCACCACATTTACAACATCCATAGATATTTTTCAGCAGCATGAGGTATGGATACTGACAGCTCCATCAAGCGTGATCATATAACGTGATTCCATTTGCTATACTTTCTTCCCTATTAACACAAGTACTGCGTTTCAGGGAGACGATGGAGCTTCCACTACAATCACAAGATCCCATTTAGATGATGCAGATGTAAAGAAATCGGAGAAATAAGTCGATTACATCTGATCATATTTAAATATTCCTTGATTCTTTTAGACAATGCATCATTTGTGGTTATCTCTTTATATGTAGCTGTGCCGTCGATCCCAAGTGTGTGTTATGTTGACAATATTGAAAACCATACTAACGCAAGTACTGTGTTTCAGGGAGTTGCTGATGCCTCCTCTCCAATACAATCATTCATGGCAGTCCATACAGAGCCAGAGGTATGGATACTGACAGTTCCATGGAACTAGGTCATCAGAGCTCAAATACTTGTCGTTTGATTGTTCTACACAATGTTTAATTCGTGTTGAGCTATTGAGATGTACCTGTGTGTTCGTCCTCACGTGTGTTTTATGTTATCAATATTGTGATACATAGTAATGAAAGTACTATGTTTAAGGGAGTCGATGGAGCCTCATTCCGTGCTGTCTATGCGGATACAGAAAATATAGTCGTTGCAGCGCAAGAGGAAGGGAAGAGATGCGGAAACAAATCGGAGCTACAGCGTGCAGATGTTGAAGTTCGAGCCAAGAAAGTTGCAAAGAAAAGAAACAAAAATAAGGTTAGTTACAAACAGTTCATAACTTTAGAATTTATTTGTGCTGGGGACTATTTTATGTTTTTTCCAGTCAATTGTACTATACTTCATCTTGTGTTTAAACTGAACATCCCTTTTCTAATCTGTCCTGCAGTTACCCGTGGGTCTACGAACTATACATACACAGACAGTGAAGTGAATGAGAGATGTTGCTTGCCAGACCATTTACACTATGGAGGAACTATTAATTCAGACGCCGCGTGTTGAGACTAGAGATGCTCATATCCAATGGCCAGAACATGAAATGAATGTGTCCGGAGAATCCAGTAAAGTTGTAATGGACCATTGCTACAGTACCACCACAAGAAGATGATACTGAATGTATTGAGGATGGCTCGGAAGTAGTCGCAAAAATTGCCACCAAAAAAGCTGTCGACAATGTTGTGTTCTCCCATCAATGTTGAAGTAACAGATGTTGAAATGACAGAGAATGAACCAGCAGCAGCATTCACCGATGCATCAGAACCTTATATCGGTGATATTTCTTTCAGTTGTGGTGAAATGTCCTCAACGATGCAGTCCGAAACAAGTGTGACACCGGATGACAGTCTAATGAAAGAGGGCAAATATATAGTATTCGACAGTTGTTTGATGGATATTATAAGTATGCTGAAATGTGGGCATTCCGCAGAGGGAAAGTATGTCGGAGGCCATTGATTCATGTGACGCGTCAAAAACAAGGCAGTAACGTCAAAATACATGCCGCCTGTAGATTAAATCATGCGTTCTCATGGTCTGCACAACCGATGCTGGGGAAGCTGCCAGCAGGAAATATACTGTGTGCAGCTGCATCACTTTGTAGTGGGTCCAGTTTTAGAAAGTTAGAGTCTTTCTTTCAGTTTGTGGGACTTCATTTCATTTCTTAAACGCAGTACTACAGATACCAACATGATTATCTGTTTCCGGCCATTAGTGATGCTTGGAAAATTGAACAATTGTCTCTAGCAAGTACATTTGAAGGAAAACGATTCAGGCTAGCCGGCGATGGACAGTGCGACAGCCCTGGATTTTCTGCCAAGTACTGCACCTACCACTTTCAGGACATGGATAGTAAGAAAATTGTGAGTTTGGTGGTCGTGCAGGTAACACAATGTACATCCTCAGTGGCCATGGAGAAACTAGGATTTATAAAATCAGTGGAATATCTACAATCGAGGGGAATGCACATCGACCTCATAGCCACGGACAGACACGTTTCAATTGCCAGGACAATGAGAGAGCAGTTCCCACATATTAAACATCAATTTGATGTATGGCATCTTGCTAAATCAATCAATAAGAGAATCTCGGCTGCAAGGAAAAAAAAAGGTTTGGAAAGTATTTCACAGTGGTCCCAGTCTATCAGCAACCATCTTTGGTGGAGCTCCAAAACTTGTGAAGGGTCAGTGGAAATACTACTTGAAAAATGGCGGTCACTGATGCACCACTGTACCAACGTTCACCGCTGGTCAGAAAACCTACATTTCCACCAAAGTGAACATGGCCCTTTGTCCCCAGAGGAGGCAAGGAAGAAGAAGTGGTTGATTCGATCTTCACCGACACACAAAGCCATTGAGAAGATTGTTTTCGATAAAACTCTATCAAGAGATTTGAGGGGACTGACAGAATTCTGTCACACAGGAGGTTTGGAGGTGTTCCACAATATGTGCCTAAAGTACAGGCCAAAGCGCTTGCATTTCAGCATACAGGGCATGAAACATAGGACTCTACTTGCGGTCTTGGCCCATAACGTGAATCTCAGCCGTGAAAAATCTAGGACTACGGGTAATGTAAGGATGCCTCGCTACACTAAGGTATTTTCTAAAAGAAGTAAGCAATGGGTCATCAAACCAGTCTATGAGGAAATGGAGTTCGACTTTGTAAAAAGCCTTATTGTTGCTGTACTCGAGAAGCACAGATATGGAATTTTGAACGTTTCTGTGCAGAGCACTGATGCATTGCCACCGAACATTGCCACTATGCCATGTCCACCCAAAGAGCTGGTCGTGAAGTACAAATCCTGGTTTAAATAATTGTAAAATGATTGTCTTTTTGTAAATAAATGTTATTGTACAGTGTACATACAAAGTATGCTAACCCTAACCCCTCCCTTCACCATCCTGGGTGTCGAACAACTTGGGTGTCATGTTTGACTTCTCTCTCTATTCACCTAATATTGCTGACCTTGTCAATATGTGTATGTATATATTTTTGTTGCTGTAACTAAGTTTCGCAAGGCTTGCGTATTGCAAATAATAAAACAAACGATAAATCTCACTTTCAACTCAATTCCTCGGGTACGTTATACTTTCCCTGACCTTCCCCCAAAAAGTCAATGTCTCCATAGTTATGGTTCTCTAGGGCTGCAAAGCTCGCGGACAACGAGGACAAAATTGGGGGCCTCAGAACGCGCCAAGCGAGCCGTTGCAAATGGGAGAGAAGCCAGTTCACATTTGCACATTGAGGCCTAGTACATAGATGAATTTGAAAATTCAAGTTCTCACAGATGGCTTTACTACGGTATGTTGCAAAGTAAGAATGTATGCTCCTTTAGAGTGAAGATCAGCGGCTTTGATTTTCAGCTGGCGGCTTGAAGAGGCCCACAACTCACACTGGCATTATAAGGTTCTATTGTTTTTTGACCTTGAGAGACAGGGACCATGCCGAAAGGACTTCATTTGAAGGAGGGGTGCAATAACGTAAAAGACGATAAGGCAGAAAATTCTGAAACTAGACCGAGTTTCATGTTAGTTCAGTATACGAAAAATCGTTGTCAAGAGCACAGTGGGATTTACGGACTGCATTACGCAGAGACACAATGGACATTTCAAATATAATGTAAGTAACTCTTTAGACGCTTTTATACCGGAATGAAGAATTAATGAATGGAGAGCAAGTAAAATGTTTGTGGGATCGTCTTTGTACCGGGCACATGGGCATGCAGGTCCACATTCCACACGCATGTAGACAAACAGTTGTTTCTCATTGTGTGTTAACCTCGATTTATTTCGTTAGTTTTCGCATTGATTTTAGAGCCGAACATACTCCATTGCACTATCCTTGAAAGCAAATAGTTTCAGATCGGCCGTAATAAATAAAATGAATAATATTAATAAAGATCGGCTGGCGAGACTAATTATAATTTTTATGTTTTCAAAACATGTATATCCTATCCTACTGCTACTGCCACCAGTTTCAGACCCCGGCAGATGGTTTCTTCAACCGCCAGCTGCAGCTTATCGTAAACAACTGCACCACTTTGACGATCTTATGGGACGATCGCCAAGGGCCCATATGCCCTTACGCGGTACTAGCGGCTAGAAGCAACATATCAACCTTTAGGCTGGCCTAGTGCCTAGTTGATGGAACAGCCTTGCGGTTCACTGTGCGACCAAAGTGCTTCTTTTAACGAAAACCAACACCCTGTGTACCATAAAGTAATAGCGCGTGACTCACGATAAAATGGAACAGGATTTGCGGATAGAGAGAAAAGAAAAGAAATGACATTCCGATTTAATATGCCAATTGCTGAACATCCTATAAACATTTAATGTTAAATAAATGTACTTTACCAAATGTACCGTGTTGCTGTTTGATTTGAAAGTACAGTTTCATATTCTGAATTGTGGCGCGCTGTGTTGTGAGTTGATCTGTGTTGGTTTCCGGATTCTGTGTTAAGTCGCGTAGAAGACGACTGGGCGCGTTTGCCTACGCAGCACAGTAACGTCACGGAGAGAGGCGGGGAATATGAATGTTTTGATAATGTCAGGCTCAGGGGCGGGGGATATGATTTAGTGCTGCAAAAGCAGGTCAGCCAGGACGATGCGGCAAGTGATAGGATTATCACAAAATGGCAGCGCCCTGATGCCTGTTTTCGCATGCGTTTAATGGATGAAAACTCGGGTAAGGTCCATAGGAAATTTTTCTAAAATCGAGCGACTTAGGCTTAAAAACACATGGCCGACCTGTAGGGACAATAAAAAATGTTGACCGAACCATTCCTTTAATATAATTGTGCTCTATGTGCCATCACCCAGTTGCTATATTTTGTTATCATGCTCCTTTTTTCTTTTCCTTTCGTTGTTAGATCTTTCTTCTTTAGTGCTCGCAGATCTTTGAAAGCTGTTTTTTCTTTTTGTTTTGCATTTTGACCTTTTTGATGTCTGATACTCTGAAAAGACTTAAGCAAGATTCATAGTCGATCACTGGAGATGTTAGATCCATCTAGTCTTTTATTGCAGTTTTTAGATAAGGCAGCGCTTTATTAGAAAGACACAATCTATTTAGGCCGTTATTTACATTCACACTGTGTGGCCATTTCATTTCTTTATTGTGTTTTAATTCGCTTGTTTGCAGGGTTAATTAAGCACAGGTTAGGAGCAGTTGGCTATGATCGCTCTTTGTGGTATTCAGAATTTTCATGGATATTATTTTCTGAAACGTGACAGAATGCACAAAAAAATTATCCAAAGTTGCGCCCGCCTTATGGGATGTCTATGTTGTAGATCCTGTCAAATCACCCTCCACATTTCCATTTACCATGTTCAGATCTCTTATTTTGATTTCGTTCAGCCATCTTTTGGATCAAGTTTTTTTTTGTTTTCATTTGTCTGTGGTTTTCCTTTCGTACTGTTAGTCTCGAGACAATCTATGTTTAAGTCACTGCACACAAACATTCTTAAGATTGTTAAATTCCGCTCTAAGATTGTCTATATGTTTCATGACTGTCGGCAGAAACTGGTCACCATCCTTGGCTTTGCAGTTCGAGTACAAATTGAAGAAGATCTGCGTAATTTTTATGTCGGGCATTGGTTGATCTTCCTGCATTACCACAATTTGTATGAGAGGAGAATGCAACATAGTTTGTATGATTTTTCCTCTTAGACGGTTTTTTAAGATAGTCAGTAAGCCAGCTGATGGTCTCCCCAGAGGGCCCTTGCAAACTTTATTTAGATAACAAGAACGGCCATCCAAGGAGGGTGTTCTTTGTAGCCAGCATTCCTGTATACAAATTACGTCCGCAGTCAGGAGTTCTTGGTTAATTTTTTCGAACAAATGACTGAAACCTTTGGAGTTCCAAGAGGCGATCCTGAAGTTTCTTTGTTACCGTCGGTGGACGATCTATTGTTTGTTCTGGCTCACGATAGTCGTTGGTAACCAGTCCCCGAGGCTACATCATCTATTTTTGTGCCATGTTGGAATGGTTGATAGGTTTTGCCACTTCACTGTCATTATAGTTGCCTTTTATGATGATTCGTAGGGCTCTGGGGCCCCGCAGTATTGTTGGTGAGAATCACATAGGTTTAGTGTTGATATCGTCTTCGTGATCTGCCTTATTTCGCAATTTTGGAGGAGTGTTTTCAGTCTTTTTAATGTGCACTCGTTTGTCATAGTCTGTTTCTTCCCTTTGAGATCAAAGCCTAGAATCCTGAGATCTTCAGTAGCCAACCATATTAGATTCATAATTGCCTTAGTTGCGAGATGCATGCATATAAAATCAGTTCGTGATTCAATCGAAAAGGCAACTATTTTAATATCTTTTGGTTTAATTACTCGAAGTTGTTGTACAGAATGTAGTAACCTCATCAGGTTGGCCCGTTTTAAAATCAGGCCATCTTTGGCCTTCAGGATACGCTCAAGGATCAACTTGTGCGACTCACTTGTTTGTCTGTTTTGTAATCCGGCCGATTATTTCTGTGATGATCCTTCTCTGATTTATTTACTCGCTTTCGGTTGTTTGCACAATATGATTTAGAGTGCTCAATCATCTCATCCAGGACTTGTCGTCGTTGCTTTATTGCATATTTATGTTTGGTGGACAGCAGTTCTCTCTTTGTTTGCATGGTTACACATTGAATTAATTGTGGGACTGGAGATTTTAGCTCCTCAGTTGGGTCCACAATCAAGTGACTTTCGTCATTTGATTGTTCACTCCCCAATTATATGAAGCTTTCGTCATCATGAGTTGACAGATCCAGTAGCAATTCCTGTTCTCTTTCGGTGGAATTTCTAATATCGATCTCATCTTCTGTGTGTCTATTCATGAATTGCCTTACCTTCGTAGTTGTATTTGACTTCAGTTCCACTTGTTGGCTCATATTTGTTTTGGATGTTTGGTCCGTTGCTAAGGAGTGCTCTTTGATTGGTTTCAGGTTGCGAATAAAGTTTCGTACTCCACCATTGGATGATATTTTTACTGCTGGTAAATTTTTAGGCCTTTTGGATTGGAGTTCTATTATTTTCTTTCTTGCACCCGGATCTTTTCTGTTTCCTTCACAATTTGGCTTCACCGCTTCAAATACGGGAAACAATTCTTGTGTTGGTTTAGTGGATGGTTTATGCTCAATACCAATTTCACTTGGATTACTATGCAGGCATTGCGGCCTTATCTGAGGCGCTAGTTCATTTGTGGTGGAGGATCCTACTAACCTCTGCGTCATGGGTTGTACCGATGGCAAGTGGCTTGTTATATTTGATCCAAGCGATGTTTTAGCCCCAGTACATAGAGGTGGCAAGGCCTTATCATTTGTAAGTGTATCCACCTGAAGTTTGGATGCTACTGATCTACTGATTTTTCAATGGTTGATTTGTATGTGTTATTTAAAATCTCTGGCACTGTCCGATGATCCTTCATACTCTGCAGACATTTCATATTTGTATTGGGTTCTGGCTTTAAATACTTCACTATATCGCTAAAGCCACTCAAAAGTACTCTTTTATCCTCGCGTGCATCCTCATCAGGTCGATTAGTGTCTTAAAAATGACATTTTCTGACTTCTTTTCTCTGGATCTTCTCTCTTTCGTTGCTTCAATGTAACGACTCAATGTATAATAGCTTTGATTGCATGAGCGCTAATTAAGTAGACTGATCCTTGTAATTTTCATGAAGCGCTTCGTAGAGATTGAGAAAAGGCGCCAAAGTTATGGTAGCATGGATCCGACTGCAGATTGTAAATTTGCATATTGTTCACCTAGTATTTGCATTTGGTCTCTTGACTGTGCTTTGAGATAGTCCTGAAATATTACTGAATGTGTATGTCTTCTAGTGGGCCGTTTATGCTTTTGGCTTGCACCATGTGCGATGCAGTGTGTCTCCTCACTTTCTAGGTCCTCACTATTAGAAGATAGTGACAGTTCCGACTCACTAGTTCCAGATTGATTTGTTCTTGTCACCTTTGTAGAGGGTTGAGCATGTTTAGTTTGTATGTGTGTGCTAATTTCCTTTGAGGCCGGGTTTTGATTCTTATGTTCAGTAGGTAGTCTAATTCTAACTTTTTTTTCCATGATGGATTTATTTACTTCCACTTCACCAAGAGCATGTTTTTCCCTGCGGCCATAATGCGTGGAAGTTTCAGGGGCACAGTTCCCCATCCTGGGGAATCACAATGTTATTTGTATGACAAACATCCTGTGTTATCACGTCCTCAGCTTCCGTCTGTGAAACTGAATTATGACCTTCTTTTGGGATTATTTGTGCATCTTTCGCTTGTGTAGTTCCAATGATTGTTTCGGTACTTTTTCCTGAAACATCTGCCGATCTCGGTAGGATATGAGCTGGATCATAGCAGCCCGAGGCTTGTAATAGTTCATTATCAGATACCTCTCTCCACGTGTGGTGGTCAGATTGAACTAGTGTTACCACCTTTTGGTTTTCAATTGTTTTACCAATTTTTAAGATGGAATGCGCCTTTGGCTTAAAATGCCATCTTATTGATTTCAAATCAGAGAGAGATTTCGTCCGGGATTTTTGGCTGGCCCATTGTGCTTTTGGCGGACTCATTGGGGGGTCCTTTGGCCCATTATCTTTGGTATGAGTTTTTCCTTTTGTCATTAATAGCAACTATTTTGTGTTTGATTTCAAAGTTAGTTTTGGGCCTGTGGTGACGCAAACTGCGTGCACCTCAGCAGTGGCCGTTATTGTTGTGCTTTTCTTGGTGATGTCAGCGAGATCCAGGGTGAGATGTTTTTGTATTAACGGAACTGGTGAGATTGCGTGAGTCAGCGCTGTTGGTTCTGGCGTTTCCTCTATTGCATTATCTGAAAAATATCCCAAAGCGTCCACGTAAGTAGGAGAGTCTCCGCTAAAGGCACACGCGAGCCTATGCTAATTTTTCCAGTACTTTCTTTTTCTCCATTTTAGGAGATACTTGATTTATGTTGTGCAAAGGCTGCGCGGGCACACTTCTTCCGTTTACCTCGGCATCAGACTCGCACAGACCCTCCCCGCTCAGACTAGTCAGCACCCGTGAGTCGGGCGGCGGAAACACCTCGGACACTGACCCGGGCACGATGACTCGCGCATGCGCAAGCTCCTCTGCGATTGACTGCCGGGGGAAGCCGAGGCTCGATGTGAGGTGAGCGAATATTTTTCATTAGATTTGTTTTGCTCACCTTGGTCCATGCAGTCAGGCGAGTCAGCTCTGTCATTGGCGCTGATATTCTCCGTGTTTCGTGTTTTAGCGTCTCTGATGTCTGTTTGTGAGACAGGACACGGAACTCCTCGATCAGGGGAAAATAAATCAGAGCATAGCAGGCCTTACTGTGTGCTCTGCGATCATATTGTATTCCCCGAGGTGCTCACTGGTACAGACCGTGTCTGCCACTGACCAGAGCAGTGCTGTGCGGAGCACTGAAGCTCCTTCTGTCTGTCTCCAAAATGGCAGATCAAAGTTTTAAAACCTTGGCTTCAACCAGGAAGGACAGTCAACCAGCGAATAAGAATAGGCAAGAACTGTATCAGTAACTGTGGATTTCAAAGCGGGGAGGAGAAACACCGAGGCCAAGGAGGCCAAACTACAGCAGGGCCAATCCCAAGAGGCATTGGAAATGAGGAAGTAGAGGAACCAATCCAGAGGATTTTTGAGTAATTAAGATAATCCTATGCAATATGGCACATGTAGACGAAAGGATTGTTGAAAGCCAGAAAGATTTTAAACAGTTTTGTTTTACATGTATTGAGGTGGAGACACTTATGCCTCCTGGGGGCATTATCTCAGCTGTGGAAAATACTACGGGCAAGGGAAGGAACTAGCCTAGCCCACTGAGGCCTATCTCTGAACTCCTGGCACAGTCCATTGAGGGCTCATGCCCAGGTGAGTAACCATGGGCCGGTGAGTAATAACCTCAGCCGGATAACCCTGGCCCAAAGCGGTGGGGTAGGGGGAGATTCTTGTCGGTAGACAACCCCCAAAAGCAAGGATGAGTAAGACTTGCTTGCTGATAAGCATGTGCATAACATCAGACCAAAGAGCCTGGGAAAGGGACGGACGGGCCAGAGGACGGCAAGAGGTTTTTCACAAGTGAGCTGGGCACTATATCCCAGGGACTGCAAGTGCACCAAGAAGCGAGCTTGGTGCTATGGCAATAAGACAGCGTGCCCTAGAATAGGGAGGACCAAGCACATACAAATAGTCCACCTAGGACAGCAAACTAATTTTGTATAAGCACCTATCTGACGCGGAGTATAGTTGTACCCGCTTTAGTTACAACTAAAACCTCTAGCCCGTTCGGCATTCCTCCATCCCCAATGTGGTGTCTGACAAAAATAAATGCATTGAACTACATTCAGACGTTCTTGAATGGTACCAGTTTACTGGAGCTGGAAAGTCAGTTTAGTTTTATTTGCTGCACAGAGTGAAACAGTTCTCATATTTCCACCAGTAAACACAAGCATTTACACTTCACCAATGTACCACGCACTTTCTGTAACTAGCGTCTATATGCCTCAGGGCTTTGTGCGCTGAAATAAATGCAATAAATAAATAAGAATGCTTGCTTGTCTAGAGGAGAGGTTCGTAAAACTGAAGATACCGGGGTGGTCCTCGCTTTGTTACAATGTGAAGGGGCTCACAGGTTAATAGGTGTTGGGGGACTGCTTATGGTGTGAAAATGGAGATTGATTTGTCAACTCTTTCCCCAAAATGTCCCACTGAGGGAAATTTCTTTTCCCAATGCCTGCAAAGCTAGGCAGGTGGAGCACTGCTAGATTTGTCTGCTGTATGTACTTAGGCACATGCTTTGGAAAGCATGTGCTAGGTAGTTTGCCACTGGTCTATAAGGCTCACCAAGTGTTTGCTATAAATATCACAACCCTTCATTCCTTTATACCTCTGTAGATACCAGACATTTTACAGTGACTCCACATTTGCTTAATGCAGATGCAATTAGGGATTCCTGTCCACATATGGCAGAAAACTGCAGACATAGCTGAAGCCTTAGTATGCAGAACTGAATTGAGACAAACAGGGTACTCAAAGATCTACATCACTGATAAGAGTCATTGTAGACTCAAAAATGGTCCCAGAACCTGGATCCATTTGTGCCACATTAAGAACTAGACCTGGTACTATTAAGTGATTTAATTCCACAGATAACCTTAGTACAAAGCCCTGTGTCCAGCTCAGAAGGCACACAGAGCAAGACTGAAGCTAGGACTTTCAGGCACCTCAGGTGGGCTTCCCATGTTAGTTATCATAGGCATCTAAAGCTATGAGGACACCTCAGCCAAACCTTGGTATTGGTAGCAATAACAAGGGAAGCCGTAAACTTCTGTCAGAGGCAAGTACATCTATTCCCTGTAAAAGATATTTAGAAAAATAATGCTTTCTTTAGTTTTGCTATCTGCTCTCAATCAAGGTATTCTGTAATAGCATATTTATGAAGGATGTGTGAGTGGTCAGAAATGAGAGGCGGACACAAAGTTGTAATATTTTCATTTTCAGACATCTTTATTAAAATAAAATGGTTGGATAAAGGCCTCTCTGTCCCTATCCTAAAGAGAGTTTCCCTACTACGAAACGAAAACTAAAGATCAGTCTATGTCTAGTCGTCAAACTGTCTTTGTGTCCAAAACATACTAATCTGACCCTCACATTAGAAATGAACAACTAAGTGGGCAAGGAAATGTCTCAGACTTATGTTTGGCAAAAAGTTCTCACAATTAAAGCAAATGGATAAATCTAACAGAAACAGTTTTTTTCCAAGGAGAAAACCTTGGATCCAGAGGGTGGTTCCCTTCCCATGGATATGCAGGTAGGATGGCAAAAGTGTCGTTTTCAAACAATTCCTTAAGGATGGCAAAAATGTCTCTTACAAATAACAGTTTCTTTAATAGACCTCCTGGTATACTCCCCTGCCAGGAATTATTTATGTTATATTATTTATATTGTGCAACCAAGGGCATTTAGTAGGTTCTTCAGATCCCCTGGTATACTCTCCTGCCAGGTATCTTCCCACAATGTCTTATACTTCCATATTCTTTGAGTGGATGGCTTTGTATACTCCCCTGCCAGGAATCCCTTTCTGGGGTCTTGTAGCAGATCCCCTGGTATACTTCTCTGCCAGGTATCTTCCCCCAAATGTTCACTGCCGGATGTGCTCCTTTCACCAAGACTACTTCTCTGTTTCACTGTCCTTTAGTATAGCACAGTTGTAGTACTTCACTGTGCTCCTACTTCAATGGCTTGAGACACTACTTGTTCCAACTTTCCCCACATTGACATCTCATACATGGGTACTTGTTCAAGTTCTGTCTTTGTAATTTAACTTGCTCGGAATTCAAAAATTCTCATTTGCTCACATGACTGTTGATACGCCCCAGATTCACTGGTGTCTTACAGCATTCCCGACCCGTAGCACATTTCTGCAATGAAATTTCCTCTTTGGGACAACCTCCCTCGCACTGCAGACCTTCCTCCAGCACTCGTGGCAAGATTGCTGCTTCTCGGCATGACTGTCTCCAGTAGCTCTGCTGCTGCTGGTACTCCCACATCTCTCCAGGCCTTGTGCAACACTGGTAACTAACGCGGCTGTCTGGAAGTGCCTGCCTTCTCCAGCACATTTTTTTTCCCGTACTGCGTCCTTCTCCAGCTCTGCCTTCTTCTCCAGCTCTGCCCACTTCTTCAGTGCAAACACCATTTTTAAATGTCCCACGCACTCGTGCTTCACCAAAACTAGTCTGCATGTTCAATTTTGTGTTTATTTCAATCTGCATTAACTCATCTCAGTACTTGAGGCGTTATGGGAGTTGGAGGCCATAGACTTTCTAGGATTTCTAGAGTGATATTGTTAAGGGTTTTTATTCAGAAAAACATTAAAGACAGGAGATGTTAGGTGTGCATTGTGTGTGTATGAGGTATGAATGGACTTCTGACTGGAATTATAGTATGTCATCAAATGTTTAGGTGTCATAGGGTTTTCTTCATAAGGAAGGGGGAAGTACAGCGTCTCTCCTAATGGAGTCATCACCTCCTCCTGGTGGTAGTCCCCAACCACATGATCCTCCCTCATAGAACCACCCGAGGGTCAGGATCAGGTAGCGGCTGCCATCCCCTGGCCATGTGGGAGGAGATCATCACTGGGGAATCAGTGGGAATCATCACACATACCAAAAGCTAAAGTCTTCTCCTGTGTTTCGTGAAAATGCTTCTTCATGGTTAAAATTGTCACACGTCACAAGATATCTCCTTTTTAGTAGCACAATTATAACAATTGGCCTAGCCACAATTTAAAACTTAGCTACAAAAGAACAATATCACCCTTCTAGACATTGAAGTGATGCACCTAAATCACTTACAAAAATATGTCCATGTTACATGCGGCCCGGTGTAATTTTCTCACAGTGAAAAAGAGAAACCCCCAAATAGTATTGGTTTGTGTCGAGAATAGGGGGAATTACATTTTACCCTTTTGTTGATATATTTGGTCAGAATAAAGCTCAAGTGTGCCCAAGTTGTGCATATCATACATTATACTCCGCCTTGCCATCAAACTTAAAGTAGTTGCTTGTACCGATATACAAACTGCATGCCGCCAATTGATCCCAGTTCAATTTAGTAATGCCCTGTGTTATCCAATAATGGTATATAAACATGGCAGTCTTAACAAGATGTAAACTGATCACATGTAATGGCAATATGGGTTCATCACCAGGATTCTTGATTTCGCAACCTTGTAGGAAGTGCTACATGAGTCAGCGTACTGTGCCAAAATATATTTTGTCTCCAACTGTCTACATTCTTGCTGTGCGTTTCCACCTAAAGGATGGGTTCAAGCTAATATCTTGTTAACGCTGCTTGCAATCATCTTCATGCATAAAATGCATGGTATCCAGATTATTTGGGACTTATTTTTACTGCAACATGCATTCCAGAGTTTTACGTTTGGACTAGATAGGGAGGAATGGCATAGGAGAAAGGACACAGAGTCTGTGGGTGTTGTTTGGTTATGTGCTCACCCATTGCCTGCCCATGGCCATGCTAATCCCTATGGCCATTGCCACCCATTCCCGCCTGTGCCCCCCCAAACCTCCTCTTTGGAACGCTTTAAGCTTGCTTTAATCAAACCTTACCATCAGGCTTTCCATTCAAAGTGCCTGCCAGTAAAGCAGTCTTCTCAGAGTGAATAACCTAATTGGAGTTGTAAACATTGTGACATTAATTCCACAGGTTGCTCAATTTACACAAAAGCAAATACAAAAATGCAGAGGAAATAACACGTGTTCAAGTGGTTTGTTCTGTTGTCATATAGATGTGTACTCAGCAGTGTGGACAAAAACACTAACCTGTGAGCGAAACCTGATGGCATTCTCAAACGTATTCCCCGGGGATCCCCTATTCAGGTGGCCAGTGAAGGGCCCTTGCTTGTGGATCCCGACCCTGGGGGTGGACAAGCGATGGAGAATCACCTGAGTGGAGGATCTCAGGGGATTGGAAGGAAAATGGCAAAGAGCAAGATGCATTATCCCAAAGGGACAGTAACGGAACGGAAGTAGTAGTCCCGGAAGCTTTTATGGGATATGTTGGTTCCATCATCCCTGATCCAGGCCTCATTAACCCTAATCCAAGAAAGGACAATAAAGGATTTTATTATAGGAAGCTAGGTGGGAAAACAAAATCCAATAGGACAAGGACATGGTCTTAAGGGACGTATCCATTCACCTTCCACTACTCTAGACCACAGGGAACCCTATCAAGTACCCTGCTTGTATGCCAGTATGTCAGGGGTACAGTGATCTACCAAAAGGGAAAGCTATCCCTTTAAATAAAACAAGACTAGAGGGTTTTCCTATATCCCCTGTCAGTCACCTACCAAGTTTCACTAGATAAATCTAATCTACAGTCACTTTTCATCTACCCCTCCCCATTTTCAGCAAGTGCTTGGACAAAGAAGAGGGATTGGGAGAAATGAGGATTACCCATAGAAACAACACAGGAATACAAATTGAGGGCCACCATGTAACACCTTTGAATTGTCCGACCTATAGTCAGGCAAGGTCAGGCACTTTATTCTGACAATTCACACCTGACTCCATTTGACTCTTTACACCAGTATAAAAGGTGTGGCTCTGCCTAAGAGAATGAGTGAGCTGGAGTTGCTGATGGGACCAGGAGAGCCAAGGAGCATGGAGTTGCAGTGGGAGAAGCCTGGAGAGTCCGGAGGAGAGCGGCAAGCCGAGACGCTGGCCTGGTGTGTTTGAGGGGCTGCAGCGTGGCTAGGGAGCCGTGTCTCCAGAAATCCTGAATGAGGCAGACTGCGAACTGCTGGCCGAGTCCAGAGAAATGCTTGTTCCCTTGGGACGTGTGCTGGTCCCAAGGGTGCCTGAGGGGCAGGTGGTGAGACACTGACCTCGACCAAATGTATCGCAAGAAGACCACTTCCAGCGCCGCGATTCCCGGTGAGTTTTGTGAAACCGAAGATAGAAACTCAGGAGCATGCAGATGGTTGGAGCGGGAGTGGAAACAGACAAGATTTATAAGCGACACAAAGGTAGGGAAGATTTGGCTAAGCAGGAGATACCGTTAAGATCCGGTAAATTAGGGGGTAAGATAGAACGCAAAGGGGGGGGAGGGGCAATATGATAACTAATTTGGATGATCAGAACCAGAGGACTTCCCTCTAAGGGGTTCGGGTTTTCTGCTATGTCTACCGCAGAGATCTTCAACATCGTTAAAACTATGCATCCAACAAGCTGCCCTGGAGACCTCCTGCCGTCCAACAATCTTGGAACATAAGGATATCTTCCCGCCATTTTTATGTAGGTTCGTAAATGCCTCCTTTAGATCATGCGTCATTCCACGCTTGATAAAAAGGGTGGCAGTAACACTGCTGCTAAAGCAGGTGGGTCTGGACTCAAAGGATGCTGCTAATTTACGACCCATTACTAATACACTGTTCCTCCTGAAGTTGATTGATAAAGTCGCAACTATTCAGTTCCAAGCCCATATTTCAGCAAATGTCATCTTACATAACAAGCAGTCCGGCTTCAGAAGCTCCCATGGCACGGAAACTGCTTATTGGACTTACAGACTCACATGCTGTCCATCCTGGAGAAGAGCAGATCAGGGCTGCTGGTTTTATTAGACCCATCGGCAGCTTTCGATCTGCTCGATCATAAAATCCTGTTGGATTGGCTCGGAGGTCTCTCAGAGGAGGCGGTTGGAAGGTTAAGATCATTCCTGGAGGACCGGAGATCAAAGGTTTATTGGGGCGATAATTCATCTGAGATGGAAATTACCATGTGTGGAGTTCCTCAGGGGGCATGTTTGTTCCCCCTACTCTTTAACATACATTATCCCTTTGTGTATCAAGTTGGAAAAGTTGGGGCTCTTTTTCTCAAACTATGCAGACGATTTCCAGCTGTTGTTTGAGATTAGTGGGAACTATGAGGAGGACCAGGGACAGCTGGATCTTGTCTATCAGTTTATAAAGAACTGGATGTCAAACAATTGGCTATGCTTAAATGCAGCCAAGAATGAGCTCATGATATATGGCTCACAATATGTCAGAGATACGCTGCACCCGGATTTCGATAATTTTGTTATCCATGGTAGTCAGATAACAGTTATCTCTAAAGTAAAGACTCTTGGCACCTACACGGAAGCCAGTCTAAATGGGGGCGCCCATGTAAAAGCGATAGTAAAAGCACAAACTATCACCTTAAAGTGCTGAGACAGGTTGCCGGATAGTCTCAAAAGATAACGGGACTAAACTGGCTAGACGTTTAGACTATTGCAACGCCCTATTGGGGGGGCTAGCAAGGAGGATATCCAGAAACTACAAAAAGCTCAAAACGCAGCAGTTCGCAGGGTGCATCAGATGGGCTGAAATGAACCCACTTCTGTAGCTCGGAGGGAGCTGCATTGGTTCCCGTCACGGCTAGAATTCGTTTCAAGCTATTGACAGTATGCCATAAATGTGTTTTGGGATCTGCGCCCCAGTATCTTAAGGAAAGGGTGAAAATCTATCAACCAAATAGGGACCTTCGAGCCGCAAAGGCCTGTCACTTACAAATTGACCGTGTAAGAAGAGCATGAGAAAACGCCTGTGCATTTCCTGACTTGGCAGCACGGGGATGCAATGAGTTGCCAGAGACTTTTCGTAAGGAGGAAAACTACTTGAACTTTTGGAAATTACTGAAGACCAGGCTGTTTAATTAACATGCTTAGGTCTAGATTGGTCCCCCTACCGAAGGTAGAAACATCGCCTAGATGCCTTCGGGCTTTGGCGCTTTAGAAATGCACATAACATAACAGGTAAAGAAAGCAGAAAGAAAGAACGTAAAGAAAGTGGAAAACAAGAGAAAAAAGCATTAAGAAAGATGCGCTAGCAGCATGGAAATAAAGATGTATGAGAGGAAAGTGAACTTTAAAGATTAGAAGGAAAAGAGGGTGCGAGCAACCCGACAGACTGAAAAGTGAGTGAGAGGAAGCAAAGAGGGGGTGCAAGCGACCCGAAACAGGAAAGAGGGTGCGATTGATCCGACAGACTGGAAAAGTGAAAGTAAAAGCAAGAGAAAGCAAAGAGAGGGTTGTGAGCAAACCAAAAGCAGGAAAGAGGGTACAAGCAACCCAAAGGCTGAAAAGGGAAAGTCCAAGAGGCACAACAAAGAGATAGGGAGGTGCAAGGGTGCCCAACCAAAGGGACATAGTGTGCCAGGGGCACGATAAAGATAAGAGGAGTGTGCAAGAGGCACAGTAAAGTGAGAAGAAAAAGGAAAGGTGAAAGAAGAAAAACCTGAGTGGAATGGGCATAAAATGGAAAGGTGCCAGAACAAAGGTATAAAGAGAGGGGTCAGAGGGGTCGTGCAGGGGAAGAGCCAAAATCTGGGATTTTCGAAAGTCTCTGACACTACTCCATGAAAAGAACTGTGTGTTAAAACAGTGCATCCTGACTGACAAGGTGAACTTTTGTTTGAAACTAGAGGGGCCTAAACTTGAGGAAGGGAACCCTGAAAGGCCTAACAAGAATTGTACAAGAGACATTGTTGAATTTGTGAAAGGTACATCCTGACAAGAAGAACTTTGTTTGTAGACAAAAGGGGCCTACGCTTGGGGAAGGGAACCCAGAGAGGCCCACAAGGACATAGTGAATTTTACAGGTGAGGCCTAGACCTGGGGAAGAGAACCCTGGTTGGCCTGAATGGAAGTGTGACACCTCAGTTCAGTTGTAAAGTAAGAAACTGAATCTTTTGATCTAGAGTGGCCTAGACTTTGGGGAAGGGAACCCTGAGAGGCCGGGATAGAACTGTAACCTCCCGTTTTGAAACCAGAGGGGTCGGAGCTTGGGGAAGGGAACCCCAAAAGACCCAGAGACATTGAAAACGGTATTCACTTGCTGCAAGAGCACTATGTGGAAGGTTCTGAGGGCCACCATTTTGATTGAACTATTTGTGAACTAGCGGAACCACACCTAGTGGTAAGACTACCTGAAACCAGCTGGCCTTTACATTTCCTTTATAACCACAATTTTTCCTTTAAGAAACCCCCTATCACATTTAGTTTAAGAGTGAGGGCAAACATAGGTTTGGTCACGGAAGAACTTTGGTTTCGGATTTACAGACATCAATGGGCCCTTAGAAGCATCAGTTGAGGGAACAAATCCTTAGAGATAGTGCAAGTTAGGCATTACACCAACCCCACAAAGTTTGGCAATAAAGGTTTTCAAACTGTAACTTTTGAGTCTGTGTCTCTCTTGATACCATGCTTGTCTCACACCTTTTATTACTGCTTAGCAATTTCTCTCTTCAAGCAGAGCATTTAAAGTGGGGGTGCTTTAGAAGCGATGTCCCATTTAAGAGGCCATTGTTTTGGACAAGATGTTCGTAATGTTTCCGTCTTAAGCAATGCAAGTAGGCATTTTCATTTTGTAAGCACACAGAAGTACATATAAGCTGCCCTCCTCCAGGTCAATTAAATTATATCACACAGAATAGTTTTAAACTAACTACATTATTTTCAGATCAGTTCATGTTTAACACACCAAAAAGCATGTATTTTTGGTAGAACGTAATATTTTCATCACATCATATATGAACCATCTTTTAATATAGATGGTATCATCTTTTACTATAGATGGTATCACCATCAAAGTGGCGAAAGAGACAAAAATATTAGGTTTTTACTTAGACGCTACTATGAACATAGGTAAGCAAGTCAATGCCACGTCCTCTGCAACAGAGTACACATGTAAATTGATTAATGCTTGCAAACCCTACATATCCACTAAGAGTTGTACTACTCTAGCGATAGCCTTAATGTTGTCGAAACTAGCCTACTACAACGCCCTCTATGAAGGAGCAAGCAAACAGACGACTAACAAACTTCAAATTTTACAAAACAATTCTCTGAGAACCGTTCTAAGCATTCCAAAGAGAGAGCACATCTCTGAGGCCAGAAGAGAAACCAAATGGTTATCCATTAAGAATAGGATTCACTTCAAACTAGTTTCTATCACCCATAAATGTCTAAACAATGCTGCCCCACAGTACCTCCAAGAAATAATTACCAGAAAATCGTCATCTCGTCCAACAAGGGCTGCTCAATCTTGCTGCATTATAGTTCCCAGATTCAACTTGAAAAGAGCAGGTGGGAACAGCTTCCCAATCCAAGCCGCCCAATATTAGAACGCTGTAATAAAGCGAGTGGGAATAGACTACACAATAGACAAATGTGAAGTTGGAACTTTGTTTTAATTGTGTTTCTTGTAACTTAGGAACAAACAATATTGCAAGACAGCTGGGATCATTCTTGACTCTTGCTACTCCTTCCTCCCTGGACCAGAGTTTAAGTTGTATCTTTTGCCTCTTCTCTTGACCATAAGCTTTGAATGAGAGGAGAAGTGCCCTTATAACTTCCTGTGCATCACTTATGTGCTTTTCTTATTATCCTCATCCATACCCAAAAGTGGCCTTTCATATGACTTTCTTTCTCTATACAGTTCGGTAGATCCCCTTGTGGCCTTGTATTAACAGGGCTAATGGGCAGCCTTTTATTGTCAAAGTTCAGCCTTCTCCCTTAATTCTTAATTCCCTGTCTTGAGGATATCTCAACTTTACTGGTGCCTCTCCTTATGTCATATCAGATTATCCCATCCACCGCCTCCTCACCTCATTCCGTGACACGGGCTGTTCTCGTGCTGCTCTGCCGTAGGATGGACCCTCTGCTCTGCACTAGGGTGTTGCACTGGCACTTCACCTCTTACGAAGGCAGCGTTAGCTCCCTGGTCTTTCCGTCATTGTTTCCTTGTTCACCCTGTGCCGATGCGGACTCCCAGCTGATCATGCGGCTTCGGCTGCCTTCGACGAGCTGACTGACTCCTCCTCCGCAACGGTGGGGCTTCAATGCTGCTCCGCTGCGACCTTCCAGCTGATCGACCACACAGCTGATCCCACAGCTTCAGCAGTCTTCGATGAGCTGACTCCTCCTAGCAAAGGTGGGGGCCTCGACGCTGCTCCGCGGCGACCTCCCAGCCGATCGACCTCACAGCTGATCTTGCGGCTTCAGCTGTCTTAGACAAGCAGACTCCTGCTCCGCAAAGGTGGGGGCTCGTCTCCGCTCCTCCTCACCTTCTCCCTCTGCGAGGTACGATTCGGGGCCGAACTACGAGACTCACAGTTGGTGGATAGTACGGCCTTGTCCCAACGTTGGGTCTCTATCCCTCTCTCTCTATCTCTCTCTGCCGATTCACTACTGCAAACTATTGTAATTTATGATAACTTCACAAGATACTCAACCGGAGCGTATCTTGACTTAACCTTCATGGCACCTGTAACTCAGTAGGCCCATTCATATACGATATACGATTTCCTCTTCCGAGGTAGCCTTTTCCTCCTCATCCTTCTCTGCAGGCTAAAAAAAAAAAAAAAATTCCAGTATTAAAGTAAAGCACCTTCTTGGGAGATCTCTTTATCTCTCATTGGAGCTCTCAGATGTCTTTCCAATAGCTATGGCCCTCCCCTCGCTTATGACACTATCCGTTTACTCCTCCTGCTTAGCATAGGCCCAAGGGGAATTTTAGTTAATTGGCTCTGATATGTCTCAACCTCCTCTGGCATCATCACATATCCTCCCCCTTAAGCCCTTACGCTCGGGAAGGGCATACATTCTGGACAGGAAATCCGCTTGAGCCATCTTACTTCCTGCTTGATGGATAGTTTGGAAGGAATATGGTTGTAACGACAAGAACCATCTTAATACTCTGGGGATCGTCTCCTCATTCCGTGATAACCACACCAGTGGGGCATGATCGGTAACCAGCATGAAGTTCCTATCTAGTAAAGAGTACCTTAGGGACTCAATTGCCCATTTCACTGCTAAACATTCCTTCTCAATTGTTGCATATCTCGTCTCATGAGGCATCAGCTTCCTGCTAATAAACAGGATAGGTCTCTCTTCCTCCCCTTTGTTTTGGAAGAGAACTGCGCCTAGTCCTGAAGAATCCGTACGTAGATAAAATGGCATGTTGAAGTCCAGACAATGAAGAACAGCTTTATCAGAAAGTGCTGTTTTTAGGGCGACAAATGCTTCTTCCATTTTAGCATTTTTCCATTCGCTCCTAGGTGGAGCATCTGACCTTAGAAGATTCGTCAAGGGAGTTACTAACGTTGAAAAATGCGGAATGAATCGACGGTAATACCCCACAAAACCAAGGAATGCTCTAACCTGTTTGGTAGTTGTTGGAAACTGCACTTGACGTATGGCATCCATCTTTTCCTGCTGTGGTCTCATGGTCCCCTGGCCAACATAATACCACAGGTATTTGGTATGTGAATTTGCCAAGTTAGTTTTTTTTGGGTTTATGTGCAAGCCTGCCCTTTTCAAGGTTTGAAAAATTGCTGATAAATGATTCAAATGATCTGTCCAGCTTTGGCTGAAAACAACAATGTCATCCAGATAGGCACCAATATAACTCTCATGCCCCTTTATCAAGTGGTTCATTAATCGTTGGAAAGTGGCCGGTGCCCCATGAAGTCCAAATGGAAGGACTGTAAATTGGAATAGTCCGCCAGGAGAAGCAAAAGCAGTTTTCTCTTTACCTGGAGTAAACAAAGGTATTTGCCAATGTCCCTTGGTTAAATCAAGTGTTAGAAATTTTTCATTGCCCAGTTTCTCCAGGAGATCATCAATCCTAGGCATGGGGTAAGCATCGAACTTTGACACTTCATTTAATCTTCTGAAGTCCATACAGAAGCGGATATTTCCATCCTGTTTCGGTACCATCACCAGAGGAGAACACCAGTTGCTATGTGAGGGTTCAATCACACCCAAACGAAGCATCTCCTGAATTTCTTTCTCTACAGCTTGTAGTCTTGTTTTCGGGATCCTATATGGCCGTATTCTCACCTTTGCTCCTGAGTTGGTCTGAATGTGGTGACAAGTCAACAAAGTTTTCCCTGGTATTGAGGAAGATATTTCTGCATATTGCTTCACCAAACTAGAAAGTTCCGATCTTTGAACAGGGTCCAGTTCTGAATTAAAATTCAGGGCTTCAATTCCCATTGGCGCTTCCGTCGTCGGTAAATATTCTGCCGATCCCTCTTCCACACTAACCATAGCCACTCAGACTTTGGGTTCTGTCCATTTCTTCAGTAGGTTGACATGGTAAGTCTGTAGAGGGATTTTACTTTCAGGTTGACGAATTCTGTAAGTTACTGGTCCCAAAACCTTCTCGACCGTATAAGGTCCTTTCCATGACGCTAACATTTTATTTTCAGTCGTAGGAAGAAGTACCAGGACTCGTTCTCCTACTTGAAAACTACGTACTTTTGTTTTCTGGTTATAATATTGCTCCTGTTTCCCTAAAGCTTGCTGCAAGTGGGTATGTGCCAAAGACTGAAGTTTTTCTACTCGAGATTTAAGTTCTGAAGCATACTCAGTCAAAGTAATCTCGGGATTCGCCTGCTCTTCCCAACTCTCTTTTAGGATGTCCAAAAGCGTCCTCACCGGCCTTCCGAACAGCAGTTCAAATGGGGCAAACCCCGTAGATGACTGAGGAGTATTCCTCAATGTCATCAAAATCCATGGTAACACTCTATCCCAATTTCGCTCGCCTGGTTGGATGGTCTTCTGCAGCATCTGTTTAATTGTCTGGTTGTATCTCTCTACCAGACCATCCGTTTGGGGGTGATAATCGGCAGTTTTGAGTTGGTCAATGTGTAAGGTCTCGCATACTTGCTTTAATACCGCTGACATGAAGTTGGTCCCCCTATCTGTAACTATTTCTTTCGGCATGCCCACTCAGGAGATGAAAGGGACAAGGACATCACATATTTGCTGGGCGTTTGTGGAACGTAAGGGAAAAGCTTTGGGATACCTGGTTGCATAATCCACAATCACCAGCAAATATTTGTGTCCCCTACCTGTAGCATCTAGTGGTCCCACGATATCCATTCCAATCCGCTGGAAAGGTTCTAATATCGACGGCATTGATTGGAGAGGAGCTTTGGGGACACTTGGCCTGTTCTTTTTCTGGCACTCTGCACATTGTTGACAAAAACATGCTACCTGTCCATATACGCCCGGCCAATAAAATCTTGCGAGGATCTTTTGTGTGGTCTTCTCAACCCCAAGATGACCTTCCCCTACTTGGAGATGGGCAACTTCCAATACAGGACGATAAAATTTGCTAGGGACCAACAATTGTCGGATTATTTCTTCACCAGGGTTGATACTTATGCGATAATATAAACCATTGTCTTTAAGAAAGTGGGGGTTTTTCCCTTTTGGATCGTCTTCCACAGAGTCTCTGGCATGTCTCAATAGCGGGTCAAGTTATTGGGCCATGCGGAAACTATCCCCTTGTTCGTCTATTTTCCAGTCCACCGCTACTGGATACATATTCCGTTCGAGCCAGGCATGCTTCTCCAATTTTCTTGTCCTCTTACTCTTTCTCAACTTGTTGTATTCGGACAGAATCTCTAGATCATGAAAAGGAGCTTCTCTCCACCACTGGTCTTCTACTTTCTGAATAAGTAGAGGGAGGTTGGGTATACCAGAACCAATTAATAAGGGTTCAGGCAACGCCGGCATTACAGCAGCTCTTATCTTCATTTGTTCCCGAGCTACCTTTATTCTGATATCTTTGAGTGGGTATACTTTAACATCCCCATGCACACACCTGATAGCTATACTCTCATTTAATTTCTCCACATCACCTACCAGATTCCGGATTCACTGCTGTTTGTAGGCTACCCGAATCCAGCATCGCCCGGGTAGGGCGACCCTCCACCTCCGCTTCACACACATACTGGCACATTGGCTGATGGCTTGGTGAAGTTCCACACTGATTGACCTCTTTGGTTGGACCAAGATTTCCGACATCCATCGGTTCTGACTTGGTTTTCCTTGGGCATAACCTCGCCAAATGGCCCCACTCCCCACATTCAAAACATTGTGGGCCCCGCACACTGAGACTAGGAGGACGGGCAAGATGGGATGTCCCCGCTCCTTCACTGTTAGGCCGGAATCTTGTTCCTTCCCAATCTGGTTTCCCAATCATCGAATTCGGCCATCGTGAGGAAGACATCGGGCGGTTCCCCACACCTGAAGAATTTCCCCCAGCCTTGGGAGCAGAGGGGTAGGCCATCAACTTCGCCTGACCAGCTTTCTGATATGCAGAGGCTATGTTGACCGCTTCCACCAGGCTGGGCCTATGATGCTGCCTGACCCATCTCTGCATTGGTAAGGGTAAGGTCTCTATGAATTGCTCCAGAATCACCTTCTCTGCCATCTCGTGCATAGTTGAGGAGTTGGTTTGCAACCACTTCTCCCCCAGCTCTTTTATTCGGTAGAAGAGTTGGCGTGGAGTCTCCTTGATCGATAGCTTCGTTTCTCTGAACTTAATCCTATAAGCTTCTTCGTCATGCCCAAGACGTTCCAACACCACCCGCTTCATGTCTTGGTAACTGGCGTCTCCTGCCGGGTTCGCCGCCTTGTAGGCGCTCTGCATCTCACCAGTCATGAGGGGGCCGATGTAGTGGCACCACCTCTCGTTTGGCCATTGGGCATTCCTGGCGACCCTTTCAAAGTTGACAAAGAAATTAGCGGGATCTTCACTGCTAGTGAATTTTTGAAGGACCGACGGCACTGGGGTCTGGCTTCTCATATTTGTGACTTCTAATAGCTGGGCCTTCTGTAGCTGCAAGGCTTGCTGGAAGGCCTGTTTATCAGCCTGGGCCTGCTGACTTTGAAGTTGCAGGGCTTGTTGTAACAACTGCTGGCCCTCACTCAATGTCTTTATCAAGTCCTCCATCGTGTTCCGGTCTATCCCACCGCTGCCACCAAATGTAATAAAGTGAGTGGGAATACACTACACAATAGACAAATGTGAAGTTGGAACTTTGTTTTAATTGTTTTTCTTGTAACTTAGGAACAAACAATATTGCAAGACAGCTGGGATCATTCTTGACTCTTGCCACTCCTTCCTCCCTGGACCAGTCTTTAAGTTGTATCTTTTGCCTCTTCTCTTGACCATAAGCTTTGAATGAGAGGAGAAGTGCCCTTATAACTTCCTGTGCATCACTTCTGTGCTTTTCTTATTATCCTCGTCCATACCCAAACGTGGCCTTTCATTTGACCTTCATTCTCTATACAGTTCGGTAGATCCCCTTGTGGCCTTGTATTAAAAGGGCTAACGGGCAGCCTTTTATTGTCAAAGTTCAGCCTTCTCCCTTAATTCTTAATTCCCCGTCTTGAGGATATCTCAACTTTACTGGTGCCACTCCTTATGTCATATCAGAATATCCCATTCGCCTCCTCCTCACCTCATTCTGTGACACGGGCTGTTCTCATGCTGCTCTGCCGTAGGATGGACCCTCTGCTCTGCACTAGGGTGTTGTCATGATGCCTACCCCCGGGGACCCAGACCACGTCCAGCAACCCCGGAAGCAGGCATCAAGGTATCCTAAGCAAGCCCAACAACCCCTGCTAGGGGCGATTTGGGTCCAGTCCTGGCGCCTATGGCGCCAGGCTCATATGGGGAGTCAGTCCTGGCGCCATAGGCGCCAGGCTCATAGATTAAAACTTACCTGATGCAGACCATGCTGCAAGAGCTCCAAGCCAAAAGAGGCTTGGAAGGGACTACTTTACTTAGGGACTATTTTTTACTCGGGCGGGGCTGGTGAGGAATACTTACCTGGGTTTACTTTGGAGGCTATTTAAACCACGCCCGAAGAGCAGCACACGCTTCACGTTATTCTGCATCCAGCAGCGTAACGCTCACCGTGCCTGCAAGTCTGCATCCAGCCTTCTGCCACGCCCGCCTCGAGTTTGGAGCTCCTAGAAAAAGGGAGAAAGAAGGAGAAAAGGTTAGAACAAGAGCAATACCTTTAATCCTTACCTGAATTCCCGATCCATCGCGCCTTCGAGCTGGAAGAAAGAAGTTATTTTATGCGCGTTGCCTCGCCTGCTGCAGCGCCGCGCTGAACTCACCGGCCTTCGCAGCATCTTCACATTCCACCGCATCCTCCTGCATGTTCCCGCCACACTCTGGCACCTAAGGAGAAGACAAGAACAGCAAGGTGAGCCAAGGGAATACACAGAGAAATATTAGTTACCCCCCCATAGACTTACCTGATTTTACCACCGGGGGTACTATTCCTCTTCACGGGTCGGCGCAGCTTCCACTGCATCTTCGCCGAACCCCGGATCCTAAGGGCAAACAAAAGGACAGCAAGGTGAAACAAAGGGACTAACAAGGGGAACCATCCTCACCACAATAGACTTACCTGATTTTACCGCCGGAGGTATTATTCCCCAAGACTTCATACTTTCTCTCAGCGCCTGAGTAAGGGAGAAACCAACAGGTTACATATTGACATTATTTTATCGAACTGTGTTGGAAAATACAAATCCTTACCAGAATACTACCGGTTGCCACAAGGAAGTCTTCATTAGGGTCAAGCTGCAACCTGCAAGGAATCGGACAAGAGTGAAAGTCAGGCATTTCAACTCTTACGAACTTTATACGTACGGCGTCTTGCCGGGAATCTCGGAGTCAATATTGTTCTGGGACTCACCAATTCCTTCGAGCCAGTGAAGCAACTGGTTATCAACGCGCCCTTGCGCTCAATGCAGGATGGAGAGCTCAACGTTTCAAACCATGAGGTGAGACTATAAGAGGGGACATCAAAGGTGATCTGTGGGGAGAACAGCGGGGGTGGGGGGGATTTACGCTCAACTCCACGGGTGGTTAATTCCCTTTCTCCATTTGCAGAAGAATATTCCTACGGGCCAAGCAAACGAAGCTAGGTGGGCCAGTCTAGTCCGTCGTCTCGTCCCTACGCGTCACATTGGTAAAGACCGCAGCTGTCCAGTTCCGATTGACGCCTCTGTGGGAGCCAGGTGAGCGTAACAGAACGCGAAGCCAACCCACAAATTCCCACCCGGGTGTTATGGATACCTCAGAGACTGACCAATTGGCCCAATTACTAGGGGAACTGAGGGCTGAAGTGCATTCCGCCCGTCAAGAAACCAATGCTCTTAGGAGAGAACTGATTTTGTCAAAGGAGCGAACTGATGACCTTGCTAGGCAACTATTGCAAAGCCAGGCTGGACAAGCACCCCTACCTGGTTCCGGGGGAAATCCAGCTCCTGTGTTATCGAGTAACCCTGTGCAAATAAACCTACCAGGAAATATTCCTTTAGCTCCACCCGAACGCTTTGCCAGAGATCCCAAAAGGTTCGCCGTGTTTATGAACCAATGCCGCTTGCACTTTTTATGCAGACCTGGAGCCTTCCCAAACGATCAAGCCAAGGTAGCCTTTGTTTTGTCATATCTCAGCGGCAGTGCAGCTGATTGGTCAATTCCACTAGTTACTAGATGACCCAATTCTTCGGGATTTTCAGGGCTTTCAAACGAGCATGGAAAGACTATTTGCCCGGCACTCCCAAGGACAGGCCCTGGATAACGAACCTTTGTCCCTACGACAGGGTAACCAGGACCTTCTATCCTACATCGCAACCTTTAATAGGTTGATAGTGGAAACTGGATGGCCTGAGGTAAAACGAATCACGTTATTTCATCGAGGGCTTTGAGGAGAACTCAAGGATGTCTTGGCTCAAGTTGTGAACCCACCTCAAGACTGCGCTGAATATATAGACTTAGTGGTCCAGTTAGATCACAGACTTCAGAACAGAAAGGCTGATCGAGCCAAGTTTGAGAATCGGGTGTTGGTCAAAACCCACGCTACCCCAAAGGAGCAGATGCTTCAGAACCCATGCAAATCTGAGGGGTTAAAGGATCCTTAACCCAGAAGGAAAGAGAAAGGAGACGGCAAAAGCAATTGTGTCTATATTGTGGAACTTCTGGGCATTTTCTACGGGATTGCCCTGTAAAACCACCCAAGAAGGTGGTAGGAGCTGCTGATAAAAGCCATATGGAGTCAGACTCGGGAAACTACCACGCCCGACAAGCGTAGAGGTCCGCCTGCCGAGCTTGAAGAAGGATACTCAGACCTCGCATTTTATCATACCAATGGTCCTCGTAGATCCAGGGCAGCCATCGCGTATGCACGCAGTAAGGGCATACATTGATAGCGGGGCCATAGGAAACTATGTGGACTATGAATTGGCTTCCAGGATGAATCTACCTCTCTGCCGAAAAACCACCTCAGATGTCATCACCACAGTCGATGGAACTGAAATTGCCTCTGGGCCTGTAACTCATTCCACCGTAGAGATGACACTATTGGGTCAGGATGGGCATCGAGAGACTATTGTGTTTGATCTAATCAAAGCCCCACAGTTCCAAATAATACTGGGGATACCTTGGTTGGAAACACATAATCCTTGTATTGATTGGCGAGAGAAGAGAAGAGAATAACCTTCCCGGATTGTGCACAAACCTGTTACCCAAAGAAAAGTCAGAACGCAGGCCTGGCCAAAGTAACCACAGCAGTCATGCAACTACCTCCAGAATACCAAGAATTCCAGGATGTCTTCCAAAAAGAACAGGCAAACACCTTACCTCCTCACAGATCGTACGATTGTCAAATCGATCTCATACCCGGTGCACAACCCCCTTGTAGCAGGATCTATGCCCTTACGGAACCTGAGAACCTTCACCTACAACAATACTTAGACCAGTGCCTTGCCAATGGCTTTATTCGCCCATCCAAGTCCCCTGCATCTTCATGACCTCAGAAAGTGCATAGACTACCGCGCATTGAACCAGATAACTGTTAAGAACCGATACCCATTGCCTCTGATCCCTGAACTACTAGACCAAGTGATGGACGCTTGTATATACACTAAATTAGATCTCCGGGGGCGCTGTTGAGCAGCTAAGGAAGATGGCTGCCTAGTTTGTGAGCTCTGTTCCTGCCCACCAGATTCTCCGGTGCATTGGCGCTAATCCTTATTATTCCCCTACACTGTTGCCACGATTCTGCTGCTGGGGCTCTCCTCTCTCTGTGGCCGTGATTTGGAGCGGAATCGGAGCTTGCAACCTGAGAATTGGACGACTGGGCCTGTGGTGGTGCCCTGCCTCCCTGCGTGACCGCCGCTTTTGCGCCACCGCCCGGAGGCGCTGCCGTGCTAGGTCCCGGGCGCTACCATCTGCGCTCTGCCAGCGGCGCTCCGTGCTTCGTGAGTGCCCTCCCTGATAGCGCCGGCTGGGCGCGAGCCTGAGACACCCAGCACCTCGATCGCGGCCATGCCCCTGGCCTGCCCAAGCGGCTGGCCGGCGACTGACTGGTTGGCGGGGCAGAGTGTTAATCCGCCGCTCCGGGGCCGGACTGGAGCCCCTGTGCCCATAAACACTTGTACGCGGCCCCCCCCACCGTTGAGATCGGGGGCCGCTTGGACTGTGCTCCGTGCCCGCGACTGCCTCTCTCGCTGGCCTGGGGCCGCGGACGCCGGCGGGCTGGATTTCCCTGCCTGGAATGCTCACCACCTGAGGATTGCTGGCGGCCGCGGGACGTGGAGCTGCCCCCCCTTGGATGCTTGTGGGTTTGGATTCTCTGGCCTGCCGGGGCCCGGCTAGCTCTGCCTCCGGTGGCTCTTGGATTGGGCGGCGGGCTGCTGGGCTGAGGAGCGGCCCTCACATGTGGGAGGAGTGAGGCCGGCCTGTGCCTGCCGTGGCCTCTGGACATCGTGGGCCTTGGATCAGGACCGGATTCAGAGGGGTGCATCATGGCTCTCCGCGTATGCTGATTTGCGCTGGGAGCGCACGGGTTAGCCACCCTGGAGGCTCCAAAGTGGGTGCTGCGAGCTAGAACACAACACCCTGCTTCATCCTGCTGGGGCCCTCCTCCCTCCCCGCTTATTGAGACTGCTTAAACATAAGCCCACTCTGCCTCCCCCCTCCAACTCTGTGCCCACGGGGTCTGTAAGACCTGCGGTTTAAGCGCTGGAACTAGCTTACCTGTCACTCCTTGGCCACCCCGGCGGCTCCACACATATACATGCGGGAGATCGCATTGCGTGTCTAGAACTCCTAGAGTACTAAAGAAGGGGGAGCCACCTTACTTTCTCAACACACGAAGATGGAGATAGCGTCACCCGATTGATCCAGGGCGGTGTCCTGCCTGCCTTGCTAACTGCGCACCGCTTGGCACACCAGAGTACCCAGGCATACTCCGGGGAGACACTGCTTGCACCAAAGCTTCCGGTCCTTCCCCAGCTTGCTCCACCTGCGACGGCTGTGACCGCTGCGAGGCCCCAGTGAGGCTCAGCACTGCACAGACCCCAGGCTAGCAGCTGGCCAGGGCCGCTTCCTCAGCATTGCCGGATCTTATACTAGCCCCCTTTATCGGGCTGCGACAACACCAGTCCCACCGAGCGAGATAGATCTAATCGCTGCCACCGCGGATCTCCTATCTTGCCCTCTGCGGGGGCCCAGCTTCTGTCCAGCGCCTACCCCACCAAGGCAGTTGCGGTTCCCCTTCGTAGCAATGTCCAGCAGGGTCCGAGGCACTGGCAAGGTGGGTGCATGGACAAGTTTGCCAAGGCGACGCCTAAGGGAGACCATGCGTCGTCCTCTGCAGCGCAGGAGGAGGGCGACCTGCTGACGTTCCCCCGCAGACTGACTTGGCTGCAATGATGGAATCCATGTCCAAAAACTTTGCAGCCTTTCATGAAAAGCTGTATGACATTAATGCGAATGTAGCTTCATTAAGGACTAAGCTTGACCAACACGGGGCCAGGATTACAGAAATGGAGCAGAGGACGGGAACTAACGAGGACAATGTACACACCCTACAAAACACAGTTTCAGAGCTTGTCCGAGATATGAAACAGGTCAAAGCTAAATGCGACAACCTCGAATTGAGGTCGCGAAGGAATAACATTTGCATAATTGGTGTTCCCGAATCGGCACTCAACGGGTGCATGGAGCTGGCGGTCGAAAAACTCATCAAGGATCTTCTGGATGACCCTGATCTCTCACCATTCTTCACGGTTGAAAGAGCTCATCGCTCATTGGCACCTCGGCCTAAGCCAGGAGACTTTCCCAGACCAATAATAGCAAAACTGTTCAGCTATAAGGACAGGGATCACATACTCCGATTGGCCAGGGAGAAAGGGGAATTAAGGCTGGATTCGCAAATAATCAGGATCTTCCCTGATTTTTCGGTAGGGGTGCAGATGGAGAGACGCCGATTCAGCGGGGGGGAAGAAAATACTAAGAGATAGGAAGATCGAGTATGCAATGCTTTTCCCTGCCCGCCTAAAATTCACCCATCGCAACAAACTCTACTTCTTCACGGTCCCGGACGAGGCTGTTAAGTTCATCGAGGCGCAGATCCCACTGGCAGATCCCCCCCCGAGGAACCGATGGACAACGATTAGTACCGGACGCATGCTCTCCTCGCGGGTATATGATCTTGATACCCTTGAATATATGCATCCTCTCTTTGTAACCTTACTTTCATCAGCCGATCTTCAGATTTATGTTGTTTTATCGAAACTTGTATTACTACTGGTGGGCGGGACGGCAGCGGCAGCCCCCACTGCAGCTGCAATTCCTTTTTAGTCTAAATGTTTGTGTTTTAGCCCCGGTTGGGCATCTTCCCAAGCGTTGCCGAGTTGGGGTTGGCATGCAGTTGTGCACTCTAAGGGTGCGTATCTACACACTGCTGGCTGGGACAGGGCGGTGAGGGCGGGGGGTGAAGAAGTTGGGGTAGGTTATATTCAAAATGGCGGGAAGGTTGAGGCCGGTTCTAAAAGGAGGCACTCTTTTGCTAGGGCCGCACTCACAGCGTTTATCAGAGGCAGATCCTTTGCTTGGGATGTCCCGTAAATTGTCGGTATGGCGATCAAAATGATGACATGGAATGTTCGGGGCCTGACAAATTTCACAAAGTCTCGTAGGATCGCGGCTTACGCACAAAGGCATGGGGTTAAGGTCCTTCTATTACAGGAGTACACAAGTGGTTTTAGCTTGGATTACAATTCCCAAGTTTATTTTCTTTAATTATGCAAAAAATACTATATCAAAATATATATATATATATTCAACATTTCATATAATTCTGTGGCCCATACTCTTAATTCATTCATTCACATTTATACTTTCTTCATCAATCTCTCGTTCTGCACTTCATACTTTGAAAAAAATGGTCTGTATATAAAAAACAGTAAAAACATCTGTTATCTCTACATGTGTTAATAATTCATTGTGACAAACATCCCCACCAATTTGGGGTATTACACAAGTCTGTGTTCTGTTATTCCCACAGTTCTCACGTCGACACGTGTTTCAGTTGCTCTCAGCGAGCATCAACATTAGTACTCTCTTTGTATGGCAACCTTCTTCAGGACAAAACAACCCATTTTTCAGGCACATGTGTTGACATGGGCCACATCATCTAGAAAAATACATAAAACACTATATGAGTATTGTATATCCCAGTCAATCCTTTTCAAGTTATTTAATTGCATATTAATATGCTGTGTTCTATAATCACTAGAACAACAAACCAACTCACCTCCTATCCGATGAGGTCAGGAGGGACAGTGGAATCTGGAGGCCAATAGTCCTCTCGTCTATGGGGTAAAATTTTTTTTATCTATTACCTAAGACTGTCTCCGTTTCACTTGATCGCAAAAGCCAACATTTTATTTATAACTTTACAGATCACCAAGGGTGGAGAAGACCCAAGTTAAAACAAGGGGGAGGGCTAGGTCACTTACTCAGCGTAGCAACAGCCACAGCTTCCCAGGTGGGTTCATGCAAGACGTGAGGCGGAGGCTTATAATTCCAAAGCTATCCTTCTGTCAACGCCTTTTCTTCTGGTTCATGGATCTAAAAATAATATATAAACACCATTGGTTGGTTTTATATATTGCACTTTAGCTAGAGATTATTTAATGTGGAGTTATATTACTCCATGTTCATACATTTTTCTTATTCCATTCGAATTGTCAACACAGAGGGAGTAGAATTAACACTTATCTGCTTTTTTCAAAGTACACCAATCCAAACTAATTTGTTCGGATGACCAACGACTAGTACTAATTCTAACGCATATAAGTCTCTTATGGTTAAAGAGACGTGGATCGATCTATCAGAACACGCGTTTATGCCCTTATTTGTTATTTACAGAACAACTGCCTCCCATTTATACTTGTGCCGGCAGCATCATCTCGTATATCACAGGGGATTCATTTCTACTTTCATTCTTATAGAGCGTACTTACCCGATTCTTGCCGTCTCAGATTTTCTTTCCTGCCTGCACCAAAATAACGCATAAAACAACCAGCGGGGTCGTGAGTACCATCCACACGAATCCTCGTGTTCATGTTCATAGAAAGCGGACTTGGAAGAGTATATGCGAGCACGGAGGGACGTCTCCTCACTTTACGTGCTCTTAGATCATGTCTTGATTTTTATTTTGTGTGTGATCTCATCATCACACTTGGTTAAACAATACAAATCAACAATGATCAAGCACCTCCTAACTTATAAAGGCAATATTTCTATTTCAGTAAAAATAGAAATAAAAGACAGACTAATCCAAAGTCTGTTACTCGAGGATTTACATTAACCCATTTGTTGTAAGGATGCGGAATCAAACTCCTATTCAGGAGAATATAAATTATCACGCATCTTTTTTTCTTTTTGTGTAAATGCCATATACACTATGCCACGCGTTGGTAGGCGTATTCGTTACAAAAATGATGGATGTTATCAGTTATTTTGATAACGTTTCTAGGTGTAAAATTCTAAATTGCTGCAAAATAAAATGTTGCAGGGAACAAGGCTAGTTTTACATATGGGCAATCAGATGATTCCATTCCACAGACAGGTTTAGGCCCCGTTTCACTGTATCTAAAGTGTATATCCAAAGTTGTTCCTTCTGATGTAGGAGAGTGCCCATGTCGCCACCTCTCCTTGAAGGTTTTATTACTTGTAATACAAACCACGTTAGGTCTGTATCTTTATGACCGTATCTCCCAAAATGTTCCACAAGCGGCTTATCCGCCACTTTATTCCTTATACAGGATCTGTGTTCTGAGATGCGCTGCCGTACTTCCCTAGTGGTCTTTCCTATATACAAAAGGTCACAAGGGCATCTTATTACATAAATTGCATTCTTGGTTTTGCAATTAGTATGCATTTTCAGTTGCCATTTAATTTGTCTGTACTCGAAATCGGTTCTCACCTCTGCCAGTGGGCAGGCTACGCATCCTCCGCATTTGTGGTGACCGATCACGGGGGGCAACCCCCATTGACTGAGTATCGTCTGATTGTTTTTTGGTTCCACATATGTATGTACTAGTTTCTGCCTCAGATTTTGATTTCTTTTGAAGGCAAACATAGGTCTCTGATGTAGAGACCCATCCTGTTTCACAAGGTCCCAATTGTGATTGACTATCTTTTTAATCTGATTACTTATTGGGCTATAGGTGGTAACACAAACCAATCGCTCTTTTTTTACCTTAGGCTGCTGGGTTAAACATATATCCCTATTGGTATTTTTTGCCCTTTTCAGATTGTTTCTGACCAGTCGTATGGGATAGCCCCTCTCCACCAGTCTATCTTGTAACTGTTTGGAATGTTCCATGCTATGAGAGAAGAATGGATCAGTGAGGGAGAAAGATGTTTTTTGAATAAAAGTCACCCAAAGACGGCAGCATTTTACATACTGCCGAAAATCCACAAGGATAAAATGAATCCCCCTGGAAGACCTATTGTTTCTGCCATAAATTCACTACTGGAGCCACTGTCAGTGTACGTGGAAGTTTTTCTAAAGCCATTTGTTGAAGAGATGCCTAGCTATGTCAAGGACTCGACGAGCATGATTAAAATCATACAAGAAATTGAGTGCTCTCCGGGATTGATCCTCGTAACAATGGATGTAGAATCATTGTATACATCTATTCCGCAACTCGAATGCCTGGAGGTCCTGGGTAAATTTTTGAACAACCGTGCAATACCTCAGGAACCACCTACACCTTTTATACTTGAATGCGCTAGATTAGCGATGACCGAAAATTTCTTTCTATACAAGCAACAGTTGTACAAACAATGCAGGGGCGTTAGCATGGGGGCCACTTTTGCCCCAGATGTGGCGAATCTGTATATGGCAGATTTTGAGGACAAGTTTATATCAGGACATTTAAATGCACTGAAAACTATCCCAGATCTATGCCAATACCTGAAAGGGTGGCATAGATATATTGATGACATTTTTTTAACATGGTCAGGTAATGCAGAATCCCTGGAACTATTTCATCAATGGCTAAACAGGCAAGATACCCACATCAGGTTTACTATGGAATCAAGCACTGTAGAGGTAAGTTTTCTTGATCTAATTATTAGAAAAGCAGGAGCCAAATTGGAGACAACACTTTATAGAAAGCCAACAGACCGCAATACCTTGCTTCATTACACCAGCTTTCATCCTGCAAGCCTGCGGTACAATTTACCATATGGCCAATTTTTAAGAATACGGCGCAACTGCAGCACCAGTCAAGAATTTATGGAACATTCCAAACAGTTACAAGATAGACTGGTGGAGAGGGGCTATCCCATACGACTGGTCAGAAACAATCTGAAAAGGGCAAAAAATACCAATAGGGATATATGTTTAACCCAGCAGCCTAAGGTAAAAAAAGAGCGATTGGTTTGTGTTACCACCTATAGCCCAATAAGTAATCAGATTAAAAAGATAGTCAATCACAATTGGGACCTTGTGAAACAGGATGGGTCTCTACATCAGAGACCTATGTTTGCCTTCAAAAGAAATCAAAATCTGAGGCAGAAACTAGTACATACATATGTGGAACCAAAAAACAATCAGACGATACTCAGTCAATGGGGGTTGCCCCCCGTGATCGGTCACCACAAATGCGGAGGATGCGTAGCCTGCCCACTGGCAGAGGTGAGAACCGATTTCGAGTACAGACAAATTAAATGGCAACTGAAAATGCATACTAATTGCAAAACCAAGAATGCAATTTATGTAATAAGATGCCCTTGTGACCTTTTGTATATAGGAAAGACCACTAGGGAAGTACGGCAGCGCATCTCAGAACACAGATCCTGTATAAGGAATAAAGTGGCGGATAAGCCGCTTGTGGAACATTTTGGGAGATACGGTCATAAAGATACAGACCTAACGTGGTTTGTATTACAAGTAATAAAACCTTCAAGGAGAGGTGGCGACATGGGCACTCTCCTACATCAGAAGGAACAACGTTGGATATACACTTTAGATACAGTGAAACGGGGCCTAAACCTGTCTGTGGAATGGAATCATCTGATTGCCCATATGTAAAACTAGCCTTGTTCCCTGCAACATTTTATTTTGCAGCAATTTAGAATTTTACACCTAGAAACGTTATCAAAATAACTGATAACATCCATCATTTTTGTAACGAATACGCCTACCAACGCGTGGCATAGTGTATACGGCATTTACACAAAAAGAAAAAAAAATGCTTGATAATTTATATTCTCCTGAATAGGAGTTTGATTCCGCGTCCTTACAACAAATGGGTTAATGTAAACCCTCGAGTAACAGACTTTGGATTAGTCCGTCTTTTATTTCTATTTTTACTGAAATAGAAATATTGCCTTTATAAGTTAGGAGGTGCTTGATCATTGTTGATTTGTATTGTTTAACCAAGTGTGATGATGAGATCACACACAAAATAAAAATCAAGACATGATCTAAGAGCACGTAAAGTGAGGAGACGTCCCTCCGTGCTCGCATATACTCTTCCAAGTCCGCTTTCTATGAACATGAACACGAGGATTCGTGTGGATGGTACTCACGACAGCGCTGGTTGTTTTATGCGTTATTTTGGTGCAGGCAGGAAAGAAAATCTGAGACGGCAAGAATCGGGTAAGTACGCTCTATAAGAATGAAAGTAGAAATGAATCCCCTGTGATATACGAGATGATGCTGCCGGCACAAGTATAAATGGGAGGCAGTTGTTCTGTAAATAACAAATAAGGGCATGAACGCGTGTTCTGATAGATCGATCCACGTCTCTTTAACCATAAGAGACTTATATGCGTTAGAATTAGTACTAGTCGTTGGTCATCCGAACAAATTAGTTTGGATTGGTGTACTTTGAAAAAAGCAGATAAGTGTTAATTCTACTCCCTCTGTGTTGACAATTCGAATGGAATAAGAAAAATGTATGAACATGGAGTAATATAACTCCACATTAAATAATCTCTAGCTAAAGTGCAATATATAAAACCAACCAATGGTGTTTATATATTATTTTTAGATCCATGAACCAGAAGAAAAGGCGTTGACAGAAGGATAGCTTTGGAATTATAAGCCTCCGCCTCACGTCTTGCATGAACCCACCTGGGAAGCTGTGGCTGTTGCTACGCTGAGTAAGTGACCTAGCCCTCCCCCTTGTTTTAACTTGGGTCTTCTCCACCCTTGGTGATCTGTAAAGTTATAAATAAAATGTTGGCTTTTGCGATCAAGTGAAACGGAGACAGTCTTAGGTAATAGATAAAAAATGTTTTACCCCATAGACGAGAGGACTATTGGCCTCCAGATTCCACTGTCCCTCCTGACCTCATCGGATAGGAGGTGAGTTGGTTTGTTGTTCTAGTGATTATAGAACACAGCATATTAATATGCAATTAAATAACTTGAAAAGGATTGACGGGGATATACAATACTCATATAGTGTTTTATGTATTTTTCTAGATGATGTGGCCCATGTCAACACATGTGCCTGAAAAATGGGTTGTTTTGTCCTGAAGAAGGTTGCCATACAAAGAGAGTACTAATGTTGATGCTCGCTGAGAGCAACTGAAACACGTGTCGACGTGAGAACTGTGGGAATAACAGAACACAGACTTGTGTAATACCCCAAATTGGTGGGGATGTTTGTCACAATGAATTATTAACACATGTAGAGATAACAGATGTTTTTACTGTTTTTTATATACAGACCATTTTTTTCAAAGTATGAAGTGCAGAACGAGAGATTGATGAAGAAAGTATAAATGTGAATGAATGAATTAAGAGTATGGGCCACAGAATTATATGAAATGTTGAATATATATATATATTTTTTGATATAGTATTTTTTGCATAATTAAAGAAAATAAACTTGGGAATTGTAAACCAAGCTAAAACCACTTGTGTACTCCGTCATCCTTGTATTTGGTCTACTAGTTCAAATTTTGTGATATTTATGTTAGATTGACCTGTAGAACTAGGGACGTTAAAACAAGTACCCCTTCTTCTTTTTTGCCTTCTATTACAGGAGACACGCCCTTAAACACCTATCGTCTAACATTGCACAGACCTGGGGTCTCAATAGATACTATACCCAATATTCCACCCAAGCTAGGGGAGTCCTGACCCTTATCCATAAATCGGTACACTTCATACTCTGCACATCCCACATCGACACGGAAGGCAGATATGTGATTCTACACTGCACTTTGGCTCACGAAGAATGCTTACTGGTCAACTTATACGCGCCCAAACTCCCCCAAGTTTATTGATGATGTGACCGCCATTCTCATGAGATATATAGACGTTCCTATAATATGGGGGGGGGGGGGCATGAATCTGATACTTGACAATGTACTAGACAGAACAACGACCACTCGTAGAGCCACAACGCGAGCGGCCAAGCGTCTCCTCATACACATGGACTCTCTGAATTTACACAATATATGGAGAACGCTCCACCCCCATGAAAGGGACTATACTTTCTATTCAACGGTACATGACTGTTCCTCAAGAATAGATGTGTTCCTCTTGTCTGGCAAATTGGTGGGTAGGGTCTCAGATGTCACTATCCTCGCACGCACGCTATCTGACCATTCCCCCGTGCTCCTACGGATCCAACTCTGCGACACAAAGGCGTTGCGACCCGCCTGGCACTTTAAATCCACCGCCCTATCTGACATTAGGCCTCATTACACGGTAGGCGGTGGACCAAGGTGCTAATAGCACCTTGGTCCATGCCGGTAAAATACCGGCACCGCCTTGGTGGAAAGGGGAATTACCGCCCTATTCCAAGGTTGGCGGGGTGGTAATTCCCCCTTCCACCATTGCCCTTCCCCATTCCCATTTTTGCCCCATAGGGCATAATGGGAATGCGGAAGGTGCTAATTACGGTACCGCAAATTTGCGGTGCCGTAATTAGCACCAAGGTCCCTTAGCGGGTTGGTTTTTAACGCCTGCTAAAAGCAGGCGTTAAAGTACCAACCCGCTAAGGGACCTCGTAGTAAGGCGGTAAGGGTTAACTGTCACCGGTACCATTACCGGTGACCGTTAACCCTTACCGCCTACCGTGTAATGAGGCCCATTGTCTTCAAAGCTGAGATCCTAGCGGACATAACCACATTCTTTGAAAATAACAGGGCATCTGACACACCCGAAGGGATCAGGTGGGAGGCATTTAAGGTTTACATCAGAGGGATGTGCATCTCTAGGGAAGCTGGAGTCCTGAAGGCTATAAGGCAAGCCCTGACCAATTCTGAAACTAAGCTTAAAGCCCTGGAACAGGAGTATCTCTCCACTCCGACCCCAGCAACCCTAGCTGCGATCAGATCAGAGCTGGAATAGTTTGAGTCACATGCCATGAGAGACGTGCAATACTATGCTTGCCCTGTTGCTGCCCGTAAATAAGGGGAGGGGGACAGACCGGGTAGAACCCTGGCCAGGCTGGTGCGTGCGGAGCGTTGTAAGACCCACATTGATAGCATTATAGATGAGAATGGGCTGAGGCACTGGTCAGACCAGTCCATACTAGACACATTCGCTAGCTTTTATGCCAATCTATATGGTCCCCAGCCTGAACACTCAGCCCAGGACCTGGACGACCTGCTGGAAAGCATTCCTATGACTCTTATCTCCCGGGACACCAGGAAGCGACTGGACGCTTCGTTCACCTTGGATGAGATTATCCAGGTGATATCAGACCTTCCCAAAAACAAGGCGCCTGGCCCGGATGGGCTCAATTCTGAGTTCTACCAGGAGCACGTGGCTATATTGGCACCTGGTCTACACGGGGTCTGGGCCGAACCACTTCGATTAAACATCCTCCCCCCTTCCTTAAGGGAAGCCTTAATAACAGTCCTCCCCAAACATGGAAAACCCCCGGATGAATGTGGGTCCTACAGGCCCCTATCCCTTATTAACACTGACACGAAAATCTATGCTAAGATAATCGCAAACAGGTTTCTCCCTTTCATGTCCCACATGGTCCATGCAGACCAAAGTGGTTTCATTCCCAGTCAATCCATGGCACTCAACATCCGTCGTCTGTTTAATTTGATGTCCAGAATTGACCCGAACGCTGATGCTGTGGCGGTAACACTAGATGCCAAAAGGCTTTTGATATGGTCTCATGGCAATAACTGTGGGCCGTGCTGGAGAAAATGGGAGTGGGGCCAAACATGATCTCTTACATAAAACTCTTATACACGGGTCCACTAGCTAGGGTCCTTGTAAACTCTCTTCCCTCCTCTCCCTTCACGCTACACCGGGGTACTCGCCAGGGATGCCAATTCTCACCCCTCCTTTTTGCGCTCGCTATCGAACCCATGGCTGACCATGTAAGAGGGCGTCACATCAATAAAGGCATTCAGTTACTGGACACACCGGAAATCATCTCACTTTACCCGGATGACGTGCTCTTGTATGTCAGAAACCCCTCCACATATCTGGACCTGATCATCCGTGACATTACCAAGATAGGCACATACTCAAGTTTCACAATCAACTATTCTAAATCTGAAATTTCCCCTCTCACTGTAGCAACTCAGCAACCGGCATGTGAGTACCCCCTACGCTGGTCCCCGGGTGGAGTTAGGTATCTCGGGGTACAGGTGTCGTTAACCAAATCCTCCCTATTGACAGACAATTACGAGGCCATGGTCCAGCTCGTCGTCTCCAAGTTCTCCAAATGGCGCAATCTACCGCTATCCCTGGCGGGCAGACTCTCTCTAATAAAGATGATTGTGGTCCCCAAGCTTCTGTACGTCGTCACTAACGTACCAGTCTGGCCCGGGGTGCAATACTTTAAGAGGCTCCACTCGGAGTGCGCACAATTTCTCTGGCATCCAGGTTTGGTACGCAAGAAGTGGCAACATATGACGTTACCCTATGATAAAGGGGGGTTCACAGCCCCAGACCTCCATCTGTACTGGAACGCGGCGCAGGCCCAACACGCCTCTCAGTGGTACACGTTCCAAAATCCGCCCCTGCATGTAAAACTTGAGAAGCTGGCGGGGGGTGGGACTAATATCATGACCCTGCTACTGCACCGCACATTCCAAACAGAAGCCCAGGCAGACCCGGTGGCCACCACGATCAGGGCCTGGAAGGGTATCCTGGGCTCTGAGCAGGAGCAACACCCATACTATAAGTGGCTTCCCTTGTGGCAATTTCCCAGACTCCCCCCCACACACGACCAACACCTTGTACGACACTGGGAAAATCTGGGCTATCGAGCCCTTGCTGACCTCTTCCCTGATGGTACGTTTGTCACCCCTCAAACATGGAGCCCGGAACATTCCAATTCTTCGCTTGAGCTGCTGCAGTATTACAGACTTAGAGCAGCAGTACATGCTATGTGGCCCTCATACCCAAACGAACCCCCAGACTCACCTGAAATACAATATATAGCAAACTCCAGGAGGCACCAAGGGTATAATATCCAATTTGAAAAAAAAAAGCTGGAGAAAACAGTGGATAAGTCTCTCAAACCACGTGCAGCATGGGCTAGGGAGCTTGGAACGGAATTGACAGACGGTCTATGGGGCAAAATGTGCGCACACATGTGCAAGGTCTCCCTTAGCGCCAGATTCCGCTGCATACAATTCAAGCTCCTCAACAGGCTCTATTATACACCGTACAGAGTGCCGACATTTACACGTACCCCGACTCATGTATGCCCTAAATGCAAATCCTGTGAAGCAGATCACATACACATGTTCTGGTCCTGCGCCGCACTCAACACGTTCTGGGTAGCTGTGACGGAGGCGCTCTCCGAAATAATTGGTTCCCCGGTGAATATGGACCCACTAGCCCAGTTGTTTGGTATCTGGGAGGGGGAGAATGTAAGGAAAATGTCAAAATTCTTAAATATGAGTGCCATTGTGGCCAAAAGATGTATATTGCAATGCTGGAAGCGCCATAATCCCCCCACCCTTATGATATGGCTGAAAGCCCTTACCTGGATAGAAATGTGCGAAGAAGAATACATTGGATCCCTGCCAATCTCATCACGCCCCAAAAACGTTTGGTCAGAATTCTGTAGCTACCTGAACAATAGAGACGAAGTGGAATGGAGGTCTACTCCCCCACCAGTACAGCCCGACACGCCATGTGAACTGTAACTCTCCCTACTTTTTTTCTAATTGGCGCCTCACCGAGACATCAACCGCCCTTAACCTGAGATGTTTAATTTAGTCATGTTGTGCTACCGTTTGTGCAACTATGTTGTTAGCCTATTGCTATGTAATTTGTGCTGTACCAGTCTTAACCTTCTGCCAATAAACAAAGGTTTTTTAAAAAAATGGATCTCCTGGGGGCATACCATCTGGTACGTGTAAAAGAAGGCGACGAATGGAAGACTGCTTTCTGCACTAAGTATGGGTTATTCGAATACCAGGTGATGCCTTTCAGGTTGTGCAATGCACCAGCAGCCTTCCAATACTTCATGAACAATGTCCTTCGTGAACTCATTGACGTTTGTGTTGTCGTATATATCGATGATATTCTAGTATACTCCTCTTCAGAATATGACCATGTGAAGCACGTCCGCGCAGTCCTTGAGAAATTGCGCCAGCACAAACTATATGCAAAACTGGAAAAATGTGTTTTTCATACCACAGAAGTTGAATTCCTTGGGTTTATCCTGACCCCAAAGGGAGTCCGAATGGACTCACGAAAGGTGGACGCAATCCTTAAGTGGTCATCACCAAGTTCAGTTAAAGGAGTACAAAGCATGCTCGGCTTTGCCAATTTCTACCGCAGATTCATCCCGGATTTTTCACATGTTGTACATCCCATCACAGCACTCTTGCAAAAAAATAAATGCTTTATGTGGACTGACGAAGCTGAAAATGCCTTCCAAGAGCTGAAAGCGAAATTCACGTCTGCACCTGTATTAAAGCACCCGCGCCCTGAACTTCCATACATAGTGGAAACCGATGCATCCAGTCTAGCCATGGGAGCTGTCCTGTCTCAAAAGGACCCTGAAACTGGCCAGCTTCATCCAGTAGCATTTTGGTCCAGAAAGTTCTCGGCACCCGAGTTAAACTATGCGGTTACCGACAAGGAGTTATTAGCCATTAAATCCGCCTTCAAGGCTTGGCGGCACTATCTTCTCGGTGCCAGGCATACCATACTGTGATCACCGATCACCGGAACGTACAGTATTTAAAGACAGCCAAGGCCCAATCGTCACGTCAACTCCGATGGGCATTGTTCTTTGCAGAGTTTGATTTCGTAATTACCTATCGACCAGGTTGTAAGAATAGTAAAGCAGACGCCTTATCCCGAATAGGGATGGGAGAGGCAGAAGTGAACCCAGAACCAGTACCTATAATTTCCGAACAAAGAATTCTTGGCATGACTACTCTACAGACACTAGAGGACATTCAGGTAAAGAACCAGCAACTCTTTGATCCTACAGCCCTGCACGACTGGGTAAAAAAAGGCCCGGACTACTCTGTCACCAATGATCTGCCTTATTACCAAGGGCGGCTATTTCTGCCACACAAGGAACTACAAGAGCTAGTCATTTCCCGTTATCATGATACCCTAATTGGGGGGCACCCAGGTATTGCAAAAACTGAAGCTAAAATTAAAAGACAATTCTGGTGGCCCACCTGGCGAAAGGATATTAAATCATTTGTGATGTCTTGTGGCATTTGCGCCCAAAACAAAAGTCAAAAGAAAAAACCAGATGGACTCTTACAACCTTTAGACATTCCGCCTACACCATGGCACACCTTATCGTTAGACTTTATTACTGATCTACCCCCATGCAATGGATTTAACACCATTCTAGTTATTGTGGATCTTTATTCCAAGATGGCCCACTTTATTTCTTTAAAGGGATTACCTTCAGCTTCAATCCTGGCCAAGGAGTTCGTCGAAAACACTGTTCGCATACACGGATTTCCGTCCATATTGGTCTCTGACCGGGGCAGTCAATTCATTTCACATTTTTGGAAAAAATGCTGTCAATTGGCGCAAATCGATGTGAGGTTATCGACCAGTCACCACCCCCAGACCGATGGTCAAACGGAGAGGACCAACCAGACTCTCGAACAATACCTGCGTTGTATGTTACATCAGACTGAGTAATTGGAAAGACATTCTTTGGATCGCTGAATATGCATACAATAATTCAGTACACTCTGGAACTGGACAAAGCCCCTTTTATACCTTATATGGGCACCATCCTAGAACCTCAGACCTTCACTCACCCCAACACTTAGAAATGCCTGCAGTGGACCATCTGCACGCTACGATCACACAAGCCTTTAAGGAAGCAACCACACATTTGAAACAGGCGAAAGAAAAATACAAGAAAGATGCTGATCGGCATAGAAGTGATACTCCACAATACCAGATAGGGGACCAAGTATGGTTAGCTACAAAACATATACCTCTAAAGGGAACACAGACCTTTAACCCCAGATATTTGGGACCTTACTCTATTAAGGCCATTATCAACCCGGTGGCTGTCAAGTTGGACTTGCCTGCTAATATGCAAATTCACCCCGTCTTTCATGTGTCACTTTTGAAGCCAGTGCAACCAGGGACAATACTAACCAAGCCACCAGACCCTATCCTTGTAGACGGAGAACCCGAATTTGAAGTTAAGAAAATCCTGGACTCCAAGCTGATAAAGTAAAAACTCTTTTATTTAATTGACTGGAAAGGTTACAGACCACAGGAAAGGTCATGGGAACCTAGTGACCATGTTCATGCATCCCGATTGGTGAACAAATTCCACCGAAATTTCCCAGACAAACTGAAACCACAGGGATGAACGACGTTAGGAGGGGCCTTGGGGGTGGGGGTTTTTTCGTGCTGTCATGATGCCTACCCCCGGGGACCCAGACCACGTCCAGCAACCCCAGAAGCATGCATCAAGTTATCCTAAGCAAGCCCAACAACCCCTGCTAGGGGCTATCTGGGTCCAGTCCTGGCGCCTATGGCGCCAGGTTCATATGGAGAGTCAGTCCTGGCGCCATAGGCGCCAGGCTCATAGATTAAAACTTACCTGATGCAGACCATGTTGCAAACTTACCTGATGCAGACCATGGTGCAAGAGCTCCAAGCCAAAAGAGGCTTGGAAGGGACTACTTTACTTACAGACTATTTTTTACTCGGGTGGGGCTGGGGAGGAATACTTAGCTGGGTTTACTTTGGAGGCTATTTAAACCACGCCCGAAGAGCAGCACGCGCTTCGCGTTATTCTGCATCCAGCAGCGTAACGCTCACCGTGCCTGCAAGTCTGCATCCAGCCTTCTGTCACGACCGCCTCGAGTTTGGAGCGCCTAGAAAAAGGGAGAAAGAAGGAGAAAAGGTTAGAACAAGAGCAATACCTTTGATCCTTACCTGAATTTCCGATCCATCGCGCCTTCGAGCTGGAAGAAAGAAGTTATTTTATGCGTGTTGCCTCGCCTGCTGCAGCGCAGCGCTGAGCTCACCGGCCTTCGCAGCATCTTCACATTCCACCGCATCCTCCTGCATGTTCCCGCCGCACTCGGGCACATAAGGAGAAGACAAGAACAGCAAGGTGAGACAAGGGAAAACACAGAGGAATATTAGTTACCCCCCCATAGTCTTACCTGATTTTACCACTGGGGGTACTATTCCTCTTCACGGGTCGGCGCAGCTTCCATTGCATCTTCGCCGAACCTCAGCCCCTAAGGGGAAACAAAATGACAGCAAGGTGAAACAAAGGGACTAACAAGGGGAACCCTCCTCACCACAATAGACTTTCCTGATTTTACCGCCGGAGGTATTATTCCCCAAGACTTCATACTTTCTCTCAGCGCCTGAATAAGGGAGAAAGCAACAGGTTACATATTGACATTATTTTATCGAACTGTGTTGGAAAATACAAATCCTTACCAGAATGCTACCGGTTGCCACGAGGAACTCTTCATTAGGGTCAAGCTGCAACCTGCAAGGAATCGGACAGGAGTGAAAGTCAAGCATTTGAACTCTTACAAACTTTATACTTACGGCGTCTTGCTGGGAATCTCGGAGTCAATATTGTTCTGGAACTCACCAATTCCTTCGAGCCAGTGAAGCAACTGGTTATCAACGCGCCCCTGCGCTCAATGCAGGATGGAGAGCTCATCTTTTCAAACCATCAGGTGAGACTATAAGAGGGGACATCAAAGGCGATCTGTGGGGAGAACAGCAGGGGTGGGGGGATTTACGCTCAACTCCACGGGTGGTTAATTCCCTTTCTCCATTTGCAGAAGAATATTCCTACGGGCCAAGCAAACGAAGCTAGGTGGGCCAGTCCAGTCTGTCATCTCGGCCCTGCGTGTCACATTAGTGGAGACCGCAGCTGTCCAGTTCCGATCGACGCCTTTGTGGGAGCCAGGTGAGTGTAACAGGTGTTTCACTGACACTTCACCTCTTACGAAGGCAGCGTTAGCTCCCTGGTCTTTCCGTCATCGTTTCCTCGTTCACCCTGTGCCGACTCCCAGCTGATCATACGGCTTCGGCTGCCTTCGACGAGCTGACTGACTCCTCCTCCACAACAGTGGGGCTTCAATGCTGCTCCGCTGAGACCTTCCAGCTGATCGACCACACAGCTGATCCCACGGCTTCAGCGGTCTTCGACAAGCGGACTCCTTTTCTGCAAAGGTGGGGGCTCGTCTCCGCTCTTCCTCACCTTCTCCCTCTGCGAGGTACGAGCCGGGGCCGAACTACGAGACTCACAGTTGGTGGATAGTACGGCCTTCTCCCAACGTTGGGTCTCTATCCCTCTCTCTCGATCTTCACCAATTCACTACTGCAAACTATTGTAATTTATGATAACTTCACAAGATGCTCAACCTGAGCGTATCTTGGCTTAACCTTCATGGCACCTGTAACTCAGTAGGCCCATTCATATACGATTTCCTCTTCCGAGGTAGCCTTTTCCTCCTCACCCTTCTCTGCAGGCTAAAAAAAAAAAAAAAAAATTCCAGTATTAAAGTAAAGCACCTTCTTGGGAGATCTCTTTATCTCTCATTGGAGCTCTCAGATGTCTTTCCAATAGCTATGGCCCTCCCCTCGCTTATGACATCATCCGTTTACTCTTCCTGCTTAGCATAGGCCCAAGGGGAATTGTAGTTAATTGGCTCTGATATGTCTCAACCTCCTCTGGCATCATCACAAACGCCCTCCCCCTTCACCTCCAAACAGACCAGACCTTCCTAAGCTTAAGGAAAAATACGAAAACCTGGCTTGCCTCAAATGACATCTGAATGCAACCATGTTGTTCTGCAATCTTACTTTGTATTATATTGTATTGCACTTTACCTGTAATTTCCCTGTACTGTAAATAATGTCTTGCCTGTAATTACCCTGCACTGTACATGAAAACTGCATATTTTTGTCACGCCCAGATACCTGCGGGTGAGGAGCGCTTTATAAATAAACAAATAAACAAACCCTGCATTTGTTATGCACTGAAACCTTTTCACACATTATATGCTGTTATAAGTCTTACAAGTACATTTTCAAAACCCAAAGGCCATTTTGCTGCCTTTTGATGAATTGCATTCTGGTATGTGTAGTCTTCCAGTCAAGATGGTGCTGGGGAGTATAATGTAGTAGTTTCTTACCTGAACTCCATTTCTCCAGCGTTGGTATCTTTCTTGGATTCATGTGCTGTGAATATTCCCAGTCATCAGGCTGGGAAACCTTGGTCACTTTAACTTAGCGTTTTTCTATGGAAAACTTCGACACTTTAGTGTCCTATCAACATCCTTTTTGGGTGCTTTAGTCCCCACCAATAGGACGTAGGCTATAGCCCCACCCCCGCAGCTTCCCTTCAGATTTTAACCTCCAAAGTAGAGGGAACTCGAGCCAGGTTTGCCTACAGGGGCGGCCGGCAGGCACATGTGAATCCATGAAAGATACCAACGATGGAGAAATGGAGTTTATAGGTAAGAAACTACTCCCTTCTGCAGCATTTGATCTTTCATGGATTCACATGCTGTGAATAGATTACATAGCAGTACCAATCATGCATGGCAGAGTGTAGAAGGCAAACCAATGAAAAAAAACATCACATATACGAGACAACAAACCCATCAAGTGACCAAGTTCAAAATAAACACCCCGAAGCTGCAGGGCTTACCTTATTGGAACAGGCGTTGCAGGACCGCACGTCCCACCTGTACATCATCACCATGCTGCTTGCCCAGACAGTAATGCCGGGTAAAGGTATGCGGCACCGCCCAGGAGGCCGCCTGACAAATGTCCACCAGCGGAATCCCTGACCATAACGCCGCAGACGAAGCCGTGGACCTAGTCGAGTGAGCCTTAGGATCCCTCCTCAAAGGCTTCCCAGCTTTAGAGTGGCACAACAAAATAGTAGAGGACACCCAACGTGAGAGTCCCTGTTTGGAGATAGCCTGTCCCTTGTTGGACAGACCATAAGCCACAAACAGCTGCTTTGACTTCCTGAAGTCTTCAGTGCGATTCAAATAAAACGTTAACGCCCTCTTAACGTCCAGAAAATGCAGGGCCCGTACTGCAGGCGTGGATGTCGAAGCAAAAAACGAGGGCAAAACAATAGAAGATAGTTTGTGAAATGCTGTTGGCACTTTGGGAATAAAGTGCGGGTTAGTGGCCAGAATAACCTTATCCTTCAGGAATCTCCTCTGTTTAGTGTTCAGTTAGTAAAGCATTTTATGAAGGGGTTATTTTGAACTTTTCCTCCTATGAAGAAGTTTTCACCGGTATGGAGCCTTAATGTGGTACTTCTCCAGCATGGGGTCTGGCATGGATTCACATCGTCGTCAGGCTGGGAATCCTCGGTAAAGAAAAAACCAGTATCAGTTTCGATTCTGATCTGTCATTCGTAGTAATAACCAATCACTGATCTCTGCGTCATACTGACCACAGCCAATGACTGCCCTCTACCTAAGCCCCGCCTCTGGCAGCCATCTTCAGATTTGGAAGCGCGTGAAGTGGCAGTATGACCAAGTGAAGAGCCGCAGAGGGGTAGGCGGGAGGGTTCGCATGTGAATCCATGCCAGACCCATGCTGGAGAACAACAGTTACAGGTAAGTAACTTGTTCCTTCTCCAGCATGGGGTCTGGCATGGATTCACATGCTCATGAATAAAGAATACATAGCAGTACACACATGTACAACCACGGGCGGTGGCAAAGGCTCAACATTAAGCATTACATCAAACTCAACATTAAGCATCTTACCTCCTCACCAGGCTCACCTCAGGCGAACAGGTTGCGCAGGACTGCTTGGCCGACCCTGGACTCCTCCCTGGAATCCCGGTCGACGCAGTAGAATTTCGTGAAGGTGTGCGTCGACCTCCACGTAGCAGCCCTGCATATGTCCAGCAGGGGCACACCAGATAGGAACGCCGTGGTAGCTGCGATCGCTCTGGTGGAATGGGCTCTCGGACGGCCAGGCAGCGGTCGGTTTGCCAACCCGTGACAGTACATGATACAGTCGGAGAGCCATCTGGAAATGGAAGCCTTCGAGAGAGCCTTCCCCTGATTGACAGGTCCAAAGTTCACAAAGAGTTGTGACGTCTTCCGAAAACACTTTGTGCGGTCCACGTAGAACATCAGCGCTCTAGCCACATCCAGCGAGTGCAAAGTCCTCTCAGCCGGCGACGAAGGCGACGGGAAGAACACAGGCAACACCAAGGGTTCGTTGAGATGGAAGTCCGACGGTACCTTGGGCATGAAGGAGGGGTGCGTCCTGAGCACTACCCTCGTGTCGTGAAAAGTCAAGTACGGGGCATTACAGGAAAGGGCCTGGATCTCTCCCACTCGTCGTGCGGAGGTGATGGCCACAAGAAACGCTGTTTTCCACGACAGAAATTTCAACGGAGCCGAGTGCAGAGGCTCGAACGGAGGTCCCATGTGCTTGGTCAGCACCACGTTGAGCTCCCATGCCGGGGCCGGAGCCTTCACCGGCGGGAACGATCTGAACAGTCCCTTCATGAACTCTTTCACCAGACGATGAGACCACAAGGACGTCCGCCCCGTGGTTCTGGTGTATCGGGAGATCGCAGCAAGATGAATCTTGATGGACGCGTGTGCCAGTCCAGCTTTGGCCAGCGTCAGCAGGTACGGCAGTACTTGGGGAGCCGTAATCCGTAGAGGGTTAATCTTCTGTGCGTGGCACCAGACAGAGAACCTCTTCCATTTGTGTCCGTAGCATTTAAGAGTCGAGGACGCCCTGGCCTTTGCAAGAACCTCTCTGCAGTCGGCCGGTATGTCGTATCCTCCAAACTCTAGCGCTGCAGGAGCCAGGCCTGCAAGTTCAGTGATTGGCGGGGACGCTGACAAGTCCAGAAGGTCCGGGAACCATATCTGCCTCGGCCACGCAGGTGCGACGAGGATCATCCTGCACCGTGACCTCTTGAGCTGGTTGACGAGCCGGATTAGCAGTGGCAAAGGAGGGAACGCGTAGAGGAACAGGCCCTCCCAGGGGAACGAGAAAGCATCGCCCATGCTCCTCGCCTGGGGAAACCTGCTGGCGAACCTCCGGCACTTGGAGTTCGTCGCCGTCGCGAACAGGTCGATCTGGGGTGTGCCCCACTGTCGGAAGAGGCGATCCACTAGATCCTGCCGTAGCTCCCACTCGTGGCACGAGCGCAGCTCCCTGCTGAGTGAGTCGGCGATGGTGTTTTTTATCCCTGCCAGATGAAACGGCACCAGAAATATCCTTTGGGCGACGGCCCAATGCCACAGGTCCTGCGCCTCCTTGGACAGTGCTGGGGACCTGGTTCCGCCCTGTTTCCTGATGTAAAACATGGTGGTGGTGTTGTCGGTGAAGAGCCTCACCACCTTGCCCTTGAGGGACGGAAGGAAGGACCTGAGGGCCCAAAACACTGCACGGAGCTCCAGGACGTTGATATGTAGGGATTTCTCTGTCGGGAGCCAAAGGCCTCTTGCGTGCAGATTTTCGGTGTGCGCTCCCCACCCTTCCAGGGAGGCATCCGTGGTCACTGTCTCCTGGTGGGCTGGGGTCTGGAAGTCCATGCCCGCCGTCAGATGCGCGCGGGTGCCCCACCACCGGATCGCTCGTCGGAAACTCTCGTTGAGTGTGATCCTTTCCTCGAAGCTGCCCGTCGTTTGGATCCAGCGCGCGTCCAGGAACTCCTGCAACGGGCGCATCCGGAGCCTGCACATGGGAATGAGGTAGATGCAGGAAGACATCATTCCGAGGAGGGACTTGATGGACCTCACCTTGGCCGCGTCGGCCACCAACATCCGCTGCACCTTGCCCAGGATGGTCCTGGTCCTCTCCTCCGACGGGGAGGCCAGAAGGGACACTGTGTTGAGCCTCGCTCCCAGAAACAGAGCGTCTTGCGCGGGTACCAGGTGGGATTTGGCATAGTTCACGGAGAATCCCAGGTCCGTGAGAAGTTGGACGGTCCTTGCCGTGTGAACCACGGCGAGCTCCCTCGTCTTGGCTCGGATGAGCCAGTCGTCCAGGTAGGGGTAGACGTGGACCCCCTCGCGGCGCAGCTGCGCCGCCACCGGTGCGAGGCACTTGGTGAATACCCTGGGTGCCGACCGTAGTCCGAAGGGGAGGGCTTTGAACTGGTAATGACGCCCTTGGACCACAAACCTGAGGAATTTTCGGTGCCCCTTTAGGATGGGAATATGGAAGTAGGCATCCTCCAAATCCAACGACGACAGGAAGTCTCCTTCCTGCAGCTGACCCAGGACGTGCTGGAGGGTGACCATCCGGAACTTCTGCGCCTTGATGAACTTTTTCAGACGTCGCAGGTCCAGGATGGGGCGCCATCCCCCCGTCTTCTTCTTCACGAGGAAGTATCTCGAGTAAACTCCGGAGCCCCGAAGCCTCTTTGGGACGAGTTTGATGGCGCCCTTCCTGAGCATCGCCTTTACCTCCAGGAGAAGTTGAGGGACGTGAAGTTCTTTCCTGGCCACGGGGGGGACGCGCGGGCACCTTCTTTGAAACTCGAGCGCGTGGCCCCGGGCCAAGGCGTCCAGCACCCGACGGTCGGTGGAGATGGACTCCCACACGCTGACGAAGCTCGCCAGCCGGCCTCCCACCGGGGTGCTTCGGTGGGGGCCCGACCCCACGGCCTGTTCAATCCTGCTTCGACGAGGCTTTGCCGCCTTGACCTCCTTGGCGACGACGGCGGGGTCCACCAGACTTGCCTCATCCTCTGTAGGCCTCCTGAGACGACGAGCAGGCCGCTTGACGGTAGGTGGAGAAACCGCCGCCGGAACCTTTGGAGGCGCCCTTGCATCCGTTGCTCCGAAAGGGCGTCCGTCGTCGTTGCAGAACTCCAAGGGCCCGGGCCGTCTCAGTGTCCGCTTTAATGGCCTGAAGGGAATCGTCCACTGTTTTCCCAAACAAGTTGTTCCCATCGAAGGGCATGTCCAGGACTCTGGTCTGAACGTCTTGACGGAACTCCGTAGCCTTGAGCCATCCACGCCGCCTAAGGCAAACGCTGTTGCCCAACTGGCGGAACCCAGTGTCGGCGATGTCCGTCGCAACGGTAATGGCGTGGTCCGAAGCCACCTCACCTTCCTGCAGGATCTCCAGGGCCTCTGCCCTCTTGTCGTCCGGCAGGAAGTCCAGCAGGGGAGCCAGTTTGTACCAGAGCTCCCTGTCGTAGCGGGCCACGATAGCCAAGGCGTTGGCCGCTTTAATCGTCGTCGCTGCAGACGAGATGACTCTGCGTCCCATAGCGTCCAATTTCTTTCCCTCGCCGTCGGTTGGGGAAGTCGATGTGGAGGCCGCACCCCCCCGCTTTCTTCCTGGCCGCCGCGGAGACGACGGAGTCCGGGGTAGGCTGCGCCCGGAGGCACAGGGGGGCCGTGTCCGGGACCCGGTACTTCTTCTCGTACCGGTCTCTTCTAGCTGGCGTCGTGGAAGGGTTCTTGAGGAGGGTGAGGCCCTCATCCCAAATGTCGTCCAATAGAGGCACTGCGAGGACCGTCTTCCTCTTGGCCTCGCGCCGCTGATAAAGGAAACCTTCCTTCTTCTTCTCCTTAGGGCAGAGTTGGAAAAGCTCGGATGCCCTGGTGATCATGGAGTGGAACGATCCAATCTCGTCGGGCGGAGAAGCCCTGGTGGGAGGCGACGACGGTACATCCTCGTCGTATACCTCGTCGTCCGTACCCGTCGCTGCCGTGTCAGTCCCCGTATCATCCCCTCGGGTGGACGGGGAGGAGGGCTGGACGGAGCGCGACGGCTGAAAAGGAGGTGGAGGGTGGATCCTTCTTTTCTTGGCAGGGGGAACACCAGAAGGTCCCGGTTCTGGGTCCCCTGACGGGAGAGGTTCCTCCGTCGGCAACGGTAGTCTCGTCCTTATCTCTGAGCATAAGGACTGTATAGCCAACAAAATGGCCGCCGAGTTGTCTTGCGGCGCTGGCAGAGGGGAATCCGACGTGCGATCAGGGGCCCCGTCGGTACCCTCGACGATGTCGTCGTCACCTGCGTCGGGATCCATCCCGACGGGCCGGTCTTCTTCCACGCCGAGGCCGTGGCTTAAGACCTCGACCAGCTCCTCCTCCGAGGTTGAAGCCGAATCTACGACGACGCCCTGCCCCCCCTTTTTCTTCCCCTCGGGGGATTTCACGGGGGTCCTATCGATGGGCACAAAAGAGGACTCCCTCCGAGGTGGCAGGGAAACTCTGAGCCCCGAGGTCGCCACCACTGGTCTAGCCTCCACAGGCTGAGCCAGGGCCGCCGCGACAGTTTCGATAGAGGGCTTGGCCGGATGGATTAAGGCCTTCACCACCTTAGGTGCGCTCACCGCCTTATCCTTGAGGGGGGTGGACACTGCCTCGCTCCCCCTCCGCCTTCGAGCTCGACCGGGGCCTCTCCAGGAGCTTCGCCGGGTGCTCGGCCTTCCTCTTACCCGACCCAGAGCGTTGGCTCGTGGTTGATGGTGCCGGGGAGGGTGCGCCCTGCCTGGCGCCCGTAGAGCCCGACCGTTCGGCGCTCCCGGTGCCAGCGGACTCGCGGTGCTTGGCCTTATGTTGGACCCCCGTCGCCGGGGCGTCCTCAAAGGTCTTAGAAGACCGCTCGGATTTCTTCCTCTTCTTCTCGCCGGACGGGCTCTTCCCTTCTAGCCAGTTGGCGAGACGTTGATGGCGGTCCTTCATGGTCCGCTCCGACATGTTGCCGCAAAACGCACAGTCCTTCTCCACGTGCGTCTCGACCTCATGTAGGCAGTAAAGACAAAAAGAGTGTTCGTCCTCCTTGAAGACGTTCTGCAGCTGGCATCCAGGGCAGACCCTGAACAGCTTTCCGGGCGTCGAGCTTCCCTTCTCCTGGGCCATGACCGGGCCTGAGAAACTTCTGGAGTCCTCCAAAAGCGTAGCTCGACGAAATCTTCACCCTTGAGGGGCGCAGACGAATCCGACACGGGTCCCCGTTGATCGGATGGAGAGTCGGTGGAGCTTGAGGCTCTTTTGACCGAAAAAACGAAGTTTTTGAGAAAAAACGTGAAAAAAATAGCACTAACGCTCGAGAGCAATAGCACGAGGATCCCAACACATGAACGTGCGGTAAAAATCTGAAGATGGCTGCCAGAGGCGGGGCTTAGGTAAAGGGCAGTCATTGGCTGTGGTCAGTATGACGCAGAGATCAGTGATTGGTTATTACTACGAAAGACAGATCAGAATCGAAACTGATACTGGTTTTTTCTTTACCGAGGATTCCCAGCCTGACGACGGGGAATATTCATGAGCATGTGAATCCATGCCAGACCCCATGCTGGAGAAGTACCACATTAAGGCTCCATACCGGTGAAAACTTCTTCATAGGAGGAAAAGTTCAAAATAACCCCTTCATAAAATGCTTTACTAACCGAACACTAAACAGAGGAGCCACATGACCTAGATATCGCAGCCAAATGTACCTTAATGGAGGTCAATGCTAGGCTCTCTTCCGCCAAATGCAACGGGTACAGGAGAACCTGCTCTGGGAAAATGTTCACAGGGTCAACCCCAGGCTGGGCCTTAGACAACACGCAAAAACCTTTTCCATTTACGTCCGAATGAGATATTTGTGGATGGTGCCCTTGCTGCCTCCGAAATACGTCGACAGTTCTGGAAAATACCTAAATGGCCGAACTCTGAGTAGCCAGGAGCCAGGCCGTCAGGCTGAGAGACCCCGGATTGTGATGCCAAACTCTGCCCTCGTCCTGAGACAAAAGATCGGCAGCCACCCCCAACCGAACCAGCTTTGCCATCGACAAATGAAGGCGATCGGAGAACCACGTCTGCCTGGGCCAGAACAGAGCCACCAGAATCACACGGCATTGGTATCTCCGAATCCACTGGATGGTTCCCCAAATGAGCAGAAATGGGGGAAATGCATACGCGAACCGGCCCATCCACAGGAACGAGAACGCATCCCCCAGAGACTTTAGATGAGCCCTTCTGCTGACGAACCCCTGGCACTGCGTGTTTTCCACAGTTGCAAAAATATCCAACAGGGTTTGCCGCCATTTCCGGAAGATCAGTGAAACCTGCTGCTCCTTCAGCTTCCACTTGTGCAGCTGGCCAGCGTCCCCGCTGAGCACGTCTGCCTGAACATTCAACACTCCCGGCAGATGATAGGCCACAATGCTGATCTCGTGAGCCAGTGCCCTTGGCCCCTCTCTGCCACTGGCACCGGTTCTATAGCCCCTTTCTCCAGCATAAGAATCACTTCCTGCCGCAGGATTTGAAGATGCGGTTGTAAGACAAACATTGGTGGAATGGGAACCAACAAACACTTGAACTCCAACGAGTGGCCTAGACGCACCATGTCCAACACCCAACGAACCGATGTTATTTTCCTCCACTTTTCCACGTGCATAGCCACCTTGCCCCCCAGTACATTGTCCTGAAGGCAGTCATTGTTGCGGGATAGCTTGCCTCCCTTTAGAAGCTGAGGACTGCGAACCCAGCTTCCGCTGAGACTGGAAGTCCTGACTCTTCTGCGCCGACTGGGCCAACCATCAATATCCTTGCGAGGAATAACTGGGCCTACTGTAACCACGGTCCCTGGTGAAAGCAAACCGGGCATTACCTGAAGCACCCCGGAATGGCCGAAAGGAGCAAAAAGAAAATCACTCTGTAAGGAACCCAAGGACTTCTCTGTTTCCGTATCCTCATTTATCCCTTTCAGGGCTTCATCGATCTTCTCACCAAACAAGTGCTCCCCCTTCACAGGGCATGCCGATGAATTTGTATTGTACTTCTGGCCAAAGGTCACTGCATTTGAGCCGGGCCTGTCATCGAAGCACCACCCCATTGTTGATCTGCTTAAACCCAGACGCAACCAGGTCCACGGCAATATTTATGATATGGTTGGAGGCCTCTTCACCCTTACGCACCAACAGCATGGCGTCCTTGCGGTGCTGCTCCGGCAGATGTTCCAGAATAGAAGCCAGCCTATGCCACATTTTGCGATCATATCTAGCCATGATCACCAATGAATTTGCCGCCTTAACCATCGTCGCCCCAACAGTCAAAACCTTCTTCCCCAACGCGTCCTGCCTCCTGGCCTCACTGTCCGGAGGAGTAACACACTTGTGCTGACTTCTGGCCTTCCGGCAGGCCGCCGCCAACACCACCACCAACGCAGGCGTGGGCTGTGACACCAAGCATTTTGGGGTAGACTCTGGAGCTTTGAACTTCTTCTCAAGCCGACCTTTGACAGCCGGCTCTGAAAATGGAGGGTGCATCGTGCGCAGTCCCTCCTGCCACACATGGTCAAGAATAGGCATGGAGAATACAGCCTTCCTTCTCTTGCCCATATGATCGAACAGGAAGCAATCCTTCCGCTCCTCTTCTGGTGCCAATCCAAACTCTACACACGCCTTAGACATCATGGCGTGGAACGCCCCAATAACATCTGGTGGGGATGGTTGTGCCAGACTCCGGGGCTGTTCCACCTCCACATCCGTATCCCATGCGTCGTCCCTCGTCGGTGACGACGAAACCATAGACAAAGTGTCCCGCGGGACACTCTCTGGCTCAGACTTCTTCTGGATACGACTATGGATGACCTTCCCTCACCGGCAACGGCACTGGCAACCGTGCCGGAGGAGACTTCCTCAGAGGTGCACCAGGAACCTCGACCACTGGCACCGCCGGGTTCACATTCGGAGGATGCAACCTCGCATCCAGCTGACCCAACAACGACTGCAGCGTGGACAGTACTTGGAGGGACAAAAGAGACTGTGGGTTAACCAGCGGATAACCTGCTAGACCAGCGCCCATTCCACTGGAAGTCAAAGGCCCCACACTTTGAAGGCCCAAAGCAGACGGGCCCAGTACAGGATCCTGTTCGTCTTCAACCTCCGATGCCATTGAAAAAGTCACCGGATCTTGATGCAGAACGTTGTCAGGCAGAAGTGAATCAAAGGCGGAAAATTGCCACGCCCCACTAGTCAACAACAATCCTTCTGTTTCCACTTGTGTGGACGAGAACAGCATTGGTCCGCTGTCAATCACTGTCGTCGCCAGAGCCGACGACACCACAATTGTAGCCTGCAGTCCAACCGTCGACGACGGGTCCACCGTCGACGAGGTTGTCGTTGGCACCGCCTCCCTCGGCATTGACTTCACCAGAGACCCGGCTTTCTTGGCAGCACTGGACCGGTGTTTAGAAGACTCCTGGCTGGAGGACGACCTGTGATGGTCCCCGGAAGACGAGGGCTTCGATGACGATTCCTTCAGCTTGGACAAGCCCTTCTCCTGCGCCGTCGACTTCTCGGGCCTACTACCAGACCCCGGGAATGGTCCAACCGGCCATGCTTGGATGAAGATGTACCCTTCGACAGCAGCTTACTGGAAGAAGATTTACTGCTCTTCCCCACCTCCGATGTTGGCAAATCAGGACGATGTTTCTTGGCCGGAGGTTCGTCCGACGCTGCACAGCGATGTTCCGCAGACTTCACAGCCCGCTCCGAGGACACGCTCCGGACCGACCCCACCTCCGAGGCCGAGTATGTGCCCTCATTGAGCCAACAGATAAGCCGCCGATTGCGGTCCTTAAGAGTATTCCGCGAGAACCCTCGACAAATCTCGCAAGTGTCTGCCGAGTGATGGGGGTAAAGGCAGTAGAGGCAATCCATATGGCCGTCACGTTCATACACCACCTTCAAGCCACAAGTAGCACAGGGCCGAAAAAGAGACTTCTTTTGAGCCCCTGAAGCCATCGTAACTCTCGATTACGAAGAAGCACCTGCAAAAAAATGAAGAACACGAGGTGATCCCAATAGTTTGAAGACGGTTGACATCTGAAGATAAGCCGCAGGGACGGGGCTATTTATACCATACGTCCTATTGGTGGGGACTAAAGAACCCAAAAAGGACGTTGATAGGACACTAAAGTGTCAAAGTTTTCCATAGGAAAACGCTAAGTTACAGTGATCAAGGTTTTCCAGCCTGACAACAGGGAATATTCACAGCATGTTAATCCATGAAAGATCCAATGCTGGAGAATACCACAATTGTACACTTTCTGCCCAACATATTTCTATACAAATTTATAGATTTGAGTGAATAACTTACTATGGTATATGCACGTTTCAATTCATCTTTATAAAGCAGAGTATTTTTGAAAGACAGGCATGGAGTTGAGGAGGGGAAACGATGAGTGGGCAAGTGAGTCATGAATATCTGTCCAGGATGTGGCAAGGGAGGTTGCAATCCTGGAGACTGGTGTAGTTATTTTGCCTGGACTGTGGGCATGTGCTGCCTTACAGGGCATACGTAAAGGAAACATGTGGGTGGACAGCTTAACTTTTTTCAGAAGGCGGAGGCAACCCCATTGGGTGTTTTTGATGTTAGTAATCTTGCTCAATCAATTTGCTACCAGGATTTCAGTCAGGTTGTCATGTTCCAAGTGCAGACTCTGACCCAAAAAAACACATAAAATTGTCATAAAAACAGACGTCTGTTATTGTTATTTTGTTATGCAGGGAATATTTCACTGCAGTTTGCTGGCTTCAAAAGGTGAGCACAGTTTATACTTTGACAGCATATTTATTGGAAAAAATCCTCTCAGGTTATTTTTATGGTGTCGATAACCTTTTTTGAAAGGCCAATGCTCTTGTCTTGAGAACTTTCTTCTAAGGGGAAAGGTCAATTGAACTAAGTTTGCATATTAAGATATGTTCACTTAGTGTGTGTATGTATATTCATGGGTACTACCTTTTGATTTTCGCTATGGGGCAAACGATCACAAACACAGAGTGAAGCGAGGGCGCCATACTCGTCCACATTTCAGAATAACACATTTTACAGCACATGTTGCAACAGGAATAGGAAAAAAGCCATATGATTTACAGGAAGGTATAAACATATAGCATTGCACAACAGTCTCCTAACCTGCCGGGTTGCCTCTGCAATATTCTGATTTAGGATCCCCTGCTATTTCTGCACTCAGCAAACAGTTCAGGCCTGCTCACCCTCTCCAATCAAGGCTCAGGGGGTACATTATTGAGACCCCCTTCTCATTTTGTAGTGAGCAGCAGTTGATAAACGTAGTTATTATTTGCTTTGAGTTTATTTCTTTTGACAGTCATAATAATCCTTATCTGTAGCTTCTGAAATAAAAGCATATTGCTAATTTGGACAATATGACCAAATATACACAAAAAAATTAAAAACAATAGTGAAACTTCTGCAAAAACAGCAGTTACTTTCAGTTAGCAAAACACAATCACCATATTTTTGCAATGTATTTCACAGTCAGATAGTATTTCCAAACCAAAGTTTCAAAAAGACCTTTGCAAACATTATTTTTACCAATTATATCTGGAAAGAGATGTGTTCAAGTTCCTGACTTGCATACTGCTCTCAAATCCTGGTTTCGACACTTAACCAAAGTGAGTGCTCCCAGGCAAACCCTTTTATCACACTATGTCTTATCTACTAAAATTAGAAGTCTATACAAGTTATTCAGCTCACACTATCTGCTACTTCAAAAAGAAGCCTCACTCCAGATATTGCCACATAGGTACCTATTAATATTCACAATTCACATACTGGAACATCAAAGTGTATTTGTCTACTACATTATGCATTGCAACAGGTTTTAATTCAACTACCCATTACACCTCTGCGTATTAAAACTCATTATTTATGCAAATTAGGGGGCCCACACATCTTTTTCAGTGCAGGGCCCTGCAAATGCTAGGGCCGGACCTGCTCCCACATGTGGCAATCTGCACAGTTCTGTTAAAAGGTCATGCCTTTTCAGTCCAATTACCTTGCAAGCACGACATTTTATCATTGTCTGTATGCCAAATATTACATGCTGCAAGCAGGGTCGGAAATGGCAGGGCTGCGCAGTGGACATTTTGAGCCAGTTCTGCCTTTTCAGACGCCAGAACTTGTATTCTGGGACTTGTGGTTATTTTTTTTTGTTTGGGCTATTAGGTGTTGCTAGCGACACCTATAAGCCGAAACTATTGCATTGGGGTACACATAGGGAGGAATGACATAAGGACGGACAGAGAATCTGTAGGTGCTTGGTTGATTATGTGCCCACCAACTGGCCGCTCAAGGCCATGCTAATCCCTCTATGGCCAGTATCACCCATTCCTGCCTCTGCCAGCCCAAAACACCTCCTCATGGGAGCTCTTTCAGCTCACTTTAATCAAGCCTTACCATCAAACTGTGCACCGAAGTGCCTGCCAATGTTTTTCCAAAGCAGTCTACTGAGAGTTAATGACTTCATTGAAGTTGTAAAAACACTACTCGTGCAATAGAAATGTCTTACCAGACCGGCCATAAGCTACTTGATTTAAAAGCACTCTACATGTCCTTCACTGAAGTCCCGTTTAAAACAAGCATTGGCAGAGGTAACATTTTTGGGTTGTGCATACGTTTTAAGCTTTTGCCAGGAACTGCTATTAGATGCTCAGGTACTCGCACAATTTTACACCTGCTACCAAAAATGAGAAGTTAAATACCACTACGGCGGTGCCTCGCAAGTGCCTTTCCCATGCCTACACCAAAGACCAAAACTCGGCTTGTCCAACGTACAGGATACTTTAGAGTGCAGAGGAAGGAGGAGAAGGGGGAATGAGGTGCAGAACCGAAGACTACAGGGAAAGAAATTGAAAAGAGGGCAAAGACCTGGAGGGGAAGAAAGTAAGCTGTGAAGTTAGAAAGTGTAAAGATCTCAATTGTAAGGGGGGAGGAACATAGGAGTAGGAGCCAATGCGAGTTTCAAAGGGAACAGACTAGGAGAGAAGACGCATAGAGAAAAGTGTAAGTGGCACAAGAAGAAATTAAAGCACCCAAGGACGGTAAACAACAAGAAATCTCAAAGGTGAAAATAGAAGTGCAAATGAAAAGGAGGGAGGAAAAGGGCAGCATAAGAGGACAAACGATTGGTACAGAAAGCAGAACATAACAGAATGTACGAGAATAATAGGAGGATTGGAAGCCAAGAGGGGAGGGTGAAGAGGCCACGAGTGCTGAGGGGCCGGGAAAGTAGGTAAAGGCGGCCCAAGAGTGGGGAGAAGAAAATGGGATAAGGCCAGGACACATAAGAGGTTCAGAGCTATCCTGTGTAAGCAGTGCTTGGCAATTCAGTGATGGAAGAGGCTGAGTTTAACAATACCCATGGGCTGCATCCGAATCTTCAAGGCCGTAGCAAGATCTTGCACTGCCTTACCCAGGTGTGATGCAGTGAAACAATCCAAGGGCCTTCATGCCCAGCAGATGGAACGGACCGCCTAGGAAGCATGAATACGTGGAAGTCTAGGTTTCTTGTCTTGGCCACTCAGACAAGAAAGTGCAGAATACACTTGAATCTCGAGAGGCTCTGTGACTAATTTGACCATCAGGAGGCAGACTACAAGAGGCGAGAGAGGGACTGATGGACTATGGTCGTTAAGCAAGCTGGAATTGCTCTTCTTTGATTCTCCTGCATTCGTTTATCCCATTTGTTTATCTGTTGAATGCAACAGTACCCTATTGTTCATAGGCTCCTGGACATACATGAACAAAAGGCAGAGCAAACCCGCAGCCATAGCTGGCGAGGTAACACAGTGAAGAACTTGATTGGTTGGCAAATATGGGAGAGCTTACAAGGCTGTGCAGCCAGGAGGATAATCTCACCAAAGGGTGCATGTACTTCCAGTGATGTATGAGATGTCACCAATGAAGGCAGGTTTCCCTGCCTGAGAACCAGACAAAAGTTCTCCTAGGCTGTCAATACACCAGATCACGTGTTATTACGTGTAATGAAAGATCCGCTAGAGCCGCAGAATTGTACCATGTGGATAGACAGTGAAATTATACAGGTCTTGCAATGAACTGTAAACCATGGCCCACAAGGTCGAAACACGATCTGCTAGAAAGTCCATTGGTAATGTAACCGACTAAATGCATCTTGCTGGCTCTATTGTATCAACCTCATAGAGTATAAACCTAAAAAGAAAATGCGGTTTGTGAGTTTCAGCCACAATTTTGAGAGGGACATACGGGGACAGTTTCCCTGACCATTCCTGCACAGATGTACGGTAATAAATCCTGACTCTACCTTTGTTGCCTGGGTTGCTTATTGGATAACCAGTTTCTACACATCCTTCGCATATTTATGTTATGAAAGAAGCCCTTTTTGTAATGTACTTTACGAGTCTCCCATTTTATTATGTTGATTGCTCAAGCGTGACAGAGGATTCCAATAGAAAGAGTGGAATGGCAATACATTAAACGTCCAGAATGTGTGTGAAAAAAAGGGGGAAGGTAATAGAAAGGTCTGGACCAAAGGCAAGGCCAGTCGCTCTCTCTCCTCAGAGGCACTAAGAAGGCAGGTATGAAATAAAAAGACTACAATACAAAAAACGTTGAGGTAGAATGAGAAAAAATGAACCAACAAGGCTGTACAAATTCATATCCAATCTCCTTCGGCAGAAAGGCCTCGGTTTAGTTGAAGACTCTGGGCGTTCCGCATAGACTATCCTAGGCTGGCCGCTTATATGGTAGGCTTAAAAATATATAACCAGAGGTCATCAAATGTCGCTCCTAATAGCAGTGGTTCAATTCTACTGGAAGGTGCTGGAACCGAATTTGGTGAAGTTCGAAGCCACAAAAGACTGAAACATTGGCTAAAAAAGTCAACCTTAAGTAATTGCCTTAGTGCAACCAACATCAAGGGCCTAAATTATCCAGGATCTGCATTGTTACCTCTGTGGGAAACACGAAGGAGGAGGGTTATGGAGTTAGCTTAAGTTGATGACCGATCTCGGACGATCTTTGTCTAGGTGTATGGTTTTTGCTAAAAATGTTTAATTGTAACATAAAATGCAAAATAAATTAAAAAAATAAAAATCATATATATTATCCTTTACGCTATTCAAATATGCTCAATTCACTGCCTGTCAATGATCGAAGACCAGGGAGTAAATCGTTTTAAGAATCTTAAAGCCTGATTTTGATAAGGCCCTTGGTGCAACGCGTGGGGAATGGGCAGGAGGCCAAAGGACAAGTTGCATTCTGTCTGGCATTTTGTTTGGGCACAGCACCAATGCATGCATGATACACTGATGCAGACACAATGGGCCCATATGCATTTTGAGACCTAATGGGCCTGATGCTAGTAAAAGTAGTAGCTAAGCCCTATTTAAATTACAAATTATTTAAAAGCACTTTTAGGAGTCTTTAAAGGTTTTGACAACGGAAACGATGCTCCATCATATTCAGGCCATGGTGTTGTAAATGAGCAAGCCTGCGTTGTTAAATTCAGAGAATGACGATTCATGAATATACGCAAAGTGCAAGTTACAGCAGAAGAGAGTGACACTTTTTTTTTTTTATTTTTTTTTTTTATTAAAACAAAAATTTTGTTTTTGATGCATACGCAACTTTACAAAATTTACCTCGAGATTTAATACACCTCTTAAACATATAAGCACATGGATATAAATACAGAAAAGGCATAATTGAAATATGTACGAAGGAAAAATAGATACGTTTATAAAACTCTAATTTCTTAGCAAAATCATTCGTATACACAATATACTATAAAATAAATCTCATTACTTGGCAAAGTTAAGTCTAAACTACATGCGATTCAAGAGCTGCATCTATAATTTTCACTAAACGGACAGTCGCAAGAATTATCGAGTTACATGACCCCCACATACATCTGGTCCAAATTAACTCTCTACTGCTTAGATTACTGGTGGAACTAAAAGAGGAAATGATTTTTAAACGTTCCATTTCAAAAGTTGGACAAAACAGAAAAAGATGTTTTAAGGTCTCATTGATTTCAGGCATTTTACAAAATCTGCATCTAGTGTCCACAGCAGTAGTCTCTTTATTTGCCCAATGTTTCATTCTCATCTTGGTGTGCAGCAGATCTAAACGATAGCGCATATATATTACACGAGTTTCTTCACTCAGTGATAGTAATAGATATTGCAGGCGAGGTGTTTGAGCGTGTCTATAATGTGCATATTCAGTAAATGAAGAATACTGTGTTAATTGTTCGCACGTTTCGGCCCAATCATTCCAAAATAAACGCTTATGAGCTGTGCAAAACCTCCTTTGTAAGTCGTCTGCTGCTATGTTGATGTTGTTTAGAATAAGCTGTATTCGCTGCTGGAAACATGCAATGGACCTAGGCTTGGATTCCCTCAGCATAATGAAAAAATCTTCATATAAAGAGTTTTCTTCTGGAAAACTCATATTAAGATAAGTTTTCAACAAACGCCAATTATATCGAGAAGCCAAAGAATTCAATCCTAGCTCATGTCGTACAATTGCGTTGGGAAGGGACGCAGGAAGGCGTAAGGTTGCTTTCCACAACCCAGCTTGTACTTTATTCAAAAATGAAGAAAGATCTATTAAATTCAGGTCCAAACCATATAAGATGATGGCCTCTACCTTTTTTAAGTAAAATTCAAATAAGGGTACTAGGGAAAATTTGCAATATTTGCCTAAAATTAATCTCATTTGATTTTGTAGAGGGAGAACTTTTTCCGCAATTGTCTGTTGCCAAAACACTGCAGAAGAATTGTTTGCCAGGTTGTACCCTAAGTAAGTTGTCTGAGCAACAATGTTAATATAGTTTGAATCCAAATTCCATCGAAACTTTCGTAGCTTTTTTTTAGAAGATAGTATGAGAATGCTCGATTTCAATGAGTTTATGGTAAGGTTGTTACGTTTACAATATAACTCAAATGTTTCTAATTTGTTCAGAATGAGTACTGTCAAAAAGTAACACATCGTCTGCATATGCAAGCCAAGACAGACGAAGCTTACCTAACTTGACTGTAAAGGAGTGAAGGGGGTCCCAGATCCCTTCGATATCCGAAAGATATAAGTTGAACAGGACTGCTGCAAGATTGCAGCCCTGTTTGACGCCAATAGCAGTCGGAATAGAATGTGTTAGGTGGCCTTTGCTAGTAATACGAACTCTGATTGTGGTGTTATGATGTAGAAGCGCTATTAGCGCCACCAGACCCGGAGGAAACTTAAGATCCAACATTTTAGTCCATAGCCTGCTTCGAATAACACAATCAAAGGCAGATGATAGATCCAATGAAGCAATACAAATTGGTCCATTAGTAGAGGTGTGAGCTTCAGCAATTAAATGTGCTAGAATACTTGCATTCAATTGAGTTCCCATTTTTTTTCTAAATCCTGTTTGGACTTTGTTAATACTGTTGTTTGTTTTAATGTGTTGCTCCACCTCATTGAGTAGCAGAAGCGCAAAGATCTTAGCAGCGACGTCAATCAGAGCTATTGGTCTAAAATTAAATGGATTATCCATGGGACCTTTTTTGTGGATAGGAATAATGATGGATTTAACCCAAGAAATTGGCAGAGTTTTACTTTTATAAATGGATTGGAACATCTTCAAAAATACGTTAGCCCAAAAAATGGGATCGTCTTTTATAACGCATGGGGGAAGCCCATCCGGGTCTGCGCACTTTGAGGATTTAAGCTTTGTGATTGCTAACAAGACATCTTGGACGTCCCATGGACAAGTCATTGGAATACATTTTACTAAATCACAAATATTTACTTGATTGAATCTCTCCGGTAGAAGATATTTTTGTTTAAAGAATGTGTACCATGAGTTGCCATCCATAGCCGACTCCATGGAGGAGGGAACAGAGTACTTGGATGCTCTAAGAAGTTTCCAGATGTCCCGAATATTGTGCTTACAAATGAGACGCACCATATTCTGATTCCCCGTCAAATGAAATGCAATTCGGGCCGATTTTAACTTGTTTTTGAAGTGTCTCAAAACCATTTTTTTAGCTTTAGACAAGTTGTACCAATTTGTCCTACCATATTCATTCCTTATTGCACGCAATGCAGAGTTTTTCTCCTTTTTTAATTTTGCAATGGTTCTTTCTAAGATACTGCAAGGTCGTGCAGTATTCAGATTATTCTCGGCAGAGTCAGCCAACACTCTCAGGTGATGTTGTATCATCTGACTATTCCACTAAGATATAGCCTGAGAGGAGATATCGTCTGATGAATTATCAGGCCACCAGTCGCGATTAACTAAAAAAGTCAGTCGACGACATGTGGACATGTTCCAACTGATAGCGATGTACGGTCTATCATACTGAACTAAGCCTAGCGAATGTACCCTATCAAAGGGTTCAATGTTTACCGCTAAAGAGCATTCTAAAATGGCATGATCTCCATAAGGCGGAAAATGGGACTTGATCGAAGATAGTAGGCCCGAAAGGCTAGATTTGAGCTTTGAGCTAACTATGTAGTCGATGGTGGAGAAAGCATTCCCCCTATGCCATGTAAATGAAGCTTTAAAGCAAGCAGCTTTAATTATACATAGGTCCCAGCAAGAGAAAAAATTGGCCCATCTTAAGCCATTCGCACAAGAAGTTTTAACGTGGTGTGCCAATTCAAACAGACGGGAATCGTTAGGATATGTGTATAAATAGGAATTAAAGTCGCCACCAATTAATATCTCAGCTGTTGGGGCGATAGGACAAATGTACATTAGAGCATCGTTTAACATGGTTATAGCATCAACAAGCAGTATGGAGATCGGGTTCCAATAAAGGGAAATCAACATTACTCTACGTGGTATGTCCATATTAATAGTCACATCTACCAATAGAAACAGTTGGGTAGAGACTCTATGATTTATTACAAAGTGGAGATCATTATTTAATAGAATGGACAAACCACCTACCGGGCGACCGACTGGGGGTTGAATAGCTAACTGATTGACGGCCGTAAATCCGTCTAGTTGAAGGTCATGAACACACATAGTTTCTTGTAGCAATAAAATAGAAGGCAAGATTTTAATGGCCTTGTCATGGAACCGTGTAAAAAGGTTATTAAAACCACAACAATTCCACGAATGAATAATGGGGTTTATGCATTACGAATTTGCCTCAGCAATAGGCAGAGAAGACCCTAAAAGTGATGAGGCATTGGGAGTGGGCAGAATCCCCACTAAACCATTTAGGGCCAAGGTCAAAGAAGCCAATTGTGCCAAGATCTTTGCATTTTCCGATTGCTCTGATGGCATTTCCTTTTTACTGTTGTCTTGTTTCACCACCAAAGGCGTGAATTCTAAGAATTGCATGGCCTTTTCCAAATATGGAAAGGCTTGAAATTCCAATCCCAAAGATATCAAATCAGTTTTATGTTCCCAAATGAGTTTAGCGATGATGGGCGATACTACTTTGCACAACATTCGATTGTTGTTAATCAGAGGCAACCTAATCCATTCTACATCTTGAGAGACTAAGTTGCGTAATGAAGGAATTTTATACAGAGTATTCAACAAAAAAGTGCGGTTAATGGGTACCTTACCATTAATCTGAGGATTGCTAGACCATCCAATTAAGGTCTGGTTTTCCTCAGAAATCTCATTCAGAGACATAGGATCTATATTGGTGGATGTTATTGACGGTAAAGGCAGCCTCATGTTAACGGATTGAAGAACTTGCTTCAACCCATCCTGCTTTTCTACCAGAGACGAGGTCCCCAACGCTGCTCCAGCACATGTGGATACTGGGCTGCGCACGGCCTGGTCAACAGATATTTCATGTTCCACTTTAGACATAGTTAGTAAGGGTTTAGCCGAATCAACCGAGACAGCATGTTTTTCTTGGCTCGGCATCAAGCTCTGCATTTGACGCTCATGGGATTTAAGCACTGGTGTGGCATAAGAAGGTTGATAAATCGTTATCAGAACTAAGGCCACATTCGACGCCTCTGAAACAATTATGTCATTCTCAGAGGTGCTTGAAGCCACATGGCAGACTGTTTTTTTATTCTCAATCGGAAGAAAAAACCTATTCAAATTTGCTTAATTAATAGCTGCCTGTGGTAAGTTACCCCCCACACCAGAAAGGCTAGGGGAATCACTCCTAGTTTCAACAGATCCTTCCGATCTTGGGTGGAGATCAGGAATGAGAGAGCCCTTCTTTTTACCCTTCCGTGTGTTTTTGGGGGCCTGCCATTGAAGTGCAATCCGACTCTCCTCATTTAATTGACTAGAGTCAAAAAGCACTTCTGCATCTTCAATGTCCGCCAACTTCACAACCGCATCAGTTGTAACACCATTGGTTGCCGAGCTTTGCAAGGAGGAGGCTGCAATGCTATTATTGCCTGAGCAATTCGTGTTTTTTTTCGTCTTGTTTTTGCGTTTTACCGCTCTCTGATAAGCTTTTTTCATTTTGCGTGAGGCATGATTCATATGATTAGGCCCCTCCGAATCACAAATTTTCTCGTGAGAAACAGACTGGTCCATTAACGCTATAAGAGCGGAGGGACTGTCGGGAGTAGATTCAGCCACAGTAGTGGTCGGAGGAATATTTCTAAATTCGCACATTTCCACATTGAAAAGTTTGGAGTTATACATGGTTTGCTCAATTTGTAGGATTCTATCGTGCTGCAGTTTGGCTACTTCAGCCCACTCTGTAGAGTGGGATATAGAGATTGATGAAGCCTCTGCAGATTCTTTAACCACTGCTTTTGCAAATGAAGTGGGCAGACCATGAAGAAGTAATGGTGACTCAATCGTTTGCGTGCTTTGGGAAATTGAGGCATGCGTGAAAGAGGTCATCGGCATACTCCTCCTTACAATATCGACCATTCGTTCAGGGCAAGATGCGTGAAATTTGTGGCAGGCCTCTTGGGCCATAATGTATCCCTCAATCCTAGCCAACTGTAAAGAATTGGCACTAATTGAGTCCTTCATATCTTTCAGAACTGCATGAGTAAATTCATGTACTTTGTCTAAGAGATTAAGGATGCGAGTAAACACTGGAAATGAATGGATTTCCTGTGCTAATAAATTGGGGGAGTTCCTGTCATTCGTAAAAGGAGAACTTGAAGTTTGAGGAAAAACAGACTCAGAGGGAAACCCAGAAGGAGGCGGTTTAAATGGGGATTCATGATTCAATTGTTTTTCGCAGTGTGCCTTGTTGTGGAATAAAGGTGCATTGGGTAATGAAATGCTCGTATCACTTTCAACCATGTGCGCTTGATTGTTTGACTGAGAGACATCTATAGTAGGCAGCAGGCTAGAATGAAAATGAACCTGTTCATGTAGGCCATGTGAGGCTGCAGCTGGAGTAGAAGGGCCCAGCGAAAGACTAATACGTCTTTCTAGTGCCTCAATTACGTCGGGAGCCAACATGGAGGTATCAGAAATCACGAGAGGAGATTTACACATTTCTCCTAAAAATACTACTGCATTGTGATCTTCATCATTGGCTGTTTTTAACGAAAAGGGCGTATATATATTTTGCTCAAGTAGCGGCTCAATCAGATGAGTGCCTTTTACAAAATGCTCACCACATTCAAGTGAGGCTTTTGGAGCGACAACCTGCGAGGGGCTGTCAGGGGAAGTAATATGTGGACTTTCTGTATTTAAGGGAGCCAAAGACAGCTTCATCTTGGCTGGAATCTTGCCCGTATCCATCAAACATTTACCGTTCCTTAAAGTAGTAAATGAACACTCCATTTTTCTGAGTAGCTGCACTCTGTCAACTTAACAAGACTAGAACGCTAACCAGGTTGAAGGGCAAGAAACAAACAATACTATGCAATCTCACCGAGCCTCAGATACAGTTGGATCACAATAGCTCACAAAAACCCAAAATTGCGTGAAGCTCTCAGCTCGCCCAACGCCACGCGCCGCGCACCGCGAACAGCAAACAGCCCTTTGCGGTCCTTCGCGGTGCGCAGCGCGGATGCGCTGGAGGGCGGAGATTAAGTACAGCAGACCAGGGACAAGGGGGCGGAGAGAAAGGCCCACAGATCACCTGTACGAGCGGAAAGAAAAAAGACTATATAAGTATAATACTTATAAATTATATTGATCAATTTACACACAGTCCAGAAAGTCCGTGCTTTGGAGTCTTTACTTTCAAAAGGGGAACAGGAACAGGAGGCACAAGGAGTCACCTGATTCATGCGAGTCAGGCAGAATGGGTGTCCCACAGAAAGACTTCCTCCCAACGTTGGCTACGGCGAAGAGCAGCGCGGATACACCAAGCGCTGGAAGTAGGAGAGCAAAATCCGATGCTCAGAGTTCAACACAGCACAACGCGGCGCGGCACAGCAAACAGCCCTTTGCGGTGCGCCGAGAGAGAGTGACACTTGTTTGTATGGGGATGAACACGTGTACGCAAATTTAGACAATATAAACTTAGTGGTTTAGAGATTCTGAGCACGAACGGCACTTGGTTCAAGAGGCTTTGCTGTCGAAAAAGGAAAGCAGATGTGTGCCTCTCTGCTTTGCATTCTACAGGCTATTACGTTATCTCTTTAGATTCCCAGATATCGTAAATTAATGATTATAGTAAAAAATCAGATTTTTATACAGCACTTCATGCCACATTCCTTGTGCTATTACTAACACCCAATCTAATGGTACTTACTAATTGGCCTCCAAAGGCTGTACGAATGAGTCGGCCCCACAGGGCATTTGTGCTGGCATACTGCATGCTCGCCCCATGGCAGAGGCAAACAATCTGTGAGCAATTCTAGTGTCTATAAAACAGCTTGAATTATATTTCATGTTGATAAAAAGTGTGGCTTCTCTTTTGATTCTGTTTCCTGCAAATACAAATACAATGAGCAATAAAAAGAATCAAGTGTACTGAATAGTAGAGTCACTAGACCCTTTTCATATGCTGACCTTATAAGAGATTATAATGTGGTCAGTACTGGTGGCAGAACCTAAGGACCTTTGCTTGGATTGCCATGGGTTTATGCATGGAACACTGCAGCAGTTTTCCGTTTAGTCTGTGTACAAGCCATCTCCCACCATTAAAAAGGTGGGTAATAAAAGGGGCAATAGTGCAGAAAACCTCAATTACAATAACTGTATTTTCAACAATCAGAATCTTACAGGATTAGGAGTATGCCTTCCATACATGCTGGGTGTTTGTGCCTTATTCCATAAACCAATATTGCCGCAAAATCTCAGCATTTTCTGAAGTGACATTTTGAATTAAAAAATCCTCCATTAAAGCAGACTACAGTATATGATCTACTCCCAGCAAAACAATTTCTGAAGAGAATTACTTACTAATGGTCTCTTGCACAGCGGTTTCCAGCTCTCGCTCCTTTTTAGCCATCTGAGTATTGAATTCCCTCATCAGCTGTTTCAAGGTGGAATTGTGTTTCAATTCGATATCTTCTTGCTCATGTCTTAACAATGAGAGAAAAAAAAGACTTCAAAATTGAACATGGCATTACAGATTGAGGGGCACAAATGACGTGCAAACCTGTACTGTGCTTTCTGGTATGGCTTTACACTATGCGCACACAGGATTGGCGTCAGCTATTGAGGTAATGTTAACGATTATGCATCCTACAACAGCATTATGAAAAGATTTCCATATCCCTGGTGACAAGGACAAGTGCTCTTCCCTCTACCACACCACATATACACACACACACCCTTCTTTTACATGACACCAAGGAGGTCCCTGTTCTACTAGCCTCCGTATTCCATAGCTTCACCATTGAGATGCAAATCAATTAATTTACTGGCAATTCAAAATGGGTGGGATCATTTTGCAGCAAGAGCATTCTAATAGCCCACCAGCCATAGCACAAATTCACAATCGCCCACAAGAGGATGTTTGGAAGGAACTCGAAGAAAATCTTGTAATGCAGCCAATTCAAGTGGAGCCACAAGTGTTTTAATTAGGTTTAAAAAAGATATATATCAAGTCCAGGTACTTGCAACTTAGTCTTCTTCAAATCCAGCAGTGCATTCCTAGAGTTGATCTGGGTCTCAGTGGTGGTTGATTTAGTGCACTCCAGCGGCCAATAACATTTATTGATGCCCCAATATCAAGCCAATGCACAAAAAGAAAAAAGAAAATCTAAACTGCCACACCCCCATTGATTCCTAGCTTTCTAGAGATCACACCTATAGCACAGGCAGCACATTTTAGTGCTTGCCTATTAGAGCTCAGATTACATTCAAAACCCTGGCACACCCTCACAAAATGTATCACGGGAACCCTGCACCTTAACAGACAAATGTCCCTTCAAAAACCCTGGATTGCTTAAAACATGTCCTCAAAGACGCCAGAGAACAAAGAACTGGAAAACTTTGGAGCCCCGTCTTTTCAGGCACAGCTTCGATTCCCGCCCCCAACATTTAGGAGGCTCAAGCACAGCTTTCCTACCTCCTAAGAGCAAAGTGACATCATGCTCTTTGCCATGAACCTAGCAACCTCCATTTTCAGCAGTTCATTATCCTTTTTGGCGAGCCCTATATAAATGACAGCTCACAAATTCCAGCCCACCGCAATAGATTTGACATCGGCCCAATGATGGTAAACTATTGCACATGCTGACTGGAAGGAAACTACCATGTTCAAAAGCAAAAACGCATAGTTTTTATTTGCCAAATCAAATGAGTCAATGGCTGATCCTGCATACAAAACCTTCTCCAGCCTGTGATTTTTAATTATAACAAACATTGGAAATGCCAATAAAATGTAGAAGGTAAAAAGTCTTACTATCCAAAAATTCTGTTGCAACACAAGATAAGGAAAATCTACATTTACGAAGTCAAAGTTTTTTGCTCATGCAAGGTGCTGGTCCAGTCATAAACCATTTGCAGGTGGTTACTGCAATGTCCATCTATTGATGCCAAGGCTCAGTTAGGACAACCACCACTTATCGAAGTCTAAACACATTGGTCGTACTGTTCTTAGGCTGGAAAGGCCAACCCAAAGGAAAAGAACCTAAAGAGCGCACAAACACAAGTCATCAAGCCTGTATCAGAACATCTACATACACATTAATCAAAATGTGGAATCTTACCTGAGCTTGTAGAATGTTTTCAGACGCGTTATCACAGAGGGTGCGGGTGAAAGCAAAGGAAGGGTGGGAAAAGAAGAGTGAGAGAATGAAGGAGGAAGTTGCAGGCACCACGGAAAGAGGGAGAGGACCAGATAGATCTATAATGCTGGAGTATTTCTAGTGGGCAGGTTGCAATAAGACGCTATCTGTACATACTTGAATACGTGGGAATAAAAAAACACCAGCGGTTGGGTGATGCTGTGTTGCATTATGGCAGAAACATTGAAGCTCAAAATTAGAATCAATCATACTAAATAGACAGCAGCCGGTTAAAGCACATCCTTCCTACCGATATCCTCTCTACAACCTCCCCTTGGAGAAGGGGACCGAGTAAGGCCAGTTCATCAAGAAAGTCACTGAAGCGGTGTGTGTTTTAAAATGTGATGGCAAGGGCCACAAGGCTGATTGGACACAGATCTCACAGCTGAGCTGTTAACAAGCGAATGTACACTTTCCATCTGTACATCACACTCGACTGAAGTTGTAACTGATGAAGAGGATCCTGAAGGCTTTGGACGCAGTACATATACTGCCACTCATATCAAAACAATTTTTATCACGAAGGGGACGCACACGAGGTTTGCTTGACTCTCTCAGTATCACATCTTACATTACCTTTTATTGCTAATATGGCGCGTTCAACAGTATTGACCGTGAGCTCTTGTGGACAAAACTCAGTAAATGGGGATGTCCAGATAGCTTGCTTGCTGCGATTAGACAACTTTATTCTGGCACCACCATAAAAGTCAGATTGGATTCGCAAGGAACACTTTCAGCGGCCATCGTAACCACAAGAGGCGTGAAACAGGGGTGTCCTCTTGGGGCCACTCTATTCAGTGCATTCATTTCTGACATTGAAAAAGCATTTGAAACAACAAGATTGTTTGCTCCGAAAATAAATGGAAACCGACTTGGCCATATACTATATCCTGACGACATTGTGTTAATGGATGTAACTCCGATTGGTTTACAAAGGAAATTGATGGCCTTAAAAGAATATACAGATGCAAATGGTCTTGTGATTAATCCAACTAAAACCGAGATATTGGTACTTCAAAACCTAGTCGGAGCAAGTAAACAGCGAAAATTCAATTGGAAACTGGAAAATAAATCTATCCGACTCACAATGGAAACCCAGGACTTGGGAGTGATGATAAACTCCAGTATTAATGACGACAACATGGTGCAAAAATTCATCGGAAATGTAAAGCTTTATCAGCCCAAGGTGTTGCATTAAATAAGAAGTACGGGAAATTCACCTTGAAACCGACCATTGAATTTTATAAAGCAAAGGTTATCCCAGCATTGATCTTTGGTGCCGAGGCTATGTTTGGCTGTCCGGCTGGGATATGGTCCTGGTGTGAAAACACATTCTGGGGTAAAGTACTACCATTGCCCAGAGGGACCCCAAATGCTTGTATTCGATACGAGCTTGGATTAACTTCAATTAATGCAAAGGTGATATGGAACATGCTGTCAGTGTATAGAAAAGTTGTGGGAGCGGATGATCTTCCCCAATATCGAATTCTTCGTAACAAAGAAAACCATTCTAAAGCATCCGTTTTGAGTATGTGGAAACAAACCTGTGAGAACACCTTAAAACAACTACTGTGGCATGTTTTAACACGCTAGGCTCTGCCCTGCGACATCCCTGTGTGCTGATGGTGCAATAATTGTCAAAATGGCCGCAAAAGCCCTATGTGTGACAAAACCCATGGAAATTGCGCTTTGAAACACGGAAATATGGCTGCCAAATCTACTTTGCCTGTTGTCAGTGGTGGAAGGAGACCTCACTGCTGAAACCTGTCACTGGGCTGCCGACCCAGTAAAAATGGAAACTGCCTGAAAGGCAGTGCTTTCTTGAAAGAAACCCAGAAATTGCTCTGAAATCCCTTTTCTCTTGGTTTCTGAAAATACACAATACCGGTCCAAAACACCACAAAACATTCAATATCTTGGCTGGGTATTAAGCGCCACTTCATTTAAAGAATCAAGATTAACACACAATGTCAGGAAAAGTGGAATCTATCATCAAAATATCCACAGTAAAAAGTGTGCTTGCCTGTGAAAATCTGTCAAAATATGGGCGCAGTACCAGCGGCCGCCTGTATGACAGCTGTCATTATTTGCATCAGAAGCTTAAACTTGTGCAATTGAAATCAAATGTTTGGAATTAAGTGACCTGTCATCAAGAGTAATATAGGTTGTAATTATTTGATCTCCATGGTTTAGAGACTGGAATTAGAGTTCTAGCTGCCTGATTAAAAATTGCAAGTTTTATTTTAAGCAAAGAAAAATGTAAGAAATTGACAGTGAATTTAAGCTGAACTAAGAGTCACCAAACCAGTTCCCCCCCAGCCTCCCCCAAAAAAAGGCATCTCTCATGCTTCCCACCAAGGCCAGGAACCTACACCTTTGTGTTGATTAAATCAGGGGAGGAGATTTTGTGCTGCTCCTGGAAGAGACAATGGACCCTCCTGGGCTGAAAGGATATGCAGATTGTAAAGTGTCAAAGTGGCCTCTGCCATAGGGTAGAGGGCAGAGATTGCTCTTGAGCTGCAAGATGGAAAGGAGGTGGTGACAGACATTTTTGTTGATTCTCAAAGCACAGAAAGCATATTGTTGAAAAAGACTAATAAAGGACTGTGCTGCATCTGATTTGCTACTACTCACTTGCTTGTTTAGCATGTTTTTCAAAGTATAATGACTATATTTAAAAACACTTGTTAATCAAAAAGGTGAATTTAGTTTTCATAGGCATCATACACACACTTTATTTTAAAGTAATAGAATTAAAAATGGTAGAGACCTGGGAAAAAGAAGAACCGAAAAAACGTAGACTACAATAAAAACAAGGGACGCAGGATGCCAAACAGTGATTTGGAGATTTGATGTTGCAGCACTCCATACCATCACATAACATACTCAAAAGACACCTATGTGCAGTGGCCTGAATTTGAGTTAAACACCAATGCAGAGCTATGCAATATGATGAAAGACCATTGCTACTCCTCAATATATCCTCCCCATCTGCCAGTTAACATCAGACGTGATAACTGAACTCAGAGCTGATGCTGAACTTTCGCAATCCGCACCATCAAAGCCAGATTTGCATGTTAGAGCGCCCATTTTCCCCAAATCACCCATTAGCACCCTGGAAGGGAGCGCTGGCCAGTCAGGATGCTCGGAACGGGGGCTGGCGGTACACTGGCTGGGGGCTGGCGGTACGCAGGCGGTACACACATGCGTCCGAGTGGCCTGGGTACTGTGACAAGGAAGAGCATCTTCAAGCCTCAGGAGTCGTCCAGGGGTGCCGACTCGTCTTGGATACTGTTCTCCTGTGGCCTCTCAGGTACTTTGGGGTGGTAGAACCGTTTAAAAGAATGCAGAACATTATTGAACAATATTGGACTGGGCTGTAAAAGACCACATAAATTACTCCCTAACTTTTCTATTACAGGTTGCCCAGGTGGGGGATCCGCATTCAGAATTACTTGTCTAGTCTAAAGACAGCATTCTGCCACTGTTCATAACTAACCTGCCTTTCTTTCCTATTCTATGCTGGTTACACCTTATTTAAGAATTCACCTGCCATTAAAAACTGTCTGCAGTTAGTGCAGATCTTGCTGAATTTAAGTAGTGTGTAGTACCACATAGAGTGTATATATTTAACATTCTCTGAATAAGTATTCCAGGTACAAAGTGTTATTTTTATATGTACATTTTGGTATGGGTAGCTGTTAGGGAGAATTCTCATTCTATGGCTAATCTCCCTTACCTATAGAGTCCCCCAGCAGCTTTGCTGGATTTGAAGGGCTTGTGTTTTTTGCTCCTGCTAAGAGTGAGACTCTTTTTACCACTCTTAGGCATTTTTGCTATGTGTGTTCTAGGCTATTTTTGTGTTTAATGTCTATGGGGTTGTTCTCACCTCCATAGGAACCATCTTTATTCACATGTGTTACACAGCACCCTCCGTGCAGTGACACAGGGGTGTCGTAGCGACCCCCAAACATAGACTCCATACCCTGGGACTGACTACTGTGTCCCAGGGCATGTAAAGTCCCAATTGACTTTACTAGTCAATTTTTATGAACTAAACCAGTACAACCCATTTTACTATGGAGGTACTGGAAAGGGTTAATAGTTTTTCCCTAATGTTCATTTTCGAGAGGGTACCGTACAGTCCCTCTCTCAAAGGTTTCTGGCTGGTGGCAGTGGTTACTACCGTAAATATTCGACCGCAAATATTTCCTATGGGATTTTCCCATTGTTCGAGGCTACAACATTTTCTGACAGCCTCTAACATACCGCCGGTGTATTTTAATATTAACTTTACTCTGGTAGGTTTCATTTGCCAGAACTTTAATATAACTTCTTTCTCATGTCTTTCTCTAAACTCCTAACCCAGGTCGGGGATCCTTTGTTTGTCCTTTTCGTGGGCTTCCGTCAAGAAGCCCTCCTTTTGGCGCCACTGAGTCTGGGGTGGGTCCATTGTGTGGGAGGGGGAGAAGGACCCCTGGACAGGGTTGCCTCAGCCACCCATGTCGCACTCTATCCTGATAGGCTGGAGGGTCTCCCGCCAAGAGGACCACTCCACTGTGTGAGTGACAGCTAGGCTATATGAATGGGGCTCTTTTTGCATAAAAGCAGGGTCCTGAGGATTGGAAGAGCAAGACGTCGCCACTGGAACTAAGAAGCCGAAGAGGAGAGAAGCCAAAGACATCTGCAACAACCGACTCACCGGTGAAGCCCTGCTGCAGCGTCTCACCACTTTTCTCCACACGACGAGAGAAGATCTTCATCCGAAAAAAGCCTTCTTCCCTTGAGCTGGTGGGACCAACCAGTTTGCCAATCGCATTCCCGGGCCTGTCTTGGTCGAATCGCCAGTACCCTGTACTCGGAGGCCGGATAGCCAGGCACCAGTCCACCCGGTCCGCGATTTAAAGGAGCGTACCTTTTATTCGTCGGGCAGCACCGCGGCTGGCTTCATCCATGGGTAGTGCAGTAACTCGAACCTTCCTCCACGACGAGAGCCTCTCTTCCTCTGCTGGATCCCCCGAAATGCAGGAACTACCAGGAACAACCGCCACCAGAGGAGCCACTTCTTCATTTTAAAGGTACATTGTTCCTCCAGGCTGCTCTTTTCTCGTGGTAGAGCTAAAGGTGTTTTAAATCTTTACCTACCTGTTGGGCTGGCCACCCCTCTCTCTTAACCTTGTCTTTCACCTTCTGCATCCACCTTTTCAGAATCGTTAACCAAAGACTTGACTGCAGCTACAAGAACAGTTTGCTCCTGGGCCCTTGCCCTGTACCACTGACTCTGGCACAGGCCTACTGACTCTGGCTAAATTTGTTAGAACTGCCTTCTCTAGATTGATTCTCAGCTAGAACTGTGTTGGTGCACTTACTTCTTATAACCACCCTTTCCTCCCCACTTTCAAATCTTGTGAAATGCCATTTTTCTCAGTTGTCATTTAAGTATTTACAATAGTGATGCACTGCCTTGCTTAAACTGGTTCACAATCTTAGGGGAAGTGTTGCTAGGGTGTGTAAGAAGATATTTCTGTATAACTTGTGCTTTCCCTCCCTTGTGAGAAATTGCTAGAGTGCCATTTGTGTTTGGTTGTCACTGTGCCGTTTGCTCAGTTTTCACTCTTGCTCAAACTTGTCTACAATGTAACTAGGGAGTTGTGTATACTTTCTTTGACCGAATTTAACTTGCTTTAAGAACTGTGAAAGATGTGTATAACTAGAAGTCTATCAAATAAATATATATATATTCTTTTTACAACAAAGCTTTGGTCAGTGTTTCCTTGTTCCATAGTACTGAAGGCCTATTGTGTAAACCCTGAATACTGCTCATCTCTCTCTTGAGATAAGTCTGACTGCTCAGCCACAGCTACCAACTAAATCTTTGTGGTACAGACTGATACCAAAGGGGATTTATTGCTCTCACCTGTAGTCTTAATCTTCTGTAGTGCTCCCTAAGGGAACTGCACACGATTCTGCCTAACAGTAGACAAACTTATTTTTTTTTTTTTTCCAAAATTATTTTTATTGTTTTCAACATAACAAGTCATGTAGAGGATAAGATCATTGCATGTATATCGACTTGTTAGAACATATGGCTAGGAGAACATTACTTTGCATATTTTAGTCTTAGCTGGTCTTACGTTCTCCTCCATAATAAGGACAAAAGAAATCATAACAGAAACAACTACTACAGGGTGAGGGGGGTGAGAAAGGGGGGGCAAGGGACAAGGAGCACTTTTCGCAGGGAGCTGTTTTTGCTCAAGAACAGGTTACTGTCTATTTTGCCAAGGAGATTATTTCAAGGGTTCGATGTGGGGCTTCGCTAGGTTACACCAGGGTGCTTTCGTGTCGGGTCTTCCAAGTCCGGGGAACTCGATTGATTGTTCGTGGTACTTCGGAGGACTGGAGGAGCTCAGTTGCCTGTCTGGCTTGGGGTTGTGCTTTCTTTTTCAGTCTTGAGTTTCCATCCAGCGTAAGTTGGGTGGCTGCCTTGCCACCCCAGGGAATTGCTGTCCGTAGTCCAGAAAGGGCGCCCATGTGCGTTCGAATTTGGGTTTATTGCCTGACCTGATGGCTGTGACTTTCTCCGCTGCGGCGATTTCCCAGCACTTAGACCACCACATCTGCGTGGATGGACCCTCCGGGTTTTTCCAGAGTCTGGCGATTGAGATCTTGGCGGCTGTTAGGAGATGGGAGCATAGGTCCGCCAGGTTGCCGGTTAGCGGGAATTGGCCATCTCCCGTCGACCCCAGTAGCACAATCCCTGGGTCCCAGGGGATGTTGAGTCCCGTGATTGTTTTAATTTGTTCCAGGATGTTTTCCCAAAATAGGGTGGCTTTGGGGCATGACCACAGGAGGTGAAATAGGGTTCCGCGGTCCGGGCATCCCCTCCAGCATTGCGCTGGGATAGCCGGGTTGCATTTGTTGAGGAATGACGGGGTTCTATACCATCTGTAGCAAACTTTAAACGCACTTTCTTTGTTCGTCACACATTTCGAGCTTTTCAGAGCGCGGGACCAGATGTGTTGCCATTCCTCCAGCTCAATTGGTCTCCCTATGTCCTCTTCCCATTTCACCATATATGGCTCTTTTTTTTCCGGGTCTGTTCTGTCTAGAGTTTTGTACAGGGCTGATATTTTCCCCTTAGGGGGGGTTGTCAAGAGGAAGTTTTCCAATGCTGTGAGCTCCCTGCTGCCTAGTTTCCTGACCTGAGGGTGCGACAGCCAGTGCCTCAGTTGGGAGTAGCGGAACCTTTCTGTTTCCTGGATCTTGAACTTTGTTTTGCACTCTTCGAAGTTCAGGGGGAGGCCGTTTTCGAAGAAATCCGAGATAGTTTCTAAGCCGCCGGCTCGCCATTCCGTGAACTGGTTTGGTGTGATTCCGGGGGAGAAGTCGGGGTTGTTCCAGATTGGCGTGAGTGGACCCATTGTGCTCCTGCATTTCCACCGGCGTGCAGCCGCCCTCCAGCTGGCGACTGTGTTTCTTGTTGCTGATAGGGGGCCCAGATCCCTGGCCCCCTTGGGCTCCCTGGAGTGGGGCAAGGATTCCAGTGGGGACTGACACCAATCTTCCTCCAGAGTCAACCACCGGGGTCGGTTGGTTGGCAATTTCCAGGCAAAGGCTGGGGCTAGTTGGGCTGCCAGGCAGTACCTTGACACGTCTGGGACCCCTAGGCCGCCCAGGGCGGTGCTTCGGAGCATTATGCGCTTTGGGATGCGGGATTTCTTTCCTTCCCAGACTAGGTTCAGCACCTCTCTTTGCAGTTTCTGCAGGGCCTTTTCCGGGATCGACACCGGCAGGGCTTGGGCGTGATATAGCAGCCGTGGCGTGAGATTCATTTTTATCGCCGTCGTTCGGCCAGTGGTTGATGTCCTTTCTTAGGTCTCTGAAGAGTGTCGGGAAGTTGGTCTTGTACAGCCTCTTAGTTTTATTGGTTATCTGCACCCCCAGGTAGTTGAAGCTGCTTCCGGCCCAAGTAATTTGGAGCCCCTCTTCGAGATGAGCCTTGGTCTTTCTTGGGATGTTTATGCCCAGTGCGGTGGATTTGGAGATGTTTATTGTGAATCCCGATGCTGCTCGGAATTCTTCGAGCGTTTGCCATAGGGCTCTTATTGACTCTTCCGGGCTGGTGAGTGTGAGGAGCACATCGTCCGCGTAAAGCGCGATTTTGTAGGATTCTTTCTTGTGCGTTAGGCCTGATATTGATGCATTTTGGCGGACCCTTTCGGCGAATGGTTCCATGGATAGGGCAAATATAAGTGGGGAAAGAGGACATCCCTGTCTTGTGCCTCTGGTTATGTTTATTCTGCTGGATTTAGTCCCGTTGAGGCGAAGATTTGTAGAGGGTTTTTGGTAGATGGCCAGAACCCATTTTGCGAAGTTTGGGCCAAAGCCGAAGTGCTCTAGTGTGTTCCTAATATAGCCCCAGTCGAGCATGTCGAAAGCTTTATGCGCGTCTAAGGAGAGGACTGCCAGTTTTGTGCCCAGTCTGTTCGCTGATTCGATGATGTTGATGGTTCTGCGAATGTTGTCTTGGGTGCCCCGACCTAGGATAAATCCAGTCTGGTCCGGGTGAATGAGCTCCGGGAGGAAGGGGGATAGCCTATTTGCTAAGATTTTTGCAAATATTTTCGCGTCGTTGTTTAGGAGCGAAATAGGCCTGTACGATGAGCATTGTGTTTGGTCTTTTCCTGGTTTAGGGATCAGCACTGTTATTGACTCGTTCATGGAGGGGGACGTAAGGCCGGTGGACAGGAATGAGTTGAATAGATTTGCCAGCTGTGGGGCGAGCAGGTGAGCGAATTTTTTGTAGAATTTTGCTGAAAACCCATCCGGGCCAGGTGTTGTGTTTTTTAGGTGGCGGATCGTCTCGCTGACTTCCTCCTCTGAAATAGGGCTCTCTAAGTTCACTAGGGATGGGGGTGGCTGTTTCTTTGGTACTGGGGTCAAGAATTGGGTGATGGCTGAGATAGTCGTCGGGGGCCCTGCCATGATTTCCTCGTGGTGTTGCACCATTAACCCGAGTTTTTCGGAGTCCCGGTGGAATAGGGTGCCGTTCCTGTCTTGCAGGGATTGGATGTGGTTCCTGGTCTGAAGCTTTTTCAGTTTGTATGCTAAGAGTCTGTTCGCTTTGTTACTGTTCAGGTAATAGTATTGTTTGGTATAGGTTAATGCTTTAGCGGCTCGGTCCGCCAGGTGGATCTCGAGCTCTCTTTTAGTTTTTTTGAGTTCTTGGTGCGTTGTTTTCTTGTAACTGGCTTTGAGTTTGCCTTCCAGGGCTGTGAGTTTTTGCTCGAGCTTTTGTTGCTTGAGTAGGTTTTGGCGCTTGAGTCTGGCTGTTAGGTCCATGGCGACCCCTCGGATCACTGGTTTCATGGCATCCCACACCATGGCTGTTGAGGAGTCGGGGGTTGTGTTCTCAGAGAAATAATTCCGAATTGCCTCAGCGAGATCCGAGCTAGCCGATATATCTGTCAAGATATAATCTTGCAGTTTCCATTGCCTCTGGGCAGGTTCCGGGGCCCCGTGGATAGACACCACCATCGTGACTGGAGCATGGTCCGATATTGCGATCGGTCCGATCTGAATCCTCTCCACGCAGGGGGCCAGGTTATTTGTGGCGAGCAAGAGGTCGATGCGTGAATAGCCTTTGTGCACGTGCGAAAAGAAGGTGTAGTCCCTATCCCCTTGGTTGTGGAATCTCCATATGTCTATTGTTTCGGTTTCCCGCAGGAATTTCGCCAAGGCAAGGGATCTGCTGAAGTCCTCCCTTGAGGCTGGAAGCGTCTTATCCATTGTTGGATCCGGGGGGAGGTTGAGGTCCCCTCCGATTATTAGGCATCCTTCTGCGAAGGATGTGATGATTGGAAGGAGGCTGAGGAGGAATTGGTCTTGTTCTTTGTTTGGCGCATAAGCGGCCACCAGGGTGATCGGTAGCTCCACTAGGAGGCCTTTCAGGAGTAGGAATCTGCCCTCGGGGTCTCTTTTGATGGTGATCTGTGTTAGAGGGAGATCTCTTTTTAGTAGGATAGCTACGCCTCTCTTTTTCTGTGTGGCTGAGGCGAAGTAGCGTTTTGGGTAGCGCCAAAATCTTAGTCGGCTTTGGTCATCCGCAATGAGATGGGTTTCCTGAATGCAGACAATATCGGCTGCTAATTGGTCTAGTTTGTGTTCCACTGCTTTCCGCTTTCTGGGTGCGTTAAGCCCCTGCACATTCCAGGTTGTGATGGTTAGGGTTTTGTCTAGCGAGCCCATCTTTTGGATTTCGTGTGAGTCGGTTCAGATTGTTCCTTGAAGCTCTCTTGTTCCTTGTTCCTGCATGGCGAAATTCTCCGTTCTTTCCTCTTTATCATGTTGTCCTCCGCCCCTCGTCCCCCCCCAGCCCCCCACCCCCCACCCATCAAACCATAACAAGGTTTCCGGGCCAGCCTTCAACCAACGGGGCATACGGCCGGACCGGTATATGAATTCGGTATGGAGGCAAACTTTGCCTCTTCCTTTAGCCAGTAAACATTCAGGATAAGTTTAACTGATTTGAGTACTGTAGGTATCTCGAGGAGGCTCGGCTCCACCGTCGGAGGGGCAGAAAGCTCGGCCAGGGGGGAGCTTGTGTTTTCCGTGTTCTAGACTGCCCCTTTAGCGGTCATTGTCCCTTTTGAGTTTGCCCGCGGGACCACGGGGTCTACGACGGCTAGGTACCTTTGACCAGGCTCTGGTGGCTTCCCCACGGGTACCTCTGGGGACCTCGGCCGCATTAGGGGGGGGCCCCTCTTCGCTTTCCGGGTTCATAAACCTCTCCGCCTCTTTGGGGGAAGGGATAGACCAAGATCTGCCTTCCCAAGTGAAGAGTAAAGAGGTGGGAAAGCCCCAGCGGTATGTTGTTTTCCGTTCGCGCAGCCACTCGGTTAGTGGCTTAAGAGCCTTCCTTTTCGTGAGGGTGGTCGTCGCTAGGTCCTGGTATAGGGATATTTCGGCGTCTCGAAAGAGAATTCGGGCAGAACTTCTGGCTTCTCGCATGATTTCCTCCTTTACTCTATAGAAGTGGATTCTTGCTAAGACATCAGGCGCCAGATTTGCGTTTTGTCTAGCTCTGACTCTGTGGACCCTATCCAGTTCCAGGGGGGCTCCGTCTGGGAGCGTTGTGATGAAGCGAAATAAGTCGTTGACATAAGAGTTGAGCTCCTCGTCGGAGACCGAACTCGGGATTCCCCTCAGGCGGATATTGTTACGTCTAGACCTGTTTTCAGCCTCTTCTTGTTTGTTCTCAAGGGATTCGCATCTAGCCTCGAGTGCGGAGAGTCTATCGGCCCCCTCCCCGATCTCAAAGTTCTGTTCGCACAGGGTGGTTTCTATTTCTGTTGTTCTGGTTTCGATCTCGCCCACTCTCCCATCCAGGGACGCAATTCTGTCTTTCAGTTCCTCTGTCCCTTTCTGGTATTCCTTGGTTATGGCAGAGAGGAGCTCCTGTAGGTCAGCTTTGGTCACCGCTTGGGCTGTGGACCCCCCGTTGGGTTCTTGGGCGGTTCCCCCCATGTCGCTGCGGTCTCCTTTCTTGTTCTTTTCACCCATGTTAGTGGACAGCAATGTCGCAATGTCTGTTTGTTTGGTCACTTTTGGGTTTCTGGACATTGTTTCTTGTGGGATGCACCGGGGCCCGATCCACTCGGGGGCAGAGTGACTGTTATGGAGCACCTGGGTCTCTCTCCGGGCCCCTCCCACGCCCCCTCTACAGGCCAGCCAGATCGAGTCTCGGGGCCAAACCCCTGAGGGGCCGCGTCTAGGTGGCCAGTTCGGTCATCCCTGGGGTGCTAGGGCAGGCCGGAGGGGCGAGGAGAGCCCCGCAGTTGCGGCAGGTGCCGCCTTACCTTCCCTCTAGGAACGTTCCTCAGGCTCCACACCCCCGGGAGGACGGCGGCTGAGCCTTTCAGTCTCTTCTCAACAGTTCAGGGCTGCAGGGGTCTTCCCGCCTCGAACCCGCCAGGCCGCCGAATGGGGGGGGGGCCACCTTCTTTTCCCTTGTGCCTGATGGGGTTGGCTGGGCTCTCCGCCCGCCGCGCCGCTCCGCGCAGGTCCGGGGCGGAAGGAGTGCAGGCAAGCCTCCGGAGGGAGGCCGGAGGAAGGCCGGCGGAAAGCCGGGACCCGCGTCTCTGGGGGGGGGGGAGTCGCAGAGTTCGTCCGGGGAAGTTGCAGGGAGAAATCGGCCCCCCGGCCGCCCGCTGCACCCCCGGGGCCCCCAACAACGGCCAACAGCAGCGGGGGCGGCGGGTGGCGGGAGATTCTGGTCCGCCGCGGGACTCTCGGGACCCTCGGGCCGGGGAGGGGGAAGGACTCCAACTTATTTCCGCGTTCGGCGGAGTATCGAGCGGGCCCCTCGCCCGAATCCGCTCCCCCCGGCAGCTCCCCGAGGGGCGGGTGGCCGCGGGTGTCGCGGGGCTCAGCGGGGCCTGTACCCCCGTTCTCGGGAACTCCGGCGGAGGGGAGATTCCACCCCGATGATCCTCGGGCCGGGTTCGGCTCACGTCTCCGCTATCGGGGGGGTGCAGGCAGTGCCCCCAGTCAGGCTCCTCCGGGAGGGTCCACGATTGTGTGCTTCGGAGGGGGAGCCTTCCTTAGTTCCAACTCCTCTCGTTCTTCGGAGGTGCTTCGTTATGTCGGGCCGCTGTCCGCCATCTTGGCTCGCCGCGCACCTCGGAGTCTCCTACCGGGAGAGGATGGGCTCGACACAATCCAATCCCCACTTTGAACTGCTGAAATTAAGGCACGAGCAGCCCGAACCTCCGGGCTTTGCAGGGAACGCTTTCCTTCGCCTAGTCTAGCTGTTTACTGGGGCATTTTAGGTAATATTCGGTCGCGGCCGGGAGCTCTCACCGGACTCGACCGTTCACCATGGCGCCAAGCCACGCCCCTCCAGACAAACTTATTTTATATAAAGAAGCTGTTTTATCCTCCAACAGTGTGCGGACATTCCTTTGTGGGGGCTTTTGGGAAATACTGTACATAAGAGCCTGCCTGCATCACCTCCTGAAAGCTTAAGCCTGGCTGCTTGTTTTACCAAATTGAGAGACCTGCTGGGGTTGTTCTGTGCCTTACCCTACCATGTAGAGGGCAGAAGTACAGATACGCCCTGCAGTCTTTAGAAAGGGAAAGAGCGACAAAGGCAGAACCCAGAAGGAAAGAAACAGAAGTCGCACAAGGGCAGGGAGCGCAGCAACACCAACAACACTGAATGCGTCAAGTTGCAAAGTGTTCATGGCATGGGAGGCTTAACTACCCTATCGTCATGGAGAGGTAGAGCAACTCTCCTATTTGCGTACGTATGGCAATGGAGGATGCCGCCCATGGTGCATACGTTTTTTTTTCTTTTCAACAAGACTTTTTATTGGCATTTACAAACACTGTGTTTCATGGGTATTCCTGCCATAATGCAGATAGCGAACATTGAACATAAATCAATACAACTTCAACTGAGGTAAACGGGTTCGGGGGGTGGGGGAGTTGTCCGGGGTGAATCAGGGGAGGGGCCGCTGCAGACCTGAGTTAAAGTTTCAGGGAACCGACTCTAGGGACGGCGCAGGGTCAGGCAGCTGCCGCCAAGGTCTAGTCATACTTTTCCAGCCAATGGAGGGACGGTGGCTGTCTGGCTATTCTAGGGAATTTTTGCACGTAATCTAAGAAAGGGGACCAAATGCTGTAAAACTTGCTCCTGTTGCCAAATTGGAGGGCAGTGATCTTTTCGGCTGCGGCAATGTCCCAACACTTCGCCCACCACATTGGGATCGCTGTGCCCTCCGGGAGTTTCCACAACCTGGCTATTGACATTTTTGCTGCTGTAAATAAGTGCGTGCAGAGGACTGCCAGCCTTCCTGACATTGGGAATTGTCCCTCACCTGTGTCGCCCAGCAAGACAATGCCCGGAATCATTAGGCCGTTGATAAGTCTGATCTGCTCCAGGACTTCCCTCAAGAATCGGACCGACTTCAGGCACGTCCATAGGAGGTGAAAGAACGTTCCAGTGTCTGCACAGCCTCTCCAGCAATGTGGTGGTATGGCGGGGTTGCCTTCATGTAGAATCTCCGGTGTCAGGTACCACCTGTAGCAAACCTTTATTGCCCCCTCTTTGTTTCTGACACATATGGAGGTTCTTTGGGTTCTCGTCCAGATACGGTTCCAGCTTGTCTCGTCCAACTCTCTGCCTATATCTCGCTCCCATCGTTCCATGTAGGGTTCCTTGGAGTCAGGGGGTGTTCTATCCAACAGCCTGTACAAAGTTGAAATTTTCCCTTTAGGCGCGGTCGCCGTTAGTGTGCGTTCCAGCGGCGTTAGCTCTCTGTTTCCGTGTGCTCTCATTGAGTCGTGAGTCAGCTAATGTCAGAGCTGGGCGTAGTGAAACCTCTTGCTTTCCGGCATCTGAAATTTCCCTTTGAAGTCCTCAAAGGTGAGCAGGGAACCCGCTGTGTAAAAGTCTGCTATGCACTTCTGGCCACCTGCCTTCCATTTAGAAGGGTTATCCCAAATCCGGGTGAGGGGACCCACTGTGCTCCTGCAGTTCCATTTCCTCTGCATTTAGGGCATTCAAACGGCTAATGCTAGCCAAAGTCATGCTAGGGAGGTTCCACAGACTTGGCATAAATTTGAAGTTTAGCATGTGTCAAAGTCTGTGGCCAAGAAAGTAAATTCTGCAGGGACAAAAAACAGTCTTGAAGAACGAATACAGTTATCACATTCAATAAGTAATCATCGCTGGTGGGGTTCAGTAGGCATACTAGTCGAACAGCGGCAATCAACTGCTGCACCATACTGCCAACAAACATGCATGGGAAACCAACACACACTATCATGCCTGCTCACATCCGCCACTGAACGAACAACAGGAGAGGAGGAAGAAATGGCTTGAGGCTGTTGTGAAGATTGTATGTGACAAATGGCTGACCAGCGATTTGAAGGGCCGCACATAATTTTGCCACACTGGATTTAGAAGTGTTCCATAACGTGTGTCTCAAATACTGTCCAACAGGTTGCAATTCATCAGCGATAGATTGGAAGCAAGGACACACTTATCAGTGTTGGCACACAATTAAAACATGGCAAGAACTGATAGTGATGCAATCGGAAAGGAAGATATAGGTGAATTGCATATTTTTATTTTTTTACTATTGTTGTTTGGTTAATTAAAAACTTTAACACAAAAAGTTACATTAAAATTAAAATTACAACATACATAAACAACATTTTTCCAATCTTATTAATTTTAAGAACAACGAATTAAAATATATATTTTTTAAACTCTTTATTTAATATTTTAGAGAACAAGATCCAATACAATAGTCAAAATATCTTAGTAAATAGCACAAATCGTAAAGCACAAAACAGTATAATTGAAGACCAAAAATGTCTAACAGTATGGACCTCCATAATGATCTTAAAACAACAATTTCAAAAATTAGAAAAGATTCACGACAGACAACCACAAGGACAAAACAACATAGAAACACACAACTAAACAGTCCATTACCACCCCTCACTCAAAGAACCGAACATCAAACCCGGAATCCACGCAGTCAACCATACAGGTCATTAAAAGGCCCCCAAATCTGACGATAACTCCCCTCTCTTCCTTGACCAATAAACATAACTATCATATTTCGACAAGACTTGCATCTCAAAAAGCCAATCCTCCACACCAGGTTTCTTCCTAAACTTCCAAACGCGCAAGATCTGTGTTATTGCCAAAACCAAACCTCTGTTAATCCAGTCCGCATCCTTCCTAGCCCTAACCCCTCTTCCCTTGTTGGATAGTAATTTGGTCGAAAGGAATGTACGCAGAAGTTTCTCCTCCAACACAAGATCCAACCTGTCCAATACATTGGACCAAAAATCAGAAACTCTCGAGCATGACCACAACATATGCATGAAAAAACCCCCACCACAACCACATCCCCAACACGAGTCCGAAAGGCCCAACATGGCCACCCTAGACGGAGTCCAATATAATCTATAGAGGACCCTCTGTCTAATATACCTCAGCTGCAAATCCATCTTCGGTTTCACCCCCACCCGAATCAAATAATTCCACTCTTTAACAGGGATAACCTCACCAACTTCATCCGTACAGGACAGGTGGAGTCGATCCCAAGCCCTAACATCCACCTCATCCGGTGGCATTAAGCCCATGTACGTTGAAACCACATATGAAGCCGAACTGAGAAGGTCACATATGGAGGGTCTCTCTTCCATGACCCCACCGTCTAACATTCCCGTCCGTTGAGTCAGTAGTGCATTCAAAGTATTGTAGCGACTCCTTTCTCTAGCACCAAGCCCAAAAGACGTCCTCAAATGGTCAAAGGGAACCATACAACTGTCCAACCACACATCACGAATACGAAGAATGCCCCTAGTAATCCAGCTTTTCCAGCTTAAGGTTTTGTTTGCCAACTGTAAACATGCATTATGCCACAAAGAAGCATCATAATGCAACCAAGCATTACCCCCAGTAAGTTCAATAAAGCGCAATATCGCCTCCCTAGTAGCGCACATCGTAGGCAACTTCTTCACTGAAAACGGCACTCTCGACATAGTATATATATCTTTAAGGGCATAAGGCAAAAACTGGGAACTCTCAATAATATTCCAATTGGGAACATAATCATGGATATTCGAGAAGTACGAATTTGACTTTTTCAATAGAAAGCCCATACAATATTTCTGCAAATTTGGGTAACCAAACCCCCCATCCTTCACAGGACATGACAGAATATATTTAGGAATTTTAGGCCGTTTACCAGCCCCCCATAGAAAATCCTGGAATGCCTTTTCAATAGGAGCTAGTAACTTTTTTGTAAATTTTAGGGGGATGGATTGTATCACGTATACAATTTTTGGTAAAAGAACCATTTTGATTGCATTGATCTTGGCCCACAGCCCCAGCTTCAATTGGTTCCACTTCAGGACGTTCCTATTGATAACCCCCAATATCCGTGACACATTAAAAGCTATCATCCTTTTAAAGTCTCGGACCAAGTAGACACCCAAGAACTTCACATTCCCCGTCTCCCAGTGGCAGCGCCAAGAGCCCAAAACATCACGCGGGACATCAGTAGTCAAGGGGAAAGCCACCGTTTTACCACAGTTAATTTTGTGTCCCGACAAGCGACCTACTTCATCAAACATCTGTTTGAGCCTCACACATCCCTCAGCTGGGTTAGATAAAAGAACAGTCATGTCATCAGCGTAACACAGAACTTTTATCTCAGTATCACCAAACTGAAGACCCCGAAGGCTCTGTTCCTGTATCAAGTACAAGATGAGGGGCTCCAGTGCCAGATTAAACAGGTACGGAGACAAAGGACACCCCTGTCTAGGCCCCCTAGACAACAAAAACGAAGAGGACATAGTTCCATTAACCCACACCTTCGCACTAATATCAAGAGTGCAATGCTCATATAACATTAACAAATGTGGCACCAAATTCCATCCGCCCAAGAGTGTGGTAAAGAAAAGACCAATTGACCCTATCAAAGGCCTTTTCCGCATCCATAAAAAGCAGCATGGAATCCCGAATTTTTGTCCTTGGCAAGTTCATAATATCAATCAACGTTCGAATATGATCATATCCATATCCATATCCATACCTGCCTTTCATAAATCCAACCTGTGAACTACCAATCAATTTACCAACACACCCATCCAGTCTATTAGTTAAAATTCTTGTAAAAATCTTGGAGGTCCACATAAGCGAAACCGGCCTATAATTCTCACACTGTTTACCATCCCAGGTTTCGGAAGGACAACCACACAAGCCTCCTTCATAGTGGGGCAAATCACCAAGTCTTCCATAAAACCATTGTATAGGGTGCATAGGAATGGTACCAGCACCCCAATCAGTGCTTGGTAAAATTCCACTGGGTGACCATTCATTCCAGGTGATTTATCCACATTACGTTGATTAATCGCCATCAATAATTCCTCCTCAGTAATAGGACTATCCACCATTATAGACTGATCCGCACTCAAGCTTGGCATGGCAATCTTGTCAAAAAAGGATTCCATGTCAGTCCGAGATGGAAATTGATCCACACGATACAAAGTAGCATAACATTTCCTGAAACCCTCACAAATCCCATCCTTTTTGATAATATGTGTACCATCTTCAACTACCAGTTTCTGGACAAAAGAATTGTCAGTCAGGCCTATTTGCCAAAAGTTTTCCATTCTTGTCACCTTGCTCCCAGAACTTTTGCCTCATAAAGAACATGCCCTTTTCATATTGTACATCCATTTTCTGTTTGAGCAGTTCTTTGAGTTTTCCAACCCCAGCCTATCATTCATACTCTTAGATACTGCAAAATTCTTCTGTGCTACCGCCAAATCCCCTTCTAACTTCCGAAGCTCAAGCATACCTTTTTTCCTAGCCCGGGATGTAATATTCATCAACTCCCCTCGCACAACAGCTTTATAACTCTCCCAAACCAAGACATCAGAAGCAGAGCCAACATTAGTCTAAAAAAAATTCCGCATAAAAATCTCCAGAAACTCAGCAACCCCCCGTTCCTTCAAGATATAATCAAGATAGAATCTGTCTTCTCATGTCCTACGTTCAACTGCAACATCACCATTGAGTGATCTGAAACACTCCTCTCCTTAATAGATACATCCCGCAACATACTAGCTAACCTACTAGAAACAAAAAAATAATCAATTCTCGAATGAGAGTCATGCACTGGCGAGTAGAACGAGAATTCCCGTACATTCGGATGAACAAATCTCCAAGCATCAATTAAATCCAAGCTATCCATAAACTCCCTAAAGGCCTTGCTCGTGCTTCCGGCAGTAAAACTACATTGAGCTGAGCGGTCCAACTTTCCGTCGATCACACAATTGAAATCCACCCCCAATATCATAAAATCCCCACCCATCTCCCTCAAAAGCAACGACAATTTTCCAAAGAAAGGACTACCGCTAGTACATGGTCCATAAATGGAACCTCTTGTGATCAGCTTATCTTCATATTTAACATCTACAAGAAGTATCCTCCCCATCCATTACTACCTTCTCAATCTGAAGCAGTAAACCTTTCCGTAGGAGTACACCCACTCCCCTAGATTCTGAACTATGACAATTGAGAAAGGATTTAGCATACCATTTATTCTTGAACAGGTGAGTAGAATCGTCCAACAAATGACTTTCCTGAATAAGTGCAATATCCACCTTTTCCCCTCTCTAATTTTTGCAAAACCTCCTTCCTTTTTCTTGGAATGTTAAGACCCTTGACATTCCAGGAACATATCCTCAGGTCACCCATTAACACCTTTCATCCAACCTGAATCCACCACAATGATCCCCGAAACATACATTCAAAAGGATAGAGGGTGGTAGGTGACATGACCGAGTCGTGCAGACATTACACGACAACACAAAACAATACAAACACACAGAAACCACAAACCAACATATGTGAGATCTAAGAGCCCACCCTGCAAAACAGCAGGATGACATTGAGTACAATTATTTACAAAAAAACGAAATTCCGAACTGTAATCGCCCCAGAACCTACACCCAAACATTGTGCAGCGACAATAAAATAACAGTAACCATTCCCACACCACCCCCAAAAACATACATATTAGCCTAAGAACAGGAACTCCCCTCCATACCTTCTATCTCGCCCAGAGCCCAGCCCTATATAAAAACAGTAAGAAAGAAACCAAAAAGTATATAACACAAGGATACCCTCCAAAAAGTACACCATTCTGTAATCTTGCAACAGCCCAAAAGACCTCCAATCGCCAAATGTATACTCCAAAATCATACACACCACCCCCACCCCGCATTCAAACAATGGCAAAAGCAACCCAGACATCCGCCCCTCATATCATTCTCTCAACTAACCTGCCAAAGGATGCAGTTAGCACCCCCCTCAATGGCCTCAAGATCCCAACCCATCCATCATGTACATCTCCCAGCAGAACCCAGCAAGAAAAACATGGGCAGACCACCAAACATAGCCCTCAAGTCACCCTCAGAGTGCCCCCGAAAATGATGGGCCTGGCCGAACAGGACATCCAATCAACCATGACCCCCGATGCAACCTCACACACAGTATCCATCCTGACCCCACCATGCCAGGTCAACCCAGTGTCCCATCCCTCAGATCACATACCCACATCTCCCCCAGGAGTCGAAATCCAACAACGCAGAAAAGTAAGTTTAACCATTAATTCAGCCCTAAAGCAACAATAGAGGAAAAGCAATGGAAAGAACACAACATGTAAGAACATGCAGGGACCCAAAGGGAGGGCCACAAAACATATCAGCCAACATACATAGTTTTTAATGCCAATGTCAATTGCACGGCTGTCCATTTAAGTTCAGTTCAGAAATCAGAGTCAAAACCATTAACCATGCCACTCTTCATACATTACTCATCAGATTTCGCTTCCATGGACACATCTGTGTATTGTGGTTGGTAAACCCCTCCTATTGGACACAGCATGGGATAGAGTTGTGGTCCATTGCAGCCACATAACCTGCAACACAAACTGTACATCCACCAGGACAAACAACAGAATATAAAACTGCTATGTGGCAGTCGTGCAGACCGTGGATAACCCCACTCATAGGGCACCGGTAACGAGACCAGGAAGAATGGACCCGGTCCAGCAGCCAAGTCTGACCAAGCATCAGGAACAGCAACAGGACCCCATGTGCCAATGTAGTAGCAAGCCTCGTATGCCTAGTCCACTGTATTGCCAGCCCCGAATCACAGAAAGGCAGGCAACGGGAGGCGGATCGGAGAGAGTAGGGAACAGTGAATGTCAAACATGCCTCAAACAGCTGGCCTGCCACCACCACCACCGGCTACTGACAGGGTCCATAGAGAGTCATAGGAGCATGAGCTCGCTATGTCATGCAGCATCAGCTTCCCTCGGCATTGCTCTGATGGGGATGTTTCAATTGGATGTACATGAAACACGATCTGCATACTGTGCCACATGTGTATGTCTTATAATGGTGGGTGCGTGACGGGGCTCACGGGGTTCGCATGGCCGTGACAAGCGGTGAGCAGACGGGGCAAACGAATTGCATAATTGTAAACAATCGTGACTGCGTTTTATGTGCGGTGAATTACCAGCTCAGATTGAGTAGCTGGGCACACAAAACATGTATTGGTCCAGTCAGATGAGGTAGTCGCACGCCCTCACCGCTCGGTCACCACTGCCCGCAACTCCCGTGCACCCTCCCAATTGCTTTTATAGAAGAAGCATGGGAAACGCGAAGTCGCCGGAGGGGGAGCATAAAGTACAAAGTACCTGGAAGCAGGAAGCCAGAGAGGGATGGAGCCGCGAGGGAGGGAGGCTGTGAAGGACCACATCCCAGGTTCAGAATCGATCGAACACAAAGTCAGCCGTATGATAGTAGGAAGGGATTATCACCTACCATCTGAGCCCATAGCACGTAGAAACATCACCGTACAGAGAGCAAGCAGCTCCGTGGTACCCCGGGCAAATCTCTGGTCCGACTCCATTAGTCACGTCTCCTAGGACATGACGTAATGTGAAACAAGGAAGAGAAACACCATGGCCTTTCCTCTAACCGTTCTGAATGTAAACAAATGCAGCAAAGGATTTCTATGTCCGTTACTTCTCAAGTAAGAGAATGAAACGAAGAAAATTCACATTTCAATCGAAAGGGAAATAAAGAAAAATAAAATAAAGCCAAAAAATCGTCAAGGCACCAGTACAAAGCCAACTCCATTGACAGTAAAATTATCTTTTCTTCTTTGATGACCACAATCTCTGTGAAGTAGATGCGGCAGCCTCCATAGGTTGCTCCAGGTCCCCATCGTCTCCAGCACTTTCCAGGTCACTTAAAAAGGCCTCAGCCCCCTTGCTATCATTAAAAGAAAACAGTCTGCCATCCTTAACCACACAAAAGATGGCTGGGTATATCATATAGTATTTAAGGTTTTTCTGCTTTGCCTTGAACTCTCTTCCTTTATCAAGAACATCCCGGCTAAGGTCACCAAATACCATCACTTTGTGACCATTCCAGGATAAATCATGCAATTCCCGAGCTTTTCTCAGTACCATGTCTTTAACTGGGAAGCACAGAAACTTGACCACAAAATGTCTGGGGCGCTGTCCCTGTGCTGGTTTTGGTCCCAAACTTCGATGTGTCCTTTCCAACTCCAGATGTATCTTGGGGTCCAGTTTGAGAGCAGATATCAGCATTATTTCAATAAATTCCATGGGTTTGCCCTTCTCAATGTCTTCAGGAAGGCCAGCCACCCTTACGTTGTTCCGCCTTGAAAAAATCTCCTGTTCAGAAAGTTTCAAAAACAATCTCTCACTCCTTGATTGTCGGTCTTTTATCTGGCTTTCCATCCTCTCCACAGTACAATCCATAACATTCAAATGAGATTCAAATCTGTTGAAGTTGGAGGTCAATTCAAAGTACCTCTCCTCTGCCCTAGTCGTCTTGTCCTTGATTTCATTTACATCCAAAGTCAATTTGGTGAGCATTTCCAGGATTTTATCCTCTCTCTCATCAGGAGTCTTCTCACCATCCCCTTTCTGTCTCTTAGCAGGTTGTTTCGTGTCAGGTGAGACTGGTTCAGCCATAGCAAGGCAGGTAGGAATTCAGTTCAGGTGTAGGAGCACAGCCCTCAGGCAGCTATCCCTGAAGCTGGCAGTTCTAGAATCCAAAATGCCATACATAAAACATGTTAACATTCATCACAGCATAGATATTGCTCCAGAACTTATGAGAATGAATAAAAAACAAATCGTAATCCAATCTGCCATACCCCTTCAAATATAAATAATGAAGGGCCCGATTCATAGAATCCAGTTTAGAAAAGGCGCAAGCTCTGCGCGCCGAGAAGGAACATGCGCCACGCAAAGAAACTATTGCGCGGCACGCGTATTCAAGGATTTCCCGAGGCATCACCAGCCGTGGCGCAAGGAACATCAAGCAGCACCAGTAACGCCCCCTTCACGCTCCCACACGCAGTATGGAGCAAGTAAAATGCCAAACACGGCACAAGCCGCCGTGCCATCCTTAGACCAGCTTACAGCCCCCCAGCCAAATCGTTTGGCTGGGGTGCGGACGGTGCTGAGTTTACAAATGCAAATTGGCTGGGGTGCGGACCTGGTACGCGCTGAGTTTCCACGCGATTTGGGTCGGGTGCGGACCAGGTATGTGCTCAGTTTCCACGCGATTTGGCTGGGATGCGTCAGGGATACGTGCCGAGTTTCCACGTGATTTGGCTGGGGTGCGGACGGGGTACGTGCTGCGTTTCCACACAATTTGGCTGGGGTGCAGGTGGGGTATGTGCTGAGTTTCCAAGCGATTTGGCTGGGGTGCAGACGGGGTAATCTCCTGAAAAGTCAGCACGTACCCAGACGCACCCCAGCCAGAAATTGTGTGGAAACTCCCAGACGTACCACGCGATACACGCACAATTCCACTGGAAGCTGACACCTACTGACAGGACAGCCACGCCCCAGCCCCCCATGACCACACCCCGCAGGCAGCCCACACCACAAGGGATCCCCCCACCACCTGTGACGCCACCCCACAGGCATCCCCCACCACATGGGATCCACCCATCACCCGTACCCACACCCCACAGGCAGCACACACCACATGAGACCCCCATCACGTGTGACCACACCCTGCAGGCAGCCCACACCCCAAGGGACCCCCCACCACCTGTGATGCCACCCCACAGGAATCCCACACCAGATGGGACCCCCCCATCACCCGTGACCACACCCCACACGCAGCCCACACCCCAAGGGGCGCACCCAGCCCCCCATCACCCATGACCACATCCTGCAGTCAGCCCACACCACATGGGACCCCCCCATCACCCGTGACCACACCCCGCAGGCAGCCCACACCCCAAGGGACGCACCCAGCCCCCATCTCCGGTGACCACAGCCAACACTACAAGGGACCCCCCACCACCTGTGACGCCACCCCACAAGCATCCCACAACTCATGGGACCCCGCCATCACCCGTGACCACACCCCACGGGAAGCACCCAGCCCCCATTCTCTGATCACACCCTGCAGGCAGCCCACACCACAAGGGACCGACCACCACCTGTGACACCACCCCACGGGCATCCAACACCACATGGGACCCCCCCCATCACATGTGACCACACCCTGCAGGCAGCTCACACCCCAAGGGAGGCACCTAGCCCCCATCACCCGTGACCACACCCCGCAGGCAGCCCACACCACAAGAGACCCCCATCACCCGTGACTACACCCCGCAGGCAGCCCATACCACAAGGGACCCCTCCACCACCTGTGACCACACCCCGCAGGCAGCACACACCACAAGGGATGCACCCAGCCCCATCACATGTGACGCAGCCCACACCACAAGGGACCCCCCCCACCACCTGTGATGCCACCCCACAGGCATCCCACACCACATGGGACCCCATCACCCATGACCACACCCTGCAGGCAGCCCACACCACAAGGGACGCACCCAGCCCCCATCACCCGTGACCACACTCTGCAGGCAGCCCACACGACAAGGGACCCCCCACCACCTGTGATGCCACCCCACAGGCATCCCACACCACATGGGACCCCCCCCCATCACCCTTGACCACACCCTGCAGGCAGCCCACACCCCAAGGAACGCACCCATCACCCATGACCCCACCCCACAGGCAGCCCACACCACAAGGGACCCACCACCACCTGTGACGCCACCCCACAGGCATCCCACACCACACGGAACCCCCCATCACCCATGACCACACCCCGCAGGCAGCCCACACCCCAAGGGATGCACCCAACCCCCATCACCCATGACCCATGACCACACCCTGCAGGCAGCCCACACCACAAGGGACCCCCTCATCACATGTAACCACACCCTGCAGGCAGCCCACACGCCAAGGGACGCACCTAGCCCCCATCACCTGTGGCCACACCCCGCGAGCAGCCCACACCACAAGAGACCACCCCATCACCCATGGACACACCCCGTGGCAGCCCATACCACAAGTGACTCCCCCACCACCTGTGACACCACCCCGCAGGCATCCCACACCACATGGGACCGCCCCCATCACCCATGACCACACCCTGCAGGCTTTCCACACCACAAGGGACGCACCCAGCCCCCATCACATGTGACCACACCCAGCAGGCAGCCCACACCACAAGGGACACCCTATCACCCGTCACGGCAACCTGCAGGAAGGCCTGTGTCATGGGACACCCCCATCACCCGTCACAGCAACCTGCAGGCAGGCCCCGTATACTGGACACCACCTGCATGCCGAATGCTGACATAGTGACACACGTACACTCCATCGATGGAGTGTCTGTGAACTTGCATGCCATGTATGGACAGCACCCTCAACCTCCTGTCCACAAAACATACAGCAAACAAAAAAGTCATACACCTGCCCACACGTATCAGTGTCCCAGCTGATCACACGCAATTGCAGACTGCAACCACATCCCAACATACACATCACAAAAGTGTATGCCAAAGAAAGGCCCTGCATGCCATGTGACACAGTAATGTAAAAAATCCAAATGTACAAATACACACACCGTGACAGAATTCAAAGCACCCTCGATTTGTGTCACATTAAGAGACATTTGCCTGGCGTATCATGGCATGAGCCTCAATTAGCACACATCACATGAACCTATTACCCCCATAAACACACAAGTGACCCTCCCATGTGAGAAGGACATAACATGCCATCCAATCAAATCACATGTCATTCTCAATGCACATGTACAGAAGTGTGCAAAGGGCCTAAGTGTCTCGGGTGGGGGAACGGAGTGAAGGCAGACACTAGAAATGTGTCTGGGCAGGTGACATTGAGACGGTACCCGTGCCTGGGAAGTGTTGATAGATGAAATGTGGTTGCGGAGGTGGCAGTTCTGCACATGTGAAGGACATCTCAAGAAAAACACCCAAAACGACAACAAATCAATCTTGTCAGCCAGTGTCAATTCCAAGCCTAAGTGAAAACAGGGGTTGCAAACTGTTGGTAGGTGTCTGTTGGCATACATAAAAACAGTCTAAAGATTGTGCATGCTTGTGAGCCAGTACCAGTGTGCAAATGGCGTGTGAGGGGACCTTATGACAAGTCCAGAGGGTACACAGCCGACCATAGCATCACCAAAAAAAGTAAGTATGTCCAAATGAAAAAACAGAATTCACAGAAGAATATATGTCAAACTCAAAAATGAGGTACATGTCCTTAAATGACTCTCAAAATAAAAAACAAAATTAGAAGAAATCCATTCCATTATGGTGAACACAAAAGGATCCAAAAAGATGCAAACTATGTACATGTATAAGAGGTCCATTGTCCCAAATGCATGACACACCAAAAAATAAATATATACATACCGTGGAGCACGTAGAAACTATTAGCCGATTGCAGCAGGAATGTGTAGAATACTGGGAGAGATTATCCAATCTGAACTATAAAAAGTACGTCGAGAGGCAGCAGGCGGGAGGAGACAAACCGGGATGGATGTTAGCATGGTTGTATAAAAGGGAGACCCCCAGACCCACGATAAGAGCAATAACAGGGGAAGATGGGAACTTAGTGGACACCCAAGAGGGCATCAATCGAGAGTTGCTAGAATATTATAGGAAACTATATAGGGACGTAGAAGGTAGTAACAGTGGGGAAATAATGGATACACTGGAGGACATAGGCCTGCCGCGAATAAGCGTGGCGGAGTGAGAAGACCTAGATACCTAGATCACTCTAGAAGAGCTAGAAGAGGTGGTAGTGCACCTGCCTACTTGCAAGACCCCAGGAGCAGACGGGCTCCCCTGTGAATTTTAAAAAATGTACATAAATGAGGTGCTACCCCCGCTGCTCACAATGCTAAATGAGGCATTCAAGACGGGACGGTTGCCAGAATCCCTAAGAGAGGCAATTATCATCCCACTCCCCAAACCGGACAAATTATGCAAGGATTGCGGATAGTTTAGACCGCTATCGATGCTGAATCAAGATAGCAAAATGCTCACTGCGGTATTGGCAAACAGAATGAAACGGATCATTAATAAGTTAATACAACCTGATCAAACAGGCTATGTCCCACACAGGAACATATCCGACAACCTTAGAAGACTCCATCGGGTCATAGAACACACAAAAGAAGTCGCGGGTGAGATGGCAGTTGTATCACTGGACGCAATACAAGTCTGTCAGATGGCCCTGGCTGATTGCAGCCTTGACCCACTATGGGATAGGACCGGGGTACCTAAAATGTGTCAAACTATTGTATAGTGCGCCGTTAGCCAGAGTCAAAACGGGAGCTGTCATCTCCGAAAGATGGCAACTAAGCAGGGGTACTAAACAAGGATGCCCATGGTCCCCGATGCTGTACATTTTAGCACTAGAGCCCTTGGCAATATACCTGCGGTGTGAGGTAATAGGGATAGAAATAAAAGGGGAGCCGCATTTAATCTCACTACATGCAGACAACATGCTGTTGTACTTACGATACCCCGAAGAAAACCTCCAATATATCTTGGAGGTGATGGAGCGATTTGCGTTGCTATCAGGTATAGCGGTGCATCCCAGGAAATCATGCATATTCCCACTTGGGAGGTATGTAGGAATCACATGCGATCAATTACCATTTCTACAAATACCATGGGAACCAAAGGAGTTCAGATACCTGGGGATAGACATCACACGGTCGAGAAGAAACATCAGAATAATACAGAGAAAGTGGTACAGAAAATTGAAAATAGTATGAGGTTCTGGGCTAAGTTCCCCCTGGCAATGATGGGGAGGGGGGCGCTGCTGAAGGTGGTGGTATTGCCGAGTCTATTACACTTTTTTGGGAATATACCATACTTGATACCGAAGTGGTTCTTTAGGAAGCTACAGAGCATAAGCAGGGGGTTTCTATGGCATGGGACTAGGAACAGAATCGCCCTTTGGAAATTGCAGAATATACATGACAAAGGGGGCATAAAATTGCCGAACTACGAGATCTACTACTTAGCAAGCCAACTATAATATGTGGCTAAGTGGTTATCAGAAGACCCCACCTCAGAATCGAGATTGCTGAGACTAGAATGTGCCCCGTTCTTTCTAAAAGAAATGATATGGCTGGCCAAAGTAGAGATGAAAAAGCGCTCCAAGATGCTGGTACTGGGATGGGAGGTATGGCGAAAAGCTTGTCAGACCATGGAGAACCCAACACCATGTTCGCCACAAACGCCGCTGGTCGCACTGGCGGGGGGGATGGGCAACTGATGAAGACAATTAGGAGGCAATGGGAACCGGTGGGAATTGTAACAAGTGTGTGATATTTGGCAAGAAGGGAAGATAAAGACATTCGAAGGGCTGGTAGAGGAAACAGGGTTACATCAAGGGCAATATATCACATATAATAGAATGGTACGGCGGATTAAGGAGACATGGTCAGAAATAACATTAGAGGAACACCCTGACCCCACCATAGAAACGATATGTGATATAGCGGAAGGAGGGCACGAGATATCCAGATTATGCAAACTTATGATGTCCAAGGTGGGGAAGGAAGTGGCACAATTGAGACATGACTGGGAAGAAGATGTGGGGACACCAATGTCTGACGGGATGTGGGAGCGGGCTCAGGGGTACCATAAGAAAGTGTCTAGAAATGCTAAACTACAGGAAATACATATAACCCACAGAGCATATATGACTCCCACAAAGAATAGCTATATTCAAGAATGCAAAGCGGCAAACATGCCCCAAAGGCGGGGAAGAGAACACGGGGATGACATACATGTTTTGGGCATGCCCGGAAATTGGGAAATTCTGGGAAGAAATAGCCCATCGGCTAGATGAAAAAGGGATTAAAATAAATGTCAAATCAGCGTGGGCATGTTTGGTAGGAGGGTTCCCTAGGCCACGCCAATGGAAACATGTGAGCAAATTAAAGGACCTGGCGTATATATTGACCAAGAGGAGGATTGCCATGGGATGGAAAGCATGTAACAGACCAAAGATAGAGGCCTGGTGGAAAGACCTACAAAAATGGACGGAAGCTGAAACAGCAGTATGGCAAGAAGCAGGGAGTAGAGGAGGGGAGGAAGAAGCAGAAACCCTGACGGCCTGGAGGCACTTAGTGGCCACATTATATGGGCCCACCCACGACTAGTCGAGCGACCAGGACTCATACAGGGGCATAGAAGGTGAAATCCCTAAAGAAGCAACAAGTGCAGATCAAGAAGCGGAAGTAGGCTGGGACAGGAGGGAGGGGTAGGGGTAGGCAGCAAAATGGAAGTATACATGTAAAGTTTGGAATATTATGATGTGCATTGTAAAGCTGCAGTAGTATGTTTGGTTGTTAAAACAATAAAAAAACGGTTTAAAAAAACTATACAATGTATAATGTCTTGTTCAACTAAACCAATGAAATGTATTCATGTAACCCATAGCACACGTCATAGATGACGCGTTATGGATTCATAACGTGATTTGACTGTATTGTTGGCATAGCGTTCTCAGAGCAGCAGAGTTCTCTGAATGCCTCATCTTATTTTTATATAAAGATAACCTTGACTCACTCGCAATCTCTCCTGGTCTCATTCCCTACTGGGGTGTGTCCCTCAGTGTCTATTTCTCTGAGATATTTTAATTGTAATGTTGGGGAATGACCACTTTCAGTTAGTGACCCCTTAGCGTGATAGTTGATACGAGAAGACCCCGGCCACATCGGCGAGATCTGGGGTGCCCCCAACAAGGCTTCCCACCTACGGCAACTGGTAACCTTAAAAACGCGTACGCTACTGAGAAGGTTGCACGGGTCCTGGCATTGCAAATACCCAGCCCTACCGCTCGCCGGAGCCGGGTTTGGCTCTTGATTGTGGGGTGACCCCCTGATTGTGGATAGACCGTGCACAGAAGCTCTCGGATCAATACGGACACGTGAGTATCGATTGCGAGGTAATCTAAAGGAAGGGTAAGGGGAATGGAGTCAGATTGAAAAGCAAAGAGGGGTATTTTTTGTGGGTTTGGAGCATACAGAGTTGAAGTAATTGGGACTGTGAGAATTTCTTTCTTGTCTATTCTTTTTCTGCATATGGTCATTAGGATATTGTAAGAGGTGATGAAGTAAGAGGAGATACGGGAACCTAGCTCCGAAAGGTGGTGGAAGGCAGCGCCGCATAGTACTATCTCGACTAGTACAGGAGTTTAAGTAGTGAAAAAATAAATAAGTGGGAGTCTTGCATAGGAAGGCGGCTCAGAAAACGTTAGTTGTTCTCTTTTCTTTTTCTTATCTATCTTCGAGAATAAGTCTTTAGAGGTCGGTCCAAAAGGGCCAGGGAAGGGTGAAAGAGGGAAATAGAAGTAAGGGGGAAACTCTGGGTTCAGGGTAGGGGTAGAGTAGGGGAATAGGAAGGTAGGGTTTATGTTATATCGTGTAAGTAGAGTATGTTGATGTGTCACCTTTAATGTTATATGGCCAATGTCTTGTCATTTTTTTGATGGTACAAGCATTTGGTTTTGCAAAGTGTTTAAGGTTTTGAGAAAAAGTATGGTCAAAATGTTTTGTTGAATGGTTGAAAAAAAGGTTCTTGTGGTGCACATAGTGTAACAGGACGCTATAAAAGATGATTTTAGATTGTGCACACTTCCAAACACACACCAACAGCAAAAAGAAAATGCATAATGGGTGCAGACACACCATTCATGCATATATGCCAGGGTTTAGGTCGATTTTACATCGAACAAATGGTCGTAATGACCAAAAGTTCTAAAAATGCTACCACCAAAGGTTCGAACACCAAAAATTCGTACCTTTGGTGGTAGCATTGCAGATACGTATAATGAAAATTTTAAAAAAAGACTGCGGGGGTGTCCCCCGCAACACCCCGCTCACTATACTGTTTGGTATAGTGAGCGGGGTGTTGCGAAGGACACACCGTAGTACGTTTGTTCACATGAGAAAGGTGCAAACTTTTGGTAGTTCGCACCTTTCTCATGCAAACTTTCCGACCGCGGCCAAATCAGCCGCGGTCGGATCACTCGGATTCATATGCCAGCACCTCCCAGTGTATAGTGAGAAAATAAAAAAATATCATGAGCAATGGCTAACGGAAATAAAAGGGGACGGGACATCCCAAATATGGCCAGAAGGAGGGTCATTTGATAAGACAGTATTGCACCCTGTAGCAACATATTTAGGAGAGAAGTGCTAGATTTGTGGCGACTGTTTGAGGAAGTGCCACAGGTTAAAAATAATGACAGAGAACAACCGCCCCAAGTAACAAGGACCACGGAGGAGAGAGGAGAAGAGAAGGAGGAGGGGAAAGAACCCAAAAATCTGTACCCATTACAAGCCAACCCCGCCGAGGTATACAGTGAATCCATATATGTACCCAGGCCAAGTGCCCCTCCCCCCCATATCAGCAGCAGCGCTTCCTCCCCCTTATGATCTTAAAGGCTTGTACGGGCCAACATTTGCACCCCCAGTGAATTTAGTGCATTTAACGCAAGACTTGGAAACTCAGATAACTATGACCCAGGCTGAACTAACAAGGTTAAGAGACATATGTGAAAGAAGCCAACTCTGGCCGGCGGCGGACAAACTCCGTCACCCTCAACACCAAATACTCCCGCAGGCACAGCGGAAGACGAGTGTAAGTCGGGGGACTTCCTATTCCCCATTGATAACACCCCTGTTTAGATAATATGGGTAGGGAAAGGAGAAGAGCAGGCGAGTACGGGACCAGGAGGTGCGACATCAGAAAGGGAAGAAGAATGTGATCTTACATTATAAACTCGAGCAAGAAAATGGAACAAAGAAATAGCTAATAGAAAACTGCTCAGATCAGATTACCTTGACAGAGCAGGAGGCCGAATGATGGAAACTTGGGCAAACGGCAAGACAACGACAACAATAGATCACATCTATATGTCCAAAGGAATACACAAAGCGATAAATTACTCTACCAATCTCACAAACTCGAACAGCGACCACTACATATTGAAAAGAACCTTGAATGTTGCTCCCACGAAGAACCGGCCCGTTACTATGTATGGAGATAAACAAAGGAATGAGCAGACTAAGGATCAGCCAGCAAATCATTGGAAAGCTACCAAGCGTAATGTCCAAATCAAACCTGCATGACAAACAAAAAATGAATTATGCTTGGCTCCTATTACCATACAGAAAAGATACAAAAAGAAACCAAAACGCAACCCAGAAACATCACCATTCTTATAACCACAAAGTTGCACAAAAGAAGAAAGATCTGAGACAAACAATAAAAGCAATTAAAAAAAGGGAATTTAGGTGACTGGGAAAAAAAGTGAAATGGGTAAAGCAACAACACAGGAAGTGGACGAAAAGTAACAAGGCGATGATACTGCAAGAAGATGCAGAGAGAATGCTACAAGCCACAAAAAAACGGAATACGAGACAGTTATGGTCATTGCTGAATGCCCAGTCACAGACCCAAGACGCCATGATAGCAAATGTATCCGAGGCATGCTGGATAAAATACTTCACAGATTTATATGGAGAAAAGCTTGCGAATAAAGATACTGAAAAGTGGCCAAAGAACTTGGCATGGCATCTTGTATGGGACCTGGACGACATGAACGAAGCCATAAAGAGCTTGAACACATCCAGAGCTCCAGGACCCCACGGCCTGACCAACACGGTTATTAAACAAAACCCGGAACCCTGGAGCTTAATATGCAACAGCATATTCGAATTTATACAGAAAACCAAAAACATACCAGAAACGTGGCAGCAAGCCACCATAATTCCCATATACAAAAACGGACAAACGGAGGAACCAAGCAATTATCGCCCATTGGACCTACTGGACCCACTAGGAAAAGTATTTGCGAAAATCTTACTAAGGAGCTTGAACAATTGGGCCAATAAGGAAAAAAAACTACGCCAAGAGACAGACTAGATTTGTAAAAATATAGGAACCAACATCAACCTTTTCATCCTGAACTTGCTAAAACACCAAGCAATACAATCCAAGACACAAATCTATGAAGGATTCATAGACCTAAAATTGGCCTTTGACTCCGTCAACAGAAAACTCCTCTGGAAGAAACTTAGTGACTGGGAATGTCCGAGCGACATCTTGGAACCGATCAAGTTACTGTACCAGAGCACTACTATAAGGATCAGAATGTCTAAAGATGGCACTCTATATAAGATATAGACAACTAAAGGACTAAAACAGGGCTGCCCACTGGCAGCGACTTTATTCCATCTCTACACAGCTGATCTAGAAACAAGCATCTACACCCCCCGGATTAATCCACCAAAGTTGAATTGCACAACTATATCGTGCATCATGTACGCAGATGACATCGTTGTACTAGCAAAAACACACAGAGGCTTGCAGATAGCTTTACAAAATCTACAGAAGTGCATGGCCAAAAACCAGCTGGAAATAAATGTGAAGAAAACAAAAATTATGACTCTGAAGAAGCAAAACAGCAAGAAAGTAATGACCAGTGTCTTCCACATTGGAAAAGAAAAAATAGAGGAAACAAAGAAAGTCAAATACCTTGGAATATGGCTAAACCAATCATCAAGTGAGACAGAATCAGTAATGCTCCTTAAAGATAAAGCACTAGCACTAGCCCGGCAAGCAAAGGTGCTGCATGCAAAATACGGAAAATTCTCCATGACACCAGTCATAACTTTTTATAAACAGAAAGTGATGGCAATACTCACATATGGCGCAGAAGCAATGTTAAACATAGAAAACACCATATTGCAACAGATTGAAGGACAGTTCTGGAGGAAAGTATTAAATCTGCCAACATCATTTCCCATGCCACGCATTTGAGCCGAACTAGCGCTACAATCATTACAATCCCTTGTCATATGGAAACAAATGGATCTCTACAGGAAGATTTTGAGCGAAAACTATGCTCTGCCGCTAGAAATCCTACAATATAAAAGTAGCGGGATGCTAGCACAACCCCAGGAAATCTGGAAAAACTATGTCGAAGCAAAATGCGAAACCGAAGGATACTCCAGAGACCAGCTTCTAAATAGACCCCAAAAGGTAAAAAAGAGACTGATAGAAAACGACTGGATAAAGACGAATGAGATCAAGTCTAGATATGCATTGGATATCCCTTGCAAACTAGACATCAGACCAGTCAACAAACTACCAGAATACCTAAAGTGTTTTCCATCATCAAAAATCAGAGACACCTTTATGAGAATGAGATTGAACTTGCTCTTCATATGAGAAGTTATGGTTGCTAGGAAAACAATAGCAGACCATGAAAGATTCTGCAGGTTCTGCGGCGACAGAGAGACAATGGAAAGTTTGCAACACATAAGAACGATATGCCCAGCTATAAGAGAGAAAAGAAAATTATCTGTAGGATGGTTCATACAGAATCGATCGTCACTCTTGCCTGAAGATGGGTGGGCAGTAATTTTAGCTGGAAAAGAAAAAAAACTGATTTACGCGGTAGTTTCGTACTGGAATAACATCATGGAGCACGTACAGATGGGCTGAGAAACAAGAAAGAAAGAAATGAACATCCCAATTCATCCGAGCCAGGGCCCATACAACTTGAGAAACCAAGAAAGAGAACTAAGATAATCGGACAAAATAAAAGGCAACCCTAAACATTTAAAAAAAGAAAATAAAAAAAAAGAAAGGGAAGAAGAATGTGGGAGTGATCTGGATGACTATGAGGAAGGAGCTAGGGCAGGAGGGATATCCTTACCCAGGAGGACATTACAGAGTGATGAAGAGAAGTATGGCACACCGGGAGACTAAGTAGTAGAATTGGGAGAATGGCCCTAGCAAAGAAAAAAGGGACGAAGGTGAGTAAAGGAAAAGGGAAGTCGAATTTACAGATGCCACTAATACACAAGGGTGCGGGAAGGCCTCAATATGTTACTTGGGCACAGATGGACAAGGCCAATTTACTGAAAACATTGCCCCAGCTTTCCGGCGGGGCGAGCAAATGGATATATGCTTTTGAGAACAATACAGCGGGTGTTACATTGGCAATTACTGACGTCAAATGTTTGCTTGTGTCCGCGGTAGGGGCCCAGGCCAACGGGGTGTGGGTGAATGCCGGTTTCCCATGGGTGACATTGGGTTGTGATCGCCATGATGGGGCGTTATTTAACAATGTAAGGGCACATATGTGGGATGCACTGAGGAGCACATTCCAAGACACGCCCGACTTACAATCAGTGATGCAATGCACATTGGGGGAGCACGAGGATGCTGCGACTTAGATTCTTCAGGTGCAGGATATGTGGAGGGCAGAGACGTGCACGGCTTAGGACCAATCCACCTCCCTCTTTTACTTCATAATTAAGACAGGCCTCCCGAAGGAAGTACAGAAGGCACTTGATCAAATTGCTGGGATAGAAGCCAAAGGGTGGCCAGAAATACAGAGCATTATATATAGTACATCACTGTAGGAGGATCAAAGAAAGGGAGAAAGAAATCACGCAGAAAAGGTTGGCAGACAAAGCAAAGCTTGTGCAGACGAAATTGGTGAAGGTCGCGGCAGTAGCTGCCGCCCTCCCCACAGAACTGCAGAGAGATGGGGAAGATGGCCAATAGCAATACAAGCAAGAATGGCAGCCACCTGGGCAGCAAACGGACAGGGCCAATGAGCTGGAGAGGAGCAATACGGAGGGCCCAAATGGCAAGGAAGGACTGGAAGAGGACAACGAGGTGGGTACCGAGGAAAAAGAGGTGGGTACGGAGGCCAAGGACCCAGAGGGGGAGGGCAAGGAATGTGTTGGTCATGTGGTAGATGGGGCCACTTTGCAAGGGAATGTCGCACCCACCCCATGGCATATTATCGGAATGAACAACAGTATGGTCATCCCCACCCATGGCCTGCCTATGGGTGGCTACAGACAAGAAGAACAAATTGACTGCCGTTACACACCAGAACAGAGAGCACCACCACAAGGCACACAGCAGCGGTTAACACGACAGAACCACATGGTAGACACACGCAGAAACCCATTCGTTAGCACGGCAAATGGTACACCAGAGCCATTCAGAGGAGTAGCAGTGGTGCGGGGACAACATTTTCACCCACCCTGAGACAACTAGGCACCCACAATAGGACAGCACACAGAGAGCGCTTGTGTGTCCAATCCTATCGACAACCCTAAATCCAAACGAGGAACCACTGGTGGGGGCAGAGCTAGGAAACAAGCAGTTCATCTTCATGGTGGATTAATGGCGGAAAAATCGTGTCTAAAGGAAGGCCGGTTTCCGCTTTCAGACCGGAAGTTGGAAATGCATGGATTCTCTAGGGAGGTGGTCACGGTTCCTTACACTAAAGATTTGGATGTAACAGTGGGGGGAAAGACGGTGCGAGCACCTCTATTGCATCACAAAGACTCGCCAATAAATTTACTAGGGCGGGACCTCCTCAGTAAGCTTAACATGACCATCTCGTTCACAGAGAGGGGAATAGTGTGCTCAACACCAGGTATTTGTGCCATGAGAGCAATGTTACTAATTAATACAAAAGCCAATGAAATGACGGTTCGGGGAGTGTCAATTGACCCAGACATGTTCATACAAGGGATACAAGTGCTGGCTAAAGCAGTGCCTGAAATAACACAACAAGAATGGCGAGTATGTTCCGACTTTGTGTTTTGCCCCGTGGCCGCTCCTGAGGCGGTATCAGGGTCGATACTGTCCCTAGATTTACATGGTGTGCAAGTATCCGCACAGCCAATAGTGGTGATAGGGTTGAACACGCACGGGTGTGAGTGGAGAACAGCGTTATGCATAGATCCCAATATAGCGCTGCGTTACCTACTAGATGAGGAACTATTCACTGACAGTGACACTGATGGGGAAATCATAATGGAAATTTGTATTCCTTGTGACATGATGATTCAAAATAGACAAGTGGCAAAGCCCCTCATGGCCATTGTCAGTTCACCTGCAACATTTTTTGACGAAGACATGCAACAGGTGCCAGCCACATTATGGACGACCAATCCCCATGACGTAGGTCTCCTGCAAGAAGTAACCCCAGTTAAAATCAAGCATAAACCTGGTGCAGTGTTGCCCCAAGTTAAACAGTACTCCTTGTCAAGAGAAGCAGAGGAGGGAATAAAAGATACAATAAACACCCTACTAGAACAAGGGATAATTGTGCCATCACATTCCCCTTGTACTATGGCAATTTACCCAATTAAAAAAGCAAAGGGCGGGGCTTGGCGGATGATACAGGACCTATGCCAACTTAATGATGTCATACAAAAAGCATTTCCACTTGTCCCAAACCCTGGATCAATTTTGTGCAGCATCCCAAAATGGGCAATTTGTCTCACAGTGGTAGACTTGAAAAATGCATTCTTCTTGGTGCCACTGGATCCAGAATCACAGTACTTGACTGCATTTACCCGGGGGGCGGGGGTGAGATATGAGCATTGCAGATTGCCCGAGGGATATTGCGAGAGCCCAAGCATTTTCAATAGACTACTACATGAAGACCTCTGCAACATTGACACAGAGAGCACAATAATACAATATGTAGATGATCTTTTAATATGCGGAGAAAACGAAGAACAGTGCGGAGCAGACTCACTTACATTGTTAAATTTACTGGCCTACAAGGTAGACAGGCAAAATTTACAGTACTGCCTAAAGGAAGTGCTGTATTTGGCACAACTGAAATCAAAAGATGGTAAGCGTATACTCCCAGACAGAGCCGTACCAGTACGCGCAACTATCAGGCCCCACACAGTGAAGGACATGAAGTTTCTCGGCATATGTAACTACTGTCGGGCATGGCTACTAGATTATGCAGCATACACAAGACCCTTGCTACAAACACTAAAGGAAGCACAGAAAAAGAGCTCAGGGATCATATGATCCTAGAAATGAACACAGCTTTAGACACACTGAAAGATCTCATCTCCACGGCTCCAGTCCTAGCAACCCCAAATAATGACCCTGAGTTCTTCCTACTTTCACACTGTGACGGAACACTCATTAAAGCAGTATTGACCCAGAAAACATCTCTAGGACACAAGCCCCTAGCTTACTACAGTGGCACACTCGACGCTGTAATGCAAGGACATTTTGCATGCGAACAGGCTCTCACAGCTGCCACGTTTGCCATTGAAAAGAGCGCCACCATTGTATTGGTATGTTCAGTAACTTTATTTGTTGAGCACTCCTTGTTTGCCATTCTTGAAAGATCCAAATCTACACTGATGACACAGAGGGCTACAGCATATAAAATAATATTGTCCAGCTCCAACATACACATAGTGTGATGCAAAACAGTACACCGGGCAACGTTTATCACTGAAGCATGCACAGTGGAGGATATGCAAAACCATGATTGTGCCACATATGAAGGGGAAGGCGGCGACATACCAAAAGCAAATGAAAATGCACTAGAGGAAGGGGAAGTGTATTCTGTAGACAGGTCAGCGTCAGTTTGTCCAGAGGCAGGAGAAAAGCACGTAGGAGCAGCAGTAGTGCGGTTGGAGGAAATCGAATATGAGACGATTGTACAGAAAAGGTTACCAATGCATTTTTCAGCTCAGGCAGTGGAATTAGTGGCATTAATTGAAGCACTCCACACAGCAAAAGGGTGCGCAGTAACTATTTATTCGGATTCAGCATACATGACCACAACAGTACACACAGGGTTGTCAAGGTGGGGGAGGAGAGGTTTTCAGAAGGACAGATGGGTACCCAGGGCAACATGCATAACTTTTTTTTTTTTTGTCAAAATCTTTTTATTGAAATATCAATTCACATTGAGATCTTAACAATATAAACAGTGGCAAGGATATTTGAATACAGTTCAACAATTCATTAACATTCGCCAGCTTAGAACCTCAACGAGTGCCGCTGAGACCAATTCATTTAACAGTGGGTTGACATTTCATTTGAACCATTATAGTTTCATTTGTGACATCACAGTTCCTCTCGGGGATGTATTGTTGCAATTGTATGTAAAGGAAGAAAGGAAAAACATTTTTAAAAAAAATAAAAATAAATAAAAGGGAGGAAAAAAACTCATTTTTCACCTGCTCCCCCCATAGTCCGGGTATTACCCTTAGTGTCCGTTACCCTCCTGCCGTTCTGGTGCCAGGCCAGCTATGTCCCTTATGTACACTGAATCTCTCAGGGCTGGAGAAGCCATTTGATCAGTCTTGGTTGAAAGAACATATGTTCCTTTTCTCCAGCATGGGGTCTGGCATGAATTCACATGCTCATGAATATTCCCCGTCGTCAGGCTGGGAATCCTCGGTAAAGAAAAAACCAGTATCAGTTTCGTTTCTGATCTGTCTTTCGTAGTAATAACCAATCACTGGTCTCTGCGTCATACTGACCACAGCCAATGACTGCCCTCTACCTAAGCACCGCCTCTGGCAGCCATCTTCAGATTTTTACCGCACGTTCATGTGTTGGGATCCTCGTGCTATTGCTCTCGAGCGTTAGTGCTATTTTTCGCGCTTTTTCACAAAAAACTTCAATTCTTTCGGTCAAAAGAGCCTCAAGCTCCACCGATCCTACATCCGATCAACGGGGACCCGTGTCGGATTCGTCTGTGCCCCTCAAGGGTGAAGATTTCGTCGAGCTACACTTCGGAGGACTCCAGAAGCTTCTCAGGCCCGGTCTCGGAGATGGCCCAGGAGAAGGGAAGCTCGACGCCCGGAAAGCTGTTCAGGGTCTGCCCTGGATGCCAGCTGCAGAACGTCTTTAAGGAAGACGAACACTCTTTCTGCCTTTACTGCCTTCATGAGGACAAAACACACGTGGAGAAGGACTGTGCGTTTTGCAGCAACATGTCGGAACGGACCATGAAGGACCGTCATCAACGTCTCGCCAACTGGCTGGAGGGTAAGAGCCCGTCTGGCGAGAAGAAGAAGAAATCCGAGCGGTCTTCTAAGACCTTTGAGGGCGCCCCGGCGACGGGGGCCCAACATAAGGCCAAGCACCGCGAGTCCGCTGGCACCGGGAGCGCCGAACGGTCGGGCTCTACGGGCGCCAGGCAGGGCGCACCCTCCCCGGCACCATCAACCACGAGCCAACGCTCTGGGTCGGGTAAGAGGAAGGCCGAGCACCCGGCGAAGCTCCTGGAGAGGCCCCGGTCGAGCTCTAAGGCAGAGGAGGAGCGTGGCAGTGCCCCCTCCCTCAAGGATAAGGCGGTGAGCGCACCTAAGGTGGTGAAGGCCTTGATCCATCCGACCAAGCCCTCTATCGAAACGGTCGCGGCGGCCCTGGCTCAGCCTGTGGAGGCTGCGCCAGTGGTGGCGACCTCAGGGCCCAGAATCTCCCTGCCTCCTCGGAGGGAGTCTTCTTTTGTGCCCATTGATAGGACCCCCGTGAAACCCTCCGTGGGGAAGAAGAAGGGGGGGCAGGGCGTCGTCGTAGATTCGGCCTCAACCTCAGAAGAGGAGCTGATCGAGGTCTTAAGCCACGGCCTAGGCGTGGAACAAGGCCAGCCCGTCGGAATGGACCCCGACGCGGGTGACGACGACGACATCGTCGAGGATACCGACGGGGCCCCTGCTCGCCCGTCGGATTCCCCTCTGCCAGCGCCGCGAGACAACTCGGCGGCCATTTTGTTGGCCATACAGTCCTTATGCACCGAGATAAGGACGAGGCTACCGTTACCGACGGAGGAACCTCTCCCGTCGGGGGATCCAGAACCGGGACCTTCTGGTGTTCCCCCTACCAAGAAAAGAAGGATCCATCCTCCACCTCCTTTTCAACCGTCGCGCCCCGTCCAGCCCTCCTCCCCGTCCACCCGAGGGGATGATACGGGGACTGACACGGCAGCGACGGGTACGGACGACGAGGCATACGACGAGGATTTTCCGTCGTCGCCCCCCACCAGGGCTTCTCCGCCCGACGAGATCGGATCTTTCCACTCCATGATCTCCAGGGCTTCCGAGCTTTTCCAACTCTGCCCTGAGGAGAAGAAAAAGGAAGGCTTCCTTTATCAGCGGCGCGAGGCCAAGAGGAAGACGGTCCTCGCAGTGCCCCTGTTGGACGACATTTGGGATGAGGGCCTTTCCCTCCTCAAGAACCCTTCCACTACGCCAGCTAGAAGAGACCGGTACGAGAAAAAGTACCGGGTCCCGGACACGGCCCCCCTATGCCTCCGGGCGCAGCCTACCCCGGACTCCGTCGTCTCCGCGGCAGCCAGGAAGAAAGCGGGGGGGGGGGTGCGGCCTCCACATCGACTTCCCCGCCGGACGGCGAGGGAAAGAAATTGGATGCTATGGGACGTAGAGTCATCTCGTCGGCAGCGACGACGATTAAAGCGGCCAACGCCTTGGCTATCGTGGCCCGCTACGACAGGGAGCTCTGGTACAAGATAGCTCCCCTGCTGGATTTTCTGCCAGACGACAAGAGGGCGGAGGCCCTTGAGATCCTCCAGGAAGGTGAAGGGGCTTCTGACCACGCCATCACCGTGGCGACGGACATCGCCGACACTGGGTTCCGCCAGCTGGGCAACGGCGTTTGCCTTCGACGTCGTGGATGGCTCAAAGCTACGGACTTTCGGCAGGACGTCCAGACCAGAGTCCTGGACATGCCCTTCGACGGGAGCAACCTGTTTGGGAAGACAGTGGACGATTCCCTTCAGGCCATCAAGGCGGATACTGAGACGGCCCGGGCCCTTGGAGTCCTGCAGCAACGACGGACGCCCTTTCGGAGCGGCGGAGGCAAGGGCGCCTCCAAAGGTTCCGGCGGCGGTTTCGCTTCCTACCGTCAAGCGGCCCGCTCGTCGTCGCAAGAGGCCTACAGAGGACGAGGCAAGTCTAGCGGACCCCGCCGTCGTCGCCAAGGAGGTCAAGGCGGCAAGGCCGCGTCCAATCAGGATTGAACCGGCCGTGGGGTCGGGCCCCCACCGAAGCACCCCGGTGGGAGGCCGGCTGGCGGGCTTCGTCAGCGTGTGGGAGTCCATCTCCACCGACCGTTGGGTGCTGGACGCCCTGGCCCGGGGCCACGCGCTCGAGTTTCAAAGAAGGTGCCCGCGCGTCCCCCCCGTGGCCAGGAAAGAACTTCACGTCCCTCAACTTCTCCTGGAGGTAAAGGCGATGCTCAGAAAGGGCGCCATCGAACTCGTCCCAAAGAGGCTTCGGGGCTCCGGAGTCTACTCGCGATACTTCCTCGTGAAGAAGAAGACGGGAGGATGGCGCCCCATCCTGGACCTGCGACGGCTGAACAAGTTCATCAAGGCGCAGAAGTTCCGGATGGTCACCCTCCAGCACGTCCTGGGTCAACTGGAGGAAGGAGACTTCCTATCGTCGTTGGATTTGGAGGATGCCTACTTCCACATTCCCATCCTAAAGGGGCACCGAAAATTCCTCAGGTTCGTGGTCCAAGGGCGTCATTACCAGTTCAAAGCCCTTCCCTTCGGACTACGGTCGGCACCCAGGGTATTCACCAAGTGCCTCGCACCGGTGGCGGCGCAGCTGCGCCGCGAGGGGATTCACGTCTACCCCTACCTGGACGACTGGCTCATCCGCGCCAAGACGAAGGAGCTCGCCGTGGTCCACACGGCAAGGACCGTCCAACTCCTCACGGACCTGGGATTCTCTGTGAACTACGCCAAATCCCACCTGGTGCCCGCGCAAGTCGCACTGTTTCTGGGAGCGAGGCTCGACACAGTGTCCCTTCTGGCCTCCCCGTCGGAGGAGAGGACCAGGACCATCTTGGGCAAGGTGCAACGGATGTTGGTGGCCGACGCGGCCAAAGTGAGATCCATCAAGTCCCTCCTCGGGATGATGTCTTCCTGCATCTACCTCATTCCCATGTGCAGGCTTCCGGATGCGCCCGTTGCAAGAATTCCTGGATGCGCGCTGGATCCAGACGACGGGCAGCTTCGAGGAAAGGATCAAGCTCGACGAGAGTTTCCGACGAGCGATACGGTGGTGGGGCACCCGCGCGCATCTGACGGCGGGCATGGACTTCCAGACCCCAGCCCACCAGGAGACTGTGACCACGGATGCCTCCCTGGAAGGGTGGGGAGCGCACACCGAAAATCTGCACGCGAGGGGACTCTGGCTCCCGACGGAGAAGTCCCTGCATATCAACGTCCTGGAGCTCCGTGCAGTGTTTTGGGCCCTCAGGTCCTTCCTTCCGTCCCTCAAGGGCAAGGTGGTGAGGATCTTCACCGACAACACCACCACCATGTTTTACATCAGGAAACAGGGCGGAACCAGGTCCCCAGCGCTGTCCAAGGAGGCGCAGGACCTGTGGCATTGGGCCGTCGCCCAAGGGATTTTTCTGGTGCCGTTTCATCTGGCAGGGATAAAAAACACCATCGCCGACTCACTCAGCAGGGAGCTGCGCTCGTGCCACGAGTGGGAACTACGGCAGGATCTGGTGGATCGCCTCTTCCGACGGTGGGGCACACCCCAGATCGACCTGTTCGCGACGGCGACGAACACCAAGTGCCGGAGGTTCGCCAGCAGGTTTCCCCAGACGAGGAGCATGGGCGATGCTTTCTCGTTCCCCTGGGAGGGCCTGTTCCTCTACGCGTTCCCTCCCTTGCCTCTGCTAATCCGGCTCGTCAACCAGCTCAAGAGGTCACGGTGCAGGATGATCCTCGTCGCACCTGCGTGGCCGAGGCAGATATGGTTCCCGGACCTTCTGGACTTGTCAGCGTCCCCGCCGATCAAGCTGCCGGCGGACGCGGATCTACTCTCCAGGGAAGGAGGCGCCATCCTCCACCACGACCCGAAGTCGCTGAACTTGCAGGCCTGGCTCCTGCAGCGCTAGAGTTTGGAGGATACGACATACCGGCCGATTGCAGAGAGGTTCTTGCAAAGGCCAGGGCGTCCTCGACTCTTAAATGCTACGGACACAAATGGAAGAGGTTCTCTGTCTGGTGCCACGCACAGAAGATTAACCCTCTACGGATTACGGCTCCCCAAGTACTGCCGTACCTGCTGACGCTGGCCAAAGCTGGTTTGGCACACGCGTCCATCAAGATTCATCTTGCTGCGATCTCCCGATACACCAGAACCACGGGGCGGACGTCCTTGTGGTCTCATTGTCTGGTGAAAGAGTTCATGAAGGGACTGTTCAGATCGTTCCCGCCGGTGAAGGCTCCGGCCCCGGCGTGGGAGCTCAACGTGGTGCTGACCAAGCTCATGGGACCTCCGTTCGAGCCTCTGCACTCGGCCCCATTGAAGTTTCTATCATGGAAAACAGCTTTTCTTGTGGCCATCACCTCCGCACGACGAGTGGGAGAGATCCAGGCCCTTTCCTGCAAGGCCCCGTACTTGACTTTCCACGACACGAGGGTAGTGCTCAGGACGCACCCCTCCTTCATGCCCAAGGTACCGTCGGACTTCCATCTCAACGAACCCTTGGTGTTACCTGTGTTCTTCCCGTCGCCTTCTTCGCCGGCTGAGAGGACTTTGCACTCGCTGGATGTAGCTAGAGCGCTGAAGTTCTACGTGGACCGCACGAAGGGGTTTCGGAAGACGTCACAACTCTTTGTGAACTTTGGACCTGTCAATCAGGGGAAGGCTCTCTCGAAGGCTTCCATCTCCAGATGGCTCTCCGGCTGTATCATGTACTGTCACCGGTTGGCAAACCGACCGCTGCCTGGCCGTCCGAGAGCCCATTCCACCAGAGCGATCGCAGCTACCACGGCGTTCCTATCTGGTGTGCCCCTGCTGGACATATGCAGGGCTGCTACGTGGAGGTCGACGCACACCTTCACGAAATTCTACTGCGTCGACCGGGATTCCAGGGAGGAGTCCAGGGTCGGCCAAGCAGTGCTGCGCAACCTGTTCGCCTGAGGTGAGCCTGGTGAGGAGGTAAGATGCTTAATGTTGAGTTGATGTGATGCTTAATGTTGAGCCTTTGCCGCCTCCCGTGGTTGTGCATGTGTGTACTGCTATGTATTCTTTATTCATGAGCATGTGAATCCATGCCAGACCCCATGCTGGAGAAGGAACAAGTTACTTACCTGTAACTGTTGTTCTCCAGCATGGGTCTGGCATGGATTCACATGCGAACCCTCCCGCCTACCCCTCTGCGGCTCTTCACTTGGTCATACTGCCACTTCACGTGCTTCCAAATCTGAAGATGGCTGCCAGAGGCGGTGCTTAGGTAGAGGGCAGTCATTGGCTGTGGTCAGTATGACGCAGAGACCAGTGATTGGTTATTACTACGAAAGACAGATCAGAAACGAAACTGATACTGGTTTTTTCTTTACCGAGGATTCCCAGCCTGACGACGGGGAATATTCATGAGCATGTGAATCCATGCCAGACCCATGCTGGAGAACAACAGTTACAGGTAAGTAACTTGTTCCTTCTTCTACATGGTCTAGAAATGGGCCCCAAATTTGTCGGAATTTGTCCGTACGGTTCAGTAATGTGGCTGTTAGCTTCTCCATTCCCAAGAGTTCCCAGACCTTGACCCACCATTGTGTTATATGGGGGCCCGCAGGTTCTTTCCAGAAGCGCGCGCGCGTAAGGCGGGCTGCCATAAGTAGTTGAGTGATGAGCTGCGCTCTGGGGCCAGATTGTGGGTATGAACCGTCCTCAGGGGAGTCACCCAACACCATCGCTATCGGGACCATGGGAAGGAGGGATCCACAGATGTCTTTGATTTTGGAGCGGACCTCCAACCAGAAAGATTGAATAGTCGGGCAGTGCCACCACATGTGTCCTAAGTCCCCTTTTGCCCCGCAACCGTGCCAACAAGTGTCGGGGTAGTCTACATTCATAGCGTGTAGTCTCTGCGGTGTGAAATACCATCTATAGCATATTTTAAGTTCACATTCCCTCACCGTCGTACATCTGGAGGACTTGTGTGCTCTGGCCCAGATTCTCCGCCATGACTCAGGAGCAATCTCCTTCCCCAGCTCTTTCCCCCAAGCTACCATGTACGGCAATTCCTCCTCCTCTGGGGCTATTTCTGTGAGACGGTAGCATGTAGCTACATTATGGGAACGTTGACCTTCTACCGCAGTTAGTCCTATAGGGGGCCGGATGGCTGCTTTTTTAACTAACGGGTTGGTGATCCAGTGTCTAAGTTGGATGTATTTAAACCTACAGATTCTGGGAGATTAAATTTCTCCTTGCATTGAACAAATGTTAAGGGGACACCGTCGGCGTATGTCTCGTGCAGCCTCAAGGTTTTAGTTCCCGACCAGTTATGGTAAGATCTAGGATGAAGCCCCGGGGTGAAGACAGGGTTTTGTGTGATCGGAGTCATAGGCCCAGACCCAGAGTTAATCCTCTAACGGTGAGCTGTCTGTCCCAGCATCTGAGTGAGGCGCTCGTGGTTGGGAGAAGTGGTAGTTGTGAGGCTCGCGTTTCCCGCGGCAGGAAAGGAAGGTGAGAGAGGGGGGCCCCGGCGAGTGACTGCTCTATGTCCTGCCATTTGGGGGAGTCCTCTTGGACAGCCCAGACCAGGATAGGGACAATCTGAGATGCTCGATAGTATCTTACAATAGAGGGGAGCCCTAGGCCTCCAAGCTGCCTACTTCTGATAAGGATCTTGCGCTGGATTCTGGGTGTTTTATGCTGCCAGATAAATTGGCATATCACTTTCTGCAGGTCTTGTAGATCTCGCTCTGGAATATAAACTGGGAGTGCCTGAAATACGTAAAGGAGGCGGGGTAGTAAAGTCATTTTAACGGCTGTCATTCGCCCCAGCCATGAAATCTCCTGGGGACCCCATTTTAGTAGTGATTCCTTAGCTTCTTTGAATAGCAGGGGAATATTGGCCTTTACCAGCCCACAGTAACTGTTAAGTGCACTCCCAGGTATGTTATTTTGGAGGTTACCCAGCTGAGGGAGAATTTGTTCTGCAGGGCATTTAGCACCTCGGGGGTTTCGGACAAGTTCAGCCCCTTTGATTTGGCTGCGTTTATTGAGAAGCCCGAGATCTGCCTAAATCTATCTAGCAGGGCCATGAGCGGAGGGACCAAGGTCTGGGCTTCACGCAGGAAGCAGAGCACATCGTCTGCATATAAGGCAACTTTATGAGTCTGATCTTTTAATTTGAACCCTTGGATTTCAGGGTGTTGGGCCAGCGGTTCCATTGCAAGCGCAAATACCAGCGGTGATAGGGGGCAACCCTGCCTGGTCCCTCTCCCAAGAGGTATCTGTGGGGTCCATGGGGCGTTGACTCGAACCTGGGTGGTGGGGATCTGAAAGTTGGCCAGGATCAACTTGGAGAAGTGCGGGCCAAACCCAAAGCCCTTCAGGACAGAGTGTAGATAATTCCATGACATGCCGTCAAAGTCGCGATGGGCATCCAATGACAGCAGGGAACGAGGGGCTGATATGGAGGGGGCCAGGGCTATCAGGTCAATAGCTCTTCGGATATTGTCATGAGCCGATCGACCCTGGATGAAGCCTACCTGGTCTCGGTCTATTAACTTAGGTAATACTTCCCCCAGACGGCGCGCTATAATTTTGCTGAAGATCTTAGCGTCAGTATTAAGCAAAGCTATGGGCCGGTAGGAGGCGCAGTCTGCCGGATCTTTTCCAGGTTTTAGTATTAAGGTGGTAAATGATTCCGCCATAGATCGAGTGACTGATCCCAAGTCCCACAGGGTATTAAATAATGTAGTTAAGTGCGGTGTGAGTTCTTTTGCGAAGGTTTTATAGAATTTGTTTGTGAATCCATCTGGACACGGGGCCTTCCCAATGGGGAGGGATTTGATGACCGCTTCTACTTCCTCCCCCGTTATTGGAGCTTCTAGGGAATCCTTCAGAGATCGGGGTAATTGTGGGAGCTCCGCTTTGTTTATAAACTCATTATTGAGGTCCGGATTTCCAACATGCGGGGTAGCATGTTCCGTGAAATAGTCTTCTATAATGTGAAGTTTGCCCTCCTCCAAGTATGTGCCTTTGCCTGTCCTGTCTCTCAAAAAGTCTATTCTGTTGTGTTTGGTCTGCTTTCCTATTTTGGCCGCTAATAATCTATTTGCTTTATTTCCTTTTGTGTAAAAAAATTGTTTGGTGCGCATCATGCCATAGGCCGCCCTCCCCACATGATGCGCTTCCAACGCTCTCTTAGCCACCCTCAAGTCTCTTAATATGCGCCGAGTGGGTTTCTTCATATGCGCCCCTTCAAGTCTGAGGACTTCCTCCTCTAACTGCTCTCGCAGCAATTTCCTGGCTCTCCCTTGTTGCGCAGCCTGATCTATTAGGTGGCCCCTGAGTACCGCTTTCCCTACATCCCAGATAGTTCCCAGCTCACGTCTCCCATGTCATTTTCGTTGTAATATAGCTCTATAGTTTCTCTGATGTGGGCCCGAATCATTGGGTCATCTAATAGAAAGTCGTTTAGCCTCCAGGGGGGTTTCATGGGAGGGGTGGCCCGAGGGGGACTGATAGATAACAGGACCGGGGAGTGGTCTGCTAATGCCTCTGGAAGAATCTCAGCCTCTAACACACTTGGGATCAAAGTGTCGGCTATCATGAACATATCAAGTCTTGAGAACCCTCCATGTACTGGTGAGAAATATATGTAGTTCCTTTGGTCCTGGTGGAAATATCTCCATACCTCGATCAGGGAATGATCTCTCAGCACAGAGGTGAGGGCCTTGAAGTTGTTCTCATCGTTTGTTGTGGAGGGTAATGTTTTGTCAACCAAGGGATTGATTACAGCGTTGAAATCCCCTCCTAGAATTACCTCCCCCTCAGCATGGTCAAATAGCGCTTTAGACAGTTTCGTGAAGAAATTACTTTGATTAGAATTCGGGCCATAAATAGAGACTAGAGTGACCTTACGGCCGTCTAACGTGGCGTTAACCAGCAGGAACCTCCCCTCCTCATCATGAAACTGTCTGTTAGATTTGAAAGAGATCCCTTTACGCACCAAGATGGCAACCCCCCGCTTCTTCAACCCACTCGAAGCAAAAAATCTAATGGGTTAATTTCTGTCATTCAGGCGGAATTCATCAGCTGGGCACAGGTGTGTCTCTTGGAGAAACAGAAAGGAGGCATCTAAGGACTTCAATCTATGGAAGAGTGCTTTTCGCTTCAAAGGGGAATTCAGACCCTGCACATTAAGTGAGATAAATTTATAGCTAGGGGTTGCCATGATTCAGTCGCTCAGGTATCAGGGGTAATTTGAATTTCCCGGCCATCGCCGGACAGGTGCATTTCCTTAAGTGGGGCACGAAGGGGCACGAAGGAGCAACCGGGATGAGGGGCGTGGTGAACCAAATCATAATCTTCCTCTGACAACGTCAGAGAGGAACATAACATAAGGAACTCATTAAGGAACTTATAGAAAAGGTCTGTAGCATCAATTACGCTAGTTATTTCCATCAGGGATTGCAACAATCGTAGATCCCAAGGTACTTCAATCCGAATAATACTTTTGTAGGGCGCCATCCAATCTGGTGCCCAAGTCAGTTAGTAATAGAAAATTTCAAAAACCCAAACTCCATTTAGACCAAAGGTTCAAGGGTAACAAGTAAATACCGTAAATAAACTGTAGTTTAACATGGAGGAGTCAATCTTCATCTGCGGCCGCAGTCTGATTGAAGGCCTCAAATGAGACCTTTAAGAAGGAGAAAAGAAAAAAGGAGATAGAAGGAAGAGTAACATTCCTGTGCATGGGGGAGAACTTCGTTGGGAGTTATGCTTCCCGCTCTCTCAGCAGGGTCTCCCATCAGATGGTGGCGGGGATCAGGTGGTGTCCTCGCTGGATACAGATCTTCAAATGCAGGTATAGGGTTGAGCTCTCACCTTCAGTCTGTACAGATCTCTGCCCAACTTTTCCCTTCCGAGGATGCAGGTGAAGGGCCCCCGCCGGGGTTTTTTGTTGTTTTCCTCAATTCTGATTCCTCATTCAGGGCTGATGCAGCCTCAGGTCTGCGACGGGATCTCCCTCTTTTAGGTTTCGGCGCCGGGCGAGAGGTGGGCTCATCGCCTTCCATGGGCTGTGGGTCGTGATCCACCCCGTCGGGTGTCTCTTCCATCAGACTTTTCGCTTCTTCCTCAGAGGATATTATGTAGTGTTGGTTGTTGAGTTCGAATATCAGCTTGCATGGGAACCCCCACCGATACCGGATGCTCTGATCCCTCAACCAGGCTGTCACTCTGTGTAGGCGCCGTCTGCGAGCTAAGGTGTATGGGGCCAGGTCTTGAAATAGGTGTATCTCAGTGCTCTGAAATCGAATTGAGTCTGCGTTCCTGCCTGCTACCATGATGTCTTCTTTCTGGCGGTAGAAATGCACACAGGTGAGTACGCCTGGAGGTAAGTCTTTCCTCAGCTGGGCCGAGGAATACACGCAGTGAGTTCTGTCCAATTTTAGTTCCTCATTAGGAGGCAGCTCTAGGAGGGCCCTAAAGAATGTCTCGACATATTCCGCTAGGTCCTGGTCAGGGATCTTCCGGGGGACTCCTCACAGACGTATGTTATTACGTCTCAACCTATTCTCCAGATCAGCTTGCTTTGCCCAAATGTCCTCTAGATGTTTAGCAAAACAGAAAGTTGATGGCTGGAAGGTTTTGAATGAATCATAACCACGGGCAAAGCTCTGGGCAACCCTCCAGACCATCGTTTTTCAGCCTGCCAAGCCATTACAGAAGGGGAAAAACCTTATGCAAATCAGGCTTGGTCCTATCCCAAAAGGGGCAGTCCAGCTCGAACTGCTAGGTCACATCCCTTCTGCACGAGACCACAAGCATCCCCAGACATGTTTCAGCCTTGTTGGGCGTCATCAGTGAGGAGTAGCTTGGGTCTCTAGGCCCGGCAGACTCGGGACCCACGTCTGGGCATACCCGTCCCACTCGGGGTGACTTTAGCAAAACAGAAAGTTGATGGCTGGAAGATTTTGAATGAATCATAACCACGGGCAAAGCTCTGGGCAACCCTCCAGACCATCGTTTTTCAGCCTGCCAAGCCATTACAGAAGGGGAAAAACCTTATGCAAATCAGGCTTGGTCCTATCCCAAAAGGGGCAGTCCAGCCCGAACTGCTAGGTCACATCCCTTCTGCACGAGACCACAAGCATCCCCAGACATGTTTCAGCCTTGTTGGGCGTCATCAGTGAGGAGTAGCTTGGGTCTCTAGGCCCGGCAGACTCGGGACCCACGTCTGGGCATACCCGTCCCACTCGGGGTGACTTTAGCAAAACAGAAAGTTGATGGCTGGAAGGTTTTGAATGAATCATAACCACGGGCAAAGCTCTGGGCAACCCTCCAGACCATCGTTTTTCAGCCTGCCAAGCCATTACAGAAGGGGAAAAACCTTATGCAAATCAGGCTTGGTCCTATCCCAAAAGGGGCAGTCCAGCCGGAACTGCTAGGTCACATCCCTTCTGCACGAGACCACAAGCATCCCCAGACATGTTTCAGCCTTGTTGGGCGTCATCAGTGAGGAGTAGCTTGGGTCTCTAGGCCCGGCAGACTCGGGACCCACGTCTGGGCATACCCGTCCCACTCGGGGTGACTTTAGCAAAACAGAAAGTTGATGGCTGGAAGGTTTTGAATGAATCATAACCACGGGCAAAGCTCTGGGCAACCCTCCAGACCATCGTTTTTCAGCCTGCCAAGCCATTACAGAAGGGGAAAAACCTTATGCAAATCAGGCTTGGTCCTATCCCAAAAGGGGCAGTCCAGCCCGAACTGCTAGGTCACATCCCTTCTGCACGAGACCACAAGCATCCCCAGACATGTTTCAGCCTTGTTGGGCGTCATCAGTGAGGAGTAGCTTGGGTCTCTAGGCCCGGCAGACTCGGGACCCACGTCTGGGCATACCCGTCCCACTCGGGGTGACTTTAGCAAAACAGAAAGTTGATGGCTGGAAGGTTTTGAATGAATCATAACCACGGGCAAAGCTCTGGGCAACCCTCCAGACCATCGTTTTTCAGCCTGCCAAGCCATTACAGAAGGGGAAAAACCTTATGCAAATCAGGCTTGGTCCTATCCCAAAAGGGGCAGTCCAGCCCGAACTGCTAGGTCACATCCCTTCTTTGTTTTTGCTTTGTCACCCCGAGTGGGACGGATATGCCCAGACGTGGGTCCCGTGCCTGCTGGGCCTAGAGACCCAAGCTACTCCTCACTGATGAGCCCCAACAAGGGCGAAACATGTTTGGGGATGCTTGCGGTCTTGTGCAGAAGGGATGTGGCCTAGCAGTTCGGGCTGGACTGCCTCTTTTTGGGGTGGGACCAAGCCTGATTTGCATATGGTCTTTCCCCTTCTGTAATGGCTTGGCAGGCGAAGAACGGTGGTCTGGAGGGTTGCCCAGAGCATTGCCAGTGGTTAAGATTTATTCTAAACCTTCCCGCCATCACCTCTTTGTTTTTGCTTTGTCACCCCGAGTGGGACGGATATGCCCAGACGTGGGTCCCGTGCCTGCTGGGCCTAGAGACCCAAGCTACTCCTCACTGATGAGCCCCAACAAGGGCGAAACATGTTTGGGGATGCTTGTGGTCTTGTGCAGAAGGGATGTGGCCTAGCAGTTCGGGCTGGACTGCCCCTTTTTGGGGTGGGACCAAGCCTGATTTGCATATGGTCTTTCCCCTTCTGTAATGGCTTGGCAGGCGAAGAACGGTGGTCTGGAGGGTTGCCCAGAGCATTGCCAGTGGTTAAGATTTATTCTAAACCTTCCCGCCATCACCTCTTTGTTTTTGCTTTGTCCTCTAGATGTTCCTTGATGATCTTTACTCTTCCTGCCAGGGCTTCATTATCATGGGATTGACACAGGTAACATTCTCTAGGTCACTGACTCTGGCTTCCAACCCCCCAAGATGGGATGTAAGTTCTGCAGGTGACTGAGCCAAAGAGTCCTTGGAGGTTTTGATCTCCTTCTTGATTTCCTGGGTGATATCTTGCTTAAAGGACTTAAAAATGTTCTCCAGATGCTCCTTGGACACAGCCATATTGGTATTCGGGTCCGGTTTTAGAGCAGGGATGGTGGGTGGGACTCTTGGTTGAGGCGTCAAGTAGGCTTGAATGCTACGTGTTTTCTTCCTAGACCCAGGTTTGGGCATCCCCAGAGGTGGTATAAAAATCACTTGCTTGGGTTCGTGTGGAAATCCCAGGCCCCTGAAGAAAGAGGTATGTAAGCGCACTCAGCCCGTACTTTGTTAATGGTATGAGCTTTTGACTTGTTGTGTGCTAGCGCAGATATATTTCAGGCGGACTGCACCAGGCCACTTGGCCCCTCCCGAGGGTTCACTCTTAATAATGGCACTTTCCCCGGCTCCTCGGTTTCTCTTAGGACAGCTCTGGGCCCCCTGGTGTAATTATTCGTAGTCCCTCTACTTTCATACCTGTGTAAGTTGGTGTCCGTGTCCGTTGTCTTGGCGTCAGGGACCTGATTGGGCTCCTCACAGTATTATGTTGTCCTGATCCCTGGGAGGGGGGGAACCGCTGCGAATCCGTCGGGCCGGTGGGCCAAAGAGAATCCCTCTCTCCAGAGCCTACAGGGTCAGTCTTCGTAACCCCGGCACCTCGACCGTAGCCCTGGTTTCAGAGCCGAGGGGCTAGCGCCGGGATGGGCTGAGCCAAACGGTAGCTCGCAGCGGCCCGCGCGAGCTGCACAGGTGGGGCCCCCTGATGATCTGTCCGCTCTGTGCCGCACCGCCCCAAGCCGCGCTCCCAGGGAGGGGGGGCAGGGCGTGCAACGCCACGTTCTTGATGGGGCTAGTGGCCGTGGGGATTCACCTGCAGAGAGGATCCGTGAGAGCCCGGTCAAGCTTTCTTGTCGGGGACCCCGAGCGCAGCTCACAGGGGGCCAACCAAGCCTGCGCCGCGGTGCTGCAGAGGACTGGAAACCTGGCAAAAGGAGCCTGTCCGCTCCAACACTCGATTGAGGGCAGCCCGAGAGCCAGCTGCGATGCAGCTTCTTGGATGGGACCTCCCTCAGGCGCCGCCGTCTTCCAGCCGAGCTGAGCAGTCTCGAGCAGGGCTCGCACGGGGACTCAGGATCGCTGCCGCAGAGTCAAGGAGGCCGTGAGCCCTCCGAACGGATTCCCCCCGCTGGAGCTCCACTACCTCAGGTGCCTTCAGTGTCCGCTCGCCTCAGACCTCGCTCCCGTGCAGGGCCCCTCAGCTGGGCTCAGCGTCGCCCGTGCCTCCAGTCCACCCTTGCTGCTTTGGGTTTATTGCTGCAGTGGGAGCCCTGCGTCAGGACCGCGACTCCGACGTGGGTTGGGTGCGAGAGACTCCCCATTAGGATTGCCGAAAAAGGCGCGCACCGCCATATTGGGTTTCCCGGTGCCAGGATCCACGGCTACGAAAGTGTATTAGTTACGAGTCTTCCATCTCAAAAACTCAGCAGCAGACTCCTCGACATGTCGTTTCAGTTCGGTGTTAGTTTGGGACTGCAATCAGCTGACTTGGGCACTTCAGATCAGAGCTCAGAGGAGACACGTCCGCATGGTGTGCCGCCTGGCCACGCCCCCCAACATGCATAACTTTTAAAAGAACTAATAGAAGCATTAGCAGGACCCTCGGTAGTGGCCCAAGTGAAGTGCCAGGCAAACACTAATGACAGAGATATCATCTCATTGGGAAACGCAGCAGCGGATGCCGCCGTGAAAGAAGCAGCATATTTTGACAAAGATTTAAAAGGAGAATTCATAGTAAAAGCAAATGTGGAGGAGGAAAGAGGAGCAGGGTATAACTCAATGCCAATATCACAGATAATTGACTAGCAGAAAAGAGCACTGATTGAGGAACAAGAATTATGGGTTAAAAGAGGATGCACACAGTCAGCTACAGACCTCCTTTGGCGCCAAAATTGCACAGGGAAAGTACTAATGCCCCTAGAACTGTTACAAATAGCATTCCAACAACTGCACTTCCCAGCACACACAGCAAAACAACACATAGCGGCAGACATACAGGAAGATTGGTTTGTTCCAGGATTACAGGAGCATGTGGCAAAGCTAACAATAGAATGCACAACGTGCCAAACATATAATTCAGGAATGACTAAGAACGTTGAGAGGGACCCTGCCCCGCCCCATCGGACCCTTCCCTGAACTACATATTGATTATGCGGAAATGGGAGAAAGGTGCAATTGAGTAAGATATCTCATGGTGGTGGTCTGCCCTTTTTCATGTTGGGTGGAGGCAGCAACGTGTGCCCACCCAGATGTGAAATGTGCGGAGAAAGGTTTAGTAAGAGGTATTCCCACGATGGGGAATTTGTGACATCATACGTTCTGACAACGAAACACACTTTGTAAATGACTTGTTTAAGGAAGTAACCTTCTTATTGGGCATCAAAACACAAGTTATGTTCAATTTACCACCCGTAAGCGAATGGGGTTATAGAAAAAATAAACAGCCTTCTTGAAAGCAGATTGTCAAACTTGTGTCACACCCTAAAGAAAAACTGGGTGGATTGCTTACCCCTAGCATTATTCCAGTTGAGAACACAGTCAAGCAAAGACCACCACTCGTCCCTGCACGAGATAGTGACAGGGAGACGCATGCACACTCCAATATCTCCAATTAGGAGAGGATCAGATGGTCACAAACAGCCACAATATTAGGAGAGGAGTTCCAGGAATATTTAACACAGTTGACCAAGGCAGTAAGAAGAATAGCAAAACAAATTGTACCACCGTTTACACAAGAAAATAAAACAGATAATGCTGCAGCAGACAGCCCCAATACACAACTAATGCCTGGGGAAATGGTGTTCGTGCACAGTTGCGTGAGGCAATGGAATGCCCCAAGATTTCAAGGCCCATATGAAGTAGTATATTGTACACCACCAGCAGTAAAGGTGAAGGGCCTGAAATATTGGATACATCTCTCGGACATATGAAAAGCACATGATAGCGTAATACCTCAAAGGGAGCAGCAGGATAGCAAGAAATGGCTGCACCCTGAGGTAAATGAAGCACACATAATATAAGTGTGCCACCGTTTAAAGGGTAAAAAAATGACACGAAGGATGTAAAATGACAAAAAAAGAGAAATAATGAATACGATTACAAGTACTGTAAAGTAAATATGTATATGAGTATGTAAAATAATAATTTCCTACTGTGTCTCCCTTCCACTTCACTACTATCTGTCTCTGCCCTCTATCCACTTGGTACTGAGATGTTTTATGTTGAGTATAAAAAAGTAAATAAGATGAACATGCACCGAACCCATTATACCTCACTCTATAGGTACAAACTTGGCTGAAACGAGGGCCCTCAATGACGACACATCTGTAGATTACAATAGGGGAAATATTAGTGCAACTAGAGCCTACTCCTATGGCTTATGTTTTGTATCTGTGGTGTTTTCAACAATGTTGGTGTGCCTTGGACTTTACTGGGCAATATATTTTATTTCTATCAGCGTAAAAGAGGGTGGAGGGAGCAAAAATGATACAAGAAGGTGCCCACCTAGTTTGGGATTGTTTTAAACTAATCTGGGCCCACAATGTGTCTACAAACCTTCCTACCCTGCATAAGAACAAAACTATCAGGCTCCCACTAGTTGAGTACTCGGTAATTGACACTCCTGATCATGAATTTTATGTGTATGATATGAACAATCCTAACCCCAATGCATTGACGTTGCCACATGTTAATGTCTATACAGCCTCACAACCTACCTCAAGTGGCGATTATATGCAAGATGAAACACAGACCTCCACCCCATTACCTGATACAATGTATTGGCAGCTGAGTAATGAAAGAAGCGCAAAGACAGTGACTGGAATATTCCCCATTCGGTATCAAAAGTTACTAAAAGCCCAAACTGGTTGGGGGGGGAACAGAAGATGGAAAAGGGTGGTGGGACGGAAAAGGTACGACGCATATCACAGCCTGGGTTTAGATGCGGTGGAAGACCCACGCCACCCAGATCAATCGAACAAATGGTACGCAGATATGAACACAATGGCAAAACAAGCGACCAATGAGAGTTGCTATGTGTGCTCATTAATTCCCCATGCCTCGGGGACCCCCAAAGTTTTACTACCACAAGAAGCGCCTATTGCTGAGGCTCAGTGTCTTATTCATCTTACACTTTATAGAATTAGAAGCACCTACCAAGCACACAGTGTTTCATTACAATTGCTGCAAAATGAAAAAATCTGCCACAGCAAGCCACAAGGGGTAATCTGCACCAAGGAGCCATATTTTGTCATCAAGGGGACAATGTTGCAAGGATTGTCGGATGAAAAGCTCCAATGGGTCGAAAAAACATGCACTCCAATTTGGTCTCAGCACATCGCCAAACTATTGTGGGTAACAGCTCTTGAAAAGCCAATCAAGATCCAACATGAAATACAATACAAACTTTGCTTCCATGGTGAAGGTAAGGTGCCCCTGGGCACAACCAAACACTGCAACAAGACGCTCATTATGCCCGACATGAAAAAAGGAACAGTAGCTTTAATGGACACTTACTGGGTGTGCGGCAAACAGGCATACGTGCATCTCCAGCCATCATGGAGGGGTATGTGTGACTTGGCAATGCTGCACTCCGCCCTAATGGTAATTCCTGAAAGCCGTATCCAAAGGGAGAGGGTGCCAGCCGAGAGGTCCGAGGCACCCCAGTCAACAACCGAAGAACCCCCTACGTATGATGTGCTGTCGGAAGAGCAGCTGCAAGACCGGGTGTCACGAAAACAGAGGGCATCAAATTACATCTCCAAAGAATCCTCAGAACTCTTGGCACAAGTACTTGACAAGTTTAAGCTTTTCAACTCAGCAGAGACATTTTTCGCATCACTCATACCAAGCATCCAGACCTGAGCGAATGCCAAATGGTTGCAGATTGTCCACTGGGAGCTGATCCAGTTGGCCAATGACACTAAAGAAGGGTTTAACGTCATCAAAGTGAAACTCAGGGCCCTGCGGTTGATGACCATGCAGAACAGATATGTGCTAGACCTGCTCTCATCAATGGACGGTGGTGTTTGCCGAAAAATCTGGAGTGCATGTTGCACATTCGTGCCTTCTGCCGACGCAGACAATGGGACACTGTCACATGTGATAGCAGCGGTACACAATCTCGGAGAGAGGATGAAGGAAGACGGCGGCATGCAACCAAGCATATGGTTCGACAACATGTTTGAGTGGGTCCCATATTGGCTAGGGATGGCCGTGAAGCTGCTTATACCAATCATGGTCTTTTTGCTGCTCATTTTTTGTGTGTGCAAGGTAGGAATCAGATGCTGTACAAAATCCATTCCTAACAGTGCAATGATGATGGTGACCATGGGCAACACAGCAAAGGTGCTTCAGGTTGCGCGGGATGCCCAAGTACAATCCAGAGAGGACCCAAAACCCAAATATTCAATGACTGCAGTATACAACACTGGAGACAGGGTAGACAACCTCCATCACACCACAGTCAAAGAACCCTATGAATTAGAGTGGTACGAGGAAGTATGGTAGATTCACCGGGGGATGGTGGCTGCATTTATATGAGGAAGCCATTCAATAACACCTACCAATGCACCTTGCGCAACCCCAGAGGCTCCATTTTGTATTAACCACAAATCCATCTTTAGACTGCACCGCGCATGAAACTCATAGAGGCAAGCCTGCACCTCTCCCCTGTCCAGCGCTGTGCACAGCCAGCCCGACAACCCACGCCTCCTCCCCACAGTCTGTGCTGCGACTGTCCTGTTCTCATTGAAGGTTGGGTGCGAATTGTTGCAAGCTGACACTGTATCTCTCTTCTTCCTCTGAGATCACTACCTTGTGTGTGATCGGGCCGGAGCCTGGTTCATGGAAACAATTTGTCTCCACAAACCTGCCCCTGCTCCAACAACACCCACCGTTAAGAGTTACTGTCTGCATAAACCTTAAACCCCTCATTCCTTTGATGTTGCAGGGGTGCGACCCCTGCCCATGGGCCACCCTTGATTGCCCCCATATAACTAATCCTGAGCAAACATATATTCTCCATGTGCTAACAAATTCCGACAACCTTGTTTGATCCTCGAGGCACCTGATAAATGTGCGCAAAAAGTACATGCCAAGATAAGGCACCTAGACCACCGCACCTCTGCCCCACTCTGGTCCAGGTCAAGAATGCATACCTATTGCTACAATTTATAGATGACAATGTGTTATGATGATCTTGTGTGTCATATTCTTGCATGCACACGATTACTGTGAAACTCGGCTTAGTTAGAATTATAACTATGTGGACACGGCTTGACCCTTCACCCCTCCCTAATGAGCCAAGCTGCCCCACATGCCTCAAGAAGCAACAAGTTCAACCTCAGCCAATCCAGTACCAGCACAACTATACAATGTAGGTCTTTTTCAACTAAATCAATGAAATGTAACCCATATAGCACACGTCATAGATGACGCTTTTTGGACTTATGTGATTTTACTGTATTGTTGGCAGAGCGCTCTCAGAGCAGCAGAGTCCTCTGCATGCCTCGTCTTATTTCTATATGAAGATAACCCTTGACTCACTCGCAATCTCTCCTTGTCTCATTCCCTACTTGGGTGTGTCCATCAGTGTCTATTTCTCTGAGATATTTTAATTGTAATTTTGGGGAATGGCCACTTTCAGTGGCCACTGCAAGCACAGAGAATTGTGGCTGTGGATTTGATGAAAGCCCCAGAGCTTTCAATTGTAGTTCTTGGTACTGGGCTGAACCTTTCTACTCATCGTAGGTGTAGTGTGTGAGATTTTCCACCAACTTTCAGCTTCAGCCAAGACTTCTTTTTGAATAGGAATGCCCAATTTGTCTGCTTTATTAAAATATAGCACACCTGCAAGTACTCCAGGCTCTGAGAAGGTTACTTCTGTAACCGGTAGTCTCAGTAACACGCTTTACTTGCTTAGTTTTCCTAGATCTTCTCTGGGAAAAGATAGGGCCGATCCCCTCGAGCAACCACGACTAACTCCAAGAGGAGTCAGAGTGGCTACATGAAGGGCTCAATGCCCAGGAAAATATAGCTCTCAGGAAGGGAGAAAAAAACCTCAAGATTGGAATGGACTTCGGTTCTCGCAGAATCATGGCTCAGATGACCCTGTGGGTACCAGAGTTAAAAATGCAGAAGGTAGGGGCACACCAACCACGGCTGAAGCAGGGTGCAATGCTTGGAGAGTGGAAGGAAATCAAGGGATCCGGGGAATGAGAAAAATGGGTGAGGAAGAGGTTCACAGGTATAGGAGAAACAAAGAAATGGGGCAAGAAACATCCTGCATTAAGAAAGTTGCAACACATTCTCCTACCAGAAGCACCTCTTTTTAAGCAGCTGTCAGTACACCTCAAATTTGACGGGCATCTTACTGGTATCGGACGTTGTGCATGTGTGTGCATGTTACCACCATCTTGGGAAGGGCTGGAGCGTTACGTGCTGATTCCAGTCGAGGTAATGCTTCCGTTTTGCAGAGGTCATGGAAGATAACCGCCGCCAGGGCTGCCATGGAGAAACGCTTTAAGTGCCAACAGGTAGGCCAAGAAAGTCCTGTACTCCCCACATCAGAGTGTAGCAAGCCCTTGTTAGCAAAGAGTAGTCCTCTTCATCCCCTTTGTCGTTGTTATCAGTATCTTGTAGGGTGTCAGTACCCTGCTTAAGAGCCTGGCCTGGTGGGGCAGGACCGGAGGCAACATCAGGTACTGTAAGACAGGAGCAGGTGGAGGTGGTATTGGGGCCAGAGGCTATGCTGCAATCATAACTGGGTGCCGCCTAAGGAATTATGTTGCTGATGAGTTTTTTTAAATAGACCATTATCGGCTTGGAGTGCATGATGCGCTGACATTTTTAGAAACAACTGTCTTCAGATGCAAACGCTGAAGCAGGAGTCCACAAGGAAATTGATTAGGTCCATGAGGAGGATGGAGCCGGGTACCACGTCGGATGTCTGGGAGGATATCTTAGCAATGAAAAAGGCACTGAGTAAGCAGTGGACCAAGTTGACAATGGTGACCAGTCCACTCTTACAAAAGACTCCTTGCTAACCATTGAAGGCAAAGGAATTTGAGGTGTTCTGGAACCTAGAGTACCCGTAGACTCTGGTATAGATATCTCAGAAGATTCTTTTGGTGTCTGAGATACAGAGACCAAAGTCTCTTTCTGCTTGTCTTGACATTTAGCCACAATTGTGTTGGGGCTCTGACACTGGTCCTTCACAGATCAGGAGGTAGCTAAGAGTTTTCTGAGATTTGGTGGCCAAAGCTTGTGAGGTAGTCCATGCAGACCTCATGTGGTTTGAGGCCCAAATGTTACACAATTTGGGAGAATCAGGGAGTTTTACTTTGCACACAAGGCTCTGTGTTCGAGAACCTTGCAGGGCCATCGGGGCGGACACAGTCCGTTTGGTGAAGCTCTCGGAGCAGACTCCGGCATGTCGACAACCCTCAGGCTCCTTGAGTCGGTAAACTGCTGAGGCATCACCTCTGGTCCAATAAACCTGGTACAAGACCTTGAGAGGTCCTCAGTGGTGGCACTAGTAATAACCGGACCTGCCTCATAGACAGCTTTGGTATTAGAGCCCATGGAAGCCTCAGTGCGAACACACGAATGAAGCCTGTAAGTCCTTGAGGCGCGTAGCTATCCACTAAATGACTTACGTCCCTCACACTTGCACAGGGTGCCAGTGAACTAACTTGCAACAGTGTCTTCTTGGGTGTAACAAACTCTGATGTGCTTCAGCAGCAAGCTATGAAGACTTTGCGCCAACAAACCAACCTCTGATGAAGTGCGCAATGGGAAAAGGCATGACGCGACAGATTGCCTACCCATCTATTGTTAGGGCCCAAGCATTTTAAACAATGATGTGGGAGTCTGGCACTGCATAGTGCCATCTGCAGGAGGAACACGATTTAAAACCGGTTTACTCCCATCATAGAAATACTTATCGATGCAAGGTGAGGTAAGAAATGAGGGGAAAAATAAAGTGTGCCGTAAAAACGATGCAGAGAGAAGGACTGAGGGGTGTTGCTGGTGGACTGGGTCAGTGGGACTAGCCATGCCCATACTGCTGCGCCTTGCAGTGCAAAACAAACTCCTTTAAAGGGGAATTACCCTTATTGTGCTGTGCAAAAAGAGCTTGAGTCCCGTCCCCTTGGATAGACACCTAAAAGTATGGAGGAAAGGGGACAGACATATGCATACAGATGGAATGCAGCTCCTATGCTTCGATCACAAAATTAACAAGAGTGCGGGAGCACCTCCACTGAGAACGAAAATGGTTCAAATACCCTACTTTATGGAATTTCATACAATCAGGAGGGTCTAAAGCGATGTTTTAATTCACTGCAACTTGCACAAAGGAGAATTACTCATCTGCATAACAGTCTGGTCCCAAAGGAAGGTCACTGACAGTTACTCAGTTATCTCCACAGGGCAACTAATATTTGTGAAGAATGATGCAATGATCGTCAGGTGACCGTCGATTTCTTGCCTATTTGTTTCAGTGAATTTTCAGGCAACCATCACTATAGCCCCCCAAACTCTCTACTAAGGGAAGTGTGGCCTAGAATCGTTTCCTCCTCTACTCTGGGTTGACAAGTATTTTTTACTGTCATCATTAGATTAGACAGCTCACAAGAACTGGATCATGAACCTCCAGTTAGCTTGCTTGCTTGTTCCGATGTACTTAGGTTGCAGCCCTTGTTAGTAACTGACCCATTATCCATAAGGCTTACAATTGGCTTAAGCCCTGGTATCCTGACCCGTCTCCATCTCAGGCCCCACTGGTTTCTTGCACCTCGCTACCATATACCTGTTTTTCCCCTCACCAACTACTCCTGGTTAAATGTATATCCTTTAAATACCACCTACTCTGGTTTTCTCCATTCGCTAAACACCTCCCTCCTCCCGTTTGTGGCCTTCTCATTTCTTTTGATGTTTTCTACATGTTTCTCTTCCTCCTCCTGCTCTCCACCTTCCTCCTGTTTTGCCCTTCTCATACATGTTCCACTCACTGCATGTACCTTGCTTCTGCAGATGGTCTCTTTTCGGCTTCTACCTCCCAACTCCTGATTGCCAATCACCTGCTCTTGCCCTTTGAATGCTCCTTGTTCCTGTCTTGCGGTAACTGGACTTAAATAACTTATCATTTGCAGTGACCCATGGTTTGGGCTTTGAGACAGGTCACTACTACAGCTTTAACCATTTAAGGAGTGACAATTTATCTGTTCTTACAAGTTGATTGGCCCACAGCTTTCCAGGCCAAATGAATAATAATCTGTGACGCCATCTGGGAATCCGGTGGCCCTGTCATGGCAGCCGTCTGGATTCCTTGCAGGTCTGTGTCTCTCACTGATCACTGCAATATTGTTTGTTTGCAGTCTAAGCTACAGTATCTGCCTTAAGTTTGGGTTGTGTAGCAATTCACAGGCGATGAGCATGCACCTATTGGTTTGTGGGTGCAGAGGCCCGGACACTTGAAATCGATGCATGGCAGATTCCTTATGGGTAGCATTTCTCCCCTGCTGAGCAGAAGCTAGGAGAAAGGCAGAGGCTGCACGAGAGACACACTATACAACCTCTAAGCTGAAATCATATAGCAAGAAGTCTTCCCCTGGCCCACATGATCGCCAGTTTCTCTCCTCTCTTCTGGCCACCCTAATGTGACTCCATCACACATCATAACAAAAAATGTTTCATTTTTTTATTAATTTGTTGTAGTTCTCAGGGAACTTTTCACATATATACAAAAATCATCAATCAATAAAATCATTACCAAAAGTTACAATCACAGGCTTCCGATTAAAGCATGTGCAACAAGTAAAAAAAGGAAACAAATTCCAAGTTTTCATTTAACAACAATCCAAAAAATAATTTTTACAATCGCCTAGAGATAATGTACGTTTACAAATGATTAGCAAAGTCGAAACAGATATCATAGGAATTTCTACAAAAGACATACTTTACGGGTGCTAAAGTTTCTTTCATGAAACTGATAGCAGCTAAGGACCATTTGAAAGCTTTATCTGTAAAAATGCATTGCCAGACCTAGCCAATATGGGCTGTTCTAAATTCCTTCAAAAGGAGCGAGAACTGAGCTTTGCGTGTCTTTGACAATTCAGGACCCATTGCCAATAGATGGTAAAGAGTTTCTGTAACATTCTCCTTTTTACAGAATCGCAGTATCTCACACTTCGCTCTATTCCGCCATGGGCACCCAGTAATTCATTTGTGGGAAAAAGTTCAAGCGGAAACGTAAGCACTGGGAACACCAGTATTGTCCTGGGCATCTCCTCAGATAGTATGGTAAAGTATTAGAGGGTAAGGCGTCTAGTAACAAGTAAGTATATAAATTGTACTTCCTAACCTGGTCAATTGAGGCAATCCAATCAGCCTCCTAAAACCTCTTTTTTTATGTGGATACATTACTAGATAATCCAGTGAGGAGTCAATGACAGTTAGAATTTCAAGGCACTGACGGAACCAATCAGTAAGACCATCCAATGAATTAGAGTCTAACCCATGTTTCCACAAGATCCAAATCGAACCCTCTTCCGCCATACACATCTTTTGTAGGGAGTTTAGGTGTTTCCACTCGACTATTACTGCCAACAACACCAGACCCAATTCATATCTCAGGACAGAGGCCGGAACATTAGCTGGCAATCCCAGGAATCTTCTCCAAAAGGCTCCCAAGCTTACACCATTGTCCTTTGAGAGAAAAAATAAAACCTCTGCACAACAGGTCATCACTGGGACCACCTTTTTGCAATAAAACTCTCTTACATTTTCTTCCATTAGCCGTTTCGCTGCATTTTCTCTCGTGAAAATTGAGAAACCCAGGTACACGAAGCGGTCCACTTTCTCTAGCGAGGTTACCCCTATTGACCACTTGAAGTGTCCTCCTACATTTCCCTGGCCCTTATGGAAAGTTAAGATTTTTTATTTTGGGGTGTTTATTGTTAACATGTTCTTATTAACAAAAGACTCCAAGGTTTTCAACTGCCGCTGTAACCCCACTCGGGTGTAATCCATTAGGATCAGACTAACAGCGTACAGGAGGTAGTTGATCTTTCCATCGTTCTGTTTGGGCAGGAAGACATTTATATTAGTAAAAGCATCTCCCAGATGAGAGAGGAAAAGGAGCAATAAAATAGGGGCCAGTAGGCAATCCTGTTCAGCCCTTTTGTCGTGCAAATCGGGGCAGTTAAATTGCCTTCTCTGTCTGTACGGACGCACACACTGGTATTTGTATGCAAGGCAATCAGGATTGCCAATAAGGAAGGCGGGCATCCAAATTTGTTCAATTTCACCCACAACAGGTTTCTCGGGACGGTATCGAAGGCCATAGAGAAATCTATGAACCCTATATATAATGGCCCATTTCTTTTCCTAGAAAGCATAGGATGGACATCCTATCCTTGTACGCATCTGGGGAAGAACCTACTATATTAACCAGAAACTGATGCTTTACGGAACATGAATCAATGCATTTCTATTTCATTTGCAGGACTGTGGTCAACACGAGGAAGCAAGGAATCAGTGTGAATTGATCATATCATAAAAAACATGTACTTTATTTTAATTTATACATACTCTAAATACTTACTTTAAAAATCACATACACAACTATTTCTAAACATCACTTAGACCGTCTGGGTTCATCCTTTAACATTTTCCTGATTCCCAAAACTGCATAATATATATAACAAATCTTTTGTCAATATCATATACAATAGGTCATCCTCTAATGGAGTGGAAAACTTGCATGTGCAAAAAAAGTAAACATTTAATCGAAATTGCTAATACATTCACTTTTTCAGGTAAGTAAGAAGACCTTTCTTATAACAAAATGATTTAAAAATGTATTTTTTCTTATAAAACGAAAGACAATTTCTGGACCGCGACGGTTCCTGATGATCGCGCCGATCGCCCGAGCCTGAAGGCACGCGAGCGGTGGCCCTAGCGCGTTCCTTGCCGGCTTCTCTCGAAGGCGCGGACGGAACAGTGCCCTGCGTTTCGAAAATCGCCATCATCTGCCGACAGAATTCCTCCCATTCGGCCGGCGACGAGTGTTTCGTGGGACAAGCCACCTGCCGTCTGGCGAAGTCCTCAGACGAGGACGGGGAAGGCGACCGGTGACGGCGCTTCCGTGAATGCCTCGAAGAGGCAGAGGAATGGCGGGACCCACTCCTGGAACGAGACCCCCTGGAGTCTCCATGTATGAGATGACAATATGGGGAAAGGTGAAACAAGTAATACCTCAAGTAAACAAAGTAAAAGAATATTACAATAATACAAATGTGTTATGCTAAAGGACAGTGAAAAAGAAAATAAGTCCTGGTGAAAGGAGTACATCATGCAAATAACATGGCAGGAAAGTATACAAGGAGATCCATTGAAGTTGTAACAAGAATGTGGCAAAGATACCTGGCAGGAGAGTACATAAGGGATCTGAAGAGCCCATAAGAGGATTCCTGGCAGGAGAGTATACCAGGAGATCCATGAAAGCTTTAAGAGGGAAATCTAATATGGGAGTTTTACTTTGTTTAAAGCCCTTGGAGAAAGCAGTTCAAAGCTGGAACATATTGTTTGCATAAAAACTTTTCTGAAATTAGTATAAAGAATCAAGGAAACTGTTGTTTGGAAAAGACACTTTTGCAATACTCAAAGTGTTTGAAGGAAACCCCTTTGCCATCCTTAACCATTTTTGATTTGTTGGAAAATACACTTCGGCCATCCTACCTAAATATCAAGGGGAAGGGAACCACCCTCTGAATCCAAGGTTTCACCCTGGAAAGGATTGTTTTTATAGAATTCATTGAATTGTTTTAGTTTTGAATACTTTTTGCCAGACATTAACTCCGAGACATTTTCCATGCACCCTTAGTTGTTTTTTTTCTAGTGTGAGGGTCAGATTAGTATGTTTTGGACGCAAGAACAGTTTATAAATTTGACGACTTGACATAGACTGATCTTTAGTTTCGTAGGTAGGCAAATCCTCTTCAGTATAGGGACAGAGAGGCCTACATCCTTTTTGTATTACTAAATATGTCCGATAATGAAAATAATACAACTTTGTGTCCGCCTCTCATTTCTGACCCCTCACAGAAGACATTATGTTGGTGTTAGAAAAACCTCCCGGTCTTTCTGGATGTGCTGGAAGAAACATCATCCGCATTACCAAAGGTGGAACCCAAGATGGCGCCTCCTGGACTCCATCTCCAAAGAACACATACACCAGCCTAGTCTTCATTCAAGATGGCGACCGCCGAGTCCTACTGTTCCAATTTAGTCTCCTAAACGGAACAGGTAGGTGTGTCGCTACTTCGCTCCTTTCAGCACCGCTCTTAGCCTTCCATGAAATTGGCTTTCAGGCTATTCCTTTTGATATTTGCTTCCTTCTAAATTCAGCTCCGAATTTCTTCTGCTTGTTCCCTCTCCGCTCTGCCTTGACTTCCGTTTCTCCGTTCCTCTCTCAGACCGCATTCTTCTCTTGTACTGCCTTCAGCAGTCGCTTTAAGCTTTCCTTTCTTTCTCGCCTAGTTATCTTACTTTCTCTCCCTTCTTGCGCTCCGGGCTCGCATTCCACTTTCTGTGAGTTCCGATCTACTTTTACCTGTCTTTTCCGTCTTTGCTTCCTGCAGTTCTCTCGGTCTCCATTCATCCTTACCACTTCTCTCTGTTGAGGATACCTCTTCCTCATGTTCTCTTACTTTTCAGAGAATTGCTCTTTACTTCCTTCCTTAGCTCTCTGTGCTCCTGCTTCCTTGGTTTCCTTGAATCCAGCCACGCTTCTTCATCTACGGACCGGGACATTGCCTGTCCTTCAATTCAACCTCAACACCTGCACTACAGTATCCAGAAGCCTCCACTCTACATTGCAATCAGAGCTGCTTTCTACAGTCTTCTATACAGCGCAGTGGAGAGCCACTTCTGACTGCCAGGCGGGTTTTCTTCCCCAAGAGGGTGCTGCCTCCGGGGTACACAGAGCCCAGAATCTGGCCTCTGGACACCTCGCGGGACACTCTCCTATTCGTCAAAATTCAGAGAACAACAAATTGTGAGTACCTATCATTGTTGCTAACAGTTGGAAAATAACAAATGAATGTAACAAACTGTTTAAAATTCTGGGACTTAATTATGAATAAAGCCTGCACTATAAATTGTGCATGACTGATTTTAGTATGTCGTTTTAGATTATAATGAGATGACATTTTGTATATAAGATGTATTATTCGAAAATTAGGAACTAGTATTGTATACAAGGTTATGTATACCTAAACATACAAATAAAAAAGAAAGAACCCAGCCTTCCATTGTTGTTTAAACTGTAAACATGTGTTTTGTTCAGTTAGTGCTGACCCGACTAAACAATTTAGGAAAATATGAAGACTTGTTTTGTAATTCAAATCTTTTTCCTCAATTGTTTCAATAATTTGTAAGAGGCACCAGATTTGTATTCATAAACCTTAGTAATTCCAGGTTCTGATTACGTGCTGTTCCATCTGTCCAGGACCACAAACTGACTGAAAATCATGAACGCTCAACACACTGGCAGTGGAGTGAGTCATCTCCTGTAGTATTCCTTCACTGCAGGTTTTTCATCATTTATACTTTTAGGTTCTTTCTCCCTGCCTCAAACCCTCATTCCACATTCATCCCTTTTGTTTATCAAGTATAAACCTGCATCACTAGTACAGCAGTGTCTTCCTGATTTCACTATCACTTCACAAGTACAATCATAATTTTGAGGGGTGGCAATAAAGGACCACTCGGTGCAAGGTGTCACATAAAAGGGTTGCGTACTAGTGATGTGAATATCTGCTGCCATAGTTGCCACTATGTGCACCCCTACAATAACCTACCCACCCCAACTCTGAAACCATCAACCAAGGAATCTACGGCCTCTGCCAGAGAAACCAGAGGAATCTGGATGAATGAATGTTGCCCAGCAGGTGTACCAGACAGAGGGTGAACAGATACATAACTAGCAAAGAATGCTCAGCATTATGTATCCCATATACTGTGGTAGAGCCATTAGAATGTTTTACACTTACTATAGGGCCTAGAGAGCTGAGAGGTCAAAGAAAGTGAGATGGGCAATATATACCTGGAGGCAACTTGTGCTGTGTGCTTTAAACTTGAGACTGTGTTTAATTCAGTGCTGAAGTGATATAAGATATGATATATGTAATTTATAATGTGCCTGTGTTTCTAGGCGTGACAAGACAAGGGGGGCAGGCCAGAGGGAAGACAAGACAAATTATCTTAATAGGCCTTGTGTCAGTTAGATCACACAAGTGCGACAGCGCAGGAAGTGCAAGGGGAAGGGAGAGGGGGGAAGTGCCAGAGAGAGGGAAAGGGGAAGAGCCATCAGGCCAGCATTGCTCTGAGTGATTGCATTAAGGCAGGGGCTGTAGAGGTTGCAGTTACAGCCCCTAAGCACATGGTAGGCCCGGAGGCAGTGCAGGGGAGACTGATCATGAAGGAGCCTGGTACCCAGTGAGACTCTGGGGGTAGCCAAGCAACCAGTCCGCACAGCAGACAGGTAGGTCAGCAGGGTGTAGAGAGAGAAAGCAGAGGAGAAAAGAAGGTCTTGAGAAGGTCTTGAACTTCAGATGGTCCGGCTCAAGATTGAGAAGGCCAATCTCTCTTCATGGATTCTCTTCATCCCATTCCAGAGGGAGGCACCTGCAGAGGAGAGTGATCTACCCCCCACTCTGTGCCTGTAGACGTGTCTGACCCTCAGAGTTGGAGGTAGCTGAGCGAAGGGCTCGAGAAGGACGGTATTTTTGAAGAGTGTGTTGGATGCATTACGGGCCACGGCCCCAGAAAGCCTTGTGGACAATGCAGAAGGTCTTGAACGTGATACTTGCAGCGACCAGATGCTAGTGGAGAGATTTCATGGCTAGAGTGATATGGTCCCTGGGCTTGCGGCCAAGGATAAGTCTCGCAGTCCTGTTCTGGATTAGTTGCAGAGGGCGGAGAGTAGCGGAAGGCAGATTGAGAAAGAGGCTGTTGCAGTAGTCTAGCCTAGAGAGACGAGGGGTCTGGAGACAGGGAGCCTCTGGGGGAAAGTAAGAAAGGTTTGTATACCTCTGTGTAGGTGCAGCTGGTATTGGGCCTTCTAGGTAAGGAGAGAAGGAGAGAGTGGAATCAAAGATGACACAAGGTTTTCTGCCTCACAAGAAGGCGAAGGAAGAGGGCCTAAGTAGGGCAGCCAGAGTGAGAGAGGGGAAGTGGGAGCAGGGGTCCCAATGAGAAGGATCTCAGTCTTACTGGTATGAAGGCAGAAATCGTTGGTGGCGCACCAATCCTGAATCGCAGGTAAACAGTCAGGAATGACGAGAGAGAAGAGGAGGCTGAGGGGAGGCTGAAAGAAGGCTGAATGAGAGCCGAGTGTCATCATCAGCATAACACTCAAAGTTAGAGCAAAAGGTAGAGATCAGGTGGGCCAAAGGGGCCAAGTAGACATTGAAGGGCCAGGGTGAGAGGATAGAGCCCTGGGGAACACCACATGTGGGGAGAGAGGTGGTGGAGGGAAAGGACCCAAGTTGGGCCTGGAGGGTTGGTCCAGGAGGAAGGAGAGCAACCACTCCAGGGCCTGATCCATGATGCCCAGATTTTCGCAGAGTCGACTGATCAGAATGGTGTGACTGACCGTGTCAAAAGCAGAGGAAAGGTCCAGGAGGATGAGGTCAGAAGGAATGCTAGACTCTCAATTAGAAAGCAGATCTTCACGGGTGTTCAGGAGATCAGTTTCCATACCTCTGGCTGCTCTGAAGGCAGGCTGGTGGTCATGGAGACAACCAACAGAAGAGCCAGCTTTTCCAGGCATTTGCCCAGCAAAGGAGTAATAGAGATCAGGTGATAGTTTTCCTGGACAGGTTGAGTCAGCAGCATGCCTTTTATGGGGCAGGGAGTGCACAAGGGAGTGCTTGAGGAGAGAAGTGAAGGAACCAGTGGCGAAGGAGTGATTGCAGAAATTGGGCAAGGCTGGAGTGAGGGTGTCAATGTGGTCCTTGATGGTTCTGGAGGAGCAGGGGAGCACCTGTTTGGACCACACTTTCATAGATCAGACTTATCTAGAAACATTGGCAGGTGTTATCATAGAGAAAGAGGAGAAAGGAGGAGGAGAGGACGAAGCGGCCAGAGGGGTCCGAGAGAGGGAGAGGAAGGGGGGAGCGGGGACAGTGAAGCCAGCGCCATACAGAGGGCCTGGGAGACAACAGAAGAGGTAGAGTGCATAAGGATTGGCCATCTCCTTGCAGATTTTAAAGAGTTTGGCCGTGTTATTAGAGGCCACAGTGTTATTATAGGCCACAGTGATGCAGGCTTGGATGTGGACTCTCTTCATGGACAGGACAGAAGGCCTGTAGATGGTGGCCACAGTCAGAGAGAGGCCAGGAGAGATAGAGAGCCTGCAGACCAGGAATTCAACAGCAGAGTAAGCCTGCGTAGGAATGGCAGAAGCATGGACTCACTCCAAAAGATCAGTGCTACTCCACCTGCGGGTCAGTTGGTTCTGGGCTTGGAGAGGATCTTGTAGCCATCAGGGATGAGAGTGTCAAAACTTGTGACAGTGCTGGCCATGAACCATGTCTCGGTGAGAGCGAGGTCATCCAGGTCAAGTTCTTTGAGGAGGTTGTAGAAGTCAGAGGAGTGTCTGGCAGCAGAGCAAGAGTTGAGAGTAGCGACATGGAGCAGGTTGCCACATTTGAAACGCTTCTGGGGCGGGGAACAGGCATGAGGTACACCCAGCATAAGTGGTAGAGGGGCCCGGGAGTGGGCAGACGTGGTAGCAGGAGGTGGGTTAGTAGCCAGAGAGGAGGAGAGAGGTGCCAGAGAGGCAGCAGAGGCAGGAGGGGGCAGAGAGGTGCAAATAGGAGTAGCAGTACAAAAAAGGAAGTTGATAAGACGTGGGAGACAGCTATCGAAAAGGAGGAGATTGTGCTGAGGTCCCTGGACCAAGACAGTGCCATTCAGATGGACATTAATGATGGTCTTGGAGGAGTGGAAGGAAGCCAAGAGGACCTCCTACAGAGAACCACCATTAATGAGAGAGGAAGAGATAGGAGAGAGAACCGAGACCATATGAGGGGTCCAAAGGTCTGGCGAGGGAACGACAGAGGATGTCAGTGAGAGTCTGTCTGGAGGAAGCACGGAAGTAGGTATCAGCGATAGGGAGGCCTGGGTTGAAGAGTGGGCAGAGCCTATAATGATTCCTTATGGGAATTCAGGACAAAGATACACGCCCTTAGCACTTAAGGGGTTATAAGCTCGGTGCTACAGCTCTGTGTTTCAGGGGTCCAGAAAAGCTTGTTGGGCACAATAATACTGAAATGGTGTTTACAGTGTCAAGAAATATACTAAGCACTATAACCCTGAAATAAGTAAAGGACTTCAGTAAAGTTCCAGAAGGAGATCAATGACCATTTCAGATGGGAGAACCCTAGAACAATCAGAGAAAGATTAACTTTTTTGCTTTGAGGAGGGACCCACGCCACCACAAGACATACAGGCCTTTATCCTCTAGCCCATGCTGAGAAGAAAAAAGTGTGTGATACTTCAAATGTTGCATGTTCAGTTGATCCGCCACCTAACATTTGTAGTAAGACATATGTTCAAAACATGGTGACCTTGCTTGATTCCATCTACTGCATATGGAAAATATAAGAGTGACAGGTATGTGGTAAAGGTAATCAAGCTTGGCAATATCACAATACTTGTTATGAGGCTCAAAGTGTTTCTGGGAACTGAATAATACCTCTAAGCTTCCTGTATGGAGACCGTTTGTAAAATTGAGATAGTAAGGGCAATACCTTACGGACACGTCTCAGAGTTGGGAGCTAACTACAGTGGCAAGGAGCAGTAGGAATGCCATTGACATTACAATACAGTACATTACAATACATTAAGCAAGCATTTCTAAACAACCATAAAACAATAATTAATGTAACTATACTGATACCTACTTGATTTTCTGGTCAGCTTCATCTGCTAACTCCTTCTTTAATAGGTCTAGCTCTTGCTGCTGCTCCTTTCGCAAAACCCGCAGGTCCTTTTGTGCCTTAGCAACATCTTTGGAGAGTTTTTGCTTCTCTTTCTCTGCCTCCTTCAGTTTCAGATTCAGTTCCTTTAGTTGGGTTTGCATATCACCAAGCAACTTCTGGAGCTCCTCGTCAGACTTCACTTTCTCAGCTGCATTTTCCTCAAATGTTTTTAGGAGTTCATCCTTTTTACTCAATTGCTCTTGAAGAGTTCTTAATTTCTCCTCATGTCTCAAGGACGACTCTTCTAACAAATTTCTGTGCACTTCTTGCTCTTTCATTATAGTCTCATCTCTCTCCTTTATACTCAATTCACCTTCATGTAGTTTTATCTTTATTTCTTTAAGGCCATCGTGCAACTCTCCCAACTCGGTCTCTTTGAGACTTAGCTCTTGTTTAAGGCTAGCTAAGGCGGATTCCTTCTCTTTGTGTTGCTCTGACAACAAATCATAATTCTTCTGATGAGCCTCTAGTTCCTTCTGCAGCCCAACAACAGTAGCCTGTAGCTGCCTTTTGTCCTTCTCTGCACACTCCAACTTTTGCAGGAGTTCCTCGTGGGTGCTCTGCATTCTGGATTCCAAGACATATTTCTCTTCCAGTTCCGCTCTCTGTCTTTGAAGTTGTAGCTCCTTTTCATCAATGTTTTTTGTTAAAATGGTTATTTTCTCTTCATAAATATGACGCACATTTTCCAAAGTGCTGGCTTTTTCTTGCTCTATGGTTGCTTTAACATTCTGAACCTCTCGCTGCATCTCTTCTTTCTCCAACCCTGATGAGTCCTCTATGGATTTAATTTTCACTTCCAAAGCCTTCATCCTGTTCTCCTTTTCTTGCATTTTCTGTTTCAAATCTTGTAACTGGTTTTCCAAATCTTTTTTGTAACGCTCCTTTTCTTCAACTTGAGACATTAGCTGCTTTTTCACAGCACCAATCTTCTGCTCTGCCTTTTTTTTCAGTTCTGTATGCCTCACAGTGCTTTCTGTAAGCTTGGCTTCTAAGGACTTCAACTCAATTTCTTTACTTTTCACAATTTCATCTCTTAATGATTCAAATTCCCTCTGCCTGGTTTCAAGTTCGACTTTCAATGTTGCCATCTCCTTTTCAAGGCTCTGCACTTTCTGCTCAGCCTCCATATGTCTATTGTCCTTTTCAAATACAGTAACTTGAGCATTCTGGAGCTGCTGGACCAACTCTTTCTGCTCAGCTTCCTTTTGATGGCTTTGTCTCTTCATCTCCTCCAGCAAGCTTTCATTTTCTTTTGTTATTTTGGAAATGCGTCCCTCCAGTTCCTCAATCCTGACTTTCCTTGAGTCCAACTCAGCAGAACTATGGCATTCTTTCTTCTCTCCAATGTCCTGCATGTGTTGTACTTCACCCTTCAAATTATCTAAGCTTTTACTTTGTTGGTCAAGCACTTCTTTCAGCCTGTGCAGCTGAACATCTTTCTCATTGCTTTGCTCGCTTTGCAGCTCAAGCTTAGCTTGCAGCTCTTTGATGGTATTATGGTTTTGTGTGAACCTTGTTTCTGCCTTCTTTTTCCAATCTTCCAATTTGTTTTTGTAATTATCTACCTGTTCAAGAGCTGACATTTTTTCTTTGCAGAGGACCTCAATCCTTGATGCCAAATCCTCTTCTTTCTTTTTGCAAACATAGGAATTAGCTGCTTCTTTCTCTGCTAAACCAATGCTGTTTTCCAGCTTTGTCTTTAGTTCTTTCACTAGGACATTTAGAGCATCGATCTTCGACTCCTTACCTTTCAGTTCTCCTTGCATGGATGTGACAGCATTAATATTTTCAGACAGTTCCTTTTTCAACTGTGTGATACATGCTTCCTTCTCAGTTGCCACCTCCTGATGATGCCCTCCTTCTTTTTGCAAGGTTTCTTTTTCTGATTTGAGACACTGAACCTCCTCTCTTATGATTAGAATTTCCTTTTCTTTTTCCTGCAAATGCTGTATTGATTGCTGCAATTGATTGTCAAGCACACTCTGCTGGACTGTCACTTGTTCAAGTTGTGTTTCCAGGTCAACAATTTTTCCTGCTTGGATCACAACTGCTTCTTTAATTTTAGCTACCCGATTTTGACACTGTGCCATTCTGGCGATAATACAATTAATTTTATCATTAGATGTTGTATTCAGGATACTAGTAGTTTCTTTTAGTGATGCTTCAGCATCTTTGCAATATGCCTCTAGTTGTGCAGAGCACTCTTGTAAAAGTTTCTTGAATTCAGTTTCCTTTTGATGAGCCACTACAAGTTTTTCCTCAAACATTTGTTCATAGTCCTCACGTTCTTTATTGTGGAAGGCTTCAAGTGCTTTCAGCTTTCCCTCTTCCTCTTTCAGCAAATCAACTAGTTCATTAACCCTACTCTTATCCTTTTCACCAGCAGTCCTGATCTCACTAAGCTGTTCCTGAAGTGATGTTTTTTCGCTTACTGTCCGCCTTAAATCAGCCTCTAAACTTTCAAGTTGTGATTTCAAGATGGATTCTTCTTGTAAGAGAGTGTTCACCTGATTGGATGTTTGCTTCAGTTGTTCTTGTACTTCATTAAAAGACAATTCTTTATTTGCTTGCTCTTCCTTTAGCTGTGCAATCAGTCTGCTTGCCACCTCATTTTCACCTCCAAGGATGTCTAGCCTTTGCTTCACCACTGTCACCTCCTGCTCTTTTTCGTGCAGTTCCAGTTCATGTTTCTCCTGTAGCTCTTCAACATGCTGTTGGAGTTTCCTCTCCAAGGATTGTGTAACCTCCTCTAACTCACGATTGTGAGCTTCAGAAAGACTTTTAAGCTGCTCCTTATGGTTGCACTCCAGTTGTGACAGAGCATCATTGAGACCAGTGGAGCCTGCTTGTGCCATTTCCAAAATCTTTTCATTAAAATGCTTCTCTTTTTCGCTCAACTCCAATTGCTTATCTTCAATTTCCTTTTTAAGTTTGTTTTCTTGTTCAGCGAGTTTCTGCTTGAATGTTTCTTGCATTCCCTTTGCTTTTTGACTTACTTTTTCCATCTTGCTTTCCTGATTTTTCAGTTTGCTTACATATTCACTTTGTAAAGCACTGGCTCTTTCCTGCTCGGTCAACAATTTCTGCTTGAATTCTTCCATTTGTTGGCTCTGCAGCATTTTTATTTGAGCAACTTCATTTTCCTTTTCAGCCACCAATTTCAAGGTTTGCTCTCTCGCCTCAGAGAGCTGCTTTTTCTCAGACTCATGCTCTTGTGTCAAAGATGAAAGTTTGTGCATCATTTCATTGCTCTGATCTTCAAGCTTCTGCTTTAAATCCATCACTTGGGCTTTGAATGAACTTAGTTCGGCACCAATGCTAATCAGTTGTGATTCCGTTGTGGCTTCATTATCTATAAGACAAGCTCTCTCTGCCTCTACATTTGCTAATTTCTGATGTAGCTCAACCAACTGTTCTTCATAAAGTTTAACCTGTGTGTTGGTGTTATTCTGATGTGACTGGAGGGCATCCTCTAATTTAGTAGTCATAAGTACTAGCTCAGCCTCTGATTTTGTAGCCACCTCAGTTAATTCTTGCTCATGCAACAGCACTTCTTGCAGTTGTTTCTGCTTATCTTGAAGCTGAGTTTCTAATGCTTTGGCTTCTTCCTTGAGTGCTTTCTCCAGCTCTCCGGCAGAGATTGCTTTTTCCTTTACAATAGCTTCAATTTGCTCCTTGTGTTGGTTTTGTTCATGTTCAAGTTTTGTCTCCCATTTCTTAATCAAGTTCTCATTTTCAACAAGCAAAACTGCGAGCCTTTGCTCCATCTCCTGGCGTGCCTTCAGGGCATCCGAAAGCTCTGCGGAAAGTGCTTCCAACTCTGTCTGCTTCACGTCAAGCTTTTCTAGCATCTTTTCATTCATTTCCGTAACATGGGCATGAAATATTGCTTCTTTCTCTTTCAATAGAGCATCCCGATCTTGAACAAGCTTCTCAGTTAATTCCACTATTTTTAACTCATGGTCCTGTTTCAAGAGCTGCAGCTTTTCAGTCCACAGTTGGTCAAGCTCTTTGTGCAGGTGTTTTAGCTCAACCTTATGTTTCCCAACCATATCAGTGATTGCTGCATTGTGCTCATTTCTTTGAGATTCAATATTTGCAGCTAGTTCATCTGCCTGATGCATGCTCTCTTGTGAACACTTTGCAAGGGAACTTTCCAGTTCAAGAATTCTCTGTTGGAAAAAAGTCAAATGAATTAGTTCAAATGTGATACTAGAACCAACCAACTGTAATTCACATAAAAATGCAACGAAATCTCGGAACCTTTTGGAAAAAAAGGAGCTATTAGGCAACAACTTAAGGTTAACAAGAGAGGGAATGGGGTGCCTGTGTTAGCCTAGTAATAAATCACTAGTATGCTTGTGCTGCAAGGCTGCCCCCAGTAAAGGCCAGTCGTCGTAGCACCTGAGAAAACCAGGTTTTAGGCATCTGTGCTAGCCTTTTTACATTGATCAAATGATATTCAAATTGCTCACGCAGAAACTCAAACAATTTGTAACAGAGCAGAGTGCTGAGAAAATATGTTTGAAATTAAATCTACTGAGGCCAACAAGCAGCGCAGGTAAGATGGCTGCCTGAGAGCGGAGCTCCTTCCCCTGCCTTGGAACTAAAGAGGAGGTATGGCGACTAGCAGTGTTCAACACCGTACTAGACGTCGGAACCTGCAAGGATCCCGTGGAGCGAAGAAAGTGGAGGAGTGCCCAACCTAGGGTGAGTAATCCGAGGCCGATTACGGCTGTGTTGGGTCCTTTTTTTTTTAAACATTTATTTTTTTTTTAAACATATTTTTATTGATGGTCTCAACAGTTGTATTAGCGCACAGTGAACACAATGTACAGTCGCATACATAACAATATTTTCGTTGAATGATTAACAGTTGTCATTTAAATAGTCGTTTCAGTATCTGACAGCATATCACAGAGGTATGCCCTAAATGGGCCCCAGATGTCTTTTGGCCTGCTCATGCTTGATTGGGTCAGTACATATTGCTCCTCGCATTAGTTTATGTAGGTTAACTCCCGTAGGAAGTGTCCATTGTGGGGGCGGCCGGGCTCTTTCATGCCTTCAATATACATCTTTTAGCTATGACACATGACACATTGAATAGCCTTCTGATTTTTTCGGAACATATACCGATGTCTCCGAATAAGTATTTTTGTGGGGTCAAGTGCGGGGGGGATCTTTGTGACTTTGTTTAGCATATTCGCAACTCCTTCCCAGAACCGTGCCAAGGCTGGACACTCCCAGTACATATGATAGGACCCCGCTGCCAGGGACCCACACTTGGGGCACTTGCCTGGGTCGTCAGGCGTGAATGTAGCTATCCTAGCAGGGGTATAATGCAGTCTGTTTAGAATTTTAAACTGTATTTGACGAAGCCCGCCGTTAAGGGAGACTTTTTTCGTAAGCGCACAGTATCTTGCCCACTTTTCTTCTGGTATTGGCATTTTCATGTCAGTTTCCCAATTATCCCTCACCTGGTTTACCACAACGGAATGAGTCTGTATTGCCTTGTAAAGTTTGGAAATTCCCAACCCGCCCTGTGTAGTGGCCAGCCGCACGCACGGGTGGGAAGGGGGTTCATCTGGAAATGACGGCCAGCGCCTTTGATTTGCAGATCTCATCCGATAATACTGAAATGTCTTGAGCTGCCCACCTCCCATGCACCTAGTGAACACCTCAAGGGTCGAAAACGTCCCCTCTATGTACATGTCACCTATTTTCATCGCCATGCCCGGGTCCCAGGTTTCCTGTATGTCGATATCAAACGTGAGGTGGAGGCCAGGGTATTTCCACAGGGGTATATCGGGGTTATATGGGATCTCTATTTTCAGTCTTTTATATATTGCTCCCCAGGCTTTCACCGTATAACTCACAGGGTCGAATTCGCGAGAGTCTTTATGTCTAGTATTAAAAATCACTGACCTAATGTTTGTGGGCTCGGTGGTGTATTCTTCTATTTGCGTATGAGGGGAGTTGTCACATTCACTGTACCAGTACTTTGCAAATTGTGCTTGTGACACATTGTAATAGAGCTCAAAGTCTGGTGCAGCTATTCCCCCCTTCTCATATGGCTCTGTCATCTTCTCCCAGCTGATTCTGGCTGTCTTCCCGTTCCAAAGAAAGGACACCACCATGGAGCGAAGTCTAGAGAAGAACTCTCTCCCCGGCCATATAGGGATATTTACAAATAAGTATAGTAGTTTCGGAAGTACAATTATTTTAAGAATGGCAATTCTACCGTGTAATGAAATTGGGAGACGCCTCCAGACCTGCAATTTAATGTTAAGTGTATGCAGCGCCTGGTCGTGATTATCAATATATAATGTTTGTTTATTGCAAGAGACCAGCACCCCAAGGTATCTGATGTGGTGTTCCGACCACTTAAAGCCACACATGTGTGCTGGGCATTTTGTGGAGGGGGTGAGCAGGAACACTTCTGATTTGGAGCTGTTGACCGTGTATCCCGAGTATTCTGCAAATTCGTTGATGTCTACCATGATGGGAACAATGTTTTTATCGGGTTCTCAAACATAGAGTAGCATGTCATCCGCATATAATGATATTATTTGGGTGGCTCCCTTCAGCGTTATGCCCCTGTTGTCATGCCTCAACCATATCGCCGCTGCCATGGGTTCAATTGTCAAAGCAAAAAGGATAGGGGAGAAGGGGCACCCCTGTCTGGTACCCCTGCCCAGTTCAAACATTTGAGACATAGTTCTATTCGTGTATACTTTTGCGCATGGAGCTGTATAAAGCAACTTGACATATTGAATGAAATATGGGCCAACCCCAAATGCCTCCAACACCAGGAACAAATACTCCCAGGAGACCGAATCAAACGCTTTCTCGGCGTCAAGGGCGATAGCCACTGCTTGTTTGTTCGGGTTAATCTGTGACATTATTCCAAATAGCCTACGCAAATTTAGGGCGGTGGACCTTTGGGGAATAAATCCGCTTTGATCTGTGTGTACTAATAATGGCGTGATGGGTAGCATACGGTTTGCCAGCACTTTCGCAAAGATTTTTGCGTCCACATTTATCAGGGACAGGGGTCTATAGGATGACATATCTTGCGGCGGGCGTCGAGGTTTGGGCAACACCGTGATTATGGCCTCGCGCATTGTTTGTGACAGCGTTTGTTTACCCAGGGCCTCCCCCCACACCTCCAGGAGAACAGGGACCAGTTCTTCCCGGAATTCCTTATAAAATTCCACTACCAGGCCGTCCGTGTCCGGCGCCTTACCAGACGCGAGCCCCTTGATCGCCTCAGTGAGCTCCTCTGCCGTGACAGGTTGCTCCAATATCAGCCTATTTTCTACTGTGAGTTTGGGGAGCTAAATAAGCTTTAATCTCATCAGGGGATTTCCTATCTTTATTCGCATATAGTGTTTTATAAAACTCTACAAATTCATCGTTTATTGCCTGTTCGCTTGTTACCATCATATTTTGCGCCGTATGGATCGATGCAATCGGGGCCACATGATTTTCCTGCTTAACCAGATTGGCCAGCATTTTCCCTGCCTTGTTCCCCTCCTCGTATCTCCGAGCCCTGGAAGGGGCTGCTATATAGTGCACTTCCCTTACCGCCAGTTTGTCAAATTCCCTGAGAGATTTATGTATTTCAGCAAGGGTGTCTCCACCGTGTGTTCGGCCATACGTCTCCTCCAGTACATTCAGTTCCCTCTCCACCCTCTCCATGTCCCGGCGTACCCCCCTTAGAAGGCCCGTTGTTTTAGATATCAGTACCCCTCTTGCCCATACCTTGAATGTTTTCCAGACTGACGAGATATGGTCAACAGACCCTATGTTGTCTGCAAAGAAATTGGCGATGTCTGTGTTTAGGCCTTCCGCTACATTTGGGTCTTTTAATATACCAATAGGCATTCTCCACCGTCTATCCGGCTTAGGGACGTCCCTGAGGGTAATTTCCATGGTCACAGGGGAGTGATCAGATAATGTACGGGGGAGGATTTTGCAACTCTGTAGGGCGTGTGTAGTATTTGAGGGGACAAACCAGTAGTCTATACGTGACTCATTATCATGTACGGAGGAGTAGAACGTGTAACGTTTGCCTGTTGGGTGGAGCACTCTCCAGGCATCTAGAATGGCAGCTGCTGTATTATCTGCTTCAGAGCAAGTGCCGTCTTAGACGGTGGCCTAGGTGTCTTGGCGGACCTGTCCAGGGTCTGGTCTAGCACCACGTTGAAGTCCCCCCCCCCCATAGTATGGTAGTCGCTTCATGTTTAGCAAGGATTTCAAATATGTGTAAGTAACAGTCTGGGTCTTCAAGGTTAGGACCATAGGTGTTTACCAGGGTTGTCTGTTCTCCAGCAATTTCCCCCCAAACAAGCACATATCTGCCCATCAAGTCCACCAGGTGGCCTTTCTCGATGAACCCTAACGATTTGTGAATCAGGATGCTTACCCCCCCCTTGACTTTGAGGAGTAATTCGTGTAATAGCGCTGCTTGCCCCATTTCGCCAGTATTTGATCATTAATCGAGCCCTGCGCATGCGTTTCTTGTAGCATTAAAATTTGGGGCCCGTGCCTGCTGACATAGTTGCCCACCTTTCTGGCTTTCATTGGATTGTTTAGGCTTCGGACATTCCATGTCATTAGTTTAACCTTTAATCCATCACCCATTTCCTACGTATATGCATCGTATTGTATTGTGACAACCATAGCTGCATGTGCAATCAGGACTGGAATGGTGCCTGCATCTGTGAGACCTTTTTCCAACAAACCTACAACCTTCAACTACGCACTCTCCACCCAGACTGAAACTCGCCTGGGTGGTGATCATAACAAGGAAACTTCCCCTTTTGCCCTTTCCCGCCCGCCACCCACATCATCTGCCCCAACTTGACGATGGACCCAAGCAACTGATTGGAACGTTCCTGAGGGTGCTTCGTCGCAGAGCAACGCCCAGCCGTCTGGCCGCCCACGCGGGAGACTCTACGGCCCGGTTGCACCGGATTTTAGTCCAGTTTAGCTGTGTCAGCTGCACAGCGGAGAGAACATGTTTCAGCCGGCAGGGGGCATGCCTCATCCGTCCACCGGATCGCCTCTGCCTTACCCGGGCAGGGTCTGGCATTTGGGTCTCTTGCGCGATCTCTGGGGGGCAGCGGAATAGAGGCCTCAACATATGCCATCGCCTCTGCAGGGTTTTCAAAAAAGTGGGCTCTGCCCCCATGTTGGATTCTCATTTTCGCAGGGAAAATCAAGGCATAGGGTGTATTGCGGAGTCGTAGCTGTTTTTTGACCATTTTGTAGGATCTGCGCTGTGCTTGTATACTTGCAGAAAAGTCCGGATATATATGTAACCTCTTGTCTTCATGGTGTAGTGCCCCCTTTTCTCTTGCTAGACGAAGGATCGTGTCTCTGTCCCTATAATTCAGGAGGTGCGCAATGATGGTTCGGGGTGGAGCGCCCGGCTTGTGGGTTGGTGCCAGGGTGTGATGAGCCCTTTCAACGAGGAAGTGGTTGGACAGGGAGTCTTCCCCTAATACGGATTTCAATAGTTCTTCCACCCTCCTTTCCATGAAGCCCTTGCCAAACGACTCCGCCACTCCAACAATGCGGATATTGTTCCTGCGGGGCCTGGATTCAAGATCCTCGCACTTATTCTGCGTCTTGCGGAGCTCCGTCTGGAATAGGGCTATATCACGGCCATGTTGTGTAAGCACGTCTTCATTTATGCCCATCCTGTTTTCTGCCTACGAGATGCGTGCACTTTCCTTTTCCACTCGCGCTTTCAAGGAACCAATCGTCGCCACTATGTCATCTAGTTTCACGTTGACGGCCAGGAACCCATTTTGCACAATTGTTGCCAAGCGGTCCAAGGGGTCTGTGTTTTGGACTTCAGAAGTTTGTGTTGCCCCTCCTGGCGTCTCCTGTTGTTGGGAGCTTGTGTAGGAATCCATTGGGCCGGTCTTTCTTACCCCTGCAGCTTTCTTCTCAGTGTGGCCCATTAGGCGACGTCGCAACTTCCAGGGTGGACTGTGCTTTCCCACGTATGTGTGTCGCTGGCCGTCAATGACTGCCCGCAGCAGTTATCTTGTATGTTGTTAGCGCACCACAATGCGGTATGGGGGTCCTGAGAGTAGGATGTTCACTTCGGGAGTGATTCCCGGCGTCGGGCTGCGCTCTTCTCTTGCAGCGCCCCCGCGTCCCTCACCGATGCAGCAGCGGCAGCCTCCGTCTATAGTAGGGCTTCGCCCTCTAGTCTGTACCGCTCGCCCCCACTCCCGTAGTACGGATGTATCTTGTACGGGGTGCTGCCCCCCGGTATCTCCGCCCCCCCCCGATCGGTCCATTTACTTCACCAGCTTCGTCCTAGCTGGGCTTAGCCGCGGGGGGGACCAGGATCCGAGGGGGCAAGCGTTGTCGTCGCAGCATATCTCCGTCTGGCTACACCTTCCGCCTGCAGCCCGGTGTGGGGAGGTCTTCGTTCCTGCTTCCGCACAGGTGAAAAGGAGAAAAAGCGGAGCCGGGCAGCACTTGTGTTTCAGCGGGCTGCCCCTCCCCCACCAGGCCGATCCGCTGCTGCGAGCCCCGGGCTCGAGTGAGAGTCGCCTGGAGCCCACTGGCTGCCGAGCCGCGGCTCTACAGGCGCTGTAGATGCAGACGATGATATCTCCGCCGTCTCTGGGTCCACGCTCACCGCCTTCACAGGGTGTCTTCCGAGGACCTTCCCCCGCAATATTCTGTAGCAGCGCGACGGCCAGTGCAAACCTGGAAGGATTTATAAATTGAAGGATTTCGATCGAGCCGGAGCTCTTCACCTAGGCGGCCATCTTGGCTGTGTGCAACAGCGCCCCCCGAGAAGGAACTTTTTTAAACAATTTTTATTGCATATTCAAACAAACAAAACCAATACAAACCAAACTTGAAGTGCAAATATCAGTAGTACTGTTTCAACATTGTTCATTACACCATTTTAGTCACTGCTCCCCTTGTCCCACCCTCCCTTCCGAGCGTATTTATTTCAATCACATTGCATCTGCACTGCATGGTGGGGTCCCGTTTCAGTAGATTCTGTCAAATCTTGTATCGTTCCAAACAGTTCAGCTACCAACATTTTCCATGCCACCAGGGTTCCCACCGCCTCCTCTCCCCCTATGTTACTTGCCTCCTGCCATACCATGGTCTCCGCCTCCGCCCACTTCTGCAAATCCTTCCACCAAATCTCCACTCGTGGCCTATGACAAGTCTTCCATCCCATGGCAATTCTCATTTTTGCGAGCACACATGCTAAATCCTTCAGTTTATTGACATGCTTAAGTTTCTGCGATCTGGGGAACCCTCCCAGTAAGCAGGCCCAGGCTGAATCTATAACTATAGTGACCCCCTTTTCCGCTAGTTTCCTGGCTACTTCGCTCCAGAAGCGCTCAATCACCGGGCAGGACCAGAACATATGTACCATATCAGCCTGTTCTTCGTCGCATTTGGGACATGCTTGTCTGCCAGCATTTTCAAACCTCGATATCCTCAGGGGTGTCATGTATGCCCTGTGCGTAATATATAATTGTATCTGTTTTAATCTAGCGTTTAACACCTTTTTATGGTACCCCAGGGCACGTTCCCACATCCCATCCTCTATCGGGGCTCCCACCTCCGCTTCCCAGTCTAGTCTCAGTTGCGTCAGTTCTTTCCCAACCTTCGACATCATCATTTCGTACAATCTAGAAATCTCATGCCCTCCCTCCGCTATATCATATATCGTGTCTATGATAATATCCGGCTCTTCTTCAGTACTGTTTCAGGCCAAGTTTTCTTAATCTTCTGCGCTATTCTATGATATGTAATATATTGACCCGTGTGTAACCCCACTTCCTCTCCTAGCTCTTCAAAGTTTATGATAACCCCCACCCCGCCAGACATCTCCCATAGTCACCAACCCCACCGATTCCCAGTGGTTTCTGATTGTCATTCGTAGCTGCTCATCTACCCCAGCCAGCGCTACCAGCGGTATCTGCAGGGAGCATGGGACTGGGTTTTCCATCATCTGGCATGCTCGGCGCCACATCCTCCACCCAAGCACCATCATTTTAGGGCGCGCTTTCATTTCTGTCTTGGGCAGCCAAAGCATCTCTTTTAAATAAAATGGGGCGCAATCTTCTCTAAACAACCTGGATTCAGGGGTCGCTTCGTCTGAGAGCCATTTAGCGACATATTGCAGTTGGGCCGCTACATAATAGACCACATAGTTAAGCAGTTTTATTCCCCCCTTTTCATAAAAGTTCTGCAACTTCCATAGTGCCACCCTATTCCTGGTGCTCTGCCAGAACTAGTCTCTGCACATGCTGTTCGATCTGGTGAAGAACCTTTTAGGTATTAGGTACGGAATGTTCCCGAAATAATGCAGGAGCCTGGGTAAGACCACCATCTTGAGCATCGCTCCTCGCCCCATCATTGCTAGAGGCAACTTCACCCAAAATGTCATACTCTTTTCAATTTTCACTATGGCTACCTCGGTATTGTGCCCATGTACTTCTTCTACTGTGTGGTACACATCTATTCCCAGGTACCGAAAAGTACCAACAGCCCACGGAGCTTGCAGCACCGGCAACCGCTCAACAGGGATCCCCTTATAACTACCTAGCGGGAAAATAGTAGACTTCTGGGGATTCACCGCTATGCCAGACAGCCCCGCGTACCTATCCATGGCTTCCAGGATATACTGGCGATTCTCCTCCGGGTACCTCAGGTACAGCAGCAAATCATCTGCATACAAGGAGATCAAGTGTCGCTCCCCTCCCACCTCGATGCCTATAGGATCGTACTGTTGTCTGAGGTATATCGCCAAAGGTTCTAGAGCTAATATGTACAGCATAGGGGAGCATGGGCACCCCTGTCTGGTACCTCTACCTAATTGCCATATCTCAGAGATCACTGCACCTGTTTTGACTCTATCCAGCAGTTCACTTTATAGCATCTTTGCCCATTTTATGTATCCAAGCCCCATACCATAGCCCGCCAAGGCTGCCAGCAGCCATGGCCACTTGACAGAATCAAAGGCCTTCACAGCGTCTAGGGACACTATTCCCATTTCACCCTCATTCTTACTCCCCCATTCAACCACCCGATGGAGCCGTCTATGATTATGAGTTATGTTCCTATTCGGGACATAGCCTGTCTGGTCGGGGTGTATTAGTTTGCCAATGACTCTTCCCAGTCTGCTTGCCAAGACAGCCGTCAATATCTTGCTGTCCTGGTCCAGCATTGACAATGGTCTATAGGAGCCACATTTATGTCCAGGCTTATTAGGTTTGGGAAGCGGTATTATGATCGCTTCTCTAAGTGATTCTGGAAACCGTCCCGTCTCAAACGCTTCATTTAGCATGTCCAGCATCGGAGGGAGCACTTCCGCTTTATACACTTCATACACTTCATAAAACTCACTTGGTCTTACTAGTAGGTAGCTGTCTCACCACCTCCTCTAACTCCTCCAAGGAAATCGGTGCGTCCAGCTCCTCCCTTTCTTCGGCACTTACTTTAGGCAAACCTATGTCTTCTAGTGTATCTGTTATTTCTTCATCGCTGCTTCTCTCCTCATCCCCGTATAGTTACCTGTAGTAATTTGCAAACTCCTGATTAACTCCCTCCTGGGTGTCAACTGCACTGCCATTTTCTCTTGTTATCGTCCTAATGGTGGGTTTGGGGATCTCACTCTTGTATAACCATGCCAAGAGCCTTCCAGTTTTATCTCCTCCTGCATGCTGTCTCTCTATGTATTTTTTATAGTTAAGATTACACAGTCTATCCCATTGTACCGCACATGTCTGTTGCAGTTCAACTCCACGTCTCTTTCAGTATCATCCCTCCCTTCCAGCGCCTTTTCCAATTCCCTTTCTGCTTCCTGTAGGTCGGCCAAGATTCCTCCTTGCAGGCTTTTAGATTTTGCTATGGCAACGCCCCGCATCACCACCTTAAAGGCTTCCCATAGCGTGCTCGCTGAGTCCACGCTACCCGTATTCACCTCAAAATAGTTTATAATCTCCTCCCTTATATCTTCCCTAAACAGGGGGTCTTTGAGCGCCTCTGCCCGGAGACGCCATGTCGGGATCCGCGCTCTTGGGGGGCAGTATTGGTGCTGGGCCCTTGTTAGGGAGAATTCTCAAAAACGTGCTAATTTCCCTTAACTTTTGAAACCCCCAGCAACGTAGTTGGATTTCTAAGATTTTATTTTTTACCTGGGAAGAGTGTGAGCATTTTTTCCCACTCTTCCATTTATTTTGAGGTGTGTTTTACTTTTGTGCTCTTTGGTTATGGAGTTTTAAAACAACTCCATAGGCATCATCTTTTTCTGTGTGTCACACAGCACCTTCAGTGCAGTGGCAAAGGGATGTCTTTCAGACTTCCCAAGGTTTAAATCCCTTCTCTGGGACTGACGACTGTCTCCCAGAGCATGTAAAGTTAAATTGACTTTACTAGTCTCTTTAAATCTGCAGACACAGCACACACTATCTTCCTATAGAGTGCTGGAGGGGTAGCCCAGCTTCCCCCGAGTCACAACACTCATGTAACAGTCAAATGTTACCCTTTCGTACTTTAAATGGCTGGTGGCAGTGGTTTAGATCAAACTACCATGATTTTTCCCAACCGCGAACAACAGTAGCAAGAAATCGGGTCAGCCATGTTTTTCAATATGGCGCCCAAGACCTATCTGTAAACAGACTCTGGTCTATTTTTCTCGCCATTTCTTTTAGGAAAGGTCCTTCTTGTGTTTGTCTCTGCGCACCAAGCCAGGTTTGGTCCCTTTGTTTGTTGGCCTTTGGCTGAAGCCCTCCTCTGGCGCCAGGGTTTCTGGGGTGGACAGGATGTGAGGGAGGTGCCCGAAACTCCATGTGCTTAGTTTCCTAGGAGACCTGAATGCGCTCTGGCGTGATTGGTCGGCTGGTTGTCAGGCAAGGACAGCCAGGCTGGAATGAATGGGGGAAAACTGTTTAAAAGCAGGTCTCTGGGACTTGGAAAGCAGAGTCGACCACTGGAACGAAAGAACCGAAGATGAGCTGAAGGAAGAGGACTACTGCAACTCCTGGACGACCGGTGAAGCCCTGCTGTAGGTCCGAATTGCCTGAAACTCCATCGACAGAGAATCCCTTCAAGGTTAACTTCTTCCCTTGAGTTTGGTGGGAACAACCAACTCGCAAGCCACCTGGACACCGTCCCCATCTAGTCCAATTTTCTACAGGGTGCTGTTGAAAACCGGATAGCCAGAGAGAAGGAAACCAGCTTGTGGACTTTAAGGCACTCACACCTTAAACCGATATCTTGCTAAAGCTTTTGGCCTCATCTATAGGCAGTGCAGGAACCTCCCGACGTCGTCCTTGTCCCCACGACTGAAGCTCAGGAACAGCAAGATCTGCTCGAACTGCCAGGAACAACGGCCTCAGCTACAGCTCTTCTTCAATACAAAGGTACTGTGTAAACACAGTCTGGAAATCTTTTTGCCCATTGCGGAAGTTCATGGAAATTTTCTCAACTTCGAAGGCTCGTCCTTCCCTAAACATTCGTCAAACTTTTCGCCTAGCCAAATTCTTCTAAACTCTGTGGCAAAGACTTAACCGTTTACTACCAGAACTGTGCTATCCTATACAAAGACTCTGAACCATTGAATTTGGCCCAGGCCTATGAACTGAATTGCTGGTTGTAGTTTACTGAAACCCTTTGCCCTGCCTATGGAAGTATTTGTGCTGTCTATTCTTATAACCTTGTCTTTTTACCCCTTTTTAAAGTATCTGAAGTGCCATTTTGCTGCCACTTCAGGGGAGCTAAACTTGTTCATTTACTTATCGGTTGGGTATTTGTGTTTTATTAGTGTGTGGTACTGAGCTGCTCTTGCTAGTGTAATGTTTTCAAACTGACTGTGTAAATAAATGTATATTCTTTTACCAAGAAACCTTGAGTAAGTGTTTGTATGAATCACTGTGATTGTTGGTCCTTTGTGTAACTCGTTCTACTGCTCACTTTACTCTTGTGAGGAGTCTGGCTGCTCAGCCATCGCTACCACTTTACTCTGTAGTACAGGCTTATACCAAAGGTGAAATTGTACTTACACTTGAAGTCTTAATTGTGTGTAGTGTTCCCAAAGAGTACTGCACATGATTCTGCCTAACAGCCCTGCTGGCAGTGAACTAGGCTGCGAAGGCTGTGAGGCTGAAAGGGGGAGGTGCACAAACAGAACACTGATGGAAAGCCGGAACCCACTTTCATCGGGGGCCGCCCCTCTGCACCCGTCCCGCAGTGTCTGAACCATAGAGGGGCTGGCCCCCTATTCACAGGGGGACCTTGGCAGACTGATGGATGGTGTGTGGACCACAGCACGCTGTTGCCCCTGCATAGAGCTGCAACACGCAATTGAGGGACAGCGGCGCCTAGACCCCACGTTGTCGGGTGGGGTACAAGCTGCACGCAGTGGACCCGGGCAGCAACACCCACCTATACCAAGGCCGAGGTGTGTCCAGCACGGAGCAGACCCCCGGGGTACCAGAAGGAGGCAGAGACGCTGCCGGAGGGGAGCCGGGCCCACGAGCTGCAATGGAGAGCCAGCGGACACTGCCTCTACTTGAGGATGCCCCAGGAAGACGGTGGCTGAGCTACCCGACCACAATCGCATCAAGTAAGTGGACTTTGAACCCCCACATTCCCATCGCGCGTTGCCGCGCACAGAGGCATCAGGCCACCAGAAAGTAATGGAAAAGACCAGATCCAGATCCTGGGGGCATATTTTGTAATAAGCCACCTCCAGAGTGAAGAGTCGCCTAGGCGTGCACGAAGCCCCTGGCACCAACGTGTATACTGGACACAGGGAGGTGCTTCCTGCGGGACATTGGCATGGGAGAAGGGGGTAGGGCTGGGCCCAAGCACATGGAAGACCTCCATCAGGGCCCTAGCTTCCTCGCTACAGCACAGGTGCCTGGGAAATTGGCGGTCTTTCCCGTAGCAGACCATCTTTGATGCCCCAGAAGCACAGCTCTGAGGCGCAGGGAAGAGCAGGAGAGACAGAGCCAGACCAGACAGCTGGGTAGCATCTATCGCCGCTGCGCCTCGCTGGGCACAAAGGAATCAGCCCACCTGGAAGGTTCCCCATTAGTGAAAAGGAGCAGGCCTCGAGGCAGAGGGTATATTCAGCAATAAGGCACATCCGGATCGGAGAGTTGCCAAGGTGAGTACAAAAGCCCCGGCACCAACGTGCACACGGGATACAGAGAGGTGTCGCCGTAGCGACTTTGGTCGGGGACCGGGGGGGGGATAGGAGGGGGTGCTGGACCCACACACGTTGAGGATACCAACCAGGGTCCCAGCCGCCCCACTACTATAAAGAGGCATGGGAACCCAGCGGTCGGGCCTGAAGCAGGCCATTTCTGATGCAACTGAAGCACAGCCTTGAGGAGCAGGGGAAAGCGAGCCATATCAGATAGTGGATTTTTATAAACAATACGAAGCCCCACTGGTGGCACTCCTGGCCAGGCTGTTCAACTCCAGAGTGGGGGGTGACAATACCGCTGACCTTTATTCAGGCCCTCATAGCAGTTATCCCGCAGCACGGGAAAGACCAAGCCAACTGTGCCTCGTATAGACCTATTTCCCTCATTAACGTTGACGCCAAGATTTTTGCTAGAATCCTTGCGTCGCGTTGCAAGTCTTGCCAACCTCGTTTGATCCACCCTGACCAGGCAGGCTTTGTACTTCACAGGTAAGGAGATGACAATATGTGAAAGAAGCTCCTTGTCCTCAGTGCGCCTGTGGTAAAGGAGGAAGGGGTACTTCTGTTGGACCTCGACACCTAGAAGGCGTTCTATCGGGTGAGCTGGTCCTTTATGGGAGATGTCTTCGCGACCCTTGGGATGGGCCCAAGGTGGACCAGATGGATGGCCGCCTTGTACTCAAACCCGACGGACAAAGATGGTGGTTAACGGGATGAAATCCCAGGCTTTTCCCCTACAGAGGGGCACGTGCCAGGGGTGTCCGCTGTCCCAGTTGATCTACGCATTGCTCATGGAGCCATGGGCGGCGGCGGTCAGAGTCATCGAGGGGATCAGAGGCGTAATGGTCAGGGGGAGGGGTTAACTGTAAGATTAGTCTATTTGCTGACGGTGCCCTGCTTTAGATTACCAGACCATCCCACTCGGTTCCCCTCTTGCTGAGCTGTTTGGAGCAATACGGGAGGTTATCAGGGTTCAAAGTTAACCTGGGAAAGTCAGTGGCATTCGTGATGTTCAGGCTGGCGGACAGGGAGATGGAACACATTGGGTGGTTACCTTTCGCTACCTGGGGGTCCAAGTCACAGTGCTTTGAGGATCATTTCCCTAGAAATGGCCTCCCTCTGTGGTCAACCATAAAACAAACTACAACGTTTTAGTTACAACGGCGGTCTGCCCATGTATACACACACGTGACATGGATGATGTGATCGTGAGATCACGTGACACGGCATCTACGATCACGTGCCTATGACGTAAAGATAAAAATAAACATCAAACAAGATGGCACGGTACCGGACCACACGAACATAGGCGGCCAGAACCATCACATGGAGGTAAGCGCCAACAATAGCGTTTGACTTTACCAACGTAGCAATAGCAATAGCGTTTGACTATACCAACGTGGGCTTCCTGTATTTTTGAGAGACGTTGCATAAATCTAATGTGCCTAGTCTGTTATGTAATTTACACAGACCTCAATACCGAATGGGGGACATTTAATACTTTTGAATACGGATATTGAACTCCATATGATTGCAAGATAAAGATAAAAACGGAATACAGGATACTCTCCTAATGAGGAGACATGCTTTAGAAAAACTCCATAGACAACCAAAATAGGAGCACTAGATTATAATAAGTGTGAATAGTTAGATGTGGACACTTAAGAAAACACAGAGCTTTAGCATGGCATACATGCCCATTCCTATTTCCACTACAGGGTGTATAAGTGAGGAGAGAAGACAGAACAGAGCCTCCCCACACAAGACCTAACTAACTAAGACTTCTAGAAACCAATCACAACATACAGCATACTACAGGCTTTGGGATCCTGCCACAGAGGTAAGGAGATCTTTATCTCTAGCAGGCAGAACTACCAGTAATTAATACTTGTTCTTAATAGGTTTCAATAGTACTTGAGACTGACGACAGCCCCACTTGCCTCTCTTGTCTTTGTCCACATAGGATCAGGAATTGTTTCACCCTATCCAGTTTTGGACCCTAGAAGACACCCTCTAATACTTCACAGTGTTGAAGATATTGTTGAGAATACAAGATTTGGAAAATAGTATTCGTCCTGAAGAAAGCGGCTACTTGAGAATCCAGCTGAAACCGGTTGACCATTTAAATGTTCTGGTTGATAACCCAGACGTCAATTCCCTTATAAAGAAAATAGAGGGCTTGCTAAAAAGAAATTGAAATCGTTATCCACACGTATTCTATCACCATTGTATTATGGTGGAGAAATATTGTTTCTAAACCAATTCTATTGACCACCGTCCATAGAATCAGTTTTTGTGTTTTGTTTTAATGATAAGACACGCCATGAGGGCGACAAATTAAACATAAAAATATCGACCTCCATGCTCTGTGCACGTATTAGACACCAGGAAAGTGTTTTAGAGAGAATAGGGATAGGGATAGGATCTCAACACCATTTGTAGTCGGCCCAGCAGCACCAACTAGGGCCCACATTCACTTGGAACAAGATCATTCACAGATAGGGTCATTTAACTTTTTGGCTCAGTCATAGGAATAACTTTATAACTACTTAGCCTTCTGTTTTCTAAGTGTTACAACTATAAAACGAGACATGGTGAGACGGTCGAGCTCCGGATTGTCATGGCTGTCACGCTTAAACTGCATAAAGATGGTGGTGCTCCCTAAATTCCTGTTCCTGTTTCAGATGTTACCTGTAGTGAATCATCATCGTTTTTCGCCAAGGTGAAAGTGGCCATGTTGAGATTTCTCTGGGCAGGGCCCAGACACAAGATAGCCAATAGGATGCTGATTCTCCCAAAAGGGGAAGCGGAGGGGGGTCCCGACCTGGCGACATATTATAGGGCGATCCAACTACGGGTCCTAGTGACCACTTTGACACACACTCGTAAGCAATGGGTGGTGATGGATAAAAAGGTATTGGCCCCTGTCACACTGGACGAATGGCTGTGGGTTCCTAGAGCCTGTATTCCGAAGAGAGTGCTGTATCACCCGGTTCTGGGGGTCTTATGGTCCATATGGAGGGAGAGTGGGGATATCAGATGGCTCACGACGTGGCCATCGCCCCTGAGCTGTATCTGGCTGTTAGGCAGAATCACATGCAGTACCCTTTGTGAACATTACTGCAATTAAGACTACAAGTGTAAGCACAATTTTACCTTTGGTACAAGCCTGTACTACACAGTAAAGTGGTAGTGATGACCGAGCAGCCAGACTTATCTCAAGAGTTTAAGTGAGCAGTAGAACAGGTTACACAAAGGACCAACTTATACAGTGATTCAAATAAACACTTACTCAAGGTTTCTTAGTAAAAGAATATACATTTATTTACTCAGTCAGTTAGAAAACATTACACTAGCATAAGCAGCTCAATATCACACACTAATAAACCACAAAAAATACAACCGGTAAGTAAATGAACAAGTTTAGCTCTCCTGAAGTGGGAGCAAAATGGCACTTCAGATACTTAATAAAGGGGTAAAAAGACAAGATTATAAGAATAGACAGCCCAAATACATTCACAGGCAGAGCAAAGGGTTTCAGTTAGCTACAACCAGCAATTCTTCTCAATAGGCCTGGGCCAAAGTCAAAGGTTCAGAGTCTTTGTATAGGATAGCACAGTTCTGGTAGATAACGGTTAAGTCTTTGCCACAGAGTTTAGAAGAATTTGGTTAAGCGAAAAGTTTGACGAATGTTTAGGGAAGGACAAGCCTTCGAAGTTCAGGAAAGTTTCACGCACTTTCTCGATGACCAAAAAGATTTCCCAACCGTGTTTGCACAGTACCTTTTTAATGAAGAAGAGCTGTAGCCGAGGCCGATGTTCCTGGCAGTTTGAGCAGGTCTCACTGTTCCTGAGCTTCAGTCATGGGGACAAGAAGGAGGACATTGGGAGGTTCCTGCACTGCTCAGGGATGAGGTCAAAAGCTTAGCAAGACGTCGGTTTAAGGTGCAAGTGCCTTAAAGTCCACAAGCTGGTTTCTTTCCCTCTGGCTATCCGGTTTTCAACAGCACTCTGATGAAAATTCGACCAGATGGGGACGGTGTCCAGGTGGCTTGCGAGTTGGTTGTTCCCACCAAACTCAAGGGAAGAAGTTAACCTTGAAGGGCTTCTCTGTGGATGGAGTTTCAGGCAATTCGGACCTGCAGCAAAGCTTCACCAGTTCTTTCGTTCCAGTGGTCGACTCTTCTTTCCAAGTCCCCGAGACCTGCTTTTAAACAGTTTTCCCCCCATTCATTCCAGTCTGGCTGTCACTCACATAGCAGGGAGGATGTCCTTGCCGGACAGTCAGCCAACCAATCACGCCAGAGTGCATTCAGGTCTCCTAGTAGACTAAGCACAGGGAGTTTCAGGCACCTCCCTCACATCCTGTCCACCCCAGACACTCAGGCGCCAGAGGAGGGCTTCAGCACTGAAGCCTGCCAAAGGCCAACGAACAAAAGGACCAAACCTGGTTTGGCGCGCAGACACAAACACAAGAAGGAACTTTCCTAAAAGAAATGGTGAAAAAAGTCGACCAGAGTCTGTTTTTACAAATAGGTCTGGGCGCCATATTGAAAAACATGGCTGACCCGATTTTTAGCTACCGTTGTTAGCGGTCGGGAAAAATCATGGTAGTTTCATCTAAACCACTGCCAGCAGCCATTTAAAGTGGGAAAGGGTAACATTTGACTGTTACATGAGTGTTTTGACTCAGGGGAAAATAGGCAACCCCTCCAGCACCCTATAGTAAGATAGAGTGTTCTGGGTCAGTAAATTTAAAGTAACTAGTAAACTCAATTTAACTTTACATGCTCTGGGAGACAGTAGTCAGTCCCAGAGAAGGTATTTAAAGCTTGGGAAGTCTGAAAGACATCCGTGTGCCACTTCACTGAAGGTGCTGTGTGACACATAGAAAAAGATGATGCCTATGGAGTTGTCTTAAAACTCCATAACCAAAGAACACAAAAGTAAAACACATTGAAAATGAAAAGTTCAAAGCCCCAAAATATAGCAAAAGAGCTGGAGGGCCCTAAGGTAGAGGGAATTTAGCACTTGAGTGAGCAATCTCCCTAACACTGGCCCCCACCCGCCACTGAGGGATGGTATTGAAGAACCACTGGCCTTTCAATCCTTGTATGAGGCTGGATTGAATAGAGTGGAACAACTGTGGGAGGGAGATGGCCGCCAGGTGTATCTTGATTGATGCGTGAGTCAGCCCAGCTTGTGCAAAGGACAGCAAGTATGGATGGATCTGTGAAGCTGTTAACCTCAGAACGGTAATCTTCTGCGATAGACACCATGTAGCAAAACGCTTCCACTCAATTGGCAGCGCATAACCTCCAAACTCTAAGGCTGCAGGAGCCATGCCTTCAGTTTCAGCAATGCTGGGTCACGAAGAAGGATTGCGCCTCCCTATGTGGTGAGCAGATCCGGAAGTACCAGAAACTTGACTGGAGGCAACACTGACCGGCTGAACAGGTCTGGATACCATCTGTCTCAGCCACACCGGGGTGATGAGTATCATCTTGCATTGACACCGTCTGATTGTGTTGATGACACGCAGCAGGAGAAAAACAGGGGACAAGCGTACAGAAACAGGCCTTCCCATGGGAAGGAGAACACATCCCGCAAGCCCCCCGTCGATGAAATCTGCTGGCAAACCTCTGGCATTTGGAGTTCACGGCTGTGGTGAAAAGATTGATCGGGGCTCTGCAGGGGTGCAGTTACCTGCTGAGGGAGTCTGCAATAGTGTTCTTGACGCCTGCCAGGTGGAGAGGGACGAGGAACGAGGAACATCCCCTGTCCGATGGCCCAGTGCCACAGGCCCTGAGCTTCCTTGGAGAGCACTGAGGACCTAATGCCCCCTTGCTTCCTGAAGTAGAACATGGCGGTGGTGTTGTCCGTGAAGTTCCTCACCACCTTGCCCTTCAGAGACGGGAAGAAAGACTTGAGGGCCCAGAACAATGTCCGCAGCTCCACGATGTTGATGTGCAGATCCTTTTCCTCCGGAAGCCACAGACCTCTGGCATGTAGATGCCTGGTGTGAGCCGCCCAACCTTCCGTGGTGACCGTCTCCTGGTATGGGGGTTTTGAAATCCTGTGCCTTGGGCGATGTGGGTGCAGATCCCTCCCACCACCATCGCCTGCCAGAACTCCTCGTTAATAGGGGTCTTGTTCGTGAAGCTTCCGGACACCTGTATCCAACGGGCATCGAAGAATTCCTGTAGGGGCACATCTGCAACCTGCAAAGACGGACGAGGTAGATGCAGGACGACATCATGCCCAGTAAGGACTTGATGGCCCGCACCATAGCCATGTTTGCCGACGACAGCTGCTGCACCTTTCAATGAATGTCCCTTTTCGTAACAAGGCTTGTACCTCTTCCAAGGGCTGAGAGATCTGCTGCTCCTGTCGGGGAACCGGTGGAATACGAGGACACCTCCTGCGTTGGAACTCCAAGGTGTGCCCCCTGGGCGAGAGCATCCAGCACCCATCTGTTGGTGGGGATCTTCCTCCACTCACTGACGAATAATGTCAGCTGGATTCCCACCAGGGTGCACGAGTGGGGGGCCCCATGTCTTGGCCGGTTCAGTCTTGAATGGCTGCTAGTCTCTTGATCCGAGGGTGACGCCAGGCAAACCACAGTGTTGAGTCTGGCGCCAAGAAACAGTGTGTTCTGCGAGGGCGTTAATCAGGACTTGGATAGTTGACGGAGAATCTCAGATCTGTCAGCAGTCGGACGGTCGTCTTCATGCACTCCTCGGCCAGCTCTCGCGAGCGGGCACGCATCAGCCAATCGTCCAGATATGGGTATACTTGTATGCCCTGCAGACGTAGGTGGGCCACCACTGGTGCCAGGCTTTTTGTAAACACTCTTGGTGCCGACTTCAAGCCGAGTAGTACAGCCTTGAACTGATAGTGATGGCCCTGCACCACGATTCGTAACTTTTTTTTAGGTTTCTTGTGAAGAGGGACGTGGAAATAGGCGTCCTCCAGGTGCAACGATATCAAGAAATCCCCTCTTTCCAGGTGGCCGAGCACATGTTGCAACATACCATCCTGAATTTTTGGGACTTTAGTATTTGTTCAGACGGCATAGGTCCAGGATGGTCCTCCAGCCCTCAGTCTTCTTCCTGACTAGAAAGTATCTGAAATAAACTCTGGAGCCACTGGGAAACCAGCTCTATCGCCCCTTTTCGTAACATGGCTCGTACCTCTTCCAGGAGCTGAGTGATCTGCTGCTCCTGTCAGGGAACCGGTGGAATACGAGGACACCTGCGTTGTTACTCCAAGATGTGCCCCTGGGCGAGAGCATCCAGCACCCATCTGTCGGTGGTGATCTTCCTCCACTTGCTGACGAACCTGGTCAGCCAGCCTCCCACCAGGGTGCACGAGTGGGGGCCCGAGTTCTTGGCCGGTTCAGGCTTTCTTGGGCACAAGCTGCCCTGCCCTGTGGGCGGCTGCGCTGCTTTCCTCCGCCACCGTAGGCCTTGGAGCCGCCCCCGTAGGCTTCTAGCATTGAGGAACAGGAAGGCTGTCTGCAAGACATGGAGAAACCCTTTGATGACATGCTCAATTGTCCCCTGGAGGAGCAAAAAGACAATGAGCGGTGCTGCCGCAGAGTGCCAAGGGAACATGCCGTCTCCGTTTGTCTTGATGGCCTGGAGGGACTCGTCTACCGCCTAAACAGAATTTTGCCGTCAAAGGGCATGTCCAGCACCTTCGCTTGGACGTCCTGACCGAAGTTAGTGGCCTTCATCCATCTCTGCCGACGAAGGCAGACACTGTTCCCCATCTGCCGGAAACCTGTGTCAGCGACGTCCAATGCCACTGTGATGGCATGGTCCGACGCCCCTTCCTGAAAGAGGGCAAGGTCTTCCATCTTCTTATCATCGGTGAAGTACTCCAGGATCGGTCCCAGCTTGTAGCACAGCTCTCTATCGTACCTGGCCAGGATCGCCAGGGCGTTCACCGCCTTGATGGTGGACGCCACAGTGTAAATCAATTTCTTCCCTTATGGCGTCCATCCTTTTTCCCCTCACTGTCTGGAGAGACTGACGACAATGAAGCCGGATTAGCCGAGTCTGGTGATGGTTGCGACCTCAGGCACCCTGTGCTTCTTTTCCAGCCCATCCTGTGTTGGGGAGAGGTGGTATATCCCACCCCCCCGCACCATTCCCGCACCAGGTAAATGTTGTCTGAGCCAACTAATGCTTGTGGCCTGAACTTGTAGAGGAGGTCCCAAATAAAGCCTGTACTCCAGTCGCCCACTTTGAAGTACCCGGAACATTCACACCGAGATATGTGACATATGATGAGCAAATAAACCAGCAGAGAGCCGCAGTAGGGCTCTGGCCAGTGCCTATCAGAACAACGATATCTATTGAAGTACCAATAACCAGACAACCATGGACAGTAAAGTACCCATTGAGAAAACCCTAACAGCAAATGAGACAAAATGAAGATTGCCTAAGTACTGTCCCGGAAGAAACTAAAAAGGCCTTAATGGAAGAAGAATGATGACGTCACGAAAGCTCGGACGGACTCGCAGATAGAAGATATGACGACCCAAGGATGACACAAAGAGACAAAATGCCATGAATAAAGATCTCGTGAAACTAAAAGAAGAGAACGTTGTTGAAATACAAGGGAGCTTAAGCTGTAAGCAGGATGAATATATTCATATGCTTGTCACCGCAAGAAAGCTAAGAAAACAGTGCTGCTTGCTATGCTAAGTAGAAGAATAGAGCGGCAAGCGCCATTGTACACAATCTACCTCAAAACGAAGCACATTATATAAGTGCGAGTCCACTTTGCACTAAAAGCAGAACCAACCCAGGTCACTATAGGCCAAACGCAAGAAGATTCATATTCTAGCAACATGAGGAAAGAAGGCTGAATCGAAACTCGGCTGAGGCAGCTCCGGCCAGGGAAGCCAAGGTCATACCAATAGAAGCTATGAACAGTAGCTACTTTTAATTGAAACTAAGAACAGAATATCCTGCCTCTGAAGGATCGAGATAAGAAGGCGAAGGCAGGTGGCGGGTGAAACGAAAATCAAATACACAAATTGAGAGAAACGAGGCAAATTCACAGTGTGGTAGCACGTGACCATCCGAGCGAGAAGAATCACGGGTTCACACCTACGCTTGGCATCCGCCCAGACAGAGATATCAGAACTTTTTCGAGACAAGAAGAAGCAGTTTCGAGGCCAACCACAGTGAACTAATTGACACATAGCCCATAAAGTGATGATTGATTGAAGGAAGGCAGGGTGAATTGGGGGACACCCTGCACCTGGCTGACCGTTCTGCTAAGCAAAGTGGACATTTATGCATGGGGTTGATGACAACCCAAACACAATGGACCAAATAATCTAGGGTCCTATAGTTCGTAGAACCAATAGGACGTCGTACTTTTAGTGACATCTACAGTAGTCATTTTTGAAGGAAGGGCTTAGTTGCCCACCTGATGGTGTTTACCCAATCCCCTCACTCCGTTACCATATACAGATATAGCTCCTATATTTAAGTTACCTTTTCCTAACCAATAGAATTGCATGTTAACCTTTGAGTGTTACACGTCAGATTATGACGCGTTTTGAGTATAAAAGTTCTGTTTTGTATGAAGTTCGTTGGAGTTGAAGCGAGACAGACTATCACATCACTACGGATTGCCATGACTCCCTGTTTTTTGTACTGGTCATTAAACCAACTCCCTTTGCCAAACCATTGCGTTGACCTTATTGATTGGTGTTGGAGTAATAAATCTGCACCCCCATCCATCTCAAGGTGCAGCTATCTCGTCTTAAAGTACTTCGGAGCAAACCCTGACTCTATGGGCCGGTCGGGGGTCTCCCCAGTGCAAACTCCATTTTATGTCCTCCTAAATGCCATCTTTTCCTAGGCCCTCTGCCACTCTGTCAAAATGCTCTCTCTGCCAGCGTCACGCAGAGTCAGCCCCTGTCACCTCCACCCCTTGTCAGTTCCGCGCAAATCATGTTCTCACAGAAACTCAGTCCTTCATTGTTACAATTAGAAAGTATCAAGCACTGACAGAATGTGATCATCGCAGAATGTGAGACCAAGGCCTGCTCCAGACCCAGAGCCCCATCCATCTGTGCTGACCTACTCATGCCCTTTCCACCCCCTTCCTGCCAAACTAAGGTTCACTGGGATCATGCCCCCTATTCCCTTTGAATGCATCTGTTCAGCAGACACGTCCCTGGACCACTCTCAAGTGTCCATCATATTCCTAATCCTGAATGGTCATATATTCACCTAGAGAACTAACATCTGTCCCCATGCGTTCGAAATCGTGAAGCCCCAGGGACCACACATCAAAGATCGAGCCTTCTGCTAAGACACCGGAAGAAAGACCACTGCCCCATACCCCATAAAAGAATGGGTTAGAATGTACATATATTTGCCTTCTTTTTATGAACGACCCCCTTTGCTGCAATGGTTTATGCCAGCCATTATTCTTTGCATGCCAATCTCAGTTGTTTAGGTTAGTTTAGATACAATTATGTCATCTGAGTGAACCTCAACCGACCTTCACCCTGTGACGATGAGCCCAGCTGACTACGTGCACTGTGACTGATGGAGAGACAGCAGCCAATGGAACCCAGGCATCCCTTATGGAGCTGGTATTAGTATACATGCATAGCCAATCAAATGTGTTAGTTTTCTACCTATACATGATCTAATCTATGATACTTAGTGCCTTCTTAATGTGCTGCCCGTGCATCTTTTGGCAGGGTGCTCTCAGGCAGAAGAATCCTTTGCTTGAATTTATTTACTTATATAAATTTTGGTTTCCTTGCAATTTCTCGCCTGGTCTCATTCCCTAGTGTACTTTATTCGGAATATTTGGATATGTGCATGTTAAGGTGCTAGCCTTCATTTGGGGACCCCTAATGAGTGATAGTCCTTGAGATACTTCCGTACGTATGGCGAGATCCGGGGCTACCCATGGAGGGCCATCGCCAACTACGGTTGGCAGAAGTTCTACAAAAGCGTACACTCCCGAGTTGGTTGTGTGGGTCCCCGCTTTGCGAATACCCAACTGCTTGCCGGAGCTGGGCAGGGCCCACCACGGGGAGGCCCGCTCTGGATACACAGCAAACGGAGGCTCTTGGAAGAACACTGGCACGTGAGTACTAATTGCAAGGGAAACACAAATAAAGGAAGAGTAAGGGTCTATGGTTGGGTGATTCAATAATAAGGGGAAAGGAACACACATGGTTGGAGTGTGAGTGAGTGAGAAGAACAAGTTACTTCTTACCTGGTAACGTTCTTTCGATGGGATGTTCCTCCGACGTATTCCTTATCTTTGATAATTAGTCTCCAACTTGCTGGCCTCGGAAAAAATTCTCAGTAGAGGGCGCTGCGCATCGACGTCCGTCGAGTTGGTGTCCCTCGGCAGCCACCGTATCGGCGCCGACGTCACCATGCCCATAAATAGCCACGCGCAGCGTCCGTTGCTCAGTTCCGTTTTGTAGCATAAGATAAGTCCTGCATGAATGCAACGTAAGCTGCAACCACAAGGGAAGTATTACTGCGGGGATGGATGGGAGGGGCGATAAGGAATACGTCGGAGGAACATCCCAACGAAAGAACATTACCAAGTAAGAAGTAACTTGTTCTTCGAAGGGATTGTGTCCTCCGACGTATTCCTCAACTTTGATAGACTCCCATAGCAGTGGTTTGTAATTGGAGGTGGGAATAAAAACACCATGTTTCCCTTTAGGAATGAACAGAATGTAATACGGCTTTGCCAAACCTAGTCTCTTGACTAGCGGAGGAATCCAGGTTGTAAAATCTTGTGAAGGTATGTGCGGACGACCATGTGGCAGCCGCACATATGTCTCGAACCGGAACCCCTCTTTGGAGGGCCGAAGAGGCTGCGATAACCCTGGTTGAATGAGCCCTAAGATTTTGAGGAGGCTCTTTCCCTGCTAGTTTGTAACATTCCAGAATGGCCAAAATAATCCATCTGGAAATGGTCTGTTTTGTTATCGGTAGTCCCAATTTGTGCCCTGAGTAACCTACGAACAGTTGGTCTGCTTGCCTAATCCTAGCAAGTCTGCTGATGTAAAAGCTTAAAGCCCGCCTTGGGTCCAGCCTATGTAGCCTTTCTTCCTCTTTCCCCGGATGGGGAGGAGAATAGAATGAAGGTAAGGTAATTTTCTGAGTGATGTGGAATTCAGAAACCACCTTTAGGAGGAAATTAGGCTTCACCTGTAGGACAACTTTGTCTTTATGAAAAATTGTATGAGGGGGTTTACAAGATAGAGCTTGTAATTCGCTCACCCTTCTAGCAGATGTTAGTGCCACTAATAAGACAGTTTTAAGGATGAGAAATCTTAGCGAACATGAGTGGAGTGGTTCGAAAGGAGTACCCATCAGGAAATATAAGGGAACTTGGAATGGTATTGGAGGATAGACATTAGTTAATCCCTTTAGAAATTGTATTACTAAGGGTAATTTGAAATACTATGGCTCCTCTCCAGTGCACTTGAAGATCGATAGCGCTGCAAGATAGCCCTTGATAGTGCCAACTTGAAAGCCTGAATTTGCCAAATAGAGTAGAAAGGATAAGACCGTTGGTGTACCACATGAAAAGGGGTCGATATTCTCTTCTCTAAATCAGCTGCAAAATTTGTTCCAACGGCAGCAGTATAAAGACTTTGTTGCTGGCCTTCTGGCTGAAAGCAACACCTCCATGACGTCATCAGGGAGGTCCCAATCCTTGTATCTCAACCTTTCAGAAGCCAAGAGTGAAGGTTGAGGGTTCTGATGTCTGGATGGAGAACCTGACCTCCCTTCTGTGAGAGAAGATTCTCCTTGAGTGGAAGGCGAATTGGAGGGCAGATGGGCATGTCCAGAAGGTCCGGGTATCACGTTCTCCTGGCCCAGTCTGGGGCAATTACGATCATGGTCCTCCGGAATCTTCTCAACCTCCTGATCATTTGAGGAATGACAGGGACTGGTGGAAACGCGTACAGGAGTGGAAACTCCCAGTCCACTACGAACGCGTCCCCTAGAGCTCCTCTCGGGGGAAATTCCCTTGAACAAAACAGATTGCACTTCCTGTTGGTACTGGTGGCGAATAGATCTACTTGAGGGGTTCCCCACTTGAGGGGTTCCCCAAAGGGCCAAGATCTCCTGAAGGACTTCCTGAGCTAGTTCCCACTCGTGGGAGACTGTGCCCTGCCTGCTCAGAGCGTCCACTGTCAAGTTCTTCTCTCCAGCTAGGTGAACTGCTGATAGAGAGATTCCTTCTTGAATTGTCCAAAACCAGAGCTGCATTGCCTCTCGGCACACTGGCAGTGATCCCACGCCTCCTCTTTTGTTGAGGTAGTGCATGACCAATGTTGTCCATCATTATCAGGACATTTTTTCCCTGTACTGATGGCAGGAAAGCTTTCAGCGCTAGTCTGATCGCTCTCAGCTCCAATAGGTTGATGTGTAGTCTGGACTCCGATGGAGACCAACGACTGCTGATGGTCAAGTCGTTGGCATGGGCTCCCCACCCCGTGAGTGAGGCGTCCGTGACTATTGTTATCTCCGGCCATGGTTGCCAAAACAGTTCTCCTTTCAAAATGTTCTCTCTTGCCCGGAATCCGAAGGAGATCTGTCATTTTTCCTGAGAACTGCGACCACTGGGTTCTTAGTGCCCACTCGCATTCTCAGGCGAGCCTCTGGCACAAGGAAGATGCAGGATTCCATGAGGCCTAGCAACCTCAAAAAGTCAAAGGCTGGGAGATGTTGGGCATTTTGAAACTTGGTGACAATCTGCAGAATATCTTGAGCCCTCACCTCTGGTGGCGAGGCTTTTCCCAGAGAAGTGTCCAGGACCGCTCCGATGAACTGGAGTCTCTGTGATGGTATCATCTGTGACTTCTTTAAATTGAGGGAGAAGCCCAGTTTGTGAAGGAAGTGGCAGACATAATCTAGCTGGATTTCAGCTTGTTCTGAAGATACAGCCCTCATCAGCCAATCGTCCAGGTAGGGGTAGACGTGAATCCCTCCCCTCCTTAGACTTGCAGCCACTACAGACATTAACTTGGTGAAGACCCTCGCGGCGGAGGTCAGCCCAAATGGCAGAACTCGAAATTGATAATGAGAGCCGCCAATTGCGAACCTCAGGTATTTCCTGTGTTTGAGATGGATTGGCACATGGAAATAAGTATCCTGGAGGTCCAGAGATACCAGCCAGTCCTGGAGCTGGAGGGCCTGAAGGATCTGAGAGAGAGTTACCATCTTGAACTTGTCCTTCCTGAGGAACTTGTTCAATTCTTGTAAGTCCAAGATAGGTCTCAGTCCTCCGTCTTTCTTCAGTATGAGAAAGTAGGGAGGAGTACCAACCCTTGTTCCTCTCCGCTACAGGTACCGGTTCTATGGCACCTTTCTCTAGCAGGTCTACAATTTCCTGCAAGAGGAGCGGATCTGGAACTTTCAGAGAGCTGTTCCCCGGTGGATGACTCTGAGGGATGTGTATAAAAAAAGGCAGGCAGTAACCTTGGGCAACTGTCTCCAATGCCCAAGCATCTGACGCAATAGCCTGCCATTCCGTCAGATGTTGAGTTAACCTGCCCCCTACTGGTGTCTTGTGAGGAGAGTCCTCAGAGTGGTTTGGAGGCGGCTGATGCAGATGCCGAGGGTAAAGAGGCACCTGCTGCTTCTGCGGCTTTTGTATTTTTAACCCGTCCACCTCGGGTGAATCTTTTCGGACCCCTTTGAAACAGCTGTCCTCTGCCTCTTCCGAATGCGGAATGGAAGCGAAAGGACTTACCTCTCCAAGAGGTTCCTGAGGGGCGATATGGTGTCTGACGGATTGCAGCTCCCAGGGATTTTGCTGCTGCCTTTGATGTTTGTAGCTTTTCTAAACTGTCATCCGCCTTCTTATCAAACAAAGAAGAGCCGTCAAAGGGCATGTTCAAGAGTCTGCTTTGCACATCTGGAGCAAAACCAGACTTTCGCAACCAAGCAAATCTCCGGGTTGTTGTACTTGCCGCCATGGCCCTGCTGATGCTGTCAGCAGAATCAATGCCAGTTTGAAGGGATTCACACATTGCGTCTTTACCATCCTTAATAATGTTTAGAAACGCTTCACTTTCTTCTCTCTCCGGGAGGCAGTCAGCCGCTGATGAAGCACACTCCCAAAGTGTGTGGCTGAACCTTGCGAGTGTACAAGTAACATTGATGTATTTCAACGCCATGCTACATGCAGAAAAGACTTTTTTGGCCATAGAGTCATATCTCTTGTCATGCCTGTCCTGTGGAACAGTAGGGTAAGCCGATTTACTACCTGATGAAGTTGCTGCCTGAACATTCTCTGGAGTTGGGTGTCTGGATAAATATTCAGGGTCAGCAGTAGAAACCCTATATTTGGCTGATCATTTTTTGTTAACCGCCGGGATAACCTCAGGGGTTTCCCAGTTTGCCATTATTTTCCTTTGTAATGCCGCATGAAATGGCACCACAGGATTCTCCTGTGGACCTTTAACCAAAATGTCTGTGAGGTCGTCTTGCTGAAAAGCAGGTGAGGGTGTAGACCACCCCACAAACTCTATTATCCTTGCCATCAAGGTTCTATAAGGGGTTTCAGCATGTTCCCCTGGGTCCGGTTTGGCAAATTCCACTTTTTTTTCGGGAAGTGTCCAACCCACTTGATTCATGTAAGGATTCTTGGAGGTCCTTTAACCTACCTTCCTCAGAGGTAAATTCCTCTGGTACAGGAGTTGCAGATCCCTGCAACTCAAAAGGTCTTTCCTAATCCGAATTCTCCCCTTCTTCATAAATAGATGATAAGGCTCTGGAATGATCAGATCTTGGAAATGGTATAAATCCCATTTCCAGAGCAGAAGGGGCCAAATTCGTCATGATTGGCTGAGAAAACGTCGACGTCGTCGATGCGGACGTTAAAGACTTCGAAGCCACGAAAAAGGCATTGACAAAGTTGGTAGAGGCCTCAAGGAACTCGAGAGTATCGGAATTCTACTCGAGGTTGTCGACGACATTCTCGTGATCGAGGCTCTGGGTATGGCCACTGGCTGTGAGGTGGCCGTGGGTTTCTCCTTTCTCAGCGTTGACGGCGTCGAATCGACTGACCTGTGCGTCGAAGAACCCTTCGATATTGGCGTCGAAGACGCAGATCTATGCGTCGAAGGGACTTTCGACGATGGCGTCGAAGATGCGACCTTGCCTTTACTCGAGGGCTCGTGGCGCTCTCGAGTAGCTTCTTTCGCTGGGTGCTGCGACTCGCAGCGTTTTGATTTTTCGGGTCTTTCACCGAGGGTATCACCCTCAGCAGTCTTCGAGGGGGCTTTCTCGAAGACGCTAAGCATCTTTTTCCTGAATTCCTCCCACTCAGCCTGAGAGCTATGTTTTGTGGGGCAGGAGACCCTTTTCGAGGAAACGGAAGACGACGACGAGGAAGGGGATCTTCAACGTCTCTTTTTTGAATGCTTAGATCTCGAAGAGTGATTGGAACTGCTTCGAGACCTAGAACGAGAATGTCTTTTGTGATGGCGAGGAGACTAATGTCTCGACTCCGCCGAGGAAACTTTCGAAGAAGTTTTAACTGCCTTACCTCTCTTGAGCTTCCCCTTACGCTCCTTCAAGGCTTTCGCCATCATGGACATGCTGTCCTCGCACTCCGAACAATGGTGATTGACTCCCAGGCACCACAAACAGATCCTGTGAGGATCCGTCAACGACATTTTCTTTCCACAGTCTCGACATTTTTTGAAGCCGGACCGTGGAGCCGTCGGTTCGGATGAGGAAGCCATCGAGTACGAGTCGGTATTCAAGAGGAATAATGAAGTATATTTGACTGAAGAACTGAGCAACGATATTCCGAGGCACCACGAAGCGCGGAAAAACGGAACTGAGCAACGGATGCTGCACGTGGCTATTTATGGGCATGGTCGGCGCCGATACGGTGGCTGTCGAGGGACACCAACTCGACGGACGTCGATGCGCAGCGCCCTCTACTGAGAACATTTTTTCCGAGGCCAGCAAGCTGGAGACGAATTATCAAAGATAAGGAATACGTCGGAGGACACAATCCCTTCGAAAGATGAATATATAAGAATTGTATCTTTTTTATGGCCATTTCTGTTATTATTGTGGAGAAATAAGTTGAAGAGAAGAGGAGATACGGAAACCTAGCTCAGAAAAGGGATAGAAGACGAAGCCGGATTGCACTCACCGACCAGTGCAGAGATTAATAGAAAAAAAGAGAACAAAGTAGGAGACTCGTATAAGGAGTAGGCTCTATAGTAAACAGTAGTTGTTTTTTAGGTCTTATCTTATTAGTGTTATTGAGTCATTTGGAGGACGGCCCAGGAGGGGCAGAGGTGATGTGAATGGAGAAGGTGTGAAGGGGGTTAGGGGATAGTTGGGAAGGGTAAAAAGAGAGAACTTTTATGTTTTATGTTCTGTATTGTTGAAATATATGTTAGTTGCATTTTGTTGAGGTGTTCCATGGTTCATGTGATTTATGTTCAACAAAGAAAATAATTCTGAGAAGGGTGAATAGAAAAGTTTAATAGAAGGGAGAGAGAAGAAGTAGTTGCCCAAACATGGTGATGGACACCCCACTGTCCCATATTTGTAAAAACCTCCCCCTGTCCCACGAGAAAATAAAGAAATATCACAACGAGTGGGTAGCAGAACTGAAGGGGGAGGAGGCCAAGCAACATGTGCTCGGCCAGAAGAAGGGTCTTTTGATAAGAGAATACTTGATCATGTCGCCATTCATTTAATGACTAAACGCAAGGGAAAGAAGTTACCAAATAGAAGGGAAGTGTTAGACCTGTTGCAAAAGTTTGCAGAAACAACCATCGTACCAAATAAAAACAAGGAGGGGGGTGTGACTGGGGAAGATAAGGGAGCAGGTGAAAATGAAAATAAAGAGCTCAAGAAACTATATCCACTGCTCACACAACCCGCAGAGGGGTACACAGGCCCAGGGAAGTGTGCCAAATACTCTGGCAACAGCCCAGGCCCCTCCATATGGCCAGCTAACAACCCCCGTCCCCGCAGGGCCAACAAATAGAGATTTAGAAAGAGTATTGACATCCACCCAAGAGGAATTGTCCCGATTGAGAGCATTATGTGAAAAGCCATTACCAGTGTCAGGTGAAGCGCAACTGCCGGTACCACCCCCGGAAAAAAGCCCATCTCTAGTAACAGAAGACAAGTGGAAATCCAGGGATTTTCTCTTTAGAATAGACAGTACACCAATTAAAACGGTGTGGGTAGAAAGAGAGGGGGAGACAGAAAGTGTGAGTTATGACACCGTGCTTCAGAGAGGGATGAAGAGTGTTGGAGCGACTTTGATGAAGATGAGGGAGGGGCTGTGGGAGAAGCACCATTACTGCAAGTACATTGGGCCACCCCCACAAGTAACCGGAGAAGCAGGGTGGGAGGGGAGATTAAGAAATAGACTAGGGAGGATAGCGCTATCCAAAAAGAAAGCAGCAAATGTAGGTAGAGAAAAAGTGAGGTCGAAATTACAGATGCCACTCTTTCATAAAGGAGCAGGAAGGCCCTGTTATGTACCCTGGGCATTATTGGACAAAAACAATCTCCTCAAGGCCCTCCCACCACTTTCGGGGCGCGGGAAAATGGATATATGCATCTGAAAAGAACACGGCAGGAGTGCCGTTGGCAATTGGAGGATGTCAAAAGTCTCCTAGTGACAGCAGTCGGAGATCAAGCTGAAGCAGTGTGGGTGAAAGCGGGGTTACCAGGAGTATCACTGGGGAATGATATGCACGATGGCGCCTCTTTCAACAATGTAAGGGCACAAGTGTGGGATGCATTGCGGAGACCTTTTCCTGATACCCCCGATTTACACTCTATCATGCAATGCACTATGGGGGACGAGGAAGAAGCTGCGCAATTAATTCTTTGGGAGCAGGAGATGTGGAGGGCAGAGACGGGCACGGCTTGGGACCAATCCACCTCCCAGTTTTACTTCATCATTAATAGGGGCCTCCCAAAGGACATACAGAAGGCACTTGATAAAATAGCTGAGATAGATGCCAAGGGTTGGCCAGAAATAGAAAGCATCATAGTACACCATTGCAGGAGGATCAAAGAAAGAGAAAAAGAGACTGCACAGAGGAGGTTAGCAGAGGAGGTGAAGTTGGTACAGGTCAAACTAGTGAAGGTAGCGGCAGTGGCAACACCACCCCCGGACCAGCAAGGGGAAAAAAGGGAAGTGTCTGTAGCAATACAAGCTAGGATGGCAGCGGCATGGGCAGACAATGGACAGGAACAATGGCGTGGAGAGGAACGTTACATGGGACCCCATTGGCAAGGAAGACCAGCTAGAGGAAGAGGTGGGTACAGAGGACAGCAGGGAGGAGGATATGGTGCGCAAGGACCAGAGAAGGGTTCTCTGGGACAGTGCTGGTCGTGTGGGAGGTGGGGCCGTTTTGCGACGGAATGTCGCAGTAGACCTATGGGGAAATATCAAAGCAACCAAAGATATAGCAACTAGCAACAGTATAGACATCCGCATCCGGGTAGTGCTTATTGTCTACCCATAGGGAATTATGTAAGTGACGGGCAACCAGATAGCAGGCCCATACCGGGATATAACACGCTCAGACACCCCCCATACAGCATGCAAAGCCATCCAACTCAGCAACCCCAAGTATCTCACACACAGACAGATTTGCCACTTGTGCTAATGGTGCACCATCTCCGTTCCACGGAACATGCATGCTTAGTGACAATCTTTTCACTTGTCTCGGAAAAGACATGCATCCCAACTAGAACAGCCCACAGAGAGTACTTGTGTGTCCCGTACTATCGACTACCTTACGACCAGATGAGGAACCACTGGTCGGGCAGAGATAGGAAACAAGCAGTTCATCTTTATGGGGGTCTCAGGCTGAGAAATCATGTTTACGTGAAGGCAATTTTCCGCTGTCTGGCAAAAAACTAGAGATGCAAGGATTCTCTGGGGCAGTGGTCACGGTTCCATACACAGAAGATTTGGATGTCAGGATATGGGGTAAAACAATACGCGCACCCCTATTATACAATGAGGAATCCCCATAAACCTATTGGGTCGGGGCCTATTGAGTAAGTTGAAGTTGAACATGACAATTGCATTTACAGAGATAGGAATAGTGTGTTCCACGCCAGGGATGTGTGCACTAAAAGCAATGCTGTTGATACAAACACTAGCAAATGATACAACAGTGCGAGTAGTACCCACAGATGCTGACATGTTTGTCTATGCGATACAAGTATTGGCTCGAGAAGTTCCTGAGTTAACACGAAAAGTGTGGAGAATGCCCTCCGATTTCATTTTTCTGCCCTGTAGCCACACCTGAAATAATGCCAGGGACGGTAATTTCACTCGATTTACAGGGAGTGCAAAACACATTGTAGCAATAGGCCTAGACACACACAGGTGTGAGTGGAGGACAGTATTGTGTATTGATCCAAACATCCCACTAAGAGAATTAACTGATGACGAACTGTTCACTGACAACGACACTGATTGGGAAATTATATTAGAAATGTGTATGCCATGTGATATTATGATTCAGAAAAGAAGTGGCAAACCCCCTCATGGCCACTGTCAGTGCACCGCCATCTTGTTGTGACTGCTGTAAAAATGAAATTGAAGCCAGGTACCGTCCTCCCAAGAGTGAAACCGTACCACTTGTCCAGGGAAGCAGAGGAAGGGATAAAAAAAAAAACCCTATAAAGGCATTATTACAGCAAGGTATCATTGTCCTCTCTAACTCCCCATGTAATACGGCAATTTATCCTATACAAAAACAATGGGGGGTGTGTGGCGTATGATCCAGGACCTCTGCCCCCTTAATGTTATCGTCCAAAAAGAGTTCACTCTTGTCCCAAATCCAGCATCCATCTTGTGCAGTATCCCAAAAGAGGCCACCCACTTTACAGTAGTGGATATAAAAAAATGCTTTTTTCTCTGTATCCCTCGACCCAGAGTCCCAAGACCTCACTGCCTTCACGAGAGGGGGAAGGAGATATGAAGACCACAATTTGCCCCAAGGATACTGTGAGAGCCCAAGTATTTTTAATAGAATACTCCATGAAGACTGTGGCAACATTGAAGTACAGAGTACGATCATTCAATACGTGGATGATCTTCTAGTATGTAGTACAGGAGAAAAACAATGCAGAAAGATCTCCATCACTCTACTGACCCTATTGCCCCACAAACAAGGTAGATAATAGTTCATTACAGTACTGTCTAGCAGAGGTGCTATACCTAGGACAACTCATCTCAAAAGATGGTAAAAGGATAATACCAGACAGAGCAGCAGCAGTGCGCGCCACATACTGTAAAAGACATGCAAAAGTTTCTTGGCATCTGTAACTATTGCCGTGCGTGGATTCTGGATTATGCAGCATATTCGAGGCCGCTACTGAATGGCCTGAAAGAAGCACAAAAAGAAGAGGCCCCAATAAAATGGACACATGAAATGCACACAGCTTTCGAAGAACTGAAAGAACTGATCAGTACCGCCCCCGTCCTAGCGACCCCAGATTATGACCGAGAATTCTATTTATTTTCACATTCAAATGGGACACTCATGACTGCTGTGTTGACTCAGAAACAATGCTAGGGCACAAACCACTAGCATATTACAGCAGTACACTTGACTCAGTAATGCAAGGGCACTTTGCGTGAGAACAATCTCTCACGGCAGCCTTGTTTGTATTAGAAAAAAGTACAATGATCGTAATGGGTTGCTCTGTCACCCTGTACGTTGAGCACTCCCTGTTTGCCAATCTTGAACGATCAAGATCCACACTCACCACCCAAAGAGCCTCAGCGTACGAGATTATCATCTCCAGCCCAAATGTCCATGTTGTTCTTTGTAAAACAGCAAACCCAGCAACGTTCATTACTGAGCCATGCACAGTACAGGATATACAAGAACATGATTGTGCCACATGAAGGGGAGGGAGATGACATCCCCAAAGCAAGAGAGAATGCATTGAAAGGGGGAGAAGTATTCTTTGTAGATGGGTTGGCATCCATTTGCCCTGAGACAGGAGAAAAGCATGTTGGGGCTTCCGTTGTACGACTGGAGGAAGGGGAGTACTAGATACTAGTACAAAAATGCCTGCCCATGCATTACTCAGCCCAAGCAGCAGAACTAATAGCACTTATAGAGGCCCTACATGCAGAAAAAGGATGTGCAGTAACAATATTTTCAGATTCAGCATGTGTAACCACAACGGTACACGCTGGTCTGTCACGCTGGAGAAGGAGGGGGTTCAGAAAAGCAGATGGGCCCCCGGTGCAACATGCAGAATTACTCAATGAGTTGATTACCGCATTAGGAGAGCCCTCAATGGTAGCTTTGGTAAAATGCCAAGCCCATACAAATAACAATGATGAAATATCACTTCGAAAAGCAGCGGCGGACACCGCAGCCAAACAAGCAGCACATTTACAAAAACCACCAAAAACAGAATGCGTGATGAAAGAAAAAACACAAGAACCAGTAGAGGAAGGGTACAATGCCTTATCAATAGCACAAATAATAGAGATTACAAAAAGAGCACTGCCACAAGAACAAGAATTATGGACAAAACGAGGGTGCACCCAGTCCCCCACTGATCTCCTCTGGAGACAGGATAACACAGGGATGATGGTAATGGCTGTAGAATTGTTAATAGCATTTCAGCAACTGCATTTCCCTGGCCACACATCCAAACAACAAATTGCTGTCGATATCCAGGAAGATTGGTTTGTACCAAACCTCCAGGAATATCTCACTAAAATCTCAATAGAATGTACCACATGTCAAACATTCAATTCAGGAATGATGCTCAGAATGATACGCGGCACACTGCCACGCCGAGTAGGACCATTCCTTGAACTGCATAGTGATTATGCAGACATGGGAGAAAGGTGCAACGGAGCCAGATATTTGATCGTGGTGGTTTGTCCCTTCTCATGCTGGGTGGAAGCAGAACCATGTGCCCGCACAGGCGCGAAGTGCGCAGCAACATTTTTGGTAAGAGAAGTGGTCTCACGTTGGGGAATAAGTGATGTCATACGATCCAACAAAGGAGCACATTTTTAAAAGACCTTTTCAAAGAAGTAACCTCATTGCTAGGTATAAAACACAAAATGTGCTTGATTTACCACCCGCAAACGAACGGGATGATAGAAAAAAAATCACCAACCTCCTCAAAAGCAGATTGTCAAAATGATGCCACACACTGAAGAAAAATTGGGTCCATCGTTTACCTTTGGCCCTCTTCCAGCTGCGCACACAGCACAGTAAGGACCACCACTTGTCCCCCCCATGAAATGGTGACTTGTAGGAGAATGCAGACTCCACTGTCACCTGTATGAAGAATGTCAGATGCCCATCTAACAGCAACTGTCCTCGGAGAGGAATTCAAAGAATACCTCACCCAACTAACAAGGGCAGTGCAGTGCATTGCCAAACAAATAGCCCTGTCTTTCACAAGAGTAAATGAAACAGACACAGTGACGGCAGCTCCTGACAGCCCCACCAAACCACTCTTGCCTGGCGAACTAGTATATGTTCGTAGGTTTGTAAGGCGATGGAACTTGCCCAGGTTCCAGGGTCCCTACGAGGTGATCTATTGTACCTCACTCACAGTGAAAGTGAAGGGACTGAAATATTGGGTCCATCTGTCAGATTTCAGGAAAGCCCACAACAGTGTAGCAGTAGAAGAACCACAGGAAAATGAGGGGTATGTGGCAGTGCAATAAACAAATAATATTTTAACATACAAAGGAGCAGTAGGAGAAATAATACTTCATACGTGTGTGTATATATATATATATATATACACACACACATACATACATACATACATACATATGAAAGAAGAGGTATAGATGTAAAATAGAAATGATGATGTCATGTGAAATGATCCTCTCTCTTCTTGTTGTCCCCTTTCCATGTCTTTTATTTTTTCTGTTTCATTAATCCCGTCCCTGTTTTTGTTTCCTTCTTTCTGTAGGTGCTACAATGGTGGAGACAACGCCTTTGACTAATGGAGTGCCTCAGATAGATAGCAATAGGAATAGAATAAGTGCGACAAGAGCTTACAGTTAAAACTATGGTTTATACTGTGTAGCAATAGTATTTAGTAGTGTAATGTTAGGATTCATGATTTTTTGGGGAGTGTCTTATTATGGGAGATAAAAGCCAAGGGTAGGGGAGGGAGGGAAACCTACTTCAAGAAGGGAGGGGGACCTCTTCTGGGGTGGCATCAAACTAATGTGGGATAACAATGCTCCCCAATGCTACTAAAAACACAACAAAAATAACCTCAGACACAGCCTACGTCACAACCAAACAGTGTAGCTACCTCATGGCTAACCCAAATGTTTGATATGTTCCCCACAGCTTCCTCAAGTGACCTCTTAAGTACTTATTGGCAACAAGCCACTGACTCCAGTGGAAATGTAAGAACAGGAATATTTCCAATATACCGCCCCCTGCTGTTCAATGCAAGAAAAACATTATGCACCACAGACAAAGTGTGTAAAAGGTCATTAGGTTGGAGAACTACTCATCAGCGAAATGGTCGAAACAAAAGGCAAACTAAGCAACATAAATATGATGCATACAATGGGTTTGGAGCCAGACAAAATGGAAGATCTCTGCCATACAGGACAGTCGAACAAGTGGTACTCAGACATGAGTACCACCAGGCGACAAACAACAAATGGCAGTTGTTACGTCTGCTCACTGATACTTCATACGTCAGGGACGCCTAAGGTTATAGTGCATCAAGAAACTCCCATTGTGGAAGCACAATGTCCGATTCATCTTGCACTATGTATATAAAGGGCACTTTCCAGGCACACACAATACACATTAAGCTCCTTCCACCTGATTGAACTCCACCCGCAAAATGTTTCAGAGAACCCTTCCTGGCAATCGAAGGAACAAGATTCGCAGAGAACAAATGGCAGCAGTCAACTTACATGTTCAATGCAGAAGGGTTACGTAGTCTGACGGACGAGACACTGCAATCGATGAATGACACGCGTGCACAAATATGGACTGATCATGTCTCTAAACTAACGTGGGTCACCGCCCTGGAAAAGCCAATACAGATCCATTATGAACAGAAATATGAACTTTACTTCCATGCAGAAGGAGATATACCCATGGGCTCCAACACACATTGCAACAGAACTCTCATCATTGCTGATCTGAAAAAAGGAACTGCAGCCCTAATGGACCAATATTGGGTATGTGGCAAACAGGCATATTTGCACCTCCTGCCTTCATGGGAGGGTGACTGTGCTCTGGCAACGCTACACTCCACATTACTGGCGGTTCCTGAAAAACACATAACAAAAGAACGGGTGCAACATGGACTGTCACAAGCACGCCAACAAGCAGAAGTTATTCCACCCCTTGTGAACGTGTTGTCAGAAGACAAACTACAAGAGCAACTATCGCGAAAGAAAAGAGCATCCAACATTATCTCTTAAGACTCTTCCGATCTTCTGGCACAGATCCCTGCTGAATACAAATTATTCAACTCTGTCGAAACATTCTTCGCATCACTGACCCCCAGCATCCAGGCCCGCGCAAATGTCAAATGGCTCCAGATCTTGCGCTGGGAAATCATACAAATGGCAAACGATACTGAAGAAAGATTCAATAGCATCAAGGTGGAACTCAGAGCACTGGGACTAAGGACAATGCAGAATAGGTATGTGTTCAACCTACTCACAGCAATGGAAGGAGGTGTTTGTCGAAAAATCGGGAGCACATTTGCACCTTCATCTGACTCCGAAAATGGGACACTTTCACATGTAATAAACACGGTGCATGAGTTAGGAGTACGGATGAAAAAAGACGGTGGTGTGCAACCGACAGACTGGTTTACCTCAACATTCAAATGGGTACCATCTTGGCTTGGGACTGTGATGAAGATGTTGGCCCCCATCATCGTTTTCCTTTTGCTGATCTTTTGTGTGTGCCAGCTAGGAATCTGATGTTGTGCCAAAACCATTCCTAATATTGCAATGATGATGGTGACTATTGGCACCCAGAAAGGGACTAACAGGGGCCTCACGACACACGAGATGCAAATACTAACTGGGGAGAACAACAAGCCTAAATTCTGTATGGTGGCTATATATAATAATGGGGATGTAGTAGATGACTATTAGCATAGTACCATAAAGGAGCCACAAGATTTGGAAAATCACACAGTTATAGGTGGATTTAGATAGAGATGGAGATTCTATATACATGTCATGTACTCCCGAGGCGTATGCTTGTCGTGGAGAAAGTCTGTGTTGTTTGCAGAGCATGCCAAAAAAGGGTACTCCAGCATGGGACGAGGCAGTGAGGGTGGCAGATGAACGTAGATGTGATGGAACTAAGTATTCGTTACATTACAAGTAACGAAAGGGGGGAATGTTGGGGAGAGGTGGTATATCCCATCCCCCTGCACCATTCCCGCACCAGGTAAATATTGTATGAGCCAAAGGGAGACACACCCCCGCCCCTCCTGCATATATTCCCACCACCTATCTTGGATATACGTATGTAAAAATGTAACTAATGCTTGTGGCTTGAACTCCATTTTGTGTCCTTCTGCCACTCTGCCAAAATCCTCACTCTCCCTCTCCCTGCGCCACACACAGTCAGCCCCCGCCACCTCCACCCCTTGTCAGTACCGCGCAAATCATGTTCTCACGGAAACTCATCCATTCATTGTTGCAATTAGCAAGTATCAAGCACTGACAGAATGTGATCATCGCAGAATGTGAGACCAAGGTCTGCTTCAGACCTAGAGCCCCATCCATCTCTGCTGACCGACTCATGCCCTTTCCACCCTTTCCACCACATACCTGCCAAGCCATACACGTCCCTGGACCACCCTCAAGTGCCCACCATATACCTAATCCTGAATGGTCATATATAGTCCGGTAAAATAGCTCAGCGGGTTGAGCGCACGCTGCTTGCATCCGAGCGTGATCTGCAGGTCGCAGGTTCGAATCCCGGCAAGGCCAACTCAGCCTTTCATCCTTCCGAGGTCGATAAATGAGTACCAATTTCGGTTGGGTGATATTGGATGTAAAAATGTACTCTGTAAAGCACTCTGGATTAAGGCGCTATATAAATAACACATCATTATCATTATTATCATTATATTCACCTCAAGAACTAACACATGTCCCCCATGTGTTTGAAATCGTGAAGCCCCAGGGACTACAAATCAAAGATCGAGCCTTCTGATAAGACACATTGAGAAAGACCCCTGTCCCATGCCCCCATTAAAGAATGGGTTAGAATGTGCATATATTTGCCTTCTTTTTATAAGTGACCTGGTTTATGCCAGCCATTATTCTTTGCATGCCAATATCACTTGTTTAGTTTAGCTTAGATACAATTATGTCATCTGTGTGAACCTCAACCGACCTTCACCCTGCAACGATGAGCCCAGCTGACCATGTGCGCTGTGACTGATGGAGACAGCAGCCAATGGAACCCAGGAATCCCTTATGGAGCTGGGATTAGTATAAGTGCATAGCCAATCAAATGTGTTAGTTTGCCACCTATACATGATGCAATCTATGATGCTTAGTGCCTTCTTAATGTGCTGCCCGTGTATCTCTTGGCAGAGCGCTCTCGGGCAGCAGAGTCCTTTGCTTGCATTTATTTACTTATATAAATGTTGGTTTCCTTGCAATTACTCTCCTGGTCTCATTCACTAGTGGGGTGTGTACTTTATTCTGATTATTTGGACACGTGCATGCTAAGGTGCTAGCCTGCACCTGCTTGGCTGGGGTTGTGCAAGGATTCTTCATAAGGGCCAAGCCCTCTTACCACATGTCATCCACAAACGGCACCGCCATGATCGTCTTCCTTTTGGTCTCTCGCCTTTGATATGAGAAACTCTCCTTCTCGGTCTTCTCGGGCACCAGCTGGAACAGCTCGGAGGCCCTGGCGATCATGGAGTGAAAAGATCCCACCTCATCCGGTGGGGAAACTCTATGCGGAGCATCCAAATGCAGCAATTCATTGTCTACTGGGATGAAGTCCTCGTTTTCATCAGTACCAGTGGCTGTATCCGTCCCAATACCCATCTCTGGGTCTACTGGGGGTTTGGGGACAGACGTGGTGGTGGAGGATGACACGGGGGCATCAGATGACGCTTCATCCTCAGCCTAAAAAGAGGATCAGGACCCTGCAGTACTCTGGGTCCCGGGGTCATTCTCTGTTGGATCTCTGACACCAAGGCATGGAGAGTCGACAACCAACCTGGGATTCGCGGCAGCAGCGAACACAGTGGACTTGGATGTGCAGTGCCTGGCCTTTTCTTGGTCGGTCCTTGATGAGGCACACCCCTGCTAAGAGCACAGGGCTTGTTTAAGTTAAGCCATGCCGCCAGCTTGTTATGCATGTCTTTCGTCGTTTCTTTCCTTCCTTCCTTCCTTCCTTCCTTCCTTCCTTCCTTCCTTCCTTCCTTCCTTCCTTCCTTCCTTCCTTCCTTCCTTCCTTCCTTCCTTCCTTCCTTCCTTCCTTCCTTCCTTCCTTCCTTCCTTCCTTCCTTCCTTCCTTCCTTCCTTCCTTCCTTCCTTCCTTCCTTCCTTCCTTCCTTCCTTCCTTCCTTCCTTCCTTCCTTCCTTCCTTCCTTCCTTCCTTCCTTCCTTCCTTCCTTCCTTCCTTCCTTCCTTCCTTCCTTCCTTCCTTCCTTCCTTCCTTCCTTCCTTCCTTCCTTCCTTCCTTCCTTCCTTCCTTCCTTCCTTCCTTCCTTCCTTCCTTCCTTCCTTCCTTCCTTCCTTCCATGTAGGCCCTTCGATGAATCTTCACACTTGAGGGGCACCTAGTTTCACCGACAGCGGATCCCTGTTGCCGGCAGATGAGGAAAAGAGCACACAGGTTCTTTGGAACAAAATTCAAACTTTTCTTATCGAAAACCCCCAAAAAAGTACAAATAGCTCAGAGAGCAACTTGAGGACTCCCGACACTGAAACGTGCAGTAAAAATCTGAAGATGACTGCCAGTGGCGCGGCTTAGGGGGAGGACTGTCATTGTCATTGGATGGAGGCAGTATGCCTTTTACTGAGGATTCCCAGCCTGCTGGGGAATATTCATGAGCCTCTGAATCCATGCCAGACCCCATGCTGGAGAAGATCTAGGAAAGGAAATTAACGAGGAGGGATGGAATCATATCTGGATGCGCATGTTTGGGAGTTCTAGATCTGTTACTAAGAACGAATGCCTGGAGAAAATAGGTTATAGGTGTTATATGAGACCTCCAAAATTAAATAAGAAACTCCAGCTACTCCCCATATTGTTGGAGAGGATGTTTGGAAATAAAATCTCTTTTCCACTTGCTTTGGACATGTGAAAAAGTTCAACACTTTTCAAAGGAGGTACTAACCCAAATTAAAAATGTTACTGGGATCAATCTTCTGATGGACCCATGTGTTGTGCTTCTAGGTGACACTGGGGATGGGACTTCCTATGACTGGGTTAATGGCGATGGTGATAACCCAACTACCTAGAGTGGCTAAAATTACGATTGCCCGTAATAGGAAAAATCAAGATGGGGGGGAGGGGTTGCTTAAATCAGATGTGGTGGGTAAACAATTTGGAAACTCTAGTTGCTGGGAATATCGCTGCCTTTAGTACAGGGCAAGCAAAAACATTTTGGAAGATATGGGGCTCATTTCTGGACTATGCAGAACAGGTCCCGGGAGTAACTAATCCCGCTCCATTGGTTCTGTGGTGTGTGAAGGTTTTGACCTTTCTGGGATAAGTGCTATGCTTGCTTCCACCCACAATTGGGAGGGAATTGCATGTTTCCTTGTCTTATTTACAGTGATGCTTTATATATGTCTATATCATTGTGTCTTGACATTGGAAATGCTATAAATTACTGTAACCATCCTTGCAGTAGTGAAATCTTCTTGAATAAAACGATTTGGTTAAATAAAAAAAATGTCATCATTGGTGAGGGGGGGTAGCTCAGGGGCAACGAGTTTGTCTTGGAAGCAAGAAAACGCAGCGCAACACAGATTCTAATCCCTATCCCGCACTTAGAAACCAATCACAATGCGTCAGAAGCGGCTGTTACTATGACCTTGTTGCAAATTGCCGTACGGTGCAGCTTGACATCTTCAAGTGCCATTCTCTATTCCTTTCTCTGTTCCAACATGCACGGATTCTCAGTGTTGCTGTGAGCGGTGAACGGCTTGCGCTGAACGAGGTGTGCGGGGCGATTGCTGCCCCTGAGGCTGCCCATAAAAGGCCTAACACCAGCAGCCACTGTCTCCTCTTGAACGGATTGAGGTGAGCGAGGCATCACTGTCGCTGAGGGGGGCGGGACTGCCGCCGCTACACAAATGGGTGGGAGTGCTGTGCTGTGACTGCCTTTTGCCCTACAAAGTCAGCTTGCTAGGACCCACTCCACTCTGAACGCTGAAACGCTGTAAGCTTCCCTTCTGCTTCACTGCAAAGTATGCTGTAACTTTTCAGACACCACGGTACTGGTGCACAGTAGAACCTAGGCTCCATGAATATAACCCACAACCTGCTCATAATAGTGCAATTGGGAGTGTGAGTGCTATAGCATAGCCCATAGTCCTTTCCACTGTGCCATTAGCTGCTTGACATACTGATAGGTTGTGACTGTCCTACTCTTAGTAGTACATAACCCTTCCATCCTGTGCTTCTAGCTATTTAAGTTCTTACTGACAGACAAAGTTCCTGTAAAACAATATAAGTGTTTCTCTTAAGCCTTGGCAGTGTTTTTGGAGGATTAGTACGTTGCGTGACTGGAAATCTGCATCGTACTGCATCCAGCTTCCTACCCAAGGCCTCTAGTAAAGCATGCAGCACTCTCGAGACATGCCAAGGAAAGCTATGAGAAAACCATGTCACAGAAATCCTGGAATGGCAAAATATGTGAAATACTCCCCTGAAAAGAGGTGCTGCCTATAAACATGGAAACCGTGCTGATCCATCTCGCATGGCTACCAGTGCTGATGCAATGAGCTGCTGTAATGTCCATGACAATGTGCCCGAAGCGAGTTTAATCACAGCCTTTTACCAACCAACAACTACACATGTTAATTGTGTAAAACACAAGAAGTTGCCCAAACACTTACACCACTGTTTGAAGTCTCAAATACAGATTATGGAGACATAGACAACAACTCAGTTGTTGCAATGTGGTACATGTTGTCTGGCACTGCTGCCAGGTGTGCTATGCCTGTTAATGTACAAGGTAAACCCACTGGTTCAATGCTAGTAACCAACGAAGACTGATCTTCATGTAAATAATAACGCATTGACCGACATTCTGGCGAACACTGTGACAGACTGGATGCCACTCTTCAAAACAATGTCTACTCAAAAATGATTGTCGATGTCACCTAATCTCTGTCTAAGCACTAATAGCGGATCTACTGAGGCCAATGAAAATCCTACAATAAGGCACAACAACGCCAATGATTCCACCTCAAGTAATAATGTTGACACGACCAAAGGTGTTCTACAATTTGCAGTCAAAATTCCGTTAAAACTATGCAGTGTCTGTTCGGCCACCAGGGGGCGCACGAATGAGCCTGCTCTTCGTTTGAGCTCTGCACCTGAGGTCCCAAAAGTGGCTCTGAGCCCCCACTTTTACGACCCCCCCCAGAGCTGATTACGGAGCAGGACATGTCCGAAGGTCACCCCCCCCATTTGGGGAAAAACCCGAAGAAAATCGGAAGAGTCTTCGCCAAGAAAACGAGATAGACGTTCTGAGGCCCTGGCCACGACGTGTGCAGCAACAAACGGAAAGCGCACCCCCGCGCCTGAACACACGCTTGAGGGGAGAGCTGATCTGCGCGACAGCCCCTACACGGCTGAGGGAACCTCGCTCGGCCCGTCGGTGTGGGTCGGGCGTTGCGAGCTGAGCCCTGTCCCCGCGCGGGACCCGGAGGGGCCCCACCCGACGAGATAAGGTAGGCGGCCGCCCCTCACCCCCTGTCTGAAGTACTCCGCTGCGGCACGCGCCTCTGCCGCCTGCTGCCGGTCCGCCAATGTAACAGAACTTCCTCTTCTCCCTCTCCCTGCCCCTGCTGAGAGGCCGCGTAGCACGCGGGTTAAGCGAGCTGCCCCCCCACCCCCGACACGGAACCAGGGTCCAGTGCCATTCAGAACGGGAAATAGGAGTCTCCAGGCACCCAAACGCAAGGATACCCCCCCCTCGTGGGGGCCCCTGAAGTGCGCACCCACTACTACCGTACAGTCAGGGGGGAAGGAGGAGAAGCAAAGGAAGAAAAGGAAAACACAATTAATCTAAAGGAAAGCATACGGACAGGCAGGAGGGAACACCTCGACATATGGACCCCACGTTCTGCAACACCTAGTGACAGCGAGCACTTCGAAACTGCACTTGCCGGATACCACGCATTCGGATCAGCATACTTGGGGCACCGCCTAGTGAGTGCCTCAACCCTGCCACACTAACAGATCTTGCGCCAAACCCACCGGCATATCGGAAGGTCACCAAGACTGAGGGTTGGGCACCCATACCTGGGGCGTGTGCCTCCTCGAGTAGCCCTGAACATAAGTGATCCGATATTGAGGGGCCGTCTTGCACCCCCCCCCTGAGAAGGAAAAATCGGCAAGGCGCACAGGCCACTCACAACTGGGGAGGGGTTTTGGAGGTTCCTGCCTGAATATTCGGGTGAACAAGCTACGGTCGCCTTGCAATAAGGAGCGCTAGCAGAACCCCCTCAGGCGACGGAAGATTGAGGGTTGGGCCCCTGCTTGACAGGGCGTGTGCCCTTCTCTGACTACATACACGCTCCCAAGCTCACTGGACTTGGGATCACGATCTCGGCTTTCCACCTGGAGTGGTCTTAGCGCACGTGGCAAATCCAGGGGGGCCGTACCCTGCCTGTGCCTTGCTGCCCCTCTTCTTGGAGACACATCCCCAGAGTTTTCTGTTACGCTACGCCACGGGCGAACCCCCACCGGAAAAAAACGAAACAAGGTACAGGAAGGATTCAAGTGGTGCCTGATCTTATGAGGAACGCTCCTCGTCGGTGGTGAATTTTTCAAAAGCTCTTTGCCTCAATGCCTCCCTTGGCCACTGCGGGATAACAGCTTGCACGCACAAGCGTATTACCCTCGAATGACCATCCCGGCGGCATAGCCCTCTTAAATCCATCTGAGACCCACCCTCCATGGACCCTAAGGGTAAACTGGCAAAATACAGGTTCACACCAGCCATCGAACCTTCAAGATCTTCCACTGAGTCCACGATGTCGACGGCAGGGTCTGATGCAGCTGCGACCAAGGCGGACGTCGCTGACCTACTCACCGAGATGAGAGGCATGAAAGCGGACATTGGCAGCAAAATAGACAAAATTACACAGAGAATGGACAAAATGGATGACAGGCTGGAACAGGTTGAGCATAATCAAACCTCTCTGAGCACATTGGAGGCACAAATGGATCACCGCATCGCCGTGATAGAACATAAAGAGGAGGAAATACGCCTCAAGGTTGATGATCTTGAAAACAGGGAGCGCCGCAACAACATGTTACGTTATTCAGATTTATAAGGCGCCAAAGCATATGGGCATCCAGGCACCGAAAGACAACAGTGGTGGAGAAAGCTAAAGGAAAATCCTAATTAAACAGAAAAGTCTTTATCTGTTTGCGGAAAAGAAGATGGTCCTCCGTTTTACGTATCTTGATTGGAAGCGCATTCCAGGCTTGTGCACCCCGAATATGAATGGCCCGTCCCAGTCCCTGAGATCTTTTAGTTTGTGGCAGTACCAACAAACAGCCCTCCGTAGATCACAGACATCTGTTCGGAAGGTAAAAATTGATCCTCTACTTCAAATAGGAAGGGGCATTTCCGAAAAGGCATTTGTGGCACGTGATAAGCAATTTAAATTGAATACGGGCTGCCACCGGGAGCCAATGCAGCTTTCTTCTGGCAGCGCTAGTAGGTTCGGAACTTTTAATCTGGAAAATAATTCGGACCGCTGCATTTTGAATTTTCTGCAACTGTTGAATGTTTGCTTTGCTGGCTCCTCCCAGCAGTGCATTGCAATAGTCAACACGTGGCAGAATTACTGCTCTTACGAGTTTTATGCGGTTTTCCACTGATATTAGCGGGGCAACTTGTCTCAATACCTTAAAATGGTAGTTGGTATTAGAGGAGATGGCTGTGACATGTGCCTCGCTGTCAAGGCTATCCTCCATATAGGTGCCCAGAGTCTTGACTTTCTGCGCAGTTTTGATTAGATTGCCTTCAATGGAAAAACAATTATATTTTTGATTCAATTTGGATCGAGCATGTTGAGGTCCAAAAAGCATCAGCTCAGTTTTAGCGGCATTCAAACAGAGCCAGTTCACTGACATCCATTGTTTAATAACATGATATGTTGCAGTCAGAGTTTGTTGGTCAACTTCATGGCTCCCCGTTATGTCCAAAACCAGCTGGAAATCATCTGCATAATTGCAGAAGAAGATCCCCATGGTTTCCAGGTTAACACATAGTGGTAGTATATAAATATTAAACAACAAAGGTGAAAGGCATGCCCCCTGGGGGACTCCACATGTTATTGTTTGTGGCTCGGAGACACAATCACCCCAGTAAACACAAGATTGGCGGCCCTCAAAGAATGATCTGAGCCAAAAGATGGCATTGCTGGATAAGCCTCCAACAGTGGCCATCCTTTTAAGTAAGATTTTATGATCCAGCAAGTCGAAAGCTGCCAAGAGATCTAATAACATCAGCAGCCCCAACTTCCTGTTCTCCAGTTTGCCAAGCATGTATGTTTGCAAGTCTAAGAGTGCAGATTCAGTTCCATGAAAGCTCCTGAAGCCTGATTGCTTCACATGTAGCTTGCCGGTATTGAGTACGTATGATTGGAGCTGGGTGGTAGCTACCTTATCAATTAGTTTTAGGAAGAACAAAGTATTTGTAATTGGTCTTAGGTTGGCTGCATCCAACTGATCCATGCCAGGTTTTTTCAGTAGTGGAGTGACTGACACACTTTTTATAGATTGAGGAATAGAACAAGTGCGGAAGGATGAGCCAACAAACCGGCAGAGGAATGGGGCGAACAATTCTCGCTGTTCCAGTATGTATTTGGATGGAAAAATTTCTCCTGGACAATTGGTGGGGTGCATATTTTTTAGTAGTTCCAAAATTTCAACTAGGTTAGGTTCAGTGAAATTGAAGGTGCCTGAGGCAGCAGGTATAGAGGGGGGGGGGGGATCAAGTGGAGGAGGAGTCCATATTTCCTGCTTCATTTTCTTTTGGGCTTTCACCAGTTTATCTGAGAAAGCCTTCTGAACTCTGTTGTAATCATCAGTAGTAAGTTTGATATCAGAGTTACAGACCAGGGGTTTCTCCCAGGTTCTGAAGAGATGGAAAAGTTCCTTAGTCTTATCTCCAGCCTGGTTTATCTGATCATCATAAGATTTCTTAGTCTCTATGATCAATGTCTTATATTTCTTTTCAATGAGCTCCATGCTAGCAAATTCTCATTGGATTTATCTTTATGCCAGGTGTGTTCTGCCTGTCTTTTGTTAGCTTTGAGGTCAGCTAATATAGGAGTGAACCACTTGTGGCGATTAGGCAAATCTTTGATTGTTTTGTCTTTTAGGGGAGCGTGCTTATCCAACATCTCCAACATGACCTCATTATAGGCTTCTGTGATCCTCTCAGGATTATCCTGTTCTTTGGTTTTATCCATGAGCGAGCCCACGAAAGTCATTAAAATGTCAGAGGTAATGTTCTTAAAGTTACGCAATTTAACTATATGTGCAGTGGTATGCACTCTTACTTGTTTAACAGGGAGCTCCAAGCAACACGTCAAGAGATAATGATCGGACCAGATGCATGGAGTAGTGGAGATAGGCCCAATGTGGACATTTCCTTCTCCTATCCAGTCCAGAGTATGTCCCTTGATATGGGTCGGCTCGGTATTACAGTAGACAATATGATGGGTTTTCATCATATTCTCCAACTGTAGTGCTTTTTTATCTGTCATCATTTTTCCATAGGTTAAAATCACCTAGTATTACTAGTCCTTACATAAGGGTCTTTGGTGTTCCCGAGAGAGAAGGTGAAACTGAATTCGATCTAAAGCAGACCGTACACAGGATTCTAAAGCTCCTCTTCAAGGATGATTCGGTGGATGAACCCAGAATTGACCATATTCACAGAGCTGGGGGTAGACCGGGAGGCCTGAGATCGGTACTGGCTCGATTTCACAATTATGCTGACAGAGCAAGAATCCTGGAGAAGGCCAGGAATACCCCACAACTTTCACTCGAAGACTCCAATATTTCACTCTATCAGGATTTATCATCACTCATGCTGGCACTGAGGAAGAAGTGTTCCCCGATCACAAAGATGCTAAAGGACAAAGGCGTTAGATACAGATGGGGTTACCCGTTCTCCCTCACCTTTGAATGGGAAGGCTCAGCGATGAAACTCAGCTCGGAGAAGGACATTACTGACTGTATAGCGGACCTATTGGGTCCCCAGGGGGAGGGTTCCTCCCTTGCGGAGTCGAAAAGGGAGGAGGGTGAGTGACGCACCAAAGGCCCACGGTGGAGAAGAATTCAAGGATCCAGGAAATTCCGGAGGATGAACAACTCCCAGGATATGGAACATTAATCTGAGGCCTGGATTCTCACACCACGCCGCATATCGCAATAGAAACACTGAGGTGATAACATGGTGGGGGCCGGGAGCATGAACGTCGCCTGACAACTGGTGGAGTAACTTAGATCACTTGATCTCGATCTGATTCCCGGCGTGCGCCACTGATATGCCCGGCATAAGGGTCGAACACCTGTCTTAATGTCCAACCCCAGTCACGCAGGCACTGTACCGGAGCTAGAGTGGCTGGGTCACCTGATAGATTTATGAGGTACAGCAGACACTGGACAGATGCCTAAGATCGAGACGGGAAGTCGTATTTACAAGTTGGTTTTGATGAATGTTATGAGTGCAAAGTTGGGGGCTCACTGTTATATTGGTTTGTACTTTGATAGGACCGCTTGTTTTGCGGTTCCCATTGGTGGTCCGAGGCCGACTGGGTGATGTTAACCTGGAAGGACCAGACGCCGACTGCATGGAGGGGGGAGAAGGGGTGTGGTGGGGTGTATGGGTGGGATGGGCCGACACGTAGTATACTGGAAGGCAGACCTGGGGGGCGGAAGAATAAGAAGCAAGTTTCTGAAGGAACTGAAGGCGTACTGGGCGGGTCACTCGTTGACCTCCTTAGGACATGTTGGATCCCAATTTGAGAAAGACCGATCACGCCCCGTCCTATCAATCATGTTAAGGGCCATGAAGCAGACGATTCAGCCATTGATAGATTCACATAAACCTTGTGATGTCTCCCACATTTGCATCCACTAACAATACGCTACGCATATGCACACTGAATGTAAAGGGACTGAACTCCCCCACGAAACGCTCCATGGTGGCCAGAGAATTTAGGCGGTCGAATATAGACATTCTATTTCTCCAAGAAACACGATACCGTAGAGGGGAGGAGAAACTTATTCCATCTCGTGAGGTGGGCCTTTCCTTCTGGTGCTCCAATATCACAAAAAAAGGGGGAGTGGGGATTCTTATTCGCAAAAGTCTCCGGATGGTGACTCTTGACACGTGGACGGATAACGAGGAAAGGGCTCTCGTGGTGGTGGGGAACATTCGCGGCACAATTTTCACCCTGGCTACACTCTATGCACCTAATCAGGGGCAGAGTAGGTTCCTTCATAAGACTGCGGAGAAGGTCTTTACCATGGCACAGGGACACATAGCTCTTGGGGGAGATTTTAACACCTGGATGGACAGTTCGATGGATAGACAAACCAGGGCAGATGCACATAACCCACCCACCTCTCAGGATGAAGCCGAAATTAAACTTACCCTTGACCCATATGGTCTTACTGACAGTTGGCGTCACTTGCACCCAGCAGATAGATGCTTCACCTTCCACTCCCTCCCCCACGACACGCTTACGCGTATTGATTATATCTTCCATAGCGATGGCCTTCTGCGGATACTTCATGCGGCGAATATTCATCCCACAGCGTGGTCAGACCATGACATGGTTGTGATCGATTTGTGCTTGGATGACTTGGCCCCTCGAAACTCCAAATGGAGGTGCAACGATTCCCTATGGACTGACTCGGTCTTCAAAGAATCCCTTGAAACTAAGATTGAGCAATTTTTTCTTACCAATGATACCGGAGAGGTCGGGAAGGTAAATGTATGGTAAGCTGCTAAGGCCACCTGAAGGGGGGTACTCATTAGGGAAGGGGCCCAAAAAAAGAGAGAGCGTGCTCTGATAGAAAAAAACATTAGGGAAAAGCTCCACATAGCCCAGAAATTAGTACAATCTTTCCCGTGTGATAGACCTAAACACATGGCTGAAGCCAGACGGCTCAGGGAAGAGCTCTGACTATTCATCGTCGGTAAGACAGCCCGAACCCTACAATATTTAAAACAAAAATACTATGAAAAGGGCGATAAAGCAGATGCCCTTCTAGTGGCTCGTCTTCGGGCGCAGAAAGCTGAGAGATGGGTAGATCGTATTGAAAGGGACGATGGCACCCTCATAGATACGATCATCACGTCTCCTGAGGGGATACAGGAGGCATTCGCCTACTTTTATGAGGATTTGTACACATGCGACCCCCCCCTATGAAACATTGACACTTACCTTAGAGAAGTTCAGATCCCCACACCCACATCTACAGAAGCCGAATCCTTAGACACGCCAGTCACTGAAGAAGGAGTCACAGAGGCCATAAAACGTCTAAAGACTGGGAAGGCCCCGGGAGATGATGGTTTCACACCCGGATTCTACAAGGCTTTCTCTACACTCATCGCCCCCTTCCTTGCATCCTTATTCAATCACATTTTCGAAACAGGCCAGGCACCCCCGTCCTTTTCACAAGCTCTTCTTGCTGTCATCCCAAAAGAAGGGGGAGATCCCACGCGTTGTAGTTCCTACCGCCCCATCTCTCTTCTGAATATAGATGCTAAAATATACGCGAGAGTCATTGCAGCCCGACTCGAAACATACTTACCACGGTTAATTCACTCCGACCAGGTTGGCTTTGTCATCCGGAGACAAGGTGCAGACACCATGAGGAAAACTTTACATCTTATTTATGAGGCGCAAGGAATGGGAGGGGACCCATCTCTTCTGTCACTAGATGCCGAGAAGGCCTTCGACAGGGTGGCCTGGGGCTTCTTAGAAAGGGTGCTAGTCTGGAATGGTTTGGGGCCGAAGTTACGCCGTGCCATTACGGCCCTGTACACATCTCCCTCAACGTCAGTGACAGTAAACGGGGGCTATTCGCGATGGTTCCCTTTGGAAAGGGGAACGAGGCAGGGTTGTCCACTGTCAGCAATACTATTCGTGCTCTCTCTTGAACCGTTGGCACAGAGATTGAGGCAGGATGCTAGAGTAAAAGGCATTATGGTAGGAGACTGCGAATACAAACTAGGCCTCTATGCGGATGATATACTACTGCACCTAACTGATCCCCTAAGTTCTGTCCTGGCCGCAATCAGCATTATCGAAGAATATGGGGAACTGTCTGGCCTTAAAATCAACACCGAAAAGTCGATCCTCCTTCCACTTGACAAAAGTGGAGACTCTGAGGCAGACCGATTCGCTCCCTTAGGAGTAAAGGTCGGCCTCACCACGCTTCGATATCTGGGTATTAATGTGACCCGAGACCTTGACTCCCTTTATGAGGCTAACTTTCCCCCACTATCGCTCTCCCTTCAAAAGGAAATCCAAAGGTGGTCCAGACTTACCATCTCCTGGCTGGGCTGATTAAATGCAATAAAAATGGTGATTCTCCCTAAAATACTTTACCTGTTTCAAATGCTCCCCATTAAAATGCCCCAAGAATACTTTACTAGCATGAGAAAATCCCTCTTAGCCTTCCTGTGGCAGGGCCAGAAGCCTGAGAGTCCCCAGATCCTTGCTACAGCTCCGGAAGGACAACGCGGGAGTGGTCTTCCCGGATATAGAAGCATACTACAGGGCAGCCCAACTACGTGTCCTTGTCCCGCACGTCAGGCAAAAGTCAGAGCCACAGTGGATAGCCCTAGACAACCATCATCTCCGACCATTCATTTTAGGCGAATGTCTATGGGTTCCGGGGCCCCAATTGCGAAATAGTGTTAAAAACCACCCTATTATTGGAACAATATGGGCAATCTGGACACCAGGTAAGAAAATGGTGGGAGTTACAACCTGGCCATCTCCCCTTGGACACCTATGGTCACCGGGGATCCAGGATGCTATCCCAGACCCAGGGAGCTTCGAGACATGGTACGATGCGGGATTAGAGAGGGCTGGTCAACTCTGGAGAGATGGTGCCTTTATTACAATTCAGGATTTACAGGAGGCACTCGACATAGGGCCGCTCTCGGTCTTCCTATATCTCAGACTTAAGGGGGTGATGACAAGGGCGATATGGAAAGAACAATTACAAAGGGATCTCACCCCGTTCGAAAGCATTCTCAACACGTGTACGAGTTCAAAGGGCTTGATAAGCGCAGTGTACTCTGCGCTGATTGAGGTTGATATTATGCCATCACACACATTGAGGAACAGGTGGGAATCAGACATGGGAAGGCAGATTCCGCAAAAGCTATGGCTCCAAATTTGTAGAAGGACAGCGAGATCTTCCATATCCTGCCAATATAAATTGCATGCCGTCAAGTTGTTGTACAGGTGGCAATATGACCCGGTCCGGCTGGTCAAAATGTATCAAGGAATAAGCCCACATTGCTGGAGGGGCTGTGGAAAGAGGGCCGATTACTGGCATATGTGGTGGGGATGTGAGGCGGTCCAAGCTTACTGGACGGAGGTCCTCAGCTGGATCAAGGAGCTGGATGATGATGACAGAGAGATGCACCCACTTCTGATCTTGTTCGGCTTGGTTGAAATGGAAGACAATTAAAAAGGCGCCCAAAATGATTCTGGGTTTACTGCTGGCCGCTCGAGCGTGCCTCACCATGGTGTGGAAGAGAGCAAGGCTCCCTAATAAAACCGAATGGCTGAGTGTGGCCTTGAATATATATAGAATGGACAACCTTACGGCTTTCCTGCATGGAGATCGCACTTCAGTTGAGAATGCATGGTTGGAATTTCGGGCTAAATATGTGACATAACAAATGTGTGCAAAGCGTTTCTATGTTTGGAGCCATTTTAGTTGACGGCTGAATCTTGCTGCTATGTTAAACTTGCAAGTTCTAATATGTCTATGTACCTGATGTCAGGTAGTTAATATTGGTTCGGAGATAGATACTGGTCTCTTCCAGCCCTTCAGGCGGTACTATGTGCAAGGGGGTGAGGGAGGAGGGTAGGGGTAGTTGGGTTTGATGAACCTATTCAAAGTTGATGCGATGTGCATCAGATCCTAAACATTTTACACACTGTATTACTATCGATGTGATATCCTTTTTTTTGTACCTGACCGTTCGGTTGCAAATGCCTGTACATGATTGTCAAACTTTTATTTCAAAAACTAATAAAAGACACATTTAAAAAAAAAAAAATCTATGCAGTGTCATACTAGGGGAAGTGAAAACTCTCATGGAGCAATGCTCAAGGAACAAAATTTAAGATCACAACATGAAACGCATGACTCAAAAAATCTGATCCATGATGCTCCGGCGTCGCTTATTGACCTTGTTTCTGAAAGTGCTGATCGCGAATTAAGATCTACTTGTATGGTCTTAGAGACAGGCGAAGTGGATGCAACAGATTTATCTATGTATAGACCTCGCAAAGAGAGACGTCTTGCAAAACGTGCTGGATTACATAAACAAGCTGCTAAGAAGAGATTAACTGTTTCTAATCAAAAAACAACCCGCTACCTCTCTTAATTCAACTTCCATTTTGCCCGAAAAGGGACCGGTAGTGCAGCATCTAATGAATCCTAAAAAGAAATGGCCAAAAGGTCGGGGTGCTCCTGGCACACTGACCAGTTGGTTGTTGATTGATGATCTCCTTGTGGGACCAATGAAGCTGCAATACTGGTGCCTCAACCTATTGCCGAACATGGTGAATTGACATTCTTATTGGCAGAGCATGCCCTTTTGGCCTCTGGAAATATGTGTCAAGCTAATCCAGTACAATCCCAATCACCAAAATGCCCACCATGCTGCCCGTTATGAGGGAAACAAAAACATTCACATTGAGTAGGGGTCCGACGACATTCACTGATGGCCGTACAAACAGGTCCGATCTCCTTAATGTGTGCAGTAGAATACCTGCATTATGTGTATTGTCCTCTGCAGATTTTAGCTTTGTTGAACCCGTGAAGGTTAATGGTGGTAATTACGTCTGTCTGCACTGTTCATCTGCTGAAGTGACCTTGTTAATCCGCAACCATCATTCATCCATTCAGAACGTGGGATTTGTCATTGATTGCCCCTCCCATGTTCCTATACCCCCAGTAATTAAGCCCCCCCCCCTTCAGCGGCGACTGTCTTGTTAGGAGCTGAGGCAGCAGTTAGGATAGTAGATACTGCCAACAAGGATGTTCTTGATGATGCCACAGGTTGGGATTGGTTTAGAAAGTTTCTAGTCTGCCAATTGGTCAAGTAAAAATGAACTTGGAATACGAGGGGGTTTTCCCATTTATTAGACCCAAAAAGATCACTGCCCTTATTATACAAATCTGATGTATTATTTATGCAAGAAACATGGCTTTGTTCAAAGATCCAATTAGAAGGCTATACATTGGTTCAACACTACACAATGCAAGGTGCTTGCGGTCATCCGGTTGGCGGCTTGATTATTGGCATGAAACACACTGTCCCACTAGTCAATGTGACAACATTCTTGCTATAGAAATTCTAATGAAAGTTGAAAGCTGAATGATCCCGATGTTGCTCATCAATGTATCCATCTCTCCTGAAGTGGACAGCCCAGATGAGATATTAGAGGCAATCAACATGATTTGTTCAACATGGATGACCACTCAAAGCCATGAATTTGCTCTAATAGGTGGTGAGCTTAAACGCAGCATGCAGAGACCATGTTCCCGGCCCTAATTATGAACTGTTAGGGCAAAAAGTGTTATGGGAAAAGTCTAGAGGTAATAAAAAAGGTAAGATGTAGATTGACACCCTGAGTGAGTGGGGTTATTGATGTACAACAGACGCACTTCTGGAGATTGTCCCGGCAAGTGTACATGGTCTGCTGGTACCTGTTCCTCAACCCTTGATTACTTCTTTGGTAGCAACTACTGTTCACAGAGAGTGATTTTAGCGACCATAATATCTTGATACTGGCCCTAAACATGCATACCGAATATCAAAAACTGGAGGCCCATACCGATGTCAAAGTAAACAGAGGTCACAGAATATGCTGGTCAGCTAAAAATCTTAGTAAGGCCACCATATATATTATTGCTCTTGTCTTAGATGAAGCTGATTATAGGTCTAGATGCAATGTAGAATATATTATGGGTCGATTGGAAACACATGCACATGATACGGCTGCCAAAAATTTGTAATTAGTGAGCGCAAACAAACATGCCTTTGATATCGAAATACGCGATGCAAAGCGATAAATGTGGCGCCAAATTAGGTGTGCATGGACGTAATTGGAGTGTAAATGATTGTGTGGAATAAAAGTTAAATGTATACAAAATGAGTTTAAGAACTGGCTAAGAAGGCAAATATACTCTGTCCTTAATGGACAGTGGCAATCCACGTTCTCGTTACTTTGTAGTGGAAACATTAGATCTATTTGGAAAATGCTAGCCAGAGCCAAAGGTGACTCCCGATGTACAATGGTGAGCCCAATTCCAGAGTATAGGTGGAAGGAACATGTTTTGTTGAATTTTGTGGCCAAAGAAGAATTAGTCTTTGAAAATGACTATGATGGGAGTTGGGTACCAGTCCCTTGTATTAGCGAAATCCATAAGGCGATAGTAAATCCAAAGAGCTCTCGAGCACCCGGACCAAATGGGCTGTCTAATGCTGTCCTTAAATCTGATGCTGAGGCATGAGAAAAAGTGTTGTACATACTTTTTTGCAAGATATGTTCTGAAACAGTCATCCCTCCCTCGTTGAAGTCAGCTATTCTCTTACCAATACACAAAAAAGGGGATAGATTATATCCTGCAAATTACCAACTTCTATCCTTGCTAGATGTCACAGATAAATTGTTCACCACCTTTGTGTTGAAATCACTCCAGACCTGGGTTGAAGAAAACAACATATTACACAACACCCAAACTGGTTTCCAATGTGGTTCTGCGACCACACACAATATCAGGTTACTGGATGCATTAATGTGTGAAGCCGCACAAAAGCGAAAACCAACACTCTACGTAATTTGGGTGGATTTCAGTGCTGCATTCGACTGTCAACTGAGTCACTCTATGGAAGAAGCTACAGGCCCAGGGCTGAAAACCTATTTTCTATCATTATACATCTGTATTCTGGTAACAGTGTACAAGGGCGACTCGATAACACTGGGACAGTGACATCCCTTACAGGTGTGAACAGAGGGGTTAGGACAAGGTTGTATCCTGGCTGCACTTCTGTTCAACCTATATTTAGCTGATCTTCCTGCAAAATTGCTGGTTGTCGAGGGATGTTTCATCAAACTCGGCTCTAGACACATTGCGAGCCTACTTTATGCAGATGACCTTGTTCTATTAGACGCACAATAAAAGGAGCTGAAAATAAATTCGAGGTCCTCATTGCGTTTGCATATGAAAATGAACTGGTGATTAACATGAATAAGACCAAAATCATGATAGTAGCAGGTAGCAGGCCCGCAAGAGTACATTTTCAAATTGACTCCCATAGAGTTGAGTATGTTGATAGTTACCCCTATCTAGGAATCGGACTGATTGCTGATAGAAACTGTAAATCAATTGTAGAGACTAAGAAAAGGAAGGTAAGATAGCTGACTTGCTTGATTAGTAAATTTGCAAGTCAGTCTGCAGGATATTTGATTGAAAGCATCCTCAAACAACATAAGCAAAGTTTTACACCTGCAATATATGGTCTCCAGGCCCTAGCTATGAAAGATCTCACATGGCTTAATGTAGTTGAGGGTACCTTCTGGAGAAAACTGTTGCATTTGTCCCCATCCACCACAATGGCTTACCTCCGCCTTGAATTGGGATTGGTTTAATTGAAAAGTCAGGTTTTAATACGTAGAGGTTCCCTCTACATTAAAAATCACTGCTTTCCCCAATGCCCGCTGTTACATTTTATGGGTAAGAACGATGACCTGAAACCCTTTAATAACTTTGTCAAACTAAATGACGAATCTTTTAAAGACATGAGCTGGAGCCCTGATTATACACGTGGTACAAGATTTGGAGTATTGAAGGCTATTTTTAAACATAAGCTTGAACAGCAGGACTGGATTAACTATGCTCATCTCCAAACACTGCATAGTTTCAAGTATATATCAGCCATCAGCCATCAATATATCTCAAAACTCAACAGTACCTTTTGAAATGCCCATGTCCTGCTGCTCGTAAATTCATAATACAATTGAGAGCAAACCAACTCCCAGTGCTCGCAATACAAGGAAGTCATAGTAATATCCCCATTGAACAAAGAATATACCAAATCTGCAATTGTCAGCTGAATATTGAAACCCCCAAGACACGTCTTGGCATGTTGTCCAAAGATGGGAACACTCTATATGACTAACCTGAGTCGGTTAAGTAACTATGATGCCATAAATAATTATGACTTTTGGAATTTCTGTTTAAATTCTAACCTCCAAACGGTTCACATAGCACTATTTAAGATCTGGAGTGATGTATCAAAGAACATAAACATCATGAGTACACACAACTGAGGAAAAATTCTGTGTTATTGTCCTGTAGGGGCTATTTAATTAAAACTACTGGAAAGTACTTGAAGAAATAATATGAAATTAAAAGAAATTAATTTTAAATTAATCATTGATCGTAAAGGTTTTATAACTGATTTAAAAAATTTCAATCTGGAACTTATATGAATTTCTAGTTAGTTATTTTTAGCTGTTCTTAGGAGGATGTTTATCAATTGTAGACAATTCACCTCAGAGACCATTAGCTATAGTTGCGACATGCTTAAAGATAAGGGTCAAGGTTTTCATGTAATATGAGATAATGAAATGCTATTTGCCAAATATTTTAGGTTATGCTATGTCTTAGATGTTTTGGATGATTTAGATGTCTAGACGTTTATACATGTTTTACAGTTTATGTTTTTATATATCTTATATGTCCTATATATTCTTTATGTTTTTTAAAGTTTCATAATGAATCAATACAAATAAATAACCCCAGCATCCATACCAGCACTTGCCCTCGTGTACCCTTCCCGGACTAATCTGAATCTGTCTGATCCACCCCTCCCTCGCACATTTCCCTTTTCCACCTCCCCCGTACTTGCCATTTGTGGCTCACCCCAGCACTTGCTCAGCCCCCTTGGCCCCACTGATGCACTTCACACTCTCATCTGCCCCCCTGTCCCCGTTCCCTGCCCTGCCCCACATTTCCTCCCTCCCTTGCTCTTTTTCTGTCTCTGCACTTGCACGGTAAGTATGTCACAAGGCCTAGCAGGACCGTTACTGTTAGTTTTTCCCTACGCTCCCCCCTCCCCTCTTTTTTCTCTTGTGCCGCCTGGAATGACTTGTTTGTAGGTGCCATACAAATATCCAATAAATAGAATAAATAAACGTCACACTTAACAAGGGAAATGGTTGGCTGATTTACTGGAAACACCAACATCCCATCGGCATATCACAGGGCCTAAACCAATGTGGATCTTGTTCACAGTGTATGTCAGTGCTGGCCAGAATTATTAGATGTTACTCTGTGAATTCAAAGGATATCCAGATCAAACCATAAAAGAAGTGTAGAGGTTTGCACAAGTGAGGGTATGCAGAACGCATATAAAGAAAGGGATGAAATCGAAATGGCCAAGATGCCTTAATGAGGCTACAAATTCGGATTCACAGGCCCTGCTGAACCATGCCCTCCCTTTCCTGACTATGTGTCCCCAACACCTTTTCCAGAAGACATGCTATCAACAAGATAAGGAATGTTTGTTCCGCTATTTGCACAAATTCCGAGGAAGCCATCATTGCTGCCCTTACCCACTGGTTTGCTTGATTACTTGTTGTACTGGTGTCTGGCCTAGAATAAATTAACGTGATTCTTCCCACTCCTGCTTAAAGAATCTACTGAGAGCTCAGTTACCCAGAACACTTAATCTGCTGCATGTAACATCTACTGCATGTAGCATTTCAATTACATTCCCCATATCTTGAAAGGATTGCGTTGACCCTTAAACAACATTGTAACGTTCAAGTCATCTGCTCACTCCAAACATGTAAAGCAATGTACACGTCGCACCTATGTGAAGCAATGTATAAGTCGCACCATGCATAAATTACATGTGTGTTCAAAATGAATGAGGCACCAGGATGCATTCAGACAGCGTCGAACATTAAACTATCCCTTCAGCAAGCAACGTATATAAATCGAAACATGGGTCTTGAATAAAACGACTAGAAATATTACAACGTGATTAAAATGCACCAGTTCTTCCGCTGAAAATGTTGAACAGAGCTGAAGAAACCTGCAAAACCATAAAGTCAAAAGCTGTTTTACTGGCGAAGATGTTAATCTGACATCTGTTGTTTTGCAAAAAAAGGTCCCTAAAGCGAATGCATCCTGCACACGCCCTACACAAAATAGTACCAAGAAAAAAATAATGAGGTAATAGGGTAAAAAAATACATACACATTACAAACTCGAACTTGCTTTGGAAATGTCCAAGTCTGCTCATGACCAACTCCTGAAGAATACAGCCTACATCAGATGATTAATACATTTCTAAAGTTGATCCTGGAAATAGCCTGGTAAATTTGGCCATTAACGGTTATATACATGGAACATGGAGGCTTTACAATTCACTCACAGTTTTTAATGTTTCGGTTTCCTGCTGCAGTTCCTGAAGTCGATTCTCGCTCTGGGACTCAATGGCTTTTTTCTGCAGTTCTAGTTCTTCCAAAGCGAGGCAGTCCTGCTCCTTAGCCTGAATTGTATTCAAATATTCTTCACGATTCTTCACCTAATGGAAAAATAGAAATCTGTCTAGTAACCTTTGCGGGCTTTCTTTTAAAGACAGTACCGGTAAATGTGTCAAAATTAAGTATCTGCCCCCTCCATTTTAATTAAGACAAGCATGAATTAACAAAACACAATTAATCAGAGTATTTCTAACCTGGGCAGGTCACTATACATCTGGTGTTTGCATTGTGAATGTATCACATTGAAGAACTTTGGCTTACAGATGGCCCTTTAGCACCACCTAATGGCCAAAACTAAAAAGGGAAGTTGCATAATAGAAAGGGGTGGATAAGATGGAAGGGAAAACAGTGAGTCCTTTCATCATTGGCCGGGGTTATGTTCTTTAGTTCCTTCCCAAAGTACAAGAAGGAAGAAGCTTGTCTGCTTGCTGTCAGTCAGCATCCTGTACCAGAGTGTTGAAGCTTTTGTAGAGAAGGTCCATTTCCTGATGTTATGAATTTCTTACACTCTAATCGTATAATGTATTGGTAGAGCCAGTCACGACAGTGTTTTGTAGGTAAAGCATGTGGTTTTGAAAGTAACGCATGTTTGAAAAGGCAACAAATGGCAAATCTGACTTTTTTCTAGAGTTTTTTCTGTTGCCTTAAATTACGTTTTAACACATCGATTGCTTTCCGTATCCTCTAGCTTCTCGTTTTCACGTGATATGGCCAACCTGATTAATCACTCACCAATGCCACCTCCTGACAGCTGCAACCTCACTATGTCACTTATACTATGCCGTAAGTAGCCAATGGGCTTCAGCCTGTGGAACACCAACACACACTGACAGCGTGATGCAACATTCAATACTATCATCTGCATGCAGACAGTGGCCTGCAAAAAGCACCAACTCCCAGCAAAAACGAACTCAACTGATGGCAAAGTTACACTGCATATCTTAATCAAAAGCAACGTTTGCTCTACTACTCTCCCTCCCAAAACACAACCCAAAGTGCCAATAGGTCATGCAAATGTCAGAGGTTTAGCTATAATTAAAATCTGCAGCAGTATAATAGCATTTGCATTTTCTGTAGTGGGTATTTAATGTATCCAAGAGAAGGTTTTCAAGATGTTGGTTTAAAGGGGTAAGAGTGACAGGAAATAATGCCATTTATGAATTTGAATGTGGTGTGAGAAAATATAAAAAAGAATTGTGATGAGCAAAATTATTTGAATCTCTATCTCTCTCTCTCTCTCTCTCTCTCTCTCTGTGGTAAGCACTGAAATATTAATAAGACTTTGCCGCTGACAATTTAATATCAATTTAGAATGTTCTTGCTTACACGAACTATAAAATCTGTTTGCGAAGTACAAAATGCTTTGGTCATTTTTGTAGGGTAAAATAAGAAGGCAACCGGCCTCTGCCTGTTCCCAGAAGAAGTGTTACATTGGGCAACTTTGGTCACCCAAACTGGAAGAGCTCGCCAACCCTACTGTTAAGAGCAGTTCATATTTGGGTAAAGAAAAGTCAATATGAAAATATTCTAACGGGCGGGGAACTGAGAAAGAACGTGTGAAACTGCAGTTAACTTCACATATGAAAATTTAAAAAAAAACTTTATAAGTTATGTTCTCCATAAAAGCTTGCCAAATTTGGCATGCAACAGTTTCTAACATTATTCCAACGTTTCCGTGCCTAAAATGATTTCTGAAAAAAGTTTTTTTCCATGGGAATTACAAGCTGTATTACATCGCAATGTACAAGTGAAAAACCATTTGTAGGCTAATTTCGCCCTCTGGTGCACACTTAATGGAGTTGTGCTGCAAGAAAAAACAATGAGCTCGGAATTAAGACAAGGGGTCATATATGCTGGGTTTAGCAAACTTGGTATGTACGTATACACTTTATTCGAGTTGCACTACAGTACAATTCATTAAAGTGTAAAAGAATAAATATAAACATTTTTAAAGAATAACAAAACAGGAAAAATAACGGGCCAGTCACGATCTTGACAAGTACATCACGAGGATACCTTTAACTCGCGAGTTGGCGTACGCAAAGCCCTTTGTATGAAAGAATTCACAATGGACAAAACCCAGGATTCGTTACAGGTTATTAAGTGATGAACGACCTCATTACAATTCCAGACAACCTTTCAGGATCAGAACCAGATAATAAGTGCTAAAACGCGCACATCCTGTCTACCCTCTCTTCCTCTACCACTTCTGGTCCGTCTAAGGCCGTCTCTCCTCCTCCTTTCTCCTGTTCACCCCTGACTATGCTTCTAGACAAGTCTGATCTATGAAAGTCTCATCAAAGCAGGTTCTCCTCAGCTCATCCAGAACAATCAAGGACCACATCAACACCATTGCTCCAGTCTTGGATGATTTCTGCAATCACTCCTTTGCCACTGGAACTTTCCCCTGCCCCTTAAGCACTCGCTTGTGCACCCTAAAAAAACTTGCCCGATCCTTCCTCTCCGGCTATCACCCGATCTCCATCACTCCTTTCCTGGGAAAACTCTTGGAAAAGCTGGCCGTGTCCCAGCTTAATCTACATACTGTATCTGTTGGTTGCCTCCATGACCACCAGTCTGGCTTCAGAGCTGCTAGAAACACAGACACTTCTATCCTTGAACACCCATGAAGATTTGCGCTCCAATATTGACTCTAATCTCCCTTATTATATGCTATGATATTTTAATGATATCGCGTCCATACACAAGTGGCAAGGGAGGGGTACAAGGGAGAACAAAACAACGATCTTACTAGGCCCAGTGACATTTAGAACGCACAAGTGCAGGGGAGAGTGAAAGGGGGGGGGGGGGAGTGAAAGTGGAGGTTTGGGAAGTGCTGAATACGAGATCAAAAAAACAACAAGAAGTGTGGAAAGCAGGAGGCCAGTGCAAGAATAAGAACAGACAACGGCTGTCAAATAAGTGTGGGTAAAGGGACTATAGAGTTGCAGATACAGACACAAGTGCAAGACGGTTGCCAGGAGGCAGTGCGGGTATGCAGCTGGGTGGGGAGGGATCTGGCCTGGATTCAGAGGGTAGCCAGGTGCCCAGTGCAGAAACAGAAGAGACCAGCAGCAGAGAGTAAGAGAGAAGGCAGAAGCAAAGAGGAAGGTCTTGAGGTGCTTCCAGAACCAAAGATGGTCAATTTCAGCGAGGCAGGGAGGCTGTTCCAGAGGGAGGCCCCCAGCCGAATAAAGAGATCTACCACCGACTCGTCACTTGGAGAAGCGATTGACCCTGAGGGAGTTGGAGGAAGACGAGTGAAGAGCTCGAGTAAGAAGGTATTTCCAAAGGGAGAGTTCAAGGTATTTCAGACCCAGGCCCCAAAAGGCCTTGTGGACAATGCAGATGTCTTGGACTTAATCCTTGCAGCCACTGGGAGCAAGTGAAGAGATTTCAGGGCTGAAGAGATACAATCCCATGGCTTGAGGCCAAGGACAAGTCTCGCAGTCCTGTTCTGGATGAGTTGCAGAGGGCGAACAGTGGTAGCAGGCAGAATTACAAAGAGGCTGTTGCAGTAATCCTGCTTAGAGAGAACCAGAGCTCTGGAGACAGTGAGCTACTGTGGGAAGTAGAGGAAAGGAAAAATACCCCTGAAGAGGTGCAGTTGATAGTTTGACTTCTTAGAGACGTCAGAGATATGAGGAGAGAAGTAGAGTGTGGAGTCGAAGGTGACCCTGAGGTTCTTAGCCTCACAGGTGGGAGCGGGAAGGGGGCCAAGGGAGGCAGGCCAGAGAGTTACAGGAAAGGAAGATGCAGGAGTGCTGATAAGGAAGATCTCGGTCTTACTTGCATTAAGGCAGAGGTCGTTGGCGGCACACCACTCCTGGATTGCAGACAGACACTCAGAGATGAGAGAGGGAGCAGAGGTGGCAGAGGGGAGTCTGAAAACGGGCAGTTATCCGCATAGCACTGAAAGTTGGAGCTGAAAACAGCAATGCAGTGAGCAAGGGGTGCCAAGTATTGGTTGAAGGCCGTTAGTCCTCATTCTCCTTGAGCTATCCTCTGCTTTTGAAATGGTCAACCATGCCATCCTGCTCAATCATCTCTGGGACAACCTTGGTATTACTAATCAGACCCTGGTTTGGTTGACCACCTTTCTCACCGACCGACCCTCTCCGGTCCAACTGGGGTCTTTCCTCTCTTCTATCCCTCTCTCTACTTGTGGCATTCCCCAGGGGCATAACCTCTCTCTCCCTGGCTCTTCAACCACTACCTGGCACCTCTTGCCCACTGCATCGCTACTTTCTGCTCCAATTTTCAATGTTATGCGGATGACACTCCGCTCTCTTTCAGGCTCCCCTCAGCCACCTGTGCTTCTCCTCTCATACCAGAATGTCTGGCCGCAATTTAGGAATGGTGTGTCACCACTGATCTCTGCCTTAATGCCAGTAAGATTAAGACCCTCATCATTGGGACACCCGCTCCCACCTTTCCTCTCTCTCTGGCGACCCACTCTGGGCCCTCTTCCTGCTCCTTCATGTGAGGCTAAGAACTTTGGTGTCATCTTCGACTCCATCCTCTCTTTCTCTCCTCACATCTTTGACATCTCTAAGAAGTCAAACTATCAGATGCCCCTCCTCAGACGTATTCTTCCTTTTCTCACTTTCCCCCAGAAGCTCACTGTCTCCAGAGTTCTGGTCCTCTCTAGGCTGGGCGATTGCTAAAGCCTCTTTCTAAATCTTCCTGCCTCTACTCTTCAACCTTTACAATTTATCCTGAACAGGACTGCGAGACATGTCCTTGGCCTCAAGCCCAGGGATCCTACCTCTCCAGCTCGGAAATCTCTTCACTGGCTGCAAGGATCAACTTCAAGACCCTCTGCATTGTTCACAAGACTTTCTGGGGCCTGGGACAGCTCTACCTCCAACCTTCTCTTCCAAAACATCTTTCTTCTCGAGTTTGCCGCTAATCCACCTCCAACTCTCTGAGGGTCAGACGCTTCTCCAAGCAGAGGGTTGGGGGCAGATCTATTTCCTCAGCTGGGTCTCCCTCAGGAACAGCCTCCCTGCCTCCCTCAAACTTGAGCAGAACCACCTTCGGTTCCGGAAGCAACTCAAGAACTTTCTTTTTGCTTCCGCTTTCTCTCTTCCACTCCCCTGCTGATGCACCCGACTGCTCCGCGCACTGGCCACCTGGTCACCCTCTGAACTTGGGGCCCAGGCTCCTGCATGGCCAGTTGACGTTGCACTGCCTCCAGGCTCCCCAGCACTTAAGGGTCTGTATCTGCAACATTACAGTCCCTTCCATCTGCACTTATGAGCCACCCGCTGGCTTCACTTGTGAGTTAACTGAATTCCCCCTTCCGCTCTCCCCTGGCACTTCTCCCCTTCCCTCTTATCCGCACTTGCGCGATCTGAATGACACAAGGCCTAGTCAAAATGTTATTTTGTCTTCCCTTGTTTCCCCTCCTTGTTTTGTCGTGCCTAGAAACACTTGTGTACAGGCACGTTATAAATACCCCATAATATCATATCATATTGTGGACATAACAGTATAACATGTAAGCTGGTTTCTTCCTTATCTAAACAGAAAGGAAGATATCTATGTCTTAAGCCCCCTTCTTCCAAGTAGCTGCCCATCCATTTAGAGGAAGTACATAAAAACATAACCTGGTGATAATACCGCTTTCAAACCTATACATAACACAATCTTAATACTGCTGAATACCTTCAGTTGAAATGAGTAGGTACTCTGCAATCTTCAAGATTAAAGCAACATCAAGTTCCCCCAAACCCTCTTGCAGTGACGCAAAAGTTTGAAGTTTGATTCCCATTTTGGAATGTACAACATTAGTGGACCATAAGGTGGTAGCTTAAACAGCGGCCAAAGAATTTAAAACATGATCACACCCAGGGATCTTTATGGTCAAGAGATAAGAAAATCCAAAATTAAGTTTGACAGAATAGCTTTGGAGTTTGAGCGTGTCAACAGCCACATCCTCTACACGCCCAATTATAACAGCCACCAGGTTACTGTTGTCAAGTGCCATAAGTACTCTTAACACATTCTCTGGAAGCCCCTGCTGTCGCAGGACCCTCCAGTTTTGACTGACTGAAGAAAAGCAGTGGAGAGGTTCATGAACATCACAAAAATAGGTTCATGCTTAATATAGTGGGAATTAGCTAGAATCAAATAAATACTTAGGAGCAGTGCCCATACAGTTCCTAAAACCGAGTTGGGAGTCTGATAAGATGTTAGCCTCGGCCCATTCGGTTAGGGAGAGGAAAAGAAGGGTGAACAAATATTTTATATGAGCTATCTAAAAGAGGAATGGGGTAATATAAAGATGGAAGGGCATTGCTGCTTTTTTGTAAATCAGGGACAATAATGCATACCTCCAGAATGAAAGTTCTCTATTCAACACTAGCATTGCATTGAATACAATATACACAATGATGGGCCAAAGGTGAGCGTCATATCTGATTATGTCTGTGGGTACCCTATCCAGGCTGGAGCTTTACCTGGTCTTTGGAGCTGAAACGCCTTTAAGTATATACGCCCAGGAGCAAGACAAGCTAGGGTAGGTATTATCTGGGCATGATTGTTTTATCGGGATGTACTGAAAAAGGTAAAGGATCCATTATCCCAGAACTAGATGGGGGCTGAAGGGGACTTGCATATAATCCCTTATAATGCTCTACCCAGCCATCAGCTGAGATGGTAGAAGCCAGTTTCAAAGTGGGCATTCTGGGGAAGAGGACAAGTCTTCACCAGGATCCCAGAATGTTTTATTGTAGTTTGCACAGGAGGCATCCAGGAACATGCCCCATTCGTTATTCACCAACTCTGCTTTCCTATTCTTAATCGCAGTCCTGTATTCACTCCTTCTCAGAGTTATATACCTACAGTCCAAGGGTTCCGATTTCAATGCCTTAAGTAAATAATGTGTTACCATTCTACAGGAAAGGTTGAACCAACCCTTCTTAGGGACACCTTTATATTTGCTAAATTCAACCTCAAAGTGACCTGTGAGGGACTGAAAGAAAATTTCGTTCTCAGTGTGGCAGGTCATCTGGTGAATTCTATGTGGGGGTCTTGGTATTTATCAGTTTCTGCATAATAATCATTTGGTCTAACATAATATTTTCACAAATGCGTCCTAGGGGTCCCAGTGAACAGAGCGCCGATTAGCACTGATACGCCAAGTCATTTTTCCAAGGTATATCTAGATTAGTCTGATTCACATAACTGTCTACCCTTTTGATGGTGCTGTGGCAAATGGTCACTCTCGGGTCTATCAATGATAGTGAAGTCGGAGATGTTAGGCCCTATATTAACAGGGATGCAGATGTAATCAATAAGGCTTTTCCGTAGGTGGTTCACAATGGTCCAATAATGTCTGAGACAAGATTATTGGAAATGCAAGGCATATCAATGTGCAGCCATAGAAGAAAAGCAGCAGCATAAATCATTCAAAAGCATCTGGCACATCCACTGTCACCTACCGAACAACGGGAACCAAGATGGACGTCAAGACCATTTATTTGGTTTCAAACTTTATCAGGGTTTATATACACTGGCAATGTAGGGGTAAGTGAAGCTGCTGAAACAAAAGAAAACGGAACTGGACCACCAAAATCATTAAGTTGTGTGCCCAAGTGTGAGTCTCTTGCGTTGGCCGAAGACTAAAGGGCGCCCAGAGTCTGGCATCCCAGTTACAGTTCATAGAGCAGTGACAAGGTTGAGTTACCTTCCTCTGTTCCAGTATAAGTTTTTTCAGATTTCCTGAATCCTATTCTTTGGCGTTTATGGCAGGTTTCATCCGTTTCCCCCCTAATGTGAGTGTCAGGCCCACTTCTCAGCTCTAACATGCAAGCCCTAATCCTCAGAATAGTACATCTTGGCCTGCTTAGTGCCAACTGGGCCCACTGAAACTTGATTGCTCTGGTCGGCTAGGCCCAGAAGTTGCTCCTGATATTTCTTATTCCCCTGCGCTTTGTAAATGCCTTTCCTCCTCCTCGATATCACTCTCCCCAAATGCCACAATAACCTCTGTGTTGCTCCCAGGCCCTACGGTTGCCTCCTTCATCCACTTCAATCTTGGTGCATCAATCTCATTCCCCTCTTTCTGTCTTTGATACTTCCCTCTATCATTGTTGCAGTCTTCATCTTCACTTCCTTCAACTTCTCACCTCTACCTTCTCCAGGCCTCAAACCCTCCTCCTCCAGATGTAAAGTCTGCCAACTCTCTCTGCCAGTCACCTCTAACTGTCAACTCCTCTTCCTTCAAATGTAATCTCCTTCATTTCCTCTGCTACCTCTCTCCAGCTTTTTCCACTTCTGCCATCTCCTGTACTCTCCTTCATTTCCTCTCCTGTCCTACCGCTGTGTGGCGACCAATTTACTTTATGGATACTTGAAGACAATTTTAGGGTTGTTTTGGAGGACGGGACCTGGGCTTCTGTGGTGCCTTAGTGTGGGAAGGGCTCCGTAATGTCGGCTTTAATTAGGGATATGGGGAAAGTGTTTAGTGGTCCTAATGTGATTTACATCTGCCAGGTGACTTGGACAGTGTGGGGATGCTCTGCATTTCGGCCCCAGGTCCATCATCCCCCCGCTTTGGGAGGCAACACAAGCCCATTCCCAACATCCTCAAGGCATGGTATTAGATGACAAGTTACTTTCTTACCTGGTAACGTTCTTTCGATGGGATGGTCTGACGACGTATTCCATATCTATGACATGTAATCACCACAGCTGTGCTGCTTTGGAAAATCTTCAGCGTCTGCGTCCTTCGTCGATGACATCGATACGCCGCCCTCGAGGACCTCCTCCGACGGCCGACGTCACTGGATGTTATAAGTAGGACGCACGACGCCCGTAGCCTCAGTTGTAGTTTTTTTCCCAGAACGTGTGGCACCAGTCTTCTGCCAGTCTGACACACAAAGACTTGCGGAAACGTAAGCTGCAATCGCATAAGAAATTCTGTAGCGGGGAAGGCAGGGAGGGAGCGATATGGAATACGTCGTCGGACCATCCCATCGAAAGAACGTTACCAGGTAAGAGAGTAACTTGTTCTTCGAGGGGATTGGGTCCTCTGACGTATTCCATATCAATGACAGACTCCCAAAGCAGTACCAATGCAAGGAGGTGGGAAAAGAATTTAGAAAACAGAAATTTAGAATGCCCAAAGTGCGGAGTAAAGGACCACCTTGCCAAAGGCCAGATCCTGTCCACGGATCGAATCAAGGGAGTAGTGACGTACAAAAGTAAGTACCGAAGCCCTGGTGGCTGCATCACAGATGTTATGAATAGGAACACCCCTCTGTAGGGCAGTAGAGGCAGCCATACCCCTGGTAGAATGGGCCCGCAAGCCGACCGGTGGGTCCTTACCCGCCAAGCGGTAACACTCAGAGATAGCCAGAATAATCCAGCGAGACAAAGTCTGCTTCGTCACAGCTTGTCCCAAACGCTTTCCAGCGAAAGCAATGAAGAGTTGATCGTCCACTCTGACCCGGGACATTCGTGAAATATAAAAGCTTAACGCTCTCCTAGGATCAAGCCTATGGAGCCTCTCCTCTTCCTTACCAGGATGTGGAGGAGGATAAAACACCGGAAGAACAACCTTCTGGTATAAATGAAATTCCGACACCACCTTCGGAAGAAAGGAAAGACGAAGTCTAAGGACAACCCTGTCCTTATGAAACACAGTGAAGGGTGGCTTAACTGAAAGTGCCTGTAACTCACTCACTCTGCGAGCGGAAGTGACCGCAACCAAAAATACAGTTTTAAGAGTTAACAGTCTCAAAGCGCATGAATGCAAAGGCTCAAACGGAGCACCCATCAGAAACTTGAGAACAAGGTTCAAATCCCAACCGGGCACCTGGAAAGGTGACGGAGGGAACACATTAGTGAGCCCTTTCAGAAATTGAAAAATTAAAGGAATTTTAAAATAGGAACACTCTTCAGACGAACGCTTAAATATGGACAGCGCCACCAGGTAACCTTTAACGGTACCCACTTGCAAGCCCCTGTGGGCCAAAGAAAGCAAAAAAGACAGAACCATGGGAATGTCACATGCAAAAGTATCCACATTCTTAACCCTGCACCAGGAGGGATGGTAGGATACGATGCCTGCTTTGACAGGGCAGTAGCCGCCTGCACCACCAAACTCTCCGGAGTGGGGTGCCTGGTCAAGTAGCAGGGGTCGCTACTGGATGGGCGGTATTTTTGCGGAAAACACTTGCCCACTGCCGGGAGACTCTCCGGAGCAGTCCAAGCCGCCGCCACCCTCCTCTGTAGAGCCATATGGAACGGCAGTACCGGGTCAGTTGGCGGACTTTGGTCGAGGATATCCGTAAGGTCATCCTGAAGAAAATCCCCTGGGGGAGCAGACCAACCCAAGTACTCACTGACCCTAGACATAAGGCGCCGGTAAGAGGAGTCGGCATGAATGCCAGGCTCAGGCCTACAAAACTCCACCTCCGGAGATGTGTCCAGCCCACTGGTATTGTGCAGGGACTGTTGCAGGTGCTCAATCTGGCTATGGCCCGAGAGAATCTCGTCTGGCACCGTATCAGGAACCATACCATCATCAGAGCCCTCATCCACCTCTGAAATAAACTCAAGATGGCGGTAAGAAGGCACAGAATGTGGAACAAAGCCATGCTTGACCTTGGCCAGAGCATTTCTAGGGGGTTCCACCGAGCCCTGGGTACCCGCGTCGAAACAGCCCCGAAAGGTGTCGAGTGAATCGGCGTCGACGCCGAACGCGGCGCCGACAGCATCAATGGCATCGACACAGACCTCGAGGCCAGAGCCCCGAGCGTGTCCCTCGACAGCCTGGGTGCCGATGGCGTCGATGACTTCTTCGGAGGCGGGGCCTCGAAAGAGTCCTTCGATGACCTCAGCGCCACCGGCGTCGACGTCTTCCTCGAAGACACCACAGGTGCACATGGTCTCGAGCGCGTCGAGGACCGGGACCTGGCATGACGAGAACGATTCCCCTTGTCCGAGCGGGACCTCTACCGCGAATTGTGCCGACCACCCGAGCCCGAAGGCATGCGAGCAGTGTCTCTCGACCGATCACGACCGACCCCACTCAGAGGTGCGGACAGACCAGTGCCCTGCGATTCGAGAATCGCTAACATTTTCTTCCTGAAGGAAGCCCATTCCTCCGGCGTCGCATGCTTGGTGGGATAAGTGACCCGCCGACTGGCAGAGTCCTCGGATGGGGAAGGCGACCGATGACGGCGCTTACGGGAGTGCCTCGAAGAGGCAGAGGAGCGGCGGGACCGACTCCAGGACCCACTGGACTTCCGACGACGATGCGGAGAGTCGACCCTCGAATCGTCCGTCGAAAGCCCTACAGAGCTCGACTTCCGTGGCTTGGACACCTTACCTACCGACAACAACTTCTTGCGCTCCCGCAAGGCTTTGGACCTGAGCGACAGGCAGTCGACACAGTCATCCGTGTCATGGGCCTCCCCGAGGCACCAGAGGCAGGCGTCGTGCAAGTCCATCACCGACATCTTGGATCCACAGTCCCCGCACTTCTTAAAGCCCGGATGCGGGGTGGAAGACGAGGTAGACATTTTCACGAAGAATATAATTCACAATACGAACAGGTTCGAAGAACCGAGAAAGAACAGAAACTCCAAAGAGTCGAGGTGCGGCGAGATCTCCGTAGCGAACACGTTCGCGAAAAAACAGAACTGAGGCTACGGGCGTCGTGCATCCTACTTATAACATCCAGTGACGTCAGCCGTCGGAGGAGGTCCTCATCGACGTCATCGACGCAGGACGCCGAAGATTTTCTAAAGCAGCACAGCTGTGGTGATTACATGTCATAGATATGGAATATGTCAGAGGACCCAATCCCCTCAAACACCCTTTACTTTGTGCATACCCCCCATTCCTAAGCTTAAGTCTGATTCCATTACAGCACCAGCAGTCAAAGTTTTAACTGCTGCTGCAAACCCTCCAACAAGAAAATCTCGTTTGGGTTTGTTTATTTATAATGCGTGCCAGACTCGAAGGTATCAGGGCGCAGGGTACAGTGGAAGGTTACATGATTACTTTCAGCTTCGGCAAGTCAGTTACAGAGTAAGAAAGACAAAGATATGCACTACTCCCTAATACAGAACACTTTAGGGACATAGTAGACCTACAGGCAAATTACATTGGGTACATAAGGTATATATATATATATATATATATATATATATATATATATATATACACATATGTACATAGAGTCAGCTAGTAATTACATATTTACATTACATTTACATTACTTGACATTATTACATTTGAATGTACAAGGCTACAATGATGATCAGATGAACGGTCATACAGTCCGGTCAGGTATGTAGGTGAGTCAGGGTAAAGGTTGGTGCCAGAGGGATCTAGTGTGGTTAATTTTATAACTGATTATCTGAATCCCCAAACATATGACCCTTACTCCCAACACACAGGGCCAATGAAATTGGGGGTATATGGCACCCCCACAAGGCACCTGCATCGAGATGTGCAAACAAATGTTCTTAAACATGAATAGCTACGTGGATGCTGACCCTAAACACAGTCTTTGATATTACCAATGTAAAATGGCCAATAGGTCTAGCTTTTCCTGGTACCCACTCTTCCCAGCGGAGGGAGCCATGAAAATTAAAGCTAAAGGGCAAAGCGGTGAGGCAAGGGCAGTTGAGATGAAGGGAGAGAGGGAAAGGAAAAGCAGCACCTTTGAGAGAGAGATTGAGTAAAAGCAAGAGCATGCAGGAAAATAGAAGTTCTGATCAGCATACTGTCTTGAAAGTATTTGAATGTAAAAAGTTAAATTCATGCTGAATGAGTCTCTGATAAATGTGCTCGGAGGTACTGTATGTTGCAGGTCTTGTTAAAAACATGCTGATGTGAGATATAAATTTGTCTGCTGAGGGCACTTCTTCACGTGTCTCTAAAAATTGCCTTCATGTCTTATTCATACATGTCTTTGTATGATATGTGTCTGCTGAACATGCCCTCAGACAAACCATGTTGTAGCAAAGAACATTGGATCCCGAGGGGGGATGAGGAAGGCAATATAGGGTCTGCCTCAAGTTCATTTGGAAAATTTAGGAAGGGAATGTTTTTTATACCGGAAAACTGAGTTCTTTCCCAGGCACATCCCTTAGCTTAACAAGCAATTATTCACATATCTCATTTATATAGAACATCTCACAAGTCCATGTAAATGGCAGGATATCCATGGGCCAGAGGACCCCCCTAGTCGCCACCACTTAATCACTGTCTTGGGAGAGGGGCTTGCCGCATGAGACCAGCGGGATCCCCAGGCCAATTACCAGGCCAGTCACGGGGTGCCCCCACTTCAGAAACTGCAACTTTGACAATCCACCCCTGGACTGGATTTAAACCAGATCTAGCACTGCGGATCCCAGATGAGAGGTGGGACGATAGAGGTATCCGTTCTGGGTTCCTTATGCCAGGTAGAATGTTGAGAGGGGATGTCCCAATCCAAGTTGAGCAACTGTTCTGATGAATAACCGGGAAGAGGATTACAATAGCCACAATTCCCTTTTCCTATACAGGAAAACCTGGAACCAGAATCGAGGAATAAAGGTAACATTTCAGGAGCAGCGGCACTGTGGAGATAACCTTAGCAGCCCACGTTAAATCACAGCACAAAGATAGCAGGATAGCCTGAGATAATACATACTCCTCCATGCCCCTTACACAGAAGAAATTGCAAACCATCCCTTCTAAAAAGCAATGGAGGAAAAACAATCTTTATTACAGACTTTCCCTCTTCCCAAAGAAGTTATGAACGCACCGACAGAAGTTAACATAAAGACAGACATGCTGCAAACAAAGATAATCAAAATGAAATTGAGGAGAAAGCCTTCCAAAAGCAGACCTGGAGAAGGAGCAGCTGCCATCCGTCCATGGGAGAGAACCTTCCATTATACAAACCAAGATGGTGGCTTCCTTTTTTAAAGGCTTCCACCAGGAAAGGTCTACACATTCTCCTTACCACTGATCATTCTCAGATTTGTCATGGGACCGTTTCAACCAATCGGACTACAGACATTCAAGATAAGCCCTAATTATAGGTCAGCGAGGAGGTTGACGAATATCAGGTGGTGACAGGGAAATTAACAAGGTGGGACATGTGGTTGCAAGAGGTAAGGCCAGGTGGTCAGAGCACATTGGCAACTGCAGAAAGAGATGTTGGCACAAGCTTGGAGAGGAGATGTGTGACTAGATGGACAGAAAGATGTGGTAGGAGAATAATGACAGAAGGTGGCAGAAAGGGATTAACAGAAGGTGATAGAAGAATAAGAGGGTAGTAGACGATTATCAGGAGGTGGTATGAGGAGAACAACAGAATGAGATTTAAAGTGACCATAGGAAGCCAAGGTGAGAAAATGCCAGAATATGCAAATGACTTGGCATCGGCTAGCCAGGCTTTATCTAGCAAGGGTAGCAAGACTTGAGAGGGCAGCTTGGCTGGAGGCAAGGTGGATCCAATCTGAAGTAGTTGAAAACACAGAGGTGGATCAGTAGGAGTAGCTTAATGGTTGAGGAGGGAGCAGCTCAGACAACCCTACAACAGGAAGAGGAAAGAACCTTCTAGATCCTTCTAGTGAGCTCTGGGGAATGCAACACCACATGGCTCTGACACCCCCAGGAATAGAAACTCCTCTCCATCTCCTAACTCCTAGAAGAGATCTAGAAATATAGGAAGAGTCAAACAGAACTTGCATCAGACACAAGAGATGGAAGACAGAGAATATAACTATGAGAATAAACCCCGAGAGTAATCTGTAAAATAAGCCTGATACTCGAAAAGAAAAGAGTGAGGGAAACCCTAAAACACAAGATAAAGGCCTGCCATAGATAATCGAGAAGAAACCAGTGGAAGGATGTTTTGATCAAGACATAGGATAAAGGAAGGAAATTGAGAGAGAACTCAGACTCATTTTATCTTTCTTACTATTTTGACAACCTGTACATCCTTTCCGTTGAATAAAGGAAAGGTTAAAATGTATTATGGTCCGTTTGACAGCCATCATAAAGGCGATGGCCACCACTAATAAGTGCCCATTTAGGTAAAGTCACTAAGTTAGGTAAATACCATGTCATCAGGGAACATGTCCTAGCCCTGGCCAACAATTTCTCAATCAATTGCATTCTGCATATTGTAAACATGGGCAGCCTGGACTGAATAAAATGTACTAAAGCCAAATCCGTCGACTGAAGACAGGTGTGCCAGGTGACAAAGTCATCTAGTAACCTTACAAATGTACTTTATTATAAAACAAGAACAGGAGACACAAACCGCTGTAGCGTATTCATCAAAGTCACCACCCACCCCTTACCATTAAAATAGAAAGAAGAGACACCGCTAGGGGGTGCGGACCAAGATAGATGCGTAAACTGGAAGCTTGTCTCCCCGCCAGGTAAAACATTTAGTATGAGGCAGAAACCCCAGTAAATGACCTACCGGAGAGCAGTCCTGTTGAAAGAAAGGCGCAGAGAAACAGCATTGCAACTTTAGAAGGAGGAGCTGTGCTCCCAACGTGAAGATCAGAGAGCCGTGGCTGGAGGATCCAACGTGCAGATGGAGGGAGAAGCACAGTCACTGTCCCTTGAAGGTACAGAGACACTGGGTGAATCTGTGCAGGGTAGGGAGCAGCTGAACAGCAAGTTTGCGACACCACATGGAGCTGCATCGGCTATTCCTGGAGGAATTGGGCTCCCTGCGCAAAGCGGCCCGACATGGAGGACTAGAGGCCGTGGAGAGGATAGGAACCCTGAGACAGCGGAGGCTGGCGGGCACAGAGTGAGGAGGTGCAAGCAGCCCCTCCCATCCCCACTGGGACACGCCACAGTAAACTGGAGGAACAGGGGAAAGAAGCCCCTGGGCGCCTGATGGAGGGGCCAGGGAGGAAGAGCCCCTTAGGTGTGCGCAGACATTTGTAGGGAGTGCCCCGGGGTGGTGGGGGGGGGGGGATAAAGAACTTGCCGGGATAGAAGGAGGCCTTCAGCTCGTGTTGAGGCAACCGAGAATGCGGTGAAGCAGCAAAGGCACATGGATAGCAGGTGAATCCTGCACAGAGCTACCCAGAGGAGGGAGGCACCCTACTGGGAGTGGCTGAACACGGGGAAGGCAGGACACCGTGGACGAGTGAAGGGGCCCTGGAACAAGGAGACCGATAGGCACAAGGCTAGTAGGCATGTGCTCCCCCTCCTCTTGCCCCCGTTGGGCCAGACTATGGAGGCCTTAAAGCAAGATGTGCAGGCCATCCTGTTGGAACTTAAAACATTCAGAACAGATTTGCAGACCTCCCTGGTGGCCATCGTGGATAGGGTCTCAAAGGTGAAGGATCAGGTAGAAACCCTGGAGAACAATCAAAGGTTGGCAGATATAGCTGATGTGGCCATGGAAACGAGGGTCAAAGAGCTGGCGCGTAGAGAGAGGCGCCAGGGCCAAGATCGGCCATGTGGAAGACAGGGAGAGATTAAATAACCTGCAGATATGAGGATTCCCCAGCACAGAAACTGAATCTCCAAGAGAACTAGAACTAATGCTGACACGCCTGATAGACAACGGCTGGGAGGAGAGCGAGAAAGGGAGATTTGCTTTGATAGGGTGCACATAAGTGCCAGGTCAGCGGGAGGACCGCGCTCAGCGGTGGCGAAGTGCCATTATTACAGTGACAAAGAGGAGATTCTGCAGAAAGCCAGGGAAGTGGGAGAAAAAGAATGGTAGGAGCCTATGTGACCATTTTCAGGATTATCATCATACACCTTGGAGCAGAGGAGGAAATGCAGATCCCTCACTCGTTGGCTTTGTGAGGGAGGAGTTAGGTATCAATGGCGATTCACCTTTGCGCTGTCTTTCGACTATGACTGGCAACATTACAAACTACTACAGGGGGAGGAAGCAGGCCCACTTCTACAAGAGCTATAAAAGGGGGGGTGCAGCAAGACCATAAGCTGCAGGAGCGTTTTAACAGTGCCTTCGCTCAACCGAAAGCTGCAAAAGAGACAGCAGGTGAGGAAATCCAGGAAACCATCATTGCAGTCCAAGGGACACGGATCAAGTAGGGCTGCGCCCACCAGTTGGTGTATTTCTTTGAGCAAGGGAAGAGAACGAGGGGGGAAATGTTATGAAAAATGTTTTGTTCATGTTCTGGCGGGGTGGGGAACCCCACACTGTCCTGGTAACCCGGGAAATGTTCGGGGGTCTCAGGGAGGCTGGGTCCCAGACCCAAGCCGGGCTTGTTTTTCTCAAGCCATTTGTGGGAGAAGTTCACACTAGGGGAAGGTTGGAAGGGGGAAGGGGCGGGGCGAGGAATCACACGCAACATATGTCCAAAGGCTCGGACCATAGCTCACTTGAAGAAGGAATGGTGACAGGTACAGCCTTCACAAGGCAAGGATATGGTTAACTTGAATGTAGCGACACTAAATGTAAAAGGGCTTAATTCCCCAAATAAGAGGTCCCTTACAGCAATTGCAATCCGTAAAAACCAATCTGCAAGTGCTATTTCTTCAAGAGCCTCACTATCGTAAGGGGGAGCAGAGGGCCCTCAGGGGACCGGATTAGGACAAATGTACTGGGCCTCGCACGCAGTGTCAAAGAAGGAGGGAGTAGGTATAGTGTTGGCAAAGGACAGGCACCTAAAGGAGATGCAAATTAAGAGGGGTTTTGGGGGCAGATTCCTTGCAGTTAAGGGTAATTTGGAGGGGGTAATGGTCACCCTAGCCTTGATTTATGCACCGAATGTGAATCAAGTGGAATTCTTAAGAAAGGTGTGCGCAGTGCTTGAGGACAGGGGATGAATGAGGGATAGGGCCCACAAATATTTCACACAGTTGCTGCAAGACTATTTCTAGGCTGATATATGGAGAGCGCACCATCCACAGCCAGGAGGGTACACCTTCTTCTCCCCGCCGCACCAAACATACACCAGAATCGATCTCTTGCTGATACCACAAGAACAGAGAGACCTAACCATTCACTCTAAGGTTGAGGCAGTAACATGGTCAGACCATGAGATGGTCATGGTCGAGTGGAATGTAGACAGAGACAGGTGGATACCCAGATGGCGCTGCAATGAAAGTCTCTTGCGAGACCCCACCTTCAAGGAATTTACGGAGAGAGAAATGTGCTGCTTTTTTCGATACAAACAATAATGGTGAAACACATCTGAAACGTGTGGGAGGCGGCGAAAGCCACTTTCAGGGGCCTTTTAATAGCGGAAGGGGCACGCAAGAAAAGGGAGAGGGCGTTGATAGAACAGAGGCTACGGGGAGAACTGCGGAGCATGCAGATCCCACCTAACAAGCCCGGGGACGGACAGAGAGGGGCTTCTAAGGGACATGAGAGACAAAAGACAGGAGTTGCACTAGCTCTTGTTAGGTGAAGTACTCAAGCGGCTACGGTATGCAAAGCAAAGATACTTTGAGAAAGGGGACCGAGTTCGGACACTCCTGGCAAATAGGATACGGGAGGCGAAGGTGGAGGAATCAGGGATGGGGAGGTCAGATGCATACATCAAGGGACAACATACAGGAATGCTTTGTAGATTATAAGAACATTTAGGCATGACCCCATAGTGAGGGCGACACAAGGTTGCGGGAGTACCTGGATCGTCGCCCTATACCTCGGCTGTCAGGAGAGAAGAGGTTGGTTCTCGAGAGGGATATCTCAGCAAAGGAGGTACGGCAGGCGATAGCTCAGCTTAAGTCGGGCAAAGCCCCAGGTGAGGATGGGTAGACCTTAGATTTTTATAAACAGTTTCAGGAACTCCGGCCGAGCCCCTAGCCCAAGTATTTAATTCTATCGATGGACCGGGAAGCATCCCACTCACATTCCTTGAAGCACTGATAGCGGTCATCCCCAAGCCAGGAAAGGACAGGGAGCCGTGCTCCTCGTACCGCCCCATCTCATTATTAAACATGGATGCCAAGATATTTGCGAGAATCCTGGCATCCAGACTGGAAGCATACTTCCCCAAATTGGTTCACCCGGATCAAGCAGGATTTGGCCGTAACGGGCAAGGATCGGACAACATGAGGAAAACTCTACACGTAGTAGCGGCACCTGAGGTGCGACGCAAAGGGGCCCTAATTCTGGCACTCGATGCGGAGAAGGCCTTCGATTGAGTTAGCTGGGCCTTCATGATAGGGTCCTGGAAAAAATTGACATGGGAACCAAATGGCTGGGTTGGATCGCGGCTCTACAGTCTCCGCCAAGGGCAAGACTAGTGGTAATGGGGGACTATCAAGGGGCCAGGGACTGCAAACGGGTACTAGACAGGGATGTCCCCTGACACCCCGGCTGTATGCCCTGGTCATGGAACCATGGGCGCTGGCGGTACGGACGGATGACAGTATTACAAGGGTACAAATAGGGGCTATGAGCTATAAAATGAGCCTGTTTCCTGACAACGCCTTGCTCTATATTACAAATCCACAAGTGTCGATCCCCCACCTCCTGCAAACATTCGTATTAAGCACTGTCAGGATTTAAAATAAATATAGATAAATCAGTGGCATTTCCGCTGAGGGAGTGGAGCCAAGACGTAAAGGGGTATGTCAGAGACTTGGGCCTGCAGATGTAACAGAAAGGGTTCCGTACTTGGGGATTATCGTTACAAGGCACAGCAGGGACCTCTTTGCAGAATCTCCCGCTTTGGGACAAGGCGCAGGTCGGCTTGAGACGTTGGGGTAGAATGAACCTTTCCTGGATGGCACGCCTCCACTGCATCAAAATGACGATGCTTCCCAAGTTTATGTACCTTTTCCAAATGCTCCCAACCATAGTTCTGACCTCTTATTTTAGGATGGTGCGTAGAGCCCTACTGCACTTTTTGTGGGCAGGGGCAAGGCCAATGGTGGCCTATAGCACCCTACCCTTAACGAAGGAGGACTGGGGGTGAGTTTCGCAGATATCAAAGCATACTATAAGGCAGCAGAGTTGCGAATAATGGTGGATCACCTGGGCCCTGGAACGTGAAAGCAGTGGGTCCAAATGGACAACAAAAAGAAATACCCGAATGAGTGCTGACACACCCTGTACAGGAGGTGTTCTGAACAGTATGGAAGGAAGGTAACGTCACACGCTGGCTATCATCATGGCCCTCCCCGCTTAGCTGCATTTGGGCTCCCCCCCTGAGAGACCGAATCGCCGACCCGCGGCAGTTTCAATCCTGGTATGAGGCAGACCTGACCTGGGCAGGGCAGGGAAGATGTGGACAGATGGGGAGTATTTACCCTTGTAGTGTTTGGAGGAATGTCTGCAGGTGGGCAAGCTCTCCATATTTCATTACCTGCAACTCAACGGGGTGCTGATGGAACACAGGTGGGGAAACGACCTGAGGCGGGAGCTCACATCCTTTGAGAAAACACAGCTGCAAAGCACTGATACTAAGGGGCACATTGCTAGGCTATATGATGAGCTTAGGGGTTGTGACGTGGGAGGGACACTATCGGTGCGAACCAGATGGGTGGCAGACTTGGGCCAAGACACAGATTATGGGCCAGGATATGTAGAGCAGTAAAGGGATCCACAGTGTCACAACAATACAGGATGCAGGCGATAAAACTCATTCAATGCTGGCATTATGCCCCGAATACACTAGCAAAAATGTACCCGGGGACGGAGTCAAAATGTTGGAAGTGTAGACAGCTGCAAAGTACATACTTTCATATGTGGTGGGAACGTCCCTGTATTCAGCAATACTGGCAGTCAATTTTGACATGGCTGTAGGGGGTAGATGGGAGGTGAAGGGAAATGTTCCCCTTGAAGTTACTACTTGGAGTAGTCGAAGTAAATGAGAGGGAGGCAGACACGGACGGACACATGATACGTACCTCAATGTTAGCCACAAGAAGCTGCATAACCCAGGGCTGGAAGAGAAGTGTAGCCCCCACGGAAAAGGAATGGGTTACAAAAGCCTGTGCCATATACGAGATGGAGTATTTGACGCATATGTTGGAAGAGACAAAACCTAATATTGAGGGGGCATGGACATTAAATCGCTTCAAGAGCTACAATGATTAAATATCTGTAGAGCAACGGGGACAAGTCGAAATATGGACTTGAAAGAGGAAGTATGGCAACAGCATCTTGCATGCCAATAATAACCACCCAAAACACTCAATTGCCAACATTCCATTCCATATGGAGAAATCCTCAGAATTAAAAGAAATTGCAGTACAGAATCAACATTTGAATCAAATATTGAACCGACAATTAATTTCCTACAACCAGTTGAAAAATTGTGTTTCCAGTATGTATAATGTTTTGGAAACCATAATTTATACTTTATCTCCTGTCAAGTACTTCATCTGCAATAGCAATAATAACACACATTATGGGGGTAATTCATAGAATTCAGCGCACAAGTGGCGCACGTGGCTGGCGCACAGTGTGCGCGTGCAGCAGTCTGCGCCAGCCGAATGCGCCAAAATCCATTTCCGCACACAGCGTATTCATGGATTTCAACATCCATAACTAGCCGTGGCGCAGAGTAGCGCAGCGACCCTGCAGCAGCGCCAGTTACGTCCCCAACCCGTCCCCGTACGCCATGAACAGCGCACAAATCCCGTACATGGCGCACAGGCGAGTGGACCAGCATGCAGCCCCCAACCATGAGAACGTCTGTAAAAATCCCTGCGCACCCCTCCGTATACACGTACCCCGCTGCGCGGGAAGTGTTACACGCGATAGGCCCTGTGCGAGCGGGGTACGTGTATTTTGGGGGTGCGCGGTAACTGTCACACGCGATTGGCCCTGTGCGAGCAGGGTACGTGTATTACGGGGGTGCGCGGAAATCACACGCGAATGGCTCTGTGCGAGCGGTTACGTGTATTACGGGGGTCCCCAACGAATTGCCAGTGTGTGTCCTCAAAGGTGTGCCCTCTCCACCCTCCCCAGGGCCTGCAGGCAGACAGCAACACAGGGGTACACACTGCACCCCTGGCCATGCCCCACAAGCAGCCCATACATCCATCATGCCCACATGTCACCACGCACAAGTGAGCACTGACTCATGTCCCCCAGCACCCCCATCAACCCAGCAGTGAAGGGCACCTGCCAGCAGGCCACGACTCATGTCCCCCTGCAACACGAAAGGAAGCTGCACAATCATGGGCCTCATGTGCACCAAAATACCACAGCACGCCACCCCAGTCTTGACATGCAATGATTTCACCAATCCACCCTACACCAACATGCCTATGTTAGGACACAACTCAAAAGTCAACCATGTACATCAACACATGTCCATCACACACACACACACACACACACACACACACAGTTTGCCATAGATTGTGTAAAACCACATTTTGACATGCCTGAACCCAATGAGCAAATCCCACACATGGAATTAAAATATCAAAATGTATTATTAACAAAATCAATGTAATGAAATGAAAGGCAAAAAAAGAATACAAACATGAAATGAAATGCATGTCCAAAAATATGAAAAATGAAATGTAGATGCAATCCAAATAAATCCTAAAGAAAAATGGTCCAAATTCTCTGTCCACCAAAACAAATCCAAAGGAAACGTAAAAATCAAATTCCATTGCCCCATGGTGAAATCCAAAGAAAATGTACACATGAATCCAAAGTCCAACTATGTACAAGCAATTTTGAAAGGGTCCATGAGCCCAACAAAAGAACTGAAACCTATCTAAGAAACTACCTAAGAAATAACTATATACAAAAGTGTGGGGCATAGTCCAATCACCCCAAAAGAAATGAAAACGAAAATGAAACCTAACACTAAAAACTATTTACAATGGCGGCAGGCTAGTCCGACGGCTCACTTTCCGATGTCCCGGGCCAGGGCATCATCGAACTCCTGCTCAATAATAATAATAATAATTTGGCATTTATATAGCGCTACTAACCCTCAGGTATCTGAGCGCTGCTTATTATTACCCACGGTGTGTGGTGCTCATTTATCGACCACGGAAGGATGAAAGGCTGAGTTTGGCCCCGCCGGGATTCGAACCTGCGTTAGCAGGCTCTGCACGGATGTCAAAGCGAGCGCTCTACTTGCTGTGCCACTAGACCGGGCCTGGAGGCGGTCCTCTTCCATGGCCCCGAGGGTTCGCAGGGACGATGCCATGTTGGAATCCAACTCCCTGCGAATAGCCTTGAGGCACTCGGCCCGCCACAGTGCTCTCCGCATGGAGTTCTCCGCCCTGACCATTGTGAGTCGTTTCTCTTCCGCCCGCCGCTGCTCCGCATCTATACGCTGGCCCAACCGCAGCCACACGGAAGACACACCCATTCCAGGGTCCTCCTGCCCTCTGGCCGATGCCTGCCCCTCTGATGTTGATGGCCCTGAGCCATCATTGCTCCCACCTAGAGCCTGCTGCTACTGCTGCTGTCCATGTGCCCTATCCGATGATGCCTGCAATCCTCCATCTGCTGGTCTCCAGTTGTTGGGGTGTCCACCCCTGCAGGACCGCTGACTCCCGACTGTGGCAGGGATGGGATCTCCACCAAGATGGCCGTGTTGGTCAGGCCAGGTCCACAGAGGGCCCTGGTGGAATCTGGGCCGGAAGACGGCAGGGAGAACGACTGGCGCATATTCTCCACAGAGGAGGAGAGGTCCGCCAGAGTGCGCGACACATGTAGGAACCCACCAACCAGGGCCCCTCCCAACTGTGCCACGTCGCGACGCTGCTCTTCGTGATGGCGTGTGTGCTCCCCCCAGGAAGCACGCACGTCATCACGAATGACACGCGTGCGCAACGCGACACCATCTGGACGGAGTCCATACGGTCATGGGACTCCTCGTCCGCAGGTAGTTGAGAGGCAGATGACGTAGACCTCCCCCCTACCTGCGGACGGGCCTGGGACGGGGCATCCCTGCTGGTGCAGTCACAGGGTCAGGGACAGCGACATGCACAGGCCACTCCGCGGTGACCTGTGCTGCCTCCTGACTCTGGCCCTGGACTGCACCACTTGCACCAGTGGTACTACCCCCACCAGGCCCCATGTGCGGCTCAGTAGCGAGCTCCTCCTCCTCTGTGGAGACCACCAACCTGGATGTCTCTGCACCGTCTTCCGCCATTGCAAGCCCCTGTGGGGGCTCACCCGGCCCTTCCGCTCCAGCCGTAGGGGCAGACGCGGCACCAGTCCCCTCTATCCCGGATGATGGGAATTCCTGGGAGGGTGGCTGGGCCTTGCGTCGCCGCCCGGTGGAGGCATCCCTGCCGCTTAGCTCCAGAGCGCTGTCTCCACCCTCTCCTTCACTGGACACTGCGCAGAGGGAGACATAGAACACAAGCATCAGGGTACTGTACAATAGTCCACTAGACAGGAAGCAATAATACATGCGTGGCACTGTCAAATGTCACTTCCATCCTGTCCCTCCACAACACATGGGTGAATGCACACAACACACATGCAGAAACAGGCACTGCGCATGTAATCAACATCAGCAACCATGTACAAGGGCCTCTGTTAACCAAAATGTTGCCTTAAAACTCACATGCATCATGGGTCATACGGATCCCATGCACACACATCACCGGAGGGTCATACATCATGGCTCGTACACCACAGACACAGTGGATACAATGGTGACCGCACTGCATGAGTGAATCTACACATCGTCACGGACATGTGTCATGCATCCATGCCGTTTCAAAGTCACACACACACTTCTCAGAAACACACACATGTGCACCATACATGTACAAGAGCAGCACCCATCCCTCACCCCTCCTCCATGTCCAAGAACATATTCTGGCATGCATTCATGTGTGCATTCCGCAAACAGCTCCCCATGTTGCATTGGAACACATGCACCATCTATGTGGTTCACACATTACTGGTCTCACATGCATGACCATGATGCCCCTGCACACACACATCCATACATTGCCTATGTCACACATACAGGCAGGTATCAGACTACCAGCACACTGCAACATGCCCTGTCTCACACAGCAATGCTTGGCCACTTACCGCTCAACTCCAGACGGGTCTGCCTCCGAAGGATCTGGGCATGGAGCCCTGGGCCTATGCGTTCCTGGACCCTCATCTGGATGTTGCTCATGCTGACCCCGCACCCCTCTGCATCCTATGCCTTCATGAGGCGCCGGGCCTTGTAGAGGGTCCTGAACCTGAAGTCCTCCCATCGCTTCCGGACGTGCCTGATGTCGCGGGTTGCCACCTCCTCCGCGTTGATGGCAACCACTACGTCCTCCCAGATCCTCTCCCGTCCTTCCTTGTTGGCGCGTGATGTTCCGAAGAGGGCATCATAATGCCCCAGGACATGCTCCACCAGGACACCAACTTCCTTCTCACTGAATCTGGTGGCCCTCTGCCTCTCTGGCTGGGGGTCGCCAGTGGTCTCAGATGGTGTTTGCCCCGACATGGTGACCCCCGAGGCAGGCGTGGGTGGGCAACTGGGTCCTGGGGCTGGGCTGTGGAGCGATGGTATCCCAGTCGGGAGTCTTCTGTTCCAGAAGGGGTGGACACAGCAACTGGACACCTGCAGATGGCTGACGTGCAGGAACCAAATAGCAGGGCACGTGGGCAGCAGGCAGGCAGCAGAAGATGGCTGGTGGGAGCGTGCTCGGGGCTCTTAGGGGCAGGAAAATGGCCTTTTGGGCAGAAGTGTGGTCTTCCGTGTGTTTTCGCGTGGCCAGCTTGATACGGAGTGATTTGGCACGTGAAAAAAGTGCACGTCGGCGTGTAATTCGGGGAAAGGCCCTTAGCGCGTAAGCGCCTAAGTGACGTTACGCGCGCGGGCGTTCACCACAACACAAGTGCATAGTGAAACAGCACGTGAGATAACTGCACGTCACCGTGCTATTGGAGGAAAGGGCGTAAGCGCGCAAGGGACGTTGCACGTGTGGGCTGGCTTAAAAGGTACGAGTATGACGCCATTTTCTTGTACGTGCTTTTTGTGGAGAGCGAGCGGGTGATTCTTGTACTACTTGTGGGTTCACACGCGATTACTTCACAACGTTTCCAGTTCATACTCACTGTCATGAGCGCTACTACCGAGGAGCCAAGACTGGCCCAGCGTCCCCGGAAGCAGGTTCATCATCCACACCCCCGGTTCCAGCAGACCCCTACAGGGGCCCTTTGGACCATGTCCTGGCGCCTCTGGCGCCAGGCTCATAAGGAACCACAGTCCCGGTGCCATGGGCGCCGGGCACATATTCTTAAAGTGTGCAGTAGTGATTGGGTGGACTTACCTGTGGCAGACCATGCTGCATACTCACCTAGAACAATCCAAGCTGGGTGAAGTCCCAGCCACTGGCTGGGAGGGACCAATCCTCTGTTACAGGAACTCTTTTCTTACCTGGGTGAGGCTGATGCTAATCCTCTGACACTGGAACTCTTTTCTTACCTGGGTGAGGCTGGAGGAAGAATACGCACCAAAGCACTTCTCCACTATTTAAACCACGCCCGATAGAATTCACGTGCTTCGCGTTATCCTGCAACAGCAGCGGGACGCTCACCGAGTCGGCTCCTGCCTTCCAGGTCCAGACACACCCCCAGCTTCTCGAGCAGCAACCTGTGGATGAAGAAAAGGCACAGGAACATCTACTCACCAGAATTCAGCCACAAGAGTCCAGTCTCCGACAACCTGCAAATAAAGACATAAGGTTAGAAAACGGGCAACACGCTCGCAGCTGCGCTCGCTTACCTTATCCATCCGTGATCACACCGGAGTTCACCGCGGCCTTCGCTTCGGCAGCATCCCAGCACCTGGAAGACAAAAGACATTATTAGAGGTGCCCATTTTGAAGTGGCCACAATTCAGTAATACTTACGCGCTTCTTCATGCGCAGCAGCGGCAGCATCGCCCTCAGCATTTCGGCACCTGAAAGGAAGGAAAAGACATTATCGGAGGCGCCCATTTGGAAACGGCCACAATTCAGTTATACGTACGTGCCACCGCACGTGCAACAGCGGCGGCATCACGCACAGCATCTCGGCACCTGAAAGACAGAAAAGGACATTATAAAAGGGTGCTCCTTCAGAAGCGGCCTCAGATCTTCTATACTCACGAGCTTCTTCTTGCACAGCAGTGGTGGTGTCGCCAACAGCTCCTCGGCACCTGAAGGACTATTACAAGCCACAAAAGGACACTGAGCCTAAACACTGAAATCATCCAGTGACGTAACTGGATTCCACGCGCCCCTGCACCAGAAGCAGGAAGGAGAGCTCGGCTTTATTAAACCAAAGGTGAGAGTTCGAGGAGACCAGTCGAGAACCAAGAAGTGGGAAAAGCAGGAGATTGGTGGGAGAACTTATCCAACCAGCTTGTAATTACCCCTTCTTCTTCCACCTGCAGAAAACTCACCTTGCAAGCCAGACAGTCAATATTCGGAGGTCCTGCCCAGAGCGTCTTCCGAGTTCTACGCCTCATCATAGTCATAGAAGCAACTGTAGCAGTCCAGTTTGGGTCAGCGCCTCCGTGGGAATCAGGTGAGCGTTACACTCACTGTTTCCTCAGACTGCGTTCTTTTCTTCTTTTGGCGGGGGTGTTGCCAACGTGCACATGCGCGTCTTTTTCACGTTCTTTTTCAAGGCAGACGGTGAGTCGCGCACGTATTTTCCAACTGTGGTTGCCTGTTACGCTCACCTGAACCCCACAGGGGTGTCGATTGGACCCGGACAGCTGCGGTCTCCTTCAACGTGATGCGTAGTGCAGAGATGACTGTCTGGACTGGCCCGCCTAGTCTTGTCTGCTGGACCCGAAGAAGTATTTTCCTGCAAGTGGAGACAGGGATTAACCACCTGTGGGTTTTAGTGATGGCCTCCCAACTGTTCTCGCTCTCCCCCACTAATCACCTCCGATATCCCCTTAGTAACCTCACCTTATGTTCGTAAAAGATGAGCTCTCCATCCTGCGTGTCTTGCAGGGGCGCGTAGATACCAGTTACTTCACTGATTTGAAGGCGTTGGGAGAGTTCCGGTAAGTATTGACTCTGAAGTCCCTGGCGGGATTGGTAAGTATCAAGTTCAAAGAGTTCAATGTGCCCGATGTTCACTCTTGTCCCCTTCCTTCCTTAAGTTGCAACTGAGTTCGTGAGAAGAAGGTCTCGTAGCTGCTGCTGGCGTTCAGGGAAGAGTCTGTGTTACCCAACGCTGTCCGGTAACTATTGCATGCTTTAACGTGTTGTTGTTCTCCCTCTTTACAGATGCGGCATATGAAAATGTGGAGAGTTATGGAATAATACCGCCGGTGGTAAATCAGGTAAGTCTATGGTGGTAAGAGGTTGCATTTGTTGATTCCCTTGGCTCACCTTGTTTTTTCTTGTGTCCCCTAGGTGCCGGATTACGGCGAAGAAATGATGGAGACAGTGCCGGATCGAAAGATGCTGTGAGAACTGGTGAGTATGGCGCCGTACTGGTGCTGGCGAAGCGACGCGTGCAGGACTGATGTACTTTCCAGGTCCGGAGATGAAATGGTTCCGGAATTAGGTGAGGAATTTGAAATAAGCTAGTTTTCTAACCTTGTCCTTTTCTTCTTCTTATTATTCTAGGAGCTCTGGATTCGAGGCGGGCGTGGCAGAAGACTGGATGCTGGCTGCAGGCACGCGGGCGTGGCAGAAGACTGGATGCTGGCTGCAGGCACGGTGAGCGTCACGCTGCTGGATGCAGAATAACATGAAGCACGTGCTGCTGTTCGGGTGTGGTTTAAATAGCCTCTAAAGTAGTTCCAGGTAAGAAGTTCCCTAGAGCCACGCCCGAGTAAAAAATAGTCCCTGTAACAAAATAGTCCCATCCAGGCCTCATGTAGGCTTGGGCTCTTTTGCAGCATGGTCTGTATCAGGTAAGTAAAGTCTATGAGCCTGGCGCCTATGGCGCCAGGACTGATTTTTATGATGAGCCTGGCGCCTAAGGCGCCAGGACTGAACCCAGACAGCCCCTAGCCGGGGCTGCTGAGGTTTAAACAAATGTCTGGATGCCTGCTCCCGGAGCTGAGGGCCTTGGGTCCTGATGCCCGGGGGTAGGCATCATGACATTGCCTCTCTGTGTCGCATACCCCTTCAGAGCTCATTGTAGGCTGCGTGTAACACGCATACTCTTATTTTTGTGTTTCTGGGTGCCACAGCGTAGTGCGGGTTCATTTTTCCACGCACGTGGTCTACCAGGGGTTGCGTGATCGTGTACTTTTGTTTTAGGCGTGCCTGTGCGTTGCGTGACCCGTCATCTTCCCCCAGGGGTCACAGACAGCCTTGCTAGAGCACTAGGGTACGACTTCCATCTAGTACCCTACCCCTTTCACCCCAATTGCCCAGGACAATTGTTTACTGCAACTCCCATACGCACAACAACATCAGTGCCATGATTGGGAGGCGACCAAGCAGTAAGGGAGGCAAAGGTGGCCGATCTCAAAGAGGTGGGTGTGGTGGGCGCGGTAGGGGACGTGGCCAGGATTTGCAGGGTGCCCGTAGAGTCCAGTGTGTGGAGGACCAATCGGGGCCACGTTTGCCCCGCCCAATGGTTGTGGGAAATGTAGCTGACACCATCCCAGCCCAGCCCTGGTTGGACTGGCCCATTCTGTCAACTGAACCGGCACAGGATGACTCCCAGGCTGACTTCCAGGTCACCAAGTCTAAGCCACGTGTGGCGGTGAAAGTTGCTGTCACCAGGCCACGTGGATCTGGGGCAGCAATGTCATCTGCTGCCCCAAGTAGCCAGGGTGGGGTGGCTGCAGGGGCAGCTGTAGCTCAATCCACCCCAGCTCCGAGTCTCCCAGCCGGGACAGTGTCGGTCCAGGTCCATCACACCGACGTTGGCCCTGCCAACATCACCCTGCAGCCAATGCCTGCACCAAGACCTTTGGTCATTGTGCCTTTACAGGCTTCAAGTACCCAGTCCACCTGCGCTTCTGCTCCTACTGACCAGAGCGGCGTAAGCCACACAGGATCCGCACCACCTTCCAAGAAGAAGAAGAAGGGTGCTCTTGCACTACAGGCTGAGACCCCAGACACGGCTACACACTCCGGCACGTCAAGGAAGCCTAGCTTCAATGACGCTGAACTTGATGCACTTGTGGCCTGTGTGTTGGCACATAGCAGCGAAATGGTGGTGACTGCAGGCTGCAAGACTATGCCTGCTCAAAGTAGGGCCCACTGGAAGACCATCGTGGACCACATTAGTGCCCTTGGATTTGTGAGGCGCAAAGCTGAGGATTGCTACAAGCGGTGGAATGACCTGAAACGCAGAGCAAAGAACAAGCTGGCTTCAAATCATGCCACTACTCGGGTAATTGGCGGTGGGTCTCCACCAGAGGACGACCAACTCACTGAACAGGAGTCTGTTGCGGGAACCTTCGTCACAGCGGAACAGATCCAAGGCGTGGGAGACCTACCAGATTATGAAGCATTGTCCGGTGAGTGCCCATGCATGTGTGTGTAATCCATGTGTATGTTGCTTGGGTGATGTGTAATGATTGAGTGCCAGGTGAGGGTGTGTACTCCTGAGTGGTATGGGTCACCCATGTGCTTCCTCCAAACCATTCACCGGCCTTGGATTTGGGTATGACAGTATCCCTTCTTACCACAGTAGCCAATTAGCACCACATTACTGCAGTTGCCCTTGAACTGTCATCTTGTAACAACATTGTTCTGAATTTTCAGTGTTCATTCAGCCTGATTGTTTCAATCCTCCCATTTTTGCAATACATTTTTCTGCCCTAATGCCACATATGTGACATGCATCTGTCATAGATTACACCCCACAATGGCCCACACGTATTACCTTGTTATGGGAATGATTTGTCCATTCAGGCTGATTGAGTAAGGGCCTGCTCACATTCATTTCTGCGGCCTGTTTGATTGTGGAACATGACTGTTGTTTCCTGTCATGTTGAAGTGACCAACAATTGATGTGTCCATCTGCCTGCCATCACTGTATGATTGTACACTGGATGTGTTGCTGTGTGTGGCACAAGCGTATTTTGTCACACTATTTTGCATTTTTCATCTCATCATGTCCATCTCACATGAATGGGTGACTGTACTCATTCACTAACATATGGCTGTACTTGTCAAATGTACCATGGCTATGCTACGTGCCATCTGTGTGCTGGCATGTGTCATGTATGTGTATTGGACATGGCACTCACAGGCTAATGTGTGATGCCAGTGCTATCCAACATATAGCAAATGTGTTGCTTTTCCATCTTGGAGTCCTCAGTGTCTGCTTTTTGCCTCCCCTTCCAACTCATTGACAGTGCATGCATGCCAGGGTTATAGTCATGTGGTACATGTGTAATTCATGTACTGGATCTCTGGCTTGTCAGGCCTATGTGTGTGCTATGGTGCTCATGCCTCTTTCCATTTGTTGTCTTTCATGTTTATGCAGGTGATGACGCACTTGATGCTGTTGAGGTGGAGGAGATGGTGCACACCCAGGAGGAATATCAGCCACAACCGGGCACCAGTGGAGGACGTGGGGTGGTGGTGGTGCGTGAAAACCCAATCCTCCTGCAGACCATACTGTCCACGGGTGTCTCTGGGTGCACCTCCGCAGACCTCTATGATTCAGGTGCTGAATCGGACAGTGAGACATATGTGGCGTTGCAGGTGAGTGTTACTGGGAGGGATGCTGTTCTGTCCAACCCACCTGCACCGGGGGGAGACCCCTCTATGGGGATGTCAGTGTTGGTAACTCCGCCTTTGGCGGTTACGGATGCAGGGTCACACTCCATCACATCTGATCCTGTTCCTGGGCCAGCAGATCAGAGGGGGAATGCAGTTCTGCAGCCTCAGGTAGTGCCAGCACAGCAAGGTGCAAATCGCCTTGCCCCAAACAGGTGTGGTGCCCGCCGACATAGTGGACGTGCGCCACCAGGCAACACTGTATGGGAAAACTCCATGTACAGTATAGCAGCACAACAGGGAACATCGGTTGAAATGATGGCTCAGGCAATGGATAGGGTGGCCACTTCCATTCTCCCCCCTGAAAGGCAGACGGAGCTCCAACAGCAGGCAACAGACTCCATTTGCCAATCACACAGGGAAGACATGTTGGCGTCCAACAGGGACTGACGGGCGGCACTGGAGACTCTGCGCGAAGCCATATCTGTAGAGTCACAGGGCCACAGGGAAGCCCCGAGGTTAGAACTCCATTTCCTCAGGGAGACTGTGGGTGAACTTGAGGCTTCCCGAAATTTTAGGTCAGACCAGCAGCTGGAGCAGCTCACACGTTCACTTTCAGCAGAGCTCCAGGCAACCCGTACGGAGATCCGGGCATCACGCGAGGCCATGCGGGTAGAAATGCAGGCTACCCGTGAGATGCTGCATGGGGTTCTCCACACCATCATCCTCCAGAACGAAAACTTACACACCCGCATGCTTGCTGCCATGGAGGACCATACCAGGGCTTTGCGTGGGCTGCCTCCCATAGCACGGCCACCTCCTAATGTAGCAGCAGAGGGTGAAGAGAGCGACAGCAGTTCTCCCACAATAGCGTGCAGGCCATGAGCCCATGGAGGTATTTGTTTTTTTTGCAACATCCACGCATGTGGGTGTTGGGGTGCACCCTGTCCTCGAACCTCCTGGATTCCCCCCCCCCCCTGGTCCACACATGGCCATTTTTGATTTTTTTTACCAGTGTGTTGCCTTGTGTGGCTCCCGTGGGCATCCACTGTGTATTACAGCTGGGCACATGCAGGCTTGTCCCGTCTTTGGGTTAGATGCTTGGGTTCCTGACACACACACCCCTCCTGCTTCCCCTTTCCATGGGCTTGCAAAGGGTGTGACCAAGTGGCAGTAACTTACACAGTGACATTGGGTTCCCATGAGCTGTGTGGGCAGTCTGTAGTCAAAACTGTGTGTACATCCCTAGTGGGGATTGTTGTTGGATTGAACACTGTATTGATATGTGCTTGTACATCCATGTCTTTCTCCTTATTCACATGTACCTTCTTCATGTCTTCACAAGGCCGTCTCCTTTGCAGATGCAGTTCATGTTGTATGCAGTACACTGACACATTTGCCTGACAGCAACTCTCTGCAGTTGGAAGGGGTCGATGTGCTGGCTTCGTCAGGTTGTGAGACTTGCACTACTTTGATTTTGTACTGTCGTATGTTGACACTGTTTCATCCTGTGTTGCTGTTCTGTGTTGCTTGTAAGTATTTGTTAATGTGTGCTATTTCTTATTGATTACTGGGAGCATATTGTCTGTGGCCTGTTTACATTTGGAACAGTGCACTTTGTGACACTTGTGTCATGTGTTGTGCATTCATTTTGTTGCTTTCACATTGCATGACATGCCATGGTGTGTTGGGTAGCTGAGATGGGGAGAGGTTGGGTGACATGGCACTATTTTCATGTTGTATTTTTCAAGAGGGTAGTCATTCATGCAGCATGAATGTGTGTCTTTTTGTCACACAGCATTGGTTGTATTTAAGTAGGTAGGGATGCACAAAATGTAACACTTCCTGGTGACCAATCTCAGGCTGGTATGGTTGTGACAGTTAACTGTCCCTTATGTCATCATCATTGATTGTCATCTGGTATGTGCCAGGGCTGTGTGCACTCCACAAGGGTAGGATTTTAGGTGAAGTAATTAGCCACCAGCTGTGTACGGGCTGCCTCGCCATGTACCCTTTCACCTCCCATGCGCAGCGGCCATGCATGTGGTTGGGGATGTGGGGGCACCACCATGTCCACTGGCAGGCCCCGGCAGGTTGCAACGTTGTGCAATGTTGTGCAGGACACATGCTGCCACTATGATCCTGCACACTACTGGGGGCGCGTATGGCAGCTGCCCACCAGAGCGTGACTTGAGCACTCCGAATGTGCGCTCCACTATGCCCCGGGTTGCAATATGGGCTGTGTTGTATCTTACCTCAGGTGGTGGGGTGGGGTGGGGTTCCGAATTGGCGTCATCATATGGGTGCTCAGAGGGTAGGCACTGTCCCCTGGGGAGGTGATGATGGGTATCATTAGTGGGGTTGTGACATTACTCAGTATCTGACATGCATGCATGTGCAGAGGCATTTATACTCACCAAGCAGCCATGTATCGCCATGCCGCCCAGCTTCTAGGTCCCGGTTTAGGGGTGACATTCTGAAATTGAAACTGTCATGGGTGGACCCTGGATAGTTGGCATATACTGAGGTGATGATTCCCTTGGCAGCACATACAACCTGCACGTTGATGGCCAGTGCTTGCGGTTTCTATAGATGTGCATACTATACTTATCCTTTTCCCTTCTCCCTCTCTTTTCATTACTTTCTCTATTAAAGTATGATTTCACTTAAGACATCTCATGCAAGTATATCCAAATATTCTAAGTTGTGTCATTGCAAACTGCTAAACACAACTTGATAACCTATTGAAATAATGAATTCCTATTTTTTCCTATGTTTTCTAACAGTCTTTCATGGTTTAAGAACAATAATCTCTCTGACCACTAGTTAAAAAAATGTTCTATTTCCATAGCCTGCTTTAAGTATTTACCGCGATTTCTGCACTTAAAATGGCCGCGATCATGCTAAGCGTGATGACGTCATCACGCACGCTTGCCGCAAACGTGATGACATCACACTCGTCAATTAGATCGCGCATTTAAGCGCGAGGTTCGAGTTGCAACACCGGATGCGCCTAGGAGAGGACAATTGCATCCTTCTCCCAGTTTCTGAACTCTGAAACTTCCTTCCTTTTAAGGTACGCGCTTTTTTTTGAATTAGGGCATGGTGAAAACCCCATGCTGTACAAACCATTACCCCTTTTTCTCTAATTAATAACCCTCTCTTGTAGCTAGATAAACACTTGCCGCCACAATTCAGCTTTGTGGTTAACATCCATTCTGTTACCTTCTTTTTAGGACAGAAAATCCTAAAATCACCTCAAACACCCAATCAGAACAACATTTCAATTGGGGAGTGTCATGATAAACATATATATGAAGCTTATTGCAACAATGACTTTACTTTATTCACTGTGAATTAGAAATTTGCTATTGGTTACTTTTCCTTTCTTCATTTTCTTTCTTTCAGATTGCCTCAACAAGGTTGGCAATGAATGTAAATTAATTCATTTATTTACATTTTATTTTGTAAAACAAGTTATTTTTGTTTACTTCTACATAGAAACTCTCCTGAGGATCCCTTGTGATTGTTAAGGGTGAAACCGTGTAGAGAGAATACAAATACCTTGTGAGAAAATACAAACACCTTGTGAAATATAGCATTTTCACAAACATTCCTTCACCAAGTGTGGTAATTTCTATCATGGCTCTCACCGACAAAAGTTGAATACTTTGTCTTACATTGGCGCAATTGGGAAAAATGTACACCTCTACTGTCTTGAGCACTATTAGCCCTGTAAAAAAACGGGCTCATGGCACTAATAAATTGACATCCACTCCTCATTCTATAAAAACTGCACTGGTAAATACTCGTTCCATCGTGAAACACACTACAGAGATGTCAGACTTAATCGTGAGCCAAGACCTTCATATGATATGCTTGACTGAAACATGTCTCAACGACGCAACTAACCATGCCGGACAGATTTTTAGGGCAGAACGCAAACAAGGGAGAGGTGGTGGCACTGCAATCATCGGGAGAGATATGTTTTACAAGCACATGTGTACTTTATCTACACTTGATGACAGTCAATACACTCTCTATAGACTAATCATTAATTACAATACTACCATCAGTATCGTCGTTCTTTATCTACCACCAATAACCACACCACTATTTAAAGAGCAACTCCTGATGTTTCAAGGAGATTTTATTAAGACTTCTTCACACATATAAATTCTAGGTGATTTTAATCTATGGGCTTATCACAAGGATGACCTGGAGACAGACTCTTTTCTTACTGCTCTCCGGTCAATTGGGCTTCAATCTAATTGTCTTGATAAATTACATCAGCCAAGACACAAGTTAAAGAACTTTGGGTACACTAGTGTTGACACCTTTGCCCCTTGCCTCTGGAATTCAATTTCGCCTGAACTGAGAAACATCCCATATCTCTTTCTTTAAGAATGCCATTAAGATCATCCTCTTCAATTCTAAAGATTAGTCTCCTCCCCTTGGATCATTGGATCGCCTGGTCACCTGAATTGCTTTGAGCCTGTATTCTGTTGATTGACCTTCCTCGCTTATGTGATGTACGCATTGTTTTTTGTTGCATGTGCACACTGAGGCCTCTGGGCGTGCTGTGCTTTATAAGAAGTCCTTAATAGTAATAATAATAATAATAATACAGAGGTCACCCATTGCAATCCATGATGCTAAGGAGGGTGCGAGTGACAAATACGACCCAGCCTCCCACCCAAGTCGCAGATGGAGCAGCAAGCTGTGATCTATATGGAGCTGAAGTCACAATTCCTCCTAGAGGCCAAAGCCATGGCTCAGACCGGAGTGAGATTGGATATACCATATTGAATTCATGGAAGCGTGACACCGAAATTGGGATTGGTCCATAGGTATTCCCTAGTGATGGAAGCAGGAGTGAATAAAAGACTACTGGAGAGAGGTGAAGGTGCTCCTGTTCAACCCATTGCCCAACTAATATGTGAACAAATGCTCATCCCTGCTATAGAAGAGTCAAAAAATTGGATGCTACAGACTGAGCTGAAGCAGAGTTTGGTGAAATGACTGAAGCACAAGAAGCAGAGATCCAACCACCAGACCTCTAAGGTCCTGCTTTAGTGGAGTTTGCAGAAGTGCAGAGAACAGATCCCTTACTTGACTAAGCTCATAAGAATATTGTTTTGGAAGACAAGAACTGAACAATGAAACTACCCCACCCATTTTATCAAAAGAAGAGGATACCTGTATCACGCCAGTGTAAAACCTAGGAGGAGACTGCATCAACTACCATTAATTGCTGGTTCCAAAACTCTTCATGAAGGCAGTGTTAGAATTAGCAAGTACTAATTAACAGCAAGTCACCTAGGGCTAGAGAAAACGCAACAAACACTGCTCACCTGTTTCTATTGACCAAGAGTGTATGCAGAGACCAAACAGTTTTGCGCCTGTTGGCCCGTCTGTCAGATGACCGCTCTTGATGATGTATCCAGGGTACCTCTACAGCCATTACCAATCAGAGGTACACTTCCACAACATCGGCATGGAAATAGTCGCCACCAAAGAACCTTCAAAATCAGGCAACTGATACATTCTGGTCATCGCTGACTATGCGCCCAATATCCGGAGGCCTTCCCAAAGCCGAGTAACACCACCTAAGCACTACTAAGGTACTGATCCTGTTTTTCACAAGAGTGGAATTTCCCGCAGAAATTCTAAAAGACCAGGTGAGCAGTGGTCTGTCAAAACGTATGGGCAAAATAAAAGTGCTCATCAAGATTCAAACCCTACGCACCTCTGTTTATCATCCTCAAATGGACCATTTCGTGGATTGTTTTAAGAAAACCCTAAAATAGGTTCTCATGAAGTTGGTCACAGAAGATGGACTTAACTGGTAGATGCAATTCCCTGGGTTCTGTTCACAGAGAAGAAAACCCCACAAGCATCCTCTGGGTTCTTCCCCTTCGAGCCGGTGTATGGGTGAATCTAAGACATATCACTGATATGTCTTGGATATCGTACAAGAAGAATGGAAAGGTCCCAACAGTCGACAAACCAGTGACCATCGCAAGATCAGATAAACCATAGTAAATGGAGATCTGGACTTTTCAGAGACAGACCCATGGAATTCTGAATTTGTATAATTGTTCTTTAATTAATGCTCTGCATGAGATTTTAGGGTTTACTTATACCTCTTAAGATTTTTCTTCAGGCTGTATCTTATATGTTTTGTGTGCAATACCCGTTTTGGTTTTGATTTTTAATCTTCTTTAATTCAGTGCAGAGATGCTCTTGTAAGTAAGGGAACTGAAGTATTCCTGTATGTTAAACTGAAACAATGTCACCTTCAGGGTTCTTGGTTTGAATTAATCAACACAAATCTAGTGGGGAACCAGGGAACTATTACACCATCAAAATAAAATTGTCAATCAAATTTAATAGTCAATTTGCAAATTTTAATCGCTGATTTAGCAAAAAAAGAATTGGCGCAAACTCTGCAGCAATGTGCAAGACCCTCTATGGCAGTGGTCTGCTACCTTTGGGTCTATAGATGTTTGGGACTATAACTCCCATCAGCCCTTGTCAGCATAGTCAATGGAGAAGGAGCATTTCTTTAGCGCTGGTGACACTTTAATATTTGCTTTTAGCCTGTGAACTTGCACACGCTCTAAGGCTCCAAGGCAGCACTGCGAGCCCCCTGCTCTTGCTGCTCCGAGGGAAGGAAGGCGGAGCTTCTCTTCACGTGACCGCATCACGTGACCTCGTGAGGAGGCTCTTATCCTGCACACAGCCGCCCTTGCAGCGTTAAGCCCTGGAGGCAGTAAGGGCTGGAGACGCTGTTGAGCTGTTTGGCTGTGTCCTGTGTTGTGAGTACTTCGAACTGGGGGTGCATCACATTTACATCAGCTCTACATCTGGATCGTCACTGGGGAAAGAGGGGAGAGTCGTACTCAGGCAGCTCCTCAAGCTGTCGGGCGTGCCTTACCCAGTGGCTGGATGCCATATTAACTTTAAGTTATACTCTGCACCTTGTTGTGAAAATATTTATTGGACCTTTTTAGCCATTTGAAGCAATTGAGTTGTGTTGACTGATTTTTAATCTATAAGTTTATCTATATTATAGTGTTAATACATCCTCAAATGCAAGCCAGATTTCCATCATTGAAAACGGGCATGCCGTCCTCCTTAATCCCAGGTGGGTTCAAGTCTACCTTGAACTCAGTCTTGACTAACAGGCGTGCGCAACAACATACTGCGTACTGCTCGACACCGGTGATTGACAAGGAAGTACGGAGCAAAAAAGCTGTATTCGGAAAGCCAGCTGTTGCTGATATCCGTCACTTTTTTAGCAATTTTCCGGTCAGACAAGTGCCTCTTTCCTCCCCAGCAGCTGCAGTAGTACATATAATTCTGTTCAAACAGTGCCCCATTCTCCGCAGACCGCAAAAGTAAATACACTGCCTCCTCATGACGATTTGAATTCTCTTATAAAAACACCATTACCTGAGGCCTGTACTAAACCTCTCCTACGCCTCTCGTTTGTCAATAATTCTGTGTCTGATGGTGTTTGCTTAAATAATATGCCAGCTTCTGTTCCGGTCGAGGCCTTAAAAAACCTTAAATGTATTCCTCGTTCTCATGCGGCAATAATTGTCACGCCACTTTTGGGGAGACCGGGTCTGTTGCACCCGCTCCCTCTCCCACCTCCTGGCGGATCTACCCGCGCTTTCGCGCTTGGGCGTTCGCCGGGGGAAGAGGTGCTAGGGCCGGTGCTAGAGGGCTGCAACGCATGCGCGGGAAACCACTGTCTCGGTTCCGCGCATGCGCCGTAGATTGGGCCTCCGCGCTGGGAAGGGCTTGCCTTCCAAGCCTCGTTCTGGGTCCGCCGGCGCTCGGAGACGAAATGGCTTGCGTTCCAGGCCTCGCGAGTGCCGGCGGCCCATAAGAGGAACCGCGAGCAGTAGCAAATCGCGTCTCAACGCGGTTGCTACGGTCGTGTTGCTCGCTAATGCTTCTTATGGTTCCTGTTCCCTGTGCCTGTTCTTGCTTCAGCTCCAGCCTTCTCTTTGGTCTCCCTGCCTTGCTGGTCCCCAGTCTGCCTGGTTCCCAGTCTCCTGTTACCTGCTTGGGTTCTCCTTGGCTCCTGTCTGTTCCACGAGCCTCCCTGGGGGTCCAGTTCCCAGTCCCCTTCTTTTCCCTGGGGACCCCTGCTCCTTGTCCTGGGTTCTCCCTGGGTCTTTCTGGGCTTAGCCTCTCCTCCAGATTTCCTGGGGCCCTCGTTCACTGTCCTTGGATTTACCTTAGGGATCCCAACTCGTGGTGGTCTCCCCTCCCAATCTGGTTCCCTCTTCCTGTCTGGACCTGCCTGGTGCCTCATCCTTTGGACCTACTGTACCTCGAGCAGATCAGTCATTCCAGACCAGTTACGTGAAGCTGCTTGAACTTGTCTCCCTGTGGACTGGGGGCCTTACCTTGTATTCATCTGAGAGGTTCCTGGACTATCTTGCTTCATCACTGGATCACGTACCTTTGGAAAAAACTCTTTTGGACTTCACCCGTATCCAGTAACTTTCCATCAGAATGTGGCCTCTCCTACCTGTGCTTGCACAGTCCCTTCGTCACGTTAATCAGGAAAGTGCTTTCCGTGACGCTGGGAGTTGGTCCATTCACCACCCTGTGTCATTAGGGTGGTGGAGAGGCTGGTTCCCTGAGTCACATGCTCGTCATTTCACTGGATGCAGCCTGGCGGTCCCAACTAGATCCACTGTCAAGAAAACAGGTACACAATTCTCACGCACGTCTCTGCTTGACAATAATAGACTTGAGTAATAGCAAGTCCAATTTACTGCCTGATGCCCTACCGCAAAATTATTCATATACTCCAGTTTTGTTTTCAGGCGACGATTTAAATTGTTCAGCTATTGCAGCATCATATCTTGCCCCCACTCTCCGTCGTCCATATACCTCTCCAGTGGTGCCACATCATGACAGACCTGTAGATGATAGTGCAAATTTGATCATCACAAACCTCACCACTATGAATACAGCATTACATTCCTTAGTAAAACTATATGAATCTTTAAATGATAAATTGCAAGTTCAAACCTTACAATTTGACAAAATTTTAGCATGGCAACATGATGTGAGTTCACTTTTACAGCATAAGAATGTAGGTCCTTTACCATCAGTATCGGTACTTAAACCGATTGCTCCAAACTTCGTACCCAAATCTGTTTCAATCACAAACCAATCTCCTGTGATACTTTCTACACATGGGCCCACTGTACCAACTTCTGCTCTCCCACATATTCCAGGTATTATTAAGCCAGTTCTTTCTTCACCTAACGATGCAGCTCCAAAGTTATGCTCTAATAATTCCAACTCTAATATATTACCTTTGTCATCGAAAACTCTGTTTACAATTTTCACAAAAAAACAGAGAAATGTTAATTCTGAAGCCGCTGAAAAGGCAACTAAAAAGCAAAAAAGTTCTCAATCGCCCAAGAAGACTCAACCTTCAGTAACAAAAATTTTTTTGAAACACCTTCACCTCCCTCCAGCGAACTGCCAATCAGCCGCAGCGGCAGTGATAAAAAAATACACTCAACTGGCAAAACGACATGTAGTTTTTGATATTAAGACCACCCCTGAAGTGATTCCGCCCTATGCCCCTCTAGATGCCTTAATTGAGGAAGCGGATGTTTTTAAATCTCCTAGTGTAACTTCTTTAGCCGCACCTGTTGTGAGAAAAAACACTGGTAGATTGACAGAAAAGGCTTCAACTCAGTCGATCAATGATTCACATGGTGAAGAAATCAGACGAGCTGTAGATGCCTATATGGACCAACAACGCCTTCCTAGAAATACAGGAAATAGTCTGCTAGAAGTCATTTCCTCTAAACCAATACTCACTCGAATACCCAACACCCAAAATGCTCAAATTCCAGTTGTGAGTTTACCAACAGCTCATCAATCATATCCTGTCCCAAATCTTCTATCCACGCACTCTTCTCGTCTTTTTGGAAAACAAGACCTTGCTGATGAAAATAACCGCTCAATATTGGCAAAACTTACTCCTGAGATCCTTAAGCTAGTACAAGTTGCCTTACAAGAAGTTCCCAAAAATGAATCAAAGTCCACTTTCCCAAATCCTAAAATCTCACTTCCAAAATGTGTTAATCAAAAACGACTAGCGAATCATGCATTGATTCTATCATGTCGACCCAAACCCAATGTGCAGTATGCCTTAAATCGCCAGTCATTAATATCCATTTTCTCAGACATTCCTGAATTGGAAGACATCAGTTCTGAGGATATTGAACTAGTGGAATTTTGTAATCCGTCTGTATTCCATGTTGTCAGAATTTGGCTGAATTCCAGAGCTATACAGAATATCATCTGGTCAGCTAAAAGACAACTCTTTGATCTAGGCTTTAACCTATCAGTAGATACTGATATAAAGAATGAACTGGCGTTATATCCCTCAAACACCAAGTTGGCCACCACAAATACGTGGAAAACCTCATTTAAGTCCGAGAGTGGGCAGAAAAGCAAAGCTCAGCAATATGGTCAACATTATCTATTTTTAACGGAATCTCCTATTGAATTATCTTTACTTAGTTGGAATTCGAGAGGCCACTCCCATTTATTGAACAACGATAGTAGTGCTTTAAACACATTTCATCTTGTATTGCTGCAAGAGACTTGGCTCACGTCGAGCCCCATTTGGGAAAATCACATGGTTTTAATTGTTCCGGCCAAAACAAGTCTACGGGGTAGACCCTCAGCAGGTCTCCTTATAGCAATACAAGAAAACCCAAATTTTGTCCTTACTTCATGGGCCTCGCCTAATCCATACATTCAACTGGCTCGGTTACACATTGGTTCCAATATACACGCCATCATAAACGTATATTGGAATCCGGTGGGGATCACCGACGAACGCTTTTTAAAAGATTTAGGTGATGCACTCAATATGACAACTATGAATACTGAAGTGCAAAAAGTATTGATCGCTGGTGATTTAAATCTTGACTGTATTTCTTCCAATTCCAAATAGAGCTCAAATAGAGTGAGAAAATGGCTACAATTTGTTAATCACCATAATTTACAAAGACTTAATGGAGCTTTTTCAACTGATCTTCCCGCTAGTCCTACTTGGCAGCGAGGAAACTCCTCTTCTATCATTGATTATGTTTATACTAATGTCAATTTCTTCGCTGACTTTGTTGAATTTAAGATTGTTCCTTCTGCCTTGAGTGATCATAATCAATTGACAGCTAAATGGTCACATCACGGTCATCTTCCTCAAACTCGAGATAAATTACCTCAAGGATTTTTGACTGTAAATAATGCAGGGAATAGACTCTGATGGTCAGCCGAGTCTTTGAGTAATTTTTATTCTTGTTTCAGTTTTAACTCCACTAGAGAATGTGCCAATGACAAACCTAACAATATAGTATACTCTGACATGATGCAAGCATTCTGTACTACTCCGATCACTTTAGGTTTAACATATGGAAAACACACTCCCAAATTACATGTGTTTAATATGGAGTTACATCTCCGGAAAAAGGCATATAGAAAACAAAAGCGTGAACCAATGTCCCTGCCCCTGGAAACAAGGATAAGATCGTTGACTAATATTAAGACTAAATACAAAAACTGGCTCAAGTGTCATCGTGCGAAACTCTATCAAGTTGATGGCCAACTGATGCTTAACACCATTTCCAGTAAAAATGTTGCTAGAACATGGTCACTACTTAATGGAGTCGCAACGGGCAATCAAGTTGTTGCTCAAACAAATGAAGTGTCTGAACACAAATGGATAACCCATTTTAGCAACCTTTATAAAATCCCTGATGGGAGATTCGCCTTAGAAACAGTTAACCGTTCACACAATTTCCATTTAGACTTTGATTTAGAAGATATTCGATTATTTATTAATAACGCTAGTAAGTCTGGAGCATGTGGACCGGATGGTTTATCCAACAAAATGTTTAAAGCTCATCCCGTAATTTGGTCAAAGATTTTGTTCAGTATTTTCAATATGGTTATTAAAACCCAAACCTTACCACCCACATGGACTCATTCGATTATTGTGCCTATTTATAAAAAAGGCGATAGGAAAGAGCCATCGAGCTACAGGCCAATTGCGCTATTGGATGCGCCAGCTAAAATATTTTGTCGTATTATTCTCAGAGAGTTGAGAAAATGGACATCTAAAATCCATCTTAACGACCCCAATCAAGCAGGTTTCATTGCTGGCATAGGCACTATACCCAACATTATATCCTTACACATGCTCCAGGCTGACTATGCCGCTAGGAAACAAAATTTGTACTTAGCCTTTGTGGACTTTAGAGTCGCTTTTGACTCAATAGACCGTCTGCTTTTGTACAACAAATTAGTCGAATATCAGTGTCCATCATCCTTAATCTCCTTAATTGTTTTGCTTCATACTAACACATCAATGCAAGTTAGATTGACCATGGCGGGTGCCCTCTCGTCAAAATTTTACACTCACAGAGGCCTCAAACAGGGCTGTATTCTAGCTTCAATAATATTCAATGTATTTATCTACGATCTTGGAATAACCCTGAATAACATCCAGAGTGATGCTCCCTCTTTGGGCACTCATAAAATTGCTTATTTACTTTATGCTGATGATCTTGTTCTTATTTCAAAAACTCCAATAGGTTTACAAAAATTATTAAATGGTCTAGATATCTATGTAAAGTATAATCAACTCGTGATTAACACAACCAAAACCCAAACACTTATTTTTAAAGCATTCCAGTCTGCGAAGATCAAACCTTTTACTTGGAGTATAGACAATGTAGTGTTAGACAATGTTGCAAAATATAAATATCTGGGCTTATTAATTTCAACATCTGTCACCAGCCTTGACCATGAATTAAATCTTCGTGGTAAACTTCGTTCCCTAATTTCACTAGCTAAAATCCTGTTGGGAAAGTTTGGCAAATTTTCAATAAAACCTGTTCTTATTTTTTTATCAGCAAAAAGTTATTCCAATGCTTACTTATGGTGCAGAATCTTTACCTATGAAAAATGTATCATTATGGAACAGCTTAGAGGCCAGTTTTTGGAAACAAGTATTACATCTTCCGAACTGTACCCCTCTGCCTCTAATTTGCTTTGAGTTGGGGTCTGTATCGATGTTTTCATATGTTATTTGGAAATGTTGTGCTTTCTTGCGGAAATGCTTGCTATATTTCACCCAGACAGATATACTTGGTAAAGTGGCATCTCATCTATTGTCTCAACAAACCGCTTTTACCAAGAGCTGGTGCAAATTTACTTTAGATGCTATGGCGGACGCTTCAGTTAATCTTGATACATTGTTATTTCACCAAAATCGCGCCAAAATTAAAATTCTGCAGTATGATTGGTGTAGCAATCAATCTAATTGTTTGCGGTATAAGGACTTTGACCGTAGAACATTTGGCCACAAACCCTATAGGAGCACTGCGGATTATTTACTAAAATTTCCATCATCCATTTTTCGTAATAAACTACTACGTTTTCGTTTAAATCTATGGCCAACTTTAGATGTTCTAGCTAGAAGGAAACCGATTACACAAGAAGAAAATATTTGCAGGATATTAAACCAAAAAGAAACCTTAGAGCACTGTTTTGTTCATTGCTCTTATCTCATTCCCTTACGAACACTTCTTTTTGGTAAATTCTTTGCTGACTTGAATAACTTTCCTGTAATTGACATCTGGCCTAGACTATTTTCCTCACCTAGTCTAGCCATAAAAATCACAATTGTCCATTTTTTGGACGCGATTTTTCCTCAAACATCTTGCTAAATTATAAAACACAATTAGGTCATACCTTTTAATTGTTTCGATTGCTGATATTGATGTCTGTATTTTGTATGTTTGTGTAAAATGAATTGTATTATATATAGTAGTACTGAATTGAGCTGAAATGTTTTATCTTTTGTAAATTTGAAAGGTTGATTTTCTCAACCAACCAAATTAAATTAACAAAAAAAAAAAAAGCGTAGTCAGTGGTGAGGAATCATGGGAGATGTAGTCGAAAACATTTGGAAAGCCAAAGGTCGCAGACTCCTGCTCTAATGTGATATCATGCCAGGCTTTGGACATGATATATGGGGATATAGGTCTTTACTTCTCCATCAATTACCTCAGCATACACTCTCACTCCATCGCCATGACTTCATCTTGTATTTACTTCTCCATTCTTTCACTTCGTCATTACAGGGGGAAATCCCCTAACCCCCCCTTTTTTTCAATTGGCAAAAAGGCGTGGGTACCCTAGCGCTTGCAAAAAACAATTTATATAATCTCGGAGGGCAGCACGTGGTTGTGAAGTGCAGGAATTTTGCCAAATACACCACAGCGCAATATAAGCTTATAAAGAAGGTACACAATCACACTGCGCCCAGTCTAACCCCTTTTTTGTTATAAAACAAATTAATTTGTGGTTGTATTTTTGCAGAATTTTTTATTCTTGTCATGAACGTGTTTCAAGCAAACACAGCTCCTTTTCAAAGGCTGCATGTACAATTCCATCATAAGTGGTCAATGATTCACCATATCATTTCAACATATTGAAGCAAATGTGCACAAAACCGTGGGACCACAAAGTGAGGAAATCATGTACATGTGGACACGTAAAATAAATTAATCCATATTAAATAATAATACATTACCGCAGGTTTCAAACAGAGGTTACAAATTAAATAAATCCATTATGGTATAGATGAGCACAGAAGAGAGAAAAAGAACAAATAAAGCACAATTAGTATCGACTTCTGTTCGATCTACGTCAAGTTTATATTACTGAGTAGCGGCTGATGAGGTGGTGTTAGCCTCTCAGACCATGCACCGTGGGGTTTAGGTATAGGCATATTCACCTTAAGTTGATTCCTTAATGGTAACATACCTTAAGATATAAAAATAATATTTTTGTTACCTCCACACTACCTATTTAATCACTGTCCTATAATGTTGTTCTTTTAATTGCTGCATCTATTGAAATACACATACGAATAATAGTGCCTAATCACTTACCAAATGTTTGAAAAGCTAAAATGCCACAAATGATAATTCGTCTGCCTAAAGAGAAAACAAGACATACGGGAAGTGTAACCATAATTGTACCACTGTCATGGTTATAACAATTGCCTAATAATTTGAAGATGCGCGGCATCCATTGACTCTAATAGACATTATTGCAAGCTTGAAAATATGTAATCATACCTGATTAGGCTTGTGCTGATACCTTGAAACTATATAGGGCTTGATTGTATAAACAAACGTCAATGTTGAAAATTACACGGCAGCCACCCGAGTATGACCAGCAGTCAATTACCAAGATGAGAGAGGGGACAAAATAACCAGAGATTCAGTGACTACATTCTATGTGCTAGCAATTCATTCTGTCATTCTTTCATGTCCTACGAGCCTAGCGGGTCGCACCACAATTACAGCGTTGTACGCTTACCTGGCCTTTCGGCGTGTCAACAGCTATCCAAGCGAAACTGAAGCGCGCCTCCCGAGCTGTTATTAAAGAGTTCTACCATGCCTAGTGTGTTCAATTGCTAACGAACAATAATGCGGAAGTCACCGCCATTTTAGCAGAATTTCTACCCGTATATGTAACACTTGCTATAGTATCAAATTAATTGCTGACGTGTTGGTCCTTAACGTTCCAAACACCACTTTGATAATAGTGTTATACCAATTATGCCGACCACCAAAATCAAAGTAAACAGAGTACTTTCACCCCCTATAGACATCAATAGCGGAACCCGACAATGCTGTGCGCTGTCTCTCCTACTTTTCGCTATAGTGATGGAACCGTTTGCAGATGCAATTCACTGCAGACATGCACAGAAAGGGATCAGACTTCCTGGTGAGCCAAAAATCATCTTGCATTATGCGGACGATACCCTATTATTCATTTGTGACCCAGCGAGGCATCTACCATCTATTATGCAAGAAGTTCTCTCCTTCTGCATCCTGTCTAGGCTCCGAGTTAACTGCGCCTAGTCGGAGCTATTTCCGCTTACCAATGCAACCACACCCCCTCCAGACCTTATGGGCTTCACATGGCCCTCACTGGAAATGAAGTACTTAGGGGCGACTGTGACATGTACTAAGACCTATCTTTATGCACAAAACTATGGTGTATACTTGCTCCAGTTGATGGCTAAATTACGCACCTGGGTGAAAGTTCCACTCACAGTAGCTGGCTGTGTGGCACTTTTAAAATGACTCTTCCCAAATTACTATACTACTTCTTGAACGTGCCACCAATATCTGTCGATACACTTAAGGCAGCAATCAACTTCATGTGGCCCGCTGGGGCAGTCCGCCTGAAATGGGAGACCTTGACGAGACCCTATACGCAACGTGACCTTGCCACCCCACACTTTGTAAAATACTGGGTTGCAGCACAGGTGCACTTTGCAGCTTACTGGTTCGAAGAAGACTCAAAACATCCACACCTAAAAATCGAGCGACTTGCGGCAGGTGCTCGTGTCATCCGATCGTTGGTACTCCCATCACAGCAGAAGGACCCTGAGGGCATTGATCCAAGACCCACAACAGCACTGGCCTGGGGTAAGATATGGAGAATAGTGGTCAAACCCCACCCATATCATAGAAAACTTCCGTTGTGGAACTTTTTTCCGTCATTCCCTGGCATAAGTACGACAACAATACGACAATGGGCGGCAGATGGATACACGACTATGGGCAATATGTATAAAATGGAATCCTTTATTACATTCCAGGACCTGCCAGGCCCCCCGTGCAGACGGACACAGCGTTGGCTACAGTACGCTGGACTCCGTAGGGCAACGAAAAAGGCCTGGGCCGAGTTTGCAATTCAGTGTACCTGACGAGCTGTTACTTGATGCAATCTTCCAACACTATTGACAGCGGAAGGCTGTCTAGAAACGCTTCTGTATCTGGAAGAGTCGCCGTGCCTGAGTTGGCATACATTGCGGAATAGAAGGAGTGGAACACGTTGTTCACTTTTGCCGTGTTGTGGACCAACCGACCCGATGAGTCCTGCATTACTGGAATGTGGTGACTGCCTTGCGCTTGTTTCACCAACCTGGCCAGTAGCCTACCAGGGCGCTCGCCCTCTCTGTACTTCCTGGCCAGGCATGGGTTGTCCAGGAATTTCTGTTCCCTATCGGCATGCGCCCGAAATTTGTCCAGTTCCGTTTTAATGTCCCCTAGGTTCGCTATGTCAGGCCTAGATGCATATGTTTGCTCCAGGCAATGCAGTTTGGTTTCACTGGTGTGGATATACCTAGGTATTTCTTTAAGTATGCCTGATTCCTCTGCTAAAGCAATGCCACGTTTATATGCCTTAAAGGGTTCCCATAGGGTTGCGTGGCTGCTGAGAGTGCCAGTATTCATCATGAAATACTCGTCCACACGCTTTTCTATTTCGACCGCAAAAATGGGGTCTCATAGTGATTGTGGCTTAAATCTCCACAGTCTGTTGATTACTAGTTCCTCCCCCAAGGACAGAAGGTGTATTTACACAATGTAGGTTTTAGTAACCTCACTCCCATTTCACTCAGGCCTTTCTACAGCACCACAGCCGTTTTTGTCATTTGCCAGGGTTTGGATCCGGACCTGTCAAGGTCAATGTCCATTATGATATTGAAATCGCTGCCCCACAGCACTGCTATCAATGGGTTGAGCGACAATATCCCCATCAACTCCACATAGAAATCCGGGTCATTGATATTAGGCCCATTCACATTTAGTAGGATTATTTCACGGCCTAGAAGGACTCCATGCAGTAGCACATATCGCCCCAGTGGGTCTAAGTGTGCCTCTATGTGAGCGTATTTTAAGGATTTATGTATAAAGGTAATGTAATGACCCCTTTGCACGAAGTGTAATAACATTGTGTGCCCCAGTTTCTGGCAAATCTTTCGCTGCTTTTGGTGAGCGTGTGAGTTTCCTGTAGAAACAGGATATGTACCTTGTGTCGTTCTGTGTACAGTTGGAGCCGGCGCATTTTAGTCGCGTTGCCAAGACCACGGACGTTCCAGTTCATAAAATGCACTGGTTCAGCTGCCATTGGGCCAAATTATAATGTAGTGACTAAGTGTTGCTGGATTAGGTGTCGAACATTTCAGTAATTTAACTGCCCAAGACTGTGGCGCATCATTAACCAATACCCACACGCCAAGCACATTTTCTTTAGCTATCCTAGAACCCCGTCCCACCTCCCCCATCCCTCTCCCAATCAGAGGAATGAATCGCCCCCATAGAACATCCCAACAACAACTGCAACCTTGCATGGGGGGCTGCAGGCCCAAAGCAGCCCAGCATCGAATGGCATAAAAGTGTATCATCACACTCTGATGTCAGGTGCACATTTCCCAGTGTGCAGTCACCTGGCAGACCAATAGTGTCAGTAACATAGTGTAGATAACATGGTACCATACGGGCGACCCTCGTCCACAGTAGTATAACCATTAGTATCTATGGATAGGGATTCGGTAAGGTGTAAGAGCGTTAGCTGAGGTCATCCTGGGAAATGTTCATGCAAAAATCTCATGGCCTCCTCTGGCATAGTGAAGAAGTGCACTTTATTGCACTGTTCTATTCGCAGCTTAGCCAGATACAGCATGGCGTACTTCACGTTGTAGTCACAAAGCCTTGTTTTGACAGCCATGAAGGACTTGCGCTCCTGTTGTACCGATGTTGAGAAGTCTGGGTACAGATGAACTCTATTGGAGCCCAAAGGTAGCTCCCCTTTGCTCTAGCAGTGCGCAGCATTCTGTCCCTGTCCCAGTAGTTTAGCACACAAGCTATTATCGGGTGGGGAGGAGCTCCAGGTTTGGGCTTAGTGGGCCTGCTCTATCGCAAGTGCGGTGACAGCGTAGGATTGTCGAGCAGTGTCATGAGGGTGCGCTCCACATATTCTTCCATAGGCCCTGCGATGTTGTCCTCGGGCATCCCAGTAATTCGCAGGCTGTTGCACCGGGACCTTGATTCAAGGTCGCCGTTCTTCTCATTGATAGACTGTACCTGTCTCGCAAGTGAGGTGACATCTGCCCTTAGCGTACTGACCACATCTTCTGTTGAGTCTACTCTGGTCTGCACCTCTGCGATGCAGGCCTCTGATTTGTCCATTCGGGATTTTATTGAGCTGATCATTACGCTCATGTCGTCCAGTTTGGCATGTAGGGCGGTGAACCTCTCATGCATGTACTCCATCATGCAATATAATTCACTGGGTTTGTGTTGTTCAGCCATACCACCTGTCGCTTCTTCAGTGTCTGCTACTTTCTCTGCAGCCATGGGTGTGGGCTTAGAAAACATGTTGATCGAACTCTGTTTCTTACCAGCGCCTTTTGTCAGTGTGCTTCTGGCCCGTAGCAGTGAGGTAGCGTGATGGCAGTGTTGAGTCAGACCTGTAGGGGTGGCGCCTCCTAGGAAGTGTGGGTGCAGAGATGCGTGCAGTGGCGGAACACCAACGCAGGACCGCCAGCAGACTATAGGGTTTGAAGGCCGGGGTTCTATTGCATGCAGTGAAATAGAGAGTTGATATGCCTCAGTTCCGGGATCGCCCGCTGTCCGTAGCTCGTCACTGTATGGGTCTGGCCGTGCATAGGGGCCCCACTGTGTTGCTCACCCCAGCAGGCTGGGGAAGGTTGTAGCGATGTCAGAGCAGTCACTGGATAGGAATAAAATGTGCAGTTGGTAGGAGTTGAAGTGGAGGCAGTTTATACTGGATAACCTGTGGTATGCTGCTGAATTCAGACCTCAGCACCTGTCAAGCGGATCCTGGGGTGTCTTTAGTGGAACCTTGTGCAGTGTTATGGGGCAACCAGTTGATAAGTGCGGTCGGGGTAAAGGAGTCTGCTGCAGGGCTCCCTCTCTGCAGCCCAGTATGGCGGGCCACAGAGCACAAGGAACAGGGCTTCAATTATGCATTGCTGTCGGTCCGGGGGGCGTCTGCACCTCCATTCGGGGCTCGGGAGTGCCACCGCAGGGCCAGCCACTACCAATGATCAATCTGGGAAGCTGGTCAGGCGGGCCGCACAGGGGAATGAACTACGGGCACGACGACACAGAATATGCCACACCGCCGTCCACAGCCCGGTTATGGAGAGTAGAGACTGTCCGCAGTCTGCTGCGCTGCATGTGGAACCACTCACCGCCACTGCCAGGAATCTCAGCGTCACTGGTGACGGTGCGCCGGGTCCCGCCACTAATGCCGTCTGGATGCAGGTGGGCAGGGTGGCAAGTCGGACAGTGTCACAACATTGGGCCAGATGGGAGTTTGCATTTCCCAGCTCAGTGGTAGCCCCTGCGATGTACTACTGGCTCCGAGAGTGTCACAGGAAATGCTGCACAGCCCCTCAATGCAATGGCCCCAGGAAGAAGGGGTAAGGGGGTGCGGTCAGGCCGCTTCTCCTGTGCGACCCAAGGGAAGTCGAGGCCTCGGATGCACGACCCAGGTGCCGGCAGAGTCCAGGTTCAGATGACTCAGTGCCCGGGTGTTCCTGGATCGGACAGTCACTTTGTACGGCGTTCAGCACCTTGTTACTCAGATTATTCGCTGGATAAAGATGCCGGGCTGCGGAGCTCTACCCACTGGCGGCCATCATGATGGAGCGCAACAGCGCCCCCCCCACCATGGACATGCATTTGGTTTGAGTAATGATTTAATTTTTTCAGTTATGTCCGAGAGATCCTCCAAGGGTTGCCCAGAAGTGGCATTGCAACCCCAGTAGGCCAGTCTTTGACATTCCAGATCGAGAGGATTCCACTTGACTCTGGCCAGACAGTTACACTCTTTCTGATCCCAATTGTGATAAAAAAAAAATTGTTGTAAATATTCTGCATACAAAATTAAAAGCCCTTTCATTTTTAATTTGAAAAGCACCGTTGGCGATATATTGAACAATTCCCGCTCACACATTGTCATCATTATGGATGACTATTGGGGTTACTTGAACGCCAAATTAGGGGCTTGCTCTGTAGAAAACATTGAAAGAAGGTTATTGAAGGAATGCATTGGTCAAACTTAATGGGAGATGCAAGGGTGATATTCCACCAAACCCTATTTTCAATTTCAGAAACAGATCATTATTGATTATTTTTTGGTTAATTGCTTTTCGATTGTGCAGAGTTATTATTTTTCTGTGTCTGAGCACTGTGACAATGCTTCAGATGGCTTCACTTCTCCCCAGGTGAGAACCCCGCTCCATGAGGCTAGGGAGGTGCGGCCGCTAAGTAATTGTCCCCCAGGGTTGATAACATACGGGAGGATCTCATGGAACCTCCCCTGGTAAGAAGGAAGCGATTTGGGGGAACAGCCCCATTAAACCCCAATCTGGTAAGCTGACGATAGGACCTGAACTGTATGGATCTAAATTCATGTCTAAGCGCATGCATTACCGTGAAACATCAAACTACCCTGATGGTTTAGGTACTGAGACTAAGAAGTTCCAGAGAACGCTACAAGCGAGCAGGAAAAACCCCAGAACAGCTGTGGTCAATTGAATGGACGTTACCTCGTGACAGACCCTACTATATCAGGGCGTCTGAAACAAACGAAGGTGGAAGGATACTGGGGAGGATACCAGAGACAGCACTAGAGCGAGAACAGAGTGAGAGAAGAGAAAAAACGAGACATGATTGGCAATCGAGGTCAAGCATATCCGGAAGAACAGGACGGCCCGAGAGAGGGGCATGGAGGGTGTAATTCACGAGAATGAACAAGGACACCCAGTCGGAGACTCTGGTGTTGTGAGAGGAGAAGTAGAAGCAGAGACTGGAGCACACGTTCTGTACGAGCACAGAACGCCAGATGTTATCAGAATTACACTTAGTGGCCGGCAAGTGAAAAGAGGACTGCAACCAAGAACGAGTGGCCTTTTGCCCCTGGCTAGACAAATTCCCCTGATGAGCGGAAAGCCTCTCCTCAGAGGGCTGGCAAAGGGCCCAACAGAAAGACAAGAGTGTACTGCGGTGGCGTGACCTGTAGTGGGTGGGCCGTCAGCCTTGCAACATAGAAGTGACAACGAGCCGGGGAAAACTATGGAGTGCTGGTGGCACCAGGACCTTTATGAGACCTTTATGAGAAATATGGTCGAAGCCACTATCAATATCAGAGACACGGGCAGCGAGAGGCTTCAAGAATTGGCAACCCACAACAGAGAAGGCTGATGGAGTTATCCGAAATCCTACGGACCCAGTGAAACATTCTGACCCCAAAACAGGTAACAGGAATTAACGCAAGTCCAGGAGGGAGCAGGCAAGCTGTTTAAGAAACTCTTTAGACGCTCCCGACTGCTTGAAGTGTGGGGGTGATGGTGGGTTCCTTCTTCCATATGATGTGGGAATGTCCAGGGGTTAATCAGTTCTGGACGGAGATACAACAGAAAATGGAAAGTATTGTGGGAGGGGTGATTCCTTATGATCCTAAGGCATTCATGCTGAACGTGTGGGGGGACACCAGGTTTGTAATTAAGGAGAAAAGTTTGCTAAGGACTGCATTTGTTTAGTGGGGAAAAAAAGAGACTAGCAATGGAATGGGGCAATCCCAATGGTCCCAGCCTTCACAGATGCATGGAGGAGATGGACGATTGTGCAGAATTAGAAAAGAGGATATTCAAAGCAAGAAATGTCATAGGTTATGGTCTAAATGGCTGGAGTTGGGATGAACTGGAGTGTCATAGGGTGGCTTAGGAGGAAAAAGTAAAGGGGAAATGTGAGGGCTGGGGTGGGGTTGACACGGAAGCTTGGGGGGGCTGAGAATGGTAATGGGAAAAGTTTAGAAATGTTATGTGATTGTTGGCTAGTGGTGGTGTGCTGGGAAAAAAACAAAGATGGTTTAAAAACAGAAGAAAGAAACTCTTTAGACATTTCATGAAACGTAAACAAGAGAGATCTGTAATAGTATAAAATGAGGGCACCTACCTCAGCAATTGAGAAGACATGTCTGTGAACCCAAGACCCCAGCTCCCATAAAATGCCATAAAAAGGGGTTATATTATCGACCCTGGAAAGTACAACAGAGGGGCCTAAATGGGTTGAAGGCCCGGGGATAGTTTATGCTCTCCTTCTCTATCCGAACATCAAAGAGAATCACTGTACACACCCTAGAATAATCTAGGGCTGGTCCATCGCGCCAAACCCTAATCATCTTCTGTCATCAGGCTGGTACACATTGCTAATTGGTCAACATCAGGCTCTGCCAAGAGTACTGTCTTTTTCAGCTCATGCATTAACCTTCCTTCCTCAAGGTATGAAGAAAACCCATATCTTTGGTATTTTCTTCACGCTTTTAAACAGAAAAATCAAGAACCCCTTGAGAATATAAGCCATAAAGAAACGGCGAAGACAGTAAACCACTTTTGTGATACAGTTCCGTGGCCAGTCCCATAGGGGGGCTGTACTAAAGAGTCGAGATGAACTCAAGGAACCGCTTTATCGTCCCAGTAGGGTGGGATCAAGAATTGTAAAAAAACAGACTGAAAACCTCCCTAAGGGAGCTACACACCTTATTAAGAATTGAGAAAGACATTGGGGAACCAGCTAGGAAAAGGTTATTCTCCTAGCCCAATGAGAACCTTATGTGGCTGTTTATTTTCTTTTGTGATTTTGGAGAACACAGAACATTTACTTTGAACAGCCGGAAAGGCGTTTGGATGTTTTGCAACCAGGGGAAGGAAATCATTATCCTGGATTACGAACAGTAGCTGGACTTTATGGTGTTTTGTTGTGGTGACAGGGATAGAATAGGTGCACTTGTGACCGGGACAGTGGCTTTTTGTTTTGACTCGCACAAACTTCCTGACAAGCACCAGAGAATCTTTAGTTTAGGTAGGGCGACCCCCTTAGAGTTAGGGATAGATAGGTTTGGTTTTCATTAAATAAATGTCTACAGCAACCACTGTTGCACACTTAAGTCAGTCTGTCATTCCTTGTCGCCACAACACTCGGAGAGCAATCATAATCCTCTTAATTGATTTTCAGTGGCACTACACCACAGTAAGTACTAATGGAAATCCTACTTGCCTGGGTTGTTATCCGTCCATGCCCTAACTTGGAAGGGACGATTTGGAGGTAATTTTAAATAGTCAGGAAGTCATGCAGATTTGCAGTTAATTTTTAATGCTTCCCACAAATCTGAATGATCTGGTCCCTTTTTTATTAGCAATTGACAGAAACTATCGGTATGAAATCATCTCACAGCAGTTGTGGTCGCTATCTTCCACCCCCCCCAAGGAAAGCAAGGTATTTAGAATGATGCCTCTTGATGGGATTTTGAGTGCAGATTATTTAAGAGGAAATTGAACATGCAAGTTAGGACGGGCAAGCTTTCGGCCCGGCAGTGTTTGTTTAGCCTAAAACACTCCTATAAAAACTGTTAATCAAGAAAGAATATGATATTAATAATAAACAAATAGGAGCTTTTGGATACGGCAGTGCTAGCGATGATATTAAACTTGTCTGAAATCTAGTTTCAAGCAGCTTCAAGGGCAGCAAGATCAGAGTCTGGCAGTTTAATTTCCTTAGCCAGGATCCTCATTTTATGGGAACTTTTTTGATCCTGTTTTGGCAGTTAATATTGTCTCTTCCGAGTACCCTGGCAGTGATATAACTCATTGAAGATGAGATCTCCTCTTGTATGAAGTCTTTCAATTATAGGAAAGCTGGTGGATCCGATGGTTTAAGATCAGATCTCTACATTCTGTTGCCTTTGAGTTGGTAGCCTATTTTAAAACTGAATTTTAATACAATTGACTAAACCCTTTTTTACCAGCCTCCTGGAAACACAGCCTGATTATTCCTTTGTTCAAGAAAAAGTCTAATGTCTGCGGCTCATGATCGCACAATTTCTCTTCTAAATAGGTTGAGCAAAAATTCACTAAATGCTTAATACTCAGACAAGGGGAATAGGTTTGAGAAACCTGAAGGTGTCTCACTCACTAGTCCCCAGAGATGTGTCATCTAGGTGGCTAGGACATGGCCAGGGCCATTGGATCCAGTTCCTGGGGGTTGACCAGTGGGGGATGATCTCCTGGGCAAGGAGTCTTCGGGCAGTGCAAGTGGGACACCAAGGGTTAAGATGCAGTATCCCTTTTCCTGTAGCACCTTTTCCCCATCATACCCTGTAGGATATTTGGAAGCTCTGCCCCCCCCCCTTTCCCACAGGAACACTTTCCTACATTGTAACAGACAACGGTCTAACACCAGAGCCATTTACTTGACATGTCTCAACACACTGGTCAGGCAGAGTCAGGCACTTGCACACCTAACACCCATTTACCTTCTCCAAAGGATTAAAAGGCAGAGCACTTTTGCACACTTCGAGTAAGGGCGCAAGCACAAGGAGACAGCTACACCAAACCAGCAGTTCAAACAGAGATGAAAGGTGGTGAGACCTGGAAGGACGACGAAGGGGGAGTTGCCCTTGCCCTTTTCAACTAAGACCCACGAAGCCTCAAAAACAAAGTCATAAGACCAGGCATTACAGCTGGCGTGCAAAACCGTAGACAAGGTACACAGGGGCCTTCCACACTGATAACGCAGGCGGAGAGGCAAGCTGGCTACCGTGGTACTATCCTTGACTCCAGAGGTTCTAAGAAGCCAACGGGTTCAGCACAGTCAGTGAGTCGGAGGAGCCACATAGCAAACCGAACTGTGTTGAGTCCAAGGTTACAAATAGCAACATTTTCAACACTATAGAGAAAGACCTTGTGTGTGCATTTCAACTTTAAAGAAAGCCCAGTTGAGATCCAGGTGCGGAGGGGTCCAACGCCACGTATGCACTAATTTGAAAGACTGACCGAGACCTGTTTTTTTTTTTTTTTTACTACAAGAACCAGAAGGCCCTATGAAAGAGTGGCGGGAGGCATCAGAGTGGTCCTACAAGGGTCATGTCAAATCCTTTGTACAATCAAAAGTCTCTGACCCATTGCCAGAGGAAATCTAGGGGAAGGGATAAGATTTCCGATAAGATTGTAAACTGTGGCATAAGGCAAGTGTGAGCCCGACGGAGGGTTGCCGAAAGAAAGCTGGGAGAAGGAAAATCCCACTTTCTGATGAAAGTAACCAATACATGAACTGTGTTAAAGTAGGCCGTAGTGAACCCGACGAAGGGAGGCCCGTTTTTGCAAGGATTATCCGAGCCCGTCGGAGGGAGAACCAGGGGCGAAGAGCAATCGCCCAAGGTACAAGAGTACTGAAGGAATTTTTGTTTGTTTGTTACTTTGAATTAGCAGGCCTTCAAAGGCAAGAGACTTTTGCAGGAAAGAGACTTAGCCTCTGAAGGTTTTGATATTGTCGAACTGAACTGTGAACCTCGTGCTGACAAGGCCAAAGAGTGTACTGTGCTCGAGAGTCCCGCCTTGTCCCGTGCCTCAAACGTGGGGAAGGGAGACCCAGCCATACCATCCTGACTTATTTTTGCTAACACTTTCTTTTCTATTGACCATCATCCCACACTATTTGTAATTTAGTAGTACGGATTGACAATCTTTTTTTTTTTTAGTATAGGCCCTTTTTATTTGACAAGATGCCACTGCCTTATTATTATTTGATGGTCATAGCTTGCTCCCATCGTAGATTTAGATGTAGGTGTTTATCTCACCCATTATCAAGTTCAATAAACACCCTTGAACTGTGGCCACTTGTGTCTGTCTTTACTGTTGCCGCCATGAGTTCCTTCCATAGGCCTCTGCTAATAATATTCTTAAAGCCTCTCAAGCTGGTTTTAGGAAACGCTTTAGCACTATTAGACATTACCATATGCCAAATACTATAGCTGGTAAGTATTGCAAGTTCGGCGGAGGGACGGCTTTATGTTGCTTTCTTGGATTGAGTAAAGGCATGACAGGAGTATTCTGTGGCGAAGGTTAGGCAGTATTGGGTTTCCAAAGGGGTTGTTACAAATTATTCAACTATGTTATGTGATGAATCCTCAAAGAATCAATGCCTAAAGTCTCCTCCGAGGTGGCCAGGGCAAGGCAGCCGCTACCTGATCCTAACCCTGGGGTGGTAATACATGGGTGGATCACTGGGGAGGAGAAGGCCCCCAAAGGAACAGGAGGACTCAGTTAGGAGAGAGGCAGTATTTATCTTCTTCAGAGAGGGAGATTTATATGGTGCCAGAATATTTATTGTCTTGTTGTCAGAGTAAGACTTCCCATTACAAAGCTACCCACGTTGATAGTAGTGAAAACCTGTGTGATCAACAGAGGAGCAATGTAGGTGGAAATCAGAGTCTTAATACCCTGACTTCTGTAATTAATATAATGATCCCTTAAATCTGGACCAACCATTGACCTCTCTAAAACCCTTCTTTGGAGATCTATTCAATACTCAGGATAAATTCAATAAAGTTGAAGCTTGTATTCATGAAGAAAAAGGTAACCAGCACATTGGGGCCTTCAAGTCCCACAATGCCCCAAGTACTGGGACCTAGTGTTTCTAATGGCCAAATCCTGAGCGCGCCTTTTGAATATACAAGGGCCGCTCAGGTGCAGGCCATTAGAACAAGGAGGTGGAGTAGTTGCTGAGGTTGCCAGCCACAGTTGCAGTGGAAGAATAAAGGAAACAGAGATGCAGAGCTGCTGCTATCTTTGGAGCGGATGTCCGTCCTGAGAGGGCCTCCAAGATTTATGGCCTTAAACGAAGAAGTTGCGCAGCGCGAAGCAGTGTTGAAACATGCTTTCCCCGTGGAGAGAGAGTCTTTCTCAAACGGTGCAGGCTGTGGAAAAACCGAAGCAATCTGCCGTGCAGGAGGCAGCAGAACAAACAGTGGCAGCGGATCAAGCGGACGCATGTGCAGACACCGTACTCGACCGCTGCCCAGTAATAACAATTTTTAATATCGTAATAATATAAAGAACTCACATTGGCGCAATAAGAACTTTATAAAAAGACAAGAAAAGAAAGTATAACTATTGCTATCAAAGCCAATATTATTGCCTAGACACAGAGGGGGCAATACTGAAGCAAGCTAACTATAACCACCATTGCCAAAGTAAAGAGGGCGCAATACTTCAAAGAGGATATAATACATGTAGGCTAAATACCAGGAGAACATTATTGAGTGAAAGATTGCAACCATTATTGCCAGAGTAAGGACGAGGCAACAGTTGAACAAGACATCAACAAGAATTGCCAAAGCCAAAAAGGGACAAGTGTAATCAAAAAAACATTGTCAGCAGTTACTTGATGTATAAGTGGGAAAACAAGAGTGGAAGGAGAGAAGCCCTCCTGGTAGAAAGTATCAAGGAGGAGAGGAACATAACCTACATTGCATGTGGCAAACACAACAGTGGAACAAACAGCACCAATGTGTATCATGTCTTCCCAAAAGAAGTTGCGAATTTCGATGTTGAAAGTCAAAGACTTTTTCCAAAGGTTTTGAAGTAAACATCACCACAGAGTACTTATAGTAGTGTTAGGAGCTTTTGTTCTGGCAGGCAAGTATACTAGGATAGGGACCGTTTAGTGGTAGTCTTGGCAGGTTAGTGGACCAGGAATAAATCATTGAAGTACTGCATTGTGGTTGAAGATTGTGGAGAAGGAGAAGTGGAAAGACCACTAAAGTGTTATGGAATCATCCTGACAAAACATTGTTGTCGATGCAAAAGAATTGTGAAAGTATTTTGGTTTTCTTAAGGAGAAGAAGTTGAGTTGTACTTTTGTCTCTATATGATGCGAGATAAAGGGCCTCATTACGAGCATGGTGGTAACCCGCCGGTACCGCCGCTGTAACACCGGATCATCTGCCTGACTTCCCAGTGCCACCGAAACATTACAAGTCCTGGCGGAACGGGGTGTCAGGCAGGGGATTCGGTATGTCCCCATTCCCCTGGAGTCCCATGGGACTCCAGGGGAATGGGGACTCGAAAGCACCAGTGTTGGTGCTTCCGTGAAAAGTCTGCCTGCAGTGGCCGTTGTGCCCAGCAGGTCTGACCCTGCCGGGCGCAATGGCCCCTGCAAGCAGACCCGTAGTGTGGCAGTCCAGAAACAAGGGTGGCAGTGAGCTTACCGGCACCCTTGTTTTCGGACCGCCACACTTAGAATGAGGCCCAAAGACTGTTTGAACATTTGTTACAGTCCACGTGCAAGACTTTTGGAGTAAGAGGACTTCATGGTCAAAACTTGGCTACAAAAAGGAACTTTATTATTTGAATCTTTGATTGAAAATCTTGCTTTGAATCTGGGGAAGAGGATCCGACCCAGCTTACAAGGATACACAGTTATTATATTTATGTTGAATACAACTGTTATTTCTGTTAAATTTGAATTGCCATATATTAACTTTATGAGTTTGCAGTATGTACAAGTGTGAGGGACAGATTCCTTTTTATAAGAATGTCTCTCTTTGGTTTATGTTGATAGGCAGGGAAATCCTCTGCAGGTTAGTGAACATGAGGCTACCTGTGAAAAACCTTTAGCACGTTGTCTGCCTCACATTTCTGACCCTCCACAGGTCCAAAGACCCCTGTGCTGCAGTTTGCTGTACAAGTAACAGCAGTAACACCCCTGACTTCATTACAAATAAGGGTGTTAAAATGTTTGTTTTCTAGTGCCGCTACTGTTCGTTTTATTTAGTCCCGAACTTTGTCCCAGCAAAGTTGCGTGTGGAGTTAACCCTGGTCTCTTAAATGTATTTCTTACAATGCTTCCTTGTATGCAGATGACACGGCATTGCTCAAATGAATTCCAGAGGGCCCCAACTAGGGCCTTATCTACACAAATAATTAAAGCACAGTTTAAAACTAAATCTGTCCAAAATTAAAATGATGGTTTTTGGAAATGGTGACAACTACTATTCCTGGTATTTTGAATAATTCTGGAATTGAAGTGGTGGATATCTATGTTTGTTTGGGTCGGCTCTTTTCGAAGTTGGGGAAGACACATATGAAAGACCACAAATTGCACCTCGGTTAGGATTGAGGGTTAAGGTTTCATCATCTGTATGGTGCATGTAAATTAGATACATGTCTTAGTGTATTGGGGATATTCTAATTTTACATCCTTTGCTGTAGTGCAAAACACAGTCATACAAAAGATAACAGGGCTACCTGGGATACCCCAGCTCCACTTTTTTGGAATTAGGTATCTCTTATATTGAGGTGCAGGCCTAATTGAAGTGTGCAACATACATTTTTTAAATAAAATGTAGTTATAGTGAGAATCCAAACATCCGCCATGCTTCAGTGGAGATGTTTTAATCCCCTGCCAACGACAAGCTTACTTTGTATTTCAAACACTGGGTTTTCTTAACTAAGCAGGGCTTTTAGGGTGCTTGTGTATCTGAGAAACATATTTTTAGATAACTTAAGGAAGTGCTTAAGTATAGTGTTCTCCAGTTATGTGGAACGGTTAACCATACATAAACTTACATCTCTGGCACTTTATGCCACGTCACATATACGAACCCAGGGTGGGTGACATATGCAAAATAAATCACCAAACGGAAGAAGACTGAGATTAATGCTTTGTTTAAAAATGCTGCCTCTCTAAGCGAGGATGAAGTGGTTAGGCTTTACTAGGAAATGTTATATGGGGGCTGACAATGATCTTATGCATTTTTTTACAAATTTGTTGATGCTATATTGAACGGTGAAGGGAATGGTGATGTCCATATTTCTTGACAAACATCAGGTCCTCCTCTGAAGCCATAATTTATATTTCTTATACATTTTTTAAAGCAGCACTTTCAAAATGTTTTCAGATTGCTCTGGTTTTATAAAAAGTATAATTTTAAATCTCTTTGTATTGTAATATGATTTAATTTTGTGAATGGAGAAGTCTGAATAACAATGTATTGACCGATAACCTGTTTTCACTGAAGCAAAAAGATCATCTCCTTTCCCTAAGAAACCAACAATATTACATATAGAAAAGGTTATTCACCATAATAATTGTTGTACGATTAATCCATGCTCCCCTTTTCCTCCACACTTCATGGGGTGTTCGTCCCATGGTGACAGAACTGGTAAATTTGCGTATGTGCAAGCATACACTGCCTACCGTCAACACCCGCCAGTCCCCATTTCCCTGCCATTAGACGGAATTCCTAACTAGTGATCTTATTATAGGAGGACAGAAGGGGGGGTATATGGAGTGCATGGTAATAGGAGTACAGCAGTTACTACACAGGGATACTTTGTCTTGCGCCTACTTCCCTTCCCCGTTCTTCCACACTTCATGAATGAGTGCCACGCATAACTCTCTGGGCATCAAAAGTTATTGTATACAAAAAAGTTCTGAAGAACAGCCTGCCTGAATCTAGCACTGGACCTGCTACTGAAACTCATGCAGTAGTGCTTGCCATCACAGATGGCTCAAAGAATGCCACGACTCCCAGACAAGGTCCAAGTGATTTTATTGAAAATTCCAACAGGGTTTTAGGGCAGACCATCTCTTTCTATAAACAGCATTGCCCCCACTAACCCAGGTATCCCTACTCCCTGGGTTATTATATACATAATATTGACCCTCTAAGGTCTTCTCTCGCTGGCAAAGGAAACAGCCAAGCCTGTCTGGACTCCTTCAGGGACATCCTAAACTCTTCCGATCCTATCAGTTTGCTAGTTGATTAAAAGGAATTTGGGTGTGCCTTTCAGATACGCTCCCAAACTCGGCCTTCTTCCTGTCATGCCCTGTACTCCTCTCCCTCTATCTGACATTCTCCTTTCACTACTCTCCAACTCCCAACTTCACCCACCTTCACTCCAACTTCCGGTGGCTTCCTCAGATGTCTTTCACTCCTTCAACACCTTATCTCCGCCCTTTCATATTGCTACTCCCTCCTCCACGCTAATTCTCCCACCTCCACAGTACTTCTCCCACCTCCACGCTAGTACTTCTCCCACCTCCACGCTAGTACTCCTCCCCACCTCACAAATTCATGCTTTCATTCTCACAACCACTTCACATTCACTCCCTACACTCCCTTTAATAATCTTACATGTTAAACTCACACCCATACTCACAACACAGTACCTTTTGCACTCATCAGTCTATATGTTACCCGCTCTAAAATTCAGCCCCACACTCTTGTCCACCAATCTTCCTCCTGCTGGCCTCGGTCTAACATATCCTCCCCCTCTGACCTAACCCAAACAGTCCACACATTCCTGTCTACTCTCCTTGGCATCTGGTTGGTCATCTGGCCTGGCCAAGTCTTCCCCCACTTGAGAGGTGTTGCATACAACAAAGTTTCAAATAGCGTGTTAAGCCCTGTCCCTTCCCTCCATGCAAGGCCACAGCGGAACCACAATGACGGTTTCTGGGTTAAGAGGGCCTGGCCTGGCTTCCCTCGAGGAAAGTACAGTCTTTGTGGGTGTTTTGAAAATTTATTTTAGTGCCAATAGTCTAGGGGTTTTTCAACTTTCCCACTGCAGTTCACTTTGATGCTGGAGAGCAGTACACGGCATATCAGGTGACCACGTAGGTTCTCTGTTGTGGCTTCTATTCCATCTCTCTCGCTTTGTCATTCAACGTTGTGTTGCACCAATGGGCTATGCTTCTTTTTTTCTCCCGCTCCGGCTACGATTTTGGTTTCAGGGCTGGAACAAAAAGAAAGAACCTGATGAGCATTTCAGAAAGGGGGTATTCGGTGATCCAGATGAGTACTGCCCAAGTATAAGCAGGCACTTGGGGGAGGGAATAGGAGTTTGGATCCTCTCAACGGCCACCAACGCCCTCTGAGGTATGACTGGCTCTGGATTCCTCCCCGGTAGGCTTCCCAACCCAGGCAGAGAGGGGCTCACATCCCCTCTCAACAAGGTCAGATTACTGACCTTGTTACAATTCAGAAGAAGCAAGGCCACATTTGCTATGGCATCCATTAGGATCTGTCCTTGAAACCGCCACTGTGGCTCCAATACGAAGAGAGCCTGGATTTCACCTGTGTGTAGCAGACGCATTCACCACCAAGAAGCCATGTGATGAATCAGAGTTCTGCCAAAGCCATGGGTAATGTTTATGTAAGATAACTGAAAGAACCAAGTTCAAATCCCAAACGGAATATGGAGCCTTAAAATGGTGGATACATCCTCAACAGGCCCTCAAAATGAGGCCTAATGACAGGAAGTATAAAATTAGATATTTGAGGAAGCCAGCTTGGGATTGCACTGATGGCTCAAACATATAGATGTGTGGAATGGCAGGGCCTTTTTGGATCAACAATAGAGTTGGATGCAGGCAGGTCCGACCGGGTGCCGGCAAATGGTTGCAGGAGGAACTGTTATTGCACAATACCTGCTTAGCACTAGCAGCAGGTCTTTTTGTGATCCAGGTACAGTGCCTTGGAAGACAGAGGTCCAAGCTGCTGGAGGATATCACAAAAGGTATCAAGCATTATTGTCTGGAGAGGGTCTCGATGGTCATGGCAGGACACATTTTAAGGCCATTGAACGTAATGACAGACAGGGATTCCCAATATCTGGAGAGCTCACATTGACTGGCAATTAGATCCCATTCAGTTTGGGAAACTGAATGCCGTTTGGGATTCAGTGCAGACTGATCTATTTGCGTTTCAGCCAAACACATAACATACTAGGATTATCGACTGGAGAACGGATCTCAGTGCCGCCATGGGGATGCTTTCCTCTAGGGTTGGACTCCAGGGGAACACTATGTGTTACCATGTGTTACCCTTGATCACTATGATAGTGGGAACACACACTAACAAATTACCATCAGTAATTACAATCACCACTCTGGTCTGCTCAAGCTTGGTTTCCAGTGACTTTGGAACTCTCTCTGGATTTTGCAGCCTGATTTTCTCACAATCCTTGTCTCCTGGCAGATCCCTTAGGCAAACCTCAACCATTAGTAATGCAAGGCTGTCTGGCATTTGTAACCTGGAGGAATTCAGGCATGTTGGTTACTCGCAAGAATTAAAAAGAAATGCTGAAGAGCCTATCAGAGAGTCATGGGCTCCCACCACTTAGTGATGCTGCTAGACAGCTTGGTCTTTGTGGAATGGTTGGAGAAGTGCATGGAAAGGAGCTACAATCCTATTAAAGCGCCTATATAGTGTATTTAATAATACCTGGCTGAGCTGGTAGAGGATGTAAAGCCTATCAGACAGGGAATACGTACAAGTAAGCCATTTCTGCAGGTTATACGCTGGTAGAGGGAACACCCATGGGCGAGCATCAGTTAGTAAATCGCGTACTCAAAGGATCAAGATTAAAGGGGAAGTTTGCCCAAAAATGGTATTGTCCCAATCGTTCAGGCATGTATTAGTAAGCATATTGTAATTGATCTTTACATTTTTTCCTTTGCATCTTACCTTAGTTTTCCTCGCCATATTGTGCTAATCTTATCTGTTGATGCATCGCCCTAAGATCAAGTGCCCTTGCGGCAAGAATACAGATCGCCCACCCCCTCAAACTGACATCACTAGTCCAAACGATATACTCCACCTATTTTCATGATGTTCGTGGCCAGCGTAGCCAAACGTGCCCAGTCATCACCCACGCCATAACATTACTTAACGCAGAACCAAGAATATGAACACACACATCCTCTCACAGCACGCAACTTTTCTTTCTTGTCCCAAACAGGAGAGCAAACATTTGTTTTTAAGAAAACATCAATAGTCTGCAATATAACAAGTGCTTTTGTTTTGCAAAGAACGCTCACAAGAAAAGATCAAGTCCACAAAATGAATATGTTTTTGCAATACGAATTGTAGCTAGCGAACATCGCATGCTTTGAATTTTCCTTTTAAGTTCCTCATGATACGCTGATTGCGATCAATCAATCCCGATACTCCAATGTGTGTCCTTAGGTTACACCAGCAAAACTTTGTAATGACGCACATGGTGTTCCGTTCATGAGAAGATATGGATTCTTTGCACTTTCAAGCACAAAGTTTTCGCTTCAGCACACTTTTACATCACAAACGCTGACAGGTTGCTCCTTATTGCTGGTACCGCCAAAGGGCAGATTGGTCCCTGTTGATCATCCCACATAACGGTGATGAAATCAGCACGGTTGATGATTAGCCGCCAATGTTGACTGAAGAATCCGTCCAAAGCTAGATGGGAACCATGGCATGCACAGGGCGGTACAATATAGCTGTGTAGATAACAAAATAAAGGAACATATTTCAGTAGCTGTTCTGTATAATTCAGAACAGGATGAAACCAAATCAAAACACAAACCACACAAAATGAACACAGACATGAAAACATGGGGGAGTAGTTGAGACCACGACGTGCATGAAAGGTTAGCGCTGTGAAGTATGTATAGCTCCCAATGGGGGGGGTGTGTGTGGTCTGCACGCATGGTGTGAAGCCGCGAATCCGCCGTGCTCCTGCCCAAGATCCTGAAGCTGCCGACACTACGGAGGCAGAATCGAAATAGCAGCTATAAAAAATTAAGAGGCACGTAGCGGAACCTTATTGCTCCACGCGGCTGAAATCCCAGTGGAAATCGGAGCTGGCAAAGAGGATAACGGAGCGTTTGAAAAAGCTCCCCTACAGCACCCAAGATGGCAGGTCCCAGCGCGGAGGCTGGCGGAGGACTGTGAGGGCCGGACTGGGCGGAAGCAGATGGGATTGTGAACGTTTGCCCTCCGGATCGAGACGCACGACAGAACTGCGGAGTCCTGGGCTGAGACCCCACGTCTAGAGGGGAGAGCGACCCCCGCCGGCAGACAACACCGAGGGAAGCCTGGAAGCCTGCCGAGGAGCTGGAGTGAAGACGAGACTGACGGAAGAAAAAACCTACCCCATTGGCGCTGTGAGGCGAAGACGATCGAGGTGAGCCGAGTCAGTCGACTGGGGCGCCAGGATTGCTGGCGGCTGAGGAGCGGAGACGGGCACCGCATACCCGGCGGGCAGGTACACGAGCAGTCGCGAACGGCTTGACACAGCACATGGTTCCCTATCACATACAACTGGGCCCTTACCTCGCACCTGGAGGGCAGACAGCGGAACTGGGATTAGGATTACAGAGCTAAGGGCTGCAGCCCGCCCTGTCCATCTGGAACTCTCCAACGGGGCCATGTTGCCTCCTAAGAACAGATCAAAGGCTGCCACGATGGACGCTTTCACAACTGCATTCCCGAGGCAGCAACTACCGCAGGAAGCAATCCCTGCGGCGGACCCGCCACCCTCGGCGTTGGACCCCCGAGATGCTCACATTTTGCAGGCAATTGCAGCGTTACGCACATCTATGGAAGGCATGATCGGAGAAATCAGGTCAGATATACAACTGATGAGACAAGATGCCCGCAACCTGACGGAAAGGGTAACTGAAACGTCCCTGCAAGAAACCGGCGAAGACACACGGGAGCTAAAGGCGAAAGTCCAAGAACTGGAACTGACAGTGGCAAGACTAGAATCCCGCTCAGAGGACGCAGAAGGACGGGCCCGCCGCAGCAATGTCCGTATCCTCGGGGTCCCGGAGGACATGGAAGGTCCAAACCCCACCGAATTCATCGAAACGCTGCTGCTTCAAGAAATTGGAGCAGGCTCACTTACCCAGGGGTTCTCAGTGGAGCGGGCCCACAGATCCCTCCAGAAAAGACCGCCGCCGGGCTGATACCCACGCCCGATAATTGCAAAAATTCTGAATTTCCGTGACAGGGAAGTGATATTGCGGTTCTCAAGTGAGGGAGGGGTGATAAAGAGGAATGACTCCGTAATAGTTATATACCCAGACTACACCCCCACGGTGCAAAGATCGCGGAATTCCTTCATACCTATAAAAGGCCAGGTTACGGAAACTCAACCTGAAATACATGTTGTTGTGTCCGGCGAGCCTTAAGATACTATACAAAGGGAAGGCAGTCTTCCTAGAAATCCCAGCCGCCGCCAATATGTGGCTTGAGCATAATAACCTGGCCGACGACACCGAAGAACCTGAGAAGGGGTCCATATGACTAAGGAATGACTGAATCTACTCATGGAAGAGACCGCACCAACAAGCTGGGGATAAGGTCCGCGAAACACCACTTAACGCTGCAACAAGCTGAAGTCTTGATTGGGCAGGAGCACGAAGGCCCAAGCGCGAGACCGTCAATGACCCACCCCGCCTAGAACAGTGCAGGCCAAATGCCTACACACCACCCGTACCGAAAGGCCTGGAAAGGCCCCCGAGGCTCAGGAGCCCCTGAGCGTCGCGAGTTCAAAACGACTGCTGGGGACAGTTACTTGTTTTGTTTTTCGGTTAATGCATCCTCCACGTTGGAGGATGTGAAGGTTGGTAAGCCTCCGATGGTTAAACCTACGACAAGGGACGGGAGGACGGAAACACTGAAGATATTAGACCTAAGCCTACTACAAACGGGAAGAGATGGGGACACAGCCGCATCAGCATACAGCCCTTGCAGGAGCGGGATTGTTCCCAGACCCCCTAAGAGACCACCATGGTTGTACAAATTAAGATAATGACGTGGAATGTGCGGGGCCTGGGCACATATCTCCGCAGAAATAGAATAAAGTCCTACCTGCAGCGGAAGAAGGTGGACATTGCTCTACTACAAGAGACACATTGCTCTGCCGAGTTGGAGGCGAAGCTCAACGAACACTGGATGGGACAGGGTTTTGGGGCCTCCTATTCCAGATTCGCAAGAGGAGTCTACACCTGGATCAACCCCCACGTACCTTTTCAACTCACTAAGATGGATAAGGACCCTGAAGGCAGATATGTGGTACTTTGGGGGACACTTGAACAAAGGGAAGTGTGTATAGTGAACTCATACTTCCCCAATAACAATATCCCACTACACCTGAAAGATCTGAGCTCCAAAATGTTACAGTACAGAAATGTCTTCCTTTTATGGGTAGGGGACTTTAACTGCGTCCATGATCCAATGCTAGACAGGTCCAGCCCCACAATGAAGGGCCCTTCAACGGCCACCACATCCCTGAAAACCAAGACCAATGAATTGGACATGGCGGACGTCTGGCGGGAGCTGCATCCAGGTGAGAGGTTACTCGTTTTACTCGTCTCCACATGCCCTCCATACCCGGCTAGATTACCACTTTGTGGGCAGGGAACACTTACCTCAGATGGGGAGTGCGCAATATCTGGGAAGAACTATTTCAGATCATTCGCCACTATTAATCGAATGGAATCACACCGGCCCGAGACCACCCATCCCCATGTGGAGGATGCCTGCGGAGGCCTTGGGGGACCAGGCGTTTAAGGAAGAGCTACACGAGTCCATAGACAATTTCATAACCAAAAACACTGGGAGTGTAGAACACCTCAGCACGCTATGGGACGCCCTGAAGGTAGTGGTGTGGGGGGAAGTCATTGCTAAAGCGGGCGGTATTAGGAAACTTCTGCGCAGCGAGCTAGACAAGGGAGAATTGGAAATCACGGCATTGGAGGCAGCCCCGATAGATACCCCAAAGAGAGAAAAAGATCTTAGAACTTTGAGGGAGAACTGCACCGATGCATGGAACAGGCTATCAAAATTCGATTTTATTACTAGAATCAATAGGGCACACGCCGAGGCAGACAAACCCGGCCGATTATTAGCTTCGCTTTGCAAAAAAGAACACGCCAGACATATAACCACTGTATTGAAAGACGAACTCGATGAAACTCACAACACTCAACAGGGTGTCAATGACACCTTTAAGAATTTCTACGAACAATTATATTCCCATGCGGACCAGATCCCCCGAGATCAAATACATGACACTCTAGATGAGATATGCTTACCCAAATTAACCCCAGCACAATCTGAGGCTTTGGATGGGGACATTACACCTGATGACATTACGGAAGCAATTAGATCCCTGGCGACTTGTAAGACCCCGGGCAGTGATGGGTTGCCCCCGGAGTTCTACAAGGCATTCGAACCCTCCTTGACGCCACTATTGCTTGAAGTCTTCCTAGAATCCTATGAATGTGGGACCCTCCCCGTTAGCATGAGAGAAACTTTGGTGGTCCCCATACTTAAACCCGACAAACCCGAAGATAGGTGTGACTCTTACCGCCCGACTGCGATGATAAATTATGATGTTAAAATACTTACGACAATCCTAGCCAACCGACTAGCCAGAGTAACTGGAGACTTAGTACATGAGGACCAAAACGGCTTTGTACCCGGTCGTAATACGACCATGAACCTGCGTAGGCTCCAGCATATAATAACCCATACCGACACAAGCAAAGAATGCTATGCACTACTGTCCTTACATGCTATTAAAGCATTTGATTCATTATATAGGGAGTGGCTAGTGGCGGTCCTGGAGCGGTTTGGTTTCGGTCAGGGGTTCATTAGATGGATGAAAATACTGTACAATGGACCAAGGGCACGAGTAAAATCTGGGAGATATGTGTCAGAGTCGTGGGACATCTGCAGAGGTACCAGACAGGGGTGCCCACTCTCACCCATGCTGTATATACTGGGCCTGGAGCCCATCGCTCTCTTTTTTAGGCAGCAATTCTTCGATGCAGGAATTTGGGTTGGAGGGGTAGACCACATCATCTCCTTATATGCTGATGACGTGCTGGTATATGTCAATAATCCCCTTCTCAATGTACCAACAATGCTGGACGTTTTAGACAATTACGCCAAGGTCTCAGGCATAAAATTCAGCAGAGCCAAGTCCTGCTTGTTCCCGCTCGCGGGACTGAAGGGAAAGGCCATTACGGAACTTCCTCTGGTGGGCATAACCTGGCAGACCACTTCATTCTGATACCTTGGGATTCAGATTCTACACACCCCAGAACTTATGCACGATTATAACACTAGGGCGAAGATCCCAACGCTACGTAAGTCCATGGGTTTCTGGTCAAAGCTGCCTTTATCCATGATGGGCAGGGCCTCCATAGTCAAAATGATTGTCCTCCCCAGGTTCCTGTATGTGTTCCAAAATGTGCACTTCTATATTACTAAACCTTTCTTCCGTTTGCTGGATACAATAATCTGGGATTTCCTATGGGGGAGGTGTAGGCACCGAGTGGCCCTGTCCACATTGGTCTTACCATACAAATCGGGTGGGATCCAACTGCCTAATTTAGAGAAATATTACCTGGCCGCCCAGTTGGGCTTTGTATCAAAATGGTTAGCAGACGAGGTCACTTCAGAGACCCCTCTGTTGCAGTCCATGATCTCCCCGTTACGCTTAAAGGAATTGATCTGGGGCCCTCAGACCCTGATAAGCAACCCACCCTTCCTGGTGACCCTGGGTAGGAAAATATGGTACAGGACCTCGGTGATTATGAAACTAAAGCAAACATATTCCCTGGAAATGCCACTGCTCTCGGGTTGAATAATACTGATACCGATCTAAATAGTGTCAGGCTCTGGGAGGGAAAAGGAGTCTACACGTGGGGAGACCTGTATGAAGGGGGGACCTTTCGGGAGTTCTCTGAGTATGATATTCCCTCCAGTCAATACCTATGGTATCGGAAGATTAGACTGTTTGCCCGAACGAATTGGGAAAATTGGCCAGAGGAACCAGACATGAACCCCTTTATAATGCTGCTTTATAGTTTGGGAGAGGATGGAAGAGTGGTTTCCCAAATATATGGCCATCTAAGCGATACACCTAACCCCCGAAGCGTGGAACTACGGACAACATGGGAAACTGATATAGGGCGGGAACTAACAGATAGCGAATGGGACAGGGCACTGTCATTCCCTGGAGAGGTCTCTAGAAATCACCGATTTCGACTGATCCAGATCAACGTGTTATACCGCACCTATCTGACCCCGAGTAGATTGGCCAAATTCAACAACAATGTGCCGCCAAACTGCACTTGGTGCGGTACTGATAACGCAGACTTAATCCACATGCTATGGACCTGCCCCAAGACCCAGACTTCCTGGTCCAAAATAAAACAAATGTGCGAGGAGGCGGGTCACACTAGATACGATTGGACCCCACATTAGTGTCTCCTGGGCACCTATCCTAGGTTAGCTAAACTCAAACATTCAGTCAAACTAATGGATTTGGCATGCATAATGGCGAAAAGGACTATGGCTATGTCATGGAAAAAACCTGCAGGTCCTATTTTCACAGTGTGGCGTAAAGAACTTGAGAAATGGGCGAACGCCGAAACAAAGGCTTGGGAAGAGAGCGTAACCAGGTCTACTGAAGACTCGAGTATGCCGCTGGTTGCATGGAAAGATACCATGACAAAACTGTTCCACTCCCCTGATGATAAACCTCCTTGAATAACCCGCAGGAAGCACACCCGACCAATGCGGAAAAAAGACGCCAGCTTCAATAGGTCCATCGTGAGACACAATGACCCCCTGGTCTGGTCCAAGTCCCCTCCCCTTCCCACGACAAGGGCATCCGCCCCATCGATCACCAGTGAAACTGGACTTGGATTGACACCAGAGACAGTTACTGTTCATTGTTGTTTGAAATTATTGTTTGACATGTTGCTGTATAAGTATGCAGACGTGTTTATTGATACTGAAGTTGGCACCAGAAAGAGGTGCAGTGTTTGCAAATATAACAAAATGCCAATTAACAAATTTTAAAATAAATAGCTCCCAATGGGATGGAGAACCAGATGCACCCGCTTCACATAGTTGGCCCTAGCAAAAAATAAGGACAGAGATAGTAACATTTTATGTTGAAACAAAGACAGATGGCATTATAATGGAAGTGGTAATATTACTGATCGAAAATATAACCAAGTGCCCATGGTCTGGTTATAAATATAACCAAGTGCCCAAGATCTGCTTTCTAACCTTGACTCTAACATTCCCTCTGTCCTCATCCTCCTCTATCTCTCTTCTGCCTTCGACACGATCAACCATACCATCCTGCTCAACCGTCTCCGTGAAAATCTGGGTATCACTGATCAGGCTCTGGCCTGGCTGACCTCTTTCCTCTCAGATCCACCCTTCCAGGTCCAACTTGGGTCCTTCTTTTCAGCTATCTTCCTCTCTACCTGTGGTGTTCCCCAGGGGTCTAACCTCTCGCCCTGTCTTTTCAACCAATACCTGGCAACTCTCACCCACTGCATTGCCACTTTCTGCTCAAATTTCCAGTGCTACGCTGACAACAATCAACTCATTTTCAGGCTGCCCTCTGCCACCTCCTCTCCCTCTCTCATCTCGGATTGCCTAACTACCATTCAAGATTGGTGTGCCACCAATGATCTTTGTCTGAACGCCTGCAAGACGGAGATCCTCCTCATCGGCACACCTTCACCATCCTTTCCCCTCACTCTCTGGCCGGCCTCTCTTGGCCCTCCTCCTACCCCCACCTGCGAGGCTAAGAACCTTGGGGTCATCTTTGACTCCACCCTTTCCTTCTCCACCCACATCTCTGAGGTCTCTAAAAAGTCAAATTTCCGACTGCACCTCCTCAGAGGTACTCTGCCTTTCCTCTCCTTCCCACAGAAGCTCATGGTATCCTAAGCTCTGGTTCTCTCAAGCTTGGACTATTGTAACAGCCTCTTTCTAAATCTACCTGCCTCTACTCTCCGCCCTCTGCAACTAATCCAGAACAAGACTGCAAGACTTGTCCTTGGCCTCAAGCCCTGGGATCATATCTCTCCAGCCCTGAAATCTCTCCATTGGCTCCCAGTGGATGCAACGATTCAATTCAAAACCCTCTGCATTGTCAACAAAGCTTTCTGGGGCCTCGGTCCAAAATACCTTCAGCTATCCCTCTGCAAATACCTCCCCTCTCGAGCTCTTCGCTCCTCTAACTCCAACTCCCTCAGTGTCAGTCATTTTTCAAAGAAACAAGCTGGGTGTAGATCTCTGTCTTCGGCTGGGGCCTCCCTCTGGAACAGCCTCCCTGCCACTCTAAAACATGAGGAGAACCATCTCCGGTTCCGGAAGCACCTCAAGACCTTCCTCTTTTCTTCTGCCTTCGCTCCCCTTCTGATCTGTTCTCTCTTGGCACCGTGCACCTGGCCACCCTCTGTCCTCCGATCCCAGGTACCTGCTCACCCTGCCACCCTCCCGCGCTGCCTCCGGGCCACCCCTTGCACTGGGGTCTGTATCTATACATCCCCCCTTTTTTCTTCCTGCACTTATCAGACCTAACCTGTCTGCTGCCTTAAACCTAGCACTTGCAAATTGCTGGCTGTACTAAAACTGTTTGTTGCCTTTATTATTTATTTATTGTTATTTATTTATTGTTATTTATCTGTTTCTCCTCTGCTTTGCACTTTCCACCTCTCCCCCTTCCATGCACTTTTCCCCTCCCACTCTCCCATGCACTTGCGTGTTGTCAATGTCACTGGGCCTAGTAAGATCACGGTTTTGTTCTCCCCTGTTCCCCTCCTTTGCCTTGTCGCGCTCTGAAACACTTGTGTACGAGCGCGATAGAAATAAAATATCATATATCATATCATATATCATGGAAACGGTTCAGCCCCCGCCCCCCTCCCCCAACCTCCACTTTATGGTGCACAACGATGCAATGGTGACAGCACACCAGGATATCCCACGGGACAAAGCAGTGTAGATATCAGTAGCCTGAATACAGATTGTGGTTGCATGTCTTTGAGGAATAATCATCACCATATGGTTCATCTAACAACCCATAACTATGCACAGAATATATTGGTGTGCAAGGCCAGTAAGCAATACGTCCAAAAAAAGCCATACCTCTATTCACACCTCTTTCAACTATAGACAAATACCAATCATTAGTAGACAGATAAACTGAGTTATGCAGTTTTTTTTATAGTGCATGGTATAAATATCATTCAACATAACGTACTGTGTCAAATCTTTTGGTCAAATCGCACATTCGCACGTCGCTGAATTTGTCATTATGCATGTATGCATACAGCACACATGCCGTTTTGAATTGCACAAATATTATGCATAGTTGAGCTTACATAATTTCAGAAGTTCCATTTTCCATGTCACGGTGATTAACCGCTCCAAACAGATCGCAGAAATGGAAACTACATTTTCGTATGTCACTTTCAATATAGTAAATGTTATCATTTTTTGTGGGCATTTGTGTCCTTCGAACAGTTGCTGACTTTTGCTCAAGGCCAAATAACAATAGCAGCCTGTTTTCAGTGATTGAAGCCAGAGACGGGTAGGTTTTCGATTTTGGGAAAGAATGCCACCAAAAAAAAAAAAAAAAAAAACAGACAAGACGTTGCTTCTGGCAAGTGGCTCAGAAAACCAAGGACAGTTACGAACAGCTATGTAAAATATGTTTCGTAACAGGAACGTAAGAACAATTCAGAAAATTATGTGTTGCTGTTACCTCTGGGGATATATCTCTCTAAGAAAATTAAATCGAAACCCCACCTCTCCCTTGTCCAGCATTGTTTCATGGCACAAAGCATACCCCTACTCCTAGTGTGCTATATGCCAACTGCCCATCATGACTATGTCCCTGTTCTGCTCTTGAATCATCTGTTTGCTACTTACACATCTGGCATATATTGCACAGCTCTTAATATAATTCATGCATGTCCGTTCATTCTCCCTTGCGCACTTAAAGCAGCCCTCTCTACCATCATGCGAAACAGGGTGACATTGCATGCTCATACTAAAAGTGTCACCAGTGTGTTCATTATCATGTCAGGTTGCCACACGACACACGAGGCGAACATTTGTACCGCACATTCTACAACAAAATTCTATTTCAAAGTGCCACAAGCTGAAACGGGAACGCAGGTTGGTGAAAAATAATTCTGAAATGGTAAATTGCATTCATGCTCCGACTAGGGTATGGAAGGAGGAGCCTATGGTTGTACAGGTGCTGGAGGAGAGTGTTCAGATGGATTTCTAAACTCTGACCTGATGGGCAGAAGTTTAGGAGGCCACAGTCGGTTTAGTGAAACGGGAACTTTCTCGACCAGCCAGACCAATCTAGGTAGCTTGGCAGGCGGTCAAGACCAAGTCTCAGGAGGGGTGAGAGTTATCACAAGCCCACAATGAGCACACACAGCAACAAACCGCAAATTACTCTAAGACAAGTGTATATGAAATAAATCTATACATTTATTGTCGACCGGACCAATAGAAACAAGTAAACACAGTAAACTGCATTAACAGTTAGCACACACAATACTCTACTATGCAGCATATATGCAATATGTTTCCTAATGCGACAAAAAACAGCCACAACCTGGAAAGAGAAGGGTTGGTTAACAGACTAGGAGCATTAGACAATTCTTCTAAGTCATTCCATAACGTTGTAGCCCAGCCCTAAGAAGTGGGGAGCCTTGTGCTTAACAGTAAAGTTGTGCGTAAAAGCAAACGATTGCGCAGGTGAAGCAAAAAGCAGGTCTTCTTGAAGGCTGTAGCAAATCAGGAAGGGCCTGGAGGCAATGAAGAATTGGTTCCCACTATTCGAGTAAGAACTGCACTTGGCGGCAGAACAGTTTTCAAAAGGTGAGAATAGCTAGGGAGCGCAGGCTACCCCAGCCAATATTGAATACCTTTAGTGGATATTTGTGCGTAAAAGGCATTGGTTGTGCCAGGGGGAAACCGGCAAGTGATGCAAGCACTCACCAACCCTCGGCACAGTCTGGACCAAACTTTGCCAGGTTAGTCGAGTTCGCTAGTAGGTTTGAGTAGTATTGACTTGGAGGATGGGCCAGGGAACCTGTGGGAATCAAGAGGATCATACCAGCTGTAACTGCTGCAGTTGGGTCATTTCCGGTGAAGGGAAAGCGGTGTAGAAGGGTACAGTTCTTATAATTTCGAAAAACTGTAGAGGGTGCGCCAAAAGTCCGACAGGGGAATGGATCCTGTTGGGAAGGCAGCCACCTGTGGGGGAGAGAGACCTGCCACCAGCTCTCAGATTGGAGAAGTATTTGACTGTCATGGGGTTGGAATTAGAGGAGCGTACAGCTGTTTGAGGGTATTATTTAGGGAAGGAAAGTAAGAAATTGCGTGGTCTCAGGACCCAGAACAGTTTGTGATTGTTGCTGAGGGTCTTGAATTTCATCCATGTAGCCGACTGTAGCCATAGGATAGGTTTTATGTCTGAGATGCCATCCTTTCTACCGCTTTCCATTGGCCTTTCAGCAAACGTATTATGTCAACAGGACGCACCTCCAATTCATCCATATAAAAAACATATCGCTTATTGGAACGACTTATTGCGTCTGCTAAGGGGAGGCCATCAGCGCAAGTGCCATGGATTGGTTGGGGTCTAGCAGAGGGTTTGACAGACACCAGGTCTCAGTGTACCTTTCACAGATGGGAAAAACCATTTGCATATCAATTTTTCTCTCACACACATGGGCAGTCCAGCACTGAAATCCTAGGGCAATTCTCTTCTGAACAAGAGTACCAACAGCACCCCCAGACACGTTGGCAAAAACGTCAAGCATCATAAGCCTAAAGGCTTCCCGTTCCTCCAGAGTAGAGGATTGGGTGGGGAAAAGTACTGGTGGTGCCTGATCTTCAAAGGCGCCCCTGAAGGGGTGGCTCCTCTTCGACAAGAAGAATGGTGCCTTGAAGCACTGCTGAGAGACTGAGACCTCCTGCGGTGCTTAGTTTTCTTTTTTTTTCGGGACTGTTCTTCAGTGTGACGATCTGCACTGGGCTACCTGAACAAGTCAGTTTGTCACTCTTCTACTTGTGGAGGAAAGTGAACAGCGTCACCTCCTGTTCCCAAAGGGCCATGAGGTGCATTGGCTCACATGTCGTGTAATCCTGAGCGTTGTGGCCCTCACCGTAGCAATAAAGACAAATCTGATGAGGATCTGAAACAGACTCGACGCCTGCAGTGAACACAGGGTTTAAACGTGAACTCTTTGTTGGATTCAGCATAATGTCAATAGCAACCAGAAGCAAGAAAGCTTCAAAGAAGCGGTGTTCCTAAAGCAAGCAGAGTGTGCAGAAAAAGGAACTAAGGTCATGGGTGCAGCGCTTGTATATATGCTGGCCTGGACGTCATGTCCGGCCCGAGTCACTTAGATGTGTCCTGTGGACATTTGACGTCTGCAGTGAACACAGGGTTTAAACGTGAAGTCTTTGTTGGATTCGGCATAATGTCAATAGCAACCAGAAGCAAGAAAGCTTCAAAGAAGTGGTGTTCCTAAAGCAAGCAGAGTGCGCAGAAAAAAGGAACTAAGGCCACGGGTGCAGCGCTTGTATATATGCTGGCCTGGACGTCATGTCTGGCACAAGTCACTTAGATGTGTCCTGCGGAGTCTCCTGGTGGCAGAAAAGGTTACGAAGAGCAGCTGCGCTTGGAGAGAGATCAAAGATGAGGACCCAGTGCGGGAAGGAATCCATTAGAAACATAACAGATTTTCCTTTAACGTTAAGAAACATAAGTACATGAAGTTTCCATTAAAAGCAAAGGCCTTTTTGTGGCGCAGTTTTTCCATTGCGGGCAAGTGATTCTGTCTTCTTTGGAACGTTACTTGGGTGGCATCTTGGAAGATCACAATAAACTACCCCTGAAATGCCACACACCCTTATTTCTTGAATAGCTGTAGGATCTATTCCTTGACTGTGAATGAGTGGAATTTCACCTGCATGTCTCTCTGGCCCACATTATAAGGTCAATCAACCATAGTAAGCATGAAGGCGGCATAAGCCGGAAGGCTCTTGAAGCAACCTGTTAATCTCTGACCAATCAGAACTTTGACTCTTAGGTTCTTCCAGCTACTTCTGTTCTTCAAGTCTCAATTCCTGGAGAGGGTAGACTCTGCAAACTCTTCTACCGCAATTCAAACTAGCAGCCTCCATCTTTTGCAACAACCCTTGGAGCCTTGTTTGTCCACATATATCCTACTACTCATGATGTCCAGTTCCTTATTCGTGTAACCAAATGAGGAGCAAATTTAATCATTTACAATGTTGGGGAGTACAGTAGTGTTGGAAAATACATCAAACGTCCCAAACGTGCATGAAAATACAAGCTTTGAAAGTCATTGTAAGAAAGCACAAAGTACAAAGAGGGCAGCCCTGCACATAGAAACTTCCCAATGTAGGCCAAGCAAGATGCCAGTAGCCATGCTTCAGTGAGCTACAATGCGCATACCTTACATTTGAATGTAACCATGTGTCCTTAATAGATACAGCAGCATTTAACACTAGTAAGGGAAACATTGAGGGGCACTCAGTGATAGTGAATGACAGAAACCCTCTACGCTCATTGAATAAATAACACGTGTAGGCCCTCAAAATCCAGTTAACCATCTCTGAAATATGAAAACCGCCACCCATTCAACAAAAAGCACCAGCCATGCCCTCATTAGAGGCACGCACATACCAAGTTACACATTCCCACAGCAAGACTAAATGCAGCGCTGTGATTTGACAAAGCAAGGGGGGGCAAATTAATTCCCAGGCCTGAGTTGCGGTAGTGAGATCATGAAAAAGCAACAAACAAAATATCAGATCCCAGAGCTGATGGACAAACACTGTACATGGATTGGTCAAAACACATCAGCTTAGTTGAGTTCCCAAGCCTGAGTTCAAAAGACATAACAATTTATGTTCCTAGGCAGTGCATCAAAACATATCATAATGAAGGTCACAAGTCAGCAGGAACCGAGCAATGAGTTTGAGAAGCATGCCTGTCCAGACAAAATGAGTGAAGCACAACACTGACTTCTGCAGGAAAAGTTCTCAAAGAAAGAGCTCCAAATGCAAAGCAGGGAGTCACGCGAGAAAGAACATTGCACATACAATAAAATTAATTAATTAGGTATCAGTAATCTTTATGGAAACTAATGCATGAACCTCACAGCACATATACAATATTAGTGGAAGAAAAATATGTTTATTATATTGCAAGCGGCATACATATATTCATATCAGTGTAAAAGAATGAAGTCCGCAAGCAACAAAGTCCCAGATCATAAGGTCAGAGGCAGGGAAAATGGAATCATGAGAAAGAAAGGAGAAGCAAGTAATGTTTCCAATCATGAGTTGCATAGTTGAACTGGTGATGGACAGTTCACAATGATGGGAACGGTAAGACAGTGCCAACCGATTAGGTCAATGGGAATGGGAGGTACATTGTTACAACTTCATTGTAACACTGTCACATCTCACACAGTGATTGGTTGAAACTTAATCAATCACTCACTCCACGCATACTCCTCCAGAAACAGCCATTCAAATTTAAGGCTTAGATGATACAAACTTAAAAGACCACTATCCAATTAGCACCATGGGAAAGGAAATTATCTCACTGTAAAGTGATTAATAAACTGATATCTTGATCAGGTCACAACGATAGAATAGGCCAGTAGGGCTAGATAGCATATAGATTCACCTATGGTGTAAATGACGATGTCCAATCAGAATCTGGAAAAATGTGAATAATTTGTAACATTTGTCATTTCGCTTCTGTAAAATGCTATATGACCAGCCATTTTCCATTATACTGTTGAATGCGTTTTTGATCATTCCTGGCCTAGGCTGTGTGTGTTACAATACATTTTTGTTTTTCTCACATCTTGTGCATTATATTTTGGCTCATTGGATTGATTTTAATTATCAATTGGGGACTTGCATTACAAGGCTGTGCCTTATTTTAAAACAACCCATTTCCGATTCCAAGATGGCCACCGAGTAACGGACATCGCGGCTCCCGAGCTCCAGATTCTTATATCTACACAATACTTTTAAGCAATCAGCAGTTTTGGCAGACAATGATTCTAGGGTATAACTCTCCATAGCAGACATAGTTAGAAAATCAGCTTTTTAGTGCTAAGCTCTGTGGTTAGTTGTCCTAAAGTGTTCAAACAGCACAGTAAAGTGTATACTCAATACAAATCCCACCACTGTACACCAGTGTTAGGCAGAAACCTGTGCAGTTCCCTCTGGGACCACTGCAAAAGATTTAAGACTACAGGTGTTTGGCAGTAAACCCACTTGGTAGCAGTCTGTACCACACAGATTCAATTGGTAGCTGTGGCTGAGCAGTCAGACTTCCCTCAAGAAGAGTTAGGCAGTATACAGAGTATTCACAATAGGTCAAAAGAACACAGTAGAACAAGTAAACACTGACCAGAGCTTGGTGTAAAAGAGATAGAATTATTTATTGAAAACCACATCTAGTAAAACACACAGGCACTAATGTTAAGCAGTTCAAAAACACGGTCACTAAAAGATATACACTCCCTTAAAAGAGTATTAGACGATTCTTAAGTAAAGCCCCACTTATTTTCAGACAGCGGTGAGCGCTTAACGCAGATGGTACTCTAATAATTCGTTTTTAAAAAGGGAGAGAAAAGCAGACATAAATTGAAACAGATCCCAACACTTTCACAAGAACACCACAAGAGAGGAAGGCAAAGTAAAACTGAAGTTAGAGTTCAGAAGGCCAGATCCACTTTAAGAGGATCAGAATGAAATGTGTCCAAGGTCACACGGTTGCAGTGCACAAAAGTCTTGAAAAGGTTCGAAAAGAGGCGGACCAAAGAAAGGGACCAGTAAGATGGTCAAGGCGGGCAGCCCAGTCCAGAAGGTTAAGGGATTATTACTACCTTGCAGCAATCTTTAGAAAGGGAGGCCTGGCGGACACGGTACCTTAAAGTGGTGAGAATACTCCAGCGGGGGCAGTTGTTCCTGGCAGCGGATGCAAGTCTGTGCTTCGTCCAGGGGAAGAGAGGATCTCGTCGGGGAGGAAGACGGGTGTCCGTTGCACTGCCAGGGAAGAAACCAGCCGCGTGGGTTCTCAGGTAAAAGGAGCGGTCTTTTATTTGCGGTCCAGAGGTAAGTGGCTATCCGGTTGCCGGGGTGCTTGGCACGGGCAATTCGACCACAAGATGTCCTGGGATGCGAGGAAAAGAAGGTAAACGGTTGTGCCTACCAGTCAGGGGAAGAAGCCTCTCCAGCCAGGAGATCTTCTCTGTCGTCGGGAAGTGGTGAGTCGGTTCCGCAGGGCTCCACCGGTGGTATCGTCGTGGTAGGTCGGCTCAGCTTCTTCCTCGTCGGATTCTCAGGTCCTGTGGCGACTTCTGAAGTTCCAGTCCCCAAAGTCCTGCTTTTATGCAGCACACCCCCATTCACTCAGCCTAGCTGTCAATCAAACATGCTAAGTGGTGAGCCGGCCGGCTCACCACTTGGGCCAATCACACAAGAGTGCGACTTGAGTTAGCAAGGTAACTCAGTCCAGGGTGCCTAAACCCCCTCCCATACCCCCTGTGGTACCCAGACAGAGTGGCACCACTTTTGGAGGCTTCTGTGGAGAAGCCCGCCAAAAAGTGGAACAAAGGGCTCCACTTGGGTTGGAGTCACAGAAGAGAACACAAAGGCCATTTTAGAATCGAGTCCCGGCAAAAAACACCAACCGGCGAATTAATATTAAATAAATAAACCGGCGGTATGTTCGAGGCTATGAGAATTAAATAATTAAAGTTGGTAGCCTCGAACAATGGGAAAATCCCATAGGGATATATTTGCGGTCGAATATAAAAAGTAGTATCCACTGCCACCAGCCAAAACTCGATCAGGGGGGACGGAGACGTGCCCCTCGACTAACAGACCCCGGGGCAATCGAATTGCTCCGACCAGTACTTCCACAATATGATGGTTTGTACCGGTTTCTGTTAATAATTTGGGACTAGTAAAGCCAATGGTGACTTTACATGCCCTGGGAGACAGTAGTCAGTCCCAGGGTATGGAGTCTATGGTGGGGTGTCACTATGACATCCCTGTGTCACTGCACGGAGGGTGCTGTGTAACAAACATAGTAAAAACACAAGAGACACTATGGGGTAAAGGACCCCATAGCCCATAAAACACAGTCAAAGGAACACCATAAATCATGTCCAAGATTGGGAGAAAAAAAAGAGTCTCACTCTTGGCAAGAAAAAAAACAAACTCCAGAAATCCAGCAAAGATGCTGGGGGACTCGCTAGGTTAGGAAATTCAGCCTAAAGAGAGAATTCTCCCTAATACCCGCGCAAGCCCCGACCAACCTAAGCCACCTTCTTTTGCCGCTTTTGCCCTCCCCGGCACCTCCAGACACGCGACCACAGTTGGGATTCTCTGGTGCTTGCTCCCCCTGAGATAGCGGGCGGTGGCTTGGTGGTGTCCCCTCGTCGCCTGCCTGCGGAGTGAGGCGGGACGGTCTGGGCGGCTCGCCAGTGGAGGGCTGGTTGGAGTGGAGCTCGCCGTTGGTCCCTTGCGGCAGCCCGCGAGCGGGAGGCCTGGCGAAAGCGTGGCAGCGCGAGACAGCGCCACCCTGGGAGTCTCCTGGCGGCGGGGGCTCGCTGAACGCGGGACGAGCGGGACCCGACGGGGCCGTCCCGGAGCCCGGACATTGGAATCGGCGCACAGAAGCGGCGTCGGAACATACGGCAGTAAGTGGGTGAATTTGAGAGCCGCTTGGTTGGGCATTTTTAACCCCTATTTGGGCCCCCCGCGAAGCGCCTAGGGCGGAGGAGCGGGCGAGCACCAGGGACTGGGATACCTGGATCAGGAACATGGCACAGTGCCAGAAATATGGACAGCGAGTGGGGGGCTGCAAGGGCTAAGTGTTGTGGTGCTCTGAGCTGTTATTGACTGCGGGCCCGCGCCCCCCCCATATTCCCCACTGGGGAGTCATCAACGGAACATCAACCAGGAAGCTGTGACTGCTGGGCTGCAATCCCTGGAGCATCTCTCCCTGAATCAGAACCCGCGGGGAGAAGCTGGGAAGACCCTCCTCCCCCTGTGGACTTTCTCGAAATAGAGGGGGCCGGCGCTGCGCTCATCTGGCCTGGTCCCTTAGCCAAAGCGGAGACCCCTCTGGACTAACAGACTTAGCTCTGTGTCTTCGCTGGTGGGTCTCAATACATCAGACACTTGCTCTGTGCGGGGATTTGCTGCCTGCCGCGGGGGACCGTGGAGGAATGGGGGCTAGTGGCCCTGTTGACGACACCTGACTGCACCCCGGGGTGGGTGCCCCCCTTCCAGCCCTCTCAGCGCCGCTTGATCACTTCACCCAGGGATTCACAGCTACACACGGAACACTGGGCCTGGGATTCCGACTCCATCATGTCCAGAAACAGATCTAGGGACACCCCATCAGCCCTCAAAAGCGCTGGGAAGGCTCAGGGGGCCTCCCTCACCAAGCTCTGGGCCAAAGAGCTAGAACAGGAGGTAGATACCCGGAGTGACTATCAAGAGGACGGCGAGATGGGGGCTCGGTGTGCGGATCCCCATTCCGGGCCCCGCGATGGCCCAGTCACACACGCAACACTTCGACAAGTCCTCTGCGAAATGGTAGATAAGTTCACGTCAGTGAGCCAGAAGCAGATAGACACCCTCAGAGAAGAATTGGCAGAGGTGCTGAAGGATATTAAACGAGATATCCGCAACATTGAGGAAAGGGTAGTTACAATGAGCGGGCCATCCAAAAATTGACCGATGATGCACGAAAGGCCGATAATCTGTCGGAGACCCTGGCGCAGGCCACTCAGAACCAGGAGCTACAAGTGGTGGACCTTGAAAACCGGTTCAGAAGAGGTAACATCCGGGTTAAGCTCTCCCGGAGACCGTACAGCCCCAGGATCTCGCACAGACCCTCACAGCGGTCTTCAGGGACCTTCTAGAAGCGGACACCGATAATGATCTACAATTTGACAGGATTCACAGAGTTGGCCCGCCCGGTCCGGAGTCGGGAGCCAGGCCTAGAGATGTGCTGGTGGCCTTTCACAACTATGCAGCGAAAGAGAAGATCCTAGGAAAGGCGAGAAAGGCTAGCACTATATCTTGCAATGGTGCAGAGATATTCTTGTATCAGGATTTGTCCCACATGAATTTGAACAAAAGGAGACGGATGCTCCCGGTGCTGAAACACCTGCGTGAAAAACAAATAAAATATAGATGGTCCCATACATTCGGCTTAATCTTCATGTGGCAGGGTAGCCAGCACAAGATCACGACGTGTGAACAAGGCTTGGACTTGTTGGGCATGGACGACCAAACACTGGGGGTCCCAGGGATACCCCCGAGCCGGCGGGGACCGCGTAAGTCGTGGGAATGGACCACAGTTGGGCCCAAACGATCTACGAAGGGGTCCCCTTGGAGGGTGGGCGGCGACGTTTCCGGGGGGAGCCACTCTGACGCCCAACATGGCTCACCCCGGTCATCAGCAGCCGCCATCCCTCTTTCGCCATAGGGTGACCAACATGGTGAGACCGGGGAGGGCACTCACCACATAGGCTGGTGGGATTGGTTCAGGGTGGCGAAAGAAGCTGCAAAGGTTTATTGCGGGGAAGGGAGGGGAAGAGTCACTTGGAATAGGATTGGGAGATCCCGCGTTGGTAAGACCTGGGGTAAGGATGAGGCTCAACTCTCGTTCGGTAGCCACGAGGGGGGCGAGAAGCCAGTTGAGCCCACCCAGGGGGGAGATGGGTGGGGGGGGAGGTCGGGGGTTGACTCGGGTGCAGTTGGGAGGATGAGTCTACTTCAATTAGACCTGGGGCTCAGAAGGCCTGACCATATCTAAATAATCACATTTCCTGATCTCATGGAATACCTAAAGACTTTGTTGCTGAATGTCAATGAGCTAAACTCAGTTAAAAGGAAAAAGATTGAATTGTACCTTCGCAAAGAAAAGCCACATATAGTCACATTGCAAGAGACCCACATTCAAACACAAGACACCTGGAGATTTAAAATTTGGAGATATGCCAGGCTATTTCAGGCCACGCAAGCGTGCAAGAAGGGGGGTGGGGGCTATTGCATTGAGGGATGGCCTGGATCTCTTGGTTAAGTCAATACATAAAGGGGATCAGGGGAGACTCCTGGCGGTGACACTGGAGGGCAGAGGGGAGGTATACACAATTGCCATGATTTATGCACCTAACACTGGGCAAGACGCCTTCCTGCAGAAGTCACTGGTGAGGCTTAGCGTTATTGCTAGGGGCCGTATTATCCTTACGGGGGACTTCAACATGGCCTGGGATCCAGCTAGGGACAGAAGCAGAGCCCTATGGGGATCGCAGGGTGGTCCCTCCAGGGAACGCAGAAAGAAGTTTCAAGATCTGGCCCTGGTGGATGCTTGGAGGGAGATCCAGGGTAACGACAGTGGGTACACATTTTACTCGCACGCTCATAAAACTCACTCCCGAATAGACTATGTTTGGGTTTCTGCCCCTATTTTAGGGTCGATATCTGGTATCTCCCTTGGGCCTCTTGCGGTTTTGGATCACGCCCATATCGAGGTGACACTGCGTAGGCCACGGGGCCCCCAGGGTTATGGAAGTGGCGATACCCGACCCAGCTCTTTAAGGACCCGGCTCTGACCCAGGAGGTGGAAAGGGAACTAGAGGAATATGTGGAGAAGAATGATTGGAAAGACTCTAGTCCACAAACATGGTGGGACGCCCTCAAAGCCACGATTAGGGGGAAGATTATAGCCATTAAGGCCAGAAGGGAGAGGGAAATAAGATTAGAAGAAGTAAATCTGGGTATAAAAGCTCCAGGAGGCAATGGAGCGATTGGTGATTAGTCACACACCGACCACAGCAAGGGAGGTCCGGACGCTAAGGGGCCAGCTGAGTCTCATCCAGACCAGAGCGGCAGAGCGCTCTCTGTTGCGCCTGCGCCAATCGCAATACATCAGGGCGAACAAATCTGACAGATTGCTCGCTCGGATGCTGTGAATGGAGGAGAGGGACAAAACCATTCTTAGAATCAGAGGGATGGAGGGGCAGAGGTTCACTGAGAATCGGGAGATCGTGAGAGAATTCCATCAGTTCTACACCACCCTGTATTCATCAAACTACCCTGGCCCGGGTGCGCAAATAGAGTATCTCAATAGGCTTGAATTACCAACCCTCTCCAGGGAGGAGCAGGAACAGCTTGAGGCGGACATATCAACCGATGAGGTCAGAAGGGCGATCCTTGCCCTCTCCCCGAACAAGGCCCCAAGCCCGGACGGGTTTGCGGCCGAGTTCTATAAGCTACACAAAGACTCCCTAGTTCCCCTGCTCACCAGACTTTTCAATAGTATAGGCTCTCCCGGAGCCCTCCCTGGGTCCATGGATGAGGCCAAGGTAGTTTTTAACATAAAAGGGGTAAATGTAGATGCGAAGATTCGCACCAAGATATTGGCAACCAGGCTGGACCCCCTCATGCCTAAGCTGGTGCGTTTTGATCAGGCGGGTTTTATCAGGGGGCGTCAGGCAGCTGACAATGGGCGCAGGGTAGTCCATCTGATTGAGAAGACACAGATAAAGGGTCTTCCCGCCCTCCTCTTGGCAATCGACGCTGAAAAGGCTTTTGATCGCGTTGAGTGAGGGTTCCTCTTTGCCACACTGACTAAAATGGGCTTTTGATCCAGATACGTAGATCAAGTATGCGCTAGCTATCAAAACCCGTCCCTTCGTCTGGCTATTAATGGTCAGATTTCAGAAGCAGTCAGAGTGGAGAGAGGCACGAAACAGGGGTGCCCTCTCTCCCCGCTGCTCTATGCTCTCCACCTGGAGCCTTTTCTGGAGGCGATAAGAATGGCTGAGGACATAAGGGGAATCCTGTTGGGGGTCAGGTACACAAGGTTATGGCCTTTGCGGACGATATGCTTCTCGCACTGACCGACCCTGAGACTTCATTAGCAGTGCTAAGTGAGGAGCAGTGCAGGTTTGGGGGGGTAGCTGGTCTGACAGTAAACACGAATAAGTCTGAGATACTTAATCTTAACCTACAGGAAGACTCCGTACAATTTGTTCAGCGGGAATTTGCATTCAAATGGGCAAGTAAGGGAATCAAGTATTTGGGGGTCTGCCTCACTAGCACAATGGGAGACTTATATAGGGCAAACTACATTCCTCTTCTGGAAAGAATCAGGTCCAAGCTTGTAGACTGGGATCCCCTGTATATCTCCTGGATGGGCCGCATCAATGTCCTCAAGATGGTGGTGCTTCCGCAACTTCTATATTATTTTGCAGCTCTCCCAGTAAAAGTCCCGAGCTACTTTTTTAGGGACCTGCCTAAAGTTACTACTCCCTTTGTCTGGAATCGCAAGAATAGCTTCAACTCTTATGAAGACCCCATCTCTGCGAGGGGGAATAGGGGAGCCAGACTTTAAAGCTTACTATATCGCGGCACAGATAAGGGTGCTTAGAGATTGGCAGAGAAATGATCGTCATAAACCCTGGAGATCTATGGATAGGGCTGTAGTGGCTGGTCTGTTGGAGGCAGCCCTCTGGCTCCCGAAGGTGGATAGACAACCACAGATGTACTTGAGCCGTATCACCTCGGCCACTGGGGAAGACTGGGACGCGGCGATCAGGCGAGCACAAATCACTACCTTCCCATCCCCCTACACACCCCTGTTTGGGAATCCGCAGTTTTCCCCTGGATATAAAAATCCGGCATTTAATGACTGGTGGGAGGGAGGATGCAGAATATTGCGAGACATGTATGTAGATGGCAGGGTAAAAGGCTTCGAACAGTGTAAAGCAGAATTCGGGCTGAGGGAGATCCACAGATATGGTTACGTGCAACTGAGGCATTGGTTATCCCACTGTCATGATGCCTACCCCCGGGGAACCAGACCAGGTCCAACAACCCCGGAAGCATGCATCACGTTATTTTGAGCAAGCCCAAAAACCCCTGCTAGGGGCTGTTTGGGTGCGGTCCTGGCGCCTATGGCGCCAGGCTCATATGGAGAGTCAGTCCTGGCGCCAGAGGCACCAGGCTCATAGAGTAGAACTTACCTGATGCAGACCATGCTGCAAGCTTACCTGATGCAGACCATGCTGCAGAGCTCCAAGCCAAATGAGGCTTGGAAGGGACTATTTTACCGAGGGACTATTTTTTACTCGGGTGGGGCTGGGGAGGAATACTTAGCTGGGACTACTTTTGAGGCTATTTAAACCACACCCGAAGAGCAGCACACGCTTTGCGTTATTCTGCATCCAGCAGCGTAACGCTCACCGTGTCTGCAAGCCTGCATCCAGTCTTCTGCCACGCCCGCCTCGAGTCTGCAGCTCCTAGAAAAAGGGAGGAACAGAAGGAGAAGAGATTAGAATAAGAGCAAAACCTTCGATCCTTACCTGAATTCCGGATCCATCGCGCCTTCGAGCTGGAAGAAAGAAGCATTTTACGCGCTGATCTCACCGGCCTTTGCAGAATCCTCACGATCCACTGCATCCTTCTGCACGTTCCCGCCGCACTCTGGCACCTAAGGGGAACACAAGAACAGCAAAGGTGAGCCACGGGAATAAACAGAGGCAATAGTAACTACCCCATAGACTTACCTGATTACCGCTGGGGGTACTATTCGTCTTCACGGGTCGGCGCAGTCTCCATTGCATCCTCGCCGTACCCCAGCCCCTAAGGGGAACAAAAGGACAACAAGGTGAGACAAAGGGACAAACAAGGGGAACTCTTCTCACCACAATAGACTTACCTAATTTTACCGCCAGAGGCATTATTCCCCAAACTTCATATTTTCTCTCCACACCTGAATAAGGGAGCAAGCCACAGGTTACATTCTGACCTTATTTTATTGAACTGTGTAGGATAAGCCAAATCCTTACCTGAACTTCGTCAGCTACCACGAGGAACTCTTTGCTGGGGTCAAGCTGCAAACTGCAAGGAATCGGACAAGCGTGAAAGTCAGACATGGGAACTCTTACGAACTACATACTTTTAGGAGACAATATTGTTCTGGAACTCACCAATTCCTTCGAGCCAGTGAAGCAACTGGTTATAAACGCGTCCCTGCGCTCAATGCAGGATGGAGAGCTCATCTTTTCAAACCATCAGGTGAGACTATAAGAGTGGACCTCAAAGGTGATCTGTGGGGAGAACAGCGGGGGTGGGGGGATTTACGCTCAACCCACGGGTGGTTAATTCCCTTTCTCCATTTACAGAAGAATATTCCTACGGGCCAAGCAAACGAAGCTAGGTGGGCCAGTCCAGTCCGTCATCTCGGCCCTACGCGTCACATTGGTGGAGACCGCAGCTGTCCAGTTCAGATCGACGCCTCTGTGGGAGCCAGGTGAACGTAACACCCACCCAGATCAACGGCTGGCGGGTACACGCCCTTTAACCCCGTTTGAAAAATACCTAGACTCACATGAGGGTGACAGAGGTCTCATGGCTTCCATATATAAGTATATCAAGGAAGGGGAGAATCCTCCGACTAGAGGGTTTATGAGGAAATGGGAGGAAGACACGGGCACGAAAATAGAGGAGAGTGAGTGGCAAGACCTATGGGTTCGGATCCCGAAACTCACTAGATCCCTCTAGATCCGGGAGATGTGGCTTAAGTTAATGTATCAATGGCACCTAACACCGGTCAAGCCAACTAAGATGTTTGGGCGCCCCTCACAACTATGCTGGAGGGGGTGTGGGGGTAGGGGATCCTGGCCGCATATATGGTGGGAATGCCCGAAACTGATCACCTTCTGGGAATATATTCAACAGGCCGTTGTTCAAGTTCTGGGTCTCAAGGAGAGGGGGAACAGGGGACTTGATATGTTAGGCTTAAACCGGGATCTGGCGGACCTCCCAAGGAAATCAGCCCGCAAGATCTATGCCATCATGATGATGTCTGCAACAATGGTTTTGGGACGCAAGTGGCAGTCGAAGGAACCCCCCTTTGACTTGGAGTGGGTAGAGAAAATTGGTCAGTCATTGCGGTGGAATGGCTTACATACTCTATCCAGGGTTATCACAGGAAGTTTGTTACGGATTGGGCAGCTCTGCTAGCGTTCTTGAAGGGAGGGTCCCGTAGAGTCTGGTGCTCCAAGAGCATGACACTACTCGGCATCATACCTCGCCAGAAGGACTCTGAACCTGGCGTCTGAGGAATTTTGAATTGATTATGGGCTCTTCTGATCAGTTTATTTGTGGACAAAAACTTTACGTTGAATCCCGGAAGGGGACAAAGCTGGTTTTACTGCACCTGGCTGGGGGAGGGGGTTAAGGGGAAAGGGGTGGGCGTTGGGTTAGGGGTTTTGTCTGATCTTGTTTTCCTAATTGATTGGTTCCTGTTTATATGAAATGTTAATCAAAATCAAGTTAAAAAAAAAGAAAATCCATTTCCAATATCAACTTCTCCAGGCATTGCAAAAGTCCTGTTCCCTGAGTGCTTTGCCAGTTATCTGGTTCATTACAGAGGGGATTTTGTTAGTTTCCAATGGGAGAAATGTTTGCTGCTGGTCCTCAGATTTCAGGTAGTTGTTCAGCCTGCTGTGTTCAGACTTGAGAAAGGCGTACTCTTCATTGGTGACAGGTGATCATGCCCTTTAGTCTCCTCTTTAAATGGAAAGGTACACACACAATTCCCACATTAGACAAAGCCATGTGTTTTTTCAGATGGTGGTTGGTGCAATCTGCTTAAGTGATGATAGGTGGTGGGATGTGGAAGAATATAGTGCAGAGAACCCACAGAAAGGGGTGAAGCATTGGGAAGAGTAAACAAGAAAGCTCCACGATCATTGAGGGCTGAGGAGGGAGGCTAGATTAATCACACTGTTTATTGGCCTATTGAAACTGCTGTGTGAGGGTGGGTTTGGACACTGAAATATAATCATTAACTGACCTACTGCCGAGCTGGAATCATGTGAGTGGCGGACATATGTTCAAATGACACATGGGATCGCCAGGGTGGGGGATTGTGGAATCATGGACAGAGGGGTTACTGTTAACGTTATGAAATGACACTGTTAAATTAAATAATGCACAACACTCCTTAAAATAAAAAGATGGAATTCAAAAAGGAAAGACTTTCCTGGACCGGATCATTCAAAAATGGTAATAGGGCTTTTTTTTACGGACAATGGAGGACTTAAAGTTCCAATAAAGTAATTTTTTTTATTTACTGTGTTACAGTTCAAAGATCTTTCACACCATACAAAAAGTGTAAATAACAACAATATGCAACCTTATTAAATATATAAATTGTTCATTTTAAAACCAGAGGGGACATTGCATCGTTACATCATTCATTAATTTACAGTTTATCTTTTATAGATGCTTCCCTCTCACTCATTACCTTTTCCTACTAATTGGTAAGCTGTTTTCTGGAACTAAGCAATCGGTTTTTCACTCATCTTTAATCATACATAATATTAGGCTATGAGGACAGATTTGCTTTCAGAGTTCACATAATGCCACCAGAATTCATCTTTATTATACTATCCAAGTTGTTAACATACTTTCCCAATCTAGTCAAATAAAGCAGGCCCTTTACAGAGCATTGTGTGAGGACATGCTTGGGAATTTCTATAGTGTTCTTCAATTTGCACATACATCAAGTTCTTTCTATACCTGGACCCATATTTCTTAGGACTGGTAATTTGTTTACCCTTAGCAATAGCATGAATCTTCTAAGTGCAGGGCTACAGCACAATTTCACATACTGTTGTGGGGTTTAAAACTAGTGGATTAAGTTGTTGGGTTTCTCTTCCTTGTTTCAAATGAGATAGGTGATCAAAGTTTGCCACCTAGGCCCTGGCCTCCAAATTTTGAGTAAAGGATGTTTCCTGAAGGTGATAGTCCTTATAATAAAGTTAATGTAATACTCCTATTAATTGCCAGCCATCAACAACCTGTGGGTAGGTTCGTCAGAAAAAGTAGTTTTGCTAAAATTCTGCAGCCAAAAAATTGTTTGTGTAGCAGGGTCTAGAATTGATAAGGACAGTAACTGCTCTTCTAAGATCAGAAATAGTAATGGAAGAAAGGATAGGTTAAGCATTAAATGCACTGAATAAGCAGTACTTTGAAAATGTTTCTCAACTATTTTCTTAAAACTAAATATAGTATAAAAGATAATTCGTCACAGTTAATACTAAAATCAGCCAACTAGGTTCTCATCATCCTCATGGACCCTACAACAGTATTTAACAGTATTTACAGCAAACCCATCATCATGAAAGCAAGGTACAAGTGTTCAATATTCTGCAACAACTTGGGATCACTTCTATGTATATATGCAGCTGATTATTTTATGTGATTTGTCAAAAGGACAAGACAATGAAATTAATAAAATGGTACATGAGGTCAAAAGATTTCAAATTGAAGTGACACAAAGAATTCCCATAATACTATGTTGAAACCAGGATATATTTTCAAACAAGTGAATCTTCGGAATATCTCAATGCAGTAACTCTTTTATAGAATGGCAGCTAATCAGAAGCACAGTATGTACATTTAAGACTCAGTCACTTATTTACAAAGAAAATGTGATGGTAGTGCTTACAAGGGCTGCCTTCATTTGTTTGGCAAACTCCTTCTCTTGGGACTGCAGTTTATCCATCAACTCTCGCTCTTTGCTTGCTAGTTCCTTGGCATGTAACTCTTCCAATTTGGCAATGCGTTCTTCTGACGACTTCTACATTCCACATATGGAAGAAAACACATTATGTTCAATTCTAAAGCATTTAAAAGAAATGCATAGAAATATGTTGTGTGTAAATTGGGGCAGAGACCACAAACATGTATTCTGATATAAGTATCAGGCAGTTCCAGAACGATAATGTTAGAGGAAAGCTCAGCTTGCCTACATGCTGAAAATCATACATTTCAGAAATGCCTCCTATACTCTTGCTTTGTTTATATCAGTGGTGAATAACGCAACACATAGCAAATGGCTTTGTCAGATAAAGCTCCACCAGAAACCTAGTTTATTGTGAAGTTAAGAATCCAAACTGCATAATCTTTCACATACAAAATGAACTATGTTGAAAGATAAAATCATCTTATAATGCATGAGGTGGCCCTTCCTAGTATTCAATAACACAAGAATAGCATGCATCGTTATAATGGTTTTATATACTGCATTCTGCATATCCATGCTTTGCAAGAAGAAGGATATCGTGTACAGCATAAAGTGGCAAGATAATAGAAATACAGGCCTCGTTGCACAATAATTTCAGAAAATGTAAATTCTATGTCAGGCGCACAAAAGCATGTATTAGGCTTAAAACTTTTATTTTATTTTGGCAGCAAGAAAGCATTTCAGCATACAACTACATTTCTCAGGGCTTTCCCTGTAGTTTCAATATACATATTTAGCCAATACAGTCTGTTGTATGATGTATTCGACCATTTACAACCTAGGCCACTCCATCTTTTCTTTGTTGTCAAATATGTGTTGTCTTTAGAAGATCAGAGTTTTGAGAGTACTAGTAGTGTTTGAGTTCGTACTGGTTTGGTAAGCTTGTCGGATAAAAGGCTATTCGCTTCTGGCTGGTGCAACTCACTTTTGTATCTCTTGTAATTTTACTAGATCCAGGTTTTCATTCAGTGCAGCAGGATTGTGTGAATTCTCCTGTCTCAACCCACTCATTATCTGAGCACAGCACATTATTTAGGATGGTGGTGTGTGGGTCAATTAAAATGCAATATTATTCCCACAGCACCCACACCAGATCCCTTAAGAGGGTCCAGAATTAGGAGTTGGGTAAGGTGCTACAACAGATACCCCGCCCCCAACTCTCCCCCCAGCAGTGCCTTTCAATTTTTCTCCTGTTTTCCCTCAAGGGGCAGGCTAATAAGACTAGCAGAGAGGGCGTGCCGCCGAATTTGGACAGCGAGCATTAGGAATGTGATACCAAATACTGAAAGCACACCTCTGTCTCTATTCACTGCCCTTCCCCTTCGCCGGTGTTCTCATCGCTCTTGGAGCTGCGCATTAAGCACGGTGTCTGGATTTCTGAGCAAGCATTAAACTTTATCTTACACAGTTCTGATACAGATTGGTGGGCAAAATCCACAGCTAGAGCAACCAGCTTTTTAATATTGCGGGAACCCCTGAACTGCATCCTCCAACCTGTTTTTCTTGCCCCTCCTTCTGGACCCAAGGCCCCTGTAGTACCTACTTTCGGGACTCTAGCACCAGCCTCATCAGCAGTGACAATGTCTAGAATGGGCTGAAATGAGGGAGGGTTGTGGAGGGCATTGACTATGAAGAGGAAAGCCAAAGTTTCCACCAGTGCACATACTATCATAAACAGCCGGCGGACAACCCCAATGGGGTATGTTTCAAAAGAGTCCCAGCTGAAGAACTTGGTGTATTAAAACATGTGTAATACTGCCTCATGAGTTAAAGCCAATGCATCAGAGATGTGATGCCCTGGATGCCTACTGACACAGACTCCGCTCAGCCTGGATCATTGCAATTTAGATTCACAGTGGAGCAGCCCTTTTGCCACCCATCAAGGGCAGACCTAAAGCTGGGAAGAGACCTGCCCTTTCTACTCCCCATGGAATGTCTCACAGGGAAGCCACATTCCTTGTGAGGGGGGGGGGCGGCGCCAGGCTCTGTATCCTCTGCCCCGAAGGAAGCTATTACTCATACATCAGACTCCTTGCAAGAGAGGCCTCTTGAAACGCCAGCCGATTAGACTACTTTGAGCAAGATGAGGATGAAGTAGTCTTGTAGAGTGATCATTAGGTTGCCGAACGGAGGAAAATTATGAGTTTGTAACCGGTCTCCCGCAGTCAGATATTTTTAATCCTGGTGGGATACACCACACTCATTCTTCCGAATGGTCCCTCCCACATGAAGTGGCGCAATACAAGGAAGGACATCGGAGTAAGGGATCAACAAAGAAGTTAAGGCCACGCTTGAGGAAGAGTTCCTCAGGCACTCACTGGAAGGCAAACGGGCTGGGGGTGGGGGCCAGACCTGGCTTTGCGCATCCTAACTTTTCTTTCCAAAAGCTACAGGGACCAAAGAAAAGGCACTGACCAATCATAGGGTGTTTGCAAGCATAAACTGTTGAAGGATGACAAAGATCGTGAATCTGTTTGAAAGGGCTCTGCACATCTGTTAACTTATGAACCCCAGAGTACTGGCAAGTTGGGTGCAGCAGGTTGTTTGTCTTTTGGGCAATGCTAATTGTTGCATCTCTGTGGAATGCTGCAGGGAAGTCCCCATTAAGAATGGCACTAAGCGAGGGGAGTTGGCCTCTTTTGAAATGGGCACAGAAGCGGATGGCCTTATTGTCGTCGATCCGTTCTCTGAGAAGCCTAAAAAGTTTGTGTGTACCTTCACAACACTAAAAAATAACCCAATCATCCATTAAAAGGGCTTTTCCCTCCCGATTATTTGGGTGGATTGGATGGTACTGGCCACTCATCCCTCTGCTTTCAAAGTGGCTTCAATAGGTCCAAAGGTAGAGGTGCAGTGGGATACTGGGGTTCCCACTCACAAGGCATCTTCACCAACTGAGGGCAGGAAGGTTGCGGCCATCGCTGGAATCAACAAGCCGATATTGTATCAGAACAACATTACAGATACTACTATAATGGTGAGAGGGCGCACTGCACTTATGCTCCAGAATTAGAAATGGGTCTCAGACAATGCCTGGGCATTACAAACTGTTCACAGTTTCATACTGAACTTTCCTTGGATCCAATTCAGGTGTTGCTTATTACTGCGGAGGAGATATTGCTCTTAGATTATGAGGTTGCAGATATAGCTCAAAAGAGAGCCATCCTTCGGAAAGGTATCATGAGCAATCTGTTCTTGGGCCACAGGAAAGCGAAGGTACAACCTATGATCAATTTCGATAATTCAAAAGCTAGGTAATGTACCATGTGATGAAGCCAGCCCACTGCAGGGTACACCAACCCTTGGTATTTGCCCCCCACTGAGCCCAAAAAGGGAATACCAGAAAAACAGAAAAATAAAACACGACACCCACTGATTATGGAACTAGAAAATAAAGAGTTAGAAGTGGCACTAAATAAAGCAGAGGAGTAGCTGGCGAGAGCAGCGGAGGGACAAGAGGGAGGGCAATGCACAGTGATAGGAACAGACGAGTGGAGGGCAGGACAGATCCTTTTCAAGATTGATAATAAGGTTATCAGAGATATCAAGGTACACTCAAGCAAGGAATTGTCCAATTCAGGGCGCGCTCCCGAGGTTCCTCAGCATAGGAACGAACGCTGCACTAGCATGGACTATGACACAGTATACAGTGAAGGAGAAGAGGAGTGGGAGACAGATGACCGCTACCTGATCCTGACCCTGGGGGTGGTATTCTGAGGGTGGATTGCATGGAGGGAGATGATGTCAAGGGGGAGTGGTGACTCCAGCAGGAGAAACAGGGGTTTCCTCCCTTTCTTGTAAGGAAGATCCCGTAATTCAGGGGTTTTTATGGCATAGTGTCATTATTCAGAACCACTTGATTACAAAGACAAAAAAAACTAGTTTTGTCAAACATTGCAAACAAAACTCTATTCACGCTTCACATATGCATAACAAGCCTGAAACACTTAACATCTAATGTTTGCGATGAGTGTTGTATAAACAAAAATGCTGAAAAGGTCATTTAAAACCATCTGAAATTTCCTTTGACTCCACATCCCAGAAAGCCTCAAGTACTGAGACTAAGAAGAAGAGCAAGGAGTTAATGTGGAGTGAATGTGACACCAAGTACAGCATGCAGCCTAGTTGTCAAAGTCAGCTGCGCGGGACATTTAAACACAGACATCACCTGCAGGTTTTAGAACAAAACAGGAGAGAAGTGGAAAGCTGCAGAGTGTGCCGAGCGGGAAGCGCAACCAGAAGCAGAATTAGGAAGACAAGCCGTGGGGAGAGCAGGAGGCTTTCGCTGGTGATCGTCAACAGGCTTTTTGCACCGTAGAGGAGGAACTGCAGAGAAGTTGCAGCAGGTGCCCTGGAGGGACTGCTGAAGGTGAACTTTGCACAGTGGGAGGGGCGAAGACGCATTCCCAAATAGTGACAGTGGTTCAATTGACGAAGGAGTGAAGCTCTGATGTGGGAACCGCAAAAAACTCTGACAAAGAGGGGAAGCCTGTGCAACGAAAGTAACTCACTGCAACTGCACGTTAAACCGCTGAGTCAACCGTGAAGATTAATTAGGGGGCCCTGGGAAGTGCCAATACGCGAATGAACATTTGGGAAGAATTTTTAATACAGACCAAATAGAACTGAAAAACAAGGGCAAATATGGAACAATTCTCCTAATATGACATGTCAATTGGGGGAAATCTGGAACCAGTATTGCCAAAAGACAAAGAAGAAACAAAAAGGCAAAAGTTGTACACTTCTCCTAATATGAGCTATCAATTTGGGGAACCTACAAGCACTGCCAAGAGATAGTGAAAGAAATGTAGACAGAGCATGAACAAACCCTCATATACGGGATGTCAGTATGGTGGGAAATTAGAAAAGTGATCCCTGAAGTCGACAACGTTTTACTATTGAAGAAATGGAACTGTGTTATATCTAAAAGGAATGTGAATGTTACAAAAAGACCCGATGAGAGATGCACATCAGGAAGTGAATCTTTGTGGAAAGAGATACCTGGCAGGAGAGTAAACCAGAGAATATATATGAACCAAAGGGGAGATATTCCTGGCAGGGGAGTAAACCAGGATATCTGAAACAGTTGAGGTTTCCTGACAGAAGAGTATATCAGGAAATCCAATTTTGAACTACTGATTAAAGAGAAATGCTGTCATATCAAGTTATTGTTTAAGTGGAGCATTGTGTCAATCAAAAGAGCTGGAACATACTTCCTTTTACCATACTTCAAGCAATATTGGAGAAAAGATATTTGTTTAAATTTGAAAATACTTTCCTTTACTATATTGCAATCAATGTTATGTAAGAAAAATGTGCTTTACCAGCCTGAAAATTAGGAAAGACTTTCCTTGCTATATTGCAGGAATGGAAAATACATTTGTTTTGCCATTCTAAGTGAAAGAGACATTTCCATTGACTTTGACAAACTGTGGTTGAAACAGAATATTTGTTTTAACGTTCCCGAAACAATTCAGGGGAAGGGAACCAAACCTTGGATACAAGGATTGTTTTGTTGGAGTTTTATGTTTAAGTTTTAGCACATTTCTGTTGAATTGAAATCCGAAATGTTTACATTGCACCTTTTGATTATTATTATGGTATTGAAAAATCACTAATAGGATGGGAAAATAACTGTCATGGAGAGCCTACCTCAGAAATAATTGTTAAAGCAAGGGACATTACAGAGAATGTTGAAATTCCACCAGATGCCTTATACGATGTGTTCACCCGTTCTATCAAGAGAAAAAGAAAAACAAATGAATCCAGTAAAATACAATTAAATTAACAATAAATTAAAATAAAAATCCAAAAACCAAACAAATCCTATAAAAAAGTTTGAATTCAAGTACAAAGAACTTCGTTAACAAAATAACTATGGAGGAGATAACACATGAGGTTGCATCAACAAGTAATGAAAGTCACAAGCAATCACAGCTCGGAAAAACTACCTTAATGAATTGTGAACTAAAAGAACTTGCATTAATATAAGCAACTCATCTCCTGATGATGATCTGATGAACATGTCCACATATTCCATAAATATCATAACAGAAATAGATGAAAACGAGATGAACTCCTCAAATCTCGACATTGATCTAAAAGAGTCAAATGAAGAAAATAGATCTGAGCCTATGATGTCTGCGCATAACTGTTCAAACGTGGGCACCAATAGCTTTCTGTCACTCAAACAAAAAAGAGCTAATATATCAAACCGCGTGAAGCAAAATTTAGTAGAACCTATTCAGGCCTCAAATCAAGGACTCCAAAAGATCTCACAACAAGGAGAGAACTGAATCTCGAGCACAAGCAATGAACGCCACTCATTCAGAAATGAGAAACCTGATCATTGAAGATAATTCTGGTAAACCAAGACGTGATAATCTGAGCAGAGCTGATACTGTGCAAATAGCTATGCTTGATAGAACAAGAAGGGAACCTTTCCCTAATAGATCTACTATACTGACGAGCAGCTTTTGGCCAACTGACAAGCTCAAACTAATAGAATCTCGCAATATTGATACAATTTACATCAAAAACAATACAAAAAAGACACTGCAATTTTAAACATTCCATCATTCATTGTGAAAGAAAAAATATGGAATTGTAGAGAAGACTTGAACGCTTCAGGCTTTGAAATAACTACTAAAAGATCCTATACTACTACTAGAGAAAGTGAAACAAATTACCATTCTTCTGAAAGACATAATGAAAACTAAAAGTGAATACCAATTACAAATCCACTGTGAGGGCCCCAGAGGAAACTTACAAAGAAAAGTTTATTCCAAACATAGCAAAGAAGGAGAGAAATCGACAAAATAGTCTTGGCTCCCACAAGCGATAAAGACCAACCATATAAGTGATTATTAGGATGATCCAAAACAAAAACCATTTAATGCCATCGTATGGAACACAAGAGGATTCACTCATTTATTAATCAAAAATTCTGAATGTCCTCTAGAAAATTATAAGCTGATTTTATTACAAGAATCGTGGATTCATTTGCAGCCTGTAATCCCGAATTGTGAAATTTGTTGGATTCCCGCATTGAAAAAAAAAAAAAGGAAGACCTACGGCTGGGTTGTTAGCTGCCCTATGCCTAGACAAAAAATAACCAGACTCTGGAGTAAAAATAACCCCATGGATTACACCGCATCCTTGTATCCTATTATTAAAAATAGAATTTGGAGAGAAAAATCACCCTCTATTAAATAACATTGTGATATTAAACTTGTACTGGAACGCAGCAATCATTGCTGATACTCTTTTCTTAAAACATATATCCGATTTACTCGATATGATTGAAAAGGATCTGTTACAATATTCAATAATCATTACTGGAGATCTAAATGCAAACTGCATTGCCTCAAATCACAGTGTCATTACCTCTGAAAGGTAAAAACTGGATGAGATTAATGAAAGAAAGGAACTTCATCATTCTCAATGGCACCATATCTGCGGCACTGAGTCTAAAACCCACCTGGAAAAAGAATGACGCAAAATCTATATTTGACTTTGCATTTATGTCAGCTCAAAATCTAAATGAAATGTAATCCTTCAAGGTAACTGAATCAACGAAGAGCAACCATAACATGATGGAGATTATATGGAACTTCCCCCTTGCTCCTAAAAATTCCAGATACCATGGTAAATTATCATTAAATAATGGCCGGAATAGGCTATAATGGACTTCTGAAAAACGTGACCTACTATTGACAAAGGTAATGCAAGAAAATAACCAAATAATCAATGAGCAAAAGACATCTGATGTAATTCCTTATAACATTTTTTTGCCCTTTTCCATGAACAAAATCGTTCAGATCAAAGATCGAATATCATACACAAACACATCTCGGAGCTTGATATCAAATCATTAAAAACAGAAAGGAGACAATAAAATGAGAAAATGAATAAAACTACACATAGAATTACACATAAAGGAATCAAAGAAAATAAAGACAAAAGACAAAAATGAGATCAAACCAATATTAATAAAAAACAAACAAGTTAGAAACAAAAGTATGCTTAAAGCATTCTGTTCAAAATCTAGTGCACGCATATGGCATTTATTAAAAAATACACGCAAGAATGGAAATAAAACATTACATTTAAATGCAATAAGTGAAAAAAATGGTCTGAACATTATAGTAAACTATTCAATTCAACTGAAATGATCAAACATAAATGTGAACCATCTGACTTCCATGAATTAAGTATAGACCGACTGGATATTCTATTAGAAATAAAAGAATTAAGCACTTCGCAAGCACCAGGGCCCGACTGTATCTCGAAAGCCATTCATTATAAAACAACATCCTGAGAAATGGACCGATGTTTTATATAACATATACCATATGGTAATTATGACCGGATTAATACCATCTATATGGAAAGAGTCTACTCTGATACCAATATTTTAAAAAAAAAGAAATAGAAGCTTACCCAGTGAATTATAGACCACTTGCACTTCTTGACACAGCTGGGAAAATCTTTGCGAGATTTTTCTTAAAAGACATGAAAAGAAGGCCCAACAAAGCCAAATTAATTGACCACTATCAATCTGGTTTTATAACAGGTATCGGAACTAGCCCTAACCTATTAATCATCTCAGCTCTAAAAGAACAAGCTAATAAATCTCGGACTCCACTATATATCGCATTTGTTGACTTCCGCCAGGCCTTTGACTCACTAAATAGAACAAAACTATGGGAGAAATTTAAAAAAGCTGCATGTCCAAACTGCATAACAAATGTAATAAGACATCTCTACACAGACACCATCATTAGAATTACACTAGATGAAAATGGTCTTGTCACATCCAATAATAACATCTCAAGGCTTAAAATAAGGCTGCATACTCGCAGCGTCGCTTTTCAACTTCTATAGTCACAACATAAACTCCATTGGAAGGAAATTAAATCTTATCCTCCGAAAATTGGGAAACAAATAATATCGTACTTACTTTATGCCGACAATCTAATATTAATCGATCAGACAACAATTGGATTACAGCGACAACTACCGGCACTCCAGAAATATGCGCTAACAAATAAGCTTGAAATAAACACAGACAAAACTAACATAATGCGCCTATTCATCAAAAAAGGAGCTTCCAGAAATTGTGGCTTCAACAACAATTGTGATACTCCTTAAAAAATTAAAATCCAAGCTAAAATGAAATCACTATCATCTGAAGGCAGGATGATCCAATCCACATATGGCAAATTTTCAATAATCCCATCAATCATTTTCAACAATCAGAAGGTAATACCCACTGTGACATATGGAGCTGAAGCGAAATCTCTCCAATATCAGCCAACATGGGACTATATTAAAGGCCTCTTTTGGAAAACTTTACTGCCTGTACCATCTAGTTTTCCCATCATGATAATAAGGCACGAACTTGGATTAACATAAATAAAAAGCAGAGTATGGCGGAATATGATATCCCTGTATAGAAAATGTCTAATGCCAGATACATATAAATCAACCATAATTCCGATAATAGCTGAATCCATTATGTCTAAAAAATGCACCCATTTAGCAAATTGGAAGAACTACTGTAAAATGCGGATGGAAAAAGCCAATATATCAACAGAAAAGCTGTTGGCTAATCCGGATAGTGCAAAAAAATGATTATGGGATTATGACTGGTCACTAACCTTAACTGAATCCAGAGCCTGCAAAATTTCTCATTTGCCTTTGAAGAAAAGAGGCGAGATACCAAAATACTTACAAAAATGTCCAGACCCTCGATATCAAGCACAATTAATGCGCCTAAGATTCAACCTATGGCCAACCAAAAATGTTCTAGCACAACGACAGAGACCTGGATTTTTGTACAAAATGTAGATTATGCAATGGCATTGAAATCGTTGAAACACTTGAACATCGACTGACAGAATGTGAAACCTTGGCTGATCTACGCAAAGCACACTTTTAAATTATTTTTAAGAAATCCAGACACTTTGATCAACTGAAAATGTGGAATATGATAAACGTGAACACAATAAGATTCCTTGATGAACTAAAATTGTAACTGCAAACAACTTACTATGATTGATCATATACTGATGAATCCAAACTGTAACTCCAATTACCTACTTAAGATTGGTTATGTATTGTCGTACTTTTAACTGGATAATTACTGATTTATGTTACAGATTAATACTGAATATGTAAATGTTCTCAATACACTGAGCCAAAAGAAAAAGCAAACATGTGAAAGGCTTCATTTTAGCCAAATCACAGAAACAAATAAAATCTAAAAATAACTTTGGTATGTATTACCGCAGAGCAAGTTTGAGAAGCAACAGAGCGCTTTACAGAGGTATACAACAGTACAGATGCATAACAAAGCGCTTTACAGAGGCAACAACAGAACGCATATACAGCGGGGGTGGGTGGGATACAGAGGGGCACAGAGGAGGTGTAGAGCTGTACTGAGTGCCGGGGAGTAGAGTGGTGGGCGGCTTCTAGCGAGTAAGTTTGTGAGAGCCTAAGTGTTGAGGCAGACAAATTCCTCTTTTCTGAATTGTAGGAGCGTGGGGGCGAGTCTGATGCAGATAGGGAGGAGGTTGCATAGTATTGGGGCATAGGCAGAGAAGGCTTGTTTTTTGGTTCTTTTCTTTTTGCAGTGGTGGATTTCAAGTCTGCATGTGCCCTGGCTTCTGGTGGTGCGCTGTCCGCCGGAGATGCTGCGTTTCTCCGCAAGGTAGCTGGATGACTTGAGGGAGACTGCCTTATAGATGATGCAGCAAGACTTGAAGGCGAGTTGTGCGTGCAGTAGGAGCCAGTGAAGGTCAATGAGGGCCATGGGTGATGTGGTCGTATCTGCGTAGTCCCTTGATGAGGTGTGCGGCCGCGTGTAGGACACTAAGGCACAAGGGAGGACGACTGTTTCCGCTCCCAAGTAGGTCACTTTCTCCTGCACTCTGCGGTTCGTGCTGCTCAGGGGAAGAGCGTTACTCGCTCCGGGAGTGCTCAGGTGATCGCTTGCCACCGAACCACACTTCACTTCCGGGAAAGCATTTAGGATTCCCACTTCCTGCCGCGCAGCCTCTGCACAAGAGATCTTCACGGGAAAGCTTTCTGCGACAATGCTTCCTGCTGTGCAATCTCAGGCAGACACAATGCTTGAGGGCAGAGACCCTCACGAAAACCGGCATCCGCCCTCAAGCACGCAGTGGTTCCGGCGTGTCTGCTGCCCCTCAATCTCGGTTGCTGCTGCAACGTGGAGTCATGAACAGTACTCCACACGCTGCTCCTTCTGCAAGTACTACTGCAACCACAACCACAACATCTGTTGCTACTGCTTCCTCTTCTCCTTCCAGGCCTGCACTGGAGGAGGTTCTTTATACTCGCTAATCACTCTCCGGTATGGGTCATAAAAATCTTTGGACTGCACCTTGCCTCCAAATCCCTCTTCCTCGTCCCAGTACTTTGTGCATTGTGGGACTTGAAGCCATCAATGTTACAATTAGCTTATTTTCCTCCAACATAATTTTTAAATGAATTAACTTCACTTCTATTATTAATCGTGGTTTCAGGAGGATCTTTAAATTGAATCAATGATGGTTTTGAAATTAAAGGAATAGTAGTTCTATTGAAATCTGAAATAGACATGTTTTGGAATTCATATTTAATTTCTTCTTGTGTACCACAGGAGTTCCTATCATTATAAATATGAACATCTTTATAAGGGGGAGCTTAGTGCCTAATAAATGACTGATTAGGACAAACTTTGCCACTCCCCTGGTGAATACTTTTAGAACAAGTAATCTCACTTGACACCAAGCCATAATAGATTCTGGCATCATTGACACCTCTTCCTTCAAGGGATACAAATACTGCGCCTCACCCAACCGAGTCCTCCCACTCCTTTGGGGCCCTTAGGATAATGTAGCGGCTACTTTCCCCATGCCACCTGGGAGGGTACTTTAGGTAGGGTCTTTGTGAGGACTGCACATCTGTCTCGTAAAATTACAGCACTGGATAAGAGTGTTTCAGAGGCTGAAAGCAGGATCAATGAGGTGAAGAACACAAACTGTGAGCAGTCCTACAAAATGAGTGAATGGGCAAATAAAATTGAAGTTCTGGAGACTCAATGTGACGTTTTGGAGGGCAAGCAAAAAGACACAAAGAACCACTCACGTAGAACCAATGTTTGAATTCGGGGGATCCCACTTACGGTGCAGGTTTGTTGAGCTTCCTAAATTTGTTGAAAGCCCTTTTTGCCACATTCTCAACTTTCCTGCTGACTCTACTATTAAGCTGGACAGAACCCATTGCACGAGACCTAGAGCCCCTGCAAACTAGGAACTACTCCCTGATGTTTTAACATAGGTACATTTTTTCATCTTCAAAGAACCTATAATAAGCGCACCTCATGCCAAACCTGTCATCACTTTTACAAATGTTACACTCTCATTGTTCCAGGATCTGGCATTTTCAACCTTAATCAAAAAGAGAGCATTAAGCCTATTTATAGAGTGGTTGAGAAGCAAAGAGGTTTCATACAGATTGGGGTTCCCTACTGCGCTAATTTTCCCATACCAGGAGAAATGGTGATCCATTAAATCTATGAAAGGAGGGGAGCGGCTGCTGGGATCTGATAATGAGGAAGCCGATATCTAGGATGGAGGAGCAGGGTCCTCGCTGCATCCTGGGGAATCGATTGAGGAAATGTTCAAAAGTGAGGAAAGACAGGAGACCCAGAGGTCTGCCAGTGTCGTGGTGGAGCCTTATTGACCCTTCCCTGTTTCGCAGTCATCCACTGCTTCCAATATCTGTTGTTTGTATGTTTAGGGCAAGTGGAAGGAGAGTTACCAATAATTATGTGCCTTACGTCCCTCCAAGTTGGGGTACCCGATTATTCAAGGTTTACTGGATAGACCTAAGGTGTTGAGTTTAATATGTTTGGATTTTGGGTTTGGAGGTGGGGGTAGAGGGATTTTTTGTTATTGTTGTAAAAATCCTGTGTTGCCAGCATTACAATGTGGTAGGGGAGAGATGTTTATCTGGCGGTCCATCCATTTTAACTGGCTGTTTGCAGCCAAACCTATGACCCTGACGATACCAGGTGATGAGGGGGCTGATTTTATTCAGCTGGGGACATGGAACATCCAGGGTCTGAATTCCCCCATGAAGAGGAAATCGGTCATCCAGAAAGTACTAGATTTGTCCTTGTAAATTGTTTTTCTGAAGGAGACCCATCTGCTTCAACCCAATGAAAAAAGGATGAAGCATAGGGCCTTCTCGTGCCAATACTTTGCCTCTGGGTAGGGGGGCTGGGGTGGGGTGGGGTAGAAGAGGGGTGTGGCTATCTTTACTGTTGTAAATATTCAATTTTCTAATGTTAAAGTCTTACGCGACCCGCTGGGTAAATATATCTGGGCCAAGGGCTTCCTGTTTGATCATAAATTCACCTTAATGTCTCCCTACGCCCCCAATAATGGACAAGGCCAATTTCTCAGTACCTTTGTCCCGCAAGCTCTGGCTTTTGCAGAAGGCCAAGTGGTGATTGATGGAGAATGTAGCCTGGTCCTCAATACGGAAATGAATAAAACATTTCAGCCAACTAGAACAGATTATAAAAACCGCCATTTTGTTTGCTTTATTGCAGCACGATTTGGGTCTAGTCGAGACACAGCGGTTTCTTAATGGAGAGGATATAGATTTCTCATTTTATTCACATGCACATGGGGGCTTCTCCAGACTTTATCTATTGCTACTACTCCGCAGTGCTCTGTACCCATGTGTACAGGGGGCGGAAATTGGCCTTCGGACGATATCTCAACGTGTGTCAGTTCTGGTGTCTTTAGCGATTATTGGTAGGCCTTTTTGCACCCTTTTGCATTGTGTCACAAAGCCATTTTCACCTGACATTTTAAACGTGTCAATTTCTAAAAACAGTTTTCTCTCTTTTTTGGGGAGGGAAGATTGCATTCAAACTCTAGACATTGCCTTTCATTCCTGAATACCTGCTAATTACTGACATCTGTGTAGGATTGCTCATTTGTACTGTCAGCACTGGCTTCTAATACGATTTCAGTCCCCCTCTTTATCTCTTCAACCTCCTCACTTGTGGAGTCGGAATCCTCCTCTACTGGGCTGAGCGCTCGGTGTGCCTTGTAGTCCTTTTCTTTTTTTCGAGGCTGAGCGTGTCTCCCACAAGAGGAAGCCACAGTGAGGGCTTGTAAATACGCCCTGACCGTGTCCCCCTCCCAGGAGGGACAAAAAGGGGGGAAAAAAACCAAAGTAGGCAAAAAAACCCTAGGACCGGCAGGAATCCTGATGGCAGCTGGCCTCCTAGAGAACAGACGAGTGATGGGAGAAGGCAGCAAACTGGAAGCACCGGGAAACGAAAACTCCTGCAACACCGGAATGAAAGTAAAACAAACGAGAAGCAGAAGGCAGAGAACAAGGAAGAGACGGGAGGAAGGAGGAAGAGTTCTGAAGGCGGGGACTGGAGAATAGCCAGGAGAGGAAAGGAAAAACGAAGGTAAAGGCTCGAGGAGCAAGGAGTAACAGCGTGTAGCAAGACCGCGGCAGCAAGGAAAAGCATCTGACCGTGGAAGGTTGCAACGCGCTGAGCCATGGGAGAGGAGTTGCTAAATAACGTTACGGTCAACCAAGCGGAGAAAGACTAGACCGCTTAGTGAACGCAGCGTCATGCGTGACGGGAATCAGGAAGCCCGTAAGCGGCAATGGGGCCAAAGGCGCCAGCTGAGAATGCGGTGCATGACAGTATGCCCCCGCCAAGACCCAGACCCCCCCGGTTTACCGGGATGTAATCGGTGAAACTTCCAGAGGAGGACAGGGGCGTGGATGTGTGCTTTGGGTTCCCAGGAGTCCTCCGCATGGGAAAAACATTTCCAATGCACCAGGTATTCCAGGCGCCCTTTGCGGTACCTGGAGTCCAGCAACCTGGATACTTCATACTCGATGTGTATCAGGTGAGTGAGAGAGAGTCGGGAAAGGACAAGCCCTTTGTGACTGTTCGGCACTCTTCAAAAGTGATGCGTGAAACATTGGGTGAATCCGCCTAAGAGAATGTGGCAACTTTAGGTGGAAGACCACTGGATTGATTTTTGCAGTAATGGGATAGGGACCAATGAACCTGGGGGACAGCTTAGATGGTCGAGACCATCTAGTAAGGTATTTAGTGGATAACCACACTTTGGAGCCCACCTTCCAGTCAGGTGCTACCTGCCGGTGCCGGTCGGCCTGCCTCTTGTAGGCCTGGAGGCTGTCTCTGAGGTTCAATTTAGCTTTGTCCTGGTTTTCCCTTATACGGACTAGTACCTCCTCTACCGCTGGAAGTGCAGGTTGGCAGGGGAAAAGAGGAATGATGGCTCGGGGATGAAATCCATAGAGCAATATAAGGGAGACATTCTGCTTGCGGAATGACTGGCATTATTATATGCGAACTCCGCCGTCGGCAACATATCCACCCAGTTGTCTTGTTCCAAGTTGGCGTAGCTGCGCAGATACTGTTCCAGGGTGGCGTTTAAACGCTCCGTCTGCCCATTAGTGTGGGGATGATAGCCAGATGACAATGCGCGCTGGATATTAAGAGCGGCGCATAGGGACTTCCAGAATTTGGAGACGTATTGGCTGCCTCGGTCTGATACAATTTTGTCTGGGAGACCATGGAGTCGAAACACATCTTTAATGAAAACCAATGCCATATCATCGGCAGTTGGTATACCAGGGAGTGGAGAAAAATGAGCCATCTTGGTGAGGGAATCGATAGTCACCATTATGTATGAACATCCTTGTGACAAGGGTAAGTCCACAATGAAATCAGTGGATATGTGACTCCACGGACTTGGTGGGATGGAATCTTGTTGCAACAGACCTATGGGTCTCCTTGTGTTGTTTTTACTCTGACAGCAGACTCTGCAGGTCCTTACGTAACGTTTAATGTCTTCAGACAACCCTGGTCAATAAAAGGATCTTCTGATCAGGTCCAAGGTACTAGCCTGCCCCCTATGGCCTGCAGTTTTGTGATCGTGGCACCAAGACAATTTGTTTTCCTGGAGAGGTTTGGATGGTACCCAGATCCTCTGATTCTTCAAGAATAAACCATCCTTTTTAGTCATGCCTCGGGGTTCTGGATGTGAGGAGACGGCTTCTTTTATCTGTTGAAACAAGGATGAGATAGTGGCAACAATGCGGTTCCTGGGAAACAATTTCTCAGCCAGGAAGAGGCAACATGAGATGAAAAAGACTTCCTGGACAGGGCACCTGCCAAGGTGTTTTGGCTTCCAGGAATATAAGTGATGCTAAAGTCATACTGTGAGAAGAAATGCGCCCATCGGGCTTGTCTGGAATTGATGCACTCCATTGACTGTAGAACCTGTAAATTCTTATGGTCGGTCCGGATTACGAAAGGGTGACTGCACCCCTGCAGTAGGTGTCTCCAGACTTCACAGGCTTTTTTCATGGCCAGAAGTTCACGTTCAATTACAGAATAATTCCGTTGCCTCGCAGTGAGAGTTTTTGACAAATAGGCTATTGGGTGTTCCGCGTTGTCATGCTCTTGTAGTAGAACAGCTCCTATGGCCGCGGCAGAGGCATCTGTCTCAACGATAAAAGGCTTGTTTTGGTCTGGCTGGCGTAGGATGGGAGCGCTGCAGAAGCTTTTCTTTAAGAGTTGAAAGCTCTCTTCAGCCTGAGGGCTCCAGATGAAAGGCACAGATGTCTTCTTTAGTAAGTTGGTAATCGGTAGAACAGTATTGGAAAACCCTGGCACAAAACGCCTATAAAAATTAGCCAGGCCCAGGAATCTCTGTACCTCTTTAACTGAGGAAGGAGCCTGCCAATGGAGAATAGCCTCTACCTTTTTTTGATCCATTTGTACTCCTTGTGGTGAGAGGATAAACCCCAAGTAAGGTACCGAAGACGCCCCAAATACACACTTTTCACGTTTGGCCAGTAGATGATGTCTTTTAAGGCGCTCCAAGACTTCTGTAAGATGTAACAGATGCTCCGACATAGTCTGTGAAAAAACAAGTATGTCGTCAAGGTAAACCACCAATGATATAAACAAGTCTGAAAAAATCTGGACTATGAACCTTTGAAAAATAGCAGGAGCATTGACTAGTCCGAAGGGCATCACGTAGTATTCGTACAGGCCAAAAGGCGTCCTGAAGGCCGTCTTCCATTCATCTCCGGGACTTACTCTGAGTAAGTGATATGCATTGCGCAGATCCAGTTTGGAGAAAACCGTCACTCCCTGTACCGATTCCAAGATGTCAGGAATAAGGGGCATGGGGTACCTGTCCTTGCGAGTTACCTTATTGAGTCCCCTGTAGTCGATGCATGGCCTGAGGTCTTTAGAATCCCTCTTTGGGATAAAGAACAAAGGAGCACCCGCTGGGGACTTAGAGGGTCTGATGAGACCGTTGCATAAATTGTCATCCAAATACTTTCGTAGGGCGTCCTTTTCAGTCTTGGATAATGCGAACATTCTGCCGAATGGCACCAGGGCATTAGGTATCAGCTCGATGGAGCAGTCCTCCGGTCTGTGGGGTGGTACTGCCATGGGAGCAAATTCTGCAAACACCATAGGGTATTCTTCCAATACCTTGTCAATGGAATGCACCCCAACAGTCGTGTGGAGAACAGTGGGAGATATCTTTACCTCCTGGTAGTGAGCTTCTTAGAAACAGTGTGTTTGGCAATAGCTGGAATTGAAATGCAAACAGTTCGACTTCCAGTCGACATGGGGATCATGTTGTCGCAGCCAGGTGATCCCCAAGATTAGGGGAAAATGGGCTGCTCGAATGATGTCAAAAGTAATGACTTCTGAATGCTGATAAATAGTGAGAGGAAGGGGTTCGGTCGTCTGAACGATGAGTCCTGAACTCAAAGGCTTACCATCAACTCCTTCTACCTTCTGGCTGTGTCTGCGATCTATCCGTGAAGCACCGACTTTGTCTACCCAAAGGGTGTCAGCGAAGTTACCGGCGGCCCGGCAATCCAAGAGAGCCAGCGTCTCTACTGGGCTGCCATGGACAGTAACCTAAACCGTTATAACCATAAGGCGGGAATCCTCAGAAGGGTCCGAAGAATCAATTGACATAGTCACGTAGGGACTGGAAGACTGCACTCAATAACCCGTCCCAACTAGGCTCGAGGGTTTGCCTTTTCCGCCGGTTTCTTGGTTAGTTCAGTACAATTATGCACCGTGTGGCGATCAGAGGCACAATAGGTGCATAGGCCCTGCTCCCTTCACATCTTTCTTTCTTCAGGCGTTAGAGAACGGCGAGTAGTGCCGATTTGCATGAGCTCGTCGTGAGGTTTGAGTGCTGTTGAAGGAGGTGAGGAGGTCCTTGAAAAGGAAGTGCGTGTCTTTCTTCTCTCTTGACGTCCTTCTTGCATCCTGAACTCCATCTGAAGGGCGGCAGTCATCAGATCCTGCAGGGAAGTTGGACGAGGGAAGTGAGCCATTTCGTCTTTTAGTTCTTCCCTAAGGCCTTGGCGGAACAGAATAAATTGGGATTGCTCAGACCAACCAGTCTACAGGGCCAATCTCTTAAACGAGGAGATGTAAGACAGGACATCAACTTGTCCTTGGCGAATGTCCATCAGGTCTTCTCCAGCTGCCATTGAAATTTCGGGTCTTTCAAAGATTTGTTTGACAAAGTCAACAAAGGCATCGAAATTCTGAAGAACTGGGTCATTTCCGGTGACTAGGGGAGTGGCCCAAGCAAGAGCGTTCCCTGTCATATTGGACACCAAGAATCCAACTTTGGCATGATCAGAGGCATAGGTGCGGGTTCTGACGGAAAAATACACCCTGCAAGCATCAAGGAATTCTTTTAAAGTTTTGGGGGAACCATCGTACTTCCCCGAGAACAATGACATGGGAGGCAGGTCTGTGTTAGGGGGCTCTCTCACTGCCACCATTTGTTTTAACAGGTTGTTTTCGGCTTTCATATTTTGCATTTCGAGGGAGAGGCTTTGCACTGCAGCTATTAGTTCCTGCACTTGCTCAGGAGTTGCCATGGTTGTGGTTTGGGGGCGTTGCAAACTGTCAGCACTGGCTTCTAATACGATTTCAGTCCCCCTCTTTATCTCTTCAACCTCCTCACATGTGGAGTCGGAATCCTCCTCTACTGGGCTGAGCGCTCGGTGTGCCTTGTAGTCCTTTTCTTTTTTTCGAGGCTGAGCGGGTCTCCCACAAGAGGAAGCCACAGTGAGGGCGTGTAAATACGCCCTGACCGTGTCCCCCTCCCAGGAGGGACAAAAAGGGTGAAAAAAGCCAAAGTAGGCAAAAAAAACCCTAGGACCGGCAGGTATCCTGATGGCAGCTGAGCTCGTAGAGAACAGACGAGTGATGGGAGAAGGCAGCAAACAGGAAGCACCGGGAAACGAAAACTCCTGCAACACCGGAATGAAAGTAAAACAAACGAGAAGCAGAAGGCAGAGAACAAGGGAGAGACGGGGGGAAGGAGGAATAGTTCTGAAGGCGGGGACCGGAGAATAGCCAGGAGAGGAAAGGAAAAACGAAGGGAAAGGCTCAAGGAGCAAGGAGTAACAGCGTGTAGCAAGACCGCGGCAGCGAGGAAAAGCAGCTGAACGTGGAAGGTTGCAACGCGTTGAGCCATGGGAGAGGAGTGGCTAAATAACGTTACGGTCAACCAAGCGGAGAAAGACCAGACCGCTTAGTGAACGCAGCGTCATGCGTGACGGGAATCAGGAAGCCCGTAAGCGGCAACGGGGCCAAAGGCGCCAGCTGAGAATGCGGCGCATGACATGTACCTTAAGAACTTTGCAGGGGTAAATATTAACCTAAACGCTATCTGTTCACAAACCAAAACTGTTCTTTTTCCTGTGTTTTCTATTCTGCATTATTATAAGTGAATTCAATTGCTTTACTTATTTTTGAATTGTATTGTATATATACACACACATGTGTGATTTGAATTTAAAATAAATAAATAAATGTTTACCTTTACAGACCAGTCTGATTCCTGGTCCAGTGTGATCTGGGGTGTATTTTGAGATGGGTGTGATATGAGTGGTATATCATTCAGATTATTGAACTTATAAAGACAAAAAAATAAGTATTTCATTGCGCACTAGTTGCTAGGCGAGACCCGGGTGTGTGCCTGATTGAAATCCTTAACAGATTTTGGGGGCTCGTGCCGTGATTCTGAGTTTGAGATACCGCCCATGACAGTCTCACACAGCATACTAGCCTGCAGGGTACAGACACCTTGCTGGGTTGACGTACTGTTCTACACTGTACAAGCACCTCTCAAAATAAATATTCCAAAAATCAGGCCTGTTTGTAAAAGTAAATTAACCCTAAAATAAGTCATAAGGAAATTGATATTTCTGAAATGGCGATCCCAGTAGAAATTAATATTGCTCAGGAACACCTCCTGCACAAACTGTTTGTCAGGGGTGAGTGGCCAGGACAGAATGAGCAGATCTGGCTACAAGAAATCAAAGAACAGGTCACTGCCATAGACCTAGATACATGGCAGGACAAAGGTCCATAACACCAAGCGCTTAGTGAACTGTACGTGGCCCCAAAAGTAAAAGAGGAGCAGTGTAAAACTGCCAAAATAGCGACCTACCTGTACCTCCACATAGGGGTAATACAAGAAAAGCAGGCAGAAAACATAGTTCTGGCGAAGAAGCAAGTAGAGACACTAGAGGAAATCCAAACTAATCTAGACTCTGCAGAGCAAAGGCTACTGAAGAGCCAAGAATCAGAGACAGAAGCTAGTCAGTATCTGACAAAACTAAAGGAAGATCTGGCCCTCCTACAGCAAGAGAAGGCAGAGCAAGATACCAAATTACAGACACTGCAAGATGAGTGTCAGGAAAGGGTTGACTGTTTACAACAGAAACTTGAGCATCAATTAAATTATAATAGAGTCTGTGCAGAACAGATAGTCACCTTACAAAACCGCCTAGAATCCTTGAAAGAGGTAAATATTAAATTAATTATTAAAGACATCCACTCTCAAGAGGAATTTGAAGAGGAGCGCCAGAAATCTAGTGCATTCAGGTCAGGAGAGGGACGCCTTAGGCCAGGAAGTCAGCCAATTAAAAACCAAGTTAGAGGAAAGAAAGCTGGCCCTTCAGGAGCTTAGTGAAGTTAAAACTGAATATGAGAAGCTATTAGAGCACACCAGGCGGGTGGCGGATGCTCTGGAAAAGAACAACCAGACCAATAATGACAAAACTCGGAGGCGAGTCTCCTGCAGCAGAAATTGGCCCAGTATTTCCAAACCAGGTAGGAAGCACAGAGAGACAATGCGGCTCTCTGTGAAAAGAATGATAGGCTCTATAAACAGATAGCCATGCAAGAGCAAATCATTGAGACCAGGAAGGCCTTAATAGAGGAGCAAGAGAGTCCGATTTTGGCATGTCACAAGGGAATAAGGGCTGAAAGAGAAGACGTAGTAAGGGACAGAGAAACCCCTGAGCATAACACCTGGACCCCTGCAATCAGGGACTCTAACCCCTTAAGTACCATGGACTCTGCCGCCTTCATGTCCACTGGCTCATAAGAACCAAGGGCCACGGCATGGTACACCGCAGCAGAATTGGCAACATAGCACTGACAGATCAGCGCCTGCCAGAAATGGATGGGCGGGCGTCTCTGTACAGATTCCCAAATATTAGGGCTAGCCTCTCTGATCAGGAAGACTCCTGTGAGGGGAGAATCAAGGAATTGGATCTTCAAAAATACTGCCTACCAAAGGATCAGTCTGTCAAATTTGGTGGGGAACTCCAGGAAAGCAGGCCCACAAAGAGTATCTTAAAGACCTCTTCCCAGCTAGGGCAGTGGGTGGGGGGGGGTGGGGACTCAGCCAATCCTGGGAGCCGGGGAGAGTCAGAAGACTCTTCTGAATGCCACAGGAAAGAAACTAGGTCCCCACATTCTGCAAGCCATTCTCAAGCTCACAGAATCAGGGAAGGCCTATAGGATCAGATAGCCACCTCCTGTAGCAGTGCCACTGAGTCAGAGGATGAGTGGACATGGGTGACTAAGACCAAAAAGGCCAACACAATTAAGAGGGCTCTACTAACAGATCCCCTGAAACAGATAAAGGCCATTAGGAGTGTCAACACCAGATCACAAAAATGGCAAGTATTCAGTCGGGGAGCACCTTGAGTTATACGAGCAAATGATGGATACTTTCCATCTGAAAGATAGCCAGAGTTGCATCCAATATGTCAAATGGAGCTTTCCCCCCCCCCCCCCCCCCCCGAGTACTCCAGCTTCTTTGTGGGGCTGGAGGATCAGAACCTCTCAAGATGGTCCACCTACAGGGCGGCCATCTTAAAACATTTTTCTGTACATATGAACCCCCAAGAGGCCCGCAATGCAGCCCACAATCTTCAGTGTGGGGAAGACCAGGCCCCACAAGAATTTGTGCAAGAACTAAAACGTACCTTTGGGCAGACCACCAGGAGGGTGCGCACAGACAGTAGGGAGTTCATTAATACCTTCTTTCATGCACTCCCCAAATACATCATGACCCAGCTGGTGGGGGACTTTCACGAGAAGAGAACACTAGACTGGGTCATTGAACAGGCGACCCGTATTTATGACGTGCAGAAACAAGTAGAGAATAAAAATACTAATAAAAACCCCACACCGGCCAATACCCCTGCTGCTGCTAAGGTGGCGGAGATGAAGGTTGACCCCATTTTAGATCTGGAGATGGGGGGGGGGGCTAAAAATATTCCTGTACAGAATATATCTTCTAACCAAAGAACCAGAAGGCCCTTGGGCCAATCCCAAACATGTAGTCAGGGAGGTAACCCCATAAATGGGACCCCTAACTCCCCTGATTATATCAGCCCCCATTACAAAGGCAACAAACCCATCCTGGGGTATGTATGTGTGTGGACTCCCCCAGCCCAAGGGGGGGAATCCAACCAGGTAGCTACCAACCCAGGAAACTTCCCTCCTAACTTTCCCCAGGAGTAATCCCCCAAATGCTGGTTTGAGCTTCTTTCCCCGGTACCCGCCAAACTTCAACCCACAAAACAACCCTCCTTTCTTTCCCCACTTTCCTGAGCCCAGACAGCCCAATCCGGGAGAGGGGAGGCCAAGGGCGGAGGGTTACCAGAACTATCCCAACCCCTGGTATTTTGGGAGAATGGACTGTTACCCTACGCGTGATCCACCTAGGGTGGAACAGAGACCCCCGTACCAGCCAGAGCGGGTGTTCCAACTGGAGCGCCAGGTCCAGAACTTGTCACAGGATCTGGGTCGCATGTTGAGGGCTCAGCAGAACCCTCAGATGAACATGGCGGCTCAGTGTTAGGCAGAAACCTGTGCAGTTCCCTCTGGGACCACTGCAAAAGATTTAAGACTACAGGTGTTTGGCAGTAAACCCACTTGGTAGCAGTCTGTACCACACAGATTCACTTGGTAGTTGTGGCTGAGCAGTCAGGCTTCCCTCAAGAAGAGTTAGGCAGTATACAGAGTATTCACAATAGGTCAAGAGCACACAATAGAACAAGTAAACACTGACCAGGGCGTGGTGTAAAAGAGATATAATTATTTATTTAAAACCACATCTAGAAAAACACACAGGCACTAATAGTAAGCAATTCAAAAACACAGTCACTAAAAGCTATACACTCCCTTAAAAGAATATTAGACAAGTCTTAAGTAAAGCCCCACTTATTTTCAGACAGCAGTGACCACTTAACGTAGATGGCACTCTAATAATTAGTTTTTAAAAAGGGAGAGAAGAGCAGAGAACAAGTTGAAACAGATCCCAACACTTTTATCAGAACATAACAAGAGAGGAAGGCAAAGTAAAACCGTGAAGTTAGAGTTCAAGAGGCCGGATCCACTTTCAGAGGATCCAAACGAAATGTGTCCAAGGTCACACGGTTGCAGTGCACAAAAGTCTTGTAAAGGTTCAAAAAGGGGTTGGACCAAAGGAAGGGACCAGTTAGAGGGTCAAGGCGGCCAGCCCAGTCCAGAAGGTTAAGGGGTTATTATTACCTTGTAGCAATCTTTAGAAAGGGAGGCCTGGCGGACACGGTACCTTAAAGTGGTGAGAACGCTCCAGCGGGGGCAGTTGTTCTTGGCACCGGGTGCAAGTCGGTGCTTCGTCCGGGGGCAGAGAGGATCTCGTCGTGGAGGAAGACAGGAGTCCGTTGCACTGCCAGGGAAGAAACCAGCCGCAGAGTTTCTCAGGTACAAGGAGCGGTCCGGTGATTCGCGGTTCAGTGGTGAGTGGCTATCCGGCTGCCGGGGTGATTGGCACAGGCAGTTCGACCACAAACCGGGCTTAGTGCCAAGGAAGAAAGGAAAACTGGTTGTGCCCACAAGTCAGGGGAAGAAGCCTCTCCAGACGGGAGATCTTCTCTGTCGTCGAGAAGTGGTGAGTCGGTTCTGCAGGGCTCCACCAGTGGTGTCGTCGTGGTAGGTCGGCTCAGCTTCTCCCTCGTCAGATTCTCAGGTCCTGTGGCGACTTCTGAAGTTCCAGTCCCCAAAGCCATGCTTTTATGCAGAAAACCCCCATTCACTCAACCTAGCTGTCACTCAAACATGCTAAGTGGTGAGCCGGCCTGCTCACCACTTGGTCCAATCACACAAGAGTACGACCTGAGTTACCAAGGTAACTCGGTCCAGGGTGTCTAAACCCCCTCCCACACCCCCTGTGGTACCCAGACAGAGTGGCACCACTTTTGGAGGCTTCTGTGGAGAAGCCCGCCAAAAAGTGGAACAAGGGGCTTGACTTGGGTTGGAGTCACAGAAGAGAACACAAACGCCATTTTAGAATCGAGTCTTGGCAAAAAATACCAACCGGAGAATTAATATTAATTAAATAAACCGGCGGTATGTTCGAGGCTAAGATAATTAAATAATTCAAGTTGGTAGCCTCGAACAATGGGAAAATCCCATAGGAAAATATTTGCGGTCGAATATAAAAAGTAGTTTCCACTGCCACCAGCCAAAACTCGATCAGGGGGGACGGAGACGTGCCCCCTCGACTAACAGACCCCGGGTAATCGAATTGCCCCGACCAGTACGTCCACAATATGATGGTTTGTACTGGTTTCTGTTAATAATTTGGGACTAGTAAAGCCAATGGTGACTTTACATGCCCTGGGAGACAGTAGTCAGTCCCAGGGTATGGAGTCTAGGGTGGGGTGTCACTATGACACCCCTGTGCTACTGCACGGAGGGTGCTGTGTAACACACATAGAAAAAAACACATGAGACCCTATGGAGTAAAGGACCCCATAGCCCATAAAACGCATTACCAGTCAAAGGAATACCTTACGTCATGTCCAAGAGTGGGAGGAAAAGAGTCTCACTCTTGGCAGGAGGAAAAAAAAACTCCAGAAATCCAGCAAAGCTGCTGGGGGACTCACTAGGTTAGGAAATTCAGCCTGAAGAGAGAATTCTCCCTAACAATGATCAATCACATCTTCTCGCGTTTTGGACTACCCCAAAGGAATGAGTCAGACCGAGGTAGTCACTTCACCAGCGAAGTGTTGACAAAGATGTGGGAGATACTTGGGTTAAAAAAGAAATGACACATTGCGTACCGCAAGTCCTCTAGTAGTGGAGTTGAGAGGTATAATAAAACCATTGTGAGCATATTAAAAATGTTTGTGGCAGACTGTGGGCCAAGTTGGGATATTCGACTACCCCTTGTCCTGATGGCCATCGGAGCTACCCCTTCTTCTGCAACAAAAATGTCTCCATTTGAGCTGACGACTGGACGAAGGATGGTGCTACCGCAGCATTTGCTCTACAGAACTCAAGAGCAGACCTTGATAAATGTCTCCACAACTCATGAGTATTTTGAGAATCTGAGAAAACACCTTCAACATGCTTTTGCGTATGCTCAGCAGAATCTAGAAAGATCTGCAGACAGTATGAAGACCCACTATGACCTTAAGACAACCAAAATGGAATATCAAGTAGAAGACAGGGTCTACTTGTACAATTTCCAAAGGATCCAAGCCAAAGAGCGCAAATTTCTCCCAGGTTGACGGGGTCCTTTTGAAATTGTGGACAGAAACAGCTAAAGAGTTGCATCCCAGGCATACTTTGCGGCAAATAGAAGAGCCTACCGGAAACCCAGAGGGGGAAAATCCAGACATATAGAAACATTATTAAATGTTCATTGATTACATGTGAGGATACTGTAAATTATCATTGAATATATGCAGGGAATATTGTAAATTGTTAGTAAATGCATGCATCTGTCCCACTGCTGAAATCCCCCGGGGAACAGTAGTGGGAAAAATCTCATAACCGTGCTATGTTCCGTTTTCTAGTACTGGAATTAAATCCACCTAATCTCCTTGGGGACCAGGAGGAAAAACCCAAGAGATCCAAGTTGCTCCACACACTCAACCAGAACCAGCGAGGAGAGCGTGTCGCAGCCATCGCTGACGGGACAAGCAACCGGATTTCTTTACATGGACCGAAAAAGAAAATCCCATGTGCCCAACTTCCCCACGACTGGAAGTCACGGCAAAGTCGGTAGGGGATTTGTGGGATATTTTTACCCATGCCAATCCACTCCACTATATCCCTTTGGCAATGGGGGACAGAAACTGCCAAAAATTGATGCGCTAACCCCTGTGCGCGCCAAATCACAAAAGGCTGCACACCCCTGCCACACACGGTCAAAGTTGGTGTCAAAACAGGACTCTCTGCAGGAGAATGCCAGTGGGTGCTGTTACCTGTCACATGAAGCAAGGCCACAGAAGTGGGCTAAAATCTGAAAACCCCTTTAAAATGCAGTTTTCCCAATCAATTGCAACCTTCAAAGTGCTGTTTTGGTGCTAAATTCAGTAATTCTCCAAATGAACTATTGAAATGAAAAGTGGCAGAAACCACAGATCATCCAGTGCAGTCAGAAGAAACCGAGCTTCTCTCACTGACTGTCACTGACCGACAGCAAAACAAATCCCAGCAAATTGCAAAATTTCGGCTATCTAACAGCATGTTTGTGAAGGGCTTAAGTCTTTTAAATGTCCAAATCCCTTATAAATTGTGTTTAGTTTTATATGTTTTCAATGAAGGACCTTAAAGTGAATTTTAAAATAACCCAGTTTGGAGTAACTCAGTCGACACCGCCATGCTACAGGAAGACTCAATGGGTGCTGGAGATTCTCGCATATTGACAACAAAGAGCATCAGACATTTGTCTCTGGCCAGCCAAGGACAATGGCAGACTGCCTATTGATCTCTACAGGGGAGCTTCCCTCTCAAGGAAGATGAGACCCCTCCCTGATCAAAGGGAATGGGACAGCTGTTGCCTGCTGAAAGGAAGTTACAAAGAGAAAAAAAAACTGTCTAGAACTTTTGGTGTTTAAAGGCTTAATTGTGATTAAATTTGAAACTCTTAACTTTGCAACCTGAAGGAGGATAAATCTAAAAATTGGTAGACGTTCACCTAATTTTAGGCCAATGCTTTGATTAATGAACCCTGTACCACCTAAGGTGCCAAAGTTATAGGAAAACCCAAATTGTAGCAAAACTAGTAATGCTGCAAGCCTAAGATTGTATATTCATGCTCTGGTGAAAATCGCCCAGATCAGTACTGAATTCGAAATTATTAGTCCAAAACTGTTATGATTAAAATTGATAAAATTCTATAGAATGTTATAGGCATGCCCCATCATCACCCCATACTAGCGCATGATCCATACGGAGACCATGAACATAGAAGGGGCAAACACCCCCCACAGTTCAAAGGCGATGATTCTGGGTACCGACGTCGAGGAGTGGCACGACGACTCACTCAAATGCAAACTCATGGCCCTAATGCTAATCGTTGCACGCAAGCTACTGCTGATTCACTGGAGGGATGCACACCCGCCTACTGCCACAGAATGGTCGGATGCACTTACCAGAACATGCAGACTGGAAAGGGCAGCCTTCAAAAGGCTCTCCGGCCACAACCCAACCCGAGCAGCTCAATATTGGGAACTCCTGGAAAACTACGTGTGACAAGGAATACCTCCACCATCGATGGTCCATCCCTCTCGCCCTGCTCCATGTACTCTGACTAGGCGATTAGGCCACCGCCCTCTCGCTACCAATTCCCTGACCCGCTGCCCGACATGTCTCACTCGATCATGCTCCCCTTATTTGTTTGTTTGGGTGTTCCTTAAATTTACGTTCTTATGTTGATGCTTCGCCAACTAATTCTATGTGACATTTCGCTTCAATTTGTGATAATAATGATAAATAAAGGTTGAAAAAAAAAAATCTTTAGAATGACAAAGACAGCTCTCACAGAGTTGGGGATTGAATGTGAAAATAACCCATCCAATGTGCAATGTATGTGTCCGATTTTATTAGGGGACAGCTCTTTTCTGACTGCCAACCAGAACAAGGCAAGTGCCTGTGGCCATTCACAGCCGTGGGGGTATGGTTTGAAATTCTGCCCACACCATAAACTTTGTGATGTCATTTGGTAGGATAAATATAGGAACTTCACCACACATAGGGACACACTGCTTCCTGAACACATCCAGATTTCTGTGCAGGGATTTGTTCCAGAACTCTTCATCTTGCAGCCGATTCCAAAATTCTTTGCAGAATCCAGGCCTTAGCATTGCTGAACTCTTTAGCTAGACCCAAATTCAACCAGCCCAAACTTGAGGGGATTTAATTCTGATCCAGTTTGGCTTGCTACCATCAAGGCTCACCTGCTGAAACTCGCACCCTGCTAATCTGCCGTGTCCAGTGAGCAGAAGGGCTAATCCAATCCAAATCCAGTCTGAGGTGCAGTCCAAATTGACCAGAACCGCCGCTGACAATTCCGCCAGAAGCATGCGGCTGCCAGTAGACCTGACCCAATCCGATGACCAGAACCCTGACGGTCCAATCTTTATTACAGTGGACTGTAAGTATCAACAGGAATAACAGTGACCCATAGTATATTGCCTTGTCTTATCCCAATCTCAACCCATCCTCTCTTTCACTTAAGAACTTGTAGTAGTGTCACTCTGGTCTGAAACCTTGCTTTGATTTGTTGTCATAGTAATAATTTCTTGAAGACCCTTTTTTTTGTCTTTTGAAAATCCCAAACCCTTCATATTATCCCACGGGTAATCTGACTGAGTCCTCCAAGGCGGACAAAGAGGTAGCCGGGGTTTGTTTTCTACTGACCACCCTGGGGCTTACTGTGTTTCAAGCTGGTAACCAGCCGGAATACCCTAGTTTAGAGCATCATTGGCATTGTAAGATCTGAATTCCGTTTTCATTTTTGCGCCTATTTTTACAAAAACGCCTCTCCATAACTTCTTCAGTTGTATAGATAGAAACCTAATTTCAACTCTCACTGATACCTAAAACCGCTGGCTATCTCCACAACCAAAAACCGTATCGCGGAACAGTGTATTTTTATCAACAATCGCATAGTGACATTTTTTCGCAAATTTACATTTCAACAAAGTTGTACACATGTCTTTTCTCATTCGAAGTGTTTCTTCCCTCCCATTCTGATCTAAGGTGTGTGTTGTTGTTTATCTTGTAGCTCATGTGTGTTAGGACCTGTTTTGTGTTGCTTTCATAAGAATTGTCATCAATTTAAGCATTTTGCACCCTTTAGCATTGTGTCACAAAGCCATTTTCACCTGTCATTTTAAAAGTGTCAATTTCCAAAAACGGTTTTCTCTCTTGTTTGGGGAGGGAAGATTGCCATCAAACTCGAGATATTGTCTTTCATTCCTGAATACCTGCCGATTACTGACATCTGTGTAGGATTGCTCATTTGTAACTTAATAACTTTGCAGGGGGAAATATTAACCTAAACGCGATCTGTTCACAAACCAAAACGGTTCTTTTTCCTGTGTTTTCTATTCTGCATTATTATAAGTGAATTCAATTGCTTTACTTATTTTTGAGTTGTATTGTCACCGCTTGGTGATTGCTGCCCCATATATATATATATATATATATTAAAACTTATGTGTGATTTGAATTTAAAATAAATAAATGTTTACCTTTACAAATTAGCCTGATTCCTGGTCCAGTGTGAGCAGGGGGTATTTTGAGAACGGTGTGATATGAGTGGTATATCATTCAGAATATTGAATTTATAGAAACAAAAAAATAATTATTTCATTTCGCACTACATGCTAGGCGAGACCCGGGTTTGTGCCCGATTGAAATACTTAACAATCCTTTACTAAACGTCTTCTTCATCAATTATGTCCTTTCTCTGTCAATTGAGCTTTTCAATGTCTCAATGCCTTATTGAGAGCGACAAGTTCCGCTGCCTGAGCTGAATAGTGCATAGGTAATGTTTTCACGACCAGAACTTCATGCTATCAAAACTTAATTCTCCCGCCCTTTACCGTGAACCACTGCCGCCCCGTGTCCCTCCACCCCATCTCCTGGTAAACTGTTGACAACCCATTAACATATAGTATATCTCCATCCATCAATGCACTGTCTCGAGCTTCAGATTGACCCTCTTCTTCACCCTTGTATGTAGCACAGTCATGTGTTTTTAGGTCATCAGTGGATGCCGCTGTCAAACATATGGCAGGATTCACCTTCCTACACCTTACTATATGAATATGAGGTTTGGATACTATAATCTCATACGTAGAGGATCTCTGAGTCGTCAAGGTCGATTTAGACCTTTCCAAAATGGTGAATAGTGACTGTTTCACAAACAAGGTAACAGAGCATCCCATGACAATCGAGAAACTTTTCTCTATTGCAAATGCTGCCACTGCAAGTGCTTGTTAGCACGCAAACTGTCCCTGCATGGCTTATGGCCCATTGTGCTCTTTTGAGTCAACACTGCAGTCATGAGCCATCCATCAGAGTGGGAAAATAAATTAAACTCCTGTGTATAATCCGAGTTGCTAAAACAGGGGCCGTGCAAATAGCTTCTTTCAAGTCCTCAAATTGTCCACTCATTTCTTCAGTCCATTCCAGTTTACTGTTTTTTGTCTTCTGTCCTTCTTTGAGACTTTTTAACAGCAGCCTTGTATAAGCTGCATAGTCTAGGATCCATGCCATACAATAACTACATAAACCCCAAAACTGCTGCATTTCCTTGACAGTACTGGGCCTAGGGGTGGCGCGTACTGCCGCTGCCCTATCTGGTAGTATTTCTTTCCCGTTTGCAGAGAAGTTGCCCCAAGTATAGTACCTCCTGTTGGCAGTATTGTACTTTCTTTTTATCTGCCTTGTACCCTTTGTGAGCCAGAAATTGTAATAATACAATAGAACCCCTCCTGCGCTAATGTTCATTTTCACAACATACCAGCAGATCATACACATACTGGATGATTGTGCGAGGCACCTTAATATTTCTCAAGTTGGCATGCAGTACTCTATTGAAAATACTTGGACTTTCACAGTACCTTTGAGGCAATCTTGTGTGCTCGAAGCGCCGTTGACCATGCGTAAACGCAGTGAGATACCATGAATCAGGGTGGAGTGGGATTGAGAAGAACGCAATCTTCAGATCCACCACTGCTGTCTTGCGAATGCTACATAGGATCGTTGCCAGATTTGGGACTACCAGAAACTCCTTCTGCACCACGTCTTTAAGGGGACAAAGATCCTGTATCATCCGACAACTACTGTTACGCTCACCTGGCTCCCACAGAGGCGTCGATCTCCACAGATTGCTGCGGTCTCCACCAATGTGACGCGTAGGGCCGAGATGACGGACTGGACTGGCCCACCTAGCTTCGTTTGCTTGGCCCGTAGGAATATTCTTCTGCAAATGGAGAAAGGGGATTAACCACCCGTGGAGTTGAGCATAAATCCCCCCACCCCGCTGTTCTCCCCACGGATCACCTTGGATGTCCCCTCTTATAGTCTCACCTGATGATTTGAAAAGATGAGCTCTCCATCCTGCATTGAGCACAGGGGCATGTAGATAACCAGTTGCTTCACTGGCTCGAATGAATTGGTGAGTTCCAGGACAATATTGACTCCGATATTCCCGGCAAGACGCCGTAAGTATGTAGTTCGTAAGAGTTCAAATGCCTGACTTTCACTCTTGTCCGATTCCTTGCAGGTTGCAGCTTGACCCTACTGACGAGTTCCTCGTGGCAACCGGTAATGTTCTGGTAAGGATTTGTATTATCCAACACAGTTCAATAAAATAATGTCCATATGTAACCTGTTGCTTTCTCCCTTATTCAGGCGCTGAGAGAAAGTATGAAGTCTCTGGGAATAATGCCTCCGGCGGTAAAATCAGGTAAGTCTTTTGTGGTGAGGAGGGTCCCCCTTGTTAGTCCCTTGTTTCACCTTGATGTCCTTCTGTTTCCCCTTAGGGGCCGGGGTTCGGCTAGGATGCAGTAGAAGCTGCGCCGACCCGTGAAGAAGAATAGTACCCCCGGTGGTAAAATCAGGTAAGTCTATGGGGGTATTCCTCTGTGTATTCCCTTGGCTCACCTTGCTGTTCTTGTCTTCTCCTTAGGTGCCGGAGTGCGGTGGGAACATGCAGGAGGATGCAGTGAAATGTGAAGATGCTGCGAAGGCCGGTGAGTTCAGCGCCTCAGCTAACTTCTTTCTTCCAGCACGAAGGTGCGATGGATCGGGAATTCAGGTAAGGATCAAAGGTATTGCTCTTGTTCTAACCTTTTCTCCTACTTTCTCCCTTTTTGTAGGAGCTCCAAACTCGAGGCGGGCGTGGCAGAAAACTGGATGCAGACTTGCAGGCACGGTGAGCGTTACGCTGCTGGATGCAGAATAATGCGAAGCGTGTGCTGCTCTTCGGACGTGGTTTAAATAGCCTCCAAAGTAGTCCCAGGTAAGTATTCCTCCCCAGCCCCACCCGAATAAAAAATAGTCCCTAGGTAAAATAGTCCCTTCCAAGCCTCATTTGGCTTGGAGCTCTTGCAGCATGGTCTGCATCAGGTAAGTTTTAATCTATGAGCCTGGCGCCCATGGCGCCAGGACTGACTCTCCATATGAGCCTGGCGCCATAGGCGCCAGGACTGCACCCAAATAGCCCCTAGCAGGGGTTGTTGGGCTTGCTTGGGGTAACTTGATGCCTGCTTCCGGGGTTGCTGGACTTGGTCTGGGTCCCCGGGGGTAGGCATCATGACAACTATCCCCTGTTGCTGACTTGACAGGATATATGGCCATATTACACAGGGACATGGATGGCACAATGATCCCTTCCTCTGCTTCCCTTGATAACGGGTGCTGTCGCACCCTCGGGAGTACTGCTCCCGACTTAAACTTAATCTGTACTGCGGTCACATCTCTCAGTAATCCAACATCATGTGGATTAACAGTCCATAATTGTGCTGGCACATGTCGCATGTCCTCTTCAAAAAATAAAGACAGGGTCACCACTGCCATCAGGGGGCGCTGTACCTTCCTATACTGCAGCATGATATCACAGGGGATGCAGATTTCCAAAATGATCTCCCCATTTTGCTCAATGGCCTCAAATAAGTCATCAGTCATTTCCTTTAATTGTACTGTCGGGTCTATACATAGTACCGTGTGCCACTCGCACCGGTCCTGGTCTGTTACAATCAGTACTACTCTATTGTCTGACACCACTAGTCCTTGCAAATCTAATGACAATATTGTCCCCGCCACCACCTCAGGTGGCACCATGTGTCAGACCAAAAAATCTGTGGGAATTCGCCAACATTTTGTCGCAATTTGAGGCACTGCTTTTGCTAGTACCTTAATGCCATAGACAAATATGTCCGGGACCACAGGAACCCCAATGACTACTGACTCCTTGCCATTGCATTGATTATTACCATTGCTCAAGCTACACACATCCCTGGAGTGGAACACACTACCCCTTGATCTGTGAATGATATAGTTACATTTAGTTTACTGAGCAGATCCCTAACCAACAAGTTAACAGGGGAACTCTCTGAATATAACAAGGGGGCTCGTACTACCTTCCCTCCCACTTTTATATCCAGCTCCTCAGTGTATGGAACCGTAGAAATAGCCCCAGAGAATCCCAGCGTGTCAATAGTTTTACCTGACAATGGAAAGTTCCCCTCCATAATGCATGATTCAGTTGCACCTTAATCTACAATAAATATAAATTGCTTGTTTCCTATTTCAGCCTTTACCAAGGGCTCCTCTTAAGGGTGTGCGGTTGTCAATAGGATTAGACATGCAAATGCTCTCTGAGGGGTGTCCTAATCAGAACATGAATTTGTCCAGGGGAATGAAAAAGGGCCAACCCGCCATTTTAACTCCTTGGAACGGGGCACCCATTCCCCCTGCCATCATGATAAACTGCGTTTCCTCACCCTGCTGCAGTTGTTCAGATCGTCCTTGCCTGTTAGCCCCATAAGGGAACTGATTTTGACCCCCTTGCCCAAATTGCAGTTGTCTCATTCCTTGAGGTACCTGGAATCCCTGCCCTGGAGGTGATGGCCCATAATTAAATCCCATCCCAGGCCTGTTCCTGCAGTGCCTTGCTAAATGTCCCCATCTCCAGCAATATCAGCACTGTGCTGTTCCAAATCCTTCTCCCGAGGGACCTATTCCCAAAGCCTCCTGCCCTTGCTCATCAAAATCCTCCTCTTCCCCTGGGTGATCTGTTATACTGCCACTGTGGGTTGGGTGTCATGGGCGCTACTCCCGAGGGGCCAGGACTGGCCCAGCGCCCTCGGAAGCAGACCCGTCTTCCACTACTCCGGACCCAGCAGACCCCTACAGGGGCCCTTTGGACCGTGTCCTGGCGCCTTTGGCGCCAGGCTCATGAAGGGTTTCAGTCCCGGCACCATAGGCGCCGGGCTCATATTGATAAACAGTGTAATAATGCTTGGGTAGACTTACCTGAGGCAGACCATGCTGCATATTTACCCAGAACAATCCAGTCTGGTTGAAGTCCCCAGCCATCAGGGCTGGGAGGAACTATTCCCTCCATTCAGGAACTCTTTTCTTACCTGGGTGGAACCGGTGGAAGAACACACACTGGAAGCACTTCTCTGCTTTTTAAACCACGCCCGATGGAAAACACGTGCTTCGCGTTATTCTGCAGCAGCAGCAGGACGCTCACCGAGTCGTCTCCTTCATTCCAGGTCCAGAGTCATCTTCAGCTTCCGCGCAGCAACCTGTGGATGAAGAAAGACACAGAACAATACTTACCAGATGCCGGAATCCAGTCACCGGCAAAACCTACAAAGAATAAACTTAAGGTTAGAAAAGTGCAACTTGCTCGCAGCCACGCCCGCTTACCAGATCCATCCGTGATTGCAACGGAGCTAACCGCGGCCTTCTCTTCGGCAGCTTCTCTGCACCTGAAAGGCAAAGGACATAATTAAAAAGGGGTTCGGGTGAAGGCAGTCGCATTCATCTTAACTTACCAGTTTTTGCAGGCGCAGAAGCGGCCGCATCAACCGCAGCATCCAGGCACCTGAAAACTAGAAAAAGGACATTATTAGAGGTGCCATTAAAAGCGGCCAACGATCATTATACTTACGTGCATCGGCACGTGCAGTGGCAACGGATATAAAGCCTGCAGCATCCCGGCACCTGAAAACTAGAAAAAGGACATTATTAGAGGTGTCATTAAAAGCGGCCAACGATCATTATACTTACGTGCATCGGCACGTGCAGCGGCAACGGAAAACTACGCCCACAGCATCCCGAGGCCTGAAACAAAGGAAAAGGGACATTATTGAGGTGCCCATCTTTTAAATCCTAAAGACTACAGTATACTTACAGGCATCTGCTCGTGCAGTAACGGTGGCATCGCTCTTCGGCATCCCAGCACCAGTGCCACAACTAAGGCCGCAAAAGACTTGAGCCTCAACACTGAACTCATCCAGTGACGTAACTGGAATCCACACACCCCTGCACCAGACGCAGGATGGAGAGCTCAGCATTTATACGCCTAAGGTGAGAGCTCGCCGAGACAAGTAGAAAGCTAGGCTGTGGGAGAAACTGGCGATTGGTGGGAGAAGGAATCCCATCAAACGGTGATTAACCCTTTTTCTTCCACCTGCAGAAAACTTACCCTGCAAGTCAGACATTCGATAAGAGGAAGCCCAGTCCTGAGAGTCGTCCGAGCTCTACGCTTCTCAATTGAAGAAACGATAGCAGCCCAGCCGGGATCAGCGCCTCCGTGGGAATCAGGTGAGCGTTACAGAACGCGAAGCCCACCAATAACCTCCTACCCAGGCGCTATGGAAACTTCCGACACAGACCAACTGGCCCAGTTATTAGGGGAATTAAGAGCTTAAGTTCATGCTGCCCGCCAGGAAATGAATGCCCTTAGGAGGGAATTGATAATATCAAAAGAACGAACTGATGATCTTGCCAGACAGTTATTACAGACACAAGCGGGGCAAACCCTGCTACCTAATTCAGGAGGGAGCTATATCCCAGCGGCTTCAGCCAATCCTGTTCAAATCAACCTACCCGGAAATGTGCCATTGGCACCGCCTGAACGCTTCTCTGGTGACCCTAAAAGGTTTGCGGTGTTTATAAATCAATGCCGATTGCACTTTCTTTGTAGACCTGCAGCCTTTCCGACTGACCAGACTAAGGTAGCCTTTGTGCTTTCGTATCTTAGCGGCAGTGCCGCCGATTGGTCGATCCCTCTGGTTACACAGGATGACCCGATCCTTCGTGATTTCCCGACCTTCCAGGCAAATATGGAAAGACTTTTTGCAAGGCATTCCCAGGGGCAGGCCCTGGACAACAAACTCCTTTCCCTACGACAGGGCAATCAAGATCTTTTGGCCTACATTGCATCATTCAATGGGCTAATCGTGGAAACCAGATGGCCTGAGGACAAAAGAATCACGCTTTTTCACAGGGGTTTGCGTGGTGAACTCAAAGACGTCCTTGCCCAGGTAGTGAATCTTCCTCAGGATTGTTCAGAGTACATTGATTTGGTGGTCCAATTGGATCACAGACTACAAAACAGAAAGGCGGATCGATCCAGGTTTGAAATACGAGTGTTCCCTAAGCCTCAAAGTCACACCAAAGGAGTTGAAGCCGTCAAACCTATGCAAATTGGGGTTGTAAAGGGTCCCCTAACCCAGAAAGAACGCAACAGGAGACGACAAATGCAACTATGTCTCTATTGTGGAAATTCAGGACATTTTCTTCGAGATTGCCCGGTGAAACCACCTAAGAAGACAGTGGGAGCTTCTGATAAGAGTTCTGAAAAGCCTGAGCCGGGAAACGACCTCGCCCGACAAGTGTAGAGGTCCGCTTGCCGAGCGTAAAAACCAGTTCTTTGACCTCGCACTTCATAATGCCAATGATCCTCGTAAACCCAGAGCAACCGGATCGTTTGCATGCAATTAAGGCATACATTGATAGCGGAGCAGTTGGAAATTATGTGGACCGGGAATTGGCTTCCAGGATGAACTTACCTCTTTGTCCAAAGGTGGTTAAAGACGTCATTACCACGGTGGAGGGGACGGAAATCGCCTCCGGACCATTGACCCCTACCACTACTGAAGTGACGATACTAGGCCAGGACGGGCATCAGGAGGTAATTGTGTTCGACGTGATCAAGGCTCCTCAATTCCAAGTAATTCTAGGGATTCCTTGGTTGGAGAAACACAATCCTCAGATTGATTGGCGAGCAAAGTCGATAAAGTTCCCAAAGTGCACACCAACTTGTTATCCACGACCCAACATTGGCCTAGCGTCAGTAACGGCTGACGGTCCACAATTACCTCTAGAGTATCGAGAGTTCCAAGATGTTTTTCAAAAGGAACAGGCTAACACCTTGCCACCCCACAGATCATACGATTGTCAGATAGATTTGCTACCCGGTGCAACTCCCCCTTGCAGTAGGATTTACGCCCTTACCGAGCCTGAGAACCTTCATCTGCGACAGTATTTAGACCAGTACCTGGCCAATGGCTTTATCCGTCCGTCGAAGTCCCCTGCATCCTCGGCTCTGTTCTTCGTACCAAAAAAAGAAGGTGACCTCAGAACCTGTATAGATTATCGTGCTCTGAACCAGATAACAGTAAAAAACCGGTACCCCTTACCTCTGATCCCGGAACTCCTTGACCAGGTAAAAAACGCCTGTATTTATACTAAGCTTGATCTCCGGGGAGCTTATCACTTGGTACGGGTCAAGGAAGGAGATGAATGGAAGACGGCCTTTCGCACTAAGTATGGGCTATTTGAATACCAAGTGATGCCCTTTGGACTATGCAATGCACCGGCCGCCTTCCAATATTTTATGAATGATGTCCTCAGAGAGCTCATTGATGTCTGCGTTGTCGTCTACATAGATGACATTCTTGTGTACTCATCTTCAGAAGCTGACCATCGAAATCATGTTAGGGCGGACCTTGAAAAACTTCGCCAACAAACTTTTTGCCAAGCTCGAAAAATGCGTTTTTCATGTCACTGAGGTCGAATTTTTGGGATTTATTCTGACACCCAAAGGAGTCCACATGGACTCGAGAAAAGTAGATGCTATCCTCAAATGGCCGTCTCCTACTTCCGTGAAAGGCGTTCAAAGCATGCTAGGCTTTGCCAATTTTTACCGTAGATTTATTCCAGAGTTTTCACAAGTGGTACAACCCATCACCGCCCTCTTAAGAAAAAATAAACGCTTTGAATGGTCCGCAGAAGCAGAACAAGCCTTCCAAGAGCTAAAGGCTAAATTCACCTCGGCGCCAATACTGAAACACCCACGCCCGGACCTCCCTTACATCATTGAAACCGACGCCTCCAGCTTAGCAATGGGAGCAGTCCTATCACAAAGAGATCCAGAGACTAACCAACTGCATCCTGTGGCATTCTGGTCTCGGAAGTTCTCGGCGCCTGAGATCAACTACACCATCACAGACAAAGAGCTTCTAGCGATTAAATCAGCCTTTAAGGCATGGCGGCATTATCTCCTCAGGGCCAGACACACCGTCACAGTGATCACCGATCATCGAAATCTGCAGTATCTGAAAACCGGCAAGGCTCAATCCTCCAGACAGCTTCGCTGGGCTCTATTCTTTGCTGAATTTGACTTCGTGATCACTTATCGCCCCGGCAACAAGAACGGCAAAGCAGATGCTCTTTCCCGAATTGGAATGGGAGATAACGTTGCTGTTAGGCAGAAACCTGTGCAGTTCCCTCTGGGACCACTGCAAAAGATTTAAGTCTACAGGTGTTGGCAGTAAACCCACTTGGTAGCAGTCTGTACCACACAGATTCACTGTGGTAGCTGTGGCTGAGCAGTCAGACTTCCCTCAAGAAGAGTTAGGCAGTATACAGAGAATGCATAATAGGTACAGAGGCACAGTAGTACAAGCAAACACTGACCAGAGCTAGGTGTACAAGTATAAACTTATTTATTAAAGGTACACTCATAAATTACACTAGCACAATAGAAAAGATAAGAAAGTCAAACACAGTTACTATTACTCATATGTACATCCCTAATCATTTGTTGGACAATTCTAAGTTAACCCCACTTATTTCCAAACAGAGGTGAGCGCTTAACGTTAGATGACACTCCAACAAGTATTACCAAAAGGGAGGGAAAAGGCAGAAATAAAGAGAGCAGTAAGGTAAAACACTTTTCACATAAGGTTAGCAAAGACAGTTAATGGTGGAACAAGGAGAATTAGTTCGGGGTCCGCTTTAGAGGGAGCCAAGCGAAAATGTGCCCAAGATCACACAATGTCACAAGTCTTTGCAGGTGAGAGAAAGAGGTTTTACTACGGTTCTGAAAAGTTTAGTTAGGGTGTCCCAGGCCTACCCAGGTTCGAGAGCCGATGGCTAAATCTACCCCGTACAATCGGTGGCAAGGGAGGCCGGGCGGAACACAGTACCTTTAAAAGTGGAAAGGATCCTCCAGCGGTGGTAGTTGTTCCTGGTAGTGGGTGTAAGTCGCGGCGTCGTCCAGGGGAAGAAGTGATTCCGTCGTGGAGGAAAGCTGCAGATTGTTGCACTACCAGGGAAGAGACCAGCTGTGGAGTTTTCCGGTCACAAAGGATTTTTACCCCTCTTTCGCGGTTGAGGTAAAAAGTGGTATCCCGGTTGCCAGGGTGCTTGGCACAGGCAAGGCGGCCACGAGATGCTTCGGGACGGCGAAAAGAAGGCAGCAACTGGTTGTCCCCACCAGTTAAGGGAAGAACACTCTCCGGCGGGAGATCTCCTCTGTCGTCGGGAAAAGTGGTGAAACGGTTCTGCAGGGTTTCACCGGTGGTGTCGTCTTGGCAGGTCGGCTCGGCTTCTCCCTCTTCGGCTTCTTAGGTCCTGTGGCGACTTCTGAAGAACCAGTCCCAAAAACCCTGCTTTTATGCAGCAAACCCCCATTCATACAGCCTAGCTGTCACTCAAACATGCTAAGTGGTGAGCGGGGTGGCTCACCACTTGGGCCAATCACACTAGAGTGCGACATGAGTTGGCAAGGCAACTCAGTCCAGGATGCCTAAACCCCCTCCCACACCCCCTGTGGTACCCAGACAGAATGGCACCACTTTGGAGGGCTTCTGTGCAGAAGCCCGCCAAAAGTGGAACAAAGGCTCGACTCGGGTTCAGGGTTACTGAAGTGAACCTAGACGCCATTTTGGCGGCGAGTTCTGGCAAAAAATCCCAACCGGTGAATTTATATTAAATAAATAACCCGGCGGTATCTTTAACATTGCACCAAAAAGTGGTGCATTAAAAACAATGGGAAATCCCATTGGGAAATATTCTGGTGGAATATTTCCGTGGTATCCACTGCCACCAGCCAGAACTCGGCGAGGGGGGACGGGACAGTACCCCCTCGACAACAGACCCAGGGGCAATCTAATTGCCCCTACCAGTACTTCCACAGTAAGATGGTTTGCATTGGTTAAGTTCCTAAGTTAAGACTAGTAAAGTCAATGGTAACTTTACAGACCCAGGGAGACAGTAGTCAGTCCCAGGGTGTGGAGTCTATGTTTGGGGGTCTCTAGGACACCCCTGTGCTACTGCACTGAGGGTGCTGTGTAACACACATTCAAAAAGCCAATGATGGCCTATGGGGAAAATTACCCCCCTAGCCCATAAGCACATAGCAAGTCACAGAAACACTCTCAAGTCATGTCCAAGAGCGAGGGAAAAAGAGTCTCACTCTTGGCAGGAGAAAAAAATAAACCCCAAAAATCCAGCAAAGCTGCTGGGGGACTCACTAGGTTAGGAAATTCAGCCTAAACAGAGAATTCTTCCTAACACTCGCCCCCCCAGACTAAGGGACAGGAGGATTTAATCCACTCCTGGATGAACCTCATACCTCTAGTCGATGACATACATCTTAGAGAGTCCATCAACATTTTGATGGTGACACCCTGACCTATGTTTAATGGGTAACCCAAAGGCTTTCCTTTGTAAGCTATAGGACCTACAAACCCTTTGAGGAACATCAGTCTTTTTAATGTTATAGGGGACCTGGTTGACCAGTCCCTCAGAAGTGGGTACAACTCCTGAACCTGTGTTAGGCGTTTTCAAGGGGTCCTTATAAAGGATTCCCTTAGATCTAGAGGGGCCTCCAAGGTTCCTCACCACCTCTCTTGAGGGAGCAGGTTGGGTCTTAGGCCTCTTGGTTGGAGGGGTTGGGGTTAGGCAATGTACCTGCTTCCCCTTCCTCTTAGATCTAACCTTACCTACTTTAGGAGTTTCGCTCCCAATACTAGGATTTGGGTTGGGGTCTTCAGTAGAAGGTCCAACAGTCTGAAGGATTTTGGCCTTAGACTTTTCTTTTCTGGTTTTCCACCAGCACTGAGAATTACCAGTTCTCTCAGGTCCAGATAGGGGCCTAGTTGGTCTATCCACCTCTTCCTCAGAAGCAGGGGGAGTCAGAGACTCTGAAACTAGGGGAACAATGATTGAGCTTGGTTGGGGCTCCCATTTCCCTATTGCACTAGCCTGAAATGTGCCTGGGTTAGAAGTCAACTTACTAACCCCAGGGCTTGTAGTGGGGCTCTCAGTAGAGGGTCCCACCGGCTTAGAAGGGTCCTTCAAGGTAGCCTCTCTAGCCAATTTGGTTAGGTTCTGCTTCTCCATCCTGGGAGGCCTGGGGGTATGTGACACTACTCCTAGAGTTCTTAGGTCATTCCCCAACAGGACTTTCCCAGGTACCTCAGTCTGAACACTGACAGGGATCCTCACTGTCATGTTGTTACACTGAATGAGGGCTGGTAGAATAGGAACCATTTGGACAGGGCCTCCAGACATCTTAGTGGGACCTTTGGGTGCTTTGGCCACATCCTCAGGTTGAAAGAAGCTTTCATCAACTACTGTTCTGCTGGCCCCAGTGTCTCTCCTGGCAGGAGTATCCTGGCCATTGACAAGAACACTGTCCACATAGTACACTTTAGAGTTTGCAGGTAGGGAGTTATACACTACCCTATTCTGGGAGCTAACCAGATCCATGGACTCTATAGATACAGTTGCTTGAAGTCCCAAGGGATCTTCAGCAAAGAGTTCAAAGTGAGCACTAGACATCTGTACTTCATCCTCAGGAGTGAAGGCTAAGGAGACTGTGCTGATCCCTGCAGGTTTACCCTTGCACCTGGGATCTCCTTTGATATGGTCAGTACCCTGACAGATCTAGCATTTTCCAAAGGCTCTCTGAAAGGCTGGCTGGTTCTGACCTCCTTCTGGTTTGGGCCCAGAAGGTACACTAGCCTGACTGGGTTTCCCATGTGGCTTACCCTGGTTATTCTGTGGTGTGGGGCCCTCTTTGGAATAGGAATTATCAGAATTCTCTTTGGAGTCTTTTTTAGGCTGTCTCCCCTCATCCTTCTTCTGAGTTATCCCAGAATCCTTGTGAGTAGCCCTGTTGGCAACCCACAAGTCAGCAGCCTTAGCTAGTTTCCTAGGGTCTAATTCCTGTGAATCAGCCAAGTGCTGTCTGAGCTCAGGAGAGCAGGCATCATAAATTGACTCCATCATTACAAGATTTCTCATTCCTTCATAAGTGTTCACCTTGTAACCCTTAATCCATCCCTCTAAGTTTTTCAGCCCTTCACACACCCAGGTAGCCCAAGGGGTACCATCATGCTTTTTGAGGCTCCTAAACCTCTTAAGATACTGGGAAGGGGTCTTCCCAAACCTAGCTATCAAAGCTAGTTTCACACATTCATACTCTTTCCTATCTTCCTCCCCCAACTCCATTACCACATCAGTTGCAACAGGGGGAAGCCTAGAGAACAACCAGGTGAGTAACTCATTACCTGTGATATTCTGGAGCCCATGATTATACTCAAACATAGACAACCAATCCAACACATCCAACTTAGGCTCATACATACCAATCAATTCCTTAGGCATCCGGGGTCTTTTAGGACTGGAACTTCTAGAGGAGCCAGAGAGAGAAGCATTCTCAACAGATAATTTCTTCATTTCTAGCTCATACTTGAGCTCCATTTCCCTTAGCCTTAGTTCTTTGTCAGTTTGAGCATTAAGTTTCTTGTACTCTAATTCAAGTTTCATTTTCTCTAGTTCAAAGTATTGAGGGCTAAATGTGGGACCTGGCAAAGGTCCAGTAGGTACAGCTGGTAGAGCAGACAGAGGCCTAGAGGGACTATCTACAACAGTTTCATCCTCCTCTTCTGGTTCTGACCCAAGATCATCAATACTTTGTTCCATATCAAGATCATTGCTGCTTTCTACATTTGCTGGAGTCATAGGTTTCTCTGGACCATCCTCCAGACTTTGGTTTTCTAACAACCTTTCTATTAGCTCTATTTTCTTTCCTTAAGTCATGAGATTCTTATGCTTACAGAGAAGTCTTAGACAATCAGCAGTTTTTGTAGCAAGGGACTCTTGACTATAACTTTCCATAGTAGACAGGTTAAAATGACTTTTTCTTTCTTGTGCTTAAGCTTTGTGGTTAGTTGCACTAAGGTATCTCAAAAGTACTCTAAAGTGTATACTCAATACAGATCCCACCGCTGTACACCAGTGTTAGGCAGAAACCTGTGCAGTTCCCTCTGGGACCACTGCAAAAGATTTAAGTCTACAGGTGTTGGCAGTAAACCCACTTGGTAGCAGTCTGTACCACACAGATTCACTGTGGTAGCTGTGGCTGAGCAGTCAGACTTCCCTCAAGAAGAGTTAGGCAGTATACAGAGAATACATAATAGGTACAGAGGCACAGTAGTACAAGCAAACACTGACCAGAGCTAGGTGTAAAAGTATAAACTTATTTATTAAAGGTACACTCATAAATTACACTAGCACAATAGAAAAGATAAGAAAATCAAACACAGTTACTATTACTCATATGTACATCCCTAATCATTTGTTGGACAATTCTAAGTTAACCCCACTTATTTCCAAACAGAGGTGAGCGCTTAACGTTAGATGACACTCCAACAAGTAATACCAAAAGGGAGGGAAAAGGCAGAAATAAAGAGAGCAGTAAGGTAAAACACTTTTCACATAAGGTTAGCAAAGACAGTTAATGGTGGAACAAGGAGAATTAGTTCGGGGCCCGCTTTAGAGGGAGCCAAGCGAAAATGTGCCCAAGATCACACAATGTCACAAGTCTTTGCAGGTGAGAGAAAGAGGTTTTACTACGGTTCTGAAAAGTTTAGTTAGGGTGTCCCAGGCCTACCCAGGTTCGAGAGCCGAGGGCTAAATCTACCCCGTACAATCGGTGGCAAGGGAGGCCGGGCGGAACACAGTACCTCCAAAAGTGGAAAGGATCCTCCAGCGGTGGTGGTAGTTCCTGGTAGTGGGTGAAAGTCGCGGCTTCGTCCAGGGGAAGAAGTGATCCCGTCGTGGAGGAAAGCTGCAGATCGTTGCACTACCAGGGAAGAGACCAGCCGTGGAGTTTTCCGGTCACAAAGGATTTTTACCCCTCTTTCGCGGTTGAGGTAAAAAGTGGTATCCCGGTTGCCAGGGTGCTTGGCACAGGCAAGGCGGCCACGAGATGCTTCGGGACGGTGAAAAGAAGGCAGCAACTGGTTGTCCCCACCAGTTAAGGGAAGAAGACTCTCCGGCGGGAGATCTCTGTCGTCGGGAAAAGTGGTGAAACGGTTCTGCAGGGTTTCACCGGTGGTGTCGTCTTGGCAGGTCGGCTCGGCTTCTCCCTCTTCGGCTTCTTAGGTCCTGTGGCGACTTCTGAAGAACCAGTCCCAAAAACCCTGCTTTTATGCAGCAAACCCCCATTCATACAGCCCAGCTGTCACTCAAACATGCTAAGTGGTGAGCGGGGTGGCTCACCACTTGGGCCAATCACACTAGAGTGCGACATGAGTTGGCAAGGCAACTCAGTCCAGGGTGCCTAAACCCCCTCCCACACCCCCTGTGGTACCCAGACAGAATGGCACCACTTTGGAGGGCTTCTGTGCAGAAGCCCGCCAAAAGTGGAACAAAGGCTCGACTCGGGTTCAGGGTTACTGAAGTGAACCTAGACGCCATTTTGGCGGCGAGTTCTGGCAAAAAATCCCAACCGGTGAATTTATATTAAATAAATAACCCGGCGGTATCTTTAACATTGCACCAAAATGTGGTGCATTAAAAACAATGGGAAATCCCATTGGGAAATATTCTGGTGGAATATTTCAAGTGGTATCCACTGCCACCAGCCAGAACTCGGCGAGGGGGGACGGGACAGTACCCCCTCGACAACAGACCCAGGGGCAATCTAATTGCCCCTACCAGTACTTCCACAGTAAGATGGTTTGTACTGGTTAAGTTCCTAAGTTAAGACTAGTAAAGTCAATGGTAACTTTACAGACCCAGGGAGACAGTAGTCAGTCCCAGGGTGTGGAGTCTATGTTTGGGGGTCTTTAGGACACCCCTGTGCTACTGCACTGAGGGTGCTGTGTAACACACATTCAAAAACCAATGATGGCCTATGGGGAAAATTACCCCCCTAGCCCATAAGCACATAGCAAGTCACAGAAACACTCTCAAGTCATGTCCAAGAGTGAGGGAAAAAGAGTCTCACTCTTGGCAGGAGAAAAAAATAAACCCCAAAAATCCAGCAAAGCTGCTGGGGGACTCACTAGGTTAGGAAATTCAGCCTAAACAGAGAATTCTTCCTAACAGTTGCCAATCCAGAACCTGTACCAATAATTCCTGAACAAAGGATCGTGGGTCTGATTTCTTCACAATCCATTGAGGATATTGAAGAAAAAACTAAACAACTTGTAACCTCACCAGACTTACTGAACTGGTTACAAATAGGAAAAGATTTCACTGTAAGCAATGACTTGCCTTATTTCCAAGGACGATTGTTCCTACCACACGCCGATTTACAAAGACAGGTAATCTCCTGCTATCATGATTCATTAATTGAGGGTCACCCTGGCATTGCCAAAACCACAGAAAAGGTGAAGAGACACTTCTGGTGGCCTTCGTGGAGAAAAGACAAAGGAATTCATGATGTCCTGCGGTGTGTGCGCTCAAAACAAGGGTCAGAAGAAGAGGCCGGCTGGTCTTCTGCAACCATTAGACATCCCACCGTGTCCCTAGCATACCCTTTCCATGGACTTCATCACAGACTTACCCTCCTGTTCCGGGTACAACACCATTCTTGTTATTGTGGACCTGTTTTCTAAAATGGCCCACTTCATTCCGCTAAAAGGCTTACCTTCAGCATCAGTCCTAGCCAAAGTATTTCTTGAAAACATCGTCTGGCTACACGGCTTCCCGTCAGTACTAATCTCAGATAGGGGGAGCCAGTTTATTTCCCACTTTTGGCGTAGCTGTTAACGATTAGCTCAAATCGATGTAAGACTTTCGACCAGCCATCATCCCCAGACCGACGGGCAAACCGAGAGAACAAACCAGACTCTCGAGCAATATTTACGATGCATGCTACAACAGTCGGAGAGTAACTGGAAGGACATCCTTTGGATAGCTGAATATGCTTACAAGAATTCAGTTCATTCGGGTACCGGGAAGAGTCCCTTCTACATCTTGTATGGGATTCATCCTCGAACCTCCAACCTTGATCCACCTCAAGATCTTGGAACACCCGCCATGGATCAATTGCACACCGTTATTACCCAAGCTTTTAAGGAAGTGACTGCACATCTACAACAAGCTAAAGAGAGGGACAAAAAAGGAGCAGATCAACACCGAAGCAATGCCCCTCAATACCAGGTTGGGGATCAAGTCTGGCTGTCCACCAAACATTTATCGCTTAAAGGGCCTCGCACCTTCAACCCCAAATACCTGGGACCATATCCAATTATGGCCATAATTAATCCAGTGGCCGTTAAATTAGAATTGCCAACCCATATGAGAATACATCCTGTATTTCACGTATCTCTTTTGAAACCCATGCAACCTGGAACCAGATTGACCAATCCTCCAGAGCCCATTCAAGTGAATGGGGAGCCCGAATTTGAAGTAAAAGACATTTTGGACTCTAAAATCATCAGATCGAAGCTATTCTACCTAATTGACTGGAAAGGCTACGGACCTCAGGAAAGGTCATGGGAACCCTATGACCACGTCCATGCTCCTCGTCTAGTCCAAAAATTTCACCGAACCTTTCCAATAAACCAAAACCCCCGGAGAGGACAAGTTTGGGAGGGGCCTTGAGGGGGGGTGCTGTCATGGGCGCTACTCCCGAGGGGCCAGGACTGGCCCAGTGCCCTCGGAAGCAGACCCGTCTTCCACTACTCTGGACCCAGCAGACCCCTACAGGGGCCCTTTGGACCGTGTCCTGGCGCCTTTGGCGCCAGGCTCATGAAGGGTTTCAGTCCCGGCGCCATAGGCGCCGGGCTCATATTGATAAACAGTGTAATAATGCTTGGGTGGACTTACCTGAGGCAGACCATGCTGCATATTTACCCAGAACAATCCAGTCTGGTTGAAGTCCCCAGCCATCAGGGCTGGGAGGAACTATTCCCTCCATTCAGGAACTCTTTTCTTACCTGGGTGGAACCGGTGGAAGAACACACACTGGAAGCACTTCTCTGCTATTTAAACCACGCCCGATGGAAAACACGTGCTTCACGTTATTCTGCAGCAGCAGCAGGACGCTCACCGAGTCGTCTCCTGCATTCCAGGTCCAGAGTCATCTTCAGCTTCCGCGCAGCAACCTGTGGATGAAGAAAGACACAGAACAATACTTACCAGATCCCGGAATCCAGTCACCGGCAAAACCTGCAAAGAATAAACATAAGGTTAGAAAAGTGCAACTCGCTCGCAGCCGCGCCCGCTTACCTGATCCATCCGTGATTGCAACGGAGCTAACCGCGGCCTTCTCTTCGGCAGCTTCTCTGCACCTGAAAGGCAAAGGACATAATTAAAAAGGGGTTCGGGTGAAGGCAGTCGCATTCATCTTAACTTACCAGTTTTTGCACGCGCAGAAGCGGCCGCATCAACCGCAGCATCCCGGCACCTGAAAACTAGAAAAAGGACATTATTAGAGGTGCCATTAAAAGCGGCCAACGATCATTATACTTACGTGCATCGGCACGTGCAGTGGCAACGGATATAAAGCCCGCAGCATCCCGGCACCTGAAAACTAGAAAAAGGACATTATTAGATGTGCCATTAAAAGCGGCCAACGTACATTATACTTACGTGCATCGGCACGTGCAGCGGCAACGGAAAACTACGTCCACAGCATCCCGAGGCCTGAAACAAAGGAAAAGGGACATTATTGAGGTTCCCATCTTTTAAAGCCTAAAGACTACAGTATACTTACAGGCATCCGCTCGTGCAGTAACGGCGGCATCGCTCTTCGGCATCCCAGCACCAGTGCCACAACTAAGGCCGCAAAAGACTTGAGCCTCAACACTGAACTCATCCAGTGACGTAACTGGAATCCACGCACCCCTGCACCAGACGCAGGATGGAGAGCTCAGCATTTATACGCCTAAGGTGAGAGCTCGCCGAGACAAGTAGAAAGCTAGGCTGTGGGAGAAACTGGCGATTGGTGGGAGAAGGAATCCCATCAAACGGTAATTAACCCTTTTTCTTCCACCTGCAGAAAACTTACCCTGCAAGTCAGACATTCGATAAGAGGAAGCCCAGTCCTGAGAGTCGTCCGAGCTCTACGCTTCTCAATTGAAGAAATGATAGCAGCCCAGCCGGGATCAGCGCCTCCGTGGGAATCAGGTGAGTGTTACATTGGGGTACTGCCCCCGACCCCATTGTCCCTGTCCTTTGCCCCATAGTGCCGCTTTTACAATTTGTTAAGTATCTCCTGTCCTTTCCCCCTGAGCTGGTGCCATCACCAGTGCTTGGACAAAAACCTTATTTAATTTTTTTTCCACTAGTTTTGCCTCGACCGTTTGCCGCTTCTGGATGGTCTCCCTGTCCTGCTCCTTGATTCTCTTACAGTGGTGGACTATTATACTTTATATCTCCGCCCACCCCTTGGCTTCAACTTCCACAATTTTATCTAGTGCCTTCTGAACCTCTTTTGGTAATCCCCCTTTTACAATAAAACAGAAAAATGGTACCGAATGGTCCCATTGCCCTCCTGTCAACTCTCCACATTTCCTTTAACATAAGAATAAACCTAACTGGGTCATCATCAGCGCCCATCATGCACTGCATTAAAGAATGGAAGTCAGGGGCTTCTGGGTGCATCTTTCGTATGGCACCCCATACCCTTGCCCTTACTTCATTAAAGGCTGCGTCATCATGTTCATTATATGCAAGACTTACCTCAGGGTACTCAGCCCTTTCCCATAGGTCTCCAGCCTGGTCCCCAACTATGGCGACCAGTAAACTCTTAAGGTCTCCAAGTGCTAAAGATACCCCTGCTGTTTGTTTTTCAAATTCAAAGATCCATTTAATGGCTCTGGCTGTAAACTGGGGGAGAGCTTTAATCATATTATGTGAAGTCCATTTGAGGCCATGGCACATACTGCGTTATCCCGAATTCTTTATGTATAAGAGGCATCTGTATGTCTATTTTGTGTTGAACCCCTTTTTTTGTATTTTTTCTGATCTTGTACTATGACCATTAAATCTGGTCTATTTATTGGTCTATTCCTTCTCACTGCCACTTTTGGCGGGGACGGGTTTCTCGCCGCCTCCTCTCCTTGATCTCTTTCTTGCCCTGCCTCTTCATTATTTCTACCACCTTGATCTTCCCATTCATTTTCCCTTCCTGGTTCGACTTCTTGTGCCAAGACTATCCATACCCTCTCCCAATCATCTTTTTCAACACAAACATTTCTTACTGCCCCAGGGTTGAATCCAACCAAAAAATCTCCTGACTTCCAAACCCCTATTTCCTGCACTGGTACCCTTATTTCTGGTGGTACTTCTTAAGGTTCTTGTAACCTGACCAAACTTTCCTGCAACGCTGTTAACTCATTGTTTATATCTGCTTGTGAACCCCCTGGGTACACTGATGATACGGGCATTTCAGCGATTGTGGATGGGTTATAAGGAGGTGGAGGTTCAAAAGCTCTCGAGTTTCACCCGCTAGTTGCTGATCCTGTTATCAACAATTTCTCTACCGCTGGAGGCTTATAGACTGGATTTGTATACCCTACTGCAGGTTTAGGCGTTATGGTGTATATCCCCTTACATTGGATTGCTTTTTCATCTTCCTTATCTTCCATATCCTAGAATGATCGCCAGAGAGCTAGAATCTCTTTTCTTTTTTGAAATTATTTCGCCTCATATTTTGCTGCTAAAAAGATGGACATTTTTTCTAGCGTGCTTCTGTTATGGGAGCCCTGCTCTGGCCAGGGACAGGACATCCCCCCTTGCTTTGTTTCCAATACCCATTTTCTATGATATTTGTCTATCCTGTCAATATACAGTGGCAGGACCCTATGCATGTGTCTTATTGAGGTTTGTTCCCCCATACTGTTGCATGCGTCCCTAATGCTTCACTTAGACCTTACAGCTATGCTGCACACACTGCTGCTTGTTACACAAAAATACAGATCAACCCACTTTTTCCCCACCCCCTTTATTCTTTTCCACTTTGTTTTCACACACACACACACACACACACACACACACACACACCGACTCATCCACCTTACTTACTTTTTTACCACAAAAGACAGCAAGAGAAAATATACAAAAATAATTGACAAAAATCCAGGCCCATTCCTTATACCGAGCCACTACTTTTTTTTGCTTATATCCTTGTAGTACCACTACACATTACACAGCGACTCATCCACCTTCCTTACTTTTGTACCACAAAAGACAGCAAGAGAAAATATACAAAAATAATTGACAAAAATCCAGGCCCATTCCTTATACCGAGCCACTACTTTTTTTTGCTTATATCCTTGTAGTACCACCACCTTCCCAGCTTTTTTCAAATGCTGAGGATCCCATTGCTTTTATCGTCATAAAAGAATTCTGCGTGGTACTATCTTCTCAACCTATTATGACTGAGGATCCCTTACTTCTCAGTCTTTATACGCGGAGGCTCCCTTTCTCCATTATAAAATGTAGAAAAACTGAAATAAGCGACACTTTCAATATATAACCCACCTCCTATCCAATCTGTACCTTAACATATCACCTTAAATCGTATCCAATCTATACCATAACACATCACCAAAAGGTCCTATTCCATCTATACCTTAACACATCACCACAAGTCCTAGTCAATCTCTTTCATTGACCTCGTACTTCATTCACACCAACATACTGTCATACATACATACATGTCCCCTTGTTGTGATCTCTTACAAGAATCTACTCACATGTGCGTGTTCACCTGTGTTTCCACTGTTACAAGGTCACAATACTGGCCTGTCTTTCTCTCTGGAGCCACACCCTGCATCAGTGAGCAGAGATGATTTCTTTTAAAATGGCTCCTTCTAAAACCACTCAGGAAACATGTGTTTTTTTTTATTTTGGGGTATCGGTCGCTGTAGGTTGGTGTGGTTCCTTCCAGGGGACTAGGCGTGGGCCTTTGCAAAGTAGAGGGGAAAACTGGGATCACGTTGGGAAAGTCATCACTTGTAAGGTTGTCCCTAATTACTCTCACACCAGAATGAACACACCCCTCTAGGGAAATAAGGCAAAAGTCTATCTTGTAAGAATAACAAGTGTAACTTTACAAACATGAGAATGGTAGCTAAAGACTCTACTGCCTGAACGGTCTTCTCCTGTCCCTCTTCCGTACCTTCTCGCCAAAGTGGTGCCTGGCAGGGGTTCATATAGGGTAGGGGTAGGGTTAATGTTGTTTACCAACTGCTAAAGAGACAGTGTACGCAATGCTGCAAATGAAAACATATGGTTTATGTAAATAGGAAGTGGTCTACTAAAGCATACATCTCCATAAAGAAAGAGCTTGTGGAAACTCTTGGAAAAGAAGACCATGATCAATCTTGGCAGAAATCAACAATACATTGAATACCTATAAGAATGAATTGGAACAGAAAACAAAAATCAGAAATTTCAAAAGAGACACGTGTGATTACATAAATGAAGAAAAATACACATGGATGGATAGGTATGGACCATCGCTCCCTAAGAAACCAAACAGGAACAAATGAGATAATACATCTAGTTCTGATTCTGAACCCTCAAGAAATACAACTGGTAGACCGAGTAGGGCATCTACGAATCCCGAACCTGTGAATAAGAGCACAAACGTAGAGACAACAACTAGCACAGCAAGTGCATCAGGAGTGGTTTTTTAGGAGCCAGGAGAAAAGAACACAGAGAGGGAGGAAAAAACCTAAGGGAGGGCCCACTAATGAGGCACAAATTAAGGAAAACTTAGTTGAACAAGTTACTTTCTTACCTGGTAACGTTCTTTCGATGGGATGGTCCGACGACGTATTCCATATCTATGACATGTAATCAACACAGCTGTGCTGCTTCGTAAACTTTTTTCGGCGTCTGCGTCCTGCGTCGATGACGTCGATGCGCCGTCGTCGAGGGCCTCCTCCGACGTCCGACGTCATCCGATGTGATAAGTAGGACGCACGACGCCCGTAGCCGCAGTTGTAGTTTTTTTCCCCAGAACGTGTGACACTAGTCAACTGCCAGTCAGACACAAAGCCTGCGGAACGTAAGCTGCAATCGCAAAAGAAATTCTGCAGCGGGGAAGGCAGGGCGGGAGCGATATGGAATACGTCGTCGGACCATCCCATCGAAAGAACGTTACCAGGTAAGAATGTAACTTGTTCTTCGAGGGGATTAGGTCCTCCGACGTATTCCATATCTATGACAGACTCCCAAAGCAGTACCAGAGCAAGGAGGAGGGAAAGAATTTAGAATCAAAATTTAGAATAGCCAATCAAATAGCAGAGCAAAGGACCGGCTTGCCAAAGGCCAGATCCTGTGCTCGGATGGAATCGAGGGAATAGTGACGTACAAATGTATGTACTGAAGCCCAGGTGGCTGCATCACAGATGTTGCGAATAGGAACACCCCTCTGCAGGGCAGTAGACGCAGCCATACCCCTGGTAGAATGGGCCCGCAAGCCAGCCGGTGGGTCCTTACCCGCCAAGCGGTAGCACTCCGAGATGGCCAAAATAATCCAGCGAGACAAAGTCTGTTTCGTCACAGCTTGCCCCAAACACTTTCCAGCGTAACCAATAAAGAGTTGATCGTCCACTCTGACCCGGGAAATGCGTGAAACATAAAAGCTTAAAGCTCTCCTAGGATCAAGCCTATGGAGCCTCTCCTCTTCCTTACCAGGATGCGGAGGAGGATAGAATGCCGGAAGAACAACCTTCTGGGCCAAATGAAATTCCGTCACTACCTTCGGAAAAAAAGAAGGACGAACTCGAAGGACAACCCTGTCCTTGTGAAATACAGTGAAGGGTGGCTTAACTGAAAGTGCCTGTAACTCACTCACTCTGCGAGCGGAAGTAACCGCAACTAAAAACACAGTTTTCAGAGTTAACAGCCTCAAAGGGCAAGAATGTAAAGGCTCAAACGGAGCACCCATAAGAAACTTAAGAACAAGGTTTAAATCCCAACCGGGCACCAGGAAAGGTGACTGAGGGAACACATTAGTGAGCCCTTTCAGAAACTGTGAAATTAAAGGGATTTTAAAGTAAGAACACTCTTCAGACGAGCGCTTAAAGATGGACAGCGCCGCCAGGTAACCTTTAATGGTACCCACTTGCAAGCCCCTGTGGGCCAAAGAAAGTAAAAAGGACAGAACCATGGGGATGTCACATGCAAAAGGATCCACATTCTGAACTCTGCACCAGTCGTAGAACTTACGCCAACGGTACAGAGACTTTGTTGCTGGCCTTCGGGCCGAAAGCAACACCTCCATCACGTCTTCAGGGAGGTCCCAATCTCTATACCTCAACCTTTCAGAAGCCAAGCGTGAAGGTTGAGGGATCTGACCTCTGGATGGAGAACCTGACCCCCCTCCCGTGAGAGCAGATCGTCTCGGTAGGGAAGACGACGCGGAGGGCAGATTGACAAGTCGAGAAGGTCCGGGTACCACGTCCTCCGAGCCCACGCCGGAGCAATGAGGATCATCCGGGAACCGAACTTCCGTAACCTCCGCAGCACTTGCGGGATGACGGGGACTGGAGGAAACGCGTACAGCAGCGGGAATGACCACTCCACCACGAACGCGTCTCCTAAGGCTCCTTTTGGAGGAAATTCCCGCGAGCAAAACCTTTCGCACTTCCGGTTGACACTGGAGGCGAAGAGATCCACTTGAGAGAATCTCCTGAGCCAACTCCCACTCGTGAGAGATCGTGCTCTGCCTGCTCAGAGCGTCCGCCGTCACGTTTTCGTCTCCGGCCATATGAACTGCCGAGATCGAAACTTCCTGCTGGATGGCCCAGAACTCGAGCTGCATCGCCTCCCTGCACAGAGGAAGTGACCCTCCCCCCCCCTTTTTGTTGAGGTAGTGCATGGCCACTGTGTTGTCCGTCAGGATCAGGACACTCTTTCCTCGCACAGTCGGCAGAAAAGCCTTCAGGGCTAGCCTGACGGCCCTCAGCTCCGACAGATTGATATGGAGTCTGGACTCCGACGTAGACCAACGCCCGCTGTCAGCCCGTTGGCATGAGCTCCCCAACCCGTGAGGGATGCATCCGTCACGATCGTCACCTCCGGCCAGGGAAGCCAAAATGGAGCCCCCTTCATCAAGTTGCCTTTGACGGCCCACCACAGAAGGTCCCGGGCGACCGAGGGCGGCACCTGAACCGGGTCCGACATCCTGACGGAGGACTGCGACCATTGCGTCTTGAGCGCCCACTGCAAAGATCTCATCCGCAGGCAAGCCTCTGGCACCAGAAGAATGCAGGATGCCATGAAGCCGAGCAACCTCAAGAACTCGAACGCTGGGAGCGTCTGGGCATGCTGAAACTTGTGCACCATCTGCTGACTGCTCGACACTGCCCCAGGGAAGTGTCGAGCACTGCTCCGATGTACTGGAGCCGCTGTGTTGGCGTCAAATGGGACTTCTTTAAATTGAGGGAGAAGCCCAGCCTGTGAAGGGAGTGGCAGGTGACGGACAGATGATCCAGGACTTGCTCGGGAGAGCTCCCCCTGATCAACCAATCATCCAGGTAGGGGTAGACGTGAATCCCCCCTTGCCTGAGATGCGCTGCCACCACCACCATGAGCTTGGTGAAAACCCTCAGGACGGAGGTCAATCCGATTCGGAGGTCAATCCGAACGGCAGGACCCGAAACTGAAAGTGCGAGTCGCCAACCGCGAACCTCAGGTACTTCTTGTGCTTGGGATGGATCGGCACATGGAAGTAAGCATCCTTGAGGTCGAGTGACACCAACCAGTCCTGAAGCTGAAGGGCCTGGAGGACTTGAGAGAGAGTAACCATCTTGAACTTGTCCTTCCTGAGGAGTTTGTTCAAACCGCGCAAGTCCATGATGGGTCTCAATCCCCAGTCTTTCTTCGAAATCAAAAAATAAGGGGAATACCATCCCTTGTTCCTCTCCGCTACAGGCACCAGTTCTATGGCGCCTTTCTCCAGCAGGGCTTGAATTTCCTGCGCAAGGAGCGGATCCGGACTCTGCAAAGAGAGGTTCCCCGGTGGATTGTCGCGAGGCCTGTGCTGAAAGGGAAGACAGTAGCCGTGGGTTATGATCTCCAGAACCCACACATCTGAAGTAATGGCTTGCCACTCTGCAAGATGCTGCGCCAGCCTTCCCACAACCGGCGAACCATGGGACATGGCCTCATGACTGAATGGGAGCGGCTGCGGCGTTACCTGAGGGCAAAGAGGCAACCGCCCGAGCGGCCTTGGCACCACGGGTACCCTGTCGTCCACCTCTGGTACCCCTGCGTTGGCCTCTTTGACTGCCAGCTCCTCTCGCTTTACTGAAGGAGTAATAGCGAAAGGAACCACCCCTCCACTGCTGTCCCCTAGGACGAAAAGGCAGAGGTTGGCGAACTGCAGCGCCCAACGACTTCGCTGCAGCTTTTGAGGTCTGCAACCTCTCAAGGCTCTCGTCAGCCTTGCTGCCAAAAAGGTGTTCACCGTCAAAGGGCATGTTGAGGAGCCGGGACTGCACATCAGGAGCAAACCCCGACTTCCGCAACCAGGCAAACCTGCGTATTACGGTGCTCGCCGCCATGGACCTACTGACGCATTCAGCTAAGTCCAAACCCGACTGAACGGACTCACACCTGGCATCCTTACCATCCTGGACCATAGCAAGGAAACCATCCCGTTCGTCCCCTTCGGGAATATGTTCAGCCGCTAATGCAACACAGTTCCACAGAGTGTGTGTGAAACGAGACAAGGCACAAATGGAGTTGGCCGCCTGAAGCGCCATACCACCAGAAGAAAACACTTTCTTCGCCCAGCCATCAAAACGTTTGTCGTCCCTATCAGGAGGGATGGTAGGGTACGACGCCTGCTTTGCCGGGGCCGTGGCCGCCTGCACCACCAAACTCTCCGGAGTGGGGTGCCTGGTCAAGTAGCAGGGGTCGCTACTGGCTGGACGGTATTTTCGCGACAAGGATCTGCCCACCGCCGGGAGACTCTCCGGAGCAGTCCAAGCCGCCGCCACCCTTCTCTGTAAAGCCATATGGAACGGCAGTACCGGATCAGTTGGGGGACCAACATCAAGGATGTCCGTCAGATCATCCTGCACAAACTCCCCTGGGGGAGCAGACCATCCCAAGTACTCAGAAACCCTAGCCATAAGGCGCCGGTACGAGGAATCGGCATGAGAGCCAGGCTCAGGCCTACAAAACTCCACCTCCGGAGAGGTGTCCAGTCCACTGGCATCATGCAGTGACTGTCTCAAATCGTCAAACTGACTATGGCCCGAGACAATTTCATCTGGAACCTGACTAGGAACCAGGCCATCAGAATCCTCATCCGCCTCTGAAATATAGTCCAGGTGGCGAAAAGAAGGCACCCGAGAGTGCTTGCTCTTAACCAGAGCCTTCCTAGGGGGTTCTCCCGTGCCACGGGGTACCTCCGACACGAAAGGCGTCGATGGCGTCGAGCGAATCGGCGCCGGCGTCGAGAGAACCGGCATCGGCGCCGAGAGGATCGGCGTCGAGGAAATCGGCGTCGACGTCAGATGCAGCGCCTCCAGCATCGGCGGCGTCGACACAGCCCTTGAAGCCGGAGCCCCGAGCGTGTCTCTCGACGACCTGAGCGTCGACGGCTTCGACGACTTCCTCGGAGCCGGAGCCTCGAGAAAGCCTGTCGACGCCCTCAACGCCTCAGACGTCGATGTCTTCCTCGAAGACCTCACAGGTGCATGCGGTCTCGAACGCGTCGAGGACCGGGACCTGGAACGGGTACGTCGAGAACGAGTCTCCTTGTCCGAACGGGACCTCTCCCGTGACTCGTGCCGACCACTCTTGCGAGCGGTGTCTCTCGACCTCTCAGGACCGACCCCACTCGGGGGCGCGGACAGCTTAGTACCCTGCGACCCAAGAATCGCCAGCATTTTCTTCCCGAAGGAAGCCCATTCCTCTGGCGTCGCACGGCTGGTGGGGTAAGCGACGTGCCGGGCAGAGTCCTCCGAAGAGGACCTGGAAGACGACCGGTGTCGGCGCTTCCGAGAATGCCTTGAAGAGGCTGAGGAGTGGCGAGACCGACTCCTAGAAGGAGACCCACGAGACTTCCGACGATGACGCGGAGAGTCACCCCTTGAATCATCCGGCGAAAGCCCCGCAGACTTTGACTTCCTGGGCTTGGACACCCGACCTACCGACAACTTCTTCTTACGTTCGCGTAAGGCTTTGGACTTGAGCGACTGGCAGTCGATACAGTCATCCGTGTCATGGGCCTCCCCGAGGCACCAGAGGCAGGCGTCGTGCGAGTCCGTCACCGACATCTTGGACCCACACTCCCTGCACTTCTTGAAACCCGGACGCGGAGTCGAAGACGAAGTAGAAGACATCTTCACACGAAGGATTTTCACAAAACGAACAGGTTCGAAGAACCGAGAAGAACAGAACTCCAAAGAGTCAAGGCGTTAACCGAGATTCACGAAGCAACACGTTCGTGGAAAAAACGGAACTGAGGCTACGGGCGTCGTGCGTCCTACTTATCACATCGGATGACGTCAGACGTCGGAGGAGGCCCTCGACGACGGCGCATCGACGCAGGACGCAGACGCCGAAAAAAGTTTCCGAAGCAGCACAGCTGTGGTGATTACATGTCATAGATATGGAATACGTCGGAGGACCCAATCCCCTCAAAATAAACATATCAGATAGATCTCTGACGGCGGCAGAAGAAACAAAACAACAAAAAGGATTAAGTTTCGTACCTACCCATGGCACCACCTTGTTTGAAAGTAAAATTGAACTTTACAGATTTGTAAGGAAGCTCAAATTAAAGGTCTTTTTTGGTAAGAGCCAAGAGTCAATTTACACCACCAAGTACAGTTCTATCTGTAGAGATTTTTCAGAGATGGGGGACCAGAGATCTGGAAAATATTTGCTACAAACGTCCAAGATATATGAATTTAAAACCTCATGAAATGCGCCTTATTAAGAACTTGTACAGCGCCAAGGATATCACTATTTGAACGGTGGATAAAGGAGGGGCTTTAGTCATCTTGAAAAGCAAATATTATGAAGCAGAATGCTACCGACAGCTGAAAGACACTAACATCTATGCTTCGTTAGATGGAGATCCGACAGTTTCCATCAAACACAACCTTGAAGAGTTATTGAAGAAGTGGAATGTAAAGGGTGGATCAGTGATCACACCCATACATTTTTATTGAATCAACACCCAAGGATCCCTAATTTCTATACCCTTCTGAAAATACACAAAGACCCCCACCGACCACCAGGGAGACCAATAGTGGTAGGAATGAACAATATCCTCCAACCATTGGGCACGTATACCAACTTTTTCCTGCAGCCATTGATACAACAGACACACTTACATACGTGACACTACACACTTCCTGCAAATTCTCAAATCCACCACATTCAAGCCGAATCACATATTATTTACAGTGGACGTCAAGAGTCTCTATAATTCCATATCTCACAATTTAGGAATGGAGGCCATAGAATGGATGCTCTTAAAAGAACCAGAACTTGGGCCGCAAATCATTTATTCTTGTACTTTTACAATTCATAGCAGAAAATTCCTACTTTCAGTAGAAGGATAAGCTCTTTTTGCAAACATCTGGTACATCGATGGGGCCACAATGGCCTTCACATACGCAAATTGCTTTAGGTTTAAGTTTGAGACTGACCACGTTTTGTCTAAAATAGATTGGAAGAACAACATCCACCTGTGGATAAGACACATCAATGACATTTTTGGGATTTGGTCAGGATTGGAAACTGATCTGATCAGCTTTTTCAGTTACCTGAACTGCATAGATCCACGTATACAATTCTCACACGAAACATCCACAAGAGATACATTTTCAAGATGTCATGATCCAAATAAGTACCAATGACTACAAAACCAATCTTTACCGTAAACAAACAGACAGGAACAATGTATTACATCGACTCAGCTTTCACCAACCTAGCCTCATCCGTAACCTTGCATACAGTCAACTCCGAGTTAAACTTATGGTTAGTGATCCCGCTGACCATATCCAAGAACAAGCAGAAATGACGACATTTTTGGCAAGGGGCTACAAGGAGAGTGACAAAGAAACAGCCACAGAAAGGATCAAACTAACCAATAGACATTGATAACACAGGCAAAAGTGAAAAAGAGTACAGTGTCTTTGGTATATGTCTCAAAGTTTACAGTATAGAGTCATAGAAACAAGAATACTGTGAAGAAAAATTGGGAGATCCTGAGTTCTGACACAAGGGTACAACATCTATTTAAGGAACCCCCAATCTTTGCATACCAAAGGAGTCGGAATCAAGACATGAACCTTAAACTAGATAGGCGAGAGACATTTTCGATAGACCGCCTTGGAACCTTGATGCCCAATGGACTAAACAAAGATACATTTTCATTGCCATCTTTGAGAAATTACAGTATATTTTTTTTTACTTTCTGTTTTATTTACCCTATCTATTGTTTTGTCTCTCCCTGTATTGAAGGTATTGCATTGTTGACAGATGGCTTGAACTGCACATGTATTGCTTCATTTACTATGGCTATGTGTTTCTAAGACTATAGATGCTATGGCAACTAAGTTTGTGTTACCAGAATTGACTGAAGAATGCACAATATAGTTAGCATTTGTTTCCATTTGTAAATGTAAGGTTCCATTCATCAGGCTCACGTGTTTCAAATACCATATGATTTCAAATACCATATGATTTCATTAATGGATGGAAGGACTGTAGTACTACACTATGTATATAGTTCATGTTGAAAAGCCCACTATGTAGTTTTGACGCTTTATTGTATTTTAGTCCTTTATGCGTTACCTCCATGCCTATAACACATTACAGATATTAAACCACTAGGGAGGACTAGCACAGGTCCGCAAGGAACTCTTTCAGTTGCACACACATCTATCTCTAGCAATGCCTTTATTATATAGTTGCACTTAACTAGCACATGCTTACTAGTACGACACCTTTACATTATCTTCCTCCAATTAGGTTTGTTTATAGAGCGCATTATCACAGTTACTGTGTCACTGACACGTCGCAATTTTCTTTAACAAGCGGGTTTGGACGTGAGACGCTGCGTGCCGTGGCGTCTCATTCAGTTGCCTAGTAACGAACCTATGATTTCAGGCTCTTTACACATGTGGTTACACGTTTAGTAATAACACTGAGCAGAGTTTGCCTGTCTGCACACCTCTGCTTTCTGGAGGTCTGCTATACGAGTTACACCACTGGCAGTTCGCATAAACTCCATTAACCCGATGCCGCTCTGCTTGGAAACACTGATGGGTGTGCCCAGCAATGGCGTCTGGTTACCATAGTTACAAGGTATAATCACTCTAAAGTGCACAAGCGTGCACTCACTTCTTTTCAACATGGTCGAAGACGACAGCGGGTAAGAAGATTGTAAGCATACTATGGAGACGTATGCTTTAGTAGACGACTTCCTATTTGCACAAACCATATGTTTTCATTTGCAGCATTCCATACACTGTCTCTTTAACAGTTGGTAAACGGCATTAACCCTACGCGCATTACAGCGCGTCCTCTCACAGTAATCCACGCATTGTTTAAAAGCACAAAGGTAAGTGAGGAATGCGCTACGGGTGGACAGATGTGATACAATGTAGTAGTGAGTGAATACATTACTGATGTACCTTACAGTTCATCTTTTACAGTGCATATGTGAGGTTTTTACATAGTCTGGCCAGTCACATACCATGAAATTGGGATAGAGGTAACGTTTGAGAGATTTTAACCATTGTGATATCTATAATGGAGGCTAAACTTTGTATTACATATTTTGCTCTTTGTATTTTTGCTCCTGTTTTTGACTTTGTGCAACGTTACATAACATGGACAGTTGTTATGTAAATAGTTTTCTTCATTTATTTTTTCATTTATGTACAAAAATTGCTGATTTTGATGGTATAATTGATGTGTTGTAAAATTATAGTTACTATAGGGCTTTGCCCTGACAAAGAAGTATGTCCACTCCGAAATGCATTGGCAATTAAGCCTTATAGATACACTTGAGTGAAAGCTGGCCTCCTACTTAAGAATAATCAGCGTTTCCCGTTAAATTGGGAATGAATCACGCAAAAGAGAGTGGGCTTTAATTTTGAATGAACTTACCTAACTTAAGAATCCCAAATTCTTGACCCAAATACTCTACATATTTTCTACAATTGTTTGCAGTAACCCTATTTTAGGTACAGTTTGTGAGTGACTGTTTAGCTAGATGATGCACATGCGCATCTAGATTTTTGCTTATCTGGTTGTGTCTCAGAGTCACAGTCAGGGGATGAATCTGGATTCATAGGACCACTGGAAGGAGTCTTTGATTGCTGCAGCATTTCCTTGATTGAGGCCATCCCCTTTTCTCGAGTTTTGGCAGACTTCATTTCAAGTACACCTGATCTCACTTAGACTACAGTGCGATTGGAGGAGGTGTTTGCCGCTGCTGGTACACTGCAAGGATCAGTCCCGTCCCCGGGGGGAAAACTTCTGATGAGATGGCCTTTCCAGCCTGCTTGCTCCACGTCATTATAATAGTGCCCGTTGTTAAGGGAAGGTCTCACCCGCTTACATGGGGGAAGCTTTAAGGCTGCACAGCTGATGGTTTGCTCATATTGCTCTCACTCTTCAAATTGCCTGGCCGCCCCATTTGGTGGGGTTTGCGTGGGGCTATAGGGACTGTCACCCACTCCACCTGCTAATTCAGGGATAATTATTTTGTGGTGCCGACGATCCGCACCAGAGGTATTAAATGCACCCCTCTCTAATGGATGCCTCCGGTTCCAAGATTTAAACTCCCCCTGCAACCTGGTGGGCGCGCCTCACTTACTGCTTCTTGCAGGCTAGTGGTTGGTAACTTGCCCAGCATCTGGCTCTACTCATCTGAATCGCACCGCACTGTCTGGGCATCTACCGTCACTCAATCTGTCACCACTGTCAGAGTAGGGGGAGTTGCCGAGAGCGCGCCTCACCTCGATTGCTGCTTCCGGTATCGTTGAGGATGTGGACTCCCCGTCCACTCTACAAGCTTCATGTTGGACGACCAGTCAGCTCAATCCGATGCAAGTTCCTCGCTCTCAACCAGGAAGGGGGGCAGGGCGGAGGAGTCCACCACTTCTGTCAGTAAAAGTCTGTCAAGTGCGGCCTGGTGGCCATACTGTTGCTTCGTTGCCCGCGACGGGCCGGCCTGATGTCTGGGCCGATTTAGTACCAGATTAGTGCTTTTAGGGTCAAAAAAGCATATCTCCCGACTCCAGAGGGGTTCCGGTCCCAGAAATCATTGGTGCTATCACTATAGCTGCCCATCTAGTGGCCATATCTGTAGCTTATTAGTTTTGGGCTGTGGAGCTCACAGGGCTAAGCCACCATCAGCCTCCAGCCACACCATGCCCCCACAACAGATTTCTTTTTAAAGTTGTGTATTGCTACTTTAAAATGAAAGATGGCAATTTAACCAGTGATCACATGAGGCTGGGTGATTGTTAACCACATTAGGAGTATAGAATGCATTTTCTAAGAATACATTCTCACAATGATTTTGTAATTGTGTGTTTAAGGGGGACACATGAGGCAAGCATTTGGACCTTGGTGAACATCAAAAGCGTGGTACCCTGCTCTGTTGAAGATGTTCATCAACCAAACATACTTACTTGTGACTACAGTTCCCCAGGTTTGGCATCATCCATACATTCCATGCTTACAATACTTACCTTTCATTAGGATGGGAATCTTCAGTATACATGTGCAATGTTAATGAAATGGAAATCAAATCTGAGTAGCCTATCACCCTCACTCTAGGTGATTTGTTGTCTGACCAGAGAGGTGGCTGGACTAAGCTTCTCTGCAGGAGGCCATATTCTGGTTTCTGATGAGCACTATTAGAGTTGTGCATTTAGTCCCTCTGTCTCTAAGGGGAGCAAGGCAGGCCCTCCACTTCTTTGGTATGAACAATAAAAAAATACTAGAGAACTATATATTAAGGTACATAAATGTTTCCTTTTCTTTTTTGGGAATTATTTTTATTAGTTTTCAAAACATATAAATCTGCAAAAGGCTTAACAATATATAACAATTCATACTGTTTACGGCCCATAATTGGTTCCCGGGACATTTCAAACACTGAATGAGCGGACAGGAGAGAGACGCTGGCTGGTAGAATCTCATCCTCTCTGTACTGACCGGGGGACCACTGTGCTGCTGGGAAGACCATGGCACCAACTGGCTCACAGAGAAGGCCAAGGAAAGAAGACTGCAGGAGCCGGTCCATTGCGAGGATGCCACGAGAGGAAGGGAAGGGAAGGGAAGGGAAGACTTCCTGGCTTTCGCGGGTACCGGTGAGCAGCATCCACGCCGCTCAAACAAAGAGAAGTGCATAGTAGGCAAACGGGAGCCGAGAGGGACACAAAACCACAATCTGAAGTCAGCAAAACCGAGGAGAAGGAACGGGATGCCGAAGAGTCACTGCATGCTTACCGCAGGAGAACCGAAGCACGCCACAGAGGACTGGTGAGTCCACAAGGGGGATGCTGGGACACTGGGGCGCTTCGGCAACCCTACTGGAGGCAAATAAGAAAAAATGTAGCATATACAACAGAATGTGAGACTCGATATTTCCAAAAGAGAAATAATGGAATAAATACAGGATATTGTCAAGTTTGCAAGTGTGTGAAGTGAAGCACTTCTAGAGGCAATATCTGTAGCTTATTTCTTTTTAAAAATGTTTTCTTTTACAGTGTTGGATTTGTCATACATTAGCATGCTTAGAACTAAATATAAGGAAGAACACAAAGAGGGCAGGAGAGATAGCACTATAAGTTAATAAAATATCTCGCCTCTCACGGAACAAATGCTGAAGTAACCCTTGGCCCACTGCCATCTCGACTCTGGCATCTTCCTCCAGACTGCAATATGTGATGAACTCTATGGTGTCATCACTCCTTTCCCAGCGGTGGCCTCTGCCCATGTGGCCAGGGGACGGCAGTCGCTACCTGATTCTGACCCTGGGGGCGGCTATATGTGATATGATATGATAGTTTATTTATATAGCGCCTATACACAATGTTTTTCAAAGCGCTTCAAGGCAAAGGAGGGAACAAGGGAAAATACAACCACATTCTTACAGGCCATGAACAGTAAGGATGTGAAATTAACTATCGTACTCGGCCTGACGACATTTCAGATAGTGCAAGTGCTAAGACACAGATAAGGAAGGGAGGGAGAGAGTGGGAAGTAAATGGAAACAGACAGGCAACTACCGTACTAGGCCTGACGACATTTCTGATAAAGCTGGAGGAAAACAAAAGGTGAGGGAGAGGGGTGCAGAAAGGGAGGGGAGGAACAAAACAAGTGACTATCATACTAGGCCTGACAACGTTTCAGATGGTGCTGGAGGGAGGGGGCAACAGTAAGAGGATAGGGGAGCGACAGACGAGGTTGCTATCATAGTAGGTCCAGGGACAATTCTGATAGAGTAAGTGCATAGAAGAAAGTAAGGGGAGGAGGGGATAAGATAGGAAAAGGGAGCGGATAGAGGAGGGGAGGAGGGAACAGAGATAAAGCAGTCAAAAAGAGTGGAGAAGCAAGAGAGGAGAGCTAATACAATTGCAGAAGTCAGTAGTAACACATAATGTTGCAAGCCAGGATACAAGATGAAGATGGAACAGCATGATTCAGGGCCACCATGAGTACAAGATGCAAAGGAAGTCCAGCATGAGAGTTGAGAAAGGGTGACGCACCGTGAATCAATGAAGTCCATAAAAGTAAAATGCAGCATTGGCCACAAGATGGTAATGGTGAAACCAGAATGTATCAAAACAGACTCCTGTGTGCAGGAAGGGGGGGGGTGCACAAGGGAACATCACAGGGGCACCAGAGATGGTGGGGATGGCCTGTTGGGACAGAGGGTGTAAACACATTTGGTGCATGCTTACCTGCTGACTTAGCAGGGGGTCGGACCCTGGATCCTCCTGGTCTGAACAGGTCCAAACAGCAATAGCCCTTTTCTTTGATGTGGGAGGGTAGCATGGAGGGAGGCAACCCCCAAGGGAGTGACACAAAATCGTCACACGATACAAGGAAACCCCCTGTTCCTTTTAGGGATATCCCCTCCACTCCCCATGCCTTAATTGCATATTGTCATAACTCCCTTCACCCACCCATGGAAGCTAGTAAAAATACCTTCCCATGCCCTGTCTAAGTCACCAAGTACTGACTTCCCTTTCCATGTATGTAAAAGTACTGTGATGAGAAAGCAGAGTGGGGGTAATGAAGATCGATAAGGACCAGAAGCACAAGCTGCTAGTGGTTACGGGTGCAAAATTGGTGCCGGGACATTTCAAACACTGAATCAGCTGACAGGAGGCAGACCCTGGCTGGTAGAATCACATCCTCTCTGTACTGACCGGGGGACCACTGTGCTGCTGGGAAGACCATGAGCCAACTGGCTCACGGAGAAGGCCAAGGAAAGAAGACTGCAGGAGCCGGTCCATCGCGAGGATGACACGAGAGGAAGAGAAGATAAGACTTCCTGGCATTTGCGGGTACCGGAGAGCAGCATCCATGCCGCTCAAACAAAGAAAAACGCATAGTAGGCAAATGGGAGCCGAGAGGGACACAAAACCACAAATCGAAGTCGATGAACCCGAGGAGAAGGAACGGGATGCCGTATAGTCACTGCATGCTTACCACAGGAGAACCGAGGCACGCCACAGAGGACCGGTGAGTCCACAAGGGGGAAGCTGTGACACCGGGGCGTTTCGGCAACCCTACTGGAGGCAAATAAGAATAAATGAAGCATATACAACAGAATGTGAGACTCGATATTTCCAAAAGAGAAATAATGAAATAAATACAGGATATTGTCAAGTTTGCAAATGTGTGAAGTGAAGCACATGAAAAAGCACTGAAGGGAGAGTATACCAGGCAGATTCAAGTTTGCAAGTGTGTTAAGTAGATCACATGATAATGTCCCGATAGGTATAGCCAAAGACTGTGTTGAAATTACATTAAAGAGGAAAAGAAACCTGGCAAGGGAATAAACCAGGAATCCTGCGAAATTAAGACAACCAGCCAAGTTGTTTAACATACAAACCATTTTTGCTGAACAGAAAAGTCTAAGGAAGGCTCAAACCCAAATGAGCTTGGACATCTATAAGAGGACCACCTGGGGAAGGGAACAATCCCCTGGAACTGTGAACTTTGTCCATTGGGAACTTGTGTTGGAGTTGCATCTTTTTTTGTTTGAACATTTGTGTGCTTTCAAGGCAAAAGAGATGACCTGTAACACCTTAGAGTTACTTTTAGAATGTGTGGGCCAGAATAGGATTTTCGACACAGAACATTTTGCTTTGGACTTCTTGACATCTAACAGACCCTTTGTTTTGGTTTAGGTAGGGAAAATACCTCAGAGTAGGGACAGCGAGGCATTTTCCAACCCCTTTTTTGTATGAAATAAAAGTCTCTAGCCAAAGCAATGACCTTTCTGTGTCTGCTTCTCATCCCTGGCTCCTCACAAACAAGTCAAACAAATGAGGCGATCTCCAGGAACCGACTGACCTATGATGTGGAGCAGGATGCCAGCATGTATTGCAGCTATTGTTGCTCTGCCCCTCATCGAGTTTGCCGTTAGTCACCTTTAATATAGCTATTTGGCGGGGGGCGTGGCTTGGAGCGCCATCGATGTGGTCGCTCCTCTGAAGCCGCCTGTGGGATGCCCGCCGTCGCCGTCAAAATTATGCAGTTCCCTTGAGGATACCGATCCACTAATACCATCCAAGGTGACCGGAACCATCACAGCACAACCCGGCCCCAAATGATCATTTAACGCGGCAGCGTTCTATCCGAAATCGGCCGCCAAACCCAGCGCCCGTCACCATCCGAGGAAAGCAAGATGGCGGCCACGCCGGAGCCCAGCAGCAAACCATGAACCTCGCGGTGACGGGCGTGTCGAGTGCTGGGGAGCTGGAGAGAAGGAGCGGATGAGTGCCTGACATCCCACGGAAGTCCGCTGATCCGCCGACAAAGAGCCGTCCAGACTGAGTCGGAGGCAGCCTGGGCCCGAGACGAGAGGCCCGGCCGTGGCCTGCACCTGGGGCGCGCGGCACTCGCGTGCTCCGCTGCAGTCCCTGAACCGGACCTAGCCTGCTGGATCAGCAGGGGACTCCAGCAACGGCCCAGGGTCCCTCCCGGACCAACGCTTCCTGGGGCGCCCCGGCCCATATACCCACCCAGTGAACTGGTTCGCCCCGGGGCAACGGCTGTTCCCGCCAGCTCCTCTTTCCACACTCGAATGCCCCTCGATAGCTAACTGTGAAACCACACGACCAGCCGCCCCAACAACTCTCAGGAACCTGCAAGACCTGACCAAGCAGGGAGCTTGGAGCAATATTCACCCCTAGAGGCTTCCTCCACAACCCTAGGGCCGAGACCTCTCCACATAACCATCATGTCCAAGCAAGCAAAGGCCAGCAAGGGCGCGGATATAACCACCATGTTTGCCACATTGGATAAAAGTAAGAAGCAAGACCCTCCTAAACTCACCCCACAGAAACTTCAAGAGGAAAGGGGTGCCCTTGCTACCAAAGGAGACCTAGTAGCCTTCATGGCTGACATTAAGTCCGAGTTCCGCTCTTGCCTCTCAGAACTCACCACTAAAGTGGAGCAGACAGACCAGAGGGTAACGGAGGTCGAGCAGAGGCTTGGAGAAATCGGAGACCATTCACGGGATCACACAACCACCCTAGCGGAAATCCAGAGTTCCATCAATAACCTGCAACACAAATATGAGATCCTGGAATTTAAACAGGAGGACCTGGAAAACAGGGCACGTCGCAACAACCTCCGCATTCGGGGCTTCCCAGCCTCCATCCCCGACAACAAGCTGGAGGACTACGTGGGGAGCTTCTTTGAGGCTTTACTCCCAGACCTAGACAAATCTCAGCTCTTGCTGCACCGAACCCACAGGCTACGCCCACGCCGGGGATGGACTCAGATCCCCCCCCCCGATGTTATTACCAGGGTCCACTTCTTCACAACCAAATAGGCTATCTCAGCGATCAGCCGTCAAGGAGATATCACCTTCCAGGGCACCCCACTTCAGATCTATCAAGAGCTCTCATTACTCACCATTCAGAAAAGGAGAGCTCTCCGACCCCTAGCACATTTCCTCCATGACCAACAGGTCCGATACAAATGGTTATTTGCGACGGCTCTGCAGTTCTCATATAAAGGCACCCTGCGCCGAATTAGCCACCTGGAAGACGCAGATAAAATCATGCACCTGACCTCACCCCGAGAGCCCTCCACGCCGAACCCATAGGGGGCTGGGGACCCTGACCCCCCGCTTCCCCAAAGCCCAGACGGTCATCATGGTCGAAAATACAGCGGAACAACAGGAGGAGATGATCAAAGGCGGTTCCGCGTCCCAGGGAACCGATACTACTCGAGCTTCGGCTCACCTGGCCTCACCTAATAGGGATCCACCACCTCACTTCTAAACAAATAGATCTCAACGACGGTGGCGGCGGGCCATACCCATGGCTCATACCCACGCCAAGGATACCTTCCAACTCTAGTTCCTTGGAAACCCAGAGTACGATTGGACAGTTGGCCCTGTTGGCTGGGGGTGCATCCGTACTCACAATGTCGGCCCACCCACCAGTTAAAGTTGCGGCCCCCCGTTGGGGCCCCAAGTTAAAACCCCAAGTGCAGGATGATACTCTCATGGCTCACACCGGAAATGGCGGTTGAATCTCCCTCTTATGACTCCCCCCAAAACCAAGCGACGGGGAGAGAAGTGATATCAGACCATCAGACCTTGAGACTTCTCTCCCTAAACGTCAATGGACTGAACTCTCCTAGCAAGCGAAAGACAATTCTACTAAAACGCCAGGACGAGGAAGCTGCGGTAGCCATGCTTCAGGAGACCCGCCTGCTACCGGCAGATGTTAACCGACTTCGCTCCCGGCAATTCCCACTTCAATTTTTCGCCTCTGGAGCAACCAAAAAGGGAGGCACTGCGATCCTCTTCAGAAAGGACTTAAATCCACAGGTACTGGAAACAAAAGCATGCCCAGAAGGCCGATTCATAGCGGTCAAATGCCTTCTGCTAGGAGACCTATACACCTTCATCTCGGTGTACGCCCCTAACGCTGGACAATCAAACTTCTATAACTCACTGGGTTCCTCCCTCGCACGTTTCGTAGAGGGTCAAACGATAATCGGAGGGGACTTCAATGGGGTTCCTGACCCCACCAAAGACAGATCACACCCCCCGACTCCGAGCGACTTTACTCAGGCGCTGAGCCTCCTCCAGCTGTTCAGATCCCTAGAGATAGTGGACGCATGGCGAGTGCTTCACCCCACCGAAATAGACTACTCCTTTTACTCATACGTCCCCAGAACCTTCGAGGATTGACCTCCTCCTAACCTCCCCTCAAACCCTGGCCTTTGTCAAGGAGGTGTCCATCGGCACAAGAGCCATATCCGATCACGCTCAGGTGATCTTAGAACTCCGGGCCCAGAACCCCAAACTCAACAACTCACGTAAATGGTCTTTATATGACGCGATCCTCAACGATATGGCAACAAGAGACAAGATCGCAAAGGAGATTAAAAATTTCTTCGAGGGGTGGCGCTGTGGAGCAGCCCAAGATGGCTGCTTAGCTTTTGAGCTCCGTGCGGCTCCGGCCCTCATCTGCCCACATCTGCGAACATCGGAGCTTGCTACACTCCTATTGCGGCCAACCATCTGCCCCTGTCTGCTGGGCAACTCCTGGCGGAGTCCCGGCCTTCTCTGACTACTGGGAGACTTGCTACGGCCACATCTCTCTGGAGGCCTACCTGGGCTGCGGCGGTCACTCGAGGCCTCGCCACTCTTTCGCGGCCCGCCCGCCCCTGTCTACCGCCCTGGGGGGCCCCGCGGGGCGGATCACTGCCAGACGGGGGGCTGGGACCGAGCCGACGGCCGCGGCGGCCTGTGGGGTGCCCCGCCACATCGACACTCGCCTGGCGGAGGACTGCGCTGTCGAGGTGAGGAGCGGAGGGGTGACGCATCCGGACGGGGCACGGTGGGCCCGGCCTTCACCTCGCGCTGCCCCTGGACCTGCCCTGTGGGCGCCCCTGCCCCTGCCCCCCTGGTGCGCCCCGCCCTGTGTTGCCGGCGCGATCCACGTCCACATCGGTGAAGATCCCCCCGGGCTTGACTCGACTCCTGGACCCTGTGCCCACCACCTCCACGGGGCTGACGCTTGATGACCAAGGCGGCCATCGCTACTCCTCGTCATGCCAAGTAAATCGAAAGGAAACTGCAGGGGAGGATCGATGGATAGATTTGCTAGAGCGGTTCCGAGATCCGACGCTTGCTCGTCCCCACCCCCGCCGGAGGAGTCCGGGGTGGAGTCGCGGGCCGGGCCGCCGGGACCTGACCTCACGGTTATCATGGAGTCGATGGCCAAAAATTTTGCTTCCTTCCACGAGAAGTTGGACGATATACATGCCAATGTTGCCTCGCTCAAGACACGTGTAGACCAAGCCGTGACCCGAATAGCGGAGGCTGAAGTCAGGATCTCTACTAACGAGGACGAACTACACGTGCTGCAGTCCACGGTCGCGGCCTTGTCCCGGGACATGAAGGCGGTTAAATCCAAATGCGATGACTTGGAGTCCCGCTCTCGCAGGAATAATCTACGCATCATCGGTGTCCCCGAGAACGCACTCAAGGGGCGCATGGAGGATGCGATCGAGAGCTTGCTTAGGGAACTGCTCGACAACCCGACCCTGTCTCCGCACTTCACGGTCGAGCGCGCACATCGGGCCCTGTCCCCTCGCCCTAGACCGGGTGATCTTCCGAGACCCATCATTGCCAGGATCCTGAACTATCGGGACAGGGACCTCATCCTGCGCTTGGCACGGGAGAAGGGAGAGCTGCGCCTGGAGGCCAATACCGTCAGGATCTTCCCCGACTTTTCCGTAGCGGTCCAGCAGGAAAGGCGCCAATTTCTTGGTGTCAAAAAGCTGCTCAGGGAACGCAATGTCCCATACGCCATCCTCTTCCCGGCGCGATTGAAATTGACCCACAACGGCAAACTCTACTTCTTCACGGTTCCCGAGGAGGCAGTGAAGTTCATTGAGCTGGAGATACCATTACCTAATCCGATAAATGCTCCCTTGGCCGCTGAGTGAGCACTCCCTGTAGTGCCCCACTCTCCTCGCCAGCTCTCTCCGTTCATTTTGGATGTGTTGTTGGTAATGCTGTTCTTTGCCTCAGCGACTCGAACCCCGTGGATGACCATCCGGCCCGGGGGTTCGCCCTGGGCCCTTGGACACTACTCAATACTCCTCGTACACTGTATGCTCATGCGTTAGATCGCCTATTGTTTCCCTGTTATCATCCGACCTCAACTCCTGGGTTCGAACTTGGATCCTTCACCGCAGAACTTGACTTGATGGCCCATGTTGGCCTACATGATGCTTAAGATGCCGTCCGCACGGCTACAGCGCCCCCACTGCGTTTGCAATGTTTGTGTTTGTGCTTGGTTTGCTGTTAGGGCAGGGTGGCCACTGTTGGGCCGAATCGTGGGCGCACCCCCGTTGGGTGGTGCCCTCTGTTCCTCCCCGGTTGGGGAGACCCTGTCACGCCCCTGGCTTAGCTGGGGACCTTGGGTTTGGGTGGGGGTCGATACCTACTGCAAGTTGCGGGTGGGCAGTGTGGGTGGTGGGTGGTGATGTTGGGGGTGTGTGGGATTATACTACAAAAGACGGAGGTAGTGTGGCAGAATGCAAGACATCGGGGCACCATTGTGGGGCCCATTTTAAACTACTGGCTGGCTCTAGGCAGAGAGTATGGGATGTACCCTAATTCGATGCAATGACAACTGTTGTGCTGTCTTGGAATGTACGGGGCCTCAGTAACTACACCAAGGCTCGTAAAATTATGGCTTACGCCAACAGACACTGTTGTAAAATTTTGTTCCTGCAGGAGACCCACTCTGGGGGCCACCTGGCCAGATGCATGGCCCCTTCCTGGGGCCCCAATAGATATTTTACCTCCTACTCCTCCCGGGCTAGGGGGGTCCTGAAGATGGTTCATAGATCGCTCAAGTTTTCTCTACATAAGAATTACGTTGACCCTGAAGGGAGGTATGTTATCCTGCATTGTTCTTTGGCGAATAGGGAATACTTGCTGGTCAACACGTATGGCCCTAATGTGGACTCTCCTGATTTCGTTGACCGGGTGGCGGCGATACTGCTGGGTTATGTGGGGGTACAGATTATCTGGGGAGGGGACATGAATTTCATAATGGATACCACGTTGGACAGAACAGGCACTGCCCCCAGATTGCTCTCGGGCGCAGCGCGTAGACTACTAGCACACGGGGTGACACTAGACGTCCGAGACGCATGGCGGGCGATGCACCCGTTGACGCGCGAGTATACCCATTATTCCTCGGTACACGACAGCTCCTCGAGGATTGACATGTTTTTCGTGTCCAGTACGCTTCTGGGCAGGGTGGCTGAAACTCAGATCCTGGTGCGTACCCTGTCGGACCATTCTCCTGTCCGGATGTCCGTGGACCTGGGAGTCCCGGTTCCCACTATTGATACTTGGCGCTTCAAGTCTGCCGCCCTGCAGGACATAGTATTCAAGGCGGATATTCTTGCTGATATACAGTCCTACTTTGAGTTTAACTTGTCCCGGTCCACCTCCCTGGGGGTCCGGTGGGAGGCCTTCAAAGTCTTCATCAGGGGAATGTCCATATCGAGGGAGGCGGGAGTACTCAAGGCTATACGTGCTGCTCTTGCCCGTTCCGAAACCAAATTACGCGACCTGGAAAGAGCGCATCCCACTTCGGTTGACCCAGCCACCCTCTCCCAGATTAGTGAGGAGCTCCAAGCTTTTAATGACCAGGCCATCAGGGAAGTTCGATATTTCAGTCGCCCCCAGGCGGCTCGCAAGTATGGTGAGGGGGACAGGCCGGGCAGGACGCTGGCTGCTGTGGCCAGGGGCGAGTGGGGTCATTCACAGATCTCCTGTATCAGGGACAGGTCAGGGCTAAGCCAAACGTCTGACCAACGAATCTTGGAAGTCTTCGCGGACTTCTACGCCGACCTATACTCCCAGCCCCCTGAACATAGCGAGGTCCAAATGCGCGATCTCCTTAGCCAGATCCCCACGACACTTATTTCCCCCACAACCAAAGACTCACTGGACTCCCCCATTCTGCTGGACGAAATTGTCGGGGCAATCTCCAATCTACCCAAAGGAAAAGCTCCCGGTCCGGATGGGCTGACGGCGGAATTCTATCAGGAGCATGTGGCCATCCTGGCCCCCAGGCTGCTGGAGGTCTGGGGTGAGTCGCTCCGGCTGGGCACCCTCCCTCCATCATTGCGGGAGGCCGCCATTACGGTCCTTCTTAAACCTGGGAAACCTGCTGATGAGTGTGGATCATATAGGCCCCTCTCCCTAATGAATCTAGATACCAAAATATTCGCTAAGGTGATCGCCAACCGCTTCCTCCCGGTCATGTCCTATATGGTGCATGATGACCAATCAGGGTTCGTCCCTGGGAGGTCGACGTCCCACAATATTAGACGGCTATTCAATGTCATGGCCCGCATGGATCAGGGAGCTGGCGCCGTGGCGGTTACGCTGGATGCCCAGAAGGCTTTTGACATGGTCTCCTGGAAATATACCTGGTTGGTGCTGGAGGCCATGGGTGTAGGGCCTAACATGATAGCGTACATCAAGTTGCTATATACTTCCCCGGTGGCTAGGGTGCGGGTTAATTCCCAGACGTCAGCTCTGTTCCCTCTCTCTAGGGGCACCCGTCAGGGTTGCCCATTTTCTCCGATCTTATTCGCCCTGGCAATAGAGCCGATGGCCGACTATATCAGGGCCCGGCACGCCCACCAGGGGATCCGCCTGAAGGACGCTCCCGAAATCGTCTCGCTCTATGCAGATGATGTTTTACTTTTCGTAAGAGACCCGGATGTGCACCTGGACCCGATCATACGCGGTATCACCCGGATTGGCACTCACTCCGGGTTCACCATTAACTATTCCAAATCCGAAATTTTCCCTCTTACTAGCTCCACCGCCCAACCGCTCTCGGAGTACCCGCTACGCTGGTCCCCAATGGGGATTAAATATTTGGGGGTCTGGGTGTCTCGGTCTAGGGAAACACTGCTAGCGGATAACTACCGAGCGGTGGCGGAACAAGCTGAGGCCAAAATCACACGCTGGCGCGCTCTCCCGCTGTCGCTGGCCGGTAGACTCTCGCTGGTGAAAATGATCCTGCTCCCTAAGTTCTTGTATATCTTCTCTAACGTCCCTGTCTGGCCGGGTGGGAGATACTTTACAGACCTTCATAAAGCACTTGCACAATTTCTCTGGCATTCTGGTGCGGTGCGTAAGAAATGGTCGGACATGTGCCTCCCATATGACAAAGGGGGCTTCACGGCCCCGGACCTGCTTAGATACTGGACGGCTGCACAGGCGCAATTCGCCTCGTACTGGTACCCTGGACCCCCACCTCGCCCCCACGTCAAATTGGAGACTCTGGCGGGGGCACCCTGTAACATAATGTCCCTGATTCTAAATAGGAAGTATGTTCCGGACTCGCCTATCGATCCAGTCCACGCCACTGTACAGGCCTGGGGCCGGCTGTTTAACACGTGTGCCGAACAACACCCATACTACAGGTGGCTTCCCGCCTGGAACCTTCCCGGGCTTGAACCCACGTGTGACATTGCACTGGCGCGGCACTGGGAGGCGCTGGGTTACCGTGCCCTCACTGACTTTTACCCAGATGGGCGGTTTATAACACCGCAGACGTTGAAGCCGGGGCACTCCGGTTCAGTCATGGAGCTGCTGCAATTCTACAGACTGCGCGCAGCCTTCCGCAGCGCGTGGCCTGACTTCCCAGCTGAGCCTCCGGACTCCCCCGGGATCGCATACATCGCCAATTCGGGAGGGGCGCGGGGTGTGGTCTCCTCATTATATGGATTGTTACTGACCGGCCCCTCTCCCCGCCCGTCCAGGGCACGGGAGGACTGGGCCGCTGAACTGGGGACGGACCTTACAGACCAATTGTGGGGGAAAATGTGCTCTCATACCAGTGGGGTGTCCTTGAACTTTCGCTACCGCACCATACAGTATAAATTGCTCAATAGGCTGTATTTTACACCGGGTAGAATTTCGAGATTTGCACGCTCTGCTCCCCGGCCCTGCCCTCGCTGCGGAACTGATGGGGCTGACCATCTACACATGTTCTGGGCCTGCCCGGAGCTGGCCACATTCTGGTCCAAGATCATGCAAACGTTGTCGACAATTATTGATGTTGATGTTGACCTCGACCCGCTGGGGGCACTGTTTGGGGTGTGGGGCCTCGGGGAGCCTAGAGATGTGGTCAAGTTCCTAAATGTAAGTTGTGTGGTGGCCAAAAAATGCATCTTGCTGGACTGGAAAAGCTCGACCCCCCCTACATACCAGAAATGGTTGAACCTGCTCACATGGTCTAGGAATTGCGAGGAGGGGTTTCTGGATATGCTCCCGGCCCGGTCCCGCCCCCGTAATATCTGGTCTGCCTTTAACAGTTATTTGAACGGTTTGGATGACATCTCCACGGTGGGCGGATCTCCCCGGCCTTCTACTAGTGTTGTCTAATGTGTTGGTGTCTCATGTTATGTTGCTGATGGTCCCTGACAGCCTACGTTCCGCAGGAAAGCCCTTGCATTAATGTACTTGTATACTGTATTTGCTCTTGCTGTCCTGATGTAAATGTGTATGCTACCTGCCTCTGTCAACAAAAATAAAAGTTTAAAAAAAAAAATAAAAAAAAAAAAATTTTCTTCGAGGAAAACCCGGCCTCGGACACCTCTGTGGCGAATAACTGGGACGCCATGAAGGCAGTGATTAGAGGCACCATAATCGCCCAGGGAGCGGCCTACCACCGGAATAGGCGACAGGCCCGGATAGCCTTGGAAGAAGAGCTGAGGGAGGCAGAGGAAGTCCACAAGAAAAAAGGTTGGTCCCCCAGGACGCAGCGAACTATACGCACAGCCAGGAAAAAACTAGAAGCCCACTACGCGGAACAAACCGCACTACTCATGGCAAAGGCCAAACAATCATACTACGCGAAGAACAACAAGGCGAATAAATTCCTGGTGGCCAAATTGGCCAAACGGAGACGAACTAATGTGATTGCTGGCCTGCGCGACTCCAATGGAGTCATACAATACTCAGAACTTAAAAAACAGCAACTAGCGGTGGACCATCTGACACAGATCATGACAGCAACCCCACGGAACCTATCGCAACAAACGGAATACCTGCAAAAGGCAGCACTGCCCCGACTCCCCGACATAGCAAGAGGTGAACTGGAGGAGCCCATTACAGAGGAAGAGATTGAGGAGGCCATTAAGTCGCTCAAAACACGAGCCCCGGGCCCGGACGGATTTTCAACCAGGTTCTATAAACTGTTCAGACCCCAGCTGATTCCCCCCCATATAACACTCTTCAACTCCTTCAGGGAAACGGGATCGGTAACCCCATCGATGCAGGAATCAACTACCATCCTCCTGCCCAAACCAGGAAAAGATCCGAGAAACCTGACCTCCTACAGACCGATTGCACTTCTGAACATAGACGCGAACATATACTCGAAAATTCTGGCGAACCGCCTGAGTCGCGTCCTACCGGAGATCATCCACCCGGACCAGGCAAGCTTCATCTTACACCGGGCGACAGGAGACAACATCCGGAGAACCCTGAACCTGGTGGACCTTGCCTCCCGGAATTCCCAGAAACTGGTCTTAATGGCCCTGAACGCGGCCAAGGCATTTGATAGGGTGGATTGGACATTCATGAAACACACCTTAGGGGCCTTTGGCTTTGGGACAGCATTCCAAACAATGGTCCTGGCCAGCTATAACGGACCAAGAACTTTCTTGAGAATCAATGGACAATGCTCGGCTCCAATCCCCCTGTCCTGTGGAACCAGACAGGGCTGCCCGCTGTCACCTCTGCTCTTCGCACTCACTATGGAGCCCTTTGCCCAGCGAATCAGGCGAAACGACAGGATCAAGGGCCCACAGGTCGGCCCCACACAACACAAAATCGCCCTATATGCGGACGACGTACTGCTCACGATCTCAGAGGTCCACTCATCCCTGAAACATGCACTAAGAGAAATAGCCAGCTATGGAGAAGTCTCAGGCTTTGCAGTAAACTTCACCAAATCATCAGCCCCAAGCATCGGCCTCACCCCGAAAGAGTGAGAACCACTGGCCAAGATGTGTCCGATTACATGGGAAAAAAGGGCTATCCCTTACCTGGGGGTCCACATCCCAGCAGACCCAAAAGACACATATAAAGCTAACTTTCCCCGGTTGTTCAAAGAACTGGAAGAAGACCTGAAACGTTGGGCGACCCAGGAGATCTCACTGCTGGGACGCATCACAGCCTGTAAAATGAACCTCTTTCCGAGGTTCCTGTACGCCTGCGCCTCCCTTCCAGTGGCGATCCCCGCATCAACCCTCTGTGATACACAGAGAAAGATGCTGAAATTTATCTGGAAAGGTAAGAGGGCGAGAATCCCCCTCAAAACGCTACATGGTGGACATGTCAAAAGATCCAGCAATTCTGGAAATCATGCTTGGGAACTATCACACAAATCACCGGAACGGCGATCCCGCTAGAACCAGAGCCAGCCCTGTTGGGAGCTCCAATCCCTGCGATCTACCCACGCTCCGGAAACAGAGCAAAACTACTGACCCACTGTCTGCTAGCAGGGAAAACGGTGCCGGCCCGCTCTTGGAAATCCCCAGAAGGCCCCCACATGGCCCAGTGGTGGACAAAGCTCTGGGATATATTGATTGCGGAAAAGGTGACAGCAGCGAAGGTGGGAACTCTCCACCGATTCCAGAATATCTGGGCCCCAATACTAGAATATGACCAGCGATTCCCCGCCCTGACCTACACACCCACCAAGGCCCAGTGGACCCTGAAGGACCAAGAGAACCCTGAAGGAGACACATAGACGATGAGGTGCATAGCGGGCAACCCAAGGAGGAGGAATTCAGTCTCGGGGACCGGGGGGAGGAGCGGTGGAGGGGGGAGATCTGGAGAGAAGGACTGGGGATCGACATGCCTAAATTGTTGCTTATAATGTTTTGTAATTGTCAACCTGCCTTGATTTAAAATAAACACATTTTTAAAAAAATATGGCTGTTTGGCTGCTTATGGCAGGATACGATGCATGACACAATCCATATTTATATGCCCTGGTTGAAAGGTCCTCATCCACAGCATGACATAAATGCTTCACTGCAACAAATCCAAACTAAAATTCAACCAAACCAGTGTTCGTGCAACTTGGGTTCTAAACCTACATACATTGACAAAGTGACAAATGTAGGTGCCATCTTCGATCAGAATACATCCATCTCAGATAATACCCGCACTATAGTGAGCAAAAGCCACAATCTCCCCCAATGTGCTATGTAAGGTTGTCCCAGCACTATACACGAACTATAGGATCTAGATTGTACAGGCCATGGTGATTTCAAAGTTAGACTATTATACAAGCCATTTTTATAGGTTTACCCAAAAAGGACATGTCATGATTTTATGATGTCCAGAATAGCCAGCACACCTAATCATTGGCCTCAAGCAAACTTAATAAGCTTTACTGGCTATCAGCCAGATCACGCATCAAGTTAAAGGCACTGCATATTCCTGAAAATGTGATTTGCAATGTAGGCCACACATACCTTTTCAAACGGGCTCTCCAAAATTTGCAGTACATTGACATCTCTCCTTCCGAGTGTCCAACTACATGGAAGTGGTCACATGTACATTTGAGGAATTTTGGAAAAGAAGGCTGGCAGTTGCCAACCAAAAGATATGGTACACACCGCCAGTGAAACTTCGACCTGAAACCTGGCTATATGAAATTCAGGAAAGCTGTTTAGGCTCTACTCTAAGGAAGGCCTTCTGGGAATAGAAATAAAGTTTAACTGTGTCATGTTCCATTAAGCTGAATTCTGCGTAAACTGCTATACCCCACAACCCAGCATGAGCAGTTTTTAAACCCTTCTGCATTTGGGATCCCCAGGAGAAAAGGTAATCAGAAAAACTAATGATTGGACACTTTCTTGCTCTCCTTCAGCATCGTCAGTGATTTGTTGGGGAAAGAACATTGTCAACTTCTCTCTCAGTCTCCTAACTTTCAAAAAACCCAATCTTCTCTCCTAAGCAGCTCGCCATTTCTGGTTACCTCTGTGTATTGCTCAGAAGATATGGAAGGCTATCTCTTCCCTGCATGAAGTCCTGACTCCTTTTGTTATGGCTTGCTCATGAAGTCCTCAAAGGATCTTTATACCACAGCAGAATTTCCTCAAAGAAGCTTCCTTAAACCTGACTTATTTCAGATGACACCTTTCCCTGTAGTTTCCCTTCTTGTGGTTACTACTCTTAATTGAATCCGGTTTGTGTTTTTAAAGGGTGAATTGATAACTCTTTGCTGTGGACCCTCACCAAATGCCTAAATGCTGCCTGCAGAACCACTCCTCTACAGCAGTAGTCTCTCTTTTCAGAGCTCTTGAGAAGCTCAGGCAACGCGAGTGAGATAGTTAATGTGTCTTCGCTGGTCAAGTGCAGTCTCTGTTTCTCTACAGCCTGGGCACTGTGGTGTCTCAAACCTGTGGCCAGTGAGTACAAAGTCCTTTTCTCAGATTGTGGGCAGCACAGCTGCCTGAGAACATGTACAATTAATAAGCACCTTTGACTGGAGTGGCTGTTTGACACTGTGACTGCACTCTTGTGACTGATGCACACCTAATGTTTACTTGCGAAACCACCTTCAGTGCATTCCCTACTTTTTTTCAGGATACATTTTCCACTGAGTAGAGCAGAAGAACTTTTCCCTAGATTTTCTCTCAAGTGAAAGTCAATCTTATTTTAAGTCGGCAAGTATGTAAAATCATCTATGAAGGCGCAAACATGAAAACATTCCCACCAATAACTTCTGAAACTTCCCCTTCAGGGCAGAGGATATGCTTGCTGAACAGTCCTGGATGAAAGGCAGTTAAAAAAAAGTTCAACCATGTTCTATACTGCTAGGCTGTGTACAATTGACCTTGTCAACTTCTCAGATTTTACCCACCATCTTGGGAAACGAAGGGCCATACTTAAGGACAGCACACCACTTCCATTACCACGCGACCAGACCACGCCTATTTCAAAAAGCAGAATTCATAACACTTTCAGTAGCAATTATGTTAGTAGCATCCTCCCACCTTATGTACCACACTGCCTTAACCTGTCTACCTCTACAAAGGCGGATATGTCCCTCCTCCCCGCGGCCTCTGCGCCAGTGCCCAGCTTCCCAATGGTCTTGCAGCAATCTTCTGTTGAACAGAGGTGATAGTTCCACCCTCGGTAAAGGATGTGTGGTGTCTATCTGCTCTATGCAGTATCCCTTTTGTGACTGTGTCTAGAACCCACTGATCTAATGTTATCCCCATCCCTCCCATTTGTGGGTGAATGATGTTATGTGCCCGCCTACAGGAGTGGCATGGGAGTGGGAATGGATGTCTGAGTCATTGCTTAAAGGACGTCGACCCTCTGGAGTTTTGTCCTCTCCCCCAGGACTCCTCAACCCTGTTGTGCAGTGGCAGACACATTTGTGCATTGCTGTTGAGTGTCCAAATACCAGCTGTGGTCTGGAGTCTGTTGGATCTGGGTTGCTGGTTGAAATTTATTGGTTTGAAAGGAACAGTTATTAGCTGGTGCACTCATCTGTTTAAAAGAACTGCCTGATATCTGTCCCATAGTCTTAAGGGTGTTGTGATCCCCCCCCTCTCTACAGGTTCATCCACTGCCTTGTTGAATAGAGATGTATCCTCTATTGGCTTGTCTAATAAGCTTGCTTGCATTTCTGTTTTGAACGCTTAGCCGTGCGTGACATTTTATAACAGTTATAACTGCTATTTATGCTGTGTCTAGTGTATTCTTGATTATTTGCTGTCTTTTTCCCTCCCTGAATGATTTTATGGCAGGATCCCAGGAAATCTGTGGGGATATGTTTTTCTAGCTCCTCTATATCACCCCACTATGCCAGATTATATCTAGACATTTGCATTGTCGCATTAGCAATCCTGACACCATATATGCCACAGAGGTTGCTGCTTTGCGTCCAAAAGAGTATATTCGCTTACTCCATCTGTAATATACTCTGTGGCTGGCTGTGGTGACCGCTAGCGAATGAGCAACAGTTGTCCACCTATGTACATGGGATCAGGGTCAGATCATTTACATTTTTTCTCCACCATCAGGGTTGACGAGTTTTGTGGAGACTGGTTTGGATAATGGTGTCAACCTCTTTTTAATTGATGAGAGCAGTGGAATACAATGTCATACCATCTTTTTCTCTTCCAGGATGGTCTCTATAACACCCACATCCTCGTCTGTTTCCTCTGAAGATATTAAACCGTTCAGCTGCCCTCTTCATGGGGGTTTGAATATTGCAAATTATCCTCTGTTGGGGATAAAGTGACCGGGAGGTCAACTTCATCTTGGGAAGTCATTATGTAATCACCAGGATCTAGGTCCTGGTACTCCTCAAGCCACTCTAACACCCATACATTCAAATTCCTCATGGTCTGAGAAAGAGGGCGGGAGAAAAATCCAGCTGAATGTGCGACATGTGTCTATTTTTTACAGGACTCATGATCTGAAGTACTTATTTTTCTCTTTAACAGTGTTTCATGATTCTAAATGAAAGACATCATGTTTGATATGATGTTTCAAATCTTGCATCGACTAACAAACGATGAGCTCCAACGCTATTATGCTGTTTCGGGTTGTAACCTCTATCTCTGCGTCGACTTCTTGCTCGATGACCACATCTTCCCCTTCCCCCCCACTTATCTTCGGAGTCTGAGATATCTACTAATGTCTATTGCTTCATGACGGAAGCAAGTGTATTGTCTTTCAGGTCGAGGCGGCGACAGTTGAAGATGGTGCAGAAATGTCAGCTAGAAAGATCGAGGATGATGGGGGTGCTCACAAGAAAGGGTGCAGGTGTGCCAAATGGTCAGGAAGCTGACCCTGTCATGGAGAGATAGGAACCCCCTCATAGCCTGGGGTGAGGGGACTACCACAGGGATTCCCTGAGGCAATCCTGCCCCAGAAGTGGGGTGCAGGAGTTTGGAGGGCGGCAGTCACTGTCTCCTCCACATGTGCCTGCATGTTTGAAAAAAGTACTACATCAAAGAACAGAGTCGAGAATGCAGGTGATTGAGACTAGCAAATGAATCCCCTGCCCAGGTTCCCCCTCTAGATATTTCTTTAGATGCTGCTCCTCCTTTTCTGACAAAGTATACATCGTATTACAGTGAATAGGTAGCCACATCTCCAGCTCAAGTTTGCAATCAGAAGACCAGTGGGGGAGCAGCTGGACTGCTTCCATTTCGTCAAAAAAAAATTCACAAATTTTGTTAGGAGAGCTGCCAGCTTGTTATCAAGTCCCCCTCAGATTGTAACCCCCCTCATCCCCCAACCCCATCTACTCAACTAATGCACACTGTGTCCTTCAGAACCAACGGTTTCCCCAATTAACCTCCACTATAACCAAAACACAGTGAAGAACAGATTGAATTATACTGCACTCCCTTCAATCCACACTGGGGTTCTGTTGTGTCACTCAAGAAATTACCATAATCACCCTGAGCCAAAGGAGATCAATTCACTCTAAAACTATGACTCTCCCTCCCCACCCCCTGTGAGCCATTCACTGCCCTAACCTGCTCAACCTGTTCATTGCACAAAATAGGAATCTGCAGTCCATCATGACAGGTCCCCAAAACATAAACTTTTCGTCCTGAAACAAGAATACATTTTGGTCATGTGTGTAACTATCGACTGGAGAGCATTACCCACCTGCTGGGTCCATGCAGAAGTCAACTGGAACTTCCTTGGCAAGTGTTGGCAGTCATTCTTTTTTCGCTGATTTCAGTGGGGTGTTAACAGATCCAAGGGTCCACCCACCACATTTTCCACACTGCACTTTATTACTGTTTGTATCTGTACTATCCTAACTTTTTCTGCTCACAGAGTAAATGTGTGCAGGATGTCAGATGTGTGGGTGAAAGTGTTCAGGAAGGGTCTGTTGGGTTAGATGGGAGAGATGGCTAATTCAGTAGGTTTTGCGATGGAGGCGTCTCCCTATGTTTTTCTACTTAAATCTACTGTGTTTAATAAAGGCTCCTTTTCTAATACCATGGAGTATCGCATAGTTCCTGGGCTGCTTCAGTTATTTGTCACCAGGGTGGATACTTCACATGGTGATGAATGATGCGTGGATGCTGTGGGGGAAGAACAGGCTGGCACCCACACCTCACAAGACTTATACATCATCTCTGCAATACTACATTCTTTTTTGAAGTGATAGGAGGACTGTTTTAAGCTTGACCTACCTATAGAAATCAGTATGGGAAAATGATGTAGCGCTGTGCAGTGAGTCATGATGTGCCCCATGCAGGAAATTAGGGGCTACTGTTGGCGTGTAGAATACCTGGCTGATATCATGAAATGGCAGTCGGGCATGAACATGGTTTCATGCTGGCCTGGACAGTGGGAGTACATCAGTGACCTGTAACTACCCAGTGGAGAGCTGCAGTGGCTCCTTTGCAGATTGGCTGCAGTGCGGAAGAGACAATACCACGGATTCCCTCCTCGAAGCAATCTGGAAGCTGCATGTGCTGTGCAGATTTGCATGTGCTGTGCGGAATGTGGTCCATCGGAAGGGCCCGAGGAGACTGGCAGAGGGCATTGCCACAACAAGGGCCACAGCTTCAGGCTAAGTAGAGCTCTTGTCAGATCATCCTTCCTGATGCTGTTGCACCAGAATGGGAGGCACAAAGCGCATGACAGGAAGTGTGCTCCGCAAAAGTAGTTTACCTGGAGGTAACCAACTGGTGTTCTTCGGAATCATGCCCTTCCTCCGGTTACATATGAACTTTGGCACGGCTATGAAGGTAAACAGAACATTTGTTTTGCTGCACCTATTCACAGGATTTAATACTTCGGTTTACGCTCATAAGGATGAACGGATGTATGAGCAAACGTTCAGTCCAGAGGTGGCAGCAGTTAATTCCATATTTGGGACGTTGTCTTTGTTGAGCTTAGAGTGTCTACGTTTAAGGGGATTTTAACATTTGGAACGCTTTGATCTAATTATTTGAGGTTTTTTCCAATCTGTTGTCATACTGGTGTGTAATTTACACATTCTATCTTTGATTTTAATGTAGTATTCCTCCAGAGGTTGACTTGCAACTTCTGGACAAAATTTGTCCAAGAACACGGTTACATGCGAAGCCCTGCTCATATTGGTATCTTACCAAAATATCACCACGATCATGGCGACCTTACCAATACTGCGCCTTTGCAGTACAGAAATCGCGACGCCCATTACACTGACTAAGGGGAGAGGAATCAGGGATTGTAGGGTGACCCCCTTGCTCCCATTAGATGGAGAGTGGGGGCAAGAAAGTTTAAGAAAAAAAGGACTCTGGGGTGCCAGCTTCAACCCACGTAAGTGGGTGGGAACTGACGCTGCAGGGATAGAGGGGAGTCAGCAGCACACACACAGAAGTGTGCCGCTGAGAAGGTGAGTATGTTGGGGTGGTGAGCGGGTATGAGGATGCAGGGAACAAGTGATCTATGAGATCATTGCACTGTGCTGTAAAGGAAGTCAGCATTTCATAGTCTACATTACAGGTAGTGCAGTGATCACAAAGATCCGTTCATCTCTCATCAGAACGTTCACTGAATATTTGTTATGCTTTATTCAAATGTTCTACGTTTGCTCTGCTACAAGTTCATAGTTCTAGTCGAATTTGACATGCTTTAATACTCATTCTCTTGTGAAAAAACATATTTCCTCTATCCCTATATTACAGTGCATTTCAATAGGTTTATTGTGCTAATCATATGTTAATGTGTAGTTTGAATTTTGAGTTTTAAGCAAATGCACACTAATCCCTCATTCATTTGGTTTTCCTCAACATGAACTCTGGTTGCAGTTCACATTATGGTTGAGAATGGGTTTTGATGGTTCCTTCACAGTGCGAACTGGTTTGAGTTTACATGGTTTGCTATGGGCATGAATCTCATTCAGTTGTGCCAAAGGTTCGAGTAGTGCAGGTTTTTATCTGTGTGATGTATTTCACCAGTGTATGAACAGTATTTTGGCTTCGAGTGCAAACCAGATTCGTTTTACATGCATTACTTGTTCCTGGTATATCCCTTAGTGTCATTACATTGTTATCCCATACATTTGCTTTCTTGTCAGGTTTCCTCCAAGTGGTCACGAGAGAATTACTCGTGTCCACATGCCTCAATGTGAAAGCTCCCTTACAGTGAACATTTGCGTTGAATGTGATATTCTGTCTGGTTAGTCACTTTCCTGCCATTGCCTTCTTTAATGTTTCTGAGTGGTAGATGATGTGATAGCCATGACTCAAGTGGTTATTTAATGTTGATAGATGGAGGTAAGCGATGGATGTGATGGTATGGTTGCATGTGGGTGCAAAAGTACTTTCATGCTTGCTTTGTAGTATGTTCGTGTTATTTACCCAGATGGCATATGCTATGTTCAAACATTTCTGAAGTCTGCATGCTGCTACTTGACGCACTTGTGCGCTCATTCTCTAGTTCTCGCTATACTCCTCAACAATGCCCCTCCCCCCTTGTTTCGCCTGGTGCACTTTGGAGTATTCTGTGTGCATATGTGCCTTATAAAACAATGAATACTTTAAAAGAAAAAAAGCCAGTCATGACCACAATGGCACAGCCAGCATCCCCTTTCAATATGACAAATGAGCAAATGTCTTGAGTGTTCGTGAAAGGTTTTGTTGTTGTCGGCAGTAACGTGGCCACTGTCACAGCTGTTGGTGCGGCAGGAGCCTTAACGTAAATTACGTGAATGACTCATTGACATACCTGCCATCAATTACCTCATTAATAACCCCTTCCTCATTCACTGCTTCATCAACGCAGTAATATGGGTCACTGAATGTCGCCTTTGTGCAGACTGGTGATTCGCCGGTGGCACTGTTGCAAATGGGACCTTCATGGACATCACTGCCACTGACAGCTCAGCCATCGAGTCGTGCCCTGTAGATCGGCTGGGTGACATTAACTATTTTGATATACCGGCAGTGGACATCCATGAGCCACTCGAGAAAGGTTGGCGTGTCCAGATATTCACACCGGTAGTAAAGGACTTGATTTGTGCCAGCTCTTACCTCAAAGTATGCCCATGCTATAAATGTACATATGACTTACATTAACAGTCTTAAAACACACAAGTGAGTACAGGTTTACAATGTATACTAAGACTGGGCGCGCTGTAGCGCACGTGGCTAGATGCAGTCTTGTGAGTGAGCTCCAGTGCCGAGCCTGGGTCCCGGGCGGAATAACGATTGAATAACTGTCCGGTTTTGCTATATTTTATGCAGGAAGGCGTGTAAAGGTACCAGGCACACTCAGCTAAAAATCGTACACATGGCTCCAAGAGAAAAGAAGTTACGGCTTCTTCCCATGGTCGGGCCTGCAGAGACCGTTACAGTGAAGGTAGCCGCGCCCTGCCAGACGCATCGAGCTGGGAAACATAAGCCTGGAAGTGTTTTTGTGCTGGGGAGTGGCATGCGGGTGACGGGTGTCATGGATGACAAGTGTGACATGACAGGCAATACAGTAATGACAGTTGCAGGAATGAGGAGACTGAAAACCAGGATGTGAGGTGGAAAAAACTTTGGCCACAAGCTTTATTTTAGTACCAGCCATGGTGCAAAAGAAAAACCAGCCATAACATCACATAAGGATAACAATACTATATTTTGGGGACAGAGGGAACAGGTGAGCGGGGGGCCCTAATCCCAATTAGGGGCCGCTCGAGGCTGATCCCTGCCGCCATTCAAATGAAAGCTTGTGACAATTGTTTGGCCCAAGCGTGTGAGCTGTGACATGTTCATAAATTGCTTGTCTTTTGGAGCAGGTTCTGCCTGCTTTCTCTTGTCCTTTCCAAGTGAGGTGGGGAGGTGTGCGCTTATGTGCCTTTTATTGCTGTCCAACCTGACCAGGTTTAGCACTTGCGCCCTCTCTTGCTCACAGGGTGATTTTCGCTGAAGTTATGGCTCTTGATCCACATTTCTTGATCAAACAAAACCCCCCGTTATGAAGCCTTTCACTTGATACTCCTCGGGATGTGTTCTTAGAGCCATTTAGATTTTTTGATCATGTGTTTTGTAGTTTTCCATGGATGGAGGCGTTTTAGCCTCTTGGTCTACTCTTTGGAGATGAATTTGGCACTTTCTACACACATGATCCACTTGAGTTTTTGAAGCCCCCACGCTCCGTTTGTGGGCTAGTTATTTCCTCGGGGGTGGGTTCTAGGAGCCTTACTAGGGTCTTCCCTGCTCCTGATCCACTTGTGCTATGAGACCCCTTCCGCGCATTAGGCTGCTTGTTTTTACAGCCGGGGTGGGTTCAAAGAGCCTTACTAGGTGTTTACCCTGCCCCCGATCCACTTGCGTTGTGAGACCCCCTCAGCGCTTAAGGCTGCCTGTTTTTACAGCTGGAATGGGTTCAAAAAGAGCCTTACTAGAATTTTCCCTGCTCCCATTCCACTTGTGTTGTGAAACCCCTTCAGTGCTTGTGTTGTACTATTTCGCTGCTGGGGTGGGTTCTAAGGGCTTAGCTGGGAACTTCCCCTGCCCACGATCCACTTGCGTACCCCAGTGCGCTTATCTTGGATAAAAAATGCGAGGGGGTGGGTTCCGGAGCCTTACTAGGAACTTACCCTGCTCCTGATCCACTTGTGGTGAGACCCCCCCCCCTTCTGCATGCATGGAGGTGGATACTTGAGGCTTACTAGTACATGTTTCTGCTCAAGTTCCTCTCTCCTTTTCAGTTTTGTAATACCCCTAGAGCTTCCACCTGTATTGATGTTATCTGGTGGATTCTGAGCGCCTGGGTCTTCTATAACTGTATTTTCCTAGAAGATTAACTAATAGACAAAAAGACCCCCCGGTATTTTTAAAAGCCCTTCTTGGAGTTGAATTTTTATGTTTATTTTTAAAGTGAGGCGTTTTAGCCTCCCCTAATATTATGATTGTGCTCCATCTTCTACCTGGCCCTCGCTATGGCTTTCCTTACAGTTATTTGCAGGGTGGGAGGGATGGTTTTTTAGACCTGCAGCCGTCCTGCTGCTGTTCGTGGCTGACGGGGAGGAAGCATGAGAAGGGCCACCTTGCCCCCGCCAGATAAAGGCAAAATTCGGCCTGGGGGCAAGACGGCCCTTTCTTTGAACTTCAAAAGGCCCCCGCTCTGCATCCAACAGGATGGGAAGGGGGGCCTTTGAAGTATGGAGGGCAAGGTGACAGGGGGCAGCGACTACTGGTTGTCACCTGCCCCTCTCCCCTCACCCTCCTGTGCGCGAGACGCGCTGTCTGGGTTCCCATTGTTAAGGGACCCAGCAGCCTGTCCCCCACAATGTGCATGCTAAGTGGGGCAGCGCCAAAAGGCACTGCCCCACCGGACTTAGCACAAATCCCCCACCTCCTAGTTTACGGCCCCGGGCCTCCCATCCGGGTGGGCCCGGATGTATAAGCCTGGAAGTGTTTTTGTGCTGGGGAGTGGCATGCGGGCGACAGGTGTCATGGATGACAAGTGTGACATGACAGGCAATATAGTAATGACAGTTGCAGGAATGAGGAGACTGAAAACCAGGATGTGAGGTGGAAAAAACTTTGGCCACAAGCTTTATTTTAGTACCAGCCATGGTGCAAAAGAAAAACCAGCCATAACATCACATAAGGATAACAATACTATATTTTGGGGACAGAGGGAACAGGTGAGCGGGGGGCCCTAATACCGATTAGGGGCCGCTCGAGGCTGATCCCTGCCGCCACCCTGAGGGGATGCTGACCGGCGTCTCCCAGGTCCCCCCAACATAGGAGATTATGAATTAAGTACAGCCTCTGGCTGCCAGGGTCCAGAAAATATTCCTGGCGAAGATGTCCATGCCTTCAATGGACAGGTGAACCCCGTCACTGCAGAACATGGCTTGGTTGTGTACCGAGATCCCATGTTTAAAAATTTGAGGCCTGAGAAAAGGCAGAAATTGGCCACAGCTTTGTTCAGTTTGCGCCTAGAAATCTCCATGGCTTTGTTGCACTCTGCCCCATGCCAATGTTGGCACGGGATGATTTCTGACATCATCACTTCTGTTCGAAGTCTTAGCATGTGGGCCAGGGATCTGAGGGAGGTGCAGATTTCAGCCAGAAGAAGCTTCCTGCCCAGCTGAGGCAAGTCATTGCCCCCGAAGTGGATGATGAGATACTCAGGGGGGGGGAGCAGGCCCCCAGTAGGCCAGCCAATTTGTCGTGTAGGTCTCCCCAGCGCATGCCCGGCTTGCCCCACTAGTAGGTGATGGTGTCCTGGAAATGCATGCCGTCCTGGGTTTCCTCCAGCCATCTGCTGGCCCTGGTGATGAGTGACCCACGATCCACGCCGTCTGAGACGGGGGGTAGCCTGTGGTTAGAAGAAATGGGGTGGGGGGATACTATTAGATCAAGTCTTTCCTGATGTATCTTTTGTAAGCCCCCGATTTCCAACCCCCAATCCCTTTCATGGCTTTCTCTTACAACCCCCCCATTCAGGCTGAAGTGGCTGCTCCTATCCTGAAGGAGTGGGATCCAAACTCAGTAGGATTCCATCCTATAGCTATTATAGACTTCTTGAGGACAGACCTCACCTGGAATCTACTGAGGGCAGACCCATTTTTGTGTGTGAATAATTGCCCCCCCCCCTGCTGGGGCGCTTGTTCATGAAGGCCCTGGTGGTGCAGATGGGGCAATATTCTGTTTCCTCAATGCAGTACAGGTTGATGATCCTCCCTTTTCCCAATTGGTCAGTTTTGGACCTACACAGTTTCACAGCCATGGAGTCCTTCCCCAGGTGGATGTCGCCTATATCCAGCCCTTCCTCTGATCCTGTGTTTTTGGAGGCTATCTCGCTGATCCTGAACGCCCCAAAGTAGTTGAGTGTGAAGGCAACTCTAAATAGTGAGGTCTCGTAGGCATTGTTGCATACTGCAGGGAGGGTGTCTAGCAGAATTTTTAATTTAGCAAAATTGAGGGGGCGCCTGGTGTCTGTCTTGACCCCTTCCGTTTTGGACCAACCCTTGAGAGCATATCTGGTTAGTGCGCCGTGGGTGGGGTCGGTGCCCCCACTAATCTAGTGTAATATGAAACTGCTGCCAGATGGGATGAAGCCCATGCCTTCTTTTTGCTTTGTTTGAAAGCCCACTCCATAAAGTCATTGACATGGCTTTCCTGTATATGCCTGATGTTGGTGACTTTTGTGATGTTTCCAAAATCAGTCAAGCACTTATTGTACATTTTGCCAGTTTTCTGTGCCAGCGCCTTTTTGGCCAGTTCCCCTAGGACACCTTTAGGCTCACCTGTAGGAGTGTGGTGCCGGGGAAAGGCAACCCCCTTTGGCCGGGCCCGGGGGGGAGGGTAGAGCTGGGAGCGGGCATCTCATGGAAGAGCTGTGACCGGCTGGCTGGTGGGGGCTGCCTTGGATGTGTCCATGATGGCCCAAACCTCTTCTGGAACTGCTGTCCTCCTGGCTTCTGCCTGTGGGTTTAGTGCCTTGAAAGTGGAGAACTGAAAACGGGACAAACCGTCCGCGGCCTTATTATCTTTGCCTGCAATGTGCCGCCCAATTATTACAATGTTATTTTCCAGGGTGACTTTTGTCATTTCTCTCAACACTCTTAGCACCAGAGGGCAGGAGGCAGCACCCTTGTTTAAAATGTGTACAACCGCAATGTTGTCTGACCATGTGACCAGTTCTGTGTTGGCCAACAAGTCCCCCCATAGGTAGGGTTCCAGCCATATGGGGAATATCTCTAGCAATGTGATGTTCCTGGTCCAGCCCCTCTGCTGCCAGCAGGGCGGCCAGTGGCCGGCGCACCACTTGTTACCAAAACATACCCCAAAGCCTCTGCTGCCAGCCGCATCCGTGAACAGGGACCTTTTGTCTGCCCCATTCATGGGTTTGCGCCATATCACTTGGCCATTGAAATTGTTAAGAAATGATTCCCACATGGCCAGGTCTTGTGTTATCTCCTTGCCCAATCTGATGTGGTGGTGTGGCTTTGTAACCCCCCTCATTTTTAGTTCCAGGCTCCTGTGAAAGACCCGGCCTTGGGGCATGATTCTGGTAGCAAAGTTGAGCTTCCCAGCAAGGGACTGTATTTCCCGCAGCGTCGCCTTGTCCCTGCCTGTCATCCGCCTTATTGTCTGTAGAAGGTCCTCTATTTTGTCCCTGGGCAGGCAGCACTCCCCCATGGAAGAGTCAATCTCTATTCCTAGAAATGACAGGGTGGTGGTGGGTCCTACTGTCTTCTCGGGTGCCAGCGGAACCCCTAATTCCTGCATGGTTTCACTGAATGTTTTTATGGATGAGCTGCATAGGGGAGACCCTGCTGGGCCAGTGAAGAAAAAATCATCCAGATAGTGTATCGTTCTGGCTCTGGGCATGGCCTATTGGAACGCCCACTGTAGGAAAGAACTGAACTGTTCAAAATAGGCACACGCGATGGCGCAGCCCATGGGAAGGCATTTGTCAAAGTAGAATTTATTGTCAAAATGGAAGCACAGCCACTGGTAAGTGCTCTTGTGCACGGGCAGCAGCCTGAAAGCTGACTTAATGTCCGCTTTTGCCATGAGAGCGTGTCTGCCTGACAGTTTTACTAGGTCGACAGCATCTTGCACGCAGCTGTAATAGACAGCGGCCTCCGTGGCAGGGATGCCGTCATTGAAAGAGCTACCGGGTGGGTGTGATAAATGATGGATCATCCTGAATTCCCCCGGCTCTTTTTTGGGCTCAATGCCCAGGGGGGAGCATAAAAACTCAGTGAAGGGGGGGTGTTGGAAGGGGCCCTCAATCCTCCCTAGTTGTAGCTCTTTATCAATTTTTTCGCTTATTATGGTAGCTAGCGATGAGGCAGATTGTAGGTTCTTGGGTATGGTGGGAGATCCCTGGCCCTTGAATGGGATCTGGAAGCCATCTTTGAAACCCTGAGCCAAGAATGCTCTGGCTGCTGGGTCAGGGTAGTTCTCTAACATTTTTAGCAGTTGGTCAACTTTTATTGGTGAGGCCCCCATTCTATAGCTAGTGCATGTTTTTGCCCTCAGTGACTTTTGGGCTGGGCCTGGAAGGAGAGGCTTTTGTGCAGTTGTTGCTGCTGTGGCCACCACTGCATGTGCTGCATTGGTGCTTGTATCTGCACTCAGTGCCCTTGTTACATGACCCTCTGTTGAAGTACCAGCAGGCTCCCGGTGTGCTTCCTTTGGCCCCCCCGGTGCTGCGGTTGCCAGACTGCCCCTGATTATGCCCTGTTTTTTGCCCCCCTGGGGGTGGTCTTCAAAAGGGGGGTTTGTTTTTGTTAGTATTTATGCTGTCTTGTTGAGGCCTGCGCTGGTTATGTTGCCTGTTTCTACCCCTTCTATTATACTGATGCTCATGGTCTTTGCTGCTCTGGGCGCTCGTTGCTGAATTTTATTTTAATAAATGAAAAAGATACAATTTAGGGTCTTCCTCCTCCCAGCCCAGGTCAGGGAATCTCTGCATCTCCTTCCTGAACTCTCTATCATCGTTCAGCCAAGACTCCCCCCCCCAAATGTATTGTGAATCTCCAAAATTCTGTAGTGGTAGGCAATCAGTGCAGTGCCCTCTTCTGGGAATTTTTCTAGAATTATTGTGGATAGGATTTGAAAAGAGGCCTCCCAATTCTGAATATTCTTCTCCAGTGTGAGCCTCTTTGCTCTCCCTTTTTCTTCCTCTTTCTTATCCCTTTTTGAAATGCCAAAACCTAATTCTTCATATTCCAATAGGCAAAAAATATCAATAAATTGCTTTTTCCAAATCTTTCTCTTAATTTTCCACTCAATGTGCCATGCAATGGTCTTTTTTAGGCTTCTATTTACCCTTTTGCCGGCAGTGCGCCTCCCATATTTAGTCATATGTGGGATTGGAGACAGTACATCATTGCTAGGCCCAACCCATGCTTTAAGGTGGCCCTGGTCATCCTCGCCCCCAGATTCCGACTCTGTCTGTGCTGTCACTCTCGCTGCTGGAGCTGCTCGAGTCATCCCTGTGCCTCTTCTTTTTCCCAGCACCCACACCCTTGTGCCATTTTAAAAATTGTTCTAGCATAGGCCCCAAATCATTGCTTTTCACAGTACCTGATTTAGCTTTTCTTTTGGTGCCTGGGTGGGTGTCTGAAGCGGCGGGCATGCTGCGGACATCAAGGCGCTGCTTCTTCCTGGCCGGCTGCTCCCTTTCTGCTGGCACCTCCTCGCTGTCGACCTCCTCTTCCAGGGCACCTGTGTCATCCTCGTTGAGGCTGGTGGATGCGAGCTCTGCCATTCTTTCCTGCACCACGTCCATGCCATGGACTGCTTCTGCTGCTTTGGCCCATTCCAGGAGTAATGTTTCTTTCAGGGATAACGCGTTGGCCATCTCTTGCCTCTTTGGGTCTCTGCGTACCGGCTTGCAGTGGACCGTCCTTGTGTTGCCCACTTGGTCTGCCGTGCCCCTGAGTGCTCGCTCTGATCAATGCTGCCACGGGTATAGCAGCACAATGTGATGTAAGGCGCCTTTCTTCTTCTTTAAGGCACCAGTGTTAAGTTAAAATTATTGCTCTGTGTCTTCCTTCTTCCAAAAAATGTTTTGCGCTTCCAGAAGAGTTGTGCACTGTAGGCGTTCTCTTCAGACGCTTGCCGGTGCCGTGTTTTGGAAAAGAGACGGCCTGTTAAAACCACAGTGCCCCTGCTCTGTGGTGGATTGGTCTGGATACAGGGAGTAATGCAAAGCCTTTTTATTCCCACAGTTCGGCTTGTTGTTTACGCCGCGTTCAACTCCCCCAGAGTGTAAAGTGCTCACTTTCTGCTGAGCTGCCTTCGACCACGTGATAATGTGCCAATGTGGAATTGTTCCGTATTATGTAAAGAAAGGTTTCTCGTGCTGTTCAAGTTTTCCCTCTTTCGAGGGTGCTCTGTGTCGACCTGCTTCCAAAACTGGAGCTTTTTGCACTTTCTGCTCCAGCCGCGTGCTGCCTGATTCCTTCTGTTTGGGCAGCGTTGCCGCGGTAGCCAGAGCGCTGCTGTCAACTTGCAGCTGTGTCCGAGGGGCCGGGAGGGAGTCTGTCCTTCCAAACGCCCCTGTTGGTGCGCTGGATTTTTATGTCCTCGGCTGGCTGCCACTATTATGTTCCGCTTCTTCCTTCGGACTGCTTGTGCCCCCCAGCTGGCCCTTTTATCCTTCACACTGCGCAGAGGTAAAGTTAGCCAGTATTAGGACTTTCCGGACCTGCAATCACGCCTTGCAGCATGCGAAAAAACCTGCCGTGTATGGAAGAACTCCCCGGTGGTATGTGCCCTCTTTTCCACCTCTACTCGTGAATGCGTTGTAGGAGCAGTTTCGTGCCCCCTCCTGCCACTCTTTGCTCCGGCAGTAGCCGCCCGTTGGCCTCCGACTTCTTGTTGCTCTTTCAAGCTCCGTTGAGACCTGCGGGGCTGGTGGGGTAATGCGCAGCAGAGAACCTTTGAAGCCGGAGTTAGGTGACCACAAGAATTAGAAGACTCCTCTGCAGCCGGGTAGCGTCTGTTTTTCCAATGCGTTCTGCGCTTTGCTTTACCTGCAGCCATCCTGCTACTGTTCGTGGCTGACGGGGAGGAAGCATGAGAAGGGCCACCTTGCCCCCGCCAGATAAAGGCAAAATTCGGCCTGGGGGCAAGGCGGCCCTTTCTTTGAACTTCAAAAGGCCCCCGCTCTGCATCCGACAGGATGGGAAGGGGGGCCTTTGAAGTATGGAGGGCAAGGTGACAGGGGGCAGCGACTACCGGTTGTCAACTGCCCCTCTCACCTCACCCTCCTGTACGGGGGACGCGCTGTCTGGGTTCCCATTGTTAAGGGACCCAGCAGCCCGTCCCCCACCATGTGCATGCTAAGTGGGGCAGCGCCAAAAGGCCTTGCCCCACCGGACTTAGCACAAATCCCCCACCTCCCAGTTTACGGCCCCAGGCCTCCCATCCGGGTGGGCCCGGGTGTAACAGTCACCCGAGCGGGCTGCGCGGCACCCCCGCCGCGAGCCCCGACTTCTTGCCCGATTGCCTAACCATTTCCCGCCCGGCTCGGAGATCCCTACAGCACCCGGAGGCGGGTAACAAAGACGGCAGACGCGCCCAGTACTTCCTGAGCGGCCAGCGCCATCCCTGGCTCACCACCAGAGTAGGGAGCGCTAGAGAGGGGGGCCCCCTGACCCTCCGCAACAACAACCCATCTACCACCGATGTAGCGGAGGGATAGGCCTGTGTTTGAAGCACTATCAGGGCACAACCACACGGGCAAGGGCGCTGGTGTCAGCCGACAGGCGGTGATCAGACAAAGGGGATGCACAGCCCACTTTACGACACGCGCGCAGATGCATGGACTTCCCGAACTACTAGGGTGTAAGCATCCACTGTAGCAAGTAAGAAGCACACTGCGTGGGACGATCTGCTCGAGGCCCTTCTAGAGCAGAGAGGGCACAACATGGCCTTGCAAAGGCCCTCTCGGAACTACCCATTCCCTGCCCTGTGCACCCTTACCAGCGCAAGCAAAGCAGCGCTCTCTACTTGAAGGGATACCATGAGACGGCTTCCTGTGCCAAGGGCCAGACGACAGCAAAGAGTCACACTGCAGACCACCAAAAGCAGGAGGCCCCACGCCCTGATGGACACTCAACCTTAATCCGATGCACGGCAACCACGCGCTTCAGCGGATTAGTTACATTTTGAGGGCAAGCCATCGAGGGAAACACTACCCTACACTGCAAATCAGTAACCTGAGACTGGGAATTGAGCCAAAATACACAACTGATTGACCAGCAGGACAAGGAGAGCAAGGGAGGCTAGTGAACAACACTGGCAATGAGGATATTAGGCGCCAGTGATCACCACGTTATTTGCATAGTCCCTACTCTCTGCTCGATATAAGGGAGTACAGACTTCGGATGCTCTCCGCCGGGCCCTTCCTGAACCCCCTCAGCTCACAACAGAAGGCCCGCAACACATGGGGTGTGCTCCCTAGACCACAGTAACATGCCAAAAGGGACAGCTTCCAAGAAAAGCGGAGCAATGGATAAGTTCACTAAACCTACTTCAAAATTCGGTGGCACGGGGGACAGCTGCTCAAACAGCTCAGCATCATCGACCCCGACACCAGTCATCATGGATCTACAGAGCCTCTTTACCTCAACGCAACAAGGATTTGCAGCTATCAACGCTAACGTCACAACAATCCGCACCCAGCTGGAAAAAGCCACGCTGCGCATAACAGCGACAGAGACTAGGATCAGCACAGTGGAAGACACGCTTGTGGCACTACAGAACACAGTGATGAATATGGCAAAGGATTTGGGCACTGTCAAATTGAAGTGCAAAGATTTGGAAGCAAGATCCTGCAGAAACAACATACAGATTATAGGGGTCCCAGAGGATGCATTGAAGGGTCCGATGGAATTAGCAGTTGAAGAGCTCTTGAAAGATCTGCTGGGAGACCAAGGGTGGTCACCAATGTTCATTGTTGAATGCGCACACAGATCCCAGGCTGCATGACCTAAGCCAGGAGCCTAACCTAGACCGATAATAGGAATGATTATTAACTACAGGGATAGAGACATGGTGTTGCGTGTCGTGCGCGACAAGCAAGAACTAAAGATGGGGTCCAGTGTGATCTGCATTTTCCTGACTACACCCTGGCAATCCAGCAGGAAAGACGAACATTTATAGGAGTGAAGAAAATGCGAGAGCGCAAAATACCATAGGCAATGCTATACCCAGCCAGGCTACGGTTGCAACACAAAAACAAAACCTACTTCTTTGCTTTCCAGAGGAGGCGGTCGCCTTCGTGGAAGGGAACATCCCCTGACCGATAAGCAGCCGCCAGAAGTAGACGAAGATCGATCATGGGTGAACTTTCAAGGAAACACGGGATTGACGGTGAGCACCTGGCACACCAACGTTCTTCATTATGTGCAAAACAGAGGGGGTCTGGGAAACTTTCTACCAGCACGAACACAGCACATTGGCTTGTTCTTGGGTGGATGGCCCCTGGGCGAGTCTCAACCAAGTCTTTAGCTCACTGTTCTTTTCACAGAGGTGACATTTCCCTGCATATCAGTCTTTTTCCTGCCCAGGGGCAGTCCAGCACCGAAATGCTAGGCAATTCTCCTCGGAACTAGAGTACCACAGCAACCCCATACAAGTGTTTCAGCCTAGTTGGGCATCATCAGCGAGGTGAAGCTGTGCCTCTCAGAGCAGTGAGCAAGGGGTCCACGTTTGGTTTTCCCGTCTTCATTATGTGTATTGGTAACGTAATTTGGTAACGCAAAATGACTAACCGGCAAGACATTATCGAGATCAGGGACCCTGGCCGCCACTGCAGTGGCTGTCCCCCAATGCGAGTGCATAGTTGAGTTAAGTGTGTTAGGTTGGGGCGGAGAGAAGGGCTTAAGGCCATGCATGGTTGAAGTTTGGGGAACAATGGGGGGGGGGGGGGTTGGTCAACTGGGGAAGTTGGGATAAAAAGTTGAAAAAAAGCACAGATTAACTGCGATAAGTCCCAGTATTGTTGACAAATTGCGCAGAGGCGTGAAGATGATATGGAAGCATGTGAGAGATGATGGCTGATAAAGGGTTAACAGGAATAAATGTGTTTAGCTGGAATGTGAGAGGCCTTGGAATGCCTGTGAAGATGACAACATTAATGGCATATCTGAACAGACAAGGGGCACGGTTATTATTCTTGCAGGAAACGCACTTACTTGACCACCAGGCAAGTAAACCTGACCCCGGGTGGGGGGGGAGGGGGTCATCGGCATTACACTTCCTATTCAGCAAGATCCCGGGGTGTTATGACTCTGATACATAGATCATTACCATTTACCCACTATGCGACAGAGACCGATTCTGGGGGTAGATATGTGGTGGTGCATGGGAAACTGGGCAGCACCTAAGTCTTATTAATTAATGTATATGGACCCAACATTGACGACCTGGAGTATCTTGCAGAGGTCTTTCAGAAATGTCCCAGGTACCCCACTGCGCAAGTAATATGCGGAGGGGACTTTAACACCATATTAGATGTGGACTTGGCTAGAACATCGACCGCACCCAGATCCCTAACAGGCACAGCACGTATTATACAGACCCATATCTCTGACCTGAGGCTGAGAGACGCATAGCGATCATTACATGGGGCACGTAGGGCTTATACCTTTCAATCAGTCCATGATATGCACTCTAGGATAGACCTGTGGCTGGTATCCCAGAGGGCTCTAGGTTGGGTGACGGAAACCGAGATACTGCCCAGAACTCCGTCGGACCACTCACGAATAACAATGCTGCTAGATAGCCCTGGGGGAGCCCCACAAAGGGCACCCTGGCGGTTCAAGGCGGCAGCACTGGCAGATCCTGTTTTTAGAACTAACGTCTCGCAACATATCACCAAAGTTTTTGAAAACAATGTGGTGTCTGTATCCCGATACGCGGTCCAATGGCAGGCGTTCAAGGCCTATATCAGAGGTATTGCTATGTCCACGGAGCTGGGAGTTCTTCGAGATATACACAGGGAACCCGAGAGGAAGGAAGTGATACTAGCCAACCTTCAGTCACAGAACGCGAATACCCCAACAGCACAGATTAATGCAGACATTAAAACGCAGCTGGACGAATTCCGTGAAGCAGCTGACAGGGTGCTGCGTTATTTCGACAGGCCAGCTGAGGAGTGCAGGTATGGAGAGCAGGAAAGACCGGGTAAGCTCTTGGCACATATGGTACACAGTTAAAAGGGGAGCACAAATATTCTGTGCATAGCCAGGAACGATGGGGTGGTGGTTACGAAACAGGAAGAGATTAGGGACGTGTTCTATGACTTTTATGCTAAATTGTACTCCCCCCCCCCCAGAGTACAGCCTCAGATAGTGAAATAGACAGTTACTTAGCTAAAATACCAACCACACTCCTATCAGGCGAGGCTTGTGATGCCCTAGATACTATAAAGAACCTCCCTAGCAGGAAAGCTTTGGGCTTGGACGGGCTAAGTGTAGAATTCTATAGGGAATTTATGGATGTGCTGGCTCCCCATCTCCTCACGATGTGGACTGAAGCGTTGGAAACTGCCAGACTGCCAGACACAATGCACAAGGCGATAATTTCCCTACTTCTGAAGCTGGGGAAACCACCTGAGGAATGTGGATCATATCGACCACTGTCCCTCATTAACACAGACGTGAAGATTTTCGCTAAAATACTGGCTACCCAGCTGAACCCTCTGATGCCGTACATGGTACATGATGATCAAGCGGGATTCGTGCAGGGCAGATCCACGTCAACTAATAAACAGAGGTGCTATAACATTGGCAAGAATTCCGAAAAAGATACGAAAGGGGCTACGATCACTCTAGATATGCAAAAACCCTTTGACACTGTGTATTGGCCCTTCCTATTTAGAGTGCTGAGCAACTATGGTTTCGGCCCAAACTTTATCAAATGGGTTTGTGTCCTCTACACACAACCGTTTGCGAGGGTAAATATTAACGGGGTGTTAGCGCCAATTCTGGAACTGGAGGAAGGGACGAGACAGGGTTGCCCTTTATCCCCACTGCTGTTCGTGTTAGTGATAGAGCCACTGGCTGACCTCTTAAGAGCACAGCACACTCGGGCGGGGATAACTGTAGCCAGGAAAGTGGAGTGGGTGGCCCTTTATGCAGACAACCATGCTATGTGTGAGTGAAACGAGAGGTATCTGCAGAGAATACTAGCAGTAGTACGAGAATTTGGGGAATATTTGTGCCTCCGACTGAACGTTAACAAGTCTGAAATATTTCCTCTGACCGAAGCTACAAATGAGCCTGTAAATCTACACGGACTCAAATGGGTCCCCCTACTGGTAAAATACTTTGGTGTGCAAATAGCTTGCACACCACAGTTGGTGCGCTCCCTCAACTATGATGATTTGGTGGACAAGCTCTGCGCCAAGATCAACCGCTGGAATTAACTCCCTATCTCATTTATGGGTCGACTGGACCTAATCAAGATGATTATTCTGCCTAAGTTATTCTATTTGATTAGCACAGTACCATTGTGGCCGGGGAGACTTTTACTATCTAAGATACAGGGAGTATGTACAACGTTCATTTGGAAGGGGCAAGCGCGTTTGAGCTGGAAACATCTAACAAGGCCATATGACCAAGGGGGGCTGGCGGCCCCCGATTTCAAACTCTACTTCCTGGTTGTGCAGGCTTATTTTGCGGTGTACTGGTTGGAGGGAGGATCTGGAGCACCTCATGTAGCACAGGAAGCACAAGGGAAAAACCCTGCTCATCTCCTACACTTGCTAGCCGAAGGGAAGTCGGAGAGTGAGAATCAAAGGAACCCTGTCCGAGTCATGCACCAGGCGTGGACCAGGCTAGTTTGTCACCCTAGTAACCGCATAATGTATTATTCAGACATGCCTGTCTGGGGTGCGCCATACCTGCCCCCGAAGATGGATGCAGACCTCGCTACACACTGGCGAGAGAGGGGAATACAACACTTCAAAGATTTATTCTGCGATGGCCAATTCACAACCTGGGACAAAATTAAGACAATCATTGGGGATACCCAGTCACAGAAATTACAGTACCTCAGATTGCGCTTGGCACTAACGAATACATGGGATGGGTTCCCCGGTGAACCACCCTCACACCTGAGTTTGAGGTACGCATTATCTCCGAGTAGGACTAAGAAGACAGCCTCAGCGTTGTACAAGCTCACATTGTCAACCAGAAAGTCACCAACACCAGACATTAAAGGGGAGTGGGAAAAGGATCTGGGGATAACTCTAACAGACATGCACTGGGCGCAATTGTGCAGATTAACAAAACATATCTCCTGCAACTCCAGGTACCGACTAATCCATTTTAAGATGGTGAACAGAGTGCACCTCACCCCAACCCGCCTGAAGAGGATGTACCCCGCAACAGAAGGGAAATGTCCTAGGTGCGGGAGCGAGGAAGCAGATTTACCCCACATGTTCTGGTCTTGTGGAACGTTTACAGAGTACTGGACAGGTGTATGCGGAGCATTGGACGAAATGTTGGAGTGGGAACCGGGAGTATGCCTATTGGGCTTTGTAGGTCAAATGAACCCAGTCTGCAGCAGACTCCTAAACCCAGGCATGCTCCTAGCCAAGTGCACCATACTTGTACGCTGGAAGAGCAGGGATCCACGCTCGATGAAAGAGTGGATGAGTGATATGACCTGGGTGAACGATAATTAAGTCTATTCCAATCTACTGCCTCAGGCGAATCGACCAAAAGACATCTGGGGTGGATTTACGCAATACCTGCTCGATAAAAGCGAGAGGGAAGACAACCAAGGTGAAGTACAATGATGTATGTAATATAAACGCCTGTTTGATTTTACAACTGTACAACTGGAACACTGTAATATAACTGAAAGTAATGCAATGCGATGACTCTGTGCAAAGTTAAATGAACGTTTTTTTTAAAAAAAGTGTATACTAAGACCATGCAGGCTCTGATTGCACTGCACTTTGTGGAAAACACCAGTGAAAAGGAACTTAATTGTTTGGGCACATACACACTCAAGCTGGATCTCAATGTTCACTGTGATCAGCCTTAAAAAATGTGAACACTGGATACAGTAACTCAATAGTCACATGTGAGGCTTAATAAGTGTACAGAATGGTCACCTATTTCTAACGAATAAACAATAGCTTGGGTTTTTGAGATGGCCAGAATGCGTGGGTGAACTTGTAGGACAGAAACCTTTTCAATGCTTAGACTGATGAAAAAGAGCAAGGGAGGCTAGTGAACAACACTGGCAATGAGGATATTAGGCGCCAGTGATCACCACGTTATTTGCATAGTCCCTACTCTCTGCTCGATATAAGGGAGTACAGACTTCGGATGCTCTCCGCCGGGCCCTTCCTGAACCCCCTCAGCTCACAACAGAAGGCCCGCAACACATGGGGTGTGCTCCCTAGACCACAGTAACATGCCAAAAGGGACAGCTTCCAAGAAAAGCGGAGCAATGGATAAGTTCACTAAACCTACTTCAAAATTCGGTGGCACGGGGGACAGCTGCTCAAACAGCTCAGCATCATCGACCCCGACACCAGTCATCATGGATCTACAGAGCCTCTTTACCTCAACGCAACAAGGATTTGCAGCTATCAACGCTAACGTCACAACAATCCGCACCCAGCTGGAAAAAGCCACGCTGCGCATAACAGCGACAGAGACTAGGATCAGCACAGTGGAAGACACGCTTGTGGCACTACAGAACACAGTGATGAATATGGCAAAGGATTTGGGCACTGTCAAATTGAAGTGCAAAGATTTGGAAGCAAGATCCTGCAGAAACAACATACAGATTATAGGGGTCCCAGAGGATGCATTGAAGGGTCCGATGGAATTAGCAGTTGAAGAGCTCTTGAAAGATCTGCTGGGAGACCAAGGGTGGTCACCAATGTTCATTGTTGAATGCGCACACAGATCCCAGGCTGCATGACCTAAGCCAGGAGCCTAACCTAGACCGATAATAGGAATGATTATTAACTACAGGGATAGAGACATGGTGTTGCGTGTCGTGCGCGACAAGCAAGAACTAAAGATGGGGTCCAGTGTGATCTGCATTTTCCTGACTACACCCTGGCAATCCAGCAGGAAAGACGAACATTTATAGGAGTGAAGAAAATGCGAGAGCGCAAAATACCATAGGCAATGCTATACCCAGCCAGGCTACGGTTGCAACACAAAAACAAAACCTACTTCTTTGCTTTCCAGAGGAGGCGGTCGCCTTCGTGGAAGGGAACATCCCCTGACCGATAAGCAGCCGCCAGAAGTAGACGAAGATCGATCATGGGTGAACTTTCAAGGAAACACGGGATTGACGGTGAGCACCTGGCACACCAACGTTCTTCATTATGTGCAAAACAGAGGGGGTCTGGGAAACTTTCTACCAGCACGAACACAGCACATTGGCTTGTTCTTGGGTGGATGGCCCCTGGGCGAGTCTCAACCAAGTCTTTAGCTCACTGTTCTTTTCACAGAGGTGACATTTCCCTGCATATCAGTCTTTTTCCTGCCCAGGGGCAGTCCAGCACCGAAATGCTAGGCAATTCTCCTCGGAACTAGAGTACCACAGCAACCCCATACAAGTGTTTCAGCCTAGTTGGGCATCATCAGCGAGGTGAAGCTGTGCCTCTCAGAGCAGTGAGCAAGGGGTCCACGTTTGGTTTTCCCGTCTTCATTATGTGTATTGGTAACGTAATTTGGTAACGCAAAATGACTAACCGGCAAGACATTATCGAGATCAGGGACCCTGGCCGCCACTGCAGTGGCTGTCCCCCAATGCGAGTGCATAGTTGAGTTAAGTGTGTTAGGTTGGGGCGGAGAGAAGGGCTTAAGGCCATGCATGGTTGAAGTTTGGGGAACAATGGGGGGGGGGGTTGGTCAACTGGGGAAGTTGGGATAAAAAGTTGAAAAAAAGCACAGATTAACTGCGATAAGTCCCAGTATTGTTGACAAATTGCGCAGAGGCGTGAAGATGATATGGAAGCATGTGAGAGATGATGGCTGATAAAGGGTTAACAGGAATAAATGTGTTTAGCTGGAATGTGAGAGGCCTTGGAATGCCTGTGAAGATGACAACATTAATGGCATATCTGAACAGACAAGGGGCACGGTTATTATTCTTGCAGGAAACGCACTTACTTGACCACCAGGCAAGTAAACCTGACCCCGGGTGGGGGGGGAGGGGGTCATCGGCATTACACTTCCTATTCAGCAAGATCCCGGGGTGTTATGACTCTGATACATAGATCATTACCATTTACCCACTATGCGACAGAGACCGATTCTGGGGGTAGATATGTGGTGGTGCATGGGAAACTGGGCAGCACCTAAGTCTTATTAATTAATGTATATGGACCCAACATTGACGACCTGGAGTATCTTGCAGAGGTCTTTCAGAAATGTCCCAGGTACCCCACTGCGCAAGTAATATGCGGAGGGGACTTTAACACCATATTAGATGTGGACTTGGCTAGAACATCGACCGCACCCAGATCCCTAACAGGCACAGCACGTATTATACAGACCCATATCTCTGACCTGAGGCTGAGAGACGCATAGCGATCATTACATGGGGCACGTAGGGCTTATACCTTTCAATCAGTCCATGATATGCACTCTAGGATAGACCTGTGGCTGGTATCCCAGAGGGCTCTAGGTTGGGTGACGGAAACCGAGATACTGCCCAGAACTCCGTCGGACCACTCACGAATAACAATGCTGCTAGATAGCCCTGGGGGAGCCCCACAAAGGGCACCCTGGCGGTTCAAGGCGGCAGCACTGGCAGATCCTGTTTTTAGAACTAACGTCTCGCAACATATCACCAAAGTTTTTGAAAACAATGTGGTGTCTGTATCCCGATACGCGGTCCAATGGCAGGCGTTCAAGGCCTATATCAGAGGTATTGCTATGTCCACGGAGCTGGGAGTTCTTCGAGATATACACAGGGAACCCGAGAGGAAGGAAGTGATACTAGCCAACCTTCAGTCACAGAACGCGAATACCCCAACAGCACAGATTAATGCAGACATTAAAACGCAGCTGGACGAATTCCGTGAAGCAGCTGACAGGGTGCTGCGTTATTTCGACAGGCCAGCTGAGGAGTGCAGGTATGGAGAGCAGGAAAGACCGGGTAAGCTCTTGGCACATATGGTACACAGTTAAAAGGGGAGCACAAATATTCTGTGCATAGCCAGGAACGATGGGGTGGTGGTTACGAAACAGGAAGAGATTAGGGACGTGTTCTATGACTTTTATGCTAAATTGTACTCCCCCCCCCCAGAGTACAGCCTCAGATAGTGAAATAGACAGTTACTTAGCTAAAATACCAACCACACTCCTATCAGGCGAGGCTTGTGATGCCCTAGATACTATAAAGAACCTCCCTAGCAGGAAAGCTTTGGGCTTGGACGGGCTAAGTGTAGAATTCTATAGGGAATTTATGGATGTGCTGGCTCCCCATCTCCTCACGATGTGGACTGAAGCGTTGGAAACTGCCAGACTGCCAGACACAATGCACAAGGCGATAATTTCCCTACTTCTGAAGCTGGGGAAACCACCTGAGGAATGTGGATCATATCGACCACTGTCCCTCATTAACACAGACGTGAAGATTTTCGCTAAAATACTGGCTACCCAGCTGAACCCTCTGATGCCGTACATGGTACATGATGATCAAGCGGGATTCGTGCAGGGCAGATCCACGTCAACTAATAAACAGAGGTGCTATAACATTGGCAAGAATTCCGAAAAAGATACGAAAGGGGCTACGATCACTCTAGATATGCAAAAACCCTTTGACACTGTGTATTGGCCCTTCCTATTTAGAGTGCTGAGCAACTATGGTTTCGGCCCAAACTTTATCAAATGGGTTTGTGTCCTCTACACACAACCGTTTGCGAGGGTAAATATTAACGGGGTGTTAGCGCCAATTCTGGAACTGGAGGAAGGGACGAGACAGGGTTGCCCTTTATCCCCACTGCTGTTCGTGTTAGTGATAGAGCCACTGGCTGACCTCTTAAGAGCACAGCACACTCGGGCGGGGATAACTGTAGCCAGGAAAGTGGAGTGGGTGGCCCTTTATGCAGACAACCATGCTATGTGTGAGTGAAACGAGAGGTATCTGCAGAGAATACTAGCAGTAGTACGAGAATTTGGGGAATATTTGTGCCTCCGACTGAACGTTAACAAGTCTGAAATATTTCCTCTGACCGAAGCTACAAATGAGCCTGTAAATCTACACGGACTCAAATGGGCCCCCCTACTGGTAAAATACTTTGGTGTGCAAATAGCTTGCACACCACAGTTGGTGCGCTCCCTCAACTATGATGATTTGGTGGACAAGCTCTGCGCCAAGATCAACCGCTGGAATTAACTCCCTATCTCATTTATGGGTCGACTGGACCTAATCAAGATGATTATTCTGCCTAAGTTATTCTATTTGATTAGCACAGTACCATTGTGGCCGGGGAGACTTTTACTATCTAAGATACAGGGAGTATGTACAACGTTCATTTGGAAGGGGCAAGCGCGTTTGAGCTGGAAACATCTAACAAGGCCATATGACCAAGGGGGGCTGGCGGCCCCCGATTTCAAACTCTACTTCCTGGTTGTGCAGGCTTATTTTGCGGTGTACTGGTTGGAGGGAGGATCTGGAGCACCTCATGTAGCACAGGAAGCACAAGGGAAAAACCCTGCTCATCTCCTACACTTGCTAGCCGAAGGGAAGTCGGAGAGTGAGAATCAAAGGAACCCTGTCCGAGTCATGCACCAGGCGTGGACCAGGCTAGTTTGTCACCCTAGTAACCGCATAATGTATTATTCAGACATGCCTGTCTGGGGTGCGCCATACCTGCCCCCGAAGATGGATGCAGACCTCGCTACACACTGGCGAGAGAGGGGAATACAACACTTCAAAGATTTATTCTGCGATGGCCAATTCACAACCTGGGACAAAATTAAGACAATCATTGGGGATACCCAGTCACAGAAATTACAGTACCTCAGATTGCGCTTGGCACTAACGAATACATGGGATGGGTTCCCCGGTGAACCACCCTCACACCTGAGTTTGAGGTACGCATTATCTCCGAGTAGGACTAAGAAGACAGCCTCAGCGTTGTACAAGCTCACATTGTCAACCAGAAAGTCACCAACACCAGACATTAAAGGGGAGTGGGAAAAGGATCTGGGGATAACTCTAACAGACATGCACTGGGCGCAATTGTGCAGATTAACAAAACATATCTCCTGCAACTCCAGGTACCGACTAATCCATTTTAAGATGGTGAACAGAGTGCACCTCACCCCAACCCGCCTGAAGAGGATGTACCCCGCAACAGAAGGGAAATGTCCTAGGTGCGGGAGCGAGGAAGCAGATTTACCCCACATGTTCTGGTCTTGTGGAACGTTTACAGAGTACTGGACAGGTGTATGCGGAGCATTGGACGAAATGTTGGAGTGGGAACCGGGAGTATGCCTATTGGGCTTTGTAGGTCAAATGAACCCAGTCTGCAGCAGACTCCTAAACCCAGGCATGCTCCTAGCCAAGTGCACCATACTTGTACGCTGGAAGAGCAGGGATCCACGCTCGATGAAAGAGTGGATGAGTGATATGACCTGGGTGAACGATAATTAAGTCTATTCCAATCTACTGCCTCAGGCGAATCGACCAAAAGACATCTGGGGTGGATTTACGCAATACCTGCTCGATAAAAGCGAGAGGGAAGACAACCAAGGTGAAGTACAATGATGTATGTAATATAAACGCCTGTTTGATTTTACAACTGTACAACTGGAACACTGTAATATAACTGAAAGTAATGCAATGCGATGACTCTGTGCAAAGTTAAATGAACGTTTTTTTTTAAAAAAGTGTATACTAAGACCATGCAGGCTCTGATTGCACTGCACTTTGTGGAAAACACCAGTGAAAAGGAACTTAATTGTTTGGGCACATACACACTCAAGCTGGATCTCAATGTTCACTGTGATCAGCCTTAAAAAATGTGAACACTGGATACAGTAACTCAATAGTCACATGTGAGGCTTAATAAGTGTACAGAATGGTCACCTATTTCTAACGAATAAACAATAGCTTGGGTTTTTGAGATGGCCAGAATGCGTGGGTGAACTTGTAGGACAGAAACCTTTTCAATGCTTAGACTGATGAAAAAGACTTTAAAGTGAATTTAGCCCTGCAAAGTACACATAATTGTTCATGTCAAACAGAAGGGAAAAGAAGGCCCAACCACTCGGCTTAAAGAACATCAATTTGTGAAACAATATTTGTTAAAAAAAAAAAAGAACGCAGGCTTTGAAGTTTAAATTAATGAAGAGACAGTTTCATACTGCGTATTTCAATTTCACCTTCATTATGTCCACCACCTCCTGCTTAACTCTTGAGAGCTCCTGCTGAAGGCTCTTGCGTTCGTCTTCACTGGCTCTTTCAATAGCTTTAATCTGCTCATCCATTTGCACTTTCCCCTTCTTCCTGGCTTCCTCCGTTTTCTGGGAAGTACGGAGAGCTTTCTCAAGCTCCTCAAACGCTGAAGAGGGATAAAAAGCATAAACTGAGTCCACACTTGGGCTAGCAACACTAAGTCTTTGACAATCTCTTCATGCACTAAAAACTATAAGACCTACTTTGCAAAGATCCAGGATACAAAAAGTACCTAAACAGAGAGGCTATCAGATGGAGAAGACAAGCTATGATCCAACACATAAAGGTACACATTTTTATGTCAATTAAGAATATCTTGCAGACTAATGTGGTTTAAGTCAAATAACAATGGCATGACCCAACATCTAAAACGGGGAATAGCATCAAATATGTTTCTGGATCACAGCTCAGGCACACCACATAACCATGTTTTCTCTCACATTGCAGGACATAATCTTACCGTGGGCATTAACATTTTGCAAGACATATTTCAACACGTCAGATGAAAGGGGCTCCCTCAAAATGGTGCCCATAAACTTCACAAGTCCACGTTAACAACAACGTCCTACAAGCAGATGCTGACTCCACATTTCACATTTTTACAAATTAATATCAAACATTTTAAAGAGTTATCTATTGCTTGGTAAACATGTTCTAGTCGGCTAATATTCCACGTGGAAACTCTTTCACAGAGACAGACAATGATGTCACACATGAAGCATTCTAGACTTGGATACCAAGCTTTACATTCCTAATAATTTAATATTCTAGGCAAATGTAATAAAGGCTGCAGACTCATTATGACCTAGAAGTAATACAAGTACATTATGGCCTACCTGCTGTTGCACCTATATCAAGAAGATGCAAATAGGACAAATCAAGTTTACGCATGTTGTAGTAATGTGCCTCCTGTACATTACGTCATGCTTAGCTGTCGTGAGGTCGCATGGAATGTTGGAGTATTGGTGGGGTCTGTGTTCTGTGGGTTACAACACCTCTCCCCCCCCCCCGTTCGTTCACCACAGCACATGCAAAAGTGGAACACTAGATGTGTGTTATGATGAGGTATCCTTAGAACCTACCTGTGTTCCATCAGAACGCCGGACATCTTACGCTCTGATCCGGAGAGTGTGTCGGCATTCCACGACTGGCGGTTCCCACCTCCGGGGGCCCTACAATAAAGCTCTTATACAAATCCTTTTTGTGCCGTGCCTCTTTACAACAATTGGCGACGAGGCACCCCTAGGAACCCTGTGGCCCCCAGAGTGCACCTGATGTACTTCCAGCCAGCCCTGCAGCCTAACGGCAGCCCCACGAAGACACGGCACCTGGCACCTCTGTCTGCTGTGGCCTCCTGTCTTGTCGAGCGCCCCAGTCTATGCACGATCCAGCGCTGAGCTCCGCTCTAATCAAGGTACCCTTTTTAATACATTTTTAAGGGTTTACAAGGGACCTCGACTGTATACAACGAGCGCATCTTACGAATCACCAACAGTGATTCGAGAAAAGGACCTAGGAGCGTAAGATTGCGTGAAGCCATTTTGTATTTTGGGCCTTGGTCTCCATAGCGACCAAACGCTGCGGAGTCTCGCTTCCAGCTACAGTAAATACTCGCGGGCCGGCTCGCCTCATTACATGTATGCAACAGACAATGAACAGTGCACGCCTCGCTCTGCGCTCCTCCACGAGTTTATCTAAGCACTAACTGACCATCCGAAACCAAGATTTGACTAAAGGAGGCAGTCGTGGCTTACTCCGAAACAACGCACTTGCATTTAACTGCACATGCATCAGTGATTCAATTTCTTGCTCCATTTAAAGCCCCAGCTAGCAACTGTTGAACCTTGTCCACCTCTCAGGCTGGGGCACTCAAATCAATCGTACTATTCCAGGACACAGTAATACCCACAATAACCACGCTTTGCCCCCACTCAACCAGGCATGCAGAACATTCCATATCCTGCAAAGTTTCTCCCCTGCCCAGGGACTCCAGCGTGCCCGTGGGAGCAATGGCTCAACTGCTTTCAGGTCTACCTAAGAGCCATTGGCTGCAACAAATTCAACGACGACCTTAAGAAAGCAACCCTCCTGAACTGTATAGGAGCAGAAGCTCTGAGAATATTTCGGGCACTTCCTGAGCCTGATGATGTTGGGGGAGATGGCAACCGGATGTTTGACACCGCCTTAGTCAAGCTCACCAAACACTTCGGCAGCAAGATAAATGTAGTGCTAGAGAGATATACCTTTTTTTCCAGAAAGCAATTGAAGGGCGAATCGGTTGATTCCTACTTAGCATCCCTCAGGGTGCTCATGTCCACCTGCAACTTCACGGGCGTCGGCGACGAGTATCTGAGAGACCAACTTGTGCTTCACGTGGCTGATCCTCGCATACAGCAGAGGCTATGGCAGACAAGGAACCCCTCACTGGACCAAGCCACTGAAATAGTGAGGAGTATGGAATTCGGAGATCAGTGCATGAAGGAAAGACTGATCTAGAAAGAAAATATTGAAGTGAAATCCATAGAAACTAGCCCCAAAGTCGACTCTGGAACAACCGTGGTGGCAGCTGTGAGAAAAGCTTCTCGGAGTTCAATAATCAATTCCGGAAGAGGAAGGGTCTCAATGTACGATAATCAAAATCCCGCACGCTGCCCAAAATGCGGGTGGTATAAACAACACGACACCAGCGTATGTCCCGCAGCGAATGGTGAATGCTACAAATGTGGCATGTTAGGACATTTTGCCTAAATCTGTAGAAATACCCGAGGCAGATCCGGTAGATTCGGTAATGTCTCCATTCGGCGGATTTGGTTCTGCAAAAACGGTGGACAGCGATCAAGTGTCTGATAGCATTTTGTCGATCAACCAAGCACCCCCACAAGTACAAATCCTCACTGTCACCTCTATACAAGAGTGCAACGATCCCTGGGTCAATATGTACGTAAATGACATACCTCTACGAGTGATGGTGGACACAGGTTCCCCGTATACCATGGTAGATGTCGAGACATTTCTGAAGGTGCTGTCTGACAAAATCCACGATTTACGGAACTCCCCAGTGAGAGCTACCGGTTATGGGAAAACCACCATCGACATCACTGGGTACACCTGGGTTAGGCTTAGATTCAACAACAGAGAAACATACTGCAAGCTGTTTGTAGCCAAAAACGGATCCTCAGTAGTAGGCTGGGAAGAGTAAGCTGCCCTCTGGGTAAAAATCCACCCTGGAGAAGAAGTCCCAGATTTGAGTGTACTCAAAGACAATACCAACATTAATTCTACCTTAGTTGAACAATTCCCCAAGGTATTTTCCAACAAAATTGGACTCCTCAAGGGCTTTCAACACAAGATCGTACTGAAGAAAGGTGCCATTCCTGTAGCCCATTGAGTCTGTGGAATCCCCTTCGGGACCAAAGAAGTCCTAAGAAAGGAACTCGCACGTCTGTGCGATGAGAACATTATCCAGCCGATTGAGAGCTCTGAATGGCTCGCCCCTATCGCCCTAGTAAAAAAAAAACCTGACAACTCCATAAGAATGTGTGTGAACTTGAGGGACCTGAACAAGATTATATGGATCGACAGGTAACCCCTTCCCAATATATGTGAGCTTCTCTCAACCATGAAACCAGCAAAGTACTTTAGCACCCTAGACCTCTCCTCTGCGTATCACCAAATCGCATTGGAGGAAAACTCTAAAGCCCTCACGTCCTTTGTTACACCGTTGGGAGCGTTCAAGTTCAACAGAATGCCCTTGGGAACTTGCCTCAGCAGCGGCAGTGTTCCAGAGATTAATGTCGCACTTATTCGGAGGCCTTGACGGAGTACAATGTTTTCAAGATGACATCCTCATATCAGCGAAAACAGAAGAGGAGCATGACGCTAAACTTATGGGTGTTTTACAAGTGATTAAAAAAAGTGGGCTCACCCTTAAGTTGGAGAAATGCAACATAAAGTGTAATCAAGTTTCCTACCTCGGCCATTCCATTGACGCCAGAGGCATCAGTCCCAAGAAGAAACTCATGGACACTATATTGAACCTTGCCGAACCTCTAAATAAGGATCAGTTGAGGAGTTTCCTCGGCATGACAGAGTATTACTCCAAATTTTTAAGTAATTATGCCAACAAAACAAAAAACATGAGGAACCTCATGAAGAAGACATCAAAGTTCGAATGGTCCATAGAGTGTAGCAACGAATTTGAAGTACTTAAAACCAATATCAATCAAGCTCCGGCCTTAAGTATGTTTGACTGCAACGCTAGGACAATGGTATCAGTGAATGCCAGTAAGATCGGGCTTGGTGGGGTCCTAGAACAACAACAGAATGGAAGCATTGTGACCATCGCTTTTGCACCAAGGGTACTAAGAGGTGCTGAGTTAAACTATTCCACCATCGAGAGGGAAGCCCACAACCATGGTCCACAAAACCAAGCAGCCGATGCGAGTCAGGATGCACAGGACACAGACTGAAATTTCTGATGAAGACATCATAGCTGTCATCAACCCTGCCATTCCCCCAGATGAATGGAAAAACATCACCAACAGTGACTCAGAACAACAAGAAATCAGAAGAGCTGTAACCAATGACTGGGCAGAAGTTGGGCAAAGCCTGGCGGATTTCACACCTTTCAAGGAAGAAATTTCCATGGACGAAAAACATATCTATAGAGGCAACAGAGTAATTCCGGCTGTGGCACTTAGGAAGAGACTACTTGATTTGGCGCATGAGGGGCATCTGGGGAGGAGTTTGACAAAAAACAGGGTGAGTAACTATTGGTGGCCCAACATTTGGAAAGAAGCAATAGTCAAAAATTGCCCCGCCTGCGCCACCAGTGACAAAACTAAGGTGTTAAGGAAGACTCCTCTCCAACCTGTAGAACCCCCAAGAAGTGTGTGGTCAAAACTTGCAATAGATATCATGGGTCCTTTTGAAAATCTAGAGGCAGTGAGAATATACATTAGTGTGATCATAGATTATACTTCCAAATGGACCGAATGGGGGATAGTAGAGACAAGTGTAACTACAAAAAAAGTCACATACTTTCTAACCAAGATCTTCAACAGGGAGGGTGACCCCAAAGATTTGGGGCCTCATTACACGTTGTGCGGTAAAAATCAGAATTTTACGGCATGGCGCTATTAGCATGTCCGCCCTCGCAAAAGACCGCTAATAGCGTCCCATTACGAGTTCGCGGACACGAGCATAGCGCCATGCCGTAAATGACATTACCGCCATGCCGCAAAAGTCCACAAAATGCCCATTACCAGCTTCGACCACAGTGCTGATAGCACCTCATCCCTCACGCAACATGCTAATAGCGGTCACCGCTATTAGCGGACACCGTTAAAAAGCGGAACCGGAAATAGCGTCATCGCACAGGAACGGGAAAGAGAACGGCGGCCATCTTTAAAAACACAATCCATTGCCATCCTCTGCATCCAGGACATCTTTCCGGAGAACTCTGACCAAAAACCATCCAGGACTGCCTGAAGATGTCAAAGGCCCTGAAAAAATCCTCTGATCGACAGCGGAAAGAGAAATTCACACCAGAGGAGCTCATAATGCTGACTAGCACACTTGCAGCCAATGCGGAGGTCGTATTCGCCAATGATATGCGCCAGGAGGCGATCATCAAGAAAAAGGCCATCTGGGACGAAGTTGCCCGCAAAGTTAGTGCGGTGGGCACTACCACCCGCAGCGTGAAGGACTGCCGCAAGAGGTGGGACGACCTCCAGCTACGTGTGCGGAATATCCGATCAGTCAACCGCAACCTTGCAATGGCCACAGGAGGAGACGCAGAATCACCTCTGAAGATGAAGGAGTGGGAGGAGACATGTGCCTCCACCATCGGAGTCGAAGCCATAGAGGGGGTCGGAGACATGGAGCATGGTGTGGCCATCTCATCTGATGGAGGTGAGTGAATACGTCAAATAATGCACAGTGAAGGGTGAGGGGGTACCCCAAACATGTGTTGATGACCAGGCCATTGGTCCTGCCACACACATACATGCATGCATCACCATATACACATGCAATACTGACCCATCAATGCATGACCAACCCGACATCCCCATGACAAGAATCACTGATGAATAGGCCCCAATGCATAGAGCAGCATGACATGAACATTCTGCATGAGGCACCTAGACCCATTAACAATGATGTACCCTATTTATGTCCTCCACAGGATCACCGACAGACACTGGAGACACAAGCACCGCAGCACGTACTCCCCCAGCAGCCAAAAAAGCCAGAATGCATGAGAGGGGTGACACCGCCACCACCTCCAGGGGAAGTGGGAGGACAGTCCATCTGCAGAGGGCCAAGGGCAGCAGGAGCACCATTGCATCACAGCCTGAGGGCACGGATCCTGCTGTAGCCGAACCCACGCAAGTGTGCCCCATCACTGCTGATATGAGCACGGAGGGCACGCACTCCGCAGCCACCAGCTCCACTGGGGAGGCAGCAGCCACCGCACCGGCCAGTGACAAGGAGGACGCAATCGACGTCCTACAACTCATCCATGACCCCAGCCCAACATGGTCCATTGAGGGGAGTTCGAGGGCAACGTCCGGATCTGCTACCCAGGGAGCACATGACACCCTCACTGTAGAAGGTGCATGGAGCCCTCAGCTGTCCTCACCAGATGCCGAGTGCATGGACCAGGGCGCACCGTCCAGCCCAGCAGCACCTACCACCCTGGCAGACCTTGCAACCATCAGCCGGAGGCAGGAAGACATGGCTGCGCTGGTCACCCAGCATGTGGCCGAGACAGGCCGTCTAAGGGATGACCTCCAAAAATATGCAGGGCAAACAAAGGAGGCCATGGAGGCCTGCACTGACAGGATATGCCAGGAGATGGGCCAACTCCGCCAGGCCATTTTACGTATTGGGGACATCATGGAGCAGCATCACCAACCCCCAACACAGGATCGACCGGGAACCTCCTCCTCAGCGAGTTCCCAGCAGACCAGCCCCCTGCGCCGCTCCCTGCGCAACCTGAGGCGCCCCGCATCACAGCAACTCAATGTCGGTGGGGGCCCTGATGCTTAGCTCCACCAAGGACCAGGTGGCACATGTGGTGCAGGAAACATTATAGACACCATAAGACTCACCTGGGTGTTTTGGGGGGGAGGGGGGTAAGGGTGCATTTGGGTGTTTTGGGGGGGAGGGGGGTAAGGGTGCATTTGGGTGTTTTGGGGGAGGGGGGTAAGGGTGCATTTGGGTGTTTTGGGGGGAGGGGGGTAAGGGTGCATTTGGGTGTTTTGGGGTGTTGCATTTCTTATCACATTCTGTTCAATACACAGTTGTTCTGAAGTTGAAACCCAAGCGTGGTCTCCATCATTGCGTATGTGTCATTTATCTTGGACAGGGTCCTTTATGGTACTCCAAACATATACCAGGGCAACAATATCCATCTCCGTCCATGCTTTTTCACCTTTGTGCCTGATGGGATTTCAGAATCAGATGTTGACGCACATCGTTGTGCCCTCTTGGCATTGCCTCTTGCATGTCCTGCCGGGGCATTCCACCTGTACTCATCCACATCCCCCATCATGCTCTTCTGGTGGTTGCATATCAACATCAGGTGGCATTGGCACATTCCATCATATGCACATTTTTTGGTGCTCTACACATGGCTTGGTTATCTTTGCCACTTTGACACGGCTGTACAGGAGTGCCTCACACAGGCTGCTTAGGCAGCGGAGCACTGTCATTGGAAGGCTGACTGCCAGCTCTATCATGACGCAGGTACGGGGATGTGCAATATTGTTGTCCTCTTCCTTCTGGTTCTGTGGGTTCCGTACAGGGGTTGGGAGCCACCTCCTCAGTGGATCGCTGGCATTGCCTGTATGGTGTGAGGAATGGGTACCTGTTACGGGTCACCTCTGGTGTGGGCTGTTGTTGTTGGTGCTGCACTGCTATCATGTAGTCAAGGCTGTCATGTCATGCTGCTGCTATTGGGACCATCTTGGTGTGGGAAAGGGTGTGGGTAGGGGTGTGGTGTGCTCTTTTGTGCTGCCTGTCTCCATTGCATGCACCTGTGCTGATTGTGTCCACCTGTAGTAGATGGGTACACTGCCCAGGTCTCTTAACGGGTGCTTTTCGATGCCGTTATTAGCGCCATGCCGGTAAGGGGTTTTTGGGCGTTTTACATGCCGCTAATGCCATGTCCGCATGGCTTGTGATGGCCTGGTATTAGCGCCATGGCACTAATTCCGGCCTGGGGGACGCGCGCCCGCGGCCTTGCCGCTATTAGTGGCACCGTAATTAACGGGTGCGCAGTTAGCGGTGGGTCCGGGTCGTGATTGACTTAGGGAATTAACGGTACCGGTAAATCTTTATCGGTACCGGTATTCCATTACCGCACAACGTGTAATGAGGCCCTTGGTCTCGGACAACGGGTCCCAATTTATATCATCAGAATTTCAAGAGTTCCTCAGAAACAGATCCATCAACCACGTCACAACATCTCTGTACCACCCGATCTCCAATGGACTGGTGGAGAGGATTAATAGACTCGTAAAAAGTGTGGTCCAGCTAGCCACAGCGAATGCCCTTCCATGGAGGGATACTCTCAAGAAACCTCTATATGCATATAGAACAACCCCACACACCACCACTAACGTGGATCCCTTTACCATGATGCGGGGCAGGGTCGCAACTAACCAACTAAGGCCAGCATGGATATTCATGGATACCGGTGAGGCAAGAATAGACATGGACCATTTACGTAAGAAAGTGAACGAGAAGCAAGAAAAATACAAAGCATATTATGATTCAAGCCATGGAGTCAGAGAAATGTCCATTCAAGAAGGAGACTGGGTCTGCGTCAAAGAACCAAGAAAAACACTCAAGGGAGAATCCAGCTTCAGGTCCCCACAAAGAGTCACACGTTGTCAAGGAAAATCCGTCATATTGGACGATGGAAAGAGATGGTCTGGGGACGATCTTGTAAAAATAACCAACGATGTCTGCAGACCCAGCACATCCAAAGACATTAACTATGGCACACTACTTCCTTCCTGATGGAACATCATGTCACAGACACACGGGTGATGATGAGCTCCATTCCGAAAATGATAGAACCTCTGTCGGAAGGTTGTCGAAAAGAAATCGGAAGATCATCCGAAATTTCAACAGCGACAACTTCTACTATTACCCCCATTATCACATATTGTTCTACATCCACCGCCACTTACGCCTTTCTGAGTTATCCCACACTGTATTTTTATTAAGAACAACATCCTCATTGTAGTCTTAGGGTAAGACTCTCCTTCTTATCCCTGTTAGATAGGCGGCGCAACAGCATAACCTATGGTGAGAACAGAGTGTTCTTCTGACCAGGGTGATCTGCAAGGAACACAATAACAGTTGTAATTCAATTGTGAAAAAGTGGCTCTATACCTGTCCTGTTTTGTGTGATATCGCGAATTGTATATGTAACAGGAAGGCCACAATCCCCATATGAGGTGTATTAACAATAACCAATAATCCTGGGTAGTTTGTAACAGTGAAAACGTCAGGTGTTCTAATGTGACTACTGTTACATTATGCTGACGGTTACCGTTACATTATTCTGATGGTGTGTGTGTGATGAATGAATGAATTAATGAATGGGGGGAAGACGTGTAGTAATGGGCCTCCTGTACATTACGGCATGTTTAGCCGTCAGTGGAATGTGATGGTGTCATTGGAATGTTGGTGTTGTTTGAAGGATGATGTATGTGTGTGACAGTTAGAGTGACCTGAGCTGGTGAGTGGATGGGCCAGTATTTTTCATCTGCTACAATAAGACTTGTGGCGTACATCTGAGCACAAATAAACATATCGACTTAACTGTTTCCTGCGCTGTGTTTGGAGGAAGAACCGCCATCTTGGTTACTTCACTGGCAATGAGTTTAAGGACCAGGAGCTGCAGCGGGGGAGCAGCACACAAAGGTACAGGCATTGCCCCCGAAAAGTTATCCCATCCACTGAAACACCAAAGGCTCTGGGTGCCTTGTTGGCCGGGCGGTGTAAGGTTAGCTGCTGCAAGTAGCCGTGCCCCAGAAGTTGGGTTGGGACCGGGAGAGGTGCAGTCAGGAGTGCTGTCTGGAGAAGCAGGCGTGAATCGTCCTGTGCGTGCTGTCCGGGTGGATTTTGGCTGTGATAAAGGGAGTCCAGTAGCAGCACTGCAGAGCAGGCAGCAATCTCATCCCTAGAGAGGAGTTGTGAAGTCCTAGGGCTGGGCGGTGCAGAAAGAGTCTCCTCTCTGCAGACACAGCGCCTGTGGGATCCGGTGTCTGCTGGAGAAGTGGTGGGTGCTGTTGTTGGAGATGACGATGAACTGTTCCCTGGGAGGGGGACGCAAAGAGCTGTGGGCTGGGCGGCACAGCAGCGGGGCCCTGGAGCTGGCAGAAGTGCTATTGTGGAGAAGCAAGCATGTCTGGAGAAATTGTGAGGGGAAGAGATGTTCTCCTGTCCGATCCAATAGCTGTGGGCTGGGTGGCGCAGCGGCTGAGCCATTTGGGCGGCAGAAGTAGTATTGTGGCTGAAGCAAACATGTCTGGAGAACCTGTTGAGGCACAGATGTTCTCCCTGTTCGATCTTGCAGGACAAATGGTGATATCACCAGCACTAACAGGAGCATCCCAGCCGTCAGCTGGAACGCAGCGTGAGTGCTGTGGAATGCAGCCCGTGTCCTACATTTGTTTCGGTTCCTGCTGCTGGCAAGCTTGGAGACGGGGAGCAGTTGTCAGAGTCTCTTGTCGCGATGGTGGATGGAGATGGGACAAGTGATTTGAAGGGGCTGAAAATGCGGCAGTCGGCCATCACGGAACAGTCATTTGAGGAGTGTGGGTCAGGAAGAGAACTAAAGAGACCTTGTGTCTCTGGTTTGTTTAGGGCCCAGGGGACCTGTCCCATCCGTACAGTGGGTAAACCTTTGTGTGGAGTTCTGTGAAAGTTGACGGGGTTTGGTAGACAATTTGAGGGAACTGGATCCAGATCTCTGGGTCTTTTATTTTCAGTTGAAAGCCCTCACCGTATCAGAGGACTAACCTGGTTTAGGTGTCTGGGGGAAGCCAGTAATTTTCATGTTGTGATGTTAGTGTTGTGGCCTCTGGGTTAGTATTCTGTTAGTGGGGTTGTCAATGGGTGAATGTGTGTCAGGGACCTGAGAGGTCAACTTTTGTTTCCATGTGATAATGTCCCTGCAGAAATGTCGCCATGCAACACCCCCGCAATCCCAGCTCCCATTTACCCCATATATTGTCGCCATACATAATGTCGCCTATGCCATTTCCCAGCGACTATATGTACAGCGACATTATCTATGGGGACAATATTACCTGATACCCACATTTTGCGTGTATGTGTATGTTGTGACCCGTGGTTTCCCTGATAGGTTGGAACACTCACTTACTGTCTGTGAATCTCTGCTGCCGAGGCTACCTAATCCTCCTTCTCAGGGTCTCAACCATCTAATCCTTTTGCATCATACTCTCCTCACCTCCGCGTTACTTGCCCTCTTTCTCGCCTATGGACGCCCTGCTACCGAGGCTTCTCACCCCTCCTCTAGAGAGCCTCATCCTTCCCTCCCTGTTAGCCTAAGGCTCTAGGTCCCTAGGCTCCTCAGATCCTGCTTTGGACCCAGATCTCTAATCCGTCTACGATCATTTTAAGTACGGGGTGGGTGGCTTCAGCAGTCAACCCCCTCCTTGTCATGAGCTCTGCCTGTCTCTCCCCTCCTCGCTGTCCTTCCTCTCCCATCCCCCTCTTCCTCTCCCTCCTCCCTCCTCCTTTTCTTTTCCCTCCCTCTCATCCTCATGCCCACCCCCATGACCTACACCCCCTGGCCTCTCCTTTCCCCTCACACTATCCCTCCTTGTCCCAACCTCATCCACCTCCCCACTGCCAAACCCTCCAACATCATTAATATTGCCCTCTGGAATGCCTGATCCATCTGCAATAAGGCCGCAGCGGCTATCAACTTTTTCTTCCGACTCTCCACTTCCTCTGCATCACCGGATTCCCCCCATCCCCTTCAATTCTACTGTTCCAACTTCTCTCTCCAACCCTTCTTCCTCCTTCACTCATTTCTCATGCCCCTCTGTACGCGGAGGCGGCATTGGTCTTATTTTCCACCCTAAATGTCTTTCTTCAACCCCTACCCAACCTCTCCCTACCGTCTCCTCCTTCAAATTTCTTTTCAAATCCTTCACTTACCCTCATGCAATCTCCTTCTTAATTATTTACAGGCCTCCTGGCCCCCACTCTTCCTTCTATGAGGACCTGGATCACCTCCTGTCCCTCATCTCTCCCTCCCCTACTCCTCTCTCTGTCCTCAGTGATTTCAACCTTCCCCTCTCCATCTCCTCTCAATCTTCCCCTCTTCTCTCTATTCTCGATTCCTATCTCCTCTCTCTGCTCCCTTCTCCCCCTACCCACTCCTCTGGCTCCACTCTTGATCTCATCTTTCTCTCATCTTACTCCTCATCACCCGTTTCTTCTCTTCCCAACTATCTCTCTGACCATGCCTTACTCTCCTTCTCTCTTACCCCCTCCTCTTTGTCCTCCCCCTCTCCCTCCCGCCCTCCTTCTCCCATCGCGACCTCCGCAACTTGAATCCTTCTCTCTTCCTCAACTCCTGCTCTTCCTCCCTACCCCCTCTTCCTGACTTCTCCTCCCTCTCGGCTGATGTCGCCCTCTCCACTATGTCCTCCTCAATATCCTCCAGTCTCGACCAACTCTACCCTCTTACTTCCTTCCACCCGTTTCACAAACCTTCCCAACCATGGCTTTCCCCTCACCTTCTGTCCATGCGTCATCTCCTCCGTCGCCTCGAACGACGTTGGCTTAAATCCCCTTCTTTGACTAATCAATCCTCCTAGTTCTCATACCACTCTATGACTCTTGTCTCAAATCTGCCAAGCGCTCCTACTACTCTAGCCTCCTCCACTCAAAAGTTTCTCACCCCCTCCACATTTTCCAGACCCTCTCGCCTTCTTTCCCCCTCCTACTCCTGATCCCTCTACCAACTCGCCCCTCTCTCCCTCCGACTTTGCCAACTTCTTCTCATCCTAAATTCTCTCTTCGTCAAAACATCCTCATCTCCCCTTCCTACTACACTCCTCCCTGACCATCTCCACCACATCTGCTAGCATGTCTATCTTCTCTCCTATCACCCCATCCTGTGTCTCCCTCCTTCTGTCCAAAACTCACCCTACTGCTGCCCCTTCTGATCCCCTTCCCACCCCACTTATTCCGAAAATCTACCCCTCCACTACTTTCTTCAACATTTGTCTCTCCTCTGCCACCTTTCCTTCAGCTTTCAAACACGCAACCATCATTCCTATCCTGAAGAAACCTTCTGCTAACCCTCTTCTTGCTTCCAACTTCCACCCTATCTCGCTTCTCCCCTTTATCTCTAAGCTCCTTGAGCGCCTAGCCTACTCTCAACTCTCAGCTTTTGTATCCACTCACTCTCTCCTCCCTACTTCTCAATCGGGTTTCCGCCCTAAACTCTCCACTGAGACTGCCCTCACCTACGTACTTAATTCTCTCGTCTCTGCTCGCTACGCTAAGCAATCCTCTATTCTCATCCTCCTTGACCTGTCTGCAGCCTTTGATACAGTAGATCTCCCCTTACTTCTTACTACTCTGTCCTCCTTTGGCTTCAAAGGCTCTGTCCTCGCCTGGCTCTCCTCTTACCTTTCCAATCGTACCTTTGCTGTCTTCTGGGGCGGCAGCACCTCCTCCAACTTCTCCTTGGACTATGGTGTCCCCCAGGGCTCTGTTCTAGGTCCTTTTCTTTTCTCTCTTTACACCTCCCTTCTTGCCCCTGTTATCTCTTCTTTCGGCATTTCTCACCATTTCTACGCGGATGACACCCAACTCTTTCTCTCCTTCTCTTCTTTCACTCCCGACCTCCACCACACTATCTTCCTGCCTTACGGCTATCAAAAACTGGATGTCATCACATTTTCTTTCCCTCAACACTGACAAGACTGAAGTCCTTTTCTTTCCTCCTAACAGGCTTTCCCCTAACCTCCCCTCCTTTCATCCACTTCCCCCTTCCAATCTCACCATCTCCACCCATGCTCGCAACCTTGGTCTCCACATTGACTCTTCCCTCTCCTTCTCAAACCACATCTCTCTCACCTCTCGTGCCTGTCCACACCATCTCTTCAACACCCGTAAGATCCGCTCCTCCCTCACCTTCCATGCTACCAAACTCTTAATCTCCTCCATTATCTTCTCCCGCCTCTTCTACTACTCTGCTCTTTGGACTCCCTGTCTCTCATCTGGCCCCCCTAAAATCCATCTACCACTCCTCTATCCGTACTAACGGTCTCCTCGGTCCCCGTGATTCTATCTCCACCTCACTCTCAGCTTAGCTGGCTCCCCTTCTTCTCACAACTAAAATTTCAATTCCTCTGTCTAGTCTTCAAATCCCTACATGAACTCGCCCCCCCGCCATCTCTGCTGACCTCTTCTTACTTACTGTACCCCCTGCCCCATGCACCTCCTCAGGCTTCCTTTCCTTTCAGCTCTTGCCCCCCCCCACATTGGAACTCCTTACCTCTTTCTATCTGCTTCATTCCCACCTACTCATCCTTCCGCACCTCCTTGAAAGCCCTGCTTCTCCACTCCCCCCCTGACTTTCCTTCCCTACCTTCTCCCCTCTCCAACTCCCTGTCCCCTTCCCATCTCCTTTCCCTCCCTTCCCCATCTCCTCTCACCCATTGGTCTCAATTCAGTTATTTGTAACCTCCTACCCACCTCCTCTCCCTCTCCCTCTCCCTTCTCCCTTCACCTCAGTAAATTGTTCTACATACTGTCTCACTGGTTTGCTTCATGTTTGTATATATGCTTCTTACTTTATTGTACCTTGTTGTTATACTGTAAAGCGCTTTGGATTAAAGCACTATATAAACCCAATAAACAAACATTATTGTTCGCTTGTTTAACAGTGGTTTTCCTTTTCAGGTGTACAATTTCAACATGTGGGTGCGGGAATGTACCTGGTCATGTGAGACGATAACTGTATGTTTTGCTGTATGTGTTAACATTGTTTCTTTTACAGGAGTGCATTTATGGACATGCGGGTGCGGGGTGAGCTCTATTGCAACTTGTGAATGGGGACATGTGTGGTCTAAACCCTAGTCATGGGAACATGTGTGGACAAAATCCAGGAATATTTCTCTCATCCTGAAGATGTTTGCATTTGCTGTGTTACCTGTGGTTTTTGGGTGTTGTCTGTAGTGGGGTGCATTCTCCCAGGTTCATTTGGTTTTCTGTTGGTCGTTACGTGTGATAGTGCATGTTTCTACCCATTCGTTGGATGTCAGACCTGGGACAGGGATTTGTAAAGGCTGTAAATTCCAATGCCTCCATCCGTCATGTTTCTGGTGTGCCTGCTTATTGTGTGTTGCATGGATGGTGGTTTTAGACTGTTGGTTACAGTGGTGGTGGTGCGTGGTGGAGTTCGGACTGTTGGTTACAATTAGGGGTGTAGGCTGTTGGTTACAGTTGGCGAGGATGTGTGTAGGAGTTTTGGTTGCCATATGTTTGGGGTTTGACTTTTCGCTCTGTTAAGTTGGCATTGCCAACAGGAGTGCAATATGGCGTTATCAACGGCATAGACAATATGGCATGGTTCAACTGGTGCTGGTCGGTTTTGTCCAGTGCCGTTGGGCGGCTTGTCACAGCGTTTTTCACTGGTAGGCAACTGCCATCTCCTGTGTCCGGCATGGGTTGGCTGTGTTGCAGTGGTTGGTTAGCTGTTGTGTGCTGTGCAGGCTGCTCAGTTTTCCAATGTGTTTGTATTTCAACATCTCCCATGGAAGTGAGCTGCTTACAGTGTTTGTGCCAGAAAATGTCTGGTTGTGGCGTGAAAGGATGTCCCATCTGTTTGTCACCTTTTTTGTGGATTTTGCTGGCAGTTAAGGTGGGTTGCTAGTGATTCGGCAGGAGTTTGTTGCAGTTGTGCATTTGGGCAGTGTGCTCTGTGTGAGAAACCAGAAGGTGTCTCACCCGCTAGCCCAGGGTTTTTACACACACACACGCGCGCACACACACACACACACACACACACACACACACACACACACACACACACACAGCAACTGGAACTGCTGAAATGTCTCTATCAACATAAAAACGTATAATTATAATTTCACAACTCTATGTGTTGCAAGAGCCTACTGCTGGGAAACACAGCAGAGCAATTAGGACTTAGAATGGGTATGATTTTCCCTTTCTAGCAGGTGTCGTAGGTCAGAAGGAGGCAGACTAGTTTTTGTCATATCCAACAGATTATGTATTGAAATCAGAAGGAAATGGCATATTTAGCCATATTCTATGGTTTTCCGTACGTAACAAAACTAACTAGTGTGCTTATCGCCAATAGTGAAGTCCAAAAAAGTAAACAGTCTGTCCTCTGTCGCAAAGCTAATTTCTTCTGGCCCCATCACTGGAAAAACATCAAAATCTCCAAGAGAATGACTCCCTTCTACTGGATAGGCTTTTCAGTTCTAATAGTTGATTTTCAAATAGTTCTTGGCTGTCTCTTGAATCAATTCCTTCAGTTCATTTGCAGGGACTTTTCCACCCTCTTGGCGTCCCCTTTCCTTTTAGAGATGACCCTTTTCTCCTTGATATATTTGAGGGTTCACACCGTTGGGCTACATCCTCTTGAAGAGTCTCTGTAAGGCTCCCTTTCCCCAGCAGTTTGGAGGAACCCATATGTCCCTTCTCCTGAGCACAATTGTCTCTATTATTTTCCTTTCTTATCTCCCATAAACAACGTGTTTTACGCAAATCTTCTCTAGGTCTATTAAGCTGATTTTTATTTTATTTTCTTTATTGGCATTTACATAACACAACCCCCATCCCCCTCTGAACCCCCCAAGAGATCGCATATCCAACCTCCACACCTTTGAAGATGAGCGATTTTGTTATTTCTGGGGCACCTCAGGTTGCGTTGATCACTTAACGTCCAATACTCCCACATTCTGAGGGCACCATTGTTGTATAAAGTCACTTTTCATAAAGCGGAAAGTTTCTCCCCATTCCCTCTGAAATCTGTCTGCATCCCTTTGGATCTTATATGTAATCCATTTCATCGCCACTATGTCCCATATTTTACGGAGCCAACCCACTGCTGTGGGGGGGCTTTTTTCTTTCCAGTCTTTTGCAATCACCAACCAAGCCGCTATTAGTAAGGTTACCAGTGCTCTTTTCTGTGGCTTAGAGATTGTGCATCTTTCTGGTTCAACCAGTTCAGCTAGACTCTCAGCCAATGAGAGAGGCAGGATCTCCGGCACTATTTCCTGCAGAGACTTTGTGACTTCCTCCCAGAAGCCTTTAATTTTTTGGGGTATCCCCACCAGATAGGTCTCCAGTCCCCTTCCTCCCAAGACCCCCTCAAGCACTCCTCAGAAACCGTCCCATGCATCCTATGTAGTTTACTTGGAGTATAGTGCCACTGTATCATCATCTTGTACCAGGCCTCCCGCACCTGTAGGGATCTGGTCAGTTTCGGGATGTTCCTCCATTATTCCTCCCAATGCCCAGCCGGTACCTTCCCCTCTGAGGGTACATTCCCATGCTGTCTGGTAAGGCCAAATCTTTTGGTCTGCACATTCCAGTAATATATTGTATATGTCCCCTGTGTGTGAGGTAGCAAATTCCACAAATTTAGTTAGCGGCCTTATTGCTGCTTGGCGGATCTCCTTCTGTCAGAGTCAATGCCTCAGTTGGATATATTCGAATCCGTCTCCTTCTTTCACGCCTACATGTGTCTTACACGCCTCGAAGGAAACTATTTCCTCCTCCCAAACCATGTCACCAGTTTTCACACAACCCCTTTCTTTCCACCTCTTAAATGAGCCCTTCACATGGCTGGGGTAAAGTTAGGGTTATTAAACATGGGGGTGAAGGGGGACGCAATGGTAGAGAAATGTCCCCTCCTAATCCACCTATCCCATACATTACATGTTGTACGCAGTACCCTGCTAAGCCTTGCCCTCAGCTGCCTGTCTTTCCCTTGAAGCCAGAGTATGCCAGATAGTGGGACTCCCACCACCGCCCTATCCATTCGTGCCCATTTCTTGTCTCTGCTATCTGCGAACCATTCAGGAACCACTCTCAGCTGAGCTGCTTCGTAGTATCAGTGTAGGTTTGGGAGCCCTAGTCCCCCTTTTTGTCTTGGGGTCATTAGCAGATCCAAAGCAACTCTAGGGCGTTTGGTCTGCCACACAAATCTGGAGATTAGTGTATTCATCGCTTTGAAGAAAGCATTCGGGATTGCTATGGGCAGGATATGGAACCCTCGGAAGAGTTACCATTTTAACTGTATGTATTAGCCCAAGCCATGATATCTGCATCGGTGTCCACTTTGCAAAATCTGTTTGTGTTTTTTTGATTAAATCCGGGAAGTTGGCCTTATATAGAGTCAAGACTTTATCTGTCAGTTTTATCCCTAGATACGATAAGCTTTCCTCCCGCTGAGCGAAAAAGGGAGCACCTCTGTATCTGTGTCGACATTTCTTTAGTGAGTCCTACTTTCAGCATTTCTGATTTCCCCATATTTTTTTTCTAGCCTGATAATCCCTCTTGTTCTTTAAGAGTTCTCACTAGGGCCGGGATAGACGTCAGCGGTTCCACGAGTGTTACCAGCATATCATCAGCATAAACCACTGTTTTATGCACCTCCCCCCACCCAAAGGGGACCCCGTTAACATCTGGTTTTGTCTAATTGACACCAGAAGGGGCTCTAAATAAATAGCATACAGATGCGGCTACAAGGGGCACCCCTGCCTGGTCCCTCGTTCCACGCTAACAGCCTCTGAAATGTGGCCTCTGAAATGTGGGCATTCACTGCTAACCTCATCTTGGGGTTCTGTAATTTGCCCCCACCATTTGGATAAATTTGGGCCTGAATCCCATTAGTTCCATCGTTTTTTTTTTTAAATTTATTTTATTGATTTTATGCAAACAAAACAACAAAAACCAAACAAGCAGCATAATCCTAATAGTTCAGTTACACATCAAGTTATCGTAAGCACTGCTCCCATTATCCTCCCTTCCCCCGTGAGCCTATTTGTCAATCCCTTTCAATATTTGGCACATGCGGCCGGGTTTCGTTTTCTTCGGAGTCTGTTGGATCTGGTATTACTCCAAACAATTCTGTTATTAGCGTTATCCAAGCCAACAGGGTACCCGCCTCCCCATCATCAGCCCGGCTACTCGCTTCTTGCCATGCCACCGTTTCAGCCTCCGCCCATTTCTGCAAGTCCTTCCACCATACATCCACCTTAGATTTGTGGCATTTCTTCCACCCCATGGCGATCCTGCGTTTCGCAAGCACATATGCCAGATTTCTCAGTTTCTCAATATGCTTGAGCTTCCGTGGCCTAGGGAACCCGCCCAGTAAGCAGGCCCAGGCCGTGTCTGTGACAAGAGTAACCCCCTTATCAGCCAGTTTCTGTGCCACTTCTCCCCAGTAGCACCTGATAATCGGGCACGACCAAAACATATGTGTCATGTCAGCGTTTTCTAGGTTACATTTAGGACACACTTGTATTCCAGTGTTTCAGAACTTGGATATCCTCAAGGGGGTCAGGAATGCCCTATGCATTACATACAGCTGTATTTGTTTTAATCTGGCATTTCTGGACACTTTTTTGTGGTAACCCAGGGCACGCTCCCATACTCCGTCCTCCATCGGGGCCCCCACTTCCACCTCCCAGTCCAGCCTCAGATGTGTTAAATCTTTCCCCGCCTTAGCCATCACCATCTCATACAGTCTCGAGATCTCATGACCCCCTTCGGACATATCATATATTGTTTCCAAAACTGCATCTGGTTCTTCTATCAAAACTGTCTCTGGCCAGGTATTCTTAATCATCCGGACCAATCTAATGTACGTGACATATTGGCCCGTGTGTAGCCCCGCTTCTTTGTTGAGTTCTATAAACTCCTTAATGGATCCCTCTTGCCAAACATCGCCTAGCGTTGCCAGCCCCACTGATTCCCAGTAGGTCCTAACAATCGCCCTCAACTGATCATCCCCTCCTGTCAGAGCAACCAGCGGTATCTGCGGGAGGCACGGGCACGGGACTTCCATCAAACGACAAGTCCTGCGCCAAATTTTCCATCCAAGCCTCAACATCGCAGGACGCCCCCTCATTTCAGTTTCGGACAGCCAAATCATTTCTTTCAGATAAAACGGGGCGCAGTCCTGTCCAAGCACCCTATGCTCAGGGGTTACTTCGTCAGAAAGCCACTTGGCCACATACTGTAACTGTCCCGCAAAGTAATAAACCTCAAAATGAGGAAGTCTGATACCTCCTTTTTCATAAAAGTTCTGCAGTTTCCAAAACGCCACTCTATTTCGGGTACCGTGCCACAGGAAGTCCCTACACATGCTATTCAATTTGCTGAAAAACTTCTTGGGTATTATGTTTGGGATATTACTGAAGTAGTGCAGTAGCCTGGGCAGAACTACCATCTTAAGCATGGCCCCCCGCCCCATCATCGCCAAGGGCAATCTTGCCCAGAACTGCATGCTGTTTCTAATTTTCTCGCCGGCTACTTCCGTATTGTGTCTGTGTTCTTCTTGCACCGTGTGATATACATCTACGTCCAAATAGCGAAAAGAGCTAGTTGCCCATGGTACCTGTAGCACCGGTAGTCCTTCTACAGGGATCCCCTTATCTACCTAGCGGGAATATGACAGACTTTTGGGGGTTCACCGAGATGCCCGACAACTCTGTGTACCTTTCCATCACTTCAAGTATGTATAAGAGATTTTCTTCTGGGTATTGCAAGTACAGTAACAGATCATCCGCGTACAAGGATATCAAGTGTCGTTCCCCTCCTACCTCAATGCCAATCGCATCATACTGAGCTCTAAGGCATATTGCCAGAGGCTCCAGGGCCAAGATATAAAGCATCGGGGACCAGGGGCACCCTTGTCTGGTGCCTCTGCCAAGTTGCCATCTCTCGGATATCACCGCTCCAGTTCGGACCCTGGCAAGCGGCTCGCTATACAACATCTTGGCCCACCTGATATAGCCCAGCCCCATACCATACCCTTCCAAAGCAGCCAATAGCCATGACCACTTGACCGAGTCAAAAGCTTTAACTGCATCTAGAGACACTATCGCCATCTCACCCTCGTTCTTACTACCCCATTCAACCACCCGGTGAAGCCGCCTATGATTGTGTGTTATGTTTCTGCTCGGGACATAACCCGTTTGGTCAGGATGTATGAGTCTACCAATCACTTTCTGCAATCGATTTGCTAGGACAGCCGTGAGAATCTTGCTGTCCTGATTCAGCATTGACAGGGGCCTGTAGGAGCCACATCTGTGCTCCGGTTTATTGGGCTTGGGCAGCGGTATTATGATCGCCTCTCTGAGTGACTCAGGCAACCGTCCTATCTCAAACACTTCATTAAGCATGTCTAACATTGGGGGGAGGAGTTCCTCTCTGTATACTTTATAAAATTCGCTGGGGAACCCATTTGCTCCTGGGGTCTTACAGGTAGGCAGCTGCTTCACAACCTCTTCTAACTCCTCCAACGTGATTGGCTCATCTAACTCCTCTCTCTCTTCTTCACTTATCTTGGGCAGCCCTATGTCTTCTAACGTTTCGATTATCTTGCGCTGGTCACCCATCTCATCGTCTCCGTACAGCACTTTGTAATATTCCACAAATTCTTTGTTAACCCCCTCTTGTGTGGCCACCTCATCTCCATCCTCCCTAATAATAATCCTGATCGGAGGCCTAGGGGTCTCGCTTTTGTATAGCCAGGCCAAAAGGCAGCCTGTCTCCCCCCGCGTGCTGCCTCTCAACATATTTCTTATAATTGAGATGGCAGAGTCTTTCCCAATGCCCTGCACATTGTTGCTGTAGTTGGAGTACCAGCTCCGTGTCTACATCACTGCTCTTCAATGCTATTTCTAGCTCAGTTTCCACCCTCTGCAGGTCAGCCAAGACCCCACCTTGTAACCCTCTTGACTTAGCAATGGCCGCCCCCCGCATCACCACCTTAAAAGCTTCCCATAATGTGCCAGCAGAATCAACACTCCCAGTATTCTCTTCAAAGAAGTTAGTAATCTCTTCCCTTATATCTTCTCTAAAGACTGGATCTTTGAGCGCCTCCGCTCGGAGGCGCCATGTAGAGATCTTCGCCCTCGGGGGGCAATATTGCCATCCGAGGATCAGGGGCGAATGATCCGAGAGGACCCTGGCCTTATATTCGATTTGAGTGATCTCAGACATCACATGCCTAGTATGCAGTTGGTGCGGGGCTGAATAGTGCGAATATTGCCTCTCAGTGGGGTGTTTCATCCTCCACGCATCTGTGAAGCCAAAATCAGTTAACAGCATCTGCAACGCTTTCGCCGCTGGGCTAGGCTTACCCGCCCTGCCATCAGATCTGTCCACCACAGGATCCAACACACAATTAAAGTCCCCACCCCAGATCACCGCGCTCCCTATACACGTACTAAGATTGGTACACAAGGCTCTGAAATATGTTGCTGTGTTTTGGTTGGGGGCATACGTGTTTACTATACATACCTCCCTGCTCTCCACCAACCCTCTCAATATAGCCATCCTTCCATCAGTTTCAACTACCTCTTGTATCAATTTGAACGGGACATGCGGTGCCACCCAGATTAACACCCCCCAGGCATATGCAGAGTATGGCGAGCCCACTACGGTCCCTCTCCACTTTCTCTTAACCAGGTCCAACTTCTCTCGCGTCAAGTACGTCTCCTGTAGTAGTGCGATATCTATTTTCTGCTTTTTCAGATACATCATGATTTTGTTTCTTTTCAGATAGCTGTTAAGGCCCCTGACGTTCCACGTTATTATCCTGAGGTCCCCCATAGGTCATTAACAAGCACCCTCCCGATCCTCCGGCGATTACGCCCCTTCATGCACCGCAAGTACACTATGCTGATTCTTCCAAATAGGCTCGAAACAAAACTTAAACTCCCCATGACCACACACACACTCAACTTCCCATCCCCCCACAATACCCTCCCCAACCGTTGCCCAGCTCCATTCCTGGATCTCAGGCACCCCCACATCTAGCCCTGCCTAGCAGAAGCTTCTACTCAGGGCTCAGTAGGGTTAAGCCGCCCTAATGGCCGTTGAAACTAGTAATCTATTGGGGTAGGTCGTCCAGGTTCTGTTGCTCCTTTCAAAAAACATTACGTATACAGTTGCAAAACCGTTACCAGTTACAGTTACACTCACTATATTCCAGTCCAAATCGAGCACCTGGCTCAGATTGCGTACAAAGTTCAGTTAGTTACAGTTTCTCTGTGCCATCAGGGTCTTCCTCCTTACGAAATCTTCATTCGGTATGATCCTGCCGGTCCCAATCCGCTTCTTGTTCCGGGCAGCCCTGCAGGTCCAGCCATGTGACAACATCCTCAGGGGTATCAAAAAATAGCGCTTTGTTCTTGTGTAGCACTTTCAATTGTGCCGGATACAACAGCATATATTTGACTCCCGCCGCCCTCAGCCTTCTTTTGACGGCGACGTAACTATACCTCTGCCTTTGCACCAGTATCGTATAGTCCGGGTATGCTGTGATGTTGATGGATGCTCTCTCTATCGTGCCGCCTTTCCGAAAATATTCGAGGATCTTTTCTCTATCCCTGTAATTCAGGATCCTCGCTATGATCGGTCTTGGCGGGGCCCCCGGCCGGGGTATCCTCATTAGGGCGCGGTGCGCCCTCTCCACCGTAAATCCCTGCAAAAGATTCCTGGCTCCGATCCCTTGTAGGATCATGTTTTCGACATAGTTTGTGGGGTCTTGGCCTTCTTCTCCCTCCGGAAGGCCAACCACGCGAATGTTGTTCCTCCTCGCTCTTCCTTCCGCCTCTTCCACACGATTTTCCAGGTTGGTGACCTGTTGTTTTAAGACATGAATCTCCTTCGCATTGCTCGTGCTAACATCGGTATTAATCTTCACCTCACTTTCCAGACCGCTGGTCCTTTCTGCAAGTGCTCTAACATCTTGACGCAGCAGGGTGAGTTCCGTACCTACAGCATCAATCTTATTCTCTAGAGCTGTGCGCAAGTCCGCCATTGCCAAGTCCCATTTTACGCTCAGGCCCGTTATAGCCTCCAGGATCTGGTGCTTGTCCCCTTCCGGGGCGTCTTCCGCAGGGGTTACGACCATGCTCTGCACCCATGTTGAGGGGGTCCGTTGCATTTGCGTGAAAGTCTCCATCGTGGGTTGCTTAGTCTTGGTTCTCAACCCTTTCACCGACATGGCGCTGCCCTCCACTCTTGTACGCCTCCGCCTTAATGCAGCTATTGCACTGTCCTCGGTCCGACAAAGGTCTGGCTCCAAGGTCTCCTAACTCACATTCGAGATAGCACTTCGAATTGTCTTACGAATGGGCTATGGCCTCACACTCCCCATTCAAGTTCCGTAGGCCTCGTCGCCCAAGCATCCAATGTTATCGGTCAGCTTGCCGAGGCTCCATTAGTGTATGCCAGGCCGGGCGCTCTCATGGTGCTAATTCGAACACTCCGACATATCTCCCTGTCGTACTATTCCTCCAGGCAATTTACCGCAGCCATATCCCGCAGTTCCGGGGAATCGGTGTCGTTTCTCCACGGAGGCCTCTCTTTTGTTAGCCGCCATCTTGGTGCCGAAGCGGCCGCACAGTCGCACCAACAAAAATGTGTATATTTCACGATTCCCGGGGACTATGAACTTCTCCAGCGAACGTCACTTGGCGTGCGGCTTCCGACACCTGATCCCCAAAGTTCTAGGCGCTCGTTACAGTTTCAACGGGTAACTTTGGCAAAAATAGAGTCGGATCATGAGGAGCAACTCGCGCAGCACGTCCTATTCCATGGCCAGTTGGCCACGCCCCCTCTTAGTTCCATCGTTTGACACAGATACGGCCATTCCACCTTGTCAAAGCTTTTTCTGCATCCAGAGAGATCAGTGTGGCCAGTATGTGCTTTTTCTTTCCTTCTAGTAAGTGGATCACCCTTCTTTTATTATCCCAGGTTTGTTTTCCTGTTATGAAACCTGACTGATCCTGCCCAATAACCTCTGGGAGAACCCCTTTTATTCTTTCGTCTAGGGTCCTGGTGTATATTTTGGCATCTACGTTCAGTAGCGCTATAGGCCTGTACGACCCGCAACTTTTCTGGACCTTATTTGGCTTTTCAAACACTAGTACCTTCGCCTCTGTCATAGAGCGCGTAACTCCTTCTCCGTTTTCGAAATGTATTAAATGTATTTAATAGCATAGTGAGAATCATCTTTAATTCGTGACAGAACACTTTATAAAAAAAACCTGTGTAGCCATCCTGTCCTGGTGACGGATTATTCGGAGGTTCTTTATCGCTCTTTCGACTTCTTCTACCATTATTTCCTTCTCCAGATTATTTCTCTCCTCTATCGAGATTTTAGTAAGCTTTGTCCCTTCTAAAAACGCCTGTATCCTATTTGTCTCTGGGTGCCCAGAAGAGTACAGCTGCTTATAGTATGTCGTGAAGGACTGGATTTACCCCAGGGCGTGGCTAAGATAGGCTGTGTCTTCCAGGGGCTCCTGCCGATCCTACAAGATCCTGCCAGGAATATGAGATAAAACTAAAGCAATCGAGTCATAATTAAAGCTACGGCTGTGGGAACATGTGCTGAATGACAGGGTCACCGACTCATGGAGAACCTAAGGAAGACAAGCAGCGGAAAAACCGAGCGGGTCTGGCGGACCCCGAGATTAGAGTAAAGAAAATGGCATCTACACCAGAACAAAGGTAGAGTCCGCTGTCGGAATGGAGGACTGATTAAAGTCAGAACACTAATTGCAGGTCGGAAGCAATGCAATAAGAAATGCGATCCAGACTCGGGAGGCATGAGAAGTAAAAACCCACACGGACCGTAGACTGTGGAATACTCTGTGCTGCAAGGAGAAAGGAAGCGTGGGAGGCACGAACTACGGGGCGAATAGAAGGCCTGGGTGGACCTAACCCGTAAAACGCAACAGTGCGCTCGGACTGGCAGGAGCTGATACAGAGATTTGAGAGGTGCGGGTCCCCACGGGGTGGAGTGAGACGCAATCTGACGGGATTCCTAACGTGATACAATCCCTGCCAAACCTGGACACATATCACTGGAGTACTGGGTAGCAGAACAGAACGTGAGCGACCCTCGCTCAGGGGGTGGCAAACCCAAGTAGCGTTGCAGAACCACCTGAGCTGCCACAGCGGCCCGCATGAATACCCTGCTCATGCTTTGCGTGCAATGAAACTGATGCCCCATCACGTTGGGTGTACTGCCAGGGATATATGGTGGCAGCTGGAACAGTAACAGTAACGCACAAGACAGCCTAACAAAGGGCAGAAAGGAACGAAGCCCGAGATCAAATGGATCGTACGTCAGCAGCTCGGGTGATTGCTGTGTGAACGTTCTCCAGCATACCGCGTGTGATGACTAAAACACAGGAGTCCCTAGCCACACTCCGCGGGCCCAGGACATGTTACGGGACGGCCCGCACAGATGTAGCACCTAACGCACACAAGTGCTGCTTCATGCTCCAGCAGGCACCACAAGGGTCAGAAGACGGAATAGCAGTGCAGAGGCATGGATGCCTGCAACGGGGACAGAATATAAAGCAGAAGAACAAGTTACTTCTTAACTTGTAATGTTCCTTCGATGGGATGTTCCTCCGACGTATTCCTTATCTTTGATAATCCGTCTCCAGTTTGCTGGCCTTGGAAATTTTTTCTCTGTAGAGGGCGCTGTGCGTCGACGTCCACCAAGTCGATGTCCCTCGACAGCCACCCTATCGGCGCCGATGTCACCATGCCCATAAATAGCCACGCGCGGCGTCCGTTGCTCAGTTCCGTTTTGTAGCATAAGATAAGTCATGCCTGAATTGGTTATTGACCTTGAAGGAGCGTAAACTGCAACCACAAGGGAAGTATTACTGCGGGGATGGATGGGAGGGGCGCTAAGGAATACGTCGGAGGAACATCCCATCGAAAGAACGTTACAAGGTAAGAAGTAACTTGTTCTTCGAAGGGATTGTGTCCTCCGACGTATTCCTTATCTTTGATAGACTCCCATAGCAGTGGCATGTAATTGGAGGTGGGAGTAATAATGTCATGTATCCCCTTTAGGAATGAACCGCATGTAATATGGCTTTTCCAAATCTGGTCTCTTGACTAGCGGAGGAATCCAAGTTGTAAAATTTTGTGAACGTATGTGCGGACGACCATGTGGCAGCCGTCATATGTCTCGGACCGGTACCCCTCTTTGGAGGGCAGAAGAGGCTGCGATACCCCTGGTTGAATGAGCCCTAAGATTTTGGGGTGTCTCTTTCCCTGCCAGTTTGTAACATTCCAGAATGGCCAAAATAATCCACCTGTAAATGGTCTGTTTTGTTATGGGTAGTCCCAACTTGTGACCCGAGTATCCTACAAACAGTTGGTCTGCTTGACTAATCCTAGCCAGTCTGCTGATGTAAAAGCTCAGAGCCTATGTAGCCTTTCTTCCTCTTTCCCTGGATGGGGAGGAGGGTAGAACGAAGCTAAGGTAATTTTCTGAGTAATAAGAAATTCAGAAACCACCTTTGGGAGGAAATTAGGCTTCACCTGTAGGACAACTTTGTCCTGATGGAAAATTGTATGGGGGGGTTTACAAGAGACAGCTTGTAGCTCACTGACCCTCCTAGCAGATGTTAGTGCTACCAATAGGACAGTTTTAAGCGTGAGAAATCTCAGCGAACAAGAGTGGAGTGGTTCAAATGGAGTACCCATTAGGAAGTTTAAGACTAAATTTAAGTCCCATAAGGGAACTTGGAATGGTCTTGGAGGATAAACATTAGTTAATCCCTTGAGAAATTGTGTGTATTACTAGAGGTAGTTTGAAAAACGATGGTTCCTCCGCAGCGCGCTTGAAGATTGAAAGCGCTGCGAGATAGCCTTTTACAGTGCCTACTTGAAGGCCTGAGTTTGCCAAGTAGAGTAGAAACGATAACACCGTTGGTGTACCACATGAAAAAGGGTTGATAGTCCCTTCTCTACACCAGATGCAAAATGTATTCCAACGGCAGCGGTATAAAGACTTTGTTGCTGGCCTTCTGGCCGAAAGCAACACCTCCATGGCGTCATCAGGGAGGTCCCAATCCTTGTACCTCACCCTTTCAGAAGCCAAGCGTTAAGGTTGAGTGTTCTGATGTCTGGATGGAGAACCTGACCTCCCTTCTGCGAGAGAAGATTCTCTTTGAGTGGAAGACGGATTGGAGGACAGATGGACATATCTAGAAGGTCCGGGTACCACGTTCTCCTGGCCCAGTCCTGGGCAATTAGGATCATGGTTTTCCGGAATCTTCTCAACCTCCTGATCATTTGAGGAATAACAGGGACTGGTGGAAACGCGTAAAGGAGTGGGAACTCCCAGTCCACTACGAACGCGTCTCCTAGAGCTCCTCTCGGGGGAAATTCCCTTGAACAGAACAGATCGCACTTCCTATTGGTGCTTGTGGCGAACAGATCCACCTGAGGGGTTCCCCAAAGGGCAAAGATCTCTTGAAGGACTTCCTGAGCTAGCTCCCACTCGTGGGAGACTGTGCTCTGCCTGCTCAGAGCGTCGGCTGTCAAGTTCTTCTCTCCGGCTAGGTGAACTGCCGATAGAGAGATTCCTTCCTGAATTGCCCAAAACCAGAGCTGCATTGCCTCTCTGCACAGTGGCAGTGACCCTACACCTCCTCTTCTGTTGAGGTAGTGCATGGCCACAGTGTTGTCCGTCATTATCAGGACATTACTCCCCTGTACTAATGGCAGGAAAGCTTTCAGCGCTAGTCTGATCGCTCTCAGCTCCAATAGGTTGATGTGTAGTCTGGACTCCGATGGAGACCAACGACCACTGATGGTCAAGTCGTTGGCGTGAGCTCCCCACCCCGTGAGTGAGGCATCCAACTACTGTTATCTCCGGCCATGGTTGCCAAAACAGTTCTCCTTTCAAGATGTTCTCTGGATAGTTTAACAAAGGTAGCGGGCGCCCCTCTCTCGCAAGAACAGACATGATAACCTGTTCAGTGGTTATTAACCACTTGAGAGTTCGCAGCCACTGCTTTTACTCACTGTGCCTTTCACAGATGGGAAATATCCATTTGCATATCAGTCTTTGTCCTGCCCAGGGGCAGTCCAGCACCGAAATACAATGGCAATTCCAATCTGAACGAGAGTACCACCAGCAACCCCATACACGTGTTTCACCCTTGTTGGGGATCATCAGTGAGGTGAAGCTGATGCCTCTCTAAGCACAGTGAGAGGGAGACCACGTCTGGTTGCCCCCAGGAGACCTAGGGTTACCAATCCCAGGTTCCTTAACAAATAGTTTAACAAAGGTAGCGGGCGCCCCTCTCTCGCAAGAACAGACATGATAACCTGTTCAGTGGTTATTAACCACTTGAGAGTTCGCAGCCACTGCTTTTACTCACTGTGCCTTTCACAGATGGGAAATATCCATTTGCATATCAGTCTTTGTCCTGCCCAGGGGCAGTCCAGCACCGAAATACAATGGCAATTCCAATCTGAACGAGAGTACCACCAGCAACCCCATACACGTGTTTCACCCTTGTTGGGGATCATCAGTGAGGTGAAGCTGATGCCTCTCTAAGCACAGTGAGAGGGAGACCACGTCTGGTTGCCCCCAGGAGACCTAGGGTTACCAATCCCAGGTTCCTTAACAAATAGTTTAACAAAGGTAGCGGGCGCCCCTCTCTCGCAAGAACAGACATGATAACCTGTTCAGTGGTTATTAACCACTTGAGAGTTCGCAGCCACTGCTTTTACTCACTGTGCCTTTCACAGATGGGAAATATCCATTTGCATATCAGTCTTTGTCCTGCCCAGGGGCAGTCCAGCACCGAAATACAATGGCAATTCCAATCTGAACGAGAGTACCACCAGCAACCCCATACACGTGTTTCACCCTTGTTGGGGATCATCAGTGAGGTGAAGCTGATGCCTCTCTAAGCACAGTGAGAGGGAGACCACGTCTGGTTGCCCCCAGGAGACCTAGGGTTACCAATCCCAGGTTCCTTAACAAATAGTTTAACAAAGGTAGCGGGCGCCCCTCTCTCGCAAGAACAGACATGATAACCTGTTCAGTGGTTATTAACCACTTGAGAGTTCGCAGCCACTGCTTTTACTCACTGTGCCTTTCACAGATGGGAAATATCCATTTGCATATCAGTCTTTGTCCTGCCCAGGGGCAGTCCAGCACCGAAATACAATGGCAATTCCAATCTGAACGAGAGTACCACCAGCAACCCCATACACGTGTTTCACCCTTGTTGGGGATCATCAGTGAGGTGAAGCTGATGCCTCTCTAAGCACAGTGAGAGGGAGACCACCTCTGGTTGCCCCCAGGAGACCTAGGGTTACCAATCCCAGGTTCCTTAACAAATAGTTTAACAAAGGTAGCGGGCGCCCCTCTCTCGCAAGAACAGACATGATAACCTGTTCAGTGGTTATTAACCACTTGAGAGTTCGCAGCCACTGCTTTTACTCACTGTGCCTTTCACAGATGGGAAATATCCATTTGCATATCAGTCTTTGTCCTGCCCAGGGGCAGTCCAGCACCGAAATACAATGGCAATTCCAATCTGAACGAGAGTACCACCAGCAACCCCATACACGTGTTTCACCCTTGTTGGGGATCATCAGTGAGGTGAAGCTGATGCCTCTCTAAGCACAGTGAGAGGGAGACCACGTCTGGTTGCCCCCAGGAGACCTAGGGTTACCAATCCCAGGTTCCTTAACAAATAGTTTAACAAAGGTAGCGGGCGCCCCTCTCTCGCAAGAACAGACATGATAACCTGTTCAGTGGTTATTAACCACTTGAGAGTTCGCAGCCACTGCTTTTACTCACTGTGCCTTTCACAGATGGGAAATATCCATTTGCATATCAGTCTTTGTCCTGCCCAGGGGCAGTCCAGCACCGAAATACAATGGCAATTCCAATCTGAACGAGAGTACCACCAGCAACCCCATACACGTGTTTCACCCTTGTTGGGGATCATCAGTGAGGTGAAGCTGATGCCTCTCTAAGCACAGTGAGAGGGAGACCACGTCTGGTTGCCCCCAGGAGACCTAGGGTTACCAATCCCAGGTTCCTTAACAAATAGTTTAACAAAGGTAGCGGGCGCCCCTCTCTCGCAAGAACAGACATGATAACCTGTTCAGTGGTTATTAACCACTTGAGAGTTCGCAGCCACTGCTTTTACTCACTGTGCCTTTCACAGATGGGAAATATCCATTTGCATATCAGTCTTTGTCCTGCCCAGGGGCAGTCCAGCACCGAAATACAATGGCAATTCCAATCTGAACGAGAGTACCACCAGCAACCCCATACACGTGTTTCACCCTTGTTGGGGATCATCAGTGAGGTGAAGCTGATGCCTCTCTAAGCACAGTGAGAGGGAGACCACCTCTGGTTGCCCCCAGGAGACCTAGGGTTACCAATCCCAGGTTCCTTAACAAATAGTTTAACAAAGGTAGCGGGCGCCCCTCTCTCGCAAGAACAGACATGATAACCTGTTCAGTGGTTATTAACCACTTGAGAGTTCGCAGCCACTGCTTTTACTCACTGTGCCTTTCACAGATCGGAAATATCCATTTGCATATCAGTCTTTGTCCTGCCCAGGGGCAGTCCAGCACCGAAATACAATGGCAATTCCAATCTGAACGAGAGTACCACCAGCAACCCCATACACGTGTTTCACCCTTGTTGGGGATCATCAGTGAGGTGAAGCTGATGCCTCTCTAAGCACAGTGAGAGGGAGACCACGTCTGGTTGCCCCCAGGAGACCTAGGGTTACCAATCCCAGGTTCCTTAACAAATAGTTTAACAAAGGTAGCGGGCGCCCCTCTCTCGCAAGAACAGACATGATAACCTGTTCAGTGGTTATTAACCACTTGAGAGTTCGCAGCCACTGCTTTTACTCACTGTGCCTTTCACAGATGGGAAATATCCATTTGCATATCAGTCTTTGTCCTGCCCAGGGGCAGTCCAGCACCGAAATACAATGGCAATTCCAATCTGAACGAGAGTACCACCAGCAACCCCATACACGTGTTTCACCCTTGTTGGGGATCATCAGTGAGGTGAAGCTGATGCCTCTCTAAGCACAGTGAGAGGGAGACCACGTCTGGTTGCCCCCAGGAGACCTAGGGTTACCAATCCCAGGTTCCTTAACAAATAGTTTAACAAAGGTAGCGGGCGCCCCTCTCTCGCAAGAACAGACATGATAACCTGTTCAGTGGTTATTAACCACTTGAGAGTTCGCAGCCACTGCTTTTACTCACTGTGCCTTTCACAGATGGGAAATATCCATTTGCATATCAGTCTTTGTCCTGCCGAGGGGCAGTCCAGCACCGAAATACAATGGCAATTCCAATCTGAACGAGAGTACCACCAGCAACCCCATACACGTGTTTCACCCTTGTTGGGGATCATCAGTGAGGTGAAGCTGATGCCTCTCTAAGCACAGTGAGAGGGAGAGCACGTCTGGTTGCCCCCAGGAGACCTAGGGTTACCAATCCCAGGTTCCTTAACAAATAGTTTAACAAAGGTAGCGGGCGCCCCTCTCTCGCAAGAACAGACATGATAACCTGTTCAGTGGTTATTAACCACTTGAGAGTTCGCAGCCACTGCTTTTACTCACTGTGCCTTTCACAGATGGGAAATATCCATTTGCATATCAGTCTTTGTCCTGCCCAGGGGCAGTCCAGCACCGAAATACAATGGCAATTCCAATCTGAACGAGAGTACCACCAGCAACCCCATACACTTGTTTCACCCTTGTTGGGGATCATCAGTGAGGTGAAGCTGATGCCTCTCTAAGCACAGTGAGAGGGAGACCACGTCTGGTTGCCCCCAGGAGACCTAGGGTTACCAATCCCAGGTTCCTTAACAAATAGTTTAACAAAGGTAGCGGGCGCCCCTCTCTCGCAAGAACAGACATGATAACCTGTTCAGTGGTTATTAACCACTTGAGAGTTCGCAGCCACTGCTTTTACTCACTGTGCCTTTCACAGATGGGAAATATCCATTTGCATATCAGTCTTTGTCCTGCCCAGGGGCAGTCCAGCACCGAAATACAATGGCAATTCCAATCTGAACGAGAGTACCACCAGCAACCCCATACACGTGTTTCACCCTTGTTGGGGATCATCAGTGAGGTGAAGCTGATGCCTCTCTAAGCACAGTGAGAGGGAGACCACGTCTGGTTGCCCCCAGGAGACATAGGGTTACCAATCCCAGGTTCCTTAACAAATAGTTTAACAAAGGTAGCGGGCACCCCTCTCTCGCAAGAACAGACATGATAACCTGTTCAGTGGTTATTAACCACTTGAGAGTTCGCAGCCATTGCTTTTACTCACTGTGCCTTTCACAGATGGGAAATATCCATTTGCATATCAGTCTTTGTCCTGCCCAGGGGCAGTCCAGCACCGAAATACAATGGCAATTCCAATCTGAACGAGAGTACCACCAGCAACCCCATACACGTGTTTCACCCTTGTTGGGGATCATCAGTGAGGTGAAGCTGATGCCTCTCTGGATAGGCCCACCATTGAAGGTCGTGGGCTACCTTGTCCGGAATCCAGAGGAGATCTGTCATTCTCCCTGAGAATTGCGACCACTGAGTTCTCAGTGCCCACTGAAGAGATCTCATTCTCAGGCGAGCCTCTGGCACAAGGAAGATGCAGGATGCCATGAGGCCTAGCAACCTCAAAAAGTCGAAGGCTGGGAGACGTTGGGCATTTTGGAACTTGATGACCATCTGCAGAATATCTTGAGCCCTCACCTCTGGTGGCGAGGCTTTTCCCAGGGAAGTGTCCAGGACCGCTCCAATGAACTGGAGTCTCTGTGATGGTATCATCTGTGACTTCTTTAAATTGAGGGAGAAGCCAAGTTTGTGAAGGAAGTGGCAGACATAATCTAGCTGGATCTGAGCTTGTTCCGAAGATACAGCCCTGATCAGCCAATCGTCCAGGTAGGGGTATACGTGGATCCCTTCCCTCCTTAGACTCGCAGCCACTACCGACATTAGCTTGGTGAAGACCCTCGGGCGGAGGTCAGCCCAAATGGCAGAACTCGAAATTGATAATGAGAGTCGCCAATTGCGAATCTCAGGTATTTCCTGTGTTTGAGATGGATTGGCACATGGAAATAAGCATCCTGAAGGTCCAGAGATAACAGCCAGTCCTAGAGCTGGAGGGCCTGAAGGATCTGAGAGTTACCATCTTGAACTTGTCCTTCCTGAGGAACTTGTTCAATTCTCGTAAGTCCAGGATGGGTCTCAGTCCTCCGTCCTTCTTTGGTATGAGAAAGTAGGGGGGAGTACCAGCCCTTGTTCCTGTCCGCTACAGGTACCGGTTCTATGGCACCTTTCTCTAGCAGGTCTATTATTTCCTGCAAGAGGAGCGGATCTGGAACTTTTAGAGAGCTGTGCCCCGGTGGCTAACTCTGAGGGATGTGTAGAAAGGGTAGGCAGTAACCCTGGGCAACTGTCTCCAATGCCCAAGCATCTGACGTTATAGCCTGCCATTCCGTCAGATGGTGAGTTAACCTGCCCCCTACAGGTGTTTTGTGTGGAAAGACCTCAGAGTGGTTTGGGGACGGCTGATGCAGATGCCGAGGGTAAAGAGTCACCTGCTGCTGCTACGGCTTTAGTACTTTTGACCCGTCCACCTCGGGTGGATCTCCTTTGGCCTCTTTGAGCCGGCTGTCCTCTGCCTTTCCCGAATGTGGAATAATAGCGAAAGGACTTTCCTCTTCCAGAGGTTCCTGAGGGGCGAAAAGGAGTTTGGCGGATTGCAGCTCCTAACGATTTTGCCGCTGCTTTAGATGTCTGCAACTTTTCCAGACTGTCATGCAGCCTTTTTACCGAATAAAGAAGAGCTGTCAAAGGGCATATTCAAACGTCTGGCCTGTACATCTGGAGCAAAGCCAGACTCGCAACCACGCATGCCTGCGGATTGTCGTACTTGCCGCCATGGCCCTGCTGATACCGTCAGCGGAATCGATGCCAGTTTGAAGAGACTCGCACATGGCATCTTTGCCATCTTTAATAATGTTAAGGAAGGCTTCCCTTTCCTCTCCTTCGGGTATGCAGTCAGCCGTTGAAGAAGCACACTCCCACAGTGTGTGACTGAACCTGGCGAGCGTACAGGTGGCGTTGATGGACTTCAACGCCATACTACAAGCAGAAAATACTTTTTTTGCCATAGAATCGTACCTCTTGTCATCTCTATCCTGTGAGACAGTAGGGTAAGCGGACCTGCTGCTTGATGAAGTTGCCGCTTGGACCACCAGGCTCTTTGGAGTCGGGTGTTTTGATAAGTATTCAGGGTCAGCCGCAGCTATCCCATACTTGGCTGACAATCTTTTATTGACTGCAGCGATAACTTCAGGAGTTTCCCAATTAGATGAAATCTTTCTTTGTAAGGCTGCATGGAAGGGGTCCACAGGATCCTCCTGTGGACCTTTGTCTAATATGTCTGTCAGGTCATCCTGTAGAAAAACAGGCGAAGGCGCAGACCAACCCATAAATTCAATAATTCTTGCATTCAGGGTTCTATAGGGTGTTTCGGCATCTTCCCCTGGGTCTGGTTTAACAAATTCCACTTCTGGGGAAGTGTCCAGCCCACTTGCCTCATGTAATGACTCCTGTAGGTCTTTCAACCTTCTTTCCTCAGAGGTGAAATCCTCTGAAACAGGTAGTGTGGTCCTCTGCAACCCGAAGGTTTCCTGGTCAGAATCCTCCCCTTCTTCATAAATTGTAGATAATCCTGGGTACTCTGACCTCGGAAATGGTGTAAAACCCATTTCTAAGGCAGAAGGAGCCAAACTCGTCATTATAGGGCGAGAAAACGTCGATGTTGTCAACGCCGATGTGACAGGCTTCGAAGACGCCGAGAACGGCGTTGAGAAAACTGGAAGAGGCCTCGAAGAACTCGAGAGGATCGGGATCCTACTCGAGGATGTCGACAACGGTCTCGGCATCGTGCCGGAGGCTCTTGGTATCACCGTTGGCTGTGAAGTAGCCGTGGTTTTCTCTTTCATCGGCGTCGACCATGGCGTCGAGTCGATCGACCGATGAGTCGAAGAACCCTTTGACAACGGCGTTGATGGCGCGATCCATGCGTCGAAGGGATCTTCGACGACGGCGAAGACGGTGCCTTTTTACGCGATGGCCAATGGCGCTCTCGGGTGGAATCTTTCGCTGGGTGCAGCGACTCGGGCGTTTTGATTTTTTGGGTTTTTCACCCGGGGTAACAACCTCAGCTATCTTCGAGGGGGTCGAGGCCGCTTTCTCGAAGACGCATAGCATTTTCTTCCTGAATTCCTCCCACTCAGCCTGAGAGCTGTGTTTTGTGGGGCAGTAGACCCTTTCTGGGGAAACAGAAGATGACGAGGAAGGGGATCTTCGATGTCTCTTCTTTGAGTGTCGCGATCTCGACGAATGGTGGGAGCTACTTCGAGATCTAGAATGGGAATGCTTTCGACGGCGAGGAGACAAATGCCTCGATTCAGCCAAAGAAACTTTCGAGGAGGTTTTGACTGATTTACCTCTCTCGAGCTTCCCCTTGCGCTCCTTCAAGGCTTTCGCCGTCATGGACATCCAGTCCTCACACTCCGAACAATGGTGCTCGGCTCCCAAGCACCACAAGCAGATCCTGTGTGGATCCGTTATCGACATTTTTTTACCGCAGTCTCGACATTTTTTGAAGCCGGATCGCGGCATTGTCGGTTCCGATGAAGATGCCATTGAGAACGAGTTGGTATATTCGAGTAAATGTAGAGGGTTTATCTGACTGAACTGAGCAACGATATTCCGAGGCCCCACGAAGCGCGGAAAAACGGAACTGAGCAACAGACGCCGCGCTAGGCTCTTTATGGGCATGGTGACATCGGCGCCGATACGGTGGCTATCGAGGGACATCGACTCGGCGGACGTCGACGCGCAGCGCCCTCTACAGAGAAAAAATTTCAGAGGCCAGCAAGCTGCAGACGGATTATCAAAGTTAAGGAATATGTCAGAGGACACAATCCCTTCGAAAGAATGGATCTGAGGAGGAGCGTAGAAACGCTGTGAGTGGCCCTCGCTACAAAAGTGCCCGCGAAAAGCAAGCAACCAAGAACTGAAACCACAAATATAAATGTGATACTATAGAATTTACGCCACAGTGCCCAGATCTGCTGGGAAGCCAGCCTCTGTAGGGGTTGGAAGTAGCAAGTGACTTCCCACAGGACAAGAGCTCAGGAGAGCAACCAGAAAATTCAGTAGAACACTATAATTTTAGTCTTGGCACCGGGGTGCGTGCAGCAATCTGTGGATGGAGAGGTCGGAGTAAGCCATCGATGGATTGAAGGAGAACAGGTGGAACATGCCACCTCCCCATGCACCTGCGCTTGAGGCCTCATAAGATAGAGACGGTAGCGGGAGCCGGCACTGGCGAGACGGCCATGGTGAACAACAGAATCAAGTCCCATAACCGGTAGAACCGGCTGCCGTGGATCTGTCTGCTGGCAATGTTGCAGGCCCTGCTCCTAGAAGGGTATGAGAGCGATAGCTAGTCTGGTCACACTGAAGTAAGAGGATCACTGCCCAAGGGAAGTGAAGCAGTCGTAGAAGAGTTGACAAAGCAGAGGGGCTCCTACTAGGCTACAGGAGGAGTGGCGACAGATGCCCCACCATGCACAGCTGTCCAATCAAGAGGAGCTGACACTTGACAAAGGGCCCAAGAAGGATAGTACAATAAGGTGGGAAGCAACCCCAAAGCCACGAACGCAGAGCAGCTAGAGCAAGGCAGCATTGAACGGTGCCACGACAGCATGGACTGCGAACGACAAGTGAAAACAACGGAGAGTCCCCCGGGGCCAAAACAAACAGCCCCCGATATAGAAGTGAGGACCTAACGTAGAGCAGCACCTGCTGCTGTCGCATTTACACTCACGAAGATGGCATCTAAACTGCCCAAAGGCAAGGGGAAACAGTCAACCCTAGAAGAGTTTGCCAAAGCAACACCAGCAACAGATGGAGCCAAGGGTCAGTGCACACAAGATGGAGGAACCCTGCTGAACTAAAAGTATCTTGGGAGTGCAAGATTGACACAGCAATCTCTGAATTGATGACCTCGCTTGAATTCAAAATCTAAGCAGTGAGCGTAGATGTGAATCTACTGCGACAAGACGTTTGAGCGCTGGCCGAGTGCTCAGGCAGCCTAGAAATAGAGGCAAAGTCTAACACAAACATTTGCTTGACTAATGCAAAGGAGGTCCACATGTGACAAAAACAGGTGGGCAATCTGGAGAGCAGAGCTGAAGAAGCAGAAAGGCGTGCGCGCAGAAATAACGTACGGATTGTGGGGCTTTGGAAGGTGAGTAAGGATCGGACCCAACAAATTATGTGGAGAACATGCTATTGCAAGAGATAACGGGCGGAGCACTCAGCCAGGGGTTTGCAGAGGAAAGGGCGCATAGGGCCTTAGTCAGGAAACCGCCATGGGGGCTCCCCCGCGGCCAATCACCGACAAGATATTGAACTATAGAGACAGAGAGAAGGTCCTGGAGCATTTTCGCAAGGGAGGGACGATAAGCAGGGCATCTGCGACCATTACAGCTTACCCGGACTATACTTTCTTGGTGCAGAGACAGTGCCCGAACTATGTGGCGGTCAAGAGCAGGTTACGTGCAGCGGGCTACAAATACATGCTGCTGTACACGGCAAAGATGAAAGTGTTCCATAAGAAAAAGGCCCTTTTTTCCGACTCACCAGAAGAAGTGACGGCATGGCTGGACGCGAGAAACTGCCCGTCAGAAGTGGATGACCAGACGAAGAGTGGAACGGATAAGTGAACCGGAACATACTCTGGGCTGTAATGGTGGACAAGTAGATACTATGTGAGATAAGTAAAGTAAATTTATTGACCTTGGGACTATATTATAGACAAGAATATATTGTGATTGCATAACAGGAATTGAATAAAACTTAAGCGTATTCACACTGCAACATGCTGTCAGTGTAAACAGGAGACTTAGGTGCTGCTGTAGATTAGCTGCACCAGGAGACACGCTATCATCCCCCCCTAAGGTAGGTTAGTTGGGATACTAGTTTGAGTGGTATCCCACTGCTGAGCACGGAGTATCAGTGACATCGAGAAAAGGGCTAGATGCGGGGTAGCCTGAGATCCAGGGATGGAGCTGGGCAAAAGTTTTGCGAAGTTGGAGGGTGGAGGGGTAGGGGAGTTGGAACAAGTTACTTACCTGTAACTGTTGTTCTCCAGCATGGGTCTGACATGGATTCACATGCTCATGAATATTCCCCGTCGTCAGGCCGGGAATCCTCGGTATAGAAAAAATCAGTATCAGTTTTGTTTCTGATCTGTCTTTCTCAGTAGTAACCAATCACTGGTCTCTGGGTCATACTGCCCCCAGCCAATGACTGCCCTCTCCCTAAGCCCCACCCCTAGCAGCCATCCTCAGATTTGGTAGCACGTGAAGTGGCAGTATGACCAAGTGAAGAGCCGCAGAGGGGTAGGCGGGAGGGTTCGCATGTGAATCCATGCCAGACCCTTGCTGGAGAACAACAGTTACAGGTAAGTAACTTGTTCCTTCTCCAGCATAGGGTCTGGCATGGATTCACATGCTCATGAATATAAGAATACATAGCAGTATACACATGCACAATCACGGGAGGTGGCTCAATTTCAAGCAATACAACAACTCAACATTTAGCAACTCTTACCTCCTCACCAGGCTCACCTTAGGCGAACAGGTTGCGCAGCACTGCCTGGCCGACTCTGGACTCCTCCCTGGAATCCCGGTCGATGCAGTAGAATCTCGTGAAGGTGTGCGTCGACCTCCACGTAGCAGCCCTTCAGATGTCGAGCAGGGGCACACCAGACAGGAACGCCGTAGTAGCAGCGATCACTCTGGTCGAATGGGCTCTCGGACGGCCGGGCAGCAGTCGGTTTGCCAACCGGTGACAGTGCATGATTCAGCTGGAGAGCCATCTGGAAATGGAAGTCTTCGAGAGAGCCTTCCCTTGATTCACAGGTCCAAAGTTCACAAACAGCTGTGATGTCTTCCGGAAACTCTTTGTGCGGTCCACGTAGAACTTCAGCGCTCTAGCCACATCTAGCGAGTGCAGAGTCCTCTCAGCCGGCGACGAAGGCGACGGGAAGAAAACTGGCAACACCAAGGGCTTGTTGAGGTGCAAGTCCGACGGCACCTTGGGCATGAAGGAGGGGTGCGTCCTCAGCACCACCCTCGTGTCGTGAAAAGTCAAGTATGGAGGCTTGCAAGACAGGGCTTGGATCTCTCCCACTGTCGTGCAGATGTGATGGCCACGAGGAATGCTGTCTTCCACGACAGAAACTTCAACGGCACTGAATGCATAGGCTCGAATGGGGCCCCCATGAGCCTAGTTAGTACCACGTTGAGCTCCCACGCCGGGGCAGGGGCCTTCACCGGCGGGAATGATCGGAACAGTCCTTTCATAAATTCCTTCACCAGACGATGAGACCACAAGGATGCCCGTCCTGTAGTTCTGGTGTAACGTGAAACGGCAGCCAGATGTACCTTGATGTACCTTGATAGGCCAGCCTTGGCCAAAGACAGTAGGTACGGCAATACTTGAGGGGCCGTAATCCGCAAAGGGTTAATCTTCTTGCGCGGGACCAGACAGAGAACCTCTTCCATTTGTGTCCGTAGCACTTGAGAGTTGAGGATGCCCTGGCCTTTGCAAGAACCCCTCTGCAGTCGGCCGGGATGTTGTATCCTCCAAACTCTAGTGCTGCAGGAGCCAGGCCTGCAAGTTCAGCGACTCTGGTTCGTGATGAAGAATGGCGCCTCCTTCTCTGGAGAGAAGATCCGCGTCCGTCGGTAGCTTGACTGGTGTGGACGCTGACAAGTCCAGAAGGTCCGGGAACCAGATCTGCCTCGGCCACGCCGGTGCGACGAGGATCATCCTGCACCGGGACCTCTTGAGCTGGTTGACGAGCCGGAGTAGCAACGGCGGGAATGCATAAAGGACCAGGCCGTCCCAGGGGAACGAGAAAGCATCGCCCATGCTCCTCGGTTGGGGAAACCTGCTGGCGAACCTCCGGCACTTGGAGTTCGCCACCGTTGCGAAGAGATCGATCTGGGGTTCGCCCCATCGTCGGAAGAGTCGGTCCACTTGATCCTTGCGCAGTTCCCACTCGTGGCACGAGCGCAGCTCCCTGCTGAGTGAGTCGGCGATGGTGTTTTTTATCGCTGCCAGATGAAAGGGTACCAGAAACATCCCTTGTGCGATGGCCCAATGCCACAGATCCTGGGCTTCCTTGGACAGGGCAGGGGATCTGTTTCCGCCCTGCTTCCGAATGTAAAACATCGTGGTAGTGTTGTCGGTGAAGATCCTCACCACCTTGCCGTTGAGGGACGGAAGGAAGGACCTGAGGGCCCAGAACACTGCGCGGAGCTCCAAGATGTTGATGTGGAGAGTCTTCTCCTCCGAGCACCAAAGGCCTCTCGCGTGGAGGCCCCCTGGTGTGCGCTCCCCAACCTTCCAGGGAGGCATCCGTCATCACCGTCACCTGGTGGGCCGGGGCTAGGAAGCCTGTTCCCGCTGTCAGATGAGCGCGGACACCCCACCATCGTATTGCCTGACGGAACGTTTCGTCGAGCGAGATCCTGTCCTCGAAGCTGCCCGTCGTCCGGATCCAGCGGGCGTCGAGGAATTCTTGCAAGGGCCGCATCCGAAGTCTGCAATGGGGCACCAGATAAATGCAGGAGGACATCATTCCGAGGAGGGACTTGATAGACCTCACTCTGGCCACGTCCGTGCTCAGTAGACGTTGCACCTTTCCTAGGATGGTCCTTATCCTTTCCTCCGACGGCGAGGCCCGCCGCGCCACTGTGTCGAGCTGTGCTCCCAGAAACAGGGCGACTTACGACGGGACCAGGTGGGATTTTGAAAAGTTGATGGAGAACCCCAGGTCCGTGAGCAGCTGGACGGACTTCGCAGTGTGTTCCACGGCGAGCTCCCTTGTCCTTGCCCATATGAGCCAGTCGTCCAGGTAGGGATAGACGTGGATCCCCTGCAGGCGCAGCCGCGCCGCCACCGGTGCTAGGCACTTGGTAAACACACTGGGTGCCGATTTTAATCTGAACGGGAGGGCCTTGAACTGGTAGTGCCGCCCTTTGACCACGAACCTGAGGAACTTTCGGTGCCTCTTTAGAATAGGGATGTGGAAGTAAGCATCCTCCAAGTCCAACGACGACAGGAAATCGCCCTCCTCCAGCTGTCCCAGCATGTGCTGGAGGGTGACCATCCGGAACTTCTGTGCCTTGATGTATTTGTTTAGTTGTCGCAGGTCCAGGATGGGACGCCATCCTCCTGTCTTCTTCCTCACGAGGAAGTATCTTGAGTAAACTCCGGAGCCCCGAAGCCTCTTCGGGACGAGCTTGATGGCACCTTTCCTGAGCATCGCCCGTACTTCCAACAGCAGTTGAGGGACGTGATTTTCCTTCCTATCCACGGAAGGAATGCGGGGCACCTCTTCTGGAACTCGAGGGCGTGCCCTAGGGCCAGGGCGTCCAGCACCCAACGGTCAGTGGAGATGGACTCCCACACGCCGACGAACTTCGTCAGCCGGCCTCCCACCGGGGTGCTTTGGCGGGGGCCCGACCCGACGGACGGTTCAATCTTGCTTGGAGGCCGCTTTGCCTCCTTGACCACCTTGGCGACGACGGCGGGAACCACCTGACTTGCCGCGTCCCCTGTAGGCCTCCTGCGACGAAGACCTTGCCGCTTGACGGTAAGTAGAGGAGCTGCTGCCGGCTCCCTTGGAGGCACCCGGTCTGCCTCCGGAGCTCCGAAAGGACGGCTGTCGCTGTTGGAGCACCCCCAGTGCACGGGCCGTCTCCATGTCCGTCTTGATCGCATGAAGGGATTCATCAACCGCCTTGCCAAAATGGTTGTTCCCATCGAAGGGCATGTCCAAAACCTTGGTCTGAACGTCCTGGCGGAAATCCGTCGCCCTGAGCCATCCTCGTCGTCTCAGGCAAATGCCGTTGCCCAACTGACGGAAACCGGTGTCAGCGATGTCCGTAGCCACCGTAATGGCGTGGTCCGAGGCAATCTCACCTTCCTGCAAGATTTCCAGGGCCTCAGCCCTCATGGCATCCGGAAGGAAGTCCAACAGAGGGGCGATCTTAAACCACAACTCCTTGTCGTAGCGGGCTACGATGGCCAGGGCGTTGGCCGCCTTGATGGTCGTCGCTGCAGATGAGATGACCCGTCGTCCCATCGCATCCAGTTTCCTACCCTCGCCGTCCGGAGGGGGGGTTGAAGTCGAGGCCGATGCCCCCCCCCGCTTTCTTCTTGCCCGCCGCCGAGACGACAGAGTCAGGGGTAGGTTACGCTCTAAGGCACAAGGGGGCAGCATCGGGGACCCGGTACTTCTTCTCGTACCGGTCCCTCTTCGTAGGAGCCGTGGCAGGGTTCTTGAGGAGGGCGAGCCCCTCATCCCAGATGTCATCAAGAAGCGGTACAGCGAGGACCGTCTTCCTTTTAGCCTCGCGCCGCTGGTAAAGGAACCCCTCCTTCTTTTCCTCGGGGCAGAGCTGGAAGAGCTCGGATGCCCTGGAGATCATTGCATGGAAGGATCCAATCTCGTCGGGCGGAGACGCCCGGGCAGGGGGCGACGGGGGACACGTCCCGTCGTCGCCTCCGTCGTCATCCGTACCTGTCATAGTCGTGTCCATGCCTGTATCATCCACGTGGGTAGTGGACCGGGGGGAAGGCAGAGAAGGCCGCAGAGGCGGGAGAGGAGGCCTAGGATGCGTCCTCCTCCTCTTAGGCGGTGGGCTCCCCGAAGGTCCTGGCTCCGGATCCTCCGTCGGGTCTGGCTCAGGCTCCTCCGTCGGGGGAAGGGGCAACCTAGTCCTTATCTCCGAGCATAAGGACTGGATGGCTGACAAAATGGCTGCCGAGGTGTCCTGCGGCGCCGGAAACGACGGGCGCGAGGGCTCTTGAGGAGCCTCGTCTGCGTCACCCTCGCCCTCGTCGTCGCCCTCGTCGGGATCCCTCCCGATGGGCTGTGTCTCCTCCACGACTTGGATGAGCTCCTCTTCAGAGGTCGTGTCCGTATCCACGATGGCCACCACCCCCTCCCCCCTTTTTCCAACGAGGACTTTGTGGGGGTCTTCTCGATGGGCCTGAAAGACGACTCCCTCCACGGTGGCAGGGAGACTCTGGTACCTGAGGGCGCCTCCACTGGTGTAGCCTCCACAGGCTGAGCCAGGGCCGCGGCGACATCCTCAATCTAGGTCCTAGCAGGGTGTATCACGGCCAACGTAACCTTCTGTACGCCCGGGACCTTCACCTTCGGGGGAGGGTCCGAGCCTCGCTCCCCCTCTGCCGGAGTCTTCGAGATCAACCGGGGCCTCTCCAGAAGCTTCGCCGGGTTCTCGGACTTCCTCTTACCCGAGCCAGAGCGTTGGCTCGTGGTCGATGGTGCCGGGGAGGGTGCGCCCTACCTGGCAGCCAAGGAGCCCGACCGTTAGGTGCTCCCGGTGCCCGTGGACTCGCGGTGCTTAGCCTTTTGTTGGGCCCCCGTCGCCGGAGCACCCTCACAGGACTTAGAAGACCGCTCGGACGACTTCTTCTCGCCTGGCGGGCTCTTACCTTCCAGCGAGTTGGCGAGACGGAGGTGGCGATCCTTCATGGTCCGCTCCGACATGTTTCCACAAAATGCCCAGTCCTTTTCCTTGTGCGTCTTGTCCTCATGGAGACAGTAGAGGCATAACGAATGCTCGTCCTCCTTGAAAACGTTCTGAAGCTGGCATCCAGGGCAGGTCCTGAATAGCTTCCCGGGCGTCGAGCTCCCTTTCTCCTGGGCCATGTCCGGGTAGGCCTCGGAACTTCTGGAATCCTCCAAAAGCGTAACTCGACGAAATCTTCACCCTTGAGGGGCGTAGAAAACTCCGAAACGGATCTCTGTTGATCGGAAATAGAAACGGTGGAGCTTGAGGCTCTTTTAACCGAAAAAATGAGAAAATCTCCTGAAAAAAGCGCGAAAACACAGCAAAAGCTCAAGAGCTAAGCATAAGGACTCCCAACACTTCAACGTGTGGTAAAAATCTGAGGATGGCTGCCAGGGGCGGGGCTTAGGGAGAGGGCAGTCATTGGCTGGGGCAGTATGACCCAGAAACCAGTGACTGGTTACTACTGAGAAAGGCAGATCAGAAACGAAACTGATACTGATTTTTTCTATACCGAGGATTCCCGGCCTGACGACGGGGAATATTCATGAGCATGTGAATCCATGCCAGACCCCATGCTGGAGAAGAAGTAGTTAGAGGCGCAGGGAGACGGGGGCTGGGAAGTTCGAGAGGGAAGCGTGTTGAGGTAGTTGGGAAGTATCAAATGTGGGGGGAATGGGTGGGTGGCGGGCTGGAATGTAGGGGGCCCTGCAATCATAATCCAATACACCAAAGGAGGAGTGTGGGAGCAGAGTTTTGGGGGAGTAGGAAACAGATGACACGGGGGATCTGAAGATAGTGACCCGGAATGTAAGAGGGTTAAACAGTTATATTAAATGTAATAAGGTCATGATGTACCTGAGGAGACAGAAAATAGACATTGCATTGCTACAAGAAACCCATTTAACCAGGGATAAGCTAGAAGTGGTGAAAAGGAAATGGAAGGGGACCACAATAGGTGCAACTTATTCTATGTATGATAGAGGGGTCATCACATGAATAGCACCACACGTCCTGTTTAAACTGTTACAAGAGGTGGAGAGAGATGGCAGAATGGTATTATTGAAGGGGTTGGTGGGGAAGATTTGGCGCAGGGCTTGCCAAGTGATGGGGAGCCCGCTTCCATGCTCCGCGCAGGTACCACTGGTGGCACTGAAGGGGGTGGATGAGCAATTGAGTAGGGCCATTAGAGAACACTGGGAATCAGTAGGGGTGTCAACCATAGGAGACATGTGGCAAGAAGGGGAGAAAATAGAATTTGATACACTGAGAGAAGATACGGGGCTACATGGGGGACAATACATCACATAAGCTAGGTTGGTAAGGCTGGAAAAGAAGACGTGGTCAGAGGCGGAATTGACACAACAACCGGATGCAGCCATTGAAACGTTTCAGGCCATGACGGAGGCCATACGGTCTCCCGGATCTATGAACTAATGATGGCAAAAGTTGGGAAGGAGGTGGCGCAGTTGAGGCGTAATTGGGAGGAAGAAAGTGGGGAAACAATAGGAGATGGGCTATGGGCTATGGGTCAGAATGCAAAGACATCATAAGAAAGTGTCAAGAAATGTGACTGCAACAGATTCAGTTATATGTTACCCATAGAGCCTATATGACCCTGAAGAAGATTGCTAAGTTCACGAACGCCAGGACACAGACATGCCCGAAATGCGGGGAGGTTGATGCAGGGATGTTACACATGTTCTGGGCATGCCTGGAAATCGGTAGATACTGGAAAGAGGCAGCACACCTCCTAGCAAGTAAGGGGATAAACTTGGATGTGGAATCTCTTTGGGCGTGCATAGCGGGTGGATTCCCAAGACCGCGCAAACTCAACCATGTGAGCAAACTTAAAGATCTGGCGTATATTCTAGCTAAACGCAGGATAGCAATGAGCTGGAAAGCAAGCAATAGACCGAACGTGGAGGCCTGGTGGCGTGACCTCCTGAAATGGGCAGATGCTGAGACGGTGGTATGGAGGGAAGCAGTAGCTAGAGGGGGTTGGGGGAGAGGAAGTGCACACACTCACAGCCTGGCTACATCTGGTCACCACACTGTCGGGGCCCTCGCATGAGAAACCCAAAGAAGACAGCTCCTCGGAAAAAGAGGAAAGCGTTCAGCCCACAAGCTAGGAAGCGTTGGCGGAAGTATTGCATGGCTCTAAGGGGAGGGGAAGCGAGTTGGGGAGAGGGAAATGTTGGGGGACTGTTATTTGTGCACCGTGTTTTGGTGTAATGTATGTTGGTTTATGCTGAAAAATAATAAAATATGTTAGAAAAAAACAATTAAAAAAAGACTGGACTATCCCTGCGGAATCCGTAGCAATTGTTCTATCTGCCTGTTTTATTCCCACTACATGACGCTAGGCTTTCTATTGCTTCAAAAGCCTTGTCAACATTGTGTCCAGTTTGTTTGCGCCTACATACGAGCGCTGCTTTAAACTTAAAGCGCTCTCCGCCCTGGCAGTCCTCATTAACAGCAGCTGTCTCTGTGCTTCCTTCACTTTGTTGTAATGCTCCCTGTTTTTGCACCCAGCTAACTATCTGGGCTTGTCCCAGTGATGCCTCCAGATCTTTTTCTAGAGTATCTTTTTCTTTATTTCTTTGAGCTTTTAAGGAAATCAGCTCCCCCGTATTACTAACTTAAATGCATCCCAAACTGTGCACAGGAGAACACTGTATGTGTCATTCCTACAAGTACTCAACAATTTTTCTCCTCACCATTTCACGTAGGACTTCATTCCTAATGAGTTCTCCGGGTAGCCTCCATGTCCACAGAGGATTGCTTGGTTTAAGCCCCCTAAGATTGATCTTGATCGCTGCATGATCTGAGAGAGAGATTGGGTTCACTTCTATGGCTGTTAATGCCCCTAATATCCCGGGGGTCCCCCATGCATAGTCTATTCTAGAGTAAGTTTGATGGACTGGAGAGAAGTATGTATACCCCGACTCCTGCCCCTTCTTAGTCCTCCAGCGGTCTCTCATCCCCATTCTGACTAGGAGCTCCTGCACCGCCTCCGATGTATGTGGTCCCTTATTGCTGCCCTGGCCACTCCAGCCTTTCTCCGGGGCCCAGGCTATATCAAAAGTCTACTGTTAGGATAGATTCCCCTACTGCAAACTCTTCCAGCTCCCCCAGCACTTGGTGTAGAAAGGCATCTTGTCCTATGTTGGGGGCGTATATTGTACCTATTGTCATGACCCTTCCCTCCAGCAGCACCTACAGGAATAATTACCTCCCGTTCGGTTCTTCTAAGGTTTTAACAATTTACGCCCCTAGTGTATTTTTTAAGCCCACCAGTACCCCTGCAGTCTTATTCTGGGCATTTGCCTGGACTAGTTGCGTGAACTGCTGTATATGCAATTTGTGGTCATCCCCCGTCCTAATATGAGTCTCCTGTAGAAAAAGGATATCAGAGTATTTAGACCCCTCACATTATGTGAGAGGATCTGAAGTTACCTTGTCATAATACATTTAACCTACTCCTCCCTGCCCTGCCGGTCCTCCCTTGTGCCCCCGTATGTGCTTTGGGTGGTTGGTGCGATTCCCTCCCATTCTCCTGAGCCCCCCTTACCCCCCTCTCTCACCCTCTTTCCTCCTTCCCTTTCCGGGTCTAGCTCGGTATCCTAGGATGCATCCCAGCTAGTGGGAACCGACCCACGTTACAACCCCGGACCCCTAAGGTTAACCTAACCTTCCGAGAGTCCAAATGGTGCCCCACTTGCTCCCGCCTGGGCCTACTTCTACCAAAGGTGACCTTCGTATGTACCCCTCTGTGTGGTACCCCCATCGTCCCGGGCTTCTCCTATAATTTAGCTTCTTTCTCCCTTCATTTCCTGGACCGGGGTCCCTTCGGCTTATCTCTTCCCTTCCTGTGAGCCGTAGTCCATTGCCAGGACATGTGTAACTGCTGTTGTATTCCACGTGTTCAGTTTCCCTGCTCTGTGTCCTCCGCGTCCAAGCTTAAAATGTCAATTTTTTCTTTGTATGTGGTAACACTTAGTTGTCTACCGTCCCAGGGGGAATACCAACCCGAAGGAGTTTCCTCGTCACCGGCCCCATTGCTCTTCTTTTCTGAAGTGTCAATGCGGCTAGGTCCTGGAAGAAGTGTTCTTGGGAGCCATTGATCGTGATCGTGTCTTGTTCTCTTGCCGGCCTAAGGATTCTCTCCTTCTCCTCATGGGACGCTAAAGCTGCTAGCACATCCCTAGGTCTGTCTCCTTCTCCACTCCTCTTCGGGCCCACTCTGTGTATGCGGTCAATACGAATCTCCTCAGGAGTGTTAACCGTCAACAGTGTGGCAAAGCACTGCTGCATCACCGATTTCAAGTCTGCATCATGGGTAGCCTCTGCCAATCCCGTTATTCTGATGTTGGAACATCTCAAGCGTTTTTTTTAAATCCTCTGTTTGAATTTCAAGGTTGTGCGTGCCAGAGGCAACCTGCTCCAGTAATTCGATAACCTTTGTTTCGCTGAGTCCACCATGTTCCCCTAGGCATTAATGTCCTCTCTGATTTCTTTCAGTGAGCTCTTCAAGTCCTCTTTCAATTTCCCCATTTGCTGCTGAAAGGACGTTGTGAGCCTCTCCTCCATACCTTGCGAACGCATTAGGAGGTTTCCATGTCTTAAAATTGCGGCAAAAATGGCTGTGAATACAAAATATGGTGGCAAAAATGCTGTGGTTTTGCCGCCACAATCATGTAAAGGATGCGGGGGACACCCCCGTAACCCCCCTGCTGTGGTTTGACCCGGTGAAGGTGTACCCCATTATACCATTTAAGGGGAGCGGGGGACACACCCACAACCCCTGCTCCCCTTAAATGGTATAATGGAGTACACCTTTACCGGGTCAAACCACAGCATTTTTGCCACGATTTGTTTTACCGGCGGCATTTTTGCTGCAATTTTATTACCCGATACCATTGGGAGTTAGTCTTTGCTTTGGACCATTTCCCCCGTTGCCTGTGAATCTTCAACGTGCGTCCTTTTGTTCTAAGCTGTCCTCCCTGTGAGCCGCCTCCTAGAGAAATCGCTGCCAGCACCTTTGCAACTAGCCCTTCCTGACACTTTTCTTCGTGGTCTGCGGCCCCGAGTCCGCTTCCCCTTTGGTCCTGGCATCTGCGTGAGGTCCGTCACTCCTGCGTGTCTCCTCGTCCTGTGTCCACCCTAAATGGCCTCTTCCACGTGCTTGCCACTCCTATGGTTTGGCTTCAGTCATTCTGTGTCCGAGTATCCTGCAGCCCCTGCCCCTCTTCCTCCTCCAGGTGCTGCAATTTCTCCCCACTGTATTCTGGTGCTGCGGCATCTTGTTGCCATTGTTCCCAGGTCTCCTTTCCCTTCTTATGGCTCTACCAGCTTGTGCAGTGTTGCTTATTTGTGTACTCAAATCCTTTATCGGTCCCTTGACCTTTACAGCTATGAGCAGTTAGAGAGTGTCATAAGAATAGCAACCCCAAGCTTTACGAGCTCCTTCACCTACTCCCAGATCCCTTGCTTCCACTCTTAAGGTTCACTTCTTTCCCTTTTCCATCATCGTACACAGCTCATGCAAGTTACTCAGGCCCAGACCACCTGGTAGATGGCAACACTGTTGTCGGGGAACAGGTTGCTGCTAAAATGTTCCAGCCAGGCACACTGTGTATATTACCCTAAGGTTTTCTCCTTTGTGATTCGTACCTCGGTTTTTCAATGTTAGCTGTGTGCTCAAGCGAATTGAAAAGCCTGCAGTCTCTAGACTGCTACCCCCTTGTTTCCTGCTTTCCGGCCGACTTATGTTTGCTTGTGGTTTTACACCCAAGTGTAGCAGGTCTGTTCCACTGCTTGACGTGCTGTCTATGTGGGGCTTCCTTACGGGTCGTCCTGCCTGCCCGGACTTGCCTGGTTCTCGGCCGCTATGTTTCCGCTGCACGCACTTACTTCTTTGGCCGCCGGTGCCTCTGTCCAGCTCCCCTTCCTATCCGAGGGGTTCACTGCTCCTCCGCCGTGAGCTCCTGGCTCCACGCCACTCCAGTGCCTCCCCACTGCCCACACAAGTATCTCGCCATGCATCCACTGCCCCCCGCTGTAGGGGCTCCTCTGCTCTGTGTGTTCTTTCAGCAGGGCCTCTTACAATTGTCGGAGCGCTTCTTCGCTTCGTCTCACACACCGCAGGGGTTATGGAGCCTCCTTGCCGCTTCCACTACAGCCAAGGACCCTCTTCTGTCGCTCCCCTGCCTTCGCTTGGATTTTCTCATCGGTCAACTCCTCCGCGGCTGCCGTCGCACTGACACTGTCCTCCTTTCGCAGCTCCTCAGTGCAGTTATCCCGGGGCAAAGCGGGCTATCCACTCTATTATCTAGCCTCGATTTGCTCCTCCTGTTGCCGCATCTACGACCATGCCATCATCCATCCCCTTTATTTGAGGGATATGCTTCCATTTTCGTGTCGCGTAGGTGTCCTTCTCCTATATTATTCCTCTTTCGTTTAGACCCAGCCAGGAGCTCAGGAGAGTGCGACCTCACTCTCCGGCAGCCATTTTGAAATCCCCTATTAAGCTGATATTTTGCTTTGGACTGAATCAGATATTCCCAAGCACTACAAGGGTTTTGTTGCTCTGTTACCGTCTTGTAGTGCTTAATGAGACAAGTTCTTAATAACACTTATCTCCTCAATGGGACGAGAAGAATGAGCTTCGTAGCTATTCTTACTCTTATAAACACTTGTGTCACTGGTACGAGTAGGCAGAGTACGAGTATGTCCCTCCTCATGCCCCTCTCTGGGTCTTCCGCCTCTCCAGTTACCTTCTTTTTCACAGGCTAGCATCACCAGATCTCTCTTCGGGATCAGGCAAATTCTCTGCCTCAGAACGGCTCCTGCGGTCATGCTGACTCTTCTTTGTGGCCCTGTGTAGGCATGGCTGCAGCAGTGTCTGCGCTGTGTCTGCGCTGTTTCTGGACTGAATAGTTCACCTTTTCCAGGTTACGCCACCACTCAGACTGTTCTTCTTTCCTTGGCGCTCTTCCACTGCACAACATGGACCTCGGTTTTCCCTGTGCCTAGTCGGTATGCCATCTGGCCAGGTCCTCACAACCAAGGATCTCTCATTTCTCAGCAGCTCCCAGCTCTTTCAAAATTCAAACTTCCCAGGCTTCACTCTCCATCTTAAGTCTGTCTTCCATGTTTAGATCCAAGTCCTGGTTCCTGCGCAGCGTAACATTAAAGTCCTTTCTCTCTCTTTGGTCAGTATTCTCTCTTACTCGTCGGTTTCTTTGTCGCAGTTTTGTTACTGTTAGACCATGGAGCGATCTGTATTGTTCGCTTGCCTCTCTGCTTTGTCTCAATGATTTTGGCAGACATTTCTTCAAGATGAATGTTAGGGATAAGGAACAAGTTACTTACCTGTAACTGTTGTTCTCCAGCATGTGTCTGGCATGGATTCACATGCTCATGAATATTCCCCGTCAGGCCGGAAATCCTCGGTACAGAAAAAAATCAGTATCAGTTTCGTTTCTGATCGGTCTTTCCTAGTAGTAACCAATCACTGATCTCTAGGTCATATTGCCCACCACAGCCAATGACTGCCCTCTCCCTAAGCCCCGCCTCCGGCAGCCATCCTCAGATTTGGTAGCACGTAAAGTGGCAGTATGACCAAGTGAAGAGCCGCAGAGGGGTAGACGGGAGGGTTCGCATGTGAATCCATGCCAGACCCATGCTGGAGAACAACAGTTACAGGTAAGTAACTTGTTCCTTCTCCAGCATGGGTCTGGCATGGATTCACATGCTCATGAATATAAGATTACATAGCAGTACACACATGCACAACCACCGGAGATGACAAAAGGCTCAACATTAAGCAATACATAACTCAACATTAAGCAACTCTTACCTCCTCACCAGGCCCTTTAGGCGAACAGGTTGCGCAGCACTGCTTGGCCGACCCTGGACTCCTCCCTGGAATCCCGATCGACGCAGTAGAATTTCATGAAGGTGTGCATCGACCTCCACGTAGCAGCCCTGCAGATGTCCAGCAGGGGCACACCAGACAAGAACTCCGTGGTAGCAGCGATCGCTCTGGTCGAATGGGCTCTCGGACGGCCGGGCAGCGGTCGGTTTGCCAACCGGTGACAGTGCATGATACAGCCGGAGAACCATCTGGAAATGGAAGCCTTCGAGAGAGCCTTCCCTTGATTCACAGGTCCAAAGTTCACAAAAAGCTGTGACGTCTTCCGAAAACTCTTTGTGCGGTCCACGTAGAACTTCAGCGCTTTAGCTACATCCAGTGAGTGCAAAGTCCTCTCGGCCAGCGACCAAGGCGACGGGAAGAAAACTGGTAACACCAAGGGCTCGTTGAGGTGGAAGTCCGACGGCACCTTGGGCATGAAGGAGGGGTGCGACCTGAGCACCACCCTCGTATCGTGAAAAGTCATGTATGGAGGATTGCAAGATAGGGCCTGAATCTCTCCCACGCGCCATGCGGAGGTGATGGCCACATGAAAAGCTGTTTTCCACAATAGGAACTTCAACGGTGCTGTATGCATAGGCTCGAACGGAGGCCCCATGAGCCTAGTCAGCACCACGTTGAGCTCCCACGCCGTGCTGGGGCCTTCACCGGTGGGAACGAGCGGCATAGTCCCTTCATAAATTCCTTCACCAGGCGATGGGACCACAAGGACACCCGTCCTGTTGTCCTGGTGTATCTGGAGATGGCAGCCAGATGTATCTTGATGGAGGCATGAGCTAGTCCAGCCTTGGCCAACGACAGTAGGTACGGCATTACTTGAGGGGCCGTAAACCGCAGAGGGTTAATCTTCTGTGCCCGGCACCAGACAGAGCACCTCTTCCATTTGTGTCCATAACACTTGAGAGTTGAGGATGCCCTGGCCTTTGCAAGAACCTCTCTGCAGTCGGCCGGTATATCGTATCCCCCAAACTCTAGTGCTGCAGGAGCCAAGCCTGCAAGTTCAGCGACTTCGGGTCGTGATGAAGAATGGCGCCTCCTTCTCTGGAGAGAAGATCCGTGTCCACAGTCAGTTTGACTGGTGGGGACGCGATAAGTCCAGAAGGTCCGGGAACCAGATGTGTCTCGGCCATGCCGGTGCGACGAGGATCATCCTGCACCGGGACCTCTTGAGCTGGTTCACGAGCCGGAGTAGCAGTGGCAACGGCGGGAAAGCATAGAGGAACAGGTTGTCCCAGGGGAACGAGAACGCATCGCCCATGCTCCTCGGTTGGGGGAACCTGCTGGCGAACCTCTGGCACTTGGAGTTCGTCGCCGTCGCTTAGAGGTCGACCTGGGGTCTGCCCCACAGCCTGAAGAGTCAATCCACTTGATCCTGGCGCAGCTCCCACTCGTGGCACGAGCGCAGCTCCCTGCTGAGTGAGTCGGCGATGGTGTTCTTTATCCCTGCCAGATGAAAAAGTACCAGAAACATCACCTGGCCGACGGCCCAGTGCCACAGATCTTGGGATTCCTTGGACAGGGCTGGGGATCTGGTTCCACCCTCCTTCCTGATTTAGAACATCGTGGTGGTGTTGTCGGTGAAGATCCTCATCACCTTGCCCTTGAGGGACAGAAGAAAGGACCTCAGGGTCCAAAACACTGCGCGGAGCCCCAAAATGTTGATATGAAACTGTTTTTCCTCTGGGAGCCAAAGGCCTCTCGCATGGAGATTTCCGGTATGCGCTCCCCACCCTTCCAGGGTGGCATCCATCATCACCGTTACCTGGTGAGCTGGGGTCTGAAAGTCTGTGCCTGCCATCAGATGAGTGCAGGTGCCCCACCACCGGATCGCTCGTCGGAAGGTCTCGTTGAGCGGTATCCTGTCCTCGAAGCTGCCCGTCGCCTGGATCCAGCGTGCGTCGAGGAACTCTTGCAGTGGACGCATTCGAAGTCTGCATAGGCGTACCAGATAGATGCAGGAGGACATCATCCTGAGAAGGGATTTGATGGATTTTACCATGGCTACGTCTGTGGCTAGCAGGTGTTGTACCTTGCCCAGGATGGCTTTCGTCCTTTCGTCGGACGGCAAGGCCAGCTGTGCCACTGTGTCGAGCTTGGCTCCCAGAAACAGGGCGACCTGCGAAGGGACCAGGTGGGATTTGGGGAAGTTGATGGAGAACCCCAGGTCCGTGAGTAGCTGGACGGTCTTCGCTGTGTGTTCTACGGCGAGCTCCCTTGTCCTTGCTCGGATGAGCCAGTCGTCCAGGTAGGGATAGACATGGATCCCTTGCAGGGGTAGCCACACAGCCACCGGTGCTAGGCACTTGGTGAATACCCTGGGTGCCGACTTTAATCCGAACGGGAAGGCCTTGAACTGGTAGTGCCGTCCTTCAACCATGAACCTGAGGAACTTCCGGTGTCCTTTTAGAATGGGGATGTGGAAGTAGGCATCCTCCAAGTCCAACAAAGACAGGAAATCGTCCTCCTCCATCTGTTCCAGCACGTGCTGTAGGGTGACGATCCGGAACTTCTGAGCCTTGATGTACTTGTTCAGACGCCGCAGGTCCAGGATGGGACGCCAACCTCCTGTCTTCTTCTTTACAAGAAAGCATCTTGAGTAGACCCCGGAGCCCCGAAGTCTCTTTGGGACGAGCTCGATGGCACCTTTCTTGAGCATCGCCCTTACCTCCAGCAGCAGCTGGGGTATGTGGTTTTCCTTCCTGGCCACGGGTGGCACGCGAGGGCACTTCTTTAGAAACTCAAGGGCGTGCCCCTAGGCCAGGGTAACCAGCACCCAACGGTCAGTGGAGATGGACTCCCACACGCTGACGAACTTCGCCAGCCGGTCTCCCACCGGGGTGCTTCGGTGGGGGCCCAACGCCACGGTCGGTTCAGTCCTGTTTCGAGGCCGCCTTGCCCTCCTTTGGCGACGACGGCTGGAACCTCCATACTTGCCCCGTCCTCTATAGGCCTCCTGCGACGAGGAACGGGCCACTTGACGGTAGGTAGAGGAGCCGCCGCCGGAACCTTTGGAGGCCCCTTGCTTGCCTCCGGTGATCCAAAAGGACGGCCGTCGTTGCTGGAGAACTCCCAGGGCCCGGGCTGTCTCCGTTTTGATGGCTTGCAGGGACTCATCGACTGTCTTCCCAAACCGGTTGTTCCCGTCGAAGGGCATGTCCAACACTTTGGCTTGTACATCCTGGTGGAAATCCGTCACCTTCAGCCATCTGCGCCGTCTGAGGCAAACACTGTTGCCCAACTGGCGGAAACCGGTGTCAGCGGTGTCCGTCGCCACCGTTATGGCGTGGTCCGACACCACCTTGCCTTCTTGCAGGATTTTCAGGGCCTCTGCCCGCTTGTCGTCCGGCAGGAAGTCCAACAAGGGAGCGATTTTATACCAAAGTTCCCGGTCGTAACGGGCAACGATAGCCAGGGCGTTGGCCGCCTTAATCGTTGTCGCTGCCGACGTGATGACTCGTCGTCCCATCGCGTCGAGCTTCTTTCCCTCGCCGTCCGGCGGTGAAGTTGATGTTGATGCCAATACCCCCCGCCTTCTTCCTGGCCGTCGCCGAGACGACTGAATCCGGGGTCGGCTGTGCTCTAAGGCATAGAGGGGCCGCATCGGGGCCCGGTACTTCTTTTCGTATCGGTCCCTTTTTGCCGACGTCGTGGAAGGGTTCTTGAGGAGAGAGAGCCCCTCGTCCCAGATGTCATCCAGTAGAGGTACCGCAAGGACCGTCTTCCTCTTGGTCTCTCAACGTTGGTAGAGGAACCCCTCCTTCTTCTTTTCTTCGGGGCAGAGCTGGAAGAGCTTGGATGCCCTGGAGATCATCGCATGGAAGGATCCAATCTCATCGGGTGGGGAAGCCCGGGGAGGGGGGGGACGACGGGAGGTCCACCCTGCCGTCGCCGCCCTCGTCGTCCGTGCCCGTCGTGGCCGTGGCCGTGCCCGTGTCATCCCCGCGGACCGTGGATGGGGAGGAGGGTTGAGCAGGCCTCGAGGGCTGGAAGGGTGCAGGAGGATGTGTTCTTCTCCTCTTGGGTGGTGTACTTCCCGACGGACCTGCCCCTGGCTCCTCCGTTGGGCCTGGCTCCGGCTCCTCCGTCAGGCGTAACGGCAACCTAGTCCTTATTTCAGAGCATAAGGATTGAATTGCCATCAAAATGGCCTCCGAGTTGTCCTGCGGGACTGGCTGTGATGGGCGCGCCGGTTGGTCTGGGGCCCCGTCGGTGCCGCCGTCACTTCCGTCATCCTCCTCGTCGGGATGCCTCTCGACGGGCTGGTCCTCCTCCATGCCCGCGTCGTGGCCCTCAGGGGCTTCGACAAGTTCCTCCTCGGAGGTTGTTTCTGAATCCACGACGGCCACTGGCCCCCCCTCTTTCCCCGCCGGGGGCTTCGTGGGGGTTCTTTCGATGGGCTTGAAAGATGCCTCCCTCCGAGGTGGCAGGGAGACTCTGGGCCCCGAGGCCGCTACCACAGGTGTAACCTCCACAGGCTGCGCCAGGGTTGCCGCGACCTCCTCGATAGAGGCCTTGGCTGGGTGAATCAAGGCCTTAGTCACTGACTGCGTGCATGTGGCCTTCATCTTGGGGAAGGGCTCCCCGCCTGGCTCCCCCTCAGCCGAAATCTTCGAGATCGACCGGGGCCTCTCCAGAAGCTTGGCCGGGTTCTCGGATTTCCTCTTACCCAAGCCAGAGCGTTGGCTCGTGGTCGATGGCGCCGGGGAGGGTGCCCCCTGCCTCGCAGCCGAGGAGCCTGACCGTTCGGCGCTCCCGGTGCCCGTGGACTCACGGTGCTTAGCCTTCTGTTGGGCCCCTGTCCCTGGGGCGCCCTCACAGGACTTAGAAGACGGCTCGGATTTCTTCTTTTTCTTCTCACCTGACGGGCTCTTTCCCTCCAGCCAGTTGGCGAGACGAAGATGGCGGCCCCTCATGGTCCGCTCCGACATGTTCCCGCAAAACGCACAGTCCTCCTTCATGTGCGTTTTGTCCTTGTGAAGACAGTAGAGGTATAAGGAATGCTCGTCTTCCTTGAACACATTCTTCAGCTGGCATCCAGGGCAGGCCCTGCTGGCATCCAGGGCAGGCCCTGAACAGCTTCCCGCGCGTCAAGCTCCCTTTATCCTGGGCCATGTCCGGGGTAAGCCTCAGAAACTTCTGGAATCCTCCAAAAGCGTTGTTCGATGAAATCTTCACCCTTGAGGGGCGTAGAAACTTCCGAAACGGGTCCCCGTTGATCGGATGTAAAGATGGTGGAGCTTGAGGCTCAATTTAACCGAAAAATTAGAAATTCTCTTTGAAAAAGCACGAAAACGCAGCAAAAGCTCGAGAGCTACAGCACGAGGACTCCCAACACTTGAACGTGCGGTAAAAATCTGAGGATGGCTGCCGGAGGCGGAGCTCAGGGAGAGGGCAGTCATTGGCTGTGGGCAGTATGACCCAGAGATCAGTGATTGGTTACTACTAGGAAAGACAGATCAGAAACGAAACTGATACTGATTTTTTTCTGTATTGAGTATTCCCGGCCTGACGACGGGGAATATTCGTGAGCATGTGAATCCATGCCAGACCCCATGCTGGAGAATATTACAATAACAAACAGTGGCTTGCTCTGATGGACTGTTCTGAAGCATGGATGTTATTGATGGTTCACAAGAAAGGGTTTTTGGGAATTTTTTGACATAATGGGAGTCCTTATCCCCAAGAGCCGAGTCTCTGCTTGGGAGGTCCTGCTTACCGCTGCACCCCCTAGGGGGAATGTTGCATAGTCGGCTCACCTCCTTTGCCTCACAGGGAAAGGCCTTCCTTTGGGCATAAGTGACGAAACCCTGTGATTCGCCACACAGGCTTTACACACTAAAAGGGATCGAATCACAGAAAGTTATACAAAAGTTGCTTTAAGTGTTGTTCTCCACAGAACGCACACATTTTGAATTTTGTCTCTTGGAAATGAAAATACTGGAGTCAAGATTGTGTGTTTTGTTTATTGAGCTTCATTAAAAAAGAACCCACCCCAGCCTACTCAAACATCTGCAATAACCTCAAACTGTCACTAGCCTTTTTGGAATGTAGGACCCATGAATCCTTGACATCTTGAGTAATATGGCCACCCATGAGATACTTTACAGTGTGCATGTAACATATGCACTTGCTTGGACAATATGAAACTTGAAGAAACGTAAAGAAAACTGCATTGCGTGATGTTAAGATTAATTTTCAGAATCAGTCATGTGGACAGATTCTGAGAAGCCACCCTATTCTGATGAAGAGGGACACACACTAGTGCGTAGCCAAACTTTATTTAGGTAGTGTGGATCAACAGAAAGAAGGTTCAGATTGCCCAGTCGGGCATTCAGCCCGCGAAAAATGAAACCCTCACCAACGTGGGGCAGTTTTATAGTCCAATGTTTGGGCTGGTTTGGTATTTCAACGGTGCATGCTGCACATTTCACCTAAATTAATTTAGTGCAATTTGTCCAGCTTGCAATTGATAATGATCTAGGCCTGCATGCACTGTACAATGTGAACAGAGGATAGCACAGGGACAACGTGCTGGTCTTGGAAGCAAGACCAAGCAGAGCAACAGAGGTTCGAATCCCAGATCTGCGCACTTAGAAACCAAAACGAGGTATTAAGCCTGTTATAAAAAAAACAATAAAATTAAATTAAAATATTAACTGCACATTGCCCTAAGATTCATATGCAAGCAGCAGGCTGCCTGGGACGCATATGACAAAACGTCAAAGTTCATTTCGGATTTAACATGTTTGGCTCATTACTCGGCAGTGCAGTCCCGGATGAGAGGCCGGACAACTACAGGTTAGTGGCCTTGATGGGAGACTGACGAAGAGCACATATATTTTCAATTACCTATGTTTAGGCCACAATTCAAGGTCTGGGATGCTGAAAAAGCAGCGATATCCTTCCTCAACTCAATGTATGATTTAGTGTGCGTTACAAAGCCGGAATTGAAAATGACATCACCCAGTCCCTAGGCCACTCATTTCCCACAAGACCACATGAACGTTAAAACAATTTGTGTCTCACATTGGGATTTTGCAATGCAGAAAATATTCTTAGATTTAAAAGGTGTGCACCTTTTATGCTTTGCCAGCAAAGTTGTAGGAAAATCTCTGCTCTGGGGTTATTTGTCATATGTTGATTATTAATCTTTATGAAACGCTTATCTGATCTTTGAAAAAAAAAATCCACTAGAGAAAGGGCATTGAATTAAAATTGCATATTTCACTTTAAGTATGTTCAATTCCTTTGACCTTCACACAGCGCTCCAGATAAGATTTTGAAGTGAGAGTATTTTACTCCCCATTTTTTAAAATTAGGAGTAAAATGATTTTTTATGGGAGTAAAAATAGGTTATAACTATAAAATAGAAATGTTTTGCAATTAATATTTCTTTGCATAAAGGTATTCCTGCACATTAAAAAGATACCGTTTTTACTCTTCCGATCAGGCAGTTATAATAGAAGAGTTACTTCCTGGGGCACTACGTTTCCTACTGGTCTTAAACATATTCATGGAACTGTGTGAATCTAGTAGACTATTAACCTTATCAGTACATGTGTGGTTTGATAACATGTTATCGTAGGGATCTCGATGCACTGAACACCCTCTCAAGTTGAGGGGTGTGGCTATGAATCTATGTGCATATTTGTCAGATATGTTTTAATTTCATGAAAGTTTTTGATTTCTGCTGTTGTATACAATAATTACTGCAATATTCAGTTGAACAAAATGTTTATCAGTACAGATGTGAGGGAACGCTGTGTTGCTGTAGTAAAGTCAAGCCACTGAGCAGACTCATAAATTGAGTGGTGTGTCAAAAAATAAGCATACATAAAACACGCCAATGAGCATTCTGGATGTTGACCCTTTCCTTCCCTTTTTTTTGATACATCCCTTTAACTAGGCATGTTGCCTTGAGTTGTATATCGGGGAACTTAATTGTGGGTACATAGAACGAATGGATGTTGTGCCTCACACCCAACATGGAGGCAGATATTCCTAGTGTGAGCGGTCAGTCACTTTATTTCTTATTAAGACCAGCCCGTCATTTAACTATGGCGTGCGTTAACGATCTAGAGTGGGCTCATTAGCGTGTGGCGGTTAGACGGATGTTCCGTTAGCATTCCAATGGGTTTTTGTTATTACTAAAACTAGATGTTAAGTAGAGTTTACCTTCATAGCCCTTTGTGGGTAATACCATGTTGAATTATAACAAACGGTAATGTAGCAGCCGTGGCAGCATATTAAGAGTATACTCAGGATTTATTTTTAGATCTGTCCATATTACTTGAGGGAGAAATTGTATCCCCCATTGAAGAGGATGGAGCCACAGTATTCGGTAGGATTTGTACCACGATACTAGGGACGGCATTGGGATGAAGCAATTACTTGAAAACTACTGACTCAAGACCCTGTGGTGGGGTGAGTGGAGGATATTTTTGTCATTTTTGTTTTAAGGATTAGATGACATGGATAAAAAATGCTTGTACTAGAGTGCTAGTTTGAATGACACGCGCTCTGACTCAGCGTTTGTTTTGTTACAGGATAAAATCTTCGATTGAGTCTGTGTGTAGATACTGTCTATATACCTGTGTGATAGGTCGGAGGCTACCTTATATTCATATTCTGGGAGTGGAACAGCATAAATATTTTCAGGTCTGTTACCTCAAGCTTTTGTTGTAATTTTTAACCCACATGAGATTGTATTGGACTGAACATTTGGCACTCCATGTTATAGCTTGTTCTCTCTCCACCCTTTACAGGATTCAGTACCCGACCATACGTTCCTCTCCACTCATTCAATATTTGTAATCACCCTACAACGTTTAGGAGTTTCAGGTAAGCCCTACTATGAATAGGCTTGTACTGCATCTATGGGATACACTTGCATGTTAAACAGTAAATTACTCACAAGGTTTTTGTTTCACCTCATTTGGTGGTCACATCCAGCTTGCTCCCGGTGACTGATGATTGCCTTTAGAATTGGTTAAAAGTCTTGTTCTCATACTATCACCTGATCCGTTAATAATACTTTTTGTGAACATAAGTTGATATTAGTTGTTTTCAGAAAGTACACAAGATTGATATCGATTTATTTGTGCTTTTGATAGTCCGGTTTGCTCTTGTAGAAGGGGTAAAGACCCCGAAACGCGTCAGCTCCTCTTGGACTTGTAAACACTGTTGGAAATTTTTGATGTGTATTAAACATTCCTGTTGAAGAACACTTACCTTTCCTATTTTGATTTGTGTACTAATTGATTTACATACCGTATAAAGAATTGAATTTTAACCAAGTATTGGCTGATTCTTCAGCATTATATAGTGTGCAGGGGACGGGAGGGTGCTACCTGTGGACTGTCTCTTCTTTCTGAATGAAGGCAGGGGACAGCCTCCCATGTGTAATATTCCTATTTTTGTTGGGAGTATTTTCACTCCCCGTTTGATTTTTTGGGTGAGTATTTGCCTATTTTTGTGGAGTAAAAGTGTTTGATACAACCCTTATCTGCAAGACTGCCTAAGACCAATGCACATCTGTCCGGAGGACTACATCTGTCCATTAATTTGAAATACAAACGTGACTCTTCGAGCTTTCCAGTGGTTCACCCAAGGATAGGGTTCTCTGCATGAACAATGCATTATCGCTCAGTGAACCAAGGAAAACTACATGTAACTGCAGCAAATTAAAATGTTTAATGTTTAGAAATAGCTAAAACGAAGCACTTAACAAGGTTGGTAAGGTTTCAGATTGCAGCCATACAACCAGATGATAAAAGTCTTGGTGGACCTTACTCAGCCCCAGCAGAAAATATAAACAGAGAAAATGTAATTAACAAATGTAAATATTACTATCAGTTACTTCCTCAGATAAAATGTACACATAATAGGATGAAAATAATCTTGTCACACTATAAAGTTGATAATAAAAATATAGAAATTTAAGAAAGAATGCAACCTAAAGATTAACATATACATGAAAATGTAACACTCTTTGAGGATACAGCATTTCATACTATATGTCTTTAACACTAACATTTAATGTATTACAAGCACTACAGTACATATGTAGAGTTTTCCATTACTGCAAGGTAATTCCTGTCTTTTGTGTAGTTTAGAAGACAATATTAAATGTCGCAACAGAAGCTCTTGGATCACCTTATGGATTCAGTACTTAAGGATTGCAAACTAAGCAATGGAATTGCAGTTAACGGTATAACACATCACACATTGAAAACATAACAGCAAAGCACAAGACAACAGTAAAAACACAAAGCAGAAAAGCAGGACTATGTTTAAGAAAACATGCAGGGATCATGCAACAAAATAGACAGGAAGATGAATATGTCGCAACAGAAGCTCTTGGATCACCTTATGGATTCAGTACTTAAGGATTGCAAACTAAGCAATGGAATTGCAGTTAACGGTATAACACATCACACATTGAAAACATAACAGCAAAGCACAAGACAACAGTAAAAACACAAAGCAGAAAAGCAGGACTATGTTTAAGAAAACATGCAGGGATCATGCAACAAAATAGACAGGAAGATGAATATCTCCTCAAAGTGATGTTATATGGCTCTCAGACAAAAATGAACTCAGGTGGTGCATGGATAAACAAAAACAATCTCAAAAGAAAATGTCAAGGGTGGAATTTTATGAATCATTCCCATGATGGCAGCATAATTAAAACTGAAGTAAAACAATACCCATTATGACGAATCCCGAGGTATTGTCACTGCTTTAGAAGGGGGAGCCCCTTTCCATGAGGTCAAGGAGGTGAGGGTGCTACTAGATAGTCCCCCTGGGAGTGATACTAAGCGGGAGGATCTCATGGGGAGGGAGGACCCCATTGAGAGTAGTGTGAGAAACCAAAGGGTGTCCACACCTGCTAGTCCCCAGGGATCCCTCTCTCAGACGTCCAGGGCACGGCCATCGCCTTTGGATCCAGACCCTGGGGTGGACCAGTGCGGGAGGCTCACCTGGGTGAGAGGTCTTCAGAAAGTGGGGGTGAGGCACCCGATGGTGAGAAGCGGTATTCTCCCCTTTCCCGTACCCATGCCCCATCCTAGTTTATAGGATTCTCCAATGTCCCAACACCCCTCCCCTTTCTGCACAAACAATGGGCCGAGGAAGAGGGTGACAGAGTAAAGAGGCTAACCCTTACATATCTCATTGGACATGTCCCACTAATCGGGTCAGGCAAAGTCAGGCACTTGACTTTAATTGCATCCATCTGATACCCATTAGCTCTCCCCACATGGATAAAAGGAGGAACATAGATTTTCCGGGACGAATGTGAACCCACTAAAGCTGAATGACTGATCGAGGGATGAGAGAAAAGGTTAGGGAAACCCAGGAGATCCCTGCAGGAGGTCGTTGCCTCCAGAGCCCCATGAAAGATACGTGAGAAGGCCAAATCCCCGATAAGAAGACTGCATTGTGTTATAAGGATGCCAGCAACTTTCCAGTGTGAACGACAGATTTGGGGAGGTGAAGCCAAGCCTGTGGTATTAACCTTGACTTGTGAATTAAAGCTGCAAAGACAAGAAAGGAATGCACACAGCCAGTGAGTTAGCGAATGACAAGAAAGGCTGGTGTGTGTTAAGGAAATATTGAAGTTGCAACAGTATATCGCATGATTGAAGGCTGTGCTTGTGCTGATGAGACGCTTAGGAAGGCAGACCTGTGGTGAACTTAAAATGACCAATAACTATGAAGCCAGAGATACAGAGTAGCAGAGTAGTTCGGCGACAGGAAATAGCCCAATCTAAAGTCTCAGAAAACCATCTAATGTCTTGTTATAAAGCAGCACACTACTTTAAGAGAAATATTTCTATGAACATTTGTGCTTATGATACTGAACTACCAAGACCAAGAGACACTGGGGCAAATAACACAAGGGAAAGTCCAAGTGGTCCTGCGGAGGACTATAGTAAAAGCCTTGCACATTCGAAAGTCTTCGACATCCGTGAAAGGTCCGGGGCCGACTGAGGGAGACCATAAATGTGATAAATTAGGGGAAGCAAACCCCTAACGAATATGAATAAAGCTTGGGGAAAGGAACCCCGGCAAGTGCTTTGATTGCGAGGTCCGAGCACAGGCGAAGGAGATCCATGTTGAATCAGGTACTTTTTGGTTGAAAGATCCAAGCCCGACCGAGGGAGACCTGCCTGAACTTTTGTTGAACTGTGAAAGAACTTTTGAAAGCTGGAATAATTTACTTTAACGTGGAAGGCCGTGGGCCTCGGTCCACGTTTTGAACTGCTTTTGTTTTGAGAACCTAATCCAGAGTGTGTCATCCAGTGTGTCATCCAGAGCATTGCTCTGTGCTTCCAACGTGAGTAGGAGAGCTGACTCAGCCACAATGATTCTTTAAGTTATAACACTGACTTTGTTTTGCATACATATTCGCCTTTACACACTTTTTGAATAAGGTTTTGTTAGTATAGGCCATTTTGATTTGACATAGACGGACTAAGGCTGTATTTTCTTTATTATTTGATGGTAGAGACTAGTCCCATCTTAGCTATAGGGCTGGGAAGACGTTTCTCCAAACCCCAAAAAGATAATAAAGGTTTTGAAACTTGTAACTCTTCTGTCAGTGTCATACTTGTGATACCATGCCTCCCTTACAGTAGTGACCACTTCAGGAGATTGCAGTATGCCTTTGACCAACACACCTTCGCTCAAAACCCTTCACTTAAACCCCCCCACCAGGTGCGCCTATGTTATTTTGCTATATATCTCAGGTGGAGACCACTGGCAAAGAATCACCCATAAGGTATCCAATGGTAACACTGGGACGAGAAAGAGCACAAGCGCAATGAAGATCGATGCGGAGAACCAAGGTACATGGTTTAGGTGTGCAAGTCTACCGATTGGCCCGCTGTCATTTAAAACAGGAGAGGGAACGGAAAGATGGCGTCTTCTACCTCTCGACATGGACCGGGAGCTCGGTATGCTACGTGAAGGAGATCAGACCAGAGAAGCAGACGGAGTCAGGGAAAACAGCGCGTCCGCAAGGATCCCCATGAACCTTCCCGAAGAGGGGAGAAGTACGCTCGCTGTGAGTGGGAAATGACGGCGTGTAGGAAGTTCACCGTCAAGCCGATAGAGAGGCTTGCGGGACACTGGCGAAGCCTCGGGTAGCTGGAGAAGCTGCAAAAGACCACATGAGCCCTGATCACAACCGGAGAAGGGATGCCAGCACCCTGTGGGTACGCGAGTAGCTGTGGCTGGGCTTGAGGAGACCCAGAAAATGCGAGAAATGCTAAATGAAAGAAAGGCTAACATGCGTAAACATTTGCCAACACACAGCAGCAGAGAAAAGGGGGTCTGGGATCCACACTGGGAAAACATATCCCAAAGCGAATTAAGAGGAAATAGCAACTTTGCATTTATAGTAGACATTCACAGACCTTGGATAAACCAAGGCAGTGGCATCAAGAAACATCAAATATAGAGAACAGTGAGTTTGACCAAGCAAAGGGAGGCCGGGAACCGCGTTGGGGAGTTGCAGCCCGACCAGTGACAAATACCAACCTTGCATGCACAAGTGACACTCAGAGACCTTGTCAGGAGAGTTAAGCAAGTCAGTGGGTGAAAGTGAAACCAGAGAGAGGGACGGTGAGAACAAGACCTTTGAATACCCTACTTGGCAGGAGAGTGAACCAAGAAGGGGCTATTGAGAAAACATGGTCAGGGACCCTCAACACAGTCTCGGAAATATAGCCAGGCTATTCTTCCTTGTCGCAGTACTCTGGGAGCTGGGTCTCCTCACAAAGTGACTGGAATCCTCAGGACGCTTTGTAAAAGATGTCCAGGCCATTCTTTGTCATCGGGGCTGGGAGGCAGCAAACACAAATAAGGAAATATCCTGGTCATTGAAGAGACAGAAATCACTTTGGATAACGCTGGAAAGACGTGGGGGAAGGGAAGCAACCCGTTGAGTCTTGTGGAACTTTTGTTCGCTTTTCTACACCTTTTTGGAACTTTTGTTTTGAACTGCAAAGCTGGGCTGCAGGACAGCAGCCAAAGGACACTTCCCTTGTCACATTGTATTAAGTTTAGCTTGTGAGGGTTAGGTTAGAATTTGGACACAGGACTTTACTTTGGACATTCTGACACAGACAGTTTTATAAGCTTGTTTTGTTGAGGCAGGGAAACCTTAGAGATCGGGCTAGTTAGGATTTCCTCCAACCCTCCCTCCCCCATTTTTGCTGTTAATAAAGGTCTTTGCCAATCAACATGCCACCCGTGTCCGCCTCTTACTCCTAGACCCTCACACCATGTTAAGATTTGTGCAATTGCTATATTTAAATGTAAACATTTCTTTTTGATCATTCTGACCAAAAAATACTTTCCAGTTAGATTGTTAGGTCATGTCCACTTGATACAATATGTCTATTTTCAGGCAATATGAAAATAAATGTAATTTTCATAGTACAAGCAGGTGGTATACATTTAGAAAAAAGAAGGGAGAGGGTTAAAGGGTGCTTATCATAGACATACATGCGTAATCTCAGGTTATATATTATCTTTGAGCTCAATTTCAAGCTTTCCAGTTGCCATTCTATTTAACCAAAAAGAAAAACCAGTCCTTCATTTCTAAAAATGTTAACAGTATCTTCTGAAACAGCTCCCACACAGACCCAGAGAACCTCTGAAGTGTCTTTAATTTCAAATGTCATTTTTAAATATTCGTAAATATCCTTGGACTGAGTAGGGAGAACACTAAACCGAGTTTCAATGTTCTGAAAAAGCATTGGAATAGTCGTCACTCTACACTAATCCATGTGGAAACTTGCTTTTTCAGAAATGATCAATAAAAATATTGAAGGTATCCGAGTCTATGACTACGTAATATATGAATGGGGGAAGCTCTATTTAGACTGAATCATGCAGAGTGGTCAAATTGCTCCATGGTTCATGGACCTGGTTGATGAGCTGCCATTCTAGAGTTTATCAAATTCTTGGTCATTATATACAAGTGAAAAATTATGGTTAAAGGTATGTTATGTTTACATTTTAAACTCTCACTTCAGCAAATAAATGTTGGTGACAGGGGCATTATGATTGAAGCACAAAATACCAAAGATTCACCTTAACTCAGCCACCCCATGCAACGCTCAACATCTCATTATGAAGATTGATGTGGATAGTCAGCTCCTCAAAATAATCTTCAGAGTTCACAAGGAGTTTAGTTTTGTGTTGGCCCTTAAATCAAAGTTAGCATAACCACATAGGGCACCCGTAGAGCTTTTGCCTCCCGTCAATTAGGAACTGTGACTTAGTCACTAGGGCATTTGGCGAATTGAGGGAATTCATCCCATCTCCCCGAGGGGGAGCCTTCCCTTTGAGGCTAGGGAGGTGAGCCCAGTGCCAAGACCCTCCCTAGGGGATTGGTTAAGTGGGACATCACTGGGAGAGACGTCCCCTTAGGGGACAAGGACTCCCATTCCGCTGAGGAACTCCCTCCACCATTCCCCACAATGGCATACATGGGGCTGTCCGATGTGCAAAACCATATTAAATTCCAAGACTTGGCTGAAGAGAAAGCTAAGTTGTACCATGATAATCAAGAAAGAGAATCTATCCCTTTAAAGGAAAACCTCCAATTAACTGAGACAAGGAGGTTGAGAGTACACGCCGAACAAAGGCAAGCGAGAGGAACGCATACGCACGCAGGGCAGCCCCCTGGAAGCTTAACACCTGAAGGAGGCAGTGCGAGAGAAAGCCGTGTAGCCTGCAACGTTCAGATCTCTTCTGAATGAGCGAAGCAAATGTTGGAGAGCTGGCTGGTGCACATCCTGAGTAGCTGAGGAAATGGGAAGCCAATACCCAGTGGAGGCATGAACACGAGAAAGTCGTGGCGGGCAGCCTGCCCACGTAACAATGCTGATACCACAACGCTGAAGAGCCAGCTAACGGTCCAGTTGCCAGAAGGATACTGAGACGCTGAGAGAGAGTGTAAAGATGCTTCAGAGAGCAAATCGAGAGAGAAACAGAAGAGAAGGTCCCAGGCAACTACAGGGCCCAGAGAAGTTCCCCTGCAACATTGGAGGTAACAAGGAGAATGGCAGGACTCATCCCATTATAAATGACAAAATCCTAAAAGAAAAGTTAATGAACTTGAACTGTAGTATTGTAAGAAAGAGTACTGCAACTAACACAGAGAGATTAGTAAAAGTTGGGTAACACTACCCTGGGAAGAGGGGAAGGTACACAGGCATTCAAGAAGCACAGAGCGGAACAGTTTAGAGAAAGAATACCATAAAATAAAGACAAGAGAAATCCATGGGATAAAAGACACAAGAGACACCAAAGCAGAAAAGGGTGAATTATAATTACACAGCAATCAAAGTATATACCACAACTAACATAGAGAGAGAGAGAGAGAGAGAGAGAGAGAGAGAGAGAGAGAGAGAGAGAGAGAGAGAGAGAGAACGAGAGAGAGAGAGAGGGAGAGAGAGAAAGAGAGATCAGTAAAAGTTGGGTAAAACTACTGAAGAGAATCCCCTAAATGCTCACAACAGAAAAAATACAACCCACTAGGGAAAAAGGCAAAGCACACCTTTTGCAGGGAAAACAGTTTTATTTCCACAAATATAGAAAAGCGACAGCAAAGGACTCTGCTGCCACTGAACGTTTGTGCCCGAAATCTGTACGAACAACACTTTATGAAGGTATACAGCATCATCAGTGGCGTAATTTACATAGGTTACAAATCCGAACAGTTGGTTGGTGTGACCCTATACATAGGCTACCTATTCCACAAGGGATGCCAGGCTATTGGTCCCAGCCCTGTCTGTCCATGGTCTTCCACGTGGGCTCCTCCTTGCGCGTCATCAGGCATAAAGCTGCAACTAATTAGCAATTATGTGAAGAAAAACATATTGGCTGCATCTCTACCCTCATGTGCACCTGATACTGGAGACATGGGCTAAGAGGATGCTTCGAGGCTATCGCTTCTAACAAACTACAGCTCGATTCTAGACACGTTGGCACCCAACAAAAAGTTCCCCACGCTGGTTTTAGCTAGGTTATTTTATCCCTCCCTGCACAAATCACGCAACCTATGGTGAAGGCAACTGATCCTGGTTTTCAGATCTTTTCTCATCGATTGTGGGTCTTACAGTTTTATGGTTGGTGGTCTGCGGCTGACTGGTACCTTGCAATACTGGGGGTCTTGGGACAGGGGCTGTTGGGTGCTATTACTTAGAGCTGGGAAAAGAAAGGTCAGAGGCTTATGCCCTCCTTCTCGTAGGATCGCTTTTCACAGAGCGCTCTCAACCCCCTTGCAGGGAACATTCCTTGGAGGATATGAAATGTTGGAAACATATGACAGTGAAGGGTATATGAATCTCTGCAGCGCTGGCCTTTCTCACCGGTGCCGAAGCTACAACCTATCCCTCCATGCTTACGCTTTATTTCTGTGTCCGTGGCTTGGGGCTGCAGCACATTAGGCCTCGATTCAAATATGGCTGCTACTATATAAGATGGTGTTTGGTTCCCCATGCTCGCTGGACCAAAAGAAACATCCCCCATCATCGCTGCGCTTACGGTCCTTGCCACCACCTCCACCTCCCTCTCCCTTCCCCCTCCCGGAGTTCCTACTGCACATTACCAGGCCTCTGTCTCATCCGAAAACGCTGGGGGGCCTGGGACGATCCTTCCTCCCTCCTTCCTTCCTTCCCAACACTAACCTGTGAAGAGGGGAAGGTACTCCATCATTAAAGAAGCACAGAGTGGAACATTTCAGAGAGAGAATACTATGAAACGAAGGCAAGGAGTCCATAAGATAAGAGATACAAGAGACACCAAACCAGAAAAGGATGAACTGTCACTACACAGGAGAAAAGTACAAATAGGAAATAGTACTTCACAAGACGACCCAGGGTCCCTTTACCGGGATCAAAGGATACAACAAAGGTCAAGATGGAAAGTATGGAAAGTAAACCCTAAATGGGAGGGAAAGGCCAAAAGCCTTGCAAGTGAGTTAGAAGAACTGATTCAGAAGGTGAGCAGAGACTATGTGAAAATGATGTTAACAAGAAAATAAAAGACAAACAGAAGAAGCAACTATCGGAAGAAGGGAGCCATTGCCCTGATCTTAGTTTGTTAGAATAGTGGTAGGGTAAGTTAGTAGTAGTTGTGGACAGCAGACCTATTCATTTGGACATTTCCTGACGACTGACGAGCACCTTAGTTAATTACATAGGTAGGCAAGTCCCACATAATGATAGGGAAAGAGAGACCTTATCCTTATTCATTAATAAATAATTTTTGGAAATATCATTGCGTCTGCGTCCTCCTCCTCATTCACCACAGGCCCCACCAGCAAATGGAGGATAGAGAATTCTGGGGAAATGGGAGAGCCACCCGCTCTGTGATGCAAACCATGGAGGGGTTAAATGGGTGATCCTCCACAAATCCCTGCAGCGTCTCCTGGTCCTCCTGCTGCAGGGTAGAGACCAAGAAAACATATGCCTCCTAAAATTTCAAGCAGCAGAGACTCCATACGCACAACTACTAAGGTTAAGAAAAACCTCTGCATAGCCTGAGCTGGGTTCTCCAGCCAATTGTTGGGAGTAGGGGTCCCAGCTCTATGCATGTCAGAGAGATAAATCCCAGCATGCATCATGAACCAGGAGTCAGAGCAACACACACAGCACTGACAGCAATCAGGTAATCTCGATTGGCATGCAGATAAAAAAACAGATTCTTGCGATCAACTGCGCAGGCTCAGGGAGAGCCAATTAACAACAGGCAAAATGCCAGCACGCAACACCATTGCCCGATTCTATTATCCTGGATTCCCTTAACCCCCCGGGGGCACAGTCAAACATCCCACAACTACCCTAAAATATAGTTAAGGATGAAGGACAAACCCACAAGGAGTAGGAAGTATGTGCATGGGCCCAGGGCCAATCAGGATTAGGAAAAGCCAGGAATTAACAGAAAAGCCAATGACAACCCTTATTTAACCAATCACCTAATAATCCATATGATAAATGGGGCAGTACTAGTATAGTTGTGAGGGGGAAGAGGACAGTTTTTCAGCAAGGAGTTCATGCAAATGTAAGAGGAGGAGCACCATAGGGGAAGTGGGATGTCTAGAGCAGGAGTATCAACTGTGACTAGAGCCAGTGACCAGAAGAGAACCGACACCAGGGAACCCCAGTATTCCAGAGATCAGATGGAAACTTCAGGCTAAAGTAGATGGCTTTACTAAGAGAACATTGATTTCTGACCAATGGTTAGATTACGCTATACATGATGGATATGTATTGGTCGTGAATTCTAAGTGTTCCATGTCAAACTAATTAGAAAAACACATTATTCTAACCACGAGCTGTATACTTTTAAAGTCCTTAAAGTCCTTCCGGTGCCAAATAAAATATTTCCATTTATTGTAGTCCGTCTTGAAACAATATTTACAAGTATTGCCTACTTGGTGTCAACACAAACATTCAAAATTAATTTTTATTTAGGGCTGTTTCAATCAATACATACAAATACGGCCTAATAACTATAAACACAATCGGCCAACATGTGTTTCACACATGGGAGTACTGCAATAGTACATTTTATTTTGTGTTGTAATATTCCCGATAAATTAAATGAAATTAATTTCTCAAGCCAGATTGTCAATCTTCTACAATATCTTATGTCAAAGGATTCTTAAATATCTTTATAAATTGAATCGCAACCACATCAAGTCATTTCTGTGAGCTTGAGATGGTGATTTAATGAGGTACTCCTCCGGATTACTATATTTTTTGATAGCGAACAACTCAACATCAAAGTTACGATATAGATGACATTTTGCTCTGGTTTTTCGCATTTTATTAACTCAGAGGGGTGGGACAAATTCACTGTTATCCCTAACCTAAAGAGAACTTCCCTGCCTATATGACTAAAGGAAAACACTGTTCCTCACACTTATACATACATTAAACTCATAAAGGTAGAATATGGCAATTCAGGGTAAACAGAAATAACAGCTATACTCAACATGAACTTGATAACTTTGTATCCTTGTAGCTGGGGTTGGATCCCCCTCCCCAAGTTCAAAAGCAGAATTTCCAATAAAAGTTACAAATAAGAAAGTTCCTTGTTTTTGTATAGCCAAGTTAACCTCAAACTTCTTCTTACTCCAGAAGTCTTTTACTTGGCACTTGACAAAGTTTTCATGAAATTAAATATCACTTCTTCTTGGAAAACAAACAATTCAACAACTCTTCTTGATTCATAACAATGTCTTTGTCAAGATAGTTTTTCTCATAGTTCATCAAACACAATAGTGGCCTTGCCACTTTCTGTCCTTCACAACCTTCAACCATAGTACTTCAAGGTCTTCTTCCTGGTCCACTAACGTGCCAGGACTACCACCAACAATCTCTGTCCTGGTGTACTCCCCTGCCAGAAAAAAAACTCATAACGCTGCTACAAGTACTAAGTGGTAAGTTTTGCTTTCATACTTTTAAAAAGGTCCTGAACTTTTAACAACATCAAGATTCACAACTTCTTCTGTGAAGACACAATACACAATGGTGCCGTTTGTTCCACTGATTTAATTGCCACAGGCAATGCAGTTTATTTTCCTCTCCTCCGTGGTAGCTCTTACAAGGAAGGATTCTCTTTTGCTACTCTTTATCTCTCACTTTCACATAAAAAAACGTCTGACAAGGTCTCCGTTTCACATTTGCCTTTCTTTGGCTTAGGCAATGCTTGTTGGTGGGTGGCTTAACTATGGCCTCATCCTCACTCTGAGAATAATGGTTACAATTTCTCTGCAATATCCTTCTTGTGTTACCTTGCCAGTAAGGGATATATGTTTGCCAAAGTATTGCCCCCTTTTTACTTTGGCAATGTAGGTTTTTATCTTGTTGCAATATTTCCTCCTTTCATTTAGGCAATTAGAGTTATAACCTTGCTTTGTGAGTATTTCGTCCACATAACTTCTGTGCATTAATTTGACATTCAAAATAGTCATGAGCGGTCAGCATTCGACTACGGGGTTACCCAATACAAACAGACTAAAGAGTTTCTCCACACACGTCCGCTCAAACAGCTGCCTCTGCTTCTTCTGATGCTCTTCAAACGTTCGACAGCTTTGAACATGTTCCCGTGGTTCGCGCCGCTTGGAAAATGAGCCTGCCTTTCTCTTCCTGCACTCTGGTGCTCGCAGCCACCTGAACCGGGCACGAAACAGGGAGAGCTCCCCTCTCCCAAAGGACAGCTTGTCAAAAAACTGCTTTCCGCTGTCGAACTCTGCACTTCACGTTAAAGACCCTCTCAGGACTGACATCCGCTTCTAGACCAGCGGCGACTCCAGTGTCTTCCTTTCCCTTCTTCAACTGCAGCAACTGCAGCTCACTACTGCTCGACCTTGTTCTAAAGGCCTGCATCTGAGGGGGCCAAAAATACCTAAACGTCCCGCTCAGGTGCGGTTCATTAGGATCATTTAACTGCACACTGCAGTTCCTTGCCTCCAAGCCCGTCATCCAAGTCCCAGTAATTAGGGCATTGTGGGACTTGAAGTCCCCAATTTTTTTATTACTTTTTGTATTAAAGGACTATTTTGCAATAGGCCATCAAGCAGTAGGATCATTAAGGAAGTTCGAGGGTTCTCCCAATGTTCCTGACCTGAGTCCCCTCTCATGTGATCATCCTGCAGAACATCACCCCCAGGATCAGGAAGTGTCTGCCTTTCCCTAGCCACATGAGAATGGTCCCAGGCAGGGTTCTTGAGATAATCACCTCTGATGCATCATACAGAGGCAGTTTCACGGCCAAGGCACAGTCATTGAGCACTGAGAAGTGTGTTGAACGACAGGACCCCAACCAGGATTAAATAAGTGCATTGCATTTGTGATGAGCGTGTGGCACAATGAGCAGTGGATGGTGGTAGCCAAGCTATGGGTCCTCCGGCAACCATAACTCAATAAAATTTGTGGTTTAGTTATTTTGCGTTGAACCCATGACAGCCCTTCAACCAATGTTATTTCTCTTATTACATACTCCAGCATACCAACAGTGTCCAAATAGCATATCTTGCAGCCATGCTCTAGAAATCTCCTCGACACCCCATGTACCCACTGACCATAGCCTTCAGGCATGGCCAATGAATATTTCGCCCGGGTGTAGACTTCGGCCATGCCAGACTCCCTCCTGAGCCCCATTGTAGTTAATGGCATGTGCTGTGGCCATGTCCTGTAGTATATTACGATGGCGAATGTAACTATATGTTAAAATCTGGTAGTCTATGGAACCTAGTGAACCTAACCTGACCATGGAGGTTAGTCATAGTCAGCAAGTAACCCAGAGACCTCCTAATGCGTCCCAACGTGTCAATGGGACATACTCCAGTGGACACTTTGCATGGTATATATCCTTTGAATGCCCTGGGAATCCCGAAGTCAGATGCTGTACCCACTGGACATAGCCTGAGGCCCCATTGTATGGGCATAGGATGTGGCAATGTTCAGTAGTCATGGAAGATCTGTGGGAAATCACTAGCACCACAGACATGGTGGTAGATTCAAACACGTTCTGCAGCTTTGAGCCGGGTTTGACTCAGGCTCAAGTCCTGGCTCATGCCCACAAACCTGGAGTAAAACCCCAGGCCGAGCTTGAGACCTTGTTGCAAAACCTGATCTTTTTGTTTGCTTTTGTAATGCATATTGAGCATTTGGCCTTAACTAGAGGCATGGTGAGCACCAGAGGGCTGGAATATGCCCCTTTTATAATCCATTGTTGGCAGTGCATGGTAAGCAGGACCCTGCAAAAATCCAAGGGGCACAATGATAGCCATTGAAAAAATGTTCCCAGGCCCGAATGATAAGCAAGACTGCCTGACTAACCAAAGTGATTGCCCTTTACTAAAAAAGAATGGGTACAAAATTAGTTACATCCTACCACCTCCAATGGAGCTATCCAACAGCACCTTAGTTAAAAGCATGTTGGTATTCCCAATGTTTGTAGAGTTCCCCTTTTTCTATGTAGTATCCTTCACTCTTAAAATGCTTTTTGTGCATGCATGAGTATGTATTCCGAACGCAATGCATCTGTGTATTGCATGCTGTATGGGGATATGCATACGATGTATATTTTCTATTTAGATGTTATGTGCATATCTGTATTACCCGCTTGTGCGTGTCTTGTAGCTCTGTGCATAATTTGTGGGTATAATGGGTCTCAAGCATAAACATGTTTCCTCTGCATTGTATGAGCCTAAATTGCTTACATGTGATATGCGAATAGCTTGAAGCTTTGTGAATAATTTTGGTATGATGCGTGTGGTGCACATACATGATACTTCTGTATTGGGTTTGCCTATGTTGCTTACATGTGATATGCGTATTATGCATCTCATAGCTGTATTCATTAGCAACGCAATGGCTGAGGGGGTATACAGTGTTTATATTGAATTCATTTATCTCGAAACTGTGTTTATCGAAAAAAAATATTTAATTTCTTATATATCGAATACATTTTTTAATGCTATTCCTATATATCGAATGTACTTATATTGAACTTCTTTAACTATATTAAACTAAATAATTTAATTTGTTTTCTGCCATATCTTTTTTCACCACTTAGGGTCGCACTTTGGTCTATTTTTTCCATTGTGATGCATTGCATGCGTAGCGGCCACTAGTATTTCTTCTTGCGGACTGGAAGCTGCGTTTCTTTGGAGTTCCTGGTTTTTGGATTGTTAATATGGATTTTTTTATTTCTTTCCTTGGACGTTTTTCACACTTTTCGGATTTCATGGAATCCGATTTTTTTAATGGTTTTTCGATGGTTTTCCTGGAGTCTGTTTTGGATCTGTTATGATTTCTTAAACTGTTTTGCTTCTCGGGTTTTTGGTCTTTTGGATTACAATCATTTGGATTCGTTTGTGGATTCTTGGACTTCTCCTGTGTTCCAGTATGCGGTGGTAAGAACATATTCAGTTTTTTTAACAGTTTATGTTGAAAGCATATTTATTAACGATATTGGGGCTTTTCGTTATACATGTTTCTGCATATAAACCGTTTTTATTTTGCGAATAGGAATTAGATAAATGTGTTTGAGATATATTTTTCAGTAAAACGCTTTCACTATATAATATTCGATATAAAAACATGTAACCGTTTGAGGGTATTGCGTGTTGGATACACACTTGCACATTGTGGCGTGGCCCCTTTAAGGGCAAGCACGCGACGGAGTGACGTTCACTCCGTCGCGTGCCATATAAATAAAGGGGCGTCGCCCGGCGGCAGCAGAGCCACCGGGGAGCCCACACGAACAGCATCGGTCTCCGTGTGTCTCTGTGTGCACGGGGGTGTGGGGGCTCACGGGGGCGGCGGGATCGCCCGCTAACAATGGCGACGAGGTCGGATCGATCCCTGGGACAGGTGGCAACGTTTCCGAGATGCGCAGATGATCGCGTGTGAGCGCATCCGTGAATGTTGGCCGCGGAGAGGGGAGAGACACGCGTGGCCGGCGGCCATTTTGACGACAAGGCCTCGGAATCTCACGGCTTCATAACGAAGCATCTGTGAGAGATCCGGACCCAATTTTTGGAGAATCCAGTGGCGGACAGTCACTGCTTGCAACACGTGCTGGTGGAAATGCAAGTTATTCGCATTTTCACTGTTTTTCATCGAGTTTAAGGGTGGAGCTACCTGGAGGCCTACTGGATGCACACTGGGGCCTACCCTGCTCAATTTTTGGACTCTTCAATCCTACACCGGCTGAAGTCTGGAACCTGGTGGTCCTACATTTGCCTGGAAAACCCTCGAACCTGGACATCATCTGAATCATCTGAGGGGCTGGGATCCTCATCAAGGTACTGGTTGTGTTTGGTGTCCAAGTTGCGGCCCCATCACGGGGTGCCTGTGCGCTTTACACCATGGATCAAGGTGCAGCGGCCGCCGTGGCCCAACAGCAGGCTGCTGCTCCAGCCCAACCCCCGCCTGCCCTTCCACCAGGACCATTGCTGAGACCTCCTGGTACCCTACAGCCAATGCCAGAGTTTGATGTCTCGGGCACGCCATCAAGCCTGGGACAGAGGTGGAAGATGTGGATGGACAGGCTGGAAATGTACTTCAGGGCCACGATGGAGACGAGTGACGACAGTAAGTTGGCCACTCTCCTGTATTCTGCAGGCCCTGCTGTGCACGAGATCTTTTTGTCCTTGCAACCAGCGGATGGGTCTTTTGATGCCGCCAAAACTGCGCTCCACAATCACTTCCTGCCCATGGCCAATGTGGATTACGAACGGTTCTTAATGGGCAACACCAGACAGAAAGATGACGAGACTTTGGATGTGTTTTATGGGCGGCTGCGCAGGCTGGCGGCACCTTGTGCTTGGAATGACCCTGATGAGATGATTCGCAACCACCTCATTCAGGGCTGTTCCTCTGGTAAGCTGAGACGTCAAATCCTGCGCGAGCCTGGTATAACACTACCCCGCATCCTAGAACTGGGGAGGTGCCACGAGGTGTCGGAGCTGCGGGCATCAAGGATGGAAGCGGGCGTGCGCCCTGGTAGGGTGGAAGAGGTATGCGCAGTCGGAAGAGGTCGCGGATCAAGACGCCCCATGAATACTCAAAGTCCACGGCCCCAAGGGGCGCAGTCCTCGTGCCTAAAATGTGGATATGACCTCCCGCACCCAGCAGACTGTCCAGCAGAGGGAGTGAAGTGTGGACGATGTGGGGGCACAGACCATTTTGCAAGAGTGTGCAGATCGACGGTCCCGAAAATGGTCCCCAGGGGACCTGTCCGGGCTGGCTCTTTCCGCCCCCAGAGAACATCCAATGTTGCCCAGGTGGACCAGGCCGACGATGGCCCCCCTCAAGAAGGTGAGGAGGAAGAAGATGATGAAGAGAATGTTTTCTTCGTGTCATGCGTAAGAATGCTGAAATCGCACTCCAAGAGACAGCCGAGATGCGATGTACTGGTCAATGGGGATTCAGTACCCATGTTGGTGGACACGGGGGCGTCCGTGAACGTGATGGCCAGGCAACACTATGATGCAATGCAGGCACCGCCACCGCTGGCGGCACCGAGAGCGCGCATTTTCACATTTGGAGGCAACCATCCAATCCCACTGGATGGTGTGTTTGTGGCTGACACTCAATATGGCAACTCAGGCATTCGGGCAAGGTTTTACGTCACGCCGGTGAGCACCAACACGCTCCTCTGCTGCGCAGCTGCTGAAGCTTTGGGGATTGTGACATTCGCATACAACGTATATCTTGACGACATCCAGGAGCTCCTGGAGAAGCACACATCCCTCTTTGAAGGCATTGGACAGTTGGTGGGGGAACCAGTCCGCTTGCACATTGATGAGTCCATACAACCGGTGGCTCTGAAGCACCGGCGAATACCGTTTCACCTCAGGGATCTGGTAGACCAGGAATTGGACAACCTTGTTCAGCTGGACATAATTGAGAAGGTGGAAGGCCCCACTCCTTGGGTCTCACCCATTGTCGTCGCACGGAAGCCCAAACAACCAGATGCAGTAAGGATTTGTGTCGACATGCGCCTGCCCAACAAGGCGATCAAAAGAGAGAGACACCTAACCCCCACCATGGACGACGACATTGCAGAATTACAGGGGGCGAGATTCTTCTCCAAGCTGGACTTGAGGGCAGGATATCATCAGGTGGTTCTGCACCCTGAGTCCCGATATATCACCACCTTCACCACCCATCGGGGCCTGTATCGGTATAAGAGGCTGAGTTTTGGAGTGTCCTCTGCAGCGGAAGTTTTTCAAAATATCATAAGAGGGGCGTTAGCAGATCTGGATGGGGTCATCAACATCAGTGACGACATCTTAGTACACTCCAAGTCAGAGGCAGAACACATGGCCCGCCTTGCGAAGACATTTGAGCGCCTCCGTCTCTTGGAACTCACCTTACACAAAGAGAAATGCGTATTCCTCAGGACAACAATCGAGTTCTTTGGGTTCGTGTTTAAAGCGGATGGGGTGTCACCCGACCCCCGTAAGGTGAAGGACATTAGAGAGGCCCGCCCACCTGAAAACGTCGCTGAGGTGAGGAGTTTTCTGGGCATGGTCACTTATTGTGGCCGCTTCATCAGGAATCTAGCGTCCCGCTCTGAGCCTCTAAGATCTTTAACCAAGAAGGACTCCGTGTGGCAGTGGGGGCCCCTCGAGCAGGCGGCATTTGATGACATCCGGGGTGCCCTAGCGGCAGAAGACACCATGGCTTTTTTTGACCCTAGCCTGCAGACGGAAATAGTCGTGGACGCCAGTCCCTATGGTCTGGGGGCGGTCCTCACTCAAGTGGGGCGCGAGCAGGAAGTTCGGCCAATAGCCTATGCGAGCAAGGCACTCTCGGACACTGAACAACGCTACTCGCAAATCGAGAGGGAGGCCCTGGCGGTGTTGTGGGGTTGCAGGCATTTTCGCCTATACATTCTAGGGCGTCCCGTGACTGTCATCACTGACCACAAACCACTGCTACCCATCATGGCAGGCTCCTCCTCCAGACCACCAGTAAGGATAGAGCGCTGGATGCTTGCCCTGCTTGAATACGGCGTGTCGCTGGTGTATCGGCCTGGTGTAAGCAATGCTGCAGACTATCTGTCACGTCACCCATGTGGGGATGCCTGGGCGTCTGTGTCCGCGGAGGAGGCTGATGAACACGTTCGTCTCGTCGTTGAGTCTGCCACCCCCAACTCCATGCAGGTGGAGGAGCTGGAGATGGCGTCGAATGATGACGAGTGCTTCGCCATTCTAAGACTGGCCATGCAACAAGGTGCGTGGAAGACGGTGCTGGAAGCGCTTGACCGTCGAACATGCGAAGCCAGGGTGGCACTGGAACAGCTCTGGAAGGTGCGGGAAGAACTTGCATTCTCGGAGTCGGGACTCCTGCTGAGAGGCGACAGAATAGTGGTGCCACAGACGAAAATCCCACAGATAATCGCTCTCGCCCACCAGGGCCATCAAGGGGCGCCCAAAACAAAGGCTCGGCTTCGCCAGAAGGTGTGGTTCCCGGAGCTAGAGCGGAGGGTAGAAGAGTTTGTGGCCTCGTGTCGGTGGTGTCAGGCCGCATCCCCAGCCCAGCGGGACCCATCCATTGAGACAATGCCTAGGGGAACCAAGCCATGGGAAGTAGTGCATGCTGACTTCGGCTCTACATCTAGAGGGACGCACTTCCTAGTGATGGTCGACGAGTGGTCGCGATACCCGGAGGTGGAATTTGTGGAGTCGCTGGCGTTTGGTGACGTGGTGATCGCCGTGGAAAAGATCTTCGCCACCCATGGCCTTCCATCGGTTGTGTGCACTGACAATGGCGCACCGTATCAGGGTGAGAGCTTTGCTGAACTCTTAAAGAACTATGGCATTCAGCACAGGAAGGTCACACCCCTCTGGCCCAGGGCAAACGGGGAGGCCGAGCGCATGATGCGCACCCTTAACAAGGTGTTCCGGATCGCCCAAGGCAAGGGTGAATGTCTGCAGAGGGCCCTGTATGTATTCCTACGGGGATACAGAACCACTCCCCATTCATCGACAGGAGTAGCACCGGCGGAGGCCCTCTTCCAGAGGTGCCCTCGGGATGTCGTACCTGAGGTAGGGGCCCGAGAGCCCGCCATCATTGACAATGAGCAGGTGGAGGAAGATCGGCTGGCAAGAACTCGGGCGGAGAACATGAGAAGAGGCCTGAAGCCACCCAACATTGCCCCGGGGGATGAGGTATTAGTGAGGAACCGTCATCCGCAGGGCAAGCTCTCCCTCACATACGAGCCCGCCCCCCTGGATGTTGTAGCGGTGAAGGGGTCTATGGTGACTGCATCAGATGGGACATCGTCGGTGACCAGAAATGCCAGTTTCTTTAAGAGACTGGGTGACCCGGGAGCGAATCGAGTGGAGGCTGGCGAAGAACTACCCGACGATAGTGGAGGAGATGTCCCCACCACGGACTCGCCTGTTCGTGGAAGAACCGACTCAAGTACTCCGGTAAGGGACAGTGGCAGGAGGTACCCCCTGAGAACAGGGCGTGGGAAACCTGCCCACCTGAGTGACTATGTGACAGACTGATCTGGGGTCATGTTGGCGATGGGTCGCCGGACTGTATGAAGGCACCGCTGGGGATCCAGGGTGGTTGCCAATAAATGGGGGATTCCTAATGTGTGTGCTGTAAAGTAGTGATTAGTCAGTTTTGTGTGCTGTAGAACGTAGAACAATTGTATCCTCCTTTGTGTTTGTTGTTATGGAAAAGGAGGAGTGTGGCGTGGCCCCTTTAAGGGCAAGCACGCGACGGAGTGACGTTCACTCCGTCGCGTGCCATATAAATAAAGGGGCGTCGCCCGGCGGCAGCAGAGCCACCGGGGAGCCCACACGAACAGCATCGGTCTCCGTGTGTCTCTGTGTGCACGGGGGTGTGGGGGCTCACGGGGGCGGCGGGATCGCCCGCTAACACACATTACATGCATATTGGCTACACTTATGCACATATGCATATTACATGCATACTGGCATTGCAGATTAGGCGTGCATGTAGTCGGAGCATAGTGTATTTGTGTATTTGTGTAATGTGAAAGTCACAGATAGCCTGGGGAATGGGGCGATGAATAGAATGTCTTCTAATCATCCACTTGTCTTTCTTTTCCTGAGAATGTCTGTAAAACCTTCAACTAACTGGTTATAACAGCGTGTCGATGGTCCCGGACCGTTTTTGCACTTTTTAAATTAAATAAATAAAATAAAATAAAGAACAGTAACATAACATAAGCATAATATCGAAAATGGGATCCACACATGCAGTCAGCGGAAAACAAAGCAGATGTGATCTTACCTCACGCACAAAACTACAGGAGAGCCTGCTAGAGCCACAGGGTTTATGAGAGATCAGAATTCAGCATTTCATGGAAGTCAGGTACTAAGTGCATCAACACCAGGTAACCATGACGGAAAAGAAGGCTGCCAGGACACAGGCGCCTGATCCCAAGATGGCGGGTCTGTTATTTTCAAGCATCATTCCAAGCACTATTCAATAGGGCCCACTGATTATCACCCAGGCACATATGACCAACCCCAATGGCGCCTACAGTTCCTACAATTCCTGATTGAGCCCAGGGATGAAAAGGGCAGCATGAAATGCATGGTGAAAGTTTGGTAAACTGCAACTTGCAAGGAGATGCATGTAGGAAGCGAGGAGAGAAGGTAGCAGCAGGAAAAGAACAGGGTTGGGGAAGGAAACATTAGGGTGAGGAAAAGGGACAAAAGATAAGAAGCAAGAAGAGGTGAAAGCAGAGGTGGAAGGAGAAGCAGAAGTGTCCCAATGGAGGCAGGCAGAGGTATGAGAAGGAGCACCAGCAGGAAAAGAAAAGTGGACAATGATCTCCAGGGGAGCAAAGTCAAGAGGGAGGAGTGAGAAGCAAGAAGAAGGGGAGTAGAAGAGAAGTGGAGCAAACAGTGGTAGCAGAGAAGAACAAGTTACTTACCCCTGGTAACGTTCATTTGACTGAATGTTCCTCCCACATATTCATCATCTTTGATATTCATATCATCAGCTTTGGAAAAATATTTTCACCAGAGGGCACTGTGCTCGATTTTGTGGCCTGGATGTCCCTTGATGGTTGCCGTAGAGCGTCAACGCCATCAGCAGTACAAATAGCTCGAGACGCGCCTGTTGGCTTCAGTTCCGTTTTTTCATTCCCATCAATCGAGGGATTGAATAGGCGTACCCCAAGACCACAAGCTCTCAGAAAAAACGGAGTGTAAAGCACGTAATTTATACAACGGGTAGGCTGGGAGGGGCGATGAGGAATACGTAGGAGGAACTTCCAGTCAAAAAAACGTTACAAAGGGTGAGTAACTTGTTCTTCGAATGTATTGTGTACTCCCTCCTCATCTTTGATGAGCTCCCAAAGCAGTGACAATTTGGAGGAGGGAGTACCAATTAATTTAATCATGGACCGTATGAAGAACGGCCTTTGCAAAAAGACCTCCTTGAGACGAGGTTGAATCCAAACAGTAATGTTTTACAAAAGTATGCATAGACGACCAGGTGGCCGCTGCAGAGATATCATTTACCAGGACACCTCTTTGCAGAGCCACAGAAGTTGCCATGCCCCTAGTGGAATGAGCCATTAGCCCCTCTGGAGGTTCTTTACCTGCCAGTCTAGAACATTCTCCAATTGCTAAAAATATCCATCTGAATATAGTCAGTCTGGTTACTGCAAGGCCCAATTTGTGGCCGGTATAGCCAATGAAGAGTTGGTAATTTTGTCGGGATTTGGCAAGCCTTGACATATAAAAGCTTAGAGGTATTTTTGGGTCTAGCCTGTGGAGCCTTTCCTCCTCCTTACCTGCATGAGGGGGAGGATAAAAAGTTGGCAGTGTTGTTTTTTGAGACAAATGGAAATCGGAGACTACCGTAGGCAGGAATGATGGTTTGACTTTAAGGACTTTATCCTTATGAAAGATGGTGCAAGAAGGTTTACAAGAAAGATCTTGTAACTCACTCACCCTGCGGGCTGATGTTAGAGCCACTAGTTGGACTGTTTTTAATGTAAGGAGCTCGAATGGAATGCATGTGAGAAATTTTAATACCCAATTTAAATCTCAAACAGGGACATGAAATGGGACTGGAGGGCACACGTTAGTGAGACCCTTTAGAAATTGCACACTGAATGGTATCTTGAAATAAGAGACCTCTTCAGAGGAGCGCTTAAAAACGGAAAGCGCAGCCAGGTATCCTTTTATGGTTCCAATCTGGAGCCTCAGTTTGGCTAAATACAACAGGAAAGAAAGCACCACAGGTGTTCCACATAGGAATGGATCCAGATGCTTATCCTTACACCAGTTACTGAATTTTTTCCAACGACACAGGTACAAGGATTTGGTTGCTGGCCTTCTGGCCAAAAGCAGAATCTCCATTACGTCTTCCGGGAGGTCCCAATCCTCATCTCTCAGCCTCTCAGAAACCATGCGTGAAGGCGGAGTGTCTTCACCTCTGGAGGGAGAACCCGACCTTCCTCTTGCGAGAGGAGATCCTCTCTTTGCGGAAGACGTATTCGAGGGCAGATGGGCATGTCAAGAAAGTCCGGGTTCCACGTCTTCCTGGCCCAATCCGGAGCAATTGGGATCATGGTTTTCCTGAACTTTCTCAACCTACTGTTTACTTGAGGAATCACGGGACCTGGAGGAAACACATACAGGAGTGGAAATTCCCAGACCATTGCGAACGCATCTCCTAGAGCTCCTCTAGGAGGAAAAATATTCCCGTGAGCAGTACTGATCACACTTCAAATTGACTTCAGTGGTGAACAGATCCACTTGAGGGGTTCCCCAAAGAGTGTACATCTCTTGAAGCACTTCCTGAGCTAGTTCCCACTCGTGGGGGACTGTGCTCTGCCTGCTCAGAGCGTCCGCCGCCTTGTTTGCTCTCCGGCTAGGTGAACTGCTGACCGAGAGATTCCTTCTTGTATTGCCGAGAACAAGAGCTGCATTGCCTCTCTGCACAGTGGTAGCGACCCCACCTCTCTTGTTGAGGTAGTACATGGCCACTGTGTTGTCCGTCATTATCGGGACATTCCTCCCCCGTACACAGAGCAGAAAGGCCTTCAGTGCCAGTCTGATTGCCCTCAGCTCCAAAAGGTTGATGTGTAGTTTGGACTCCGATGGAGACCAACGACTGCGGATTGTCAGTTCGTTGGTGTGGGCTCCCCACCCCGTGAGTGAGGCGTCCGCCACTACTGTTATCTCAGGCCATGGTTGCCAAAAAGATTCTTTCTTGAGAATGTTCTCCTCGCAAGACCACCAAATTAGGTCTTGAGCAACTCTGCTCAGAACTTGCAGAAGATCCGACATAGTCCCTGAAAATTGGGACCATCGAGTCCTGAGAGCCCATTGAAGGGATCTCATTCTCAATCGGGCCTCTGGCACCAGGAAAATGCAGGATGCCATGAGACCTAGCAACCTCAAAAAAAATCGAAGGCCGGAAGATGTTGGGCATTCTGGAATTTTGTTACCATCTGCTGAATGTGTTGAGCTCTCACCTCGGGAGGCAAGGCTTTCCCTGAGGAAGTATCCAAGATTGCGCCGATGAACTGGAGTCTTTGGAATGGTAACATATGGGACTTTTTGTAATTGAGGGAGAAGCCCAGTCTGTGTAGGAAGTGGCAGGTGATACTGAGATGTTCCTGGGCTTGCTAGACATGAATCCCCTCTCTCCTGAGACTTGCTGCCACTACCGCCATCAGTTTGGTGAAAACCCTTGTGGCGGAGGTCAGCCCGAATGGCAGAACTCGAAACTGATAGTGAGAACCGCGAACCTCACGTACTTCCTGTGCTTGAGATGGATTGGCACATGAAAGTAAGCATCCTGAAGGTCCAATGATACCAACCAGTCGTGAGATTGGAGAGCCTGAAGGATCTGAGAAAGGGTTACCATCTTGAACTTGTCCTTCCTGAGGAATATGTTCAACTTTCTTAAGTCCAAGATGGGTCTCAATCTCCCGTCCTTCTTGGGAATGAGAAAGTAGGGGGAATACCAACCCTTGCTCCTCTCCGCCACAGGTACATGTTCTATTGCACCTTTCTCTAGCAGGGTTAAAATATCCTGCACAAGGAGCGGATCCAGAATTTTGAGTTGTATCCCGGTGGATGATTCTGAGGCCTTTTCTGAAAAAGGAAGGCAGTAACCCAGGGCTACTTTTTCCAGTGCCCAAGCATCTGAAGTAATGCCCCACCATTTGTTCAGATGCTGAGAGATTCTGCCTCCCACCGGGGTCTTGTGGGTCAAGACCTCAGAGTGGCTTAGAGGCGGCTGCAGCAGCGGCTGAGAGTACAGTTGCCGCTGCTGGGGCTGATCTAGCACCTCTTCCCCCCCCCCGTCCACCACAAGGGAATCTTTTTTGTCCCCTTTGTCCAGCCTGTCCTCTTCCCCCTTCCAAATGAGGAATAGAAACTAAAAAGACGACCCCTCCAGAATAGGGTTGTTGAGGTTAAGGTATGGAGGCGCTAAGTGATTTAGCCGCTGCCTTGGAGGTCTGCAGCTTCTCCAGACTCTCATCCACCTTGCTCCCGAACAACCTCAAGCTGTCAAAGGGCATATTGAGTAGTCTACCCTGCACATCCGGTGCAAAGCCTGCCTTCAACCACGCAAACCTGAGTAGTATGGTGCTAGAAGCCAAGGACCTGCTGATGCTGTCAGCAGTGTCCAGTCCTGACTGGACACACTCCCCATTGCCTCCTTTCCACCCTTCACTAAAACCAGGAAGCCGTCTCTTTCCTCGCCTTCCGGAATGTGTTGAGCCGCCATGCTAACACAGTCCCACAGGCTGTAAGTAAACCTCGAAAGGGTACAGGTCACATTAGCCGACCTCAAGGCCATACTGCCCGAAGAGAAGATCTTTCGAGCCCAGCCCCTCTATTCCCCCGGATAGGGACGACAAGAGGCTCTTGTCCCTATCCGGGGGAATAGAGGGGAAAGCAGACTGCCTGGTCGATGTAGCTGCCTGAACCACTAAGCTTTCAGGTGTAGTGTGGTAAGTCACATAGTCCGGATCAATCCTAGAAGGCCTATATTTTCTGGCAAAGTTCCTGTTTACAGCAGGTCCAGATTCTGGTGTTTTCCAGTTTGACATGACTTTCCTTTGTAGGGCTGCATGAAATGGCAATACTCGGTCCTTCTGAGGACCTTGACTCAGGATATCTGTCATATCGTCCTGTTCATAGGTAGGAGAATTTCTGCTCCAGCCCATGAACTCGATGACTCTATTCATGATACTCCTGTATGCCGAATCTGCATGCTCAGCCGTATCAGGTCTGCCAAAATCTACCTCTGGCGAAGTGTCTATGCCACTAGCTGATTGGAGGCAATCATACATATCAGCTATCTTAGATTCCTGATCAATAAGCTCCTCGGGAGCATTTCGCGTACCATAAACACACACCAGAGGTGCGAGAATCCTCCTCAGTCTTTCTCCTCCTCATAAATTGAGGCCATAGACTTGAAAGTCTTGCTTTGGTATGGGCTTATAAACCTTCTCCGGATAAGGCAAAGTTTTCGAAATGGTCGAAGTGACCTTCGAAAGCGTCAATACTGGCTTCGACAATGGCATTGATGACACTAATAACGTTGATGGAGCCAATGACAAATGGTATTGATGAGACTTTCAACAATGGTGTTGACGAAGGTTTCGACACAAACACCGTTTTGCCGGGTGTAGCCTTCGATTTATGCACCGATAGGCTTGACTCTGCCGATTTGCTCTTTTTCTGAGGTATCGTAGAAGGACTATGTTATGTAGACGATACCCTCGATGATTTCTCGGCCGACTTAGAGCGACTCGCAGATTTTACACCCGGCTTTGCCTTGGTAGTCCTTGACCTCCCTCTGTCATCTGAAGAATCGACAGGGGCATGATCTTTGTGTGACTTCTTCGAGGGGGTCGAGGCCGCATTCTCAAAGATACGCAACATAGAGGTCTTGAAAGCCTCCCATTTTCTGTGGGAATAAATTTTGGTTTGGCATCTGATAACCCCTGTAGAGGAATCAGAGGGAGACCTCTGGCATCTATTCTTCGCCTTCGACGAAGATTGTCTCGACCAACTCCTCAACCGAGACGTCTGACTTTTTGCACCGGGATGAGTCTCTAGACTCCCTGAACTTTTTATCCCTCTTCAAAGAGGCCTTCGAAGCGTCCCACCACGCCGCCAATTTACCTCGGCGCTCCCCGAGAGCTTTTCCCATCATGGCATGACAGGACCTGCAGTCGCAGTCCGGTGTTCAGAACCCAGGCACCACAGGCAGACACGCTGGGGATCGGTAATGGACATTTTCGGCCCACAGTCATGGCATTTTTTAAAGCCAGACTTTGGGGGTCGAAGGATTTGAAGATGAAGACATCTCTTTGATTAAACTGGAGCGTGCCGTTCAACACTCAAAGCAAAAGCTTTCGGAAAAATGGAACTGAAGCCAACAGGCACGGCTCAATCTATTTGTACTGCTGATGACATTGACGCTCTACTGCAAGCATCGAGGGACATCGATGCCACGATATCAAGCACAGCGCCCTCTGGTGAAAAACATTTTCTGAAGCAGCAAAGCTGACGATACGAATATCAAAGATGAGGAATATGTGGGAGGACACAATCCATTCGTAGTGTAGAGGAGCAAGTGGATGCATTTTCCCTAACTCCCGCCCCCTCACCGCCATCAAACTGGAACCGCAGGAGAAGGGACCTGTGTGAGATTCTATGTGTTATGCATATAGCGCATCAAGTGTATTATAGATAATATGCACTCAGACAACCGTATCGAATGTACCCTCGCACTGAAAGCGTGGAAGGGTGGCTTACGGAAGGATGTCAGCATGCACCATTGAACATCATGGAGTGCTGAGTGAAATCTGACGAGGACAGAGTGATGTCATAAAGAAGATAAACAAAGCCATGCTGAAACAATATAGAAATACTTCAGAGTGATAATGTTACTGAAGTGACATGAAAAACATGTACAAAACGATAAAGTAATCATGAACGCAAAAGAAGATAAAGTAACTTGCTGACCAATAAGTGTAAATACGCAGTAACAGAAGGTAGAAAAGAGACATAGGGGGCGTGGCCTAGCTCACAATGCCAAAGCATGGCCTTCTGAGTGCTCCTGCAACGAATGGAGGGATAAGGCCTGCAGAGCACTGCATGCTGCCCGAATTCCGACTCTCGCGGGGGAGTGGGTGCGTGCAAACCCCTTCTGAGCCTGGCGGCCGAGCTATACGTGGAGGCGTGCAGCAGACAAGCCAGTCCAGCGGGTCTATGCAGCGGTGCCTCCCGCCCGGCCCACAACTAGCCTGCCCCACCTGAGAACTGGAGAGCCAGGCTGCAGACGCGAGGCGGGGCCTCAGAAACTGGCAGAGGTGAGGTGCGGCCTCCAGATCACTCCTGCTAAAGCTGAGCTAACACTGCTGCGGTTCCTCACTGCGGCTCACTTCATTATCCCAGTGCTATCGTGCGCTGAGGCTGTCCCCTTGTGAAGGGCACCCATGCCGACGACATCAACAGGCTACGGCCTGGGAAACATGAAGAGTGCAGCCTGTGCCCCTGCCTCCCCCTGGTGGCCATCATGGTGTGTGCCTACTGATTTTGGCCTGGGGGCTGCTGTGGGCTCCTGTAGGCCCAGAGGCTCGTGCTGCATGAGGCCTCTGCTGAACCCCACTCGCCCACCCCCTGCAGGAGCATCGAGTATGTGCCAGAAGTCCTGGTGGAGGGGGGTCTCCCTCATCTTTCGTTTGAGCCCTGGAGCAGGGGTGCAGCAGGTTGTGTACCCTGCTGGGGAGTGCTGGAACGGTTCTCGGCTACACTACAAGATCTAGCTCACCTTTCTTGGGAGTCGATCCGTGCCTATCCCCACCACAAAACAGCCCCGAACAACATTGGAGTCCCTCCTGAGTCTAGACAAGGGACACTGCCACCTCAGCATTCTGCCAGCTGGGGACTACTCAGCTGGAGCTTCCTTCCCTAGCCGCCTTCCCCTTTCTTCAACGGGCTGGTTCACACCCAACAGTGGTTCGGGAGTTTGGCAAAATCCAGAATTGTGTTAATACCAGACATCTGAAGCCCTACATCCCTGGACCTTCCTTGCGGGACCGTAAGCTACACAGTGAGCCGGCAGGGCCATCTTAAGCTCTTTTGGGGCCTTGGGCACAGACATCTTTGGGCCCCCCCGCCACCAACCCAAAGCATTTAAGGGCGCAAGAATACTGGTCGCGTCCCCCAACCCCTACCCGTCGCGCTCCCAACCTATAGGTTGATATGCTGTCTCGCAGCATAAAAAGCATGTTTACTCCCTTTAACTCCCCTTGCACTCGTCATTCTTGCTCTAATCACAATGATACACAAGTAGCATTTGAAGGCCAACGATAGGAGTCTACAAAGGGGTTACTGTTCTAGTACATACAGGATACTTTTTATCAATAGCATCCAGGAAGGTAGATGTAGTATTAATGCACACCGTATGTAAAAGGTACATGTAACCCATAATTTTATTTTATTTATTTTAGCATTTTTAGTATTTTTAAAGCGCTCACAGAGCCCGTGGGCAGCGAGGCCGATGGGAGACCGGTGCCGGTAATCCCTTAGCGCCCTACTACGAGGTCCCTTAGCAGGTCCCTCCTTTAATGCCAGGTCTGACCTAGCGTTATGGACGGGACCCGTTAAGGGACCAGGGTGCAAATAACGGGCTTGAAATACGCGAGCCTGTTAATTGCACCCTCCCCATTGAGCCCTATAGGGCCTCAAATGGGAATGGGGAATGGCATTTTCAATGGGGACTTACCGGTCCCGCAAAGGTCGGACTACACCGGTAAGTCCCCATTGAACTAGACCGGTGCTGGAACCATTATTGGCAAATAGCGCCATGACTACCACCAACTTCGGAATGATGCCCGGTGTCTTTATGCAGACAGACAGAGCTGCCGTTAGATATCAAAGGAACAAATACCTGTGGTGCGCGATTGAAACCATGAATAATGCTTTTATGAAGATCATACCATGAGAAGGAAATCACTCTGAAGGGCTAACAATTTTGAAAGGTTTAGGGACTGGCAATATTGAGAGGTTAGGCAATGCATGATTAAATGAAATGCCCAGGATCACACATTGGTTAAGGGGTGAAGGGCTGAAGTTGGGATTTGTGGCAGCTCTGCAATTTCTGCATTTGAACACCTTCTTTTCCAGTTCTTACCATGAACAATCTTATTTTATTTTAAAAAAGCAGGCTTGGAAAATACACAAATCACATTAACAAAAATGACCATTTGTAAACAAAATATTATAGAAGGGTGTTATGCAAAATGGAATGATTCCAGCTTCATTCTCTCCATCATCAAGGGAAGAATATAATAACCAGCATACTAAACGATGCGATTTAACACATTTAATCTGGGTTTGTCTTTTGTATTTTAAAGCAATACTTCCAAAACAATGGCTTGTGACATTTTCATTTATAAACGTGCATAAAAACTTTTGACTTTTACCAAACAGTAAACCGTTTTTTGTGTCAAACAAGCAGACCTTAAAATATGCTTGCCATAGGCCTGCAGCATATGGTCTGCTCTCTTCTGTCTACCAACCGTTCCACCCAAATGGCAAACATAAGAAGAAAGATCAAGTAATGGCCTAAATGATACCAGCACCATGCAAGAAGGCAAACCTCACAGAAGACAGCACAGTAATGTTAGATATATTAGATGATTTGACCAGGATCACTGTATCGGCTGCTGGCAAATCCAGGATACAAACATGAACGCTGTTATTCCATAGTCTTGAATTTGGATACTTAGTCACCTCTTGGACTAACAGTTTATGCCATCGTTGGAGGCGATTGCCTAGGTTTTACAACACCCCATCTGAAGAAACCAATTTCAAGACCTTCACCATACGGATGATATGTTACTTTTTATAGCAACCCCTATCTGGTACAGGTACATTGCTGATAATAGCAGATCTTGTTCTGCAAAACCAAGTACATATGCAGGCAGGGTTATGAGCTTCAGACAAAGAAAAGGCTCACCCAGCCTTGCTGGAATGTGATATTCTAATTTTGCATTTGAACACATATCTCTGCAATGGGTGCTTCACACACTGAGCTAACTTCTGAACCATTGTAGCACTCAATTTATCAATATGTATTTCACCATTGCCTATTGCACATGATCAACATAATTCCCACATGAATTAAAGAATGCTACAGAGGTGTGCCATAAGGAACACACAAACTATGTATACCACAGTGAACACAGAAAGCAATACATGCTGAAGTGATCGAGGCAGTATCCACTTGCCAAAACAGAAAGGCAATGTCTTTAGAGCCTCAGCAGCACCCCATAAAATATCTTGAGGTGTGCTATTTAAGATTGGTGAACAATGGATTCTTACTTCTTCAGATCAGCTAGCCTTGTGGGCCCCCTCCAAGGTGGGGGCCCTGGGCAAGTGCCCCTTTTGCCCTCCCATAAAAACGTCTCTTTGAGCCGGTGCCCCCTTATATTATTCTCTGTGACCTGGATGCTGTTCTTGACCCATGTCGGTAAAATCTGATAAATCCCTAGACATTACATCCCTGCTGCAGATTGAAGATTGGGGTAGGAAAGAGCATAACAGAGGCCCAGGTCCATTGGGCGGAGACAACTACGACCTCCAATCCACAACTAGCCACAAAGGATGACCTGAGATCCGGAAGGATATCCAGGGCAGCCTGGCAGAGATGGCGGTGAAAATCTTGGCTATGGATAAAGGTCTGACAAAAACTGAGCAAAGCGTGGAGGAAGTTGAAACCTCCCGGTGTGAGCAGTCCTACGAGACCAGTGAATGGGCCAAACACATGGAGGTACTGGAAGATAAGGTGGTCTTCTTGGGGGACAAGTACGGGGACACTGAGAATCGCTCTCAACATCATAACATTTGCATCAGGGGGTTTGCCCTCGAAATATCTGACTGCGACCTGGAGGCCTACATTACAGACCTGCACGGCCTGGCGGATGAGTGGGTTGAGCTGGAACAAACACATCAGGTCTGGCTGCTGGGCCCGGAGCGGCGCGACTTCGCACCGGATGTCCTCACGAGAGTCCACTTATACAAGGTGAAGGACAAGATTATCGCCCAAGATAGGCAGGTGGATGAGATCTGCTTCTGGGGAACCACCCTGGCCCTCTATGAAGACTTAGCGGGCATTACTCTATTTAAATGCAAGGCACTCTGACCGTTAACAGAATGGCTCCGGTAGAAGGGCCTGCGGTACAGATGGGGATTCCCCACTTTACTTATCAGAACCGCTTCTGGTCGATTTCATCAACGAAGGATGCAGAACAACTTCTCTCCACGGATACGACTACCATGCAGGCGGATGTGGGTCCGGAACCGTCGTCCAGAGTTGGAGCTAGAGTGGGTCCTTGGACCAAAGTGGGAAAGGGACAGAGGAGGAAAAAGGAATCTAGTGTTCCCGGATGATCATGCATGGACTGGAGGTGGGGGGCCGGGAGGGTCTCTGGCTGCGCTGATCAACCCACGCCTGTGACTGGGGGTAATTCTGCCTCCCCCTCAGAAATTGGGGTATCTGCTTTCAGCTACGGGAGGCAGTCTTGGTCGTAGTTCAACGCTGAGACAGACTACCCCCCGTTGCAGGTTCCCCCATGTTAGTTCTTGACCGCTAATCGACTGAAATTCTGATGTTAGGTTGGTTGGGTTGATTTGGTTTTTGTTGGGGGTTAGGGGGGTTTACCTGAATTGGGACAAAAATTGGGACCGAGGCAGACAGCACAGGGTGGAATCTTCTGGGGCGCAAGCGAAGCAGATAATTGGATATGGGTCTTGCCTTATGAGCCTGATGGCTAACGCGGCTGCGAACCTACAGGAAAGTATGATATCCATGCTTACGTGGAATGTGCAGGGCCTAAATTTGTCTATCAATCGCAGATCTATTATGGCAAAGCTAGGCAACCTATCCCCCTACAGGAGACTCACCTCTTGAAAGCTGATGAAGAGACTTGCATGCCTGCGACCAGTGAAGCAAAGTGGAGAGGGGTGGCCATATTATTAGACAAAACCACTCCCATCATACGAACTGGGACACTGCCCGACCCTAATGGGAGATTCATGGGGGTTAAGGGTACCTTATGGGGTCATACCTTCAAGTTTATTGCTGTATACTCCCCCAATGATCGACAATCTATTCTTGTAGGCCCTTGTGAATAAACTGCTTCTCTTTGCTGAAGGGACCCTGGTTACAGGGGGGATTTCAATGTGGCCCAGACCCTGACACTGATAAGACTCTTCCGCCTCTAGGGTGGACTTTAGAAACTCGCTGGCTCTCCTGCGTCTCTTGCGTGAGCTGCGACTGATATCTGGAGCCCATGGAACCCAGCTGCCAGAGATTACACGCATTATTCACATGTATATTTGGGTTACTCGCGTATTGATATGCTAATAGTCTCCACTTCCTTAAACCCTTTCATCCCGAGACGCCGAGAGCACCATTCACGTGGTTTCCGTATCGGATTATGCGCCAGTCTCATTTTCTCTCTGGGTTACCGGCCTATCTCCCACAACCAGCAGACCCTGTAAAGTTCTATAGACCGAGTCTTAGGGACCCGGTTCATCAGGAGATCAGGGCTGCCATCACTAAATATTTCTAATGCAACCTCACAGGAGATGTGTCCTTAGCCACGGTATGGTGACGCCATGAAGGCGACAGAGGCAAGGTCATAAGCTTCACCACCTCTTACGTACAGACCAGAGCCCACTTGTGGCGAGACCTGGAAGACTAGGTCCAGCGACAGGAGGCCACGCACAAGCACTCAGGCTCCCTTTGGGATAGGCGCCTCTTAAATGTAGCTAGGTCTAAACTTAATGCTCACTTAGCAGAACGTAATTCCCAGGCCCTTCTTAAGGCTAAACATCATTACTATACCAGGGGAAATAAAGCTAACAAAATTTAGGTCCATAAGATGGCTAAACCGAGTGCCTGCAATAATATCCATGGATTATTAGATGACGAAGGGGGGCTCATCCTCACGGAGGAGGATGCATTAAACTGGGTACATACCTACCATACACAAGCAGCCTCAGCCTCCCCGCCAAGCATGGATGTCTTGCGGAACTGTTTGCTGCCCGTCATCTTCTCCGCACTGGCTCCCTCCCTGGTCACACAATTAGAACAACACATATCAATCGCGGAAGTCTCAGTGGCCATTAAAACCTTGAAAAATATGGCTCCTGGGCCAGATGGTTTTACCTCCGAGTTTTATAAGGCCTATTGCAAGATTCTTTCCCCCCAATTGACCAGACTCTTCAACTTGTTTCCCGTATCTGGCACGCTCACGCCCACAATGCTTGAAACATCAATCATTTTCGTCCTGAAACCCCATAAAGATCCCAGTCTGCTGGATTCTTATTGCCCAATCTCCCTCATCAATTTAGACGCTAAACTGTACTCTAAAGTCCTTGCCACAGGGTTAATGACACTAGTCCACTTTATTACTCACCGATTTACCCAAGATAATATCCGAAAGGCTCTCAACTTGGAGGAGATAACAGTTAGGGCAAAAACTAAAGCCGGCCTCCTAGCTCTTGATGCCCATAAATCTTATGATCGGCTGGACTGGTCCTACCTTGAAGCTGTCCTCCAAAAGTGAGGCCTGGGTCCGACATTCCGAAAGTCGGTCATGGCCATATACATGGCCCCAACGACCCGGATCCTAATCAACGGCAGGGCCACCCCCCTAATAAAAGTCGGAATAGGTACAAGACAGGGCTGTACCCTAACCCCCCTTCTGTTCGCCCTCTCGATGGAGCCCCTGGCGTCCTGCGTGCAAGTTCATGATATTCATGGTATCCCTTACCAGGACTGGGGACATAAAATATCGTTGTACGCTGATGACATATTGATCTTCTTGACAGAGGTGCAGTGCTCGAACCCGGCCCTGATGGACGAACTGGCGAGCTTTGGCCCGGCCTCTGGATTTGCAGTCAACTACACTAAATCCCTTGGCCTAGCGATCGCATTAACAGCCAGGGACCTCAATACACTGATGGACGTCTGCCCGATTAAGTGGAAGCGTGACCATATTTAATACTTCCGGTTGCACAGCCCCAGTTCCAGCAAATCACTATACTTGGCTAACTTTCCTTCGCTATTCTCAGGGGTGCAATCAGACCTAAAACAGTGGCATAAGCTACCTCATGGTTTGGGTGCATCGCTGCCATTAAAATTTCCATTATCCCCAGAGTTCTCCATCACTTCTTGGCCTTTCCTACCGCTGTCCCAATCCCAAAACTACAGGGGAAAGTCCTGAGGCGCAAGGAACACCTGGGGTGGTTGGGCGTCCCAGACATATCGATATTATCTAGCTTCCTACCTTTCACACATCTTCACGTGGGGCCAATTGGGAGAGACTCCACAATAGGCACAGATCGAACAGGCAGCAACCCGATCCCCCTGAATCAGCTGCCATTTGTCCAGCTGAGTGGCAGCTTAACCAGACTCGCACTGCTATCCTTGACACTTCACACACTTGAGTGCCGGAACTGGGCAATCATGGAGCACTCCTTTAGGCTCAGGCCCACTATCACCTGTGGTCAACAATCCCAAATTTGCCCCGGGTAAGCATGCAGCAACATTCGCAGCTTGGACTGCCAGAGGCCTGCGAGAAATTAGACAGCTCTTTAAAGAGGGGTCCCCGCTCACATTTGGGGAGTGCAAGCAGTCATTTTCAATACAGGAATGGGAAAGATTTCAATATCTCCAACTGCGACACTGGGGGTGCCCGCTGATGGTTAGACAGAGAGGCACTAGAGCCCTGAATGCTTTAGAACTCACCTATTTGGAGGGACGGTCCAGGGGTAGAGTATCAGTGTTTTATAACCGACCAAATAGCTTTGACCATCATGAACAACTGCCCTACATGGCGAGCTGGGAAAGGGACCTAGGGAGGGCGGTTGGAGGGGACATTTGGCGTCACATTTGGGAACGGAACCATAAAGCCTCCAGATCCACCACGTATAAGGAAGGCCAGCTCAAAATGTGCTATAAGTGGCACTTTGACCCAGACAGACTCCACTGTATGGCCCCTTCATACCCTGAGAACTGCTGGAGGGGCTGTGAAGTAAGCAGAACCTACTTCCATATGTGATGGCAAGGCCCAAACGCCCAATCCTACTGGAAAGGGGTACTTCTGCACATTAGAACAATTCTGGCTATTGACCTGCCTCTAGATCTGGGATTGTTTTGTTGGCAGATTGCAGGGATGGACTTTATCCTTTGACAGGCCGTAAGGCTAGGCTGCTAAATCACCTTCTCCCAGCTGCAAAAATATCCCCTGCCCGGACCTAAAAAATTGTGGATGGACCAGTGCTGGGTATGTGGTGGGGAAAGCTTGAGGAGCTGCTGGCCTCTGAGAAGATTACAGCCTAAGCGGAAGGGAGATACTCCTCTTACATGACAACCTGGCTGCCCTTTATAGACTACACACAAGAGGTCTACCATTTCACATATAAGCCCAAGCTATATAAATACCTACCTCTCCTTTAGACTCGAAAACGAACTCACGTGTTACCAGTTACCATATTAAGTCAGTGTACAAGAATCCTCTGTATATATGCCCTTTAGTTCTGCTGTTTTGCCATCTATGATCAATGGTATCTGTTCACAGTGCTGTCACCCATGTACCACAAAAAATCATAAACAAAGATGTTTATTAAAATAAAATAAGATACACAGAAGCTTGCTATAGAGGAATATATAAACGTGGCAAGGACGACCATAGTTGAAAAATGGAGGCCAGCTAGTGTAAATATTCCATTTAACTACCTAAGAAGCCGATCCGGGTTGCAGAGTCAGGAGATGCTGAACAAACAGCTTTGTGTGCAAAACAAAGAGGAGTCAATGTTGGCTTGGGATCAAGGAGGCTATTTTTAAGGATTAGCTGCAAAGTCCCAAGAGAGGCAGACTGATAAGCTATGGATGAGACATATTTCTCTTAGATCAAAGAAGAAAACATCTGCAAGAGCCAATTATTGGACAATTAAAAGTTTATAAAGACGACACAAGGTAGAGTGAGCAAGTCTATAGAGGCCAAGAGGAGCAATGGCACCCAGTATAATTAAATCAAATAGCAGTAAATAAGAGGCTGAAATGGACACATTCGTGGTATGTTTACATGTGAATCTGAAACAAGGGCTATTTATTAAGCCTGGGATGAAGATAGTGATGTGCTTTCACTCCCTTGAATGTCCTAGAACAGAGAACAGGCTACAAGTTAACTACAGACGGGAAACATTGGCTCATGGCCAAACTGATGAGAGATGATGGACTCATTGGGAAAGTAGGAAGTATCTTGATGTGATTCATGCACCTGGGTTTCGGTTTCCTTACGTGCTGCTAGCTGAGCCTAAAGTCCAAGGTTGGGTGAGAATGCCAACCAATCATTGGGTCTATGGGGTAACCTGCTAGACAATGTTGCATAGACGAATCCGCTGCCATTTTGTTCAAGGGTTGTCTTACAGATAAGAGGCAGCCAATTAACTACTAACCCGTATACCTTCTATAAGTAGACATGTTCCCCTAACCAATCCCTCACGCTAATAAGTTGTATGGCTTGTCACGTAGGACGACATCATAGATGACGCATGTTGGGGTATAAGACCCCTGTGTAATCAAGTTTGAATGTGAGTGTGCAAGCATCAGTCTGATGTTTGCCAGTTGACCCTGCTTTATTAAATTGAGAATAAAGTAGTACTTTGCCATATTATTTTAGTGTGTCTGGTTATTTGGTCTGAGTTCTTTATTGATAATCTCATTTAGCACAAGAGATGCTAGAGGTGCTAGAGCACAGAAGTATAGAAGAACAGGGAAGAGGGCAAGTGAGAGTCCCCAAAACCTCAGCACTGAGCAACATCAAAATGGTGGAGAGCCAACAGGTTTCAGATGAAAGCCTGGAAGAAGAACCAGTTGGTGCCTGGTCAACACAGTCAAGGGTGGGGGCGGACCCTTGGGGGTCCAACATAAGCTAAAGTATCTCAAGCCAAACACCCATCTAGATGACCCAAGGAACCAGGGTGTGGTGGTGCCAGGTATTCAACAAGACCAACATCCTGACAAGACCAACCTGAGGCAAGAAAGAAAGACTCTACAAGATGCCAAAAAAGAAGTACTGAGAACCTGCAAATACCAAAGATAAATGACATGCTTTCCAGTAACACTGATCTATTTTGAAGAAGGGAGGGAATGTCCTAAGAAAAACCTAAGGCAGTGTACTCATGTTAGGAATCAACTATTTTCTGTTATGCCTCACAAATCATGCCAACATTCAACCTTGGCTTTGTGTGTCTGTCGATCCCGCAGCTCTGACAGCAGGTTATCCTTACTGTTGTAAGTAAGGTTGTGCATATTGAGGACAAAGTGTATTCTCAACTTATTCTCAGAGGTCTGCAAAGCCTGAGGGTCACTTGTGTGGTGGAGTGTTAGGGAAGGGGTTGTGTGCATCCATGGGGGATTTGGAGGGTGTGCGTTGTGTGAGGTTCCTGATATTGCCACTGGCTGAAATATTACTTAACTCTATGATATTATTTATCATGGATTAGCTATTCCTCTCACATAGTCCTTATCTTAAGATATATTTTCTACATCACCAGCTGTCTTCGGAAATATTTTTAGCTACCAGGTAGCAGAGAGCAGCCTGATGTCGGCACCTATGATGCCAGACTGGACGTCTAGGGCAGTATATATGGAGTCAGCAATGCTCCATAAAATCACCTTCACCTTTTCACTAGCACTGAGTGATAAGTGTGGTGCAGGCAGATGCAAATTCAAAGTGAGTGGTGTCCTTCCTGAGATGTGCTATCACCACAGGAAAAAGCTTGGTGCAGAGGAAAGGCAATGGGTGGGAACTTGAACTAGTAATGAGTGTTCCCAACCACAAACCTCAGGTACTTTCTTCATATGCTTTGGATGGATTGGCAAATGACAGTAGGCATCCTGAAGGGGTGGTGACAACAGGCTATCCTGCAGTTTGAGGGCCTGGAAGATCTGGGCCAACGTGGTCATTGTTAATTTGTCCTTGCAAGTGTACAAATTCAGCAGCCGAGGATGCATGATGAGATGCATGCCACCGTCGTCAACCTGCACACACAAAAATAAAGGGAGTACCAAAGTTGCTAATGGCTCCAGCGGGTTGGAGTCCAGAGGATAGCAGGGACAAGGCGGAGGGTGCTTCGGATGAAAGGGAGGCCACAGCTCTGATACATGAACTGTAAGGCTGAGGTATCGAGGGTGGTGTGCTGCCACTCCCCAACATACAGGAACTACTACTTACACCCACCAAAGTGGAGTGGACAAAGTCCAAATAAAAGTGGTTGTGGACCAGGGGCAGCTAAGGAGATGGTGGAAGCAGCAACTGGATCATTCCAGGCACCTCTACCTTAGCAGGAGAAGCAACACTGGCCCAGCTTGCCAGAGGGCATCTGCCAGTGCCAATAAAGTAGGTGCAGGACCGAATATATGACAGAAAGGAACAGCCCTGGGCAACAGAGACATAAGGTTGTTGGGCGGCTAAACCCCAGGACTTGGCTGACCTTGTGGGTCCTAAACGTCTTAAAAAACTAGTCGGGCCGTGTCCCAAACATGCTTTTGCTGTCAAAGGACTACGAGTTTGTGCTCCGCATTAGGGATGAAACACAAAGTCCTTATCCAGCAATGCCCGTAAAAGACAGTCACTGTGCCCAAAATACAAGTCACAAAGTTCACTGTTTATAGGCAAGAGCAGAATCTTTTGATGCAGCCACCAAGCCATCCCCCGTGGAGCCAAGTTTTTGCTTTTCTTGACTGGAAGTTATAAAGGAAAAGTCCAGGACCTTGGCCACACAATGGAAACCTGCACCTCTATCAAAACCCTGATCAGATGGGGTCAGACAATGCTTTTTGGCAAGGTCCCAGTTCACAACCGGTATTAAGGCTGGCTTAAGCCGTGCAACCATGATAGTGGTAACAACAGCTTTCTACCTCTGGTTACCTTGGTCGTAAATGTTGCTACGGTCCAACTGGATCACAAGTTTTTTCGGTGCAAACAACTCCAGCATTTGTATAGCCTTCGCAATGAACTTCTGTTAAGAGAGCCACCGTTTGCCATAAGCCGACGTGTGCATAGGCTTGCACAGTCAGCTCCCTATGTTGCCCAAAAAACTCCTCGAAGAAAGTCCTTCATCTCTGCAGAGACCGAGTGTTCCACTCTCTAAGAGATAGGGTCACCAACTTCAGCATAGATCTGACCCAGGTTTGAAAAAAGGCTGGGCTCTAGAATTCAGTGCTGCACAGTACTGGATGGGAGCAGTCTCTCCCACTGGAGCCAGATCCAAGCCAGCAGGCATCCAGTTGCTGTCGGAATAGGTGACCTTGCTGTCTTAATTAAGCATGGTGAGCCATGGTTCCACCACTGGAAACCCTGGGACTAGAGTTGCAGGTGCCAGATCATTAGCAACAATGTCATGTTCTGCCACCTGAATTCCTCCCACTGAGGAGAGGCGCTAGTGGGGAACTGTACCTTAGGTGATGATTCTTCAAAAAAGGCACCATACCTAAAGTGGGGTTTATGGCTTCTCTTTCTGGTGGAGGAAGAGGAGTGCCCTTAAAATAAATTGCTGAGAGAGTACCACCACTTGTCTATTTCTTCTTCTTTTGATAAAAAGTATAAGAAAGGGCTGTGCCTTGAATTTACTGGTCATCTCAGGGGTTCTTGGATAAGGGTTCCAAAACCAGAGGCTTTGACTTCCTTGTGAAGTGTAGGGTCTTGCAGCAGGCCTTATGTTGCATGGATTGGCATGTACTACAGTCATTTGCAATGTGCTCCTCCTCGAGGCAATAGCAGCATAACTTGTGGGGATGCAACATTGGCATCTACCATGCACAATCTCAACAATGCTTGATCTTATACCTTGGGATGAGCCATGCTGCAGTAGGAAATAGAATATTTGTTAGTGGCATTCCAAGCAGCATGCTAAGTGCATGGAAAAAGGGAACCAAGGTGAGAGGGTGCTGCTTGTGCCAAATATAATGCCTCTGAATTTGCATCCTACTTCATCTGCACCAAACACAGAGCTGCAGCATACCCCCAGTGTCTGAAAAAGATGCCCAGGACACCTGGAAATAGAGAAGATATGTCAAAGAAGAGGTTTCTATGGCAGTCCATTGGCGTGTCTCCATATATGTTCGATACATGTGTGTTTGTGTTTATTGTGCTATGGATGAGTGCACATGTTTATACTGTGTGTGTTGGTGAAGGGATATGTTTGCACATGTCCAAAAGGAGGTTTTTTGTTACATTCATGCAAAAAATACCTATTTTTTAAAGATTCTTTTAGTAAAACAAAACATGAAGGAAATCTAACCAATTTTAGCATGAGTGTTGGGGATGTGGGCATTTGAATTGCTTGCCAAATCCAGTGAATTTTCATGGATCATGTAAAAAGCTTCGTATAAGTACCTTTACAGACCACTGATTGTCAGACATGAGGATTTTCCTTGTGGAGCATGCCACTGGACTCCAAAGACAATGTCTGCATTCACGGTTTAAACAAAACTATTGCAACCGGTATTACCTACCTTGAAGGATAAAGGGTTGGCAACAAAGGAGGACTACACTGCACGCAATCCTGTGCAGCACTGCGCATCATGGGATGAACACATGCCACCAGTCTGAAGCAAAATCAGCATATCTTCGTGGCTACAGGCTGCTCAACAAGCTCCCGGCAGTTGTAGCAGTATCGGTTCTCCGAATGGATCCTGCGTTTGCTGGACATTGGCCTGTCCTCTGGATTGACTTGCCTTCTCCTGCTTCAACATATGGTTCATTTTCTCCTGGCACCAACTACTTCAACAAACATGATAAACTACTTTTTCCTTTCAATCATGGACATTTGTGAACTTAGTGTATGAAACTCAGATTTCCCTCTCGGATTGATTGGAAAATGGCTTTTGGTGAGCTGTTTGCCTGCCCCAAGCCTATGAATTTCTACGGACCTTTCTGGTACTATAGTCCACCCTGCCCTGGATCCCCTACCCCCCCTGCCCAGGTCTGGAAAGTTAAAAGTAATTAAGAAAACAAAATAAAACAGAGTTTCGGCCTAGTCCCCATTCATTTTCAGATAGACAAAGAAAATGACAATTTTTGCTGGAGCGCACAGCCAAAACCACTTGACAGCTTTGGACCAGGTTTAACAACTTGTGCACAAAGCGTTGAATCACGATCCTTTTGTGGTTTGGGGTTATTCCTTCCAGTACTTTTTAAAATATTTGACTGAGAAGGGGGTGCCCCCTTCTCCAAAATAGATAGCCATATACTTTAGGTAAATTGCAAAGAAACCGGGTGTTTTATTTTATTTTTAATTGTTTTTATTGGCATTTATATAGTTACAATCGTGCAATACAACTTCCAATTTTCATGCCTGTATTTAGAATATTAACAACAAATAACTAACAAACAACTTCCTACATGTGCCATGTGTATTTGTAACCTTGGTTAGGGGCAAATGGTCCGAGTCTGGGGTCCAGCTTTGTTGTGTTCTTCGTGTCGACCAGTTGGCCAATTGTCAATTGGATGTTGTGGAATGTAGGCTGGGTTCATAGTGGGTGACTCCTGCCTGAATTGGTGTAATCATGGGGGTTTGTCGTCAGACGGGTGGAACATGTCCCATATCAGCGCTTTCCATGCTGCACACTTGTTGTTACCATCGGGTTCCGACCTTTTCGCTCCCTTCACCCACACCTTTGTCTCCGCCTCTGCTCACCTTTCAAGTTCCTTGCGCCATTTCCCATATTGTGGTTCCGTAGTGCTTTTCCAGGACATGGCAATAGTTCTCTTTGCCAGTATGCACGCCAGATCCATAAACCTAACTACATGTTTGTGTTTGCCGAGTCTGGGATAAGCACCCAGCAGGCATTCTTTCATTGACCACTTATACCTCTTTATTCCAGCCTCCCTGCAATCTCGCTCTATGTGTGCCCAGAAGCTTCGCACACGTACACACGCCCAGAACCTGTGAAGCAGGTCGGCATCCTCGCCTCTGGACCACGGGCATTGTGAACTCGCTTCCTTGTTGAACGTGGCTATCTGTGCGGGGTCATGTATGTACGGTATAGCACATTCAGTTGTATCAGTTTGAAGCGCTGGTTCCTCAACACTGCTTTAGGAAAGCACGGTATTCTCTCCCATTCATTCTCCGTTATTTCTACACCCAGGTCTTTCTCCCATTGCTCTTTCAGTGCTGTACCCTTGGGGTTTGGTGTGTCTATCAGCATGCTGTATAGCCGGGAAATCGGCCTCCAGCCGTCACTTAAGTTGTACATCAGGGTCAGCAGTGGGTCCGCCTGTGGTTCCTCTGGCCAGCCCTCCCACCTTTCTTTGGCCACTTCCCGGATTCTGTGATAACAGAGAAACTGCCCGCACGGTAGCTCTTCTTTTCCTTGCATTGAGCTGAATTCCCTGAAGACCCCGTCTTCGTATATATCTCCCCATGTGTATATCCCTTTCCCTTCCCATTTTCTTACCATGGCCAGATCCGTGCTGTCTTTGCATGTATCTGCCGCTATCGGCACATCTGGTGAGTAGGGGTGTGTTAATTTCAGCAGGGTTTGTGTCCTTCCCCATACCTTCTTACCCAGTGTCACCATCAGTGAGGTGTGTTCCGGACCCTCTTGTGTTACCCATAGTATTTCTTTTAGTTTGATGGGAGCCACCAGATGTTGTTGTAAGACTGTTTCTGAGGTGGACCCATCAGCTAGCCATCTAATTATGTGGCTGAGCTGGGCTGTCAGGTAATATCTCTCACAGTTTGGCAATTTCACCCCGCCTTTGTCGTATGGTAGGTATAATGTTGCTAGTGAGAGTCTATGACAGTTAGCGCCCCATAAGAATTCACAGAGCAGCACCTCCAAAGAACGGAAAAAGAACGCCTTAATATAGTAGTGCACATTGTTGAAAAAGTACAAGAACCTCGGGAGAATAATCATTTTGGTGATGGCTACCCTGCCTAACAATGACAGTGGCAGCTTGGACCAGAATTTCATGGACCTCCTCAAGCCCTGCACCACCTTTGCCGTTTTGTGTTCGTGCATTTGTTCCGGTGTGTGTCTGATGCTCACCCCAAGGTATTTGAACGAGTCCACCTCCCAGTTAGGTCCCACGGCGGGTAGTTCGTTGACACCCTTTCCTCGTAGCCCAGCCAGTGGGAATATGCAGTATTTGGTCTTGCTAAAGTGGATCCCCGATACTTTAGCGTAGTTGTCGAGTATATCCAGGATCACTGGGACATTTAGGTGCAGATCTCTCACGTACAGCAGCACGTCGTCCACGTATAGTGACAGCAGGTGTCCTGTTCCTCCAACCCAGATGCCAGCATCTAGGTGTTGCTTCCTGAGGTATATTGCTATTGGTTCTAGGCCCAGCACATGTAGCATTGGGGATAATGGGCATCCCTGTCTTGTCCCTCTTTGGATCCCAGATCGCGGATACTAGCCCTGTTTTGACCCTAGCCTTTGGGTTCGTATATAGGATTCGTACCCATCGGATGAATCTCTCCCAAAACCAAATTCCCTTAGTGTAGCCACCAGCCATTCCCAGTATATTGAGTCAAACGCTTTTGTGGAATCCAACGAGAGTATAGCGTATTGTTCTTGGGAATGTACTGTTTGTGCAAGAATGTGCTGTAGTCTGCGTAAGTTCAGCGCAGTGCTGCGCCCTGAATAAACCCATTCCGGTCACTATGTATCAGGTCCCTCATTATCCTGTTCAGACGCTTGGCCAATATTGTGGTCAGGATCTTGAGAAAGAAACCGTGGGTTTATGAATGAAACAGCCGCAATTTTATTATTTTTCTCAATGCGAGAGATAGGCGTGGTTATAGCCTCGATTAGCCAAAAACAAAAAAGCAGGAAAATGCCATTTCCAGGTGAAAAATAAGGAAAATGCCTTTAGGGTAGAGGTGAGGGGGTTGGTAAAAGGACATAAAGTAACATTTGGGAGTTGGAGGTGGTGTAGGGACTAAGTTTGCAAAACAAAGCTTTTCTCTAACATCGGCTATTGGACAGAATAGCCGACATTTGAAAACAAACCATCACAGAAACAGCGAGTGCCATAGGGGGTGGTGGGCTGTGGAGAATAGGCGAGGGGAGGTGAGGAGGTTATCAGGGGAGTAGGGGGAGCACTTGGTGAGGGCCTGAGAGGGCAGGGAAGCATAATTGGGTTGCACCATTGACCATAGTTTCCCCCGATAACCGCAGGTATAAGGACTTCAAATGAATAGCTGAACCTATTTGTAGTTCATAGCTACGGTTATAAAAAAAACATGTTATATATATATATATATTTTTTTTTTTACAGCTACAGTGAGGTTGGGAGTGAAAAATCACTAGCCATGGCCAGTGACACAATAGGCATTCGGGACTCCCAACCATGCAGTAACTGGGACCGACCCTGCTTAGCTCCAAACCGAGGAAGGGGCCAGTTCCCTAAGGCCAGGTTGCCGAGAAAATGAGTTACAAGACCACTTAGAGCAAAATGGCCTCAGGGGGCTGGCCCCTTCCTAGCTTTGAAGCTAAACAGGGCCTGCACAGATGGGAGACAGTCCACAGTCCTGGATGCTGTGTTTTCTTAGTTTTAAAGCACACGGCATCCGCATTATTTATGGTCATTGTTCCCTCTGTTGTCTCAGAGCTCTAAGAGACTATCTTTTGGCCTTCTGCTGAATTGCATTCTGGTATTTATAGTCTCCCAGTCAAGATGGGTAGAATAATGACACAGTTGTACACTTTTGGCCTAACATAGTTCTCTAAGGATTTATATATTTGAGTGACACTATGGTCTGTGTACTTTCAATTTATCTTTATAAAACAAGAGTATTGTTAAAAGCCAGACATGGGGGTGAGGAGGGGAAATGAGAGGGCAAGTAAGTCATGAGTATTTGACCAGGATGTGGCAAGAGAGGTTGCAATCCTGGACAGTGGTGCAGTTATTTTCCCCTGATTATGGCTTTTCAGGGCATAGGTAAACAGCATGTGGGTGGACAGCATACCTTTTTTTCAGAGGGCGGACTCAACCCCTTGTTTTTGGCAAGCTTGCTCAAGTATTTAGGCTACCAGGATTTTACTCAGGTTGTCATATTCTCAGTGCAGACTCTTACACACAAGACCACAAGCACTTGCCTCGTATTGGGATTTTGCTTTCCAAGACATATTTCACTACAGAGTGCTGGGTTTAAAAGGCGAGCAACTTTTATACTTTGCCGGCCTATTTATTTGAACATTTCCCCTCTCAAGTTATTTTTGTAGTTTATTACTTTTTTTAAAGTCCAATGCTATTTTATATTGTGCACTTTCTTCTAAAGGGAATTGAACATTTGTATATTTCACTTTAAGATATTAGTTCACAGGATTCCAAGATGACCGCCGACAGGAGAGCACAGTAACCGACGCTCTCCTGCCCCCCGACAAAAATTCACAGGCATTTCGTATGATTCCTCTCCCCGAGCACGAAAATGTGACAGGATCAAAACTTTCACCTTGGTGGCACAAAAAGATCCCGACGTAGCTGGAGAAAAACAGAGAAGTGGAACGGACTCCAGCGAGAGAGGGTGTGAGCTGAAAGGGTTTGAAGCAGCTAGAAGGGCCTGCAGACATATGCGTAACAGCTACGGAAACCCTGCAGATGAAAGACAAGGGACCGGAGTCAGAAAAGAGGGAGAATTCGCCCCAGCAATGAGGCGTGACTGAAGAGGACCCCCCCAAAGAAAAGGGACTCCTCAGGCACACAGAGACGGGGATCCCCGAAGGGGGAGAGAGAGCGGGAGCGCCATGGAGGAGGCGAGGGTCCCCAGAGGATAGGCGGTCCACTGAAACGATCAAAGAGGGAGACAGCATTGAGTGGTGTTCGGCAGAGCGGCACAAAGATTCACAGTGGGGCTGTGAGGAAGAGACAAGATCTAGGAGAGCGACGAGAGAGGTGAGATGTGCGCTCCCGCTCCCCCACAAACCCCCTTGCCCAAACACGTGAAATCTTGGGAAATAACCCAAAGGCAGCAGCAGAGGATGCAAGGGCGATCATTTTGCATCAGTAATTTAACCCCCTCGGAGGAGGCAACATGGAGGCCAAGGATCTGGTCACCTAGCGATTAGCAGGATATTCAACCCAGAGAGTTGAGAGGCGAATGAGTGCATAAGGGTGGAACAGTCCTCCTCCTGAGTGCACAGAGGAAACCTGCTCAGAAGGGAATAAAGAATAAAGGAAGAGCTATTAAGTGAGGAAGGAAGACATAGGGACAGTGAACTCTTAAGAGCAAAGACAACGAGCCCCGACAGAGTCCTGGACTCCTGGAGTGAATGAAAGTCTAGTGAGGCGCAAACGACAACAGGTAAAGGACATTTTGACACAACAAATAATTTGAAGCTTACTTTCTGTGCGTGAGATTCCTTGCGGGCTTAGTAAACAAAGGGTTGAAGCGCTGGTAGGCCCAAAGAACATTTTGGTTGGGGGCAGAAGTTGAAGATGTCGAAAAACAGAGGAAAGGACACGCAGATTGCAATCAAAGGCACTAAAAAAAAAAACAGGAAGGCACCATCCAAAAACTATGGAGGAAAGACACGGAAACCCAGTCTGAAGTGGAGGGAAGTCCAGAAAAACAAGTAAGCAGGGAGCCTCAAGGAGAATATGGGCAAGACCAGGCGGTCACTGAAGATATGCTTAGAAATTACTTCCAAGATTCTGGAGACAAAATTGCAGGAACTGTACAGGCATAGCTGGATAAGATCAGAGAAGATTTGGCGTCAGCTCTCCATGAGGTAAAAGGAGACGTGAACAAAATGGAGGAGTACGTAGACACGAACGGGATGGTGCTCCAGAACTTGCCAAATGACGCCAGGAAAATTGATAAATTGGTGGAAAAGGTGGCGACCGCTACCCACAACTTGGAACTGCAAACTGATACCATGTGCACCCTACCATGCGCATTTCGCATATTCCTCCGTATTACCGCAAGCTTGACCTTTTAAATGTGTCTACCTGCTAGCCATTGTGCCTTAATCTGCTGACCACTGTGCCTCACTTTGAATGTGCCTACTTGCTAGCTATTGTGCCTTAGTCTGCTGACCACTGCGCCTCACTTTTAATATGCCTACCTGCTAGCCATTGTACTGACCACTGTGCCTCACTTTGATTGTGCCTACTTGCTAGCCATTGTGCCTTAGCCTACTGACCACTGTGCCTCACTTTGATTGTGCCTACCTGCTAGCCAGTGTGCCTTAGCCTGCTGACCAGTGCGCCTTACTTTGATTGAGCCTACTTGCTAGCCATTGTGCCTTAGCCTGCTGACCACTGCGCCTCACTTTGAATGTGCCTACCTGCTAGCCATTGTACTGACCACTGCGCCTCACTTTGATTCTGCATACTTGCTAGCCATTGTGCCTTAGCCTGCTGACCACTGCGCCTTACTTTGATTGTGCCAACCTGCTAGCCATTGTGCCTTAGCCTGCTGACCACTGTGCCTCACTTTGATTGTGCCTACCTGCTAGGCATTGTGCCTTAGCCTGCTGACCACTGTGCCTCACTTTTGATTGTGTCCACTTGCCAGCCATTGTGCCCTAGCCCCATTGACCACTGTGCCTGCCTATTGTACCTTATTCTGATGTTGACTACTTGCCTTCCTGCCTATCCTGACCCAGTCAGCTCCCGCTCCACCCCAAACTACCCTATTGCCATCTAGTCAACCTCACCCAACTACATCCAGGTCTCTCACTGACCACCTATGGCAAACCTCTACTTAGCCACTCTCACCTTAACGGCCATACTCGCCTTGCTCCACCACAACACCACCACCCGCCACAAACCCTGTACACGATCACCCCCAACCCAACATCCCTGATACACCTCACCTATGGGTTTTTTTCGAGGCCCAACATACTGACCAGCCTAACGGCGCTCTCAGCCCCATAGAATGGATCCGCCGATTTGCTGCTCCGCCCATTCCTTGGAACCCATGCACATTGAAAGATAGAAACCTGAGACTCGGCTCTCGGTTCATAACCCCCAAGAATCTCGCCAAAAGACAATTCCCTCATCCCACGCTCAATCAAGCTAACACCGCTCAAACAGCCCCTCTAAGCACCTCTGAACAGCCACTGATCAAGGGCGCCCTCATCAATGCCCGCTCCCTGGTCACCCATGCGCTAGATATCGCAGACTTCATCTCTGCCAACAACCTGCTATCACTGAAACCTGGCTGCACCAAGCAGCAGGCCCAGCTCTATCCCGCGCCATCCCAGAAGCTTATTCAATACTAAGGAAAGACCGGAACATAGGCAAAGGAGGAGGAGGAGCCTTCATCGCCAAAACATCCCTTGGCCTTAGATTAACCCCACCGCCCAGCTTCCGGTCTGCAGAACTTCTGTCAGCCAAGCTCCAACTCTCTGCTACACAAACCGCACTATTACACCTCCTCTACAGACCCCCCCAGGCCCCATCACCACACTTGATGAAGGGATATCCGACTTCTTGACCACCAACACCAAAACAGGATCTCAAATTATCCTACTTGGCGACCTCAACCTCGGTCTCGGCGACCCAAACTATGCCAATGCGCTCTCCCTGGAAAACACCATCTCCCAACTAGGGTTCAAGCTCAGAATCACAGACCCTACCCACAACAAAGGCAGGACCCTGGACTGGCTAGCGGATCTCAACTGCTCTACGACCATCACAAAAAACGAGCAAACTGCATGGTCTGACCACCACGCCTTCTCCTTCTCCTTCTCCATCCAAGGGAAATCACAACCAAACACGCCAACCCCCATCATCAATCAAACCCTCACCAGAAATAACCGCATCATCACCTTACAAAACCTCCGCCCACTTATAGACAACATCCTTACCCCCACAAACTACGTTAACCTAGATGTGGAGAAACTTGCTGACCTCTACAACAAAACGTTAGAATCAGCAGTAGACACCATCGCTCCACTCAAACTCACCAAAGCCAAACCGGCAGCCCACATGAACAAATGGTTCACACCAGAGCTAAAAATCCTCCGAAACTCCAAACGAGCCGCTGAAGCCACCTGGAGAAAAACACCCAGCCTATCCAACAAAATGCAACTCTCGATAGCAGCCACCACCTACAAAACCGCCATCCTCAAGGCCAAAAAAGAGACTTATGACACAGAATTGAGAGCGCCAAATCCAAAACAAAAGAGCTCTTCAATATCCTCAGGGAACTCAAATCCCCCCCACACTGGCAGAAACCTGAGTGAAAGATGCAGACTGGTGTGAGAGGATTCAAAAAGCCCTACCAGACAAAATCACCATGTTACAATCCAAAATCAAACAGAAAAAAACTTAGCCTATCCAAAAAAACAAACCAACCACCGTCCACCACTCCCAAAACTCCCACTTGCCCCCCCCTCTCCTTCTCACCAGTATCCACTAAAGAAGTAGAAAGCATCATTAAGGGCCTCAAACCCTCCAGATGCCAAGGGGACTCATGCCCAGCTCCCATCATCCAAGAAGGCGTCAACATTTGTCAAACTAGAAATTATATCGTGCCTCCTATTGCTATGAATATATGTATATTGGCCTACGCCAAGCTGCTAACAAGCTGCTTATAAACTACATGTAAATAAACTCGCATTGCAAGGTCCTGACCTTAGAAACCATGTAAACTGTCATTTTGGGTCAAGCCGCCATTTTAGATTTTCTTGCTCTATAAAGTCACCATGTGAGCTAAAATGGTAGCCTATGTTATTCAGAACAGAACTTGATTGTCATGACCTCTGTACAGCTAATGTATAACTTGCCTGCAGGCCACTTGTTAGGGTCATGAGCTGAGACCTTGTCCTTCTGCTGACCTGTGTGCAATGGATTACCTGTATCACCGAAACTGATCTATAATTGAATGAGAACACCTGCTTAACTATATTGTGTAAATTAAGTCCCGCATTGTAATGTTAGGCCTAGAGCATACATTATTACCATTTCTTCTTGTTAATGTATAAACCTAAGATGAACTAGATTTGACCTGGCAAGGGACCCTAGAGCAGTAACTTATTTATGGAATGGTTAACCCAAAGGAGGGCTGAACAGCAGGCTTGAAATGTATAAAAGCTTGACTGTTTCAATGAATATTTGCACTCACTGAGCACACCGAACCACGCCGGAGTTCGCTGTGTTGTAATGAGGGTCGATAGCTATCTGAATTTTGTTCTGTTCTTTTGTAACTGGATTCAGTATAAAATAAAGTGCTTTGTATGTTCCTTTGTAGCCTGTGTTTGGTGTGTTTCCTTTTTGGTTACCCTGCCTCATATTATTTCCTTGTTTTCACACATTCTGGCGCCCTTCATAACAGTCCTTATCAACGCCTCCTTCAAATCAAGTTCAGCTCAAGGAGGCCTGGGTCATGCCACTACTAAAAAAAAACGAATCTAGACCCCAATAACCCAACCAACTACAGGCCTATCACCACCGTTCCCTGCATCCTAAAGATCTTAGAGTGGCCTACCTACAAATCCAGAAGCACCTGGAAGACAACAACCTCCTGGATCTCAGACAATCCGGCTTCAGGCCAAGGCACGGAACAGAGTCAGCCCTACTGGACCTAAAAATCCAAATGGACGAGGCAAAGGACAAGGGTAATCTAGCCATTCTCCTACTGCTAGATCTATCAGCAGCCTTTGACCTCGTCAACCATCAGATCCTCACGGAACATCTGATGACCTCAGCGGCCTTCTCTAACCAGGCGACTGCCTGGATCCAGTCCTTTCTAGCCAACCGAACCACCCGGGTCTTCTCCCCGGAGGCCTCGGCACTCCCTGCCCCCATCACCTGCGGCGTCCCTCAAGGCTTGTGCGTCTCGCCGACCCTATACAATATCTTCACTAAGCTATTGTTTGACCGCCTAGATAACCTGGGTGTCACATACACAAACTATGCTGACGATACCCAGGTTACGATAAATATGTGTATAGCTAAACCAACCCGTGGCTTGCACAAATATAAAACTGGCACAGGTATATCGATGACATTATCTTCCTGTGGTCAGGGAATGAAACATCCCTTGAGAACTTCTTACTTTGGCTCAACTCCTGTGATAATATACAATTCAAGATGGAGTATGACTGCAAGACTATCCATTTTTTGGACCTAGAAATATCTCATACAGAAGACAAACTCTCATGTAACCTATACAGAAAACCTACAGATCGCAATACCGTTTTACATTTTAGGAGCGATCACCCACATCATGTCCAACAGAACCTCCCGTATGGACAATTCCTGCGAATTAGAAGGAACTGTACATCACTACCTGATTTTTACGCCAATTCTGCTTTTTTGGTGGACAGACTCCGACAGAGGGGTTACCCTAAGAAACTTGTATCTATTGCGCAGAAAAGGGCAAAATTTACCAATCGGGACAATCTCCTGGCACCTGAACCATCACAGGAACAGAGGCCAACGAGAGGACCACATGTGTTATTACACATGGTCCCAACTCATTTCAAATCAAGAAAACGATTCAAAAATATTGGCCAATAGTAAGGCTACAACTACCAGGGGAACCACTCCCCAGATTTGCCTTCAAGAGAGGCAGGAACATCAGAGAACATCTAGTGCACTCAATGTATATAAGAGACACTCCCGTCACTGGACTATGGAACCTACGCAAAACAACTGGACACTACCCTTGTGGGTCCTGTTCAGTATGTAAATTTACTTTGAAAACCAAGTCTTTCCACATCAATGAAAGACCATGGACTCTGAAACACCATACAAACTGCAAAAGCAGCTAGGTGATCTATTGTATTCAGTGCCCATGCGGCTATTGATATGTAGGCCAGACCATGCGCAAAGTGGGAACTCGGATCTCCGAACACCGTTCTAGGATCCGGTGCAAACCAATTACATCACCATTGGTAACACACTACATAGAGAACCGCCACACACCAGATGACCTGCTATGGTGGGTGTTAGAAAAAATTGAGTCAGGCACTAACATTCAAACTAGACTCTTGAATCTTGAAAGCAGATGGATCCATAGATTGGATACCTCCGAGCATGGTTTGAATGAATTACATAATCCCCAGATTTAGTAACACACTGGATGGCTTGAATCTTGAAAGCAGATGGATCCATAGATTGGATACCTTTGAGCATGACTTGAATAAATTACATAATCCCCAGATTTAGTAACACACTGGATGGCTTGCACCATCCTATCCACACTACCATCTGCCCCAGCGTTGGAGTCCATAACAATGGGCTTATTTGACTCCCTGCATGTGTTCTGGCACCAATCACAAACAAACTACATTTCTCCCCCTCCCTCCCCGAACCCACTCCCCAGTCCCCACACATTAGTGGGTCACTCTGAGATACATTCTCTTCACCTTTGCCACCAGCCTTCATACGGGCTCCAGTATCACACGACTCTGCCCCTCCAGGCAAGATAGGACCCGCTGCCTTCCAAACCGCTCCAAGCGGTCATCCTTAAACAGGCTTCGCCTATAACCAATATGTCAAGAACACCTCTCTACATGTGGGCGACTCCACCGGTCGTCGTCCTCCTCTTGGTGAATATCGGTGCACACTTATTATTCATTTTTCAACTGCGCTGTGCGTTACTCACCATCACATGTTTCAGTCACACACCATCCATGAAGACATAGCCCATGCACGCCGCTGCATTGTCTCACGTCATGAGATTTGCCCATTCTAACTCGAGATGGAAACTATTTCCTCCCAGCTCTCTCAAACGCTGAAGGCGATGGCCCGGCGCCCCCCCCCCCTCAAAAACCTCCCCCAACACGGGCACTAGGTATCTCCTAGCAACCAAGTCACGCTCTCACCGAAGCATGACTCGGCACAACAAGTATGCATCTGTCCAATGACGCCGCGGGTGTGGCACGACCAACCAATGGGCGCCTTGCACGTCTCAGACCCCGCCCTTCACTGTGCACAGAGACTCAAACCGGCGGCTGCCTTTACAGACAGCCGCCGACTGGCACTAGGACACACCGAGCGGAACAACGCTGCAGATGAATATTTTCACATAACACAGGTGAGCTTCGTTTCGCCCCCGTAGGCAAGATTCAATTGTCTCGTATCCCACATCAGTTAGTAATGCCTTCTTTTTCCAGCTCTAACAATGACCAGTTCCAGCCTCGCTGACAGCCACGTTTTGAGCTATAGCCGGTTCTAGAGATTACCAAGGAAATGTGTCCTGGACAGTAATCCCACCACTTGTGAGATTTTTTCTGCTCACAATCACTTCGTTACCGGACAGCCTCCGGACTTCACTGACAGTCGCTAATCCACCTTGCTGGATTTACCGCAAATTACCCCACATACAGGTAATCACGGAATACGTTAATTCACAAGTTACACTTTTGTCTCAACATATCCTAGCACCTTTCGCCAGCCAGCAAGTGTACCCTGACAGTATCTTCCTTCTACTGTTGTGTTTTGCCACTTTATGTACACAGCCATCACCTACGTGACAAGTGGGAACCACGGCTGAAGCTGGTGCTAGACTTCATTTCCCGATTACCTTTATCTACAGAGAGGTGGCAGATCACTCGAGGTTAGACAACTGCTCCGACCCACGGATACTCTGCCCCGGGACCAATAAGGTATTGAGACTGAACTCAATGCACTATTACTTCCTCACATCTGTAACGCTCACCTGAATCCCTCGGAGGCGCAGGTCTGGGCTGGGGGTTCTCGGAGTCTTCTAGGGTCACGCGCAGGCCTCGAATGCCACCCTGGAAAGGCCCTTTCCTCACTGAGATCTTGATCTGAAGGGTGAGGTGTCTGCAATTATGAGAGCAAGGGGTTAATATGGATATATAAGCATGACTGGGTAAGCTGCCTCCCCTTCCTGGTACTCCCAAGTAGTTTGTAGGCTAAATGTGCTCACCTTATGTAGGTGAAAGCGGAGCTCTCCATCCTGCGTCTCCGCAGGGGCGCCGAAGCCAGTTACTTCACTGGTTAATTGTCCAGCCTCTTGGTTGCAGAGGATGAAGATTTGGAGCTAAGCCGTTGTTAGCAGCACGAACGGCGGTTGCTTGAATATGGAGATCCGGAGAGCGATGGAATGGCAAAGGTATTGCAGGCAAGTAAGTAGAAAATGTCAATTCGAAGTTAAAAGCACTTCTTAATGTCTCTTTTCCTTTTTCAGGTCGCAGAAGCAGCTGGGTAGAAAAATGGATGTCGAGGAATGCACCGAGGAGTGAGAAAGATGAGCCCTGCCCAAAACACGTGCGTATCGATGGAGTTTTGTATTTCTTAATGTCCTTTTGTTTTGCAGATGCGAGTAGCAGCGTCGGCGGAGGCGAGAAGAATGCAGCGCAGGCAAGGAAAGTTTCACGGAGGTTTACTAACCAATGTCTTTGCTTCCACAGGGTGCCGGAACAATGGAAAGCTGCAGCCCGTGGCTTGAGATGCACCGATGGACTGGGTAAGTGCTGCGCTGGTTTTTATCTCGTGCTAACCTGGTGTTCTTTTCCCTTTTCAGATGCTGCTGGAGACGAAGATGTTATTTCGGAAGGTAAGATTGCGGATTTCTCTTCCCCAGATGCAGAAGTTGAAGATTCTCTGGAGCTGACACGGTGAGCGTCCTGCTGCTATTGCAGAATAACGCGAAGCACGTTGCTCTGATCGGGCGTGGTTTAAATAGCTTACTGGAGTGCTTAGGTGTCTCCTTCCACAGCAGCCTCGCCCAGGTAAGAAGTCCCAGCTTCCAGAATAGTTCCAGTATCCAGTCCCAGGGAGTGGTGCTGGCCACACCCAGAAGGTAAAGTAGTTCCAGCCATGGATGGATGAGGATTTCATCCTGCAGGTGAGTGAGCAGCATGGTCTGCAGCAGGTAGGTCCACCCAAGCACCATTCCTTACATCATGAGCCCGGCACGTCCTGTGCCGGGACTGGGTCCCCTTATGAGCCTGGCGCCACTGGCGCCAGGACAAGATCCAAAAGGCCCCTATGGGAGCCGATGGGTGCCTGGAAATGAAGTTGTGACCCAGCTTCCGAGGCAGTTGGGCTAAACCTGACTCCTTGGAGGCTGCGGTCATGACAGCACCCCCCCTCAAGGCCCCTCCCAAGCTTGTCTTTTCCGGAGGTTTTGGCTTGTTGGGAAAAGCCCGATGAAATGTTCGGACTAGACGAGGTGCATGTACATATTCTGAGGGTTCCCAAGATCTCTCCTGGGGTCCATACCCCTTCCAATCAATCAAGTAGTATAGTTTTGATTTGGAAATTTTGGAGTCCAAGATGTCTCGAATTTCAAATTCGGATTCTCCGTCAACTTGGATTGGCTCAGGAGGTTTAGTCAAACGGGTTCCGGGTTGCACAGGTTTCAGGAGAGAAACATGGAAGACAGGATGTATCTTCATTCGAGTAGGTAATTCTAGTTTGACAGCCACTGGGTTAATCACGGCCGTGATCGAGTAGGGTCCTAAATATCTTGGGTTGAAGGTGCGTGGCCCTTTTAAAGATAAATGTTTAGTGGACAGCCAGACTTGATCTCCTTTTTGATATTGAGGAGCCTCTTTTCGATGTTGGTCTGCTCCTTTTTTGTATGATTCTTTAGCTCGTTGAAGATGAGCTGTGGCTTCTTTAAATGCTTGAGTTATCGTCGAATGCAGATGGTCAACAGCAGGTGTTCCGAGAGCTTGAGGTGGGTCCAGATTTGAGGTTCGAGGATGACTTCCATACAGCAGGAAAAAAGGGGTTTTTCCCGTCCCAGAATGGATTGAATTATTGTAAGCGTATTCAGCAATCCAAAGGACATCCTTCCAAGTACCCTCGGATTGATGCAACATGCAGCGCAGATATTGTTCTAAAGTTTGGTTAGTTCTCTCAGTCTGCCCGTCGGTTTGAGGGTGATGGCTGGTGGAAAGTCGTACATCAATTTGTGCTAAACGACAACAACTCCGCCAAAAATGGGAAATAAATTGGCTCCCTCGGTCAGAGATTAGTACTGAAGGGAAACCGTGCAACCGGACAATGTTTTCAAGAAATTCTCGGGCTAGAATGGAAGCTGTTGGTAAACCCTTCAGTGGGATAAAATGAGCCATTTTTGAAAAAAGGTCCACAATCACTAGAATTGTGTTGTATCCGGAGCAAGGGGGTAAATCCGTGATAAAATCCATCGAGAGCGTGTGCCAAGGGCCTGGTGGAATGTCTATTGGACGTAGTAATCCTGCTGGTTTTTCCTTCTGACTTGTTTTGTGCGCAGATACCACAAGAAGCCACTAACGTTTTAACATCTTTCCTCCAAGATGGCCACCAAAAATGCCTTTTAATTTTCTCTGAGGTTTTGGCATTCCAGGATGTCCTTCCATTAGAGAATCATGGTAGCAGGTGATGACCTTTTTTTGTAAGTCAACGCAGGGTAAGAATAGTCTTCCTTGGAAATACAATAGGTTCTGATCTATTGTAAAATCCTTTCCTTTCAATTGCCAATTCGATGAATCTTCGGGAGTTATGAGTTGATTGACCCTTGCTTTAATCTCTTCGAGGGATAGTGTGTTGATTGCTCCTAGTATCTTTTGTTCAGGAATTATTGGCACCGGCTCCGGATTAGCTGTAAGTTCGTCTACCCCTATCCGGGAAAGGGCGTCTGCTTTTCCGTTCCTAACGCCTGGTCGATATGTGATTACAAAATCGAATTCTGCGAAGAATAAAGCCCAGCGTAGTTGCCTCGAAGATTGAGCTTTAGCTGACTTCAGGTACTGGAGGTTACGGTGATCCGTGATTACAGTTACTGTGTGCCGGGCTCCCAAAAGATAATGCCGCCAGGCCTTAAAGGCGGACTTAATTGCCAAGAGTTCTTTGTCCGTAATTGTGTAGTTGATCTCAGGAGCCGACAATTTGCGAGACCAAAAGGCTACAGGGTGTAACTGGTGCATTTCGGTGTCTCTTTGTGACAGCACCGCCCCCATTGCAAGACTGGAAGCGCCTGTCTCGACGATGTAGGGAAGGTTCTGGACGGGGATGCCTTAAGACTGGAGCAGAGATAAATTTGGCTTTTAATTCTTGGAAGGCTTGTTCGGCTTCTGGAGTCCACTCGAATTTTTTATTCTTTTTCAGAAGAGCCGTGATAGGTTGGACTACCCGAGAGAATTCAGGAATGAACCTTCGGTAAAAATTAGCGAAGCCCAGCATGCTCTGTACACCTTTCACGGAAGTTGGGGAAGGCCATTTGGTGATAGCATCCACTTTTCTTGAGTCCATGTGAACTCCATTGGGTGACAAGATGAACCCTAAAAATTCCACTTCCTTTGCGTGAAAGGTGCACTTCTCCAGTTTAGCAAACAAGCGGTGTTGGCGAAGTCTCTGTAAAACCGCTGTGACGTGTCTACGATGATCAGTTTCTGAGGCTGAGTATACCAGGATGTCGTCAATATAAACGACTACGCACACATCAATAAGTTCTCTGAGGACATCATTCATGAAAAACTGGAAAGCGGCCGGTGCGTTACATAGTCCGAAGGGCATTACTTGATACTCAAATAATCCATATTTAGTGCGAAAGGCCGTCTTCCATTCGTCGCCCTCCTTAATGCGTACCAAATGGTAAGCTCCTCTGAGGTCTAACTTGGTGTATATGCAGGCACCTTTTACCTGGTCCAATAATTCAGGAATCAAGGGCAACGGGTATCGGTTTTTGACTGTAATCTGGTTCAGGGCGCGATAATCGATACAAGTTCTTAGGTCACCTTCCTTTTTCGGGACGAAGAACAAAGCTGAGGAAGCCGGGGATTTCGAGGGGCGGATGAATCCGTTAGCCAAGTACTGGTCCAAGTATTGCCTGAGATGGGGGTTTTCTGGTTCAGTGAGGGCATATATTCTACTGCACGGAGGGGAGGACCCAGGTATTAGGTCTATCTGGCAGTCGTATGACCGATGCGGAGGCAGGGTGTTTGCTTGATCTTTCTGAAAGACGTCGCTGAACTCTTGGTGTTCCAGAGGTAATCGGGGGTCCTCGGAAGTGATGGCTGCTAGCTTGATTTCGGGCTGAGGATAACAGGTTGAAGCGCATTCTGGAAACCGAATCACCTTGGCTCGCCAGTCTATCTGAGGATTGTGCTTTTCCAACCAAGGCATTCCCAGAATCACCTGAAACTGCGGGGCCTTGATTACATCAAACACGATCTTCTCCCGATGTCCGTCTTGACATAACAACGTTACCTCCATGGTGGTATGAGAAACTGGTCCGGAAGCTATTTCAGTACCATCCACTGTTGTGATTACGTCCTTTACCATCTTGGGACGTAGGGGAAGATCCATCCTGATAGCCAAGTCTTGGTCCACATAATTACCAATTGCTCCGCTATCAATGTATACCTTGATAGCATGCATGCAATCTGGTCTGTTGGGACTTATGAGGACCATAGGCATTACCAAATGCGAGGTCAAGGAACTGGTTTTAACGCTCGGCAAGCGGACCTCTACGCTTGTCGGGCGAGGTCGTTTCCCGATTCCAGTTTCTCAGCATTTTTATCAGAAACTCCTACGGTCTTCTTGACCGGTTTCACTGAGCAATCACGAAGGAAATGTCCAGAATTCCCACAGTATAGGCACAGCTGTAATTGCCTTCTTCTTTCCCGTTCTTTCTGAGTTAATGGTCCTTTTACTACTCCTATTTGCATTGGTTCCACGGAGTCATTCCCTTTAGCGAAGCTCTGAGGTCTTGAAAGTACCCGGGTTTCAAATCTGGATCGATCGGTCTTCCTGTTCTGTAGCCGATGATCTAATTGGACTACTAGGTCGATATAATCTGAACAGTCTTGCGGCGGATTAACCACCTGTGCTAAAACGTCTTTAAGTTCCCCACGTAGACCTCTGTAGAAGAGCGTGATTCTCTTATCTTCAGGCCACCTGGTCTCAACCACCAGTCTATTAAAGGACGCTATGTAAGTCAGGAGATCCTGATTACCTTGTCTGAGTGACAGGAGTTCATTGTCCAAGGCCTGCCCCTGTGAATGTCTTGCGAACAACTTTTCCATACTGGTCTGAAAGTCTTGAAAGTTATAGAGGAGCGGGTCATCCTGTGTCACGAGAGGAATGGACCAATCTGCAGCACTACCACTAAGATAGGAAAGTACAAACGCTACCTTGGCTTGGTCCGTTGGGAATGCGGCGGGTCTACACAGAAAGTGCAAGCGGCATTGATTGATGAATACTGCATATCGCTTTGGATCACCGGAAAAACGTTCGGGCGGGGCCAAAGGCACATTCCCTGGCAGATTAATTTGCACCGGATTACTTGAGGTTGTAGGAGTGCCACCCCCTCCATAGGGAGGCAGTGGCGTCTGTCCCGCTTGAGCCTGTAGCAACTGTCTGGCCAGATCATCCGTCCGTTCCTTGGCAATGATCAACTCCCTTCGTAAAGCGTTTGTTTCTTGGCGAGATGCGTGTACTTCTGCCCTTAGTTCTCCAAGCAATTGAGCCAGTTGATCTGTGTCCGAGGTTTCCATTGCGCCTGGGTGGGAAAATTGCGGCAGGCTTCGCGTTCTGTAACGCTCACCTGAATCCCTCGGAGGCGCAGGTCTGGGCTGGGGGTTCTCGGAGTCTTCTAGGGTCACGCGCAGGCCTCGAATGCCACCCTGGAAAGGCCCTTTCCTCACTGAGATCTTGATCTGAAGGGTGAGGTGTCTGCAATTATGAGAGCAAGGGGTTAATATGGATATATAAGCCTGACTGGGTAAGCTGCCTCCCCTTCCTGGTACTCCCAAGTAGTTCGTAGGCTAAATGTGCTCACCTTATGTAGGTGAAAGCGGAGCTCTCCATCCTGCGTCTGTGCAGGGGCGCCGAAGCCAGTTACTTCACTGGTTAATTGTCCAGCCTCTTGGTTGCAGAGGATGAAGATTTGGAGCTAGGCCGTTGTTAGCAGCACGAACGGCGGTTGCTTGAATATGGAGATCCGGAGAGCGATGGAATGGCGAAGGTATTGCAGGCAAGTAAGTAGAAAATGTCAATTCGAAGTTAAAAGCACTTCTTAATGTCTCTTTTCCTTTTTCAGGTCGCAGAAGCAGCTGGGTAGAAAAATGGATGTCGAGGAATGCACCAAGGAGTGAGAAAGATGAGCCCTGCCCAAAACACGTGCGTATAGATGGAGTTTTGTATTTCTTAATGATGTCCTTTTGTTTTGCAGATGCGAGTAGCAGCGTCGGCGGAGGCGAGAAGAATGCAGCGCAGGCAAGGAAAGTTTCACGGAGGTTTACTAACCAATGTCTTTGCTTCCACAGGGTGCCGGAACAATGGAAAGCTGCAGCCCGTGGCTTGAGATGCACCGATGGACTGGGTAAGTGCTGCGCTGGTTTTTATCTCGTGCTAACCTGGTGTTCTTTTCCCTTTTCAGATGCTGCTGGAGACGAAGATGGTATTTCGGAAGGTAAGATTGCGGATTTCTCTTCCCCAGATTCAGAAGTTGAAGATTCTCTGGAGCTGACACGGTGAGCGTCCTGCTGCTATTGCAGAATAACGCGAAGCACGTTGCTCTGATCGGGCGTGGTTTAAATAGCTTACTGGAGTGCTTAGGTGTCTCCTTCCACAGCAGCCTCGCCCAGGTAAGAAGTCCCAGCTTCCAGAATAGTTCCAGTATCCAGTCCCAGGGAGTGGTGCTGGCCACACCCAGAAGGTAAAGTAGTTCCAGCCATGGATGGATGAGGATTTCATCCTGCAGGTGAGTGAGCAGCATGGTCTGCAGCAGGTAGGTCCACCCAAGCACCATTCCTTACATCATGAGCCCGGCACGTCCTGTGCCGGGACTGGGTCCCCTTATGAGCGTGGCGCCACTGGCGCCAGGACAAGGTCCATAAGGCCCCTATGGGAGCCGATGGGTGCCTGGAAATGAAGTTGTGACCCAGCTTCCGAGGCAGTTGGGCTAAACCTGACTCCTTGGAGGCTGCGGTCATGACACATCTTCTATGGCATCCCAGTGCCACGGTGAACTCTGAGGGAAGACAGCATGCTTGGGCACCGGTGCATGGGAATATTGGGATAGAATCAGTGCACTCTTTTTCTATCTATTTTCACTGCTGACCAGGCAGCCACGGTAGAACGCTTTACATGAACTATACACTGAATAAGGAACTCCAGTGGAGAACTCTATATTTCTCTTTCTTCAGTTTATCTTTTCAACAACTTCATTACTAACCCTGACTTATCTATCAGGAGACCAGCCCTAGAGGCAACTATTGCCTTTTGCACTCAATTCCAATGAGGTTCTTTCTTTATAAGACTTTTTCTTTCCCTTTTTTCTGCAGAAACTTAATAATCACTGCCCTGATGAAGGCGGAATACTTCACTGCTCTTTACCTTTTTTGTGACCAGTAACCGCCGAAATGCAAGAACCAGTGAGGGGAGTGCGGGTACCTCTAGATCTACGCACACATCTCGACACCTTCTCCAAATTAGGATCCCCCACGGCGTTGGCAACAATAAGGAGTCACTTCCAAATTATAGCAGCACAAACTATGTTGACCGCATTGATTTGTTCCTAATTTTGTTGAAGGACAGGCAGTCACATTCCTGTCCTTACTCTGCTGCTACTGTCCACTCCATACTTTCTTTCCCTCTGCCTATCATTCTTCTCCCTTTCCCTCTTTTTCTGCAGATTTGTCTATCTTTTAGACACCAACACCTGGATCTAAACCTATATATTTTTCTGGAATTAGAGAACAGGAAAACATTGGTTGTGTGTCATAATAACAAGTTGTTTTTCTATTATCACATTTTATGTTGTTTATTTTACATCACAGACATTGGTTGCAACTTTTACATATCTGGTGGATTTCCACCAGACAAACAGTGATCGTCATACTTTGTTGGTACAACTAAATATATAATTGTTTTACTTCAACTGAGACCTATGTTTTGTTGTTGTCTGTTTTCTGTATGATAATTCATCTACATATTGTTTATGATATTTTGCTTCTTCTTGGTGCTCCACCTGTCTTGTCAAGAGGATTAGATCTAAATAGATATTTCTGCATTTATTGCATCAACTTTGGGTTGACAAGGGGAGTTTCAGGATTAACATTAACCCCCCTCTGTTCTGAACCCAAGGCACAGCGACACCCTCTCTCCTATGATTTATAGATACCCAGGTTCTCATCACCCTATCAGGGTGCTACGATGAGGACTCCACCAGAATCAATAACCTATATTTGGAGATCCAAGCCTGCATGGCAGAGCACGGCCTATGCCTCAACGACGAGAAAACTGAGCTCCTTCTTGTCGGCTCCCAACCACGGCTAAACAAACTAGACTCCCGTTACGCGTCCATCAACATAGACGGTAACCTAATCACAGTAGCCAAAGAAATTAAAACCCTTGGGGTTTATCTAGACTTTACTCTCTCGCTCAAAAGACAGGTGAATGCCACAGCCTCATCCACAGCTTATACAAATAAGCTTATCAACGCCTGCAAACCTCTCCTATCTCTGTCCAGCTGCATTACACTAGCCAGAGCGCTAGTGCTCTCAAAAATTGACTACTGTAACACGCTCTTTCTCGGCACATCAGAACACAACCTGAACAAACTACAGGTGCTTCAAAATAATGCCCTCAGAGCCGCCCTCAGTATCCCCCGACACGCCCACATCTCCAGCATCAGGCAAGATGCTCACTGGCTCCCTGCACGAGACAGAATCACTCTCAGATCCCTTGTCATCGTCCATAAATGCTGCTCCAATGACGCACCCAAATACCTGGCAGACAAGTTCCACAATCACACATCAACTAGACCAACTAGAACACCATACTCACATTGCCTCTCCATTCCCAAATTCTCCCTAAAAAAGCAAGTGGCGCCAGCTTCCCGGTCCTAGCTGCCAACTATGGAACGCTATGCCTCTAACCCTTAGAGCAGAACCCCTCCTTTTGGACCTTTAGAGCCAATACTAAAACATGGCTTGCCAACAAAAATTCTACTTAATGTACTTCTTCTCCACTTGTTCTTGTCGACCATCTTGTAACCTGGTCTACTACACTTAATGTTGTTATTTCACAGTCTGTATTGTATATTTTTGCCATGTTGTAACTCTCTCCAAGTCTCCGGCGCCCGGTTACCCCCGGGTTCGGCGCGCGGTACAAATAAAGAAACTAAACTAAACTAAACTGAGGGTCTAGAAACCAGGTTGAAGAGATCGAATGTAAGGGTAAAAGGCCTGACCGAAGACGTACAGGACAGAGATCTCAAGGCGGTGATCCAGAAAATATTTGTAGATATAAGAGAATTGGAAGGGGACACTGAACTGAAACTGGACAGAGTGGGCCCGCTGAGGAGAGAACCGGGAGCTAGACCTAGACACGGTCTGGTGGCCCTGCACAACTATGGCCAGAAAGAAGAGATCCTGTTGGCAGCAGGAAAAGTGAAACAACTAAAATATAACAGCTCAGAGCAACAACTCTTTCAGGACTTGTCCCAAATAACATTGCTTAAGAGGAGGAAAATGGGCCCGGCAGTGAGATTCCTCTGTGAGAAGGACATTAGATATCATTGGCTATTCCCTTTGGCCTGGTATTCGAATGGGAGGGCTGACAACATTGCGCCTCATCCTGCAATAAAGGAGTGGGCATACTTGGGCTAGAGGAGGAAGAAGCAGGACCTAGGGAACCCAGGGTGAAGGGTCAGGAGACAAAGAGGACTTGGGAATGGTCCACAGTAAAACAAAGGAACATTAAGAAGATTCCGAAGGACCCTACAGCCATCTAAAAGGAAGACGTGTGATCCAGAGAACGTTTAGATAAGTTAGCCTGGGAGGGAAAGTGTGTTAATAATGTAATCGTTGGGCGGGGAGGATGGCGGGAGTCGGGATCAAGTTATGGGCTTGGGAGAGCTTGCAGTTAATACGGCTGGGAGGAGAAATTGACTCAATCCCCGAGAAGGCGATTCGGGAGAGGCTAGAGGCTGATTGAGTCCACCCAGAGGGGCGTAAGGGGGGAAGGGGAAGCAAGGAAGCTGTGGGAGGAGGGGAACGAGAGGGCAGGGGCAGTGCCAACCAGGAAGTAAAGGGGTACACAAATAGTCCTTTAAATAGTCCAGGAGATGGCTAGGACCAATAATAAGATTGTTATGTCATTGAATGTCAATGGGTTGAACTCCCCTCTGAAAAGGAACACATTTGAACAATTTCTACAGAGTGAAAAACCAGACCTTTTGACTCTACAGAAAACAAACCTGCAAATAACTGACAAGCACAAACTTAGACTTCAGGGATATAGTCATATATTTCAATCAAAAGAGGGGAGGAAAAAAGCAGGGTTGTTGATAGCCATACGAACCAACCTCAACTTCGAAGTAGCGGAAAGGGAAAAAGTCTCCAGTGGCAAATATCTGGCAGTGATATTACAGGCAAGGGGAGAAATATGCACTCTAGCTTCTATTTATGCGCCTAACTCAGGGCAAGATAGGTTTATCCAGCAGAAGTTTGTTAAATTGGAAACATTTGCCAAAACACAAATTATACTAACAGGAGACTTGAATATGGCCTAGAACCCAAAAGTGGATAGGAATGCGGGTAGGCCGGGCACCCAGGGTAAACCCACAATAGAATTGAGTGAAAAAATAGACAAGCTTTCACTGGTGGAGACCTGGAGGGAAAAGAGGGGAGACAATAAGGGATGCACATTCTATTCTCACGTTCCTAGGTGTTCCTTTAGGATAGATTATATGTGGGTATCCCGGAGCACGCTGGGTATGGTAGTATAGATTGAGGTAGGGGCAATAGCATTATCAGACCACGCTCCCATTACATTGAAATTGAAGATCAAAGACAGCCTCCCCGGGTTGTGGAAATGGAAAAACACAACTTATATATTTAAAGACGAAACACTGAGGGAGGAAATAAGTAAAGGTATAGAGGAATTCTTCCAAGATAATAAGCTGGGGGACAGACCAAAACATGAGGTGGGATGTTAAGCTGATTTTTGAATTGGGGTTTTCAAATGATTCGGAAGGGGGAGGGACTGATTGTTGCTTAATTAATTCATTATGTGCCTCATTGAAATGCCCTGTTACTGTCGGTTCTGTTATATGCTGAAAATACAATAAAATATTCTTTATAAAAAAAAGAAAAAAATGAAAATTTGGCTGAAGGCCATGGTATTGGTCTGGCAGTATTCGAAAATATACAGTGGGCATGGCCAAAGTCTGTGGCCACTTGCCATGGCCAAAGCCCATGGCCAGTGGTACGGAAACATATATGGAATAACAAAACCCTTAAAATTCAATGCAAACAACTTTATTTAATGATCAGTTAAAGTAAAAAACATATCGGGAAAAAAAAATGAAATTCAATTCATTGGGGAACTCAGAACCAGCTTAACTTGGCGCATTCCTATTGCAAAGTCCAAGAGGACATTTATTAGAAGAGAAGGGATATACAATACATAGAAAATGGCACTATGGGGAATATAGTATTATATGTGAACGGGAATGCGCCAAGTTAAGCCGGTGCAGAGTTCCCCAATGCGTTGAACTTCAGGGGTTTTGTTGCGATACGTTTTTACCTTTTAACTGATCATTGACTAAAGTTTTTTTCATTGAATATATATATACCTATAGAGAGAGAGGCCTAGATATATAGAAACAAATACATACATAATAAACCTAACCTACCACTGATAACGTTTTAATGCGTAGTCCCCCATCTAGTGATTGGTCCAGTGTATTAAAACGTGTTTACCATAGAAGAGGCCAATAGTCAGTGGGCCTCATTACGAGGTTGGCGGTAGCCTTGCCGGTTATACCGGCAAGGCTACCTCCAAACTTGCATCCGGGTCCGGCACCCGCGAAAGAGGAATCACTGGGTCATTCCGACCCAATGGGAATGGGGAGGGTGTTAGCAATGGTACCGTTAATAACAGTACCGTTGCTACCATCCAGTTCTGCTCGCGGGTCAGACCTGGTGGCTGCGAGCAAACCCCTAGTATGGCGGTACCGTACCAACGGTGCCGGTAGCAATACCGCTGCCATTGTTGCCTTACCGCCATACTCGTAATGAGACCCAGTGTCATTCCTGGGACAGCCTCCATGCATTACATGCAGACAAATCACAATTCTTCTTATGGTCAATGCCCTTTGCAGAGGGTTGATTTTTCACCTGTGTGTAATTACATTAACGTTCTTGTGTATCCGAAGTATCGCAATCTTCACTTCAAAAGTGATATACACAGCACACTTTCAGTGAATAGTAAAGGAAAATTCTTAAAATAACGTTATAGTTGCAGCACAGGAAAACAAAACCCAAAACATTCAACAGAGATAGTTAATAAAGTAAACATATCTACACCATCACTATGATATAAACTCAATTACTGCCATTCACTGATTGGGCCCTCTCTCCATATGGCAATTCCCCTGGGAAATAAAGTCTTCTATTTAATGTTTACAGTTTCTGGGGAATATGGTTTTGTGTTTTCCCCTTATCTGAAATGTAAACAAACCATAATATTGGTTTTCCGTCTTGGCCCCACATGAAATAAAAAAAAAAACATAAGGCTTTTTTTTTTATCAATGAGATCTTTCATTGTTGAAGGCCAGTTCACAGCTCAGCCATGTGTACATCATCTTGAATGAAGAGTACATTATGTGGCATCATAATCTGTGCAAGTCTTTTTTAATTTTTTTAATTTTTTTTTTAACAATGGCAGTGTTAGAGTTATCGATACTTTAAAAACCATAGCTGGTTATTTTTCACACCGGTTTTGTTGCCATGTTATGACATTCTTCCCCCTTCCCTCATTGGAGAAGCAAGGGGGGCAACCTGTAACTGGAGTCAGTATTTTGTTGTGGTGCCACACCTTGCAGGACCACCAATTTGTCCTTTACTCTGTTATCTGTTATCTGTTTGTGCACTATTGGCTTTAGCTGTACTGACTCTGTCCATATGTAGGGTAATGCTGCCATGTCTGTGCTGGGCCCTAAAAGTACTGCTAGTATCTGTAGACTGATTTGTATAAACTATTCTTACTTAAGTGGTACCACTCCTTTTGCAAAGGTCTTGTGGTGATGGCTCCCAAAGACACTACTGTCTCATTTTCCTTCTTTGCCTTTTCCAATGCCCCATCTACTAGGCTTCACAGCAAGTTCTACCCATCAAAATGGTTTATTGGTAATGTTTAACTGTTTATGGAAGGAACCCACAGACCTTAACTAAAGAATACCTCTTGATGTCCAGACTTGTGGCTGCCTGGACTCCCCCCTTTGGGGTGGGACCAAGCCTGATTTGCATATGGTGTTTTCTCCTTTTGTAATGGCTTGGTAGGCGAAGAACGATGGTCTAGAGGGTTGCCCAGAGCAATGCCAGAGGTTAAGATTCATTCTAAACCTTCCAGCCATCACCCTTTTGTTTTGCTATGGTCACCAGGAGTGGGACGGGTATGCCCAGACGTGGGTCCTGTGCCTGCTGAGCCTAGATACCCATGCTACTTCTCACTGATGAGGCCCAACGAGGCATAAACATGTTTAGGGATGCTTGTGGTCTCGTGCAGAAGGGATGTGATCAAGCAGTTTGCGCTGAACTTCCCCCTTTGGGGGTGGGACTAAGGCTGATTTGCATATGGTTTTCCCCTACTGTAGTGGCTAGGCAGGTGAAGAACGATGGTCTGGAGAGTTGCCCAAAGCAATGTCAGAGGTTAAAATGTATTCTAAACCTTTCAGCCATCACCTCTTTGTTTTGCTACTGCCTGTCTCCCCCACCATTTCTACAAGACAAACCATTCTAAATTATTGCGTTTGCTTCCATCTCTCGTTTACATGTTGTAGAATGGGCATAAGTTCTTGTCTCCTCTGACAGCATGTTCATATATGGCTGTATCTCAAATGTTTGTAGTGGCCTAGCATTGCCGTCCCATTTGCTATGCACATTTTATGTGTGGGCAGAGTCACCATATTTACCATCATGGTGTGGCAACATCTACCTTACTTAGCCTTTTAAGTTTCTTCACATCTTCTGGCTGTTGTCATTATCACTGAATAAGCTCTAGGCGGTGGCCAAAGTGGAAGACATCCTGTAGTGCCGATTTGTGCTTCGTTTCTATTCAGAAGTTGAAATGTATCAGTGCTGCAGGTGGCAACATAGCATGATTAATGTTCATTTAACTTGCTCCTTGAGTAGAATGACTTAATCCTGGATGGCTGTTTGCAACTTGAAATGTTTACCTCTGAACTAAAAGGTCTTAATGAGGACATCTCTTCCTGAGTTAATATATTAAATCCTGGTAGCAGACTACTTCATAAAACCAATATCTTTTATTTGATAATAGATAGGTCTTAGGGCGTGGGTAGATATGACCTGACGAATCCATAAGGTAATCGTCACAGATGCTGTCCACTTCATCTTTGCGGTGCTTCACATACGCTAGAAAAGCCTCCTGTCTAAACTCCCCATCATTAAAATGCTTGAAAGTGACGCAGTCTGCAGTTGGCTGTTCCCGTGTAATACCCATAAAAGTCTCTTCATCAGTGTCTATCTGTTCTGAGTACATGCTTAGATCTATCTCGGAATTCTGTTCCTCTGAGAATATGGGTTCAGTCCCCAGCCAAAAGTGCTGAAGGATTTTGCAGCATAACGTCTGCAAACCACAAAGGTGACCATTTGAAACATCATTATTTAGTGTGCAAACTATCTGGAAGTGTATTCACAGACCTAAATCCAAAACAGTCAGTCAGGTTGCCAATATGCTATAGGTGGAACCACAGACATTCTGGGAGACCCTAGATATCACTCATTTATTTTTGCTTACTTTTAAGCACTTTTAAAAGAAAACCATTGGACAGAATTGCATTAAAATTGCAAAAGCATGCTTTTGTGATGATACGCCTGAACCTCACGAATGTTGGATCTGCCCAGCGGTTCAGGCTACAGATGCAACAAACAATATATCTACGGACAATGAATGAGAAAATCCATGTTTTAGGTTCACCCTATCATTTTGCCCTTCCACCCCGATACCCTACTTGCTCTCCCACCTGCCCCCTAATGTTCTTATTTAAGTAAGGTGCTATGAACCTCTGTTTGCCACCATCACCTACAATCGAATGTTAGGCTCTGAAAAGCAAAGAATTGCAGCCATTGGGTCGAATTTATTTTTAGTATCATGCACCTTCATGGAATGCCACCAAAGTTATAAACCACCCATAAAGCACTCAACCTATGGAGTACCCAATCACAACTACAGGTTTGCTACCGATGGTTTTGCTACATGTACACATATATATTGTCGTATTGCCACTCATGGCCTATAGTCACAACCGTGTTCAATAGGAAAAGGTGATTCTATAAAGTCTATAACCGTAGCCCCCTAATGAGAAATGTGCATCAAACTTTCCAAAAATGGTGTTCTGCGCTCTAGGGATTACTTTGCCCTGTTTGGTGCTGACTAGCCCAGTGGGAGCAAACCTATAAGGGTTTCTTATTGCGCCCTTCTTCCGGACAGCTCACTATGGTCAAGAGTCTTCCAGCCATACGAATAATTGAAACTAAAAATCTAAACCCATGGGCGCAATTTACCATATGCGAATACCACAGGCTCACTCAAGCCACTGATCATACAAATTAGTTAATGCCCCAAAAAGAGACACTTGGGATTTTTAACATATACCGGAAGCCGACAGCAATCAACTCCAATGTATTCATCGACTCAGTATTCACTGCTATTGATGAGGTCTCGTTCGCGTATCATAACATTGAACTCATCATTTGTGGGGATCTCAATTTACATCTATTTGACAACAAAGGAAATCCATTATTGGAATCCACTCTCTCATCACAAGCTAACAATTGGTGCAACGAGATGAAGATCTGAAACCTAACGCTCTATAACACACTCTCCCCACAAGACCGAACAACTAAGCCAACCTGGTTGAGCGGGACTGATGCAGCTACACTGGACTACATTTACACATATCTAGCAATTAAAGAGAGAACAATAAATATTGAAAATATAATATCCCAAAACAGTGATAATCACATCATTAGTATAGACTGAGAAACCGTCTGGGACGGCACAGAGATCTCCCCTATTATTCAGATGGAAACAAATCAGCGACTAGACTGTGCATCAATCCACCTCAAGTCAACCAGCTTGTAGAAAACTACATTGGCTCCAACCGGCAGTTGCTGAATAAAATTAACTATGAATGGATACTTACTCCATTACTTCAAAACATAAACCACACTCATGTAGGCAACAAAATCCATTCTCACTTTTATAATCCATTATTAGTTGAAAAAAAAAAAAAGAGAACTACAGAAAGAACTCACTCGTCTTAAAAAATTCAAACTACCGAATGGAATCACTCTGATGAAAAAGGTCAAACAAAAACAAAGAAATTGGGTAAAGAATGCCAAAGCTCCGTTACTTCAAAAAGATGCTGAATCAGTACTCAACATGCTTAAATCACATAACACAAGAGGCCTATCAAATCTACTAAATGCACAAAAGGACAAACAAGATAAATTGACACAGGTTATTCCTGAAGACATCTGGCGGGCCCATTTCTCAACCATTCATACATGAAAGCCGAGCAATAATAACCCTAAACCAGCAGCTCGAGTTGAAATCAAATTGCCAGCGATATGGGAACAAGAGACTATCCTGTTACTAATAAAGAATCTAAATCCCTCAAGAGCACCGGCCAGACGGCCTTCGTAATGCCATCATTAAACGGAACCCAGCTGAATGGGCGAACCTGTGCACACATCAATTTGCCAACATAGAAAAATGCAAACAAATACCGAACTGTTGGAAGTCTGCAATCTTGATACCAATCTATAAAACGGTGACCGAAACTGCCCCACAGATTATCGGCCAATGCTTTAATGGACCCCATTGGCAAAATATTTGCTACGTTACTGTTAAGAAATCTTACCATCTGCATTAAAGATAACAAGCGAATCGATATTCGCCAAACTGGCTTCATCAAAAATACAGGAACCAACGTCAATCTTTTGATACTAAACATCCTTAAACATGAAGTTCTCTTAAAAAAACGGCCCATCTATGCAGCCTTTATCGACTTACATGCAGCCTTTGACTTGGTTAACAGAGAAAAACTTTGGCAAAAATTCAGACTGTGGAACTGTTCATCAGATATTATAGAGTCAATCAAACAACTATACACTAATACCACCATCAAAATTAGGCTCTCCCGTGATGGAACTCTATCCCGACCGATCGATGCTAACAATGGCTTGAAGCAAGGCTGCCCCCTTGGCAGCAACCTTATTCAATCTATATACCTCAGACCTGCCGAAGGAAGATCGCTTCCGTACAGCCAACCCACCGAAACCTATCGCCATACCTCCAGTAGGCCTACAAAGAAGCCTCTTCCAGATGGAGACTTATGTGAAGCAGAACGATCTAGAGATCAACACAACCAAAACCAAGATCATGTCTCTGACCAACAACAGGCAATCCAAACAGAAAACATCATTCTTCATGGATAATAAAAAACTACATTGGCAAAACTCAATCAAGTATTTGGGAATTATGGGGGGCATGGCTAACTGGCCATGTGAGAGGCTGGAAGACCCCGCAGATCCGTCTAAATCCGGAGCATGCCCGCCGGCAGAACGCACGGAAACAGCTCCAAAAAGCAGGATCAGCTGTGTGAAAGTGAGCGGTACACAGCATACTAAGCCTGTTTCAGAAACGTTCACCTAGGACTGAGATAATTGGGAAAGGAAAGTTGCAAGATCCCCACGGACGTCCACCTAAAATGGCCGTTCCAGGGAACAAAGGACTCGGATGGACTGAAGCCCAGATGGATGAAGCAACGAAACCATGAACATTAGACACTGTGGAAGAGCACCGGCCAGATGGCCTTCGTAATGCCATCATTAAATAGGAAGTGACTGCCCGCTGAGGAGGCTGGACGAGTATGCACCGAGGACGGCTTGCCGACACAGAGTGAGCGCTGGCACACATGATATGCTGGACAAAGACGCGGCCCAGAAGATCGCGTAACACGGACCTGCATAATGTCAGGGCGGTCCGTGATGCGATGTGAGCCCTGCTGACCTGATGTCAGAACTCCCCCTAAAATAGCCGGACAACATTGCGGAAGGTGGCGGCCACAATACGCCAAGCGTAGCTATATGCACGCAAATAAAGAAGCCAGAATCTGCGCAACAGAACTTATGCAGGTCATAAATAAACTTATACATCATGACCAGACCGGATATGTTCCGGGTAGTGGTATAACAGACAACCATAGAAGGCTTCACCGCGTCATAGAACAGACAGAAGGAGATACAAGCGAAGTGGCAATTTTCTCCCTTGATGCAGTGAAAGCCTTTGGTTCTGTAAGCTGGCGTTGGCTGATGGCGGCCTTGAAGGAATATGGCAGTGATCCCCAACGTGTAGCTCGCGAGCAACATGTTGCTCTCCTGACCCTAAAATGTTGCTCGCCCGTTGCTCTGGGTCATTGTGTGAAGGCTAAGAAGAAGGACATTCAGATATGAGACAACAATGGCAGTGTACCCTGAGCCAGAACTGTGCAGGAAGGCTAGCCAATCAGCCTACTCTATTTGACAGGCATAACATACTGTTAGGTATTGACGCTTTAGCTGTGGAGGCATCAGTAGAGTGGTCTGAGTGGTGGGGCAGGCCAGATGGGTGCAGGGAGCAAGGGGGGGCGGTTACAGAAATGAATCTCTTTGGCTTCAGATGAGACAGTCCCCAGTGATTGAAGAGAACCTGAAGCACAGAAACTAAGCTGGCCTGGTCACCCATGTGAATACCCATGGTACTGCTCTGTAATCAGAAGTAAAAAGGACTCCCCACTGAATCCACCCTTATTCAGACAATTTCTGTTTTAGCACTCTAAAATGTATATGCCACTTGAAACTCTGGTACACTATGAGGTGCATCGCTGGCTGGATCAAGAATACAATCTACGAAGATAATGTTGCCGCCAACTGAGCCTTCCCCCGTTGCACTCAGGTAGACCGCAAAGGGGTTAGTCGTCATAGTACGAAAAGAAATAGGAAAATGAGTGACTTGAATGCCCAACTGTCAAGGAAGTTCCAATAAGATTCTTTTGTACATGTATGATTTGCGTTTGTTTCCAAAATGTAATTTTTTGGTCCAAAATGTTTCACAATAATTGCATAATCTTTGTGAAAACATTTTCATCTTCTGATTCTTCTTTCTAGTACGGAAGTGCATTAATGGGAAAAATAATTGAACCAAATGTCTGTGTTTGTGTTCTGGTGACAATTGCCAGCTTCTGTGCCTTTATACAGCTGGTGCCGACATATTGGGCAAATAAGTGGCATGCATGCTCAAACTTTCCTTCTTAAACAATTTGCTTATGCCAGTTTCTTTACATGTGAAGTTTGTGTTTGCGGGCCCCATGCCTCATAATTGGCACACATGTTACATACTACTTGTATTGCAGTGCCTGGTGGGAACATTCAGATTGTATGATGCTTTGCTTATCTGGCATATGGCTATCTGGCATATGACTAATGGATTTCTAAGGGGAATTAGCTCCAAATTGTGCACATGTAATTAGTGTAGCTACCAATTGCAATTCACTTATGTTACTGAAAATAATTTCTTAGTGACATAAAAATTATTTTTACTTTAGTATAGTGTTTCTTGCTAGATTCTTCCTGCTTCTAAATTATTTAAGAACGGATATTACCCAATGTAATGTAATGAATTTATCAACCTCGAGCAATGAATGGCTAAGTCGACCCTGCCACAGGTATGAACATTTGAAGTGCAGGCTGACCCCATGTCAAGGGAGTGCACTTAACAATTGAGGTATACAACCATAAACATATAATGTGTACAATATGAAGGAAGAATGCCACCCCTTCTGTAAAGTGGTCTTCAAAAGTTTGTTTGTGTACAATGTTACTGGCCCACTAGCATGCTTAAGAATGCACCACTTACAACTATATTTCCCAGGGGATTGCTTGGGGAAAGAGTACCCAAATCCATCAGAAATCGTTTTTTTTTTTATTCCTAATCACTTGTCTTCAATGTAACAGACCTTGAGTGCTTTAAAAAGCACTATTTTCCGCTAGGTTTCTTAGGTGGATAAACCTCCCCTCACACAAAGCCTGGTTGAAATGATCTTTAAATTCTACCATATTCTGTCTAGTTTTACTCATCCTGTTCTCCTAAAAATGCCCAATTTGCCCCTAAAGATCCTGACAATCCCTTTGGAGGGATAGATGGGGCAGCACCAAAATAAGCCTTTATATTTTGGAGTAAATACTACTGTTAAAACGTGCTTAAAAAACATTTACCATTAAATCGCTTGAACATTCCCTGGGGGAGAACTCCAAGCACTCAAATATTTTCATACATCCTGCAAAGTTTTTGAATAATTTTGCTGGCCCAGTGCCTAGAAATGCACTGTTTGCCACTTAATTTACTAAAGATTGTATTTCTATACCAGTTTAATGTCAAATGATGTTATGATTTGTTCCAATCATTTTACCACTGAATGCCGATAAATTGCATCAAAGTGCTGAAGTTGCTCACCATTTCATCTGACGCTCAAATGTTGCTCATTGCTAACAAAAGGTTGGGGACCCCTGGAATATGGAATGGGGCCAGGGTACTTGAGGTGGATGAAGCTGCTATATAGCTCGCCACTTGCTAGAGTCAAAACGGGAGCGATCATCTCGGACAAATGGCAACTCAGCAGGGGCACCAGGTAAGGCTGTCCATGGTCTCCTATGCTGTATATCATCGCACTGGAACCCCTCGCAATATATTTGAGGCAACAATATGAAGAGATAGGGTTCTACAGTAGGGAGGGACCGCACCTGATGTCACTATACGCAGACCACATGCTACTGTATCTGAGGTATCCAGAAGAAAACCTGCAATACATCGTAGAAGTAATGGATCGATATTGCGGCATTCTCGCGCATAGCGGTCAACTCCAAGAAGTCGTGCATATTTCCCTTAGGGAGATACAAAGGAATTGCACAAAATAACCTGCAAGTTTTACAAATACCCTGGGAGACAAGAACATTTAGATACTTAGGGATTGATATTTACCATGAGGTAGAAGATGAACACAAATATAACACAGAGAAAGCAGTAACAAACATTGAAAACAGCATGAAGTTATGGGCTAAACTCCCCCTGGCTATGATGGGAAGGGTGGCATTGTTGAAAATGGTTGTCTTGCCTAGGCTAATGCACTTCTTCGTGAATATCCCATATATGGTGTCCAAACCCTTCTTTAATAAACTACAGAGCTTATATAGAGGTTTTATCTGGCACAATACCAGAAATAGGATAGCCTTATGGAAGTTGCAGAATGCGTATGAGAAAGGCGGCATAAGATTGCCTAACTTTGAGATATACCATTTAGCTGGGCAACTGCAGTATGTGGCAAGTGGCTAACTGAAGACAAAACAGCAGAGTCCAGACTGCTGAGGTCTGAATGCACACCTTTCTTCCTGAAAGAACTGATATGGCTACCCAAATCGGAGCTAAAAGGGCGAACAAAGCTGCTAGAATTGGGATAGAAGACATGGCGTAAGGCATGCCAGGTCATGGATAACCCAACTCCGTGCTCCCCCCAAGTGCCGCTAGTGGCTCTGAAGGGAGTGGACGAACAGCTAAGAAAGACGATACGTGAACACTGGGAGCCGGTGGGCATAGCAACACTAGGAGATGTGTGGCGAGATGGGAAGGCACTGGAATTCACACTAGTGGAAGAAATGGAGTGCACCCTGGGCAATACCTACATTAGACTTATAAAGCAAATAAGAGCCACATGTTCTGAAATAGTATTGGAAGACCAACCAGACTCAGCCATAGAGACAATATATGATATCTCGGAGGGAGGGCATGCGGTATCCCGGATTTATGAATTTGTAATGTCTAGGGTGGGGAAAGAGGTGACCCAGCTGAGACGCGAGTGGAGGAGGACGCGGGGGAACCTATGCAAGACGGGCAATGGGAAAGAGCACAGAGGTACCACAAGAAGGTGTCCAGGAACACCAGACTACAACAGATTCAACTATATGTAACCTATAGGGCATATATGACCCCTCAAAGGATAGCCAGATTTAAGAGCACAGAGACACAAATATGCCCAAAATGTGGGGAAGTGAACGCAGGGATGACGCACATGTTCTGGCCATGTCCGGAGATTCGAGAATTCTGGGGGGAGGTTGCCCATCGCTTTGCCGATAAAGGTATTAAGTTAGATGTGGAATCGGTGTGGCGTGCATGGTGGAAGGATTCTCTAGACCGCTTAAAATTAAGCATGTGTGCAAACTTAAAGACTTGGCTTATATCCTCACCAAATGCAGAATAGCCATGGGGTGGAAATCGAGCCAGAGACCGAATATAGAGGTGTGGTGGCATGACCTTCTGAAATGGGCTGAAGCAGAAACTGCAGTATGGTACGAAGCGGCACACAGGGGGGGAGGATGACGAAGCGGGAATGCTAATGGCCTGGAGACAACTAGTGGCCACATTAACCGAAACCACCCAGGCAAGCCCAAGTGAATATGATACTTCCGGCAGCACGGAAGGAGAAGGGCACCCGGAAAGGAATAAGTAGAGATGCAAGGGAGTAAGCTCAAGTTAAGGGGAAGGGGTTGGGGATGGCAGTGGTAAATACCTGTTAAAGCAAATGTTTGGACATTGTAACGTTTACTGTCGGGTGTGCTGTGGTGTTTTTAAACCAAGAAAAAAATAATAAAAAACTTTTAATTAAAAAAAAAGTATTTGGGAATTCTATTGAATTATTCTGAGATAGAGAAAGATTGGGTCTCACAGCTTCGAATTAAGACAGCCTCCTTGGCCCGGCAAGGTTCCACAATCCACTGCAAATTAGTCATAAGATTTTACCGACAAAAGGTGAGTGCTATCATCACGTACGGGAGTGAAACCCTATCAAGCCATTTGGGAGATGGCACCTTATGGCGGAAAATCCTAAAACTGCTGAACTCTTTCCCTGTGGTAAGAATTCGGCATGAGATAGCCACTCAATCCCTCAGTTCCATCGTCATCTGGAAAAAACTTGATTTATACAGAAAAATCGCAAACAACAACGATATTCCGGCTCTCAATATCCTCCGTACCAGGGAGAATTCGACAGCTGGCACTGCTCAAGGCTTGGAAAACCGCCATAGAGCAACGAATGAGGGAAAACGACATAACTTTGGACTCTCTGGTCAATAGTCCACAATCAGCAAAAAAACTACTTCTACAGAATGATTGGATAAAGACTTTCACCTCCAAAAACAAATACAAAATGAACATAAATTCCGATACAGACATTAGATCCATCAACCAGCTCCCTGTATATCTAGCTGTTTTCCCTGATCGAAACGTCAGAGATCGTTTTCTCAGATTTCGTCTGAATATCTTACCTACACGTGAAGCTCTCCCAAAATTCCAGATAATTGACAAAATCAATGGCATTCTGCCGCTTTTGCGAACAAGAGGACATTGTGGAAACCCTATTCCACATCACTATGGAGTGTCCCAAGCTTACGGAAAAAAGGAACCTATTTAGAGTAAGATTCTTGAATCATGCATATTTCAGAAAACTTTACGAGCATTGGGCCCAGATTTTGGCAAGCACCAATAAAAAATTGATACTCACCATTATTCATTTTAGCAACGATATAACTGGAAACAACAGTCTCAGCCACTCATTGAATGAAAGTTAATTCCTTCTGTTTTAGTCCCTTAACTCAACCTGTGTTCTTTTCTGCTGTCTTTGCTTGCTCTTTCTTTTTATTCTGACCGAAAACCATGCTGTTAAAGTATAAATGAAAAGTTTTGTAATGAAACTATCATTTTAAATAAAAAAATTTAGAAAAATAAGGGGGCTACCAAAAGTGTGCTTTTAACAAACTCATTAGGCAAATTTGTGCATGTGTAGAGGTAAAACAGGTGAATGAAATCTCACCCTATTTGGAAAACAAATGGTACTTGGCTTCATTCGGTGCCTTTTGCAGGTTTCGTGAATTTTTGTTCAGACGCCCCCGCCTGCCGCCTCCAGGCCCCTATCAAAAAACATGTTTTGCCTTCTAGTGTTCATGTGCTACATTTGTCCATCTTGAGCGTAAACTTCCAATTCTAGGTGGTTGCAAACAGAGGTTCAAGACAACTGACTTAAATAAGAACATGGGGAAAATAGAGAAAGCAGGCTGTCGCCATATGCATTTGTTTAAGGATTGGTGAATTTAGGCTCCATGGTTCTCCGCCCAAAAAACAAAAAAAAAAGTCTTCTAGTGAACATGTGCAGCTTTTATCCATCCTGTGACTAACCTTTGATTCTAGGGGAAGGCTAACAGAGGGGCAGGACAACTGACTTAAATAAGAACATGGGAAAAAGAGTGCAAGAAGTCTGTCGTCATTCACATTTGTTCAAGAGAAGTAAGCTGATGGCACCCAGAGAAAAAGAAAAAAATGCATTCCTTGCCTTTCTCAAATATGGAAAAATAGAAAAGGAAAATTGTTCACCACAGATCCAAACAAACATTGGCAATGCCAATAGTTTTGGCGTTTACTGTTTTTCCTTGAATTATGCATTTAGACACCATGGTTCAAAGAGGAGAGTGCAAAGTTTGAAATGAGTCTGTGATAAGGGCTGTAGGTGTGCAATAGAACGAGAATGGGAATCCTGTGAAATATTAGCCCCGGTGCAAATACTGGTTAAAACTGAGCTGGGCTGTGGTGAGCAAGGTGCCTTTAATTTGAGCTCAGGAAACAAATGTCTTAAATTTCCAGATAATGTGTGTGTGAATGTGGGAAGCCCAACCATAAAGATGTCAGTGCCCGAGTCAGCACCACCCCACAGTGCCCATGACCATACCACAGCCAACCGCTGTCTGACACATTTACATACCAAAACTAAATAAGTGCCATGTGAACGTTAGGCGTTAGGGCAGGTACCACTGAACCAATTTGCATATCTGGTCAGAATTTAGCTACTGTATGAACACAGGATTCAATTAACACATTAAGATGTTTCATGTGGATTGTCTGTGTTTCAAACATTTTATTTTACCGTTCTTCAGGAGTTGATTACCACGAGAGCCTTCAGTATTGTGTCATTCAAAAAGAGTTCAAATTTGAAAACGCATGGACGAATATTTCTGAAATGTAACTCCAGTACTTTTTAGGAAATTACAAAACTTCCCACAAAACTTACAGCTGAAGTAGTGGGTACTAGAAAACCACACTATACGTTCAAAACCAACATGCAATGCATAGGTTTTCTCTACTGTTAATAACTCAACGAGATTTAGCCTCTCTATTTAACTAACTTAATTAGTTGTTAACAGATTTAATTGGAATTAAAATTCTGAAATATGTATTCACTTGAAATTTTACTTTTTTTAGAAAGACAGAAATACTGCAAACTTTAGAGTAAGGATCAACCGAGACAAGAAATGCATGCAAAATCTGGGGCCAAATCGCTGAGAACGTCCCAACAACATTTAAAGGAAAATGGTGGATTTCACAGAACTGGTCCTCAAAGCGCTCAGTGATTCACTTCTACCGCATTCATGTGTGAAACAATTATGGTCATTGTTCCTGAAAGATATAGGTGTATTTAAACACAAGAGATGTACAATCTCAGTTATTTTCTGGTCATGCTTTGACGAGCTACTAGGCGCGTGCACTCATAACTGATATTTAGTTACAAAACTAACATTTAAAGCAAAGTGTGATTTGTGAAACATCTGCATTTCGGAGAGAGTGTTTAAGAGGGGCAAAACCTTCCTTTCGAACACTGCACTCATTAACCTATTCAACACACAATGGCTCACTTCTCTGCTAACGCACTACATGCGAACACAAGTTCGACAGTTTTATGAAACAAGACAGTGGGCCTCATTACCCGGTAGGCGGTGAGCCATGGCGCTATTAGCGCCATGGCTCATGCCGGTAAAATACCGCCACCGCCTTGGCGGGAAGGGGATTTACCGCCCCATTCCAAGGTTGGAGGGGCGGTAAATCCCCTTTCCGCCATTGCCCTTCCCCATTCCCATTTCTGCCCCATAGGGCTCAATGGGAATGGGGAAGGCGCTAATTACGGCACCGCAAAACTGCGGTGCCGTAATTAGCTCCGAGGTCCCTTAGCGGGTTGGATTTTAACGCCTGCTAAAAGCAGTCGTTAAATCCCCCAACCCGCAAAGGGACCTCGTAGTAAGGCAGTAGGGATTTACCGGTACCGGTATTTTACCGGTACCGGTAAATCCCTACTGCCATCCGTGTAATGAGGCCCAGTGCCTTTTCTTTGGTGAGCAGAAAAGTGCATACTAATCGCCTAAAAAGACTCAGGCTTGGACTAAGAAATGCAAGAGAGGCATATAAAACAAATACGGACTGTCTTCGGCGGTTCTATGAACATTTTATGATGACAAAATCAAAAGGGGGAAGGTAAACAAGCATCCACAAAGCTGAAGAAAGGGACCCGTACCAACACTCAACCAAATGGAAATGGCTTCACTCGCGGTGAAGCTGTGGCCTGCGATCCATCATACCCACCGAAAGAACAAGTTACTTACCAACTGTAACGTTCTTTGGACTGGATGTTCCTCTCACGTATTCCTCATCTTAGATATATTCGCCAGACTGCTTCTTTTTCGGAAATCTTTTCGCCAGAGGGCGCTCTTCGCGAGGCCGCGTAGCTTGGTCCATCGAAGGCCGCCGTCAAGCGTCAACGTCATCCGTCGTATAAAGGGCTCGAGCCGCGCCCGTTGGTTCAGTTCTGTTTTTTCGATGTTAATGGTCGCATCAGTTGTATTCTGTGTCGGCAGATGTTAGGCTCTTAAGGAAGTACAAGTGCAACAAGCGTAAGAACTGTATGGAGGGGTAGGTTGGGAGGGTCGATGAGGAATACGTGGGAGGAACATCCAATCGAAAGAACGTTACAGTTGGTAAGTAACTTGTTCTTCGAATGGATTGTGTCCTCCCACATATTCCTCATCTTAGATAGACTCCCATAGCAGTTGTAATTTAGAGGAGGAGGGAGTACCATAGTTCTTCAATTATGCACAGAATGAAGGACGGCTTTCACAAAAAGGCGTCCCTGGTAAGAAGTGGTGTCTAAACAATAATGTTTTGCAAAAGTGTGCATTGATGACCAAGTGGCCGCAGCACAAATGTCTTGCACTGGGACACCCCTCTGAAGAGCCGTGGAAGTTGCTATGCCCCTGGTTGAATGGGCCCTTAAACCTTCTGGAGGCTCCTTCCCAGCCAATTTGTAGCATTCAGATATTGCTAGAATAATCCATCTGGATATAGTTTGTTTGGACACACCAAGGCCCAATTTATGCCCAGTATACCCGAAAAACAACTGGTCTAGATATGTAAAAACAGAGCCCTTTTAGGGTCTAGTCTGTGAAATGTTTCCTCCTCTTTACTACCGTGCGGAGGAGGATAAAAAGATGGTAAGGTGATTTTCTGTGACAGAAGGAAATCCGAAACTATTTTAGGTAGGAAAAAAGGCTAGACCTTTAAAGCAACTTTATCTTTATGGAAAACTGTGTGAGGAGGCTTGCAAGAGAGCGCCTGCAACTCACTCACCCTGCGGGCTGAGGTTAGAGCCACTAGCAGAACCGTTTTTAAAGTTAGGAGCCTTAAAGGACAAGAAGATAAAGGCTCAAAAGGGGGACACATAAGAAACTTTCAAACGAAATTTAAATCCCAAATGGGAACTTGGAAAGGTGTAGGAGAGAACACATTTGTTAATCCTTTAAGAAATTGGATAACTAAAGGCATTTTGAAATATGAAACTTCTTCTGAGGAGCACTTGAAGATGGAAGATAAATAGCGCTGCCAAATATCCTTTAATAGTTCCAACTTGGAGCCCCGAGTTGGCTAAATGTAATAGAAAGGAAAGCAAAATAACAACAAACAGGGTTTGGCTGTTGTAGGAAGAAAAGGGGGAAGGGCAAGCCGTTGATTTCCTTTGAACCGTTAATAGGATTAGGCGTGAAAACACAAAAACACAGTTTTATAGGAAAAAGTTGATTCATAAGGTTCAATGAAAAAGAACTGGAAATACAATTTCTCAAACTCGAGTGCAAAGGGGTAGAGGGAGGGTGGCAGATCCACTTTTGTTGATACAGTGCTGTCCAGAACTGGGGATTAGATTCTGTAGCTGTCTTGTTGTAATTAGGATGACCTGGGACAGGTCAACTGTTCGTATTCCTTTTCATGTGCCAATCTTTAATCTTTCCCGTAGGTCACAGAAAGTAGGAGATACTTGGAGTTCAAAAGGTGGAAATGCACAATATAAAAAGGCAGTGGGGCCGTGGGGTAAGGACAAGCTCTTCTAAAAAGTGCACACTCTTTCCATCTGGGTGTGCGCAGGAACAGTTGTTGTCTCACAATATCTTTTTTCCTTTTAGTAGAGATATTTGTTGTAGGTCATAAGAGCCCTCATGGCCTATGGGGCCGACCGGTTTCAATGGCATACAGAAATTTAAGCCATCTTCATCAGGACCGTGATTCCATGTAAAGAATAAATCCAAAAAGTTCAGAATGTCTGAACAGGGTCAAGCACCTCCTGCAGGGATACAGAAGGTGGGGAGGGGAAACAAAGGGGAAAAACCAATGAAAAGTACAAGGAGGGCAAGGGCTGAACAAATCTGGCCTTAAAAAGAGGGGGGGGCAGGACATTCATAACCTTAATACAAGAGTATGAGAAAAAAGTAATGCTTTTACCAAATCAAGTGGTTAAATATAATTGCAGGGGAGTTCTGGTGCCTGAACACCGGTGTCCAAGACTCATCATCGGTGGGGGGTTGAGGGAGTGTTGGGAGGAAAAAGGGGGGGTGTGTGTTAGGTGGGGACCCCGATCCCACATGGGAGCATGCTGTGTGGCTCAAAAGAAATTCAAAAGCCAAACCCGTGGTTACCTCTATACACAGAACATGTGCTGAGGGAGGTCTGTCCCACTGATGGCAGGAACCACTGGAACAAACAAGAATTTATGTCAGTCTAGATGTAAGCTAGGGTGTGCTGCATGGTGGGGCAATACAAAAGCAGTATCTGTACCTGATCAGCGTTGCTGCTGCATCTCCGGGCGAAGCGTCTGCTCTGTTGGAGTGTACTACTCGAAATGAGCGCTATCATAAAACAAGACCGATCGCCTATAAAAAGAGAATAGCAGCGCACGCCCGCCTGGCGTCAGGATGACATAGGCGGGCTTCTAGGCAACGTATGCTAAGAGCGGTATGGGCCCACTTAGGCGCAGCGTGCCCAATCGTCTCTAGAGAGAAGGAAAAACATGTGAAAATAGCTGCGACGGCCCTATGCCCCCTTCCCAGTTTTTTCCTCACACACTGCATGAATACACCAGAATCAGTGACCTTTCAACAAGCATTACTCAAGAAAATCTCAGAATTTGAAAAAAGTATTCCATACATCAACAATAACTGCACTAAACCTCAACTTGCAGCGCTTTCCGATCTAGCCATAAACTCAGCCATTACCATAAAACCGGCCGATAAGGGTGGAGCCAATTTCATCATGGATACCACTAACTACATTGACATGGTTAACAACCTTCTTAGTGATAACAACAGCTAAAAAATGCTCTGCACAGACCCTACATCTTCCCTACAGGAAATTATAGCTCCAATCATTTATGAAGCTGAGTCTGAAGGATACATCAGCGCCAGAGAGGCTGCCTTTCTATCCCCACCTCCTCCCCGCATCCCGGCCATGTACGCCCTACCCAAAATCCACAAGGGCATTGTTCCTCCACCCGGGCGCCCCATCGTGTCAGGCATTAGCTCCATTTTGGAACCCTTATCACAGTTCGTAGACTTTTTTTATTAAGGACCAGATCCCTAAAATGACTAGCTATGTCAGACACTCCACCAATATGCTGAACCTCTTTGACACTCTGCAATACGATCCAGAAGAAGAATGGCTAGTGACAATCGACATTGAGTCCCTTTACACTCGGATACCCCAACAAGAGACCCTGAACATGCTGAGTAGTCTACTCCACTCTGGCATTGAACTACATGGAGTGTCACCGGTCTTCATTCACCAACTGGCAGAGATTGCATTGACCAAAAACTATTTTCTGTTTGAAAACACCTTTTATCAACACGTATCTGGCACCGCGATGGGAGCAACTTTTGCTCCAAGCCTTACTAACCACTACGTCAACCTTTTTGTCAAGAACATATCTACCCGATTGTTAGGCGGAAACCTGTGCAGTTCCCTCTGGGACCACTGCAAAAGATTTAGGACTACAGGTGTTTGGCAGTAAACCCACTTGGTAGCAGTCTGTACCACACAGATTCACTTTGTAGCTGTGGCTGAGCAGTCAGACTTCCCTCAAGAAGAGTTAGGCAGTATGTGGAGGATACAAAATAGGGCAATTTACACAGTAGAACAAGCAAACACGAACAGAGCTTTGGTGTAAATATATATAGTTATTTATTTATAAGAACACATCTATGAAAACACTCTGGCACTAATACGGCAAACAACTTAAATCACAATTACTGTAAGCAGATCAATCCCCCTAACAATAGTTCGGCAAGTCTAGGTTCAACGGCATCACTTATTTGCAGAAAGAGGTGAATGCTTTCACCTAGATGGCACTCTAGTATTTAGTTAGGACGGGAGAGAAAAGGAGGCAGGTTATGAAATCAACTCGGTATCAACACTTTTACAAACAAATGCAAGGCAAGTAAGGCAGGGTCTACTGTAGATCGCAAAGTTCAGAGGCCAGGCCCACTCGGAGAGAGGCAATGCGATATGTCCCAAAAAGTATCACAGCAGAAATGCACTTCCAGTCTTTGTTGCAATTTGTTATCGAAAGGTTGGACTAGTTCAGAACAGAAAGTTTAGAAAGCTTGGAGGCGACCCAATGGAGAGGCGAGGATTAAGACACCTCACTCTATCCGACACAAGGGAAGCCAGGCGGACACGGTACCTTGTTTGTGGAGAGACAGCTCCGGCGGGGGCAGTTGTTCCTGGTGGTGGATGCAAGTCGGGGCTTTGCCAAGAGAAGAGATGCTCTCGTCGCCGAAGGAAAGTTGAAGATCGTTGCACCACCAGGGAAGAGACCAGCCGCGGAGTGCTCCGTCACAAGGCACCACCTTTTGGTCGCGGTACAGGGGTAGTGGCTATCCGGCTGCCGGGGTGCTCTGCACGGGCAATTCGACCACTACGTCCTGGAACAAAGAAAAAGCAAAGGGGACTGGTTGTTCCCACCAGTCAGGGGAAGAAGACTCTCCGGCCGGGAGATCTTCTCTGTCGTCGGGAAGTGGTGAGTCGGTTCAGCAGGGCTCCACCGGAGGTGTCGTCGTGCAGGTCAGCTCAGCGTTACCCTCGTCGGATTCTTAGGTCCTGTGGCGACTTCTCAAGATCCAGTCCCAAAAGCCGTGCTTTTATGCAGAAAACCCCCATTCATTCAGCCTAGCTGTCAATCAAAACACGCTAAGTGTGAGCGGGGTGGCTCACCACTTGGGCCAATCGCACCAGAGTGCGACTTGAGTTGGCAAGGAAACTCAGTCCAGGGTGCCTAAACCCCCTCCCACACCCCCTGTGGCAACCCAGACAGAATGGCACCACCTTGGAGGGCCTCTGAGTAGAAGCCCGCCAAAAGTGGAACAAAGGGCTTGTCATGATCTCTGCTTCCAAAAGGTCAGGGTTTTCCCAACTCCCTTGGAAGCAGATCCATAACCCAGGTTCCGAGTGCCAACCAGTCCCAATTGGGACCTTTTGGACCCAGTCCTGGCGCCAGTGGCACCAGGCTCATAAATATGCCCAGTCCCAGCGCTGGAAGCGCCGGGCTCATAATGCTTGGGTGGACTTACCTGCAGCAGACCATGCTGCTTACTTGCCTGCCAGTTGAGCCTCTGATCCCCTTCTGTTTGGAACTACTTTTCCTGTTGGGTGGGGCTGGAGCCACTCCCTAGATTCAGAACACTGGAACTCTTCTGGAAAGCAGGAACTCTTTTCTTACCTAGGCGTGGCTGTGGAAGGAGACACCGAAGCACTACAGGAGGCTATTTAAACCACACCCGGTGGATGAATCTTGCTTTGCGTTATTCTGCAACCTCTGCAGCAGAACGCTCATCGTGTCTTCTGCATCCGGTCCTGGGCCTAAGGAAAAAGGCTTACCATCCTGAATCCAGTCTTCAGCAACACCTATAAAGACAAGGAAGAACAGGTTAGCATTCCGGCATCTGAAAGGCAAAGGCTTACCTACTCTTTGTGCGCTCCGGAGGTCTTCACACTGCATTCCGGCATCTGAAAGACAAAAGCTTACCAACTCTTTGCACGCTCCGGAGGCCTTCGGCGCTGCATCCCGCATCTGAAAGACAAAACAAGGTGCGTTTAAGACATTGGGGAACTTTAATACTCACGTGCCATTACTCCTTTCCACATCTAATCCAGTGGGTATTCCGGCACCCTGCAGCCGCTCCGAACTCGTACCTGCAAAATAAAAAGACAGTTAGAGCGCATCGTGAAGCAGGCAACAAGCGCTTACTTACGTGCTTCCAGGCGCTTCTATTCATCACACGGGCTCCATCTTCAACTCACTTCAGCCCGTCATCCGCCATCGCCGGAACCCTGCAAAACAAGAGACATCATTACTAAAGACTTTACAGACATTTGAATGACTCGAAACTTACCGTTCGTGCAGTAAACGACGGACAGCAGTCCTCTGAAGTCAAGAGGCCTGCGCTACCTATCCAGTGAAGAAACTGGTTACAGCACCCTGCCCCGAGGCAGATGGAGAGCTCGGCATTCACTTACCCAAGACATCTTACTCTACACGTCAGGCATACAGTGCACAGAGGTCCAGCCCAAAGAGCCAACCGGGTGCTACACATCACCTTTGAAGATACGGTAGTCGCCCAGTCAAGACCGGCGCCTCTGCGAGAATCAGGTGAGCGTTACAGGGCTCAACCTTTGGTTTAGGAGTCACAGAGACGAACACAGACGCCATTTTAAAAACCGAGTTCTGGCAGAAAATACCAACCGATAGATTTAAGATAAATAAACCGGTGGTATGTTAGAGATTAGCGAGAAAAAGTATTAACCTCCAACAATGGGAAGAATCCCATAGAGTTACATTCGGGGTCGAATATAACAAGTAGTTTCCACTGCCACCAGCCAAAACTCGACGAGGGGGGACGGGACAGTGCCCCCTCGAATAACAGATTCAGGAGTAATCGAATTACCCCTACTAGTACGTCCACAATAGGATGGTTTGTACTAGTTCTGTTAGTAAATTTAGGTCTAGTAAAGCCAATGGTGACTTTACATGCCCGGGGAGACAGTAGTCAGGCCCCGGGTATGGAGTCTATGGTGGGGATCCTCTAGGACGCCCCGAGACTACGGCACGGAGGGTGCGATGTAACACACATAGCAAAACATATGAGACCCTATGGAGTAAAAGACCCCATAGCCCATAGAACACATTGACATTCAGAGGAATTACACACATTCATGTCCAAGAGTGGGAGAAAAAGAGTCTCACTCTTGACAGGATGGAAGAAAACAAACTCCAGAAATCCAGCAAAGATGCTGGGGGACTCACTAGGTTAGGAAATTCAGCCTAAACAGAGAATTCTCCATAACACCGATCACCAACCCATTCCTTGCCAAACTGGGTGTATGGCGTAGATACATAGATGACATTTTCGTAATCTTCAAAGGGACGGAACAGGAACTTGTATCTTTTCATGCCTGGCTCAACTCACTCAATCCACACCTACAGTTCACATTAGACAAAGATAAACACACCACTCATTTTCTTGACCTTGCCATCTCAGCCAACAATGGAAGACTAGTCTCAAGTGTTTATAAAAAATCTACAGATAGAAATTCTCCCTTATGCTATTCCAGTTACCACTCCAAAGCACTTAGAGACAATCTCCCTTTTGGACAGTTCCTGCGATACCAAAGGCTGTGCAGCCAGACCCCTACCTACACCACACAGTCCAGCCTTTTACACAAACAATTGGCAAACAGGGGGTATCCGCAAAAAAACATTAGAGATACCTACAAAAGAGCTAGAAATATCCCCAGATCTGTAACCTTGCAACAAAACATCAAACCAGCTAGCACTACAGGAGTCACAGAAATATTCAGTTACTCGCCTCTTCTCAATAAAATCAAGAAAGAAGTGAAGAGACTATGGCCGATCTTGAACACAGGGAACACCACCATACCTGTCCCGCGTTTTGCTCTAAAAAGACGATCCAATCTGAGAGACAAAGTAGTCAAAACATTGACACATAGTACCACAGGATCTAGCCAGCGGACCCTCTAGAACACAACACCAGCCACAGGACATGCACTTTGTGGCAACTGCTCCATGTGTCCCCAGACATCACGCACCACTGAGATCGACATAGGATGACAGACACCGTGGAGGCAGATGACACTGACCAACTGCAATTCAAAGGGAGTTATCTACATGATCCCATGCCCCTGTGATCTTAGGTACATAGGTATGACAACCAGGTACATGCATGATCGAACATCGGTCATGCATACACATTAACAAGCTCACGGCCCCCCTATTCCAACATTTTGCAGCCGAAGGACACATTGCAGACTCTTTCAAATGGACCATAATAGAAAGGGTCACACCACCTGCGAGAGGGGGCAATTTTAACAATATCCTGTTTAGAAGGGAACAGCAATGGATCTTTAGACTTAACACGTGCTCCAAAGGCCTAAACGAAAGTATCCAGTGGCATGACCTAGCAGTGCTACCTTAGGTCTCCCGGATGCCAGCCCTTGCCTCCTACCTTTTGAGCAATTTATTTTGCCTCTAATGGGCTCCCACCATTGGCTCTTGCCCTTTACTGCACCGATCTGTTGAGCTTCTGGGCCAGACATGTATTTCTCTCCTTCCCCCCCTTATTCCCCCCACCTTGCCTTCCAGGGACCTATTGCTGCCCCACTTGTCTTCAATACACAGGTCCGGCTACCCTTCCGACACCCTTTTTCCCTTGATAAGCTGTTTATTATGTACAGCACAGCTCCCGTGTTAACAGCTGTTTTCACGTGTTTTTCCTTCTCTCTAGAGGCGATCGGGCACGCTGCGCCTAAGCGGGCCCATACCGCTCTTAGCACACATTGCCTAGACGCCTGCCTACGTCATCCTGACGCCAGGCGCGCGCGCTGCTATTCTATTTTTATAGGCGATCGGCCTTGTTTTATGATCGCGCTCATTTCGAGTAGTACACTCCGACAGAGCAGACGCTTCGCCCGGAGATGCAGCAACAACGCTGATCAGGTACAGATACTGCTTTTGCATTGCCCCACCATGCAGCACGCCCTAGCTTACATCAAGACTGACATAAATTCTTGTTTGTTCCAGCGGTGCCTGCCATCAATGGGACAGACCTCCCTCAGCACACGTTCTGTGTATAGAGGTAACCACGGGTTTAGCTTTTGAATTGCTTTTGAGCCACACAGCATGCTCCCACGTGGTATCGGGGTCCCCACCTAACACACACCCCCCTTTTTCCTCCCAACACTCCCTCAACACCCCACCGATGATGAGTCTTGGACACCGGTGTGTTCAGGCACCAGAACTCCCCTGCAATTATATTTAACCACTTGATTTGGTAAAAGCATTACTTTTTTCTCATACTCTTGTATTAAGGTTATGAATGTCCTGCCCCCCTCTTTTTAAGGTCAGATTTGTTCAGCCCTTGCCCTCCTTGTACTTTTCATTGGTTTCCCCCCCCCCCTGTTTCCCCTCCCCACCTTCTGTATCCCTGCAGGAGGTGCTTGACCCTGTTCCGACATTCTGAACCTTTTGGGATTTATTCTTTACATGGAATCACGGTCCTGATGAAGATGGCTTACATTTCTGTATGCCATTGAAACCGGTCGACCCCATAGGCCATGAGGGCTCTCATGACCTACAACAAATATCTCTACTAAAAGGAAAAAGATATTGTGAGGCAACTGTTCCTGCGCACACCCATATGGAAAGAGTGTGCACTTTTTAGAAGAGCCTGTCCTTACCCCACGGCCCCCCGGCCTTTTTATATTGTGCATTTCCACCTGTTGAACTCCAAGTATCTCCTACTTTCTGTGACCTACGGGAAAGATTAAAGATTGACACATGAAAAGGAATACAAACAGTTGACCTGTCCCAGGTCTTCCTAATTACAACAAGACAGCTACAGAATCTAATCCCCAGTTCTGGACAGCACTGTATCAACAAAAGTGGATCTGCCACCCTCCCTCTACCCCTTGCACTTGAGTTTGAGAAATTGTATTTCCAGTTCTTTGTTTCATTGAACCTTATGAATCAACTTTTTCCTATAAAACCGTTGTTTTTGTGTTATCACATAGAAAGGAAAGCACCATGTGAGTGGCACATTGAAAAGGATCCACATTCTTATCCCTGCACCAGTTACTGAATTTCTTCCAACGACCCGGTATAAGGATTTTGTTGCTGGCCTTCTGGCCGAGAGCAAAATCTCCATAACGTCACCTGGGAGGTCTCAATCCTTATACCTCAACCTCTCAGAAGCCAAGCGTGAAGGTTGAGTGTCTTGACCTCTGGATGGAGAACCCAACCTTTCTCTTGCGAGAAAAAATCCTCTCTTTGTGGAAAACGTATTGGAGGGCAGATGAACATGTCCAGAAGGTCCGGGTACCACGTTCTCCTGGCCCAATCCGGGGCAATGAGGATCATGGTTTCCTGAACTTTCTCAACCTCCTGATTAGTTGAGGAATCACGGGGACTGGAGGAAACGCGTAAAGGAGTGGAAATATCCAGTCCACCACAAACGCGTCTCCTAGAACTCCTCTCGGGGGAAATTCCCTTGAGCAATACAGTTGGCACTTTCGGTTGGCACCGGCCGCGAACAGATCCACTTGAGGGGTTCCCCAAAGGGCTCTTGAAGGACCTCCTGAGCTAGCTCCCACTCGTGGGAGACTGTGTCCTGCCTGCTCAGAGCGTCCGCTGCCGTGTTCAGCTCTCCGGCTAAGTGAACTGCCGACAGAGAGATTCCTTCTTGCATTGCCCAGAACCAGAGCTGCATTGCCTCTCTACACAGTGGAAGGGATCCTACGCCTCCTCCTTTGTTGAGGTAGTACATGGCCACTGTGTTGTTCGTCATTATCAGGACATTCTTTCCCTGTACAGAAGGCAGAAAGGCCTTCTGTGCCAGTCTGATTGCCCTCAGCTCCAAAAGGTTGATGTGTAGTTTGGACTCCGATGGAGACCAACAACCGCTGATTGTCAGATTGTTGGCGTGAGCTCCCCACCCTGTGAGTGAGGCATCCATCACTACAGTTATCTCCGGCCATGGTTGCCAAAAAGGTTCCCCTCTGAGGATATTTTCCTTGTGAGCCCACCAAAAGAGATCTTGCGGCACTTTGGTCGGGACTTGTAGAAGATCTGACATCTCCCCTGAAAACTGGGACATTGAGTCCTGAGGGCCCATTGAAGGAGTCTCATCCTCAGTCGAGCTTCCGGCACCAGAAAAATGCAGGATGCCATGAGGTCTAGCAACCTTTGGAAGTCGAACGCTGGTAGATGTTGGGCATTCTGAAACTTTGTTACCATCTGCAGAACGTGGTGAGCTCTTTCCGCGGGAGGTGAGGCTTTCCCTGAGGTGGTGTCCAGGACTGCTCCGATGAATTGGAGTGTTTGGCTTGGAATCATTTGTGACTTCTTGTAATTGAGGGAGAAGCCCAATTTGTGAAGGAAGTGAAAGGTCATGGCCAAATGTCCCTGGGCCAGTTCGGGTGAACTTGCCCTGATTAGCCAATCGTCCAGATAAGGGTAGATGTGAATCCCTTCCCTTCTGAGACTCGCTGCCACTACTGCCATTAGTTTGGTGAAGGCCCTCAGGGCTGAGGTCAGCAAAATGGCAGAACCCGAAACTGATAGTGAGATCCGTCAATTGCAAACCTTGGGTACTTTCTGTGCTTGAGATGGATTGGCACATGAAAGTAAGCATCCTGATGGTCCAATGAAACCAGCCAGTCCTGAAGTCGAAGAGCCTGAAGGATCTGAGAAAGGGTCACCATCTTGAACTTGTCCTTCCTGAGGAATTTCTTCAAATTTCTCAAATCCAAGATGGGTCTCAAACCTCTGTCCTTTTTGGGGATGAGAAAATAAGGGGAGTACCAACCCTTGTTCCTCTCCTCTACAGGTACATGTTCTATTGCACCTTTCTCTAGCAGGGTTAAAATCTCCTGCACAAGTAGCGGGTTGGGAATTTTTACAGAGTTGGCTCCCGATGGATGGTCCAAAGGCCTTTGATGAAAAGGAAGACAGTAACCATGGGTCACTAACCCTAGTGCCCAAGCATCTGACATAATGCCCCGCCATTCCTCCAGATACTGAGTGATTCTGCCTCCCACCAGGACCTTGTGGGTTAAGGCCTCAAAGTGGTTTTGCAGTGGCTGCAGCAGCGGCTGAGGAGGTAGTAGCCGCTGCTGTGGCTGATCTAGCACCTCTCCCTTTTCCACCACGAAAGAGTTTTCTTTGTCGTCCCCTTTGACTGGCCTGCCCTCTCCCTTTTCCAAAAGAGGAATGGAAGCGAAAAGGGCGACTCTTCCAGGAAGATAATGCTGCGTAACAGTGCTGTTGAGGTTGCCTTATAGCGGCGCTGAGTGATTTTGCTGCCGCTTTCGAGGTCTGCAGCTTCTCCAAGCTCTCATCCGCCTTGCTGCCAAACAACCTCAAGCCGTCAAAGGGCATATTAAGTAACCTGGATTGAACATCACATGCGAAAGCAGATTTTCTTAGCCATGCGAATCTACGCAAGACTGTGCTAGATGCCATGGATCTGCTTATACTCTCTGCAGTATCCAGTCCTGACTTGAGGCACTACTCCATAGCCTCCTTCCCATCCTTTACTATCGCCAGGAAACCATCCCGCTCTTCACCCTCCGGGATGTGGTCAGCCGCTGCATCTAAACAGCTCCACAGGGTGTGAGTGAACCTAGCTAATGTACAAGTCACATTAGTAGACTTAAGGGCCATACTACCAGAAGTCAAAGCCTTCCTCGCCCAGGCATCAATCTTTTTATCGTCCCTGTCAGGGGGCATAGAGGGATAAGCAGACTGTCTATTCGCAGTCGCAGCTTGAATTACCAAACTTTCAGACAAATGATGCTTAGATAAATATTCTGGATCTGAGGGAGCAGGTCTATACTTTCCTACACATTTTTTATTTACAGCTGGTAGAGATTCAGGTGTCTCCCAATTTGTCATAATTCTCTTTTGAAGAGCTTTGTGGAAGGGAAGGACTGGGTCTTTCTGAGGTCCTTCATCAATAATGGCTGTTAAGTCGTCCTGGTCATATCTTGGGGACACTGACTTCCACCCCATAAAATCCATCACTCCTATACCCCGGTTCAGCATGGTCTGTGGGGTCAGGCCTTTCAAAATCTACCTCAGGTGAGGTATCTAGGCCACTGGCCGATTGCAGGCAGTCATAAAGGTCTGACATCTTTGAATTAGGATCTACCAGTTCCTCAGGGACTTCTCTTGTCCCAAATCGAACAATGTAATTTCCTCATCAGAGGTTTGTCCCTCAAAAATAGCAGACATAGATTAAAAAAATTCCTGCCTAGTCTGAGGGTGGAACATTTTTTCTGGTAAAGGTGGAACAGACCTAGCCTTAGCCATAGTTGTGGTCTTGGGAACCGGTATGAAAGATTTCCCAGACAAAGGTGTCAACGGCATCGACAACGGCTTTGATATACTCGAAGGAATCCCTGAAGTCATCGAGGATGGCTTCGTTGTCGAGTAAGGCTTCGACGCCAAGGCCGAAGGTATCGACGCCATTTTTGGCTTCGACGGCGTCGTCGAAGGACGCGTCGAATCGATAGATGTCTTCGACAATGAGGACGCCATTTTGTCCTCAGGCAACCTTGATTTATGCACCAAAGGTTTCTGTACAGTCTCATGAGGTGCTGGAGAATCATCGTTCGAGTATGCCCTCGACTTCTTGTCGGATTTAGTGTGAGACGTTTTGGATTGCCCTCTGTCACTTTTAGAGTGGACAGGGACATGCTCTTCACGTAGCTTTTTTGAGGGGGTGGGCCGCCTTCTCAAAAAATGTTTGCATTGAAGCCCTAAAGGCCTCCCATTTCTTTGGGGAATCATGCTTCGAAGGACAAGACATTAACCTTCCGTCGGGCGAGGAAGAAGAGGACGAAGATCTATGATGTTGCTTTTTTGATTTTTTCGATGACGTGGAAGATGACTTCCTCGAGCGACTTTTCGACCTCCATCACCTCAACTCATGACGAGATTTAGATCTCGATTCTCTCGAGTCTTTTAGCCTTTAAGCAGACTTGAAAGACTCTTCCCCCACCGCTAGCTTACCTTAGCGTTCCTTAAGAGCCTTGTTCGACATCGCCTGACACGACCCGCACTCATCGACTCAGTGATCAGGACTAAGGCACCAAAGACAGTTGCGGTGAGGATCCGTAATGGACATCTTTCTTCCGCATTTGAGACACTTTTTAAAACCTGTCTTGGGTGTAGTCGGGGTTGAGGAAGAAAACATTTCTTGATGAGAAAAACTGACGCGCCATTTTGATACATGTAGCAGAAGCTCAAAAAAACGGAACTGAACCAACGGGCGCGGCTCAAGCCCTTTATACGACGAATGGCATCGACGCTAGAAGCGGCCTCGAAGGGACCAAGTTACGCGGCCTGGAGCACAGCGCCCTCTGGCGATAAAATTTCCGAAAAAGCAACAAGCTGGCAAATATATCTAAGATGAGGAATACGTGGGAGGACACAATCCATTTGAAATATGTGTACACTTTGGGCGGGCCAATCCACACACCCTCAAAGTTATTAAAACAAGTCCACATGGTTCGTGGAAAATGCTGCCCCCGAATTCGTATCCATGGGCGGTCATATAATGAAAGGCACTTAAGAGTGGACAAGCCGACAGAAGCTTCCTCTCTACTCGAACTTTGCGCTGCTACCAAATCCACAAATATATAAGGCTTATTCTTAAGGGGACGGCGCAGAGCAGAAAAGACGGCCCGTACGCACATGAGGCTCTGCAGCAGCCAGGAGAATGAACACAGTGCTCTGCTGGCAGGCAACATGAACCTCTGCTGACCCGGATGCCCGACAGAAGAGGGCTGATACCCTGTCAAGCGATGTGGCTCCGGCAGCCTGGGTAGGTAGGAAAGCCCTCTTCACATAATCTAGGCGGAGATCACAACATTCCATGATCAAGGTGGTCGGAAGTAGGGGCATGGTGCTCCGCTAATGAAGAACAAGAGCCTCAGTAAATCAGAGAGCTAACCAAAGAAGTGCCACAGAGGAATGGAACATGGAGCAGTGCTGGTGAATGCCAAAACCAAGGAAAAACAACTTTAAAAAAAACTGTGAACCTCCAACACTTTGCTAGAGTGCTGCAGCAGCTCAGACAAGTAACTATGCCAAACTATTAGCGCAATATCACTGCTCGTGTTGACACCATGCACATCACAAGACACCAGAACACCACCCACAAATCAGTATATGGACAATTTGAAAGTCATTTTACAAAACATATATCTTTAACAGTAACTTCTTATTTTGAAAACCAAATACATGAACATATGTAACCTAACCTAAGAGAAGTACATATTTTTAAAAGCATCAATCAAGTCAAATAACTTGTTTTTTACCATTAACATATGGCGGCAGCCATTTTGAAAGTAAAACTGGATGACACATTCAGCACACAATACAAATGCAGGCAAAGATTGCAAAAAGGGGTGCGATTTGTGGTGAGATGGGTGGGAATGGGATGAAAATCGTATAGATTTCACTTACAGATGGGCGTTAAATGGGTGGGACACATAGCCAAACAACACACATCCATCCTCATAGGTCATCTGCATTGAAAAGCAGTACAGAGCCACATTCAAAGCCCCTATTTGAAGCTCTTATGTTAAAGCTCTTATTTTAATGACAATAGTTTTGGCTTAAAGGTAGCACTTTCAGTGCCACCTAATAGCCAAAACTAAAAAGAGTCTAAGAAAACTTCAGGAAAAAAAAGGCAAAGAACAAGCTACTTTTGTCTAATTCAGGAGCAGAAATATTTACCAGGCTTTAATGCAGTGCTTCTGGCTGAATTCCTATTGCTTCTGAACACTGTAATGAAAGCTCTTATTACCCAATTAAATGGTACTCAAACAATCAACCTTAGAAGTAAAAATGACTGAGTTGGAATCTCCAAGGTCTAAACTTGGTAAATGTTTGCTTGCCACATGGATGTGGCAAGGGTTTTAACATGTGAACTATCACCCCAAAATCAAAAGCAACTCTAGTATTATTCAAAAGCCCCTTTCTTTGTATGTAAGGGGGGACAGTGTGATTTCTGCTGAGGATCTACTCTAGATATAAACACAGCAAAAACTAAATAGCATTGTTGTTTTGGGTAGCGATGCTTCTCGCAAGTCATGGGTGCAGGCCATGTCCTGCGGTAGCTCCCAATCAAGAAAAGGATACACATCAAAAACTCTATGCATATCTGACTATTCCTACAATGGGATGAGCCTAGATTCCATCACACGATACACCGGAAATTCTGATAGTACACACTAATAAAAACACTGCAATCCAGAAACAACGCAATAATAATACCAAACTTCAACTGGAAATGGCATTGAGGGTATTCTATCTCCCTCCTAGTAAACAAACCCCTCCATACAAAAGACAACCCAACTTTCAGAAAACTGGCTTTTCAACTAACTTCATTACAAAAGTATCACCAAAATCCCACTCAAATATACACCTATTTGTCTCAACTTCGCCCCATGAAAGCTGCGCTTCAAACTATAGAAACCAATATTAATCATGTTTACAAACCTACCGGAAAATGAGCTCATTTGGGTGGGCCTCCACACAAAACTGAAATGAAACGATTATCAACAGGAGCACCCAAGTGACCACATATTCCCTTCATTAGCAGGCGCATACCACGGCACTCCCGGAGGGTGTCCAACATTTATCTCTATTACTGCTATGTCTGTATCCCCAGTTTGTCTTGTCTCCTTGAGTACATGGCTATGTTTAAAATCTCCTACCACCTTGCACTACACACATACGTCCCTCCACAGACTACCGCCACAGGCCTACCCGATACCACAGAAATACTATTGTGGTATGAGTAAACTGCGCCCTTTAGTCCCATTACTCACCCTCACATCAGCTGGTAACCGCACTACAAAAAAGAAGCTTGCAGGCCACTTTTACTCCCTAAAAATAGACAAATGCTCCAACAAGAAAAGAAACAGAGGGGGTATGGCTAACTGCCATGTGAGGCAGACGTGGAAAGTGGAGGCTCCTGAAGATCCGTTCAAAGATTATCATTAAACAGCAGAGTTAGAGTAAAAACTAAATGATTGCCAGAAAGAGGAACGTTGGAGAGGGCGGCAAGCAAAATTGGAAGCCCCAGTGAGGCTAGAAGGCGAGCTATGCAGTGTAATCATTTTGCAGACTGAGACTGGAAAAATGGCGGTGTGTAACATGAGGGCTGATGCGAGCTGAGACAGATGCAAGAGTGCCCCACTAGTGAAGGGGGAAGTCATAGAGGAGACGAGCGTTCCGGCTGGTCCCTCACAGCAGAGGAAGAACTACAGAGGGATTAGCTGCAAGTCTGGAGCCCTGGTCCCATTGCCGACACGCAGAAGACATGCACCAGCGAACTTGCGGGCTAGGAGGAGCAGAGATGGCAAGGCGGATTTGCAGACATGCCGGGCACTGAGTGGGCGGCTAGCACCGCAAGGAAGCAGTAAGAAGAAACGGGAAGCCTGTCGGAAGAACCAGCCTACGGTGAATAGTGCAGCTGGAGAACAGGAGCAGTGGCAGAGAGAAGAGGTGCCCATGCAAAGCTGTAAGGAGCGGTGAGGCAGTGAAAGCCCAGGAATATACCCATAAGAATAGCTGCCTGCAGAGCACGGCTCGCTGGGCCCGCTCCTTATATGCAGTGAGTAGCGGCAATATCACAGGGTGGATTCATATACCACCCCACTGTAGAGGCAAGGAGGGAGGCGCAGGACAAGAGACTGAGCCAACAGGCTCTTCAAAGCACCCTGCTGAAGCCCTGGGGACAGCAGTGGAGTCAGTCCACAATACGCACCTTCCAGAGGAGTGGGAGAGAGGAGGAAGTCAGCAGCCAGTGAAACGTTTATGTAGCATTGGGCAAGGAATACAGAACCACCATCAGGTATACAAATACGACAGGCATGAGGAGAGAAGGCCCACCTTGGTAACTAACTGGATATTACAAGTAGCATTTTGAGAACAAGGGCCTCACTATATTCAAGCACGCTAAACAAGTGGCGCAGAGGCAGAGCCTAACAAATAACGTGGAGCCCAGTTACACACACCCATGGATAAAGTACCTAGATGCAATGGCAGACACAGGGGAAATGAGCACTAATTAATGCTACACTCGCTACAGGGAGAGAGACTGAATGGCCTGGCCACATTCACAGGCTGCGGCGAAGGGAAGTGCGAGGTAGCACGCAGCACAGGCCCAACGTGCCTGAAGCCAGCGCGGTGTAGCTAAACAGAGGAAGCAAGCGGAGAGATTCCCACCCCGTTAATAAAAAGCAACCCTGGCGAAGAGACATAAATAGCCATAAGTAAGGAACCCAGAGAATTTGTGCGTAGACTGCGAAAGGTGTATAATAAACGCACAGTTTACGAACAAGAGGTAGAAGGAAAGGAAGTTGGACTGTAGGGTCTGGCCAAATAATAGTTTGATCATTAGGAGAAGGGAAGGATCCCTACTGTGCACGTGAGGGGCAGACAACACCAATCAGCATCAAGCAACACACCCGGAGACCCCCAAAATAACACAGTAAGCGGCCAAGGAATAGCAACTTCGGGACTAGGATCAGGCCAGCACTAAAGGAGACCAGGAAACCGAACAGCGGCAGAGGCATAACAACTCCCTAAAACAAGGCAGGAAATCTATGGTCGAAGTCTGGAGGGGACAGAGGGGGAACAGCTGGGGGGGAGAGAGCCCGAAGGTCCACATTCGGCAGAAAATGAAAGGATGTCGACCAAAGGAAATAAAACAAAAAATAAGCAGACCACGATGAAACATTTGCGAAAGGACAAGCAAGTCCAACTGAGGCTGGTAGCAGAGACAAAGATAAAGGATTCACCCCACACCCTAAAGAAGCAACAGAATCAGGGAATCAACAGATTCTAAACACAATCGCAACACTACAAGCAACATTGGAAGCCAAGATCGACGCAGTGGGTACTGATGTAGGCCTCTTGCGACAAGACGTCAGAGCCCTGGCAGATCGCACAGGTACATTAGAAGAACAGGTCTGCGAAAACACCACAATAAGAGTGCGAACGTCCAAATATGTTGATATCCTGCTACAGAAAGTCAAATTGCTAGAGGACAGAGCGGAAGACTGGGAAGGATGTGCGCGTACGAACAACATAAGGATAGTAGGCCTGCCCGAGGGAATAGAGGGGTCGGACCCCACCTCCTATCTTAAAAACTTGCTGCTGCAGGAAACCGGAGCTGGGGACCTAACACAGGGGTTCACCATTGAGCAGGGGCACCGTTCCCTGACTAGAAGGCCGCCACCAGGCACCCCGCCCAGGCCCATCATTGCCAAGGTCCTAAATTATAAGGACAGGGAGAAAATCCTCACTTTTTCCAGAACTGGGGGCACTATACAAAGAGCCTCAGCAAATATTCCCAGAGTACGCCTTCCAGGTCCAAAAGAGGAGGGCCCAATTTATCTCAATGAAAGTCGGACTCAAAAACGGGACTAAAATATATGCTAATATACCCAGCCAAACTGAAGGTCCTGCACAATGGTAAAGCCCTCTTCTTCAAAACACCATCTGAAGCGCAGGACTGGATGGATAGCGTGCAGATCACGGGTACTGAAGAGCAGGGCCTAAGAACTTAAAAATAAAGTTGTAGGACAACAAGGAGAACTGCTGGGAAAAATCGAGTTTGTAAGGAACATATCACAGAGCCACAGTGACGAGATGTAAACCAGCCTATGGAATGCCACCACTCGGGCGCATTGATTGATGCTGCTGTTTGAGCTTATATATAGCAGGACCATGACAGTATAGTCACGGAAGAGAGAATCAAATATGCAGACCCCTCTACTACCCCCCACTAGATAATTGTTTTAAGGGTATAAATAGCACCTGCCCGTTGGGCACCAGGAGTCTAGGCTGGCCACTATGTCTAATGGAGAGGAAGCAGGGGCTGTAACGCTCACCTGGTATCCACGGGGACGTCACTCAGCCTGTTCTGACCTCCTACAACCTCAAACCCTTCCCTGGAGGCTATTCGACTGGAGACTGGGCCTGAAACACAGGATTGGTAGAGTTTTACTCCCTATTGTCTCTGTGTGCTTGAACCCCTTCTTCCCCTGGGTCCAGCCCTTCCCTTTGATCCACAGCTCACCTTGTTTTCTTGGATAGTGTGCTCTCCGTCCTGCCTTCAGCGCAGGGGCGCGTTGACTGATGCAAGCTCGTTGCTGCCTAGTTACTTCACTGGCAAGAGTCCGACAGGTAAGTATAATGACTCTTTTCAGTTCTCTAACTTCGTTCATTTCCTTCCTGATGGCCGGCGTCCGGGGATGGCAGCGTGCTGCTGAGATGAGTAGCGCTGAAGGTGAGTGAGAGCGCGATGCACCCCTTTCGTATTTGCATTGAACCGAGTTCTTTTTCTGTGTCTTTTAGGTGCCGCGACGTTTTCAGCGTGGATGCCGGTTATGAAGAACAAATGCGGTGGGTAAGCGCGGTATGCAGCGCCTCCTAGATGTTTCCACGCTAACCTGGAGTGTCTTTTCCCTCTTGCAGATGGATGAGAAGTTCCGGAGACAGAGTTCCCCCAGAGCGGCTGGGATTCAGGTAAGCGTTTGAAGCTCGTACAGTATTTAAAAATAAGCGAAGATTTTCAGAATGCTTACTAATGCCTTTTGTTCTATTCTTTTCCCTTTTCCTTAGAAAGCGGTGTGCCGGGATGGGAATGACACCGCCGAAGATGCCCAAAGAAAAGAAGGAGCGATGACTGATGGGCAGAAGCGCCGCAAGGTAAGGCTGTTCCTAACAGTGTTCTTGTTCTTGCAGGAGCTGAGCGCAGAAGAAAGATGCAGGCCTACTGGAGACCGATCCGAACACGGTGAGTGTCACGCTGCAGGTGCAGTTAAAATCATGACCTGGAATGTTAGGGGTCTGAGTAACTATATTAAACGTCATAGGGTGATCAAGTAGCTAAGGAGGCATAAAATTGGGATATCACTATTACAAGAGACGGACTTAAATGAACAGAAACAATAGAAGCTTGCTAGTGCATGCGGTGGAGTAATGGTGGGATCCACATACTCAACATATGCTAGAGGAGTTCTTATTTGGGGCGATCCAGCTATCCCACTTAACATACTGAATACCAAGATTGACGATGAAGGGTGGATGGCTATAATACACGGCATGCTAGAGAATCAGGAGGCATGCCTAGTGAACACCTACACACCCAATCATGACGCCAGTGTGTTTTTAAGTCATTATATGCAAGGCTTCGACCCTATAGAAATGGAGCCATGATATGGGGCTGAAATTTCAATTGCACCCTAAACCCCACACTAGACAGGTCTGACACAAAATACAAAAGACCGGCCCCACCTGCCAAAGTTTTACGTACCCCTTTAAGTCATTTTCAGTTAAAAGACATTTGGAGGTCACTCCATAGGGACATCAGAGAATAATCCTATTATTCAGCCCCACGTAATGTTCACACGAGACTATATTACCTGTTCACAGTGGAAGAACACGTGATGGAATTTACGGAGGCTGAATACCTGGCTAGGGTTTTGTAAGACCATGACCCACTTTTAATAAAATGGAGGATATCTGTCCCGAGACCGCCCACATCTAGCTGGAGACTTAGGAGTGAAGCATTACTGGATAAGGCATTTAACGAACACATCAGGAAAAGCATGATAGATTTTATGGAAGTGAAGAGGGAAGCGTTCAGCATGTAGGCACGGTTTGTGAAACATACAAGGTGGTTATTAGAGGGGAGAGGATAGCTACAGCAGGAGGGGTCCAGAAACTCATCACTACCGACTTGAAAGAAACTGAAAGTAAATTATTGGAAATTGAGCGGCAGGTGGGCGAAGGGGAGGAGCACTTAGAGGAGGAAATCAGATTAAGACAAGTATGCCTAACACAATGGGAGAGGATGGGAAAGTTCAACTATGCAATGTACTTAGAACCGAGTCATGCACAAGGAGATCAACCAGGAAGAATGCTTGCCTGGTTGTACAAAAATAGGAACAAGAGAACCCCAATATACTCCATCCAAACCACAGAAGACAATGAGGTAAATACGCAAGTAGGCATTAGTAGGGTTTTTCAGAATATTATAAGAGCTTATATACAGACCCCCAGACAGAGCAAGATGACGAGCTGCAGGATGCTTTAGATCTCATCGCCCTTCCCCGTTTAGACGAACAGCATAAGAATATGCTGGAAGAACCCATAACCCCAGAAGTAGTCTTGGCCACAATAAGAACATTACCTACGGGGAAGACCCCAGGCATGGATCTTCGGCCTGGGGAGTTTTATAAGCCATATGCTGACACGTTGGTGCCGCTTTTAGCCAGAGTATACAATGAAGCATATGAATTGGGAATCCTCCCAGTTAGTATGAGGGAGTCTATGATAATTCTGGTACTGAAACCACACAAAATAGAAACAGAGTGCAGCTCCTACAGACCACTGGCATTATTGAATCAGGATAGCAAAATCCTTGTGGCTATCCTAGCGGACAGACTTAGGAAAGTAATTCCCAAGCTAATAAATCAGGATCAGACTGGATATGCTCCAGGTAGGAATATTTTTGGGAACCTGAGACGGCTACACCATGTCATCAAAGCACAGAAGACAGCGCGGAGCACTGTGCTGTGGCTTCACATCCAAGGTGTTTGACTCTGGCCATTGGGACTGGTTGTATGCCAAAATGGTTAGGATGGGAATAGGTCCGCATTACATGAAGTGGGTGAAGTTAATATACACCCAACGGACAACCAGATTAAGGACAGGTAATACGTTCTTGGAGAAATGGCAGCTGCATAAAGGGACGAGACAGGGTTGCCCCCCGTCTCCAATGTTATATATAATTGCAGCAGAGCCCATTGCGGCTTTCCTGAGACAAGAAAATAGCGATGCCGGAATAGAAATAGGCGGGGTCAGGCATATAGTATCAATGTATGCTGATGACATGCTGCTTTACATGAGCAACCCAGCTGAGAACCTGCCATATGTATTAGAGATAGTAGACAACGTTGTCATACTAGAATCTGAATAAATAAAAGTAAAGCATATCTCTTCCCGCTAGCAAACTTCGCGACTCTCTGAGATGTAGGGCTACCAACCCTTCCCTTACCATGGAGTAGGAACTCATTCAGATACTTAGGACTGAACACATATCACAACCCCAAACTAGAGCATGAAGCCAAAACATTACAAGCTAAAGAGAGCCTAATTAAATTTATGCAATTTTGGGGCAAGCTACCGTTGTCAATGGCTGGGAGAGCAGCACTCTTAAAAATGGTGGCACTATCGAGGCTTATGCATTGTTTTGGGAATATCCCATACAACATCCCCAAGAAATTCTTTATAGAACTAGACAATGTATGCAGAGGCTTCTTATGGCAAGGGGGGGGAGGCACAGGGTGGCATTAAATGTATTGCAAAAGCCCTACGCGCAGGGAGTGTTGAAGTTCCCTAATTGCGAGTTGTACTTCCTAGCATGCAGATGACCCTACGGGGGAGACAAAGCTCCTACAACCAGCAATAAAAAGATCATATTTGAGGGATTTGATTTGGACCCCCAGCGAGAGTCGCATAATCATCCACAACTAGTGGAGTTGGGAATACAGATATGGCGGAGGATCTGCAAAACAATGGGGATTAGAGGCCCAATATCGCCACAGACCCCATTGGCGGCAGTAATGGATGACACGCAGGGAAATAGAGCAAGGGTGCGGGCACAGTGGGAGTATTGCAGTATAGCTACGATTGGGGATCTGAGAAATGATAATAGATTGCTAGAATTTAAAGAACTGCAAGATGCTACAGGTATGCATAAAGGACAATTCCTACTGCATAGGACTGTTCTGAGTAAAATAAAGGGCAGGTGGCCAGCTGTCACGGAAGAAACCATAGGGTGCGAAGAAATTCAAACACTCTCTGAAGGCGGGCACACTTTATCCAGAATATATGAGGTAATGATGGATTGCGCCTCGAGAGCTGAATTAAAGAGCAGGGGGGGATGGGAAAAGGAATTGGGGAAATCATTTGATGACAAGGAATGGCAAGGCATAGTACTATACCATAAAAAAGTCTCTAGAAATGCTAATTCAACCATACATTACCCAAAGAGCATATCTAACACCAGCGGCAATAGCTAAATTAAAGGGTGCTGGTAACCAGGCCTGTCCCAAATGTAAGGGAGAGAATGTCGACATGGTAGACATGCTCTGGGAATGTCATAAGATACAGGAATTTTAGAAGGGTGTGGCAAACAAAGTGGCCCTAGGAGGCATCAACCTGGATATTCAATCCCCGGAGGCATGTATGTTACGACGCTTTAAGAGAAGCACACAGCATAAAGCCATGGTCAAGATCAAAGACCTAATTTACATTCTGGCCAAACGCAGCATAGCCATGAAGTGGAAAGCCACTATGGTACAGAGCATTGATAGATGGTGGGAAGACCTGAGGAAATGGGCAACAGGAGAAACGGTAGTTTAGGAGAAGGCATTGGGGAAGCAGAAACAAGAACTGGGAATAGACATTCTACAGTGGATTGCTCTTACAGTAACATTATTTAATCAAAGTAAGGGAGAAGACGCACTACAGAGCACACAAGACAGAGCTGACTAAAGAAGATCTAAAATGAGATATAAGATTGTAAACATAAACAGGCAATTGGGGGCAGGGGTGGTAAGCGAAGGGGGCGAAAATGGAATTGAAACTTGAAGTATATACTTATTTGTATCACAGCATTGCAACTGTGTTAGTATGTAAAATGAATAAAGATATAAATAATAGAAGAAAAGATACAGAGAAATAATACTCCCAACAAAAATAGGAACCACACACAGGAGCTTGCCCCCTACTTCCACACACACAGCTCCATGGATAAGTTAGGTTCAGTGGTGCCAGCCCCGAACTAGCCAATTCCATCACAGCAAACGCACAGTTATACTGCAGCTGCGTAAAACAGGGCATACAAATTACTCGTGAGCGATTACTGCGCATATGTGGATGTAGAGGAAGACTGGACCAGGAAGCAATGGACGGTGTGTGTGCAAGATAAGGAGGTGTATGTGTGTGTTTGGGTTGGCAAGAGAGTGTGACTATGTGCGGATTGGAGGACGGGTGGGGGAGAACAGGGTGGTGCGGGTGAACAGGTGGTTGTTGCAGGAGTTCCCCACAGGATGCATGACTGGGGAGTGGGGGAAGGAACTGTGGTTGCAGGGGTGTCCCAAGCTTTTGCAAAGGAGAGGAAAGGGGGCGCGGACATGAAAAGATGTTTCCCTGCATCCCCAGAATCGGACCCAAACAACCGGGCTTCGATGAATTCGGCCTGCAGGGAATAATCGTAGATTCGCCATCCCAGCCGTACAAAGAGCATTAAAAGGCATCTTTTAATGTGCATAAACTACTAGGTGCAACGAAGAACAAAACAATATCTGTTTAGACTTAAAATATATATTTCACTTGTGCAAATACACCCCCATTACCCTTTTTATTCGCTGAACATCCTTTTACTCCAAACCTCAAAAAGCAGGGAGTAAAATACTCCCACCAGGAAATCTTATCTGGAGCACAAGGACATAACAATCCCTCAAAGCCTACTTACCCTCTCAGATCTTCGTCTCTATTTTACAGAAAATATATCGCCAATGGTGTCCCTTGAATCCATTGAAGCTTACCAGCACACACATCCAGGGTACTTCCGGCCAGCTCCCATCAACATCAAAGGTTTCACATCTGCTTCTCCTGCTATCCCACCAACAGCCGCCACACACAATGAGGCCAACAACAAAAGTCAGAAGGGGGGACCACTTTAACTTCACTTTATCTACCTTTTGTATGTGTATAACATCTCGATACAGATATTGTCACCCTTTGGCCATGGGCCGGCTTACCACACTTAATGATGCAATGATTGCACAATACTGCTAGCAAGTATTTCTTCCTTCTCCTAGTTATGGATTATCAGAATTCAATTATGAAGCAAACTCAGAACTTCAGTAAAAACATATTTCTCAATAAAGTTGTGAATTTGCCTATAAAGAAAAATGTGTGTCCCTGATCAGAAGGTAAAAGGTTATTGGCCTGTTCAGGGATAAGAAACATATCATGACTACACCCCTTCAATGAAAAGATAATTTATTAAATTTGCGAAAAGAATAAAATTTGAGGGATCGGAACATCTTCAGAACAGAAAGTCTTCGCCAAAACTAATATTTTGCCCGAGATGCACATAACTTAATTTGAGGAGTCTGCCCCTAAAGCAATGTGTATGATACAAGATTAAAAAAAATCCCTTAACCCAATCCTGTTCAAACAAGGCTATGGAAAGACACCACGAATCACGTATTGGCATGCGTGAACGTACAAAAATGAAATGTTTTGTGAGATTTAACAAATAACACAGAACTTATTTTTAATAAACTATGCATGTATAATAATGATCACTATATTTATAACTGTGTATGCGTGTGTATCAAGAAAGCATATGTATATTAATCAAAACAACTGTACATTAAGCAAATTACATCATAACTGCAAGACTGATATTAACACCATATCAAATGTACGTTAAACCATTATTGAACCCTGAATCTTTCAAAATGTAAAATAAGATCCATGTTTCGGAAAATTTGTTTAATAGGAAATCCATAACGTACCTGCCAAGCAATGACTGCAAAAAGAGATGAATAGTATTTCAAAACTCAGCAAGGCAAAGATACTGAAGCCAGAAAAGGTAAGCATACACGTTATCTGGCTAGATAGCACAATAGTATGCTATGGCTGACAGACAGAATTACAAAAACAAAAGCTTAACCGGGTGTTAGCTCAATGCATTCAAGAAGTCATTATTAAAACATCTCTAACAAAATTAAAAATATCTCTTAAAAAAAACAGACTGAATAGCGATTCATCCACTATCCTAAAGTCACTTCACAAGATGAATAAAAATGGTCAATTTAGAAATGAAAAACTATCATGCCCTTAACTAAGTACAGTGAATTGATGTGTTATTGCATGTCAAATGATGCATCAGTGCACTTAAGTGACAATTTATTTTCATGCAATTGCAAGCGCAATGCCAGAATTGTGATCTAAAGTTATGACATTTTTGTCATCATACAGATATCCTGTAATCATGAAATCCCTTCCTGTATTTGCTTCCGTATGGCCATAATCTTTAAGAACATTTTACTGTACAGCCAAGCGTTGGCAACTCAAATCTTTGTAGCAAATGTCTATGGTGACACCAATGTTTGTCCTCTATACTGTCATGTAATGATTGTAATTGTAATCTTGCTGCCCATTGCTAATGTGCAAGGCAATACAAAGTTGACTGGAACGCCTATCAGCCAAACAATGCAACTATGGTGCTATAATAGCAAAAAGACAGTATCTGCAGTTCACCAACTTGAGGTAATGGCCAGAGGGAAGCAAGAACTATTACAATAGGCAGAAGGCCATTAGCAGCCAGCGCAGCCAGTTTATGCATTCCAAGTACTACATCCTTTGTTTCACAGAATTCATTTTGCATAAAAGACAGGCATTAGTTGAAAGCCACACAACTGAAGAGTGGTGTGAAAAGGGTAAGGCCGGGAAGACCGAGGGGACGGAAAGGATAAGCCCTGCTACATTCCCCCTTGTGAGAAACCAAAGGGCGTCTCAACTACTATTCCCCGGGGATCTCAGTGTGGGAGAAATACCTGGGTGAGGGGTTTTTGGGGAGTGGGGGTGAGACAGCCAGTGGCGAGACATGGTATTCCTCCCTTTCCCGTACCCATGATCCCTCCTATTTGATAGGATTCTCTGGTGTCCCAACTCGCCTCCCCCCTTTCCACACAAACACTTGGGCAAGGAAGAGGGTGACTGAGTAAAAATGCGAACTCTTACACATCACATTGGACGTGTCCTGCTAATTGGGTCAGCAAAGTCAGGCACTTGACTCTAAGTGCATACATCTGATACCAATTAGCTCTCCTCACACAGATAAAAGGTGGAACATAGAGACACACTCCAAGCAAGGTGGAACAGGATTAAGAGCAGAACTTCCAGGACAAAGGCGAACCTACTGCAGCAGAGCAACGGACAATGGGTCGAGAGCCATGGGATGAGAACCCCAGAAAGTTCCCTGCGGTTGGCTGTCTCCAAAAGGTAGCGAAAGATAAGTGGAGAAAGCCGAGTCCGAAACAAGAAGGCAGCATTGTGTTTCAAGGATGCCAGCGACCCTGAACGGCAGAGTTGGGGAGGCGAGGCCAAGCCTGTGGTACTAACCTTGACTCAAACTGGAAGACAGTAAAGACAAGATAGAAACGCACACAGCCGGTGAGTTGGCAAGCGACATGAGAGACTGGTGTGTGCTAAAGAAAGATTGAAGCAGCAACATTATATCACACAATTGAAGGCGTCACAGGTGTGGATGAGACGTTGTTAGGCAGAAACCTGTGCAGTTCCCTTAGGGACCACTGCAAAAAGTTTAAGACTACAGGTGTTAGCAGTAAACCTTATTGGTAGCAGTCTGCACCACCCAGATTTACCTGGTAGTTGTGGCTGAGCAGTCAGACTTCTCTCAAGAAGAGTTAGGCAGTATATAGAGTATACACAATTGGGGTAAAAATACAGTAGCACAAGCAAACACTGAGCAGAGCTTGGGTATAAAAGTATATAATTATTTATTTAAAAACACACTTGTAAAAATACACTGGCACTAATATGTTAAGCAAGTTCAAACACAGTCGCTAGAAATATATAAACCTCCCTAATTAATTAAGTCTAGGTTCATACACCACTTACTTAGCAAAACAGAGGTGAGCGCGTAACCATAGATGGCACACCAATAATTATTTAAAAAGGGAGAGAAAAGGCAGAAATAGGAAAAACACACAGTACCAACACTTTTAAGAACCCACAGCAAGTCAAGAAAGGCAGGGTCTACTGTAGAGCAAAAAGTTGATAGGCCAGGCCCACTCTTGGAGAGAGCAAGGCGGAATGTGCCCAAGATCACACAGTGGAAATGCACTCAAAGTCTTTGCAGAAAAAGTCAAAAGAGGTTGGATCAAGTTAGAAAGGTAATGTTAACAGGTCCGAGGTCACCCCAGGATAGAGAGTCAAAGATTTACGGGACACCTTGGACAGTCTGTTGCAAGGGAGACCAGGCGGGACACAGTACCTGAAATGGTGAGAAAGCTCCAGCGGGGGCAGTTGTTCCTGGCAGCGGATGAAAGTTGGTGCTTCGTCCAGGGGAAGAGAAGATCTCGACGTGGAGGAAAGCTGGAGGTCGGTGCACTGCCAGGGAAGAAACCAGCCGCGGAGTCTCCCGGTTGAAAGGTACTACCCTTTTATTCGCGGTAGTGGTGAAGTGTGGCTATCTGGCCGCCGGGGTGCTTGGCACGGGCGATTCGACCACGAGACGATCCAGGAAGGCGAAAAAGGCAAACTGGTGGGTCCCACCAGCTCAGAGAGAAGAAGACTCTCCTGGAAGAAGATCTTCTCTGTCGTCGGGAAAGTGGTGAGTTTCGTACAGCAGGGCTCCACCGGTGGTGTCATCGTTGTAGATGGCTCAGCTTCTCCCCTCTTTGGGTTCTTTAGGTCCTTTGGCGACTCACCACTGGGCCAATCATACAAGAGTGGGACTTGAGTTGCCAAGGCAACTCAGTCCAGGGTGCCTATTCCCCCCCTCCCACACATCCTGTAGACCCAGACAGAGTGGCACCACTTTTGGAGGCTTCTGTGTAGAAGACTGCCAAAAGTGGAACAAAGGGCTCGACTTGGGTTAGGGTTTCAGAGGCGAACACAAACGCCATTTTAAAACCGAGTCCTGGCAAAAAGACCCAACCGGGGAATAAATATTAAAATAATAACCCGGCAGTATCTTTAACATTGCACCAAAAAGTGGTGCGTTTAAAATGAATGGGAAAATCCCATAGGAAATATTCCGGTGGAATATTTCGTGTGGTATCCACTGCCACCAGCCAGAAACTCGACAAGGGGGGGACTGGACAGTGCCCCCTTGGAAAACAGACCCAGGGGCAATCGAATTACCCCTATAAGTACTTCCACAATATGTTGGTTTGTGCTGGTTCTGTTTACAATTTGAGACTAGTAAAGTCAATGGTGACTTTACATGCCCTGGGAGACAGTAGTCAGTCCCAGGGTATGGAGTCTATGTTTGGGGGTCACTATGACACCCCTGTGTTACTGCACTGAGGGTGCTGTGTAACACACATACCAAAAACGCATGAAGCCCTATGGAGTAAAAGACCCCATAGCCCATAAAACACATTTCAAAGTCAAAGGACATTCTCAAATCATGCCTAAGAGTGGGAGAAAAAGAGTCTCACTCTTAGCAGGAGAAAAAAATAAACCCCAAAAATCCAGCAAAGCTGCTGGGGGACTCACTAGGTTTGCAAAATTACCCTTTACAGAGAATTCTCCCTAACAGACGTAAAGAAAGGCAGACCTGCGAATGAACCTTGAAATAACTATAGCTGTAAAGTCTGCGATACTGAGTAGCAGAGTGGTCCGGGGAAAGGAAGTAGCCAATTTGAAAGTCTCCATGAAAGCTGAAAAGTTTCAAGCGATAAAGTGAATGAACTATAAAAAGTGAAGTGATTGAAATTGACACAGAGAAAAGGGGAAAGTAAACTGTGAATGTTGAACTTTGGTGTATAATACAGTGAACTACCCAGACCAGAAAGCACTGGGGTAAATAACAAAGGAGTGTGAGTGGAACGCTGGAAAGTTGACATGGTCCTGCGGAGGTCTGTAGAAAAAAAGCCACGCACAATTGAAAGTCTTCGACATCAGGAAATGGTCCGAACCCAACTGAGGGAGACCGAAGGTGTAATAAGTAAGGGAAAGGCAACCCCTAAAGGAGGTGTATCAAGCTTGGGGAAGGGAACCCCTGCAAGTGTTTAGTTGAACTGTTTGCCCAAGCCCGAATGAGGGAGACCGATGTGAACTTTTGCTTCGAGAGGTCTGAGCCAGACAGAGGGGGACCAACGTGAACTGTGTTTTGAAAATTGGAAAGCAAAAGCAAAAGTTTAACGTGGAAGGCCAGACGGGCATCGATCCACATCTTGAACTGCCTTTGTGTTAAGAGCCTGAGCCAGAGTGTGTCATCTCGCCTACAGGGACTGCCTTACCCTGTGCTGTCCAATGTGGGGAGGAGAGCCATCTCAGCCCTATTTGTTCTTTATATTTGAACACTGACTTTCCTTTGCATACATTCTCCTTTACACACTTTTTGCACAAGATATAGGGAAGGCATTAGGTTTTGTTAATATAGGCCACTTTGATATGACGGACTCAACTAGGACTGTTTTATTTATTATTTGATGGTTGGGACTACTTCCATTTTAGCTATAGGCGTTTCTCCAACCCCATTGAAACTTCAATAAAGGTTTTACAAATGGTACCTTTTGTGTCAGTGTCATACTTGTGATACCATACCTCCCTTGAACCGTAAAATAAGCCCTTCCTGTTTAGATATGTCAATGCACGAGCAATGCAGGAAGGAAAGTAAAAACATTCACAAAGTTAAAAAGTGCCACAGGTGCTGATGGTGTAACTGGAGCACAGTCATTGGTGAATACGTGGTGGTAGTGGGGCAAAGGTGGGACCAGACATTGAAGCACGGGGGGTGGAGACATTGTAGTGCATAACAGGACTCGCATGTTTACCTTGTTTGGAAGGAGTGACAGAACAGAAAAATACTGGGAACAAATTAGGAAGATGAGAACGACCTGATTTCACACCAAAAGCTATTAAATTGTGAAGAAAAAAAAACACTTTGGTCTGAATATTAACTAAAATCCTCTACAAATGTAATGAATCAAAACACAAGTTCATTGTTTATTCCCATATTAGATGCTTTAAATGCCTTTAAAAAGAATCCAACAATCTGCAAGTAGTCCAGGCTAAAACAATGTTTGAACCATCACCAGGTTGTATAGGTGTGGAGAGTTTGACATAAAAACAAACTAGTTCAGATAAACATTGAAATTACTAAGCACACGTCACTTGGAGTAAGCGATAGGGGATACATAATGCTAAATACAATATTAAATATTAAATGCATAATATCAGACATGAATGTTGTCATATTACTAATCCAATTTTAACAAATCAGTGATTGGCTATACAAACAAAAACATTAATAACAAACAAAAATCAACGTTTTTCCAATCAGTTCACAAGTTTGCCTATAGAAGACTTATGCCCACAAAGACAAAAGAGAAAGAAAGGGAACACCGGCAAAAAGCTTCAATCTGCATCAAGGACAATATCTTTGAAATTAAATTGTAGTGTAGGAAGGTAGTCTTGGTAGACCATTGAAACATGTCTATGGGTAGACCATTGACACATGCCAATGGTCTACAGTTGATGAGAAGGTGCAAGTGGATCTAGGTCATGTGGCCTAAGCCCCACCTACATTGATAGCCCTGCCCCTTCCTTTCTGTTCTGAACTCTTAGATCAAGGGTGTCTCTCATGTCCGAAGTGAAGGGCAGACAAAGAAAAGAGCAATTCCTGTTTGGACCTGTACGGACCGGGAGGACCCATGGCCCAAACCCCTTCTCAGACAACAGGTAAGCATGCGCTGACATCCGTTTTCTCCCCCAATCCCTACAGGCCGTCCCCATCACCACCAGGCAGTGCCAGCGTCATTGTCCCTCCTCTAAGGCATGGACTCCGCAATGCAGCAAACTCACGCAAATCAGCCTCAAGCCCATCATCACCCCCTTACTATCCACAACACAGAAGCTGATGCTCGCCAACGTCTACTCGGCTATCATCCATGCAGCAGACATCGCCAACCTCATCACTAGACAGCTACTCCATCCAACACAGATACGAGCTGAACAAGACAGGCGCAAGCATAGCAGTCGTTCACAAGACCTTGTGGCCCTACGTCAGACTTGACATCGACAACATTGGCTCCTTCTAAGTCCTCTGCTGCAACTTCTCGCTCTCCCCGACGGACACAGTCACCTTCCATCTAATCTACAGATCACCCAAACCCAACACCACCTTCATTAGAGACTTCACCAACTTGGTAACCAACTTGGTCACCACCATGTCCCTCACACACACCAAAAACATCTTTGTAGGCGACTTCAACCTCCCAGGCAACAAGGCCACCAAACTGATGAAGGAAGTTCTCCTCAGTCTTCTCTACACCCTCAGCCTCACACAGCACATGAAAGACAACACACAAGAAAGGTAACATCCTCAACCTAATTTTCACTGCACTGCCTTCCCTCCACTACAGCTCTCCTCTCCCACTTGACTGGTCTGACCACCTGGCCGTAACTTTCAACATCCTGCACACCACCCCAGTCAAGAACTCCCAGCAGAAACCCACGAGACAAACCTTCAGGACATTCAAGTACTTTCTGGTGGAAGCCCTCATGGAAGACCTCGCTAATCTCCACCTCACATGGCCCGAACACCCACAACTAAACTACGACTATCTACTGAAAGCACTCAACACCACCCTCTCAGTCTCCATCAACCTACATGCGCCTCTGAAATATCGCAACTGCAAACCAAAACCGTCAACACCCTGGTACATGCAAGAACTCAACCACAGCAAAAGAGGAAACATGAGAAAACCTGGTGTAGCTCCAGGACCACATCTGGCCTGGCACCCCCGAAGGAACTCTGAGCAACCCGCTGACAGCTAATCAACACAGCCAAGGCCTCCTACTAGCAGGACACCATAGCAGAAGCCGACAACAAAAGCAGAGCCCTCTTCGAAGGTGTCAAGCACTGCATCAACCCGCTACCAAGCCCTGCCATACCACAATCCATCGAAAAATCCACCACAACCATCAACACCTTCTTCATCAACAAAATCAGCAAAATTCGTCAGCACATAGACAACAGCTCTGCATCCTCTGATGAATCCAACAGAGTCATCAATGATTCCCCGACGGTGACCTCCTCCCATGTGGCCAGGGGACGGCAGACTGCTTCCTGATCCTAACACTGGGGGCGGTTTTATGAGGGAGGATCCCATGGGAGGAGACAACTACCAGGGATATGGTTTGGCTCCATTGGTCAAGATGCAGCATCTCCCCCCTTTCCCATGAGGAAGACACTTTCATACATGAGCTCCTAATGGCCTATCGTCATTTTAGTCAGGCCTCCACCTTTGGCCCAAACACCCACAAGCGACAGATACCACCTTCTGTTTCTAATAGGCCTTATTGTAAACATCCAAAGAAAAACTATTTAGGAAGTACAAACCCAATGACATTCATGGACTCCAACTTCCATAATTACTTGGGCACTAAGACGAGGAGGAGGATGAGAGAGTTTGTGCAAAGTGACCAGTGCCAAAAGTACGACGCGCAGGCTAGTTGTTTTTCAAAGCATACACTGCGCAGGACATTTAAAGATGGTGATCGCACTCCAAAGTTGAGCAGTGCAGGAGAGGCCAATGAACTACAAGCAGAGGCTAGCGAGAGCAAGAAACACACAGAGAAGGTTAGTGGGATAAAAAGGAGGGACGCTGCAATAGAGTAAGAAAAGCTTTGGAGAGACAAGCTACGCAGAAGCTCCTGGGTGTCAGACCACTCGTGGAAGCAGCGTTCATCCATTTGGAGTGAGATAGGAAGCCAACATTTGCCTACGGAGCCGCACCGGCTGCTGGAGAAACCTCTGCTGTCTCCAGGGTTGTAAGCGAACAAAGCAGTAGTCCACAAAGGCTTGAGCACATTTTCAAAATAACAATGGGGCAAATACGGAGAAACTGGGGGGTCGGAGGGTGTTAAAAATGCATTCAAAGCTGCACCACAACTCCTCTGTTTCTGCAGTAATGGCACAGCCTGCTGTTCATCTTCCTCAGGGAGCAGGCACAAGAAAGGTTGTGCACATTGTGCATCCCTTTGCAACACAATATTTGCTTAGGACACACCATGGAATGATGTTCTTCTCATTGGAACACAAAATGATTGGGAAACCCCATCCCATCTTCCTATTTTTCCCCAAGTCTTTGGCTACTGCCTCGCTTTTGCTAATATTCAAGAACTGTGGACTTTACAAGGAGGCCCGCCTTGCCTGAATTGAATGCCCAGGTTAATGAAGTAGTCAGAGATGGCTTCTTTATTCTGACAAATATATACAAAATTCCCTTTTAACCCCTCTGATATTCATCCTGTCGTATCTGGGTCGCTCATACTCAAAATTAGACTGTTATTTCTTACTAGGTGTGTCTTCCATCTGTGAGAAGCCAGGAATGAGACGCAGACACAGAGTACTCAAGGTTCTGGCTATAAACCTTTAACAAAAAGGGGTTGGAAAATGCCTCAATATCCCTATTCTAGGAGGTTTTCCCCTACCTCAACCAAAACCTAATGGGTCTGTCCTTTTTCAGGATATCCAACAAAATATGTCCTGTGTCTGCAATCCTATTCTGGCCCTCACATTCTAAAACTGATTATAAGGTGTAAAGGGTATTATCTTTGACTCTTGAAAAATGTTCAAATCCAAAGAAAAGATTCAACTCCAACAACAAGTTTCCAAACAGACAATGTTCATAGTTCTCAGGGAAAATAATTCCATTCCCCAGATTTCTCTTCGTCTTTAACATGCAACTCGGAATACTAAAGGCATGACTCTTCCTAGGGATTCCTTTTACCATTAATATGGATTTCAAAGGTATGGTTCTTCCTTAAGAGTCTCACTGTTCACAATCTAAAGGATAGGTATCCTCCTTATGTTTCTTACCCGATATACACACAGTTGCCTGGGCCTGGTATAATCCCCTGCCAGGGCTTTATGCAACCTTTCCAAAACACTTCTCGTCACCTGTTATGCCTTCATGCCATGCCTTTTATACAATTATGTGTACGTTTTTATCTTCACCTGGTATACTCTCCTGCCCAGACTTTTCATACATTTACTGGTTCATACATTTACTTGTAAGCATTTACCTTCACATGGTGTATTCTTCTACCAGGACTGTCATACATGAATATATAAGCATTTACTTTCAACTGGTCTATTTCCCCTACCCAGACTTTCGTGCATGTATTTAGATGTATTTTTTCTTTCACCAATGAAATGACTTTGGCACAGTTTTGGCATATCTTTCCTGATTTTACTGCATTTGTCTCAACATTGGTTCTGTCTATCATACAAATGAGGCTTTGCCCCTCATCCCAGTTCATTTTCATTTACTTGGGTTTCTCCCTTTCTTAACGTGTGGGTACAGTGACCCCTCTGTGTTACAACAAGTAGGTATGTTAACCTTCTCATTACTTTCTGTTGACTTTCTCCAGCAGCACACACTTTGAGGCAACCTGGTAACCCTGTTGACTTCCCTGGGCTGGCTGTGTGCTGTCGGTGTTTCCCACCCCTACCTGCTCTCTTTCCTCCCTGGCTGCTGGATCGACGTTCACCCTGTCAACCGTTGTGCCTTTGCCGACTTGGTACACAGTTCCCGCTGCCTCTTGCACACGGGCGTTGTGCCGTCTGCTTTCTCACTTCCTCCGCTGCTGTTTCTCTGCGCTCCAACACCGTCTCTCGTAGCATTCACTCTCCAGCTATGCCGGATGAATTCCGTGCAGGATGCTGTGTCCTCCAGCCTATGCAGCTCTCCCGACTCCTTCTCACTCTCAGCTGCTCGGGAAGCAGTTTTAAAGTTCCCTGGGCTTATTGGAGAGTTTCCAAAGACTAGACCTCTCTGTGGGCTTGCCCGTCTTCGTGATCCTCATTGCTCTATCCATCTTCCTCGTCCCGGTGGTGATCGCGTCATCCCTTATTTGATTTTGATGGAACTGGTATGAGATCATTTTGGGAGTGATGATTACTACTCCTTGCATCTTCCTCGTCTCAGTAACTGGTATGTCGTTCTTTGTGCCATGTCGGGGAGTGTTTAAAGTAGGTCTGGCAGAGGGTTGCGGGAAGGGGTAGTATCATAATATGCCATTAAGGCACAGGGAATAAAGAGAACCTCCCTAAAAGGGAGTGGGGGTATGTGCCTTCCTCCACTGAAGTCATACCACCTCCCTGAGGATTACCTCCCCCAGGTGGGTCCTCCCTCATAGAGCCCTCCCCCCTCACCTAGGGTCAGGTTCAGGTAGCGGCTGCTGTCCTCTAGCCTCATGGGAAGAGGGTAACCTGGGGAAAGCAGTGATGACATCCTCAGATTCATCACACATCTTACAAGATTCCTTGTCTGCAGAGCATGCAAAATGCAGCAGTTTGCCTACATTTTGACACAGAATAAGTGATTCTGTTAGTATGCTTCGTAGATCCCTCTACTGGCTGCTGATGTTCTGGTGTTTAGGTGCCTCGAGGGCCCAGCACCTCCATGTCGAGCAGCTAAAATGTAATTTACCAACCCGCTAGAATGCTTACATCTACGGGACAATACCTATTGGTGTTACCACAAGCAAACTATAAAGCCAGAGATGAGAAAATATTTGTTGTGCAGACTCCAAGAATATGGAACTCTGTGACAATCGAAATCTGTCAGATTACATACTTTGTGACCGTTTGGAAAGCAGACAGCACGCTTCTATTTTATAAAGTAAGTGACAGCTGGATTGGGCCAACTAGTCTTCTACTTGCTGCGACAAAAATCAATAGCGTTTGCAGAATACAAAAATCAAATCCATGTTAATGTTTGGAATACAGCACCTGAACTGGAATGGTGGGGGTAAGGGGAATTGCAGAAACGAGCCAGAATTTTGAGATCTTTTGGATATTAAGAGGAAGCATTCAAAGCACTAAATGAATGACATGCAGACACAGCTGAACTTTTGTAGCATCAGTGCTGTGTCTGTTTTTCCAATAGACTGGCATATCGATTTGGCAGCCAAACTATGAATAGCATCATCATGCAGAATTGGAAGGCATGCACACTTTAAACTTTTCCCATTTAGAATGAATGTCATGATCTGAAAAATCTAAAATGTGTGCCCCCATAACATAACCATGTAGTTCCCAATGCAAAGTGTCTGCTGCCACAATAATTCTAGTCTAGCTACATGAGCTAAAAAAAAGAACCATTAAAGAGCTGCATTACACTTCTGTGTGTTTGAATAGGACTGGCGGTAGTCGATCAGACAAACCTGAACAAATCCTATGAAATCAGGAAATCACATTTTCTTATTACAACAAAGCTCAACTTCAAAGACGGCCTAGAAATACATCTAGACATTCTTGTAAACTGTCAAAATTACATACCTGTTTTTGCAACATATATTCTCTTTTAGAATAGTCCATAGTCAGCCATGGATTTCTGAAATACTTTAAAAACGCTTAAGAACTTACACATCAACATGAAAAAAGTTTAAACCCACAGCAGTCATCTTAGTTTCAGAGTGTCAGGTTGGCCAAAGTAATTACCAGCAGGAGAGGAAGGGGATGCCTTAGAATATGATGTTATGGGCACCTGCACAGTAGAACCTGGTCTATAACTGGTATTCTCATCCATAAGTCCCTTACGAGAATTCTACATTTTGAAAATAGCTTTATAAAGCAAGTGACAGATTGTGAAAGATAAAAATGACTGTTCAGGACTTAACTATTTGAATATCTCATCTGAAACCATTATCTAGACATCATTTCTTACAGGAAGTGCCCATCTATCTAATGTAATAGTTTCAAACACAACTTGCTGAAAATACCCTGGCAGCCTGTTCTCTTATCAACCACATTTCTATTTGCAAAATGCAAACTGCAATTTGCAGGCAAAACCCGCAATCTTCAGAGGCCTTAATTAAAAAAGTACTCCTCACCATCAATGTATTTTATGACATTTTTATTAAAAAAATAAATAAAAAAAAGACTGGCCTGCAGTTTGTTGCATTATTATTTCTGGAGCTTGTGCCAGAAAATCAAATCATATGATCAAGATAACTTTGAGACCTACCAGAAATGATAACCACTTGCCAAGTTAGCTAGCAACTTTACTAAATGGCTTTTTTCCCAAAATGGGCATATAATGTTATAAGATATTTGCAGATTGTCTGTTTTATTACAGTAATGGTACAGCGTACGTGATGACACAAATCACTGGATGCATGGCAAGGAATATAACATGTAGGCAATATAGACAGGACAGCACTGGCTTCCGATAGAAGCCAGATTGAACTACTAACTGCTACATAATATGCCCAGGGCGATCTTCAATAAGGGCCCAAAAACTTGACCAAGAAATCCCTTCAGTACTCTTCAGATGGTATCACCAATAAGAGCCCATTGCACAGTGTCACAGATGGCCATAATAACTAGCAGAGTCTCCAAGAAGATTCAAGAATAATGTATTAAGATAAAACAGGGAGGGTGAGGTGGGTTCCAGGTCTTAAAATCGTGGCAAAAATGGCTGTGAATACAAAATATTGTGGCAAAAATGCTGTGGTTTTGCTACCACAATCATGTAGAGGATGCAGGGGACACCCCCGCAACCCCTGGACCCATTATACCATTTAAGGGGAGCAGGGGACACCCCCGCAACCCCCGCTCCCCTTAAATGGTATAATGGGGTACACCTTTACCGGGTCAAACCACAGCATTTTTGCCGTAAATTTTTTTACCAGCAACATTTTTGCCGCGATTTTATTACCCGATACCGTGAGGTGTATCTACTGTTGTAGTCATCAACATTAGGTTGTTTAGTAACAAGGCAGGCAGATGGTTAATGTTTGTACATGGATCTCTTCAATGAAATGCACCAGGCTGGAAAAGGGGGATGGCTTGCAGAGGGCCAACTCCCCCCGCGCCCGCCCCTTACGCCTAGGATGGGCTATTGCCTCCCTAGCCCATGTGCACCTCAACCCCAGGATGGTCTCTAGAGATCAGTGACCCTGCAGTCCAAGGTCCTGTCTGTCTGGTTGTGACGGCATAAAGACAAATGCCTTCTCTCTCTGTCTTTCTCTGGGGACAAACTAAATGGTTTGTAACCAAGGTTTCCCTGATGCAATGTAATGTAAGGATAGGTGCCTTTCAGACAGGCCCCACTCGGTTCTTCCCTTTTCACACCCATGTACTCCTCGCCCTGAAGTTCTATTCTGACTTTCTCTTTCTTCTTCTCCGCTTCCCTTCTTCCACCCACTCTTAGTCTCTCCCTCTCTCATTCTTCCCTTCTGTCCGTCTGATGTGCTTGGTCTACTTCTACTCTTCTTCGCTCTCTGCCAGAACTCTCTCTCCACACTACTGCTACTACTCTCCCATCTGCACACAACTGCTACTCCCCCCACTTCACACCATTATTACTCTCCTCTACACTCCTCTTCTCTCTACTACTCATACCCCTCTTCTCACACCCCACTCATGGATATGGTACTTTGTCCTTCACAAACACTCTCTCCTTTACTGCTTCTCTCTCACAAACTGGTACCACTATCCCTCACAAATACCTCACCTGCACTCTGCTCCAATGCTGGCACCAACTTCTCAGTACTCCCCACCCCCCCCACTCCACTGTCTGGGGTAGGTTGGTCTACCTCCACACCCACTGCACCCACACTCTGCCTTTCACCAGTTTCCTTTTTATACTGTAGCTCTCGTGTTCCTAACCCCACGACCCCTCCAGCAACTACCCGACTGAGGGCAATCAGTGCCTGTCGTTCCCCAAGGGCTGTGTTATACAGCTGAAAAGCTTTAAAAAACATAAGACCCTAGCCCCCTTTCCAACATAGTTTTTATAACAGTCTGTAATGGCTGTTCTGCCGTTTCACTGGCATGCTGTGGGTTTGAAAGCTTGTTTTTCTGCTGCCGCAATGAGTTATTTGCTTTTCTGGGGTGCTGGATGATGATGTCTGGTAGTGGCGTTAGTTCACAGGCCATATTTCTGCAGTGTTTCTGCTGATTTGATACATGCCTGAATTTTCTTGTCTGCTCTAAGGTGCCACCTGGGAGTTGTGGTCCTGAAAAAGAGGATAAAGAATAGTGGCCACAAAAGGTGCTGGGAAGCATTTTGCGACAGAGGGTGGCACTATTAACAACAGGCATGGCACATGACGAGGTCTCGGAGACTAGGGTAGCACCCATCTTCCCCTCCAACCTGTCGGAAGAGGAAAAAGACAGTGGGCCTCATTATAAGCTTGCCGGTCCGGTAACAACGGTACCGGTAAACTTGTCGGTACCATTGTTAACGGACCGGCAAACTAAGAGTTCTGCTTGCGGGTGCCTAATCGCCCGCCAGGTCTGACCTGATCGGACTAGCACCCGCGAGCAGACCATGTCGGATGCACCGGCACCATTCACGAATGGTGCCGGTGCATCCGGCCTCCCGATTCCCATTGAGTCCAATGAGACTCAAATGGGAATGTGGAGTAATTATTACCGGCACCCGGCAATGGGGATTCACCGGGTCCGCCGGTGCTGGAATGCACCGGTAAGTCCCCATTGCCGGGTGCTGATAAATTCATGACTCCTGCGGCAGCCGTGCCGGTATTTACCGGCATGGCTACCGCCGGAGTCATAACGAGGCACAGGTTGATCAGCTCTAAAATTTAGAATTAATTCCCAGTAAAACTCAGACTTAGTGCAAACAGTTTGCACTTCAAGAAGGCTCTGAGGGGCGTGGCCAGCGGGCGCAAGATGAGGACGTGATCCCTCGCCGCTCCCGGCCGCCAGCCCAATCCTTCATTCATCCTGCGAATATAATACAACTGCGGAGTCCCCAACATATCGCTGAGACGTCCGAAACCTTGCTGCCTCGATCGAAAACATCCCGGACCAGATTCGGTGCGAGCTTCGTGAGAAAACCCCCGTGGAGATCACTGACAACAGATCGTGGTGGGTGAACAAGATGGCCGCCTGAGGAGCGCGAAGGGCGGAGAGGCGGAGATCGCGAGGCACGGAGCTGCAGCGGGCCCTGGAGAGATCGAGCGACGTGCAACCACCCATCCACCGGCTCTGGAAAACGAACCGATCACCTCGGGCCGGCGTTTTCGCCCGCCTCCCCGACTGCGGGGCTGCGCGGACTGTTGGCGGTGGCGGCGGGTGCTCCTCCCGCGGGGGGCACACAGCCCGGAGACCATCCCATCGGGCGGAAAACACCAGAAAAAGCCCCCCCCTTTTCCATTCCCCCTCCCTCGAAGAGGGCCAACGTGAGGCAAAGATTGACACGGGCCGCAGCCCCTGCTGCGGATGCGGGCGCTCCGCTCCTCGTAGAGCGCCTGCACGGCCTCCGCGGCCTCCCCAGCGGCGGACAACACCACGCCGGTAAGGAGTGGCGAGGGAGGGAGAACTGATCCTGGTCCCCTGGCGGGTGGGGCGCGGGCGGCTTGGACCGGCACGGCCCGAGGCGGGCCCACATAGGCCGCGGGCAGCACGGAAATAAAGCGGCAGAACACCCGGGGGGCTCCAAGACCATCTTCCCGCCGACCCGGGCGGCACTGGGAGCAGCGAGATGAAACACGGTCATCCTGTGTGACATTGACCGGACATACATGAATGAAGGCCACGCTCTGTATGACGAATAAGCCCAGGCTACCTCGTCCACACATCAGAAAACGTTGAACAATACAACACGTTCGTTGTGGGGCCCTGCATATCCCGGTGCCTCCCCTGCTCGACAAACGCTGCTTTCTCCGGCAGCTGCGTGCGGCCTCCAAAGACCAAGCATTGTTGCCCTCCCTGAGAGTACTTAAAGAACGCCTCACACCACGGTGTGAGATACTGGCACCAACTCCCAAGAAATCGCATTGAGTAAACTGTCCCTGGCACGCACCACGGAATTGAGCTGAAAAAGCGGACCAATCATCCCTCCACTTCAGCGATACCTGCCTCCCTGCCTTCCTGCGGGCCTTTCCTCCCGGGTAGACCTTGGACTTGCAAAACCACTTCACCAAGACTCCTACAATGGGGAAAGACAGACCCAGGAAGACCTCTACACAAAGTAGGATCGAACAATATGCAATTACACCAATGTCTCGGTCCCCAGAAAGATCGCTACAACAGGACTCGGATAGCACGGAAGAGAATATCTCCCTCAGAGACATTATGGGCGCCATTGCCAGCTCCAGAACCTCCATGGAGAAAAAGATGGACAGTATAGGTGCGGATGTATCCTTGCTAAGGCACGACCTCCAGAAGCTAACCTCACGCACTGGGGAGGCGGAGATGCGGATCTCTGAGACTGAGGACAACCTCCGTGGAGTCAACCGCCAGATGGCTGGCATGATGGCACGAATAAAGCTCCTGGAGGCAAGAGCAGACGATAGTGAAGGCAGGTCAAGGCGCAATAATGTCCGCATTCTCGGCCTTCCAGAAAAAGCAGAAGGTGACTGCATGGAGCTCTTCCTGGAGGGGTGGCTCGCAGACATATATGACATACAATCCTTCTCCAAGTTCTTTTCCATTGAGCGTGCCCATCGTATTCCCACCGGCAAGATCACACCGGGAGCACCGCCCCGTACAGTCATAGCAAGGTTCCTAAACTATAGAGATAGAGACACAGTACTGCAGCTGGCGAGGTCTAAAGGAAATATCACGTACAATGGATCAAGAATTGCCTTTTTCCCCGACTTCACCAGAGAAGTTCAGAAAGCGCGTCAATCCTTTGACCCTCTCAAAAAACGCCTCCAATCAATGGGAGTCAAATACGGGCTCGTATTCCCCGCCCAACTTAAGATATTTCATAAAAATACAACAGTACACTTTGCTGATCCAAGAGAGGCGTGGAATTGGGCTGAAACGCATATCGAAGGCGACTGGAGCACCGACGGGAGACGGAGAGGAGAACGGAACAGACCTCATCCTGAGCGACCACCTGAACACGAACCGCAACAACAACAACAACTGCAGATTGGAATCCCTCAACATGAGGGAGCGCAGTAAACGTCGCCAAGATCCTGGACGTCCACATCACTACCAATATACCGCAAAGTGTCGCTTCGTACATCGCAAAGTGTCGATGACGGCAACCCCGGCTGGCGGCCACCCAAACGGCGGCCCCCCTCCCACCGGGCATAAAACAAACTCAAAGCGCCTCAAAGCGGAGCTCCACTGCCCCGCCCTGTGTCGCTCTCAGCGACACAACACCTGGCACACCTGTGCTCTGGACTCGGAGTTGTCACAGGACAGACCGATGTAGTTTATAGTTAATTTGTTTAAGGGTTAAACACTGGGTCGACAGATGCTTCAGTTGTGGGTGGAGTATGGGGAGGGGGGAGTTGTTTTTTTTAGATGTACTTATTGTTCAGCATACAGAGGCAAGACGGATACGCTACGCAGAATGAGCGTGATGGATATGACGGGCATACAACTGAGGAGATCCACCTGTGAAAGCAAACCCCAGAATAACAATGCCAGCTGAGAACACTCCAAACAAAAGAAAACTCAAACTCCTGGTATGGAATGTGAACGGATTAGGTAATAGCATCAAAAGACGCCTGGTCCTCCAGCATCTAAACAGACACTCCCCAGATATAGTCATGCTTACCGAAACGCACCTAGCTGGAAATATATGCAAATTTTTCCAAAGATCAAATTACCGCACCGCGGTGCACGCTGGCTTCTCAATGGGTGCGCGAGGGGTCCTCATTCTAGTTCACAAGAGGCTTCCTCTAGCAATCATCAATACACTGCAAGATACGGGAGGCAGATATGTGTACATTCAAGCAACGCTATGGAATCAAACACTGGCACTCATGGCAGTATATTCCCCCCCAGCTCTCCTGAACGATCTACTAAACGAAATTACCCCCATTGTGGCAACGGGACTTGCAGACACAATGGTGATTGGAGGTGACTTCAACGAGGTCATGGATTACACCCTAGACCGTACACACCTGAGGGCCAGGAACCCGGCCACCACAACTAGATTGGCTTCCTTTGTGTCAGCAATGGGCCTATGTGATGCGTGGAGAGCCCTTCACGCTCAGACACGGCAGTACTCCTTCCACTCGGGGGCCCATGCCTCGATGTCTAGGATAGATTATTTCTTCCTCCCACATCAATCTATTCACAAATTAAGCAGTGCATCCTTCCTCCCGCGAGGAATATCCGATCATTCCCCACTTCTGCTTGAATTGGAAACGGAAAGACCACGACCGCCACCCTCATGGCGGTTAAACTCCTACTACCTAGGATTCCCAGAATTTCAGGAGATATTGGAGACAACTACCTCCGATTATTTCGAACTTAATGCAGATTCGGTGGACAATCCCATAACATTGTGGGAGGCGTATAAACCAGTTCTCCGAGGTGTAATTATATCATGGACGTCCCATAAAAAAAAGAAACACAGTGAAAAAATCATTGAGGCAGAGAGTGCGGTCGCATCCAAAGAACTGGAACACATCGCCAGTGACACCCCGGAAACAAATAGGGCCCTATTGTTGGCACGGAAAAAGCTGCACAATCTGTCACTGGACTGTGCTAAGAAAGCACACGCCGCAATGAAGGCACGTGTATATGAGACAGGAGACAAGGCAGGCAAAATGCTTGCATGGCTCGAAAAACGTGACCAAGGTCAACAGAAGGTGAAGCATATTAGAACTCTAAACACAAGCTTAGTTCACACCGATGCAGAGATTGCAGAACGCTTTGCCGAATTTTATGAGGACCTGTACAAACCCCCCAGCACTGTCACAGATACTACTATACTAACCAATATTGCCCTTCCAACACTCACCGCAGAACAAATCTCCGCTCTAGACAGTAAAATCACTACGACTGAAATATCAGCCGCCATAGGACAACTTCAAGCTGGTAAGACCCCAGGCCCGAACGGGTTCCCAGTTGACATCTGGAAAAAGCTAAACCATCTGAATATACCCCCTCACCTGCTCAACATGTTTGAGCACTCCTTACAACATGGTGCGCTCCCAACAGATCTCCGCAAGGCCACCATCATAGTAATCCCCAAGAAGGATAAACCCCCAGAAGAATGCACCTCCTATCGACCCATATCCCTCATTAATAGTGAAGCTAAAATACTAGCTAAAATATTAGCCAATAGATTACAAGTAGTTATTACATCTTTGATCCATCCAGACCAATGTGGCTTCATGCCCCAGAGGTCAACCAGAATGAACATTCGTAGATTGCACCTCGCACTGGAGAGAGCACCAACCCTACAACACTCCCTGGCCCTGCTGGCCATAGACTTTGAGAAAGCATTCGACTCTGTTCATTGGGAAGCGCTGTGGGCCATAATGCGTAAGATGCAATTCGGGAACCGTTCATACGATGGGTGCAACTCCTATATAATAACCCACTGGCCGAGATTAGAGTAAATGGGTGGCCATCGCGCACCATCCGATTAGGCAAGGGAACCAGACAAGGCTGCCCACTTTCGGCAATGCTTTTCGCACTAATAATAGAACCATTAGCAGCCCTCCTCCGAGACACTAACACGTGGTCTGGCTTCAGATGGGGCCCGAATTGGGAAGATAGAGTTTCCCTCTATGCAGACGATCTCCTAATCTACCTGGCCGACCCAGTGTCCTCCTGCTCTGTGGTCACACAACTCCTGATAGAATACGGACTCTTTAGTGGACTCAAAGTAAATTGGTCTAAATCCATATTGTTCCCAGTTAAAGGGGTAGACTGCATACCAGCATCCGGCTCCCCATATAAGGTTGAAACCAAACAGTTCCGATACTTAGGCATTCTAATATCCAATGGGCTCGATAGCTATATAAAGCAAAACCTACATCCAGTCATTAAAAGATATGAGCAAGACGTAGTCCACTGGCAGACGCTACCACTGACACTGCTCGGAATGGCGGCACTCTTCAAGATGGTGACCCTACCCCGCTTCTTATACATTCTCCAGAATGCCCCCCTATATGTTCCCACTGCGGAATTCTACAGAATAGATACCACAACACGGACACTCCTATGGGGTGGGAAACGCCCGAGAATCGCCCTCTCAACTCTCCAGCGATCGGTTTGGGAGGGGGGAATCGGACTCCCGAATATCCAGATCTATTATTGGGCGTCGCAGATGGCAACAGTCAATGACATATTACACGGAGACCCGACCACCCCACACATAAGAGCAGAGCTAGCAGCGAGACACGATATGTCCCCTCTTGAAAGTCTCTACTGCAAACAAACCCGCCCGCCTGACCGCACGATAGCAGTACACACAGCCTTGGTATGGAAACAGGTACATAAACACTTAGGTTGGGACGACAAAATCACCCCAGTACAACCCATATGGAACAATGCGCAGCTCCCGAACCTTGTTGATCTCCCGAAATGGCCAAACTGGGCCGCAGCTGAAATACAGACAATCCAACAGATAATTGTGAACGACCGATTGAGAGAATTTCCTGAGCTTGCTATCGCACATGGCCTCCCGGAGACTGAACAATACCACTACGGGCAACTGCAGCATGCACTTGCTCTACACAGGACCCAACTTGTGGACATGCCAGAATGCACGCCAATAGAAAGAAATATAGTTGTTGATAGCGTGAGAAATAAAGTTACATCCACCATGTACAATGCTATTTCTTCATTTGCCACAAAGGAACTATTAAATCTGAAGGCGAAGTGGGAAATTGATGTTGGCCCCATATTACCTGAAGACTGGATAGAAACCCTGATGTATCCTAGAGAATGCGCAATCTCAGCACGTATTAGATTAGTACAACTTAAGGTTCTCCATAGGATATACTATCCTCGAATAGCCCTCTTCAAATGGGGCAGAACATCTGATGCCAACTGCCTACGCTGTAGGCAAGAAGAAGGATCCTTCTATCATATCCTCTGGCAATGCCCACGCATACAACGCTTCTGGCATAAATGTAGCGCGAGACTCTCTAGGGCCATATGCCGCCCGATTCCAACGGAACCCAAACTCCTCCTATTGGGCATCGCAGACACAGTAGAATTGTCACGATTTGAAAAATTACTTGTTTCAACAGCCATAGGAATTGCCAAAAGGAACATTGCACAGTTGTGGGGCTCAGAAAACACCCCAAAATACGATCACTGGATAACGGACGTAGACGCAGTCATCCTGATGGAGCGCCGAGTCTACCAAGCTAGAGGCTGCCCGAGCAAAGCAGATAAGATCTGGGGAAAATGGGAACAGACTACATAACTCTAATATAATATCGTCAAACTGTATTGTTGTAAAACGTACAAGGCCCACACCCGCCAATACCATCCTCTGCGGGGTCTTGAACTATACCACGTTGCACTACCTACCAGCTATCTTACCGTCCACTATATTATCAGTATTGGTATCTCTACGGTTGTTTATATTTTAAATACTCTTATCCGAGCTACTCTGTCATCTGTATGCAAAGTCTTATAACTAAGGTTTGGTATGTTGTAGTTCTATTGCACAAAATGTAATAAAATGTGTTATTAAAAAAAAAAGAAGGCTCTGAAATCCCACCAGTTTCTTAAAGCATTCCAGCGTTAACCCCCTCTGACTTGACTTAGAAGAGCAAGGTTCTATTCAGTCAGTCTGGAAATCAAGCACTCAGGAGAAGCACACAATCACAAATAACTTTTGGCCAGACCCCAGCCCTTCAACAATTCTCAGTACTTGTTCCTAACTCTGCTTTTGAGCCTATGAAATGAACACATTAGGTTGGTGTGAATGAGTTCTCCCCTGTCCGTTTTCCAGTACTCTGGAGATTTTCTCTGCTGCCTGCAACAGATTGGTATGTTACACTACACTATACCCCTCTGCCATACACAATAGAAGCTTGGACTTTTTACGCAGTTGACATCCATTGGCATTTACCTCAGCAGCTGGTCATTAGGCACAGTCACTACCCAGAATAGGTCATCAGATGAACACATCCACTCGCATGTACCACATAAAATTGGAAACAAAGTTATTGGACAAAAGGAATAGCCATTTTAACGCAAAAAAATGGGCAGGTCATTGAACACAGTCTGTATTCATTGGAAGCAGTCAATGCACCTTGGTGTGCCCCACAATAGCTATGCCATTGGATACAGTGTACACCCAATGGCCTATACCCTACTGGCTCTGACATCGGGTGCTCTCTGCATACATTTTCATTACCACCGAAGGACGGTTAACATACGCATTTATGGCCATCGAAACTCAAAACTGTGGGTATGTCATAGGATGCAGCCTATGCACACTGGTTGGCACGCAGTACAGTACTAGGTAAGTCGACGCAGTCTGTCCTTGGGCATGAAGCATAGGTCATTGGACAAATTCTTTAGCCATCATATTAGGTCAACCAAATGCAGTCTACACTTTGGAGAACGGTTTTATGGTTAGAGTACTTACTCTCCGACATGCACCATATTAGCTACATCAGGATGCCATAATAGCTACATCATCAGGATGGATATTTGGGCATCACATTAGCTACATCATCTGGGTGCAGGCTACTGTGTGCATAGGTGGAGATTAGAGGGTACGGAAGGGCAAGAGCATATTATCTTGCTGGAATGCCCAGTAAAGTGGGAGAATGGGACAAAAGACTCCCCCCAATCCCCTGGCCTAGAGGATCGCAGCCCAGACACCCGCCACGAGAAGAATTTGCCTATCTACCAGACGACCAAATACCCTGGTACAGGAACATACGGATGTGCCCACCAGCCTGCCCTCCCCAAGCCGACACCTGTGGCATGGATGAACTCGACTGAACCATTCAACAGTAAATAAACACATCGTTAGAGATGCCATGACGACCTAGCCAACGGTCAGAACACCCGTGCAACCATGCACACTGGACACTCCCACACCAATCCACACGAAGAACATATTCAGTGCTATGACGTAGGTGACAGACACACCCACTGACGTGCATCTTTATTATTTTTCACATAGGGTTTTCAAAATGCAGAAACGCAAGATGCACAAAGCACTCATCTAAAATGCTTGCTGACGCTTCTCCTAACCCATGCATTGTGGTGAAAAATGCAACGAAGACATGATACGGGATACGAAGCAATATGATACCGTAACTTAAAGTGCCGTGCATCAAACATCCCCACCTATGCACCAGGCCCAAGTAGGCCGCAAGCAAGAGCCTCCACGAACATTGAACGAGCAAGAGTACAATTGCTGACCCTGCAGAATGAGCCCAGCGAGAACTGACAGCCAAGGGGGCAATGTTGCAACTCGCATGCCACAAGCCGAAGCCAAGGTCACACTTGCAAACTAAGCCAGACACGCAGAGGCAAATACAATTTTAAATGTGCAGAATTCTGCCTCAACCACGGTCTCTCCTCACGTGACCAAGCCGAACCTGACAGGGTGCCAGACCCAGGAGGGAGAAGTCGCCTGGGTCCCACGTTTTGAGACATAGGCTGCAACAATGAAATGACCCAATGGACACCTACAGCGGTGGGAATAGTCTGCTCTCAAGCATATGAGCAAATCCACGTATTGTCTGCACAAACACATAGTTACATATTGTTGCAAATGACAGGTACACCGCGAGCTGGGAACAACGATGGTCCCAGGATGGGGGACTCGCGAGTGGACAAATCAGAACATGGGGCACTCATCACTGACGCCATTAACATTAGCCAATCATCAGGGGTATTTGTGTAACAATTTTCATGTATCTAATAGAAGGGACAACCCAAGTATACCACCTGACTGACCCTTAACCACTAACAATCTCCTCTATACGTGTGCTATACTAACCCTACCACTCGAGGAACCAACCCAGAGTGGCGATAGGTTTTTTACTAACTTTCCCAGGTGACGCAAGTAGCGCGTCATACTGAGGCAAAAAGGGCCTGCGAGCCCCACGAATTTCGAGAGTCAGGACGGACGTGTACGATCCTAGACCCATCCCTGCCGTTGTTTAATAAACAGCAGAACCACCTTGCTTCTTGTGTGTGTCTCATACTCATTTTTGGGATACGTGGCAGGAGTTGGGGCCTCCCTGCCCGGGGGTCCGCGGACGGCCCAGCTGACCCCGGGAGAATTTCCCCCTGACACCAGGGATTAAGGGACTTGGTCTCAATTGGAAGAGTGAACACGGCTAAAGAACATGGTTGCTTAAGACCGGAGCAAAACCATTTATGGTACAACAAGCTCCTGAAGTACCCAAATCCACAATGTAATTGACATGTTCTTCACAGATAAAAATCGACATATCTGTCACCACGTTCACGACATCCTACCAACGATACAAACAACTGTCATACCACCACACCATGTTCCAAGATGGTCAGAATTCAAGACCCTAACACTGGAAAAACTCACAAACATCCTGGTGTCACTGAAGTCCACCTCCTACGAGGACAACGTCACACCAGCCTTTATCCTGAAGAACATCATAGAAAAGCCTCTTACTCCTTTCTCCTACACTATCAATGCCTCATACATTCAAGTCCACTTCTGAGATGCATTAAACACTGGCCTGATTCTAAACTACTAACAAAGCCCACACTCAATCTTGACGACCTAGAAAACTACTGCATGGTCACCCATCTAGCCCTGTGTGGCAAGAGCATTCAGAAGACTGACACACAAACGAAAAGATCATCCAAAGCAAGCTACTCTATAAACACCAGACTAGCTTCCGACCTAGATGCAGCACAGAAATGGCCACCATCTAGGGTATTGACAAGGTTCCTCATCATGGACAAAGGGGACCACATCCTTCCTGGTTCTGCTGAAATTCTTTGCAACATTCAACAGTCGACCACAAAGTGCTATTTAAGAATCTGCCCTTGTGCATGAGATTAGATGCCACAGTCCTACAATGGGTTGGCTCCTACCGCATCAAAAGATACCAGTTCATCCAGATGGGCACCTGTAGATCCCCAAAACGCCCAGTGGCCCGTTGAGTACCACAAGGCTCCATCCTTTGCCCCCGTCATCTTCAACCACTAGCAACTGGGGGAACCCTTCTGGTTTCCCTTCTCTTCACTTCTCACAGTGTTCACAAAAGGAAATGCCTGCTTTCCCTTGGTACCTCTTAGACTTTAAGGTGATAAGAGAATATCTCCCTACTCTCAGCTTTGCCACAATGTTCACAATCCCAGGGGTTGTCTTCCTTCCCCAGGTTCGTCTTCCTTTTACACAGCTGACCGGGTTCATTCTTCACCCCGGTACTGTAACAAGAGGTGAAACAACTGTTACTGTTATATGGGTGCGAGTCCCAGACTCGCCTGGGTTTGACAGTTCTCGTTCTAGGTAGATGTGGTGTACTCACCTGCCAAGTACTACCTATTGCACAGCCAACCTGGTTCACCTTTCTCCCAGGTACTGTGACTATGAAGATGAGCAACTGATGTATTTCTGTTATGGGTGCGAGTCCCAGTCTCGCTGATCTTCAGTATTTCTCTTTCTGGGTAGGTTTGGTTTACTCTGCCCCGATTAGAGCTGACATCACGCCCCCCAAAAACAATGATGGACGATATAAAGGCACAACTCCATGCAACAAATGTCAACATTGTCACAATGTAATAATAGGAAATTCAATCAATCATCCATGTAGAGGCATAAAATTGTTCTCAAACACAGCACAACCTCTATGGTATCAAATGCCCATGTGGCATTTTCTACGTAGGAATCACCACTAGTAAGGCCAAGACACGTTGGACAAAAGACAAGTCAAAACTCACAACCAGATCAGAAAAGAACCCATTGGCACAACCTTTTCAGGCAGAAACTACCCAGACAGTGTGGTGACTTAATCGGAAGCTTACTGCAGAAGGAAATATCATGGATTGATTGTTTAGACAGTTTATCCCACAAGGAATGAATACAGAATATGACCTTACCTGTTATTTGTAAACTAATGTAACCCCCGGTCGGGGCATAAAAGAAGGGATTCCCTGGTGCGTGAAGCAGCACCGGCGGGCCGAGAAAAATAAAAGACATTCGGGTCCTCGACTCCAGCCACGCCGGGGACCTGGAAGTATGGGAAAGGGTTACAGTAAGGGACCCTTGCACGTGGGCACGCAAGCGTCCCTTTGCTCTATATAAAGAAAAAAAACAGTCACCTGCGTGAGCAGAGTGCCAGTGACAGTTAGAGAAACCCTTAACAGGGTTGGAGGCCCTCTGCTCAGTGCTGGTGACTGCCACAGCCCGGGCCTTTATATTGGCACGACCCTCGTTAGCAGGGGAGTGCCTATAAGCTTTGCTGCCACCAGGTGGCCCTCAGTCCAGGGCACATTTAATTATTGGCGATTCCTTAGCAGAGGAGCGCCTTGTATGTGTTTTAACCCTCCTGGGGCTTACTTTAAAAATAAGGGCCACCTCCCTTACAGGTGATCCACCAGAACTCCCTGGGACACACCTGGCATACGTGGCCCAGGCAGAGTGAGTAGTGTGGGGCCACCCATACAGCCTCTGAGTGCTGGGCTGCATCTGACATGCAGCCCAGCCTACATAAAGACTTAAAGCCTTTGGAGCCCACACACTGTTGCTGCTGCTGCTGCTGCCTGCCGCCTACTTGCCGAAGAATCACCATAAAAGAGCGCAGGAAGAATGAAGGAAGAGCAAGCAAGCAGCAAAGACCTTGAGACAGCCCTGGCCAGGTTGTCTTATGAGTAAAGTCTTTTTAAATCGTTTTTAATACAGTGCACTGCATAGATTTTGTATATATTTTTGAAGGACTCTATTCTATTTTTTGTGTTACATTTTTTTAGTAACGCAGCTGCATAGGAGAATTTAAGTTGTATATATTGTCTAGTGTTTTGCTCTTTTTGAAAAAACTAACAGCACCTTGCTGCTGTACTGAGAAAGTATATAAGAAAGCTTAAAACAATTAAAAAGAACCGTACACAAGCATTCCTTTTGTCCGCCTCTCCTTGTGTGCTCCAGTTAGTCTAACCCTGTGTTTCCTCTTTACGGGTATTTGGGGAACCAACCTACCCTAGCCTCTTGATCTTCCCTACCCTTACCTTCTTCCTATCAGGGTGATCTCGAACCCAGGAAGGCGAGGTTTGGAGACAGGTAAGAGGGTCAAGTAATAAGTGAAGGGTTAAGTTGTATATTGTGTGCCCGCCTACACTTGTCTCCCTATAAGGTGCGTTGGAGGATCACCCAGTTACATTTTTGGAGGCACTGCTGAGATCACCTTTGGTGTGCCTATACACTCCTGCATTTGTCACCTTATTTGACAGACGAGTACCATCCTCATGGATCGACTTCAGGTAGCCAGCTGGGCTAAAGGTGCAGAGATTAAGCCTGACCATTGCTTTATCATAGGTGACGTCGATTGGACCACATCTCTACACCAGGTGCTCAGGTTGACTGAGTACCTAGAGTCCCTCACTGGCCAGGTTAAACGCCTGGGTAAAGCCCCTGGCCTAGTAGGAACCACAATTCCAGACTCTGGGTTCAGGATATGTCTTTCCCTCTTCTGCTTGCCACCATGTTTTCGAGCTCCCAGCGCTTCCCTGCCACTTTGCGTACCAGTTTGCTTGGTTCGTGAGGTTGTCCGCCTTCTCCCAGCTTCCTCCATCAGCCACAGGACTCATGGTGCTTAGGACGACCTCTACAGCAAAAACCATTCTTCAGCTGTTCCACTTCCAAAGGCTCGAGAGTGCCTATCACCTGCTTCTGCCAGCCTGCCATCCCTTCTGGCGTCTCAGAACAGGGTCTGGAGCTCCCAGTTTCTATCTGGGCTTCCCGGCTTTCTTCCTATGTCCGACTGACACAGTGCCTTTGCTCAGGTCTCTTCCAGTGAGGACTTGTCCTCGTCAGAATTCTTTCATTACTTTTTATTCGATCGCCACGTTCAGCTAGATTGAATAGGCTGGTCTGCTAACTGCGGTTCCGCAGGGTGCTCCTTTGCACTCCGCTCATCTTCTTCATCTCAATACTACTCTTCAGGATGTCATGACTGTTGTTCTTCATCTTAGTATGATTGAAGGGAGGACAAACTTCTACTTTGCTGGCATACATATACGTATGGAGGATTCTAGAACTCTGGAGAGGGAAAGAGGCTGAGGGAGCAGGGACTGTGGTAGAAATATATTGCGTCTCTCCTAGGGTGTTATCCCTCCCATGAGGGTGTTCCCGCCCCCATGTGATCCTCCCGCTGTGCTAAACTACCAGGGGACTATTGGACTATGGCCACATGAGAAGGGTTCTTCCCCATGGGAGAAGAGACATCCACGGATTCGTCACAGTACAGGAGAGAGGAGCAGATCGCACAATGCCATATTCCGTAACCGTCCACAAGTGGGCAGACAATAAGTGGGTTTTAAGTTTTCTAATCTGACAGTATTGAGGCACCCAACATTACAAAATGGCACAACTGCACAATCTAACTAATGCAGTTGAAACCCTCTCTCATGAGGTACAAGCCTTAAAGGAGGCAGAGAATGCTGTCCTACGACAAATAATGGCAGCTCGGGAAACCCCAGGGGTAGAACCCCCTGCTACTTCCTCTGATATGGAAAAATTTGACAGAAATCCTAAGAAAATGAACAAATTCTTAAATGCATGTTCAGCATGTTTTTTTCCTTCAGACCCTTTTCATTTTCATCTGAAAGGGGCAAAAAGGTTACATAGTATCCAATCTGACAAAAAATCCATTGACGTGTGCCACTACTTTAGTGACTGTTGATAGTCCAGCAATAAAGGACTATTATACCTTTCTAAGAACGTTCAAAGAAATGTTCGATCAGCCTGAACTGACATACAAACACACCTTGATATCACACAAGGCACAGGTGACCTGATTTTCTATATCACACATTTCAAACAAATTGCCATGGAAACCCGATGGCCTGAATCCGCACAGTTCGCCTTGTTCAGGAGGGGGCTCCATGACAACATAAAAGATGAATTAGCACATGTTCCACGTCTGTCTACATCAGCCAAACTGCTTTCCTTGGTCATGGAGCTTGAGTACCGCGCGCAAAGCTGAGAAAAAGAAAAAAATGTCTGCGTCCTCCTAGACCTGTTATCAGAAACTCACAAGCTATTGTTCCAGGTGAACCCATGTAAGTGGGTTCTGCCAGAGGACCACTTTCAACGCAGATGCAGAAGAGAGCAAGTGCATGTATTGTGGATCAGACAAACACCTACTTAAAGAATGTCCTTTGGTTCCTCCTCGTCACTCGGGAAACTAGCGTTCCCGCCCAAAGTATGAACCATCGGTCGGGATCAGGAAAAGTTTAGTCCTTACAAACCCTTGTGTTCGATGAAGAAAGAGGGTGTATCCCTTATTGTGCTATGCATGCTCCTGAAAACACAAATGTTCACCTTTGAAACCACTGCCTTGATAGATTGCAGTGCAGCTGGTTGTTCTATGGACATAGATTGGGCAAGAGATCATTCCATACCACAGGAAAGCAAGACAGAAGCACAACCAGTAGATGTAGTTGATGGAGAACAGCTAAATTCTGGACCTATTACTACTCACACATGTCTTTTACAACTACAAATCAATCACCATCAAGAGAAGAAGTTGTTTTTGATCTCATCAAAGAAGCACACTTTAGTCCTTGGAATGCCGTGGCTAAGGCTACACAACCCTGTTACCGATTGGTCTGCTCACCCTTACATTTGGCATCACCTTTTTGCATAAGACCTTTGTTATCCCAAAGACCTCCTTTCTCAGTCTATTTCTTCTATTCATTCCAGTCATCAAATTTTACCTATTGGGAACACCCACTTAGTGCCTAAAGAATACCACAACGTCATTGATATCTTTACTGAACAACCTATCTCAAAGCACTACCAGCACATCGCAATTTTGATTGCGCAATCGACTTGATACCTGGGGTCTGACGTACCTTTCGGCAGAATGTTTATACTCTCCAAACCAGAGAAAAAAACCCTCCTAGACTATCTTCAGGTCCTCTCTGTTTTTTTGTCCCTAAGGAGGAATGCAAAGAATTACGACTGTGTCTGGATTACTGCGGGTTTAACATCATCACTATAAAGGAAAAATATCTGCTCCTGCTTCTCTAGGACATCCTGGAATCCGTCTGTGGAGCAGTTCTTTTTACGAAACTTGATCTCAGAGGTGTCTATCATCTTCTATGGATAAAGTAGGGAGACAAGTGGAAAACTGCTTTCCGAACTCCCTTTGGTCATTTCGAATATTGGGGGTCATGCCCTTTAGTCGCCCAAAAGCACCAGAAATATTCCAACGTTTTGTAGACCATATATTTTCAGACCTTCTGTTCCACTCAATCATCATTTATCTAGATGTTAAATTGATCTTTTCCAGGTCTGCTGAAGAAATCACATACCATGTGAGAGGTGCTGTTACGTCTCTGTCAACACCACCTTCAAGTCAAACCTGAAAATGTCTTTTTGATGTATACACAGTTCCTTATCTAGGATTTGCTTTTCCTCCTGAAGGAGTACAAATGGATAACAAAAAGATAACTGCTATACAAAACTGGCCTACTCCGAAATCAGTAAAAGACATACAGAAGTCCCTTGGTTTGAAAAACAACTATAGGAAGTTTATTTCCCATTATGCTGCCATGACATTACTATTGACTCATCTTCTGAAAAAGGACATACCTTTCCCTTTAGGTTCAAGGTATCAAAAAGGCCTTCACCGCTTTGAAAACCTATTTTACTACGCCAGTTCTTTGTCAACCTGACAACACTAAGCCATTCATCGTTGAGGCCGACTCTTTCGAAAAAGCTACTGGTGAACTACTTTGACCAAGGCAAGAGGATGAAATGGAACATCCCCTAGCCAATCTATCCCGTACTCTCTCCCCTCATGAAATCCACTCCACTGTGTTGGAAAAAGAACTGTTGGCTATTAAATCAGCATACAAAGAATGGAGACATCTATTGGGGGACGCAACATCTTGTTGAGTTCCGAACGGACCACAAAAATCTGGAGGCGCTACAGAACACGGAATGTCAAAACAGTCGACAAGCAAGGTGGGCATATTTTCTTGCCCAATACCAGTTTTTATCACCTACATTCCTGAAACTGCCAACATCGTGGCAGATGCCTTGTCCAGAAAAGATGGTGCCATGCTACATCACACACAATCTACGGAATTGATGCTAGGAAAGCGTACCCTTGTCTACCATGCTGACACCTTTCTACGAAAATAGCACCAAGAAACCATTCAGTATCTCCAACATCTGTCTCAGTTTTCAGGTGCAACCATGAAAGAAGGACTGCTATCCACGAGAAACCAGGTGTTCATACCCAATCCCGGTTTTCAACAAATGATACTTTACTTTTGTCATGACAACAGAAGTGCTGGTCATCGTGGTATACTACCGACTCTTTGTTGATTTGGTGCTGCAAACCTTTTGGTGGCATACTGTAAAATCGGACATTCAACAATATGTGTCTACTTCTACGGTTTCGGCACAAAACAAAAGACCCACTTCTTCCATGGTTGGCAAATTACAACAACATCCACTGCCTTCTCTGCCATGGGAAATTGTTGGTACAGATTTTATTTTCAATTTACCATTAGTTCAGGGTTTCCACTGTGGTGGTGGACCATCGATGCCTTCACTTAACAGGCACATTTTGTTCCTGTTCCCGAACTTCCTTCTGCCTCTGAAATCACCACGATATTCCTCAAAGAAATATATCGTATTCATGAACTCCCATCTACCATTATCCCATATAGAGGACCACAGTTCACTTCAGAATTCTGGTATCTTATTTTCTACTCTGGGAGTTAGACGAGTGTAATCCTCAGGTTACGCATAAACCAAACTATGGAACAATACATACTATGTTTCATAACATTAGCATATGACTGGGTCTTACTGTTACGGATTGCAGAGTTTGCTTCAACAATTCCATCCACACTGCTATATGAACGTCTCCATTCCTTTGTGCTTCCGGATTCCATCCTATTGAGTTTCCAGTGGAAATACAGTGAAAATACATGTACAAACTGATTCATTCTGTGGAACAGCACATCATGCCCATTCAAGAAGGAGAGAAACTCTCCCACACATGTCTACAAAGTACACAAGAACAGAAAAAAATATGCAGACAAACTATGGTCTCAACAACCTGAATACCAACTTTGGAACAAATTCTGGTTATTGTAAGGGAACAAGAGTAAGACTCGGACGCAGTGGCATGCTAAGTGTGGATCATAAACTTGTATTTGTCACAAAAGGGGTTGGGAGGAATCCTATCTAACCCCAATCCTAAGAAGGGTTTCCCTGCCTCAACAATAAGCAACGTCTGATTTTAAACAAAAGAGCATCCTGTGTTCAAAACCCTAAACTGACCCTACACACTAAACTCAATATAAGGTGTAAAAAGATTTCTGTAAGCTAGGTTCTTGTAGCTTTCTTTCAGAGTTCAAAACAACGAACTAAGGTGTGTAAAACAAAGATCTTCACTTCCCCTAGATTTCTTCTGGTAGCTTGAATGTCACTTTATCACAGTTCAAGGAGGAAGACTCTTCCCTTGAGTCTCCTTTAAATACACAGTTCTTTTAAATATTCTGTGTATCCCACTCTGTATCTCAATTAACCTCAAGGGGGCATGGTTCTTCCTTTTTCCTTTCACTGTAGCCCCATTTTGTATTTGTTCTCACTGTTCCACGGTTTCAGGTTTACTTCTCTTCTTACTCCTGGTTTACTCTCCCGCCACAATATCACAGTTCTGTTTCTTGGGTGCGGGCCCCAGACTCGCAAATGCCTGGTTTACTCTCCTGCCAGGGCTTTATATCCTTTCATGGGTGCAAGTCCCAGAATCACTGTTAGTCTGGTTCACTATCCTGCCAGGGCTTTTCCGTTCTCCACTCACTCTTTCTTTCATCCAAGAAATAATGCTTTTCCAGTATTGGGTCACCCGCCTGTGCTCTAGCACCGTGAAGCGTCTCTTGTGCTAGATGGGATTACCAATAAAGTTCTCAGTCCAAATAACTGTACAGACTGAAAGAATATGGCAAAGTACTACTTTAGTCTCATTTTAATAAAGTAGGGTCAACTGGCAGATATCGGAATGATGCATGCAAACTCACACACAAACTTGATTACACACAGGTTTAATACACCAATATATGTCATCTATGATGTCATCCTTTTGTGGCAAACTATAAATCCTACTGATAGGAGGGATTGGTTAGGGGAACATATCTACTTATAGAATACATACGGGTTAGTACTTCATTGGCTGTCTCTCATCTGTGAGGCATGCATCGAACTACCTCTAAACACGTATAAGACTGAATAGAGTGGACAAAATGGCAGCGGATTGGTTTATGCAACATTGTATAGCAGGTTGCCCCATAGACCCACTGATTAGTTGCCATTCCCACCCAACCCTGAACATTCAGCTCGGCTAGTAGCAAATAAGCAAAACGAAACCCAGGTGCTTCAGTCACTTCAGATTACTCCCCACTTCCCCAATTAGTCCATCATCTCTCATCAGTCCAGCCATGAGCCAGAGTTTCCCATTTTCAGTTGACCTTGTAGCCTGCTCTCTGTTCTGGGACATTCAAGGGGGTGTAAGCACATCACTATCTTCATCTACACCTTCAGGAATAGCCTTTGTTTTCGGCTTCTGGATGACGTGTGAGGAGACTGTAAATGTGTACATTTCGACCTCCTATTTACTGCTATTTGATTTAATTATTGCTCCTCTTGGCCTCTAGAGACTTGCGCACTCCATCTTGTAGGAGCCTTATCAATTGGTAATTGTCCAATACTTCGGCTCTTGCAAAAGTTTTCTTCTTCTTTAATGTAAAAGAAATAGATCTCACGTCCATGACTTATCCATTTGCCTCTCTTTGTGCTTTGCAGCTATACCTTGAAATAGCATCCTTGATCCCAGGCCAACATAGACTCCTCTTCGTTTGCACACAAAACTATTTTCCAGTGTCTCCTGACGCTGCAGCCCTGGTCTGTTCTGAGGTAGTGCAATGGAATCTTTTCACATGCCGGCGTCCACTTTCCTATCATGGCCGTCCTTGCCACGTTATATATTCCTCTATAGCAAGCTTCTATGTGTCTCATCTACCTTGTGTTGCTGCGTATTTACATTTATTGGTCAACAAGTTACTTCATTCTTCTTAGTACATACGATTACTTTATCATTTCATACATGTTTCTCTCATCACTTCAGTTACATCGTTACTCTTCAGTATTTTCATTTCGTTTCAGTATGTCAGTATAGCTTCTTTATAACACCACTCTGCTCACATCAGATTTCACTCAGTTCTCAGTACTACATGATATCCAAAGGTGCGTGCTGACATCCCTCCACACAATATCCTTCCACTCCTTCAGTACGGGGATACATTTGATTACAAACTGATTCATTCTGTGGAACAGCACATCATGCCCATTCAAGAAGGAGAGAAACTCTCCCACACATGTCTACAATGTACACAAGAACAGAAAAAAATATGCAGACAAACTATGGTCTCAACAACCTGAATACCAACTTTGGAACAAATTCTGGTTATTGTAAGGGAACAAGAGTAAGACTCGGACGCAGTGGCATGCTAAGTGTGGATCATAAACTTGTATTTGTCACAAAAGGGGTTGGGAGGAATCCTATCTAACCCTAATCCTAAAAAGGGTTTCCCTGCCTCAACAATAAGCAACGTCTGATTTTAAACAAAAGAGCATCCTGTGTTCAAAACCCTAAACTGACCCTACACACTAAACTCAATGGCCAGTAAAACATTGGGGTCACTACATTGCTCCATTACTAACCAGCTCGTTAGTGCAAGATTAGCAACTCTGCTGCGTCTGAGGAGCTTAGAAGGGACGAGGCAGCAAACAGAGCCGAGCGGGTCCGCAACAACAGCTGATAACAGAGTGACGCCTGACACCTGCAGGGCTCCCCCAGGCATCGGTGGTGGCGGCAGTGCCGCCGGGGTAAGGAGGAGCAAGTGAGCAAGAATTCTCCCCTTGCGAAACCTGGCCCAGAAGATATCCCCCAGACCCCCCTTGCAAAGTGCAGAGTCAGAACAGTACCCTGCAGCCCTGTCGGGGGAACGAGAAGCCAGCAGCTTGGATCAGACCCGGTCCCAGAGGTGCCGAGGAACACAGAGACGTAAGGAGGAGGAGCCGCTCCTCACTGAATAAGGCAGCCCGGGGACATGGGAGAAGGACATCACGACTTGCGCCCTAGAGGGGAAGTGAGGCTACATCCACATAGGAGGGCATACCAGGGAGGAGAACACCTAGTGGGGTGTGGAAGATCCAGATGGAGTGGAGTGGGGGCCAACATACTTTTCCCCCTACCCCTGCAAGGCAACAACTAGTAGAAGGAAGCAACAGCCCCCAGAAATAAGAGATCAAGACACATCCAAGTGACCACTGGGAGTCTGTTGGCACCCCCATTTGAACGGACATAGGAGACTGACGGGGGGAAGAGGGGTAGAAGAAGTACCGGATGCCCCTATACAACAAAGCACAACAGGGGGTCAGTGATGCTGGAAACACCCCTCCTCCATCAAGTCGGAGCCAACAAAGGAGCATAGAGAAGGGGATACATTAATATTGGATGGGAACCAGGCCATGTACCAGACCATACGAAGGAGGAACAGTAGTGACCCCTCCCATCCCCCGCCCAAGCAAGTGGAAGCGCCCAGCTGCAGAGGGGAATGGCCCACATCTATAGAATTACGTCTAAGAGCTGCACAAGAAGGCGACAACTAGGGAAGAGTGGCAAATCCCCCTAATTGTCAGATGTTTCCCCCTTTCTCACCTGACTTTGATGTTTGTTGGAATTCTTGGAAGGAGTCTTCTTGCGTACGGTTCGGGTTTTGTACAACACCGTGTGAGCGTCTTCGGGTTCCAGCGTGCGTTCAGCGTTCTACATCCAGGGACAATTGGAATCTCAGGGAAGTCCAGGAAACGAAGGTGGTGTACTCGGAGGCAGGTACACGAGATCCGGGATTCAAGGCAGCATAAGGAGGAAGGGAAGATAGAGGGGGGAAGTGAGGGTCAGGGAACCAGGAATCAGAGTTCAGCGACGGCGAACTATGGAGCACACGTCTAGCCACAGCAAGCGGTAGCGTTGAGACGCGCTGGGCCGCGGGGGCGTGAGCTCTTTATAGAACGTGCTATGTCTGACGTGGAGGCTGGTGGAGAGCGTTCTATGTTAGACGGCCATGTTGGAAGTACTACGGAGTGCAAGCCCCGTTGTGTCAAGGACCAGGAAGTCCAAAAGGGACGCATCCTACAGATCATGACACTAATCGGCAGGGGCACGTGTTAAGAACCCGACAACCAAAATAAATTGTTCAGTTGCCACACAATATGGGCCCCTGTGAAAGAATAAGAATATTCTAGATGAGAATTGGGATGCCCCTCCATGCAACTATCTGGCAAGGCTGAAAGTGGGTAGTGGAAAAGAGATATTGGGGCACAGAGAACTTGTAGCATTGATGAGCCCACAATAGAGGACAAATCATATAAGGAAGGGCCCAGGTATTGGTCTTGAGGAGGCCCCTTGATACGAGAAGGCAGAATACAGGTGTGGGGGGTTGGGGGTGGAGATACCCAGATGCCAAAACCCAAAGAGAAGGGCACCCCAGCCACAATAAGGCAAAAATCAAACTGGACAAGAAGGACAATTGGAGCGCTGCTGGCAGCAGCGAACCAAGGGCATAACAAGGGCTAAAGAAACAAGCAAAAAGGATTGTGTGGAGGCAAAAGGGAGCGCCCAAGCAAGAGAGGAGATGGCTCTCCGTAAAGATGACCTGAAGAAATGCCTCAGTGCTATGGAAGGGAGACTTACAAATACTTTCCAAGATCAGCGGGACAAATTGAGGACCTCCCTCTCTGAAGTTAAAGGGGAAGTGAAAGAGTTGATGCGACGGAACAGGGCCTTGACGAAATTTCAGATGAGGTACGGCAGAACAGTGAACTTTTGGATCAGTTTGCTAGGGTTACGCATAATTTGGAATTGCAGTCCGAGGACTTGGAGAACCGATAGCGCAGGTCCAACATTTGCGTGAAGGGCTTAAGTGAGTCCATACTGGATACAGATTTAAAGAGCACAATCCAACAATGCTTTGGGAACTTGGTGACCGACATACAACCGAAGATATATTGGTATGGACCGAGTGCATAGAGTGGGTCCAAGGAGAAGGGAGCCCGGGGCTAGACTGAGCGTTGCACTCGTTGCCCTAACCTCATACACCCTGAAGGAGAACATTCTGCGAGCCGCAAGAATGGAAGGAAGCATATCAGTAAATAGAGCATAGGTGCAACTGTACCACGACCTGGCTTTGGTGACATTACAAAAGCGACGAGATATGGATCAAGTGATACAGGCTTAATAGCGAAACAGATTACATTTACGTTTGGCTTACTCTAACTTGGACGGCGTAGAGCACAGAATCACATTGTGTGCGGAGGGACTGGCACTTCTGAACATGGTCGAAGAAGAGGGGCATGGAGAGCGACGAGCGAGGCCCTCCTCCCAATGTGTCATGCGACGGTGGGTCTAGTCTATGGGGCCTGGGAGGAGGGAGGGCATGGGGGTACAGATAAAGGTTCCACTTGGGAAAGGTCAAGGAGCAGCAGCAGAGGGGTGGGCATGGGAAGGGGTGCCTCCTAGCTGTAGTAGGTGCATTTGAGTTTAAGGTGATGAGGGTGAAGATGGGGATGGGATGATTGTATGGGCCTGGAGCGGAGGGTCGGTGGTGACGACCTCAGGTTATTTCTTAGGCCAAAGATTTGGGGTTGGTCCCCTAAGGTATCATAGGATCTTTGGCCGAGTCCAGAGATGGTTTGTTGGAGGGTGGGGGGGGTTACATTGGGGAAGTTGGGGGAGGAGGGGAACGTTGGATAGAGGTTGTGGGAAATTGCTTTGTTTTTAAGGATGGCGATCAGTATAAGCAAGACATATGCAGGCCAATTGTGCATAAGCGTTCAAGGTTGTATCATATAATGTGAGGGCATTACACTCCCCTGTAAATAATAAAAAGGTGGAAGCCCTAATAAAAAAGGAACGAGCGGATGTTATGTTGCAGGAGACACATATTAAGATGGCTGGAAAGAAAGCGCTGAAATCACGGTACTTTTCTCAAATTTCTCTGTCCAATGCGATTGGGAAGATATCTGGAGTTTTGATAGGGCTCAGGGATACATTGAGGGCTACGATTGTGCGTGCACTGGCGGATGCTGAGAGGAGGTGTCCATTTGCATTAGTGCAGATAGGACACAGATAAATCACTATGGTAACAGTGTATACACCAAACACAGGGCAAGTTGGGTTCTTGCAGGAGATAGTAGCGAAGCTGGAGGAGTTTGCAGTGGGGGAAATTATATTCACGGGGGATTTTATTTTGGCCTAGGACCCCACAATAGATGGAAGTGGGGATGCAGGGAAAGGAACTGTACTCCCAACACGGGCACTGAAGGAGAGCTTTGAATCATTGACATTATGGGATATTTGGCAGACTATAAGGGGAGAAGAAAGGGGCTACACGTGCTTCTCGCATGTGTACCAATCTTTGTCCAGAATTGATTATGTGTGGCTAACAGCTAGGCTAGGAGAGATAAAGGAAATAGATCTGGGTTCCATTTCATTGTCTGGTCATGCTCTGTTGCTAGTGACAGAGACGCAGGGAGGCGTATGGGATTATGGGCTTGGACATTTCCAACCGAGTGGTTGAATGATGCAGTGGAAGATGAGGAGATTGGGAACAAGATCTAAGAGCATTTTCATATTAACAATAATCTGTCTCACCAGAAGGGACCTGGGATGCTTTCAAGGCAGTGATACGAGGGGTATGTATTGCCTTGCGCTCTCAGCGCGAGAAGCAGAGAGGGAGAATGGAAATGGATCTGGAAGATCAATTACGGGAGGTTCAACAATCTATTGCAAAGGGTAGAACGCGGGCTCGGTATAAAAAATTGAAGGAACTCCACAGCCAATTAGAAATGCTGCAGACCCATAGGGCAGAGAGATCCTTGCTGTTTACTAAACAAAGGTATTATGTGTGAGCCAATAAGCAAATTAGATGCTGGCTCGGGAGCTGAAGGGATCAGAAGCAGCTAGGACAATATTGCAGTTAACGCAATCCGACGGCTCGAATACACCCAAATCCGAAGCTACATTGGAGGCTTTCGCCAAATATTATGAATCGTTATATGCCTTGGAGCATCCAGACCCTCAGGCAATAGATGGTAATCGCTCAGATATATATGGCAAAAAAAAGCTGTTGGAGCAGGAAGAGCTAGAAAGGGATTTAGGGAGGAAGAGGTAGCAGCAGTCATTAAGGCACTACCACAGAATAAAGCACCGGGACCAGATGGGTTCCCGGCAGCTTTCTATAAAAAGTATGCCAGGCTTCTGATCCCCAGGTTAAACAGGGTTGTTCAACACAGTGGCGGTTGGGGGAGTGGGGGGTGTGTAACATCATCCATGATGGAGGCATAATTGGTGGTATTTGGGAAATCGGGTAAAGACTTATCAAAATGTGGGTCCTAGAGACTATCACATTGATGAATATTGATGCAAAACTATACACAGGTATTTTGGTGCCACTATGGGGTGAATGGGAATAGGTATTAAATGAATAGGGATGGTACAGGCAAATTATCAAGCCCTTAACATCTGCCAGTCAATTAATAACCAAATGTCTTGTAGCATTACAATAGGTCAGGGAACGAGACAGAGGTGCCCCTTGTCGCCCCGCCTGTATGCAATATATTTCGAGCCATTTTTGGAAAAAATTAGACAAAAGTCAGCGATACATAGTATAGTATTTGGCGGGGAGGAACATAAGATAGTGGCCTTTGCAGATGATATGCTAATAACACTGACACACCCGGAACTGTCCATTCGGGCGCTCGTGGCCGAACTGGCAGTGATAGAACAAATGGCGGGGCTTAAGGTTAATATGGGAAAGTCTGAGCTGTTAGCTCTAGGTCTATCTCCAGAACAGAAGGGATTACTACCTTCCTATTCTCCATTAACGGTCGCTGCTAATTATATTAGATATATAGGGGTAAATATTACCAACGAGGTATTGCAGATGTTTGACAGCAATTACCTGCGAGGCCTCTTAACAGGTTAAAGAGGATTTGGGGAAGTGGACCCCACTCTGTATTTTATGGCTGGGTAGGGAGGCTACCATTAAGAGGGTGATGCTTCCAAGAACACTACACTTTTCAAGCTCTGCCGGTATCGGTCCCACGTGTTGTTTGTGGCACTAAACATAGTGGTCTCCAGATTTTTATGACGCAATAAACACTTGAGAGTGGCACTACGTACTCTAATGGCACAGAGAGGTGGGGGGGTGGGGTGGGCCTCCCGAACATTGTAAAATATAATGAAGCTGCACAGCCCCAGGTGCTACGAGAATGGTTTACAGGAGGGGGCCAACCCCTCGAAACCCTGGGTAAGAAAGGGCCGGGGTGTCCATTGGAGGGGGTTCTTTGGCTGCATAGACAGGATAGGCGCAAGAACACGTATATTAGTCAGGTTCTGGCAGTGGTTTGTAATGTATGGGATCGACTACTAGAAAAGAGATCTTTCTCCACACACCCGTCTCCGTTCACCCCAAATTTTGGGAATCCGCTATTCCAACTTAGGACAATACAGGGAGCGTTTGGCCAATGGTGGAAAGTGGGATGTACAAAGCTGTGAGATATGTTGCAAGGAACTGACATTTGTACGTTTGAAGAATGTAAACAACTGGGGAGTCTATTGGAGAAGAATAGAATGGAGTACTATCAAATGAGACACTGGATAGCTAGTTTAGGGGGGGAAAGCCGTAGTGGGGAGAGAGCTTACAGGGTTTGACACATTCAGGAAATAAGCAAATGGTGATGAAATTATATTCGATACTGTTGGAAGGTGAGTTGGGACAGGAATGGGTATACATGCGCAAGTGGGAAAAGACATTGAGAATGACTCTCCAATATCCCCAAACTGACATGGTCAATCCAGGTTTGGGAAGCGTGGTATAAAATGATAGTTCAGTGGTATTATACCCCAGAGAGATTGCACAACATGTTTCCTACTTCCACAGATGTGTGCCGGAGGGGATGGTGATTGAAAGGGGACTGGAGACATATCTGGTGAGAGTACCCGACATTAGGAACATTCGGGGAAGAAGTTACAGCCCAGATAAAGACAACAGGAACCCCCAAATGTAAACTTGACGCCCAGGGAACGGATGTGCGGTTTATTTGACCCAGAGATCCACCTGCCTACTAGAGCACATAGCAAAGCCTTGATGCGAATGGTAATAGAGGCATAGTTGGTGATAGTGTATTGTTGGAAATAGAGGCGGCCACCCTCGATACGGGACTGGCTGTTTAAATTGTGGGGGTTTATGACAATGGAACGGATGACTTATAACCTGCAAGTGGAAAGGTTGAGATTCCAAAGTGAATGGGCAATGGTTTTGGACTTTCTTAAAAGGGACTATGTACGGCAATGGTGCCCTCACAACTTAAGAATATTGAACATTATGTAATTGTATAATGCGGAACTGATGGCATACGATATGGAAAAGATGGTACCACAACCCTGTTCAGGCGGGGGTGGTAAGATAAGGGGATGTCTTTTTTCATTTCAAAATGTCAATAACAATATATTTCAAAAAAGCAATAACAAGCGGGAAGAAATGCAAGTGCCTGGGTGCAGTTTGAGGACATGTGTTTTGCAAAGGATAGAACTAAGGGATTTAAGGGGGCGAAGGCTAGGAGGGGCTATGACAGTTATTAATTGCTTTATAACAAACGGGATCAGATAAAGATAACGCTAGTAGAGTTGTGTGTATTCACACACTGTGCGGCACCAGGCGGTTCGTGCATCCACAAGTAATGACATCTGCAGATCTTTGCTCAATCAATAAAAATTACTTTGCTTGTGGAACCCTAAAAAGAAAGCAAAAAAAATAAAGTCACGGCTCCCATCGGCCAGAACTGGGATCGTGCTCTCCCTTGGGTTCTCATGGTATTGACAGACACGCCTCAGTCTTCCAACCCAGAACCTTTCTTGACCTGGTCCGGGAGGACTGGGAAGAACAGGACGAGGAACAACCCTTGACGCATTACATTTTCAAGTTGAAGTGACTCATGGAACAACTTAGGTCTTTGGCACACTCTAACCTACGATGGGCACAGTTAGTTCAAGAAGGACACTAGAACCGGAGAAGCCGAATGCAGTCTTTCAAGACAGGAGACTGTGTCTTGGATCTGCTACCGACGAGTCACAACAAAATGCTGCCCCTTTGGAGCGGCCCCTATAGCATCACATCCATCCTTGGACCAGTAAACTATTTGGAAGATCAACGCGAAAAGGAGAACTATCATGTGAATCTCCTCAAGGAGTGGAGAGAATTCCCCAACCAGACAACTGTTCTGTGCTCCAAATAACATACCAAAGGAACAGTTACCCCCTTGTGACCCTTCTGGGTTACCAGAAGTCCTTGAACCCTCAGCAACTACGAGAACTACATGAGACCTGTATGCATCAGTGTTTTCTGGCCTTCCTGGTAGAACAAGTCTAGTTGAACACTGCTTTGATACCATCCCAGGGCAGATGGTTAGGGTTCATCCCTACCGGATATCTGCAGCAAGAAGAGGTGCAGTCAAGGCGAAAGTGGAGGGGATGCTCAAACTGAACATTAGCGAACCCTCAGACAGCCCTTGGACCTCTCGAATCGTTCGGGTACCAAAACCCGACAGAACAACAAGGTTTTGTATGGACTTCCTCCGGTTGAACCAGATATCTACCTACAAAGCGTACTCAATGCCGAGGGTCGACAAACTTCTAGAAGGCCTAGGTTGCCCCTCCTATTTGAGTGCCATCGACTTTACCAAAGGATATTGGCAGATTCCCTTATGTGAGCAGGATTTGAAAAGACTATCTTCGCCACTCCTAGCAGACTCTCAATTTACGGTTCTCCCTTTTGGCCTGCACGGGGCACCTGCCACGTTCCAGTCCCTTATGGATAAGATATTGGCCCCTCGCAGGGAATATAGCTCTGCGTACCTCGACTACATAGCTGTCTTCAAGGGAACCTGGTCAGAACACTTGTTGCAACAGCGAAATGTGGTCACAGCCTTACAGGCTGCAGGTCTTCACATCAACCCAAAAAAAAAACCTACTAGGCTCTACCCAGACTCGTTATCTGGGATACACCGTCGGAGGGGGATTGATCAAACCTCAGCTCGACAAGGTAGAGGCCATCCTCCGACTCCCTCTCCCCAGTAGCAAGAAAGCCATACGGCCTTCCTTTGGTTTGTCGGCTACTACCAGCGTTTTATTCCTATGTTTTCTATCATAGTGGCCCCCTTGACCGCCGCCCTCAAACCTTCCCATTCAGGGGACCTCTATACAGACAGAACTGCTATACATGCCTTTGAGAAATTGAAAGAAGTCATCTCTGGCACACCTGCTCTGCGATGTCCAGAGTTCGATCAGCCTTTCTATCTACAGACTGACGCATCAGGAAACGGACTGGGTGCCGTCTTGTCCCAGGGTTCTGAAGATTGTCTATACCCAGTCGCCTATCAGTACGAAGTTGCTTCCGCACGAACTGCCGTACTCCACCATTGAAAAAGAGTGCCTGGCCATCAAGTGGGCGGTGGAAGTCCTCCGATACTATTTTTTAGGCCGATCTTTCACCATCTTTATGGATCACGCACCTCTCCAGTGGCTGGCCACACAGAAGGACTCCAACCACCGAGTGATGCGGTGGTTCCTGACCTTGCCGCCCTTTATGTTTCAGACTATGCATATGCCTGCTGCCTTCCAGTTTATTTATTTTTTTGTATTTATTTGCATTTATAAAGCGTACAGAGCTGCCCTGAGGCATCATGGCACTGTTACAGAAGGCTTGAGCTTAACATACAAAGGCTTGAGCTTAACATAGGTAGGATGAAACAATAGGTAGCATTAGTACAGTGACAGATGGTAAGGGACCGAGTAGTCCAAGCGTTTATGCTTGCTGTGGTTACAGTGCAAGCTTAACTGTACATGTTGGTTCGAGACAATTAGCAGAATAGAAAGGTTTTTAGGTTTTTGCGAAAGGAGGTGTATGTTTTTTCATTCCTTAGTGATGTTGGCAGGGCATTCCAATTTTTGGGAGCGAGGTGTTGGAAGCTAGACCCTCCTGCTCTAATTCTTTTGAACGTGGGAACATAGATCTGGTTGGCGAGGTGTGCTCTGGTGGGTCTCTTGGAGGTGTTAAGTGTGATTCTTTCTGAAAGGTAGGGTGGGGCATCTGAAGTAAGGCATCTGTGTGTGATGGCCATGGCTTTGAAGAGAATGCGTTCTTTTACCGGTAGCCAATGGGCATCTTTCCTAGCTTGAGAGATGTGCTCCCTTTTTCGGAATGGTCAGCGCTGCCCGGAGCGCATTATTTTGCGTGATTTGAAGTTTTTTTAGGTTGCTGACAGAGGTGCCTAGAAAAAGGGCATTACAATAGTCCAATTTGGTACCTATTGTGGCTCTGGCGATGGATAGGCAGTTTTTGGTGGAGAGAAACGGCTTGACTGCGTTGATCACCTTGGTGGTGAGTGCTGAAGAGGAGGCTATAGCGTTGACCTGGCGGGACATGGATAGTGTGGCATCTAGGTGCACACCTAGGGTTTTGACAGTCTTGGAAACTGTGATGATGAGGTTATCGATGTTAAAGGATTTATATTGTGGGGGGAGGTTGTTGCATGTTTCGCTACTCCCTACTATGAGGATCTCAGTTTTATCCCCGTTTAAGCAGAGGCCGTTGGCAGCCATCCAGGTTTGGATGGCTGTGTAGATTTTGGTTAGTGCGGTCACATCTTCTTCATATGTCCCACTTAGTGGGAGTAGTACCTGCGTCCGCGTAGTTGGTGTAAGCTATGTTGCGACTGTCGAGATCATTGAAGAGTGGGAGGGTAAATATGTTGTAGCGTGTAGGGGCGGTGCAGGAGCCCTGGGGGACTCTGCAGTGGATGATGGTAGGGGTTGCCGAGGCAGTGTCCGAGAAGACCTTCATGAGTCTACCATTCAGAAATGAGGCCGCCCAGGCGATAGCTTCTGGGGAGAAGTGCGCTTCATTTTTTAGGTGCATGCCTAGGATATCGTGGTTGACGAGGTCAAAGCGGCGGACAGATCCAATAGGAAGAGGAGTTCCGGTTTGCCTTTGCCCATGATGCCACCAAGTTGTATTTTTAAGTCGAGTAGGGCTGATTCTGTCCCGTGACCTGGTCGGAATCCTGACTGTCTTTTGCCTAGGATATGATTGGTTTCAAGATAGTCTTGGATTTGCGTGTAGGCAACTTTATCCAAGATCTTAAGCAAGAAGGGCACGGTGGTGATGGGCCTATAGTTATTGGCAACTTCTGGGTCAAGGGTAGGTTTCTTTTGAAGGGGGCGTACCCAGGCTTCTTTTAGATTGTCTGGAACTGTGTTGGAGTTGAAGGAGGCATTAATGAAGGATTTGAGAAAGGGGGCGAGTGTTTCAGTGCAATCTTTTATGAGACTGGCTGGACACGGGTCTCCTTTGCAGTTGGATGGTTTAATCTTGTCAATGACCTCCTGTTCTGTTACTTCCCTGAATTTGAAGGGGGTTAAGGGGGCTTTGGCTGGAGGGGGCACAGGGCTGGGGGTGTGCAAGTGGTCGGCAGTGGTAGTGGATTCGAGGTGCTGCGATAGATTTTTGTGGTGCTCCTTAATTTTAACTTGTAGGAGTTGGTTGCTGATTACTTGTCCTGTGCCATCCACCTGCCCGAACGGCCTGGTCCCTTGGTGGGGGTTTGTGATGGGGCAGCCAGGCTCCCCTATGTTTCCGACGACCTGCCTGGTTCTTGTAGTATTGCAACCCCTACTTCTGTACTATGCGGGGATCTACAATATGGGACTCCGTTTTCCACCCAAGGAGTCCTTCATCCACGTCGGCCATTCATGTCAGTCGTGCCGATGCTAACTGACTTTTCCAGGAATCCAAATGACTTGTCGATTCATGAACGCTTACCTACCGACAGCTCTCGCCTTCCGATCGATGACTTAGGGGGCAGTCGGTGGTCAGCACGCCAAGCGTGCTGTGTCGGGAATGGCACACAGAGGCAGTTGTAATCTCCCGCTACATGCGTAGGGGGTGGGCAAGGGGCGATACCTGGAGCACAGGTACCGTCGATCCACCTGGTTGGTCTGTTTCAGGCGGCCTGTCTATAAATACGATTGATGACGGAGCTCCATCGCCTTACTGTTCTCCCTTTCACAGGAGACCAATGTCGAAAGAGCTGCCATCCAGACCTGGGCTTACGAGGACTGAGAAAGGCATAGTTAGGAGAATATATCCTTACCTGCCTGGAGCCCGTTGAAGTACTAGTGGTAGAGTCTGAAGCAAGACTCAATAACAACCTACTTTTGTCAACCTAAATAAACAAAATTTTGTTTACTACAGCAAGGCTCCGTCCCTCATTCCTTCATACATGTCCAATGGTGCATGCTGACATCCTCCAACTACATCAGTGCGAGGTTGTCTGAGTGCATAACGTCTCTCATACCTTCCTTGGGATATTGGGATTATACCTGGTGCCATGCACAGAGTCTTCCTGCCTTACTTCCAGTAGGACCGAGGTGAGGGGGCAGGCACTAGAGATGACATCATCTGCTCCTCTACATTCCCCCCTCTGGTTGAGTCCTCGACCACCTCCTCAATCTTCTTCACCTTCTCTTCACACTGTGGCTTCTTTGGAATCCATATCTTGGTCACCCCCTCAGGTCACCTGCATTCTTTTTGTGCTCATCCACACTCCAAATCATATAACAGCACTTCCGGGATGGTGGACAGAAAACCCAAGTCGTATATAATTCTTATGATCCTTAGGATAATAGAACTTCGTTCCTGGGGGTGCCAAGGGGATTCCTTTTGCGTGTTCACAGATGGTGCTCTCGTTTTGCATGTGTTCACCAGTTTCAGCATTTATATCGATCATTATCTTCGTCCCAATAGCTTTATTTGCTGTCTTTTGACATTGTCCAATAATAATTCTCACAATACAGAATCCCAAAATCACCAACACTAGTATTGCTCCTAGTAGCTTTAAGGCATTCGCCATCCAGGTCGGAATCCAGGAAAATAAGGACGAGAACCAGACATCTCCTTCAGTCTCATCTACTTCTTCCATCTTCGCATGTAGATTTCACAATGTCGTTATTGCCTCTGTCAGAGTTCCATTTTCTCCATCAAGGGCAGGTATGTATGTACAGCGAGAAGGCCGATCTTGATGAAAACGCCTCCTTCCATTGCTGTAATCAGGTCCAAGACATACCTCTTCTGGAGGGTCATCAATCAAATGCCCATTAATTCTTCTCGAATTGCATTGAATTATTTTATGGTTGTGTTAATTGTTTGTAGCAGCTCCCATCTGGTAACCTGTAACCACTTGGCATTCACTGCAGTCTGGAGTCCTGGCATAAATATAGATGTAGCATTGCTGTCTTGCCAAATAGTGTATGCTCATCTGGAATGTGGTCGTAAGCTTGTATCAATTTTGCTGAGAAACAGTTCTTTCTTTTCAGCCGAAAAAGGATAAGCAACCTCTTCTTTCTTTGTTGTGCATCCATTTTTGCAAAGATTTCAATTTGTAGATCACTTTGGGGAATCACCAATGCAGGAACATGCAGGATCACTATGGAACATATTCTTCCCCAATTCTTAGGCAGCTGTATATAAGCTTTGGATCCACATGCCCAATAGTGGTCCATCAGCACAGAAGTTCCTCCATTCATTACTGGAACATCAATAATCTGCTGGAATTCTATATTTTCTCCAACTTTAATCATCGCCTATTTCGAAAGCACATTGTGGCATTCTTTATTGGTAATATGGATACAGGTCCTGCTTCATCATTGATCCAGGTTAATAGTTTTGAATACTTAGCCCATGCTTTCAGACATTCATCGTTTACTATTAGTACAATCCGTAATGGTGCTGTCCTTAATAACTGCACTGCAAGCTAACATTCCATCTTCCCATCTTCTACTGGTTGCCACTCATCCATATACCAATATCTGAGGTCTTTCCCAACATCAGGGCAATCCTGGCGTTTCCCAATTATCTGCACAGTTCAATTGTTTCTGCTCGACTAGCCTTATGTGGTCTCCAGACATGTCACCATGTGCATACAAGAGCATTTGTCTTATCCAAGCTGGATCCTTTTCCATTTCTTGTGTCTTCATATATTCATCTTCATATGAGAATGTCTTTCTTGACCTCCATCTTAGGGTTGCCCATTTTCCGTCGAATTGTCCTCTCGTTTTACAAGCAGTTAGATGGCTGAGACACTTTGCATCATGTAAAGGTATTTCTTTGTTTATTTTTATTTTTTATTTCACAGGTCAATTAGTTTGCAATTGAAAACTTTGAACCCCTTCCATTTTAAAAGAAACATGTTCCAAAAAGAACAAAAAACAAAAAGGCGGAAGCAAGGGCCTCTGTAATCACAAAAATGTTCAGGTGTCAGGGCTCTCTACCAAATTAGACTTTTTGAAATTCAGTTTGTGTTAATGCATCTTTCACTACATTTTCCCGGTTAACTGGCGATTAGACGTCCTGCAGCAATTGTTCAAGTCTTTTGAGAATGGTTATTACCAGTCTAACCAAAGCCAAGTTGGCGCTGATTTTCTCCCCTTCAATCAGGGTTCTCCACCAGTCGTCAATGTCTCTATAGTTGTATTTTCTCAGGATGTCTCCTATGCAGATTTCTCTTTCATGTCTCAATCCTTTGCAGATTAACATCAAATGTTTCAACGATTCTACAGTGAGCGCATCCATCTAGAGAACACTTGACGCACGAGAAACTTGGCAGCGCATGTAGCATCAGGGTGTGTAAATGGAACTGCCTCGATCCATCTGGAAAAAGGACGTACTACTACCATTGCATACTTCTAATCTATATGTAGATGCTGAAACGGACCATTAGGCCTTGGGATTGCTCCTCTCACTGTTCTTAAGGTATGTCCTGCTGTGAACTTCTGACTTACAATACAGTTCACAATACACTGTGCAACATGTTCTAATAACTGGTAAAATCGATCCTCTGTGATCGTAGCAGCAAGACTCTCTCTTGCCATATGCGCAAGGTAGTGAAGCTGCTCAAACGTCCCCTTTAATAATGCTAGAGGCATAACTGGCTGTCCAGTGCTGTCCTGCCGCCATGTAGCCTCAGTGGGGGATAAAGGACACCCCCTGCCTCTTCCACAAATCCTGTTCTTCCTGTGGTGCTCGACCTTGTAGCTCAATTAACTGTACAATGGATAACATGTTAAACCCTTCTGTCATTACCGTGGACCGTCCTGACAATTTTTAACACACTGTACAACAAAATCAGAAATGCTTGGGAAATATGCTGCCCTTTTGGCTTCTACATCTGCGGCTTCGTTACCGCGAGAAATCAAATCTGCACTTTTAGTATGGGCTGCGCACTTCACAACTGTGAGAGCCAATGGAAGCTTCGATACTTTAATAAGCATATCCAATAGCGGTGTATGTTGCACTAGTGGGCCATCTGCGCAAGGAAACCCCTCCTTTTTCAGTGTGAAAATACTGCATGTGCAGTTGATGTCACATAGGCGGAGTCAGAGTGCACGGTCACTTCCTCATCCTCACATCTGGAATGTGGCGATAGGCGCCACTAATTCTACAGCCTGTACTGAACAATGCAAAGGCAGTCTCTCACTTATCACTACCTCAAATTCACCATTCTTTTTTAACTTAACTACTGCCGTCCCAGTACTGCCAGTTGTTTGATACTTTTTCAAGAACCCTCAATAAAGGGAACTGCCCCCCCCTTGAGGGCATTTTCTCCAACATGGGGAATATCATCATAGAACTAAGTATACGTTGTGCAGTCATGTTCATGGTCCTCTTTTCCTACTAACTCGGCTAGAAATATCGCTGGATTCACTGGTCTACATCTAACCATTTTGATTGCCAGATTCAAAATAATGACTTCATATTCTGATGCTCTTTGTGTAGTCAACCTGCTTTTGGGTTTCTCTAGAGTAGCAAATAAGGAGTGCTCGACAAATAACGTAATTGTGCACCCCATTGTAATACTTGCAGCTTTTTCGATTGCAAAAGCGTCAGCAGCTAATGCTTGTTCACATGGATAACGTCTTTTCATCACTGGGTCTAAAATCCCACTGTAGCAAGTTAACGGTTTATGTCCATGTCCTAATGTCGTTTTCTGTGTAAGAATTGCTGTCATACCTCTCCATTTGAGTGTGAAACCAAATACAATTCTTCTATTGCAATCTAGAATTCCTAACAGAGGGATTGTGCAAATTGCTCTTTTTAATTCTTCAAATTCCTCAATCATTTCCTCTGTCCATGTTATTTTATTCTTGCCCATCTGTACTTCATTGAGTCCTTTTAAAAGTGGTCGAAGGTATGCACTATAATCAAAAACCCAGGCCGTACATTAATTATATATGCCTAAGAATTGTTGCATCTCCTTTACTTTCTCCCGTTCAATATTTTGAATTGCCTCTGCTCTTTCAGGTGTCACTTTCCTTCCATCTTGAGAAATCAGCTGTCCTATATACAGGACCTCTTCCTGCCAATATTGAAGCTTCTCCGTGTCTACCTTGTATCCTTTCTCGGCTAGTATTTTCATGAGTCGAACTGAGTCTTCTGTGCATCTTTCTTCAGTCTCGCTGCACACTAATAGGTCATCTACGTACTGAATTATTGCACTCTCAAGCTGTACATCACCTAGGTCCATCTGGAGGACCATGTTAAAGATTGAGGGGGACTCAGAGTTCCCCTGAGGCAAACGAGTATGTTCTCGGTGCGTATTTCTATAAAAAAAATTAAGTCAGACATTGTGAGTCCTCATGAAGGGGAACTGAGAAGAACGTGTTGTTTAAATCTATGACTGTAAAATATTTAGCTATGGCTGGAATATTGCATGATATTGTAGCTGGATTTGGAACTAGAGAAACACTACTTCAACAATATTAAGATGGTGGAGATCCTGAATAAATCTCTCTGACCCCCTTTCAATTTCTTCACGAGGTACACAGCCGTGTTGCATGGGGAATCTGATGGTACCAATATCCTTTGCTGCATTAAAGCGGAAATGGTTTCAAATACACCCTCAACTGCTCCCGTAGACATGGGGTACTGCTCTGCTCGTGGCAGGATAGGTACAGGCTTGAGCTTGATTTTAACTGCTTCTACTCCTCTCAGTAGACAACATCATAAGGACTACTAGTCCACAGGATGCTTGGCACCTTTCCTAAATATCCTGAAAAAATAATGGTTTCTTTCTCACTAATACCATTCCCTGTGGTATGTCTCTATTCTCTATTTTGATCCAGTAAGACTTATAAAGAATACTATATAACCGAGAAATGCGACAGGAGTGCTGATTTGCCTGCCTGGACCCTTGTTGCCTGAGACTCTTACCTTGTGTGTGTGGTACGCTGGAGAAGTTATTCAATTTCATTTATTGATCTGACATGGTCTACTCATACATATAGCTAACAATGTGCGGTTTATTTTTATTTTAGGGGTGTATTTTTGAACTGTCGACTTTGAAACCTTTGGTGTCACCCCTTTTTCCAAGAATTACATATCAGCACTGTGCACGCGCAACCAAGAAGTGCGATGGAAGTGCTGCTTTGCTGTGTAGCTGGCAGCTGCCCCCCCTCCACTTCGCTCGACTTTGCTTGTTGTTATACATTGTAGGTAAGCCTAAGATTTCTGGCTTTGTATATCATTTACCTGTACGTAACACCTTTACCATTACTATTGTCTGTGATCCCATATGGGGACACCTAAAATAACTAACAAGGCTTCCGGCGTGTATACACACAAACTCTGCAATGCCGACTTGTTTAATTAATCCAAAATTGGGACTTCCATCCCAGCATACACCTAAGAGAATCCCTTCTAATGTTAACAAGAGCAAAGTCACAAATGCATCAGGGCTTGTGCCGCCAAAGATGCACACGGTACATACACACAGTTTCTATCATGTGGAATCAACGATGGCCAGCTCGTCAACACCGGGCAATTTACAAAAACCTTCCAACTCAGTCACACCCCCATTGGTTTCAGCTCACAACCACGACTGTCCGGCCAGGGCTTGGCTCCTACCCCCGACTCCCTGATAGAGACTGGTTTTGAGTGTATTTATTTAGCTGCTTACAACGCTGATGATGCAGATTCCAATGAACCTAAACAACTCCCCATCTTAGCTAAAACGAATGAATGTCAACCGAACAGAAGTTCAAACGGGGAGATCATTAGAGAAACCAGCGCAGTTGATCTAAATACAACTCAAACCCACAGCTTGGCGAAGGAACCAATAGTGCTGTCTGTACAACATGTTAGTGTGCATTCTCATACAACATCACCAAATAATGAGTATAGACTATCACAATCTCCAATCACGTGTGTGCACTCTTGAGCATAAGGTAACACAAAACTCTTCTGTGTTATCTACCTTATTTACTAAACCGACTTCTAGGAAAAAACAAGCAGTGCCTTATTCTCGAGATCTACCGTCTCCCCACTCCTTTACCTCCCCACAAGCAAATCTCACATTAACAACAATGAACATGACACTCATGTTTGACTAAAGTTTGAAATAGTAGACAAACTCAATCACCAAACTACTTTAATTACTCAATTACTATAATGTGATCTATCGATTGGACTGAATAATTCTGTCCATGCGGAATTCAGTCAACCTGCTGGCTTGTGTCCAACAGGTGGAAACAGTGCTCAATCAATAATGACAATTTGTCCGCAAAAGAGTAAGTATAATTGCCCAGTGACTGCGACACGGGAGTTAACATCTCTATCTAAAACACCACAAATGGTCTCGGCAGTGACAGATGAGATAGAGCAAACTACTGATGCCACACAACTACTTGTGCAACACGCCGAAGATGTGACTGCTCCCACTGTTAAACCAAAGAACTAAACATTCATTTTTACTCCAAAAGGAATTTAAAAAATCAAAACCTCAGCAAAAAACAAAGAAAACTAAAAATATCACAAGTACTTCAATACAAGCTCATTGTTCATCAAAGCATTTTATTCACGCAGTGACTTTACCAAATAAGCAGGCCGAATCGACCAAGAAAGCGTCCTCAAAAAAATATGAGACAATTTCCTTGAACAGAAAAATCAATGCAGTCAAGACTCAGGCTAATCATCTAAGCTATCAGCCACTGGATGACTTGATATTGGAAGTAGATAATCACATGTGTACTTTATCCACAGAGCCAATGCCCGTCAGGGTTTCTCCCTCACGGCCTGAAAATATACAACAGGCTCCTATCATGATCACACATAATCATGGTTTCCGAACGTCGCAGTCTGAGCAGAACAAAGCATCATAACCAAAACCATATAACCAGGTTAACTGTGCTGATTTTGATCTGTTGCAGACCCAAGCTAAGTGTGAATTATCACAACCGGCTCCACCAACTCAAAAGCAATTCAGCGATGTAAAATACAACAAGTTCTTTTTACCATTGCCAACTCGAGAAAAGAAACAGTGCGAGAGAATATACTAAACAAACTAAAGGTAACATGTTACTCTATCATCAGTTAATAATACAATGTCGCCGTAAACCATTTCCAACATATGATCTAAACAGTGCAAGTGTACTTAAAAAGAATTCCGATATTCTGTGTCTTGAGGACATTAGATCCTCTAATATTGATCAAATAGAATTCGTGATAGAGTCAGACTTATCTATAGCTAGAATTTGGATGCAGTCGGGTGCAATCAGAAACATGATATGGCAGGTTCTAACTGAATTGCATCAATTGGGATTTCTAATCATTAAAAATACCTTATCAGATACCCCCCTGGCAATTGATAGTCTTAATGGACCACAACAGATAACTGTAGTGCCTACTTTGTTGCAAATCACTTGTTCAGAGAACCTGGAACCAACATCCACCGCCACCCTGGCTGCGGCTCACTATCTAGAAATTCACGTAACCTGACAGTAAACAACATCCTCCCCCTGCTCCACACCATCTCCTCACATTTTAATACTCAAAAGAACGATCCATCAGATGTGGTAGAACTATATAACCTAACCCTCCCCTCCATGCAGCCCTAAACAAAATTGCACCCCTAGCATTATGTAAACCCAAACCACTAGCACATCTATACTCCAAATCTGAAATCCTTACATAACACTAAAATAGCTGATGAATCCTATTGGAAAAAATCCCCCTCAGAACAGAACAAAGCCACCTTTTCAACAGCTTCAAATGACTATAAATTGGCAATCAATCAGAACAAAAACGCCACTTTTAATGAAAGACCTTCAAACGCCAAATCAGAATCTAAGGAACTATTTACCATTTTAAGGGAACTTGAGTCCCCAGTGACACCACCAGAAAGCTGCATCAAAGACGAGAGTTGGTGCGCTAGCATCCAAAAAGCTATACTAAACAAAATAGCCCTTCATCAAACAAAAATTGAAAAAAAAAAATCAGTCTGAAGCCTGCCCCATTGCAACAGACGCCTAACCCATTTGTCCCCTATGATTTCATACCGTTCTCCAACATTGAAACCGCCAAAATCATATCTAATCTCAAACCCGCTAGATGTCAGGGCGACATTTGTTCAGCCATGCTCAACAAAGATTGTGCGACTGAAATGACTCCCTACATCACCAAATTAACCAACGCCTCTTTCGAAAGCGGCATAGTCCCCACCAACCTCAAAGATGGTTGGGTCCTCACGCTGCTAAAAAAAACCTACACTAGACCCCACATTACAACTAACTATTGACCAATAACTATACTGCCATTCCTACTCAAAATTTTGGATAGAGCAGCTTATCTGCAAATCCAAAACCACTTGGAAACAAACAATTTACTTGGCACCCGGCAATCTGGCTTCCAACCCAGACATGGCAAGGAGACAGCTCTACTAGATCTTAAAATCCAAATGGATGAGCTGAAAGACAACAGCAATTTAGCACTTCTCCTCCTGCTACACCCATCAGCGACCTTAGACTTAGTAGACCATAACATACTGTGCAACCACCTAGCCTCAGCCGCACAATTCTCACTCAAAGCCATCAAATGGACTCAGTCCTTCCTCTCAGACAGAACCATGAGAGTCTTCTCTCCTACCGCAGTGGCAGAGCCAGCCCCGGTCACCTGTGGGGTACCTCAAGACTCCTGTGTATCCTCCACTGTTTACAAAATTTTCACCAAGCCTCTAATCGACCGGCTTGATGATTTGGGTGTCACTTACACTAATTATGCAGATGACACCCAAATCCTCATACCCATTACTGGCTTGCACAATACCGACACTAACTCACTCAACACCATCTACCAAACCATCCAAGCCTGGATGGCGCAACACGGGCTGTGGCTGAATGATGATAAAACCAAGCTCCTCCTCATTGGCTCCCAACCACGTCTCAACAAACTCTCCAAAGCATTCCAATCCTTCAACATTGATGGTAACATCATTAAAGTCTCAAAAGAAGTAAAAACCCTAGGACTTTACCTCAACTCCACCCTGACCCTCACCAGACAAGTTAACGCCACAGATTCTGCTGCAGCATGCACTTCCATGCTTATTAACGCCTGCAGGCCCTTCTTCTCTCCAGATAGCTGCACCACCCTTGCGAGAACCCTGATTTTGTTGAGACTGGATTACTGCAATGCCCTCTATGCGGGCACCAAGATCCAGAATATAAAAAAAAACTGCAGGTCATCCAAAACAACGCCATAAGAGCAGCTCTCAACATTCCAAAAACAACTCACATCTCATCCATTAGACTCAACGCCCACTGTTTATTTACCCATACTTGAGAGAATCTGCTTCAAAACACTCTCCCTTTCCCACAAATGCATACACAAGCAAGCCCCCAAATACCTAACAGACAAATTCACACCTAAACACTCCAGCAGACCTACTCGTTCAGTTTACGGGCATTGCCTCATTACTCTTCGCTTCAAGCTGCAGAATACTGGTGGCAGTAGCTTCCCAATGGTTGCAGCCAAATCTTGGAACAACCCACCAGTGGCCCCAAGATCGGAAGCCTCTTATTGGACCATCCGGAAACACCTTAAAACGTGGTTATTTACACAGGAGCTACAAACAAAAGAAAATGCATGCATTCATACTACAATCCTATCACAAGCTACATAGTACTACCTCTACATTGTAAATAATGTATCACTGTACATATCGTCACAGGAAATTCTGTAACCTAGTAAGCTTAAATTACCTTACCACCACTGTATCTTATGTCTTTCGTCTAACTATGCAACCTCTGTAACCTGCATATCTATGTAACCCTATACGCTTGGACAGAACCTGTAACACTACTTGTGTTTAATGTCAAGTGCAGCACCTAGATGCCCTCGGGCTTGGTGCGCTATATAAATTGCAAAATAAATAAATGGGACAAACCTTAAAACAGTTCATGAGTACCGATATTTAGGAGTCAATATTAACGATCACAAGATTTACCTTCATTATGTACTAGAAATTACATCAAAAGTATTGACAGCCATATCACAGGCACGAATTATCCATGCTAGATATGGTAAATTCTCCTGTGCTCCCATATTGACCTTTTATACCCAAAATGTTGTACCAATAATACTCTATGGTGCTGAAATGAAACAGTGGAAGGCAGAATATTACTGGATCAAACTAGAAGGATTGTTTTGGAGGCGTGTTTTCTCTCTTCCAAATGGACTTCCCATACCTATATTAAGACACAAGCTGGGTTTACAATCATTATTCAGTTCCTATAAATGGAAAATGTGTTCCATCTGCAGGAAGTGTATGAATGCATCAAACTCAAATACATTGATACAATTTCTTTCTATGTACATTAGAACTTCTATGCACCCATTTGTTCAAGAATGGAGAATAGAACTTAACAAGGTTATTGACTCAACTGGTATATAGCATGAGTTATTAGTGACTAATCCAACGCAAGCAAAAACTAAGTTAATCCAGCAAGACTGGATTAACACGCACCAAGCCTGTTTAAACTATGTAGACTTTCAGAACAATCCATTCAGCCACAAAAGATATAGACCCGAATCCTATTTACTAAAATGTCCTTCTCCAGTATACAGAAACGTCTTTATGTGATTCAGATTCCATCTTTGGCCTACAAATGAACTGTTCGCCAAATGGAAAAAAAATACGGAAAGAAAACAATGTATGTTGGTTTTGCAAAATACTAACCCAATCTTAATCTGTTAAGCATTTAATAAAAGAATGCTCTTCATTGAACACCAAACGAGCACACTATCTGAAAGAACATTTCAAGCAACTACAAATTTTCAGTAGAGAAATAATGTGGAATGAAATCTTCTCCTCAAAAAGATTGGTGGTTAGGATTGCTATTGTTAAATTCCTATTGTCTTTGCAATAACAACAAATGCAATAATGACGCATTTTATTTTGAATTTGATAGACAACTTGAACATCGATCTGGAACGTCCTAAGACTGATTAACATTTTGACATTAATGTTATACAGATTGTGCAGACTGATTAATCAAATGTGTGCAATGTTGTTATATCTGAAGTGGTTCTAATTCTTATTTTCTTTCTTTCTCTTTTAATAATGTGTACATTAGGAGTTATTTTATTAAGCATATTAATTTCTTTTAATATTTTATAACGATATGTCACAACAAATTGAAAGGTTGATGTGTTTCTTCTTTTTCAACCAAATCAATTAAAATAATAATAATAATAATAATAATACTAATTCATTGTCTGAATAGTCAACTCTAAACAACTCCTCATCTTTCAAATCTGTCAGTCTATATCCTTCACTAAGGGCTATCACTGCTCTCCATCCTCTTCCCTCATCATCTGGTCCATGGACAACCAACCTTTCTTCTCTGACTGCTGCTCCTTCTAACTCTATGGGAATTATCTGTCAGTCTTCACCATGCTTAGGTATTTCGGGTCTAAACAAAAGTTCATCAACTATTGTTAATATTTTACCCACTGATCTGTGAAGCCATGTTAGCAAAATAGTCACTCCATACAAAAATACTTCTGGGTCTACAGGAACCCCTCTGGCCTACAAATGCCAATATTAACTCTCTTATGTTTAAAAGATGTATTCCTGGAAAGGAACACACAATCCCTTTATTAGTAAAAGATATTGTCATGTTTAATTTTCTCATCAAATCACGTCCTATTAACTGGTGGCTGTCGAGAAAACAATTGTGGCATAGACACAAATTTGTTCGCTACTGCCCGACGTGCGATCTGCACTCATGTACAACTGGCCTTCTGGTGATTCCTGTCTGTAGGCGTGCTAGGGTGGGGGACGAGCTTTCTCAGTGACAGCGGCCAGAATGTGGAATGCCCTGCCACCCGCATTAATACAGATAGTGGATCATCTGGAATTTAGACAGTTCCTCAAAATGTTTCTATTCGAGAGCAGAACGAGGTGGACCATATTGTGGTTTCCTAGCACCAAGATGCCTTGTGGTGGAAGTGTGCTCTATAAATCCTTATAACATGACATGTTCTCCTATGGAAATTGGTAATTCGTCAGTAAAAAGGAACTAAACCAGTTGCTCCAGAGAAGGCCGGAGAATTCATGGCAATATCAGATATTGGGTATTTGCCCTCTCAAACACAGGTACGAGTCGCTCCAGTGTCTACAAGAAATTAAAATGTCTTGCCTCCTATCGTTACCCGGTCCCTTGGTTCCTCTTGAGGGGTCTGGTATCACTGATAGTACTGAGCACATCAGGTTGCTCTGTAGGCTGTCCTATTGTGGATATAATAATTCATCGAAGTACCCATTAAAGGATTTCCTCCTACAACGGCCCTACTCCCTATCCTAGGCGTGGATGTTTGGGGGCTCCTACATACGTGTTCCATTGTGGTGATGCTGCTTGTTGTGTCGTTACTTGCTGTGTTTGTATAGGCGCTTGCTGTAGATACCCTCATGGCATCTGTACTTGTGCTGGACTCTGTTGTGCCTGCTGTATTTGCGGCGCATGTGTCTGATTCTGTGTGTCATCTTGGGCATAATACTCCTGTGGTTCTGTATTATACTGTGGCGAATAGCCTATCCCCCTCTTGGAGCCTGCAAGTTCTGCTGCATGCACCCTCTACTCCTGCATGTTCGGGCTATGTGTCTCCTTCTCCCCAATTCCAACATTGCTGCAGCTGTCTCCATTAAAGCCTCCTCCTCCTTGATGGCTTTGAAATCCCCCTCATCGCGAATTCCATCTGCGTTGTGTCAAACAATGTTATCCACCTTGATCTGCAGGATACCCTGCATTGCTTGACTGCACTGGCTGTACCCCTTGTGTTACCACACCTTCACCACTTGTCAATACCACTCCTTCTATAGCAAACTTTGACACTTTTTTCTGAACTAACTTTGTTTGCTCTTGCTTTCTGCCCTCAGACTTTTTCTTGTTCGTCTCTTGCAACAATCAACAATGATGTACAATAGTCAACTGTATTTCTGGCCATGGCTTTGCTTCCATTCCTACCGTTTTCTTCATCTGCCGTTGAACTGGGTCTGGCAGTCCGACACAAAAAGTGGTAAAATAATGCCAAAGTTTTATCCCACGGTTATCTCATCTCGAGCCTCCAGCGCTCTTGAATAAAGGCAACAGGGTTCTTGTCCTCTCCCATTTTCCTTGTCATAATCGCACCCATGTCTGATGCATCGGGGTACTGTAAGCGCTCTACATACATCTCCATACATCTGTTCTACAATTATTAAATGGCGCTCCGTCATGTATCCTGTTTTGTGCTGTTACACTCGCATACTCTGCTCGTCTCCAAATGTCGTCAGCTCACTCTCCACAAATGGCTGCTAGCAGGCACTTATGTCACCAACTGCTAACGTCATTCCTGCCGTCATCCTTTCTAACTCATAGATCTATTTTCCTGCACCGGCAGTCAAACTATGCAGTTTACATTTCAAGTTATCTTTATCCATCTGTGGCCGTGGTATATTTTGCAGTCGTCCTCCCCCTTTCTGTAATAATGGGAATTGCGTATACCCTCGCTCATAATCATACCCACTTACACTTTCCAGGTGGGGCTAGTTTCGCCCATCTGTCTTCGTCCTGGGAGTGACCCTCTTCTGCTCACTTATGGCAGGGATGTATCCCCTGCACTACGCGATCGTACTGGTAGTCATTCAGTGGTATGGCTATAGTCCCTGTCCTCGTCATTAAAGTCTAACCCACTTACAGACAATGCTCCATGTTTGTCTGCCATTATGTCACCCAATATAATTCCTATTCCTTCTGATAAAAATCCCTTATAGTTCCCTTTAGTTGTATAGCCATCCTTGTCCCTTATTTGCCTGTACAGATCCCCCAATCCTTTTCCCTATGCCTTGTGCTTCTTGCTCATCAGCCTATGTATGTAGTCTCAGTATTCCCTGCAGCTCTCTACGGGGCTGTTGTGATCCTCTCTTCTTTCCACCATTCTCGCGTTTCAACTGGCACTATGCATCTGTTAACAATAAAGTCTATTTTGTCATCTTTTTTTGCTCCCGACTACTTCTCATTTCTTCTTCCCTTCATCTCCCTGTTCTCTTCTTCCTCTCGCCTTCTTTGCATTCTCCGGGCTTCTATTTCACTGTGTTTCTTCTCTATTCTCTTTCTCTTGTTCCTCATACCTTCTTCGTTCTTCCTTTTGTTTCCTCTCTTTCTCCTTCTGATCTTTGTATGCTCTTTCCCGTTCCTTTTCTTTCTCCTACCATTATTCCCTTTCTTCCCCCTCTCAACCACCATTGATACCTTTTCCATCTAATGTGAGTAATATCTGTCCTCCCATCCATTCGTTTTGCACTATAATCCCTTCCTTGGCTCTGGCCTTCTCTTTTTTGTCTCTTGACTTCCTCCTCTATTTATCTGTCTACTTCTTTGTTCCTCACGCTCCTTATATTCATCAGGTGTCAATATATTTTTTTGTTCCTTAATATTACTTTCCTCCATGCTGTCTTCACTGTTATAAGCGGGAGGTGCGTATGTCGGATTAACATACCCTGTCACTGCCTTTAATTCCTTTAAAGGATGAATTCCCTGTTTATCTTCTGTTGTGCTATCGTTTTTGGGAGGAGCAAGAGGAGCTGCAGGCATTCAGTCTTCCTCTTCATGCTGATTGAGCATCCACTCCTCCTCATGCAAGTCTTCTTTCTCATTTGGATACATCTTCCACAATTTTGGAATAGCTTATCTTTATTGTAGCTTCTTCCCCGTTTATGTAGCATACGAACACGTGGTCATATGTCGCAATACTGTTTTTGATAACGAGCCCTCTTGAGGCCACGCCATAGGTGTTTTATTAGTCGTGTCCTACACCTACTGCTCGTGATACTGCCTTATTTTAGGTGTGTATCCTGATAATGTCCTGCATAGATTTAAAAGAGGAGTGTCCTCCCTTGATGACAAGTCGATTTTGACTACCAATACTTAACCAGGTACCTAAATCGTCCACAATACAAAAATCGATTTGGGCAAGCACCATCAATCACCCACCGCCCTTGTTAAACGTCTTCGATCTAGTTTCTCTTTATTTCTTTTTTTATAGTTCTATCGACTCTTGCTGGCCTGTTCTGTTATTGCCACCTCAATAACTTATTTAACTTTACTATTTCTTCTCAGCTATTATCCTTCTCTGATGGACGTCAATTGCTTGATTTTAAGGCCTGGTAATTAGCACATTTTATTACCATCGTTTTAGATTTCTTAGTTTATACACAATAAAAGTTTTACACTGATGTATTTATAACCCCAAATAAACATGTACTTTTTGTTTTCTGTGATCACCTTCCTTTACTTTTCCCTCAGTTAATGTATCTCATCTTGCTATTTACTTAATGTGTATTCTTTGGTCCCCTTGGAATCTGAAAACGAGATATGTCTCTTTAAATACAAATCCTGTTACTGTATATTTACACTTGGGCTATAACCTCTCCCCTTTATTTGCCACTGTCAATGCTCTACTTACATCCGTGGCTTAGCCAGAGTCCCTCGGTATCAACTCTTCCCCAATAGACCAGCTCACCTTCAGTCCACGGGGCACTTTTGGGGACTGGTGTCATGATCTCTGCTTCCAAAAGGTCAGGGTTTTCCCAACTCCCTTGGAAGCAGATCCATAACCCAGGTTCCGAGTGCCAACCAGTCCCAATTGGGACCTTTTGGACCCAGTCCTGGCGCCAGTGGCACCAGGCTCATAAATATGCCCAGTCCCAGCGCTGGAAGCGCCGGGCTCATAATGCTTGGGTGGACTTACCTGCAGCAGACCATGCTGCTTACTTGCCTGCCAGTTGAGCCTCTGATCCTCTTCTGTTTGGAACTACTTTTCCTGTTGGGCGGGGCAGGAGCCACGCCCTAGATTCAGAACACTGGAACTCTTCTGGAAAGCAGGAACTCTTTTCTTACCTAGGCGTGACTGTGGAAGGAGACACCTAAGCACTACAGGAGGCTATTTAAACCACACCCGATGGATGAATCTTGCTTTGCGTTATTCTGCATCCTCTGCAGCAGAACGCTCATCGTGTCTTCTGCATCTGATCCTGGGCCTAAGGAAAAAGGCTTACCATCCTGAATCCAGTCTTCAGCAACACCTATAAAGACAAGAAAGAACAGGTTAGCATTACGGTCTTCAGTGACAGCTCTTCACTTACCTGGTCCATCGGCTGTCACCAACGCCTCGCGCTGCATTCCGGCATCTGAAAGACAAAGGCTTACCTACTCTTCGTGCGCTCCGGAGGTCTTCACACTGCATTCCGGCATCTGAAAGACAAAAGCTTACCAACTCTTTGCACGCTCCGGAGGCCTTCGGCGCTGCATCCCGCATCTGAAAGACAAAACAAGGTGCGTTTAAAGACATTGGGGAACTTTAATACTCACGTGCCATTACTCCTTTCCACATCTAACCCAGTGGGTATTCCGGCACCCTGCAGCCGCTCCGAACTTGTACCTGCAAAATAAAAAGACAGTTAGAGCGCATCGTGAAGCAGGCAACAAGCGCTTACTTACGTGCTTCCAGGCGCTTCTATTCATCACACGGGCTCCATCTTCAACTCACTTCAGCCCGTCATCCGCCATCGCCGGAACCCTGCAAAACAAGAAACATCATTACTAAAGACTTTAAAGATATTAGAATTACTCGAAACTTACCGTTCGTGCAGTAAACGACGGACAGCAGTCCTCTGAAGTCAAGAGGCCTGCACCCCTTATCCAGTGAAGAAACTGGTTACAGCACCCTACCCCGAGGCAGATGGAGAGCACAGCGTTCACTTACCTAAGGTGAGAGCGTTAACCTTTGGGGTTCTAAAGGAGAAGAGAAAGGGAAGAAGAGAGAGACATTCAATAACCCAGTTCCTTAATCCCATATTTTCTATCTGCAGACATCTTACCCTTCGAGTCAGACATACAGTGCACAGAGGTCCAGCCCAAAGAGCCAGCCATGTGTTACACATCACCTTTGAAGATACGGTATACGCCCAGTCAAGACCGGCGCCTCTACGGGAATCAGGTGAGCGTTACAGAACGCAAAGCCCACCACAAAACTCCCGTCCAGGCGCTATGGAAACCTCGGATACCGACCAGCTAGCCCAGTTACTTGGGGAACTAAGGGCAGAAGTGCATGCAGCCCGTCAGGAAACGAACGCTCTAAGAAGGGAACTGATTATTTCCAAGGAGCGAACAGATGATCTCGCTAGACAATTGCTACAGTCACAAGCCGGACAGACCCCATTACCCGCATCTGGGGGAAATCTTCCTTCTACATCCTCTATGAATCCAGTGCAGATCAACCTACCTGGGAATGTACCTCTGGCTCCGCCCGAACGATTTTCTGGTGACCCAAAGAGGTTTGCAGTATTTATCAATCAGTGCTGGTTGCATTTCTTATGCCGGCCAGCAGCCTTTCCAACTGATCAAGCTAAAGTAGCTTTCGTGCTTTCGTACCTTAGTGGCAATGCGGCAGACTGGTCGATCCCTCTAGTAAATCAAGATGATCCGGTCCTCCATGATTTTCAAGCTTTTCAGCTCAGTATGGAAAAACTGTTTGCAAGACATTCACAGGGGCAGGCCTTGGACAATAAGCTTCTTTCGTTGCGACAAGGTAATCAAGACCTTTTGGCTTATATTGCGTCTTTCAACAGACTGATAGTGGAAACTCAATGGCCTGAGGACAAAAGGATTAAGCTGTTTTATAGAGGTCTACGTGGAGAGCTCAAAGATGTGTTAGCCCAAGTAGTGAATCCCCCACAAGATTGTTCGGACTATATAGACTTAGTCGTTCAAATAGATCACAGACTGCAGAACAGGAAGGCCGATCGTTCCAAGTTTGATGCTCGAGTATTTTCCAAACCGCCAACTCCTTCCAAAGGAGTAGACTCCGGGGAACCCATGCAAATAGGGGGTCTGAAAGGTCCTCTAACACAAAAGGAGCGGGAAAGGAGAAAACAGTTGCAATTATGCCTCTATTGCGGAAACTCAGGGCACTTTCTTCGAGACTGTCCGGTGAAACCTGCCAAGAAGGCAGGAGGAGCTGCAGTTACCAAAGTTACAAACTCTGAGCAGGGAAACGACCTTGCCCGACAAGAATAGAGGTCCTCTTGCCGAGCGTGAAAACCAGTTCCGTGACCTCGCATTTCGTGATACCTATGGTCCTCATTAGCCCTGATCATCCGGATCGATTACATGCAATTGAAGCTTACATCGACAGCGGTGCCATCGGCAATTATGTGGATCATGAAATGGTTTTGAGGATGAATCTAACTCTTTGTCCCAAGGCTGTAAAGGACGTCATTACTACGGTGGATGGTACGGAGATAGCCTCCGGGCCAGTAACGCATACCACTCAAGAGGTGACGCTAGTAAGTCAAGATGGACACCATGAGAAGATCGTGTTCGATGTGATCAAGGCCCCTCAGTTTCAGATTATTCTAGGAATACCTTGGTTAGAGAAACACAACCCTCTGATCGATTGGCGAGCAAGAACGGTCCAGTTTCCAGAATGTGTCTCTACTTGTCACCCTCCACCTGGTGTTGCACTGGCAGCAATTTCTTCAGAGACTCCCCAGTTACCTCCCGAATACCTAGAATACCAAGATGTTTTCCGGAAGGATCAGGCTAACTCTCTACCTCCTCATAGGTCTTATGACTGCCAGATAGACCTGATACCTGGATCTACTCCTCCTTGTAGTAGAATTTATGCCCTCACCGAGCCTGAGAACCTTCACCTTCGACAATACCTGGATCAATACCTGGCAAATGGGTGTATTCGTCCTTCCAAGTCCCCTGCTTCTTCAGCTTTGTTCTTCGTTCCAAAAAAGGAAGGAGACCTTAGAACTTGTATAGATTATCGCTCCCTGAACCAGATCACCGTTAAGAATAGATATCCGTTACCTTTGATCCCTGAACTCCTGGACCAAGTCAGAAAAGCATGCATATATACAAAGCTGGATCTTATAGGAGCTTACCATTTGGTACGAGTAAAAGAGGGCGATGAATGGAAGACGGCCTTCCGCACCAAGTATGGGCTATTTGAATATCAGGTCATGCCCTTCGGACTTTGCAATGCCCCGGCCGCCTTTCAATATTTTATGAACGATGTCCTCAGAGAGCTCATAGATGTGTGTGTTGTTGTTTACATTGACGACATCCTCGTTTATTCTTCATCGGAATCTGAACATCGGAAACACGTGAAAATGGTCCTCGAAAGATTGCGTCAACACAAACTTTTCGCTAAGTTGGAAAAATGTGTTTTCAACGTGACTGAAGTTGAATTCTTGGGATTCATATTATCACCTGGCGGAGTGCGTATGGATTCAAAGAAGGTCGATGCAGTTCTCAAATGGCCATCACCATCCTCCGTAAAAGGTGTGCAAAGCATGTTAGGCTTCGCTAACTTTTACCGCAGGTTTATCCCCAAATTCTCTCGAATAGTCCAGCCCATCACTGCCTTGTTAAAGAAAAACAAACGTTTTGAATGGTCTACCGAGGCGGAACAAGCTTTCCAGGATTTGAAGACTAAATTTATCTCTGCACCAATCTTAAAACACCCTCGCCCCGAACTCCCCTACATCGTGGAAACTGATGCTTCAAGCCTTGCCGTGGGGGCAGTTCTATCACAAAAGGACCCGGTAACCAATCAGTTGCATCCCGTGGCATTTTGGTCCCGCAAATTCTCGCCTCCTGAAATCAATTACACGATTACTGACAAGGAACTTCTGGCTATCAAGTCTGCCTTTAAGGCTTGGCGGCATTATCTGCTGGGGGCCCGACACACCGTTACTGTGATTACGGATCACCGAAACCTGCAATATTTGAAAACCGCAAAAGCCCAATCCTCTAGACAACTCCGTTGGGCATTATTCTTTGCCGAGTTTGACTTCATAATTACCTATCGACCTGGTACAAAGAACGGTAAAGCCGATGCCCTTTCTCGGATGGGAGTGGAAGAACACTTGATCAACCCTAAACCTGTACCAATCATTCCCGAACAAAGAATTCTGGGTGTAATCGCCACAGAATCCATAGAGGAAGTTAAGGATAAAGCCAGGCAACTTGTAACTCCAGCAGACATACAGAATTGGCATCTGCAGGGAAAGGACTTTGCAGTAAAGGACAACTTATTGTATTTCCAAGAACGATTATACCTACCCAGCACAGATTTACAGAAAAAAGTAATCTCTTGTTATCACGATTCTTTAATGGAAGGACATCCCGGTATGGCCAAGACCTCAGAAAAGATCAAGCGCTACTTCTGGTGGCCGTCTTGGAAAAAAGATATCAGACACTTTATAATGTCCTGTGGAGTATGCGCCCAAAACAAGAGTCAAAAGGAAAGACCAGCAGGCCTCTTACGCCCTATTGACATCCCACCTCGCCCTTGGCATACGCTTTCTATGGACTTCATCACCGATCTACCTCCATGCTCCGGATACAATACGATTCTAGTAATCGTGGACTTATTCTCCAAGATGGCGCATTTCATTCCGCTCAAAGGCTTGCCAACAGCAGCAACTCTGGCCCGAGAATTTCTCGAAAACATCGTCCGACTGCACGGTTTTCCTTCGGTTCTAATTTCGGATCGAGGTAGTCAATTTATTTCTCATTTTTGGCAAAGTTGCTGTCGGTCGGCTCAAATTGATGTGAGACTATCGACCAGTCACCACCCTCAGACTGACGGACAAACCGAGAGGACCAATCAAACTCTGGAACAGTATTTACGCTGCATGCTGCAACAAACTGAAAAAACTTGGAAAGACATCCTTTGGATAGCCGAATATGCCTACAATAACTCTGTCCATTCGGGAACTGGGAAAACCCCGTTTTTTCTTTTGTACGGCAGTCACCCTCGAACCTCGGAGTTGGATCCCCTCCAAGATCTTGAAACACCAGCAGTAGACTACCTGCATTCTACAATCACCCAAGCCTTTAAGGAAGCTGTTTCTCACCTTCAAAGGGCTAAAGAACAATACAAGAAAGGAGCAGATCAACATCGGAAGGAAGCCCCTCAATATCAAGTAGGGGATCAAGTCTGGTTATCCACCAAATATCTACCTCTAAAAGGGCCACGCACATTCAACCCAAGATACCTTGGTCCCTATTCCATCACTACCATAGTAAACCCAGTAGCGGTCAAGTTGGACTTGCCCCCGCACATGAAGATACATCCGGTCTTCCACGTCTCTCTATTAAAACCTGTGCAACCTCAAACCCGACTAACTAAATCTCCAAAACCTATCCTTGTTGATGGAGAACTCGAGTTTGAAGTCAAAAGCATTCTGGACTCCAAGATCTCCAAATCTAAACTATTTTACCTAATTGACTGGAAAGGCTACGGCCCCCAAGAGAGATCCTGGGAACCTGCTGAATATGTCCACGCTCCTCGCCTAATCAAAAGATTTCACCGAACATTTCCTGACAAGCCAAAACTCCCGGAGAAGCCCGGTTTGGGAGGGGCCTTGAGGGGGGGGTACTGTCATGATCTCTGCTTCCAAAAGGTCAGGGTTTTCCCAACTCCCTTGGAAGCAGATCCATAACCCAGGTTCCGAGTGCCAACCAGTCCCAATTGGGACCTTTTGGACCCAGTCCTGGCGCCAGTGGCACCAGGCTCATAAATATGCCCAGTCCCAGCGCTGGAAGCGCCGGGCTCATTATGCTTGGGTGGACTTACCTGCAGCAGACCATGCTGCTTACTTGCCTGCCAGTTGAGCCTCTGATCCTCTTCTGTTTGGAACTACTTTTCCTGTTGGGTGGGGCAGGAGCCACTCCCTAGATTCAGAACACTGGAACTCTTCTGGAAAGCAGGAACTCTTTTCTTACCTAGGCGTGGCTGTGGAAGGAGACACCTAAGCACTACAGGAGGCTATTTAAACCACACCCGATGGATGAATCTTGCTTTGCGTTATTCTGCATCCTCTGCAGCAGAACGCTCATCGTGTCTTCTGCATCTGATCCTGGGCCTAAGGAAAAAGGCTTACCATCCTGAATCCAGTCTTCACACCTATAAAGACAAGAAAGAACAGGTTAGCATTACGGTCTTCAGTGACAGCTCTTCACTTACCTGGTCCATCGGCTGTCACCAACGCCTCACACTGCATTCCGGCATCTGAAAGACAAAAGCTTACCAACTCTTCGCACGCTCCGGAGGCCTTCGGCGCTGCATCCCGCATCTGAAAGACAAAACAAGGTGCGTTTAAAGACATTGGGGAACTTTAATACTCACGTGCCATTACGCCTTTCCATATCTAACCCAGTGGGTATTCCGGCACCCTGCAGCCGCTCCGAACTTGTACCTGCAAAATAAAACGACAGTTAGAGCGCATCGTGAAGCAGGCAACAAGCGCTTACTTACGTGCTTCCAGGCGCTTCTATCCATCACACGGGCTCCATCTTCAACTCACTTCAGCCCGTCATCCGCCATCGCCGGAACCCTGCAAAACAAGAAACATCATTACTAAAGACTTTAAAGACATTAGAATTACTCGAAACTTACCGTTCGTGCAGTAAACGACGGACAGCAGTCCTCTGAAGTCAAGAGGCCTGCTCCCCTTATCCAGTGAAGAAACTGGTTACAGCACCCTGCCACGAGGCAGATGGAGAGCACGGCGTTCACTTACCTAAGGGGAGAGCGTTAACCTTTGGGGTTCTACAGGAGAAGAGAAAGGGAAGAAGAGAGAGACATTCAATAACCCAGTTCCTTAATCCCATATTTTCTATCTGCAGACATCTTACCCTTCGAGTCAGACATACAGTGCACAGAGGTCCAGCCCAAAGAGCCAGCCGTGTGTTACACATCACCTTTGAAGATACGGTATACGCCCAGTCAAGACCGGCAGCTCTACGGGAATCAGGTGAGCGTTACAACTGGACAGGAATTTCTTCAAAGGGGCACCTGCCAACCAATTCTTTCCACATGTGTGTATTGCACACCGCTGTCCACAGGAAGCTCCATGATCTTCTGGCGAATGGCGAAAGTCATCGATTATCCGAGAGTCTAGATCTGGGCCTAGGTTGCTGGATCTTGAACCATCTGCTGCTATCAAAGCGTGCAGTAGCACCTTGGAGCGTATCTCATGCGCAGAATGGAATTGCCATAATAAATGACCTGAGACCTTAATGACCGGACAGACTCAAAGATATCGCAAAGTACTACTTTATTGTCAAGTCAAATTAAGTAGGGAAATCTGGTGACCATACAAAATGCAGCTCACGCACTGTCATCTAAATTTTTATTACACAAAGGCTTTATACTTCGATGTACGTCAGCTATGAAGTCATCCTACGTGGCAAACAGCAAAACCTATCGAGGGGAGAGATTGGTTAGGGGAACATATATACCTATAGTATGTGTAAGTGTTAACATAATTGGCTGCCTCTTATCTGGTCGGCGCACCTCGAACTACCTCCAAATACGTATAATACTGAATATGAAAAATAACAGCAGATTGGTCTTTAACACTGTATAGCATGCCACTACACAGCCACTCATGATTGGTTGGCATACTCTCCCAACCTTGTTCATTCGGCTAGCTAGAAGTACGTGAACAGAAAGAAACCCAGGTGCAGAGAACAACGTCCGACCACTGCCCACTTGTCAATTAGCCCAACATCTCTCATCAGTTAGACCATAAGCCACGGCTTCTCCTTTGTAGTTCACCTTGATGATGGTTTTCTTCTCTGGTATTTTTAATGGAGTCAGGGTACACCACTATCTTCGTCTGAGGCTTAACAATTAGACCTTTTTTCAAGTCTTGCACCACGTGTCAGTAGACCACGAATGTGTCCATTTTAAACTGCTATTTACAGCTATTTGATTTAATTATGCTGGGTGCTATTACTCCTTTTGGCCTTGGTTGCTCCATCTTGCATGTGCTTTCTTCACCCCCGATTGTCCAATACTTGGCACTTCAACAGTGTTTATTGAACTTTATCAGGTGTGTGATAAATGCCTATCTAAACCTAAATCTAAGATGGGAGCAAGTTACGACCATAAAAAAACAATACTACAGTGAATGTGGTGTTTGATCAAAATGAAAGGGCCTATACTTAAAAGAATCTATTGCCAAACCTTACCGCTAAATTACAAATAGTGTGGGGGTAATGTTCATGAAAAAGAAAGAAGTGTTCACAAAATGATGAATCAGGATTTTCAGGCCGGTAGCCTCCCTTTGCCATGTTTTCAGCAGGGGACAAAGCGGTTCAATCAAGCATAGCATACTCTTGGTCTTCGGCACAAGGACACAGTTCTATTACAAGCATCAGGGCCTTGTAGGCCCAAGTCTCTTAAGCTATCAAATGTTTCTTGATCCAGAGGCCCTGATGTACCAAACAAACCGAAAAAGTTCCTTTCCAAGTATTCAAGTAGGGCGATTCACTCTTCACCCTGGATCACCCTCTGCTAGGCTCAGTTCCCTTTTGTAGCACAATCTTTTCTCGGGTGACTCACGGATCTCCCCGGATCCCCCTCAGTCGGACTCAGATCCCCTTTTCACAATTAGTCTCCCTCAGCCGGGCTCAGACCATTTACAGTTCGTATATCTATCGAAGACTTTTAAACGTGCACAGGGTTTGGCTTGACCCGTTGCAGGATCACTTCGATTTCACAGTTCACAATTTTACACTCTCAGTTGGATACCTAACAGAGACCTTTGAATGAGCACCCACGGACCGCTCTGTATATGGTATAGTGAGTTTCAAAAGTTCAGCCACTCCTTGGATATTCAATCATATTTGCGTCGATCATCAGATACGCCTTGCACGCTATTCTTTGCAGATTTCTTCATACAATGTTGCTGCTCACAACCTTGGTTCCAACACAGACTGGTCTGCTATCAGTCTTCCTGACTCACCGGCTCTGCTGACTTTACTGGAGTGGCCTTGTTTTAGGAGCCTAGGACAGTACCACAGCAGCAATCACTCCTCCTTGCCTCGGCTAGCGATGCAGGAGAGCCCCGGGTACCTTCGACACACAATGCACCTTTCTGCAGCTTTAATTCCCGGTCTTATGTTTCCTATTCTCAAGGGCTCGTGAAAGTAGCGGTTTTCTTCCTCTGAAAAGGCCAAGGGCAATTCCCTCCTCGCAGCCCTTTCTGGTCTTGTCGTCTTTCTCCTTGTATTATCTTGGAACTCCTGTTTCCTCGTGTGTTTTGCCTTGCTCAGTGTGCTTTCATGCTCCGCCTTTTATCCGTGTGGGGAAGTGTGATGGAAGTCAGGTGTGTGTAATTATCATTGCCTGACTTTCTGACCCTTGTGTTGGGACATGTCGGGTATACGGCTGGGGCGTTAGTCTGTTTTCTTTCATAGTGAGCTATCTGTGGGAAAATGTTTGTGTTGGGAAAGGGGGAGGGAGGTTGAGTTCCTAGGTATCCTACTGGGTAGGACAGGGAAAGGGAGTTACAAGGAAGGGGATACCGCATCTCACCCTTCAGTGTCACACTTCGACTCCGCGAGGACACCTCATCCAGGTGATCCTCCCGCACTAGTCCACCCTCAGGAACTGGATCCAAAAGCAATGGCCGTGTACTGGCCACCTGGATGACAGGTCGTCTGGGACTGGCGGGTAAGACACCTTCAGGTTTCTCACATCCCGCAGATGTCCACCCCAAGAGTCGGGTAACTTCTGCCTTTCCCAGACCAAGTAAGAGACGCTTCCCTACAGAGAATCAGTGACGATGTTGCTGGATTCGTCAATCTATCTACTAAGTTTCTTCCTCGAAGATTGACTCCTTCAAAATGTTCTCCACTTTACATGGGTCATTTCCACATCACACAGGTCATCAATCCTATCGCCTAAAACTTGGCCTTATCTTCTTAATGGAAAAGGATCCATCCAGTGTTTCATACTCCCTTTCAGAAACCTTATCATGAGGACAAATGGAGCAGACAGAAGGCACCTCTCCCGCGTTTGTTAGTAAACGGCTTGCCTGAATATGTGGTTCAACGTATTTGTGATTCCTGTTATTTTCAAGAGAAACTGCAATATCTTATGTACTGGGCCGGTTCCAACCTTTCTGAACAGTCATGGGAACCAATCCCTAACAAAAATGTTCCTCATCTCATTTAACATTTCATTCTTGGAAACCTGGAACCATGGATCCTGGGAGAGGGCATACTGTCAGAATCACCACCCTGTGGTCCCTCTGGAATCATTGTCATTTATCTGCGCAGCAGCATTCCATTACACCGAAGACCAATTCTGTTTGTCGCAGTCTAGTGTTTCTCAACATGGTGACGACGATTCAGCACGTCGCGTCCAGCTTCATACGCCACTCTCACAAACAGGACGTTGCATCTCAATCAGGCACCTTCCTGTCCGACATTGCAGTTAATCTGATTCCTTCTTTTACCCTTGTTCCTCTACAATTCGGACTACTCTAGCCTTGCTGTGTGCAACCCCTTTTCCTCTGAGCTTGATTTAGTCTCCTACTTGCAGGTTCCTTCCAGCACTGGAACTTCCTGTCTCCCGTGGAGCCATCAGTTTTGGATCACCTTAGTTCACCCTGAAGTCCCATTTGTTTTTTTTCTTTCCTTTGAAGTTCTGCTACCTTATTTTCATCGGCTGAGGGTTTTTCTGGCTCTAGCCTTTTCCCTCCCTGGATCTCGAGTCTGTCTCTCTCCTGCCTTTCCCAACTATATTCTACCTGGGTAAAGGAGACAGGAGCAGATCCCACAGTGCCATATTCTGCAACTGTAACAGTCCACAAGCACGCAGGCGGTAAGTGGGTTTCCAGTCTCTAATCTGACATATGGTCTATTTAGTCATGACCCTGTGAGCACCAGAATAACCCACCAAGAGTTTGCCATCTTTTCTGATGTCTCTCACCTGAGGTACAAGGTAGCTGAGTGCCAGCACCATGTCCAGACAATGGAATCGCTCCTCCAACTTCGAGGAGGAAAGAAAACGCAGAAAGATGAAGCTTCTGAAAGTGATGACAATCTGAAAACATTGCACAGGAAGGACGGTCTCACTCTCAAAGTCACCTTTTCCTTGTAGAACACCAAGTATTAAGGTTTAACAACTAGTGCTGGGATCCCATTCAATAATCTTGCAGAACTGATGGGTGATTTCAAATCCCACACTGGAACAACAAACGATAGTGGGGGAAACGAGTTGCACCACCCTGGTAAAAAAAATTAAAAAAATAGTAGTAGTGGGGATTGTTAAGAAAGATCTGTGTTCAAGGATACTTTTAAATACAGAAATAGCAGCTAGGTAACCCTTCACAATGACAATCAGCAGACACATCCAGGCCCCTGAAAGCAGAAAATCCATTATAGAGAAAGTAGGACAGATGAAAGGGTCCAGACCTCTCTCCTGATGCCAACAGATAATGTGCACCCTTTGCAGGTATAAATGGATTTGCTGGCGGGACTCAAAGCAGAAAGGATCAGATCAAGGATGTTGGCTGGGAAGTCCCATTCCTTATACCTCAGGTCGTCATCAGCCAAGCATGAAGGTTATGCCTGCTGAGGCTTAGACTGAGAGCCCGGCCCCCTAAGTGGGAGAGCAACTCCACCCTCACCAGGAGGCACCAGGGATGGCAGATGGACATGTACAGAAGCTCTAGGTACAACTTTGTCTGTGCTCAGACTGAAGCAATCAGAATCAATGTGCACCCGAACAGCCGCAATCTCCTAGGTATCGGCGGGAAATTATAAAGGAGATTGAAATTCCATTCAACCATCAATGCGTGCCCCAAAACTCTATTTCGAGAAAACTCTCTGGAGCATAACAACTCACCCTTCCTGTTCCCAATGGAAGCAAAGAGGTCCTCCCGAAGAGTCTCCCAAAAGTAGAAGAGTGTCACTTGTGGGAAGCTGCAGTCTGTCTACACACAGCATCCATTATGACATTCTCCATCCTTGCGAGATGGGCCACATCAGACATATGCGGTTCTCCAGAGCCCAGAACCACAGTCTCATTGCTTCTCAATGACCCCACACCCCATCCATGTTTTCTGAGGTAGTGCATAGCCACTGTGTAGTTTTTCTATACCAGTACAGTCTTACCGTGCACAAAGGGGAGGAAGGCAAACAGCCAGATTGCCTGCAGCTCCATCAAACTGAGGTGTTCCTGTGCCCCCCCGGATCAGAGTCCACTCACAGTAAGCAAAACGCCCCTTAGCAAGTTGTTTCAGACATGTTGCCCTGGAACTGAGACCACTGGCATTGATATAGCCATTGGAGCATCCTCATGCACAGCCGTACCCCTGACCCCACCATGAGGCCCAGAAGGCAAAAAAAGGTGGATTCCAGGACCAGCCTCTGAGCATTGAAGACATGCACCATCTGATGAATGTTTGCCACCTGATCTCCGGGAGAGAAGACGCTGCCCAGACGGGTATCCAAGACCAGTTTGATTAAGAGGAGGCACTGGGACGCAAGACATGAGATTTTTTGACGTTTAGGGAGAAAGCCAAACTGCAACAGGCCGCATATGGGGTTCAGATGTTCCAACACCAGGTCTGGGGTGCAGGATCTAATGAGGCAAGACTCCAGATAGGGAAAGAAATGGATTCTCTCCCACCTGAAACAAGATGCAAACCTATTGGCCCTGGATCCAGAGGAAAGGGTGAATGGCAGTTTTCAGAACTGGTTTTGGACATCTTCAACTATGATATGCAGCCAATTCCTGTGGTTGGTATGGACAGGCACATGGAAGCAGGCGTCCTGGAGTTCCAGCGACACCAACCAGCCTTGCGGCTCAAGGGCCTGCAGTATCTCGGCAAGGGTAACCATTTTGAACTTGTCCTTGCAAAGGTACAAATGTAAGAGCTTCAGATCCATGATGGGATACTAGCCCAGTCTTTCTTCACATCCAGGAAGTCAAGAGTACCAACCACACCCTTGCACCTAACGAGGCACCAGCTCGAAAGTGGCAATCTTTATCAGAAGCTGAAGGACCGCCTCCAGCCGGGCAAGGTGTGGAGGCGAGGAAGGACAATGGTTGGGTCAGTGTTGAAAAAACAGGAGGCATTAATCCAGAGGTATGACAGGCAGGGCCCAAGCTAAGGCGGTGGCAAGATGCCACTCTTGGATGAACATGGGCAGCCTCCCACCCACCAATGTCAGACGGGCAAAGTCCAATGTACAGTGGCATTTCTCTACCGGCAAAACCCAAAAAAAGCAAATACCCAATTCAGACTGCCAATGCATGCTACAAGGGAAAAGCTGCAGCCGGGCTGGAACAAGTAGAGACCGACGACACTAGGGGAGACCAGGGAACAATCCCCAAAACGTTTATGGATAATGACTGACTTGATTAAGGAGGGAAACTGAGCAAACTATGCAGGAGACCACATATCAAGCTGGAAGGAAAATGAGGCTGAAAAGGGGACAAGGCTAAGGGCCCTTATGAAGAATTCCTGGGGAAATACCAGCATACAAAAGGTGCAGATGGGAGGAATTGGGAGTAGTGTCGCTAGAGATTGGCCCAGGGGAGCGGGATCAGCTGAATTGCACATCCAATGGCAGCAGAGGGAAATTACTAGACAGGAAGGGAGGGAGTCTATAAAAAGCCAGCGGAATCAGTTGTCAGTGAGAGGTGTTTGGGTGAGGTTGGAGGAAGACCAAGACATGAGAGGTGTGTGCACCAGGTGGAGGAGGACGCGGAGGAGATTTTGGCATGTTTGGAGAGAACGGAGGTAAGGTGTTGGGATTGAGAGAGTTGTAGTGAAGAGAACTTTGGAGGAAAAGCAAGAGGTGGTTGGGAGAAGAAGTGAGAGTAAGAAGAGTGATCAGGAGGTAGCTAGTGTCAGGAAATTGGAGGAGTATAGAGGCAGGGGAATTAGGAGCAGGAGAGTGGAGGTTAGTAGAAGCAGAGGTAGTGTAAGGAGGCATGAGATGAGGAGGGAGGTGGGTAAGATCAGGAGGAAGCTGTAGAGTAGAGACAGGAGGGAGAAAGAGAAGACCAGGAGACAGAGCCTAGAGAGAAGAGACATGCAAGAATGAAGAAGTTGGGAGACTGTCATTGGAGAAAGGACACAAGGGCAATCAGACTACCCCGCTAGGTCACTAAGGAATTCCCCGGGGGAGTTGGATAGAGAAGTGTTAGGGAGAATTTCTCATTCTATGGCTAATTTCCCTTACCTATAGAGTCCCCCAGCAGCTTTGCTGGATTTTAAGGGTTTTTCTCCTGCTAAGAGTGAGACTCTTTTTCCCACTCTTAGGCAGGTTTGCTATGTGTGTTATAGGCAATTTTTTTGTGTTTAATGTCTATGGGGTTTATCTCACCCTCATAGGAACCATCTTTATCCACATGTGTTACACAGCACCCTCCGTGCAGTGACACAGGGGTGTCGTAGCGACCCCCAAACATAGATTCCATACCCTGGGACTGACTACTGTCTCCCAGGGCATGTAAAGTCCCCAGTGACTTTACTAGTCAATCTTTATGAACTAAACCAGTACAACCCATATTACTATGGAAGTACTGGGAAGGGTTAATAGTTTTTCCCTTATGATAATTTTCGAGAGGGTACCGTACAGTCCCTCTCTCACAAGTTTCTGGCTGGTGACAGTGGTTACTATCAAAAATATTCGACCGCAAATATTTCCCTATGGGATTTTCCCATTGTTCGAGGCTACAACATTTACTGACAGCCTCTAACATACCGCCGGTTTATTTTTATATTAACTTTACTCCGGTAGGTTTTATTTGCCAGAACTTTGATATAAATTCTTTCTTGTGTCTTTCTCTAAACTCCTAAACCAGGTCGGGGATCCTTTGTTCGTCCTTTTGGCGGGCTTCTGCCAAGAAGCCCTCCTTTCGGCGCCACTGAGTCTGGGGTGGGTCCACTATGTGGGAGGGGGAGTAGGACCCCTGGACAGGGTTGCTGCAGCAACCCATGTCGCACTCTGCCCAGATAGGCTGGAGGGTCTCCCGCCAAGATGACCACTCCACTATGTGAGTGACAGCTAGGCTGTATGAATGGGGATCTTTTTGCATAAAAGCAGGATCCTGAGGACTGGAAGAGCAAGACGTCGCCACTGGAACTAAGAAGCCGAAGAGGAGAGAAGCCAAAGACATCTGCATCAACTGAACCACCGGTGAAGCCCTGCTGCAGCGTCTCACCACTTTTCTCCACACGACGAGAGATCTTCATCTGCAAGAGCCTTCTTCCCTTGAGCTGGTGGGGCCAACCAGTTTGCCAATCGCCCTCCAGGACCTGCCTTGGTGGGATCGCCAGTGCCTTGCACTCGGAGACCGGATAGCCAGGCACCCGTCCACTCAGACCGCGATTTAAATGAGCGTACCTTTTATTTCGTTTGGCAGCACCGCGGCTGGTTTTATCCCTGAGTAGTGCAGTAACTCAAACCTTCCTCCACGACAAGAGCCTCTCTTCCTCTGCTGGATCCCCTGAACTGCAGGAACTACCAGGAACCACCGCCAACACAGGAGCCTCTTCTTCATATTAAGGTACTTTGTTCCGCCAGGCCGCCCTTGCTCAAACTAGTCTACAATTTAACTAGGGAGTTGTGTATACTTTTCTTGACTCAATTTAACTTGCTTTAATAACTCTGATTAATGTGTCGAACTCGCAGTGTGTAAAATAAATATATATTCTTTTTAATACAAAGCTTTGGTCAGTGTTTCCTTGTGCCATGGTACTGTAGTCCTATTGTGTAAACCCCGATTACTGCTCATCTCCCTCTTGAGATAAGTCTGCTTAGACACAGCTACCAACTAAATCTTTGTGGTACAGACTGATACCAAAGGGGATTTATTGCTCTGCTCATACCTGTAGACTTAATCTTCTGTAGTGCTCCCTAAGGGAACTGCACAGGATTCTGCCTAACAAGAAGCCTACAGCTATTAGAACATCCTAAAATAGGGCTATCCTAGATGTCGGAAATATGTACCATCAGCAGACCTGTTAGAGTAGGGAGCCAGGGCAAGGGAGGTGAGAGCCCCCCACCACCCACCCCTTACTGGACAAAGGAAATTATTCAGGGACCCTTTACCGGGACACTCAATTGGCTTGATTTGTACATATTTTCATAATAAAAAGAGAAAATCCTATTGCTTTTGTTGTGCGATTTATTGAGAATCATGTCACAGAACAGTTAGAAATGACCCTCGCTTTGGCCAAGTGGCACTCCAAAGCAATACTCAGTGGGCGGAAAAAGGGAACAGAGGTCAGAGGACATGACAGCGGGACACCAATCAGCATGGGACAGAGTCAAAGCAAAGCAGTGCTGCACCTCCTGGTGGAGAATTTCATAAGACATCTGGCACTCAAGATAGATACACGAGGAATCTGTGGGACTAAGGACTCTATTAGAATCCCTTTTGCCATCTGCTTCCATCCTAACCTATGTTACATTTTCCAACTAACTGGGACTATTTTTGCCACTGTTTTCTTGCTACTTTTGTTGTTATTGATGTTGTGGGCTTCATTGCATGGCACCCAATAGGACTGATAGGCCATTTTATTTTACACCCAGTCTTATGTCCCTCCCTATACGGCTTCCAATGTTATTTCAGAAGCAGTACTCTGTCATGTTTGGCTGGAAGGAGAGCAGAGAGATGGCTAGTTAAGCCAGTGCAGTTGCAGGGGATAGTGAGGGTGGATGTTCAGGGTAAGCAGGGATGGCGCAAGGGGGTGCAACACTTACATATGGGTACAGCAGTAAAGGACAGTTTGAAGTTTAGGGGACCACCAAGGGGTGGTTTACCAGGAGGACTAGAGGGGCAAAGGCTAGGTGTTCTCACTAGGACCTTGAATTAACAGACAGCAGTCAGGTTTTCTTGGTGGCACAGTTGGCTAATAAGGCATGGTTATAATGATTTGCGCGACAGGAAAGTCATGGGCATTATGCTGGCAATTTATTAAATGCTTCTGTGTGTTAGTCCAGTATGCATAATGACTCTCACTCTTGGGAATAGCACGGATATTATATGAAATTTAGTGGTACATAACACATTAATGAAGTCAAGAGAAAACAGGATGGAAGACACGTCGACGGGGGGACAAAAACAAGGACTTCAGCGGAGCAGCTTACAAGTTTGTTCTGCAATATTGTAGGGAATTGAAACGATGCAATGACCAAGGGCTTTGCCTCTAGAGAGGCATTTTCTTCATCCGCCCCCACAACCACGCCCCCTCCCCTTTAAATTGCCACTGAAAACTCAGGAACATCTGAACAACTAGTGGCAGAATGGCTAGTAGATTGCCCTAGCACAGCCTTTGCGAGATTAGGGATTGAAATGCTTGGGTAGGAAGGTAGGAAGAGGGGGGAACAAAGGCATGAGGATGGGTAGTGTCTTGGATTTAATGGTGAATATTTTGTTTCTGAGAAACCTATGCGGTAAACAGCGAGAGGATGATGTTTGCTTGGGAAGTAGCTTTTCTTCGGAGTGTCTCATAATGCAGGGTGAGACTACATGGGACAATGAGCCAAATGTTGTATCACTGATCGTAGAGGAGAGTTGGTTGCCAGTTGAGATGACAAAGGCGAGCCAGGCTGGGTAAGTTTCCCAATAGGGGTATGGCTGGGCAAGCTTAAGTATTGGCGATTTTTTGTCGGAAATGTATAGAATGGAGCAAGGAACGGAGAATGGTATTTAAAGAAAATGGGTCCCAGAAAGGAGGGTGGAGATGGGACAATTTATTAAGTTTGGCAAGGGGGCAGAAATATTGCAGTGTGAGCAGCCGCAGAGTTGCTAAGGGCACACGGACCAGCATTTTAATATGAGCTCACTGCAAAGAGCAAGGTGCACACATTAGTAGCAATACCAACTGAATGAATTTCAAAAGTGCACCCCTTCATGAGGTAAAGGGTTTTGACATAAGGATAGTGCAGGAGGATGTGGTGGAAATAAGTCATCATAATCATCGAAGAGTGGGGCAGCAATGAAAAGATGCAGTTATGGTAACCTAAAAGAGGTTTGGAGGGGTGGAAAGGACAGATGGATAGTCATCTGCAGTGATTTCCATGCTGCAAGAAACAAAAGAATGGGATGACAATATAGCAGCCACAGAAAAAAGGTTTATTGCAGCTGGGTGGTGAGTTTTAGACCTACATCTCCTTTCTGCTGAATTTGCTTTCATCCCTTTCTTGCTTATTCATTTTATGCACCTGCCTCCCCTCTCCTGCCTAATCACTCTGTCAGACTTCAATTTATATTGTTCCCCCCTGTGGCTTCATGAGGATCTAAAACCTGGTCATGGTTTCTGAGTCGGTGGTGGTTGAGATCCAACTAGGGTTGCCCCAGAGATATTCCCACATCATACCTAATGGATTACTTGTTTTGGCTGTGTCCATTTAGTTCTCACAGATTTGCTTGAGAGTACACAGCCTCTGTGTACTGGGCCCATATTATATGTCTGCTTGCCTTGATGGGATAGCTGTTGGTGTGCTATGGGCTGGCCGCAATATGTCAAGTGCATGTTCATAGAAGCATGGCTTGGAACTGCTGTGCTCAATAAGTCTCATGGATGATTGTAGAGATTAATTTATATGCATTTGGTAGTATTTTAATACTTCCAAAACTAGGATGAGCCCATAATCCTGGGAATCAATACTTGGGTTGGACTTGTTGCTCTGAATGAGATCAGAAGTCAGTGGAAATTATACACTGTGGTTTGTGAGCATGTGGTTGGATATTCTATCTGCTAGCGATGACTAGGATTTAACTAGGAATATGGCCTGTTGGAAGTTTTCTGATAAGCTTTTCTTTCTTACTAGACTGAAGAACGTAGTTGACCAAGCTACGCGGTTTCTGCTGGCTGCCTGCAAAAGTGACCACTTCCACTTTAAGGAAAGTACTTATTCCCAGACTCAGACGCAAAGCGCCTGCGCAGAGTCCGACGACGAGTCCAGTAACTCGCTAGTCAAACGACTGTCATGAGTGGCTGCACTGGTTGCTGGACAAAACCGCACTACTATGGCCAAGAAATAGGGAAAGAAGCATCTGCAGGATAGCCTCATTCCAAAGTACCGCGCAGCAAGCCTGCACAGTTTTCGATTTACTTCCACTCGCTCGCCGACGGAGAGGGAATGTTCCACGTCAAAGGAGATGACAGACCCCGAGCTTTACATCAGATCAAAGACAGTGAGAGGAGGTAAGATGGTAGAAATAGGTATCTATATCTCTCCGACCCCGGTGACTGTCGACCCGCCATCCGCCCCCTCTCCTCTACTGCGGGGGACGGGATGGACCTGCACACCCATTTCGAACGGCAAGGTTACACTGCGCTTGATATAACGCTGTTCGAGAATGAACTCGACTCAGCTCTGAGCCTAACACCTAAACACACAGGGAGCCTCCCAGTGCTACCCCCAGTTTCGTCCACCACAAACCTTCAGAAGGATCTGGAGAAAGTGAATGGCTGCATCTCCATGGACATCTTCCCAAGTGGGACGGAGGATCAGTCCATATCTCAACCGACAAACATTTCACCAATACAAAATCTACATTTGTCTGTGCCAACACTTAGCAATAAAGGAAGGAGAGCCTATGGGAACAAAACTAGCGAAACTCCTGTGAAAACAGAACCTCCTCAATGACAGCAGAAGTTGGCAATGAAGCCCAGCTAATTCCCATCCCAAAGCCACAAAAAGACATCCTCAATTAAGTGAAGAGCAGGCACCGTGTCGTCCGATGGAAGTGACTTCATTTGGAATAAACAGCAAACGTCAGTCTACCAACTCAGGTGACTTAATGAGGCTAGCTCCTGCACCCGACAAACAAAGGATACTTCCTCTTAAATGGAGACGGCAACGCCCGGTAACATAACAGAAAAAGACGGACAACTCGATGAATTTAACAGGCCCTCAAGTGCCTTTTAGTACCAACTTTCAGGAAATCACTGTAGCCCAAATCACTAAAGCGGGGTCATTTAATACTGAAATGGTCATCCCCATGGGCATTTCAAGAGTTCACCCTACGGACAGTGAATTACAGGAGGGCACAACGGACGTCCTGGAAAAATCTACCCTAAGTAACCATACCCACCCAAAGCTACATGGCAAACCATTCAGGAAAAGAACCGAGGGTTGAAACACCTCCATTGTGTAAACGCCCCAGATGCAGTGGCGACTCCCCCAGGAAAGCCCAGGACCCGAACTCTCCCTTTCTAGATCAAGAAACAGTGTTAACAAAAAATCTAGCAACGCAAACAATGCCCTCTCTCCTCACCGTTAATAAGCACTCTCAAACATCAATATACAGATCAGATGACGGGGAGAGGAACCTAGTGGGCCCCATTTCGACACCAAAGCCATCAGCCATCGATACAACAAATTCCCAACAGATAGAGAGGAATTGATCAGGAGAACCCAGTGGATCCACAAGAAAAAGCAGCCAACAGCTAGTGTTTAATTAGATTCAAGTAGATCTAAGGCCACAGAAGGAAATAATACTACTAATGAACAGCGTGATTGAAGCCGGGATCAACGGCTGCCCACGTCCAGCACCCTGCACCCTCAAAATTGGGACGCCTGTGATGAAAAGGATAAGACCCAGGAGGAGGGCCTACAAAATGGACAATCTGAACCAAAACAAGGAAAGCCTCCCAAACAAGATCTGTTCACTCAGATGTCAATAGTCACCATGGTCCTTTTTATGAAGCTTTATGAAGCTATACACGAAGCATTAACTGACCACACGACCTTGCTGGCAATGCTACATACCAAAATGTTCTTTGCGGAAGGAAACATCACCGCAAAAGAGGGAATAGCCCAAACAAGAGGCACTAATATGCATCAGGACCCCCAAAATCCTCTGAATAGGAAACATTGCCCAGAGGTTTGTTGTACTACTAACTCCATGGTAGATTTATCTGGGGAAGTCCAAATAAAACCACCCACAACAGTAACAGCTACAGATGCTCAGCAAACGAAAATCAAGGAAAAGAAGTCTACTAGCGATGACCAATCTTCTTCTCCTAGGCCAACGGAAAACACTAAGACACCATGAGGAGTCAGCTCGGGAATTACAGGCTGCAGACTTGACAAGCCTTTCCCCGCCCACAGGGTTAAATAAAAAGATCACACTTATCCCCTTTTTGGGAAAAAACGAAAGCCGCAAAAACCAACTGTGAGATCCCTCTACGGCAATGTGTTTCTAACTCCAGAAATGTCATTAAAAAACTCTGTCTGCCAGCCAAAGCATTATCTTTCTAAAGACATTCAGATTGAGAAAGTCCCAACACCAGCAAATGAAGAAATAACACAATGGCAACAAAGGGAGAATAACACCCTTATGGACTTTTGGACGTATTCATTTGCAGAGGACGAAGCAGACATTCCTCCCTCAAGGGAAGAGGATTTTTCAATGTCTACCTCAAGTGCTGCCACGCCCCTCAACAAAAGAAACGCTAAATCGGGAGGGTTCTAGTCAGCCAAAATCCTCCAAGGCCTCCCCGTTTCTAACTATCAAGAAAAACGGGAAAGGTTCATTAACAGATTCCAGGCTAAGGATGGAACAACCAACACTAACATTAAGGACTTACTGCAACTCAATCCCACTAAAAAATGGGGAAAACATCAGTCTCACTACACCTCTGATCGAGGGTGAACTAGAAGAGAAGAGGGCAGAACAACCAAACAAAATGAACACTGTAGAATCGGAACTCAAGAATACCTGAAAACTAATAATAACTCACAGTTTCAGCAGTCCGCGAGACACAAAGATAGGACTGAGAAAGAACAAATCAAAACTAATTAAACATGATGACAGTATACGAAAAGATCACCCACGATATGTAAGACTGGAAGGAGTGGTGGATAAAGGGGATGGTCTGATCTTAGACAGAATGTGGTTAGATTATGCCATTGTATTCCACTCTCGAAACACATCACCACCAAAGATATCGCCACCAAAGATATTTCTATAATTGAATTCAGACGAAAAGAGCTGACTTGATTCATATACACCTGAATACATTAGTTGTTAAAAATCTGTTAATGGCAGCGGGCCCGAATTTCCTCTCTATGGGATTTGACTTAACAGAACTGTCATCAAAGGCGCAGGTCCCATCGAACGCAAAGAAGAGAGAGATCCCAAGAGTCAATCTTAAACCCAAACAGGCTAGGCACCACGAGGAGCGTCCTGCCTAATTACCGAAACCCCGAAAAGAACAGGGCATTACTATTCATCAAATAAGTCTCTAAGGCAAATAAGAATCGAAGAAACACTGCTTAAGAAGAATAAGTCCAACATTATTTTTACTATTAACCGTGAAGAAGACTAACACCATAACACCTAAGGTGAAAAAGCTATCTGCCGTTGAGACAAATGTGTCTGAGGATGACTGGGCATGGCTCCCAAGAACTCTAGCTCTGAAGAAGAAGTATTAACAAAGAACTCCTGCACATGGTGATGCAAAGGAACGTATCCTCCTTTCATGGAATACAAGGGGGTTCGATCACCTAACACAGAACAATGCTCTACCGTGGAAGGAGAATGATTTTTTACTGGCTCCAGGAGACATGGCTGGGAGTGGAACCAGCCCTTGATTGCTTCACAGCCGTGGTTAACCCAGCCCTGAGAGGAGTAACCAGAAGACCAGGGGCCTCTTCAGGAGTTGGGCTGTAACCCTTAAATGCGGTGGTAACGGTTTTACTGCCGCATTTAAGGGCTGGCCCTATCATGAGTTGGGCGCTAAATCTGGAGGTGAAAATCCCTGTTTTCGGCGGTATTACAGCCAGCTGTATTAGCCCGAAGTATTAGCGGCAAAAATTCCCCATTGGATCCAATGGACCCATCAGGAATGGGGATTTACTGTTAAGGCCCAACCCGTGATCCAGTGGTAATACCACCAGGTCGGGCGGTGCTAGGGCTATTACAGTTGGCGGTATTACAGCCGGGAATACAGCCCAACTCATGATGAGGCCCCAAGAGCGGGGCTCATCACTTTAATTAACGCACAAGCTGGATACGACATTACAGATCATCACAATGTGAGATCCTATTTACAATACAGTATACTCAAAGACTCATAATTGACTAATGAAAGGCCCCTTGCCCCAGAGTCATTTATCTTTAATTAACATCTGGTGGAGTGCAACGGACGTGGACCCTAATGTAATGAGGGACCAGATAGCACAGGCATTTGATGTGGGCTATAATTACGATAACTTGGACTGACACCCGCTCCGACGGCCCATGGAAATCCATGGTTCCATTAGAGGTGATGAGTAACAGTAATAGAGTGAGAATGGCCGCTAAGATGGTCGAACAAGTTGCATGAAATGTTGCCACAGTAACAGACAAATCGAATACGGACACCTGTGCACTACACAAACATCCTGGCTTTATATCAGAGTAAGAGGAAACGCAAGAATGATTGTCACTGGGAAGTTGATGTCAAACGCACTAAATCAGACTACAGATCCTGGTGTATAAATCAAAGAAAAGCTTTACTACAAAAAGATGCTGGCCTCCCTACAAGGTAAATCAACGGCATGGATGTGGTCTTTAATAAGATCGATAAATCAGCCCCAACATTATCTCCAATCATCGGGGTTTCTGAAGCATCCTGGATAGACTTTTACACCAAGCTATTCAAAGACCACCAGCAGGAAATTTACTGAGCTGTGGCATTTGACGTATGACCAGGTAGACCTGATTCTCATGATTAAAAGGCTAAGCCCTTCCAGAGCCCCAGGACCAGACGGGATATCAGAAGAAAACCCGGTCCAATGGGCCAATCTCCTGGACGTCATAATCTAAAACATCCTATATAAAAAACGGATCCCAGCATCATGGAAGACAGCCCATGTAATCCCCATATTTAAAAATGGTCTTAGATCAGACCCGCCTAACTATAGACCAATAGCCCTTCTTTTTATTTATTTTCTTGAATTTCTTTTTATTTCTTTTAAAAAAAAATAATTTCCAACAAAATAAAATACAGACTTTGTGCACAACTTCCAAATATACATCAATGTCTGCTCGAACCTCCCTACGACCCTCTTCCCTCTCCTCAGCATATTCTACTTGAAATATCTACCTATGGTATGTAAAACTGCTTGAACTATCTCCCTATCTCTATTCCACTGGTTGTGCCCGAGTCTGGGTGTCATCGTGTGCAGGGGATGTCAGTTCCTTTAGCATGTCTCCAGACCACTAAATCCATGTTTTTCCCCTCTTGGCCCGACGGGATGCTTCCTGCACTGCAGTTCCTTCCTTCCTTCCTGCACTGCAGTTTCTGCGAATGCCCAAATTTTGAGGTCTCTCAACCAGACACCAACCGCTGGGCCATTCCGTGCTTTCCCCCCCCACTGCTATCCTGCGCTTCGCTAAGATGTATGCCTGGTCTCTCAATTTACTCACGTGTCTCGCGTGTTTTAGTCTCAGAAAAATTCCTAGCAAGCAAGCCTTGGGGGTGACCAAGTCTGGCAATAAGCCAACCTTAGTTAGGGCATGGTTACTCCATCCCAATATTTGCATATTTCCACACAGGCCCAAAACATATGTATCAGGTCTGCATTGACTAGACCACATTTCGGGGAGGCTTGTTCTGCTGCATTACAAAATTTTGCAATTTTCTTCGGGGTTAAATATGCTGACATATAATTGGATCAGCTATAGTTTTGCATTTGTGGACACTTTCTTGCGATACCCCATGGTCCTGCTGCAAATTGCGTCTGTTAGCTACTCTTGCAAATCTGCTTCCCAACTCTGCCTAATTTGTACAAGATTGTTATCGGGCCTTGACATCAGTACTTCATATAATCTTGATACTGCATGTCCGCCTTCGGAAATGTCATAGAATGTTTCTATCGTTACATCTTCTACTAGTATTCTCTCTGGTCCTGGCCATTTTACTTTTATTCTATGGAGAAGTGAGGTGTAGGTTATGTGTTGTCCCTCCTGTACTCCTGACTCCAAAGCGACTTCATAAAGGTCATTGGTCGTCCCTCTCGCAATATATCGCCTAGTGTCACTACCGCCCTGGGCTTCCAGTATTTCCTAACATTCAGAGTAAGTTGTGCATCTTCACTCTTTAGTGTCACCAATGGGATCTGGGGTGAGAAGGGCGTTTCTTTGCCCAGAAAGCGGCAGGCCCTTTGACACATCATCATGCCTAGCCTCAGCAACACTGGGAGTTTGGGGTCTCGTGATATCCTGGTCCACACCATCTCTTTCAAAAAGAATGGGGTGCATGCTTTTTGTAATAACTCAGTTTCTTGGGTCAGTTCGTCTGACAGCCAGTATATGGTGACTGTAGTTGGCACGCTAGAAAATACCCCTCAAAATCCAACACTTTTATCCCTCCTTGTTTGTATGGTCTCTGTAGTGACATTCAACATCTAGAGTTGTGCCATAGAAAGCCCCAGCAGGTGGCATTAAGTGTCCTAAAGAAGGCTCTGGGTATATTATATGGAACATTCGTAAAGTAATGTAACAGCCTTGGAATCACCACCATTTTCAACAGCGTGGCCCTTCCCATTAGTGAAAGCGGCAGCTTGGCCCAAGATTTCATGGAGTTCTCTATTTTATTTACTGCCTTTGACGTGTTCTGTGCATGTTCTGCTTTAGATGTCTACCCCCAGATATCTAAATGTGTTAATTTCCCATTTAATCGGTAACTCTGGCAACGCACTCCAGAATCTACCACTATACCCTGCGAGGGGGAATAAACTTGACTTCTGTGCATTTGTTGTAATCCCAGAAAGGTCTGCATAGTGCTCAAACACATCTAATATGTATTGTAGGTTGGTCTCTGGTTGTTGTAGGTAAAGAAGCATATAATCCGCATATAGGGAGACCATATGTGTGCTACACTGTATTCTGATGCCCGCCTCATGTTATTCTTTCCGTAAATATACCGCTAACGGTTCTAAGGGCAGTATAGATAACATAGGGGACCAAGGACAGCCCGGTCTTGTCCCTTTGTCTAACCTCCATTGTTCCGATATCGTGGTACCCGTTTTGACTCTCGCTACTGGGTTGCTGTAAAGTAAGGTTAATATACGTGGGACCCATGCCGACACCTTTTAACACTGCTCGTAGCTATGGCCATATAACCGAGTCAAATGCTTTCACTGTATGCAGCGAGGTTACTGCCATAAACTGGGTACTGTCTTTGGTATAGTCGATGACATGATGCAATCGTCTCAGATTACATGTGATATTCCGATTTGGGACATAACCGGACTGATCTGGTTGCATGAGTTTGTGAATTACGGGTTTCAACCTATTAGCCATCAGAGCCGTGAGTATTTTCCGATCTTGATCGAGTAGCGAGAGGGGTCTCTAAGAGCCGCATTCGGTATCAGGTTTGTTGGGCTTCAGTAATGGGACTATAATTGACTCCCTCAATGTCAGCGGCAAAATGCATTTATCTAATGATTCATTCAACATAGCCAGAAATGAGGGAGTGATCTCTGCAACAAATTCTTTATAGAACTCACTTGGTAGCCCGTCCGCGCCTGGAGCTTTACCTGATGGCAGCCTTCTTATAGTGTACTGCAACTCTTCTTTGGTTACGGGGGCTTCAAGCTTCTCTACCGCTTCTGCATCCAGCTTTGGAAGATCTATCACCAAAGATTCTTCCATCTTTGACTCATGGGTTTCCGACGTCTTCTCGTATAACTTCTTATAAAAATCATAAAAACATTTGTTTATATTTTGTTGTGTCTCACAGGTCTCCGCATTACTCGCTGTGATTGCATGAATCATGCCCCGCTCAGTTTCGCTTTTAAACAACCAGGCTAGCAAGCGTCCCGATTTGTTCTGTTCGGCGTGCTGACATTCCACGTATTTCCTGTAACTCAATTTACCTAATCTATCCCAGTGTGATAAACATTCATGCCGCAGGACAATAGCCTCTTGGGCGCTCTCGCTGGGTGGATCCCTCTGACCATTTATGGCTTCTAATTTTATTTACGCCATACGTAAGTCGTTCTCTATTGCAGCCCAAACCCTGTTAACCTTGGAGATTGCAGTCCCTCTGATCACCACCATGAAGGCCTCCCATAATGTGCCTTCTGACGCCACACTTCATGTATTATACTTGAAGTAATCCTGCACTCCTTCTCTTAACTGTTCTCGGAATGCTTCGTCCCTCAGAGACTCACTGCTAAGTCTCCATGTCGGGGTGCGTGCTCTCGGGTGGGGGTCGGGGGGCCAGGGGTCGAGGGGACTTGCCAGGTGACCACCAGCGGGACATGATCTGACAACACCCGTGCTTTATATTCCACCCTCTCGAATTCGCCCACAGTGTCCTCTCCAGTAAAAATATAATCTAAACTCGTGTACAGTGCTTGAGGTCGATATAATGCAAGTATTCGCAGGCATGCGGGTGTACAGTCCGCCATATATCTGAGAGTTTAAATGCTTGAAACAATGGCTTTGGCGGGGGAGGGGGGGGTAGGGTGCATGAATTTGTCATCTGATCTGTCCAATGTAGGGTTGAACGTACAATTTAAATCCCCTCCCCATATCAATGTGCCATCTCTGTGTGGACTTATTAGTGGATATAACGTGCAGAAATAAGCTGCAGTATCTTGGTTTGGTGCACATGTGTTGATAATACAAAATTCTCTGTGTTAAACCCGACCTCGCAATACGAACATCCTACCCGCTTTGTCTTGGAAAGTCTCAAGCACCCTCAAAGTCACTGACAGTGCCACCCATATTATTATGCCCATAGCGTCGTGCCTCTCCATTTTTTTGCGAGAGCAATCGGTTTCTCGTTTGTGAGGTGCGTTTCTTGCAAGAGTGCAATGTCCATTTTCTGACGCCCTAGATAAATCATAATCCTATTACGTTTAATGTAACTGCTGAGGCCTCTTAACGTTCCAGGATACTATTCCAAGTTCCTCCATTGCACTGACAAATTCTGACATGTACCATCAGTCCATCATTCAAGTTCAGCATGTTCAGTGTGGACACATAGGCTAACTCCCCTCTAGCTACCCCAACTCCCTTACAGACCCCCACCCCAACAATTGCCCAGCTCAATCCATTGTGGTCAGGCCTCCCCACTTCTCGCCTCTGTCCCAGGGTCATGTGCTGGTGCGTAGGGCGCAGTAGGCGGATATGTAACTGCCCATATTCGAACAAACAAATACAATATTAGGTGTAGGACACTACTACGTAGTGTGATCTTAAATAAGCACCACGTTATTGGCTCTTGAATTTAGCAGCTTATGTTTCCTGAGGCTCATGATTACAGACCTCTGCAGCCTTGTAAATGCTGTGGCCTTCTGTGTGTGATTACTCCTGACTACTCGGGCTGGCCTCTGCTTCGGTTGCAAATTCTGCGTATCCATCCATTTGTATGCGTCTTCGGGGTTATCGAAGAAGGTGGCACAGCCCTTGTGAATCACTTTCAGTCTAGCTGGATACAACAACATGTACTTCAGATTAGCCGCTCGTAGTCTTCTCTTAACTGCTATAGAGTTCATCCGTTGCTTCTGTACCTGCAGGGTGTAGTCCGGATATGCTGTTATCCTGGCAGACACACGTTGGATCGTCCCTCCTTTGCTAAAGCGTTAGAGGATCTGTTCCCCATCTCTGTAGTTCAGTATCCCGGCTATTATAGGTGTCGGCGGGGCTCCCGGCGGAGGTTTCCTCATCAGTGATATATGCGCCCTTTCTATCGTGAGGCCTTGACTGAGGGCACCTTGACCTATTTCTTGCTGCAACAGGGTCTTTATGTACTGCGTCGAGTTTGTTCCCTCTTCACCTTCCGGGAGCCCAATAATTCATACATTATTGCACCTTGCATGGCCTTCTGCATCCTTGGCTCTGTCCTCCAGATTACGCACTGGTTGTTGCAGTACCCAGACTTCTTCCGAGGTGTCTTTAAGGCCACTTGTATTCTCAGCCACCGACTTTTCAAGCATCCCAGTGCGTTCAGCGAATGCCCTCACATCTTGTCTTAGCAAGTTAACATCTATACTGATGGGATCTATTTTAGCTTCAAGAGACTCCTTCAGAGATGCTATGGCCGCTAGGATCTGTTGATCTCCTTCCACGAGCGTCTGCTCGCTTTGAGGTGTTGAGTTTGCTAGGGCAGAGCTCTCCGTTGAGAGCGCAGTTTTGATGCACGCCTCCAAGGTGAGCTGCTTCCCTTTGCTCTTCTGGGTTTTAGACACCATGGTTTATCGCCTTCTTGTGTCCCTGCATCCATGCTAGTAATTGTGCTACCCAGGCGTGTCAGATCCTCTACTCCCGGTCTATTGTTGCCTGTGGGTTTTGCCGCTCCTCCCCGCCTGCTCCCTGGAGTAACTTTGGCGAATCTGCTAGGTGCTGCTTGTAGCTTCGCGAACAGAATCGGCAATCTCACAATATTCAGTCTTTATCAGCTTGGGCTATCTGCTCTGCATCCGCCATGACACAGTGTCCAGAGGTGAACCGTCCGAAAATACAACCCAAAGAACAATACTCAACAACATCAGTCTTGACGGGCTCCCTCAAAATTCCATTTCACAGTCATATTGATAAAAGCAGGGCAATGGGTGCAAGGGCCTTTTTAAAGGACTTCTTGTCCTAGTCGGGTTCTCTTTAATCCAACAGAGTCTCAGGGATATAGCACCATCTCCCTTCTTGAAGTCCCAGTCCCTTTTATATAGCACCCAGCATGCTTTTTAACAGGCCTACTAACATTTGGGTTCCTCCTTGGTGTAGACATTTCCACCATCTGGCTGTGGGTTGCCTTCCTAGGATTCTTGACGTGGCAGCACACTCCTAACAGAAAATATATCTTTCGCCATTGCTTTAGGTGAAGTACTTCCATGGCTTTTGTAGGGATGCATTAGTTTCAACCACCAGCCCCTTAGGTCACCCTTCTAAGCCAAGCCTTATAGCATCAACAGGTTCCTAGTTCTCCCTTCATTTCTCATGCTCTTGCCAGGATCTGAGCCATAGTCCTGAGTAGGCCTGAAGCAACTTGTTCTCCTTTGGTTCTGGCCATCCCCATTGTTTGACATATAGCTTTGATCAGGCTCCTTATTTCTCTCCTTCACTCTCTGGATCTTGTCTCTTCCTGTGTCTGAGTTCAAGTCCAGTGTAACCATGTGGTACTTCACATTGGCTACTCACACTCTCCTTCACTCTTCAGGATCGCTGTCTTGACTGCCTTTTCGAACCTTCCACTAGGATCTTTTATAGAGCTCACGGTTATCCTTCTCCATCAACAGCTCCCTGAATTATCCCTTCTCTAGCCTCATTCCCTTGTTGCTTTGGGATTGTCCCTGCTCAACTTTCTCCCTCCTTACTTCGGTTGTTTCCTCTTTCGCTACTGCTTCACCCAGGTGCTGTCCCTCATTTGCCCCCTATTCATAACTGTCCTGACTTCCTTTCTGGCAGTAGCTAAGGGGTTATGATATGATATGGCATTTGTAACGCGCCTATACACAAGTGTTTCAAGGCGCGATGAGGCAAGGGAGGGGGAACAGAGGGAAGACAAAGACAACAATCTTACTAGGCCAGGTAACATTGAGATCTCGCAAGTGCAGGGAGGGAAAGGGAGAGGCAGTGCAGTACATAGGATCAACAGTAAAGAATAAATAAATAAAAAACAATAGGTGAAAGTGCGGCCAGCTAGTGGCAAGTGCACACAGTCTGTTATTTCAGGTGGAAGTGGCACTGACTTGACTCGGCAAAGCTGGACATTGGTGCTACACCCCACCCGGGGTTGAAGATTGGCCTGGGTTGTGGTTAAGTGTGGGTACAGCATTGTGGGTGTCCACTGACTTACTGGTTTGTATGGAGCAGTTGACTGTTAGTTGCTTTGTGATTGCTTTGTAAGTGAATATTTGAACCCGCTTTTGAATCACACTCTCACTTTGAGTTCCCTCTGGGTTTTCCTTTTTGTTTAGTCTCTTTGATTTGACAGTACTGCACTGCATTTATTAAGGATATCCTCATGATAATGTACTTAAGCTATGATTGCTGACTGTTTATGTATGCGGTTCAGAATTAGGTTGAGACTAGAGGACAATGTCTCAGGATTGCAAACATTGATTTCAATATATTTGTTTTTCAAATCTTACAATAAAGAATATTACAAAAACAGGACAATCCCACGGCACAGGGGGCTGAGCTTTGATCTCCCACTTTACACATACAGTTAATGTAACACTGAATGAATGGCCAGCTTTGAGTTTCTTCCAATTCTACTTTCTACATATAGAAACTTCAGTCAAAAACTGGACAAATTACATGACAACCGAGTTGAAAGGCAGCACCCTGAGCTAGTTCCATTTACCTTCTCTAAAAATATCACATTTGAACATATTACTAAGCGTTATATTATTTGACAACAGTTGCCAGAGTGTCCCGTAACCCAAGCTGAAGCTGTATCCACAGGATGCATGGAGTCCAAATTACCCCAAAAGGAAGTATGAGGAATTGTGCTGAGACCAAGGGTGCTGCCAATCTGCAGCAACAGGCGCCGGACGGTGGCTCAACAGCGAGGGATTTACGCAAAACAACAGAGGTGATTGCTGGAAGGTTTGGAATTAATCCTAACCTCTGGCATTGCTCTGGGCAACCCTCCAGACCATCGTTCTTCGCCTGCCAAGCCATTACAAAAATACCATATGCAAATCAAAAGGGGCAGTCCAGCCCGAACTGTTTGGTCACATCCCTTCTGCACGAGACCACAAGCATCCCCAAACATGTATCAGCCTTGTTGGGCCTCATCAGTGAGGAGTAGCTTGGGTCTCTAGGCCCAGCAGGCACGGAACCCACGGCTAGGCATACCCGTCTCACTTGGGGTGAATTACACAAAACAACAGAGTTGATGCCTCAATGTTTTAACGAGGTGATCGTAGCATTAGACATGTGCTTATAAAGATAGGGGGGCATGAAGGAGTCTCTGTCAACAAAGGTGGATAATATACGGATTAAACTACAGTGAATGCAACAATGAATAGTAGATCTCATAGGCAAGATATAAGAGGCAGAGATGAGAAACAGTATTGCGGAGGACGGATTCTTTAAGCTTGAGGAAAAGGTATGCTTGGACAAAAGACTGGTGGTAGTGACCGCCAGGTTAGAAGACCAAGAGGGAAGGTCTCAAAGAAACCTGCACATTCTGTGTGTGCTGGAGCCTGGCAGATAAGAGCTTATTGTACAGTTTGTCTGATTCCTTCCCAGCAGAGACACTCTCCAAAATATTTGTAATTAAGAGAGCATATTAGGTGTTTCATCCACAGCACTCAGTGGGAGGGAACCCCAAACCCATATTTGCCCAAATCCTTAAGTACTGGAACTGTGATGCAGTGCTCAGAGCTGCCTCCAATATGGGAGAAGTACACATGTGCAGAACAGGACACGTTTTTACCCCAAATACACACAGGCAGCTCTTGATGATTACAGAAGTAAATAAAGAGCTGCGACACAGGGGTGTGGGGTACACCATGCAGCACCTTGTGAAGCTTACGATTATGCATGGAGAATATCCCCATTTCTTTACCTATCCAAAGGTCACCCTTGACTAAATTGAGATGATGCTCCTTAAACCAGGCGGAGTGCAGTGCTACCAATCTTGGGAGGGATTGCCCAAGAAAGACAGTGGACCTACTGCGTCAATGCATGTAAGCAATCCATCAAAGGATACAGGTCCTGGGATGGCACCTGCGGCTTACATTGGCAATTCCAAGCAAGCCAACAATGTAAAAGCAGCCGGCAGCTGATAAATAAAGTGACCCAAGGATAGAGGAGAGACTGTTGAACTAAACTGTGAACACTAATTTGCTCCAGGGTGAGCTGGTTATTGACAAGTAGAATGGGACACTTTCAGGGTCTGTTATTGCATGTTCAGTTTTTCTGTAAAGCTCTTGCTGGAGGTGGTGGAGGCTCTAATGAAGGAGATGGTTAATTTAAGCTCGCGATATCAATAGACAGCCTAGTTGTGAAGATCTGTCGGTGTTAAACTATAACAATATGTTGTGAGGAGCCCGGAATGAGAGTCGGACACAGAGCTCATGATGATTGCTATAAACATTTATTTAAATAATAAAGGGGTTGGAAAATGCCTCACTGTCCCTAATCTAGGAGGTATTTCCCTACCTCAACCAAAAATGAATGGCTTGTCTTGTGTCAAGATATCAAAAGGAAAAATGTCCTGTGTTGGAAATCCTATTCTAGCCCTCTCATTCTAAAAGTAACCCTAAGGTGTTAAGGGTATTGTCTTTGGCTAGAAACGGGCCCAAATGTTCAAGTTAAACAAAAAGGTATTAATCCAACAAAGGTTCATAACGGACAATGTTCACAGTTCCAGGAAATGACACCCTCCCCAGGTTTTCTCTCCAGCAAAAACAAAAGTTCAAAAGAATAACAAAGTTTTTTGTAGCCCAAGAGGATAACCCCCTTTTCTTGTTGTCGGCAAATCACTACAGGTTAAAGGACTCCCTTCCGCAGGTTTTTTCCACATTCAATGCGGTTCAAAATCCTAAGGGCGTGATTCTTCCTTTGAATTTGCTGTATACTCTCCTGCCGGGTTCTTTCACATAGTTTCTTGATAGAATTTGAGTGCGGGTTCCAGACTTGCAAAGCACCTGGTATACTCTCGAGCCAGGTTGCTCCAATGTCCATTTCACTCTCTCATACGTCCTGGTATACTCCCCTGCCAAGACAATATCTTTAAGGGTATGATTCTTCCTTGAGATAGTATACTTCAACAATTACACTTATGGGTGCAGGTCCCAGACTTGCATGACGCCTGGTATACTCTCCTGCCAGGTCATAAAAACACTGTTCACTCTCGCAGTCATCCTGGTGTACTCGCCTGCCAGGACAACCACTCAAAGGGTATGAGTCTTCCTTCAGAATTGCTATTTACCATATGTGTTTATGGATACGGGTCAGAGACTCGCACAACACGTGGTTTTCTCAAATTCACTTTTGTCCACTTGGTTTTCACAATGTGCCAGCTCCCTTGTTCACTGCCTCGGAACAATGTCCTCCCTTCTGTGTTTCTCTGCGGTCTACGCCGCAAAATGCCCTGTAATCCTCCATTTGCTTTCACGGGCTCATCAGTATTATTAGACGGTTTCGGCGTCCTCCGCGTGTACCCCTCTTCATATCAGTCATGCTTCAGTAAGGCTCAGCGTCTCTAACACTCGTCAGCCCTCTCCCTGCTCTGGCGTACACGGCAGAGCTTCCCCTGCTCCATGTCTCGCGTCAGCAGGCTGGTCGGTCTCATATCCCTTCTTCACTCGTGTGTCCACCTGACAGCTTGGGTCCCCTGGCAATCACTTGTCAGTCGGGTCACTCTCCAGTTCTGCACAGCTTCATCTTTGAACTCTTTGGAGCCAAATCAGATTCCTCCAACAGCTAGAACGTTCACTTCAGTCTTGCTGAGTAATCTTCATTCTGGCTGCTCTCTTCCTCATGTCAGTCTTTGTTACTGATAACACTGCAGTATGTTTGAGAGTTGTATGACTAAGTGTGGGGGAATATTGAGAATTACTGCCACAATATGCCATGAGGGCCTGAGGTACTGAAGGGGTATCCCTAAAAGGTAATGGGGGATAGCATGTCGCACCCAATGATGTCGCTTCATCCCCCCCCTAAGGTTCGCCTCACCGAATGTGATCCTCTCTAGAATAGCCGCCACCAGGGTCAGGATCAGGAAGCGGCTGCCGTCCCCTGGCCACATGGGGAGAGGCTACCTCCGGTAAAGGAATGATGGCACCATCAGGTATACTGGTTCATGAAGGGGCGTGAGGGGCGATTTGATAATATGGTGCAGTGGGCTGACATGGTTGGGAAAATAACATTGTAGAGCATTGTGCAACATTTGTGCAGCAGACAACTTACCTACGAGAGGCAGATGGCACAGGGGGATTACTGAACCCACCTCAGTTCGTGTGACATCTGCACATTGGGGCAGCTCAGTAATGAGCAACTAAGCCGCATAAAAGGTGAGGGTCAGGAAAGTGGATGGTACTGCTTTAGAATGGTTGTATTCTGGGATTGACTGTGGTGAGATCAGAAAATTAGGAGGAGGAAGTAAGAATGGGATAGACGGGAGGAATTCTGGCGAGGAAGTTGACAGCCCCTAGAGAATGCCTGGGTGGTGGATACAGTATGAAAGTGAAAGTGGAAAAAAAGTGGAAAATGAGCTGGGGAACTGAGGGAGAGGCAGATGCAATTATCAGCCGGCCTTCCTTGCTCCAGCAGATGATCATTTCATTCAGGAAATAAACAGTCCGTGATCGTTTTGGTTTATAACACTTGCTATTGGGACTAACTGGTGTAGGTTGGGATCTTTGCATATGCGAACGGAATTGTTGAGGATTTCTGTATGTCGGGGTCGGAAATGTTTGGCTCTCCATATGTTTTTGAACTACAAGTCTTGTCAACCCTTTCCAGCAAACTCAATGACAAGGGAGCATGGGAGTTACAGTCCAAAACATCTGGTTAGCCAAAGATTACAGAACCTTGCTGAGCAGGAACATGCTGAGAAACGGAGGGCCTGACTAACTGGCAATCAAATGGTCTTGCAAAATATTACCTCAGTTGGTATAGGTAGTCGATCATCTGGCTATGGGGAAACTCCAAGAGTGGGTCCCCTGGACTTGTGGGCTGAAGGTGCACACCTCTGGATGCAGGAACCATGAATGGAAGCTAGTTATGAGATTTTTATTTGAGTGGCCAAATTCACGTAGAAGTTGGGGCTGTAGATGGGCATGGAAGGGATACACAGGGTTGGCGACAGACGTTTACTATGTGCAGATGTAACATCAGTAAGTGTGAATGACTGGTCAAAGGCTGAAGGTACTCATCTGAAAAGTGCAGGACTTAACAGCAAGGTTAAACAGATGAATGCTGCAGGAGAAAACATTCAAATGATGCAAGAAACCCACATGACAATAGGAAAAATGTAGACAGCACAAGCACTATTCTTCATTTATGATTGGCTGCAGATGGGTGATAATCCATGTTCACAAGACATTGAGATTTCAAATGATGATGGAGCCAGATCTGATAGGACATTGTGTGATAGTAAAAAGTTAATTGGGGGTGTCAGAGGTTAGTCCTGGTCAATGTCTATGGGTCGAACATTAATAGTAGTCCAGACTTTGTTGACAAGTACTTTGGGTTATGTCAGGACTCTATGGGAGCTATGTTTGATTGGTGGAGATCTAAATTTGGTACTCGATATGGAATTCGACAGGAGCTCAATTTGGTAGGTGCATGGATGCAGAGCAGCGGAGACCCTGCTGGGACAGATGGCCTATGAGCTGCATGATCCTTGCAGACAAATGCATGGTGGTAAAGAATAATTTTCTGTACCTGATTTGGCATCCTGGATAGACTACTTTCTCATTAGCCGTAATCTCCTATGCAATGTTGATCAGTGCAAATGTATACCGAAAACCCAGTTACACCATTTACCACTGTTGTTGGGTCCAAGTTACATAGTTCAAAGGAATTTAGAGATTGTTTAAGCCAGACTTGTTTTTGGATGTAACATTCAGAGCAACTCTTGAGGAGAACATTGGAGGTTTTTTAGGGCAACTATACGAGCGTAGCGCCTCCAGGAATAGTATGGGAGGCTTTAAAGTGTTCATCAGGGAATGTGTTTGACAAAAGAATATGACGTTCTTAAAACTATTAGAAGGGAGTTTGAGGAGTCAGAAATGAAAGTCGGACACAAGGTTGCCATGTTTTTTGTTTAAAACGTTTATTGAAAACAAAATGGTTGGGACAAGGCCTCACTGACCCTATTCCAAGAGAAATGTCTCCACCTAAAATCAAAACGTATCTGTCTGTCAGGAGGTCAAAATCAAAACTGTCCTCATGTCCAAAAGTTCTATTCTGACCGTATAATTCAAACTATAAGGTGAAACGGGAAATGTCTTGAACCTTAGATGATTGCAAAACAGAGTTTGTAAAGGAAAATTGCACAGATCCAACATACAAATTCTCAAAGGTAAATGAGCCCTGGTTCCAGAGAGTGGCTCCCTTCTTCTGGATTCTTCCTGGTCTCCAAAGGGGAATTCCCTTCCCCTGGATTTGTCATTTAACAGTTCTCTGTGTCTTTATTGGCTCACAACAGTTGTTTATAAAGCTACATAGCTCTGTGGTTCCTTGTTTCACAAGTTACTTCTTCTTTAGCAAAACACCATTCCATATTCTTTTATGTAAATTGCTGTAGATTTGCAACTGCCTGGTATAGTCCCCTGCTGGGACATCTTATGCACTTGTGATGACCTGGTACACCCTCCTGCCAGGGTGACGTGTATTCTTATACACCTTTAACTGCCTGGTTTACTCGCCTGCCAGGACTTCTTATATTCTCACGTGGTTCCTCTTTCACTTCCACAGTTGCATATACCCCTTTTGGTATATTACACCTCCTTTATATTTCATTTGATTTGAGTCCCCCCCTCCCATATTTATATTCTATACATTCATACATGGCTGGGGACTTTATTCGCAACATGCCTTCTTGCTTTTCAATCTGGTTCTTTAGTGTCTCTTTTTCCATGGCTTTATGTATTTGTATTTGGCTCGCTGGGGTTCTGCCGGGGGTTCCCAATATGCCTGGTTCGACTCAACGGTTCTGTGTGGCATCTTTGGTCCTGTTCGCGCTTATCCAGTGGCGCTTTCTCACCTGCTTTCCACTCTGGAATGCTCTTGTGTCATTCTGGTCTCTCTCGTGGCTTCGCTTCAGCAGCCTGTGTTGTTCCAGGCCTCAGTAGGTGAAACAATGTTTTCACCAGTTGCTGAACGGCCAGGAGTCTTCCACTGGCTCCTGGCGTGCATGCGGCAAGTCCTGCCTTTGCAGCGTTCCTCTGCTTCCACGTTGGCGAGCTGCTCTGCTCCGCCACACTGGTTCGTACTTCCAAGCTCCACAAGACTCACAGAGAGGTGCAATGACTTCTTCCAAACAACAGCAGCCTCTCTAAGTTTTTCCCCGATTTGTAAATGTCCTGTGCACAGGTGCATTCCAAAAACTAGAACGCTCATTGAGCTTGAGGCTCTTACTGCTCTGCATTCTTTCCTTCTTCCTCGTCCCAGTATTTGGGTGGTTGTGGGACACAGATTCTATTGATGTTGATTGTTATTGATTACTTGAAAAATCACCTTCAATCATTCTAAATGATGAGCCAGTTCTATATGGTGAATAATTAGAACTGTAAAAAGTAGTCTTGAAGCTTTATATTTTGGACCAGGGATAGACGTTTGCCCTATAGGGTTTTGGTAAAAGGTTTCTCTATTTTCCCTAAAGGGGGTTATAGATGTATGGCAATAGGCCATTAGAGTATTGGGTAACAAGGGGTATTCTTCATGGGTAAATGGGGGGATACCATGTCTCATCCAATGAAGCCTTGACCTCTCCCCGGATGCCATCTCCTCCCATGTGATTCTCCCCCATATAGCTGCCGTCCGGATCAGGTAGCAGCTTCCGTCCCCTGGCAACATGGAAGGAGGTTATTGCCGGGATATCAGCGATGACTCCATTGGATTCATCACAGAGGCTAGAAAAGATTGAGAGGACTCTTAAGCAGCTGGAGGCCAAGTATGATGAAACCCCAAATAGATTAGTAGCCTATAAAGTAGAGAAGAGATTAGATGATGAGGCAGGTACACCAATGGAAGTGGGTCATAAAGGCAAACTGAGGCTGGTACTGTGGCAGACAGACGAGAGGCAAAGAGGCTGCCCCTTATGAAGAGAGAAATTTGAAGGGGTGGAAGTACCTTAAAGTGAATCTTGTCAGTACCGTTATTGACTCACAAAATACTGAAGCTGTGGTAGTATATCTGATTGTCAGTGGATACAAGACTTCAGTGATACAAGTGAAGTAGAATGCTATGAGGCAAAGGAGAATGTCCTCACTCATGGCAATTGTTAGCAGAAGTGATGTTATTGAAGTAGTAGCAGAAGCACTGTGAGGTCATCCTGCCAAATTACCTATTGTGAATACTAACCTTGAATAGAGATATAATAACTGTTAACTAATACTGGTGTTTCAATAACATTCATAGACGTTGTATTTCTTTAAACTGTGCCAAGTCCTCTTGGATAATTGAGAGTGGTGGAAAAGCATTGTGGCTGGGAATATATTGATGCTATTTTAAAACGTGGAGAGTCTTTATTTCACTAAGAAGAAGAATGTGGTGGTTGTTTGAACTTTGGTTAATAAAACTTTACAACACTGAAACTTCAATAAATCGAGACTTTGCTACCTAGGTGGATTTCCTTATTGCTTTTGATGAACATTGAAGTTGAATATATCTAGAATCCTGGGGAAGGGAGATCACCCAGGTTACTAAAAGGTTATTAAGAAGCTGTGAATATAATTGTTTATGTTATCTGAATTGATATATATATATATATATATATATATATATATATTTATTTTGTGCATTTGATGTTTAGTGTGAGGGCCAGTCATCCTGTGTTAGAGTGTTTCCCCTTTAGTTTGGTTAGGCAGGGAAATACTCAGCAGAGTAGGGATAGTGAGACATTTAATATAATGTATACTTGAACAAAATGGCAAGTTTTGAAGAATCATCAAAAAGTTGTCCACCTCGCATTGCTGACCCCTCGCATTGGGAGAGTGGGACATGTGCCAGCAGGTAAAGTGTAACTGCATGGGTGTCTTAAACTGCTAGATAAGTGGAACGATCCACGGATGAGGAAGAGGGATAGATGGAGTGTAGGTATGAACGATAAACTGGTAGTCTAAGAAATTGTTAGGGCACAGCTGAAGTCAAGGAAGGAATGTTTGGTGAAGTGTGGAGAAAGAGCAAGGAGTGATAACGTGCCTTCAGCTAGACCGGGCGCTAACATGTGAGGTTTACATTTTCATCGGGTGACCGGAGAGGTGTAATGAGGGGAGGTTGTAATCTCCTATGACCCGAAAAGGAGTTTAAGCAGGAAGGAGTCAAGCTGGAGAGAAATAATAGGAAAGGAAGAGGAGAATGGGCTAAGGGGGTGGTAGATGAAGAGGATAGTGAAAGGGGTGAGAGCAAGTAACATTTTGTCACAAGTCTCTCCCCTTCTCACCTGCTTTTCTTGTTTGCTTGTGACCTTCTTTGGTGACTTCTTTCGCCGTTTCTGGTGACAGTCCGGGATTTATATAAGCCTGTGTGCTGGTCTTCGGATTCCAGCACGAGAAAGATGTTTCAACTCCAGGATACGTTCAGAAGTCCAGGACGAAACCAGGAAGGAATAGTGTCTGGGCTCAGGAAGTTCGGAGGTAAGTTAGAGGGAAGAAAGGAAGAAGGAGGATTCAAGGAACTGGGAAACAGGAGTGAGGAAAAGGCCCCGAGCGAACTCTGGCAACACACGTCCAACTACAGTGAGCGGTAGCGTTGAGACACGGAGCGCCACAGGGGCGTGTCTGTTTAGTAGTGTGCAAAGCGTGGAGTGCAAAGACTGGCAGGCTGAGTTCCGTATCAGGCAGCCAGGTTGGGAGGATTACTGCATTCAGTCCTCTATGGATCAGGGACCACGAAGTCCAGAATGGATGCAGGCAACGGTTCATGACAGTATGCCTCCTCTGAAGCCCAGCTCCTCCGGGTTTGCCTGGATGGATAAGATGGTATCTTCGAATCAGCCTGGGGGCATTCATGGGTTCCCAGGTGCGTTCGCTAGGAGGATACCCTTTCCATTCGATCAAATATTGTAGTTGTGTAGTTGACCATGTCTGTACCTAGAGTCACAAATTCTGGATACCTCGTATTCGAGTTGGTCATTGACAATCACTGGGGTAGATCTTGGAGCAGTTCGAGAGGGCTGAACATATGGTTTCAACAGAGAAGTGTGGAAGACTGGATGGATCCTCTTCCATGATTCTGGTATTCGGAGTCGAAAGGCCACTGGATTGACGATTTCTTTTATAGAAAAGGGTCTGTAAAACCTGGGAGCCAATTTATTTGGCCGTAGGTGACATGGTAGGAGTTTTGAGGATAGCCAGACCTCATCGCCTATTGAATAGGAAGTTCCTGGTCTTCTTTTGGAGTCGGCATAATGTTTAACATCTCTTCAAGCCTTTTCTAGGTGTTCTTTAGCTTCCTTGTGCACATTGATTAATATCTCAATCCAGCAATCAACTGCGGGAACCTGGGTAGGATGAGGAAGAATGGAAGGCAGTACTGAAGGATGAAATCCTTGACTACAGAAGAAAGGACTAGTCTTGATAGCTGAATGATCCGAATTGTTGTATGCGAACTCGGCCACAGGTATTAGGAGTGACCAATCATCCTGGACCTTGGTGGCGAAGCAACGAAGATATTGTTCCAGGATTTGGTTTACTTGTTCAGTAACTCCATTGGTCTGTGGGTGATAACCCGAAGACAAGGCACGTTGGATTCCCAGTATACGACATAACTGTTTCCAGAACTGGGATATGTACTGGAGTCCTCGGTCAGAAATGATCTTGGAAGGTAGTCCATGAGGCCGGAATATGTGTTCTAGGAAAATTCCAGCAAGTTCGGATGAGGATGGTAGCTTGTTTAAAGGCGTAAAATTAGCCATATGTGTGAACAAATCAATGGTAACAATTATGGTTGTGTAGCCTCTGGAAGATGGAAGTTCCACGATGAAATCCGTGGCCATGATTTCCCAGGGTCCGGTTGGAGCAGGATACCTGCTGGTCTTTTATTGTTGTGTTTGTTCTGGTTGCGAACTGCACAAGTCTGGACGTGGATCTTGATATCGTCCTTCATCCTTGGCCACCAAAACTGTCTTTGTATTAGATGAAGGGTGTTGGTGATGCCACAGTGTCCTGAATGGAAGGTATCATGTCATAAGCTTGTGATCTTTTGTCTCAATCCAGGAGTAGGGATAACCAATCGATTATCCTTGAATAGATATCAGTCTTTTGTTTTGAGTTTCCATCGGTTGTTTCTCCTAAACTCCTTCCAAGGTTCCGAGGACTGAGTTTGGATTCAGATCTCCTCCAGGAGAGTAATTGCTTGAGCAACAAATATAGTGTTGGGAAACATCTTAGAAAAGGTCCGGTCTTCAAGGGTTTCATAATCAGGACGTCTGGACAAGGCATCGGCTATAATGTTATGTGTTCCAGGGAAATGGTGGATTTGAAATTGGTATTGTGCAAAAAAGAAAGCCCAACAGGCTCAACGACTGTTTCTGCATTCTAAGGATTGTAGGACTTAAAGGTTCTGATGGTCCGTGCAGACTTGTCCTGGATGTTTGGCTCCTAGAAGGAGATGACGCCAATCAGTGAAGGCCTGACGGATGGCTAACAATTCCTTCTCCAAGACGGAATAATGAGTTTCACTGGGAGTCAAGGTGCTGGAAAGATAGGCGATGGGGTGTTCCAACCTGTCAGCAAGTTCATGTTTCAGGACTGCCCCAATGGCGTAGTTGGAGGCATCAGTTTCAACAATGAAGGGTCGGTCAGTGTCGGGTTGAGCAAGGATGGCAGATCCGACTTCAACCGTTAAAACGCCGAATCTTGGGCTGAGGTCCACTGAAAAGGAGTGTCTTTCTTTAGTAATGTAACTATAGGATGCACAATCTCAGAAAAAAGTGGGAATGAATTTTCTGTATAAGTTAGCAAGCCCCAGGAAGGATTGAATTTGCTTTACAGTAGTGGGAACAGGCCAAGAAAGAATGGAATCAACCTTGAAAGAGTCCATTCCAATCCCGTTTTGGCTAAGAACGAATCCGAGGTAGTGAACAGTAGATACATGGAAAAGGCACTTCGCGGGTTTGGCCAGGCGTTTGTGTTCACAGAGACGTTGTAAGACTGCCCTTACGTGCTCTTCATGTTTTGTATGGTATTTGGAGTAGATTAGTATGTCGTCTACAATGACGAAGAGGAATAGCATGTCAGACAATACCCGATCCATAAAACGTTGGAAGACTGCTGGGGCATTAGCAAGTCCAAAGGGCATAACCAGGTATTCAAAATGGCCGAAGGGTGTTCTAAAGGCTGTTTTCCATTTGTCACCCTCCTTTATACGAATAAGATGGTAGGCGCCCCTGAGATCTAATTTTGTGAAGATGACTGCACCCCTGACTGCTTCCAGGATGTCCAAGATGGGAGGCAATGGATAACGGTCCTTGAGAGTGCATTGGTTAAGACCGCGGTAATCCAGACATGGCCTAAGCTCCGTGGAATCCTTCTTGGGAACAAAAAACAGAGAAGCGCCGCCAGGGATTTGGATGGGCGAATAGTTCCATTTTCCAAATAGGTATCCAGGTATTCCGGGAGGGCCCTTTTTTTCAGGTTCTGACAAAATAAAAAAATTTCCGAAAGGAATAACTGCCGAAGGTTCAGTATTAATGGCACAATCCTCAGATCTGTGGGGTGGTAAGGCTTGAACAATGGCTGTGGAGAACACATCTGTGTAAGCCTGGTATGCCTTGGGGATCTGGATGATGTTGGATATGGTGACTGGTGCTTGCTGAGTTTCTTGGAAGTCATTGGGGGCTTTGGTAAGGTGTTTAGGGACAAACAGTGGGACATGCAAAGTTCCGAACCAAGAAACAAAGAACCTGCTGCCCAATTGATGTAAGGGTTGTGCTTCTATAACCAGGGCATGCCTAGAACCATAGGATAGTGGGCAGATCTTATAATATCAAATTTAATCCTCTCTTGGTGGTGGTTAATGGAAAGAAGAAGCTCCTTGGTTTGAAGGGTTATGGGTCCTGAAGACAGGGGGTCTCCCATCGATAGCTTCAACAGGCTGCATAGTCTCTCGTGTTTCATATGGAATGTGATGAGTAGTGACCCAATCATGATCTATGAATATGCCCATGGCTCCACAATCCACTAATGCCATGATGGGGTAGGATTCTTTCTTGGAAGGCGATAGGAATGCCTGTAGAATCACAAGGCTGTTTTGTCCAGGAGAATTCAAGGAAGGAATTGATGTGGAGCAGACGCCACTCTACTGAAACTGTGCCCCATCTAGGATCGGGAGCTGGCGTTTCCCAAACGCCGTGGGGGAGCGATAGGGCACTCTCTCACAAGATGTTTATCGGAAGAGCAATACATGCAGAGACCAGTGTGAATACGGCACATCCTTTCTTGTGGGGTAATGGGTGTTAGGCAGAAACCTGTGCAGTTCCCTTTGGGACCACTGCAAAAGAATTAGGACTACAGGTGTTTGGCAGTAAACCCACTTGGTAGCAGTCTGTACCACACAGATTCACTTGGTAGCTGTGGCTGAGCAGTCAGACTTCCCTCAAGAAGAGTTAGGCAGTATACAGATTATTCTCAATAGGTCAAGAGCACACAATAGAACAAGTAAACACTGACCAGGGCTTGGTGTAAAAGAGATATAATTATTTATTTAAAACCACATCTAGAAAAACACACAGGCACTAATAGTAAGCAATTCAAAAACACGGTCACTAAAAGATATACACTCCCTTAAAAGAATATTAGACAAGTCTAAAGTAAAGCCCCACTTATTTTCAGACAGCGGTGAGCGCTTAACGTAGATGGCACTCTAATAGTTTGTTTTAAAAAGGGAGAGAAAAGCAGAGAACAAGTTGAAACAAGTTGGAACAAGTTGATCACTTTTACCAGAACATAACAAGAGAGGAAGGCAAAGTAAAGCCGTGAAGTTAGAGTTCAAGAGGCCGGATCCACTTTTTAGAGGATTCAAATGAAATGTGTCCAAGGTCACACGGTTGCAGTGCACAAAAGACTTGTAAAGGTTCAAAAAGGAGTTGGACCAAAGAAAGGGACCAGTTAGAGGGTCAAGGCGGCCAGCCCAGTCCAGAAGGTTAAGGGATTATTATTATTACCTTGTAGCAATCTTTAGAAAGGGAGGCCTGGCGGACACGGTACCTTAAAGTGGTGAGAACGCTCCAGCGGGGGCAGTTGTTCCTGGCAGCGGATGCAAGTCGGTGCTTCGTCCGGGGGAAGAGAGGATCTCGTCGTGGAGGAAGACAGGAGTCTGTTGCACTGCCAGGGAAGAAACCAGCCGCAGAGTTTCTCAGGTACAAGGAGCGGTCCGGTGATTCGCAGTTCAGTGGTGAGTGGCTATCCGGCTGCCGGGGTGCTTGGCACGGGCAGTTAGACCACAAACCGGGCTGGGGGGCGAAGAAAGAAAGGTAAACTGGTTGTGCCCACCAGTCAGGGGAAGAGGCCTCTCCAGCCGGGAGATCTTCTCTGTTGTCGGGAAGTGGTGAGTCGGTTCTGCAGGGCTCCACCGGTGGTGTCGTTGTGGTTGGTCGGCTCAGCTTCTCCCTCGTCGGATTCTCAGGTCCTGTGGCGACTTCTGAAGTTCCAGTCCCCAAAGCCTTGCTTTTATGCAGAAAACCCCTATTCACTAAGCCTAGCTGTCACTCAAACATGCTAAGTGGTGAGCCGGCCGGCTCACCACTTGGGCCAATCACACAAGAGTGCGATTTGAGTTACCAAGGTAACTCAGTCCAGGGTGCCTAAACCCCTCCCCCCACAACCCCTGTGGTACCCAGACAGAGTGGCACCACTTTTGGAGGCTTCTGTGGAGAAGCCCGCCAAAAAGTGGAACAAAGGGCTCGACTTGGGTTGGAGTCACAGAAGAGAACACAAACGCCATTTTAGAATCGAGTCTTGGCAAAAAATACCAACCGGAGAATTAATATTAATTAAATAAACCGGCGGTATGTTCGAGGCTATCAGAATTAAATAATTAATGTTGGTAGCCTCGAACAATGGGAAAATCCCATAGGGAAATATTCGCGGTCGAATATAAAAAGTAGTTTCCACTGCCACCAGCCAAAACTCGTTCAGGGGGGACGGAGACGTGCCCCCTCGACTAACAGACCCCGGGGCAATCGAATTGCCCCGACCAGTACGTCCACAATATGATGGTTTGTACTGGTTTCTGTTAATAATTTGGGACTAGTAAAGCCAATGGTGACTTTACATGCCCTGGGAGACAGTAGTCAGTCCCAGGGTATGGATTCTATGGTGGGGTGTCACTATGACACCACTGTGTTACTGCACGGAGGGTGCTGTGTAACACACATAGGAAAAACACATGAGACCCTGTGGAGTAAAGGACCCCATAGCCCATAAAACACATTACCAATCAAAGGAATACCATTAATCATGTCCAAGAGTGGGAGAAAAAGAGTCTCACTCTTGGCAGGAGGAAAAAAACAAACTCCAGAAATCCAGCAAGCTGCTGGGGGACTCACTAGGTTAGGAAATTCAGCTTAAAGAGAGAATTCTCCCTAACAATGGGTCCACGGAAGGCCCCCAGTTGCATGGGTTCTGGATCCGAGGTCGGAGAGACTGCGGGCTCTGGACTGGAAGGATGGTCTATGGCAGTTTTTTGGAATGAAGATTTAGACTTCTTTTTCTCCGCCCTTCTGTCCTGGATTCGAAAGTCGATTTGCAGGGAAAGGTCCAAAAGGGCCTGGAAGGAATTTGGGCAGGCTACCCTGGCTAACTCGTCCTTTATTTCTTCATTCATGCCTCTTCGAAAGAGGGTGAAGCTGGCCTCTTGAGACCAATCAGCTTCCTTCATAAGTTGTTTGAAACGAGTCACATAGGTAAGCATATTCTGGGATCCTTGTCGAAAGTCAAGTAAACGTTCTTGAGCGCTATAAACCTGTTCAGGGCGGTCAAACATGGCTTTTAGGGCTTCCACGAACCCATTGTAATCATCCAGGAGGGCGTCACCCGAATTGACTAGGGGGGGTTGCCCAGGTCAAGGCGTTACCAGTGAGGTGTGATATCATAAACCCCACCTTTGCTCTAGGTGTGGAAAAGTAGTAGGGCTTGAAGGTGAAATGTACCAAACATGAAACAAGGAAGGCATGAAGGGTCTTTGGAGAACCATCATATTTGTCCACTACTCCACCCAACAACACACTTTCCTTAGTAGCAGAATCACGAGACAGGACTAGTTGCTTTAAAGCAGCATTCTCTGCCTTAAGATTTTGAACTTCTGTGGTGAGTTGCTGCATGCCTCGCATGAGATCTTGGACCGCGGCTTCCATCTCTGTATCTGTATAGCTCTTTAGGCATCTCAATCTGTCACAAGTCTGTCCCCTTCTCACCTGTTTTTCTTGTTTGCTTGTGACCTTCTTTGGTGACTTCTTTCGCACGGTCTGGGATTTATATAAGCCCGTGTGCTGGTCTTCGGATTCCAGCGTGAGAAAGATGTTTCAACTCCAGGACGGAACCAGGAAGGAATAGTGTCTGGGCTTGGAGGCACGGAACGCCGTGACTCGAGCGCGGGCGAAAATCCAGGAAGTTAGGAGGTATGTTAGAGGGAAGAAAGGAAGAAGGAGGATTCAAGGAACTGGGAAACAGGAGTGAGGAAAAAGCCCAGCGCGAACTCCGGCAACACACGTCCAACTACAGCGAGCGGTAGCGTTGAGACGTGGAGCGCTGCGGGGGGGGGTGTCTCTTTAGTAGTGTGCAAAGCGTGGAGCGCAAAGACTGGCAGGCTGCGTTCCGTATCAGGCGGCCATGTTGGGAGGATTACTGCATTCAGTCCTCTATGGGTCAGGGACCACGAAGTCCAGAATGGACGCAGGCGACGGTTCATGACACATTTACCAGATTGTACTCCAAGGATGAGGGAGGAAAGTGAATTTGTAGAAGAGGGGGATATGAGGAAGGCTTACAGACACTAAAGCAGATCCCTCCAACTATTTAGGCTAATCATTGGAGTAGTGTCTATGCTGCCTATTGTGGGGGAGGCCAGTGACGGGAATGTTTGTTGTTTGAGGGAGGCCCAGAGAGGAACGCTGGGATAACGGCAGGATACATTTAGAAACAGATTGATAATGTGTTGGCAGGTTCTAGGCCCATAGTGAAGACGGTAAGGATTAGCAGTTTAGCTACTGGGCCAGTAGCACGCAACAAAATTAATCGCCAGCCTGGTAACAACCAACACAATCAGATGATAGGCTGAAGGAGACTAGCACATTAAAAAAAATAGTCATGAAGAGAACAGTCTGGTAGTGACCAAAATGATGCATTAATAGGTTGTTCGATAGGTTAGTATGTGGGCATAAATCCAGGATAGTTGCAAGAAGAGCTGGATGGTGATGCAGGCAGGCAGGCATAGAGATGACCTTAGTATGAGGCACACAACTGCTTTTCTGAAGTTTCTCAGCCATGTGGGCTGCCAGGACACAATCAAGCCAAGACTGTGGAACTACCAGAGGTGCTAGGGACTTGTTTTGCACTAAACGTCACACGTATCACCAAGCCAATTTTATCCAGGGACCCAGCGCCATGGGCTACTTTGACCCAATCAGATCATGTATGTGGGGAATTGGGGGATGCCCGGGCACTCTATGATCAATTTGGATGGTGGGGAAGTGGCAGCCAGCACCACTGTGCTTCATGATATTTGAATGGAAGAGTTATGGACCTGGTGTTCAGGTGGGAAACAGTCGTGTGTTAAATACTGCACATGACTGTAAAGGGACGAATGCATAATATAAATCGTGTATGTCCACTCTAAGCCAGTTGCTTTGGGATGTGAACCCAAGTCCTCAAAAATAACAATTGTGGCAATTAATATTTTGCATCTCTCAATTGCCTCTCGCACATTCATAAATATAATCTAACCAATGACTCTGAACCTCATGATGTGCCGAGCTAGAGATTTCCAATTGCTGCATACCTAGCACACCTGTTTCAATGCCGAGCAACCATGAACAAAAAGAATAACTTTTCCATTACTGTACCTCTAAAGCTCTTGTGGTTGCAATTGTATCTATCTCCAGACGTTGAAACACATAGGATGTAAGCACTCTCCTCTCTAACATATATTACGTGATGGTGGAGGCTGAAGGAACTGCAGAACATAGCCCTTTTCCACCACTGAAGGTACCGAAAGAGTTTTCCCCAACCGGAGGTGCAGTAAAATAAGACCCTAATTAAGTGTGCTCTCTTCAGCTCCCTATTACAAATTCTTATAGGACGGGAGGAAAGGTGCAAGGATGTGACCCTTGAAAATATGGTAAACTGTACTGCTGCAGTCTTAAAAAGTGAGCAGACACGAATCCACAAAGAAGTCCCGGTACATTCAACAGCTGGTGATAACTTTATTTGGGTGCGGGACCACAGAAAATATATGTTTAGAAGGGATGTGAAAGCACACAGGAGAAGTGTTCGTTTTTGTTTCAGTTTTCTTTATTCTTATCTGCAAGGATCATCCATCCACAGAAATAATTAACATGACTTGGAAAACTATGAGTCACTGCATATTGAATGAGGTGGAGCTGCCTCCATTTACTGATTTTACCATCAGATTAAATTCCTGAAAGGATGGATTTTCCCTGGATGATATCAGCTACAGCAAAAGCCAGTATTTTCACTTGGTTATTTCGTAACCTGGTGGGAGACAAGGTGCTCAAGTGGGAAGTCTACAAAAGGTTTCCTTCAGAGGTTGTAGCTACATAGCTAGCATATTTTGCCTAGCCAACCCCCAACAATATATTTTTTGAAAAGTGTCATCTAATGAATCACTGGTCACCAGGGAGTATATAATCAGGCTATTGTGTGCACTGATTCTTAAGGGTAAAATCCCTCAAACACTGCTGGGTTAGTAGCTCTGTGTCATTTTGGTTGCTTGGAACCCATCTGATGTAGTGATACGAAACCATAGATTTCTTCCAGCAGTTATGGTTGAATAAGGCAGAGGTATTAGCATGCAAAAGATCATCAGTCCATAGCAGACAAAGATTTGACATTAAAAATGCCATCTGAAAAATAAAGGCAGGAGCCAACAAGAATATAAGACTCGAACACAATGGAATCTGGTGTACAAATATAATGAATTCCACACACAAATTTATTTGACAAGTTAAAATGTTAAATATCAGATAAATAGTAAAAACACGGAGAGAATCTATAACAAAAACAACCTAGGAAAGCTTAGAGACATAATATTCTGCCCAAACATTGGCCCTCAGCAGCTTAAAATTGAGATGACCAACAAACATATCAAATACTTTACCCAACTTCAAGGTGATATCCTTTTACATTTCAGCTTCATAATGTGGTTAATAAAATATACAGAGCAAGTGTTTTAAAGATCACATGGCCACCAAAAGGATAGTCTAGAGCAGAGGAATTCATAGATTTCATGTTGGCGACGTCCAGCGCTATCTCGACATATTATCCGACCAGAGGAATACCTAAACGCTCATTCGAACAGGCCAACCCGGGTCAGGCTGTCAATGTTTTCTCAAGTGGCATAAGTATTAACATAGTTCATGTGAACACAAAGCAGTCTGGCGATCGGATAATGCAAGATGATTTGAAAGCATAATCTGCTGATGCAATCACAGGGCTTTAAGAAATATCCATTTCAGAAAAAAGGAACAACGAAATAACCCACCAAGAAATAGGTTATGGTTTAAAGTGTAGAGGTCAACTCCTGGATAAAGAACATAATTAAACATATGGCTGCACAAAATAGGAAGGAGCAAGGTGTACAGCCTCCCTCAGTTCAGACTGCTAATGCTAGACTCCTCTGCGTGCCAAAAATGTGGAAGAAAATGAACAAGAAGAAGCCTTCATGGCTCTCATTGGCAAGTGAGGGAACTCTCTACATATCTCACTTTTCCACAACACCAACCACATCAAGATTAGGAAGGAACTTCGCTCTTCAAATGAAAACTAACGTCTTCTCTCTTTTTGCAGGCACACTCTGAGGCCACCAGTGGCATACAAAGCGCAACAAGAAAGACAATTAAAAAGAAATATCACAAACTCTAGTAACTGGACAATGAGTGTTCACGGTTTCCATGTCGGATGCAAATGAAGTCTAAATTGCCTCATCTGTCCAATGCTATATTTTAGGGTGTGTGTTAAAAGGTGGCATCCCTGTCACACATTTAAAGAAATTAAATAAGTGCAAACAGTGTAAATGTGAAAAATACATTAGTCTAAATTCAATTTCTAAAAATCTGTATACACAAAAATGAACTTCACAGTTCATCTAGAAAAAAAGAATTTTTTGGTAATAAAGATGGACTATTGTATACATTTGAAATTACAGGAATTGCAAAACTAGCTCAAAGATGATACTTGTTAACATAACAGGATAGGTGCAAAATATTTCTTACCAGCCTTTTCTGACTTTTCTTTTTGCTCACGAAGCTCATCGCATTGTATTGTCACCTGCTTGAGTCGAGCACGCAGCTGGTTAACCTCCTCTTCTTTCACTTCTAGCGTTTCATGCATTTGTCTTTTGGTCTCTGCAATAACCATGCCCTGAATACACAATCGATAAATTATGGAGCAAGAACATGAATCTGATAAAAGCTACCTACAGCACATTTCTAAACCTAATCATGGTCCACTGAATACAGCAAAAGGCAACTGCTCTAAAAATGATGTTACTCACCGTAGTGACTAGTCCTTAATCCCCTTTCCTCCATACAGCATGGGCGTCCCTTGCAAGGGACGGGAGACGGAACCATTTTCACCAGAAAAACCTTCTTCCCCTTTAAATTTAGATGCACGCAGGGGTGCGGCCCTGGGAGAATGCGTTGCCCTGACTCAGCCCTCCGGCACCACACCTCGGTCCCCATAGACGCGTCGACAATAGTTTAACATTGCCTAATGACACCAGTTTTATTAGGGGGGATGATGGTGGGACGTATGGAGAAAAGGGGACTAAGGATTAAGAGTACATTAGTCACTACGGTGAGTAACTAATAATTACTCTTACGTCCCGTCTCCTTTCCTCCATACTGCATGGGCGATTACAACTGAGTGTAGCCCCAGGGTGGAGAGGAGACCCTCCTTAAGCAAACAGGTTTCTAAGAACCGCCTGTCCGAAAGCCGCATCAACAGTAATGCTTGCAGAAAGCTGAAGGGGTGGCCCATGTGGCCGCCCTGGTTATGACCTGCCAGGTGACCTGCCGCTGGAAAACGATGGCCGTTGCCTTGGCTCTGACCGCGTGAGCATGCATGTTGGTCGGCAGTGGCTTGTGCTGTCCCTTGTAAGCTTCTTTGATGGCCGAGACCATACAACGGGCTATAGAGGCCTGATGCCCGGGTCTTGATCTGCCAAAGGTGACAAAAAGTGCGTCCGACTTGCGGAAGCCCTTGGTCCTGTCAAAGTAGAATTTCAGGGCACATCTGACATAAAGGCAGTGCAGAACGCAATGTGCCTCGTATTTGGGCTCAGCAAAAAACATAGGTAGCACTATTTCTTTGTTCAGATGGAATGCGGGAGGCACCTTGGGCAAAAATGCTGGGTGTGTCCGCAGAACTACATTATCCCTGTGAAACGTAGTATATGGCTGTGAGGCGACCAGCGCCTGGATTTCGCTGATTCTGCGAGCCGAGGTGAGGCCGAGTAGCAAGGCCGTCTTAATGGTGACCAGCCTGATGTCCACGGATGCCATTGGTTCAAATGGTTTGTGGGCCAGGGCACCCAGAACTATATTGAGTTCCCACACAGGGGGTGGCCTCTTGATGGGCGAGTAGAGCCTGGCGAGTCCCGTCAAATGTTTCCTGACAATCGGGTTGGTAGAGGAAAGAATCTCCTCTTCTGAATTTCTGTACGCCCCAATGGCTGCCAAGGAAGTGCAGCAAGTGTCCACCTGCACACCTGAATGGGTGAGGTGAGCCGAGAAGGAGAGCATGTAGTCCAAGGTACATGCAAGGGGTTTGATACCCTTAGAGTCTGCCCAGTGGCAAAACCTGGTCCACTTGCTCTTATACTGGGCCCTGGCAGACTTGCTCCTGGCGCTCTGTATGATCTCTAGGTTAGCCTGGGAAAGGCTGAGGTGACCTAGCGTGGCATGTTCAGGAACCACGCTGTGAGGGCTAGTTTCTGTGGTGCTGGGTGGATGACCCTGCCCCCCTGCTGCGCCAGAAGATGTGCTGGGCCGGTCAGGAGGCGAATGGGCGGCCTCACCGAGAGGCTGAACAGCTCAGAGAACCATGGCCTGTCCAGCCACCACAGTGCTATTAGAATGATGCCGAGGTGGCGAGATTCCTTGATCTTGCAAATCACCCTGTGTATAGGTGGTGTGGGCGGGAAGGCGCATGCTGTCATTCCGTCCCACTGAATATGGAAGGTGTCGCCAAGGCCCTGACCCTGCTAGGAAGCTAACAGTTGGCACTTCCTGTTGTCCCAGGAGGCAAAGAGGTCCACCTGGGTGTGTCCCCATTTGTTGAAGATTTCCTACAGTACTAGGTCGTTCAACTGCCACTCGTAGTTGTTCGCACCCAGTCTGATGAGCCTGTCTGCCTCCAGGTTGGATCAGCAGGTGGACAGCCGTGAGGTAGATGATGTTCTCCAGGGTCCATTCCCACATGCTGACTGCGAGCCTGCACAGTGAGGGAGTGGGGAGGGGGATCTGGTACCTCCCCGCTTGTTGACATAGAACATGCTGGTTGAGTTGTCTGTCTGAATGAGGATGACCTTGCCCTCGATAACCAGAAGGAAGGCTCAGAGCGCCAGCTAGATCGCCTTCAGTTCCAGCCAACTGATGTGGTACTCCTGCTCCTGCCGGGTCCAGGTGCCATGGATGCAGTGTTTATCCAGGGTGGCCCCCCAACCCTTGAGAAAGGAGTCCGTGGTGATAATGACCTGTGGGCTAGTTTGCAGGAAAGGCTTGCCCAGCCGCAGGTTGTAATCCCTGGACCACCATGTGAGGTCTGGGTGAAGTGATGGAGGAACGTTGATCATCTCCGACTTAGAGCTTCCCTCCTGGTTTCAAGAGGCTGTCAAGTGCAGCTGTATCCTCCTCATCCTGAGTCTCGTGGGGGGACGGCCAAGAGGACTGCTGCCATGAGACCCAGTAGGTGTTGGTACCAACTGGCCGAGGTCACTTCTCTGCTGAGGAAGTCCTTGGTGGCCTTCTTGAGGGCTGTGATTTTGTCCTCTGAGGAAAAAACTCTCTCAGAGCACGTGTCCCAAATGAGACCCAAGAAGGCCAGTCTCTGCGTGGGCTGCAGCTGCGACTTCTTGAGGTTGAGTGAAAATCCCAGCTTGTGCAGTGTGTTCATAAGAGTGTGGGAAGTATGGTGCACTGCTTCCGGAGATGTCGCCCTGACGAGCCAGTCATCGAGGTATGGGTAGATGTGGTGGTCCTGCGACCTGAGGAGGGCCGCCAATGTGTTCTTCAGCCAGGTAAAGACCCTGGAGGCCGAGTTGAGGCCGAAAGGAAACACCTTATATTGGAAATGGTAGCCCATGATCCTGAATCGTAGAAAGGAACGATGAGGCTGCCTGATCGGGGCATGTAGATACGCATCCTGCAGTTCCAGGGAGCACATCCAGTCTCCCTTGCACAAGGTCTCCGCTATCAAAGTTGGCGTAACCATCTTGAATTTTTGTAGAGGTAGGGAGAGGTTGAGGGTGGAAAGGTCCAGCACAACTCTCAGGCCCGCCTGGTTCTTCTTCTGAATGCGGAAAATCCTGTAGTAAAAGCCCAAGCCTCGCTGGGAGGCTGGGACTTCCTCGACTGCCTGGCTATGGACGAGCGACCGGATCTCCGCCAAAAGAGTTGCTGTCCCAACCTGTGGGATTGGAGGGGAGAAGAAGCAGGGAGGCAGTACCCCGTGGAGACTACAGAGAGGATCCAGGGGTCTGCAAAATTCTGGCGCCAGAAATGTGCATGGAGAGCAAGCCTGCCCCTCACTGCAGACACGTGGACCCCAAGGGGCGTGTCATGCCTCTTTCCCTCCGAGGCTGTTGCGGAAGAGGGGGACTGAAAAAAGCCCTTACTCACCTCCCCCCTCCTTTTTGTTGTTTGCGTCGATGTTGAGTCAGCGAATGTTCAGGCTGGCTGGACCTTCGCTCTTGGAAGCCGCGGAGCCCTCCATATGTATGCCCCTTGTCCGAGTGCTGCTATGACTGGGTGTACGTTTTGGGCGTGGTCTTTGTCAAGATGGATAAAGACTTGGCCGTTTGTGAGTTGTTTTTCTTTTCGTCCAGCTCCTCGTCCGTTGTGGAGTGAAAGAGGTCACCCCCTTTGAACGGAAGATCTAAGATGCGATCCTGGACATCCGGGTTGAATTTCCTAGCACAGAGCCAGGCCATTCTTTTCATGCAGATGGCACGGCAAGAGGTGTCAATGTGGGCCACGGTGGACTCCATTATGTCCTGCGCCACCATCTTGGACTCTGCCAATCCAGCCTTGAATCGTGATTGGCTCTGTGCAGGAAGCTCTGGGAGGAAATCTGCAATTTCCCGCCAGAGCCTCGGGTTAATGGCTTCCAGCATGGCATCCGCTTTGCTTGACGAAGGTGCAAGGACGCATTGGAATACAGCTTCTTGGCGTACGCCTCCAAGATCTTCTCCTCCTTGCCTAGCAGCCCTCCAGAGGAGGCGGCTGAGGACTACTGAGGCTTGGAGTATAGTGATGCTGCAGCGATCACCGAGGAGTGTGGCTGAGGATGGGCAGATAGCAAGAGTGTATCCCCCTCCATCTGCCTGTACTTGGCGTCCAGGTGTTTATTCACCGGCTGGACTGAGTGAGGCTTGAGCCAACCCTTCTTGGCTAAGGCAACTATGTCCTTCTGCATGGGGATCCCCGTTCTGGTCATGGGACATAGTGTGTGGATTTCTGCGAGGACCCCGTCTGCTGGTTGCACGACCTTGGGTTGAGGAAGGCCCAAGTACTCTGCCAGCCCTGCAAGACGTTCGTGGAAGGCCTCGGCAGAAGATGGCGTATCAGGGTCTTCCTTCTCATCTGTGTCCGCCTGAGGGTCCTGTTGGTCCGGGACCAGAGGAGGGGGATTGGGAGCCAGGGGCTGCTGTGTGGAGACCGGAGCCAGAGGCAGTTACCGAACTGCCTGGACATGGGGCTGAACAGTGCCCAGGGGCTCCTGTACTGTCCCCTATCCAAGGAGATTTCATGAGCCAGAGGAACCGTTCATAGAACCTGTCCTCGCAGGCAAGAGTGGTGGTAGGCGATATTGACGGGGTAGCGAGCGACTGCTGGAGCCGTTGCGTGCCCTGCCCATATGGACGCAGCAGGAACCTGCCTTGCGCGAAGGAAAGGTAAACTGTAGGCCACATACCTGGTGGACACCAGTCCCACCTTGACAAACGTTCCTCCACCTGCTGCCTTCCCTGGAGCAGCGTCGGCCAGATGTCGGGATTTTCTGGCATGGTGGCCATTTTGTGGAGCTGCCTTCCATGTGCCTGCGTCGTGTTGCTTGGCTCACTTGGCCCCGCCCCGTCCAGACCTCATGAGTGTGGATCATGGGGCCTACCCTGTTCCTCAGGCCGAGGCTCGGTAGGCATTTCGCCCTCTGCGGATCTGCAGGCAGAACTGCAAATATGCGCCCCCCCCCTCGGACATGTTGCCTGTAGTAGGGCGTAGCCCCTCGGGTGAAGACCCGGTAAAAGAACCTTCTGGTCCCTCCGCACTGTCACCGGGAGGATTTACTGACCCCTCGGCCTGTCGGCTGGTAGCTGATTCAGCCTCAGTACTTGTGCTGGTACCAGGACCTGAGCGGTCCCTCCCATGCGGGCGAGGCCTTGGGAAGGAGTTTCTCTTGCGGGGTGCACTGGAAAAGAGCGGCCCAACCTTGGGCCTGGATCGATGATAGACAAAGTCCTTTAGGTCCTTTAGAGGCGATCTCTGGAAGAGCTCCCTCCAGCTGGCTAGTCTGTAATTCAGAGACCTTGAGGAAAGCGTGTCACACGCGGTTACAAGCTTGCCAGCTGTGGTCTGGGCCAAGGGGGGTCTTTAGTCAGGAAGAGCCTGTAGCAGGATGGACACCTGCTGAACCCTGTAGAAGTCGACATGCGCCGGGGAGGAGCGCGACACCTGAGGACTGATTACCTGAATGATAAAAAGACTAAAAAGACAGAAGAGAAGAAGTATCCACACGTGGAATTACATGGCCGAAGTCAAACCCAGGAGCGCTAATGAATTTGGCCCGTACCAGTAGATGCGGAAAACTGGACTGAGGTGTGGCGCTGGAGGGCGTAGTCAGGGCAGCGCATGCTCCCAGGGGCGCACCCCTGCGCGCCTCTAAATTTAAAGGAAGGGACGCCCATGCAGTACGGAGGAAAGGGGACGGGACGTAAGAGTAAAGAGGACGTTTGTAATCCAACACTGGTGGCTTAAGAATTTTTTTGGTTAGTGGTTTCAAAATTCGTGGCAAGAAAGCGTTAGTCAAGTTGTCCTTGTTTCAGAGCATTGCTCGGTCTGGAACAGAGGCTGCCTTTTACATCTTTTAAACAAAGTCACAGGCTAGAGGCCAAGAGAGGGGTGACCATGTGTTCCGGGGACCTGCACTTTGCAGGCTTGGGTAGTGGATCCCCAACTCTAACCCCACCTTCATATGTTTAACCCATCCTACATGTGGAAAAATTCATGTTCGCGAAGAACCACAAGGTCTGTGCAGACTACGCAGTGAAGTGGAGGTATAGCGAGATAGGTCGCAGACCAACCCTGTGGGTATCCATCATCCCAATAGTAAGGACAATGCAGCCTTAGGGTTATAATTCCAAGGGTTTGCGGGCACCATTTGCCATCTGGGGACTCGCACACAGCCATTTGCAGGTTCACACAGATTTCGCCAGGAGGGGAATAGCGACTTACATAAATATGGGTCAAGAGAAACAGGGTCTCACACCAAGGGTTAGAAGAAAGCTGCCCGCGTACAAACTGTTTCCAGATGGAAGAACACATTTGTGTATGGTGATGCGCACCAAAGACTTGCACTATTACGAAGAGAAGTTAGTTCTGGCACCTGGAAACACTGTTTGATGCCTTGAAAATGCTATTAAAAAAAAAAATCACCTAGCAGCCAATCCCTATGCCAAGAAGCCCACAGGTGGAGAGAATCGTAAGGTAAGCGACACAATTACTGGTAGAAAGGATGGGTAAATGGGGTGGTAACAAGTTGAGTCGAATGGTATGGGGATTATGGGTTGATTAATGGAGTTAGAGAGCAGTGTGAGGAAGGAGAAAGGAGGTGGAAGGGGGAGAGGGGACTGGAGGATGTGAAGAGGAGAGAGGGAGAATGGAGGAATTTGAGAAAAGCGATTACTGCAGAAGAGGTGGTAAGGAGAGAGGGAGTAGAAGAGGAGGTGAAGATTCAGGTAACTGTGCAAAATTTGGTGCTGATTGGTGAAACGGTGTGGAATTGTACAAGGAAGGACACTTTGCCATAAATCCCGCCAGAAACAAATTTTGCCTTTCATATTTATAGAATATGTATATATATATATATATATATATATATATAGATAGATGGGTATCTAACATAGACGTATGTATGTCACTCGAGGACAGAGTTTATAATGCACGTGGTTGCCCCACTAAGTTCCAAAACATTTGGAATAAATGGGAAGATGCCAGTTAAAAGTTTATCCACACACTCAACTTTTGGCAGTGGATATTATGGTCATATTTTCATTTTACTTGCCTACTGTAGGTGTTTGCCTAAATGCTTGTTGATAGCCAGTGCTCAATCTTGTTTCATGTTTAAAACCAATAGAATGTATTCTAAAAAAACAAAAACCATCACAGAGCCATAGACTCCTTCATCAAACTTGTAAACGCATATGTGCAAAGAAAGGGGAATGGAACTTGGATGCTACAGCACAGAGGAGGAGAAATATAAGGTAGGGAAAAGAGCAGACCTCCACCTCTGAAACAGACACGTTTCTGACCTCCACCTCAACACCATTGTCACCAGAAAAAGAGGGGGATGACTGACTGTCAAGTAATGTACAAGATGGAAGAGATAATCCACCAATGTTCATTGGACTGGGCTTCATCAACTAGTTGCAGAATATATCTGAATACACCTATGCAAGGCGGTATCTGCAGAAATGATCGAATACAAAAATACCTAATGAGAAATGACACAATTACTTTGGTCGAATTCATTGGGGATTTTTGTTTATTTTTATTAAAAATAGAGGGGGGGCAAGGGGATAGGTTAAGGTAGGGGAAAGTAGGAGGGGTGGGCGGGGGTCTCCCCCCCACAAATTACCGAAAAGAAATTTGAACAAAATAAATGTCGTCATTTATCAGTAGGTCATTTCTTTTTCGTTCATTTCATAGTAATCCATGCAAGACATTTAACAAGGAACTGGGATTACATCTCTAAGCAAAATGACACAGACCACTGATCAACAATAAAGTGGCCATCACCCCATAATAAGAGCAAAGAATGCTAGCTTTCTTTGAGGCATGCCCATTTTGGCCCATAAAGGTCTCAACAGAACTTGGATGGTCTGTCAGGACACAAATCCTGATCTGGTAGGCCCACTTGCAAAGATTCTGGCTATAGCAGCTTCAGTAACCAAGTCAGGGGCTCTAATCGACCCCAAAAACATTTTCTGGCTGGGCCCTCTGATCAATCTATAGTCCATGGAACGCTTATTATGACCTCGACATGGAGAGGAGGAGGACACTAATATGCATGTTCTCCAAAATGTTGTACCTTGCAGCTTCTGCGGTGGGGCCCAAATCAGAGTGGATGCACTTCGGGAACACATTTGCCAAGGAGTTAGGAAGATTTGTCGCACCTACACTGACATAGAAAAGGCCCAAGCCTCCATGCAACACGTCTTCATGTTCAAAGGTTACCTTTGGGCATCGAAAAAATGCATGTGTCTGATTCGAGTTCATATGTCCGATTCCAAGGAGCTAGAAGCAGGTTCTTCAAAGAATGTGGTATGGCTACTGGGCAATGGCAAAACTACAGACAACAAAGCCCCTTCTTTTAGACAAGAGGCAAGGTGCCCTGAAACAATCCACAATTATGGCACAGGAGCTTTTCATGTGCTAGCAATGCAACAGTAGTGGGTGGCAGGGTGGCACTCATTTGAAGGACTGCAGAATGTTCTCCGAGAACTCTGCAGCTTCTTGAGGCCTTGTCGAACTCAAGTAAACCCACATTGAGTCTTTCCTTTTCTGGGAAAGAAGAGAATAATTCACAAGTTAACACAGCAACCAATAAAGCACACAATGACACAGTTTTCTCCACAGAGGAACACAAGTAACATCTTCCTCACGAAGAGGAAAGACAAAGACAGCTGAGTGATAAGTGTCAAGGAGTTAAAAAACAGAGTTCTGTACAGACATTTCACGCTGAAAGGAAACCATCTTTGGAGAGATTGGCTGGCAGCACTCGACTGAAAGTACAAGTGTCTCACCATTCCTCTGGTTCTGCCACACAGTAGTGCTTTCAATTCCATTGGTGTGAGAAGCTATGTGAGTTTTTATGCCATTCTTTTGGGCTTTCCTCTGTTCCCTTGTCCGTCACAGAGATCATTAAGCCAGTGGTCACAGCAATGAAGGCCCAGGGCATCTGCATGATCATATACCTAAAAGACATGATTTTCATGTCCCAGGATATAGAGACTTTCCAGCCAGATTTGCACAGTGACGAACTTGCTGTAGAGTTTGGGCTGCATAGTCAATCTAAAGAAATTGCAGCTAGAATCTTCATAATGGGTGGAATTTGTGTGCTTCACAGTGGATAGCCAGTACGCTGAAGATCGTCTGAAGATGCAGGCAATAAAATATAAAAAAGATCCCGTTTGAGCAGGCGGGAAGATTCCCCGAGAGAATTAGCCAGGATGGTCAGGCTTTTAGTATCCTTCATCAATGCAATATTCACAGGCCCATGCATTTGAGAGCCTTCAAAAAGGCTCAGGATCCACCACTTGAGTCCTACGATCCACCACGCCTGTCCTACGATACTAGAGTTCCATTGAAGGAAGTGGCCATACCAGATAAAGTGGATACCTGGCATGGGCGAGGGTTCTTTGGATGCTTCCTGGAGTGGTATTAAGAGTGAGACGCCTTTGTGCATGTTGAAGCGCTTGACGTGGAACTCCAACTATGTGCGAGAAATGGACTATGCAGGAACTAGATCTTCATATCAACTGTAAAGGTAGTAAAGTATTAAAACCACCTCAGCTGAAATGCTCAGCACTATGGGATGTTAAGTAACATGCTGCTGGACCCATTTTCTGCTTGGCTGGAAAATAAGGAGTTAACCTTAAAGATCCTTTCCGGCAAGGTGATGATACTCCAGTGCATGATATTCAGTAAAAGCGTCTCTTATGTTGGAGCGTTAGATATTAATCACAACATGTGTGCCCTTAAACGGGTGTGTCACATCCACTAAGATCAGGTTTCAAGACTGTTTCAAACGCAACTTTCCAATATCACGCCAAGCAATGAGCATCAGATTCCTCAAATACTATGAGGCGATGGCTCCATATCAGATGGCCAGGCCACATCAGTTATTGATGACCCTAAAGAAGCCAAACAGAGTAGTGTTAATGGCCACTATGTGACGCTGGTTTCATTGGGTCAAACAGGTGCGGATGTTAACATCTCTGTCTTTGGAGCACACTCAATGAGATGCACAGATGCTTCTGTCGGAAAAAACAGACTTGTGCATCAATTTCAGGTGATGACAAATCGAGGCTTATTTGTGGTCTAAGCCAAGGAAAAACAGCAATCTGCACCCAATGGGACCTAACTGCACTGACCAGACCCATCTGCCAGGCCACTTACCTTTATAGGTCACAAGTCAGCTGACCTGGAAAGATTTAAGAAACTACAATTTTGTGCCACCCACAAAACAATGAACTCATTCTTTAAAAAATAGCCCCTTTGCAGGGTGCACTTCCAGTTATGATGTCATGTAACAGCTTCAGGTCTGCCAATGTCCGGCTGAATGGCAGTGGACATCCACCCCCATGACTACTGCTGGTTGCTCATGAGCAGCTTCATTGTCTGTACCAGTTCAGGCTAGTTTATTCCACTATGCGGGTGCCTTTGTCCTTGGCACATTAATGCTGTTTGGTCAGCCCTTTCAGTCCAGTTCATAAGGTGCATGCTTAAATGAGTCCACAGAACAAGTAGGGGCAAAGCCAAATGGGGTTGGGATATGTGAAAGTTAAAGTTTACTTTATTTCAAAAAACCACAAGCAAAAATAAACAAATAAAAAAAAATCTGAATATGTTTCATCAGGCATTTCAACAATCATAAAAATTCTATTACAACATTTCAAATTGAATTGCTTCAAATGTTTACATCTCCTATGCCAAGCTATGCTAATAAAACTTGTTACTGCATATGATGTCATCTTACAGAGCCCAAGTGCATCCGATACTAAACGTACTCCATATTTAGCCACAATTAGTAGCAGCCATCTCGCTCTAGCCAGACTATATCCAGGATAAATTAAAAGGAAGCGAACCTTCAATGGCAGGTGGGCAGAAGGAGCATATTTTTGTTGAGATTATTTTCGCCCAATTAGCAGTAAAATCAGCCACTGGAAAAAATTGTTCATTGAAACTTAATTAGAGTGACCTTATCTTGGTGGGATTCATCACATCCAAATAGGACATGCCCCTAATGGAGATTTATGAATTGGATAACCTGGAAATCTGGACAGCTGCCAAATCTTCTGAAATTGCTTCTCTATACAGAATAACTTTAATCTGTCCGTGAAAGATTTAATATCAAGATCAGTCAGCAGCTCCTCTATTTGGGTGGGTGCACTTTCACCAATAGCTTCTAGGATGTTTTTCAGGTGTTTGTACCCTTGTACCACACCCATGTTTGGCCACCTTGTGAACTAACTAAATCCAACACTGCTTATTTATATCTTTATATAAGACCAACTCCTTTTTTCAGTGGATGCAGAGCCAATATAGTACCACTTGGAAAGTACTCTGATACTCGATGCAGGTGGATCCGTTTTCCAGATACCGTGAAATAGAGGGTGCTCTCGGTGGTAAACATGTTTGTTTCATGAACCTATTTTCAACTCTCGAAATGTGGTCCACACGTTGGTAACCACATAATTCACTAGCATACGTGGCAGACGCTACTGTCTGCACTTTATGAACTGCCAGTACGGTCAATGGAAAGAGTATTTCCTAATTTGCAACTCAATGAGCTAAGGGATCTAGTCTGCCTTTTTAACAGACGCTTGTTTTTTGGACAATATTTGGGCCCAGGAAACATCATCGTGCAGGAAGACCCCCAAGTAATCATAACTGTTCACCTGTGTCAACAAAAATCCTGCGCAAGGTATTTTTTATTTCTTCTCTATGCAAGAGTGGTGGTATGCCATAACTGCTATCTTAATTGGGTTGATTTTTAAGTGATATATTTCTGAACAAAAAATAGATGCCACATCCAGTTTTTTTTGTTTACCCTGCCATCGTTTTTTAGATGTAATTACTGCATCATTGGCATAGACAAGAACACCACATTTTCTCCCAGATTTGTGTGGGGCCACAGAATTCATTTTAACTGAAAAAAACTCTGTTAAAGAGACGTTGAGGTGAACATTTAACATAGCAAACCCCTTGAAATTTGGCAGGCAATTCGGACAAAGCCATATTAACTACCTGCCCCCTGTTGCATAGAGCATGACCACAATGATGACGGAGATTACATCACTGGTGACATCAATAATTACATATCTGACATCACTGTAGACATCAGACGTGAGATCACTCATGTATGTTAAAATTGTTTTTGGTCACTCTTGGTTCATATGATGTTTCAGTCTATTTAACTATAAGAATAAGACATAGAACAATAGACAGGTACACATTTATGAAATTAGTACTTGTGGGGTATTTATTTGTAGTACTTATTAAAAGATGACATTTAAAATATAAATGTGTAATATTTTAGAACAATCTTTAATTTAGTTTAATAGCAAGCAAATAAAAAGCCCATTCCATATAATGTACCCGATTGTGGTAAATACAATTTAGATATTTGTAAGATAATATAATATGTACATAAAGTAGTACAAAAAACGATAATAGAAATAGAAACATGTTGAATCCTGGCTGTTCGGAAAATGCCAAATTTACAGATTAACATTGTCTACTTTGCTTATTATAAAAATAGTATATAAAATCTTTATTTCTAAATGAGAAGTGTTAAAAAAACACATGCAAAACAAAGTACATGCACTTTTGTATTGTGATATATTAGAAGAATTCTAAGCATGGGTATTCTAAACAAATTATTAATGCTACATAATGTTATATATACTAAAGTAATGAAGCTTTGAAATTGAAGATTTACTTTTAGATGTAATTGGATTCATATTACTTTGTTATTTATTTTCTAAATGATTTATGATTTTTTATTCCACTTTAACAGATGACATGGCAAACGAAATTAATCTTTACATACTATACTACACATACTATATACTGGGCTCGAAATTTAGGGGAGCTGGGAGCTATTTAGCTCCTACTTGTAGCCTACAAGAGCCTAGTTAGCTTGATACCAACAGCTACCAGGAGCTACTTTTGGTTCTCCAGGCCACCAGATGCCGAACAAATACACCTACGTGAATTAACTCTGTGTGTTTGGAACAATTTATAAACACACATAAGTACACATCTGAACAAAATGTTGCATCTTATCTGGAAGTTGGATTTGCGGAACGCTATGCACTAGCTCATTGTTCCCCATTGGTAGCTCCTGGTCACTGATGAATGCTGGATACCAAGGAGCTTCTTTTAGCTCCTCCTTATACAATCTTAATTTGCTATTTTTTGTTATACTGATTTTTGTATGTACTTCAAATTGTGGACCATACACTAAACTTGCAGCAGAATATAATGTACTTTGAAAATATGTATATATATTTTATGTAAAAGAAAACAGTCCTAAAAGTTGCATTAATGTAATCAGTGTTTTATCAGTCAAGTCATACATGATGTTATGTCTGATGTCGTCAGTTATGTAATCTCTGATTTCATCATTGTGGTCATACACTGTGTAACAGGGGGCGAGTCGTTAAGGTGGCTTTGCCTGAATTGTCTGTCGAATTTCAGGGGGTTTTCTATGTTAAATTTTCACCTTAACATCTCTTTAACTAAGGTTTTTACAGTGCATTTGAAAGGTTTTGTTACAATATATTTTTCATCTTAACTGCTTTAAAACTAAGAGATCTCTCAGTGAATATAATACATGCATACAATACAGAGACAGCAAAGAGCGTATAACTTTGGTGCAGTTTGTCAAATCCACACAAAACTTTCGGTTTGATTTCATAAAGGGAGGGGGGAAGTTATAGGGGGTTCAGGGTACGTGAAGAAGAGGTTTTTTGGCAGCTTATCATTTTGAAGTTGTTTGACAGATCTGCACTAATCTTGGCGAAAACATGATAGAACTGACTCAGACTAATTTTACAAAGTTTGGTGTGGTTTTGGTAATGGGGACAAAGATTTAAATGGGTCAGTGTCAGTGAAGAGCAGTTTTTGGGCGATTTATCATTTTGCCGCCATTGGACGAATCCGCATGAATCTTTGCACAAACAATATAGACCAGACTTTGAATATTCTTGCAAAGTTTGGTGCGGTTTCGTCAAGAGTGGGAAAAGTAGTTGGGGGTTCAAAAATGTTTTGAAATCTAGATGGACTTGAATGGGGACAGCATTTTGCTTGCGGCTACAGCCCGAACCATAGGATGGATTTGCACCAAACTTGCATAAGGATATTTGGTCAGGTCCTGAAACATGCTTCGTTTCATTTGGTCTTAATCTGTCCAGTGCTTTATTGTGCCAAAATGTAGGTACACAATATAGTGATGAAACTCTGGGGCCTGAGACTGTCCCTTACGAAGTATGTTTTATTCTTCAGTGGACAGGTGTAAAGTCATAATTGGAGTACTAAAATGGGTCATACAAGGGCCATGGAACGCTGGGGAAAAGAAAATAAGTTCCTCAAACAGCTTTTGGGACTCCCCTTCTGAACCCCCTGTGCATCTGTCCACAGGGAATTGGGGATGGAGTACTGGGAGAATGAACGTGCAGCTGCCCCCAGTAGCTTTTGGCTACAACTATGGGCAAACAAGCATGCAACATTATGCCACTTGATCATGAAATGTACTATGAGTTGGGAAAGTTGGTGTAGAATCCCATGGTTGGCGTATGTAAAGGAGTCTTTGTCCACTAGTAATACTCAGGTTCCGTTTACTCTGGTTGCAGTGTTGTCCCCCATGCAATTTATAGTGTATAAGCAGGCCGTGCTTCAGGGGATATCAGAAAAGCGGGTCAATTTGGCAATGCAAACCTATTCGGAAAGGTAGCATATGTAGATCAGCAGGGTATCCGAGATACAGCCCTATTTTGTGTGTGCCATGAAAAACAATGGTAGATGGCTTATAACGAGGGCCAGGTATTGTTAAGGGGCAAATACGGAAAAGAGGCCAGGCTTCCCTAATTAACCTAGCTGCCCAAGGTGTGGGGCGACAAGGGAAGACCTGAAGCATTTTATACTATTTTGCCCTGTATATGGGGATATCAGACGTAGTATCATCTTGCAGGTAGTCAAGATTACTAATGTGTGCCTTTATATGCCCGCATTATTGTTTCTTCTGAGGGCTAAATCAGAGCGGACTGCTTGGGCCCTTTTGTCCTACTTGAAAAGTGCAATGTACCTTAGAAAGGGGATTTTAAGGATTAGAACATGTTTTTAATGTTCTGAGATGAACAAGTTACTTACCAACTGTAAAATTCTTTCGACTGGATGTTCCTCCCACGTATTCCTCATCTTATGATATTCGTCTCCTGCCAGCTTTGCTGCTTCTGAATTATTATTATTGTTTTCCTCGGCAGAGGGCGCTGTGCACGAGGTTGTGGCGTCGATGTCCCTCGACGGGCTCTGTACCATGTCAACGTCACCAACATTATAAATAGCTTGTGCCGCGCCCGTTGATTTCAGTTCTGTTTTTTCAAGGAAATATTCGATGAACACCCAGGCGTGCCCATGACTGATAGACCCTTCGTGAGGGGTGAGTGTAATTGACGTAAACTGTACTGCAGGGTAGGATGGGAGGGGCGATGAGGAATAAGTGGGAGGAACATCCAGTCGAAAGAATGTTACAGTTGGTAAGTAACTTGTTCTTCGAATGGATTGTGCCCTCCCGCGTATTCCTCATTTTATGATAGACTCCCATAGCAGTGGTAATTTTGGAGGTGGGAGTACTAATTATTTTTCTCATGGACGGAATGAAGTACCGCCTTGGCAAAAAAACCTTCATTGGAAGAAGAGGCATCTAAGCAATAATGCTTGATGAAGGTATGCATTGATGCCCATGTTTCAGCTGAACAAATATCTGCTGCAGGGACTCCCCTCTTCAGAGCTGCAGATGTAGCCATCCCCCTAGTGGAATGGGCTTGAAGCCCATCCGGTGGGTCTTTTCCTGCCAATCTGTAGCACTCAATTATAGCCAGAATGATCCAGTGGGATATAGTCTGTTTTGTCACCCCTAATCCCAATTTATGGCCTGTATAACCTACAAAAAGTTGGTCATCTTGATGCAATTTTAACATTCTTGAAATGTAAAAACTGAGAGCCCTTTTTGGATCCAGTCTATGCAGACTCTCCTCTTTACCTAAATGAGGAGGAGGGTAGAATGTTGGTAATATGATTCTTTTTTGACAGTTGGAAGTCAGAAACTACTTTTGGTAAGGAGGGTTTAACTTTAAGAACCACTTTGTCCTTGTAAAAAGTAGTATATGGAGGTTTACATGAGAGAGCCTGTAGTTCACTAACCCTGCAGGCTGATGTTAAGGCCACAAGAAGGACAGTTTTTAATGTTAGAAGCCTCAAGGGACAGGAGTGCAGAAGCTCAAAAGGTATACAAGTTAGAAACTTAAGTACCAGATTTAAATCCCAAGTTGGAACATGAAAGGGAACTGGAGGATACACATTAGTAAGCCCCTTCAGGAATTGAATTATTAATGGAATTTTGAAGTAGGAAACCTCTTCCGAGGAAAGCTTGAAAATGGACAGTGCAGCTAGATATCCTGTAATTGTCCCAATCTTGGCTAGATGCAATAGGAAAGATAGCACCATTAGGGTGCCACATTGAAAAGGGTCCACATCCGTATCTTGGCACCAGTTACTGAACTTGTTCCAACGACACTGGTACAAAGATTTTGTTGCTGGCCTTCTAGCCGACTGCAAAATCTCCATTACGTCATCCGGAAGATCCCAATCCTTGCATCTCAACCTTTCAGAAACCATGCATGAAGGTTGAGTGTTTTGACCTCTGGATGGAGAACCCGACCTTCCTCTTGCAAGAGGAGATCCTCTCTTTGCGGAAGACGTATTGGAGGGCAGATGGACATGTCCAGAAGGTCCGGGTACCAGGTCCTCCTGGCCCAATCAGGGGCAATTAGGATCATGGTTTTCCTGAACTTTCTCAACCTCCTGATTACTTGAGGAATTATGGGGACTGGAGGAAACTCATACAGAAATGGGAACTTCCAGTCCAGCACATACACGTCTCCTAGAGCTCCTCTTGGGGGAAATTCCCTTGAACAGAACTGTTCGAACTTCCGGTTGACCGCGGCCGCGAACAGATCCACTTGAGGGGTTCCCCAAAGGGCAAAGATCTCCAGAAGGACTTCCTGAGCTAACGCCCACTCGTGGGAGACTGTGCTCTGCCAGCTCAGAGCGTTTGCAGCTGTGTTCTGCTCTCCAGCTAGATGAACTGTCAATAGAGAGATTCCCTCTCGTATTGCCCAGAACCAGAGCTGCATTGCCTCTCTGCAAAGTGGTAGTGATCCTACGCTTCCTCTCTTGTTGAGGTAGTACATAGCCACTGTGTTGTCCGTCATTATCAGGACAATCTTTCCCTGTACAGAAGGCAGAAAGGCCTTCAGCGCTAGTCTGATTGCCCTCAGCTCCAACATGTTGATCTGTAGATTGGACTCCGATGGAGACCAACGACCGATGATTGTTAGGTGTGGGCTCCCCACCCAATGAGTGAGGCGTCCGTCACTACTGTTATCTCCGGCCATGGTTGCCAAAAAGATTCTCCCTTGAGGATATTGTCGTTGCAAGCCCACCATAGTAGATCCTGAGCAACTGCACTAGGGACTTGCAGAAGATCTGACATACTCCCCGAGAACTGGGACCACTGAGTGCTGAGGGCCCATTGAAGAGATCTCATCCTCAGTCGAGCTTGTGGCACCAGAAAAATGCAGGATGCCATGAGGCCGAGCAACGTCAGAAAAATCGAAGGCCGGTAGATGTTGGTCATTCTGGAACTTTGTTACCATGTGCAGTATGTAAAAAGCTCTCACCTCGGGAGGCGAGGCTTTGCCCGAGGAAGTATCATAGACTGGTCCGATAAACTGGAGCTCTTGGGATGGTATCATGTGAGACTTCTTAAAATTGAGGGAGAATCCCAGTTTGTGAAGGAAGTGACAGGTGATCGACAGATGTTCCTAAGCTTGTTCGGGAGAATGCGCTCTGATCAACCAATCGTCCAGGTAGGGGCAGACGTGAATCCCCTTTGCCTCCACAACCGCCATCAGTTTGGTCAAAACCCTTGGGGAGGAGGTTAGCCCGAATGGCAGAACTCGAAACTGACAGTGAGAACCGCCAAACGTGAACCTCAGGTACTTTCTGTGCTTGGGATGGATTGGCTCAGGAAAGTAAGCATCCTGAAGGTCCAATGATGCCAACCAGTCTTGAAATTTTAGAACCTGAAGGATCTGAGAAAGGGTTACTATCTGGAACTTGTCCTTCCTGAGGAACTTGTTCAAGTTTCTTAAGTCCAAGATGGGTCTCAATCCTCTGTCCTGCTTTGGAATGAGAAAGTAAGGTGAGTACTAACCCTTGTTCCTCTCCGCTACAGGTACATGTTGAATTGCACCTTTCTCTAGCAGGGTAAGAATTTCCTGCAACAGGAGCGGATCTGGAATTTTGACAGAGTTGGTTCCCGGTGGATGGTTCTGAGGCCTTTTTAGGAAGGGAAGGCAGTAACCTTGAGCTACTGTCTCCAGTGCCCAAGCATCTGAAGTAACGCCCCGCCATTCTTTCAGATGCTGAGAGATTCTGCCTCCCACTGCGGTTTTGTGTGATAAGGCCTCAGAGTGATTTGGAGGCGGCTGCAAGAGCGGCTGAGGGCAAAGATGCCGTTCCTGGGGCTGGTTTTGCACTTTTTCCTCGTCCACCACAAGCAACATTTATCTTGCCTCTTTGAATGGCCTGTCCTCTTCCTCTACCAAAAGAGGAGTAGTACCAAAAAGAACGACCTCTCCAGGAAGATGAGTCCGAATAAGGCTTCTGAGGCTGTCGCATGGAGGCGCCAAGAGATTTAGCTGCTGCTTTTGAGGTCTGTAGTTTTTCTTAGCTTTCGTCAGCCTTACTACCAAACAGCCGCAAGCTATCAAAAGGCATGTTGAGTAGCCTAGCATGCACGTCTGGTGCAAACCCTGACTTCCTCAACCACGCAAATCTGCGTAAAACTGTGCTTGCAGCCATGGATCTGCTGATACTATCAGCAGTATCCAGTCCAGACTGGAGACATTCCCCCATTGCCTCCTTTCCATCTTTGACAATATTCAGGAAGCCTTCCCTTTCCTCGCCTTCCGGAATATGTTCAGCTGCTGCCGAAATGCAGTCCGACAGGGTATGGGTGAACCTGGCCAGGGTACAGGTTACATTAGTTGACTTGAGAGCCATGCTACCCGAGGTAAAGACCTTACGGGCCCAAGCACCCACCTTCCTATCCTCTCTATCTGGGGGGATGGATGGATAGGCTGTTTGTCTTGTCGAAGTTGCAGCCTGAATAACCAGACTTTCTGGAGCGGGATGTCTACTTAAATGATCAGGGTCAGAACTACAAGCTCTATACTTCTTTGGAAAATTACTGTTGACTGCAGCAATTGTATCAGGAACTTCCCAGTTTTTTTCTACTGTTCTCTGAAGTGCCCTACGCAAGGGGAGAACTGGGTCCTTCTCGGGGCCCTGGTCAAGTATATCAGTCATATCATCCTGATCAAATGTGGGTGAGGCTCTACCGCAGCCCATATATTCAACAACCCTATTCATTAGACTCCTGTACCTTGAATCTGCATGTTCTGCAGGGTCAGGTTTTGTAAACTCTAGCTCAGGTGACTTATCAATGCCACTAACAGAGTGAAGGGTGTCACACAGGTCTCTCATTTTCGATTCTGGATCGATTAATTCTTCTGGGACCTCTCTGGTACCATATTGTACTCCAAAAGGAGAAACAACTTCTTCTTCAGAGACACTTTCTTCAAGTATAGAAGACATAGACTTAAAGAAGTCTGACTTAGGAAAAGGAGTAAATCTCCTTTACTGTACTTGAGTTTGGGTCGAAGGAATCTTCGATGGCATCGAAGCAGTCTTCGAAGACACTGATGACATCTTCGCCAAAGGTGTCGAAAACGCCTTTGGCTTCGATGTCGAAGCTGTCGGCGAAGTCGTCAAGGGCTTCAACGACTTATGTTTTTTAGTCGGTGTCAGGGAAACACTCTATTCTCGATGAATCTTCGACAATTTGACGTTGACTCAAGACTTTCGAGGTTCGCCTTTACTTTTTATTTTTCCACAGTAGTTCCCGACTTCCCTGTGTCGTCCAACGGAGCGACCGGGTTCTGGCTCTTTTGAGGCTTCTTTGAGGGGGTTGAGGCCGCATTCTCAAAGACCTTCATCATCTTCCTTCTAAATTCATCCCATTTTCTTGGGGAATCCGACTTAGTCGGGCATCGTACCAATTCAGTAGACATATCAGAGGAAGAGAAGCGAGATCTATGTCTCCTTTTAACCTTCTATGTCTCCTCTTAACCTTCTTTGAAGAGGAAGATGAAGAGCGTCCCTAACTACTGCGTGATCGAGACCTCTTGGAACGTTTACGCGATCTGATTCTTTCGAATCGCTCGATTTCCTATTTTTTTTTAACAAGGCCTTCGAGGAGGCCTTAGAAGCTTCCAGCCCCACCGCCAGTTTACCTTTCCTCTCACAAAGGGCCTTCTCTGTCAACGACTGACTGGAGCCACAGTCGCCGGTTCGATGGTCTGAACCTAGGCACCAAAGACAAACGTAGTGAGGATCTGTAATCGACATCTTCGATCCGCAGTCGATACATTTTTTGAACCCCGTCTTGGGAGTAGAAGGGGTGGAAGAAGACGACATTTTCTGAAGAAAATTTCGAAGCGCACCGTTCTCGAGAGCGAAGCAATCGGAAAAATGGAACTGAAGCCAACGGGCGCGGCACAAGTTATTTATATTGATGGTGACGTCGACATGGTACGGAGCCCGTCGAGGGACAGACGCCACGACCTCTGCCGAGAAAAATAAAAGAGAATAATTTTTTCCGAAGCAGCAAAGCTGGCAGGATACGAATATCATAAGATGAGGAATACGTGGGAGGACACAATCCATTCAAAATATGGTTTTAACTTGCTTGTTTAGGGCTTTGAATTTGTAAATGTTGTCTTTATTCCTATGCTGTAATGTGATGAATTGATTGTTGAAAACTCGATTTTACATGTTTGTGGCATTTATGTTTGAGGGATATTTAATCCTAATAAACTTTGTACTGACTGACCGATTAAAATGTCTTCTTTGCATAGGGACTGTTTTTAGAACAGAGTGATAAAGGGGCTAGAGTATCTCATCATAGCCAATGCTCAGTCAATACAGAGTAACTGATGTGTAAGAACACCCTGGTTGTAAATGGCCTGCATTTTTTTAAATTCTTCTTATTACATTTTTCAACAGACATAACATTCCCCAGAACTCCCTCTCCTTCCCTCCCTGCCTCCCACGGTGCTGCCTCGGGTTTCCCGTTGTTTCCTGTAGTTTAATTGTGTCTCTTCGGGGTCATTGCAGATCTAGGAGTCTTAAACGTTGCGGACGCCATCCGATCCTGAAATCGTCTCTAAGAAAGGTTAACACTTCCCCCCCACTCGCCTGCAAAGTTCATTGCGTATGTGGCCCTTTCCATTGCCACCATTTCCCACACTTTGCGCAGCCAGTCTTGGAATGTAGAAATGTCACCTCTGGGCTATAATTGTCATTCCGGCTATCGTAAGCATCACCCACGCTCTTTCTCTGCCTCTCGGCTCTCGGCTCTCCTGTCGCTTCCTCAGGCCTGATGCCCAGGAGGGTCCATTCCAGGGGCGTGTTCCCCCCTGATCCAAACACCTGTTCTTGTGCTTGACAAACTTCCTTCCAGAATGGGGCTATTTTTGGGCACCTCCACCAAATTTGTTCCGCTGTGCCCTCCTGCTCACAGCTTCTCCAGCAGATTCCCGTTGTCTCAGGGTATATACTGCGCAGGCGAGCTGGTGTATAATGCCACCCATAGAGTATTTTGTATCACGCTTCCTGGGTTTGTGAGGCTCTCGCTAGTTTGGGGATTTTCCTCCAAAGTTTCTCCCATTCCCTCCTCTCTATATCCCTGCCCAATATATGTTCCCATCTTCCCATATATGCGCACTAATGGCTTCATCTAGAATCTTGTACAGCTGCGGGATTAGCCCTTTCGAGCAGTCGTTAGTCATTAAGAATTTCTCGAAGGGGGTCGGAGATCTAGTGGCCGCCTCCTTATTCGTGGGGTGAATGAGCCAGTGGCGCAGTTGGGAATATCTCAGTCTCTCACCCTCCACCAGTGCAAAGTCCCTTTTGCAGTCCACAAAGGTGCTGATTTCCCCCCCCCCCCTATAAACATGTCTCTCATTCTCTGGCAACCCCCTTCCCGCCAGTTCCTGAATGCCCTCCTCTCCAGCCTGGGAGTGAACTCTTTGCTATTGAATATAGGTGTGAAGGGGCACGGGTAGGTTGTGATTTCCTTGCGTTTGACCAGCCTGTCCCAGTTATCCGCCACTAGTTTGGTGATGGAACTCTCATACATGTGTTTTGGTCGGTGCTGCTTAGATAGCCACAAGACCTCCCCCAAGTAATGCTTTGTGACGGCCCTGTCCATTTTAACCCAGTGTTTTTCTTCCCCCTCATGGAGCCATTCCCTAATAACCCTTAGCTGGGTTGTCTCGTAGTATTGATGGAAATTAGGTAGGGCAAGTCCCCCTTCTTTTCTTGGAGCTATTGGTTGCTGCCTACTTATCCTTGCTCTTTTCCCCTCCCAAATGAATTTGTTCGTTACTGCTTGTAGCTCCCTGCAGAAGCTTGCTGGGACAATTTGTGGGATGTCTTGAAATAGTTAGAGCATCCTCGGCAGTGTGACCATTTTTATTGCTGCCAACCTCCCAAGCCAGGAAATCCGGAGATTCCGCCACTTGTGGAGGTCCTCTTTAATACTTCTCATTAGGGGGGGGGGGGTAATTTGCTGCATACCATCCTGTGAGAGCCGTGGTAATCATCAACCCCAAGTATGTGATCCCACCAGGCTGCCATGCAAATGGTGTTAAACTTTTTAGCTCTTCCCTCTCCTCCTTCCTCAACGTCAGGTCCATCAGCTCAGATTTGTTCATGTTTATGCGTAATCCCGACGCTTCCCCAAATTCCTTGAGTAATAGTGTACTCTGCCTGCTTGATTCTATGGGGTTGGTCAGGGCAAGTAGCATGTCGTCGGCAAAAGCCGCCACTTTATGCTGTCTGCCCCCGAATGGGATTCCCTGTATTCCCTCCGATTCCCGAATGGCTTGTAGGAGGGGTTCTAAGTAGATTGCATAGAGCAAGGGCGATAGGGGGCATCCCTGTTTCGTGCCTCTTTGGAGTTTGAACGGTCTCAATGTCGTACCGTTCATGACCACCCTCGCTCGGGGCCCCTCGCAGTTTGCCTTGACCATCTGCAAGTAGGCGCCTCCAAGTCCCACTTTTTCCATAGCCTTAAAAAGGAATGACCACTCTTTTTTCAGCGTCCAGAGATAGTAGGGCTACTGGGGTGTGAGTTTTTTCCGCCTTTTCCACTAGGTGCGCCACCCTTCTTATATTATCCGCTGTCTGCCTTCTCTTTATAAATCCCACCTGGTCCTGATGTATCAGGGCCGGGAGAAGCCCCTCTAGCCTATTGGCTAGGATTTTTGTGTAGATCTTGGCATCTACATTGATGAGCGCTATTGGCCTATAGGATGATCTTTCCAGGGGGTCCTTACCCATTTTGAGGATCAGGGAGATCTTAGCTTCTTTCATGGATGGGGCTATTTGCCCTCTATCTTTAAAGGAGTTAAAGAGACAGGTCAGTTGCGGTACCAGCAGCCCAGCAAAGGACTTGTAAAACGCTGCTGAGTACCCATCTGGTACCCCCCTCACTTATCTCTTGGTGTAAACCCGTCTGAGCGTCTCTGTCTATTTTGTGCAGGCCTATCTTTTCCAGGAATTCATCCTGGGCTTGGGTGTGGGTGTTTTGTGATGTGTACAATGTCTCGTAGAATTTGGCCATGGTTTCCTGAATATCTTCTGTTCGTGTGACCCTATCGCCTGTTTCTGTCTTTAGAGCCATGATTGTATTTCTTGACGTCGCTCCCCGGAGGAGGCGCACCAATAGGGCGTCTGCCTAGTTCCCTTTAGCGTAAAATTTTTGTCTCACATAAAGTAGGGCCCCTTCCGCTTTTCTGGTTCGTAAGATCCCCAATTGCCCCACCACCCTCCTGTATTCCCTCTGGTTGGGTCTATTGGGGGACTCAGCTACTTTGTTCCTTGCTTCCTCGACCTTTGCCTTCAACCGGGTCTCCAGGGCCAGCAGCTGCTTGTGTCTTTGTGCTTTGAGTGCTATGATTTCCCCCCTCATTATGGCTTTAAAGCCTCCCACCTTATATCTTCTGCCATGTCCCCCCTTTTGTTGTTGTCAAAGAACTCTCTCATATTTCCCTCTATCTCCTCCCTTATTATGGGATCCCTCAACACATATTCCGGATATTTCTATCCCCAAGCCCCCCTTTCTCCTTCTTCCCAGTTCCAGCAGCATTGATAGTATTTTGTGGTCTGCTATTCCCATGGGGCCCACCTCTATCTCCTTGACCCTTCCCACCAAGTTCGCTGATACCCAGATATAATCTATTCGGGACTGTGTCCCATGGACTTCAGAGAGGAAGGTGTAACCCTCCGCGTTCCCCTTCAGTTCCCTCCAGACGTCTCTCAGCCCCATGCTCGCCATTTTATCCCTCAGACCTGTCGAGGCCACTGCTCCCCAGCCCGTATTCCCCCCCCCTAATCTATCTTTGACCCTATCCCAAGCTATGTTGAAGTCACCCATTATTATTATCTGGCCCCTTGCACACTCTTCTAGTTTTCCTAAAATGCCCCGCAGGAAAGAATCCTGCCCTGAGTTGGGCACGCAAATGACCCCAATCGTATATGTCACGTCCGCGATATTGCCTCTCACTATTATGTATTTGCCCTCCTTGTCCCTGAAAGTCTCTTCCTCCCTGAAGTTGACCGAATTCCTGATAGCCAGCGCCACCCCTCCAGTTTTTGTGGGCCCGATGCCTGGTATACTTGGTTGAACCCCCTTAGCTTGAGTCGGTTCCGGTCTTTACGGAGCAAGTGTGTTTCTTTTAGCCCCAGAAAGTCTGGTGTTCCCCTTTTTGTGAATTGCTTGAGCTTTTTCCTTTTCAGCGGGAAGTTGAGACCCCTGAAGTTATGGGTTAACCATTTGAATGGTGATTTGTCTCCTGTTGAGAGTGTTCCCCCAACTTTTTTCTCTCCGAGATCCCGGAAGTTTTTGCATTGTCCACTTTGTCCCTTGGGCAGCACCTGGAAGAACCCCCTACCCCCTTAATGCCTCCCCCTCTCCCCCTCTCTACTCCTGAAGGCCTTACCACTAGGTCTTCCCGTACCCCTCCTCCTCTCCCCAGGCTTCCTCGCCCTTACCGATCCCATGATGTTTGCTCATCTCCCCTGCTCCCCTCCTTGAAAAAACTTTTCTGTCCACCACCCCTTATAGATGTCCACATTTCAGGTCAATCCTCTTCCACCCACGCCTTCCCTTCCGCTGCTGATTCTGTTTCCTTTCCCTTCCCAGTGGGCCCCCTAGGCGCAGGTGTCCTCCTTTTCCCCTCTCCCACAACTGTCCAATCCCTTGGTCTGGGCCTCGTCCCAGCTCCTGCTTCTGATGATTTACCCGATCCGGTCGCCCTGCGCTCCTGATCCAACTCCTGATCTAATTCGATTTGCAGGAAGTCCGTCCCTTCTTGCATCGTGGTTATCCGCCTTTGTGTGCCGGCCCACTCGAACAAAAGCCCGAATGGAAAGGTCCACTTGTACTTGATCCCTTGTTCTTTAAGTTTAGAGGTGATTGGGCTGCATTGTCTCCGTTTGAGTAGGGTACTGCTGGCGAGATCCTGGTATAGTTCGATCCGTTGACTGTTGTATGATATCGGCTCTTTCTGCCTGGCCCCCCTGAGAACTGCTTCTTTTTGGGCATACCTTGTGAATGCGGCCAACGCATCTCGCGGTCTGGCTTTCGGGCTCCTGCTGAGGTGGCCCACTCTGTGAACCCTGTCCAGCTCTATCTTGTCAGGGGAGGACTCACCAAGCAGCTCCGCGTAGATCCCTTGAACACCGTAGATCACCTTTAAGTCTCTGTCCTGTACCGTTTCTGGCACAAATTTCAATCTGATGTTGATCCTACAAGACCTGTTTTCCATGTCTTCATTCCGATTTCTAGGTTTCGCGTTGCCGCATCCAGTCTCTCGATTGCTTCGCTATTCTCTGTCATTTCTGTACCCACCTCCTGTGGACCTTTTTCGACAAGGTCCGTTCTTTCTCCCAGCTGGCCTACTTCCTGCTTGATTTCTGCCATTGCCTGGTTTATATCGGATCTCATTATTTGGAATTGATCCTGAAATGTTCTTCCCAGTGAAGTTTGAAGGGAGAGCATCTCCCCGCGCAGGTCCTGGCATGATATTTGTGCTGCTAGGTCAGGATTCTCGGGGTGCTCCTGTCCCGTGTTTCCCTCTTGTGTACCCCTGTGCTGTTAGTTAGTGTCTTTATTCGCCCACATAGTTATGAGGGGGTCTGATGCGTCGGACTGCGGCATTCCGCTTTTGTTTGTCCTGCTCTTATTCTTGGCGGCCATGGTTATAGGGTTCAATCAAGTGCTGTTGGCCAGGCGACTCTGCTTTAGTGACAGGGCCCCCGGCTGGGGAGCCCACCCTCCTCCCCCACAAGCCTATAAGCGTTTCCCTTCAAACGAACCCTCCGGTTTTGGCTCAAGAATGTGCCCTTGGTGTCTCTCACTTTAGTGTCCAGTTGGGCTTTATACTTGGAGTGAAAGTCTCCTTGTGTATCTGGGGAGATCTAGTGCCAGTGTAGAGACCATCCACAACTGCATGCTGTGCTCTGTTTATGTCAGAAGATGGCAGTTAATCGGCCGAGATGTACTGCACTTCTCCCCCCGCTCCGGGTTTGTTCTTATTTGAAGCCTGGTGCCGTGGCCCTCGGGTTGGTCATGCAGAGGGAGAGGGGGGCACCAAACGTGCGGGGGGCCCCCTCCGCCTCCCTCCGGGTCTCCATTGGCATCTATCTGCCTCTTTGCGCCATGCTCTAGTTATGGTAGGTGGGAACAGTTAAAGGGCTCCGGGTTTGTACTTGATTAAGGTTTTGGTGTCATGGCTGCCGGGTCATGCAGCGGGAGAGGGGGTCCCCGAACATGCAGAGGGGGCCCACCCTGCCCCACTCCGGGCCTCCGCTGAGCAGGGGGCGGCCCACCCGGAGTGCTCCTCGGGGTGGGGTCACCAGAGCCCTGCACCCACTGCCGCTCTCCTGGTCTCCCTCCCAGTGAGAGTCCTCGCCCCCTCACCTGGGCTGGCTGCAGGCCGACGTCCCCCTGGGGCCGGCAGAGTGCCCACTTCCCTGATGGGAGTCCTTCCTCTGGGGGGTCCGCCGGTCCCCGACGCAGGCTGCAGGTACCCAGGTCCTTGCCCACCGCGTGGGTGGTGATGGCGGCCGTGGGCCCGTTCGGATTGGGCCCAGATCCGGTGTGTGACTTCTCGTGGGCCGGCCCGGACCCCCGCGGCTGGGCGTGCTCCATGCCCCCCCTGCCACGGCCCCTCTCTGCCCGGGATGAGTGCTGGGCCCACCTCTCCTTCTCCCTGCAGGGCTCCGCAACCGCGGCTGTCCGTGCCGGTACTGTGGGGCTCGGGCTCACGCGCCGGGTGGTGGGGCCGACGGGCACCCAGCGGCGCCCCCGTTCTCTCTCCTGTGGCTATTTCCCTCCGCCCGTCGTCTAGGGAGGTGGGAGCGGAGCCGCCTCCTCCGCCGGGGCCAATGCCAGTCAGCCCGGGGTATCCCCTTCTTCCGTGGGCCTCTGGAGTTCGTGACCCAGTTTCTCGTCCTTGCTGGACGTTATCACAGCCATAGAGGTACACCATTGCGGGTGCCGGAGCTCGATTTAGTCAGCCTCTCGTTTGCCTGCTAGGGGTGGTGGAACCGCATAGTTTAGCCGGAGGGGTCTGGAGCGCCGTCGACAAACGTCTATCTGGTGTCGGCGCCCATCTTCAATGGCCTGTATTTTTAAATGCAAACTCCAACCAAGCTTGGCAACTGAATCCACCATTATATGCAGAAATACGCTTTTAAAATGTTGCATCTCCTTCTTGCATGCGTCATCTGCGGTACCAGTGATGTGACTCATTATGCCATAAGTGATGTCATAGGTGATTTCATTAGTGATGCCATTTGTGATGTCATCAGTGTGCTTAGGGCTGCACAATGGGGGCCTCATAGTTAAGGTGGCGTAGCTTCCAGCACCTATCGAATTTAAGGGGTTTTGTGGCATTACAGCAGCAGCTTAATGTCCCATCCACTAAACTGTTTTCATTGAAAAATTAATACTAGTACATGAAATTCAAACCATGTGTATAACGTTCCATATTTTAATTTTAAGTAAAATAAATGAATGCTCTACATCTAATCAATTGATACTTCTGTATCAGTGTATTGTTCAATGTCAAGTTGCTATTATTGTTAAGTGTAATGAAATAAAATATGTATCAAAAGAGGTGAACTATCCTAACGTATATAATCAATAATGACATATATAATGGGCCTGGAATTCTGGGAGGGCCAGTGGGCATTGGCCCCGATCTTTTTTTGGGTTTGGTTGTGGGCGAATGTACGTGCCTCTCTTTGCCATTTCATTATTAGATCTGTATTGGCTAGGGTGGGGTGGAAAATAATTCCTTGGCTTGACTATAAAGATAAAATCCTGCGAGAGGCCAATCTAAGTATTCTTTTTCCTCCAGCTGCCCTATTAACAAAAATTGAGGTGAATTGTCACAAATCTGCTCTGGGCGAAGTGTTTACTAGGAAAAGAACACTCTCTGAGTATGAAAATAATTCGGCTAATCTTCATGCAACGATTAGTCGGCCACATGAGATCCAACCCTATTTGATTTGAGGCTCATATAAAAAAAGATTGCTGGCTAATCACACGGGCAAGGTTTGATTGCCTCCTCCTGCGGGGGAATACAGTGAACTGGAAAGGTTATCCGGACTACGCGGCATGCCCAGTGTGCGGACATAATAAAGAAGATTTGGTGCATTTGTTATTGTTCTGCCTGGGGTATATTGGGATCTGGAGAGCAACGATAATTCCAGTTCTTAGGGAGACCAAGATCTGTCATCATAAAGCGGCTATCTCATTTCTTCTGAGTGCAGACTCTGTTACCGGGTGCATGGGCACTGCTCTCCTTTCTGAAGAGGGCAATGCATTTTTGAAAGGGGATTATGAGGGCACAGGTTGAGGGATGATAACATTTACCCGGCAGAGCTGTAATGTGAAAAGGCACATCGTTTTTAGACTTGTTTTAAACTTTGTTGCTACATTAATAGTATTGTATATGTTATTTTATTATTGGACTGTTGTTTGAAGTTGTATAATGGGGTTTTGGTGTATACTTTCAAGGGAATGGATTTATTTCTTGTAATTGCTTGGTTTTATTTGTTGTAATTGTTTGGTCTTATTTGTTTTATGGATTTTGAATCCAAAATAAACTTTTTGATTGATTGATATATAATGTAATTATTGACCTCATCAGTGATGATATGAATGATGTCATTAGTGACACCATCAGCAATATCATATAAGATGTAATTGGCGATGTCACCAGTGTTGTCATCTGTGATGGCATTGATGTGGTCGTACAGCGCGCAACAGGGGGCGCATTGTTAAGTTGGACTTGATTGAGATGCGAGTGCTGAACCAATTGCCAACTGTTCATTAGATGAAGGCACTGCAAATGTTAAACTTCTTATTTCAGTGATAATTTTGCAGTAATCATTTCCATTAACAAATTCCTGCAGTAGAGGGGCAGGTTGCAGATTCCTGCGATAATTGGAATAATTGTTCAGAACGACGAAGTATTCCAAGTCCTCTCAGGCACTCAACATGTGTCCCCCTTCCATTTTCCAGGTCCCTTCATTCCACTCAATGGTTTGTTTCCTCACCCATTACCCCCGATCACTCATCGCTTCATGTAACGCACATTTATTTCTACAGTGTTGCTGCAACAATCTTGTGAGACTCCCGTGCTATTCCCCTGATAAACCAAACCTTTTCTACCAGTAACTGGCTTGGAAACCCACCCAAATCCCCAACTTCACATGGTGTCTTCTTTGAGACTCCTAACGTCTGGCCTGATGTGATTGATATTGGTTTTGATATAGCGCCTAAAGCCAGACCATCTGAGCGCTGTTGTTCAAAGCTATCAGTGTTCCCCTATGAGTGACTATATAAAGAGAAGAGTTTTGAGTCTCTTTCTGATCTCTAGAACCATATTAGACATTGTAAGGTTGTGGGGCAGATAATTCCAAAGTTTGATGTAATCATTTTTCCTCCTCCAAATAACATTTTGAGTTCTTTCATTTGTGGCTTCTCCCGGTAATAATGCGGGAATCACTTGGATCGAGCAAAAAATGAAAATGGTGGCTCCAGTGAGGGTCTAGGAGTAAGAGTTGGACACAAGGGTGACATGTTGATTGGCAAAGACTTTTATTAACAAAATAAAATAGGGTAAGTTGGAGGAAATCCTATCTAGCCCTATCTCTAAGAGGGGGTTCCCTGCCTCAACAAAACTAGCTTTTTAAACTGTCTGTCACAATGTCCGAAGTAAAGTTTGTTGTTCTGTGTCCAAATCCTAACCTATCTCTCACAAGCTAAACTTAATATAATGTGACAAGGGAAAGATCTTTTTGGCTTCCGACCTGCAGCCCAGCTTTGCAATTCTAATCTAAAGTTCATAAACGGTGTAGAAAAGCAAACAAACGTTCCGCAAGACTCAAGTGATCAATTCCCTTTCCCCAGAGTCTTTCCAGCTTTATCCAAAGTGATGTTTGTCTCTTTAATGCTCAGGATATGTCCTTCTCTATATTTGGCAGACCTGCCTCCTAGACCATCCGACAAGGAAGAATGGCCTGGACACCTTTTCCAAACCGTCTTGAGGGTTCCAGGCCCTTTGTGAGCAGACCCGGCTGCCAGATTACTGCGACGAGGAAGAATAACCTGGCTTTCTTTCCCAGACAGTGTTGAGGGTGCCAACATGGTTTTCTCGACACACCTTCTTGGCTCACTCTCCTGCCAGGTGGCGTTTTCAACGATCTTGTTTTCACTGTACCATTCCCGTTTCACTTCCACCTACAACCTTGCTTTTCTCTCCTGTCAAGGTCTCAGAGTGTCACTTGTGCACGAAAGGTTGGTATTTCTCTTCGTCAGTGGTCAGGGGTGCACCTCCCCAAAGCAGGTCCTAGAGCCCCTTTGCTTGGTCAAACTCACTGTTCTCTTTATCTGATGTTTCTTGATATCATATCTTTGGTTTACTACACTGTCAAGGTCTGTGAGTGTCAATTGTAAGTGCAATTTGCGTATTTCCTCTAAATGCTCTTTGCAATATGTTTTCAGGATGCAGTTCCCAGACCCTATATTCCTGTCATCTCTGTTTCTGTGGAAAGAGGTTCACAAAAGACTCTCCCCCTGTCTTCCCACTGGTGACTGCAGTGCTCTCTGGGAACCCCTAACCTCGGACTTAGCCACCCCGGTACATTCCCGTCGGCCGCAGGCTTCCTGGGAGCACGCTGGTTCAGTGTCTGGTGTCTGGACGCGGCCCCCGGCTTATGTCTGGAACCGGCTGGTCCTTCACCGCTCAAGTGCTCGTCTTGGCCAGGTGATGCTGCTGGCACCCTCGTCAGCCAGCCTCCAGCCTTCCACTCCTCCGACGTGTCCTGACAACACCATCCTCCGCTAGCTGCAACCTGCAGTGAGTGTTTGCTGCGCTCCTGGTTCGTCAAGAGATGATCTCCTTCACCTGGCTTGCCAAGCTATTGGTCTATGCCGAGAGATGTAAGACCCCATCGCTACACTCCCTCTCCTACTTTGAATGACATCCGGCAAATCAACTGATGCAAAAGAACAGACCGCATGTCTTGGTTCTTAGAATCGTCCATATTGCCCTTGGCCTCTTTCTCGTCCCAATACTACCATTGGGTACCTGATGTGAGTTTTCCTTCCCAGTGGTTCCCCCCTGTGATGTAGAGCAACAGCACATTGCAACACGTGGGTGGGGGGTGCAGGGGCTGATGGACGGTGGGAGGATCAAAGGGATACTGCGTTCTCCTGGAGTGGTCAGTACTCTCAATGGGGTCCTCCCTCCGCATGAGATCCTCCCGCTGAGTACCACTCCCAGGGAGACTATCAGTTAGCGACCTCACCTCTTTGTCCTCGTGGAAAGGGGCTTCCCCATCTACATCAGTGAAAATACCTGGGGATTCGTCACACTTAACCTTTTCAGCCTCTCTGCTGTAAAGCACCAAGGCCAATATATATAAAAGGTTTTAAGGAACAGGGGGCACCCCATGTCCATCAAATATTTTTAATAATACTGAATGGATCTACCCCAAACCAGTCAAGGAAGTTAAGTCAATACTTTGTGCAAGAATTGTTTCTTTTTTGGTCCAAATCTGGCAAGCGCTTTTCAGACTGCAGCTGTTTAGAAACTGCATTTTTTCTCTATGACACAATGAAGGGAGTAGGCTGAAAACTGCATTTTTATGTTATGTTTTTGTAATAACTTTTGCATTAATTAATTTTTTGCAACAGTTCCAGTTTGAGGGCCACCTTTTTGTCTCCTAAAATGTCTTCCAAATCCTTCCAGCAAGTCTAAAGTTACTAGCCTCGCTCAGCCTCTCTGCTGCAAAGCACCAAGGCAATATAAAGGTTTTAAGGAGCAGGGGCCATCCCCTTCATTGTCGCATATTTTAAAAACTCCTGGATGGATTGACCACAAGCCAGTTATGGAAATTAAGTCAACGCTTTGTGCCAAAGTTTTTTCTTATTTAGTCCAAATCTGCCCAGTGTTTTTCTTGCTACGGCTGTTAATACATTGCAACTTTTCTTTATGGGAAAAATTATAAGTTACTCACCGTAGTGACTAGTCCTTAATCCCCTTTCCTCCATACAGCATGGGCGTCCCTTCCAAGGGACGGGAGACAGAACCATTTTCACCAGAAATACCTTCTTCCCCTTTAAATTTAGATACGCGCGGGGGTGCGGACCTGGGAGCGTGCGCTGCCCTGACTCCGCCCTGCGGCGCCACAACTCAGTCCCCATAGACGGTCGACAATACATTAACATTGCCTAATTACACCAGTTTTATTAGGGGGAGGATGGTGGGACGTATGGAGGAAAGGGGACTAAGAGTATGTTAGTCTCTATGGTGAGTAACTTATAATTACTCTTATGTCCTGTCCCCTTTTCTCCATACTGCATGGGCTATTACAACTAAACTGCCCTGAGCAAATAGGTTACTGAGAACCGCCTGTCCGAAAGCCGCATCAGATCTGGAGCCGGCATCCAAACAGTAATGCTTGCGGAAAGCCAAGGGAGTGGCCCAAGTGGCCGTCCTACCTATGACCTGCCAGGGGACATGGCGCTGGAAAGCGATGGCTGTTACCTTGGCCCTGACTGCGTGGGCGTGCATGTTTGCTGGAAGAGGCTTGTGCTGCCCCTTGTACGCTTCTTTGATGGCCGAGACCCTCCAGCGGGACATGGAGGCCTTGGAGGCCTGATAGCCTGGTCTCGCACCTCCGAAAGTGACGAATAGGGCGTCTGACTTGCGGAAGCCCTTGGTCCTGTCAAGGTAGAATTTCAGGGCACGCTTGACATCTAGGCAGTGCAGAACTCTCTGAGCCTCGTCCTTAATATTGGCAAAGAATGTAGGAAGCACTATTTCCTCGTTTAAATGGAAAGCAGATGGCACCTTAGGCAGAAATCCTGAGTGTCCGCAGGACTACTTTGTCCCTGTGAAAGGTAGTATATGGTTCGGAGGCGACCAGCGCCTGGATTTCGCTGACTCTGCGAGCCGAGGTGAGGCCTACTAGTAGGGCCGTCTTAATGGTGACCAGCCTGATGTCCGCGGACACCACTGGTTCAAATGGTTCGTGCGCCAGGGCACCCAAGTCTATGTTCAGGTCCCACACAGCGTGTGGCCTCTTGATGGGCGGGTAGAGACTTGCGAGTCCCGTCAGATGTTTCTTGACAATCGGGTTGGAGGAGGAGGAGACCCCCCCTCCTCTGAATTCCTTTAAGCCCCGATGGCTGCGAGGTAAGTGCAGCAGGTGTCCACATGTATGCCTGAGTGGGCTAGGTGCGCTGAGAAGGAGAGCACGTTGTCCAAAGTACATGCCAGGGGGTCGATGTCCTTGTCCATTTACTTATATACTGGGCCCTGGTAGCCTTGCTCCTTGCGCCCTGTATGATCTCCAGATTAGCCTGTGAGAGGTTGAGGTGCCCTGGCGCTATCAACGCTGAGGGCCAGCTTCTGTGGAGCCGGGTGGATAACCCAGCTAGCACCATGGCCTTGCTGGCCACCATGGAGCTATTAGAATGATGTTGAGCTGGCGAGACTCCTTGATCTTGCAAATCACTCTGTGAATCAGCAGAGTGGCCGGGAAGCCGTAAACTGTCATGCCGTTCCACTGAATCCGAAAATACGTCGCTCAGGGAGCCGAGGCCCTGACCCAGGCAGGAGACGAACTGAGGGCACTTCTTGTTGTACCAGGTGGCAAAGAGATCCACCTGGGGTGAACCACATCAACTAAAACCTCCTGAGTAACAAGGTCGTTTAGCTGCCACTCATAGTTGTCTACTCCCAACCTGCTGAGCCTGTCCGCCTCCAGGATGGATTCCCCCGGAAGGTGGACTGCCATGAGGTAGATGCCATTTTCCAGGGCCCACTCCCACATGCTGATTGCCAGTCTGCACAGTGGAGGGGATCTGGTGCCTCCCTGCTTGTTGACATAGTACATGCTGGTCGAGTTGTCCATATGGATGAGGACAACTTTGCCCCTGATAAGTGGGAGGAATGCCCTGAGCGCTAGCCACATGGCATTCAGCTCCAACCAATTGATGTGGTACTCCCGCTTGTGTCTGGTCCAGTTGCCATGGACCGATAGATCGTCCAGGGTGGCTCCTCATCCCTCTAGAGAGGAGTCTTTGGTGATGGTGACCTGTGGGGTGGGTGGCTGGAAGGCCTTGCCTGTCCGTAGTTTGCAGTCCCTGGACCACCATGTGAGGTCCGGGTGGAGAGAGGGAGGAACATTGACCATCTCGGTTTGAGAGCCCCGCTCCTGGTTCCATGATGCAGCGAAGTGCAGCTGTATCCTTCTCATCCTCGTATGGGGGACGGCTAATAGGACCGCTGCCAAAAGACCCAGGAGGTGCTGGTAACACCAGGCTGAGGTAACTTCTCTGCTGAGGAAGTGGGTAGTGGCCCTTTTGATGGCGGTCATCTTTTCCTCCGAAGGAAACACCCTCTCGCAGCATGTGTACCAGATGAGACACAAGAATGTGAGAAAGTCTGCGTGGGATGCAGCTGCGACTTCTTGAGATTGAGCGAAAAGCCCAGATCGCTCGATCCGCGCCCAGCAATGCCCACTAGACAACAGGGATCTGTCTGAGAGGCGGGGGGAGGTGGGGGCTGCTTACAATAAGCAGCCCTCTCCCCCCAACCCCAAATCATGGGGGCACATATGTGCAGAACCCTGGGGGCAGATGGCTGATCATCTGCCCCCAGGGATTGGGCAAATTGAACAAAAAAATAAAATAAAAAAATGCAATGGGGACGGGGGTTGGGGGTGCCACTACTCATGAAAGCGTGGTGGCCCTCCCCCTACCACACCAAGTGGAAATGGGGGCCACCCCTTGTAGCCCTCCCTGGGGGCAGATTTCTGCCCCAAGGCAGGAGTACATGAGGTGGCCCCCCATCCAATTGGAGGGGGGTGCACCAGGAATAAGTGTGCAGGCCCCCCAAAGGATCGGGCCTGCAGGTTAGGGGCCCCCTGGGGGCAGATGGCTGATCATCTTCCCCCAGGGGAAGGGGCAAAATGAAAAAGAAAAAAAAAGGGAGATTTGGGTGGGAGTGGGGGTGCCACTAGCCACCAGGGAAAAGGGGGGTGGCCCTCTCCACCGCACCCCAAGGGGAAATGGGGGCACCCCTTGTAGCCCTCCCCAGGGGCAGATATCTGCTCCTAGGAAGGGGCATCTGACCCCAGGGAGCGTTGCACCCACACATGTGAGGTACCGTTTTCATCGGGACACATGTGGGAACGCGGGAAGGCAGGCCATGTGTTGTTGGTGGCGTGTTGGCGAGCAGAGTGAAATGTGCGGAAATTGGGTTTTTTTCACCACATTTTGGACTTTGCCAGGGTTTCTGGGTAATACATTCTGGGCCAATTTGCGCAAGTCAGACCTCTGCGGATTCCCACGGATGTCCTCTTTTTGGAAATGCATATAATTCCCTGTTTTCCTTGGTGGCTTGGACACCCTAGGCCCACATCTGTATGGTGTGCCCTTCTGAAAAAATCATGAAATTCAGATGTCGGAAAAGACTTTGGGTTAGGGATGTTTTAGGCTTTCCCCTTGGCACCCAGGTAGGTGCAGCCACACATGTGAGGTACAGTTTTCATCGGGACACGTGTGGGAATACGGGAAGGTACGACATTTGTTGTGATTGTGTGGTTTTCATCAACCCATTTGCTGGTGCCCTTTGTCACACAACCCTTTCATTTCCAAAATGTGCCCTACATTTAGTCGCTGCTTTAGGCACCATAAACTTTTGTAACCTGCACAAGTCACCTACCCTTGAAAAGGTCTGCCTGTGCTCTTTCAAAAAATGTATGCTTGCCGTTCCTCACCACATTGGTTTTCCTGATGTACACATGCTAAGTACGTCTGTTCAGGCTGTGAGCATAAAACTCCTGTGTACCATGGCTCAGTGTTTGGCTTGTGGTATTGCTTGTTTTGTGAAACACTACAAAAAAAGTGTGATTTCCTAATTGCAACAGTTGGGGGAATGTAGCGTAGCATTGTTATTCTCAAAATTCATAGAAGCCATTGTCGTACCAAGCCAACCATGTCCATCACATACCTTTTTTTGGTCATTTCTGCGCTTTTTCCGCAAACTATGGCATTTTCCCCTACCTAGTTGTTGCCCCACCTGCGCAAATCACCCCTTCCTAAACTTGGAATTTTGTCTACTTTTCAGAAATGCCTTTCTGTCCTCCAATTTGGCTTTCTTACCCTTTTCTTCCATTCCGTCCATGTATGTCCAATTGGCAAAAATGGCCAAAATCGCTTACCTCTCACAAAACGGTTGATAACCACATCAAAATATTTTTTTTCCGTTTCCACTCAATCTGTTCTTGAAAGCCAGGAAATTGAGGAATTCAGCACAGCAAACCATTTGTTCCTAGCTCTTACAAGGAAAGTACCACAGGGTTCTTTGTACATCATTTTATTGGCATTATGTGAAAAAACACAAGATTTTCGCCCTTTTTGGTTATTTTCTCTCACCGCCCCCTACAGCAACCTAGGATTCCTGGGTGGCGTTACGACCGCCTACATGTGGGAAAAAAAGGGGCCAAATTTGGCCGAGATATCTCATGTAACAAAAAAGTTACAAGGCACTGAATGGCGACATAACAAAATCACCAAAAAAGGCCTTGGCAGTGGGGGGAGAAAACCCATGGCACTTAAAGGGTTAAACAACCATACTATGAGTTTACAGTCTTGGCAAATTTCGATTTTTGTAATTATTTTGTAGTAAAGTCATGATTCTACTGAAGACACAAAAGCAAGTATTATCCCCATCAGTTGTAAATCAAGAACTAGACTGTCAAGATTAGAGTTTCAAAAATCCAGAGGGAAGTCTTTGGCATGCTACAAATTTTGCCATGTTGCGTTATCTGTATTTTTACCAGACACTGCCTGGACCAATCGAGTAATTCAGATTCGCCCAGTTCCCTCCTATCCCCTTTTCTTCCCCAATATAGGTACCAACCGTACAACAATTAATGTTTTCCAGTTCCCCTCTATATCTCACACTTCACCTCTTTCGGCACGTCCTACGCCCATGCTTACTTCCACTCACCTGTGCCCTTCTGCTCTTGGCATCTGGGTCAACTTCAGGGGTGTTGCTAGGTCTGGAAAAGATCAGGGGCTAAGCTAATGTCGGGACTGTCGGGATTCAGGGCCAGCTATAGCCTTTTGGTTGTAGTCCCTGAGCTTCTATCTGGGGCTACAACCAAAAGACCTGGGGCTATAGCACCCTCAGCTCCCCCCTAGCAACGCCTCTGGTCAACTTGCTTCCAACCTACTTGACCTTTTCCTACCCAGCTTACTGAGTCTTGCTCCTTCCATCCCACTGGGCCCCTCATGTTCCCCCTCTTCAACGTCTGTCTTTACCCAGTCTTCTGTGCCCTCCCTGCAGCCTGCTGTCTCAATCTTACCCCAGCATTCTGGGTCGACACTCCAGCCTCCTGTCTTCTGCTCCCCCCAGGCTCTGGTGGCTCTGGTCCAGTCTCCTGTCTCCACCTACTTCTTCAGCTGCTCCACCAGATTTTCTCCAGTCAACACTGAACCAACTCTTCCTCTGACTGAGCTCTTGAGGTTATATAGGGTGTTGGCCCCTCCATCTAGCCTCGTTCTGGTGGACTGAGAATCAGGTGTGCAAGATAACGGGGATTGCTTGCTGGCCTTCGCCTCAGGAAATGGCTTTCAGCCCTGGTGTTGGATTTGAGATTGGCTCGTGCCTCCCACCAGGAAGGTCCTACTCCTGCCTGACAAACCCTGGCCTGGCTCCCCAAATTTCTCTAGGTAAAGGGAACACAAGTGTGCTAGTTTTTTATGGGGAACTTGGGAATCATGGTTCGCTGTGACTGGATGTGCCTGGGACGCATCTTCAAGAACCAGTCTACAATATTGGAGTGGCCAACTCCCTCTTTCAGTTTATATCTCAGACAGAGACTGGCTGATTGCCTCTGGGATATCTTGGTCAAGATGGATTCAGGAGCTGTTTCAGCAGCTGCTCAAGGGAAGCCTAGTATATCGGTACTGCATGCTTTATGGAAACACTGCTACTCAATAATGGGGCAAGAATGGCTACTGTTGTTCTGTGACAAAGCCCCTGCATTCCATAGGTGGCATGGTTAGGACAATCTTGACATTCTCCCCATGCTGACCCGGGAATGAGCATCATGTTGCTTGTGCTAGCACCATACCCCTTTGGTGATCCCGCCATTTACCAACGTAGTCAGGTAGGACACGGTCAAACACAGTAAAATTTTTTCTATTAAGAGTCCACCAATGTTGCAATGAAAGAGGAAATAAGCCCAGTAAGTTGCTAGTCATGAAATTAAATGGAGAAATTGCGAGCCTGCAAATTATAGGATTTAGGATTTCTGATCAGTCATTGGCTTTAGAGAGAAAAAATTGAAACGACATTGCAGATTTTACAGAAATGCATATTTATAGGTCTTATAATGTAGTGAGTCAAGATATCCGAAGTCCTCAACAAAGCTCAACAACCATTTTCTGAAACCAGGGAAATCAAAAAACAGTGGCAGGAGTGATAATATTGGAAATCCCCAAGTCGGTGATGGACCATCTGAACAATGTTTCTTACAGTCCGCTCATTGTTGTAAACGCAGATGCAAAAATGTTAACTGATGTTTTAGCTTCAAGATGAGATACATTATTTTCACAGCTCTGGGATACTCCCCAGATCAGAGATATTCTCTGAGATTAGATCAGGGAGGTTTTGGTTCCAGTAGATAGCCTACTTTAAATCTTTCACTTATGAGATGATTGAAACTGCAGCACAATCCTATGTCTCTAGACAGAGAGGTGTATGGCTCTGTGAATTGGGCATGTCTAAGAAAAGATTCATCATGTAAAATTAATGTGTTATGTGAGGCCTGTATGGCACTGCTGCAAACCTCACACACGGTGATCCTGCTGCCCAATGCCTAAGAGGCAGCCACGCTTCTCTTCGAATTTGTCCTGACTCACTTACTCAGAGTGGGAGTGGACAGATTTGTATGCAAGTGACCAGGACCAAGGACCACAAACAAGGCATCAGGGAAGCAAAAAGCATATGCACACCCTACATGCACTCTGGCCGCCCCACCCGCCTCAGCCAAATTGGTTCCTTCTCAAATCTTTCCCTAAAATAATATGAACTCTTTTTAAGTAAAAAACCTTTATAATACTTCATGAAGTCTGGATATCCAAATCCCCCTTTCTCCACACTTTGCATCAGTACATAGTTTGGAATACGAGGTCTCTTCCCAGGGCCACATAAAAAGGATTTAAAGATTTTATCAACTTTTATCAAATGTCTTTTAAACACAGACATTCTCCTGGCTTGCCAATCTGCATAGCAACGTCTACTTATGAAACAATCTGATCAACATCTCTGTGTGTGTGGGTTTTAATGGAAAAAAATGACTTACTGCTAATGTTCTGCCTATGGATTCTCCTCCCACAGATTCCTCATCTGGAAAGATACACCCAGCATCAACTGTTCTCAGAAAACTCTACCAGGGGGCATAGTGTAGCTTGACGAGCATAATCTCCAACCCTAGGTCTTCTCAGCTCCGGACACGACATTGCAATACATATGTAGTCCACACTACGCCCCTAATGTCAGTCCCGTCCCCCCCATGCTCAGCCACTAAGGGAATCATAATTAGGGAGAATTTGGAGCAGCAGGTAAACTACAGAGAATAGCAATCATGTAATTTCAACAATGAAATTAAGTGTTGTATCCACCTTTTTTCTTCCTGTGATGAATCCGATGGGATCATCACTCCTTTCCCAGTGGTAACCTCTCCCCCTGTGCCCAGGGGACGGCAGCTGCTACCTGATCCTGACCCTGGGGGTGACTATATGAGGGAGGATCACATGGGGGGAGGCAACCCTAAAGGGAGTGACCTTTTCCTTTTAGGGATACCCACTCCGCTCCTCCTGCCTTAATAGCTTATTGCCATAACTCCCTTCATCCAACCACGGAAGCGACTAAGTATACCTTCCCAAACTCTGTCTATAAGTTTCCTTTCCATGAAGGTAAAAGTACTGTGAATAGAAAGCTGAGGGGAGTAATGAAGATTGATAAAGTTCAGAATCACAAGCTGCGCTCTAGAGGTTGCGAGCACATAATTAGTGCCGGGACAGTTAAAACACAGAACCAGCTGAGAGGTGAGACGCTGGCTCTCATAAGCTTGTCCCCTCTGTGTTGACCGAGGGACTGCTGTGCTGCTGAGAAATCTGAGGAGCCGACACGCTCACTGAGAAGGCCAAGGGAAGAAGACTGCAGGAGCTGTTCGGCCACAAGGACGCAATGAGAGGAAGAGACGGGAAGACGTCCTGGTGTTTGCGGGTACCAGAGAGCAGCATCCACACCGCTGGAACATGGAGAATTGCATAGCAGGCAAACGGGAACCGCAAGGGCTGAAGCCACACAGCGAGGTCGGCGAACCCGGGGAGATGGAACGGAGCGCTGCAGAGCTGCTGCATGCTTACCGTGTGAGAACCGTAGCACGTCACAGAGAACCGGTGAGTCCTCAAGAGGGAAGCTGGGACACCAGTGTGCTTCTGTAACCATACCAAAGACAAATAAGAACAAATGAAGCATATAAAACAGAATGTGTTACTCTATTTCCAAAGGAGAGGTAATGGAATGAATACAAGATATTGACATGTTTGCAAGTGTGTCAGGTGAAGCACATGAGAAATCCATAGCAGGAGAGTATACCAGATAGATTCAAGTGTGCAAGCGTGCCAAGCATAGTATATGAGAAAGCCCTAGCAGGAGATTTCACCAGGCAAAGTCAAGTTGGCAAATATGTAAAGTACATCACATGGGGAAGTCCTGATATGAGGATACATCAGGCATATCTAAAGACTGTATTGAAACTTCATTAAAGAGGAGAAGAAACCTGGCAAGGGAACACACCAGGTATTTTATATATGATATTTTGTTTATATGGTGCTCATACACAAGTGGAAGGCATGGTATCAAAGTAAGACAGACAAGTGACCACAGTTCAAGGGTCTTTATTGAACTTTCACATGAGGTGATCTGGGTGTCATCTGCATAATTAGTGTAGGTGACACCCAGTCTGTCCAATTTGTCAAATAGGGACTTGGTAAATATATTGTACATAGTCGGCGAGACACAAGAGCTTTGGGGTACACTCTAGGGTACACCGCAGGCTATTTCGATAGGGTCTGCTGATGCCGATGTGGAGAAGACTCTCATAGTTCGGTTGTCCAAAAACAATTGGACCCAGGCTATAGCCTCACTTGAGAAGTGAGCCGGCGATGCCAAGTGTTCACACAAAACTGTGTGATCCACTAGGTCAAAGGCAGCCGACAGGTCAAGGAGGAGTAGCATGGCAGTATTTCCCATATTGTTGAGCTCTTCAATTTGGGTTTTGAGATCAATTAAGGCTGTCTCTGTGCCGTGTTGTGGTCTAAACCCAGATTGGCGGACACCTAGGAGCTGGTTAAATTCAAGATGACGCTGAATTTGTAGATAAGCTACTCTGTCTATTATCTTGAGAAGGAAAGGTACTGTGGTAATAGGCCTATAGTTGGTGGGGATAGCGGGGTCTAGGGTTTGCTTCTTGAGGAGTTGCTTGGTATGGTGTTGGTGGAGAAGGAGGCATTAATCAGTTTCGTTATAAAGGGGGCTAGGTCGCTTGCTGCATCCTTAATTTGTTGGGCTGGGTGGTTGTCACCCTTACAGTTGGAGGGCTTAAGGGATGCAATAATCTTTTCGGTCTCCTGGATGGAGACTTTGGCAAATTTGAAGGGAGCTGGGCTAGGTGCGTCTGTGGTAGGGCTGGTGAGTGATGTCTCGTTAGGAGGCAGGGAAGCTTTTTTTTTTGAAATTTTAGATTGTAGTGTTATAATTTTGTTAACCAGGGTGTGTTGGATGCTAGTTCACCATTGCTTATCTTTAGGTATATTGTCAGGTGGGGGTACAGGGGATTCCAATTCCCTTAAGATAGCAAATAGTTCTTTAGTGTTGGAACTTGCGTTGGAAATCCCTTTGTTGAAAAGGTTTTTTTAGTGAGTAGAATTTCTTTTTTGTAGTTGTTAGCGAAGTGTTTGAGTTGTAATTTATTTTCTTCAGAGGGGGTGCATCGCCATTGAGATTCTAATTTCCTTTTTTGCATTCTTAGTTCTTTTATGTGAGGGGTGAACCAGGCATTGATGTGAGTTTGTTGTTTACTTTTGCGTAATTTCAAGGGTGCAATAGTATCTAGGGCTAAATTCATAGCGTTATTGTAGCTTTCCACAAGGAGTTCATGGTCCAGGTTACTGGGGAGAGCATTGATGGTAGGCAGTAGGAGTGGCAGGAGGTTGTCCGGTGTGATATTTAATTTTTTTATCTGGTGGGTAAGGGGGGTGCCATGGCTTTATCTTTGGTGATCAGTTTATCTAGAGTTAAGGAGAAGTCAATTAGGTGGTGGTCTGTCCATTGTTGAGGGGTGATTTTATTGATAGTAGTATCACAGTTTAAGGTGGCAACCCAGTCAAGAGTACTTCCTTTGTCATGTGTAGGGATGAGGACTTTTTGGGTTAGGCCATGTTCAGCTAGCATGGTAGCTATAGACTGAGCTGGTTTGTCTTCCGGGTAGTTGAATCCTAAATTGAGATCTCCTAGTAATAGGAGTTGTGATGAGTCTTTAATGTTATTAGCTATGAGGCTAGATAGGTCCTCCTCGAAGGTGCCCATGGAGCCAGGTGGCCTGTATATTAAATAAATAGTTAAGGAGCGACAATTAGAGATGGGCAATTTGATTATGAGCAGTTCACATGATTTAAGGGGGGTTGAGTAAATGGTCTTAAAGCAAGGTTAGTTTTTGCTATAATGGCAAGATGACCTCGTTTGCTGTTGGGTCCGTCCATTCTGATTAGTTGGTAGTTTTCGGGGATAGCTAAGGAAAGCGCTGGGCCTGCTGCTTCGTGTAGCCAGGATTCCGTGACTGCCAGAAGGTCAAAGTCATTGGATAGTAAGATGTCAGCAATTTCTGTGGCATGGGCCACTAAGGATCTGGCGTTAATCAAGACTCCTGATACTATAGTTGGATTAGGCGTGTTCTGGAGTTTTATGGGAATACGTTTAGGATTGAGGAGTGGCTCTGAGTGTGGTGAGGTGGATTTATGCTGGGCATTATAGACCTTGTTGCTATGAGCTGCGGGCTCATAAAGGCGGTGTAATCTAGCTCGGAGTCTAGTATTTCTGTCCAAGTTGGGGCATGGTAGATGTCTAAAGAGAGTCATTGTTAAGCAGATTAGTGGTAAGGTAAGGCACAACAGGTAAGAAAGACAACGCCTGTGTCTTTCTGGGGCACATAGTAGTGGCTGTGAGTGGAGATAGTGGCCAATTCGAGTCGCAAGGCTAGCAGATGTTAGGCTTTACAGAATTAATTTTGAAAGTGAGCAAAGGGCTAATTCGGATAAGCAAAGGCTAATGGAGGTAAAGCTATTCCAAATACATTTAGCGAGTGTACAATAGGCTAATTCAAACAGGCAGAGGCTAATAGAAGTTGGGCTGTTCCAAATACATTTACTGAATGCACAGTAAGCTAGTTCGAACAGGCGAAGGCTGTTGGAGGTTTAGGCTGTTTCAAAGTACATTTGGCAAGTGAGCAATAGGCTGAATCAGGCAAGCAGAAGCTAATAGAAGTCAGGCTAAATCAATATGCATTTGGAAAATGAGCAATAGGCTAACTCAGGCAAGCAGAAGCTAATAGAAGTTAGGCTAGATCAATATGCATTTGGCAAGTGAGCAATAGGCTAGTTCGGGCAAGCAGAAGCTAATAGAAGTTAGGCTATTTCCACGTATATTTGGCAAGAAAACATTTGGCTAAATGGTTGTCCCAATCATACTGATATAGGCTATCCGGAGTCCGCTGCACAGTCCAGTCTGCCACCAGTCTCTGTTACCTGGCGAGTGAGAAGCTGCACGACGTGTCCAGTCCTATTTTCATTTCCAGCAATTTGCACTTTAAAAACCTTCCTAACGCGTAGAGCGGAGTCCGGTGCAGAGTCCAGTCTGCCACCTGAACGCCCGCCCCTCCCCCTGTTTTATTTGACACGAGTAAATGACTAACGGTCGAAGGCTCTCAGACCCGCAGGAAAACACTTCAACATCGGCGCATGCTGAATCCGTGGACGGCGATGAAAGCTCCAGCAGGAAAAAAGGTAAGCAAATCAGCAAGTCGAACTTTAATTGCATCTTCTAATTTACCTGCTGTTCTAGTCCCACTGGCGCCGCTACCAGCTTCACAAACAGTGCTTCCATGTCACCCATGTCACGAAGCGCCGAACTGCGACTGTGTATTGCATCAACGCTCCACTGACCATCAGCGGTAGAACAACTAGTCAAACAAATACATCAAGGCCAGCACGGAAAACCTGCTTTCGCCCAAGACGACTCAGTCGCTATTGAAGGATACGCCATAACAGACGCTGCTTTGGTAGCACCCCCACGCTCTGTTTCTCCCATGAAGCCACTGCCGTCACAGCCAAATAGCCTCATAAAAAAAGTATTAAATGACCGGCCTGAAAGCTCTTCGCCATCAGTGAATGTACTACACTCTTTGGAAAATTCACCTATTCGATCTACTCTGGATGTGAATACTGATCTCCCTTCTGGCTCTCGATCAGATGCGATGCCCCAAGGCTCCTCAAATCTCACTCTTACCAACGACAAAAGATCTTTGCCATTTACGGTGAGTGCCGACGAACTATTGAGCCCTTCCAATCATCGAGGGGTCAAATCCTACCACCAACTGCGCATGCCTAAGCAATGTTTTGCTGCTGTCTGCACTTCCAAATCAAGCGAAGCTGAATTTTCCATAAACATGAATAAATGCTTGCTCCAGTCAAAGACATCAACTATTTTTCCAACGTGCACCCCAACGTACCTACCTTTCCTGACGCTGGCAAACCTAGAATCAGGTTGTGTCCAATCCCCCTCTCAGAACGGGAAAATTCCAACAAAAAATCATGATATGCCACACCAAACTCTTGTGTTGGCACCAAAGAAAAAGGGAGACAAACACGTGCTGAGACAAAGCCCTGACTTCTTAGATCATGGAAATCGCAGCGGTTACGCCTGTCAAGCCCCCGAGGAAACTGGTGCACCAAACATAGCTACGCCAAGACGTCCTCTTGAACAGCTCATGCCAACGTCTGTGCAAGATGCCCCTCTCGGCCCAAAAAAAAAAAAACAACTGACAAAGAAACGAGTTCCATTGCAAGAGCGTGACAACTACAACGTATCGACGAGCTCAAGTCTAAATCTCACCTCATGCCAAATGATCAGGTACATCTTGTGGCGAAAGCAAGCACTCCTCAAGCATATCCCAAGCACAATCATGAGGAAACCCAACCGCTCAATCTAACAGGAAATTACTCTCCACTTGATTCACGGTTCATCTTAGACTGCTCGCACACTTCTTCAATCGGTCAAGAGCCGACATCAGCTTTTGCCTCACATTCAAGCCTCTCTGTGGAAACTCTAACTCAAATACACAATAATGACATTGCGGCTTCTGCTGTTGCTCTCGCTCGCTTTACGAAATTGAATGAATCACTAAATGGATTAATAAATTATCAAGGGGCTGTGCTACTAAACCTGGTTCAAAAAATAGAAAAAATAGATCTTTTCACAGGATTTCTACAAGCACAGATGGCTAAGGAGGTGGATTTATCAATCAGGTGGCAAGAACATCTGAGCGACTTGGGTGTCAGGCATCACTGTCAAAATGACACCTTAATTGAAGGTTTGTTAGATGCAGTGAAATGGATGAGGAAAAACGCAAACCATGATCAAAAGATCCAAACCTCGACACTCACTTTACAGAGTGAAGCCGCGCTCTCCAACAGCTCTGCTCCTCCTCTAAATCCTCTGAACTCTGCCTTTTACAGCCGACCCCTCTTTTGCCAGAACCAGAAATCCTTCAGGTGGCTCCAAGTTCCAAGACTACTGTTTCTTTAGGAACCGAGAACGCTCTCCAGCCGATCGTTCCCCCTGCACAGGAAAAGACACCTGGTCCTGATAGATTCCAACCAAATTCATTCAACATATTCAGTGGCCCAGCTAAAACTATAGCAACAAATGAAATTCCCTCTAAGGCACGAAAGCTCGACAAAAAAAATACAATTGCACATGGACAAAAAGACACACAACAAAAATACGTGCGTCAAAATGTAAAGAAATTCATAAGAAATATAACACCAAAAAAAACAAGCTTGTTTGACCGGAATAATGGTCCATCACAGCCTGATCCTCAACAAGATCAAGCTCAAGCCCAGTGAAAAGGACCCATCCAACCATAAAACAAGCAAACGGCAAAACGCTGGCGCATGGACTGCAAAGACAAAACTATCTCTATCTCTGCACCTGAAAGGTCTGTTGATCTATGTAATTTATCAACATACTCAATTGAAAGCGATGCTACTCATGATGACTCCTCCGAGGTTCCAGTATGTGCATTTATGGATAAATCTGAAGAGAGGAAAACTTTTCTAAAAGTCCACCTGACTAAATTGCAAACTGGTGATGCTTCGAAAAAAGGCAAATCTCAACGCCTTGAAGGCTCAGTCTTCACTTGCAAGCTCCAAGTTAAATCCCAAGCAAACAAAAAACCAAAGGCAAAACGGAGTACACTACTGGTCAAGAGTGCACGGTGATAAAAGCCCAAAAATAAATACGAGTCTATGGAAACTTCGCCTACAAAACATCCAAACAGATGAAAATGACGTCAACTTGAACAGAGCTAATGTTCTGAAACTATTCGCCTGCATTCCCCAACTGCGGCCCATATCATCTGAGGACATCAAAATTGTTGAGTATACAACAGAGAAAACTTCTCACCAGGTACTGCTCCATATAACATCTTTCGCAGAGAAAAATATCTTATTACAAGCAATAGAAGGGCTGCTTGTATTTGGATTTGACATTACCCTGGAACCTGACACAATGAGCCAACACGAAAAACCGAAAAGCACAGTAAACATAAATGTGCTTCCAAGCGAAGATCGCAGGATCTCCCTGCGAAAATCACTACCTTATTCCCAGGTTATTCGATGTGGCCCCGGATTCCAAGCCTCAGCCGTCGAAAATAGACTTGAGTCTCGCTCGAGGAACAGACATCGCCAATAACAATAGAGTAATACAGTCTAAGCTGAGGCTGCTTTCTTGGAATACTCATGGGTTTACCCGCCTGTTTAACAATTTTACAGAATCTTTAGATGAAGTTTCTTTAATTTGCATCCAAGAAACTTGGCTACGCGATGCTCCAACTCGAGATGGCTACTATACTTTCTTAAATCCAGCAAAAAAAATGCCAAAGGTCGTCCATTCTCAGGCCTAATAATCTAAGTGAAAATACACAACTGGATGACTCCTCTAGCATCAATAAATCCAAATCCATTTGTACAGGGGCCTATAGTCCAAATGGTCTCGATGAATTCTAACAAACACAGTCATTTACTAATAATCAACGGTTAGTGGAACCCGGTAATGATTTCTACTACGAACTTTATAACCACAGTCACAAGCCTAATCGATGAAGCCTTCCTCAACTATAATGATCTCTCAGTAATCATATGCGGTGATCTAAACTGTAGCTGGTTCAGATATGACCACCAAACGATGAAAAACGTACAGTTACCTGATACCGAAGTAGCTGAAAGAGGACAGCTTTGGTCACAAGCTCTGGCATCACGAAATTGCCAGATGGTTAATGGTAACACTAAAGGCGACCAACCCTGTAATACAACTTGGAAGTGACTGCAACGCAGAAATACCTTAGATTACATCTGGGCATCCAAAAACGTCTTTGAAAGAGTTGATTCACTTTATGTAGTTCCGACGGTCTCCAGCGACCACGATATGCTGCGTCTCTCGTGGGATTGTGAAAGTCACGAATAGCCTGACAAACATGAAGTACAACTATCAATAAATGCGGCAGGAAATCGGCTAACAAACGGCCCGTTAATTCAAAAATTATGTCAGAGCCAATAATGGCGACTATGCTCCGATGTTGGTTGACTTCATGCTGAAATCTGTCAACTCCAGATCAACTGGGTATATTTCCAAACATCTCTTTAGCAATGAAATTGGCCAGGCAAAAAAAATACTGAGGAAACACCTGCGCATGATAAAGAAGTCCTCGAGTCACCCAGGTTATAAATAAAGACAAGTCAAAGAACGGCGTCAGGCCTACAGAAATTGGCTAAGATCTCACTCCATGATAATAGAACAAAACAGAGCGGAAACCATGCTGAAGCTATTAATCACCAAAAATATGCACGAAATCTGGTCAATTTTAAACCAGGGCAATACAAAATCGATACCAAGAATCTCAAACAAAATTTCAAGTGCAAAGTGGGTCGAATATTTTACAACGATATACGAGATGCCCAACCAAGAAGTACAAAATAATACTCAAAATACCGCAAAGGCGTGGGAGATAACACCTTCTCGTGAAATAGCAATTCAACGGCTAAAGCACTCGCGAGCAGCAGGACCAGACAAAATCTCTAACATCATGCTAAAGAAACAAACATCACTGGGCCAAATTCATTGAAAGCTTATTTTGTCAAATTTCAAAAGTCATGAAAACACCTGACTCTTGGGCAAAGGCAATAGTGGTCCCAATCTACAAGAAGGGCAGCAGAGACGACCCAGCTAACTACCATCCTATTGCCCTTCTAAATAGAGGGCGCTAGTGACCCAAGCAAAATGGCCGCTCTTCTGTGAGCTCCTGCGCGGCCCCTTAAAATCCTAATTAATCCTGATTGTTTCGGCAGTGTGGCTCCTTGAAACACTCACCGATTCTTCCTCTGGTGCATTACTTTACTTTACTTTATTGCATTTGTGCTGCGCAGCAATGAACCCGTAGGCATGATGGCGCGGACGAGACTAGACAACAAGAAACATATATGCGCAGAAAGAGCTGGGGGAGAAAACCGAGGATTCAACTGGGCTTTATTCAAAGAGCCATGCTTTTAACTTTCTTTTGAAGGCCTCGAGGGTCGGTTCCAATCTGAGGTCCAGGGGAAGGCGATTCCAGGCAATAGGGGCTGCTGTGGCAAATGCACCCCTTTCCACTTTCAAAGATTTGCTTTTAGGAATTAAGAGCATATTAGTATCCTGAGACCTGAGAACACGAGGAGAACACTTGGCAGAATGAGTTCGTTGATGTAACGGGGCATAATGCCCAGAAGGCTCTTGAAGGTTAGGAGCATAAGGCGATACAGGATTCTATCCTCTACATGTAGCCAGTGTAGACCTCTTCTTGCTGGTGTAACATGGTCCCGCCTGGAAAGGCCTGTGCCCACCCTCACAGCACCATTTTGGATAACTTGCAGTCGATTAATCTCCCTTTTGCTGATACCAGTCAGCAGACTGCACCAGTAATCAATTTGTGCGCCTACTATGGCTCTCACCAGTGTTTCAGCGTTGGCCTGAGAAATTATAGGTCTGAGGTGAGTGAAGAGTTTAAGGTAGTAGGCTGCCCCAGATACAACACTTCCCACATGAGCATTCATAGAGAAGTGTTGATCAAGAATCACCCCTAGCGAAGTCAGCCAGCCGAGCAGCAGTCGGATCCGGAGACCCTAGCCGCCTGGGCCCGATCTGGCGTGTTGCAGCGCTCCTGGGTGGTGGCGGAGCACCAGAGCCCCGAGGACCCACTGATACACGCTGACGGTCCCCCGGTCCCGTGGGGGGGCCACAGCAGTTGGGACGAGACCTATCCGCAACCGCAGGGGGAGAGGAGTGGGAACGCTGAACGGGCCTGTCTGCCGGCCTTGCCCGCGGCCGCAATAACTGCAAGCACTGTGCGGCGCGGCCAGGCGCCCTGGGAGGCGTGCATCGTGGCCCGATCCCACGGACCCCCCGCCAGAAGATCCTGCAATTCCAGAGGCCCGAGACGGGCACCTCTGCGGCTTTCCTGGTGTGGTCCGCCGCGGTCCCGGCTGGGTGGCACGCCCCGAGGCAACCGAGGGGGAGGAGGGCCACTGCGGCTCCAGCGGGCAGAGAGCTCATCTACCTGATTCCACCGACACAGAAGCGCGCGGTGGCCGAGGGGCCGGAACACTTCGGAGCCCCGCGGATCCATGGTCTCCCGTCGGCTACCCCTCCGACGACATCCCGAGGGCGCGGCTGCGGTCAAGGACGAGGCACAAGCTGAGAGTCAAGGCACGAGTGAAGCCCCCTCAGGTACTACGCTTGCTGATGGGGGAGAAGGCCCGCGGGGGGCGCGCTCAATTGACACCACTATGGAAGCTCGGCGCATAGCTCAAACCCGCCGCCCTTCTCCAAAGTTCCACTGCTACGCTCCTCCAGGCTGCTCACAACAGGCGACCCAGCGCCTCCCGCTAGAGGGCCCAGTCCCAGCAACACAGCACTACCACTGCATCTAGTTTGTGGAGGCCACTGCAGCGCGAGTTGCCTCACGGCTCGCTGGCCTGTCCAATAACCTTTATATTGCATGGACTTCCTACAACCATGTGATCCCGACACCCTACAACTTTGTGATCCCGGCACCACTTAAAACACAGGCAGCAGGCAAAAATCCAGCACAGAACAGCACCATAACTAGATAAAACAACGGGCTGACCCCCCCAGGCGCACAGAGACCCCACTAGGGAGTGCAGGTACCCAGTATCCCAGCGCCCTGCCTCAACTACTAGCCAAACTCTGCAACTGGGAAACAGGCAGGGCCGGCCGCCTGCCCGCGTTTGCAATGGGGAAAATCGACAAATTGAAGCGAAAGTTAAATTTTGAAGCCAGCACATCAGCCAAACCCCCAAGGTGCCTCAGTGAATTAGAATCTCCATCATGTGCGCCTAGTCAGGACGAGAATGACTCCCAATCGCTCGACATCAAAGCACTCCTCTTAGAACTAAAATCTAGAATCAGCAATTTAGATAGTAAGCTGGATGACCTCTCTGCCAAAGTTGATCAGGTCCAGCACCGTCTAGACATTCACAACGAGCGCTTAAATGTGCAGAACGACGAATATCCAACCTCGATGACGGCGCATCATCCTTAAATGCTAGAGTGTCATCCCTCGAGGCGCAAATGAAAATAATCAACGCAAAAAACAAAGACCTCGAGGGACGCTCTAGAAGGAATAATATACGGATCGTAGGTGTAAGGGAGAAACAACCGCAAGGCAAAATGGAGGACCTCGTTGAGGAAATGAGTAAGGCCCTCTTTGGTCCAGAATCGCTCTCGTCCCTATTCGTCATTGAAAGAGCCCATAGAATACCTGCGTCAAGGCCCACTCCCGGAGCACCAGCTCGACCTATAATTGCAAAGCTACTCAACTTTAAAGACAGAGATGCAATACTCCGGATGGCCAGAGAGAAGGGCGAGTTACAACATGATGGCGACAATGTCCAGTTTTACCCAGATTTTTCGCCAGCCGTCCAGGAACTGAGGAAGTCATTTACGAACGTCAAACTGAGGCTTCGCACGAATCAGATTCCCTACTCAATGCTGTTCCCCGCCCGGCTGCAGATACAACACCAGGGAAGGGTCCAGTTCTTCCATTCCCCCGAAGAGGCAAATGTCTAGATGGATCAGGCTGGCTGCCGTCTGCCCGAGAACAATCAAGCATGAGCTCAAAGGGAAAGGGCTCAGAGGAACCCACCGTAGAAGAACGGAGGCTAAGGAACGCAGCTCACTGTGATAAATAACACTGCCGGAGCATACATTTTTGGGGGAAAAAAACACCCCCAAGGCCGCGCGACTTGGGAGGATCCAAGCGCCCCTAGCACAGCAATGTTCATGTTAACAAGTTATACGTTAAGAGAGGGGGGAACCATGACGAGCAAGTTGGGGGTTGCTCGTGTGAACCGGGAGGCGGATACAATCCAGTTGGGGGTTAACAAGTTGTATCAAGTTCGAGGCCATCCACATGCGCCGCTCGCCGGGGGACCACGCCTTGGCCCGCACCCCCTCGCCACCACGCGCTGCCCACGTCTTTCACCAGCAAATTACCGAAAGCAGCTGACACCAGGAGACCTAAAGCCAGCACCTTCACTGTAGCTACATGGAACATTAAAGGGAGAAACCAACCGTCCAAAGTGCGGAAAATGACCCAATACCTACTCCGGCACAAGATAGACGTAGTCTTCATTCAAGAAACTCACTTAAGCTTGACCACCGAATGCCTCTGGGCAAAAGAATGGGGTTGTCACCGCTACTTCACATCATTTTCGTCGTTTGCCAGATGGGTGGCCATCCTTATTAGCAAACATTAAAATTCAGATTCATCTCAGAAAAAAAAAGACACAGAAGGCAGATCGCTATTAATACGCAGAATGATCGATGGAGAAGACATTACCCTGGTTAACTCATACAGACCAAACACTGATAGCCCCAGCAACTTCGAGTGGGTTATGACCCAACTAAACTCAATAGAGCACTCCACGATCATATGGGGCTGCAACCTCAATACAACACTCAACCCCACCAAAGACAAGTCACACAATCCAACAGTGGCCCCACCCAGAGCAAGCATGCAAATTAAAGAAATATGCAGCGCCTATCACCTCGTCGATATTTGGAGACTCAAACACCCTGACACCAGGGATTTTACCTTCCACTCCTGGGTGCACAACACTAGCTCAAGAATGATCCTGGTGTCTGCACATGGTCGTATGCAGTGGGCTGAGTGCCGCATCGACCCTCGGGCGCTATCAGATCACTCCATGGTGTCACTGGAGTGCACCACCACGCAAGCAGTCATACCTACTCTACACTGGAGATTCAAACCCAGAGCGCTACAGGACACAATCTTCGCAGACGAACTTCGGTCTGAAATAAAATCCTTCTTAGACATCAATCAAGGGTCAGTGTCCTCAGCCGGGACCCTGTGGGAGTCCATGAAGTGCTATACCAGGGGAGTCTGTATGGCAAAGGAGCGTGGAATCCTAAAATTAATTTGCAGAGAACTAAGCTGTAGCGAATCACGCCTCAAAGCCCTTGAGAGCTTGCTCCTGGTGGATAGCACGCCGCAGGTCCTTGCGAAAATCAAAGCAGAACTAGAGACCTTCAGGACCACAGCCGAAAGAGAGGTGAAGTTCCTGGACCGCCATCACAAAATCCGCCAATCCGGTGAGGGGCAACACCCTGGAGCTCTCCTTGCGAGACTAATTACAGCCGACAGAAAACCCACGTCAATTGATGCAGTGACGGACCACTCCGGTACCACCGTTTACTCGGTAACTGAAATCGTGGAACCATTCCGCAGCTTTTATCAAAACCTCTACGACTCAAACTACTCCGTAAGTCCGACCGAGCTGGCACAATACCTAAACACCGTGGAACTCTTCTGGGTCGACCCGGAGCCCAGAGAACTCTTAAATGGCCCTAACCCTCAAAGAGATTCTTGAGGCCATTAAAGAGCTACCTCTTTCGAAAGCACCAGGACTAGATGGCATTTCCAGCGAATTTTATAAAAACTATGCGGATCTCCTCGCCCTGCTACTCCTTCAGATATTTGACAGAGTCCTGACCAACGACCAACTACCGCCTATCCTATACATGGCTAATATCATACTCCTACATAAGCTGGGCAAGGACCCAACTCAATGCGGATCATACAGACCCATATCGCTGATAAACTTGGATAATAAAATTTATGCTAAAATCCTAACGAAGAGGCTACTACCCCTGATGCCCTCAATGGTACTGGCCAATCAAGCGGGTTTCGTCCCTGGAAGAAACACCTCCTATGGGATAAGGAGAATGTTCAGAGCAATGGAAGCACTTGACCCGGAGAGCCAAGCGGTGGCTGTGCTGTTGGATGCCGAGAAGGCGTTCGACTTGGTTGAGTGGCCTTTTCTCTTCACGATCCTGGAAAGGATGGGAATGGGTAAACGCTTCATACGCCTAATCAAATTGCTCTACAAGAGACCAACTTCTAACATCATTTTAGGGGGCCTACGCTCTGCCGACATTCATATAAAAAGAGGGACTAGACCGGGATGCCCGCTCTCCGCCCTTATAATGGAACCCTGGCATCCGATCTGCATGTACACCACCTCAACAGAGGCCTCTCATTTGGTCCTCACAGGATGATCATCTCCTTGTATGCAGATGACTTGGCCCCGTTTGTAACGCTCACCTGACTCCCACAGAGACGCTGACCAGGTCTGGACAGCTGCGGCCGCTTCTAAGGTGATGCGCAGAACTCGGAAGACCGACTGGACAGGACCCCCAAATTTTGCTTGTCTGACACGCAGGAGAATCCTTCTGCAGATGGAGAAAGGGGATTAACTACCTGCAGAGTAGCACGTCTGCCTCCCATTTCCCTCTTTCACTCCCCTCAGACCACCTCCGAAATTCCCCGTTAACTCTCACCTTAAGGTTTGAAAGGACGAGCTCTCCATCCTGCTTCTGGTGCAGGGGTGCGATTATATCCAGTTACTTCACTGGTGTTCGGATTGGTGAGGATCCAAGCTTACTTGACTTTCCTGGCAAGGTGCCGTAAGTATACTGTTGTAAAAGAGTAGGCCTCCTTTTCTATTTGCCTTTATATTCAGTAGTCCGTCTCTTATCTCTTTTATCACAGGTGCTGAGTGAAGATTTTGCGTAGAGGAAACAATTCGCCGAAGGTAAACTCAGGTGAGTTTATGATGGGTGGTTCCTTTAATGTCCTTATATTCACCCCTAATGCGTGTCTCTTTTTTCCCCATAGGGGCCGGGGTACGGTACGGCCGAAGAAGCGGCGCCGACCCGAGATGAGGAAAGATTCTCCCAACAATAATCAGGTAAGTCTTATGGCGAAAATCTGGCTTTCCTCAATATGTTCCTTTTGCTCACCCTTTGTTCTTCTCTTCCCCCTTAGGCGCAGGTATGCGGCGGATCGTGCAGATGGTCGCTAAGGAGCACGGAGATTCCTCGAGAACAGGTGAGTGGAACGCGGCGCTGCAGCGAGCAACGCGATGCGTTTTTAAAATAAATGTCTTCCCTTAGGATCGCCGGCGTGATGACTCCGGACTCCGGGTAGAAGCAGGTAATGTTCTTCTGTTCACCTTTTCCCTTCTCTTCTTTCCTTTCAGGTGTTCCAGGATGGAGGCGGGCGTGGCTGGGGTCAGGATGCAGGAGCAGACAAGGTGAGCGTCCAGCTGCTAGGTGCAGAACAACGCGAAGCGTGAGCTGCTGTCTGGGCGTGGCTTAAATAGCCCCCAAAGTAGTTCCAGGTACATATTCTTCCCCGGCCACGCCCGAGTGGCAAAATAGTCCCACAGGTAAAATAGTCCCTTCAGGCCTCAAAGAGGTCTGGATCTGGCAGCACGGTCTGCATCAGGTAAGTTCACAAACACTCCCTTTATGAGCCTGGCGCCAATGGCGCCAGGACTGAGGTCCAAAATGAGCCTGGCGCCAAAGGCGCCAGGACAGTGTCCAAAGGGCCCCTACTAGGGGTTGCTGGCCTTTTTCCCGGGAACATGATGCCTGCTTCCGGGGACGCTGGTCCTGGACTGGTTCTCCGGGAGTAGGCATCATGACAGCACTCCCCCCCCCCCAAGATTGTTCTCTCCGGGGGTTTCGGTTTGTTTGGGAAATTCCGGTGGAATTTTTTTATTAACCGAGGTGCATGTCCATGGTCACTAGGTTCGCAAGACCTTTCCTGAGGCCCGTATCCTTTCCAATCTATTAGATAGAAAAGTTTTGACTCTGACACCTTGGAATCTAAAATGTTCTTCACCTCGAATTCAGGTTCTCCATTTATTTGGATAGGTTCTGGTGGCTTGATTAATCAGGTTCCAGGTTGTACTGGTTTCAAAAGTGATACATGAAAAAAGGGTGAATCCGCATATTAGCTGGTAGGTCGAGTTTGACGGCCACCGGGTTGATTATGGCCGTAATTGAGTAAGGCCCCAAATATTTTGGGTTAAAAGTTCGAGGTCCTTTGAGCGATAAGTGTCTGCTAGCCAGCCATACTTGGTCTCCTATTTGGTATAGAGGTGCCTCACTTCGATGGAGATCAGCATTCTTCTTGTATTTTCTCTTGGCTTGCTGTAAATGTGTAGTTGCTTCTTTGAAAGCTTGAGTTATTGTAGAATGCAGATGGTCTACTGCAGGCATTTCGAGGCTTTGAGGCGAGTCAAGATCTGAGGTTCGAGGGTGATGCCCATATAAGGTATAAAAAGGACTTTGCCCAGTTCCAGAATGTACCGAATTATTGTATGCATATTCGGCAATCCAAAGAATATCCTTCCAATTACTTTCAGATTGATGCAACATACACCGTAAATATTGTTCAAGGGTCTGGTTAGTCCTCTCTGTTTGACCATCGGTCTGAGGGTGGTGGCTGGTTGATAATCTTACGTCAATTTGTTCCAGCTGACAACACTTTCTCCAAAAATGGGAAATGAATTGGCTTCCCCAGTCAGAGACTAGTATGGACGGGAATCCATGTAAACGAACGATATTTTCAAGGAATTCCCTGGCTAGGACGGAAGCTGAAGGTAAACCTTTGAATGGAATGAAGTGGGCCATTTTGGAAAATAAATCCACAATAACAAGAATAGTGTTATATCCATAACAAGGAGGCAGGTCCATAATAAAATCCAGCGACAAGGTGTGCCAAGGTGCCAGTGGAATGTCTAAGGGTTGAAGAAGGCCGGCTGGTCTTTTTTTTACCTTTATTTTGGGCACAAACACCACAGGACATCACAAAGGATTTAATGTCCTTTCGCCAAGAGGGCCACCAGAACTGTCGTTGAACCTTTTCTTCGGTCTTGGCAATACCTGGGTGCCCCTCTATTAGAGTATCATGATAACGAGAAATAACCAGTTCTTGTAATTCCATGTGTGGTAGAAATAAGCGCCCTTGGAAGTAAGGTAGATCATCATTGACAGTAAAGTAAGACCCCTTTTGAATCCAATCCTGCAAGGCTGTAGGGTCCAGGAGTTGTTTAACTCTAGCTTGAATGTCTTCCAGTGTTTGTAAAGAGGTCATGCCCAGAATTCTTTGTTCGGGAATTATCGGTAGAGGTTCTGAGTTTGTATCTGTTTCTTCCATTCCTATTCGGGATAGAGCGTCCGCTTTGCCATTCTTGCTGCCAGGACGGTAGGTAATTACAAAATCGAATTCAGCAAAAAACAAAGCCCATCGGAGCTGACGTGATGATTGCGCTTTGGCAGTTTTCAAATATTGTAAGTTCCGGTGGTCAGTGATCACCGTGATGGTATGTCTAGCGCCAAGAAGATAATGCCTCCAAGCCTTAAAAGCGGACTTAATGGCTAATAACTCTTTGTCGGTGATTGCATAATTGACCTCAGGTGCCGAGAATTTTCTGGACCAAAATGCTACGGGGTGCAGTTGGTTAGTTTCGGGATCTCTTTGAGACAGGACAGCTCCCATGGCTAAGCTGGATGCGTCGGTTTCGACTATGTATGGGAGATCTGGACGCGGGTGTTTCAATACAGGTGCGGAGGTAAATTTAGCTTTTAATTCCTGAAAGGGCTGTTCGGCTTCCTCAGACCATTCGAAGCGTTTATTTTTCCTCAAGAGTGCAGTGATGGGTTGTACAATACGTGAAAATTCCGGATAAATCTGCGATAGAAATTGGCAAAGCCAAGCATGCTTTGAACGCCTTTCACAGAGCTAGGCGATGGCCATTTGAGGATGGCATCCACTTTTCGCGAGTCCATTCGGACGCCTTTAGGTGTCAGGATGAAACCAAGAAACTCGACTTCTGTGGTATGGAAAACACACTTTTCAAGTTTTGCAAACAGTTTTTGTTGGCGTAATTTCTCAAGAACTGCCCTGACGTGCTTTTTGTGATCAGATTCCGAAGAGGAGTACACAAGAATGTCATCGATATATACGACAACACAAACATCGATGAGTTCCCGAAGGACATCGTTCATGAAGTTTTGGAAGGCAGCAGGTGCGTTGTACAAACCGAAAGGCATCACCTGGTACTCGAATAGTCCATATTTGGTGCGGAAGGCAGTTTTCCATTCGTCGCCTTCCTTTACTCGCACCAGATGGTAAGCCCCCCCGGAGATCTAACTTGGTGTATATGCAGGCATCCTCCACCTGGTCAAGAAGTTCAGGGATCAGAGGCAAAGGGTAACGTTTTTTAACAGTTATTTGGTTCAATGGACGGTAGTCGATACAAGTTCTGAGGTCACCTTCTTTTTTTGGCACGAAGAACAAAGCCGAGGATGCAGGAGACTTTGACGGGCGAATGAAACCATTGGCTAGGTACTGATCTAAATATTGTCGCAAATGAAGATTCTCGGGTTCAGTAAGAGCATAAATCCTGCTACAAGGGGGTTGTGCACCGGGCATCAAATCAATTTGGCAATCGTACGACCTGTGAGGGGGTAACGTGTTGGCCTGTTCCTTTTGGAAGACGTCTTGAAATTCTTGGTATTCCGGCGGTATTTGCAAAGTGGCAGGGGTTACTGTAGCCATGCCTATATTTGGATTTCCTGGATAACAGGTTTGTGCACAATCCGGAAAGGTTATCCTCTTCGCTCGCCAGTCAATTCGAGGATAATGTGTTTCTAACCAAGGGATTCCTAGAATTACCTGAAACTGTGGAGCCTTGATTACGTCAAACACAACAGCCTCCCGATGCCCGTCCTGACCCACTAGTGTCACCTCTGCAGTGGAATGTGTTACCGGCCCAGAGGCGATTTCGGTTCCATCTACTGTGGTGATGACCTCTTTACTGGCTTTAGGACGAAGAGGGAGGTTGATCCTGGAAGCCAATTCACGATCCACATAGTTTCCTATAGCCCCACTATCGATGTATGCCTTTATTGCATGCAACCGCCCAGGCTGTTCCGGATTTATGAGGACCATTGGCATGATGAAGTGCGAAGTCTGACAGTTCGTTTTCAGGCTCGGCAAGCGGACCCCTAAGCTTGTCGGGCGTGGTCGTTTCCCAAATCAGGTTCCATCTGGTTCTTATCCGCGGCTCCTACCGCCTTCTTGGGCGGTTTTACTGGGCAATCTCGTAAAAAGTGTCCAGAAGCCCCACAATAAAGACATAATCGCATCTGCCATCTTCTTTCACGTTCTTTTTGAGTTAAAGGTCCTTTAACCCCTCCAATTTGCATAGGTTCAGAAACATCGGTGCCCTTGGGGTTAACGTGAGTCTTGACCAACACCCGTGTCTCAAACTTGGACCGATCTGCCTTTCTGTTTTGAAGCCTGTGATCTAATTGGACCACTAAGTCTATATATTCCATCCAGTCTTGGGGCGGATTTACAACTTGGCCAGGACATCCTTAAGTTCTCCACGTAGACCTCGATGAAATAATGTGATTCTTTTATCCTCTGGCCACCCAGTCTCCACAACCAACCTATTGAAGGTTGCGATATAGGCTAAGAGATCCTGGTTACCCTGTCGTAGGGACAGAAGTTCGTTGTCCAGGGCCTGTCCCTGAGAGTGCTGAGCAAATAATCTTTCCATGCGTGTCTGAAAGCCTTGAAAATCCCAGAGTATTGGGTCATCTTGAGTAACCAGTGGAACTGACCAATCGGCAGCACAGCCGCTGAGATATGATAATACAAAAGCTACTTTGGTTTGGTCGTTAGGAAAGGCCCCAGGTCTGCAGAGGAAGTGCAATCGGCATTGATTCATGAATACAGCGAATCTTTTGGGGTCCCCGGCAAAACGTTCAGGTGGGGCCAACAGCATATTTCCAGGTAGATTAATTTGCACTGGGTTACTTGAAACCACTGGGGCAGGCATACCCCCTGAACCTGGTAGGGGAGTTTGTCCAGCCTGACCTTGCAATAGCTGTCTGGCAAGGTCATCAGTTCGTTCCTTAGATACAATTAGTTCTCTCCTGAGAGCGTTAGTCTCCTGACGAGCGGAATGCACTTCGGCCCGTAATTCCCCCAATAGGTGGGCCAACTAATCAGTCTCGGAAGTCTCCATAGCGCCTGGGTGGGAAATTGTAGGAAGGCTTCGCGTTCTGTAACGCTCACCTGACTCCCACGGTAACGCTGACCAGGTCTGGACTGCTGCGGCCTCTTCTAAGGTGATGCGCAGAACTCGGAATACCGACTGGACAGGACCCCCAAATCTCGCTTGTCTGACTCGCAGGAGAATCCTTCTGCAGATGGAGAAAGGGGATTAACTACCTGCGGAGTAGCGCGTCGGCCTCCCACTTCCCTCTTTCACTCCCCTCAGACCACCTCCAAAATTCCCCGTTAACTCACCTTAAGGTTTGAAAGGACGAGCTCTCCATCCTGCTTCTGGTGCAGGGGTGCGATTATATCCAGTTACTTCACTGGTGTTCGGATTGGTGAGGATCCAAGCTTACTTGACTCTCCTGGCAAAGTGCTGTAAGTATACTGTTGAAAAAGTTCAAGAGTTGGCCTCCTTTTCTATTTGCCTTTATATTCAGTAGTCCGTCTCTTATCCCTTTTATCACAGGTGCTGAGTGAAGATTTCGCGTAGGGGAAACAATTCGCCGAAGGTAAACTCAGGTGAGTTTATGATGGGTGGTTCCTTTAATGTCCTTATATTCACCCACTAAAGCGTGTGTCTTTTTTCCCCATATGGGCTGGGGTACGGTACGGCCGATGAAGCGGCGCCGACCCGAGATGAGGAAAGATTCTCCCAACAATAATCAGGTAAGTTTTATGGCGAAAATCTGGCTTTCCTCAATATGTTCCTTTTGCTCACCTTTTGTTCTTCTCCTCCCCCTTAGACGCAGGTATGCGGCGGATCGTGCAGATGGTCGCTAAGGAGCACGGAGATTCCTCGTGAACAGGTGAGTGGAACGCGGCGCTGCAGCGAGCAACGCGATGCGTTTTTAAAAATAAATGTCTTCCCTTAGGATCGCCGGCGTGATGACTCCGGACTCCGGGTAGAAGCAGGTAATGTTCTTCTGTTCACCTTTTCCCTTCTCTTCTTTCCTTTCAGGTGTTCCAGGAGGGAGGCGGGCGTGGCTGGAGTCAGGATGCAGGAGCAGACACGGTGAGCGTCCAGGTGCTAGGTGCAGAACAACGCGAAGCGTGAGCTGCTGTCTGGGCGTGGCTTAAATAGCCCCCAAAGTAGTTCCAGGTATGTATTCTTCCCCGGCCACGCCCGAGTGGCAAAATAGTCCCACGGGTAAAATAGTCCCTTCAGGCCTCAAAGAGGTCTGGATCTGGCAGCACGGTCTGCATCAGGTAAGTTCACATAAACACTCCCTTTATGAGCCTGGCGCCTATGGCACCAGGACGGAGGTCCAAAATGAGCCTGGCGCCAAAGGCGCCAGGACAGTGTCCAAAGGGCCCCTACTAGGGGTTGCTGGCATTTTTCCCGGGAACATGATGTCTGCTTCCGGGACGCTGGTCCTGGACTGGTTCTCCGGGAGTAGGCATCATGACACTGTTCCTCCGGAATGCAGAAGAGAACCTAAGCCCAGTTATGAGTGCAGTAATCCAGTTCGGCCGCTTCTCTGGACTAAGAATTAACAATGCCAAATCTGTCATTCTCCCACTCACTGCCGCCACCACCGAATTTACAGACGACTTCGGCTTTCAATGGCAAAACTCTGGAGTAAGATACCTCGGCATTTACATGTCCAGAATGAAGGAAGACATCATACGCGACAATTACGAGGCCACACTAGTCTCCATTCAATCAAAGATTGACAGGTGGAAGTCGCTACCGCTGACCCGATGGGGCAGAGTACCCTTAGTTAAAATGGTCATTCTGCCAAAACTCCTGTACCTATTCATGAATATCCCTCTGTTGCTTACCCAGAGGATTCCGCAACGCATTAAAAGCATGGTTCTCGACCTCATTTGGGCAGGCAGGGTGGCGAGAGTCGCATATACCACACTAACTTTGCCAACACGACAAGGGGGGCCGGCCCTCCCGGATCTGGAACATTACTATTGGGCCACCCAAGTGCAATTCCTGAGCCATTGGTATGCAACACAGTTTATAAGACCTCACGTCCAAATTGAAAGGGCGCTCGCGATCCCACACCTTCTTCGCGCCATAATTCTTAGCCAATTCTCGGCCAGCCAGCAATCAATGAATCCCGTCGCTACCACATACTCAATTTGGCGGAAGATCGCTAAAATAAACAGAGTCATAACCCGATTTTCCCCCTCCTATCCATCAAACACATTCCCAGAATTCCTGTAACGTCCGAGAAGGTATTCTCGTTATGGGCAAAGAAATTGCAGCTCAACTCCATGCACAATCTCTTCCCAGAGGGATAATTCCTAACCCTGCAACAAGCACGAGAAAGGGGAGGCAATAATGCCCTTGACACCTTCATCTACCCAAGACTGCGACACTCGCTGCGGGCGGCCTTCCCGACCTTTCCGGAACAACCACCCAAATGGCCGCTGTTGCACAACACAATTCAAGCCCAAGGAGAAGGTCGCCTGGTGACGAATATATACAAAGCCCTTTTTCACAAACAGAAACCGCCTTGCCTGAAAGCCAAGAAGAGGTGGGAAAAAGCACTGGATACCACAATACCGGACGGAGAATGGGCATACATTCTCAATCTCACGCAAAAAGTCACGATAAACCCTAGATTTAAATTGATCAATTTTAATTTCCTCCATCAGACGTATCACACTCCCAAGAGACTTCACGCTCAAAGAGAGACATTATTAGCAGAGTGTCACAGATGCGGTGAGCCAGAGGCAGACTTTCTTCACCTGGCATGGTCTTGCCCGCCTGTAGCCACTTTCTGGAGCGTGATCTTCGAAACACCATCAGCAATAATAGGAACGGTCCTGAACATAGATCCGAAGATGGCAATGTTGGGACTGACACAATCGCTTCCGAATACTACCAGGAAACTGACAGACTTACTGCTTATCCGTGCCCGAAGAAGAGTAGTGTATACCTGGGGCCACGGCCCCCCGCCCAGCCCCTGACTCTGGCTTAAAGATATCACCTACTGCCAGGACGTGGAGACTGACTTCATCAAGACTCTACCGCTGCATGCACGCCCCCCCAGACATTTGGGGACCGTATATAGGTTTCTTGCTGTCGTCCACAGACGCGCTGGACTCGCAATTACCAACTCCATCGCAATGTCCAGCCGCTAACACACAATACTACAACCCTTCAGGTGGCGGCACGCTAATAGCTGCTATGGTTTAAAGACTTGGCTGATCCGACGGGTGGGGGAACGGGGGGTGGGAGCGGGTCTCGAGTTGTGGCTGGCGCATGGCCTCGCTATGTGTTATTATGTTGAAAATACCAATAAAGAAAGTTTAAAAAAAAAATGGCCCCTCTAGATACAATTGGGTAAATATTTGGTTTCTTCGTCCGACTGAAGTTAGCTGCTTGGGCTTCTAGGGCTAGGCTAACTGACCACCGACAAACAGGCTTCACTGAACATGTAGGTGTTGATGTAAATCTCACCCTACTGACCATCTTAAAATGAGATGCCCTAGAGTCAAAGAACAAAGTATTCTTTGCCTTTGTCGACCTTAGACAAGCGTTCAACACAAATCGTGAAAAGCTTTGGTCCAAACTTCAGAGGTGGAACTGTCCCGCTCAGATATTAGACCCACTAATAGCCCTGCATACCAACACCACAATCCAAATAAGAGTGAATTCACAAGGCGCCTTGACTCTACCAATACCAACGCATAAAGGAGTAAAGCAAGGCTGCCCATTGGCAGCCGATCTCTTCAAATTATTCATCTCAGATCTATCTTTGTGGATGGAGTCGGCCCATTGCTTTTCTTCAAAGTTAAATGGAACACCCATCAAATGTCTTGTGTATGCAGAGGATATCGTGCTGATTGACCAGACCCAGATAGGTCTGCAACATCTCCTGCTCAGTCTAAATGATTATCTAAAAGCCAACGATTTGACTTTAAACACGGAAAAAACCAAGATCATGTGCATTGGAAAACATTTCTCAAGAAAAGATAGAAACTATAGATGGGCAATTGAAAAAGTGACTATGTATTGGAAAGTCCATTCGATACTTGGGCATAATGGTCAATGATTCCATCTGTGAAACCGCATGGACAAACGACTTACTTCAGAGAACCAACAAACTAGGTTTACAAGGAGCAAAAATCAACAAAGATTACGGTAAATTCTCACTTGCACCGGTAATAACGTTCTACTTGCAGACATTCATCCCTACAATAGCTTTTGGCGGAGAAACAGGATGGAATCTAGACCATTGCTTGTGGCAGAGACTCGAAGGCTGTTATTAGAGACGCGCCCTGGGGCTCTGGAAATACATGTCAATGGTGGCGTTAATATATGAATTGGCATTAAACTCACTTTATATGACGATCATATGGAAATCCCTACCAACTCTGAGGAAAAAGCTACTCGGTTCCCAAATTCTAGTATATCAAATTTGTAATATCGGGAACGAACAAAATCAATGGAGACTACTTCAATCATGGAAGCAAAAACTAAAAATGATGATGGAAGCTGCCAACATAAGCCTTGATGAGTTGCTAGAACGCCCCCAACATGCACAAAAAAAAAACTAGAGATTTGGGACTGGATCTCCACTTATGAACAACGGGCATCTCTCAAATCAACTCTCCCCGTCTCACTAAGCACTCTAAAATTACACACTCAACCAAAATATTTAACAACCCCTCACGACACCACAGGAATCAGTTTCGAAGATTTATATTAAATGCACTGAATACCAGAGAAATGCTTTGGATGCGTCGAAATAAAGATATTGATACTGACAAATGTAGATTTTGTGAAACAGGCGAAGTTGAATCTCTAAAACATCTTATAACTGCATGCTCCAAGCTTATCTCCTAGAGAGAACTGCACTTGAGAACATTTAAACCTACAAACTATGACTCAGAAGAATGGTGGGAATTTGTCTCAGCTGGCAGAAACATCATGCTATCATGCAGTATAATCAATTTCCTTGACATGATTCTGGGTCCAGACACAACTAGAAGTGGCGATAAATGACTGATTTTTCTTTTTTTTGGATGGGAAAGCAGAGAAACGACCATGTAAATAAGCACGAAGATGCTCTTCCTTTTTTTATTTAGCAATTCACCTCAAGTACGGTTGGGACACAAATGCGAAACCCTACGCCAATTCACTGTAACGAAAGTTTGATATTGTAATATTGAACTGAAGTTTTACAATAAAATAAAAAAAGATATAGGCTATAAGGTCCTTGTGATATTTTACATTTAGTGTAGTGAAGTACGCTTGTTACAATGCTAATAGGCAAATCAAGAAAGATTGGGTTGCACAGTGGTCACAATGCGTTCCGTACAAGTATACTGTAGTATACTATATCTGCAAGGTGATTTGACAAAGTGAAGCTGATCGCATCAGGCATATAATGATTGACACGGTTTAGACAATTAATTAGATCAGAGAATTATGTTAGCGCGCAACTCGAGCAATACATACATTAAGGTAATGAATGCAGGCAGTGCGTGCAAAAGGTATGCCAGATACGAGTAGATCAGTGGGCAGAAAATATGCTATATGCAACAATCAGATAATGGGAAAAATAAGCTGGATACAAATTAGTCTGTGGGCACAGATGAAAAATGCAGTGATCAGATATTTGGCAACAGTTATGTTGAGTTACAGTGACTTTATGGGCAGGACAGTGGTCTAGATGCAACAAATTGTTGGAGCTGCTGAGAACGAGTCTCTTAGGAGCAGAGGCAGTGTGCAGTGTTAGAAGACCTAGGTGGGGATGAGACGTGGCAGAGCAGGTGTGTGTTCAAGGACATATCGTGCAGCTGACAAGAGTCTTACTTTGGACGTGTGTTGGCGCACAGTGTGATCTCTGGTGATGGTAGGGCAGGTGTAGCGGCGTGTCGGTTGCAAGGCAGAGATGGCACGAGCCGCTGCGGACAGCCGCAGGCAGGCCCTTAGCTTTGCGGCCCTTATCAGGAGCGGCCCGCTTCCGCCGAATGTTGTGGCAGGAGGCCAATCAGTTGTGCTGGGCGTGGAGAGCAGACATCTCTTCTGCTCTCTGATCATGAAATGGTGGCCATTTTAGAATGGTCACGGCGTGAACGTTGTAGCTGCAGATTCAGGGCTGGAAACCGTGTTGCAGGCAAGTAGATTAGATATAAGTGGATCAGTGCTTTTGTATGTGAATAGAAAAGCTTGCTGGGCGGTAACGGTGCAGGTGGTACATCAATGCAGATCTCCTTTCCTGGAGCCTGCTCACGGACCCGATGCAAGACCCTAGGTGGCTAGTGAAATGAGGAAAGAGAGCCGCAGACAGGCCCTTAGCTTCGCAGCCCTTATCAGGACCGGACGGCTTGTAGTTTATGGATGTATGACTTTTGGCAGTTATACCAAAATAAAGCTTGATGAACATAGTGGCTTAGTCATTGTGCAGAAAAGTGGGAATTTTAACGAGTTAGTTAGGGATACAGGTAGTCGAGACCCCAACTGGCACCTGTGTATCATAGCCAATAAGACTGTCAACATTCTAATAGGCAAACACTTGGAAAAATGTAAACCTCGGCGCAAGTTACAATGATGAAAGACCTAGCTCAAAATGACAGTGGAGACAAATAACAGCAGGGATCAGGAATGAGGAAGCTTTAGGGTGACATCCCTTATCTAGTTGATGAGTGGCTCATGTATGGGGACAGGAGGTGGCAGGACATGGCATGTGTGATGAGGCAAAGAAGGATCACCCTTAGCCTCTGCTCGCAGTCTGGACAGGGCTGCCGTGTGGGACTAGGCTAGCCATGACCCTTCAAGGAACTATCGTAGGCTTAATGGGGGTGCAGGGAATAGGAGGGAAAGTGGCAACAAGAGTGATCCTGCAGCCCAGACGAGACCAGGGCACACAGCCCAGCTTTCACAACAGATGTTTAGTAAAAGAGGACATTCAATTGTGAATGCTCTAAGCTAAAGCGTCGTACTCGGTCGGGGTCAAGTGACCCCTCCTAATGAAGCTATCAAAGGGCATATGGTGAGTCAAATGAAATATCTTCCCAAAGCATGGTCTCGTTTACGATATGATATGATATTTTATTTGTATTGCGCTCGTATACAAGTGTTTCAGAGCGCGACTAGGTAAGGGAGGGGAACAAGGGAGAACACAGCACAACATAAAAACGATCTTACTAGGCCCAGTGACACTGAGAACGCGCAAGTGCATGGGAAAGGGAAAAGGGAAAAAGTGCATGGAAGGGGGATAGTGGAAAGTGCAGAGCCGAGGAGCGCAGATAAATAAAATAAATAAAAATAAATAGAAAATGGAGGCAAACTGTGGTAGTGCAGCCAGCAAGTGGCAAGTGCTGTGTTTAAGGCAGCAGACTGGGTAAGTCTGAATAAGTGCAGAAAAAGAAGAAAAATGGGGGCAGGGGGCTGTATGGGTACAGATACAGTCCCCGGTGCAAGGGGTGGCCAGGAGGCAGTGCAGGAAGGTGGCAGGTTGAGCAGGTACCTGGGCCCAGGGGCCAGAGGGTGGCCAGGTGCACAGTACCAAAAGAGCAGATCAGCAGGGGAGAAGGGGAGCGAAGGCAGAAGCAAAGAGGAAGGTTTTGAGGTTCTTCCGGAACCGGAGATGGTTCTCCTCAAGTTTTAGCGTGGCTGGGAGGCTGTTCCAGGAGGAGGCCCCAGCCGAAGATAGAGATCTACCCCCAGCTCGTTTCTTTGATAAACGATTGACCCGGAGGGAGTTAGAGGTAGCGGAGCAAAGAGCTCGAGAGGGGAGGTATTTGTGGAGGGATAGCTGAAGGTATTTTGGACCCAGGCCCCAGAAAGCCTTGTGGACAATGTAGAGGGTTTTGAATTTAATCCTTGCATCCACTGGGAGCAAATGGAGAGATTTCAGAGCTGGAGAGATACGATCCCAGGGCTTGAGGTCAAGGACAAGTCTTGCAGTCCTGTTCTGGATAAGTTGTAGAGGGCGGAGAGTAGAGGCAGGTAGATTTTGAAAGAGGAAAGGAAGAATACCTCTGAGGAGGTGCAGTAGGAAGTTTGACTTTTTAGAGACCTCAGAGATATGGGCCGAGAAGGAAAGTGTGGCGTCAAAGATGACCCTAATGTTCTTAGACTCGCAGGTAGGGGTAGGAGAAGGGCTAAGGGAGGCCGGCCAGAGAGTGAGGGAAAAGGATGGAGATGGTGTGCCGATGAGGAGGATCTCCGTCTTGCTGGCATTCAGACAAAGATCACTGGCGGCACACCAATCTTGAATGGCAGTTAGGCAGTCAGAGATGAGAGAGGGAGAGGAGGTGGCCGAGGGCAGCCGGAAAAAAATGAGTTGAGTGTCATCAGCGTAGCACTGGAGATTTGAGCAGAAAATGGCAATGCAGTGAGCGAGAATTGCCAGGTATTGGTTGAAACGCCAGGGTGAGAGGTTAGACCCGTGGGAAACCCCACAGGTGGAGAGGAAGATAGATGATAGGAAAGACCCCAGTTGGACCTGGGAGGGTCGATCAGAGAGGAAAGAGGTCAGCCAGGCCAGAGCCTGATCAGGGATACCCAGATTATCACGGAGACGGTTGAGCAGGATGGTGCGGTTGACCGTGTCGAAGGCAGAAGAGAGATCAAGAAGGATGAGGACAGAGGGAATGTTAGAATCAAGGTTGGAGAGCAGATCTTCAAGGATATTGAGGAGAGCAGTTTCCATGCTTCTGGCCGCTCTGAAGCCAGGCTGGTGGTCATGGAGACAACCAACATAATCTGAATGAAGGTTAAGCTGAGAGATGGCCAGCTTTTCCAGGAGTTTGCCCAGAAAGAGGGTAATGGAAATTGGGCGATAGTTTGTCGGACAGGAAGGATCAGCTGTGGGTTTCTTGAGAAGAGGATGCACAAGACAGTGCTTCAGAGGGGAGGGGAAGGATCCTGAGGCAAACAAGTGGTTGCAAAAATCAGCAAGGGCAGGAGCGAGGGTGTCAATGTGGTCCTTGATGGTTTTGAAGAAACATGTATGAACCTGTTTTGACAAGGCTTTCATAGATCGGACTTGTCTAGCGACCTCATCAGGGGAGAAAATAGGAAAGGAAGAGAAGGATGGTGGGGGGGGTGGTTAAAGGGGGTTCTGCAAGCACAGACTAAGAGGGAATAGGAGGAGAAGGGGAGGCGAGGGTGGACAGGATGTCCCAGGTTTTAGAGATAAAGTGCGAGGCAAGGGCATTTCAGAGAGCCTGGGAGGCAAGAGGAGGGGAGGAGACTGCTGCAGGGTTGGCAAGCTCCTTGCATATTTTAAAGAGTTCGGCCGAGTTGTTGGATGCCGCAGAGACACGGCTTGAATGTGGGCTCTCTTCTTAGTGCGGACAGATTCAGTATTGCCTTTGGAGCAGGCGACAGGCCAGTTTGTCAGAGGATGAGCAAGAAGACCTCCATTTCCTCTCAGCCGCCCTACACTTGCGTTTAAGTGTAGCTAGGTCGGAATCATACCAGGAATTGCACTTGGCTTTGGACTTCAAGCGGATCCTCATGACAGGGGCAAGAGCATCAAGAGTATCAGAGATAGAAGAGTAGAGAAGGGACAGGGTTGTGTCGGGGTGTGAGTCAGCCAGAGGAGGAGGAGGGGGAGAGAAGATGAGGTCTAGAATATTACTGCTGTCCAAAAAACTCCTCAAAGAGACAGTACAGCATCCAAGTCCCAGAGAAGCTATTGTAGAGTCTATGCTGCATATATTGCTCCTCTTAGTGCACATTAGGGCTATATTACGTGTTCGGGTGTGGAATCCTGTGTATCTCAGTGGTGTGACCAGAAAAACAAGGTGAATGGACTCCATCTTTACTGTCTCAGGGAACTTTACATCACAATGTTTTAGCAGGGACAGTCTGGACCAACCCCTCAGAACCAGCGCTCTTTCGGGGTCCTTCCATTCTTTCTGGATGATGTTTCTCACACTCCACGGTGTTAGAACACCTTCGGTAGAAACACATTCATATCTACTGTGAGCATCCTCAGTAATTGTAGTGTAAATGGTACACTAACTGCAGGGTCATCTAGTGCCAGGGAAGCCTGAAGCTATTTGCAACCACATTGACAATCGCTTCTCACAAGTATTTAACTGGTAGTTTTCCATTCTGTGACTGGGTAATCATTTCCCATAACAATAAGGTCTGGTGAAACCTCACTAATGGTAAAATCAGTCAAGCTGGCTTAGTATTCTTTTTTAAAAAATATGTTTATTTTTTAAACAAGCAGAGCGGTAACAATACATATTGAGTCAAAACATGTAAAACCTTATTGTAGAATTATCTCACATTTCCCCTCTTTCCTGCCCCCCACAGTTGGTTATCCCGACTGGGTGTCACAGTTCCCTGTTCCCTCCCCCGGCGCCTAGGACATGAGTCCGCCCTTGAGGATCCTTCTGACCAGCTGCAGTTTATAGGTCAGGGCCGGGAATTCCTGGTCATAATCGGTTATTGGTCCCCAAATATTTTGAAAGTGATGGGGCCGGCCCGCTCTCACTGCCGTTACCCTCTCCGCTATCAGCACGTCCCATATTTTTGTCCACCAGAGGGGCATGAGCGGGCCCTCAACGGATTTCCATGTGCGGGCAACCACTATTCTACCCGCTAAGAGGCACTGGGATAGTAGCTTGGCTTTGGCTCCTGATCAGGGGAAGATTCCTGGGACGGGAGACCCCAGAAGGATAGGTTCGGGTTCCAGAGGAAGTGCTGTTTGGGTGACCTCTGTGATAACAGTTAGACATTGTTTCCAAAGGTTTTGGACCTTAGGGCAGATCCGCCACATATGAAAAAAGGATCCCACTTGCCCACACCGTCTCCAGCAGGTTGGGTCGAGGGTTTGGTTCATGTGATGGAGTCTCAAGGGGGGATAGTACCAGTGTAACAGGATCTTGTAGGAGCATTCTCCGTTAGTGATGCATGTCGATGCGAGTCCAGATGTCCACCCAGGCATGGTCCTCTATTGGGTAGCCTAAATCTGCTTCCCATTGTGCCATAGATCTGGTTCTTGAGGCTAGGAAATCTGTTTGGAAGCATTTGTACAGAGTTGATATTTTGCCCCGGGACGGGAGGTCTTTGAGAGTTAGTTCCAGGGATGTAGGGGCTCGGGTTGCTGCTTGGCGTGTTTGCGGGTGAGAGCACCAGTGACGCAGCTGAATATAGGTGAATCTGTCGCTCTCTTGAAGCCGGAAGGATTCTTTGCATTGTTCGAAGGTGCAGGGTGATTCCGTCTTCGAAGAGCTGTCCTAGTGCTTCCAGGCCCCCCTCGATCCAGTTTTTAAAGTTTTGTCGGTGTTCTCCGGGAGAGAAAGCTGGAATATTGGGGAGGAGGGGTTTAGTCCTCTCGGGATCCCTTTCTGTTTCAGGGCTCTGTCCCAGATGTTCTCTGTATGTTTGGTGGACATGAGGAGACCCTGGCAGCGCTTCCACATCAGGGGTGGGATGTGTGGGAGGAAGCGTAGGGGGAGAGGGAGGCACGATTGTTCCAGCCCCACCCATCTGGGTCAGTTTGTGAGGGTCTGCCATGCTTGTGTGCATGCTAGTTGGGCCGTCATTTGGTATCTTTGCAGGTCCGGGACCCCCAGGCCGCCAAGTCTTGCAATGCCTAGCATTGTTCCCCTAGGGATCCAGGTTTTCCTCCCCCTCCAGATGAACTGTAGCATTTTCCTCTGTAGGCCGCGAAGGACAGGTGACGGAATCATGGTTGGGAGTGTTGAGCAAGCGTATAGGAATCTGGGGAGCAGATTCATTTTGCAGGCGGTAATTCGGCTCATCAGTGATATTTCTTGAGATGCCCAGCGCTTTAGGTCGGCTTCCAGTTCTTTAAAAAGCGGGGGGAAGTTTGCTTGGTAGACCATCTTTGGGTCATCCAGGATTTGGACTCCCAGGTAGGCGATAGCCTTAGTTTTCCATTGGATTGGACACATGGCGGCGAGGGTCTCCTTGTCTGCCGTAGTTAAGCCTATCTCCAAGGCCGCTGATTTGTTAAAATTGATTGAGAATCCGGTTACTCTACCGTAGCTGCCTATTTCCGCCAGGGTGTGTGGCAGCGAGAAGTGGGGCTCAGAGATGGTCAATAGGACATTGTCCGCATACAGCGCAATTTTGTGTGGAGAGGGGCCCTTAATGAGGTTGTTTAGCCTGACCCGCTGAGCGAAGGGTTTCATGATCAATGCAAACAAGAGTGGGGATAGAGGGCAACCCTGTCTAGTGCCACAGTTCAGGGAGATTGGTGTGGAGAGGGAGCCGTTGATTCTAAGGAGGGTTTTCGGCCAGGATCATTGTTCTAAACTCTGGCCCAAATCCAAATGCTTCCAGGGTGAGTTTCATGAAGGACCAGTCTACTTTGTCGAATGCTTTAATTGCGTCGAGAGTCAAGAGGACCAGTTTTTGAGAGTTTTGGGAGGTTAGATCCATCAAATTCAGTGCTCTACGGATGTTGTTTGTGGATCTGTTTCTGATTAAACCTGTTTGGTCAGGATGGATTATGTCAGGTATAACCTGAGATGGGCGTGTTGCCAGAATTTTGGAGTAAATGTTGGCATCGATGTTCAGCAGTGCAATTGGCCTGTATGACAAAGGGTTTCTTGGGTCCTCTCCTGGCTTAGGTTTCTTGGGTCCTCTCCTGGCCTGGAGCACCGGCGACCCCATCGCCGGTGCTCCAGGCCACGCCCCCCCCTGGCTTAGTATTCTTGAGGCCAGGACCATGTTAATAACTGTCAACTCATGATCATGAGGGCAGGGATATCTGGACATGTGGCATTAGAAAAAGGTAGTGTGGGAGGCGTGTCTGCTCCGGTCCTTGCTCTTCCTGTGTTTACGCCCTCAAACCTGCGATAGGAAGGGAACAGGATCTAGATTGCAAGCAATGCTTTCTTTGTTGCCAGTGTTGCCCCCCTTCAGCACCATCAATGGTACTCAGGTGTCAGGAAAAACTAAACGGAGCAGTGAATGAAAACCTCCTGAAGTAGGCACCCTCTGCAGTTTTCCGGTTATTGCTGCCAGCAGCTAATCCTCTTTTCAACCAGCCCCTGACTGCATTGCTCAAAGAACACTTCTGGGTTCCTAAAAGGCAGAGAAGCCCCTGCCCAACCGTCTGATGTTTCCATGGACCAGTCGAATATCTGCTTCAGTTCTGATAGCTGCTGCTGCTGCCTTAACATTGTGAACCATGAAATTGATGTTGAGAGTCTTCAAGCAGAAGGGCTGGAAGGATTGCATGGGACTAGAAGAGAATTGGGAGCAGGAACTGGCATTTGCTCTGCCCACCCTTTAGGGTGGCTTACATGGCTCCACTAAACTGATAAACGGGTCAACATCAAACTGGACTCTATGTCTTCCCTTGTTCCTAATACTTTAAGAAAAGAGAAAACAAGATAGAGCTACCACACACCTAATTGTAATAAAATCCCTTTTGGGATTTGTTGTAGCCAACGTAAAGCTGGCCTCCTCTACAACAGAAAAAGACCCACATGCAATCTGATGTGATAATCCTACACGTCTACACCTCCCAAAGGAAATCAGTTTGGTTGAAGGCCACAGAATCTTTAGGATACTCTCCATGTAGCCATGTCAGACCACACTATAAGATTATTTAACTTATACATAATACATAGAGGGTATCCCCCCAATAAATCCACTCCACTTCTCAAAGGTTCTTCTACTGACTTGAGTTATTCCTATCTAATGTTACTTCATGTCTCGTTTTCTTTGAGGAATTGTAAAGTTATACAAAATGCATCAGATATGGTTGCTCACACTGCAAAACCTACTCAAACATTAATCTGTTTCCCCACCAATAGGTCTATCAATGGGCCTGCAGAAATCTAGAAATGAAGCGGAAAGTCTCACAGGATGCTTCTGATCACCCTCTGTTGGAAGAGGCATATACCTCAGGACGCACAACGGGCGGTAAATGGGTTTTACCTACTGGATGCGATGTGATCAATTAACGGTATGTTATTGTAAAATCAATACATTGTTTAACAAAAAAAAGAAAGAGGCATATACCATCTACAAGAAAGCCATCTTCAAAGCGAAGATTATTTTTCTTTTTACATAAGATTAATAACACTTGCATTAAAACCTAAAGAATTGTGCCAACCCATCCAACAATTACTTTCACCTTTCTGCTTTTCAAGTGCTTTAGTCCCTTCTCTAGACCTTTGTGACTCAATTTATGTTACCGAAATTGAGGACTTTGAATCAGACATTGCTGGATCTCAACTAGGGCTCTCTGTTCCTTCCTACAATGACTTTACACCCAATTGTCAACCTAATATGTTCTCCTTTAAGGAGGATGATTATGTATAAGTATATACCCTCTTATCCTCTTTGAACCCATCTATGGCACCCACTACCCAAAAAAGATATCAACTACGTCCAGCTAGAGAAAATACCTCTGTTCTTTCCTCATGGATCACCACCTTCATTAACAGATCCCTGCCTTCACATCTGTTTCGCAAAGCCTTGAAACAGGTGCTTCTTATGCTTCTTAACAGGCCATCTATGGACTTGTTTAAGTAACTATCGACCCACAGTTGGCCAGCCATGGATCTCAAATGTGCTCAAATAGACTAATCACTCAATTACAACACTTTCTTGAGGAATACGACAACTTAAGACACCTTTCAAAATGAATTTTGTGAGAGACAGAAATAGAGCTCCCCCATGTTTGAAATTACATTCCTTCTTATGCTGATTTTCTTTATTGATTGGGACAGAACTGTGAGCAGCCTTTGATATCATGGACCATCTCCTCTTGAAGCAGTTGGCCACTGTGGTAGTGCACATCATGGGTAATGCCTAGAGTTGGTCCCAGTTCGTTGTAAAATCATGAACTTGGAATGATTCTCACTCGCTTCCTTACAACACCTTTGAACATAGACTCTGGGGTGCCGTAAGTCTCCTCGCAATCTCCTCTGGTCTTTGATATCCATATATAGATCTTTTAGGAGTCTCCTGAGATTTCTAAATATAAGTTATTTTTTTTAGTTATTTATTAATGCGTTATAGTTCAAAGAATCTTTCTCATAATCAAGCTCACATCACACAAATACAAAATAATTCATTTCACAATATAATTACTGATAAAACTATAAAATATACAGTGACTCGAAATTAATCTAAACAAAGAAGCAAGTCCCATACTCATTAAGAGTTGCATAACAATCTTAAAACATCATATGAATAAATTATTAAAAACTAGTGGACGTAACTCCAAATATTAAAGATTTAAATTTCAATACTATCCTCCTGTGCTCCTTATTACATCACCTATACCCTTTGCAAGTTAAAAATCTATCATCATCTCAGCATCATCGGATATAGTTCAACTCCCTACTATACGGCAGGACAGTCTTTAAACATTTTACTACTGCTAATGAGCTTAAACTGTTGCCAGCCATATGAATCCTGTGCCACCATTCATCCGTAGATAAGGTCCTAATTTCTTTAAAAAATTGGTTAAAATATTTCTGTCTAGAGTCAGGCCTCTACATTCCACTAAAATATGTCTCATTGTCTCAATTTCTACAGTACCCTTACAGAATCGACAGCATCGAAGGTTGCAATGTACTCCCTTCCGACCACCTACAACCTCATTCGTAATTTCCAGTGCTACCGAAGAAATTGATTATGCAACGTATCACTAGAAAATTTACAACGGTAAGGTGGCATAGTATTCCTAGGTTTCACGTCCAAAATCACCTGATTGAATAACTTTTAATTTGCAAAGCCATCAATGGTCTGTATCCAGTCACTATCGTAAAACTTGACCATAACCCCACTCAGATTTTCAAATACATTTTTGCATGATGTGTTTAGATTCATTCAAAGATTTTTTACACATTTCAGCCCAGAAGGTAACTGCTTCGGCAAGCTTGATCTTCCCAAAGAAGGATAACATTTTCCAATTCACTACAGCCTTTAGGAACACTAGTCCCAACTCATATTGGATGGCGGCCACAGGCAGCCCTACTGGCAGATTGAATACCTTTTTCCAGAATTGACCTAAGCGATCCACAAAATACCATGGGGAAAAGGTAGCGTCTCCGTTCCATAAATCTATATAACTGTACCATGGGGATGAGTGAGAACTTTCCAAATGTCTTATTAATCATCTTTGCTTGGGTGACTAAGCCCATGACCTTTAATTTTAAAGCAGCATTAGTATCTGAATTACACAGACCCGGCATGATCCTAAAACCTAAATACGTAAATACAAATACCCTCCCCCAAATGCCATGTAAAACCTTTGCAAGAACTATTCTTGATGAAACCTACCACCATAATCTTGGTTTTATCAGCGTTAACTCTACCCAAGTGTAGGAGTACTGCACAGCTCACTAAATGAAAAAAGTATGTGACTTCGAACCATCAATCAATTAATATACCAGAGTTCGCGACACAACCACCAGATAGCATGGTCTTCCAGATCCCCATTGTGAAGTCCCTCTACAGTGGTGCAAGCACACTGCAATCAGCACCCACTCACAGCCTCGAGTGAAGAAACTCCACTCCCCACAAGGGACTGCACCAACCAGGTCCAGATGAAAGCAGACCCACTGGCAACCTGCTGAAACCTCCTAAGAAGTGTCAGGGCTAAAAAATAGGAAGACCTGCCCGGAACCATTTGCTAATAAACAGTGACGTCAACCAATATTGAGTACCCATATTGATTAGAGACTTCTGAGGAGTACACTTTCACTAGAAATACGTGGAATAATATTCAGTTGTGATTACGAGTGCAGAAAAACTTTTTTTTAGCTCTTCTTAAATGTTAGATGTTGATGTATTACATAGCTTATTTCACCTTTATCTGTACTGTATGAAATGTTGTGTTAAAGGAATCCTGTTTTGCACTTATATATGAATTATTTGTCTGTAGATTTATTCAAGCCTTATGAATTTAAGGAACATTGAGAAATGAATGTACGTCACCATACATGAAATTTTGGAACATATGAAACTGTGCAGAAACATGAAAGGTTAAAGGACATATACTTTGTTAATGTTTTGCACTGAAAAGAGAAAGCAAATTTGGGTGAAATTACTTCAAAGAATGAAAAATTAAGAGGATCCGAATTGATGTTCCATCACTCTGCACCTAAACATAAAACTATTTGAATCACAATTAAATGCTGATTGTGCTTTACTATTGCCAATGAGGATGGTATGTTTGAAAACATGAATTGTGTAAAAAACAATAGAAAATTTGAATGCACACCAGTGTGCTCTGAAACAAACCTACTAGGACACCTTAACGTTCTATAGTACTCTGACCCCAGGTCCTAGTATTGGGGGTTACCCCTCTAGTTAAACATTTATCAGCCTTAACAACCAGGTCATTTAGATCTGAATAGGCTTGAAGTTCTGCTGGTTGTCGCTGTAGATCTATGGGCGTCTGATCAATCAGCTCTAAATCATCTGCATAGAGCAGTCTCATACATTTTAGCCTACCCACTTGCAGAGGAAAGGCTCTGGAGCGTTTAAAAAATCCTTTATATCTGAAATAAGTTAAAAAGGAGTGGGGCTAAAATACACACTTGCTTCAGACCTTGTTTCGTTAAAATAGGCTCTGTCAGCTGCCCACCACTATCCAGTCTTACCTGCACTAAGGTGTTGGTATGAATCGCTTTAACAATTTCTACTAAGTGTATTGGGCATCCCCAATTCCCCAGTTCGAACCAGAACAAGTTTCTGTTCATGTTATCAAAAGCGAGTGAAAAATCCACGAATGCCAAATATTGAGGGTCACCTTTATTCTGCACTTTTACTTTAAAATAAATAAACAAATAAACATTTATAGCTGTGCCTATACCCTTAGTTAAACCTGTCAAACAAATCTAATCTACCACTAATCACTGCCCATTTAGACAATTCTTCTGTACATTGGAGGCAAAACCTTTGCTGGGGACATGAAGGAGGGCAATGGGTCTGTAATTCCTCTGATTCGTCCTGTCCCCCTTCTTATAAAATGGGACAATAATAGAGGTAGTCCAGAACCCTGGACATTTTCTGTCTAGGATAATTCTATCAAAGGTAGTTCTCAGTATACGCGCCCACAAACAAGGGATGCTTTTTGGTGTGTTATTCGCTATACCATCAGTTCCTCAAGTACACATGATATTGAAGATAGTCATGGAATCATAATCAGGAGTCCAATTATCAGGAGAAGGGACTTGTATATTATAATCGTGTAAATTACCTTTAGCATAAATTAAAGTGTCTAGTTCACTCCAGTTCTGCTATAGGGTTGGTTTACCAGCATTGCTGCGTCAGAGCCAGAGACGCTCTTAATAAGTTTCCAGGAGTTCTTCGAACTTTAATCAAGGCCTCCAACATGGCTTTTGCATTGTGTTGTTACAATTTAATTGTATATAGGTGGAGTCAATTTTTGTAGCCTTGTTTAGCCTCTCTTACTTCTATTAATTGAGTAACTTTTGCCCAAAGAGGTAAATTTTGCTCTTAACATTCTCTTCTAAATTTCGAACTGACTTGTCAAAAACATGCCTCCTCCTTGATTGCATCATGCCAGACTTACTGATCCGGCCATAAAAATGGTTCAAAGTATTGAAATAATTTTCAGGTTCAACGATAGACAACACGTCGTTATCGTTTACTGCAACATCCCATTACATTTTCTTATACAACCACCATTCTAGCGAACCGGGTTGCCCCCCTTATTTACCTCCAAATTTGCGGCAGATTTGCTGTAGTGCCTTCTTCAGTGCCACCTTCAAGGACTGAATGATCACTGGCATCAGAGGAGAAAGCTGTAATTTAACACTATTTTGAAAGATATTCTGGGATGCATAAATATAATCTAAAGAGGTTCTACACACACTTCTCCTCCAAGGGAAATTTGAGGAGTATCACCCTTGATACAGCCATTAAGAAGTTGCAACCCCCAGATGGAAATCAAATTAGACCAAGTCTTGCCTCATTTTACTAAGGGGGCTTTGGCGGCTGGGATGGTACCATGCTCTCTAAAGGATCCCATACAATCTGTCCCCCCAATCAAAATACTCCCCGAATTATCCAGTAGCTCCAGTGCTTAAAGTGGGCCGGGGCCTGCCGGGGCCGGGCCCCGGCAGTCTCCAGAAAGTGGGGCTGAGCCGGGGCCCAGCCGGGGCCCCCCGTCCCACACAACATTGGCGGGATGCATTATCCCGCCGCGGCCGCAGCCGCGACGGGAGATGCGCCCGTCATTATGTCGGCCAAGCAGACAGAAGTGCCAGCCAGCCACAGCGACGCTGAGGCTGGCGGCACTTCTGTCAGTTAGTGTAACTCCCTTTGATGACCCCTCATCAGGGTCATCAGAGGAAGTTACTGTCCCTTTGTTTTCCCTCCCCAGGTCAGTGACCCCCACGGGCTCCGTGATCTAATATGCAGATTAGATCACAGAGCCCACGGGTTCGCAGAGGGTGAAAGACGCCTCGGGCTCAGTGATCTATGTGCTCTGAGCAGAGATCACAGAGCCCGAGGTGCCTTTCTCCGTCGGCAAAGCTTTATAAAAGATGCCTTGAACTGTGTACGTTTCAAGCCATCTTTTATAAAGGTAGAAATATTTCTATGTTTATAAAAGACGGCTTGAAAAGTGCACAATTCAAGGCATCTTTTATAAAGCTTTGTCGACGGACAAAGCCAACCTTGCGGTTTGTTTTGTCCGTCATCAACCCTTTATAAAATATGCCTTGAATTGTTTACTTGTCAAGGCATCTTTTAGAAACATAGAAACATGTTACAAATATCTATGTTTATAAAAGGTGGCTTGAAAAGTACACAAACCATAGTAAGGTAAGCACACAAGTGTGCGTAAAATACTATGGTTTGTGCACTTTTCAAGCCACCTTTTATAAACATAGAAATATGTAACATTGCTATGTTTATAAAATATGGTTTGAAAAGTACACACACCATAGTAGTACGCATACAAACATAAATGCTCACATACATTTATATATTTGTTTGTGCACCTTACTATGATTTGTGCACTTTTAGGCCACGCCCACAATGGAAGCCACGCCCCCAAACGAGGGCCCCCCCCTCAATTTCTTACCCCACTTAAAGCACTGAGTAGCTCACCCATGAAATCCATAAATTTCTTTTGGGACACTACAGCAGGATTCCAATACACATTTACAATAAAAGTACAGGTAACATTCTGTTGATCTGGTGGATACCAGGATATTTCTACTACTTGAATATAGGGATTCGGGACTAGAGCAATGCACCCCAGAAAGACTCATACTATTATGCAGTACAACAAGAGGCCTGCCGAAGGGCGGCCCCTTTTGCCTTGTATCGCCTATTTAAAAATAGAGAGTACCCATCTAATAGTGGCAGAGTACAGAGCTAGGTTTCTTGACATAAAAACCTATCATAATCTAATATGAAACTGACCCTCATGAAAGAGATGCTTAAATCCTTGGGTATTCCAAGATGGAAACTTCATCCCACTGGCCCAATCATATATTTTGTGCTATTTATGATTCACAATCAAACCCCTGCCAGCCATGACCAGTCCTCTACTCCCCCCACAATTTCTGAAATTTGGCTCGTTCACACACACTTTCCAAGGTCTATCATTCATTATCTGTCTGACAAGATATAGTTAAAAACTGTATTTTCCCATATTTACCTTTTTTCAGCATGCCTATTGAACCCTTACAACGCTTTTGCTCTTGGTATCAAAGAAGGCAACTTCACTTCTCTCAAATCATACCCATATGGTTCTGTTAACAACATCTCAAATACCAACATAGAATTCAAATGCAGAACTACACAGACAAGAACATAGTTGCTAATAAACTCAACTTGTACAATATCAGCTGATTCTATGTGGGACAAATGGTCTACTGACCTCAATAGCGCTAATACAGTGAATCTATTCAATATATTTATTTCTTTCGATATTGGCAGACGCTGCAGTAATAAACAGTTTGACCCAAGTGCATAGTTGGATACAACATTATCGACAGCCAGCCTTGCAATAGTATGAGACTGTGCAGCAGACTTAGTTACAGCCAAGCGTCTTTATTTTATTTATTTACATATATACAGCGCACAAAGCAGCCTTGGGGCATTGTGGCCATGTTACAGCGATGCTTACTTGTTACATGAGAACAACCAGAACGCCTGTGTGTGGTTCTTGGTTACAGTGAACCTGATACAAGACAGATGATGGTTACATTGACATTGACAACGTGGGCAAAGTTACAAGCTCAATATGGGTAGAGTTACAAGCTCAATGGTTGCAAGGTAAACAGCGGGGACAGAGATAACTAAAGACCTTTCTGGGATGGATGTACAAGTGGGCAGCATGTGATAGAGTGAGCTAATTGAAGAGCTTAGTTTTGAGTGATTTGTGGAAAGCTAGGTGAGAGGTCTCATTCCTTAGAGTTGTGGGGAGGGCATTCCAGTGTTTGGGAGCTAGGAATATGAAGCCGGCGCCTCCCGCTTTGGCCCTTTTGAAGGGGGGGGGGGACTTTAAGCGGATTGGCGTGATGTGTTCGCTTATGTCTGGAGGAGGTGGCTCCGACTACTTTTTCAGAGAGCTAGGAGGGGACTGTGAGTGAGAGGCATTTGTGGGTTATGACTAGGGATTTGAAGAGTATCTGTTCTTTGACTGACTGGGAGCCAGTGAGCATCGCATCTGGTGGGGGAGATGTGCTCACTTTTGGGAATGCTCGGGCCGCCCTAAGTGCATTATTTGAATTATTTGTAGTCTGTTGAGATTTTTGGCCGAGATGCCAGCAAACAGGACGTTACAATAGTCCAATTTGGCCCCAATGGTGGCTCTGGGGCTCTGGCTATTGAGAGACAATTCAGATTGGATAGGTATGGTTTGACTGCAATGATAAGTTTGGTCGTGAATGCGGCCGAGGAAGCAATGGCGCTAACTTGGCACGTCATGGAGAGAGTGGAGTCAATGTATACCCCGAGGGTTTTCATTGCTGTTGAGACAGAGATTTGGCAGTTGTCTATGTTGAAGCTGTTGTATTGTTTGGCAAGCTTCTTAAGTGTTTCCTTGGAGCCTACCAGGAGGAGTTAGGTTTTATCCTTGTTGAGGCACAGACCATTAGCTGCCATCCATGCTTGGATGGTGGCATACGTTTTGCACAGTGTTTCGGCTTCTTTTTCGTATGAGCCAGTAAGTGGGAGGAGGACCTGTGTATCATTAGCATAGTTTGTGTAGGCTATGCCGAGATTTTCCAACTTGTTGAAGAGGGGTAGGGTAAAAACGTTTAACAATGTGGGTGAGGTGCAGGAGCCCTGTGGGACTCCGCAGTGGATGGTGGTAGGTGCAGCGCAAGCCTGATCTGAGAATACCTTCATGGCTCTCCCTTCAAGTAAGGAGGTGATCCAGGAGGTGGCTTCCAGAGAGAATTGGACTGAGTTCATGAGTTGTCTGCAGAGTGTCTTGTGGTCCACAAGAACAAACGCTGCAGACAGGTCGAGAAGGAGGAGCAGCGCTAGCTTGCCTTCATCCATTATTTCACCTAATTGGTTCTTTGGAGTTGGAGAACAGATGATTGAGGGCTCGAACCTCTAGAACGGAAGAATTTGGTCTTTCGTTATGTTACGTTTGCTTCTAACTAAAGCCGGTGGTGACGGAGTGTTAGGTGCAATGGTTTTCATGGCGGTAGGGATGGAGAATGAGGTGGTGATCTGTCCAGGGGCATGGGGTGTTGGAACTGATGCCAGCTTCGCAGTTATGGTCCGCTACCCAGTCTAGAATACGTCCTTTAGAATGAGTGGGGTTAGAGAATCATTGCACGAATCCCAGGTCCTGAAGTGCTTTGGCAAGAGACTTGGCTTGTTTGTCTTTGGGATCATTGAGGCCAATGTTTAGGACACCCAGTAGTATGGATTTAGTGGTGTTGTTTAGGTTCTCGCCTAGTAGATGAGTATATTTTCCTGAAAGTCAAGTAATGGGCCTGGAGGCCAGTAGATAACGTAGATGGCAATCGTGCAATTTGGCGAGATGGAAAGGTTTACAGTCAGGGCCTCAGTTGCCCCCTAATGGAGAATTGATTTGTCTGAGAGACTTTACTATGAGTCCTACTCCCCCTCCTTTAGAAAACAGTCTGTCCTGCCCAAGTAGGGTGCAGCCTGGTGGGAGGGCTAGGGAAATGGATGGTCCAGCTTCATGCAGCGAAGATTCTGTGATGGCGAGAGCGTCAATATCAGGGTTAGTGAGTAGGTCACGGATCTCCGTGGTGTGGGCTGGGAGCAAGCGTGCGTTTATAAAGGGCACATTGGAGTGGGATGGGAGGGGTATTCGGATTGGTGTTGGATATTTTAGGCAATAGGATTGGTTGCTCTCTGTTGGTGGCGTGAGGAGTGTTGAGGATGTGGTTGGTGTTGTATGGGGGATTGCGACAGGCTTATGTTTATTAGCTGCTGCGGGATGATGTGTGCGCAGGCCTATTATTTGGTTCCTAAGAGAATTTGACCTAGGACATGTATGGTGCTTGACAGGCTCAATACGATACCTCAGCATGGATATTCTACGAGCAACATAGTCCCTGGTATGAGCAGTGGTGTGAGATTTCTGGGTGTGTGGTTTATTCTAGTGGCTGAAGGAGGGTAAGAAGGGAGTGGGGGGAATGTTGTTCGAGTTGGGCGGTTTAAGGGCCATGAAGTATATTCAAAGCTGTATAGTAAGATGCAGTACCGCAGATTGCGGAATGTAGGCATTTATGCTAAACAGCGTTTCAATACATCAGGTTAGGCTAAAATGCAGAGCTGTACATGGATAGCATAATGCATTACATCATGTTGAGCAAGGCAAGCGTTTAAACTAAACATTGTTCCAAACAACAGGCTGACACTTGGGTGCACAGCTGCATAGTATAATTCAATACATCATGTTGAGCTAGGTGCTGCAGGTGTTTAAGCTACAACAACTTTTCAATGTAACAGTCTGGTATACATGCAGTAAGGCAGATTGAAAAGAGAAGTTTAAGACTAAATAGGGTTTCAATACAGCCATTTGGGCTAAAAGTGTATTTCAATGGCTTGCTAGAAACAGTGCATCTGTGGGCAGCGAGCAGAACAACAAAGTAAGTCTGGCAGTGTCTACCAGGCTGCGGCTAAACATGTGCCAGTGGTGGCTTAGGTCCGGGTGTAGGCTTTATGGCACTACGTGGCATGATGGGCAAGTGCTGCAAAAGAACGCTTAGGGTCCACTATATAAAAATATGTGTCCCTGAGAGTGAGCTGGGGGGCTTCCAGTGTTACAAAAGGTAACTCTTCAACATTCCTCAGGAGTGAAGCCCCCTCACCACCTATATGGGAGACTGAGCCGTTGGGGACATTGTTAGGGGACCATGTAACTGCCTCTCTTTAGTTACTCCCCTAGGGTCCAAAGTCACCTCCTTTCTGTAAAATTGATCCACAGAGCACGTAGACACATTCAGCAAGTACTCCCTCAGTTCTTCGGGTTCCTCCTACAAAATGTCTACTTTTTCCGGCAAGGCCTTGTTTTTAGATTGCGAACCCCCTTTTGACAGGGTTAGATGAGTCTTCCGTGCCTCATCCCTTGTTTTCTTGTGTAGTGTAATCAATCTTAGAAATTTCCTTGAGCTACAGTTACTTGGAGCTTTAGCTGATTTAATATTCTTGGAAATGGTTTGCTGTTTTTTTATCTTTTTGCAACCCTTGTTTTCTAACAACGTTTATAAAATATCAAATAGTTAAGGTCTGCATTAGTGCGGTCTGGCTCGGATATCCCAAGCTCATTCGGGCTAGTTGGATGTGCCACCACCTGCTCACCGCACTCAACCACTTCCAATACTTTCCGCAGTCCAAGGGCCTTGTCACTTGGTCTTGAATAATAACCAACGACTCCAAGTTATTTCCTGCTGCAGATTAGTCATCATGTAGAGTCAAGTCTAATCTGTTTAGACCACATGGTATGCCAGCAACTTTTGCTGCAACCAAAAAGCCCTTAATAAATGATACTTTGGACATTAGGGTATTCATTAAAAGCTTATAGTCGTGCAGATTAGAAATAATATTCCGATATCCTGGTCACACCGTGCATTTGGTCAAACCATTTTCTCATCCAAGCCAAGATTTCACTACCCCCTCCTCCTCTCAAACTTAATACGAATCCACGTATTCAAAAAATGTCTCGCAACCTAAAGAATCTAACAGCCCCAAAACTTACTGAGCTACTGTCAACTAAGCTTCAATCCCTAGACAACTTTAATGATCCCACAAAATTGATTAACCATCTGTCAACCAACATCAAAGAAGCAGTTAACGACCTTGCCCCTCTGAAGATGAAGGTAATAAAGACTGAAACCACAAAGAACACGTGGTTCAATAATGAAATTCCTACAGCCAGACAAGAAAAAAGAGCTCTTCAAAGAGCCTGCAGGAAAGACCCCAACGATAATACCCTGACAAAATATAAAAAATCCATCCTCAACTATAAAAAGCTCATTACAGAAGCAAAGGCCACACACTATAACGAAAGAATAGTGAATGCTAAATCTAACACTGGGGAGCTATTTAAAATCTTAGCGAAATTCCAAAGTCAGCCTCCTCCCACGAACAATATTATCAAGGATAAGTGGTGTCAGGGCATTCATGATGCCTTTCTATTCAAGAATGATTCTCATAAAGAAAAAAAATCAGTAAAGCCCTTGGCAACGTAGCCGTTACACAATCCACTACTGATACCACTTCACCCAACACCTGTGAAAATACCATCCCTCCATTCTTCTTTCACGCACTATACTGAAGTTGAAGTATTCAAAATCATTCAGGACCTCAAAGCCACATCTTGTCCAGCAGATGAGTGCCCCACCAGCATTCTTAAGGAGTCCTTAGAGACCCTGGTCCCATGGATTACCAAACTGGTTAACCTCTCCTTTGATGAGGGTCTGGTGCCGGACCTGCTAAAGTCGGCATGGATCACTCCTCTACTGAAAAAAGAAGGCCTTGACCCAGCCAACAATGACAATTACAGACCCATAACTAACGTGCCTTATGTTCTCAAGATACTTGACAAACTGGCCTACTTACAGCTACAGGCCCATGTTGAAAAATACGACATCTTGGGTACCCGTCAGTCGGGATATAGAGCCAGTCACGGAACTGAGACAGCTATGCTGGATCTCAAATCTACACTTGCTAGCATAGCTGACAAAAACCAAGCTGCTCTGCTCATGCTATTGGACCTCTCCGCAGCCTTTGACCTAGTTGATCACAGCTTACTAGTGTCAAGGCTCGGAGAGGTCGCCAATTGCTCTGCAATTGCATCCAAATGGATTGCTTCCTTTCTGGGTCCCAGAATGGTAAGGGTTTGCGTGGGTGATAAACAATCATCTCCTATCTCTCAGACATGCGGAGTCCCTCAGGGCTCCTGTCTGTCGCCGCTGCTCTTCAACATTTACATCCGGCCCCTTCTCGATCTTTTGAACAAACTAGGAGTGTAATATACAAATTACGCTGATGACACTCAGGTTGTTATTCAGTTGAGTGGCTCATACAGCAGTGATTCGGAAACCATTAACTGAATATATAAGGCCATACAAGATTGGATGGCTTGTAATTCTCTTGCCCTGAATGATAAAAAGACTGAACTCCTTATTGTGGCATCTAAAAACACCCAGGCAAAACATGATCCTAACTACGCCTCTTTCCATATTGCCAATAACACCATCATAGTTCAAAAGAAAGTCAAGACCTTATGAGTAGCTCTTGATGAAGAACTCTCCATGAAATCCCGTATTTCTAGCATTAAATCTAGTTGTGGTGTTATAAACAAGAGAATTAGATACATTCAACCATTCATATCGGAAGAGAACTGTGCTCTATTGTCCACTGCATTGATAAATTCAAGATTGGACTATTGTAACAGCCTCCTGGCGGGCACGACAGCCTCTAACATCCAATCCTTACAAGTGGCACAGAACAATGCTGTGCGTAACATTTTCAATCAGTCCCGTCTCACACACATCTCTACTTTTAGGAAAAAACTCCACTGGCTATCCGTCAAACACCGCATAATGCATAAGATGCTTACTACGACCCATAAATGCCTCAGTCTTAGCAGCCCAACCTATACGCCATCCCATATAGGCATCAAACCTAACGTGAGGAACCTTCGCTCTTCTTCTGCGGTCACTCTCAATTATCCTAAATTTAGGACAGCCAAATTTGGAGGTACTACATTGGATGCTCAGGGTCCCCTTTTGTGGAACACACTTCCAGCTGGTATATGGCAGATCCAGAGCTATACCGCGTTCAAACGTGCCGCAAAGACTCACTTATTTAACCTTTAATAATCTCCTGACTCGCCTCTCCTTCTGCCTCTTATGCTTGTTTGTCTTTGTCTTGTTCTTTTTGCGCCCTGAGGCCCACGGGCATGTTGGCGTGTTACAAAAATTAAAATAAATAAAATAAATATTTTGGTAAAGATGTACCAAGGATGTAAGAACCTAGTTTAGGGCAGATATATATAGTGGTGTCACCGAAGGGTGTCCCCATCGACTGTGGTGTTGTAGCTAAAAAAAGAGAACATGGAGGACAACGACAAGGATGCTCCAGAGGACAGCCGCCGACTAGATGTTACAGAACCCGGGATCAGTTCTGGTGAATGCTAGAGATGCCCAAAAGGCGATCACCAATATGCACAAGATGAAGCTGGACGGGCAGTTTCAATATGTATTGCCGGTATCACACTTGCTTCTCTAACTAGCATGCCACAGAGTAATGATTCTTCATCTGATGAGTAATTCACATGTCCAGCCCTTCATTAATCTTCCCCGAATCGCACTCCATTTGGGTTGTAACATTTCGTCGGTCCAGATGACCAGGTGATTCACTGGACTTTGTATGTGAAGTTAAAGGCTGTGCAGGTGAGATCCCAGATTAATCCACTATTCCCTGAAGAGGTCAATCCACTGAGGGATTCATAACCACCTTTAACAGGTCTTCTATCATAAGGGGAGTAAGACTTCCGCAACTAGTACTTCCACCTTCTTTTGACCCTTCGTTCACAGGCTTGTCAGCTATATTCATGACTAATCCAGCATTGCCCACTGATTTTCTACGTAATCAATATTTGGTCACCATGATCCCAATCAGAACAACCGACTTCAAATGGGCGGCAAGTGCAAGTTTCATAAGTAGAATAAAATGTCAGGTATATTCACTTCAAGTCGTGATTACATCTCAGGATCTCTAATAGCTCCACCCTGCACAGCTACAGACTGCAAGTCTGCAGAAACACTTCCTGCATTTGCTTACACGCGCTTGCTTTGCGCTGCATGTCTGTAGATGTAGTGTGTGTCACTAGGCAGGAGAATAGAGTACCAGTGTCCAAGCGAAAACAATCAATACCACAGCAACTCAGCCAGCAACCACTCTGCAAGAGTGCAGAAACACTTCCTGCACTTGAAAATATTAGTTTTCAGTAGTATGCAGATGATATGCAGGTCCACTTAAAGGTTAGTGGTTCAAGAACGCAGGCCCTTCTCTTTGGGCATCACCACCTCCTGTTAGTTGCTCCATCTCAGTTACCCTCCCCCTCCAGAAATTTCAGACAAGGTACCTTAACTAATAAAATACAAAATGTGGGAATTTACTGGGAGGCTAAAAATCAGTTTAAATGCTCGGGTTGGCACAGAGGTTTTGGATTTGTTTTTCAAACTTCACCGACTTTAGAGTGCTCTTCCTTTTTGTCCCTATGAACCTCCATTCCAAAGGGTTTGGGCTTATTTATCAATAAGAAATTGGTTGTACCAAATCATTATATAAAGAAAAGGATTTAGCACAAGTCTACCGTCCTACCAATTCCAGGGCCTACATTGTGCACCAAGCTAAATAATACAAACAACTGACCAAGGTGCATATATTTAACACAGTTCAAGTGAAAGTATTTCACATTACAAAGAGTGGAAAATGTTGTTTCTCTTAATATGTTCCCCTTAGCTCGTGCATTTCTGTGCTACTAAACATCACCACTGAATTCTGTTTACCTTATCTTGCTCTAGTTGCTCAATCAAATTCTTTGCATCCCGAAGTTGAGTAATCAGTTTAGTCTTCTCACCCGTGTGAAGCTCCTGGTTTAAAAAGAAAAAAGAAATCAAAAGTTTTGATTTTCTTGATGTGCATTAAGGTATCAATTTCTTCTTCCTACTACAGAATCAATCCCTTTGAATTCTGGGACATATCTATACTGATGCCTAGGACGCTCAGCCAATCAGGTGTCTGAAACATCGGGTGAGAATACACATTCTCTGCCTGCTGTTTCCAGCCACCCGAGGCCAATCCTGGGTGGTGTCATTTTTCTTTGTTATATGGGGAGGCCTCCCCATCCTCCCAAAACAAACCATACCAATTCAGCACCCCCTCGTTCCCCACTTACCTGCTGGACCAGAGCTTTGTGCTCTGGTCCCGGCGCTCCTCTTGCGCCGGGTCACCGCAATAGAAATGGAAAAGGGACTTTGTCCCTTTTCCCTATAGCAGTGGGCATCTTTTTTTGTATTCCCCTCGGGAGATCGGCATCATGCAAGGAGCACAACCAATCTCCCAAAAAAAGAAACCATTCATATCCCGGATAAACCCTGGGGTGCGAATAGCTTTCACCCACTCATCGGTAGGCGGAAATGGCTGTAAAGGACCCCAGTTTTCACCGAGGCCCTTGTGTGTCTGTCTGCCGACACAGGGATGAAAGCCATATTATTGATTAGGTAACATTCTTATGACTCAAACACAAAAAGCAATATATCACCAGGTGTAAATAATAAATGAAGGATTAACCTCTTATTTCATGCAGGCATTGCAAATTCTTAAAAATCGTCCTAGACCTGCAGGACGAGTTCCTTAGTTTACATACTCAACCTAACAGACATGCAGTTGCTGCATGGTGACAGGTGACAAATATTTACCAGTGCTTTTGGTAAAATGGTGCATGTCATTTCGTAAAATGGTGCATGTCATTTCCTATTTGGTACTATGCTGCCACCCAAAGGCCAGCAATGCACATTGAAAATTATTTGCCATTTGTTGCAAAGTTTGTTTGCAGTACATGTCAAATAAATGTTTCAAACATTCCTCTTATCATCAGCAAGTACCATGCATAAAGTCTCCTCACCAATGTGTGTGGGCTAGTAGATTTTGCGAGTCCTGTCATGCACACCAATCAGTGATGCTGGCAAGGAATAAAGACATTCTAAATGAGAATTAAGTTAAGAAAGAACTGAAAAAATGGTTGAATACTAAAAGTTTTTTTCAAAACACATCTTCATTTATGTTCAGTAAATGTTAACTTTTCAATCCACTACTAGCAATGGCTATTTAGCTCCAGAAAATATTCAAGAATCTGCATAGTCAGACCCAATGAATTATGCAGTGGCTTAAAAAAAAAGTTTACAGGGGAAAACAATGTGTTATTCTGTAGTGGTTTTATAGAAGTAACTCTTATGAAATTACATGCCAAAACAACACAACAGGAGGTATGAGGAGGATAACACCCACTCTTCAAGCGAATCCTCATATAGGCGAAGCCTTGAACAATAAACCACAAGCGCTAGGGGGCAAGCTTCTCTGTTGCTGTGATGGTATGGCAGAACTGTGAGTGAACCACAACCATGACCTAAGTCAAAACTCGTGAAACATATTCTACAAAAATATAACAATCAATGTTATTAATATCAATACAAAGTTAAAAGGCAATCAATTGCCACAATCTCAAAATTCACAAATTAATAAATGACCAATCAATCATCACAGGTCATTAGTTTAGTGCAAAATTGCAGAGCAGACAAGTGATTGAGCATATCTGGGGCCTCTACTAGCCCACTCAATGTTTTACCGCAGATAAAAGTGTCTTGTGCTGTATAAATTAGAAACACTGACTCACATCCAACACTTCATTCATCCCGTTTTGTTCTCATTCATACTCATTCTTCTTCTCTCAAGCTTTACCCAACATGTTTCTTTCCATTCTTGTATTGTCTAAAATGAAACGGAAATTCATCAGGGGTTGTCTGCATTTGGCATGTAAGCACTAGTGACAGATTATCGTTACCAAAAAGTCACACATTTGTAGTTACAGTAATACTAAGAATTACAAAGTTAGCTCTGTACACAGTGTGTGTATACATTAAGACCCAAATCAGGCTCCGATTGAAGAAATCCTAAGTTAGGTGCGTCACGGTTCTAGAATCAACCAGCAATGCAGTTCATCACCTGCAACGTGAATGATTATGGTATTAATTTACCTAATCGGGGACTTAATCAGTTAAGTCAAGCTAGAAGAGACATTAGTTCTCATCTAAGTGATGACCACAAATCAATTAGTGATCACTACGCCAGTCATGTGAGGGCAACAATTAAAAACTTGCACATTTATCAAAATTCTCAAGGTAGAGTGGACAATAACTTCTGTTTGTGATGCTATGTTATAATCACGCTACTTTATTCAAACTCCTTACCAGGAAAAGGAATAAAGCGCCTTTCCTTTGCATGTGAGGAGGGGCGGGTACTCTTAAAAGGAGTAACAGAATATCTAGTAACTCACCATAAGTGTATTGAACTGTCCGATTGTTCAGTGGATCGTTTGTGGTTTCCAGTGCTTCTCTATGTAGTGGAACATAGGTACTCTGCGTCCTCTGTCGACTCGACCAGGACTGGTGGAAAATTCCCTTCTCTGTATTACGAGTGACTCGCACAAGGAAAACCTCTGTTTGGTAAAAAGTACAGGGAATCATATTGTATTCACCGAAGCCTACTACGTGGTATAGGGATCTTCTATTCTTAACTTTTCAAGGTGAGTTACCTTAATTTGCATAGATTTTTCCTATGTCTATTGCAACCAGATCACAGTACTCCATGCTGCTAGGCTCCTAATAGCGTCTCCCGCAGAATGCTGGAAGGTGAGTCTATAGGTCCAGGCTAATCTTTCCACAAGTAATTCTAACAAGGGTTACCCATGGGACGTGAAGGATACGTGCTGGCGAGAGAAATGGAAAGAAGGCTATATGTAAAAGTTTCCAAAAACTCTGCCATGAAGTCTATTTCTAGCGTTATATGGCTTCGCTGCTTACCCATATGGTGTCCTGCTCCCGAGCATTCAGGTTCATCCGACGTCTATTTAGCGATAGAAGTCACATGATTTGGCTGTTTATTTATATCCCTCGTAGACGTGCTGCGGTGTATCTCATTGGTTCTGGGACGCAATCCTCCTCCTCACGGCGAACGGTATCAGCTGGTGATACAGCTGTCAATCACGGCGATATAAGCCGCAGCTACACCCATTTCAGTTCGTCCAATTTACTATTAAGCCTGCCAGATGTTCATCCTAATTGGGACTAAATGCAGGTCAGTCGCCATGCGTTCAGTCCTTGCAGAACCAATTTAATCACACAGAGAAAACATAATGGCGTAAAGGACAAACTCAAGTACGGAGACGGATAATTAGTCAATTCTGAGAAATAACGGCACATATGTTGCATGTGTTGACTTTGTAGAGAGTGCCTGTATATCCTCCTAATGGGTGTGTTTCATGCATTCCAATCCAGTTTATCGTTTAAACCACTAATAGAGCTTTTTGTCAAGAAGATACGCTGCTGTTCCTTTTTTAACAGCAGCACATTATCTCTGTTTATATCCATGCTTGGTCTCAACTTATAGATGATTGTCCAGCTAAAATCCTCCGGGGAATGTAGTTGTTCGATCCATTGGTCGACCATGGGTGCATTTACTGTGCGGTTTTTGAGGAAACTTTTATGCTCCCCAATACGTATCTTAATTTTGTGGTCAGTCTTGCCGGTGTACATTTTGTTGCAGGGGCAACAGATTGTGTATATAACCATTGTGGAATTGCAATTAGTGAGTAACTTTTGTTTCCATAAAGATCGTAGCCCTAGGTCTACCTCAGTGCTCTTGACGGTGTACTTGCAATACATGCACTGTCCACACGGAAAATGACCTCCAATTTAGGGAAGTCCCCATTGTTGTGTAAGGGTCACCTGTTTGGGAGGTTTGAGGCTAATGTCATTCCTGGTTAAATGTTCTTTCAGGTTTTTACACTGTTTGAAGGCTACCACTGGTCGTGGTACCAGTAGTTCACCTTTTTGTAAAATGCTCCAATTTTTTTAGAATGATTTTCTTATTTCCATTTGGCATATTACTGAATATATTTACAAATACAAGTTTTTGTTTGTTGGTTTTTACTCTGGATTGTTCTTTATACTCAAGAAGGGCATCTCGGTTGTTGTTTTTAGCTCTCTTCAGGGATTTATCAACTATGTCATGTGGGTATCCCATTTGATGTAGTATCTTCTCCATTTTGTGGGTTTCTGACGAAAAATCAGATGTTTCGTACATCATTTTGTACCCGTTGATGGTAGTTCTCTTGAGTGTACACAAATGCCTTCTCATGTGTAAAGTTGGTAAAATCTTATTCATCCGTCTAACCCTTTCTCTCAACGTATCCTCCTTGAAGTTGGTCATCTCAAGTATTAGTGCGTCAAGTCTTTTTTCTAGAGGTCGTGTGGTACTGCCTTTTGAATTTCTTCCTCTAATGTTTTTAGATCCACCAAAATCTTATCTGTCATTTCCGAGGCTGTATCGATGACTAGAATAATCCAGTCTCTGCCACATTTGTTAGCTATGTAGCTCCACTGTAGGACGCGTTTTTGTTATCCAGAAAAAGTCTTGGTTTGTTCCTATTGACTAAACCTTGGGGCAGTGTGCCCTTGCGCAAGTACTCGAGCATTATGAATTAAATGCACCGTGACATGGATTCCACTCGGTAATCAGTTCCTGTAAACGAGAACTCTCAGAATAGGAATTATTCAGAAAGTCCAGCTATTTTCACAATTTGTTGTGGGCTTCATCCTTTCAAATTCACAATTGTGTTTTCCATCCGCTTTTACTTTTGCACAAGTCACCGGCTTGTTAAATGAATTAGCAGTTAAACTGTAACTGTAGTTCTCCAGCATTGGTATCTTTCATAGAGTAACATGCTTGAATTATTCCCCGTCAGACTGATAATCCCCAGTACATATAATGTGAGACATACAGCAATGACATTGCTCATAAAGCCTTAAAGGGCTTCACCTTATAGCCTATCCACCTAATTTTGTTTCTTTTGCTCCCCAATTAATGAAGTGGTAGGGCTTTAGCTCTACCCCAGGCAGCGATCTTTAGATTTGAACCCGAAGACAAGTGACTGATTGTCTAACTGGAGAAGCCTCACAGGGGAGCAGAGAGGGTGCATGTGAATCTATGAAAGACATCAAATGCTGGAGAACTACAGTTGGAGAATTGGATCTTTCATAGATTCATATGCTTGAATACAATACCAAGCAGTAGGAGCATGCAGCAGGACCCCACCAAGAGCAGGGGATTATCAACAAAGAACATGCTTGCACATTTCCTAAGTACCGCAATGTGAATGAGAACTGCAATCTTATACAACTGCATGCTTAAGCAATGAAGGGAAGGAGGGCAAAGCTGCTCCTACCTTATGAATTAAGATGTCACAACACCACCTGGCCAACAGCAGACACTCTTGGCCTCTTTGTCCAGGCAGTAATGCCTGGCGAAAGTATGGAGTGTGCTTCATTTGGCTGCCCTGCAGATGTCCTTTATGGATACGCCCACATGGAACGCCGCCATTGCTGCCTTTCCTACGGTCGAGTGGGCAGTCGCTGTATGTGTGAGAGGGTCACCCCTTGTTTCGTGGAAATGGGTAATGCAGCTGGTGACCCAGCATGCTAGGTCTTGCTTAGAAATAGCTTGACACTTGTGCGGGCTTGCAAAAGCAATGAACAGTCTGGAGGATGCACGAAAGGAACGTGTGCACTGAATGTATAATTTCAAGACACTTCTCACGTCCAAAGTGTAGTGTACGCTCTTGCTGACGTTTGATTTCCAAAGAAAGTCGTTATGCTCAGTTAGTGTAATCTCTGAAACCAATGAGAGTAAGAACTTTAGATGTACTTTAAGCATGGCCTTATCCCTGCCAAAGAACATAAACCCATCGTTTAACACATAGGGCCTGGAACTCACTAATGCGCCTGGCTGAAGTCATCACGATTAAGGAAGCCACTTTCCATGAGAGAAACTTCAAGACACAATTGTTGATGGGTTTGTATGGTGAAGCCATTAACGTCGCCAGAATCGTGTTGAGTCGATACCTTGGCGGCGGTCACAGTATTGGCAGTAAAGTTCAGAGTAAACCTTTAAGGGAAGTCTTGACTCCAGGGTCAGAGAAAAAAGCCAGTGAATAAGGACTTCTTGCATAAGCCTTAATAGCCGAGAGGTGAACCTTCTAGGAGGCCTGAGATAGACCTGCTATTGCCAGGTGTAGCATGCAAGGTAGTAATTGATCCACTGATACTTGCAACGGGTCTAGGGCGTGCCTATTGCACCACACAGTGAAGTGCCCCACTTATTGGCATATGCTCCAAGTGTGTCGGGAAATATTGCTGCCCAGATGATGCCCCAGCATTCTTCCTGTAAATTCAAATAGGCATGTCTCAGCTGTCCAGAAACCAGTCAGCAGAGTGAGAGAGCAGCAGAGTTGTGGTGGTGTAGCTGGCCATTCTGCTGCGTTAATTGTACTTTGTGTGCCCCGAGGTGTATGGGAGCATTGCTGGAAATCCTCAAAAGTATCGAGTACCAGGTTGGTGTGGCTCACGCTGGTGCAATGAGTATCAGCCTGCACGGCTGTTCCTGAACACGCCTGATTACTCTGGGAGGCAAAGGAATCTGAGGGAAGGCAAACACAAGCCTCTCGTTCCAAGGAAGGGAAAGGTGTCCCCCAGGGATCACAACTCTAGGTTTCTTCTCATAAAGAGGGGACATCTGGCACTGGCCCTTGTCAATTTGTGGTGACCCACACCACCCTACGACTCGCTTGAGCTCTCAACTGTCCAGCTCCCATTCATGGGATGTTGTGTATTTCCTGATTGGCCGATACGCTAGGACATTGTTTTTCCCCAGGAGGTGTTATGCTCCTATGTGGATCCCTTCCTTGAGAGCTCACCTCCACAGCTCTTGCTCCCCTGTGGACAGCGATGACGATCTTGCGTCCCCTGTTCATTTGTATAGTGCATCAAAGTCATGTTCTCTGTCTTCACCATCACAACCTAGCCTCGAAGGACTGGTTGAAAGGACTTAAATGCCCACTGGATGGCTCTTAGTTCCAAGACATTTATATTCAGTGTTGACCATGTACCCTTCGCCTGCAGGGTGCTTAGATGCACTCCCAACCCTGTCAGTGAGGCATCGGTCGCAAGTGTTATGGTCGGCATGGCGATTGAAATGACATCCACTTCTAGAGGTTGTGTTAAGCCACTTCTGCAATGCTTGGTGGAAACTGCGAGTCGGGTGAATGACATCCTCCAATTGTTCCTTCATAGGGCGCATCCTTAGTCTGTAGTTTGGAACTAGAAATATATATGACAACGTCCAGCAGGGACTTGTATAGTCACACTGTGGTGGTAGTCGTTCATATAAAATGGCCTGCCAATTTTACAAGTGTTGAAATTCTCTCATGGCATGGCTTTATAAGAGAGATGGCTGTGTCCAGTTCCACTCCTAGGAACCTGGCCATCTGCGATGGAGCGTCTATCGATGTCATGGTGTTGATAGAGAACCCTAGTGATGTGATGGTGAGCACGGTTTGCCCAATGTTCTAGATCGCTTAGCCCTCGGAGGCAGTCTTTATCAGATAGTCGTTTAGGCATGGAAAAACCTCCACGGGTGCTATGCACTTTGTAAAAACTCTTGCAGCTGATTTTGGCCTTAAGGGAAGCACTCGGATTTGATAGTGTTGGTCACTTAATGTAAACCTCACATGGCGCCTGTGGGCATGGGTGTACTGGTATATGGAAGTGGCGTCTTCCAAGTGGATGGTCACAAGCGAGTCGCTCCTTTTTATCTACAGGATGACCCATTGGTGGGTGGGCATTTTGAACTTCATGCGCTTCAGATGCTTGTTGAGGCGGCGCAGGACCGGGCCTTCGTTTCTGCTCTTTTTCCTCATGAGGAAGTATCGGTAATAGAATCCCCTTCCCCTGGAGTGGAACTCTTTCTATAGCTGCTATCTTTAATAGCTTGCATGCCTCCAATTTAGGTTGGTGCCTGTGAGGTAGTTTTGTTCTTTGTGGTAGAAATTCTGGTGGGCATATTTTTAACTATAGAGTGTGGCCTCTGGCCACCAGGTCCAGCCCACTTTGTCTGACGTTGTTTTCCACCAGTGATGCAAGTGGCTGCTGACCCTTCCTTCCACAGGGGTGCAGTGCAGGAGGGTTTCTTTGCTGAGTCAAGCCTGCTTGGACACCTGAGGTCAGGACTGTCTCGATTCGAGTCTGCCTCTTCCTGCGCTGTACTTTGTGGAGGAATGCATGTATCTCAATGAGGCAAATGGGCTCATGTCAACCTGTGCATGGTGTAAAGCCTGCCAGATTAGGGGCGGAACTGCACGTCCCTTTCGGTTGGTCATCAATTCTCTTTCCCAACAGTTCCTGCCCATCGAATGGCATGTCTAATATCTGTGCCTGAACCTGTGGGAAGAAATTGGTTGCCTTCATCCAAGTATGACACTTGAGGACAGTCCCATGCACCATCTGCTTCAAGCCCACCTCTGCTGCATCAACCACAGAATCTATTGCGTGGTGTGAAGTGGTCGCTCCTTCTCAGACAATGGCCTGTGCTTCATCCTGTAGGCAGATACTTCAAAAGAATTTAATTTTATGGCAGAAACCTCCATCATAGTGAGTGGTCATGGCCAGGGCATTTGCTACTCTAAATGACAGCACAGCAGAGGCAAATACTTTCCAAACAGTTGCCCCCAGTTTTCTGCCCTCTTTGTCTTGAGGCCTGTTAGTGGAGATGCTGGGTTAATTTGCTTCCTCCTGGCCACCACTGTTGTAACCGAATCTGACTTCGGATGACTTCTAAGGCACAGCATTGAGGTGTCCGGGGCTTTGTAATTCCTCTCCGACCAGGCCATTGTAGCCAGCGTTGACCGTGGGTTTTTAACTATAGCCTCACCTGTTTCCCATGTGGTGTCTAAGATGGTTATAGCCGTGGTTGTTCAGCGTTCCTAATCGCTGTGCTCACACAGCACCGCTTTTTCTCCTGAATGGACGTTCTGGAGTTCGAACATCTGTGCATCCTTGCTTATGATTATGCGCCAATATCATCGGACCAAGAAGACGAACCCCTCCCCCCATCAGGGAGTCTTGTTTCTTTTGTGATGACCAAGTGATCCCATGTATCAATATCTTCCTGCAGTGAATCCTGCATGACTTCCCTCTCATCTGGTTCCTCCACTGGCAAACTGGGATCCTAGAACTCGCGATATGGGTCACCCAGCAGGTCCTCCCATGGGGCAGGGTCTTCTGTGCAGTCAGATATAATGGAGCGTGCCCTCTTTGATGCCAGGGGTGAGAGGTTCCTTTGCCTCAGTTAAATGAAGTCTTCACCTCCTCCAGAACTCAAACTATTTTGGAGTGATCGCATAATGGCAGGTTGACACAGATCAGCAGCATCAAAAGGCTCAGAGTCTGGTTGCCATGAGAGACTATCCTCCTTGGGTACTGCCATAGGCACTCCAGAATGCTCCTCCACATCCAATAACTCCTCTTGCAGAATAATATCTGGCAGCTCTGTCATCCCCTTGATGGGGGAAGAGGTTGACTATGCTGAGCACAATGGCGATGGTGTTGACGGGGCATGCTGTTTTTCCTTCGTTGTGGATGAGGTTATGAGACTTGTGCTTGCGTTTCTTTATCCTATCCACTTGGTACAGCTTGCTATCAAGCGTAGGATTCCCTTTCGCCAGTGGCAGGGTTCTTCACCCAGTTTGGGTTGATAACTGCAAATCTTTTAGGTCAGAGAATTAGTAGCAATTCTTTTTTTACAGATATATTTTGCCACATTTATGTACGGGAGATTCCCTGCAGTCCTCCCCTTTACCCCTTTACATTAATTATACCCCTATACCCACCCCCATATTTTATTTTGATATATATATATATATGCAGCAAAATGCGCAAAAGAATTTCCGAGCAATTCTCCAGCGCCCAAATTGGACATGTAATAATCAACCAATCCTGCGAGACCCTCTTGCTTCCAACCTCTCATGTGGATGCAAATTCCAGACTCACAATACTTTACATGGCTTTGTTCATTCTCCTGCCAAGCCAGTGTTTTCTCATGAACTGTCCCTCTTACACAGGGTCCCAGACTTGCAATTGTGTGTTGTATCAGTTTGGTTCTCTCTCCTCCCAAACATATCATTCTTTTGGCTTTCCTTCACTTGTATTCAGGGTCCTAGGACCCTTTGCTCTCAAGCTCTTATTTGGGTGCTGGTCCCTGACTTGCACCGCTGTGTTGCCTCCCCTTGGTTCACTCACCTGCCAAGTATACAAGTCACTCAGGGTCCTAGAAACACTACTTTCAGCTTTGTATCGCTTCGCCAGGCCTCCTCCACCTCTCGGACACCCCACGTACCTGTTTTCTTCCTTCCTACAGGCCTCTGCAGTTCCCGAGTAGCTGCGTCCCTGTGGGAGGCTCTGGCAGCGTTTAGATTCCCAGCAGGGTCAGAAGTGGCTCTGCAGTCTCACTGCACCTCCCAGCAGCGCATTCTCTTTCTCCTGCTCTTCGAAAGCACTTGGGATGCTTGGAGGATTCTCTCCCCTTCCTTTTGGTATGGCTCTGCGTGCTGCTTGTGATGGCTGCTTTCCTAAATGGCTCCTGCTGCTCTCTCTCGTCGGCTCCTCAACTGATCCCTTCCAATGAGAAAATTGCATGTTTCCTTTAGTCCCAGGCACACCAATGGCGCTCCATGTTACTCCCCGCCCTCTCTGGGATGCAGACTGGTCTTCTTGGTTCCCCCAGTGAGGGAGACTCCAAAGTTCCTCAGTTTGCCACAGGCATCTGCGGTTCAAGGGTTCCCCCTCTCTCTGGGTATTACAGTGGTCCACAGCCCCTTATGTTACAGCACAGGATTCCTGCTTCGTGCTCCTCCAGGGAAGTCTTAACAACTGCTTCCTCAGACTTTCCTCCTTTACTACTATATTTTGAGCAAATAAGCAGCCAGCAACCATTATAGTTATTATAGTTCTCTAGAGTAATCTACATTGTTCGGTTCCTCCTCAGCATCTCAGTGTGTGGGATGGTGGTGTATTATCAGGGGTCTTAGTAGGGATTAACCTACTAGGCTGGTTGACCTCACAACAGAAAACATTGGTACTAACTGGGAACGAGGGAGGAGAGTTTGGCTTGGGGAAGGAGGGATAGTGTAATAAACAGAGGAAGACTGCATACTCTGGGAATGGTCATTCTTAATCCCATAAGGGGTTTCCTCCCCATGCGATCCTCCCCCAGTGCACCACCGCCAGAGGGACTACTGTACTCAGGATGCACCACCCTGGGCCCCTGGGAAAGGTCTCCCCATAGGGAAGAAGGGATGACATCCTCAGATTAGTCACAAATCCTTCCAAAGAGATCTCTTTATCTTTGCAGTGTCTTCCTTGCTTACCTCAGCCAGGGCCACGAGGAGCAGAGGAAAGCGGGAACAGATGCCTATTTCCTGTCCCTGGGGTTCTGCCAGCAGTGAACAAACACAAAGGGTGCCGCAGAGGAAGTCTCTGTGTACCAGAAACTGTGAAAAGTGTTTTCAATTATTCCTAATGCGTTTTAAAGAAAAAAAGCTCAGAGAGCTCTGGAGCATTCCCCAGTGACAGACTGTGGTGAAGAATATGAATACTGCTGCCTAGGATAGAGTTAAAGCCCTACCACCTCACTGGATGGGGAGTAAAAGAACCAGAATGGGGAGGATAGGTTACAAACCTAAGCTGTTTAAGACTGTATGACCAATGTCATTGCTGTATGTATGACATTATATAACATAACGAGGGGGAACAATTCAAGCATGTGAATCTAATATACAATGCTGGAGTAGCATGGTGTACAGTATTGACAAAATACAATTAGCTTCCCAGAAAGGGTCCCACAGTACCAGACTGTTTGCTTACTTTTGTGTATGTGTGGGGAAAAAGGGACATCACAGAGTAAACCTAGCTCCCCCTAAATAATCCAGTTGGGAAAAAATGCAGTAAAGCTAGAGACAAGGTTTATTTTCATGCAGCTGTGCAGAAATGGGCAGGAAAGAAACATCAGTATTGTAATTTATTTGATTTATATGTAGTATACATTTAGTCAGTTACATTAGCAATGAGCTCCTTAGCGGCACATCCTCTGGCCTTGGAGGGCATTGCTTTAAAGCACCATTTCGAGCCCTGTACAATTCCACTTGACACAGTAACGTGGTACTTTCCATCCTATGTAATAGAACAGGATACAGCACTTAGTGCCCACGTGAGTCTCGTTCTGGTTCTCATGAGGTGTGGCCCACCTTCACACCTTCAATAATGATGTTGCTCTGGGAATCTGGGTGCATCACAGCCCATGAAAATCCTGCCACAATGGGTGCAATAGCCTTAAGGGCTTTCATGTGTGTGCCAATCAATAACAAAGTTACTCACCGTAGTGACTACCTTACTCCTAGTCCATAGTCCCTTTTCCTTTATACTTCTGGGACATTCCGTCCATCGGAATGGATCCGGGGCACTTTGAAGCATCAAAAATAATTGTGTGTCCTTTTATTTTTACGCGGTCCCACCACACGTGACCGCAGCCCCGCCTTCCTGAGCTCCGCCCCAGACATCACCCTTCAGTCCTTTTCTATTGCCAAAGGCAAAGTACTATTAGCAAAATAGAGGATAATTATTAGAGGAGATGGCGGGCGGGCGTATGGAGCATAGGGGATATAGACTAGGGGTAAGGTAGTCACTAAAGTGAGTAACTTTGTTATACTCCTACGTCCTGTTCCTTTTCCTCCATACTTTTGGGAGATTCCCAAGCACTGACCAAAGAAACTGGAGGATGGAAACCTCCCTTACTGGAACAGGTTCTTAAGAACGTCTGGCCAAACTGGGCATCACAATAGTAATCAAAAATTGACCAATAGACAATGATGACAGGATTCCATATGTATATAGTCAAAAGTTTTTACCAATACAAAATCTTCATTTCATTTCATTATAATAGTTCATCGAATTGGTCAAAGACCCAACTCATACTTTTTATCCATTCAACTTTCTTTCATAACTCATACATACCATACTCGTACCCAAAAATGATATACTGGCATAGATATCTAATGTAACCTAAACCAACATATATAACACATTTCCTAAATTTCACTTGTATATTTCACAGATATATCCCACTATACAGATGTAGGGGATGATTGGGCATCAGCCCGGGAGCTCAGGTCAAGACAATAGTGTCTGCAAAAAGCCAAAGGAGAAGCCCATGTAGCAGCCTTGGCTATGAACTCCCAAGGGACATATTTCTGGAAGGCAACAGCAGCCGCTTTGCCACGCATCAAATGTGCATGAATGCCCTTTGGGAGCTGAAGGCCTTGAATTGTATAAGCCTCTGAGATGCGTGATGCGATCCAGCATCAGATGGACGCTTTCGAAGCCCGTTTCCCTTTTGGGTCACCGAAAGTAACAGAGTTGTGAAAAACAGTTCGCTTGTTCTGTCGAGGTAAAACTTCAGAGCTCGCCTGCATCCGAGACTGGGTTCGGAAAGAAAACCGGTAAGGATATTGATTGATTTATGTGGAACTCAGACAAGAAGGAAGGAAGGACGAGTGCGAAGCACCACCGTATTCTTGTGGAAAGTTAGGAACGGATGTTCAACAGAGAGAGCTTGAAGCTCATTAATCCTTCTCGCAGATGTTATCGCAGTCAAGAAGGCCACTTTCAAAGACAGGAACCTGAGCTCGGTAGTGGCCATTGGTTCAAATAGCTTTTGACACAAAGGGGTGAGGACCATGTACAGGAAACTTCGAGACTAGGCTTGGTACGTTTAGTTCCATACTTGGAAACCTCAGGAATAACCCCAGTCATAACAGCCCCAGCAATGTTGGGCTTAGCCTCTAGATGGGGAACCTCGGATGAATATCCGGTCCCGACAGGGGGCCTTACAGGAAACGCCGGCATCCAGGTTAGATCCCTTTCGGGACACCTCAGGGAGAACCCTGGTACCAGAGCCACTTTGCCCCTCCCGGAATCAGAAGACCCCGGGAAGGGGTTCACTGGTCAGGGTGTCGTAAAAAGGAAGGAACTTAGCGGACGCTTACTTTTTCGTTGATAAACTGCTGTAAATGTGGAGGAGGAAGGTATTTGAACACCTCCTCCCACCTGACGAGCCTACGCTGGAGTGCCCAGACGAATAGAGAGTCGCAGTAGACGCAAGAGTCACACCGATGTTCCAGGCCCAAGCACTCCAGAGAGAATGGGGATCCACCCTCGCGAAACGACGTTCGCACGAAGAACAGGACACAAATCCAAGACGCAACGGCATAAACAGATGAAAGAAGACAGTGGAACCGGAAAAGGAAGGTGAAGGACAAGGGAACAAAAATGAAAATTCCCTACAATGCAAGTGCGTCTGACCCCAACTGCGCAGAGAAAAGGACTGAAGGGTGATGCGCGGGTGGGGCTACAGTCACATGCGGTGGCCCCGCGTAAAAATAAAAGAAGGACAACTCCTTATTTTTGATGCTTCAAAGTGCTCCGGTCACGTCCCAGTGTACGGAATGTCTGAAAAGTATGGAGGAAAGTGGACGGGGCGTAGGAGTACTGGATTTCTCTTTTCGCCGCACCACCTCCCCTGGCATGGCTGCTGTTGCCACGTCATCAGATATCATAGTTGTGGCTTTGCTCTGTCCATGGCTCATGTATGTCCACAGCTCATGCAGGAATATAGTGCTGCCGGCTTGAACAGGGACATTGTGTACGCTTCTGCACACACAACATTCCTCCCTCCCTGCACACACAACATTCCTTCCTCCCTGAAGTATGACGGGTGTAGAAGTCTGCTGCCTCGACGAACGCACTTGGCACTTAACTACCTGGAAAGCTGATACTGCCTGCTACTAAAGCTAAAGATGTGTTATCTTGCACCTAATAAATGGAACAGTCTATTAACTGGCATTTACCATCACCGTAAATTGTACCATTCTTCTTAAGACAATACCGTAAAACTAAGGCTTGATATTGCAGGCTATGAACCTCTGTTATTCGCATTTTGTGCTTCATTTTCCTGCTTTTGCCATTCAGACAACCACCATTCATTAATCCAGAATATTTGGTTAGTCGTCACTACTGGGATCCCATTAGTGCAGAATAAATTAATAGTTACGCACCGTAGTGACTAAAGTACTCTTAGTCCATAGTCCCCTTTCCTCCATACTGCATAAGTGTCCCTCGCTAGGGAGGGGAGACGGAACCTTTTTCACCAGAAAAAACCTACTTCCCCTTTAAATTTAGAGGCGCGACCCTGTGAGCACGCGCTCCCTTGACTCTGTCCCCCGCCGCCACTCATGAGTCCCCATTGAAGCGTCGACAATATTTCGCATTGCCCAATGAAACCAGTATTATTAGGGGGGAGGATGGTGGGACGTATGGAGGAAAGGGGACTATGGACTAAGAGTACATTAGTCACTACGGTGAGTAACTATTAATTACTCTTACGTCAAGCCCCCTTTCCTCCATACTGCATGGGCGATTAAAACTGAACGTAGCCGCAGGGAAAATAGATTCCTTAGAACTGCCTGCCCGATAGCCAGGTCTGCCTTAGAGCCGGCATCCAAACAGTAATGCTTACAGAAAGCCGACGGGGTGGCCAGGAGGCCACCCCGCTGTGGACCTGCCACGTACCTGCCGTTGGAATGTAATGGCCGTGGCCTTGGCTCTGACAATGTGGGCATGCTGGCCGACAATGGCCTGTGCTGCCCCTCGTAGTCCTCCATGATGGCGGAGACCATCCACCGTGTAATCAAGGCCATAGATTCCCCAATACCTGGGCCTTGACCCCACCGAAGGTAGCAAACAGTGCATCTGTCCTGTCCAGATATAATTTCAGAGAGCGCCTGCCATCCAGACAGTGCAAGACCCTCTGAGACTCGTCCTAGGGTCAGCAAAAGACATTGGTAAGCCTATTACCATGTTTAAATGGAAAGCGCAGGGTACCCTAGGTAGGAATGTGGGGAGACTCCACAGGACCACCCCATCTCTATGAAATGTGGTATAGGGTTCTGAAGCCACCAGAACCTGGAACTCGCTGATTCTGCGAGCAGAGGTGAGGCCCACTAATGACGCTGTCTTAATGGTGACCAGCCTGATGTCCGCGGACGCCATTGGCTCAAAAGACTTGTGTGCCTGAGGCGTCCAGCACCACACCGAAGTCCACACGGGGTGTGGTTTCTTAAGGGGGGGCAGAGCCTGGGGGGGCCTGCCAAATGTCTTCTGACTATCGGGTTGGAAGAGGAGAAGGTCTCCTCCTCAGAATTTCTGCAGGCCCCTATGGCTGCCAAATAGGCACGGCATGTGTGCGCGTAAAGGGGTCAATCTCCTTAGAGTCGCAAGATGCACTTGTGTATAGGCGTGTTATAAATGCTATATCATTTCTTATCATAGAGTCTCCCCAATGACAGAACCTAGACCATTCAGCACGTGAACTGCTGGCACCTCAGGTTGCTGGAGATCTCCAGCACAACCCAGTCATTCCATTGCCACTCGTAATTATCCGATCCCTGTCTGCTGAGCCTGTCCGCCTCCAGGTTGGACTCAAACGGGAGCTGGACGGCTGTAAGGTAGATTTAGTTCTCCAAGGGAAAGACTCTGTCTGAGCTTGTGTCCCAGATGAGGCCCAGAAGGTCAGGTTCTGCATAGGTTGCAGCCAAGACTTCTTGAGGTGATCGAAAACTCCAGGTCGTGGAGTGTGTTCATAAGTGCAGAGGAAGCGTGGTTTACTGCATCCAGAGATCTCACCCTGACGAGCCGGTCGTCCGGGTAGAGGTGGTTGCCCGGAACCTTGAGAAGGGCTGCCACTGCATTCATGAGTCCGCTGAATACCCTGGGGTCTGAGTTGAGGCAGCCCAGAAACATGAAGCGCAGGAGGGCACGATGCGGCTGCCAAATCGGGACATGTAGATAAGCATCCTTCACATCCAGGGAGCACATCCAGTCTCCCCTGTCCAGTGTCTCCGCAAAGAGTGCTGGGGTAGCCATCTTGAATTTTTGCAGAGGGAAGGCGAGGTTGAGGGTGGAGCGGTCCAACACAACTGTCCAGCCAGCCTTTTTCTTCTTTTGTATGGCGAAAATCCTGGACTAGAAGCCCCATGCTCTCTGGGAGACTGGGACTTCTTCCACTGCCTGGCTCTCGCCGAGCGACCGAATTTCCGCCAACAGAGTTGCTGTCCCAGTCTGTGGGAGGAGAGGGAGGGACCAGTAGGCGGTACCCCAAGGAAACTACCGGGAGGATCCAGGGGTCCGAACAGTTCTGGCGCGAACACTGCATGTGAAAGGCAAGGCTAGCCCCCACCAGATACACATGGATCCTAAGGGACGTGTCCTGCCTTCTTTCCCTCGGAGGCTGCTGTGGCAGTCTTAAGAATTAAAATCTTAATTGCAGCTGTAAAAGAGACTTTTTGGTTTTAACAGGACTTCAGTGCACGGAACAGACGCAAGGATATACAATATACATAGTGCTCATAAATGAAGTGGCTGAAAATACACTTGGTAAGACATTTTTATTACACCAGGTGCTCATTTACTGCTGCAATTAAGATATTAACTCTTAGAAGACTGCTTAGAAATAACACTGGCAGACCCGATACAGCACAAAACAAAGGTTAATATTACTGGATGATAGTGCTAGCCCAAAGAAATCCCCCCCAATGGTATTTGTTGAGCAGGGAGTGGCAAGTCGCTAAAGGGAATGTCCCAAAGAGATTAGTATGGCTATGGCTGGTCAATGGGCGGGTAGAAAAGCCAAACAACAGCTGCAAGCTGTGTCCCTCCTCAAATGCAATCTCTCTCCCTTATCTGTACTCCAATACAATCGTTTCAACTTAAAGGTAGTGCTAAAGTGCCATCTAAAAGCCAAAACTAAAATTGAAGATTTGGTGGTCAAGGCAGCCTGACTTTAGACTCCTCCTCTCACTGACACACTTCCTGTTGCCAGCCAGTGGGCAGTCAAAGAAGGTACACTCACAAACAAGCTCAAAGAACACTCGCCAACAGGATTGCGTACTATGTAAATGCTACACTGCATTCCTGAATAGATCTTTCCAATACTACTGGGAGAGTCCATTTAGTGAGCCTTGCTTTACAAAGCATCCTTGTCACAGCTCAAATTGTGAAAATATCTGCTACTGGTGCCTTCTCTAAACAATTGTCACTAATACTTGTGAACTGTCCACACCAATAGACTTGCAGATTTGATCCTGGCCATCTCCATCACTAGCAGTTTCAGTTGTGTGCGCCCCACTCATTTTCACATCTTGACTCTTGCTTCTGGAACAGTTGGCAGTAGAGGATGTGGGCAAAATGTCCCCTGCCTGGGGGTGGTGGATGAGGCAGTCACAGGGGCCAGGTGCAGCCTAGCCATGGAGCTAGACCCAGAGGAGGCACATGGTGGATCCCACGAACATCCCCAACACTCAACAGGGTTTGTTTTAGGGAACTGTCACCAAAGATGTGCACATACATCCCCTTCTTTTTCAAGATATCTTCCTACCCATGCAGAGAATCAGAGCCTTGCTGCTGGCCAATACATCCCCATCAAAAGAGGTCACACCCAAGCACGGTGAATTAGGTTGAGGTTTGACAAACTCTAAATGCAAGCACGGCTGGCCCAGCGGCATTCCGCATAGCGCGGTTTCTGCGGGAGCCAGCGGTAAAATGTTCCATGAGCAAGTTTGTCACAACAGCAGCAGAGTTACATGTATGAACACAAAGATGTCAGAAGAGCCTTAAGAAGGCTCAGTTAGCCGATCTGTGCAATGGGTTATTGCCCAGACGGCAACAGGTGAAACTAATCTCAAATTCCCGCTGCAAAAATGAGCTTGCTATATTAATAATCACATTAGTATTTCTAACACTGAGGGAACCCCATATCTTTTAGAAGCTGGGGCACAATAACTGAACGTAACAAAAACTGTTACTAACACTTCATTATTAAAGAAAAACTATAATCTTAAAAACACACATGAATTTCCTGTTGGTTTCACTGCCGTTGGCAAGAGTCAATAAATGCAAAGGATTGAACAGAAAGAGAAATTCTTCATCTAACTAGTCTCGATGCAGCATTTTTATCTCCCAGGAACTTTTATGAAATGGGTGAAAAAGAAGTTGTCCAAATGTATCCATAATGAATAATCATCTTATTGTATTAGCAATGGAACGCTTCATAATAATACAGTTGCGAACGAAGCTTTCTTCAATATCACCAAATATTCTTTAATTCTCATTTTTTAACACCATGGAGTGCAACAGTTGGACACCAATAGTTCAGATACCAGGATTAAGTTTGCGTGAATTGCAGAAATATCCCTTAACAAATAGAAGTAACATCTTTTGCATTTATTGACTCTTACCAACAACTATGAAACCAGCAGGAAATTGATGATTGGAGTTGATCCAAAATAAATGCCCTAAATGTTTGAGGAAAATGTAGTAGACCATCAATGGGCTGGCAACAGATCTGCCAAATTAATACAGCCAAACTGAATACATTTTTGTGGGTGTCCTCTGAATAACCAATTATGGTTCGAGAAGAAGACTGTGCCTAATAAACCATAGTAGCACTTTAGTGGAAACATGTAGGTCTTTGAACAAAATGCATGATTATGAAACCTTTGTTAGGGATGGAGCACTGCATTGGCCACCATATATAAACTTTATTGAAATGTCTTTCCTTATTGAATGCCTCATTCTTTTAAGTTCGAAAAATGAATGTTTGGGATGTGAATTTATTAGATTTGTGAATGTGTGCTTATCTTTCATATAATTTAATCACTTAATATTTTTCTATGTATAAGCATTATGTTGTGAGATTAACAAAAATGTGTATTTTTTCAAAAAAAATGCTTTTATCGCTATTAAGAGTCTGAATGTGGCATTTTTAACAGTATATTTCTTTCTTTAGCAATAAAGTGTTAGGAACAGATCCTTAAACCCATTATCACAAGCAGATGCAAGGATTAGCACAGATGGCAAACCAGGGGAGGGGCTAGTGTGATAAAAGCCACAGTTTTGGGGAGTAGTATGCGTTCACTATCATTTTAAGTATGTCTTTACTTGTGAATGTATCTCTAAAAAAAAGAATAGTCTTCAATGTGGCAATTACAGTCACAAACAGTTGCTCTATCGACTTAAAACAATAATCTACCAACGTAATCGCACATTTATTTTCCCTTCACAATTTATGGCATGGGTCTATGAAATCCACTACCAAGGCTTCTCTGACCATGGAACAGATGTGCTACAAGCTTCACAAAAAGCAAGACTTTTCCAAGTGGACAAAGTTGAACAAAATGTTAATTTTGATATGTTTCTAAAAGACCTGGTCTGGTCTGGAACGTGTCTGTTTAGGGTCAAGATGTCACGAAAGGTTTCTTTCTCAAGATGCTTCAGGAGTTCAAAATCCCAGTTTCAGCATGCACTGTATTCCCTTCATGTACGTTTCTCAAGATGCTTTAGGAATTTAAGAGCATGGAATCCAGGTTCCACAATGCAATATATCTTTCAATGTCAGCTTCCAAATGCACTCTAGGAACTTACAATCCAAATTTCAGCAAGCATCTTTTCTTTTAGATGCCACATTAAGGTCCTTCATTAAAAAACAATGCGAGGCTCAACATGCAGAGAGGCAGGGCCATCTTTTGGTATTGTGGGGCCCCGGGCACAAACATTGGGATGGCCCTCAAACTAAAAGAAAAATAAAGGACCCAAGAAACTCTGGTTACGAGCCCTCCTTGACCCCCACTTTTCTTAACTGAAACCATCTTTTTTTGTAGAACTGACTTGAAAATTACACAGATGACATGAAAGACTAATATGGCAAAGTTGTCAAAAAGATCTGTATAGAATAATTGTATGCAAAAGCAGAAAAATGGAAGATTTATTTTCACCATCATAAATGGAAGACAGCAATTTACAAGAGCCTACAATATCTCATTTATGTTTTACTACTGTATTTCATAGATTACAAAGATTCTCCTGCTTAGATTTTGACAGCTGCTTTCCGATTATTATTCATGCTGCAAAGGCCATATGAAGTTGTAGAATAAAAGTCTTGTTTTTGTGTGAAATAGGCAGACCTGAAAACAAGCTTGACATAGGCCTTTATGTGCCATGTGCCCATTTGTATATAGCATGGACCTAGCTGTGAAGCAAAGGAGTAAGGTACAAAAGTACACAAAGAGGAGATACAGATGTTTACAGCCAGAGAGTACAGGCTAGGGAGGTCTATGGCACTGAATGATCGGTCACCTGTCCGGAACACCTTACACTTACATTGCCTACAGTTTGTATAGTGAAGTGTGATAGCCTTACAGAGAGTTTAGGTAAAATCTGCCTTCTGTTGGGAAGGAACCAGGGTCCTCCCAAACCCCCAAGCGCTTTAGAGGTAGGCAAGACCTCTTTAAGGTGCTATAATGGACTAGGTGGGGCACTGGGAAGGCTCTCTCATGTAAGCATAATCACATAGACAGACATAGGCAAGCACTGAAGATATTGTTTATAAGGCGCAATTAACTATTAGTTGGATAGATTTGTAATGCCAGATCCCAGGCATTTTAGAAGCTTAGCTAGTGCTGTAGATGAGTCAAACTCCCCCTCCTTCCCAGAAGGATTGTGACCTGTGGGATTCAAAATAGACTGCAGGCTTAGTGTGCTATGTTCATCACCTTGGCCAGCACAAACTGACTCACCAGGTGTCCAGTGTACATCAAGGGTCCATGTGCGTTAAAAATAGGACTAGTATGTTTTGTACTGCAAAGTGCATTTAGAAATAAAAAAGTATACGTCGAAATTGTGGAGGAAACCACAGGACCCAGATAAACGTGAGCAGGATAAGTGGAATGTGGACAGAATGACTGGAAAATATTTGAACATGGGTAGCAATGTTTATTTTTTCCTTGGGCTAGGCCTCACGGTTTGTAAAAGTCTGCAGAGCTGCAGTGTGTTTTTGCATAGTTAGTAAATGGAGGAAAACATGCTCTGACAAAACCACTGACAACGAAGAAAAAAGGCTTCGGAGCATCCCTATTATGGAAAAAGGACGGATTGGGATGAAGTCATGATCCAGCTCCAGTGACATCACCATGGCAAGCTAGTCCTATATAAACCCCTGCTTGAGACCATGTTAGGCAGAAACCTGTGCAGTTCCCTTAGGGACCACCGGAAAAGGCTTAAGACTACAGGTGTTGGCAGTAAACCCAATTGGTAGCAGTCTGTACCACCCAGATTTACCTGGTAGCTGTGGCTGAGCAGCCAGACTTCTCTGAAGAAGAGTTAGACAGTATATAGAGTATACAAGATAGGTACCAAAATATAGTAGCACAAGCAAACACTGACCAGTTTTGGTATCAAAGTATATAATTATTTATTTAAAGACACACTTAGAAACACTCCAGCACTATTATTGTAAGCAAGTTCAAAACACAGTCACTATTAATATATATACATCCCTTATTCCTTATTAGACAAGTCTTAGTTAACACCACTTATTTTCAGACAGAGGTGAGCGCTTAACTAAAGATGGCACTCCAATAAGTTCTCAAAAAAGGGAGGGAAAAGGCAGAAATTAGAAAAGCACACAACACAATACTTTAGATGCACCCAGCAAGGCAGGAAAGTCAAAGTCTACTTGTGAGCAAAATGTTCAGAGGCCAGACTCCCTCTTAGAGAAAGTAGAACACCAATTTGCCCAAGATCACACAGTTTAAAAGGCTTGAAAAGTCTTGCAGAGAGTTTAAAAAGGAATTAGTTCAGCTCAGAAAAGTTCAGTTAGCCAGCCTAGGGCCAACCCAAGTGGTAAGTTGAGGATTTACGAGACACCCTACACAGACCGTTGCGAGGGAGGCCAGGCGGACACAGTACCTTGAAAGTGGAGAGAACCCTCCAGCGGGGGCAGTTGTTCCTGGCAGTGGGTGCAAGTCGCGGCGGCGTCCAGAGGAAGTGAAGATCTCGACGTGGAGGAAAGTTGAAGGTCGTTGCACTGCCAGGGAAGAAACCAGCCGCGGAGTTCTCCGGTTAAAAGGCACTACCCTTTTATTCGCGGTAGTGGTAAAACGTGAAATCCCATTTGCCGGGGTGCTTGAACAGGCAAGGCGGCCACAAGATGATCTGGGAAGGCGAAAAGGCGGGCAAACTGGTTATCCCCACCAGTCAAAGGAAGAAGACTCTTTGGGATAAAGATCTCCTCTGTCGTTGGAAGAAGTGGTGAGTCGGTTCAGCAGGGCTCCACTATCTTAATAGTGACTGTGTTTTGAACTTGCTTACAATAATAGTGCTGGAGTGTTTCTAAGTGCGTCTTTAAATAAATAATTATATACTTTGATACCAAAACTGGTCAGTGTTTGCTTGTGCTACTATATTTTGGTACCTATCTTGTATACTCTATATACTGTCTAACTCTTCTTGAGAGAAGTCTGGCTGCTCAGCCACAGCTACCAGGTAAGTCTGGGTGGTACAGACTGCTACCAATTGGGTTTACTGCCAACACCTGTAGTCTTAAGCCTTTTGCAGTGGTCCCTAAGGGAACTGCACAGGTTTCTGCCTAACATGGTCTCGGTGGTGTCGTCGTTGCAGGTCGGCTCAGCTTCTCCCTCTTCAGATTCTTTGGTCCTGTGGCGACGTCTGAAGTTCCAGTCCCCAAAGACCTGCTTTTATGCAGAAAACCCCCATTCATCAGTCCTAGCTGTCATTCAAACATGCTAAGTGGTGAGCCGGGCGGCTCACCACTGGGCCAATCACACAAGAGTGCGACTTGAGTTGCCGAGGCAACTCAGTCCAGGGTGCCTAAACCCCCCTCCCACACATGCTGTAGACCCAGACAGAGTGGCACCACTTTTGGAGGCTTCTGTGTAGAAGCCCGCCAAAAAGTGGAACAAAGGGCTCGACTTGGGTTGGAGTCACAGAGGCGAACACAAACGCCATTTTAAAACCGAGTCCTGGCAAAAAGACGCAACCGAGGAATAAATATTAAATAAATAACCCAGCGGTATCTTTAACATTGCACCAAAAAGTGGTGCGTTTAAAATGAATGGGAAAATCCCATAGTAAATATTCTTAAGGAATATTTTGCGTGGTAACCACTGCCACCAGCCAGAAACTCGACGAGGGGGGACTGCACAGTGCCCCAGTGAAAAACAGACCCAGGGGCAATCTAATTACCCCTACCAGTACTTCCACAATATGATGGTTTTTACTGGTTCTGTTCCCAATTTAAGACTAGTAAAGTCAATGGTGACTTTACATGCCCGGGGAGACAGTAGTCAGTCCCAGGATATGGAGTCTATGTTTGGGGGTCACTATGACACCCCTGTGTTACTGCACTGAGTGTGCTATGTAACACTTAGCAAAAACCACATGAAACCCTATGGAGTAAAAGACCCCATAGCCCATAAAACACATTACAAAGTCAAAGGATATCTCAAATCATGTCTAAGAGTGGGAGAAAAAGAGTCTCAGAGTAATAAATCTTCTGTTCATTTTCAAATCATTAACTAAGTGACCTTATTATTACCACCTCAATAGATGAAGAAAGTATATAAATGATTATGAATTATAGAGTGAACTTAATTGGGTGACGCACTAGCCACCTACTTTAAACAAATTTTGCATTTTAATGTTTTGAACTTTATGTTTCGTTTTGCTCTGTAAGCAATTCATGTGACAAATGGACCACTGAAGTAGATTCCCAATAACAATATCCATATTTTGTGAATTACTAATTGCCATTGGCAATATCTTGAGTGTGCAGGGGACGCGAGTGTTCCACAGCCCGTGGACACTTTCTTCTTCTTGTTAGAAAAAGAGTCTCACTCTTATCAGGAGAAAAAAATAAACCCCAAAAATCCAGCAAAGCTGCTGGGGGACTCTACTAGGTTTGGGAAATTAGCCTTAACAGAGAATTCTCCCTAACAGACCACTCTGGCAGGGGCAGGAACGGGGAAGAGGGACAGGAGAAGACTGTTCAGGCAGCAGAGTCCTTTGCTACCATCGTAATTTGTAAGATTAAACTTGTTATCCTTACAAGATCGCCTTATTGCCTCATTTCCCTAGAGGGGTGTGCTGATTTGGGTTTGAACATAATTAGGGACACCCTTACACTTCCGAGGATCTGCAACTGTGATCTGGTTTATGGAAAATGATATCTGCAACATGTGCTAAAAGAAGGAGCTATCTTCTGAAGCATCATGGCACTGAAGCTTATAATATACATTTCAGCTCTAGTTATTGCATGTGATCAATACACATTCCCCAAAGAAAGGTAAAAAAAGACACACAAGTCGGGATACAGTAAAAACAAAAACGAAGTACTACAAAGAACAGAGACTGCATTACAGAACTAATTGGTTGAATCAGAACTTAATTGTTAACAAATGCCTGGGAGCAGGCACAGAGTCTCAGCAGAAACCTATAGAGCATTAAGCCATGTCTTATTTATATTTGATCAAGTAAGTCCACTACCTTGTTTGCATTAGGCAGCAAGGCAGGGTGCCCCTTTTGCACACCCATAATGACCTCTGTGCTTGGGACGTAGTTGTAGGAAGCCCAGACTTCCATTTCACAACCAGCTCCTTCTGCTCAGCATTTGTTCTGAGAAATGATGAGCACTTTTTGTGCTTTATGCTGTTCACAGCCAAGTATCTCTAGCACAAAAACAAGAATTGTCTCACTGTCCCCAAGAAAGCGAGCTGCAAAATTCCAAATGTGATCACTGCCGGACTCACATGGAGGCCTGTCACGAGTGCACAATGTATTTATGTATACTGTACTGATCTGTGTTTCATATCTAGATGCCCCTGGAATGGAGCGTTGAGATGTTACATTTTGTATACCACGGTTTCAAATTGGGATGCTCATGTGGAAGTGCACTGCTAAACCTTTTGCTCCATGTTGCCTGCCCCATATTCCACTGACAAAAAGCCTTGGTTACTTTTACATGCTGTCTTATAGCTAATTATCTCTCCATTGCTTCCAAATTGTACTATGCTGCATTCACATATAGGCATGCCTGGGGGCACATTGTATCATTTTGTGTTGTGTCATTTTGAGCTCACACTCCTCTGGTACCCCTGGAGTGACACATTGAACTGTTTCCTCTTGACTACTATTGGGTTTAGTATTTAGGCATTCCAGTGCAGGTACTCAGCCACATATTACCTCTCTGTTGTTCACATCGAGGTATCCATAATTGTTTCACATACTGTCTCACATTTAACCATCTCTGGGTAATAATGTAACGGTTTCCGGAATGTGACTTGTTGCATTTGCACAGATACACCCCAGAGGCACATTAGATTGCTTTATGTGGTGCCCTGTGGTGCTGCGCTTCTGAGTATCCCTGGCATATATAATGGTATACAATGTGGGACAAATCAGTGTGCAGTTTTAGTTATACCTTAGTGTGAGTACAGTGTAGTCCGTGTTTCCAGGGCAACCCAGAAAATGAAAAACAGTATATAAAATTCACGACTCAATGCGCATTCCAAGGGCATCCAGAGTTTTTTTATGTCTTGTTGCAGGTTTCTTCTTCAAATTTAGAAAATGCATTACTATTCTTTTTATTATGTTCTCCATTCATAAAGCTCCTTGAGATCTCATTTATTTTTCAAAATAATTCCCATCTGAACTTATTTATCTGATGTGTTACAACCCTATTATTTTCTATGCTAAGTTTCAACTTTCTAATTAATTGTTGTGTCAATCATTTATTTCCATGCAACTTCATTTTTTTTTAAAATGTCTTTCATTTCAGAACTTCATTCGTCTTCTAAAGTGTCTTCTTATTATTTTCGGATGTGTGTACTTCGGGTACAGTGCTGCACCTTTTCTTTAAAGTCTTGTCGTTGATAAGAGTATGGATGCTCAACCGTGGCATTCCACATTTCTTTTTTATTATTTCATTGTATTTCCTTTTCATGATTAGGAACAACAAACAGAAGCAACTATGATCAACATGAAAATAACATAGCATGATCATAACATAGATAAGCAGCATTAAACAATAACAAAAGACCAGTGGGTCGGTATCACGTAATATTATCCCCAACAAAAATATCACCATATTTATGGTTGTCAGGAACGACCATAGGCGATATTTTTAATGGGGATAATATTTGGGTTTTTTGGGAGCACGGGTTGCGGGGGTGTCCCCCACTCCCTTTAAAATAATACAGGGATTGCGGGGGTGTCCCCCACAGGTTCCATGCCTTAATATCGCCACACAAATATGGCGATATTTTTGTATGGTGATATTTTTGCGGGGATATTAACACATGGAACCAGTGGGTCTGGGGTCTGAATAACTATGGTAAAAGACGGAGCGTTATCACGTACCTAAGAAGACAAAGCGGGGATCGCACTGTTACAAGAGACACATCTGAACGAGCACACACAAACAGATGAAACTAGCCATAAAATGGGGCAGGGTTGTTGTAGGCTCGACTTACTCGGTGTACACCAGGAGGGTTCTTACGTGCATATCACCATTAATCCCCTTGAAAGTCCTGCACACCAAAACGGAAGATGAGGGAGGATGGTCCTCATACATGGTATGCTTGAAAACAGAGAAGTACATGCAGTCTATGCGTCCAATCATGACACCACAATCTTCTTCAAGTAACTATGCACAAGGCTGGGACCTTATAGGAATGGAGTTATGATATGAGGAGGAGATGTTAATTGTACCTTCAACCCCATAATAGATAGATCTGACCATAAGTTCAAGCGACCGGTCCCTCCAGCTAAAGTCTTAATTTCTCTCCTGTATCAACTAGCCGATATATTGAGGACTCTTCACAAGAGCGATATGGACTACTCTCATTACTCTGCCCCACATACACAGAGTATACACCAGATTGGACTATCTGTTCACATCAGAAGAACACATTACAGAATTTATAGAGGCAGAATATCTTTCCAGAGTTCTCTCCGACCATGCTCCACTCATACTTAAATGGTGCAAGACACCTATCCCCAGCTGGAGACTCAGAAGTGAAGCTCTGCTAGACACAGTATTTAAAGACCATGTTAGGAAACGCACAATAGAGTTCATGGAAATCAATGAAGGGAGTGTTAGACAGGTGGGAGAAATGATAGCCAATGCGGGGGGTGTCAGGAAAGCTATAACTACAGAGATAGAAGAAACCAAATCAAAAATTGCTGAACTTGAGAGGAGAAATAGCAGAGGGGAAGATCACTTGGAAGAGGAGATCAAACTGTGACAGTCTTGCCTAACCCAATGGGACAGGCTAGGGAAATTCAGTTATGCTAAATTCCTGGAGAGAACCCATGCACAGAGAGATAAAACGGGTAAAATACTAGCCTGGCTGTACAGAAACGATAATAAAAAAGTCCCTATATACTCCATACAAACAGCAGAACACAATGTAGAAAATACGCAAGTAGGGGTAACTCAGGATTTCAGGAGTACTACAAAGAGCTATATAAAGATGCTCCTGTTGATATAGATGAAACGATGCATTATGTGCTGGATTTAATAAGTCTGCCCTATCTAGACGATCAACAGAGGGGCATGCTAGAAGAGCCTATAACTGCCGAAGTAGTACTGGCCACGATAACATCTCTGCCCTCGAGCAAAACCCCAGAAACGGATGGTCTACCAGGAGAATATTATAAAGAATACGCTAGCATCCTGGCGCTGGTCCTGGCAAGATTATATAATGAGGCATACGAGATAGAATCCTCCCAGGAAGCATGAGAGAGGCCTTAATCCCCCTACTAAAACCAAATAAAAGTCCAACAGACTGTGGATCTTACAGTCCCCTGTCTTTAGTTAACCAGGATAGTAAGATTATTATGGTAGTCCTGGCGGATAGACTACGAAAAGTGATTTATAAGATCATACCACCGGATTAGGCTGGGTAATTGCCTGGGAGAAACGGATCTACGTGATCCGACCGCGGCTGATTTTCCTGCGGCCGGAAAGTTTGCATGAGAAATGTGCGAACCACAAAAGGTTTGCACATTTCCCATGCGAACACATGTACACAACCCCTACATACACATAAACAGCCACACCACACCGACGACACACCCCCCCCACCCACACCCCAACATAAACCAACTCTACTTACCTTTTTCATCACGCTGAGTCCCTGCGGCACCAGTTCCCTTTCACTTCCATGATGGGGAAACAGCGCTGCTGGGTCCTTTTCTTTTTTGGGGGCTACAGGGTTATACTCTAGAGTATAGTGAGTGGGGTGTTGCGGGGGACACCCTGCAGCCTTTTTTTTTATATACTTACCTAGAATGCTACCACCAAAGGTTCGAACTTTTGGTGTTCGAACCTTTGGTGGTAGCTTTTTTCGGGTTTTTTTTACATGCAAATCTTTAGATTCGGTAAAAACGTACAAACCCGGGAGAAACATATCCTGGAACTTAAGAAGGCCACACCATATCATAAATAGCACTAGAGACAGACAAGAATACTATACGATGGCATCACTAGATGTGAATAAAACATTTGATTCAGTTCACTGGGACTGGCTTTACGCTACAATGACTAAAATGGGATTTGGGCCACACTACATTAAATGGGTGAGACTAATATATACCAAAACAATGGTCAGGGCTAGGACAGGATCTCTTTACTCAGAAAGGTGGGAGCTGCAGAAAGATACTAGACAGGGTTGTCCACTGTCCCCAATGCTGTACATTATTGCGGTGGAAATTATAGCAGCATACCTTAGGCAGGAATACAGTGATGTAGGAATAGACATAGATGGAGATAAACACATAGTATCCCTGTAGGCAGATGATATAAGTGCTGGACAACTTCAGTACACTAACAGGTGTAGGTATTAAGAAGAATAAATCCTGCTTATTCCCACTGGCGCAGTTAGCGCAAAGAGTGACACAGATCTACCGGTCCTACCCCGGCCGTGGAGTACGACCTCCTTCAGATATCTTGGACCAAATATATTTCATGACCCTAAGCAGGAATACAAACATAATACCATAATTGCAAGGGATGGATTGATCAAGTCTATGCAATTCTGGGGGAAACTGCCCCTGTCGATGTCTGGAACAGCGGCCCTACTAAAAATGGTGGCGTTACCCAGACTAATGCATTGCTTTGGAAATATTCCATACCACATACCAAGGAGATTCTTTCTGGGACTAGATGGAGAATGCAGGAGCTTTTTGTGTCAGGGGGAGCAGGTGCATAGTCGCCCTTAAAACGCCAGAGACCCTACACACAGGGAGGACTAAGGATCCCCAATCAGTATGTGGTGAATTGGATGTCAGAAGATCCCACTGTAGACACTGCACTCCTACAACCTGCACTAAAACAGCTACACTTGAGACCTAGTATGGTTGGCCCTGCAGGAGTCACGCGTGTACCCACAACTAGTAACATTAGGTATCCAAATATGGCAAAGGACCTGTAGGATCATGGGGATCAAGGATTTGATATCGCCACAGATACCACAGGCAGCGGTAATGACAGATAAAAGGGGCCTACGAGCTGGAGTGCGGGCACACTGGGAGTCTTGTGGTGTTGCGACAATTGGGGACCTGCGGGAGGGTCCCAAGATGCTAAAGTTCACAGAATTGCAAGCAACTGTGGGTATACATGAGGGCCAATTCCTGTTGCATAACACTATACTGCGCACAATAAAGGGTAGGTGGCCGGTTGCTACAGATGACTCAATAGAGAATGAGGATATTGAAACCATAATAAATATTTCGGAGGGAGGACACGCCATAGGTAGGCTGTATGATGTCCTGATAGAGCGTAACTCGAGGGAAGAATTGAAATGTAAAGCGGGATGGGAGAGAGAACTGGGCAGAACCTTTCAAGAAAAGGAATGAGGTGACAGTTTCATATCACAAGAAAGTCTCTAGGAATGCTAGCCTGCAGCTGCTTCAATTATATATTACACAGAGTACATATCTCACGCCAGAAGCGATATCCAAGTTTCAAGGTGCAAGTAGACAGAAGTGTCCCAAATGCAACAAAGAAAAAATGTGGGTATGACATATGTTTTGGGAATCTATCACTACACAGGAATTTTGGAAGTGCACTGCAAGCAAGGTGGCCTTGGGGGGAGTAATCCTAGATATACAATCCCGCAGAGGCTTGCATATTAGGGCTGTTCGAGAGGGGTACCAAACAAAAAGCGATGGGAAAGATCAAATACCTCATATACGTACTGGCAAAGCGCAGCATAGAAATGTGATGGAAGGCAGACACAGCACAGAGCATCAGTAAATGGTGGGAAGACTTCAGGAAATGGTGAACAGCAGAGAGGGTGTGCGGGAGAAGGCGCTCAGAGAACAAAAACAGGAATCCGGAACAGATATAATGCAATGGATAGCCCTAACAATTATATTGTTCAGCCAAAAGGAGGTCAAAAGCATAGACTAGTCTCTACATGTCGAGAATGGAGCGAGTGTGTTAGATCTACAACGGAATGCGGAACAGACTACGGGCAGACTACAGGCAGGAGGGGGGGTTGGGAGGTTAACAGGATTTAAAGGGTTGTTGAAATGCAACAGATTGTATGATCTCGCAAAGCCATAAGTGTATTGTTTATTAAGTTAATAAAAACATTAAAAAAATAAAAAAGAGCAGATTGTACCCAGTTAAAAAGTATTCAATTCCTGTGCTGAACATTACTCAGTGATTCATTCTTATAATCTTATAGATAAATCATGTGAAACCGTTTAGGGGGGGCAATGTATCAGAGGTTTAAAACAGTGAATTTAGAAATTGGGTCCAAATTGAATAGACTGTATCAGGTGCTGCTCTGGCTAGCGACTGTATATGTAGATCTCTTTCGGCTGTTGACCAATTTACTAAGTCTCTTCGAATCCTCAAAACTTGGACTTGCAGGGTTGGCGCTTTTCTAGTGTATGGCGATACATCTTTTCAACAGAACTAGTCCTATTAAATTTGGTTGTTAAGGTGCCTCCTTTCTTCATAGGCATCTTGCCTAATATCCACACGTTCAGGGTTGGAGGCAATGACCATTCAGTGATGTTTGTTAAAAATTGCATTATTTGGTGCTATATTTGCACATTTTCACATTACCATACCATATGAAAAAAATGAGCATTGCAATTTCTTTCATCTAGGGCAGGAAGATGGATTTTCGAGGCAAAGTGGAGTATCCGTGTTACAGTTAAAGAAAGTCTGTCGGAATTTGTATTATCAGTCTTACATTAATGGACACTTTTTTGACATGCAAGCAACATCATTTTCAACAATATGCTTCTAATACTGTACCACCGTCTTCTCCCCAGCTCGCTTTGCTCTTCAATGATGGTGGGACATTATTCATAAGTAGTGTATGTACAATACTGAAAACCTCCTTCCCCTTCCGTCAAAGATTTAATCCTTGACACGATCCTATGTTCAGGAGGTTGGTTGAGGAAGTCTGGCCAGGTATCACAGAGCGTCGCCGCTGTAGCCACATAAGTTAGACACTGATTTCTGTGAATGGTTAATTGTATACAAAAAAACGCGAAAAGGTAACATCATTCCATCATCATAAATCGACAAGCGTCGTACATCCTTTGGGCACCAGAGTTTACAACGACTGTCCCCCATCTGCCCTTTAGATACATTATACTCTTAATATATTGTATGAAGCTAGAGGAGAGCATTCCAGATTTCAAAGTTGACAGCCGTGCCACTGATGTCGTTGCTGATATAAGGTGTGCGCATCATGCAATTTCAATCGGAAATGTATGAATCTTCAACATTTACCAAAAAGTGTTACCCCAGAATGACTCGTAAATTACTGCTAATGGATGTTCCCACTGTCTATCGGCATTCACACAGACAGTTCCGTATATAAAAAAAACGTAACTATAGTTTTATGCAACATGTTTCCTGCAATACTCAATCGCTAGATTCCCTTTGCATTTCTTGAAGAATGCATGTAACATTCAAAAACTGGTGTTCTCATAACTTGAAACTGTTTCTTATAAATCAGTTAACATCAGTGTGTTTAACTGATTACCGATGTTATTTTCCTTGTTACAAATGTATTTGAACATATCTAATTATCAAAGTTAATAATGTATGTGTATTTCTGTTTGACCCTGTTCATTACCTATACACATCAAATGGAAGTGCTTTCAAGTACTCTGGAAGAAAAGACAGACACTTCTATTGACCCACCAGCCTATATGTCCTACTTGTGTCCAGCCTTATGATTGTTGTCTTTTCTTTGAATCAGTCTCTTGACACATTCATTTTCAACAAGACTGAATTCCTACTCCTCACCAACAACACCAAACACCCAGACATACAGACCTGGCTATCAACCATGAACCCTGAGGGCTTCACACACTAGAGCTAACATCCTGCACCAAGTCTTCCGGGTTCCACAACGACAAACACCTCTCATTCAAGACATACAGACAGCTTAGTATCAGCTCTCCCTCCTGCAAGTCAAGCCCTTCCTTCCTCCGGACAGCTTTGGATCACCCGTTCAAGCACTGGTCCTATAATCCCACCTGGATGGGGGCAGTACCCTCCCTGAAGGCCTCCCGTCGTCCTCTTTTTCACCTGAGAAGTGTCCTACACACGGCCACACCACACTTCAAGGGGTCTATGCAGATACGACCAAATCGCCCCGGACCTCATCGACCTTCAATGGCTCCCACTGCACGCACAAATCACCTTCAAGTCTTGCTGCATCATCTATAAGGCAGTCGCCCTCAAGTCACTCAGCTACCTCGCAGGGAAACTTAACATCTCCGGCAGACAGCGCAACACCAGAAGCCAGGAAACGTACAGACTTGAAATCTGCTGCTGCAAAAAGGAAAGGACCAGAAAACAAGCCTATTCTGCCTACACCCCAACACTACGGAACCTCTTCCCCGTAGGCACCAGACTCGCCTCCACAATTCAGAAAATAACTAAAGAGCAACCTCTTCAAGGAGTCTCTCCTCCTCAACACCTAAGCCATCAAGTTGCCACCTAACTCACTAGACGCTGTCCACTTCTCTCATCCCCACCACCTTGTACATCTGTACCCCCTCCTCTGTGCCCATCTGTATCCTACCCCCGCTATATATCGGTTCTGTTGTTACCTCTGCCAAGCACTTTGTTATGTATCTGTACTGTTGTATACCTTTGTAAAGTGCTCTGTTGCTTCTCGAAGCTATGTCCATGCTCAATAAATGTCATCATAATAATAAAGGGTCAATCATCGACTTGTACAGGTTTACCCGAAACCACACAGTCTTACCTTGGCATCCAAGTATGCTTTTTATGGTTTTAGATTAGACAGTTGATGGAAACCGTACATCTAGCAATATTTTGTTTTAATTCTCCTTGTAACATGCTGTATTGGAAGCAGTTATCTTTATTTTTGCTATAGAAATATTCAAAAGTCACGTGTCATTATGTTGGCTGTTTTTTCTTTTTTTTTATAAAGTGCTCAGTCAGTAGTGCATTGCAACCATTTCTTTCATAAAGCATACCCATGTGTATAACTGGTTTTGGTGGATGTTGATGGGAAAAAGAACACAGTAGTGGTATTTGTGTATGTAAAACAAAAAATTGAAGGAAGAAAGTACAGCAAAATATGAATTTAATATCAACAATTACTCTACAGAAGACGACCCAGATATCATTTTCATACACCATCATTGCACCATCATTGCACACCACTCAGGCCAAAGAGTTATGGCATGTTCTGTATTAAGATTTTAACATGCATGTTTATGAGAATTGTGAGGAGCCATGAATGAGAAGCAGATACAGAGCACAAACATTTGGAAAGAGGGGTGGAAAATGCCTGATTATCCCTAATCTATGAGGTGTTTCCCTACCTCAACCAAAACTGATGGGTCTGTCCTTTGTGGTAAAGGTACGACCCAGGCGGTAACTTACTGCCTGGGTCGTAATGAGGCCCTTTGTCTTTTTTCCCCATTGGGGCCGGGGTCCGGAATGCCAGGAAGCAGCAGGACCCGAAATTAAATGGGAATGACCCAACAGAAGGAAACTGAGCTTTTCCTATTTCCCTTCCTTCTCTCACCTTGTTTTCTTGTCTTTTCTCTCTAGGCTCTGGGAAGTGGGTGCGGATCCGGATGATCGCTGCTGAAGATGGAGGCGCCCAGGAAAGGTGAGTGAAATGCAGCGCTGCAGCGATCGAAGCGAAATGCTTTTAAAATGATGTCTTCCCTTTCAGGATCGTCGGTGTGATGTCCCCGTGATGCAGCTTTAGCAGGTAAGGTCTTCTTTCTCTCCAATTCTCTCTTATCTCCCTTTGCAGGCAACCCAGGATGCTGACAGGCGTGGCTGAAGTCCAGATGCAGGAGCTGACACGGTGAGCGTCCAGCTGCGAGGAGCAGAACAACGCGAAGTGTGAGTTGCTGATCGGGCGTGGTTTAAATAGCTTTGGAAGAAGTTCCAGGCATGTATCCCTCCACCGATCAGGTATGTATCCTTCCCCGACCACACCCAGGTGGAAAGTAGTCCCACAGGTAAAGAAGTTCCATTCAGGCCTCAAGAGTGCCTGGATGAAGCAGCATGGTCTGCATCAGGTAAGTGCACATTAAAACACTTGAACACATGTCTAGCTTTATGAGCCTGGCGCCTAAGGCGCCATGACAGGGGTCCAACATGAGTCTGGCGCCTAAGGCGCCAGGACTGTGTCCAAAGGGCCCAAGCTTGGGCCCGCTGGCACTTCCCTGGGGGGAATGATGCCTGCCTCTGGGGTTGCTGGGTCGGACCTGGCTCCTTGGAGGTAGGCATCATGACAGTACCCCCCCTCAAGGCCCCTCCCAAGGTTGTTCCCTCCGGGGGTTTTGGCTTGTTCGGAAATCTCCGGTGGAACCTTTGTATTAATCGAGGTGCGTGAACATGGTTACTAGGCTCCCACGATCTCTCCTGAGGTCCATATCCCTGCCAGTCAACAAGATAGAAGAGTTTTGACTTTAACACCTTGGAGTCTAAAATGTCTTTAACTTCGAATTCTAATTCCCCTTCAATTTGAACTGGGTCTGGAGGCTTGGACAGTCGGGTCCCTGGTTGTACTGGCTTCAAAAGTGATGCATGAAAAACTGGATGAATACGCATGTTAGACGGTAAATCCAGTTTAAAGGCCACGGGATTGATTATAGCCTTGATGGGATAAGGTCCTATGAATCTGGGATTGAAGGTTCGCGGGCCCTTGAGGGGTAAATGTTTCGTTGCTAGCCATACCTGGTCTCCTACTTGGTAAGGAGGAGTTTTACTTCAGTGCAAATCAGCATTTTCTTTATACTTTTTCTTGGCTTGCTGTAAATGAGTTGCAGCTTCTTTGAAGGCTCGGGTTATTGTGGAATGCAGATGATTTACTGCGGGCATTTCCAGGGTCAGAGGTGGATCTAGGTCAGAGGTCCGAGGATGGTGACCATACAAAGTATAAAAAGGAGTGTGTCCGGTTCCAGAATGCACTGAATAGTTGTATGCATATTCTGCGATCCAAAGGATGTCTTTCCAATTTAACTCGGATTGGTGTAACATGCACCGAAGATATTGCTCGAGAGTCTGATTGGTTCTCTCGGTTTGTCCATCGGTCTGGGGGTGGTGGCTGGTGGATAACCGCACATCTATTTGTGCTAGTTGCCAACATTTCTTCCAAAAATGGGAGATAAATTGACTTCCACGATCCGAGACTAATATGGAAGGAAAACCATGCATGCAAACTATATTCTCCAGAAATTCCTTGGCCAAGGTGGAATCTGAAGACAAACCTTTTAAAGGGATAAAGTGGGCCATTTTGGAGAATAGATCCACAATTACAAGGATAGTGTTGTAACCAGCACAAGGAGGCAGGTCAGTTATAAAATCCATTGACAAGGTGTGCCATGGTGCCGGTGGAATATCCAAGGGTTGAAGTAGGCCGGCTGGCCTTTTCTTTTGACCCTTGTTTTGGGCACAAATTCCGCAAGACAATACAAAAGACTTTGTCTTTTCTCCAAGAAGGCCACCAGAAGTGGCGTTTGATTTTTTCCTCCGTTTTAGCGATACCAGGGTGTCCTTCCATTAATGATTCATGATGATGGGCAATAACAAGTTCTTGCAATTCTTTACTTGGCAGAAACAACCGCTCCTGGAAGTAGGGTAAATCATCCTTAACGGTGTAATGAGGACCCTTTTGACTCCATTCCAGTAAGGCTGAAGAGTCTAGAAGTTGTTTTACTTGCGTTTGGATGTCCTCAATAGTTTGCAATGAAGTTAGGCCTAAGATTCTTTGTTCAGGTATGATTGGCACAGGTTCTAAACTCGAATTGGGTTCTTCCATGCCAATCCGGGATAAGGCGTCCGCTTTACCATTCTTGCAGCCAGGGCGATAGGTAATTACAAAATCAAATTCCGCAAAGAATAGAGCCCATCGGAGTTGTCGTGAAGATTGAGCTTTGGCCGTCTTTAAATATTGTAAATTTCTGTGGTCCGTAATTACGGTGATGGTGTGTCTTGCCCCGAGAAGGTAGTGACGCCAAGCCTTGAAAGCAGATTTAATAGCCAGTAACTCCTTGTCGGTAATTGCGTAGTTGATTTCAGGAGGAGAACATTTCCTGGACCAAAAGGCCACAGGGTGTAGTTGGTTAGTTTCTGGGTCTCTTTGCGACAGGACAGCTTCCATGGCCGAACTGGATGCGTCGGTTTCCACAATGTAAGGGAGATCTGGGTGCGGGTGCTTCAATACAGGTGCAGAGGTGAATTTGGTTTTCAGGTCCTGAAAGGCTTGTTCGGCCTCAAGAGTCCATTCAAAGCGTATGTTTTTCTTTAGGAGAGCTGTGATGGGTTGGACTGTTCGGGAAAATTCCGGAATGAATCTTCGATAGAAATTGGCAACGCCGAGCATGCTCTGAACTCCCTTCACCGAGCTAGGAGATGGCCATTTGAGGATGGCGTCCACCTTTCGCGAGTCCATTCGGACTCCTTGAGGTGTCAGGATGAATCCGAGAAACTCAACTTCTGTGGTATGAAAAACGCATTTTTCGAGCTTTGCAAATAGTCTGTGCTGGCGCAATTTCTCAAGAACTGCCCTAACATGTTTTCTGTGATCGGATTCTGAAGAAGAGTACACCAGGATGTCGTCAATATAAACAATGACACAGACATCGATAAGTTCCCGAAGAACATCATTCATAAAGTACTGAAAGGCGGCAGGTGCATTGCACAAACCGAAGGGCATCACCTGATATTCGAAGAGCCCAAATTTGGTGCGGAATGCAGTCTTCCATTCGTCGCCTTCTTTTATACGCACCAGGTGATAAGCTCCTCGGAGATCTAACTTGGTGTACACACAAGCGTCTTTCACCTGGTCGATAAGCTCAGGGATCAGGGGCAGAGGATAACGATTCTTAATCGTTATTTGATTTAGGGCGCGATAGTCTATACATGTTCTAAGGTCGCCCTCTTTTTTCGGCACGAAGAACAGAGCTGAGGAGACAGGAGACTTGGACGGGCGAATAAAACCATTGGCTAGGTACTGATCTAAATACTGACGCAAATGCAGGTTCTCAGGTTCCGTAAGAGCATAAATCCTACTACAAGGTAGTTGAGCATTGGGTACCAGATCGATTTGGCAATCATAAGACCGATGGGGAGGTAACGTGTTAGCCTGTTCCTTCTGAAAAACGTCTTGGAATTCTTGGTATTCTGACTGTAGCTGTAAAGGGGTGGAAGTTGCTGAGGCTAGACCCATAACATGATTTCTTGGATAACAAGTTGGTTCACAATCAGGAAAACTTATCTTCTTTGCTCGCCAGTCGATTCTGGGATTATGTGTTTCTAACCAAGGAATTCCAAGAATTACTTGAAATTGTGGGGCCTTGATCACATCAAACACGATTGCTTCCCGATGTCCACATCCTGACCCACCAGTGTCATTTCAACAGTGGAATGCGTTACAGGCCCTGAGGCTATTTCGGTTCCATCTACTGTAGTAATGACATCTTGGGTTACTTTCGGGCGGAGAGGGAGCTTAATCCTGGAAGCCAATTCACGGTCTATGTAGTTTCCAATAGCTCCACTGTCGATGTATGCTTTTACAGCATGCAACTGCTGAGGCTGTTTTGGGTCCACGAGCACCATTGGCATGACAAAATGCGAGGTCAAAGAGTTTGTTTTCAAGCTCGGCAAGCGGACCCCTACGCTTGTCGGGCTAGGTCGTTTCCCGAATCAGGTGTCAATAAATCGTTATCAGTGGCTCCAACCACCTTCTTAGGTGGTTTAACCGGACAATTTCGAAGAAAGTGACCGGAAGTCCCGCAATACAGACAAAGTTGCATTTGCCGCCTTCTCTCTCGTTCCTTCTGCGTTAATGGTCCTTTAACACTGCCGATTTGCATAGGTTCGGATACGTCGGTACTCTTGGAGTTAGCGTGGGTTTTGATCGGTACTCGGGTTTCGTACTTGAACCGATCTGCTTTTCTATTTTGAAGTCTGTGATCAAGTTGAACCACCAAGTCTATGTAGTCTGCGCAGACCTGGGGTGGATCTACTATCTGAGCTAGAACATCCTTAAGCTCTCCGCGCAGGCCTCGATGAAACAATGTGATCCTTTTGTTTTCTGGCCATCCAGTTTCCACAACCAGTCTATTAAAGGTGGCAACGTAGGACAGGAGATCCTGATTACCTTGTCGTAAGGATAGCAGTTCGTTATCAAGGGCCTGTCCTTGAGAGTGTCGAGCAAACAATCTTTCCATGCTGGCCTGGAAGCCCTGAAAATCCTGGCGAATTGGATCATCCGGATTTACCAATGGAATAGACCAATCAGCAGCACTGCCACTGAGGTAAGATAGTATAAAGGCTACCTTGGTCTGGTCATTAGGGAAGGCCCCGGGTCTGCATAGAAAGTGTAAACGACATTGGTTCATAAAGACGGCATATTTCTTGGGATCCCCCGCAAAACGTTCAGGTGGGGCCAAAGGCATGTGTCCAGGTAGATTGATTTGTACCGGGTTATTCAAACCCATTGTTGTGGAAGTACCTCCGGAATTAGGTAAAGGAGTGTGCCCTGCCTGGGCCTGCAATAACCTTTTGGCCAGGTCATCAGTTCTTTCCTTGGATAGGATCAGTTCTCTTTTGAGAGCTTTGGTCTCCTGGCAGGCTGAGTGCACTTCTGCCCGTAATTCCCCCAAAAGCTGGGCCAGCTGATCTGTCTCAGAAGTCTCCATAGCGCCCGGGTGGGAAATTGTGGGTAGGCTTCGCGTTCTGTCACGCTCACCTGATTCCCACGGAGGCGCAGGTCTGGCTTCGAGTGCTGATGCTTCTTCAATGGTGAAGCGCAGGACTCTGATGATGGACAGGAAGGGCCCCTCTACTCTGGCTTTTCTGGCTCGCAGGAATATTCCACTGTGCGTGAAAAGGGAGTATTACCTACTGACGGAATAATGCTCAAGCCTCCCACTCCCTTCCAACCCTCCTCGATACCCTTCCCCGATTCCCCGTGAAGTCTCACCTTAGGGTCTGGAAGGATGAGTTCTCCATCCTGCTTCTGATGCAGGGGCGCGTTGAAACCCAGTTACTTCACTGGATTGAGGTTTGATGGGAGTTCAAAATAAGCTTGACTATTCAGGTGAGGCGCTGGTAGAGTTCTGTTGCAAGTTCAAAAGTTCAAGCTTAATAATAATGTTCATTGTCTTATTGCAGCAAGCGCTAATGCTTATGTCTTTTTCCCCTTAGGGGCCGGGGTTCGGAATGCCGGAGATATGGCGCCGACCCGAAGTGTAAGTTCTGGATGAGCGTTCAGGTAATGTCTTTGCATTCGCTCATTCAATGTCTTTGTCTTTTTTCCCCATTGGGGCCGGGGTCCGGAATGCCAGGAAGCAGCAGGACCCGAAATTAAATGGGAATGACCCAACAGGTAAGTCCTAGAAGGAAACTGAGCTTTTCCTATTTCCCTTCCTTCTCTCACCTTGTTTTCTTGTCTTTTCTCTCTAGGCTCTGGGAAGTGGGTGCGGATCCAGATGATCGCTGCTGAAGATGGAGGCGCCCAGGAAAGGTGAGTGAAATGCAGCGCTGCAGCGATCGAAGCGAAATGCTTTTAAAATGATGTCTTCCCTTTCAGGATCGTCGGTGTGATGTCCCCGTGATGCAGCTTTAGCAGGTAAGGTCTTCTTTCTCTCCAATTCTCTCTTATCTCCCTTTGCAGGCAACCCAGGATGCTGACAGGCGTGGCTGAAGTCCAGATGCAGGAGCTGACACGGTGAGTGTCCAGCTGCGAGGAGCAGAACAACGTGAGTTGCTGATCGGGCGTGGTTTAAATAGCTTTGGAAGAAGTTCCAGGCATGTATCCTTCCACCGATCAGGTATGTATCCTTCCCCGACCACACCCAGGTGGAAAGTAGTCCCACAGGTAAAGTAGTTCCATTCAGGCCTCAAGAGTGCCTGGATGTAGCAGCATGGTCTGCATCAGATAAGTGCACATTAAAACACTTGAACACATGTCTAGCTTTATGAGCCTGGCACCTAAGGCGCCAGGACAGGGGTCCAACATGAGTGTGGCGCCTAAGGCGCCAGGACTGTGTCCAAAGGGCCCCAGCTTGGGCCCGCTGGCACTTCCCTGGGGGGAATGATGCCTGCCTCTGGGGTTGCTGGGTCAGACCTGGCTCCTTGGAGGTAGGCATCATGACACTCTAAAACTAACTCTAAGGTGCAAAAGATATTGGGGCTCTTTATGAGATTGGCGGTAACCGCGACGGTACTACCGGCAGGTTGCCGCCAGACCCGTAATGATTTACCGGCACTTGACTTGCTAGTAACACCTGGGGATTACAACCCCGGCGGTCCGGAAAGTCAGGTGCCGGTGAATTGGAAATCCCCATTCCCATAGAGTCCTATAGGACTCTATGGGAATGGGGAACACGGAAGCACCGGCATCATTAATAACGGTGCCAGTGTTTTCGTGATGGTCTGTCTATCATGGCTGCTGTGCCCGGAAGGGTCCGACCTGTCGGGCACAGCAGCTCCGGCAGGCAGACCTGTAATATGCTGGTCCAGAAACAACGGTGTCAATAAGCTTACCAGCACCGTTGTTTCCGGACCGGCATAGTCGTAATGAGCCCCATTGTCTCTTGTTTTCAAAAGTGTGCAAATGTTCCAATCCAACAAAAAAGGTATAAATCCAAGCCAAAAGCTTCCAAATGGCCAGTGTTCACAGTTCCAGGGGATGGCTCCCTTCCCTGGGTTCCTTTTACCAATATCAAAAACTTCAAACTAAGAATAATCAAGTTTCTTAAAGTTCAAAAGGATAACTCGCTCCTATGGATACTGCAATCCACTCCCGGGGAAATGGCTCCCTTCCCCAGGTTTCTCTTCACAATCAAAGCAGGTTACAATCCTAAGGGTAGGAGTCCTTTTTACAGTTTCACAAATTGGGTGCGGGTCCCAGACTCGCAGGTCACCTGGTATACTCCCCTGCCAGGTTCTTTCCAGATTTACAACAGCTTGAAGTCTCACGTGTATGATTCTTCCTTAGGCTTTCTTTCTAGAGCAGTTTACCACATATACTGGACTGTGCTTGGTCCACTCTCCTGCCAGGCCTTAGATATAGTCTCTTTCACTGCTTTTCATAAGGTTAGCTTTGCCTGGTGTATCCCTCCTGCCAGGACTTGTGTGCATCGCCTTTCAAACACTTGGCTTTGCCTGGTTTACTCCCCTGCCAGGACTTGTGTGCATTTAGTTTCAACACTGCGTACCAATACTTCTCATCTACTAATTTTATCAATACGGTATGTTCGGTACTGTTCATCCGCTCACTTAGTCTGGACACCTGCGCCGCTGCCGGTACCTTGCTCTGCCGTGAGCTGGAGAACTCCACCAATGTTTTTTCCCAGCGACTAGACAGCTACTCATGGTTCTCGTGGGAAGTGATCAGCACCACTCCTCGCCTCTTTCTCGTCTCAGTTCTATTGTTTCTAATGCGGTGTTGAGAAAGGTGACATTGCACTTCATTGGGAGTAATCATCACTGCTCCCTGCTTCTTCCTCATCTCAGCTGATAGTAACCTAGTCTTTAGGGGGTATTTTAGAATACTTGAGGTAGACTTGGTTAGAGGTTCAAGGAAAGTGCCACAATATGCCATCAAGGGATGGGGAAGAGAGGGTGACTGGTATGGATGACGCTGTGTTAACCCCCTGAGGGTTGCTTCTCCCCATGTGGTCCTCCCTCATATAAGTAAACTGGAGGGAAAGCCCTATGTATTGGGAAGGTCAGGTTAAGGGCATCGAAAATGCTGTTATACAAACAAGGAACTGACCTTATCCCATCAAAAATATTTAGCATCGAGTGTTGCTGCCTTGGAGCAAAAGACAATATATAAAGAAAATTACTGTGATAGCTTAGTGGCTATTTATTAATTGTACAGTAAAAAGTCCAAGGCAGCAACACTCGATGCTTTGGGGTAGCCTGAGATATCAAATTAATTAGATATCCAGAGTATTTGGGTTCAACATTCATTGTTTCATAGGCGAATTAGTCTTAAGCCTTCTGTTCGTAGAGCACCACACAGAAAAACAGTGTGTGTAACAAGATAAATATTTTTGATGGTATAAGGTCAGTTCCTTGTTTGTATAACAGTCCTCCCTCATATAGCTGCCATCTCCTTGTCTGTGGTTAGGGCATGTTGTCTTGTTGAAAGAAACAATTTAACAAGTGAAAGATATGGCTATGGCTGTAAACCAAAAAGCAATGCAAATTAACCTCATTATTACAACTATCAATATATTTTATGTACTTCAATTATGCTTTGTAGATTATAAGGAGCAAACTCCTAATCCAGTGGAACATGAAGAAACCCAAGGAGGACAGAAACAAAAGTTGTATTGAAAACGTGTCTATGTTTCATCTTTTGCAAATGTATAGACGTTCACGTTATAGTTCTGTGTGCATACCACTTTTAAAGAATATAGTCTAACCTCGCTATTGTGTCTTTACACAACCTGTATATCAAAGCTTGAAATCATTGCTTTGACAGCAGTATGACAACATGACGGCTAGTATTCATGATGGAACAAACACCACCATGCAAAGACCACAGGTATACAGAGATGGTTATTCATTGTTTTTTATTTTGTTGATTAAAACTCAAGTGTAAATGGTATGTTTTTTAATTCCGTTGCATTGCTATTGATATGTTCTGATAAAGTGTTTAAATGCACAGTCCAGTTTGTAATTTACTTCGTAAGACTTATCTATTTTTTAATTATTGTAATGGTACCATCATAGAATGAGACCGACAGTGACTGTTTCTCAGCACAAAAAAACAGGGCGTGTACATATGATTATTCTAAATACGCAATTTGACATTAAGGTCTCTTCATGCCCAACCATTATTTTTTTCATTTTTCATAGAGGCCAAGGAAAAGAAAATGAAGACTCAGCCCACACCACAAACACGGAATACTGCAAGTCAAACTATGCTGACTCGGGAGGCACAGTTGATGGAGATTTCAAATTCTCGAACCATGTTCAGATGCAGGATGTCCATGTGCAGTCATGGAATTTGAGCTCAATATCACCACAGAGCCATGAATGGTAATGATGGATCTTTGCTACATCACAAATTGTTCTCAACTGGCGCTCCACACAAGAGGAGACAACTTTCTGTGCAGATCCACTCACCCAATCAACACCATTGAAAGGATTTGTGCAATATACTCACATAATTATTCTTGTTTTACCTACTGAATCACAGCCTCTGGATATATCCCAGTTTGAATACACAAAGGCATCATCTGAATGAATGCATGATAAGGACAAATACCCTGACTGCACCATGGGAAGTGTGGAGAATCCCATGTATCCCCCACCAAAACCCTGCACAGATTCTCCTTCCAGGTGGACTGAGAGGGCAGACGCTTCCTGATCCCAATCCTGGGGGTGGGATAGTGTGGGAGGATCACCTGGGCGGAGCAAGGCCCAGGATAGTGGGGATATTTTGCAGGATGAGACATGTTATTTTTCCTCAGAAACTCGTAATTCTATTCCCGAGAGGTTTTTACAGCCTATTGCGATCTAGATGAATTTCCGCCTATTGTTAAACCGAAGTTAACAAAACCTAGGATTGAAAAGTATAAGTCTATCACCTCCTACGAACAATTCTTTGTTATCCCTAAATGTCCTCTTCAATATCAAAGGTACACCAAGAGGAATGGCGAAAATGTATCCCTTTATGGCCCATCTGTCTCTCAAAAAACGAAATCCCACAATCTCTCTTCCAACAATATCAGGGGAAGTAAAATCCTTGTTAACAATAATGAAGAAGTAGGAAAACCAAAATTCCCTGAAAGGAACTACATATCCCAGAATACTAAGAAGAGAGCTGAGGAGGCATGTAGAGGCAAAAGACAGGCAGGCAAGCCTAGCAGCCTTTAGCGTAATCAGGCAGTTAGCTCTGGGGGCCTGCACCTGAAGCCAATTGCCCCGCCTGAGAGGAATAAAAGGCTGCAGTGCAGCAGAAAAGGGCAGTAGAAAGAAGCTGGTTCAGGAGCTGGAAGGTCAGCAGCAGAAGCACAGCACAAGACTGGTAGTTCACTAGGAAGTGTAACCACAGAAGGAACACTGGAGCGAGTGAAGAGCAGATTCCACCTGCAGGCTCTGAGTTGATCCTGTGCTCACAAATCCTGTTTGGCTGTGGCAGTATTGGAAGAGACTGGGCGAAACTAGTAGTCATTCCAGGTGTGCCTAATTGCTGTTAATGCAGAGCCGAAGTCGTGCATCCACCCAAGGCCTGTGTGCAAAAGCAAGCCAAGGGAAGCTGGAAAAAGGAAGGCTCGCCATTGTTGAGGCTGGATCCGAGACACCTGTGCTGCACAGAGGTATATGTCCCAAGAATGCCTGTAGCAGTAGTAGCAGAAGAAAAGGACATCGGGAAGGGGAAGCAGCCCGCAGCCTCTGTGACTTTGCTGCCGGTGAATGAAGCTCCATACTCCAAAACGCACAAGACTACTTGCCATAAATGTAACCATCTGAATTGATGCTTGCGTGTAAGTCGAAGCAATTAAAGTTGTTTGTGATCGTGGGAAGTAAATTATTACAAAGGGATTTTTATCACACGCTTCTTCACGCAAGATAAAGTGCTCACCTAGAAAGAAAAGCTTTCTTTTTCCCTTTGTTGCACTTAAACTATTACCATAGTGGTTAAATGTCTCCTAGTAAGAGGGAGAACGTTACGAGTAGCATTTAGAGAAGTAGAAGCTGACTTTCTCAAGTGTTACCAGACTGTTCAACATCAAAGAGAGGTTGCATGAATGAAACTGTTTCCCGATCCACATTAAAGCAGTACGCTGCACGAACCGAAGGGAACGCAAGTCTTTAAGTGAAAGATTAACATCAAAGAGAGATGATGCGTACCTAAATTAATTTCTAAAGTGAAACTTAACTCTTGTAACATTCAGAACAATTATCAAGTAGTTTTAGAAGTTGCTGAAGACACAGAAAGAACAAGCATTACCCAAACTCAGACAGATCCTTTCGGAGGTAAAATCCACCCAATTAAGACCTGAACACCGAAGCTTGCAAGGTGTTGAAACTGTTATAAACTCAGAGTCCTCTGATACAAGGCTGACAAGGTTGTCCAAGCCTGGAAGAGTGGCAATACAGCTTTGGGGTAACTACTGGAAGCCAGGAGGTATGCATAAAGCTGGGGAAGGGAGCATGGTGCTAATTGAAATAACTAAACAAGAATCTGTGAAGCTGAGACTGTTGAAGCTGAGAGACAAGCAGTCTAGAAGCCAAGACAGATGTTTCTAGTAGCTGTAAGGGGTGTCCAGTTAAAGTTTCGAATCCTTTTGGTCGAAGGGCAAAAGGATCGAATCAATAGGCCCGAAAACAAAAGGATTGAAATGTTTTTTCTTACAAGTATATTTTTTTTTGAGCTTTCGTATACTTAAAAAAAGGTTGTTTTTAATAAGAAAAACAGGGGTTTGAGGGGGGAACAATAGGACTATTGACTCGATCCTTTTGGCATTCGACCAAAAGGATTCGAAACTATGACCTATAACCGCTGTAAGGCAGACAGAAGAGGCAAAGAGGCTTCCCTTTCTTATGATCCAGAAACGAAGAGTGCTTTGCCTACATATAGAAGTCAAAGAGTCTTGTCTAAATTGCCAATGTATTTTTGAAGTATCAAGTTGCAGCAGAAGCCGTAGAACTGCAGTTGTCTATAATTTTTTCAGAACATTTGTATTTGAATGTAGTTCTAGTAGTAGGAGACTGAGGCAAAGGAGCCTGCTTTCACAGTAACATTGGCAGAAGGGAGTTGCCAAGGAGAAAGCAGCCCCCTTAAAAGAAGCATCCTGGCAGTTATATTAAAGACGCTGCAGAGGGCACAGAAGGAGTATTGTTAATGTAGACATTGTACTTTTGTTTTTAACTTTATCCATTCCACCCTGGAAGGAGATTATGCAGGATTACTATTGATGCTGTTTTCTTTGTGGAACTTGGAAAGGGAACTTTTCAACAAACGAAGAAGGAACTGTTAGCAATAGATTTTTGTTTGATTACACTTTTGTTTCTTTGGAACTTTTCAAGAACTGATTTAAGACTATTTTACCTTGGAAGAAATTGACTTCGGACATTACTGGGGAACAAGATCTAGCCAGGACAAGTAGACATCATCCAAGACACTGGTTATTTGGTAATCTTTCATTTATGTGTTTTTGCTTTGTTTTGATTGTTTTGTTGTTTAGTGTGGGGGCCAGTTTTGTATATGCCAGAAGATGCCCTCTTAGATCCTAGACTAGGTAGGGAATACCCTAGTAGAGTAGGCTTAGTTAGGTTTTCTTTGCAATTTTTGTTTATAATAAAATGTCAAATACTGAGAAAACTACAAGCAGTTGTCAGCCGCATTACTGACCCCTCACAGAAGTAAGGAGGAAGTTACCACCACCTTTGAATCAGAATAAACCACAGTGGAAGTTGAGTTGCTTTTAAGGGAACCCCAAAACAGTGACTGCTGCCTGGTCCACCTTTTAAAGATGCTGAAATGCAACACATCTAAACGTGTTAATACTTGTGGAAACCCAATGACAAATTTCACAAGAAGGTGGTTGGAACTAACCTCAACATTGGAGGAAGCTGTGTGGACCAACACTGCAGTTTTTCTTTATATTTACATGTTTATTAATTTTAAATATAATACAACCTAAGACAAATAACCTGTGCATGAACAAAAATATACATCCCGGATCATCACATAAAGGATTTTAATAACCTATAAAGAGGAGAAATTACAGTTTCAACCCAAACCATAATAACAACAGTCTTACAAATCTAAAAACCTGCCCCATATTTGATAAAACAAGTTCATTTTCTTATCCCTGTGCAGAATTAACTTCTCAAATCTTGACACTTGCTTTAGATCATCCATCCATTCAGAAATCGTCGGTCTGTCTTCACTTTTCCACTTTCTCAATATGATTTGTTTGGCAGAATTTGACGCCCTGAAGAACCAACTCCTCTGTGGAAAAGAGAGATCGTCCACCATGCCATCTTCACCCAAAATTACAGTCGTATAATCAAAATCCACATGCATCAGAAGAACTTCATTCATCTTTGTAGTGACCCCTCTCCAGAAAGATCTTAGCTCATAACAGTCCCAAATCATATATTCAAAAGTCCCACTAGCATGTTTGCACCTCCAACAGGCACCTGAATCAGCTAATCCTCTTGCATGCAAATTTTGTGTTGTCCAAAAAAGAGAATTTTGATCCGTCTACACTGTTCTCCAAGATTCAAAGATGTCATAGCCACATTCTTAGACAGATTCCTCCATCTGCCCTCTGATATCTCTGAGTCAATTATGTCTGACCATTTTGACAGTAAGTCACACTTTGGTTTTTTATACTGATCAAGATTTTTGTACACTTTCTAAGCCATGCCACCTTCAGATTTATATTCTCTCAGCCATATATGCCAACTCTTGCATCCATCCGGGATCTTGTTCACCAGAGCTTTTTTCAGCTTCCTATGCTCCCCCATTGTGCAATCGTTGAGATCTTTAACTATCTTCAATCTTTTAAAGCTGACCCATTTTCCCTCTTCAACTAGATCCTCAAGCCACTGTACACCTCCCAATAGCTAGTTCGTCCAGAAAAGAGGTGTCCCATTCTGCGTAATGTCTGAATTTGACCAGAGCAAAGTAAATCCATAAGCTGAAACATCCTTTTTGCTCTTTCTCCAGAGATCCTTCCAACGTGACCTTACAAAAGCAGTTGGCGGAGATTATTTATATCCGAGTCCATCCACCTGTGGGGAAAAGCGGCGAAGATCTACTGGCTTCTGCCAGTGTCCAGACATCAGAAGAATCCTCTATGAAAGACACCAAATGTCATACCACAAACGCCAAATGACAATTTTCTAAATATGGGACCCCCAGACCGCCACATTCTTGTGAAAGTTGTAGTTTCCATAGTTTTAGACATGGTTGCTTACCCTCCCACAGGAAGGAATTGTCATGACCAACAGGACCCTCCTGGTCCTTATCCCAACAGGCCTTGCATTCCCTGATACTCCCAACATGGGCGTCCAGCGTGACACGCCTTCCGCAGTTTATACATTGGACGTAAAGTATTCTACTAATAGACTGCACCCCCGCGGCTCCGCGCGTCTCAATGCTATTGCCAAGTAGCGATCAGACGTGTGCCCCGTAGTTTGCTGTATTGCTTTCCTGGTTCCTAGCTTTTCTACTTCAATTCCATGCCCCTTTCCCTTTCTTCTTGCTTCCTGGACTTGTGCGCCATCAGCACGTCTTCTTCGTTTCCCTGATCCCCGGATTGCTGCATCCCGGAATCTTAAACACACGCTGGAGTCGGAAGAGACTCGCTCAGCCTTATTCAAGTCCAGGTCTGTCCGCAAGAAGACACCGCCCACGGAGTCCAGCAAGGATCGGTCTCAGGTGAGAAGGGGGGGGGGGGGACTCCATGACAGGAATGGATCAAGCTTTCCATTTTCTTCAGATAGCATGTTTTTATCTGCAAGGGGATCATGCTTAAAACATAGTTAATTCTCGGAGTTGTCGTCATTTTCATTGCATGCACTCTTCCCCATAGACTTAATCGTAACTCATTCCATCTTCTAAAGTCTGACTCCATATTCTGGACAACATGTGATAAGTTCACCTCCATCACTTTAGATACATCTTTAGTCAGCCAAATCCCAAGGTAGAGCATCACCAATAGAAAGCAAAATTCTTCAATGTCAAAGTTGAGCATGATTTTGATGCTGGCAATGCCTCGGACTTCGACCAATTGATCTCATAACCAGAAACCCTGTGAAAAATGTCAATTTGGTCAATTAGCGCTGGGATGGAAGATTCCACATTTTGGACAACCAGCAACATATAATCGGCGTAAAGCCAGACTTTTTGACAGGCTTCTCCATAACGAATACCTTAAATTGCCCTGTCCTCTCTTATCTTCACAGCCAACAGTTCTATTGCAATGACAAATAAAATGGGCGACAAGGGGCAGCCTTGTCTTGTCCTGCTTTTGAGTTCAAATCTGTTTGAGACAAGGCCATTAGTGTTCACACTAGCTGTAGGTAAGGAATATAATAGCCTTATCCGCTCTATCCTATTTTGCCCAAAACCGAAACCTTCCAAGGCTGTCAGGAGATATTCCCACTCTACCCGGTCGAAAGCCTTTTCCGCATCCAACGATAACACCACTACATCTCTCATCTGATCCTTGCTTTCGAACAAAGTCAATAAAAGTCTTCTCATATTATCCGAGACATGCCTCCCTTTAACAAATCCCGTCTGGCTCTGATAAATTATATCCGATATAGAGGCCTCCATTCTCAAAGCTAAGGCTTTCGCAAAGATATTATTGTCTATGTTCAACAAGCTTATTGGCCGATAGCTACTTGATTTGACCAGAGATTTCTCTTCTTTCAGAAAAACGGATATAGATGCAGGTCTCATAGATTCCGGGAGATGACCATCTTTTAAAGATGTGTGTAACATGGCCAACATAAGATGAAAAACCTCTTCTGGGCAGGTTTTATACAGTTCAGCTGGCAAACCGTCCGGGCCCGGACATTTCCCAGAGTTTAAGGTGCCAGCAGCAGTTCAGAGTTCTTCTACACTCAGATCTTTCCCGAGGGAATCTTTGTATTTTGACTTTATAATTTGTAAATGACAACCATTAACAAAATGTCTCACTTCCTCCTGAGTCATACGAACCTCTGAGGAGTATAAATTGGAGCAATATTCCTTGAAAGTATCATTAATTTCTACAGGTTCAAAGGCCATAATCCCATCTCTCTTTTCAATAGCATTAATCGTCCTTTCATTCTCCATGGTTCTTAATCGATGAGCAAGAAGCCGATCACACTTTTCGCCCTTTTCATAGTACTTGCATTTTGTTCTAAATAGGAGTCTTTCAGCCTTTCACGTAAGCAATTCTTCTAGCTTTTCTTTTTTCTTTTGCAGGGAACCAAAAGAGCACCTAGAGAAATTCAGCATGTTTTCTTTTATAAGAGTCTCAATTTCCTCATTAAGCTTCTTAATCTCAGTGTCCTTTTCTTTTTTCTTTTTGCTCGACAAACCTATCAACATTCCTCTCATGTAAGCCTTGAAGGCTTCCCACACATATTCTTCCTTCACTTCTCCAATCCAGTTTTGAGCCACAAAAAACCTTGCTCCCTTTACTATTTTGTCCACAATATCATTGTTATCAAGAAGTGTAATATTCATCTTCCAATTGTTTGACTTAGGTAAAGGAAAAGTAAGCTTAATTTCCAAAGAGATCGATGCATGGTCAGAAATTATGATGGCTTTGATATCACCCCCTGTGAAAGATTGTGTACATAAGCCCGAGGTTAAGAGGAGGTCAATCCGTGAATACACTTTATGTCGTGCAGAAAAGAAGGTATATTGCTTGGCTAAAGGGTTCTGTAATCTCCACACACCTGACAGACTCCAGTCGCCCATACATTTCTTTAAGGCCTCTCTTTTCAAATTATTCGCATTGTCCAAAGTATCGCCACTCTTGTCCATATGCGGATCTAAAGTAACATTAAAATCTCCCTCCATAATAACATTTCTTACATTTACTTTCTACATGAATTGCGTAAGGGACGTAAAAAAACTCCAGTACCCACCATTAGGAGCATATATATATTGCAAATACAGTAGGCAACATCTTGAATTTTCATATTAACACAAACAATTCTTCCATTTAGATCTTTTTCACACTTCATTTCTGTAATCGGAAGATTCTTCCTTATCAAAATGCAAACCCCTCTAGAACTAGATGTGAAGGATGAACAATAGACATTACCAACCCACTCTCTTTTCCACTTTTCAACATCCACTTCCAATAAATGTGTCTCCTGCAACATTGCGACATCCGCCCCTAATTCCTGTAATCTTTGAAAAATCAATTTCCTCTTATTTGCACAGTTAGCGCCATTAACATTCCATTAACACTGCAGTTTTTCTTGATTCACACAACCAAGCTTGCCAAATGTTCTGCCGGCTGTTTAGTGGTTCTACATTTGGTAATGTCCAGGTTTTGTACGTTTTTGATACTCGAGTTCCAAACAAAATCTGCATACTACAAATATCAGCAAAATTACTTATTCTCTGCAATACATAATGCATGTAATCTAGAGCAGGTAGCACTTGACATTTCTCTTGCAGGCAAAAGGTTTTGGCTTGCTGGCAATGGACAGTGCGACAGTCCAGGATGTTCAGCCAAGTAATGGGCTGATCACATCCAGGATTTGGACACTCGTAAGCTCCATATTGGTGCAAGTAACTGAATGTACATCCTCTGTTGCCACAGAGAAGCATAGTTTTTGTAGAAATCCACTGTCTTCAATTAAGGGGACTGTAAGTAGAATGAAGTCATGTACAGGCATGTGGGCATTGCAAATGTCATGCGAGACAGGTTCCCACACAAAGCATCAATTTGACGTATTGCATGTGTCAAAATCTATTGCCAACAAAATCAATGAGGCTGGGAAAAAAGGACTGGAGGACTACTGAAACCATCTCAAGTCCATTAGCAATCCTCTCTGGTAGGGTTCCAAATAGCTGTGAAAGTTCAGTGGGCATACTGTTTGAAAAGTGGCAGGCACGTATCCACCATGCTGCTAACAAACACATGCGAGGAAAACAAATGTTCATGCGTACCAAAATCAACCTCTGAGCAATGAAAATGAGCAGAGGTAAAAAAAGTGCCTGGAGCCCCGGTTCCCTCCTCACAGTGCACTTGTTTTTTTAATCATGGTTTTTATAGAACATTTTACATCTTAGACCATCATCAAACAGATAAATCATAAAATCAAAACCAAACAAACCCAGCAGTGGTACAGTGTTACATTATTACATTTATCAATAGTCCCTTGCATGTACCCACCACCATTGTACTCGTCTTTCTTTGATCATCACACTGCACTTTGAAAATAGAGTGCGGCAAAGTTCTCACAAGACATCCGAAGGGCTTCACCGAGTTTGGCCACACTCGGGATTTGGAGGTTTGCACAATATGAGCCTGAGGTACAGACCCAAAAACTCACATTTTGGAATAGAAGTTATGGAGGTCTGTACATGGCTAGTAATACTTGCTCACAATGATAAAGTAGACAAGCAACAGGTGAAAACTGCTGGTGCTGCGAGCCAATTGCGTTATGATATGGCATTCACAAAAGAAAAAAGGACTGGGTAGCGGAGGCTGTTAGTCTTTAACAAAATGGAGTTTGAGTGACTTCACTTTGACTATGTTGGGGTTTGAAATTCATGGCCTGAGAACTGGTTTTATTTCCCAGAATAGTCTATGCCAAAGAATATGCAACAGTGGAGTGTGTCCGCCAGCGTCTGCCGTTATAGCCAAACTCACAAGCTGATTTAAGAAGAGTTGTGTGGTTAAATAAATGACATTTTGTAATTAAAATGTTTCATATATACATTTCCATTTCCCATAAAAGGATAAAATCACAATTGATACAGAATGTAAAGTTTCCCCTTTAGTTATAAAAATGTGGTAAAGTTGTGTGAAGAGAATGCAAGTCACAAAGAAATTACTCGTTATCTCCTTCTCGACCACTGCATCCCTCTTTCTTCTCTCATTGCTCCTCATCTCCATCCCTCCTCTATCCCTTGCTTGCTCTATCTCTCTCTCCATTTTACCACCTCTCCCCCCTCCCTCCTCACCTTCTTTGTGCCCCCTTTCCCTTTCACTTTCTCCAAGTCTTCTTTGCTCTATCTCCTCCGTCTCTCTCCAAGCATCCCTCCCTCTGTAGCTGTCTTTCTGCTCTCTGTCCCTTATAACTATCTACATCCAACTATAAAATATTAAAATAACATTTGAAAGAATAAAATCAAAAATGCATTATACATAGTGTGATTATTACATTTATATTTTAGTGTGTATTGACACAGTGGTACATAATATTACTATGTTTCTGAGTTAATTGGTGAGTAAAACGTGAGCTTTTGAAGATTATGGAAGGGTGCAGAATTAAGGCTTGGACACAGAGGTGACATGGTTTTGGGTAAAGACGTTTATTTAAAGAAATTGGTAGGTTGGAAAACTGGCTCTCTGTCCCTAAAGCTAAGAGGGGATTCCCTACCTCAAAGAATACGAATGTAAATGTCAGGATGTCAAGGAAAGTACTCTACTTTTCAGTATGTTTAGAAAAAAAGCATTCACACTGGTCCCCACTCCTTTTACAAACCAAGCTTGAAAAATGTCCTTCCGTTCAGCCCCTTCAATCACCTTTAGTACCATTAATGCGAATAGCTTTCCAGCCACACCCAAAAGGGCAATAGGACGGTAACTTTTAGGCTCAGTCCTATTGCCCTTTTTGAATATCGGAACAATATCTGCCCTCCAAGCTGGCGGGATGTCCCTCGTTTTAACCATCTGCTCAAATAGCATCCACAAAAACTCTGCCCATCACTCAAGATCTTCTTTTAGGATCGCATTTGTTAGCCCATCTAAGTCCAGCCACTTGTTTTTTTCATCAACCCAATAATATCTTTATCATGTGGGATTGCCCATTCCTTCACTGCCCATCCTCTTATTATTGCTTCCATGCCTGAAGAAAGGCCTGAAAAGTGCTCAATCCAGTCCTTTTCCACAAGCATATTCGTCTGAACAGCTGCCTGTGGTGTACCAACCCTATTTATCAATTCCCATATTTCCCCAGCCCTTTTTTTGCATATTGCCTTTACCATGCTTTCGGTGTAATGTTGCGACATAACCGCTATCTGTGAACGACGCCAGTTCTTGTATTGCCATTTCCTCTTAATCAAAGCTTTTAGGGCATCTAATATTAGCAGTTTGGTTATTTGTCTCAAATCATGCCCAAGCTGGTTTCTTTTTACAACTACTTCCACATCAAAAACATGTCAGTGATGGAAAACCCTTGTCCCTGGTGCACTATTAGCCTCCACAAAGCTTTGCAAAAAAAGGAGTATAATCAAGCATTTTCATTTTCTCCATCCCATGTGGCTATGCGTTTTCTGTATTGCATTGTGAAACTTACAACTTTATCCTTGGTGATTCTAAGGCGGTTTCTCCCCTGTGTTATTTGTAATTTAGGTGCATATATGAGAAATCACTCAGCAGCAGTGGGTAGGTGGAGGTTCTGTAGCTGGTTACCAAGGATGATTGAACTCAGGTTTAAGCTTCTGTGGACTTAGGGCCTACCAATGCAAAGGGCCAGCCGAGATCATCTTTCCTTGTAGTAATGTCTAGATGCGAGTAGATAAGGTACGGTGGCAATAAAAATGATGCATGTCCATCACAAAGGGGTCAGAGGGGACTGCATTAACAGAGCCTCTTAAGAAATGTGTGTTGTGCTCCAGTGTTCCTCTTTTTAAGTTCTAATGATGCAATCAGTGCAAATGGGTTGGGCATTAGCAACATGGACTATTAACAACTTAACACAACCTTGGTAGCATGCGCAAAATAGATGGATCTAAATGAAAAAACAAGCCGACAATGTTGACTGCAACAAGTTACATACATCAAGTCAGTTTTAAATTTCAGCACATGTGGTTTGAAACATGGAGCAAACAGTACATGTAGAGAAAATTACTGAACCAAAAAATTACATACTAAAATGACACTACCAGCTAACAGTATGCTCGTAGTTAAAAAGAACGGGTGTAAAGCATGCAACATTGTCAAAGAACGGTGTATATAATTCATCAGTAGGTGGCACTCCCGTGATGTAAACCCTGGAACATGGTGTAAGGAAGAAAACTATTGTCGGAAGCTTGCTGACTGAGAAAGAAATATGCAGACAGTAACAACGCTGTTGATTGATGCTAGAAGAACAACTTACTCTCTTACCTGGTAACGTTCTTTCGATGGGATGGTCCGACGACGTATTCCATATCTATGACAGTAATCACCACAGATGTGCTGCTTCGGAAAATTTTCGCTGTCTGCGTCCTGTGTCGATGACGTTGATACGCTGTCCTCGAGGGCCTCCATCAAGCAGACGTCACCGGATGTTATAAGTAGGACGCACGACACCGTAGCCTCAGTTGTAGTTTTTTCCCCCAGAACATGTGGCACCAAATAACTGCCAGTATGACCACAGAAAGCCTTGCGGAAACGTAAGCTGCAATCGCATAAGAAATTCTGTAGCGGGGCAGGTAGGGAGGGAGCGATATGGAATATGTCGTCAGACCATCCCATCGAAAGAACGTTACCACATAAGAGAGTAACTTGTTCTTCGAGGGGATTGGGTCCTCCGACGTATTCCATATCTATGACAGACTCCCAAAGCAGTACCAACGTATGGAGGAGAGAAAATGAATTTAGAATATAGACATTTAGAATGTCCAATCAAATTGCAGAGTAAAGGACCGCCTTGCCAAAGGCCAGATCCTGCCCATGGATGTAATCTAGGGAGTAGTGTCGCACAAAAGTATGGACCGAAGCCCAAGTGGCTGCTTCACAGATGTTTCAAATAGGAACGCCCCTCTGCAGGGCAGTAGAGGCAGCCATACCCCTAGTAGAATGGGCCTGTAAGCCAACCGGAGGTTGCCAAGTGGTTACATTCAGAAATTGCCAAGATAATCCATCTAGACAAAGTCTACTTAGTAACAGCTTGTCCCAAACGCCTTCCAGCGTAACCCCTAAAGAGCTAATCGTCCACTCTGACCTGGGACATGCGTGAAATGTAGAAACCTAAAGCTCTCCTAGGATCCAACCTATGGAGCCTCTCCTCTTACTTACCAGGATGCGGAGGAAGATAAAATGCCGGAAGAAAGACCTTCTGGCTTAAATTAAATTCCGAGACAACTTTCGGAAGAAAGGAAGGACGAACTCGAAGGACAACCCTGTCCTTATGAAACAGTGAAGGGTGGCTTAACTGAAAGTGCCTGCAACTCACTCACTTTGCGAGCGCAAGTGACCTCAACTAAAAATACAGTTTTAAGGGTTAACAGTCTCAGAGGACAAGAATGTAAAGGCTCAAATGGAGCACCCATTAGGAATTTTAGAACAAGGTTCAAATCCCAACCAGGCACCTGGAAAGGTGATGGCGGAAACACATTAGTGAGCCCTTTGAGAAACTGAGAAATTAAAGGAATTTTGAAATAAGAACACTCCTCGGTCGAGCGCTTATATATGGACAGCGCCGCCAGGTAACCTTTAATGGTACACACTTGTGGGCTAACGAAAGCAAAAAAGACAGAACCAAAGGAATGTCACATGAAAAAGGATCCACATTCTTAACCCTGTTAGTTACAGAACTTTCTCCAACGGCAACGGTACAGGGACTTGGTTGCAGGCCGTCTGGCCGAAAGCAACACCTCCATCACGTCTTCAGGGAGGTCCCAATCCTTATACCTCAACCTTTCAGAAGCCAAGCGTGAAGGTTGAGGGATCTGACCTCTGGATGGAGAACCTGACCCCCCCCTCCCGTGAGAGCAGATCGTCTCAGTAGGGAAGACGACGTGGAGGGCAGATGGACAAGTCGAGTAGGTCCGGGAACCACGTTCTCTGGGCCCATGGCGGAGCAATGAGGATCATCCGGGAGCCGAATCTCTGTAACCTCCGCAGCACTTGCGGGATGACGGGGACTGGAAGAAACGCGTACAGCAGTGGGAAGGACCACTCCACAACGAACGCTTCTCCTAAGGCTCCTCTTGGAGGAAATTCCCGCAAGCAGAACCTTTCCCACTTCCGGTTGACACTGGAGGTGAAGAGATCCACTTGAGGGGTCCCCCAAAGGGTGAAGATCTCCAGGAGAATCTCCTGAGCCAGCTCCCACTCGTGAGAGATCACGCTCTGCCTGCTCACAGCGTCCACCGTCTCGTTTTCGTCTCCGGCCAGATGAACTGCTGAGATCGAAATTTCCTGCTGGATGGCCCAGAACCAGAGCTGCATCGCCTCCCTGCACAGAGGAAGTGACCCTGCCCCCCCCCTTTTGTTTAGGTAGAGCATGGCCACTGCGTTGTCCATCAGAATCAGGACATTCTTTCCTCGCACAGTTGGCAGAAAAGACTTCAGGGCAAGCCTGACGCCCCTCAGCTCCAACAGATTGATATGGAGTCTGGACTCCGACAGAGACCAACAACCGCTGACTGTCAACTTGTTGGCATGAGCTCCCCATCCCGTGAGGGATGCATCCATCACGATCGTCACCTCCGGCCAGGGTAGCCAAAATGGAGCCCCCCTCATCAGATTGCCATCGACAGCCCACCACAGAAGGTCCTGGGCAACCGAGGGCGGCACCTGAACGGGGTCCGACATCCTGCCAGAGGACTGGGACCACTGCATCTTGAGAGCCCATTGCAGAGATCTCATCCGCAACCTGGTCTCTGGCACCATAAGAATGCAGGATGCCTTGAGGCCGAGCAACCTCAAGAACTCGAACGCCGGGAGACTCTGGACATGCTGAAACTTGTGCACCATCTGCTGAATGTGATGAGCCTTCACCTGGGGAGGAAAAGTGTCTAGCACTGCTCTGATGTACTGGAGCCATTGAGTTGGCACCAAGTGCGACTTCTTTAAGTTGAGGGAGAAGCCCAGCTTGTGAAGGGAGTGGCAGGTGACGGACGGATGATCCAGGACTTGCTCGGGAGAGCGCGCCCTGATCAACGAATCGTCCAGGTAGGGGTAGACGTGAATCCCCCTCTTTCCTGAGATACGCTGCCACCACCACCATGAGCTTGGTGAAGACCCTCGGGGCGGAGGTCAATCCAAACAGCAGGACCCGAAACTGAAAGTGCGAGTCGCCAACCGCGAACCTCAGGTACTTCTTACGCTTGCGATGGATCGGCACATGAAAGTAAGCGTCCCTGAGGTCGAGAGACACCATCTTGAACTTGTCCTTCCTGAGGAGCTTGTTCAAACCGCGCAAGTCAATGATGGGTCTCAATCCCCCCCGTCTTTCCTTAAAATAAAAAAAATAAGGGGAATACAATCCCTTGTTCCTCTCCGCTACAGGCACCAGTTCTATGGCGCCTTTCTCCATCAGGGATTGTATTTCCTGCGCAAGGAGCGGATCCGGGCTCTTCACAGAGAGATTCCCTGGTGGATTGTCGTGAGGCCTCTGCCAGAAAGGAAGACAGTAGCCGTGGGCTATGATCTCCTTAACCCACACATCTGAAGTAATGGCATGCCACTCTACATGATGCTGTGCCAGCCTTCCCCCAACCGGCGAACCATGGGACATGGCCTCATGACTGAGCTGAAGCGGCTGCGGCAGTGCCTGAGGGCAAAGAACTGCCTGAGCGGCTTTGGCACCTCTAGTACCCTGTTTTCCACCTCTGGTACTCTTACGGTGGCCCCTTTGACTTGCAGCTCCTCTCGATTTACCAAAAGATGAGCAATATCGAAAGGAACCTTCCCTCCATTGTTGTCCCCTAGGACGAAAAGGCAGAGGTTAGCGAACTGCAGCGCTCAACGACTTTGCTGCAGCTTTGGAGGTCTGCAACCTCTCAAGGCTCTTGTCAGCCTAGCTGCCAAAAAGATGTTCACCATCAAAGGGCATGTTGAGGAGCAGAGCTTGCACATCTGGAGCAAACCCAGACTTCCGCAACCACACAAACCTGCGTATTACGGTGCTCGCCGCCATGGACCGGCTGAAACAAACTGCCATGTCCAGACCCGACTGAATGGACTCACACATGGCATCCTTGCCATCCTGCACAATAGCAAGAAAACCATCCTGTTCCTCCCCTTCGGGAATATGTTCAGCCACTAACGAAATACAGTTCCACAGAGTGTGCGTGAAACGTGACAAGGCACACACAGAGTTGGCTACCTGTAAAGCCATACCCCCTGAAGAAAACACTTTCTTCGCGCAGCCATCAAAACGCTTGTCGTCCCTATCAGGAGGGCTGGTAGGGTATGACGCCTGCTTTGTGGGGCCGTAGCCGCCTGCACCACCAAACTCTCCGGAGTGGGGTGTGTGGTCAAGTAGCAGGGGTCGCTACTGGCTGGGCGGTATTTTCATTGCAAAGACTTGCTCACTGCCGGGAGACTCTCCAGAGCAGTCCAAGATGCTGCCACCCTTCTCTGCAAGGCCATATGGAAGGGTAGTACCGGGTCAGTTGGTGGACTTTGGTCGAGGATATCCGTCAGGTCATCCTGCAGAAAATCCACTGGTGGCGCCGACCACCCCAAGTATTCTGTGACCCTCGACATAAGGCGCCGGTACGAGGACTCGGCATGGTTGCCAGGCTCAGGCCTACCAAACTTCACCTCCGGAGAGGTGTCCAGACCACTAGCGTCGTGCAACGACTGACGCAGGTCTTCAATCTGGCTATGACCAGACAAAATCTCGTCAGGTACCTCCTCAGGAACCATACCTTCCTCCGACCCCTCATCCACCTCAGAAATATAATCCAGAGGCTGGAATGAGGGCACAGAAAAAGGGACAAAGATATTTTTAGCCTTGGCTAGAGCCTTTCTAGGGGGTTCCACCGTGCCATGGGGTACCTCCGACAAAGCAGCCTTGAAAGGCGTTGATGGAATCGGCGTGGCCGTCGAGCGTGGCGCCGACGACTGACACAGTCCTCGAGGGCGGAGCCTCGAGAGAGTCCCTCGACGACCTTGGCGCCGAAAGCGTCGATGTCTTCTTCGAAGACCTCACTGGCTCCGACGGTCTCGAGGGCGTCGAGGACCAGGACCTGGAACGGGCATGTCTAGAGCGACCATCCTTGTCCGACCGGGACCTCGAAGGTGCCCGATGATCGCGACGACCGCTCGAGCCCGAAGGCATGCGAGTGGCGTCTCTAGCGCGGTCACGGTCGGCGTCTTTCGACGACGCGGACGGACCGCAGCCCTGCGACTGAAAAATCATCAACATCTCCTGCCGAAATGAATCCCATTCCGCAGGAGTGGAATGCTTGTTGGGACAAGTGTCATGATGCCTACCCCCGGGCAGCTGGACCAAGCCCATTCGCCCCAGAGGCAGGCATCCGGACATCTGTTTAAACCTCAGAAGCCCTGGCTAGGGGCTATCTGGGTTCAGTCCTGGCGCCTTAGGCGCCAGGCTCATAGTAGAAATCAGTCCTGGCGCCTAAGGCGCCAGGTTCATAGTCATCATTTACCTCAGGCAGACCATGCTGCACATGCATCCAGGCCAACTTGAGGCCTGGAGGGACTATTTTTCCACAAGGACTACTTTTCACTCGGGTGTGGTTCTAGGGACTTCTTACCTGGGACTACTTTCAAAGCTATTTAAACCACGCCCGATCTTCAACACACGCTTCCCGTTATTCTGCATTTAGCAGCGTGACGCTCACCGTGTCAGCAAACCTGCTTCCAGCCTTCTGCCACGCCCGCCTCGAACACGGAGCCCCTAGGAGAGAAAGGAAAATAGAAGAAGAGGTTAGATTACAGACTTTAATCTGATTCCTCACCTGATTTCGGATCCTGCATCACTCCGAGCCTGAAGGGACATTCTTCCGGCACGCGTCGCATCCCAGCTACAGCGCCGCTCCATTTTCATCAGCCCACAGCATCTCCAACTCGGCGCTGCCTCCGTCACTTTTTCGGTGATTTTCAACACCTGGGGAAAAGACAAAAAAAAGCAAGGTGAGCCTAAAGAGACTAAAAAGACAATCACTTATATTACAAGACTTACCTGATTATCACCGGAGGCTTTATCCTTCAATACGCCGCATCTAGGAAAAAAGGAAAAGACAGTGAGCAATTCTCACGCACCTTTACAGGACAGTTTGGGTAATACAGACTCTTACCTGAACGCCGCCAGCAACCTCCAGACAGAATTTGCCGCCGCAAATCAACAGGGAGTGCAAGAGTGAACTTTGGACATTTTGAACTCTTTAAAAACTTGGCAAACTCAGGACTCAATAATCATCCAGAAACCCAACACCTAAAACCAGTGCAGTAACTGGTATCTACGCGCCTCTGCATGCCACGCAGGATGGAGAGCTCACCAATCAAAAATATAAGGTGAGAACACTGACCAGGAATATCAGAGGTGGCAAGTGGGGAGAACGGGAGCAGGGAGGGGGGATCTGCATTCACACCCACGGGGCTAAATACCTTTCTCCATCTACAGGAGAATATTTCTACGAGTCAAGCTTACAAGAATGAGGGGGTCCGTCTAGACGGTCATCTTTGCCCTACGTTTCACGCTGGTGGAGGCCGCAGCTGTCCGATCTATGCCCCTGTGGGAACCAGGTGAGCGTAACAACAAGCTAGCCGCTGACAGGCGGAGTCCTCGGACGAGGATGGGGAAGGGGAAGGCGACCGATGCCGGCGCTTCTGTGAGTGCCTCGAAGAAGCAGAGGAATGGCGCGACCTACTCCTGGACTGGGACCCCCCCGGACTTAAGCCGACAATGCGGAGAGTCGCCCCTCGAATCGTCCGTCGAAAGCCCTGTGGATCTCGACTTCCGGGGCTTGGCCACCTTACCTACAGAAAGCTTCTTCTTACGCTCCCGCAAGGCCTTCGATGTAAGCGACTGGCAGTCTACACAGTCATCCGTGTCGTGGTCCTCCCCGAGGCACCAGAGACAGGCATCGTGCAAATCTGTCAACGACATCTTGGACCCGCAGTCCCAACACTTCTTAAAACCCGGCTGCGGGGTGGAAGAAGACGAAGACATCATGGAAATCTTCACAACGAACAGGTTCGAAGAACCGAAAGAACAGAACTCAGAAGAACCGAGGCGCGCCGAGACCTCCAAAGCGAACACGTTTGCGGAAAAAACGGAACTGAGGCTACGGGCGTTGTGCGTCATACTTATAACATCCGGTGATATCGGCTCGACGGAGGCCCTCGAGGACAGCGTATCGACGTCAGCGAGGCAGGACGCAGACGCCGAAAATTTTCCGAAGCAGCACAGCTGTGGTGATTACGGTCATAAATATGGAATACGTCGGGGGGCCCAATCCCCTCGAACATTAAAATACTGAGCACGCTGCACTACTGCTACCTAGAGGCTTCATGGATAGTGCAGTATCATCACTATAAACAAAGTGTTCCTGTAGAGGCACACCCGCCAGGTCTAGTAGAACTAAAATGATACACAACCTGTCAAAAAAGTACCTGCATATGCGAGCGGGAGAGGGGATTTTGGAGGCCAGCTTCACCCCGTCTCATTCTTAACTCTTGAGAGTTAACAATCTGTAAGTCATTTACTAATGATAGCATGTTTCTAGACACAAACATATAATCTAACATCGCCATCTGGGTTCCTCTCGCCCATGTTGGCTTACTCGGCATGTCCCCATGCATGTACATATTCAAAATATTTAAGTCTCTAGACTCCATGGCTCTCAGCCAGGTCAGACCCCTTTTTCCGTCCGGTTTGACTCCTGCAGCAGTTCATCCTCATCTCTACAGGCTATATATAGATCCCCACATAAAACAATCATATGATTGTCCAAATTGATGTAACCCTCATCTATCAGATGTAGTACTCCTTCGACAAATCCCTCTTCCCAAATTACAGTACGGCTCCAGTATAAGTTAATAACTGACGCAAATACACACTCATATCCCACCGCAGCTCAACCATCTGCATAAATGGGTTTGGGTTTCTCGTCTCACCTATAGTTAGTCCTATACCATTTCTTACAGTCAACAATAAGCCACATGAAGTTCTCCCCTTAGTTGCCTTTTTTGCCATGTTTATGATTGTTGTGAACAGGTCCCGCAAAGGATTAAAGCACAGTCAGGCCTCCTGAAGACATATTAAATCATGATCCTCAAATTTGAAATCTCCCCGTCCAAATAAATGAGAGTAGCCTCTCGTGTTCCAGGAGACCATGGATGTACCAATCAGTTCCTCATTGGACAACTTGCTAGCGCTTGTTATTTGACACTAATGCTTCTGCCAACCAAGACCATGGCACCTCAGGCACTACTCCAAAACCCAGCAAAGGAGCCATTAACACATTCCTGTTGTGTCCACTATTTCCCAGATATGTCACTCTTCGTGGGCATTCATTTCTTACCCACGGGTCAACTCTCCCCTCTTCAAAATGGCCCCATTCTTTTTCACTCCTCAAATGGGCACCCTTTCCATTAATAGGGCCACTCAAAACATGTTCTCTTGCATTATCATCTATATGTTCATTCTTACATCTCTCTAATTGCAATTCATGGGTAATAGACATGATGTCGAACCGGCAATAGGCATGGGGCTGCTTCTAGGAGTGTCAGCTTCACCAGATGTCAATTTAAGTCTAGTGAAACTCGGTCTAAATGCTCGTCATTCAAAAATTCAACCAAATGCATGTCTGAAGCAAATTGATCTTAGTTTAGGAATGTCATTTAACAACTCCAGAACATTTTTTCAGGTTAGAATTAGATCATCCAGCACATCTACTAATCTCTATCTACAAAGATTTATTTTGAATTTCAGCGCGTTCTTTGCCGCACTTCTTTCCCTTGCTGCCCAGTGATCTTCGGCCTCGTGTGCTGGGTTCTGCTAATTATTCTGTGCATTACTTGCTATCTCGCGGCTTGTACAAGATGGCTGCCGCCTTTTCTCTCCCTACAAAGGCTGCCTGACTATGTCTCCCTGCACAGTGATTGTGCCTTGGGGTAGCTAAAGTGCCCTATTGGGGACCGGGAGGCTTTAGCCGGCACCCTAATTCAAAGGCCCACTTTCTAAGGCCCTGTCTGCTCCCTCTTTGCTGTATGAGGACTTCCTGCACCCTCTCACGAAAACACTGAGGTTGCTGCTCCCAAAATTTTCAGAAGAGCCTTAACTACTGTCCCTTTTCTCCTCGACAGCAATAGGTTAGTCTCCTCTCACTCGACACTCTCCTACCCCTCTGACTTTCGCTCCCTTTCGCCATCCCACCTGATATCCCACTGTTACAGTCTGTGATTGCACTGTGACTTGTGCATACTGCTGCCAATTTGAATTTAGCTTTGTTTTCAACTGCTGTCGCCAATTTGAATTTAGCTTTGTTTTCAACTGCTGCCGCCAATTTGAATTTAGCTTTGTTTTTAACTGCTGCCACCAATTTGAATTTAGCTTTGTTTACAACTGCTACTGCCAATTTGAATTTAGCTTTGTTTTCAACTGCTGCTGCCAATTAGAATTACGGTTCGTTTTCAACTGCTCCTGCCAATTTGAATTTAGCTGTGTTTTCAACTGCTGCTGCCAATTTGAATTTAGCTGTGTTTTCAACTGCTGCTGCAAATTTGAATTTAGCTGCGTTTTCAACTGCTGCCGCCAATTTGAATTTAGATGCATTTTTCAGCTGCTGTTGCCAATTCAAATTTAGCTTTGTTTTCAACTCTACTGCCAATTTGAATTGTGATGTACCCTTGTGGTTGTACTGTGTTCTTTTTCTCTTTAACTTGGTTGGCCCAGTGACTGCATTGTGCTACTCTGCCCCGCTGTTCCTATCCTGATCCTACACCACTGCTACCCTCCTCTCTCTCTCTCTCTCTCTCTCTCTCTCTACTTCAACCATCGCACTCTCTGTTTCTCCTATCCTCTCTAACTGTTTCTCCATCAACTACCCTTCCCTTCTTGCTAAGTCTGGCAGGAAGAAGTTCAAAAAGGATATCTTGGTCTCTAACTCTGGTCTCCCTATTTCTGATACCTATACCAGCACATCCTCTAGACAGACCCTCATCAGCATCCTCTTTGTCGTTCCCCCGCCAGATATATGGACTCTTCATATGGTCTCTGTGCTCTCTCCCTTCTCCCATTAAAGGTGGCACCCGCTGGGAGGCCCTCCTGGCCCCCTTCCACTCCTCTAAGGTCATCATTAATGTCTACCTGAATGGCACCGTCTTGGTCCAAGGCCCTCAGTACAACCTTCGCTCAGCTTCCTTGCCTCCCCCCTTGCACTCTCCTCCTTCCTCTCCTGCCCCCCTTGGGCTCCGTCCACACCTCTTCCTACACCTCGCAGGGCATACCTCTGATCTGTACCCCTCCCCGGAAGTCCTTCAAGGATGGCAACCTTCTCCACATTGCCTCTCTCAACTCTCGCTCTGCCGTCAAACACTCCTCTGACATCTGCCGCTTCCTTGAAGAACTTGACCTGGATGTCCTCGGTCTCACCGAGATACAGTTCACGGCCAGCTCTGTCAAAAGCTTTGACACTCTCCTCTCTGATGGCTACAAGATCCTCTCCGCACACAGATCCAACCGTTCCAGAAGGGGTGTAGCCCTGATCTTCCCAGAGTGGATTCCTGCCTCTGTCATTCCTATGCAGGCCTACTCCTCTTTCGAATGCCTTGTCTGCAGGCTCTCTCTCTCTCCTGGCCATTCTCTTACCGTGGCTACTATCTATCGGACACCTGGCCAGGTCACCTCCTTCCTCTGAGTGGGCTGACCTCTCCTACTCCCTCCTGGCATCAACCACAACTCCTCCTTCTTCTTCTTGGGGCCCTCAACAGCCATCTGGATGCTCCCTGTAGCTCCTCTGTACTCTTTTGCGACCTGTGCTATTCTCTCTCCCTTTCTATTCTCCCCTCTGGCCCGGCTCACACTGCAAGGAACACGCTGGATGTTTTGATCTCCTTTAACCTCCCCCCTCTCCATCCCTCTGACCACTCCTCTCTCCTGGAGTGATCACTCCCTCCTTTCCTCCCATCTCTCCCTCTCTCCCGTTCAGGCCAAGCCAACTACAGCATTGCCACCTACCTTCTCGGTCATCCGACCCATGAAGCGTGTGTCAGTTGATGCTTTTGCCGCCACTTTCTCTCCCCCCCCTCCTCATCTGGCTGACTCACATCCTGACACAGCCCTTTTCCATGCTCTACTCTTCCATCTCTGATACTCTTGATGTTCTTGCCCCGGTCATGAGGATACGCTTGAAGCCCAAAGCCAAGTGCAACTCTTGGCATGACTCCAATTTAGCTACTCTTAAATGTAGGGTGGCTGAAAGGAAATGGCAGGCTTCTTCTACAGCCTCTAACAAGCTGGCCTGCTCCAAAGGCAATACCAGCTGCTTGTCCGAACTAAGAAGAGAGCCCACATCCAAGCCTGTGTCTCTACGGCATCTAACAACTCGGCCAAAACTCTTTAAAATCTGCAAAGAGCTGGCCAACCCCGCTGCTGTCTCTACCTCTCCTGTTGACTCCCAGGCCCTTTGCATGGCCCTTGCCTCTCATTTCATCTACAAAACCCAGGACATTTTGTCCACCCTCTCAAACCCTCCTCCTCTTCCCCCTTCTGTCTCTGCTACCGCTGGCCCTCCTGCAGCCAACCCCCCTCCCACTTTCTCTTCCTTTCCTATGTTCTCCCCTGATGAAATTTACAGACAAGTCAGATCTTTGAAAGTCTCGTCAAAACAGGTTCTTTCCTGTTCGTCCAAAACCATCAAGGACCACATTGACACCCTTGCTCCTGCTCTGGCCGACTTCTGCAACCTCTCCTTCACCTCTGGAGCCTTCCTCCCCCCTTTGAAGCACTCTCTTGTGCACCCTCTTCTCAAGAAACCAACAGCCGACCCCTCATGCCCGGCTAACTATCGCCCGATCTTCATCATTCCTTTCCTGGGCAAACTCCTGGAAAAGCTGGCCATCTCCCAGCTTAATCTTCACATTGATTATGTTGGTTATCTCCATGACCATCAGTCTGGCTTCAGAGCTGTCGGAAGCACGGAAACAGCTCTTCTGAACATCCGTGAAGACCTGCTCTCCAACCTCGACTCTTAACATCCCTTCTGTCCTCATCCTACTTGATCTCTCTTCTGCCTTTGACACGGTCAACCATGCCCTCCTGCTCAACCGTCTCTGTGATAACCTGGCTATTACCGATCAGGCCCTGGCCTGGCTGACCTCTTTCCTCTCTTATCGACCCTCCCAGGTCCAACTTGCGTCCTTCCTTTCCTCTATCTCACTACCGGTGGTGTTCCCCAGGGGTCTAACCTCTCTCCCTGGCTTTTAAACCAATACCTGGCACCTCTCGCCCATCGCATTGCCACTCTCTGCTCCAACTTTCAGTGCTATGCGGATGACACTCAGCTAGTTTTAAGGCTTCCCTCTGCCACCTCTTCTCCTTCTCTCATCTCTGTCTGTCTGCTATCCAGGAGTAGTGTCCCATCAGTGATCTCTGCCTTAATGCCAGTAAGACGGAGATCCTCATCATCGGCACACCTGCACCCTCCTTTCCTGCGACTCTCTGGCCGGCCTACCTTGGCCCTCTTCCTGCTCCCACCTGTGAAGTTATGAACCCCAGGGTCATCTTCAACTCCACACTCTCCATTTCTCATCACATCTCTGATCCAAGAAGTCAAACTACCAACTGCACCTCCTCAGAGGTATTCTTCCTTTCCTCTCCTTCCCCCAGAAGCTCACCCTCTCTAGAGCTATGGTTCTCTCTAGGTTGGACTACTGCAAAAGCCTCTTTCTAAATCTGCCTTCTTCTACTCTCCGCCCTCTGCAATTCATTCAGAACAGGACTGCAAGAGTGCTCCTTGGCCTCAAGCCCTGGGATCATAACTCTCCAGCCCTGGAATCTCTTCATTGGCTCCCAGTGGCAGCAAGGATTAAAATCAAGACCCTTTGCATTGTCCAGAAGGCTTTCTGGGGCCTGGGTCTACATTACCTTAAACTCTCCCTCTGTAAATACCTTCCTACTCGAGCTCCTACACCTCCAACTCCCTCAGGGTCAGTCACTTCACCAAGCAATGAGTTGGGGGTAGATCTCTTTCTTCGGCTGGGGCCTCCCTCCGGAACAGCCTCCCTGCCTCTCTGAAACTTGAGTAGAGCCATCTTCGGTTCCCAGAAGCACCTCAAGACCTTCCTCTTTGCTTCTACCTTTGCTCCTCCTTTCCCTTGCTGGTCTGTTGCTTCGGCACCGGGCCGTGGTTACCCTCTGATTTCTGGGCCCAGGGCCCTGCCCACCCTAGCCATACACCCACACTGCCTCCTGGCAACCCTTGCAACTGGGTCTGTAAATGCAACGCTACAGTCCCCTTACCTGCACTTATCAGACACCCTTTGTCTGCGCTGTAACCATGCACTTGCCACCTTGCTGGCTACACTACCAGTTGTTGTTATCCATTTCTCTGCACTTTCCACTCCTCCCCTCCCCCTTGCACTTTTCCCCCCTTCCCCCTTCCCTGCACTTACACACTCTCAATCTCACTGGGCCTAGTAGATCGTTGTTGTTTCCTCCCTTGCCTCGTAGCGCTCTGAAACACTTGTGTGTGAGCGTGCTACAAATAAAATATATCATATCATATATCTCCAAAGCATTCACTTGCCTAAATCTCTGTCATCAGCTTCATCCGAACACCGCAACCCCTTCCCCTTGAACCCAGAGTGGTCCTGATAGAATCAGTTTGCCTTGACAGTGCATGCTTATCATCCGCTCTTTGCTGAGCTAAAGTAAAAAATGGCGGGGAGAATTTCTCCAGATCTCATGTCACTTCACCTTCTCTCTGGGTGATATTAGCACCAACTTCATTATGCATCTCTGTTAGTTATTCTCCAAGGACTGTATTTCCCGCTCATGATAAAGTTAATTCTCCATCAAGAGGGTGCTAGAGGGCCACCCAAGATGGCCGCTTCTTAGCGAGCTCCCGAGGGAGCCCAACAGTCCGAGGTGCCGTGCAGCAACCCGAGGCCGCGCGGAGGCCCGACTGGCAGGGCCCCCCTGCTTCCAGCAGAGTCCCCTGGGGAGCGGGTCGAGTGATCCGGAGTCCTCCCCCACTCCCCGCCCCCTCGCAGTGACATTATCGTAGCCAGAAGCCCCGGACCGTGAGGGCGGCGATCCCCAGCGGGCCGCGGTGTACGCCCAGGAGGAGGAGACCCCGCCAACAACAGCTGCGGAGGGAGGCGAGAGACGAGACGCAGCGGTGCGCTTCTCCCCAAGGCCTCCCACTCCCTCTGCCCTCTCCTCGCTTGTGAAGGAGGGAGTGCGCAGAGGGGTGCAGGGGCTGTGGTCGCCGCCCCCCCCAAGCCAAAACCCTCAAGCGGATGCCATAAGAAGACCGGTGGAGCCTGGCAGCGGACACCCCTCCAGTGACTGGATACACAGGTACAGCGCGTGTTTGCTCTGTACGGGCCTGGGCCCCTGCGCCCCTGCTTAGATTCCCACTGCACCCACGCAACCTACCTCTCCAAGGCGAACTCCTGCGCTCCAACCTGCCCTCCCATAGGATGCAACAGCAGCATAAAGCCACACAACGTTGGGCCATCCTCTCCTGAATCAGGCGAAGCTAAGTGACTCCCTCTGTTAGGCAGAATCATGTGCAGTTCCCTTAGAGAACACTGCAAAAAGATTAAGACTACAGGAGTAAGCAGTAAACCCAATTGGTACCAGTCTGCACCACCCAGATTTACCTGGTAGCTGTGGCTGAGCAGTCAGACTTCTCTCAAGAAGAGTAGGGCAGTATATAGAGTATACACAATAGGGCTAGAAACACAGTAGAGCAAACAAACACTGACCAGAGCTTTGTATAAAAAGTATATAATTATTTATTTAAAACACACTTTAGGAAATATACTACCACTCGAAATCAAAAGCAAGTTAAAACACAGTCAGGTAAAGTATACACACCTCCCTTGATAACTATTAGACAAGTCAGAGTTAAAACCACGATTTGTTAAAACAGATGTGAGCGCGTAACCTGGTGGCACTCCAATAGTTCAGTTAAAGGGAGAGAAAAAGGCAGAGCATAGAAATAAAACAAGTCCCAACACTTTTAAGAGGTCTCAGCAAGACAATAAAGGCAGTATACACTGTAGAGCCAAAGTTCATAGGCCAGGCCCACTTTAAATGGAGCAAATCGAAATGTGCCCAGGATCACACAGTTTAAAATGCACTAAAAGTCTTTGCAGAATGTTCAAAAGAGGTTGGGGCGATTCAAGAAGGTAAAGTTAGAAGGTCTGGGGCCAACCCAGTTGGAAAGCCAAGGATTTAAGGGTCACCTTTGGCAAACCGAAGAAAGGGAGGCCAGGCAGGGCACAGTACCTTAAAGAAAGAGGAAGCTCCAGCGGTGGCAGTTGTTCCTGGCAGTGGTTGCAGTTCGTGGTTTCGACCAGTGGAAGAGAGGATCTCATCGAGGAGGAAACGTGGAGTTGTTGCGCTGCACAGAGATGAAACCATCCGCGGAGTTCATCAGTAAAAGGTGCGTTACTTTTATTTGCGGTCAAAGTGGTGAAGCTTGGCTATCCGGCCGCCGGGGTGCTTGGCACGGGCGATTCGACCAAGAGACGTCTTTGGAAGGTGAAAGGGGCGAACAGGTTTGTCCCACCAGCTCAGAGGAACAAGACTTGTCCAGCAGAAGATCTTCTCTTGTCATTCGAAAGTGGTGAGTTTGTTGCAGCAGGGCTTCACCGGTGGTGTCGTCGTTGCATATGGCTGAGCTTCTTCCCTCTTTGGATTCTTAGGTCCTGTGGCGACTTCTGAAGTTCCAGTCCCAAAAGCCCTGCTTTTATGCAGAAAAAACCCCATTCAACAGCCTAGCTGTCACTCAAACATGCTAAGTGGTGAGCTGGGCGGCTGACCACTGGGCCAATCAGAATAGAGTGTGACTTGGGTTCCTAAGGCAACTCAGTCCAGGGTGCCAATTCCCCTCCCCACCCATCCTGTGGAACCCAGACAGAGTGGCACCATTTGCAGGGATTCTGTGGAGAAGCCCGCCAAAAAGTGGAACAAAGGGCTCGACCTTGGTCAGAGTTACAGAGACAGACACGAACGCCATTTTTGAAAAGAGTTCTGGCAAAAAGACCCAACCGTTAATTTAATATTAAATAAATAAACCGGCGGTATCTTTAACATTGCACCAAAAAGTGGTGCGTTTAAAATCAATGGGAAAATCCCATAGGAAATATTCAGGTGGAATATTTTGCGTGGTAACCACTGCCACCAGCCAGAAACTCGACAAGGGGGGACTGGACAGTGCCCCCTTGGAAACAGACCCAGGGGCAATCTAATTAACCCCTTCCAGTACTTCCACAATATGATGGTTTGTACTGGTTCTGTTCACAATTTTGGACTAGTAAAGTCAATGGTGACTTTACATGCCCTGGGAGACAGTAGTCAGTCCCAGGGTATGGAGTCTGTGTTTGGGGGTCACTATGACACCCTGTGTTACTGCACTCAGGGTGCTGTGTAACACATACACAAAAAATATATGATACCCTATGGCGTAAAGGACCCCATAGCCCACAAGCATACAAATAGTCAGAGACATGCCTCAAATCATGCCCAAGAGTGGGAGTAAAAGAGTCTCACTCTTAGCAGGAGAAAAAAACAAACCCCAAAAAATCCAGCAAAGCTGCTGGGGGACTCACTAGGTTTGGGAAATTAGCCTTATAAGAGAATCCTCCCTAACACCCTTGCACCCAGACCTCCCTCCTCATCCGCATGAAAAAGACCTCTGAGCCTACCCTCCAAAAAACAGCGCACTTCCAGCAAAGAACCTTACTCCGAGGCCCTGATCCTTTCTGGGAACCGCAAGCCTACAGGGCAAACCTGAACTATATGCTGCACCCTGCCACCTAACCCTGAAGGGCCTTGGCACAACCGGCAGCAGCCTCCGACCAGTCCACTGTCCATTCCGACAGAGACACCACCGGTGCTCTGATATTCAGCGGCGAACCCCACTTGCCACGCAAGGTCACCCCCAGCCACCCAAATCCAATGGGTAAAACGGACAGATCCCAAAGGAAGCTGACCTTTGAGACTGGAACAGTCCCCAAAACCCCCAGACTCCAAGAAGATCCAGAACCCCCAATGGCCAACTATCGGAAACCTCCGCCGCCGACATCAAAGGACTCCTCCTCGATCTAAAAGCCGGTATTGGAAGCCTAAATAACAAGATGGACAGAATCTCCTCCGAAGTAGACCTCCTACAGCACCGTATGGACACCCATACCGAAAGCCTGAACGAGGTGGAGCAGCGCGTATCCAATCTAGACGACGGCGTAGAGACCCTGGCGGCAAAAGTGGCCCGCCCAGAAACACAAATGAAAGTAGCCAATGCTAAATGTGAAGACTTGGAAGGCCAATCGAGAAGAAATAACATCAGAATTGTCGGGGTGAGAGAGCATACAACGCAATCCAAAATGGAAGACTTCATCAAGGCGCTTTGTACCACCCTGTTTGGTAGAGAAGCACTCTCTCACATGTTTGTAGTAGAGAGAGCCCATAGAATTCCATCCTCCAAACCCGTTGCAAGTGCGCACTCAATTCCGATAATAGCGAAACTACTTAACTATAAAGATCGCGACACCATCCTTCGACTGGCCAGAGAAAAATGTGAAATGCAACACGATGGAGACAAGGTACACTTTTTTCCCCGACTTCTCCCCGGCAGTCCAGTCACAGAGAAGATCCTTCACTGCTGTCAGACAAAGGCTTAAAAACAATCAAATACCCTACTCCATGCTCTTCCCTGCCCGGCTGAGAGTGCAACATGGGGGTAAGGTACGCTTTTTCCCAAGACCAGAGGAAGCAAACGATTTCCTGGACTGTGCAGGCTGCCCCGGACCAAATCCCAATCAGTCACGTGCGCAGAGGGAAAGATTCCACAGAAACCCAACATAAATAATTTGAGATCGAAGGCACAAGTACTACGAATACCACGCAGCTTCTACACCGGAATAACCACAGGAGTCATGTATTCTGAGGCCGCGCAGCCTGGGAGGCCCCTTACACCCCTTGCACAGCAAAGTTACCTCAGTTGTTACTGTTAATGGGTGGGATTTCTGGTAATGGACGCGCACCGTTGCGGTCCTTACTCTGTTCTATCAAACAAACGGGCGAGTTGGTGGTTGCCCGTGTAAGGAAGGAAGTTGAAGGAGGGGGATGAGCGTGCAACCCTGAGCCTCCCGCCCGCACCGACCCCCCGGGCCCCACTATGCCCTCTCTCTCTCGAGCACTATGGAAACCCCCCACACCCAGGTGTGGGAACCGTCAACGGCTCCCGGTGTTCTCACAATTCAAAAGTATAGATATCAGATCCAACTCACAAGCCGAGCAAACAATTCAAAGTCGCCACATGGAACATTAGGGGAGGCAACCTCCCTTCAAAAACCAGGAAGATCACAGCATTGATGTGGCCATGCTCCAAGAAACACATCTCTTACCTGAAAAAGAACGCCAATGGGCCCATCACTGGGGCTGCCATAGATACTTCTCCTCATTTTCGTCGTACGCCAGAGGAGTGGCGATACTGATCAACCGTAAAACAGGCTTCAGGCTGATAAACACTGCAAAAGATACTGATGGAAGATCACTTTTGGTGAGAGGGATAGTAGATGGCAAAGACATCACCCTAGTCATCTCCTACGGTCCCAATGTGGATGGAGCTAATAACTTTGACTGGGTGCTCACAAACCTATTGCTACACACTGCCACAACGATCATCTGGGGAGGCGACCTCAACACCACCCTAGACCCCTTGAAAGACAAGTCGCAGACCACGATATCGACCAGGTCCAAAGCCAGCCTCCAGGTACATGAAATATGCAGAGCCTACGATCTCGTGGACGCATGGAGACACAGCAACTGGGAGCTACGCAAATTTACATTCCACTCAGCAGTGCTTAACACCAGCTCCAGAATTGATTACCTGTTCATCTCGGCCAAGGGTCCACTCCGATGGGGGCCATGTCAAATCCTTCCCAGAATGTTCTCAGATCACTCCCCGGTAACCCTTGTTGCAGCCCGGCAATCACAAAATCTCACCTACTGCACTGGCGCTTCAAACCCGGGTCCCTGCAAGACCAAGTGTTTGCCTCGGAACTCCGGGACGAAATTTCGTCATTCTTAGAAACGAACCTGGGCACCGTGAACTCGATCAGCACAATCTGGGAAACACTGAAATGTTTTGTAAGAGGCATCTGCCTGGCTAAGGAGAACGGCATCCTTAAGCTGATCCGACGGGAACTGTCATCCAGTGAAGACTGACTAAAGCACTTCGAACTTAAAATCTCCACCACAAACGACCCACACTCCCAAGCAGGACTTAAAGAGGAGCTGGAAAAGTTCAGATCTAGGGCAGAAAGGGAAGTAAAATTCTTAGGAAGAAATAGCCAAGTCCGTCAATACGGAGAAGGCCAAAAGCCAGGTGCCCTCCTCGCAAGGCTTCTGAACGCTGACAGGAAACCGAAGACAGTCGAAAGGATATGGACCAGACAGGGCACGCTGGTGCACACGGACAAAGAAACAGCAGATGAATTCAAAGCCTTTTCCCAAAACTTGTACTCCTCAAAACACAACTCAGACACTGACACCCTAAAAAGATACCTCGATGACACTGAACTCTACTGGGTGGAAAGCGGGCTGCGCGAACCCCTCAATAAATCCATCACCCCTGACGAGATAATAGAAGCTATTAAAACTTTTCCAAACACCAAGGCGTCAGGACCAGATGGCCTAACAGGAGAATTCTATAAAGCATTTGCCCACACCCTAGCCCCCTTTCTGGCAGAAGTGTACGCTGAATCACTAGACACAGGTTGCCTTCCACAGTCCTCCCACAAAGCCAATATAATGCTATTGCACAAAGCAGGCAAACCCCCAGAGGACTGTGCATCCTACAGGCCCATATCTCTTCTAAACCTCGACAACAAGATTCTAGCTAAAATACTCACGAACAGATTACTGCCGCTGATGCCCGCCCTCGTGCTTGCAGATCAGGCCTGGTTCGTGCCCGGCCGCAATACAACATTTGGCATCAGGAGACTGTTTGGAATCATTGAGGCTCTTGACCCCTCATCAGGCTATGGCGGTACTGCTAGATGCCGAAAAGGCCTTCGAATCGGTGGAATGGCCCTTCCTATTCGCAGTGCTCACTCAGATGAGTCTAGGTGCACAATTCATTAGATTTCTTTCCCTGCTATACAAAACCTCCCAAGCAAACATACCAGTAGGCTCTGCAAGGTCCTCCACAATCCATCTACAACGTGGCACCAGACAGGGGTGTCCGCTGTCGGCGCGGATATTCGCGCTAATAATGGAACGCCTGGCGTCGAACCTCAGAGCCAAACAACTCCACAGAGGGCTCAGCTTCGGCCCACACAGGCTGATCATATCCATCTATGCGGACAATATAGAACTATTCATTCGTAAACCCCAGTGAAAACCTAAACCCAGTGATGAGAGGTAATCAAGTTTGGGGCAATATCCGGCTTAAAAATCAATCAGTCTAAATCCATTATCTTCCCACTCACTCCAGGGACCAGAGCATTTACTAATGGCTACCACTTCACATGGGAGACCTCACGGGTGCGGTACCTGGGGATATTAATGTCACTAAACTACCTCGAGGTGTTCTGAGACAACTACGAGGTGGTATTAAAAAAATTACAAGAGAAAGCTCACTGCTGGCAGTCTCTCCCGCTAATCCTGTGGGGAAGAGCCTCACTTGTCAAAATGGTGATCCTGCCGAAACTATTATACCTTTTTACTAACATCCCGATTCTGATCCCCAAATCTTTTTTAAAGAGAATCAAAAGCTTAGTCCTCAAGCTGCTATGGGCGGGCAAGCCGGCCAGGGTCGTTTACTCAACACTGACACTTCTAGTATCTAGCAGAGGACTAGGCCTCCCTGACCTCGAACGATATTTTTGGGCGGCCCAGGTGCAGTTCCTCAGCCACTGGTACACAACACATTTCATCAGGCCACACGTGCAGATTGAACGTGCCCTGGCAACCCCTAACCTATTGAGGGCAGTTATTATAAGTCAGCTCCTGGTACCCTTTAACACCATGAACGTGGTCCTCGCGACCTACGGGATCTGGAGGAAGCTCGCACAAAAGTACAAAATCCAAGTAAGATATTCGCCCCTCCTCCCGGTGAAGTTCATACCTGGGATCCCTCTGATTTCCGAAAAGGTAGTCCATCAATGGGTAGAGAAACTACAGATAAGCACTCTAGGCGACCTGTTCAGTGGAGGAACTTTCATCACACCCCAACAAGCAATAGATAAGGGTGGCGACACCCCCCACAGGTTCCTATACTTTAGAACCCGATATATGCTCCAAGCACTATTCCCCTCATTTCCGCAGCAACCCCCAACTTGGCAACTATTACATAACGTGATCCAAGCACAAGGCGAGGGCAGACTAGTATCATCCATCTACAAATCCATCCTAATGGACACAGTGCCAGCCAACCCAGGCACAAAAGCAAGATGGGAAAGCGCCCTCCAATTCACAATCCCTGATGAAGATTGGACATTCATCCTGCGTCAAACACAAAGAAATCACCCTCAACTCCCGCTTCAAACAAATCCACTTTAATTTTCTTCACCAAACACACATCAGCCCCGCCAAAAAGGGCAGACAACAACCAGAAATACCTGCAAAGTGTGAAAGATGTGGAAGTTACGCAGCTGATTTCATACACCTAGCATGGGACTGCCCGAAACGGACATCGTTCTGAACTCAGGTCCTTCAGATGACAGCATCGATCAAAGGAGAGGAAACACGGCCGATCCCGGCGATAGCCTTGTTGGGATTGACAAATCATCTGTCGCCGACAGTGAGGAAACTGGCTGGGCTACTACTAACTCTAGCGCGCAGAAGAGTCGCCATGTCATGTCGCCGGGGACCAGCGCCGACGGTCATAAACTGGCGGAAAGACATTCTCTATTGTCAAGACATAGAATCCGATTTCATCAGGACTCTACCCCAACACGCACGCCCCCCAGATATCTGGGGCCCGTTTATAACACCCCTAACAAACAAAGCAGACGAAGACCTGTCTTCCTTGTCAGAAAAGCACGGCTCCCGAGACGCTGAGTCTGACCTTTCCTAATATTTAAAGCCAGCACGCTAACAGATATACGAGGAGGATGAATCAACGTACTATCAACTTAATGAACTGAGAGGGGGGAGTGGTTGGAGGGAGAGGGACGGGGTTGGGGGCTCGATCGATGCACAGGGATCTCGCCCTAATGTGGGTGTGATTATTGTATAACAGTTGAAAATTCAAAAATAAAGTTCTTAAAAAAAAAGTTAATTCTCCATTGAATAAACCAACAAGTTCATAAGAGTATCAGGCAGGTTTTCCTCAGGTTCCACCACTCTACTTTCCTCCTGAAGAGACATATCCAGGTTTTTGCCACCTGAAGCCGGTGCGCTTTTAACCTTGTTTCCCTTTATCATCACCATTGCTACATACTCAGGTGATTTACGGAGGGACAACATTTTGGAAGAATTTCCTTGAGTCGTTGAATCTAAATTTTGGCTACGATTTCATATTTTTGGATTTCTTAGTCGTTTGCTTTTTCACCTGCTTTGCCCTTCGTCTTTGCAGAAAAATGGGATAGTCATTTATTAGTGGCTTTCCTCGATTTTCCTTTTAATCACCGACCCAATCTATTTCCTCACACAATTCCGAGGTAATTTGTTAATGGACCCCACTCTAAGGGGTGTCTCGATTTCATCAGGGGGTGCAATTTCTTCCAATATTTCCTTCAATGTACTCTCCCTATTCGGTTGCGTCTCGGTTTGTAGCAACTGTTGCGTACCTGAAACCTCAGTGCACTGCATCACTTCAAGCCCCATTCCCCTCATTTGTAATTCCAATTACAAGCAAACCTTGATGTCCAGGATCTACGTTACGCAAGCGTGAGACCTCTCTATGCTTCCCCAACACCCGACCAGTGACCTTCACATAATCATTGTACTTCTCCTCCTACAACACCCATATAATGTCCAATACATGTTCATCATGCTTGGAAGAGCCCCAAGAAATATGAGCAATCTCACTTATTATCCTTGCATCACTTTGATAAGTGATGTTCTGCAATTGAATGTATACCAATTCTAGATTCATACAGTAGAATTATTTCTTTTAGAAATGGATTGCGAATTTAAATAGTATTTCAATTAAATCCAAGTAAGGAAGATAGCGGAAAAGGTAAAAACAAGATGTCTTAATAAGCTGTCTAACCTTTGTGATAACAAACGTGTTAAGAAATATTCAGCCCAGCTTCAAGTCTCCTATGAAATGCCAATGCGACCGTAAAGTACACAATTATGTTGTCTCAATGTTGTACAGCTGTACTGTGACTCTTGACAGTCAGAATTAGTCATATCATGTCATGAAAGCATTAACAGATGCAAGAACCTGTCTCAACTGTGCCTAATGCAATTCCAAGTTGGAAAAGTGTGGATTAAAAACCCAATCCCTCCCACCATCCAGGCCTTAGTACCTTAAACATTTCTAAAACACGAGTCTGCAATTTAGATCTGGACCAAAACCCCTCTGGAGTATTTCGGTAGCTAAAAGAGTGGTGAGTCTATTTAATTGAATGCATCATGTAGAATAGTTCAAAGAGAGGGAAGAGCACTAGGAGCTGGTGGTGGCCGCGTCTTACTCAAAAGTATTCCATCTGGTCTTCCGGCACTTGCAGCTGGTCGCTAGAAACCATAGGGCCCGTACTCTTGGTGCCCAAGGTGCAGTTCTGTTCGATTTGGTTGGTGTTTCTACTCAATTGGCGGTGGTGCATTTCATCATTTGTTTTTACTCCATTTACTCTGTTGAGTGTAATAGGTAAGGTCCACAAAATGCTCTTTAGTTTTTCATTGGTGATTTATTGAGGTTTCTTTTGTTTAGGAGATGGTGCTGACACGTGTTTCGACCCTAAGACAGGTCTTTATCACATATGATGAAATGCACCAGCGCCAATTGAGTAGAAACGCCAACCAAATCAAACTTAACTGCATCATGCAGAATGCCTCCGGCTGGATCTAGCCATTAACGTTCCATTGAGGAGGCGTTTTTTCAAACTGAAATGTTTTAGGGCACGCAATCTACTCAGTGTTCCAGAGCATTAGCAGAGAGGTTGGGGTATTTTTGCCAATGCATTTAAATGGGGGTCCTGAACGTGTATCAGAGCTCACTGCTGTCTTCATAATGCAAGCTCAGTGGCAATATTCTGTACGTGGGAACCCCTTGCTAGTATGGTAGATCTAAAATGGTTCTGAAGTGTAGCCAGCTGAACAAATGCAAATGAGATTAACGATATTTATAATACATAAATATAGGAAGCAAAATGATTTGTCATTGCAAAAAATACATATTACTTTTCTTAAGAATGCGCTATTGCAATCTATTGTTAAATAATAAACTGAAGAGTGCACTTGCGAAGTGGTCTTGACAAACTAAAAACTGTCTGCATGGCTTCACCGTAATAAGTACAATTACTAGCCAACTCGGCAGTACTCATTTGATCAAACTCCAAATAAAGAGCTTGAGAGGTACCTTTAACATTCAGTTTATACACAGATTTTTCCAGTGGGTGAGTGGACTCCTTAATCTACTCCATTGCAAAAAATGATTGCAAAAGCAAGTGATTATCAAAAAGCATTAGCAAAGCAATAGCTGTGGCTTTGCAAACAAAGGGTCAGAATGTGTCCTGTGGGGGGGGGCTTTACAAAAAATACAGAAAACGTACCCTCTACATTTTACATTTACAATGAGATACATGTTGGCTTTGCCACTGCTTTTTAGAATGGAGCCCATGTTGGATTTGGTGCATCAAAATTGTATGTACAAGAGGCTCGCAATCCAACATGGTTGCATTATTTAAACATACAAATAGTGGCAGCCATAGACATAAGTAATAATCCTAATCACTACAAAAGAACAAACACAAGGTAAAGCAGCACAAAAGAGGGAGACACAGAGAGTAACCAGCACCTTGGAAATAAAAGATGTTCATAAAGACTACCTTCATTAACTGCCACCCAAACTTAACTTCACAGACTCATACAAAATGTCTGCCACTGTAACAGAGCTTTCACCAAAATTCTGACATAGAATGCCTACAAGGCAACAGCGCCATTAAACAACTGTGCCCCTAAAACTAAGCAGCTATTGCTGAAGATGATATATATGCAGAAGCCCTTTTCCCATGGGACCTCTATGAACTATACCCCCTGAAGGTTTTTGACAAGCAGTACCGGGGAAACGTGAAAGCAAAAACATGGCGTATATGCTTATTTTACTTGCAGGCATGTTACCTAAAGTGACTGCCAGGTAAGGTATGCTGCAAGAGCACTGCTAAATTAATGATTGTGCTTGCATATAATGTGTTTCCATGCACAATGCAAGTAGCACTGTGCCCTAAAGTAGAGAGTCGCTGCACGAAAAATTGGTCCACCTGTCACAAAGTGTTTACCGCATACTACTGCATGTGTACCGCAAGTAAAGAATAGCAGATCCCTCAGCTGTAGGGTGTTGCCCATGGGTTTCATGCACTGCCCCACCCTACCCCCTGCAAAAACTCTTTTTAACACTGCGCCCCAGAGAATACAGCAGTCTCTCACAAAATGTGGTCCAGCTGTTACAGTTTCTATCAGATTTAATTACGCTCCTTGCCTCTTCATCCACTCTTCAGCATCCAACATCTCCACACTTGATTTCTCAGCCTTCTGTTGAGTGCCTACATTACAATTCCTGCGGCATGCATTGTGCTGCTCCTCTGTCTTTTCAGACCACGGAATGCTGAAGGGCCATGCATCCTCTTGGACCCCGTTACATATGACAGGAGGCACTATACAAAGACAAGATGATAACACTTTTTTGCATCATGGATATCCACTAATGACGGCAGTGCCATCAAAAAAGTTATCGTCAAGGTGTCTGATGGAGAACTGAAGCACTAGCCAGTTAAGCCTACAAAGGGCACTCACTGTGCACTGGTGGTTTCAGGAAATGTGGACCTATTCTAACTTTGCACCTTATTTTGACCTGTGTGCCGTGGCTCTGCCTGGCTGCCTATAGTCGTACATGTAACCCATCTTGTCTATAACTACCCGTGTTGCAAAGGCTTATCTGCAAATCTGATGTAGCCCCCGTACCATGAGGTGAGGCTTTGCCAGTCTGCACACGCATACCCATTTTGCCTGTGACCGTATGCCTGCCTTGGCACATCAATAGTGTTTACTGTTACACTCTAGCAGCACTCATCTATACTTGCAATTTCCCAGAAAATTACTTATTTGACATTAGCAGCATGTTAGCTGTACATGCTTGTTACCCGCATCTGACCTATTCTACCTTTAGCAGCCATTGGCTGAAATTATACTTGCCTGCACTCCTGAACTAGCCCCTACCATAAGGTGAGGCTTGACAAAATGTGCTTCTACCACCTACTTGATAAAATGTGCTTCTACTACCTACTACTGCAACCCATATGCCTACTTTTGCATTTTTTTGAAAAGTGTACTGCACTTTCTGTAACTAGCGCCATGATACCTCTGGGTCTAGGCTCTATCAACAAATGTAATACATAAATAAATTCCAATGACAATCTCCTGTTGCTCTTGAACTTAAAACGTTCAGAGTGCTCCATTTCCCTACCTTCATTTTCTCGAGCTCCTGTAGCCTTTCTTGCAATTGCTCTTGCAATGTGTCCTTCTCGTTGCTCAGCTGGGCAGAGCGCTCCTTGTGAGACCGAATCATTTCTTTGCAGCGCTGAAGCAGATTTTCTTGTCGTCTCACCCTCACTTGAAGATTTTCAAGAGTTTTAACGGCATCTCCACTTCCATCTACAGATAATGCAAAATGTTTTATCTCTAAAATACATTTAAGACGTGAGAATCGTCACTAATTATTTAACAACTTAACAAGCACAGCCAAATATCCTACCCCATATCAGACCTTCAGTCTTCTTTTGCATGACAAACGTGAAAGTACCAAGTTCCCAACCTTAGCGTTAACTTACCTTACCGTATCTGCTATACACACTCTGTCAAAACACGGCTGTGCTCATAACACTCAAATGCAACGGCATTCAGTTGGTTGTTTTTATTTAACCAGCTGGCATAAAATCCCTTCTAAACAGTTGCTGATGTGGCACTTGTAAATATTAGAAAACCGAAGCGTCTCCGGATTGGCCGGCGCAGGGGTTCGCCATTATCAGCGATTTGCATGCAGGTGGACCTCTGGGCCACTGAGAAGTCATATCTAAAAAGACTCGCCTAAAAGCATGAATCATGCCTGCTGTATCTGGGGAGGGACACACTGCCACCCTGAAGAGGAAATAGTGACAACCTTAAAAGGTATGTTAACTCCACGCCTCTTTCAGCAGTCGCAGATTCTCAAATGGTTAAACCAGGGAAATAGCAGTCAGCAAGCGTATTATGCACTGACAGCAAGCGTGTGCACATTTTTGTTAACAGCTGTTAGCTACAATACTAGCTATAGAAATTGAGTCACATTGGCAGCGCATGTACGTACACGTTAGGTGGAACTTAGAAATACGGAAGTATGTCCATTTACCTGTGATAGGTTGAGACAGGTTTCCGTTTTTGGTTTTACTTTCATCCTCAAGCTTTGCTTTGTACTTATCTCAGGTTAAAACTTTTGGGACAAGAAGATTTACAAATACTCAACAAAAATATGGTTAGCAAGGAGAAACCTCGTTAAGAAGTTTCAAAAGGGTGTATATTGATGTGAACCATTCTGAAAAGGCCGCGCAGGGAGTTGACTAATGGGCCTTATTGCACAAAGCAATGTAAAGAGAAATGTGTTGCTTTTCCAGTAAAAGAAAAAACAACCACCAGCAAAGACGATCTTTTCAGCTTTGATATAGGGACACGGTTTCTGTGTTTCGAGGTATTCCAATGTGCTGCGCCACTTATTGGTTCTTAATAAATGGTATTTTTTTTTACAGGCCTTATAAATTGGTTGTGGTTTGTAAATTATGGGGCATGGTGGAGGGCACAGGTGCCACGTGATTATCGTTTTACTTGGCATGACTCTTGGCATGACTCTGTGGCAGTTAGGGCATGGTGTACGGAAGCCACATTTGTTCACGGTTATTAGGTCATGGTTTAGGGCATGGGTGCTATATTAGTTATTATATTTGGTTGTGGTGGTGTTTGTCATTTTCGTAGGTAAAAATGAACAAGTTACTTACCCCTGGTAACATTCTTTTGACTGAATGTTACTCCCACATATTCCTCATCTTTGATATTCGATATCCAGCTTCAGCTGCTTCAGATTTTCTTTTCGGCAGAGGCGCTGTGCGTCGATGCAGTGGACTCGATATCCTCGAGGGTCTCAGTCTCGAGGATGATGTCATCGAAGGTATATATAGCATGCACAGTACCCGTTGGCTTCAGTTCTGTTTTTTCTTTCAGTAGGACTACCCACGGGTTTGACCGTACTAAGCTTTGAAGGAGCGAAAGCTATAATAGCATGGAAAATTCGACTTTGTGGTAGGCTGGGAGGGCGATGAGGAATACATGGGAGGAACATCTAGTCGAAAGAACGTTACCAGGGGCAAGTAACTTGTTCTTTGAATGGATTGTGTCCTCCCACATATTACTCATCTTTGATAGACTCCCAAAGCAGTGTTTGTTTTGGTGGAGGGAGTAAGAATTTTCTCAATGGTTTCCATGAACCGAATGCAGGACAGATTTTCCAAAGCTTCCATCCTGACTGAGGGAAGAATCAAAGAAGTAATGCTTCGTGAATGTGAGTATATTAGACCAAGTAGCTGTCGACAAATGTTTTTGATCGGGACACCTCTTTGCAGAGCCATAGAGGTAGCCATGCCCCTGGTGGAATGGGCCCTCAAGCCTTCTGGAGGATCTTTGCCCGCCAGCCTGTAGCATTCTGAAACTGGTAGAATGATCCATCTGGATAAGGTCTGCTTTGTCACAGCCTGAACCAGTTTGTGACCTGTATAGCCTATAATAAGCTGATTATCTATAGGAAGTTTGGATAATACAGAGATGTAGAAGCTTAGAGCTCTACGTGGATCCAATCTGTGTAACCTCTTCTCCTCTTTGCCAGGATGAGGTGGAGGATAGTAAGTGGGCAATACAATGTTTTGTCCTACATGAAAATCTGAAATAATTTTAGATAACAATGAAGGCTTAACCCTCAGGACAACTTTATCCTTGTGGAAAATTGTAAAGGGTGGTTTAGATGGTAGTGCCTGCAATTCACTCACTCTGCGGGCTGAACTTCGTGCTACCAACAAAATGGTTTTAAAAGTTAGCAACCTTAACGGACATGAATGTAGAGGTTCAAAAGGTGCACACATAAGACCTTTTAACACCAGATTAAAGTCCCAAACTGGAACCTTGAAAGGAGATGGGGGAAAGGGACACATTGGTGAGTCCGTTCAGAAATTGTCCTTCCAGTAGGATCTTAAAATATGAGGATTCCACAGACCAGTGCTTAAGGATGGATAGCTCTGCCAAATAGCCCTGAATTGTTCCAACCTGAAGCCCCAGATTGGCTAGGTATAGTAGAAAAGATAACACCTTTGGTGTTTTGCATAGCAAATGGTCTATATTCTTGTCCTTGCACCAGCTGCAGAATTTGCTCCAACGGCAATGGATCAAGGACTTCGTGGCTGCCCTTCTGGCAGAAAGGACAATCTCCATTACATCATCCGGGAGGTCCTAATCCTTGTATCTCAGCCTCTCAGAAACCATACGTGAAGGCTGAGAGTCTGGACCACTGGATAGAGAACCCGACCCTCCTCTCGCGAGAGAAGGTCCTCTCTTTGTGGAAGAGAAATTGGAGGGCAGATGGACATGTGTAGAAGGTTTGGGTACCACTGTTACGCTCACCTGACTCCCACAGAGGCGCCGGTCTGATCTGGGCTGCTGCGGCCTCCTCCAGCGTAATGCGTAGGGCCGAGATGTGTCGTTTGTCTGGCCGGTAGGAGTACTCTTCTGTGAATGGAGAAAGGGGAATTAACCACCCGTGGAGTTGAGCATAAATTCCCCCCACCCCCGTTGTTCTCCCCACTGACCACCTCCGATGTCCCCTCTAAAGTCTCACCTTATGGTTTGAAAGGGCGAGCTCTCCATCCTGCTTCGAGCGCAGGGGCGCGTGATGGACCAGTTGCTCCACTGGTCGAAGGAATTGGTGAGTTCCAGGGCTGTTTTGACTCTCCCGGCAAGACGCCGTAAGTATACAGTTCGTAAGAGTTCAAATGCCTGACCATCACTCCTATCCAATCCTGTAATCTGTGGTCTTCTCCTTTATTCAGGTGCTGAGAGAAAACAAACCAGAGTCGAGGAGTTATACCTCCGGCGGTAAAATTAGGTAAGTCTATGGCGGGAGGGGGCTCCCCTTGATTGTCCTTTTGATTCGCCCTCTTGTGCTTTTGTTTCCCCTTAGGGGCCGGGGTACGGCGATGGTGCAGTGGGAGCTGCGCCGACCCGAGGAGAGGAATGATTCCCCCGGTGGTAAATCAGGTAGGTCTTAGGGTGGTAACCAGTATTCCTCTATATGTTCCCGTGGCTCACCTTATTGTCTTTATCTCCCCCTAGGTGCCGGAATGCGGCGGGAACAAGCAGGAGGCTGCGGTGAAACGTGACGATGCTGTGAGGAATGGTGAGTGCAGCGCGGCGCTGCTGCTGGCGATGCGACGTGTTTAAAAATAAAGTCTTTCCTTTGGTTCGTCGATGCGATGGCTCTGGAATCAGGTAAGAAGCTGGTAAATGTTCTTGTTCTAACCTTTCTCCTTCTTTCCCTCGTTTCTAGGTGCTCCGGGTTAGGTGAACTGCCGATAGAGAGATTCTTCGTGTATTGCCCAGAACCAGAGCTGCATTGCACAGTGGTAGTGACCCTACACCTCCTCTCTTTTTGAGGTAGTACATGCCCACTGTGTTGTCCGTCATTATCAGGATATTCTTTCCCCATACAGAGGGCAGAAAGGCCTTCAGCTGCTGAAGACCAACAACGGCTGCCAGATCGTTGGCGTGGGCTCCCCACCGCGTGAGTGAGGCGTCCGTCACTACTGTTATCTTTGGCTATATTTGCCAAAAACGTTCTTTCTTCAGAATGTTGTCCTCGCAGGGTGACCACAGGAGATCCTGTGCGATCCTGTCTGGAACCTGAAGTAGGTCTGACATGTTGCCCGAGAATTGAGACCATTGGGTTCTGAGAGCCCATTGAAGGGATTGCATGCTCAGGCAAGCCTCTGGAAAAAAATTGAAGGCCGGGAGACGCTGGGCACTCTGAAACTTGGAGACCATCTGCAGAATGTCTTGAGCCCTCACCGCGGGTGGCAAGCTCTTTCCCAAGGATGTATCCAGTACAGCCCCGATGAATTGGAGCTTTTGAGAAGGTGTCATAAAATGAGGGAGAAGCCCAGTCTGTGAAGAGAGTGGCAGCTGACGTTGAGATGATCCAGTGCTTCAGTCAATCGTCCAGGTAGGGGTAGACCTGAATCCCCCATCTCCTGAGACTGGCTGCCACCACCGCCATCAGCTTGGTGAAAACCCTCAGGCAGAGGTGAGCCCAAAAGGCAGAACCCGAAACTGATAATGATAACCGCCAGTGGCGAACCTCAGGTACTTTCTGTGCTTGAGATGGATTGGCACATGAAAATAAGCATCTTAAAGGTACAATAATCCCATTGAATCCTGGAGTTGGAGGGCCTGAAGGATCTGAGAAAGTGTGCCCATCTTGAACTTGTCCTTCCTGAGGAACTTGTTCAAGTATCTCAAGTCCAAGATTGGTCTCATTCCACCATCCTTCTTGGGGATTAGGAAATATGGAGAGTACCATCCTTTGTTCCTCTCCGCTGCAGGCACTGGTTCTATAGCACCTTTCTCTAGCAGGGTAAAATTTCCTGCACAAGGAGGGCATCTGGAACCCTCAAACAATGGCTCCCCGGGGGATGGTTCTGAGGTCTCTGAAGGAAGGGAAGGCAGTAACCTTGGGCTATTGTTTCCAATGCCCAAGCATCCTAAGTAATGACTCGCCATTCTTTCAGATGCTGAGACAGCCTGCATCCCACTTTTGTGACTCAAGACCACATAGGTTTTGAGGCAGCTGAATCAGTGGCTGTTGGTAAGGATCCATGCAATGCAAAGAAAGTGGGCACCACTTGAAGTTCAAATAAACTTGGTTTCGGCTTGAAAAATAAACAATTAGAAATTGTTGAATTCAAACAAACAATGTATAGAAATCTTCAGGAGCAGACTGCAAAGGGTCTAGAGACACCCAGACCCAAAATATCTGTGGAGCAAAAAAAGCTTGGTAGCCATACCAGGCTATGCTGTCGCTCTCTGTATGTACACAGGAACTCGCGTGCTACATTACGAGCTGAGACGAACCCCAGCAGTTTACACTGCTGCTTGGACTTTTCGGCTCACTTAAAGAAAGCGGAGATTTCGGCAAACAGACCCGCTTACACGCTTTTGTAACCGCGCTTGGTTTACATTGGACAGATTGAAAGTAGTTACTTTTGTATTAACACTTGGAATGAGTTTTGCACTACTTTGGTTCGCCCTGACGAAGGAAATTATTCCGAAATGCATTGGCTAATGAACCATTACATGAAAAATGTGGACATGTTGATTGTCTCCTCACTAAGAAATGGTTAATGAATTGAATGCAATATAAATCATGAAGATGAACTAGAACTCTGGTTTAAGAGTTTTATTACTGAAAAGTAATATAAAAATGTATCAGTAGAGGATAATCAGACCTTAGAGGTCTGCAACTTCTCAAGGCTTTCGTCGTCCTTGCTGCCAAAAAGAGGAGACCCGTCAAAAGGCATGTTAAGGAGTCTGGATTGCACATCTGGCACACAAGACTTCAAGCATGCAAATCTGCATATTACAGTGCTTGTTGCCATGGCCCTGCTGATGCAGTCAGCAGAATCCAGACCAGACTGAAGAGACTCACACATGGCTTCTTTGCTGTCTCTAAAAATAGCCAAGAATCTGTCTCTTTCCTCCCCCTCGGGAATGTGCTCAGCTGCCATGGAAATACAGTCCCATTCAGTGAAAAGTTTGCTACGGCACATGTGGAGGGTTACCAGACATTTGGTCGAAGAAAATTGGTCGACTGGACAAATGGTCGAACCAATTTGGTCGAAAACCAAACCAAACCCCCCCAACCCCTTTTTTTTCTAAAAAACCCTTTTTTTTAATAAACGAAAACCCGAAAAATAAATATATAAATAAATAAAAAAATTCGACCATTTGGTTTTCGACCAAATTTTGCTTCGACCAAATGTCTGGACACCCATGTGGAGTTGGCCGATTTAAGAGCCATGCTCCCTGCAGACAATACTTTTCTTGCCCATGCATCTACTCTCTTGTCATCACTATCTGGAAGGATGGTTGGGTAAGCTGCTTGTTTTGAAGTTGCCGTAGCTGCCTGCACCAGCAGACTTTCTGGGGTGGGGTGTTTTGACAAGTATTTGGCGTCACTACTAGATGTGCGGTATTTTCTAGTTAGGTTTTTGTTTACTGCCGGACTTGACTATGGCATTTCCCAAATGGTAGTCACCCTTTTTTGAAGAGAAATGTGGAATGGTGAAATGGGATCCATTTGCAGACTCTTATCAAGGATGTCTGTTAGATCATCCTGCGCGAAGGGGAAGGTAGGTCTACTCCATCCCAAGTAATCTACAACCTTAGATATTAACTGCCTATATGATGCATCTGCATGCTCACCAGCCTCAGGTTTACCGAATTCTAGCTATAGTGAACTGACTACTCCACTGGCTGTTTGCAAGCTGTCATAGATCGTTTAGCCTCGAATCCTCGGATATAAAACACTCAGGCACATTTAGTGTACCATATTGTAGCCCAAATGACGCATCATTATCCAACGACTCATTTTTCTCATGAATGAAGGTTCGTGATTTGAAATGATCCTTTCTTGGTAAAGGATTATAAGTCGTATCTGTAATGGCATCGAAGGCTTCAGAAATTCTGAACTCTACGCTCAATATTTTTACTGAAGTCTTTTTTTCGGCATCGACACATCAAAGGCTTCAAATGTGTCGAAGGTGTCATTGGCGTTGATAGCGCAGCTGGCATTTATGGCGCAGCTAGCTACAATGGTGTCAACAACCTTGATCTCGACTTATGCTTCGACTTACGGCTCGAAGGATCCTTTGATGATTTCTCATTGGGTCGAGGCCTCAACGGCTCTCGATGAGGATCTGCCCTTCATCCCAGGATTGAGGGCATGGGATTTTGCTTGAGCTCTTTCCTTACTGGCTTTAGAAGGCGCGGTACAAGCATGGCTCGTCGAGGGTTTTTGTTTCTCAAATAACTTTAGCATTTCTAACCTAAATGCTTCCCATTCGGCAGGAGTAGAGGCTTTTGTGGGACAGGATAAAGCTCTCTCAGGAGAGGAGTCTGACGACGAAGTCGAAGAGGGCGACCAGTGGAGCCTCTTTTTCGACTTCCTCGATGACGAGGAGTGGTGGCAGCCACTCCTCGACCTGGAACTTTTCACCTTCTTCCTTTGAGGAGAGTAGCCTCTCGCATTGTCCGAAGAAGGTTTTCTGGACAGGGTAGTCTATGGGGAATCTTGGGGTTTTTACCTACCACCAATTTCCCCTTTCGCTCCTTCAGAGCTTTTCTGGTCATCGACTGGCATTTCGAGCAGGCACAGGTCTTGTACTCAACATCTTGTTATCGACATCTTGAAGCCGCAGTCCTTACATTTCTTGACCCCGGCCTTCAGACTGGTAGGCACGAGGATGAAGACATTTTCGCAAATGAACAATAAAAGCACGCCGTAGTTCTCGAAGCATAAGCTTACTCGGAAAAACAGAACTGAAGCCAACCGCTGATGCCCTTGCTATATATACCTTCGTAGAGATCAACCTCGAGACAGAGGCCCTCGAGGGACATCGAGTTGACTGCATCGACGCAAAGCGTCCTCTGCCAAAAATAAATTCTGAAGCAGCCGACGCTGAATATTGATTATCAAAGATGAGGAATACGTTGGAAGACACAAGCCATTCGAAATGACAGTTTGGTTCTTGGTTGAATTTAAGGTGTTCTTCCTTCAAGGAAGGGTGAACGTGTAGTTGGCAAGGAGTTGGGTTGGTGAGGATGGTGTGTTGGTGAGGAAATGCAATGCAGTATTACAGGCGTTGTACCTCCTGTAATCTTTGGTTGGCACCACCAGCACAGTGGTTCAGGTCCACTATCCTGCCGTAGTCTTTAGTAAGTTTCGTGTTTTACCTGTGTAGTGCAGACAGTTGTTCTTTTGGTGCCCTATTTGTTTAAGTGGGTTCTCACTGCATGCATTTATGGGTTCACCTTTTGTTATTTCCAAATGTTTCTATGTCCTCTTATCAGTTTACATGATGAACTGTTGAGGGAAGTAGTGTGTTTGGTTCAGGGTGATCACGCCGATCGGGTTCTTCCTGTTGTGGGGTTACTGTTGAAATGGCAGTGTGCTTCGTGGCACATGGTAGGTTCCCATGTTAAGCTGTCTGAGGAATCATTTGTTTGTTGTAAGCAAATGTTTTGATTCTTCAAAGCAGGGAGAGGTGTTGTAGTCTCAGGTATCTGTGGATGCATGTAGCAATGTCAGAATGTAAGGTGTCGTGTATTGTTATGATTGTATCTGAATGAGTGTTGCAAGGGAGTCATTTACATCTAAGGCTGGCAACGGTGTGAATGGCAACTGGTGTATGTATTGTCCGACGCTTACATTTACATTTATATATTTATACCAGGCACCAAGGGCCCGGGGGCATAAGGGCGCTAAGTTGAAGGTAGGTGGTCATAAACAAGGGACAGACAAACATTAACAGACAGCAAGGCCCAAGATGTTCAGGAGCACATACGGTTATCTGAGCAGATGTGTTTTCAGTTTAGTTTTAAACATGCCCAATGATTTGGTTTCTCTCAATTCAGGTGGAATAGCAATGAAGAAGGCACTTCTATTGACCAGAGTAAGCTTGGATCTTGGCACCACCAGCAAGTTGGAATCATTGGATCTGCTTACCCTCAAAACAGGTTTTTTTTTAGTATTCATAATAAGTACTGGAGATTGGATCCGGCCAGGCATTTGTAGGTAATCGGGTGCAAGCAGTATTCTATCCTGGCACCAATAGGGAGCCAGTGTAGTTTTGTCTTGACTCTGATATGCAATCTCTTCTTTTGAGGTCAACTATGGCCCTTGACTGCACTGTTTTGGATCACTTGTAGTCAAGTCTAACACAGTCGTCTTTAGCTACACCAACCAAGAGACTACTGCAATAGTTGATCTTAGTGCTGACTATGGCTCCAGCTACTGTGACACAGCTTTTTTTCCATAAAATATGGACGTATCTGTGATAGTAGTCTTATATAATATGCTGACGCCAAGACTAGATTGTTAACTTGGGCACTCATATTGAGATTTTGATCCAAGTAGATCCCCAGTGCTTTAACTTTCTGTTCAGTAGCGATCTTACATTTTGCTACCTGAAAGTGTGAGTACTCTGGGCCAAGCTTCTGAACTCTGGTTCCTGTACCACCACTATCAGCTCTGTCTTGTCATGGTTTAAGGCTAGAATGCTTTTTAACATCCAGGCTTGGATGAGCCTGTAAACTTTATTGATAGTGTTTGTGTCCTCTTAATGGGTCCCTATACCTATGATCTACACTGATGTGTTAGACATTAAAGCCACTTACTGGATCTGGTGTCTTCTGGTATCCGTAAGAACCCACCACAGACCGCTATCTCTTGAACTTCACAAGGAGCTATAAACTTTAAGATGCTGCATTTCCTGCACTACCTGTCTCTCACAAGAAGTGAGCATGACATAAAAGGAGGAAAACGGCACTTCAAGTTTCAGTGAGCGGACAGCCACAGTAAAACATCAATTTCGAAAGGATTGTGTCCTCCCATGTATTCCTCATTTTATGATAATTTGCCTTCCAGCTTCAGCTGCTATGGGCATTTTTTTGACAGGGGGCGCTGTGTGCCATCTCGTCGAGTCAATGTACCTCGAGGGCCTCCGTTCGACTGTCGACATAATAATCAGTATAAGGAGCGCGCACAGCGCCCGTTGGCTTCCGTTCCGTTTTTCTGAGCTAACGCTTTGAAGAATTACAGCGCGCTTCGGATCCTCACTGAACTTAGCTATTTTCGATCATTGAAAATGTCTTCCCAGCCGGCTCCATCAACACCTAAGACGGGCTTCAATAAGTGACTGTGGATCGCAGATGTTAATCACTGATCTCCACTGCATATGTCTGTGGTGTCTTGGTACCGGTCACATACCTCCGACTGGCGATGACCAAAAAGGCTCTGTGGGAGCGTAAAGGTAAATTGGCGGTGGGGAGTTTGCCTTCGAAGTCTCCTTCAAAGAGCTCAAAAAGGAAGTCTGACGAGTCGAGAGATTCTCCTAGATGGAAAAGATGTAAAAGATCTCGATCGAGAAGTCGATGGCACCATTCTTCGAAGAAGGCCAAGAAACAGCGTCTTAGGTCACTTTTTCGACCTCTAGTGATTCCTTGGCAGAGGTGATCAAAAATGGGATGCATTTCGTAATTAAATGCTTAAGAGCTTCGAGAATGCGGGCTGACCCCCTCGAAGGACAAGCTGAAAGCCCATGCCCCTGTCGATCTGCATCAGGACGACAAAGGGAAGTCAAAGACTAGGTCTTCAAAACCGAGCCATAAGCCAGTATAGCATTGAGTAAAATCTGTATCCGATGAGAAATCGTCGGGGGCTTCGATTAGTCAGGAATCCAGTCCATCGAGGGTTCCTTTGGAAAAAAATAAGAAGTCGAAAACGCTGACACCGTCGATGCCAGTGTTGAAGTCGAATGAAAAAATCGTTGACGATTATGTTGAAGTTGTCAAAGCCAAGAGTAACCCTGGAAAACATTTTCAAACCTTTGCCAAAGAAAGACTAAGGGCCTCATTACGAGTTTGGCAGCAGCCATGGAGCTATTAGCTCCATGGCTTGCGCCAAACCGGGATCCTTTACCGGGTTCCCTGAATAGGAAATTACCAGGCCATTCTGAGTTCGGAGGGCCTGGTAATTCCTCCCTCAGGGAACCCGGGCCTGGACCTTCCCCATTCCCATTTGTGCCCCCATAAGGCTCAACGGGAGAGGGAGCTAACAACGGGCCGATTACGACCGGCCCGTTGTTAGCTCCCTGGTCCCCTCGCGAGACCCGGTAACGACGCCTGGTTTTGCCAGGCGTCCTTTCCAGGTCCCGCGAAGGGCCTCATAATCGTGCGGAATGGTGTTACGGGTCCGCATCCATTAGTGGAACCCGTTAACCCATTCCACATGGGTCGTAATGAGGCCCTAAGTCTTTATCATCTATCTGTGAAGATAATGAACCTTCAGATGATAACACCTCCCCTTTGGGTTACAATATGGCACCCCTAATGTTCCTGAGGATTTCATATCGGAATAGTCTAGATTAAAAGATTTGTATGATAACCTTCTATCAGTCAGTGGGCTGGATACCTCTTTCGAACTGGAATTTGGTAAACCATATCCTACTGATCACGCTGACTCCTCATATAGGAAGCGGATGTGCAAGGTCAGAGTTTTTAGGATGGAACAGGCCTACTCCTTCTTTTGAGCAGGATTATCTGACAGATATTTTGGATCAGGGGGCCTCATTACGAGTCACCCAGGATGGAAAGAACGGTGGCGGTAAACCCGCTGCCACTGTTGTTTCCATACTAGGTGATCTTGAGTTCTGCAGGCGGGAGGTGTAATTCCCGCCAGGTCTGACCTGGCGGGTTTACCACCACCCGCCTGCAGGCGGACATGGAAACACCGGCACCAGCACGAGATGGTGCCGGTGTTTCCACTTCCCCATTGAGTCCCATGGGACTCAATGGGAATGGGGATTTAACTAATTCCGCCTCCGGAATTCCCTGGTCACCGGGGTCGTAATGCCCCGGTAATTCCGGTAATCACGGAGGCAGAATGGTAATACGAGTCCGGCTGTAACCTGCCGGAATTTCAGGCATGGTTACCGCCGGACTCGCAATGAGGCCCAAGGTCTCCAAAAAGATCCAATTTTGCCCTTTCACATTTAACTACAAAAAAGCGACTCCGTAAATTGGGAAACACAAGAGACTGTGGCTGCAGTAAATAAAAATACTGCTAAAATATATAAGCCACCCAGCAGCGACCCAAAGTATTTGACAAAACCCCCAACACCAGAAAGTTTGGTGGTTCAGGCTGCTAAATCTACTCAGCAGTCAGCATACCCCTAAAATGCCTGGGCTAGAAAAATATTTACTGCTGGCAGTATGGCATTAAAGTCAACTAACGCAACTTGTACCTTGTCAAGGTTTATGTTTACCCTGTGGGACTAAAACTGGCGGCTGACCACATCCCGGAAGGTGAAGAAAGACTGCTTCCTGGCAATCATCAATGATGGTAAGAAGGCAATGGGTGAATGCCTCCAGTCATGTCTGGATACTGGCGACAGCATCAGCAGATCCATGGCAACTAGCACAGTGTTAAGATGATTTGCATGGTTGAGGAAGTCCGGATTTGCACCAGATGTGCAGTCTAGACTTTAAAATATGCCCTTTGATGGCTCAAGGCTGTTTGGCAGCAAGGCTGATGAGAGTTTGGAAAAGCTGCAGACCTCGAAAGCGGTGGCTAAATCCCTTAGCGCCGCCATTAGACAGCCTCAAGACCCCTATTCCAGTTCATCTTCTTGGAGGGGTAAGTCCTTTAGATTCTACTCCTCAATTGGAAGAGGAAGAGGACAAGCCGGTCAAAGAGGCCAGAGACGATTCCCTCGTGGTGGATAAGGGAGAGGTGCTAAGCCAACCCAAGCAGCAGCAATTTTACCCTGAGCCGCCACTTCAGCCGCCTCAAAACCACTCTGAGGCCTTGACTCACAAGACCCCAGTGGGAGGCAGATTTACTAAGCATCTGAAAGAATGGCAGGGTATTACTTCAGATGCATGGGCACTGGAAACAGTAGCTCGTGGTTACTGCCTTCCATTTTAAAAAAGGCCTCAGGATCATCCACCGGGGAACAACTCTTTCAAAGTTCTGGATCCGCCCTTTGTGCAGGAAATGTTGACCCTGCTAGAGAAAGGTGCTATAGAACCAGTACCTGTGGGGGAAAGGAACAAGGGTTGGTATTCTCCATACTTTCTAATTCCCAGAAAGGACGGAGGATCGAGATCCATCTTGTACTTAAAAAACTTGAACAAGTTCCTCAGGAAAGACACGTTCAAGATGGTTGCCCTTTCCCAAATCTCACGGGCTCTCCAACTCCAAGACTAGTTAGTGTCATTGGACCTTCAGGATGTTTACTTTCATCTGCCTATCCATCACAAGCAGAGATTCGCAGTTGGCGGTTCTCATTATCGAGTTCTGCCATTCCCGCTGACCTTCACCAAGTTGTTGGCAGTGGTGGTAGCGAGTCTCAGGAGAGGGGGGATTCACGTCTACCCCTATCTGGATGATTGGCTGATCAGAGGACGTTCACCCTAGCAAGCCCGAGAATATCTCAGTGTAACCTGCCACTCTCTCCACAGACTGGGCTTCTCTCTCAATTACAATAAGTCCCACATGATACCTTCTCAAAGACTCCAATTTATTAATTCCTTTATGCTACCTCAGGGAAAGCCTCGCCACCCGAGGTGAGAGCTCAACATATTCTGCAGATGGTCATCAAATTTCAGAATGCCAAGCATCTTCTGGTATTCGATTTTTTGAGATTGCTCAGTCTCAGGGTATACTGCCTTTTTCTGGTTCCAGATGGTCACCTCAGAATGAGATCCCTCCAATGGGCTCTCAGGACTCAAGGGTCCCAATTCTCAGGCAGAATGTCAGACCACCTGAAAGTTCCAGACAGGGGGTCTCAGGAACTTCTGCGGTGGGCTTGCAAGGACAACATTCTCAAGGAAGAATCTTTTTGGCAGCCATGGCTGGAGATAACTATAGTGACGGATGCCTCACTCACTGGGTGGGAAGGCCACGCCAACGACCTGACAATCAGCGGCCATTGGTGTCCATCAGAGTCCAAACTACACATAAACCTTTTGGAGCTGAGGGCAATCAGACTAGCGCCGAATGCCTTCCTGCCCTCTGTACGGGGAAAGAATGTCCTGATCATGACGGACATTGCGGTAGCCATGTACTACCTCAACAAGAGAAGAGGTGTAGGGTCACTACCACTGTGCAGAGAGGCAATGCAGCTCTGGTTCTGGGCACTACAATAAGGAATCTCTCTATCGGCAGTTCACCTAGCTGGGGAGGAGAACATGGCGGCAGATGCTCTGAGCAGGCAGAGCACAGTTTCCCCGAGTGGGAACTAGCTCAGGAAGTCCTTCAAGAAATCTTCACCCTTTCGAGAATCAAGTGGATCTGTTCGCGATCAGTGTCAACTGGAAGAGCAAACTGTTCTGCTCCAGGGAATTTCCACCAAGAGGACCTCCAGGGGAAGCGTTCGTAGTGGACTGGGAATTTCCACTCCTGTACGGGTTTCCTTCAGTTCCTGTGTCATTCCTCGTGTGATCAGGATGTTGAAAAAGTTCAGGAAATCCATGATCCTAATTGCCCCGGATTGGGCCAGAAGGATGTGGTACCCGGACCTTCTGGACTTGTCCATCTGCCCTCCAATACGTCTTCCAGAAAGAGAGGACATTCTCTTGCAAGAGGAGGGTCGGGTTCTCCATCCAGAGGTCAAGACTCTCAAACTTCATGCATGGTTTCTGAGAGATAGAGATACAAGGATTGGGACCCTCCCGGATGACATAATGGAGATCTTGCTTTTGGCCAGAAGGCCAGCAACAAAATCTTTGTACCACTGGCATTGGAACAAGTTCTAAAGGCAAAAATAGGGCGGTGTCCCGACAGGAAGAAACATCTGGTTTAACAGTGGTTTAAGTCTCTGTAAATATCTCAAGGAAACTGCATATACTGTGTTATTTACACATTATGTTATCTCCTCATGTAAACTCTCTATTTTGAAGAAGTTGCGCTGGATCCTAGCACTTGTGTAGGTTTCACATTTATTTATTGCAATATAAAATTCATACAAATGTATGACCAAAAACAATTCAAGCATATATTGAAAAAGAACATTCAAAACAATTAGAAAGAAAGGAAGCCAATGGCATGTAAATTCTAGACATGTACTAGTATTCAAAAAGAAATATTTAAGCAAAAAATGCATGTAGAACGTTGTCTTCATCTCTTGTTAGCAGGACATTTTGACCAAAACCTGGTCTATAAGCAACATAAGGCACATTTTTCCATCCATGCAGCTTTAAACGACACACTCTATGCTGTCCTATTGAATACAAATAAAACACTGTAAAACAAATGTATTGTCATTAGATACTTGTGCGTGTGTGTAAAGTCTCAACTAGGTTAGGTCAATTCGAATTGGCCATCTACAAAATAGAGAGTTTACATGAGGAGATCACATAATGTGTAAATAACAAACACGGTATATGTAGTTTCCTTGAGACATTTACAGTGACTTAAACCACTGCTAAACCAGATGTTTCTTGCTGTCAGGACACCCCTTTATTTTTGCCTTTAGTACTATATACCCCAGTCCCTGACAGAGTACGGGCCAACCCTCTTGTTTAGGAGTTGGAACAAGTTCAGCAGCTGGTGCAGGAATAAGAATGTGGATCCCTTTCTATGTGACACATCTATGGTACTTTCTTTTTTGTTACACTTGGCGAATTTGGGGCTCCAGATTGAAACAATTAAAAGTTACCTGGCAGCGCTATCTATTTTCAAACGCTCTTCAGAGGAGGATTCATATTATAAAATCCCTCCGATTGTTCAATTCCTAAAGGGTCTTACTAATGTATTTCCACCAGTTCCATTCAAAGTCCCTGTATGAGATCTTAACCTGGTGTTAAAACATCTAACATGCATTCCTTTTGTCTTTATACACCCATGTCCATTAAGGCTGTTAACCTTGAAAACTGTTTTGCGACTCACAATAACGTCAGCCTGCAGGGTATGCGAGTTGGAGGTACTTTCTTGTAAACTCCCACATACGGTTTTCTATAAAGACAAGAATGTTCTGAGAGTGAAACTTACTTTTCTACCAAAAGTAGTCTCCGACTTTCACTTGTCGTAAAATATTAATTTTGCCTACTTCCTATCCACCTTCTCATCCAGGAAAGGAGGAGGAGGAAAGATTACATAGACTGGACCCAAAAGGGTCTCTAAGTTTTTATATATCAGGAAAGGCTAAATTACGTCAAAATGACCAACTATTCATTGGTTATACAGGCCCTAAATTGGGTTAAGCTGTTACAAAATGGGATGATCCTGACTATTGGGGAATGTTACAGATTAGCGGGCAAAGACCCGCCAAAAGACTTGAGAGCACATTCCACAAGAGGCATGCCAACCTCTGCTGCTCTTCAGAAAGGTGTCCCAATCAAAGACGTTTGTTCAGCAACCACTTGGTCGTCCATTCACACGTTTGTGAAACATTACTGTCTGGATTCATCTTCCAGTCAGGAAGGACAATTTGCAAAAGCGGTCCTTCATTCAGTCCATGATAACAGTCAAAACAAAATATAATTCGTACTCCCACCATCAAATTATTACTGGTTTGGGAATCTCTATCACAAGATGAGGAATACATGGGAGGACACAATCCATTCGAAGAACAAGTTACTTACATATGGTAATGTTATTTCAATTTGATGTTCCTTCTGCGTATTCCTCATCGCCCCTCCCAGCCTTCTGCGCCCTAGAATTTACATGTTCTTACACTTTACTCTTTCTTGGAGCCTATGGTTTATGGTAAGCCTGGTAATTCCTCTTCAGGAGGGGAAAAACAGAACTGAAGCCAACGGGCGCTGTGTGCGCTTCTTACACCGATAATGTTGACATTCGAACGTAGGCCCTCGAGGTACATCGACTCGACGAGACAGCACACAGCGCCCACTGTCTAAAATAAAAAATTCTAAAGCAGCTGAAGCTGGAAGGATAATTATCATAAGATGAGGAATACGTGGGAGGAACATCCAATCGAAAAGAATGTTACCATTGGTAAGTAACTTGTTACTTTAAAACATCAGCTACAAGAAAGCCACCTGTGTATCTATTTATTTGGATGCAGATCATAGGTCGAAGTGAATAGTAACTGAGTTCCAATACTTTTAAAAAATGTATTTGTTTTACTTTTATGAGTTCCATTATTCATTTTACAGTTCAAGGACTCATTTTGCTTAACAGGTTTTTTAAAATGAGTCACTCATCTCTGGCTCCGACTGAGCTAGTAAGCAGTACAACAATGTGCAAGACCATGTCAGGCATCATTTTATGGTTCCATGTCATTTCATTGCGGGATGTTTTTTCGCAGGGTTTGTTACCGTGATTTTTTTTTAATGAAAAAACCCCATCGATTTTTTTTTAAATTAAAACCCCCCCATTTTCTTTAATTTGTATTTATTCCCAAACACCCACACCTCATATATATAATTTACTAAACCCCCCTAAAAAGTTCTATGGGTTTTTTCGAAAAGAAATTTGCTGCAAAAAATCTAGCGAAAAAACATCCTGCGATGAAAGGACGTTGTACCCGTTTTTAATCCCCCCACAGACGCAGCGGGAACTGCATGGAGAGCTTACTCTGCACAAAAAGGCACATTTTGTCAGAACTGTGGCAGAACTTCGATGGACCAATGCATCATCATGGTTAATCAATTTCACCCTTTCCATGTTTTGCTTATTCAATATTTGCTATACATTTATTTTTCACGTAAGCACAACTACTTCTGGAACACTTTGGGGTCATTATCAGCATCTCCGCCAGGAGCTCTCAAAGCTTTTACAAGGGAATGGGGGCTAATTTGTAACATTTTGTAACAACATCAATAGTAACGCTAGTTTTGTTTGCAGTTACAATATAAATGGAAATAATGAAAATTTTGTACAGTAGTAAAATAAATGTCATATCAGGTTTAATAACAAAATCGAAATGGCCAAATACAATGCACTTTTTTGCCAAGTTCTAGAATATGTAGGAAGAAAACCTCCCAAAGGAGTTGCAGTTTCTTTGAAAGTGAAATATATATGTTGAGCGAAGAGAACAAAATAAAAAGACATCCAAGAGAATCAATGTCTTTTGCCCATCCTACCCACTTCGGGGTTCTAGCTGCTCCATCTCCCTAACACTTACACACGTGTATAGCTTAAAGCTACCATCTTCCCTCACATCACCTCTGCCCCTCCATTACTATTTTCTGTTACATTTGTACCTTTGTGCAGAATAAGAATAGAAAGCATAATATGCCAATTGCTATCAAATGTGCAGCATCTACTTAACTCTCAAAGAGCCCTCATCAATCCTGATCACTAATCTAGACCATTGGCAGATTGGCTCCAAATCTATGCCCAAGAACACATGTAGTCAGTAGGCCCCATGCACAAGTACGGTACATTGTGTATATTTTGATAAACCAACCTCAAAAATTATTTTAAAACCTCAATTCAAAATGAAATATAACTTTAGGTTGCAACTGCATAATTGCAAGGAATATTGCTGTAATAAAATGAATACAGAGATGAGTAGTGGCTAACACGCCTACACGGCCCTCACACTTCCATAAACCAACAGTGATTGCAATCAAAAGGTAAAACAGACACAGCTAAACACTATGAACACAGCCTTGTAAATGAAGACAGAAAAGGCACAAAATATGTGTGTGTAGGCACTCAGGATACATTAGCTGGAAGAAAAAAGGCAAGAATTGTAGGTTGAGGGGTCACCATAAACTCTTTGAAACCGATCAGTACCCCCGATTCTGGTCGATGAGTGACACCATGATCCAGCAGTTCGAGTCAAGCTGCAATGCAAAGTCCTGATGGTTTGATGCTTGCTTCAATGGCACAGTAATTCAAAGTCCTCTACATGGTACACTGGTGCTCGAGCGGGACATGTGGCAAGGATCTGCTGGGGCGATGCAGCATTGAGCCGGTTCGATAATGCAGCAACAGCGGTCCAAATTTTGAAGGGGAGTGCCAAAAGCAGCACTGCAAGTTATGGTGGTTCGAAAAAGGCAAACACGGTTCGAATGATGAAGACAGGAGGCCTGGCTACTCGGCCTTCTGGCTGCTGTGAGTACCACAGCAGGAGGCTCTAGGGCAAGATTAGTAATTTTCAGTCTCTGCTCTCCCAGCCTAGGAAGTTGTGCTACCGTAGTGGTGGGCCTTGGCTTTTTTTCAAAGTTTCTCCCAGTGTGCTCTTGGGACGGGTAGGGGGCAGAACTTTACTCTGCCTCGGAACACTTGTCTTCACCTCTGGTAGAGGACTGGAAAGGACTGCTCTTCTAACAGTGACCAAATTAATTTTTTCTGATGTCCTTCTAGGCCCCAAAGTGAATCAAAGAAGAGGTAGGGGATCCCCCCCTTGTATATGTAAAAGGCCACAGGGGATTGGACGAAAGCAAGCCTGTTTTAAGGTGTCCAATCCTGGTCCTTGAGATAAGAGAGCCTTGTCTCTGGATATCATACCAAGAGTACCTTGTTCTGCAGGAAGTAGAGGGAACAAGAAGGAGAGACAAGCTCACAGAGAATCAAGATCAAGGAACTCTTCTTCAAGCTCATTTGTCCTCTAACATGTTCCTCTTTAACAAAATTCAATCGTTTCAGGAACACATATCTTTGAATATGCAGGAAGGTGTAGAGCCAGGACCTATTTATTTTATTTTTATTTATCTATGTATAACGCGCCGGCAGCCGGCAGCCAAGAGGGCACAAACAAAAACACAATGCGACAGAACACAGAGAGACAGGACAATTTACCCTGATGGGAGGCTATGTTAGGAGCTTAGTTCATTTAAAAAGAAAGGTTTTCAAAGATTTTCAGAAGGATTTTACGTCGGGTTCTTATCTGAGTCCGAGTGGCAGTGTGTTCCAAAAAGAGGCCGCTTTGATGGGGAATGATCTTCCTAGACCTTTTGTGCATTTGGCCCTTCGGCCCTATATTTGTCCTTGGTTGGACGATCGAATGGTTCTGGTGGGGAGATACGGGGGAACCAATGGTGTAAGGTATTCAGGGGCTGTGACGAAGAGGTAGCGATGAACTATGGTGACCAGTTTGAAACATATGCGTTCCTGTATTGGTAACCAGTGGACATTTCTTCTGTGATCTGATATGTGAGTTCTTCTGGGGATGTTTTTAGCAATACGCACTGCATCGTTTAGAATGATTTAGCACTTAAGATTAGAAATTGAGGCTCCACGTAGTAGCGAACTACAATAATCAAGTCTGGTCAGGATGGTTGCTCGAGCAATGGTGGCGCAGTTCTTTTCTGTGATGAAGGGATGACTATTCCTGAGTAGGCGTAGATGGTAGTTGCAGGTTTGGTTCAGGTAATGTACATGGGCATCTGCATTTAACAAGGCCTCCAATTGAATTCCCAGTGTTTTTACTTTTTGTTGGACTTGGATTTCATTGCCTCTTATTCTGAATTCTTTGTAGTCTGGACTAATTTTGCCCAGGGCCTGTTGAGAACCAAAGATCAACAGACTTAGCCAGTACATCCATCTTTCAATTTGGCCGTAAATGTTGGATAAAGTGATGGAGTCTTTGGAATGGGCACTACTAATTTCCATGACCACTTGAGTGTCATCCGCATAGTTTGTAAAAAATGCACCCAAATTGTGAAGGAGAGTGCAGAGCGTTCTTATATAAAGATTGAAGAGCATGGGCAAAATGGATGCGCCTTGAGGCACGCTGCATTTGATAGGTGCTGGGGGGAGAAAAAACTGGACCCCACTGAATTCTAGACTCTCGGTTTGAGAGGACGGAGTGGAACCAGCCAACACCTTCCTTAGAACATTGGCCAATATCAAATAAGAGGTAGGGGGAGATTCATGATCTATCAAATCAAAAGCAGCGGAAAGTTCTAACAGGATCAACATCCCGACTTTCCCTTCATCCGTGATTTTGAACATGTGTGATTGAAGATCCACGAGAGTTGTCTCGGTACTGAAGGATGGACGGAAGCCCGACTGTCGGCCATAGAGCATGTTATGCTCCACAAAGGCTTGGAGCTGTGCAGTGACAAATTTATCAAAGATTTTGAGACGGAATTGACAATTTGTAATTGGTCTCAGATTAATTGGTTCTTTTGGGTTTATGTTGTGTTCTTAACTGTGACTTTCTTGATTGAGTTGGGTACTTGGCCATCCCTGAAGGAGGCATTTACCATTTACAAATCTGGTCTTGAGTGAGAACCTAGGAACTCTGTTCAGAGAATCTTGACAGAGGTAGACTCTACTCCTAGTGTCATGTCTTGATTTTAAACCAGTCTCAGCGGATACTATTCTTGCTTAGTTAAGGGCTCTTAAACCCACACAATTCACTTTTCTATATGCCTGCATGTACTGCAAAACATCTGGCGGCTGATATTGCCCCATTCATATATTTTGAAACGTGTTTATTGAAAAAAGGTTCACTGTACATAGCACTGCGAGCAGTAAGTATTCACTCTAGTATTATAGTCCGTACAGTAACAGTGATACCGCAAAGTGTTAGTTACTCAGAATTGTCATAGCTTGTGACCAATAGCTTAACTTCCTAATAAACAGAACTTGGGTGGCAAGCACAACGTTGAGTGGAGCTAAATCCAGGCTGTGCAGCAAATACAGTAATATATGTGATTTGGAGTCCCCATACAGGTGTTCCTAGTGGGGGATAGTATATCAGATATTGGTGCATTCCTTGCAGTGTGCAACAGTAGCGACAGTAAGTCAGTGTTCAGGGCGGTTTGCCGTCTGATAGGTGGAACATTGCAATGTTGAGACTTTTCTATGCATCGAAAATGAACCCCTCATTCCCTTCGTTTAAGGCTTCAAGCCATGCTTTCGTCTCAGCCAAATACCATGTTTCAAACTCCCTGTACCACAATTCATAGTGGGGGCCCTTTTTAGATTTCCATGACATAACCAAGCACCTCTTTGCTAGGACACAAGCAAGGTCCATGAATTGAATTGCATGTATGTACTTACTTGGCCTAGAATAAACGCCCAGAAGGCATTCAAGCGGGTTCCAACCATATCTAGTAATCCCAGTTTTCATGCAGGCTTGTTCTATGCAGGGCCAAAAGGTTTGCACCCAGGCACAACTCCAGAACATATGCATTAAATCAGCTCCTTCGAGTACACTAGGGGCAAGTTTGGGGTCGCATATACATAAAATGTCCATTCTGCCAGTCTGCCGGGGGTTATATTTGTGCGGTGGAGCACATTGAGCTGCATCAACTGGAACTGTGCGTTCCGAGACACATTTTTAACAAAGACTAAAGCCTGTTCCCACTGCACCTCAGTAAATTCCAGACCAACATCAGCTTCACACTTTCCTTTCAGTTGCACATTCATATATCCTAGACACGGGCTGTTAGGCAGAAACCTGTGCAGTTCCCTTGGGGAACACTGCAAAAGATTTAAGACTACAGGTAGAGCAGTAAACCCCTTTGGTAGCAGTCTGTACCACCCAGATTTACCTGGTAGCTGTGGCTGAGCAGTCAGACTTCTCTCAAGAAGAGTTAGGCAGTATGTAAAGTATACACAATATGTACCAAAACACAATAGCACAAGCAAACACTGACCAGAGCTTGGTTTCAAAAGTATATAGTTATTTATTTAAAATACACATAAGTTAAAAACACTCTAGCAAAAATATAGTAAAAGCACTTCAACACAGTTATAATGAAAGTAGATTCAATCCTTTCTCCTATCTAGACAACTCTAAGTAAACACCACTTAATTAAAACAGAGGTGAGTGCTTAACGTTAGATGACACTCTAGTAGTTTCCAAGAAAGGGAGAGAAAAAGCAGAAATGGGTTAGACACACCACTCTAAGGTCCAGAGCACTTGCAATAGGCTTAAAGAAGAATAAAGTCACAGGTGAGCAAAAGTCACTAGGCAGGGCCCACTCTTAGAGTAGCCGGAGCGAAAATGTGCCCAAGATCACACTGTTAGTTAGAGATTCAAAGTCTTGCAAAGAGTCAAAAAGAGGTTAGAGTGGCTCAGAAAGTTTAGCCAAAGTGTCCCAGGCACTCCCAGGTTCGAAAGCCGGGGACTAAATCTACCCCGTACAGTCGGTAGCAAGGGAAGCCAGGCAGAACACAGTACCTTAAGCGGAAAGGATCCTCCAGCGGTGGCAGTTGTTCCAGGCAGTGGCAGCAGGGCTCGACGTCGGTCAGGGGAGAAGAAGTTCTCGCTGAAGAGCAGAAGAAGAGGGTCGTTGCACTGCCCGGGAAGAAACCAGCCGCGGAGTCCTCCGGTTAAAGGGTTGGTACCGACTTTCGCGGTATGGGGGTAAAGTGTGGTATTCCGGTTGCCGGGGTGCTTGGCACAGGCAAGGCGGCCACGAGATACCTCAAAGAACGGAAAGAAGGCGAAAACTGGTTGTCCCCACCAGTCAAGGGAAGGAGCCACTCCGTTAAGAGTTCTCCTCGGTCGTCGGGAAAAAGTGGTGAGACGGTTCAGCAGGGCTCCACCGGGTGGTGTCGTCGAAGCAGGTCGGCTCAGCTCTTCCCTCGTCGGATTCTTGGTCCTGTGGCGACTTCTGAAGTCCCAGTCCCCAAAGCCCTGCTTTTATGCAGCAAACCCCCATTCACCCAGCCTAGCTGTCACTCAAACATGCTAAGTGGTGAGCCGGGCGGCTCACCACTTGGGCCAATCAGGACGGAGTGCGACTTGAGTTACCAAGGTAACTCAGTCCAGGGTGCCTAAATCCCCCTCCCCCCCTCCTAAGTACCCCAGACAGAGTGGCACCACTTTGGAGGGCTTCTGTGGAGAAGCCCGCCAAAAGTGGAACAAAGGGCTCCACTTTGGGTCAGAGTTACAGAGGCGAACACCAACGCCATTTTAGAATCAAGTTTTGGCAAAAAGTCCCAACCGGAGTTATAAAAATAAATATATAAACCGGCGGTATGTTTAAGGCTACCGTAAATAAATAATTAAATGTGTTAGCCTAAAACAATGGGAAATCCCATAGGGAAATATTCGCGGTCGAATATAAAAAGTAGTTTCCACTGCCACCAGCCAAAACTCGATCAGGGGGGACGGAGACGTGCCCCCTCGACTAACAGACCCTGGGGCAATCGAATTGCCCCAGCCAGTACGTCCACAATATGATGGTTTGTACTGGTTCTGTTCAGGATTCAAGACTAGCAAAGTCTTTGGTGACTTTACATGCCCTGGGAGACAGTAGTCAGTCCCAGGGTATGGAGTCTATGTTGGGGAGTCCCTAGGACACCCCTGGGTCACGGCACAGAGGGTGCTGTGTGACCCACATCACAAAAATACATGAGGCCCTATGGAGTAAGAGACCCCATAGCCCATTCAACACAAGGTTTAACCAAGAAAACACACTTCAACATGTCCAAGAGTGAGGGTAAAAGAGTCTCACTCTTGGCAGGAGAAAAAAATTAAACCCCAGAAATCCAGCAAAGCTGCTGGGGGACTCACTAGGTAGGGAAATTCAGCCTAAACAGAGAATTCTCCCTAACACTCGCCCCCCCCAGACTAAGGGACAGGAGGATTTAATCCACTCCTGGATGAACCTCATACCTCTAGTCGATGATATACATCCTAGAGAGTCCATCAGCATTTTGATGGTGACACCCTGACCTGTGCTCAATGGTGAAATCAAACCCTTGCAGGCAGATTGACCATCTCAATAGTTTTGGATTTTCCCCTTTCATTTGCATTAACCATCTCAAGGGTTGGTGGTCAGTCTGAATAACAAAAGTAGAACCATACAAGTATGGCCTAAACTTCTTCAGTGCCCACACAATAGCAAAGCATTCTCTTTCGATAGTTGCCCACCTTGTCTCAGGATCCTTCAGTTTCCTACTGATGAAGCAAATGGGGTGCTCCCTACCCTTCTCATCCAGTTGGCTTAGAACTGCACCTATACCTACATTGGAAGCATCAGTTTGTACAATGAAAGGTTGGTGGTAGTCAGGAGCTCTCAATACTGGAGCCTGGCAAAGAGCTCTCTTCAGTTTTTCAAAGGCCTGATTGCACTCCTCATTCCATTTTACCTTTTTAGGGAATTTGGGAGAGGAGATTACATTCAGTGGAGAAGCTATGGTCCCATAGTTCTCAATGAAATTCCTGTAATACCCAGTGAGGCCTAGAAAAGCTCTCACTTGGGTTTGAGTAGTTGGTGTTGTCCAATTTTGCACAGCTTCAATCTTGCTGGGCAAAGGCCTTATTTCTCCACCTCCTACCTCATGTCCAAGGTAGACCACTTTACTTTGACCAATCTGGCACTTACTGGCTTTGATTGTCAAATGGGCCTGTTTCAGAGCCTGCAACACATGGCCTAGGTGGTTCACATGTTCTTCCCAGGAGTGGCTGAAGACTGCAATGTCATCCAAGTATGCCATGCAGAAATCTTCCATCCCAGCCAGAACTTGGTTCACCATCCTTTGGAATGTGGCAGGTGCGTTTTTCAGTCCAAAAGGCATGACCTTAAACTGGTACAAGCCAACTGGGGTTGAAAATGCAGTTTTCTCCTTGGCATGGTCTGTCAGGGCTATTTGCCAATAGCCTGACGTCAGGTCAAATGTGCTGAGGTACTTGGCTGCACCAAGTTTATCCACCAACTCATCTGTCCTGGGCAAAGGGTGGGCATCAGTCTTGGTGACTGCATTTAGAGCTCTATAGTCCACACAGAATCTCAAGTCTTTGGATCCTGCCTTTGGTACTAACACAACTGGGCTAGACCATGGACTAGTAGAGGGTTCTATTACCCCGAGATCAAGCATCTTCTTGACCTCTCCTTTGATGTGGGCTCTGATATGTTCTGACATTCTGTATCCTCTGCTTTTGACTGGCAGACAGTCACCAGTGAGTATCTCATGCTGGCCCCAAGGGGTCAAGCCTGGTGACAGTGAGAACAGGGAGGCAAACTGATTTAACATAGATTTGCACTCCTCTTGTTGCTCAGGTGTCAGGTCTGAAGAGAGATTGACTCCTTCAACTTTTTCATCTAAAGGTACACCTCTGAGGAGATCAGGGAGAGATTCACTCTCTTCCTCCTCTGCAGCTGAAGCTAGGAGCAAGGCTCCTACATCAGGTCTGGAGATGTAGGCTTTTAGTCGGTTGGTGTGGAAGACTCTAGGAGCTTCCCTGGGTCTGCCCAGATCCACCAGATAGTTGACCTCTCCAAGTTTTCCCACAACCTTGAAGGGTCCCATCCATTTGTCTTGCAAGGCCCTCTGCCTTGTTGGGAGCATAACTAGAACAAGCTGGTCTTGAGTAAACTCAACCATGTTAGCCTTCTGGTCGTGCCAATGTTTGACCAGGGCTTGACCAGCTTTCAAGTTGTCACTTGCTTCTGCCATCATGTGTGACATTCTCCTCCGGAGACCTATCACATAGTCAGTCACTCTGACTGGCTTGAGGGGAGGAGCACCTTCCAACCCCTCCTTAATCAGGGCCAATGGACCTCTGACTGGATGGCCATAGAGAAGCTCAAAGGGAGAATAACCTACTCCCTCCTGAGGGACTTCTCTATAAGCAAAGAGAAGGCATGGCAGTAGAAGGTCCCACTTTTTCTTAAGGGGTTCTTCCAAAGCACCTATCATGCTCTTCATGGTTCTGTTAAACCTTTCAACCAACCCGTTTGTCTGAGGGTGGTAGGCGGTTGAGAACTTGTAGGTAACTCCACAGGTTTTCCACATGGCCTTCATGTAGTGGGACATAAAGTTTGACCCCCTGTCAGAGATTACCTCCTTAGGAAACCCAACCCTGGTAAAAATACCAAGGAGGGCCTTAGCCACAGCCGGAGCTGTAACAGTCCTCATAGGAATGGCCTCCGGGTACCTAGTAGCATGGTCTACTACAACAAGGATAAACCTGTTGCCTGAGGAGGTTGGAGGATCAAGGGGACCAACAATGTCAATCCCTACCCTCTCAAATGGGACTCCCACAACTGGGAGAGGCACTAAAGGTGCCACATTCTTGGAACCAACCTTACCAGAAGTCTGGCAGGTATGGCAGCTCTTACAATATCTATCTACTTCGGCCCCCATCTTTGGCCAATAAAAGTAGAGTGAGAGCCTTTCCTTGGTCTTCTTGAAACTCAAGTGGCCAGCCAAAGGTATCTCATGGGCTAGTTGTAAGAACTGTTGTCTGTTTTCCTGTGGGACTACAAGGCGTTTGTAGTCTCCAGGTTCAGACTCAGTGGGTTCACTGTAGAAGAGGCCATCTTCCCAGTGCAACCTATACTTCCCAGGCTCTTGCCCATCAGCTTGAGAAGCTGCCTGGTGGCGGAGACCCTCCAGAGTTGGACATTCTCTTTGCCCCTTACGAAAAGCTGCCCTGCTAGGCCCACCTTCTGCCAGTAAAGACTGCAGCTCAGGATGGTCCTCAGGGTCCAAATCTCCAATAAGGTTGGGGCCTCCTTCTAGCTCTTCCTCAGAGTCTAGCTCAACCACACAGGGTTGTACCTCCCTCTCAGCCTCAGCTGGAGGTGGAGTTACAGGTGTAACTTTGGACAACCTAGGGGAAGTCCTTGTTGGAAGCACTGGAGTGCTTGCTGCTGGCTTTTTCCTAGGAGTCTTGGGTTGCCCCTTTGCTCCTGATCTGGTAGTTACTGCAGTAAGTTGCTCCAGTGGTAGAGGAGTGATTTCTGTCATCATCTCCTGAGATAACCCTCTCAGGGTTTTCTCCCTTGCAGGTTTTGTGAGTTCCTGAAACCTTTTGCTAGGAGGTCTGGGGGTATGAGATACAACTCCAAGAGCTTTGAGGTCATTACCCAACAGAACCCTACCTGGCACTTCACATTGTACACTGACAGGTATTTTTACAGCCATATCATTACATTGGATGAGAACTGGTAACTGGGGACACATCTGCACAGGCCCACCAGCTAACTTGGTGAGGCATTTGGGTGCCTTAGCAACATCCTCTGCCTTGAAAAATGATTCATCCACCACAGTTATGCTGGCTCCAGTGTCCCTAATGGCAGGAGTCTCCTGACCATTCACCTGGACACTGTCCTTATAATACTCTTTAGTATTATCTGGGATAGAGTTATAGACATCTAAATTCTGTTGCTCCCACAACCCCAGAGAGACTAAAGAAACACTAGCTGAGACTCCAGTGGGTTCATCAGCTAGTAATAGAAAGTTTCCACTTGCCATGGGTACTTCCTCTTCTGGAGCGAAGGCTAAGGAGGCAAGCTGGACCCCTGAAGGTTTACCCTTACATCTGGGATCTCCTTTCACATGGTCAGTAGCCTTACAAACAAAGCATGAGCCAAAGGCTCGCTGGAATGGAGGCTTGTTCTGACCTCCTTCTGGTCTGGGACCAGAAGGTACACTAGCCTGATTTGGTTTCCCTTGTGGCTTACCCTTATAGTTTTGTTTGGGGCCCTCTTTGGAATTTGTAGTATTAGAATTCTCTTTGGAGTCCTTCTTAGACTGTTTTTCCCCATCCTTCTTCTGAGTTACCCCAGAATCCTTGTGAGTGGCCCTGTTGGCAACCCACAAGTCAGCAGCCTTAGCTAGCTTCCGGGAATCTAATTCCCTGGAATCAGCCAAGTGTTGTCTGAGCTCAGGAGAGCAGGCATCATAAATAGTCTCCAACATAAACAAATTCTTCATACCTTCATAAGTGTTCACCTTGTAACCCTTAATCCATCCCTCTAAGTTTTTCAAACATTCATTCACCCAGGTAGCCCAAGGGGTACCATCATGCTTTTTGAGGCTCCTAAACCTCTTAAGATACTGGGAAGGGGTCTTCCCAAACCTAGCTATCAAAGCTAGTTTCACACATTCATAGTCCTTCCTATCCTCCTCCCCCATCTCCATTACCACATCAGTTGCAACAGGGGGAAGCCTAGAGAACAACCAGGTGAGTAAGTCATTTCCTGTGATGTTCTGGAGCCCATGATTATATTCAAACAGAGACAACCAATCCAACACATCCAACTTAGGCTCATACATACCAACCAATTCTTTAGGCATCCGGGGTCTTTTAGGACTGGAACTTCTAGAGGAGCCAGAGAGAGAAACATTCTCAACAGATAATTTCTTCATTTCTAAGTCATACTTGAGCTCCATTTCCCTTAGCCTTAGTTCTTTGTCAGTTTGAGCATTAAGTTTCTTATACTCCAATTCTAGCTTCATTTTCTCCAGTTCAAAGTACTGAGGACTAAATGTGGGACCTGGTAAAGGTCCAGTAGGTACAGCAGGTAGAGCAGGCAGAGGCCTAGGGGGGACAGTTACAACAGCCTCACCCTCCTCTTCTGACTCTTCCTCAGAAACATCAACATTTTGCTCCATGTTAACTTCAACACTGTCATCTACAGTTGCTGGAGTGGTAGGTTCCTCTGAACCATCACCCAGACTTTGGTTAGCTAACAATCTTTCAATCAGCTCCATTTTCTTGCCCTTAGTCAGGAGATCCTTATGTTTACAGAGCACTCTTAAACAATCAGCAGTTTTGGCTGCAAGGGACTCTTGACTATAGCTTTCTATAACTGACATGTTAGAGGTTTTACTTTTTCAGTGCTAAGCTTTGTGGTTAGTTGCACTAAGGTATCTAAAGCACAATAAAATGTATACTCAATACAAATCCCACCGCTGTACACCAGTGTTAGGCAGAAACCTGTGCAGTTCCCTTGGGGAACACTGCAAAAGATTTAAGACTACAGGTAGAGCAGTAAACCCCTTTGGTAGCAGTCTGTACCACCCAGATTTACCTGGTAGCTGTGGCTGAGCAGTCAGACTTCTCTCAAGAAGAGTTAGGCAGTATGTAAAGTATACACAATATGTACCAAAACACAATAGCACAAGCAAACACTGACCAGAGCTTGGTTTCAAAAGTATATAGTTATTTATTTAAAATACACATAAGTTAAAAACACTCTAGCAAAAATATAGTAAAAGCACTTCAACACAGTTATAATGAAAGTAGATTCAATCCTTTCTCCTATCTAGACAACTCTAAGTAAACACCACTTAATTAAAACAGAGGTGAGTGCTTAACGTTAGATGACACTCTAGTAGTTTCCAAGAAAGGGAGAGAAAAAGCAGAAATGGGTTAGACACACCACTCTAAGGTCCAGAGCACTTGCAATAGGCTTAAAGAAGAATAAAGTCACAGGTGAGCAAAAGTCACTAGGCAGGGCCCACTCTTAGAGTAGCCGGAGCGAAAATGTGCCCAAGATCACACTGTTAGTTAGAGATTCAAAGTCTTGCAAAGAGTCAAAAAGAGGTTAGAGTGGCTCAGAAAGTTTAGCCAAAGTGTCCCAGGCACTCCCAGGTTCGAAAGCCGGGGACTAAATCTACCCCGTACAGTCGGTAGCAAGGGAAGCCAGGCAGAACACAGTACCTTAAGCGGAAAGGATCCTCCAGCGGTGGCAGTTGTTCCAGGCAGTGGCAGCAGGGCTCGACGTCGGTCAGGGGAGAAGAAGTTCTCGCTGAAGAGCAGAAGAAGAGGGTCGTTGCACTGCCCGGGAAGAAACCAGCCGCGGAGTCCTCCGGTTAAAGGGTTGGTACCGACTTTCGCGGTATGGGGGTAAAGTGTGGTATTCCGGTTGCCGGGGTGCTTGGCACAGGCAAGGCGGCCACGAGATACCTCAAAGAACGGAAAGAAGGCGAAAACTGGTTGTCCCCACCAGTCAAGGGAAGGAGCCACTCCGTTAAGAGTTCTCCTCGGTCGTCGGGAAAAAGTGGTGAGACGGTTCAGCAGGGCTCCACCGGGTGGTGTCGTCGAAGCAGGTCGGCTCAGCTCTTCCCTCGTCGGATTCTTGGTCCTGTGGCGACTTCTGAAGTCCCAGTCCCCAAAGCCCTGCTTTTATGCAGCAAACCCCCATTCACCCAGCCTAGCTGTCACTCAAACATGCTAAGTGGTGAGCCGGGCGGCTCACCACTTGGGCCAATCAGGACGGAGTGCGACTTGAGTTACCAAGGTAACTCAGTCCAGGGTGCCTAAATCCCCCTCCCCCCCTCCTAAGTACCCCAGACAGAGTGGCACCACTTTGGAGGGCTTCTGTGGAGAAGCCCGCCAAAAGTGGAACAAAGGGCTCCACTTTGGGTCAGAGTTACAGAGGCGAACACCAACGCCATTTTAGAATCAAGTTTTGGCAAAAAGTCCCAACCGGAGTTATAAAAATAAATATATAAACCGGCGGTATGTTTAAGGCTACCGTAAATAAATAATTAAATGTGTTAGCCTAAAACAATGGGAAATCCCATAGGGAAATATTCGCGGTCGAATATAAAAAAGTAGTTTCCACTGCCACCAGCCAAAACTCGATCAGGGGGGACGGAGACGTGCCCCCTCGACTAACAGACCCTGGGGCAATCGAATTGCCCCAGCCAGTACGTCCACAATATGATGGTTTGTACTGGTTCTGTTCAGGATTCAAGACTAGCAAAGTCTTTGGTGACTTTACATGCCCTGGGAGACAGTAGTCAGTCCCAGGGTATGGAGTCTATGTTGGGGAGTCCCTAGGACACCCCTGGGTCACGGCACAGAGGGTGCTGTGTGACCCACATCACAAAAATACATGAGGCCCTATGGAGTAAGAGACCCCATAGCCCATTCAACACAAGGTTTAACCAAGAAAACACACTTCAACATGTCCAAGAGTGAGGGTAAAAGAGTCTCACTCTTGGCAGGAGAAAAAAATTAAACCCCAGAAATCCAGCAAAGCTGCTGGGGGACTCACTAGGTAGGGAAATTCAGCCTAAACAGAGAATTCTCCCTAACACGGGCCTCCAGCCGTCCTCCAAACTGTACACTAGGGCTAGGAGCGCCATCTCTTCTGGCTCAGCAGGCCATACTTACCATTTGCGCTTAGCCACCTTCACCACTTTCATATATCTCAGAAATTGGCCACCAGAGAGGCCCTCCTGCTGTACCAAACTCTCTAACTCCCGAAACAACCCATTGTCATACAAATCCCCCCAAGAGGCTATGCCCAGTTCCTCCTATCTTCTGACAGCCTTCAGTTCATCTATGCTAGTACAAATATCAGCAACAATGGGAACATTTGTCGAGTAAGGGTGTGTTGAGTGCAGCAATTTCAGGGATCTGGCCCAGATCTGTCTGCCCAAACCGACAAAGTCTGAGAGCCCATCAGCATCTCGGTACCCACCCATAAAGCCTCTTTAAGCCTAGCACGTCTCACCACTGTTTGAAGTAGACCGGTATCAGGTGTGACATCGTCAGACAGCCACATTGTTACAAAGTGAAGCGGGACGGCCAGGTTATAAAGTTCCAGGTGAGGGGGCTGAACTCCTTCGTCCCAGTAAGCTAGGTATAGAGCTTGGAGTAATATCCTGTGCTGTCCTTCCTCCCACCCCCCCCCCCCAAAGGAGGCCCTGATAATGGTGTCAAAGGATTGAAAGAATGTGGCTTCTATGTAATAGTGCACATTCATGAATGCATATAATAATCTTGGAAAGGGGGTGCGTGGCTACGAGGGCCATGTAAGAGGACGTGATCTGGAGGAGCTCCCGAGATCCTGTAATGATCCGGGCGAAAAAGTGCGTAACGATGGGCCGACGACCGCTGAAAATACACATGTCGGTGTGTGAATGATTGGGCCACGCTTGGTGAACTTCTGGAAGGTGTAGGAAGAACGGCGGCAGAGATCTGTGCGGAAAGGATAAGGAGCGCCGGAGACGAAAGACGACACAAAATGGCCGACCAATGTCCAGAACAAAGGAAGGAGCAGGCCGCACGGTGACCGAGCGAAATGGGCGTACTGGGTGTGCATTTGTCATTTGTGCAAAATACAGGTCCTCTGGGTCATGTCGAATAGAACGGTGAGGCCGAAGCTCAAACAGCCCACCTTAGACGACTTCGCTAAGACGGTCAAGACAATACCAAGAGCAGGGATAAGCCGCCTGCAAGCGGCATGATGACATCGGGCGCTAACCAAGACGTCCTAGCTGCGATTGCGGACCTAAAGGCGGCCTGGGAATCTAAACTCGAACTAGCCGTCACTGAACTGAAAACGGCACTGGACCTCAAGGTCGGAGAGGTGCAGGAGGATGTTAATCTACTCAGACAGGACGTCAGGGCCTTGGCGGAGCGCACGGAGTCCCTTGAGAAGGAAGTTAGCCCGAATACCGCGGATTGTGCCTCCCATAAGGCCGAATTGCATGCCCTGATACAAAGAGTGGGCAACTTGGAGAGCAGAGCGGAGGAGGCGGAAGGACGCGCCCGAACATCCGCATCGTGGGCCTGCCGGAGGGATTGGAGGGCCACGATCCCACGGAATTTGAGTCCATGCTACTGCAAGAGATACCCAGAGGAGCCCTATCTCAAGGATTTGCGGTAGAAAGGGCACATAGAGCTCTAACAAGGAGGCCGCCGCCGGGAAACCCGCCTAGGCCGGTGATTGCCAAAATTCTTAATTACCGAGATCGGGAGGGGATATTGGAACACTTTCGCAAGGGAGGAACGATTACACGAGGAGCAGCAAACATCACGGCCTACCCGGACTATACCCTGTCTGTGCAGCGTAGCCGCATGAACTTTGGGACGGTAAAGCGGAGATTGAGAGAGGCGGGCCACAAATATATGTTACTGTATCCGGCAAAATTGAAAGTCATTCATAAACACAAAACTTTGTTTTTTGAGACCCCGGAGGATGCCATGGGATGGCTCGATGCGCAGGGATGTCCCCAGGAGTCAGAAGTTCAGACGGAGAGAGAGAGCACGGAAGAGATAAGTAATGCACGAGGAAGGTGCCACAAGATGGCGCGGCACGTGGGACTTGAATATAGTCATTTGCGCAGCCTTCAGTAGAGACGGTCAGACTATTACACTAGATGTTATAAGCACTGCAGTTATTATTGAAATAATGGGAGCCTTACAGAGCGGATCTCTTTACCCCACAACAATTTTAGTTAAGTGGCCATTAGGGCGACTTCACCCTGCTGAGCTCTGTACATTGTTTGGTGCTTGCAGGGCTAGATGTGGGGGTCCCTGAGTTCCGAGAATGGAGCTGGGCAGCAGTTGGGGTGTGTGATGTTGGGGAAGGGACGGGAGGAGGGAGGGGAGGGAAGTTGGGAATTTGCAGTGTACATAGTTACGGAGAGTTTGAGCTGGTACAAGAAGCTACAAGTAAAGATGGAGAGCTGTATCTGTATCACGTGGGCAAAGGGGAGTCGCTACACGGAAGGCAAGAAGACACTCATGAGCCATGGGGGACCTTAAGATCGTAACATGGAACGTCAGGGGACTTAACAGTTACTTAAAGAGAAACAAAGTCATGATGTACTTGAAAAGGCAGAAGATTGATATTGCGTTGTTGCAGGAAACACATTTGACCCAGCAAAAATTGGAACTGGTGGGGGAGAGGTACTGTAGTAGGCTCTCCGTATTCTGCCTACGCTAGGGGAGTGCTGGTCTGGGTGGCACCGCACGTTCCGCTCCAACTTACACAAGAGGTGGTGGACACGGAGGGGAGGTTGGTCATATTGAAGGCTTTGGTAGAGAATAGAGAGGTGTGCATTATAAATACGTATGCCCCCAACCAAAACACTGCGACATATTTTAGAACTCTGTGTACTCATCTGGGCGCGTGTATGAGAGGAGCGGTTATCTGGGGAGGGGATTTCAACTGCGTGCTCAACCCAAAGGCAGACATATCTGATGGGAAGATTGATAGGCCCACCCCAGCGGCCAGGGTATTGCAGACATTACTAGACGACTTTGGGCTGGCAGATGTTTGGAGGCTGAAACACCCTAATGAAACACATTACTCGCATTACTCAGCTCCGCAGCAACTGCACACGAGACTGGATTACTTTTTTGCCACGCCAGATGTGGTGATAGAGACCACCCAAATAGACTATAGAGCGAGGGTCCTGTCGGACCACTCGCCTCTGGTGCTGAGTTGGCAGTACTGCCGCCCCAGGGCGCGGATACCGACATGGCGCCTCCGGGCGGAGGCGCTCCGGGACCCGGTCTTCAGGGAAGACATCAGGGATGCGATCACACAGCACTTTGAGGTAAACACAGGCAGCGTAGACTCAGCGTGCACGCTCTGGGAGGCCTTTAAGGTAGTATTGCGGGGTGCTGCTATTGCTAAATCAAAAGCCCTACAGGGTGGGGTCCTAACGGAACTAGAGGAAGCGGAAAAGAAACTGGAGCGGGAAAGCAACAGGGCGGGAGGGGATGCAGAACTTGTACTCGAGTTACAGCAGAGGTGCGCAGAGCTTTGGGAAAGGCTCTGCAACCTTAACTATAAGAAGTATGTCGAGAGGCAGCATGCAGGAGGGGATAAAACAGGCCGCTTGCTGGCGTGGTTATATAAGAGCGAAACCCCCAGGCCTCCGATTAGGACAATAACTAGAGAAGACGGGGAGGTGGTTGACACCCAGGAGGGAGTCAACGAGGCATTCTTCGACTATTATAGGACATTATATGAGGACAGAGGAGGGGACAATCGAGAGGAGATTTGAGAAACTCTAAAAGACATGGAATTACCTAAGATTAGTGCTGAAGAAAGGGAGGAGCTGGACGCAACGATTACCTTAGAGGAATTGGAGGAGGTGGTGAAGCAGCTGCCCACCTGTAAGACCCCGGGCGCGGACGGATTCCCTGGTGAGTTTTATAAAACATATAGAGAAGAAGTACTCCCCCCTATGCTAGAGATGCTCAATGAGTCTTTTGAGATGGGTCGGCTGCCGGAATCGCTTAGAGAAGCGTTAATTGTACCGCTCCCTAAGCCCAACAAGCCAGGGCATAGCTGCGGCTCCTATAGGCCGTTGTCAATGTTGAACCAGGATAGCAAGATATTGACGGCGGTCCTGGCCAATAGGCTGCGTAGAGTGATTAGCAAACTGATACACCAGGACCAGACAGGTTATGTCCCCAACAGAAATATAACCCACAACCATAGGCGACTCCACCGGGTGATTGAAGAGGGAAACAGGAGCGAGGGGGAAATGGCGGTGGTGTCCCTAGATGCAGTCAAAGCTTTTGACTCAGTGAGGTGGCCATGGTTGCTGGAGGCCCTGGAAGAATACGGGATGGGGCCGGGTTATGTTAGGTGGGCAAAATTACTATACAGTGAACCACTGGCCAGGGTACGCACAGGATCGGTGATATCTGAGAGATGGCAACTCAGTAGAGGCACCAGACAAGGGTGCCCCTGGTCCCCGATGTTATACATTCTAGCCCTGGAGCCCCTGGCAGTGTACCTCAGACAACAATATGACATGGTTGGTATTGAGGTAGGGGGGAGAAACACCTAATATCCTTGTATGCTGACGATTTACTACTATACTTGAAATATCCGGAGGAAAATCTTCAGTATATTCTAGAGGTTATGGAAAGGTTTGCAGAACTGTCCGGCATAGCGGTGAACCCCCAAAAATCGAGCATGCTCCCATTGGGGAGCTACGTAGGAGCCCCTCTGGAACGGTTGCCAGTGTTGTCTGTACCTTGGGCGGCTGATTCCTTCCGCTACCTCGGAATAGATGTGTATCACATGGTGGAGGGGGAACACTTGCATAATACCAAGGTGGCTGTGAAAAAAATTCGAACAAGTATGAAGTTCTGGGAGAAGTTGCTGCTGGCGATGATGGGACGGGGGGGGGGCGATGCTCAAAATGGTGGTCCTGCCCAGGCTGTTACATTTCTTCAGTAATATACCATACTTGATACCCAAAAAGTTTTTTGTCAAACTGAATAGCATGTGCAGGGACTTCCTATGGCATTGCACTCCCAATAGAGTGGCGCTATGGAAGCTGCAGAACTTACATGATAGAGGGGGCATTAAGCTGCCAAATTTTGAGGCCTATTATGTAGCTAGTCAGTTGTAATATGTAACCAAATGGCTTTCTGATGAGGTAACTCCTGAATTTAGGCTGTTTGGGCAGGACTGCACCCCGTTTTACCTAAAGGAGATTATCTGGGTGCCTAGACTTGAAATGAAAGAACGCCCGGGTATGATGTTGCTTGGGTGGAAGATGTGGCGCAGAGTATGCCGACTGATAGAGAACCCGTACCCGTGTTCCCCACAGGTTCCGCTAGCCGCCTTAGCTGGGGGAGACAACCAACTCAGACCTATTGGGAACCGGTCGGGCTGGTCACATTGGGAGATGTATGGCAAGAAGGGATTATTAAAGATTTCGAAGAACTGGGAGAAGAGGCAGGTTTGCACAGAGGCCAATATGTCACGTATCTTAGGCTAGTGCAGATTATTCGTAAAACCTGGCCAGAGACTGTACTGGCGGAGGAGCCACACATCCTAATGGGAACAATATGTGACATATCAGAAGGAGGGCACGAGATCTCTAGACTGTACGAGATGGTGATGACCCGGGTGGGGAAGGATTTGACTCATTTGAGGCTGGACTGGGAAGCGGAGGTGGGGGCACAGATGACCGATGGGATGTGGGAATGTGCTATGGTATACCACAAGAAGGTGTCCAGAAACGCCAGATTGCAGCAGATACAGTTATACATAACGCTTAGAGCCTATATGACCCCGAAGAGAATATCTAAGTTTGTAAACGCAGAAAGACAAGCATGCCCAAAATGCGATGAAGAAGATGCTGATATGACACACATGTTCTGGTCTTGCCCAGTGATTGAAGCTTTTTGGGGGGAAGTGGCACGAAAACTAGCGGATAAAGGGGTCACGCTCAACATAGATACGGCCTGGGCCTGCCTGTTGGGAGGGTTTCCCAGACCACGGAATACTAAACATGTTGGCAAACTGAGGGACCCTGCATATGTGCTTGCTAAAAGAAGGATTGCCATGGGCTGGAAGCAGTGCCACAAGCCACAGTGCCACAAAATGGGCTGAGGCTGAAACGGTAGTGTGGCAGGAGGCATGTAGCAAGTGCGGGGAAGAAGAAGTGGGTAACCTGATGGCTTGGAGAGTGTTAATAACAGGACTGTTCGGCACAATAATGGATTCGGCAGCTTCGGAAGGAAGCGATACCCGGCCACACGCAGCAGATACAGAACGAGAAACGCAAATAAGCTCTTGAGGGGGGAGGGATTTGGGGAGCAGTAATGTGCGTTAATTGATGTTCACGAGTCTGTTGTAAATAATGCTGCAAGTTTGTTTTGTATTGTTTATTTGTTTTCAAAATAAAAAAATTAAAAAAAATAAAAATAAAAAAAATAATAATCTTGGAAAGACAATCATCTTAAATATGGAAAGCCGACCCAGGAGAGAGAGCGGTAAGCCAGCCCAGAATTTCATAGATTTTTTAATACCATCCACCACCTTCATCGTGTTATAAGTATGTGTGTCCCTAGGTGCGTGAGCAATTTGGACTAGGTATTTGAATGAGGCAGTTTCCCAGCTCAACCCCAGGTCTGGAAAGTCTGTGGCATCCTCCCCCCGAAGTCCCGCCAAGGGAAAGAGGCATGATTTCTCTTTGCTGAAAGAAGTCCCAGACACCTTTGCAAACTCAGCCAGTACCTCCAAAATAATAGGTAGGTTATGCACCGGCTCGTTGTCTCCATCTAGGGTTATAAGATGTCTGGATCTCCCAATCACAGGAATCACACCTCTCCATCGGTTTCCCAAGATTGGGAATAGGGATATGATATATGATATGATATATGTTATTTATAACGCGCTTAATACCCAGAGGTTTCTAAGCGCGGACCCGGGAATCGAACCGGTGTTGCTGCGTGTCGTCTTGCTTCCAAGGCGAGCATGTTGCAGCTGAGCTATCCTCCCAAGACTGTATTTGGATCACCAATGTTTCCCTCATACTTGCCGAAAGAAGGCCTTGCCCATAGGACTCCTCCTAGACCTTCAATAATATCAGTGCGAGAGTGGACCTATATGTTTTATACATTTCTGCCGGGAGTCTGTCACTCCCTGGGATCTTACCAGCCGAAAGGGAAACGATTGCCTCTTCTAGAGTAATAGGCTGATCTAAGGCAATGAGCCTTGGGAGTCGAATATGCATAAACGCAGCGTCTAGCTCCTCCGAGTGTACCTGTGCATCGTGTCTGTACAGATGGGCGTAGAACGTGGAGAAAATATTGTTGATTGCTGTCTGGGGCTGCCATGGGGCGCTGCATTAGACCTACAGCAGCGTGATCAAAGTTTTAGGGTGTTCTCGTTTGCACAGCCATGCCAATGGACTGCCAGATTTGTCCCCCTCAGTGTGTAGTTGTACGACATGTGCATCATAATCGAATTTCAACAGCCTCTCCCAAGCCTACCCGCATTGCAGCCATAGTTCAGCAAGGCCTGTTTCCAACAGCCGGGACCCAGGTTTCTGGGCCTCCAGCATACTGATCTTGTCCTCCATGGCCTCTAAATCTTCCTTCAGCCTCCTGTGAATACCCCCTGCACTTGCTATGATCTCCCCCAAACCACTACTTTCATGGTTTCCCATACAATGCCCCAGCTATCCATACTTCTGATGTTGTTCTGACGGAATTGTTCCAAAGTGACCCGCAGTGAGTCCTAAAAAAGACAATCACCCAGAGAGTCCACAGGCATGAGCCATGTCGGAATAGGGGTCCGGGGCCACTTATTTTCTCATGTGATCACCAGTGGGGAGTGATCAGACATTATGCGTCCATATATTCTGCGCTAGTGAATTTCACTAATTGTTCAATCCCCACAAACAGGTACTCTACCCTGGTATGTATCTGATGAGGGGATGAGTAAAAGCAATAACCCCTAAGGCGAGCTCCGACAGAGTCGCGTTAAGGGCTCCAGTAGCATGGGGTTACCCACCCCATGCGGGGTGGGGATCTATCCAGTATTGCATAGCAAACACAGTTGAAATCACTGCCCCACAGGAGCAAGACGTCCCGTCTCAGTGCAATTTGACTGCTCAGTGCACGTATATGGGCCGGGATCATGTGATTAGGGAAGTATGAATTGACAATACATGTTTCCCTATAGTCAAAATAGCCGTGTAAAATCACACCTCCCCTCGCTGTCCGTCACCACCTCCAAGGTGTGGAATGGGATCATTGCATCCACCGACATTAACACACCCCTTGCACAATGAGTGTGTGTAGAGCCATAGCCAGTGCCTCCCCACTGGTTTAAGACATGCTCCTGAACCTCCAGCAGTAAGTGAGTCTCCTGTACCAAGGCGATAGGGTATACAGTCTTGACAGAAACATTTTTCCTCGAGAGTTTTTCACCACAAAAGTTTAATTGAAAGATTTTTTCATCGAAAAAATCTTTCACTGACTTTTTATCGAAAATATATGTTTGTATGTTTGGGTGCGGTAAAGGGTTACATTTTGAAAATGGGTTGGGTGGGGACCCTGGCAACCCCCAATAAAAAAATAAATAAGAAGAACAAGTTACTTTCTTACCTGGTAACGTTCTTTCGATGGGATGGTCCGACGACGTATTCCATATATATGACATGTAATCACCACTGCTGTGCTGCTTCAGAAACTTTTTTCGGCGTCTGCGTCCTGCGTCGATGACGTCGATGCGCCGTCATCGAGGACCTCCTCCGACGTCATCCGACGTCCGACGTCATCCGATGTGATAAGTAGGACGCACGACGCCCGTAGCCTCAGTTGTAGTTTTTTCCCCCAGAACGTGTGACATTAGTCAACGCCAGTCAGACACAAAGCCTTGCGGAACGTAAGCTGCAATCGCAAAAGAAATTCTGCAGCGGGGAAGGCAGGGAGGGAGCGATATGGAATACGTCGTCGGACCATTCCATCGAAAGAACGTTACCAGGTAAGAAAGTAACTTGTTCTTCGAGGGGATTGGGTCCTCCGACGTATTCCATATCTATGACAGACTCCCAAAGCAGTACCAGAGCAAGGAGGAGGAAAAGAATTTATAATCAACATTTAGAATTGCCAATCAAATAGCAGAGCAAAGGATCGCCTTGCCAAAGGACAGATCCTGTCCTCGGATGGAATCGAGGGAATAGTGACGTACAAATGTATGTACTGAAGCCCAGGTGGCTCATCACAGATGTTGCGAATAGGAACTCCCCTCTGCAGGGCAGTAGATGCAGCCATACCCCTGGTAGAATGGGCCTGCAAGCCAGCCGGTGGGTCCTTACCCGCCAAGCGGTAACACTCCGAGATGGCCAAAATAATCCAGCGAGACAAAGTCTGTTTCATCACAGCTTGCCCCAAACGCTTTCCAGCGTAACCAATAAAGAGTTGATCGTCCACTCTGACCCGGGACATGCGTGAAACATAAAAGCTTAAAGCTCTCCTAGGATCAAGCCTATGGAGCCTCTCCTCTTCCTTACCAGGATGCGGAGGAGGATAGAATGCCGGAAGAACAACCTTCTGGGCCAAATGAAATTCCGTCACTACCTTCTCGAGAAAAGAAGGACGAACTCTAAGGACAACCCTGTCCTTGTGAAATACAGTGAAGGGTGGTTTAACTGAAATTGCCTGTAACTCACTCACTCTACGAGCGGAAGTAACCGCAACTAAAAACACAGTTTTCAGAGTTAACAGCCTCAAAGGGCAAGAATGTAAAGGCTCAAAGGGAGCACCCATAAGAAACTTAAGAACAAGGTTTAAATCCCAACCGGGCACCAGGAAAGGTGACGGAGGGAACACATTAGTGAGCCCTTTCAGAAACTGTGAAATTAAAGGGATTTTGAAGTAAGAACACTCTTCAGACGAGCGCTTAAAGATGGACAGCGCCGCCAGGTAACCTCTAATGGTACCCACTTGCAAGCCCTTGTGGGCCAAAGCAAGTAAAAAGGACAGAACCATGGGGATGTCACATGTGAAAGGATCCACATTCGGAACTCTGCACCAGTCGCAGAACTTACGCCAACGGTACAGAGACTTTGTTGCTGGCCTTCAGGCCGAAAGCAACACCTCCATCACGTCTTCAGGGAGGTCCCAATCCTTATACCTCAACCTTTCAGAAGCCAAGCGTGAAGGTTGAGGGATCTGACCTCTGGATGGAGAACCTGACCCCCCTCCCGTGAGAGCAGATCGTCTCGGTAGGGAAGACGACGTGGAGGGCAGATGGACAAGTCGAGACGGTCCGGGTACCACGTCCTCCGAGCCCACGCCAAAGCAATAAGGATCATCCGGGAACCAAACTTCCGTAACCTCTGCAGCACTTGCGGGATGACGGGGACTGGAGGAAACGCGTACAGCAGCGGGAATGACCACTCCACCACAAACGCGTCTCCTAAGGCTCCTTTTGGAGGAAATTCCCGTGAGCAGAACCTCTCGCACTTCCGGTTGACACTGGAGGCGAAGAGATCCACTTGAGGGGTCCCCCAAAGGGCAAAGATCTCCAGGAGAATCTCCCGAGCCAACTCCCATTCGTGAGAGATCGTGCTCTGCCTGCTCAGAGCGTCCGCCGTCACGTTTTCGTCTCCGGCCAGATGAACTGCCGAGATCGAAACTTCCTGCTGGATGGCCCAGAACTCGAGCTGCATCGCCTCCCTGCACAGAGGAAGTGACCCTGCCCCCCCCCCCCTTTTTGTTGAGGTAGTGCATGGCCACTGTGTTGTCCGTCAGGATCAGGACCCTCTTTCCTCGCAGTCGGCAGAAAAAACTTCACGGCTAGCCTGACGGCCCTCAGCTCCAACAGATTGATATGGAGTCTGGACTCCGACGGAGACCAACGACCGCTGACTGTCAGCCCATTGGCATGAGCTCCCCATCCCGTGAGGGATGCATCCGTCACGATCATCACCTCCGGCCAGGGAAGCCAAAATGGAGCCCACTTCATCAAGTTGCCTTCGACGGCCCACCACAGAAGGTCCTGGGCGACCGAGGGCGGCACCTGAACCGGGTCCGACATCCTGCTGGAGGGCTGCGACCATTGCATCTTGAGTGCCCACTGCAAAGATCTCATCCGCAGGCGAGCCCCTGGCACCAGAAGAATGCAGGATGCCATGAGGCCGAGCAACCTCAAGAACTCGAATGCTGGGAGCGTCTGGGCATGCTGAAACTTGTGCACCATCTGCTGAATGTGAAGAGCCCTCACCTGGGGAGGGAAACACTGCCCCAGGGAAGTGTCGAGCACTGCTCCGATGTACTGGAGCCGCTGTGTTGGCGTCAAATGGGACTTCTTTAAATTGAGGGAGAAGCCCAGCCTGTGAAGGGAGTGGCAGGTGACGGACAGATGATCCAGGACTTGCTCGGGAGAGCTCCCCCTGATCAACCAATCGTCCAGGTAGGGGTAGACGTGAATCCCCCCTTGCCTGAGATGCGCTGCCACCACCACCATGAGCTTGGTGAAAACCCTCAGGGCGGAGGTCAATCCGAACGGCAGGACCCGAAACTGAAAGTGCGAGTCACCAACCGCGAACCTCAGGTACTTCTTGTGCTTGGGATGGATCGGCACATGGAAGTAAGCATCCTTGAGGTCGAGAGACACCAACCAGTCCTGAAGCTGAAGGGCCTGGAGGACTTGAGAGAGAGTAACCATCTTGAACGTGTCCTTCCTGAGGAGTTTGTTCAAACCGCGCAAGTCCATGATGGGTCTCAATCCCCCGTCTTTCTTCGAAATCAAAAAATAAGGGGAATACCATCCCTTGTTCCTCTCCGCTACAGGCACCAGTTCTATGGCGCCTTTCTCCAGCAGGGCTTGAATTTCCTGCGCAAGGAGCGGATCCGGACTCTGCAAAGAAAGGTTCCCCGGTGGATTGTCGCAAGGCCTGTGCCGAAAGGGAAGACAATAGCTGTGGGTTATGATCTCCAGAACCCACACATCTGAAGTAATGGCACGCCACTCTACAAGATGCTGAGCCAGCCTTCCCCCAACCGGCGAACCATGGGGCATGGCCTCATGACTGAGTGGTAGCGGCTGCGGCGTTACCTGAGGGCAAAGAGGCAACTGCCCGAGCGGCCTTGGCACCACGGGTACCCTGTCGTCCACCTCTGGTACCCCTGCGTTGGCCTCTGACTGCCAGCTCCTCTCGCATTACTGAAGGACGAGTAATAGCGAAAGGAACCACCCCTCCATTGCTGTCCCCTAGGACGAAAAGGCGGAGGTTGGCGAACTGCAGCGCCCAACGACTTCGCTGCAGCTTTTGAGGTCTGCAACCTCTCAAGGCTCTCGTCAGCCTTGCTGCCAAAAAGGTGTTCACCGTCAAAGGGCATGTTGAGGAGCCGGGACTGCACATCAGGAGCAAACCCCGACTTCCGCAACCACGCAAACCTGCGTATCACGGTGCTCGCCGCCATGGACCTGCTGACGCATTCAGCCAAGTCCAAACCCGACTGAACGGACTCACACATGGCATCCTTACCACCCTGGACCATAGCAAGGAAACCATCCCGTTCGTCCCCTTCGGGAATATGTTCAGCCGCTAACGCAACACAGTTCCACAGAGTGTGTGTGAAACGAGACAAGGCACAAATGGAGTTGGCCGCCTGAAGCGCCATACCACTAGAAGAAAACACTTTCTTCGCCCAGCCATCAAAACGTTTGTCGTCCCTATCAGGAGGGATGGTAGGGTATGACGCCTGCTTTGCCGGGGCCGTGGCCGCCTGCACCACCAAACTCTCCGGAGTGGGGTGCCTGGTCAAGTAGCAGGGGTCGCTACTGGCTGGACGGTATTTTCGCGACAAGGACCTGCCCACCACCAGGAGACTCTCCGGAGCAGTCCAAGCCGCCGCCACCCTTCTCTGTAAAGCCATATGGAACGGCAGTACCGGGTCAGTTGGGGGACCAACATCAAGGATGTCCGTGAGATCATCCTGCACAAACTCCCCTGGGGGAGCAGACCATCCCAAATACTCAGAAACCCTAGCCATAAGGCGTCGGTACGAGGAATCAGCATGAGAGCCAGGCTCAGGCCGACAAAACTCCACCTCCGGAGAGGTGTCCAGTCCACTGGCATCATGCAGTGACTGCCTCAAATCGTCAAACTGACTATGGCCCGAGACAATTTCATCTGGAACCTGACTAGGAACCAGGCCATCAGAATCCTCATCCGCCTCTGAAATATATTCCAGGTGGCGAAATGAAGGCACCCGAGAGTGCTTGCTCTTAACCAGAGCCTTCCTAGGGGGTTCCCCCGTGCCACGGGGTACCTCCGACACGAAAGGCGTCGAGCGAATCGGCGCCGGCATCGAGAGAACAGGCATCGGCGCCGAGAGGATCGGCGTCGACGAAATCGGCGTCGACGTCAGATGCAGCGCCGCCAGCATCGGCGGCGTCGACACAGTCCTCCAAGCCGGAGCTCCGAGCGTGTCCTTCGACAACCTGAGCGTCGACGGCTTCGACGACTTCCTCGGAGCCGGAGCCTCAAGAAAGCCTGTCGACGCCCTCGACGCCTCAGACGTTGATGTCTTCCTTGAAGACATCACAGGTGCACATGGTCTCGAACGCGTCGAGGACCGGGACCTGGAACGGGTACGTCGAGAACGAGTCCCCTTGTCCGAACGGGACCTCTCCCGTGACTAGTGCCGACCACTCTTGTGAGCGGTGTCTCTCGACCTCTCACGACCGACCCCACTCGGGGGCGCGGACGGCTTAGTACCCTGCGACTCGAGAATCGCCAGCATTTTCTTCCCGAAGGAAGCCCATTCCTCCGGCGTCGCACAGCTGGTGGGGTAAGCGACGTGCCGGGCAGAGTCCTCCGAAGAGGACCTGGAAGGCGACCGGTGTCGGCGCTTCCGAGAATGCCTCGAAGAGGCTGAGGAGTGGCGAGACCGACTCCTAGAAGGAGACCCACGAGACTTCCGACGATGACGCGGAGAGTCTCCTCTCGAATCAACCATCGAAAGCCCCGCAGACTTCGACTTCCGGGGCTTGGACACCCGCCGGACGCGGGGTCGAAGACGAAGTAGAAGACCTCTTCACACGAAGGATTTTCACAAAAACGAACAGGTTAGAAGAACCGAGAAGAACAGAACTCCAAAGAGTCGAGGCGTTAACCGAGATTCACGAAGCAACACGTTCGCGGAAAAAACGGAACTGAGGCTACGGGCGTCGTGCGTCCTACTTATCACATCGGATGACGTCGGACGTCAGAGGAGGTCCTCGACGACGGCGCATCGACGCAGGCGCCGAAAAAAGTTTCCGAAGCAGCACAGCTGTGGTGATTACATGTCATAAATATGGAATACGTCGGAGGACCCAATCCCCTCGAAATTCACTTTATAGGTTTTCGGAATAGCGTTCTTAATCTACATTAGGTGAAACATTTTTCTGTGAAAAGAATTAGAGGAAAAAAATCCTTAGGTGAAAAAATTCAGTGAAAAGACATGTAACTGGGAGATAGCGATCTTTTTACAGCGAAGGTAGGATCTCACCCTATTTCTGCACACATATGATCCCAGTCCCCTCACATTCCAGGTCCGGTCAGAATCCTGAGCGATGCCATAGTCAAAGTTTAACAGCCATTCCCACCATATCCCTCTGTATGGACCACCATGCCTCCAGATGTACATCATCATGCAACGCACACCTTCCAGCAGCAATGGCACCACCTCGCACCCGGGTCCAGTGCATACAGCATAAGCACACAAAAAGCCAATTTGCACCAAAGCCAAAAACACAGCCTGCTCTCCAACACGCGCTCACACCAAGCCCTTTGTGACAAACAAAACATAACCAAAACTGACCCCTGAACGTGGGGTGCAAACAATGCCCAACAGAAGTTCTCGTAAAACCAAAGCTTTCCTTAGCCATTGGGTACTGGGTTAGAGGACCAGCAACAGGCTGGTACCAAATGTTCATTGATCCAGGGTCGTCCAAATGCCACCCAGTGGGCGACAGTGCTTGCTCCACTGATGTACAGCACACAGTCAGCGGTAGGCAGATCAGCTACAGCAGATGATTCTGGTCTCATCTCAGGGCCAATGTGCCGCAGTACGACGTTATGTTCACGTAATCACTGCTAATGCTGCTCAGTCCTGTTGCTCCACAGGATCGCCTATTTCAGGGTGTCCATTCCGCCCTCAAAACACGTCTCATGCTAGCCAGATTCCAGCCCTCAACAGACTTAAGCATTTCAGGGGGCTGTGCCCTTATTCTTCTGGTCGTCGACATCTTCTCTGCCAGTCAGGTTGCTATGGTCAATCCACAAGTTTACCACCTGCAGACTTTCAAAAATGAGTGTCCTCCCATTATACAGTACTTTCAGTCTGGCTGGGTACATACCCATGTACTTAGGCCCCAGTTGTCAGAGCATCACCTTAATGGGCACAAACCTATTCCTCTTCTGTTGTACTATGGGTGTGTAGTAAGGGTATATGGCTATCATCGAGCTGCCCTCTGTACCTTCCCACCGTCCCTGGAGACTTGGAGGATCACCTGCCTGACTCTGAAGTTCAGAATCTTAGCTATGAGTGGTCTGGGAAATGACCCAGGTCGGGGTTTCTTCAGAAGGGATCAGTGTGCTCTCTCGACAGCAAAGCCTTGCGATAGTTTCCCAGGACCTCCTTCAGTAGCAAGTTCTCGATGTAAGTGGTTGGGTCCCGACCTTCCGTACCCTCAAGTAGCACTAGTACTCAAATGTTGTTACTACGAGAACTGCCCTCTGCAACTTCAGCTCTCTGTTCCAATGTGGCGTTCCTCACCTCTAGCGCTTTCATCTTTGATGCTAGATCCTCAGTGGTGGAACCTGTTTCTTTCCAAAGCGATTCAGTCATTGCGACCTTCTCCACAAGTGATCGCACATCGTGCCTGAGAAGTTGCACGTCCACCTTCACCTCTTCAATTTTATTTTCCAGGGAGGATCGTAGGGCCGCGATAGCAGCCAGCACCTTGCTTTCCTGGGGTCCATCTGCGTCACCTGAGCCCCTCCTTGTTCCGGATCCTTAGATGGGTCAGGGTCTCGGTCCTTTCCCTGGCTCGCAAAGGATTCCATTATTGTTCCCTTATTCTTATTCATGGTAGGTGACATGGAAGGGGACGCGTTTAAGTCACGATCAGTGGCGCCGAGCTTTGGTGCCCCAGGGTAAGGAGAGGGAGTTTCGTACAGGAGAGTGTGACCGCCAAGGTACCCTCCAGCCAATTCGAAATGTGCAGGGGCAACAGCAATATAGTCCAATAGCAGTGTATGAAGACAAGCAATCTGCCACAAAAAAAAACAGGTCCCGGGCCCAGATGTGGCAATTGTACAAGGTCCACTTGCACACCCGGGTAGCACTGATGTGCCAGTTCAAGTATCTGCATGGTTCAGCGTACAGGGTAGCTCACATGCGGACCCACAGTGATGCTAGGGGCCCGTGTAATATGTGAGCCAACCGCAAAAACCGAAACAAGCCCCCGACTCAACCACAAACTGCACGGGATGCAGGAGCTATATGAAGTCTCCCATACCAGAGGAGGGTGGGCCACAGCTCTCTGCGTATATGGCATCTAATCCACGTCTGGCGAGTGTAAAACGTCCAGACTGTTCACTCCCCAGCCAATACAAAACAAATGAGAGCAACGTGTCTCCCGGCGAAAAGTAGTTACAACAAGATCAACTGCTTAACAATCTATCATCCGGGCCAGCGCACGACCCTGAGGAATAATGCCAGCAATATGTCAGGCGAGGGTGTGTCACCCGGGGCCCCTCCGGCCACTCAAAAGGTAGTCAAAGAAAGTATTGGGTCGCGCCCCAAACCCAATTAGGTGGAGGGACAGGGGTGCCCCAGCAAAGTTTAGGCGTTAATTCACAAAGTGCGTGTGTAATTGCGGTAAGGCACAGCACGTATCTCGAGCCACCCACGATGGCCGGAGCTCACTGCCACACGATCCCCAGGAGCTCTCCGTTCCCGCCGGCATGGGCTCCCAGCTGCCCCACCATCCCCGGTAAGACGTTGCCTCATGTACGGCGGTGCGGCAGCGATGCAGTCTGAAGTCCGTCTCAGCCGGTCCCTCGCCTTCGCCGACTCCAAGTAGTCGATAGCTTCCAGTCCTTGGCAAGCACTGCTGCAATTCACCTCCTCAGCTTTTTCATAGCATAGGGAGCAGTACGGCAGGCAATGCCTCCGGTCCAAGTGACCTGTCTAGTCCAGCCTTACTGTCCCTCTTGAGTACCCTCGGACCACCAGCAGCGATAGCCCCACAAGGGCAAGCAGAGTCACCAGCTCTCGCGCTGCGTCCCAGGCAGCCTGCTCAGCGTTGTGAAGTCGGTCTGGCTGTTCTTCCCGGGCTTGTCGGGCACCGATTTTCTTCGGGCAAGGTTGCAAGTGTTATCCCAGCTGCATACAATCAGAACATGCCGTTAAGCACTGCATACAGGATCTTGTAGGATCTCAGTGGGAGCTCAGGCAAGTCACGTCTTCACTGCATGAGTTCAGGACAGGCCTCCCCACCCCGATATTGCCCCATTCATGATCCGTTTCATAAACAAGTCTTTAGCTCAAGGCTTTGGCCCCTCGGATCTGAAAAGTCAAGTCTCACCTCTCTTGAAAAAAGCCAACCTCGACACGAATAACATGAAAAATGATCACCCAAATGCAGGCCTATCCTTGCCTGGAAAGTTTAGAGAAAGTTGTCACGGGCTAACTGCAGGAATATTTTGAGTCTATATTGGACCCTTTGCATTCTGGTTTCTGCCCTAAATTTGGAATGCAGACCGCACTTGTGGCAGTTTGGGACAAACTTTTACAAGTGGCAGATCAGGGGGAACGGTCAATTCTCGTAATGTTGGACCTCTCGGCAGCGTTTGACACAGTGGACCACTGTATGGTTATCAAACGACTGAGGGGAAAGAGGAAATGTCTCCGTAAGAGCAATCAAATGGTTCACCTCCTTCCTATCAGAGTGCCAACAAAGAGTGTGGTTAGGAGGTCAGCTCTCAGTCTTCCCCAGGATTGTGGAGTTCCTCAAGGGTTGTCCCTTTCCCTGTTGTTATTTAATTTATATTTATACCCTTTAATGGGCATCCTGCGGAAACATAAGGTTTGCTTTCAGTCATACGCAGATGATACACAGGCGTTCATTAAGGACTGGGCAATGTGGAGGAATCGTTCGTCTAGAGGAAGTCAGCAGTTGGATGTCCACTAATTGGCTCCAACTTAATCCCAATAATCGGTGTTTGCCTTGCTTGGACCAAAACATCTGCCTAGTAGAGAAATAGGTCCTCCCTCCCCATCTTTTTTGTGATCTGAACTGCAGTTAAGTCTCCAAAACTAAGAATCCTGGCTGCATATGGCAGAATAATTTGAACAGTGAAGACCAAATTGGGGCCCAAAGTGCAGGCTGCCTTCAACTCTTTGCGTCTTTTAAGGCATGCCCTCCATTTTGTCCCTATGAAGGACGATGCTGTAATGGTGGGAGCCTTGGTAAATTCACAGCTAGATTATTGTAACAGCAGGCTAGCTGGTGACTCCAGAAGGCCCAAAATGCTGCAGTCAGACTGGTGTTCGGAGCAAGTCCTCAACCATCTCAGGGCTGCGGTGCTACCTTCACTGGTTGGCAGTGGAGGATAGGAACAACTTCAAGATTTTGTGTATGGGCTACAAATACTTAAGTAATCTCGCTCCCTCATACATGGAAGAGAAGTTGAGCTTATATCAACCAACCCAGGCCCTCCGCTCTTGGGACAAGTTGCTTTTGGTAAACCCCCCTGCCCCTCTTCCTGTGTATATAGAGGAGATTGTGGATTTTCTGTGTATGGACCCCAAATGATGGAATAAGATTCCATGGGAGATCAGGAAAATGTAATCGTTATTCCAGTTCTGCCAAGCAGTAAAATCCTACCTTTTTTAATGAGCTATACAGATTTTCATAACTACTTAAAGATGCTTGTCTTGAAACTAGTACCTTTTCCCGTGGCTCGTCATATAAACTGTGCCTAGATACGATTAATTTCCGCTATGCTGTGCGTTATAAAATCCTCAATCAATCAAGACAGGCATAGGTTGGCCCCTACAGTCAAGTGAGCACCAGAGCCAATGCAAGGGTGGGAAGAGGCAAAGTCAGAACCAAGAAGACCACAGCATAAAAGTGAAGTAAATAAAAGACAGAGTGGCAGGTGTGCGGGTGAGACCAGCAGGCGTGAAGGTGGATTAAGAGACCCGAGGTAGGACAGACAGCGAAAGCAGAGTGCTGAGGAGTTGGTGGCAGAGTTGTAGCAACGTGCTATTGGTAGTGAGAGCGAGTGGTACCCATTTGTAAGAGTGAAGCAGTGATTTAGAGAATGTTTGTGAGCTTTAAGATAGTAGGGAGGGAAGAGTGTGAGACAAAAGTAGGGGGGTAAGGAAAGTAGGTAGGGGAAGTGGATACTGGAAGACAGTTAGGATAGTTAAGAGGAATGTACAAGAATGGTGCAGAGAGAGACACAGAGAAAGAGAATGAAAGAGAAAGAGGCGGCAGTAGGGTGAGAGAAAGGAAGAAAAAGAGAAAGAAGATAGAGGGAAAGAGAAAGAAGAGAGGGAGAGAGATAAAGGGGCAGAGTCGGAGAAGGATATGGAGAAAGAGGGAGCAAGAAAGAGAAACAGAGAACTCACCTCAACCTACCCAGAATACCAAACCAGTCCTTTGAATATATTTAATAAAACCCCCTTCAACTTTCCTTGTGAGTTATTAAGGGCATCTGCGACATGTCTCTCACTCATTCTTTATTATTGCCACCTTCCCATCTGTGTGTGATCACACCAGTGTTGGCACTCAGACCAGGCAGTCTAAGATTATTTTGTTTTGCATCCAATTTTAGGCTTCCTAGTCTGAATTAGGAAGATATTCTCAGACACATCATGGGAGTACCCATTGATTGACAACTTCTCCACGTTTTTGCGGCACATGTGACCGAGTTAATTTCTTTGTGCTCGTCATTAGCGGGAATATCAGCCAATTTGTCCATGATATTATATAGAGGCATGTTATATCTGTTCAGAAGCGTAGGGATGATTGCACCTCTTAACCTTGTCGCAGATCTGGTACACACATTATCCACTGCATTCATCCACCAGTTTTCTTCTAGGGGAGCCGATTATGTTAATGTGAGGAGAAGAATGAAAAATGTTTCCTCACCACTGAGATGACCATGTAGCTTGGTGGAGTGTACTTTCCAGAGGGATCCAGTGCTCTGTATTTTTTGTTCCATGCCCACGTGCTGGTGGCTGACCTTTGAGCCAAATAAAAGTACCCATTATCGATTCTCACAAACCTGGAACCAAAGATAAGAGCAGACTTGGAGGTTCATTAGGCTGTTGTATTTAAAAGATGATTGACACAGTTTGGCATACCATCGAAAACGTATATTTACCTTAATCACTGACCTGAATACCACATCCATGAACCTGATCAAGTCCTCAATAGGACAAGTTCAGGATGGCATGAGGGCAGTAGCTCTACTAAGTGCTGGTATCACTGAGGAGGAACGACTATTTTATGAGGAGTTCTTTCTCCTGAACCATTTTGTGATTGGGTCTTCGAAGCCTTTGAACCCATTCTGGCATTTTTTTCTTTTTGGTGGCAATGTCTGCTTGAAAAGGACCTTTGTCTAGGTGTAAGTGTAATTATGGCATCCAAAGTTGGTATGGGTTGGTGATACTAACTTATGTTGCTGGAGTCCTGGACACCTTGTTTTCATATTGAGAACACTGGCCTAGACGTAAAAAATCTAGACCATGGGTTCAGATCTTCTGGCCTACAAATCCCATGATTCCTCACCAAGGACTATGCTGGCTGGGCCTGACTGGAGATGCAGGCCACAATGTTTAGAGTAAAAGGTTGGCTACCACTGACAGTGTCTTGATGTCAAACCCTACCTAACACAGAGGCCTTCAATATCAAGTGAGAACTGGATGAGGAGGTCACAGACATAGCTAACAACGGCAAAACCTCTCGCACCAAACGGTACAGATGGTAAGGATGCTGTCAATTTTCTGAGTGACAATCAGGGTGTGTATAGATGGGTCTATGTACAAGAGGAATCTTCACTGCTGGCGTTTTATTGGAGGACTGAGGGCTTGCAGAGGGGAACCTTTAACAAAACCAGGAGTGTCCTTGGGGCGTTCCCTGCTTCACTCCAAGTCCTTGACACTTCTATATAGCATTTCTGGTACATATGGCACTCCTCAATGGTATTGTGTCAGGAAGAAAGACAAAGCACACCACGGGAAGAAGACTTGTCAAAAGATGCTCCCATTGCGACTGGGGAATATAAAGTGCGTAGGAAGAGTAAAAAGTACATTCCAAGCACAAAATAAAATTACATATTGCAAGGGCAAATGAACATTGAATTCCATAAAATACACTGCAAAAATTGGTTGAACAAGTTTACGTAAACCGAGAATCTTTAAACGTGTCCAGAGAGCCTTCGATCAAAGAGCATTCAAATATACTGTTAACTGTCACTAGACTCTGTTCTTGCCCATTAATGCCGCATCTATTTCTGATTTACACCATTACCCATGTATACGTAACTCTACTACTATCCTGTTTTTCACTCCTTTTATATTAATTACAATGGGATTTCAGGTTTCGAGGGAGTTTGGCTGGTTTTCAGGAACCAGACACAGATCTGTGCAAATATGGCTCTTTAAAATCTATGATGGGATGTTGAGAGGACAAAACTCTTACTTCTGTTTCTTAGTCATATCATTACAGAAACAATGTGGGCATGTATTTCAGTGTCTGTTCTATCCTGTCACTGTTGCTCCAACAGGTAAGGAATGCATTATGAACCTGCAATTTCTACATCTAAAGCTGAAGTGAGGGAAGGGAGGTGCTGCAGCCTATAAAAGTGTTTCTACTCTCCTGGTCTCTCTTCGCTCTAAGATTCTTGCGAGCAAGAGGGCCAGGAGTAGCTTCTAGAATACAGAATCATTTCTTGCAAAATCCCAGAGTTTAAAAAATATATAAAATCTGGGCAAAGTCTAAAGCATAAAACATGATTGGCATAGGTAACATTATATCGGGAAAAGCAAAAGAAATAGACAGAAGAGCAACATAGCAACAAAAATCCCAGAAGTGCAAATGTGCAAGTAGCATCAAATGAATAACAAAGCGTCAAAAGAAACAGCAAAGATTACATTGTTAGTCATGTAAATATTTGAAATAGTCAAACAATTGGCCATCATGTTCCAGATCATCATATTTAGACAGAAATTAAGGATGGGATTGAGGATTGTTGGGGGCGGGGAGAGATTGAAGAAGAAACAGAGAAGTTTGTCAGTTCCTGTGTATCCGTACTCCAGTAATGATATCACATTAGATCATTGCGGCTTGATAGTATTAATTATGTCCACATATGCTTACCATCCATAATTGGTTGAGGGATAAAGTTCTTGTGTGCAGGTCATGGGATTTGATCCCTGTGTAACTAAAATAGGAAAAACGTGTTCATTAGGCTTCCTAGTGTTACGCTAAGTTTGCTGACATATTTGTTGTATTAACGTGGTTGTCGTGCCCATCTAGCCGCCTTCTTAAAATTAAAGTTCTAAGTGGCCGAATACATCATACTTTTGTATTAGAGGTTGGATAATCTCTCTGGTATCATTAAACAAAGAGGCTTAGTAAACTCCTCCTAGTCCGGTCTAATTTACTGTGAACTGTATTTAACCGATATCTACGTGACCTCATGTTACGCGCTGACAGTCTCGTGGGCATGAGAGTGCCATGCGTGTGATCCAAAATATTATTGGGTTACGTTGCCAAGTCTGCGTTACTAGATCTAATTGACATGGCGGGGTGTTGTCCTACTTGAGCTCCGTCCACTCCGACCACTAGCTTGTGTCCTGCGGAGATTGCGGACCTATATACTCCTACTGTCCTGAAAGCTCTACCTGCGGAAGGGAGGCTAGGAAGTTTACTTGGACTACAGGTGCTGAAATGGGAGAAATACTCCTCCCCCTGCACCATAAGTCCCAGGCTTGCCACGCCAGGCTTGCCACGCAGAATTATAGCTCCTGATCGTAGATGGGGCCCACGATAGATTGATAAATCTTGCAGCTTCTTCTGAAAGGCCTGGCAAGCGCCATCTATGCCTGAAATTTTGCAAGCTAGCAGTGTTAAGGTCTGATTCTCTATCAGAGGGTGTGGGACTCCTACTGGATCGGTCAGTATGTCCTGTCTGTATGCAATCTTCTGCAATCTTCTACGGAAAAATCCGTAGAAAGTACTGGAAACCAGGCTTGCGACTTCCACTCTGGCGTCACTAACACTATCTGTGCCCTGTCTCTGCGTACCTTTGCTAGAACCCTCACCAGCATCGCAAAGGGGGTAAAGCGCAATGCCTCTGCGTCCCCCAATGGTGCAGGAATGCATCCGTTCCCTTGGCCTCCGGGTCCAGTTTCCAGCTGAAGTAATTCATCAGCTGCGTGTTCAACCTCGAGGAAAACATGTCTATGTGTAAGGGGCCTCATTTCTTCTCTAGTTTCTGGAAGATCGTCCTGTGTAGTTTCCAGTTGCTGTAATCTAATAGATGTCGGGAATTCCAGTCCACCACTGGGTTCAGGGCCCCTAGAAGATACTCTGCTTTGACTGCTATCTTCCTCTCTAGGCAGTCGTGCCAGAAATCCTTCGCTAATCCCGCTAACATCTTGGATCTGGTGCCTCCTAGCTTGTTTATATATCTTACTGCAGATATATTGTCCATCCTTAAGAGGATGCTGCAGTGTGCTTTGGCTTTGGTAAATGCTTTTACTGCGAATGACCCTGCTAGGAGCCCTAGGCAATTGATGTGTAGCTCCAATTCTTCTTGTGACCACTTTCCCCCTGTCTCTGTCTCGCTGCATCGTGCCCCCCACCCTGACCTGCTGGCTTCCGACTCTATAACTAATTCTGGAACGTCTCCCAAAATGGCGCGACCATTCCTGGCTTCCATATTGCCTACTATGTAAAACACAACGGACTGTTGTGGGTATTCCTACTGTGGGTTGCCCAATACTATGATTGCACTCTGAAACTCACAGTTTCTTTGTTAGGGTGGGTTAGGATGGGTACATATCTTTTACTGGACTTACAATTGTAAGTTGGTGCACTCTGTCGTGCTAAAAACACACATATTAAGCCATTCTGGGCTATCTATGTGTCTGCCACTGTCCGGATGAAATTCTATAGACTTTAATGAGCTTTCTCTGTCAGGCAGGTGCAAGTCTGTTTCTTAAAAGACTGGAGAGTGTACATTATATTCTCCAGTAAGTTCCTTTTTTGCATCTGAGCATTGAAGAATATTGTAGGGCCCTTGATGTTTGTTTTTCAGGGTCCTAGTAAGGAAGACCCTGCCTGTTTCTTGAGCACTAGGTCAGGTCTCCCAGTAGCCGACCGGTTTCTGTGGTATTCAGTGGGTAGACCACATTCCTCAGGGCTTAAGGGGGCATCAAAATGGGCGCCTCCTAGTTTACAGTGGCAGCGTTGTCTGCATTATTCAAAGTCCTCTCCCCTTTCCATGTAGTTAGTAGTAGTTCTATGCAGGGAAGGGTGAGGCAGCCTGAGACCTTTGCTGGCACCCTCAGACGATTTCCGCGGCCTCTGGCAGTATCCCGCAGCATTTGTATCACCTTGTTGCTGTTTCCCTCTGGATTCATCTACTTTAGCACATTCTTTCCCGCCACTGTTCGACTTTCTGCACTCTCTACGCTCCTGTGTAGGGCCTGGGCTGGACAAAGTAACGACAGCTGACGCTATCAGAGAAGTGCTTCTCCCATTGGATGGTGAGAGGAGGGCCCCCCCCATCCTGACCTGCTGGCTTCCGACTCTATAACTAATTCTGGAACGTCTCCGAAAATGGCGCAACCATTCCTGGCTTCCATATTGCGGAGCCACCAAGTTAGCTCTGATTTGCTCTCCTCGTCTAGGGGAATTAGTCGATGGTCTCTCCAGCCTTTTCTTAGGTATTTGATCTTCAGTCTCTGAAGAGCCCGATAGTGTAATGGGCCAGGAAATATTGCTTGAATGGACGCTGCTAAGAGACCTACTATTCTGGCTAGATTCCGGAGAGAGATCAGCGGTTTCCTGAGTGCTGCTCTCCGATCCTTCTTAATCGATCTTGTCTTTGGGACTGGCAATTCTAAGGTAGCTTTCATCTTATCTATAGTGAAACTCAAGAATTCTAGTTGCTTGGTTGGCATAAGCTCTGATTTGTCTTTGTTTACTAGAAAACGCAGACTTGAAAAGAGCTGTATTGCCCATTGAACCTGCTTCTGTAAACGGTCTATGTGTTCGGCCATGAAGAGGATATCGTCTAAGTAGACAATCATCCGAATCCCTTGCTCTCGGAGTGCTTTGGCTACTGGCCTCATGAGTTTGGTGAATGCCCATGGTGCTGACGCTAGACCGAATGGTAGGCTTCTGAACTGCCATAATTCGTCTCTCCAAATGAACCTTAGGAAGGGGCGGCATTGGGGTGCTATCGGCACTGTAAGATACGCATCTTTCAAATCTAGGCGCGCAAGCCAATCTCCCTTTCTGAGCAAGTCTCCTAGCAGATGGATTCCTTCCATCTTGAAATGTGTGTAAACTAACCCGCTGTTCAGTTCTTTCAGATTTATTACTGGACGAACTTCGTCCTTGCGATGGACTAGGAACATGTTGCTCAGAAAGGATGGTGCCAGTCGTCGCCCTTTCTATCGCGTTCTTCTGCGCTAATTCTTGGATTTCTGCGTCTAATAACGCCTCTTCTTCTTGTGCCATTTGAATTCTCTGAGGAGAACGTTCCTGTTTTGGAGCGTCCAGAAACTCTAGAGCGAAGCCTTGCACGGTCTGAAGGACCCATGCGTCTGAAGATCGCGCCAGTTGCGCCAATAATGCATCGTTCTGCCCCCCACTGGAGGATAGGTCACTGTGCGTTTTCTCACCTGTGTTACTGTTTTGGTGTCGATAATATCCTCGTCCTCTGTTAGAGAAAAAGGCGTGTTTGCTGGCGGGTCTCCCAATACTGGGCTCTGGGGCCTCAAGATCTTCTGTTATTGAAGCGGCTGGTCGAGCGGCCTCTAAATCGACCGGCCCCTGCAAAAACCCTCCCTGGGAACACTTTCCTAACGGAGGCCTGTGCTTTTTCCAGTGCGGTGTATGTCCCGACAAATTTGTTAATTTCCTTAACTAACATGTCTCCGAAAAGGATTCATTGAGCACTTTCCCCAGCCTCTTAAGACGCTAGGTCTCCTAGCTTATTATCAATCTTCAGCAACATAGATCTGCGTCGCTCTGAAGATATCGCACAGTTTGCGTTGCCTAGCATACAAACTGCTCTTTGTGCCCATCCTGCTAGTATAACTGAACTGGCTCAACTGGTTCCTCTGTGTCTTTAGCTCTCTCGGCCAAGTCCATTATTTTCGCTATGGGACCTGCCAGGTCTAGGAGCTTGTCTTGGCATGTCTTCCATGCCCCTCCTGGCGCCTTTACCTGCCTTTGTTACGAAAGTTATCATCTTTGCGTCGAGCTCGGGTGTATCCGCTACTTTCCCTGTTAGCTCCGGTCTTGGACATTCTGCTCTGAGTCTGAATCTAGTATTTTTTTCCAGGGGCTTTCTCATTTTCTGAGACATGTACAGAGCTACCATCGGAGAGAGGGTCCAGTCTGTAGATCTGGGGTGTCTAATGGTGTCCGGTTCGAACATGTCTGACATTGCTTCTTCGTCTAGAGGGGTCTCCACACTGCTGGCTTTGGGCTTGCATGGAATCTTCTTTTGCAAGGCTATGCTCTCTTTGCTTATGCTCCGATCATCATTCTTGGGTTCCTGCTCCTGGTCTGACTGTTCTGCGGATGATGTGGCATCCCCTATGTTTTTCGCCCCTGGGGTAGGGGGTACGAGGCTGGGCATGGCTGCTTTTGTTAGAAAGGCACTTTTAAGCCTATTGAAAGCGTCAGCCGCCTCCAGGGGCTTTTTTGTTTTCCCCGTATCTGTGCCCGGGGGAGTAGAAGAGTGTTTCCTCTTCCGGGTCACTTTTCTCCCCTTCTCACCTTGTGTCAGGTGCTGTGTGGAGGTTCCCTCACCAGGGTCGTCGAGCGTGCCAGCTTTCTTGCCCAGCATTTCCACCAGAATTAATAACCTGTCTTGCAGAGGCTTAACTCCTAGTGCTACAGCTTAAACTAGTGAGTCACCTAGCACTTTTTCTAAGCTATAGGAGAGGTCCATCTCTTCTCCTATGTATTCTTCCTCTTGTTCTAATTCTCTCTTACTCCCATTGCCCCAAGCCTCTTTCTCCAGGTTGTATGCCATGGCTATATATTGTAGGTGTTTGCCTCACAGAGGGTATGCTATCAGCTTGTGTACTGTAGCCCCTCTTTTGCTTGAACTGACTTCTTATTTTTTTAAATGAGATTGTTATTGGGAAACTGCCTCTGATCCATTAAGCAAACCGCTAATAAATTAGCTTGGTTTGCGTGTTTGGGAGTGCGGGAGGGAGAGTAGCTTTGACCATTAGCTTCATAGCTTCGAATGAGAGAAATAATCCTAATGCACATTTGCGCGCTCTCCCTTGTTTCTAAGGGGAGTAGGGTTTACCGTGTAGTACGCGTTGTCGGCAAACTCCTGCCTAGGGATACGCAGCCTGCGACTGCCCGGCCGACCCCCCATGCGAGTGAGATCACTCGCGGGCTCGGCTGTCAGCCGCTCAAAATAGTAATGTAGCTCCTAATGCGCTCGTACGTCGTCTGGCATTCTCAAATATAAAGCTGTAAAGTTAAACACTTGTAATAATGATGGCACTTATCTGTGGTGGAGCAAAAAAGAAAAGGAAGGGAACCGGGGAGACACTGACTTATAGGAGAAGGGGTTGCCCGATTGGACAGTGAAAGAGAGGCTATGGGACTACCATGCAACAGAGCCTCATGTGGGAGGTAGTTTAGCCGAGTTAAGGCTATGATGTTTTCTTTTTTCTGTGATTTTGACAAGTTTACAAAAAAAAAATATATATATATATATTTAAATAAAGAAAGATAAGATTTAAAAATCTGTGGTTAGCAGTAAATAAAGAAGTTGAAGCATAATGCTCACCTCCGGTCTTGTCCTAGAAATGTTTATGACTATTTCAAATATTTACATGACTAACAATGTAATCTTTGCTGTTTCTATTGATGCTTTGTTATTCATTTGATGCTACTTGCACATTTGCACTACTGGGATTTTTGTTGCTATGTTGCTCTTCTGGATATAATTTTACCTATGCCAATCATGGTTTATGCTTTAGACTTTGCCCAGATTTGATAAAGGCTAACCAGCCGAAACACGTGTCATCAGCAAGGGCAGTTCTGATATTTGTGACAATTAAAATTCTCAAGTTACAGCAATTTGGTGCAAGTCTCGGGGAGTTTTTCCTTTCAACTGTAGACTACGGTGGCTCATGACTTTCCCGCCACCTACTCCGGTGAGCCGCAACATCACCTTTAACAATTTGACCTACAACAATCATTTGCAACAACATATGAACATAAGCCAACTATTTATGTCGCCATCCTAAAACCAGCCCTAGGGGAAGCCTCCTTTTCACTTTGTTTTAAAAATATATATTTATTAATTGAATATGTATAAGGCACATTATACAGCAACATTGTGTTTCTAGGCACCACTAGACAAAACAAAGGGGTGGGGGAGCGACAGGGGAGATAAACATCAATAACGGTCCTACTAGGCCTTGTGACGTTCGGGTCGTGCAAGTGCAGTAACAAGAAGTGCAGGGGAGGGGAGTGGTGGAGGGTGGGTGGTAAGTGATGGTCAGGGGAGGGGACATACAAATGTAGTGGGGTGGGGGGACAAGGAAGAAAGGGCCCAGGGGCTAGGCAAGTGCTGGGGGAGCCCATGAGGGCAAGTGCCAAGGGATGCCGGGGCGTGGACTCGGGAGGGATACACAACCCACCAGGCTAGTCATCAGGGAAGGGGCACCGAAAGGGCAGTGCTGGGTTGGGGGGGCTGTTTTAGGGGTTGGGGGCTGCTGGTATAGATTGGCCAAGCAGGGCCTGGTGCCCTGTAAGGCTCATAAGTGACAAGGCCGCCAGTCGGAGCGGCAGATGGGGGCATTGGCAAGGGAGGGATAAAGGGAAGGAAGTAGAGAAGATCAGGGTCTTGAGAACCTTCCGGAACTTAAGGAGACCGACTCAAGTCAGAGAGGCAGGGAGGCCATTCCAGAGGGAGGCACTTGCCGAAGAGAGAGATATACCCCCTCTCTGCTTGGAAAAATGTCTGATCTGCAGAGAGTAGGAGCTAGAGGACCTAAGGGCTCTAGCAGGGAGGTATTTAGGGAGGGAGAGTTGGATGTAGCAAGGTCCCAGGCCCCAGACCGACCTTGTGGATGATGCAGAGGGGCTTGAATTTAATACTTGCTGCCACCGGAAGCCAAGGGGGAGATTTTAGGGCTGTAGAGATGCGGTCCCTGGGATGAGGCCAAGGATAAGTCTTGCAGTCCTATTCTGGATTAATTGAAGGGGGCAAAGAGAGGAAAGTGGCAGATTGAGGAAGAGGCTGTTGCTGTAGTCCAGCCTAGAGAGAGCCAGAGCACTGGAGACATTGAGTTTCTGGGGGAAGGTAACTGCCCAGCTAACTACCGCCCAATCTCTATCACTCCCTTCCTGGGAAAGCTCCTGGAGAAACTGGCCATCTCCCAGCTTAATCTCCATGCTGAATCTGTTGGCAGTCTTCATGACCATCAGTCTGGCTTCAGAGCTGCCAGAAGCACGGAAACTGCTCTCCTGAACATCTGCGAGGACCTGCTCTCGAACCTTGATTCTAACATTCCTTGTTTTCTCATTTTGCTTGATCTCTCTTCTGCCTTTGATACTGTCAACCATACCATCCTGCTCAACCGTCTCCGCGATAACCTGGGTATCACTGGTCAGGCTCTGGCGTGGCTGACCTCTTTCCTCTCCAATCGACCCTCCCAGGTTCAACTGGGGTCTTTCCTTCCTGACATCTTTTTCTCTACCTGTGGTGTCCCCCAGGGTTCTAACCTCTCCCCCTGGCTCTTCAACCAGTATCTGGCACTTCTCGCCCACCGCATCGCCGCTCTCTGCCCCTACTTTCAGTGCTATGCGGATGATACCCAGCTCATTTTCAGGCTACCCTCGGCCTCCTCTTCTCCTTCCCTCATCTCTGACTGTCTTTCTGCTATCCAGGACTGGTGTGCCGCCAATGACCTCTGCCTTAATGCCAGTAAGACTGAGATTCTACTCATTGGCACACCCACTCCATCCTTCCCTGCAGCTCTCTGGCCGGCCTCTCTTGGCCCTCTTCCTGCTCCTACCTCCAAGGCAAAAAACCTCAGGGTCATCTTCGACTCCACACTCTCCTTCTCTCCTCACATATCTGACGTCTCTAAGAAGTCACACTACCAGCTACACCTCCTCAGAGGTATCCTTCCTTTCCTCTCCTTCCCCCAGAAGCTCACTGTCTCTAGAGCCCTGGTTCTCTCGAAGCTGGACTACTGTAACAGCCTCTATCTAAATCTGCCTGCCTCTACTCTCCGCCCTTTGCAACTCATCCAGAACAGGACTACGAGACTTGTCCTTGGCATCAAGCCCAGGGACCGTATCTCTCCAGGACTGAAATCACTACACTGGCTCCCAGTGACTGCGAGGATCAAGTTCAAAACCTTCTGCATTGTCCACAAGGCCTTCTGGGGCCTTGGGCCAAAATACCTTCAACTCTCTCTTCCTAAATATCTTCCTTCTGGAGCTCTTCGCTCATCCGCCTCCAACTCCCTCAGGGTCAGCCGCTTCTCCAAACAACGAGTTGAACAGCCTTCCTGCCTCCCTGTAACTTGAGGAGAACCATCTCCGGTTCCGGAAGCACCTCAAAACCTTCCTCTTCGCCTACGCTTTCTCTCCCCCTCTGCCCTGCTAAAGTTACTGAAACTGCACTGAATCTGCAACTGGGCCACTCGCCGTTCTTGGTCCTTGGCGCAGCCACTCTCCCCTGCACTGCCTCCCTGGCACCCCCTGCACTACGGGACTGTGTCTGTATCCCACAGCCCCCCCCCTCCCCCCTTCCCAGCACATATATGCACTTACTCGCACTGCCACTAGTTGGCCCTTGTTATTTCCTGTATGCTATTGACCCTGTAATACACTTTCCCCTCTCCCTTTCCCCCTTGCACTTCTCCCTTTCCCCTCTATCCTTGCACTTGCACGATCTGAATGACACCAGGCTTAGTAGGATCGTTGTCTGTCTCCCTTTGTTTCCCCCCCTTGCCTCGTCGCGCCTTGAAACACTTGTGTATAGGCACGTTACAAATGCCATATCATATATCATAAGGTACGGAAGAGGAGAATGCTTCTGAGCAGGTGAAGCTGAAAGTGGGCCTTCTTGGCAAGTTTCATTATGTGAGGGGAGAAGGAGAGAGATGCGTCAAAGATGACACCAAGCCTCACAAGATGGTGAGGGGAGAGGACCCCAGGAGGGTGGCGAGAGAGTGGGAGGGAAGCAGGGAGCAGGGGTCCCAATGAGAAGAACAAGTTGCTTACCAACTCGTAACGTTCTTTCAACTGGATGTTCCTCCAAGGTATTCCACATCTTTGACATGTAATGTCCACAGCTGTGCTGCTATGGACATTTTTCGGCAGAGGGCATCCTGCGTCGAGTCGATATGTCCCTCGAAGGCCTCTGTCGAGGGCGACGTCACCGAACGTTATAAATAGGACACACGGCGCCTGTAGCCTCAGTTTATGTTTTTTCCTCCATAACTTGACATGCTCGTACACAATGCCTGCTCGACTGCACATAGCCTTGAGGGAACGCAAGCTGCAATAGCATAGGAAATTCTCCAGCGGGGCAGGCTAGGAGGGCGATGTGGAATACGTTGGAGGAACATCCAGTAGAAAGAACGTTGCCAGTTGGTAAGTAACTTGTTCTTCGAATGGATTGTGTCCTCCAATATATTCCACATCTTTGCCAGACTCCCAAAGCAGTATCAGAGAATGGAGGAGGGAGAAGAATTTAGAATCCCTAATCAGATGGCAGAATAAAGTACCGCTTTACCAAAGGCCATATCTTGACCATGAAGCATATCCAGGGAGAAATGTTTCAAAGGTGTGGATAGAAGCCCACGTGGCTGCATCACAAATATTCCTAATAGGAATTCCCCGCGGCAGGGCTGTGGAAGTAGCCACGCCCCTAGTGGAGCTCAAAGCTCTCATAGGGTCCAACCTATGAAGTCTCTCCTCTTCCTTACCAGGATGAGGGGAGGATAGAAAGCAGGAAGTACCACTTTCTGGCTCAGATGAAACTCAGACACTACCTTAGGCAGAAAGGATGGACGTAGTGGACGTACCCTCAGTACAACCCTTTCCTTGTGGAACACAGTAAAAGGTGGCTTAGATGAAAGTGCCTGCAATGCACTCGCTCTGCGAGCAGATGTAACTGCAACCAAGAAAACCGTCTTGAAAGACAACAGTCTTAAAGGAAAAGAGTGCAGAGGTTCAAACGGACACCCATCAGGAATTTCAAGACCAAATTCAGATCCCAATCCAGCACCTGAAACGGGGACGGCAGGAACACATTCGTGAGCCCTTTTAGAAATTGGAAAATCAAAAGGAATATTAAAATGAGAACACTTCAGACGAGCGCTTGAAAATAGACAGTGCCGCCAAGTAACCTTTAATGGTAGCCACTTGTAGACCCCTGTGGGCCAAAGAAAGCAAGAAAGACAGAACCATTGGAATGGAACACTGAAAAGGATCAACATTGTGTCCTCTGCCCCAGTCGCAAAACCTACGGCAACGGTACAGGGATTTGGCTTCTGGCCGTCTAGCTGAAAGCAACACCTCCATCACATCATACGGGAGGTCCCAATCCTTATATCTCAACCTTTCAGAAACCAAGCGTGAAGGTTGAGAGTCTTGACCTCTAGATGGAGAAGCTGACCCCTCCCTCAACCCCCCCCTCTCGGGCACGAGAGAGAGAGGGAGAGAGGGAGAGAGAGAGAGGAAGAGAGAGGGAGAGAGAGGGAGAGGAGAGAAAGGGAGAGGAGAGAAAGGGAGGGAGAGGGAGAGAGAAAGAGAGAGAGAGAGAGAAGATCCTCTCGGTGGGGAACACGTGGCGGGCAGATGGACAATTCCAAGAAGGTCCGGGTACCATGCTCTCCTGGCCCAATCCGGAGCAATGATGATCATGTGGGATCCAAACCTCTGCAACCTCCTTAGAACCTCAGGAATCACGGGGACCGGAGGAAACGCGTACAGAAGTGGGAATGACCAATCCAATGCAAATGCGTCTCCTAAGGCTCCTCTCAGAGGAAATTCCCTTGAGCAGAATCTCTCGCACTTCCGGTTGGCACTGGTCGCGAACAGATCCACTTGCAGGGTTCCCCAAAGGGTGAAGATCTCCATAAGGACTTCCCAAGCCTACTCCCACTCGTGAGAGACCGTGCTCTGCCTGCTCAGAGCATCCACTGCCGCACTCTCCTCTCCGGCCAGATGTACTGCCGAGAATGATATTCCCTGCTCAATTGCCCAGAACCAGAGCTGCATTGCCTCTCTGCACAACGGGAGTGACCCTAGCCCCCCTTTTTTGTTGAGGTAATGCATGGCCACTGTGTTGTCCGTCATGATCAGGACAACCTTCCCCCGCAGAGATGGCAGAAAAGCCTTCAGGGCCAGCCTGATGGCCCTCAGCTCTAACAGGTTGATGTGGAGTTTGGACTCCGACGGAGACCAACGACCGCTGGTGGTCAGATTGTCGGCATGGGCCCCCATCCTGTGAGGGAAACGTCCGTCACTACTGTCACCTCTGGCCATGGTTGCCAAAAGGGCTCCCCTTCATCAGATTCCCCTCGTTGGCCCACCACAGAAGATCCTGCGAGAACGAGCGGGGAATCTGAATGGGATCCGACATCTTGCCTGAGAATTGTGACCTGTGCATTTTTAGAACCCATTGCAGGGATCTCATCCTCATTCTGGCCTCTGGCACCAGGAAAATGCAGGATGCCATGAGGCCGAGCAACCTTAAGAATTCGAAAGCCAAGGGGGGTGCTATCGGACGCCAACAAAAATGGCCGCCTGACAGAGTAGCTGCGCGGTAAGCCATAAATCCTGCTGAAAACCCTGCATATCCAGGACCCATTTCCCTGCTAACTGCTGCGGAGGTAGTAGCGGAAACTTCACGGGACCGCCCAATCCCGAAGAGAAGTAACGGCATCCTTTAATACTTGTGGAAATCCGCTTTGTTAGACCGAGAGGCAGACTAGGCGGGAAGAGCTGGTGTGGCCGCCTGCCCCTCCCCCACCGACGTGCGGCTGACTGCAACCCAGAGTGCCTGCCGATACCATCCGGAGAGGGATCGCGGGTGTCGGAGTGCGATCAGCCCGCAGCCACCACCCGTGGTGCAGACGAGATATGCGAGCAAGGACGGGTGCGGGCCAGCCCTCCCCGGCAGCCGCCATGTGCACTGTGGGCGAGCGGCCGGCCAGGCGGGTCGAGGGTGCCCCCCCTACCCACTTTTAACTCTCAGACAGGTACGTGGACTGGGCACAGACCCCCCGGCGGTCGGTTTTTGGAGCCCGCGAAGTGAACATTGGGCAAGTGCAAGTAGCGCTGTTAAGAGCTGGGGAGACCACAGTGTGAAGGAAACAGCACAACTAACAAGGCCATCCGCGAGCAGGAGCGGACAAGGGCTAACCCTCACCGGCGACCACGTTGTGCGTTGTGGGCAAGCAGCTGGCCGGCCGGGTTGAGGGTGGGTGTGCCCCCCCCGCGCACTCAGTACTGCCCAACAGGCGCCTGTGGCGGGCACGGCCCCTCCAGCAACTACAGCTCGGAGCCCACACAGAAGACCGCGAGACGGGGAGAGGGAGCGCCGTTCTTGCAGCTGCGCCGTACTGCGTGAGCACCTGCTCGGGTCTTCCCCCACATTAATCACATTAATCAACATACGCCCAGGCGCGCAGAAGGGCAGTTGAAGAGCCGGTACACCCGGAGGAAGGGTGAATGACATTACGACCCACGAGGCCCTCAGCCCCTCCCCCATCAACAACGAACTTGCTGGGATCCCGGACGCGAACACCCTGAGCAGATCATAATCAGCTGGTGTACAGAAGAATCGAGCACCCGTGTGTGGGTTCGGGGATGGGCAGGCCCTCCCCCGGGGATCACTGAGTGCACTGCCCATACCACCCGCTCCCCCATCAAGGAGATAGGGGGAAAAAATCGAACTGCTGCACATACGGGGGGACACAAGTTGTGGCAGGCCATAAACAGCAATAACGTGGCCCTCCCCCCCTAGCATCCTGCCATAATACATCCCAAGGAGCACAGGTGAGCCTCGCGACACAGTCTGGCGGGGTGGGGGGACTGAGGAGCCAGCACATCTCGACGGCAGCACAGTGGAATAAAGACCCTAAGCGCGACAGCAAGAGAAACGCGGAACTATAAGACTGCCCACAACAAAGGCCGGTAGAACCACATCAAGACACAGTTTAGCTCACGCTCAGTATGCCCAGAGGCAATAAGCATAACAGAAAGGGGCCTATGGACGCATACACCAGTGCCAATATGGTAGACCACGCTACTGGATCGTCAAGGGCCGCCACCCCAGAACCACAGAGCCCAAGAGGGGACTCCCCGGACCCTACATGGTGGCACTGCAGAAGGATTTTCCGCAGTTAACTCTAAACTGGATGAGTTTGGTACCACCATTTCGTCCGTTAAAGCGGATCTCCATCAGGTAAATGCACGAGTACTAGAAACAGAGAACCGGATAAGCACTGTGGAGGACACTGTAGTTATCCACGGCAAGGACATGGAAACCATCAAGAAGCACTTGAAGGTAGTCCAGATGAAATGTGAAGATTTGGAATCGAGGTCCCGCCGTAACAATATTAGGGTGGTGGGACTGGCGGCAAAACAAATCAATTTCCCAATGGAGGTCTTCATGGAAGAAGTAATCCGGCCAGTAGTTCCGGACACGCAGCTCTCTCAGCAGTTTCTGATCAAGAGGGCCCACAGGGTCCTGGCATCACCCCCGAAGCCTCGCGCACCGCCACGTACAGATATAGCCCGCATCCTTAACTACCGAGATAGGGATAGGGATGCAATCCTGCGGTTGTCCCGGGAGAAAGGCACCCTAACATATGACTGCAAGGATACACATCTATCAAATGGGGTACAAGCTGCCCCGTCGCAACTTCGACCAGATCAAAAGAGCACTGAGGGCGCGAGATATCCCCTATGCAATGATGTACCCCGCCAAGTTGCGCATACAACATGCTGGAAAGACGCACTTTTTTGAATCCCCCGATGAGGCCATGGGGTATATCGAACGGAATATCCCTGAAACAGCAAATGAAAAGGATCCAGTACCTGGACGCAGCAAATGAGACTATACCACGAGCGTGAGAAGACATAAGAATCTACAAATTCTGGATATGTGAAGATACAGGTGCTGCGGCCCTCAAGGCGGTCTGGTTGGCAGACTGAAAGGGGAGTATGACCGTACAGAGCCACCCATCAGTTCAAAGGTTGAAAAGTTCAGTGGGTTTTACACCGTCGCGTTGTGGGGATGGTGAGGGAGGGGGGCAGGAAAGGAGTTGGGCCAGTTGCCCATGGCGAGAAGAACAAGAAGCACTTGTGTACACACGAACCATGAATATGCACCCTGCTAAGTCAGCAGGAAGTAGACGGAAGAAGAGACGGTGCACAACAAATAACACTGTTGCATACGGCAGAAGTAATATGGCAATACCTCAGTGGAGAGAGAGGCTGCGGCATATCTATGACAACACTACCGAAGATACAGGAGATGCAGTGGGTTAGGCTACTCACGTGGAATGTTCAGAGTCTAGCACATCCGATAAAAGCAAGAAAGATACTAGCATATGCAACTCTGCATAAGATCGACATATTATTCTTACAAGAGACGGATGCCACCAGGAAAGTTACAGATGCATTCGCACGAAACTGGGGACACATAAAAGCGGCAACGAACTACTCCTCAATGGTGCGAGGGGTCCTCACAATAGTACACAAGAGGGTGAACTTCCGTGTGTCCAAAGTACTGGCTGACGAAGAGGGCCGCTAAGTGATAATGTGGGGACAGCTACATAACGGGGAAGTTATATTGGTCAATACTTATGGTCCAAACACAGACAGCCCCTAGTTCTAGCTTCGCATCATGGAACTAATATCAACAATCGGTACAGCGAATGTGATCTGGGGCGGCGACCTCAATCAAACTATAGACCCTGAGATGGACCGGTCGGCAGGAAACCATAGACCAATTACCAAAGCGGCACTCATGCTCAAACAGGCAATGGTTACCTTACCCATGGCAGACATATGGAGGGAACTGCACCCCCTTGAGCGAGACTATACATTTTACTCCGGGGTACACGGTACCAGCTCACAAAATGATTACTGGCTGTGCTCCCCCGAACTGATGCCACAGATGGAACAGTGCTCAATCCTACCACGCACAATGTCAGACTATTCCCCGGTCCTCCTGAGAATGTCACTCAAAAATTTGGAACATACCACCCGCACATGGCGCATGCCACCAGAACTGCTCAAGGACGAATCAGTGATCGAACCACTTAGAATAGAGATAGAGGATTTCTTTGGCCGCAATGCTGGCACAGTACAGACCCAGAGTTTGGTGTGGGAGACATTCAAAGTGTGGCTGAAAGGCCAGCTGATGGGGGCATCATATGGAACCTGAGGGAAATAAGGAAAAGCTTGTCACAGACAGAACGGGAATTGAAGGACCTTGAGGCTCAACAAACCATGCCCTTAGGGAAGGAGCAGCTGCAAAAAATACAAAAACACTTGGAAAAATTCAAGACACTTGCAGGAAAATAAGTTTTCTACATGACCCAACCTATGAGGGCAAGGAAATATGGTGAAGGGAATAAGGCGAGTAAGGCAATGGCAACCCTTATCAGAACCGAACAGGGATCAAGATATATTACCAGTATCCACGATGCAGAAGGGAATGTAAAGACGGCCCCAAACGAAATAAACAAAGAATTCCAGCGATTCTACTCCAAACTATATGCAAATGCGGACACAGTGACCCAGGGAGACCTAATATATATGGACTCATTCCCATTACCCAAATTGGGGGACGAGGAAAGATCAATGCTAGACCTCCCGCTGACAGCCGAAGAAATAGAACAAGCCATTTCGGACCTCCATGCAGGTAAAGCCCCTGGGTAAGACGGTATTCACTCGACCACTACAAGGTATTTAAAACTGAGCTGGCCCCGAGACTATTGGAAATCTGTGAAGAGGCACTTGAGAGGGGAAAGCTACCAGGCACCACGAGAGAAGCAATCGTAACAGTCCTCCTGAAGCCTCAAAAGCCCCCACAAGACCCTGCATCCTACCGCCCATTGTCATTGATAAATTCAGACGCAAAGATTTATGCAAAGGCGATAGCAAATCGACTGCTTCCGCACATGAGTAAATTAATTAACAAAGATCAAACGGGGTTTAACCCAGCCCGCTCGACGGCATTAAACCTACGGAGATTCTTTGCAATAGCATCACAGCTAGACCCGAAAGCGAAGGCAGCCGCAATTACACTTGACGCTGAAAAAGCTTTGACTCAGTATCATGGAACTACATGTTTGCAATACTAGACAAACTGGGGTTTGGGCCAATATTCAAGAGTTAAATCTGCATGTTGTACAAGAATCCTGTAGCAATGGTGATACCTAACAGCACATTGTCCTCTCCTTTTGAACTGGGTAGGGGCATCCGTCAGGGCTGCCCACGGTCTCCTCTCATATTTGCGCTTACAATAGAATGTATGGTCGCTAAGGTCAGGTACGAACATATGTGGAGGGGTATTCGTATTAGAGGGAACCCCCAATTACTGTCCTTATATGCAGACGACACAATGGTGTACGTCAGATGTCCAGCACATTTGCCACCGATAATCCAAGAAATAAATACATTCTCTGCATATAATTCCACTGACTCCAAACACAGAGCAATCCCCCACCACAGCAACATTTAGGTGGTCCCCCACAACAGCACGGTACCTGGGAATAATAATGTCCACCGACAAGCAAACCCTTTACGCTAACAATTATGAGCCATACCTGAAACTCCTGGAGCATAAACTTGCAGTTTGGAGACGGCTGCCGATGTCCATGTATGGCCGCGTGGCCCTGCTCAAGATGTGGTAGCACCCAAATTATTATACATGTTTTGCGGGATACCCATTTGGCCGGGCAGGGATTTCTTTCAGAGGCTACAGAAACTAGCGGTCACCTTTGTATGGGCAGGGAAATCGGTGAGACTAAAATGGGCAAGGCTATGCGAGCGATATGAAACCGGTGGACTGACAGTCCCAGACCTCGTATTAAGCTTCCACGCAGCACAGGCGCACTTTGCTAAGTACAGGGGGGAATCGTCAGAAAAGCATGCACATATGCAGGCTGAGAAATTTGCAGTAGCCCCAGCCGACATACGGATGATGCCTTACACAACCAGGAAGGGCAATATAAAAGAAGTAGACCCGGTGAGTTCTACAGTTCGCGCCTGGCTAGCGCTATTTGCCAGAGTGGGGTGTGAGAACCCATATTGGCCACACACCCCTGTATGGCACCATCCCGACTTGGAGCCAACATTTGACACGACCATGCAGCGTAAGTGGGATCCGGACAAGGAAATGAAAATAGGAGACCTATTCCCAGAGAACAGTTTTACAACACTTGACATAGTACATAAAGTGGGGAAGGGACTCATCACCACTCTACAGTATTATAGACTAAAAGCTGCATGCAAAAAGAAATGGCCGTCTTTCCCCGTAGCCCCCCCGATTCATGAATTCATCAGCAGTGTTGTCTCCGGAGTGATTCATTGGCTCGGTGTCAAGCCTCTATAAAGCGGCCCAGGAACACACCCCCTCAGGGAATATAATGAAACGAAAATGGCAACGGGATCTACACACTGACATAGAAGACAACCAGTGGTTAAGATACTGCCGGTACACCAAGGAGATATCTATTAATTCTAATTTCAGGTTAATTCAGTTTAAAATCCTAAACCACTTACATATAACTCCCAAGCAGGTCTCCAATTATGACCCTTCTGTTCCATCAGCCTGCCCCAAATGCGGCGCCCACAACGCAGACTCTATACATATGTACTGGGAAGTTGTAGATGAAACAATAAGTGTCATCACAGGGATACAGATCCCAGCTCCCACACAAATATCTCCTGGACGATATTGGGAAGGCTTCTGTAAAAACTCAGATTCATGACTGTAGCAGGGGCATTGGCGAAAAGAAACATATTCAGAAAAGGGATTAGTGGGCACAGCCTATTTTCTTAATTTTCATATATATTTTTCAACAGTTTGAAAAAAATTGTTTGGTCCTGTCGCCAGTTGCCTCCCCGTTTGCAAGGGTGGTGTCAAGTAAAGATGTACAAATGACTGGATCAGATTTTCCAGTACACTGGAAGGACCTAAGTGGGCATTTCCACGTAATTACTTAAAATTAACAAATTAAAGTTGTTATTCGTTCATGAGAAAAATTGGTGACGAAACTTTGCAGATTCAGCAAAACTTTTATAGTTTATTCAATTATGCTTCATAGCAGGCTTTTAGCACCATTTTTTGTCATCCAATGCATTTCGGTCTATGGAAGACCTTCTTCAGGGACTTAGTGCTTGTAATTGCCTTATTGATAATTTCTTTCTTATTCAAAAGAGTTTTCAAAATATTCCCCCAAACAGTATTGCTTTATAATGTTATTGTATCCTTATTAAGGTCTTCTTGTGCCTATTTCTGGAGGGTAATCTGTTTTGTAGCACTCTTTAAACAGCAAAGAAACATATTACAATTATGGAAATCCAAGGCAGCCCTCACAGTAGAGGCATGTCTGCGAGACTTTTTGTATGTTCAAGACACAGAAGAACTCTATGTGAATAGTGTCAACTCTACCAGTAGACCGAAAGACATTTGGGCACCATTACGAGCTTAACTCAGACACAACCAAGGGGGGAAATCGGAAGACTCCTCATGAACTTTACTAGCAAACGTAAATAGAAACAAATGAAAATGTCCACAAAACTAAAATAATATAACTAAGTGTGGAATAGTACAACTGTATAACATGGAGATGGTATGCATGATATGAATAATGTAAAGGTATGCGATCAATGGTTCTATGTTACTTTATTCTCTCCGAAAAGGTTTTTGTTACGAAATATACTGTACTCATCAGCAAAAATGAAAGTTTAAAAAAAAATAATAATTCGAAAGCCGGAAGCCACTGGACATGTTGAAATTTGTCCACCATCTGTACAATATGATGAGCCCTCACCTTGGGAGGCAAGCACTTTCCCAAGGGCGTGTCCAACACAGGCCTGATATACTGGAGCTGTTGGGAAGGTGTCAGATGTGACTTCTTGAAATTGAGGGAGAAGCCTAGCTTGTGGAGGGAGTGGCAGGTGAGGCTGAGATGATCCAACGCTTGCTCGGGAGAACTCACACGGATCAGCCAGTCGTCCAGGTAGGGGTAGACGTGAATCCCCCCCCCTCGCCTGAGATACGCTGCCACCACCACCATTAGCTTGGTGAAGACCCTCGGGCGGAGGTCAATCCGAATGGCAGGACCCGAAACTGAAAGTGCGAGCTGCCAGCCGCAAACCTCAGGTACTTTCTGTGCTTTGGATGAATCTGCACAAAAATGTAAGCATCCTGTAGGTCCAGAGACACCAACCAATCCTGAAGTCGACGGGCCTGGAGGACCTGAGAAAGAGCGACCATCTTGAACTTGTCCTTCCTGAGGCGTTTGTTCAAGCAACGCAAGTCCAAGATGGGTCTCGATCCCCGTCTTTCTTTGGAATAAAAAAATATGGGGAATACCATCCCTTGTTCCTCTCTGCTACAGGCACCAGTTCTATAGTGCTGTTCTCCAGCAGGGTCAAGATTTCCTGCACAAGGAGCGGATCCAGAAGCTTCAAAGAGAGACCCCGGTGGATTGTCGTGAGGCCGCTTTAGGAAGGGAAGGCAGTAGCCATGGGCTATTGTATCCAGAACCCACGCATGCGAAGTAATAGCTCGCCATTATTCGAGATGCTGAGACAGTCTGCCCCCAACCGGTGAACAATGGAACATGGCCTCATAACTATCTTGGAGTGGCTGTGGCAGCGCCTGAAGGCAAAGAGGCAGCTGCCTGAGCGGCTTTGGCACCCCTATTTCCCTGACCACCATGGGTACTTTTACGTTGACCCCTTTGATTGGTGGCTCCTATCGTCCTACCAAAAGAGTAGTAACGGAAGGAACCTCCCCTCTCCTACTCTCCCTTAGGACGAAAAGGCAGAGGTTGACGCACAGCTGCGCTCAAAGATTTAGCAGCAACTTTTGAGGTCTGCAACCTCTCAAGGCTCTCATCAGCTTTGCTGCCAAACAGATGAGAGCCATCAAAGGGCATGATCAGAAGACGGGCCTGTACATCCGGAGCAAAACCCGACTTCTGCAACCACGCAAACCTGCGTATAACAGTACTCGTAGCCATGGACCGCCTAACACTGTCAGCCGTGTCCAACCAAGACTAAAGGGATTCACACATGGCATCCTTGCCATCTTGAACGAGAGCAAGGAACCCATCCCTTTCTTCCCCCTCAGGAATATGCTTGGCCCCTAGAGAGACAATTCCACAGAGTGTGTGAAAATCTTGCCAAGGCACAAGTGGAGATGGCTGACTTCAGCACCATACTCCCCGCAGAAAACACCTTGCATGCCCAACCATCGAAGCGTTTGTCGTCCATATCAGGAGGGATGGTAGGGTACGCCGTCTGCCTCAAGGTGGCAGAAGCCGCCTGAACCACCAAGCGCTTGGGAGTGGGGTGTGAGAATAGGTAGCTGGGGTTTCTACTGGAAGGGCAGTATTTTTTAGTTAACGACTTGTTAACCGCCGGAAGAGACTGCGGGGTCTGCCAAGTAGCCGCCACCCTTTTTTGCAAAGTCAAATGAAACGCTAACACTGGTTCAGTGGACAGACCTTGATCCAAAATATCAGTAAGATCATCCTGAACAAATGCCACTGGAGGACTGAACCAACCAAGATACTCAGTAACTCTGGCCATCAATCTCCTATAGGAGGATTCCGCATGAGGCTCAGGCTCAGGCCTGCCAAACTCCACCTCAGGCGATGTGTCCAGGCCACTGGCATCAGGCAATGACTGACGCAACTCCTCCAATTGACTGTCTCCGGAAAAGACAGGAGCCTCATCAGGATCAACAGGTTCAAACTCCAAACCCGACCTCTCCTCATCCTCAGATATCATCCAGAGACTGAAAGAACTCCTGCCTAAGAACAGGAGTGGGCCTGGAGTCGACAAAAGGCTGCCCCGTCTTGGAGTTAGCCTTTCTTGGAGAATCCACAGTACCAGGGATCTCCACCGGCAAATTCCGGCCAAATGGCCCCAAAGGCGCCGACTGCTTCGGCATCGACAATGGCGCCAATGGCTCCGAGGGCTGGAGTGAAGGCAAAGCACCGACAGTCGTACTCGACGGACACGGCACTGACTGAGTCGACGCCAACCTCGAGCCCTTACCAGACTTCTGCGGTTTCGCCAGGGACGAAGACCCAGACCTGGACCTAGCACGTCTCTGGCGATCAACCGCAGCCTTGTCCGAACGGGACCTCAATGGTTCTCGATGTTTATCGTGCCGAGGACCCGGGGCCCAAAGGCGCGCAAACTTCGGACTGAGAACGTTCCCTGCCGGCTTCTTCCGAAGGCGCGGATGGAACTGTGCCCTGGGACTGGAAAATCACCACCATTTTCTCCCTGAAGGCCTCCCATTCCTCTGGAGTCGAGGATTTAGTGGGACAAGTCACTTTCCTCGCAGTGCCATCATCCGACGAGGACGGGGAAGGCGACCGGTGACGCCGCTTCCGGAAGTGCCGAGACAAGGATGACGAGTGGCTGGACCCACGCCGGGACCGAGATCCCCGGGACTCCTTCCGACGAGGAGAGTCACCCCACGAATCGTCAGTGGAAACACCCGCAGCTTTTTGGGACTTCTAGGTTTTTTAGAAACCCGACCTACCTGTAACTTCCCCTTAGGCTCCCGCAAGGCCTTAGCAGTCAACGACTGGAACTTCGAGCAGTCGTCACTATCATGATGACTCTCGCCCAGAGACCACAAACAAATGCGGCGCGGGTCTGTAATCGACATCTTGGATTTACAGTCCCTGCAAGTCTGAAAGCCAGACCACGCAGTCGAGGCGTGCCGAGTTCCCGAAGCAAACATGTTCGCTGAAAAAACAGAACTGAGGCTACGGGGCCCCGTGCGTCCTATTTATAACATCTGGTGACGTCTCCCTAGATGGAGGCCTTCGAGGGACATCGACCCGACGCCATCGACGCAGGACGCCCTCTGCCGAAAAATTTCCGAAGCAGCACAGCTTTGGACATTACATGTCAAAGATGTGGAATATATTGGAGGACACAATCCATTCGAAGTATCCCTGCAGGAGAGACTCCCCCCTTTGGGGACAATGACACGTTTCTGTGAGGAACTCCCCAAGTCAACTACCATAGCTGCATATAAGGGATGATCTTCTATGAAGAGCAGTGTGGCAACTTTACGTTTGGCTGAAGACAATGTGAAAAGAAACATATGGAAGAAAAAGGGAAGATGTCTCTTTAACCAGAGACGTGTATTTAAATGTGACGCGTGAAAGCAGAAAGAGAGTGCTGTGCACAGGGTAAGCCCCCTGACATCACGCCATGTGGAGGTGGAGTCGAGACATGTCGTGGAATCCGCAACTTTCGAAGAGCGAGAGAAACACAATGGGAGACGCTGAAAGCCCAGCGTATTCAACCACAACGGAAGCGGTACAAGAAGGTAGATATAGGAGAAGTACCTGGTAGTGGCGTGACCACACTTGCAGACTTGTGGGCAAGATGCCAGAGAAACAGTGCCAATACTTCTGAGATGGGAAGTCTGCACGGCATACAATCGCCAGCATCTGCGGAAAGAGAGACGCAGTGCCTGAGCGTGAGCCAAGCCCTGCAAACCTTACCTACACAATGAAATGTACCAGTGGAATCGGGAATAGTGGAAGACCACCGGGGAATCATTATGTGCAAGAAGAAACTTGTCCCTTTCCTAAGGAAGAGATCAAAACTATAACGTTGAATGATTGGAACTATAAAAACCAGAGAAAGCAAATATCAGACAATCCGGTCAGGGAAGACCGGTTTCACTTGAAGAGAGAGACTCTTCCCATTTCTGAGGATGAGATGACATAGATGAAAGTAATTTACAAGGGATGTGACCCATGTATAAAAGACAGTTAATCAAGCTAGGTGGGGAGCCAACAGAGGCTGGGAACTAAAACCCTGGGAGGATGGGCAACCACCTTATGTATTCAGAGTTGAATGCTGGAGAAAGAACAAACTAGAACATATAAAACGAGAAAGACGAAATAAAGCTTGCCAGTGAACAAGATAAAGATCAGACAGCCTCAGAGAGAGAAACCCTGGCCAAGAAAGCCTAAAAGGGAATCAAGGCAAACATAATTTAGGAACGCCTGAGCAAAGCGACTGGGAGGAACGTATATGCGATAACAAGAGTCTAACAAACTACTGGAAGGAAAAGTACTTCAAAGCTAGGGCCACAGAAATCCCAAAAACCAAGAGTCATTTTGAAGAACTACAAGACTTGATAAGAAAGACGATCCATGGAGATTGTGCTAAGTATAATATAAGCCAAAAAGAAACCTCTATACAAAAATACTATCCAAGAAGAAGAAAAGACCAGATGAAGACGAGAACTTCTCTTGGCCTATTTACTGTGGTTATATCTAGTGGTAGTGTCAGATAGAGTTCGTTTGGATGGAGGACCCATTTACTTTGGACTTTGACATCTGACAAGCACCTTTAGTTCCTTCAGATAGGCTAGGTATTCCCTTTAGCAAAAGGGAGGGATAGGCAGTATTCTTATAATTTTCATTAAAGTGTATACAAAATGTCCTCAAAGTGTCCGACTCCTTCTTCCGACCCACCACAGTTTATACAAATAACTATAGTATAACTCTACCACTTAGCTCAAAAAAGGATAGAAGATAAAAGACACAAAGCATGAAAAACAGATGTCCAAGGGAGAGGTGTGATGACCCCATACAGCCTTCCCACAAAATAAAAAAAATGAGAATCAGCGAAGTAGACATGGAACAGAGCCAAAGCAGGGCAACCATTGCTCCTTTTAATTTAAAGCTGAGGCCAATGCTGAGTGACCCAGATTTAAAGATTTAAGGGCACTCCACAAGTTAACTTCAGATGTTTTGGGTTTCTTCCTTGATGGGTTAGAGAATGCAATAATCTAGTAAACAGAATTACTGAACTCTTGTTCGGTAGGATCTGGTGGAAAATGCATTAGCGGGTGTTAAAAGTCATTAAAAGTATGCCTAACATGTTAAACATTGCCATGATTATTTCCCAAAGGCGTATTTTAATGTAATGGTCCCATCATCCACAGGCAACTGGCACAGAGCAATCCCTTTGAGAAACAATATTTATGGACTTTTTTTTATTAACATGTTTCAGTTTAAAATAAACTTTTCATTTTGTCTTATCAAACATCATACAATTGAGTTATACATTTCAATCAGTTCTCATTTTCAATTTTGTCCATAATCTTCCAAAAATGAAAAATTATATAAAATCATCCGTTTCTCAGTCCCTAACAATATCCAGGCCCATCTTTCCTCCGAGCTCAATGTCTTATGAGCGATCTCAAAGTAGGATTGACATACATTTCTCTCTTGGTCGAGAGCAGGACAGGACATAATAAGATGATACAAGCTTTCTGTTTCCGCCTGATTTTTGCATATCCTACAAGGGATTTCTTTGTTTACTTGCTGTTTAGTTCTTACTAATCTTTCCCTTGTGGGTAATATGTTTAACCGAAGTTTCACAAAAAACATTCTTACGTCTTTATCAGGGAATATAAACAAGTACGGTGGCAATTCATTGATGGCTCTGATCCCAGTTTTACTTATCTGATTTTCTTTATACCGGGTTATTTATTCATTCGTGTTTATCCAGTCATTATACATTAATTGTTTCTTGGCATGTTGAGGTCTCATTTGTAGCATTTCTTCTGTTAGATCTTCTTTTCTTAATGCTGTTATTATTTGTTGTTTCCATTTTAGTAATGCCCTCGCATTTATAGGATTCGATTTTAAAATTTGTAGAGCTGGCACTTTTTATTCCCATGTTATTTTTCAGTAAAGATCAAATTTTTTCCAGCGTACCGCAGAGGTCAGTTTTTAAACTGCTATTTCAGCACAAATTCGGGGTGTTGGAAATGATTTAGGCAGCCTCATTATTTTCCGCCAGAAAGTAGCTTCCAGTATAGGCCATATTTTTTCAGACAAATTTAGTAGTGTTTCACTTCCATATGTAAGGATCGGAATAACCTTGCTCGTATAGAATGTAATAATTGGCCGGAAGGAGAATTTACCAAATTTTTCATGGAGTATATACCCTTTTGCCAATACCATTACTTTTTTATTTTAGATGCATCTCCAATTATTTTTCTTCCATTGTCTGACTAATCACAATTCCCAGGTACTTGTAAAAGGATACAATGCTGATTGGGCAGTTATTGATGTGGATCACTGGTTTCTTTTTATTTTGTTTCAGTTTCATAATGGCCATGATTTTGGTTTTCGCTATATTTTTTTAAAGTCATTTCTTTCCATATAGTCTGCCAGCAATCCAAGACTGTCCTGTATACCTTTTGATGTTTTATCAAACAATACGATGTCGTCAGCATACATCATTATTGGTATCTTTAGTGAGTTTATTCTTGGGGGATATATTTTATCCAACATCATTTCACAGGGAAGATCTGATGTGAACAGGTTGAAAAGGGTGGCTGCAAACCGGCAACCTTGTTTTAGCCCATTCGAGGTCTCAATATAGGCAGTCATTTGCCCATCTTCAGTTAACCTTACTCGTATTTTTGTTGAAGAGTAGAGTAACCTTATTGGTTGTAATATATGTGTAGGGCAGTTCCACTTTTCCAATTTGTTCCATAACAACTGTCTTTTCACACAGTCGAAAGCAAGGTGTAGGTCCACAAGAGCTATCCAGACCTGTTGGTTGTAGGTCTTTGCTTCATGTTTTATAAGGTTCAGGAGAAAAAGATTGATGTTTGTACCGACTGCGCGGACAAAACCAGTTTGTCGAGGCGCAATCCGTTTATTTTCCGTATCCCATTCCGTTAGTGCCCTCAAAAGGATAGTAGCAAATACTTTCCCCAAAGGGTCTAATAATGCAATGGGCCTGTAATTTGTGGGAATATGTTTGTCTCCTTGTTTAAAGATTGGAATAAGGACAGCTAGTTTCCATGTAAAGGTATTTGATTCAATTGGTTAATCAATGTAATAATTTGTAGTATTATGTCCGCCCATATCTCTGGTGAGGCTTTGATTTTTGCATTTGTGAGGCCATCTGGCCCTGGAGCTTGTGAATTATTCAATTTCATTATGATTTGTAGAATTTGTTGTCTTGTTATTGTGATTTGCCATTTATTCATTTTCGGATGAACTGCAAGTTCAAGGGTAGCCTTCTTCTTGTATAAAACAGTAAAATGTTCCAGCCAACAGGCTTCAGTAACATTTTGTATCTTCCGATGTTGGGCAAATTGTGTTGGGTTAAGTAAACTCCATAATTCTCGGGTGTTTACGGTTAGTAAGGAATGATAGCATTTGCTCTGAATCACGTTGTAACATGATGCAGCTTTTATGTGATTTTATCCAATTCCGATATTTTTCTTTGGCTGTGTAGATTGCAAGCTGCGATTCTTTAGTTAGTAACTTATTTAGATTTCTACATAGTTTTTGTAGCTCTCTTTTTTTCATTGCAATCAGCGGATCGTAACTATGCGTATGAGGAAGTTTTTTTACGATCTTTTTGGGGTTGATAATGTGGTTCAAATAGCCACTCGTAATTTATTTTCTCCAAATCTTTTTTTTCTGTGGCTTGATAGATCTTATTTAGACCTAGTACGTCAACTGACTTTAGTCTCAATCTTGTGGCTTTTGCATTCAGTTCCATGAAAGGGAGTGTAATTTTCTCTTGGTATACGTCTTGCTTTAGCCATGTCATTGACATCATGCGATGGTCGCTATTGATATTCACTTTAATCTCTGTTTTTATTAGTGTCTTCGGGATGTTCTCCGAAATATATATATAATCCAGTACTGCTTTCGATGTACCCTGTGACCATGTCGGAATTAATTGATGTTTGACGTTCTGATAGGTGCCAATAAGGCTAAGGTTTCTTGTTTTCATTTCTTTCATCCAAGATTTAGCTCTCTGGGACAGATCGTTCTTCTCTTTTTGATTTTCCAGATTTATCAAAAATGTGTATATTTAGATCTTCACAAATTATTTTGTCAATTACTGGAAACTTGTTGACAAGTTTATCGAGAGCTGTCAGAAATGTATCTAAGTATTGTATTTCATTAACCGCTAAGGGGTTCCAATATGGACATTTACTGTACACTTTGCCTACACAAAACAAACTCGTCTTTACCTGCTTTGAATACCTGGTCAAAATTATTAACAACTAGGTGCTCATGTTTAATTGAGCTGTAATGTCAATGGAAGGCGTAAAAGCCTTGCGTATGACTTTTACACCCTTGCATTGATTGACGCCACGGCTAATTTTCATTAATTTGTATTGCAGAGAAGAGCGGCGAAAACGTAACTTGCTTTTCTGCGTCCTCCCTTCCTCTCCGCCATACAAATGCGCCAGCATGGATTTTCATGCCGGCGCAAATGCTCGAGATCCCTATGGGGCCCGCCTGCTTAATGTACCAATCTCTGCCATGTGAGCATGACAGTGAGCGTGTACAATTTTAATGAAACCCTCCCTGACTTGCATGCATGGTAAGAAGTGTTCCAAGTTGAAATGAAACCTTCCCCGACATGCCAACATGTCAAAGAGCGTTTAATTGCAATTGTGAGCACCACTTGCTATGCGAGCATGGCAAGCGGCTCTGACAATGAAAAGTAAACGCTGCCCGGCATGATTTACTCACTTTGTACTGCAGAGTGCAAATGTGAAGGGCAAAAGGTGGCGTACATGCCCTTTACAATTGCATCTTGCAGTGGAAATGAAGAACATTTGGAAGCAGGGACGAGGCTACGCCCAAGTTGTGATCACTTAAAGCATGGTAGGGACAGAAGATGGATAGGTTGAAATCTTTTTTTTGTTCACAAAGATGCCTCTTGCCCTCTTCAGTGTGCTGTACACTATTAAAGCTTCATGTAATTTTACTCCAAATAGCACATCTTATGAAAATAAATGTAAACATCTCTAAAGGTCTGAACTACAACTGAATACACAATAAAGGCTCTAGTAGCTGAAAGGTCTGGTTTCATCACCCTTTAATCATAGCCAAAGTTGACTTTTATAAAAACACATTCAAGTTTTCCAAGAAAGTAAAAGCAGTTTCTCCCACCTACAAATCTACTTAACTAGACATGGTGCAACACAAATCTAAGAAACAATGGTCTGAAAAATTATATCCCCAGTCAGTATAGAGAACAATCATTAAAAAAATAAACTCAGTGTATTTCATTATGTTTTAAGCACTAATGTAGTCTTACCTCCTGCTGTCACAGCATTTTCCGCATTGATCTCTTGTGTGAGGTTCTGTGCCTGTGAGTCAGTTTCAACAATTTGCTCAGATAACTCTGTATTTGTCTGGCCACTGCCGAGACGCTGCTTTAGTAATGACACCTAAAAATCAGTGTTCATATAATTATTAATCATTTAAGAAGCTTCATTTTTCAAATAGCTATCCTATATTGTTGGGTAAGGCATCAGATTTATCGTAGATAAGAGGAAAGGACAACAGAACAATTTTTATTGGTTTTTACAACACACAAATAACAACCAACTCTCCCGACAGTTCCAGTGCCAGCTTCTTAGCATACAATTTGCATAACTTTATTACTATCATCCTCCCCCCCCCTTAGCTTGAGCTTCCTCCATTACTCCTTCAAATATCATGTCTCAGGGGGCTCTTCCCCTTCACTGCTCTCGGGCGTATCCTGTGCGCATGGGCTGTTTTGGGTGGATCCCGACAATGTGGCCACCAGTTGTCTCCATGCTATCAGAGGTCCCACTTTGTTTTCCTCCCCTCTGCTGGCTGCCTCATACCATACTACTGTTTCGGCGTCAGCCCATTTCAAGAGATCATGCCACCATACTTCTATTCTGGGTCTGTGGCTTGTTTTCCAGCTCATTGAATTCTCAGTTTAGCCAGTATGTAGGCCAGGTCCTTGAGTTTGCTCAAGTGTTTCAAGTTGCGTGGTCTGGTGAATCCCCCACCATGCATGACCACACAGATCCCACAACTAGCTTGATTCCCTTCTCCATTAGGCGTTGATTAACTTCCCCCCCAGAATTTTCCCACCTCATGGCATGCCCAGAACATATGAATCATCCCCGCTTCCACCTCCCCGCACTTGGGGCATGTTTGTGTTTCTGTGCCCCCAAATTTGGCGATCTTCCTTGCCTTGGGGTCATGTATGCTCTATGGGTTATGTACAGGTGTATCTGTTGCAGCCTCTCATTTCTGGACACCTTTTTGTGGTATCTCTGTGCCCTTTCCCATAGCCAGTCTTGCATGGCTATTCCCACCTCCTCCTCCCAATCCAGCCTCAGCTGGGACACCTCTTTACCCACTCTAGACATCACCAGTTCGTAGATCCGGGATACCTCATGCCCCTCTTCCGAGATATCATATTGTTTCTATAGTCATGTCAGGTTGTTCTGCTAGTACTATTTCGGACCATGTCCCCTTCACCCGATTGACCAATCTGGTATAAGTGATGTACTGCCCCTGGTGTAACCTGGTTTCATCAACTATCATTTGGAAATCCAATGCCCTCCCTTCTTGCATATATCTCCCAGAGTTGCTATGCCTACCGGTTCCCAATGTATACAAATCCCCTTTCTTAGTTGCTCATCCACCCTGTGTAGCGCTACAAGTGGTGCCTGCGGGGAGGATGGGTTGCCCATAGCCCGACATGCCTTGTGCCATGTCTTCCAGCCTAGTTCCAGCAATCTCGATCGCCCTTTTAGCTCTGATTTGGGTAGCCAGATCAGTTCTTTCAAAAAATACGGGTCACATTCACCTCTTAGCAGTCTAGATTCTGCTGTCGTGTCTTCCGACAGCCACCTGGCGACATATTGTAGTTGCCCAGCCAAGTGGTATATCTCAAAGTTCGGCAAGTTTATGCCCCCTCTGTCATACGTGTTCTGTAACTTCCATAGTACAATGCTGCTTCTGGTAATTGTGCCAAAGAAAGCCCCTGCATAGGCTCTGAAGTTTGGTGAAAAAGCGTTTAGGCAACATGTATGGGATGTTTACAAAAAAGTGTAGTACCCTGGGCAAGGCCACCATATTCAGCAACGCCACCCTTCCCACCATGGCTAGCGGGAGCTTTGTCCAGAACCCATGCTGTTTTTAATGTTTTCTACCACTTTCTCAGTGTTATATTTGTGGTTGTCTCCTACTGTGTGATATATGTTGATCCCCAGGTATTTAAACGTTCTGACTTCCAAGGCTATCTGCAGGATTGGTAAGTTTTCCTGTGGGTCTCCTTTGTATCTACCCAAGGGAAACATGCACTATTTTTTGGGATTGACTGCTATTCCAGAGAGTGTCGCATAATGCGCCATTAACTCCAAGATATACTGTAAGTTTTCCTCCGGGTACCGCAGATACAGCAGCACATCGTCTGCGTACAATGATATCAAGTGCGGTCCCCCTTAGTGTGAACCCCGATCTCTTCATATTGTTGCCTTAGATAGATCTCTAGAGATTCTAATGCTAGGATGTACAGCATCGGGGACCATGGGCAGCCCTGTCTAGTGCCTCTGCTGAGTTGCCATTTGTCTGAGATGATCGCTCCCATTTTGACTCTGGCCAGTGGGGAGCTATACACCAGTTTCACCCACCTCAGGTACCCGGGTCCCAACCCATATTCCTTCAAGGCCGCCATCAGCTAGGGCCATCTTACAGAATCGAAGGCTTTCACCGTGTCTAGTGAGACTATTGCTATTTCACATGGGTCGCCTTCCGCCTGTTCTATAATTTGGTGGAGCCTTCTATGGTTATCAGATATACTCCTACCTGGGACATATCCAGTTTGGTCAGGGTGTATTAGTTTATTTATTACCCGTTTAATTCTGTTCGCCAGCACCGCCGCAAGGATTTTGCTGTCCTTGTTTAGCATGGATAGCGGTCTGTACGATCCGCAGTCTGTACTTGGCTTATTGGGTTTAAGGAGCAGGATAATTATCGCCTCCCTTAGGGATTCTGGCAGTCTCCCTTTCTCGAAGGCCTCATTTAGCATTGCTAGTAGCGGGGGGAGCACCTCCTGCCTGTACGTTTTGTAGAATTCACTAGGGAGCCCGTCTGCCGTAGGAGCTTTGCTGGTGGGCAGGTGTTTAACCATTGACGCTAGTTCCTCTATCGTAATTGGGGCATCTAGGTTCTCCCTATCTTCAATACTCAATTTAGGTAGCTCTATGTCCTCTAGCGTCTCCTGAACCTCCTGCTCTGCCATCTCCCCGGCATCCTCGTATAAGTGTTGATAGAATTTAAGGAATCTCTCGTTTACGCTCTCGTGGGTGTTCCATATTTGGCCTGTTTCTCCCCTTATCTCTCTGATCGCTGTTCTAGGTGTCTCGTTCTTATATAGCCATGCTAGCAGTCTCCCGGGCTTGTCCCGCCCCATGCGTGTTGTCTTTCAATGTATTTTTTTATAATTCAGATTGCGTAGCCTTTCCAAGAGCCCGCCCCATTCTTGTTGTAATTTGCTCATGGTCTCAGTTTCCTCCTGTGAGGTGTCCCCTCCTTTCATAATTGCTTCCATTTTCTTTTCTACCTCTTGTAATTCTCGCGTTATTCCCCCTGAAACCCTTTAGATTTGGATATGGCTGCTCCCCTCACCACCACCTTAAAATCCTCCCAAAGAGTGCCCTCCGATTGTACACTGCCGGTGTTATTTTCAAAGAATTCGATTATCTCCTCCCCTAGGTCCTCCCGGAATGCATTGTCTGTCATGGACTTCAGATCACGCCTCTTTTGGACCTCCTGGTCCTTGTCTCAACGGGGCTTACATTCAGTACTACTTCCAACATGGCCGTTCAGAGCCGTAGCCCTTGCTTGCTCCATGCGCTGAGCGCGGCGTGATCTATTTATAGACCACGCCTTCCGCGGCTCTGTGCGTCTCAATGCAATTGCAGAGTAGCCCAGACGTGTGTTCGTAGCTCGCGGTATTGTTTCCTTTATCCCAGTGCTATTACCAACTCATGTCCCATTCCCCCTTCCTGGTTCCGGGCATTTCTAGCCTTTTCAGTCTCCTGGATTCCTGGACTCTGCGATCCCGGAACTAAACGCAACCTGGAACCAGACGAGACTCGAGCAGCGCTGTTCAAGACCAGGAGTGTTCGCAAGAAGGCAGCGATCGAAGACACCGGCAAACACCGGACCCAGGTGAGAAGAGGGGAGAACTCCTTGACAGTTTGAGAAGCCACCGATCGAACCTAAAAACGAGATGGTAGCTGCCGTGCAGGACTTAATGCAATGCATGCAAGAATTATCAACCGAGGTTCAAAATCTTAAAGCGGAAAACGCCGCACTCAAACAATTGGTCTTGTCCCGGGATTCTGCTACAAAAGGAGGGTGCCCTGTTGGGCGGTATTGTTGACAAGTATAATGGTTCGGCAAAAACACTTCGCGGATTCCTGGATTCATGCCTGGTCCACTTTACCTTTAAGCCCTATTATTTCTTGACTCCTAGGGCTAAGGTGGGTTTCATCATATCCCACCTTTCCGGCAACGCCTTAACTTGGGCAACACCCCTTGTTAACCCCAGCGATGCCCTCCTAGACGACTACGAGGGGTTCATACAGGCCCTTAAAGGCATGTTTGACCGTCCAGAGCAGGTCTATACTGCCCAAGAACGCTTGCTGGATTTTCAACAGGGCTCCCAAGATATGCTCACTTATGTGACCAGATTTAAACAATTGGCTTAGGAAGCAGACTGGTCCTCTGAGGCTAGTTTTACCCTGTTCAGGAGAGGCCTAAACGATGAGATCAAGGATGAACTGGCCAGGGTGGCAAGACCAAATTCATTCCAAGCACTAATGGACCTGGCCTTGCAAATAGACTTTTGCATCCAGGAAAGGAAGGCTGAAAGGAAGAAATCCAAGGGAAACCCACCAAAAACGTCCTTTGAGAGCACAGCCAGAACGGACGCAAACCCAAGTCCAGCCCCAGAACCTGAACCCATGCAAATTGGAGCCTTTCGTGGACCCATATCACCTCAAGAAAGATTGAGAAGGATCCATACGGGTTTGTGTATGTATTGTGCTTCAGACAAACATTTGGTCAGGGAATGTCCTCTGGCATCGATCTTAAATGGAGCAGAGATTCGGGAGAGAGATGTTTGCTCCACATCAATTCCATCCTTGAACTCTCCTGGACAAAACAGTTTGGTGATACTACAGGCCTTCCTGTCGCCCTCCAAAGACAAGACCTATCCCATTCTGGCCTTGGTGGACTGCGGAGCTATGGGAATTTTCATTGATCAAGACTGGGTTGTTAGTCATCATATTCCTTACGAGACACGAAACACCATCAGCCGGTGGAAGCAATTGACGGAAGACTCCTCTCTTCAGGACCCATTAGCCTGCAGACTAAAGAGATCCAACTTTCCATAAACCATCATCAAGAGCGGATTACATTCGACATCATTAAGTCAGCCCATTACCCCATGGTTTTGGGTATGCCCTGGTTACAAAAGCACAATCCGTATATCAATTGGACAGCAGGATCATTATTCCTGGGCTCAGAGTTCTGTATGTCCCACTGTCTATCCCTGGATCCCTCCTCGGTAACTCCTAAAGAACTACCAAGAGACCAAGAAACACCACTCATGGTTTCCAATGTCATACAATTTCCAGAGGCCTATCAGGGATATGCTGATGTATTTTCTACTGCCATAGTCCAGGCCTTACCCCCTCACAGGCCCGAAGACTGTGCCATAGATACAGATCCCTCAGCTGTAATTCCTTTCGGCAGAATGTTCATTCTTTCCGAACCTGAGAAAAAGGCCCTTCGGGAATACCTAGACACTAATCTTGAAAACGGCACCATAAGACCCTCGAAATCTCCAGCGGGTGCTTCATTGTTCTTCGTTCCCAAGAAGGATACCAAGGAACTCAGACCTTGCCTCGACTATAGAGGCTTAAATCAATGCACCCTCAAGGATCGGTACCCACTGCCCCCGATCTCGGAATCTCGGATATCCTGGAAGCTGTGAGAGGAGCCGTAATATTCACCAAATTGGATCTCAGGGGTGCCTACCATTTGATCCGTATCCGGGAAGGAGACGAGTGGAAGACCGCCTTTAGAACACCCTTTGGTCACTTCGAGTACCTGGTCATGCCCTTTGGACTAGCCAATGCCCCAGCAGTATTCCAACATTTTATGGATAGGGTGTTCTCTGATATGTTGTTTCTCTTCGTCATTGTCTATCTGGACGACATATTGATTTTTTCCAAAGACCCTCTGAAGCATGAAGAACATGTTAAGGCAGTTCTACAAAGACTCCGGGAACATCACCTCTTAGCCAAGCCTGAAAAATGTTTGTTTCACGTTACCTCTGTGCACTATCTGGGATTTATCCTTAGTCCAGAGGGGATTGGCATAGACCCTTCAAAAGTAAAGGCCATTCTCGCCTGGCCTACTCCCACGTCCGTGAAACAAATCCAATCCTTCCTAGGACTAGCCAATTTCTACCAGAAGTTCATAGCCACCTTTTCCGAGATTGCACAACCCATAGTGGCTCTGCTAAAGAAGGACACCCCATTTGTCTGGTCAACATTACAAGAAACTGCATTTCAGCGTTTAAAGACTGAGTTCACACAAGCTCCCATTTTGGCTCAACCCGATACAAGTCGACCCTTTTTAGTGGAAACGGATGCCTCTAATTACGCTATAGGAGCAGTGTTGAAGCAGAAGATGGAGGACGATTTGGAACACCCCGTTGCTTATCTGTCAAGAACGTTAACTCCTAGTGAAACGCACTACTCCGTCCTAGAAAAAGGAACTCTTAGCCATTCGCCAAGCCTTCACTGAATGGCGACACCTACTTCTGGGAGCCAGACATCCTGTCCAAGTCTGTACTGATCATCGAAACCTTCAGATTCTACAGTCACTGCAGTGCAGGAACAGTCGTCAGGCACGTTGGGCCTACTTTTTTGCCCAGCATCAGTTCCACATCACCCATGTCCCTGGATCACAGAACCTGATCGCTGACGCCTTATCTCGCCGTCCTGACTACGTGACCACTGAAGATAAGGCATTTCCTAAAATGTTCTCTCCCACGATCTTCGTAGCCCAAGCAGTTGATCTCCTGGAAGAAGTCCGATCGCAAACTCAATCCTCGGAATTATGGAAGGACATTTCAACACGAAATCTCTGGAAATTAAGAGCCAAGGAAGGCTACTTATTCAAGGACAATGCACTACTCATTCCCACACGAAAGTTACAGCAAAAAATAATAAACCTTTGTCATGACACACTCCATTCCGGGCACCGAGGTATCACCAACACCCTCCGTCTTATACAGAGACAGTTCTGGTGGCCTAAAATGAAGTCTGATGTACAGCAATACATCCAGGCTTGTATAACCTGTGCCCAAAATAAACATGATAACAAAAGACCGGCGGGTCTTCTTCTGCGGCCGACTCTACCCTCTAAACCATGGGAAATCATCGCTACAGACTTCATAGTGGAGTTACCACCTTCCCGAGGATATACTACCATCATGGTCACCATAGATTTGTTTACCCATATGGCCCATTTTACGCCACTGATGAAACTACACTCCTCTTCAGAGCTAGCTGGAATATTTCTGGAACACATATTCCGACTACATGGGCTTCCTTCCAAGATCATATCTGACCGGGGTCCCCAATACATTTCATAATTCTGGAAACACCTCTGTCGGGTACTAGGAATCCAACGTGCCCTCTCTTCAGGATATCACCCCCAAACCAACGGAGCCAAAGAACGTGCAAATCAGACCCTGGAACAATATCTCCGATGTTTCGCCACCAAGGTCCAGGATGACTGGTCTCTCCTGATACCCGTTGCGGAATTCGCTTACAACAACTCCGAACACTCAGCGCTACAGACCAGCCCCTTTTATTGTAGCCAGGGGTTCCATCCATCGGTCTTACCCTCGGTTCTTCCTTACCCTACACCAGTACCTAATGTTGACTCCGGGATTGAAACTCTTATCAACATTCACTGGGAGGCTAAAGAACACTTAGAGAAAGCCAGATCACAAACCAAGAGGTATGCGGATTCCAAGAGAAGACCAGGTCCTTCCTATACGGTCGGTGACCAAGTGTGGTTGTCATCAAAACTACTTCCCCGACACTTACGACCAAACAAGCTGGCTCCCCGCTACTATGGTCCATTTCTCATCAAGGAGATTATCAATCCTGTCTCATATCGAATCAAGCTACCTGACTCCTGGAAAATAATTCATCCAGTTTTTCACACATCCCTATTGAAACCCTACATCCAATCCTCTCGAAAATCCAGTAGACCACCTCCTCTACTGGTTGACAACCAACTGGAATATGAGGTGTCCCGGATTTGTGACTCCAGGTATAAGCGGGGCCATCTTCAATACCTAGTGGAGTGGAAAGGATATCCTCCTAGCGAAAGGACCTGGGAACCTATTTCAAATATCAAGGCTCCTCGGTTGCTCAGAAGATTTCACATAATACACCCGGGCAAATCTGGAGGGAAATGCCTTCGGAGGAGGCATGCTGTCATGAACTTCAGATCACGCCCCTTTTGGACCTCCTGGTCCTTGTCTCAACGGGGCTTACATTCAGTACTACTTCCAACATGGCCGTTCAGAGCCGTAGCCCTTGCTCGCTCCATGCGCTGAGCGCGGCGTGATCTATTTATAGACCACGCCTTCCGTGGCTCTGCGCGTCTCAATGCTATTGCAGAGTAGCCCAGACGTGTGTTCGTAGCTTGCGGTATTGTTTCCTTTATCCCGGTGCTATTACCCACTCCTGTCCCTTTCCCCCTTCCTGGTTCTGGGCATTTCTAGCATTTTCAGTCTCCCGGATTCCTGGACTCTGCGATCCCGGAACTAAACGCAACCTGGAACCAGATGAGACTCGAGCAGCGTTGTTCAAGACCAGGAGCGTTCGCAAGAAGGCAGCGATCGAAGACACCGGCAAACACCCGACCCAGGTGAGAAGGGGGGGACTCATTGACATTGTCTCTCAGTGCTTCGGCTCTGAGCCTCCACGTTGGGATCCTGGCTCTGGGGGGCTGGTGTCGCCACGCCAGGACCAAAGGGGAGTGATCCGATAGTATCCTTGCTTTTTTCATTAAGTATTTTATTTGCATTCGATGTCAAACATACAGCATTAGGTTTCGCAATACTGTGATTATTTTATATCATGTGACAGTGACACAATTTCTAACAACTATTAAACCATAAACAACATATAACAGGTACTGTCATTTTTTATACTGCAGTAGATTCATAGCAGTTGGAGTTCATTTGGTGTTGGGGCTCTGTTTGCGTGCATATTGTGGGCGTGTTTATTCTGGGTGGTCGTTCCTCTTTTTCTTCGTGTTGTGGCTTAGTTATGCAATGATTCTGTGGTCTTTTCAGGGGGGCTTGTCATCTTTTGAGGAGAACAAATCTCTTATTAGGTCTTTCCATGATTCAAACGTGGCGCTCATGTCCTCCTCAGGCCCTTTAATCCCTTCGTCCCAGGGCTTGGTCTATGCCGCGGCCCATCTCTCTAGTTCTTTGTAAAATGGCACATATCGTGGTCCACCAGGTGTTTTCCATGCCATTGCTATTGCTCTTTATGCTAGTATGCACACTAGGTCCATTAGTTTCGCTACGTGTTTGTGCTTGCTCAGTCTGGGGTATGTACCCAGTAGGCACTCTTTTGGAGACCAGTCGTATCTATTCACTCCCGCCCTCCTGCACATTTGCTCTATTTTTGCCCAGAAGCCTTGTATTTTGGGGCAGCATCAGAACATGTGCATTATGCCAGCCTCCTTGTTGTTGCACCATGGACACTTCGGCCGGGTCTGTTTGCTGAAGTTTGCAATTCTGAGAGGTGTCATGTAGGTCCTGTAGAGGACATTTAACTGGATTAGTCTGAATCTTGCGTTCGTGTACACCTCTTTTGGGTGCATCGGTGCCCTTTCCCATTCTTTCTCAGATACTCTGGTCCCTAAGTCTTTCTCCCATGTTTATTTCAGTGTGGCACTGCGGGGATGGGGCCTGTCTGCTAGTTCGGCGTATATTCTGGACACTGGCCTCCAGCCATCGCTTAGATTGCACATCTCTTCCAATATGGGGCACGATGCCGGTTCTTCTGGCCATGTGTCCCATTTTTTTTGGCAGTGAGTTTGATCCATTGGTACCATAGGAATTGTCCCTTTTCCAGGCCCTCGTGTTCATGTAATGTATCAAAGTCCCTGAAGACCCCATCCTCAAACATGTCTCCCCAGGTGTATAGACCAATCGTTTCCCACTTTCTCATTACAGGTATGTCAGCAGGCACCTTGCATACATCTGCTAGCATTGGAGTGTCAGGTGATTAGGGGTGCTGCAAGTGAAGCAATGATATGGTTCACTTGCAGCAGTTTCCCATATCTGTCTGCCCAAGATTACTATCATGGGTGCGTGTGTTGAGTCTGTTGGTGGGTTCCATAGTATTTCTTTGAGGTATGCCGGGGCCATCAATTGCTGCAGATAATTGGCTTTGGCTGTGACTTCGTCTGATAGCCACCTCGTTACGTGGCTGAGTTGTGCTGCCAGATAATATTTCTGGAAATCCGGTTGTTGTATCCCTCCTTCCTTGTGTGGTAGTGTCATTGTCTAGTGGCAGTTTGTGTGGAGCCCCGCCCCATATGAAGTCTCTAAGTAATGTCTCTAGTTTTCTCTAGGTTGGCCTGATGTAATAGCATACGTTTTGGAATTGGTATAGGAACCTCAGGAGTATAATCATTTTAGTGATCGCTGCTCTACTCATCATGGACAGTGGTAGCTTGGACCAGAACCTCATTGATTTTCGTAGGCCGTTTTTGACAGCCACTGTGTTGGCTTTGTGTGTGAGCTCCGGTGTATGTTTGATGTTAACCCCTAGGTACCTGAACATTTCTACCTGCCATTTGATTCCCACCTCTGGTAACTCTGTTGCGTCCATCCCACGTAACCTTGCTAGTGGGAATGCGCATGACTTTTGCTTGCTGAACTGTATCCCCGAGTAGCGTGCATAGTTATCTAGTATCTCCAGGACTATCGTTGCGTTAGTGCGGGGCTCGCTCAGGTATAAGAGGACATCGTCAGCGTAGAGGGATATAATGATGTATCTGTCTCCAACCTTTATCCCAGTGTCGAAGAGCTGCTTTCTAAAGTATATGTCGATTGGCTCTAACCCCAGGATGTATAGCATGGGCGATAACGGGCAGCCCTGTCTGGTGCCTCTCTGTAGTTCCCACCTCTTTGACACCAATCTCCCAGTCTTCACTCTTGCCATGGGGGAGTTGTATAGCACTTTGACCCATCTTACAAAGCACGCTCCAAACCCAAACTCTCTCAGTACCTCCAGCAACCACTCCCAGTATATGGAATCGAATGCCTTGATTCCATCTAGTGATAGTATTGCCATTTGTTCCTTGCCGTCTGATGTTTGTGCCATAATGTGTTGTAGTCGGCGCAGGTTAGCTGTTGTGTTGCGGCCCGGTACAAATCCATTCTGGTCTTCGTGTATCAGGGTCCCCACCACTTTTGCCAGTCGCTTGGCCAGTATGGCTGTCAATATTTTACTGTTGTAGTTTAGCATCGCCAATGGGCGGTACGAGTCACAATCATCGGTAGGCCTGTTTGGCTTTAGTATCAGGACTATCAGCGTTCCCTCATGGTCTCCGGCATGGTCCCCAACTCGTAAGCTTCCATGTATACCTCGTGCAGCAGTGGAGCCAGGGTTGACTCGTATGCCTTATAGAATTCTGGCAGTAGGTCGTCGCTTCCAGGCGTCTTACATGTAGCTAGGGATCTGATAGCTCCGTTACGTCTTCAGTGGTGATTGCTTCTTCCAGTGTTTCTCTCTGCTCTTTGCTTAGTTTGGGGAGTGCAATTTCCTCTAGTGTATCTCTAATGTCTTTTTCCGGCACCTTGTTGCCGTGAGCATAGAGTTTGTAGTAGAAGGCAGCAAAGGTGTTGTTAATAGATAGTTGTGTCCTGCATACCGTTCCGGTTATGTCTTTTATTGCTTGTGGATGGTGTTTCGGGTGCTCTCACTTGCACAGTCTTGCCAATAGCCTGCTTGGTTTGTCTGCCTCTTTGTGTGCCCTGACAGTGCGGGTTGTATAGTCGAATTTGGATAGTTTACCCCATGTCTCCTGGCAGCTATCTCTGATGGTTTTTAGTTTTGACTCCACTTCGCTAATGATCTGAGCATTGGTTTCTAACAGTTTTATCTCTTCTTTCTTGGCCTCAAGTTCTTTTTTTAGTAGTTTCCAAACCCCCCAGCTCCGGCAATTAACTCCCCGCGTGTCACTAATTTCAGCGTTTCCCACACCGTGGCCCATCTGTCCACACTACCTGTGTTGATTTGCACAAATTCTGCTAGTTTTTCCCCCAAGTTCCTCTCTGAATGCTTGATCTGTAAGTGAGTCTGCGGGCATACGCCAGAGCAGGATAGTAGGTATGGGTCCTTTGGTTTCACACTGCATAATTAGGGGGGAGTGATCTGATATTGATCTGCCTAGGAATTGAGCTAGTTCTACTTGTGGCATTTGGTCTCCATCAATGAATAGGTAGTGTATCCTGTTATGTAGTTTGTGGGGCGATGAGTAGTGTAAGTAGCACATGTCCGTGGGGTGTAGTGTCCGCCATACGTCGACTAGGTCTAGGTGGTCAACCATTGTTTTCAGGGCCTGCAAGGTTGTGTTTATTGGGTGTAGTGGTGGTTCAGACCTGTCTAGGGCCCCATCTCTTACGTAGTTGAAGTCCCCGTCCCATATAAAGAAGCCTTCTCTGTGGTGCGTGATTCTGGTGCATATTTGTTTGAGGTGGGCTGGTATGCCGTGGTTGGGGAAATAGGAGTTCACTATGCATACTTTGGTTTGTTCGATCACGCCCCACATCAACAGGTATCTGCCCTCCTTGTCTGCTTCAGTCCCTAGCAGTTGGAATGGGGTCTCTGGGCTCACCCATGTGAATACTCCCCTTGCATATTTAGAGTAGGGAACTCCCTGTGCCCCCCCCAGAGTTCTTTCAGTTTGGATGTGGCTTCACTGGCAAGGTGGGTTTCCTGGAGTAGGGCAATCGATACTTTCTTTCTCTGCAAAAATGATTTGATCCGGTTTCTCCTCAGGTATGATCCCATTCCCCTCACGTTCCACGTCATTATTTTAAGTTGTGTTGCCATGATCTTGTCTGAGTTGCTCATTGTCCTGTTTCCAACCACCCCCCTTCCTGTGCATTGTCCTCTCGGGTTGTGCACTTGTAACTCGCCTCCTTATTTCTGTTAGTTCTGAGTTTTACGGCCCCTTTCTCACCATTTGTTTGTAGCGTGTTGACAGTATAACAAAAGTAACTATGAACGTAAATTGAACTGTTGCGCCCAGCTGCTGCGTGCAGTACGCAACGCTCAGGCGGCCTTGTGCTATCTAGTGCCATTCTAGGTTTCGGGCGCGAGTGGGTTCCTGCTGGCAACAGGCCCGCACTGATCCATTTGTGGGTTAGGTCTGTGTGCTCAGTCGGGGGGGCTGAGCATGTCCCTCAGCCGTTTTACTTTATCATATTGTTCCAGTGGTCTTGCCTCATCTTTGTGCTGTTTCTTGCGTTCCTGTGGTCTCTTCCTTGTCTCCTAAATTATTGTGCTCCATCCACATAGTGGCCGCTGCCGGTGTTTCAAGGAATATTGCTCGGCCTTTATGTATCACCTACAGCCTTGACGGGTAGAGTAACATGTATTTCAGGTTTAGTTTTCTGAGCCTGGCCTTAATTGGTACAAAAGAGTTTCTTGCTTTTTGTACTGCTGGTGTATAATCAGGATAAATGGTGATTTTGGAGTTGCCCCGTTCTATTATACCCCCTTCTCTGGAGTATTTGAGGATGGTCTCCCTGTCTTGAAAGTTGAGGATTTTGGCAATTATCGGGCGGGGATATGAACCCGGGGGTGGTCTCTTCTGGAGAGATCTGTGGACCCTTTCTACTGCGAAGCCTTGTGTCACGTGGCTAGCTCCAATTTCTTGTTGTATGAGGGTTTCAATTTAGCTTGTCGGGTTTGGACCTTCTGTACCTTCAGGCACCCCCAGTATCCATATATTGCTGCGTCGTGCGCGTCCTTCGGCGTCCTCTGACCTGGCTTCCAGCGTCTTCACTTTTTAGGTCTGCTGTGCTCTCTGTTTCTTGGAGTGTCGTCTCTGAGTTAGTTACTCTCTCTGCCAGGTTCACCTCCTCTATTTTTGTTTCTATGAATGTTCTGAGCACGGTTATAGCTTCCAGTACTTGACCATCTTTGTTCGCCCCGTCCGTTGCTTTCTGGGTTTCTGTTCCGGTGTCCCCAGTTTGTGGCGTAGTGTGGGGCTTGGTGGCGGCAAACAAGTCCATTACGGTTGACTTCCCCTCGTTTCTGGAGGATGACATTTTGGCGTTGTGCCGTAGTTATAGTGTGGCTCTGGTAATCCGGGTGTGGGTGTTTCACTACTTGTGTTCCTCGGTTGGGTTGATGGTTGTCCCGGTTGTGTGGTTGAGTCTGGATGGATGCGGTTTACTGTAGCTAGGCTTGTGTGGTTCAATGGTCTCAATCTGCCTTATCGTTACTTGGCTTATGTTTGTTTGCGACTAAGATGTCATGTCGTTTCCTTCCAGCCTTATGACACCCAATGTGCTGTGGTCTTTACAGTTGGGGAGCACCTATGTGTTGTTCTCTTTATTTTGTCCCTCAATGCTTTTTCTTTTGGCTTGTGTATGTAACTTTCTGTGTGCTTGCTCGCCTTCTCGCCTTGCTTTCCTTGGTTTGTGTGGATCGGTTGGGGTGTTGCTGCACTTCCTCGTGCCACTTTGGTTCGCTGTTCAGGGGCCAGAGCTGGGCTTATGTGTGCAGTTCCTTTTGATTTGTTGGCGCGCTGAGCTGTGTTACCCGTTGGTCTAGTGCAGGCAGAGTCGTGTTCCCAGGGCACCTGATGCTTCGTTGAGTCTATCAGCTCGCTTTGCTGTTGTGCCCCCTCCCGCTCAACGTTCCAGTGTACAGTGTTCAATTGTGGGTTGGGCTTATTTGTTTTATCTGGTTGTTTGCCTCGCCCCCCCCTCTCCCCCTAGTTTGAAGGCTCACCTTCTGTACGCTGGTGTCTGCTTCTGGTGCCGGTCGCATTTCCACTCAGAGCGTCCGCTCTCCCACCACTGGCATCTAGCGTTGTCGGGTTCACCTCTCCTCTCTTCGCTCTTTTGTTGGTGTTCCAGGGGGCCCCTCTGTTGTGGTGTCCGGCTTGCCTTTTTGTATTTCTGGAGCGTGTCTCGCGCTCCGCTTGGGCTCCGCTGTGGTGCTGGTCCCGCTGTCACCTGGGCAGCTGTCCGGCGTTTCGTTTCCCGGACACTGCGGTCTGGGCTAACTCGCTGTCCTTGCTTACTTCCTCGCTCCGCTACCGCTGATCAGGGTATCGCCAGGCATCTCTAGGCGGTTGCCATCGTTGCTGCACAGTTGGGGCACTCTGCACTTCCCCCTCCTCAACCGCTTGGGCTCGATGTCGCGCCTGCCAAATTGCCCGGCTCTAGGGGAGCGTGCTCGTCGCTTGCTGGTCCGATTTTTATCGGGTTTGCTGGATTAATGGTGGGAAGCGCTTGTACTTCCTTTCGGTATGTTCAGTTTTGCTGGTATATCGTTTTGACCACTGGTGCAGGATCGTATCAGAGGATCTAGGCTGGAGCTCGGCGCTTCTGCCTCCTCACGCCATGAGCACCAGGCCCACCCTAGTATCCTTGCTTTATATTCTGAACTCTCAATCTCCCCGATGAGTTCCGGAGTGGCGAACATGTAGTCCAGTCTCTTGTGTAGCCTTTGTGGGGCCGCATAGTGCGAGTAGTGCATTTCGTTTGGGTGTTGCTGCCTCCATACATCTTCCAGCTGAAAATCTAGCAGAGCCTGCAAGGTTTTAGCTGCAGGGGTAGGTCTGTCTACTTTTGTATCTGATCTGTCAATTTTGGGATTTAGCGTGCAGTTAAAGTCCCCTCCCCATATAACCGCTCCTCCCAGGTGGGGCTGATTTTGCTGTATAATGTCTTGAAGAAGGCCACTGTGTCTTGGTTTGGGGAGTATGTGTTGATTATGCACAGCTCTCTATTCTCTAACATGACCTGCATTACCACCATCCTCCCATCTGGCTCCACCTTGGCTTGCAATAGCTGAAAGGGTACATGTGGCGCTACCCAGGTCATTACTCCCCTGGCGTATGCCGAATAAGTTGCTCCAACGGTGGTCCCCCTCCATTTTTATTTAATCACCTCCTGTTTCTCTTTAGTGAGGTAGGTTTCTTGCAATAAGGCTATGTCTATCTTTTGACCTTATTCCTCTTCAGATAGCTGTTGAGTCCCCTGGCGTTCCAGGTTACTATTCTAAGGTCTCCCATCTTCATCCATATCCTGTCCCATCTCCGCCCCCCTCACCCTGGGCCCCATGGTGTATAGGTGTAAGCTCGCTCTGCTGATATTAACTCTCCTTCAAATTTCCCAACAAATAACACAACAAATCCTCCAACTCCCGTCCCTTCCGCCACCCCTCCCATCTCCACCCGCCCCAACTTCCCCAACAATTGCCCAGCTCCATCCCTGGATCTCAGGCTACCCCGCATTTAGTCCCCACTAGGAACCCAGCAGGGGTTTGCCACACTCCGGCAACCCAACTAGTCTGTCTAATGGGGTGTAGGTTGGTTGCTTCTTGCCTCCCTTATTTGAGCTGCTGTGCGTCCTGCCCGCCCGTGTTCCCTGTTATTTCTGACTGCCCTATGCCGATCTATATTCAAGTCCCAGGGTCTCATTTATACAGCACCTCAGTTTGTATGATCGTGCCGTCCCTCCTCTGTTCCGCCATCTCGCTGATCGCTCAGTCCTAGTGGGCTTTTCTGTGAATCCAGCGACGACATAGCCTCCTCCGGGGTCTCAAAGAATACTGCCCTGTTTTTGTGCAACACTTTCAGCTTCTCCGGGTACATCAGCATGTATTTGTAGTATGCTTCTCGTAACCTCCTCTTCACTGTACCAAGGTTTAGTCGCTGTCTTTGCACCTGGAGGGTGTAATCCGGGTATGCTGTTATTGTCGCAGAAGCGCTCTGTCTTGTGCCCCCTTTTCGGAAATATTCCAGGATTCTCTCCCTGTCTCGATAGTTTAGTATCTTGGCTATGATCGACCTCGGGGGCGCTCCTGGCACCGGTCTCCTTGTTAGTGCCCGTGTGCCCTCTCCACCGCAAATCCCTGGGTGAGCGCTCTGCCTTCGATTTCTTGCAAGAGCATGGTTTCGATGTAGTCTGTAGGGTTAGATCCCTCTTCACCTTCCGGGAGCCCAATTATGCGTATATTGTTCCTGCGGTCCTGTCCTTCGGCCTCCTCAGCTCTGTTCTCCAGGTTGCACACTTGTTGGTGAAGTGTATGGATCTCCGCGGCATTTGCTGCACAGGTGGTCTCCAATGTGACCTTTAGGTCCGGTATCACTTCCAGGATTTGTTGCTCACTGTGCCCGGGCACCGCGTCTGACACAGTTCTTATCTTTGTTTTTGGTTCCCTCCATCGGTTGTGGTGTTCTTGTGTAATCCTCCATGGTGGGCTGTTTCCCTTTCGTTTTGGGTTGTTTGGATGCCATCCCAATCACTACGGGTGTCCTTCCCACATATGTATAGGGTCTGAGTTTGCCGGTTGTGCAGGCCTGCATCAGTTTGTTAGTACTTAGGTCAATTCTCGGGGCACCCAGTCGCACTTGCCTGGGTCAGATTACCTCCTCAGTCATTAGTGCTTTTGCAGTATATGGTGGCAATGTGTTCATCAACAGCAGAGAAGCTATCCTCTATGTGCCACCCAGGTATAGTTCCAGGTCGAGGCTGTTGCCTCTGGCCCAGGCTTTAATAGGCGTATCGCCCTCTTTTTCAGGGGTATCTCTCCTTCCTGGTGCAAAATGCTTCTCATGTGTTGTATAATACTATGTCATGCCTCCTTTACTCTTGGCTGTGCCATTCTTGGGCTATTTGTGGCAGTAGCACGTCCGCTAGAGCGGCGCAGGAGCCTGTTTGCTGGGGGGCTACTTCATGTGCTGTCCTGCGCTTATCGTTTTACTTCGTTGCTTCCAGGGGCACTGACACGTTCCAGTCTTATGTGCGGTAAACAGGCTACTTTTTTGGGCGCTATGTGTGGTGACCGGTTTCCTTTGGTGTGCCCCCTGACTCTCACCGTCTATTTGTTGCTCCTCTCCACAGGTCGTGGCTGCATCAAGGCTTGTAAGGCAGTTTTCATGTGCCGTTTTGTCTTGCAGCCGCGCATGGTGCAACAATGGCCGCTCTGTGAGCGCCCCGGCTCATGTAAACTGATTTCTTTTGTGCCGTTCCGTGTCGCATTGACTTCCTTCTCTCCGTCATCATTAGCAGTCACTTTCGGTGCGCAGCGTTATTTTGGTTCCTCTCCGCTGCTTTATCTGTTGGATGCTTCCTGGTCCCTTATTTCCTCCGATTCCGCACTCCTCATGCTACCGCAGTTTCCAGTGGGGTCTTGATCAATTCGGGTCCATTGTGTGTCGGGCGGCTATCTTGACTCGTCCACGGCTGTTATTTCCCGGACGTAGGTGCCTTAAGTCCCGGTCAGCAGGTTTTGACGTTCTGTTGCTGCGTGCACCGCGGAACAGCAGCGTATGCTCTGCAGGTGCCCCGGCTCCAGTAGTTGGGTCCCTTGATGCACAATGTCGCGCAGACCTCCAGTTCGCATCCACGTTTAGTGTTCCGTGGGAGCCAGCTTCACTTTTTGTTTGAGGCCGAATTCTGGCCCCTCTGCAATGTCGCGTCCGATGGGCACTCCCTGCTCTCTTCACTCTTTAATGTTAACGCGCTCTGTGCAACGCCGCATCCTCTGTTGCGAGCCCAGTCTATCTTAGTCCTTTGTGTGTCAGGGCGGCCATCTTGTCTTTGTGTCCTTGAAAGTTCCGCGGCCAGTTTTATGTGGATATCTCTCCGCCCGGCAGTCGGATAAGGTCCGGTCTTGGTTCAATAAGTGCAGTGCACGTTCCCACTGGTTCCCCTCTCTTGGGGGCAGTTTATAGCAGGTCTACCAGGCAGACAGTCGCAGGATTCTGAACGGATAGACAGGAGCTCCAGAGCCTCCCGACCTCTTACATGGCTAGGTTAGCCACGCCCCCCCACATCTAAAATATTGTTATTTGGGTGTGGACAAAATGCTATCCTAGAAAAAACATGCACCCTTTTAAAGCCAGTTAATCATCGAAAAAGGAATGCTGACTTGCATGGAGATTATTATACAGCGAGTTGGAATCAGCAATTCCAAAAGCTCCTTCCAATAAGGTGGACAACATGGCTTGAATGGCATATGGTCGACTGATACTGGTGGTAAAAACGTTGAGGAGGTGAATGGAGGCAAAGGCCGAAAACAAACAGAAAGGAACATCTTTTGGTTAGTTTTGTAGTAAACCAAAAGCCTCGTTTATGGGATTTAAGGTTTAGGTTTACTGCCCCCAGTCTCACTCCTTGAAAGAAAAAGTGAGATAAGCTGGTGAAATAAAAAACAATGTTTGTCCTGGCAATCAAGTCCCACAGGTGAATTCGAACGAGAGGCTGGTTAGCATATGCAAGACTATGCAGAATACCTACAAATGTGGGAGTCAAGGGAAATGCATGGCAAAACTTGCAAGATGGGTTGACAAAAGAGCTGGATTGGCGTTAAAGAAGTAAAGCTGGAGCAGATACAACAGTCAAGTTAAAAATAGAAAAGGTGTAGTAATAAATGAATCCGAGGTAGAGCACAAAAGACAAATCACCATAGATTTATTTTCTCTATGAGCATGAGCTGTCTCCGCGTCTTGAGGAAGATCAGAAATGACAGCCAATTAATTTACTAAGAGTTATTCAGCCTCTCGATCATAAAAAGAGTCAACGTGTTCTCTGTATGGGAGGTGCTGTACAGCACCTTAACTAATTGGCACCCTTCTAGTAGAAAAACTGAATGCCCTTGGAATAAGCTATCTGGTACCGTTCAGTAAGACTAACCGCCCCCAGAATGCATTAACACACAAAAGAAGAGAGGAATGCTCCATAAGAAGAGACAAGAAAGAAGAGCATGCAGAAAAGATATAACTAGGCTGCTGACCTGGAACGAAGTTAAAAGTGTTAGAAAACAAGTACTGTTGACACACTGCAAAGGAATGCACAAGCATGAGAGAACAAACTGATAGAGACAACAGTGTTGGATATAACAAAAGAACAGACTCGTGAAGCCTAGAGAAGGAACTAGAACTAACTGGAATTTGGTATCTAGGGAAGGAATCCTACATTTAGCAAGAGATTGGGGCACACCAGGAAGGCAAGCAAGTACAAAATGACACAGATACCAGTTACTGAAATGGGAAAAAAGTAGGAGCTGATCATAAACAAGTAATGACTAAGAGAAATGGGAGCAGGCAAGGGTTGTATAGAGGGAATGTTTACAATCAGGAAAATAAAATGAGGTGAACAGAACAGCTGTACACAAAGAGAAGCTGACATGGGGTGTAGAGAGGAACTGCACCCAACAGTATCAGGATGAGGCAAAATGGCAAAGCAACAAACTGGCTAGGAAGGCTGGGTCCGGGCAACTAAGGTCCCACAAGGAAAACAAATTTTGAGTCCCTTGCATTCAGACTCACCAAATTTAAATAGACACACTGGTAGATTCACTAGAGCAAGACCCCTCTGAAGATTAAATGCAGACCGATCAGGCGTCTTTGAAAGGGCATGGGGGCTAGTAATAGACAAATCTCACCCTTGCACTATAGGGTGCTATTCAGTGGCGTAACACCAAATTTGGGCCCCCCCCCTGCGAGCCATGCTGAGTGCCCCGCCCCCCACTCGGCAACAAATCACGGGTCACTCAACACTCTGGGCCGGCCTAGATTAATAGCACTTGCGCAATACGCACAAGCATGTTGCTGCAGGTGTATGCCGCACACTGCACTATGAGAAAGATATAAATATGTGTTTTAATGTATTATCCAATCAACAAATAGTCATGGGTGCCCCTCTGCGAGAACAAACACTGCTAAATGACCTGTTCTTTGGGAAGGTACCCACTCGATAGTCCGCAGCCACACTTTAGCTCACTGTACCTTTCACAGAAGGAAAATTTCCATTTGCATATCAGTTTTTGTCCCGCCCACATGGGCAGTCCAGCACCGAAATGCTATGGCAATTCTCTTCTGAACAAGAGTACCATCAGCAACCCCAGACACGTGTTTCAGCCTTGTTGAAACCCAAGTACCTTAAACAATCTAGTTTTGCATTGTTTAAGGGGCTTAGGTTTAGTCACCCTAGGTTTCCTACGGTGTTCCAGATGTGGACCCCTCGCTCACTGTGCTCAGAGAAGCACAGCTCCACCTCATTGATGAGGTCCAACAAGGCTGAAACACATGTCTGGGGTTGCTGTTGGTACTCTTGTTTCAACCTCATGCAACCAGCTAGTGGTGTTTAGGGTGGTCTGCCATTTATCAGTCACTTATAGGGTTCAAGTGAAGCAGGTTGTCAGGTGTGCGATATTGCTGAAAGCATTGAATTGTGTATCGTATGTCACAAACCCCCTCCCCATCCAATCAAGTACCCTAACCCTCTATCCGGTTTTCCGGTTTTCCCAATTCCCCCTTACCTATCCACAACTTCTCCCCAACCACCTCCCACCCCCCACTGGCTGCCTCAGTGTGTCCTGTTAGCTACACATCAGGCACGCGTGCCAACGAAGGTGGGAGGGTCGTAATCCATTCGGCTTCTATGGTTAGTGAGGAATTGTTTATCCTCTATCTGTCTTGACAGCTCCAGACAGCGAGAGCCGGTGCGAAGGAGACTAGGACAAACAGGGAAGCGAGTGCTCCCAACGAGAGGACACCGGTGAGGGCGGTACACTCTGGGGTCAAAGAATGCCAAAGCCGTTCACTGTATGAGAAAATGGGAAACCTGAACGGACACAAGACACAGGTAAAACTGAGTGAAAGAGACATGGTTTATCAACACAAAGCTTGGTTTATTATTGTACACTAGACACGATGGTTCAGCCAACACGTGTTTCGACACCGTCCTTCTCAAGGCAATGGTAGCGGCTTAAACTGGTAGTCGTGGGTAATGCTCAGGTTGGGCTTGTACATGTCTTAATAGTCATTCACTCCTTCTTTAGAAGCTCTAAACTTGGAGGTATTCTTGAACTGTAGCAGTGTTGGTCAGCATTGACTGATATTTTCTATTATATACTCCTGATGGAGGAGGGGTGTCCTGTCTGGAGTGAATCACTATTAAGGCATATACATGTCCAAACACCTGTTGGCTGAACCATCTTGTCAAGTGTACAATAATAAACCAAGCTTTGTGTTGATAAACCATACGATTAACGTAATCTACCGGGGTTAGCACGATCAACTAGCACCACTCTGTTATTACCCAGTGGAAGGAATTTGTCGGTTTTCTACCAAGCCTCGGGAAGCCAACAAATGTGTGAGACATATTGAACTAAGAACCACTAACCATACCAAAGAGCCACAGGACTTTGGGGAGTGCCAGAACAGAGCAAGGTGGGATACAGCAAAGTGTATGCAAAGAAGGTTCCAGTGGCAAAAGGGTGATTGCAGAAATCGGCCGGGACAGGAGTTGTTTCTCCCTGAATCTCGAATGGTAACTGGGGCATTGTGGTATATCTCTTCGTCTCTGTGGACGCAAGTGATTTTTACAGGTTATCCCCCTCCCCAGTTCTCCAGCCGAGATCGGGTCAGCTCTAACGGATTCAGCTCTAACTGCTGGCTGCTTACTCCTGGAATCTATTAATGCCTAGAGGGCCACACCATTTACTGTGGCAGAATTATGGGTTTTAAATGGAGTACCTTCACATAAGTAATAACTTGCAGTTTCTAAAAACTCCTCCTCAGGAAAATTCACTTACTCCCATTCCCTTCAGGCCATATACCCAATCTACATGGGCTCCTCCTTTTTATGTAATGGGCAATGCCTGGCCAAATGTCCAGACTGGCCACGGTAGAAGCACATGGTGGACGTTGGTTTAAACACTGGTTTTCTTCTGGTTTTATTTCCCCCTCCTTTTTGCCAACAAAGTTTTTTTTTTATCTCCCCTCCCAGGATCTTTTAAACCTATTCTAGAAGAGTCATCTCGATTTCTGTCTTTCATGGGTTTCTGTCTTCTGAGGGATATGAAGGATGCAGGGCATTTTGGCTCCTTTTTTGTCTCTTCACCTTGGCAAATAGGTCTCAACTGCCAATTGGCTTCTGAGTGATTCTGTGTAGTCTCCATAGCCATTGCTAGGCTAGGCTTATTCAGTTGAAGCAAGGCCTTCTTTAAATAAGGAGTTAAGGAATTGATGCACTGTTCAATTGAGAAGGTCTCAAATACTTCTGGTAAACGTTTCTTTCAAAGCCATAAAGAGATGGTGTTTTGCACTTGGGCCCCTAATTCTATAGGTGTTTCCGCAGGGTTCAATTTGATCCCTCTTTATTTCTGTTTATAAAAGTTGTCTGTTTGGCCAACCCTTTGTAATAACCTGTGCTGGATCCCAAAGGATTCAAATGTGGGTATGAATTCTGCAACTCTTCTCTTAATAGGGGCCTAAATAACAAGGTTTGAACTTGCCCCCCCCCCAGCGGAATTGCTCTGCCAACCTTTCAAAATTGAGAAAGAAATTCCCAAGTCCTCCCCATCTCTATAGGGTTGTAACACCCCATAAGGCAGAAAAGGTCTTTGCTGCAAGGCAACCATCTGTTCTAGACTAGCCTGGAACCATGTCTCGGCTTGGATCTGTTGGGCTGTTAATTGGGTTAACAGATTTCCTTTAGTGGCCATTTCGGGGTCTAGAAGAATTGTATTTAGTTGGTCCTCAGTTACAATTGGTGTAAGGAATCTGTTTACTTTACAAAGTCACACAGATCAGGGTTTTTAGTGGCACTTTCAGTTTGATCTACAACAAAAGAACATAATTCTTCCTCCGGTTCCTGGGGATCTTGATCTCTGTCTGTGTTTGCTGGTCAGGAGTATTACTTGACTGTGTAGGTTCCCCAAAGTATTCCTTTCCTACAGAGACAGTAGTGGGTCGTTTCAGACTTGGTAGAATGCCTAATAAAGCTACAGCTAGGAGGTTTTTACTGGCCTGGACCCCAAGGTTTATCTTACTATTGAGTTTTATAGCATAGTCTGAAAACCTTAACGTGTCTAACATGGGGTCCTGGGGAAAAAAGCTGCTGGCATCCAATGGGGTGATGAAATGTTCTTACTATTATTTGTTTAATGTTAAGGATAGTTGCATCAGCAACTACCTCAATAATAAAGTCTTCTCCCTGTAGCTGTTTGATAATTAGTTTCATAGAAGATGCTGTCACAGAAAACTAAATGGGATTCTGGTGCGTTCCCCAGTTTGTGGCAGCTGAGTCAGAATCCCACCACTGACACCCTATTTGACGCCAAGAAAGAGCCGCGGACACAGAGAAGTCATATTTGTGGTTACAGACTTGTGTTAAATGATAAGGGGTTGGACAATGCCTCACTGTCCCAAGTTCTAAGAGGTATTTCCCTACCTCAACAAAAATAAAGGGTTTGTCCAATGTCAAGATGTCCAAACCAAAAAACGGTCCTGTTGTACAAAATCCAAACCTTGCCCTCACATTCTAAAGTAACTCTAATGAGCAAAGGGGTAATGCGTCTAGACTTGAAAGGTGCACACATGTTCAAGTTCCGAAGAAATATAAATGCACTGCAAAACAAAAGTTCCCAATTGATACGTTTCAAAGTACAAGGGGCTGGCTCCCTTCCCCAGGTTACTGTTCAAGATTTCTCACGACTCCAAAATGCACAAAACTTCCTTGGAGGTTTCTTGGTTAGTAACAAAACTATAGCATACCTGGTGTACTCCCCCCAAACAGGTGCTTTGCACTTCAATTTCACTTCATTCACTGTATTGGGTTTACCTGGCGTAATCCTGTGCCAGGACTTATTTAGGTGCTCTATTTTCTAAATTTGAAACTTCAGCATTGGCCTGGTATATTCTCCTGCCAAGGCTTTTTAACGTGGTACTCTTTACACACACTTGCAGACTTTTGCAAAAGTTAACAAGGTGAGGGGCTTTCTTCTCCCTTGACCTTTCTTGAGCTTTGCCTCCCAAAATGATTCTCTTTCATTCCATTAACAATTGTTCTGCATTCTTTGGTTTCGTTGCCGAAGGGCCCCTGTGCCTCAATCTCTCTCTCCAGGACTCATTGGCTTTCCGCAGCGCTTTCAGTTCCCTCGCAGTAAACAGAGAGCAGCGTCTCAGTGCTCTGCCTCCAGTCTGTGGATCCACCGTCCTCACTCGCCAGCTTCCACGTCCTTTGCGGTTCCCGTCTGGGGGTTGAGCCGCTCTCTTTTTCTGTGGCTCAGACGCTGTTCTCTGGTTCCTGCGACTGCCGACCAGACTTGCCTTCTTCCTCTGGTGCGGTCCCAGGATGGCACACCAGTTGCTGCAGCCTTCCACGGACTGCTCCACAGCAGCTCAGCAGTCCCTCGATCAACCTCGAGGGGACGCAGCTTCCCCAGGTAGATCTTCATTCTGGTTCCGCCTTTTAAATCTCCTACCACCTGTCAAGCGCTCGTAACTACTAGAGCACTTTCTGTAGTTCTCGGCATTGGGATCTGCATTCCTCCCTTCAGCCGCATCTCAGTATGATTATATATATGGAAATGTTGGGCTTTTCTAGGGTTTCTTTCTACATGATATTGGTGGAGGTCTTTAGCAGGTTTTGTGGGCAGTGGGAGGGAACTTTTACAATAAGCCATAAAAGCTTGGGATATAGATGGAACGTCCCTAAAAGAGAAAGGGGGGTATTGCCTTCATCCGAGGATGCCATGTTATCCCCCTTACGGTCACCTCACCCCATGTGGGCCGCCCTCATATAGCCACCTCCAGGGTCAGGATCAGGTAGTAGCTGCTGTTCCCTGGCCAGACAGGGAGCGGCTATCCCTGGGAAAGGAGTGATGACATCATCAGATTTAACACACAACCCATTGTCGCAAAGTATAGGTGCTGCTGTCTGCAGCGACACACGGGTAAGAGACTTCATCACAGTGGAATGGTTGCATTCTGAAGCTATCTAATATAGTGTTCCACCACATTCTATGTCCACAACAACTCCTAAATCAACAGAAACCACAGCCATCTGAGGCTCCCAAGCCCCACAAGACTCAGAGATTGAGATACAACCACCACAGAGAGATCTATGCCACTGTGGAGCAGAAAACTATACAGGACTCCACAAGGGAAGACAAAACCACCAGGAGAATAAAATCAATCAATGTCACCCAGGAATACAAGGGATCAGGAACCATAACCCGGTAGGAACCCATCACTCAGTAATCCAGCTCTAGCAATACTCCAAAACCCCAAAACCACAGCAAGACACGTCACCGTGGACTACGAATCACCAACCCAATACTGTTCTCGAGAAAGCAAGAAACTCCAGGAGGGCACCGGCCCCTGAAACATATCAAAAACCTAAACCCAAGACGACAAAGTAAGCCACCACAATTCAACAAGAGGCACGCCCAAGGGGAATTCTCGCACTTAAGAGAACCCATAACACTGCACAACTCAGGACACACCCAATCAAAACCAAACACAAAAATACAATTGCGAGACAAGACAGCAGAGAACAACAAACAACCACACCCCCTCAGCGAGGCGGACATCAATGGGCCGCAACACACCGACCTAACCCAAGAAAGCAACAGATTCAAGGGGGTCACCCGCCCCAGGAATATATACATAAATACATGCATACATCACAACCCCAAACCCAAAACAGAGACACAACAGGACAACCACAGCGAGGCAGATGCCACTGTGTGTTGGAGTACGCCGCTCAACCCAAAACCAGGAGGGCACTGCCCCTGGAATATTATATATATATATATATATATATATATATATATATATATATATATATATATATATATATATATATAATACATTACTCACCGTAATCGTATTCCTGATGCTTGTATCTGCTTAGATTCATATGCTGTGCATAGGCCGACATCTAGTGGAAGCTGCAGAGTGTTACAGTTTGTTTTTCGAAACTCGAAAATGGGCGTCGACATAGGGTAATACTATCCCTAGTGTGACGTCCACTGTACCCATGATCCCTCACGCGTGTCGGACCCTCAGATTGTATTTTTTTCCTGACATGAGGTAGCATGAGGAGTAGCGCGAGTACAGATTATCCAAGCAGATAGATAGATAAGACAAGCATCCATGCGCCTTCTCTCAGAGTGGAGGAAGGGCGGGCGCATGTCAATCTAAGCAGATACAATCATCAGAATTCGATTACGGTGGGTAATGTATCCCTTCTGAGGCTTGTGGAATTTGCTTAGATCACATGCTGTGCATGGATTAGCAAGCAGCGTTCGAAGAAGGAGGTGGGATGTGAGAAGGGTCATGAGCGAACAGATGTCTTGGAACCGCTTGTCCCACTTGAGTATCTGTCTTAGAATGAGTGTTAATGCAGTAGTGCTGAGTAAAAGCGTGAACAGAGCTCCATGTAGCTGCTTTCCAAATGGTGTCAAGGGGTACATTTGCAACGAAAGCCAGAGTGGCCCCAGTGCCTCGTGTAGAGTGGGCTCTTGGCGTAAAAGGCAGAGTTTTTTCAGAAAGGGAGTACATTTGACTATCCATTTCGAGATGGCACCTTTAGAGACGCGATCTCCCTCTCTGCCTGTAGCTATGGAGACAAACAGTTGGTCTGTCTTTCTTAGCGGTCTGGTCTTGTCTACATAGTAGAGGACCGCTCTTCACACATCTAGAGTGTGTAGTTTCACCTCAGCAGAGCTTTTGGGTTCCAGGAAGAAGGCCGGTAGCTCAATGGACTGGTTAACGTGGAATTTAGAAATGAACTTAGGTGAGAACCTAGGATGAGTTTGTAGAACCAGTTTATCCTTATAAACAGTAAAGAAAGGATCCTGCACTGACAGAGCCTGAATTTCACTGACCCTTCTTATAGATGTAATGGCTACTAAGAAGGCAGTTTTATAGGTCAGGTGTTTGAGACTAGCTTCATGCATGGGTTCAAAGGGGGGCCCCCATGAGTTTAGCAAGCACCACATTAAGGTCCCATCCTGGCGGTGTGGTGGGTTAGGAATTGGAGGGTGGAGTCTCTTAACCCCTTCCATGAATGCTTTAACCACTGGTACTTTCCACCACAACTACTTGTTATGGGAGGTGGTGTAGGCTAATAACGCCGCCAGGTGTACCTTGAGCAATGTTCCCTCTAATTTTTTTGGGCTGTGTGCGCCAAAGAATAGTTGTGTGCGGGCTGTTTTTCAGTCATGTGCGCAACTGAGTGATGCGGCGCCAGACCGGTGGTGGTGGTCGGCGCAGCAGCGCCAGCCCGGCGCCCCACCAGTGAGCAAGTACTTAGTGATCCGATTCCACAGTGTGCAAGCGATGAATGCGAATTTGCGACACAACAAGCTCTACTTCAAGGGACATTTGGGTGCTCTATTCTCTTCCTAAGACTTTAGCTCATCTCAAATGGTGTCCTTTTACATCTCTAAACATTAGAAAATGTCTAATGTTGGTTGTCCTTCCACACCACCAGTCCACCACCCATGTCATTTTTCAGCACCGGGCCCGAGTGAGAGACTGTTAGTAGCCCCAGTCCCCCCCTCCTCCCTCACAAACCTGCTCAGAATGATTGTCACTGAAACCCACTGCATTCTAAGAAACTCAATGCTTCCTGTCAAATCTGATTTCTTATCTATTATATGTACTTTTGTGATCAGGAGAGCATTTTGCCTCAGTCCCTGTATATAAAATAAATAAAATAAGCACTGCAACAGCCGAGGATCAGTCATAAATAATTATGTATACAACTTAACAAAGCCACTCCTCGTGTTAGGGAGGCTATATATAAAGTGTAATACAGTTGTTGGGGGTTGCGAAACCGAGGTATGCAGAGTTTGCCAGAGGTCAGACACACACAAGTTGATGGAGGTTGTTATGCTATTTTGGACTTTCGCAACGGTGGAATATAGGCCGCAATCAACCTAACAGCCTGCACCATATTAAGATGGGAGCACATTGCCATGCACCAGGGGCGTAGGAGACCCATAAAATCTTGGGGGGACAGGGGACACCTCGCCGTTGCAGAAGGGCCAGAGGACCTAAACCAACTGGGTAGCTTGAGACAGAGACACTCACTATCTGTGGAGAAAACTCCTCCCACTCGGAGTGCTGAGTTACTGAAGCAGCATACTCTCAGCTTGCAAGCAAGCACTGATGCAGTAGGAGCGAGGGGGAAACAAGGCACCAGACCCGTCACGGCCATGAACTACAGAGCAGACTGGGACACATAGAATCAGAAGCGAGAGCAGCAAACGCAAAGTTCTCCAAATGTGGCGGAATGCATAGAGCAAGAGTGTGACAGTGGCCCATACTGAAAGGAGAGCAACATCACTGGAAGATGGAATCTTTTTTCAATGGAGGAACACTAAAATACCCCTTTAATTATCATGCATGGCTGAAGTTACTGAGGGAGCACAAACCGACCAAGGAGAGTTCAGGGGGCTTTCTTAGCGAACAACATTTTTAAAATTAAGGGTTAAAATCATACATTTTACAGTACACTTCAGTGAAATGCCGTGTACAAAGCCACACAATTTATAATCAGTTATGTAATACGTCAAGCAAACCAATAGATGCCTGACCACCAAAATATATGCAAGAGCGTTTTCCATTGCATCTTTCAGGATGCTTGTCCACGCAATATATTTCAGCATTGCCACTTAAGGATGGATTTACCCAATAATCCCAGTGCTGCTGCCTGCCACTGTAAATATACACACACACCTGCATGCTTGCTTTATCGAATAATCACAGTACTGCCACCCTCCCTTTGTTTCACAGAATAATCTCTTATTGGGCACAGCAGGGAAACGTGAGAGACTCTTGTAATGGGAACTAGACAATTATATCGCCAACTTGCATTGCATCATAGTTTTTGCCACAAGCAGCCACCGTAATGGCTTTCTAAGGCCTCCCTCTTTGTTGCAGCAAATTTGCACCCCGCCAGTGCACATGTTGATTTACATGTGCAACCACACCACAGGGATCATATCACCATGACACATGCCTACTGGTGCAACTAAAACACTGTCACGTTCAGCCTAATGTCCTCTCCTGAGCCCCAGAAGGTCACACACACGCATTTAAATATTGGCCTGAAATTTTAGTGACTAAAATGCCGAACTCAATGTCATGTTATCTGTCAATAACGCCTGCTGCTATTCGCCAGGAAATCTGTGGCTGTGATCGAGTGGTTACATTGCTCACCTTTAAAACTGGAGATAACAAGCCTCATTCATGGAATTTTTTTGCACGGTGCAAAGTGACTTTTCACTGGTGCAAAGTAACTTTGCACTGCAAAAATACACTTTGCACTGCTCCATGAATTGGGGGGGTTCATTGAAAAGTCACTTTGCACCGTGCTAAAAGTTCCATGAATTAGGCCCCAAATACATTAATCTCGGATTCCTGGGTAAATTTCTACGCGCCCCACTTCTCTCGTATTCCTTATATGGGATCGCTTAGAAGTGTGCATTTGTTTCAAACAATGCAACTCGAAGCTTTGCAGAGTATTATAAAAGTCAAAAGACCCTCTTAATGGCAGAGTGTTAGGACACTGAAAACCAATTATCTGCGGTTTGCATTTTTTATGGCCTCTGACGAAGAAAAGGAAGAATCAGTCGTCCAAGATATAGAGAACTACATGGCACCGTGCAAACCGCTGGCTGATTTGGATTCTATTTTGCCAATTGTCTCTTAGCATCATGATATATAGAGCTATTGAGGGCGGTAAAATAGCTCAGGAGGCTAATGCATTTACTACATAATTCTCTCTTTTTCAAATTTTTTACTAGACCCCAGAGTCGTTCATTGTTGTGACCAGTGTTCCATAAATATTACCATTGCACAGATGTGAAGCGTGTTCCAATCTGCAATGTACGCATCGCCGGTCATCTCATCTGTATGCAATGTCGGACTGGAGCCCACCTGAAAGTCAGCATTATGCACCACTGACGACAGCCCACCGCGCTGTGAGGTCTAAATGTGCCCTTTACCAATTATACGAACCATTAGGACACGTGTCCTAATTATTTTTCAAATGATAAATACAATTAAAAGATATGCTGATCCTGTATTCGACACCCACCAGGAATTCATATTCTGTGATATTGGGGTTTTGTCCCCAAATCTCCAAAAGACATGAGATATTTTGAAGGCATGTGTTATTGCGTGTCTTTCGGACGTGAGTGGAATAATTCAAATGGGACTCTTACCTTGGGGATTTTTTTTCCACCTCCACTTTGCAGGAGTCAGGAGGATTCGAGTCGCAGGCAGGAGTCCAAGGGCAGCAGGGTGCAGCAGCAGTCACACCGTCACCGATGACTTGAATCAGGCTCACAGTCACTTTCTCAGAACGAAGCAGCACACGCCTTCTGCTAGTGTGAAGGTGAGGACTGGAGGAGGAGGCTGGCAAGCTGCGGAGGCGCACTGCGCACATCACTCCAGGCAGGGCTGGGCTGGCAGCACGTGCCATATTCCCTGGGGGTGGGGGAGGAGGGGAACGCGCACGAGCAAGAGTTGTTGCCAACAACTCTTGCTCGTGGTCCTGCGCGTTATCCTCCCCTCCCCCAACCCACTGTTAAATCATGATGGAAACAAAACAATCACTGCAGCCCGTGGATTCGGATAGAATGACAGCCCGCGCCTGCTGATGGCACATGCTGCTGCAGTAAGAGCAGTGCATGATTGGAGCACATGCCAAAAAAATACGTTTTGTTAAAAAATAAATGTTTGTAGCAAAATTATGATTGGAACACGTGCGCAGCAAAATAAGCAATATGCGCGGCATCCCAATCAAAGCTGCGTGGCCGCACAGGCGCGCACCTTACAGGGAACGTTGACCTTGAGTGAATTAAATAACAACCTTGCGTCCAGCAGGTGGAGCATATAGGTGACGATATTGGAAGGAGTACAATCAACTGGGTTGGCACCAAATAACGAATCTTTTTCATTTGTCAAAGTAACAGTGTCTTGTGTTTGGTTTCCTAGATTCACTTAGGATATCCATGCATCTCTGTGGTAGTTTGAGATGACCAAACTATGACTTCAGGAGCCATGCTGCCAAGTTCATGGAGCTGGGTTGAGGATGCACTGTTTGTCCTACGTGCTGGGATAGTAGTTTGTGCCAGCATGGGAGTTTGATGGGTTCCCACACTGCCAGTCTGCGCAGGTGTGGGAGCCACAGTTGTCTTGCCCACATAGGAGCAACTAGGATGAGCGTCATCGATTCCCTGTGCATCTTGTTGACCAACATCCGCATCAGAGGAGTAAGTGGAAAAGCATAGGCAAACATCCCTGACCAGTTCATCCACAACACGTTCCCCTTGGAGCCTGGCTGGGGGAACCTGGATGCTAGTCCTGGGCATTGTCTGTTTTCGCTTCGGGTGAATAGGTCTATAGTGGGGAAACCCCACTGTGAGAAGAGGTCTCCTACGACTTCTTTGTGTAGACACCATTCGTGTTCTTCTGGGAGGGGATCTCTGCTCAAGGCGTCCACTAGTGAATTGAGATCCCCTGGAACATGTTGAGATGACAGGTAAATGTTCCGTTGAGCGCCCATTTCCAGATTTTCGGGGCAAGCTTGGACAGATTTGGCGAATGAGTCCCCCCCGTTTGTTTATGTAAAACATAGCTGTCGTGCTGTCTGTTAAGATTTGCACTGACAGGTTCAACACGTGGGGTTCGGACGCTCTAAGCGCTCTGAAGACTGCCAGAAGCTCTAGCAGATTTATGTGATTCTTGGTCACTGTGTGGGACCAAAGACCCTGAGCTGTGTGGTGAAGGAAATGTGCTCCCCACCCCGACAGGGACGCATCTGTAGTGACCACGGCCTGTATCTCCAGGTCGTAAAAGGGTTTCCCCTTTGACAGGTTCTCTCTTGTCCACCAGTGGAGACTCTGTACTAGTGTTGGCCAAACGACCACTAGATTGTCCCACTGATCACTTGCCTGAGACCACTGTTACGCCAAACATTCCTGCATGGGTCGCCTGCGCAGGCGCGCGTGGGGATCCAGGTAAATACATGACGCCATCATGCCTAGCAAACACATCGCTTTGCGCACCCTTATTTGGCGACCGGGCTGATATTGAGGAATTTGCAGTAGTAGATTCTGAATTATTTCCTCTGATGGAAAGGCCAACCCCTCTTACGTGTTTAGGACAGCTCCGAGGAACTGTTTGGAGGTGCTTGGCACCAGGCTTGATTTTTTCTCGTTGATTGAGAACCCCATTTCGAAGAGGAGATCGATCGTTCTTTGGATGTTGGAACTGCAAATTACTGGGGTTTCCCCCGTGATGAGCCAGTCGTCCAGGTAAGGGTACACTGGGATTGCCTCCCTGCGTATGTGTGCCGCCACCACCGCCAGTACCTTGGTGAATATCCTTGGAGCCGAGGCTATACCAAAGGGCAGCACCTTGAACTGGTAGTGCTGACTGTCGACCTTGAAGCGAAAGAATCTGTGCGCTGGGAACATGGAAATATGAAAATAGGAATCTTTAATGTCCAATGTTGCCATGTAATCTCCCTCTTTTAGGTAGGGGGAATAAATCTTGGAGCGTAGTCATGGGGAATTTTTGGGGCTTGACATACTTGTTTGCAGGGAGTAAGTCTAATACTGGGCGCATTGTCAAATCTTTTTTTGGCACAAGGAAGTAAGTTGAATAAATATCCTTGTTCACCTGGTTGCCCGGGATGAGTTCTATCGCGTCCTTTGCGAGAAGATTGACGATTTCCTCGAGGAGGATCTTTTGGTGGCCCAGGGAGTGTATTTTTTGTCTTGGAGGGTGGTTGCGGCAGCACTCCAGCAGTTCGATGCAGTATCCCGCGGACACTGTGGACAGCACCCATCTGTCTGAGGTGATCCCTTCCCGTGCTTGGGTGAAGTTGGAAATGTGCCCCCCACTGGGGATGCGTGTGAAGGGAACCTGAGCAGAGCATCACTGTTTGCTGGGAGGCGTACCGCCTCTGCCTGGGCTGTCTCTCCCTCTAACGCGGACCTCTTGTTACCTCTACCGTAACTTTGGGTACCTTGTTGGTTGCCACCCCACGATGTACCCTGCCCCTGTGAGTAATTGGAACCCCTCTGGGAATTTTGTCAGCGTGAGCGACAACATTTTTTATTATTCCCTCTTTGGTTTGTTAGTCAATTGTCCCAGGGACTTTAGGGTATCGTATTCATATTTGGCAGTTTTGAGTGCCTCTTCTACTGCTTTGCCAAACAAGAAATTCGGTTCCACCGGCATGTCGATAAGAGTAGCCTGGGTCTCGGGTTTAAACCCTAACTGTCTGAGCCCAGCGTGTCTCTTGATGACGTGCTCTCTGCGATGAGCCGGCCTGCATTATCTGCAGCGTCAAAGGTCGCCTTTAGAATGCACCCAGACACCGATCTACCCTCCGACGCAATCTGGGCTAACTGGCCCTTTAGTGGTTCAGGTGCGGAGGCGATGAGGGCGACTACCTGCTCCCACTGGTGGCAATTATAGCTTGCCAGCAGAGTGGTGGTATTGGCGATTCTTGCCTGGTATGCGGAAGTGGAGGCCACTTTCCTTCCTAACGCATAAATCCTCTTGCTCTCCTTGTCTGGGGGAGCTTCAGATGATGATAGAGGTGTCCCTGCTCTTTTCCTGGTGTTAGTGACTACCAACGAGTCGGGCTTAAATTGACCCCTTATATAAAGTGGGTCTGTCTGGGCGGCCCTGAACAATTTTTCAATTCTGGGGTTGACAGCCCTAGTGAGATTAGGGGAGAGGAGGGAAGGGTCAATTCTGCATTGGATGGACTTCAGAATTGGTATGGCTTGGGCGATGGGTTTCTTATCCCCCATGATCTCTTTTGCAAAGTCCCTCTCTTCTTGAGCCCCTTGATTGTCTATGTGAAAGTGCTCTGCAGCTCTAACTAAGACCTCACTCACTAGAGGCTGATTATCCACAGGTGAGTCAGTGACAGGTGGTTCTTTGTTAACAGGTGAGTCTAGATTATAGACCTCTGCCTGGTCTTCCTCCTCCTCATCCTGGCCCTCGTCGTCTCCGTAATAATCGACTCCCGCTTGGTCGTCCAGCATTTGTATGTCTGGGTCTTCAGCATACTGGTGGTAAGGTTGAATAGAGAATGGGTCTGAAATCAGGCCCTGAGCTGGAGCTTCATCACAAGGTCTTTTATTGGGAGGCTGAGGGTCTTTGGATCCTGAAGGGGTAGAGTTGTCAGCGGTACTTTGATAGCTCAGAAAATAATCAGGGGTTTTTTCATAGAAATTAGCCAAAGAAGACATTTTTCTCATCACCCTGTCAATGTCATCACAGCTCCATTCCCTGGAACTGGGGATGACCACCTCCTGCTGAGGTTCCTCTCCAATTTCCATATCCAGTAGAGTGGGAGGGATAACTTAAGGCTTGGTGACAGGGTCAGGGGTCCTATATTTAACTTTATCTGAAGACCCATGTTTGTCCTTGTGGGCCTGGGGTGCAGAAGTTGTGTGCGACGACTTCTTCTGTTGTTCGTCCCCTTTACTATGAATAGAGGAGTGTTTCCCTGATGGTCTGGCCTTCTCTGAATCTTTCGACCCCTGGCACCGCGATTCGGGGTGTGTAGGCTAGCTTCTGTATCTTTAGAGTGTGAAAGTCGAGACTCGGGGGCAGACGTGGAACCAGCTGCCGAAGGCGACCCTAAGCGTGCAGCTTGGGGGTGGAGGTCGGATTCATCTTCTGACGACCATACCTCCGTGACTTTGGGGAGTGAGGCACTCTTGGCAACTGTGGACGGTTGCTGTGTGTCGTGAGGCGATCTCGACCTGGAACGCCCAGAGGACACTGACTCTGTGGACCGCTCTCTACGTGCCTCCTTCTTCAGAGCACTCGACACGCGTGTCGAATTTCGGCTGGGGTTAGTGTGTTTAGGTGTAGTAGTATGGGTAGCGCTCGTGTCACCCGGTGTGTTCCCCATAACTGCCCTGCCGGACAATCCTCTGAGGTCGGGGACAAGCACTTGGGTGTCTTTCGACGCCCCTGCGCCCTCGCCGTCCGAAACTGCAGCGTTGCTGCCATCACTGAAGGATCCCACCGCTTCCCTGGCCTCCAGCTGCCTGGCGTGATGGGCCCAACGTTTAGTGGAGCCATCCTATAGTGTTTTAGCCTTAAAGAGCTTACACGCTCTGCAGTTAGGTTCGGGGTGGTCCCTTTGCAAACAGAGATTACAGGTGGTATGTTTGTCAACCCAAGGGAACTTGCGGTTGCACTTGGGGCAAAATTTAAAAGGAGTACTCTACATATGTTACCTAATGGCAGCGGGCGACTGTATGTAGGAAATAAAGCGAGTGTGATTATGTCCACCCCCACTCTCCCTACTTGCAGGGCCGAGGCCAGCGGCCTTCCGAGGCCCAAAGTCCGTCGTGCAGTCTCGACGGTTGTTCGTTCTTCGGACCTGCATATGAACAATATAAAGAGGAATCCTGGTCGTTCGGGCAGAGGAAATATGACCAGCATAAAGGCGTTGGAAAAGTTAGGTGGCCCGAGTAGTTTGCTAGAAATCACCAATGGATTTGAAGAGGAAGTACAAATAATGGCATTTACTCCGGGCGAGAGCACTGTTGGCCCTTGGGTACCTATGTCTATAAATGGCATACCCTTGCAGGTTATGGTGGACACTGGTTCACCATATACTATGGTGGATATGGAGACTTTTCTGAAGGTTTTGAAAGGAAAGATGGAAAATGTGCAGGTGGCCACAGTGAGATCGACGGGTTACGGCAAGTCGCCCATTAACATTGTAGGCTACACATGGGTACACTTGAACTTTGAAGGAAGGAAAACGTATTGTAAATTATATGTGGCAGAAAATGGGTTCTCCGTTGTTGGTTGGTGGGAACAAGCTTCTTTGAGAATCAGGATACATCCTGGAGAAAATATACCGATTTTAAGCATTACAGAAAACAGCTGCGACACCTCTGAAAATCTAGCTAAGAGTTTTCCCAATGTGTTCAATGATAATATTGGCATCTTGAAAGGATGTAAGCACAGCATTGTACTAAAAAAGGGGGCAAAGCCAGTTGTACACAGGGTGAGAACTATACCAATTGGCACCAGAGAGGCACTACAAAATGAGTTGGAGAAATTATGCAAACAAGACATTATAGAACCAATTGAAAGCTCTGAAATGGCTATCCCCAATTGTTATTGTACAAAAACCAGATGGATCGATCAGCAAGTGCGTTGATTTAAGAGACCTAAACAACATATGGGTTGATCGCTATCATTTAACAAACATTGGGCAAATGCTCACCACAATGAAGCCAGCGAAGTTCTTTACAACATTAAACCTGTCTTCTGCATATCATCAGGTACTACTAGATGAAGAATCTAGGCATCTAACATCATTCATGTCACGATGCCTGCCCCCAGACATCCGGAACAGATCCATCTATCCAGGGAAAAGGCATCCACAAAGACCCAGGAATTCCCAAAACCCCGTCTAGGGGCTATATGGGTTCAGTCCTGGCGCCGTAGGCGCCAGGCTCATATTGCCATCTTTAAACTGTGCAGGTCATCCTGCAAAGAACTCACATGCAGGCCATCATGAGGCCATGAGGGACTACTTTCCTTTAGGAACTATTTTACTACTTGGGTGTGGTACTGGAACTCTTTACCTGGGAACTACTTTTTTGATGCTATTTAAACCACGCCCGAACAGCAGCACACGCTTCGCGTTATTCTGCATCTCAGCAGCGTAACGCTCACCGTGTCTGCAGTCCAGTATTCAGTCTACAGCTACACCCGTTTGTGTCCGGAGCCGATCCTAGAGAAAAGGAAAGAAGAAGAGAAGGTTAGAACAGGAAGATTCCCATTTGGTAATCATCTTCTCCTTGAGCAGCCGCACCTGTGAGAAAGGGAAAAAACATTTAAAACAACTGCGTCGCATTGCCAGCTGCAGCGCCGCACCATACTCACCTATCATTAGAGCATCTTCACGACCCAGCGCGGTGCCCGTTGAATCGCCTCTCGCAACATCAGCATCTGAAAAAACAAGCACAAACAAAAGGTGAGCGGGGTTCCGCCAAAGGCATTCACTTACTTACCGCAAGATACTTACTTGGAATATTACCGCTCGAGGCAGCGCTGGTCATCATTCTAAGCTCGACATTTTCGCAAAGGCGCCGCACCTGCAACAAAGATAGAGAACTATTGGTTAATCGCACTTGGAACAATATTACTTTCTAAACAGTGCTTGGTGCAAACTGACTCTTACCAAGGCGCTACCTTCATCCATCGAGGCGAACTCGCTCCTCGGACCACGCTGCATGGGGAAAGGTATGAAAGGAGCATGAGTGAATAAACAGACATTTGAACTCTAAAAGAACTATACATTTGGTTTACACACAACTTACCTCAGAGTCATTATTTGTCTGGAACTCTGCCAAATACTTTCGGATCAGTGAAGTAACTGAAGTTCTACACGCCCCTGCACTCCACACGCAGGATGGAGAGTTCATCCTTCCTAACTATAAGGTGAGACTTTACGAAGGGGAATACTAGAAGTTTTCGGGAAGATAGTGTTAGTGTTAGTGTTAACCCCTCTACCACGGGTGGCTAATTCCCTTTACTGCTTCTAGGAAAATCCTCTTGCGGGCCAGGCAGACGAAACTGAGTGGGCAAGTGCAGTCGATCATCACTTTGCTACGAGTCACACTGGTGGAGACCGCAGCAGTCCAGCTTCGTTCGGCGCCCCTGTGGAATCCAGGTGAGCGTGACAGAACGCGAAGCCTTACTACAAATCTCCACCCGGGCATCATGGAGACCTCAGAGACTGACCAATTAGCCCAACTACTGGGGGAACTTAGGGCTGAAGTGCATTCCGCCCGTCAGGAGACTAATGCTCTCAGGAGAGAACTGATTGTGGCAAAAGAACGTACGGATGATTTCGCCAGACAATTACTTCAAGCTCAAGCAGGACACACACCTTTACCTGGACTTCGGGGGGCTCCTGCCCAAGCTCAATCAAGTAATCCAGTAGAAGAACTAGTTACTCTTACCTTGTAACGTTCTTTCGATGGGATGTTCCTCCGACGTATTCCTTATCTTAGATATAAATCCTTCAGCTTTGCTGGCCTCGGAAAATTTTTTCGCCAGAGGGCGCTGCGCGTCGATGATCGCCGAGTCGATGACCCTCGACGGCCTCCGTGCCGACGTCGACGTCATCCTGCCTATAAAGGCCGCGCGCAGCGTCCGTTGCTCAGTTCCGTTTTGTAGTCCCCAGTAATGTTTTTGGATTAGACTAATCACCTTGAAGGAGCATAGGCTGCAAACCCACAGGAAGTCATACTGCGGGGATGGATGGGAGGGTCGATAAGGAATACGTCGGAGGAACATCCCATCGAAAGAACGTTACAAGGTAAGAGTAACTAGTTCTTCGAAGGGATTGTGTCCTCCGACGTATTCCTTATCTTAGATAGACTCCCATAGCAGTGGTATTGTGACTGGAGGCGGGAGTAATAAAAGTTATGTTACCCTTCCAGAATGGACAGAGTGTAACACAGCCTTGCCGAATCTAGTTTCTTGACTAGAGGAGGAATCCAGGCTATAGAATTTGGTAAATGTATGTGCGGACGACCATGTGGCAGCCGCACATATATCTCGAATTGGCACCCCTCTTTGAAGGGCTGAGGATGTTGCGATACCCCTGGTAGAATGAGCCCTTAGATTTTGAGGAGGCTCCTTTCCTGCCAATTTGTAGCACTCCAGAATGGCTAAAATAATCCATCTGGAGATGGTTTGTTTTGTTATTGGAAGGCCCAACTTATGTCCTGCATAACCTACAAAGAGTTGGTCTGCTTGTCTGATCTTAGCCAATCTGCTGATATAGAAGCTCAAGGCTCGCTTAGGGTCCAGCCTGTGCAGTCTCTCTTCCTCCTTCCCCGGATGAGGAGGAGGGTAGAAAGAAGGTAATATAATCTTCTGAGTGATGTGAAACTCCGAGACTACCTTCGGGAGGAAGTTAGGCTTCACCTGAAGAACAACTTTGTCCTTGTAAAAGATTGTATGTGGAGGTTTACACGATAAGGCTTGCAACTCGCTAACCCTTCTAGCAGATGTCAATGCTATTAGCAAAACAGTTTTGAGGGTGAGAAGCTTCAATGAACAAGAGTGTAGTGGTTCAAAAGGGGCACCCTTTAGGAAGTTTAAAATTAGGTTTAAATCCCATAAGGGAACTTGAAAAGGTTTCGGGGGATAAACATTAGTTAATCCTTTTAGGTATTGTATTACCAATGGAATTTTGAAGTATGAAGGCTCCTCTGCAGTGCGCTTAAAGATTGATAGCGCTGCGAGATAGCCCTTAATTGTGCCAACCTGTAGGCCTGAATTAGCCAGGTAAAGTAAGAATGACAACACCATAGGTGTACCACAAGAAAAGGGTTCAATATTCTTTTCTCTGCACCAGCTGCAAAATTTGTTCCAACGGCAGCGGTATAGAGTTTTAGTTGCCGGCCTTCTGGCCGAAAGCAACACCTCCATAACATCATCCGGAAGGTCCCAATCCTTGTACCTCAACCTTTCAGACACCAAGCGTGAAGGTTGAGGGTCTTGATGGCTGGATGGAGAACCTGACCTTCCTTCTGCGAGAGAAGATCCTCTCTGTATGGCAGTCGAATTGGAGGGCAGATGGACATGTCTAGAAGGTCCGGGTACCACGTTCTCCTGGCCCAATCCGGGGCAATTAGGATCATGGTCTTCCGAAACCTTCTCAACCTCCTGATCATTTGAGGAATGACAGGGACCGGAGGGAACGCGTACAGAAGTGGGAACTCCCAGTCCACTACGAACGCATCTCCTAGAGCTCCTCTCGGGGGAAATTCCCTTGAGCAAAATCTGTCGCACTTCCTGTTGATACTGGTGGCGAACAGATCCACTTGAGGGGTTCCCCAAAGGGCGAAGATCTCTTGAAGGACTTCCTGAGCTATCTCCCACTCGTGAGAGACTGTGCTCTGCCTGCTCAGAGCGTCCGCTGTCAAGTTCTTCTCTCCGGCTAGGTGAATTGCCGATAGAGAGATTCCTTCCTGAATTGCCCAACACCAGAGCTGCATCGCCTCTCTGCACAGTGGTAGTGAGCCTACGCCTCCTCTTTTGTTGAGGTAGTGCATGGCCACTGTATTGTCCGTCATTATTAGGACGTTTCTTCCCCGTACAGACGGCAGAAAAGCCTTCAGCGCTAGTCTGATGGCTCTCAGCTCCAACAGGTTGATATGTAGTCTGGACTCCGATGGAGACCAACGACCGCTGATGGTCAAGTCGTTGGCGTGAGCTCCCCACCCCGTGAGTGAGGCATCCGTGACTACTGTTATCTCCGGCCATGGTTGCCAAAACATTTCTCCTTTCAGGATGTTCTCCCGACAGGCCCACCACTGAAGGTCTCGGGCTACTTTGACCGGGATCCGAAGGAGATCTGTCATCCTTCCTGAGAACTGTGACCACTGAGTTCTCAGTGCCCACTGGAGGGATCTCATTCTCAGGCGAGCCTCCGGCACGAGGAATATGCAGGATGCCATGAGGCCTAGCAACCTCAGAAAGTCGTAGGCTGGGAGATATTGGGCATTCTGAAATCTGATGACCATCTGCAGAATATCTCGAGCCCTCACCTCTGGTGGCAAGGCTTTTCCCAGGGAAGTGTCCAGGACTGCTCCAATGAATTGGAGTCTCTGTGATGGTATCATCTGTGACTTCTTTAAATTGAGGGAGAAGCCCAGCTTGTGAAGGAAGTGGCAAACATAATCTAGTTGTCTCTGAGCCTGTTCCGAAGATACAGCTCTGATCAACCAATCGTCTAGGTAAGGGTAGACATGAATCCCTTCCCTCCTTAGACTTGCAGCCACAACCGACATTAGCTTGGTAAAGACCCTCGGGGCGGAGGTTAGCCCAAATGGCAGAACTCGAAATTGATAATGAGAGCTGCCAATTGCGAACCTCAGGTATCTCCTGTGCCTGGGATGGATCGGCACATGGAAATAAGCGTCCTGGAGGTCTAGAGATACCAACCAGTCCTGAAGCTGGAGGGCCTGAAGGATCTGAGAGAGAGTCACCATCTTGAACTTGTCCTTTCGGAGGAATTTGTTCAATTCCCGTAAGTCTAAGATGGGTCTCAGTCCTCCGTCCTTCTTCGGTATTATGAAGTAGGGGGAGTACCAACCCTTGTTCCTTTCCGCTACAGGTACCAGTTCTATGGCACCTTTCTCTAGCAGGTCTAAAACCTCCTGCAAGAGGAGCGGATCTGGAAGCTTCAAAGGGTTGTTCCCCGGTGGATGACTCTGAGGGATATGTAGGAAGGGCAGGCAGTAACCTTGGGCCACTGTCTCCAGAGCCCAAGCATCTGACGTAATAGCCTGCCATTCCGTCAGATGGTGAGTTAACCTGCCCCCTACTGGTGTTCTGTGAGGGGAGACCTCAGAGTGGTTTTGAAGCGGCTGATGCAGTTGCCGAAGGTAAAGTGGCTCCTGCTCCTGCGGGTGCGGCTTTCTTTCCCCTACCCCGTCCACCACGGGTAAATCTTCCTTGGCCTCTTTGAGCCGGTCGTCCCCTGCCCCTTCCATATGAGGAATAGTAACGAAAGGACCGTCCTCTCCACGATGATCCCGAAGGACGAAAGGTATTCTGACGGATAGCAGCTCCCAATGACTTGGCTGCTGCCTTGGACGTTTGCAGTTTCTCCAAACTGTCATCCGCCTTCTTTCCAAAGAGGGTAGAACCGTCAAAGGGCATATTCAAAAGCCTGGTCTGCACGTCAGAGGCAAAACCAGACTTCCTCAACCACGCATGCCTGCGGATTGTGGTACTTGCCGCCATGGCCCTGCTGATACTGTCAGCAGAATCTAGGCCAGTTTGTAGGGTCTCGCACATCGCATCTTTACCATCCCTGATGATGTTTAAAAATGCGTCCCTTTCCTCTCCTTCTTGGAGGCAGTCAGCCGCTGATGAAGCGCACTCCCAAAGGGTGTGGCTGAACCTAGCGAGCGTACAGGTCGCGTTAATAGACTTTAACGCCATGCTACAGGCAGAAAAAACCTTCTTAGCCATGGCATCATACTTTTTGTCATCCCTATCCTGCGGAGCAGTGGGGTATGCAGATGTGCTGCCTGATGAGGTTGCAGCCTGTACAACCAAGCTCTCAGGAGTAGGGTGTTTTGACAAATATTCAGGGTCAGAACTAGCCACCCTGTATTTTGTTGACAGTTTTTTATTTACTGCCGGGATAATTTCTGGCGTTTCCCAGTTTGTCAAAATCCTTCTCTGTAGAGCAGAGTGAAATGGAACCACAGGATCCTCCTGTGGGCCCTTGTCCAGTATGTCAGTGAGGTCATCCTGCTGAAAGGCAGGAGAAGGTGCAGACCAACCCATAAATTCTATGATTCTAGACATCAGAGCTCTATATGGAGTCTCCGCATGTTCTCCTGGGTCTGGTTTGATAAATTCTGCTTCAGGAGAAGTGTCCAAGCCACTAGCTTCCTGAAGTGCATCCTGAAGATTTTTTAATCTTCCTTCCTCAGAGGCGAAAGTCTCTGGCTCTGGTGATGTGGTCCTCTGTAAATCAATATCTTGGTCTGAATCCTCCCTTTCCTCAAAAATCGAGGTTAAAGGGGGATACATTGGTTTTTGGAATGGTATAAACCCCATTTCCAATGCAGAAGGAGCCATCATCACAGGCCTTGAAAACGTCGATGTCGTCGACACCGACGTGAAAGTACTCGAAGGCGCCGTGAAAAGCGTCGAGAAATGTGTACTAGGCCTCGAAGAACTCGAAAGGATCGGAGTCCTGCTCGAGAACGACGTCGACGTTCTCGGCGTCGAGTCGGAGGTCTTTTGTCTAACCGTTGGCTGTGGAGTAGCCGTGGTTCTTTCCTTCACCGGCGTCGATATCGGCGTCGACGTCGGCGTCGACTCGATCGACTGATGCGCCGATGAATCCTTCGACAACGGCGTCGATGGCGCCGACCTCTGTTTCGAAGGAGTTTTCGACGATGGCGTCGATGATGCTTTATCTCCCGATGGCTCGAGGCGCTTTCGGGTTGACTTTTCCGCCGGGTACTGCGACTCGCGGCGTTTAGATTTTTTGGGTTTTTTACCCGGGGTATCACCCTCAGCTGTCTTCGAGGGGGACGAGGCCGCTTTCTCGAAGACGCTTAGCATCTTTTTCCTGAATTCCTCCCACTCAGCTTGCGAGCTGCGTTTTGTGGGGCAATGAACTCTCTCAGGAGAACTCGACGAAGATGACGAAGGGGATCTCCTACGTCTCTTCTTCGAGTGTCTCGATGTCGACGAGTGGTGGGAGCCACTTCGTGATCTAGATCGAGAGTGTTTTTTATGGTGAGGAGACGAACGTCTCGACTCTACCGAAGAAGCTTTCGAGGAAGTTAAAGTTGACCTACCTCTCTCGAGCTTCCCCCTACGCTCCTTCAAGGCTTTCGCCGTCATGGAAAGGCATTCCTCACACTCCGAACTCTGGTGCGTGATTCCCAGACACCACAAACAGACCCTGTGAGGGTCCGTCAACGACATTTTCTTCCCGCAGTCTCGGCACTTTTTGAAACCGGACCGAGGGGTCGTCGGGTCGGAGGAGGATGCCATCGATATCGAGGTAAATAGTAGTTATTATATACGTTATCTTGACGAGAACTGAGCAACGGTGTTCCGAGGCACAACGAAGCGCGGAAAAACGGAACTGAACAACGGACGCTGCGCGCGGCCTTTATAGGCAGGATGACGTCGACGTCGGCACGGAGGCCGTCGAGGGTCATCGACTCGGCGATCATCGACGCGCAGCGCCCTCTGGCGAAAAAATTTTCCGAGGCCAGCAAAGCTGAAGGATTTATATCTAAGATAAGGAATACGTCGGAGGACACAATCCCTTCGAAGTGATTTTACCAGGGACAGTCCCTTTAGCACCACCAGAACGCTTTGCGAGGGACCCTAAAAGGTTCGCCATGTTTATGAACCAGTGCCGCCTGCACTTTTTATGTAGACCTGGAGCCTTTCCGAATGATCAAGCAAAGGTAGCCTTTGTACTATCGTATCTCAGCGGCAGTGCAGCCGATTGGTTTATTCCACTAGTCAACCAGGATGACCCTCTTCTTCGGGATTTTCAGGGTTTTCAACTAAGCATGGAAAGACTCTTTGCCCGACATTCTCAAGGCCAAGCTTTGGATAACAAACTTTTGTCATTGCGTTAGGGTAACCAGGATTTGCTGACCTACAACTTTCAATAGGTTGGTGGTAGAAACCGGATGGCCAGAAGTCAAGCGGATTACGCTATTTCATCGTGGGGTACGAGGTGAACTAAAAGACGTTTTAGCACAAGTAGTGAACCCACCTCAAGAATGTGCTGAATACATTGACCTGGTTGTTCAGTTAGATCACAGATTTCAGTATGGAAAGGCTGATCGGGCTAGATTCGAGAATCGAGTATTGGTAAGACCTAAGGACAACGTCACCCCCAAAGGAATGAATGTACCAGAACCCATGCAAATTGGGGTGGTTAAAGGACCTTTGACTCAAAAAGAAAGGGACAGAAGGCAACAGTTACAATTGTGTTTGTATTGTGGAACCTCGGGCATTATTTTTACGGGATTGCCCAGCGAAACCACCTAAGAAGGTGGTAGGAGTTGCCGACAAAAGCAATATGGAATCAGAGCCGGGAAACGACCACGCCCGACAAGCGTAGAGGTCCGCTTGCCGAGCATGAAGGACACTCAGACCTTGCACCTAATCAAACCAATGGTCCTTATACATCGACAGCCATCTCGTATGCACGCAGTGAGAGCATACATTGATAGCGGAGCCATAGGAAACTATATGGATCAAGAATTGGCTAGAGGGATGAACCTGTCTCTTTGTGAAAAAACCACAACTGATGTAATCACCACCGTCGATGGGACCGAAATAGCTTCCAGTCCAGTAACTCATTCAACTATGGAGATGACACTGTTGGGTCAAGATGGGCATCGAGAGAACATTGTGTTTGACTTAATCAAGGCCCCACAGTTCCAAATAATTCTGGGGATGCCATGGTTGGAAACTCATAATCCTTGTATTGACTGGCGAGAAAAGAGAGTGACCTTCTCGGATTGTGCACACACTTGTTACCCTGAAAGAACTTTGATAAAAGAACTGGCTACGGTCACAAATCCAACAACTCAGCTACCCCAGGAATACCAGGAATTTCAGGATGTTTTCCAAAAAGACCAAGCAAACACGTTACCACCCCACAGATCATACGATTGCCAGATCGATCTCCTACCTGGTGCTCAAGTCCCACGCAGTAGAATCTACGCCCTCACAGAACCCGAAATCTTCATTTACGGCAATATTTGGATCAATACCTAGCTAATGGCTTCATTCGCCCGTCCAAGTCTCCGGTGGCATTGTCTTTATTCTTCGTTCCTAAAAAGGAAGGGGACCTCAGGACTTGTATTGACTATCGCACATTAAATTAAATAACGGTAAAAAAATGATAACCGTTGCCCCTGATCCCAGAACTACTGGACCAAGTGAAAGATGCTCGTATCTACACTAAGTTGGACCTTCGAGGGGCGTATCATCTGGTACGCGTAAAAAAGGGCGACAAATGGAAGACTGCCTTCCGTACCAAATTCGGATTGTTCGAATACCAGGTGATGTCTTTCGGGCTTTGCAACACACCGGCAGCTTTCCAGAATTTTATGAACGATGTCCTTCGCGAACTCATAGACGTCTGTGTTGTTGTATACATAGACGATATCTTGGTATACTCTTCATCTGAACAAGACCATGTGAACCATGTTCGTGCTGTATTAGAAAAACTATGTCAGCATAAATTATATGCAAAATTGGAAAAGTGCGTTTTTCATACTTCGGAAGTCGAATTCCTTGGATTTATCCTGACCCCAAATGGAGTTCGAATGGATTCAGGAAAGGTGGATGCAATCCTCAAGTGTCTGTTACGAAGTTCGTTGGTCGTGTAGAGTATGAACAACCCCTCTGTCCCCAAGAAACACCCTGACAACACCAGAAATACTGTCAGCGTGATTATTAAGGCCACAGGTGGAAGTCCCAAAACCAGGACGCGGGACAGCCGGAAGAACCCCTTGAGCGCTGTAAGGCAAGGTACAGTGGTTATGTAAGCAGGAAAGCAAGACACAATATTCTCGTATGTAAATATTAAAACACTGGAATACCTGTGAGGACTTGAAAGAGGCGTGAACCTTCAGCCTGTAGCTGGACGAGGCTGTAAGGTATAGCAGGTAACCACCTATTGTAGGACCGAGGTCCTAGTGAAAACACGTGATCCGTAGAGAATTCCAGGCAGTCCGAGGTCAGGAAAAACGGGTGTTAAATGTTCCGGAGCCAAGGAGGGTTAAGCAAGGACAATCCGTGTAACAAGCGTAGGTCGGCAACAGGCAATCCAAAGTTCCAGAGTCAGTGATGGGTTAAGCAAGAACAATCCGTGGAGAAAGCGTAAGTTCGCAATAGGTAATCCAAAGTTCCAGAGTCAGAGAAGGGCTAAGCAGAGACAATCCGTGGAGCAAGCGTAGGTCGGCAATAGAACAGGTCTGTAGAGCGAAGAGAGAGCGTCACGTGATCCTAGATGAAACAGCTGTGAAGCAACGCCTTCGGTTCCCGAACTCTTTTTATCCCTGGAAGGAACGCACGTGACGGTATCACGTGGAAGTGAACCGAAAGTGTTGTAGCGTTGCTAGGCAACTGAGAGTCACATGATCCGTGACGTGCCGGGCAGCACTGGTCTCCGCGAAGGAAGCGAGTTCCTGGATTGAAGGAGTCTCCACTTGGTTTGCCACCGCCGTGAAGGGCGATAAACGCCAGCTCCGCCAAACATGCCACGCCGTGCCCTGTTGTGTGGAACGTGAGTGGGTAATGCTGTGCATGAATCTATGCGTGTGTGCTGGGGGGCGCTGGTGGAAGCGGAGCGGCGTGTCTTTGGCTTAGTGGTAGAAGCGGAGGGGCGTGTCTTTGGCTTAGTAGGAAGCGGTGTGACAGTGGCCCTCACCTACCTAAATTAAAAGGGTACAGAGTATGCTTGGATTTGCACATTTTTACCGCAGATTCATTCCTGATTTTTCACATCTTGTACACCCCATCACAGCTCTTTTGCGGAAGAATAAACGCTTCCAATGGACTGAAGAAGCAGAAAAGGCCTTTCAAAACCTAAAACAGAAATTCATTTCAGCTCCTGTTTTAAAGCACCCACGCCCAGAACTTCCATACGTGGTTGAAACAGATGCATCCAGCTTAGCTATGGGCGCTGTCCTTTCCCAAAAGGATCCTGAGACTGTTCAACTTCACCCGGTGGCATTATGGTCACGGAAATTTTCAGCACCTGAGTTAAACTATGCAGTTACCGACAAGGAATTACTGGCCATCAAGTCGGCGTTCAAGGCCTGGCGGCATTATCTTCTCGGAGCTTGACACACCATCACCGTAATCACGGACCACAGGAACTTACAATATTTGAAGACAGCCAAGGCTCAATCATCACGCCAACTTAGATGGGCCTTATTTTTTGCGGAATATGATTTTTGTGATAACTTACCGACCTGGTTGTCGAAATGGCAAAGCAGATGCTTTATCTCGTATTGGAATAGGAGAAGCATATTCAAATCCAGAACCAGTACCCATAATCTCAGAGAGAAGAATTCTTGGAATAACTACTCTACAGACTCTGGCCGACGTCCATAAAGAGATTCAGCAGCTTTTCGACCCTGCAGCCTTACAAAGCTGGTTAAACAAAGGCAAAGATTATTCAGTCATCGATCACCCACCATACTATCAAGGACGTCTTTACCTACCAAGTAAAGAACTACAAGAACATGTTATCTCCAATTATCATGAGTCTTTGGTAGAAGGGCATCCTGGGATCGCTAAAACCGAGGCCAAGATCAAAAGACAATTCTGGTGGCCTACTTGGCGGAAAGACATTAAGTAATTTGTACTGTCTTGCAGTATTTGTGCCCAAAATAAGACCCAGAAGAAGAAGCCAGCAGGTCTATTACAACCTTTGGACATTCCACCTACGCCTTGGCATACCTTATCCCTTGACTTCATTACTGACCTTCCCCCATGTAAAGGGTACAACACCATCCTAGTAATAGTGGATCTTTTTTCCAAAATGGCTCATTTCATTCCATTAAAGGGTCTACCTTCAGCCTCGACCTTGGCCAAAGAATTTCTAGAACATATTGTCTGAATACACGGATTCCCCTCCGTACTGGTTTCCGACCAGGGAAGTCAGTTCATTTCTCAGTTTTGGAGGAAATGCTGTCAATTGGCCCAAATCGAAGTTAGATTATCAACCAGCCACCATCCTCAAACCGATGGTCAAACGGAGAGGACCAATCGGACACTAGAGCAATACCTACGGTGCATGTTACACCAAACCGAAGGCAATTGGAAAGAAATTTTGTGGATATCCGAATATGCATACAACAACTCATTGCACTCAGGAACAGGACAAAGCCCATTTTTTACTATATATGGGCGACATCCTCGAACCTCTGAACTCGATTCGCCCCAACACTTAGAGATGCCGCCGTGAACCATCTACACACCACTATTACACAAGCTTTTAAAAAGGCAACCGAACATTTGAAACAGGCTAAAGAGAGATACAAGAAAACCGCAGATCAACATAGAAGCGAAGCTCCGAAATATCAGATAGGAGACCAAGTTTGGCTGGCTTCAAGACACATACCTTTAAAGGGGACTCGAACCTTTAACCCCAAGTATTTGGGACCTTACACTATTAAAGCCATTATTAATCCCGTGGCCGTCAAATTGGAGTTACCGTCAAATATGCGAATTCACCCAGTCTTTCATGTTTCACTTCTAAAGCCAGTACAACCAGGGACAAGGCTAACTAAACCACCTAACCCCATCCTAATAGGCAGGGAACCAGAATTTGAAGTAAAGAATATTTTGGACTCAAATCACGATTTTTTTATCTGGTTGACTGGAAAGGTTATGGTCCACAAGAAAGGTCATGGGAACCAAGTGACAATATTCATGCACCTCGATTGGTGAAAAGGTTCCACCAGAATTTTCCAGACAAACCGGGACCAGTGAGGAGAACAGCCTTAGAAGGGTCCTTGGTGGGGGAGTGCTGTCACGATGCCTGTCCCCAGACATCCGGAACAGGTCCATCTGTCCAGGGAACAGGCACCCAAGAAGACACAGGAATTCCCAAAACCCCGCCTAGGGGCTATATGGGTTCAGTCCTGGTGTCGTAGGCGCCAGGCTCATATTGCCAACTTTAAACTATGCAGGCCATGAAAGGACTACTTTCCTTTAGGAACTATTTTGCTGCTTGGGTGTGGTACTGGAACTTCTTACCTGGGAATGACTTTTTTGATGCTATTTAAACCACGCCCGAAGAGCAGCACACTCTTCGCGTTGTTCTGCATCTTAGCAGCGTAACGCTCACCGTGTCTGCAGTCCAGCATCCAGTCTACAGCTACACCAGTTTGTGTCCGGAGCGGATCCTAGAGAAAAGGAAAGTAGAAGAGAAGGTTAGAACAGGAAGATTCCCATTTGGTCATCATCTTCTCCTGGAGCAGCCGCACCTGTGAGAAAGGGAAAAAACATTTAAAACAACCGCGTTGCATTGTCAGCTGCAGCGCCGCACCATACTCACCTACCATTAGAGCATCTTCACGACCCAGCGCGGTGCCTGTTGAATCGCCGCTCGCAACATCAGCATCTGAAAAAACAAGAACAAATAAAAGGTGAGCGGGGTTCCGCCAAAGGCATTCACTTACTTACTGCAAGATACTTACTTGGCATATTAAGATAGAGAACTATTGGTTAATCGCACTTGGAACAATATTACTTGTTAAACAGTGCTTGGTGGAAACTGACTCTTACCAAGGTGCTTACTTCATCCATCGAGGCAAACTCGCTCCTCGGACCACGCTGCATGGGGAAAGGTATGAAAGGAGCATGAGTGAATAAACAGACATTTGAACAACTTACCTCAGAGTCATTATTTGTCTGGAACTCTGCCAATACCTTTGGATCAGTGAAGTAACTGAAGTTCTACGCGCCCCTGCACTCCAAAGGCAGGATGGAGAGTTCATCCTTCCTAACTATAAGGTGAGACTTTACGAAGGCGAATACTAGAAGTTTTCGGGAAGATAGTGTTAGTGTTAACCCCTCTACCACGGGTGGCCAATTCTCTTTACTGCTTCTAAGAAAATCCTCTTGCGAGCCAGGCAGACGAAACTGAGTGGGCAAGTGCAGTCGATCATCACTTCGCTACGAGTCACACTGGTGGAGACCGCAGCAGTCCAGCTTCGTTCGGCGCCCCCGTGGAATCCAGGTGAGCGTGACAATTCATCACTCCATTAGGTGTTTTTAAGTACAAGAAGATGCCTTTTGGGCTGGCGTCAGCCGCTGCTGTTTTTCAAAGACTGATGCATTTTCTGTTCAATGGTCTAAATGGTGTGCATTATTTCCAAGACGACATATAAATATCTGCCATGTCTGAAGACGATCATGTTGCAAATTTGCTGGGTGTGCCACAAGTTATCCAACAAAAGGGCCTCACGCTCGATTGAAAAATGTAAAATAAAAAAAAGAGTGAGGTAATTTACCTGGGTTATTGCATTAATGCTGAAGGCATAAAACCTAAAGAAGCACTGGTGGATACTATCCTTAAAATTCCTGATCCGATTAATAAAGACCAACTTTGAAGTTTTTTGGGTCTTACAGAATATTACTCCAAATTCGTGGACCATTACTCAGACAAGACGAAGCATATGAGAGGCCTGATGTCCAAAGGCACAAGATTTTTTTGGTCAGAAGAATGCAAGAGAGAATTTAACATCATTAAATACTTGATAAATAAAGCACCTACACTTAAAATGTTTGACCGCAGTGCAAAGACTATAATATCGGTTGATGCCAGCAACATTGGTTTGGGAGGCGTCTTAGAGCAAGTACAGGGTGGATTTGTGGTAACTATTGCTTTTGCTTCCAGAACATTAAAAGGAGGCGAAAAAAATTATTCAACTATTGAAAGGGAGGCATTGGGGGTGAAATGGATTTTAGAACATTTCATGGGCCTCATTTGGGGTATTCCAATAGATCTCAAGACGGACCACAAACCACTCATACACGTATTGAATTAAAAAAAAAAAAACACACTTGACGTCTCCACGAATCAGGAGATGGACTTTGATCATCATGCAGTACAACATCAAAGTAAAGTACACACCAGGTGTATCAAATGTGGTAGCTGACTTTCTCTTGACTGCCATATGACACTGAAGTGGAAGGATATAATAATGCTGAGGAATTAACAGAAGATCAAGGAGCAGAGTGCATCATAGCGCACATACATCCTGGTTTTTTGAAGGAGGATTGGAAAAAGGCGATGAAGTAAGATACCGAACAAGAACATCTTAGGATGGCCATTGGAAGTGGTTGGAAGGATGTAGAGATGAATATCAAATTGTGGGAAAAGATAAATGATGAAATGTCATGTGACAACACGTGTATATACCGAGGTGATCGGATAGTTCCACCAGTCGTTTTGAGAGACAAAATTATGGAGATTGCCCATGAGGGCCATGTGGGGAGGAGTTTAACGAAGAGCAGAGTGAGGGAAGCATACTGGTGGCCGAATATGTGGAGTGAGCTAGAAGCAATGGTCAAGGAATGTAATGCGTGTGCAGTAAACGATAAGGGAAAAACAATATGGAACACGCCGCTCCAACCTGTGGAAGTGCCTAGCTCAGTTTGGACAAAGTTAGCCATTGATATAACTGGTCCCTATGAGATGCTTGGACCTCAAAAAGTTTATTTCATAGTGTTACGTCTAAGTGGCTGGAATGTGGAGTGATTGAAGAATCAGTGACGGCTTTGAAAGTCATGAAGTTCCTAGAAGAAGTTTTCAGTAGGGAAGGTGACCCTCAATAGATGATATCCGATAATGGGGTTCAGTTCTTATCATGGGAAGTTCAAAATTTCCTAAAAGAGCGAGCTAGCAAGCATAGCACCACAGCGTTATATCATCCCATGGGAAACGGTTTGGTAGAAAGGATGAACAGATTTATAAAGGGGGTCATTCAATTAGCCATTGCCAATAAATTGCCATGGAAGGATACACTTAAAGAGGCACTTAACACGTATAGGGTAACTCCACATTCAGTGACGGAAGAAGAACCATTCACTCTCATGAGAGGAAGGATTGCTACCAACAGATTTAGACCTGCTTGGCTTATACTAAAGAAAAATAAGGACATTCATTTGGAAGAAATTGTAAGGAAAGTAAAAAAGAGACAAAATGAGTATAAGAGTTACTATGATAAGCAAAAACATGTATTGGAAAGCAAGATTAGGAGAGGAGACTGGGTTAGGGTTAGAGAACCCAAGAAGGTAATGAAAGGAGCATCAAGATTTCGCTCTCCACAAAGAGTAACAGGATGTTCAGATAAATCGGTAACTTTAGATGATGGGAAAAGATGGTCTTGCAATAATGTTGTGCTTGCAAGAAAAGGAGAACCAATGAGGAATGGACCAAGCCAAGGTTCTACAAGAGAAAAGTCTATGGACAATCTTATGTTTTCGAAGGATGATGAATACAATATTACACCTGCAAGTGAAGCTGATATAAGCCAAATGTCTTCTGGAGAGATGATGGGAAATAAATATGCGTTCTCGAGATCCAGAAGAATTGTGAGAAATTGCAAACAGGATTTCATATACTAATGAATCTGGTGGAACATTTCTTCATGATGGAGTTGTTGTTAATCAACCATTTAATTCAGTGTTTTTTTTCACTTTTCCATATCCTTTTTAACAAGTTCATAAATTCATAATTATACACTGTCTTTGTGATTAACACACACTGGTGACTATGATGTACGTAGTTCTGCGATTGGTGTCATGCCTTGTGTACGATTCTGGAACCTGGGTTCTGGAATCATAAACGAAAATGAACAGCTACTGATGGTTGGTCCTCCTGGGGACTTCCTAACAATAAAACTTAAATGTGTTACGTTTATGTGTGGAAAACGTATCATTTCACATCAAAGATGCATCGAAAATAAAAGCATCAACATTCTATATTTTACATTAAAAGTACATATCCATTGAAACTTTTCCATCGAATGGATATGTACTTTTAAATGTAAAAGGTAGCATTTCAATGCTTTTATTTTCTACATTAAAACATTACATGGAGCTGTCCAGTTCTGAAATGTTGGCACTGGCCAGCTCCTTGTAATTTATTTTTTTAAATATATTGGTGGGGGGTGGAGGGGGATCCCCCACCCGCAGTCCTCCCTGCCCACTCTCCCTTAACCCTAACCCAAACCCTAACCCTAATATGAACCTTAATCTAACCCTTAATCTAACCCGAGCCCCAACCCTAACCCAAATCTAACCCTTAATCTAACGCTAGCCCCAACCCTAACACTAACACTAACCCTATCCATCGAAATTAACCATGAAAATTATTCAATGAATATGCTTTTCGATGGAAAGGCAATTCAGTGAATAATTTTCAATGGTATGGTATTCGATGGTATGGCTTTCGATGGAAAGACCAGATACCCTTGTACTTTGAAGACTGCTAGCAGTTCTGGAAGGTTGATATGCTTTTTGGTTAAAGCTTGTGTCCACACCCCATGCGCAGTATGTTGGAGAGAATTAGCTCCTTACCATGATAGTGATGCGTCTGTAGTGAGAGTGCCCTTGGTTGTAGGAGTGTTAAATGGCTTGCCCTTTAAAAGGTTCTCCTTTATCGACCACTGCAGGGATATAACAAGAATATGAAAAACCACCACTAGATCGCCCAATAGACTGCCTGCTTGCGACCATTGTTTCGTTAATCACTCTTGCATTGGATGCATGCATTACGCTCAACCGGGCATGTGGTACTAGGTAAATGCAGGAGGCCATCATTCCTAGAAGGCCCATGACCTTTCACATGGTTACTTAATGACCGACCATGTATTGAGGGATTTGAAAAAGCATGTTTTGCACCCTCTCGTTGGAGGGGAAGACTAGGATGTCTTCTATTCGAATGAGTGCCCCTAGAAATTGTACGACTTCAATGGGCAATAGACAGGATTTTTTCTTGTTGATTGAGAAGACCAATTGATAAATCAGGTTGACGGTTTGTTGGGTATTTTGTTGACACAACTTTGGTGTGTCCCCTGTAATTAGCCAGTCATCCATTTAAGGGCACACTGGAATGGATTGCCGCCTTAGGTGTGCAGCCACCACTTCAAAGACATTTCTGAACACTCTGGGTGCTGAGGCTATGCCCAATGGTGGCACCTTCAATTGGTAGTGTTTGTTTTTCACCTTGAATCTTAGATATTTTCTGTGCCCTTGCAACAGTGAAATATGAAAGTATGCATCTTTCATGTCCAATGTTGCCATGCAATCTCCTTGTTTTAATAAGTGGATTACTTTCTGCAGTTTCGTCATCCTGAATTTTTGTGGTTTAACATACGTGTTTGCAGGAGGGAGGTCTAAGACAGGGCTCGTTATTATATCTTTCTCTGGAACAAGGAAGTACACAGAATAAATACCTTTGTTTTCTTCGAGAAGTTGAACCAGCTCTATTGCTCCATTCTGTAGCAGTGTTAAAATGTCTTCTTATAAAATCAAGTGATGCTCTGGAGACATTCTTCTTGATCGAGGAGGATGGTGGTGAGAGGTTTCTAGGAATTCTATCGAATATCCACAGTTGTCTGAACCCACCACCTGCCATGCGTGTGTGAAAACTGTAATGTGCCCCCCTACTGTGGAAGGAAGTGTCATGAACCATCGGACGCGTCCTTTCTGGACTTCCTGGTCCCTGACCCATAGGGGCTTGCACTCAGCAGTACTCCCAACATAGCCGCCGAACGCGGAATACTGTTTACCAGTTTCCGCGCCGTACACATTACGTTCTATAAAGCGGACATGCCCCCGCGGCCCTGCGTGTCTCAACACTACCGCTTGCCGTGGCTAGACGTGTGCTGCCGTAGTTTGCTTGTGTTTTTCCTTTGATTCTTGGTTCCCGGTACCCCTATATTCCTCCTCCTTCACTCCCCCTCCTTTTGGTCCTCTGACATCTGAACGTTCCCAGGACTCCGAACGCTGAACACACGCTGGAACCAGAGGACCTGCACGCTGGGTTATATAAGACCCGAACTCTACGAAAGAAGACTCCATCGAAGAACTCCAACAAACAACAAAGAGGTGAGAAGGGGGGAAACCTGTGACAGATTGAGACGCCAACAAACCGATACAGATACGGATATGGAGGCTGCAGTTCAAGACCTCATGCGCAGCATGCAAGAGTTAACCACAGAAGTTCAGAATGCCGCATTAAAACAACTAGTCCTGTCACGTGATTAAACGACCAAGGAAAGTGTATTGCTGGGCGGAGTAGTGGATAAATATGATGGCTCCTCAAAGAACCTTCGTGGCTTCCTTGTTTCATGTTTAGTGCACTTTACCTCTAAGCCCTACTACTTTTCCACCCCCAGGGCAAAGGTGGGCTTATGATTTCGCATCTCTCCAGGAATGCGTTAACCTGGGCTACGCCCTTAGTTAATTCTGGAGATGCCCTCCTGGATGATTATGATGGGTTCGTACGGGCTCTAAAGACCATATTTGACCACCCATAACAGGTTTACAGTGCCCAAGAACGTCTATTGGATTTCCAACAAGGGTGTCAGGACATGCTTACATATGTAACACGCTTTAAGCAACTGGCCAAGGAAGCAGATTGGTCCCCGGAGGCCTGTTTTACTCTATTCCGGAGAGGACTAAACGAAGAAATAAAAGACGAGCTAGCCAGGGTTGTAGCCCAGGTTCCTTCCAGGCCCTTATGGACCTCTCTTTACAAATAGACTTTCGAATCCAGGAAAGGAAGGCAGAAAAGAAGAAAAAAAAGATGCCTTACCATAAGACCTCTATACAATCTCCCCTAAACCCGAGCCCACTCCTGCCCCGACCACAGACCCTGAACCCATGCAACTGGGGGCCTTCCGCGGACCCATATCCCCGCAAGAAAGACTGCAACAGATCCACACCGGGCTGTGTATGTACTGTGCCTCAGATAAACATCTTGTGAGAGAATGTCCTTTGGCCCCTCCACGGCTTTCGGGAAACGCCAGCTCCCGATCCTAGATGGAGCACAACTTCGGGAGAGAGAGGTTTGCTCCACATCTATTCCATCCTTGAACTCTCCTGGACAAAACAACCTTGTGATGTTGTAGGCCTTTCTATCGCCGTCCAAGAAAGAAACTTACCCCATTCTGGCATTAGTGGATTGTGGAGCCATGGGGATTTTTATAGATCAGGATTGGATCACTACCCACCACATTCCATATGAAACTCGAGACATCATGCAACCTGTAGAGGCCATCGATGGACGACCTCTCTCTTCAGGACCAATCACCCTGCAAACCAAAGAGATCCAGCTCTCGATAAACCATCATCAAGAGATGATCAAGTTTGACATCATAAAGTCTGCCCATTATCCAATGATACTGGGTATGCCCTGGTTACAGAAGCACAACCCATACATCAACTGGGCAGCAGGATCCTAGTTTCTTGGCTCCGAACATTGCATGTCTCACTGCCTGTCCCTGGATTCCTCGTCAAGATCCTCTGAAGGTATGCTGACAGACCAGCAAGGCTCACTCACAGTCTCAAATATTATCCAGGTCCCCAGAGCCTATCAGGACTACACTGATGTGTTTTCAACTGCCATAGTTCAAGCCCTACCCCCTCACAGACCAGAAGACTGCGCTATTGATACTGAACCCTCAGCAGTGATTTCCTTTGGGAGGATGTTCATCCTATCAGAACCTGAGAAAAGGGCCCTCCGAGAATACTTGGATACCAACCTAGAAAATGGCACCATACGACCATCCAAATCCCCAGCGGGAGCTTCGTTGTTTTTCGTTCCCAAGAAAGATACTAAGGAGCTTAGGCCTTGTCTTGATTATCGTGGTCTTAATCAATGTACCCTCAAGGACCGCTACCCATTGCCCTTAATCTCGGATATCCTGGAAGCGGTGAGAGGAGCCGTAATCTTCACGAAATTGGATCTCAGAGGTGCCTACCATCTGATCCGTAAAAAGGAAGGTGACGAATGGAAAACGGCCTTTAGAACACCCTTTGGTCACTTTGAATACCTGGTCATGCCCTCCGGACTCGCCAATGCCCCAGCGGTCTTCCAACGTTTTATGGACCGGGTGTTCTCCGATATGCTGTTCCTCTTCGTCATAGTTTACCTGGACGACATACTGATATACTCCAAGGACCATTTTAAGCATGAAGAGCATGTCAAGACAGTCTTACAACGGCTATGTGAACATAAACTCCTGGCTAAACCCGAGAAATGCCTTTTTCATGTCTCTACTGTTCACTATCTCGGATTTGTCCCTAGTCCAGAAGGAATTCGAATGGACCACTCAAAAGTAAATTCCATACTATCCTGGCCTGTTCCAACTACTGCGAAACAGATTCAATCCTTCCTGGGGCTTGCCAACTTCTACCGGAAATTCATACCTTCCTTTTTGGAGATAGTTCAACCGATCATTGCATTGTTGAAGAAGGATATTCCCTTCCTCTGGACCGTAGCCCAAGATGAAGTGTTCCAACGTTTGAGGTCTGAGTTTACACAAGCCCCCATCTTGGCTCAACCTGACATTGATCGACCTTTCCTAGTAGAGACTGATGCCTCTAACTACACCATCGGAGCAGTCTTAAAGCAGGTTTTCAAGGACAAGTTGGAACACCCCATCACTTATCTCGCGCAAACCCTAACTCCTAGTGAGACCCATTATTCTGTTCTGGAAAAGGAACTGTTAGCCATCCATCAAGCCTTCACAGAGTGGCTCATCTACTCCTGGGAGCTAAACATCCTGCTCAGGTCCGTACGGATCATCGGAATCTCCAAGTCCTACAATCCATGTAATGTAGGAATAGTCGTCAAGCCCGTTGGGCCTTCTTCTTTGCCCAGTACCAGTTCCAAATCCATCATGTACCTGGAACACACAACATAATTGCTGATGCCTTATCCCGACGTCCCGACTACGAAACTCTTGAAGATTGATTCTTCCCAAAGAAGTTTCCCCATACAATTTTCGTAGCTCAAGCAATCACTCTCCTGGAAGACATTCGGATTCAAACCCAGACCTCTGAGATCTGGAAGGAATTTACTGGGAAGAATCGATTGAATCTTAAAACCAAGGACGGGTATTTGTTCAAGGACAATGGCCTGGTCATTCCCACAGAGAGACTGCGACAAAGGATTATAAGCCTCTGTCATGATACCCTTCATTCAGGACATCGTGGCATTACTAACACTCTCCGTTTAATACAAAGACAGTTTTGGTGGCCAAAAATGAAACATGACGTCCAGCAGTACATCCAAGCCTGTGCAGTTTGCAATCAAAACAAGCATGATAACAAGAGGCCGGCGGGTCTCCTACTCCAACCAACACTACCAACAAGGCCATGGGAATTTATTGCTACAGACTTTATTGTGGAACTACCACCTTCCAGGGGATACACAACTATCATGGTTACCATTGATTTATTCACTCACATGGCTCATTCATTTTACACCCTTGTATAAATTACCATCTTCCTCAGAACTTGCTGGAATCTTCCTGGAACACATATTCCGGCTTCATGGACTCCCTTCCAAGATCATATCAGACAGAGGTCCTCAATACATAGCTCAATTCTGGAAAACTTATGCCGTATACTGGGAATCCAACGTGCCTTCTCCTCAGGTTATCATCCACAGACCAATGGAACTACAGAACGTGTGAACCAAACCCTGGAGCAGTATCTTCGTTGTTTCACCACCAAGGTCCAGGACGATTGGTCTCTTAATACCTGTGGCTGAATTTGCCTACAACAATTTGGATCACTCGGCTGTCAAGACCAGCCCCTTCTTCTGCAGCCAAGGATTCCACCCTTCGGTTCTACCATCCCTTCTCCCACATCCTACACCAGTTCCTACATTCGACTCCTGGATTGAAACCCTCATCAACGTACACAAGGAAGCCAAAGAACACCTCGAAAGGGCCCAAGCTAACACCAAGCACTATGCAGACTACAAAAGAGGACCAGGACCTTCCTATGCAGTGGGTGATAAAGTTTGGCTACCCTCGAAACTACTGCCTCGACACTTACGACCTAATAAGTTGGCTCCTCGGTACTATGGCCCTTTTTCCATAAAGGAAATCATTAACCCAGTGGCCTTCCAACTCAAATTACCAGACTCCTGGAAGAGGATCCACCCAGTGTCTCACACATCTCTAATGAAACCATACGTCTAGACCTCCCAGTCTGCTCCAAGATCTACCCCTGTGGTTGTCGACGACCAGCTAGAATACGAAGTGTTCCGAATATGTGACTCCAGGTACAGACGTGGTCAGCTACAGTATCTGGTGGAGTGGAAAGGCTATCCACTCAGTGAACGCACTTGGGAACCGGTCTCAAACCTAAACGCCCCCAGGCTACTTCAAAGGTACCACCTTATACACATGGGCAAACCCGGAGGAACAGGTCTTCGCAGGAGGCATGCTGTCATGAACCATCGGACGCGTCCTTTCTGGACTTCCTGGTCCCTGACCCATAGGGGCTTGCACTCAGCAGTACTCCCAACATGGCTGCCGAACGCGGAATACTGTTTACCAGTTTCCGCGCCATACGCATTACTTTCTATAAAGCGGACGCGGCCCCGCGCGTCTCAACGCTACCGCTTGCCGTGGCTAGACATGTGCTGCCGTAGTTCGCTTGTGTTTTTCCTTTGATTCTTGGTTCCCGGTACCCCTATATTCCTCCTCCTTCACTGCCCCTCCTTTTGGTCCTCCTTGCATCTGGATCTCCGTGCACTCGTCTTCCGTGTGCACTCTTCACTGTTTCCTGGATTTCCTCAGACTTCCCGGACATCTGAACGTTCCCAGGACTCGGAACGCTGGAAACCGAAGACCTGCACGCTGGATTATACAAGACCCGAACTCTACGAAAGAAGACTCCATCGAAGAACTCCAACAAACAACAAAGACAGGTGAGAAGGGGGGAAACTTGTGACAGCAAGGGCACCTGAACTGGAGCAGCATTTTCTGGCGGGAGCAGCAGAGCCACTAGAGGCTGAAACTCTGCCCTAACCTTTACCTCACCTAAAACCTCTTTGTTTGACCAGTTTGAAAAGAGTTGGACTGGTTTTGAGGATTATACCATGAAAATGAGGTGGCTCCAAACCCAGACTGAGACCCTTGTGTACCCCTGGCTCCGAAATGAATGCAGAGTATTGAAGATGCCCTGATGAATGAAGAGTTTATTAGAAATCTACCGTAGTGTTTTCAGGGTTTCATTTTCCTTTTTGGTGGTCTAACTGATCATCCACATCCTTTCCAAAGAGGACAGAGTCCTCAATAGGCACGTTTATTGGGGTTGCTTGAGTTTTGGGGTTGAACCCTGAATCTCGAAACCATGAATGGCATTTGAGTAAGGTGCCCTCAGCTATTACTCTGCTAGAAGTGTCTGCTGAATCTAGAGTATTTTTTTAAAAAAAGGTTGGGCCACCCGTTTGCCTTCATTAGAAACTTTAAGTAATTGGGATCTAACTGGCTCACGGACAGATCCATTTGTTTTTGTATTTGATCCCATTGTGTATTATTATAACTTGCAAGTAAAGTGCTATTGTTGGTTATGCAAGTTAAATAGGCCACAGAAGGTGTTACTCTTGTCTAGGGAAAGTAAGCATTTGCACTTTTTATTGAGCGGTGCCTCTGCATTAGAGAGTTGCACAACCACCCTCTTTTTTGTGGTGGTAACTACCAGTTAATCCGGCTTCACGAGACCTCCAATGTAAAGTGGGTCTGAAGCTGATGGTTTGAAAATGTTTTCCACCCTCGTGTTAAATGGACAAGTAGATGAAGGTGTCACTAATGATGGGGCAATTCTTTTTTTAATAGATTTCAAAAGAGAACTAGCCTGGCTGATTGCTTTCCACTCATTTAAAATGTCCACAAAATCAGTGCCTTCCAATGTTTGAGTTTGTATACTAAGATAGATGCAACCCTTTCCAGAAGGTTGTTAATAAAAAGCTGATCATCAATAGGGGAAATGTGACCACCCTTCGGTGTAATATCAGGAGGGTCTATAATAGCGATATCTGGATCATTTTGATCATACGAAGTTGGATCATCTGGATCATTATGCCGTGTGTCCTCATCCCCCTCCCCTTGATCTTGTTAGAAAGTGGAATCATGAGAGCTGTGTTTGTCATGAGGGGGCTGATCAGTAATGTCAATAAAGGCATGTGTGGGAGAAGGCTGATGAATTGAGGATTTAGGTAAAGGTTGGCCCATTCCCAAGTCTAGGGTCTTCTGTCTGATTGGGTAATGTTCCATCAACGTGACAAATACGGAAACTTTATGCATATTGTCCTTGAATGGCAGTCTAGTCAAGGACCTAGTTTTAGGGGTCACTTGTTAAGTGAATACAATATCTTCAGAGTCTTCCCTTGGCCTCTTCTTTTGAAGAGATTGTGACAAAGGGGAGGTAGCTCCAGTATGTTCTGGTACCTTCTGTGGGCAGAAAGGTGTGTATGTGGGGATTCCTTGAGGATTTTCAGTGTTTTCCCTTACTACAATGTGTCTTGTGAGATTGGGAAATATGTTTCAGTGGTCGTGAAACATCCGTCGAAGAACCTGGTTTCACGTCAAGTGGTGCCCGTTTTGTCTTTTTGCCTTGCACTAAATGTGGGTGCTGAAGCGTAGCAGACTTGTGGCATGTGAGGTCGGTAGGCCGCAAGGTGCCTGCCACCATCATGCAGCATTGTTTTGACGCATCTTTCAAAGGGCGGGTCAGGTACATTTTCGATTTTTGTGCGTGTGAGTATCTTTGTCACCAGGAGTCTTCCCCAAAGTGTCGCTTTGCGACTGCCTTTAGTGCTGGGGACTGACATGCTGGATCCGGTAGATTCCCTTGAAATGTCTTTGGAGCCGTCACTACCTTAGCCTTTTAGGTCTGCTTCAAAGGCGTTGGTAGGGGACTCTGATTCGACCATCATAGCATGGGGCGTCCACCATTTGGTGTGTCGTTCTTTAAGTGTTTTGGGCTTAAACAGCTTTCACGATGACCGTCGAAAGAAGTTAAAAGTACCCACCACTATGCACCAGAACAAAGAAACCCATCCATCAATTTAATTGAGCTCATCAACGAAGAAACAGAGGCCCCAACCACAATATCAGCGAACAACAGCCTCATCAAGAGAGAACCTCAGAAAAAGAAAACCCAACAACCACCACCCTGACTGAGACGCAAGAAAGGATGGGCAACAATAAACAAGGAAAAACACACACACTACACTGCAACCTAAGATCCATGGTCAAACACAAAACAGAAATGTATTACCTCAGAAGCGGCACTAACGCACACTTTTTCACAGAAACATGGCTTTCCAACAATTACAAAACAAGCCATACCAGGCTACTTCAAACTAATACACGCCAACAGAGAAAACCGAAGCGGAGGCGGAATCGCAATGGTGCACAAAGACCACTATTGTGCCACACCACTCCCCGCAACCGACAGAAGACAAACTCTTTGAACAAACTAATAAAAGACACCAACCTCGCCGGATCCCCCAGTAAACCATGCCCACCAGGCATCTTCAAAGAAATACTCAAACACAGAACCATAGCATCATACTTCCAGCTACTGATAAACCTATCCCTAAACACAGAAATAGTAACTAAAACCTTCAAAGCAGCATACATCAAGCCCCTCCTAAAAATAAAACAGGAAGTGCAGAAGATCTGACGAACTAGAGACCTACATCGAATCTACCTTACCCAGCGAAACTATTGGAGGACCACATCTACAAAATCGTACTCAACCACGTAGAAACCAACGGAACACTCAACCACTTCCAAGTCAGCTTCAGACCCATGAGAGGAATGGAATCAGCACTTCTAGCCATATGGGACAACCTAAAAATAAATGCAGACAATAGCACCCGATCAGCCCTCATACTACTAGACATATCAGCCGCCTCTGACACAATCAGACACACAATACTAATCCAGAGACTGGAAGAACGCGGCGTAAAAGTCTCGACTCTACAATGGCTAAAATCTTTTCTCACTAACAGAACTGAAAGAACTTACCTACCGCCATTTACTTCTAACACCAAAAACATTGCCTGCGGCGTACCACAAGGTTCTAGTCTCTCCCACTCCTCTTCAACATCTACATGTCACCCCCATAATGAAACTAATTCGGACCCACAGATGGACCGCGGACAACTATGCTGATGATACGCAACTCATCTTCAAGAAAACCTCAACCCAACACCCAAACACCCTCAAATAATGCCTCACAGACATATACAGCTGGATGGGGATCAACAATCTCAAACTAAACCCGACGCAAACAGAAGAACAAGTTACTTTCTTACCTGGTAACGTTCTTTCGATGGGATGGTCCTCCGACGTATTCCATATCTATGACATGTAATCACCACAGCTGTGCTGCTTCGGAAACTTTTTTCGGCGTCTGCGTCCTACGTCGATGACGTCGATGCGCCGTCGTCGAGGACCTCCTCCGACGTCCGACGTCATCCGATGTGATAAGTAGGACGCACGACGCCCGTAGCCTCAGTTGTAGTTTTTTCCCCCAGAACGTGTGACATTAGTCAACTGCCAGTCAGACACAAAGCCTTGCGGAACGTAAGCTGCAATCGCAAAAGAAATTCTGCAGCGGGGAAGGCAGGGAGGGAGCGATATGGAATACGTCGTCAGAAAAACCCATCGAAAGAACGTTACCAGGTAAGAAAGTAACTTGTTCTTCGAGGGGATTGGGTCCTCCGACGTATTCCATATCTATGACAGACTCCCAAAGCAGTACCAGAGCAAGGAGGAGGGAAAGAATTTAGAATCAAAATTTAGAATTGCCAATCAAATAGCAGAGCAAAGGACCGCCTTGCCAAAGGCCAGATCCTGTCCTCGGATGGAATCGAGGGAATAGTGACGTACAAATGAATGTACTGAAGCCCAGGTGGCTGCATCACAGATGTTGCGAATAGGAACACCCCTCTGCAGGGCAGTAGATGCAGCCATACCCCTGGTAGAATGGGCCCGCAAGCCAGCCGGTGGGTCCTTACCCGCCAAGCGGTAACACTCTGAGATGGCCAAAATAATCCAGCGAGACAAAGTCTGTTTCGTCACAGCTTGCTCCAAACGCTTTCCAGCGTAACCAATAAAGAGTTGATCGTCCACTCTGACCCGGGACATGCGTGAAACATAAAAGCTTAAAGCTCTCCTAGGATCAAGCCTATGGAGCCTCTCCTCTTCCTTACCAGGATGCGGAGGAGGATAGAATGCCGGAAGAACAACCTTCTGGGCCAAATGAAATTCCGTCACTACCTTCGGGAGAAAAGAAGGACGAACTCTAAGGACAACCCTGTCCTTGTGAAATACAGTGAAGGGTGGCTTAACTGAAAGTGCCTGTAACTCACTCACTCTGCGAGCGGAAGTAACCGCAACTAAAAACACAGTTTTCAGAGTTAACAGCCCCAAAGGGCAAGAATGTAAAGGCTCAAACGGAGCACCCATAAGAAACTTAAGAACAAGGTTTAAATCCCAATCGGGCACCAGGAAAGGTGACGGAGGGAACACATTAGTGAGCCCTTTCAGAAACTGTGAAATTAAAGGGATTTTAAAGTAAGAACACTCTTCAGACGAGCGCTTAAAGATGGACAGCGCCGCCAGGTAACCTTTAATGGTACCCACTTGCAAGCCCTTGTGGGCCAAAGAAAGTAAAAAGGACAGAACCATGGGGATGTCACATGCAAAAGGATCCACATTCTGAACTCTGCACCAGTCGCAGAACTTACGCCAACGGTACAGAGACTTTGTTGCTGGCCTTCGGGCCGAAAGCAACACCTCCATCACGTCTTCAGGGAGGTCCCAATCCTTATACCTCAACCTTTCAGAAGCCAAGCGTGAAGGTTGAGGGATCTGACCTCTGGATGGAGAACCTGACCCCCCCCTCCCGTGAGAGCAGATCGTCTCGGTAGGGAAGACGACGTGGAGGGCAGATGGACAAGTCGAGAAGGTCCGGGTACCACGTCCTCTGAGCCCACGCCAGAGCAATGAAGATCATCTGGGAACCGAACTTCCGTAACCTCCGCAGCACTTGCGGGATGACGGGGACTGGAGGAAACGCGTACAGCAGCGGGAATGACCACTCCACCACGAACGCGTCTCCTAAGGCTCCTTTTGGAGGAAATTCCCGCGAGCAAAACCTTTCGCACTTCCGGTTGACACTGGAGGCGAAGAGATCCACTTGAGGGGTCCCCCAAAGGGCGAAGATCTCCAGGAGAATCTCCTGAGCCAACTCCCACTTGTGAGAGATCGTGCTCTGCCTGCTCAGAGCGTCCACCGTCATGTTTGGTGTCTCCGGCTAGATGAACTGCCGAGATCGAAACTTCCTGCTGGATGGCCCAGAACTCGAGCTGCATCGCCTCCCTGCACAGAGGAAGTGACCCTGCCCCCCCCTTTTTGTTGAGGTAGTGCATGGCCACTGTGTTGTCCATCAGGATCAGGACACTCTTTCCTCGCACAGTCGGCAGAAAAGCCTTCAGGGCTAGCCTGACGGCCCTCAGCTCCAACAGATTGATATGGAGTCTGGACTCCGACGGAGAATACCGACCGCTGACTGTCAGCCCGTTGGCATGAGCTCCCCATCCCGTGAGGGATGCATCCGTCATGATCGTCACCTCCGGCCAGGGAAGCCAAAATGGAGCCCCCTTCATCAAGTTGCCTTCGATGGCCCACCACAGAAGGTCCCGGGCGACCGAGGGCGGCACCTGAACCGGGTCCGACATCCTGCTGGAGGACTGCGACCATTGCATCTTGAGTGCCCACTGCAAAGATCTCATCCGCAGGCGAGCCTCTGGCACCAGAAGAATGCAGGATGCCATGAGGCCGAGCAACCTCAAGAACTCGAACGCTGGGAGCGTCTGGGCATGCTGAAACTTGTGCACCAGCTGCTGAATGTGAAGAGCCCTCACCTGGGGAGGAAAACACTGCCCCAGGGAAGTGTCAAGGACTGCTCCGATGTACTGGAGCCGCTGTGTTGGCGTCAAATGGGACTTCTTTAAATTGAGGGAGAAGCCCAGCCTGTGAAGGGAGTGGCAGGTGACGGACTTGCTCGGGAGAGCTCCCCCTGATCAACCAATCGTCCAGGTAGGGGTAGACGTGAATCCCCCCTTGCCTGAGATGCGCTGCCACCACCACCATGAGCTTGGTGAAAACCCTCGGGGCGGAGGTCAATCCGAACGGCAGGACCCGAAACTGAAAGTGCGAGTCGCCAACCGCGAACCTCAGGTACTTCTTGTGCTTGGGATGGATCGGCACATGGAAGTAAGCATCCTTGAGGTCGAGAGACACCAACCAGTCCTGAAGCTGAAGGGCCTGGAGGACTTGAGAGAGAGTAACCATCTTGAACTTGTCCTTCCTTAGGAGTTTGTTCAAGTCCATGATGGGTCTCAATCCCCCGTCTTTCTTCGAAATCAAAAAATAAGGGGAATACCATCCCTTGTTCCTCTCCGCTACAGGCACCAGTTCTATGGCGCCTTTCTCCAGCAGGGCTTGAATTTCCTGCGCAAGGAGCGGATCCGGACTCTGCAAAGAGAGGTTCCCTGGTGGATTGTCGCAAGGCCTGTGCCGAAAGGGAAGACAGTAGCCGTGGGTTATGATCTCCAGAATCCACACATCTGAAGTAATGGCACGCCACTCTACAAGATGCTGCGCCAGCCTTCCCCCAACCGGCGAACCATGGGGCATGGCCTCATGACTGAGTGGTAGCGGCTGCGGCGTTACCTGAGGGCAAAGAGGCAACTGCCCGTGCGGCCTTGGCACCACGGGTACCCTGTCGTCCACCTCAGGTACCCCTGCGTTGGCCTCTTTGACTGCCAGCTCCTCTTGCTTTACTGAAGGACGAGTAATAGCGAAAGGAACCACCCCTCCATTGCTGTCCCCTAGGACGAAAAGGCGGAGGTTGGCGAACTGCAGCGCCCAACGACTTCGCTGCAGCTTTTGAAGTCTGCAACCTCTCAAGGCTCTCGTCAGCCTTGCTGCCAAAAAGGTGTTCACCGTCAAAGGGCATGTTGAGGAGCCGGGACTGCACATCAGGAGCAAACCCCGACTTCCGCAACCACGCAAACCTGCATATCACGGTGCTCGCCGCCATGGACCTGCTGATGCATTCAGCCAAGTCCAAACCTGACTGAACAGACTCACACATGGCATCCTTACCATCCTGGACCATAGCAAGGAAACCATCCGTTCGTCCCCTTCGGGAATATGTTCAGCCGCTAACGCAACACAGTTCCACAGAGTGTGTGTGAAACGAGACAAGGCACAAATGGAGTTGGCCGCCTGAAGCGCCATACCACCAGGAGAAAACACTTTCTTCGCCCAGCCATCAAAACGTTTGTCGTCCCTATCAGGAGGGATGGTAGGGTACGACACCTGCTTTGCCGGGGCCGTGGCCGCCTGCACCACAAAACTCTCCGGAGTGGGGTGCCTGGTCAAGTAGCAGGGGTCGCTACTGGCTGGACGGTATTTTCGTGACAAGGACCTGCCCACCGCCGGGAGACTCTCCGGAGCAGTCCAAGCCGCCGCCACCCTTCTCTGTAAAGCCATATGGAACGGCAGTACCGGGTCAGTTGGGGGACCAACATCAAGGATGTCCGTGAGATGATCCTGCACAAACTCCCCTGGGGGAGCAGACCATCCCAAGTACTCAGAAACCCTAGCCATAAGGCGTCAGTACGAGGAATTGGCATGAGAGCCAGGCTCAGGCCTACAAAACTCCACCTCCAGAGAGGTGTCCAGTCCACTGGGATCATGCAGTGACTGCCTCAAATCGTCAAACTGACTATGGCCCGAGACAATTTAATCTGGAACCTGACTAGGAACCAGGCCATCAGAATCCTCATCCGCCTCTGAAATACATTCCAGGTGGCGAAAAGAAGGCACCCGAGAGTGCTTGCTCTTGACCAGAGCCTTCCTAGGGGGTTCCCCCGTGCCACGGGGTACCTCCAACACGAAAGGCGTCGAGGGCGTTGAGCGAATCGGCGCCGGCGTGGAGAGAACAGGCATCGGCGCCGAGAGGATCGGCATCGAGGAAATCGGCGTCGACGTCAGATGCAGCGCCGCCAGCATCGGCAGCGTCGACACAGTCCTCGAAGCCGGAGCTCCGAGCGTGTCCTTCGACGACCTGAGCGTCGACGGCTTCGACGACTTCCTCGGAGCTGGAGCCTCGAGAAAGCCTGTCGACGCCCTCGACGCCTCAGACATCGATGTCTTCCTCAAAGACATCACAGGTGCACACGGTCTCGAACGCGTCGAGTACCAGGACCTGGAACGGGTATGTCGAGAACAAGTCCCCTTGTCGGAACGGGACCTTTCCCGTGACTCGTGCCGACCACTCTTGCGAGCGGTGTCTCTCGACCTCTCACGACCGACCCCACTCGGGGGCGCAGACGGCTTAGTACCCTGCGACTCGAGAATCGCCAGCATTTTCTTCCCGAAGGAAGCCCATTCCTCCGGCATCGCACGGCTGGTGGGGTAAGCGACGTGCCGGGCAGAGTCCTCCGAAGAGGACCTGGAAGACGACCGGTGTCGGCGCTTCCGAGAATGCCTCGAAGAGGCTGAGGAGTGGCAAGACCGACTCCTAGAAGGAGACCCACGAGACTTCCGACGATGACGCGGAGAGTCTCCTCTCGAATCATCCGTCGAAAGCCCCGCAGACTTCGACTTCCGGGGCTTGGACACCCGACCTACGGACAACTTCTTCTTACGTTCACGTAAGGCTTTGGACGTGAGCGACTGGCAGTCGATACAGTCATCCGTGTCGTGGGCCTCCCCGAGGCACCAGAGGCAGGCGTCGTGCGAGTCCGTCACCGACATCTTGGACCCACACTCCCCGCACTTCTTGAAGCCCAGACGCGGGGTCGAAGACTAAGTAGAAGACCTCTTCACACGAAGGATTTTCACAAAAACGAACAGGTTCGAAGAACTGAGAAGAACAGAACTCCAAAGAGTCGAGGCGTTAACCGAGATTCACGAAGCAACACGTTCGCGGAAAAAACGGAACTGAGGCTACGGGCGTCGTGCGTCCTACTTATCACATCGGATGACGTCGGAGGAGGTCCTCGACGACAGCGCATCGACGTCATCGACGCAGGACGCAGACGCCGAAAAAAGTTTCCGAAGCAGCACAGCTGTGGTGATTACATGTCATAGATATGGAATACGTCGGAGGACCCAATCCCCTCGAAATAATGATCTACCCCAGAGTATAACATAACACACATAACTGAACTGGACACCAGGTATGGGAACCCAATGGAAGCATCTGCCGTGATAAAAAACCTGGGAATACTCATGGACAATGGACTCTCACTAGAACCACAAGTCAACACAATAACAAAGAATTTCTTCTACCTCCTGCGACTAATTGGAGGGATCCTACCCTACCTTCTCCATCCCACACAGAACCCTTGCAATCATCTCCTTAGTATTATCAAGAATTAACTACGTGAACAGCCTCTACCTTGGAATGCCAGAATGGCTCACAAAAAAAACTCCAACGCATCCAAAATACTGCAGCAAGGATACTCCTGAGACTTAACAGAAGAGACCACATAACACCAACCCCAAGAAGCCCACACTGGCTCCCAGTAAAAAAACACAAACTTCAAAGCTCTCTGCATCACTTGCAAATCACTACATTTTTCCAAGTCAAAATCAACTGCTATCAAACAAGAAGAAGCCTACGATCAAGCAAAAGTCTCCAAATTGAAACGAAACACTACGAAAAAAGGAAATTCGGAGGAACTGCATTCTCCAGTCTAATAGCCAAATTATAGAACTCAATTCCGAAAGAAATAAGAATGGCAGAAGATCACCTTACCTTCAGAAAATGTCTGAAAACCTGGCTATTCAACTCACGAAGATGAGCATAAAAATGAGCACCTCCCACAACTATCGCAGCTGACCCAAGACTATTGGAATTGGGTAATATTATCACCATAAATAATGTTGCCATACATATAGTCGCCTGGAAACAGCATAGGCAACATTATTTAGGGATATAATATGTGGGGGTAAATGGGAACGGGGTTCCGGGGGTGTCCCACGCTCCATTTAAAAAAATGTGTGAGTTGCAGGGGTGTCCTCTGCAGGTTCCATGGGGTAATATAGCTGCAAAAAAGGCGCCATTCTTGTATGGCGACATTTTTTGCAGGGATATTACCACATGGAACCACACAATCAAGGCACAGTACGGATCCTGAAACCAACAATATAACAAACACATGTTATTAACCACTAACCACCCCTGCTCCTCTCCAGCATACCCCACACAACCTAACGGGCCATACCTACCACACATAAAACACACATCCGCCAAAAGAAGAAAAACGGCAGCAAACAAACAACCCAGACACTGGACGTTGACCCTCCGGGCACAATAACCCCAGTGCACACAATACAAAAACTCAGAAAGCCGACACGCACAGACATGGACCTGGTTCTGCAAGCACCAACATTTTTCCTTTTCCCTCATTAACCTAACCAGCCCACTTTCTTACAGAGCGAAACGAGCGCCTGGAGACCATGCAAATGTGTGCGGTATAAACAAAGATATCATTCTTGAACCACTCCTTGTAAAGTGTGAAATAGAGATTTACTTTTCTTCTTTTGGGAGTGCTATGATTTCTGTTCTTTGTTTTTCGCTGTGGTGAATGTTATCCAATTCTAGCATTATTCTTTGTAGGATGTGCAGGAGATGTTTGCACCTTTTCAACTGATTCCTCTTTTCGATATGTTTCTCTGTGGATTTTCTGTGTACTATGTATTGTCTTGTTATACTGTACATGTTATTTTTTTGTGATACATTTTATCCATCTTTTCATACACTTGGTTGTACTAGTAGTCTAGTTTCTATTTGCTGGATTAACTTACCTTTAGTATCTCTTCTCCATCTGCGTATTGCTTCTTCTCAGTTTTCTTTCTTTGTGTCATGTCCAACTTCCAGCCAGAACGTTTGGATAATTGGACAATGCCACCACATGTGGGCCAGATCCCCCCCGGTCCCTGCATCCATGCCAACATGTATCTGGATATTCTGCATTCATCGAATGGAGTATACTTGGGGGGAAATACCACCAAAAACAAAACTTTGATGGCGTTTTCTTTCACTATCGCACAGCGTAAACTTATCTGTGCTCTATGCCAAATCCGCTGCCATGACTCTTCTGAAATTTCCAGCCCCAGTTCCCTCTCCCAAGCTTGTATGTAAGGAAGTTTCTCCTCTGTTGGAGCATTCTCTAATAGTTGATAACATGAGGCTATTCTATGCGATTGTTGCCCCTCAAGGATTTTAAGCTCTATGCCAACTGGGTTTCTCACTGCAGCTTGACGGGTGCCCCTATTAGTCAGCCAGTGCCGTCTCTGGCACCTCAAACTTATCTTTACAATCTTGAAAAGTCAGGGGTTCTTGATTGGAGTACAAGTCCCTCAGCCTTAGGGGTTTATCCTGACTCCAATTTTGAAATGACTTGGCATCTAACCCTGGGGTGAAAGCCGGATTCTGGGTGATGGGGGATGGGGGATAACAGGCCCAGCCCCAACAGAATACCCCTCTGTGAGCAAGCCCTATCCCAACTCCGAAGTGTGGCTAGAGTGGTGGGAAGTATCTCACCCCTGTGGTTCTGAGCCTTCCTGGGGAGAAACGGGAAATAGGCCAAGGGAAATGGAGCAACCACTTGTTCGATCTCCTGTCATTTAGGAGGATCCAGTACGTTTCTCCAGGAAAGCATCACCGCCACCTGAAGTACCTTGACAATGAAAGGAGGCCCAGCCGCCCAGCATCCTCCCTCTTGTCAAGAGCCTGCAAGGAACCCGCAGTCTTTTCCCCTTCCAGATAAACCGGCCTATCTCTTTCTGCATATTTATAAGCTCGAACTCCGTAATGGAGTGGAACACATATAGTAGTCTCGGGAGAAGTGACATCTTAAGAGCGTTGACGCGGCCTAGCCATGAGATCTCTTGAGACTCCCACCATTGCAGCCACTCTTTTGCCTCCTTAAACAAGGCTGGGATATTCGCCTTATAGAGGCCAGCGTAAGTTGGAGTCAATTTTATCCCCAAGTACAGGATCTCCATTGAAGACCATGGAGTGTGTGATGTTGCCTGTATACCTCATAGCCTACTGGGATCTTCAGTTATGGCCATCCCTATAGATTTAGTTGGGTTCACCTTGAAACCAGAAATCAAGGCAAACCAAGTTAAGAGGTCCAAGAGGGGCGGAATCGAATTAGGGGCGTAGTTCAGGAAGCAAAGTAAATCATCAACAGATAAAGCCACTTTATGGCATTGCCCCGCCACCTCAAAGCCTAGGATATCTGGGTCTAATCTAATGTGTTGGGCGAGGGGTTCCATTGCCAGGGCAAAAACTAAAGGTGACAGGGGGGCAACCCTGCCGGATGCCTTTTCCCAGTGCAATCATCGGGGTCCAATTTCTATTTACTTTGACTTTGGTCGAAGGGATTTGAGAATTTGAAAGTACTAATTTGGAAAACCCTGGGCCAAAACCGAACCCCTAGAAAACCGCTTCTAGATACCCCTAGGACATACTATCAAATGCCCTATGGGCGTCTAGGGATAACAATGACAACTGTCCTGGGATCTTCGGGGCAAGAGCAATCAAATATATAGCTCGGCGAACATTATCATACGTTGATCGGTTGCGCATGAACCCGGTTTGATCATTCATTATCAAGGAAGGGAGAATCCCACCCAGTCGCCCCACAATTATTTTCCCCAGCAGCTTTGCATGTATGTTTAACAGCACGATTGTCCTATAGGAGGCACAATCTGTAGGGTCCTTTCTGGGTTTCAAAAGCAGCGTTGTAGCCGACTCCGCCATTGACTTAGTTACTACCCCTGCTTTCCAGATGGCATTAAAAAGCTTCGTTAGATAAGGGGTCAGCTCCGCTCTGAAGGTTTTATAAAATTTATTTGTAAAACCGTCCGGCCCCGGGGCTTTACCTAACGGAAGGGAATGGATCGCTGTATCCGTCTCTTCCGCTGTAATTGGATCTTCTAAACTCTCACACAGTTCTGCCAAAATCTGCGGGAAGTGCGCCTTTTGTATGAAATCTCAGGCCAGCTGTGAGTCTGTTATATGTGGGGCTGATTGATCTCTAAAGAAATGTTCAACTATCTGGAGTTTCTCTGACTCAGCATAGGCCCGCCTCCTGCCTGCCCCTCTTAGAGAGTTTATATGATTACGCCTTGTTTGTTTTTTTACTTTAGCTGCAAGCAGCCGATTGTCCTTATTCCCTTTTGAATAGTAATGTTGTTTAGTGCGCATTAACCCATATGCCGCCCTGCTCATGTGGTGAGCCTCGAGTGCCTTCGGAGCCACACGGTCGTCTCTAAGGGCTCGCCGAGAGGCCCTATTCTTATGTATCTCTTCTCTCCTTTGGAGCTCCAATTCCAACCGAGTTTGGACTTGCTTTTTGACTTTCCCCTTTCTTTTGTCTGAGCTTCGAATTGACCCCTGATCACTGCCTTTGCCGCATCCCATACCACTGCATAATCCGTCCCCTCCGTGTCACTATCTGTAAAGTACTGAGTTATATTGTCTGAGATGCAGGAGCAGAACTGAGGATCCCCCAATATTAGTTTGTTCAAGTGCCAAATGCGTGGGGGCTCTGAAGTTTCAGTAAACGGATCCATAGTTACCAACAGAGGGACATGATCTGATAAAGCCTTCAGGATTATCTATATGCCCACTGTGTGAGGAATAAGATTATCCGAAAGAAAAAACATATCCTGCCTAGAAAAACCGCAAAATAGAAAGTGTTATCCTGCTCCCCTTGATTTGAGAAACGCCAAGCTTCTATCAGTGAATGCTCCCGAAGGAGTGTAGTAAATGCTACAAATGTTTTTTTGTCAGCCGAGGTTGGGGGAAGGGATTTATCCTCTAGCGGATTTATCACTACGTTAAAATCCCCACCCATTATGAGGTCTCCTTCAGTCTTCTCGTGCATTATCTTTGACACAGAGGCAAAAAACAAATCCTGGTGGGCTTTCGGTGCATATAACGATACCAGGGTTACTCTTTTTCCCTTGCAATATGGCTACCACTAGAATATATCTTGCCTCTTTATCTTGCAGGGTCTTATGAACCTTTAGCAATACCCGTTTAAGGACCAGAATGGCTATGCCGCATCTCTTCAGCCCAGAGGAAGCACAAAATTTGACAGGATAAACTTTATCATTAAGTCGGAATTTATAGTGGGGTTGAGTGTGGCTAATCGATGAAATAGAGCTTTCCGCTTTAATGGGGAGTTTAAACCCTGTAGATTCATGGTGAGGCAAGTTACATTCGGGGTAGCCATTCCGGTAATAACCTGATCCCGTTGCGTCTCCGACCCAATTGATTTCTCGCAAGCAATTCCACTGTTCCCTTCCCTTTGCCCAGGGATTATACCTCTGATTTTAATGAAGCATCCGGTATGCAACCCTTTCCAGATTACCCAAGCTGATAAACAAAACAGCTCCTTTTCCGTACTGCCAACAGTGCGATCCAAACAGCATATCCAATAACGTCAACCACCCTTTAGACCACGGGCCTCATTACACGTTGTGCGGTAAAAATCATAAATTAACGGCATGGCGCTATTAACGTGTCCGCCCTTGCAAGAGGGCGCTAATAGCGTACCATTACGAGTATGCGGACACGAGCATAATGCCATGCCAGTAATGACCCTACCGCCATGCCGCTAACGTCCCCAAAAAGTCCCTTACCGGCTTCGACGAAAGTGCAGATAGCACCTCCGCCCTCACGCTACATGCAAATAGCGGTCACCGCTATTAGCGGTGACCGTTAAATTGCAGAACCGGAAATAGCGTCATCGCACAGGAACGGGAAGGAGCACGGTGGCCATCTTTAAAAACACAATCTATTGCCATCCTCTGCCCCCTGGACCTGTTTTGAGTTGTTTGCAATTGGAAATCCACAGAGACACCCTCGACATGCCTGAGGCTGTTAAAAAAAACCACGGACCGGCAGCGCAAGGAAAAGTTTACCACGGTGGAGCTAATAATGCTCACACAGACTCTTGCCGCTAATGCCGCTGTGGTCTTTGCAAGCGACATGCGTCGGGAGACCCTTATACGAAAGAAGGCAATCTGGGCAGAGGTTGCCTTGAAAGTGAGTGCTGTGGGCACCACCACCCGCAATATGCGTGAGTGCAGAAAGCGGTGGGATGATCTCCGCCTCCGGGTCAGAAGCATCCTGTCTGCAAACCACAACATTGCCACAGCAGGTGGATCTGATTCGCCCATTAAATTAAAGGAGTGGGAAGAGACCTGCGCCAACCTCATTGGAGTGGAATCAATAGAGGGAGTCGGGACAATAGAGCATGGCGTGGCAACCACTTCAGATGGCGGTGAGTGTATACATGAAAGTATGCACTGTGATTCTTCAGGTCCCCCCAAATGTGAGCCCAGAATCACCTCATGGATGCCCAAACATCCACACATGCATACAACCCTGGCCATGTCAGTGCCAAACCCAAACACACACACACATCACCAGAGACAAGTGCCACACACAACCATGCATGGATGAGCCACTGAACTGACACATCACCTGCATCCTTACCAATGAAGTCCAAATGCCCACAACTGCATTTTTAACGTATACTGCATTAAGTACATAGAACCGTAACCAATGCCATCCCCCTCTTTGTCCCCGACAGGCTCACATACAGACAATGAGGATACTGGCACTGCATCTCAGGCACCCCCTGCGAGTAAAAAATCAAGGGCACAGGACACAGAGGACACCCCCACGACATCAAGGGGCAAAGGTAGAAGAGTCCACATGCAGAGTGGCAAACATCCGTGGAGCGCCACTGCCAAGATGCAACTGTCTACACCACCAACAACTGCCCCACCTCCTGAGGTGAACCCACCACCACAGATCCCAGCCACAGAGGGCCCACCCTCAGCTGCAACTAGTTCCACTGGAGAGGCGGCAGCCACTGCACCACTCTCAGATGTGGAGGATACAACAGATTTCCACATGGAGATGCACACCCCAACGCCCCCTGGAACTTCTGAGCCATCACCACAGCAGACACCTGGGTCCAGTGTCCCTTGCGAAGACAACATGGGAGGTTTCAGCAGCCACACCACCAGAACGCAACAGTGCCCTCGACCTGGCCAGCATCAGCCAGCGCCAAGAGGACATAACTGTGCTGGCTGGGCAGCATGTGGAGGAGGCTGCCCGTCTCAGGGCGGAGATTACCGAGACAGCCAGGCACTCCAGTGAGGCGATGGAGGCCTGTACAAACAGGCTGTGTGGGGAGATTGTGCAACTTAGGGAGGTCCTCACACGGATAGCGGACGCAATGGTCCGCCAGTTCCCACCAACACCAGGACAGTCAGCCACTTCCTCATCTGCCAGTTCGAGGCAGACAAGCCCCCTCCGCCGCTCCTCACGCATCACCAGGCGCACGTCTAGCCAGCCTCCTAATGCTGGTGGTGGCAATGGCAAATAGGGAATGCATGGTCAAGCTTCCACGTGTATAGCTGGACGACTACATTGTGCCAGACACATAAGGAACTGTTGCGGTGGGGGGGGGGGGGGCGGGAGTTTATTTTTGGGCTGTTGTGGGGGTGGGGGGAGGGTGTTTTTGAGCTGTTGTGGGGGTGGGGGGGAGGGTGTTTTTGGGCTGTTGTGGGGGTGGGGGGGAGGGTGTTTTTGGGCTGTTGTGGGGGGAGAGGGGAAGGGTGTTTTTTGGGCTGTTGTGGGGGGGAGGGTGGTGGGATGTTTGGGGACATGCACTCTTACATCTTTACATTTCTTAATACACTGGTGTTTGATCCATACACAGGCGTGGACTTCTTCATTGTGTATGTGTACTTTATTGGCGACAGGGTCCACTGTGCGCTTCCAAACAGACACCAGTGCATTACTACCCATATCCATTCCTACAAAAAGAAAAAATGTAACTCCGAATATTTGGTTGATCAGATGCTGTCTCACAGCATGTCCCTCCTGGCCATCCCATCTTGCATGACCTGCATCCCTGTCAACTCCGTCCTCATCACCATCATCATCCTCATCAGGTGCTTCTATTTCTACGTCAGAGGGCAGTGGCACATTCCGTCTGATACACATATTGTGCAGCATGACACATGCCATGGTGATCTTGGCCACCTTCTCCATGGCCATACAGGAGAGCGCCACCAGACCTGCTAATGCACCTAAGCCGTGTTTTCAAAAGGCCAAAAGTCTGCTCGATCACGACGCGGGTACGGGTATGTGCACGATTGTAGTCCTCTTCGTGCCTGTTCTGTGGGTTCCGTACAGGGGTAAGCAGCCACCTCTTCAGGGGATAGCCGGCATCACCTGTATAGGGGGACGAATGGGGTCTGGTTACTGTTCACCTCAAGAGCGGCCTGTTCATATCACACAAATTGACTTTGCATTGTGATTGAAGTCCACAATTAACAGCATGCATGCAGAAGATCTGTGTGACTGCAATGTGCAAAGTTCAGCTCGACCCTGCAAGTGAACAAGCCCCATTCATGCCTCCTAAAGTAATTGACATGTCCTGGGTGAGGCCCGATCTTATGTGTCCCTGGGCCCAGGCAGAATTGGTACCACACTGCTAGTGTACTGCCATTCAAACATCTATGTTGCCATGCTGAGAGGCATCACTTCAGTGGTGCTATAGGTGCGTGGTACAATGCTATGGGTAGGGGTGATCCCTTTGCATGCACTCAAGGGCACATTGCATTATTGTGGTTGTGCAGCCCTGATTCTGTATGACTGTCTCGATGGCATGTAGGAGACTTGTGTATTTTGTGGTGTTGAATGTTGTGCAATGTGGATGTGGATGGACGTTTGATGTTTCTAGACCTAGATTTTTCGCTATGTTGTGTAGCTTATACTTGCATGTCGGTTCATCTCAGGTAGATTGCGGCCTTCCCAGATGGACATTGGCGTACATGTGTATGCGCATTTGTCCTACGGACGACAAGCTACACCCAGTTGGAGTATGTATCTCCCCCCCCCCCAATCACACCCAGTTGGAGTATGCATCTCCCCCCCCCCCAATCACACTGCCATGTGCTTGCCCTGCTACTCACCAAGTAGCCACAAACGTTGTCCGGCTTGTCGATCCATGTAGCGTGGGATGGTTGAGTTCCGCAGGACCATTGAATCATGGGTTGATCCGGGAAATCGGGCACAACAATGTGTGATTATCTTGTTTGCGTCACATACCATTTGGACATTGATGGAGTGGAATTGCTTCCTGTTTCGGTAGACAACTTCATTGGGATGTGTGACCACCAATTCCACATGGGTACAGTCGATGGCCCCAATGCAACTTGGGATGCCTGCCAGTGAATAGAAGCCAACTTTGGTGTTTGCAATCTCCTGGGCAGTCTGTGGCATGAATATGTGTTCAGGGGCATGCCTCAGGAGGGCATCAAGTACCTGTTCAGCATGCGTGAGAATACTGGTTGTGAGATGCCATGCATGTGCCCCACTGTATGCTGGTAGGTGCCTGTGGCCAGGAAGTGGAGCACGGGCACCACCTTTAGTAGAGGGGGGATGGCAGTTCTGATGTCTATGAGGCTCACAATGTCATCATGTATCATGTCCACGATGCTGGTGATGGTATCCCGGTCCAGACGGTACAGGGTGTGTATCTGCTCAGGGGTTAGGTTAAATGGACTGGCTCTAATCCTGGGGATTGGTGGCTGCCACTGTGGTATGACTAGGTGCCGTGGTGGTGCTTGCTGTGCCGGTCTTGCCCTCCTCCTGCTCCTCCTGCGTCTCCTCTGTGCTGCCTGTTGTTGTTGCTGCTGCTGCACTGCAATCATGTCCTCCAGTCCATGTAATGCTGCTAGTATTGGGACCATCTTGGTGTGGGAAGGGGTGTGTGAAGGGGTGTGGTGTGCTACTTTTGTGCTGCCACAGTCTCCATTGCCTCCACCTGTGCTGATTGTGTCCACCTGTGGCAGGTGGGAACACTGCTCCGTTCTCTTAACGGGTGGTTTACGATGCCGGTATTAGCGGCATGGCTGTAAGGGATTTTGGGGGCTTTACCATGCCGCTATTGGCATGTCCGCTTGGCTTGTGATGGTGTGCTATTAGCGGCATGGCGTTATTTACGGGATGGAGGGTCGCGCGCACGCGGACTGGCCGCTATTAGTGGCACCGTACTTAGTGGTGCCGCTAATAGCGTTGAGCCGGGTCGTAATTGGCATGGGGATTTAACATTACCGGTAACGTTAAATCCCTACCGCCTACCGTGTAATGAGGCCCCATACCTAGCATTAAGAACCCATATAAGAGAAAACTTGACAAAAACAAAAAGGAAAAAAGGAACAAGAACCAGCATTATTGACTAATGAATTGCAAGATTTTCAAGGTTGTAATCAATAGCTTGTTCTAAGACACTATAGTGGGCACAATCCGTGTGGTAGGCACCCGCCCGTACCCACTTTTGTATATGCCTGTTCCCAAGTTGTGAAGCAAAATACAAACTGAAATGGTGGTTTTCAAAGTTCCAACTTAAACCATCAGTTCATGCCTAGGTCGACGGCTCCTGAACCTTTGTGTGAGCCCCCTAGAGACCACATGAAAAGGAAATTATTATTCTTCGTGAACTCTTCTCTAAACCTGTAAGGACACCCCACAAGATGCCTCTATTCAAGAAGGGCATCTATAGCCAACAAAACTTTGAGCTCCTCATGTTTGCAAATTCAAAGTGGCCCTCTATATCAAAATATAATCATACTGTGGCCCCTTTCACCATCTGCACCTTACATCCTTCGGCGTAGGGCTTTGTGACCGATCATCCGAAGGGGTGATCTTCATTCCGGAGTCAATGTCTCCCCCTCTTCTCCACACATTATTTCTTGGCCTCCTCTTCAGAGCGGATTGCATAGGCGCGGTTATGATATTCAAAGAGCAGCTTGCATGGAAACCCCCATCGATAGCGAATCTTCCTCTCCTGAAGCCACGTTGTGACCTTCTGAAGCCGCCTACGATCTGCAAGAGTAGAAGAGGAGAGATCCTGGAAGAGGATCAATGTGGAGTTCCGGAATTTCACCGGTTCTGCCTTACATGCAGCCGCCATGATTCTCTCTTTTTGATGGAAGAAATGAACTCTAGTGAGAACATCTGGCAAGAGGTCTTTCCTTTGTTGAATAGCAGAGTAAATTCGATGAGTCCTATCCAGGATCAGATCGTCTGTTTCTTCTAGTCCTAGAAGGCATCTGAAAAGAGCCCCAACATACTCCGGGAGGTCATGATCAGATACCTGCCTGGAAATTCTGCACAACCGAATATTGTTCCTTCTAGATCGATTTTCCTGATCCACTTGCTTCGCCCATAACTCCTCCAAGCGGTCTTCCATGTTTTGCCTTCTTCTGGAGAGTTCCTCATAATCATCCCTTTGTTCGCAGGTCATATTTTCCAATTCATTAACTCTGTCATCCAGGCCTTTCAAATGGTAGTCCATTACTGCAATGGATTGCGCCAAAGAGTCTCTGGAAGACTTTATTTCAGATTTTATTTCTTGTGTGATATCCATTTTTAAGGCTCTCATACCTTCCTCGAAGTATTGTTTGGAGAGGGTAGGCTCCATGGAGGATTCCACTTCTGGTGGGAGTGTATATCTGCTTTTGTCGCTTGCATTGCCTGCTCCCCGGGACCACCAGATGTCAAGTATGCTGGGATTCCGCCCCTCTTGTGCTTTTGTGCGGATTTGGGCATTACCAAACCAGATGATCATGCCAACTCACACCGAGTTCCCAAGCAAGTGCTGTCTCGAGGAAGAGCGCGCCAGTGTTCGAGGAGTGCTAGCTATAATTTCCTAGTTTGGTCCCAAGTCCAGCTACACATACACAGCGTTTCTCCTTGGATCGGCGTCAGATGCTGCCCACTGCCTTATTCATTTGAAGAGGGAAGGCCAGGTGTGCAGGAGCTGCTGCCACTGCTAACCCGCCTAGGTAGCTCACACAAGCCACGGCCGCCAGTCAGTATTAGTGCGCATTTTAGCCCGTTCCCTCCTGGATCATTTCAAATTTCGCCTCCTGCTTCCTTGCAATTGCCCTTAGTGGTATATGTATTATGAGTAGGAGCAGGACCGTGCCCACCACATCCAGAAATCCTCCGGGAGAAGTCACACCACACCCGCTGAAGGTTACCTTTGCCAGACCTCTTTTCCGGCCTGCCTTAGTTGCTCGCTCGCTCCTTCAGCCGAGCGCAGGGGCAGAATATGTACACACGCGGGGTTTTCAGTCCCGCTAATGATCAGTCCTCCAAGGAGTCCACTCGTCTAGCCGGGTATGGTGCAGGATATGCACCCATGTGAGGATTTTCGGATCCCAGGGACCACACCGCACCTCGCTCTGCCACCAGCCGCGGCTCACCGGCGCTTCCTTTGATGATGACAGCAGCTCCCAGAGGGATTGCGGCGTTTGCCCATGCAATCCCGCAACACTTCCCGGCCAGTGTTGCCGTGGCACCAGGAGCCTCTTGCCTCTTCCTTTCCCTTATAAGCACCAGTTTTCATGGGTGCCCCCATGCCACACAGGTCCACCGTTGCTCTCGCCTCACTAGTTCCGCCGTTGAGCAGTGCCGCCCGCCATTTTGTACACAGCGGCTCTGGCAATCACATGGAAAATGCTGGCGTAGCGCAAACAAGTCCACTGCTAACTCCGCGCAATGTGGTTGCTTCACCTTCCGACCACCATTTCTGCCAAATTTCCATCGTTCAAAGCGCCATAAGTGGTAGGAACAGACGCCTTGACACAGAGCCTACAGCAGAGCCTACAGCAGCTGCTGCCGCATGGCACGCTGCCTAGCCACGCCCCCGCTCTCAATAAGTCTTAAGTCAATATACAAAGTATTGTGCCAAAATGCAGCCGTTTCGTGTTTTTATTCTTCGGAGTGCATTTCCAGTGGCATACAGCCGTACCTGAACCGTGGTATGATTGAGAAGCTCAATTATCCATGCTAGTTACTCCACCCAATGCTTCGATGTAAAGTTCCCAATCCTGGGCAGTAACAGCAGTAGCCGCCAATTTCCTTGCTGATCCCGGCCCTTTTGCAATGGATAGCCAGACATTCTTAGTATTTTTTCTTTTAGTGGCTGTAGAGACAAGACTTGAATCTTGAGTAAGAGTAGTTAACTGCAGGGTGAACACAGAAACAAAGAACCCAATCTCAATACAATCCAAGAGCTGTGTTACCCAACCCCATCCCCAGTACAACCACTTGTATAGGTTTTCTAAAACACTGATTCTAATGCAACCAATGGACATTTTTTATGACTTCATTATGGAGGATTTCACCTCTTCCAATGAACACAATAGACCACTTTGAGGAGACGGACAATCATTGGTTCTCCAAGGTTACTCCTGTACCCATCAAGAGAAATAAGCGTAGATGTGTATGAAATTTTCAATTAAAGCATACACTCATCACAAGTTGTTTGAAGCAGTTTCACCTGAAACAAACATCCTCTGGCAAGGGAAGCAAGGCTATAGAAACTTTGCTGAGGCTGCATAAAGCAAGCATGCCAGTAAAAGGGGGGGCCACCCGTTTTAGTGAGATGTTTCAAGCCTCCATTCTGATAACAAACAAATCTTAAATTCAAATTGGAGTTTCTCGAACTATACCAGGCGAGTGAACAAAATATAAAGCCTAGTTCTCTTATATCAGCATATTTTTTCATTTTCATTTGAAACCGGGACCACCCATCACATGGGGGACATACTCTCATGAATCATACCCCCTCTTTGTCCCTTTGGCGCAGATGGAAGAGAATGAGAGTGGGAGGTTTACATCCTGCTTCCAAGATGGTGCTACTCTGTCCCCTTTTTGAAAATCACCTTCAGCGGACTAGACATTTTTCAAGATGGCGACCGACCGACTAAGCCAGAAACATTGAGACAGCCGTATAAAGCAGACTGCTGCGGTCAGCCCTCCTTGTCACTTCTTTATAGAAATGCCACGCTCCTGTAAGTATTCATAATCTTTCTTGCTATCCTAATCCTTCTCTGTTTATTCTGTATTCCCCCTTCCCATCTCCACTTGCTGCTGTCGCTATCTTTTTTGTTTTCCATCTGTTGTCATCTATTCCGACAGGGGACGTCAGGACTGTACCTTCCACCCTTTGCCCTGATCCTTTCCCGGCTTGTGCAACACATTCACCATTCTTCCTGCAACATTCTTTACCATTGCCCCTGTTCAGATGTGTTTTCTGCATGGGACGTCATGACTCCTTCCTTTGAATCTGTGTGATATTATTCTAGAATCTACATTTTCCAAACTACCCTGTGGTGTTTTTTTCCCTTCGTTTTCCCCATTTCGTACTTGTTCCTTTCTTCGCAGGATGTCAGGGTCCCCACTTGTGCTCGTACTGCTTATGCGAGTGATTAGGAATCTCGCTTTGTTTCAAACTTCTACTTTCACTTTTTACGCACTACACCAGATCTCTCTTCCTACGAGGGACATCAGATCCTTTGTTCGCCAGCACCAAGAGACCACACCATCCCTGCTGATATCCTGTCCCGCAATTGGGTTTTCTTTCCTAGGAAGGTTTCCCGGATTTCACTCTGGTCACTGGTTATATAATGCACGACCTGTGGGGGGTGAGGGAGGCTTTCTGTTATCGTTATTTTACAGAAGCTTCAGCAACCATCCATTTGTATTGTCTTTGTATAGCAGAGTGTTTTGAGAATTGACAGCTTCTTCGCGGTGAGAGATGGCAACAGCAGGTTGGTGGGGAATCAGCAGGGCTCTGGAGATGCCAGCAACCTTTCCAAGGATGAGGCGGTAGGGTGCCTGTCAAAAGCTACAATTCAGATCCAGCCAGGTGCAGGTTAAGTGTAGAACCGGCAACTATTCAGATGTTCAAAGATTGATGGATGCAGACTGGTTGGTGCCACCGCTCCAGAAGAAGGCGGCGCCGGATTCAGATCTTCCCAATCAAGTTGGTTCAGAATGGCCAATGCTGGCCACAGCAGCAGGTCTCTGGTGGTCCTTTGGCTTCAGATTCTTGGATCGTGTGGTCAAAGATCTCGAATGGCTCCAGGTCCTGTGCTTTGGTCTACATTTCAGGGTTGGGGATTCCCCAAGGAGCCTATGCAAGGGAATGCAACACTCATAACAGGTGGAGGCTGTCCAATCAGACACCCTGCGACCTCACATTCTGCCCAGCAATCAAGCATACCCTGACTGAAGTGTGGATTGGAACCAGACTGTCCCAAATCACTCACAGAAAGCACTGCTCGGTAGCACAGAGCTGGACTGACGTGAACGCGCATGTTCTTGTTTGTTGTAAAAATAAAGGTTAAAAACAAAGGGAGACGCATTCCCTGTGCTGATAGTCATAGGGGCTGACCAATGCACCCCAAACAAATGAGAGTTGGTAAATGATGCAAAAAAAGTTCACACTTGCCAAAAAAAACAGTAAAGATCTAGACAAAAATCAGGTATGCTGGGGGACTAAACTGAAGTCAATGGAGGAAAGTTACAAAAAGTAAAACCTTATGAAAGCAATTTCCCACTACATTTTTGGACAGTGAAAGGTTTAATACATATTTGTGCACAGAACGATAAGAAGGGACAATGAATAAATGATGCCTTGAATTCTTTACTGAACAGTGGAGAGTTTGTAAGTGGGTTGTTAAATCTTCTACAACTAATTATCATATACAGTAGCATACCTGTAACTGGCAGTACAAGCATATGTTATTTCCCCAGGATATAAAACTTGTCAGGAAATGGTGAAAAGTGTAATTCGTAGAGCTAAGATATTACCTGCGTTTGCAAAACCGTGATGAGCTGATCTTTCTCTTCTAGTGATGCATCAAATTCCTCCTGAAGATGCTTCTTGGCCTGCTGATCCATTTGAAGTTCCTAAATGACAGATCCAAATGTATAGATGTTGAGAACTTGATCAGTTTAAGATTTTCTTAAAATGCACTTAGAACCATGACGGACAGTCTTTGGCCAATTAACAGACCACCATGGACATCGAAGAGAAGGAACAACACAGCAGAATGATCCCAAAAAAAAAAGATAAGTTGCCTATCGAAAATACCTGAATTAATCTATCAATGCTGGAATACTAGGCAACCAAACCTCAGACAGATATGGTTTCTGATTAAAAATGGCATTTCATCATATTAGATCAGAGGAGTGCCTTTGAAGGATTCTACACACGTTTCACTGTATTTTACTCTGTTGAGGACAAGGAGAAATCATTGTCTTGCCTTCGTGACTATTAGCTGCTATTAAGGGCTTTCATGCAGGCGCTCGAACTATTTTTTTTAATATATTTATTTTTGACTTTTTACTGCATCAGATAAACAATGCTCCAACAGGGAGCCTCACAATACAAATCCCAACAGCAATTCCCCCACCCTTCCGCCCCCTACCCCACGTGTCCACTGTAACTTTAGTTGCCTCTATCCTTTGTCTGATTTGGAAGGAATGCTTTCCGCGTTGCCCTTGCGTTCTCTTATCCCATGGCCCTTCCTTCTAGGGGCTCGGATTGTCCGAGTCAGAAGCTTCAGCGTTGTTCATCAGATAAGTTATGTATGGCCCCCAGATGTCGGGAAGGCGCGCATGCAAAGGCAACGTTCAAATAAATTCGGTGTCCATATCTTGGCAATATGTTATATCCCTTTCCAAGTCTACAATCTTGGGGAGTGGGCCGCGACCCCACGACATAGCAATTCTTCTTCGTGCTAGCACCATGAGGAGTGGTGCCAACTTGCGTGACACTGGCTGTAGATATTTAGTGAGACCAAGGAGCGGTCCCAGCGGTAAGGGGGTCACCTGCTCACCTATAATGTCAGATGTTATTTGTATAACGGAAGTCCAGAAGCGTTGAATGCCAGGACAGCCCCATGCCAGGTGGAGAAAATCAGCGTTGGCAAATGCGCATCTCTCGCAATGGGCTGACGCTTCTGGATGGTGTCTATGTTTCCTGACTGGGGTGTAGTATGTTTAGTGTACAAAGTTAAAGTGTATTAGCTTATATCGAGAATTTAGCGCTACCTTTTGAGTCGGTCGAAGAATATAAGACCAGTCTTCCTCATTAATCGGTTCTTGGATAGCCGATTCCCACTTTCGTTGCACTTTAGGATGAAGTTTCCGGGTGTCCCTTAACAGAGTTTTGTACAGAGTTGACACCAGTCTACCTTCACCTTGTGCTAAAATTGTGCTATGTAACAGATCCCACGTAGGGGGTTGCTTAGGGAATGTGGGGAATAACCCCTGTAGGGTGTGACGGAGTCTAAAGTAGAGAAAGACATCCAGGGATGTGTTCCCTCCTCTGTCTTTAGCCATTTGAGGGGTTAGAAAGGTGCCCTCTGGGAAGAGGTCTCCCAGCGATTGTATCCCTATTTTATCTATCCATATCAGGAATACTCTTTCATTCGTGAGGGGGATGCAGGGGATGAATTTTATCGGTAACAGGGGGGGAAATCGTATAGCCACTCCGTATTCGCTAGCGATCTTCTTCCATATCGCATATGTGGATAGGACTGTGTTTAGCGTTTTATGTGGCAAGGGAGCGTGGCTTATTATGACTGCAGCTAACAGATCGGGGGAGGCTAGGGCTCGTTCCACTTGTACATGTGGTCTGATGTAGTGGGTTGAATACCAGTGGCTTAGGAATTGGGCTTGGGCCGCCCAGTAGTATTTCTCTATATCGGGGAGAGCCAGGCCTCCGCTTGATATCGGTAGTGTAAGTGTGTTGTACGCTACCCGCGCTGGTTTCCCCGCCCATAGCAACTCTAGGATCATGCTCTTGATTTTTGATAAGGATTTGGGGAGGAGTAGCGGGATATTTGTGAAGAGATAAAGAAGTTTAGGGAAGATAACCATTTTTGTCAGTGAGGTCCTGCCCCAGAGCGTCAGTGGTAGAGATTTCCATCTCTGGATACGTTCTTGTAGAAACTGCAGTGTAGTTACATAATTGTCTCTAAATATCTCGTGATGGCTTCGTGACATATTGATCCCCAGATAGCGCACCTTCGAGTTTTCCCATTTAAACACGTGGTCATCTGCAAACTCCGACGTGCAGGAGGTCAGGGGGAACACTATTGATTTGGAGTGGTTGGTTTTGAGGCCTGACATTAACCCGAATTTTATCATCTCTCGCATTACAGGGTTGAGATTGGTTTGGGGGTCACTGACAAACAACATGACGTCGTCAGCATATAGAGAGACGGTTAATCTGTGAGGACCCAGCTTTAACCCTCGACATAGCTGCTCGGCTCTCAGCCTCGAGGCCAGGGGTTCGATCACTAGGGCAAAGATAAGGGCTGAGAGTGGACAACCCTGTCTCGTTCTGCGCTCCAGTGTGATCCCTGTGGATCTGGTATTCCCTAGTGTGATGTATGAGCGTGGTTCGTTATATAACAGAGCTACTCGTTTCAGGAAGAAGTTACCCAGACCCATCTGCCTTAGTGTTGCGAACATGAAGGGCCACTCTACTGAATCAAAAGCCTTCTCGGCATCTAACAGAACTGCTATTGCCTTTTGCGTCGGGTCCAGGGCCTCAATGACGCCAAATAGTCTCCTGATGCCATAAGTTGTACTACGCCTTGGGATGAACCCAGCTTGGTCGCCCAGCACCAGAGCCGGCATCAAGGGAAGTAATCCGGGCGCCAGAATTTTGGCTAGGATTTTGTTGTCTAAATTAATTAAGGAGATCGGCCTGTACGATGCGCAATTTTCTGTAGGTTTGCAAGCTTTGTGCAACATCATTACGTTAGCCTCACGCATCGTGGGAGGGAGTTTCCCTCGCTCCACCGCTTCCCCATAGACTTGAAGAAGAAGGGGGGGCCACCATTTCCGCGTGTGCTTTATAGAACTCACCATTGAGTCCATCAGGTCTGGGGGCTTTAGTGTTAGGCAAAGATTTTATTGCTGCCTGAATTTCTTCGAGTGATATGGGCGCGTTCAAGGGTTTGCGCAGGTCGACTCACCCAATATAGTTCAGTGTCATTGAGGTACTCTTGTATCGTGTTGGGGTCTGAAGCACCTTTTGAGCTATACAGATTTTGATAGAATTCTCGGAATGCGTTGGAGATCTCTTCTTCTGTATAAACCTTCTGACCTTGCGCATCCTTGATATATTCAATGCGGGATGGAACTTTATCGATCGTTAGTAGCCGGGCCAGTAGTGCACCTGGTTTTTGCCCTTCTCCGTACTGCCTGATCTGTTGCCTGCGACCAAGGAATTTCAATTCTCGGTCTGCTGTCTCTTTGAACTTCAAGAGTTCATCTTTGAGCTCGGCTTGAGTGCGTGGATGTGGGGCATTGGAGAATTTGTGCTCTAGTTCCTTCAGACGAAGCTCATTACTGAATAATTCCCCACGGATCAATTTCAATAAACTATTTTCTTTTGCCAGGCAAATTCCTCGTACATAGCACTTGAGCGTTTCCCAGATGGTACATGCCGATTCGACTGAGTCTTGGTTGATTTCCAGGAAAGAGACTATTTCTTGTCGCAGTTCTGCTGCAAATACGGCGTCTGTGAGTGAACCGGGTTTGAACCACCAATTGAGGCCAGGTACTGCGATGCCCGCCAGGGTAACCTCTAGCACAACCATTGAATGATTGGAGTAAGATCTTGGTAGGATTTGGCACACTCCCCATTTGAATGGGCTATGGGAGGATGCCAGGATATAATCGATCCTGGAACTGGTATTGTGCACGTCTGATCGGAAGGTGTAGTCCCTGCTGTCTTGATTGTGTCTTCTCCACATGTCAGATAGGTTAAAGGTCTGACAAATCTCTCGAACCTGAGCACTGGCCTTGGATGGGCTTCCCGATGTATTATGTGATTTGTCGAGCCTGGGATCGAGTGGAGTATTGAGGTCCGCACCCCACACCACAGTCGTCGCGTTGGTCACGGCTAGATGGGTCATTACCCAGTTGAAATTATCAGGTCCATCTGTGTTCGGTGCGTACGAGTTCACAATCACTACCTCTTTCCCCGCGATTATTCCTTTTACCATTAGGGCCCTCCCCTCAGTGTCTTTCTTTGACTCAATAAAGCTGAAATTAGTTCTCTTGTCAATCAGGATCGCGACACCTGTGGCGAATGAAGAGTAGGACGAGAAGTACCGATGGCATCCCCATGATTTTGCCCAGTGTTGTTCTGACGAGGGCAGCAGATGAGTCTCTTGAAGTATCGCTATGTTAATTTTGTGTCTTCGAAGATATTGGAGAACTCTCCTCATTTTCGTAGACTGGTTACTGCCACGTATGTTCCAGGTGGCGATCTTCAACATTGCCAATGCCATTTAGAGGGGTCAATGTAATCATGTCGAGCCGGGACTCGCGGGTTTGACTGGAGCCGCATTCCATAGAGGAAATGGGAGGACTTGACAGTTGTTAGGTAGGTAGTTCTTCGTGTGACTGTTGTGGAACGGGGGTATGCGGGTTGTGGCGGTTTTGCTGAACTAACTTCCCTCCCCTGCACGGGCAACCCCCAACTGGCCCGTGATGAACAATCCCCATGTTAACAGTACAACTAGCATTGCTGTGCTCGGGGCGCAGGTGGCCCTCCAAGAGGAGGCTGGCTCCCTTCTTCGGATGTAATATTGATCTGTGGTGGTAGTTTCTAAACAACCACAAAGCCTCCTGCCAACGCTTTGGGTATCCTATGGGTGAATTTTACGGCGGGTTTCTTCTTGGTCTGTCGCCCCTTTGCGGTCTTCCGTTAAGTGTGGCGGGTCTATAGCCGGAGCGATCTAGGTAGTCGCTGGTCTCCTCTGGGGTGTTAAAGAACTGAGTCCTGCCCTCGTGTTGAATACGGAGTTTGGCCGGGAAGAGCATGGAATATTGGATCTGGTTCTCTTGTAACCTGCGCTTCACTGATGTAAACGATCTTGTTTGCACTTGGACTGCTTGGGAGAAGTCTGGGAAAAACTGGATCTTGTCGCCATCGTATTGGAGATCCCCTTTTTCCCTAGCCGCCCTTAGAATAGCATCTCGATCCTTATAGTTGAGCAATCTCGCTATGATTGGGCGAGAATTTTCCCCCGGGATCGGTCTGGCGTTGGGAACTCGATGAGCTCTCTCCACGACAAACAGTTTGGACAGGATCTCTGTACCAAAGAGGTCTATACATAACTTTTCCACGTAGTCTTCCATTTTCGCGGTAAGTTGTTGTTCCCTAACTCCCACGATCCTGATGTTGTTGCGCCGAGAGCGGCCTTCCAAATCCTCGTTCTTTGCGTTTACTGCTTTCATTTGCACTTCCAGGGAGGCCACTCTGGATGTCAGGGCCACTGCACCATCGTCGAGGTCAGACATTCTCTGCTCGACTGTGTCCAGTCTGTCAACGTGTTTGTCCAGCCGGTGCTGGAGTAGGTTGACTTTGGAGGAGAGTGCGTCGAGTTTGCTTCCTAAACCTCCAATCCCGGCCTTAAGTTCAAGGAGGATTTCCCTGATGTCAAACCCGTGGGCCTCCTCTTCATCCTGGTCTGCAACCTGGATGGGAGACTGCGCTCTGCTGTTCGAGGAGTTTGCTTTGGCCGTGGAGCTACTCTCGAAGTTCAGCTTTTTTTGAGATCTGTCCAGTTTTCTTCGAGGTCGCCATTGGTGCCTGCATTGTGGGAGCCAGAGAGCAGAAGGAGGCAGGTCAGGGGTCCAGGGGCGCCCGGCTTGTCGTTTCTCCAGCGGCGTGTGTCCTTTCTGGGGAAGCGCGTTATTGAAAGGGCTTCATGAGGAGTTCAGAGTAGTTGCTTTGAAGGCTAGGCGGGGTGGCGTGTCTTTTTCGCGTCTCGAGTTCAGCAGGGATGTTGGGTTCGCCTGCCGTTCTTCTGTGGATGGTGGCAACCGTCTGATCTCGGCTGTTACTGTGTGGGTCTGCCGAGAAGGGCGTCTGCAAGATGTCCCAGAGCACACCACCTAGATTTTGGCTGCCCGCTGTGATTTTCAGTCAGGGGCGCACCCCCCCGGGTCGTTGCAGCGCTGTAAGTCTTCCCGTTGGGCAGGTTCGGGCCGTTTGGCCACAGTCCGTGCTGTATATTATGCTTCCTCGAGTTCCAGCAGTGTTTCACACGCTGGATGCCACTCGGAAATGTCGGGGATTCACATGGGGTCTCTTTTGCGAGTGAGTGCTTGTGAAGGCGCTCGGGGCGTACGTGTCCGGACACCTACAATGTTCAGATTCGACGTGGCCGAGTGGTGTGGTTTTGAAATCTCCGGTTCAACAAGGGCGCTGGGTTTGCCCGCCGTTCCTCCGTGGGCGTTATATACAGCTTGCTATCGGCTGAGCAGCGCGCTCGCAGGGGGCCCCGGGTCGCACCGCCCTGAATATGGCTTTCCGCTGTGTTGTTTACTGTTCATGCAGACCTGGACTCGAGGATCCCCGCGCTCTTGTGCTTTTCCATAAACTAAATGTCACTCGGGAGAGCCGGGGATCCACATGGGATCTTTCACGCGTGCGAGTGCACGCGAGGGTGCGCGGGGCGCACGTACCTGTTCTTCGGCGGTGTTCGGAGAAGCCTCCGGTGCGGCCCGCTCGCCCGCGTTGGTTTCCCAGGTCTCTGCAGGATTTTCCTTCGTCCCGGCAACTCCGCGCCCGCTGATTCCCCGGAGGGCCAGTGCACCGGCGGGGCTCAGCCGGCGCCGCCCGATCGACTCACTCGGGTCGCAGGCCCGCTCCGCCGCCAGCAGTCTTCCTCGCGCGGGCTCCTCCGTGCCTGGCCTGTGGCTGTGCTCCGCTCGCACAGGGATGAGGGGGGGGAGGGGGAGAGCTCTTCACCGTCGAGGGACCGGGACTTGGCGTCCGAGGGTCGGCGGATGAAATACCGCGTTCTGAGCGGATTCGCCTTGTCTACAAACAGGAGGCGGCTGCGGACAATTTGCGCACCGCAGATGCTTCGATTAGTCAGGATTTTAGGGGAGCTCCACGGAGCTCACAGGGAGGCCGCCATCTTGGACGGCTCTCTAGCGCCCTCTCAGGCGCTCAAACTATGAAAACAGTTATTCCAGTTGACAATTTTGGGAAATTATTAAGTCTCACTGTGAGTAGTAGTTTTTTGTTTTAACAAAAAATAGTTGTTAAGGAAAGTTGCAAAACACAATGAACTGCCACCCTGTGCTGCCAAATGGTCAGTATGATACCTGAAGACACTGATGTGGCACCAGCTGTCTCGGATTTCCATTGGTAAGTTCCATTTCCAACAGCTGGCTTTAAAGGAATGCACCCACGCCCTTTCTTGATGAATCATCAATACACCAATCCACACCTCATAGCGATGTATTATAATTTTGTTTTCTACCGAGAATCACTTACATTTCGATGCACTGGTCACTGCGACCCACCCCTTGTAATCCACAGCATCTTGTGTCAATGGAAAGTCTGACCTCAGAGAGTTAGGTTTGATTGCTCTGGTGGTGCAAACCTGGGCATATGCTGAAGATGCCTGCTGGCGCCGGAGCAAAACGTACTCTCAACTCCTTTACGCAATCACGGGTCACCATGGAAAAATGGAAGACCTTTATGTCTGCAATACACATGGTGGGGTGGTCAATAAAGGTCCCAATGAGAAAGAGGGGATCATATTGGTGACATGGGGAGGTAGGGGGGGGCAGTAATGCTGATGCAAGGTTACGATTTAACATGTATTTAGTGTAGCGAATGGGACATGTGTTACCTTTGGTGTTACTTTGTGTTTAAGTTGATACATTTTAGATTTACACGTGCACAGGAAGATAAATGTCAAAACGTCTGATGAAATATAAACATAATATAGGTATGGTGTGCCACGTAAACCCATAGACGTTGAGCAGCGAGGAGCTCCACATGCGCATGCAAGAAAGGAGATTTGAAATGAAGAAAAACACTGTAGAGGATGTGGCAGGTATTCTTTGAAAATTTAATTTTATTGAAGATAACATTTTCAATCCAAACAGCTTGTTACATATCATGCCGAAGAGACATATAAACACACTCGGTGTAGTCTTTTACCGCTTTGGGCAGTCTCAATAATCCAGGCATCAAATATACATACATGAAGTAACTGCAAACGTGTCTCAGGGAATTTCAAACATTCGACACTTCTGTTTTTAACACCCAACTTTCCCTTCCCCACCTACCCATTTCGTCCCTCTCCCCACTCAACACTAATACAACTTGAAACTGCAACACAATATTCATTGCATGTTGCTCAGGTTGCTTCTCCATAGGCAAGTGACACATTGTTTCAGTGTGGCTCTTGGTTCGCTGCAATTTTATTTGGAATGTTTGATTTTTGGAGGCCCGCACCAAACACTCTACGAACATGTCAGGTCTCATCTAATTTGAATATCTTGAACTTCCTGCTATTAATATCTCAGCCCTCTACAACTCTAAAAAGGGGAGCCATGCTATATCTATGTGGGAATGAGTCTCTAACAGTGCTGCAGTAAGGCTTTCCATGTCGTATTTCGTGTGCTTTGCGCAGCCATTCGATTTTCATAGGGACAAAACTTCTTTTCCAATTAATTGTGAGACATACTCGGGCTTCTAGGAGTACGTTCCTGGGCATACGCGACAGTACAGTATGGCACCCTTCTTCTGATTCCACTCCAAACAATATCAACAGTGGCGCTAGCTCTCTTCATATCCCATCTATTCTGTGTATCCAGCCCAACGCTTCTTTCTAGTAATGTTGAATCGTGGGGCAGCTCCACCATTGGTGCCAATAATCTCTGTCCATTGTGCAACCTCTCCATCAGTAAGGGCTCACCTCTGGGAATATTTCTGCTAGCCTCTGGGGTGGGGGGGGGAGCCATTGCAATAACAATCTACAGTTGTGCATTTTGTATTGGACTGAGATAGTGGAGGACCACACTGCCCTGTAAATTGAGTTGGTTTCCAGACCCAGGTCCCTTTCCATACGTATTTGTGAGGGTGGCACGGTTAAATGCCCTCCAACCATTAATGCAGCACAAAGTTCTGCGATAGGACCTCTGGAGCCTTGATGTCTGTCTAATGTGCGTTCAAAAAGAGTAAGCAATACGCTTTTCAATTGTAAAAACATCCACGACTGTATTGTGGAGCCCTGCTGGGCTTGCTCAAGCTCTTCCTTTGTTAGAAATTTGCCATCTAGCCACATTTTCCCCAATCTTATTAACCCTTGCTCATATTGAGGTTGATAACGAATGGGGTCAACTATAAGATCCCTAATGGGAGGAGCCCAGAGGCAGATGAGTGGTGACGGCCAGGATGTGATCCCCTCCATATTGCTGATTTCCGCCACAGAGACCAAAGAACAGAGAACTGGGTGTTCCCGCACCTTCCATGGTAAAAGTCTCTCGGGGACCCATAACCATTCCACTAACGTAACTGGAACAAGAAGCCCATTCTCTAGGTGTACCCACTGTTTCGAAGATGATTTAAAAGTATGAATAATTACACAGCCCTCTTTTTTGTTTACTAATTTTTATTATTTTTCACAGTTGGAGTAACAACATCACATGAAAATAATTCACAGTTGCTTTAGCGATAGCTAATAATCAAGCCTGTTCAATTCCCCCCTTTCACTCCCACCTGGCATTCAATGTTTCTCATCACCCACCACCCCTTCACGTCCTATTGTCTTTGTGCCGACCCAATAAGGTCTCACCAGACGTGGCTTGAAGGTCAGGGCTGGGAATTTTTGGTCGAATTCAAGTAATGCCGACCACACTGCCTGGAAGTAAAGCAACGTTCCTTCCTTTGCATCCTGCAGATGATATTGTTTCGGCCACTAGAACATCCCAGACCTTGATACACCAACGTCCCAAGTCCAGGCCCTCCACCGTTTTCCAGCACCAGGCCGTGGTGATATGTGCTGCCAGCAACAGGTGGATTATTAACTTTGCTTGGCCCCCCAGACTTTGGGTATATCTTGACACATGGAGCACCCAACAGGATAGTTTTCGGGAACAGCGATAGGCGGCTACCCGTGATGATATGAATCAATTGTATTACGTTCTCCCTAAAGGTGCGTATCAGGGGACACTCCCACTACATATAGAAATACAAAGCCTGGGCTCCACACTTTCGCCAACAAGTAGGGGGGGGGGGGGACAAGGCTTGGAAGTGGTGAATTTGTACTGGTGGAAAGTACCACCGGAATAGCAATTTCAACACACACTTTTTTTGTCACACATTTAGAAGAGGCGCAAGCTCTAGCCCATATTTCCAACCAGGATACATCATCTAGATGTGAGCCTAAGTTCGTCTCCCAGCGAGCCATATATTCCCGGCGACACAGAGACAAGAGGTCTTCACGCATCAGTCTATATAGATTCGAGATCCCCCCCTTATATGTGTCGTCCCCCATTTTAAGTTCCAATGGGCTCAGGGGTCAGGTGGCTCTCGCTTTTATATTGGGGTGTGTAATTCTAAAAGAAACTTTCCTTCTTGAGAGTTTAAACTCTTTTTTACATAGTTCAAATGTGAGTGGTTGACCCTCCTCGAATAACTGACCCAATGTACGCAGGCATCCTCCTTTCCAGCTCCCAAATGCACTGGATGGGATGCCCGGAGCAAAGTCAGGATTACTGAAGACCGGAGAGAGTGAACCTATGCACCTAGCATCCTTCATCCTCAGGAGAACCCCATACCATACCTTCAGAGTGAGTTTTGTCGATAACAGCAGGTGAGGCCATTGCTTCCGTGACGAATGAGGGATAAAGGGTAAGAAGCGCAGGAGTAGGGGACAATGCACCTGTTCTATCTCCAGCCACCTTGGGGTCGGAGGCTCAGCCGACCACGTGGGCAAATGGGTTAGTTGGGCTGCTTCGCCATACTTCAGCATGTTTGGGACACCCAAGACTCCCAATCCGAAGCCCCCCATCATTACCCCCTTCGGTATCCTGGACTTTTTCCCCTGCCAAAAAAAGCCCAGCAGTTAACGTTGCAGCCTTTCTAAAATAGGCTTTGGAAACTCCACTGGGAGGAATGCACAACAATCATCTTTATGGCATTGTTCCAGATCCTGTTCTAGTGTTTTAAACAGGGTGGGAAGTTAGCCCCATGCAGGTCTTTCGGAGCGGCCGTTAGGCGCACCCCTAGATATGCTATAGCAGACATGTCCCAGCAGATCGGGCAGATGCCACAGATGTTGTGAGCCGCCGACCCCCAGTGCAGCTGATTTCCCAAAATTAATGTCGAACCCCGCTACTTGACCAAACGCTCTGAGTTCCCCCAATGCTGCCTGCAAAGAGGGGATGATGTTGGTAATAGATAAGAGCACATCATCCGCATATAATAAGATCTTATGAGGAGAGACTTGTATAGCTGGGCCCTGGATTGTCTCATTCCTCTGTATATGTTGAGCCATTGGTTCCATAATGAGTGCGAATAGAAGGGGTGAAAGTGGGCATCCCTGTCGTGTGTCGCATATGAGGGGGATCGGAGGTGAGTGCTCCCTGTTGACCTGGAGTGAGGTATTTGTGGTGTAATAGTTGGCAGCTATCGCTCTCCTGAACTGGGGGCCAAAAGTGAATGCTTCCAGTGTCAGGTGCATAAAAGAGCAATCTACCCTATCAAACGCTTTTGTAGCGTCCAGGGCGAGAAAGGCAAATTTATCATTAAAAGTGGCCCAATCAACCAGATTCACCGCCCTCCTGATGTTATCCCCAGTTTTCCTACCTAGTATGAATCCCGTTTGGTCAGGATTAATCAGTGGTGGGAGGAGAGGGGCTAAGCGATTCGCCATCACCTTAGAGTAAATATTGGCGTCTATATTCATAAGCGCGATTGGCCTATATGGAGGCAGAATCCTTGGGATCCTTCCCTGGCTTAAGTGCTAGGATTGTGGTGGAGTGCTGCATCAAAGGGGTAACACTTCCTGTCTCTCGAAACTTGTTAAATAGGGACATCAGGGGAGCCTGGAGCTGGGGACAAAAGAGTTTATAGAATCTGGGCAAGAAACATCTGGGCCCGGAGCGTGGCTTTTCAATGATTTGATTATGGCCTCCACTTCCTCTTGTTGAATCGGAGCATGCAGCGCTTCCTTGTCTTCCTGGGCCAATTGAGGTAAAGAAGCCTCTGCGATATATTGTCTCTTGCCTCAATCGATCTGTTCCTACTCGCCATATTCTCCAATAAGTATGCTTGGCTAACTGGATTTTCTTATGCTCTTCGTAGTGGGCGACTCCTCCGGGATCTCACAGTCCAATGATGTAATTCCATTTCTTGGTCTTCTCCAATTTCCCTTTCAGGAGGTGATTTGCTGTTACTTTTAGCATAGTAGGCCTGTTTCACTGCCAATAAGGTCTGCATCGTTTCCTCTGCATACAGGGCCTCTAGTTTGTTGCGGGCCACTCTTAAGGCAGCATGCCTTTGTGGGGACCAACCCTTTTTCTTAGATTCATCCTCTATGGACTGAATCTCTTGTTCCAAGTGGGATCTGGTCAGTCTCTTCCTCCTGTGATACATTGCTGTGTGTGCTTATGAGGACCACTCTGACCACTGCCTTCATGGCGTCCCATGTCGTGGCCGGGGAAGTCAATTCTGTGGGATTTTCTTGATAATAGTTCTTAATTGCCTTCACTACCTCATCTCTCAGCGCCACATCATCTAAGATTGGATCATACAGGCCATTGTGGTCGGGAAGCCGGGGAGGGTTTCCAGGATCTGATCTGCAGCACCACAGGAGCATTATTGGTGAGCACTATTGGGGCGATGACTACCTTATTCGTGAAGGATAGGAGTTGGGGCAAAACCAGGAGCAGATCAATGCGTGAGGACATGCAGTGGGCGTGCGAAAAAAGGAATAGTCTCTTTCCCCTAGCCCTCTAATACTTTTAAAATCAGGATAGCCCAGCCCTCTTTATCTTTAGGTAGTATTAATGTTTTATAGGATATTTGAGGTCTTTAGGTTCCCCCACAGAAATGCAAGGAGAGTCTCTAATTTCCTTATGGAATGCCTCAGGGAATACTACTGGAAGGGACTGGAACAGGAATAATAGTCTTGGCAGTATATTCATTTTAATAGGTACCAGTCTTGCTGCCGAGGAGAGCATGAGTCTGGACCATTGTTGGAGATATTTTGTTATCTTATTCCAGAGTGGGGGGACGCTGAGATGATACATGTCACTCAATTGCCTTGTTACCAATACCCCTAGGCATCAGATGCCTTTTTCTTGTGGTTGGATTCCCCAAGCGTCTATTACTGGTTTGGGCAGGGTCGAGTTTTGGGCTCAGGACAGAGCCTCCATTTTATAAAGATTAATATGAAAGCTTGAGAAGGCCCCATACCCTACCACAGTGTGAAAAGGGGCTGGAACAGATCCATCTGGCTGAGTTACATAAGCTAGGATATCATCAGCAAACAATGACAATTTGTACTACCGCCCAAATCTACTCAGTCCCAAAATTTCAATATGTGCTCGAATAGCCTGGGCAAGCGCCTCTACGACTAAGAGAAAAAGGAGTGGGGGACAAGGGGCAGCCCTGTCGAGTTCCACAACTTGGAGGAAACAAATCTGATGCAACCCGGTTTACCACCACCCTCGCTTTTGTGTTACAGTATAGCACCTGGGCCCCCATTATCCAGGGCGAACTGAGGCATGATTTTTTCATAACTGCTTGCATGAAGGGTCACTCCACCCTTTCAAAGGCTTTTTCAGCCTCTAATGAAATAAGGATGGGGTTGTCATCTCGGTCGACTATGGATGCCATCAGGTCCAAGGTTTTTCGGATATTGTTGGTGCCTTGTCGGCCCTTCACGTATTCTACGGGGTCATTATGTACTAGATGGGGTAATGATTTACTTAATCTGCTAGCTAGTATGCTTGCATAAAGTTTAGCATCTACACTGATAATAGAGTTTGGACGATAAGAGCTGCACTCAGATTTGTCTCTACCCTCATTCTTCAGGACTATTATCCGCGCTCCCATAAAAGAGTGTGGGGCCTGAGCAGTCTGCATAATTCCATTAAAGAGGCATGTCAAAAAGGGAGCCAAAACTCTATACATTTTGTAATAAGCTCGGGTAAAGCCATCTTGTCCAGGAGCAGAGCCTGCCCTCAGACCGGTGTAGCATCAAACACTTCTTTAACCTCTATCAGAGCATTGAGCTGTTCAGCCTCCCTGCTTGCGAGAGACTGTAGAGGGATATTTGTTAAGTACTCTTGAATACTACTTAGTGTGCTCACCTTCAGCGGTGTACAGTGATCTATACATTGTGCGAATCTGGGTTAATCAATAATTTTCCCATCTAAGCTCCTAATTCGGAGTACAGGCCGGTCTGCCCTTTGGCCTCGTAGACACGCTGCAAACTTTTGCTTTAAAGACCACAGCTGATTTAACGCTTTCCCTTGTCAGATTTTCCTCAACTTTTTCCTAAGGGATCTGATAGCCTTAAGGGTGTCTTGCTTGAAGTTAAGATCTGCCGGGAGGTTGGCATCCTTTGCTCTAATTTTTTCCTTGAGGGCTATTTCCCACTGTCTCCTTACTTTCTTCCAAAAGGACCTCTTTGCAATCAGAACACCTCGAATTGTGACTTTGGCTGCTTCCCACATAGTTTTCAGGGGAATGGCTCCTGTATCATTACGCAACAAGAAGTCTCTGATTTCTGTGTAGAGAGTTTCTTTAAACACCACGTCTTTATAAAGGGTGTCATTACAGACCCGCCTTTTGTCTACTGGGGCCCCCGGTCCCACATCTAGCACAAAAATACACATATCGTGATTCGACCTCTCTACTGAGTCAATGGAGGGTCATGTCACCATGCATTCCTTTGCCGCCTCGAGTAGTTAATACGTGTGTATGTCTGATTGGGGGGGTTGGGAGGCGGAGTAAAAGGTGAAAACTCTTGTCTGTAGGTGTAGTATTCTCCATGGGTCTATTTTTATTTTCAACACATTTTGTTGACATTTTAGTGAAAAATTACAACATCTCCTCAATATAGTAATGGTGCATTTCACAGATTGAGTTGACAGATGCTAATGCGGGCCAGCTCGCTTTGCCTGGTTGGCCTACGGGATTACCTGATATCTTGCTGTAGTGGAATGTCCAGGAGCTCTCTAAGGTTCCTACTGACAATAGTTCCTTATTGAAGCCAGCGTGTCAGGGGTGGGCGGCATGCGATTCCTGGGAATTTCTCTGCATAGTCCAGGAAAGGCTCCCATGTCCTTCTGAAGGTATTAATGCTTCCCATGTAGATCGCAGTTATTTTGTCCGATACCACTATTTCCCAACACTTTGTCCACCACATGGGTACTCAGGGGCCCTGGGGGTGCTTCCACATTCGAGCCATGGCAATTTTCGCAGCGTTGAGTAGATGGGTACATAGGCGTGCTATCTGGCCTGATAGTGGGAATGCCCCGGCCCCAGTGTCTCCCAGAAGTACTATCCCCGGATCCCATGGAATTGTTAGGCCTGTGATAAGTTTAATTTGATCTAGGACTGCCTGCCAGTATTCCTTTGCTTTTGGGCAGGTCCACAGCAGATGGAATAAGGAGCTGGTGGCCTCACACCCCCTCCAGCAGCTTGTGGGGATTGCTGGGTTACTTTTGTGCAGCAGTGCAGGGGTTATGTAGTACCGGTAACATATCTTATACCCCTGTTAGGCAGAAACCTGTGCAGTTCCCTTAGGGACCACTGCAAAAAGTTTAAGACCACAGGTGTTAGCAGTAAACCCAATTGGTAGCAGTCTGCACCACCCAGATTTACCTGGTAGCTGTGGCTGAGCATTCTCTCAAGAAGAGTAGGGCAGTATATAGAGTATACACAATAGGGCGAGAAATACAGTAGTACAAGCCAACACTGACCAGAGCTTTGGTATAAAAGTATATAATTATTTATTTAAAAACACACTTGAAAAAATACACTGGCACTAATATGTCAAGCAAGTTCAAACACAGTCACTAGAAATATATACACCTCCCCAATTAATTATTTGGCAAGTCTAGGTTAATACAGCACTTATTTAGAAAAACAGAGGTGAGCGCGTAACCATAGATGGCACTCCAATAATTATTTAAAAAGGGAGATAAAAGGCAGAAATAGAAAAAACACACAATACCAACACTTTTAAAGAACCACAGCAAGTCAAGAAAGGCAGGGTCTACTGTAGCAAAACGAAAAGGTGATGGCTGGAAGGTTTTGAATAAATCATAACCACGGGCAAAGCTCTGGGCAACCCTCCAGACCATCGTTTTTCAGTCTGCCAAGCCATTACAGAAGGGGAAAAACCATATGCAAATCAGGCATAGTCCTACCCCAAAAGGGGCAGTCCAGCCCGAACTGCTAGGTCACATCCCTTCTGCACGAGACCACAAGCATCCCCAGACATGTGTCAGCCTTGTTGGGCGTCATCAGTGAGGAGTAGCTTGGGTCTCTAGGCCCGGCAGACTCGGGACCCACGTCTGGGCATACCCGTCCCACTCGGGGTAACTTTAGCAAAACGAAAAGGTGATGGCTGGAAGGTTTTGAATAAATCATAACCACGGGCAAAGCTCTGGGCAACCCTCCAGACCATCGTTATTCAGTCTGCCAAGCCATTACAGAAGGGGAAAAACCATATGCAAATCAGGCATAGTCCTACCCCAAAAGGGGCAGTCCAGCCCGAACTGCTAGGTCACATCCCTTCTGCACGAGACCACAAGCATCCCCAGACATGTTTCAGCCTTGTTGGGCGTCATCAGTGAGGAGTAGCTTGGGTCTCTAGGCCCGGCAGACTCGGGACCCACGTCTGGGCATACCCGTCCCACGTCTGGGCAACTTTAGCAAAACGAAAAGGTGATGGCTGGAAGGTTTTGAATAAATCATAACCAAGGGCAAAGCTCTGGGCAACCCTCCAGACCATCGTTTTTCAGTCTGCCAAGCCATTACAGAAGGGGAAAAACCATATGCAAATCAGGCATAGTCCTACCCCAAAAGGGGCAGTCCAGCCCGAACTGCTAGGTCACATCCCTTCTGCACGAGACCACAAGCATCCTCAGACATGTTTCAGCCTTGTTGGGCGTCATCAGTGAGGAGTAGCTTGGGTCTCTAGGCCCGGCAGACTCGGGACCCACGTCTGGGCATACCCGTCCCACTCGGGGTAACTTTAGCAAAACGAAAAGGTGATGGCTGGAAGGTTTTGAATAAATCATAACCACGGGCAAAGCTCTGGGCAATCCTCCAGACCATCGTTTTTCAGTCTGCCAAGCCATTACAGAAGGGGAAAACCATATGCAAATCAGGCATAGTCCTACCCCAAAAGGGGCAGTCCAGCCCGAACTGCTAGGTCACATCCCTTCTGCACGAGACCACAAGCATCCCCAGACATGTTTCAGCCTTGTTGGGCGTCATCAGTGAGGAGTAGCTTGGGTCTCTAGGCCCGGCAGACTCGGGACCCACGTCTGGGCATACCCGTCCCACTCGGGGTAACTTTAGCAAAACGAAAAGGTGATGGCTGGAAGGTTTTGAATAAATCATAACCACGGGCAAAGCTCTGGGCAACCCTCCAGACCATCGTTTTTCAGTCTGCCAAGCCATTACAGAAGGGGAAAAACCATATGCAAATCAGGCATAGTCCTACCCCAAAAGGGGCAGTCCAGCCCGAACTGCTAGGTCACATCCCTTCTGCACGAGACCACAAGCATCCCCAGACATGTTTCAGCCTTGTTGGGCGTCATCAGTGAGGAGTAGCTTGGGTCTCTAGGCCCGGCAGACTCAGGACCCACGTCTGGGCATACCCGTCCCACTCGGGGTAACTTTAGCAAAACGAAAAGGTGATGGCTGGAAGGTTTTGAATAAATCATAACCACGGGCAAAGCTCTGGGCAACCCTCCAGACCATCGTTTTTCAGTCTGCCAAGCCATTACAGAAGGGGAAAACCATATGCAAATCAGGCATAGTCCTACCCCAAAAGGGGCAGTCCAGCCCGAACTGCTAGGTCACATCCCTTCTGCACGAGACCACAAGCATCCCCAGACATGTTTCAGCCTTGTTGGGCGTCATCAGTGAGGAGTAGCTTGGGTCTCTAGGCCCGGCAGACTCGGGACCCACGTCTGGGCATACCCGTCCCACTCGGGGTAACTTTAGCAAAACGAAAAGGTGATGGCTGGAAGGTTTTGAATAAATCATAACCACGGGCAAAGCTCTGGGCAACCCTCCAGACCATCGTTTTTCAGTCTGCCAAGCCATTACAGAAGGGGAAAAACCATATGCAAATCAGGCATAGTCCTACCCCAAAAGGGGCAGTCCAGCCCGAACTGCTAGTTCAAGCCTGATTTGCATGTGGTCTTTCCCCTTCAGTAATGGCTTGGCAGGCGAAGAACGGTGGTCTGGAGGGTTGCCCAGAGCAATGCCAGTGGTTAAGATTCATTCTAAACCTTCCAGCCATCACCTCTTTGTTTTTGCTTTGTCACCCCGAGTGGGACGGGTATGCCCAGACGTGGGTCCCGTGCCTGCTGGGCCTAGAGACCCAAGCTACTCCTCACTGATGAGCCCCAACAAGGGCGAAACATGTTTGGGGATGCTTGTGGTCTCGTGCAGAAGGGATGTGGCCTAGCAGTTCGGGCTGGACTGCCCCTTTTGGGGTTCGGCCAAGCCTGATTTGCATGTGGTCTTTCCCCTTCAGTAATGGCTTGGCAGGCGAAGAACGGTGGTCTGGAGGGTTGCCCAGAGCAATGCCAGTGGTTAAGATTCATTCTAAACCTTCCAGCCATCACCTCTTTGTTTTTGCTTTGTCACCCCGAGTGGGACGGGTATGCCCAGACGTGGGTCCCGTGCCTGCTGGGCCTAGAGACCCAAGCTACTCCTCACTGATGAGCCCCAACAAGGGCGAAACATGTTTGGGGATGCTTGTGGTCTCGTGCAGAAGGGATGTGGCCTAGCAGTTCGGGCTGGACTGCCCCTTTTGGGGTTCGGCCAAGCCTGATTTGCATGTGGTCTTTCCCCTTCAGTAATGGCTTGGCAGGCGAAGAACGGTGGTCTGCAGTGTTGCCCAGAGCAATGCCAGTGGTTAAGATTCATTCTAAACCTTCCAGCCATCACCTCTTTGTTTTTGCTTTGTCACCCCGAGTGGGACGGGTATGCCCAGACGTGGGTCCCGTGCCTGCTGGGCATAGAGACCCATGCTACTCCTCACTGATGAGCCCCAACAAGGGCGAAACATGTTTGGGGATGCTTGTGGTCTCGTGCAGAAGGGATGTGGCCTAGCAGTTCGGGCTGGACTGCCCCTTTTGGGGTTCGGCCAAGCCTGATTTGCATGTGGTCTTTCCCCTTCAGTAATGGCTTGGCAGGCGAAGAACGGTGGTCTGGGGGGTTGCCCAGAGCAATGCCAGTGGTTAAGATTCATTCTAATTCTTCCAGCCATCACCTCTTTGTTTTTGCAGGGTCTGCTGTAGAGCAAAAAGTTCATAGGCCAGGCCCACTCTTGGAGAGAGCAAGGCGGAATGTGCCCAAGATCACACAGTGGAAATGCCCTCAAAGTCTTTGCAGGAAAGTCAAAGAGGTTGGATCAAGTTAGAAAGGTAATGTTAACAGGTCCGAGGTCACCCCAGGATAGCGAGTTAAGGATTTACGGGACACCTTGGACGGTCTGTTATAAGGGAGACCAGGTGGGACATAGTACCTGAAATGGTGACAAAGCTCCAGCGGGGGCAGTTGTCAGTGCTTCGTCCAGGGGAAGAGAAGATCTCGACATGGAGGAAAGCTGGAGATCGATGCACTGCCAGGGAAGAAACCAGCTGCGGAGTTTCCCGGTTAAAAGGTACTACCCTTTTATTCGCGGTAGTGGTGAAGCGTGGCTATCTGGCCGCCGGGGTGCTTGGCACGGGTGATTCGACCACGAGACGATCCTAAAAGGTGAAAAAGGCGAACTGGTTGGTCCCACCAGCTCAAAGGGAAGAAGACTCTCCTGGAAGATCATCTCTGTCGTCGGGAAAGTGGTGAGTTTCGTACAGCAGGGCTCCACCGGTGGTGTCATCGTTGTAGATGGCTCAGCTTCTCCCCTCTTCGGATTCTTTAGGTCCTGTGGCGACTTCTGAAGTTCCAGTCCACAAAGCCCTTCTTTTATGCAGCAAAACCCCCATTCATCAGCCTAGCTGTCAATCAAACATGCTAAGTGGTGAGCCGGGGGGCTCACTACTGGGCCAATCACACAAGAGTGCGACTTGAGTTGCCAAGGCAACTCAGTCCAGGGTGCCTATTCCCCCCTCCCACACATCCTGTAGACCCAGACAGAATGGCACCACTTTTGGAGGCTTCTGTGTAGTAGCCCGCCAAAAGTGGAACAAAGGGCTCGACTTGGGTTGGAGTTACAGAGGCGAACACAAATGCCATTTTAAAACCAAGTCCTGGCAAAAAGACCCAACCGGGGAATAAATATTAAATAAATAACCCAGCGGTATCTTTAACATTGCACCAAAAAAGTGGTGCGTTTAAAATGAATGGGAAACACCCATAGGAAATATTCTGGTGGAATATTTTGCGTGGTAACCACTGCCACCAGCCAGAAACTCGACAAGGGGGGACGGGACAGTGCCCCCTTGGAAAACAGACCCAGGGGCAATCGAATTACCCCTGCCAGTACTTCCACAATATGATGGTTTGTACTGGTTCGGTTCACAATTCAAGACTAGTAAAGTCAATGGTGACTTTACATGCCCTGGGAGACAGTAGTCAGTCCCAGCATATGGAGTCTATGTTTGGGGGTCACTATGACACCCCTGCGTTACTGCACTGAGGATGCTGTGTAACAAATATACCAAAAACACATGAAGCCCTATGGAGTAAAAGAACCCATAGCCCATAAAACACATTCCAAAGTCAAAGGACATACTCAAATCATGCCTAAGAGTGGGAGAAAAGAGTCTCACTCTTAGCAGGAGAAAATAAATAAACCCCAAAAATCCAGCAAAGTTGCTGGGGGACTCACTAGGTTTGGGAAATTAGCCTTTACAGAGAATTCTCCCTAACAACCTCCCCTGTTGGTTATACATTGGGTGCTTTTATGTAGTCGAGCCCATATTCTGCCCCAGTCCTCGATTTCAATAGTACGTCCTAGGTCTTTCGCCCAACTGAGCATGTATTTGTCTTTTCTGGATTGGTCTGCTTTGTCCAGTAAGCGGTATAGGGTTGAAATCTTTCCCCTTTGTGTGGGCGTGGTTAGGGTCAGTTCCAGCGCCCTATGCGATATCCAGTGTCTTATCTGAGTGTAGCGGAACCGCTCTAACTCCGAGACATTGAATTTTGCTTTGCATTCTTCGAATGTGAGAGGGCCGCCATAAACCAGGAGGTCCGCCACCTTTTTGAGTCCCCCCTACACTCCAGGCCATGTAATTTGTGGGGGAAATGCACAGGGTGAAGTCTGGGTTGTTCCAGATAGGGAATATGTGGGCCAAGGGTGCCCGTACATCCCCATTTGCGAGCTGCGTTCTTCCAGTTTGACACTGTTTTTTGTGGCAGTCAGAGGGGACAGAATTGTAGTGTTTCAAATTGTGGGGACATGCGGGTGATCAGCAAGAGGGGATGGGCACCACGCCTCCTCAATTTGTCTCCAGTGGGGCTTCCCTCTGCTTGGCACCCATGCAAACCCATGTGAAAGTTGCTCTGCCCGACGATATCCGAGTACGTCGTGTGCTCACAGGCCGCCAGTGCCCCTCCCTCGGAGAATTATGTGTTTCGCTATACGCGGTCCCTCCACCCCCACCCGGCAGCTCCCACCACCCCCACCCGGCACCTCCCCCCAGATAAATTTCAGTATGCTTTTCTGAAGTTTCAGTAGATCGATTTCTGGGATGTGTATTGGGAGGGCTACACAGTGGTTCGAGAACTCTGGGCACTATATTCATTTTTACCACAGCTATTCTACCAAGCCATGAGATCTCCAGCTTTTGCCAGCGCTCGAGGTCCTTCTGCAGGTCCTCGAACAGTTGTGGGAAATACCTTGGCAAATTTGTTACACTTTCTTAGTGATCTGGACTCCCAGATAACCAATGGAGGAGGCTGCCCAGGGGATGGGGAGGTTTGGGTCAAGGGACTGCCTGTGCCTACGCAAAATATTATCTCCCAAGTTGAATCCCGAAGCCCTCCCGAAAGCCTCCATTTCCTGCCACAGTGATTCCAGTGATTCGTTTATTTGTGATATGGTAAGGAGGACCTCATCTGCATACATGGCAGCTTTATATTCCCTTTCCCCTACTTTGAGGCCGCATAGGTTTACGTTTTGCCTGATTTTGAGTGCAAAGGTCTCCATGGAGAGAGCAAATATTAGAGGCGACAATGGGCAGCCCTGTCGAGTCCCTCTTGTGATGTGTATTTTCCCAGATCTAATACCGTTGATCCTCAATTGCGTAGTTGGGTTCTGGTAGTTGGACATCACCCATGTTACATAGTTGGGGCCGAATCCTAGGTTGGTGTTTTTCTGAGGTACCCCCAGTCTAGTAAGTCGAATGCCTTATGGGCGTCTAGGGAGATGACCGCCATCCTGTCACCCGTTTTAGAAGCGCTTTCTATGAGGTCAATTGTGAGTCTTATGTTGTCTTGTGGGCTTCACCCAGGAATAAAGCCAGTCTGATCTGGGTCAATCATGTTAGGGAGCACTCTGCTCAGCCTATTTGCCAGAATTTTCAAGAATATCTTCTCGTCATCGTTTATTAGGGTGATTGGCCTATAAGAGGCTCTTTGCTCAGGGTCCTTGCCTGGTTTATGCACTAGTATTGTCAGGGACACTGCCATTGAAGGGGTGACACTGCCTGATGTTAGGAATGAACTGAATAAGGTAGTGAGTCTTGGGGCTAGGATATGGGAGTAGGTCTTAAAAAATGTTGCCGTCAGGCCGTCTAGGCCCGGTGCTGTGTTTTTTAAAGATTTAATTGCTCCTGCAGTCTCCTCTATTGTGATCGGGAGGTCTAGGGACGCTAGTTGGATATTGTGGGAGGACTCACTCTGGCGAAGTCTATTCTAGTTGGCGGGAGTGTTGTGTCTTTTTGCAGGTCTGGGACCATATTAAATTCTCCCCCAATCAAGAGGTGACCTTCGGTGAACGTTAGAATGGTTGGAAGAAGATCGAGCAGAAATCTGTGCTGAGCATTATTCGGGCAGTAAATAGCTGCTATAGTGAGTGGTTGTTCCATATAGTATCCTTTCACCACGAGGTATCTACCCATGGGTTCTTTCTTTACCTTGATTTGCGTTATGGGGACTTTGTCACTTAACAGATGGCCCCCCTTTTTTAACCCGATGTAGCAAAAAAACGCTTTTTGAACCTACTATACCTAATGCACTGCTCATCGACAATAGGAGGTGGGTCTCCTGCAGACATACTATATCCCCTAATAATTGGCCTAGCCTTCTTTCCACTGATTGTCTTTTGCCCGGAAAGTTCAGTCCCTGAACATTCCATGTTAACAGTTGTATTTCGAGCTCATTATCATGGCTTGGGTTGTTCTGTGTGTCTGATATTACTCTTGGTATTGATGTTGTGTTCCCTCTAGTTTTCAGGGAGACCACTGTGGTCCCCCCTCCATTCCCCCCAGCCCCCATGCCCCACCCAACACGGCCAGGGATAAGTACAGCCCTAACCCAATGGGGTAACCGGCTTAACCCACCACCGACATAACTCGTGGCCAAGAGACCAGGCGCTCGGCAAGCGGCAAAATACAGCAATGCTAACTTATCGCTTCATTACACCGATTAGGGAAATAGTGTCATTCCCCTCACCCCTCACAATCTCCATTCTTGGAGCTTGGGACTGCTATCATCCGCTTTTGCCTGGGATATATTAGTTCCTCACCTTCCAGACTTCCCTTTTGTGGCTCCCTGTTGTTAGTCTGGAAAATACCCTACCATAGCATAGACAATATATTATGTTGGCCGAAAACCAACCACATTGTATGACTAGCATCGTCAGTACAGAATTGTCAACATAACCATAGAGCGTCCATTTTGTAACACTGGAATTCGCCATTTTGCAATTTTGCTTTTTCCTCGCTTCTGTTCAGATGATTTTCTAAAAGTGAATTCTATTTCGTTCTGCTCATGTACAAAGCAAGGCCACAAGTTACATGTTGAGAGACTAGCCCAGACAGCGATGCATGGTTTCCCTTCCTCCCTCCCTCACGAGTCCTTGGAATTAAGCAGAAAGGCATTTAATCACTAAGCAGGTGCCAGCTAGTCTCGCTGGAACGGCAGAAACTGTAGAAATAGGCAGTTAATGGCTTGAATTATACTCTCTTTTGCGGCCCCCTTTTCCTGGGCCCTGCTAGACCGAGCCAACCTCTAACTCACAAATAGAAACCAAGAGATAATAAGGCTTGGAATGTGTCTCTCCTATGAACACAGCTTGCTTGCAGAACAAGAGAACTATGTTCTTGGTAACAAAGAATAGTGTCTGCACTTTCAGAGATTGCAAATGTTGTTGAATAAATGTCTTTGAAGGTGTCACATTCGTCATAATTGTCAATCATCCAACCATTGCAAAGAAAGATACATTATGGGCGGTTTGGATGTGTCACTACTGATAATATGATGGTCATTTTGTATATATGTAACTGATGTAAAATGTTCGCTCTCTTGCTTCCCACGAGGTCTGGGTGACATACCTTGCGGGACGTGAGACCCAGTTGGCCGACTGAAACTATTTGCTTTGCAATAAACTCTAGATTTTGGGAATTGAACCTCTTGTCTGACATATCAGTTCGTGTGTGGCGATTGTGCCTTGTTTCCATTCACGTAGGTCCCCTAGGGGCCACGTCACTGTCAGGATTCGTGGAGGGTGACCCGGGTAGGGAGAAACACCAACCTCAATCCCGGTAAGTCGTCGATTCCAGATCAGTCTGAGTTTTTGTTCTTCCGGGCAGGGCCCTGAATTCTGCGTCCCCGGTCCACTCTCGTCCAAGAGGACGAAGTGGGCTTCTTTCTCGGTTCTTGGGAGGATGGTTCTCTCGGATTCTTCGCTTTCTTCACCAGCTCCCAGGAATTTCTCTGCTTCTTTTGGAGTGTGTATTTGTCTCTGGCTGCCTTCCCACATGAAATTTAAGGAGGTTGGGAATCCCCACCCATAAGGTATTTTCTTTTCTTGCAACCACTCAAAGTCGTTTCAGCGCTTTTCTTTTAAGGAGCATGATGTTTGCCAGATCCTGGTAGATTAAGATAGTCGAGTCTCTGAACAGGATCTGCTTGGAGGCTCTGGCATCCCTTATGATTTCCTCTTTCACCTTATAAAAGTGAATTCTGGCCAGGACATGCGGCGGCGTGGCGTATGCTAGCCTGGATTTGGTGCAATGACCTTCAAAAGGTCTACTGTGCATCTCTCTAAGTCTGCATCTGTGACTGAGGTGGGAATTCCACAAAGGCAGATGATATTTCTTTTTGAGCGGTTCTCCGCATCCTCCCGTTTGGATACCATGGCGTTGCATCTAGCTTCTAGGGCTGCGATCCGATCCAGCCCCTCCTCGATTTCAAATTTTTGTCTGCATAGGTTGTTCTCCACCTTCACTGTTCTGTTCTGTTCTGTTCTCCACCGCCTCGACCCTCCTGTCCAGCGTGGAGATCTTTTGCATCAATTCCTCTGTCCCCTTTTGAAATTCCTTTGTCATTGCTGACAATTGTTCCTGCAGGTCCGACTTTGTGGCTGATTGGGCCAGAGGGGCTCCTCCGGTGAACAACAGGGGCTCAGTCAGCTGCAGGCCAACTTTATCCCCTTTCTTCCCTTTTTTCCAGATTGGCTTGTCCCATTAATGTGGAGATGTCCACCTGCTTGGAGTGTTTCCCACTTTTCGCTGTAACTAAACTCCTGATAATGAATGGGAAGGTCCTCTTTTCCGAACTTTGGTGATGCTGTCGCCCCCTGTCTGAAGGAGTCCCAGTACAGGGTGGGGTCGGCTTTCATATTAAAGTCTCCCCCACATAGTAACATGCCTGTCTTCCAAGTGTCCAGAAAGGCAAATAGGCTTTTGCAAAAAGGGAACTGTTGTTGGTTAGGGGCATATACTGAGCACAGTGTGACCGCCTTCCCTCGTATGTACCCGTTGAGCGCCAGGTATCTACCTTCTTCATTCCTATGTGCTTGCATTAACTGACAGACCATGGTTGCGCGAAATAAGATCCAACACCCCCTCGTTTTGCCGGACCTGAAGCCTAGATCACGTCTCGCATGAAGCTTAAACTCCCCCCTCCCTTAAATTCTGTCTCCTGAACAAACAGCACATCCAATTTTGATTGGGTGAATTCCCTCGTGAGCATATAGTGCGTCATTAGTGAATTTAAACCTTTCACATTGAGTGACCCCAACCAAATCATATCATCCGCCATCATAGCCTTGCCTATGCAGCTGCACAGTAACCAGAACCACTTTTCGACCCATAAGCTGAGCCACGCCAAATCTTACACTTGTACATGAATGAGCACGGCCAAGGGCCGAGTGCCAACCCCTGAAATGCTTGTTCTTCCTCTGCGGACTAAGAATATGGTAAAATCCCACACCCTAAACCCACCCCCTTCCTCCAACTTGAAATGTGCATCTCCATTGTCCTTGCAATTGGATATGCCTGTGAGAAACTGAAAGGTGTCTCACCCGTTAGTCCCTGGGGATCTGTCATCCAGGTGGCCAGGACACGGCCATCGCTTTTGGATCCAATTCCTGGGGGTGGATCAGTGCAGGAGGATCACCTGGGTGAGGGGTCCTCAGGGAATGGAAGTTGGATACCGGATGGTGAGATGTGGTATCCCCTTCCCTGCAAAACCTTTACCCCATCATACCAGGTAGGATATTTGGGAACTCAACCCCCCCACTTTTCCAACCCAAACACTTTCTCACAGACAGCTCACTGTGAGAAAAAAAAAGAACAACACCTGAGTCCTATACCCGACATGTCCCAATACAATGGTCAGGTAGAGTCAGGCAGTTACTGATCATTACACACACCAAACTTCCATCACACTTCCCCACACGGATAAAAGGCAGAGCACGAAAACACACACTGAGCAAGGTTAAGCCCACAATGAAGCAGCAGTTCCAAGATGGCAGTATAATACCAGGAGAAAGACGGCAAGACCTAAAGAGTTGTACAAGAAGGGAAGTGCCCTTGACCTTTGCAGAGAAAGACAGTTACTTTCATGAGCCTTGGCAAATAAGAAACTTAAGACCCGGCGGAATCAAAGCTGAAGAAACCTGCATTGTGTGTCAGAGGTACCAGGGGCTATCCCACGTCGATATTCAAAGCAGGGAGGATCGTTTGCCGCTGTGGTACTGTCCTTGGCTCCTACAACAAAGCAGTACCAGCAAAGTCAGCACAGCAAGTGAGTTGGGGAGACTGATACCAGACCAGTCTGTGTTGAAGCCAAGGTTGCAAGTGGCAACATTGTACAGTGAAAACTGAATAGACCAGTGTATGAAGCGTATGTGGCAAGCAACACAAATATGAGGAAGCAGATGAGTGATAGAACTTTGAAGACAAGATACAATACCGTACACAGGAGTGGTCCACATGGGTGCTCATTCGAAAGTCTCCGTTAGGTATCCGACTGAGAGGTGGCAAATTTTGAAGAAAAGGAATCGTGAAATAGAATTGGTCCTGCAACGGGTAAAGCAAAACCCTGGGCACATTAGAAAGTCTTTGATAGTAAGAATATAAAGAAAGTAAATGAAGTTGGTACTGTGAAAAACCTAAAGGTGTCTCACCCGCTAGTCCCCAGGGATCTGTCATCCAGGTGGCCAGGACACGGCCATTACTATTGGATCCAGTTCATGGGGGTGGACCAGTGTGGGAGGATCACCTGGATGGGTGGTCCCCGGGGAGTGGAAGTGGGACACCAAAGGGTGAGACGCAGTACTCTCTTCCTTATAACACCTTTTCCCCATCCTACTCAGTAGGATACTTAGAAACTCTACCGCCACCCCCTTTTCCGACACAAACACTTTCCTACACTATGATAGACAACGGACTAACACCAAGGCCGTTTACTTGACATGTCCCAACACAAGGGGCAGGCGGAGTCAGGCAATTGACAAAACCCACACATACCTGATGGCCCTTTCTCTTCCCCACAGGGATAAAAGGTGGAGCATGAGAGCACACTGAGCAAGGCAGACCGCACAACGAGACAGCTATTTCAGGACGGCAGTTCAAAAGGAGGAAAAAAGCGGCGATAACTGAACAGATGAAAAGGAGGGAAGTGCCCTTGCTGCCCTTTTTGACTGAGACCCGCAAAGCCTCAGTGAAAGAATTATAAGGCTGGGAACAACAGCTAGCGTATGGTAAAATAGATTCCAACGGTGCGTGGAGCGCTCCTACACTGATAACCAAATCAGGGAGAGACGCTTGCTACAGTGGTACTGCCCTTGATTCCAGAGACAAGAAATACCAAGCGGTTCATCACAGCTGGTGAGTCGGAGGGAAAACCGATAAGTATACTGAACTGTGTTGAGTGACTGTTGCAAATGGCAACATAATGTGAATCAAGAACAAAGACTTTGTGTATTACAGAACTGTTGAAACATTCCAGGAAGAGACCAGCTGCAGAGTGGTCCGGCACCACGTGGGCACTCATTCGAAAGACTGTGACTGGTCCCCATTTGTTAAAACTACAGATCCCAGGAGATAGAGCCGATGCAAGAGGTCAAAGTGGTCATACAAGGTTCAAGTAAAATCCCTTGTACAATCGCAAGTCTTTGACCTGTAACCAAGAGGAAAGCAAAGGGAAGTAAATGATGCATTGTGTAAAGCAAAGTGAATTGTGTAACTGGCAAGTGTGAACCCGGTTGAGGGGTGCCTGCAAAGCGGGGTGAAGTATGATAACCCCGTGAACATTGTGTTGACAAGAGTGGACCCAGCTGAGGGAGGTCCACAGTGAACAATTGAGTAAAAGGACATTGAGACTCATGAATACAACAAGTGATATATCCTGAGCAAAAGGTCGTAGTGAACCAGACCGAGGGAGGCCAACGTTGCAAGAAGAATCGAAGCCTGGTTGAGGGGGATCCATGGGTGAAGAGAAATCACCCAACGTGAAGATTTATTTTTGTTGTTTACGGTCCGCCAGGCCTTCTAAGGCAAGAGACTTCTGCATGAATAGAGACTTGGCCCCAGAAGATCCTGGTATTGTTACGCTCACCTGGTTTCTGCTGAGACGTTGGGGCACAGTTGCAGCCCTCCCATGAAGTGGATTCCCTTTGTCAGGCTTCTTCCCCTGCTTGTGTGCTATGGACTGCGCTGGTTGTTGGCACTGCCCCTGCGAGGATTTGAGAGAGCGTGAGAATGCTGCGATATGATTGCTGTCTCTCTCGAACCCTTCTTCCCAGTATGTGGTGAGCATGCGCCGACCCATATAGTCTCACCTGTTTATTGATGATGGCGAGCTTTCCGTCCTGCTTCTCACTGCAGGGGCGCGTTTGATTTACCGAGTTCTTTCACTGGCCCATGTGCGTGGCAGCCTAGACCGACTGTGGCTGAACCACTCTTAAGGTAAGTGTCTTTTGGCTTTCAGATATTGTAGTATCGATTCTTGATTATTGTCCATAACCTTTTGATAATGTCTTTCCTCCACTTTCTCCTAATAGGTGATATGCGGCCCAGCGGTAGTTGCAGTGCATGAAGCAGGCCCAATGAGAAGAGAATGGAGTTCGCAATGCTCTGACGGAAGGTGAGTGTTGATTTAAGGTCTAGCGCAAGGATTTGTCAAAGCGCAACCTTAAACGTAATGTCTTTTGCGAATTCTAACCTGTCTTTATCTCTTTCCCTTGCAGGGTCCGTCTCCCAATGGATTGCTTGTGGTAGAATGTCGTCGGCATGAACGCTGCGTTCCGGAGGTCTCCAAGCGTGCGAAGAATGCCTGGGTCTACGATGATGCTGGCCATAAACTGAAAACAGGTAAGGATGCGCTCTGCCTTCGGTAGCTGGAAACTGGTAAGGATGCGCTCAGGCTGCGGTAGCTGGAAGCAGGCAAGGATGCGCTCAGGCTGCGGCAGCTGGAAGCAGGCAAGGATGTGCTCAGGCTGCGGTAGCTGGAAGCAGGTAAGGATGCGCTCAGGCTGCGGTAGCTGGAAGCAGGTAAGGATGCGCTCAGGCTGCGGTAGCTGGAAGCAGGCAAGGATGCGCTCAGGCTGCGGTAGCTGGAAGCAGGTAAGGATGCGCTCAGGCGGCGGTGAGTGTTACACTGCTATAAGCAAATTAACGCAAAGCGATTGCCTGCGGGCGGGGCAGGCTTAAATAGCCTGGCTCCGGCCACGCCCCTTAGTTCTGACTCATGGCCCCACCCTGCCACTCCTAAAGGATGCTGCACATGCAGCCCAGCTCCTCCTCAAGGCCTCGCCCAAACTAGATGCATGTGGAGGCACCTGCAGGGGAGACAAGCACCTTGCACAAAAATAAAAGTGTGCATGAATACACTTATTCATGAGCCTGGCGCCAAAGGCGCCAGGACTGGGTCCAACTGGACCCTCTATGTTGTGGGGTCTGTGGTTCCTGGCGAGTGGCCATGAAAGGTATTATTGCAAGGAACTATAACCTCATGCTGGGGAGGCCCAGGGGTGTGCTGGGCTCAATAGTCCCACCTTGTCCCGTGCTAAAAACGTGGGGAAGGGAGACCCCAGCCATACCATCCTGACTTATCATTTGGTGAACACTTCTTTCTTTTCTTGAGAACATTATCCCACACTATTTTGTAACTTAGGTTTAAGGATTGGCAATAGGTGTTTTAGTATAGGCCTTTTTATTTGACAAGATGCCACTAGGACTGCCTTATTATTATTTGATGGTCGTAGCTTGCTCCCATCTTAGATTTAGGTTTAGATTAGGTGTTTTTCTCACCCATTATACAGTTTAATAAACACCCTAGAACTGTGATCACTTGTGTCTGTCTTTACTGTTGCCACCATGAGTTCCTTGCAGTCCGAGCCCGGCGGAGGGAGATCAGCTAAGAGCTTTGTGTTAAAACGTTTGTGTTAGAATTTACATGTAAAATTGAAATTGGTCCGAACCCGGCTGTGGGAGAATAATTGTGTTAAAAAGGGTCTGAGCTCGGCTGAGGGGGTTCTGGGGTGAACCGTGAGTCACCCTAGAAAGAATAACGTATGAATATTGTACAAAGAGGAGTTGAGCCCGGATGAGGGGGGTCTGTAGTGAATGGTGAATTGCCTAAGAAATTGAGAACTTTTCATTTATGTGTCACATCAGTTCATCTGAAGAAGAGACTTTATTTATTTTGACATTTGCAAAGCGCAACTAACCCAGAGGCAACTGGGCGCTGGGTCTTTGAGACAAAGAGGCTTGGGCACAGAAGGCCCTGATGCTAATGATTGAACTGCATCCTTGTGGTAGAGAAGACAGAGACTGTGCTAAACTCGTGTGAACCGCCTTGTCCCGTGCTGAAAACGTGGGGAAGGGAGGCCAACAGCCTGAACATCTTGACATATAATTTTGTGAACACTTCTTTCTTTTCGTAACATTGTTTCCCACATTATTTGTATTTAGAGGTAAGGATTGGCAATATGTTTATTAGTATAGGCTCTTTTATTTTGACAAGAAATCACTAGGACTGAGTTATTATTTTATGTTCGTAGCTTGCTCCCATCTGTAGATTTAGGAACGGATAGGCGTTTTTCAACCCTTGTTTGAAGTTCAATGAACACCATTGAACTGGGGTCACTGGTGCACGTCTAACTGTTGATACCATGCCTTCCTTACATGCCCCACAACACTAGGGCCCCACAAAGGGGGACACTGCGCTTCAACAACTTCAAATCAAAAAGCTTTTCAATTGGCGCTTTTCTCTGCAGTTGTTATTGCATCTCGATGGACCATCCACCTGTCATGCCATAGTGGTCGAAAGGTGGTTCAGTTTGTGGTCTGCCCCACGTTGCTCGAGCTGTTAAACTTGTGAACCTTCGTTATCCAGGGTTTTGTCAGAGGCCGTTTGGCAACTTGCTGCTTATAGTTTGCTGCTACGTGTTGGCAGTGCTTCTTTAATCCTGGCTGTTAAGGGGTGTTAAAGCGCTTGTATTTCCGGGAGCGATAAGCGCGGCTCTTCTTGGTAGGGGAGTGCTCGGTTTCTTCATTGGTTCTACAGAAGTCTGAGATCTTTCAATGACGCTTCCTCTTGTTTCAAACTTCAGGCGCTCCAGGACTCCATTTGCCTCTTCTCCCAACACTATCCGATGATCTTCACTGCAGTGTTCAAAATTTAATTAGAAGGGAAATCTCCATCTATACCAGACTTTTTGCTCTTGTAGCTACATTGTCAGCGCGCAACAGTCCCTTCTCTTCGACAGGGTCAGACCTGACAGGTCCTGGTAAATCCTCACTTGCGACCAAAGACTAAGTGTTCTTTCTCCTTTGCCTTCCGAATGATCTCTATCTTTTGTCTAATATAGTGGCATTTGGCTAGAGCAGATCTCAGGCTATTTGGTGGACCGCCACCTCTATGGATGTCGCTCTCTGGCTGGCCTCTATTGGCCCTCTACCTTCTCCCACCACCTGTGAGGCTAAAACCTCAGGGTCATCTTTGACTCCACGCTCTCCTTACATCTCTGACATCTAAGAAGTCACACTGGCAGCTGCACCTCCTCAGAGGCATTCTTCCTTTCCTCTCCTTCCACCAGAAACTCACTGTCTCCAGAGCTCTGGTTCTCTCTAGGCTGGACTACTGCAATAGCCTCTTTCTAAACCTGCCTGCTTCTACTCTCCGCCCTCTGAACTCATCCAGAACAGGACTGCGAGACTTGTTCTTGGCCTCAAGCCCAGGGATCGTATCTCTACAGGACTGAAATCTCTACACTGGCTCCCCCAGTGGCTGCAAGGATTAAGTGCAAAACCCTCTGCATTGTCCACAAGGCCTTCTGGGGCATGGGCCTCAATACCTTCAACTCTTGCTTCCTAAATATCTTCCTTCTCAAGCTCTTTGCTCATCTGCCTCCAACTCCCTCAGGGTCAGTTGCTTCACCATGCAACAAGTTGGTGGTAGATATCTTTCTTCGGCTGGGGCCTCCCTCTGGAACAGCCTCCCTGCCTCCCTGAAACTTAAGGAGAACCATCTCCGGTTCCGTAAGCACCTCAAAACCTTCCTCTTTGCTTCTGCTTTTTCTCCTCCTCTCTCTTGCTGAAATCCTGACTGAAACTGCACTGGTCCCTTGGCTACCCTCTGATCTCAGGTCCAGGTCCCCTCCCCCGCCAGCTGCACACCTGCACTGCCTCCCGGGGAACTGAAACACTTGTGTATAGGCGTGTCATAAATGCCATATCATATCATGGACTCTATCCAACTCAACATCTGGGATCGGAGGGGTTTCGAATAGTGAGGATATTCATGCTTTTACTCGCCTCTCCAGTGCTAGAGGCGTTTCCTGAGATGTTTTCTTCAGTCCCATTATACATAGGTTGGGCGGCAATTCTCGATTTTCCAGGACATCAATCTTTGTCTGTAGGTCTGCTTCTCTTTGCTCTACATCTTGGAAGCCGCTTTTCGTCTTCATCTCGACAAGGTCTGCTGAGAGCTGATAGTTTTCCAGCGCCTCAACTATGTCCTCTACTTTGCTCACCCTTGATTGCAAGTCTGTTAACACTGCAGTGATGCTTCCTTTCATAGCTCTAATTTCCTCTACCAGAAATCGGTTGTCCGCTTTAGTCGATGTTTCTTGATCCTCACCTGGTACGAGCAGCGAGCCTCAGGGCGTTTGCTGTTCCATGCTGGGCATGTTATGACGGTAGTTTTGTAGGTTCGTTATTGTGCTTGGGTCCAGGTTTGCAGATGTCTCGCAAATTATTTGTTGGGTCTGTGTGGGTGAGGTTTGGTTTGCCTTACGTATGTTAGCACCCCACCACTCGACTTTTCACTCTAAATCCCACTCCCTGTGGGATTTGTTGCTTTCTTTGAACTGTTGATGGTGCGCACAAAAAGAGCCCCAGCAAAGGGATTCAATATTTGGGTGAGCATTAATGCAATGTCTTGGTACCCCAATAGGGGGTCAGATCAACTGACTTTCCTGTATCCCTTTCTTACTTCATTTCCTTTGTCTGCTTTCGTTCCCGATTTCTTTTCCTTCCAGTCACATTCGTATTTCGGCATTATGATGCCAGAGCCCTTTGAGCCCTTGCCACTGATAAGGTAGTAAGTGGGTCTGGCGCCTCCACCTGCCCCTGCTGCCAGAATTCGTGTCCCTCTGTGCTCCGCTCTTGGTGCTGCGTTGCTGCCGTTGGTCGTTGTTCTGTGGGCTGTGCCCCTGCTGCCCCCCACCACTATAGGTATAGGGCTTATGCACTCTGCTGTTAGTGAAGAGGGGTGGGCGAAGGCTGTTCCGCGGGAAGATGGGACGAGGATCCAAGCGCTACCACTGGAAGCACAAGCCTGCCCCCACAATCCCAGCTGGATCTTCAGGTGTATCCGCCCCCAGGAGAGCTGTCGCCTGCATGTCAGGATGGGACAGCGAACGCTGCTCCCCCCGCTCGCCTGATACTTAGCCCAAAGACTGGTGCAGCCAAACCGTTGCCACCGGCCAGCCAGTTCCACTCACCGGCTCAGTTCCAGGCTGGGGCTCGCTGCGTTCTTCTGTGGCTGTTACGCCAGGGGGGACTTCTGGGAACCACACAGCACCAGGCACTCAGTCTTTCCTCTGTGGCCAGGCCATGCTCAGTTCGGCCTGTGTTCGGGCATTTGCTTCGCTCCGTTCCTTCAGAGTTTTCAGAGGGGCATAATGGACCACTACCTCCAACCTTAGATGTCAATTCAATCTCTGAGGACAGTGATAGTATCACTATACCGGCATGCTGTTGTCTGCGAGAGAGATAAAGACTTAGGCAGCCATTACGTTTGCGCCCCCCTAGTGGTCTGAGGCAGTCGTTACATGCATGCCTGACATACATACATGGGGCCCTTAAGGGACATATGTTTGGGACAGTTGGGGGTACATGGGTAATGTACAAATCTGTATGCTGCATGCTTTTTCATAGTTTGGCCAGGACCTGCAACCAGGGTTTGCAAGGTGAACTTTGTGTGAATGGGAAAACTGGTTTAGCAAGGTTGAAGGCTGTTGAAGGGCAGTGAGCAGCTGCAATAATGTCAGATGGCCAGTTACAGGCAGGTTCTGGGTTTTTACAACTTATCACGATTGTGGAACAGAGATGCAATCGTTTTAAGATCATAGGAGCTTGTTATTCATTGTCCAGGAGAGTCCAGCCATCTGTTTGGGGCCGAGTAATAAACCTGGGGCAAAGGGACACCTAAGGTCAGAGTTGACAAACACTTTATGGGTTTCGATCATTTTCTCAGGTTGTGTCCAGAGGACATGCGTGTTGAATTGGTAGTCGTTTAAATTAGAGTGAAACAAGGACATAGTAAGTCTGAGTGGGTTCGATATTTATCGCCAGTTCAAAGGGAACTTGTTTATTTCTCCCTGTCCGCATATCATTGAAATATCCTTGCAAACCACGTGCATCACGTCTGGGGTTAGAAGCTCAATTTCTGTTGCTCCAGAAGGGTCAGGGAAGGGCGTATTATGTACCGTGGTCACACACGAACCGGAATAATTTGATGAAGACTCTCCCATTGCTCACTGCAGGAGCAGGAAGTGGATTTATGCATTAGAGAAGTACACTGCCGGGGTCATGTTGACCATAGCAGACATGAAAAAAGTGTATTTACGTTAGATGAGCTTTGGATGCAAGCAGAGTATCCAGGAGTTCAGTTGGATACAAACAACCACGATGGAGCAGCATTTAATACTTATATGGCAGAGGTATGGGAAGGCCCTGGGCGTCATGTATCTCGATACACCCGATATAAATTCTATTTCGGCCAAGACAATGAAGTTAGATGACGATCCTGCCGCACATATCCAGTTAATTCAGGAGATGGGGAGGGCAGAGACAGGAGAAGCGTGGGATAAAAATGTGGCAATTTTTTACCATATGCTAAAAAATTGACTTCCTAAAGAAGTCCAGCATGACCTAGTTAAAGTAGTTGGGATGGAGGACACAGGTTGGCTGGAAATTCAGACAAGTATTGTGCATTTTTGTAAAAGGGGGCAGGAGAAGGAAAAGGAGAGCATATTGCAGGCACAAAAGGCAGAGGACAAGCCTGTTCAGAAAAAGCTGGAAGGAGCACTGATTCCCAGCTCAACGAAGGGAAAGAACGGACAATTGGTGCAACAGGGACATAATGAATATGATATGACACAAGGTTGGATGGACGGGTATGCTCCCGGTCGAAGGCAAATGAGAGGGTTTTCAAGGGGAAGGGGAGGATTTTCACAAAGAAATTGGTCATTTGGCAGGTTCAGCGAAATGGGTCCCCAGTTTAACGGGCCGATGGGAAATAACTATGCAGGGTTGTATTGGATCCAGTGTTGGTTGTATGGAAGGATTGGATAGTGGCACAAGATTGTCGGTGCAGGCGGCAGTATTTCAATGTAAGTACCCAGCAAATGCATGCCAAATGCCCCAGGTTCTGTGCAATCACAGCAGGTACGGTGCCAGGGGCTGCGCAGGCGACCCTGCCAGCACAGGCACAAGCATGGGAGAAAAAGTATTTAGCCCAAAGAAAACCCCTTTACCCCAAAGAACGGTCACTCACTACACTGGAGCGAGTGTTTTTGGAGGAAATCCTTTCCCACTCGCCAGTGCTAATATCCACCCCGATTAGGACAGCCCACAGGGATCTCCGATGTGTCCGGTCCTGTCTGTTATTGCCGATCCGGAAGAGGTGTACAGGTAGGTGATAAAACGTTTTAATTTCTGGTTGATACAGGGGCTACAAAATCTTGCATCAAGAAAGGAGAGTTCCACCAGTCAGGCAAAACAATGGACACAGGGATTCTCTGGGGCTGTCCTGTCGATTATGTACACCAAGGATCTATGTATTAAGGTATTAAGGTAGGTAGACAAAATGTATCTGTTCTCTTGTATTGCACGAATACCCAGGTGAATCTCATGGGCAGAGATCTTCTTAGCCAACTTCAAATGATGATTGCCCTCATGGAGGAAGGTATAGTATGTTCGACTGCAGGCTTGTATCTGGTAAAAGAAGCAGCGCTTTTGAATACATATTGTAGTGATAGCGCGATAAGGGGGTACCTGTACACTCAGCTTTATTTCTTTAAGGAGTAATGGTTGTGTTGAGTTGGGTCCCGGGAAACAGAGATCAGACATGGCGGGTACTGATTGAGTTTTTGTTTCGGCCTGCTGAGTCGCAGAAGTAAACACCATGCAACATTGTCACGATTCTCCTAGTAGCAGTGGTTGTCATGAAGGATAGGGTGGTGCTCTCAGGCACTGATGAGGAAGGCAGAGAGTGGCGCGCAGTTGTGTGCACTGATACAACCTTATCGCTAAGGGACGTGTTCGATGAACAATTGTTCGAAGACACAGGAGAGATGGTTTTTGAGATCAAGGTGCCTTGCCAGATAAAGCAAAGGGAAGTAGTACAGACCATGCTCATCGTTAGAAATACATTGCCATATTGGAAGAAAGATTTGGAGAACGTGCCAAACCAGTTATGGACTAGCAATCCTCATGATGTTGGGCTGTTAAAGAGTGTTGGAGCAGTCTGGATAAAATTGAAATCGGGTGCGATACTACCACGGTTTAAGTCGTACCCCATGTGTAGAGAGGCTGACAAAGGGATTTATGAGACTATTATGGCGTTGTCAAAGCAAGGCATAACACAACCTTTTGTGTCCCCATCAATAATGCTTCTCACCCTGCTTGTAGAGAAGGGGCACAAAGTGCACAAAGAAAGATTGCAATACTGCCAGACAGACGTAGTATATTTGGGGCAAGTGTTATCGCCCACAGGAAAGAAGGTAATGCCAGAGAGTCACTGCAATCCAGAATATGCTCGAGGCAGTCACAGAAACAAATATAACAGTTTAGGACTCTGTAAACTATTGTAGATCATGGATCTTTGACTACTCTAGTTACACAAGGCCCTTACTTAAGGGAGCGCAAAAGGTGATGGGTCCGATAGAAGGGTCTGAAGAGATGGTGAACTGCTTTCGGGAACTCAAGGCTGCTAGCAGCAATGCTCCGGTGTTAGCGACCCCAAATTACAAGAAACCATTTAATCGTTTTTCTCATTCAAACTGGCAAGTGATGAGAGCAGTACTGGCCCAGGAAACAATACTAGGCCATAAACCCTTAGCATACTATGGCGGACTCCCAAGACCCGTGATGCAAGGAGAGTTTCCTTGTGAACAAGCTTTGGTGGCAGCAGCTTTTGCGATTCAAAATTCTTCAACCAACCATGGGTTGAAAACAAAAACAGGGCTTCGTACTTCTCTGCGCTTACTACATCGATATGATGAAAATCTTAGTATTCTCTCGTTAGTGTACACGCATAAGTGACCCTGGTAATACAGGCAGCATTAGGTGGTTAAGACTGACTAAGGGGGGGCGTGGCTAAATGGCCACGAGTTAAGACGTGCATTTAGTATGCTCCTGCAGATCCGACACTGATCCGGACGAAAATAGGTGATTAAAGTTGCCTGCAAGCAGTGTATCTGAAGCTGCTGCTGTGTGTGAATAGCATGGGCGTGCAGCGGTACAAAGCTCGAGAGAAAACTGTTTTGCAGAGCAGAATTTGAAGCCGTAGATGTTTGTAGAGTAACAAGGACAAAGGCACATCATAGAAGGGCCGGCGGCATAAATCGGAGCCATGTTCTTCATGAGAAATTGAACTGATACACTGTGCAAGGTTGACATGAAGCAGCGTCAAAGAGGATACATCTGTAACCAGAAAGTGAGTGGCGTCCAGATAACGTGGAAACATGTCTTTTTGAGGGATACATTGTGGAACCCGGCGGTGCAAGTGCTATGAATAGACGGCCGCAGAAGGACATGCACTCGGCGGATAACGGGCGGCTGGACAAGCAGAGAAACCATAGCCGCTGCGTGAGGGCACAGAAAGGAGAAGTGCGTGAGTGAGGCTGGGTGAGTCCAGAACAAAGCAAGGCACAGCCGAGATACGAAGCGGACCGGCCCTGAATTATCACAAGCTGTGAAAAAACGCAGTATCTGGACAGCTGGGTCGGCAGGACTGCTGATGAGGGGTAAGCAGTGGTCCCCCCAACCGCACTAATACCGCACGGAGGCAGAAAGTGGAGTATCTCCAGTGCAGGCGTTAGTAGCCCATGAGGTATGCGACGAACGTACAAGTAAAGAAGGCAGTCGCATATGAGGGAAACCTGAAGCAGCATAAGAGTGACATGCACTGTAAACGGCATGTACAGGATCACCCAAGCACTAGAAGGCAAGAAGGGACGGCGCAGTATAATGAAACAACAGGCCACTACTGCGTAAAAACAATTGGAATGCAAGCACAAAGGTGCACTGGAAGCTGACTGAGGTACCTGTGAGCGGAGTAGCAAGAAGAAGGGCAGATCCAATCGGCCTGAATGTTGAGAACCGAAAGGGCCCCTCTTATACAAGCGCATAAGTCAGAACAGATGAGGAAGAGGCAGAGCAAAAACAGGGACCCCAACAGAGGGCGGAAGGCAAGGTGACTGCTCATAGCCCGCATTCCTAAAGAGCAGCAGAGAACGGAGTAAACAAGATGCTAGGGGAGTAAGTTAGACCCCCAATCGCACAAAAGCGTTTAGAGGACCACGCACCCAGGAATAGCCTACGGGCTCCAGAAGCGCATTCCACAACAAGTCCCCAAAAGGTGCGGGGAACCAAGGTGGTTGGCAAATAGAGGAACATAGCTCGAAGGAGGACACGATAAGGGGACCCAACGGGCCGCATTCAACTGTGCTACCTAACAGAAGCTAGGATGACACTGGCTCACTGTGGGTCCTTCAGGTTGCCTAAAATCCAAGGCGGAGCGATAATAGAAAATAAAATGAAGAGGATGGCTAGTACACAGTAACCAAAAGCGAAACAGGAGATGGGTAGACCTCTACTTCGCTGACAAGGAGGAAGTAACAACTATAATCTGCGCAAAATGTGTCAGCGGAAAAAAGACAAATTAGGGAGGAACCCGTCTATAGAACAGGGAGAGGGGCACCCAAATTCAGAACCACAGATAAAACCATACCAAAAACAGAAACAAAAAAATTAGAAACCATGAATATTTTATTTGTATTTCATTGTATGTTTAAAATATACATATAAGATCATGTTTCAAGCTCATTATCTAAATAACACCATTTAATTAGAAAATTGAAAAACACAGTACTTTTCTAAAAACACGACTGATAATTCAGTCAATACTAGCTTAATGTAGCCAAGCAGTCTGAACATCATGCCGGTTGAAGGGGATCATCCAGCTGGCGGTCAGAGGCTACGGCCACATTTGACAATATAAGAACAGCCGCAGTTAAATAGGCAAGGCAATGCTGGTTACTTCTAAAGTTAAGACCAACAGAAAAAGGGGGGGGGGGTGCCGTACGTCTGACAGGTTCCTCCCTAATTTGGCTTTTTTTCCGCGGACACATTTTGCGTCGATTATAGTACACAGTAACGGACAAGCAGCGAGAGGGGTTGTGATACGCTGAGGGCCACAACGAGGAGAGGAAACAAGGAGAGAGAGAGCAAAGTAGTGCAGGCAAGCAGAAAACACACAAAACAAGCCTCCAGCTGCATCCATCAAGGAGAAATATACAGCAACTGGAAGACTGACATATGCGCAGAGGGAAAGGTACAGGGTTAGGGGAAATAGCAAGGACCGCATAAGAACGCCAAGAGGTATCCCCTCCACTAGGTACGGCGGCAGCAGCCAGCACTGCTACGGATGCCAGGAAGGAAAAAGAACACCAGAGAGAAGGCAGTAGCGATGTCGTCTAAAGCAAACAATAATAAAGTGAAACAGACATCCCTGGACACGTTCACCGGACCCGCGCAAGTGATGGAAGGAACAAAGTCGCAGCCACAGGAGCTAAATGAAGGAAATACACAAGGACGAATAGACAAGCAAATACTGGTTGCAATAGCGGAACTGAAAATGGATGCAATGCAGATAGACATGCATCTCTTGAGGCAAGACGTCAGAGCATTGTCGGCGTGCACTAGGGCGCTAGAAAAGGAAGTTACAATCCAATACCAGCAGTTGCAAGGACAACACCTCAGACATCTCCTCCTTGAAACAGCAAGTACAGAAAGTTGGAAAACAGGGCGGAAGAAGCAGAAGGCCGCGCCAGGCGCAACAACGTTTGGATCATCGGGCTACCAGAAGGCGAGGAAGGTCAGAACCCGACCAATTACATAGAGGACGTGTTCCTGCAAGAAATTGGAGCGGGCACGCCCACCCAGGGATTCACAGTAGAAAGGGCACACAGAACACTGATGAGGAGACCACAACCCGGGGCCCCTCCGAGGCCAATAATAGCCAAAATTCTGAATTTGAAGGATAGAGAGAGAATACTGCAACATTTTCGGAAAGGCTGCACCATCAATAGAGAGTCGACATCCATCACAGTGTACCCGGACTACACCTTTTTGGTACAAAAGCAATGGATGAACTATGGGACGGTGAAAAGGAGGCTGCGCGCGGCCCAATTTAAGTTTATGCGGCCAAGATGAAGGTGCTGCACAAAGACGGATTCCTGTTTTTCTAAAGCCCAGAAGAGGTCAACAGTTGGTTGGATTCCCAGAATATGCTATTAGAGCAGCAGAACCGAAACAGCGAGGAGAGTGAAAAGAGATAAGCTGATGGGGACCCTAATATATAACCCAGGGGGAGGGGGAGATAACAAGAAAGGTGGCGATAGAGACACTTAAACTATTAGATAACAATGCCATGAGACCTATGACTATTAACAGAATGCAGGAGCAACATGCACTGTCCATAAAGGGCAGCACAGGAATCGCTCTCATCTCCAGTAGGATAGTTAGTTGTGATACTGGTAGCACAGTATCCACCTGCTGCGCTAAGTACTGGCAATGTGCAAAGAAAGGAGGGAGAAGCCGGAATGCCTGAGATACAGTTTTGGAGTTGGGCAATTGTTGGGGATGGTTCACGGGGAAAGGGGATGGGAGTTGGGGAAGTTATAAAGGGACAGTCCTACAGACATGCATCAGGATGTGAGAGGAAGAGGGTGGGAACTCTGATGGGAGGGTTGGAAACTGGATAAGATGGGTAAAATGAGGATAGTAACCTGGAATGTAGGAGGGCTAAATAATTATATCAAACGTAATAGGGTTATGACATACTTGAAACGGCAAAAAATAGATATAGCACTGCTGCATGAAATTCACCTGACCAAAGAAAAGCATGACGTGATAATAAGGAAATGGAAAGAGACAACCCTAGGAGCAACCTACTCGGCGTACGCCAGAGGGGTCATAACATGGATAGTGCCTCATGTCCCGTTTAAGCTACTGCAGTCCACCATAGATAAAGATGGAAGGATGGTTTGATAAGGGGGTTGGTGGAAAATAAAGAAGTGTGAATTATTTGTATTTGTATTTATTGTTCCAAGGCGCTTTACGAAGAACAACAAAATAACGGTAAACATGAGTCAAACCAGAAAATCAGCATGTAGAACAATTTACATATGAGAAAGAAGAGGAGAGGGGGGTGGAGAAAGAAGGGGAGAGAGAGTAGTGAGAACAGTGAATAGTTGGAGGAAGGGAGATTTAGAAGAGAGGGTGAAGATAATGAACAAACAGAAGGGTAGAAGAAAGAGTGAAGAAGGGTAGAGGGGGAAGGGGATCAGGGAGGGGAATGAAAAAAGAGATTTCAATGAGGAGCGGAAGGAAAAATAGGAAGAGGAGGAACGGATAGAGGAAGGTGGGGAGTTCCAGTGTAAGGGAGCAAGGAGCTGAAAGGAATTGTCAATGTGTATGCCCTGAATCAAGACACTACAGCCTACCTCAGAACCCTGTATACAAAGATCAGTCCGTATATTGATGGATTGGTGGTGTGGGGGTGCAACTTCAATTGTACTCTAGACCCATTGATGGACAGGTCAGACAAGAAGATGGCACATCCAACCCCGGCAGCTAAAGCTCTTAACACTCTGTTACAAGCTTTTCGATTGGTAGATGTATGGAGGCTGCGCCACCCACAAGAAAGAGTATATTCACATTATTCAGCCCCACAAAACCAGTATACAAGGCTAGACTATATATTCATCGGTACAGACTTAAGGAAGCGACGCAAGCAGAATACAAAGCTACAGTCCTATCAGCTCATGCCCCGCTGGTGGTGACATGGCGGATCCGGCTACCCAGAGCCAGGATCCCGACAGGGAGACTCAGTGCAGAAGCATTAAAATATATGGTGTTCCGAGAGGACCTGAGGATGGAGATAGAAGAGTATTTTAAACACAACACGGGCAGTGTGGACTCCGCTGGGACATTATAGGAGGCAGTTAAAATAGTAGTGAGGGGAGCGGCAATGGTTAAATCAAAGGGGTTGCAAAGCGTCATAGCAAGCGAGCTGCAAAATGCAGAACGGAAATTAGAAATGACGATGAGGGGGGCACAAGATCCCCAGAGGAGGCCAAGACCATAACCCAATCACAACAAGAATGCACAAACCACTGGGAGAGACTAGGCAACCTAAGCAATCAGAAATATGTGGAGAGGCAGCAGGCAGAAGGAGACAAACCGGACAGATTATTAGCCTGGTTATACAAAAGTGAGACCCCTAGGCAGACTATCGGAGCGATGCAGGGGATGGATGGGCAGTTACGGGAAAGCCAGGAAGGAGTAAATGAATGTTTCTTGGAATACTACAAGCTACTGTATGCAGATTCCATGGAAGAGGAAGAGATAGATATACAGGGAGCATTAACAGAGATTACACTTCCCAAAATAGAGGAAGCAGAAAGAGAAAGCCTAGAAATCACGAGAACATCAGAGGAGGTAGAACAAGTGATCAAGCTAATAAAGCCCCAGGTGCAGATGGACTCCCTAGCGAATTTTCCAAATTATAAGAAAGAGATACTCCCCTCATTGCTAGCGATGCTCAACGAGGCGCTTGGCACAGGTACATTGCCCGAGACCCTACGGGGGGCGATTATTATCCAGCTCCCTAAACTCAATAAACCAGACTACAGACTACTTTCATTACTCAATCAGGACAGTAAGATCCTGACAGCAGTGATGGCCAACAGGTTAAGACCAGTCATAAGCAAACTTATACACTCAGACCAAAAGGGTTATGTTCCCCACAGGAATATAACCGACAACTTGCAGAGACTCCACCATGTCAGAGATCACACCCAGGAGAGCTTGCAGGAGGCAGCAATAATTTCACTCGACGCAGTGAAAGTGGTTGACCCGGTTAAATGGCCCTGGCTACTAGCGGTTCTGGAGGAATACAGGGTGGGGCCCATATACCTGAGATGGGTGCGATTATTGTATAGTGAGCCGGTAGCACAGGTCAAAACAGGAACTAGTATTTCAGAACAATGGCAGTTAAGTAAGGGCACCAGACAGGGATGCCCGTGGTCCCCAATGCTTTTTATCCTAGTTTTGGAACCCTTAGCGGCATATCTGAGGCAGCAATATGGGGAAGTTGGTATCAGTACCAAAGGAGGGCAACATTTGATATCACTGTATGCAGACGACAAGCTAATGTACCTGCAATACCCAGAAGAGAACCTACAGTACATTGTGGAGGTAATGGCACGATATGCGAGGCTCTCCGGTATAACAGTTAACCTGCAAAAGTCAAGTATCTTCCCCCTGAGGAGGTATGTAGGAACGCCTAAACACGAACTGCCGGTACTGCAGGTAACACAGGAAACGGATACGTTTAGATATCTAGGTATAGATATATATCACAATCCCGTAGAAGAACACAGACAACACCGAAAAGGCGGTATCTAAAATAGAAAGAAGTATGGCATTCTAGGTCAAACTACCATTGGCAATGGTGGGTAGAGCGGCTTTATTAAACAAGGTGGTGCTGCCCAGGTTTTTACATTATTTTGCAAACATACCACATGCAATACCTAAACGATTCTTCTCGAAACTACAGAGCATATGTAGGGGGTTCATCTGGCATAAATCAAGGAATAGAATAGCATTGTAGAAGCTACAAAACTCATATGAACAAGGTGGCATTAGATTGGCAAACTTTGAAGTGTACTATATGGCTAGCCAGTTCCAATATGTAGCAAGGTTCCTATCGGAAGAACAAACACTGGAGTCTAAACTGTTGATCGCTGAATGTACCCCCTACTTCCTGAATGAAAGAATGTGGCTACTGAAACGACGAAGGGCTGGAGAGGGCAGATTGCTGGGTCTGGCAAGGGAAATGTGGCTTAGAGCCTGCCAATTGATAATTGATAAATGATAAATGATCCGACCCAGTGTTCCCCACAGATACCGCTGGTGGCGCTAGAAGGCGTAGACTAATAAATTAGGCTGAGCATCAGAAGGAAGTGGGAACCGGTGGGCATAGCATCGGTGGGGATGCATGGTTAGATGGGAAGCCCAGGAAGTTCGATAGCTTGGTAGACGATACAGGATTACATCTGGGACAGCATATCACATATTCTCGACTAATGAGGATTATAAGGGGAATGTGGCCTGAATCGGTGCTAGCCCAACAGCCTATGCGGCGATAGAAACATTCTATGATGTGTCTGAAGTAGGCCATGAGGTCTCCAGTATATACAAGTTGCAGATGTCTAAGATAGGGAAAGAGATTGTCCAAACGAGATTAGACTGGGAGGAAGAGGTGGGGGAATTAATGGAAGTTGGGCTATGGACCAGAGTGCAAGGATACCATAAAACGGTATCGAGAACTACACGATTGCAACAGATTCAGTTGTATTTAACCCACAGAGCATACATGACCCCTAAGAAAATAGCCAAGTTCCAACACGCAGGTATACAGACATGTGCGAAATGTGGGAAAGTAGATGCTGGAATGATGTTTAAAAATTGGTGACAAGGCAGGCGCTCTGTTGCCAGTCAAGTTTTCCTGCATTAGCTTCACCTGCAAATGCACGTTTTCATGACTCCATCAATCTTCAGGGAGGCTGTGGTTCTTTGCTTTTTCAGGTGCGGAAAGTTAATTGACTAAGGATTCTGGTACTTGTATTTTTCACACTTAATTTTTCTTGCAGGTGGCTGGAAACAACTCCCTCCTTAGCACAAATCTTCCCATTGATGGGGGTATGGTACACATGTTTTGGTCATGCCCCGAAATAGGTGTATTCTGGGGGGAGGTAGCCCAAATCATGGCAGATACAGAAATTAACCTAGATGTAAGCACTCCCTGGGCATGCCTTTTGGGGAGGTTTTTCCAGGCCCAGACCTAGCATATATATTAGCCAAACGCAGAATAGCAATGAGCTGGAAGGCACGCATGAGACAGTCAGCGAATGTCGGGTGGCAAGATCTAGAGAAATGGGCATAGGCGGAAACAAGGGTATGGCAAGAGACGGCGAAGTGGGATGGAGAAGCAGAAGCAGAAACATTGGTCGCCTGGAGACAATTAGTAGCAGCGTTATCCATATCAGACCAGGCTGGATTGGGGAGCGACAGTCCTTTAGGGGAGGAATAATGGTCGACAATGCTAGGAGAGATAGAAGTGGAAGAGTGGTACGAGATGTAGGCCAGGGGAAGAGGAATTATTTCTTTGAATACTACTCTACTTACTCAATAGCTGCGTGCCAAATTGTATGTTTCTCTTTGATTCAGCAGGATCATTTCCCAGTAACATAAGTCCTAAAGGGTGATACATTCTACTGTCAGTAATAGATCCAACAGCCATCTCAAATCATGAATAATGTGATAAATCAATCTCTCACTTATAGTGTACCCCATCTACTTACATAAGTTGAGCTTAATTAAGCTGTAAATTGATCTCCATGTAATTTTAAGCAGCGTTCTGTGTGGCGCAGGTAGCCTTCTTGTCAGCATCTCTGCTTTGAAGTGACGTCGGACATTAACGTCCTACGTCACACATGCATGCATGCATCATTGTTGTCATTACAAATTTCCGCTTCTAATGCAACTGTGGGTCTGTGATAAATTGGATTACCATTTACGACTTGTTCCATTCCTCCTAATATCTCAATGATAAATAAAACACTTATTGCGCACTCAGACAATAGCAGCTCAAAATTAACCTTTGAAGGAGTGATACATCCTTTTCATTAAAAAAAAATACATCTTATTGAGTGTTCTGATTTGTTTCACTAATTTTATATAAAAGTTGATAAAGTTAGTCTTTGCATCATGTATATATTCCATTACAGCAGAGTCGGTCAGTCCTTCAAAAAGCAAAATTAGAGTGCTCCTAGTGATAGTCAATCCTTCAATCTACAGCATTAACGTGCTGTGCCATGCATGAGTCGCAGCTGCAATTTCAGAAAGCAATTCCACCATGATGTAGGTTACAATAAGTATTCACAAGGCAATGGGTGTATATTAGTGTCCATAGCTTTGGGGCACGAATACATTAGTGTTTCATGTACCTTTTTCAGCCAATTGGAAAGTATCCGCTTACACATTTAACAGGGATAGTTAGCAAAGTTAATAGATAAATCACTATCTCTGTGATGGACAAAGATCTACATCTGTGCATTGTTACAAATACTGTTACAGAATCTATTGTTTCAGAAATCATTCAAATCATTTTTCTTTTACACACATGATCACAGAAAGTGATCCATCTCATGGTCTGAATTTAATCCTCCAAGAATCGTTCTATACTTACAAATCATCTTAGTTTCAAGTCTCCCGAGAGCTATTTCTCAATTCCCACCTCTTGGGTCTTTTGCTATTGTCTTGAGACTGGTGAATCCAATTCCTGCTTTATCATCCATTTGATGGCATTGTTGCCAATGTACTGCCAATGGTAATCTCCTATTCTCTTTATGCAATGCATTTAGGTGTTCCCTAATTCTTATACAAAGCTCTCGCATTGTGCTTCCTATATAGACAAGATTGCACACACAAATAATTCCATAACTCACACATTTTGTCTTACAATTGATAAATTCCCTTATTCATAGCTCCTCATTTATATTAATCATCAAACTTTGGCATTACTTTGTGTAACAAAACATGCTACCATTTCCACATTTGTGGAAGCCATTGAGATTTTGGTGTAGCCATGTCTTATCTGTCTTGATTGGGTTTAGACAAGATGGACACAATACATTTTTAAGTGTTGGTGCTTTCGTAGATACTATATTTGGCTTATTCCCGATATAGTCCATGAGGTCCAAATCTAAAGTTAATATTTTCTCGTGTTTCTGCATTAGATCATACATTCTTTCACTCTCAGCTGAAAACTGTTATCATCCTTACATTGTAGTCTTCACTTGTCTCTTTCTTTTGGTTTCAACAAGTCAACTCTTCTCATCTGAATACTTTTCATTCTTATATTAGTCACAATTTTGTCTGTATAACCCCTTTGTTTGAATCTACTGTCCAAGATGGCACATTCTCAAACTCTTCATTTTCTTTAAAGTTTCTGCGGGTTCTAATATATTCCCCGGTCGGTATGTTATTTATGACACTCATTTTATGATAACGTGAGGCTAATAGTACATAATTCACTTCTGTAGGTTTCCTAAATGTTTGAGAGGATCTTGTTATCTTGAATATATAATTGTACATCCAGAAAATCTTTTGTGTTTCTGGTGACTATTACTAATAAACTAAATTCCAAAATCGTTTATATTGAGATAATTCACAAATTCTGTTAAGGAGATTTGGTTTCCTTGCCAAATTAAAAACACATCTATAAATCTTTTCCAAAGTTTAATTCTAGATATGAAAGGATGATCACAATACACACATTTTCAATGAATCCCATTAACAAATTTGCGAGCGAGGAGGCATAACTTGCACCCATAGCTACCCCTCTAACCGGTCTATACATATTTCCATTGAACAAAAATACATTGTTTTTCAACGTGAATTCAACATTTCCTTAACCATTAAGATATGGAGTAAATATGAGGCTGATCTTTCCGCATAAGTAAAGTCAATGGTCTTCAAGGCTAATTGATGTTCAATTGATGTGTAGAAGGTAATTCACAAGGTAAAAATCGTCTTCACACTCAAAGTTGTCTATAAATTGTAAGAAATCCATGGTGTCCCTTAAATAATATTTTTCTGTGAGCCACCCTATCCCGCTCACTATTGGTCTTCCCAGGTATACCTTGGAATGGTTTGTGAACCTTAGGTAAAACATATACTGTGGGTAATTTTGGATTTACCACTGTTAAATAATGTGTGTCATCCTCAGTTAATAAACCAGTACCCATCCATTTGTTCACTAGTTCGTCTGCTTCCTTCCATGGGTTGCCCGGTGACATATGTGGAGCATGCCGTCTTTGCGATCTTGGAAAAGTCCAAGTCGAATGACAACCCTGAGAGTCTCAGGCTATGTGGTTATCCTTTCGAATGCATGCATACATCACGTACAGTGTCACCTAGTCAATCCTGCGACATTTATAGCCGAACCGGTGAAACCTGATGACCTGATGACGATTGTGACCCTTAGGAGGGAGAAGAGGAAGAGAAGACAAATGTTAAGGAGGATGCCTTGGAGGGAGGCGAGGTACTTTTTGTCGATGGGTCCTCAACAATTAATCAGGACACTGGTGAGAGTCATACGGGTGCAGCATTTGTGGGCCTTGTGGATGGGGAATACCAGGTCAGGATGAAGAAATGGTTTCCTTCACATTAGTATGCGCAAGCGGCATAACTAGTGGCACTTATAGAGGCGCTAGAAATAAGTAAGGGGAAAGCAGTCACTATTTATTCTGATACTGCATATGTAACCTCAACTGTACATTCAGGCTTATCAAGGTAGCAGAGAAGAGGGTTTAGGAGATCTGACTGGACCCCTGTGTAGCATGCTGCGCTGCTATCCAGGTCAATCAAAGCGATTACACTATCCACAGAGGTAGGAATTGTTAAATGTGCTGCGCACACTAATCTTACTAATCCCATACTGTTTGGAAATGATGCTGCAGAGAGAGTTGAAAGAAGCTGCACATTTGACATTTACAGATTCCCTGAAAATGGAAACCGCGTCCCAGCAAGTGCAGATGCCAACCCTGTACACTTTGGTCCCTTTGCTTCAAATCATAGAGATGCAAGAGAGCACCCAAGGATGAAAAGGTGCGCTGGGCAAAGAGCAGATGTGCCCTCTCGCCCCTCGCCCATGGATCTGCTGTGAAGACAAGAGCTTACGGGGAAAGTAGTAATGCATGTAGAGCTGCTTCTTGTAGCTCTAGAGCAACTACACTACCCGTCGCACACTTCTCAGTGACAAATTGCAGGAGACCTCCAGGAGGAATAGTTCATACTAAACCTCCAAGAACAGGTAACTAGGGAACTGCATAGTGTGTAGGGAATTCAATCCTGGAAACACCACAAGGTCAGTAAGTGGAATTTTGCCGAGGCTCTCTGGACCATTTAGAGAACTACATTGTGATTTCATAGATATGGTTCAGAGATGTAATCATTTTAGTTACCTCATAGTTGTATGTCGATTTTCCCAATGGATTGAGGCTATTTTCTGCACACACCCAGATGCTACGTCTGCAGGAAAACTTTGGGTGTGGGAGTTATTGCTACGGTGGGGAATTTGTGAGGTCCTGAAGTCCGAGAATGGGATTCACTTCTTTAATGCCTTGTTCGCAGCAATTACTTTTCTCTTGGGGATCAAGCGGGATCGTAGAGAGGCTGAACAGAGTTCTTACGGTCCGTCTATCTAAACTATGTAGTGATTTGCATATCCTCACCAATTGTTCAGTTTTATTTGAAGAATTAGCCAGGGAAAGATCACCACCTTAATCCTCATGAGATTGTGTCTGGGCGTAGGTTACACACGCAAAGCATCAGATGCACATAAATCAGCATAGGCCCTGTGAGAGGAGTTTAGGAAGAATCTTAGGGCTTCAACCAAAAGTGTCAGACTTATATCTTCACAGGTTGTGTCATCTCATCAACAGTCTACAAAAGAAAGTGGCAAAGAACCAGACGATCAATACCAGCCACAATTGCTCCCTGGGGACCTGATTTACATCTGCACCTTCACCAGATGCTGGAATGAGCAGTGTTTCTATGGGCCACACCACATTATTTTCACAACTCTGTCTGCTACGACGGTAGAGGGCAGCAAGAGCTGGGTCCACCTCAGTGACATGCAAAAGGGATACCGGCAGCCCTCCACCAGCACAGGAGCAGGCTCAAAGTTAAGTATGCCCTAAGGATTTGCAATTAATTCCAGTAGAAAAGGGAGAAGTGAACGTAGACCAGTAGCTGTTTAAGAAAAGGATAACTTTTGTGGTTACTGTGAAAACCAGAGGGTGTTTCAGTGCCTAGACCTCGGAGATCCCTTACTCAGGTGGCCAGGGTACGGCCATCACCTTTGCATCCTGACCCTGGGGATGGACAAGTGCAGGAGGAGCACCTGGTGGGGGGTCTTCAGAGAGAGTGTGGGATGAACACCCGATGGCGAAACATGGTATCCGCCTTTACAAATACCCGTGTCCCATCCTATTTTATAGGATATTCCAACTTCCCAGTTTCCCCACCCCCTTACCTACACAAACAACGAGCCGAGGAAGAGGATGTCTGAGGCTGAAAGGGGTACCACCCATGCAATAAATTGGACAAGTCCCACTGATAGGATTAGGCAGGGTCAGGTACTTGTTCTTAATTACATACACCTGGAACACTGAGACACTCTCTGGGCAAGGCGATGCACAAGAAGGAGCAGTCCATACAGGGCGACGGCAAACCTGGTGGAGCAGAGCAACAGGCCGAGGGACGGAACAGAGTTACAGAGAAACCTTGGACACCCAGCGAGAGATCCTTACCTCCGAAGGGCCTTGAAGGTTGCGCAAGGTAACCCAGCTAGAGAGAAGAGACAAACGTCTAGTGTTTCAAGGATGTGAGCCACCCTCCCGGGTGAACGGCAGAGTTGGGGAGGTGCAGCGACAGTTGTGGTATCAGCCTTGACTTCAGGATCAAAGCCACGAGAGACGAAAATGAATTAACAAGAGGGTGAGTTGATGAAAGCAATAAAAGTCTGGTCTGTGTTAAATTAAACTTGATGGCAACAGTATCTGACAAATGAAGGTTGTGCGTGTGCCGATAAGACGTGAGAGAAAGCAAAGTATTGTAAAGAACTGTAAATTAAAGATATAAAGTAACAGAGTGGTCCAACAAAGGAAGATTGCACAATCAAAAGTTTCTGTGAAATGTCAGATGGAGTAGAAGTGGCGGGAAGAGAAAGAAACAGATGCAAGATTTGTTAGTTTTGATCACGGCAGAGGAAATCCTTTATACGAGAGAACTTTGGACTTTGAAATAAACACTGCACTTGAAACTACATTTACCAAGAGGCCTTGGTGTAGGAGAGAAAAAGTGATGTTTGAGGAAAGAGGGTCAAAGTGGTCATGCTTAGGTAAGAGCAAAAGCCTTGCAGTTTTGAAAGTCTGACAGTGGAAGGAAAGTGAAAGGAGGCTTGAGACCAACGGAGGGAAGCCTATGAAGGTGCGATTGAAGCTTGGGAAAGGGAATCCAGACACGTTGCGATTGAAAAGTTTGAGCATGGCGGAGGGAAACCGGTACTGAACTGTGGAAACCAGAAGGAAACTGTTGTTGAACTGTATTACAAGCTAAAAGGTGACCTGGGCTGGAGTGAGAGAAAGCCAGAGGTCAGGCGGATAAACTATTGACATATTGTGGAAGACCAAGTGGGCCCTGATCCAAGAAACAAACTGCATCCTTGTGTCCGAAGCCAGAGTGCGTTGCAAGGTCCAAGTGTGCCAACTTATCCCATGCTACAAAATGTAGGAAAGGGAGTTTACTCAGCCATACTGACATTTCTTTTGAGCACAGATTTTCCTTTTTGGATTGCACATTTATTGTATTAGAAAGAGGGCAGGCATTCAGTTTATTAGTATAGGCCATTTTATTTTGACTAGGACTGTATTTTCTTTTTGTTTTATGGTCTAGAATACTCCCATCTTAGTTATAGGGCAAGATAAGAGTGTTCCAACCCCTTTTAAACCATCAATAAACGTTTTGAAACTTGCAGCTTTTGTGTCAGTGTCTACTTGTGATACCATGCCTCCCTCACATAACTGTTATTATTTGGAGGTCTCCATTGTCATCTTCATGCTACACACACATGCAATAGTCACCAGGGGGGGGGGGCGGGGCGGCGGAGGGCTGTCTTACTATCACATGACCGCACATACGGAGCCAGCAACCTGAGACTATACCCGACTATATTTCTACGTGGGGGCTGTGGCATATCTAATTTGTAGCTCCCTTAACATTCAGGACCTGGGTCACCCCATTAAACGTCGAAGATTATTAAACTACATGAAAGATTTCCAGGCTGATGTCATATTTCTGCAAGAAACACATCTCGATGGGAGCAAGTAGCAGAAGCTTTGTAGGGGATGGGTGGTCAGGCCGGCTCACACGCCATTTCGTGGGAAAAGAGGCGTTTCTATACTGGTGCATAAGCGGGTACCGCTGAAGGTGCTAAATACTGACAAAGACTGCTGCTTTTTCCTAATTCACAGACTTCTCTATAGTCAATGCGTCACCCTCTCAAACATATATGCTCCAACGACTGATTCCCCAGAGTTTTCCGCCCACACATTTGCTCTTTGCGCACCCTACATTGGACAAATCATGTTTACTAGGGTGGGGGAATCTCAACATAGCCTTGGTACCAGATTTGGACAGATATCAATCTTCCACACGCAGCGGTACTCTCCAGAAGAACATCACTACACTCTGCACTCTGATGCTGGACCTCAGACTACTGGATGACTGGAGGCACCTCTATAAATCTAACCCCGTTTACACATTGTACTCCAGTCTTCATCACTGCTACTCCCACCTCGATTACTGGCTACTCTCAGACAAATTAACTATTAAACACACGACCCTGTCTGATCACGCGCCAGTTCTTATGCGCCTCACAATGCCTACCACAATCCCGAGGTCACCTCCCTGGGGCCTGAATCATATGGCCTTTAGCACCCAGGTGTAACAGAGGGACTGGTACAAGATACAGAAAGCTGGGGGTTGCTTACACTAATACATCGCTCCATAACATTTCAGGATGCCAAACATAGCATAGATCCGATGGGTAGATATATTATCCTTTGGGGTGACCTGGCAGGTGTCAATGTGACATTGATGAACACATATGGTCCAAATATTTTGGATAGCCTACTAGGCAACACTCTTTCTCACATCATTTGGGGCAGGGACTTCAATTTAATCCTAGACTGCATCATGGATAGATAAAGGCCCACACAAACGGACCAGTCTGCTGCATTCCAAATGTTGGTGATTGTGACGAGACACCTGGGATTGGCAGATTCATGACGAGACCGGAACCCAGCTAAACATGAATACACATACTATTCAACAGTACATGACGCCCACTCTAGAATTGATTTATGGTTGATCCTCACCTCATTCCTGTCACGGGTGGTGGAGTCCCAAATCCTCCCGTGCACAATCTCAGACAATTGCTCCATTACACTGACCCTGGAGTGGAGTACATGAGTCGCTGTGCGATCACTTTGGCGCATGCTCCCCTCCTGCCTGGCTGATCCTATACTCCTTGAGAGACTACACAAAGAGACAAGAGATTTCTTTCAAGGGAACGTTGGGTCGGTACAACACCATTACACGGTGTGCGAAGCCTACAAAGTGTGGATTAGGGGAGAGAGCATATTTACGGCCTCTGGTCCATTACGAGCACTAAGAAGAAGTCTTGTTGAGGTGGAAGCTGACCTTAAAAGGTTAAAGAACGAATACGGCAAAACACACGACCGGGCACTTCTAAGATGTATAAAAGGGAACCTCCTGAAGTTTAGCAAACTCGCTGATAGTGAGGTCCTCCTACTATATCACCCAGCGCGGGCAAGGAGGTACGGGGAGGCAGACAGACCGGGTCGTCAACTGGCGAATGCGGTCAAAACTGAATCGAGTATACAGCACATCACTGGGATTCTTAATTCATCAGGGCTTACCCTGAATACCCCAGAAGCGGTTAACTTGGAATTTCATAGGTTTTACAAATCCCTATACTCCAACTCTGATGCCTGTACGCATGCACAACTTGATACATATTTAGATGAGATACCATTAACAAAGATATCAGATGAGGCCCGCTTGGCATTGAACCAACCTCTCACTACTGATGAAATAGTTGCATCTATTAAATCCCTTCCTTTGGTTAAGGTCCTGGGTCCTGATGGTTTGGGGATTGAACTTTATGAAGAATTGGGCACTGACCTCGCTCCTAATCTGCTGCGAACATGGGAAGAGTCATCCCAGTCCGGTAGACTTCCCCCCTCAATATCGGATGCAGTTATTACAGTATTGTTGAAACCGAACAGACCTCCATCAGACATGGGTTTGTATAGGCCAATGTTCTTAATTCTGACACCAGCATCCTTGCTAAATTATTAGCCACTAGGCTCCTCCCGTATATGTCAGACGTAGTGCATCCTGACCAATCAAGGTTTATTCCTGGGCAGACGACTGTGTTCAATTTGCGTAGGCTATTTGGCATCATATCACAGCTCAACCCGAAAGCACAAGCCGTAGCCGCTTCCCTAGACGCTGAGAAAGCGTTCGACTCAGTATCCTGGCAATTCCTGTTTTCGGTGCTGCATCTTATGGGACCGGGTGAAGTCTTCATTCAATGTATCCGCCTGCTATATTCCTCCCTGTTGCCAAGGTATGGAATGGGACTACGTTATCCCCGATGTTCTTGCTCGGGCACGGAACACGACAGGGTTGCCCTCTGTCCCTGCTGCTTTTTGCTCTCACCATAGCATCTTGTGATTTAAGACATATAGATTGCGGTTTACGCATGTCGGGCCCTACACACATTATTTCATTGTACGCGGATGACTAATTACTCTACATTAAAAATCCAGATGCAAATCTTGCCCCAATTTTAGAAGATGGCCATAGATTTGCTACATATTCGTGTTACCGCAATAACGAGGCCAAGTCAGAGCGGTTTCCCCTGAATGAGGCCACTGTTCCCCCAACTGATCTGGAGGGCTTTAGGTGTGTACAGGACAAGTTGAAATATCTGGGCATAATTATCGCATGGCAACACCACACTTTGTTACTCGAGAACCAAGAAAAATACATGCACACACTTAAGGACAAATTGAACTTATGGGCTAGGCTCCCAGTCTCACTATATGGTAGGCTATCTCTCCTGAAGATTGTAGTCCCCAAACTATTATATTACTTTGTCAACATCCCTGTTTGGCCGGGGCGTATATTCTTTGACAAACTCTTGTCACTGGCAATTGGCTTTGTGTGGGGTGCTGATGCGCCACGAATACATTGGGAGGCCATGACTAAACCATACGATCAGGATGGACTACAGGCTCCGGACTTTGAGTTATACAATGAAGTGTCACAGGCACAATTCGCCGGACATTGGAACACTACACATGGCCAACCACTGCACACAGGACTTGAGAAATTCAGCGCATTCCCATCAGACCTGCGCACAATAGTACTAGCCAACCGCCACCCTGACACCTGCACGTTTGACCCTGTACGAACGACAGTCAATGCCTGGCCCAGAATTTTCAAGAGACTACATGTCGACGAGCCATACTCAGCCTCTATCCCCCTGTAGTGTCGCCCTGGGTTACCCCCCACATATGATAGGGCTATCTGAGATGGATGGGACCCGACCCGAGCGATGACATTGCGTGATCTCTATGTCCTTCGTAACACTGTCAGACTTTTTTGATGAACTGGGCTCCGGTCCCACTAAAACACTACAATAATATAGAATTTGAGCGGCTGTCAGGGCGAGATGGTCGTCGTTTCCTAGAGAACAAGATGTGTGCGAGCCCCTTGAAATGATCGCAACAAATGAGAACCCCAGAGGTCTGGTTTCTAAACTGTACAGAATGTGTCAGTATAGTATATAGATGTATCCGAAATAGATGTGGGGAGGAGGAACAAGAAGAAGAAAAAGGATGGAACAAAGGCAGCTCAATGAGTTGTCACTTTTGAAGAAAAATAAGAAGCAAAGTCTGAAGTGGTTAGAGTAGAATTAAGAGACCAGTCAATTTAAAATGATCCAAAGGGCTTATTTCACACCAACACCACTACTAAGTAAGCCCAGGGACAGATGGGAGAAGGATTTGAACACCACATTAGATGACGTACAATGGACACGGTGGTGCCACCTCGCCTAGATGTCAGGCATAGACTGATACAGTTTTAAGTACTCAATAGACTGCATTACACTCCTCCGATAATTGTCAAGTTTGCCCCCCTAGCGAATGGTAGCTGCATTATATGTAATGCCGATATGGCCGATGCATACCACATGTTTTGGGGATGCCCCTGAGTCGCCCAATTCTGGCGCGAGGTTGCTCACATACTAAATAAATGCATAGGTGTCCCCCCAACACTAACATTGCCCAAATACTTGTTCGGGGATATTGGCAAGATGTCAATTAAACTGAGAGGATTTTTCAATATTGGCCAACAAGTGTATATTGCTTAAACGGAAGTCAAAAAGTGCTCCCGACATCACTATGTGGGTCCATGAAATGACGTATGCCAATGAGTGCGAAGAGGCCTATGTATCACTTGTGGCTCCGTGCTCCAGGCCTAAAGACATTTGGGAGCCTTTTTGTGAATATCTGCGTAATCAAAGAACTGTTTAGACATCATTCAGCACATGTTATATAATTCACTGTAGTATTGGCTACTGGACTAGTGTACGGTTGATGCATAATAATATTGCTACACAACTATAATTTGACTGTAGAATTTCTCTGTGGAAGTGTCTCTCACTGAGTTGAAAAAAAAGTAAAAAAAAAAAAGAAAAGATACAGAAAGCTTCTGGCTGACCAATGTTCAAGTGAGGTACAACTCCCATCAGTGTTGGGATGCATATAAATCGTATCTAAGGGGCAGTTCATCTCTAGATGGGCATTCAAGAAGAAAAGTGGGGCGAAGAGAGAGACAACCCTGGTTGCAGATCTACATATGGCAGGCTGTGTGCATAAATCCACCCAAGACCCAACTGCTCATTCCCCGATACTCCGGTTGCGCTCCGAGATTGCCCAGAAGTTAAAAGCAAAAGTATGATCCACTGTGTCAAAAGCAGCCGACAAATACAGTAAAATAAGAAGAGAAGAATGTTTGCAAGCTCAGAAGGCGTTTTCTAAATGGTTCCACACTTTGTATGCAGAAGGGGATAGACCCTTGCGCATGATGGCATTGGCCCTTAAGGGGAGACAAGGCACGCAACTCATTGTACCAATTCGGGATGCAGCGGGTAATCTAGTAGAGGGTGATCACTGCATAAACCGCAGAATATTATCGCAAGCTATATGCCGCACCACTAGATAGAGATGTTGAGATGATTCACAATTTCCTACGCCCACTCTCTCTTACGGTCGTAACCGCTGAAGACTTGGAGTCCCTCAATGCCCTGATCACTGATGAGGAAATTGGGTGAGCCATTATGGGTCTCACCTCCAGCAAAGCTGCAGGGCCTTATGGATTCCCAATAGATATTTACAAGCTCGTGGTCGACTTAATGGCCCCCAGACCGGGACAGGTGCTCTGGGAGGTGTTGGACATGGGATACTTACCACCTTCTATGTTGACCGCAAACATTGTCGTCTTTCCTAACCATGGGGATGTCATCCTAATCTATGCTGCTCCTACATCCAATCTCCTTAATTCAGATGCCAAGATGTTAGCAAAATGCTTGGCATGCTGCATAGAAGCTCTTCTACCCAAACCTTTCACAAGGATCAAACTAGCTTCATTTTGCGCAGGCATTCAACCAATAACGTGTGATGACTCTTGCATATAATACAGGGGCCTTCGAACTGTGAGGATGTGGTGCTGTCAGACGCCGAGAAGGTTTTCGATAAGGTCCAATGGAACTGCATGGTCAAAATTGTTTGCGGTTTTGGCCTGACCGGTAGATTCGACCAATTGGTGCGCCTATCGTACGATGGCCCGCAGGCCATAGTGTCCACTAATGGTCACAAGTCCACACCATTCCCTCCCTACACCGGCACTAGACAGGGATGTCCTCTATTCCCCCTCTTGTAAGCTCTTGCATTTGAGCCCCTGAATCCTTGACATTCTACAACAGTATGACCCCCATAGCGGGGGTACAGTATCAACTGGGACAAATCATAGGTAATGCCCCTTCAGCTCAACATTCCCTAGGATCCGGGAGGGGTTGCCCCCTTGCGGCTGCAATGTCAATATATAAAATACCTAGGTGTGATGATAGGTTCTGACTTGGAGAACCTGATGGAGCTAAATGATGACCCTCTGCTAATTACGATTAAACAGGATATGGAGAAATGGTACCTCTTACCCTTCTCGCTTACCGGTAGGGGCAATGCATTTCAAATGAACGCTCTCCCCAAATTGATTTACCTGTCCACTATGATAAGGATGTCGTCATCGAAATCTATGTTCGATGATTTGGGCAGACAGGTCATGAAATGTATATGGCACTCCAGGAAAGCATGGCTTAACAAACATATTTTGCAAGCCTCCAAAGCAGATGGGTGGGGGGGTGGGAGACTAACCCTTCACTCTTGAAGGATCTCCTACCGTGCTGCTCAGGTCTGCTATGCTGAGCAATGGCTAAATGCTAAGGACACATCCAGCTGGCGCACCATAGAATTACAGGCACTCCTCCCGCTCTCCCCAAAGGAGACCCTGGCCATACCACCTTGCAGACTTCCGAAAGCCCTGATGAGCAACCCAATACTCAGTCCCACATTGGCCCAATGGCATGGAATGCGGGTGCTTCCAGGGATGGATGTACAGGAGACCCCACTTTGGACATTCATTAGAGCCCTCTTAATGTATAGTGCACAAACTCTAGTCCGTCTGCATCAACTGAGGGAGTGGCAGGATGTGAGGACACTTGACTTGTTGGATGACGCCCGTCTTGTGCCATTCTCTGAGGACAAGGAGCTTTTGGGGTTAACTGATGCTGACTTGCTCCAATATAAGACTATACAAGCCCCACAGGGGCACATACGGCACCCGACTCGCGTGCAAGGTAACCGACGGAATGTGAGGTTGAGTTTGCGCGAGACCTAGCTGTATACTCTCGGGTGTGGACCTTTTATAATTTCTGTATCCATAATAATCTCAGTCAGAACTCGACTCCTTGGGTATCTCAATCGATACAGCGGATGCAGAGAGTTGCAATTCATTCGTATTTTGAATTTTTATTTTATTTGCAATTTATTTAGCGCTTTACAACAAACCGCAGAACAAGGGTACACTTACAGTACAATCAAGGTAAATTAACAGAATATACAAAATTTCAATTTAGGACTGAAGAATGTCGTTTTTAAGAGGATTTCGAAATAAAGAATAAAAAGTAATAGAACAAAGAGAGAGCGGAAGAGATTTCCAGTGATAAGGGGCACGCAATCAGAGAGAGTGAAACTGCGACAGAGCACAAGGGGCTTGAGGAGCTCATAACAAGAACAAGAATTGATCCTGAAAACATAATACATGAGAAGGGACATAAAACGACACAAGACATGAGAGATACAGGGGCGCAAGTCGATAGAGAGCTAGAATACAAAGAACAAAGAAAGGTGTGAGTGAAAGTATAGCCCTCTAAGAGAAGTTTGTGACAGTGAAATAGAATCATGAGAAGAGAGTAAATATGACAAACAAACAGAAGCATTAAAAACTGATTTTAATGGAGCCAGGCAAGAAACAGGGAGACCAAAGAATAGGGTAGAGCAGTAGAAGAGACTTGAGAGAATTAAGGAAGAAATCAGTTTAGCAGCATTAAACTTAAGAAAATGACGAGCTTTCCGAATATTGGAAAGATGATTCCGCAAGAATGAGATATAATCGAGATGTAATTAGTAAAGGTTAAGTCAGTATAGAGATAAAGACCAAGATTGCGAGCAGTCAGCAATAGAAAGTGAAGAAGGTGGAAATAGAAGGGGGAAGAAGAGTATTATCAGGGAAAAGAGAACTTCAGTTTTGTAGAATTCAGAAGAAAGTGATCAGACATCCAAGTCTTGATGGCCGACAAACAGGCAGCAAGATTATAATGAATAGAAGACGTGAAAGAAGAGAAAGACAGAGAGTTGGGTATCATCCGCATAAAAATTAGAGATACCAAAGGACGAGATAATATTCGCCAAAGGGGAATTATAAAGGGAAAAGAGGAAAGTTCCAAGAACAGAGCCCACTGGAACGCCATGAAGAAGAGGTAAAGTATTAGAAGATGTCCTCGGCCCAAGTAACCAAGTATGTGCGATTAGAGGGATAGGAACGAAACCAACATAGAACAGAATCAGGGAAAACAAAAGAAGAGAGAAGTTAAAAGCAAAAGTATGATCCACTGTGTCAAAAGCAGCCGACAAATACAGTAAAATAAGAAGAGAAGAATGTTTAGAATAGCGAGCAGAGAGAAGAGAGTCACAAACTGGAAGAAGAGCTGTTTCCGTGGAATGCAAAGGACAGAAACCTGACTGGAAATGAGGAAGAAAGTAATTTTCAGTAACAAAAACAGAAACCTGAGAACAAGAGGTTCAAGCACCTTAGAAAAAAAAGAAAAAGTAAAATTTGACGAAGGTTCGCCGGTAGAGAAGGATCTAGCTAGGGCTTTTTCAGAATGGGAAGAATTGTGGTGTGCTTAAAAGATGAAGATGAAAAGATTCAATTACAATGTTTACTGCAATATCGGTAACAATGTATGCTTTTTTAAGATATGTCAAAATGTAACCATTTTTCATTAGACTACAATTGAGCGCCTAGATGCCTCTGGGCTTCGCGCGCTGTACAAATGCAAAAAATAAATAAATAAAATAAAGGGGAAGTGGATGTAAGGAGAGAAATATTAAAAAGAGTAGTGAGGTAAGAAATCAACGAGGGATAGACTTGGTATTCGTAAAGAAGGAATATGGTCCGAGGGAGAGGCTGTAGGGTGGGCACGGGCTAGAATAGACAAAGTATCACAATTAGAGATAGATGAGAATGATGAAATGGCCGAAATAGAAATGGGCAGGAGGAACAAGAAGAAGAAAGAGGATGGAACAATGGCAGCTCAAAGAGTTGCCACTTTTGAAGAAAAATAAGAAGCAAATTCTGAAGTGGTTAGAGTAGAATTAAGAAAACAGTCAATTTAAAATGATTCAAAGGGCTTATTTCACACCAACAAAGCTCTACACCATGCTGCTCACTTCTACTGCAGACTGCTGGAGACAATGTCCTGTCCTAAAATCCTAAATCCTAAAATCATACCTTTCTGGGTTCATGGCCTCTCGCAGGCTAGCTCTCATAAAGGGCATTACAGTTACTTCAACCCCCCCTGTCGATGCTATTTGGTTTGGATATTGACGACTGGCACAATGTCGTTCTGACTTGTAAGCTCATACACATCATACTTTTGACAGTGCGCAAGGCCATACTCGTTAATTGGAACACATCCCCTCCAATCATGAAAAAATGGCTGGCCCTTTTGGTAAAGACGGCCTCTGCTGAAAGAGACTGCTACCAAAGGCAGCGTAAACGGATAGATTCTGAGATCTGGTTGAGTCAGTTCTGTACAGGGCGGCTATTCTCAAAGGGTTTACGGCCAATAACACGACGTAACCGTCTTAATCTGAGGTGCACCTCATATCTTGGCATGCTATCACCTATTCCGCATTTCATGTACACATCTGCATGATATGGGTGGGCAGCTGGGTGGGATTGTATGGTGGGTGGTGTGAGAAACCCAACTATGTCTCCCTGGCTTGTCCCCATGGATCTGTCCTCCAGGTGGCCAGGCCACGGCCATTGCTATTGGATCCAGTTGCTGGGGGGTGGACCAATGAGGGAGGATCACCTGGATGGGGTGTCCTTGGGGAGTGGGACACCGACGGGTGAGATGCGGTCTCTGCCTTCTTTCAACACCTTTTCCCCACCCTATCACATAGGATATTCCAAAACACTGCCTCCCTCCTTTTTCCGACATGAACACTTTTGCACAACAGGAAAGACAACGGACTAACACCTGTGCCGTTTACAGAACATTTCCCAATACAAGGGTCAGGCAAAGTCAGGCAATTGACCAAAATCACACACACCTGACGGCCCTTGCCCTTTCCCTTTCCCACAGGGCTAAAAGGTGGAGCACGAGAGCACAGGACGTGCAAGGCAGACCGCATGACGTAAGGGCTAAACTCAGCACGCCAGTTCAAGAGGAGGAGAAAGACAGCGCAGACCGAGATCGTGACAAGGAGAGAATCGGCCTTGCCCTTTCCGACCAAGGCTGTGAAACCTCTGCATAGGTCTGCGAACAATAGCCATCGTGTGCTGCTGTAGGTCCAGCAGTACACAAGACCGCCTCCGCTGATTACCAAGCCAGGTAGAGACACTTGTCTCTGTGGTACCAACCTTGACTCCAAACAGAAGGAAAGCCAAGCGGTTCATCACAGCCGGTGAGTCGAGGGGAGAGTCGATAAGAAACCGAACTGTGTTGAATGAAAATTAGCAAATGGCTGATTTGAACTTTGAATGAAGTAAAAGATATGAACAAAAGAGGGGGGGAAACCAGCAACAGAGCAGTCTAGCACCACCTGTGTGCTCAAACAGGAGGCTCTGGGCGATTGCCCGATGGTAGAGACGAAGAGAGGTCAAAGTGGTCATGCATGGGTCATGTAAAATCCTCTCTACCGTCGAAAATCTTTGACTGACAAATGATTGTGAAAGTAAGTGAGATGAGTCTGTGTGGTGAAACTCTCATATGAACTTTGTGTCATAAAGGTTGGAAACAGTGAACCCGGCGGAGGGATGCTAAAGAGAGGGGACAAAGTCTATGGTCCTGAAATACAGTGAACTGTCTGTAAAAGTTGGTGAGAGTGAACCCGGCAGAGGGAAGCCGACAACCAGGGGCAAAACCAGAAGAACTGTTTAAAAAGACATTAAGATTTTTGAAAACAAGCAGCATTGGAAGACCATGGGAAGTGAGTTGTCCCCCTGGTCAGTTGGGTCCGAACCCGGCCGAGGGAGATCCAGAGTTAAAAGTCATCATCCAAAGTTCATTGATAAAAGGAACTGTTTAGTTGTTTTGTTGAATACGACTGGAGAGGGGACTGCACCCAGAACAGGTGGTGCCAGGGGTGAAGTCACCCACAGTATATGTGAACAGAACTTTATGTTTGTTTGTTGAAAGCATCAGGCCCTCTAAGGCATGAGACTTAATATTGAAAAGAGACTTAATCATCGAAGAACCTGATAGCTGGAACGGAACTGTCGACACGTGCTGGAAAAGCTCGAGTGTGTGCTGTGCTCAGGAGATCCACTTTGTCCTGTGCTCAAAACCTGGGGAAGGGAGACCACTGGCAATCACATCCTGACTTATTATTTGTTAACAGTTCTTTCTTTATTGAAAACCCCATTCCACACTTTCTATAATTAGTTGTAAGGAATTGGCAATAGTTTTTTTTTTTTAGTTTGGCCTTTTTATGTTGATATGGCGTCACAAGGACTACCTTATTTTCATTTGATGACCGACGCTTGCTCCCATCTTAGATTCAGGTTTGGCATTTTTCCACCCTGCATTTACGGTTTAATAAACACCCTTAGGGGGCGTGGCTCGGAGCTGCCGGGATCGGTATGTCTCCCTAGGAGCTCCTGCTCGGCGCGGTGCATCACGCGAAATATCGACGGATCCTCACCCCGTTTTCAGCTACAGATTAAGGATATGCTGGGGGAACCCCCTCAGCTGGCGTTGTTGATTCCTGCTCCCTCTCTGTTGCTGGATTGCAGAGATGTGGACCGAATTGCCGGCCGTAACACACGCGGCCAAAAGATGGCTGCCGCCATTCCCCAGCCCGCATAGCAGCCTCGAGGGGGAGGTGAGGCGTAATGAAGCAGCCTTCGCCGCCGGACCAGACCCACTCGCCCACCCGCACTGCCTCCAACACTCCAGTGTTCGCCCCTGCTCTTTCCCGCCCGCAGCATGGCCTGGTGATCACGGAAGTCTGGGGACCTGAGCCCTCCTGATTGCGCAGCCCGCCCCGTCCTGAGCTCCAGCACTGGGGAGCCCGGCGGGACCCTGCGTGACACTGCAGGGCCTCATCTGGGTGACCCTGCGCGCCTCTTCATCTTTGGCTCCCGTTCCGAGTGCCCGGAATCATCCACCGCACGCCTGCAACGAACAAGCGGCTGCAGGCACTCCAGCTGAGCGGCTCGGAGGAGCGGATCACACCGCATAGAACCCAGCACAGAGGCAGACCCTCCCCCATGTCATCGGGGGTCCAACAATTGCTTAATCTAACCTCTGTGGCCCTCAGAAACAACGGCAGACCCCATCCTGTAAACTGGGCCGGAGCGCTATCGCCCTCCACCATCTCCTGCCACGTGGACCCACTGGCCCCCACGCCTACAGATCCAGGCTCATCGCGCCCCACAGTCAACCGCCTGCGGCCACTTGGAGGGGCGGGGACCCGTGGAGCGGCGACACCGATCCAGGTGAGGTGAGGGGACAGAGGGGGGTGGAGGGGGCTACGCCACGGCCTGCTGGAAACCCAGGCTAGCATCCCGCACCAGCCCTGGTCCTTCCCCACTCCCCCTTTTCCTCATAAAAATAGCTGACACAGCCACCCACCTGGAAAGCCGCGACAGCGAGCCTGGCCCCCCCTCCTCACACAAGCTCTTCCCCGGAACCACTTTATACTTCTCAAGAGGGGCTACTAAAGCTTCATCCAACAAGGGACCCCGCATAACACATCAACCCACCCTGGAACTCAGCCCGCAGCCAACGTGGATCCTCCCGCTCTCTGGTCCTCTTGCCTCCGAACTTTCCCTCGCTCATTGAGCCCCCCCCCAACTTGGAGGGGTGTCTGCGGCCCGCAGCCAGGCGAAAGCGCAAGATCTTGCGACACAGGCCTCCAACCTACAACCATAATCATTGAGCCAGCCATTCCACCCTTCTGCACAATCCCTTGCCAGGCTCAGCCCATTGCACCCCTGGAGAGTGAGCCATGGCCCAGAAGGCCGGACGCCAACACAGACACCGGCAGACTCAGCTTGGGGAGAAGCGCCAGGGGCATCGCACATCCCTCGCCAAGAAAGCACCAAGCATAAGTAAAATGGCGAAAAGCAAGAAAACATCTAGACAAACAGATATCGCTGCCCTGATGAGCAGCACCCCTGCGGAGAAGACCAAGAGGGGGGACCCGCCGGAGGACCCAGCCATTAGCACTAGCCATAGCTCAGCAGACCATAGCCCATCACAGATGGTCACAAAGGCTGACCTCCAAGAGTTGCTCTCTGCATTAACGAAAGAAATCCAGAAAAGCACGGAAGAGTTCACTAAAAAGATCAACTCCCTCAACAAGAGAGTAGTAGCCGGGAAAACCGCACCGCTGAAATCGAGACCGAGATCTGTGACCAAAGATTTGAATGCGAGCAAGGCCGGGACAGGATCGCAGCCCTAGAAGCAAGGTGTGACCTCTTAGAAGCAAAGCAGGAGGATGCAGAGAACCGATCCCAAAGGAATAATATCCGCCTGCGGGGGCTTCCATCTTCAGTCCCAGACCCGGACCTAAAGAGCTGTGTCAGACTTGCTCAGATTCATAATCACCCTTCCCGACAACTCACCACTGGAATTGGACCGCGTCCACAGAGTGACCCCAAGGCAGGCATCGGCTCTTCCTCCGGACGTCCTGGTGAGAGTCCACTTCTTTCAAGTTAAGGAGGAAATTATGCGGGAGGCAAGACAGATGCACCAAATCATCTTCCAAGGTTCCACTATATCCCTTTACCAGGACTTAGCAAACTCCGCTCTTCAAAAACGAAAAATCATGAGAGTATTCACGGACTGGCTGCGTGAAAGAAAGATCCCATGCCACTGGGGCTTCCCGACCTCTGTGAGATTCACCTGGGAGGGGGTTCAGAAACAAATCCAATCACTAAAGGAGGCGAACAAATTCATGGGCATTGGCGAGGAGGAATCAGCGTCCGAGGGAGCAGGCCGTGCAGCCCCCAGAAAACAATCGGAAGCAACCTGGACAAAAGCCAGCAGAAGGCGCAGGCTCTGAGTTCCTCCCTGGAAAGAGCCCAACCCAGGTTGATCAGGAGCGATATGGACGGCCTGTAGAGCTCAGCTGGCTCCACGACACCCGTGGGTTCCAGTGTGGGGGCCGGGAGTGGAGAGCGAGAACTCTCCCAGAGACAATGTTCAAAGGCAATCTAAATTCAATTCCTCGCAAAAGGAGCTTACCCACAAAGTTGCAGTACGCGAGCCATGTTCGTGATCAAGCTTATTTGGTTCTGGCGGCCCAGTTGGCCATTTTCAGTGCATACGCACCACCAGTTTCCCACTGGAAGTAGGATGAGGTTCTCCCTACTATGCCATGAAGGGGGGGGAGAGGGATATGGAGGGACACATTCAAATCACAGAGAGGTGGGGCACACAAGATCCCCTTCTCAGCCTACTTCACAACACGTTGCATCAACATCATCGCCTGCATCATTCCAATACAACAGTTTCGCCTCACACTCAAAGGAGCTGAAATCAGCTGGGGACATAGAGAACATCATAGCCATCGCTGAAGATCTGGGAGATGGCTGACACAAACGAAGTGGTAATCCTCTCTTGGAACGTCCAGGGCCTGAACTCCCCAAGTAAGAATAGGTCAGTGGAACACAGGTTGGGACAATTATCCTGAGACATCGTCCTCCTCCAGGAAACCCACTTACTGCAGGCAGAGGAACACCGGGTCAGATTCAAGAGGTACAAGAAAGCCTACTTTGCCATGTCTGGAGAGAAGAAAAGAGGGGTGGCAATACTGCTGAGTGACAGGGTGCCCCTATCAAAGATCTCATTGAGAAGAGACCCAGGAGGGCGTTTTCTCCTACTCAATGGGCTATTCGAGGAACTGCCTATCACTATTATCTCTACCTACGTTCCCAATACGTCCAAAGCAAATTCCTCTCCGACCTAATCCCGACCATCCTTGCCTTTCAGGAGGGACACTTAATCATGAGTGGGGATTTCAACATGACGCCAAACCCTCAAGTGGACAAAACCCTGCTGCCCACAAATGCAGACTTCACACAAGCACTATCCCTGGCAAAGCTGCTCAGGGAAACTGAATCTGTCGATGCCTGGAGGCTATTCAATGGAACATCAAGGGACTATACCCACTACTCCTGCGCACACAAAGGGTTTTCAAGAATAGACCTCTTACTAATCTTCGGGGTCCTATACCCATGCTTAAATAAAACAGGAGATTCACACATGCATGAACTCCGACCACGCCCCAGTAACTGTGAATCTCAGCATATCTGGCCGAAAGCACCCCACTCAGAGACATTGGAAATTGAATGACTCCCTACTGTTAGACGAGTGCATTAGGCAGGAAAATTGGCGAAACGTTAACCAACTACTTCACGGAGAACACGACAGTCGATTCTCCCATCAACATCGTATGGGACGCTATGAAAGCTGTGGTTAGAGGGTCTCTGATCAGTCTAGGGGCAGAACAGAGATGGATTTCGAACATTGCTGCAGCCAAATTGGAGGAAAAGGTTAAACACTGGGACGCGGAGATGAAATCCCGGGGTTCTAGGAAAACCGAGGGCTTTGAGAAAAGCCAAAATAGCAATAGAAATGCACTGGGCCGATCGGACAGCCAAATCATTAGCCTACACTCAACAGTTCTATTATAGCAAAGGGAATAAGGCGAATAAAGTGCTAGTGCAGAAATGGAAAAAGGTCCACAGTAGGAACACTATTCTCAAATTGGTGGGAGACGACGGCAAATTCACTACTCAGAGGCAGACAAAGTCAGCGAACTGGTGCGACACCACAAAGATATAATGTCAGGGCATCCCACACCATTGGGCAATATGCCAAAGTTCCTGCAGTCTATACAACCCCAATTCAAAGACCAGCTAGCATCCCTGAAATCCTCTATTACCACCAAAGAAACTATCGACGCCATTAAGTCCCTCAAGAACACTGCGCCGGGCCCAGACGGCTTAACCCCAAATTTTTATAAAAAATACGGGAACATATTAGCGCCACATATGTCTGCCCTGTTCAACTCCTTCCTGTCTTCCAAATCGGTCACTAAATCCATGGCAGAGTCACTCACAGTACTGCTGCATAAAGCCGGGAAAGACCCCGAGTTAGCTGCATCCTACTGGCCAATCACATTACTGAACAAAAATGGGAAAATCTTTGCCAAGATCCTAGCACGCAGACTGGGGGCGACTCTCCCCACTTTGATAGATCGTGACCAAACAGGTTTCATCCAAGTGATGGGGACCCACGACAATATAAAGCGAACAATAGACCTCACTGAAAGCGCTAATAGGCTGGGCGTGGGAATGGCAGTCATATCCCTAGATGCCCATAAAGCTTTTGATCTGGTGGACTGGGGGTATATCCGGAGCGTATTAGAGCACTACGGCTTCAGCCCTAATTTCATAACTTGGGTAATGGCCAATTATCAAACGCCCACCACACAATTAAGGGTCAATGGCACCAGGTCTGAAGCAATACGCATAACCAGGGGCACTAGGCAGGGCTGCCCACTCTCGCTGCTGATATTCGCCCTATCCATGGACCCCTTTGCGGCGAGAGTTAGGCAGAATACGAAGATAAAGGGGATTATGGTGGGAAATCATGAATACAAAATTGCTCTATACGCGGACGATGTCCTAGTAACAGCAACTGACCTCGCCTCATCCCTGGGGTCCCTCTGGGAGGAAATTAAGGAATTCGGAACGATATCTGGGTTCAGGGTGAATCTGGACAAATCCTCAGCCCTAGCAATTAGCCTCCCCAAGCAGGAAAAAAAACAGCCTTAACCCACTAATGCCAATCCCATGGGCGAAAGGGGAACTTGACTACCTTGGGGTAAAAATCACTGAAGACCCATCACGCTTGTATTTATGCAACTTCCCGCAGCTAATTAACGAATTCCATAGTGACCTAAAGCGATGGAAGGCCCAAGAAATTTCCTGGTTTGGGTGGATCACAGTCATAAAAATGAATATAATCCCCAGGTGGCTGTACTACTGCACAGCACTACTGACTCACATTCCGGGCCCTGTTATGGCCTCTCTACAAAAGAAGATATAGGAATTCGTATGGGAGGGGGAGCCTCGAATCGGAAGGAGAATCATGATGCAGGGGAAGGCACAGGGGGGGCTGGGAGTACCTGATATAGCTAGGTATGCCCTAGCGGCGCAATTATCACACGCATACACCTGGGTCCAAACGACGGATCAGCCAATGTGGAACCAACTAGAAGAGGCCTGGTGCCCGGTCGCCCCATCGGAGCTCCCACACCTGCCAAACATAAAACCCCAATAGAACAGCGTCCCCCTATCCGCAACAAACACAACCGTTCGCATTTGGAAAGCTGCAGCCCGGAAATGGGGCGTCCGGGGTACACTGGGTCCCCTTACCCCCCTCTGGAACAACCCTGATTTCTCACCAGGCAACCCCCCCTGCTGGGCTTCGAACCTTGGAGTGAGGGGGGGCTATTAAAAACTTGGGACGTCTTGGAAGAGGGAAACCCCATATCAATCGAGAGATGTAAGGTGAAGTTCGGAGTAGATGAGTGGGAAAGATTCCACTATGCACAAATTTGGCACTGGCTATCCCACAGAGAAGTTAAGAGGAGAAGCAGTAGAGAGCAGATAGCCCTGGAACTCTCTTTAACATCCCCAACCGCGAGAGGCCGCAGCCCTCTACCGACTCCTGGACAGGTCAGACCCCGATACATGCTTGAATGGGAGAAAGACCTGAGCCGGGAGATAGACGTCGAGGAGTGGGAGAAAATCTGGACGAGACTCTATAAGAGCACTCAGTGCATCATGAACAGGGAAGGGGGCTACAAACTCTGCTACAGATATTATATCACCCCACTTCAACTAAACAAGGCCAACCCGGACATATCCACGTCCTGCTGGCGCGGTTGCCTATCCCTCGGCTCTCTGTTCCACATGGTCTGGGCCTGCCCGAAAGCAGAGGCATACTGGAAAGAGGTAACGAAACATACCAAGGAAATCACCGGACTATCCATCCCCTGGGACCCTGGCATAATCCTCTTGGCCGAAACAGGGGGAGTGGGTTCCCGATTTCAGGCCCTACCCCTCGTCTGTGCACGCACCTCCTCCTAGCAGCAAAAGTTGCGATGGCCCAGCTATGGAAAAACGCAGACGGCCCCTCAGTAGCATCATGGTGGTACAAATGTTGGAACATCGCCGTAGCAGAAAAGGTTACGCCAATCCCGACAGGCTTCCTGAACAAAGCCCTAAACATCTGGGCCCCATTCATGGACTACGCAGCAAAGTATCCAGCCCTCACTAAAAGGCCTCCACTAACCAGATGGCTCCAAGGTAGCACGCTTTATTAAGCCAAAGGCGCAGAGATCCCAGAGTACGCAGGCCCGCCCTTGGCTTTGCGAAAAGGCACAGGCATGGACAAATATGACCAGTGCCCCAGCCATCTAAGCAAGATTATCCCTCAGCGTAAACTGCATTCATGTATTGGTACCACCACTGAACATTGCACTATTGTTGATGTTATGTATACCTGTAAAACCTAATAAAATGTTATGAAAAAAAAAACACCCTTAAACTCTGATCACGTGTGTCTGTCTTTACTGTTGCCACCATAAGTTCCTTACAATTACCAGGTTACTCACCGTAGTGACCACCTTACTCCTAGTCCATAGTCCATAGTCAGACAGACTCTTCGGACCTCGGCCAGAACGTCCTTCTGCAGGAACAGGCCAGTACGCTCCAAAGGAGACAGGGTGAACGCCCCAGAAAGCACGCCGTCCTGCAGAGCAGGTGCCTCGGCACCGGAACATCTAAGAAACTCATCATGTCCAGTACCCGGTCATGAAAGGCTCTGATAGAGCGGGGAAGGTTCACGTTGTCCTGATCGCCTTGAGGGTCATCTGACAGGCCAGGATCCTGCTAAGCCGTGTCAGGCACTGCCTTGTCCACTGGGGACAATGGAGGCAAAGGCAGGAGAGCGGGGGGGGCAACACGGGCAAGGGAGGTGCCGGCGGAACCACCGGAGGAACAGGTGGAGCCGGAGGCGCCGGTGGACATATCTCCTTGAAAAGCCCTTTGAAATATTCCCTCATGGGGTCGGTGCGCATAAGCGCTTGAAATTTACCGAAAAAGGCATCCTCAGGAGATTGTTTCGGGACCTGAGGAGGCCTCTCATAAGGTGGACACACCGGCCCCTCCACCGACGTATCCACATAAATCAAAGGAGCCGCCCCTGCGGGCAACAAAACATTGTGCGGAAGAGGCATCGGGCGTTCCAATCATAAACCGGCCGGTAAGGATGCGCACAAGGGACCTTAGGTTCACCCAAGAGACCGAGCCCTACACCAGAAGCCGATGGCGTAGTTGTAGGGGTAGCACCTAAAATGGCCGCCGTGGTCGTGGCGGGAACGGGCACCATTTTGTCCTCATCTGAGGGGAACTGCGGCACGTGAGGAAGTGAGGCAGGGGTCTCCGTCGATGGATCAGGGGTCTTCATCTTGGCCTTAACATAAGGAACCTTGGCCGAGCCGGTACTATGAGGCCTGGAATGTTTTTGTGACATACCAACCGCCAACTGAGCCTTCGAAGGAAGGATCTCGGCACTGCTGGTAAAAGAAGAACTTTGCTTCTTTGCCCCCTCAACAGATCTGGTGTCCCCACAAGAGCGGGAACGGTGCGCTTTCACCGACAAAGCCTTGACCGGCCTCTCAGAACGGTTGGTAGCTTTAGCCTCTGTACGAGGGACCTCGGACCCGTAACAGCCTTTTCTGCGCGGGCCTCGAACATCTGTTCGTTAACTACAAGCCCAGCCAAGGCCTCGGGGCGCACCCCGGTTTTGTTTTTGAGGGAAGCCGGCAGAGAGGCCTCAGAGCGAATTCTGGTACCCCACAACTCAGTAGAACTGGGTCTACAAAAAGCCCCCACAGGAGGGGCCCCGGAACGTACTCCGGTGTTCACAGGCCCCTTACGGAGACCCTCAGAGAAAACTCTGGTAGAATTATTAGGCCCAACGGGCACCTCAGGGCGAACCCCGGTAACAGAGCGATCAACGCCACTCCCGGACCGAGAGGAACCCGGGAAGGTATCCCCTGGTCGGGGTGCTCTGAAAAGTAAAGAACTTACCGGGCGTTTTTTCTTCTCGTCAATGAACGCCTGAAAATGCGAAGGAGGAGTTCGTCGGAACACCTCCTCCCACCGCTCCAACCGACGTTGAAGGGCCCGGACCGAAAGGGAGTCACAGTAAAAACAGGAGTCCCAACGGTGTTCTGGACCCAAACACTCTAAACAAAGAGGATGGGGATCTGCCTTCGCGAAGCGACGGTGACACGATGAACAATCTGGAAAGTCTAATTTGAAAGACATAGACAGACTAGTAAACGAACGCTAGCGAGAGCCAGAGAGGAAAAAAGGGAAGAAAAGGACTGATGGGCGATGCGGAGCAAAGGTGGGCGGGGTTACGGCCGCGTGCCGGGCCCTGCGCAGGAAAGAGAGGAGGGACACATTTTTGAAAAAAATTTGGATGCTTTTTACAAAGTGCTCCGGTCCCGTCCCTCAGGACGGAGAGATGTCCCACAAGTATGGAGGAAAGGGGACGGGACATAGGAGTATGGCTATGGATCCGAATGCTTGGAATAATGCTAGCGGGTGACACCTGGAGATACAATTGTACTGTATGACTTTTTCAACAGATGAGATATGCTAATGGCATATGGTGCTTTCATTTTTTTATTTGATTTCTCTTTTGATCTAGTTATGTCTTTCTCATTGCTTCTGTTATTGTGTTCCAATATGGCAAAGAGTATGGATGTGAATGGTTTAAAACAATCTAGTGTTGTAGAATCTGATCAAATATTATTGAGGTCACTAAGAAGTATTGATTCTGACTTTATGGACAAGGATGATTTAAATTCAAATTCAATAAATGACGCACATGGTTTTGCAGCAGATAATGTATGGCATAGCCATATGAGGAGGGTGGGGAGAGAGAGATCTGTAGGATTTTGCTACATCTGCTCTCATATCCCCCTGGTGCCCCTAAGGTGTTTAACCCAAACGAGATAGAGCTAGCGGAGAGACTGTCTAGTGAACCAAGCTTTGTGCAGGGTCGAATGACTTTTTCAAGGGCAATCAGTCGAAGCAACTATTTTACAGATTGATGAAAATGTTCAGCCACAGATGCTAAAGAGCAGAAGAACGTGTGTTGTATGCAGAGTCCTGTTGAACTTATAAGGGTCCATTATAATATATATATTTTTTTATTTGTATTTAATCAAAAAGATTTTGACAAAAATAGACTTTTTGTCGTGCTCTTGTCGTACTGAAGAGAGATAAGAAGAAAAAAGAAGTTGACTCTCTAAAAATGTGCCTATCTCGGCAAATTTACGGCTTCCAGTATTTTATATGTAGCTATTTGCCATTGCGTTTTCTCTCCTCCAATCAAACGAAACCAACATATTTCTTCGTCCGAGATGATGAAGTCCGAGAAGATTGACCTTAGGTATCGTTCTCTTATATGTTGGTTTGCGGCACATTTTAGGAGTGACGGTTTGTTTCCTTTTCTTGTGTTTTGCAGAAACGGCAAAAGTTGGTTTCCGACTTGCCTCTAATGGCCAAGATCTCATTGGTCGGCAGTAACTTTAAGCGGGCACGTAGCAGCATGTCTCTCCCCTTCCTTGATGGGAACTTCTTAATGTATTCTTGGAGTTCGTTTATTTTCTTCGTGTTAGGTGGCAGGTGTGTAGTTAGTTTGTTCTTTCCTGCTGTTTCCAAGGTATATATCCAGTCGAGCTCTCTCATTTTTGTAAGTATTTTCTTTGGGTTCTTTATTAGTAAATCTTCATCTGCCTGTATCTGTTCCAACACTCTGATGTTTTCTTCTTTCCAGTTTACAAGCCGTTTACTTGTGTTTCTTTCTATTTCCTGATTGACGAGGTTGTATATTGACATGGCTCTGCCATCCGGCATTTCCTGTACAACATTAGTGTTGATTGTGTCACTGTACTTTTGAGGGACGGTAAGCTGAGCTCTTGACGGATCGATGCGATCGGGGTGGAATTTGGTAGCGTTAGAACTTTCCTCCAAAATTTTGCCTCCATTTTTGGCCAGATGTTTGGTGGCAGGTTGATCATTGCGTCTCCGCCATATGTAAGCGGTGGCATCACCTTTTTCGAGTACCTTTCGCGAGTATCTGCCAGACAATAAAAAATTGATGGGAGCAAGATGTGAAGAGTTGCAGAGCTGGAAGGATGAGGGAATTCTCAGAAGTGTGTAGAAATGTATGGCACAAGTATTTAAATTATCAGACATGGCTCATGTAGCCATAGAAACCTGTTAAGATTTAGCTACTCACACATTTCTCTCTGTGATTTTAGGGCAATGGAACAGTGCCCGTTGGCACAAATGGGAACTGCAGCCACACGCTTCACATCACTGATCTGGCTGGAGGTACAGTGGCCCTTCTTGATGTTGGTCTTGTGGACAATACAGTTATAGACAATTGCCTCCAGCCTGGCGAGGTGTGTGCAGTCTCACTACACTACGTGTCTGTCCCTGTTATTCCGTAAGAACACTTAGTACTTGCCCGCAGATGCTCAAGCCACATCTGTGCCCCCTTTATCCCCTGTGCCCCTTGCATCCCCTGTATCATCAAATATGGACAACCCAATGACTTTGCCTACTCGTGGAAAGGAGGGACAATTGCGACGGACCAAGCGGTCGAATTGCATCTCCTCAACATCTTCAAAATCTCTGATGAACATTCCGGATGCAGTATTGACTGTTCAGCCAGACAAACATATTTTTACCTCTCTCCTGGCCCCTGGTGTCCAAGCTGCTGCAAATGCAAAGTGGCTTCAGGTGACCCGGTATGAACTTTTGTTCCTCCAAGTCAGCTTCTAGTGCAATCAAAGAAGAACTATGGGCCTGAAGCTCATCGCCTTGCAGAATAGATAAATCCTCAACCTCCTAACAGCTATTGGGGGGGGGGGAGCTCATGCCAGAAGATTGTGGGATCTTGCTTGCTGCACATGTGTGTCTCCCAATGATTCAGTGAATGAAACTTTAACTCCGACAATTAACACTTTGTACAAGCTTACGGTGGCAATGAAGAACAAAGCAGGAATCACAAATGACTCTTGGATGGACTCTTTTTCTTGGGTACCGTCTTGGAGGAGCCTAGCTGTCAAGATCTTAATGCCAATTCTTGTCTTTTTTCTTATTATCTTTTGTTCCTCTCAGATGCTCTTACGATGCTGTTTTGCCCAGGTTCCCGAAAGCAGCTGCCATGATGACTGTGACCCTGTCCAAAGCTAGAGCCACTATCCTTTCATATCACATCGGTACTCAGACTGAAGCGGTCTTGTGTCCTCTACAAAATTGACATGATTGTGTGGAGAAACGGGTAGATTGCGGAAATGGTGGGGGGGAATCAGATTTGTTCAGCGGAGGAGTATGCCCACAGTGGGACCGGAGCGAGAGACTATTGTAGGGTTTTATTCCCCTTAGAAGAGGGGTTGAAAAAACAAGAAATTGGTTTATTAGTTAATGTATTAACTAAAGGGGGAAGGTTGAGGTGGTTGATAAAGGTCCCAGTGAGAAAGAGGGGTTCACGCTGCGCGTGCCACATTGGTGACTGGGGGAACGGCAAAGTTGACGCAAGGTTGCGGTTTAAAATGTATTTAATGTAGTTAATAGGAATGGAATACGTGTAACTGTATGTTTAAGTTGATACATTTTAGATTTTCACAAGCGCAGTAAGATAAATTTCAAAACTGCTGATGAAATATAAACGTAATATAGGTATGGTGTGCTACATAAGCGCCTAGAAGTTGATCAGCGAGGAGCTCCACATGCAATAAAGGAGTTTTGCAATGAAGAAACCAATCTAAAGAGGATGCAGTAGTTTGAAACATGCATGCACCGACATCCATGGGGGTCTTAAGGGACATATGTTTTAGAGAGTTGGGGGGAGCATGGGGAATGAAATCATCTGTATGCTGGGCACTCTTTCATAGTTTGGGCAGGCCCTGCAACCAGGGTTTGCGAGGTGAACTGTGTGTGATTGGGAAAACCGGTTTATCAAGGATGAAGGTTGTTGAAGGGCAGTGAGCAGCTGCATTGTCAGATGGTAAGTTACGGGCAGGCGCAGGGTTGTTATGACTTTGCACTATTGTGGAAAAGAGATGCAATCTTTTTAAGTTTTTTAAGTACATAGGAGTTTGCTCTTCATTGTCCAGGTGAGTCCAGCCATCTGTTTGGGACAGAGCACTACGCCTAGGGTGAAGGGGCACCTAAGGGCAGAGTTGACAAATAATGGATTTGTGGGATGTGGGGGATGGAATTGCGCTAGACACCATTGGGCTAAGAGACAACAGTCTCCACAATCGCGAGTCCACAATCCTTATACCTTGACAAATAATGGGTTTCGAATATTATCTCAAGTTGTGTCCGTAGGCCATGCGTGTTGAATTGGTAGTCACTTAGATTAGAGTGAGTTAGCCAGTTGAAAGGGAACTTGTTTATTTCTCCCCATCCACCTATCGTTGAAATGTCCTTGCAAACCATGTGCACAGCGTTCGATGATAGAAGGTCCCAGGCCAGCTGGAACTTGTACTAAATTATGTTTGTGTTTCAATGTGTAACTATGTGATGTCGTCATGACCTACCATGGACAAATCCCAAAAAGGGGTGTGCTGTAAATATGAGAGGATGTTAAGATATTTTGAAAGGGGATAGTAGTTAAATAAATGTGTCCAATAAGAACGTGGGCATTAAAGGAGATTACATCTCTTTGTATAGGTTTCACCAATCGTGTGGGGGGATGATTTGTAATACAATATGTGGGAGTGTTTTAACTGTTGCAAAATGTATATAATGTGAAATGCTGGTGTGGTTCAGGGAGACTCAGGATTGTTTGACTCTACAATGTAATCTAGCTCCACCCAGCCATTTGTACAATAAACTTGCTTTACAGACAAACGTGCACTCGCTTCTTGAGAAGTGGGCCTATACTGGGTTAAGAGTTCCGTCCCCACACACATGAACAAAACCTTTCTCTCAAGTCCAATTTACAGCAGACTGGTATCGCCCGGCACAGCCCCCCTCATGCTAAACTGGGGGGCGAGGCAGGGCCACTCTGAGATCAATGGTGCTGGGGGCCATTATAGTCTGGGCTGCCTGTTGGGCCCAGGATAATCCTCATTGTCCACATGGCAGAAACTCTTTCATATGATGAACGTTTTCGCCCCTTAAGAGAGGAGCATGTCACTGTGGGGTATACCTATACTAGTTTCAACCATTGACTGTGATCAGGAAAACCTGGAAGACTGCCCAATTCGAAGTTTTAGGGGATATTTTGGTAGAGGGGCAATTTATTGATTGGTATAATAGAAAGACGCGAGCGGGGGACACCACGCTACAACTGCTGTATTATAGGCACATGAGAGCTGCGCTTAGGACATGCTGGCCATCAATCACGGCAGAAACCTCTCCCCAGATCTGCTTGTTCTATTTTATAAAATCCTCACTATCTAGAAAGTGCATCCCTACATTATATGGGTTAGTGCAGCGCACAATGCCCCCTAATCTATTGGGGGAAACAACCAAATGGGGCAGGGGCTTCCAGATGGAGTTCATGAGAGCAGTATGTATGTTGACTAATGAGGTTTCTTTCAATTTCAAATGCCGGCCATTATATTTAAAAATTCTTAATAGGCTGCATTATACCTAAAATAAAGCTGTTGAACTCAGACTGTACAGGTGTGCCACGCTGTGGTCACGTTTTGCAATTTCAACTTACTTGGAGGAGGTCTGCCGGGTACTGTCCAAAATAACGGGGTTTCCAGTTGAGGGGGTTGGTAAAATGTCCATTAGACAGCGAGGATTTCTCATTCTTGGTCTACTGCTAGCCAAGTGATACATGTTAACATGGAAGGAGAAAAGCCATCCCACGTTTGACATATGGTTCTCTGATGTACTGTAGGCAAATGATGCAGAGGGAGTATACATAATACTCCTGCTTGGGAGCTGTCGACCAATGGATAGATGGTCCGATTGCCAGGGTTATTTGCTGGCATCAGCAGCTGTGTACCTAGATCTTGAAGCGGGGCCTGATGAATTAAGTTAAATTGTGGAATTGTATTCTTTTTTGGTCTGAATACTGCAACAATCCTTCGGGTAGCGTCCTATCACCCCACAGGGAGCCCCTTTCCATGAGACCAGGAAGTTGTAGCTGCTAACCTACAGTCCCCCTCGGTGCGGTAACATGTTGGAAGACCTCATGGGGAGGAATTTCCCTTCTGGGGATAAGGACACAAGTCTGAGATATAGCTCCTTTCACTCACATGTCCTCCAGCTGACAATCACACCACATGTACTTGGGGATAAGAACCTGGCTCTGCAGGCACAGACTAGCTAACCCTCAACACCACAATCCGTTAACACCCGGTTGTTCTAGGGTTAATTATCATCCCATGAATGAGCCTCACCATTCTTTCACTGTAGAGACTCCAAAGTATATAAAGAGCTCCTTTAGCAATGCTAATATGTACCACTGTGATATCCGTTCTTCTACGTCTGTTGGTCATGATGTTAAGAAGACTATGCTAGACCGAAAAGCTAATTCTAACCTTTTCCTTGACAGGACTAAGACGAAAAATAGTGCTGACGTAAGTGCTTGTAGGAAGAAGACCACCAGAAACAAAGATCACCAGCCATGTAAGTACTGAAAGAAAGTGCCCCTCGGGAGTCATAAAGAGCGGCCCAAGGAAGAAGCAGGAACGTTATAGACTTTCGCAGAGTAGTGGTCATGGGAGTCTCATAAAAATCGGTAATGGACTAGACACTGGGCCTCATTACGAGTTAGCCGGTTTGGATTTAACGGTGCCGGTAAAAGCCTACCAGCACCGTATTCTGGACCGGCTAACTCAGAGTTATATGGTCGTGTGGTGTTACACCCGCCAGGTCTGACCCACCTGGTCCACTGTCCCCATTCCCATGGAGTCCTATGGGACTCCACAGGAATGGGGAGTAACGGAATACCGGCTCCGGAATTACCGGACCACCAGGACTATAATGCCCTGCTGATTCCAGCAAGTCCGGAGCTGGTAAATCCCCACGAGTCCAGAGGACTCGTAATGAGGCCCACTGTCTTGGGCAGTTGCGGAAGACTGCGGGTGTGTTGTGCACCAAACCAGGGAGATACGAACCTACGTCGCTGATCCGGAGGAAGAGAGCTCCAAGGACGTTGGCAGTCCGCTGCGTTAGATGATCAGAGGGTCTGTAGAAGCAGACCGGTGACCAGCAGTATCTAAAGGAGTACAAAACGCGAACGGTAGCTAGGAACGCTGTCGAATAGCCGCAGGCAAAGCAAAATACTGGAGAAGCCAAATTGAACCCCTGCTATCCCTAGAAGCCTAGGTGACATACCGAACACCCCAACAAGTTAAAGGGTGGCATGGGAGACCCTGAGCGCAGGGCGGCTTACCAAGAGGGCACATGCAGTTATCCCCAAGCCCATTTGCAATCATTTAAAAAAAATGTATTTACATTTTATTCGATCACAGTACAGAATTGCAATCAATGCTCAATATCAACATATAGTCGTTAAACCTCCACCATGCCTTAAAACCCCCTCCCAACATAACAAAACAAGTAGTAACTCAAGGCTTGTAACCTGTGGTAGTTCCGCCAGGGGGACGGTCTTCCTCCTCCTTCAGGCTTGTCTTATCCTGCCCGCCCCCTATTCCTCTGTTCCTGTCAGGAAATTCAGGGGGTTCAGGGGGTTTGTCATCCGGTGAACTAAACAGTGAGTGTACCCGGGCATTGCAGGCTGTTCTAGTCTCCGAACTTTCTCTCATTCCGGCCTGCACTGCACCATACCACACCACACTGCAGCCTCGGCTATAGACTAAAGTCGTAGGGAATTCTACCACCCTTTTATACATGGGCCCTCCCAAAATGTCCACGCTATGGCAATCCTCCTCTTTGCAAACACCCGGGCTCGGTCTATCAACCCGTTTGTTGGTTTAGCACTCTTAGGGCGCGGGAACACTGAGTAAACATGCCTCCGGTGACGAATCATATCTAGTGCTCCTCATTTTCTGAGCCCCAATTCCAAAGCACTCACACCCCATCCCCCTCATCGCGCCCGGGGACTGCAAAATGAGATGCAGAATCATGTAGGCCCTGTGAAACACGTAGAACTGGGTCAGCTTAAACCTAGCATTCCTTGAAACTTTTTGGGGTATAACTTCATTCTTGACCACTCTGATTCTTTAAACTCCCTGCCTATGTCCAATTCCGACTTGTGCCTTACTTTGGCAACATCTTCCAATAATGCTGCGAGCAATCCCTGGTACAATCTAGATACTCTGTGGCCTCCCTCTGAAACGTCATACAATAACCTTAGTGTGTCGAATTCTGCCAGAAGACCTGGGAAGCCTTGCCACTTTCTCCGTGCCGCATGCACCAATCTGGAGCATGTCATGAACTGTGTCCTCTGCACCCCAAACTCTTCTTCAATCTCTCGAACTCTAGAAGCCCACCATGGGAAAGCAAATCTCCCACTGTCACTAGCCCTTTTTCCTGCCATTGAGACATCACCAGTGTCCGGTCCAGTACGTCTTCTCCATAAATCGCTGCTAGTGGTACGTGAGGAGAGTATGGTTCCCCTAAGTTATGCAATGCCTTTGTTCTGGCCCAAAGCTTCCTTCCAACTGTAAGAGCTAGGGGAGTGTAGGATTCTACCCTTCTCCAACCACAACACCTCCTTCAGAAAGTAGAGAGCCATCACTGCCTGCATCAGGGTGTGTTCCAACGTCTCCATGTCCGACAGCCACCTAGCTACATGCTAATATAGTTCGAATGCAGGACCCATACCCCTCCCTCCTCAGTGTGTCAAGAGCTACCCTGCACCTGCTAGATCCCCATATAAAGCCTCCTATTACGGTGCGCAACTACCTGAAGAAAGACTTTGGTATACATTTTGGAATGTTTAGAAAGTGAACCATCTTCAGTAGCGTGATTTTACCCATCACCGAGAGAGGGTGTTTTCCCCAGAAATTAATTGAGCATTCTAGCCCCATTTTAGCTCTCACTGTGGTGACTCAGCTTAATACCATAATGTATCTTAACACTTACATCATCTGAATGTCTGCACTCTCCACTGCAGTCCTGGTTCTGGAAGGCGCGATTCCTCCACTCCCGCCCATCGTGCCAATGGAAATATACAGGACTTCCCTTTACTAATCAATATTCCCGACAGTGCCGCAAAGTTATCTAGCACCTCTAGATATCGCGCTAGGTTTTCTTCCAAGCTACACACAAACAGCATGTCGTCAGTGTATAACGAGACCACATGGTGCACTCCATCCACTGGGAGCCCTGTATCCCTAAACTCCTTCCTCAGGAACACTGCAAGGGGTTCTAAGGCTAATATGTGCAGCATGGGGGGACAGCAGTCATCCCGGCTTCGTGGCCCTTTGAATGCAGAACCGTCCGGATACATATCTGCCTTTCCGAACCCTCGCGACCGATGTAGAATAGAGCCATCTAAACCCATCAAATTAATCCATCTCCTATCCCAAATCTTTCTAAGGAGGCATGGAACCACTCCCACCCTACTGAATCGAATGCCTTAACCGCATCTAGCGCCACCAGTACACAGCCATCCGACCAGGTTTGCGTTCTATATAGGACTACGTGTAGTCTCATTAAGTTTTTATATGTTGCTCTTCCAGGGACACATCCAGTCTGGTCTCGGTGGACCAATGTCCCAATCACCCCCTTCAGTCTTTCCTCTAGAACTGCTGTGAGGATTTTACTGTCTTGATTAAGGATATTGGCCTGTACGATTCACAATACCACCCTACTTTCCCTGGCTTCAGTATCCTAACGATAATAGTCTCTTCCATGCTGGGGGGTAGTCGCCTCCTCCAAGGTCTGTAGCAGCCGCTGGGCTATCTCGTACACAAATTATTTATTAAACTCAGCCAGTAGGCTGTCTCCCCCCAGCGTCTTGGCCATGGGCAATGCCCCAATCAGCGCCCTTAGTTCAGTGGCACGGATTATCCCGGAATGGATACCTGTGTCCATCATCCCTACTCAGCTCTACTCCTCCTTAGAGTGCCTAGTATGCAGGCTCTCACTCTTATCGACCACCAGGACAGTTCACTCTCTTCCTCTCGGAATGGGCTGAACTGGCCACCTCTCTACTTTCCTCCTCCTCAACTCCTGATGGGCGATCTCAACATCCATCTGGACTCTCCTGGCTCCTCAGAACCTTTCTGCAACCTATGCGACTCCCTCTCCCTCTCTATCCTACCCTGTGGCTCCACGCACACCGGGGGCCACACTTTGGATGCTCTCATCTCTACTGACATCCCTCTCACTAACTCTCTCGCATGGACTGACCACTTTCTTTTCTCATCTCACCTGAAGCTCTCCTCTACTCTTGCAGCAGCACACCCGGCACGGCCCCTTGGTTTCAAAGTCACCAGACCCATGAGAAAAGTGACAGTGGCTGCATTTGCCTCCACCTACTCTCCCCTCCCATTCCTGCGGCTTACTCCCACCCTGACACAGCCCTCGCTAACCTCCATCTCTCCATCTCCAACACTCTTGATACTCTTGCCCCTGTCATGAGGGTCCGTCTGAAGCTCTGAAGCCTTCCAAAAGTGCAACTCTTGGTACAACTCTGATTTGGCTGCCCTAAAACGCAAGTGTAGGGCAGCTGAGCGGAAATTTAATTAGTCAGGCGAACCCTCTGACAAACTGGCCTGACACCTCCTTCAAAAGGCAATATCGACTCTGCATCCGCTCCAAGAAAAGAGCCTTTATTCAAGCCCGCATCTCTGCAGCATCAAGTAGCACAGCCAAACTTTTCAAAGTCTGTAAGGAACTGGCCAATCCTGCAGCAGCCTCTTCTGTCACACCCACCAATGACCTTTGCTTGGGCCTGGCTGCAGACTTCATCACAAAAACCCAAGATATCCTTTCCTCCCTTCCACACCACAGCATACACAAACACTGGAGCCTCCCTTGCCATTCCCACCCCTCCACTTACCCTCTCTTCTCTCGCACCCGTCTCACCCGAGGAGGTCACCAGATAAGTCCGGTCTACGAAGGCTTCATCCAAACAGGTGGACCCCTGCCCCTCCAAAACCATTAAGGACAACATTGACTCCCTCGCCCCAGCCTTGGCTGATCTCCGCAATCTCTCCTTTTCCACTGGAGTTTTCGTTTCGGCTCTTAAGCACTCCCTTGTGCACCCTCTGCTCAAGAAACCCTCTGCTACCCCCTCCATTTCGGCAAACTACCGAACTATCTCATTCACTCCTTTCCTGGGCAAACTCCTGGAAAAGTTGTCTATCTGTCAGCTGACCCTCCACACTGAATCTATTGGGTGCTTCCATGACCATCAGTCTGGCTTTAGAGCATCCAGAGGCACGGAAACTGCTCTTCTGAACACACTTGAGGACCTGCTCTCAAACCTTGACACTAACACCCCCTCTGCCTCATTCTCCTTGACCTCTCCTCTGCCTTCGACATGGTTAACCACAACATGCTGATCTCCGTGACACCATGGGAATGACAGGTCAGGCTCTGGTGTGGTTAACCTCCTTTCTCTCCAACCGCCCATCCCATGTGGAACTCTGAGCCTTTCTCTCGACTATCACTCTCTCAACCTGTGGCGTTCCCCAAGGATCTAACCTATCCCCCTGGTTCTTCAATGTCTATATGGCTGCCTTGGCATGTGCGATTGCCACTTTCAACTCCAACCTCCAGTGCTATGCAGATGACCGCAACTTTCTTTCAGGCTACCCTAAGCCGCCTCCTCCGCCTCACTCATATCTGACTGCTACCCAATCATGGTGTGCTGCAAATGACCTTTGCCTCAATGCCAGTAAGACTGCGATCGTTCGCATTGGGACCCCTGCTCCCACCTTCCCACTTTCACTCGGGCCGGCCTCCCCTGGCACTGCGCCCGCACCCACCTGCGAGGCTAAAAACCTTGGGGTATCTTCAACTCCACTCTCTCCTTCTCTCACATTTCATACAAGTCTAACTATCAGCTACACCTCCTCAGAGGTACTATACCTTTTCTCACTTTCCCCCAGCGGCTCACTGTTTGCAGAGCCCTGGTTCTCTCTAGGCTGGACTACTGCAACAGCCTCTTCCTCAACCTCCCTGCTTCTGCCCTGCGCCCTCTGAAACTCATCCAGAACAGAACCGCAAGACCTATCCTTGGCCTCAAGCCCAGGGACCACATCTCTCCAGCGCTGAAATCCCTTCACTGGCTCCCTGTGGCTATTGCCAAAGCCAAAAGAGAATAATATCAAGGCAGGTTATAGAGAACCAACATTGCCAAACCCAAGAGAGGGCTGTTTGTAAACCTTATTGCCAGTGTGTAAAAGAGGCTATAAGAAGAACTGGCTTATACCCACATTGCCAAAGCCAAAGAAGGGTAAGAGTGAAAAAAACATTGTCTGCAGTTGGTTGATGTGGAAGTGGGGAGGGAGGAACAAGAGTGGCAGAAAGGCTCTCCGTCTAACAGAAGATATTCAGGAGGAGTGGAGCATAATCAGCATTGCGTGTGGCAATCAAAAGTGCGTAACAAACAGCACCAATGTGTTACTTTTCTTCCCAGAAGAAGTAGTCAATCTTGATGCTGTGAAGCAAAAGACATTGCTAAATTGTTGGAAACAACCCTTTACCACAGAAGTACTTGTAGTAGTTAGTTGCATCTGTCCTGGCAGGAGAGTACACCAGGGCAAGGGACCTTGTAGTAGTAGGCCTGGCAGGTGAGTGGACCAGGTGGAAGTCGATGAAGCACTGTGGTGTGGTTAACAGTCTGGTACCACTGGTACCACTCACTCACACATTACTCAAATGTACTATAGCCAACAATTCTTCAGAAATCTGCTCCTCTATGCTATCCTCTGCCTGGTGTTAGTCCACCATCACGCCTTCCGACCTCACCCCAGCAACCCACACTCTGCCCTCTCATTATGTCTCCTTAGATACATGTAGTCCTGTTGGTTCCGCCTCCCTCAACCCCTGCCATTGGATGCAGTGCTCACCTCACTATGTACAAATGAAAAGCTGGTCTTTCCCCAGGAGATGGATCCCACAGGTGAGAGGTTTTAAAAAACCTGCTCTACCCATCCCCATTTGTTTGTAGTCTATGATGGCTTCTCTGCTTGCCATGGGTCTGGAATTTTGTTTTTATTATGATTTTCCTTCTGTGCTGGTGAATTTGGTTATGAAGTCAGTTTGGGGAGGATTTCAGTATCCCTCTTGTTTCTTCTCCCTCCCAGTTAATTTTCTGCTGCCACTCCATTCACCTGGGATTGGTATGTTAGGTGCTTAGTGTTTCATTTCTGTTCAACAAGAGGAAACCAAGCCTGTATTTTTTTATTCAATTCCCCAGACTCCAGTCTGGGTTTTCTGGGAGCGTAAATGTGCACCCTGGGAGCTAGAGTCGTGAAACAGAAAAGAGAACACAGGAGGCATCATTTGACTCATTTGACACTGATGACATTCATGGTGCATGCAGGCAGAAGGTGCCCCCCACCCACCCTCCAACTCCCAGGTCTCAGATATGGGGAGTGGAGGTTTCTGGCATTTCTTCTGGTGAGACTCTTGCTCCAAGTTCAGAGGGGTCCCAGCCCCCTTCACAGGGACATGACCATTTCACACTGGCGACACATAACACAGGTTTATTGGTGGGCATCAGTACAATCATCATACAGTGTACTGGAGTGATCAACACACCACACCCTATATTCTAAGTTGTTATTAAGGCCTTGGTGTCCTTCAAATTTTGTTGGAGAGTATCAGAATCACAATCAGACAATGCACTTGGTTGATCACGCACTACACAATGCACTCCTAATTATCTTGGGACTTATCAGTATACCTGACACTTACTGCTGATGCGACAGAACCACAATTCTGAAGATCCTGGCTGGTGGTTTCTTCATCCGTTCACGCTGGATTCTGTAGGACTGTTGGGCACAGTCTCAGGATCTTTCTCTTTCTTTTGATAGCGGCTTCTGTGGTTTTGTTAGGAATATCTGCACTCAACAAAATTAAGATCAGTGTCTTTACGGGGAGGTCTTTTGTCCATTCTTCACTCCAAGTCATTGAGTTAAGTGGTTCCCCTGCTTTTACAGATTTTGAGTTCCTCACTTAAAACACTGGTCATCTGTTTCAGCATTTGATCTAGTGGCCTCGCACTCAGGCTGATTCTCCGGCCTCCACTTGAAGTGATTGAGATTAGTGGCATTGTTCTTCCAAGGCAAGATCCACCTCCACCATCTCTGTGGCTCACTGCCACACGTCTCCCAGCACATCTCTCTGTTTTCCAGACAGGCTGCTGAAGAGAAACTGTGAACTTCCACTTCCACCTTGTTGAGAATCTCACAGCACCAGATCTCTCAGTGCCACACACAGTGCCAGGATATCCAGATGAGCTTTTGCGGGCATCCTATTTATGCCAAAGGTACCTCAACGCCATCTTCAGCTACAGCGACCACCCTACTCTCGATGGCTGCAATCTGTGTCCAATTAGTGCAATCTGTGTCCAATTAGTGTGACTCTCTTAGTCAGGTGTGGATGGGAGAAAAAAGGCTCCTTCCTTTTGTGTCTGTACAGCAAATGGGACATCTTGATCATCTGAAGTTATTGTAAGCAGGCAAGTTGCAACAATGCATCTGAAGGTTCATAGTGCCTTTGTAAATTACACCAATACTAACATTACAATAATTTCAAATAGTTTTCCTAGTCCAAGCTCAGTTTACATGGTGAAAAATCTGAAATAAATTTCCAGCAGGTCTGTGATTCACTCACAACAACATGAACAATAATTATATTGATGGGAGAAACATTTGTGGGAAATTCGCAGACTGCAACCTTTTCTTCACAATCGTCACATAGCTGACAGGTGGAGAGCAGAAGACACAATGAAATTCATCAATGGAGCAGTTGGAGATGGTTATAAAAATGAAATATAGAAACATGTAGGATTTCTCCAAGGTTGTTATTCTATTGTGGAAATAAACATCATCATGTGCAAGGAATTATTGCATAGGGGCACCAAAGATCTTGTGGTAACCAAAGCCCCACCATTGTACTGGGGAATCAAGTACCTTCTTGCATGCAACCAGTACAATACCTTATCATATATGTGACAGCACAGCACACTGCATCATGCTCAGAATCAGTGAAGATGTGAATGGGTCTTTGAGAACATTTCTAATAAAGATCTTTGCCTCACCTATGGTATCTCCAGTGATCTGTATTTCGTCAGCATTTTCCAATGACTCAATGTATGCGCTATTATGCAAAATGTTAATGTCAAATTGTACTTGTGAAGAAAACACACAATTGGTGCTTTTCCAACTGACTTCTCTGACAGCCAGACAACAGACGTCCCACAAAGGACTTTCTTAATGTCTCAAACTAAATTTGGCAGAGAAGTCAGAAGCCAAAGACCTTTTCTCTTGAAGTATTTGAATTGTCCTCACAAACAGAATGAGACCATTTGTGAAATGCTGAGGCACTTCCAACCCTCCCCCCTCCCTAACGTAACACATCAAGTCAAGAATAGTGGCATGGTTTTGCCTCCTGTAAACTTTCAAAAAGCCATGCCTACCCCCCCCCCCCCCCCCACCATTCACAATTATTACTCGGGCACCAATCAATTCACATGTACACAATTGCAAATATCTATTCATAGGGATCAGAGAGATAAAGTTATTTGACATCCATTAATTAGAACTTGTAGAAAATGCAGAGGCCAGACTAAACATCGAAGCACCGAGATGAAAGCATATTTCTTCTCAACTACTCTCCCTTCAATTGTTTCAGATTGAAAAAAAGTCAACTTAAACTTCAGATGCATCACAAATCATGCAGTGCAACCCCCAATTATTTAAAATTGTTAAGGAAATAAATGCTGTTGAGTGAGCGATTACAGAAGAGGCACAAAACATGTTATATGATGTAATGAACCGTTACTGAGAAAATAATTGGCCATTAGAAAGCACTGCAGTTTCCGGTCAGTGCAGCAGGAAGTGAAAAGCCAGTCTAAATTCCCCCTGGAGTGGTTGCTAGATGGGATCAACCATCTCTTGCCCTGGTTAGTTACTAGCTAATTTAAGGAACATAAACCAAGACGCTTACCTCCCGTAGCTCTGAAATTCGTCGTAGTGATTTATCCTGGCTCTGACTCAAAATTGACTAAAAGAAAAAAAAAAGCATTTCTTAATGTTATATCCAACAAGAACCTAGGGGCAAATACAAGCTTAGCATTGCAAATGATGACTAAATTAGGCATAGCTCAAGCTAAGAAAAAAAGTCAACATAGTGAAAGCAGACTGCCCTCCACCGTGCTTATTTACTGCTATGTTTCATCTAAACAACATATTAGAGAAACAAAGCAAATCATTCACAAGGGTGGATTTAATAAAAGTACAAATGAAAAATAAAAAAAAGTTATAGGATACAATAGAAGCTTTGCAATTTCTTCGCCCATCAAGATGGTATGTTTTTTTGAAAACTCCACATAAATCCATTACTGGGCTTCCAGTAAAGAGGTAATAGACCATCATTATTCCAAATGAGAAGTATAACCGCCATGTAGTCAGAGTACCATAACTATAGATACAATTCCCCTAGGCCATTTAACCAGAAAGTAGTTACTTAATGAAGAGACTCTTGTACTTCACATCCAAAAGCTCCTTTCCCCTAGACTATCGGGGTGTCTTCACAGAAGGGGAATTGAGAACTTGTTTTACCAAAAAATAATTGGTTTGAGAGCGTGGACACGTGCACAGTGAGGCAATATCCAGGGCTTTGAGGCACAGTTACTCAACATACCTTTTGGGAGTCCCAGAAATTACATTCCCTTTCTCTCCGAGGTTCAGAAAAAACACCAGGGAGTGGAGTGGAAATGTGCCTGAAGAATAGGGGTGTAGGGCAAGGAAAACAAACATCCTTAAGATAAGTAAACTGCATTTACTACTGAGTATTTGTATGTATTGAAACAATGTGCATGAGAATATAAAAGTAACTAGAGCAATCCCTTTGCAGGGTGATGCTCATGTACACCATCATTTGCACTTATGAGCAAGTGCAAGTCGAGATTTTGAAGGGCGATTGCAAAAGGGAAATTACCTAGGAATAGCACTAACCAATTGGTGTGGGTCTATTGGACCTAAAACATTTGACATAATCACATTTGATCAAATTTATTTGACCTTTTTTTCAGTCTAAAATGTGGGGAGTGGGACCCCCGCAACACCCCCCCACTTCCCCTCAACCTAATCTATACCCTTACCCAACCCATATATATATTTAATTGAATTTGACCGACAAAAAGGTCAAAATAATTTGATCAAATGTTTTAGGTCAAATGTTTTAGGTCAATTATGCTAACCCCAACAAATTACATAAGATACAATATATAGAGATATTTATGGAAGATACAGCAGGGGAGAGGAGGTGCCGAAAGAGGTTGAATAATTAGTTGGTTGGGGGTATTTGTCAATTTTAAGGAGAGTAAGGTGGTAGAGGTGAATTGAAGATTTTAAAGCAGGAATAATGGAGAATTATTTTTATATTAAGAGGGAGGAATTTCCAGTGAATGGCACAGGAGGGCAAAAGAGTGGGAGGCAGGAGAAGGGGTCTGGGGAGACCCAACAATACTTATTAATGCGCTATTAAGAAGGATGCAAGTGGGGTGTCATGACTCGGAGAGTCCGCTTACGTATGCCATGCAAATGTTGGCGGTTGCCATGGCACCTACGCCACCGCCGTGTTCACTTTCAACACTCCCGAGCTGCTGCGCACTCGCGTTGGTTAAAACCTTGTGTAGCCATGGTTACCCAACGCGAAGCGCAGCATCTTCACGTTGCAGCAACTCCCACAATGCCATAAAAAATGTCATTTTCAGGGCACCAGCGCTTCTGATCGAAGTTACTCCGGTGTCTTTGTTTTGTACTTCACGTCCTTGGCTTCCATTGGGACCTTGTTTACGCTTTACCAACCTGTTTTTGGATTCCGTTCTGGTACTTTTAATTGGTGATTTAAGGTAACGGCTTCTGCATGCAACATGGATTGAACTATTCCCTTCATTGATCCTCCTATTCCTGAAATTGTTTTGTGCACCAAACATTTGATGCTATGCAGCTTTAACCTAACGTGCACCGAATATGTGTCATTAGTGCATCCTTGTACCACCCAGGGTTAGGTCCCTACTAATCTCACTAATCTCCCTTCCCCTTCTATTCTGTTATACCATGTCAGGTATGCTCTGTGAAGCAACAGAGTTTAGGAGCAATTGTTAATTATGCAAGTATGCATTTAGAACAGCTATTAAAAACACAATTTCCTAACCTTGTGCAGCGTGATTAAACACTGTGGGAGAAAGTCAATCCAGCATCATTGTTAGTTAATCATAGTTGGTTGCTTTCCTGTGTTGCTTTCATATGTTGCTTCCATGTGTGATTCATTAAGCTATGTGTAATGGTGGACATATGTATTCACTCATCCACGTGCTCATTAATCACTGTGTTCATTCATCAATGAGTGATTTCTTCATTGTGTTCGTTTATCGATGTGCTTATATTATGCCTGCTATGGGCCTCATGCTTGAGCATGTGTCAGGTTAGGCCATGAGACTATAAGGTGATTCTAGATGCAGAAGCACAGTATCAATGAGCATGTAATCAGAGGTTTGAGTTAGGAGCACAGTATCAAGGCGCACATGATAAAATTATGTTTGAACTTGCATGGTAACACACATATGATCCAGGTGTTTAGAGTATGAAGGAGTTGTTATCCTAACTTTCCTGCACCCATCCAATTACGTATCCCCAACCCTCAACCCGGTTTCCCAAATTCCTGTTTCCTATTCACAATCTCTCCACAACCCTCTTCCCCCTATACTGTCTGCCTGGTGGTGGTGACCTTTTACCTATAAATCAGCAACCCGTGCCCACCTAGGTGGGTGGGTCGTACTCCATTCGGCTCTCATGCTTAGCGAGGGGGGTGTGAATTCTCCTTCGGGCGTGACAGACAAGTATGAGCATTCCAATAAAGATCCAATAAAGATTCTCAGTCACTTTCATTATATGGTCTTTCTCTTGACTGTGACAAAAATGAGCATTCCAATAATGGTGCTCAGTCACTCCCTCATGTTTTCCGTTATCCCTTTTGCCTTCCGTTCTCAGGGTTAAACGTCTCTGGGTTTTTTCGTTCATTCAGAATTAGCTTCTGTTCCTTTTAACCTGGAGTTTTGTGCCTTTCGCCAGTTCCTCCTCAGTCTATTCATCTTGAATGGCTAAACAGTATTTTGGATGCCGACCTCTCCTGTGTATGCCGGGACAGACTATTGTCAGCATTGTTGTGAGGACCCTCGGTCCACCACGAACCTCCCGGGCTCGCTCTTTCTCTGCTTTAGGACACCATGCATCCCGTTCTAGTTCATCTGGCTTCCTTGTTACTGACTGTAGTGTGATTGGCACTTTGCAGCCTCTCACACCTGTAGGACGCTGAGAGTCTTGTTCCTTCTCCGTGCACTGTGGGGCTTCCATGGTACAGGCCTTTGTTCCTTTTTCTCTTTCTCTCTTGTATTCTCTCTTCTCCTCCATACGTCGTCCTCTTCATCTCAGTGGAATGTGAACTTAGGAGAGGGTTTTCTAACTCCTGTTGGCAATAACACATACTCGTTTTCTCTATACATATATTGTCATCATAGAGGTGTGAGAATGTTATTTGGAAAGGGTCCCCAGGGAGTTCCTCATGGGAATGGAAGTCCTTGTCCCAAATGGGGGAATATTTCTGGGCGAGGTCCAACTTGCCTCGACCCCTAGGGAGGGTATTGCAGATCAGGGTCACCTCCCTATCCTCAGAGAGGGGGTCTCCCCCTTTGGGAAAAGGGACAAATTCCCTCAATTCGTCAAAGTTCCCCAATGCAGATGAACATACCAGGGAGAACAGGAAAAGCGGGAGGCCGCCGGGGCAAGAGTACATTAAGAGTGCAACTCATCCCAATAATAAAGACAAGATACGAGGACCAAAGTTGTTTGATTGCCAATGTGAACGTCTCATAAAGAAGGTAACAAATAACCATGTGAGGAGAATAAAGAGGGCCTGGAGCCAATAACCCTGGGAAGAAGGGAAAAAGTCATATGAACAAAGAGACAAAGACAAAGAATGGATAAAACAAAGCCCAAAGACGGCATTGGAGGAAAACGATATAAGACTATCAAGGAAAATAGAATCTAGAGTATAAAAGAGAATAGCCAGGAGTGGGGGAATATAAAAGGGGATCAAGTCCCATGCAAAGTAGCCAAGGATGAACTGAGAGACTGTAAAAGGATCATACGTGAAGACGAGTTTGAGAGTCAAGTCTCAAAACAAGCTGTAAGCAGCATAACCTTAAAAAGAGCACCAAGACCAGAAGTGTTTTACAAGAGCTTGTGGGGGAGATATCCAGAGCTTATAAGAAGGTTGTATAAAGAAACTGTGGTGTAAGAGAAAGAGATTTCCATACAGAGACCATCAGAAACTACGAGAAGCCCAGGAGAATAAAAGACATCTCTTGGCTGAATTTATGTTGGTTAAACTAGTTGTAGGGTCAGGTAGAGTAAGGTTTGGATCGAGGGCATTTGACTTTGGGACTTCTAGACAACAGATGAGCACCTTAGTTTCTTTAGCAAGGTTGGGAGACCCCTTTAGCAATAGAAAAGGTTCGGCCTTTTCATATATAATTTCAATAAATAGAGTTCATAATGTCCTTAATGTGTCCGTCGCACCTCAGCACACAATTCAACAGAAATTAAGTGTGCCATTTAAATCTGCATTATTTGGTGCATTACATTTTTTTAGCTATATCTTTACAATGCAGAGGTGCAGATCAAAAGGACAAGTGTTCTGAAACCGTGAGAGCCTCCCCTACAATATGAGACAAAACATTAAAATGCATTAAAATAATGATATAAAAGGGAGTATAATAAGCCCCAATGCAATTAGATATGGGCCTTTTGGAATTCATTTTTTGCAAAGTAAAGGGAGTGGGTGGAACTGGGAAGGAATGCTACTAGAGATAACTAATTCCAAATAGAATGCTTTAGCATGGTAGTGTGAACTGAAGAACTAGTTACTCTTACCTTGTAACGTTCTTTCGATGGGATGTTCCTCCGACGTATTCCTTATCTTAGATAGAAATCCTTCAGCTTTGCTGGCCTCGGAAAATTTTTTCGCCAGAGGGCGCTGCGCGTCGATGATCGCCGAGTCGATGACCCTCGACGGCCTCCGTGCCGACGTCGACGTCATCCTGCCTATAAAGGCCGCGCGCAGCGTCCGTTGCTCAGTTCCGTTTTGTAGTCCCCAGTAATGTTTTTGGATTAGACTAATCACCTTGAAGGAGCATAGGCTGCAAACCCACAGGAAGTCATACTGCGGGGATGGATGGGAGGGTCGATAAGGAATACGTCGGAGGAACATCCCATCGAAAGAACGTTACAAGGTAAGAGTAACTAGTTCTTCGAAGGGATTGTGTCCTCCGACGTATTCCTTATCTTAGATAGACTCCCATAGCAGTGGTATTGTGACTGGAGGCGGGAGTAATAAAAGTTATGTTACCCTTCCAGAATGGACAGAGTGTAACACAGCCTTGCCGAATCTAGTTTCTTGACTAGAGGAGGAATCCAGGCTATAGAATTTGGTAAATGTATGTGCGGACGACCATGTGGCAGCCGCACATATATCTCGAATTGGCACCCCTCTTTGAAGGGCTGAGGATGTTGCGATACCCCTGGTAGAATGAGCCCTTAGATTTTGAGGAGGCTCCTTTCCTGCCAATTTGTAGCACTCCAGAATGGCTAAAATAATCCATCTGGAGATGGTTTGTTTTGTTATTGGAAGGCCCAACTTATGTCCTGCATAACCTACAAAGAGTTGGTCTGCTTGTCTGATCTTAGCCAATCTGCTGATATAGAAGCTCAAGGCTCGCTTAGGGTCCAGCCTGTGCAGTCTCTCTTCCTCCTTCCCCGGATGAGGAGGAGGGTAGAAAGAAGGTAATATAATCTTCTGAGTGATGTGAAACTCCGAGACTACCTTCGGGAGGAAGTTAGGCTTCACCTGAAGAACAACTTTGTCCTTGTAAAAGATTGTATGTGGAGGTTTACACGATAAGGCTTGCAACTCGCTAACCCTTCTAGCAGATGTCAATGCTATTAGCAAAACAGTTTTGAGGGTGAGAAGCTTCAATGAACAAGAGTGTAGTGGTTCAAAAGGGGCACCCTTTAGGAAGTTTAAAATTAGGTTTAAATCCCATAAGGGAACTTGAAAAGGTTTCGGGGGATAAACATTAGTTAATCCTTTTAGGTATTGTATTACCAATGGAATTTTGAAGTATGAAGGCTCCTCTGCAGTGCGCTTAAAGATTGATAGCGCTGCGAGATAGCCCTTAATTGTGCCAACCTGTAGGCCTGAATTAGCCAGGTAAAGTAAGAATGACAACACCATAGGTGTACCACAAGAAAAGGGTTCAATATTCTTTTCTCTGCACCAGCTGCAAAATTTGTTCCAACGGCAGCGGTATAGAGTTTTAGTTGCCGGCCTTCTGGCCGAAAGCAACACCTCCATAACATCATCCGGAAGGTCCCAATCCTTGTACCTCAACCTTTCAGACACCAAGCGTGAAGGTTGAGGGTCTTGATGGCTGGATGGAGAACCTGACCTTCCTTCTGCGAGAGAAGATCCTCTCTGTATGGCAGTCGAATTGGAGGGCAGATGGACATGTCTAGAAGGTCCGGGTACCACGTTCTCCTGGCCCAATCCGGGGCAATTAGGATCATGGTCTTCCGAAACCTTCTCAACCTCCTGATCATTTGAGGAATGACAGGGACCGGAGGGAACGCGTACAGAAGTGGGAACTCCCAGTCCACTACGAACGCATCTCCTAGAGCTCCTCTCGGGGGAAATTCCCTTGAGCAAAATCTGTCGCACTTCCTGTTGATACTGGTGGCGAACAGATCCACTTGAGGGGTTCCCCAAAGGGCGAAGATCTCTTGAAGGACTTCCTGAGCTATCTCCCACTCGTGAGAGACTGTGCTCTGCCTGCTCAGAGCGTCCGCTGTCAAGTTCTTCTCTCCGGCTAGGTGAATTGCCGATAGAGAGATTCCTTCCTGAATTGCCCAAAACCAGAGCTGCATCGCCTCTCTGCACAGTGGTAGTGAGCCTACGCCTCCTCTTTTGTTGAGGTAGTGCATGGCCACTGTATTGTCCGTCATTATTAGGACGTTTCTTCCCCGTACAGACGGCAGAAAAGCCTTCAGCGCTAGTCTGATGGCTCTCAGCTCCAACAGGTTGATATGTAGTCTGGACTCCGATGGAGACCAACGACCGCTGATGGTCAAGTCGTTGGCGTGAGCTCCCCACCCCGTGAGTGAGGCATCCGTGACTACTGTTATCTCCGGCCATGGTTGCCAAAACATTTCTCCTTTCAGGATGTTCTCCCGACAGGCCCACCACTGAAGGTCTCGGGCTACTTTGACCGGGATCCGAAGGAGATCTGTCATCCTTCCTGAGAACTGTGACCACTGAGTTCTCAGTGCCCACTGGAGGGATCTCATTCTCAGGCGAGCCTCCGGCACGAGGAATATGCAGGATGCCATGAGGCCTAGCAACCTCAGAAAGTCGTAGGCTGGGAGATATTGGGCATTCTGAAATCTGATGACCATCTGCAGAATATCTCGAGCCCTCACCTCTGGTGGCAAGGCTTTTCCCAGGGAAGTGTCCAGGACTGCTCCAATGAATTGGAGTCTCTGTGATGGTATCATCTGTGACTTCTTTAAATTGAGGGAGAAGCCCAGCTTGTGAAGGAAGTGGCAAACATAATCTAGTTGTCTCTGAGCCTGTTCCGAAGATACAGCTCTGATCAACCAATCGTCTAGGTAAGGGTAGACATGAATCCCTTCCCTCCTTAGACTTGCAGCCACAACCGACATTAGCTTGGTAAAGACCCTCGGGGCGGAGGTTAGCCCAAATGGCAGAACTCGAAATTGATAATGAGAGCTGCCAATTGCGAACCTCAGGTATCTCCTGTGCCTGGGATGGATCGGCACATGGAAATAAGCGTCCTGGAGGTCTAGAGATACCAACCAGTCCTGAAGCTGGAGGGCCTGAAGGATCTGAGAGAGAGTCACCATCTTGAACTTGTCCTTTCGGAGGAATTTGTTCAATTCCCGTAAGTCTAAGATGGGTCTCAGTCCTCCGTCCTTCTTCGGTATTATGAAGTAGGGGGAGTACCAACCCTTGTTCCTTTCCGCTACAGGTACCAGTTCTATGGCACCTTTCTCTAGCAGGTCTAAAACCTCCTGCAAGAGGAGCGGATCTGGAAGCTTCAAAGGGTTGTTCCCCGGTGGATGACTCTGAGGGATATGTAGGAAGGGCAGGCAGTAACCTTGGGCTACTGTCTCCAGAGCCCAAGCATCTGACGTAATAGCCTGCCATTCCGTCAGATGGTGAGTTAACCTGCCCCCTACTGGTGTTCTGTGAGGGGAGACCTCAGAGTGGTTTTGAAGCGGCTGATGCAGTTGCCGAAGGTAAAGTGGCTCCTGCTCCTGCGGGTGCGGCTTTCTTTCCCCTACCCCGTCCACCACGGGTAAATCTTCCTTGGCCTCTTTGAGCCGGTCGTCCCCTGCCCCTTCCATATGAGGAATAGTAACGAAAGGACCGTCCTCTCCACGATGATCCCGAAGGACGAAAGGTATTCTGACGGATAGCAGCTCCCAATGACTTGGCTGCTGCCTTGGACGTTTGCAGTTTCTCCAAACTGTCATCCGCCTTCTTTCCAAAGAGGGTAGAACCGTCAAAGGGCATATTCAAAAGCCTGGTCTGCACGTCAGAGGCAAAACCAGACTTCCTCAACCACGCATGCCTGCGGATTGTGGTACTTGCCGCCATGGCCCTGCTGATACTGTCAGCAGAATCTAGGCCAGTTTGTAGGGTCTCGCACATCGCATCTTTACCATCCCTGATGATGTTTAAAAATGCGTCCCTTTCCTCTCCTTCTTGGAGGCAGTCAGCCGCTGATGAAGCGCACTCCCAAAGGGTGTGGCTGAACCTAGCGAGCGTACAGGTCGCGTTAATAGACTTTAACGCCATGCTACAGGCAGAAAAAACCTTCTTAGCCATGGCATCATATTTTTTGTCATCCCTATCCTGCGGAGCAGTGGGGTATGCAGATGTGCTGCCTGATGAGGTTGCAGCCTGTACAACCAAGCTCTCAGGAGTAGGGTGTTTTGACAAATATTCAGGGTCAGAACTAGCCACCCTGTATTTTGTTGACAGTTTTTTATTTACTGCCGGGATAATTTCTGGCGTTTCCCAGTTTGTCAAAATCCTTCTCTGTAGAGCAGAGTGAAATGGAACCACAGGATCCTCCTGTGGGCCCTTGTCCAGTATGTCAGTGAGGTCATCCTGCTGAAAGGCAGGAGAAGGTGCAGACCAACCCATAAATTCTATGATTCTAGACATCAGAGCTCTATATGGAGTCTCCGCATGTTCTCCTGGGTCTGGTTTGATAAATTCTGCTTCAGGAGAAGTGTCCAAGCCACTAGCTTCCTGAAGTGCATCCTGAAGATTTTTTAATCTTCCTTCCTCAGAGGCGAAAGTCTCTGGCTCTGGTGATGTGGTCCTCTGTAAATCAATATCTTGGTCTGAATCCTCCCTTTCCTCAAAAATCGAGGTTAAAGGGGGATACATTGGTTTTTGGAATGGTATAAACCCCATTTCCAATGCAGAAGGAGCCATCATCACAGGCCTTGAAAACGTCGATGTCGTCGACACCGACGTGAAAGTACTCGAAGGCGCCGTGAAAAGCGTCGAGAAATGTGTACTAGGCCTCGAAGAACTCGAAAGGATCGGAGTCTTGCTCGAGAACGACGTCGACGTTCTCGGCGTCGAGTCGGAGGTCTTTTGTCTAACCGTTGGCTGTGGAGTAGCCGTGGTTCTTTCCTTCACCGGCGTCGATATCGGCGTCGACGTCGGCGTCGACTCGATCGACTGATGCGCCGATGAATCCTTCGACAACGGCGTCGATGGCGCCGACCTCTGTTTCGAAGGAGTTTTCGACGATGGCGTCGATGATGCTTTATCTCCCGATGGCTCGAGGCGCTTTCGGGTTGACTTTTCCGCCGGGTACTGCGACTCGCGGCGTTTAGATTTTTTGGGTTTTTTACCCGGGGTATCACCCTCAGCTGTCTTCGAGGGGGACGAGGCCGCTTTCTCGAAGACGCTTAGCATCTTTTTCCTGAATTCCTCCCACTCAGCTTGCGAGCTGCGTTTTGTGGGGCAATGAACTCTCTCAGGAGAACTCGACGAAGATGACGAAGGGGATCTCCTACGTCTCTTCTTCGAGTGTCTCGATGTCGACGAGTGGTGGGAGCCACTTCGTGATCTAGATCGAGAGTGTTTTTTATGGTGAGGAGACGAACGTCTCGACTCTACCGAAGAAGCTTTCGAGGAAGTTAAAGTTGACCTACCTCTCTCGAGCTTCCCCCTACGCTCCTTCAAGGCTTTCGCCGTCATGGAAAGGCATTCCTCACACTCCGAACTCTGGTGCGTGATTCCCAGACACCACAAACAGACCCTGTGAGGGTCCGTCAACGACATTTTCTTCCCGCAGTCTCGGCACTTTTTGAAACCGGACCGAGGGGTCGTCGGGTCGGAGGAGGATGCCATCGATTATCGAGGTAAATAGTAGTTATTATATACGTTATCTTGACGAGAACTGAGCAACGGTGTTCCGAGGCACAACGAAGCGCGGAAAAACGGAACTGAGCAACGGACGCTGCGCGCGGCCTTTATAGGCAGGATGACGTCGACGTCGGCACGGAGGCCGTCGAGGGTCATCGACTCGGCGATCATCGACGCGCAGCGCCCTCTGGCGAAAAAATTTTCCGAGGCCAGCAAAGCTGAAGGATTTCTATCTAAGATAAGGAATACGTCGGAGGACACAATCCCTTCGAAACTTGCTTTCTCATTATGGTTTTGTGTGGAACAAATAGCATTTTCCTGCACATTGTGTATTTGTATTTATTTATATAGCGCTTTAATCCAAGGCGCTTTTACAAAGTAAAAATATCAAACGGTACAATCAGACATGAGATTTGACAAAGTATTCACAGAATCAGTTTTGCTGGGACAGATGTAATTTCAGTGCTTCATGAAATAGGAAGTGATAGAGCGAATAGAAAGAGGAAGAAGGTTCCAGTGTAGAGGAGCAAGATGTGCAAATGTACGGAAGCGTGATTGTGCACAAGGCGGAAGAGGAACTGTCAATCGGAACTGAGTATTAGAGCTGAGAGAACGAGTAGGAGAGTAGAATGAGACCAATGAGGAGAGATAGTCAGGAGTTAGACCATGGAGAGATTTGAAAGTTAAAGAGGGAAAATTGAACTTGAGTTGTGCGTGAAAATGAAGCCAACCCAATGTGTGAAGAGCAGGAGATATAGAGTCACGTGGGGTCAAGCAGAAGAGTACCCTAATTCCAGCATTAAAAATCGATTTTAGAGGAAAAAGTCGAGATACAGGAAGACCAAAGAGGGTGAGAAGATGAGAAGTTATGAGTAGTTTAGTTGAGTCGAAAGTAAAAGGACAAGCTTTTTTGATGTTGAATAAGTGATACCGACAAGCTCGAGAAGAGATAGAAATATGCTGTTGAAAGGATAAAGCAGAGTCAAAATAAAGCCCCAAATTGCGAGCAGTGGATACAAAAAAGAGCTGAGATGGAGGGAATGAAAAGAATGGAGGAGGAATCGGAGGAGGAATAGTAGTAGAGGGAAAGAAGAGTAGTTTGTTTTTGCAGTATTAAGAGTAAGATAGTGGGTAGCCATCCATGATTTGATGGCCGTTAAGCATGCAGGAAGCTGAGCATGAATATCAGAAGAAAAAGAAGAGAATGATAGAAAGAGCTGCGTATCATCAGCATAGAAATGTTTGCAAGAGGAGAAGTGTAAAGAGAGAAAAGAAAAGACCCTACAACCGATCTATGTGGAACACCATTGGCAAGAGAATCAGAAGTAGTTCCGCCCCAGGAAACAGAGAATGTTCGGGGAGATAAGTAGGATTTAAACCAAGAGAGAACAGCACCTGAGAAGCCATAAGATGATAGAGAGGCTAGAAGAAGCTGGTGATCAACAGTATCAAAAGCGGCAGAGAGATCCAATAAGATGAGAATAGAGGAATGGTTAGAGTAACGGTTTGTGAGTAAAGAGTTAATAACTGAAAGAGTGCATTGGTCGGAATCCTGACTGAAAACGGGGAAGAATATAGTTATTAGAAACAAAAGAAGAGACTTGAAGATAGACAAGGCGTTCAAGTAATTTTGATAAGGGAGAAGAAAAATAGGCTGAAAATTAGAGGCAAGGGAAGGATCAGCTGAAGGTCTCTTCAGGATAGGAATGATTGAAGTGTGTTTAAAAGAGGAGGGAAAAGTTGAAGATGAGGGAGATATTGTGTGCAGTGTCTGATAAACTATAACCAATTGAAAGCAGGTAGAATGTGGCAGCATGTTAATGTGAAATGTATCCGGCTTTCTGAGCATATTCAAAGTCAAAGCCCAGGGATGATTTTTAAACAGCAAGCGGATAGCATTTCAGCACAGGGCACGCAGTCTACTGCAGTCAAAGCAAGCAAGCATTTTTTCACAGGTATAGTAACAACTAGGGGTGATTAACAGAGGCACATGCTTGATAGCTAGACCGAGAATTTATAAATCAACACATGTGAAGCCTAGTCACGGATCACAAAATCTACTTGACCATTTGCATAGGCAAGGAGATTTTATGAAGGGCGAGTACCAGATATATGGTACTTGGCCTTGCTGGCAAGTATGTGGAGGTTTGAAACTGATTTGACATTTACAGTTTCACTCTGTGTAGCTGGCCTTAGGGTGACAGCACTGCACCAAATATCAAGTGTGCTTATGGTGACATGTACCATTTTACAGAAAGCACTGGTAAATATTGTGTTACTAGTCACCATGGAATTAGTACATTTCCCTGAGGTTGAGTATGCCTGCATGTCGATTGGAATTGCTTTTCTTTTTTTAAAATCAGTTTATTGTTTTGGTAGTTACAATACATAGCAATAAGCAGGAATTTAAAGTAAGTACTGAAATATCAGCTAACAAGAAGGGCATAAAAATTCACAGTTTCACATAAAATATCGCCTTTGCGTAAGCAAGTGGGTCAGCTTTCGCCTGCCACCATCCTCCATGAAACTCCAACATGTATGAAGTTATCTGTAGCATTCTGCATATTCATGCAATCATATACGCATCAACATGTATTAACTCAACATTGCATGGTCTACATAAGCCTTTCTCATCCGTTATATCCACATCGTGTGAGCCACTTGTCTTTGATCAACATGCCAACCCCTCCGTATTTCAGTTCAGTAATCCAGATCACCAATCCCATTAATAATTGTGCTGATTATTCTTAAGCCCTACTCCCAAACATTTTAGGAAGGAGTAGATGTAGCAGCCAAACATCCATCATCCACATGTCTCCAATCAAGGTGGTCTTAAATCTGAGTGGGTTTGCAGTAGATCCAACATTTCGTGCCAGACACAATAATAACTGAGTTTGCATTCAAAGCTGTCTGAGAAAATAGCAACCTCCATCCATTTCCTGATATCCCTTAGCTATCCATCAAAGTTGGTCCCACTGGGAGATTTCCAGGCCATCGCAATAGTGCATTTGGCAAGAATTAATTCCAATGAAATCACTTTGCTCAGCATCTTGTTACGCTTACCCTGCCTGAGGGGCATTAACCCCAATAAATACAATTTCACCATTACCTGTATTTTTATGGCCATCATTGAATCAGTTTCCCCACAATCTGGTCCCAGAATGCACACAACCACAACCCCACCACATGTGCAAAAACGACCCTAAAACGGGCCAAGTTCTTTCCTACAGCACCATCACATTATATTTGTTTCCTGCACCATCTTGGCTATAGCCACTGGTGTTAGGAAGCTGTTGGTGATCCAATAAAACCTTACACTATCAAAAACATTGTGAAGAGGAGGGAGATGGGCCTAAAGTAGTCTGAAAGATAAATGACCCAAACAAACACAAAGAGAACACTAAAGTGAATGCAGTGCATTGGTTTTCTATGCACTGAAGATTCCCAGCTTGGCGACAGGGAATAGTCTAGCAGCATGTGAATTTATGAAAGATCCAATGCAGGAGAAAAACGATTTTCTACACATGACCTGGAAAGAGTATGGAAGCAAATAACTGATTTCTCAACTGAGCAGTCAACATTTGTTGATGCTCTAGATTTGGATCCTAGGGATACTCCCACTCAGTGGGAAAGAGAAAAATAACGAGTAGATGAGTGCCACTGCGTGGCTATTTAAGCAAACAATAGACAGGAACTGCATGGAAAGAACACTTAAGAGATATTAAGAATGGTAAGGAAATTGATTAAATGGGTGGCTGCGGAGGAAGCCTTATATACAGAACAATGTTTGGAGTGGTTGGAGACTTGCTCAATGTGTGGGCTGCCTTTCGGCAGATTACCAAATAGAGACCTACACCACAGACCCTGTAGAGCCTTTAAAGTTGTTAGATCTTGTAGAAGCAGGTAGAAAGGAGGAGTGTAATAATATGAAGAATATAGTACATCTATTGTGTCATAATGTTGATTTATTATGGATTCTAAATTAATACATACTGACACTGTATACCATATTTGATTAACTGGTTTATGCATATTGCTTACATTGAATTTGTTCTTGTTGTACTAGTTCTTGAATAAAATGTGCAAATAAGAAAACGTACAAAACAAATATACACACACCACAGGATCAGGAAAAGAAACCATCCTCAGGTAACTCCTCAATACTGCTCCCATTCACCTTTGAACCCTTAGTGTGATCAGCATCCACAGGAGACAGTAGGAAAGGGCCATCACCAACTACCTGACCATCATGCTGCAGGCAGCAGGGGATGCAGGCTGCCAGATTGGATCATCTGAACCCCCTTCACCCTGATAATTCTGACTGATGCCACTGTAACCCGGTAGAAAGCAACTGGTCAAGAGAGAAAGGATGGGAACTTTTGGGGGGGGGGCCCATTAGCAGTTGTTTGGAAATGTCAACCTAGAGATACAGCAAGATCCAAATGAGTGGCTCCTAGATAGAACTGACCACCTCCATAAACCCACCACAAGACTGGGCTGTGAAGGTACTGCAACTAATCAACTGCAAAACTGCACACTAAACCGCGACACAGAATGCTATGAAGTATCACACATGTGATCAAACATATAAAGAGAACAGACAAAATGGGCTCTAGTCATAGAGCCAAAAGTATGTCAAACTGTCCATCAGTATAGTGTGCTTACATGTCACCAACTATAATTCACATGTGATTTGACTAGACAATGAATACCCGTCACTGTATGTACAATTATTGTTCCAGTTAGTTTCACCAAGATACTACTGCAAAGTCAATACATATGTGACACTTCCGAAAACCAAAACAAAAAAAACGGAACCTAAATCTTAATATAGCAGTAAAGAAAAAAGTGCAACTGTTATTATAATCAATCTATGGCTGTGCAGAATTTCCAATTTACAACACTTACAGTATTACATTAAGTGATATCATGCCCTTACCTGCAACTTTTCTTTTTCTCTTGATACAATCCTATAGGTGGTCACCAACTGAAAAACAAAGAACACTGTTATTCAAAATAATAATAGTATGTCATTTATCTTAACCTTCCTCTAATATTTTGTTTTGGGCACACTAGGCTACAATGAGGAAGTCACCAGAAGGAACACTTTACTTAAACAGAATATAATTTGACTGCAACCTAACATCCTCTAAAGTGAATAGGGTTACTGTACTATAAAAAAATAGGATTTAAACACATCTATTGTGATGATTAGCTAGGCATCGTCACTTCTACTTAAGGGGGAGCCCTCTCCCATGAGGCTAGGGAGGTGCAGCCGCTATCCAATAGTGCCCTCTGGGTGGTTTAATGAGGGAGGACCTCATGTGGAGGGACTCCCCTTCAGGGGATAAGAAGGATTACCTAGGGTACACCCCGTTGGCCAACATCACACCCCAAAACATCCCTAAACCCCCTGCCACCTCTATTCCAAACCACTTCCTTGAGAGTAGACCCATGTATTTCTGTAGTGAAGGAGAAACAGCCAACACAGAAAGTACCAGGACGAAAAAGAGACCAAGATTAATGACTGTGCTAGTACTGGTACAAGGTGGCCCGAGGGCGCATGAAGATAAACCTATCAAGAACGACAAAGGACTTTGACAATCCACCAGGGTGGGACTGGCAACAATGTATATGAAGTGAAGAAGGACTGAAGATTTGTTCAAGTCCAGTCGGGAGAGGAAGCAGGTGTGGAAACCATCCAGTGCGGGGATGCCAAAGAGCGGAGGACACCAGCAAATCGCTGAGGGAGTTCTCTGTGGGTTCAGCTGGAACAGGCCCGAACACAAAGCAGGAAGAGAGCTGGGCAGTCCATTAGAGCACGGAGCTGCTGTGGATGCGGAGGACACACCCAAAGAGCCGCAGAGATGCACCACAGTCCCAGGAAGCCCCGGTGGCGCATTGAAGTTCCAGAGAATGAATCAGGAGCTATGAGAGACCCGGAAGGGACACAGAGGTGGAAGAGAGAGAGGTCCAAGCAGCTCTCCGTCAGCCCAATAGTAACAATCAAACTATTGGTAGGGGTGGACCGAGCATTCAGTGGCAGTAATAAGCCCAGTGGCCACCAGAGAAGGGTCTGGGACCCTAACACAAGTAAACTAAGCATCAGAGGAGAACTTGCTCATCGCAGTGGAAACAATAAGCCTACTGACCACCAGAGAAAGGCCTGAAACCCCGACATAAGTATAGTAATCTGAGGAAAGTGGCAGGAAAAAGTCCACTGAGGCCCCGAGAAGGAGTTTGGACTTTGCCGATGGGATGAAATAAATATCAAGTTGAGAGATACGGAAAAGAACTCTCAAACACCAGGAGACAGGTGTCATTCTCCTGGTGAAGAGACTGAAAGCCCTTTTGGTACACTCATGAGACGCCACGGGAAGGAAGTCATTCCCCCTGGCTTTGTTGTGAACTATATTGGAGTGTGCGGACCAATACCAGGAGAAGGGAGTCATTCTTCTTTAGAAGGAACTTTCTGTTGGCTTATTCTTTAGTTGTAGTGTAAGGGATAGAAGTAGGTTATGGCACAGGACAGTGGAGTTTGATTTTGACTCACAGTCTGAGAGATCCTTTAGTATTAGTTTGAGGCAGGGAAACCCCTCTTAGAAGATGGGGGATAGTGAGGGTTTCTTCCTTTTTGATAAAGGTTTTTACCAACCAAAATGCAAACCTTGTGATAGCAGCCTTCTTTGACACCCTTACACTATTCCGCAATATGCAGGCCAAGAAAGTCACTTCTTTGTAGCAGCGGCCACTTGGCCAATAACAATATAATTGGCATTCACATGAAAATTAGCCTTTTAGTAAAGAACACAACATGTCTTCTAAAACACAAACAAAAGAAAAAATCTCTAATAAGAATCAACTGCATGTTATTTTGTCTGCCATCCTCTTGAATCTAAATTCAAAACTTCTGCATATGTTAAATGTAAATGGCGAGTAACAATGGAAATCATATAATATAGGTTTCCTCCGATACAATGCTTATGTATATGCTTCATATTATCAGAGCAGGATTTGTCAAAAGTGGCTAGAGAAACCAATGGGGTCAGCAGAAGAACACAATTGGATGACTTGGTGAGAATAAATAATCTTCATAACATTGAAAATCGTGGCAGCCATGCTTAAAAACAGTCTGAAGTTTAACGAGCAATAGAAAAAAGTCTCAAGTCAAAAGTAAAGTTTGCAAAATATAGTGTTACTAGCTGTTCCCAGCGTAACATATGCTGTTCTAGTATATCTTAAAAGTCAATATTGGTCGTTAATTTATAGGGTCACTTCTGCACCCCTTCTTAAATATCGGAAGTACCACTGACCGCTTCCAGGAAGGAGGCGTTAGGTCCCTGTGACATAAAGGTCATTGAAAAGGCTAAACGTATCAGATGGAATGAGAGGTATGCACCGTATAAGAACAGCATCCAATTTACATCGATCACACTGGCCTCTATGATGCGTCTTTGTAGACGTGTAATTGTCAACCTTGTTCCATTGCAGAGTCCCTGTGACGGCATAGGATTGCATAGTACCATAATTACAGCCCCTCATTTCAGTTTTAGCTCATGAGGAGGCATTCATCCTAGAGCGTTTTGCTCTTTAGAGACTGAAACGTTGAGCCGGTAGTTAACTGTTCATTGACACTGTAACAGCCGTGCACGGTGTGAAGATAAATGGGGGTGGGGGGGGGGGAAGAAAGAACTTGAAATTATTCCAAATGTATGCGATAGTGGAAGGTGAAGGTGACCACGTAGAATCATGCTTATACAAGTGGGTGCACTTTGACATTTGGACAGCAGAGGGCACCCCAATACTGATAAATTGCATCAGCCGAGTACAGAAAAATACCTTAGCTATTTTTATAGATAGATAGAAAAAGAAGCGCTGTGTTCTAGTGTGATAACACACTCGTACACATACAAATAAGGATGCAGCAATGTACACCTGGTTCTTGGCACAACAAAAAGACGTTTATGCTTATTTGATCCCTCCAAGCCTCTCCTCAAACAGCTGAGGGATGGAAGTGGTTAATTGAAGAAGAAACCGATGCTTTAGTCTGCAGCAAAAATGAGCAGTCTTGTATAGTGAAATTGTACAGGGACTCGGTCTTCCTCACTCCAAGTTCATCAATGGCCCACTCAATCTTTGTGATGTCAAGCGGCACACCTACCTTCTCTCTGTGTCATTCCACAGATTTGAGCCTCATCCAACAGCTCCCTGCACCTACTTTCGGTGGTGGCTGGTGAATTCATTGGAAGGGAGTAAATATTTTCCCCAAATGTGACAGAGCATAGCGAGGATGCCCCTGAACCAACTAAGGGGCGGTAACATGTTTTGAATAATGGGTTAAAATGATGCACTTTCAGCACACTAAGTGAAACATTGGGTAAAAAGTCAGACACTTTAGAATTGGTTTTGTAGGGTAGCTTATAAAAAACAACAGTGCAGAGGAACATTTCACAATGCATGAAGCCTTTGCCCACAATATATGCCAGTGTAAAAACATTTCCACGCTGGCTGTGTCCATGCATATCCATGCAGGCTGCACCAATATATGCCAGTATTCCCATATTAGAATGCACATCTTTGCTTTGCGCATAATGTCAGTAATCATACTAGCAGAAAACATGTTCACGCTGGTTCCACCAATGCATGGCAGGTAAGAATGTACTCCAATTAGCTGTGCCATTAAAATTGCCATGCCACAATATGAAATGTCCAAACTGGCTACATCAAATGTATACACTAGCCAAATAATAACACTTACCATGCTTGATTTATCAAAAGATGCCCAGTATAAAATGTCATGCCACTGTAAGAAATGGCTAGACTGGCTGCACCAAAATGGCAGACTGGCCACGTAATACCACTTAACATGCTTGCTTTATTAAAGATGGCCAGTAAAAGATGATTGATTCACGCCATAATTTTCTACTGGGCATCTTTCATTTTGCTGGTGCCCCCCTGCATCCTCCCCAAATCAACTGCCCGGCCTGGCACAAACACACCACCACACACGTGTGTGAGTGTGTGTGTGTCGCTCTACGCTGCCAAATGGGGCTCTGCTCTCAACAACAAGACCATCAGTGTCCCCAGCTGAGGTGGTGAACGAGAGCAGGGAGTTATTCCACAGTGGCAGCGTGGTGGAGCTACCATGGCTCAGTACTTTGCATCTGCCATCTTGGCTACTCCTCCATTTAACCTAAACATTCCTTGAATAAATGCTATGAAGCAAGTCAAGATTCAGCCAATACTATTAGCCCTGTTATCAAAATATAATTTGTGTTGTTGAAACCCAGTGCTTTTCTCACCTCACTCACTCATTCCAGACTCACCCCCACCCTCTTGCCCAGGGACCTCTGAATTATCATGTAAATATTTATCACATTACAAAACACCAAAGAAAATAAACACAAGATCTCCGGCTACTGGGAATTCCAAAATGGCTGATTCAATTGCTCTAAATCTATACTCATATGATTATATTAGCTGGAGATGAATGTCAAATACCATTGGCTAGTGGTATTTGACTCTCGGTCATTAAGAAATATTGTACTGTGTGTATGTATAGAATTGAGGTAGCGAGTAACTTATGGTGGACTAATAGCTTCCAATTTAACAATTTATTCAAAGATATGTATATGAACACTAGCAGACAGAAAACAATGTCTGATAGATCTTATGATTACTGCATTTTATGTTGGTTTCGCCATATGATAATTATTTCAAAAGTTAGCTTAAAAAATAAACAGGGATGGATAGGAGAATGTTCCTCTTGGTTGTCATCCACAACTCATAATCCTTCACTAATCACCATCAATAGGTTAATGAGTTAAGCACTTGCACTTTTATAAGCAACACAGCTTATTAGATCTATTATTCTAGACCTCTGAATATGAGGTTAGTATTTTAGGAGTGCAGAATATGGCCCCAAAAGGAGAATCAGGTTAATTAGAAATGTCATTCATTGTGGGATGACTGTCATGCTCATCACCAGTGCATTGCAGGGTTGCAAAGAGCACAGTTTGGCATGTTGAAAATCACATTTCATATAAATTTAATCGAAGAGAAACGTTCGTCAAAGTAGGCAACATCGGCTCTCATGTCTGGGCTCACTCAGATTGTGTCTGCCCAGTCCCAAGACACTGGCAAACTAGAAAGGCAAGCTATCTGAACCTAGCACTTTATGGAAAAGTTCAGCTCGACCGGGGACATTAGATTTTAATTGAGAAGAACAAAAACACTTGGCCTATAATGTGATATGCTCATGATCAAACTAAACCACTTTAGCAAAGAAAGGAAGCCCCGTTTAGAATCCAGAAAGTCTGTTTCCCAAGCCATCAAATTCACTACATATTTTTTCCATCTCATTGCCTCTCTTTTTCTGGATTATGAAGATTCAGACTTGTGTTCAGTGACTTCTCAATGGACAAACAGTGTTGGCCAAATAGAGAAACATGGATATTTAGGTTCTAAAGCCAGCAATTTGTTGAAAGGCTGCATCTGCTCCCTTCCACCTCATCTGCAATCTTTTCAATTGGATGCAGCACATATTGGTGTTCCTAATTTCTAAGCATAAGGAAACTGGAGTACAAACAGCCAAAGTGATGTGCCCAAGATGACACTGGTTTGGCCATGATTAAAATCATAGCTTCTGGTTTAAAGTCTTCAGTTTAGTCCATTAATCATATTGCTCCATTCCCACTACCTGGGTCAGTTATTTTGTTTAGTTTAATGAAGTGCCTAGTGGTTTTCAATAAATTCTTAAGCACTCCCACATTTAGCAGATAAACAAAAGGGCAGGGATTTAACGTGATTTGACCAAGACCCCGCAATAGTGTCTAGTGTGAAAGACTAAGACCTTTTGGCACCAAAGTTGGCAACTTTCCCATCGTATTCTGAATATAACCAATTTCGTAGAAAGTGGGGTGATCGTGCATTTTATTTGACTCAATTTCCCTCTGCGGTGGGCAGAAAACTTCTAATTCGCTTTCGTTTGAATCAATTTCGAACCCTATCCAAAACAAAAAATTGGAATACATCATCTCAGACCGGCTTTTCCACTCTATGCCGTTTTTGTGAAGCTTTGGAAGCAGATGAAACACTTAAACATATGGTCATCGCTTGTCCCTTCTTCTCACCATCCCGTAAAAAAAACTTTCAATTTAAAGGCTCAGTTCCAAACAGACACTAGTATGGAAGCACTTTGGAACCGTTGTATGTGCAGTAATAGTTTGTCATTTAACTTGAAATTGATAGAATTATTGTCAATTATTGAAGTAAAACTAAATGAATTTACTATACTTTTGATATAAGAATTTGAATTTGATGTATTAAGCACAAACTGCGGTATGGAAATATTACCCTTACAAATCTCATGTATGTTTTAAACTCATTGTTAAATTGTTATTGTGCTGGATGTTTTAATCCTTATTTTTAATGATTGTAAAGGTTTGTATAAACCAAACACAATAAAAAAAAAAAAAGTTGGCAACTTAACCACTGGGTCTTTTCCTCTGACCTCCATTTTCTCTCATCCCCTTTAGCCATTGGGCAATGCAGGGAAATAGTGGGCATGTGCCTAGGGGAGTGTAAAAGAGAGAGAGAGAGAGCGAGAGCAAGAGGGCAGGAGAGAGAAGGAGAGAAAGAGAAAGAAAGAGAAAGAGAGAAAGAGAAAGAGCGAGACTTTCTTTTAAGGGGGCAATGTGTGCAATAGAATGGGGACATGGCATGGGGATAGAAGGCTGCTATGCCTATGGGCTATGTGGGTTTTTAGGGTGTGTATTGAATTTTATTTTAAAATTTGTTTATGGTAATTGTAGGACCAAAAGACAGCGTTACGTGCCAAGTTACAGAAAGTATCAGTGAATCATGGGCTCTGAGACTTTTTGCATCATAAAAAAACTTACAAACAACATTGAAATGTAAAATTTCCATGCAAATACTTGGCTCGACACATGAGAAAGGAGTCTGGGGTGTGATTTACCCATCAAACAAGGGTGAGATATAAACGATAGACTGCAGTAAGGGGGAGTGGAGGGTATATTTAGTCCAGATCGATCATGAATGGGTGGTTGAAGCGTTCAGGGGGGCTTGTCATCTGACGGATGGAGCATATCAAGGACAAGTGTTTTCCAGGCTCCATAAATCTTCCAGGGGCCGTAGCGCCATTGCCCAGGCCCTAGTTTCTGCTTCGCACCAACTGTTAAACTAGAGAAACCATCATTTAAACTGTGGGCCACAGAGGGATTTCCAGGACATAGCAATCCTCTCTTGGTAAGTATGCATGCCAGGTCCATACATGCTTATATTTGCTGCATCTGGGGTTGGCACGCCATAGGGGACCAATCATATCTAATGACACCAGTTCCTTTGCAAGCCTGTTCGACTCGGGACCAGAACCTCGTCACCCTCATGCACTTCCAGAACATATGAATAAGGTCAGCGCCATCCTGATGGCACCCGGGGAAGATGGGATGTTACAAAATGTAACTATTCTGGCGGGGGTCATATATGATATGATATTTTATTTGCATCGCAATCAACAATGATCTTACTAGGCCCAGTGACATTGAGTATGTGCAAGTGCAGGGGGAAAAGTGAATGGAAGGGGGGAGAAGTGGAAAGTGCAGAGCAAGGGAAAAACAGATAAATTATGAAATAAATAAATAACAAAGAAAAGTGGTAGTGCAGCCAGCAAGTGACAAGTGCTTGGTTGAGGCAGCAGACAGGGTATGTCTGATAAGTGCAGGGAAAAAAGGGGGGGCCTGTATGATTACAGATGCAGACCGCAGTGCAGGGATTGCCCGGAGGCAGTGCGGGTGGGTGGCAGGGTGAGTAGGTACCTGGGCCCGAAAGACAGAGTAGGCGAGGTGCAGGGTCCCGAGATAGAAAAAGATCAGCAAAGGAGAGGAGGGGCGAACGGAGAAGCAAAGAGGAAGGTCTTGAGGTGTTTGAGGAACTAGAGATGGTGCTCCTCAGGTTTCAGAGTGGCAGGGAGGCTGTTCCACAGGGAGGCCCCTCTGGAACATATGTGCGATGGAGTAAAATGATCTGTAGTAGTCTAAACCTAGCGTTACGGGATACATTCTTAGGGAAGTCCATCACACCGTCCCACTCAGTGTCAGTAATTACAGAACCCATATCTGTTTCCCATTTCAGTTTGAAAGCTGGGTTTTGAAAACTGGAACCCACCAACAGGCAGTTATAAAGTCTAGCTACCGGCCTCCAGCCTTCTTCCAATGCATATACCAGAGCCAGGAGTGCGGTTTCCTCTGGTTCGTCGGGCCACCCAACCAATCTACGTTTTTTGCCTCCCCCTTCACCCTCGTGTATCTCAAAAATTGACCCTTGAGCAGGCCCAACTGTTGGGTCACATTCTTCAGGTCTCTGCATTTACCTTCATCGTATAGATCCCCTCCCCCCGGTGTACATGCCACATCCCTCCCGGAGTCTGGAAACGCCCAGATCGTCTTGTTCACACATACATCCGCAGCTATTGGGACGTTGGGAGACTAAGAGCTGGACACCCAGAGTACCTTCAGGGTCCTGGACCAGACCTGTCTGCCAAGCGTGACCAACAAGTGTAAGGCACCCATTCCATTTACTAGGATCCACAGTGCTGCCCTTAAGCTTGGCCAGCGCCACCAGCTGTTGAAGCAATGGCAGTTCCGGTGTAGGGCCATCTGCTAGCCACTGGGTAACAAAGCTCAACTGAGCAGCTAAGTGGTAGAGCTCGAATCTAGGCAGCTAGGCGCCTCCTCCTCCCCCGTCCATGTAGGACATGCACAAAACAGAGGGACAATTTGTGGCAACCCAAGCCCCATTGGAAGTTTCTAATCAATGAGTCTAGGAGGCGAGAAAATGTTGCTCCCAATGTAAAAGTGGACAATGATAAAGTAGTACAGAAATCTAGGGAGGATGATCATCTTGGTAATGGTGACCCTACCCATAAGTGACAGTGGAAGCGGAGACCAGAAGGGCATATGTTTCTTAAGACCCTCCACCACTCTGAGTGTCTTGCATGTGTATGCATCTGCCAGTGTATGTGCAATCTGGACACCCAGGTATTTGAAGGATTTCTCAAGCCATAGGATTCCCAAGTCTGGTAAGTCGGACATATCAACTCCCTTAAGTCCACCCAGGGGGAAGAGGCAGGACTTCAGCCTACTGAAAGAGATTCCAGATAACTCTGCAAACCCGTGTAGTACGTCAAGAATCATGGGGAGGTTTTGTTGTGGTTTGCATAGAAAGAGTAATACATCGGCTGCATATAGTGAGGTCAGGTGACTTTGTCCGCCAATCGTAATGCCCGCATGCAAATACTTCCGGTCGTAGGGTATGCTGCAATGGGTTCCATTGCTAATATATATAGCATAGGTGAAAGTGGGCAGCCCTGCCGGGTCCCTGGCATATATTCCAGAACTCAGACACCAGTCGGCCAGACTTTACCTTTGCTATTGGAGACGTTATAGTAAAACCACCCATGGCATGAAACACTCACCAAGTCTGAACCTGCGCAGCATTACAAGAATATTCTTGTAATGAGGGCGCACGCATTACAAGAATATTCTCAACTTAGTTACAATACTGTACATTATTTACATTATTAAGCATAGTGAGTAGATGCAGTTACAGTGGGTAGATGTCATGATGCCTACCCCCGGGCATCAGGACCAAGGCCCTCAGCTCCGGGAGCAGGCATCCAGACATTTGTTTAAACCTCAGCAGCCCCGGCTAGGGGCTGCCTGGGTTCAGTCCTGGCGCCTTAGGCGCCAGGCTCATCATAGAAATCAGTCCTGGCGCCATAGGCGCCAGGCTCATAGACTTTACTTACCTGATGCAGACCATGCTGCAAAAGAGTCCAAGCCTACATGAGGCCTGGATGGGACTATTTTGTTACAGGGACTATTTTTTACTCGGGCGTGGCTCTAGGGAACTTCTTACCTGGAACTACTTTGGAGGCTATTTAAACCACACCCGAACAACAGCACATGCTTCTCGTTATTCTGCATCCAGCAGCGTGACGCTCACTGTGCCTGCAGCCAGCATCCAGTCTTCTGCCACGCCCGCATGCCTGCAGCCAGCATCCAGTCTTCTGCCACGCCCGCCTCGAATCCGGAGCTCCTAGAATAAAGAAGAAGAAAAGGACAAGGTTAGAAAACAAACTTATTTCAAATTCCTCACTTAATTCCGGAACCATTTCATCTCCGGACCTGGAAAGTACATCAGTCCTGCACGCGTCGCTTCGCCAGCTCCAGCACGGCGCCATACTCACTAGTTCTCACAGCATCTTTCGATTCCGGCACTGTCTCCATCATTTCTTCGCCGTAATCCGGCACATAGGGGACACGAAAAAACAAGGAGAGCGATGGGAATCAACAAATACAACCTCTTACCACCATAGACTTACCTGATTTACCACCGGCGGTATTATTCCATAACTCTCCACATTTTCATATGCCGCATCTGTAAAGAGGGAGAAAAACAACACGTTAACGCATGCAATAGTTACCGGACAGCGTTGGGTAACACAGACTCTTACCTGAACGCCAGCAGCAGCTACGAGACCTTCTTCTCACAAACTCAGTTGCAACTTAAGGAAGGAAGGGGACAAGAGTGAACATTGGGCACATTGAACTCTTTGAACTTGATACTTACCAATCCCACCAGGGACTTCAGAGTCAATACTTACCGGCACTCTCCCAACGCCTTCAAACCAGTGAAGTAACTGGTATCTACGCGCCCCTGCAAGACACGCAGGATGGAGAGCTCATCTTTTACGAACATAAGGTGAGGTTACTAAGGGGATATCGGAGGTGATTAGTGGGGGAAAGCGAGAACAGTTGGGGGGCCATCACTAAAACCCACAGGTGGTTAATCCCCGTCTCCACTTGCAGGAAAAAACTTCTTCGGGTCCAGCAGACAAGACTAGACGAGCCAGTCCAGACAGTCATCTCTGCACTACGCATCATGTTGAAGGAGACCACAGCTGTCCGGGTCCGATCGACACCCCTGTGGGGTCCAGGTGAGCGTAACAGTAAAAGTAGTAACAACGATACAGAGTAACATTACGACATAGTTACAGGTTGAACAAATTTGTAATAGTTGCAGGGTATCATTATTTGCTGTCATTATTGGTCTTTGTTCTTAAGCCACTGGATGTAGTTATGCCTAAATTGGTGGTAGGTTTGAGGTGCTCTGAAGGAGGGAGGTAGTGAGTTCCAGTGTTGGGCTGCTTTTACCCGGAAGCTGTTGCTGCCCATTTTCGTGCGCTTGAATCTGGGAACAGCGAGCAGGTTAGCATTGCTATTTCTGGTTTGTCTGTTGGGCGTGTACCTGGTTATAGCTAAAGACCTTTGGTTAAGCTCACATGATGGGGGCAGTGACAAAACACTCAGTAAGTGCCCGGAGGAAGGAGGCCGTGGGCCAGGATGCAGCTTATCCTCAGATGCTGATTTGGTGGTGTGGCCTCAATTCCAGGGGGTGTTCAGCCGCCACAAGTAACCACGCACCACAGGCAGACCGCAGAGGGGTCAGGGCAAGGCAGAGATGGGCGGCCACCTTGTTGGTGGGCTCATCTAGTTCTTGTGTGGAGTGCCTATGGCGGCGCAAGTTTCAGAAGGACCAGGAGGGCCCCCCCAGTCGAAACAGGTACAGCCAGCGCAGTAAGGAAGGCACAGCTATATCAAGGGGCGGACCGTCACGGTGCCGTTAGGCCATGTCCCCCTGCAATGTCATGCATGGAGTATGGTCGCGTACTGGTACGGAGAGCAAGACCTAGGGCAGCCGGAGCCCTACCGTGACTTCGCATGGTGCCCAGTGTTTTCCAGCCAGAATGCCTCAGCAGTATGTCAACTCTGAATGGGATGGTAACAGCGTTGGTGTGTCTACGCAGGCTTGCTCACAATATGAGCAGCTGCGTGTTGCTCCTCCGAAGCGTGGGATCCGCTAACCGACCGCACCAGAGCAGGAAGTACATCAGGAGGCTTGTCGGGCAATCCGTAGCTGCACATCACCGCAGCTCTGGGTCAGGCCAGCCAAGGGCAAAGAGCACGACTCAGCCCACCCACCCCGCAGCTCCAGCAAAATCCCTCCGGGTCCTCCCGGGTAATCTCCCTCGGTGTCCGGGGCCCAGCCGCTGTGCGCACCACCAGCAAGACCCCAGGGGGCCGATGGCCCAGCCCCACAACAGGTCTCAGTATCAGCCTCGCACTACAAAGCAGCCGCCATCTTGGTGTGTTGAGGGACTCTGTTCCCTGCACCCTTTCGTACCTATGCCAACTCCGATTTTTGTCGGCTAAAGGCTGGTGGTATCAGCGTTGGTTTCCCCCTTCACAGGAGTGTAGTTTAGTAGCAGGTATGGGCGTTAGAAGAAAGTCGCTGCCAGGATCATTCAGGATCACAGTGGGAGCAACACAGAGTCACGTCCTCACTGCATGCGCACAGGCCACGCCCCTCCGATGTGTATTGAAAACGAGGAACCATTTGCCAGATGGGGTGCTGAGGGGAGTCAATGCAGTATGGAATTGTGTCTGTTACGGTATTTGGGAGGATAGAGTATGGTGACGTACATGTGGAGTTATGGATGGTGTGGGAATGTGACTGAGGGGTTGAGGTGCACAATGGGTGGAGCTATTTATGTGGAGTTTTGAAGTGTGGGGAATTCTGTCTTTATGTGGTGATTAGGTTTATGCAGTCTGAACATTAGAGGGGCCAAGGAGGCCGGGTGGCTGCTTTTGATGGAGGGTAGGATTAGGCCTTTGAGGGGAGGCTGCAGCTATATCTGGAGGGCGAGAAGAGTTGGAATTGGTTAGATAACAAGCGGTTAGTTGAATAATTATTTATATTCATACATGGGATCATTTATTGCTACCTGAAAGTCTTGATTGATCATACTGCATTAGATTAATATTTTGAGAACCTTGTAAATGGATCATTAAAGCACATCTACCTGCTAATCAGTATGGCTAACCCCGTTTGATAGTTATTATTGCTTATAACTGCCAAGGTAAGTATTATACTTGAAGGCCCGTAGCCCCAACTCTGTCCGACTGCATTTCTTGCAAATCATGGAGGAAGTCCTTTTTGCTCTACAGGGGGGCAGAAATGTGGGTCTTTTTGGCTAAAGCACTTGAGAAAAAAAAGAATCACAGGATAGCCCCATTAAATTGCCTTAAAATAGGTATGTCTACATGCTTTGTAACACCACACTTTGCTTCAAAGTGGGAACTTCTTCACAGTAATCAATGGTTTACAGGTAGTTTGGCAGAACATTTTTCAAGGTCATGATTAATGTGGACATCTTGCCACTATCTCTCGACAATCGGCATCTACTCAACCAGGAACAATTAGACTCTGAAATTAGAAGTGGATGAACGCACAGTCTTGACTCGACTGAGTTAGATGCACTATCTTCTCATGTATCTAGACAAAGGGTTAGAGGCCCCCGCTCTTTGCATTCCATTTGAGAATGGCTGAAAGGATCACCATGCACGTTCCAGACAAAATTACCACAGACGTAAGGCAAAGCAACCCAAGTAAACAAGGGGCTGCATATCTAATTAAATGGATCCATTAAGTGCTCTTGGATATCAAAACCCTCGGAAATAAGACAAATCTGTCTAGGCAATGCTATCTTTTTTCTGGACCCACTTCCAAGTCCACTCCATAAGAAAGGAACTCTGAAATGTAAAAGCCCAAAAGCTCTCCGTGCAAAATTTGTAAAATCCTTTTGGCTCCTACAAGACACTAAAGTAGGCCTTTAAAAATTATTTAAGAAATGTGCCAGACCTGAACGTCAATTAACTGACTATCTTCTCAAACGTATTTATTAAAGAAACAACCAGCACTATATATCTGCCCTTTCAATATTCTCTCCTGGACATGTTGGAACACAATTTCCTGTAGAACACAGATTCCACGAAGAACAAATGTGAAGTACAATTAGGAGTGCCATGAAGTCATATTTGGGGACTTGGCATAAGAATTGTCTTTCTGGTGCAATCTCAAAATCCCAAGTAAATAAGGAATCATTTAACGAGGTGGGCCACTTGAAATGAATGGCCTGACAGAGACGGCTATAATTAATTTGGGTTACAGTTAGGCTTAGAGTTTGTAATAGCTTGCTCTTTCGAGGAATGGTTCAAATGAGATTTAAAGTTAGGATGGGAGTTAGGGTTAGGCTAACTGATCCTACACACAATGGACCATCAGTTGAAGGCCAGGATGGGGAGAGATTGGGACATAGTGCTTAGACTTATTAAAAAAAGGGAGAACTAAAAAGGAGCAGAATGTAACCTAAAAGTACATGGACTGCAGTCTGTTAGGCAGAAACCTGTGCACTTCCCTTAGGGACCACTGCAAAAGATTTAAGACTACAGGTGTTTGGCAATAAACCCACTTGGTAGCAGTCTGTACCACACAGATTCACTTGGTAGCTGTGGCTGAGCAGTCAGACTTCCCTCAAGAAGAGTTAGGCAGTATGTAGAGTATACACAATAGGTACAGAGATACAGTAGCACAAGCAAACACTGACCAGAGCTTTGGTGTAAAAGTATAATTTATTTAAAGACACACTTGTAGATTACACTAGCAAAAAGAGGCAAGTAAATTTAGCACACAGTCACTATCATATATATACAACCTTATTCACTTATTAGACAAGTCTTAGTGAGAAACACCACTTATGTTCAGACAGAGGTTAGCGCTTAAGATAAAATGGCACTCTAATAAGTTATAAAGAAAGGGAGGGAAAAAGGCAGAGTTAAGGAAGCACACAAGTTTCAATACTTTTAAAAGAACCACAGTAAGGCAGGATAGGCAGGGTTCTACTGGAGAGCAAGGAAGTCAATTGCAAGGCCCACTCTTGGAGAGAGCAAGCAGAAGGGGTCCAAGTTCACACAGTGGGGTTATGCCCAAAGAGTCTTGTAGATAGTTCGCACAAAAAGGATGAAATTAAAGTCAGGAAAAGTTAGCTAGGTTGTCCCAGGCTAACCAAGGTTAGAAAGTCGAGGCTTTACTGTCACCCCGAACGATCTGTTGCAAGGGAAGCCAGGCGGGACACAGTCCTTAAGTGTGAAGGAAGCTCCAGCGGGGGCAGTTGTTCCTGGCAGCAGGTGGAAGTCGGTGTTTCGTCCAGAGGAAGAGGAGGTCTCGCCGTGGAGGAAAGATGAAGGTCGTTGCACTGCCAGGGAAGAAATCAGCCGCGGAGTTCTTCGGTTAAAAGGTACTACCCTTCTCTTCGCGGTAGTGGTAAGCCGTGGTATTCCGGTTTCCGGGGTGCTTGGCACGGGCAAGGCGGCCACGAGATGCTCCAGGAAGGTGAAAAGAAGGCAAAACTGGTTATCCCCACCAGTCAAAGGAAGAAGACTCTCCGGACTGGAGATCTCCTCTGTCGTCAGGAAAAGTGGTGAGACAGTTCAGCAGGGCTCCACCGGTGGTGTCGTCATTGCAGCTCTCCCTCCTCGGATTCTTAGGTCCTGTGGCGACTTCTGAAGTTCCAGTCCCAAAGCCCTGCTTTTATGCAGCACACCCCCATTCACTCAGCCTAGCTGTCAATCAAACATGCTAAGTGGTGAGCCGGCCGGCTCACCACTTGGGCCAATCACACAAGAGTGCGACTTGAGCTACCAAGGTAACTCAGTCCAGGGTGCCTAAACCCCCTCCCACACCCCCTGTGGTACCCAGACAGAGTGGCACCACTTTTGGAGGCTTCTGTGGAGAAGCCCACCAAAAAGTGGAACAAAGGGCTCAACTTGGGTTGGAGTCACAGAAGAGAACACAAACGCCATTTTAGAATCAAGTTCTGGCAAAAAATACCAACCGGTGAATTAATATTAAATAAATAAACCGGCCGTATGTTCGAGGCTATAAGAATTAAATAATTAAAGTTGGTAGCCTCAAACGATGGCAAAATCCCATAGAGATATATTCGCGGCCGAATATAAAAAGTAGTATCCACTGCCACCAGCCAAAACTCGATCAGGGGGGACGGAGACGTGCCCCCTCGAACAACAGACCCCGGGGCAATCGAATTGCCCCGACCAGTACGTCCACAATATGATGGTTTGTACTGGTTTCTGTTTATAATTTGGGACTAGTAAAGCCAATGGTGACTTTACATGCCCTGGGAGACAGTAGTCAGTCCCAGGGTATGGAGTCTATGTTGGGGGGTCGCTAAGACGGAGGGTGCTGTGTAACCCACATCAAAAACACATGAGACCCTATGGAGTAAAAGACCCCATAGCCCATAAACACATTGAAAGATAAAGGAACACCTCAAATCATGTCTAAGAGTGGGAGTAAAAGAGTCTCACTCTTAGCAGGAGAAAAAATAAACCCCAAAAAATCCAGCAAAGCTGCTGGGGGACTCATTAGGTTTGGGAAATTAGCCTTTTCAGAGAATTGTCCCTAACACAGTAAGACATAGAAATACAGATAGAACAAATAATATTGCTTGTGATTTTATTAAAGAGTCAATTATTGTAACTCATAATACAGGTGCCTTCTGCAGGGCCCTCGCTAATGACATGTGTTACAATGAGCGATAGAGCTAGACGAAAGTGGGCAGAAGTGTTAACAGGCTGTGGCCTACTCACTGCTCGATGTAAAGTAATGAAAATGGATAAGCAGGGCCATTCATGAAATTAAATGAGCTGGTAGTCAGTCACCCCTGTGCTAACTGTACTTAATTGTACTTAAGGGCTGCAATCAAATATCTATTTTGAGGTTCACCATTGGGCGTCCTGGCCTGTCCCCCACCACACCCCTAAGAAAGATGCAGGATTTAAAGGTTGTGTTGTCGAAGCAACAGCCAAGGATGCCACAGACACTGTATGCCAATGTAGCAACCTCTCCACCCTGGCACCTCAACAATGCTCTGTGTCTTGTTGGAATTGTACAAATAGCAAACTATGCTTCCATTGATGTCTGGAAGGACGTTTCACTGTTCTGGCCACATCCTCAGATTTTCGATATTATCCCTCACTATGCACAGCGTTGCCAATGGAAGCTCAGCTAGCCTCTGCTTTCACTCCTCACTCCCATCTATGAAGCCGTAGCAGTCGGTTCAGTGCTCATTGCTGAAGCTGTTCAGCTCTGAGTCAAGGGGGCAGAGTTTGTCAGGTTCTACTTCCCTTAGGGTCTTGTGTGTGCCACCTAGACCACTGCCAGTAGCTGTGTCCAGCAAGCCTTTGCCTTCCATGGCCATGTCCAGTCTCACCACCAGGTCCCAACCCGAGCTTCAGTCTCCCTAATCTCCAATTTCAGAACACAAGTAAGGAACTTGTTTAAGGACAATAAGTTCATTTTTCAAACCCCTTGTAAAGTGTACTCCTTAGCACTACGAGCATGTGCCACCAAACCTGCCACACTCTTTTAAATTATAAATATACATCCAACCATAGAAAATCAGTTGTTCGGACGAACTATCAATGATACACGACACATTTCCAAAATTCAATGAATCCTGTGCAGGCCCAGATTATCTAGCCAAAAGCTTTATCTGGCAAGTTGAAATGCAGACATTGGGGTTATATTGTGGACTGTTTTGACACACTGACTGGTGTAAGATATGTATTGTACCACAGTTCTAGGCCACATGGATAGCCTTATTTCAATGATTTAAGGGGGAATAAGAACATCAAGGGGCGGGACTAATGTGTCATGAAGTGATATTTGGGGACTTGGCATAAGAATTGTCTGGTGCGGCCTCAAAATCCCAAGTAAATAAGGAATCCTTAAAAAGGTGGGCCACTTTTAATTAGTGGCCTGACAGACGGTTGAGTTTTCATATTTGGAATAGAACACAGAAACATCTATTGTTAAATATAATTAATGCAAAGTCAAAAAAATCGACTAAAAAAATGATATTCAAATAAAAAAATAGAAATCAAATCAAGTCAATTTACATTGCAATCCTGCAGTTCCTTTAAAGGAAATAAGAGATTGTATGCATTAATTAAATAACTTTAATGGCAAGACTTCAAAATATGTTGCCAAAATTATACAATGTATTGTCATCCCGTAAAGTGTTAAAAACAAATAATCTAATTTAAATTATTTTACTGAAGATGTGTCTCCAACCATGGCTGCTGGAGACAAAGTGAAAGCCAAGGCAGGCAGAAACACAACGCGGTTGTGTTTACATGCCGCAGTGTTTCTGCCTAAATCTGATTTCCCATTTGGGGCTCTCGGGCTCCCCACGGGGGGCCCGAGAACTCCAAATGGGAAATGCTAAATGCTGCAGTGTTTCTGCCTAAATCTGCTTTCCCATTTGGGGCTCTCGGGCTCATGGGGGAGCACCGGAGACCCAAAGTGATAGCCACAGCAGGCAGAAACAACGCGGTTGTGTTTGAAAACGCTGCGGTTTTTCTTTCCGAGTTTCTCAGGCTCCTCCGAGCCGGAGGAGCCTGAGAAACTTGGAAAGAAAAACCACAGCGTTTTCAAACACAATAACGTTGTATTTATGTTTGCGGTCGCTTCAAAAGCGACCGCAAACATAAATACAACGTTTTTAAAGCTGCGGTTTTATTTCTAAGTTAACTTAGAAAAAAAAAACGCAGCTAGTGCTTATTTTTTAAAAAAAATAAATAGCACTTACCGAGATTCAGCTGCAGCTTTCCTGCTCTGGTCTCCGGTCCCCGTCCTCCGCGTACAGCACCAATGAAGGAAAAGCCACCCAGCGGTAGCTTTTGTTTACTACAGCTGGATGGCTTTTCCTTCATTAGTGCCGCAAAAGCAAAAGCCAGCACAGGCAGGCATCCATTTCACAAAATGGATGCTCCCATGTGCTTGCTTTTGCGAATTTTGAGCTTGAATAGCTCAAAATTTTACATAGGAAGTTTAAAAAATAAAAGTGCTAGTATTGTTTTTCTTAATGTTGCCTATCTATTTTTTAAATACATTTTTTAGCTGGACTACCCCTTTAACAGCTTTCATTTTTGTACTTACAACATACACGTTTTAATAAGCGCTGCTCTGTTTGTGCTTTAAGGAAAAAAGACCCCAGGCAGGCCAACCCCTTAGGCAGATAAGAAGCCTGGGTGCTTGCTCCATGTATGACTGCCTCAGTGCTGCTCCAGGCTCCCTCTCCCCCTCATCTTAGGTTTGACACTATTCACAATAAAAGAAATCGAAGATTCAAGTCATGATCTCAAAGTGTAAAATCGTGAAAATACTTTTTGGGGAAGTATTTAATAAAACTCCATACAAGTTGAAACACAGGTCAGAAAATTGAAAGCAAATCTAACACCTGAACTTGCGCGACTAGTACAATTACCTAGCAGATACTGTTGGGATTAACACAAATATGTATCACTCCATACGGTTTGCTTATCAAGTGCTTGTTTTTACTTTATGGGTAGCATCAACTTTATGGTTAGCATCAAGTGCACATTTAACGCAAATTAACTTACATTTCCTAAGGTGAAGATTGAGATTTTGAAGACACATTTTTTGCACTTTTTCAATTCTTTGGCATTTAGTTCTTCAGTGAGTACTACCCATGCACAAACTGGGAAAGGGAGCAGCAAGGCCTGCCGCCAGTTCAGAGTCATCTCACTGGAGGAGTTAAAACTGCCGACAAGCCATGCGGTAGGACATTTTTTGTTCAGCCCCGGTTAACACCTGGTGTTGCTAAATAAACTCCCCTCTAATTAGGAAAGCAGCTCTAGACCCATTATTGTCCCATCACTTGCTACTTTTTTGTGAAAGACCTTGGAGTGGTTATATTGCATCCAGACAGTACTGGACATTGACTAAATGTACTGGGGGGGACCCACTTGACCCTTTGTGGGCGGGGGGACAAAAGATGGGCGGTGCTAGGTGTCGATTAATGTGGGTATCCTGCTTTGCATAAAAACAAAGTACATTGATTCCAAGATGGCCGCCGACATGTGAGGATATGTTTTTCAGTCCTCTGTCGGGCCTCAAGAAGAGCGCCTGGCCACATCATAGCAGCAAACTAATAGTGTATACAGCCTCGGCCCCCATCTTGGTCCTGTTAAGGGAGCACCCCCCCCTCTCTCGCTACCCTGAACGTAGTGGATGGGAGGCAGAACCCAGATAGCCCAGATGCCCGTGAATTGGATGTAAGGGAGCGTGATTGATCACAGCGGGCGAAGTGTACGGCAGTGAGCCTGCGGAAGCACTGGAGTTGGAGGTAGGAGGCAGCAAACATAAGTGCTGCTCTGGGCGACTCTTCAGCTCGGGAGGAACATTGGTGCAGGCAGGAGGCGGAAGGCAGCAAACGAAAGTGCTGCTCCAGACGACTGCCGGTTGGGGGAAGAACGTCGATGCAAGCAGAAGAGACGGATGAGGAGGGACAGGCCCGACCGGGTCGAGGGCTAGAAAGCAAGCAGCCGATCCTTGTAGGTGGCACCGGATGCAGGCGCCTGCTTCAATGCAGCGGGCACCCGCGGACAGAGCCGTCTGAGAAGCAGGGGGAAGAATAACGCTTAAGCCAAGAAGGTACGTTGAAGCGTTTTGGCAAAGAGACCCCCCTGTGGGACGCAATTGATATATATTAAAATCACAGCGAGTGGATGGGGGGAAGGGGGATGAAAAGCGCGTAGCGCAGACTGGACTTCTGTGTTTAGATGTGCAGGAGTAAGGACCCCGGAGTACCTCCAGCCTCTACATTAAGGCCAGCCCATAAGGTGGAAGATGCAGGACACCTCTGCGCTGGGATTGGGAAAAGGCTGCGGAGAACAGGGGCATGACCAACAGAGCCCCTTAATACACGCCTAGTGTCCTCACCAGGACACACTAAGCACAATAAGCCTCAGACTCGACCCTCCACCCACCATAAGGAGTTACGGACAAGGGGAGCACTTATACACCAGGGGGAACCGCACTCAAGACACCAGAGATGAAGCCAGGAAGCTGGGGAAAATCCTTCAGATGCCAGGGGCAAAAGTCAAAAGCACCCCGGCTAGGGCTAAAAGGACGACCAATTTACAAGAAGGCCAGTTGGAACGTTGTTGGAAACAACAAGACGAAACACAGGGACCAGCTCCGGAGAAACAATCTGAGTGGAGATAAGGCCGGGAACCCCCTTACCATGGCACTAAATAAGGAAGAGTTGCAAGAGTGCTTGAGGGGCATGGAAGACAGGGTGATGGTATCGCTCCAGGACCAATTTTGAAAAATGAAAGCGGAACTCAAGGGATCGCTTCAGGAAGTCAGAAAGGAAATTAATGACCTTGGGAACAGAGTGGACATGACTGGGCAAGGTCTATTGGAGATGTCGGAGGAAGTCAAACAAAATAGTGTTCTATTGGAGCAGGTAGCCAAAGCCACCCACAACCTAGAGCTCCAGGCAGAGGGCCTCTAGAATCTCTCCCGTCGGTCCAATATTAGAGTGAAGGGTCTGAGCGAATCTATCTTAGACATTGACCTAAAAGACATGATGCAGCAATGTTTTAGCAGCCTCTTGACAGGATCACAACCAGAGGAAGTGAAGATTGACCGGGTAAACCGGGTAGGCCCCAGGAAAAGGAACCCAGGAGCAAGACCCTGCGATGTTGTAGTGGCCTTAAAATCATACACCATGAAAGAGGACATACTCAGGGCAGCACAAACTCACCAGGAACTGACAATTAACAGCACCCAGATTAATTTATACCAAGACCTGGCACTGACCTCACTAAAAAAAAAAGGAGATCAATGCACCCTGTGACAAAGGTACTAATTGCAACAAAATAAAATATTACTTACAAGTGGACGTTTCCTTTTGGGCTGCTATTTACGTGGGAAGGCAAACAATAACGGATCACCACAGGCAAGGAAGCACTGTCGTTGATGGACTTGGAAGGGGGAAGAGGTCCGACCGGCACGGATGCCTAGACATAATCCTCCGGGCAAGGTTAACAGGCCGTGGGAATGGGTAACGGACAAGGGGAGGAGAGGCAAAAGGGAAATAAATATTGACAGGCCCTCGCGCTAAATGAGCGATGATGGCCCAAGTACAAATTAAAACAATTTGCCTGCGGTATCGCTGTGGGGCGGAGAGGGGGAGAAGATACATTGGCCTACTAGATTAAAGCGGATTGAGCCCGGACGAAGGGAGGAATCTGTGGTCATCTTGGAATTCACCTTGGGGTACAGTTTGCCCTGTTAGGGGGAATTCCCAGTGTTGTGTAAGGCCCAAAACCCTGGATTAATATCTGGGGAGGGTTCAAGAGGACATAGGCCATGGTTGGGGAAAGGGAAAGGGGAGGGAAATTGGGGGGGGTGGGGCATAAGGGAAGGGGGGAGTTGAGGTTGGGGTTCGGGGAGTTGAGCTTTGTTGCCGGGAACTGTTGTATGGTTTAGATCTCACAATGGGTTTGGATAGAAAAGAAGGAAAGAACTTAAAAAGGTCAATTGGGCGCTGGGACCCTCTGGAAAATGCTGAAGTGAACATAATTACCCTGAATGTGCAGGGCCTGAACCTACCGATTAAACGCCTTTCAATATTTAGAAGGCTCTTAGAACTCCAGGCATCAATAATATTCCTTCAGGAGACACATCTTCTCCACAAAAACCAAGGGAGGATGTCACACAGGGCCTTCCCAAAACAATATTTTGCATCCAGTGGGACAAAAACAAGAGGGGTGGTAATCATGATAGGAGCTAAACTGATATTTAGGAAACAGTTTCTTTACAGGGATCCAGAGGGACGTTATCTTGTACTTAAGGGTACTTTTCCTGAAGGTGCTGAAGGGAGTTGGTGTGAGGGCCAGTTAGTTATTGGAGAGGACTTTAACTGTGTAATGGATCCTATATTGGATAAAACTCTTCCACCTACGTCTACAGATGAGAGAAACCGACAAGCGTTGGGGAAGCCATTTAGAGAACGGGGTGTGATAGAAACATGGAGATTCTTTCACAATTCAGAAAGGGACTATACGCACTACTCAGCAGTACACTAGGATTATTCAAGAATAGACATGGTTTTAGTCTCATCAACACTGATCCCACAAGTATTAAAGATAGAAATCGGGGTCAAACGTTTTACCGACCATGCCCTGGTGACACTACAAATCGAATTAACCAAGGGGGATATAGCCCTCAGGGACACATGGAGAAAGTTATCTCTAACTACTTCAGAGAAAATGATACTGGGAAGTTGGACTGGCGGGTAGTCTGGGATGCAGGGAAAGGGGTGGTCAGGGTGAATTCATATCCCAAGCCACAGCATATATAAGAGAGAAAGAAGTAATCAGGAAGAAATTGGAGGGAGATGTCCAAATAGTAGAAATACAGCATAAAAGCCGACAGTCACAGAAAAAATTGTGGGCGTTACGGAAAACCAGGGCACAGATAGCAAGCACACGTGGCAGAACGCTCCACAAAAACTTTACTAAACAACTAAACACTAAACAAACATACTACTACATGCAGGGAGGCAAGGTGAATCGATTCCTAGCAGCTAAACTACAGAAACAGAAATCCTGAAATTATATCACCCATCCTAAGGATGATCACTGTGCGCTATTCACAGCAGAAGCAGATAAAATGAAGGTTATGGAAAATGTCCATGCAGGCCTATTGCAACAAGAAGGGTTGGATCCGATTCTCCAAACAAACTATATGGAAACATTACAATTACCTCAGATAGTTAGTGAGGAAAAGGAAATTCTGGAAAAACCGATTACAGCACAAGAAGTTAGCGATGCAATATCATCTCTACCGAGCAATAAAACACCCATTCCTGATGGTTTTGGGAACGGATATTACAAAACTTTCAGGATGCAGTTACTCACCCCTTTAAAACACCTTTTTAACGTAATAAGGGAGGGAGGAGTGATTACGGAAGATATGGGGAAATCCACTACTGTATTAATCCTCAAATCAGGGAAGGGCACAAAAGATTCTGCCAATTGCCTGCCTATCTCTTTACTAAACAGTGACGCTAAAATCTATGCCAAGATCCTAGAATGCAGACCGACAGGGGTCCTTCTGGGGATAATTCATGAAGACCAAGCCGGATTCATCATTGTGAGACACATGCAAGATAATATAAAGGAGGGCAATGGACATAATAGACCTGTGGACCATGACTGGGCAATTATTCTCCATAGCAGCATTGGATGCAAGACAAGCTTTTGACAGCCAGTATCTGTATAGAGTCCTTGAAGCGTTTGGATGTGGCCCAGAGTTTAGTAGGATGATATTAGCGAATTTCCAAATACCCACAACTACCTTCCTGGTTAATGGGCAAGACACGATCCATATCAAAATCCTGAGAGTTACGAGTCAGGGATGTCTTCTGTCCCCCCTAATATTTGCCATGGCCGTGGAACCATTAGCGGTCATAATTAGACATGACAAGAGGCTCCAGGGGGTAGTGAGTGGAAATGAGACACATAAAATAGCACAGATGACATATTGCTATTCCTGAAGAATACAAAACTCTCGCTGCTCAGGGTGATGGAGTGGCTACAAGAATTTACTATAGTCTCAGGTTTCACCATAAACTACACCAAGTCTAAGGCCCTTAATATAACTGAAGACCGGGGAGGAATTTTAAAACTGGGCAAGGAATATCCTCCGATCTGGGAAGACAAGAGTATTGAGTACTTGGGGATACACTTAACGAAAGGGTATAAAGGTTTATATGGGGCAAACATAACCCCTTTGTGGAAACACTTGGTGGAAGATATCCATAGGTGGGATGCACAAGAACTCTCCTGTTTCGCTCGTATAGCAGCAGTTAAAATGACGACACTGCCTCGCCTCTTATATGTAGTGGGTATAATTCCGGTAGAAATACCAACTTGTATGATAAAAAACCCTACAGTCTGAAATAATCTCCTTTATATGGCATAGGAAGGAACCAAGGATTCATAGAACAGTTTTACTTCGCCCAACACTCGAGGGTTCTGTGGGTCACTGATGTGAAAAGGTATATTCTGGCGGCGCAAATTGCACCTATGCTGAAGTGGGTAGCAGATGACACAAAAGGGTTGGTGCGAAATTGAACAGGGGGTCACATCTATTCCACTGAGAGTACTACACGCCATAAGAAATGGAGCTCGAGGGGAGGGGACAACTACTAGAAGCAACCAAGACATCAATATGGTAATGGAACCAAGCATTGAAAGGGAAAAGAAATATCCCAGGGATTAATGGCTCTTAACATCGATTTCACTTCGGGGCAGCAAGTAGCGTTCTGGGACACACGGGTAGGGTCGAGGCGCCTAACATTGGGGGACTTCTTCCACAATGGAAACCTACTGCTTTTTGAGGAATGTAAGCAGAAATTGTGTATAGGAGAGAGAGAGAGCGGTATGAATATATACAGTTTAGACATTGGATCGCCCAAAGGGAGGTGACAGTAGCAGGCATAAGGGCACCACTGGGACTAAAATTAACCCTTCGAGAAGGCCTGAAGCTAATGGAATATCGAGATTGTACAGATTGCTGGATAGAGCACAGTCAGGGGTCAAGCTCCCATACATGAACAGATAGGAAAGGGATCTTGGTGTCCCTTTTACGGAATAGGAATGGGAGCAAATCTGGAGGAGAGCACACAAAATATCCAAAAGTACAGCTATTAAAGAAACAGCATATAAGATCTGCTATAGATGGCACCTGACCCCCCCCAACGCTTACATGGGATGAATATGAAATATCCCTCTCTATGTTGGAGGTAACGTGGGGAAATAGGGGAGCTATATCACATGTGGTGGACCAGTCCCATAGCCAGAAAATAATGGAAAAAAATTCTGGGCCACATAAGGGAGATATCAGGAGCACAATTACCATACTCACCAATTGGGATCCTGCTGGGGGCGGAAGTAGAGGGGATTTATGCTTCAAGTGGCAACACCACTGCCCTCATCACACATTTGCTGATGGCAGCAAGAATGACGTTAGCCCAAGGGTGGAAAACAGTAGAGGGACCGGTAATGGCCTGGCGGTGGGTAAAGACTTGGAAAATGCTCGCTATGGAGAAGGTATGCACGCTGAGAGCCGGGACATACCAGAGGTTTTTGACAATCTGGTGTCCGTTCCATGAGTATGTTAAGGATAGAGAGTGCCATTTTCATAAACCAATGGCGCTAAAAAATGCGCATGTGGTGCGAGTACAATGGGGACCAGACAACTAGGGGAACGGTCTTGAACGACAGGAAATGCAGAATCGAACACAGAAGAGCAATATCGAACCATACATGTTGGGGTTAGGAAGGGAATGAGGGGGTGGGGTGCGGGGGGTTAATATTAATGTTATCTGGTTGTAATATACAAAAGCCTCATGATCACAGAAGTCATGTAAAGACCCCAACAACGACACCAGATATTTTAACTGTATAACCTGATGAATTTACTTTAAAAGAACAAGTATGTCTGTAATGTATATGGAATATGTGATTATGAGTGAATAAATAACATTAAAAAATATATATTTAAAAAAAATACCTTTTGGGAACATAAGAATGGCAGCAAATGTATCAAACATTTATGCAACAGTTATTCAAGCATGCATTCCTTCTAAGCATGCAATGCAAACTTTGCTCATTTCATCGATCACAATACTCACCAGAGCAGTGAAATGTGTGCAAGTACTAGACCTATATACAGTTTTGGATCGTTTTACTGTATGGGCTTGGGGTGCCCCAGTAAGCAAATGACAATTTTCAGCTGCAACTTGCAAATCAGTTTCATATACCCGCACAGTGTTCATGCGAGTTAGATGCAGAGAGATCCTCATCTTTGGGGGTTTTGGCCTTGGGTCTCCAGGGAACTACGCCCCAGCAAAAGACAATTCTTGCCAGAGTGCAATTCAGACTTGTTCTGGGCCAATTCTTTCCCTGCATCCAGATTAAAAGATGGATTATCATGAGAGTTCAGCTCCTTGTTCTTTACCAACCAGGGCTCCATATGGGGTGAAACAACGGCATCCCTTCATGCATTGGATGATTGGATTATGTCCTCCAGGTGTTGGATGCAGAGGGTCTGGGTTCTCCTGGAAATGTTGGAATGATTTGCAACCTAGGTCGCAAATCGACCATGGTGCCCTTTATTAAGATCTTGAACAGCAGATGGGTTTCAGAGGCAGGGTTTTGGTCTGGTGTTCCTTCTTTCTGGCAAACAGTTTCCAGTTGGTTAGGTAGGGGGTGCAGAGTCTGCCCCAGTCACTGATCGCTTTGGTGCGCTATATTAATCTATCTGCTCCCACCATGCTATTTGAACCTGCATACAGAGCCACTGGGAGAGCCACTTGCTAGGCAGTGCACTTTCCTTCAAGTGCATTGTAATGCATGGAAATGTCACCCAACTTTACTAGAGGGTACTTAGTGTCCGTCCAAGACATTTTAGTTTTGAGTAGCTGTCTGGGATAAGTTAATCAGTGCATGGAGGAGCATATTGTAAAATGTAATGCCACCAAGATCTAGGGAACCGGTTCTCTATTCAGACGTGGATGCAAGAACTAGCTGGGGAAAGGGTGTTCCATCTCCATCTCTCTTTTCCAAAGTCCCTTGGCGTTCCGTTGGACTTGTCTTTCACACTTCCTTCTCATGTTCAGTAGATTGCCAACGTTTGTAATACCCACCTTTTCTCACTCTAGGCCATTTGTTCGGCTGGTAACTTAAATACCCGGTGTAAGGCTCTCGTTATCTCCAGGGTAGATGCAGGAAAGTTGCCCTGGCTGGCAAGCCTGGCACCAACTGTACCCCCTAAGTGCTGTTCTGCATGCAAACGGCAGGCCGCTGAAGCTAGGAAAGAGCATGTGACATTTGCTGAAGCAGCTCAATGGTCTTCCTCAATAGGAGCATATACATTTTTCAATTGCACATTTGACTTACAAAGCAGTGCTTTGGGACCGGCCAGTCTACCATGTAGAGACACATTTGTCTTCTGGATGGGAACAGGGACTTCACAGTCATGAGGTGCTGTATCTGGAGGCTCACAGGTGTAGAAAATCCCTAACCCGAAATCAAGCTGTTCCACAAATATACAGAGCAGGAGGGAAAAATCTGCCTCCTTTCCATAAAACCCTGCCAACTACCTACTGTTTAAGAAACAACTTAAGGCTTGGTTGTGTAAATCAGTTTATGGTCCACCTGAACCAGTGTATGGACTGTTGTCTGATCATTTGATGATTTGTTATTTTAATATACTTTTACTTGTTTTATATATTTTGAATTCACTTCACTGCCTTTCTAACTTCATGGATGTGTGCCTTGTCTGCACCTTCTAAGAATGAAAAATAAAATAAATGTTTTTCCTAACCTGGTAACGTTCTGTTGAATCACTCAGACTACAAAGGTTGAATGAATTTCACACATTCGTCAAATTCACTCAGCATCTCGCAAATCTATTTTATAGACAGCAGACACTTACAATCAAGAACATTTTAGAATAAATCATTTAATAATAACCACAGATCACAATAACCTATTGACCAATAGATAAAATCGTACTACAACCTTCAAAAAGGCATTGGACCTCATTCTGAGTTTGGCGCAAAGGGGTACCGGGCACCGGTAAGGACACCGGTGCCGGTAATCCCTTTGCGCCCTATTCTGAGTTCCCTTAGTGGCTCCCTTGTATGTATTAACAAGAGCCGATACCACTTAGAGGATGCTTAACTGAGATTTCAACAAAATATAAAAAGGCAATTTTTCATGTCTGCACTCCGGTATGTGTAGTATCATATGATCATCAGTTCTTACCACAACCCTGTGAGAGAATTCCACTAAAATGCTATGCAATCCACTTAACAGAACATGCAGTACATTCCGTAAAAGATAAACTATGGATAGGAGCTACAACATTTGCCAGTTACTAAACATTTCAAAACCTTTAAAAGAAGCCGAACACTCATTAGATCGATTTTAGTTGCTACAACTAGAACGCATAGGGAAACATCCCAGAAGGGGTGAGAGAAGTCAATACAAAGGGAAGGGATCACGATGGATAGATGCAGCGACTTTCAAGATGAAGTACCCAAAGACTAAATGAAAAAGTGTATTATTGATGTTTTATCAAATAACATGCAAATTATTAAATACAAAAGGGGATAGAATGTAACGAGAGAAAATGAAATAGCAATTAAAAACGATGGATTACAGATTCCGAAATTTGAAGGCTAAAACATATAACAAGATAATTAATGACATTTCAGAGTGTACAATGACCAGAATCCTACCCTTCAAGTATTGAGAGATTTGAAGTACCATCAGTTCAATATCAACATCATCCTAGAGAAATCAGAACAAGCACAGGCAGGTAGTGGCATTCGTTTAAAGAATGAGAAAAGTGTACAAGTATTTAAAGCAGGAGAGGTTACAGCTCTGGGCTATGCATTGCATATTTTTTTATTGGGAATGTGTTGGTCAGGATTGATGTTTGTATAGTTACTAATCTAACCACTTCAGAGATCAGGGAACATAGGCATAGATATTGGGACTTTTGGTTATAAACTAGACTAGAGCATATATAAGGACTCCAGGTCGATCGAAAGGATCTTGCTGCAGAAAATGAACAGTAGCTTTATTAGAAACTGTGTGCTAAAGGAAACCACTGCTTTAAATTGTAATATGCATGTACTATTTACTTTAATTGAATGTTTTTTTAATAATTAGATGAACTGTGTTAATTTCTTCTGCTACAGTTCACGTGATGCAGGGCATAAACCACAAATGTGGATTGAGTGGGACAAAACATTTAAGAAAATATTGGTCCGGAAGTTATGGCTGTGGATAAAGTGATATGAAGAAAATGTAACTATTGGAAAGTATTCCAAATAAGGTAACTAGCATGACAACATTCATCAATTGTTGAAAACCAATGATCCTATAGGTTGCTGTTCCGATCCACTTATCACTTTATGTGCTTTGCACTATGAACAAAACTGCACTAGGAATGGGCACGTGTGGCTGGCTGACATACCCAACGAGCAGACGTTGGGGGGAGGCAAGAGTCGGTGTGCTGCTGCATACTGGGACCTTCTGTGCTCTCTCCCCACCTGCCGCCTCACCCTGGTATGGTGCAGTTCTTAGCGGTGCATTGAGGTGCAAATATCTGGGAAACCGTGAATCCTTGGGCCTTAAAACTTGGTTTTCGAGGTCCCATAGGGAGCTCGACTTGTGTTCCTCATGTCGAGATCAGTCCTTCTACGACCACATTGATGTTTCGCCAATTTCAAACAACCGTGTCATTTTTGAAGATGCTGAAACCCGGAGAAAGGGGTGGGGTGTCCAAATGTCATGTAGCCATTAATGTCCAGCGGGTCCTAACAGGTAATTATGCAAAGGTTGGTGCAGAGTGGTGAAACAGTGTGGAATTGTATAAGGAACAAAGCTTTGCAAGGCACAAACCCACACATTTTAATTTTGATAAATACAGATGAATAGATTATGTATGCATCTACACAATTATGAGCTAGTGAGGTACTGAATAAAAGATGATTTAGCCAAACGGAAGGGAAGGTTTTTACATCCTTCCTAAAATATATCAAATATGGATTTTAGGGAAGCATAAACACACATAAAATCCCCAATCATTGCTCTCACTATCAGCACTCCCTTTCTCATCAGAGTCCTAAGATTATAAGAAAAAAAAGGTGAATGCCAGGCTGTTGGTATTATTTTGTTGCGCTTTCTTTATATTCTTAGATTCTCGTGTCAGATAATTCGATTGCCCTTTTCATGTGTCCATCACGCGATATACATCAGACTTGGAATAAATAGAGATGGGCGTACCTGCTCATTTTTATGCATATCTAAACAATGGGCGTTTGAATCCGCTCAAAAAAAATTTAACTGGAATTTGAGGCTGGTGTACATAGGAGTATTTGATGGTTTCACTTGGCTCAAATAAAGCTTTATGATAATACAGAATTCTGGCACACTGGTGGCTAAGGAAATGAAACAACAGGGACATCATATACTGGCTGGGGCTATTCTCCAGCAGATAACAGACACCTCAAGGCCTCGTGTGCTTCATCTAAACATATCCTTACTCCAATCCCTATCGATTTTAAAAACTGCACTTTATTTACATGAACATTTTTATTTTATGAAAAACGGTTTTTGTGTTTTGTTTTTTGTGATGGAAACGAAATTGCAGCGTGGTTCGTTTAGACAGTGCTCGTAAGAAAGCTGCTGAATGAACCGGCGTCCTTTTTTCTTGACATATTACACTTAAGTTCAGAGCTCTTTTTAATAGACATTTCTTCTGCGTTCAGTTAATTTATTGTTCATCTCATTTTTAAATTAAGTATACTTTTGTTTATTCTGTTCCTTCGAACTGTGACTATTTTACTGTAACTATAGAGTCTTCAATTTCTTTTTTTCGGATTTGTTTTATGTTTGACATTTATTTAAATATTTTCTAAAAAAAAAAAAAACAAGTGTTTATGGAAGCCATAGTTTTGTGATTGAATACCTTCCAGTTGTCTCGAGTAGAGTACGGATTTTCATTTTATTTTAATTTTATTACATTTTCTTTTTTCTGGACGCTGTCACTTTTGGTTGTTTTCTACACAAAAAGTTAATTCTCTTTCAGTTTCTCAAGCAGAATCAAAGCAGTTTGAAGCTAAAATGTCCTATTGTCTGAGAAATACCAAATCAATATAAGTCTATTGTAAACAACTTTAACCAGATTGGAACTGTAGTAACTAATTGGCTCAAAGTGGGTCGAGCTGATTCAAACTGTACAAGTAGAATCTAACATTTACTAAATTGGCTCGATTCCAAACGCAAGTCCCCTCTATGGACACTCAAATGGCTCTAGCGGATTCAAACAATTTTGGTTGAGCACTTCAGGGATCACCGATCCCCAAGGATAACCTAGATATTGCTATTCATATATTGCATCTTTAGGAAGGAGATACATTAAATATGGATTTTAGGGAGGCACAAAGAACTAAGTAATTACAAAATAACAGATCATTGCTGCCACTATCATGACACTCTTTCTCAAACAGCGACAGGTGGGAGGTGCATATTCCTCTCATATTGCGCTCATCACAACTATGTCACATAAGGGGAAATGAAAGAAGTCTCTCTTTAATACTATCCACTTAAGAGTAAGCTGGGAAGGATGAAAATATGTTTTATGACAAGATATTGGACAAGTTGGAAATCTACACATGCATACGTTATTTTTTATTTTTTCAATATGTTTATTACATTTTTCTGATAACAGCCATACAATGCCATTAATACAATAATAACAGAGTCGGATCCAGAACTAGAACAAAACCACCCCTCCAGCCTCCCAACTCCCCTCCCTCACAGGTTCATAAATTAGACAAAAGTTACAAAAGATGTACAGTTGCGGGTTTACGTAGCTAGTGCCTGAGCAACCACCTCTACCTCAAAAATCGCACCTTCCTCGTTATTCATTTGTGGAAGACAAATTCAGGGGTGTTTATCGTCAGAGTGATTCATCAATCCATTTAGCAAGGTCAACCATTCAGTTATGCCCAGTAACCCATCATCCTCTACCCCAGTCTCAATTCTCATTAACGCTGCCAGTTCAGCTCTTGCCCACTTCAGCAGATCTGTTCTCCAAGCAGCAATTGACGGACCAGAGGGGTTGTACCACTTCATGGTTGCAACGCTTAGCTAATGTTATGTTATGTTAAAGGTCCTTGTACCGCACACTGTTGCCAGCTGCGTGGTTTCTTGGCGCTCTGGCAGATCTGTAAAGGAAGGGGTAAGGGGTGGGATAGGTTAGTAGGACCGAGCAGGAGAAAAGAGTAAGACAACTAATGTGCTGTTGGCAGCTTCAGTTCGGTTTACACCATTCGCAGAGCATAGGTGTGTCTTTTGTTTGGTAGCCGCCACGGGCTGTTGGGCGAGGCTATGTGTGGTTTGTTCCGTTGTTGCGGTTTAGTGAAGTGTGTGCGGTTTGTTGTGCTGTAGAGGTATGGTTTTGTTTGGCTCAGAGTTTGAGAGGTGTATGCAGAAGTATGAGCTTTTTAGTAGGGTTGGTTAGTGGCAGTACACTATCCTACAACCTCCGTTTTGATTGCCTGCAGCACATATCCCTTGCCCCAACGTACATTCAGATGTGCTACACTTCCCACTTCTATGTTGTGTGCAGAGATGTGGTTCCTCAACAGACAGTGCTATTCCTCTCCCCAGCACACCCCTGTGCGCAAAACCCCACCGCCACTGGCCCCATTAGGGGAGATGTGCTCCCTGTGCCACCTTGTCCATCAGTTCAGAGTTCTGGACACCGCACTCTTCCCTTGTTCATTGAAGGCCCTATATCTGTGGTCCAGTTGAGTTGGGCCCATTTCTCTTGCCTGTTTTCGGTTTGACCCTCTATGGGACAGGTACACCTGGGTCTCCCTACCATTCAGGTGCCTCTCTACTTCCCTGCACCTCAGTCCGGTCCGGCCTACTCCCAAGTTCTTTTCAGTTGTGTGCTCATTTCATGGGGCGTCTGTGTTGTTCATTCGTTTTTGTCCAGTTCGGAGTTGAAGAGCCAAGTTTTTAGAAGTTTTCTGAATTTTAGATGGCCCTTCATGGTTCATATTTCTCTGGGCAGGAGTTCCAAAGTTTTACAGCTAAGTGAGAGAATGCTGATCCACCAAGTTTATGATTTGGGTTCTATGCGGATGTCATCACTGAATCTGAGTGTTCTAGTCCGCTTGTAGATGGTGATTTCCTTTTGTATGAATTCCACTCCTAGGCCGTGGATTGCTCTGTGTTATGCACATTGTTTTGAAGGCGATTCGTTTTTTGACTGGGAGCCAATGTAGCAACTTTAGCGCTGGAGTGATGTGAGAATTTGAGGAAAAGTCTGGCAGCTGTGATCTGTATACGTTGCAGTTTTTCAGTAAATAATCCAGCATTCTGAGGTATAAGCGGTTGGTGCAGTCTATCCTGAACATGATGAGGGAGATGATGAACAGTGCTTTGTGCGTGAAGGAGAGGAATGGTAGAATCTTTTTGATTGTGTGTAGATGGATTAAGCATTTCTGGATTCTTGCGTTTATTTGCGGTTCTAGGGTTAGCTTGTTGTCCATTAGGATTCGAAGGTTTTTGACAACTTTGGATGGTGTGGGTGCTGTTCCCAGTTCTGTGGGCCATAGGATGTGTAGGTTGCTTCCTTGGTTTTTGGATGTAATCATGATTTCTGTGCTCAAATGTCTTACCGAGTGTGATGCTGGAAATGCATTGGAGGGGCAGGGCCTCCATGTCCTTGTCCTGTACTCCCTTGTCATGTGTGGTCTGTGTTGTTTTCTGCACAGGAGTCCAGTTGGGACTACTGGCAGTGCAGCTCATCCTCTTTCTGGTTGTGATGAACAGAGACCCTTGGGATACCCTTATGGTACCCATGGGTCAGGGTACAACCCTGTACCCCTAGTGTATGTTTTTGGGCACCTGTGTGTGGCCCACAGAACAGGATATGGGCTGGAGGGATACCCAGGCCTTACCATAGGAATCTGTGGATTCCTGATAGAAGGCAAGATGGCCCCTGTTGCCTCTTGGTTTCGATTGCCTGTTATTGTGTTTTCCCAAGACCTTGCTCTGTACCTTCCCCTGACTGGCTGTTGGGTGGAAGAACCTAATATGGTATTGTGGGGAAGTCCAGGCCAGACTAGCTGGAGCCTTCCCAGTGACTGTGTTGTGGGTACATCCTTGGGGTGGGACCTGTGTGAATAGAGTATGTGGCCAATATGCATTTTATGTTATGAGCATCTGGTTTCTGCCTGTATGACACAATGAATGAGACAGCCCTGTCTGAAACTGACATCAATGCAGTGTGGTGTGCTAAAATGCTCCAAATTCCTTGTTATGGGTGTCTGGGTGGAAGTGAATAGCCTGAAAGTCTGTGAGCGTTATTGGCTGCCTGCCTGCATGAATGCCCTTCTGTGTTATTCGAGACTGAGCCTGGATCAGCCAGAGTGAATGAGGAACAGATGTGTATATCTGGGGACCTCTCACGTCACAATTTGTTCAGAAGCTGAAGTTGAAACTTGAAACTTATCCTTGAAGCCCAGCTAGAAGAATTGCTGCTGCATTTCATTCGACAAAATCTAAAAGCTGTTGAGTCTGTAGAGGACTTATCCAATGGAGGACCTGGCTAGGAGACCTCTCCTGAGCTACAGGAGACCCTGGAAGCCAGTCCCGAAAAAGACTGTCGACCGGAGAAGTGGTCCACTGAGAATCTTGAAGTAAATCTCCAGGACATCGAGGCCATCGAAGTCCATTGTTGTCGACCGTGGTTCAGAGGATTTCCATAACCGCTGGAAGCCAGTCGAGGCATGTCGCCGAGAAACATGGACAGCTTGATGCTGTGCTGCTCAACGACCAGAGCCGCAAAGCTCCACCTTGCCTAAGAACATTTGAACAAGGGCTCCATTGCCATCACCGTCGACTGCTTTGTCCCTCTGGAGAAGGTCGTCACCAACCGAGGAAAATCCGCCATTGGGTTTCCTGCCACCAGAAGCCGACAGACGACATCCCAAGAGCACTGACAAAGTGAAGATCCGAAATTCAGGCCGTGGTCGAGTTCGGATCGCCTTAGCTATCCTGAGGTACATGCGTGGCTGCAGCAGCGACAAGCCAGAGGACCGACAAAGCATCCCCCCCGACGCCCGCTGCTGGGCGTACATCCATCACCGAGTCTTCTTTCCGGCACCGAACAATTCGCATCGCGGTGGAACGCACGCTGCACCTTCCTAGGACTTCCATGAATGATCGTCAAAGAGCACTGCGAAGGTCGATGCTGCTTTCTCGACGCCAGCGTTCACTTTTCTTCGAGGATCTCAACGCCCAGTCGCACCTGCTTTAAAGGGAGTCCATCCTCGAGGGATCCGTCGACGAACCGTCGAAGAAACTCTTCTATCTTCGGTACAATGGGGTAGTTGAACCTTTTGACCAGGAAACAAGACTGATTAAACATTTATGGACTGGGTCTGCTAATAATTTTATTACAGGTTGTCCAGGTGGGGGATCCTCACTCAGAATTGTGTCTTAGTAGCAAAAGAAGCATTCTGCCATTGTTTAACCTAACCTGCCTTCCTTCAGTATGATCTTTGCTGTTACAACTTGCTGCATGATTTGTATCCTATTTTATAACTGTAGCAGTTGATGCATTTTAAAGGAATCTATAGCTAAGTGTGGCACCATATAGACATTGTATATATTTCCCATATTAGAATTACCAGAGTACAAAGTGTGTTATTAATTATGTACATATATCTGAAACTTATTTTTTATATAAAGAACTGTGTTAGCACACAACGTAGTGTGTGGACATTCCTTTGTGGGGGCTTGGGGACTCACTGTACTCAAGAACCAGCCTGCATCACCTCCTGAGAGCTTAAGCCTTGGTGCCGGTCCATAGCTACCATATAGAGAACCTTGGATGGGGTGCTCTGAGCCTCTGCTCTGCCATATAGGGGGCAGAAGAACAGATACCCCCCTCCAGTCTTGACACCCAGAATGCACTGCAAAGTTGCAAATATAGCCATTAATTCACTATTTTCACACATTTACCCCTGGGAACACCTGGACAATGCAAGGTGTCAGAAATGCGATACGGACACAAAGGTCTAGTTTTCTCAATGTTTGCCATTTTATTACATGAAAAAGGGTGAGATCAATGCCTATCTCTCTCTTTCCTAACAAGAATGTCCCTACCTAGCAAGCTAAATCTAAAGAAATATGACCTAATGTCCAAAAAGTCTTTGACCCTCACACTATTACAAAAAACAAAAGTATATAAGGAATATTTGGCGGTCTTCAGTTCAACAAAACAATGTAAAAGTTCAAAATCAGGAAGTACTCCTAGTGACCAGGGTTGGGTTCCATTCCACTGGATCAATTCAAGAATACCTTTGGAAAATTTATGATTCAATGAAGTTCTATTCAGTTCAACAGAAAATGTCTTTTCCTTCTACTGCATCCTTCCACTTGGTAAAGTAAATGTCTCTTCCACAAACACAGCTTCAAAATCAAAACAATTGGTGTCTTCAACATTATCCTTCTTGGTAAAGCAAATGTCTCTTCACACAAAACACAAGTTCATAAACCAAAGCAATTGTTCACTGCAGGATATAAAGCAATTATTAGTATATCAAACTTTATTTTTCCAATGTAATACTTTTGTCAAGATAGCACAGCATCTACCTCTGGTGAAGCTACAGTTTGCAAAATTGATAATAGCATGAACAGGTTCTTTCCAGACCAAGCCAGCTGGATGGTGACCATACGCTCCTAACAGACCCTATTTCTTGGATCTGGGCTATAACTGTGCTCCAGAAATGATTTAATTTCAGGCAGAGCCATATCATATGTAGAAAAGATGGCCCTGTCGAGCCACATCTGGGACACCAAACAGCCTTTTACGGTCTGATCCTATACAATCTGGAAGGTGTTAGATAGGCCCTATGAAGGACATTGTATTGTATGAGTTTCAGGTAGGCATTTCGCGAGACCTCTTTCGTGTGGGAGTAAGCTCTTCCGCATTGGTCCTCATCCAACATAAAGTGGAACTCACACTCCCAGTCTCATCAACTGAGCTCCCTTTTGTTCTTTAATTCCCGCCAAACTGTATAGATCGTAGAAACCGCGGGGACCCCCCATCCTGTAGAGCATACAGTCCTGCCAAAAACCAGTCCTCTGCATGTTCATCCGGGAATTGATCCCACACTTTACATGTCTTAACAGTTAGTCACACATAAAATAAAAACAGTCCTTTATGCAATCCTATTCTCACGCAAAGATCAGGATAAGGTATCAATCATCCCTCAGCTAAAAGATCCCCCATACCATCAACTCTTTAGCGTCCCAGTACCCCACAACCCCATACTAGCAGTACACAGGCTTAGTGGTATATTGGAAGAATACGGGTTCATAACCTCCACCTTCCTACATGCACGTTTCCACATGTGCCTACCCAAATTGATTATACACCAGTGATCCCCTTGTCATGCACCAACAGCATTTCCTTAAGAGTGTGCGGTGCTACCGAGGTCGCTAATAGTCCAAGTTCAGGAGTCACCTCGTATGTCAACCACTCGGCCCATAATGCAATTGCGGTGCTAGATAATAAGACTTGAAATCCAGCACCCTCTGCAGTCCACCGGCATCATAAGGTTCCTGCAGAGTCAAAGCGACCCGTCTGCAGCCCTTCACCCATAATTCCCTGATTGTGGAGTCCAATCTTTCAAACAACTCACTTGGGATGTCATGTGGTACCTTAACAAAGTGATACAGTAATCTCGGCAGAATGACCATCTTGGTAAGCGCAAACCTTCCCATCATGGAGAAAGGTAATTTCGCCCACAATTCGGCAGAGCTCTCCATCGCTTCCACTGCCCTGTACGTGTTGTCATGGTAGGTACCCTGCAAAACATGTCTGCTCCTGATGCCAAGATAGGTGAAAGACACACGTTCCCATTTTATTGGAAAGCAGTGCAAGTCCCTACTAGGCAACCACGCAAGTCGTGCTAAGGGGAAGACACATGATTTGCTTACAGTTATCCAGATACGGGACAGTGCACTGAAGATATCCAACAGTATTGGCATATACCTGATGAGGGTCGCTCACAAAAAGGAGCATGTGGTCTGAATATAAAGATGCAACATGTGTCTCCCCATTTAACGCTATTCCCGCTTCCGACATATCCCGGCATGCACACAAGTGGTTCCAGCACAAAGAGTATAATATTGGAGACAACAGACATCCCTGTCTGGTGCCCTTTGCCACGTCCCAGTTCCCCCGAGATAAGCCCACTTGTCCAGACTCTGGCAGTAACAGACATATGTAATAATCAGATCCACTGAATGAGAAAGAGAGATTGCAACTGTGAAGGCATCATGAAGTAGACCCAGACAACAGATTTAGAATTAGTTCTCAAAAGTTGTATTACCTTAAAAGGCAGGATGGAGTAAGGCCTAACATGCCCTATGCTAAGGTGGGATTTCACTACCTAAAGAAAACTAAAGATAGTCTGTGTCAGAAGTCCAAATCAAATGTCACTCTGTGTCCAAAACCTACACTTGCCCTCACAACTAAGTGTAGACAATGTGTAGGTTTGCCCGCATCAAAATGAATAGTGTTCAAAAGAAAGTTTAGAGCTTCTTCCAGCTCTCGGCTTCCCCAAGAGTTAAAATCGCCCATCTTTCAAAACACAGCTCCTTGGGACACTTCCCAGCTCCTCCCGTATCAGTCCTTTTCACCAGGTCACATAGGCAGTTCCGTTTCTTAACTCCACCATCACGTGCAAGATTGTTGCAAAACACCACACATATTATTCTCAGAAGTTGTTCCCATTGTTCTCTAGGTACGGTATTGCCAAGTGTGGCCTCGAATTTTTTTTATATAGTTCCATTACACCAACGTTGTGCCATCATTTAATAGTTTGTATAGGTTTGAGATTAACCTTCTCTATCCCGTGTGGGTGGTAATATACCTTTCGCAGGGTGCCAGTTGTGTTCTGGCCGCTGCCTTAATCGTTGGTTGTGTTGTTTTAGCCAGTGTCGTAATTGAATGTAGCGGAATCTGCCCTCATCCACCACCCCAACGTCTCTTTTGCAATCCTCAAACGTTCTAAGATTATGGCAATGAAACATCTCGTATTTTCAAACAACCTGCTCCCTCCAGGCTTTAACGGCTCCAGGTTCCAAACCCGAGGACACTCTGGGTTCCGAAACATCGAAAGAAATGGCGAAGTGGACAGAATCCCTTTTTTTTTTTTATTGCAGAGTCCCACACCTCAAACCCCAGACCCACAATCTTAAAACGCTTTACATTAGGGGGTTTATGATTCCGATCTAACCAAAGGAGGCCTGAAAGGGGTGTACCCGCGACCACCCTATCCTACCACGCCCATATCTCCCGACCCCATGAACCATTCCTTTATGATCCGCAATTGTGCAGCTTCGTAATATCTGTGGATATTGGGGACGTGAGGGAAGTCATTGCTATTCTGGCCAGTTTGTTTTGCCATATGTACGCAGTTATACGTTTCATGAGTTTCTGTCCCCTTTAATTCTTATTGTTCAGGTTTGTTGGTCTGCTTATTTGAAAATGTTAATAAAATACTTTAAAAAAGAAAAATAATAATAATAAGTTTCTTGAGTGATCTAAAAAGGGTTTAGGTACCTGGAGCGGGAGAGCTTGGAAATAATAAAATATTCTGGGTATGGGTAGGAGCACCATTTTTACTACCGTCATTCTCCCCAGCTAAGATGTCACAAGCGGATTCCATCTTTGTAAGTCAGTTTTCACCCTGGGGACTAATTGTGGATAGTTTTCCCTATTCAGCTTTTCTGGTGTTTTGCTCACACCATTTGGAGGAACCCAGTTCCGAACCCCATGCATTCCATGGTCCGGAACAGAAAGAACCATTCGACTAACTCCATTTCGGCATCCAACGATACCAACAGTGCTGGTGTGTGCATTAAGGCTGTTTTTTCGAACAGGTGACATCCCTGCGGACATTGTCGTGTGTCTGTCTCTGTGAAATAAACCCTGCCAGGTCCAGGCCTATTAATTTGGGCAATAACTCTATTGGTTTGCCAATACTTTAGTATATATTGTGGAGTCTGTATTAATCAGCGCCATAGGTCTATATGAGCCAGGGCACAGCAGATCTTTGCCTGCCTTGGGGAACACCACCAGTTTGGCTTCGTTCATCGAATTTGTGATCGTGCCCTTTGAACTAAACAAAATGAAAAGTTTTGTGAGGCATTGCGTTAAGGTTTCTCAGTATTGTTTGTAAAAGTTTGAGGGGTAGCCATCGGGTCCCGATGCCATGTTTTTGGGTAGAGATTGGATCACTCATCACCTCTCCCTCCTGGATTTCCCCCTCCAACCTTTCCCTATCCTCCTGCGTAATACATGGTAGAGGGACCCTATTCAGATATGTCGCTTGCCTTTTTCCTTCCAAGTTGTCAGAAGCATATAGTGTAGTGTAAAAATCCCTAAATACTCCCAGAATCCCCTTAATTGGTGGTCTCATATCCCTCTACCTTATTTGTTAGTTTTAGGATTGTACGGGACTGAATTCTATCTTTTAATTGTGTGGCCAGCAACCGGTCAGCTTTGTTGGCTTTCACATAGTGTTGTTTCATTAATAACAATGCCTTTTTTCGGCGTATTTCATGTGGAGCATTTCCAGTTGGCCTTGAGTGTGTTCCATCGCACTCTGCAGTTTCCTAGTAGGGCCATTTGCCATCTCAACCTGTATGTCTGGTAGTTTATTTTCTAGTTCTTCCTCCGACAACCACCTTTGCCTGTCCCGTTCCGCTTTCATAGCTATCAGATGTCCTCTGAGCACTGCCTTGAAGGCATCCCATACTGTTTCCGGGGCCGTGTCTTGGGTTTCGTTCTTTACAAAATCGATCTAAATTTTAACTTTAATCGAGTTGGCTAAGATCGGATCTTGTGTCAGATCCGACAGAAATTGTCCTTTCCAAATACCTTCCGAGGCGCCTCCCGCTGTGATTTGCATCAACAATGTGGCATGATGGAAGATGGTTCCTAGTTGTACCTCCTTAACCCTTCCCAATATGCGAGTGGAAACCCAAATATAATCAATCCTTGAAACAGAAGAGTGTACATTGGAATACTATGTGAAGCACATGGCCTGCCCTTTAATCGCTTTCCAAATGTCATGGGGGGCCAATGTGGAAATGTTTTGCTTAAGAGACTTGGACGGCACCAATATGTGCTGTGTGGAACGTGTGCTCCTATCCACTTGGGGGGCCCACGCCATGTTGAAATCCCCTGCCAAGATAATGTCCCCCTTAGCAAAACCCTTGAGTTGTGATAATACTCCCCTCAAGAAGCCGTCCTTGCCCATGAGGAGGTCTGCAAAGAGGTGATGTGCAGTGGCTTTCAGGGTATTATCATCTACGGATTCCAATAGGTTCTTGATCCGTATATTTCATCTGCAGGAGTGGTTCTCTAGGTCCTCGAACCGGATTTCCAAGTTATGGGAGAGGTGATCAAGCACTTCATCATTTTTTCTTTAGTTGTCCGCTATGTTCTGCAGTGCTCTTTGGGATATGTCCACCCTCTCCTCAAGTTTAGCAACGTCAACCTTCACTTCCTGTAATTATTCCTTCAGCTCCATTTTTAGTTAATTGAAATTCCTTAAAGCATAGCTGAAAGTCCTCCTTCTGCATCGCCATGTTCTCAGCCACTGCGCGCTCCATTCCACCTCACCTTCGGTGGTCTGCGGTGGCATCTGAGGGGGCCACAGCTTTTTAATGCTATTGTCGGACCCCCTCTGTGGGTTTTTCTGTACCGCCATTGGTGTTCTCCCCCTGCTCTTGGACATGAGGGTGGTGTATCTTTGCCCCCCATCAGCCATCAGCCAATAGCCCCAATATCTTGTCAAGTAGAGAGTTCTGCATTGGGCGGGTCATGGCCAGATCGAGGGAGTATCCACTATTGCACCTCCTTGTCTGTCAGTGGCATTTCCCCAGGCACGAAATATTACTGCACGTTGACCTAGTACGTTAGTCTTGAAATGTACCCCGATCCGGGGCGCCTCTGCATAGTAGCCCCTTTTAAAGTGAGCGCCTCTGCTCGGACTCATTAAGGGAGGGTGCAGTCTAGCCAACCCTCCCTATATGTTACACCCAGCCTTTCAGAAATGCTGTTCCCTCAGGAAGTGGGGCAGGGAGGGGGCTGCTAGTATCCTCTGGAAAGCTCTGATTCTCCCTGATGATCCCTCGCCTGCAGAGCACCTCACCTACATGAGTCGCACTGTGCCTGGGGCCCCCCGGGCTCACGTTTCCATCACGGTGCTCCACTCTTCTTTCAATATCCCATTCAGCATCGACAATGTCCCTTGTTGTTCCCTGTGCTGCACGGCTCCGGAGGTACAGTTATTGGTTCCTGGTGGCTGCCATTTTGGAAGGGGATGACTTCGGCCCCCCGTTCAGGTCTCCTTCACTCCTACGATCTGTCACTGGAGTCGAGGGGGTGTTGCCACCTTGGGGTTCGCGAGCATTGCTGCCTCCGATCCCCTCCTCTGCTTCAGCTTTGCTTGATCCGTAGAATGGGGAGGCTTTGGTAATCTTCCACGGTGCCTCTCGTTTTATCGTCAATTCTCAGTTCTCCTGTGGGTTTATCCGGGTCGTGGATCTCGATTCGGTTCGAGTTCCTGGGTTGTTGGGATGCCTCCTCACTTAGATCGGCTCTGCCGACACATTAATATGCTTTCTTCTGTTAAATGCTTTATATTGCAGCCCAGTGGAGATGGAGTGGCTCACGTATGTCCAGCTCTGCCGGCCGCCATCTTGGAATGGTGGTACACCCATTGCAGGTCACACAACCGATACCCCTCCTTGACTGTTTCCATTAACAATTAGCCACTGCTTCCATTTCACAGTGATGTTTAGTTGATTCCCCAGTGTCACACTCTTCTGACACTGTACCATGGCTGGATTGGCCACCATGCACTTTGTTACACTTTTCTGTATTCCTCTAGCTCCTGCCAACACAGGTTTCCTCTTGACCTGCAATTCCTAGAACCCTTTTAGCTTTGGGCCAATACTTGGTTTCTCATGTTATACCCTTCTTGGTATTCTCTTGACTTTGCCAATACTTGTGTTTCATACAACACATTCTGTGGTATCTGCTTCATGCATCACTTTGCTTTCACTCCATTCACCAGCACTCAACTTGCTTTTTACTGTGCAGCATTCAAAAGTACTTGCAACAACTTTCAGTTTGTTCGGTATTCAAAAGGACTTTGTTACAGGTTCCCAGAGCTCTCCAGGATGAGTGTTTCCCTCGTTTCCTCTCACCGGTCGTACACTGCAGCTCCCTTCTGCTTGTTGCCCTTCAGGACGCGTCTCAAAGCTCCTCGTTCTGCTTTCAAGCTTCCCCAAGCTTTGACTTCCTTCGCAGCAGCTACAGAGAGCACCGATCTCTGTCCTGGTTTGCTGTGGCGGCTGGGTTTCGTGGGAGTGCCACAGCTCCTGCTGCGTGGACTCTATATGGAGGGTGGCAGCACTTGCAGACCCTCTCTCTCCCTCCTACTCGACACAGCTCCCGGAACCTACATCTCCAGCTCCCTTCTCTCCAGTCCGTTTCCCTCCAGCCCGTTTCCCTCCAGGCCGTTTCCCTTCCGGCCGTTCTTGCTTCTTCCATGCAGAGAACTTTATATCCGTTAGGAGTGTCACATGACCCCAGTTGTGGGTCATTAAGTACAATTGCCTGACTATGACAAAACCCATTAGGTGGACGTGCCTGGTTGTTCCACCTGTATACCTCCATAGCCCTCTTCATCTCAGTACCAGAGTAGTGTTTGGTACAGTCTAATTTAACAAAAGAAGTATGCATACCTCTGTGTGTGGTCTCCGATATGTGTTGGTATCAATCAAATGAAGATGTGTCTTCCTAGTTGGTCTCATTCGAATCCCAGTATTGAGGTGATGTTTAAAGGGGATAGTATGAGGGGAAGAAAAGGAAAAAGGCTTACAGTAGCCTACAAAGGCTTGAGGGCTATAGGGTTCATGGTGAAAAGGGAAAGGAAGATACCATGTCTCACCTATGGATGTCCTCTCCCCACTCCCCAAGTTCCCTCCACCCAGGTGATCCTCCCTCACATATCAACCCGCAGGGTCAGGATCCAAAAGCGGTGGCCTTTTCCTGCCCACCTGAGAGGAGGATCCAAGGGGAACAGAAGTGAGGTTGCCCTCAGGTTCCTCACACAACATAGAGTCCTGGCAGAAGAGTACACAAAGCGAAGAGCGGATCTGGTAATCGCATCCATAAGGAATTGTCCAAGAGAACCTTGCAGGGGAATGCACCAGGTCTTTTGCAAGTCTGGGACCCTCACCCACGTTAAGTTATATGACAGGATAATCCTAAGGAAGACCCATGCCCTTAAGATTTGAATTGTATTGAATGTGGAAAAAAGCCTGGGGAAGGGAATCATTTCCCCTGGAGTGAACTGCAACACACGAGGAAGAGAGTTATCCTCTTGGGCTATAAAGAACTTGTTGGTTATTCTTTGAACTTATGTTTTGGTGGAGAGAATCCTGGGGAGTCATAACCCTTGGAACTGTGAACATTATCCACTTGGAACTTTTTTGGATTCATACCTTGTGTTGAACGTGAACATTTGTGCACTTTATAAGGCAAAGATAAAACCCTCAACACCTTAGAGTTAGTTTTAGAATGTGAGGGCTAGGATAGGATTTCGGACACAGGAGATTTTTGCTTTGGACATCTTGACACTTGACAGACCCTTCATTTTAGTTGAGGTAGGGAAATACCTCCTATTTAAGGACAGTGACGCATTTTCGAACTCTTATTATTTAATAAAAATCTATAACGAATAACTAAGAGTCCTCTGTGTCCGTATCTCATTCCTGGCGCCTCACAGGTTGTATTTGTATGTTCCGTGTACATGGGCTGGGGAGCAACACATGCTTTGAGCCCCCCACGAGGTGAACAAATGAACCTAATCCATTGTAACAGAGCAAAACTCTGAGTTGTAATCAGATGAGAAGAGACATCCTCTAGATGCTGAACTAGCATCTGATTGCTACCTTGTCACGTCAAAATACTGCTAGATCGTTCCTGCCAGATGATCTGGAAGCAGGGTGCATCCTCCTCCCCATTGGGGTCAGCACCCTTAGTATAGCCCAGGGCGTCCTTTCATAGAACCTGCAACAGCAGCCTACAAGACTTGTCTCCCTTCCAGTGACGGTTGTTCAAATATACATTGTGGTCATGCTTGCACAGCCTACACATGCATACTTAAAGAGTAGACCTGGCATGTCGTATCACTGTTGAGTAGGGGCGTACATTGCTCACTCTAGAACACCACTCTCCTCGAGGGACATGACTGTCTCCTTCAATGAACAATGGCAGAATATGCAATTTCACACAGCTCACTGGCAGTCTTGAGTGTATCAATGCATCAAAAGCATACATGAAAGAAACAAACAAAAACGACTTTTGACATTGTTAGCTATGGGTAAATAAACATATAATTTATACTTGTGCACATTTTTTCAATAGCACAAACATAGTTGTGAAAGAAATGAGCACTATACAAAAAGGGGATATGGTAATAGGGTATAATAATGTGTACAATTTGAAAGACCTAAGGATATACTTGACTGGTCATGGAAAGAATGGATACAGAAGGTTGCAGTCATGGGATACATAATGGTGAGTTTGGTGGCTGCATCTGGCTGTAACTTGACACTGTTCAAAGTTAAAAGGCCTGAACATAGTGAGAGGCTTTAACAAGGAGGGTGGCCCGCCACCACCCTGTATGACCAGCCATGCTTGCCACCATGGCTGTTAGCACCCCAGATCAGAACACTTTTGTGAATTAAAATGAGCTATAGTGAGCACGAGTAACAAATGTTCTCGTAAACATTTTTTTTAAAAAGACTGCCATCATGAAATAAATGGCAGACACGGGGAGAGCGTGCAGTTAGTATTTCATTTCCATGGCAAGGACGTGAAGATGATGGCACTGAGTAGGGATGAGGCAGGTGTGAGAGGTGCCGACCCAGGTAGTGGTGCGCAGGGAAGGTGGATGCTGCGGTGAAGAACAGGGGCAAGGGCGGAAGATTGGTGGTGGAGGGTAGATTAGGCTGCTCACAATGCATGCATGCACCAGTAAGTAATGACCGTGGTCCAAGTAACCTGATTGGCTGCCTGGCCACTGCCACTAATGAAAAAACAACTTTCCATCAAAACATACAATCAACTGAAATAGACCAGTGTGATTCCATAAAGTGACTTACAATGCAATTAAATATAAAAACATGTTTTTATAAATTTACAATGATTTGTTTGTGAATGTATTCGTATTTTTGAATTATTTTCCCAAAGTAAAGAGACATACTATTACCTCTGAATATTTTCCCCTGTAATTGCCTAAACTGCGCTCCATCCTTCGCAACCGGTGGAAGAGCTGCTCTTTTGTGAGACCCTCCAGGTTTGCCATGGACTCTTCCGATTCACTTTCAATGTCAGATGGTGGATCAAAAGTTGTGCTGGGGCCATCAGCATCCAGTCTATTTAAGGAGTCCCTTGAACCACTCCGTACCAAAGACTCCTTGGAGGGAGAACGGAACAGGGATTCCTTCACTGGACTTCGAAACAGTGACTCCATGGAAGGCACCCGCAGCTGGAGCTTCTGTGTAAAAGACTGCTGATCATTTCTCTACAAAAAATAAAAAGATTTAAATACTTAGAACAATACAAAATGTTTTCATGTGGTCAGATCATCTGTATACAGAAAATAGAGATGACCACATTGTTAACATTTGCAGAGAAAGTCCTTGAAATAAATTACAAATGTAAGCATATTTTCAGGTTTTGTAAATAATGGTAAAATACACTTTAAATTTACAATTATTTAAAAAACGAGAACATTTCTAGACATCCCTCACCTATGCTATGTTATGCTAATTGACATTTGCATAGCATGGAGCTGCCTTGTAGCATGATGGGCTTGTCTGAGAGCGATACAGGCCTGGTGTTAAGAGTATGCATCAATGATCTGGTGAAGGCATAAAGAGTGGTGGCTCCTCAAAACTTTAAGGATACTAAAAGCAGTTCAAAGAAAGTACAATATATATTTTGCAGAGTGACTACATCATGGGCGTCAAACCCATGGTCCTTGAACACCCTAAGACTAAAAAGCTATACGTGGTCATTATTAGTGTACTAGCAGGTGTACTCGTACTTCGCACACTAATTCCTACTTCAGTCCTAGATTGAAGTTTATTTAATTAACTAAAACAATGCTTCTTTGTAAACAAGTTTGCTAGTCTTTCCTGTAGGAGCTAGTGTGAACAAATGTTCTTTGTTTCCAACTCTGGAGCAAGCCACAAAGCTGACCATGAGAAAAGAATGAATCCCATGAATCGGTTTCAGCTACTTTGAGTTGGAGCACTGAGATTGCGTCGCAGCATTATTGGTGTCCCTATCTACATCCTAGGCAGCAGCGACCTCAACATAAGTGCTGCATGTCTAGGGCTGAAGCGTGTAAGCTTAAAGTGCCGTACCCATACGTGTACGGATGAAGCATGTAAGCTTTGTACTGTTGAGATGACATACATTCATCAACTTCCATGGGAAATTACATTTCTGTAATTATTATGAGAGGTTTGCCACGATTTGACAGAAAACGTCTTTGCAGACACTACTGAAGAGACATGCCCGATTTCCTGTCGCCCGCATGACTAAAAAAAGACCTGTATTGTGTCACCCATGAAGGCATGCCCCTGCACGCTCACACCATAAAAAATACAGCCCATAAAAAATACAGCCCACTAGGGAAAAAGGCCCAATACACTCTTGCAAGGATAACAAGTATTATGTTCTACAAAAATAGGAATGCATCAGCAAAGAACTCTGCTGCCACGGAGCGTTCTGAGGTCCCTTGGCAGGCACAGTAGATAAGCACAAAAAGCTTCACTAATGACTTCATACTATACACTACAATTCTATAACACGGCCTCCGACCTATAGATGTAGGGCCTGCTCCGCATGGGATGCCAGGCCATTGGTCCATCTTCATCTGTCCATCTCTGTTCATGTGGGTGCTGCTGGGATCATCAGCCGCGGTGAGCTGACCTAGCAATCAATTAGCTACTATAACACACAATGTTATTCTTACAATTGTAACAAGGCGCCTAGCAGATACAGGGATGGGCTCAGAGGAGAACCGAGGTCACACTAACTCATACACACTTCACTCATTCAAAGACAGATCAGCAACTCCCAAGGTCCTCCACTTTAATTTTGAGCTATAATTCTGATGCCATCCAGCACCTCGCTACACAAATCACGTGACCCATTCCTGAAGGCGCGATAGCCTTCGCCTTCTGATCTTAGTGATCGATCAAGTGGTGCAAATGTTTTATGATCAGTGGTCTGGGTTTGGGTGATACTGTGGCATGCGGGGGTCATGGGATGAAATCATGGCACAGCTTTATTTCTCATGTAGGGATCATTGGGGGCAGGAGGGCTTTGCTATCTGCTTCAAGTGATGGTACTGTCAAGAGGCGCTCTGCTCCCTTCTCATGACCTTGCAGGGAAAATTCTTCCCAGTGTGTGAGGGCCTGTAACTCTCTGAATAATGTAGGAGGTTGTGGATTTCTGACACCTGGCCAGGATGGAGGTGGTGTTCGCGCTCATGCAAGGGGCCCAATACTAATACACAAAGTGCTGCTCGCTGCGCTTGGGCCTAACTTCTAAGATGGCTGCCACTTGCCAAGATGGCTTTCACACCTGCTATCTACCATATAGCTTATAATACATGGACTAGGGTGATCGCGCATCCCCTGTATATGCATTCCCCTTCCCCCTGCTTCCTGGGGGTGCTCTATTAGCATCTAGTTTTTGTTCAGTATCGCCTAGGGGGATGGGAAGACCCTCTCTCCTTCCCAACACCCACACATGACTTCAAAAGTGAGTGCAGCTAATGTCAGCTAGAAAGCTTATAGTGTGGAAAGTTTAGGAGCAATGAACTGAGAAAATTTAGGAACAATGAACGTAGAACTATGGCACGAAGAGCCATATGGCAGGGGTAAGCATTGCAGACCGCGTAAAAAAAGAAAAATCTGGAAAAAGGTATATTGTATACTTGTTACAATGTCATGGAACCTACCCACATGCCAAATTTCAGGTTTCTAGCAAGTTGGGGAGTATGCTAAACCCTTTGACACACATACATATCCAAGCATTGCAGACCGCAAAAATTTGCTACTAAAATAAACAAAAATTAGAGAAAGGTCTATTTATATGTTCTACTCTTTACGTTGTCTACACCCACACACACACACACACACACACACACACACACACCTTTTTATATATATAGGGTGATTTATTGAGCGCCGACCATCATAGGGTGGTAATCTATTCAAACAGAATATAGGAAATATCCTTTCAAATAGTTCAAGCAAGTACTGAAACACATTAAAGTTATTACAGGAAATGATGAAACACAGCCTACCACCGAAGAATGACTCATGCTCCATTGGTGTGGCTCAACCTAAAATTGAGACAGCAGTGTAGGTGCCTTCATTTGCGAACAACCAGTGTTTTGGTAGAATTATACTCTAGAATTATACTATAAAGCTAATCGAAGAATTAACTGAATCAAGTGTGGAGTTTGCATGCCAAGTTCTGAGGGCCGAAGACATTAAGAGTGCATTGTGCTTGTGTTTACATGTGCAGCTTGTACTTCCCTCAACAAGTTGTGTGGAGGCTGTTCTGATCAGCGATTTCTAGTGGGGCTTCTAGTAGAGCCCATTACTGTGAGAGTGGCTTGGTGATCATTTCTCTACCCTGAGTATAGGTATACGAGGAGCAGTGTTCGTGCTACACAACAACCTTTCAGCAGAATACCCAGGGCCCAACGAACCCTCCCCCAGTAATAGACCGAGAACTCAGCCAAACGTAAGTTTGAACTGTGCTTTATTTTCCATAACAGACGGGGACCATACAGGAAATAAGAAATCTCCAGCAATTACAGCTCCTGAGCCCGTATCAGGCGGTTTTGTTACCATGTGTCATAAATTGGGGCTGTTCCCCAAAATCCTAAGAGCTTACACTATTGGGTGGCTGGGGTGGTAGTGCCTATAGACGGCACCTATAGAGGTTAGCTGACTGGTCCTTGCATGTCAGGTGGCTTTGCCTGAGCCTTCCCCAAAAACTTTCTATTACATTGTTACAGGGTCATGGGATTACCATTGGCCCTTGACCTTTGCCATCCACCCCTGGATTTGTGTTCCCCGATTGCCTGGAGCGGATTGCCTAAGGCCTGGTACCCAGCTCTGTTCTCAGCGCTCTGTGGACCTTCTCAAGGTGATTAGAAAGACTATGCGTCCCCATTGTTGTCATCAGTATAACCACTTTGCCTTAGAGAGTGCCTGCAGGTTGCAACGTTGTAAAAACCCCACATGTATCAGTTCTTGTCCACTTTGCTGGGAACTGCTACCCTTTCCACTGCGGTTAAATGGCTATCGTGCGGCCACACCACGTGAGTTGGGACCGCAAAACTGAGCTTTTTGGTCTGCAATTATTGAGTATTTATTCTATTTTGCAGGTGGTTCCCTGTCCCTGGAGCTAGGAATGTTCTGTTCGTCTTGGACCTTGGCGGCGAACACCAGTTCTGAGCAGCATGCTGTAAAATCTGTTTTCCTTCGTCCCTTATTATGAGGTCTGTGGCTTCATGTAACTCAATAATAGTTATGTTATGATTTATATATGTCTATATTGTATTATTTTCCATATGGGTTAGTGCTACTTGGCTCTTCCAGGTTCCTTATACAGCCCTGTAGGTTCCATATGGTTAGTTACAATAGGCAGCTGCAAGCTTGCTCTGCGTTTCTGTGTTTTGCTAATGAAAAGGAAAGGCGTCTGAAAGTGTGTAAATGTATCTGTACTCCAACTACAGAACAGTGTAAGCATGCCCTTTGTGTGTGCCCATGTAACTTTGTGCAGGGATGCGAGTTTGCTTTGTGGCTAACGTTACTATGGACCTCATTACAAGGTTGGCGGTCCGGTAAATATCGATGCCGGTATCACCGTACCGGCATAGTTTACTGGACCGGAGTATTATGAGCAGCGATGCAGGTGGCATCGGCAGGGACACGCTGTGAGCGGGCTCTCCCTTGCGGGTATGCGTGCGGACACCTGGCAGCCATGCCGGTGACACCGGCATGCTTCAGTGAAGTGCGCATTAAGAGTTGCACAGACATGCAAATGCAGGCATGAAGATGCCGGTAATAATGGATACCATGATGCCGTTACCACCGGCATCGTGGAGCAGGCGTTAATAGGAATCTGCTGTGCAGAAACCTGCCACAGGTGCACACAATCAGCACAGGTGGAGGCAATGGAGTCTGCCACAGCACAAAAAGAGCACCCCCACACATTACACCCCTCCCAAATCCTCAATGCTACCATTAGCAGTTGCAATACTGGGGCTAGAGGACATGCCTGCACTGCTACTCCTTGAGCAGGCAGTGAACCAGAGAATGCAGCGGAGGCGCAGGAGGAGAAAGAAGGCGAGACTGGGCCAGCACATACCAACAGTGCAGGCAGTTGTACCCCGCAGTCAGCCATCAATCCCTCGGCCAAGGGCCAGTCCATTTGACCTCACCCCTCCACAGATCCACAGCCTGGACAGGGGCACATCACCACAATAGTGGACCTCATTCATGATGACCTGGTGAGCCTCATCAACATCCGGACAGCCACCCCACCCTTGCTGAAGGTAGTGTCTGTGTTAAACTTCCTTGCCAAAGGCACCTACCAGGACACAGTGGGACAGCTGCATGGAATCTCACAACCCTGTTACTCCCGTGTGCTCAACCAGGTGGTAGATGCACTCCTGAAACACGCAAGGGACCAAATCAAGTTACCACGGACTGGGGAGGAGGTGAATACAACCAAAATAGCATTCTATGCACTTGCAGGCATGGCTTGCCAAATGTAATTGGTGCCCTCGACTGCACACATGTTGATCTGGTAGTCCGGCATGCTGTGGAGGTAGTGTACCGCAAAAGGAAGCTCTACCATTCCCTGAATGTCCAGATGGTGTGCAATGCACGCAAAATCATAACGCATTGCTATGCAAGATTCCCGGGCTCCACACATGATGCCATGGTGCTGCGCAACTCCACGCTTCCCCGCTACATGGCACGACACACTGCACAACGTACCTGGCTGCTGGGTGAGTCTAACCACATAGCCATGAGTGGTGTTGATTGGGGGGGGCACAAAGCATGGCAACCTGTCTGCTGGCTGGGCCATGAGGGGTGTTGATTGGGAGGGACCACAAGCTTAGGCAACCTGTCGGCTGGCTGGGCCATGAGGGGCGTAGGAACATTGCACCGGATGGCATGCATGAGCAGCACAGTGTATATCACATGCATGAATCCATAATCACCCCTGAAAATAGGCGTAAGCATTACATGGATGCAATGAAGTGCATATCAACTGTGTTGGGCAATAGAAGTCAAAGTCGCATGGGGAACCAGACCTACATACCTCTACATCCCCAACCTGCACAACAACAGATCACACTCATGGAACAAGACCACACACAGCGTCAGTGGTGCCTAAAACTGTGACCCTAGTTAATCTAACAGAATGTGGGACGCAGCTAATGGATGCAGATGTGGAATGCCTACACATCTGTGCGTACATGCAAACAACATAAGTAGTGCCCACATCAGTTCATGTATCAGGTACATCATAATTGATTGCGGAAAAATACATCCAAAGGATACAATTTGAAAAAGGGTATCAAGGGAATGTATTGAACCTGATACATTTTTTAGTATGACTTAAATCATGATTTAATCAGCACTTATTGCGAAAAATTACATAGCAGGTTAAGAACTTTTAACACCACATCTATCAAATACAATTCATTTTATTCAAACGTGCAATCATTCATCCACATTCATCCATCACTCATCACGAACAACAATGAATAGAAAATCTAAAATCTATAAAAATCATGACATATAATTCATCAGAAAAGTTTACAGAAAGAATGTGAAATCAATATCGCCACATTGAATAATGAAAGTGGCCGACAAAAAGAGATGGGTCCAAAGAATCTTCAACCACGACCTCATCCCAAATTCCTCTCTACCGGTTTCGACGTTTGTACTCTATTATAGTGACGTCTTCTTCAGGAGATAAAAATACATTCTGGAAGAAGGAAAAAAACTCATGAATCCCTAATCTATAGATGAAAACATGGTATAGTAAAACCAAATGCACAATACTAACAACTAATTTGGTGGAATTTAAAACATTCGATTCTCACACACAAATATTGTTTTCCCTTGATATTGAGGCACTCTATACAAATATACCTCAAGATAGAGCTGTCGCTAGTCTAAAAACAATGCTAAATAGACAACCACTACCACATGCTGTCCCCACAGACTTCCTTTGTAGAGCAGCCGAATTGGTTCTGAAAAATATTTTTTTCAAATTTAAAGAGGATTTATTTTTACAATGCAAGGGTACGGCTATGGGCTGTACTTTTGCCCCCAATCTGGCCATTATTTCATGGCTCTGCTTGAAGAAGAGAAGATCTTGTGGGTTCTCAACCCTTTCAGAGACCAAATCAAGATATATCGCCGATATATTTATGATTTGGGAGGGTACACAAATATCATTGGAGCTATTTGTTGAATGGCTCAATGTTATAGGCTTAGACATTCATTTCACTTTTGAGTACTCAGTCTCCAGAATTGCGTTCTTGGATTTATCCATTTTTGTTGAAGAGGGCCATCTACGCACAGAATTGCATAGAAAACCTACAGAAAGGAACACTACACTAAAATACCAAAGTCAAGACCCTGCAAGTTTGCTCCGCAACTTGCCCTGTGGCATGTTTTTACGGTTACGCCGCAACTGCACGGACATCAGCAACTTTGTAAAACATGCATCCATTTTAGAAAAAATACTTTTGGAACTTGGGTACCCAAAAAAATTGATAAAACATTCGAGAAAGAGAGCCCGATATGTTAATCGAGATCAGCTCCTATTACCTAAACGTTATATTGAAAAAAGGGAAGAGCTTGTGTGTGTTTCAACTTTCTGTCAACACATTAATGCCATCAAAGGCATTATCTTAAAAAATTGGCGCATTCTTAATGCGTCTGGGATTAGCTTGCCTAAACCATTGTTTGCTTTCAAAAAAAGCAAAAATTTGAAACAACAGATGACCCGGGCAAGTAGGATGCCACTCAAGATTCCTATGATTCGAGACACTCACCTAAATCCAGTAGTAGGCCATTATCCATGATCTTCGTGCATTGCCTGTAAATTTTCAAAGAAAACCATTTCCTTTAATGCGCAAAAGAAAAATTGGAACCTCTGAACATTTACCACCTGTAGGAGCAAAAATGTTATTTATGCTATTCGTTGCCCCTGCCAATTGTTGTACATTGGTAAAACCACTCGGGAGGTGAGCACCCGCATTAATGAACATGGTTCCAAAATTAAAATGCGGAACCTAAATGCGCCGATGGTAATTCACTTTGTAGAGATGGGCCATAATGCAGTACAAATACAATGGTTCTGCATAGAAAAAAAAGTGTATGCTCAGAATCAGACTCAATTGATAAAAAATTTGGACTATAAAGAAAAACTTTGGATTTTTAATTTAAAAACATTAACACAAGGTTTAAACACTGTAGAGCCATGGCACCATAACAATTAACATCATGAGTGCTTTAACTCTCAGAATATGTTCCTCCCTGATAGGGATTTATATCTGAGTAGTCGTGTAATTGTATACCTTTTGTATTTAAGTAAATATAGGGCCCTAAATTGGCTTTCTACCCTATTTAATTTTACAGGCATAGCAGGGGTTCATGGTAGGCCATCAATTTAGTGGCTACTCATCTGTGTCACCTTTGCAGGTCCTTTGATTTATCTGGATAAAAAGACACAAGTCTTTCTTCTCTTCGGGTCGTACACGCAATTGCGCACTTGACACTGGACCCGCTGGGAGATCACGTGACACGTCTTGGGATCACATGATCTCGGTGATTCTATATTTACCCAAAACTAAAGCAGCGCAGTGCTGCTGCACGCTTGCGTCCACTCGAGTGCACCCATCTTGGGTCATTCAGCTGGTGGTGGTTTTAAGAGGCCCCCCCCTTCGATATTGGACGAAAGGTAAGCAACATATACACATGCCCGCCCCCTTCCTTCTTTTTTTCTGCTGTGGCACTTTACAGCTTTGAAATACTAAATCAACCAGGCTGTGACTTTCTGTTGTTACAGGGATGTAAGACTCCCGAGTAATTTAGTGCGAGACGCCGGTAGTCGTCTTTCCTATCCCCAGAGCAGTCTGACCATCTTGACACTTTAGGTAAGCTCGCATGGTGGGTTTATTCATACTAGATATGGGATTGATATGCATTTGTGCTAAATCATGTTAATAATCCAACAGGGTACCTTACTGTGAGCCCAGCACATTGTCTGTGTAGGAACCAGCCTATGGATACTGCCATTCAAATGAACAGTTGTTCCAGTCATGATAAAGGGAATGACGAAGTGTGTCTACTCCCCACTTACCATGGCAAGGTCAGTGTCCATTCATAATATATATTTCTTATACGAAGTCTTGGAATAGTGAGCTTAAAACATAGGAATGTCTATACATGATTTTTGGATATTCTATAACTATGTGGAAATGCATTCCATAGCAGTGACTCACAGCTCACACAACCAATTTTTGTTTTCCATTAACTGACAGCAAATATGAGAGAGTGTTCTATGCCTGGTTTTTCAATTAAAAATTTTACATGCTAGCACTGTTTCTGTCCATGACCCAAGCCCACTGGAGTTTAGGACACCAATGTTTAGGGGTAGAACTTTTCCTGTTAGACGCCCACGGTTTTGCTTTAGAGATCTATACTCTGGGTGACAGGTACATCATAAGACATGCAGCACAGGTACCACAATGCACCACCCTGCAGTCACAATGCATGAAATACATGAGCACAGCAAAGGAAATGAGTCATGCTGCCATGGCAGAGTGAATTCCAACTGCCACACAGAGAAATCTCAGTCACCGCACTCACCCCCCACAGGTACAACGCAGACCAGTATACCTGTCCAGTCACCTTAAGGGACACCTCCAAGTACAATGGGTCAAGCATGGGGACTATTGCACTCATCAAGCAGTTAACACCACTAAAATATGATTGAGAGGTGCAGGACTCATCCAAAGTACCTAATTTCCACCATGCCAGAACCCACCCAGCATTATCACAGATACGGAATCCTTCACCGGTGGCCCATGCCACCAATGTGAATGTGGCTTAGTCATATGAGGGAAGGCGTTGATGGACATGAACATGGTGACATCAAGTAGTTGAATGCATGATTTGTAAACCACTGTGTTTCATGAAGTACATCAGGCAAATGTGTCATTATGCACTGTACACGCATAGTCCATTCTCATTGCTAACATCCATCAGATGTGAGTACATCATGGCCTTTTGACTTCATCTGCGAGAGTGCTATTTCTGATTGAAAGGTCCTTGAGACGTGAACAGCACCCATCCCCCACAATCATGGATCATCCCCAAGTACACTTACCTCGGTCATTGAATACGGAACATGTCATGTGCAGTCATGAATATTATGTTGCATGTAATCATGAACACTGTACGGGCAGTGTTTACAAGAAATAACCAAATTAATCACAAGTACACTTTCTATTGCTCCCATGCACAATGTGAATGAAGGACATGCAGCATGCCAAGATTTGATTGCCCAATACGTCTGATGGACTGGAGTACACAAGGCACTGGAAATGGGGCACACTGGGCACTGGACATTATTACATTGACACACACTCAAAAAGAAATGTCCAGTCATGTGTTTTTCTTACACCAGCTGTATTGTTCAAATATTAACTATATACATATTACCAATACTTAATATGCACCATTATCCCAACAAATTCACCCCACTATCCCCTCCCACCCCACAACACCCACTACTCCCGCACCCACTACCCCCAACCCCACTACCGCCACACCCTATGCCCTCACAACCAATATCCCAATACCCATTACCTGAAGACCCCCCAGCCCCCACACAACTACCCCCACTACAACTTCACTAATACTCCCTCCCAACATGCACTTGTGAGTACGACTACTCAAGCCCCCTTTTTGGGGGAGGGGGTTGAGCATTGATGCGGCGCAAAAATCAATGTGAGCGACGCACCGGGCTTGTCTGTGTAGAACTGAGCGTTGTCGTGCTCGATGATGGAGCTGGTTGGGGGGTAGTGTTGACATTTCTCTGCCCCGCCATAGCGGTCACCAACGGCGTGATGGCCTGGGTCATGGCTGCCATCACTGTGTTCCCTTCCCGCACGTGCCTGGCCACGCGGTACACGGCCCGGCTGACCAACCTTGCATTCTCCTGCAGAGCTTCCTGCATGGCCTGCTGCATGGCCTGCTGTGTTGCTTCTGCATCTGCCATGTACTGCATCACCATGGCCTGCTGCCGCTCCTCCATGCATGACAGCCGCCCCTCGTGATCCCTGATGTTTGGTGCAGAAGGTGCTGGCACGGGAGGTGGGGTGTGTGGGCTTCCGGGGCTGGACACAGCTTCCCCGATCTTGCGGTCAGGGCTACTGGCCTCCACTGTGCAGTGGCCACCTGAGCCATGTACTGGTGAAGCACGTGGGGTTGCCTGCCTGGGTAGCGATGTTTTGAGGCCCTCAGGCTGGCTGTGGCCTGGGGTGTCAGACTCCTCCTCACTGTGTAGGGCAGATTGAGCCACCTAACCCTGCACCGCAGATTGTGGCTCCTCCAGATCACTGGACACGGGGGATTCAGGCTGTTCCACTTGAAGAGGCTCCTGTGCCACAGATGTGGGTGTTTTGCAGGGGGCCTTGGTGCCAGGAGTGGATCTTGGCTCGGTGTCCTTGCGCCAGTGGGTCTTGGCTGGGGGGCCTTGCTAGCAGCAGTGGATCTTGGCTGTGGGGGCCTTGCTGGCAGCAGTGGGTCTTAGCTGGGGGGCCTTACTGGTGGTAAGTGGTTGCTGCTCGGACTGCTGGGCAGCCTGTGTGTCCTCTTGGTGGTATGGCTGTGGCGTAGAAGCTGTGGCACGCTTCAATCCTGCCCTAGAGGTCAAAGGCTCCTGGCTGGAGGTGTTGTGTTCGCCACAGCACCGACGTGCAGCGGCTCTCTGCGGTGTTGGGGCGTGTTAACCCTCGCGGTCTGTTCCCATACCTGTGGGGGACAATGAGGCAGGGCATTAGTCACAAGTCATCATACATCCTACGAACATTTATACTAGTAAATTCCGAGTCATACGCATTCTCAAGGACATGTTTGCGGGCCAGGCATGGTGCACACAGGAATGGGGGGGGGTGCAGTGTTGGAGCATCTTTCTGGTGCGGCCATGGTGTCTGTTGGGTGGCCTAGTGATTTGCATGTTGTGGCCCTGCCACAGGGGCTGTGTGCCATGTGGTTAATTGTGGGACTGATGTGCTCCCATTCTGTTCTGTACGTAAATGCATTCATGTTTACACTGCGTGTATGGACATGGTGGGTGTGTCAGGTGTGCACGTGGCGGTGGTGAATTGTGCATCGTGCCATGAGATGGCACGGTGGTGAGACCTGCATCTGTACAGTGATGTTTATGTCTGGGTGCGCATGCAGATGGTGCTTGTGTTGGCAATTAAGGGCTCATGTGGTTTGTTGGGTGTGTTCATGGCAGGGACATTGTGGTTATGTCGGAGGTGGTTTAGGTGGGAGGAGATGCGGCATGAATTTGCTCCCATCTACTTGCCATTTGGACTTCGCCATCGATTTTGGGGTTGAAGGTGTGTGGTGTGACTTTGGGATTACGGTAAGGGACACTCACCATCATAGTCCGAGGTCAAAACTCCCATCTCGGCGTCCCCAACGCCCTCGATGCCCTCCATGTTCATCACAGTGCTGCACGTCTCCTCCCATGTGGCAAGTTTGATGGGGGATGGCGGTCCGCCACCTGTGCCCAGCAGAAAGTAGGGTGCAGACCCGCAGACTGAGATCGTCCCACCGCTTGCGACAATCGCGGACAGTCCGCCCATACTGCTTTCTTCCGCAGTTGGGCTGCCCAGCGCAGGTCGGGACTGAACACAACGTCTGCATGTTCAACCAAGGTGTCGGCCAACATGTTCAGCTCTATGTCGCTGAACCTTGGCTTACGTTGACGGACGGTGCCTTGTCTGGTTGCCATCTTCCTCAGCTTTCTTACCGACTGCTCTGTTCTCCTTTTCAGGTGCTGTAGACTGAGGATTGCAATGGATTGAGTTTTTAACAATGGCCGCCGGTGCATTTCCCGTTCCGGCGCGATGACGTAGTTTCCAGTGCCGGTATTACTGACATCGGGGTGCCGGTAATAACAGCATCATCTGGGCCGTTGCCTGCGGCATAGGGGATGCCGGGATGGAGGGCTTGGAGGATGTTACCGGCATGCCATAAATGCGCAGGCACGCTGACTCGGAATCTACCCTAGATTCCTCCAGCATTGCCACACAGACACGGTAGCACCGGCATGCCAGTAATTTCGGTTTTTACCGGCCCTATGTCGTGGTGTCTCTAATGACATCTGCACAGCTGGATATTTATCATTAGTCAACCAGGTCCAGTGGTGAGGCACCTGTATCCATGGGGATGTCAGCTGGATAAGGTTTGAATGGTTGTCTGAGGGAATATCTGTTTGCATATGAAGAAGTCACTGGCCCTCCCCTATGTCGGAAGTCCCCTGGCCCTAAGCCGGTCAAGTGGCACAGTGAGTAGAGCGCTCGCTTTGACATCCGTACAGAGCCTGCTAATGCAGGTTCGAATCCCGGCAGGGCCAAACTTAGCCCTTCATCCTTCCGAAGTCGATAAATGAGCACCACACACCGTGGGTAATAATAAGCAGCGCTCAGATACCTGAGGGTTCGTAGTGCTATATAAATGCCAAATTATTATTATTATGTATAAGTGACTGGCATCTTGCATTTCTGGCTCTTCAGGCTGTCATGCTTATAGGGATCCAGAGGGGCATTCCAGGGACCCTCTCTTCACCAGTAAATGACTAAAGGCCACATGACAATTGCTGAGAAGGAATCCAGTTCAGCAGCAGTTGGTTCAGTAAAACACGTTGACCGGGGGCGTGGCTTGGATGCAATGGTTTTTCGGAGTGAGAGCTCACGGCTGGTGCCACGCATCCAGTAAGCATGCCCCGGTGAACCAGCCCTTTAGCACAGGAAAAGCGGACAGAGCGTTAGCTGAGGCACTGAGGGACGTATGGCCTGACTGGGGTCCTTCTGCCGACCGGGAGAGCGGAGATCGCTGATCTGATGGGAAGCTGCGCAGGCTGTTGTGAAATGCAGCAAAATGGCGCCTGAGGCCCTGTGCCGAACCCACTGCAGTCTCCGAATGCCGTGACGTGCTCGAGCTGGAGCCTGAGCCTGAAAGACACGCCGCAGCGCTGTTGGCCACCCTCCTCCCCACTCTGGGGAGCGCCAACATGGACCCAAACTGACAGAGTACCCTTGAGCCTGCACTGCACGGGGTCCGACCCATGCCACCCCGGCTCCCTACCCCGGCGGCTCAGCACGGTGCGGCAGCAGGTGGGACCCTCACTATCTTCGCTCCCCAGTGGGCAAAGCAGTGACCGCCCTGCTGGGGACCCGACTGGCAGCGAGCAGTGCCCGGGGATCCTCTGGCGGCCATCATCCCCGCCCGAGCAGCCTCCGTCATGAGCCAGAGGCGACGCAACGCCTGGGTAATCTGGGGGCAGTGACAACGCACCTGCACAGCTGGGGGACTCCGTCTCTCCACAACGGCCTGGAGCAATGGACCCCGTGACCGCCCTCGGCTGACTGACAGCCCCTGACAGTTTCAAGCTTGGTTGCGGCGCACTCAAGGGGAACCGCTGCGCAACCATCTATGTGAGGAAGTCCAGCACAGCAGAGGACACAGCTCAACGCTGGTGGGGGGGGGGCGGGAATAACGGTCACACAGATCGACAACTCTGCTGAACTCTTGCCGCAGCCCCTGCCTACAATGGAAGGGATCGACTGGATCCACTTTTTTGGGCCCCTCTAACCACCTTTGGACGCCTCGGCGGGCCTGGGTGCTGCACCCTCCGGAGGGGGTGTCCAGGGAAGGAGGTAAGGACCCAGCACCCCCTGCAGCCATCTCCTCCAGTGGGGGACCCCCATCTCAGGGGCCCCCAGGGGCTGCCCGACAGCATCGAGGGACCCGCCATCTTGGGCCGCTGCCATCCGCCCCTCCCCCCACTGACCTGCAGCGTCGGCCAGGCCTGAAGCCCAGCATCAGCCTCACCGGGAGGGACTTGGAGCCTGAGCAAAGCTTGAACCTTCAGGGGTGGGGGGGCGCGAGCCGCCCCACAGACTAACAAGGCTCCCACTGAGACATTTAAGCAGAGGGCCAGGGCACAAGCTCCTAAAAGCCATGGCCACTCCAGAACGGCCCACTTCCGCCAGTAGGGAAGACAATCCCCCCACAGCAACAAAGCTTGCCACGCTGGGGCCGAAGACCTGATCTGTTCCCCAACTCTCAAAGCAAGGGATCAGCATTCCACCCCCAAATCCCCGGCAACGAACCAAACCGCACTTGCACCCAAACAGGAAACTCAGCAAGCTCTCCTCGAACACTTTGGACTGCCAGGCCCAGCACCTAGGGCCAACCCCAATGGGCTGTTGCAGCGGCTCGGCCCGAGCCCCTACAGCACAGAGCACTCGACTGTCCCCCATCTACACAGGATGCCCTCAAGGCCTCACAAGCTTGCAAACAGAAGCCCGTGAACAAAAAGCAACCGCCGGCCACCAGCTACACAAGGCCAGCCTTGGGCTTCCTGGTGGGGCTGTAGACCCCTTCAGCAGCAATGCTTCCTTTACGGTAGCCCAAGCTACTAGGTCTGAACAATAACTCAGGGAGCTCACTGGCCCAGAGTCAGCAGCCGCCGCTATTGAGCTAGCCGGACCTGCCGGACTGCCCTTGGCCCCCAGCAGCAAGGTCGATTTTCAACTCGGGGGACCAGAGGATAAGCACCCCACTCACGATGGGCAAAAACCTAAAAGTGTCCAAACAGACAGACATTGCGTCGCTACTACTAACCCTGGCAACAGAGAGGCCCAGAAGAGGGGAGCGCCCGAAGTGACTGAAGCAACGTCTGGGGTCGCTGGCATGGAAGCATGTCTGGGACCCATGACACAGGCGGCAACGAAATCTGATCTCCAGGGCCTCCTGTTGGCCCTCATGAAGGAGTACCAAAAGGGTAGAGAAGAGATTAAGAGCAAAATCACAGGCCTGGACAAACGCCTAGGGGAACTGGAGGGGCGAATGGCCGAGGAAGAAACAACCCTCTGTGAACCAAGCTACGAGATCGACAGGGGTGCAAACAGACTAGCAGCACCTCAGGCCAGGTGCGAAGCCCTGGAGCTCAAACAGGAGGATGTAGAAAATCGCTCCCAACTCAACAATATACGCCTGAGGAGGATCCCATCAGCCATTCCGAATGCGGATCGCGAACGGTATGTCAGCGGCCTCTTGCGCTTCATCCTGACCTTACCAGATGACTCCCCCTGATGCATGACAGAGTCCACAGAGCGAGGATAAGACCAAACTCAACCACCCCACTGGATGTCCTAGCGAGACTGCACAACTTTAAAGTCAAAGAAGAAATAATGCAAGAGGCGAGGAGCTCCCCCCCGCATACTCTTCAGGGATGCCTCCATCACTCTATATCAGGACGTGGCAGCGGTCACACTGGCGAAAAGAAAGGCTTTAAAACCAATCACGGAGTGGCTGAGGGGTAAGGGAATACCCTACTGCTGGGGGTACCCCACATCCCTGTCCTTCACCTGGGAAGGTGGCATCCATCACATATGCAAACTAAACGAAGCCGAGAAATTCCTGAAACCTGGGGAGGGGGACAGGGCCCCCGACAGAAACTCGCAATCCAGGCAAGAAGCTCAACAAGATCCCACACAGCCCTGGTCTCGGGTGGAAAACGATGCCGCCGGATCAGCGGACCCCCATCCAAGGGCAAGCAGCCTGGAATTGACTGACAGCACGGGGACATGTGGAAATACCGGGCCATCAGGCAGAGTGAACCTTGGCCGGGCCCCAACATCTCAAGCCTCGGCTTCGGACAATGAACGTTAAGGAAATGGCCCCTTACCCATCGGGCACGAGGTTCAACGCCTAACAGAGGAGGCTTAACCGCCTCCACGCAACTTGGCTGCGTTGGCCCAGCCGGAGGCCCCGTGTGGTAGAAGGTGGGCCCAGATGACCAAGTTTTGTTTTTATTGGGGTGGGAGGGGGGAGACGGGAAGAGAGGGGAATTTAATTACTTCACAGGGAACAAACCAACCAACACATATTGTGGCTCTACGGCGCCAGGCTGGGCAGGGCAACCTCTGGAAGCTACAAACACAGCCTACCAAGATGACAAACGATTCTAAGGAACTGACCATTATCGCATGGAATGTCCGAGGCCTAAACTTGCCCAGAAAACGAAAGTCATCGGAGCACCATCTGACCCACCTTCCACGGATATCGTGTGTCTGCAAGAAACCCACCTGCTGCCACCCGATGAGAAGCAAATCAACTTCCGACTCTACCCCAAGAGGTACTGTGCCTCCTCGGGTCAGAAGAAAGGCGGAGTCGCTATCTTGCTTAGCCGAGCTGCACCCCTAACGAAGGTCACAGTTATACCTACTGCTTAAAGGTCTCTTGATAGAACTCCCAATCACTATTGCAGCAATATATTGTCCGAACGATGCCCAGGTACACTTTCTGCGCAAGATCATCCTGACAATAACCTCATTCGCCGAAGGAAAGCTCTTGATTGGAGGGGACTTCAACCTCACTCCAGATCCCAGTCTTGACAAAATTCTACCGCCCACCAGATTGGATTTAGCACGAGCCCTGGGACTCGCGGAGTTCCTAAGGGAAACTGAAATGATCGACGCGTGGAGACTGGCGGATGACAGGGCCCGAGATTACACCTTCTTCTCGCACGTCCATAGGGGGTTCTCGAGGATAGATAATCTGCTAGTGTCCAGCACACTGTTCCCATGCATCGAGGACATCCATATCGGCCTGACAGTGATCTCCGATCAATCACCATTAATAGCCCGATTACAAACAGCGGGCCTGCCAGCGCCCCCGCAGAGGTCATGGAAGTTACAGGACTACATCCTCTCAGACGTGGCATCAAGCTGGGAACTGTCGGAGGCCCTAACAAACTATTTTGCGGAAAACACAGCAAGTGATCTCTCTGAGGCCATGGTATGGTATGCTATGAAGCCAGTGATCCGGGGCATTGCCATCGAGTGCACAGTGGCCCACAAACGCAGACACCAACTTCGACTCTCCGAATTAGAGGCAAAGGTAGCAGAAAAAGAAACAATCTATAAAAGCCAGCAGTCGGTGAAAGTGTGAAGAGACCTCAGAAGAGCAAAAGCTGCCCTCGAGATGCACCTGGCAGACCAAACGGCCCGAGCCTTGATGTACACGAAACAGTACAAATATCTCAACAACAACAAGGCCAACCGACTGTTAGTGCACAAACTCAAGAAGCTGCACTCGAGAAACAATAGTCTAGTTCTGCAGGACCGAGAGGGCAGGCCCTGCTGCACAGAAGCTGGGAAGCTGACCATCATGACCGAACATCACAGAAGTGTAATGTCGGGGGATCCCACGGACAAGGAATCGCAAACCCGCTATCTCCGCTCCATCCAAATGCCTCCTCAGCACCAGCAGCCAGACTCACTGGAACTCCCAATCTCCACCGAGGAAGTGACCAAAGTCATCTGCTCGATGGAAAACCGGGCCCCGATGGCTTCCCGTCCTCATTCTACAAACAATATGTCCACACTCTGGCCCCACCAATCTGGCTTCCCTCTACAATTCCTTCCTGGTGTCTGGCCGCACTACCCCTTCGATGGAGGACTCTCTCACAATCCTGATACTGAAACCGGGGAAAAGCCCGGAACTTTGCTCGTTATACAGACCCACTGCGCTGATGAACATGGATGCAAAAATATTCTCAAAGCTCCTGGCACACAGGTATCCTACTGGACTTGATCCACCCAGACCAAACGTGATTTATCCCAGGCTGTAGCACCCTAGACAACACGAGACTTACCCTAAACGTCATCGAAGCAGCAAATAGAATGGGAGAAGGCATGGCGATTCTGTCACTCGACGTACACAAAGCCTTCGATATGCTCGACTGGGGCTACATGGAAGAAACACTTAAGTACTTTGAGGTCGGGCCGAAATTTCTGAAGTGGACTCAGTGAAAATTAGCAACACCCCACCACAACGCTCAGGAGAAATGGCGGCAACACTCCCAGGATCCCGATAACGAGGGGCACGCGACAGAGCTGCCCCGTCCCCCCTCATCTTTGCGCTATCCATGGAACCATTTGTTTCCAGAATTCGCCGGAACTCGCTGATCCACGGCCTCATGGTCAAGGACGAAACCTACAAAGCCGCCTTATATGCTGATGTCCTGCTGACGTTGACTCATCCGGAAACCTCGCTCAGAGTTCTGTGGGAGGAACTGGACTGCTTCAAAGCAGCATCAGGTTTCACCATCAACCTCTCGAAATCGACACCTCTGGACGTCAACATCCCTAGGGCCACGATGTACTCCCTGGCAGCCAGCTTCCCCATCCCATGGGCCAGAACCCACCTAGATTACTTGCGCATTCGGCTCCCCAGAAACAGAGTGGACCTACAAGACGAAGTTCCCGGCCCTGTTCAAAGAATTACAGGTGGATCTGTCCCGCTGGCAAAAGCAGGAGATATCCTGGACTGGGAAGATCACGGCAGTTAAAATGAACCTGGTGCGCAGACTGCTGTTTCATTGTCAGGTCCTCCCAGTGTCTATCTCCAAGAAAGATAAGCAGAAACTGTAAGCGCACATCTTGAAATTCGTCTGGTGGGGGGTCATGCGTCACGAGGAGGGTCATCCTCCGTAGCCCTGGAATTGGGGGTCTGGGAGTCCCGGAGGTGGACAGATACTGCCTGGCAGCTCAGCTTTCAGCAGTATTTACATGGCAAGCAGGCACGAAGAAACCCCGCTGGCTGAAGCTGGAGGAAGACTGGAGCCGTTACCCACTGGACTCTCTCCCGCACATTGCTTGGCCCAGAAACCCTACGAACACTGGCCCCCTCACGGCGACCAGAAACACAGTTGAGTGCTGCAAGAGGGCAGCCTGGAAATGGAACTGCAGGAACACAGTGGGCCCGCTGTCCCCTGTCTGGGAGAACCCAGACATCACCCCAGGGCTGGAGCCGAACGACTTCAACAGGTGGAAGGCAGGCGGGTTGAGGCACATAGCGGACTTCTTCACAGAAGGTACCCTTACACACGTTTAAGGGTTGCAAGGAGAAGTTTCACACTAAAGGCATTTTAAAATAGGACACCTCTTCCGAGGATCGCTTAAAGATAGATATCGCTGCCAAGTAACCTTTCATCGTTCCAACTTGGAGCCCCAAATTGGCTAAGTGTAAGAGAAAAGAAAGTACTATTGGAGTATTACAAAGAAATGGATCCACATTCTTATCCCTGCCCCAGTTACTGAACTTGTTCCAACGATACCGATATAGGAATTTTGTTGCTGGCCTTCAGGCCAAAAGCAAAATCTCCATTACGTCATCCAGGAGGTCCCAATCCTTATATTTTAGCCTCTGAGAAACCATGCGTGAAGGCTGAGTGTCTTGACCTCATGGAGAACCTGACCTTCCTCTTGCAAGAGAAGATCTTCTCTTTGTGGAAGACGTATTGGAGGGAAGATGGACATGTCCAGAAGGTCCAGATACCACGTCCTCCTGGCCCAATCCGAACAATTAGGATCATGGTTTTCCTGAACTTTATCAACCTCCGGATTACTGAGGAATCACGGGGACTGGAGGAAACTCGTAAAGAAGTGGAAATACCCAGTCCACTACGAACGCATCCCTAGACCTCCTCTTGGGGGAAATTCCCTTGAGCAATACAGTACGCACTTCCGGTTGGACCTGGTCGCGAACAGATCCACTTGAGGGGTTCCCCAAAGGGCAAAGATCTCTTGAAGGACTTCCTGAGCTAGCTCCCATTCGTGGGAGACTGCTCTGCCTGCTCAGAGCATCTGCCGCCGTGTTTAACTCTCCGGCTAGGTGAACTGCCGATAGAGAGATTCCTTCTTGCATTGCCCAGAACGAGAGCTGCATTGCCTCTCTGGACAGTGGGAGTGATCCTACGCCTCCTCTTTTGTGGAGGTAGTACATGGTCACTATGTTGTCCGTCATTATCAGGACATTATTTCACTGTACAGAGGGCAGAAAAGCCTTCAGCACTAGTCTGATTGCTCTCAGCTCCAAAAGGTTGATATGTAGTTTGGACTCAGATGGAGACCAACGACCGCTGATTGTCAGATCGTGAATGGGGGCTCCCCACCCCGTGAGCGACGCATCCGTCACTACCGTGATCTCCGGCCATGGTAACTAAAAAGGTTCCCATTTTAAGATATTCTCCTTGCAAGCCCACCATCGGAGATCTTGAGCCACTTTGGTCGGGACCTGTAGAAGGTCTGACATCTCCCCTGAAACTGGGACCATTGAGTCCTGAGGGCCCACTGAAGGGATCTCATCCTCAATCTGGCCTCTGGCACCAGAAAAATGCAGGATGCCATGAGGCCTAGCAACCTTAGAAAATCGAATGCTGGTAGATGTTGGGCATTTTGAAATTTCATTACCATCTGCAGAATGTGGTGAGCTCTCTCCTCGGGAGGCTAGGCATTCCCTGAGGAAGTGTCCAGGATTGCTCTGATGAATTGGAGTTTTTGACTTGGAATCATTTGTCACTTCTTGTAATTGAGGGTGAAGCCCAGACTGTGTAAGAAGTGGCAGGTCAAGAGCAGATGTTCCTGGGCTCGTTCGGATGCACTTGCCCTGATTAACCAATCGTCCAGATAAGGGTAGACGTGAATCCCCCCTTCCTCTGATACTCGCTGCCACCACCGCCATCAGTTTGGTGAAAACCCTCGGGGCGGAGGTTAGCCCAAATGGTAGAACCCGAAACTGATAATGAAAACCACCAATTGCGAACCTCAGGTACTTTCTATGCTTGAGATGGATTGGCACATGAAAGTAAGCATCCTGAAAGTCCAATGAAACCAGCCAGTCTGGAAGCTGAAGAGCCTGAAGGATCGGAGATAGGGTCACCATCTTGAACTTGTCCTTCCTGAGGAACTTGTTCAAGCTTCTCAAGTCCAAGATGGTTCTCAATCCTCTGTCCTTTTTGGGAATGAGAAAATAGGGGGAGTACCAGCCCTTGTTCCTCTCCGCTACAGGTACATGTTCTATTGCACCTTTCTCTAGCATGGTAAAAATCTCCAAAAAGAGCCGATACACCTGGTCCTGGCGTAGTTCCCACTCGTGGCACGAGCAAAGCACCCTGCTGAGTGAGTCGGCGATGGTGTTTTTTATTCCTGCCAGGTGGAAGGGAACCAGAAACATCCCCTGGGCGACGGCCCAGTGCCACAGATCCTGGGCCTCCTTGGACAGGGCTGGGGATCTGGTGCCTCCCTGCTTCCGGATGTAGAACATTGTGGTGGTGTTGTCAGTGAAGATCCTCACCACTTTGTCCTTGAGGGACGGAAGGAACGATTTGAGCGCCCAGAACACGGCTCGTAGCTCCAGGATGTTGATGTGGAGAGACCTCTCCTCCAGGAGCCAGAGGCCTCTTGCGTGGAGATCTCCGGTGTGGGCCCCCATCCCTCCAGGGAGGCATCCGTCGTCACCGTCTCCTGATACGCCGGGGTCTGAAAGTCTGTGCCTGCCGGGAGGTGTGCTCGGGTACCCCACCATAGAATCGCCCGACGGAACTCCTCGTCGAGCAGGATCCTGTCTTCGAAGCTGCCTGCCGCTTGAATCCAGCAGGCGTCCAGGAACTCTTGTAGCGGACGCGTCCGAAGTCTGCAAAGGGGCACAAGGTAGATGCATGAGGACATCATCCCGAGGAGGGACTTAATGGACCTCACCCTGGCCACATCCGTGGCTAACAGGCGCTGCACCTTGCCCAAAATGGCCTTCGTCCTTTCTTCCGATGGAGATGCCAATCGCTTCACTGTATCGAGCTTTGCTCCCAGAAACACTGACACCTGTGACGGAATCAGGTGGGATTTGGGGTAGTTGAAGGCGAATCCCAGTTCCGTGAGCAGGCGGACGGTCCTCGCTGTGTGTTCGACGACGAGTTCTCTTGACCTTGCACGGATTAGCCAGTCGTCCAGGTAGGGGTAGACGTGGATCCCTTGCAGGCGCAGCCGCGTCGCCACTGGTGCGAGGCACTTGGTGAACACCCTGGGTGCCGACTTTAATCCGAACGGCAGGGCTCTGAATTGGTAGTGACGCCCCTGGACTACGAATCTGAGGAACTTTGTGTCCTTTTAGAATGGGCATGTGGAAGTAAGCATCCTCCAGGGCCAAGGACGATAGGAAGTCGCCCTCCTCCAGCTGTCCCAGCACGTGCTGGAGGGTGACCATCCTGAATTTCTGTGCCTTGATGTACTTGTTTAATCGACGCAGGTCCAGGATGGGGCGCCAACCGCCTGTCTTCTTTCTGACGAGGAAGTACCTTGAGTATACTCCGGAGCCCCGGCGCCTCTTGGGGACAAGCTTGATGGCACCCTTCTTGAGCATTGCCCTTACCTCCAACAGCAGTTGAGGGACAGGATTCTCCTTCCTAGCCACGGGAGGAATGCAAGGACACTTCTTTTGAAATTCTAGCGAGTGTCCGCGGGCCAGGGTGTCCAGCACCCAACGGTCGGTGGAGATGGACTCCCACACGCTGACGAACTTCGTCAGCCGGCCTCCCACCGGGGTGCTTCGGTGGGGGCCCGACACTACAGCCGGTTCAGTCCTGCTTGGAAGAGGCCACCTTGGCCTCCTTGACGACAGCAGCGAGACCCTCCTTGCTTGCCGCGACCTCTGTAGGCCTCCTGGGACGAGGAGCGGGCCGCCTGGCGGTACGTAGAAGAGCCACCGCTGGATCCCTTGGAGGCTCCCTGTCTGCCTCTGGAGCTCCGAAAGGGCCGCCGTTGCTGAAGGACTCCTAGGGCTCGGGCTGTCTCTGTGTCGGTCTTGATGGCCTGGAGGGACTCATCCACCGTGTTCCCAAACAGGTTGTTGCCGTCGAACGGCATATCCAACACTCTGGTCTGGACGTCCTGGCGAAAGTCCGTCGCCTTGAGCCATCCTCGTCGTCGAAGGCAAACCCCGTTGCCCAGCTGGTGAAATCCGGTATCGGCAATGTGTTGCCACCGTTATGGCGTGATCTGACGCCACCTCACCTTCCTGCAGAATCTGTAGGGCCTCCGCCCTCTTGTCGTCCGGTAGGAAGTCTAGCAGGGGAGCTATCTTGAACCAAAGCTCCCTGTCGTAACGGGCCACAAACGCTAAGGCATTGGTGCCTTAATCGACGTTGCCACCGACGAGATGACTCGTCGTCCCATGGAGTCCAACTTCTTGTCCTCGCTGTCCGGCGGGGAAGTGGAAGTTGAAGCCGCCGCACCCACCGCTTTCTTCTTGGCCTCTGCCGAGACGACCGAGTCCGGCGTAGGCTGGGCCCTGAGGCACAAGGGGGTGGCGTTGGGGACCCAGTACTTTTTCTCGTACCTGTCCCTTTTGGCGGGTGTCGTGGAAGGGTTCTTCAGGATAGCCAGCCCTTCGTCCCAGATGTCGTCGAGCAATGGTACCGTGAGGACTGTCTTTCTCTTGAACTCCCGTCGTTGGTAAAGAAAAGCTTCCTTTTTCTGTTCCTCAGGGCAGAGCTGGAAGAGCTCGGATGCCCTGGCTATCATGGCGTGGAAAGAGGCAATTTCGTTGGGCGGAGAGGCCCGAGGGGGGTGGAGGTGATGAAGGAATGTCCGTTGTATCATTGCCACCGTCGTCGTCTGTCCCCGTCGCTGTATCTGTCGCCGTAATCCGAGGGGGATGAGGGGTCCACAGGGCTTGTGGGCACGTAGGGCGGTGCGGGGTGGACTCTCCTCCGCTTGTTTCGGAGGGCTTCCTGACGGTCCTGGCTCTGGATCCTCCGTCGGGGTCCGTGGTAACCTCGTCCTTATCTCAGTACATAAGGATTGGATCGCCAACAAAATGGCCGCCGAGCTATCCTGATGCTCGGGCAATGGCTGCGACGGGCGGGATGGCTGCTCCACTGGGCCCTCGTCGTCACCATCGTCGCTATCTTCGATCACATCAGCAGGATCCTTCCCCTGGGATCGAACCTTCTCGAACATCTAGTTGTGGCCTTTGACGGTTTCCACCAGATCCTCCTCGGAGTCTGAAACTGAGTAAGTAATGGTCACCACCCCCCCCCCCTCTTTTTCCACCAGGGTCTTCACGGGGGTCTTAACGATGGGCTGGAAAGAGGATTCCCTCCGCGGTGGCAGGGAAACACTGGGCCCCGAGGCCGCCTCCACTGGCATAGTCTCTGCCCGTTTCATCAGGGCCGCTGCGACAACTTCGATAGAGGCCTTTGCCGGTTGGATCAAGGCCCTCACCACCTTAGGTGCGTCCTGGGCCTTTGCTTTGGGGGGCGGGTCATCGCCACGCTCCCCCTCGGCTCCCTTCGAGATCGACCGGGGCCTCTCCAGAAGCTTACCCGGGTTCTCGGACTTCCTCTTCCCCGAAACAGAGCGCTGGCTCGTGGTTGATCGTGCCGGGGAAGTCGCGCCCTGCTTGGCAGCCAAAGAGCCCGACCTTTCCGCGCTCCTGGTGCCCGCGGACTCGCAGTGCTTGGCCTTCTGTTGGGCCCCCGTCGCCGGGGCGCCCTCACAGGACTTAAAAGACCGCTCAGACTTTTTCTTCACCTTCTCACCTGCTGTGCCCTTCTCCAGCCAGGCGGCGAGGCGGGAACAACGATCTTGCTTGGTCCGTTCCGACAGGTTCTTGCAGAACGCACAGTCATTCTCCACGTGCGTCTTGTCCTAATGAAGGCAGTAGAGACATCTCAAATGCTCGTCCTCTTTGAAAACATTTTGCAATCCGCATCCCGGGCAGCTCCTGAACAGCTTGGATACGGGCGTCGAGCTTCCCTTGTCCTGGGCCATGTCCGTTGAGGTAAGCCTCAGATCTTCAGGAATCCTCCAAGAAGAGTAACTCGACGAAAGCTTCACCCTTGAGGGGCGTAGAAGAATTCCGAAATGGGTCCCCGTTATCGGAAGTAGAAACGGTGGAGCTTGAGGCTCGATTAAACTGAAAAAATGAGAAAATCTCCCAAAAAAGCGCGAAAACGCAGTAAAAGCTCGAGAGCTAAAGCACGAGGACTCCCAACACTTGAACGTGCAGTAAAAATCTGAGGATGGCTGCCAGGGGAGGGGCTTAGGGAGAGGGCAGTCATTGGCTGCGGGCAGTATGACCCAGAGATCAGTGATTGGTTACTACTAAGAAAGACAGATCAGAAACAAAACTGATGCAGATTTTTTCTTTACCGAGGATTCCCAGCCTGACGACGGGGAATATTCATGAGCATGTGAATCCATGCCAGACCCCATGCTGTAGAAGGGGCGACTCTTCCAGGAAGATGAGCCTGCATAAGCCTGCATAAGAGTGTTGTTGAGGTTGTTTTATAGCGGGGCTGAGTGATTTTGATGCTGCTTTCGAGGTCTGCAGCTTCTCCAAGCTCTTGTCCGCCTTACTGCCAAACAACCTCAAGCCGTCTGCCAAACAACCTCAAGCCGTCAAAGTGCCTATTAAGTCATCTAGACTGCACATCAGGTGCAAAACCAGATTTTCTTAGCCATGCAAATCTGCGCAAGACCGTGCTAGAAGCCATGGACCTGCTTATACTATCCGCAGTGTCCAATCCTGACTGAAGGCATTCCTCCATAGCCTCTTTACCATCCTTCACTATAGCCAGGACCTTCCGGGATGCGTCCAGCCGCTGAAGACATGCAGTCCCACAGGGTATAAGTAAATCTTGCTAATGTGCAAATGACACTAGTTGATTTGAGGGCCATGTTGCCCGAAGTAAAAGCTTTCGGGGCCCAAGCATCAACTTTTTTATCGTCCCCGTCTGGTGGTACTGATGGGTAAGCTGACTGCCTTGTGGAGGTAGCAACTTGAACAACAAGACTCTCGGGAGAGGGATGCTTGGATAAATACTCCGGGTCTGGTAAGGCTGGCCCATATTTTGGTATCAGTTTTTTATTTACTGCTGGAATCAAATCGGGATTATTCCAATTTGCCATTATCCTTTTTTGTAAAACCTTATGGAACAGTAAAACAGGATCTTTTAAGGGACCCTCACTCAGGATGTCAGTCATGTCATCTTGGTCAAAATCTGGGGAAGCTGCTTTCCAACCCATAAAATCAATGACCCTTCCCATAAGATTTCTATAACTGGCATCAGCATGATCTGTAGGGTCTGGTTTTTTAAAATCTATTTCAGGTGAAGTGTCTAAGTGTTAGGGAGAATTCTCTTCGAAGGCTAATTTCCCTTACCTATAGGTCCCCCAGCAGCTTTGCTGGATTTGAAGGGTTTATTTGTTTTCTCCTGCTAAGAGTGAGACCCTTTTTTCCCACTCTTAGGCAGATTGCTAGTGTGCGTTTTAGGCTATCTTGTGCGCTTCTGGCCTATGGGGTTTTTCTCACCCTCATAGGAATCATCTTTTTTGACATGTGTGGTACACAGCACCCTCCGTGCTGTACCAGAGGGGTGTGGTAGCGACCCCCAAACATAGACTCCATACCCTGGGACTGACTACTATCTCCCAGGGCATGTAAAGTCCCCATTGACTACTAGTCAATAGTTATGAACTAAACCAGTATAAACCATCATACTATGGAAGTACTGGAAAGGGTTTATAGTTTTTCCCTAATGTTCATTTTCGAGGGGGTAGCGTACAGTGCCTCTCTCAAAGGTTTCTGGCTGGTGGCAGTGGTTACTACCATAAATATTTGACCGCAAATATTTTCCTATGTGATTTTCCCATTATTCGAGGCTACCACTTTTACTGACAGCCTCTAACATACTGCCGGGTTATTTTAATATTAACTTTAATTGCAATCTTTGCCAATACACCAAGAGGCCTGCAGACCGTCCTGAATAATATTCAACAATACATGAACAAAAATCAGCTCGAAATAAACACCAGAAAGACTAAGATCATGACATTATCTAGTTTAAAGGGCCCTAACTCAGAAAACACCATCATTCTTTCTACAGAAGGAAAAAATTGAGCAAGATCAAACAATTAAATATTTAGGGATTTGGCTCAATAATTCTTCTGTCGGGCAACCATGGATTGATCATCTCAAATGCAAAGCACACTCTCTAGCTTGTCAAGGCCTAGTACTGCATACAAAATTTGGGAAATATTCTACGAAACCAATCGTAATTTTCTACAAACAAAAAGTTGTACCTATCTTGACATACGGCGCACAGTCGATGATAAACTTACCAACAATCGTATGGGACCAACTGGAGCTAATATTTTGGACAAAGATCTTACCCATTCCAAAATCCATTCCTTCATCAAGAATTAGTTCCGAACTTGGTCTACAATCACTGCAATCAATCATGCGGTGGAAACAACTCGATCTCCTCAGAAAAATAAGCAATAACGAGAAGATTCCTGCCCTAAACATTCTTCGCCCAATCGCTGGAAACATCAACTCAATGGCACTGAATAAATGGAAGGACTTCCTCAATCAAGAAAGGATAAGATATGACCTCTCAACCGAAACATTAGTTTGCAGACCCCAAAGAGCCAAAATTCAAATTGAAAGATTCGACTGGATATCAACAATAAAAGAAAAAGATGGATACAAATTTACGTTAACTTGTATCACCGAAGTTAGAGCCTTAAAGGTGATCCCTCGTTATCTTAACCTGTTTCCTGACCGCCTAATCCGAGACACCTTCATGCGGCTTCACCTTAATGCTCTTCCAACACAGCAAATTCTTGGGGTACGAGCACAAAAAACTCTCCGAAATCAGACATGCAGGCACTGCAGGGAAGAAGACACTATTGAAAGTCTCTATCATCTATTAATGCAATGTCCGGCCTTGGCAGATGAACGCATTGCAGTTGGTAGGCTCTACATGAAATCCAACAAATCCATGGGCCCTGAGGAACGATGGGCACACATTTTATCTGGAAACAACAACTCATTGACAACTGCGGTTATTCGTTTCTGGCAAGCAATCCGGACACAATTAATGCCTGGTCATGGACAATTATCTCTCCTTGGATAATTCATGTTAAAATGTCAAATCTTTCTGTACGAACTTATGTAATGAGACTAAGACAAATGTAAGGTTTAAAGCTATAAACCATATGCATTTTAATAAAAAAACATATATATTAACTTTACTCAGGTACGTTTTTATTGCCAGAACTTTGATTAAACTTCTTTCTCATGTCTTTCGCTATAATCCTAACCCAGGTCGGGGATCCTTTGTTCGTCTTTTTGGCGGGCTTCTGCCCAGAAGCCCTCCTCTCTGCACCACAGAGTATGGGGTAGACAGGATGTGTGGGATGGGGAATAGGCACCCTGGACAGGGTTGCCTACGCAACCCAAGTCGCACTTTGCCCTGATAGGCTGGGGGGTTCTCCCGCCAAGAGAGCCACCCCACTGTGTGAGTGACAGCTAGGCTGTATGAATGGGGATCTTGCTGCATAAAAGCAGGGTCCTGAGGACTGGAGGACAAGACGTCGCCACTGGAAATAAGAAATCGAAGAAGAGAGAAGCTGAAGATATCTGCAACGACTGAACCACGACTGAACCACCGGTGAAGCCCTGCTGCAGATCCTCACCACTTTTCTCCAACGACTTGAGAAGAGCTTCCTCTGCAAGAGTCTTCTTCCCCTGAGCTAGTGGGGCCAACCAGTTCGCCAATCGCCTTCCCGGACATGCCTTGGTTGAATCGCCAGTGCCAAGCACTAGGAGACCTGATAGCCAGGCACCCGTCCACCCGGACCGCGATTTAATGGAGCGTACCTTTTATTCGTTGGGCAGCACCGCAGCTGGTTTCCTCCCTGGGCAGTGCAGTAACTCGAACCTTCCTCCACGACGAGAGTCTCTCTTCCTCTGCTGGATCCCCCAAACTGCAGGAACTATCACCACCGCAGGAGCCTCTTCCACTTTTAAGGTACATTGTTCCGCCAGGCCTCCCATTTCGTTGGGTACTGCTAAAGGTGTTTTAAATCCTTTACCTACCTACTGGGTCGGCAGCCCCATCCTCTAACATTGTCTTTCACCTTCTGCAACCACCTTTTCGAATCATTAAACAAAGACTTTACTGCAGCTACTAGAACATTTTGCTCCTGGGCACATTGCCCTGTACCACTGACTCTGGCACAGGCCTATTGACTCTGGCTAAATCTGTTACAACTGCCTTCTCTAGATTGCTTCTCACCTAGAAATGTGTTGGTGCATCTAACTCTTATAACCACCTTTTCCTTCCCTCTTTTTAAACTTGTGAAGTGCCATTTTGCTCGGTTTTCACCTCAGTATTACATATGCTAAAGTACTGCCTTGCCTAACTTGTTCACCATCTTCTTGGGAAGTGTTGCTGGTGTGTTAAAGAGTATAACCATGTATAACTTGTCCTTTCCCTCCCTTTTGAGAAAGTGCCATTTCTGCTTGGTTTTCACTGTGCCATTTTGCTCAGTTTTCACTCTTGCTCAAACGTGTCTACAATGTAAATAGGGAGTTGTGTATACTTTTCTTGACTGATTTAACTTGCTTTCATAACTGTGATTTGTGTGTGAACATCAGAGTGTGTAAAATAAATATATATATTCTTTTTGATACAAAGCTTTGGTCAGTGTTTCCTTGTTCCATAGTATTGTATTCCTATTGTGTAAACCCTGAATACTGCTCATCTCCCTCTTGAAAGAAGTCTGACTGCTTAGCCACAGCTACCAACTAAATCTTTGTAGTACAGACTGATACCAAAGGGGATTAATTGCATATACCTGTAGTCTTAATCTTCTGTAATGCTCCCTAAGGGAACTTCACAGGATTCTGCCTAACACTAAGCCACTGGCATTTTGTAGACAATCAAAGGTCTGTTATCTTTGACTGTGGGTCCACTAGTTCGTCAGGGACCTCTGTGGCCCCAAATCTAACTCCAGCGGGAGTGACTTCCTCTTCAGAGCAATGTTCCTCATAAATAGATGACATGGATGTAAAAAATGCATGTCTAGTTTGAGGGTGGAAAGCCTTTTTAGGCAAAGAAGGTGGAATTTGTCTAGGCATGGAAAATGGCGTTGACTTGGGTGTTGGTATTAGAGAAGGCCACGATAAAGGTGTCGAAGGAGTCGATATGGTAGACGCTGGCTTCAACAATGTCGAAGGAGGCTTCGATACAGCTACAGGTGTCGACGTCATTTTTGTCATCGTCTCGAAGCTATGGTCGTCGACGGTGTCGAGTCGAGTTTTGGTTTCGACTTCGATGTCGATTCCTTTAGCCCCGATTTATGCACTGGAGGATTAGATTTAGAGTGAGGCGTCGGGGAACTTTCCCATGAAGAGACTCTCACTCTCTTTCAACCATTGCGTGTTTGGATCTTGATTTTCCTCTGTCATTTTTAGAGTGAGTAGAGGCATGATCACCACGCGGCAACTTCGAGGGGGTCTGGGCCGCTTTCTCTAATATTTTCAGCATCGACGCACTGAAGGCCTCTCATTTTTGGGGGGAATCGTGATTAGAAGGGTAAGTTACTCCCCTCTCAGAAGAGAACGAGGAGGAAGAAGACCTATGACGTCGCTTTCTTGACTTTTTTGTCGAAGACGAGTAAGACTTCCTCGAGCGACTTTATGATCTCTACCACCTAGACTTGTGACGAGATTTTCTACCGGATTCATCCGAATCCTTTTGTCTTTACGAAGACTTATATTTCTCCTGCCCCAATGCCAGCTAACCTCTGCGTTCCCTGAGAGCCTTATTTGACATGGCCTGTCAACATATTCCTCATCTTTGAGAATCGTGTCCAGCTTCGGCTGCTTCAGAAAACTTTTTCAGCAGAGGGCGCCCTGCGGCGATGGCGTCGATGTCCCTCGGAGGCCTCTGTCAAGGGTGACATCATCAGGTGGTATAAGTAGCACACATGGCGCCCGTTGGCCACAGTTCTGTTTCCCTTCCAACCCCATCTCTTCGTGTTGGCTGTTAGTCAGCCTTGCGAGAACGAAAGATGCAACAGCATAGGAAATTCTACAGAGGGGTAGGATGGGAGGTTGATGAGGAATATGTTGGAGGAACATCCAGTCGAAAGAAAGTTACCAGTTGGTAAGTAACTTGTTCTTTGAATGGATTGTGTCCTCCAACGTATTCCTCATCTTTGATAGACTCCCAAAGCAGTACGTAGGATTGGAGGAGGGTGGAGAATTTAGAATGGACTATTTTTTATAAGGCAGAATAAAGCACTGCTTTACCAAAAAGTGACGTCCTGAGCGTGGGAAGCATCCAAGCAATAATGCTTGGGGAACGTATGCAACGATGACCATTTTGCAGCATCACAAATGGATCTAATGGGTACTCCCCTTTGCAGGACTAAGGAAGAGGCTAGGCCCCTGGTAGAATGAGCCTGCAAACCCTCTGGTGGGTCCTTGCCTGCCAATCTGTAACATTCTGAAATACCAAGGATGATCCACCTTGACAGTCTGTTTAGAAACAGCTTGTCCTAATTTTCGTCTAGTGTATCCGATAAAGAGTTGGTCGTCTACTCTCAATTTGGAGAACCTAGAAATATAAAAGCTTAGAGCACTTCTAGGGTCCAATCTATGAGGCCTCTCCTCCTCTTTACTGGGATGTGGCGGGGATAAAACACTGGCAGAACAATTTTTTGATTTAAATGGAAATCCGATACAACTTTAGGTCAGGAAGGAGGGTTTTACCCTCAACACTACCCTGTCCTTGTGGAATACGGTATAGGGTGGCCTGGAAGATAGTGCCTCCAACTCACTCACTCTACGTGCAGATGTTAGTGCAACCAAATATGGTTTTAAAGGTTCATAACCTCAATGAACATGTGTGCAAAGGTTCAAATGGGGCACACATTAGAAATTTGAGAACCAGGTTAAGGTCCCAAACAGGAACCTGAAAAGTAGAAGGCGGGAACACGTTTGTGAGCCTTTTTAGAAATTGAACTACCAAGGGAATTTTGAAGTAGGAGCATTCTTCCGAAGAGCGCTTGAATATGGAAAGCGCTGCCAGGTAACCTTTAATGGTCCCAATATTAAGACCTTTGTGTGCTAATGAGAAGAGAAAGGATAATGCATCCAGAGTTGAACATGGAAAAGGATCAACATTCTTTTCCCTGCACCAGTGGCAAAATGTATTCCAGCGGCAACGGTACAGAGATTTTGTTGCTCGCCTCCTTACCGAAAGCAACACCTCCATCACGTCATCTGGGAGGTCCCAATCCTTGTATCTCAACCTTTCAGAAACCATGTGTGAAGGTCGAGAGTGTTGACCTCTGGATGGAGAACCTGTCCCTCCCTTTGCGAGAGAAGATTCTCTCTTTGTGGAAGACGTATCGGAGGACAGATGGACATATACAGAAGGTTCTCCTGCCCCAATCTCGGGCAATTAAGATAATGCGGCTTCCAAACGGTCTCAACCTCCCGATTACTTGAGGAATGACGGGGATCGGTGGAAATGCGTATAGCAGTGGGAACTCCCAATCCACCGCGAACGAATCTCCTGGAGCTCCTATCGGAGGAAATTCCCTTGAGCAGTACCTTTCGCACTTCCGGTTGATTCCAGTCGCAAACAGGTCTACTTGAGGGGTTCCTGAGCTAGTTCCTACTCGTGGGAGACTGTGCTCTGCCTGCTCAGAGCGTCCGCCGTTGTGTTCTCCTCCCCGGCTAGGTGAACTGCTGATAGGGAGATTCCTTCTCGAATTGCCCATTACCAGAGCTGCATTGCCTTTCTGTACAGTGGTAGTGATCCTACGCCTCCTCTTTTGTTGAGGTAATGCATGGCCACTGTGTTGTCCGTCATTATCAGGATATTCTATCCCCATACAGAGGGCAGGAAGGCCTTCAGAGCAAGCCTGATTGCCCTCAGCTCCAAAAGGTTGATGTGTAGTTCGGCCACGGTCCGACGGTTAAGTATTTTTCCAGGTCATCAGAGGATGCCTGTGGCTGCATAAATTTAATTAAGGCGCCAAGAGTCTGTGGATTGGAATGGAGATGGCTATCGTTGGTACAAAGACAAATCCTTTATAAGTAGACCGCTCTCTATTTGCTAAAATACGTCAGTAGAACCATGTGCAATCATACTTAAAGTTAAAGGTGTTGGGCCAGTTATTGCTAGCAATTAATTATGTTTACAATACCAATGTTTAACCATGTACTGACGTCAGGACCTACTACAACGAATCCCAAGAGGTGTGTTTTAAATATGAGCTGAAGATAATAATGAAGATAAGCCTGACCAATGAAAAAGGAAGAATTGGGGAAAATGGGATTTTTTTTTAAAACATTTTTTTATTGATGTCTCGGCAGTTACAGTGGCACTCAATTAACACAGTATACGGTCGTATATACAACAACATCATCATCAAACTTTTAACAATCTACCAGTTACATGGTTGTTTCATTTTCTGAAAGCATATCACTTAGGTATGCCCTGAAGGGGCCCCAGATGTCCTTTGACCGGCTCCTGCTTAGTTGAGTCAGCACATACTGCTCCTCGCACTCATTAATATAGGTTAACTCACGTAGGAAAGTGCCCATGGTGGGGGTGTTCGGGCTCTTCCATGCTTTCAATATACATCTCTTGGCAATGACGCATGACACATTAAACAGCCTTCTGATTTTCTCGGAACATTTACCAATATCACCAAACAGATATTTTTGTGGGGTCAAGTGCGGGGGATCTGTGTGATTTTAGTTAGCATGGCTGCAACCCTCTCCCAGAACCGTGCCACAACCGGACACTCCCAGTACATATGATAGGATCCCGCTAACGGAGATCCACATTTGGGGCAATTGCCTGGATCATCAGGCGTGAATGTAGCGATTCTGGCAGGGGTATAGTACAGTCTGTTTAGGATTTTGAACTGTATTTGGCGCAATCCCACATTAAGGGACACCCTCTTCGTGAGTGTGCAGTATCTTACCCACTTGTCATCGGGTATTGGCATTTTCATGTCTGCTTCCCATTTCTCCTTCACTTGGTTGGTCGTAGAGGTGTGGGTCTGCATTGTCTTATACAGTTTGGAGATTCCCAGTCCACCCTGTGTTGTGACTAGCTGTCTGCATGGGTGGGATGGGGTTTTGTCAGGAAAGGATGGCCAACATGCTTGATATGCAGATCTCATTCGGTAGTACTGTAGTGTCCGGAGTGGCCCACCTCCCATTCCCCTCGTGAACACCGCCAGGGTCACAAACTTCCCCTCTATGTACATGTCTTCCACCTTCATCTCTGTGTTAGGGTCCCAAGTCTCCAGTATAATGGTGTCAAATGTGGGGGGAAGGCTGGGGTATTTCCATAGGGGGATTTCGGGGTTATATGGGATCTCCATTTTCAGTTTTTTATATATAGCCCCCCAGGCTCTTACGGTGCAGCTCACAAGGTCAAATCCACAAGAGTCCTTATGTCTTGTGTCGAAGATGACCGATCTAATGTCGGTGGGCATCGTGGTGTATTCTTCTATTCGCGTGTGAGGTGAGTTGTCCACTTCATTGTACCAGAACTTTGCAAACTGTGCTTGCGCCACCGTATAATAAAGCTCAAAGTCTGGTGCAGCTATTCCCCCCGTTTCGTATGGTTCTGTCACTTTTTCCCAGCTGATCCTAGCCGTCTTTCCGTTCCAAAGAAACAACACCGCCATGGATCGAAGCCTGGAAAAGAATTCCCTCCCCAGCCATATAGGGATATTTACAAATAGGTATAGTAATTTTGGAAGTACAATCATTTTGAGAATGGCGATTCTATCGTGTAATGAAATTGGGAGGGAGGTGCCTCCAGACCTGTAGTTTAGTGTTTAGTGTGTGTAGCACCTGATCATGATTATCAGTGCATAGGGTCAGTCTACTGCTAGAGACCAGCACCCCAAGGTATCTGATGTGGCGTTCCGACCACTTGAGGCCGCACGTTTGAGCCGGGCATTTTGTGGAGGGGGTGAGCGGGAACATTTCTGATTTGGCATTATTTACCGTGTATCCCGAGTACTCTGCAAATTCGTTGATGTCTGCCATGATGGGGACAATGTTTTTGTCTGGTTCACGGACATATAGCAGCGTATCGTCCACGTATGATATTATTTGGGTGGCTCCTTTCAGCGTTATGCCCTTGTTGTTATGTCTTGACCGTATCGCCGCCGCCATGGGCTCAATTGTTAAGGCAAAGAGGATAGGGGAGAAGGGGCATCCCTGCCTGGTACCCCTGCCCAGCTCGAACAACTCAGATACAGTTCTGTTCGTGCACACTTTCCCACTAGGGGCTGTGTAAAGCAGTTTGACATATTGAATAAAATAAGGGCCCACCCCAAACGCCTCCAACACCAGAAAGAGGTACTCCCAGGAGACCGAGTCAAACCCTTTCTCGGCATCAAGGGACACCGCCACTGCTTGCTTGTTTGGATTGATTTGTGACATTATGCTGAATAACTTGAGCAGGTTCAGGGCAGTGGATTTTTGGGGAATGAACCCGCTTTGATCGGTATGCACCAGCGTTAGGGGTAGCATGCGGTTTGCCAGTACTTTTGTAAAAATGTTGGCATCTACATTTATCAGGGACAGGGGTCTATAGGATGACATATTCTGTGGCGGGCGTCGGGGTTTGGGCAACACTGTAATTATGGCGTTGCGCATTGTCTGTGGCAATGTTTGTTTACCCAGAGCCTCTCCCCACACCTCCAGCAACACAGGGACCAATTCTTCCCGGAATTCCTTATAAAATTCCACTCCCAGGCCATCCGAGCCCAGTGCTTTGCCAGACACGAGCCCCTTGATTGTCTCGGTGAGCTCCTCAGCCGTGACAGGTTGCTCCAATATTAGTTTATTTTCTTCTGTAAGTTTAGGGAGGTCTAGTGTAGCAAGGTAGTTTTTGATCTCATCAGGGGATTTCCTATCTTTATTCGCGTACAGCTTTTTGTAAAAATCAACAAATTCATTGTTTATTCCCTGCTCGCTTGTTATTGTCACGTTTTGTGTCGTGTGGATTGATGCAATCGGGGTCATTTATTTTTCACGCTTAACCAAATCGGCCAACATTTTCCCTGCTTTATTCCTCTCCCCGTATCTGCGAGCCCGGGCAGGGGCTGCTATATATTGTACTTCCCTTACTGCCAGTCGATCAAAGTCCCTAAGAGACTTGTGTATTTCAGCCAACGTGTCTCCACCGTGCGTCCGGCCGTAAGTACATTCAGTTCCCTCTCCACCTTCTCCAGTTCCCGACGTGCTTCCCTTAGGAGGCCCGTGGTTTTAGATATCAGAGCCCCTCTCGCCCAGACTTTAAATGCTTTCCAAACTGACGAGATGTGGTCAACAGACCCAATGTTATCTGCAAAGAAGTTGGCAATTTCAGTGTGTAAGATTTCAACAACATTCGGGTCTTTTAGTATATCTTTAGGCATCCTCCATCTCCTAGTCGTCCTAGGGGCATCTCCCAGAGTCATTTCCAGTGTCACCGGGGAGTGATCAGATAATGTGCGGGGAAGGATTTCGCAATTCTGAAGGGCGTGTGCTGTGTTTGAGGATATGAACCAATAGTCTATACGTGACTCGCTGTCATGTATGGAAGAATAAAACGTGTACCGCTTACTTGTTGGGTGTAGCATTCTCCAGGCATCCAGCATAGACAGTTGCTGGATGATCTGCCTCAAAGCTAGTGCCGCCCTAGAAGGCGACCTGGTTACCTTGGCGGATCTATCCAGAGTCTGGTATAGCACCACACTGAAGTCCCCTCCCCATAGTACAGTAGCCGCTTCGTGTTTAATAAGGATCTCAAGTATGTAAGTAGAAGTCGGGGTCGTCCAGATTGGGACCATAGGTATTCATCAGGGTTATGTGTTTCCCCGCTATTTCCCCCCAGACCAACACATATCTGCCCATCGAGTCCGTCAGGTGACCCTTAGCGATAAAGCCCAGTGAGTTGTGTATAAGAGTGCATACCCCTCTGGACTGCGATGAATAGTTCTTATAGAAGCGCTGTTTGCCCCATTTTGCCAGTATTTTCTCGTTGACCGAGCCCTGTGCATGTGTTTCTTGCAGCATTAAAATGTGAGGCCCATGCCTGGTGGCATAATTACCGACCTTCCTTGCCTTCATTGGATTATTTAGGCCTCGGACATTCCATGACATTAGCTTTATCTTTAACCCGTCACCCATTTTCTATGCATACACATTGTATAGTACCATAACAACCATGAATGTACGAGTAACCAGAACTTGAGTAGCACCAGTGCCTGCGAGACCTTATTTCAACAAACCTACAAACTTCAACAATGCAAACTCTCCTCCCAGACTTAAACTCATCCGGGTGGTTATAACAACACAAAACTTCCCCATTCATCCTGTCCCCCCTCCGCCCACATCATCTGCCCCAACTTGACGATGGACCCAAATAACTGCTTGGAACATTCCTGAGGGTGCTTCGTTGCCGTCCCGAGGCCAGCCATCTGGTCGCCCACGTGGGAGACTCTATGGCTCGATACCAACAGATCTTGGTCCAGTTCAGCTGTGTTGACTTTGCGAAAAGAAAAGCATATTTCTGCTGCAGAGGAGGCGCAGTTTCATCGTCTATCGGATCTCCTCTGCCTTCGCCCGGATTAGGTCTCACATTTGGATCCCTCATGCGATCCCTGGGGGGCAGCGGGATGGAGGCCTCCACATATGCCATTGCCTCTGCAGGACTTCCAAAGAAATGGGCTCTACCTCCATGCTGGATTCTCATTTTTGCAGGAAAAATTAAAGCATAGGGTATATTGCGGAGTCCTAATTGTTTGACCATCTCATAGGATCTGCGTTGTGTTTGTATGTTCGCCGAGAAGTCTGGATATATATGGATTCTGTTTTCTTCATGGTGCAGCGTACCTTTTTCTCTGGACAGGCGGAGTATCGTGTCTCTATCTCTATAATTCAGAAGGCGTGCAATGATGGTACCGGGTGGAGCGCCCAGCTTTGGGGGTGGTGCAAGGGTGCGGTGAGCTCTTTCAACGAGGAAATGGTTTGAAAGGGATTCTTCCCCCAATACGGATTTCAGCAGCTCTTCCACCTGTCTTTCCATGGAGTCTTTGCCAAACGTCTCCGCCACCCCAACAATGCGGATGTTATTTCTGCGGGATCTGGATTCGAGATCCTCGCACTTGCTCCGAGTCTTGCATAGCTCAGTCTGGAGTAGGGCTATGTCACGGCCATGTTGCGAGAGCGCATCTTCATTTGAGCCTATCCTGTTTTCTGCTTCAGAGATGCGTGCGCTTTCCTTTTCCACTCGCGCCTTCAGGGATCCAATCGTCGCCACTATGACATCCAACTGTACGTTGACGGCCAGGAACCCGTTCTGCACAATAGTTGCCAGGCGATCCAAGGGGTCTGTATCTCAGCTTTCGGGTGTTTGTGTTGGCCCTCCTGATGTTGTCTGTGGCGAGCTGGCAAAGGAATCCATTGGGCCGGCCTTTCTTCCCCCTGTGGCCTTCTTCTCAGTGCGGCCCATTAGGCAAAGTGACCACCTGCAGAGTGGATTGTGCTATTCCACGTAAATATAACTGCTGTCCCTGCGACCAGTTACTGCCCACAGCGGCTATGATGGAGGTTGCCAATGCAGCCCTTGCCCTGTTTCCTCGGCCGGGGTGTGCTGCAGTGCAGGTGGGAAACTGAGCCCTTTGTCGCTCCAGGTGCAAGTTCTTCACTTCAGAGGCTTAATTGCGAAACTCCCACAGCTCCGGCGTGAACACGGATAGTGGTCGCAGGGTATGCCGTCAATATGATCACTATGTAATTCCCTGCAACCATTAGTGATATGGCGGCCCGGTGATCGCTCCGGCCTGTTTCCTCGCTTCACCACGCTTTCCCTGTGATCCTGGAGTTGTGTCTCTTCACAGTTGCCAGCCTATCTTCAATGTCTCCCCACCAATCGTGCCCCCAGCTCTCAACACTTATATGCCTGAATTTCTAGTGACCGATGAAGGAGTTCGGCGGGTGTGGAGGCAGGTATTCCAGCAACTCATGTCTATTTGCAGTAAGCAGGGCATGCCACAGTGCATCTGAGGGATCCAGTACTGATTCGTCTAATGTTTGTTTCCCTGTTGCAAGAATTGCTGCATTACATTTGCCTTCGTTCACAAGTGGACATTGGGCGTGTTAAGCGGGCAAATATTGCACCCTGCAGCCAGCCACACACCCCGCCTCTCCTTTCGAACCGCCGTTATCGCCAGGAGGCCCGGTCTCGTTATTGTGCTTGCTCCTCGTTCTCAGGTGATCCAGGCAATGCCCTCTCACGCTGCGTGCCCCTCATCTTCCACAACGTCCAGTGGCAGCCGCTTTATTTCGATAGTTAGTTGCCCGATGTCACAGGGCCCCCAGCGCACACCACCTCCCCTGGCGGCCCACTTACTTCACCAGCATACCTCCGCTGAGCTTCGGCCGCGGGTGGGGTCCGGGGCCCGCACTGCAGTCACGGCCTGTCTCCGGGCACTCGATGCGAGTCCTCCAGGACCCAGTGCAAGGGGAGCCGCTTCAGGCTCTTGTTCGGGTGAGGGAAAGGGAGCCGGAGCGCCGCCGCCCCCAGGCAGCGCCTGTATGTTAGTGGGCCGCACCTCCCCCTCTGGGCTTGCGCAGAAATGGCGTGGAGCCTTGAGGCAGCCGTGCCGCAGCTCCGCAGACGCCGCAGCCTCACCAGCCCATATCTTTGCAATCCCGGTGTCAGCGAGTTTAGTTTTTCCAGGGGCTCTTCCCCAGGTCCTCCGCCACAGTCTTTTGTGAATTTTAGTCGAGCAGCTGATGACTGGAAGGATATTCGGGGTAACAGGATTTCACACGAGCCGGAGCTCTCCACCTAGGCGGCCATTTTCGACATGCGCAACAGTGCCCCGGGAAAGATGGGATTTATTTGAAGAGGTTTTGTCCAATCATATTTGGGGGGTGGAGGGTAATAAATGTATCTGGGAGTGTTTAAAATTGTTGCAAAAAGTATATAAACTGCCAACTGATATATTGTTGAGACCTGGGTTAGTTTGGTCCTGCAACACCATTTAACCGCTCCCCGGAGCTTTTGTACAAACTTGCTTTATGTACAACCGTGTACTTGCTTCTTAAGTGGTGGGCCTGTCTTGAGTGAAGGTGATTAAAGGTCCACCCCTACAAAAGTGTGAGATTGCGAAGGGTGAGCTTCGTCATCACTGCCTATCACTGAAACACTGCCACTAAATCAGCAGAGTTCTAGAAGTATGTGGATTACATTTCAGCTGGTCAGTCCGACCTTATCAACAAGATTAGAATACATCTACCTAAAAATTATTCCAACATCTGGCTCTTGAGGAAAAGAAAGAGGGTTACCAAAGTATTTGGCGAAGTTCCTGGGCAGATTTCACAGCAACCAATTCTTTTGGATTAGACTGAATGTGTTACCAACGAACACAAGATCGCCACTTAACGCTCCGAAAGTCAATCAATGTTCCTTTTGTGCGGAGGTGGGCCCAGTTGAAACCTTAAAGCATCTTTTGATGTTTTGCACATGACTGACCTCGGAGAGAATTAAACAATTTGGACCGTTGCTAAAGGATATGCCATCACTGCGTGCAGAGGGCTGGTCGGTGCTCCTCCTGAACGTGGTAAAGGTTCCACTGGTAATAGCCACAGTGCCATTTATGACTAGGATCCTTCCATAGGTAAAACACAAGGGCCAACCCGGGGCCCACGGGTGATGCCTGTTGGCTATTTGTTTTTCTCCTTTCCTGTCAGAGACATGGTTTGGAGGACATCTGAAAAGTTGTTTTAACCTTTTGCAAAATGTGTAAATCGATTAATGCAAATAAATAAAAATAAAAATTCAGGAGGCAACAAACATTTCCAATTTAGCACAGTTTGCTGGAAGTCAGAAATAAAAACATATTAAATGCCCTGGTCTTCGTGGCAGAATACAAAACAAGTCCTACTGAATCCACTATCAAACTAATTTGATGGGATTGTAAATTAACCAGATGTGTTTTGGAAAATACTAGTAATTCTGTGAGAGAATACCGTTTTACTAGAAAATGAATCACAGTCATGCTCAAAGCACCTTGATATCAAAGTGTATTAAAAAAATGTCAATAAAGTAAAACCACACAATTAAGTAATCATGTTTAATCCATTGAGGGCTATTAGGGCACCCTAACACATGGGGTTTTGTGTTGCCACAAGTCCTGTGTATCTCGAGTAAAAACATTTTTATGACCTGGCACGTTGGTGCCCTGTGAAGGCAGGCATTCAAAATGTTATCCTATCAAAAGGTGTTTAAAAAGTTAGTTGGCTATACTGTGGTAAATCAGAATCAGGCAGCAAACAAGAACTCATGGTGAAATAGGTCAGCGGTTTGAGCGCCCCCTGCTGCCATCTGTGTTTGTGCTGCAGGTAGCAGGTTCGAATCCCGTCAAAGCCAACTCAGCCTTTCATCCTTCTGAGGTGATAAATGAGTACCAACTTTGGTTGGGTGATATTGCATGTAAATATGTTATATGTAAAGGGTATCTGGTCAATCCATCGAACACCAAAGCATCTAATACCAAACCATCAAATTATATGCAACGAAATTCCATTCCATCGAATCGCCATTTAGTTGTATTTAATTCGATGGATCTATCGAAATGAATGGGGTTAGGGTTGGGGCTACGGTAATATTAGGGGTTAGATTAGGGTTAGGGTTGGGGCTAGGGTGGGTTATAATAAGGGTTACATTAGGGTTAGGATCGGGGCTAGGATTAGATTAAGGGATACATTAGGGTTAGGGTTGGGGCTAGTGTTAGATTAAGGGTTACATTAGGGTTAGGGTTGGGGCTAGGGTTAGATTAAGGGTTACATTAGGGTTAGGGTTGGGGCTGGGGCTAGGGTTAGGGTTAGATTAAGGGTTACATTAGGGTTAGGGTTATGGTTAGGGGCTAAGGTTACGATTGGAGCTAGGGTTAGGGTTGGGGCTAGGGTTAGATTAAGGGTTACATTAGGGTTAGGGTTGGGGCTGGGGTTAGGGCTAGGGTTAGATTAAGGGTTACGTTAGAGTTAGGGGGCGGTGGGCAGGATCCCCCCCCCCCCAATATACAAAAATAAAGTAAAAATCCAAACGTTACAAGGAGCTGGCCAGTGCAGAAATTTCAACACTGGACAGCTCGATGTAACGTTTTAAAAGTTACAAAAAAAAAACATTCAAATGCTATCTTTTACATGTAAAAGGTGCATTTCCATTGAAACCAGTCAATTTATATTTCGACTGTTGATGCTTTGGCTTATGATGCATTTTTTTAGATGCTTTGGTATGTCGTTCCTTTTTTTTCGACAGAAAGGCTATAAACCATGTAAAGCTCTTTGGCGAAAGCACTTTATAAATAACACATCAATATCATTTTAAGTCTTTTATTCTTTCTCAGATTGAACATAACGCCCTAACCTTCCCCTAAAGGTATGACTATGTCCTACTCTAAACAGAAATAATGTAAAAAGAGTGCTTGTCAGGATGTCAAAAGGTCCAAACATAAACAAAGACCTCTGTCCAGAATCCTACGCTATCCTAGTTATTTCCCTATCACTGAAAAGAAAAAACAGAAAAACGAACCAAGACATAGTTTGGGGATTGCCCAATGAAAGGGATGGCTTCTGACTCCCACCCAGTGACCCAAATGAGGGGGAGCTTTAGGGAGCATCCCTCCTTCACTTTCTTTTTCTAGCTGCACCCTTCCTATGTTTTTATTTTTAAAAGAAACCGTTCCGGAAAGGAACCTACTCTTGCTTTCTAAGGTGCTGCAGCGACAGTGCCTGCGCATTGTGCAGTGGAAGGCACAGTAAATGTATGTTGCCTCATAATGCACGAGATGGGACTGAGCCAATTACTCATTGAGGAGAGTGCGCCATGTAATACATAGGCAAGTCACAGTACCAGGCAGGTTCACTGACCTTTTCTGTCTGTCAATCAGAATGCTGTGTTTCCGTTACTTTGTTCCGTCATGCACTAGGCAGTGTTGTGAATCAGCTCGAGACAAGTAGGACAAGTATGTCTTATGTATTTTTACAGTATATGTAGTCGAAGAGGCATTGTTTTTTAATTTACCTTGAAACATGTTTCGTTTTGACAAACTCTTGCCCACAACTTGTATTAGACTGCTGTGTGTCACCCTACCAATTGGCATATCTGGGATGTTTTGCGGAAGATCTTTCATATGAACAAATATCAGTGAAGTGAACACAAAAACCCCCCGAGCACGCATCCCGACCTGGAAGCTAAGAAGCAAATCCCTTAGAGATGCTAGGTTCCGAGAACAGTTGAGAGAGGGGGTGAAGGACAACTTTAAAAACAATACAGGAAGTGTCGATTCAGCAGAACATTGTGGAAAGCTTTCAAGGTAGTGATTAGAGGGACAGTGATAGCTAAGGCAAAAGGAATGCAAGCTGTGATAGACAACGATTTAGGTAAAGCTGAAACGAGGCTAGAGGCCATGGACGGCTCAGGGGACTTGCCCAGCGATAGAGCCCAAGAAGTAGCCCATCTACAGCAGAAATGTTTGGCACATTGGGAAAGATTAGGCAAGCTGAACTACAAGAAATATGTAGAGAGACAACACGCTGAAGGTGATAAGCCTAAGTCGCCTGCTAGCCTGGCAATACAGAAGCTAGTACAAACGAGAGTTCATACAGGAGATCGTGCAAAGGGATGGGGCGGTGCGTAACGCAAGAAAGTATTAATGAGTGCTTTTATGATTATTATAAGGAATTATATACAGAGACGACAAGAGCACATCCATCAGAAATAGACGAGGCCCTGACACAGATAGATCTCCCCAAGTTAGATGCACAGACAGTCGATAGGCTTGAGGCCCCCATAACCATAGAAGAGCTGGGAACCACCATAATAGAGTTGCTGATGGGTAAAGTCCCATGGGGGGGACAGATTGCCCAGTATATTCTATAAGGAATTCATAGCGGACTTGTCAGCCCCGTTGCAAGCCATGTTGAACAAAGCGCAGGACACAGGTGCACTGAGAGTGTATTATTGATCCTCTATTAAAGCCAATAAGCCCGAAACTGACTTCAGATCGTATAAACCCCTCTAGTTGCTCAATCAGGACGGGAAAATCCTTACAGCATTAATGCCCAACAGGCTTAAGCCAGTAATATCTAAACTTATACACCCAGACCAGACAGGATATGTGCCAGGCAGGAATATTACGTGTAACCTGAGGAGACTACACCATGTCATAGATAGCACCCACGGAAGCACACATTGATATGCAGTAGCCTCGCTGGATGTGGTAAAAGCATTCGACTCGGTTAGATGGCCATGGCTAACAGCGGTGCTGCGCTGCTTCAGCATGGTCCCAACTTGCATAAAATGGGTACGGCTGCTGTATAGCAGCCCACTGGCGAGAGTCAGGACAGGAGCCCACATTTCGAATCAGTGGCAGTTGGAGAAAGGCACCAGACAGTGCTGCCTGTGGTCTCCTATGCTGTTCATACTGGCCTTGGAACCGCTGGCAGTGTACCTTTGGAAGGAATATCACGAAGCAGGCATAGTTATACAGGGCAACGTTAATTTAATTTCTCTATATGCAGATATGCTTTTGTACTTACAACACCCAGAAAGCCACTCAGAGTATATTTTGGACATGTTTGAGCACTACGCAGACCTATCAGGCATTACGATTAATGCACAGAAATCATGCTTGTTCCCTCTTGCAACATACAAGGGAACTTCTATTAGTGCATTTCCTACGCTACCAGTGAAGTGGGAGGTCAACTCAGTCAGGTACCTCGGAGTAGATATCTTTCACAACCCCAAGACAAAATATTTACAGAACACACTAAAGGCGGTGGATAAAATGGAAAAGTCCATGGCTTTCTGGGTCAGATTGCCCCTCTCATTGATGGGGAGAGCAGCATCATCAACAATGGTAGTGCTCCTGAGGCTTCTTAATTTCTTTACTGATATTCCGTAGAACATCCCTAAAGGCTTCTTTAATAGGCTTGACAGTATACGTCGAGGCTTTCTATGGCACAATACAAGGTGCAGAGTAACACTAGCTAAATTACAGAGACCGTAGGAGTAAGGTGGCATAAAGGTACCCAATTTCGAGGCATATTTCGTGGCGACCCAGCTGCAATTCATTACGAATTGGCTATCGGATGAGCAGTCCCAAGACACCTTGATGCTGCAGCCCTTATGCGCCCCATTTTATTTGAGGGAGGTGATATGGATGGTTGCATTGTGCACCCAGAGGTCCCCGCTGTTGCTGAAGCTGGGTAGGATGATTTGGCTCAGGGCCTGTCGCTTTTTAGAGAAACAGTCACCTTATCCCCCCCCCCAGGTCCCATTGTTGACTCTGAAGAATGAGGACCCACAATTTAGACTAAATGTGAGGAAGTACTGGGGACCCATGGGAGTGGTGACGGTAGAAGACTTATTACGTGAAGGCAGGCCAATTAACTTTAGCATACTCACCTCAGATATAGGCATACACGAAGGACAACACAACGCAGGCTGAACTCCTCACTGGATTAAAGCAGAAGTGGCCGGGTACAGATGGGGAGTTGCATGAAGATGTCACTATAGAAAGACTATGATATTTTGGAGGGTGGACATGCAGTGTCTAGGATATATGAGTTACTAATGTTACAGAGTGGGGACATTCTGAGACAGACCAGGTGCAGCTGGGAGGCAGAATTGCAAGAGCAACTAACAGACGCACTCTGGAGTAGGGCACTTGCCTATCATAAAAAGGTGTCTAGAAACGCAAAGCTACAATTAATACAGTTGTATATAACTCATAGGGCAAACCTAACCGCAAAGAGGATTGCCAATCTTTTTATTGCAATTGGTTTAGTTCAACCTTTACAAATACACAAAAGTAAAAGAATCAGAACAAATATAAAAACACAATCATATTTTAAAAAACAGTCATTTTAAAAGGGAAAAAAGGAGAAAGACTCACTTAACCATCATAAGCGGAATAATAAGAACAATGATAATATTAAAAATTCTAACCAAGGCATTGAGGCAATAATACAGTACCAATTAAATGTATAATTCAATCAGTGCATTCAACCTATCATAAGGGAAAAGAACTTAAGGAACCAGTAGATTGAAGACCAAGTAGTACAAATAAAGCAAATAGTATAGCTTGGCCCCTACCAAACCTAAAGTGAGGAGGGGATAAAATATATCAACAATTAAACTATGATGTCTTAGAGCATTTTAAGTTCCATGTACACAGTTTATCATTTAGGTCATTATGTCAACATATTTACAGGGCTAGGATTACAAACTAGTCAAGCAGACCAACAGTTAGTCCTTCGCAGGTCCTCACAGATGCCCTCTATAACACAGAGTTTACAAATTCAGACTTTTAATAAAGCCAGATAGAGCCAGACCCTCATGTACACTAAAAATAATGAGTCATCGCTGCCAGGCCTCCTCTTCATTGAAGGGTTTACATCAAGCGGTGCAAGAAATTTAGCTCTAAGGCCCTGTAGAGGGGCACATTCCAGAACCAGGTGCCGTAGAGTCTCTAACTTCCCCATACAGAACCGTCAACTAGAGCCATTATTTGTTATTTGCAACCTCCTTAGTTGGAGTTCCCTAGTAGGTAAGACGTTCCATCGTGCCCCAAGTAGGATTCCCCAGTAGAATTTATTCTGGAATTGAGCCAGAATCTTACATAAAGAGCCTCTACATCTACATTCATACACCAGATGGTTCAGAGAAGGATAGCAATGGAAATCATCAGTAGTCTGGATGCAGTGAAAATCAAGTAGGGCCTTTTTGGCCTTCATAGGATTACAGACCAAGGTATCCAGATACACACAAATGTCACATAGAATGAGCTCTCACAGTAGAGTAAGTCACGTTTCTCCCCATTAGTTGGTACAAAGAGTCATGGATAGGAGCCATAATTTTTGAGAATAAAGACAGACAGGCCCATTGTACGCTTACCCAAAGGGATGCGACACATAATTCATATCGTATTGCTGGTAACATGACTGCATTAGGGAAACTGAGGATTCTTCATCACATTCTGCCCTCGATTTTGTGCAAGGTTTTATGCATTTTGTCCGATTTTAATTGCCAATTTCAGCAAGGCAACAGAACAAACCTGCCTGAAATGTGGGTTGATTAATGCAGACCTGGTGCACATGTTCTGGGCTTGCTAGGAGATTCGCCAATACTGGGAAGAAATAGCACAGGCCTTGGCCAAGGCAGGTATAACGTTGGACACGAGTACTCCGGTGGCCTGCATGCTTGGCATTTCTGCACAACCAAAATAGGCAAGACATTAAGTTGAAAGACTTAGCATGCATCCTGGCAAAACAGAGAATAGCAATGAGGTGAAAAGCGCCTAGGAGACCAGAAGTGCGCCTATGGTGAGGCGACCTCCAAAAATTGATGCTTGCAGAAACCTCAGTAAGGGAGGAAGCAGCCCGCCGAGACCAAGGAGAATCAATTATTGACCTCGACTCCAGGAAACATATGGTGCAGGAATTGATAGCTCTAGCGTATAGCGATACTTGAATAGTAATGACCATCCTGTACATTCAGTAGCAAATGCATATATCTAATGTTGATCTAAGATGTTAGCACAATGTTAGTGGAATAGGGTGGGTTGAGGGTGGGGGTGGGCAGAGGGGAGTTGGGTGGTGTGGAACATACAGACACAATTGACTAGACAATTTTGTGCAATGTATATGGGAGTCTGTAAGTTATGTTAAAAATCATCAATAAAAAAACGTTTAAAACGTTTGATCAAGCCTGTTATCTATGTAGCAATACCACAAGTGAGTTTTGTGTGTGCAAAGTGGGACATGAAACACTTACAGGAATTTCTAATTTTGGCAGAAGATGCACAGTGAGATAAAATGATGTCCCCATAATCACACTATTTAGTTAAATGGTGAAGCTGTATTTGAGACCAACCCACACGTTAGGCACTTGACCACATACCTTCAAAGTTCCATTTGGTAGAAATGTGTAGTTTATATTTCAAGAATAATGAAATTGTAGAGTTATGGTCCCATATTGAACATACGCTTACATGCACCAAAATGCAACATAGCACTAGGCTAAATAGAGGCCTTTGAATTTTGCAAATGTACTTCCAATCTACCACCAGGTCAAGACAAACGATGCTGGTCCTTAACAGCATGAGAGCAAGAAAGAAAAAATTAAAATCTGCAAGAAATAAAGGAAGTATCACCTATAGAGATCCTGAACAAAAGGAAGGCCCTCCAAGCAGCCAAAGCGCCTGCAAAGGAGAAAGGCCTACAAGTTTACTTGAACAGGGCTTCAGCCCTAAAGATGTCATTGCCTGAAGGAGAGAAAACGACCATTGATGCACTGAAGCACTGATAGATTCTGGGCCAACATCGTGGCCTGGGAACACTGCTGTGAGGTACGGGTTTATTGGGTTTTACACCCCACCCCTTCATACTCCCTCGTTACTCATTTATTCCTCTGGTTGTCTGCCTATGGTTTTTACGTTTTGTTTTATTCACCGTTATTTTGTTTACTAATTTACCTGGGTTTATGGTGCTGACATCACCCGACCATCAACGGCCAACGTTTGAATTAAGTGGGCTTGCGCCTTGCCTGACTGTCCATAAGATCTTCTGGTTACAGGGGCACGACGTCCATTGTTGTTCCATTCGTAATATGGTCAGTGAGCGATGCATTATCAATATCGGAGTAAAGGACTCTTAGTTGGCATACGTTACGTTTGCGCTGTACAGCTGCGTAACATGAATGTGTTACACGGATATCCCATGAATGAAATGAACCCCCCCTTCAGCAGGCATCAAATAAAGCTGTTTATGTTTGCTGGAAAATGCTTCTTCGATAATGTGAGCAGCGCAGCAGTACCAGGAGCTCGATGAGCTGCTTATTGGGACAGCAGGATCCACAGTCGGAAGGCAAAGAAACCTATCATCTTCGACAATGTGATTTACGGGTTCAATGCTAAAGCGGCATGAGCACGGGCAGCCTAACGCTTTCCTTGCTGGTTTTACAGATAACAACGCTGAAGGAGCAGAAAACGTATAGGCTTATGCAGTCTTCACTTTGACTGTTATTATTAATGCTACGAGATATTAACACTGTTGTTCGCTTCAGAATATAATGGATATTTTGTAATACCTGTACAAGCATGTATTTAAATATTGCAACATTTATGAGAAAAGGTTATTGTTAATGTTTTTAAGACTATTTGAAATATGGTGGCTTGTTCGTACTTGGTCAGAAGGTACTTTCTATGCCGCGCTGGATTACTTTTGGTCCAGGGCTTCTTAGTTGCTGCAGCTTTAATGGGAAACAGGCATTATTATTAAATGTAAATCTTGTGTGTTTTTTAAAACAATATTTAAGTACTACTTGGGATGTGGTGGTTTGGTTGTACTAGGTTAACAGGAATTTATGCATTAACCAATTTTTCTTGCCAGTCTTCTATGCCATGAAGGGTTAGTCACTGCGACTGAATGAATAAAAGGGACACGCTAGCACTTAGGGTTAGTTAACTAAAGTACAGTGTGGTTTTTAAAGAATAGTTAAAAAACATAGTAGGTGGTCACCGCTAATTGAATGATAAAATCAGTTTGATGGGGTAATGGTTAGAGCTAAAGTCTTTAGGACTCTGTGGTTTTCGAAATAATGTTTGACCACTATTTGGGATGTGGTGGCTTATATGCCACACAGGGTCACTCAATGCATGCATTGAATACATATAACTACTGAGTGGTTTTTAAAAAGAGTTAAGAACATAGCAGGTGGTCATAGATAATTGTAGGCTAAAAACTAGTTGATAGAGTAACGGCTCATTACAGCTTGTGTTTGTCACAAATATGGAAATGCTAATATCTTGAGTTTTTCACATTACAGAACAGCACACATTATACTGTAGTCTTGAAGTACCATAGAGTATTAGGGAGGTAGCGATGAATCATAACTGCTTTGCGAGTCTACTACTTAGAGTGAGCCAGGGGATGAAAGATGACGCTTGGGAAACGAGAGGAGGACTATGGAATGGCGGGAGATCGGCAGAGGGAATATTGTTATTATTAGTTATTATAGGCTAAGGATTCGGATGAAGTGTTCTGTATATAGGGAGGGGGTGGGAGGTAGAGGTTTTTGTGTAATGTTCTTTTTCCACAGGCGGACGCCTCCTCAGTCCAATGTTACCCCAAGAGGGTGTGATACAATTCTTTCAATTTGTACAGTGTTGGTATCCTCCGAGAATCACCCCACGTTAGAGGAAACAAATATGGCTAGAATTCAGAATGAATTACGATTTATCTCCTGGAATCTCAAAAGAATAAATAGCCCTCTGAAGAGGAAACAGATTCTCAGTCACTTGAATAGCCTAAAGGCTGACGTGTCCCTGCTGCAGGAGACGCACGCAACACCAGAGCAGACAGATACATTACGAAAAGGATGGGTTGGAAAGGTATATGGCTCTTCCTTTAATTCACGTTCCCGTGGGGGTAGCGATTCTGATAAATCTCGCAATTCAGGTGCAGATGCAACACTCAGATAAAGAGGGCAGACTAGTAATTCTCTCACTAAATATTCAAGGTGAAGTTTTGACTTTATGTAAGATCTACGCTCCAACAGTGGATGATGGATCCTTCTTCAGATAAGTTGCACAAGCTTTACAAGATCAGAACAATGGGAATATTATCCTGGGGGAGATTTCAATTAAGTTCTGGACCCTACGATGGACAGAAGCAATAACAGTCTCCTAAGGTTTAGAGGTGGCCAGTCGGTAGCCTTACATGACCTGATCAAGGAACATAATTTAGAGGACACTTGGCGACTTGAACATCCTTCTACTAGAGACTATAGTTTCTTTTCGAATGCACACAATACTGATACAAGGATAGAGATGATATTATCGGCCGGATTAGCCACATCTAGCTATACAGGGGGCATGATTAAAAACATCCACAAATCGGATCACGCACCGGTAGAGATGATGTTAGCTTTGCGGTTCAACAGTACGAGGAGATCAATATGGAGATTGAACACCTCGCTATTGTAGGAAGAGGAGTTTGTGGAGAAAAGGATTAGAGAAGCAAATCACTAAGTTGAAGAGAACCAGACCGGTGTGCTAGATCTGAGGACAGTCTGGGAGGCCTTTAAATGCTCCATGTGAACACTGCTGATCGGGTTATCAAGTAGTCGGAAAAAAAAACCATTAACAATACCCATAACTTGGATTTAGAGATTAAAACGATGGAGCAGGAGGTGAAGCAAAACCAAACTAGTGAGAAAGTCAGGGAACCGCGTCGACTAATATAAGAAAATGTCAGAAAGCAGTACATACACTGTTCCGGATTAAGTGTGCATATTTTGAGAATGGTAATAAATGTGGCCGCTGGTTAGCTCATCGATTAAAGAAACAGGAGGCTGATAGAGCAAACCCATTCATTGCTAAGCAAGATGGCTTCATAACGTTCGATCCAAAAGAAATAAATGAGATTTTTAGAAACTATTATAAAGATCTTTAGTCGAATGAGTGTGGCACGCCTTTACTTTATAAAACAAAACCAAAGGTTTAACCATTCCTATAGTTTTATATTGAAATGAAACATGTCCATGCTATCTGTGCAAGAAATCCACAATCACATAGCACAGTACACCAAAATACCAAATAGCTGGAGCAGTACAAATTGTGCGTTTGAATTCCTGGAGTCCATCAGAAATCATGGCAGAAGTTCGCAATGCTCCATTTCACACACTCATTGTTGATGAAAGCACTGACATTTCAGTCAGTAAAATGTTAGTTATTTACTTTAAGATCAGATCTCCTGCGGCAACACCACATTCATGCACAAAACTGTGTTTGGTGGCATTGTCAAGTTAACGTCTTGCAATCCGGAAGCTATTACTTTAGATATTACTGAATTTTACTCTGCCAAGGGTCTGAATCTACAGAAAAATGTGATGTTCACATCAGATGGTACATCCATTATGCTTGGCAAAAACAACGGTGTTGCTACAAGGCTTCAACAATCTATTCCACATATAATCGAGCAACACTGTGTAGCACACCATGAAGAAGACATTTTACATTTCAAAGACTGTTTAGAATCAGACCGTGGCATGTTTCTGGTGGATTCCATTGTTACGCAACATAATGCCTTGAAGTACTTGGTAACAGAGAAGAACAAGTGTGGTTCTTTAAAATGTTTTCAAGACATGGTGAAGTTCACACTTCAAAATGCCATGGAGTACAATGTAGTGGCGCAGCTCATGGACATATGCGCCACATTTCAAGCCTCAAGTGCAGAGTGTTAGCGAGGGTTCAGTCTCATGAATAACCTTAAGACCAAACCAAGGAATCGTTGGAATAAAGTCACCTTGACATGCTCATGCAAACAAAGGTGTATCTATTACATAATGAAGTAAATCTTGATGATGAGTATCAGCACCGGAAAAGCGGCAAAGACAGACGAGAGAAGCATGTGGGGTCTGAGAGCTCCAATGGTGACTCAAGTTTTAGTAGTGCCACGGCCACGGCCATGGTGAGTGAAGTGTGATAAAACAGCCACTGTGTTAAGTTAACTTCTTCCTATCAATGCTGACACTTTGTTTGGCCTGACTTCTCACATAATGAATTTTTGAGTTTATTGATGCTTTGCTCAGAGATAACTTTGCCTTTTAAAAACAAAAGCTTATTAGAAACAAGCTTTCAATGTAAACCTGTTGATGCTGGTACTTCAACTTTAACCAACGGCAATAGGTATGCATGGCATTCACACATCGCGTTATTTAAAAAGAAATGTGTAGATTTGATTTTGTCCTATTCGCAAAACTGGTGCCTGGTGCTCCCTGTCCTGTTGCTTTCCTATCTGATGAGAAATATGTTTGTTTTCCGTATTATTTACATAAGTTTTATTTATTTTCTTAATTGACTGAAAAACGATTGTTTTTGAAATTTGCTACCTACCAGTCCCCCACGCCCAAGTTAATGCTCTATTTAGTTCCACATAATTATATTTATTGTTCATGTTGAATCAAACAGTAAAATAATATACAAAACGAAAAACTTTCTTGTTAGAGTGTTGCCGCTTACTGGACCTCTGCTTTGACTATTCAAGTAAGTGACTAAGTGCCCCCTCTCTTATGATGCTGTTTTCATCCTTTTCTTGGCAGACTTTCTGAGACTGTCGGTTTGACTTGCGGTACAATCTGACATTACATGATTTACTTGAATTTAGTTAACCATCCATCCATTACCCCTCTCTTTAGTCATCTTTGTCATTAATCATGTTCATATATTGCTTATTTCCTTCAACCAATAGAAAGCATTTCCTTTATATTCCATAGGTTTAGTGAACTGTGAATGCAGGTGGTACTGTTGCTAGTACTGTTCTAAATATTAATTTGTGAGGCGGTACCTGTATTCCCCCAGAAGAACCAGACTCCCTTCTTGTACCAATCCATCATAAAACAAAAGATCTTGCTAATGTTTTGAGATTTAGAAAGACACAATTTCAGATGATTTTTAGTCTTAGAGGAGAATAGAACACCCAAATGTCCCTTGGAGTAGAGTTTGTTGTGCCGCAAATTCACATTCCTCGCTTGCACAGAGGATCACTAAACACTTGCTGTGGCGGCCCGGCACGCATACTGCCACCGGCACCGCATCACTCGGTTGTGCAGAGGACTAAAAAACTGCCCACACAAAAATTCTTTAGCGCACACAGCCAAAACTTATTAGAGGGAACATTAGTGATGGTGACGCAACCATTTTTTCTTTAGATGCTGAGAAAGCGTCTGATCGAGTTAACTGGAACTTCTTATATGCGGTACTGGGAAAGATGGGTTTTGAAGAGTCTTATATAAATTGGGTGAAATTGTTATACTCAAATCAAACTGCTGATATGATTACAAATGGTATAAGATCTGATTCTTTTAGTTTGGAGCGTGGTACAAGACAAGGATGGCCATTATCTACGCTATTATTTGTAATTGCCATAGAGCCACTTGCATCTGCATTGAGACAGGAGAGTAATATACATGGAGTTAACTACGGTGGGGTTAGTCAAAAATGATGGCTTTATGCTGACGACTTATTGGTTGTGTTGAGAGATTTGGAAACCTTGCTCCCAAAGTTAATGGATCTGATTGCCGACTTTAATATAAGGTCTGGTTATAAGATTAATTGGACAAAATCTGAGGCAATGCCGCTTACTGCAAATAGTAAAAAAAAAAAAAAAAATCAGATCAAAATCCTAGGGTTCAAATAGTGTCAAGAGAAGCTGAAATATTTGGGCATTTGGATTACAAATAGGATGTAAATAATAATAGCACAGAACATGAACGTCTTACTCGTGGCCCTTAAACAAGATCTGGAAACATTAAAATTATTGAAACTCTCATGTGGGGGGAAAGTCAACGCTCTTAAAATGATCTTGACTCAAGAATTACATATGTGCTTAGCATGCTTTCTTTGCGTACTGTAAAGAAAATGTGGAGGGAATTTGAAGTTCTTCTGCAAAGCTTTCTTTGGGATGATAAACCGGCCACCATGAAACTTTGGAAGTTGCAATTACCTCAAGAAAAAGGGGGACTGGGAGTACCGACTTTTCAAGCATATCATCTAACATTTACAGCCAGATATTTTGTTCCCCTGCTGCACCCAGAACCAGATGAATGGGCCAAGGCTGAGGCTGAGGCACGCCTGTTTGGCCCATTAGCACTGATGGCGATTTTGACAACTAAGTCTAGACAGGCTGCTAAGGTAGAACCAACCTCTGATTTCTTAAGGACTTCGAGGATGTTGTCGCTGTTGGGAGAAAATGCATATAAACGCCTTGGCTCATTGATCTGGTACAACTCTGCAATAAAGGTGGAAAATAAGATGTGTTTCTGCCCGAAATGGTTTTGCGGAGGAGAACAATTGATTGGAGACCTCAGAAAGAATGGCAGATCATTGATGCTGGACCAAATAAAAACAACCTGGCAAATTCCGAAATTGCACAACACGAGATGTCCAAAAACTCAAAAAGCCTATTGGAGAAATTATGGCAGAGGAGGAAATAGATTTTCAAAGTCTAAATGCACAAAGTGGAGGGTCACTTAGCAAGTAAATATTATAAAATGATTGTATCTAGAGCTAGAGGCACTACTCATTTATTAGAGGAATGGACGAAGGGACTAATGTGCGAAATGTCTCTGGAACGGTGTGAAATGTATGTAAGAACTTGTGTTTCTCGTTGGTGAGCCTGGGGGAAAGATGACGACAGATTAAGTTCTTGAATAAGGTCTATTCGACACCAGAGATATTATTTAAACGAGGAATGTCTGATTCAGATAGCTGCTGAGGGAACTTTGGAACATATGCTTTTGGAATGTGTCAGGGTAAGAGATTTTTGCAAGAAACTTGGCAATGTTTGCAACAATGTATTAGGGCTTTCCCTGGATTATGATTTTGTAACACTTATCTTGGAAGATGATGAGATGTTGGTCCATTTATGTGCAGGCCAGAAGAAGTGGCTATTCAGAGGCTTCATTATTGCAAAAAGGCTAATATTGAGCGTTTTGAAAACAAGGGTTTCACCGAATGTGTAGGGTTGGTTGGATGAAATGTCAAAACTTGCAGATATTGAAAGGGTGATTTACAATCAACAGAAAAAGAGCGCACTGTTCGAGAACATCTAGTGTAGATTTTTGGATCTGTACTGACTTTGCATACCTGTTATTGGGGGAGAGGGTATTCCTTTTGGACTGCTGTAAAATGTATAAATTGTTAATAAAAAAAATGAAAACAAGTAAATGTACTTCCAAGACTTAGACCCACTACAAAAGATAAATTACCTAGTTGTAGTCGTCGTTGGACAGGGTGTGCTGCATTTCATATCTGATAAAAAGGCAAAGTTCCACAAAAAAATCTTTTTTAGGTGTATCAAACGAGCACACATGAAAATAAGGGATACAGTTTAACATTTTCTTTTTGTGTCACATTCTATTTGCCTTGAGAAAGGTGTAGATTTAGTAAGTTACTGAGCTTTTTGTGGCCCCTCTCACATGGAAAGATCCCTTTCTTAACTTTTTATTACACAAGCGTTATAACCTAGAAGGGTCTTGTCGGAAACAAGGTTTACTCCAATGTGCCATCACTCAAAGAGCTTCCAGTTAAAAATGCTGTGCCATAACTAAGTGTTGCATTTGCGAGGCTGCAGTGGGCTTTAAAAGGGGCTGTCTCCACAGAATCATGGGTGTAATGCAAGGGGAGAATTGTCAGGTATTCATGGGGGCCAGCAGAGAAAGCAGGGTCTCCTGGCGGGAAGCAGCTCCTCCTGAAGGCACTCCAAGGGACAGTTAGAATGCAGTCCGTAGTTGCCGATTTTCAGTGCCACTTCCCTTTCAACACAGGTTCCTAAATGACAGAACAGATTGCCCAGGCATACAGCATGCCCCGATTGCTTTACTTAAATGAAGTAGGGCAGGGGGCGCTGTTGTGCGCGCAGAATGATGGTGGCTCTGTAACGGAGCTCTGACGACCCAGGGCCTGAGGTGGTGCATATCTCCTCTGTGGCATCATTTAAACCGATGTTGTAGTGCGATTTCTACTGTGTAGGAGGGAGCGGACACCAGACAAACTGGGTGCCGAGCTGCCCGTTCGCCTCACAATTCGGTCCAAAGACTAAGCAGAGCGGGAAGGAAGATGGCAGCCATCATTTGACAATCACCCGGTGGGGACGACGGCAGTCCGGTGGTGTTCGAACATACTGTCGCAGTGAGTGAAGAGCGCAGCGGCCCATGTGCAGCCCCGTAATTAATTTTATTTTTTCGTTTGGTCCCCCGCCCCCACCAAACTCCTAGCACTCGCACTACAGAGACTGCCAAGACAGGGACACCCAGGCTTGGCCAGGGCATATATATGAGGGGTGTGGAAGATTCACGACTCCTCCAGCATTGACGGGGCGGCTTTCATCAGAGTTTCTCACATATTTTTAAGTATTGCTGGTGTCCCCCACGTGGCTCATCTATTTGTAGTCTGCAGTGCATTACAATACTGCTCCAGGATTCATCTCTGTAGAGTGGTGGGGTTGTTAATAGCCTCTATCTTACTTGAGACTGGGCTGAATCTATTGTGGCCTTAGCAGGAATCTGACCCAGTTTGAACTGCACCACCTGTGCGGTTTTCACCCTTCTGCTGCAGCTTGGATTTTTGGTTGCCATCTGCTTGGAACTCCCAGGGGTGATTTATCATTTCGACCGATGCTGTCCGCTGGAAACTAAAGGACTTAAAACATCCTTGTTCTTACGCCTGGAGCGTGTCTCAAGCTTTTTCCCTGGCCGTCACACAGACACTCTCCAGGTCACCTTTGTCGGGACTTGTCCCTCTTATGAGCGCAATTGGTGGATGCAATGTGCTACTCTAGAGACCGGAGATGACTAAGGGCTCCGGAAAGAAGCAGTGTTCTATTAACAGGTACGCTAAGGTTGCTCCGAAGACCCCGGCTGTCTTTGCTGGTGCCATACCTATGGAAGGGACGATTGAGCCGACTGACTTGACAGAGACTCATCGAATGATGGCGTACATGCAGGAGGGTTTTTCCACCATTCATACAAAACTTGATGACATCAATGGCACGATTGGTTCCATTAGGGATCTGATGGAGAGGGTGGATCAACGCCTAACTGAGGCAGAGACTAGAGTTGCGGCAACTGAGCATGATATCTCTTCACTAAAAATTGAAGTGGCTGCCCTGTCCAAGCATGGTAGATTTTGTGTAACAAGACTATTCTTCCCTTGTTGGGCACTCCGCAATTATCATCACAGTTTACGATAGAGCAAGCACACAGTCCCTGTTGCCCAAACCAAAACAAGGGCGCCTCTGCACCCGATAATTGCCAAGATTCTAAATGACCGTTATAGGGACGCTATCAAGAGAGCTGCCCGAGAGAAGGGGGAGTTACACTTGGGCTCCTGTCGGCTGCATATCTACCCAGACTTCTGTTGCGGTGCAGCAGGAAAGGAGAACATTTCGAGCTGTGAAACAAAGGCTGAGGAAGCTCGGCTTGAAATACGCAATGCTATATCCAGCTAAATTGCACATTGAATTCAAGGGCCAAATGTATTTCTTCACGATTCCATGACAAAGCTACTAAATTCCTTGATGAACGCACTCCCATGCTCTGAATCCTAGTTCCATTAATGTTGACTAGAGTTGGGAGCCCTCGACTCTGGTCCCATCTGGGTGCCGGGATGCCAGTCACTTGTATTTGGGGGTCCCGGTTACCCTGCTACGGCTGAATTATGAGGTGCACAATGGTAGTGTACCCTGAGTTGGGTTGTATCCATCTCTTTTTGTCCTAGGAGACTCCTTTCTGTCTGACATTATGGTATTTAATTTATGCTATCATGCTCGGGCCGAAGTTGGTGCCCCAGCCTCACCATGCTAAGATGCAATGTTTTGTTGGGGTTCGATTTGGGGAGGATCTATCCTCCCAGTTGGGGGGTGAGCACAGAGGGGGGGGGACATAACAGGGTTTAAAAATACAATGGGTTACCATGCTGAAACAAGTCAGCTACATCAATGGTGTGAGAGGAATTGCTGGTTAAGACTATTTGTTGGCAACATGCAGACTGGTGAAATTGCCTGTGATGTTGCTTATGAACTTGTGTTTGAGAGCTGGAACATGCAGGGGAATGGTAACCCAGTCAAGCGGCGGAGGTTAATGCTCACAGAGCTAAACTGTTATTCTTACATGTGACCCATGCTCCGACTGCTTGATGTGAAGGACTTGCTGGGAACTGGGGCAAGAATAGGTTCTACATCATGTACTCCACACAGTCCAGGGGGGGTAATGATTCTGCTCCATAGCTCTGTGCTCTTCCAGCATATGAATGTTCACTCAGACCCGCAGGGGCGGTATGTGCTAGTATACAGAGCGCTTGCGGGTAGAGAGGTAATCCTGCTTAATGTACATGGTCCCAACAGGATGATCATGCATTTTACACCAAGTTGTTCGACATGCTGGCCCTCTATCCACGTGTGCCTGTATTATGTGGAGGTGACTAACACCATTCTAGACGTAAACCTTAACAGGTCTGACCAGTCCCACAGGTCACTTTCCGGGGCGGCATGGAGGATAAAGGAAGGGATAATTGATTTGAGTTGGATTGACGCTTGGAGAGCTCTCCATCTTGGGGACAGGGCCTACTCCTTCTACGCTTCCGTACACAACCCTTATAGACCTCTGGCTGGTCTCCGACATCCTTCTGGGTGGGATCGCTGCCACTACCATTTTGCCCCGGACTTATTCAGATCATTCTCCTGATTTGATCTCTTTACACATGGACGAACTTCCAAAAGCCTGCACTAATTGGTGGTACAAGCCTCAGGCTTTGCTTGACGTTGCATTTGTAGCCAATCTCACTGAGCATGTTAATCTCCATTTCGAGAAAAATGTGGGCTCAGTTTCTTCGGTGGGCCCTGTGAGAGGCCTTTATAGCTTATAGTCGGGGGATTGACATGGCCACAGAGTTTGGGGTTTTTCAAACCATTAGGCGGGATATCCGAATTAGTGAGGAAAATCTCTGCTGCCTACTCACCGCACTACTGCCACGCTTTTGCTGGGTAAAGGGGTTCTGGATCATTTTAGGGATAATGCGGATAGTGAACTGTGTTTCTTAGATAATCCAGTGGCAGCAAGGAGATAAGGAGAGGGGGATAGACTAGGCCGGCTGCTTGCTCGAGCGTCTCGCCAGGTGGGTTGGGGGTCGTTGTATACCGTTCATTAAGAACAGAGAGGGCTTTGTGGTACATACACTGGCCGAAATTGATAAAGTGTTTGAAGATTTTTATGCCGAGTTATATCTGAATGTGACAGTGGCCCTATGACTGACGTTTATGGATTCCTCAAGAGTCTCCCGCTCACGCAGCTGTCGCCTGAGGCCAGTGCCTCACTGGACCTGCCCATTTCCCTGGAGGAAATCTGTCAAGCCATCAACGCCCTTCCTACAGTGAAAGCACCTGGCCCCGATGGCCTTGTTGCCGAATTCTCTAAACATTACAGCGCTTCTCTTGCACCCTATTTGCACAGAGTGTGGGTTGAGGCCTTGGAATCCCACAAGCTCCCTGACACCATGCGAGAAGCGGTTATCACAGTGTTATTGAAGCCCGGTAGGCCGCCGGAGCAGTGTGGCACATATTGCCCACTTTGGCTAATCAACTCAGACATTAAGATTTTTGCCAACATTTTGGCCACTAGCTCAACACCTGTCATGCCTCATATTGTGCATCTGGACCAGTCGGGGTTCATCCCTGGATGTTACACAGCACTCAACTTGCGCCGGCTGTTTAATATACTGGCTCAGATTGACCCGGAGGGGCATGCAGTGACATCCACGTTAGATATACAGAAGGCTTTTGATTCAGTCTCGTGGCGCGTCATGTATGTGGTACTAGAGAAATGGCAATTCGGCCCTACGTTATTTAATTGGTGCCATTGCTTTACACTGCCCCGGTTGCTAGGTTCTGCAGGAATGGGACGTTGTCGGCTCCAATGCATATAGACAGGGGTACAGTCAAGGGTGCCCATTATCGCCTTTACTGTTTGCTATTGTAATAGAACCGCTTGCTGACCTTATCAGATGTAAACATCGACAGAGGCATTTGGCTCTCTAACAAACCGGAGATCATGTTTCTGTATGCTGATGCCATATTATACGTACGCGATCTGCAAATACACCTAGAGGTCATCATGCAATATGTCACTAGGTTTGGGGCTAGGTATGGTATCCGGGTGAATCTTGGTAAGTCTGAGCTGCTCCCCCACACGGATGCTGTAGGCAGACCATCTGACCTGCTTGGGTTTTCTTAGGCTCCGGCTGAAATACAGTACTATGGGATCACGGTTGCTAGACACCACACAACGTCACTAGAAAACAACTACACTACATACCTCACTTGTCTTACATCCCAACTGGGGTCATGGGGGAAGCTGCCTTTGACTATTGCCGGGAAGGTGGCACTGATAACTGTTTTAGTTAAGCTACTTAACTTTTTTCTGAATATACCGCTATGGCCGGGGGAGACATTTTTTGCAGACTTACAAATTATTGTAAATTCTTTCAAATGGGACACGCTGGTGCTGCCTTATACACACGGAGGGCTTGCAGCTCCAGATTTCAAGATATATTGGCTGCCGGCACAGGCGCAATATGCAGCCTATTGGTTTGCACCAGGAGAGCCGCTCCCACATGTCAAACTTGAAAGATACTCAGCTGATAGGTGGGTGGTTAGGTCCTTAGGGATGACCCCCCCGGTTTGTGGACTCATGCCCGTTTGACCTCGCAAGACTACTGCTCAGGCCTGGTGTATAGTGTGAAAGCTATTCAGGGTTTCACATCCTTATCACAAGAGTTGTCCACTGTGGAATTGTACTCCGACTTTTCCCACTGTGGCTGCAGTGTTGGAGCATTGTTGGGCTCAAGGGGTATTTGGCACATTTGGGAGCATGTTTCGTGAAGGGAATTTCGTTCTGGTGGGGGATGTCTCTGCACTTGCGCAATCCAAATCTGTTCGCAGGCTTCAGTTTTTGGGGGTTTGCAGAGCCTTTAGGAACAGATGGGCGTGCTTCCCAACTGAACCGGAAAGGGACTCCTCGTTAGGGTGCATAATAGGTGCGTACGGTTCGTAAGGCATGGTTTCTTCTCTATACAGCCTTATCCAGACCCAAGCCCCATCGACCTTAACTAAAATCTGTTTAAAATGGGCTCTGGATTTGGGTGTAGAGATTACGATGAGATGTAGGGGTGGATATGCGTGAACAGACCCAGGAGGTCTCTTAAAACTCCTGGTTTCTTCTCATTCAATGTAAGGTGTTACATGGGTACCATTACAACTCAAACCAACTGAGGCTTTTTGCCCCTGCAAACACTGTTTGTTGCCCGGCATGCAGGGAAAATTATGAGATATTTCCATATGGTGTGGGGCTGCTCTAAACTAGATGACTATTGGAGGGATATATGCACCATACTCACGGATATGACTGAATACAGGTTGGATGCTACCCCCATGCAATGCTTATTTGATGTTTTTGATGGCCAGGTTGGGCGGGTGCGTAAGCTGTTGAATTTAAGTTTGGTGATTGCGGTGTGATGTCTGTCACTCCACTGGTCACGACCCTCAGTGCCCACCACTGACCAGTCGTTTACGAGGTTTGGCATTGGCCAGTGACCCTGAAGAACAATGGGCCCACTATGCAGTCGGTGGCGAATCACCCAAAAGACATGGCAACCCTTCAGGAATCTTGCACGCACTTCGGGTGCCCCGACATATATAGCAGTGCAGGATACATACAAGTCCCTTCATTGTAGCTGGTTCTCAATGGGCGTAATTTTCATTTACAATGACATGGTTTCCTAATTCTCCTTATTTTTCAACAACTTATTTTTCTTCCTATGCTTCTATCCTCTCTCTGATTCGTGATGGCGATATGACTAACATTGATGGTCTACATGTAATTGCGTAATTCCTGTGCGTTGCCACAACCAAGTGCTTTAATAAAGAAAGTATTAAAAAGAAATGAAGTAGGGCAATCTGTGATCACCTCATTATCTCGGAATACCAAGTAGGTAGTAGGAACAACTTTTATTCAGAGACTAAAAAAGCCACAAGACTATGTATGACAGCAAGCACTTTAGGGAACAGTATATTACCATAAGGTATCTATGAACGAAGGAAGTACAACACTGATGCAAACCGTGCTCAGTAGAGTGCATTTTTAATACTGGCCCAATCTTCAGAATAAAGACTGCCATACCCCCTACCGTGCTGCATGCAACAACACCCTTTTTCCAATAAATTCCACAGTTCCATTACTTTTATTTTTCCACTTTAACCACTGTTCCCACCCCTTTGGCTCTTTACCAGAGGCCCTTGCCTATGGCCACAGTACTAGTTTGTGTAGAACATACTGAAGTACAGTCCCCGGCTCCAGCCAGATCGATCGATCGATCGATCGATCTCTCTCTCTCAGCTCTCTCTCTCAGCTCTCTCTCTCAGCTCTGACATATTCAAATAGACTTTTTATAAATTCCGGTCAGAGCTGTTAAGTAAAACATGGCTACCATACAAGTTTTGTTTTCCCTTTGTTGTAAAATAAGGTATACAAAACTTCCATGCAGCTAAAAAGCAAAGGTATATTAACGAAAAATGCATCAAGTCTTCATCACTTGCCATAATACACACATATTTCAAACTTACAACTCTCCAACTTGTGCATTTATTATGGCAAATTAAATGTAATCTAACAAGTAACAGACATTTCCTACAATCGGGGGATCCAATTCAACAAATGACCCCTTGTTGAAGTAGATATATACGTTAAATGTACATATCCCAATAGGAAGATCAGATGTATTTTGACTATCTAGATGTCTCCCCAGATGGGCAGCTCTGGCTTTATGGGCAATTTTGAGAGTACTTGGGGTGCAAACATATGTTAAATCACTACCACCACCCACCCCCCTGGCCAAACAAAGCAGACCACATTTTAGTGCTCACATTGTACCACTTACGCGTGTCGATACCCGGAGAGGCCCCAATTTCAGACACTCCAGCATTCACATTGTAATTGATGGTGTAGCCCAAATAAGCTTCAAAAAATAATTTAGAAGAACAAGTTACTTACCAACTGGTAGCGTTCTTTCGACTGGATGTTCCTCCAATCTATTACTCATCTTTGACACGTTAGGTCCAGCTTAGGCTGCTTCAGAAAAAACATTTTTAAGCAGAGGGCACCCTGCGTCGATGTCCCTCAAGGCCTCGGTCGAGGGTGACTTCATTGGATGGTCCAAGTAGCACGTACGGCGCCCGATGGCCTCAGCTCTGTTTCTCCCCTCTCCACGCGTTAGCTGTTAGTACAGGCCGGCAGTATTCAGCCTTGTTAGAACGAAAGCTGTAACAGCATGGGAAATTCTATAGAGGGATAGGATGGGAGGGCAACGAGGAATACGTTGGAGGAACATCCAGTCAAAAGAACGTTACCAGTTAGTAAGTAACTTGTTCTTCGAATGGATTGTGTCCTCCAACGTATTCCTCATCTTTGACAGACTCCCAAAGCAGTATACCAGACTGGAGGAGGGTGGAGAATTTAGAATTGCCAATTTTCACAGGGTAGAATAAAGTACCGCCTTACCAAAAGCGGCAACCTGAGCGTAGGAAGTATCCAAGCAATAATGCTTGTTGAACGTGTGCAACGATGACGCTGTTGCAGCATCACAAATGTTTTTAATGGGTACTCCCCTTTTCAGGGCTGCGGAAGAGGCAATGCACTTAGAAGAATGTGCCCGCAAACCCTCTGGTGGGTCCTTTCCCACCAATCTGTAACATTCTGAAATCCCAAGGATAACCCACCTTGACAAAGTCTGTTTAGAAACAGCTTGTCCTAATTTTCGTCCACTATATCCTAAAAAGAGCTGGTTGTCCACTCTCAACTTGGACATCTTGGACACAGAAATATAAAAGCTTAAAGCTCTTTTAGGGTCCAATCTATGGAGCCTTTCTTCCTCTTTACTGGGATGCGGCAGAGGATAAAAAGCCAGCAGAACAATCTTTTGATTTAAATGGAAATCCGATACAACTTTAGGCAGAAAGGAGGGTTTGACCTCAACACAACCCTGTCCTTGTGGAATACGGTAAATGGTGGCTTTAAGGAGAGCGCCTGCAACTCGCTCACTCCAAGTGCAGATGTTAGAGCAACTAACAGTATGGTTTTCACGGTTAACAATCTCAATGGACATGTGCGCAGGGGTTCAAATGGTGCACACATTAGGAATTTTAGAACCAGGTTAAAGTCCCAAACTGGAACCTGAAAAGTAGAAGGTGGGAACACATTTGTGAGTCCTTTCAGAAATTGCATCATCAAAAGGTATTTTGAAGTAGGAATATTCTTCCGAAGAGCTCTTGAATATGGAAAGCACTGCCAGATAACTCCTAACGGCCCCAATGTGAAGACCTTTGTGTGCTAATGAAAGCAAAAAGGATAGCACATCTGGAGTAGAACATAGAAAAGTATCAACATTCTTTTCCTTGCACCAGTCGCAAAACGTATTCCAACGGCACCGAGATTTTGTTGCTGGCCATCTTGCCAAAAGCAACACCTCCATCATGTTATCCGGGAGGTCCCAATCCTTTCATCTCAACCTTTCAGAAACCACGCGTGAAGGTTGAGAGTATTGACCTCGGGATGGAGTACCTGACCCTCCCCTTGCGAGAGAAGATCCTCTCTTTGCGGAAGACGTATCGGAGGACAGATGGACATGTCCAAAAGGTCTGGTTACTACGTCCTCCTGGACCAATCGGGGGCAATTAGGATCATGTGGCTTCCGAACGTCTCAATCTCCTGATTACTTGAGGAATGAGGGGGATCGGTGGGAACGCGTATAGTTGCGGAAAATCCCAATCCACCACGACCGCGTCACCTAAAGCTCCGCTTGGAGGAAATTCCCCTTGAGCAGTACCTTTCGCACTTCCGGTTGATCGCGGTCGCAAACAAATCTACTTGAAGGTTCCCCAAAGGGAGAAGATCTGTTGAAGGACTTCCTGAGCTAGTTCCCACTTGTGGGAGACTGTGCTCTGCCTGCTCAGAGTGTCCGCCATCATGTTCTCCTCTCCGGCTAGGTGAACTGCCGATAGCGAGATTCCTTCTTCAATTGCCCAGTACCAGAGCTGCGTTGCTTCTCTGCACAGTGGTAGTGACCCTACACCTCCTCTTTTGTTGAGGTAATGCATGGCCACTGTGTTGTCCGTCATTATCAGGACAATCTTTCCCCGTACAGAGGGCAGAAAGGCCTTCAGCGCTAGTCTGATTGCCCTCAACTCCAAAAGGTTGATGTGTAGTTTGGACTCCGATGGAGACCAACGACCGCTGACTGTCAGATCGCTGGCGGGGGCTCCCCACCCCATGAGAGAGGTGTGTCACTACTGTAAGCTCCGGCCATGGTTGCCAAAATTGTTCGCCCTTAAGAATATTGTCCTCGCAGGTCCAGCACAGAAGACCCTATGCAAACCTACTTGGAACCTGAAGTAGGTCCAACATCTTTCCTGAGAACTGGGACCATTGAGTTCTTAGAGCCCATTGAAGGGATCTCATTTTCAGGCGGTCCTCTGGCACCAGAAAAATTCAGGATGCCATGAGGCTGAGCAACCTCAAGAAATCGAAGGCCGGAAGATTCTGGGCAATCTGAAATTTGGAAACCATCTGAAGAATGTCTTGGGCTCTCACCTTGGGTGGTGAGCATTTTCCCAAGGATGTGTCTAATACAGCCCCGATGTACTGGAGCAACTGGGAAGGTATCATCTGTGAATTCTTGAAATCGAGGGAGAGGCCCAGTCTGTGAAGGGAGTGGCAGGTGACTGAGATGATCCAAGGCTTGCTCAGGAGAATGCGCCCTGATCAGCCAATCGTCCAGGGAGGGGTTGAAATAAATCCCCCTTCTCCTGAGATGCGCTGCCAACACCACCATCAGTTTGGTGAAGACCCTAGAGGTGGAGGTCAACCTGAATGGCAGGACTCGAAACTGATAGTGCAAGCCGCCAACGGGGAACCTCAGGTACTTTCTGTGCTTGAGATGGATTGGGCCATGAAAACAAGCATGACAATGAAGGTCCAATGACACGAACCAATCTTGTAATTGGAGGGCCTGAAGGATCTGAGAAAGTGTAACCATCTTGAATTTGCCCTTCCTGAGGAACTTGTCCAAGTCCAAGATGGGTCTCAGTCCCCACATCTTTCTTGGGGATCAAAAAAGGGAACACCAACCCTTGTTCCTCTCCGCTACAGGTACTGGGTCTATAGCACCTTTCTCTAGCAGGGATAATATTTCCTGCACAAGGAGCGGATCTGGAATCCTCAAAGAGTGTTTCCCTGGCGGATTGGTGTGAGGCTGTGTTATGAATGGGAGGCAGTAACCTTGAGCTATTGTCTCCCGAGCCCAAGCATCTGAAGTAATGGCTCGTCATTCTTCGAGATGCTGAGATAGTCTGCCCCGCACCAGTGACACGTGACGCAAGCTCTCAAAGTGGTTTTTGAAGCGGTCGCTGCAGCTGCTGATGGCAAGGTAGCTGCAGCTGGAGCAGGTTTGGCTTGGCACCTCTACCTCGTCCACCATGGGGAACTCTTTGACTGGCCATTCCTCTTGCCTTTCCAAATGAGGAATAGTGTAACACTTACCTGGACTCCTCGGGAGCGGAATGCCTTCCTAGCCTGTGGACCTGGTACTTTGGCACTAGGATTTTCTGTTAAACAACAATGGCAACAATAGAAATGCTATAACATCTACTAACAGAGATTGTGCTGCATGAGATATATACTCCAATCCCTCCCTTCTCACCTGTGTATTTATTGTGGATCTCTCCATCCTGCTTTTCTACAGGTGCGAGTTGGGATAAAGAAACAATGGTGACGTTTGAAGCTGATGTATTCTATTGCTTCTTGCCTTGAAATGTCTGTATTTTTAAAGAATAAGTCTTTGGGTATTTAAGTGGGTAAAAATTATTGTAATCCTTAAGGGTTCAAATAATTTTCTACGTTGGAAAGATCTCTTTATAATAATTTGCTCTTTCTTTATCTTTTTGCAGGTTCTCGGAATTTGGGATAGAATTATGACTGCAGATGGCCATGGAGTTACTCAGGATGAGAAAATGTTGTAAAACGTAAGTTCGCCTATACAGAGTAACTGCAGCCTTCAAGGAAGAGCGCGGAAATAACTGAGGTGAAACCTTGAAGAACCTTCAAGTACGTAAAAGCTTATTAAACGTCTTCTTTTATCAACTGTAAAGTTTGTTTGTTAATTAAACACCTTTTGTGTTTACAGGTTTTTGGAAAGCTGAGGCAAATACCTTCAGAAATTGTGGTGGCTGCGGAAGAAATTTCTGACTGAAGATGTTGCGACTTCGAACGAAAACTGCTGACAGAAGATGCTGCGGCTTTGAGTGAAACTTCTGACTGAAGATATCCACTTCGGAGAATTACTACGGTCAAGTAAATCTTTTCTATAAACTATTGTATTCTGTAGTTTTCTGTAAAACGAATGACACTATTTTCTCCTTTTACAGGTTCTGTGAGGAGAAACGCTGGTAGCGTTACCCGCGGTCAGTGGAGAAGATGCAAGTGTGCGTTTCAGCGGAGGCAGGGCTTAAATATCTCCCTCTGCAATATGAATAGAATGTGCTGCAAGTTGTGAATGGATCTTGCGGTGGACATGTTTAGGGTATAAAAGTTACTGTTAAACATTACTAGAGTCTAAGGAAGCATATGCTGTGAATGGTGTAAATGCCACATGTGCCAGGCTAACACCCACCTTTGACCTGCTGATTGATGTAAGGTTCCCTGTCTGGCCTGAATGCCTGAATGACGACTATGCTCACTGACTGGGATCATGACAATAGTAGCGAAAAGATCCATGGCTGTCCCACCGGACGAAAAGGCTGAGGTTGCCTAACAGCGACCCCTAAAGATTTGGCAGCCGCCTTCGAGGTCTGCAACCTCTCATGGCTCTCATCAGCCAGGGTGACCAAAAGGTGAGACCTGTCAAGTGGCTTGTTGAGAAGGCGAGCCTGCACATCCGCTGCAAAACCTGACTTCCGCAACCACGCAAATCTGCGCATCATGGTGCTCGTGGCTATGGACCTGCTGATGCTATCCGCAGTGTCCAATCCAGACTGAAGGGACTTACACATGGCTTCCTTGCCGTCCTTAAAAATAGCCAGGAAGCTGTTCCTTTCATCCCCTTCTGGAATATGCTCCGCCGCCATGGATATGCACTCACACAAAGTGTATGAAAATTTTGCTAAGGCACATGGGGAGTTGGCCGAATTCAGGGTCCTGCTCCCAGTTGAAAATACCTTCTGTGCCCATCCATCCACACGCTTGTGGCGTCCCTATCAGGAGGGGTGGTAGCGTATGCTGCCTTGTTTGAGGTAGACGTGGCTGCCTGGACCACCAGACTCTCAGAGTGGGGTGTTTGGATAGATAGCCGGGGTTGCTACTGGTAGGGTGGTATTTCCTTGTAAGGGATTTGTCCACTGCCGGACTGGTGTCCAGGATCTCCCAATTTCTGGCCACCCTTTTTTGCAGAGCCACATGGAATGGTAATATAGGATCTGTAGGTGGTCCTTGGTCTAGAATATCAGTCAAATCATCCTGAACAAACTGTACCGGGGGTCTAGCCAGCCTAAATACTCCACCACCCTAGACATCAGTTGCTGGTATGAGGAGTTGGCGTGCTCCCCAGGTTCTGGCCTGCCGAACTCCAATTCGGGAGAAGTATCAATGCCACTGGCATTATGCAAGGTATCACAAAGATCTTCCATCTTGCTCTCCTCTGATATGAGGCATTCCGGCACATTGGGGGTTCCAAAAGGGGCATCCTTCCCATCTGATCTTTCCTCATCCTCAAAGATGGAAGAGGGGGATTTGAAAAAATTCTTCTTTGTTAGAGGAGTGAAAGTTTTCTCAGGCACACGCAGAGGTTTTGGAGGCATTTTGGTTTTAGCCTTTTTATGAGTTTCCTCAGGTTCTGGGGGCTGAACTGACACAACCAGTACTTTTGGCGTCGACGGCTTCAGCGTCGATAGCTTAGAGAACGTTGACAAATCGACGAGCCCCTTCGACGGTTTTGACTTTGAGGGTTCTACAGGCTTCGAAGGCATCGATGATCTCAAACGCTCACCATGTCTCGAGTGATCTTTACTCATTCGAGGCCTCGAGGGCTCTCGATGTGAATCACGCCGAACACCCGGGCTCGAGGGCGCGCGAGTGTCGGGTGGAAACCGCTCCCTGCCGGCATCAATAGAAGGCACGGACAGACCCTTACCCTGTTTTTCAAAGCAGAATGCTTCCCACTCTATGGGTGTCGACTTGTTTGGTGGGGCATCTTACCCTCTCAGGGGTTTCACCCGACGAGGATGAAGAGGAAGGTGACCAATGGGACCTCCTCCTCGATCGCTTCGTCAAGGACGAAGAATGTCGTGGGCCAGTATGGGACCTTGATCGTTTTTTATCTTTCTTTCGTCGAGGAGAGGGGTCTCTCGACTCGGCAGTTGAAGAGCGATCAGGTCGGGTCTTACAGGGTTTGGTTAACTTGCCTACCTGCAACTTCCCCTTTCGTTCTCGTAAGGCTTTTCATGTCATAGCCTGACATTTTGAGCAGGAATCAGTGTCATGGCCTTCACCCGGGCAGCACAGACGAGAACAATGCAGATCCGTGATCGACATTTTGGAGTCACACTCTTGAATCCGGTACAAGGGGTTGTCGGTGTGGAGGACAAAGTCATCTTGTCAAAGGAAAACTGTGCAATTTGGAAACTACGCAATCAATTGTCAACGAGGCGCGCCGAGTTTCTCGAAGCAAACACGTTTGCGGAAAAACTGAACTAAGGCCAACGGGCGCCGTGTGTGCTACTTATACCATTCGATTACGTCACCCTCGACAGAGGCCTTCGAGGGACATCGAAACAATGCCATCGACGCAGGGCGCCCTCTGCCGAAAAATGTATTCCGAAGCTGGACCCAACCTGCCCGAAGCAGCCAAAGCTGGACCCAAAGTATCAAAGATGAGGAATACGTTGGAGGACACAATCCATTCGAAATCTGGATTGGGCGGATGCCACTAAACTCAAATGGCCCCCATTTTGGTTCTTAATGCACTAATAGGAGCGCCCTAGGTGAGGCCCATTATTTGGCGTAAAATGTACTTAGGACTACCTCTCGTGGATCACATTTAGCATATCTCCAGAATTCGCTCCCATAGAAGACTAATGAGCAGAACCTTGCCTTGTATAAGACATTTGTCCAATCTTAGTCTCCCAAATTTAAAATAAAACCTTAAAGCCCTGCAAGTCTCAAGTGGCCTGCTCTACCAACTTCTTAATATGGCAAGACCATTCACCAATCCTCGCTCAAGTAAGCTTAAATCAGAGTACAAGTCTACTACTTCTATGTTGGTTCCATTTATAGGGTTTCTTCTTTTTTCCCCCCAAATACCAGGACTTTTGTGTTAGCTTCATTTAATTTCAATCTATGGTTCCCGAAGGAATCATTTGCGTATAGTAGCCCTTGTTGTAACTCGACCAGGGTTAAATCCATGATGGCTGCATCAGCTGCATAAAGAAGGACAATGTAAGGTGATGGTTTCAAGAGCAGTGTATGTGCTTTCCTTGCAGAAGAGTTAGGGTTGACATCTGAGAGCAATATAAAAAATAAAAGCTGGGCTAACTGGCATCCCTGTTTCACCGCTTTATTGTGGGGGTGGGGGGTGGTGTGCAATTGCCCGGTCTTGTGGAGCGAACTGACGTTTAAGTGTATTCATAACACAACTGGGCAAGAAAGGCCCTTTGGGACACTATTGCAATGCAGATTATGCCATAAAATATTTCTGTCAATTGAATCAAAGATTTTTTTTAGATATAAAATAGATACATATTCGTCCTCGCAGCAGCAGTTCTCAATTATGACATTTAGGGTGAAACAGTGGTCTACTGTACTAAAGTCACATCTGATTGGGTTCAAGAATGTTGTTACAGCAAACCCACTCTTCCAATCTATGCAAAAGGCATTTAGAAAAGATGTTGCATGAAGCATCTGAAGGAGCGATTGAATTGTAACAGTAAGGAACGACAGAAGGATTCCTTTTAATTATAGGCATGAGTCAGGAATACTTTCAAGTCTCAAGAATCACTTCAATAAATGTCCCCAGAGTAGGAGATTACCAATGGGGAAACCAAATGAAGATGTCTGATCCCATGCTGTCTGGGCCTGTGGATTTCCCACTCTGAAGAGATCCCTGTGATGAATCTGAGGATGTCGTCCGTTCTCCCCTACGGGGAGACCTTTCCCATGGGGCCGGGGCGGTGCGTCCACAGTGCAAAAGTCTGAGTCTTACTTAGGCACCCTTACACATCCTAATCTCATTTTGAGAGAATTTGATGTCAAACTCTTACATCTCACCATATGATGGTATAAGTGGTGAGCGGGTCAAAGAAAATGTCCTGAAAGTGAGCCATCTATTTACTTGCTGCAATTGAACTATGCGTGTAAACCCTTCACGGCCCTTAGCTGCAAGTCTCCATAACAATTTGATATCATTGGAGGACACCGCTCTCTCCAAATGTTCACACTGTTTCACAATGTGTTCTACTTAGTCCCTCTTAACATTTTTTTATATGAGCTGTTTGCGTCATAAATTTGAGCATCAGTGCAGGACGCTCACTTAATGGTGCTGGTCACTAATTTTTACAGTTCTGCAATAATTATCAAACCACAGAGCGCCTTGCTTTGTGGACTGGGCAAATATCGCCACTTATTACTTGCAATTTCACAAACAGTTACAAGTAGGGTCTTGAAGTGGCCAAAACCATCTTGCAAGGACTCATCGAAATTTAACATTTTTAAAAAGCATATCTTTTACTCTTTGAGAGTCTAAGAGTTTTCCTAGGACCTCTGTCGAACTTCAGCGTAACTTGGCCATCCCTTGCACGCTGGTCAGAGGGTTCCTACGTTGATTACTCTAAAATCCAATCGATATTTCGAGAGGGAGATGATCGCTCTCTGAACAAAATATTTGATTTTGAAAAAACAATTTCCCCTCTTAAATGTACTCCTAGATGGGACATCATCTAAAAACGTTCCACTGAACTCAACCAAGGCAAACTGCATCCAAAGCCTACTGCCAGTGCAAGATTTTGAGTTTAAACAGTTCCTTGCCGGAACTCCATATGACTCTTCAAAGGTCATAAATTTACATTAATAGCTGTGGGCCCAGTTCAACATTAAGGTCGCCAAAGATCACTACATTCAACTCTATTCTATTCAATGAAGCATCCACCACTATTTCCCCTTAATATACTCAAAAACGGACCATTTGATTTTGGTGGATTATAGGTATCATAAATTAGTAATTTTGGGGAATTCGCCATTGGACAATGAGGGCACAGCTATCTGAGAATTGCCCTCTTGCCCCAGTCTCTCAACTTTAAATGCATAGAGTACGGATCCATTGCGACCAACCGAACCCCCCCCTTGTGCCGCCAACCCCCTCCCACACCCCGCAAGGGCTTTTCTCAGCCTTAAGCAAATAACGTTGAAAGCTCTGCACTAAACATTTGTCCAAGAGCCATGATTCCTGCAAACGAATGAAATATGTCAACCAGTCAACATACCAAGCTTTACTCCCAATCCCAGACGCATTCCATGAGAGTACATTCAATCCGTTCAATTGTGGACCAACAGTGGACCCATTGACTCCCAGTGAACCAGTTGAACGAAAGAAAGTTTGGCTTTGATATTGCATATTCTCATATAACTTCTTGAAGGCTTGTCTAGATACAGTTACTGTAGCATGCCCTATTTTCTGATGGAGAGTGAGCTCCAACTGTATCACACCAGGGGAAATAATTATTTTAATTAAATAATGTGTGTATGCTCCAACTCCATTTTGAATAAGTCAATGATGGATGAAAAGCTGGGAATGTCAATTTCAGCTGGGAATTTTTTGGTCAACGTAGGTTTGCCTCCTCAATGTCCACTTCAGGAGTCAGTAAATCAAACCATGCATCATGCAGGAGACAATACTTTGATTTAACGCAGAGAAACAACTTGATCCCTTTTTTTACAAAGACCTCCCTGCACTGGATGCACCTTGCAAGGAAATGAGGATTCCTAAAACCAAAGCGTACATTATGTCCTCCACAATACATGCCATCAGATAAAATTCAAATTAACATTTATAAAAGATAATTCAGTAATACCTAAAATGTCTGGAACTTCAAGATCAATGTATACTTATAAGAGTTCTTATTACCATGTGTTGTCCCCTTAAACGTGCAAATTAAATGAACATTTCTCCATTCCTTAAGAGGGTCTTCTTCAACTGGATAAGTTGGGGTTCTTTCCTCCAAGGGTTGTGGTTCCAAATCCGCTTGGTGTAATATATCCTCAAGCTTCCCCCTGCAAGCTAGGACTAACACTGGGGCAGAAGGCTTTTCAGAGTATGATTCTCCAAGTAAGCTGGTTAGGGGGTGGGCCCCAGAGGAATCCTCATGAACTTGGCCTCCTTTGGTTCTTTTAACCCCCTGAACAGGAGAAGCATCCCCAGCAAAAAGGGACTTCTGGCAGGTTGCACCCCTGAATGTATTATCAATCATTAGTCAGCAGTCCTCCCTGGGATGTTTCCTGGCCCGAAGGAGGAACTAGTGCTATCACAGCATTTGTTGAAATAGTAATGCACGTCGGTTTGAATGGATCAATTTCCATCTGGAAGCCTTTACCTCTCTCTGGGCTAGTAGTATTTTTTTTTTTTTTAAAGGTCCGGAATCAGGGTCACCAAACAAAAACCATGACGAAATGTTGACCCCCTCAGTAAAACACCAACAACAATGGGGGACTCCAAGCAGGAAAAAAAACTACACACGGTCGTGCTTGGAAGGAGCAAATATATATATATAGAGCAACTAAAGGACCGGAGTATGGATTCTTGTTTAGGTGAATAGGCAAGGTTGAAGCTATAGGGGCACAGCTAATCTAAAGTGCAACTGGATGAATACAGACCACTTCATAAGCCAGGAGGTGAAAAAATTCAATTCACATCCTAAATTCAATAGATATTTTTATTTAATATACTAGAATATATCATAAGAATTTTAAAATCTCTTAATGTATCAAAAAACATTAAAGTCATAAAATAGAATTCATGAAAACATATTGGTACATGAATGTCAAGGAAAAGAAAACTCAGAACAATATGCAACACAACCAGACCCATACAATTCACCAATCACTCCATTCATACATCTCTAAAATGCATACCTCAAATATAATGGTGAAAAACACAGACTATACATAAACACAAGTGAAATAATTAGGCAAAATGTTATAGCACCATGTTCAAATTCTAGTACATGACAAGCACTATACTACTAGAATATCAATAGAAAGTCCTAGAATTAGAGACCTTCAAAAGTCATATTAATTAACAACTTGGGCCAGAACAAGAGTGAACCACTTAGAAAACCGACATGTTTCTTTCCATCTTCATGATTCGATTAATTGAGCGGAAATTCATCAGGGTGACTTAAGAACTGAAGTCATCAATGATTGATGGTACTGGATAGTTGCAAAGCTCCGTAAACCAGTCTTGCCATAGCACCTAAGCAAAAAGAACAGAGATTACTGGTCTCAAATCAAATATTTACTTGAGTTCAGTATATATCTGTAGCACGCTCTATCAATGGGCGTGAATACAAGGTCACGAGACCTGTTCAAATCCGCCTACAGGTGGTCACAAACAAAAAATGAATGGACCAACAGCGTATAGAAACTAAATAAATACGGTTCTAGCCCAATGTACAGTGCAAGAGAGTGAATACAAAAGAAGAAAAATGTCATGTGTAGACCCCAAAAGAAGACAATCGTCTGGGGAAGAGAGCACAATCTCAGACTTCGCTCTGGATGTAAAAATGACACATAATTCAAAAATGGAAATAAGAAATAAATGAATAATAATAAACAAAAGACATGTGCCAGTTCAATTTAGAGCACGGCGGTCTGGTACAAAGCACACAGTGCGTGAACAGAAGGTAACTTGCAAGTAATGGACCACTGGCACCCATGGTTAACCATAAATGATGGGCGTCAGAGTGTCAAAGCAGCAACAAATGGCTCTGGGTACATGAAATGCTACACTCAATGGTCTAGGAAACTAACGTTTACCAATATATGTTCAAGTAAATGTGGAACAAGGTAGAACTACAGTCAAAGTCACACTTACTCTGCCGTGGAACGAATGACAGTATCAAGCCCAATGAATGGGTCAAAAAAGTGAAGCCTAGCACAGCATAACCAAGCGACAATCCTGCGAAGACATGCCCTATGGAAATGAAGCATGAAATCAAATGAAGCAAATAGCTAAAACAGCTAATATATGAACTCATAATACAATACGAGTAAATAAATGCAAATAACAGTCAAAAGCTAGCAAGAGTTAACTGGGGCAATGATTAATAGACACCGAAGAAACTTACTTGAATAAATCGGTGTAGACATCAACAAGGTTTGTAGTTAAGCAGAAGCGTAGACGACCAGGCAACTCGAACACAATTCATAGATGCAGGGTGGGTCGTGGCAGATGCATCTCAAAAATGGCTGTTCAAAGTGCCTAGCAACTGAAACAATGAGTACACGCACTATAAACGAATTGTCCAACCTCTCGGTGCATATGCTGTAAGCATGCATGTTGTCTAAAAAGTGGCTGCCTCACTGCACCAGGTGGTAAAAAGTTCCATAATTTATAAAAACGAAATTGCAGAGGGAGAATAACCAGCATCCACAAAGCAATAAGAGTGCCGAGCAAGGCTATGCAAGAATGTACGTAACAGTATGAGGCCGGCACCTATCGTGAGTGCGTGTTGTTGTGAATCATGCAGGTAATGGTTGGCAACTCGATGCCGCCCGTATAACTGAATGTGTCGGGTCGCTGGGGTGACCACAGAACAAACTAGCTCTCAAGACAAACAGCAGCAACACCGTGAATCAAAAGTCAAGTGCCCTCGTGTGTGGCCAATATATTAAAGCCCACAAAGTGTAAAATCGCATTCTTACCGGCAGCATAAGCAGACATCTGTTGTCCATAGTGAAAACACGGTCTCACGGGAAATTAAAGAAAGGACTGGTAAACATGGGTCTGCCGACTCAATAAATACTCAGAGCGTCATGAAACTAGTCACGTCGGAAGGCACGTACAAGGTAAACTGGTACGGCCATGTTCGAAAGGTGTATACTAACACACAATGGTGTTATAAACATCAGTGGAAAAGGCACTAAAAGTACGGATGTATAAACAGGACAGAATGATGTGAAAACTGTCAACCTGAGTGCACCGCGCTGAGTGCACCACATACCTGGTAACAAAAATGGCTCCGAGTAATAAAGAATTCAGGAATAGTTCTATCCAGAAGCGGAATTCCATGCAAAAGAAGGGAATCAGAAAGCGAGATCTAATTGTTCGTTGAGGCCAATTAAATGGCTTTTGGTAAGAAATATTAACCTCATCTCCTCCTTTATCAAAATGCTCCTACTGGTAATACCACCATTGGCAGTACGTACTTTTTTCAAAACAGTCCATTCCAAATCTTCACAGTCATGATTATTCACCTGGAAATGACCAACCATAGGGGCTGTGATGTTTTTATTCCTGATGCAGCTCTTATGTTCGGTGATGCGAATCTTTATTTTGCGTTCCGTTTGTCCAATATATAACTTAGGACAGGGGCACCAGATGGCATATATGACTCCACACGTGTTGCAGTTAGTAAAGGTACGTTGTTGCCAGGGTTTTGTCAGACCTATGTCAACATTTGTGGTGCGTTTAGTGGAAGAGCAACATTTACAACTGCCACAAGGTGCATGACCACTCGGTCTTACTAGGCCCCATTGTTCAGTAATGGTGAGCTGGGAAGTAGAACGGTTGCTAATGTCATTCCTGGTGACAAGTTCTTTGAGATTACGTCCGCGTTTAAACGCGCATCTTGGTACCGAGACTGGATTGTTACTTTTAGATAAAAGATGCCAGTTTTTCTTAATTATGCTGACAATCTTGTGTGACAGAGGATTATACGTGCTAACGAAAACCAACCCATCTTGATCAGATGTGGAGGATTTTCGTTTATACTCAAGGAGGGCTTGTCGATGGTTATTGGAAGCCCTTTTAAAAGACCGTTTTACAATTTGACGGGGGTAACCTCTTTCTATAAGATTATTGCTCAAAATCCCAGCTTCCTCCTGAAAGGTAACGGTATTGGTATTGTTTCTCTTCAACCTCAAAAATTGGCCGAAGGGTAGATTATCACGAAGTGTTTTAGGATGAAAGCTATCGTACCTCAATAGGGAGTTCCTATCCGTTGGTTTATGAAATGGTATCGTTAGTAACGTGCTGTTGATGTTGTTTACTAGGATCGTAAGGTCTAGAAAGTCAATTCTGTGTCTATCATACTGAATAGTGAATTGTAAGAAAGGGTTGATGCCATTGAGCCAATCGAAAAATGCCAATAGTTTCAGTTCGTTTCCATGCCAAATCATAAGCACGTCATCAATGTACCTTTTCCATACGGTCTGGTGCTGGCGAAAGATGTTGGTTTCACTGTAGATGCTCTGTAATTCAACTGAATTGACATAAAGGTTGGCCAAAGTGGGGGCTACCGCTGAGCCCATAGCCGTACCATGGATCTGTTGGAAAAAATCATTATTGAATTTAAAATAATTCTCTGTCAGGGCTAGAGAGGTGCACCAAAGAATGAACGAGTTGGGCGTAATACCAGGTGTACGTTTAGCCAACAATAACTCTTCGATCATGTCTAGAGTGGATGATTGTGGGATCTTGGTATATAGTGAAACAATATCCAAGGTAACCAAAATATCCTCACTACTATTGAAAGGAAAATGTTCAATAAGATTGATGACACTGGTAGATTCTTGTATGAATGATTGCATCTCTGGCACATAACCTTTTAAGAAAGAATCTGCAAATTTTGCTAGCGGTTCTAGTAACGAGTTGGTACCTGAAACTATCGGTCTTCCTGGAGGGTTGACCCCCTGAGTAAAGCCTGACATGCCACCCAATTCCATGGATCAATTTTGAAGGATTTATTGAGATATCCTCCACACTTGAAGAACAAACATTAAGGGGTAGTTAGCTAAAGTCTACCCTGCCTATGGATCCTCCTAGAAGTTGGGGGATCTCGCATTCTGGCTCAACCGCCTCAGTAACAAGATCGGTGGGGGGGGGGGTGAACCCCAGTTCTTTTTAGACAACTCTCCATAACGGATGGCGACAAACCCACCCACACGGCCAGATGCTGTGTTGCATCAATAATGGGCAAGGGTATAGTTAGAATGGGTTGAAACACCATGTGGGCTCAGGTACAAAAGCCCATAGAGCCCACTTTGATCATCTCTTAAGAAAAATGGGTCCACCAGACCATTGTTGAACCACTGTCCTGCTGAGGACCCTTGTGCAGTCCCATCTGCCATATAGGTGTGCTCACGACGCAGGCAGTCCTCTTCATTAAGCTGGTCAATATTGATCTATCGGCCACCACAATCTGGGCTGTTTGACCTGGGTGAACTGCTAATGTGGCAGATGATGCTCCTTGGCACTGGGGCTTCCATTTCTCTCTCCTCTCTCATGTTCAGTTGATTGTCCTATGCCCTGCTGGCACCCACTCTTTCATTCTTTCTGCCATTGTTGAGGGAGGGAATCTGGCTCTGGATAAGAGATTCTGATTCTAGGACCTGCAAGGGTCTTGATACATAAATGCCCACTTAATTGTGGACTAATGCTCCTTTGTTAGAGCCAATTCTATTAGGTATCTGGTATGCTCTTAGACCCCTGGGTCAGCTTCCTTGCCCCCTGCTAGCTAAAGCTCCCTTGGGTGTCTTAAGTAGGAATCTGAGATCCACACTGTAGACGGGTTAACAATTAGCAGTGGATATGTGACACTGTATAACCATGCAATACCTTTACTTAAATCGCACCAACATCTAAGATGCTATAAATGTAGGCTGATCTGTATGGAGCACGTTCAGTCAACACCATACACGGACACCCTAAACCAGGCTTACCACTGGAATCTAGTATCCCTGACATATCTTAGGGATCTGTTGGGGAGTGGCTACTCTATTCTCCGTCCACTGTATTCAGCGCTTCCCTGCTTTTTTTCTGGCGCCAGCATTCTACGGATGTTGCCCGTTAAGTTGAGCTATGCAGTGTAGCCACTCTTGAAGGGGTGATCTAATATAATCTATCTCAGACTACATTTTGTCATGTAGTTTAGATAATCGAGATAGTAGAGAGAGGCAACCCAAAGCCTTGTGGTCCTTGCTAGGCTTGCTTGGTAGGGTGTAAGGTGTAAATTTATCATAACGCACATTGTGAGGGGCCAGAAATGTGAAACGGACAAGTAGATAGAGTTTTCTCACAAGTATCCATTCTATTAAATAATAAGCGTGAGAAAAACACCTTGCTTTCCACAAACTTATGAGGATTTCCCTGCCCGTTAAATTAAGACTAAAGGAAAACACTAATATCAAAAGGTATCTGTCCCTCACACTTATACATACAACAAAATTATATAGGTATCATATTGCCATTTCACCTTAACAAAATAACAATATAACAATTATATGTAAACAAACTTTGCAAACATGTTTCCTTGTAACTAGGGTCAGATCCCCTTCCCCAGGATTACTGCAGGATTTTCCAAACCAAAAGTTCCATATGAACGGTCTTGTCAATAGCCAAGTTCTGCTCCAAATTGCAACACAGTTCTTTTCACTCCATGAGTCTTTCACTTGGCATTTGGATAAACACGATTTAGAACTCTTGCAAAATAAATGTCAAAGTTTCCACAAGTTCTTGCGCGACAAACCAAAAAAGACTTAGTAGTCATGCCACTTTCTTTCCACTACAACCTTCCACCACACTGCAATCCTTTAATCGTCTTCTTCCTGGTCCACTAACCTGCCGGGACTAATCTCTAGCAGACCCTTTCCTGGTATACTCACCTGCCAGGATAAAACTCCTACCACTACAAGTACTCTGTGGTGAGGCTTGCACTGCTTCAGATTTTCCACACGTATCCTCATTATTAAAAGTTAATCAAAGAAAACTGCTTCTTGAAAAAGTCTTTGGGGGTCATTACGAGGTAGGTGATGAGGGATTAACGGCACCGGTAAGGATATCGGTGCCAGTAATCCCTTGCCACCCTATTCCGAGGTCCCTTAGCGGGTCCCTTCCTTAACGCCTGGTTTTACCAGGCATTATGGAAGGGACCCGTTAAGGGACTTCAGAGGTAATAACGGTACCGCAAATTGCGGTACCGTTATTAGCTCCATCCCCATTGCCATTGAGCCCTATGGGGGCTCGAATGGGACTGGGGAATGGTTCCCGGAATGGGGACTTACCGGGTCCTCCAAGGTTGGAATGAACCGGTAAGTACCTATTTCCGGAACTCGGACCGGAATGCGGTAAGGGGGTAGCCATGGTGCTAATAGCACCACGGCTACCTCCAACCTCGTAATGACCCACTTTAACTTTCAACAACACCATTGGGGTTAACAACTTCTTCCATAAGGATAAAATACACATTGATGCTGCTTGGTCCACTAATTTGTTTGCCACAGACAATGCAGGTTACATTCCTCTCCCCCTTGATGGTTTATACAATGAGAGCATCTCTCCTGCCACCCTCAGGTTTTTACTACAATATCAGTTAGCTGCTGGTAACGTGTCTTCTTCAGGTTTCCACCTTTAGAAAAGCTGTATCCCCTTTTATTTATAATTGACCCTCTTTAGCTTAGGCAATACTGGTTGTCATCTTCCCTTTCAAGTAATCTTCCTCTTTGTAGATTACATTCATCTTCTTCAGATATTGTCTCCCCTTTACTTTGGCAATGGTGGTTATAATATTTCCCCAACTGGTCTCTCTCAATATGAGTGTTGTGCCAAAAATACTTTAATTCATTAGTTCGTTTTTCAAAGGTATTACTGGCATCCAGGGTCTAATGCGGAGCACCCGATGTTACCTAATGTAGGCCAACTCACTGTCCTTTCCCTGCGCTTCCATTTGACCAGCTGCTGCTGGTATTTCTTTCATCGTGTCCTGAGAGTCTGACAGCTCTGTTCACACTCACAGGGCCCGTGCCCAGCCAGGAACAGCACCGCTTCCCGCTTTGTGTCCTCTGAAATAACTTCTCTCAATTTCTACGACTCAGCACCATGTCCTGCTTCCAACACAGTGGCAGCTCCGGCGGCTTCCTCTCTGCTTCTGCTGTTCCCACTGCTGCTGTCTACTTCTAATGGCCTGCACTTAAAGGGGCCATTAATATTCAAAGGTATCGCTCAGGTGAGGGTCATCAGAACAACTAGGCCGCACACTACAGTTCTCCACCTCTGAGCCCCTCTTCCTCATCCCAGTACCTAGAGCATTATGGAACTTGAAGTCCCCAATGTTCTTGTTCTTTTTTACATCAAAAGGTTTCAATTTTGCAAAAGGCTATTAAGACCATGGGATCATTATGGAAGTTAGTTAGAGGGCTCTCCCAATTTTCCTGACCCGAGTCCCCTCCCATGTGATCCTCCCCCAAAACACCACCCCCAGGGTCAGGATCAGGAAGCGTGTGCTTTTCCCTGGCCACATGAGAAGGGTCCCCAGCCAGGGTCTTAGGGATGATCATCTCTGATTCATCACAACATGCAGTAGTAAAAAGGAAATAGTCTTGTTCAACCTATCACCTTCACCAGCTCACTAATAAACTTATTAGATGGCCATCATCCCTGCGTAGGTTATACAACTGTGCGGGTGAAGCAGTGAGAGGGGTTATATGAAAGTTTATATGAACAGCTCAACCCCTTTGTCATTCTGTCCTGCAGTTCTCTCTGGACCTCCCCTTTAGGATCTGGGAGTTTGGGGATTAGAGCCTAGAGCGGTCAGCACTTGTTCAGGACACCAATGAGACCATGGTCCAAGGATGCTTCTGCTTCCCCTTCTCAGTCTCTCCTGCAGCACATCTGTGCCAGATTCTGGTTAGAGGAAAGTACCCATCATCATTCCAGGGAGCATCAAGCTGCACCAAGGAGGCTGCTTCCGACACTTCAACCTCCTACCTATTCTAACAAAGCAAAAAGGCTCCCAGTAATGCGCCCCCAGGAGTGTTCAGCCGAAATTGGTCACAGGGAGTGGAGTGCCCCAGCAACACTTCTTTCCAGATGCTAGCTCTCTCATCATGGCTGGGTCTTTGGTCAGACTGTGGTTGTGAGCCTGGCTTGCTGGAGAGTTGGTGTCATAGGGTGAAGATGGCTCAACCTTGTAAGAACGAGGGAACAATCTCATCCAACTACCTGGGCAAGACCTTCCAACCCCCTTTCCATTAGGATGATTTGAAGCTGTAGCAACTGTAGGTATTTCCCCCCCTCTACCTTCTACCTAGGTATATTCTCACTTAGCAAGCATTTTTATGTGGCCTGGTGGTTTTACTTTTTCAGCCGAAATCTCAACTATAGCTGGCAGTTAGCTATTTTGTCTTTAATCCACTTTTCTTAATCCAGTTTTTACAAGGGTTTCAAAGATAGCAGGTCCTGATCATATGACAAGGTCGCACAATAGGGGGCCTATAGTGAAAGTAAAGTGTTCTCACAAAAGAGGACAAACACACCTGATGGAAATGCAACACACTTCACATTCATACAAAGTTGGAGAAGAGGTGACAAAGCGGTTGACATGGATGGACTGCACCACGGCAGAAAAACATTACCCTGCAGGATTCTAGACTATGCGGACAGGACTGTTTCTGCAGAACCACTGGTCACATGACGAAGCATGTGCCAGAAGCTTTACCTTGAGCTTGCCTGATCCACCAGGAGATAGATGCTCAGGGCCACAACTGCAGTCTCCATTTACATCATAGACTTGAGGTGTGATAAGAAAGTTAGCACATGTACACAAACTAGAGACTAGTGAGTATATTATTCCTTTATTTTCTTTTAAATGAAGACTGTCCTGAAGAAAGTAGTTACAAGGAATGATTAACACTGAAACAGGCAGACATTAGAAACTATAGTGGGGTAGTAGGGAGCCTACCCAAAGATACAGTTTTGAACTGATTGACTTTGGACCAACAGTATAAGTGGTATCCATGAAATGATCAGATGAATTATCTTCGCATTTATTTTAACTTTGATGATTTGGAATAAAAGGCCCTCCTGACTATAGGTTAATAAATTAGGTTTCACCATAAATAGCCTAGCGGACCTTCCATAACTTTTTATGTATGAGTGACAAACAGGATCTGTAGAGGAGGAGAGAATGAAAAAATAGAGACCATTGTCCTGTAAGAATAGTCCATTGGTGGCCTCCCAAAATAAAATGACAAAATTGTGAGAATATACATTCCTACTGTTTCTTATTCTATCCACTTTTAGATAGACGGCACACCAGTGTAGACTAGGATTAGTCCTCGGCTAGGTAGGATTAGTTGGACAATCACCCTATCCTTTGTGTCCAGCGTTGCCCTTGCTAATAGGGCTGGGGGTAACATCAGTAGGAAGCTTTGTCACCCGTGATCATATGACCACAGGCTTCTCCAGCTTGCCAGCATTCCAGCGTTTGCTTTCTGTCAACTGTGGCTTCACTGTCCTAGCTTCCCCCTCGCTACCAGTTTTATTTTTTGGGTGGGGGGCGGGAAGGGGGGTTTAAGGAGAACTTCCTGGCCTAAGCACAGCGCCCACTTCTTCTAGCTGCAGCACTGCACTGCCTTCAATCTCATCGCTCTGAAACCACCATCTTCCAACTCCCCCTTAGGAATGCCTTGCTATCTCCAAATGTTACACCCTTCTTCTGTGGGTCTTCCTGTTCCTTAACATACATGGCTACATTTGGAGAATGGTTCAGTCTACAGCCAAATTGGTGGGTTCGTTTTGTTGATTACCTAATTTTTTGTAGTTGGGCCTTTCAACTTAAAGTGCTGCTGCCATTGTGAAGTCAGGTGGATCTTAGAGGGCATCCGAGCATCCCCAAATTGACGTTCCCAGTTGTGTACCAACCTTTATCATCAATGGTACTGTTCGGTTTGCGGGCTAGACTTCCTCTGTAGTCTGTTTCCTTTTTTAAGCATGAGTCTTTTTGCTTGTGGCCACTCAAGCTGGATCATGGGCCCCCTTGCTCCAAGTTTGAGGAAATGCTGAATTCCGACGCAGAGCCGCCCGAATAGTCTCCAAGTCACCAACTAAACATATTGCTAGCTTGTTGCTCCAAACAGTGTGCATCAGGGCCATGGAGCGGTCTTTGTGCATTTAGGGGCCACCTCACTATCTTGGGGGTGTCCCAGTAGAGATACCTTGCCATCTAACACATGGGTTTGTACCCAGTGATGACCCCTTGACACCCAAAGCATTGCTCTATGAAGGGCTGAAATTGCTCTTGGGGACTGACAATTTACCACCTCCCAGAGCTGCATTATGGCGAAGGTGTCTACTATGGCCACCAGAGGTCCCCAGCCCTCCGCCAGGGATGCCAAACAGGAGTACTCGTCATAACAGGCAAAAGAGTAACTTCACAAATACTGGAGAGAAGAGGAAGGGCCATATAGTTTGATTCGCTACACACCTACTGATGCATTTTTCTGGAGGTCAATAAAATAAATACCACTTAGGGTAACAACAATGCATGCCACTTATAGAGATATGAAACTGCACAAATTATGAAGAAACTGATAAAGGAAAATATAAACTATCAATATATATGTAACAATGGGGGAAATAAAAATATATGATGGAAGGTGGATGTCAGATATGTTGGACAGTGAGAAGAAACTTCACATATGACCAGAGGATTGGAAAGATAGGAGATATTCAACAAGGTAGATAAGAGGACTTAAGGAGAACGGGAGGGAAGAGTTATTATTAACAGAACGATGAATGAAAGTGAGACTGGAACTTCAAAGAAGGCCTGTGAAAACATCAAATGCATCCTTCTGAAAACTATAACCACACCCCAGCTCTCTGCATTATCACTTTCACGCATTCACATACCTGAGCGATAGTTGCTTCGTTTCCATTGACAGCATCTGAAGATGTAGGCAATGCAGACTTCGATGCATTCTGAGAAGAGACAGGGATCAAGTAATTAAGGTTTACAAATTGAGACCGGCAAAAATAAATAACCATTAGTCCTCAAACAGAATCCCACAACCTGTTGCGATGTAAGTTTATTTAGTAAGTTAAGACAATTTCAGACAGGATTTATTTTGACATTAATGCAAGGTCAAAATAAAAGATTACGCATGTTGCATCTGAAATGTAAAAAAACTAAAACACTGCAGGTAGGCCACACTAGAAAAGCTTTAAGCAAAGCAAAGGTTAGTGCAGCAAATGTTAAACACATATACTTACAATACCACCATTGCTGCACGGTACATGAACCTAATTCTGCTTCTCAACAAAAACTGTTTGGATCACAAAAATATGTATAAAAAAACTAGACTAGAGACCTCTAGAAAATAATTCTGAATTGACTTTTTTTTCTTCATTTATTGACAGTGAGGTCAATCGAACAGAAAACTGCTATTATTGTAATATGGTGTGCCTCGTTCAGAAAAGTGCCTACCGATACAAACCCTTAAGAAGTCATTTTATACCTCCACCAGCACGGGATTCAAATCCCGGCGCTCTGCATAGAATCAGAAAAGAAAGATTGGGAACAAGGTAGGTGGGTCATATGCAGGAAAGGGGACTTCGAAGTATAAGTCAAAATGTCAATATGAGTAACTGCCACTTACCCTACAGTCAGGCCGGTTTCTTCATGGAATCTACATAAAGTGGTGGAGGCTATGCATCCTCCTATGAAGCGAGGAGTGCCGCAGCATCTGTGGAGTGTGAGATGAGCAGTTTCTTTTACTCTGCATTTCGTCTAGAGGACAAAGTTGCTGGGAAGGAGGGCCAATCTGTGCATGTTCTCTTGAGGCGACTGAACACAAGCATATGCATGAGGGGCGCTTTTGCCTTAAGGTCTTAGTTTTGTGCAGATCATTGCAATGGCCAGGTCTAAATTGAAGTAAGTCATTATTTTGTAGTTCTGGAGCACACATTCACTTCTTTCGGAAGACTGGGTCATGCCATAAAGAGGCACATAGTTTATCCCGATTCTAGGTCAAGACAGGAGGCGGGCATTATGCTTCAGCTTCGTTAATACCACTCTTCAGCAGTTTCAACAAAATAACAGAAACAACTTTGAAAATGTTTCCAACTACTCATTTTCCTTTTTTCCTTCTTTTAAAACTACATTTCTCTCTGTCATTGTAGTCCTTGACAATGATTGCCCAGTCCAGATGTCACATCCTGCCCACTGACTCCTGCTCTCCTTTTCCGCGCTCTTCAGCAAAATAAGTGTACTTTTCTTAGCACAGAGCGTGTTATCATGTTATGTCTTATATTAATGAATGTCTAAGCACAGATATGACAATATTTAAAGAATAATTGTACAACGTTATTAAAGACAGATGAGAATCACCTGTTGGGAGCAGCATAACAGTGATTGATTTGAGAAGCACACTAGTGTGGGTTCGCAGAGGAAACACAGCGCGTTCAATTGTTTCCAGCGTGCGCGCCAGGCCAAAACAGCGATAGACAGGACACAGCGGAGGAAGGCAACAGGCCTGCGTCATATTACCGACACGATAGGGGGCCCGTTTCTGCCTCCCCGGAGAGGAGTGAGTAGGCCCCCACCCTCGTGGGGGCAGGGCCTAAGCACCAATGAAACAGGAAGGAGTGCGCTGGGCCCCTCCCTCGCGGGTGCAAGACCTATGGGATAAGAGCATCATCGCAACGACTTCCTTCAGATACAAGTAACCTGAGCGCAGCAGTGATCGAATTACGAAAAGGGAATCCCCTAACGAGCCAGGGTCCATCAGCGATTCCTCTCATGTTTACACAACGCTGATGTGAATGGCAAGATTAGCCCAGCACGGCGAAAACAGCTTATTGGGCAGTGGAGCTAATGTGCCCCTGCTGGGAGAAACCAGCAGAACAGAGGCCAGTGGCCAATAAAGCGCAAGCTTCGCACCAGGAGCATCCCCTGCCAACCCTCTCAGAGAAGCCGGAGGAAGATTGTCCGGAGCCTCCCCAGGGAAAAATAGCCCGGAAAGAGAAACACTTGGAGAGTGAAGGTGAAGAGATATCAGACATGTTTGAGCCGGAAAACATCAGAAACCCCAAGTCATCAGATTGGTAACCCTCACCCAGAGTGTCGAAGTACATGACTCTCAGGCTCAGAAAAGCTTTCAACGCATGAAGGCAGAGTGCCCCCGCCCGGACCTGCCAGGCAAAGTTGCGCAAGCACCCGAATTAGACCCAAAAATGCTGACATTCGTCACCAAGTCAGCCAAGGACCCACACAAGGGTATAGACTGGTTTTTGAAGAGTTGCCAAGAGAAAGTAGTGGACCTCACAGAACCGTTAGCAAAAATAATGGGCCGAGCTTAGCGCCCCAGAGATACCGGAGAGGAGGGCGCAAAGAGCAGTGTGCCAGCTCAGTCATGCGAACTGCGCAATATCAAAAAGGAGAAGGGGTCTCCTGATGAAAATAGACGCGAAGCTAGGAGATCTGGCTACTTACGAAGCAGGGGAATCAGCACAAGGTCTCCTATTCGGAGAGTCCTTCGGCAAAGAAATGGGGAGGTTCGTGGGAACCTAGACCTCTCTAGAGAAAGCACAAGCCTCTATCAGGAAGATCTTCCCCATTAGAGTTTTTACCGGGACCGGTCGCTACTGAGGTCGAGCAGCCGGTAAATTCCACAGAGAGAGGAGATCTCAGAACAGAGCCCACTACTGGGAGAGCAGACAGCAAGACTCCTTCTTCCCTACCAGAGATTGGCTTCTGAGAGGCCACAGAGGTAGAGGTTCAGGACAAGGTCAAGGCGCTGCCACATGTGAGACCATACACTTACCCGCCCATGGGGGGAGGGCACAGCTGTATCGGTATAACTGGTGTGCCCTTTCCAGGGATGCATGGGTACTGCAGACAGTCAAGGGGTTGCAATTAGATTTCGTGCGGGAGCCAGTGCAAGAATGAGTCCCACATGCTATACACATGGCGCAGACAGAGAGAGCCTGTACTACAAGCTAAAACAGCTCGAGGAGAAGAGAGCCATTGAACGATGCATAGCAGCCCCAACATTTGTAAGCAACATGTTCCTAGTGCGCAGGAAAGAGAAGGTGAGACCAGTAATAAACTTGAAGGAATTGAACAGCTGGATCCTATACCGCCACTTCAAGTTGGAGGGTATACACCAGCTGTGGGATATCTTACGAGAAGGAGACTGGTTAACCAGACTAAACCTGAAAGATGCCTACCTCACAGTACCAGTACAAATAGAATTCTGGCCCTTCCTAGCCTTCGAATAGGACGGGCAATTCTGTCAGTTCAAGACAATGCCATTCAGACTAGCTTCAGCACCATGGGCGTTCACCAAGCTCATGAGGCCAGTAGCAGCAGCGATCAGGGAGGAGGGCATTCGTATGATCATATACCTAGACAACATGGGCAGACAACAGGGAAGCTCTGATTCACCAAACTTCATGGGTGAAGGATCTCCTTCGCTAGGATTCCTAGTCAATCAGGAGAAGTCAGACATGACACCGGCAAGGTTGTTAAGACTTCCTGGGGTTCGTACTAGACACCAAGAAAGCGACACTAGCGTTTCCAAGCAGAAATATTTGAGATATCAAGAAAGAAATCAAGACGTGCCTGAACAAGCAGGTAATAGCCCTCAGGGTACTAGCAAGTATAGCAGGGCTGCTAGCCTAATCTATTCAAACCATATTCCCAGGGACCTTGCATTTTCGAGCTCTGCAGAGACTGAAAATAAAACATCTGCAGAAGGGGTTGAGGTATCGTCAGAGCTACTACTGGGGTTGTTTGCGATCAGAGCATTCACGAAAGGGAAGTCAATCCCTGTGTCCTGCTGAAGATGGACAACATCTCAGCAATTAAATACATCAACCACTTAGGAGGAACGAGGTCCATGCTTCTAGCGGAGCTGGCGAAGGACTTCTCCCATTTCAGGTCAGCGATACCTGCAGGTCACCTACTAGTAGACAGAGTCCTAGTAGGAGACAACCCAGCAGCAGTGAGGGTCATTAAAGGAGCTCAATTTAGGGTGCCTCCAGAATCTAAGTATCTACAATTATAGGACGTGATGGTGGTACTGCGCTACCTGGCAAGTTGGCCAGCGAACAAGTATCTATCCCTAAAACAGCTATCAAGCAAGTTAGTCATGCCGTTAGGTCTAGTGTCGTGTAGGAGAGTGGCAGACGTCAGAGCCCTAGAAGTGAACCAGAAGACTTTTGGTCCAGAAGGGGTGACGTTCACATTAGCTAGGAGAACAAAGACGAACTCCACGTCCATTTCCTATACCCATTTACCAAGCCATCCGAAATGGTGTGTAGCTGCGTGTATCAGAGTATGAGGATAGAACGGCCTGGACAAGACTAGCAGGCACCGCCCAGCTTTTGATAGCACGTAGGAAGCCTTATCAGGGAGTAGCGACAGCCACAATAGCCAGATGGGTGCAAGAGATTATGCAGTTAACAGGTATTGATTTGAGAAGGTTTGGGGCACACTCGGTAAGAGTAGCTATAGCCTCGAAAGCTTTCACAGCAGGTGCCAGCTTGTCGCCGTACATTTATAACATCTTCATGACTTCTTTCTTTGAACATCTTGCCCAGGAGGGCATACTTTTTTCCAATTATGCTGATGACACCCAATGTGTCATGCCTCTTACGGGCCAGCATGACGAGGATGAAAGAAAACTCAACCGTATTTTCGCCATAATTGAACAATGGATGATGCTGAATAATCTTGCACTCAACCGTGGAAAGACAGAACTTATGGTTGTGGGATCTGATAGCATTATAGCCAAATTAGACCCAGCCTACAAACAGTTTCAGTTGGGAGACGCTTTAATTCCCACTCTACCCAAGGTAAAGATTCTGGGTGTGGTCCTGGACCAATAGCTCAACATGAAGTCTTATGTGGCCAGTACTGTATCCTCTGCCACCTACTATATTAAATTGCTGTCCCATCTACGACCATTTATCTCTCAGCCCAATGCAGAGTCCATTGCTTGTGCTATTATAGGATCAAAACTGGATTATTGTTGCAGTTTATTAGCAGGTTTCAGTAAAAAAAAACATCAACCGTCTCCAGGTGGTTCAAAATGGAGCGGTTAGAGTGGTTTCTGGCATACAGGGCACATGTATCTGAGACACGGCGAGCATTGCACTGGCTGCCTGTGGATTCACGAATATCCTTTACTCATGGTCCTTACATTTAAATGCCTCGAGGGCAATATGCCCACCTACCTACAACGGTACATAGGAATAAAACCCTGTGTCAGAAATCTTCGTTCCAATAATCAGAACCTGCTTCACCAGCCCAAAGTGAAAAGTAAGAAAGCACAATGTGGCGGCTTTGCTTTCGCGGTGCCGGCTCTCTGGAACACCCTGCCAGATCTATTGAGAAACTCGGCAGCTCTGAGTAACTTCAAGAAGGGCCTTAAAACCTTCCTTTTTAAATAGTAGCCTTCGAATCTGTGGTATCACTCTTACTGATCCACCGGTTTCTTCTAGTCTTTTCTTGTCGTGTCTGCGCCCTCACACCCATGGGTTTATGGTAGCGCTATATAAATGTAATAAAGTAAAGTAAAAGGAGTAACACTACAAGATATAATATATATATTTTTTATTGTATTTTGGTTTATATAAACCTTTACAAAACAATACACATAAAAGATCATAAAACAAACATTAAGACCAATATATCACTTTAAAATATATCACTTAAAAACTAATCATCTAAAACAAATTCATTACAAAATTCACTGCTAATTTCATTATCCCTACACCCAATAGCATATTCTCAATTACATCAGGATTAAAGTCATGTTTCGTAATCTGAGAACAAATTATCCTAGATGTAAATTTTTGCCATCGCAGCACAATCTAGAACACAATTTAAGCCTTCACATACTGGCAAATCAATTGATACCTGCAATTCTTACTTCGTTGTCCATCTAGATCATGATATTTTTGCTTTCAGATAATTTGGTCATTAGATCTTAAATGACACTTATTTAAAGCACCTTACATATGGTTATTAGAAAATCTATAATTTTACTCTTCAACGCAATATTGGTACCATGCATCATTTCAAACCACAGTTGCTCCCTGGATACATTAGATGTGTCATGTACAAATTCAGAAAAAAACACAAACCTTTCGTTAGACAGCATAGGACACACTAACAGCAGATGTACCAATGTTTCATCAGCGTCATCTTTTGCACAACATCTACATAGTTTCTTATTCATTAGTATTTAAAACATTGAACCTGAATCGCATCACACTATTACGAAGTTTCCGTGAGGGATATTTCGCCAGATATGGCTCAAGTCGGGGAACCATTTCCACACATATTCTACTTGGTTATATAGCTTTGAATTCATGATCGCTGCATTATTAGTAACCCAGTCAAATGCTTTAATCAGTGTTTTAATCTTTGCTGGTTTCTCTATGAGACACTTCATTGAAACACCAACAATGTGTTTTCCACCTCCGTTTGTATATCCATCATATATTTCTCTGTTACACCATCCTTTAGTATTTTGTACAATGAATTCGACCCTGCCAAAATACATTCTCTGTACAGCATCGCTGTTTTACTTTCCATTATACTTTTTAGTGAGCAGAGACCAAACTACTACCTTATAATTTCTATTGGTATGCATTTGGGTAGAAAGAATAATGCTTTTTTCCAAATTGAAGCTTCAATAGTTTTTAAGGGAGGGGTAAGTTTCACCGGGTAGAATTCCAAGCCATAAATTAGCCTCGGAATGACCTTTGACAAATAAAAGTCTCTACATCCCATCATTGTAAATTTACTGAATTTCCTTTCAATTGCCTTCATTTGATTTCCAGCCTCTTTCGCCTTAGATTCTAAGCCTTTTTTTGCAAAGCTTAGCGTCATGGTACTTGCAAAGGTATAACCTAAATATTTAAAATAACCTAAATATTCAAAGGCTTTCTGTGATCTTAACTTGGTTCCTTCAATGCGCCACACTGGATTTGAACATAGCCTATTACTTTGTCCCAAATTTATAACTACAGTTTTTGTGGGGTTAATTTTCAATTTTAGTTCTTTAACAAAGTCTGAAAACACATCAATTAGCCTTTGCATGCCTATCTTTGTTCGGTCCAATAGCAAAAAGTTGTCAGCAAAGGCAACCCAATTCACAACAATCCCCCCAATCCTGGGAGGTAACAACCCGGACGATTCAATTTTATCATTAGCTCCAGAAACATAAAGATTAAACAAGATCGCCGCCAGGGCACAACCTTGCTTCAAGCCATTCCGAGCTCTTATTTCTCTAGACATCAAGCCTTCATTATTGAGCCTAACCTTTAAAACTGTATTCGAATAAAGATGAATAATCATAGCTAATAGACCTCTTTCAATATTCAATGTAACAAGCCTTCGCCATAATATAGGTCTATCGACCTTGTCGAATGCTGCAGATAGATCCATTGAACGGCATACAAGGGTACGTGCTTGAATTTCTTTGCTTGACTTTGCAGAATGGATACTAAAAGACCCCCTGCATCAGTCCCTAGGCCTTTCCGAAACCCAAACTGCCTTACATCGAGGATTTCTTTCTCATCCATCCATCTCAGCAGATTTTCCAATATCATGGATGAGAATATCTTAGTCTCTATATTAATTAATGAAATTGGTCTATAGTTGGTAGGGCACTGACTGTTGCCTTTTTTAAATATCAGTATCACGTACGAGACTTTCCACGAGTCTGGCATCCTCTGGGTCTGGATTACATCACTAAAGATAAGGTGCAGTATTCCAGCACACAGGTGGACATATTGTTTGATTGTGGTACATGTTAAATTATTGGGACAGGGGTAGCAGAAGGTTTCATCTCTTGAATCATTAGCATTATTTTTTCAACAGAAACATCTAATACCCATTTGTGTTCTTTACATTTTACTGCTTCCGTGAGGTCACTAGAAGGGGCATACAGGTTATCAAAATAGTTGCACCATACTGAATCACCAATTGAATTCATAGTTAACTGCACTTGGGAAGCTTCAGTGCTATTAATAAGTGACCAATAATTTCTAGAATTAGTCTGCTTTATAGCCCTGAGCATAGTCTCACCATCTTTCTGTTCAAGGGAGGCACGATGTTGAATCCTCCAATTCTTGTAAGATTGTCGACTCACTCTGGCTTGTTCTTTGTAATTAGCCGGGGACAAATTAAGTTTCTTTATAGCACGTAATTGCTCGTGCGGAAGAGCTCTATGTTGCTTAACATCAAGGTCAAAAACATGCTTATGAGACCTTTTATTGGTCACTAGACCAGAAATTGGTCGCTGAAGCTGGTCTAAGCTAGAGACCAATAGCTCATCAAACGCTGCAATCGAGTAGGTTTCTTTTTTTTGTTCAAAGGATCTTGTCTCGTAGTCATGCCACATCATATTATTAAATTTGATTGTCTTGAAAGTATTCCATTTGACTCTATTTCTCCTCACATTAACAGTTATTGGTACACAATACACATTTCTGTAGGTAGATTTTTTCATTAGGTTCAGATTAATTGATGCCATAGCATGGTCACTTTCGGCCTTGGGTTGTACAAGTATGTTTTCAGAACCCTTGATCAAATTATCGCTGACAAATATGTAGTCGATAATGGTAGACTCACCACGTGCATACCACGTACATTTATCGTTAAACACCATTTCCATTGCCCATGATCTTGTCAAATTAAGCCAAAGCGCACCTCTATAACATTTACAGCCCTTTTTTGAACCAGTAATGCCCTATCAACTAGACACCAATCCATCTCTATAATTGATAAATTACAATCAGCGTTCATATCACCAGCTATGATGATGAAACAGTCAGGCATAAAAGCTAACCATTCATCTATCAAGACATTTACTTCGTCTAACAACTTCTCCAACATTTGATCGTCATACTCCGCATTATTCCAATACACATTAATGACCATTAGGCCCACCATCCCATTTTGTGTAGTTAAATGAAAGGTTGCAACTAAACATGAGATGTACAGATGTTTTTCAGATAGCTTTGCGATGTCTTGGGAATTTCGAAAGGCAAGTGATAGGCCACCCTTTGGGTGACCTCTTGGCCCACAAGAACCAGGAAGCCACAATACAACATATCCGTCCCACATCAATTGCCCACGTGCCCATGATTCCTGTATGAGCACAAAATCAAAGTTCTCTAGTACTTTACATACTTTTTTATTCTGTGCTAAATGCATATGCCCTCTGGAATTCCACGAAACCAGTTTATATGGGCCACCTTATAGTCCCCTACCAGCACTTAGCTCCACTTACCCTGCACTTGGCACCTTCTGGCTGTTACTATCTTGTTATTCTACTATCCTATGTACTGCACTTCCCCTCTCCCCTCCCCCTTGCACTTTTCCCTTTCCCCCCTCCCACGCACTTGCGCAATCTGAATGACACTTGGCCTAGTAAGACCGTTGTCGGTCTTCCCTTGTTCCCCCTCCCTTGCCTCGTCGCACCTTGAAACACTTGTGTATAGGCGCGTTATAAATGCCATATCATATCATATCACCTTCGCTAAAGGGGCTAACCCATGTTTTTCAATTGCTCTAATGAATCTTTAAGGGACACCGTGTTGCCTTAAATTACTTCCTCCTCGCGTTCGGACCACTAAAGACAATCCTTCAACGTTCAGCATGGCGGGTCCCCAGAGCAAACAGTCTGCTTCTTTGTACTTCCGGGTGCGCTACGCACTCGGAATTTCAATACAAAAACAGGGCGGATCGGGGGCAGTCCCTTATCCGTGTAACCAATCAGGCAGTAGTTGGGCACTGCAACTTCTGTGTTGCCTTAATGACTTCCTCCTCGCGTTCGGTCCACTAAAGACAATCCTTCAACATTCAGCACGGCAGGTCCCCACAGCAAACAGTGTACTTCTTTGTACTTCCGGGTGCGCTACAAGATATTATGCAACCGGCAGACTGGGCTAGCGATAGTGCTAAGACCTTTTACTTTAAGCCGATCCAAGCAATGGGGACAACTGTTATGGGAAGCTTTGAACAAGCATAATGCTCAGCCTCCTGTCTTTGCATAGAATGAAGATTACCCCTGCATTCTGTGCAGGGAGTCTTGATTCTATTAAAGACAAGGAGGAAACCCTTAATTTCCCACCCGGCGCATGTACTGTATGACGCATAAAATGAGAACGTTAATTATGATGCGACAAACAGTACATGGACTCCACCGTAACGTAGTTGCCTTGTGAACTCCACAGGAGATGACCTGAAAGCTAATTGAACGACAGAGAAAGAAGGCCGCCACAACGCAGGGTTAGCGACAAGGTCGCAGCAGGAGTGCAGCGAGACCAAGGCAGTTGAAAGCCAAATGTTTGTGGGAACTTTCGTTAATTAAAAGTTACAGTGATGGATCAGTTCAGAGCATCCAAAGAAGAGGAGTCGTCAGTGGACATGAAGTGACATATGGACTGGGCAAGCACTGTCAAGGACTACAGTGACAGAGGGAAATGTAGTTTTAAAATAACGAAAAAAGGAAAATTAGTAGTTGGAAACATTTTCAGTTTTTTCTGTTATTTTGTTGAAACTGCTGAAGAGTGCAATTAAAGAAGTTGAAACATAATATTTGCCTGCTTGTCTTTAATAGAATCAAGACTGCCTGCGTAGTATGCAGGGGTAATCTTCATTATGCAGGCGTTTGCAAGTCGTGGAGTGGGCAGTTTGGATCATTTTGTGAGTTAGGGAAGTTGCAGAGACACCAGAAGGGTTCCAGATAAGCAGCATAACTACCTATATTACTCACTAAAATCAGGCAAAGTGACCCAGCAAAGTAAAATAGTGAGTTAAACGTATACATGCGCCTGAACCATTATTCCACCTGGATGTCCTCACACCCCCTCCACTGCTGCCTCACCCCACAGCCATACAACACATTACACACTACAGCCATACATAATCATTAAAAACCACATTTCCACAGCCACGCGTCACTTCCTAAGTACCCCTCTGCAACAAGGCACCACATCAGAAAACATATTCCTTGTTGGATGACTGTGTGCTGTTCACAGCATTCTTCTCATGGGCTCCTAAGCTAGCAGGTCCCTCTATTGCAATGACCAATCAGGATTGCTTCAATTATGTTATCTTTATCATCTATGTTTCTTGCCTCACTTTCTCTTTTGTCTCACTCGCTATATGTTCTTGGGCTATACACTGTTGTGCTGCTCTACCCACGTCAACCATGCTTTGCAATGATTATGGCCAAGTCATGTGCGCTGAGCCATGCACGTCCATTAACTAGGTTACGCCATCCTGTTCCCAGCCAGGTTTTGATCTGATTCTGCTGAGTTGTATTGTGCTAGGTGGTTTACAATGTTCATGCCGTCATGTCATGCTGTCTTTGTAGTCGTATATGGGGCCATGTCTCAACATCTTCTGGCACGGTCTACCATGGTAGTTCACCTCTTGCACCTCAATGCTCTTCAGCTGTTTGCAGAAGCTGTACTGGCTGCAGCATGTAACACTCGTCCATGCTGCAAACCTCTTTATTGAAGTATGCATTTTGGGGAAACTAATTTCAGCAGTATCTTAACTAAGTAAATATCAGAGTGGGCATCAGAAAAATGTGTTGCATCTTTCCATGTGTCGAGAGTCTTTTTGTGTGTTGGTGTGTGTGTATAGGTGTAGGTGTGTGTGTGTAGGTGTGTGTGTGTATAGATGTATATGAATGTGTTTGTGCATGTATAGGTGTATGTGTGTGTGTGTGTATGTATAGGTGTGTATGTGTGTAGGTAGGTGTATGCATATGTGTGTGGGTGTATGGATATGTGTGTATGCTTATGTGTGTATGTGTAGGTGTGTGTGTGTGTGTGCGTGTGTGTGTGTGTGTGTGAGAGAGAGAGATTCAGTTTCTTTTTTGCAAAAAGTACTAGCTTTGGGGTTTAAAAATGCTTTCTGGATGCAACAAGCAGCCATGTGTAAATTACCAAGTCCGGTGTAGGCCTTCCTACAGTATGCCAAAGCTGTAAACAAAGGTCTTCTTGCCCGGCCTCCCGGCCTCTCAGATAAGTACACAGTGGCATCCGGGCCTCCAGTCAATTTACACAGTAAACTCTGCCCTCTCGTTTATTGTTGCCTGGCCTGCCTGTTGTCTTTCCTCTGAATGTAGATGCCCCTGCATAAATGAACCTGCACAAACACTGATGGTTGCTGGGTTTAAACCCCACCTGTTGCTCCCCCAACTCCTTTAATTCCGGCAGCCCTGGTTCTGGTTGTTGAGCGCTGTGATGCTCTCCTATGTGCTACTGGGGTCATTGCAAATGGGCAATGCTATGATCCCTTTATGGGCTGAAGGTGTGCTTGACCAGAGCCATTACATGAGCCCTTCCGAGGCATGTGTGAGGGGTCAGAAAGATGTGGACTACTTTTACATGATTTCTCAATAAAAGCCATTTTATTAAATAATAAGTTGCAATAAAGGCCTCACTATCCCTACCCTGATGTGGATTTCCATACCTAAAACAAACTAAAGGAAATCCTCTAAAAAAGGATATCTAACCTTCACACGTACATAAAATACACAAGAAAATATATGGCAATTCACAACAACAACTGTATTTGTAATATTCACATGCTCTCTTTATAACGTGTGTGAACTCCCCTTGCCCAAGTTATAAGTTCGTTTCAGTTCCAATGTTCGGCAAAAAGAAACAAGGAAATCAAGGTTTATAACAAAGGTCCACTTTAGTTCTTTGCACCTTCAAGTAGTCAAAAGAAAGTTCTATCAATCCAATGTCCAACAAAATAAAGATTCTACTTCCTTGAATAGTGATTTTCAGTTAATCAAATAGCAACAATTATATTCTTGGTCAGGATGATTTGTTAGAACTTATAAATGTCAATAAAATACAGCTTCTGGAGAGGCATGGCTTGGAGCTGCCACTAGTGGTATGGCTCCGTAGAAGCTCCTGGCGTGCTGGAACTACCGAGAGTAATCCTGCCGGTTTAAAGTTCCATTAGCTAACAAAAATCAGCTAAAAGAGTGAGGAACGGACGGAGCGGAAAATTACCAAAAATCGAGCATCAAGGTGAAAAGCCTGATGTAGGTTCCCAAGAGCGTCCTGAAGTGCAGGAAGAGGAGCCGTGAAATGTGGAAAGGCACCAATGCCTAGCACTGTCCCAGCGGGTATCGAACTCACCAGCCCAGCGACTCAGCCTACAGACAATGAGCGACCTCCATGGTGGCTCTTTAGGACCGGGGACTGAACAGCAGGACCCTACACCAGTAACGAAACCAATCGACCGCCAGTAGCAGATCCGTCCCGGGCGCCTCAGCGTCGGAGTGTGGAAGCGCAGCCGAGCTAGCCTGAACCCGTCTCAGAGCCGCTCGGACATGGGGAGATCTGAAAACAGCTCTTACTGGCGGTGGCAGGGAAGCGCCCATTGACCAGGGTCCGGGACCCCTCCGGACTGGGGCTAGAGGAGGTTTGTGGGGGCTCTAGGAGAAGAGTCATCTGCTTGCCCACTGCAGAGTGTCACTGGGCGGAGCAGAGCAGGCACATACGAGCAGCCCCACACAGGATCCTGAGAAGGGCCGTATATTCTGACAGGTGGAACCCCCAGCCCACAAGGAAGCTAACGCACAGAAAGGCACGGTGAGTGGGTTGGGTAATAAAAGGGGAAGCAGCGCACCCCTGGAAACGTTCTACTGCACCCCCCCCCACCACCACCCAACCTACTCCAAAGGAGGTCTGGATTCCACAAGACCAGGCAACCCTGATATGTAACGGAGGGTGCCGGATACACCCAGAGGTGGGGGAGATACTAGACATCCACCACCAAGCTCTTTAAGCCCACAGAACATACAAAATACCCCCAGTGGAGCCGTGACTGACCAGAAGTGGCTGGGGCTGCCCCAGAGGGAGCACTGCACCTGATTAGCCCCCTGCGGTAGACGGGTTCTCAGACAGACTGAGTGCCTTCCTGAAGAACAGCACACTCCCATCACTAGGCAAGAATGGCCCATATACCGTGAAGAAGGGAATCACCAGTCACATATCCACCCACCCTTACTGGCAGGTGTGGGGGGAATAGAGGAGCTGCAATACAGATCTAACCTGTTAAACAGGGTGCGAACGGCTGAACCTGAAACCTGTGCGACTCCAAGCATCCGATAAGCCCACTGAAAATTGATTATCCGCCTCGAAGGCCCTCAGAGGCAGTACTACGGAGAGCTGACACACTGGGAGAGCATCCCGACCTAACTCTGTTGCACCCAGCCAGGCTCCCTATATCAGTGAAACATGGCAAACAATGGGAAGGCGACCAAACAGGTGGACATTTCGACTCTAATAAGCAGCTCCAACCCAGAGAAACCGAAGAAAGGGGACCAATCAGTGGGGCAAAACACGGAAGCAGGCCCCTCGTCAGACCTCCAAGATCTGGCTCAATCCGCCACAAAATCAGACCTAAAAGATTTACTGACAGCTCTAACAAAGGAGATCCAGAGGGGTACAGACTAAGTAATGAAGAAGTTCTCTACCCTAGACAAGGGTGGAAGCGGTAGAAACCCGAACAGCAGACATTGAAAACAACTTATGTGACTAGGTATTCGAAATGGAAAAAAAGGTCTGGGCAGGATGGCAGCCCTAGAGGCAAGATGCGAAGGCCTAGAAGCAAAGCAGGAGGACGCTGAAAAATCACTCGAGGCGCAATAACATCCGCCTCCGGGGCATTCCCACTTCAATCCCAGACTCAGACCTGGAGAGATGTGCAGCAGAACTGTTCAGATTCATCTTGGCTCTGCCAGACAGCTCCCCACTGGAAATTGATAGGGTGCATAGAACGTTCCCAAAGCAATCGTCTTCTTCTTCCCCTCCGTAAGTCCTAGCCAGGATTCACATTTACAGGGTGAAAGAACAAATCATGAGAGAAGCAAGAACATCACAACAGATCTCGTTCAGAGCTGTTACGATCCAACTATATCAAGAGTTGGCTAATTCGACCCTACAAAAAAGGAAATCACTCAGACCTCTCACGAAGTGGTTACGGGAGAGAAAGGTTCTATACCATTGGGGCGACCCAACATCCCTGAAGTTCACCTGGGAAGGAGCACAAAAGCAGATCCACTCCCTAAAAGAAGCTGAAAAATTCCTAGGAACAGGGGTTGATAGCGGTGAATCTGAAACTGATGCTCCCACACAAGACCAGGTCAAGAAGCAACCGACAACGAAATGGAGGAGAGTCAACAGGAGACGTAGGACCCCAGGCCCTCCTCGGAAAAACCCTAATCCAGACTGAGTCGGAAAGTAGATACATGCCTACTTCAGGCCAATGGACCCACCCCGGTCCAAAAGGGGACGCCGATCCAAAAGGGGTCAATAAAAATATATTACAGGGGGTACTCGGGGAATTGGGACAGACTGAGGGAGCTATTGAGCAGATGGGGGAACGAAAACATGGGTACCTATGGCAAGTCACTGGGGGGGGGGGAAATCAAAGAAAAGTCACTCATTGAGGAAAGAGAGCAACAAGCAGAGTCCTGCTACAAGACCCAGCTGACGACATGTTAGGCCCGGTTGGCCTTAGTTGTTCGGTGGTGAGGCACAGCCTGTTACCCCGTTGGGTGAGGCTGGTCTCTACCCTAGGAGTACAAGGGAGGATAGGCGAGTTGGAGGGGAGGGAGAAGAACGGGGGGAAGGGTTAGCAGTTATTATCCTGCTCCCCCATAAAACTAGAACTAGTAACACACTGACATCCAGAGGTATCGCAGTCACACACACCCAGAAGACAACAGGGGACACACGAAACAGGTATGGCCTGAGGCTGCCCTGCACAAAGTCCATTAGGAAACACCATGGGGTCGGATAACGAGACTGAAATTTGAATGCTCACATGGACCATCCAGGGCATAAACTACCCGGGGAAGCCCAGATCGGTGGAGCATAGACTTAACCAGCTGGCAGGGGCATAGTACTCCTCCAGGAGACCCACTTGTTGCTAACTGACGAGCGACGCATTGGATTGAAAAGATTTCAAAAATAATTTTTCGCCACGTCGGGGGAGAAAAAAAAGGGGGTGGCAATATTACTGAGTGATAAAATCCTGCTAACGAAAATCACAGTAAAAAGAGACCCAGGGGGCAGGTATATCCTAGTGAAAGGGTACCTCCTAGAACAGCCGATCACTATAGCCGCCATATATAGCCCCAACAACGCCCCATACATTCCTTGCAGATCTGATCCCGATCTTGCTATAATTTTCAGAAGGATTCCTCTTTATAGGGGGAGATTTTAATATGCTCCCAGACCCTGTGAAAGACAAGACACTTCTAACATCCAGGGCCGATTACGCTAGAGCGCTAGCTCTGGCCAAGCTCCTTTGGTAAACCGAAACGGTGGACTCATGGAGATTAGCTAACAAGGGCGCTAGTGACTACACCCATTACTCGCACGCACATAAAGGCTTTTCTAGAATCGACCTGATTCTGGTCACAGGCGCTCTATTCCCCCCGTCTGGAAAAATTGGAGATTCACACGCGATCGATATCGGACCACGCTCTGGTCTCGGCAGACTTGCGCATCATTGGATCCACCCAGCGCCCAAGATATTGGAAACTACGAGATTCACTCCTGCTAGACGAAGCCATCAAAAGGGAAACGGGTGAAACACTAGTTATTACTTTACGGAATATACTGTAGCGGACACTGCCATAGACATAATATGGGATGCTATGAAGCCTGTATTGAGGGGAAGACTCATTAGCGCAAGCACGGAACAGAGCAGGGCCTCCAAAATTCAAACATCCAATCTAGAGGTGAAGGTATCAGCTCTGGAAAGAGAATAAAAAAAAAGCTGAGCCAGGAGATCCGAAAGGGAATTGAAAAAAGCCAAAATAGCTTTAGAAATGCACTGGAGGGACCGATCAGCAAAATCATTGGCATACACAAAACAATTTTACTATAGCAAAAGCAATAAAGCGAAATGCATACTTGCATACAAGCTGCAGAAGGTGCACAAGAGAAACCACATAATAAGGCTTATAGGAGAGGACGGCAAAGCCCTATACACCGAAAAAGAAAAAATGGAAGCCCTACTAGAGCACCATAGAGCGATAATGGCAGGACCCCCAATACCTTCTGAACTACAGGCACAATACCTGAGATCTGCCAGTGCTCCCTCCACGCGACCTCAATTAAAATCCCTAGAAGCTCCAATCACAGTGCAAGAAATAGGGGAAGCTATAAAATCCTTGAAAAAAGCAGCCCCAGGCCTGGAACGACATTTTACAAAACCTATTCACACATGCTAGCCCCACACCTTGCCTCCCTATTTAACTTCTTCCTGACCACGGGGAGCGTTACAAGATCAATGGCAGAATGACTAACAATACTTGCCCACAAGCAAGGGAAACACCTGGAACATACTGCCCCTTACAGGCCAATAACGTTGATGAACAACAACGGGAAAATATTTTTGAAAGTGCTGGCGTCCAGACTGAAAATGTATCTGCCAGACATAATAGCCCGTGATCAGACAGGATTTATCCCAGAAAGGGGGACGCATGATAACATCAGGCGTACGATTGATCTCATAGAAAGTGCTGACAGACGGGGTGGAGGGGAATGATGGTCATCTCACTGGACGACTGGACGCCCATTAAGTATTTGATCTGGTAGACTGGGGTACATCAGGAACACCCTCAGAGTTAGGGTTTGGCTCTAACTTTGTAGCCTGGACGATGGCCAACTATCAAACCCCAGCCACACAGCTGCAGGCTAATGGAATCAGATCAGAGAAAATAAATATCACTAGAGGAACAAGGCAGGGTTGCCCTCTATTCTCCCTTAGTGTTTGTCTTGTCCAAGGAACCTTTTGCGGAGAAGCTCTGACAAAACCCTAAGATAAAGGGACTCACGGTAGGGGGACAGGAGTATAAAGCAGCACTATACGCTGATGATGTGCTCCCATCAATAACCCATCCAGACACATCATGGGGCCCCCTCTGGGAAGATATTGAGGCATTTGGCAGGGTCTCAGGATTGACAGTAAATTACATTAAATCCTTGGCGCTAGAAATCAACCTCTCAAGGAACCAGAGGGATTAACATAATCCCCTGCACCCTGTCCCATGGGCGAAGGCTGCGATTGGATACCTGGCGGTACAGATCCCCAGAAACACCTCGCGTATTTACCAGTGCAACTTCCCGCTGCTGTTCTCTGAATTCCGGAAAGACCTAGAACACTGGAAAAGAACAAGTTACTTTCTTACCTGGTAATGTTCTTGCGATGGGATGTTCCTCCGACGTATTCCTTATCTTTGATGTTATCCATTCCAGCTTGCTGGCCTCGGAAAAAGTTTTCAGTAGAGGGCGCTGCGCGTCGACGTCCCTCGAGTCGGTGTCCCTCGACAGCCTCTGTATCGGCGCCGACGTCATCATGAGTACAAATAGAATTGCGCAGCGTCCGTTGCTCAGTTCCGTTTTGAAGTTCATATTTGCTGTGCATTAATTGGTTAGTAACCTTGAAGGAGCATAAGCTGCAACTACAAGGGAAGTTTTACTGCGGGGATGGATGGGAGGGGCGATAAGGAATAAGTCGGAGGAACATCCCATTGAAAGAACGTTACCAGGTAAGAAAGTAACTTGTTCTTCGAAGGGATTGTGTCCTCCGACGTATTCCTTATCTTTGATAGACTCCAATAGCAGGAGTATAAAAAGGAGGTGGGAGTAAAGACGAAATATTTCCCTTTAAAGATGTACAGAATGCAACACAGCTTTCCCAAATCTTGTCTTCTGGCTAGAGGAGGAATCTACACTGTAAAATGTGGTAAAAGTATGTGCTGACGACCATGTCGCAGCCACATATATATCTTTAATTGGGACCCCTCTCTGGAGAGCTGAAGAGGCTGCGATACCCCTGGTTGAATGAGCCCTAAAATGTTGAGGGGGTTCTTTTCCTTCCAATTTGTAGCATTCTAAAATGGTCAAAATGATCCATCTTGAAATGGTCTGTTTTGTGATTGGCAATCCTAATTTGTGCCCTGCATATCCTACAAACAATTGGTCTGCTTGCCTTATCCTAGCAAGTCTGCTAATATAAAAACTCAAGGCACGCCTTGGATCCAGCCTGTGTAATCTTTCTTCCTCTTTCCCTGGATGGGGAGGAGGATAGAACGAAGGTAAGGTTATTTTCTGAGTAATATGGAATTCAGAAACCACCTTTGGGAGAAAATTGGGCTTCACTTTTAAGACAACTTTGTCTTTATGAAAGATTGTATGAGGAGGTTTGCAAGATAGAGCTTGCAATTCACTCACTCTTCTAGCAGAAGTTAAGGCCACTAGAAATACTGTTTTAAAAGTGAGAAACTTTAGTCAACAAGAATGAAGTGGTTCAAAGGAGTACCCATCAGAAACTTTAAGACTAGATTTAAGTCCCACAAAGGAACCTGAAAAGGTTTTGGTGGATAGACATTTGTTAATCCTTTCAGAAATTGGATTACTATGGGTAGTTTGAAATATGAAGGCTCCTCAAAAGTACGCTTGAAGATAGACAGCGCTGCGAGGTAGCCCTTGACCGTACCAATTTGAAGACCTGAGTTGCAAGATAGATAAGACCACCTGTGTATTACATGAAAAGGGTTCAATATTATTTTCCCTACACCAGCTGCAAAATTTGCTCCAACGGCAGCAGTATAAAGTCTTTGTTGCTGGCATTCTGGCTGAAAGCAACACCTCCATGACGTCATCCGGGAGATCCCAATCCTTGTATCTCAACCTTTCAGAAACCAAGCGTGAAGGTTGAGGGTTCTGATGTCTGTATGGAGAACCTGACCTCCCTTCTGCGAGAGAAGATCCTCTCTTTGCGGAAGACGAAACGGAGGACAGATGAACATGTCTAGAAGGTCCGGGTACCACATTCTCCTGGCCCAATCCGGGGTAATTAGGATCATGGCTTTCCGGAACCTTCTCAATCTCCTGATCATTTGAGGAAATAACAGGAACTGGAGGAAACGCGTACAGAAGTGTAAACTCCTAGTCCACTACGAACACGTCTCCTAAAGCTCCTCTCGGGGGGGAAATTCCCTTGAACAAAACTGATCGCACTTCCTGTTGATGCTGGTGGCGAAAAGATCCACTTGAGGGGTTCCCCAAAGGGTGAAGTTCTCTTGAAGGACTTTCTGAGCTAGCTGCCGTCAAGTTCTTCTCTCTGGCCAGGTGAACTGCTGATAGAGAGATTCCTTCTTGAATTGCCCAAAACCAGAGCTGCATTGCCTCTCTGCACAGTGGCAGTGACCCTACGCCTCCTCTTTTGTTGAGGTAGTGCATGGCCACTGTGTTGTCCGTCATTATCAGGACATTCTTTCCCTGTACTGATGGCAGAAAAGCTTTCAGCGCTAGTCTGATTGCTCTCAGCTCCAACAGGTTGATGTGCAGTCTGGACTCCGATAGAGACCAACGACCGCTGATGGTCAAGTTGTTGGCATGAGCTCCCCACCCCCTGAGTGAGGCATCCGTGACTACTGTTATCTCGGGCCATGGTTGCCAAAACTGTTCTCTTTTCAAGATGTTCTCCCGACAGGCCCACCACTGAAGGTCTCGAGCTACTCTGTCCGGGACTTGTAGGAGATCTGACATTCTTCCCGAGAATTGCGACCACTGGGTTCTTAGTGCCCACTGGAGGGATCTCATTCTCAGGCGAGCCTCTGGCACTAGGAAGATGCAGGATGCCATGAGGCCTAGCAACCTCAAAAAGTCGAAGGCTGGTAGACATTGGGCATTGTGAAACTTGGTGACCATCTGTAGAATATCTTGAGCCCTCACCTGTGGTGGCGAGGCTTTTCCCAGGGAAGTGTCCAGAACTGCTCCAATAAACTGGAGTCTCTGTGATGGTATCAACTGTGACTTATTTAAGTTGAGGGAGAAGCCCAGCTTGTGAAGGAAGTGACAAACATAATCGAGCTAGATCTGAGTTTGTTCCGGAGATACCGCTCTGATCAACCAGTCGTCCAGGTAGGGGTAGACATGGATCCCTTCCCTCCTTAGACTTGCAGCCACCACCGACATTAGCTTGGTAAAGACCCTCGGGCGAAGGTCAGCCCAAATGGCAGAACTCGAAATTGATAATGAGAGTTGCCAATTGCGAACCTCAGGTATTTCCTGTGTTTGAGATGGATTGGCACATGGAAATAAGCATCCTGAAGGCCTAAAGATACCAACCAGTCCTGAAGGATCTGAGAAAGGGTTACCATCTTGAACTTGTCTTTCCTGAGGAATTTGTTCAATTCTCTCAAGTCCAAGATGGGTCTCAATCCTCAGTCCTTCTTTGGTACTAGGAAGTAGGGGGGAATACCAACCCTTGTTCCTCTCCGCTACGGGTACCGGTTCTATTGCACCCTTCTTTAGCAGGTCTAAAACCTCCTGCATAAGGAGCGGGTCTGGAAGCTTCAAAGAGTTGCTCCCTGGTGGATGACTCTGAGGAGTGTTTAGGAAGGGCAGGCAGTAACCTTGAGCAACTGTCTCCAATGCCCAAGCATCTGACGTAATAACCTGCCATTCTGCCAGATGTTGAGTTAACCTGCCCCCTACTGGTGTCTTGTAAGGGGAGACCTCAAAGGGGTTCAGAAGCGGCTGACGCAGATACCGAGGGTAAAGTGGCACCTGCTGCTGCGGCTTTTGTACCTTTGACCCGTCCACCACGGGTGAATCTTCTCTGGCCCCTTTGAGCTGGCTGTCCTCTGCCTCTTCCGAATGCGGAGTTAAAGCGAAAGGACCTACCCCTCCAGGATGTACCTGTGGGACGATTTGGAGTTTGCCGGATTGCAGCCCCCAGGGATTTTGTGCTGCTTTGGATGTTTGCAATTTTTCCAGGCTGTCATCAGCTTTCTTTCCAAATAGAGAAGTGCCGTCAAAGGGCATATTCAGAAGTCTGGCTTGCACATCTGGAGCAAACCCAGACTTCCGCAACCACGCAAATCTGCAGATTGTGGTACTTGCCGCCAAGGCCCTGCTGATGCTGGCAGAAGAATCAATGCCTGTTTGGAGGGACTCGCACATTGCATCCTTTCCATCCCTGACGATGTTTAAGAATGCATCCCGTTCTTCTCCTTCTGGGAGACAGTCAGCCGCAGATGAAGCACACTCCCAAAGCGTGTGGCTGAATCTTGCTAGTGTGCAAGTGGCGTTGATAGACTTAAGCGCCATGCTACATGCCGAAAAGACTTTTTTTGACATGGCATCAAATCTTTTATCATCTCTGTCTTGTGGAATAGTCGGGTATGCCGACTTACTGTTAGATGAAGTCGCTGCTTGTACAACTAAACTCTCTGGAGTAGGAGGCTTACTCAGATATTCAGGATCTGAAGTTGATACTCTGTATTTAGCAGAAAGTTTTTTTATTTACTGCAGGGATAACTTCAGGAGTTTCCCAATTAGCAGATATTTTTCTTTGCAGAGCATTATGAAAAGGAACAACAGGATCCTCCGGAGGACCTTTATCTAAAATATCAGTAAGGTCATCCTGCTGAAAAGAAGGTGTAGGTGTAGTCCACCCCATAAATTCAATTATTCTGGCCATCAGAATCCTACAAGGAGTTTCAGCATGCTCTCCAGGATCCGGTTTAGCAAACTCTACTTCTGGAGAAGTATCTAAACCACTTGCCTCATGTAGAGACTCTTGGAGATCTTTTAACCTATTCTCCTCAGATATGAATTCCTCTGGCATGGGTATTGTAGTCCTTTGCAGACTAAAGGGTCTCATTGTCGGAATCCTCCCCATCCTCATATATAGAGGACAAGGCTCTAAAATTGTCAGACCTAGGACATGATTTAAAACCCATTTTTAGGGAAGAAGGAGCTAAATGCGTTGTCACTGCCTGAGAAAACATTGAGGTTGTCGACGTGGACGCCATAGGCTTCGACAATCCTGAAAAAGGCGTCGAAAAAGTTTGAAAAGACCTTGATGCACTCGAGAGGATCGGAATCCTACTCGGCGTCGTCGAGGTGGTCGATGGTATCCTCGACATCATGTTCAGGGCTTTCAACCCCAAACTGCCTGTGACGTAGTGACAGTTGTAGGTTTGTCCTTCATCGGGGTCGACAGTGGTGTTGATGAAATCGATTTATGCGTCGAAGGGTCCTTTGACAAAGGCATCGATGACGCAGATTTGTGAGTCGAAGGAATCTTCGACGATAGCGTCGATGGCGCTGTCTTATTGGTTTTACTCGAGGGTTCATGACGCTCTCGAGTACCTTCTCTCGCCGGGTGCAACGACTTGCAGCGTTTTGATTTTTCGGATCTTTCACCCAGGGTATCACCTTTAGACGTCTCCGAGGGGGTCGAGGCCGCATTCTCGGAGATGCTAAGCATCTTTTTATGGGATTCCTCCCACTTAGCTGGAGAGCTGTGTTTCGTGGGGCAGGTGACCCTTTCCGGGGAAGTAGAGGAAGAAGAAGAGCGAGATCTACAACGCCTCTTCTTAGATTGTTTTGATCTCGAAGACTGATGAGAACCGCTTTGAGATCTTGAACGAGAATGTTTCTTTTTCCGACGAGGAGACGAATGTCTCGACTCAGCCAAAGAAACTTTCGAGGGAGTAGAAGTTTTAAAACCCATACCTCTTTCTAACTTCTCCTTATACTCCTTCAAGGCTTTCCCCGTCATGGACATGCAGTCCTCACATTCCGAACAGTGATGCTCCGATCCCAGGCACCACAGACCGATCCTGTGAGGATCCGTTAAAGACATTTTCTTCCCACAGTCACAACATTTCTTGAAACCAGACCGAGGAGTCAATGGTTCAGATGAAGAAGCCATCGTATAATGGAAATAATCTTCGAAGAATAAGAAGGTTTTTCTGATGAAAGGAACCGAGCGCTATGTTTCTGAGGCCCACGAAAACGGAAAACTGAGCAACGGACACTGCGCGAGTCTATTTGTACTCATGATGACGTTGGCGCCGATACAGAGGCTGTCGAGGGACACCGACTCGAGGGACGTCGACGCACAGCGCCCTCTACTGAAAAAATGTTCTGAGGCCAGTAAGCTGGAATGGATAACATCAAAGATAAGGAATACGTCAGAGGACACAATCCCTTCGAAAGCAAGAGATCTCTTGGCTCGGAAAAAAGTGGCACTAAAAATTAACATAATTCCCCGATTGATTTATCAATGCACTGCACTCCCGGTAGACATCCCAGAAAGTGACTGAAATTCCCTGCAGAGAAATATACTAAAATTTGTATGGGGGGGGATGAACCCTGAGTAGCTAAGAAGATCATGCTTCGCGGGTGAAGCTTGGGAGGACTGGGAGTCCCTGATGTGTCCAGCTACAAGCGGGCAGCACAACTGAAGCTTGGGAGGACTGGGAGTCCCTGATGTGTCCAGCTACAAGCGGGCAGCACAACTATCACATGCATTCACATGGACACAGAACACAGATCAACCCTACTGGAAACAGATAGAAGCATGGTCCTCCCCTCCCAACGGCTGACCTGCCTCACATTCTGTTCACGAAACCCCAAACAAATCTAGGCCCCCTCACAGCAATGAAAAACACAGTGTTAAATTGGAAGTTAGCAGCCCGCAAATGGGGTTGTACTGGCACTCTAGGTACACTCAAGCCAATCTGGAATAAACCAGAGTTCTCACTGGGTATCCACCCCCAAAGTTTTTCAGCCTGGATGGAGGGTGGCTTGTGGAAGATCTCGGACTTTCTAGAGAGGGGCATCCCGCTCACATTCAAAGAATGCAAGGCGAAAATTAAGATCACAGAGATCGAATGGTTTCATTACACCCAGCTCCGACACTGGATTTCCCAGAAAGTAGTCAGGTAAAGGGCAGGGAGAGATATGAGCAACCGAAGCCTACTATACCGATCCTCTTCCGCCGGCAGGTGGAAATGCCGGCCTCACAACAAAGGCCCATACTAAGGCCCCTGTTTGCCCCCTGTTCGCACGCTGGAGCGTGCTACTCTGCCCGTGCTCATATTTGCAGTATGTTCTCTGTGCCAACGTCTCAACTGAAGTCCGGAGGAGCAGGAGATCCCGCCATCCATTGCAGGAGTAGCAGGTTTCAGGATCGTTGGCTACGAGCCCTGCCAGATGCAAGGTAGGCCATATGCCTCCCCTAGTTGTACTCCAGATTCCAGCCACATGCCTGTTTTTTTTCTCATTTCTAGAGTGCTTCGGCACCCACATGGGCCCTCACTAGCATACGGCATCTAGCCTGCTTATTACTGCCATATGTAGAAACAGTAATTGTACCTCAACCTGCCGGCTCGTGCACTAAAGACTCGCTCTCTGACACACTACTATTGGTCTCACACCTATAAAATGGTCGCTAATAGACCACACTTGATCTGTTTTGTGCCCTATGGTCGCTAATAGACCACACTTGATCTGTTTTGTGCCCTATGGTCGCTAATAGACCACACTTGATCTGTTTTGTGCCCTATGGTCGCTAATAGACCACACTTGACTTGCATTGTGCCCTATGGTCGCTAATAGACCACACTTGATCTGTATTGTGCCCTATGGTCGCTAATAGACCACACTTGATCTGTATTGTGCCCCATGGTTGCTAATAGACCACACTTGATCTGTATTGTGCCGTATGGTCGCTAACAGACTACATGGACTGTGTTTTCGCCTTTACTGTGAAGTTTGCACTTGCCACTTTTAGCCTGAGCACGATTTCTAATTTAGGCGAACCCCTTCCACTGAGAACTCTCCAAGGTCTTAAGCCTCTGATTCAAAACACTGCCGGCATTACACCAATTGTTGGGCCTTACCTGATATTGTCTTATACTAGCTTGCACCGAACTACTATTACTGCTGCCACAATTTGCTTCTAGCTGAACCTTGTCTGCACATGTATCCTCAGCCCCAGTGTGAATTCGGCACTCAGGTGTACCCGCTTGCGTCTGCATATGCACTTTGCATTTTTGCCACCAACTAGCATGCCTCCCGCGATCAGTAACTGCCTTGCCTGCCCCGTGCTCCTCTTAATCACTGTAATACTATCCAACATGCCGCCTCAACATCCAACTACCATGTGCGCGACCTTACCTAACTCCAACTCATCCAACAGCTTACCGCTAATGACAACTGAGCTTCAGTGCTACCGACCAGCCTCACTTGCCCCACTACAGACAGGAACACAAGACTCAGAGCTAGATTAGCCAAAGTCCACGAGCCACTCGCACGTTCCATGCCCACCAATAAGAGATCCAGCTCCACCCTCACCAGCCCTAACAACTACAAACCTAAATTAGCTCTGAACCACCATACTAAATATCCAACTCATCCCACCAACCAGAGAAACCGTCGGCCTCTACGACTACTGTACCCATAGTGAGCCCCCAAATTAAGGGAGCTCTAATCAACGCCAGATCACTAGTAGCTCACGCAACTGAAATTGCAGACCTAATTATCAATGAAGACCTGGACCTCCTTGCTATTACAGAGACCTGGCTCCATCCGGCAGCAGGCTCTATGCTTATGCTAGCAGTCCCAGATAATTACACCATCCTGAGACAAGACCGACCTAACGCTAGAGGAGGCGGTGTTGCCATCATTCATAAATGTAGCCTTCCAATAAGATCGGCCACCTCCATTAGTGCCCCTTCTTGCAAACTACTCTCAGCCAAAGTCCCCATTACTAATACCCAAACCCTCAACACACATGTGATCTATCGCCCCCCAGGCCCATTAGGCACCTTCGATGAGGATCTTAACACTATCCTATCTACCAACCTAAAAAATACCACACAGGTACTCACCCTTGGAGACTTCAACATGGGCTTCAACGACCCCGAAGACCAAGCTGCCATCACCACGTTGAACACCCTCACCGAATTAGGATTCACTCAAAGAAGCCTAAAACCTACCCATGACAAGGGCAGAATACTTGACTGGGTAGCTGACCACAACTGACTAGCTAACATTACTGACATCTCACCACTAGCATGGACTGACCACCACCTGGTATCGTTCTTGCTGTCCACCACTAGACCTCCTCCTATGCAGCCCAGTAGGGCCCCGCCCACTCTTACGAGAAACAAAAAGAGCATCACGATGGAAAGACTCATCCCCAACCTATTCCCCACACTCAACTCACTCCTCGACAACTTGGACCCTGAGAGCCTGGTTGAGGAATACAATAAAATTATGTCCACTTCCCTGGACTTAATTGCCCCTCTCAGACCTAGGCCAAGCAAGCCTAAAACACACCTGAACAATTGGTACACACCTTTCCTCAAAAACCTAAGACAACAAAAAAGAAATTGTGAAACCAACTGGAAAAGAGACCCATCAGCAGCCAATAAAACCAAATTCACCAAACTAGCGGTCCTGTACAAAAAGGAAATCCTCCTAGCAAAACGTACCTCCTTTGACTCCCGCATCTCCCAAGCCAGTTCAAACATGAAGGAACTATTCTCTATTCTAAAAGAAGTAGAAACCCCTATAGCACCACCAGACACCTGCATTAAAGATAAGAATTGGTGCACCGACATCCAAAATGCCTTCGCCAACAAAATCACTACGTTACAAAATAAAATATCATGTAAAAAAGCATCCTTGAACAACCCTGCCTCATCCAAGCCACCCAAGAAGCAGACTACAAGTGAATGTACACAATTCAACTTTACCAAAGTGACCATACTCGAAGTTGAAAAAATCATCTTGTCATTAAAGCCTTCTAACTGCCAGGGAGACCTATGTCCAGCACAGCTCAGAAAAGACGCTGCCCGCGACCTCTCCCCATTTATCACAAAGCTAATCAATGCCTCCTTCTCCTCTGGGTCCATCCCAACCAACCTAAAACAATCCTGGGTACTACCTCTACTAAAAAAACCTACTCTTGACCCAGCCACACCTACTAATTATAGACCCATAACAACAGTACCATTCCTCTTGAAAATCCTGGACAAGGTCGCCTATGTTCAAATACAGAAGCACTTGGAAGAACACCACTTGCTAGGAGCCAGACAATCAGGCTTCCGACCCCAACATGGGACTGAGACAGCTCTCATCGACCTTAAAACACAGATCGATCTGCTCAAAGACAGTGGCCAAGCAGCATTACTCCTCCTCCTCGACCTCTCTGCAGCATTGGACCTGGTCGACCACGCGGTCCTTTGCACTCACCTACATACGGCTGTCCACTTCTCCTCCAAGGCCATTACTTGGATTAGATCTTTCCTCGATGGCAGAACCATGAGGGTTTTTTCGCCTACAGATGCTGCGGACTCCATACCCATCACATGTGACGTACCGCATGGCTCCTGTATCTCCCCTACACTGTATAAATTATTTACCAAGCCCCTTTTCAATGATCTGGATCATCTCGGTATCACCTACACTAACTATGCAGATGATACCCAGATCCTCCTTCCGCTTTCTGTAGATTATGGAAAGGATTTGGCCTTGGTGAATAGGGTTTACATCATCATCCAGACATAGATGGCCACTCACGGTCTATGCCTGAATGATGATAAAACTGAACTTATCACCTTGGGCACTACCGCTAGCCTAAAGAAATTAAGCCCAGCCTACTCATCCTTCATAATTGATGGCAATACTATCAGAGTGGGACACAAAGTCAAAACACTGGGCTTCTACCTGGACTCCAATTTCACCTTCAACAGACAGGTGAACTCTCTAGCCTCCTCCACGGCTTACACGTGTAAATTGATCCGTACAGCCAAACCGTTTCTATCTGACACCAGAAGCCTGACCCTGGCCAGAGCCCTCATACTATCCCCCTTAGACTACTGCAACGCCCTTTATCTTGGGTCCTCCAAAGACACTACTAGCAAGTTACAAACCCTCCAGAATAACGCACTCAGAGCGGCCTTAGGCATCTCAAGAAGAGACCACATTACAGTACACAGCCAGCAGAACAATTGGACCCCCATTATAGACAAAATTTCACTAAAACGGCCTCACTTACCCACAAGTCCCTTAATAACGCGGCCCCCATTTACCTGATCAACAGATTTCACAGACTGACATCCTTGAGACCGACAAGGACAGCATACAGAGGCTGCCTCTACGTCCCTAACTACAAACGCTCTACCATAGGAGGTAATAGCTTCCCAGTGAAAGCGACTAAACTGTGGAACTCCCTGCCACCTACTCTTAGAATACACTTACCCTACCAAAACTTCCGCTCCAAGATGATGTCTTGGCTGAAGACAGCCACTGTCTAAACATACTGAGCCAAGCTGACGAGCCTCTCACTTGTCACTTGAACATACTGGATACACTACTGTTAACTGTATATATGTATATATTCCTGTTTACTTTCATTATTATTGTGTTTATGCCTTGTTTACATATTATCTGCAACTAAGTTTCGCAAATTCCTGTATCTGTTGCGCCCTGTTATCCCAGGGTATTTCGGCGCATTACAAATAATAAACAAACAAACAAACAATTAGAGCAGACTCCAAAATCAGCAACCCTGCGTGGGAAAATCTCTACAATATACCGCCTATTAGACAAAACCGACCCAACAGCAAAAGAAAAATACATGCTTTGATGGGAAAGAGACCTGGGACGTGCAATAGATATAGAAGAATGGGGTTGATTACATGAAAGCACCCAATGCATCACAAACAGAGAGGGCGGTTACGAAGTCTGCTATAGATACTATGTTACCCTGGAACAACTGAATAAATCCAATCCGGGCATCCCATCAGGATGTTGGGTGGGGCTGTCCAGAGGGGGGCACTTTATTCCGCTTATTATGGGCCTGCCCAAAAGCAGGGGCCTATTCGAGGGGGGTGCTTGAGCAAATCAACGGGATCACAGGCCTATCGATCCCATGAGACCCAGGAATAATACTGCCGGGAGAGACCGGGAGGGTGGGGGGGTAGTATCCGCTCACTGGCCAGTTGGCACGCCTGTGTACACACCTATTAACAGCTGCCAAAATAGCATTGGCCCGACTATGGAAGAACCCAGATGGCCCCTCAATACCAATCTGGTGGTCCAAATGTTGGGAAATTGTATTGGCTGGAAAAATTAACGGCGATTCGATCAGTGAACTTGAACGCTTTTCGAAACACATGGGCACCGTTTATGGACTATGCAGAGAAACATTGAGGAATAACCCGGAGACCCACACTGACACGATGGCTCCAATGAGAACTGGATGAAGGGGAATGGAGCAAACCTCAGTTAAGGCCCCGTATAGGCATAGACAGCAGGCCCAGTAAAGAGACGCGTCTTTGTTGTGAACTGTATGAGCCGAAAATGCTGATATGATGTCATTGTATATATAATTTGAAATGCTTAATAAAAATGTTTGGTTGAAAAAATACAGCTTCTGAATATCAGCTCTTCTCAGCTATCCTTTCAACCCTATAAATGACAATTGGTATCTTTGTAAGGATAACTTCACAGCACTTCCACCTGGGTTGCTCTCATCCCAGGCCCACTTCTACAAGGATTCACCATGCGGGCCTACTCGCCTGCACAATTAGCATTACTTCTGAAGTTCCAAATCTACTGGCAACCAAAGGTTTAACACAGTATCAGCAGTTTGCAATTCTGTGACTTTCATCAACTTTTCAGAAAAGACACTTGTGCTCCTCAACACTTTCATGTAAGCAAGGCATTCTTCTTTTGAACATTCACCTTCCAGAAGGGCAGCCTCTTTGCCACTTTTGTCTTTCTGCGACACCAGAAACCAAAATGCTCTTATGGACGTAATTCTACATTTCTTCCTTTTGGCTCTAGCAAAGTGAGTTTTTATAACAGATTCAATTTCATGGAACAATCGCCATTAACAAGCTTCACCCTTTCACGACATATAATTTGCCCCATCCCTTCCTGTTAGCCCCATTAGTTCAGTGGTATGCCTTGTTGTTAGTCTCTTTGGCTCTAGCCAAAGCTTGCACCACTCTTGGCTTTGGATATTGCTTCAAGCACTCTTGGCTTTGGACAATACTTGTTTGTTCCCTGGAACTCTCAAATTAAAGTTGTCATTTAAATTCAAAGCCACAATGTTTTCTGCTGCTTAAAAAATTATCCTACAGTTAGCCTTCACTTCAGAATGACTTATGTGCACGCGATCAGTATTTCAGCTGCTTTCTTCAATTTAACATTCAATTCGTACCTTTCAGGCAGTTTCACTCATACGTGAGTGCTACTTTTGTTGCAGTCATTGTCTCACAATCAACAATCAGGTTAACAGCAGTTTCAATTGCGTGCAAGGGATTCTCCTTTGATACTGTTGCCTGCCTTTGTTCGCACAAGGGATTAGAACGCTCTGTAACATTCACCGGCTTCTGTCCTCGTTCCCTCTGCGTGCTGCAGGACTTCCACTGCTTTGGCTCCTTTCGAATGGACACACTTCCTTGTTGAATTTGCCTTCTAGCCCCGCCACGCAATCGCGGAGCTCGACTTGCTCCTGAGACCCGCGGCTGCACACAAGCTTCTAGCCCCGGTCTCCTGCTCGCTTCCTGCTGCGCAGTCTCTGCAATCCGGTTCACATGGGGGAAAGCCTTACTACTTCACGCATCCCGCTGCGCAACCTCTGCACTTCAGATTTAGAGGGAAAAAGGCCCCCTCAGGACCGGCAGTTGGAATCTGCTCTATAGTGGTCCCGGCACCCTCTCTTTCCTCCAACCTCTGAGTACTGCCAACAACGTGCTCTCCTTCTGCTACTGCTCCATCTCCACCTAATGGCCTGCCCTTGAGGGGGTTTTTTAAGTCTCTTTGCTTCCCTACGATGTGGGTTGTTAGCATTAACAAGCTGACAACTCCTGCAACATTGCTCTCGAGCCCTCTTCCTCGTTCCAGTACTCAGTAAATTATGGGACTTGAAAGTCGCCAACGACAAAATTGGGTTTTCTAGTCAGCTTTCTACTTTTAAACTCAGGTTTATTTCTTCTAAGTACATTTAAATAAACAGCACAAGTGTTTACCTAAGCACAAGGCAGTTCATTTAAGCCCTTATTAACAGAATTTCTTTCACTGTACCTATGGCAGTTGATTTCTAACTTTTTTTTTTTTTAAACTTCTATTTATTCGTTTTCCAAGAAGAGAGAAACAAACATCAATGAACATAAACAGTAACATACTTATAAACTACGACCCATCCCTCCCACCCTCCCCCCCCGCGGTGCAGCACCCAAGAGTCACTTCTCATTCCCTTCACCCCCAGGCCTCCATCGGATCGTATATGTCCAATCATTTTAGTCTCTGTGGACACCATTGGGCTCTATAGTCTCCTTTTAAGAATTCCAGGGTCACCCCCCAGTCTGAGTAAAAAGACCCTAATTTATCCTCTGCAGCATAGGAGGCCCACTCCAACGAGACTATATCCCATAACTTTCTCAGCCACTCCTGCTCCGTCGGGATCGCAACCCCCTTCCACCTCTGCGCAATGAGAGAAAAAGCTGCCAGTATGAATATCACCCAAGCTTTGCTGCAGCCCCGTCCTGTCTCCTCTACCCCCACTCCCTCCTCCCTCCCAGTCCTCCCAAGCAATATCTCGCGTGGGTTTCGGAGGGGGCCTCCTCCCAATGCCTGAGCGATGGCTGTCTTAAAATCATCCCAGAAGGGCTGTATAATAGGGCAGACCCACCAGATATGTGTAGCTGTGCCCCTCTCCCCACATCTCCTCCAGCATTCTCCTGAAACGGCGGAGTTCATTGCATGTAGACAGGCGGGAGTGTAGTGCCAACCCACCAAGCATTTGTACCACATCTCCCTAACCTGGATCGCTTTCGCTAGCTTGGGTATCCGTGCCCATAATCTCTCCCAATCGGCTTGCTCCATACCCCTGAATTATTCTCCCACTTAGTCATGTAGGTCCACTTGATGCTTGGGTTACCCCTCTCAAGTTGTCTGTATAGGTCCGAGACTAGTCCCCTTGTGCCCTCGTGAGTTGCTAAGAACCTTTCAAAATGGGTCAGATCTCTCGTCGCCGCCTGCCTAACAGCCGGAGACATCACCCAGTGGCGAATTTGAAAGTATCGATGCCTCTCTCTTTCTCCCACACCAAATTCATTTTTACATTCCACAAACGATTTCACTCTCTCACCACTGAACATGTCCCTCAATGTCCTGCAACCCCCCCTCCTCCCAAGCCAGAAACGCTCCCTTTTCCGTCCCTGGAGTAAAATCCCTGTTCCGGAAGCTAGGGGTGAAGAGCGAAGGAAAAGACGAGATCCCCACTTTTAGCACAGGCCGATCCCAGCATTCAACCACATTTTTCGTGATGTCGCTTATGTAAATGTGTGAGGGACGTAGCCGTCGCGGGAGCCAGAGAACCTCTCCCAGATGATGCCTCGCCACCGCCCTGTCCATCTTCACCCAGTGTTTCAAATACTCTTTCGAAAACCATTCCCTAATTATCCTGAGCTGTGCGGAATCGTGATATCGGCGGAAATCAGGGAAGGCCAAACCCCCTCTATCTCTGGAGGCAGTGAGCAGCTGCCTGGACATACGAGCTTTCCTCCCCCCCCATACAAAACCCCGTACCAATCTATCCAGCCTCTTAAAGAACGTTTCAGGCACCCTCAGTGGGATGGCCTGGAAAAGGTAGAGGACCCGGGGAAGTACAACCAACCTGAGCACCGCCCCCCGGCCCAGCCAGGAGATCGGAAGGGCCCCCCATCTCCGCAGGTCTTTCGGGATTGCTAAAAGCAGGGGGTCATAATTCGCTCCAATCCAGCCAGCCAGTGAGGGGGTGATCCTAACTCCCAAGTACCGCAACCCGAGGGGCTCCACCTGAAAGGGGACAGGTCCCTGACAACCCGCGCCTCCTCCTCCCGCAGGGAAAGATTCATAAGTTCAGATTTCTGGAAATTAACCCGCAGGCCTGATGCCTCCCCGAAGGAGGATAATAGTGCTATGCAAGCTGGGAGGGATTCTCCAGGGTTAGTAAGTGTAAGCAACATGTCATCTGCGAAGGCCGCGATTTTATGTTGTTCCCCACCAAAAGGGATCCCCTCGATCTCCGTTGTCTGGCGGATCGCCAGTAGGAGGGGTTCCAGATAGATAGCAAACAGCAATGGAGAGAGGGGGCACCCCTGTTTCGTCCCCCTCTGAAGCCTAAAAGGTCTAGACACCTCTCTGTTAACCAGAATGCGTGAAATGGGATTTTTGTAATTAGCGGCGACCAGGTTGATAAAGCCCTAACCGAGCCCCATCTTCTCCATCACCCGGAACAGGAAGGCCCACTCAACCCGTTCGAACGCCTTCTCGGCGTCAAGCGCCAGAAGGATCGCCGGGGTACCTGTTTTGCGTGATTTCTCAACAAGATGCGCCACCCTTCTAATATTATCCGCTGTTTGCCGTCCCATAACAAACCCCGACTGATCCTGGTGGATCAGAGTTGGAAGATGTTTTTCCAGGCGCTGTGCCAAAACCTTAGTGAAAATTTTTGCTTCGGTGTTAATAAGAGCAATAGGGCGATATGAGGTACAGTCCTCCGGGTCTTTTCCTGCCTTATGAATAAGGGTGATCTTAGCTTCCTCCATCGTCCGGGATATGCTGCGCTCCTTATTAAATGCATTAAACAGCTGCGTCAAGTGTGGGACCAGGAGGTGAGAAAACGTTTTATAAAAAAAAGCAGGATAACCGACAGGGTCCGGTGCCTTATTACGAGGAAGAGCAGCAATAACAGCCCTCACCTCGTCCTCCGCGATGGGGCGGCCCAGCTCCTCTGCCACTTCCCTGGATACCTGCGGGAGAGGCAGGCCCTCCAAAAATCCCCCCTGTAAACGAGGGGGTGGACCCTGGGAGGAGTACAAGGCCTCATAGAATTCCACAAATCTCTCCCTTATCTCATCATTCCGGGTAAGACGCCCACCACCCTGATCTTTAAGTGCGGTAATGGCCCTCCGGTCCCTTTGTCCCCTCAACAGACGAGCCAGCAGGGTGCCCGCTTTATTGGCCTTAGCGTAAAATGTTTGTCTCGTTCTGAGCATAGCTTCTTTCGCCCTCTTATTCCGCAGAATCCCCAATTGGCCCTCCGCCAGCCTATACGCCGTGAAGGCTCTCCTCGTGGGAGCGATCCGTAGTTGGGCTCTGGCGACCTCCACCTCTCCCTCCAGTTGGGCCTCCAAACCCCTGAGCCGCTTATTCCTCTCCACCTGTAGGGCGATAAGATCCCCCCTAAGAGTCGCCTTAAAGGCGTCCCACCTCGTACCCAAGCTCGTATCGGAGGGGGGATTGTTCCCGAAAAATCCTTGAATCCTAACTTCTAGCTCACCGCAAATCACGGGGTCTCTCAAGAGCCCGTTCGGAAATCTCCAGCTCCACACCCATGGCCTACATCTCCCTAGTTTAAGGACCATCTCTACGACCTTGTGATCCGCCACCCCCAGGGGGCCCACCTCCACCGCCTCCACCGCCCCCACCAGACTGGCCGATACCCAAATGTAATCAATTCGGGATTGTGTCCTATGTACATCAGACAGGAAAGTGAAGCCCTCCTCCCTCCCCCGCAGAGACCGCCAGACATCCTGGAGGCCAGCCCCCTTCCATCTCTCCCTCAACTGAGAGGAGGCCACTGCCCCGCCCCCCCCCCTTCTCCACTCCTGGAACGATCCCCAACTCTGTCCGAGGCAATGTTGAAATCCCCCATCAACACCACCTGGCCCCTAGCGAAATTCTCAATAATGTTTAAGAGCTCCCGTAAAAACTGGTCTTGACCCACGTTAGGCGCATATATGGACCCAATAGTGTAGCATGAGCCCAATATGGTCCCCTTAACCAACACGAACCTCCCATTACTATCTCTAAGAGCTTCCTGGAGCTGAAAGTCCGTGCCTCTACCAAAGGTGATAGCCACCCCCCCCCTTTTTCGTGGGGCCTGACGCAAAATAAATCTGGGGAAAGCCCTTAAGTCGCAGCCGGGCTTGATCTCGTTTCCTCAGGTGGGTCTCCTGAAGGGCTAACACGTCCGGCTTATGGGATCTAACAAAATGCTCCAGCTTTGTACGCTTAAGGGGGGAATTGAGCCCCCTCACATTATGTGTTTGCCACTTGAAGGAAACAACTGGACATCACGTGCCCACCGCAGCTTGCACTCTGAGGTATCGAGAGAACGCAAAAAGAAAAAGAAAAAAAAAAAAGGAAATTCCCTCCTGCATTCTATTTGTGGTGCCTCCCCCCCAACCCCACTTCCCTTGGTGCGGCTCTGTAAATGCCAGGCTCGTAGGGTGATTCTTCCATGATAAGTGCTGCAGCCACCCACCCCCCTCCTTCCCCCCCCAGCACACCCCCCTTCCCCTGTCCCACAACTAAAGCCCCTCCCCTGCCCTCCCCACAGCCTACCTAACCCCAACTCGGGAGGCCTCCCGCATGTCCCCTCCCCATCCCCCGGACTCTCTCGTCCTTGCGTGATCCAAGAAGTGCATCCCCGCCCCCTCCCCGCTTCCAATCATAGCCAACTTCCCACCACCCCCTTTTACATCCTCCTCCCCCCGCGTCAACCGCATCCACTGTATCAACTGGAAGCCCCCCGGTCCGGGCACCCCCCCTAATCTCCCCCCTGAGCGGGCTCCACTCTCCCCTCCTGCGGACGTTTCCGTGCCGACTTCTTCTTTACGTTGGAGCCCACTGTGGACCACACCCACGGCCTCGCCCCATCCCCCGGAGCAGGCCGAGCGCTCTCGGCGTCCCCCCCTGAGACTCCAAGATCCAGGTGAATGATGTTCGCCGCCTCCTCTACACTGGTGGCCCTTCTTCGGGCGCCCTCCCATTCGAACACTAACCCAAACGGGAAGGTCCACTTGTATTTGGCATTCTTTCTTGAGAGTTCTTTAAGCACTGGGCGCATTGCCCTCCTCTTCACCAAAGTACTGTTATCCAAATCCTGAAACAAGGAGATCTCCTGGCCCTTGTAGTGCAGTGGTTCGCGAGACCTTGCCGCCCGTAGAACCGCCTCTTTTTGGGCGTACCGTGAGAATACTGCCAGCACATCACGCGGCCTGGCGCCTGGGCCGCGGGGAGGTCAGCCCACCCTGTGTACTCTGTCCAACTCTATAGCCGCAGGGTCTTCTCCTCCCAGCAGGCCCATAAAAAGTCTTTGCACCTCTCCCTTCAGCTCCCCATCTGTTACTGACTCCGGGAGTAGTTTTACCCTTATATTGACCCGTCTCGACCTATTTTCCAAGTCCTCCAGTTGGATTTCTAGGTTGCGGGTCGCTAGGTCCAGGCGATCAATCGCTTCCCCGTTGGCCGTACCGTCCTTTCCCAATTCCTGTAGGCCCCTTTCCAGTATATCGGTTCTCTCCCCTAACTGAGCCACCTCCTGCTTCAGTTCCCCCAGGGCCATGTTTAGGTCTGACCTCAACAACTGAAACTGGTCCTGGAAGGCTTTGGCTAGAGTTTCTCCTAAGGCGTGCATCTCACCCCTGAGATCCCTCCTGGTCAGGGGCTCCCGGTCCTCCGCCTCTCCGGGTACTTTAGGGGACTTGAGGCGCTCGGTGTCCCCCCCACTGTCGCCCCTGGCTTCCATTGCTGCAGACCACAATGAGGGGAGGGTGCTCAGGGGGTTCCCCTCTCTCAGACCGGTGCGCGGCGCCCTGCCCCTGGACTTCGCGGGCATCAGGTCTCACCCGGGGAGCCCGAGGGATCCAAAAAGCAGGATCCGCCAGGGAGCGCTCCTCAGTTCGCCCACCACACCTTTACTGGGCGCCACACGGGGCCGCCCACCGGCTCCAATTCCACAGTTGGGGGGGCAACCGCTCGTGAAGACAAGGGTGGGGGGCCCCGCCCCCCCTACCACTGCTCCCACCACCTTTTGGAGGGGGGGGGCAGAGGCCCGGCCAATGAGTGACCTCTCCCCGGGGTCCCCCAACACCAGCCTCGGGGACCGAGCCTCCACCCCGTGGATCCGTTCAAATAGGGGGAGGAGGGCCACCCCCGCCTCAACTCTCCACCCCGGGGGGGGGCCCGCCCGCTCCTCACCTCTCCGCCGACGACCAGGAGGCTCCCAACTCTCCTCCGGGGGCCTCCCCACAGGCGGATCCCCTGCGGCTCCGCTGCTCCTACTCCGGATGTGGGACGCTTCTCCGCTTCTCCTGCACGACTGCGCGAGGCCTCGCCAGAAGGCCCGGTCCTCCCCCTCAGGGAGATGACCTCCCCCGCCTCGTACCGCCGGCGGCGGGTGCGTCCCTCTCTTCGGGGCTCCCCTCCTCCGCGACAGCCTCCTTACGCGGGTCGACGCCCCGGTCCGCAGTTCGCCCGTACAGGCCTCCTCCGCCGCCGCCGCCAGAATTCCTGGGGACTGCAGCTCCGCGCCCGCAGCCGGCTCACGCGGGCCTCCTCAGCCGCCGCCTGCCGAGATCACAGGATCCACAGCACCCGCCGCATCGATCCGCCGTGCCGCCGGTCCTCCAGAGCCCCGTACGTCTTCTGACATCGCGCGGGGCCCCCAGGGGGTGGTGGATCCCTTAGAAAGGGACTCGGGGTGCGGGAGCCGCCGTCGGCGCATCTAGTCTCTGCCTGCGGCCATCTTGAATCCGATTTCTAACTTTATAAGTCTCAGATGGTCTTTCCTTTCTTTAGATGTTTAGGGATTTTACATTAGCTTTGTACACACTAAAATGATCAAACTGTGGATCAGACCAATCATAATGACAATAAGCCATTACATGCCTTGGTACTTGCAAAAGGTTCTTCCCTTTTAAAGACAAATACTGTGTCTTACCCAACAGGATGTCCTCGCCGCCCTAAGCCTGGTCTCCTCCCAGGTGATCCTCATGCAGAGCACCACCCCCAAGGTCAGGAAGCGTCTGCCTTTCCCTGGCTTCCTGGGAGGAGGTTTTATTTATTTATTTTTAAAAACTTTATAAACCACGCTACATGCCCACAGGCCTCAGAGCACAGACAGAGAGAACAAACAAGACTAACAAGACAGTTCAAGAGGTCGAGAGTCAGGGGCAGAAAGAAAAAGTGGAGGCAGGAAATTAATCAGGTGGCAGGTTGAAGAGATCTGTCTTCAATCTTTTCTTAAACTCTGTGGTTGTTGGAATGGCTCCGAGGCTGTAAGGAGTTCCAGGCAGACGGACTCTGGAAATCAAAGCTACGTCCACCCACTTGGATGAGTTTAAATCTATGCTCAACAATTTTTAGTTGATTGGTAGACCTGAGAGTGTGCAAAGGAGCATAATGCGAGAGGTGAACCGCAAGATATTTTGGAGCCAAGTTCAGAAGACATTTGTGGGTCAGCTTAAGTAGTTTGTGAGTAATATTGAGTTTCATGGGCACCCAGTGAAGATCCTGTCTAGACGCGGTTATGTTTTCTTGCCTAGAAAGGTCCGAGATAGCCTAAACTGCTCTATTCTGAGATACCTGAAAAGATGACAAATTGAGCTGCGAGCAACCACTCAGAAGGCTGTTGCAGTAGTCCAGGCGAGAATTAACGAGAGCAGTTGCAAAAATTGCTAACTTTTCATGTGTCAGAAAAGGTCGAACATTAGAGTAATTTATTAATCAGACTACAGGATGAGCGAGTCTGAGCCACATACTGGTTCATAGTTAATTCTGCATCTAGGATGACACCCAGAGTCTTCATCTTCTTTGCAACCGGAATAATAGTGCCTGAAATAGAGAAACTCTTCTCTTCTATTCCTGCAGTAGGGATTTGAGACAAAACTGGATGCCACAATCAAGAGTTCGGTCTTCTTGGTGTTTAACAACAACAAGTTTTTGGCCATCCAGTCATGAATTGCAGCATAAATAGAGTTAAGGTTAGCCAAATCCGGAGAATAGGAACCTGTAAGTTGTACGATGAACTTTAGGCAGGGATTTAGTGAGGTATCCGCAGGATTCATCACAAATCCCTCAGCGGTGAACTCCTCCCATGTGGCCAGGGGACGGCAGCCACTACCTGATCCTTGAGGCGGCTACATGACGGACGACCACATGTGAAGAGACAACCTCCGGGGAGATATCCTGACTTCATCCGGTGAGACGCGATATTCCCCTTTCCCCTTTCAGTATGAATTCCCATTTGCAACAATCTAGTAGTCCATTGCGGTGCCTTCCCTCTTCACCCATGGAGAAAAGTCTAAAGCTTTGGTCACATCCCAAAGGCCAATGCTCAACTAACCAGCGATGTAGATTTATGAAAGACCCTTTTCCTTCATGTAGAATTGATCTTCCATGTAAAACATTGAGGAAGACCCTCCAAGTATTAAGCATCAGAAACCAACACTAAACATCAATTTCCACACCCACCCAAGTACTGAGACGAAGAGGATGAAGAAATTCATAAAGAGCAGCAAAAGCATCAAGCATGATGAGCGCGCTAGCTGTTGGTTGAAAACGCCTGTGCGCAGGACCTTTAAAAATGGTAACCAAACTGTGCGAAAGAGCTCAGGAGAAGATGTGGCATCTCTACTGAAGGTGGACAGAAGCTGAAGGCACAAGCCAGTGTGGCGGAGCAGAGGAGCTCAACAGCAGAGAAGGACAGAACCGTGACGCAAGCAAAGCATACCGTGGAGACGCCAGGAACCGGAAGAGGATTCCTGGGCATCCAGTAATCAAGAGTAGCAACATTGTCCATACCGGGAGCCGGGTAGAAGCCGGCGTGCAAGAGCAGAAATGCGAGGGAAGCTGGAGAGACGTCAGAGCTGTCGAGAGTGGGAAGCAAGTGGTAAAGGTACACTAGTACTAGTGTGACGTCCACTGTACCCATGATCCCTCACACGTGTAGGACCCTCAAATTGTATTTTTTCTGACATGAGGTAGCATGAGGAGTAGCGCGAGTACAGAGTATCCAAGCAGATAGATAAGACTACAAGCATCCATGTGCCTTCTCTCAGAGGGGAGGAGGGGCGGGCGCATGTGAATCTACGCAGATACAAACATCAGAAATACGATTATGGTGAGTAATGTATCCCTTCTGAGGCTTGTGGAATCTGCTTAGATCACATGCTGTGCACAGATTAGTGAGCAGTGTTAGAAGAAGGAGGTGGGATGTGAGAAGGGTCATGAGCGCCGCTCCAATGAATTGGAGTCTCTGTGATGGCATCATCTCTGACTTCTTTAAATTGAGGGAGCAACCCAGTTTGTGAAGGAAGTGGCAGACATAATCTAGCTGGATCTGAGCTTGTTCCGAAGATACAGCCCTGACCAGCCTTAGACTCGCAGCCACTACCGACATTAGCTTGGTGAAGACCTTCGGGGCGGAGGTCAGCCCAAATGGCAGAACTCGAAATTGATAATGAGAGTCGCCAATTGCGAACCTCAGGTATTTCCTGTGTTTGGGATGGATTGGCACATGGAAATAAGCATCCTGAAGGTCCAGAGATACCAGCCAGTCCTGGAGCTGGAGGGCCTGAAGGATCTGAGAGAGAGAGAGTTACCATCTTGAACTTGTCCTTCCTGAGGAACTTGTTCAATTCTCGTAAGTCCAGGATGGGTCTCAGCCCTCTGTCCTTCTTTGGTATGAGAAAGTAGGGGGAGTACCAGCCATTGTTCCTGTCCGCTACAGGTACCGGTTCTATGGCACCTTTCTCTAGCAGGTCTATAATTTCCTGCAAGAGGAGCGGATCTGGAACTTTTAGAGAGCTGTTCCCCGGTGGATGACTCTGAGGGATGTGTAGAAAGGGTAGGCAGTAACCCTGGGCAACTGTCTCCAATGCCCAAGCATCTGACGTTATAGCCTGCCATTCTATCAGATGGTGAGTTAACCTGCCCCCTACAGGTGTCTTGTCTGGAAAGACCTCTCAGTGGTTTGGGGGCGGCTGATGCAGATGCCGAGGGTCAAGAGGCACCTGCTGCTGCTGCGGCCTTAGTACCTTTGACCCGTCCACCTCGGGTGGATCTCCTTGGGCCTCTTTGAGCGAGCTGTCCCTCTGCCTTTCCCGAATGTGGAATAATAGTGAAAGGACTTTCCTCTCCCAGAGGTTCCTGAGGGGCGAAAAGGAGTTTGGCGGATAGCAGCTCCTAAAGATTTTGCTGCTGCTTTAGATGTCTGCAGCTTTTCCAGACTGTCATCAGCCTTTTTTCCGAATAATGAAGAGCCGTCAAAGGGCATATTCAAAAGTCTGGCCTGTACATCTGGAGCAAAGCCAGACTTTGGTAACCACGCATGCCTGCGGATTGTTGTACTTGCCGCCATGGCCCTGCTGATACTGTCAGCGGAATCAATGCCAGTTTGAAGTGACTCGCACATGGCATCTTTGCCATCTTTAATAATGTTAAGGAAGGCTTCCTTTTCCTCTACTTCGGGTATGCAGTCAGCCGCTGATGAAGCACACTCCCACAGTACGTGACTGAACCTGGCGAGCGTACAGGTGGCGTTGATGGACTTCAACGCCATACTACAAGCAGAGAAGACTTTCTTTGCCATAGAATCGTACCGCTTGTCATCTCTTTCCTGTGGGACAGTAGGGTAAGCGGTCCTGCTGCTTGATGAAGTTGCCGTTTGGACCACCAGGCTCTCTGGAGTCGGGTGTTTCGATAAGTATTCAGGGTCAGCAGCAGCTACCCTATACTTGGCTGATAATCTTTTATTGACAGCAGCGATAACTTCAGGAGTTTCCCAGTTAGATGCAATTTTTCTTTGTAAGGCTGTATGGAAGGGGATATGTCTGTCAGGTCATTCTGTTGAAAAAAAGGCGAGGGCGCAGACCAACCCATGAATTTAATAATTCTTGCCATCAGGGTTCTATAGGGTGTTTCGGCATGTTCCCCTGGGTCTGGCTTAACAAAATCCACTTCTCTGGAAGTGTGCAGCCCACTTGCCTCATGTAATGACTTCTGTAGGTCTTTCAACCTTCTTTCCTCAGAGGTGAAATCCTCTGAAACAGGTAGTGTGGTCCTCTGCAACTCGAAGGTTTCCTGGTCAGAATCTTCCCCTTCTTCATAAATTGAAGATAATCCAGGGTACTTTGACCTCTGAAATGGTATAAAACCCATTTCTAAGGCAGAAGGAGCCAAATTCGTCATTATTGGGCGAGAAAACGTTGATGTCGTCGACGCCGATGTGACGGGCTTCGAAGGCGCCGAAAAGGGCATCGAGAAAACCGAAAGAGGCCTCGAAGAACTCGAGAGGATCGGGATCCTACTCGAGGACATCGACGACGGTCTCGGCGTCGTGCCGGAGGCTCTTGGAATCACCGTTGGCTGTGGAGTAGCCGTGGTCTTCTCTTTCATCGGCGTCGATGTCGGCATCGACGTCGAGTCGATCGACCGATGCGTCGAAGAACCTTTCGACCACGGCGTTGATGGCGCCGATCCATGCGTCGAAGGGATCTTCGACGATGTCGAAGACGGTGCCTTCTTACCCGATGGCCCATGGCGCTCTCCGGTGGAATATTTCGCCGGGTCCTGCGACCCGCGGCGGTTTGATTTTGTGGGTTTTTCACCCGGGGTATTACCCTCAGCTGTCTTCGAGGGGGACGAGGCCGCTTTCTCGAAGACGCTTAACATTTTCTTCCTGAATTCCTCCCACTCAGCCTGAGAGCTGTGTTTTGTGGGGCAGCAGACCCTTTCTGGGGAAACAGAAGACGACGAGGAAGGGGATCTTCAACGTCTCTTCTTTGAGTGTCTTGATCTTGATGAATGGTGGGAACTACTTCGAGATCTAGAATGGGAATGTTTTCGACGGCGAGGAGACGAATGCCGCGACTCGGCCGAAGAAACTTTCGAGGAGGTTTTGACTGACTTACCTCTCTCAAGCTTCCCCTTGCGCTCCTTCAAGGCTTTCGCTGTCATGGACATGCAGTCCTCACAGTCCGAACAATGGTGCTCGGCTCCCAAGCACCACAAGCAGATCCTGTGTGGATCCATTATCGTCATTTTTTTTACCGCAGTCTCGACATTTTTTGAAGCCGGATCGCGGCGTTGTCGGTTCCGATGAAGATGCCATCGAGAACGAGTTGGTATATTTCAAGTAGATATAGATTAGTTATCTGACTGAACTGAGCAGCGATGTTCCGAGGCCCCACGAAGCGCGGAAAAACAGAACTGAGGAACGGACGCCGCGCGTGGCTATTTATGGGCATGGTGACGTTGGCGCCGATACGGTGGCCGTCGAGGGACATCGACTCGGCGGACGTCGACGCGCAGCGCCCTTTACAGAGAAAAAATGTCCAAGGCCAACAAGCTGGAAACGTATTATCAAAGATAAGGAATACGTCAGAGGACACAATCCCTTCGAAGTACTCTGATAACTAAGGAAGTAATTAGTGTCTTTTTCGTAGAAATCTGCAAGAAAAGACATTCTCCTCATTACTCTATCGATGTCCTCCGAGTTCCATTCCTTGGAACTGGGAATAACCCTTTCCTGCTGTGGCTCCTCGTCCATGCCCATAATCTGAGGAGTGGGAGGGACAATTTTTGGTCTAATGACAGGGTCAGGGGTCTTGGACTTTTCTAAAGGCTGTTTGTGTTTCTCCTTCTGAGCCTGGTGTTCAGAGGCTTTCTTCTGTTTTCCCCTTTTCCCATGTGTAGAGGAGTGCTTTCCTAACCCCTTGGGCTTTTCTGAATCTTTCAACACTTGGCGTTGAGATTCCGAGGAGGGATCACGAGATTCGGGAGTCATAGAAGAGGGACGTTGAATCTCGGCAGCAGACGTCGAACGGGCTGGCGTAGTAGCCTTTGAACGTGCTGCCTGGAGGTAGAGGTCGGATTCATCTTCCGACGACCATACCTCTGTGACTTTAGGTAATGTGGCACTCTTAGCAATCGTAGACGGTTGTTGTGTGTCATGGGGCGACCGTGACCTGGAACGCCCAGAGGACAACGATTCTGCAGACCGCTCTCTCTGTGCCTTCTTTTGCCGATCACTCGACACGCGTGTCGAATCTCGGGTGGGGTTAGTGTGTTTAGAGGAAGAGGTGTGGATAGCGCTCTTGCCGCCGGGTGTTGTCCCCATAACTGACCCGCCGGACAGTCCTCCGAGGTCGGGGGCTTGCGCTTGGGTGCCTAATGACACCCCTGTGCCCTCGCCGTCCGATACAGCGGCATTGCTGGCATCACTGAAGGAACCCACTGCGTCCACGGCCTCGAGTTGCCTGGCGTAGTGGGCCCAACGTTTGGTCGAGCGGTCCTTAAGTGCCTTGGCTTTGAAGACCTTACAAGCTCTATAATTTACCTCGGGGTGGTCCCTTGGAAGACACAGTTTACAGGTGTTATGTTTATCTACCCAGGGGAATTTACGGGTGCACTTCGGGCAGAATTTAAATGGAGTACTCTCTATATGTCAATATCTGGCAGCGGGCGGAGATATGTAGGAAAACGAGTGTGTGTGAGTATGTCCACCCCCCACTCTTCCTACTTCCAGGGCCGAGGCCAGAGGCCTTCCGAGTACCAAAGTCCGTCGTGTAGTCTCGACGGCTGTTCGTGCTTGGTCTCAAGTACCGGCGTCGGTCTTCGGCGATCTTCGAAGTGGGGTTTGAGAACGGGAATTTTTTTGATAATTTTATAATAAATGGCTAAAAGCCAGGGAACTCCGCAACTATGCTTCCGACAAGTATGGCGGAAAAAAACAATCTGAGGGTCATACACGCGTGAGGGATCATGAATACAGTGGACGTCACACTAGGGATAGTATTACTGGCACGCCCTAGTTCGATGCCCCTTTTTCGAGTTTCGAAAAACAAACTGTAATACTCTGCAGCTTCCACTAGAGGTCGGCCTATGCACAGCATGTGATCTAAGCAGATTCCACAAGCCTCAGAAATATATATCAAGAGAAGAAAGGTATATGTGATGTGTGATTTTGTCTGTTGGGTTACTATTTTATTGCTACGTGCTGCATCCCTTGCCTTTCTTTTCCTCCCCTCTAGAGCCCCTTTGACTTCTTCCTTTGTATTCTTGTACTGTACTTGCATTCTCACGACCTTGAGTTCCATTGTAGTGTACTTTTTTGTTGCCTGCACTGTTCTTCTCCACCCACGCTAAGACCTTGCAAGGTCGTGTTTTTGTTCTGTGTTGTATGTACCTGTTGCCCCTCTTGTGTTGTGTGACCCCCTTGTGTGCCTCTCTCCTGTTTGCCCCTAGCATTTGAAACCCCCCTCTTGCTGGGTTTCCCCCACTCCCCCCCTCTCTCCGCCCTGCACCCTCTATGGTGCTCTCTGTCTCCCCTATCTTCTCCAAGTGCTATTCTATTGACTATCCTATCCCTCTCACTAAGTGTGATTGGAAGAAGCTCAAAAGGGACATCCTGGTATCCAACCCAGGCCTCCCTATCGCCGATACCTGCACCAGTGCTTCCTCAAAACAGACCCTCACCGCCATCCTCTTTGTTGTTCACTCTCCAGGCCTATGGACCCCTCATATGGCCTCTCTCCTTTTTCCTCCTCTCCCATTAATGGTGGCACCCGCTAGGAGGCCCGACTGGCCCCCTTCCACTCCTCCAAGTCGATCATTAATGTCTACTTAAATGGTACCGTCTTGGTCTTGGGTCCTGAGGCCAATCTCCTCCTTTTCGATAGATGCCTCCCGCATCTCATCAACTTCCTTTCTTCTCCTGCTACTCCTATCTAACCCTCTCTGGCTCCTCTGCCACCTCCTCCCTCCGCCACCTCTCCGGCACCTTCTTCCTCATCTCCGACTACCATGTCTTCTCCTCCTTCCTCCTTTTTCCATTCTCGAACACCACTAACACATCCGCAGGGCGTATCTGATGTGTGTACCCCTCCACGGAAGTCTTGCAAAGGTGGCAACTGTGGCCACCATCTACAGGCCGCCTGGCCAGGTCGCCCTCTTCCTCTCCGAATGGGGTGACCTCTCCTCCTCCCTCTTTGCTGCTACCTCTCAACTTTTCCTCCTCGGATGCCAGAACATCCACTTAGATGCTACTAGCCCCTCTTCTGGGCTCTTTCGCAACCTCTGCGACTCTCTCTATTCTTCCCTCTGGCCCGACTCACTCTGCAGGGCACACCTTGGATGTTCTGATCTCGTCACAACTCCCCCTCTCCAACCCTCTCACCACTCCTCTCTCTTGGATGGACCACTTTCTTCTCTACTCTCACCTTTCGCTCTCTGTCCCTCAGGTTAAGCCGACCCAGCACTTCCACCCACCTTCTCGGTCATCCGGCCCATGAAGGGTGTGTCAGTGGAGGCTTTTGCTACTACTTTCTCTCCTCCTCCTACACCTTTGGCTGACTCACACTCAGACAGAGCCCTCTATAACCTTCATCTTTCAATCTACAATACTCTGAAAATCCTTGCCCCTGTCATGAGGATCCGTTTGACGCCTGCATCCAAGTGTAACACTTGCTACGATTCTGACCTTGTCACACTTAAACCCAAGAGTAGGATGGCAAAGGGGAAATGGAGGGCATCAAGCACACCCTTTGACAAACTGGCCTTCCGCCTGCTCCAAAGGCAATACAGACTCTCTGTCCTCTCTAAGAAGAGAGCCTACATGCAAGCCCGTGTCTCGGCGGCATCTAACAACTCGGCCGAACTTTTCAAAATCTGCAAGGAATTCTGCAGTCTCTCCCTCTCCTGTTCCCTCCCAGGCACTCTGCACGACTTTAGCATAATTTTACCACTAAAACTATGGACATCCTGTTGTCCGTCTCTGCCTCTACCTCCTCTTCCTCTTCCTCTTCCTCTCCCTCTACCATTCCAGGCCCCTCTCTGGCCGCTTCTCCTCTGCCTTTCTCCTCTTTCCCCCTGTTCACTCCAGATGATGTTTCTGGACAGGTCTGATCTATGATATGATATGTTTATTTATATAGCGCATATACACAATGTGTTTCAAAGCACTTCAAGGCAAGGGAGGGAAGAAGGGAAAATACAATGACATTCTTACAGGCCATGAACAGTAAGGATGTGATATTAACTATCGTACTCGGCCTGACAACATTTCAGATAGTGCAAGCGCTAAGACATAGATAAGGAAGGGAGGGGGAGAGTGGGAAAGAAATGGAAACAGACAAGCGACTACCATACTAGGCCTGACGACATTTCTGGTAGAGCCGTAGAAAAACAAAAGGTGAGGGAGAGGGGTGCCGAAACGGAGGGGAGGAACAATACAAAAGACTATCGTACTAGGCCTGACAACGTTTCAAATAGTGCTGTGAGGGGGTGGTTGGGGAACAGTAAGGGGATGGGGGAGCGACAGACGAGGTTGCTATATTACTAGGTCCAGGGACAAATCTGATAGAGTAAGTGCGTAGAAGAAAGTAAGGGGAGGAGGGGCGGAGATAGGAAAAGGGAGAGGGGAGGAAAGAACAGAGAGTAAGCAGTCGAAAAGAGTGGAGAAGCAAGAGGGGAGAGCGAATACAACTGCAGAAGTCAGTAGTAACACAATGTTGCAAGCCAGGATACAAGATGAAGATGGGAACAGCATGATTAAGGGTCACCATGAGTACAAGATGCAAAGGAAGTCCAGCATGAGAGTTGAGCAAGGGTAACGCACCGTGAATCAATGAAGTCCGTAAAAGTAAAATCCAGCATTGGCCACAAGACGGTGATGGTGAAACCAGAATGTAGCAGGACAGACTCCTGTGTGCGGGAGGGGGGGCACAAGGGAACAACACGCGGGGACCAGAGAGGGTGGGGATGACCTGTGGGGACAAAGGGTGTAAACACATGTTGGTGTATGCTTATCTGCTGTCTTAGCAGGGGTTTGGGTCCTGGATCGTCCTGGTCCGAACAGGTCCAAACAGGAATTGCCCTTTTCTTTGACTGTCGAAACAGGATTTGCCCTTTCTTTGACTGCCCTTGGCTTTGGACGCCTTGAAAGTCTTGTCAAAGGAGGTGCTCCCCTGTTCCTCCAAAACCATAAAGGACCACATCGACACCCATGCTCCAGCCTTGGCCGATTTCTGCAATCACTCTTTCGCCACTGGAATCTTCTCCTCCCCCCTCAAGCACTCCCTTGCGCACCCACTTCTTAAGACGTCCTCTGCCGATCTTTCCTCTCTGGCAAACTATCACACGATCTCCATCACTCCTTTCCTGGGCAAACTCCCGGAAAAGCTGGCCATCTCCCAGCTTAATCCAAATACTGAATCTATTGGTTGTCTCCATGACCATCAAGCATGGAAACTGCTCTCCTGAACACCCCTGAAGACTTGCTCCAATATTGACTCTAACCTTCCTTATGTCCGCATTCTCCTTGATCGATCCTCTGCTTTTGACACGGTCAACCTGCTCAATCGTCTCTGTGACAACCTGGGTCAGGTACTTGCCTGGTTGATCTCCTTTCTTACTGATCGACCCTCCCAGGTCCAACTTGGGTCTTTCCTCTCTTCTTTCTCTCGCTCTACTTGTGGTATTACCCAGAGGTCTAACCTCTCTCCCTGGCTCTTTACCCACTACCTGGCACCTCTGGCCCACCGCATCACTACTTTCTGCTCTAACATTCAGTGTTATTGTAACGCTCACCTGGCTCCCACGGAGGCGCTGGTCTGGTCTGGGTTGCTGTGGCCTCTTCAAGCGTGATGCGCAGAATTCGGACCACCGATTGAACTGGACCCCCAAATCTTGCTTGTCTGGCCCGTAGGAATATCCTTCTGCAGATGAAAAAGGGGATTAACTGTCTGCTGAATAATGTGCTTGCTCCTCCCTTTTCCCCTTCGTTCTCCTCGGACTTCCTCCAAAACCCCCGGTTTAAGCTCACCTTATGGTTTGGAAGGATGAACTCTCCATCCTGCTTCTGGTGCAGGGGCGCGCGTTTGTCCAGTTACTTCACTGGTTTTAGAATGGCGTTGGCAAATCCACTTGACTTTACTGAGCGATACGCCGTAAGTATGAAGATGCAAAAGTTCAAGTGTGAGCCTCCTTTTATGTTGTCTTTTTCTGTCCTTTATTTCAGGTGCAGAACAAAGGCGATGCGTTGAGGGGTTAAATTGCCGGGGTAAATCAGGTGAGTCAGTGATGAGGGCGACCCCTCTAAATGTCTTTATAATTCCCCAGTAATGTCTTTTGTCCTTTCCCCATAGGGGCCGGGGAGCGGTACCTGCCAGAGATGTGGCGCCGACCCGAGATGTGGAATGGTTCACCAAGAATAGCCGTTAAGTAATATGGCTGAAAATCCGGCTTTCCTCTTGTGTTCCCTTGCTCACCTTTTGTCTCTTCTTCTCTCCCTTAGGTGCGGTGCAGGGATGTGGCGACCGGCACTGAGAGCCGCGATGGAGCCGGGCGGCGTCTCGGGAACAGGTGAGTGAAGCGCGGCGCTGCAGCGAGCAACGCGGTGCTTTTAAATGGAAGTCTTCCTTCAGGAATGCTGGCGTGAAGATTCCAGATGCAGGTAAGAAGGTTGAAATAGTTCTTGGTTTTCACCTTTCTCTTCTTATTCCCTTACAGTTGTTCCAGGTTCGAGGCGGGCGTGGCTGGAGTCCAGGTGCCGGAGCAGACACGGTGAGCGTTCAGTTGCTGGGATGCAGAACAACGCGAAGCACGTGTGGCTGTCCGGGTGTGGCTTAAATAGCCTTGGAAGAAGTTCCAGGTGAGTATTCTTCCACAGCCCCACCCAAGTAACAAAATAGTTCCTTCAGAAAAATAGTCCCTCCTAAGCCTCATCTAGCTTGGTTCTTCATGCAGCATGATCTGCATCAGGTGAGTGTGCAGCATGGTCTGCTTCAGGTAAGTGCACCAAACACTTCCCTTTATGAGCCTGGCCCCTATGGCGCCAGGACTGATGTCCAACATGAGCCTCGCGCCAATGGCGCCAGGACAGAGTCCAAAGAGCCCCTATAAAGGGCCGCTGGGCTTTTACCCGGGGGCGTGATGCCTGCTCCCGGGGGTGCTGGGCCTGGCCTGGTGCTCCGGGGTAGGCATCATGACAGTTATGCGGATGACACCCTGCTCTCCTTCAGGCTCCCTACAGCCTCTTCTGCTCCTTCTCTCATACCAGACTGTCTGTTCACAATACAGGAATGGAGCGCCTCCAATGATCTCTGCCTTAATGCGAGTAAGACTGAGATCCTCCTCCTTGGGACACCTGCTCCCGCCTTCCCTCTCTCAATCTGGCCGCCCACTCTGGGCCCTCTACCTGCTCCTTCGTGTGAGGCTCGGAACCTTAGGTTCATCTTCGATTCCACCCTCTCCTTCGCTCATCACATAGCCGACGTCTCTAAGAAGACACACCATCAGCTGCACCTCCTCAGAGGTACTGTTCCTTTTCTCACTTTCCCCCAGAGGCTAACCGTCTCCAGAGCCCTGGTCTTCTCTAGGCTGGAATACTGCAAGAGCCTCTTTCTAAATCTGCCTGCCTCTACTCTACACCCTTTACAACTTATAACAGGACTGCAAGACGTGTCCTTGGCCTCAAGCCCAGGGATCATATCTCTCCACTCCTGACATCTTTCCACTGGCTCCCTGTGCCTGCAAGGATGAAGTTCAAGACCCTCTGCATTTTACACAAGGCTTTCTGGGGCCGGGGACCACACTACATACACATTTCTCTTCCTAAACATCTTCCTTCTCGAGCCCTCTGCTCATCCACCTCCAACTCTCTGAGGGTCAGACGCTTCTCCAGGCAGAGAGTGGGGGGTAGATCTCTCGCTTTGGCTGGGGCCTCCCTCTGGAGCAGCCTCCCTGCCTCTCTCAAACTTGAACAGGGCCAATTAAGGTTCCGGAGGCAACTCAAGACCTTCCTTTTCGCTTCCGCTTTCTCTCTCCCGCTCCCTTGCTGATGCGCACTCTGGTTACACGGACACCCACTGAACTTGCGGGACCAGGCTCCAGCACAACCAATTGCCCTTGTACTGCCTCCTGGCCCCCCATCCACTTAAGGGACTGTATCTGCAACCCTACGGTCCCCTGACTCTCTGCAGTTATGAGCCACCAAACGGAGCACTTTTGAGCTACTTGCACTTTCCTCCCCTCTCCCGCTCTGCCCCCCCCCCGCACTTGTATGATCTGAATGACACAAGGCCTAGTAAGATCATTGTTTTGGCCTCCTCTGTCACCCCTTCCTTGTCTTGTCACACCTAGAAACACTTGTGTACAGGCGCGTTATAAATTACCCATCATAGCATATGCTACTTTGATGTAAAGAGGAACTATAATATATGGGAAGTCCTGGCAAGCATACACCAGGCAGTTGATGCACAGGAATAGAAGTCCTGGCAGGGGAGTATACCAGGCAAATTGCAAACCTACACAGGGTGTCAAGTAGAAACAATGTGTGTTAAACAAAGAATGAACTTGTATTGACAGAAGGAACTTTTGTCAAAGAATAACTTACAAGGTTGAACAGTTAATATCTAAAAGGATTGTTTGGGGCCAAGAAAGACACAAGGAACTGTTAGATCCAGAGACATTTGTGATACCAGTGAAGAATCCAGAGGAAGGGAATCACCCTCTGGAATGAAGGTCTTTTCCATTTTGGAGAACATTTACATTGGAACTATTCTATTATGAATTTAAGAACATTTTTGCAAGTACCAGGTTAAAGACATTTCCCGTTTCACTTTATTATTTTGTTTGTAGTGAGAGGGGTAGGATAGGACGTTTGGAAACAATGACAGCTTTTGATTTATGACATCCTGACATAGACAGATCCTTAGTTTTTGGTTGCAGGTAGGGAAACTCCTCAGAGCAGGGTCAGCGAGGCATTTCTGCAACCTGTTTAAGTTAATAAAAGTCTTTTACCAAAAACATGACAACTTTGTGTCGGGCTTTCATTTCCAACCCCTCACATATCTGTGAGAAGGATGAGGGAATCCTCACACTGACGCCCCTTGGATCCTCTTCTCATGTGGCCAGGGAAAGGCCATCGCTTTTGGATGCTAACCCTGGGGGTAGAGATACTTCTGATTCAATCTAGCTAGGCAACCATTAAATCATAACAACAACTAATTCTTCAACAAGCATGAGCAGCACCAAAGCAAATACATCACAGTATGCCCCACAAGTACCTCTATCAGATATTGCATTTTCTCCTCCAACATCTATTCCCTCTCCACACACTTGACTATGACCAGCCACTGGCTCCCTTCTCATCAAGTAACACCAGGGATAGGAGATGGAGTTTAAGGGGCTATTTAAAAGCAGGGACAGTGGTGACATTTTTAAGGAGAGGTGAGGGAATTCTAATGTTGTGGGGCAAGGACTGGAATGAAGAGGTGGCATTGATGAAAAGGGGGTGCAGCAAGAAGCTGCAGCATATGGTGCATGGTGGGGAGCAATGGGAGTAAAGCTGAAAAGATATAGGGGTCAAGGTCATGAATACATTACTTTTACTAGTTCTAACAAATCAGGACTATTCGTCCCTTTTCCCCAAAGGGGAGCCACCCCCTTTGAGGATAGGGAGGCAAGCCTGCTTAGCATGACCATGCTTAGTCGTCTGAGCAAGTGGGACATCACTGGGAGTAACTCACCTTTTGGGGACAAGGACTCCCATTCATGTAAGCAACTCCTTGTCCAGAGTATATCGTCTGCCTACATGGGAATCGGAAAGACTTACTTCAACTTTGGATTCTCCCGATAGTGCCGTTTCTTCAACCTCTTTGGCCCCGTGGTAATGCTGGTTCTTGCCAGAACTTCAAGTCAAGGAAAAAAAGACACACCCCTTTTGTTTGTAATGATGTACATAAAACAATGAAGAAATTGAAAATAGAGAAAGTGAGAACCCTACGCAGAGATGAGCCTCTGACAGGGGGGACATCCTGGAGGGACGGAGACACGCTAGACCACAGAGCCGGCGGTAGCGTGGAGGGTGAGCGAATCGCCAACCAGACGCCTGAAAGCTGGCATCCTGAACAGCAAAGAAGCCAATGTCGAGAGAGAGAGACAGAGACAGTCAAGCAACCGTCTCGCCTGGTGGCGCGACTACACTGAAGCCGTGCTGGGCTTGGGGACCGTTAACTGACACCGAGATCAGACCGCTGTGGAAAGGTCAGATCCCTGATCCCAGCATAAGAAGTGCTTTAGCTGCCGAGTAAAGCAGCAGAAGGAAAGCGAATGCTCCCACATAGGTAACGTTGATGAGAGGGGCAAACCATGGTATCAGAAGCTGGGAAAGCTACAAGCGTTACGGGAGCCAAGAAAACCTGAACAGGCAGACGCCTTACTGAGGTCCTAATAAAGCAAGCCTATCAGAGGGCCAGGGGGCTTTGGAGAGCACTAAAAAGAGACATTCAGATTCAAGGCTCAGAGAGCCATAAGGGTTATGGGAGCCCGGAAAACCCAAACAGGCAAACGCCCCACCAAGGCCCCACTAAAGAAAGCCTGTCAGGGGGCCAGAGGACTTTGGGGCGTCCTGGAAACACAAAACAGTCAACAGAACTGGGAGGAGAGTGTACATGGAGGGTTCCAGTGCTTACAAACAAAACAAGGACACTATCAAGTACCAAGCAAGAAATGGTGGAATTGTGTTAAGAAAACCTGATCTTCCTGGGAAAGGGGAACCAAATGGAATATATGTAAAGATGTAAAACCTGGCATACAGAACCTGCAGAGAGGGTGAGGACTGTATTGGGAGGAATTGATGTACTTTTAAAAAGAGGCCTCCATGGAATCCACGAAATTGGGCCTGGCTAAGCCCACGGACAGAAGCTATTGCTCCGGTCTTATTTTTCCTAAGTGGTAGGGCCAGTTAGCCAATAGGATTGGACTAAGGACTATTTATTTTGGACTTTGACAAGCACCCTTACTTTTAGTTTTGATAAGCAGGGAACTTGACTCATAATGGTAGGGCTGGATAGGTGTTTTTCTTATTATTTGCATAAACACCCTTGAAAATGTCACAACTTAGTCGACTCCTTCTGGTTCACCACATAGTATTTAAATCTAGACAGTGAATGGTGATGGAGAGCCAGCAGCCATGGCGGACGCAACAAGCTAACGTGGGGGAGGTTGTAAAGTATACAGATTACAAAGTTTCATATTTTGTTAAGGGGTGCAAAAGGGACGAGAGGGAGGCCCATGAAAAGGCTTGTGCAGAGGTCCAAGTCAACCGAGTACCGGTTTAGAGAATAGAGAGTTAGTGAAGTGGTAGCAAGGAGGATCCAGATTTTGAAGTCGTTAATCAGGTTTTACAGACCTGCAGTCACAGTGGAGGTTATGAATTGATGAAGGTAATGTTGCACATTGGTGGAGGTGAAAGAAGGGGGAAGAAGGAAGGCTAAACAGGCGGATAGCGAGAAGACCGAGAAAAAATAAAAAGGTCAGGGGTAGAGGTGGAAACAAATATCTGTGCGTCATCAGCTAATACTAGGTATGAGAAGCCAAATAAGGAGACTAGTTTGCCTAGTGAGCGGGTGTAAAGATGTGGTCTTGCACATTGATAGGGAAAATGCCCTCCTTACTGGGCCCCCAGCTGCCCGTGGCTCCCCTACAAGCATTCAACTATGCTGCAGCAGGTCTTATTAAAGTGTGTGGAAACTTGACCAAATCACCCCCGTCCTATGCAAAATATATTGACTTCCTCTACAGGCCAGGATACTGTTCAAGACTGCGTGTATCATCTACAGAGCAGTCACGAGTAGCACACCAGCGTACCCGGCGGCTAAGCTCCAGATACCTTGTGGCACATGCTCCTTGTGCAGCAAATCTACCAACCGGCCCCACTGTCTCGAATCACAACTTGCCCACAAAGAGGACCCACAAACAATCCTTCTCTTTTCATGCGCCAATCCTTTGGAATTCAATCTTGGTATCTGCTTGGAATGTCCCCATAATTCTAATATTTTGCAATTCTCTCAGAAACGTGGCTTTTGCAACAACAACCAACCAAGGACTAATCCCAATGGATGAGAAGACCAACACCCAGACCATAATTCGCAGTACTGCTTTCCTATTAAAAGATACCAGCCCATAACGCTTACTACCAACACCCTGTACAGTGCTCTGCTGCTCTTGGGCTCAGTCAGCGCTTTTAACAATAAAATAGAGGGTGATGCCATGTGGGTTAAGTACAGAACCTTTGGCATTCCTATTGTAGGATTTGTGAGCACTGAGGCAGGGTTTTCCAGGAAAATGGTGAATAAGTGGTAGTAAAATTGGAGGCAGTCTAAGCAAGTGCAATGTCTTGGATGCTGAGGATAAATGGAGTATGGAGAGAGGGGGTGATCAATGATATCTGAGACTGTGGAGAGGTCCATAAGGAGGAGCAGAGTTAGAAGTGATTGGTTTGGGTAAGCGTAAAGTTGACAGATAGACACCACGCCAGAAGTCATTAAGAGTAGGCTTTATTGTAAATTGGTTACTTCCCCCTCCTAGGCCTCTACAACCTTCCTCAGACTTTCCTCTGACTGGATAAGGGTAGGTCTCTTCTCTTCTTCTATTCAGCACAGGGCCAACAGTTCTCAGCGTCCTCCTACGGCTGCCTGTCGTGCTGCAAGGCAACATATGCAACCCTGTATCAGAGTTTACATTCCCTTTTATACAGTTTCCTTTGGATTCTCTAAATAAGAAGCCTTCTTGCTGAGAGAGTCCTCCACCCATTCTACTGGATAGGCCCTGGCCCCGCCATAGCTGCCATTTGTTTGCCCATGTCCACAACTACCTCGTAGGATGGGAGGAAGCCCTGGACCCGGAGGTGATGGGGAGCACACATGTCCTGCTATGCCTGTATCCGGTAAGGGTGCACTCAGAAGAGGGCCCAGCTCACTAGACATGTCCAGCCGGTCCCTGTGTCTTGCAGGCATTGATCCAGCCGCATGGCCCTCAACAAAGTTGTTGCCCAGTCAGGCTTTTGCAGCCTCCCTTTCCACCTCGCTGGGGTGGTTGCACACATGTGACGGAGCCGCTGTCACCCCGGTTATGGGACTCCGGTTTCAGAGATGCGGGTGACGCTGCACACGCGGGTGTCCCTGTATTCCATGTGGCGTTGTCAGTAAGTGCTGCTCTGTTGTCATGCCCACATAAGAAATATGGAGATGTAGGTCAGTTATTTGTCATTGTCATGATGGCTATGGATCCCAGATTAGGGGCTGGAAGGGGGTGGAGGGTGCAAAAATTGGAGCAATAGTTATCAAGGTAGGTGGTGAACAAATAAAAGACCACAAATTTAAGGACTTCAGAGTAGTGATGTAGAAGGGAAACTAGACAATAGTTGACCAGTGGTAAGGATCAACCAAGGGCTTCATGAGGATGGGTAGTACAATCACAGTCTGAATGAGGCCGGGTATATTAGAGTGCCAGGAAAGCAGCTGAAGAGGGAAGTGAGGAAGGAGGTGGCGATGGGTGCCAGGGCCTTAATTGTTTGTGAAGCAAACAGCCTACAGAAGCACATGATGGATTTGCTTTCAGAAGAATGAGTCAATTCAGCATGAGAGTAAGAGCAGTCGAGAGCGGAGAAGGAGGTGGGGTGGAGAAGGGGCGGCAAAGGTGTATTGGTTCTTTGAGATCTTGAATAAAAAGTAGACGGCAAAATGTTTTGACGATTCAGAAGATGAGAGAAGCCAGGGGCATCGTGGCTTGGAGAGTATTGGAGCGTTTGCAGCCGTGGAATCATTTGGAGGAGAGAAGGTTGGTGAAGTATTTGGACTTCGCTTTATGCAAGGCAGTAGACTGAGCAAAGAGTGCAACTTTCAAAAATGACAACAGTGCAAGAGAGTAGGTTGGTTTTGTGCCGTCATCTTAGATGAAGACACATGTTCGTTCTGAGATCACAAATCTCTGGGGAGTTCCAGGGATGGTGGCGAGGGAGCGGTAAGGACTGAGCAGATGTCAATAAAGGCTCGATTGATATTGGATGCCTGTGGTGGGGAGCAACCCATGACTGTGTACTAGACTTCAACTAAGTGGCAGTCCAAAGTGTCACATTTTAAATGTATGTTTAGTTAACCAGAGTTAAAGGGCACAGAGGAGGAATGGGGAACCGCCACAGTACAGTGCAAACGTGAGGGATAGTCACAGTTTCTGTTTCAAAATAACACATATTTGTTTCTTCTCTGTATAAATTGTTGTGGGATATGGTTAAAGAGGTAAAGTTACAAGTCTCTTTAGGGAGATCTTCACAGGAATGGGAGTCTATGTCCCCACAGGGGGGAGTCTCTCCTGGTGAGGTCCCGCTTGCCCCCACCCCTAGTGAGTGCGGAGCAGGCTACTTCTTTGGAAGATGTGACAAATACATGCAATTCGTCACACTACCTAAAGGCTTTTAATGCCTCACACCTGTTCTCTTCTTATCCTGCTACATGCTCACCTCATCCCATCAAGCTAGCAAACTAGAGATTTTTGGACAACAATCTGAAACTACTACAGTTCATCATCACCACCACTATGGCTGCCACATTCAATTGCCTGAAAATCTGTAAAATCCACCCAATCTAAACCTTTTTCTGTACTCATTCCGATCAAACGTTGTCCTCATTATTCTTCAGCTATTCATAGGACTCACTCTATGCCTTTTTCCCCTTGACAAGGTAATTAACTCGCTATCCACATCCTTTTCAACCTCACTTGATCCTGAACCACCCTTGCATACCACTTCTATGAGGGTTGGGATATCCATGCACAGTCATTCCCTCTTTAAATTCCTTCTCTTTGTCATCAAATCCATCCATTGGCTACCTCCCCTTACCTAGCTATCGCCATCTCTTGCTATTGTGAGAAACCTGAAGGTGTCTCACTGTCTGAACCCTGGGGATCTCTTTCTCGGGTGGCCAGGGCAGGGCCATCACCCTTGGATCCAGACCCTGGGGGTGGACAAGTGCAAAATTATCACCTGGGAGACAGGTCCTCGGGGAATGGGGGTGAGACATCCGATGGCGAGACACTGAAGACCCTTTCGGCACTTCCTCCACCTTTATAGGTTATTCCAAATCCAGTGCTGGTACCCCTCCCCCACCCACCTTAATTCTAACAAGTACCAGCTCAGAAAGGAGGCATGGGAGAACTAGGAGAAAGAAATTGCAATTACCATCTTGTGTATTACAACCACAGGACTATCCCCTCTGTCTCAGATATGCCCCTACCCGACATTCCTTCAGTTGAAATAGAATATTGTCAAATCATTTCCATTATGCCCCCATAACTTTCTGTAAAACCACACCAACACATGTATCTACCGTCACACACTCACCCTGTTTATTTGGACAAAACCCTACACAGTTTTTCCCTAATTAATCAGAAAAACCACAACTCCCATAATCCCTCCTCAATGGCTTTCTCTACAAACACAGACAAGGAAGAGGGGAGCTGAAAGAATGAAGATCTCTCACAACACCACTGAGAGACAGAAGAAAGACTATGCCATACTAAGACTGGACTGTCCCGCTAATGACGCCAGGCAAGGTCAGGCCTCCTTTTCTAACTGCTCACACCAGACTCCACTTGAGACTCCCAGGAAGTATAAAAGGCGGAGCAGGAGAGCACACTTTGAGCAAGGTAGGGATGGTGGAAGGTGTTGAGACAGCAGAGGAAGAACAGTTGAGCTGCAGAGACCCTGGGATATCTGGAGGAGGAGCAAACCACAACACTGGACCTTTGAATGCAGGAGAGGCTGCAGTGAGGGGAGAGACCTGTACCTCCAAAAGTCAAAAACAGAGGCAGCCCAGATCTCCTGGCAGTGCCAAACCAGTGCTCCGCCCCTTGGCCCAGCAGGCAAGCCCAGGTCTCTGAGAGGCAGGCGATGAGGCTCTGACCTCAAGACACATCCGCATTGAGACTCCTGCAGCTCCCAAAGCCATGGACTGCCGTTTTGGGAAGCTTTGAAGTAGGAGCAAAAAACACTGCAATGCCTTCTGGGACTGGAAGTCTAAAACAGTTTTTGGGGGAAAAGTGAAGGGTGCGCACCCGGCAGAAGAAGACCTTTAAAGCAAGGTGAGAAGGTCTGAGCCCAGAAGCAGGGGATCTGTGGGTCACACTAGCATTTGGCCTGTGATTTTGATTCTTTTTAAGTAGATAGCATTACTGCTATTTTTAATATTAGTGTGTAGAAATATATAATTTTGATTCCCAGAAAGCATACTCGCATTATTTTGGCACCCGGCGCGTGGCTGTTGGACTTCATTTCCCAGCATTCCCACCGCCGGCGCGCCGCATACTGACGCGATCCTCACATAACCCAGGCCTTAATTGGCCTGTTTGGCAAGATATTTTTGAGAATACCAGAATTAAAATAAGTATTCGTCCTGAAGAAAGCGGCCACTTGAGAATCCCGCTGAAACCGGTTGACTGTTTAAGCAGTCTGGCTGATAACCCAGACTCCAATTCCCTTATAAAGAAAAAAGAGGGCTTGTTAAAAGAAATCGATAGTCATTAACACAGAATCGCTCCCCATTACAGTATAGTGGTAAAACAGGAATCGTTTTAAATAATTCTATTGACCACTGGTCATAGAACCATCTTTGTTGTTCTTAATGATAAGACACGCCGTGGGGGCGGAAAGATTAAACACTAAATACCGGCCTCCATGTTGTGTGCACTTTTAGATACTAGGAAAGTGTTTTAAGAGGATAGGGTCAGGATCTCGACATCCCTTGTAGTCGGCCCATCAGCTCTAACTAGGGCCTACAAACATTCAATACGAGATCATTCACAGATAGGGTCATTTAACTTTGTGCTAGGGATTCAGCAACAGGAATAACTTTGTAATTATCTAGCCTTCTGTTTTCTAAGTGTTATAATATTGAAGCGCAAACGGGAGGCATCCGCCTTCTAACTCTACTTTGTGGTTACGTGATTCTGTTTGGGCCTAAACATCTCCTTGAAGGAGGAAAATGTCCCCCTCCTCCTCAGTTTTTGGGAACTAGCCTTAAATATTCCACCAAGGTAAAGAATCTGGGCTGCATTTGGCAGAGTGACCTGGGATGTAATGCCCAGGTCTCAGCCAAGGTACAGTCCGTATTCTATAATATCCGTCTTTTGCGCCAAGCTTTACCCTATGTGCCTAAAGTAGATTGTGCTGTAGTGGTGGGAGCACTGGTCAACTCAAACCTTGATTACTGCAATGGACTTCTGGCCGGAGCACCGAGCAATCAAATCCATCGTCTCCAGAAAGCACAAAATGCCGGAGTCAGACTGGTGTTTGGTGTACCTAAAAATACTCGTATCTGGTCTCCGCCGATCACTACATTGGTTGACGGTCGAAGATCGGATCAAATTTAAGATCGGTTGACTGGTTTATCAATGCTTGAATGATATGGCACCAGCATATTTAATAGATAAACTGAAACGATATCAACCCACTTGTATTCTTAGGTCAGAGGACCGTCTCCTCCTTGTAGTTCTGTCACGGCTCGCTCCCTTCGCTCCCGTTCCCGCCACTTGGGGGCATGTTTTGGGGTTTATTCCCTACTGGACATTTCCTCCGAACCTTATGCTACAGTGTCCTGATGAATTGGGAGCGCTAAAACCTTATTTCCCAAATTACTTCCCTTCCGGATCCATTCCAGGTTTTTGGCAGCCAGCATTCTACTGCTACTTTAATCAAATGACTATGCTTCCCAGAATGCCTGGCTCACTGCTTCACCTCCTCCCTTGCAGGACAAGGCTGGGTGGAGGATAGGCAACACCTGTGGCTGCAGGTGCAGCAGGCGGCACGCCTGAGGGGTGTGCTCGTTAAGCAGCTTTAAAAGCCTCAGTTTGCTTCAGTCCAGCGCTGGTCATTGTTGCAGCGTTTCTGTCGTGACTGGTCCCTTGTTCCTGGTTCCTAGTTTTTGTGCCCAGTTTCTAGTTAGTGTTTCTTGTTCCTTGTCCTGGAATTCATATTTGTATGCTTAATTGATTTCTGCCTTCTGGAAATCCCTTTCTCCCTTTCTCTGTCTGCATGCAGCCTTTCTCTGAGCTTTCCTTTTGCTGCAGCCCAATTGCCTGTGTTCACTGTTTCCTAGAAATTGTCCTTTGCTACTGAAAGACTTGTTGCAGTAATCTTTCCTTTACAGGTTTAGTTTCCTGCCTTTTCACCTTGGATGGGTGGGAAGGTTTCCCTTTTGATATCGTTTTCACTGCTCCTGATCCTTACCTTCTATTGGGATCCATGCCATGTTTTCCTTTACACTTTTGCATTTATTTCCTATTTTATTATTAGGTGTGGGAAGCTGTTGTAACTAGCTCCTGTGTGATTATCTTTTGTTTTCCACACTGTACTATTCCTTCTTGCCTCTTGACTTGGGTTTAGGTATTTAGTTATCCTCACTCTTTGCCTTTACTGCCTTCTGGGTTCTTGTTTGATTTACAGGGTTGTGGGTTAGTACTGACTTTTGAGTGGTCTTTCCGGTCCTCGTGAATACGGACATCCAAGTGGTCTTTCCGGTCTTCGTGAGTACTGGCATTCATGTGGTCATTCCGGTCCTTGTGAGTACTGTTTCCAAATTCTTTATTCAGTACCGTCTAGAGTGTCAGTTCACAGATTCTGTCCTTGCTTGCCCTCTACGTGGGTTTTGCGCTGTCAGTATCTGTAATAGCATAGTGGGTAAGGAGTTTGCCGACTTTCCTTTCAGTCATAAGGAGGTTCTAAGTGCTTACCCCACATTCCTTTTCATATATAGGTATTATTGTTTCTCCTGGGTTTTAGTATACACAAGTCTTGGGTTTTGTATGCACATATTTAGATTCAAAACTGTACACTGTGAGATTCCGTGCACATTGCCTTCTTCCTTTCTTAACAAGTTCCCAGGATGAAGTACAAGTCTAGAGGAGATCGGTGTTTCTCAGTGACCGGACCCAGATTGTGGAACAGTCTCCCGCTATATCTGAGACAAGCTAACTCCCTGATGACTTTTAGAGCAGGTCTTAAAACTCATCGCTTTAAATAAACTTGGGATTTTGGATTACTCTCTGTTTTGTACAGTATTATTTTACCAAGTTGGTCCTCTTGGCCTTCTGAGTCTCACTGTTTTGTTCCATCTGCGCCAGGATACGATTTGGTTTGTTGTGTGCACGCTTAGAAGTGCTTCAAAATTCAAAATTCAAATACCCTGAGAGCGAGAAGGTCTGTGCCCGGAATAGGGGGACCTCAACTTTAAGAAGACCCAGTGAAGGACCAGCAGCAGAGGGGTCCAGCGCCACATGGGTGTTCATTCGAAGGACTCTGGCTGGTCCTCTTTGCTGAAACTTCAGATACCAAGAGGAGAGACGGGCTTAAGAGGTCAGAGTGGTCATACAAGGGTCGGCAAAAACCCCTTGTACAAAAGTCTTTGACACGCGGAGGAAACAAAGTCAACTGTGTTACTGGGGGCAAATGTGAACCCGACTGAGGGATGCCAACGAATTAGGGTGACCGGCAACAACCCTCAGAACATTGTGTTAATAGAACTGCGTGAAGCCTGACTGGGGGCTTTAAGGAAAGCCTGACTGGGGGCCGAGACCCGGACTTAGTTAAGAAAAGAACCTAGGGCGTCTAGAGTGATTTTCTTGTGAACTGTGGCAAGTGTGAACCCGACGGAGGAATGCCAAAAGAAAGCTAGAGGAAGGGAACCCCACTTTCTGATGAGATGATAAAATCGTGAACTGTGTTAGAATGGCTATGTTAACCAGACGGAGGGATGCCATGAGTAAGGCTAAGGGAAGTGAGTCCTGCATTGTGATAAAGAAAAGTGAACTGTGTATCTGGCTGTAGTGAACCCGACAGAGGGAGGCTAATATTGTCAAAAGGATCGGAGCCTGGTTGTGGGGGATCCAGGGGTGAAGAGTAATCAACCAACGTAATAGATTACAGAAAGGAGCTTTTGTTTTGTTATTTTTGACAAATCAGACCCTCGGAGGCAAGAGACTTTGTAAGAAAGACTTGGCCACAGAAGGTCCTGATATCGCTGAAAAGAACTGTAACCTCGTGTTGGAGAAGCGCAGGTGTGTGTTGTGCTCAGGAGTCCCGCCTTGTCCTGTGCTAAAAACGTGGGGAAGGGAGACCCCACCTATACCATCCTGATTTATGGTGAACACTTCTTTCTTTTCTGGTGAATGTTATCCCACACTATTTTGTAATTTAGCGGTAAGGATTGGCAATAGTTTTTTTTAGTACAGGCCCTTTTTATTTGACAAGATGACACTAGGACTGCCTTATTATTATCTGATGATTGTAGCTTGCTCCCATCTTAGATTTAGGTTTAGATTAGGGGCCTCATTACACGGTAGGCGGTAAGGGTTTACCGGTACCGGTATTTTACCAGTACCGGTAAATCCTTACCCCCTTACTACGAGGTCCCTTTGCGGGTTGGGGTATTTAACGCCTGCTTTTTGCAGGCGTTAAAAACCAACCCGCAAAGGGACCCAGGGAGCTAATTACGGTACCGCAATTTGCGGTGCCGTAATTAGCGCCTTCCCCATTCCCTTTATGCCCTATGGGGCAAAAATGGGAATGGGGAAGGGCAATGGTGGAAGGGGGAATTACCGCCCCGCCAACCTTGGAATCGGGCGGTCATTCCCCTTTCCACCAAGGCGGTGCCGGTATTTTACCGGCATGAACCATGGCGCTAATAGCGCCATGGTTCTCCGCCTACCGTGTAATGAGGCCCTAGGTGTTTTTCTCACCCATTTATACAGTTCAATAAACACTCTTAGTTTAGTTTTTATATTTGTATAGAGCAGCCAAGCCCTGAGGTATCTGGGTCCATTTAACTTGGAGCATGATATAGGTTGCACATACAAGGCACAATGTGAGAGATTGGTTACATGAGATGAGTATAAATACAGTAAGAGGGGTTACAGAGTGGTCCTGGCAGTAAGACATTACAAATGTTATATATACAATGCTTGGTTCAGGCAAGCCTAACTGCATAAAAGGCCATGTTGCGGAGTGGTCATGGCAAAAAGAAGGCACATGTGTTAAGTATACATCGAAAGGAGCAGACAAGCCTAACTATAAAGAGGACAGGAAAGGCACAAGAGTGATTATCATTGCTGGGAGAAAAGCAGCTCCTTCACCTTGGCTCTAAAAGACCAAAGGGAAGATTCGGCTCTGATGTCTGTGGGGAGCGAGTTCCAGAATTTCCCTTTAGAATGCCGCAACCCCTGGAAATGGCAATTCCCCTCGTATATGCTTTAAAGGATTCCCAAAGGATGGCTTGCGTTGACACAGAGTTTGTATTGACCTCAAAGTATTCCTCAATGGAGGATTCAAGCTCGGTAGCAAAGACCTGATCGAGAAGCGCATGAGAATTCATCCTCCACTGCCTCGTTTTATCGGCATCTGGACCCCAGTTCAACGAGATGAGTACCGGTGAATGGTCTGATAATGTTCTGGGGAGGATAGCCTGGTGGCACAGGGATCTGACCAGCACGTTGGTCATGAGCCATCTGTCTATTCTAGAATGAGAATCGGGGACTGAGGAATAAAATGAGTACGTGCGGGAATCGGGGTTCATTAGCCGCCAGGCATCCACCAGTGCCAGTCGAGGGAGAGTTGTAAGAATGGTATAGGCCGCTCTGGAGAGTTGGCGAGGCCTCAAGCCCGACCTGTCTAGGGTAACATCTAGTATTGTGTTAAAATCGCCTCCCCATATAATCGGGATCAGGGATAGCTTTCCAGGACAGAGGCTAGGTGTAGGTAGAAGTCGGGATCGTCGACATTCGGACCATATATGTTCAGGATGGCTACCTCCAGTGTGCCAATGGTTAATACATATCTGCCAAGGGGGTCTATACGCGAGTGGTTGCACGTGAACTTCAGGCTCCTGTGCATTAGAGTAAGAGTGCCACGGCTTTCAGTGGAATAGTTAGTGTAATACCTCCGGGGACCCCACTGTTTAGCGAATCGTTCACATTGGTCAGAGCGAGCATGGGTTTCTTGCAAGCATAGAATTTTTACACTGTGGCTTTCAGCATTTAGCTGTATCTGCCGCATCTTTTTGTGATTACCTAACCCACGGACGTTCCAGCTCATAAAGGTCAGGTTGTCATTTGCCATTCACGTAGGGGTATTGATTGGGTTTCTGTACATGGGTTACCAGCGAAAAGGAGTCAGTTGATATGGATGCAAGTGGATCCCTATCTATGTGTTCGTAATGTACTACTGCGGCGCATGCGGTACCTCTGGTGGTGGTCAAGACTTTTTTAAACATAACGTAACACCCACCGCCCCCCCACCCGCATCCCTCCCCCAATCAAAGGGACGATATCCAAACAGAACCATAACAACAGCAAACTTCTAGGCATCTGCGGCTGGGGGCCTGTTAGTTAGCCTGGCAATGGCGCACCGAACTGGGGAGAGTGTGAGGAGATTATACAATACAGCAATATTAACCAGAGTGTTCAGTGCAGGCACAAGGGTGCGGTGGGGCCATGGCTCAAGAGATAGAGGGCCACTGAAGACAAGGAAAGTAACCATGGCCCTAGGAGCACCAACACAAGAGCATGATGTAGGCCCACAGTGGCTGTGGGCTAACTCAGGATCCCGATATCCAACTACCGGAGGCCTGGAGGTAGATATAGGATAGTATCCAAACTCGGGCCTCATCAGGGCATCAAACGCCTCTAAACACAATGTGTGTGTGTGGTAGACAAGGGCTACACTGCGGAGGTTCAATGGAGCAACAAGAACAAAACTAGTGACTAATACATTTCCCTTGAAGCGTGGCCATCATAGAGAGCCTCGCCAACGACGGTCACATATATGGCCTAGGCTCGATCCATGCCAACCATGGGCGTAGACCTCAGAAGCAACGAAGAAGGGTCAACCGGGATTGTGTACGTCAATACATTTTGATGCCTCTTCAGGAATAGTTAAGAGTAATGTTTAGTTGGAATGTTCGATCCTTAACTTTGCTCGGAAGAGCATGGAGTATTTAACTCCCAAATCACAAAGTCTCTTTTTCACTGCCAGAAAGGTTTTGCGCTCTTGTTGCACAGCAACGGAGAAATCCAGGTAGAGCTGGATTCTCGCCGCTCCAAGAAGTAGCTCCCCCTTGGCCCTGGTCGCCCGCAGAAGAGCATCCTGGTCCCGGAAATTTAAGATTCTGGCCACAATGGGACGAGGAGGTGCCCCCGGTCTGGGTTTCGCAGTCAGGGAGCGATGTGCCCTTTCAACAGCGAATTGTGCGGCGAGCTTCGGAGTATTAAAAGGATGCGTTCCACATATTCTTCCATGGGCTCCTTGATGTTGTCCTCGGGCACACCGACAATGCGCAGGTTGTTCCGTCTAGAGTGGGATTCGAGGTCATCATCATTCTTCTCAACTGCCGAAACTCGACTCTTGAGTGTGGAAACTGCGGCACGAAGGGAACCCAGGTCATCCTCCGCGGTACCGACCCTTGTTTCGATCTCGGCGACCCGGCTGTCTGTTCTTTCGATATGGGCTTTTATAGAAGAGATGGTGCCATTCATGTCGTCCAATTTATTATGCAGCGTGGTGAATCCTTCGCGCATCTTCTGCGAGTCATCAGGGGCCAAAGATGTCGAGGCGGTAGGTGCTTCCTCCGGGGGCTTGGACGGCGGCCTGGACGATGTCCTGGCAAACATGTTTAGCGAGCTTTGCTTCTTTCCAGCCCTAGCCCCCTTGGTCATGGTGATGGCAAAAGCGGGCTCCAGGAGCCTCAGAGAGCGTCAGCGATCTAAGGTATCACGTTTCTAAGTTGACAATTGCCCAGGAATGGGTCGCCAGAAGGATGGTGGTGAGGTTCAGTTGGGCACAGCGCTTGCGTAACCACCCTCAGCACAGCGGAGGCCCTGGTGTGTCCCCCACGTCCGTGGGGTGTTCTGTTGCTCTGGTGGCTTGGGTCCGGTGCCTCGCGAGATCGGTGTAGGCAGGGATGGCACAAGGGGGATCAATCCACGCACGGAGCAGTGTCAGTGGGGGCCCCTGACGCGTGGTCCAGTGATCACCAAGCGTGGACAGTGGTTAGTTATGAGCAAGGTAGGTTCAGGTGGACCAGGTGGGTCGCCGCCTCCAGCCAGTATCGCGTGGATTGCTCAGATAGCGCAGTGCAGCTAAAGGACTGCAGGGTCGATCCAGTGGATTTAATCCCAGCCCTTTGCGGCCGAGGGGGTCCCACAGGATCTCCTATCAGCCAGCTATTTCAATTGGCCTTGGTGTCTTGCGGGGGCCCACATGTGGGTGCAGTCGTGCTAATTCTGAGTGGCGAGATCCAGGAGTGCCAAAGGTTTGTTGCCCCAGTGATGGAGGTATACAATGAGGGTGTTCACAGGTGTGCAGCCCCGCTCCGGCCCAGTGAGCCCACAGCAAGTTCAAGAGTCAGGGGGAGTGGGTAGCAGGCACCATAGGCAACAGTGTAGCGCGGCTCAGGCCAGGCCGCAGTGTGTGTACCCACAGGCCACGGGGGGGAAACAGTGCCAGACCAAGTTCCTTTATCACAGGGCTCCAGTGACAGCCCGCGCCGAGGCGTCACAATCACCGCTGATTAGGAGGATGGTGGGCTGCGAGGCGCGGCGGCCTGGGGCCGGCAGCCCAGGAACGCAGGAGCCGGCTGCCTCAACCCCCCCATCCTCCCACCTTATCGTGGTATGTGTCCAGTGTTCCTTAGGGAGGGGGCAGGGGGAGGAGGACAGGCCAGCGGTAAGCCGGCGCGGGGGCCCGCGGCGTTGTCTCTGTTCCCCGCAGCGTGCGGCCAGGGAGCGGGGTAATCCAGCGCCTCCAGACGTCTGCAGAGTCAGAGGAGGCGGCAGCTGGTCCGGGCAGGACATGTGGAGCCCCAGGTAAGCCGCGGAAATGTGGCGGGGGAAGCGCAGGGCGAACTCGCAGCCACAGCAGCTCGACGCGCTCAGGAGGGCTCGGACGCCCCTCCCCCAAGGCAGCCTGCAGCGCTGCATCCTCAGGTGGCAAATGGAGCTGCAGTCTCCTGATCCGCGGCGTGGGGCAAGTGAGGCACACTCAGCCCCAGTACGAACGGGGGGGCCACAGCCCAGCCCTCAGAGGACGTCTGGGTCCAGAAGCCCGCAGAGTTGTAGCGGAGAGGTTCCCCCAGAAACACCGCCAGTGCAGAGCGGTTTAACTGTATTTGGAGGGTTCCATTTAGTGTTTATGTGCTCTCCCAGCCCACAGCACAGCACTCAGGCGGCCATCTTGTTTCGGCGCAACGACCCCCCCCCCGACCCACGCTTTTTTGAGGTTTTTGGGGACTGAAGAGTTCTTGATGGAGGTGTTAATCAAGGTAGTGATAAAGGGTGCTAGGTCTTTAGCCCCATCCTTGATAACTGAGGCTGGGCATGAGTGACCTTGACAATTAGAGGGTTTGAGGCTTGAGATTATGTTAACTAGTTCGTCCGCGGGGACTGGGGAGAAGTGGAAAGGGGGACAATCTGGAGGAGGAGAGCTGGGCACATTTCGTGCGAGGTCTTTGGGAGCAAGACTAGCCTTTTCAGACTCTATCTTGGCTTGCAGGAGAGCTATTTTTTTGGATAAGGCTTGCTGGATGTTGTCACACCAAGCTTTGTCCTTGATATAGTCGTCAGTGGGTGGCACCGGGAATTCCAGTTCTCTTAGGATAGAGAAAAGTTCTTTAGTACCAGATTTAGCGTTCTGAATTCTGGTGTTGAATATCTCCTTTTTAGTGTTGGTAATGGCAGCTTTGTATGTGGCGGCTGCCATGGATAACTTTTCCTAGGTGGGAGTAGAGGGGGCTTTTCTCCAGCAAGCTTCCGATATTCTTTTGATATTCCGTAGTGCTTTTAGTTCTGCAGAGAACCATTTGCTCAGATGGGTGGTTGGTTTAGCATTTCTCAGTTTTAGTGGTGCTATTCGGTTTAGGGCTTGCTCCAAGGTGACGTTATAGAGGTCAACTAGGGAGGCTGGGTCAGCGTTAGTATTGGGCGGAAGTTTGGTGATCGGCTTTAGTGGTCTCAGGTTCTCTAGGGTTATATTAAGTTTATTTCTAGACAAGACTTGAGGTGCAGTGGTCGTAGGTGCGCTAGTGTTAAAGTCTTTAGGTATGGTGAAGTAGATACAATGATGGTCTGTCCAGGCACAGGGCATGATGTTAAGTAAAGAGATGTCACAGTTGGAGTCGGCTAGCCAATCCAGTGATCTACCTTTGACATGGGTGGGCTTGTCGATGCGTTGCGTGAAGCCTAGTTGAGTAATGGTGTCATTAAGCAGAGAGGCATTAGTATCATTAGGATTGTGGAGACCTAAATTAAAGTCCCCCAAAACAATGATTTGTGTATTTGGTTTGGTGTTTGATGTTAGCAGGTGGGAAATGTCTTCCTCAAAAAAGGAGATGGCACCCGGAGGTCGATATATGAGGTGGAGTATTATGGTACGGGTGTTGGAGAGTGAGAGTTTGACTGATAATAGTTCTGCTAAGGGTAGGCCTGGGTTAGGGATAGCTCTGAGATTCAGGTAGGAATTCACTTTGAAGGAGACTCCACCCCCTTTCCCGGTGTTTCTATCTGCCCGGATGATAGTATAATTCTCAGGAATGGCAAGAGACAGAGGTGCCTGCAGCCGCGTGTAGCCACGCTTCTGTAACAGTTCGGAAGTCCAATTGGTTGGCTGTAATTAAGTCAGCAATATCAGGTGCGTGCGCCACTAGGGAGCGTGCATTGATTAGGGCTCCTTTGATGGTGGGGCTGGTAGTGGTGAGATCTCCTAGTGCGTGCACTAAGGGCGTGACGGGCCTGCAGTCACTATGAACATGCAGGTTCCATAGGGGGGGGGGGGTGGAAGCAATGAATTGGATTTGCTGTGATAGTGTGATGGGGGTATACTAGGGGACTTGGACCTATAGCAGGAGCGTGAACCTAGTCTTGCGTTTCTCAAATGTGTAGGACATGGAATCAGTGGTGTTGGAGGGGTGGCGAAACAGGTTATCCATTCTGTGGGTGAGGGATTCAGTGGTGGATATGTCTAGTACCCATATAACTGGGGGGTCTTGGGGCAACAAGGAAGGTAGGAAATTGGATGGTGTTATGGCATGAAATAGTTGGAGGAAGGTTGCCATTGTGAGCATCACTTTACTTATAGCGGCCAGATGGGGGTTAGGAAGTGGGCGGAGAGATAATGTACTGGCAGTGATAGGATATCCACGGTACAGTGTGGCATAGACACAGTATAAATACAGTACTATAGCACAATTGGGCAGACAGGAGCGCCACTGATCGCAGAGCTCGGTCAGGCTCAGTCAAGCAAAGCCTTGTTTGGTTGCCTTCGTTGGGGGCCGGCTTTCGCCTGCCGGTGCCCCAGGATTGGCTTAGTAGAGCTGCCTGGCCAATCATCTGGTACGGGCTGCTTTAGGTACTGAGAGTGCCGAAAATCGAAACGGGAGCCTCTTGAACTGTGATCACTTGTGTCTGTCTTCACTCTTGCCACCATAAGTACCTAACACTATGCACCCGGAGATCTCACGCTCAACTCAAACTCTGTTCCTAGTCTTCCCTGTGCTACCTCTTGCCCATGGAAGACTGCAAACTTGTTCTTCACCTCTCATGTTTGCCTTAAAGTTCTTTATTTGAGGCAGTACTATTGCTAGAGCTCCACTAATCCAAACATATTAATGGGAACTTGGCTGCACCCTGCAATCTCTCCTGGCCCCTCTCCATGTGCATGGATGCAAGCGTTCTTCTGCATAAGGTAAGCCCAGTTGGGGGCTTCATTTCATCAATGCCTTTTTCACCAGGCAAATATGGCCACCGCCATTTTCGGCAGTGATCTGCCTTCTTCGCATGCCCCGGAGCCCGCTCTGCACACCATTGATTGGCTGTCCGATTGATCTCAATGCCAATAGAAGGAGCCGGCAACGAATCCGATACCCTGCTCAAGGCCCACATTTAAGGCTTGCGTCCTTCCTGTCTGCCCTGTCCAGCCGTGGCCGCATGGCCGCGCCGCACCCTGCATTTCTGACTTGCTCCATTATCCGGATGCTTATGATGTAATCTGCCCCCCCCTTGCCAGTTTGGTGCTCCAGCCCCGGAAGGTAAGCAGTGCCCCTGAGTGTTTCTCCCTGCCTCTGTTGCCTGATCCACTGTTTGCACTCGTTTGAGCCACAGCACGCTGGCAGCCTGCTCCAAACCTCTCTCTTCAACCTCTATGTTGCGTTCACACTGCATCTGCCTTCCCACCTGGACTAAATTACCAACTCCCTACCAGTCATTCCGCTTCCTGACATTCTACCCTAAGCCTGTTTTGCTACTTATGATGCCCATCACCTCTGTTTCTAGTTAGCCAGCCTGGCTTGAATCTGCCTGCTACATTCAAATGTGGCATTTTTGAATGGATTTGTAGTATCAATCCTGTTGCTTGAAATACTCTGGTTGCACTAAATGCAATGCTTTTTCACCTAATTGGGAAATTCAAATCAGAGTACTATTTGTAATATACTGTGATGTCAATTGCTATCATTTTACATTTACCTTGATTGTCATTTCGGTAGGTTCACTTTACTGGTTGCACCTCCATATTTGAATGCTGAAATGTTAATGCTCCCGCTGCATTTTGTAACCTAGACATGTTCCCTCTTTACCCTTTGACTTACTGTTCAATTTCTTGCATCCGACTCCTTTCCACCTGAGTCGCCTCACTGCTAGGCAGCCTGGTGAGTTCCTTGTGCATTGTGTAGTCCCTCTATCTGCTCTCCCCATCCCCCCCTTGCTACTATGGTGCTCTTCATCTCCCCTATCACCTTTATTACCTCTCTCAAGAAGCCTCGAAGGTAACATTTAAAAAAGCACTCCTGGTCTCCAACCAAGGACTGCCCATTGCTGGCACCCACATCAATGCTTCCTCCAGGCAGACCATCACTGACATCCTCTTTGATGTCCCCTTTCCTGACCTATGGACTTTCCATTTGGTCTCTATCCTCTTCCCCTTTTTCTTCCTCGCCTATTAATGGTGGTTCCAGATGGGAGGTTCTCCTGCCACACTTCTCATCTTCCAGGTGTATCATTAATGTCTAGCAGAATGGCACTATCATGGCCCAAGGCTCTCAGCCCAACCTCCTCCTTCTTGACAAGTGCCTTCTGTCTCTCATTAACTTCCTCCCTTCTCGTTTCACTGCTCCATCTCCCACCCCTCCGGTATCTTTGCCCCCACCGATAGTTGTACCTCGCCTCAGAAGACCTTTACAGGCGGCAACCAGCTTCACTTAGCTACCCTCAATTCTCGCTGTCAAATACTCCTCCAACATCTGCCACCTCCTTGAAGACTTTGACCTTGACGTCCTCACCCTCACTGAGACGTGGCTCAATGCCAGCTCTGTCACTGCTTTTGACACTCTCCTTCCTGAGGGCTACAAGATCCTCTCCAAGCCCATGTCTAACGAGTCTGCGGGCAGAGTGGCCATCATCTTTCCTGGATGGGTCTGTGCTTCTATCATACCCACTCAAAACTACTCTTCCTTTGAATGTCTTGTCTGCAAGCTTTGCGTCTCTCCTACCCTCTCGCACACTCTTGCCGCCATCTAAAGGACCCCTGGGCCACTCTCCCTCTTTCTCACGGAGTGGGCCGACCTCTCCTCTTCTCTTCTGACCTCTACTTCTAAGCTTTTCCTCCTTGGAGATTTCAATATTCATCTTGAATCTCCCAATGCAGCCACTTTACTCTTACACAACCTCTGACTACCTTTCCCTCACCATTCTTCCCTCTGGTCCAACTCACTCAGCTGGGCATACCTTGGATGTGTTCATCTCAGCCAATATTCCACTCTCTAACCCCCTCACCACTCCTCTCTCCTGGTCTGACCATTCTCTCCTCTCCTCCCATCTGGAGCTCCTAGGCTCCCCGACTAAGCCTCTGCCTGCATTGCTGTTAGGCAGAATTATATGCAGTACCATTTGGGTACACCACACACAATTAAGACTACAAGTGACAGTACAAATTCACCTTTGGTACAATCCTGTACTACACAGTTAAAGTGGTAGCAGTGGCTGAGCAACCAGGCTAATCTCAAGAGTAAATGAGCAGTATCAAATAGTTACACAAAGGACAGCAATTACTATGATTCAGGCAAACACTGACTCAAGGTTTTCAAGTAAAAGAATATACAGTTATTTCATTCTTCAGTTGTATAACATTACACTATTATAAGCAGGTTAAAAATCATACTCTTAATACACCACACAATTCCCAATAAGTTCCAGACAAGTTAAGCTCACAAAATAAAGTGGGGGCAAAATGGCACTCTAGCAACTTTAAAAGGGAGGGAAAGACAAAGTTAATAGAAATTGAACCACACCAACAGGTAAGTACTCAGGTCAATTGAGCAAGAGAAACTTGTTACGCTCACCTGGTATCCACGGGGACGCCACCCAGCCCTGGTTGTATGATTTGCACTCTCGAACCCTCTCCCGGTCCCTTGGTAAGGCCTCTGGTTAAAGATGGGTCTGCAATATAGGAGAGCTGGATTCAATACCAGATTGTCTTTGTTTTCCCACCTCCCTTGGCCTCAACTCCTTCCTCCCCCTTGGACCTTCTCCTCACCTTAATCTTGTAAAAGGTGGATTTCTCCGTCCTGCTCCTCGTGGCATGGGTGCATGTATGTGGGGGGGGGGGGCGAGCAGCGACCAAGTTACTTCACTGGTGCAAGCCCCCCTGTGGGAATCCAGGCCTGCTGCGACTCCGTAGGTTTTCTGCTTTACAGTCTTTATATGCAGTTCTTATGGTCCTCTTAGTTCGAATAACAATGTCTTGCTTCTTTCCTTTTAGGTATGGAATGGTATTTTGGTTTTTGCATGCAGTTTGAAGATGAGCATGGGCCGGTAGGCGAAAGCGTGGTGTGCACGATGCTGTCCGGTGAGTAATGCGCGATGCACGGCGCTGTTTCGCCTTTTATATTGCTAACCTGTATCTTTTCTCTCCTTGCAGGTTGCGATGTTCCTCGCCGAGCTGCGTAATGTTCCAGCAATGATACTGACCAGGAGATGACTACCCAGGTAAGAATTGTGTGGCTTTCTTCATTCGGGAGGAAACGTGATTAAACGCTTACTAATGCTGTCTTTCTTTCTCCTCTTTCCAGGTTATGGTATTCCAGGATGCTTGCCGTGCCGGATGATGGAGTTCGTACCTTCAGGTGAGTGGAACGGAAGTCGGCGATGGATTGAAGACAGGATACTGTTCCAGGTAAGTTTCGTAGTGTTCTTTCTCTCTCTGCATATCCTTGGTTCCAGGTAAACTGGCATCAAAGAACTGGACAAGGTGAGCGTTCCGCTGCCCACAGCAGAATAGCGCAAATCATGTTCTGCTGTTTGGGTGTGGTTTAAATAGTCTCAGGTAAAGTAGTCTAGGTAAAATAGTCCCAGGCCTGCCAAACCCAAAAGACTAGACCGCATAGCTCAGTTACTTGCAACTGAGCTATGTGTGTGCCTCCATGTTGGCTGATGCCACCTCCCACCCCCAAGTTAAATAGTCCCAAGTTAAAAGTCCCATTCTAATGTTGGTCTTCATGATGGTTATGAACCTGGCGCCAAAGGCGCCAGGACTGACTCCAAGAGAGTCTTGGATGAGTTTTTAAGGCCTTTGACCTGGCCCTAACTGGAAAGCTGACTTGCCAGTGAGGGCCCAAGGCAAGGGTCATGACAGAACTACAGTGATGGAATCATGTAGAAAAGGCTTACGGTCAAAGCCAATGGGTCATAAGTCTTTTGCTCAAGATCACACAGTTCAGGGTAGTTTGCGGTAAAGTTTGTGCCACAGATTCCGGACGAGGTTGGTTGGCAGAAAAGTTAGTTCAAAGAGAAGAGAAGGACAAGCCCTCAGTTTGGAGAAAGATTTCAAACACTTTCACCGGGGCTGAACGAAATGAACAACCGGATTTGCACAGTACCTTAAAACGGAGAGGACGCTGTAGCTGAGGCGGACGTTCCTGGTAGTTCCTGCAGGCTCACGGTTCCTGAAGCGACCGTCGGACTGGCAAGAAGTAGGAAGACTGGAGGGTCCGGCACTACCCAGGGAAGAAACCAGCAGCAGAGCAAAGCAACAAATAAAAGGTGCGCTCCTTAAAACCCAAGCAGGTTCCCACCTTCCTGGCTATCCAGCCCACTGTAGCTCTGTACAGCAAATTCAACAGAGGCGGGGTCCTGGCTTGCAGTTTGGGCGAACTGGTTGGTCCCACCAGCTCAAAGGAAGAAGTTTCCTGGAGGATATTCTCCGTCGTCAGATTCTGAAGATTCAGGCCTGCAGCAGGGCTTCACCGGGCGGTTCAGTCGTTACAGGGGTCCTCTTCCATCAGCTCCTGGTTGGCTCTTTCGTTCCAGTGGCAAGACTGCCTTTCCAGTCCCAGAGACCTGCTTTTTATGCAGATTTCCCCCATTCATACAGCCTGGCTGTCAATCACACAGCACAGTGGCTGTCCTGGCCAGGACAGTCACCCAGCCAATCAAACAGGAGTGCGACTTGGGTTACCAAGGGAACCCATGGCAGGGGTCCTAAGACCCCCTCCCTCACATCCTGCCTACCCAGACTTTCAGGCGCCTTAAGGAGGGCTTCTGTGCAGAAGCCCGCGAAAAGACGGCAAACAAAGGGATCAAACCTGGTTTGGCACGCAGAGTAAAACCCGAGAAAGACATTTACAAAAAGAAATGGTGAATAAGACAAGCCTGTGTCACTGCACTGAATGTGCTGTGTAACACACATGAAAAAATGATGCTATGGAGTAGGTGAGCTCCATTTCCCAAGATCACACAAAAAGTACAAATACACACAGCAAAACACATGTAAGAGTGGGAAAAAGGCTCACACTCTTACCAGGTGAAAAAAATAAAAAATCCAGCAAAGCTGCTGAGGGACTCCTTAGATAGGGGAAATCAGCCATTTATGAGAATTCTACCTAACAATGGCCAGTTTCCTTCTCTGTTATTCGACCGATGAAGCGAGTGTCAGTAGCTGCTTTTTCCGCCTCCTTAATCCCCCTAACCCCTCCTGCTAATGACTACCACACTAACACAGCCTTTGCCAACGTTCACCTCTCCATTTCCAACACCCCTGGTATCCTTGCCCCTGCCATGAGGAGCTGCATGAAGCCTGCTTCCAAGTGCAATAGTTGGTATGATTCTGACCTATCCTTGCTTAAATGCAAGTGCAGAGTCGCGGAACGGAAGTGGTTGGCTTCCTACACATCCTCTGACAAACTGAGGCAATACAGACTCTCCACCCGCTCCAAGAAACAGGCCCATATCCAAGCCCGCGTCTCCGGGGCCACAAACAACACGGCTGAACTTTTCAAAATCTGTAAGGAAGTTGCCAATCCTACTGCAGTCTCCACTTCTCCTCTTCCTTACCAGTCCCTCTGCACAGCACTGGCCTCACATTTCACAACCAAAACTCGGGACATCATGTCCTCTCTTTCCTCTACTCTCCACCCTCCTCCGACTGCCCCCGCCGCTCTCCTTCCCCGCTACTCTCCTCTTTCTCAACCAAAACACTGGATAAGGTCACCAAAATAGTTTGCTCTATGAATTGGCTCTCTTGCTGCTTCCTTGGCCGAGTTCTGTAACCTCTCTTTCGCCACTGGCACCTTCCCTTTACCCCTCAAGCACTCTTGTGCACCCCCTCCTAAAAAAGCTGTCTGCAGACCCTTCTTGCCCGGCTAACTAACGCTCCATCTCCACTTTTCCCTTCTTGGGCAAACGCTTGGAAAAGTTGGTCATCTCCCAACTGATCCACCACACTGAATCTGTTGGCTACCTCCACAATCACCAGTCTGGCTTCAGAGCAGACAAAGACACGGAAACCGCTCTCCTGAACACATGTGATGACTTGCTCTCAAACCATGAATCTAACTCTCCTTCCGTTCTCATTCTCCTCGATCTGTCCTCTGCCTTTGACATGGTCAATCATTCCACCCTCATAAATCGGCTCTGTGATAACCTGGGCATCATGGACTGGGCACTGGATTGGCTGACCTCTTTCCTTTCCAATAGGCCCTCCCAAGCGCAACTGGGGCCCTTTTCTCTGCTCTGCCCAACTCTCTACTTGCAACGTCCCTCAGGGTGCCATCCTCTTACCATGGATTTTCAACATTTACCTTGCCCCTCGGGCCCACCTGATCTCCACTTCCTCCCCTTATTTCCAGTGTTAAGCTGATGACACACAGCTCTCCTTTAAGCTACCCTCTTCTTCATCTCTCATTCCCAACTGTCTGACTGTTATTCAGGCATGTGTGCTGCTAATGATCTCTGCCTTAACGCCAGTAAGACTGAGATCCTTCTCATTGGGACTTCTGCCCCATCCCTTCCCTCCCACTCCCTGGCCAGCCTCCGAGAGCCCCCTCCCCTTACCCTCGTGTGAGGCAAAAAACCTGGGTGTCATCTTCAACTGCTCTCTCGCCTTCTCTCCTCGTATCGATGACCTTGCCAAAAAGGCCCACTTTAAGCTTCAACTCCTCAGAGGCATTCTCCCCTTTCTCACCTTCCCCCAGAAACTCAATGTCTCCAGAGCTCTGGTTCTCTCCAGGCTGGATTACTGCAACAGCCTTTTCCTTAATCTGCTTCTTTCCTCCGTCCACCCTCTTCAACTAATGCTGAAAAGGACTGCAAGACTTATTCTTGACCTCTAGCACACATCTCTCCAGCCCCAAAAGCTCTCTGCTGGCTCCCAGTGGTTGCCAGGATCAAATCCAAGACCCTCTGCATCATCCACATGGCTTTCTGGGGCCAGGAATCCCGCTACATACAACTTTCTCTCCCTAAATACCTCTCAGCTAGAGTCCTTCTGTCCTCCAACTCTGCAGATCAGATGTTTCTCCAAGCAGAGAGTGGGGGGTAGATCTCTTTCTTCGGCAGGAGCCTCACTCTCGAATGTCCTCCCTGCCACTCTCTGACTTGAGCCTGATCTCCTTAAGTTCCGGAAGCTTCTCAAGACCTTCCTTTTCTCCTCCTCCTCCTTCCCTCTCCCTCTCCCCCTCCCTTGCTAATCTCCACCTGCTGCTGCAACTGGTTGCCTATGTCCCCTATGAGTCCTACTGCGGCCAGCCCCTCCCTCAATCAGTCTTCCCCTGCTCCCCTTACCAGCACTTGCCCTCAGGCACCCTCCCCTAACTAGCCAACTGAATCTGGTCCACCCCTATCCCAGCACTAGTTACCCCTACCACTGTTTCACTTGGCACTGCCCTCCTGGTCTCCCCTTAACACTTGCCAAGCCCCTTCGACCTCCTCCTCCTGCACTTCCTCCCCTTCTCCCTATCCCATCCCTTCGCCCTGTCTGCCCCTGCACTTCTTATTAATGCACTTGTGCGATTTGGATGTCACAAGGCCTAGTAGGACCGTTATTGTTGTTTTCTTCCGTCTACCCCCCCCCCCACCTCCCCCTCCCCCTCTTTTTGTCTTTTGGCGACTGGAAACACATTTTGCTGTATAGGCGCCATACAAATGTTCAATAAAAAGGGGCTTGCTGCTATACGTCTGTTGCCAATGTTTTTGCTGGCAGCATTTTTACTCCCTATTTTTCTGTTGCAAGCATTTGCCTGTTATTTGGAATTAAAAGCGGCTGGTCGACCGCTGATCTGTTGAACATAGAGAAAAAGTGCCATACCAACAAAAAGATTTACTTGACTTGTATGAAACAATCTGGTTTGCTTTTAACAAACTTCATTTATAACACACCTTTTTGAGTGTTGAGGTGTAAAATGCTCAACATACTTTGTAATGTTTATATCTATAAGAATGTCTAGATAAAAGATGACAAAACAAGTCATACTTGTTTAAAATACTGAAGAGCAAGACAGAGACCCTGAATGTTACAACAAAAGAGGAACAAAAATGGAAAGGAAGTTTTGGGACATGCAGTAGACACACGGATTATTCTTTCAACTAAATAATGCATTGCTTTGGCCTGACGTACAAATACCGCATTTTATACAGGATGTTGCTAAAGATCACTTGTCTGCCTGGAGAAATTTAAAATTCATATGGGGTTAGTGAATTGGGCGCTTTGTGTGCTATATATATCACACGGCCACGGTAGTGGCCGTGTAGTTATGGTTAAATTGCTAAACCCATAGGAAGAGCACTTTTTGGGCAGCTTATAACTTCGCTCCCCCTGGACGAATCCACACCGAACTTTGCAAAAGAAGTATATGGCCCACTCTGAATTTTTTTGCAAAGTTTGGTGAGGTTTGGTCAGGGGGGGAAAAGTTCTAGGGGTGGTCCCAAAGTTTATTTTTTTCTCATAGACTGAATGGGGAAAAAACGTTGATCACGCCTACAGCCCAAACCGTTGGACGGATTTTCACCAAATTTGCGGCAGGAGCAGCGGCTTAGTCCCAAAAGCACGCTTTTGTAAATTTGTTGAAAATCTGTCTGGAAGTTTTTTTTTTAAACGACCAAAAAGTAGGTCACAAAAAATGTGTGCTATCTATGTCCGCTGCGCGGACACACTTCCCTGTTCGCTCCGTGGACAGAGCACAGATTAGCTAATCGGCTTGCGTCGTGTCCGCTGATTGGCTGGGATGAAGCATGAGGTGCGTCGGATTGTTTCGATGTGCCCGCCATCTTGGATCTGTGTTCAGTGTCCGCGGACATCGCAGTACAAACATAATAAAAAACACAACATTGCACTTGTCAAATTTATCAAATAATCTCTGGGGAGGTGAGGGGTGAGGAGGGTGAGATGGGATATGGCTGCAAGAAGCAAAAAACGCGTGTTTTTTTGTTGCGAAAGTCCGAAGAGTTAGGATGTTCGTGAACAGTCCTGCGCAGAAACGGAAGAAGTGGTTGATTCCATCTTCGCCTCCACACAAAGCACTTGAGAAGATTGTGTTTGATAAAACTCTCAAGAGATCTGACGGGACTCACAGCATTTTGTCACACAGTAGATTTGGAGGTGCTCCACAATTTCGGCATTCAAGGGATGGAGATGTATAATCAGAGAATTGCGTGCAATTTTGTTCCGAGTACACATACATTGTCAGAAAACATTGCCAGCATGCCCTGTCCACCTAAAACAGAGCTCCTGGAACAGTTCAAATCCAGGTACAAATGATTACCATCTGTTTTTTTGATCAACAATGTTTTTAAGAAGTGTCCAAATAAAGCATCCAATTTATCTGTTAAAATGTATCCTCTTTGTTAATTTCTTTTTTGAACTATTCCAGTTTTTACAATTGCCTTACAATCCCACAAAAGGGATGAGACCTAGCTACATAAGTGAAGGAGTCCGTGACCTAAGCATAGATGGGGCTATTGCTATAAACACTGACTCTTTTTTGTGTACCCTCTACTTCAATGTTGGAGTAGGTCGCATTCTGTCATTGGAAAGTTTCCCTACCCCTTAGCAGTGCCATGATCATCGAGCAAGGGCAGCCCCCACATTTTTCCTACTGTGCACGTGTGTCACAATTACAGTTCTCATGGATGCGTTGAGGCAAGTTGTTGCAAACTAAGAATGTATGCCGATTCTGAGTGATGGTCATCAGCTTAGAATTTTTGCTTGCAAGCTAAGGAAGCCCACGCATCGGACGCACAGTATAAGGTTCAATTGTTTTTTTGACCTTGAGAGAAAGGGACCATTCCGAAAGGAATTGAATGAAAGGAGGGGTGTAATAATGTAAGATATGATAAGGTTATGCATTCCAAAACTGGACTAAGCAACATGTAAATTCAGTTTATGAAAAATCGTTGGTGCAAATGGAGTCTGCGTTACGGTCTGAGTTACGCCAAGAGAATGGAAATGGCGAATATAAAGTTTGATTTCCGACCATTTTATACCCGAACGAGCATCAACTTATTATCTAGAGGAAAAAAATATATTACCTTAATAGCGCCTTCAGACTAGGATTAGTCAAAAGAGTATATATGACAAACAGAAGCATGAGGGTTCGTCAGTTGCAATATTTATTGGTAGTCCAATCAAAAGAGAAATTAAATCATATTAAGAAATAAAAGATTAATCATGAACCCTAATGTTGAATTCACAGAAGGGAGAGATGAGGTGAGGATCAAATAAAGTTTGAAGGTTTGGTTGCCCTTAGGGTTATTTGCACAGTGAGGGCATTGTTTAGGTCCTTGAGGTCCTTGTTAGCATCTTGTGGAAAGTTTTTGGCACTTTTTTAATAATATTTTCCTTAGTATTAGTTTCCCTTAGTGTTGTTTGCACACTAAGGGCTTTTTCTTTCTTGTTGTTTTGATCCTTGAGGTTCTGGATGTGAAGTTCTGTGTTTTCCACAATTGGAGTCCTTGGTTAATGTATGTTGCCTTGGAAACCGTGGTTAATGTTTCATGATGGGCTGCTTGGTGTACATAATTCCCTCATGTACATATTCCCTCAACACGTGTTTAGTATTGGTTCCTCAGGAGGGTTGCTTGTTTGGTAGAACTGTATGGGATTGGGAAGAGAGAAGTTGAATGAGAAGGAGTGAGGTAACGGAATATTGTTTGAGGTGAAAGTTTCTTAGTAGACAGGTCTTTTCATGCTTGTGCTTGAAACTCAAGGATAAAAAGCAAAAAAAGTAAGAGTGCTCAATTCGCTTGACAGAGGTGATGGCTGGGTGAAGGCTGATCAATTATTAGAAAGAATGCTTGTGCATTGGAAATGGTGCTTAGTGTACAATAATGAAAACATTGATAACCAAGTGTTGCCGTTTGGCAATGTCATTTAAACACCATTGGGTTTAGCAGATATGGGTGTGGCATGCTATTTTCGCAAATTAGATGCTTATTTCGCGTGTCTATGTGAATTTAGTAGTGAATTTAGTAGTGAATAGAATAGAACTTTTGATGCCAATGTGTGCTCGAACACCCATTGAGTTTAAGGGGCCCAAACAGGGGTCACACTTCCCTATAGAATAACGTTGAGAGTCGCGTTACTTTGAGCTCGAGTTCCACTTGGGGCCTCATCACTTGGGCATTGATTTAGGGTGCAGGTATGGGCTCCTGATAGCAAAAATGGAACGTAAGGCAGGATAGTTAGATTCGAAGAAAGTCAACACGACAAATGCGTTTCTGTATCGGATAAAGATACCCAATAGAGGTGCATTCGTAAATGCAACGGCTTACCTTTGTGAGCGAATTGTAGTAACAAATCCTATTAGGTTGTGGTGTGATAGCCGAGCGTTTGTCAGGAACGGGGATCGCCATTACGAATGCGTAAATGGTTTGTTTATAAAGCGCGATGACGCGATATGTACCGTGATCACGTGCGGGCTGTCTGCCAGTTGTGTATGCGTTGGTAGCGTAATGGTCGCCATTTTGGATTGGGAAAGATACTTTAGCTCGAAGTTACCGTAGTGGTTGCTTCATTACTTTAGTGTAATATTAATTTAATCTCCATATAGATTGGAAATGGAAAGGACCATAGAGTATGTTGATTACTGGTTTATTTACAACTTGTGGTGAATGTGATGGGTAAGGTTTGTGGGGTCGGTAATCCCATATTAAGTGACAATGTAGGATCAACGTTAGACATGAGAGGATTGTACGCTGTGTAGGCTACTACTGTAGGGTTCAACTTATTATCTGACCATTATTTCTGGGTTACATTCTACTTGTTTGTTCTGTGTGGCATATTGCAATGAAATGCAAGTCTAACCTTTGTGTGTAATGTTCTTTCTACCGCCCACATGTGCAGGCCAGCATTGAGAACCATGTAGACCACTACTTGGTTCTCCCAGGTTCAATGCTAATATTTCATTAAAATACCATCTATGAGCACCTCGAATTGTAGAGTCAGCTTCCGTATCCCGTTTAGAGTTGATCATACTACATAGCAATGTCCTCGGAAGCAAATTGTGTACTACTTTCCAAGTTGTTTTCTCTCTGTTGACATTGTTTCATGTCTGTGCTAATAGTTAGTTTAAACTCTATGCTGAATTAATAAGTCAATAGATAAATTGTAATAAAGATCGGCTAGTGAGACACATTTCTATTATGTTTTCTAAACGGGTACATCCTGCCATTCTGCGATTGTCATAGATTCCAGATGCCAACTGACAGGTTCTTCAACCGGCAGCTGCAGATACTTCTGAACAACTGGATATATTTGATTCTTTTTTGGGACGATCACCAAGGGCCCATATGCCCTTACGCTGTACCAGCGATTAGGAGAAACATAATATCCTTTACGGTGGTCTAGCGCCAAGTTGATGCACAAGCCCTGGAATTCGCTGTGCGACCCAAGCGCTTCTTTTACCCAAAACGAACACCTTGTGTACGCAAAAAGAACAACGCGTGACTCACGATAAACATTTTCGGATCGCGAGCGAAGAAACAAATTTCCAATTTGATTGAATATGGCAATAGTCGGATGTTCTCGGAGCGTTTATTGTGAAATAAAAGTACTTTACAAATTGTACAGTCTTGTTTTCTTTTAAAGTACGTTTTAATATTCTGGATTGTGGCGTGCTGTGTTGTGAGATGTGTGTTGATTTTCGGGTTCTGCGTCACGTCACGTAGGTGATGACTGGACGCGTTTGGCTACGCTGCCCAGCAACGTCACCAAGAAAGGTGGAAAATATCACTAGGTTTGGTGATGTGAGGCTCAGGGGCGGGGCATATGATTTAGTGCCGCTTGGGCAGTTCACATTAGGGCGATGCAGCAACGGATAAGATTTGCACAAGATGGCCGCGCACTGCTGCTAGATTTTGCATGTGTACAAAAGAGGAAAACTAAGGTACGGTGCATAAAAGCACATGTCCGAATCTTCGGGACAATAATATTTTCTGAGCATTACACTGGTCAAATTTATCAAATAACCTCTGGGGAGGTGAGGGGTGATGAGGATGGGATGGGATATTTCGGACCTGATTCCGAATGAGTTTACAAAGTTTGGTGGAATTCTGTCATGAAGGAGCAAAATTAAAGGGGGGCTCCCAAAATAATGTAATGGCTTATAAATGAGGTGCCATTTGACGAATCTACACTTAATTTGGCAAACTGATAATAGATCTTGATATAAATGTTTTTGCAAAGTTTGGTGAGATTTTGTCAAGAGGGGGCAAAATTAGAGGGGGGGTGCCAAAATAATGTAAAGGCTTATAAATGAGGTGCCATTTGACAAATCTACACAAAGGTTTGCAAAAAGATTATGTAAAGTCTGAATGGATTTTGTCAAGGGTGGCTAGGTGATATGACGATTGTATGTGCATACATTTGACACTTTTGAAAAAATAAAACATGGGTGGATTTCCAGCAAACTTGCGTAAGGAGCATTGGCACGGACCTACAAGCATAGTTTTGGAAATGTGCCAGTGTTTTATTTTTTGACAAGTGTCATAATGTAGCTACAAAAAATAGTGGTATACCTTTAGTGACTGAGGGGTAGCCAGTGGCCAGATTGTCTGGGTCATGGAATAAGGTCATGATCTGGACAATCTGGCTACTGGCCATGACCACAAGGGACAAAACATAGGATTAAAGTGGCCATGTCCACCGGGGACTGGCTTTGTGGTAAAATAATTCAAAATTAGGATAGATTTGAAAGGGAAGTAAACAGTGCTTGTGGCAATATGGTCATCTTTTTTGCCTTCTGCAGGCTGCCATGGAAAGCAAAGAGGGGCCCTGTATGGAACCCCTGCCTTCCCTTTCTATAGTGGCTCTATTGGAAAAGGATTTTCCTTCCAACACCGGGACGCCTGTGGATGAATAATCCTCTTTTTTTAGTACCCCGGGTTCCCGCATTTGGGAACCTAGGTTGCTAATGGCCTTCATCACCCCCATTTCAGGGGCTGGAATGGGGGGGGGAGGGTAATGGTCCAGTGACCTAGTTATCCACCCTCGCTTCGCTGGGGCTGATAACTTGGGCTGCTGGGCCGGTATCCACTGTTCCAGTCCCTGGAACGGAGGATGAACGCCACAATATGCCCATTAGCATAACACAAAATGCAAATGGAAATGTTGGAAAATCTTATTGAGTAAAGTAGATGGAGTCTATACTTTTTTTTTTTTTTTAGTTCTATTTTTTAACTGTGAAAGGTGGTTCCTAAAGGAACATTTATTTTGTTTTTGGATGCATTTTCTTTGGGCAGGAGAGCTTAGAACGAAAGGTGGGGAGGGAAATGAGGGAAGAGGCACCAAACGCTAATATGGAGGGGCAGGTGGACAGAGGAAAATGTTGCACGTGTGTTATTTCTAAGGTAGGGGGCAGTGTTTCTCGTGCTCCTCGATTACAGCAGTGGTGGTGTCTCTTGGGGAGGAGGGATGGCATTAGCTGATTCTATTTTAAGAAAAATAGTAGTTTCAGGGGTTTTTCGGTTTTACTTGGAACCATAACGTCCCTTTAACAAAGTTTTTTAACTCAATTTCATAGGTTTTTAGTAGAGCAACTGAACCATAACGTCCCCTTAAAGTTTTTTTCATTGAATATATATGGGATACATTACTCACCGTAATCGTATTTCTGATGCTTGTATCTGGGTAGATACACATGCTATGCATAGGCCGACATCTAGTGGAAGCTGCAGAGTATTACAGTTTGTTTTTCGAAACTCGAAAATGTGCGTCGACACAGGGCGTGCCAGTAATACTATCCCTAGTGTGATGTCCACTGTACCCATGATCCCTCACGGGTGTAGGACCCTCAGACTGTATTTTTTCTGACATGAGGTAGCATGAGGAGTAGCGCGAGTACAGATTATCCAAGCAGCTAGATAGATAGATAGATAGATAGATAAGACTACAAGCATCCATGCGCCTTCTCTCAGAGGGGAGGAAGGGCGGGCTCATGTGAATCTAAGCAGATACAAGCATCAGAAATACGATTACGGTGAGTAATGTATCCCTTCTGAGGCTTGTGGAATCTGCTCAGATCACATGCTGTGCACAGATTAGTGAGCAGTGTTAGAAGAAGGAGGTGGGATGTGGGAAGGGTCATGAGCAAACAGGTGTCTTAGAACCGCTTGTCCCACTTGAGTATCTGTCTTGGAATGAGTGTCAATGCAGTAGTGCTGAGTAAAAGTGTGAATAGAGCTCCATTTAGCTGATTTGCAAATGGTGTCAAGGGGTACATTTGCAATGAAAGCCAGAGTGGCCCCGATGCCTCTTGTAGAGTGGGCTCTTGGTGTAAAAGGCAGAGTCCTTTCAGAAAGGGAGTAGCATAACTGGATACAAATGACTATCCACTTGGAGATGGCACCTTTAGAGACGCGATCTCCCTCTCTGCCTGTAGCTACGGAGACAAACAGTTGGTCCATTTTCCTTAGCGGCCTGGTCTTGTCTACATAGTAGAGGACCGCTCTTCGCACATCTAGAGTGTGTAGTTTCACCTCAGCAGAGCTTTTGGTTTCTTGGAAGAAGGCTGGAAGCTCAATGGACTTGCTAACGTGGAATTTAGAAATTAACTTAGGTGAGAACCTAGGGTGTGTTCGTAGAACCAGTTTATCCTTATGAACAGTAAAGAAAGGATCCTGCACTGACAGAGCCTGAATTTCACTGACCCTTCTTATGGATGTAATGGCTACTAAGAAGGCAGTTTTATAGGTCAGGTGTTTGAGACTGGCTTTATGCATGGGTTCAAAGGGTGGGCCCATGAGCTTAGCAAGCACCACATTAAGGTCCCATCCAGGTGGTGGGTTTGAAATTGGAGGGTGGAGTCTCTTTACCCCTTCCATGAAGGCTTTAACCACTGGTACTTTCCACCACAAAATATTGTTATGGGAGGTGCTGTAGGCTGACAGCGCCGCCAGGTGTACCTTGAGTGAATTCAATACCAAACCTGCATCCAGCAGGTGGAGCATGTAGGTGACAATATTGGAAGGAGTGCAATCAACCGGGTTGATTTGCTTATTCTGGCACCAGATAACAAATCTCTTCCATTTATCAAAATAACAGTGCCTCGTGTTTGGTTTCCGAGATTCCTTTAGGATGTCTATGCACCTCTGTGGTAAATTGAGATGTCCAAACTCTATGACTTTAGGAGCCATGCTGCCAAGTTCATTGAGCTGGGTTGAGGATGCACTGTTTGACCTTGGTGCTGGAATAGTAGGTTGTGCCAGCACGGGAGTCTGATCGGTTCGCACGCTGCTAGTCTGCGCAGGTGTGGGAACCATGGTTGTCTCGCCCACATGGGAGCAACTAGGATGAACGTCATCGATTCCCTGTGCATCTTGTTGACCACTTTCCTCATGTGAGGAGTTGGTGGAAAAGCGTAGGCAAACATCCCTGACCAGTTCATCCACAGGGCGTTCCCCTTGGAGTCTAGCTGGGGGAACCTGGATACGAATCCTGGGCATTGTCTGTTTTCGCTTGTGGCGAATAGGTCTATAGTGGGGAAACCCCACTGTGAGAAGAGATCTTCTACGATTTCTCTGTGCAGATACCATTCGTGTTCTTCTGGGAGGGGATCTCTGCTCAAAGCGTCTGCTAGTGAATTGAGATCCCCTGGAACATGTTGAGATGACAGGTAAATGTTCCTTCTGAGTGCCCATGTCACAATTTTCTGGGCAAGCCTGGACAGATTTGGCGAACGAGTCCTTCCCTGTTTGTTTATGTAAAACATTGCTGTTGTACTATCTGTTAAGATCTGTACCGACAGGTCCAACAGGTGGGGTTTGAACGCTCGAAGCGCTCTGAAAACTGCCAGAAGCTCTAGCAGATTGATATAATTTTTGGCCACTGTGTGAGACCAGAGACCCTGAGCTGTGTGGTGAAGGAGGTGTGCTCTCCACCCTGACAGGGACGCGTCTGTAGTGACTACAGCTTGTATCTCCGGATCGTAAAAGGGTTTCCTCTTTGACAAGTTCTCTCTAGTCCACCAGTGAAGACTTTGTACAAGTATTGGCGAAACAACCACTAATCGTCCCACTGACCACTTGCCTGAGACCACTTCGGCAACAATTCTTGCATGGGTCGCATGCGCAGGCGCGCATGGGCGACCAGGTAAATACATGACGCCATCATGCCTAGCAAACGCATCGCTTTGCGCACCCTTATCTGCCAACCGGACTGGTATTGAGGAATTTGCAGTAGTATATTCCGAATTCTTTCCTCTGATGGAAAGGCCAACCCCTCTTGAGTGTCTCGGACAGCTCCTAGGAACTGTTTGGAGGTGCTTGGCACCAGGCTTGATTTCTTCTAGTTGATTGAGAAACCCAATTCGAAGAGGAGGTCCATCGTTCTTTGGATGTTGGATCTGCAAATTACTGGGCTCTCCCCCGCGATGAGCCAGTCGTCCAGTTAAGGGTACACTGGGATTGCCTCCCTGCGTAGGTGTGCCGCCGCCACCGCCAGTACCTTGCTGAATACCCTTGGAGCCAAGGCTATACCGAAGGGCAGCACCTTGAACTGGTAGTGATGACTGTCCACCTTGAAGCGCAAGAATCTTCTGTGCACTGGGAACATGGAAATATGAAAATAGGCATCTTTCATGTCCAATGTTGCCAAGTAATCCCCTCTTTTTAGGAGTGGGATTACCTCTTGTAGAGTAGTCATGCGAAATTTCTGGGGCTTGACATACTTGTTTGCAGGGCGCAAGTCTAATACTGGGCGCATTGTCAAATCTTTTTTTGCCACAAGGAAGTAAGTTGAATAGATACCCTTGTTTACCTGGTTGGCCTGGACGAGTTCTATGGCGTCCTTTGCGAGAAGATTGACGATTTCCTCGAGGAGCATCTTCTGGTGGTCCAGGGAATGTATTTTTTGGCGTGGAGGGTGGTTGCGTGGCGCTCTAGCAGTTCGATGCAGTATCCTGCGGACAATGTGGACAGCACCCATCTGTCCGATGTGATTCCCTTCCCATGCCTGGGTGAAGTTGGAAATGCAACCCCCTACTGGGGATGCGTGGGAAGGGACCCTGAGCGGAACGCCACTGCTTTGCGGGAGGCGTAGCGCCTCTGCCAGGGCTGCCTCTACCACGGCTCCTTTTGTTACCTCTGCCGTAACTCTGGGTAGTCTGCTGGTTGCCACCCCATGATGTACCCTGTCCCTGTGCATAATTGGAGCCCCTCTGCGAATTTTGGCCGCATGAACGACAAAAATTACTATTCCCTCTTTGATTAGGGGGCTTATTCGTCAATTGTCCCAGGGACTTTAGAGTATCATAGTCGTCTTTGACAGTTTTCAGTGCGTCCTCTACCGCTTTGCCAAACAAGACATTCGGCTCCACCGGCATGTTAATAAGGGTTGCCTGGGTCTCAGGCTTAAACCCCGACTGTTTTAGCCAGGCGTGCCTTTTAATGACAGTGCTCTCGGCTATAAGCCGGCCAGCATTATCTGCAGCGTCAAAGGTTGTCTTTAGGATGCAACCTGATACGGCTCTACCCTCAGACGCGATCTGGGCCAAATGACCGTTTAGTGGTTCCGGCGCGGAGTCAATGAGAGAAGCTACCTTCTCCCACTCGTGGCAATTATAGCTTGCCAGCAGAGTGGTGGTGTTAGCGATTTTTGCCTGGTAAGCAGAAGTGGAGGCTACCTTCCTTCCCAACCCATAGATTCTCTTGATCTCCTTGTCTCGGGTAGCCTCAGAAGATGATAGCGTTGTCCCTGCTCTCTTATGTAAAGAGGGTCTGACTGGGCGGCCCTGAACAATTTCTCAATTCTGGGGTTTACAGCCCTGGTGAGATTAGGATTAAGAAGGGAAGGATCAATTCTACGTTGGATTGATTTGAGAATAGGAATGGCTTGGGCAATGGGTTTCTTGTCTCCCACTAGCTCCTCTGCAAAGTCTCTTTCCTCTTGTGCCCCCTGAGTGTCAATGCGGAAGTGCTCTGCCGCTCTAGCCAAGACCTCATTAAGCAGGGGCTGGGTATCTACTGGAGAGTCGGTAACCTGAGGTTCTTTGTGGACAGAGGAGTCTATATTGGAGACCTCAGCAATGTCTTCCTCCTCCCCATCCTGGCCCTAGTCATCTCTATAATAATCTTTACTTTACTTTAATACACTTGTATAGCGCATCCATGAACCCGAAGGCGTGAGGGCACTACAAAACACAAATAACAGAAAACATGAGACATAATCATGAGATATGGCTGAGCGGGGTTATATCACAGGCAGATAAATTGTTTAATGGAACAGATAGGTCTTTAGTCTTTTTTTAAAGTATTCTAAAGATTCAATAGATCTTATCTCCAGCGGAAGAGCGTTCCACGCTCTGGGTCCAGCAGAAAAGAAAGCTGCCTCTGTTGTTCTGACGGTGTGGCACTTAGGTTCAGATAGAAGGGACAGATCGTTTGACCTAAGAGCTCTTGTGCTAGTTCTTAAAGGTAGTAACTGTTGTAAGTAATCAGGCATCTTCCCAGTTCTGCACTTATGAACAATAAAGGTACGGAATAGAGCTCTAGCGGACACAGGCAGCCAATGCAGCTCACGTCTTGCTGGTGTGACATGATCTCTGTGTTTGAGTTTCATAACGGCTCTAATAGCCCCATTTTGACAGATTTGCAGCCTGTTGCTTTCAGATTTGTTAACTCCCATAAGAAGACTCGAGCAGTAGTCTATTTTAGAGCCTACTATTGCTCTAGCGATAGTTTCTGTGTTGTCCTGTGAAATAAGAGGCCTTAGATGTGTTCAAAGTTTAATGTAGTATGCACATGAAGAGACAATACTACCAACATGCTGTTTCATAGACAGATGTTGGTCAAAAGTCACTCCTAAAGTTTTTACTTTTTTTAAAGGTATGATGGATTCTTCACCCAGTTGGAAATTATCATACTGTGGGCCGAGTTTATTAATGGTGTGCGGTGAGCCAACTACCAATAGTTCAGTTCTAGCTTATTATGAACCATCCAGGTTTCAATTATAGCAAATACTTTATTAATGGCAATATCATCCAGTCTGTGAGACCCAAGAAGCGGGATGACACATTGAGTGTCATCCGCATAGTTGGTAAATATAAATTTCTCATGGTCTAGCATTGCAAACAGCGGAGCCGTGAATATATTATAAAAGCAGGGAGTACAGGCACCCTGAGGAACACCACAAGTTGTGAGAATGGGCTCGGATTCGGCATTGCCTTGGAAGATTCTGCTAACTCGATTGTTAAGAAAAGACGAGACCAATTTACAGGCTAGTGGGGAGAAGTTAGCCACTTCAGACAACCTGGTGGCCATGATACCCATCTACCCCCATTTGGTCGTCCAACATTTCTACGTCTGGATCCTCAGTATAAAATTGTGGATCCTCACTGTAATGTTGATAAGCTGTACGTAGTAAGGGTCTGAAGTCCAGCCCTGAGTTGGAGACTCAAACTGGGGTTGTTCACTAGGGGGCGGAGGGTCCCTGGAACCTGAAGGAGTAGCACTGTCTGGAGTGTAACTGAGGAAATGTTCTGGGTTCTTAGAGTAGAAATCAGCCAGTGAAGACATTCTCCTCATTACCCTTGTCTATATCATCACTGCTCCATTCTCTGGAGCTGGGGATAACAACCTCTTGTGAAGGTTCCCCTTCTATTTCCCTATCATGAGGAGTGGGAGGAATAGGTTTGGTTTTAGGGGCAGAGACAGGGGTCTTGGAACTTCCCTTATCTGAGGACTTATGACTGTCCTTATGTGTCTGTGCTGCAGAAGAAGAGTGTACTGCCTTTTTCTGCTGTTTACCCCCTTCCCCTTGAGTAGAAGAGAGTGTTTTCCAGAAGTTTTCACCCTTTCTAAGCTTTTCGACACCTGGCGTCGAGATTCGAGGGCCCCCTCTCTCTCTTTCGAATGTGCACGTCGGGACTCGGAGACAGACGCCGAACGGGCTGCCGGAGCAGACTTCTGGTGTGCGGCCTGGGGGTGGAGGTCAGATCCGTCTTCTGACGAACGTACCTCTGTGACTTGGGAAAGTGAGGCACTCTTGGCAACTGTGGATGATTGCCTTGTGTCGGGAGGCGATCTCGACCTGGAACCCCCAGAGGACACCGACTCCGTGGACCGCTCTCTACGTGCCTCCTTTTTCCGAGAACTCGACATGCGCGTCGAGTCCCGGTTGGGATTTGTGTGTTTAGGTGTAGTAGTGATGTTAGCGCTCGTGTCGCCGGGTGTGGTTCCCATAACTGCCCTGCCGGACAATCCTCCGGGGTTGGGGACTAGCGCTTGGGCGTCTTTCGACACCCCTCTGCCCTCGCCGTCTGAAAAGGCGGCGTCGCTGCCCTCACTGAAGGCACCCACCGCTTCCATGGCCTCGAGCTGTCTGGCGTGGTGGGCCCAACGCTTAGTGGAGCGGTCTTTGCGCGTCTTTGCTTTAAAAAGTTTACACGATTTGCAGTTTGCCTCGGGGTGGTCCCTCGGCAAGCAAAGATTACAGGTGGCGTGTTTGTCAACCCAAGGGTACTTGCGGTTGCACTTGGGGAAAAATTTAAATGGAGTACTCTCCATATGCACCTTGTGGCAGCGGGCTTGTGTGTGTAGGAAATAATAAGAGTGTAGAGTATGTTTCCACCCCCCACTCTCCCTTCCGAGGCCCAAAGACCATCGAGCAGCTCTCGACGGTTGTTTGTTCTTCGAACTGGCGTTGATCTTCGATGTCTTCGACGTGGGAGTGGAAGAACTGGGAAATTAATATTAATATAGATTTTTAGCAAAATGGCTGAAAGCCAGGGATCTCCGCGCAATGCTTCCGACAAGTATGGTGGAAAAAAACAATCTGAGGGTCCTAGACGCTTGAGGGATCATGGGTATAATGGACGTCACACTAGGGATAGTATTACTGGCACGCCCTGTGTTGACGCCCATTTTCGAGTTTCGAAAAAAACAAACTGTAATACTCCCCAGCTTCCACTAGATGTCGGCCTATGCACAGCATGTGATCTAAGCAGATTCCACAAGCCTCAGAAATATGAAGACATGAATATATGAAGATACGCATCCAACAGCATATCAGAGCTATTAAAAACCATGAATTTGCATATCCCATTGCAAAACATTTTTGGGAGAAACACGAAGTAAAATTATGTGACTTTTCATTTATTGGATTACAACAAGTCAATATTGGGCCAAGGGGAGGAAATAGAGAAAAGTTGTTGAGACAACGGGAGACAAGATATATCATTGACTTTGAGAGTAAGTTCCTGTCAGGACACAACATCGACGAGGAACTTTATACATTCCTGGGTGAATGATCAATTAAATTATTACTGTGCCTGTGTAACTTGTGTGAAATTTCTGAAAATTATTTGTTTGTTAACTCATGGATTGCCAATTCCCTCACATTGTTCTTATTTTTTTTCTTGTTATATTTTAATTACAATTCTGTTATGGCACCTTATGAAATGCACTAAACATTTTATTTGAGGCACTGGATTAGGGATTGTGCATTGACAGGGTATATTTGATGTATGATATGGCAACACATTATACCACTGCTATCCATACCTTGAGTATGGAATTCCACTACGCACTTTAGGAGACCGTGAGATGCAGCAGTAATACTGCTGTAACTATGAATTTCCACTAGTCACTTTATGGCATTTGTTATATACAGAGCAGATGCGAAATATAGCTAGCTAGTTGTGATGGTCCCCATATGTGCCAGTAAATGCTGTCAACTCCACTAAGGTACGGTTCCTCCCATCATGCACCTGAAACATTTGAGTGCAAGAATAGTGGCCACTACATTAGGCACACCCGGGGCATCTTAGAGTAAGTAGGACTACTTATATGGTGAATTTTGGGACAACGAAGAGTTAACTCTGCAATGGCGGGCCACATTACGATGTTAGGCAGGATTGCCACAAAGCGGTCCCAGTCCCCTTTCTACACCCATTGCCATCCTGAGGGAAAGACGACTGTGGCGAAAGGGAATAAAAGGTGTGTCTATTCTGAAGGCAAAATCATGTGACTAAGCTACGAGCAGTAGCGAAACGTGTCATCTTTGGTGGACTTCCGTTAGGCTGGGCGAGGTTTGGAAGTGTCCATGCTATATTTTTAAAGCAATTTGTTAAATAAAGGATATTTTTCAAATTTACTTGGACTGCGGTACGATTTTTGGAACACCACTGTGTGGAACTTGCTGGCCCGACAGTTAGATGATCACTTTCAATAAGAACCATCCCCCCAGGGCCTAATTCTCCTGCTGTTAAGTTATTTCTGAGACTGGGCGGCTAGATATTTAATAGGTGATAAACATGTGAGAACCCCTATGCCGGGAGCAAACAAGGCCCAACCGTCAATCCAGAGAAATAATAATGCCTTTCATATAAAAAGTCTAGTACCAAAACCGAGGGCATTTTCCTCTGAATAGCTAGAAGACGCGGGACCAGACTGATATGCAAATAAATAGTTCATTTCTGGTATGAAACAGGGAGCTAAACATGATTATAATGTAGACCCTACATTCATGTCAAACTCCGATAGGAACGTGCGCATGAAGTGTCGTATTTGCACTAGAAATGTCAACTTTCGGAATGGTGTACATGTTTTGGCGACATTTCAAAGTGGTGAGAAGACTTAGATCCTTGCTTCCGGCAATGTTTGTACAGAGTAACTTAACCAGAGACTTTTCATAATGGGGTAGCAGACCGTTATTTCTTTACTTTACTTATGATAAGCTTTTTTTCGATTATCGGTTAGGGAAGGTTTGGTCAAAAGTTAGTTCAACTTATGCATTCTGAAATATATATGGTGAAGGTAATTGCCACACTTGTAGCATTAGACAGAGACACAAAACCAACAAACTATTTATGAAAGAGGAGAAATAAAGATAATGCCGGTGTACCGTTAACTATAAAATTCGTTTTCCATTCCTAAAAGGGATCAAATATAGGACATGATACTCAAAGACGGTCTGTGTTTTCCATATGCGTAGACAATCTTGCATTTTAATAATGCAGAGAACTTCTTGAAAAGGTGCAAGAAAGGCACGAAATACGTGTCAACAATATCAATCCTTTTGGTCCCTTGAATAATACACAATCTCACGTTTTTTACCTTTGAAAAGACTCAGATTTGATGTGTTCTGACCTCTCAACTACTGAACAACAATCGAGCGTACAAAGACAATTGATGGTGTTGGACAACACTATTGCATTAGTTGTAATGGCCAGACTAAGTCTTACTCCGAGATTCGTAGTTACCACAATCTGAGCCAACAGTGCCTCAAACACTCTGGGTGCTGTCTTAACAACAAATATACGATGACATACTGAAACCAGCACCCATGGACGAGGAAGCAGATACAAGTCTGGTGACAATCAAAACATTGTGACAAGCATCCTGCAGATGCAGCAATGTCATAAAGCGCTGTGCGCTTATTGCCAGCAGCATTTCGTAACCATGAAGCATTTGGGTAGATCCTCCTCCCCCATTTCTTCAACAGGGACTGATACAATAGCCTTTTTCTGCATTAGATGGTTGGTAATGCATTGCAGATTTTGATGGCAAGGGATCTCTCAGCATCTCAATTCACACTAGCCCCAATCCTGGTAGAATTGTGAATTCTACGGGATAAGCTCACTTCACCATTTGGCAGGCCTATTGATCTCTCACTCTCTCCTGGCCTACGAGAATGCCCGCAGACAGCCTGCCCTTGGAAGAGCCCCAGTTTCTAGAAGCCACTGATGGGGAGAATTGCTGAAGCTTTGGTACAGTTGGTCATTGTTGAGGTTTTGGTCAGGTTTGAACTCTTGAAACCACCCTAGTGGTTTCAAAAGGAGCTGGTGGGGATGTGTTCTAGAAAACTGCTTCTGTGTAGGTGCCAGTCTTCCCAACAATGGTAACAAATTTGCTCCGTCGACAAAATACTTATTTGCCATTTCATTAAAATTCAGGGAGTTAGCAGAAAACTTTTCTGACTGGAATCGGTTTTCTCATCACTTATGTAGGTACTGCACCTAGGTGATGTAGCTTTGCATCTTGTTAATGGAAGTTTTGCTGCACTATACCCATAAACTATGTTTTAAAAGAAGTTCAGCCTGATCAACAGCCAACTACAATTCTCTTGTACCTTCATTTTATCATACATCGTCTGGGTAGATTTGAAAACAGATTGTGCAGTATGTACTTGTCCAAAGATCAACGTTAGAAACTACTTAAAACTTTCCCAATCCTGCATTGAGCCTTCAATCCACAGAGGACCATGGATGTCTCCTCTTCGGCAAGCATAAACTGTTTTCAAGATAGATTAAGGATGATGGAATCAACCTTCAAATTTGGAAAAGCGTCTGACCCTCAGAGAGTTGGAAGTGGATGAGCCGAGACCTCGAGAAGGGAGATGTTTAGAAAGAGAGTTGGAGGTAGTGCGGTCACAGGCCCCAGAAGGCCTTGTGGACGATGCAATGGGTCTTGAACTTGATCCTTGCCGCCACAGGGAGCCAAAGAAGAGATTTCAGAGCTGCAGAGATACAATCCCTGGGCTTGAGGCCAAGGACAAGTCTTGCAGTCCTGTTCTGGATAAGTTGTAGATGTCGGAGAGTAGAGGCAGGCAGACTTAGAAAGAGGCTGTTACAGTAGTCCAGCCTAGAGAGGGCCAGAGCTATGGGAGACAGTGAGCTTCTGGGGGAAAGTGAGGAAAGGAAGAATACCTCTGAGGAGGTGCAGCTGATAGTGTCACTTCTTAGCGACGTCAGAGATGTGAGGAGAGAAGGAGAGGGTGGAGTCGAAGATGACGACAACGTTCTTAGCCTCACATGTAGGAACAGAAAGAGGGCCCAGAGTATGCGGCCAGAGAGTGAGAGGAAAGGAGAGAGCTGGTGTTCGGTTAAGGAGGATCTCAGTCTTACTGGCATTAAGGCAGAGATCATTAGCAGCACACCATTCCTGAATTGAGGCCAGACGGTCTGGTATTAGAGAAAGGGGAAGAGGCGGCTGAAGGGAGCCTCAAAGAGAGCTGGGTGTCATCCGCATAACACTAAAAGTTGGAGCAGAAAGTAGCGATGAGGTGGGCAAAAGGTGCCAGTTAGTGGTTGAAAAGCCAGGGAGAAAGGTTAGACCCCTGGGGAACACCACAAGTAGACAGAGATAGAAGAGAGGAAAGACATCAGTTGGACCTGAGAGGATTGGTCAGTGAGAAAGGAAGTCAACCAGGCCAGGGCCTGAACAGTGATACCCAGGTTATCACGAAGGCGATTGAGCAGGATGGCATGGTTGACCGTATCAAAAGCAGAAGAAAGATCGACGAGAATGAGGACAGAAGGAAGGTTAGAGAGCAGGTGTTCAGGAGAACAGTTTCCGTGCTTCTGGCAGCCCTGAAGTTAGACTGGTGGTCGTGGAGACAACCAATTGTTTCAGTGTGCAGATTAAGCTGGGAGATGGCAAGCTTTTCCAAGAGTTTGCTCAGGAAAGGAGTGATGGCGATCAGGTGATAGTTAGCCGGAGAGGAAGGATCGCAGAGGTCTTCTTTAGAAGGGGGTGCACAAGGGAGTGCTCAAGAGGGGACGGGAAGGTTCCAGTGGCAAATGAGTGATTGCAGAAATCGGCCAAGGCTGGAGCAAGGGTGTCAATGTGGTCCTGGATGGTTCTGGATGAGCAGGGGAGTACCTGCTTTGATGAGGCTTTCATAGAGCGGATTTATCTAGTAACATCGTATAGGGTGAACAAGGTAAAGGACGAGAAATGAGTTGGAGAGACGGCCACTGCCGGCCAGCAGTGGAGCAGAAGGAGGAGGAGGTAGAGAAAGAAAGGGTGGACAGGATGTCCTGAGTTTTAGTGATGAAATGAGAAGCCAAAGCCGTTCAGAGGGATTGGGAGGGAACAGGAGAGGTAGAGACTGCAGCAGAATTGGCTAGCACCTTGAAGATTTTGAAAAGTTTGGCCGAGTTGTTAGATGATGCAGAGACACGGGCTTGGATGTGGGCTCTCCTCTTAGAAAGGACAAAGTCTGTATTGCCTTTAAAGCAGGCAGCAGGCCAGTTTGTCAGGAGGTGCGCAGATGCCCTCCACTTCCGCTCAGCCACCCTACACTTACGTTTAAGGGTGACAAGGTTGGAATGGTACCAAGAGTTGGAATTGGATTTGGCCTTCAAACGGACCCGCATGACAGGGGCAACGACATCAAGAGTGTTATAGATAGAGAGATGAAGGTTAGATAGGGCTGTTTCAGGGTGTTAGTCAGCAAAGTTGCAGAGAGAGGAGCGAAAGTAGCGACGAAAGCCTCAACTGACACACGCTTCATGGGTCGGAGGACCGAGAAGGTAAGTGGCAGTACTGGAGTCGGCTTGGCCTGAGTGGTAGAGAGAAGTGGGAGGAAATCAGAACATCCAGGGTGTGCCCTGCAGAGTGAGTCGGGCCAGAGGGAAGAATAGAGACAGAGAGGGTTTCAGAGGTTGTGAAAGAGTCCGAGGAGGAGCAGTTGAGAGGTAGAGGTGAGGAGGGAGGAGGAGAGGTCAGCCCGCTCAGGGAGCAAGAGGAGCGACCTGGCCAGGCGGCCTGTAGATGGTGGCCACATTGAGAGAGAGACCAGGATAGATAGAGAGCCTGCAGGTCAGGTATTCAAAAGAGAAGTATCTAGGAATGATAGAAGCAGGGATCCACTCCAGGAAGATCAAGACTACCCCCCGACTGGGACTGTTGGTTCTGGGTTCGGAGAGGATCTTGTAGCCATCAAGGAGGAGAGTGTCAAAGCTTGTGACGGAGCTGGCCATGAACCAAGTCTCAGTCAGACTGAGTACATCCAAATCAAGTTCTTCCAGGAGACGGCAGATGTCAGAGGAGTGTTCGACAGCTGAGCGAGAGTTGAGAGTAGCAATTAACAGGTTGCCCCATTTGAAGGACTTGCGTGGAGGGGTACAGGTCAGAGGTACGCCTTGTGGAACTGTTGGAGGTGGCCGAGGAGAAGGCAAGGTAGGTAGGGAGGAAGAACAGTGTGCCAGAGGGGTGGCGGGTGATGTAACGCTCACCTGGTTCCCCCGGAGGCGCAGGTCTTGATCTGGCGAGGATACTGTCTTCAGTGTTAGGCGCAGGGTTCGTTTTGCTCCCGGACTGGGCCCCCTTCCCACCGACAGTTTAATCTGGAGAGTGAGATGTCTGCAAGGGTAAACCAAGGTATTAGTGTTTGGAAGGTTTGGAAAGTTCCTTGCCCCTCTCGCCCTTTCTTTCCCCGTGGAACTGGGTTGATATTGCGCTTACCTTATATAGGTAATTGCCGGGCTCTCCATCCTGCGTCCTGTGCAGGGGTGCTGGGTCCAGTTGCTTCACTGGATGCGAGCTCTGCCTCTTGATAGCAGAGGATTTGCTGAGAGCGAAGACGCCGTTAATGCACGAGCGTGCCTTGTAAGTAATAAAGTTCCTTTTAGATTGTTCTCTTCTCTTTCAAAAGTCTTAAGGTTTAAAGTCTATGTCTTTTCCCTTTTCAGATGCTGTGGCGATGAAGATTATCCTTCTAATGGCACGTAAGTAGAAAGACTGTTCTAGCGCTGTAGGATGCACCGTAATGTCTCTTGTCTTTGCAGGTGCCGAGGAGCCGCGCGAACAGATTGGAAGCAAACGTAACACAGGTGAGCAGTCTTGTAACTAAACGTTACTAACCGAAGTATCTTGCCTTGCAGGTGCCGGAATGCAGCGCGAGCTGAGTTGGTATGAGCGTAACACAGGTAAGCAGGCTCTGTAGTTAAATATTGCTGCCCGATATTCTTTCTCTTTGCAGATGTCGGATGCCGGAAGAGAAAGGCAGAAAAAGGCGCTTTGGATGCTGCCGTTGGATTAGGTAAGTAGATTCGCTGCCTTTGCTTTAGCCTAACCTGTGCCCTTATCTTGCAGGAGCTGCAGAAGACTGAAGAAGACTGAAGGTTGGATCCCAGCAGGTTATTTCGTATTCACAGGATCTGGAGCTGGAGGTTTCCTGGAGCTGACACAGTGAGCGTCCTGCTGCAGATGCAGAATAACGCGAAGCACGTGAAACCAATCGGGTGTGATTTAAATAGCCTTCCGTAGTGCTTAGGCGTCTTCTTCCATGGCCCCACCCAGGTAAGAAAAGAGTTCCAGATTTCTAAAAGAGTTCCTGTGTTCTGCTTCCAGGGAGTGGCTCCTGCTCCACCCAGACAGAAAAGTAGTCCCAGGCAGAAAAGGATCAGGAGACCAGTTAGCTGGTAAGTAAGCAGCATGGTCTGCTACAGGTAGGTCCACCAAGCACTCTTACCTAATATGAGATATGAGCCCGGCGCTTCCAGTGCCGGGACCGGTCACCATCATGAGCCTGGCGCCACGGACGCCAGGACAAGGTCCAAAAGGTCCCAATCGGGACTGGCTGGTTCCTGGGATCAGAGTTATGGGCCTGCTTCCAAGGTCGTGGGGCAAGTCCTGACCCCTTGGAAGCAGGGATCATGACAGGTGAAAGAGGCAAAAGGGTGGCCAGAGAAGCAGCAGAGGGTGCCGTAGAGGTGGCAGAGGAGCCAGATAGGGGAAAAAAGTGATCGCAGGAGAGGAAAGGAAGTTGATAAGGTGTGGGAAGGGTCAATCAAAAAGGAGGGGGTTGACCTGAGGACCCTGAACCCAGACGGTGCCATTTGAGTACACATTAACAATGGTCTTTGAGTAGTAAAAGGAGGCTAGGAGGGCCTCCCACCGGGTGCCACCATTAATGGGAGAAGTGGAAAAAAAAGAGAGAGCAGAGCCCATATGGGTAGTCCATAGGCCTGGAGAGGCAACGATAGAGGGTTCGTAAGGGTCTGTCTAGAGGAAGCACTGGTGTAGATATCAGCGCTAGGAAGCCTGGGTTGGAGAACAGGATGTCCTTTTTGAGCTTGTTTCTGCCAGACTTCGTGAGAGGGATAGGATAGTCAATAGAAAACCAGTTAGAGAAGACAGGTGAGACAGAGGGCAACATAGACGGTGCAAAGAGGAAGAGGGGGCGTGGGACCCCAAGCATGAGAGGGGGGTAGCACTGGGGAACAGGCAGGGGGACACAAAAGGAGTGGGGGCAAACAATGGACAAGAAGCAACAGACTAGAGAAATTAGAGAAATCAGATGCATTACATAGTCAACAGCAAAGTACAGCGCACAATAGGGAACCTATAAGAAAAAGGATGCAGATGCAAAGAACCAACAACAAAGCACAGAGCGCAGCAGGGGACCTAGAAGGGAAGAAGGACCGAGCCAGCAATAAAGCACAGCAGGAGACCTAGATCGGAAGAAGCAGGCAGTGTAGTGTGACGCCAAGAACCGTGGGAACAGCACAATATCAGAGCAAAGAGGACTCACAAGGTCAATCACAAACCGAACCTAGAGGTAAAGAATGTACACAACAGTAATGCACGCAATGACAATGTAAGCCAACTACCGTGGAGCACCAAAACTTCAACAACAGTACACAACTGATCAAGGGAGGGAGCTGATGTGAAAGGGGAGGGAAGGGACAGAAGGGAATGCGGGGACCTAAGATGCTGGGGAAAGCAGCGACTAAGAAGGAGGGGTGCACACGGCCATGTAGAGAGGGAACGCGCGTGGCCTAGGATGCGGGGGGACTTGCAGCCTAAGTTGTGAGGGGGCACACGCAGCCTAGAGTTGCGAGGGAGCGCACATGATCTAAGTTGTGAGGTGGCATACATGGCCTAAGATGTGAGGGAGCGCACCTGACTTAGGGTACAAGGGAACGCAAGTAAACAGGGGGCAGGGGTGCAAAGACTGGTTGTGGGGGAACAAAGGGTGTGCAAGAGTGAAGGGGCAGCAGGTTGGGGGAGTTTGCGTGGAGTGTAGCAAGCCAACTCTCCCCGCACCTTCTTACCTTGCGGCCGCAGACAGGAGGACCAGGTTGTCCACACTCTGTCTAGGCCACAACCCCCATCGCCGCTAAACACCTGCGTTGCTCAACATTGCAGCCTTGTCCTGCGAGGGCTTTGCTGCAGAGGGTCCGTACCTCGGTTCTTATAGGCACGGAAGCGTGGAAGTAGCAAAGCATGCTACGTATAATTGGGCAGCGTCTCCTGCGCACCTGCGTCGCTAAATACCACGTCCTTGTCCTGCGAGGGCGAGGCATACTATCTACTGAGGCAGTCACATTTGCACATTTGTCCTTTCGTTCGACTCTTGTGCTGGGATATCCAAATTACCCTAAATGTAATCTATTATTTCGGGTCTTACTTCTTTTGGTCTGTAACAACCCTTTGGTTATGTGTCAATCAACGCAACATCATTATCTAAATCTCTATGCACTACTGATATATCCAATCTACTACTCTGCTTTTGCGTCAGTGGGGCTGCTACTGCACCATCCACCATCCACCATAGCCCTTATTTCTACCTTCGTTTATGGTAATTTCAGGGAGGCCGACTTGCCCGACTGGTTCGCTGAGCCTTGAATGCAAGGAACACTCACTGGTGACTCTGGGGTGGGATCCCCCTTTGTGGCATCATACAGAGCCACATGTTTCTCTATGATGTGAGCAATATGGGCTAAGAGATCAGCATTATTTGGCGCAGTATAAAAGCATATTAACATAGCGGGGGAGCATGATCGTTTCCCTCTACTTGCATTACAGTCACACTTCCTCATTTTGCTTTCTTTAACGGCAATGTCTTTTAGAGCTCTGCTTTTAAACACACTGTGTCAGACTCACCACCTCATACCTGCTCACCGCATCACATACATATCCACTTCCCTGTATATGAGGTCAGTCCACTCCAATTTCCTGTTGCATTTTTTACCGTCATTGGCGCGACTAGTAATGACCAGACCGCTGCATCCATTCGCCTAACAAATGTCAGCATCTGCAACAATTGTTGACCTTAAAATTCTTCCCACTACTTCTGCCTGGGACCAAGGACCCGCCCAGAGCCTGCGACAAGCATCTGCTGGGCATTTCTGACTGAATAAGGTAGTTTACCCTTCTTTAGCTGATAGCTTGTGTCCGCAAGTCAAACTGCAAGCGTCGCTACCTCTTTGGCCGCAGAGAAACAGAAGTGGAAAAAAATAATAATCAATGATTGCCTGTGGGCCAATCCCTTTCATTAGTCCAGTAAAGGTATGGCCTTCGGGAGGGTAAGGGGCACAGCAGGCAATTGTTTTTTTTTTCTTTAACATGGTCTGCTGTGGGGTCAGAGATTATTCAATAAAGTGAGGAAGGTGACGATGGAGAGGAGGTGGGGTTAATGGTTCTGTAACTCTAGCATAAGTCTCCAGGTAAGAGGAGGAACGTGCAGCTAGCTACCAGTAGTTCTCTTTTTCGGTTGAGTCGGCCATGTTTCGTGTCAAATGTTTTATTAAGCGCAGGAATTATTTTATTTTGTTGGGACTTGCATATTTATCTGCTAATACATAATGCAGATGATACACATTACTATTAAACGTAGTTTTCTTTCACGTTTAGATAGATATTCTTGCTCAATTTCGTGTTGCTCAATTTGTCGAATTCAGAAGGATGATGGGAGGAATCAGCTATGCGATGTGCACATTTTGTAGCATGACGACTTGCGCTTTACGCATGTCAGACTTTCACAGATTTGGCACATTCAATTAGAAACATCCCAGAAATTATGATATTTTCCAAAACATTTTGTGATATGACTATTTGAATTAAAAAAGAGGATGACTATACATGCCAAATACATACAATGACCAGTTTCTGCAAATGTAGATTAATCTACTGTACTACAACAAAGGAACACATATTAATAACGAAAACTTGTGAAATAATTTGATCAACAATATCCATGGGACGTGTGGCGTGAATGACGTTGCACTTAATGGCACACACGGTATTAAGCAAAATGGTCTCGTTAGATGTCGACCCTTAAAATGTATTCACTCATTTCAAATGTATGGACGACTTGCAAAAATTGTCTGGTGCCTTGGTAGCAAGTATGGTCTTTTCGGTTCATACCTTACCGAAATCTACTCTAGATCCTAACACTAGAATCCTCGAGCCTCATGAGCATGGTGAGCCCATGAAGAAGCCAACCTAACTTTGAAGGGCTCTCCTCAATTGTTAATCAACTGGCTGTCTTTTTGCCTTTACCCCATCTATTTACACTCTGTGGACTATTTATAAAGCTGTTTACAAGTCACAGATAGCGATTTATCAAACCCGTGTTCGAGCAAGAGCAAGTATAGTCTACAGAATAACAACGCAGACAAACGGATGTTAATATTTTTGTTATAAAGGTCAGTGCATACAGACAGCACACCAGCCATGATCTACGGGGGTACAACAGTGCTATTTTTAGTGCAAGGTTAAATGACATAGGGAGGGAGAAGAATGCCGTGCGGGAGACCTTTCTAAAACTGAAAGCCATCAGGGGCACTAGTACGCCTTCTAGAATTACTTTGCTGCCACAGCTAAAGGCATTGCTGGGGCGTGGGTCAGAAGAGGCAAGACTCACCACACAGTCACTCTGTGGTTTGGGCCGCTTGGAATCATCCACAGCAAATATAGTGTACTCCGAGAGAAAAGCAGGCTCTGCTATCATCCCGGCTAGCAGCTGTGGCATTCAAGGCAGTAGACGAAAATAAAACAGTTATGAGATGGCATAAGTGACTTATGTTTAAATGCACTATTTTTAAATCCTCCGCCATGCTGGCAGACGCAGCAACATGACATTAACCTTTATGTGCGAAAACATCAATGCAGAAAAAGCAAGAAAAGAAAAGTACAGGCAGTAAACTAGAGAAATGTGAAGTCATTGCTATCCCACCCACCATGCAAAGTCAGCATGTCCCGAGTTGTGGTCTTCCTAGTGAACAGTACCACATTACCATTCACCATGACTGTCACACCACACAATATTTAAGTAATCATGGGTTGTACCATACATATGTATACATATATGCATATAGCATTAGACCACAAGTATGTAAATTAGTCCCCAAAATGAACTTTAAAAATAACTCAGGTGAGACGCCATTTTACTATGAATCTTTGCCACTCATCAGCAACTTTTAAAAGGTAACAAATAGGTCAACGGGGAAGACTGACAACGTTCAGCTGAATATACTTAGTGTCTGAAAGTAAGTAAAAGGCCACACTGTACTACAGGCCAGGGAAGTTTAGTTATCATGGGATAATGACCTCTCCCCAAGCTAAGCCACGAGCCGAAGCGGAGGGCAGGTTGCGGAAGAGTCGTTATCACACGGGAAAATGGCCAGTTCAGAGTTTCAGAATGGTATTAACACATAATGTTAATAGCAATATAGGTTTTAAAGTTGCGTTGGGGAGTTACAAAATGTAATTTTAATAGTGAGTAAAGCAAATACACAAAACGTTTTAGTAAATTAAATGCAGTTTTAATTTTGTAACTTTTAAATAAAGTTGTGTTTATAAGGTAAGCCTTTTCATTTTAAACTTCTTTGAACTGAAAGTTTTAGTATCTGCATGCATTAGGTGCAACATAAGAATGAACAGTTTCTATATAAGAAAGAGAAAGCATTGTTTCAGCTTTCACTTTAGTGATTTGAATTGGATGTCTGTCTCATTGAAAGAAATCTTGTTTGGACATTGCATTGATGTTTCTTGAATGCAGGGAAATGCTTTCTGTCGTTTACCTGTTTGTTCTGAGGTGAGAATGTTTGAAATGCAGCCAATATCACTAGTTATTGACTGCATTCCAAAACATTCTGATTGGATGTGAGGTCAGTAATCACCTCCCTGTGAGAATAGACAACATCTGAAATTGACATTTTATGTAAGCCGTGTTATCTTAAATTACTTTTATACTGCACACATCACCACCTCAGTGATCTTTATGTGCAAAAATCTTGTCGGTATGGACTGGAGGCAAACTGAGCCCGCCCAGAACACAGATCAGACCATAGTCTGTTGAATGAAAAGGAAAAAGGGAAAAGTGGGGAGTCGGAAAGCAAAACAGACATGCTTAGGTCACAACAAAAAAGAAAAGAACACAAGGGTGAGTTGAGTCATTGGGATGCATGTACAGTTGTATGTGCCTAGACCAGAAACAATTTTTGAAGAGAAAAGCCGTCCTTATTGGCTATGACAGCAGTTAATGGTGCAATGTGTTAACCTATTTTAGATCGAGATATGCATGTGTGATGGCCTTCAGATAAGCTCAAGGTTGCCTAGGAGATGTGGGGGCTTAAACCAGATATTCCTATTGAATTTGCTCATGAAGAGATGTCAGGGGCTCGCAGCGGACTGGTACTTAAAGACGAAGAGAGACTGATATACAAGAAACAGAGAGTCCGCACACACTAATCTATGCTTGTAGCCTATCCTCTCGTAACAAAGACAGAACAGAAAAGGGTACGGAATAGGACTATGCCAAGTTTGGTTCCCACTAGGGATGCACACCAAATGGTGGCATAGTTACTCACAATGTCAGTGGCAGCTCTAGCCTTCCGAGCAAGTTGATATTACAGGGACTCATTCTGAATGCTAATTTAAAGGGGCAGTAGGAGTGGACTTTTTTTCCAGGCCTAGAAGGATCGAACAAGGAAACAGTACTTACGAGAAGTAGGCTGTACAGGTTCAGCAGGAACAGAACAGTAACTCAGGGCTTGCAAACTTTACTAGCCCACTAGCATTACGACTAGTTTTTATGCAGGGCAAGTATCATTTGCACAATACTCTACCTTGGTGGCGAGTATGTGAACGTTAGAAAGTTATCTTTAATTTACTGCAAACACACTTTTTCAGTAAATGGCAAATACAAGTTTCACTGTGCAAGCTTGGCAGCATTGCACCAAATACGAAGTGAGCTTATGGCTACATGCACAGTTTTACAAAAAGCACTGGTAAATATTTTGTCACCAGTCACCTTGGCGCAAGTGCATTTCTCTTAGGTTGAGTATGTAAACTAAGGAACTCACTCTGCAGGTCTAGTGGGATTTTGAAGAATTAAGGTCGGTAACTGCCTCCGGAAACAGGAACCAGCGCACTTGTTAACAATATGGCACAAGAGACGATACAGAGATGCAGCAAAAAGAAAAAGAAGATGGACAGGAATTGCCTGCTGGAAATTCCATATGTGAAACATTTAACAAAGGGATTGTTACGAACAAGAACAGTAACACAAACCTTCACAGAAATATCCTGGCAAAGAACAGCACGTCTAAGTAAATAAGATTCAAGATAGAAAACGATGAGCAAGATCAAATGCAACAGCACTTCAGAGTAGGAACAAAGGATATTGAAGACTGGAATAGCATAATGAAAACTACAGACTTGCATCAAGGAATTTCGAATTTAACTACAGACTGGTAACAAGGAAACTACAGACAGACGAAAGGACAGCAGGCATGGAACACAGGAGATGGGTGCAGAGAGCAAGGTGACACATACAGAATCCAAACGGCTGAACACAGGATAGCAGTAGGCAGAGAGCACAGGGCTGCAGGACACAAAGCAAAGGCTCTGGAACTGGAGTAGGCTTAAACAACAGGACTCAACAGGAAATCGGGGTTCAAAACAGAAGGCTCTGGAAACACTTAATGCGAGAACAAAGTGCTCGTGAAGACACCTGCCTAATTGACAGCTCTGGCCTGAAGCAAAGGACGCCTGCAGGGCCTCTGGGAATTTTACTTTCCAGACTAAAAAATAGTAATAGGCAAGTTTCCTGTACTACCAAAAGGAGCATTATGGGACACACAGTCTGTGCAATTTAAGTCCCAATACTTCCCAAAGGGACTGTAATCTAGAAATGTGCATGAATACAGTGCAAGATGAATTATGTATTGCGAGCCCCAACTAGTCCACAGAAGGCTCCACTTGGTGTCCAAGTGGCAGAATCGGTACAGGAGACCTCTAGGAGGTCTAGTAATGCTGTGTCCGCTGACAGAGGTGTCAAGAGCTTGTTTTGTGCTGGATGAAAGAATGAGGTACACACAAAGGAGAATATGACAAAGAATCTCCCCACAGCCATACTAGGAAAGAATCAGATGGTGGGAATAGAGCGAGTGTTACAACCTTATAAAAGTCAAAGGATGTCACCAATATACTTTGCTCTAATTGACCTATAGGCATTATCCTGCACAGGAAGCATTAACTGTGCAGCGTTTGAGATGGGTGAGGCACCGTTGTTGCTCAAGTGTGATAAACTGGGTTAATTTTTTCACCCCATGAGTGGCTGGTATGTTCAGAAATGTAATTCAAATATTAGTGAAAGAATGTTAGACTTTCGTATCCCTTCTAGGATGTGGAGAACTTTTTGCTAGGGTGAGTGTAAAGAATTACTGTCTTAGTCTCAGTTCGATTAGAGTAACAAAAGGTGCAGCTATTTTCAAATTGTGGCACGGGAAGGCACGGAAGGGGTGTAGCCACGAGATCTCCATTCCAAGTCATCCCTGATCATTTAGGTTGAGAATGAGAGGTGGTAACAAAACAGGGTGGTTCTATCTTTGCCTTCCACCCCCAATTCGTAGTAAGGGCAGATGGTAGAAATGCATTGTTGGTCCCAAAGGAACAAATCATAAATCAAATTTTAAAACGGACATACTGGGAGCCTCACACCAACAGCAGCATGGATGTACTAGATCACAGCAAAAAGAGATCAAACAATAGGAGGAGAGAACAAAGAATACCAAAAGACATTGAGACTTCCTTGCCTAAATGAGCATATGTCAGCCTCGTGAAAAGTTTCAAACGTTGCCGATATTCCCTGTAAAAACTGTGCTCAGATCTAGGATAAGTTGTAAGTCCAATCCTCTAGAGGCTTCCCTTTGACATGAGAACTCAGCATGTGAACCCATCACCACACTACCCCCTTCAAACCCACGTTGGCTGCTTTAGTCATCACCTACCCCACCCAAGCGCTCCCCCGGTCTTCTGTGCCAAACAGCACCCAACGCATAGCAGATCAAACAACTTTTGAAATAAACAAATGCATTAATGCATAATAGTAAAAAAAATGCAGATGTGGACAGTTGGGGAAAAGAGCAATCAACGGATGAAAGTGAGCATTTATGACTTCTTCTAAATGAGGTTTAGCTAGGGAGAGAGGGTGTACGGTGAGGGGGGGGGCAGTTAAAAGGAAGAGGCCGCAGGAGGAATTCTGAAGGAAATACCAGGGAGAGAGCTGTAGTGTAGATCAGAGTTGTGCAGCCCCTGCGGCAAAGGGCCAAGAGGCAAAGGGCAGCTCCTGAGGAGCAGCTCCAGATGGTGTTTTGCCAGTGTTCACCAGTTCAGCATGCAGTGAAGCCGCTAACAATCAGTGACAGACGAGGTAAGGAAGGTGCAGGCAGGCGGAACAGCCATTACTGCTCCTTTTTAAACTGTCCAACCTCTCTTATTATTCCTTTTCCCAATGCTTTATTCTGCTGTTCGTCACCCACAACTGGATATTGTCTCTCCCAGGCAATTAGGCCCTTCCTGATAATTATTATCTAGGTGTTTTGCTTTTTCTGCTATATGTTTGAAACCTAGGTATTTTTCCCCTTTCAAGGAAATATGTATCTAGGTGTTATGCTTTTTCTGCTGTATGTTGATACTGAGGCCTCTCCCTTTATCCTGGACACTGGATCCTTCAGTGCATTGCTATTGTTTTGAAACTACTTTATGCCTCTCCTTCACCTGCTCTCAGGCCTCCCTTTGTTACGCTCACCTGGTCTCTGCAGAGGCGCTGGGGCACAGTTGCAGCCCTCCCTGGAGTTAGATTACCCCCTTCTGGTTTCGTCCCCTGCGGATCAGCTGTGGGTGGTGACAATCGGTGGCACTGCTCCTGCATGGATATGGGAAAACGTGAATGCGCTGATAGATGACTGTGGTATCTCCCAAACCCTTCGACCCAAGGTGCGATTTCAGTGGGCACGTACTGGCCCATAAGGCTCACCTGGTTTAATGGCAGTGCGCCCTTAACAAAATGTCCATTAAGTGTCTAACCTTGTGTTTTGCCTTTCCTTTGCAGGTGCTGCGAGTTCAGATGGAGTGCATCGTGCAGCGGTGCCCACATGATGCTGTCTGCGCTCTGAGATGTTTGCAGGTGAGCCGCGGTGCCAAGAAGAAGATGTCTGCGCTCCGAGATGTTTGCAGGGGAACCGCGGTGCCAGAAAAAAGCATACAGGTGAGAGCAGGATCCTCCGGATGGTAAGTATGAATGTAGATGGCAGGATTTCTCCAGGCGACGGTGAGCATTACGCGAAGCGTGTGCCTTGGGGTTGGGCTGGCTTTTATAGCTGAGCTCTTAAGGCCACACCCCTTAGCTTAGTCCTGCTTGCCACACCCTACCACTCCTAGAAGTTGCACGTGCAGATGGAGGCCACACCCAGACTAATTACACACAATTGAGAAGTTCTTGAGAGTATTCCTGCCCGTAATAAAAGAGTTCCGTTCCATTCCAAGCACTTCTGCCCATAATGAAAATGTCTTGTTTAAGTTCTTCCATGAGCATGCGTCCAACCAGGCCCCCGCCCCCATGTATAAACGTCCCAAAGGGACGTGCGTGAACCATGATGCCCCCTGCTCCCTCCACTTGATGGTGCCGCTCCTGTGATCCTGGGCAAGTGGCCATGACACCCTTGGCCCCCTCTCCTCTCCCTCCTACTCTCCTCTTCTCTCCCTCATCAACTGGCATGGTCTCTGGATATCCCCTCCCTGTGAGAGAGTAATCCAAAAGATGTTAATCCTCCTGAACTTCAAGGACAACATTGCCTCTGTTGATCCAGGCTTGGCGAACTCTGCAATCACTCCATGCCACTGGGCTCCTTCCCCTTTCTCCTCTAGCACTGCCTTGTGCCACCCTCTCATCAATAGTGCCTTACCCTTCCTCCCCTCCCTGCACGTCTCCTCTTCCCCCTCTCCCCTCTTTCTGTTACTGGACTTGCATGCGCCAAATTGTCTCACAACCTAGTAGGACAGTTATTGTTGTCTTCACCCATTGTTCATCCCCTCTTCATTTCCCTACTTCCCTATCCCCTCTTTATGTTTTGCACTTGCACACCCTGAATTGTCTCACAACCTAGTAAGGATGTCTACCCTGTTTGTGGCTTCCTCCACCCCCCTTCGCCCCCATTGTTTTTTTATAGCACTTGTACAATGCGAATGTATCAAGACACTAGTAGGAACGTTACAGATTTTATTTTTTTCTCCCTTGTCCTGATGCGCTTTGAAACACCTTGTGTATAGGTGCATTACAAATAAATAAAATAAGAGTAAAGAATGTGCAGGCGAATCTGTAAACAAAAAGGTGGGAAGTGGATTAGTGGATGAAGAGGGCGTAGGAAAGTGAGCGGTGGTTTAATGTTGGCAACCTCCGTTCGGTTTTCACTGTGCGCTGAGCTTGGGTGTGCATTCGAAGCGGGTCCTCACGTGCTGTTGTTGCGATCTATGTGTTGATTCTTTGTTGCGGTGTGGTGAAGTCTGTGCGGTTTTCTGTGAGAGAGGTGGTTGTGTGGGGTTTTCTGTGAATTAAGTATGGAGACATTTGAGGTTTTGGTTAGTGGGTTCTATGTCTCATAATCCCTGTAGTTTAGTTTATGTATCAGGTTGTCATACTAGGTTGGTATATTCTTTCTCTTGGTTTACTGATTCTCTAGTTTCTGTGGCGATACCGTGGCTGGTTTCAGCAGATTAATTTGGCTTAGTACCTAGGTACGGTGAGCATTATCCCCTAGTTCGTTAGTGGTGTTATATTATCCTTAACCAGCTCCTTGCTATCTATTTACTGTCGGAGGTCGATTGGGTGTTATAATCTTCTCTTCCCTGATTGTCTAGTTTTAGGGCTGGGGGTTGAGGCAGGCCTCCATCTAAGTTTTTGACCTTAGTACACCCAGGGGGTGAGCATAATCCCTGCTTAGGTAGTGGAGTTATATTATAATTCCCTGCTCCTTGCCATCTATTGCTGTCGGTGGTCCATTGGTGCCTGTGCCTTTTATAACTTTGTGCCTTATATAACTATATAACTTTGGTTGTAGATCATTTTATTTTGGTATCACAGTACTATTGCTGTTTGGACTGCTTCTATGCTAGCTCACATCGCTCTTGAAACTTATAGCCTGCCCTCAGCTCAGGTTACCAAAAGAGGCAAAGGGGGTATATACTTGTCTGGCTGGGCCAGTTTCACCTTTATGATTGGGATCACTACTGGTTTAGTAGTAGTGTGGGGCTGAGAGGGAGTGTTATTCACTACTCATTTCTGCACTCCTGCAGAGCGCTCGCAAATTTGTCACACTAAGACAAAACCTCAACAGTAAAAATGTTTAACAAAGGTGGAAGAGACGTATGGAGAGGGATCGGTGTGAGTAATGGAACTAGACAGAAATTACAATTTGTTTATTTTACTTTCAGACACACTCTTTTAAAAATGCTGCAAAGTGGCAAAGATTCTTACTGAAATGGCTACCCACAGGTGTAAATCTCAAGGTTCATTTTGGGGACTAATTTACACATACATATTCACATCTAGCCTTCACGGTGCCATCCCGGATGACTTCAAGGTTCTAAATAAAATAGGATGTATGATGCTGATGTAAAGGCACAGGCAGTGCTCTTGGTATAAAAAGGATTCCAAAAAAGAATATTTCACTATAAAAGGGGAATACCATGTGAGCCATACAAAGATTAGTTTCGTAAAACAGCCAAAACATGAAACATTGCAATGAGACCTTTATTTTAATGATAATTAATGGTTTTTTAAAACAATGAAAATGCATTTTATTTACAGTGACATTGAAAAATTAAAACAGTTTACATTTATTAAGCTATTCATATTTGTATGCTCGTTTTGAATTAGCTTCTGTGAAGGACACACATAGTGCCCTGAAATAGAGTGGCTGAAAGCAAACATGGCGTAGACCGTATTACACCAGCAGTGGGTTTACAGACCCAATTAGGCATTAACTCTCAGAAGACTGCTTTGAAAAAACACTGGCAGGCACATCGAGTGCAGCATTTGATGCGTAGGTTCCATTAAAGTGAGCTGAAAGAGTTCCCATGAGGACGGGTTTTAGGCAGGGAGGGACAGGAACTGGGTGGGAATGGCCATAGGGATAAGCATGCCCATGGGCAGACAATGGGTGGATAGTAACCAAACGACATCTTCAAGCTTTGTGTCCCTCCGCATATGCCATTTCTCCCAATACCAATCCAAGGCAATAGTTTCAGCTTATAGGTGTGGCTCTGCCGCCTAATAGCCCAAACTAAAAATACTTGGAGATATACATATATACATACACAAACTACAACGCATAATCTGACAAAGCTATATAAAACTGTGAAACAAAAATTCAGGATTATTTTTCTGCAACATTCAGAATGGAAAAGGTGACACAATTAGTTTAAAAGTGAACGTAGTAAAAATGTATTTATATACGTCAATCTTTGACAATTATCCTTCTTAGCTTGCAAATATTAAAAAAGGGGTGCCCATGAGATGATAAAGTAGTAATTTCTCAAAGTAGCCATTAAGTTTCTATTGTTATATGAGTAAATCTGTGCAGAGCATGTTTATCATATAGTCTGACAACAGTTTAACACAAAATAGTTCATTTGTTTGTTATTCGATCATCTTAATGTATATTAATTCATCTCATCCGCACCCCCAACAGTACCTGACACACAGAGCAACCAACCAGGTTGCTCGCAACAAGTTGGATTCACCAATAATGGTCTGTGTTCCAAGCAAGCCGACTTACCTACCTCTTCATTGAACCGGCTTGTTTCCTGACCCACGCTTTAGGTCATCCCACCTTAAAACACTTATGACACCCACAATCCATCACCATCTGCAATGCTTCATGCTCCTGTACCTACTTCTGACATAAAAAGGACACCACAGAGAGATCCCCTTTCTATCTACTTGGTGGCCATCTTGATTGTTTTGGTTTGTTTTACTGGAAAGGACTGCATGTGGCCCGACGACGGCAGATGCACGAGGGGGGAACAGGTAAGCTGAAACAGGAGTTTGAGAACCCAGTCTGCAAAAGCAACCCCAAAGAAGGAGAGAGAGGAATATGTACATCTAAGTGGTGGAACCCACATGATTCCAAGAGAAGATTGTGACCCCAGAGGACACAGGCGAAGACTAAAGCAGACACTAAGCCACTGAGGAACAGAGAGAAGGACAAGTCAAATCCTTTTTCCCTCAAGAAGAGGGAGCAGTAAGTAAGGTGCAACCAATGCTGCCTTTTGGGAGAGTGAGCTAGTAGAGCAATGCCACATATGTGAGGGAACGTAAAGCTGGCGATATGATATTTCCTTTATGAAGAGTGGCAAATTGAAAACAGTTCATAGTCGGAGTCCCATACTGCTAGATGAGAGGCAGTAACAAAAGTAAAGCAATGCTTTGTCTCCAGCCCAGAACATCCAGACAACGCAAAGCATGCCCAGTACTCTGATAGAGCGGAAAGATCCAGTGCCGAAAGATCCAGTGCCTGAAGTTAAGACACTGTTTTGGAAAAAGGGAGGAAAACTGCAAAGTGACCCAAGAAAATAAATCCAAACTTGCATTCCAGTGAAGAGAAGGCCTCCATTCGTGAAAGATTAAAGTGCATTAGACGCTGCATTCTAGGAAACATGAAACTGTTATACCATCCACTGGTCACCTTACGCACACGAATATCCGTGCAGCCACTAAGCACTCCATCTCAGGTCCTGATCTGCCTTCCCCTTCTGACCTCATGTCCTCACTCCCTCAAGCAGCACGGCAGCGGCGCACACAAGGGCATCTAACGCGCTATGGTCATATTCACCCATTGCAACGTTGGCAGCTGCCCTGGCGTCTTGGAGACAGTCGACGGAGACGCCGGCTTTTTCCTTTGCTTCGTCACGCCCTCAGGAAGACCCGGCAGTGTTTTGAAAACTTGGGTCATGCGATATGGAAACGTGCTACATCATCGGTCACGTGATGGGTCATGTGACATTCCTAGGCCCCTTTAAAACCGGTGAGGGAATGCTCATTCAGTGCTTCACAGCTGACTCAATCAGGCACTGTTCAGCGTCTTCTTGTCTCCACATCTTGAATCTGGACTACGGACTGTTCTTGGATTCCTCTGTCAAGCCATTGGATACTGTTTTACTCTGCTGTTTCAGGACCTTTGAACTGTGTTTTTGGATTCCTTTGGATTACCCCTGGTTTCGACGAACTTGGCTGGCTTTTGACCTTGGAACTCTTAACGGACTGTTTTCAGATTTCCTCTTCCGTTACCTTTTTGGAGTCCCCTTCCATACAGGTCTTATAGTGCCTATGTCTACAACAATCTACGTCTACCCTCTGCCGCTTGCTACACTCTGCAGTCACACGACCTCCATTCTCATCTGTGCTCCTCCCGTCCCCAGACCCTTGTTAAGCCCCTTGGTATTTGTTACCTTGCTATTCCGTGTATTGTTTGCCATTGTACTGACCCATTGCTTGCTTTACAGCGGGGGTCACCGGTGTTCCTGGCGTTCTTCGGCACTCAAGAAACCTGTGGCCTCAAGGATCGCTCAGGAAGTTATTTGTATCTTTCTGAGTGGAACTTGTGGACAGAGGCCCCATAATCTTCACGACCATCAAGTCATAACAGAAACTCAGAGAGAAACGTACATGCTCTGATGGAGTAAGATTCAAATCTGTTACAAGTCGTAGTCAGGTGGAGGGCAAAGATGGAGACAAACAAGAGGAAGTAGTAGATTAGGGTATTGTTGAGCCAATGTATTTAAATGCTCAACCCGAAAACGCAATGCACTATGTGCCTCTTGGAATTCATACGGCCCATCACATATGCTGCAAAGGTGCTTTCTGGCTCATTCGCTCAGATTTTTAGATCATGGAGTAATGGGATGCCATTGCTAAGTTTGGGGATTTCATTTATGGGATGGCAATGGGAAAAACGAGAGTAATGGCAGATTCTCACAAAAAATGGTGTTTGTGTGTTCAACGCTAAAGGGCAGTTCTGCTAAATTAGGACTATTAGGGCAATAAGCATGCTGGCCGGGTCCATTCCTAAGAACTAATACATCAACTATGACAGGGTTCTTCATTAGAGTTCATGATCAAAGGTTCACTAAGACCTTCACCCTTCCGAGGGAGATAAGAGTACAATTGAGATGAGATACAATAAACATGTGGTATTCAGCACCAAAACACCAGAGGATGAACACGCATTTTACTTTACACATATACAAATTGTTGTGCTTTGCTTACTGCAAATATAAAACGAATGCTTTTTGTGTTTGAATGGGAATCTTGGTTGTTTTTATGACTAGCCCTACGTGTATTCCACAAGTTAAAATGTGAACAGGCGTAAGGGTACCAATGGAGAGGGTCGGGGGGCTGTTCAACAATGCCATGAGAGAGTTTGCCCTTGATGGGTAGGGTGTTGGGGGTTATTTAGTCCTTCTGGAATGCAGGCAGCAGAGGCAGCAGCATAAACCAACAGCTCCTGGCCCTCTCCTTTATGAAGATTATTGAAGATAATTAACTCCAAAAAGAAAATTCAAACTGCTGATTACCCTGTGCCAAAAAAGACCAAATCAGCTACTGACATGGCAGAAGTACCAAGTACACAGGATATCTACTCTCTACTTCTGAAGGTAGCGCAAGACTTGGGTAAAGTCGCTCAGGATGTGACTGATGTTAAATCCTCTATGGAAGACTTATCTATGAAGGTGGCTCAGATTGACAGCCATGTTTCAGTTTTAGAAAATAGTAATGCCTCCATGTCATCAGAAATTTTGGGGAGCTTCAGAGCCTACAAGAATTTGAACGATGACTTCCATAAAGGGAAAGCTAAAACATTGGAGCTGGATATGAAGATTAGGTCCAAGAACATACGCATCATTGGTTTGGAAGAAGGAGAAAATGAGGATTTGCTCCAAAAAGTGCTGGATGTTTTGAAGAGTTCAGTCAAATGCGGACAGCTTACATTGATGGACATTAACAATGCATTCAGAATTGGCAAGAAGATGGACCTTAGGGGTAAAGCTAGGCAAGTCCTGATCTGCTTTATGTGCACCAGGATGAAGGAAGAAGTTCTAAGGGCAGCAAGACAACTTGAAAATATACATTATAAAAAGCAACAGATATATACATACCCAGACTATCCAAAGGAGGGTGTAGAGATCAGGAAGTCCGTTAAGGAGCCAAAGGATCTGGCAAGGTCTTTGGGGTGAAAGCAATCCTCAACAGGGCTAACTGGCTTACATTGGTGTTTCCTTAGGGAGAGAAAATCACCACAGACCCTAATGAGGCCCTTAAATGGTTAAAGGCTCTGGAAAAAAATCAATATGGGATGATGGACAATTAATATGCTGTAGGATGTCATTTCTGTGTGTGTTACCATAGCTGCACTAGATGGTATTTTTACAATTTTAGTTTTTTCCTTGAACATTTTTTAATATATTGTTTAATTAACATCGAGTTTGCTTGCTGAAAATGGCGCCGATTGAATCTTCAGTTGAACGCTCAGTATTTAAACGATACATTCTCACCGTCGTATTCCGAGCTGTGCAGCGCATTTGCAGAGAGTTTAGAGGAAAGAACCCACACTTCAGTCTTTGGGTCATGTGCCCGGTCAGCTGACTGGAGGCAGGAAGTGCGAGGGGAAGTAACACCACGTATCATGGTGCGGAGCTAGGAGCTGCTGTTGGACTGATGCGGGATATCCCAGGTGAGATCGGATCGCTGTGTTTGTTGCCATCTGGGTGGATTATGGGCTCCTGCTGTTCGCTTGCAGCGGGTGTCATGCTTTCTGCCTGCTACGGACTACAGCTCGTAATCTGGAAGACTTGGTCGAGGGGATGCATGTACAGCACTTCATGGAAGCACACCTCACTTTGAGTGACTCTGACACTGCATAAGAGTGCCTCATATGTGTGTTATACAGCAACATCTACTTTGGAATTGTGGGTAATTGTCTCTGGATGCGTGGCGCTCATGTGTCATAACTGTCGTTTGGTGGTTGGAGCTTTATTTTCTGCTGTGCATGTCCACTGCATTTAACACTTCGACCAACGTTACTGTTCCATTCCAGTCATAGCATGACCCCATATGTCGGAGGGGAGTTCTGGCCACAATCACAGACCGCATTTTTGCTACATGATGTGGCTTTGGGCATTTCAATAAAGTTATGCCACAAGGACATGATGTACCCTGTAGGCTGCAATGTTTAGTCACTGCCTATTCACCGATGTGCTGGACTAGGCCATGTGATGCATTGGCCACTTCTGCACACACATGTTGGCCTGCCCAATCACTATGTCCCTGGAAGCTGTCTGTGAGTTGGAGATACATGTCCATTTGGAAGAGGTCAGTCTTCAACAGGATTATTAGGGTCTGTGGGTCAACAAAGTGGTCAGCTGCTTCACTCGGCTGATGTCTTCCGCGGCTTCCTCTCCCTGGCGCCTTTGTGGTATTGTGGCGGCGCTGCCCTTCATCGTGTTATGTTGGCGCAGTGTCTGTTCGCTGTACTGCTGATGGGAGGATCCTCGCCAAGGCTTCCCTCTGTCTCCGCCTCACATCGGGGCAGCCTCTCGTAGTCCCCGCAATTTGCTGGTGAAGCTTGACTGTTGTGCCCCAGCTAGTCTACTCATGTCGGCTGGGCAATTGCAATACGTGGCCCTTTCGGGTTAAAACACGGCTCCTGGAGATGTGTTGTGCTCAATGCATACTGAATCGTGATATTCGACGAGATGACACTACCTTTAAGGCCTGCATGGGGTCATTTCCCCATCTCTATGCTCCTTGGTATTTTGTGAAGGTTGTGATGTGGTGGCAACAATGGGGCACTTCCATACCTTCTGTATCTGGCTCTTCCTCTCGCTTTGATAAAGCTGCTCAACCTGTCATGTTTGCCTGCTCCTTCCGACCCCCTGGTATGAGTTTGCTGCCAGTTTCGGCTGTTCATGAGGGGTCTGGCATGCATTATTTGATCTGCTGCAGTCTGGTATACATGAATGGAAGGTTAAAACCGTTGATGGTTCGTGTACTTCATGCAGGCACATTTGTACTCATGGAGAATTATAAGGCCACTGCCATACGTGTGTAGCTAATCATGCAGCTCCTGATGTATCCATTCAGCCAGCAATGGACCACACTGGTCGCGTGCATGTGGTTCTTGCTCTCTACTGCAGACTTCGTAAGGGATTGGAACTCAGCCTCTGATCGAAACAATTGAAATGGGTGCATCGCCTTAGTGTGGCATGGACATGTTCAGAACATTGGTTTGGGCTGGACATGGGGTTTTCAGTGTACAATATCCTTCTTGCAAGGTGGTTGCATTACTTGGTAATTCGAATCGCAATGGTGGGATGGAATGGTGCTGGTTTTCTGCTTTCAGATAACACATCAGTTTGGATGATTCGTGCCAACGGCGTATCAAATCTGCTTTGGTTTGTTCATTGTACATGAGGCTTCATTTTGTTCATGTTGATAGCTTATGCAGGCTGACTTTGTTTCATTACTTTGGGCTGCCTGGCAATTTTCTCCTTGGAGTTATTTATGTACACCGTGCCTCATATATTTTTGATGCTTATTGTGTTGTCATCTCAATGTCTGTTGTGGTTTTTGGGAGTCCAGGGTTGGGTGATGTAGTCTTGCATTTTATGCCAGGGTTACAGATATATGACGGATGTGTGTAGAAGTTGATATGGGGGGAAATGTTGGGTATACTGGAGCTGGGGATTGCACTTTTGGCAGGTAGAATTTGGACAGCGTAGAAGGGTAATAGACAGAGGTTTACACTATGTGTCAATTGTTAATATTTAGGGGGACACAATGGGTGAGCACATATTTTCTGACCAGTGTATTTTTGTTTATGCTTGTTTGCAGTTTGATTCTTGGATATGAACTTCAGAGGATAAGTACGTCCTGTGGGGAGGATAGTCTCGTATATGTAAGGCTTGTAATATGGCGGTGGAATTGGGAAATATGTATTGCTTTTTCCCTCATTTATCTCTACTGGCAAATTGTTCTAGTTGATGTATTGATGGTTTGACTCATATTTGTATCTGCTTCTACTGTTATTGTATTGTTGTTATAATGTACAGCGCTTTGGCGTAAAGCGATATATAAATAAAATAAACATAAACATATTGTATTGGATTTAATGCGGTGTGGTTGTGGTGGATATAGAGTTTTGGATGACATATTACCAGGATGTTATTTAGTGGGTTGCTCTTTTGGTGTTAGGGGACTTATTGGGGAGTTCAAGTTATTTGGGAGAGGAGTACAGGTTGTTGGATTTCTTGGAATGTGTTTTAGAATGTTTTCTTATACGCTGTTCTTGGTGTTTTGCATCTGTTACAGAAGGGGGGAATGTGGGTTTTCGTTTGGGGTCACAAATGCACATCAGGGTCTATTGAATAGGTCTTTTTTTAATTGGGTTGGGGTGGATATTCTGTATGTGAAAATGGGTGATCAATTAGGAGTTATCTTGTGGAATGTGAATGGTCTGAACAATGTACACAAAAAACGGAAAGTATTTTCTTATTTGAATGATTTAAAAGGGGATGTCTATTTTCTCCAGGAGAGACACCTTTTGGAAAAGGATTTGAATGGTTTAAAAAAGGTTGGGTTGGGAGAGTATATGGTTCATTCTTTGAATCAAGGTCAGAGGTGTGGTATTCTGATCAGGAAACATGCACCGATCAAGGTTGTCAAAGAAATATGTGACAAGGAGCGTAGAATGGTTGCTATCTTAACAAATATTCAAGGCAAGGATGTGACATTTTGTCATATTTACGCACAGACGTCAGATGGTACCTTTTTCAGAAAGGTGTCTCAAACGATCCAAGGTCTAAAGTCCAGTACCATAATCTTGGGTGGGGACTTCAATACAGTTATTGATTCTGCTTTGGATAGGAGTAATACTAGACACTGCAGGAGGATAGACATACAGTCTCGGGCATTAAAGGAACTGATGGAGGAACACAATCTGAAAGACTGTTGGAGGATTGAAAATCCTTCAATGAGGGAATATAGTTTTTATTCTGGTGCACATGCTACATATTCCAGAATTGATATGGTATTGCTGGCAGGGGAAATGTTGCAAAACTACAAAACAAGTAGTATTGGTAGTATTGTACTGACTGCCCACGCTCATGTTTCAGTGGATTTGAAGTGGAGTTACACTATGTGTAGACAAAAATCTTGGAGGCTAAATACCATCTTGTTGGACAAACTAGCAGAGATGGACAAAATTGCAACTGAAATAGACTTTTTTGTAGAGGAGAATTGTAATGGTGAAGTTGGATCTGACATGGTTTGGGAAGCATTTAAGTGCACTGTTCGAGGTAGGTTTATTAGTCTGGCGAGTGGGTTGAGAAAACAATTGGGACAATTCACAGAAAGTACTGGAATTGAAGATTAAAGAAATGCCAGGGGTTTTGATGGTGGATCCTATGAGAGTGGAATTGCTTCTGGAATTAAACAGGTTGAAAAGAGAGCTGAAGACGTTAATATCTAATCGGGTGTATAAGAAGTATTTCCATCAAAAATGCTCTTATTTTGAACATGGGGAGAAATGTGATCGCTGGTTAGCGTATAGATTGAGGCTGAGAGAGTCTGAGCGCTCGATCACGTCTATTGCAGACTCTAATGGTCAGATCACATTCACTCCAGAGGGTATAAATGATGTTTTCAGAAAGTTTTATGAGGAATTGTATAAAAATTAACCCCATATTGGTGCGGCGAATGGAGACTTTCTGGAGGAGATTCAGGTCCCAGTAATTTTGGACAAAAAGGCTACTTTACTGGAGGAAACTATCACGGTGGATGAGGTCAAATTAGCAATTTCAAAATTGAACGCTGGTAGGTCTCTGGGGCCAGATGGATTGCCAGTGGAATTCTATAAGTGGTTGCCTCACTCAGCATTGACATTATTGACAGATATGTATAAGACCTCCAAGGCTAAAGGAATACTTCCGGACACGACTAGACATGCAACTATTTCAGTCTTCCTAAAGAAAAACCAGGATGAATCACTGGTGTCCAACTATAGACCGATTAGTTTGATCAATGTGGACAATAAGATTCTGGCCAAGATTCTTGCACTGAGAATGAAAAATCTTCTACCAAAGCTGATAGCTCAGAATCAAACTGGTTTTGTTAAAGGTAGGATGACGTCCAGTAACATGCGGAAACTGCTATGCACTATCACAAAGGCATCAGAGATGTCAGAAGACTCAGCTGTCCTATCACGGGATGCCGAAAAGGCATTCGATGGAGTTAACTGGCAATTTCTGTTGAAAGTGCTGGAAAGGATGGGTTTCGGGATTCAGTTTTGTTCCTGGATTAAACTGCTATATACCAGGCCAACGGCTGATGTTAAAACGAATGGTCAGCGGTCAAAACCATTTGAATTAGAACGCGGCACGAGACAAGGTTGGCCGTTGTTATTCGTACTTGGTATTGAACCTTTGGCTGTAACATTAAGAAATGAGGAAGGCTTACAGGGCATTAGATGCTGGGAGATGCTACAAAAAAAATTCAGTTGTACGCTGATGACTTGTTATCAGTTCTCAAGAACCTTGGTGAGTCTGTGCCTGTTCTCATGGACATCCTAGAAGCCTTTCACCAGTGGTCTGGATTCAAGATAAATTGGGCAAAATCAGAGGTTCTACCGTTGGTCCCGTTGTGTGATAGACAACTTATTACACGGTTGGGCTTTAAATGGTGCGCTGATAAACTGTTATACTTGGGGGTATGGATTTTGCCAAATGTTACTTATTTTGTGAGAGAAAATATGAATATGGTGTGCAATGCTTTCAAATCTGATTTGGAAAGATGGTGCTTGTAGCACCTTTCCCTTTGGGCGAAGGTGAATGCTTTGAAAATGGTGTTGACTCCTAGAGTAAACTTTGTACTGAGGATGATCCCATTAGATATTGAGAAACATTTTTGGCGAGAGTTGGATAGACTCATGCAGGACTTCTTGTGGGATCATAAGCCACCTTGTTTGAAGACTAGCAAATTGCAATTGCCTTTGTCTAAGGGTGGGCTGGGGGGTCCCTAATTTCAAAGCATAACATCTGGCTTTTATGTCACGAAATGTATTTGCCTTTCTCGAATAAGAACATGATGATTGGATATGTGCAGAGTCTAGCCATTTAGGCCCATTATCGCCTGGGGCTATGTTGACCAGTAAGCCACATCGAACAAAGATGGAGGGGGGCGTGGCCTGCACGCATGGAGTGAAGTCAGCAACCCGCCGTGCTCCTGCCCATGATCCTACAACGGCCGATATAACGGCGTCTGAACTAAAAGATCCGAGACACAAATCAACGTGCTCGAAGGAGAACCCTTTTGCCGCACTTGACCGTGTCGCTGGAAAAAATCGGCACCAACAACGCAGTGAACGGAGCATCGGAAAAGGCACCCCGGTGGCACCCAAGATGGCGGCCTCCAGCACGGAGGCTGACGGAGTGCCGCGACAGTGAGACGGACTAGAGTGCCGGCGAGCTTGCTGGATGAGGCTGATGTCTCGGGCCCATCTGCGAGCAGCCGAAACGAAGCACGACTAACACCGGCACGAGCGTTGTGGCCTCGGTGCATTCACGGCGTACTGAACGCGAGAGGAGATCCTAGTTGGCGGATGAGCACAGGAGGTAACGGGGAATCCCAGCGGTGCACTGAAGCAGGAACCGTTCGGTGCCCGCTCCTGCCGGCACCCGTTAAGAGGATCGCCGAATCGTCTGGTCGGGAGACCGCGAGTGCTATCAACGGATAACTCCTCGCAACACGGTCCCATCGGTTGGAGGCGGAAGGTGAACCCGATTGCTGGAAACAACTGAGGCACGCTGGGAATAGTCCCATACACGCACCTGGTTATCTTAACCGGTAGAAGGAACCACAAAGCACCCACAATACGGAGGATCCACAGAAGGTAATTCTATGCCTGAAATTTGGCGGGCTAAGTAATACGCCAGGCGAGCCTCTGGACTAGGCGGCTGGGACCGGACGCACCACCACCATCCGGGAACCCACAACAGTCTGTTGCACTGCTCCCTACTAACCCAAATACCACCCCACAGTGCCACAGATCTTACCGGGGCAAAAGACACCGCTAACCAGACGGGACCGCCGGAGGCATCTAACGGTTGGAGAGAATTGAATACTCACACGTGTGCCCAAAAGGTAGAGCTCCCACCCCGCCTGCCGGAGGTACAAAACGCGAAGACTGGAGGCCAAACACAGCCCATAAAGCCCGGCGGGTCAGATACTGGATCCGCACTGGACCTGTAACCATATTCCGCCTGAATAAGGGCCACCCGAAACAAACCTTTGGTCACAGGCTAAAGCTCATATCGTAGAATACAAGTCTGGATACCCCAAACCGGGCCATGTCACCTCCAAAGAACAGATCAAAAACTGCAACGATGGACGCCTTCACAACGACTTTGCAAAGGCAGCAACCAACGCAGGAGATCAATCCCCCGACTGAGACACCCACTCTGGTGGCGGACCCCCGAGACACTCAAATCCTGCAGGCTATTGCGGCCCTACGAACTTCCATGGAAGATAAGATAGGAGAAATCAGGTCAGACATTCAACTAATGAGGCAAGACGCCCGCAACCTGACGGAAAGGGTGACCAAAACTGAAGCCTCCCTACAAGAAACCAGTGAGGACACATGTGAACTGAAGGCAAAAGTCCAAGAGCTGGAATCAATAGTGGCTAGACTGGAATCTCGCTCCGAGGACGCGGAGGGACGTGCCCGCCGCAACAATGTTCGAATTCTTGGGATTCCGGAAGACACGGAGGGCCTGAACCCCACTGAGTTCATCGAATCGCTGCTACTTCAGGAAATTGGAGCAGGCAATCTCACCCAGGGATTCTCTGTGGAGCGTGCCCACAGGTCTCTCCAGAAAAGGCCGCCACCTGGTTCATACCCACGCCCAATAATAGCTAAAATCTTAAACTTCCGAGATAGAGAGGTAATATTGCGGTTCTCAAGAGAAGGCGGAGAGATCAGAAGGAACGATTCTCTAATAGTCATATACCCTGATTACACCCCCACGGTGCAAAGAGCGCGGAACTCCTTCGTACCGATAAAAGCTAAACTACGGGAACTCAATCTGAAGTATATGCTGCTGTACCCAGCCAGACTCAAAATACTGTACAAAGGGAAGGCAATCTTCCTTGAAACTCCGGCGGCTGCAAATATGTGGCTTGAACACAACAACCTCGCCGATGACACGGAAAAACTCGAAAAAGGAAACAAGCGATAAAGCAACGATTGAAACTGCCTGAGAAAAGGATCACGACACTAAGCAATCACGACATTGTCTGCGGAGCCTGAATTAACGCTGCAACTAACAGAAGTCTTAATTGGGCAGGAGCACGAGGGCCCAAGTGCAGGAACACCAGCGACCCGCCCCACCCAATACAGTGTTGGCCGAATGCCTACACACCACCCGTACCGAAAGGCCTGGAGAGGCCCCGGAGGCTCGGGAGCCCCCGAGCGTTGTGAGTTTGAAACAACTGCTGGGGGCAGTTACTTGTTGTTCCCTTTGGTTAACACATCCTTCGAGATGAAAGTTGAGAAAGTTGGTAAGTCTCCGAACGTCAATATAAGGATAAGGGATGAGAGGGTGGAAATAGTGGACTTGATGGGTTTGAACCTACAGCTAAAGGAACTTTGTGGGGGCTCAGCCAAGTTAACAGATGGCCCCTATGAGAGGTGGATTGACCCCGGACCCCTTCTGAAACCATTATGGCTGGTCAATTCAGGATAATGACATGGAATGTGCGGGGCCTGGGTACCTATCTCCGCAGAAATAGGATTAAATCCTACCTGCATAGGAAAAAAGTAGATATAGCTCTGCTACAAGAGACGCACTGCACTGCCGAGTCAGAGGCGAAGATCAGGGAACACTGGGTGGGACAGGGCTTTGGGGCCTCCTACTCCAGATTTGCAAGAGGGGTTTACACCTGGATCAACCCCCAGGTACCGTTCCGACTCACCAAGATGGAAAAAGACCCAGAAGGCAGATATGTGGTAATATGGGGGACCTTTGAGCAGATGGAAGTATGTATTGTGAATTCGTACTTCCCCAATCACAATATCCCAACACACTTGAGGGAGCTGAGTACTAAAATGCTACAATATAGGAATGGCTTCTGTATATGGGGGGGTGATTTCAATTGCGTCCATAACCCAACGCTGGATAGGTCCTGGCCTCCAACAAGGGGGCCCTCCACTGCCACCACGTCCCTGAAAGCTATGACCGATGAACTAGATCTGGCAGATGTTTGGCGGGAAATACACCCAGAGGAAAGAGGTTATTCGTACTTCTCGTCTCCACATGCCCTTCACACTAGATTAGATTATTTCTTTGTGGGTAGAGAGCACTTACCTCAGATAGGGGATGCACAATATCTGGGAAGAACCATTTCAGACCATTCTCCACTCCTAATGGAATGGAATCACACTGGCCCAAAACCTCCCATCCCCATGTGGAGAATGCCGGTGGAAGCCCTGAAAGACCCGGCATTTAAAGAGGAGCTACATGAGTCCATAGACAATTTCATATCAGAAAATACTGGGAGCGTAGACCACGTCAGTACTCTATGGGATGCCCTAAAAGTAGTAACGCGAGGAGAAGTCATTGCTAAGGCGGGTGGCATCAGGAAACTATTGCGCAGCGAATTAAGCAGGAAGGAACGGGAAATTGTGAAACTGGAAGCTGCCCCCATAGACACCCCGAAGAGGGAAGAAGAACTTAGTACGCTTAGAGAGGATTGCGCTGAAGCATGGAGCAGATTAGCTAGATTTGACTTTGTCGCTAGAACAAACAAAGCACACGCAGAAGCAGACAAACCTGGCCGGTTACTAGCTTGGCTCTGCAAGAAAGAACACCCCAGACACATAACCACCACACTACGGGATGAATTTGATGAAACTCACAACACTCAACAGGGTGTTAATGATACTTTTACGAGTTTCTACATGCAATTATACTCTCACACTGATCGAGTCCCCCAAGACCAAATACTAGATACTCTTGATGAGATTGGCCTGCCTAAACTAACTCCCACACAAACTGAGACCTTAGACATGGACATCACACCCGAGGACATAACTGAGGCAATTAGATCCCTGGCTACATGTAAAGCCCCGGGCAGCGATGGGCTGCCTCCGGAATTTTACAAGGCATATGAACCCTCCTTAACACCGCTATTACATGAAGTCTTCTTGGAATCTTATGAAAGGGGGACCCTACCGGATAGCATGAGGGAAACTCTGGTCGTCCCAATGCTCAAGCCTAATAAACCCGCAGATAGATGCGACTCTTACCGCCCCCTTGCCATGCTTAATTATGACGTTAAAATACTTACATCAATTCTAGCTAAGAGGCTATCCAGAGTAATTGGAGACATAATACATACGGACCAGAACGGCTTTGTGCCTGGTCGTAACACGACCATGAATCTGCGCAGGCTCCAGCACATAATAGCTCAAACCGATACAAGCCAGGAATGCTATGCACTACTGTCCTTAGACGCCATTAAGGCATTCGATTCTATTTATTGGGAGTGGCTGGTGGCAGTTCTGGAGGGATTTGGCTTTGGCCAGGGGTTCATTAGGTGGATTAAGATCCTTTATAATAAACCAAGAGCACGACTAAAATCTGGGAGATATGTGTCAGAGGCCTGGGACATCTGTAGGGGAACTAGGCAAGGCTGCCCTCTCTCACCCATGCTTTACATCTTAGGTCTGGAGCCCATAGCTATTTACTTTAGAAAGCAGTTTTTTGACGCGGGCATAAGGATAGGCGGGGTAGACCACATTGTTTCTTTATATGCCGATGATGTGCTTATATATGTCAACAACCCTCTTCTTAATGTGCCAACAATGCTGGAAGTCCTTGACAATTATGCGAAGGTCTCGGGCATACAATTCAGCAAAACCAAGTCCTGCTTGTTTCCGCTAGCGGGACTAAAGGGTCGGCCTGCTGAAGAACTTCCTTCGGTGGGCATAAATTGGCAAACCACTTCATTCCGTTACCTTGGGATCCAGATAATGCACACCCCAGAGCTAATGCATGAATGTAACACGAGGGCTGCACTCCCGGGACTGCGTAAATCCATGGGATTCTGGGCTAAGCTACCTCTATCAATGATGGGTAGGGCCTCCATAGTTAAAATGATTGTTCTTCCCAGATTCTTATACGGGTTCCAAAATGTGCACTTCTACATCACTAAACCCTTCTTTCTATTACTTGATGCAATAATCCGGGACTTTTTATGGGGAAGTGGTAGACACCGAGTTGCCCTATCCACATTGGTTCTACCATACAAACAAGGTGGAATTCAACTACCGAATCTAGAGAAATATTACCTTGCTGCCCAGCTGGGCTTTGTAACTAAATGGCTAGCAGACGAGATCACGTCTGAAACTCCCCTGCTACAGGACATGATATCTCCGGTAAGACTGAAAGAACTGATTTGGGCCCCCCAAAACCTGCTACGCAATGCACCCTTTTTGGTGACCCTGGGTAGAAAAATTTGGCATAGAACCAAGTCGGTCAGGCAACTAAAACAGCCATACTCTCCGGAAATGCCAATAATATCGGGGCAGGGCAAGGCCGACACCGATCTGCATAATATCAGACTCTGGGAAAGGAAAGGGGTATACACTTGGGGAGATCTATATGCTGAGGGGACCTTCCGGGAATTCCCCATGTTGCAAGCGGAGGATGGTATCCCCTCTGGCCAATACCTTTGGTACCAGAAGATTCGAAAAATAGCACGAATAGAATGGGCAACCTGGCCAGAGGAACCGGAAATGGACCCCTTCATAACACTACTATATAATCTCGGAGAAGGCGGGAGGGTGGTGTCCCAAATATACGGTCACCTAATCGACACTCCTAACCCCCGGAGTGCAGTACTTAGGTCTAAGTGGGAAACGGACATGGGACTGGAGATGTCAGATAAGGAGTGGGATAGAGCACTGGCGTTCCCTAGGGAGGTCTCTAGAAACCACAGATTTCGACTGATCCAGATAAATGTATTATACCGCACCTACCTTACCCCAAGCAAATTGGCTATATTCAACAATTCTACACAACCGAACTGCACCTGGTGCGGGACGGATAATGCAAACCTGATCCATATGCTCTGGAACTGCACCAAAACTCAGACCCTCTGGTCCAAAATAAAGCAAACGTGTGAAAAGGCGGGTCTGACCAGGTACACATGGACTCCGCATGAATGCCTTTTGGGAACCTACCCCAGACTAGCTAAATTCAAGCACTCAGTTAAACTGATGGACTTAGTGTGCATATTGGCTAAAAGAACTATGGCCATGTCATGGAAAAAGCCCACAGGTCCGATCTTCACGGTATGGCATAAAGAACTTGAGAAATGGGCGAACGCCGAAACAAGGGCCTGGGAGGATAGTGTAGCCAGATCTTCCGAAGACTCGAGCATGGCACTAGCTGCATGGAAAGACACCATGGTAAAACTGTTCCACTCTCCAGACGACAAACCCCCCTGAATAACTCGCCAGGACGAATCGCTGATCCATGCAGCCAACTAAGTCACTTGGAACTAAACCATCATGGCCCAAGAAGGCTCCTGAACTGGTTTTGCCCCCCCCCCATAACCCAAACATCCACCCTGTCGGAGACCAGTAAAACATTGTTCAAGACGACTCAGGAGACGGTTAATGTTAATTTGTTGTTTGTAGTTACTGTTTAATATGCTGCTGAACTATGTGGAAATTTGCTCATTTGATATTGACAGATGCACCCGCTGATGGTGTTGTTTTGTAACCCTAACTAAATGCCAATAAACAAATTTCAAAATAAAAAAATCGAACAAAGATGGAAGACCCACTGAATAGGAGCTTGCAGAACTCATCGGTTGCCTTGAATGAGTGTTTGGGTTTCAATGCATTAAAAGATCTGAGTGCTTCAATCTGGCTAAATCCAAGTATTACACATGATGGGAAAATTTTGTTTTGGCATGAATGGTACCTGGCTGGGGTGCGTTGGATTGGAGATCTATTCAATGGTTTGAACTGGATGTTGGCTAGAGAGCCCCGGCTGAGGTTTGAAATCCCCAATTTTTGTTTGGCAGACTATCGGAAGATCAGGAGGGCAGTGGGGGATGTGGATATGGAAAGGAGGATCAATATAGACATGCTTGGTTGGGAGCCTGGGGTGAGTGGATGTGGCCTGGTGAGCTATGTTTATAGACTGATTGTGTTGAACTATAAGGCTAATGATGCTTTGAGATTGGATTGGAATCGGAGAATTGGTGAAGATATTGTGGAGGATGATTGTATGCGTATCAGTGAGAATGTGAAATTGTGCTCTTTGAGTCTTGTTGATAGGTCGCGTCAAATTAAGATATTGAATAGAACGTACTGGACACCTGAGAGAATGATGAAAAGGGGAATGTGTGATAGCTCTGAATGTAGGGCGTGCCTGCATGAGGTGGGCACCTTGGAGCATATGTTGTGGGAATGCTCAAGGATGAGGGGTTTGTGGTTCGAATTTGACCAGATCTGTGAAAAGATTCTTGATGAGAAGGTTCATTTGGATTTTAAGACCATGGTGCTAGGTAGTGATGATATGTTGGATGGACTGCATACATCTCAGACAAAATGGATCTATCGCGGTGCAATGGTGGGGAAGAAACTGATTTTGAGACATTGGAAATCGTCTACCCTTATTACTATTGAGGAGTGGGTTTGCGGAGATGCATTCCCTAGCGGATATGGAAAGAGTGTTGTATCAGAGAGAGAAGAAAAATGCATTATTTCATAAGATTTGGGGCAAATTTCTATTTTATTAGACCCGTTTATTGATTGTACTGTGACTCCTGGGGGGAGGGGGTTGATCCTGTATATAGTTTGTTGATTTTGATGTCATGAATGCATGTCGTTTTCAAATTGTTCATGTGTTACTATGATGCGAGTTATTTTTTTGAAAATAAATTTAAAAAAAAAAGAAATCACTGTGGTGAAACTTGCGCATGTCCGAGCGCTTTGTGTAACATGAGGTTCAAACTGTATTGCCCAGCAGGTGATCGGGACGCTCTCAGCATCATGCCAGGTCGTGACGTCATTGTGGGACGCTCCAGCCCTCCGCCCAATGCAGAAGTAAATGCAGGCACCCACAGGATCCGGTGCTTCTCAACAAATTCCTGGTGAGTTGCAGCAGCGTTTCTAGTGGGATTTGGGTTTCTAAATCTCAAAATTATGTTTTCTTGGTGGTCTGATTTTGTGTTACACAGCCCCTTGCCATTCGGACCAGGATTCTTGCTTCCTGACCTTTTCTGGGACAGATTGTTTGGCATCTGGACATTCTAACTTGCTGAATGAATTTCCTGGATCATTTCCCCCTTGGACTGACTGCGGTACAGACGACTTCTCCTTAACCTCTCCCAGTTCTGTCATCATGCCATTGTGTGGGCCCTCCTCATTACCCTTACTCCTCCTGACTACAATCCAGATTCCTCCTCAGGCCAATGTAGGATTTCCTAGGTTTACCATTTGTGCCACTTAATATCAGGTATGAAGGCTTACTGAACGATGGGTGTATTTGTAGAAGTGCACTTGACAATGCCTACCTGTTATTGGTTGTAGTCTTAGGAGTGAGGCTGGCTGCATTCCTTCAACTAATCCGATAACTCCCAGGTGCCTACATCCGTAAAGGTTGCCATGAGGGTGGGAAGGACTTCAGACTTTGCCTGAAACTGTGAGGTTCTTTATGATGTACACTGCACAGCCGATCTGGCAGAGTCTGGCAGGTGGTGGGGTTGTTCACTTTTAAATGAATTATGCTACACCAACAGAAAGTCAACATTATCACGTAGCCTAGGGAGATGAAAGGTGATGACCAGAGTATTTTATATTCATCATAGGTTCTGGATGATGGCAAGGGGCAAGAGGGCTGCAACACTAAGAACAAGGAAAGTTATGTTCTTTATAGGATAGAATAAATAAATATTGCATTGTTACAGAGTTACCTTCATCAAAAGCTTATCATGGCCAGCCTAACATTCACTATGCACTCCGAGAAACCGAGGACGTCCTCACTTCCTTCTCCTGACATCCCCTGGTCAGGTGGCCAGGGAAAGGACATTGCTTTTGATCCAGACTCTGGGCGTGGATGTGCAAAGGAGGATCACCTGGGTGGAGGAGATTTGGGCAGTGGAAAGAGGTTGTCCTTAGGTGAGGCATGGTATCCCCACACCCATTTCACAAGTAACCTTCAGTCCAAGAAGCCTTTATAGGTAAACCCCCTCCTTTTCTTCTTTTCAAAATGAGCCTCGGAAATAAGTATAGAGGGACAAAGAAGAGGTCAATTAGGATGACACTTCCTTATATGGGCAGGTTAAACCTACATCAACCTCCTCTTGTTAATACAGACAAATGTCAGAGCCGTAACAAGGTAGGGAAGAAACAACTAGGAATTATGCTCCCTTCCATTCAGTCTTCTCCTCTTTCATACACACAAACTGTCCCACATTTATATTCCTTTAAGACTGGGATGAGGAGGAGGCAACTAGGAGTTATGCACACTTCCATTCATGCACACCACTTTGGTACTGAGATGAGGAAGAGGACTATGGAGCACCATTAAAATGGCCAGGCATGTCCCACTAATGAAGTTAACTATGGTCAGGCAAAGGACCTGCACCTGCAGCCAATTAAGAGGCTACAGGTGCCTAAAAGGAGAGACAGGTGAGAGTCAGGGAGAAACTCACCTGGGAAGGACGCAGCAAACTGACGTGGAGCAGGCTGGAGACAAACAGGTGAAAAGGACACCATACGTTGCAGAGGAGTGAGGAAGACACTGGGGCCAGAACGGGCCCGCGAGAGGGTCGAGAGCCCTGCAGTCCCCTGTGCAGCTCTGGCTGTGGGACACAGAAGACTCCAGTGTGCCGCCAACCGCAGCAGCAAAGTTCAAGAGAGGCGACCACATGTCGCCAGAGATCCTGACAAGCACACAGGGAGTGAGAGAAAGCCAGAGAAGAGAACAAAGACGCCCCGACGAGCTGGCCAGACACCAATGAGTGAAAGAAATGGAACACTCATCCCAGGGCGCTCCAGGGTCTGGAATTGGGCAGATGGAAATGCCAATCGAACAGAAACGTATACCAAATGGGTTTGGAGGCTGAAAAGAAGCATTTTGAATAGCGAACAAGCTGCAAAGTACTTTTTGAAATATTGAATACGGAACGAAGAAAAAGATGTGCAAAGTATGTGAAAATACAGCACAAGTGAAAATAAAGTGATGTGCATTGACTAGCACAGTGAAAACTATCAATGAGCCTTGATGGACAATGTGAAAGTATGAAGAAAGTGAAAACCAATAATGAGCACTTATGAATTAAGTGGAAAGCAAATGATAAAACAAATGTGAAAGCAAGGTGGTGACAAGGAATAAACACCACAAAGTTAGTTGTGTGAAAGTCACATAGTGGCAAGGTCAAGCGACTGCCAAGGAGAAACAGAACTGAATGTGGACTAATAACACAAGTTCAGAGATAAAACCTGTGTTGGCAAGAAGGCCTGAAGGATTGTATGAGATATAAGTTGTGGCAAGAAGGATCTGAAACACGTGAGTCCAGAAATACCTAAGATACCAAAAGAAAGGTATGACAAAGCCAAGAGACAGTGAAGCAGAATTGGATGGAGGCGCTAGAGAGCCTGCAGCCAAGATCGCCGCGTCTCTGTATGCTCCGGGCCGGATCTTACATGAGGGGAGGAGGATCCATGACCCATTGGAGACTGTAAGAGCCCATATGCTGAGGAAATCATTTTGAACAGCCCGTCGATCGACTGCCCAAGTTTGGTGACCAGAGGGGCACCAGAAATACAGATATGAGGCGAAGGGGCGCGGGTAGCCTAGGTGCGCGGCTCGGTGCGGTCTGCACGCAAGTGCCTGTGCGCAGCTCGGGTGCAGCGCCTGAAAGCTACAAACCAAAATATATAAACCTGATGTGGAGCCAGGGGAGAGAGGGCAGCCCCCAGTCGAGAAGCACCCTTCCAGTGTGGTGAGACCCACGCCCTGACACTACACCTGGAGAACCCGCAACCGCTGGAGCAACGTGGCAGCCCTGCAGAGAAAGACCGGAGAGAGGAGGGAGAGCGGCCCGAGGCAGGCGAACCGTGGGGAGATCCCGGAACTCCCCACCACAGCGAGGAAACCTGGTGACCCGTCAGCTGATGTGAGAGACTGGAGTGTGGAAGAGCTATAGCCCCAACTTCGCAACACCTCGCTCATGCAGGAGGGAGCGGCGAGCCGCGAGGGACCCACCCTCCTCTGTTGGGCTCACCGCTAAGAGCAATAGCGTTGATGGCCCGGGAGAGCTGGCAAATCCGCGAGGGGCCTGCCCACCAGAGCGACCCCCCCACCTCTGCATGGGATGGTGCAGTCAGCCCCCATCAGCGAGGCGAGGGAGAACAGCAGTGGTCGGTCGTGGTGCTGCTGGGACCCAGAGGAGCCCCGACATACCCAGCACCATAGAAGACATCAGCCCTTACATCGGCACCGGCCCCTCAGTACAAAGTGAAAAGGCTGCAAAGCACCTGAACTGCGCAGGAGTTGGGAGCGGGGAGTCCCACGGTCTCCCTGCTGTTGAAACATCAACACAACATCTCTGGCCCCTCAGTACTCATACAGCGAGGCAGCCCCCAGCCCTCTGCAGCGCGCAGTGGCCCGGCAATACAGCTGCTGCCCGGAATCCCCTCTGCCTCAAGTGCTGAACTCCATACCAGGTCCAGTAAAATACCGGCAGGACAGAGAACACTGGATAGGGTGACAGTCCCCTGAAATACGGTGGGGTCGCTGCAAATACAAGCGGCAAAGACAGGAGGGGCTGGATCGGAACCTGGGAGAAGGAATTTTGGTAATTGGAGGACGGCTCCCATGGGACATACGGCAGTCTCCAGGAGCAATGCGAACAGAGTGAGGAAAACTAGCTGGTGTTAATACAAAACCCAAGCAGGAGGAAAAGTGCAGAGTTTCACGCCGCCCAGAAAATATTTGAGGAAGGGCCCGGTCTGTCTGGAAACTGGCCAGAGTGCACCCCTCCTCCCCCACTCACGCGACCTGTGCCGGGGGATAATAGAAGCAACCCACACTAAAAGATTTAACGCGAAAGGAAACAAGCAGCAGTCCCACTTGCTGTTTACCCAAAAAGAAGGACTACAGAGAGAAAGTAGCAAGATGATGGCGCCCCAGGAAGCCCCCGCGGGGCTGTCCACGGGACCACAGGCGGAGGTGGCTGCGGGACCGAGCAAGAGTACTCAATTGTAGAAACTGGGTCAGGTGCTGGCAGAAATGAGATCGGGATTTGCCTCCATTAATAGAAAACTGGACGGGATGGCGTATTAAGTCGACAGAATGCAGGAGCGCATAGACAAAGAAAGCGGCAGAACCTCTGAGGTCGAGCTCTGGGTGAGCGCACTTGAAGACACCAGCAGGGAAACGACACAGGGGATCCGGGAGCTGCGCAGGGAAGTGAAGACCATTAGAGACAAGATTGAAGATTTGGAGGCAAGGTTACGAAGAAATAATATTCGAGTGGTGGGGGTCCCGGAGTCCGTCTCTCAAAGAAACATGGAGCTCTTCATGGCGAACTTTATAAAGGACGTGCTACAGGGGCCACCATTGTCTTCCAATTCCTTGTTGAGAGGGCGCATAGGGTGTCACAGATCACTCAGAGACCAGGCAAAAACCTCAGTCCGATAATTGCACAGGTTCTAAATTATCGGGACCGAGCTACCATACTCCGCAGAGCGAGGGAACTCAGGGACTTCACATATGAGAACACAAGATTGTCCTTTTATCTGGACTTCACCCCGGCAGTTCACAAATCTTGGTTGTCCATCCTGGCTTTGAAAAGGGCGCTCTGAGGCTGAGGAATACAATACTCAATGCAATATCCCTCCAAGTTACGAGTCCAGGACAACGGACAAACCCAGTTCTTTACTGACCCCGGGGCAGTACATGACTTCCTTGAATCCCATCCAAAGTGAACTGCCGGGTCTTACAAAGCATATCGTTGGGAAAGGTGATGAAGGCGTGTTGCTCCAGAGCTTACCCAAACCAGGTCCAGTATGGTTACTGGGCAAATAGATGCTGCCTGCAGGGCATCCCCAATGGGTTTTGGAAACTATTGCTGAAAATGTAATGAAAAAGTCCTGTTGCATGTGGAAGAAAGGTCTTAGCGGTCCTCACCTCGAGGTCTGAAGTGGTGGAGGTCACTTTGGAGGCAGAGTCCAGCGCCCCCGGGCCATTGGCCCATGGTAACGTGATTGTTGAGGGTTATTGGGTGGGGGGCTCCAGTCACTGCAGGTTGGGGGTGGGCAATGTGGGTGAGGGGTGGTTGGGATGGGCTTAGTTGGGTTAGAATGGGGAGGGGTTAGGCGGGAAGTTATGGGAGTAGTTTGTCCGAGATACTTCGCATCTCACGGGATTGGTCAAAAGTCAGTCACTCGGCAGGTTTGAGTAGGTGGGGTGGCATTGCCTTTCTTTATAGTCCTCATCCCAGCCATGGCGAATAAAGTAATTAGCTGTAATGTGCAAGGGCTTAATAACCCGCACAAAGTCTGTAAGGTAGTACAGTACTGTGAGCGACATGGTGCCAGAATAATTATGCTACAAGAAACATACCTTGTGGGGGAAGGGGAAGGCGGGGGTTGCCAGAAGCTGGGGAGACTGCAAATACTACACCTCGTACTCGGCAGGGGTAATGACACAGGTGCATAAGTCGCTGGGATTCCGCACAAACGATACAGCAGTCAACCCACATGGGAGATATGTCATTGTCGCAGGATGCTGGGGTAATACGATGCTCACATTAGTCAACATATATGGTCCAAACGTAGACGACCCGGAGTTTTTTAACACCCTGGTGAGGATATGCCATAAGTGCGTACATACTAACATCGTGTGGGCGGGGGACCACAACGTCATACTAGACCCAAGGAAAGATAAAACAACAGGAGGGGGAAGAGATGAAGCTCTAGGGCAGCAGAGGCATCCCTGAATGGCATGTGTGTATTAGAACTGGTGGATGTGTGGAGGCTGTTAAGGCCGGAAGGGAAGGAATTCTCACACCATTCAACGGCCCACAAACCTCGTCTCGGATAGATTATATCCTTGCCTGCCCTTATTTTGTAAAACGGACAGACGATTGTGTACTGCTCCCGAGGACACACTCTGACCATTCCCCAGCGTTGTGGTCCCTGCGACTAGATATGGAAATATCTTGCCCCACTTGAGGTTCAACCCTGCAGAACTGTCAGATGTGGTGTTCAGGAGGGAGGTCCACAGAATGGTTAAGAAATATTTCTGGGAGAACATGGGTACAGTTTCTGAGATGGGCTCTACATGGGAGGCATTCAAGGTGGTGCATTGCGCAGTGTGCCTGTCCCTAGGACTGGGAATGTTAAGACTGATAAGGAGGCAGCTGAATGACAGCGAGCTTGAAGTCAAAAAGTGGGAAGGGGAGGTTGACACGGCCGACACACCGGGCTCACTGGCTAAATTAAGGTTAGAACTAGACTGCTTCAACGCCCTAGCCGAAAGGAGGTTAAATACCTAGCCCGATCGGCAATGGGTCGAAGATATGGAGAGGAGGGAAGACCGGGCAGATTCCTAGAGGCAATGTTGAGGCACGAAAGAGGTTACAAGGAAATCACGGCAGTGAGGATGGTAGAAGGGGAGGTGGTGGTGAAGCCGAGCGCGATCGCAGATGCCTTCCGCCATTATTATGAGTCCCTGAACAGTTCACAGCGGTCACTGCCGAAAGAGGAGCTCGGGGAGTATATCACAGAGGCTACTCTCCCGAAACCCGGCAGAGAGGCAATAGAAGCCCTGGCGATACCAGTTATGGTCGATGAGATTCTAAGTGCGATGCACGCCCTCCCCTCCTTTAAGGCACCAGGCACAGATGGGATAACTTCCGAATTTTACAAGGAATGGGGCTCTGAGGTAGCACAGCATATGCTAGCAGTATGGGAGGAAGGGCTGACGGTGGGGCACCTCCCCCCTACGATGCGGGAGGCGGTGATAACATGGATACTAAAGCCAGGCAAGGACCCCCTAGAGTGCTCCTCTTATCGCCCAATCTCCTTGTTGAACAACAATACGAAAATATTTGCTAAGGTGCTGGCGGACCGATTGCTCCCACATGTTTCACAAATAGTCCATATGGACCAATCTGGGTTCATCCCAGAGCGGTCGACCTCGTTAAATCTTCAACGCCTGTTAGCAATATTAGCCCAGATCGACGCAAAAACACAGGCTGGGGCGGCGCTGCTGGACATGGAAAAAGCTTTTGACTCTGTGGAGTGGAGCTACCGCTTCGAAGTGCTGTATCAGTTTGGAGTCTCAGAACATTATCTCTCAGCGGTGCAGCTTTTGTATGCAGGCTGAAGCACCCAGATAAGCATTGGAGGCACGCAATCTGGTATCTTCAAGTTGGGGTGGGGAACCAGACAAGGTTGCCCGCTCTCACCTTTACTTTTTGCAATGGCAACAGAGGTGATGGCAGCCCGAATGCGCAGATTCCATGGTCATAGAGGCTTGGCGATGGGAGGGGTTAGGGAACTAATTTCACTCTACGCGGACGGCCAATCATATCTCAGGGATCCCGCAAGCAACCTAGCCCCGCTGACACAGAAAGTTGAGAGGTTCGGTGAGGCCTACGGCCTCAGCATCAACATGGCCAAATTCTCTCTATTTCCCCTTAATGAGAGCACGGCGCGGCCCCAAACACTGAAGGATATGGCTAAGAACAGTGTGCGGTCACATACCTGGGGGTGCGTGTGAGTAGGGACGCCCGCACTCTGTTCGATGACAACCATATTAAATATCTACAAACCCTGAATGGCAGCGTGGATAGCTGGGGCAGGCTTCCTCTCTCGCTTATGGGTAGAGCCGCAGTCACTAAAATGATAGTGGTCCCCAAGCTCCTTTACATTTTCCAGAACATTCTGTTATGGCTGGGGGTGGGCTACTTCAAGGAGGTACGATCCCTGCTGATCAAACTAGCCTGGCACCCAAAAAACGCTTGCGTCAGCTGGGAAATGCTGACTCTGCCCTGGGAGGATGGAGGAGTTGGTGCGCCAGACATCGAACTGTACTTTCTGGTGGCGCAACTGTTCTTTGCAATGTTCTGGATGCCGGGAGCCCGAAGGACTCATGTGCACATAGAGCGACACTCTGTGTATCCGTCCTCTCTCCAGGGAGTGCTGATCTCAGGCTTGGTGTCCGATAAGTGCAGATTTGACCCGGTTGCATGCACAATGCATGCGTAGAAAAGAGCCCTGAAGAGTCATGGGGTGGATCGCCCATTTGACCCAGGCATTTCACTATGGAACCTTAGCACTGACCTGCGATGAAACCATCATCCAGGATTGGAGGGGAGCGGGCCTTACACGCCTGGAGGATATTTATCTGGACGGTACATTCGTTACTCAGGAGCTGTTTGCAGACAAGATGGGAGGGGGGTTCCAGCACACGCTGCAGTATTTTAGAATTAAAACATCCTCAATAGAGTGGCCCCCAGTGTTCCCAGAAATCCTGCTCACCACCCTGCTGTTGAAATACATAAGGTGCTCCACCGAGTGCAAGGGGGTGATCTTTGCGCTCTATAAGCTAATCCAATCTGAGTCGCCCCGTGAAACCCTGAAGTGTAAGAGTAAGTGGGAAGAAGACTCCGGGATACCCTTCACAGACAAACATTGGGCAGTGGTTTGCGGCACACCACACAGGGGCGCATTCAATTCCCGGGTACAACTAATTCAGCTCAAGACATTGCACAGTGCATACATCTCTCCAGCACGCACGCACCAATTCGAAAATACAAAAACAGCTAAAGGCCCGAGACACAATGCTGACCCAGCCGATCTAATACATATGTTGTGGCCAGTGTTAGATTGTGCTCATTCTGGGAGGGAGTGGCAGAAAATATGTCAGAGAAGTTGGGGCAGACAGTGACTTGCAACTGGTTGGTTGGCTCCCCGGGTTGCCAAAACAGTACCACAGGCTACTGTCAACCTGCATGATTGCCGCTAGGCGGTGTGTTTTGATGAAAATGGACGAGTGCATCCCCCCGGGGCTGAAAGTATGGCTGAAAGATCTGATCTAGTTAAGCGATACGGACAAAGAATATGCAAACCTCTGTGGGCTACAGAATCAACCTAAAAATATTTGGAACCCCTTCACTGCATACTCACTATCCCGTGATAAGACCCCGGATTGACCCCCAGCCTGGGTGGAACACAACAGGACGTCAACATATAGTAGACCGCAGGAGGGTTATGGGAATGCTTGGCCAAGGGGTTGGGGGGCTCAACTGGTGCTTCTGGGATCCCATGCCGGGCAGTGCATGTCTCAATGTTGCTTAATTGACTGACAATATGCTCCATATGGCAATGTTAAAAAAGAAGGTCTACGATGCAATCTCCTGGTACTCAATGTCTATTGAAATGTAGTCATGTATGGCTAATATTGATGAGATGCGAATTGCTCAATAAATAAAAGCATTAAAAAAAAGCAGAATTGGATGTCGAACAAGGATACAGGTTCATAAGGGGGTAACCAAGTATCACGGATTATCGGTTTCCGTGACCTTTAGTGGGTGGACCGTGTGGTCTGACAACTGTGCCTAGACCGAGTAACCCCTACTTGGAAAGAACCAAGGAAAGTCACAATACAGAAACTGTGTTCAATAATAAGTGCTGAAGTGATTGAAGAAAAGAGCAATTTACGTCAACTGTTGAAAAGCCCATAAAGGTTACAAAATTGATTTGGAATCATTATTGAAAGCAGAGAGAGTTGACCCAACTCTGGTTTTGAAGCTGGAAGAGCTGCATTTTTGGGGAAGGGAACCCAGAGACCTTGTGAATTGTGTTGACCTTGGGGAAGGGAACTCCCAAGGCCTTTCGAAACTGTGTTGAACTTGGGCAAGGGAATCCAGAAGCCTTTTCTGGAACTGTTTGAACTTGGGGAAGGGGAATCTGAAAAGCAAGCCAGGAGCTGGAAGAAGTTCAGAACTTCATGTTGGAACACGGTTTCTTTTATTGCGGACATCCCTACACATTCTATATCTCTAGTTGTGAGGGCAAATATAGGTTTTGGAGGACACACGCCGACTTTTGAGTTGAACTTAATGACACAGACTATCCTTGGTTTCTTTAGGTAGGGAAATCCCACCTTAGCATTGGGCAAGTTATGGCTTACTCCATCCTGATATTTAAGAGAAATAAACCATTTTGTAGAAAATTATTGTTGTATGTGTCTTAATTCACGATGCCTTCACAACTCTGTAAAGATCTTATGTTATAGTAATAAGCTGATTGATAAATATTTTCACCAGCACAAACTGTCTGTTGAAATAAGATTGATACATTCTTTTTCTCCCTTTCATTTCTTTTTAGTCTTCTTTATTTGATGATTAGAAGTACATGTGTACATCCAAACGCAACTTTACGATCTCCATTCACTGAAAGGAAAGGTTCAGCAAATTTGGATCCAAAACCCTTTTTTGATCTGGTTTTTACTTCTAATAGCCAAGTTTGAATTAAACAATTGTTTACTTTGAATAATTTTGTATACCGAATTCGACTGCAGGGTTGGGACCGAACCAATCTGTACATGTTACTTTTGTTCCCTTTTGTTGCTTTCATATGCTCTGGAGAGAGGATGGTATCTGTGACTAGCACTGTTGTCCGATTTTGAGAATGTAACAATAAAATGGTAATGTAAAAATAAAATAAATAAAAAAGCTAGCCATGGGAGTTTTCTAACTACTTCCCACCATCTTACTCACAGTCCTTCCAGTTATGTACATCATGTAGCATCAGAAAATAGAACTTTCATCACCCTCATTCCCCTCCAACCTGGCAGACCCTGCTCAATGGGAGCAAACTTTTCAGTTCTCTAATCAAAAGGACATTTAGGCAAGAGGCAATAAACACCCCAAGCACTGACTTCTGCAAGTCGTTAGCCACTGCTAAAACTGTTGCTGCACACCCAACCTGATTGAACGGTGAGTGAGTAATGCAAAGAGCACTCAGCGCAACAACCCACCCATCAACTAAAAGCCTTTATACATTTCCTGCTTCCACATACTCCTAAAGCTAAATAGCCACCGCAGGTCTCAATATTGCACGCCCTAACCTAAGGTCAACAGCTAGCCAGCAATGAACGAGTGCCTAACCAAACAAACTTGCTAACAAAAATATTTACATTGGGGAACCCCCCCGCCACTTCTGATGCATCCCTACTCGAATAGCACTTAGCACTACTGCCTAACCCACATTCGTATAAATCAAAAGAACATATTAATGTAATAACAAACCTTTTCCATTCTACCATCTTGAACCACTTGAGATACCAATGCCTTGTGCCTCTGTATCCCCCTCCATTTCCCTCCAGGAGTCCGGCATTGAAAAGCTTGCTGCTTCGTTATCTCACTATACCACTTCCCCCTCCACCTAATTAAGCGTTGCTCCCAGCACACCCCAAAAAGATCACCTGCAATGCCCCTCAAATCGACGCAATTGCTGGACATCCTCATTTGCCATACACCCATCAACCAGCCTCTACAGAGGTGCCTAATTTTTGATCGTCTGCGGTCCGTCCAGGATCATGAGAAGCATCACTTTCAGCGCCTGTTCCCAGGGTGCTCCAGGTGAGATGGCCTCTTTCCACCTTCATTCTCCAACACACACTTCGCCACCTAGTTCTACATCTCCCGTAAAGTAATTTTTTTTTTTTTTTTAAAGTCTGTCTTGCCATCAGCAAAGATTTGTTAGGTTTGAGGAGAAGAGGAGCATGTATTTCACAGACAGCGACTGCAGTTTCTTTTTCACCTCTTCAAAAGACCTTCTGGCTTTCTGATCTGTGAGAATATGGGTTGTGCTGCTCCAAGGGTTCATTTGCATTTTGTACCTGGCTTATTTCAGGAGAAAGTTGCAGTCTTTATAGTTGAGTACCCTTTCAATGATGGTATGTGGGTGGGGGGGCACCTTTCGGCGGATGCTTAACCAACGCTATATGTCAGGGTAAAAGCATTTCAAGTTGCAAGCTACTAGGCAAGCAAAAAAAATAATAAATAAAGAAATAAAACACGTTCCTCCCCAATTCTCCACATATGCACAGCATTTCTTTTTCGCCAACGGCTAGTGGTGACTATAGATTTTGAGGCCTGCCCTATGTGCTCTTTCAACCACAAAGCACACGATTGGAACCTAGATCCTGTAGTTTTTTTTCAATAAAGGCCTCAGACTTGTGGCCCTGTAGGTAACTGCGCATGCAGCGGCCCTATACATATTCTGCTCTGGTATCCAGTTGTTACCCTGCTCAAGAGAGGTTTAATTTGTTCCGGCATTTAAGTGTTCCCTCTGCTCCAGTCAGCTGTTCTCCAAGTTGCTCACTCTTTCCAACACCCTGTGCAAGTCCTGGTACATCAGCTGCATCTCCGAGAAACTTACCCTATTCTCAGTTGGAGTAGCTCCCTAGAATCCTGTACAGCCGGCAAAAGAAAAGTGGGAAAATTCTCCCCTTCATCTGCCTCGATAGCCTGGGAGCACACAGCATTGGCAGGTCACAAAGAAGACTGTGCTTGCAGCTGCAGGCTAATTTGTCAATTTTGTGCTGCTGAGAATTTGATTTTTCTTCCCCCATGTTCAGAGACTCCCACTGCCCAGCCGTATGGCCCCAATTGGTATCAGTCAGGTAGTCCACGTTTTGGAAGGGATTATCCTCTCAGCACATCGACAATCCACCCACCTAACAGTGGGTTTCAGTCAGATGCTGCAGCACCCTCTAAAAATAACCCATAGAGCTTGCAGGCTCCATGCCTCAGGCACACGGCCACTAAAATAACCCTTTGACGTGCAGGGTCCATGCCTCCAGTGCTCTCCAAACTCCTCACCTCTTCTCTGTCAGAACACCTCTCCTCCAGCATATTTGCCCAGGGGAAAGCCCACCAGTCTAGCTCCATCACTACCCTGTTTGTGCCGGCAGGCAATGCTGGATTTACTTGCAACAGAGTACTTTTAGCCTCTCACTTCTCACCTCCACGCCACCAGCTCCATCAGCACCTCTGTCAAAGTGATGTAAATATGGGGCAAGTAACAAACCCCTGCAACTTTTGTATCCACTGCACCACAGCTGTCCATCAGCTACTAGGGGTGTGTAGGCTGTGTTGTCAGTCAGAAGGACTTCCAGCAAACATCACTGCTGCACTTCACCAAACCAAGTTGTGATGTCCCAGCACCACTCCGCCAGGCCTGGAGTTGGGTGGCTATTGGCCCTCCGGCTACAGCCCCCATGATGGCAGCTCTCCTGTGCAGTGTACCTGTACCACACCACAATCACAAAACTTAGCCTGATCCCAGCAGAACGTGCAGATTGGAACCAATGTAGCCACCCCTCTCTCCCCGGTCTGCAAGATTATAGAAATCCAATACATAGTAAAGACATTGAAGACGTTTTAATTCAGGATTTCCAAGATGGCCACCGCAACTTGAAGACGTGCAGTGGCACGCTCCTGCGACCCTAGACGGTCAACACCAGCCGTCCCAATAATAAATCACCTGATCGGGGCGATTTAGCAGTAAGTGAAAGCCCCACCCCCCCACCCCAACACCTCCGACCCAAAGGGAGGCTCGGGAGACGACCCGGCCGGCGCAAGGAAGCCTGAAAAGGCACGTCAGGATCGAGGGACGCAGCATTTGGCAGGGCGACTGCGACCACACCCCAGAATGAGCTCCCAGGACGAGGACTGCTGCGCTGGTGCAGTGGAGTTGGGTCTGCCACTTAGAGGAGGTGGCAGGCTGGAGATCGCTAAGTAAAGACTGCGTCCCAGCGGTTCCATGTGATAATTCCGCCACAAAAATATCACGATACAAAAATATCGCCATATTTTTGCAGCCAAATTCACAATGAACCCTGCGTGGGACACCACCGCAACCCCCGCATCATTTTTTAATGTGCGGGGGACACCCCCGCAACCCCCGCTCCCACATAATATCCCCAATAAAAATATCGCCTATGGCGTACCTAACAGCCATATTTACGGCGATATTTATGTTGGGGATATTATTACCTGATACGTGGGGTGTGACTGGCAGACTTGAAAACGGCTGCACCTTCAGATTAGCTCTCCTTTGTATTTTGAAGCGGATCAGCGCTCAGCGCTCAGGATCACTGCAAATGGACGAGAGGCTTACTCTGAAGGACGTGATGTAGGAGCGTCTTCTACCCCTCGGGTGAGTGGGTAGCCAAAGCAGGCATATTCTACTTTAATAAGCTGAAAGTAAGGAAATAACAAGGGGCCTGCTCGGCAGCTGAGAATGAAAGTGGCCTTTAAGTAGCAGATAGGAAGACTTCTGGACGCTTTAAGAGCCTACACCCTATGTAATCCCTGGGGACTTGGCCCAAAGTAGAAAGGTGCAATATACTCACTTAGTGTGCAGAGAATTAAAGTTTCATCCTCCAAGGTAAATCGGAGTGCTCTGATACAGCAAAGGCCGGCACTGTGTTCTAGGTATGCAGAAGCACAGCAAATCAAGTGGTGGACAGAAGGGGCATATTTAAAAGCAACCTATACCGAGGGCGAAAAAAGACATACCCGGTCGGGGTCATCTAAAGACTCACAGACTAGAGCAAATCCGTTAAAGCTGTGGGCACTCAACCTGGACACTTCTACCGCAGTAAATGCACCATTATCCCCCTCTCAAGGGGAGCTGGGCAGTGTTGAGTCTGGGATAGCGGCATCTAAGAAGGACTTCAATGTGTCTTTTCAGGAGTTCCAAAACAAAACTTTCAACCTCTTTCCAATAACAGTTTACCAACTTTATTGAGGAAATCAGACATTCGCTCTACGATTTATCTAGGAGAGCGTGTTGATAAAAATGAGCAAGCTATACAGGAACTAACGCAGGAGAGTAAATAAGCGGATTTAGCATTGGAAGATCTCGCAAAGATAACACAACTTGCACATACAGTGTGACGATTTAGGAAATAGATCCCGACGTGCTCATTTCCGTATAAGAAACTTACCGGAAGCTGTAACTGACTGACTTGAAAGACACTGTTACGCATATTTTCACAGACCTAATTCTGGGAGATGAAACGTCAGTGATCTTGCTAGATCACCATAGTAGAACTGGCACGAAAACAACTGACCAGAGGGGGAATCGCCCAAAGACGTCTTGGCAGCATGTTCCTCTGACCCGCAAAAAGAACAGATCCTTAAGAAAGCACAGGAACTGTCCACAATTACTTATAATTTGTCAGAGATACAACTTCTCCAGGACCTCTCGCAGATCACTGCAGAAGCGGCGGGAGATGCAGCCGGTAGTGAGAACACTCCAAGCCAGAGGAATGAAATCTAAGTCGACATTACCTTTCGGCTTTATTTTTTCATTAGAGGGCAGGCAACACAAGATAACATTGAAGGACGGAGGCATGGCCCTTTTACAAATTGATATAATAATGATAGTTTATTTATATAGCTCCTATACATAATGTGTTTCAAAGCGCTTCAAGGCAAGGGAGGCAACAAGGAAAATACAAAATGGCATTCTTACAGGCCATGAACAGTAAGGATGTGAAATTAACTATCGTACTAGGCCTGACAACATTTCAGATAGTGCTCGGGGGTGGAGGGGAAGAGGGAAAAAAACAAGGGGAGGAGGGAGGAGACAGACGAGGTTGCTATCGTACTAGTTCCAGGGACATTTCTGATAAAGTAAGTGCACAAAAAGGAGAAAGGGAGAGGAGGAGAGAGCTGAGAGTAAGCAGTCAAAAAGAGTGGAGAAGCAAGAGGGGAGAGTGAATACAATTGCAGAAGTCCGTATTAACACATAATGTTGCAAGCCTGGATACAAGATGAAGATGGGAACAGCCTTATTCAGGGCCACCATGAGAAAGGGTGATGCACTGAGAATCAATGAAGTCCATAAAGTCAAATCCAGCATTGGCCACAAGACGGTGATGGTGAAACCAGAATGTATCAGGACAGACTCCTACAGTAAGTAGGCTGGAGGGGGATGCTGGGGGTGGGAAGAGGGGAAGGGGGAGCAGGGTAGACGAATCAAACAAAACAGGCAACACCTGTGTGTGAGAAGGAGGGGCACAAGGGAACATCATATGAGGACCAGAGGCAGAGGGGTGGGGATGGCCTGTGGGGATAGAGGGAGTAAATACATGTTGGTGGCATGCTTACCTGCTGTTTGCAGGGGCTCGGGCCCTGGATTCTCCTGGTCCGAACAGGTCCAAACAGGAACTGCCCTTTTCTTTGCCCTTCGCTTCGGACGCCTGGGTGAGAGACGCCATTGATCTAAAAGTTAAGAGCAGGAAGGAAGAGGTAGGGCTAAGCAGGTGGGCAGGGCTTACACCAGGTTCCCAAGATCCACTTGCACGTGCTCCCGATCTGCCCAAGAACTGGTAGGCTCTACGGAGACTAAGAATAGGCGCACAGCCCAACAAGGCAAAGAATGGGAATGGTCCACAGTAGTTTGTTGTGGAAGGAAGGAAAGGGCAAAACTGCAAGATGAGTGGAAATCCAGACTTAGAGGCCCTAGCAACAAACCTCTACCGGAATAGGTGGCTTTTAATCTGGAGTAATGTCTGCAGAGACATCAAGGACGGTTATAAGGAATACCAAGAGATGGGGTCTCTGAGCGCACCATCTTGGAATGCTGGCTGTTCAGGTAACAGATAGAGGTACGAGGTTGCCCCGCATGTTGCCCTGGGGTTGAAGTTGACTCACGGCCGGGGTCTTATACCCGGGGAATGGTTCGTAACCGTGGATCACACCAGGGGACTCTATTCAGGGATGTTGTGGAGGGGACCTATTAGAGGTGGGTGGGGTTAGAGAGAGGGGGCCTGCTGCATGCTGTTTTGGTGGGAGATTGACGAATGTGGCACGTTGCCGCCTCCTGAGGTTAAGTTTCAATTTCTTTGCATCAGTAAATACTGTTCAGGTGCCTCACGCTTAATGTACAGGGCCTGAATACCCCAGCAAAACAAAGGAAGCTAGAAGCACCCTTGAAGAACCACCAAGTGGACTTGGTGGCACTCCAAGAGACTCACATATGCCAAGCAGACAGATTTAAGCTTAGACTGAGACAATACAAAGTGGTGATACAGACAAATGCAGATAGTAAGGTGGCAGGGATGTTATTAGCGGTACGTACAGCTTCACATATTAAGGTCCTTCGTACAAAAACTCATAAGGAGAGGCGATACGTTTTTATGGTAATCTCAATTGGGCATAGGAAAGTGACAGTGGTTTCAATATACGCACCAAACACAGGTCAGGATGGTTTTATAAGATCAACCCTCACACTACTGGAAGCTTTCGGGGAGGCGGAAATAGTACTAATGGGGGACTTCAATATAGCTTGGGATCCGACCCAGGGCCGCAGCGATGTTACTTACTCCGCGAAACTAACGCCATCTAAAACATTTAATGCAAACAAATTTGAGCTCAACTCTGGTTGATGTGTGGCCTGCAATTCACGGACAGGACAGAGGTTACACATTTTATTCTCATGTCCACCGGACCTTTTCTCGAATTGATTATGTCTGGGTTACAAAGCCACTGCTTTGGTTAGTTATGTTAGGATTTCTTAAATAGCGCACTGTCGCCCGAGGGCATCATGGCAGTGGAGAGGAGAAAGAGACCCCAAGCACAAACCATCAGCCTACAGCCACCATAATTAGAAGAAGTGTGTTTTTAGAGCCTTCCTAAAGGCCAAATGATTATGGATATTTTTCAGTTCAGCAGGCAGCTTGTTCCACAGCTGTGCTGCTGCAACAGAAAAGGCACAACCACCAAGCCGAACACGGCAGAAAGATGGAACACACAGCGGGACGGCCGACTCAGATCTCAAGGAATGCCTAGGAAGGTAGCAGAAAAATAATTCTGTGCGCAGATATTCCGCCCCCTGTCCATGCAGAGCATGGTGCAAAATACAGAGTGCCTTAAAATCAATGTGCTGGACCACCGGTAACCAGTGCAAACGACACAGAACCGGGGAGACATGGGCACTATAAGGTAATTCAGTTGCCACCCGGGCTGCAAAGTTCTGGAGGTGCAGCAGGCGGAGGATCAGCCCCTTTGGGCTGTGAAAGATAGAGTGAATTACAATAGTCCAACCGGCTGGCTATCACTGCAACTACAACCAGTGGCCGCAAGGCAGATGGTATGAAATGGAGGACTTGTCTCTAGATTTTCAAATGGAAGAACCCAGACTGGCAGACAGACGATGCTTGGGCGTCCATTGATAAGGTGGGCGTCATGATAACTCCCAAATGTTTAACTTTCATTGCGGGAACAGGAAGAGAGCCAAGAGAAGAGGGCCAGAAAGTCAAAATCCATGGTGAAGGATCGGGAGGAGAACCCACCACCAGCACCTCTGTCTTGTCATCATTCAGCTTTAGCCAGTTAAGGCCCATCCACTCCCCCCACGGCTGTCAGGCACTGATGGAGGCACGACGACACCTCAGTCCGATCAAGATCTAACCGGATCAGGATCTGGGTGTCGTCTGCATACGAATAGCACCTGATGCCTAAGGAGCGGAGGAGGCACACCAAGGCCCAGATGCATATATTAAAGAGAATAGGTGAGAAAGGCGGAACCCTGGGGTACACCGCATGTGAGATAGGAAGGTTTTGAAAGAAAAGGAGAAGGCAAAAGAGACTGAGATCTGTCCGTGAGAAAAGAGGTAAACCAGGCTAGAAGTTGAACAGAGATACCGACTTGGGCCAGGCGGGATAGCAGGGTAGAATGGTCAACCGTGTCAAAGGCTGCTGAGAGATATTATAGTATCAAGCTCCGACACCCCCTGCATCAACCAGTCTGGCCATGTCGTCCTGGACAGAGACCAGGACTCTCTTGGTACCTCTGCCTGGCCGCAAGCCAGACTATGCTGGTTCAAGACAGTCAGATGTTTCAAGGAAGGAAGACAAAAGAGGGGACACCAGTGATTCCAAGAGTTTCATCAGAGCAAGAAGAAGAGAAATAGGTCAGAAATTAGCAGGTACAGAGAAATCCAACAAGGGTTTTTTTCAAGAGTGGAATTACCGTAGCCGCCTTTAACTCCGGTGGGATAAATCCTGTTTGACAGGAGGTATTAATAGCCGCAGTAATCTCCCCCAAGAGTTCAGGGGAAATCTCCTTCAGGACTCTTAATGGCTTCACAACTGTGATACCTTTAAAGCAACACTCCTCTGAGCTCTTATAGCGGAGGTGGCGTATAGACGCAAACAAAGAACAGCCTTAGAAGAGGAACTGGAGTTAGAATTAAAACAAACCATGAAGAAAATGGGGACTAATACTGGTCCTGCTATCCAAAAGGTTATATAGAAGGGTGGCAGGCCAATTAAATTGACTTTGAGCAAAAAAAGCTATATCTTAGACAAAAGTATTATGTTAAAGCCAACAGGGCAGACAGCTTGCTAGCTAGACAATTGCGTAAAAAAATAGCCTCTCAAACAATCCAATCCATGCAGACCCTCTCCGGGGATTTAGTCACGGAAACACCACACAACATATGGCAATTCCACAGCTTTTATTCAGATTTATATTGGTCAGAATGTCTAGATCAAGGAAAACAAGCGGCATATTTAACAGCAATTGACCTTCCCCAAATAACACCTGAAGACCGGGAGAGCCTGGAAGGGGATATAACAGCGAAATAAATACTTAGGGTCATAAATGTCCTGCTCCCGAATAAATCTCCTGGTCTGGATGATTTCACTGCCCAATTCTACAAGATTTTATGGAAAAAAAAGCATTGACCCAGAACTTAGTAAATTTGTACAACACATTAGTTAGCTATGGGCATATTTCCTCTACAATGGAAGAGGCAAAAATAGTTATTTTTCCAAAACCCAGGAAAGACCCTACTAAATGTGGCTCTTACCGCCCTTATAAATGTCGATGCAAAAATATTTTCAAAAATGTTGGCGGACAGGCTGGATTCTCTGCTTCCCGCAATTATACATCCAGATCAAGCTGGTTTCATAAAAGCAAAGGCAGAACCATGATAATATCAGAAGAACTTGTCACATTTTGGAAAAAGCAGGGAAAACGGGCACACCCGTGGCTTTACTATCCCCGGATGGCAAAAAAGCTTTTAAGCGGGTGCAGTGGGGTTTTCTATTCTTAACACTAATAAAGATGGGATTTGGCCCAAAGTTTTTGGAAAAAAATTCAAGTAAACTATAAAAAGCCGATTGCCCGCCTACTAATAAATGGACCGCTTTTATACGCCATATGTCTGGAACCGTTCTTAGCTAAAATACGCCATATGAATGCTATATCTGGGATAAGCTTTGGGGCGATTCGCACAAAATCATGGCATATGCAGAATATATGTTGTTGTTTGTAACAGACCCGGTAAGATCTCTCGCTTCAATCGAACGCGAACTTAAAAACTATGGGGCGGTGGCAGGATTAAAAATCAATCATGCCAAATCTGAAATACTTTATCCCTCTCTGCCTGCTGAGGAAGTACAGCAACTGCGCATGTAAACATAATTTGGCTGGGCACAAGATAGCATTACATTTCTGGGTGTATTTGTACCTCCAGAATTATGAAGGATGTACAAAGTCAATTACCCTCCACTGTTGAAAGTAATAGCAGGTCAACTAGGAACATTGGGCCCATTGACTATTTCATGGCTTAGTCGCATCAATACAATAAAAATGGTAATACTTCCTAAAATGCTCTATCTGTTCCAGGCTCTCCCACTTCGTATTCCTGCCCCCTACTTTAAAAGGTTACAGAGAATGATATCTACTTTTGTCTAGAATAATAAATCCCCGTGGGTTGCGTATGATGTTTTAACTACACCTACGATCAAGGGAGGGTTAGGTCTCCCTAATATGAAAAAGTTCCATCAAGCGTCACAACTCAGTATGGTAAAAGTCTGGTGGGAGACAAAAAAAAAAATTAAAAAAAATAAATTGGAGAAAAGATGGGTGCAAATGGATCGGGCAATGGGAGGACCGCAATAAGGTGACAACCTTTGGCTCGCCAAATGGGATCGCATCGCACAATATTCACAAGAGTTTGATCACAAGCCGATTCGAGGAACAGTGGGACATAGCGGGAAAAAAATACCTAACATTTCCTTCACCTTGTACGCCGCAAATCCATAATCCTCAATTTACCCCGTGCCGGGATCGAAGGGCATTTAGTAAATGGAAACATGCAGGATGCACGAAATTGCGAGACATGTTTTAAGGCACTGAAGTCAAGCCCTTCAATCAATGCAAAACAGAATTAGGACTAAACAAAATCAGCCCGCTTTCAGCATTTCCAGGTTCGCCACTGGATATTGCCCCCCTTCCTCGCCCCCCGCATAACCAAGCGGCGACAAGAGGACTTACACGTTTTGAAAAATGTGTTAACTCTAACCCAGGGACCAAGGCTTTAATCTCGAATTTATATAAAATTATGGCAGAGGTTCCTCACGCTATTTGTCTCAGTTATGGGGGAACATATGTCGCAAACTGAATGGGAGGCGCTTTGGTCAGATATTGGTAAAAAGAAATTTGGTCATAAATGCTGGAAAAAAAATATTCCCAAATTCACCCGCTCAATTCAAGTGAGGAAATTTTGGTATAAGCCGTTAGTCCAATTGCACTATACGACGGCTCGGCTACATGAAACGAGACCAACTATCTCAGCGCAGTGCTGGGGCAATGTGGTTTTACTGGGAATTGGGGACATATCTGCTGGAGTTGTCCGAAATTGCGGGGATATTGGGCAGAAGTTAGGAACACGCTGGCACTGAAACCCAGTTCTCTGAAGTCTAGACTTTTGTTGATTTCTTGAGGCAAAAATTAGAAAAAGCTTGAAACAGATGTGTAAAATGTATGCAATACTCCAATTGGCTGCGTTATTGGGTATAGCACAAAAGTGGAAATCTAAGGACTCTCCGCACTTAGCTGAATGGATATACAGGGTTTGGAACTATGTCGCGCTTGAATAGATCACATACAATATCCAAGGGGATCAGTCAAAATGTTCGCAAGACTGGGCGGAAGTACTGAAATTCTTACTATAATATCCACCACTGCCCTCAGCAGCTTCAAATTCAGGTCATTCACTGACTAAGTTTGTTTAAGATTACTATTTCCTTGTAATGTACTATGCAGGGACAATGGGGGGGGGGGGGCGGCAGGGATTTCTCCTGTATTCGACGGGGGGGCGGGCAAAAGTACTGTTTGTTATTAAGAAATGCCAATAAAAAAAGACATTGAAGGCATGCATATGAAACAAATGTGGGCTGCTTCATAAAAAGTAAAATATAGTAGCTTATTAAAGGAGGGTTAAAGAACTGGAATACGCCGTATCTTGTGATCTCCATTATAGTGAGCCATATAGTCCAAAACGGGTGGCCATCCAGTCCAAAAACCAGACTGACTTATCGGGTTTTGGGTCTATCATCAGGCTTTCTGTTGCCATAACCTGCCAGAGTTTAGACAGCCATTTATTTGAAAAAGGGGACTCTTTTCTTTCGGCTGTCTGCCTCAAATGTTAATTTGACCTGAATTAAAATGAGAATACTAATCAACAGGTTTATCCAGGACCACCATTCCCGGATTCCAGGGGAAATCCATACCCACCATACCCACCACACACCCCACTCACTTTTGCCAGAAAGAGCGTAGCAGTGGATATGACCAACATATGGAGCAATAATCCCCTTTGTAACCATTCTCTCCACATGCCGGGGACTGCACTGCATAGGTTATGTAATCTGACTAGTGTTGTGCACCAGCAGTGAATTAACTTGTATGGCAACTCCCTGTTTTGTACACATGCAGAGAAGGTCTTAACCCTGTACCATACTCCCGAGTTCCAACCACTCTATGTCCCCAGCTCCTCATCACACTTCAGATGATAATTCCATCTGGGTTATGGTCTGGCCAATTGCAGGACTCAACTGTAATTACTCCCATCTACCTGCTTCGGGTATCTCATAATCCTCTTTAGGTTTCTGTTTGACTGTATTAATCTATTGGTGAATAGGTCCAAGAGGCATAGGCAGTCTTCCAATGTCCAAATTGTGAAACTTCCCTTTTTGGTTCCTGGAGAGAAAATCGGGATTCCCAGAAAGTGTTATTTATGGAGAGGGGAATGTAGGGAGCAACTGAACCCCAGACTTCCACAGCCAACCTAATTACTAGACTAATATATGTCTAATGCCTATGCCATTTAGTTAACAAAACACTATCCCACAGAAAATACAGCATCTTCTCCCCTCCCACTCCCCCCCCCCCCAAGTCAAATAAACACTGTATGGGTTAGAGTGCAGGCAAAGCCTGAAACAAATAGTTACAGGAGTATATTCTTCTTAAGTATGTTGAGCCTGCCAAACCACAAAAGCAATAGTTTTCCCAGTCTCATAACTGCTTTGAGAGATGTTACCATGGGCGGGTAATTAAGTCTATATAAATCCTCCAACCAAGCCGGTATCTAAACACCCACCTGCATTAAAGAAGACTTGGCCCATGCAAATCCCACTGTCTCACAAGTCATCCTGTGGTCCTCTCCTCTCAAGTATCCAGGCCTAGAAGTTGGAATGTGCTTGCATTAGCCTTAAATTCTGAAACTGTAGTAAAATGCTCAATTTTTGAAGGTCCAATAGAGAGGCCGGAGGGCTTGAGAGAGGGGGTATAAAACATTGTTGTCAAAAATTGCCAGTTTGTAGGTCAGTTCTCCCAAAACATGATCCCATGTATGGCTGCAATGGCTCTTACATTCTTTGCAAATAATTTGATCAAGAGAATAAATAATAGGGGAAAGTGGGCAACTCCTTTATCATCCGCTGGATAGAAAGGACCTCGACACATGCACCCATTCTCTATTGCTTTAGTAATTGCATGCCATCATTCCCCAGGATTATATATCCCAAACACCATATTCACTGAAGGTAGAATTCACAAAGGACTAGACTAGTTCACCCTGTCAAAAGCTTTTGCCACATCCATTTTAAAAAGGGTGGCTGGACCTGCAGAAAACCTAGTTATCTTGTCCCTCCAGAAGGTGGATCACCTTCCTTACACTGCCATATGTTTGGACATACGCAAATCCGACCTGCTCCCAGTGAACAATGAAAAGTACTATCTGTTGAAGACAGGTTAAATATTTTAACGATCTTGTGGCATATCAGAAGGAGGAGTCAGACTTGAGGGCTTCATTCCAAGGGTGTTTATTTAAATTCAATGGAAAAATGCCTATATGTCCCTATTGCTAACATGGTTTTTCATGTCTATAAATTAAACTAAAGGTGCTTGTTGTATGTCAAAACAAAAATGAGCCCTCAGTCCAAAAACCTATTTGCTATCTAGCCCGACCACTTCAATAACATTTTTAAAAGAAATAAGCCAGAACAATAGCCTGTTAGTTCAGGCTTCGTCCGGCCAATTATTCTTGGATATCTCCTGGGGTATTGGTCGCAGTTAGAAACAATGTTCTTCGCTACTCACTAGAGAAAGGTTTCCAGCTCTCTCTTTAGGCTCCTCATTTCCTTTTCACCAGTTGTATGTCTTGTACAGACTCATTTACCCCTCCAAGCTCCCTTCTTCTCATAGGTTGAAAAGTGTCATTTAATTCTCTGTGGCTCTCCAGACCCCTCTGGCTCTCTGGTTTGTTGAACGTTTGTGGTTGTGTCTTCGGCCTCTGCCATTCTTCCCAATTCGGAATTTTAGGGCTCCCATAACCCTCCTCGTCATTTCTCTCTTATTGCTTTGTTTCTCGTTTCTTGTTCCTCCCTCCACCCTGGGCAACCCTGGTACCTTTTCTGTCGTCGGGTATGCCCCAGTAGATTGGCGTCTCAGCAGGGAGGTGGCCGTTTGCCCCTCCTTTCGGCTTCATAGTCAGATTTGCTTCCTGTATCGTGCCTGTCGCGGCACACTCAGTGGTCCTTGCCCTTCGAGCGGAGGATTCGTTCCTCCATTGTCTGCTGGTCTCAGCATCTGTTTGTGGGTCCCAGGTCCATCACGGCTGCAGCATGGTCAGCCCACCAGGTAAGACGGTCTTCCTTCCGTCTCAGAAGCATCGCCCTTCCGGCATCTCTCCCTCGTCTCTTGGTTCCTCCACGCCACTGCTAGCTCCACTGTGTAGTGTGGCAACACCCCTCCGGAATGTTCTCACGTCAGAGGCTTGCCTCTGCATACGATTCTTCTCTCAGCATTCAAGGTTCCTCATCTATTTTCACTGTCATACTTAAAAGGGGCATGTTGTTCTCCATCAGCTGCTGAGTTTGTGAAGACTTCAGCATTACAGCATTACCTTGATCCAACCTTAAGGAACTAATGTTAGTGTGGTTTCAATGAGGATCAACTGAAACAACACCAGTCCTTTCTATTCCTATATAGGCACCCAGGGTATTCATATTAGAGAGTTCCGGGCAGGTATGGGTGTCCATGTACCCTAGAAGGGAGTTTGCTGAGCGGGCTCACCTCCTTAGCTTCAAAAGGGGTGGTCAGGGGCATTATTTGCCTTCAAAGAAGATCTAGTACGGATTACTTCCACCTTCATTTGTACTGCATGTTATGACTACATTACGCACACAGAGAACTACTTAATCGGTTCCCCTTATATAGAATAAGCAAAGCTCAGACACCACAAGTAACCTGAACATTTGAAGATCCTCCAATAAAAATACCTCATCATCACTACCTAGTGATTTCACAAAAATACAGGACCTCTTAGTAAACACAATTTTACTGTTAATTTTTGTGAAAAATTATATGATGAAAACCACCACCTCAGCGTTTGGGCCACTTCTCACCAACAGTGGTCAGTGCAACTGGTTTTGTCTATTTTTCTTTTACATGCTTGGTTAGGATTGGTTAATGTTTGGTGAAAGTCATAAGCCTTGATATCTGGATGTTTTGTGAATTTTGGTTTCTAACTTTGACTATGAACTAAGCACAGCAAAAGCTTTGCTAGCCAACACAACTGAGGGTCCTCGATAACAAATCAGCCAAGTAACAGATTATTGTCACTCTGGATGGGAGAGTTCCAAGGAACAGCAAAACATCTTGATAAAAAGCATCTGGGTCGCTGCTCCACTTACAGAAACACCACCCGGAATAATGGCTATCTAGACTTTTGCACTTTATTATCAGTTATTTTATGATTAAGAATAATTCTATTAACCCCATTTTCCACGCTGCAGAGCACAATTTAACAATTAAAGCATTCAGAACAAGTATGTCACACTGGAAGCTCTGTAAAGATAGTGCCAAGATTGTAACAAGCACGTTCTCAGCAGTATGGGGATTAAGGGCGATGACAAGTGTGGTTATTTTAGCTATGCAGCAAAATGCGCTTGCTGTCCATCTCTTAATTGTGTTACTGTACAACAAAAACATATACAATAAACAAATGTTGAGAAAAAAACCAGATAATTTCAGAAAATAATCACAATACAAATGTTTTCTATTAGCTATTGACATCATTGATTCTTGTACTCTTACTCCATAACTTCCTTAACTCTGGTGTGAAATTCATCTTAGCGGTACCACTTGTCCAGTGCATTTTGAACAGCAAAAGAGCATTTAAAAGCAGAACTTAGAATTGATGTGCAGTGGCAGACTTCCGCCGGGTTCCGCCTCCTGAAGATTCACTGGTTAGTCCTTTTACATCCACCCAGGCAGGCACATGACAAATGACTAGTTGCAGTGGAGAGGGATGTAGGTCTACAAGAATCACATAATTACTCCTACATACCATTCCCTTTCATCCATACTCATGGAGGATAAACGATTCCTAAACAAAGGGGTTATATGTGATTTTACTGAAGCAAATGTCAGAGTGGTACATTTCACTGCAACCAAAATGCCTAAAAAACACTTAATTATTTTTTTTTTTTATTTAAGTTGGGGGGGTCCCAGTATTATGGTTGCAGTGAAATGTACCACTCTGAAATTTGCTTCGGTAAATTGACTGGGTAGCGAGAAAGGTAGGTGACAGCAGCAAATCCTGATCTGGGCGAAATATTTTTCAGGGAAATGTAAGCTGACTGGAAAGCACCTCTAGAAGTCAAGTCCAGTGATCAATGCTTGGAGACAGCCAGGGTGTGTGTGCCAATCTGCTACTTTATACATGCTTTTCAGTGTAATTTGCCTCTGAAATGTGAGTTCTGACCTCAAGAGCGCTTCGGAGAGAGAATTCCATAACTGAAGTAAAATTCCAGAATGGAAGAGACAAACCAACAGGCTATGAAAATCTACTTGCTTGGGTCAGAGCCAATGCAGGTAATAACCCGTCAGGAGACCAAATTGTCTTAGTTTGATTCTGGTACAATTTCAAGGCCCTTTGGACCTCCACATTTCCCAGGACAATTTCTTTGTCGAAAGGAGAGTTCGGGAAGGTGCAAACAGTGTAATTCTTCTAAATTAGTACACAGATGCTGTGCCCTTGTCAGTGAATGTGCAGGTCATACCCCTTCAGTTTTCAAACTTTTCGTCTCCAAACGCAACAGAAGAACAAGGCTTACCACAGCACAATATATTCACACCATGATCACCAAGCCAACATGCTTGAAATTGCCTCTTTGAATTTGTGAATGCATTGAGTAGCTGATCTATACCAGAGTTAAAATGTGGTCATGAGATTTACGGTCACAAACTCAACGATGTTCTCAATGGAATGTTCTACATTGTTCTTTACCCACGTCGCATTACTTATTTGTTTTAATAATCACAACTTGTATGTTTTAATGCTTAAAAGACACATTTTGAAATAAGAGTGAAACGTACCAACCTCTTTGTCTAGGGCTGAGCTGCCTTCTTCCTGCTGCTCTGTCAGTGATGTTGTTCGACTCCTGTTTCCGCTAGGTGGAAGACCCTATTTCACATAAGAAATATGAAATACAAATCAGCAAGGGCAGGCACTCTTATTCATCCATATGCAGAAAGCCAGCATAACACAACCATTCATGCTGAAACAAATCTAGCAATAATACATTTAAAAACGTTAAATTACACCAAACGATCTAGTTTGTCCTTTAAACCATTTCCCATAATTTTTGCATCCTACTCTCCTCTACTGAATGTCCGTCAGTCTCTGTGTGGGTAAACCGTAAAGGCAAGTTACGTTGGAGGTCACCATACTGTGGGTTAAAATGGATTTCTAAACTCTGGCCTCGTGGACAGATTCTTAGGAGGCCCCCTTGTTAGATATACAGGGGAAACTTCTCGGAAGATAGCCAGACCAATTCACGGTAGCTTGGACAGCAGCAGTCAAGACTAAATCTCAGGAGGAGTGAGGGTGATTAGGGCTCTCCAATGAGCACACAAAGTGAAACACCCAGAATTGCAATTAAACAGTAGCATACGAAAATATACTATTTATTATAGGCCCAATAACAACACAGATGAATACTAAAATGCAACAGTAAAACACTAGGTAATATATACACGCACTGGAGTCATTGCGAGAAAGTTAGTACACCAATACCTGCAAAGGAAAAGGGTGAATAACTTTTATAGCACTGACAGTCTTCAGAGATGGCAACTCTACAAGTCCAGCCCTAAAATGAATGGAGCCTTGTGCACAATGTTCAATGTGCGTGTAAAAGCATGCAGTCGTGCGTAAAGTTCACAAAGTACTTCATAGGGAGCAGGGTAAAGTTAGGGGAAGAATTCTGAAGGGGTAAAACGGATTCCAAAAGTCAGGTGAGGATCTGCTACGATGAACAAAGCTGTTCCTGACTTTCAGAGGGCTTTAAAAAGCAAATATTACCCAAGTCAAAGAGAAGGCCAAAAATAACCTTCAATGCATAATGCGTTTGGATGAGCAAAGGGCCAGCGGTAAGTGGCTTTACTACTCATCGCGCGTAGCTCGGTTTTGGTCCAGACTTGGCAGGTCTAGAGGTAGTCGTCGGAGATACGGTTTCCTGCCCTCTGTTCAGCTTCCGGATGCACAGGCGCTGCAGTGTGAATACAGGTCCGGTATGGGACAGGAGCAGTCACTCTTGATTCGGATGAAGAACAAAGAAAACACTGATGCAGCAGGTCTCAGGTCTCTTTAAGGAACGCAAGAAAACCGCCTTCAGCGACTGTCACACAGCGACGCAGAGGCACCCAACTCTCACGGTATGACACAACCTCCTATCTCGTGGCCCAAAGGTGCTGGGACAACGGAATTCGGCAAGAGGGTGCTTTGCCGGATAAAGCTGGAATTCCCCAAAGTCCCGGGTCAAAACGTTGACGTACCTGTGCGGCAACCAAGGATTAAGGTGGACAGTCCACTGGATGGCGCAGGGACACTTCCGAACAGGCTGACTTGCAGGGGTACCAGGAGACGTTGCGAGTGATTGGTCCCACCACTTCAAGGGTTCGAAGCACCTTCACAGGTCTTCTGAGATCAAGGGCAAAGCAGGGCTCTAACCAGGACAACAACGGGATTCAGGTGCCAGCCCCCTTTAGGTGCGTCTCATGATCGTCCTTTGTTTTGCTCGGCTCCTCAGAATACTTGGTTCCTTCTGCAGGTCGGTTCTGACCTGTTGCTGATCTGCTGGCACAAATGCATGACCCCCTCCTTATAGCCACAGTCAGGAGAGCGCTCGCACCCAGTCCACCAATGGCAAGATCTGCTCAAATCATGCACACCAGCAGTGGTCCAATCAGGGACCACTGGGGTTCTCGTGCACACCAGACACTGGCACCATTAGTGTGGATTGGGACCAGACAGTCCAAGCCCATTTCCTAGGTACCTACACATGTGACCTACAGGGTCCTGCGAAAGAAGCAGCTTTCGTGGGCAAATGCATGCCCAAATAAGGAAATCCTGGCCGTGGAAAGGCAGGGGGAAGGCCAAGGGATAAAATGGCCAAAGGAACAAACAAAAGACCTTGTGTCACAGCCATGTTAGAGACTAGCCACAGTCATGAGCCAAATGTAGTAAACATGGTATGGCTCGATAAAGTGTTACACAACTACGAGTCTGTTCCAAGGCACATTGTACAATCACCAACAATTCCTTCGAAGGTGTCTAGGGCCACAAAACACACTAGCCCCATTGCGCAGTACTGTAAGGTACTTTGCGCAATGATAAAATGTTAACGAGTGGCAACAAAGTTGAAAGACTAAGAGAAACAAAGTTTCTCGGTACTGACAGCCTGAAGGATGTGCCAGTTGCCCCATAACAATGAGTGAAAGCCCATGGAGTATAACTGAAGGCTATACTCCACTGTAAAAAGTTAGGTCAGGAAACAAAAACAGATGCAATATGTTTGGGGATCCATGGACTATGGAGGAAAAGTTGCTTCAGAGAAATCTTTTCCAACACTGTGTTTATTCTTTTATAGTTCCAGAAGTGTCCCCTCGAGCTGGCCTACCTGGGTGGTGGGAGCCAGTCGGTCCATCCATCCACAATAACCTACTTCATTATATGTAACTGAACATGAATAAATGGAAACTACACTGACCCGATTACTCAATCCTACTTGTGAACCTGCATACTACAAATTGGCGCAAAGTCGCTCTCCAGTTGGCCAGGAGACATAACTGGCCCAATGGTGAGCTGTGGAGAGGCAAGGAGCCAGCAGCCGGGCCCATTACCCACCATCCTTCCCCAGTACACTAATCCACCCAGGGAAACCTCGAGGAGGCCAGGTAGAGTGGACATAATTTCTATATTAGTTTCCAGTTTGGGAACTGCAAGTCGGCATGGGACTTCTTTGATAGCCTAGCTGTTGTGGCAGTATGAGGCCCTGCAATGTCAATTGGCCAACGGAAACCATACCCCGGGCAGTTCGAATAATGCACCCAGTACCATCAATTGACGCAGTTTTGTTGGTGTTGGCTGCATTGCAGGTGTGGGGTGCACCAAATAGGGCATGGTACTTTCATGTGTTGCCAACGTCTAATAGTGGGAAAGGAAAAGAGGGCAGTGTGGGTCAGATGGCACTATAGTGCTGCTCCGCGCATGTGCATATGTGCACTATAAGAGGGCTGGAAATAACTTCCACATTGAACCTGTTGGGGCCGGTGAGATCAGCGACTGCAGCTATATGCTTAATTGTGCTAGAGCGATGTACGAACTTCAGAAGGAAAATTGAAGATGTCAGGGTCAACTACAGAAGGTAAAGTGATGACATCAGGGGCAATGACATGCATTAGAGCACCCAACGTTTACATCCCAACATCACTGAGTGGGTGGATGCTTGATGATGGCATTGATTTCTGCAGAAGCCAAACACGAGGAATGTTGAACCTCATGACATTGGAAGAGTCTACCAGAGCTGTGGTGTTGTTCCGTAATATCAAATCAATTGTCCTGGAAGCAGCAGGTGGCAGAGTGCAACAGAGCCCCTGGGCAGTTACTTGAAATGCAACAACAAAAGGCTGAAATGTCACGAAACCACTTCGAGTTTAAGTTTATGACTGCTCAATAGAAGCCACTGTGTATTGCTCACCATACGTAAAGAGAAATAATGTACAGGGCAAACTTCATAAGACCAAAAGGTTGACTGTGTTGAGTGATGGTACCCGTTCTGAATCCTCTTCCAGATAGATGGAGTTCAGCATCAATTCGCATCTCTCAGGGCGGCCGTGGACACCTTGAAGATCCTGGAGGCAGACATACATTCGCCGGAGGAGCAAACTCTGGAGTCTTCCACAGCACCATGGTCTCTAGTACGCTCCAGGAAGAATAGGAGGCGCGATCACATGAGGCCTTCAATAGATTAACGGGAAAGGAGTGCAAACATTGAGGCTCCCGACCGAGTAGATGTGATGGGAATGTGGGTGACCCCCCGGACAGGATGGAGTTGTTGGACATATGGAAATGGTTCAGTGTTCCGGAGTTGCATTACAGGTTTACTATGGTGGTGGTTGAGGCGGTGTTATGCCGTGCAGTGGGCTTTCTTTACAATTGCAGGGGCATCAGGAGGACATGTCATCACAGGTTGTTTGGGGAGTGGCGTGAGGGGGGCCTGCTCTGGATTATTGTAGGGTCCAGGGACCTGCTAGGGTGGGGATAATCCACAGGAGGGAGGAGAGTTCCCTTGTATACTGGGATGGCGGGCTTCGAAATTGTGTCCATAAATGTCCAGGGGTTGAACTCACCTAGGAAGCGGAAGAGTGTACTTTCCAAGCTGGTAGACTTGCAGGCTTTTATTGCCCTCCTTCAGGAGACCCACATCTTGCAGCGTGACTGGCCAAGATTGTAGTCTCGCTGGTTCCCACACCAGTATTTCGCCTCTTCATCTCTAAAGAAAGCGGTGGTTGCAATCCTTATTGGCAAATCTCTGCACTTTGAACAGGGGAGAGTGGGGAAGGATGCCCAGGGCAGGTATATTGGGTTGACCCTTCGGGTAGCAGGAAAAGATCTTACTGTGGTGTCGGACCCAACCAACAACAGGGTCAGTTCTACTTTCAAATGTTCCTAGGGGGGGGATTTAGTGCTAGGTGGCGATTTTAATGTGGTGTTGGACGGGACAAGGGTTAGGTCCGGCCCCGGGACTCCAGCTGAAGCTTTTATGGTGGACCCTCTTAAACAGGCTATTACCGATTTACACCTGGTCAATGTGTGGCTCCATTTACATCCTCACCTTTGTGACTATTCCCACTTCTCGCATGTTCACTGTTCCTATTCCAGGATTGTTTATTTTCTGGCATCCCAGCTCTTACTAGCGGGGATCACTTCTACGACCAAAGATATGACATTGGTTTCGATCACTCTCCCATCACTGTGCAACTTGGGGGATATGGCCTGGGGGCTAAGCAGTCCGCGGTGTGGAAATTGAATGATTCAATATTAGCGGACCCGGCTATGTGCTCCACTGTTTCGGAGAGGATTGCGCAGTATTTTCCAGAAAATCTCACAGGTGAGGTCCCGATATCAGGGGTATGGGAGGCTTTCAAACCCACACTGAAGGGGGGAATTGATTAGCATTGCCTCAGCCTGGAAAAAGATACTCTCAGCTCAGCGGAGCAGAGGAGTGTGTACAAGAGTGGGAAGCTCAGTATAAGCGAGATGGGGCTAGAAAGACCGACAGCTTCAGGTAATGAGAGCGGAGTTGAAGGCCTTATGGTCTGATGATATCTCGCACAAGTTGCTTCGCACAAAACATTTCTACTTTAGCAAGTCCAATAAGGCCTCACAGCTCCTGGCCTATAAATTGCATGGCCAGAAATCCAGCACGGCAATTAGGGAGTTACGAGATGAGGGGGGCATAGTCCGTCAGACTGAACCAGAGAAAATGCTAATACTGTTGCCGTATTACGCTAGTCTGTTTGTGGCGGACTTACCCACAACTAGAATTCAATACAGGTTTTGCAGCCACACTGCGCATAGACACTGATTAAGACCAAATTGGTATAGTGATTTTTAATTGACACTGAGGTAGCCTAACACGTGTTTCGGGCACTTGCCCTTCCACTGAGGCTGAGGTCAGGTGTAGTTCAATTGAGAACCAAGTTAAAGGTAAGTGGTTTGTAATTGATTTCTCATGGGCTCCACTGTCACTTGCAGTTGCAACGACTAAATAATGAAGCGTTTCCAATTTTTGAATGGAAAGAGTTGGGGTGAGAATCTAATAGGATCCAGCGTTTCGTATATAGGGTTCCCAAATCAACCTGGTTGGTTCATGGTAATAACCCTAGAGGAAATATCAGTCATGATTGCAGTCAGTTTCATTATGGGTTTTATTAGTGTTCAAGGTGCTTTGAACACTAATACAAACCCACAATGAAACTGACTGCAAGGTGCCTTGAACACTAATAAAAACCCACAATTAAACTGACTGCAATCCAAGGGAAACAGTAAATATAAATGTCTGCAATACATTAGTTCATTCAACCAATGATCGCATGATAAAATGTGAGTTGGCGAGCGTAGTGCTTCCATTTCAGAAAAAGCACACTAGTATAAAATGGACATGTTCAAAAAGGAAGGTTAAAGCAAAACCAGCCTCATGTTTCGCAAACACATAGGGTTAGATGAAAATGCATGCAGACTATTCAGTTTTCAACCTAATAGCACACAGGAAGAGTTGTGTGGTTAGACACAGGCCTCCAGATAAGGTGTGTACCAGGCCTTTTTACGCATGGAAATCTTGTAAATACGACAGCTTTATTATTTTCCTGTGTACATTTACACACAAGTTTAGGGCAGAGGGCAGTGCAAAGTTCAGGTTACTTGACAGAAACCAGAAGGCTTCTTTGATTTTTATCTACATGGATGTAACTGCAGGCCATGAATGAAAGCCTCTGAAACAGAATGTATTTCTCTGAAGCCTTTCAAGAAAAGAAACTGCACACTGTTATAAAAGGAATGGTTTATTTCCATTCAGTTTTTGCTGTGTTGCTGCTCATTTAGCAAACAAAATTACTTTGCCTATTTATTTTCCTAGCATTTTAGGATTGTAAAATTAATAAGATGGAAAACTAAGTTGCAATTTAGAATTCATATTTTGTGACAAATGTTTTTTTTCCAGTGAAAGCAAACCAGTATTGCACAATTGTATTTTTCAGAGTTCCTGTGCTGTGTGCATAATCATGCGGAGGCAGATCGTTTTTACACATATATTTTAATTTACACTCTAATTATAAAAACAGAGTGTAAAATGATGACTATGCATGGTCTAGTTTAAATCCATTCAACCTTGCAGTCCATGGGTATATTACTATAAATGGTCAGTGGCAGCAGAGTCTTTGTTCAAGGGTGAGTGATTGTCATTACACCAATCACAGGTGTTGTTCTAGCCTCTAAAATCTTCAAGACTACAATTAAAACATCTAAAACCTGACTCTCCACGAAGTGCAAGCGCTGTTCAAAAACAAACAAAGGAAAGTTACATTTGTAATTGAAATAGAAACTCAGCAAAACCGGTCTCTGTGATAACTTTGTGTAGTGCTTCATACATGGTTCGTCCAACATCTAGGCACTGTGTTTATTATACCTCAGTCGATACTCAGTTAACTGACCTTTGAAGAATGTTAGCTAATAAGATAGCTCAGCCAGTTGAGCACTCATTGCTGCGATCTGTACGTGATCTGTAGGTTGCAGGTTCGAATCCCAACAAGGACAACTCAGCCATTCGTCCCTTCCCTCAGCCATTCATCCCTTCAAGGTCGATAAAGGAGTACTGACTTCGGTTCCGTGATAATTGTGATAAATATGTACTATGTACAGCGCTTTTCCAAAAGCGCTATATAAATAACCATTTGACCTTGAGATTAGATATAGAATTTAGCATGGAGTCCCTGCTTCTCTGCCCTGTTATATCATAACTTTGGCATACAATAAGTTGGTAATAGCTCCAGGAAATGAGGACTTTCATTAAACATCAAAAGACAATTCTGCTATGAAACTTCAAAACACACAATACAATTCATGCTTGCTTTACTATGCAATTGCTAGGTTTTTGTATTTTCAACATTTAAATATATACTGGAGAGATGCAATGGCCAGACCTTAGAGAAATAATGAAAGGTGTATTCTATCACGATGCAGAAAGCTGCTGCATAGTAATGATTTCCACACAGTTTTTGCACACGTCGGCTGGATGTCGCATACATTTTACTCTCTTGCAAAGTAGAAAAGTAATTTTTACTCTCTTAAAAACACATTTACTCACAAAGATTAAAAATAGGGAGTAAAATACTGCCACCTCAAAATCTTATCTGGAGCAGTAGTTAGACATTATGGCCATTAAGGTTTTAGGACATGCCATTAAGGGCCGTGAGCTGGACTAGTGAACTTCATTTACTGTTGGGTGTTAGACTTGCAGATGAAAAGTTTTGTGTCAGTAAGTAAGAAGTGGTAACAGGCAAAAGTGAGAAGCAAAAATATTGTTTTATTTTACACTCAAGTTATGTCAGGATTTCTGAATTTCCACCTCTATATGTAGCGTGGTTATATGTAGTTCTGTAATTCCGCCTCTGTAAGGGGTACACCACAAATTCACACATGAAGATAGGTAACAGAAATAATGCATTTTGGGTTATTTCAGTTGGATGTTATTCTATTAGCTAAAGTCTTAGCGTATTCAGTTGTTATGACATGCTGCAACTACACCTTGTTCTATCTTTCATAACTGTGAATCGTAATGCTCAACAAGTTTCGCAACAGCACTTGGACGTGCTAGGAACGAGTTTGTGATGCCATAGCAGTTGTTAAATTTTGAGTCTCTGGGTGATGGCAAGTGTGTTTTTTTTTAGTGGTTGATCATGTATATTCATTTTGATTCTGCCCCAAACTGCTTGGAGGTGAAAATGGTTAGCGACATCTCCAATGTTTGCTCTGTTCGTATCTTTAGGATTACTTTTCACCCTCTGTCACTTATACAATTAGATGATAGCTGTGGAATTATAAGTACACATGTATGGTGTTCTGTTCATGAGGAGCATAAGAAGACTGAGACTTATGGTTAATAGCTCTTTTCATCATGGTCTGCATGGTTGCATTTGCTCTTGGTGCAGTTGTTTCTTTTGGTCACTATTGTACCAGTTACATCCAGTGCCTGTGTGCGGTCTTGCAAGATGTGCAGTTCATGTGGTCTGCCTCACAGAATCTTCTTGTTGCAATGTGTGTGGGGGTGATCAATGGTGACATTGTTTTCATTACATTCTACAAATCACCGAGTTACCAAGACAGGACTCGCAAATCCTTTAAAATCTTGCTAAATCTGCTGGTAGAGTAACTTAGTTTACCTACTCGACCTCAGAGAAATTCACTTGACCCATGGGGCAGGGGAAAAGGAACAAGTTACTTACCTGTAACTGTTGTTCTCCAGCATGGGTCTGGCATGGATTCACATGCTCATGAATATTCCCCGTCGTCAGGCTGGGAATCCTCGGTAAAGAAAAAACCAGTATCAGTTTCGTTTCTGATCTGTCTTTCGTAGTAATAACCAATCACTGGTCTCTGCGTCATACTGACCACAGCCAATGACTGCCCTCTACCTAAGCACCGCCTCTGGCAGCCATCTTCAGATTTGGAAGCACGTGAAGTGGCAGTATGACCAAGTGAAGAGCCGCAGAGGGGTAGGCGGGAGGGTTCGCATGTGAATCCATGCCAGACCCATGCTGGAGAACAACAGTTAAAGGTAAGTAACTTGTTCCTTCTCCAGCATGGGGTCTGGCATGGATTCACATGCTCATGAATAAAGAATACATAGCAGTACACACATGCACAACCACGGGAGGTGGCAAAGGCTCAACATTAAGCATCACATCAACTCAACATTAAGCATCTTACCTCCTCACCAGGCTCACCTCAGGCGAACAGGTTGCGCAGCACTGCTTGGCCGACCCTGGACTCCTCCCTGGAATTCCGGTCGACGCAGTAGAATTTCGTGAAGGTGTGCGTCGACCTCCACGTAGCAGCCCTGCATATGTCCAGCAGGGGCACACCAGATAGGAACGCCGTGGTAGCTGCGATCGCTCTGGTGGAATGGGCTCTCGGACGGCCAGGCAGCGGTCGGTTTGCCAACCGGTGACAGTACATGATACAGCCGGAGAGCCATCTGGAGATGGAAGCCTTCGAGAGAGCCTTCCCCTGATTGACAGGTCCAAAGTTCACAAAGAGTTGTGACGTCTTCCGAAACCCCTTCGTGCGGTCCACGTAGAACTTCAGCGCTCTAGCTACATCCAGCGAGTGCAAAGTCCTCTCAGCCGGCGACGAAGGCGACGGGAAGAACACAGGTAACACCAAGGGTTCGTTGAGATGGAAGTCCGACGGTACCTTGGGCATGAAGGAGGGGTGCGTCCTGAGCACTACCCTCGTGTCGTGGAAAGTCAAGTACGGGGCCTTGCAGGAAAGGGCCTGGATCTCTCCCACTCGTCGTGCGGAGGTGATGGCCACAAGAAAAGCTGTTTTCCACGATAGAAACTTCAACGGGGCCGAGTGCAGAGGCTCGAACGGAGGTCCCATGAGCTTGGTCAGCACCACGTTGAGCTCCCACGCCGGGGCCGGAGCCTTCACCGGCGGGAACGATCTGAACAGTCCCTTCATGAACTCTTTCACCAGACGATGAGACCACAAGGACGTCCGCCCCGTGGTTCTGGTGTATCGGGAGATCGCAGCAAGATGAATCTTGATGGACGCGTGTGCCAAACCAGCTTTGGCCAGCGTCAGCAGGTACGGCAGTACTTGGGGAGCCGTAATCCGTAGAGGGTTAATCTTCTGTGCGTGGCACCAGACAGAGAACCTCTTCCATTTGTGTCCGTAGCATTTAAGAGTCGAGGACGCCCTGGCCTTTGCAAGAACCTCTCTGCAATCGGCCGGTATGTCGTATCCTCCAAACTCTAGCGCTGCAGGAGCCAGGCCTGCAAGTTCAGCGACTTCGGGTCGTGGTGGAGGATGGCGCCTCCTTCCCTGGAGAGTAGATCCGCGTCCGCCGGCAGCTTGATCGGCGGGGACGCTGACAAGTCCAGAAGGTCTGGGAACCATATCTGCCTCGGCCACGCAGGTGCGACGAGGATCATCCTGCACCGTGACCTCTTGAGCTGGTTGACGAGCCGGATTAGCAGAGGCAAGGGAGGGAACGCGTAGAGGAACAGGCCCTCCCAGGGGAACGAGAAAGCATCGCCCATGCTCCTCGTCTGGGGAAACCTGCTGGCGAACCTCCGGCACTTGGTGTTCGTCGCCGTCGCGAACAGGTCGATCTGGGGTGGCCCCCACCGTCGGAAGAGGCGATCCACCAGATCCTGCCGTAGTTCCCACTCGTGGCACGAGCGCAGCTCCCTGCTGAGTGAGTCGGCGATGGTGTTTTTTATCCCTGCCAGATGAAACGGCACCAGAAAAATCCCTTGGGCGACGGCCCAATGCCACAGGTCCTGCGCCTCCTTGGACAGCGCTGGGGACCTGGTTCCGCCCTGTTTCCTGATGTAAAACATGGTGGTGGTGTTGTCGGTGAAGATCCTCACCACCTTGCCCTTGAGGGACGGAAGGAAGGACCTGAGGGCCCAAAACACTGCACGGAGCTCCAGGACGTTGATATGCAGGGACTTCTCCGTCGGGAGCCAGAGTCCCCTCGCGTGCAGATTTTCGGTGTGCGCTCCCCACCCTTCCAGGGAGGCATCCGTGGTCACAGTCTCCTGGTGGGCTGGGGTCTGGAAGTCCATGCCCGCCGTCAGATGCGCGCGGGTGCCCCACCACCGTATCGCTCGTCGGAAACTCTCGTCGAGCTTGATCCTTTCCTCGAAGCTGCCCGTCGTCTGGATCCAGCGCGCATCCAGGAATTCTTGCAACGGGCGCATCCGGAGCCTGCACATGGGAATGAGGTAGATGCAGGAAGACATCATCCCGAGGAGGGACTTGATGGATCTCACTTTGGCCGCGTCGGCCACCAACATCCGTTGCACCTTGCCCAAGATGGTCCTGGTCCTCTCCTCCGACGGGGAGGCCAGAAGGGACACTGTGTCGAGCCTCGCTCCCAGAAACAGTGCGACTTGCGCGGGCACCAGGTGGGATTTGGCGTAGTTCACGGAGAATCCCAGGTCCGTGAGGAGTTGGACGGTCCTTGCCGTGTGGACCACGGCGAGCTCCTTCGTCTTGGAGCGGATGAGCCAGTCGTCCAGGTAGGGGTAGACGTGAATCCCCTCGCGGCGCAGCTGCGCCGCCACCGGTGCGAGGCACTTGGTGAATACCCTGGGTGCCGACCGTAGTCCGAAGGGAAGGGCTTTGAACTGGTAATGACGCCCTTGGACCACGAACCTGAGGAATTTTCGGTGCCCCTTTAGGATGGGAATGTGGAAGTAGGCATCCTCCAAATCCAACGACGATAGGAAGTCTCCTTCCTCCAGTTGACCCAGGACGTGCTGGAGGGTGACCATCCGGAACTTCTGCGCCTTGATGAACTTGTTCAGCCGTCGCAGGTCCAGGATGGGGCGCCATCCTCCCGTCTTCTTCTTCACGAGGAAGTATCGCGAGTAGACTCCGGAGCCCCGAAGCCTCTTTGGGACGAGTTCGATGGCGCCCTTTCTGAGCATCGCCTTTACCTCCAGGAGAAGTTGAGGGACGTGAAGTTCTTTCCTGGCCACGGGGGGGACGCGCGGGCACCTTCTTTGAAACTCGAGCGCGTGGCCCCGGGCCAGGGCGTCCAGCACCCAACGGTCGGTGGAGATGGACTCCCACACGCTGACGAAGCCCGCCAGCCGGCCTCCCACCGGGGTGCTTCGGTGGGGGCCCGACCCCACGGCCGGTTCAATCCTGCTTGGACGCGGCCTTGCCGCCTTGACCTCCTTGGCGACGACGGCGGGGTCCGCTAGACTTGCCTCGTCCTCTGTAGGCCTCTTGCGACGACGAGCGGGCCGCTTGACGGTAGGAAGCGAAACCGCCGCCGGAACCTTTGGAGGCGCCCTTGCCTCCGCCGCTCCGAAAGGGCGTCCGTCGTTGCTGCAGGACTCCAAGGGCCCGGGCCGTCTCAGTATCCGCCTTGATGGCCTGAAGGGAATCGTCCACTGTCTTCCCAAACAGGTTGTTCCCGTCGAAGGGCATGTCCAGGACTCTGGTCTGGACGTCCTGCCGAAAGTCCGTAGCTTTGAGCCATCCACGACGTCGAAGGCAAACGCCGTTGCCCAGCTGGCGGAACCCAGTGTCGGCGATGTCCGTCGCCACGGTGATGGCGTGGTCAGAAGCCACTTCACCTTCCTGGAGGATCTCAAGGGCCTCCGCCCTCTTGTCGTCTGGCAGAAAGTCCAGCAGGGGAGCTATCTTGTACCAGAGCTCCCTGTCGTAGCGGGCCACGATAGCCAAGGCGTTGGCCGCTTTAATCGTCGTCGCTGCCGACGAGATGACTCTACGTCCCATAGCATCCAATTTCTTTCCCTCGCCGTCCGGCGGGGAAGTCGATGTGGAGGCCGCACCCCCCCCGCTTTCTTCCTGGCTGCCGCGGAGACGACGGAGTCCGGGGTAGGCTGCGCCCGGAGGCATAGGGGGGCCGTGTCCGGGACCCGGTACTTTTTCTCGTACCGGTCTCTTCTAGCTGGCGTAGTGGAAGGGTTCTTGAGGAGGGAAAGGCCCTCATCCCAAATGTCGTCCAACAGAGGCACTGCGAGGACCGTCTTCCTCTTGGCCTCGCGCCGCTGATAAAGGAAGCCTTCCTTTTTCTTCTCCTCAGGGCAGAGTTGGAAAAGCTCGGAAGCCCTGGAGATCATGGAGTGGAAAGATCCGATCTCGTCGGGCGGAGAAGCCCTGGTGGGGGGCGACGACGGAAAATCCTCGTCGTATGCCTCGTCGTCCGTACCCGTCGCTGCCGTGTCAGTCCCCGTATCATCCCCTCGGGTGGACGGGGAGGAGGGCTGGACGGGGCGCGACGGTTGAAAAGGAGGAGGAGGATGGATCCTTCTTTTCTTGGTAGGGGGAACACCAGAAGGTCCCGGTTCTGGATCCCCCGACGGGAGAGGTTCCTCCGTCGGTAACGGTAGCCTCGTCCTTATCTCGGTGCATAAGGACTGTATGGCCAACAAAATGGCCGCCGAGTTGTCTCGCGGCGCTGGCAGAGGGGAATCCGACGGGCGAGCAGGGGCCCCGTCGGTATCCTCGACGATGTCGTCGTCGTCACCCGCGTCGGGGTCCATTCCGACGGGCTGGCCTTGTTCCACGCCTAGGCCGTGGCTTAAGACCTCGATCAGCTCCTCTTCTGAGGTTGAGGCCGAATCTACGACGACGCCCTGCCCCCCTTCTTCTTCCCCACGGAGGGTTTCACGGGGGTCCTATCGATGGGCACAAAAGAAGACTCCCTCCGAGGAGGCAGGGAGATTCTGGGCCCTGAGGTCGCCACCACTGGCGCAGCCTCCACAGGCTGAGCCAGGGCCGCCGCGACCGTTTCGATAGAGGGCTTGGTCGGATGGATCAAGGCCTTCACCACCTTAGGTGCGCTCACCGCCTTATCCTTGAGGGAGGGGGCACTGCCACGCTCCTCCTCTGCCTTAGAGCTCGACCGGGGCCTCTCCAGGAGCTTCGCCGGGTGCTCGGCCTTCCTCTTACCCGACCCAGAGCGTTGGCTCGTGGTTGATGGTGCCGGGGAGGGTGCGCCCTGCCTGGCGCCCGTAGAGCCCGACCGTTCGGCGCTCCCGGTGCCAGTGGACTCGCGGTGCTTGGCCTTATGTTGAGCCCCCATCGCCGGGGCGCCCTCAAAGGTCTTAGAAGACCGCTCGGATTTCTTCTTCTTCTCGCCAGACGGGCTCTTACCCTCCAGCCAGTTGGCGAGACGTTGATGACGGTCCTTCATGGTCCGTTCCGACATGTTGCCGCAAAACGCACAGTCCTTCTCCACGTGCGTTTTGTCCTCATGAAGGCAGTAAAGGCAGAAAGAGTGTTCGTCTTCCTTAAAGACGTTCTGCAGCTGGCATCCAGGGCAGACCCTGAACAGCTTTCCGGGCGTCGAGCTTCCCTTCTCCTGGGCCATCTCCGAGACCGGGCCTGAGAAGCTTCTGGAGTCCTCCGAAGTGTAGCTCGACGAAATCTTCACCCTTGAGGGGCACAGACGAATCCGACACGGGTCCCCGTTGATCGGATGTAGGATCGGTGGAGCTTGAGGCTCTTTTGACCGAAAGAATTGAAGTTTTTTGTGAAAAAGCGCGAAAAATAGCACTAACGCTCGAGAGCAATAGCACGAGGATCCCAACACATGAACGTGCGGTAAAAATCTGAAGATGGCTGCCAGAGGCGGTGCTTAGGTAGAGGGCAGTCATTGGCTGTGGTCAGTATGACGCAGAGACCAGTGATTGGTTATTACTACGAAAGACAGATCAGAAACGAAACTGATACTGGTTTTTTCTTTACCGAGGATTCCCAGCCTGACGACGGGGAATATTCATGAGCATGTGAATCCATGCCAGACCCCATGCTGGAGAAATAATGTTACCAATGTTTTTCCTAAAATGATGCATGTCATAATAAGCCCACTTCACATTTGGCACATTGCTGCCCCTCAGAGGCCAGACCGGCACAGACAAAAGTTTGACATTTATTGCAAACCATGACTGTTTGCAGTAAATGTAAAATAAAAGTTTCAAAAATCTTAGAATGTTATTGAACTCACCATCAAGGTCAAGTACCATTCAAGTGGTACTCAACCTTTATAAAAAAAACGTCGACTATGCTTGAGGTCAAGTAGATTTTGCAAGGCCTGAATGATAATAGCTATTAAGCTTTTAAGGCTTTACCTGTAATATGGCAAGCGGCGAGTGTGCGTCCCCTGCCCTTTCCCCTTCCTGCATGTCAATTCTAAATTGAGTTTACCCCACTATCCCCTTGGCAGTGTTTTGGATGTGATCTGTAGTTTTGGCTGCAAGCGGCTTTGAATCTTCTATTGAGTGGTTGTAAAGAAGGGAGATGCCTGTGCTCTCCTGAATGTCTTTGGCTTGGGAGGATAGCTCAGGGGCAACATGCTCGCATTGGAAGCAAGACGACACAGAACACAGGTTCGATCCCTGGGTCTGTGCTTAGAAACCTCTGGCTATTAAGGGCGTTATAAATAACCTATCATATCATATTATATCATGCCTGCAAGTCTGCGGGGGTAAAGTAGGATGTCATGCAAGATGCGATGTCGCCATAGGATGTTCTGTCACTTAGAGTTCCAGAAGTGTCAGTTGAAACTGACCGGCCAGGGGGGTGGGAGACAGTGGATCCATCCATTCATCCATCTACAGTGTATGTGCTACAATATATGTAACTGGAACACAAATAAAAGAATTTAAAAGAACACTTACCCGATTAACCTTAAATTGCAGAATTCTTTGTCTTGTATATTTCCAAGTATTTCAAGTTATGCAACTGTGGCAGGATCAGTGTTCTGACCTTGTCACAGCTGCACAACTTGAAATACTGGGAAATATACAGTACAATGAATTCAGCAACTTTATGCTAGTAATATTGTTGTTCATTGTAGTACACTGACCTTGTCAAGAGTGGATGGGAACCCCTTTGTGCCTGAGATTGGAGGCCTACCAGGGAGGAATCCAGAGCCAGTTCTACCCAGAGGAGGATGACAGCAGTTGAGACGGCCCCAATTCATGTCTCTCCCCCAAGGGCCAGCTTGTTCATGTGCAGTACTCATTTGAATCGCCCCATGTCATTGACTCAAAGTGATGGACCATTGTTTTCTTCTGTTTTGAGAAATAGCAGGATGATGGTAGACGATTACCAGCAAGAAGAGGAAATAGCAGCATGCCAGAGCACAGCACTCTGCCTGAAGAAAGATTCAGAGTACAGCGAGCCGGAGACCAGCACACCCATGGGCAGCCCGGCGCGAGTGGCAGGGATAAAGCACTGGCGGCAGTCGAACATTGGAACAGGGAGCCGGAGCTCCTGCATGGCTCTCCCTTAAGCCGTGCACAGCACGCCGGCCGCGGCCCACCAGGGAAGGGAACCAGCGAGGCTCCCTAGACTGTCGGGAACATCAACCCCACCAAAATGAAATTATCATAGGGCCAGCCAGGCCAGAACCCCTTAACACATACTGGGATATTGTTCAGACACCATTAATGATTTGCAGTGTCCCCACAAAGAAAACGGGGCTGGGGCCTAAGGTGCCTTTTAACATTTTTTCTGTATGCAACACCTTCAAAGTGGGGAAGACAGGACAGCTTGTCCAGGGAAATTAGGCCAACCTCAGATAGGGAGATGGTTAAAAGCAAGTCCAGGAAGGAGGATGTTGTGGGTTGTGCAGATGAGGTCAGTGTGGACTAGGTGGCTGACCAAGAGAGTAGCAGGAGGAAGGGCAGTGGAATAGCCTGTGGAGGCGGTTTTTAGAGCAGGCTAGACATTAATTAGTGAGAGCAAGTGGCACTGCATCATCAGTGTGCATGGACAAGTTACAAATGTGGTTCGGTGAGGAAGTGTAGGGAGTGAATGTGAAGTGTATGTGAATGAGGAGGTAAGGTGAGTTGTGGGAGTGGCAGAGTCATAGTGTAGAAAAGTAGTAGCGTGAAGGAGGAAGTAGCACTGTAGAGGAACGAGTAGTATTTTTGTGTAAAACGTAACACCAATGGGTGGAAGCACGATTTAGAATGAGTGAGGGACAAAGGAAGGGAGGGAGTAGAACGAGTGAGATAAGTGGAGTTGGACGTAGGAAAGTAGTGGAAGCAGAACATTAGATAGTAAAAAGGAGAGGAAATTGTAGGCATTATAGACAGGAGACTGAGTTGGGGTGAGTGTCTTAAAGGCATATTTCAATTCCACTTTAAAATTACTAACCACAGGGTAGAGTAGGGACAGCCTAGGAAGTCCCAGAGGATGTTTAGATACAAAAGGCAAGTTGCCTTTAGGACTTCACCTTCAGCGAAAGTCAGAACTTAAACAGTAGGGGTCAAACAGTCTTTACTAACTTGTGGTATAGGAACGCCTTGGTTGGGGAGTAGGTGCTTTTCAAGATGAGAGAGAGGGACAGCTATAGAGCCATCAAAATCAGAATAAAAACCCTTGAACTGTCTCAGAAACATGGAGTGCTTCTTGAGCCACCTGTCAGACAAATATCAACAGTGAAGTATACAATGTCAATACAAAGCTTCGGATTACCCATCAAATTTATAGAAATTAAATGTGCTTGCATCCCAAAATGGAAACTTTTTTGATAAAAACACAATGGAGCTAGCTACAATACAAGAATTTCAAAGATACCTTTTTTAACTTGTGAATTCAGAGCAGGTGTAAGGAGAGGTGAGCTGACCATTGTTGCTGCATTAAATAATATAGCATCCTAAAAGGATCCCCAAGAATAGCCCGTCTGATATCACCAAGGGCATGAATAGAGAAGAACAGTAACGAAATAAGAAAAAACGATGCCAAACCACGGCATCTCAGTGAACTCGTAGAGGCTCTCCTCATTGACTGCATGGAGGGATAGGATGTGACAGCTACATTCCAGTGAAGAACATTGATAAGTATTATTGACATGGTCATTAAATAGTTTAAAGTGATACACCAATCTATAAGTAGCATGGTGGATTTGAAATAAAACTTCAAATTAAGAAAAATATAAAATCCAAATCGAAAACGTTACAAACTACAAATCCCAGCACTGCCTTTGTCTTTCTGTATTTCTACTTGAAGCATCACATGGTATCAACTAAGCATTTTTAGCAAGTCCATCCCTATTCGTCACATCAGGATATACACTGCTCTTTGTTTGATGCTTTCATCAGATAATTAAAAGAATAAATAGAAGCTAAAGTGTTATTACTGTAAGAAACGAAAGGGTGTCTCACCTGCTAGTCCTCGGGGACTTGTCATCCCTTGCCCAAGCTTATTGTACTTCGGGTCTCCCTCAATCAGGCTCAGACCCATTTTCGGTCCAGACTACTCCGATCTTAGTAATAGGGCAAAATAGGAGTTTCTCCGACCCCAACATTTTCAATAAAGTTTTTACAAATTGTATCCATTGCGTCAGTATCATACTTGTGATACCAGGCCTTCCCTACATATGGTGTCATTAGTGGAATCTGACTCAATTGATAAACATTGAGAACCCATGCTGGTTATCGTCATCCCACCAGAAGGAGATAACAGGATTATTGAAGTCCTTGATTCCGATCCAATATCCACTATTAAGGAGAACTTATTCTCCCAACTTCAAATCCTAGTTAGCCAACAGGATGTGTTTTTTAAAACACAGGTACTATTAGACACCCTACCGATAGCCCATTAACAAATACAACAGTGGAACCGAATAGTCTTAGAAATAAGACCCTCCCATATCATTATTAGACCTAGCACCTTAAACCCACCTTTTGCCGAACCTTTTGTTTTTGGTGACAAACCGCCTTCATCGCCTAAAGTTCTGAAGGGTCAGACGCCTTTAAAACCTTCTCTGAAGAGGTCTACACCCTTTTCATTTGAGTCTAAAAGCCTCACAGAAGGAACCCTTACCCCTTCTGAAAATATGACCGATATTGAAGCAACCTTGGCTCAACTGGCTACACATCAGATCCAGGCGGAGGCTCGCCTTCAAGAAAATCTGACGAGATTAGTCGAATTACAAGCAAGACCCCTATATTGCCTCAAGGGATATTACAACCCTACCGGGAAGGAGAAGACTTGGGGAATTTATTTTTGAATTTCAAACGATTGGCTGAACAACTGGGATGGGGAGAAAACCTTAAAAAAATGCTACTTGGGACCCCTGCTAAAAGGCGAGTTACAAACCACCTATCAGTTCTTTAATCCAACCTCAGGAGCCGTTAGGCAGAAACCTGTGCAGTTCCCTCTGGGACCACTGCAAAAGATTTAAGACTACAGGTGTTTGGCAGTAAACCCACTTGGTAGCAGTCTGTACCACACAGATTCACTTGGTAGCTGTGGCTGAGCAGTCAGACTTCCCTCAAGAAGAGTTAGGCAATATACAGAGTGTTCACAATAGCTCAAGAGTACACAATAGAACAAGTAAACACTGACCAGGGCTTGGTGTAAAAGAGATAATTATTAATTTAAAACCACATCTAGTAAAACACACAGGCACTAATGTTAAGTAGTTCAAAAACACGGTCACTAAAAGATATACACTCCCTTAAAGGAATATTAGACTAGTCTTAAGTAAAGCCCCACTTATTTTCAGGCAGCGGTGAGCGCTTAACGCAGATGGCACTCTAATAATTCGTTTTAAAAAGGGAGAGAAAAGCAGAGTATAATTGGAAACAGATCCCAACACTTTCACAAGAACACAAGAAGAGAGAAAGGCAAAGTGAAACCGTGAAGTTAGAGTTCAGAAGGCCAGATCCACTTTAAGAGGATCAGAACGAAATGTGTCCAAGGTCACACGGTTGAAGTGCACAAAAGTCTTGAAAAGGTTCAGAAAGAGTTGGACCAAAAGAAAGGGACCAGTTAGATGGTCAAGGCGGCCAGCCCAGTCCAGAAGGTTAAGGGATTATTATTACCTTGTAGCAATCTTTAGAAAGGGAGGCCTGGCGGACACGGTACCTTAAAGTGGTGAGAATACTCCAGCGGGGGCAGTTGTTCCTGGCAGCAGATGCAAGTCGGTGCTTCGTCCGGGGGAAGAGAGGATCTCGTCGGGGAGGAAGACAGGAGTCCATTGCACTGCCAGGGAAGAAACCAGCCGCAGAGTTCTCAGGTAAAAGGAGCGGTCCTTTTAGTCGCGGTCCAGTGTTAAGTGGCTATCCGGTTGCCGGGGTGCTTGGTACGGGCAATTCGACCACAAGACGTCCTGGGATGCGAGGAAAAGAAGGTAAACTGGTTGTGCCCACCAGTCAGGGGAAGAAGCCTCTCCAGCCGGGGGATCTTCTCTGTCGTCGGGAAGTGGTGAGTCGGTTCCGCAGAGCTCCACCGGTGGTGTCGTCGTGGTAGGTCGGCTCAACTTCTCCCTCGTCAGATTCTCAGGTCCTGTGGCGACTTCTGAAGTTCCAGTCCCCAAAGCCCTGCTTTTATGCAGCACACCCCCATTCACTCAGCCTAGCTGTCAATCAAACATGCTAAGTGGTGAGACAGCCTGCTCACCACTTGGGTCAATCACACAAGAGTGCGACCTGAGTTACCAAGGTAACTCAGTCCAGGGTGCCTAAACCCCCTCCCACACCCTCTGCGGTACCCAGACAGAGTGGCACCACTTTTGGAGGCTTCTGTGGAGAAGCCCGCCAAAAAGTAGAACAAAGGGCTCGACTTGGGTTGGAGTCACAGAAGAGAACACAAACGCATTTTAGAATCGAGTCCTGGCAAAAAATACCAACCGGTGAATTAATATTAAATAAATAAACCAGCGGTATGTTCGAGGCTATGAGAATTAAATAATTAAAGTTGGTATCCTCGAACAATGGGAAAATCCCATAGGGATATATTCGCGGTCGAATATAAAAAGTAGTATCCACTGCCACCAGCCAAAACTCGATCAGGGGGGACGGAGACGTGCCCCCTCGACTAACAGACCCCGTGGCAATCGAATTGCCCCGACCAGTATGTCCACAATATGATGGTTTGTACTGGTTTCTGTTACTCATTTGGGACTAGTAAAGCCAATGGTGACTTTACATGCCCTGGGAGACAGTAGTCAATCCCAGGGTATGGAGTATATGGTGAGGTGTCACTATGACACCCCTGTGTCACTGCACGGAGGGTGCTGTGTAACACACATAGTAAAAACACATGAGACCCTATGGAGTAAAGGCCCCCATAGCCCATAAAACACATTAACAGTCAAAGGAACACCATAAATCATGTCCAAGAGTGGAAGAAAAAGAGTCTCACTCTTGGCAGGAGAAAAAAAACAAACACCAGGAATCCAGCAAAGCTGCTGGGGGACTCACTAGGTTAGGAAATTCAGCCTAAAGAGAGAATTCTCCCTAACAGGAGCTACCTTCATATCCTTCAAGGAAGGACTCCTTGAAAGGGTAGGTCAGACTAGTAATTTCTATCGACAAAAACTAAGTTCCCTGGCGAGACCCCTCTGGAACTAGGAGAACAAATTAAAAGCACCGTCACCCTGTGTCTCAGCAATAAAACACTGGAAGAGTTAGTAGAAATGATCATCGTGGAACAGTTTATTAACTCATTACCTCCTTTCCTACAGAAAGCCGTATTACAATTTAAATCGATCCACTTTTAACTTCGCTATTGAGACTGCCCAAAATCATTCAGATGCAGTTAAACATTTCCATTCCTTCCATAAAAATGAAGATGGAAAAGACCATAAACCACACTAGCGCTCTCAAAACCGGACGTCAGAACGAGGAGGACTCTCTAAACCCTGAGACAGGACCCCTGAAAGAAAAAGTAGAAATTAAAAAAAACGGACGCCAGGATTAATGAAGAATTAAGGAGAGAGGAACCCAGAGGGATTAAGCCATCGCCTCCCAGCTGTTTCTCATGTAGGGAAACAGGTCATCTAGCTTGGTATTGTCCCAAAAATCAAAAGGAGCCGCCTATGGAACTAGGATGTCTAAGAGGAGAGGAATGGGCAAAACAAAAAGGAAGATCTAGAAACCTTTAGCATAGGTTTATGCCGATGCTCCATGGATTTTACGTATGAAAGAGTTCTGGTGAATAGGAGAATAGTGAAAACATTAGTTGATTCTGGCAGTAAACAGACAACCAAAAGTGCCAATTTGGTCTCTCTAGAAGATCTACAACATGCAAACAGGGTTAGAGTCACCTGTGTACATGACGATAACGCGATCTATCACCAAGTACTGGTGTACATTAGTATCTGAGAGGAGTCCCAGCTAGTATCACCAGCCATATCCATGGACTTCCGGAAGAGGTTATTATAGGAAGAGATTTTCCAGAATTTTCCACCCTTCAAGAGCCTCCTTTCCCACCCAGAGAATTTACCACACAAGATCAATGGCAGTCTGATTTCTATTCCAAGACCTCCCCGGTATGGGAATGGACGGAAGCAGATCCTCAGAGACATTAGTTGTGTCAAACCTCCTCAATCCAAGTTCATGGGCTACTCACAGGGAACTAAGGTTAACATCCAGGCCCTACCAGCACAGCCAAAGACAAATTATGTGGATATGTTAGAGTCCCTGTATAAAGTTTCCACTTGTCTTCTCCAGAGTCCTCAGACTAGAGAACTTCGAAGAAGAACAAACCTATCCACCTCGCATAGGGGAAGGGTATGTGAGAAAGCAAAGGTTGTCTCATCCGCTAGTCCTCAGGGACTTATCATCAAGGTGGCCAGGACACAGCCATCTCTTTTGGATCCAGTTCCTGGGGTAGACCAGTGTGGGAGGATCACAGGGGTGATGGGTCTTCAGGGAGCAGCGATGATACAGCCGATGGTGAGACGTGGTATTTCCCCACCCATTTTTGTTCATCTACCCCATCCTATTTTGTAGGATTTTCCAAAGTCGCAACTTCCCCCACCCCCACGCGAGGAGGAGGGTGACTGAGAGCAACCAGACAAACTCTCTCACATCGTACTGGACATGTCCGGTTAATCAGGTCAGGCAAAGTCAGGCACTTTACACTAAGTGCATACACCCGATACCAGTTAGCTCTCCTCACACGAATAAAAGGCGGCCCGGATACCCCAAGGATTCCCTACTGGAGGTCGTTGCCTCTGACAGACTGCGTAAGACGTGTGGAGAAGGCCAGATCTCACAAGTGAAGATTGCATTGTGTTTCAAGGACGCTAGCGACCCTCCTGGGTGCACGGCAGAGTTGGGGAGGCAATGCAAACGCCTGTGGTACCAACCTTGACTCGGGAATTAAAAATAGCAAAACAAGAAACAAGCGCACAATGCCAATGAGTTGGCAAGAGACCTGAGAGACCGGTGTGCATTAAAGCGAATTAAGTAGCAACATTTATATCACAAGTGAAGGCTGCACGCATGTGGATCAGACGCGAAGAAAGGCAAACCTGTGAATGAACTTTGAAGTAAAAGGCAGCTGGGAGATCAGCGATACTAAGTAACGGAATGGTCTGGCAAAAGGAAGTAGCCTATTCGAAAGTCTCAGTGAAAGGTACATTGTTTGAAACTATAAAGTGAACAAACAGCAAAGGTGAATTAAGCAAAGTTAAACGTGAACTTTGAGTCAAACTGGTCATGCAGTGGTCTGTAAAAAGAGCCACGCACATTCAAACGTTTTTGACATCCAAAAGGTTTCCGAACCCAATTGAGGGAGACCTGAAGTACAATTAGCTTGGGGAAAGGAGTCCCCGGCAAGTTTGTGTTGAACTGTGACGTGAGAGGTCCGAGCCCGGCAGATGGGGACCTATGTGAACTGTGTGCTGTAAGGTCTGAGCCCGGCAGAGGAGGACCTTTGTGAACTTTATGTTGGAATCTAATTTTGAAAGTCAAGAAAGAGACTTTAAACGTGGAAGGTCAGACAGGCCACAATCCACGGTTTGAAACTGCTTAAAGTGTTAGAAACCGAGCCAGAGTGTGTGATTCTGCCTACAAGGACAGCCATACTCTGTGAGGTTTAACGGGAGAAGGAGAGCTGGTTCAACTACCTTTATTCTTTTGAACACTGATTTTTCCTTTGCATAGGACTGTCTTTTATCGTTTGATGGTTGAGACTACTCCCATCTTCGTTATAGGGCAAACCCAACATTTTCAAAATGGATCCATTGTGTCAGTGTCATACTTGCGATACCATGTCTACATTACTTGTTTTATTTATGTGACATTGGTTAGTAGCCGCATTGTTTGGTTTTTCCAGCGTTTGCTGGTGTATCATTGAATTAAGTTATCACCCTCACGTTCAGGGGCCTACAGGGCTGGAAGTGGCTTGCCAGCCTGAGCCCAGGAATGCCCGAGTGAATCGAAGGCTCAGGGCCATTACCGGCACTTTACTCCCCATAACAAGATGTAGATAGCTAGTTAGTGCCCAGGGCTCCCACTTAAGTGCAAATAATGAACACTTTTTTTTTTTTTAAGGGAAGGATCGCTCCACGCATATTGTGCATGCCCAATCTCAAGCAAAAAAAAAAAAAAGATATTTGCTGCCATAGTAAACAGAAAAACGAATAAGTCAAATTTCTAATTCAATGAAAGCCTAGTATGAATGGAGGGGGCGTGCAGGGAAAAAGAGCAGGTTGTCTCGGGCAGCAGGGAAATCTGTAAGGGGGAGGTATGCAGTATGTCATGATGATCCAGGGGGATGATGCGGCCAGGGGGAGGGGACCCAAGGCTAAACACAAATGATGGCACCTGGAGAAGGAGGGAGTGCGGCATAGAGAAAGAGGATGCACACTGATAGTTTCAGCCCACTTTTCCACCCACCTGATTGCATGAGCACCGTTCCCTAGATGCAAAGAAATTGAGGCAGGTAGAACAGCATTAGAACTGTTACCTTTCATGTACCACTCACTGTGCTCTTTTCTCCTGCACTACTGGCACTCTCCCTCATTAGAGTGATTGAAATATTCCCCACAGATTCACTCTATAAGGGTGATTTGGCTTGCTCGCTAGCTGGAGTTTTTCCCACGGCTCGAATTTACCAGCAGATGTGAAAGGCAGCCAGATTCGCACAATCATTCAGTTTACACTAGCTCTCTGCATACAGTTGATGAGCAGCAGCAGAGGGCTAAGACAGCACATAGCAGTGAGCGCACATGTGCGCCAGTTTCTGCAGCATTATGTTTATCCCATTTACTGTGCTTTGCTGTTTCCAACAGCTAGAAACATTTTAATTGCGCTCTGTGTGCAGTATTTACACGCTACTTCAGCTCATTTTTCTCAGGAGATTTCTACCTCCCGGTATTACTATGCACATATACTGCTTCAGGTGCACTAATGCACAAATTAGACTTTTCATGTTCCCCATTAGTCAGCGGACAACTCTCCTCCTCAGTTCGGGAGCCAGTTTTCATAAAAATCTCTATAAAACACCTATTTTGGCAATGGCGCCCTCTGAAGAATTGCTATGGGAAGACCATCCAGGAAATCCACTACAACATTATTAATATGAACAACAACTTAAGTACCCAGATGGTGCCCTGGCTGTCAGTTTTAAAAGGGTCCTAGAGGGATTGTGTGGACTGGGCAGTGCAACATGCCGTCTCTGATGGCCCAATTCCTGTCCAAGTTAATCTGGATGCCATTTTGGCCCACGACAATCCTGGTGTAGTCTCCTTAAGAGTCCTGAGCGAAGGGATGGCCCAGTTGCCAGAATCTTTTCAGGGTTATACATGGGGCTATACTCGCACTCTGAAGAGGCTGACCTCTTCTACCGGCCCTTCCTCAGGCCTGACAATGCAGGCAAGGTCTTCTTTTTGAGGCTACATCTGCTTTCAATAGCCTCAAAGCAGCCTTCATATTGGGAGGGATGGTGCTGGTCCTATTACTCTCAGCAGAAGTATCTACAGGTGCTTTGTTTCCTTTACTCGGGACGATGGCCTATCACCAGTGGTAGTGTCAGACAAGGGCAAGGACATTGCAGGAGATAAGAAATCGACTGATCCAAAATGCAGGTGAATTTCTCAGACATCTCTGCCAGGTCCTTCAGTGTGAACACGGACAGAGTTGTTTAACCCCGGCTACACACCACCCATGCTTTTCATAGTCTACATCAAATCCAAGGGTAGCAGAATAGAAAAGTCTACATCTCCATAACAGTATGGATAAATCACTAAAAGGCAAAACTCAGCCCTGACTGTCCAAGGCTCTCCCTAGAGGGAAATGCAAGTTTGGGTCAAGATCTAGACCGCCCGATCTTCTCCTTTGTGACAAAGTGCAGCAAGAATTCCAGAAAGAATATGGATTGTTCATGTCCCGCTTGCCAATAAAGATATGCCTGGGTCACTAACGAAGATCATGGACCTCGAAGAGAGCAGTGTCCAAGCGGCCACCTTACCACGGCAGATTGGGCCCAGGGGGAAGTGCCTCTTGGGGAACACTGAACATGCTTTCTCCACACAGCCTCAGAGCTGGCTGCCTTTGAAGTGGGTTCCGAGATGTCATTGCCACCTCTTTGGATCACCCCTTTGCTAAGAAATTCACCAAGTTTGTGAGTGGCTTATATGCTTCAGATCGAGAATGATCTGCTATCAGAGTATTCCCACCGAGACTTTGTGCCAGGGCCAAGCTCATATATTATGGGTCCTCGGAGCATGTACTCAATAGTTTACTAGCAGTAATCGAAAAAGGAGCGCACACCAGGCAAGAAGCAACACTGTTTATTACAGCAGGGCAAGCACAAATCAAACAGCACAGTGGAACAGAACTGGTTAATGAGAGCCGACAAAGCCGCCAATTGCAGTCAGATCTTTTATACAGCGAGTACTAGGTTTGCATGGTTAGAAACAGTTACACTTAGTGTCTCAGGATTTAGCGTGTCCTGACTGGTTGGGACACATCAGTCCCCTATAGCTAGACATATGTTAATGATTGGAGCAAAACAGACCTACCCCCAAGCTGACTTGTGCCCTCCCATTGCGGCGCCACATTACTTCCCGCTCCTCCCCATGAATGAATTGTTATTAGAAACTGCGTAATCGTACGGACCTCCAAAACTTTATTAACCTGCCATTGGTCAGCACACATAGGAAAAACACGAGACACCCTGAGCTGGTGGAAAGGGAGACATTCACACGGCATCCGACCAATAAGTGGCCCTCAGACATCGAGGACACAGTATACTTGTTGCTGTTCAGGGACACCAAAAACTGACCTTCTGATTGGCTCCACCTGGATTGCCCCTTCATTCTGCACCCTTCTTCCCAGGTCCAACTGCCAAAAGGTGATTAGAAACCGCTGACCTTGCTAAAAGTGTCTCTCCATGGACATAGCATGGTGAATTTTGAATTCCCCTGATCCTTGCAGGTACCTGCGAGACTGGCTCAGTGACCTTGTGTGCATCAACGGGCTCTGTTCACAGCAACTGCTGTCTCCTGGAGATGGTCAGCCTGAATGAATCTTACCTAGCCCTACTGTCGTCGAGTGTTCGTGCAATATTCTAGGTGGCCCGCTGTAAAGGGCCTTCCTGGAACATCCCCATATATACAACTCACCTGGGAGTTTCACCTGACTCGCAGCACCCTACATGCATGGGTCACCATATTTCCAACGTGCCCCCATGCCCCACTTTGAGCACCTCCACCCCTGGCTTCTCAGGCACCATATGTGCTCTAGGGACTTGCATTGCAACCATCAATGACGCCTTGTCCTACTCTCTCCTGCCCCTATTCCCTAACTGGTAAATGTGCCCCCCTGGACGGCACTGTATGATCATCTTCACTGCACTAGCAAGGGGTCACTTGCTAGCTGTTTCCAAAATACCTACAGCATATCCCATGAAAGAGTCAGTCAGGTTACTGGGATTCATGCAAAGACTCCTTCGCTAGCAGGAGCTGTGGCCACAGATTGAGGAACACTATTCAACATACCACTATTACAAGTGAGGATGCTTTCCTCTCACTGAATACCAGTGGGGGATATCGGATAGCTGAATTTGTTGACAACTCACAGCTGGCATTAGAAGATGCTTGGATTTTACAAACAATACAAGGGTTGCAACTTGACTTCTACCATGTCTGTGTGCAGACTGGTTTCCCAACCCCAATTATCTATCACAATAAGAGTGAGTTCTGAAAAACATGGAGGCGGTGGATCACATGCGTAACAGCCATTGTGAAATCGATAATACACCCGAGCAGTTTTCTGCACAATCTATTCTTAGTTCACACTAAGGAGAAAGCGAAGACTCATCAATTGGAGGGTGTACATTACTTCAAGATGGAGGGAATCCGTCTCCTTAGGCACATTTTGCAAAGGCACTATTGGCTGGCTCGCCTAGATTTAAAGGACGCACAGTTGACGGTGCCTATTCTTCACCCACACGGGCAATTGAGGCAATTCAAGTGGGATAATTAGGGGGGTGGAGGGTTGCAAGTTGGCCATTTGGCCTGGCCTCCACACCCTAAGCTGATGCACCCAGAGGTAGCAAATCTATGCACTCTTAGCATCTGCTTGGTTCTTTATCAAAACTAATTATTACTTTCTCAAACATTAGACTGCCAGATTGTCTATGTGCCCACATCAATTTGGCATGCTCGCACCTGCTGGGCCTGGGTTTCTTCATTGGGACAAATCGGGTCTTTAACCATCATTTTCAATGGAATTGTCCAGTTTTTTAAAAAGACAGTGGGAAATATTATAAATTCCACCGAGGAAAATTTACAAAATCAACTGCGCTCTATTGTGAGCAAAGGGGCGCTGTCACTCAGACTCCCATCCTGAAAAGTAGACTTCTTAGTTTCTTCCATGCAAGTTATCTTTCTGGAGCCATTGCATTAAAACGGCCCTACAAAGGCTCTACAGAAAGCACTTCTAAAGGGATCTACTGTACGTTGAAATACTTCCTATAGATCAGAAAGAGCTGACTGGGATGCACTGGTGGTTATACCACATGGAAGCAGGGGATGGTGGTGTTATTTTTATGGGAGAACCTGAAATAGTCATCTATTGGACTTCAGCAGGACAGGATGGGGAGCTTGATGTGGTGGGATCACAACGGCAGAGAAAATGGCCAACAAGCAAGATAGATCTTCACATCAACTAACTAGTGCTGCGGAATGGTTCTTTCTTAAACATGGTGAATGTGTGTACTCCTCAGGATGTGCAATGCATCTGCAGTGTGTCACAACAAACACCTTGGATGCACAAGGTCACAATTTGTGGCCGCGTTGTGACAGACTTGTGCCATTATTGCTTGCAATGGAAGTTTGCGGTGACCGAGGAATATCTGCCCGACTGGTCAAATGCTGTAGAAGACTGGAATTGCCACTACCTCATGGATCTCAGCAACATGGAGTGGAAGTGTTCAAAGTCCTGCAGAATGCACAGGTTATTTTCACTCATATCTGTTTGCCACCAGACTCCGGAATGCTCTGTTACCTTGATTCTTCAGCTGGATAAGACCCTAATGGTGGCGTCGGGTGCCTTCCTACACCAGTAAGGACAGAGGAGGAATAGTCCTTTCCTCCTTTGCAACAGTAGCACAAGTACATTTAAATATGAGGCAGAAGTGCTGTCACTAATTTTGGTAGCCCCCAATATGTCACTAGCCTGGTTTCCAATTCTTCTGGGATTCTCCAATCCCACTTCCCCATAATGAATCGCCTATTGAATTCCAAGGGGGGGAACCAACACCTGATGTTGCAGAACGGTACCTTAGAGTTGGCTGCTTGGTTTTGAGGGCTCAATGAGCCTGACTGGCACTCTTGCACCCCTTCCACAGTGAAGCACTATGAATCAACATGGGCCCCTATGGAGTTGCTGATGTTTGGAATGGGGTATCAATCCAGTTTTGGCTCTACTGATAAGAGGCTATATTCCTGATATACTTGGTGGAGGACAGTAAGGGTCAATATGTCTGTTATTCCAGCAGGACATGACTTGATAGTTAGGTCACCCCATAGGAGTCAACGGAAGAGATATGTGAGGAAAAATGGTTTGGGGCTTTGGAAGAAACGTGGTTAAAGGAGGAATTGTGCAAATAGGGGGGTTGGAACTACATTCCCCATGATACTTTGTTTTTCAGTTGGCTGCAGGCAATCAGGTACAGCCAACTACTATTTAAAGACTTCCCCGGCCCATGCTGCCTGCTGGTGATTGATGGCGTGACACGGGCCAGAGGAAGCAGAGTGCTCAGTCGGAGCACGCAGAAGAAACTTGCATGCTGACGGGGTACAGAAGGCTTTCCTTGTTCATCCCGGGCCCGGCGTTGAAACTGGCACCTCGCTCGGGAGAGCGGAGCTACGCACAGCAGGAGGCCGTTCAATGCGGGACATATTCTGCCTGGGGAGGTGCCGGCAAGTCCCCCTAGGCCTCAGATAAGTCTATAATTGAATGCTTGTGATGCGCATTCGTAAGAAGGTCATTACGAACGCACTGTGATGGCAAGATCTGCTATTTCCTTGTTTATGGTTCTAAGGACCGCAGGGTTATTTCGAACTGTTTCTGAGAAACCTGCACACCTATTGCTGCATTTGGATACACGCCTATGAGTTTGAGACCCAGATTATATATGTATACCTAACGAAGCACGAGATTTCACTCGGTCTTAGAGAATTCTCAGCAGGGTGAAACTAGATAGCCACAGCTTACTGTGAAGTAATGTTATGTTTTTTGTTGCTATATTCTGTGTCAAGTCTCCACGGGATATCATGTGCATTGTCTTGTTTAATGTATTATGTGAGACAGGTGTCAGGAAAGGAGTATTGGGGCACGCCTTGAGAGCATGATTAAGTAATACATGTTTCTGTGTTTCAAGAGAACTCAAGTCTATACATGTGCTAATGTTTGTATCATCATGCTTATGTGCTTATGTTTGTTGCCATTCTTAAGGAACGTGGCATTACAGTGTGCTGAGTGGTATTCTAATTAAGAAGAATACTACCAGCTACGTGTCGAGGCAAGCATTCTATGGTTCATCAGTTCTTGTTTGTAAGTCATCCACTTCCCTTTTCCCGGTTGTCCTAACACCCCCTCCCTATCCACAACCTGTCCCTAACTCTCTTCCCCCCTTCGGCTGCCTCAGAGTTGCTGTGTTAATTACAATCAGGAATCAGTATTAACCAAGGTTGGCGGGGTCACTCCATTTGGCTTCTGTGGCTGGTAAGGGGTTGTGCATACTCCAGGGGTGTGACAAGACTCCCCCTTAAGCGACAATGACTCTCGTTCCTGTGAGGAACTCCCTACAACTGGACACTGTGAGGGTGTGGAAGAAGGAGACTGATAAGGAGGGGTCGTGCTTGAGGCAACAAACTTATTTATCCAAGAAAAACCTCCCTCTCCCTACTTCTAAGGGCTTTTCCTGCCTCAACCTTGAAAAACATTTGGGACCTGTCAGAATGTCAGTCCAAAATGAATATGTTCTCAGAAACCTAGCAATCTAACCCCAACACTTAAACCAAAAGTCCATAACATAAGTAAAGTTCCTTCATCAGGAGAATTACTCCCTTCTCCTCGTTTGTCTTGCTTCAGTTTTATCGGGGGCCAGGGGAATGACTCCCTTCCCCTGATTCTTTTATCAATGCTCTCCATAGCGATTCTTCACTACTTTTACAGAGAGCTTGTATCAGTTCCTTCAACTCTTTCCAGGACGTAGAAAAGCTCACAAGCTTATTTGGCTTTCCTTTAATATCTGGATGATAAATATCTTTTCCAGGCTCCTCTATATCTTTGTAAACCTTTTGCCAGTCTACTTGAACAGTGGTAGTTGTTGGGTCACTGCGACAAGGGAGATGACTCCCAATGCCCTCTACTGGAGCAGTGGTAATGGCTTGGCCGATGCGACGAGGGAGAAAACTCCTGATGTAATATTCCTTAATCTCCGTTTCAGCAGTGGTGGGGTACTGGCCACTGCACCGAGGGACAGAACTCCCCCCATGCCCTCTGGATTTACTTTTCCTTCACATATTCCCCACCCAGATTGTCCGTATTTCCCATTACCTGCTTTGAGGGAATACTTCACTGGTTCTTCACAGGGCTATGGGTCTTGCTTCTTGCCGTCCGCTTCTCCTCTCCATTTTCTTGCGCAGTTCCGCAGCAGGTTACTGCTGGCGGTCACAGCGGTGTTCGAGGGCCATCCGGTCCACCCTCTACGTGTCACGGCACCACCATGGTCCTTCTCTGACCTCAGGGTTTCAGTTCCTTTCCGACCAGTTGGACACATTATGTGCGTCCCTCGGATTGCCTCTTACCTCTTCCCTCTTGAGGACCTACTCGGCTTCAACTCCAAAATACATTGTTTGAACTACCTCAACACCATCTTTAAGAGTACCTTGGTTATTCCCTATGCCTCCTGAGGGCCACCTTGTCACAGTAGCTAGTTGCTTTTCAACATATCCATTCCAGGTGCTTCTTGTGTTCTTCCTCGTCCCAGTATACTTCACATTTGGAACAGTCAGTGTGTCACAATAGCACATGGTCTTACTAACAATAGTGGAAGAAAAGGGTGGAAATGAAGGTTAGGGTTTATGTGCTGTGGTGGTGGTATGGAGGCTTTGCCCAAGGTGGACGCCCTTATCCCCAGGAGAGGTGTCCCTCCCCATGAGGTCCTGCCGCATGCTACCACCCCTAGAGGCCTCACCTCCCTAGACTCATAGGAAACAGCTTCCCCCCCCTGGGGAGAAGTGACGAGACCTGGTGAAACGTCACAACACATGATGGCCTACAAGGCACTGTCCTGCATATCAAACACTGTTAAATAACAAAACTGGAATGAACAGAAAGTTAACAGACCATCATATGGGAGAAAGAGATGTTGGCCCTGTTAAGATGTGGCTTGCTAGCCAGTGTTGTTGGCAAGCCACTATTCATGAGCTGTTTAATAGGCTTGTGTATGATTCTGCTGATGGCTGGGATTGCATTATGTCATCAGCTGGTCATAGGGTTCTAAATTGGATGGGATGCACTTGTTTATTTTTACGGATGTTCTAGTTTCTGTCAGTTGGTTTTAGTTTGCCTTGGTAGTGTTGTACTGGCACTGCTGGAGGTCTTATGTATAGATATCTTCTTAATAAAAGCTCTTAAAGCATTAACAAGCGTGTGGATTATTTCCACTTAACATTGGCGACGAGGATCTACGGTCAAGGGACCCCCAGCATAGAGAAAAGGTGCCGCTCCGCTCCGTGCGTGGCAGCGGCCTACATGGAACAAGTTGATACTTCCACTGCAGTAACTAAGCAGTAAGTGCTTCCCTGCCCCCCACGCACCCATAGCTAAAAGCATCTGAGAGAGTCTGCCCTCGCTTCCCCATCCGCGAGTGAAATTTCACAGCTGCTCCGAGCGAAGACAGCTGGCGGCGCTAACCGTATTCCCCAGTATAGAGCCGCACGCCAACTTCCCGAAGCGCTACCGCGGCAGCGATATAGAGGATTCTTACATCCTCACGGCATGCATGTGCTTGAGGATTACGAGCAAAGAAGAAGAAGAAGAAAAAAAAGGGGGCAGCAAGAAAATAGCCACCAGAGAAGTTTGCAAACAAGCAGCCTCTGGTCACGAGAAGTCACTAGAAGTAAGAAGGGGGAAGAGCAGTGGAAGTAAAAGCGGAAGATAAAGCAAGGTGCAAGGCCTAATGCTGAGGTGCAACACAGAGAGAGAGAGAGAGAGAGAGCTGTGAAAGGTCCAGCAGCAAAGGTGGTGAAGCAGTGAGCAAAGTATAGTCAGAGGCGTAAAGTCAGAGGCGCAACGGAGTGAGAAGCGTGAGAGTTCCAGTAGCAAAAGTGGAGCATTGAGAAAAAGCACACTTGTACAGCAAGTGGCAGTGAAGAAAATATATCTATTAAATGAAGAGGTGCAGGAGAATGTCAAGGAATCGGAAAGGTGACACAAACCAAGAGAAGGGACACAAACCAAGAGAATGGATTTGGTGTACTCTACGCCTGTGAATAGGTTTGGGTCTGGTGTGGAAGTTTTACCGCGAAGAAACAAATTTGTTAAGTAACAAGATGGGCATGTCAAATGTTAGTGGTCCTCTGTTGTTCATGGCTGTGCCTGGTCCGACGAAAATCAAGTGGGCACAATGGAAGAAGGGATTTCTCCATTGTCTAAAAGCAGCAGAAGGAAACTCTTTCTCCAATGATAGGAAACTTGCCCTTTTGATGCATCACCTAGGATATGAGGGTCAAAGGAATTTTGAAAATCGTCCAGCGATTCCTGGTGCAGTGGATGAACTGGAAAATGCTTTTGCCAAATTGGACAAGTACCATCTTGGAAAGATATAACTTCCGGATGAGAGTTCAGGAACCGGGATTATCAGTAGAAGTATATGTGACTGCTCTACGCCAGTTAGCATCGTCTTGCAAATTTCAGGTTGCATACGATGAGCATTTAAGAGATCAATTTATGACACATTGTAGCTCGGATAGGATATGTGAAGAATTGTGGCTTAAGGATGAGCCAACGTTAGACGAAGTGTTAAACATACCTCGCAGAGTAGAGCACTCTTTGGCCTGTATAGCGAAATTTTAGAGGAAACAGAACAGTGGGCCGAAATCAGAGGTTTTAAGTGCGATTGAAAATAAGAATAAGAAAAAGGTGAAAGACAAGGACAAGCAAATGCCCCGTGGTAATGGTGACTTTTAAACTGGACGACAGAAAAATGAAAAGGGCGCTAGAGAGGAACGATTGTGCTACCATTGTGCAAGTAGCTCCCATTTTTCTGCGTCATTCTCTTGCCCGGGAAGGAAGACAACGTGCTTGAAATGCAAGAGGAGAGGACATTTTGCTAACTGTTGCAAAAATGATACATTTAATGAAAGAAAGGTCTTATATATCAATGAGGAGGAAGCTCGGGGGTCGTCAGATGAAGAAGGCAATTTCCCAGTGGAAAACATTATTGTTAATACAATAAATGTAGTGTGTGGAGATGAGGATGATGATTGTGAACACCCCTATGCCAATGTGAAGGTTAATGTAAAAGATGTGTGTATGATGGCTGATTCTGGATCAAAAAGTATGTTGATATTCAAGGAAGTATTTGAGAGAGATATGGAGGGTGATGTTAAAAAGTTATTGAGTCCTGATATTAGACCAGGGGGTTACAATCTGGATGTCATTGACCTATTGGGTTTTACAATAGGGCAGTTTGAATTTAAAGGACGCAAGTGTGAGGGAAAAGTTTATGTGACAAAGAAGGGTCTCACACTGTTGGGGTGGAGGCAGCAAAGAAAATTGAAGATCAGGTTAGACCCCAATGAAGTAAAACAAGTGCTACAGGTTGGAGGCACTATGGCTAGCAGGCATCTGGAAGTGTTTAAAAAGAGTGTGGGTAAGATTAAAAGTATCCAACACCAGATTTTATTGAGAAGAGGAAGTGTACCTATTGCTGCCAAGTTGAGACCCATACCTTTAGGGGTAAAGGAAGGTGTTAAGAGAGCTGGAAACATTACTGGAGAATGGAATTATTGAAAGGGCGGGAGGGGTAGATTGGACCTCCCCGTTGGTTGTTGTTAAAAAGAGTTCTGTTGATCTACGCTTGTGTGTCGATCTTCGGCAACTCAATAAGTGTTTTAATTGATCGCCATCCCCTCCCCAACATGGGTGATATGTTGTCAAGAGTGGGTGATGCAAGAGTGTTTTCTAAGCTTGATATGGCGTCAGCGTACCACCAAGTGGATGAGGGATCCCGCAAACGAACCACCTTTTTTTACAGAATGCCGTTCGGGTTGGTGTCAGCATCAGCGGTATTCCAAAAAGTGATGGATAGGTTGGTAGGCAGAATGAGTGGGACATTTTGTTTCCAGGATGATGTACTGGTTTGTGGGAGAACGGTAAAAGAACATGATGGAAGACTGGATAGTGTGATGCAGATTTTTGAGAAAAATGGCATTGTCTTGAGGGAGGAGAAATGTGAATTTGGTGTCTCTAGAGCAGAATATCTAGGGCATGAAATATCTGCAGAGGGTGTAAGACCGAAAGAAAGTTTGGTCAATGCAGTAAAAGAGATCAAGACTCCGGAGGATAGGATACAACTTAGGTAATTTCTTGGGATGACGGAGTTCTATCAGAAATTCGTATGCAACTATTCTAGTAAAATAGTGGAATTAAGGAAGCTGTTGAAGAAAGGATGTGAGTTTGTGTGGTCGGAAAAGTGTGAAGAGGAGTTTGGTAACTTGAAGAGTGAGATCTTGCCCAACCTTTTGAACATTTTGACACAAGATGACACAGTAGGATCACTGTTGATGCTTCGGAAATGGGACTTGGTGCTGTTTTGTCCTAGGTGAATGATGAGGGTGTGGAGAGCGTAATTGCCCATGCATCCCGAGGTTTAAGGCATGCTGAAGCCAGATACTCTGTTTTGGAGAAGGAAGCCCTAGAATGTTATTGGGCTATAGAAAAATTTTGAAATTTTGTATGGGGTACCAATTTTGTGTTACGTACAGACCACAAACCTCTAAAAGAAATATTGGAGAATAAGGGATTGGACAAAGTGTCTAGGAGAGTAGCTGGATGCATCACAAGGATTCAGTGCCACAATTATATAGTGGAGGTAGTTCCAGGCAAGGAAAACATTCCAGGTGATAGTTTGTCCAGATTGAGGGTGAAGTGTGATAATGAGTACAAAGGAGAAGAGATGGAACTGGTGTTCGTGAATATGGAAGGGATTGTGACTAAAGAGGAGTGGTTGGAGGAGGCTGCGAAGGATTGAGTTTTGGAGTTGGTTAAGGCGTATGTAGAATCAGGTACGTGGCCAAGAAGGGTGGATGTGTAACGCTCACCTGATTCTTGCAGAGGCGCCGGTCTTGACTGGGCGACTACCGTATCTTCAAAGGTGATGTGTAGCACCCGGTTGGCTCTTTGGGCTGGACCTCTGTGCACTGTATGCCTGACGTGTAGAGTAAGATGTCTGCAGATAGAAAATATGGGGTTAATGAACTGGGGTTATTGGGGTGTCCCTATCTCTTTCCTCTTCTCCTCTCCTGTAGACCCCCAAAGGTTAACGCTCTCACCTTAGGTAAGTGAATGCCGAGCTCTCCATCTGCCTCGGGGCAGGGTGCTGTGACCAGTTTCTTCACTGGATAGGTAGCGCAGGCCTCTTGACTTCAGAGGACTGCTGTCCGTCGTTTACTGCACGAACGGTAAGTTTCGAGTCATTCAAATGTCTTTAAAGTCTTTAGTAATGATGTCTCTTGTTTTGCAGGGTTCCGGCGATGGCGGATGACGGGCTGAAGTGAGTTGAAGATGGAGCCCGTGTGATGAATAGAAGCGCCTGGAAGCACGTAAGTAAGCGCTTGTTGCCTGCTTCACGATGCGCTCTAACTGTCTTTTTATTTTGCAGGTACGAGTTCGGAGCGGCTGCAGGGTGCCGGAATACCCACTGGGTTAGATGTGGAAAGGAGTAATGGCACGTGAGTATTAAAGTTCCCCAATGTATTTAAACGCACCTTGTTTTGTCTTTCAGATGCGGGATGCAGCGCCGAAGGCCTCCGGAGCGTGCGAAGAGTTGGTAAGCTTTTGTCTTTCAGATGCCGGAATGCAGAGTGAAGATCTCTGGAGCGCACGAAGAGTAGGTAAGCTTTTGCCTTTCAGATGCCGGAATGCTAACCTGTTCTTTCTTGTCTTTATAGGTGTTGCTGAAGACTGGATTCAGGATGGTAAACCTTTGCCTTTCAGATGCCGGAATGCTAACCTGTTCTTTCTTGTCTTTATAGGTGTTGCTGAAGACTGGATTCAGGATGGTAAGCCTTTTTCCTTAGGCCCAGGACCGGATGCAGAAGACACGATGAGCGTTCTGCTGCAGAGGTTGCAGAATAACGCAAAGCAAGATTCATCCACCGGGTGTGGTTTAAATAGCCTCCTGTAGTGCTTAGATGTCTCCTTCCACAGCCACGCCTAAGTAAGAAAAGAGTTCCTGGTAAGAAAAGAGTTCCTGCCTTCCAGAAGAGTTCCAGTGTTCTGAATCTAGGGAGTGGCTCCAGCCCCACCCAACAGGAAAAGTAGTTCCAAACAGAAGAGGATCAGAGGCTCAACTGGCAGGCAAGTAAGCAGCATGGTCTGCTGAAGGTAAGTCCACCCAAGCATTATGAGCCCGGCGCTTCCAGCGCTGGGACTGGGCATATTTATGAGCCTGGTGCCACTGGCGCCAGGACTGGGTCCAAAAGGTCCCAATTGGGACTGGTTGGCACTCGGAACCTGGGTTATGGATCTGCTTCCAAGGGAGTTGGGAAAACCCTGACCTTTTGGAAGCAGAGATCATGACAGGATGTTGGTCAAGAAATAAAGCAATTCTGGGAGGTAAGAAATGAATTGAGTGTTGTGGACAATGTTTTATTAAGATGGGAGCGTGCTGTGGTTCCTAAGGGGATATGTGATAGGATTATATATGCAGGTCACATTGGAATTACCAAGACTAAGAGCATCCTGCGAAGTGATTACTGGTGGCCCGGCTTTCACAGGGATGTGGAAAGAAGGCTGTTAGATGTGCAACAAAGTGGGAAAAGGAGAAGAAGCAAGGAAACAATCCGTGTTGGAGTTTGGTGTTCCGTCAGGGGTGTGGAAAGATGTAGCTATGGATATTTTGGGTCAAGGTCCACTATCTGGAATTGTATTATGTCATCAGCTGGTCATAGGGTTCTAAATTGGATGTGATGTACTGGTTTATTTTTACTGATGTTCTATTTTCTGTCAGTTGGTTTTAGTTTGCCTTGGTAGTGTTGTGCTGGCACTGCTGGGGATCTTATGTATAGATATCCTCTTAATAAAACTCTTAAAGCATTGACAGGTGTGTGGATTATTTCCACTTAACAGGCCCTTTAAATGGAAAGCAGAAATCCACTGCGATGAGTGGATTAAAGGAGGGGTATGTGTCAGAGCGAGCGAGAGAGGACCACCTACAAAAGGAGGGAAAGGTTCCCTGATGATGTGCGACCAAGAGGAAGCAGAGCCGCCGGTGATAGCAGAGCCCGCAAAATCCTGAGTTGCTGCAAGCCAGCAAACCAAACTCTGGAAAACCTGGTATGTGAGAGAGAGAAGCCGAGCTGACAGGAGGCAACACAGAGAAACTCTCAGAGAGCGAGGATCGACCGACAGAAATGCTGATAAACACAAGCAGGAAGCAAGACTACGTGGAAGAGAAAAGCCAAGGTCAGAGAGAATCCCAGAGATGTTCCCTAAGAATCAGAAAGGTAACGGGGAACATGGGAGATCCAAAGAGGATTGTATCCTGTATTTCGTGGATCCGAGAAACTCATCTCAGTGAAAATGGAAAAGGCTTAAAAGTAAACCTGATAAACGTGAACTGTCTTAACATAATAGAGAAGATAATGATGACCCTGGAAAGAGAGGGAGAGAACCAATCAAAGTTAGTCTCACTAACAGTGAGAAGAATTTAGAAAGAAAATTAGAACATCTGAACATCTTAATACAAGAAAGGAACCAATACAAAACCCAGAGAAATCCCAGAGAAAGTGACTAATGTGACAGGGATAAAACTGGAAAGGTGGGAGGTAAGAGAGAATGAGTATGGCAAACTAATGGCCGGAGAAGTGGGATGAATCCAATGGAGTCATCACTGATTCCCCGGAAGTTACCTCCTCCCATGTGGCCAGGTGACGGCAGCCGCTACCTGACCCGAGGGGCGGCTTTAGGAGGGAGGATCACAAGGGAGGAGACCCAAGACCTTCTTCCATGAGAAGGACCCTGTAGTACCCAAGACCTTAATGGCCTATTGTCAGCTGCTCGTTTCCCTGATAGAGGAAGTAAAGAAATCTCTTGTTCATATTTTTCTGGTCAAACACCCACCTATGACAAACACACAAAGCTCCAACACAACACCTTTTGCTTCTGAGGTATGGTTATGTAACAATCACTGAGAAGAACTATTTAAACATCATGTGTCCAATACACCTATGAAATGAGGAGGATGAAGGCGCTTGAACAAGGAAACAAGAGCACAAAGCACAACATGTAGTCTAGTTTTTCCAAATCACCTGTGCGCTGGACTTTTAAACATGACAACCGCAGGCAGTGCAGAAGAAGACGTTGGCTCCTATGCAGAGTCTCAAATGTGGAAATCACGTACCTGTGTGGCGGAGCAGTGAAGGACACCAAAACAGAAGGAGAAATGCTGAGCAAGAGACGAGTGCCGTGGAGACGCTTGGAGCCATGAGAAAGGTCTTGGGCGCTCGGCAGCTCGAAGAAGCAGCGTTCTCCATTCCGGGACCAAATGGAAGCATGCATGTGACAGCGGAACCGCGAAGAAAGCCGGTTGGACGTCTGAACACTGTGAAAGCATCATGCAGCAGAAGCGCGACCCAGACCAGAGACGTTGGAGAAAGTCGGTGAGTCCACCCGAAGCCAGTGGAGGCCCCGAGTCCTTCCGGTGACCGCGCCAATGACAATTTGAATGGGATACCATTGTCAAAACTACAAGAAGATTACATGAATGCAAAAGAGGCAAAGTACAATACACAATGAGCTATGGATGCATGAAATGCAAGTGAGGGGCAAAACTTGAACAAACCTTACCGCAAACAAATATACCAAGCCACAAGCAATACAAACAGGATTGGTGATACAAAGAAACTGTAAGAATCATGAGAAGTCCTGGCAGGGGAGTATACCAGGCAGGTGAAAACCACAAGTGAATCCTGGCAGGAGAGTACACCAGGCAGTTGAAATTGCATGATGGACAGTCCTGGCAGGGGAGTATACCAGGCAATTTGCAAAGCTTCCAGGAATACTAAAGAAAGACAGTGTTTTCTAAATTAAGGAGACATTGGAGTTAAAGAACCACTGTTACAGAACTTGTTGCCAAAAAAGGAACCTTGTGAATCAGGGAAATACACAAATTAACTGTTAGTAAAAGAGATAATTGCCATCATACTTATGAATCCAGGTGTGAAGGCTCAGAAAGGAGACGGACACAAAGTTGTAGTTATCTCAAAGTTTGACATATTTATTAAAATTAAGAGGGGATGGGATAAACGCTGCCCCTATGCTACCCATAATGTTCCTACCTAGCAAACTAAAAGCTAAAGAAAGATGACGTTGTGTCCAATTGTACAAATGCTCAATTCATTCAACACTTTTTTCAAACGGGTAAAGAAAATGGGCCTCACTACAAGTGTGCCGGTCCGGAAACAATGGTGCCGGTAGTTCCGTACCGGCACTTTTTTCCAGACTGGCAGAGTACGAGTAAGGATGCCGGTATCACCGGCACCGTAAGTGACCCGCCGCATCTGGCAACACCGTTGCTGGTATCTGCGGAGTGCCGCTGCAGCCGTGCCCGTCATACCGGCATGGGGTAACAAAGTGTACATTGCGAGCAGCACCGACACGCAATTACTGGCATGTACATGCCGGTATGAACGCAAAATCGATGCCGGAAATACCTGCATCGCGAACAAGCCGTTAAGTAGACTCATGTGTGTAACATGCCACAGGTGCAAATAATCAGCACAGGTGGTACAAATTAGCAGTGCTACAGCAGAAAAGGACCACTGCCACACCCCACACACCTTACAACACCACATGGCTAGCAGTAGCAGTACTAGAGCTGGGGGCCATGCCTGCAGGACTTTTACCTGAAGAGGCAGGGAGGCAGAGGATGGAGCGGAGGCGTATGAGGAGAAGGAGGGCCATCAAGGCCCAGCAAAACCCCACTGCCCAGCCTGTTGCACCACGCTGCGATCCACCAATCCCTTGTTTAAGGGCCACTCCATTAAACATGAGCGAAATGCAGATCCAAAGCCTGTACCAGCTAGACTGGGACACCATCATCAATATAGTGGACCTGATCCAGGACGACCTGGTCAGCCTCATAAATATGCACACAGACACTCTCCCCTTGCTCAAGGTAGTGTCTGTTCTACACTTCCTTGCCACAGTCACATACCAGCACACAGTCAGAGAGCTGCATGGGAAATCGCAACCCTGTTTTTCACGTGTCCTGTTCCAGGTCATTGATGCACTCCTGCGGCACGTACGAGACCACATCAGTCTACCCAGAACAGCAGACCAGGTAAATCTCACGAAAATAGCCTTCCATTCCTGCCATTGCAGGCATGTCAAACGTCATTGGTGCCTTGGACTACACACATGTGGAGCTGGTGGCCAAGCATGCTGTGGAGGCTGTGTACTGCAACAGAAAACTATATCATTCACTGAATGTGCAGATGGTGTGTGATGCCCACCTCATCATCAGGCATTGCTGTGCCAGATTTCCCGGTTCCACCCATTATTCCATGGTGCTGGGCAACTCCACGCTGCCTCGGTACATGGCATGTCACGGTGGACGGCGTACCTGGCTGCTGTGTGAGTTCAACTACTATTCAACTACTAGGCCATGAGCCCATTTGAATTGTGGGGGGGGGAATGAAACAGCATAGTGTACCTGGCTGCTGCGCGAGTCCAACTACTAGCCCAGGAGCACATTTGAATTGGGGTGGCGGGGGGCATGAAACGGCATGGTGTACCTGGCTGCTGGGTGAGTCCAACTTCTAGGCCATGAGCACATATGAATGTGGGCCATGTCTAACACACGTCACCAGCGGCTATGCACATAGAAAACATAATTCCATCTCACATAACACTTACCTGTGCTCCTTCAATGAGAAAAACACCATGTAATTGAACATGTGCAGGATAGGGAGTGGAAAGGGTGCCATGAATAAGAATCTCAGGAATCAAGTCCACAGTACTACACATACATTCACTAACTGTAAGGGAACAAGTATGTAGTTTGTGTTGTGCATGCATAAAACATGAAAGCGTACAGGTGTGACTGAAGCTGTTACACAATCATAGCATGCCTGAGTGTAAGCCTTTGAAAGGCATGCCTGCATTTTAGATATCTATCCAGTGCATGCATGGTAGCAGCCAATCCAAACAAATATGAACACGAAATCTACATGTACCACCAATGCACCACAACAGATTTGAAGCATGTAGCAACAACACATTCGAGCAGACACACACCACCTGATGGACAGAAAGAGCACATCACCCACCCACATAGCAGTGTTAGACAACACACCAAATGTCCATGTCCCCAGCCTCTTCGAACCACACAATCACACATGCTACTCATGTGAAATGCAGAAGTGCACTAGTACATGGACTTGTTCACTTTTCCTTCATAACACAAGATAAATAGATGCAGCTTTTCATTTTCTGCCTTTGGTATAACAAAGGTCGGAGGTCATGTTCAATGTGAATGGCACAAGTAAACGGCACTGCATGCGACACTGCCCACACGCATATTTAAATAGTGCATATCAGGTACCTGAAACAGGGCATATGTTAGCGTTAATAAATACTGCATGTGCACGTGTGTCCACTGAAATTATCACTATATAGCCTGTGCCAACATGACATGGACAGAGGAATGACAGTGTACACTTTCTGTTGGCCCCCTGCAGGTGATGCTGGTTACCCCCGGTCGCCATGGTTGATGACACACGTGAAGCAACCGCACAACATCCACGAGCAGGCATACAATCGTGCCCATGTTCATACTCTGAGCACAATTGAACAGAAATTTGGCCTGTTGAAGGCAAGGTTCCGCTGTCTGAGCAGATCGGGGGGAGCACTGATGTACAGTCCAGAAAAGGTGGGAAAGACAGTGTTTGCCTGTACCATGTTGCACACCATGTGCATCAGACGCAACGTCCCCCTGTCCCCCCCGACATGGGCATGCACCCACCTGAGGCGGAGGATGACAGTGATGATGATCAGGAAATTGGCCAGCGCTGTGACGGAATGGATGGACGTGTTACACGCAATGAACTTATATAGTACTACTTCTAATTACCTGTCTTGCATGTGGCACAGGCCACCTTGCACCCTGCGCACTGCACGTAAATAAATTTGATCACACAGAATGTTTGTCCAGTCATGAATAATATTTACCACACCAACTATATTTTGTGATTACAAACTATGTACAAATGTGAAGTGGGTATACTAGTGATACTGTGCACCCCACCAATCCCCACATCCCCACCCCCTCCCCAACTATCCCTCCCCACAGCCCCATCACCTCCCCAACTATCCCTCCCCACACCCTCTCCCCAAACTATCTATGTGCATATCACGTCATGTATTACTATGTACATTAGCAGAGTCCGTAGACAGGGCACCCATTTATCCATGCCCTTTTTTCCAGCCCCAGTTATGCTCCGGGGAGCGGCTTTGTGCAGGTCGAGACAGCTGCACCGAGCGACACCTTGGGCTGCTCTGTAAAGAACTCCCTGGTGTGGTGCTAGTGGAGGGAGCCAGTGGTGTTGACAGGTGCCTTTGGTCCACGAAGGCCTGGAGCAACATGGACATTGTTTCAGTTATTGAGGACATGACACTGTTGCCCTCCCTCACCCGGCGTGACATTTGCATGAAGGCACGTGTGCATCTGCCCAGTGCCCGTGCATTCCGCCTCGAAGTGGCCTGCACACTCTCCCGCATCAGTTGGGCCTCATGAAGGTGCTGTTGCATAAGTGACGTCAGGGAATCCTGGCGTTGCTCCATCAGTGACCGGCACCCTTCAATGTCCCTCACACAGGTTAAGGGTGAGCTGGGGGCTCATTGGGCCCATGGGACTGAAGGTCATGGCCTCCTCGTAGCTGTGGTCTGTGTCAACACTTTCTGCTCCAGCCTCGTCAACAGTGTTTTCATCAGGACACCCTTGTGGACGTCCTTGCGGCAAGGGTGCAGGTGCCATCGGGATGGTGGGCGGCAGGGGTGCAGATACCACCGGGATGGTGGGCGGCTGGTGGGAAGCATATGTGGATGCACTCTCATGTCTGCCGGAGGATGCTGTGGAGTCCTGTGTGGACGTGGTGGTCCTTCTGCAGAGAGGCCTGGTGGCCCTCGATGTACTTGGCTGGCCAGCCCCATTGCCAGATGATGTGCCTGAGGGAGTCAGAAAGGCATGGCATCAGTGATGGGTGTGGATTGATGAGATAGACATGAATGCTAGTATTTTATGATGACAATGCTGTGTCAGGGACATGGTGGCCATGGCATGGTGCACACATGCTTGTGTCAGGGATACTGTGTGGGTGCATGTGTGGTGTGCCTACATGGTGTGTGCAGTGGCACTTCCGTGGTGTACTTGTGTTTCCTGGTTATGGGGTTATGGGTGTGGCACACAAGCTGTAGGATATTGTGTTGTGGTGACTGCTGCCTGTGGAACTTACTGCGTCGGTGCTGATTTTGCAACATGGGTCGTGGTGGATGGGACGAGGGGGCCACATGTTTCATTGCTGTGTGCGGCAGGCCTTTTGCTGGTGGTGTAGCTACTTGGAACTGGCGTGACTTTGGGCCTGTGCTAGCACAGTGGTAACAACACAAGTTAGGCTGTGTCAGGGGGATGTGTGACTGAGAGCCTGCAGGAACTTCTTGTGAAGGTGATACATGGGGCCTATGTTATATTCACTGTGTGAGTGGGGTATGAATGGGTGCAAGGTATATGTGGATGTGTGCAACCAGGTTGCAGGGGTGGGACGGGGGCACGGCCGGCAGGACTGTACTGGCATTGTGCATGACATACTTAACATGTTTGCTGACTCTATTGTATGCAGTGTGGACAAGGTGGATTATTGACTCTAGGTGCATAACGCTACTGCAGGTGGATGGGGGGGGGGGGGTGAAGTACCGCCTCCTGTGGCCATGCCCCGGGGACACTGGGCCGACAGGTGATTTCACACCCTCAGACAAAAGGTAGTCCCACCTTTTATGGCAGTCCTGGACAGTTAGAGGTGTTGTTCCAACTGCTGTGACCTTCCGGGCCACCTCCTCCCAGATTGCCTTTTTGCATAGCTAGGCCTGCATACTGAGGTCAGTGATGAATCGTTGGTCAGCATGCTCGACTATTGTATCTGCAAGCATGTTCAATTCAGCCTTGCTGAAGCGTGGCTTGTGCCTCCGGGTTGCAGGTACCCTTGCTGACATGACTCTTGATCTGCTTCTGTGCTCGGGATTTGGGTGTCACTCCTGTACTCAGAGGATTGCAATGGATTGTGTTTTGTGAATAGCCGCTGGTCCATTTCCTTTTCCAGCGAACGCGTTATTTCCGGTCACGGTAATAACTGCACCGTTGTTATCCACCGGTGAGTCCGGTAACGTGGAGCCCGAATCGGAGCCACCAGCACCAAGGGTGGCGGTGTGGGAATTTTGGGGGAGGCTTGGAGGTATTACTGGCGTGCCGGTGCAACCGTTTCCAGCATTCCGGAATGCACATGCACGCCAACACGGAATCAACCTTTGATTCCAGCAGCAGTGCTTCATGGACACGGTAGCACCGGCATGCCGGTAATTACAATGTTTTACAGCCGGACCCGTAATGAGGCCCAATGTCTTTCAAAAAACACTTGTTCAAAACCAAAGCACCTGTTTCTTCCACAAAGTATTCTTTCCATGTTGCAAACATGATTACTTAAATCTCACAACCATCCTTTCCATAGAATACTTTTGTCAGGACAGCACACCAAATGTCTCATTATACAACAGTTTGTCAGAAGGATAAAGTATTGATAAGGTAAATATCCCCTTTCCACCATAAATATTCCACCATACTCTTTATAGCAACAAAGTTTTCTCCTTGAATGCAACTGCTCCTTGCTCCTTTCCTGGTTCATTTGGTGAGCAAGGTCAGTGCATCCTTGGTGCACAGATTTGGCGCGTTGGACCAAGACAGGTAGGTCCGGGGGATGTGACACTTTTGAATACCTGGGATCCAGGTTGCGAGAACCAGGGACGAATTTCTGAAGCCTCTGATGGTCAGATTCCTTGTAGGTGTCGGGCATTGGTCTTTGGTGCCCCTTACATTTATGGGCAAAGTTGCAGTGTTTAAGATGGTGCTTCCCAAATTCCTATGTGTACAACAATCCATTCCATGTACCAAACCAAAAGCAAATTTAAGCGTGACATCCCAAAATTATTATGGGATAAAATAAAACCTGCAGTGTGTAAAATAAAGACACCGTATCAACCACCAACCTCTGAGGCTTCTGCCTTATAGCCGTAAATAACAAGCCAAAAAAGCTTGTGCCCTCAAACGCACTTTGCACCCCATCTCTGAGTTTTCTTTGCTGAGATGACTTATAATCGAAACCCATCTTTCAGCAAACTCACTCTATGCTTCATTGATGTGCTCTGTCAATCTTTCCCTACAAAGGAGGAACCAGAACTTCTGCGGACAATTCTTCATTATGCCTAATGCCCCCACCACTATCTCAGCCTCCAACAGCATGGTGGTGGCTCTTCCCCAAGGCAGAGTGTAGCAGGTACACCCCACTCGATGTTATTCCCAGTAGAATCGCACCTGGATCCCAAGAGAAAGACCTACCAAACAACTGTAAAATCTTCTGTAACATCTCTCCCAAAAAGGTTGTAGTTTTGGACACTACCACGAAATGTGCAGGAGAATTGCCACCTCTCCAACATCTACCAGAGTCGTTCCAAAGAATCTGGCCAGTCTTCTGGGTGTCCTGCAACATATACATTTGTTTGCTTTTTGGCCACTTCCCAACCTTGAATACAAATTGATGAAGTTCTATCAACCTCCTCCTGCCATTCATTTTTATAGCCCCACCTTATATCTACTCAGGAAGAGGTTATAATTTCACAAATACCCAGGATTAAACCCTGGGACAAAGTGTTCTGTACCACAAACCTCTCCAAGGGGAGGCGTGGCCTTGCAGCTGCTTCACAAATCAATTTTTAGATCACTCACTGGAGTAGTTGACAATATGAGAGGGTCTCCCTTTCCTCAACCAAACTTCCCTTTACACTTATTAAAGGATTTTATCAGGCCTTCTTTGAACATTTACAAAATGCACCATCCTCCAAACTCTCTCCACTTCCTTCGTCACTGAAGAAAGGTCTCGATTAATATGCCCTGGAGTGAGGGAAAAGGGGCAGGATGTCACCCCTAGGGTGAAAGCAATCCAATGCGACACTGCCATAGCTGCCCTAGTCACTAGACTAACATCAAGGGAGGGAGAGTGAAGGTGGTTAGGCAACCATACTACTCTCCATAAACGTTCCCCACACATTGCAGTGTGCCTACTCCAGCAGTGTTTCCCATTCAACTGTTCATCACTCTACTAAAACATGTAGCAGAGTTGCCTAATATTTTAGGAAATGTGCACAGCACAATCCACCCTTAGCCTGTGGGCGCAAAAGAACTTTAATGAATCTAAGCCTTCCTAGAGGCTCTTACACATACGCACAGTAGCCAGTGCGGGTCTATGTAACCTATCTAGGTCCCCTTTAGGAACTGGTATTGGAAGTGCCTAAAAGAAATTAAGTAGTACCATCATTGAGTATGTATGTCTCCTCATCCATGACACAAAAAGCTTTCCCCATTGAGCTAGATCAGCACTAATTGACTTGCATGGTCAGGCATCCAGATAAGCATCGTACCAAGACTTTTTACGCATTAAATTCCTTTAAATTCATCTTTATTCTTTTCCTGCGTAATAATACGCACAATTTTAGAGCAGTAGGGCAGTACAAAGGTCAGGCTACGTGACAGAAACCACAAAGCTTCCTTTGATTTTTATCTACACGGATGTAATTTCAGGCCATGGAGAAAAGCCTCTGAAACAAACAATTTTCTGAAGCCTTTCAGATTCAGCTCCTGCTGTGTTATGTGTATAGATGCTCATGGAGCAAACAGAAGCATTGGTCATATGTATTTTCCCTGCATTATAGGATCCTATAATGAATGCGATGGAAAACATCTCTTTTGTAACAAATTATGGGTTTTTTCAGTGAAAGCAAACCAGTATTTCACACAAGTACTATACAGAGTTCCTGTACTATGTTAATTTATCAGCAAGATGCATCTGTATGGTGCGTTCATACACATTGTGTAGGAGGTCTTCCACTTTGAAACAAGTCCTCTTTGCTGAACAACTGTTTTGTTTCTAATACTTTACTTTTACTTTATTTCACTTATAAAGCGCACCAATAAACCCATGGGCGTGAGGGCGCATACAAAACATACAACATACAACATAAAAGTGACATATACCAGAATGGGAATTCACATAAATAGAAAAAAAAACACGAGCATGTCCTCTAACATTAAATGGCAATGGACTAAAAAAGGAGCAGTTTACACACAGAAAGGAGCAAAAGCAAGAAAGTACCATGTACCACAGGACATTACAGTATCAGATCACAATTTGATGTTCCTCTGGGAAAATATTTACAGTGTCTTAGAAAGGCAGGTAGGGTGCTACCCCCACAGCCCACTAAGACACAGTCACTATTAGGTTGAGTGCACCAGTCATTAAGGTCCAGTCTGCGTACAATCAACAAATCAGACTGTCGGACTGCGCCCGGTCCTGTTCTCCAACGTAGCCAGACGAGTACTTTATTGCGTAATGCTCGTTTCAACCCTTTACCTTTGGTTTTTGTGATATTTGTTATTACCAAGTTCCTTTTATCCATGATGAAATCATGAGTGTTCTGGTCATTTATTCTGGGCAATTGTGACTTTTGGGATTGCAAATTCCAATGTGAAACAGTCTTACGTTTATCAAACACCACTAAAGGTTGTTTAACTGCTTGTTGACCAGACACAGGTACCAAAGGAGATAAGGATGTATCCTGTGTTGCGCCTTTGAGACATAACTTGGAAGACTTGGCTTCCTCATTAATAACTGAAGTTGGCCCCTTCACCGTTGTGGACTCCACACTAGGGAATGCAGTTTGTGCAGCATAATCTGTCGACTCCCTTTGCAAATTAACTTGGAAGGCAAAATCCGATTTAATTGGTTGTGGCAAGATGGAAGGACTAGGGAGCACGTCTGACAGGGGGTCCGTACTCACTCTAGACTGCCGTAGGCCCACCCAATCATTCAGAGCATCCACCAATACATCCAGGTCAAAGAGACTAGTGCAAAGGAGAAGCTCTTTGGCAATACTAGTGATAAGAAGGGGCCATTGTTCTAATTGAGAGGATACACCTAAAGGAGGAGTTGATTCCACCGAATCCACAGCACCAGTTCCTCGTGTGCTGCCATGCAGACCCGGAAGATTCAAAATCCCCCACATTGGGTCAGTCACGCCACCCTTCTCACTCACGATCACCACATCAAGCAAGAACCATGTGTGAATAGCCGTGGACAGGGGGGCAGCAATATCACCATACAAAAAAATGCAAACCGCACCGGCAAGGTTAACACAGCGATGACCGCGGTCAGAGCCACCCAGAACAAGCAGCTCACTGCAGCGGGTTGCGCAGCTGCTTACTAACTCCTGGGCTTACCAGTCGGTACGCCGTTTAGGGACTCCCCGACCTCCAGCCGGAAAACCTTTGCCTCGTGTGCCTTCCTCCGTCCGCACGCCGAGAGGCAGCTGGTGAACCCCGAAGCATGGGTAGAACACCACGCGGAGCACCGCTGCGGGACCATTCTGGAACCCCCAGGAAACCTCAGGAGCAGCTGGAGTCGCAGGACACCGTCCATCACACGCGCCAAAAGGAATGCTAGAGGAAAGAACCTACAGAGACGTCAAACCGCACGGCCACAGAGGATTGCCGCTGCCTCTGACATCCTCAGTTCGTGCTGAATTGGAGTATGGGTTCTATTAATTTTCAAGTTTTGCCATGTTTTGTTGCCTTTTGCATGCTTTTTACACTCTTGCGGAGGCAAATAACGTGCACTCTTATAATTGAATTTACACCCTAATCATAAAAACTCTGTGTAAAACAGCAGTATGCAAGGTCTAGTTTACATGCATTGAAACTTAACTTGCAGTCAATGGGGTACATTACTAGAAATGGTTAGCAGCATAGTCCTTGCTCAAGGGTGAGCGATTGTTATTTAACAGGAATCACAGACTGTCAAATCCTCAAGACTACAATTAAAACATCAAAAACCTGAACTCTAAAAACAGTTACATGTTTGATTGAAATATAAACTCAGCAAAACCTGTCCCTGTAGTGATAATATACATAGGTATTTAACTTCTTCAGGTAGCACTTCATGCAGGGTTTGTCCAACTTCTAGGCACTGTGATTATTATACCTCATTCATCAGTCAGTGTACCGACCTCTGTAGGATGATAGCTGGTAAGATAGCTCAGTCGGTTGAACGCTTGCTGCTGCAATCTGTGTGCGATATGCAGGTCGCAGGTTGGAATCCCAGAAAGGCTAACTGAGCCTTTCTTTCTTCAGAGGTCAATAAATTATAACCAATTTCATTTGGGCGATAATTCTATGTAAATATGTTCCATGAACAGCGCATTAGCAAACGCGCTATGTAAATAGCGAATCATTAATTCTGTGCATCCAGAATCGGACCATGAGATTAGATATCGAATTTATCATGGAGTCCTTACCTCTATGCACTGTTGTAGCATAACACTGGCTTACCATTAGGTAGTACTAGGTCTACCAAATGAGGACTTTAATTAAACATCAGAAGACGCATCTGCTATCGAACCTGAAAAACACACAATACAATTCATGTTTGCTTTACTGTGTAATTGGCTAGGTTTTTGTGTCTTACAAAATTAAATGTATACAGAAGAGATCAAATGGCCAGACCTTAGAGAAATAGATAAAGGCGCATTGCCTGATATATTGCTCTGTATTATATGAACATCCCCTTCTGCAACATGTTTTACGAAGTGAAGCAGCTGGAGAGTGCCTGGGAATTGGTATAGATATGGTATAGAAATAATTTGTTTTTCTAAGGCATAATTCCTTCTAATCACGATCTACTGAATTCCTACTGCTATTGAAAATGTTTTCTGATTTCAGTAACCATGCACGTTTTGATTGGTCGCTATCAATGTTATATTAGTTCTATCTTTGAGGTTCTTCGATTGCTAAGGCAAGCAACTGTTCCTGTTCTATGTGGCTGATTCTACAACTGCTGTATTGGTGAGGCACATGCTGGGCATGTTATTTGTGACAGAAATGTGGACCGCGCAGTCCAATGATGTTCCAGTTATATGCGAGTGTACCCTGTACTGCTGTGGTTAGGCCCTTGATTTACCTCTTCAGTGTGGGGGAGCTTGTATCGCTCCATCCCATGCAGATCTTTCTCTATGCAAGTGGAACATCTACTGTTGTGACCAACAATTTACCTCCTCCAAGTGTGATAATCTTGTATTGTTGAGAGTCACAATGTCCCTGTTCTATGGGAGGAAAGCATGATCCACTGAGATCCACGGTATACCTTTTCTGTATTAAGAGAGGAGTTTGCACGAATGAAGGCTATGTTGTACCTGTTGTATATGAGAGGAGCTTCTACTGCAGAGACACATTCCTGATCTGTTCTCTAAGTGAGAATCTTCTATCCTTGATTTACACCTTGCACTGATTTCCATCTGTTCTACATGATTAAAGCTTGCATTGGCTTTGCCCAGATTCGCATTTTCTTTTTGTATGGAGGAAGCCTGCAGGGCTTCTACTGAAGCTGACCTGATATGTGTGAGCGAAGAGTTAACAAGCTTTTACTGCTGTTGTACCCTTGCTTTATATGCAAGGGAAACTCCGAGTGTTACTGCTCATCTGTTCCATGTGTGAGAGGGTGTTTGTTCCACTGCACCATGTGCTTTATCTGTTAATTATGAGAGTAACCTGCTTTTCTGTCACAATGCAGAAAGCTGCCGCATTGTAATGATTTCCCTACAGTTTTATTTCTTTTCACATGCAGGCTGGATTTCATATACTTTTTAGTCTCTTGCAAAGGAGAAAACTCATTTTTACTCACTTGAAATCACATTTACTGTCAGAATTTAAAAAGAGGAAGTAAAATACTCCCACCATAAAATCTTCATCACTGCCCACACCTGTGGACCCTTAATCCTTGTAGGGAGTATAAGAGGTGGGGCTGCACACCAATGAGAGAGACCTGTGCAGGAGAGAACTGTCTGGGAGAGACCTGTGTGAGAGCAGGGGCCAGAGCGGGCTGGAGCAAGGACTGGGAGCCAGTCACGTGAGGCCAGAGAAGGAGAGAGACACCTACGCCAAGTGCGGGTCACGATAGGGTTCAACTGACTGGCTGAGCTCCAGTTGCTGACAGGCACAGCAGGCTGTGCTCTGCCCGAAGCCCACACCAAGTGGGAGAGCGAAGGAAGCTGCAGTGAACGGCTGCGCATAACCGTTAAGTGTAATTCAGGGAACACACTGACCGAAGCACCCTGCTAATGCTGACACCTGTTCTGAGAATGGCGAACAAACTGAAACAAGTAATCTATGAATGCCGAGTGATCTGAAAGTAATTGGAAGTAACCCTGAATAATATGTTGAACACTTTTAAATGAATACCCGAGAATGAAATGTTGAATACTGAACTGAAACATTTTGTGGGCAAAGCTACAAGCTGATGAAAGTGAAATGTGAAAATGCCAATTTAATAACGAGCATACTAAATAAGAGTGCAAGTGTGAAAAAACCTGACAGAAAGGTGGGGAATGAGTAAGACCACCACAAAAGTGAACTTTAAGATGAGAAACAGTGCGGCAAGGCCAAAGACTGGCATAGGATGTGTGACACATTGTGGCAAAGCCAAGAGGCTAACCAGTAGAAGCCAGGAGAGTGTGAACCTGCACATAGAGCCAAGAGGCGACAAGGAGAAGTTAAGTGAATGTGAATATGTACACAGGGGCAAATACAGAAGAACCTGTGCGGGCTGATGAGCCTAGGGCTCCTGACTGCACGACCTGTGATGGGTGGACCGTGTGGTCTGACAACTGAGCCTAGACCAGCGAAACCTCAATTGTGAAAGCCAAAGGCATTGTGAAACAAACAAAGAAGAGGCACTTTAAAGTGAACTGTTAATGCAATCCAGAAGGAGTATCAAGTTGACCTGGAGTTGTGTTGAACATTGGAGGTTTGAAACCAAGTATAAGTTGATGTGTTGAAGTCTTGGGGAAATGAACCCTGGGACTTGATGAACTGTAACTCTGTCTTGAGGACGGTGCCCTCAAGACCCTTTTATGTGGAACTGTATTGCCTTGAACCTGGGAAAGGGGACCTCAAGGATTTGTTAAACTGGTTTGAACTTGGCAAAGGTAATCTCAAGACTTTTGTGGAACTTTCTTGAACTTGGGAAGGGGATCTGAAAAAGGAAGCTAAGAGCTGGAAGAAGATCAGAACTTTGTTTTGATCACCATTTATTTTATTGTTGGCATCCCTACACATTTTTTAGCCTTAGTTGTGAGGGAAGGATAGGTTTTGGAAACAGACAGACTTTTAAGTTGACCTTTCGGACTCAATACATAGTTTCATTCAGGTAGGGAAATCCCACCTTAGCATAGGGCATGTTAGGCCTTCAACCATCCTGCCATTTGACTGAATAAACCATTTTATTTTGAACTTTGAATCTGTTGTCTCCATCTTGCTTCATGATGCTACCACAGAAGACACCACCTTGGTCACTACGGAGGTGATCCCGCTATGCTTAACACTAAGCCAAGCAATGCATTTGAATTCATTTTGGAACATCCGCTAGTAGGCGGAAGGAGCCGGCCCAACGAAGGCCAGAATAAGGCCCTGTTTGCCCCCATTGGCAGTAGTTCCCCCACAAGGTGGTTTGCACAACCCTAACATCCTACGCGATCGTAATCGCTTTCTCTTTTCATATTTCTGAAAAACAAAATGCTGGGTGCATTGCGGCGCCAGATCGAGGCATAGCTTCGTTTTCGTTACTAAGCAATGCATTTGAATTTATTATGGAACGCCTGCCGGCAGGCGTAAGGAGCCAGCCCGACGAAGGCCAGAATAAGGCCCTGTTTGCCCCTGGGCGTCACGGGCAACCTCCATTTAACGGCCCATCACGGCGATCTTAGTCCTGTTCTGCCTACCTTGCCTCCCAAAACATTAACAAGACTTGCGAGTACAATTGCTACCGTACTGGCGTACATTGAAAACCCAGCCACCTTCTGACTAAGTGTACAAACTCGCAGGATTTATGTTACCACCTGAACTAACGTCAGCCCTGGACCTTCCCTTAGGCGACTCTGCTTTATCCGCCACGTAGTCCTTTCGACCAGGTGGCAGAACCTAAAGTTTTAGTGCTACTCATATCCTACTGCATTGCCTCTATACGACAATATTTGCTGCATTTCACCTGTGCACTCTGCCTTTAACCAGCTTTACAGCACCTTGCTTGCCCAGTACTAGAGTTACATAGGCACGTTGTATATCTGAATCTAATTTATTTTATGACCAACTATGTTGATTGTGCACAGCTTGAAATGTCACAGCTCAGCATCGAATTAATCTACTATTTTGCTCAGGTTTAGCCAACTTATCTATGCCATGCGTCAAATGCGCCCAATAACTTGTTTGCTTAGCTATAGGCCAACATTACATTTAACTTACCTTTCTATACTATGGGCCTCATTACGAGTATGCCGGTAAAACCGTGTTCATTACCGGCATGGCGGAATGAGCGGGTCCGTGCACGTATGAACCCGCTAATAGCGGGTCATTACGAGTGCGCGAGCACGCACGTTCCCCCATGCCGGTAGTGGCAACACCGCCATGCCGGTAAAGGGCCTCCAAGCCCCCTATACCGGCATCGCGGGGCCTGCCCATTGCGCTACCGCCTCACACTAACCCGTAAATACTGGCACGGTAATACCACCATGGTATTACCGTGTTCGCAAAAAACAGACCCGGAAATTACGTCATCGCGCAGGAACGGGAAATGGGCCGGCGGCCATCTTTAAAAACACAATCCATTGCCATCCTCCATTACTACCACTACACCCGTGTTGTTGAGTGCCAAAACAGAACCAGGATGTCAAAGGCCACCGGAAAAAGCAAACAAAGCAAACAAAGGAAGAGGAAGCAGCGCTTCTCAGATGCAGAATTGACAATGCTAGCGGACACCCTACAACAGCATGCTGACATTATCCGAAGCACGGACCTGAAGCATGCGGCCCAAACGCATAAAAAACAGGTGTGGCAGGAGGTTGCGCAGAGGGTAACAGCAGTGGGGGTTACCCCAAGGAGTGTCCAGGATTGCAGAAAGCGCTGGGACGACCTCCGCCTCCGTGTGCGGAAGGTCCTTGCGGAGAACCGGAGGGCCGCAATGGCGACAGGCGGTGGCACACACTCCCCTGTTAAGCTCACCACATGGGAGGAGATTGCAAGTGGATTCATCGATCCAGAATCCATCGAGGGGATTGGAGAGCAGGAGTACGGGGCAGCTACTACAACAGAGGAAGGTGAGTGAACCATCACATCCACCTATAACAAAACATGATGTGACACAAGTGAGGTGGGAGTCAGTATAGGCAAGGCAATTCCCATACCCAAGGCAACATCAACTCACCAACAGAATATTGATTGCCACCCCCTGCACCACACGCATGCTGCGTGAAATCTGTAAACCCATCCATGCCCATGCCCCCCCCACACCTAGACAATCCATTGCCACCAGCCATGCAATCATTGCCAACATGTCCCCTCAGTACACCAAATGCCACACAACAGAAATGAAATCATGCCTGAATGTATCAAGATATAACACTGCCACAAATCACAGCTGCCATTTGGCAATCTCACTGATGACCTGCATCTCTTCTATCCCCCAGGCACCGATGAGGAAGGTGGAACCCAGGACAGGGGGCCAGGCACATCCAGTGCAAGCAAGGGGACCAGGGACACCGCAACCCCCTCCTCCAAAAAATTTCCTCTGACCACTCCCAGTGTGCCACGCAAGGCATCATCTCTGCAGGGGGCACCTGCTGCGACAGTGCCAGCTGTACCGCCGGCCACCACGGACGTCCTGTCCACAGAGGTGGTTGAAGAGGCACCTGCCACCACCCAGCCCTCCACCACCCAGCCCTCCACCGGTACACCTGCGACAGAAACCCCCTTTGAGGTCCGTCTGGCAAGGGTGGAGGCCCGTCAAGACGAGATGCTGCAGATAATGCGGCAACAGGTCCTTGCCGGTAATGAGGCCATGAAGGCCATAGCCACGGCCATTGCCGCAAATACAGCAGCCGTGGAGGCGTCCACGTCTGCATTCAGGCAGTGCATGGGGTCACTGACCGAGGCCCTACTAGCCAACATCAGGCAAGTGCAGCAGCCACACCATGGGTCTGACAGAGGATTGACAATTGACACCTCGACCACGTCAACACCTTCCACCTCTGTCCAATCAAGCCCCGTGTGCTTAACGCGCAGAAGTGCACGGTGCATGGCCATGGCACCCCCAGACCCGAAAGTCGCCAAAAAGTGACTTTTTGAAAAATGGAAGAAATGTGAGGAGTAGGATTGTTGAAGGCAACACTGTTTGTTGCACACATGGGGACATCTGGGATCTGTGGGGTGGGTGAGGGAGTTTGTTGGGCTGTTCACTGGGGTCTGTGGGGTAGGTGAGGGAGTATGTTGGGCTGTTCACTGGGGTCTGTGGGGTGGGTGAGGGAGTTTGTTGGGGGATCGTGGGGAAGGGGGGTTAGCACAGTTTTGCACTTTCATATAATACACGTTTTCTGGAGAACAATCCATGGCTGGACATTGTCATTTTTGGTGTGCATCCATTTAATGTGTTACGGTGTTCAGTCTCAAAATTACAACATTCCCTTTGTGCATTTTCACATTGGCCCAGTGTCTGACTGACAAAAGTCATTCATGGTCCCTGTGTCTTAAAAGTATTTGTCAATTAGTGCTTGGCGTACAGCATGGCCGTCCCGTGCATCACGTACTGGCAGGGGGGCTCCTTTGCCTCCGTCTCCATCCCCTTCATCCTCACCCAGGCCATGCATGTCAATGTCAGGTGGCAGTGGTACATTCCTTCGGACGCACATGTTGTGCAGCATGACACAGGCCATGGTGATCTTTGCCACCTTCTCAGGCCTATATAGGAGTGCCCAACCAGACCTGCTTAGGCAGATATCCGCGCCATCAACAGGCCAAAGGTCTGCTCGATCACGACACGGGTACAATTGTACTCCTCTTCATGGCTGTTCTGCGGGTTCCGCACACGGGTAAGTAGCCACGGCCTCAAGGGATATCCTCCATCACCTGCAAGCAGATACAAATAGGTGTGTGTCACTCTGAACTGACACCTTCAGGGAGCACAGTCATGGCAGCAGCTATTAGGTGTGAGCATGCACATGTCCCTGTACGTGTACCAAATAGTCACCTATATGGGATGTATACTGGAAAGAGGTGTGGAACACTGGATGGGGTTGAATAGATGATGCAGGGTGTAATCATGCATGCTGAGGCAGATGTGCTGTGGCAGTGCAGCAATGTTTAGCCTCCAATTCATGCTGTGTACTCTTTACTTTGCATGGTCACACTGGCCGCATTGGCACAGTTGCCATCCTATTCAGTCATGCATTGCTTGCCATCACCATGGTGCCCCGGTTGTACCTCTTACTTGTTGTCATCCATTTGCATTATTTGTGATATGTGGCCCAGTGATGTGTCATTTTCCGTTTGGCTGTGTCAGGTGAGGAGTGTTTAGCTCTGCATTCATTCTCCACTCACTGGCTATTGCCACCCAGGTGTACTTTTAACCCCCCCCTTTCCCACCCTGGTAAACTACCCCCCTCTTTCCCACCCTGGTAAACTATCCCCCCCTTTCCCACCCAGGTGTACTATCCCCCCCTTCTGCATCCGCACACATGAGTACCCCACAGCATGGCCATGGGCCTGTTGTGCAATTCACCGAGCAGCCAGGCACGTGGTCCAGCATGTCGCTCCATGTGACGGGGTAGCGTGGAGTTGCGCAGTACCATGGCATCATGTGTGGATCCAGGAAATCTGGCGCAGCAATGGGTGATGATTTTCCTGGAGTCACTTACCATTTGCACATTGATGGAGTGGTATTGCTTGCGATTGCGGTACACCGCCTCTATGGCCTGGGGGACTACCAATTCCACATGGGTGCAGTCGATGGCACCAACACAATTGGGCATGCCGGCCAGTGCATGGAAGCCTACTTTGGTTTCGGCTATCTCCTGGCCAGTCCGTGGTAGGGATATGTGGTTGCTTGCGTGCTTCAGGAGGGCATCGAGCACTTGGTTCAGCATGCGTGAGAATAGTGGTTGTGAAATGCCATGCAGCTGGCCCACTGTGTGTTGGTAGGTGCCTGTGGCCAGGAAGTGTAGCACAGACACCACCTTCAGTAGTGGGGGGATGGCAGTGCGTATTTGTATGTGGCTGGCAATGTCGTTGTGTATCGTGTCCACTATGGTGGTGATGGTGTCACGGTCCAACCGGTACAGGGTGTGGACCTGCTCAGGGGTTAGGTTGAATGGGCTGGGTCTGGTGCGAGGGATTGGTGGCTGCCTACGAGGCGCTGGTGGCTGCGCTGGTGGTAATTGCTGGGCCTGTCTCACCCTCCTTCTCCTCCTGCGTCTCCTCTGTGCTGCCTGTTCTTGCTGCTGTAGTTGTTGTTGTTGCTGTAGTTGTAGCAGTATAGGCATGTCCTCCTGCGCCATGATTGCAAATGCTAGTGGTAGCATTTTGGTGTAGGAAGGGGTGTGGTGTGTAGGTGTGCTCCTTTTGTACTGGGCCACTCTGCATTGCCTACACCTGTGGGGGGGGGGGGGGGGTTGTGGTGTGTGTGGGTGTGCTCAGTTCATACTGGCACAGCCTCCTTTGACTCCACCTGTGGGGATTGTGTGCACCTGTGGCAGCTGCCTTGTATCTTGGTTGCTGTTTGCGGGTTGTCCGCGATGCCCGTTTTTCCGGCATCATGCAGCCCGTTATTACCGTGTTCGCGATGTCGGTATTTGCATGTTTGCGTGGGTTGTGATTGCCCCCTATTACCGGCATGCCGGTATTTACTACCTGAGGAGGCGCGTGTACGCGCCTTTGACGCTATTAGCGGCACCGTAAATAACGGTGCCGTTAATACCGGGTTTGTTGGGTCAGAATTTACATACCGGCATCATTTTTCCCTTACCGGCATAACTCGTAATGAGGCCCTATGTGTCCAGCAGTATTTTTCACTTAGCATTTTGGCCCTTAGTGTTGTTCGTAGAATGTCGCTTTTAGCCTACCATTTTAGACTGTATGCCTAGAAGTACACTACAATTAGCATCCATCCTCTTAGTGTTTTTTGGCTGTATGTTGCATTTAGCCCGCCATACCGTATTATGTGACAAGTAGCGCTATGTATTTAGCTTTTGTTGTCATTGTACTTCTGGTAGTCTATTGTTCCTGGATCAGAGCGCCATATTATGTTATTAGCAGCCTTTAGCCCGCCCGACCACACTTTGTTATTTCAGCACTGATCTGCTTATCTAGCCCTGCCACACTGTCACCATTTTGTTCTGAGCCTCATGCCTGCCAAACTAAGCTCTGCTCACCTTCCCTTCCAAACCCACCCCATACGGAATTTAGTTATGGTAGGCTAGGTAATTATCATCATTTTCCCTTTTTGCCTTGTCCAAGAGAACACCATGTACAGGTAGCCACTTCCTTGTTCTCAGAAATGGTATGTCCAGACTGGCATTCCCTAGACATTACCCTATAACTTGCCCTATGCCGTTTCTTCCACCCACAACACCATTTCCTACCAGCCTTGATTATGCCCACAGTCCCAGACCCATCACTAAGATTCCTGGTCAAAAGCCCTTGCACTAGGCTCTTGCTACAGACCTTACCTTCACCCCCAAGATTATAGCAGGCCTCAAAACCTACCCCATCAATGTTAATGACCGGGCTCTCCGCCTAAGAGCACGTACTAAACTGCTCCATCGGCACCACACCCCCATCCACAGTCCAACGACCTTGGGCAAAATATAACTCATAAGCCAGTTTCTGCCTTGACCTCAAAAAGAACCCCTAATGCCTCACATCTCCAGATGCCCAAGATTGCAACTGCAATTGAACCCAACCCACCCACTAGTCTTAAATGTGCCCTCATTAACACCCGATCACTTGGTGCCCAGGCCATTGAAATACATGACCCAATCACCAAGCTTCAGGACCTCTGCCATCTCTGGCTATCCCACCCGAATACACCATCCTCAGAACTGACAGAGCCCACACCACAGGAGGTGGAGTAGCCATCATAGTTACGAGTAATTTGCAACTCAGATCGAGTTATATCGAAGACATCGCAGGGTACGAATTGTTGCTACGCAAATTTGCTATGAATAAAACCACTATTAATTTTGTGGTGATTTATAGAGCACCTAGTTCAAGGAGTCATCCTGAAACAGATATCCCACTTCTTCTTGCACCTTTCATTAAACCCAACATGAAATGCATTATCTTCGAAGACCTAAATCTAGGTTTTCACGACGACCATGATCAGAAAGCTGCAGCCCTAGATTCAGCACTCAAAGACCTAAACTTCACCCAATTGGTGAATGCCCCCACTCATATCAAGGGCAGAAGCTTTGATTGGATCCTCTCACTTAACACCAGACTAACCATTGATACCATTACCCCCATTAGCTGGTCAGACCACTTCGGCATTAAATTCACCCTTATGAGCGACGCACCTTGTCCTCCCAAGACCATAGCAATGGATACCTTCAAAGCCGGAAACCCCCAAAAAGAAATCACTGTTGAGGACATTGCCCCTATCCTGAACAAAACACTAGCAACTAACTTAATCACCACTAATGACCCGTGTGTCATCGCAGACTACTACCATAAATGCCTCACGCTTACCATCGACGAAGTAACACCTATCACAACCAAAACGCAACGAGACAGCAAAAAGACTCATTTCTGGTTTGACGAAGAACTAGCTGCCCTAGGAAGGACCAAACGCACCCTTGAACATGTCTACAACAAACACCCTAGCATTGACTCCGCCAAAGCTTTTAAGGAAGCAAACAAAAACTATAAAACAGCCATTATCTCCCATAAAGCTAACTCCTACAACAGCTGTATTAGCAATGCCTCATCAGACTCTAAAGAACTCTTTTCTATCCTTAGAGAATTAGAAAATCCCACCCCAACCACAACTCCTGCCAATTCCAGTAAAGAATGGTGCACCACTATACAATATGCACTGGCTTCCAACATTGGCCTTCTACAATAGAAAATCAGTACCAAAAGACTACTACTAGCAGATAGAAATGTCCCAACCACCAACCCCCTACTCACCTCCAACGATAATTCTCATTCTCTATTCCATTTTGCCCCGGTCACGCAAGAATCAGTATTTGACACAATCTCCAAGCTTAAAGCTTCCAACTGTAAAGTGGGCAACGTCCCAGCCAAACTAGTCAAAGCATGTGCTTCCAGTCTCGCCCCCACTATCACCAACTTTGTCAACTCCTCTTTCAATACCAATACAGTCCCAGCTAGCATCAAAGAAGCCTGGGTCACCCCACTTCTAAAAAAAACAACTTTGTACCCCACAGTACCTACAAATTACCATCCAATAACAACGGTCCCATTTCTACTTAAACTCATAGATAAAATAGCATACACACAAATCCAGGCTCAAATCAGCTGCTCAGAACTAGACAATCAGGCTTTAGGCCCAATCATAGCACGGAAACTGCCCTTCTGGATCTCAAAATACAGATGGACACTATCAGAGACTCTGGGAAACTGCATACTATTACTATAAGACCTGTCCGCCTCATTTGACCTCGTGGACCATGACAAACTATGCACCTCTCTAGACAATGATTTCAATTTCTCTAACGACGCCACTATGTGGGTGAAATCCTTTCTTGTCAAACGCACCTCTAGAGTTGCCACAGGCAAAGAAGCTGCTGATCCCATCCCAGTCCCCATTGGAGTACCCAAAGGTTCATACCTGTCGCCCACACTCTAATTCCTACACGAATCTCCTCTTTTCAGCATTAGACGATATGGGTGTCATCTACACCAACTTTGCAGATGACACCCAAATCCTCATACCCCACTCAGGAAACTATGACCAGGACACTTTGACCATTAAGAAAATGTACACCATCATTCAAAACTGGATGGCGTTAAATGGTCTTTGCCTCCATGCAGACTACTCCTCGATCAACATTGACGGTACCCTAATCCCAGTACTTAAGCAAGTAAAAACTCTAGGTGTTTACCTAGACGCCAACCTCATCACGACCAAACACATTATTATGCTCTCCTCCACGGCATATAAATATAAACTTATTGCATTAAGTCGACAATTTCTTACTCCTACCAACTGCCTCACCCCAGCCAGGGCCTTGGTATTATCCAAGTTGGATTACTGCAATGTGTTACTACTAGGGACTTCCAACACCAACCTCAGTAAATTGCAACTAATTCCAAATAAAGCACTAAGAGCAGCAATAGGGATAAAAAAGTTTGATCACATCTCTAAGATTAGGAAGGATGCCCATTGGTTACCCATCAAAGCGAGAATTATTTTCGAAACACTTTGTATTGCGCACAAATCTTTAGTAAAAAAGCCCCAATCTACCTCAATAATGCCCTACAGAAAAAAAGAATCCACAAGAACACTGAGATCCAACGATAACCTACTTCTTGCGTCTCCCCGTTACAAAAATACCAGAGCAGGGGGCAGCAGCTTCCAAGTTCTAGCACCTAAACATTGGAACTCCTTCCCCATCATTATCAAAAAAAGAGTCCTCTATCACCGGCTTTAAAAAACAGCTAGAAACCTGGTTATTTAACCAATATTAGTACTATAGCTCCCTTTAGCAATACTAATGCAATTCCCCCAGTTGAAATTGTAAATAATGTTAATGAGTGTATTTTATGATCTACTTTTCCTGTTCATATTTGCTGTATGTTAGGGAGAATTCTCATTTTATGGCTAATTTCCCTTACCTATAGAGTCCCCCAGCAGCTTTGCTGGATTTGAAGGGTTTGTTTTTTTCTCCTGCTAAAAGTGAGACTATTTTTCCCACTCTTAGGCATGTTTGCTATTTGTGTTCTAGGCTATTTTTTGTGTTTAAGGTCTATGGGTTTTATCTCACCCTCATAGGAACCATCTTTATACACATGTGTTACACAGCACCCTCCGTGCAGTAACACAGGGGTGTCGTAGCGACCCCCAAACATATGTTGGAACTGACTACTGTCTCCCAGGGCATGTAAAGTTCCCACTGACTTTACTAGTCACTCTTTCTGAACAAAACCAGTACAACCCATCTTACTATGGAGGCACTGGCAAGGGTTCGTAGTTTTTCCCTTATGTTCATTTTCGAGAGGGTACCGTACAGTCCCAATCTCAAAAGTTTCTTGCTGGTGGCAGTGGTTACTATGGAAGTGGTTTCAACCCAGCACTCCACCTAAGTCAATGCCTTGTATGGGATGCCCAATTGAAACCCTTATTTATATATTTTTATGTCAAAAGTTCTTTTATTACTGGATGATGTAACCTTATATAACGCCCCTCTCTTTGAATCCCCCCGGTCTCACTGAACCAAGAAATAGGTTTGTTTTGCAAAGTTAAAAGATTTATTTGAAGAATTGAACAATATATATATCACACTTTTATGAATATGAACAATATCTGAATATCACACTTATGAATATTTCTACAATGATCAGCAATGGGTAGTGTTACCATAATCAACAATCTCTAACAAATTAGGAGTAGGAATAGGAAGAACAATGTAGCAGAGAATAAAACTTTGTGTGGGTTCAATGAAATGCAATGATATTAAATTAATGCAACACAGAAATGACCCTTGATATGAATTCAACCAAAGACAATGGAATCACTCTTTCCCTCTGTTACTACTCACTCCCCCCAATATGCAATATGAAGAGATGGAATGAGGGCACACAGGTTTCAGGAATAACAATCAACATTTGCAGTTTCAATCCCGATTCCGCCCAGCAAGCTTAGAGAGAACAGTAAGGATTTTAAAACAGGTCAATTGCTTTTAAATGTGGTTTGAATTGAATGGGAAAAATGCTAAAAATGATTTTAATTTGCTAAATGGGATTCAGAACTAGTGAGAGTTGCTTTGGATTGATTCAGGTAGACACTAGCAATGATTGTTGAATGATTAACAGATTGAAAACGAAATTCACAAGTTGAAAGCAAGAAAAAGCTGTTTTTACATGTGGTGAAATTGAGCCAAATGCGAAATGGCAGCAAACTTTTCAGCGCACGACAAACGCGATTACAGCAAAACTATAATGACTTGGTATGCGGTTCTTAGTGTGTTTGAAAGCTGGGGATGTTAGCATCAAAATGACATTTAAATTGCGTTCCCAGCATATACGTTTCAGAAGTTAGAGGTTTCAGTGAAGGTCGATTTTTCTCAAAAAGGGGTCAAGATTTCAAAATGAAAGATGCGCTGTTGAAGATTTGGAACAAAGATTTCTTAACACTAAGAAGTCTATGGAGCCGCAAACTACACGACAGCATAGCTACTGATCCAGAGGCACCTCCGGATGGTTTCTATCTGCCTGAGACGATTGCCTTTCTCCAGAAAATATATATTAGTGCCAAGATGATTATCACTACAATTATCACAGGATTATGTGGATGGGAGAAGGATTTAGGATAGACAAAAAGAGATTCTATAATGCAATTATGGATATGTTGGAATGGGTTGGATGGGATTATTTAAACTAAGAGGTGACTATGGACAGTTCTATGCTATATACTCACTACTATGGCTTTGGAATGGAATGGGCCCATCAAAGATGTGGTCAAAGGTTTGGCTGGAATTCGCTCGGCACCGGACAGGTCTCAGGCGCTGGGTTCTGCTCTCAGCAAAGCACTCTGGTCTGCACGGCCTCTTGGACTGGATCTGATGGGTTCTGGGTTACAGCTCTGCTGGACTGATCTGGATCTTGGGTTCTGGCAAGAGTTCTTGGCCAGAGGTAGCCAACACAGCACAGCCAGGCGGTTGAATTGGTTAGACCCTGTGGAAGTTTAGGGGTTAAAATCAGTTTGCAAGATTTTAAAAGGCCCACTGAGAAGGGTTCAGCTTTTGGGTTGGGCCTCTGCTTCAGGGTTCTGGAGTCTGGTTCTGGAGTCTAGAGATGGGTTCTTCCTGCAGAGCGCTTTGCCAGTAGATGAGTGAATGTGTGGTCCTTAGGGCCCTGAACAGTCCCTATTTAATCCATCTTCCAAAGGGGTGGGGAGGCTGATTATACTATGCCCAACCCTCTAAGAATCTGATACACCAGAGAATTCCCCCACTCCTGATTTGAGAAAGGAACAGTGTGTCAATATGTGTCATGTGTCAGAGTGAAACTGTTTAGGGTCCAGAGAAAATCCCTCCCCTTTGTTCTTACCCAGAAAATCTATTTTTCCCAAAAAACATATTTCCAATATCCACAACTTGTTAATAATACATATTCACATGACAGATTAACTAAGATACGTTTCTGTCAAAATCTTATCTTCCTACGAGTTTTGGTTCACAAATGACAGTTTTTCGCGCTTTTCGGCGGTTACTCAGTGTCAGTTCTGTACCAATTTTTACACATGCATGCACATACCCTCTGGGCATATTCCTGTAATTTTTCATATTCCTAACATAATCACAATAGCTAGAATCTGAACAATTTTGTGGTTCAGTCTCTGAATATCGCACAGATTCCACATTAGTTTTAAACTGTGAGCGAACTTTTCATTTTAATAACCAATAAATTCCATATTTTTACCAGTTCAGCACAATTTGCTATAAGTCTTTTTCTCAAGCATACAGTTACTTCAGTTTCAAATCCACATTTTCAGTCTGGCCCGCCTCCAAGGCTTGGCTGAGCCAGAGAGTAACATGAGCTTGTTCCTGCCTGGGCTGGTTTCTGTCACACCCGAATTAGCATTTTCTTTCAGTTCAAGAAACCCATTGTCTTTTTCCCAGAGCAGCAGAGGAAGTCTCCTCCTCTTCTCATTAGCATCCCCATGAGATATCCTCTCCTTTTGGTGGGAAGGAACAGGGTGGTGTGCTCTCAGTGGAAAAAAACCTCTTTGAAGTTTTAGCTAAATCAGGTTACTTATGGTCAATTGTGACATTGTTCCTTGTGAAAAAGTACAGTTACAAATTTAAAATAAGCAACACATCTTCAATTCCAGTCATTTTCAACATGAAAATCAATGTGTGGCACCCTATATTGCATTTGATGGAAGTCCCTTCTTTCCCCACACTTAGATTTTGAGACACAAGTTTAACCTGACAGATTTAGAGATCGCCAGCTTCTGACAGAGGCGAGTAGAGGTATTGTGCCTATTTTCAACATATTTTCTCAAGCAAGCATCTTTTACATGTGGATTTTCTTCTGATAAATGTACTTCTGCTAACATTATATTTATGTGGATTCTTGAAGCAAAATGATGTTCAACATCCAACAAGGAGGTTGGATCTTTTGTGTGGTTTGTGAACCATGATTTTTTGCAAATTTGACAACCAAGAAAAAAGGATTTCCAAACAGTTCTGTGTTTCTTTTGCAATCAACATTGCTTTTTCAAGTAGTTTCAGGCTGCTCTGTGGGTAGCCCAATGGTGGCGTTTGGCAGTGGTCTCCCGTGTTACCACTGACATAGGCAAAAGTGGATGGCGGCCTATTTTTCAGATTTTTCTTACGCACTTCTGGGTGAATTTAGCATGCATAATGCTTTCCAGCAGCCATTCTGATGTTTCTGATGCAAGCAGCGCACAGGAATGTTGCAGGGCCTGGACTAGTGGGGGAAAACATCCCACAACTACCAAAAATATTCAACCGCGAATATTTCCCTATGGGATTTTCCCATTGTTCGAGGCTACCACATTTACTGACAGCCTCTAACATGCCGCCGGTTTATTTTTATATTAACTTTACTCCGGTAAGTTTTATTTGCAAGAACTTTTATATAAATTCTTTCTCGTGTCTTTCTCCAAGATCCTAACCCAGGTCGGGGATCCTTTGTTCGTCCTTTTGGCGGGCTTCTGCCAAGAAGCCCTCCTTTCGGCGCCACTGAGTCTGGGGTGGACCCTCTGTGTGGGAGGAAGAGTAGGACCCCTGGACAGGGTTGCCTCAGAAACCCATGTCGCACTCTGCCCTGATAGGCTGGAGGGTCTCCCGCCAGGATGACCACTCCACTGTGTGAGTGACAGCTAGGCTGTATGAATGGGGGTCATTTTGCATAAAAGCAGGGTCCTGAGGACTGGAAGAGCAAGACGTCGCCACTGGAACTAAGAATCCGAAGAGGAGATAAGCCAAAAGACATCTGCATCAAATGAACCACTGGTGAAGCCCTGCTGCAGCGTCTCACCACTTTTCTCCACACGACGAGAGAAGACCTTCATCTGCACAAGCCTTCTTCCCTTCTTAGGCTTGTGGGGCCAACCAGTTTGCCAATCGCCTTGCAGGACCTGCCTTGGTCGAATCGCCAGTGCCTTGCACTCGGGGACCGGATAGCCAGGCACCGTCCACCCGGGCCGCGATTTAAAGGAGCGTATCTTTTATTTTGTTTGGCAGCACCGCGGCTGGTTTCATCCCTGGGCAGTGCAGTAACTCGAAACTTCCTCCACAACGAGAGTCTCTCTTCCTCTGCTGGATCTCCCGAACTGCAGGAACTGCCATGAACAACCGCCACCACAGGAGCCTCTTCTACATTTTAAGGTACTTTGTTCCGCCAGGCCACCCTTTTCGTTTGGTATCGCTAATGGTGTTTTAAATCCTTTACCTACCTGTTGGGTTGGCCGCCAGTATCATCTAACATTGTCTTTCACCTTCTGCAACCACCTTTTCAAATAGTTTATTAAAGACTTGACTGTAGCTACAAGAACATTTTGCTCCTGGGCACTTTGCTCTGTACCACTGACTCTGGCACAGGCCTATTGACTCTGGTTAAATCTGTTACAACTGCCTTCTCTAGATTGCTTCTCACCTAGAAATGTGTTGGTGCAACTAACTTTTATAACCACCTTTTCCTTCCCACTTTTTAAACTTGTGAAGTGCCATTTTGCTCGGTTTTCACCCAAGTATTATACATGCTAAAGTACTGCCTTGCCTAAACTTGTTCACAATCTTATTGGGAAGTATTGCTGTTAGGCAGAAACCTGTGCATTTCCCTCTGGGACCACTGCAAAAGATTTAGGACTACAGGAGTTTGGCAGTAAACCCACTTGGTAGCAGTCTGTACCACACAGATTCACTTGGTAGCTGTGGCTGAGCAGTCAGACTTCCCTCAAGAAGAGTTAGGTAGAATACAGAGTATTCACAATAGGTCAAGAGCACACACTATAACAAGTAAACACTGACCAGAGCTTGGTGTAAAAGAGATCACTTGACTCTCTGAAGTTTCTTCAGGATCTATACGGAGTTGGAAGCTGAGGTGGAAGCAGTCTGGTGCAGTCCCCCCTGTGCTGAGCAGTCTGTTGTCCATTGCTATTGGAGGAGGAGCCCACCCTTGAAAAACCACCATACACCGCGGAGCGCCGGCAGAGTTGGAAGCTGAGGTGGAAGCAGTCTGGGGCTGCACGGGGGTGGCCTGCCCGTTTGCCTGTACCCCAAAAATGGAGGATACAGGACGAAGCACGCGGAGCAAACGACCTGGTCGTGAGGACTTCGATTTGGTCAAGAGAAGCCCGCTGAAGCAGTTACCCAGACTGCGCCAACGACGACTGGTCTCACCGTCACCTATAAACATACAGGTGGAGTCAGGTACGCAACAGAACATCTTTCTTTTTCCAAAATCAATGCTCCACAACACAACCTCTTATGCTCCCCCACCACTTGTAGATGAAACATCCGAAATAATTAAAACATTTCAAAATTCCACGATCGTAAACAAGGAGGAAAAGGAGAACGTGGACAACGCTCATGAGCACGTTTTTTCCTCCTCTCCTGCCCCCTCCCCCTTCCTCCTTGTTGGCAAAAACATAAACACTACCTTAAACACCCTCAGACACCCACAAACACCCCCTCAACCCTCCCGCCGAACCGTGGAGTCCCCCCTACCTGGTGGTGGGTCCGGAGAGGGGGTTGGGGGTGCGGGAGTTGGGGAGGTCGGTATGCTCCCAGTTGGAGCGGGAGGAAGTCCTCCGGTGCTCCCCGGCGTGGACGAGCAGCCGTTTTCACCCTCTCTGCGGGAGCCGCCGCTGGAGTGGCGGTTTTCATCGGGAGGGGGTACGGAGGGAGAGAGGAGCCCGGACCAAACAGTGGGCGACGCGGAGCCGCTTGACGAGGCGGGAGGGGCGGAGCTCCAGGGCCCGTCGTCGCCGGGAGTCGGGGGGGGCGTGGCCCAAGAGTCGCTCCCGCCAGACCAGCCCGCGGAGGGGGCGGCACAGACCCCAGGCATGGCAACATCTAAGAGAGTCGCAAGTGTTGGCGCAGTAAAAGTGAACCCGAATAACGTGTCGAACGTTATTATCCAGATTCATCATCAAATGACAGGACCAGACCTAATTAGTCCAAGTGAAGAACTCAGAAAAGAAAATCAATTATTGCCAGGGGTCATTCAAGTACTAAAGCTCACTGATGGAAAGGATACAAACATAGACAAAGAAGATGGTTTAGGAGATCGTAATGGAGATGAAATTGAAGAAGCAGAACAAAGCAACAACTCTCCACTATCAGAGGATAAACCAATGACTTTAAACCCTAAAGGAAAACACTTTAGGGAAAATTTCGCAAGAAAAGGCAGCACAAAAAGAACAGCTAAATTGACGTATAAAACGTCCTTCTTTGAAACCTCTAAGCTAAGCAACAGGAGAGTAACCCGCAAAACCATCCCGAGAGGGAGAGCAAAGACTGCAGCTTCAAATACAATGACCAGATTCCTCCAAAACACGTTAGGGAAGGATCTAACGATGCTGGACGAAGTCTCTGACGCGGACTTACTAGATGGGACCAGCATGTCTATAAATGAAACCCCACTTAGGGGGGAGTGTGTATGGCCAGGAACTAAAACGTACCCTTCCGGTCCATTCCTAAAAACAGGAATTCGGTACTTCAAAGACCCCGAATTACAACTGGAAGGGAACCAAAAATCTAAATGGTCCACAACCAAGGAATCACACGAGGACTCAACGAAGCCCCGGACTGACAGTCCGGGGACAAGCAAAAATCACACGATAAACGGAAGTGTTTGGCCCTGAGTGAAAATATTAAGGCAAATATAGGCAAGAGCTTTGAATCAACCCCTAGACAAGAAGCACTCCATACAACGACATTTGATAGAGATTGCCCTTTAAGAGAAACAAACTCGAGGCCCAGCTCGAAGGAAACGCCAAGGACTGGTGTGGACCAAAGGAAGCAACCATCGGGAGTCCCATGGAACGTGATCAGTGACGCTGAGAAACACACAAAGAACACAGAACAGGGGTCGAACACCTTGTACAATACCCATCTACAATCCCCATCGAGGAATAGGAGATCTTCAACCCTGGACTCGAATAACGAGAAAGAAACGTCCACAAAACAAGTCGACATCTTGACAGTAATGTCGGTAATAACTATCGCTTTGACACCATACTGCAAATTGTACGAATCCATTCACGAGGCCTTAAAGGACCAGACAACTTTGGTAGCAATGCTTTATACAAAAATGACATTTATTGAAGGATACATCACAGCATTAGAAATGAGAAATGGGAGAACTACGCCAGCTAATAAACCACAGGGTGATGCCACAGGAAACCCGGACAATCCGGCCGTGGTAGTGGAGAACGAGACGATATTAGGGAAAGTCACGCGGGCTGGACAAACGAAGACACCTACAAAAGTAGCCTCAGTTACAATTGTGACAGATGACGTGCAGCTACCGAGGGAACAACAGAACGAAGTAGCCAAATCAAAACCCTTAGAGGAAGTTAAGGAAACCCTGGAAAAAGCGCAGCCAACAAAAGCATGCAAAGAACAGAGGCTCGCCGCCCCGCCTTTATCCAAGAAGCATCAATCAAATGGCTGTGTAATTACGTTTGCAGAAAACGATTCATTCACTATAGAGGAGATCGTGGAGGAACCGGAAACAGAGCCACAAAGTAAATCCCAGAGATCAAACAATCCCGGACCCAGGGATCAAAAAGAACTCGACAATCGAGGGATGACCACAAAACTATACCCGCTCTTTGCAAAGGGAAAAAGACCACCGAACAAGAGAGGGGAAAAGGCAACAATTGAGGACCCCCAACCCTCTAAGGTAGTATCAGGAAAGAACCAAAGAGAAAAATCAGAAAACAAAAGTTAGGGAAAACAAAGAACTAAAAAACAGAGCAGTGGTATTCCAGGACACGGAACCATCGAACACAGAAGAAACGAGTTTGGCCGACAACCCAACCAAGAACTATCAGATCATAGATGAGTCTGCAGAAAGTATCGATTTATTGGATTTGTCGGTATACTCGGTTGAAAACTCGGAACTAGAATCCCTATCAGAGAGGCAAAAAATGAGTGTTCCGAGCAAGGACTGCGGAATTGAAGCAAATGAAGATGCCCAAAACCTGAGCCCTTTCCTTACTTTGGCAGAAAGACGGGAAAAAGTAGCTAAGGCATACGGCAGAAAACAACTTTCGAATCAATATCCTCTGGAATCGGCGAATTCAGAGAAAGACCCCAAAAGGAGCACTAGGACAGCCGCAGCAATAAACCTGAAGCCTGCAGCCCCACATACCAAAGGAGATACGAACTGCCGTGTAGAGGAGAAGTCGCGATCTGCAACCCACAACAACAAAGGAAAAGAGCAGATTCATATTAGAACAAATTAAGGAGCGCAACACAAAGGCTGATAGAAAACAAGCTCGAGTCAAAGAACAAGATACCCACACCCCGTACAGTAAAAGGCTAGGCAGCGAAAGAACTTTTAAACTGGAACGGGTAGGGGAGAACACAGATAACTTGATCCTGAATCGGAAAAATGTCATGGCCCCATTGACTGCATTCCAAAACTAAGGCAGATCAACACTGATGACATCAAGATCGTGGAGTTCAGTACCACGGGTAAAAGAGACTGTGTTTATTTACATATTCCCTCCCCGGTTATTTAGACAAATGCTGACTTCGGAACAAGAAAGCTTTCAAATGTTGGGCTATGATTTATTGGACTGTCGAACAACTGGCGCGAAACTACAACAGTCACAAAACGCAAATCTGAGATTAAGCCAAAAAGATTAATTTAATAATCAGGACGAGACTACTTCTGGCTCAACCAAAGAGCGGACACAGAGAAAGGAAGGAACAAAGATAGAGAAGCAGACAAGCATCCTAGACAGATATGATCAAAGAGTAAAATCAAACAACATGAATGAAGACGCAAGTACTGATCACAATGCTGTGAATAACGATAGATACCCAAAAGGTCCCCTGCGGAAGATAAAAATCACATTCGTTCAAGAACTTAGTGAAACGGTCAACGATGAACCAGCAGCAAGCACTAACCCTGGAGATGGAGAAGATCTGAATCTTAAGACGGCTCCCGCGAAAGCATCAGGAAAAAGAAGGTAGCCATGCAAGACACGGAAGGATACCAAGGCAGGACCCGGGACCGACGTCGTGAGGCCTTTGGAAGAGGACAACATCGTCATGGCATGTTGGAATACTCGGGGATTTAGCCACCTCCTGACAGAGAGCGACTTCAACTTGGGAGAGTTTGACGTCATCTGCCTGCAGGAAACGTGGCTAACTAAGAAGCCATTTTTGGAGGGTTTCGAAACCTACCTATCCCCCGCGGATCGTTCAAACAAAGGGCGCCCCTCCTCAGGCCTGCTGACCGCCATTAGATCTGGATCGGGACTACATTACGTCAAATCAGTGATCTCAAACAGCCATTTGCAGGGGTCTCTTTTGAACTGGTCGAACCAGCTGTCAGTAAACAGTAAAAACACTGCAAAGGACGAAGTAATAATTGTGTTGAACACATATTGGAATCCCGCAGTGATTAAAAACGAGGACTACTTGGAAATGGCAGACAACATTCTGGAAGGAATACACCTGGAATGGACACTGAAATTTGTCATTTTATGTGGAGACCTTAACGCGATCTGCCCAAAACCCAACTCGAAATACGGGACCAGTAAGAAGGTGCCATTGAATATGGTACGTGGGCATCTCTGCATTAAGGCAATGACTGCCTGGGGTCTTCAGAGCTTACAAACATCAGTACACACAGACAACACGAGAATACCGACATGGGAGAGAGATTAACTCTGCAGCAAACCTAGACCACATCTTTGTTTCTGATGAGCTACTTAAAACTATAACAGAGTACGAGGTTGTGAGAACGGCCAATAGTGATCACAACCTATTAAAGGTAAAATGGGCATGCACAAGAAGAATAAAACCAATCATGGAAGCAAAAATTTAGACCGATAGTGGTGGTACAAAACTAAGACTGTCGGCTAGTGCAGTTGCGGAGCTAACAGACTCATACAAAAATACCAGCAAAGTAAACAACTGAGCGAACACGGAAAATAATATCGACTATCAACCTTTGTTAAAAGTATATGAAGTCAAAAGAAAGTTCCGGCAAAATGATAAATCAAAAATCCACCAACACGAATTTAACAAAGGAATTGTGGAAGAAAGGAAAATAATGAGGAAACTAAAGCAACAAGTTAAGAAATCACCTACTGCTGAACTAGTTAATGAAATGAATATAGCAACAAGGACCTATAAAAACTGGCTGAGACAACACAGAGAAAGCATGAACCAAGCCGATGCAGCAGGTATGCTGAAGACAATATGCAGTAGGAGAACCAGAGATTTCTGGACCCTAATCAGGAATACGTCAGACTCACAAAAAGATCTGATAAATAATTACGTGGGAGAAGAAGCATGGTCAACCCACTTCACGAAAGTATTCCGGAAAAAGAGCTATGTCGATCTTCCCAACAACGAACATGGTTTTTTGCGCGATAATCAAGAAATGTCAAACTCAACTTGGGAAAATGCATGGGATCAGGAGGACATGAGAAGAAAACTTGTCCGACTTAACAACTCAAGAGCCCCTGGGCCTGACGGTATCACTAACGCAGACCTGAAGGAACATGCTGTAGAATGGTCAAACTTTATATACGAGGGACTTAAAAAATGCAATGAAACAAGATCGATACCCGTGTCATGGACTACAGCAACAATTGTCCCAATTTATAAGTCGGGGCCAAGAGACCAACCTAAGAACTACCGACCGATCGCATTGTTAGACGTTGTTGGGAAGGTGTTCGGCTCACTGTTGTTAGAAAACTTTCAAAAATGGTCTAGAGAATCAGGGCATGAGGGCCCCCTACAATCAGGGTTCGTGAAAGATGGGGGAACAGCACCAAACATTCTCCTACTAACCACCCTAAAAAGCAAGACACAAGAAGGAGACCAAAAGATCTACCTTGCTTTTATTGACCTGGTCCAGGCTTTTGACCAGGTCAACCGTGAAATACTTTGGGGAAAACTAACAGCGAGAAATTGTCCAGAAAACATCTTGGGGCCCATTAGAGCATTGCACCAGAACACCTCTATAAGAGTGCGTTTAAACCAAGGAGGGATGCTAACTGAGCTAATCCCTACGGCGAGAGGAGTAAAGCAAGGATGCCCTCTTGCACCAACACTGTTCAACTCCTATCTCTGGGATATTGAAGAAAGCGGCCAGGAGATACGGTCTTTTCCACCTACAGTAGGGAAGGTCAAGATCCCAAGATTACTCTACGCGGACGACCTTATTTTAATGGACTACACTCCGATTGGTCTACAGCGCCAACTAAACGCTTTGGCACTATATATAGAGAAGAACAACTTGGGGATTAATAGGGCCAAAACCAAAGTTATGATCATGGAGAAACAAACCACCCGCACAGAGAATTTTAGCTGGACCCTGGAAGGTGAGAAAATAGAACAAGTGGTGCAATTTAAATACCTGGGGGTAATCCTCAGCAGTAACAAACAAGAGCACCCTATGCAACTGCACCTATTAGAGAAGGCAAAAAAATTGGCAAGTCAAGCAAAAATAATTGACAGAAGATTTGGCCAATTTACAGCAATCCCACTTATTCAATTTTACAAAGGGAAGGTGGTCCCGTCCTTGATCAACGGTGCAGACGCACTACTGGCGATACCCTCAGATTTCTGGAAACGATTAGAAGGTGTGTTCTGGAAACACACTTTGAACCTACCGCAATCCACACTGGCTAAGACCATTCGCCAGGAACTGTGTCTGCAATCATTGGAATCGATGGTTGCTAGAAACTCGCTAATGCTATACAGGAAATCACTGACTAGCACCTGCCCGAATGTAATGTCTATTATCCACACGGAAATCGAAGCACAGAAAAGCAAAATTCTGATGTGTTGGACAAAAGAACATAAAAAAAAAACTGGTGGAAATAAATAGCTCTGAGGAAGAACTTATCTTGAATCCGAATAAAGTAAAACGAAAATTGCAGGTACACGACTGGATACAGACAACATCCTTGGACCAAAGAAGTAAACTGATAAGCCACTTGCAACCAATAACGAGAGGCTTAAATGATCTACCGAACTACTTTAAAAAATTTCCAAGTAAAACTATACGTGAAACCTTCCTAAGAGTGCGAATGAATCTCTTGCCAACAAACGAGATCAAAGCGATCAGGAAACTAACACCTGACAACAGTTGCCGATTCTGTAAAAACAAGACGCAACCAGAGACGCTGCGCCACTTACTCTTAGTGTGTGGCGCTTTATTAAGGCTGAGAATGGCACACTTGGGCCATTTATTCAAGGAGTCAAGAACGTGTAACGTGGAGGACTGGTGGAACCGCTTAATCGAGGGAGACAACACCAGTTACGTAATAGCGGTTTCCCAGTTCTTCATGAATTTGAAACTCTAAAAACACAAGGTGGAATCATTCGGGGGAGGTGACCTGAAAAAGATCCGTCTATGGAATACCTGAAACCACTGATGTTACTAGACAGACGAAGTGATGTGACAATTGGAGTTGAGAATTGTACCATATTCTCTTTTTCTTTTCTTGTAAAATTTTTTTGTAAATTATAACAAGTAAAATAAAAAAAATTAAAAAAAAAGAGATCATTATCAATTTAAAACCACATCTAGTAAAACACACAGGCACTAATGTTAAGTAGTTCAAAAACACGGTCACTAAAAGATATACACTCCCTTAAAAGAATATTAGACAAGTCTTAAGTAAAGCCCCACTTATTTTCAGACAGCATTGAGCGCTTAACGCAGATGGCACTCTAATAATTCGTTTTAAAAAGGGAGAGAAAAGCAGAGTATAATTGGAAACAGATCCCAACACTTTCACAAGAACACAACAAGAGAGAAAGGCAAAGTAAAACCGTGAAGTTAGAGTTCAGAAGGCCGGATCCACTGCCAGGGAAGAAAGCAGCCGCGGAGTTCTCAGGTAAAAGGAGAGGTCCTTTTATTCGCGGTCCAGTGGTAAGTGGCTATCCGGTTAGTGCTTGGCATGGGAAATTCGACCACAAGACGTCCTGGGATGTAAGGAAAAGAAGGTAAACTGGTTGTGCCCACCAGTCAAGGGAAGAAGCCTCTCCAGCCGGGGGATCTTCTCTGTCGTCGGGAAGTGGTGAGTCGGTTCCGCAGAGCTCCACAGGTGGTGTTGTCGTGGTAGGTCGGCTCAGCTTCTCCCTCGTCGGATTCTTAGGTCCTGTGGCGACTTCTGAAGTTCCAGTCCCCAAAGCCCTGCTTTTATGCAGCACACCCCCATTCACTCAGCCTAGCTGTCAATCAAACATGCTAAGTGGTGAGCCGGCCTGCTCACCACTTGGGTCAATCACACAAGAGTGCGACTTGAGTTACCAAGGTAACTCAGTCCAGGGTGCCGAAACCTCCTCCCACACCCCCTGCGATACCCAGACAGAGTGGCACCACTTTTGGAGGCTTCTGTGGAGAAGCCCGCCAAAAAGTGGAACAAAGGGCTCGACTTGGGTTGGAGTCACAGAAGAGAACACAAGAGCCATTTTAGAATCGAGTCTTGGCAAAAAATACCAACCGGAGAATTAATATTAATTAAATAAACCGGCGGTATATTCGAGGCTATGAGAATTAGATAATTAAAGTTGGTAGCCTCGAACAATGGGAAAATCCCATAGGAAAATATTCACGGTCGAATATAAAAAGTAGTTTCCACTTCCACCAGCCAAAACTGGATCAGGGGGGACAGAGACGTGCCCCCTCGACTAACAGACCCCGGGGCAATCGAATTGCCCCGACCAGTACGTCCACAATATGATGGTTTGTACTGGTTTCTGTTAATAATTTGGGACTAGTAAAGCCAATGGTGACTTTACATGCCCTGGGAGACAGTAGTCAGTCCCAGGGTATGGAGTCTATGGTGGGGTGTCATTATGACACCCCTGTGTTACTGCACGGAGGTTGCTGTGTAACACACATAGGAAAAACGCATGAGACCCTATGGAGTGAAGGACCCCATAGCCCATAAAACACATTACCAGTCAAAGGAATACCATAAATCATGTCCAAGAGTGGTAGGAAAAGAGTCTCACTCTTGGCAGGAGGAAAAAAACAAACTCCAGAAATCCAGCAAAGCTGCTGGGGGACTCACTAGGTTAGGAAATTCAGCCTAAAGAGAGAATTCTCCCTAACAGTTGCTAAGGTGATTAAGAGTATATTCCTGTATAACTTGTTCTTTCCTTCCCTTGTGAGAAATTGCTAGAGTGCCATTTGTGTTTGGTTTTCACTGTGCCGTTTGCTCAGTTTTCACTTTTGCTCAAACTTTTCTACAATTTAACTAGGGCGTTGTGTATACTTTTCTTGACTGATTTTAACTTGCTTTAATACTGTGATTCATGTGTTGAACTAGAAGTGTGTAAAATAAATATATATATTCTTTTTAATACAAAGCTTTGGTCAGTGTTTCCTTGTACCATAGCATTGTAGTCCTACTGTGTAAAACCTGAATACTGCTCATCTCCCTCTTGAGAGAAGTCTGACTGCTTAGCCACAGCTACCAACTAAATCTTTGTGGTACAGACTGATACCAACGGGGATTTATTGTTCATACCTGTAGTCTTAATCTTCTGTAGTGCTCCCTAAGAAAACTGCACAGGATTCTGGCTAACACTGTAACCTGTACAAAAGTATGACTAATACCCAAGTTGTCTGTAACCACGCCGTGATACCCCAGGATCTGGGCGTGTAACAAATTAAATAAATAAACACCCTTTTGGGGACGGGGGAAGTGGGATCCCTCTGGAGGAGACTACGGGGCAGGAAAACTCCAGATCCCGCCAGACGCCAACACCTTTATGGGTTATGACTGAGGAAGAAGCTGCACCTTGCTAGACTAACATGCACAAGCTGCAGTTCCAAAGAAATGCTTCTGGAATCCCAGAAAACTTGTAAAGAAAAGACCAAGAAATAGTTATTTCCTCCTCACTGTAAGAATCTCTGCCATCATACCAAACACTGGTTCTCTCGTTCAAAACGATCGGACTACTGCTCCAACTTAATGTGTGGGAGGTCATTCTTAAAACAAAAACACATGTATGATGCACGATGATTGGAGCACTTTAAAGGAAAAGTTTCATACAAATTTATAATGTGCTGAATTTATTGCAAATGGTTGTAATTCAAGAAAATGTATCAAGGTAGTGAGCAGACATGTTAAATGCAACAGATATTATCAGGGACCATGAATAATTCAGGCCCAACAAATGGATGCAGATAGTAAAATGTAATAGAACAAAGTTCAAAAGAAAGTGTGACAATTTCGTTTTCATTCAAGAGAGTGGAACACCAAAAAAGGTTCTGACCTATGTCAGTATTGAATTATGCATGCCCCTTTAACCCTTTGCTTTTTACACACAGTTGTGGTGCAATTTGCTGGTATAGCAGCACTCCTGCATTGTACCAGGTCATACACGAGTAGTTTATCTAGGGCCTATTTTTATTATTTGCATTACGGCAAAAACATAAAGGAATACATATTTCCATTTAGGAAAACTCGAGATCTCTACTATTCTTTTGTTCCCCAGTAAAACCTTTTCTGGTCGTTGGTTGATTAAGAAAAGCTACAATTTAAAATACTGTCCTACTGCCTGTCAGCCGCTAGAAGTTTGTCAGTCCCATTTTTGCCTTTTCAAAAGACAACTGGGTTACCACAAAGGACTGCAACTAAGCTTGGTGATGAAATACAAAACGCAGCCTCCAGCCAAAAGCGTCTAACAGTTTTTCAAGCAGTTTTAGAAGACAGAAGACAATTGTCACAAATTTCAAAAGGGAACACAGCCACACACGGTTTCACAAAAACAAGAATAAAGCTCCAGTCACAGAGTGTATCCATGCCACACGCGAGAAGCTCATCCAGTCATGGATTCTGGAACATATATTTTTGTTTTTTTCATCTGAAAAATGTCAAAGAAAAAAAAAACAGGACTGAATGGTCTACTTAATCCTAGACTTGATTTGGTCAGGAAACAAATGGCACAATAACCTCATTGAAAAGATGGCTGAGTTCACCAATAAAATAGCTCCAGGTGAGCAGTACTTTTTGAACATGCACTTAGAGCACCTGGGAGTTACCTTGCCCAGTCCAGAAAATATTGACCCAATTCATCTTTACTCCGGGTCTCCCAGCAAACTACACAGTGCAATGTGTGAAGTTCACATTAACAGTTATGTATCATTTTTCAACGAAAGAGTTTTTTTTTTTTTTTTTTTTAAAGAATTTTATAAATTTTCCAACACAACCAACCATACAAACCAAACACACAGTGCAATTCACAGCCATTACATTAACATCAATTAGTCTTTGCCCACTGCCCCCCTGATCCCACCCCCCTTTACAAGCCTATTTGTCCTTCACACTCAGTATCTGCTACACGCGGCAGGGCGTCATTTTCATCGGAGTCCTCTGGATCTAATATTTTTCCAAATAGTCCAGATATCAATGTTTTCCATGCCATCTGGGCACCCACTTCTTCTTCCCAAGTCATGCTACTTGCCTCCTGCCATACCATTGTTTCAGCCTCCGCCCATTTTTGTAATTCCTTCCACCACACCTCCACCCGTGGTTTATGACACTTTTTCCATCCCATAGCTATCCTTCGCTTTGCAAGCATGTATGCCAAGTCTTTCAGTTTCCCAACATGCTTCAGTTTTCGTGGCCTGGGAAACCCTCACAACAGGCAGGCCCAGGCCGTATCTATGATGAGCGTGACCCCTTTCTCTGCTAGCTTTTGCGTCACTTCTCTCCAGAAACACTCAATTACCGGGCACGACCAGAACATGTGTGTCATATCAGCGTTCTCCTCATCGCACTTTGGGCACGCCTGTCTCCCAGCGCTTCTAAACTTAGATATCCTCAGAGGGGTCATATACGCTCTATGCGTTACATGCAGCTGTATTTGTTGCAGTCTGGCATTCCTAGATACCCTCTTGTGGTATCCCAGGGCACGCTCCCACATCCCGTCCTCCATTTGGGCTCCCACCTCTGCTTCCCAGTCCAATCTCAAATGTGTTAATTCCTTCCCAACTTTAGTCTTTACCATCTCATACAGTCTAGAGATCTCATGTCCTCCTTCGGCTGCATCATATATTATCTCCATAGTGGCGTCTGGCTCTTCCGCCAGCACTGTCTCAGGCCACGTTTCCCGAATTTTCCGCACCAACCTGTGGTACGTAACATATTGGCCCCCATGCAAACCCGCCTCCTCCCCCAGTCTTTCAAAATCCCTGATGGTCCCCTCCTGCCATATATCTCCCAATGTTACCAGCCCAACCGACTCCCAGTAGGTTCTGATAATCACCCTCAGTTGCTTATCTCCTTCTGTCAAAGCAACCAGCGGTACTTGCGGGGTACACGGGAACGGGTCCCCTATCATCTTACATGCTCGACGCCACATTTTCCACCTCAGCATTAACATTCTCGGGCGCTCTTTCATTTCTGACTCAGACAACCAGATAATTTCCTTCAGGTAAAACGGGGTACAATCCCGCCCAAACAATCTAAATTCAGGGGTCGCTTCATCAGAGAGCCAGTTGGCCACATATTGTAATTGCCCCGCTACGTAATAAACCTCAAAATTAGGTAGTTTAATACCCCCTTTTTCATGAAAGTTCTGCAACTTCCATAGCGCTACTCTATTCCGGGTACCATGCCACAGGAAGTTTCTACACATACCATTCAGTTGAACAAAAAACCTCCTGGGAATCATATGTGGAATATTACTAAAATAATGTAAGAGAAGAGGCTAGGCAGAACCACCATCTTAAGCATCGCTCCTCGTCCCATCATTGCTAAGGGCAACTTCTCCCAAAACCTCATCCATTTGCGGATCCTTCCAATGACCATCACAGTATTATGCCTATGTTCTTCTTCCGCCGTATGGTACACATCTATTCCAAGGTAGCGGAAGGAATCAACCGTCCATGGCACCGGTAGCACCGGCAACCTTTCTACAGAGGTTCCCATGTAACTGCCCAACGGGAAGATGCTAGATTTTTGGGGATTCACCGCTATGCCGGACAGCCTCGCATACCTTTCCATCACCTCCAGAATATACTGAAGATTTTCCTCCGGGTATCTCAAATATAGTAACAAATCATCCGCATATAGGGATATCAAGTGTCGTTCCCCTCCTACCTCAATACTGATTGTGTCATATTGTTGCCTTAGGTATATCGCCAGGTGCTCCAGCGCCAGAATGTACAACATCGGGGACCAGGGGCAACCCTGTCTAGTGCCTCTGCTAAGTTGCCATCTCTCTGATATCACTGTTCCTGTTCGAACCCTGGCAAGCGGCGCACTATACAGCATCTCAGCCCACCTGATGTACCCCGGCCCCATCCCGTACTCTCTCAAAGACGCCAGCAGCCACGGCCATCTAACTGAGTCGAAAGCTTTTACTGCGTCTAAAGACACGATTGCCATTTCTCCTTCGTTATCACAACCCCATTCGATCACCCGATGGAGTCTCCTGTGGTTATGAGTTATATTCCTGTTCGGGACATAGCCCGTTTGGTCTGGATGTATTAATTTGCCAATTACTTTTCGCAATCTATTCGCCAGGACAGCCGTCAATATCTTGCTGTCCTGGTTCAGCATCGACAACAGCCTATATGATCCACAACTATGCCCCGGTTTATTAGGTTTGGGAAGCATTATTATGATCGCTTCTCTGAGCGACTCCGGCAACCGTCCCACTTCGAACGCCTCATTGAGCATTTCTAGGATTTGGGCGGGGGGGGGGGTACTTCTGCTCTATATGCTTTATAGAATTCACTAGGGAACCCATCTGCTCCTGGGGTCTTACTGGTAGGCAACTGCCTAACAACTTCCTCCAATTCCTCCAAAGTAATTGGTGCATCTAGTTCTTCTCTTTCTTCTGCGCTGATCTTGGGCAATCCTATATCCTGCAAAGATTCAAGTATCTCATCCTGGCTGCCCCCCCTCTCTGTCCTTGTATAGTACCCTATAATAATCAGCAAATTCCCTATTGACTCCCTATCGACTCCCTCTTGGGTGTCCGCCACCACACCGTCTTCTCTGGTTATCGTCCTAATCGGGGCCCGAGGGATTTCGCTCTTGTATAGCCACGCCAAGAAGCGGCCCGTTTTATCTCCACCTGCATGTTGTCTCTCAACGTACTTTTTATAATTAAGGTTGCAGAGCCTTTCCCAGTGTTCTGCACACTGCTGCTGTAGTTTAAGCACTAGTTCGGTATCTAGACTACCACTATCTAGTTCTCTTTCCAAATCACCTTCCACTCTCCGTAAATCAGCCAGGACCCCGCCCTGCAGGCCTATCGATTTAGAGATGGCCACACCTCGCATCACCACCTTGAAGGCCTCCCACAGTGTACCCGCCGAGTCAACACTGCCTGTGTTCATCTCGAAGTAGGTAATGATCTCATCTCTTATATCCTCTCTAAAAACGGAGGCGCCATGTCGAAATCTGCGCCCTCGGGCGGCAATATTGCCACCCCAGAACCAGAGGCGAGTGATCCGACAGGACCCTCGCCTTATATTCTATGTGAACAATCTCCATCATTACATCTAGTGTGGTAAAAACATAATCAAGTCTTGTGTGCAGCTGCTGCGGGGCTGAGTAATGTGAATATTGCCTCTCGTTAGGATGTTTTGTTCTCCACACGTCTACCAATTCGAAATCATCTAGTAACGTCTGCAATGCCCTGGCTGCTGGGGCGTGCCTGTCAATCTTGTCATCCGATCTGTCTACTTCGGGGTTCAGCACACAATTAAAATCCCCTCCCCAGATCATCGCACCACCCACACACAAACCCAGGTTGGTGCACATAGTCCTGAAGTACGCCGCCGTGTTTTGATTGGGGGCGTACGTGTTTACAAAGCACACCTCTTTATTCTCCACCAGCCCTCTCATTATGACCAGATGCCCCTCAGTGTCTACTATTTTTTGTAGTAGCTGGAACGGGACTTGCGGCGCCACCCAGACCAGAACTCCCCTAGCATAGGCGGAGTACGAAGACCCTACTACCGTACCTTTCCATTTTCTCCCCACCAGCTCTAACGTTTCCCGTGTCAGATGCGTTTCCTGCAACAATGCGATATCTACCTTTTGTCTTTTCAAATACAGCATAACCTTATTCCTTTTTAAATAACTATTGAGTCCCCTGACATTCCACGCCACTATTCTAAGATCCCCCATAGCTCGTTAGTACCCATCTCTCTTCCTCCCGGCCACTCCCACCCGCCCGCGCAGTACAGACACAATTCTTGGGCTATGCCATGTAGGCTCGTGTTTAAACTCAAACTCCCCCAAACTATATACATGTCAAACCCCCCGCCACCCTCCCCTCCCCCCACCCATCCCTTCCCCAACAACTCCCTCCCCAACTGTTGCCCAGCTCCATCCCTGGATCTCAGGCACCCCCACATCTAGCCCTGACGAATATGCTCAGAGCTCAGTAGGGTAAAGTCGCCCTATTGGCCACTCAACTATTAATACTAAATGGGGGTATGAAGACAAGGCTCCTTAATAGTGCAGCAATCACAGTGCACACAGTATATTATCAATTCTAACCTGGTCCCAGCTACGAACAGGCCACATCAATGACTATAGTCAAGTCCAACGGCCTTAAGCCACACCATCTTCCAGTGCTCCCATTACGCATTACTTATCTCGTCCGCCTTCTTCTCTCATCTGGATATCGGACTCCTGGGGGCACCCCTTCGCGTCAAGCCAACCCATAGCATCTTCCGGAGTGTCACAAAACAAGGTCTTGCTTTTATGAATAACTTTCAATTTCGCCGGGTAAAGTAGCATTTAGTAGTAGTACTTATGGCCCGCTTCTCTAGGTCTCCTTTTAACAGCCCCGAAGTTCATTCGGCTCCGCTGCACCATCAGGATATAATCCGGGTAGGCTGTTATGTTTGCCTCTCCTCGCTTGATTGTTCCACCCTTGCGGAAGTGTTCCAGTATCCTCTCTCGGTCCTGGTAGTTAAGGATCTTGGCGATAACTGGCCTGGGTGGGTTGCCCGGCAGCGGCCTCCACATTAGAGCCCTATGCGCTCGTTCCACAGCGAATCCCTGAGACAGAACTCCTCCAGGAATCTCCTGCAGCAACATGCTTTCGACAAACTCCGTGGGGTTGTAGCCCTCTATTCCCTCCGGCAAGCCCACAATGCGGATGTTGTTCCTTCGGGCGCGTCCTTCCGCTTCCTCCGCCCTGTTTGAGGTTGCCCACTCTTTGCACCAGGGCATGCAGTTCCGACTTGTGCAAGGCACAGTCCGCTGTATTCGAGCTTCCTTCCTTCTCAAGGCTCTCTGTGCGCTCCGCCAGGGACCTCACGTCCTGTCGGAGTAAATTCACCTCTTCCTGCACTTCGCCGACCTTAAGGTACAACGCTGTTTTCAGTTCAGACACAACTATTTCAAGCTTGGCCTCCCAGGCCGCTTTTAAGTCCGCTTTCAAGTCTGCAATCGCAGCAAGGACCTCCTGATTCGTACCTGCGGCGGCCATGCCACCTGCAGGGGGCCTGTCCTTGCTCCTGGTGCTTTCCGGGCCCGGCGGTGTCCTGGTGAATTCCTCCAACGTAGGTTGCTTCCCTTTTAGCCTCGGAGGCTTGTTAGACATGACGCAGCAGCCGTATGTTGTGGGTCAGCCCGCCTCTTATGTTCCACAATTAAGGGGGAGGCAAGCACTCAGTTCCAATGTGCGCTACCCCTAAAGGTCGTGAGCAGCCATGCCACACGAATGGATTGTGTTCCCCCACGTCCTCGACCGCTGCTAATTTTTCAATATGCACTCTTTAGCTCTTAGCGAGCCTCTCACTGTCTGCGCATCCTGGTGCCTGAGGGCCTGTGTTGGTGTTAAGGCAGGTCCTGTGGGCACCAGCCTTGATCTGGCTCGCCGCTTCGCCCACTGTCTTCGCTGCTATAATGATCGGTGGCTTATTCGCTCATCTCTTGGAGCTATTAAGTGCACATCCCTCTTTGCTGCTGCTACGTCTCGGGTCCATGAGGTGCCCAATGCTGTGAGGCCCCGTTAGTGTGGGCCCGCTTCCTGGTACAGGCTTATAGCGTGCCCATTGCCTTTCTTCCCTTTTGTCGCCCTGCAGGCACCCAGGGTGGGGCAGCCCCTTGTTCAAACCGGTTTCCTGTCCCACCTATTTGCACTCGCCACTGCTGTCCCTCCACTCGCCAGTGTTGCGTGTTATTGTGTTTCCTTACACCCTGGGTGTCACCATCTAGCAGTCTGAGCACCAACGTGACAGGTTTGTACCTCTACAGGCAAGCACAAGCTCTCCCCTGCAGCCCTTGACCTCGTCCTTGTAGTCCAATTACAAGTGCATCTCCATGAGCCACAGTTAACGCCCGGTGTGGTGCTTAAAACGCGTGCCCTGTTAGTTATCAGCCTCCCTTCTCCTGCATTCGTAAGCTGCAGTACCTTCAGGGGCCTCTACCCACGCTACTTCGTATCCAAGCATGAACTTCCTCTCATGCACTCGGGAATGCGAAAGTTCCAATTGTTCAGGGCTTGGGTTTCTCCCAGTGCAATGTAAACTGTAACTCTGTTCGGTTTTACTGCCTCACATGTGGGGGCCGCATCCAGCACATATCCCAACTGCAAGGGCAGGCTTTACAATACTGTGCTCCCCCAGGCTATATTCTACAGCCGGTGCGCTTCTGTTGCAGCGTATATCAGGAACGCCTCCAGAGCCGTGCAAACATTTTCTTCCCGCAGGCGGGACTGGGCACCGCAGCCAGGTTCACTCGCAGGCAGCCACAGACCACAACAGGACAATGCCGCTCCTCGGTACGGGTGCCAGTCCCGGACTGCAGGTGTCCTGGGCATGTGTCTCTCCAAGCCTGATCCTTATCCCATGTCTGCGGAATCTCTCATTGGTCCCTGCTGGCCCCGCTCCAATTGTACGAGCGTCCGTTTGCTACAATGTAGCACTTCCAGTGCTCTGCAGACGCCGGGGCTGCAGCCGTGTACGGGGACCGCTCGTAAGACAGCAGCGCTTGTATGCGCGTCTCATTCAGCCGTAGAAAACAGCTGTTCCTGACGGTATGCTGGCCCCGGGGTTGGTTAGTCCGCGTAGTCGCTCATCTGCATTTTGGGCACTGCGCACCTACAGCTCCGCTGTGTTTTTCCAACGTGCAAGCCCTTCTCAGCTCATGCCACCATTTAGTGGCACACCAGTGCGCTTCCCTTTCGTGCTGTGGTCGCGCTCCGTCTCCCCTGCTCCGTAGTCGCGGAGCAGAGTCTTCCCGATGAGTGCCTTTGTTCTAGTATTCAGGCCGCCATTTTGTATCGTCCCGTGTCTTGTGCCACCGCGGCTTTCATAATGTACAGAACTCGGTTCATGTACATTCTGTCAGCATCAGTTTTTCAACGGGTATGCTCCATATCTTCGTATGCATTTTCATGCGTTTTCAGCTATCTTAGGCACCTCCGTGTTTCTGAACGGATCATTGTAGAATCAACGGAGCTCTTCAGGGAACATGTCTTCTCACATGGCCTCGTAGCCACGCCCCTCAAAAGAAAGTTATTAATGTTGAAATGCTGCACATATGCAATGTGTGCACTGAGTTGTTTCATGCAAAGAAGTTAATGGATATAACAATGTTTTTGCTTCATTCTTTGTTTGTACTCAGAAATATAGTTAGCATAATCAATGTCTTTAAAAAAAAAAACCTCAGGCTGAGCTTGACAATTTATCTAAATTGTCAACAGATGGGATTTGGGATGTGCTTATTATGAGTGCAGTATGGTTCAATAGACTGGTAGGGTAAGAAGGACCTCATAATCGCTGTGTTGAGGGGCATCTTGCTGGAGTCCTGAGAACTACAAATAGTATTGTTTCTTAATTGTTGGAGTGCAGCCTCCATTGTTGATTTAGCTCATGCACAAAGTCTCTTCTAAACACTTTGGGGCCCTGTCTCCCAGAATGAAATATCTGCCTGTGCCTCCTGTCACAGTGTTGTTGGTATTAGCACTACAATTCCTACAAAGTAGCATTAGCACCGTCTCTCTAACCCTCTACCACCGTCTTTACCTCTCAGGCAAAGCCAACTCCAGCACTGCCACCAACCTTCTCGGTTAACCGACCCATGAAGCGTGTGTCAGTTGAGGCTTTTGCCACCACTTTCTCTCCCCCACATACCACCTTGGCTGACTCAAACCCTGACACAGCCCTTTCCATGCTCCACTCTGCTATATCTGGTACCCTCAATGTTCTTGCCCCTGTCATGAGGATCCGCTTGAAACCCAAAGTCAAGTGCAACTCTTGGTATGACTCGGGCCTCGTCACCCTTAAACGCAAGTGCAGGGTGGCTGAGAGGAAATGCCGTGCTTCCGGTGCATCCTCTGACAAACTGGCCTGCCGGCCTGCTCCAAAGGCAATACCGTCTATCTGTCTGCACCAAGAAGAGAGCCCACATCCAAGCCTGCGTGTCCGCGGCATTTAACAACTCGGCTGAACTCTGCAAGGAGCTGGCCAATCCTGCTGCAGTCTCGACCTCTCCTGTCGCCTCCCAGGCCTTCTGCACCGTGCTGGCTTCTCATTTCATCTATAAAACTCAGGACATCCCGTCCTCTCTCTTCCTCTCCCCCTCCTCCCTCTACTCCATGCTCTTCCTCTGGCCGTTCTTCAGCCACCTCTCCTCCCTCCTTCTCTGCCTTTCCCCTGTTCTCCTCAGACAAGGTTTCTAGACAAGTCAGAGCTATGAAAGTCTCGTCAAAACAGGTTCACCCCTGTTCCTCCAAAACCATCAAGGACCACATTGGCTGATTTCTGCAACCACTCCTTCGTCACTGGAGTCTTCCCTCTTCCCTGAAGCACTCCCTTGTGCACCCTCTTCTTAAGAAACCCTCTGCCGATCCTACTTGCCCAGCTAATTATCGTCCAATCTCCATCACTCTTTTCCTGGGAAAACTCCTGGAAAAACTGGCCATCGCCCAGCTTAATCTTCACACTGAATCTGTTGGTTGTCTCCATGACCATCAGTCTGGCTTCAGAGCTGCCAGAAGCATGGAAACAACTCTCCTGAACATCCGTGAAGACCTCCTCTCCAACCTCGATTCCAACACCCCCTGTGTCCTCATATTACTTGATCTCTACTCTGCCTTTGACACGGTCAACCATGCCATTCCGCTCAACCGTCTCCGTAATAACCTGGTTATCACCGATCAGGCCCTGGCTTGGCTGTCTTCCTTCCTCTCTGATCGACCCTCCCAGGTCCAACTTGGGTCCTTCCTCTCCTCTATCTCTCTCTACCTGTGGTGTTCCCCAGGGGTCTAACCTCTCTCCCTGGCTGTTCAACCAATATCTGCCACTTCTCGCACACCGCATTGCCGCTCTCTGCCCCCAACTTTCAGTGCTATGCGGATGACAACTCATTTTCAGGCTCCTTTCCACCACCTCTTCTCCTTCTCTCATCTCTGACTTTTTATCCGCCATCCAGGAGTGGTGGGCCGCCAATGATGTCTGCCTTAATGCCAGTAAGACTGAGAGTCTCCTCATCGGCACACCTGCTCCCTCCTTTCCTGTCACTCTCTGGCCGGCCTCTCTTGGCCCTCTTCCTGCTCCCACCTGTAAGGCTAAAGACCTTGGGGTCATCTTCGACTCCACACTTTCCTTCTCTCCTCCCATATCTGACGTCTTTAAGAAGTCACACTACCAGAAGCTCCTCCCCAAGGTATTCTTCCTTTCGTCTCCTTCCCCCAGAAGCTCGCTGTCTCCAGAGCTCTCGTTCTCCCTAGGCTGGACTACTACAACAGCCTCTTTCTAAATCTGTCTGCCTCTACTCTCCGCCCTCTGCAACTCATCCAAAACAGTACTGCAAGACTGGTCCTTGGCCTCGAGCCCAGGGTTTGTATCTCTCCAGGACTGAAATCTCTGCACTGGCTCCCAGTGGCGGCGAGGATTACGTTCAAAACCCTCTGCATTGTCCACAAGACCTTCTGGGGCCTGGGACCTCAATACCTTCAACTCTCTTCCTAAATATCTTCCTTTTCGAGCTCTTCGCTCATCCGCCTCTAACTCCCTAAGGGTCAGTTGCTTCTCCAAGCAGCAAGATGGTGTAGATCTCCTTCTTCTGCTGAGGCCTCCCTCTGGAACAGCCTCCCTGCCTCTCTGAAACTTGAGAACCATCTCCGGTTCCGGAAGCACCTCAAGACCTACCCTTTTGCTTCTGCTTTCTCTCCTCCTCTCCCCTGCTGATCTCCTAGCTGAATCTGAAACTGCACTGGTTACCTGGTTACCCTCTGATCTCTGGAACAGGGCCCCTGCCCACCAGTTACACACCCGCACTGCCTCCTGGCAACCCTGCAATCAGGGACTGTTTCTGTATCCCTACAGCCCCTACTAGCACTTGACACCTGATGTCTGCACTGTTATTTATTGTCTTTCTTTCTTTATTTTACTGTTATCCTATGTACTGCACTTTCCCCTTCCCTCCTCCCCTGCACTTGCGCGATCTCAATGTCTCCTGGCCTAGTAGGATCGTTGTCTCGGTCTTCCCTCCGTTTCCCCTCCCTTGTCTCGTCGTGCCTTGAAACACTTGTGTAGCAGTGCGTTATAAATACCATATCATATCTCTGGCAGTCTTCCTTATATACACACGTGCTTGGACTACAGTTCAGAGTTCAGTGTTTTGCGCCCCTTGTCTCAGCCTATATCAGACACTGATCTTGTGTACTCGAACCTTCAGTATCCCTCTTCCACTTGGCCTTGCCCTCATGTGTCACACAATTTTCTGCAGGTGACTTTCAGAAGTTACAGCACAGTATTTTCCGCTCTAGATGAGGTATTGTGAGTAAGAGTCGGACACATACACTGCTGACTGCTATATATTTTTATTAAAAGAAATGAGTTGGAGAAAAGCCCATCTTCCCCTAACTCTAGGAGGGGTTTCCTATGCCTCAACAAAACTAACTACGGTCTCCGTCAACATGTCCAAAGTAAAAAAGTGTTCCATCCTATGTCGAAAACTCTATGCTGACCCTCACACGCAAAACCTATTGTTAGGTGCAAAAGGGCTTAATGTTCTCTAGCTGCCGCATGCATCTATAGTTCACAAGTTAAACTCAAAGGTCCAAAAGGGTGTCTAAAGAAATAAACAACCAAAGGTTCCAGCATCATTGGAAGAGGGTTCCCTTCCCCTAAGTTTCTTAGTTCTTTCTCAGTTCACAGTCTCATAAGCGCCAAGAGTGGGGCGGTGGCACCTCCTCTCAGCCTTTCCACCACTTTCAAATATATGGTAAGCATTTTGTATCAAGAGATTTTCCTTTCTTCTCCTTACAATCTCTCCCTCCCAAGGGACTGGTTTCTCTTCCCTAGGGTTTCGCACATTTACAAGGTTTCTTTACTTTCTCCCCTTGCTTTCTTTCAGCACAGTGGTTTACAAGTTTAACCAAAAAAACGCCAAGAAAGTATTTCCATCCTCTTGGTCTTTCAACTATTTTAAATAATTGGAAATGGTTTGCCTTGTAGAGAGACTACCTCCTCCCCTCTCTCTTGGTAGAAAGGGGTTCTCTCTCTCTACGCGTAGCCCCATCTCCCAAACTCCAGCGGCCATTTTCTTTGCTTTTTTTGTCTCTCGAGTCGAGAAACTGTCAAATTGCAATTAGTACCCTGGTACGACATGCTGGGGTACTAATGGCAATAGGATCCTCTGAGGGGGGCCATTACCGGTTGGCTAATGCCCCCGGGGCTCCATTAAAGCCCTTGCTTTGCTCAGGCTTCCGAGTATGGCCCCACCTCGGGTCCTATTGCCCAATAAATACCCTACTTACTCCCTAAGGTATAATATAAAAGGATCTAGAGAAAATGACTTAAATCCATTGTACTCCTCTGTTACAGCCAATCCTAACAGTTAATCTTTTAATGAGTTTAAGGGAAATAAATCTACACTTCAAAAGAGCACAATTGTCGAAAAAACTAACAGTACTGAAGGGGACTACAAGTCCCAGAATCCCAGATGTACTGGGACGAGGAAGAGGGCTAAAGAGGCATGGTGTGGCAGTAGTCAGGCAATTGAGCCGAACAGCCCACACCTGAAGAAACGTGGGAGGCATAAATGGCCCCCTCAGGTGCAGGCAATTAGAAAAAGTAGACAGAGCTGGAACTGTGACTGGGATGCGAGCTGTAGCAGAAGGAAGAAGGCATGAGGCTGGCAAACCAAGCAGAAGTGGGAGAACAAGAGGGATGCCGGAAACGAGGAGACAGCAGATTTCACCTGCTTGTTCTAAGAGGGTTCCGTTCCTCAGAGGTTGCACAGCAACCGGATTACCATGGCTGCCGAGCTGCAGAGGTGCAGAAGGCTGAGGCAATTATCAAGCCGTGGGTCTCGGGAGCCAGAGGGCCTCCAAAAACGTGTGGCTGGGGAGCAGACACCTTTAAAAAGGAGAAGGGTGTGTGTCCCCAGCAAGCCAGAAGCAGTAGAGATCTGAATTTACTTTGCTGAAGAAAACATGCTTTCCAAACCTGGTATGCAGTCGAGGATATTCTGCTGGGACAGCTGGCTTTGTTATGCCTTGTTATGAGTTATGGGACTGTTTTCCGTGGCGCTTGTTCTTAGAGGAGGGAAGCGCTTTGCTCCTTGATGTTACTGTCGGTTGACCCAGCTGGCAACCAACGGTTGGCCATCAATGCGCAAGTGCATTTGCCAGAAGGTTCGAGAAATTACCACCCCTTTTTGAGGAGTGCATATATGCGGAACCCCTCAACGGTCAGACGGGACAAATACAAAGACCTCAGTCGGAGTGGGGAAGCTTCCGTCCGACATACCTGTGGGCTGTTGTGCTCTCGGCCTGGCTGTTATCGGGGTCTTCCAGCCGCTTCTGGCGAGAGGAGGGATTCAGTTACGCCCACAGTGATGTATTTTCTTTTGAATTCTTTGTCTTTTCTGTGATTTATTTCTGTGTTATCACTTGTTGCTTCCAAGCTTTGAATAAATAGCCGTATAAGTGCTCATTATTTTCTAAACGTGCGTGTGGTTGTAAGTCATTGCGTCGTCTACCTGCGTTTAAAGTATTGGCTCTGCAATTGCATTGGTGATTAATGACTGTCCATGCACTCTGGGCGAGCAATACACCCGCCTGGGCCAGCCGAGAGGAAGAGGAAGTTAAAGAGTGGGCCGGGGCGCCCCAGTAGATGCTCAAGTGAGGGGAAGAAAGGGAGAGCCAGCATTCAGCTGAGGCTGTGGGGAATCTTGGATTAAAGTGAAGCTTACCAGAGTCTGTCTGTGTGCGGTAATTGCTCTCCGCCTGGCGAGGGATTCCAGCTGCAATGAGAGGTCCTTTTAAAAATCTGGAGCACGGCTTCGTGCAGTGTTGGGTCACCGGGTATACCTGGGTGAAGCCTGGGTCGTGGTCAGCCAGAGCGTTTACTGCGAGTGGATGCGGGCAGTCGTGGGAGGGGGTCCTTCCCCCTTCCACTCTTCGGTTGGCAAGTCCAGTCCCCCCCTGGCCCCGGATGGACCAGCCTTGCAAGTCGCAGGATCGAGTCCACTCCTTGTGGCCTCCTCTCTGGTGCACCCACGGCCTGGGCCGGGGGATGTGGGAACGGGGGTGCCCCAACAATGGGGCTCTTGAGGTAGGTAGCTGGGGAGCCCCAGAGGCAGGACCAAGGCTCAGAAGCCGGCAGGTCCCCTAATAACAGAGGGGGGAGAGAAGCGAGAGCCCTCAGGCCCCTCCGCCCCCAGTGGATCAGGCAAGCCGGGTCAGGCTCCAAAGCAGCCCGCAAATCCACCCATGGTCGAGCCCGCTCCCCCCGAGGGGGTTGGAGAGGAGTAGGTGGACCGGGCGGGCTCGGCGGGCAGCCAGTGAAGTTATTTGGAGAGGGCTGCAGGAGGGGACTACACGCCGCTGGTTGTTGCAGTCGGGCGCTCGTTAGAACCGGAGCTCACTTCCCCTCGTTCCTCCAGGCACGACCGGAGGCCCCCTCAGACCCTCCAGATCCGAAACCACAGCCGGAGGCAGAGGGACGCCGCAGGAGGCCCCCCCAGCACTCCTCATCAGATGCAGAAGGTCCCACAGAGAGGGGCAACGATGGTGGCACCCGGGGGGTATACTGTCAGCTGGACGTGGCATCGCGTCACAGAGAGTGAAGCTGCAGACTCCCTCACTCCCAGTCTCCCCCGCACAGGTACGCAGGTCTCATGGTCCCGCCTGCCATTTTTTTTTTTGATAACACATTTTATTACATTTTATGCAAACGTACAACAACTTACAAACTACAACCATAAAGGTTTGCATACAGGTGATAGAGCAGTTCGAGGGGACATACTGGAATAAATTTGAATATAAGCAACCATAGAGACACACGCGCTGCAAGGTATATTAACAGTGAGGACAGCGGATCGTAGTGAATACAGATGTTACTCATGTCACCCCAAAGATTGATATAGGCACACACAGTTTAGCAGAATTACACGACAGTGCACGATATCCACATTGCAGCAGAGTTATAATGTCTGTTCCCATTTTCCCCATATCTTATCTGCTTTGCCCGGGCATCCTCTAGCTTGATAGACTCGGCGTTCCATTAGGATGACAGTATCTATAGTGTCCGATATCTAATGATCATACTTCGGGTGTCTTCTGAGCCCCACAACTGCGCAATGTTCCTTTTGGGCAATTCCTGTGGCAGTCGAGACAAGTAGTTTTTCAAAGCGCGACAGTTCCACTGTGTCATCAATGCCCAAAAGGAGGAGTTTGGGCTCTGTCGGGATTGGACATATGACTTTTGAGAGTCTCGCGCTACATTTATGCCAGAAGCGTTGTATACGTGTACACTGCCAGAGAATGTGGTAGAAGGACCCTTCTTCTTGTCTGCAGCGTAGGCATCTGGGGTCGGTCGCCTTGCCCCAATTATACAGGGCTATTCGGGGATAGTATATCCTATGTAGTATCTTGAGTTGTACAAGTGATTCGAGTCGAGATTGCGCAGTCTCTAGGATACATCAGAGTCGCAATCCAGTCTTCAGGTTCTATAGGACCAATATCACTTTCCCATTTCGCCTTCAGAGACAAAAGTTCCTTCGTGGCAAATGAGGAAATAGCAGTGGACGTGACTTTATTGGTTACACGGTCAATAACTATATTCCTTTCTATAGGCGTGCATTACGGCATATCTGTCAGCTGGGCCCTATGCAGGGTGATTGCATGCTGTAACTGACCATAGTGATAGTGTTCAGACTCAGGGAGGTTATGTGCTGCAACAAGCTCGGGAAACTGCATCAATCGATCGTCCACGATTATTTGCTGAATTAGCTGTATCCCGGCTGTAGCCCAATTTGGCCACTTCGGAAGATTGCTTAAGTTTGGGAGGTGAGCATTGTTCCAAATGGGTTGGACTGGGGTAATTTTGTTATCCCAGCCTAGGTGTTTGTGTACTTCTTTCCATACCAGGGCTGTGTGTGTTGCTATCGTGCCTTCTGATGAGCGAGACTGTTTGCAATAGAGACTTTCAATCGGGGACATGTCATGTCTCGCAGCCAGTTCAGCTCTTATATGAGGAATAGTCGGGTCTCCGTGCAATATGTCGTTGACTGTTGCCATCTGTGTCGCCCAGTAGTAGATCTGTATGTTCGGGAGTCCTATTCCCCCTTCCCAAACTGAACGTTGGAGGGTTTTGAGGGCGTTTCTCGGGCATTTCCCACCCCACAGGAGTGTACGTGTTGTGTCATCTATTCTATGAAACTCTGCGGTGGGGATATGGAGAGGGGCGTTCTAGAGGACGTATAGGAATCGAGGTAAGGCCAACATCTTGAAGAGTGCCGCCAGGCCTAGCAGAGTCAGTGGTAATGTATGACAGTGGGATACATCTTGTTCATATCTTTTGACAAGTGGGTGCAGATTTTGTTTTACGTAACTGTCTAGGCCATTGGTGATTAGAATGCCCAGGTATCGAAACTGTGCGTTTTCAACCATATATGGGGAACCTGACGCCGGTATGCAGTCTACCCCTTTTACCGGAAACAGCAGATTTTGACCAATTTACTTTAAGTCCGCTAAAGGTACCATAATCAATTAGAATTTGTGTGACTACAGAGCAGGATGTCGCTGGGTCGCCCAGGTACACTAGTAGATCATCTGCATAGAGGGAAACCCTGTCTTCCCAGTTTGGCGTCCATCTGAAGCCAGACCACGTGGTAGCGTTCCGTAATAGGACTGCCAATGGTTCTATAATTAGCGCAAACACCATCGCCGAGAGCGGGCAACCTTGTCTGGTTCCCTTCCCTAAGCGGAAAGTACGCGATGACCACCCATTTACTTTAACCTCTGCTACTGGATTGTTGTATAGGAGTTGTACCCACTTTATGAACGGTTACCCGAAGTGCATCCTGCGCATTATGGCCCAAAATGCCTCCCAGTGAACTGAATCAAATTCTTTTTCGAAGTCTACGGCCAATAGAGCTAGTGATTGCTGCAGGGTCGGTGCTCTCTCCAGCGCCAGGTGCAGGTGCAGTCTGCGAATGTTCATTCTGGTCGACCTTTGGGGCATGAAGCCGCATTGGTCCGGATGTATCAGTGACGTGATGACTACTTGTAATCTATTGGCTAATATTTTGGCGAGTATTTTGGCTTCACTATTGATGAGGGATATGGGGCGGTAGGAGGAGCATTCCTCTGGGGGTTTATCTTTTTTGGGGATCACTATAATGGTGGCTTTGCGGAGATCTGGTGGAAGCTCGCCTTGATCTAAAGAGTGTTCAAACACGTTGAGCAAGTGAACAGGAATATCTAGATGGTTTAGCTTTTTCCAGATGTCAAGTGGGAACCCGTTCGAGCCTGGGGTCTTGCCTGCTTGGAATTGTGCAATGACGATCGATATTTCGTCAGTAGTTATTTTGCTGTCTAGAGCAGAGGCGTGCTCTGTGGTGAGTGTTGGAAGGTCAATATCGGTTATTATGGCGCAATCTATGACATTGGTGGGGGGTTTATAGAGGTTCTCATAGAATTCAGCGAATCGGTCAGCAATCTCAGCATCGGTGTGGACTAGGTTTGTGTTCAGAGTTCTAATGCATTTCACCTTCTGTTGTCCTTCGTCGCGCCTTTCTAGTCACGCAAGCATTTTGCCTGCTTTATCTCCTGTTTCGTATACGCGTGCCTTCATGGCAGCGTGTGCTTTTTGGGCGCAGTCTAACAGTCTAGGGTTAGGTTATGCAACTTCTTCTGTGCCATTATTAAGGCTCTATTCGTCTCCGGGGTGTCGCTGGCAATGTGTTCCAACACTTTGGAGATGACTACACTTTCAATTTCGATAATTTTCGCGCAGTGTTCCTTCTTCTTGTGAGATGTCCATGATATGATTTCTCTGCGTAAGACCGGTTTGTACGCCTCCCACAGTGTACTGGGATTATCAACCGCGTCTGCATTGAGCTCAAAGTATTTGGAGGTGGCTGTCTCCAACAGTTCTTGAAATTCCGGGAAACCCAAATAGAAGGAGTTCAGCCTCCACGAAGGGAGCGGTCGTGGTCTCTCTGTCTCCAACTCAAGCAGCAGTGGGGAGTGGTCGGAGATTCCACGTGGAAGGAAGGATGCATTGCTTATTTTATGGCTGATTTGGTGTGGTAAGAAGAAGTAATCTATCCTTGACATCGAGGCATGGGCCCCCGAGTGGAAGGAATATTGTCTAGCCTCAGCATGAAGGGCCCTCCACGCGTCACATAGGCCTAATGCCGACGCAAAGGAAGCCAGTTTGGTCGTGATGGAGGGATTCCTGGCTCTCAGATGTGTGCGGTCAAGGGTATTATCCATGACCTCATTGAAGTCCCCCCCTCCCCCAACACCCAGGTATCTGCAGGTCTAGCTGCCAGGATGGGGGTAATTTCGTTTAGCAGTTCGTTGAGGAGAGTCGGCGGGGAGTATACTGCCAAGAGTGCTAGTGTTTGGTTCCATAGAGTTGCTTGGATGTGTACATATCGGCCTCCTCTATCTTGTATTGTGTGCGTGATCGCCAGCGGAAGCCTTTTGTGAATTAGGATGAGCACCCATCTCGCACCCATGGAGAAGCCGGCGTGTACCGCGGTGCGGTTATTCGATCTTTGGAAGAATTTGCATACGTTTCCAGCTAGATGTGTCTCGGTCAGAAAGACTATATCTGGGGAATGTCTATTTAGATGTTGCAGAACCAGTCGCCTCTTGATGCTGGCACCCAGTCCATTCACATTCCAGGCCAGTAGTTTGAGCTTTCTTTGGGTTGCGGCGGTCTCAGCTGCCATTGACAATTTGGAATTTACTTTCGCAGATATGCGCCCCTGGTTGCATACGCTGTGACGCTGTGAATCTGTCCCATTTAATCCACTCAGCAGGCTCATTATGTCTCTGTATGCTAAACACTGACAAATACAAAAGATCCAACTCCCCCCTCCCCATACTCCATCCCCAACTGAAGCATCTGTCGTCCCGGTATTAACTTCTTAACAATTTAACTGAATTCTACATCTGGTTGCCCCGAGTCAATCCGACTCTAGAGTACCCGTATGCCAGGTGGAATAGCACAGAGAGTGTCTCAGGGTAGAGTAGTGGAACTCTGCTTTGCGGTTCTTCGGGTTCTCTTTACGTCCGGGGGGGGGGGGGTGGGGACCCGCTATTTGGGTGACCGCCAGCCAGAATTGCTTTGGTTTCTTCGCTTGCAGTGTGCGGCATAGCACATATGTAATACAATAGTAGTGGTCTGGATGGCTGATGTAGTTTCATTGTTTTTAGGCCTCAGCCTGCTGTGGGTTCACAATCTGTTGTTGCTGCTGTGGATCCAGATCAGGAGGCCTCTCAGGATGAGGTCTGTTCCGTTCTCCTCTCCCTCTTCCCGCGTTGGTCCAATCGCCGTCTATGTACCTTTCAGCCCAGCTCCACGCCTCTCTAGGATCAGTGAAGTGCACCGTTGCATTCTTGTGAAATATTTTAAGTTGGGCGGGGAAGATTAGGCCGTATTTAACACCCATTTATTGCAAGCGTTTCTTGAGGGGATCAAAAGATTGGCGTGCCTTCTGTACTTCTCTGGTGAAGTCACGGAAGAAAGCAATTCTTGATCCATCGTACGTAACGGTTCCTTTAGATCGCGCTAGTTGCAGTACTGTGTCTCTATCTCTATAGTTTAGGAACCTTGTGATGACTGTACGTGGCGGTGCCCCTGGTACGATCTTGCCGGTAGGGATGCGATGGGCTCGCTCAATGGAAAAAAACTTAGAGAAGGACTGTGAGTCGTATATGTCCGCAGGCCAACCCTCAAGGAATAGTTCCATGCAATCTCCTTCTGCTTTTTCTGGAAGACCGAGTATACGGACGGTGTTGCGTCTTGATATACCCTTGCTGTCATCTGCTCTTGATTCCAGGAGCTTTATGCGTGCCAACATGCCAGACATCTGTCGATTCACCCTGCGAAGACTGTCCTCGGTTTCCGAGATCCTCATCTCAGCCTCCCCGGTGCGTGAGGTCAGCTTCTGCAGGTCATGCCTTAGCAAGGATACATCTGCACCAATACTATCCATCTTTTTTTCCATGGAAGTCCTTGAACTGGCAATGGCACTCATGATGTCCCTGAGGGAGATGTTCTCCTCCATGCAGTCTGTATCGTGTTGCAACGGTCGCTCCGGGGAACGAGACAATGGCGTGGACACCTATTGTTCAATCCTGCTTTGTGTGGAGGTCTTCCGGGGTTTATCTTTCCCCATTTCTGGTATTCTGGCAGGGTGGCCGCGAAAGTCCCGGTTGCGTCTGGAGGGAGATGCCCGGTGGGGGGCAGAAAAGCAAGTGTTATCGGGAGGAGGGGTAGGTTTCCGGGTATGGCCTCCTCGTATCTACAGGGCTGTGAGCCGTGGTAGATGTCGATTTAGTGTGTCAATGCAGCTCTAGGGAAGGAATGTCTATAGGCCACAGACCCTCGTCTGAATTCGAATGAAGGAGAAGCCCACTAATGGATCTTGGTCTGCCGTGGGTACTAGATTCCGTGCACTGTATTTGTATAGGTGGTTCACCTAGTGCAGCTCGTAATATTGTGTAGTTGCGGTTAGAGCGCGCTCAAGGAGGAGGGTATCGGTAGAGTATGCAGGCCTGGGCCTAGCGGAATGTCGGAAAGAGGAGGGTCACAAATAGTGAACACGCAGGGCCCGGCTGGCACAGTGTGTTGGTTACAAGTCCTTCTGATACGGCTGGATTATCGCAAAGTTATTCACTATGGCTTGCTATCTTTTCGCACAGCCGTATTACCCCGCGAGGCTTGGAGCTGTGCTTGGATTATATTGCGCATATGCTTGAGGCCGGATTCCTTGGCGTAGTTCAGTAAGTCCGCCCAGAGTGTGATATATGCTTATATGGAGCTGGGAGATGTCGCACTGGGGATCAGGCTCCTACCTCTCGTCCCCCCCCACTCCTTACCGCCAGTCCAGGGCCGCCACGAACCACCGGGGAAGTGGGTAGGGGCCGTTCCGAGAGAGCACCAGGCATCGCGCGGAGCACCCGCGCCGCCGTCTCGGCTCCCAGCGGTCCGATGACGTTGGCTCTCCCCTCCTGAGGGGAGCCGTCAGCAAGGCACCGGCACGGGAGTGAAAGGAGGTAGCCTCTCCGTGCATCCGCTGTCGTGGGTGGGCAATGGGAAGCCCGCAGCCTCCCACAGGGACACTCCGGCTCCGCGCCTCTACACACAGATGCGCAGCTGGACAGTGAGATCCTCCGTCTCCGGGGAATCGGCAGGCGGGAAGCGGGAAGTCCAGAGCCGGGCTCCGCTCGGCCTCAGCCTAACGGGAATCGTCGCTGGCGACTGCTTGTGCTCCGCCGCGCATGTACCCAGAGGCGGCACAGTCGCTCCCCCTTCTCCGGAGCGTCGCCGATCCACAGGCAGGACTCGTCAGTAGCGTACAATACCCGCCGCGCATCTGCGGTGTGCAGCGGCCATTTTGGTGGTCGTATGGCGCTTGGAGCCGCCGCTTGGAAGCTCCTCAAATTACGTTTCTGGGCACCGATTTCCTCCATGATCAGACGGAGAGGTGCCGCGCCGGTTCCCACATCGAGGAGACCGTTCAGGTGCGCATTTGCTAGCGAAAGAAAGGCAGGATATTGACAGGATTTGGCTGGCGGCACGGGAGCAGTGCGGGCTCACGTCTTCATCTGCCGCCTGCTGGCCACGCCCTCCCGCCCGCCATTTTTGATTATCCGGCGGGGAGGCCGCGGGCTAGTTAAGTCTTTACTCTGCTTTCCCGGGGACTACGGTCCTTGAAAGTGCATCGGCAGAGGACCCATATCTTTGCGCGTCGCCACCAATGGTTCAGTTATGCAGAAAGGTGCTGGAACTGCTTCAGGATATGAGAAGCAGCGGGCATCCCACGGTGGCCATAAGAGGATTGACCGCATTGTCGGCGCTCCAGGCCAGGCCCCCGTGGCTGCCCCTTTTGAAAGTATCAACAGCGATTCTAATAATGTAGCTGGGAGCCAGCCCCATTTCCCGGATGATCCCGGACGACCCAAGTATTTACACTTTATGTTATGCAGGGCCCGACTCGCTAAACCAATGGAGGGTCCTGGCACTCATAATGAAATCCCGATTTTGAGATTCATTTCCACAGAGGACATAAAACTGGTGGACTTCATTCACCCAGATCGTTATGATTATGTCTGTATCGTGCTATACACACGAACTGTGTAGGACGCAATATTGCAGGAAGCTAATGAATTCAGTAGACTGGGATACGAGATCTTAAATTTCAGTCCCGGTTTCTTGAATCCATATGGGGACAGACAAGCTGAAAGAACTGAAAGAGGGCTATTGGAAGGCCAACCTAGTAGGAGCAGCAAGAATGCGATGGCAGATGAGACCCTGAACCAAAGTTGGAGGTGGCTGCCCTTAAGCCTACGAGAATCTATCTCTCGGCTACAAGGAATACAAAACAATCTTTAACCAAACCAAAAACTTCTCGCTGCTGTCCTGGAACTCTTAAATGTTCCTTTGATTCATGTACAACCCTTGGGGATTATGCACTCATCTGTATCCAAAAAACTTGGCTTACTAGTTCATATGTTTTGGATGGCTTCACTGTCTGTTGTCAGTTTACTACAAAGAGCGCTAGAGCAAGACTTTCAGGGGGTATATTATCAGCAATCAGAAATGGTATTAATTTAAGAATTAAGGAAAGTTTTAATGTGCTGAAATGTTGCTTAGTACTGTTGTTGGAACAAACTCTGGCCGCTCGTTCAAAATGTATCCTGTTTTTGAATATATATTGGAATCCTGAATCTAACCTACAGGAAACCCTTAAGGTGCTAAAAGTATTGATTGAAGAGCGACATGTAAATTTCCCCGGAATGCAGATTATAGTAGCTGGAGATCTCAACGCAGAAATCATAAGGGAAGGGGGCAAAGGTACTATGGCAGGAAACCACTTAGGCATTCTGACAGCTATAACAATTAACTCAAAAACTATCATAGAGGGGGGCCCTCTGGGGTGTTCCAGGAAAAAGTTGCAGGGCCAAATGTGGCAGAACTTTTTTCTTGAGTGGGGCCTTTTTTCTGCAAATGACTTGCTGAATGCCTTGCTGAATGCCTCTTCTGACTCGATCACTTGGACGAATGGTATTTATTCATCAATAATATATATATATATATATCAAAGCCTTTGATTGATATGGTTGAGTCATTTACCCTGAAACAATCGATCGTCTGGAAGTGATCATATGATGTTAGTAGTAATCTTTGCATGGGTGAGACAGCAAAGTTAAGAAGTATACCATTTGCCAACAAGTGTGAATAAGGTTAAATCTAGAATTGCATGGCATAAAGACAATGTCCAAGAAATAAATGCAGTTTTCCTGTCGGATTTCTACACTTTGAAAATTGAAACTAAACTTCTTAATTACACCCATGATTGTTTTGGTACATACGTGGAAACCTTAAAACAAAAAAGGCAATAAACCTGCCTGTAGCCCTGTTAGGAAACTGCAACATATGCACATATGATATGGAAGTAAAAATGAGGAAAAAGAGCAGTCATGGAGAAGTAAAGGTATTCTAAAATCTGTTCTTCCATGGGATAAGAAAATGGAAATGGTGAAGAGGGCTAAAAATAAATTGAAGAATTGGATAAGAAGCCATCGGGCCTCCATGTATCAAGCTGATAGTGAAAGTATGTTTAAGGCTCTGAATGATGCGACAGCGAGACAAGTCTGGATAATGATCAACTCCTCAGAATTCTCCCAAATTGCAGCACAAACCACTGTAATTTCGGAAGAGGTATGGGCATGTCATTTTGGCTCCTTATATGCCCCATCGGGAAGGGTTTGTGTAGGCTGCGACAACTTAAAAGATCAAATATGGGATATTGACATTTGCCTGGCTGAGAACAAGTCCATTATTGTCAAAGCATCATCCTCTAGCGGCTCAAATAGACTCTCAAATGTGATTTTGAAGGTAAACCCAGAGTTATGGTCCAAAATACTCTTTATCCTCTTCAAAGATATAATTCTGACTAAGTCCATACCGGTTTCATGGCATACATCATATATTGTGCCTATTTATAAAAAAGGCGATAGGTCTATAATTGGTCGGCCGGGACCCATCGCTTTATTAAATTCAGACTTGAAAATCTTTGCGGGACTCGTATTAAAAGCATGAATATGAGTGGTGTGAGAAGCAGAATATCTAATTAATGTATCAATTTGGCTTCAGGAAAAAAGCAGGAACTGATGTAGGTTTAATGCTTATGATTATGCAAGAGATGGCTTGGAAGGGAAAACGTCTACCTATTTATAAGGTGTCTATGGACCTTTCCTTAGCCTTTGACATGGTTGACAGAAACATTCTATGGTCTAAATTAGCTAAATTGGGTATGCCCCTAGCGCTCCTCTCCATCTCATACCACTTGCACGAGGGTACTCTACTTCAAGTACATTTGAATAATAAAGGTGCCCTGTCCCATGCCATTATTGCCTCTAATGTATTAGGTAAGGGATGCATTTTTGCGCCAGCCCTTTTCAACCTATATATGGCGAATTCCGGTAAATACTAAGAGAAATCCCCTTTTATGTCACCTGCAGTAGAGGGAGTTAAGGTGAGCTGGACGGCATACGCTGACAACTTTATGCTATTCGATCATACCACTAAGGGTCTTCAGCATTTATTGACTGCCTTTAGAGAATAGATGTTACTTAATTCCCTCAACATCAACGCAAAAAAGACCGTAATAATGAAGGTCAGTTTATGAGAAGCTTACGAGAAGTTGGCAATTAGGTCTTGATTGCGATATCTGCGTTTTCCCATTTCTGCTGATGCATAAAAACGGCACTATAGACAATACATAGAGGGAAAAGTTGTCCGTCAAATAGCTAACTCATCCCTCTCTCGGCAAGAGTAGAGTTACATAGGCATGAAGCTCGTATTTGGAGATCTATATTCTACTGTTTGCCAAAATCAGTACCCTTTGTAGCAATACGCTGTGTATGAGCTGGGAATACAATCAATGCAGAGTGTGGTAGAATGATGGAGAAGGCTCTCCCTTTTTTAGGAAATTGTTGACAAACCCAAACACCTTATATGTTGCCTTAGGTATGGGTTTCCGGAATGGGTCCCCCACTTCAGGATATTTGCTCTGGTTAAAGTCTGAATGCTTGGAGATCATAGAAAAAGGGGGGGGGGGGGATCTACCGAGCTCTTAAAATTCAATCCGGCGAGAGTTAAAAAGCTTTTGGAATATGAGGATTGGAATAGAACTGTTGAGACGGTGCTGAGCAAGAGGCTTTACAATCAGCTTGTCACAATATAAAAAAGGGGGACCCTGGAACCGTATCTAATGTGATTCGCAGACAGGAATAGACAATATGACTTTATGTGCTTTAGATTTAATGTGTTGAGGACAGGGGAAATCATTGATTTGAGCGGAAGAATGAGTCCAGCTGCATCGGTCTGTAGGTATTGTAAACTAACAGAGTGCACTGAAACGGTGTGACATCATTTCATTGAATGTACAGTACTTAGAAATGAACGCATTTGCTGCTTCAGTAAATTTGTAATAAATCCTGAAAGAGTAAACTTAGATGCTCTTTGGTGGGAAATGCTCCATGGAAGTAAGAACCTGTTTCAGATTGCAGTAATTTGGTTTTTGACAGACACGTGTAAACTACTTAAGTCAAACTCAGGGGATTGAAAGGCGTATACGAGTAGCTGAGTATATACATCCAGTGATATTGTGGTGAAAGCCTTCCATAATCAAGTCTATCTAGTATCTTATTAATGACCCATTGTCACATTCTCTAAAGGACGCCAATTTAAATGTAAACTTGTAATTCAATAGTTCATAATATGTGTAAATAATAATGTAATTAAATATTTCAGAGGGTATATATGTTGTTGATTAGGGTGATTTGGACAGAGATTTCTGAAAGGCCTTACTTTTGATATGAGCATTTGTAACATAATACTGGCTTGAGTGTTTGTTTACATCTATGTATTTTAGTCAATTCAGTTTTATGTAATTGATTTTATGCAAGTTCTTATGTGTTTTACCTAATGTTTGTTGACATTTTGTAAAGGTTATATTTCTCCTCTTATAAGAAAAATAAAAATAAATGATGAATATTATTCAGAGGAAGAGTGCCTTGTCTTGTTAAAGTTGTTTTGAAGTATGTCTTGTCGAAGACAGTCTACAAAAACACATCACTGAAGTTGAGGTGGTATGATATGATACATGTCATTTATAACACGCCTGTACACAAGTGTTTCTAGGCGCGACAAGACAAGGGAGGGAAGACAGAGGGAGGACAAGACCAAGTAGTCCAAAGTAATGAAGCTGTGGTGGTATAACTGGTTGTCCGTGGATGCAACACTGTAGTAGTTCAAGCAAAGAGGAGTACTGTGAGACAAAGGTGACTGTTCTCACTGGGAATTTAATAGAAGTGACGTTGTTAAAGTTGAAGCAGCAGCACTTAAGAAGTAACGCTGACAAATATACGATTGAGAAGCCTAAACTTAACCAAGAGTATATTAACTGTTAACCAAGAACTGTGTACCATATCACTGGTGTTTGTGTATATTGCATTTCTTCTGAACTGTGGCAAGTCTTCTTGAGGAGATGACAAAGCATTGTGGCTGGGATTATTATTAGTGCTATTTGGATGAAGTGGAAAGTTCCATTTCACCAAGAAGAAGAGGAGATTTGCTAGAGGAACTTTGGTTAAACTTTTACATTAACTGTGAAATATCAAGAACAGATTTGAAACATTTCTTTCTTTGGTTGAACACGAACAGAACGGTCTTTGAATCCTGGGGAAGGGAAATTCCCAGGACATTAGAAGGTTATTCAGAGACTGAATGTTGTTCATGTCATGTTGTATTGCTATATATTTTCTTTGGGTATTTGTTGCTTACTGTGAGGGCCAGTTGTCCCATGTTGAGAGTGTTTCCCCTTTGGTTAGGCAGGAAAACCCTCAACAGAGTAGGGATAGTGATGTATTTTTGAAGATATTTTTGTTAAGAATAAAATGGCATAGGATAACAAATCATCAAGCAGTTGTCCGCCTCGCATTATTGACCCCTCACAACATGCTTGCCAGATTCCCCAAGCTCGGGTTCTCCCACAATTTCCAATTAGTTTCAGTTGTCGTGCGGTGTATGCCTCGAAGCGTACTTGTGCCCCAATCTCCCTGTGCTGGCTCACCAGTCTCTTCTGGCTGCTTCAGTGTTCTCTCCAGTCTGTGTGTTGCACAGCGGTAAACTTCGTCTTCAGGCTAGCGTCAAGTAGGCTCCCCGGTCCTCGCGCTGCAGCAGCTCTCCCAGTAGAGCGCCTCTTGCTCCTTACTTCCACGCAGCAGACCTACAGTCTCGGAGCCTCCTCTTTCAACACTGCCACGATCTCGCCTGCTATCCGGTCTGCTCAGCGTCCCACCGGTTTCCCAAAAGGCTTTGAGTATGGTGCATTTCCATCTTCAAGTTCCCAGAATTGGTCAAACAATTCGCCTGCACTGTGTGGTTCTCGGTAGGCGTGATCTTAATTACACAGGCCCTCTTCCTCGTCCCAGCAGGCCCATCGGAACAAGTATGTTTTTAAGAGGAAGTTCCATATTATAATATGCCATACACAGGGATCAAAATGAATATTTGATAAGCACAAGCTAAATGCAGCTCCTGGGTATTCAGCATCAACCAGTGGCCAGGAGCTATCATTGGGGGAACAAGGAACTAGTAAATAGCGCTCTGAAAATCTTTCTTCCAAATCAGAAGCAAACATATCCTGCTGTCTATTATTTGGGACCCCTTATGATTTAAATGTCCTATATATGTGCCCTTATGTGTATTTATAGATTGTTCTCTAAATGCACAGAATGAACTTCAAATAGATGTGTTGGCTCAGAATCAGTTGGCCTGCAGAGCCAAAAGTAGCTTCTGGTTGATCTTGATGTTGATATATAGCTAACTAGGAGCTAAAAAGCTCCAAGCTTCCCTCTATTGCGTACCCTGCATACATAGCTCAGAAGGCAATGACTGGTGACTATTATCCCAAAGGGGGAGGGTAGGACAGGTCTTCTTCTAGTGAGCCATCTTCACCCCACCAAGGTTGGTCTCCCCATGTGGTCCTCCCACAGATAGCCACCCTCAGGTTTGGCGTCAAGTAACCTCTGCCTGGGGGGCGCTCGTGGGCCCGCAACCAAGATGGGCGCCTTAATCGGAGCTCTGTGAGTACCGTTTGAAGGGGGGCCCAGTAAAGCACCCATCGGTGCGTGCAGCCTAAATCATCAGCAGGAGCCCGTGTCGGAGGATACTGCCCAGATGTGTGTTACGTTTTAGGGCAATCCGAGACTGTAGTAGCAGTCTGCGGCGAGAAGGAAGAGGGAGCGAGAAACCGTATGCACATAAGAATTGGCGCAGATAAGCAGAGTGATCCGAGCGCTGCTGCGGCCGACAGCGACTCCTGGTCCGGTGCCACAGATGAGCTGCCGGACCATAGCTTTGCACCCACGGAATGTGCCGGCGCCAAGCTACAGGTGCCTTTAGGAGTGAGGCAGACAGCACGGTACCGCTTCTGATGGCGGCAGAGGAACCACCCCCGCCGTGTCGGGGGGGGAGGATGTGGGGGGGGGGGGACGTGGCCGATCCGGCTGAGGGAAACAAGACTCGCTAGAACTGACCTGCTAAATGGCCTGGGCCCGGGGGGACCCCCTCTGACAGCAGGCAAGGAGCGAACTGAGCACAAGCACTGCCGACGTGGGAGTGCAGTGTCGGCTGGCGCTGCTCACCAGAGGTGGCGGTTGGCTGCTGCGGGCCGGGGTGGGCGGCCTCGGTACCTGACGGGAGTGAAGGCACCAGTTTCATGATCAGTAAGCACTGCTGGTGTACCGGAGGTGAAGGCGCAGAGGAGCGCTGGGGCTACCAAGAACAGTTTAGATACACTCTGGGGGGAATCATTAACACAAGGGTGCTGCCAGTGGCGAGAGGGGGCGAGAGATGGCAGAAGTACGCCTGTTTCGGCTCTGAGGAGGTGTGCTGTAACAACGATACACTGGGCGGACAGGGTGAGTCTCCCTGGCGGCATTGACCCCCCCCCCCCCCCGTACCCCTCCTGGTGCCTCAGAGTTTCCCAGACTGCCTGTCCCAGACGGGCAGAGGCTCCAACTCCTGGGCTGAGTCTCTGGAGCCCCTGGTGCAGTCAATGGTTGCTTCTGGTTAGTGTGGCTGGCGGGAACCCTGCTGTGTGTCTACTAGCCCCTCTGAACAGGAGTCCCTGGTGCCACAGACTACTCTGCCATACCTAGGTGAGCCACTATTGCATGCAGCGCCCTCCCCTTCTAGTATTACCTGGGCACCCTACCACAACCAGTTGCCCTGCCTATTAAAAATAAATAGAAAAAAAGACCTGGACAGGACCTTCGCACCATATGGCACTGCCCTCGCTTTGAAGTGAGTCTGGAGTGGGGCTCCCCACTCACATACACCTGGTGAGACACTTCAATACCTATGCTGGCTATTATAATCTGAACTGGAAACTGGGTGCTGGTTATGGTCTCCTCCACAGGGGGAAGCAGGGCTACATCACGGCTAAGCAAGCTACGGACTGAGTCGCTGAGGCTTGGCAGACAACTGCCCGGACCTTTGGACATCCCTAGAGGTGACACCACAGCGGCGACTGCACGGAGCGGCATCAAGGTGGAGAGCCGCATGGCCAAGGGAAATAAATGGCAATCTCGATTGCCTTTCACCCAGAAGGAGGGTCCCGGAGGAGGAAGTGAGAAGGCGCAGACGCTTCGAAACCCACATGGACAAACCAAGCTTGCGGGGGCAGAAGGAGGCCCCTGGTGGGTCCGCCGAGGGGGCACAGTCTTCAGAGCTCGGACTGGTTCTGACAGAGTTGAGGTCTGGCTTTGCCTTCCTTAAGAAAGTCGACCGCATGCAGGAGCGGATCGACAAGGAGAGTGGTCAAATCTAATCTCAGAGACTGAACACAGAGTGGGGGTCCTGGAGGACTCCAGCGGTGAAACGATGCAGGCGATTCGTACCCTCCAGCGAAAAGCCTCTGCGATAAAGGAAATAAATGAGGTCTTGGAGGCGAGATCCCGGAGGAACAATATCCGGGTGGTAGGGATCCCAGAATCTATACAGCAGCACAATATGGAGGTCCTACAGATGACAATAACTGTCTACCCAGTTTTTGATCGAAAGAGCGCATAGGGTGTCACAGGTGGCTCCCAAACCAGGTCAGAGCCTGCGCCCAATAATAGCACGCCTGTTTAATTATAGAGACTGAGATACCATTCACAGGAGGCCCCGAGAGCTGGGCGAGTTGACCAATGAGAACTCCAGGGTATCGTTCTATCTGGATTTCACCCCAACAGTGCAAAGGGCTCGCTTGTCCTTCGTGGCAGCAAAGCAGGCTTTACTGGAGAAAGGCTTGCAGTGTGCTATGTTATACCCATCAAATCTGCAAGTGCAACATGGAGGCCAAGTGCATTTCTTCATGGACCCGGGGGCGGTCCACGACTTACTGGAGACGCTGCCAAAGGAATGACATAGTCCCCCGGGACTCCTGCCTGGGGTCCTCAGTACTAATACTGGCTGAAACAGGGTGCGATGAGAGTGATGAAGGACAACATGGGGATGGCCTGTGCATATGGGTCACCCTGGTGAGCTGCAATTAGAGTTAATATCCAGGGCTACGCCGGTGGGTTGAAAATATGCTGGCCCATGTAACGAGTCAGTCCACATGCAGAATTGAAAGGGGAATGTAAACGCCTCCCCCCCTCTAGGTCCTGGAGTAGGCGTGCCTCTTGGGGGTGGTGTCGAGGGTCCCCGGGTGATGGACCATTATGGTAGGCAAGTTGGGGAGATTTGTGAGGGGGGGGGCAATTCACTGCTAGTGTGGTTGGGGGCGGGTTTGATAGTTATTCGGGGAGTGTTGAAGGGCGCGGGAGGTGGGGGAGAACATTGGGGGTTGTTAGTTAAAAAAGGTGCACATCTCAGGTACATGGTCTATTTAGCCGAGGGGAAGCAAAAACATTCGGGAGTGGGACAGCCCTGCGTGACAGTTGATAGGAGAAATGGTTAACGTTAAGGTTATATGCTGGAATGTACAGGGACTTAACAACCCCCGCAAGATTCCCAAGGTGGTACAATACTGTGAAAGGCATGGGGTGAAGGTGGCCCTTCTGCAGGAGACTCACTTGGTGGGGAAGGGCATGTGCCTAAATCCTGGGGAGCGTGCAAGTACTACACATCCTACTCAGCGTATTCAGCAGGGACCATGACATTGATACATAAATCGCTCGGGTTCCACACCAGGGAGACTATTGTGGACCCCGGTGGTCGGTATGTGATCGTTACAGGGTGTTGGGGGCTCCATAACATTGACGTTTGTCAATATTTACAGCCCGAATGGGGATGTCCCGGCATTCTTCAATTCCCTGCTATCCCTCTGTCAGAAATACATGGGTCCCAACCTCATATGGGCGGGGGACTTTAATCTTGCTATTGACCCAGAGAGGGATAGATCGGTGGGGGGCACTCGGCCTAAAGCTGCAGAAGTGGTGAAGAACAGCATGAATGAACTAGAGCTGGGTGATGTATGGAGGCTGATTAAGCCGGAAGGCAGGGAGTACTCTTTCCACTCTACGGTCCATAATTCATCCTCGAGAATAGACTATATTCTGGCGAGCTCCCCTCTGATCCGTATGCCAACCGAGACTGCTCCCGGCTCCGTAGAATGCTATCTGATCACTCGCCTGTCTATGCTCCCTCGACTCGGGAGGTGAGGCCATTCCGCACCCACACTGGAGGTTCAAAGTGGCCCCTTTATCAGATTTGGTTCTCAAGAGCAAATTACTCGATTTGGTCACACACTACTTCCAGGAGAACCTGGGATCGGTTCAGACGATGTGCTCCACGTGGGAGGGGTTTAAGCTTGTGCTGCGCGGCCGATGTCGATCATTAGACTTGGGGCTCCTGAAGACTATACGAAGGTAGCTTTCGGAAACCGAAATGGAAATCAAGGGCCTCGAGAGTAGAGTAGAAGAAGGGGAGGACATTGCATTCAGGGGCGATATCAGGGAAGCCCTAGACAGGTTCCCCCAGCCTCCAACTATGAGGGAAGCAGTGATCTCTCTAATACCGAAACAAGGTAAGGACCCGCTAGAGTGTTCATCGTATCGTCCCATCTCCCTCCTCAACCTTGACACGAAGATCTTTGCCAAGGTGCTGGCGGACCGGCTATTTACCTCATGTCTCCAGCGTGGTCTATGTCAACCAGACAGGATTTATTCCCAGGAGGTCGACCTCACTGAACCTGCGCAGACTCTTTGCTATCCTTGCCCAAATTGACCCCATAGTGCAGGCAGTTGCTGCACTTCACAGCGAACACCTTCTCCATATCGAGGAGTGGGACTATTTATACACGATCCTGCGGCAGTTGGGTGCCCGGGGTATTTCCTGGTTGCGGTGCGGCTACTGTACACGCGTGCGAACGCACAAAATCGGGCTGGATGGCAGACGGTCCAGGCCCTTCCTATTAGGCCGTGAGACCAGGTAGGGCTGCCCGCAGTCGCCGTTGATCTTTGCACTAGCAATGAAGCCCATGGCAGCAACGTTGCGTGGGCTGCACTTGGAGAGGGGCCTTGCGATGGATGGCACCAGGAAATAGGTGTCACTGTACGCGGATGACGCCATCCTCTACATTAAAGACCTGGTAACCAACCTGGGCCCGATCTCGCAGGAGGTAGCTGTGTTTGGGCGGATGTCCAGACTCCAGATAAATTGGTCTAAATCCGTCTTGTTCCCGTTAAACGACGGCACGACTAGACCGGATGAGATTGGAGAGTATAGATGGGAACAGGAATCGGTTCGGTACCTTGGGGTGCAGGTGAGTCGCAAGGCCATGAGGCTGCTGGCTGACAATCATGGTACGTATTTGAACGCCATGTGGAGTAGAATAGATAGGTGGTGTATGCTGCCGCTGTCCCTACTTGGCCGGATAGCGCGATCACCAAAAAGATGATAGTCCCTAAACTTTTGTATATTTTTCAAAACATCTCAGTGTGGCTGGGAGTGAAGCATTTTGCCGAGGTGGCTTGGAAACCACGGACCCCACGGGTGAGCTGGGACACACTAACCCTCCCCGGGGGACGCGGCGGGGTGGGAGCGCCAGACAGACATCGAGCTATACGTCATTGCAGCTCAATTATCTTTCATGTCCTAATGGATGCCTGGGGCACCTCAATACCCCCATGTGCACATAGAGAAGGGCTCGGTGCACCCCTATTCATTGCAGGAGACCCTGCTTTCGCGGAAAATCGCAGACAAATGCAGGTTTGAACCGCTTGTGTGTACAATCCATGCATGGGGCCGAGCAATGGAGCGCCTACGAATTGACATCCCATTCGATCCTGGTCTTTGTATGTAGAGGATAGAAAGCATCCCCCCAACATGCAACAAGGCAATCCTTTGGGACTGGAGAGGTGCAGGGATTGAGGACATGGCTGATCTATATCCTGGGGGGATGTATGTGTCACTTGACCTATTCACTGAAAGAATGGGGGCAGCGACCAATACAACAAATGGGGGGGAACGATACAATACAAACGAATGCGGGCAGCGTTCAGAGCATGGCCCCCCTCCTTCCCAACCATGTCTGCAACAACCCCGATAATGCAGGTCCTTGTTGGCTCGTCGACATCCAGACGCACGATATCAATATTATTTGGGATCCTTCAGAGAAATGCCCCAAGAGGCAGTGGGAGGAGGATGTAGGGGTCCTCTTCACGGACAAGCAGTGGGCACTCCTGTGGGAGCATACGCAAAGATGGGCATTTAATACACGGCTACAGCTAATTCAATTCAAAACTTTACACAAGGTGTACCTGGCACCTGACCGTATCCATATGTTTGACCACACTAAGGTGAGCGGCTGTCCAAGGTGCTGCACGGGGTCAGCTGATTTTATACATATGATGGGGTTGTGTCCCATGCTGAGGGAGTTTTGGGAGAAGGTGGTGGAAACAGTATCTGCTATGTTGGGGAATGTACTCCCATGTGAACTGATGTGCTGTATGTTTGGGTGGCTGCCGGGAGTACCTAAATCCACATGGAAATTGGTTACAACATGCATGATAATGCATGGACAATGTATCTTAATGAAGTGGAATGGGGTTGCTCCCCCCCCCCCCCCCGATATCCGCAACTGGTTCAGGGATATGACTAGGCTTGGAGATGCAGATGTTGAATATGGACTACTGTACGGCCAGCAGACTAGGCCTAAGGACATATGGGGCCCGTTTACTGGGTACCTGTGGTCCCGAGACAGGGGAACACACTGAAAGCAAACTGGCTACTACCCCACAGACAATGGGTTATCACCTGTGAGATTGCAAACATTGCATAACGGCTGGAAAATGTCCTTTTAATTTCTTTTATTTTCTATTGTATTCTGTCTGTGCCTCAAGTGTCCCTTACTCATCAGAAGATAGACTCCCTTAGATTCTCTGGAGTTTCCGCTAACGCTTTCAGGTCCCAGATACAGTCCACCAACTGGGTCCAACCCAACCAAAGTCAGAGCACCTGCTACTCAAAGCTCCCTCTTCCCGGCTTCAGCAGCTACTGCCTCTGTCACATTTTCCACCTCTCCACAAACTTACCCAATCTTAGAACTTAACCATTGATGGGAATCCAATGACCTAAACTCACTGTTTCATTGGTTTGCTGCTCCTCATGCCCCAGCATTATCAGTCTCTAATGTCTAGTCACATTGTCTACGAAGGGCAAGTAATCCCAGGCCGCGATCTTGGAGTTCATTTCCATCTCTATCTAGATTTGAGACCAAGCAATATTTGGTCTCTGGGTTTGAATGGAATTGTTTTGGGTAAGTTGAAATTGGCAAACAGACATCTATGGATGGCCCACATGCAGTACATTAAAGTTTTAAAAGCATGAAAGTATCTTATGTCGAACCACTTTAGTTCTGTGGTTAAGCTAAGGGAATGGAGGGGGATCTTCCTCTGTGCTTTTAATAGCGGGCATCATATACCAGTGCATTAGTCTATGATGTGAGGGTTCATTTTAAATCCAGGTTATCCTGGAGCTCATGGATGCATTGCAAATAAAGGTTATGGAATGTGCCAGGAAGAGACAGGTTTCTCCATAATAAAAGATAAAACTGGGCCACCATCGTTCTTTTGGCATTTCTTTTTAGCATATGTTTAAATTACATTCAACCTTTTGCTTGATGAAAGAAAAGGAAATAGAAATACAAAAATGAGAAAAATTTAAATAAAGTGATGTTAACAAAACAAGACAAAATGAACAATGCAACATTCACTAAAATTCCAAAAGGATAGACATACAATGTGTCAATTATTGCATTTAGCAATCTAACCAGACTAAATTATCTTAATATCCTAAAGACCTATTTCAGGAACATAATACTTCATTGATCAGCCTTTGAATACCATTAAAAGTAGCTAATAATATTTCCTGTAAAATATCAGAACATACAAGTTCCTAATTTTATAAAATTTAAGAAACCAGTCACCACCACCACCGAGGTGGGTAAGCCAGTCATAAGTCTCCACAAAAAATTCTCAGTATCTACAGAATCAATTTTGTTTACATGTTTCTTAAAATATAAGTGCTGCAAAGATTCCAATACATTCCTATCCTTGCAATATCTACAGTATGCGCCTTCCTTACGTGCTAGAACTTGCCTGGTTCGAGGAATGTCCAGTCTGAATCTCAGATTAACATTCCTTTCCTGAATACTAGGATAAAGATTCAAAGAGGTTACTAACGTCCTCATTTTGTTAAGCTCTCGATTTAGTTGTTGCAAAGAGTGGAATTTATGCATAATTTCAAGAGTTTTAATCCAATCCATCTAATATATCTGATGCTTAACTTAAGAGGGTTGAACTAGTAGATCTTCCTCAGACAATACAAAACTATTCAATGGCTAAGAACAAGTCGCCACAAGTTTGTTAATAAGGTGTACACTATTATCGATCTTGAAATGGTTAAAATCAACAAATAAGGAGTCTTCCAGGGCAAGGGGTCCAGTATTTTACGATATGAGAGTGTGCGCCATTTTACACTGGCCTTAAGGGATCTCAAGCCAAGTTCTTATCTAATGACAGTGATGGCAATACAGTTTGGAAGACGCAATACCTTCCTCCAAATAATAGCTTCCCATAAAACAAGACTGTCCCGCACCCAGTCATGCAGTCCATAAAGTAACTTGGGAACTACTTTGGCCTTACCGAATTTCACCAAAGCTTTAATTGAGAATTTCCCAAATGTGGTGTTAATTCTATGCATCTGGCAGATTAGTGCAATTACTTTATTCCTCAGGAATTCCTTTACAAATGCCTTACTTGGTTTATCCAAAATTAGGAAGCCCAAGTAGATCATATTGTGACAGTACTCCAACCTGGATTTATCTATGTAGCACACAAATGTGGTGGGCTTACCAGATGAAGTCAATCGAATGAATTCAGTTTTGTTAGGGTTAATACTTCGGGCTTTTTCACATGTTCACGTGCATATGCTGTAAAAGACTCCAATAACCTTTGTAAGCCGACAGTCAAATAATATAAAATCATCGGCATAAGCTGTGTAGTCATTTACATCAGTCTGTTTCGTAGAAGCAAATGCATCCTTGATTAAACATTCCTCTGCATCTGAGACATATAAGTTAAAGAGACAAGGGACAAGTAGGCACCCTTGTCTCAGACAAGATGATGTTTGAATCTTCCTAGATGGAATGGCATCCATGTTTAGCCTAACTTGTTGGTGTTGCTATGTATACCGACTAGAATGTTCAATAATGCATCAGGAATACCCAAAGAATTTAGCTTCAACCATAGCCTACTACGACTAACGGTATTGAATGCTGCTGTGAGATCAATTCACGCAGCGTAGATATAATTAGATTGCCCATTCCAAGTGAAGTCCTTTAAGCATCCAAGGCATGAAATAAGCCGAAACACATCGCAGTTCACAATGCAAAATAATTGTATTGCTTTTCATTTAATTGTGTGTGTTGTAGGAACAGCGATTTGCATTTCAGACCAGTAGTGCATACCAAACGGGAGAACAGGAACGGTGCTGTGAAGGAATACATTATAGAGACAAGAGTACAGGCGCAGCGCGAAGCTCAAGCTGGCCCTTCAATATTGTAGCCGTATTCCTCATGGGCAGAGAGTTGCAGCAGAGATAAGACTCAGTTCACTGCTTCTGTTTCTGTTTCTTAATGCTCCCAAGTGATTTGTGAGGGCATGGGGAGGAGAAGGTGGTGGTGAGAGGGGTGGGGGTGCTATGGGCATTTGGTGTTGAAGAATAGAATGGTCCTGGGCCTGAGAGACATGTTGGATTTGGGCACTGCTGTTTTTTGGTTACCACCGTGATTGATGCAAGTGCTGAAAAGGGGAAGAACAAGTTACTTACCAACTGGTAACGTTCTTTCGATTGGATGTTCCTCCAACTTATTCCTCATCTTAGATGTATTCCATCCAGCTTTGCTGCTCTTCGGAAATTTTTTCGGCAGAGGGCGCCTGTTAATATGTAAATGACCACGCTTCACGCTGATGCTTGTCTTTATAGAGAGGCTTTATTTCTTTAGTTCATCCAAGAGAAAGGCCCCCAGCTGTGGCTGTCCTCCTGCTCTCAATCCTCTCTCTCTCTGCTGCTAGAATGTGGAACCTTTGCTTAATCATAACAACAAAGGTTCCTTGGTAACTAGGTTACATGGCGGCAGCTGAATTGATGTGATTGTAAACTCAATGAAGTAAATGTAACCACCTCCTAACACCTCCCTTCCTTTTACCAAAATATAAGTATTTGCCTAAACTAGATAATAGATTTCATTGAACATAAGTAGTTCATTATTTACATAGTATCTGATACACCGCTATATGAAGAAATAATTAAATTGCTTTAAATACCTTGCAGTGCAGTTACAAGTTGTTGTTTACCTTTTTGCAAATTGCTATCCTCTCCTTGTTCCAGACCCCACCCCCTTTAACAAGCACCGAAGATCCCAAATCTTTAACAACTTGTTTGGGCTGTGAAAATATGGATGCACCTTTGCGCACCTTGGTGGGAAGTTTGATCTTGATCCAATCACCTTCCTCAAGACTGAATTCTCTACAAGCATTCTTCCTGTCATATTGCTCCTTGGATCTGACCCCAGATTCAAATATCTTCTCTCTCACTCCCTCCAGATCTATTCCTACGAATTTTGACCTTCCCATCCAGCCTGGACACATGTGTGAGTTAGGTTTCCTCCCTCTTAATAGTTCAAATGGGGATACACCCGTAACACTGTGTGGTGCTAGTCTATATTGGAATGTTCTCTCCATTATGGTCCTGATCCAGTCACCTCCTGTTGCTACCGCAATTCTAATTGCATCCATGAGAGTGCGGTTGAAGCGTTCTACACACCCATTGGTCTGGGGATGATATAATGAAGTGGTTACTTGTTCTATTCCATGGTTACTCAAGAACTCTCTAAATTCCTTGGAAACCAATTGGGTCCCATTATCTGATAAGCACTTTCTGGGGAATCCCTCTCTCCAAAATAATTGCTCCAAACATTTAATGATGCTACTGCTGGATATGTCTCTTAGTGTAAATATTTCGGGCCACTTGGATAATAAATCTATGACAACCAGTACATAGGTGTCTCTCCCACCCTTGATATTGAAAGGCCCTAGTAAGTCTAAAGCAACCTCATCCCATGGAACTGTGGATGGCTTTCTAACAGTCATGGGTACTTTTTGAATCCTGAGACCCTTATTACCTTCAATGCAATCACAACAATTGTTGACCACTTCTTCAGTGTCTTTGTCAAGATTAGGCCACCAAAATTCTGCTCTAACCAAGCCTTTGGTTCTAGGCAGTCCCAAATGCCCAACATGAGCTAGCTCAATTATTAATTTTCTCATTTTAATAGGTACAACCATCTGATGTCCTCTATGTAAGTATCCTTTATCAATCCAGAGTTCTTCCTTAACTTTGGCAAACCCGCCTAAATCACCAATATAGTTTCTTATTCTGTTCTGCGTCACCAATGTTAAAACTCTCTGGTACAATTCATCCTCTGAACATGCATTGTCCCACTCCTTTTTCTTTACTGACTCATGAACCTGAAATATTTCAACACCTTTCTCACGAGTCAGAGGAGACTCCTCAGACACTGTTTCTCTCACTACTGATCTGGATAAGGCATCAGCAACTACGTTGGTTTCACCACTAATGTGAAGCATATCATATTGCAGGCCTTGTAGGGATGTCACCCACTTCATGATGCGTCTGGAGACTCCCTCCAGACCACCTTTGGTAAATATTCCTATTAGGGGTTTATGGTCTGTACATACTGTGAATTCTCTGCCCCACAAATATCTTTTGAACTTTTCCACTCCCCAGACACAAGCCAATGCTTCCTTTTCTACCACTGAATATCTGTTCTTAGGTCCTTTGAGAGATCTAGAGGCAAATGCTATGGTGTGTAAGCCCTCCTGATCTTCCTGCATTAGGACTGCCCCTATACCATAGTCACTTGCATCCACAAATAGTAATGAATGTCTACTTTCTTCAAACGTTTTCAAGATGGGTGCATTGACTATAGCATCTTTAATCTTACCAAACTCTTCCTCACAAGATTCATTCCATTTGAACGTAACACCTTTACGAGTCAACATCCTCATGTTCCTTGACAAATTTGCCAACCCTCTAACAAACTTGCCATAAAATTCAACCAGACCTAGAAAAGATGGTATATCTGCTTTGGATTTTGGTGCTTCCATCTTGTGAATAGCTTCTATGGCCTTTTCTTTCCCTTCACCTGTAATTTCATGACCTAGATATTCAACTTTGTCAGTTTTGAATATGCATTTCTCTAACGATACTGTAAGGCCAGCCTCTTTGAATATGTTCAACACTCTCTCTAACCTTTTATCATGTTCTGCTTCATTTTTCCCACATACTAGCACATCATCCTGGTAACACATGACACCTCTCTCTCCTCCCAGTAATCTGTACATGACGTTCTGAAATACACTAGCTGCTGAAATCAATCCAAATGGCATCCTTATACATCTGAAAAGGCCAATAGGGGTAATGAAAGCTGTGAGATCTCTCGAATCAGGGTGTAATTCTACTTGGTGATATGCAGATTTGAGGTCAATAAGAGAAAATACTTTGGAATCAGACACCCCTGCCAATAAATCATCTATTCTGGGTAAAGGAAATTTGTCAGCCACTACATTTTTATTCAGGTGTCTAAGGTCTATGCATATCCGCAGAGATCCACTGCTCTTTCTCACTATTACAATAGGACTAACCCACTCTGAGGAATCAATTCTCTCTATCACCCCTTCACTTTCCATTTTATTCAATTCACTCTCTACATCTTTTCTCAGGGCCAAGGTAATGGTCCGTAATTTGGCAACTTTGGGAATGGCATCCCTTTTCAAACGAATTTTGTGCACAAATCCCTTCAAGCACCCCAACTTAGTGCCACTCATATGCCCTCTGGCCCCTTCCATAACAATGCTCGAGACCGATTTTCCACCGGATTTTCCACCTTCAACAGTCAAAACCTGTTCTGGGTGGCTTGCTTCAAGTCTTATCTTGAGCTCTGCCTGATCGCTCCAGGACAACAGCTCTCCACCTCTGTTGGCTACATGGATAGTCCCTAACGCCTTCCTGTCTTTGAATTGGAGCTCAGCTTCAAAGCACCCTAAAATTTCTATGGGCACATCTCCATAAGCATTTGCTCCGACTACATTCTCCCACAATGTACAACATCCAAATTTCTCCTTCCACACTTGCACACTTATCAAAGTATAATCTGCTCCACTGTCCATGAGCATTGATACTGGCACCCCTCCAACTAAGACAGTTGCATATGGTTTCTTTTTCTTGACCTTCCCATCAATGGCATTGACTAAAAATATAACTTCTCTACCAGCATCATCAATTGATATAAATTCTTGATCTGCATTGACTTCATGTATTTGACTTGGGGCGGTATAAAAATTCCTACAGCATCTAGCCATGTGTCCTCTGACCCCACATTCATTACATATAATGTTTGATGCATAACATTCTTTGTCAGATGCTTTGTGATATAGACTCCCACATCTGAAACACCTCCTAATTGATGCACCTCTAGGATAACCAGAGTCCCTGCCACCCCTGAATGTAACATTCTCACTGGGCGACCCTCTGGTAGATGATCCTTGTCCCCATGCTCTGGTAAAGGGACCTTGGCGACCCTCAGGTCTCCTACCCATTTGCCAAGTGCGACGCGCAGTTGCCGCACCTCTCTGCATCACTCTCGCAACCTTATGTATGGCAGCTTCCTTGTCATCAGTTTTGGGCTTATCTTGAGATGTATTATCCACTTGAAGCATTTGTATACATTTGTCTGTGTGTTCTATCATTTTCGCTATCTCAATTGCTCTATCAAGAGAAGGATTTCTTTCCTTCCATAACTCCTTCCTGATGTTATCATTAGAACACTTAATCATGAGTTGGTCCCTGACATGCTCATCTCGACAATGGTCAAATCTACATTTGATGGCTAAACCTCTAAGAGCAGTTACAAATTCCTCAATACTCTCTCCAGTTTTTTGAGTTCTCGTGGCAAATTTGTACCTTTCAAGAATTATATTTTCTTCAACACAGTAGTGTTTGTCTAATTTTGCTAATGTTTTCTCATATGGACCCCCATCAGGAATGTCTGGAGGTTCTGGTAGTTTTTTTACCACTTCCTGTCCTGCGGCACCTAAACAGTGAAATAGGAGCGCCTCTTTGCGCTCATTGGAGAAATTGGGTCCAAATGCTGCCAGTGCATATTTTTGAAAACCCTCTTTCCAGTCTATCCAACGCACTCTGGGCTCACCTGGTGTAGGCAGGAAGAAAATTGGGGCTGGGACGTTTGCCATGTTGTGAATTAATTGTCACCCCCAGGTAGGAAACCTTACACAGCCACACTGTCACTTACTTGTACTTAAATTTTATAAGGTGTGATTTCAGGTGGAACCTGTGCTGATATTGTCAGCGCTGTCTGTGGTAGTTGCAATTTGTGATCCACAGGTCAGCCTCCTCCGTAATCCACAGGTGATCCAATTTGTGATCCACAGGTCATCCAACCTCCTCAATATTCGTGCTCAGCTCCAGTATGCTTTTATGGTTCTCTCCACTGCCAGGCACCGACTTCTTTCTTGGTGCTCCGCTCCAAAATGCGCTTTGCTGGTTTACTCCGCTCCAGGAGGATGGCCGTGTTTCTCGCCTGCTATTACACAACACATCTAGTGTAACACTCCGTCCATTTGCATCCAAACTGTAATCAATATTGCTGCAGTGTTGCTGCTGCTGGGGGCCTTTTCTCCTTGGCCCAATCCTCGTCGCCAATGTTAATATGTAAATGACCACGCTTCACGCTGATGCTTGTCTTTATAGAGAGGCTTTATTTCTTTAGTTCATCCAAGAGAAAGGCCCCCAGCTGTGGCTGTCCTCCTGCTCTCAATCCTCTCTCTCTCTCTGCTGCTAGAATGTGGAACCTTTGCTTAATCATAACAACAAAGGTTCCTTGGTAACTAGGTTACATGGCAGCAGCTGAATTGATGTGATTGTAAACTCAATGAAGTAAATGTAACCACCTCCTAACAGCGCCGTGTGTCGATGTCATCGAGTCGATGGTCCCTCGAAGGCCTCCGTCGAGGGTGACGTCATCGGGTGTAAAAGTAGCACGCGCGGCGCCCGTTGGCCTCAGTTCTGTTTTTCCCCCCTTTTTATCTTTGATCTTGTACTGTGTAGATTGTGCCGGCAGACAGGTATGAGCCTTGCGAGATTTGAGATGGCAATAACCTGGAAAGAATCTAAAGAGGGGTAGGCTGGGAGGGCGATGAGGAATACGCTGGAGGAACATCCAATCGAAAGAACGTTACCAGTTGGAAGTAACTTGTTCTTCGAATGGATTGTGTCCTCCAACGTATTTCTCATCTTAGATAGACTCCCAAAGCAGTATGGACAATTCCTCTGGAGGAGGGGGTAGATTTTTCGATACTCTTAGATGGCTGAGTATAGTACTGCTTTTCCAAAAGTTAGCTCCCTAGACTGGGAAGCATCCAGGTTATAGAATTTTGAGAAGGTGTGTAGCGAAGACCAAGTTGCTGCTTCGCAAATGGATCTTATTGCTCTTGGGCCGTGGAGGCGGCGATGCCTCTGGTGGAATGAGCCCTTACCCCTTCCCGAGGGTCTTTTTTGAGCTAGTCTGTAGCATTCTGAAACGCAAAGCACAATCTAGCGTGAAATTGTCTGTTTTGTCACCGATTGACCCAGTTTCCTTCCTGTGTAACAGGAGTTACAGGTAAGAAACTATTCCCTTCTCCAGCATTGGATCTTTCATGGATTCACATGCTTAGAATAGAATGTACAGCAGTGATCCTGAAAAAGAGGAGGTGTGAATGCAATCCGGCACCCTCCCAAGCATATTTATAGCGAACCACGCTTACGTAAAATGCCAATTTAAAAATACGCAACAGTACATGCACATATCAGTATATATATCAAAATAAGTACAGACCCTTCTTGAAAAGGATTTACCTTATTGAAACAGATGGCGTAAGACTGCTCTTCCCATTTGTATCTCGTCCGCATGCTGCCGTTCGAGGCAGTAATGGCGGGTAAACATGTGAGGCACTGACCATGCCGCCGCCTGGCAAATGTCGGTCAGCGGGATTCCTGCCCACAACGCCGTCGACGACGAAGTTGCCCTTGCGGAATGAGCTCTCAGACGCCCTTGTATCGGTTTTCCCGCTTTGGAATGACAGAAGGCAATCGTCGACGAGACCCATCGGGCCAGTCCCTGCTTTGAAATTGCTTTTCCTTTCGGCGAAGGACCGTATGCAACAAAGAGTTTTTGCGTAGATCTAAGTTGCTGAGTCTGATGAAGGTAACATTTTAGAGCGTTCTTTACGTCCAAGGTATGAAGGACTTTTTCTGCAGCTGATGAGGGGGTCGCGAAAAAGGTGGGCAGGACAATGGATGAGTGTTTATGATAAGCCGTAGGAACTTTTGGAATGAAACGAGGATTAGTTAACAGAACCACTTTGTACGGCGGGTCTACGACCAACGCTTGCAACTCCGAGATCCGCCTAGCTGATGTTATAGCTATTAGAAAAACCACTTTCCATGACAAGAACTTCATCGATGATGTGGCCATTGGTTCAAAGGGTGCCTTCATTAACCCTGCTAGCACCACATTAAGGCTCCACGTTGGTGGAAAACGTTTAGCCGGAGGGAACGTCCGGAACAAACCCCTCATGAAGTGTTTCACCAACCTGTCACTAAATAAGGGAGACGACTTTCTCCTCCTCGTGAACCTAGAGATGGCTGCCAGGTGTACCTTTATTGATGAAAAAGATAATCCGCTCCTCGCCAGGTGTAGCAGATACGGCAGAAGCTGTTCCGGAGTTACCCTTAGAGGTTGCACTCCCATCTGCCCTTGACACCATGTACAGAACCTTCTCCACTTACACTCGTACGACTTGTTGGTGGAAGGGGTCCGTGCTGCTTGCAGGATTCTCCGACAATCCGACGAAATGCTCAAGGCACCAAATTCCAAAAAGTCAGCAGCCAAGCTGTGAGATTGAGACTGTCTGGATTGTGATGCCAGACTGTTCCTTCGTCCCGGGACAGGAGATTAGAAACCTTCGGGAACGTTATTGGTTGATCCACCGACAGGTGAAGCAGGTCGGAAAACCACAGCTGCCTCGGCCAACACGGTGCCACTAGGATGACCCGGCACCTGTACCTGCGTATCCACTGCAGAGTTCTCTGTATAAGAGGGAACGGAGGGAAGGCGTAGAGGAACTTGTCCGTCCACAGGAAGGAGAAAGCTTCCCCCAGAGAACCTTCCTGTGGCCACCTGCTGGCATACATTTCTCACGTCTTGGTCCTCTTTATAGCGAAGAGATCCAGCAGAGGCTGTCCCCATTTCTCGAAGACCTTCGACAACTGAACGCTGTCTATCTCCCATTCGTGTATTTGGTCAATTTTTCTGCTGAGTGAGTCCGCTTGCTCGTTCCATACTCCCGGAAGATGATGAGCTACGATGGATATATCGTGTTTCAGAGCCCAATGCCACATCTTCTGAGCCTCGGTGGAAAGGGTTCTGGATCACGTGCCCCCTTGCTTCCTCAAGTAAAACATCGCCGTCGTGTTGTCTGTCAATATTCTCACTATGGACCCTCTGATGTGCGGCAGAGAAAGACTTCAGGCCCCAGCGCACTGCTCTCAGTTCCAGAACGTTGATGTACAGGAGAGATTCCCTCCGAGACCAACGACCTTGCATTTGTAGAATGCCCATGTGTGCTCCCAAGCCTGTCAGGGACGCGTCCGTCACTATGGTTAGCCGAAACTCCGGCTCCTGTAGGGGTACTCCTCTAGATAGATTCTGAAAGCTCTGCCACCACTGAAGAGCTAGTAGGAGCTCGTCGTCGTCGACGGTCAGTTTGTCTGACCAGAGGCCTTGGGCCTGCGTCCACCGGTCCGCCAGAAACTCTTGAACCGGCCTCATGAATAGGCGGCAGTTGCCCACCAGAGGAATGCAGGACGCCATAGTGCCCAGAATCGACACATATTTTCTCACTGATAGTCATGTATTGATTTTCAGCTGACCTGCCAATCGATTGAGTTTGGTGATTCTGTCGAGGGATGGCTTCACTAACCCTGACTGGGTCTCGAATTGTGCGCCCAGGAACACCAAGCTTCTCGACGGCGTTAACAAGGATTTCTCGAAGTTTACCGCAAACCCCAGCCGTTGTAAGAGGTGCATGGTGGCCTGCAAACTTGTGTGAGTCGACATAGGGGAGGATCCCCTCACCAACCAGTCGTCGAGATACGGGTATACATGATGGCCTTGCCTTCTCAGCAAGGCCGCCACCGGGGCCAAACATTTTGTGAACGTTTTGGGAGAGGATTTCAGCCCAAAAGGAAGTATTGGAAACTGGTAGTGAGTCTGTCCTACCACAAACCTTAGGAACTCTGTGTCACCGACACATTGGTATGTGGAAGTACGCGTCCTGCAGGTCCAGAGACACCAGAAAGTCCCCTTCCTGAACTGACCGGATCACTTCCTGGAGCGCGAGCATCTTGAATTTTAGGCTTTTCAACATCTTGTTTAGATCGCGCAGGTCTAGAATGGGACGCCACTTTCCTTTTGGTTTTTTCACCACAAAGTATCGGGAATAAACCCCTTGACCCCTCTGCGACGACGGAACCAATTCTATAGCACCTTTTTGTAGCATAAGTGCTACTGCCTGCTGCAACACGCTCAGATGGGGTTGAGCTACAAACGCTGGTGGAATTTGCAGAGGGTTGCTTTTGAATTGTAGGGAATGTCTGCATCTTACAGTGTCCAACACCCATTGATCCATTGTTATTTGCTTCCATTCGTTGATGTAGCACGATACCCTGCCTCCCAGAACGTTCCGATGCCCGTCATTGCTGGTCCTTGGTCTGCTTATCCCTCGTCGACGACGAGTAACCTGTTCTCTTCTTGGGGGCCTGGTAATCTCGGCATCGTTTTGCCACTTGAGAAGCCCGTCTGTATCCCTGGGAGGTGTATGCTGGCCTACTGAAGGATCTGTGTCTCGATGCCGAGAATCTGGAGTTTCCCGATGCTCCCCTAAAGGGACGAAAAGACCTCAAACTTCGACCACTTTGGAGGGCCCCCAAGGAACGCGCTGTGTCCGAGTCCTCTTACATGCCCTTCAGGGCCTCGTCCACCTTCTCGCCGAACAGAAGGTCTCCCTCAAAAGGCATATCCAGCACCTTGTATTGCACCTCTGGTCTAAAGTTGGTGCATTTCAGCCATGCTTGCCTTCGGAGAACCACACCGTTATTCACCTGCTTAAACCCCGATTCCGCGAGGTCCACCGCAATGTTTATGGCATGATTGGAGGCCTCTTCACCTTCCCTGACTAGTAACATCGCCGCCTTACGATGTTCATCCGGAAGATGCTCCAGCATAGGAACCAGTCGGTGCCACATCTCCCTGTCGTATCTGGCTACTATGGCCAGAGAATTGGCCGCTTTCACTGTGGTTGCACCTACCGACAGCACTTTTTTGCCCAAGGCATCCTGTCTTCTGGCTTCACTTTCCGGGGGGGTTGTGCACTTGTGCTGGGTCCTCGCCTTTCTCGCCGCCGACACCACCAAGTCAGGGGTTGGTTGGGAGGATAGACACTTGGGGGTAGCTTCTGGGGCCTCGCATTTTTTCTCCAGGCGACCTTTTATTGCCGGTTCCGAGAAAGGGTGGCGCATGGTCTGTAATCCCTCCTGCCACACATGATCCAGGATGGGTACTGAAAACACCGACCCTCTCTTTCCCATGTGGTCGAAACAAAAAAAAACAACAGTCCTTTTTCTCCTCTTCCTGGGCCAACCCGAATTCTGTACAAGCCTTGGCCATCATGGTGTGAAATGACCCAATGTCGTCCGGGGAAGACGGCTGAGCCGGGCTTCTCGGGGGTTTCTAATTCCGCTTCAGACTCCCAGGTTGGATCCCTGGAGGGGAAAGTGAGACATCCGATAAGGCTCTACTGTCTGAGTCTCTCGTCCAGTGTCTTCAGCAACGTTTGTAATGTGGATAAAACCTCCAGCGACAAGAGTGACTGCGGATTGAGAAGAGGGGTAGATCCCGGAATGCTCCCGGATAGAGGCCTGGTTATCGCTCGTAACCCGAGGTCTGCTGGGCCAGCTACTCTCACATCCTCATCGCCCAAGGACACCGACAAGGCCTCTTGCTGCAGTAGGGTCTCCGGCAAAACTGGGTTAAATACTTCTGGTTGCCAGGCCTCTTGCAGGATCTCCGTCGACGAGGCTTAAGCTGGCCCTGTCGTCGTCAACGTCGTCACCGTCTGCGGCCCAAGAACGGTTGAGACCAATTGTGTCAGTGGCAGAGAAGTGGTCGACGACTGCCCTGCCGTCGACGACGGTGGTGGTGGTGGTCGTGTAGGTCCTTGAGGCGTTCCTGCCTTTTCTGAACTCGACCTACGCTTCTCTGCATCTCGACTCGAGGTCGATCTATGATGATCGCCCAAGGAGGATTTCCATTTTTCTTTTCTGTCTTTCTTCGTCGAAGATGAAGATGACAAGGCTTTCTTCAACGAAGACTCCTTAGAATGGCTTCTCGATGATTCCTTGTCCGCCGGTCGTGATTTCTTCACCGGGGGTTCCGACGATGTCGAGCGGCGCGGGGCCCCTGAAGATTTTGACACCGAGGCCACGCTGCACGTGGAGCCTACCTCCGAAGGCGGGTATGCCCCCGCTCCATCGTTTAACCATGCCACTAGTCTTCGACTTCGATCTTTAAGAGTCTTCTGGGAGAAGCCCTTACATATGTCGCACTTGTCTGCCGAATGATGAGGGTGTAGACAATATATGCAATCCATATGTCTGTCCCCCTCGTACACCTTCTCCAACCCACACATAGCGCACGGGCGGAACAGCGCTTTTCCTGACATCAGGAGAAAACTCCAACAGCACAACTTTAAAAAAATAGACTACACGAGGTGCTCCCACTACTTTGGAGACGGTTGAAATCTGAAGGAAGCCGCGGGGGTGGTGCATTTATAACGCTACGTCCTAGTGGGGCATGCGTGGGCGGCCCCAAAAAATGACGTAGATATGACACAAAAGTGTTGGAAGTTTTCCTGTGGGAAACGGCTTTATAAGCGTACGGAGGGTTCCCAGTCTGTCGACGGGAATATTCTAAGCATGTGAATCCATGAAAGATCCAATGCTGGAGAACATAGAAAAAGGATCGACATTCTTTTCTCTGCACCAGTTGCAAAACTTTTTCCAACGGCAACGGTATAGAGACTTTGTTGCTGGCCTTCTTGCCGAAAACAACACCTCCATAACGTCATCTGGAAGGTTCCAATCCCTGTATCTCAGCCTTTCAGATACCAAGCATGAAGGTTGAGCGTTTTGACCTCTAAATGGAGAACATGACCCTCCATTTGAGAGAGAAGGTTCTCTCTCTCTGAGGAAGACATACTGGAGGACAGATGGACATGTCTAGAAGGTCCGGGTACCACGTTCTCCTGGCCCAATCCGGGGCAATTAGGATCATGCGGCTCCGAAACCTTCTCAGCCTCCTGATGACCTGAGGAATGACGGGAATCGGAGGGAACGCGTACAATAGTGGGAAATTCCACTTCACCACGAACGCGTCCCTCAGGGCTCCTCTTGGGGGAAATTCCCTTGAGCAATACCTTTCGCATTTTCGGTTGATTCCAGTTGCAAACAGGTCTACTTGAGGGGTTCCCCAAAGGGCGAAGATCTCTTGAATGACTTCCTGAGCCAGTTCCCATCCGTGGGATACTGTGTTCTGCCTTCTCAGAGCATCTGCCGTCATATTCTCTTCCCCGGCTAAATGAATTGCCGTTAAAGAGATTCCCTCCTGAATCGCCCAATACCAGAGCTGCATTGCTTCTCTACACAGGGGTAGTGACCCACCACATCCTCGTTTATTTAGGTAGTGCATGGCCACTGTGTTGTCCGTCATTATCAGGACATTCTTTCTCCTGACAGATGGCAGGAAGGCCTTCATCGCTAGTCTGATTGCCCTCAGCTCTAAAAGGTTGATATGTAGTTTGGACTCCGATGGAGACCAACGACCGTTGATTGTCAAATCGTTGGCATGAGCTCCCCACCCCAGGAGTGAGGCGTCCGTCACTGCTGTGATCTCCGGCAATGGTTGCCAAAAAGGTTCTCCTTTTAGGATGTTCTCTGTACAGGTCCACCATAGAAGGTCTTGTCTGACCTTGTTCGGAAATCTGAAGAAGATCCGTCATTTGACCCGAGAACTGGGACCATTGAGTCTTTAGGGCCCATTGAAGGGATCTCATCCTCAAGCGTGCCTCCGGCACCAGAAAGATGCAGAATGCCATGAGGCCGAGCAACCTTAAAAAGTCGTAAACCTGGAGATTTTGGGCATTTTGGAATTTGGAAACCATCTGAAGAATGTCTTGAGCCCTTGACTTGGGAGGCAAGCTCTTTCCCAAGGATGTGTCTAATACAGCTCCTATGTACTGAAGCTGCTGGGAAGGTGTCATCTGTGACTTCTTGAAATTGAGGGAGAAGCCCAGTTTGTGGAGGAAGTGGCAGGTGACTTTCAGATGATCCAGTGCTTGCTCGGCAGAACGCGCTCTGATCAACCAATCGTCCAGGTAGGGGTAGACATGAATCCCCCCTCTTCTGATGTGCGCTGCCACCACTACCTTTAACTTGGTAAAGACCCTCGGGCAGAGGTCAACCCGAATGGCAGGACTCGAAACCGATAATGCGAGTCGCCAACTACGAACCTCAGGTATTTTCTGTGTTTGAGATGAATCAGCACATGATAATAAGCATCCTGGAGGTCCAATGACACCAACCAGTCCTGAAGTTGAAGGGCCTGAAGGATCTGAGAAAGGGTAACCATCTTGAACTTGTCCTTTCTGAGGAACTTGTTCAAGTTTCTTAAGTCCAAGATGGGTCTCAGTCCTCCGTCCTTTTTGGGGATCAAAAAATACGGGGAGTACCATCCCTTGTTCCTCTCCGCTGCAGATACTGGATCTATAGCACCTTACTCCAGCAGGGTTAAAACTTCCTGCTGTAGGAGCGGGTTTGAAGACTTCAACGGGTGTCTCCCTGGTGGATTGCTTTGAGGTTGCGTTAGAAAAGGAAGGCAGTAACCGTGGGCTATTATTTCTAGAGCCCAAACATCTGAAGTAATGGCTCGCCATTCTTGCAGATGCTGCGACAGCCTGCCCGCTACAGGTGGTTTGTGATGCAAGTCCTCAAAGCGATTTTGTGGCGGATGTTGCAGCCGCTGATGGCAGAGAGGCTGCAGCTGGAGCTGGTTTAGCACGTTTTCCTCGTCCACCACGAGTGGCCTTTTTCTGGCCCCTTTGACTGGCCATTCCTCTCGCCTTTCCATATGAGGTGTAGTAACGATAGGATCGTCCCCTCCATGACTGTCCTTGCGCACGAAAAGGCTGAGGTTGCCTAATAGCAGCTCCTAAAGATTTGGAAGCTGCTTTTGAGGTCTGCAACCTCTCAAGGCTCTCGTCAGACTTGTTGCCAAAAAGGTGAGAACCATCAAAAGGCATGTTCAGAAGGCGGTTCTGTACGTCCGGTGCGAAACCGGACTTCCGTAACCAGGCAAATCTGCGCATTACTGTGCTAGTGCCCATGGACCTGCTTTCACTATCCGCAGTGTCCAATCCAGATTGAAGGGATTCCTGCATGCCTTCCTTTCCATCTCCAACGATGGCTAGGAACCCTTCCCTTTCTTCCCCTTCTGGTATGTGCTCCGCCGCCATTGCAATGCACTCCCAAAGAGTGTACGAAAATTTTGCTAAGGCACATGTGGAGTTGGCAGATTTTAATGCCATGCTCCCGGCTGAAAATACCTTCCGTGCCCAACCATCCACATGCTTATCGTCCCTGTCTGGAGGGATAGACGGGTGTGCAAGTTTGTTAGAAGCTGTGGCTGCCTGTATGACCAGATTCTCGGGAGTTGGGTGTTTAGACAGATAGCCGGGGTCGCTACTAGCCGGGCGGTATTTTGAGGTGAGGGATTTATTTACAGGAGGAATAGAATCCGGAGTTTCCCAATTCTTGGCCACCCTATTTTGCGAGGCTACATGAAAGGGTAGTACTGGGTCTTCGGTGGGACCATGGTCCAATATATCTGTTAAAACATCCTGGATGAATTGGGCTGATGGTCTAGCCCATCCTAAGTAATCTACTACATTTGTCATCAATTGATGGTACGATGGACTGGCATGCTCTCCTGGTTCTGGTCTGCCAAAGTCGTTTTCAGGCGATGTGTCAATGCCACTTGCATTGTGTAATGATTCCACCAAGTCCCTCATTCTGCTTTCTTCTGAAATCAAGCATTCTGGGACATTTGGGGTGCCATATTCCAGCCCAAAAGGTACCTTCTCCTCATCGGATCTCTCCTGTTCCTCAAAAATTGAGGCCAGGGATTTGAAAAACTCTTTTCTGGGGAGAAGCTTGAAAACCTTCTCTGGGAGAGGAGGAGGAAGAGGTCTAGTACCTGGCTCTGAGGACAATACAAGTTTTGTAACCTTATCCTTCTCTTTTTCTGGCTCCCCAGGCTTGGCTGGAGCTTTTGGCGCCGAGGGTTTCGGCGTCGACGTCGATGACACCGTAGTCGTCGACAGGGTCTGCTTCGAGGGCGTCGAGGCGACATTCGAAGATTTTCCCTTCGAGGTATGATGGGTCTCGGACGGCGTCGATGACCTCGAGAGGTCGACTCGACTCGAGCGTTTTTCGCTTGGCATCCTGGAAGGTTCCCTATCCTTCCTTTTTTGATCACTCGGGCACGAGGGCGCGCGAGTGTCGGAGCGATGCCGCTCCCGGCCGGCTTCCAAAGAAGGCGCAGACCGATGCTTCGCTTTTTGAAACCCCTCCATCATTTTGACCCTGAATGCTTCCCACTCTTCGGCAGACGAATGTTTCGTGGGGCATTTCATCTTTTTTGGAGACTCGTCTGACGACGAGGTGGAGGGAGACCTGTGGCGTCGTTTCTTTGATCTTTTTGACGAAGACGACGAGCGATGGGAATTGCTACGGGACCTCTATCGATGCCTTTCGCGTCAAGGAGAATTCTCCTCACGGGATCTCGACTCGACGAGGTTTTTCGATCGGTTTTTTGACCTACCTGTAGCTTTCCTCTCCTCTCTCGCAAGGCCTTCCCCGTCATCGCCTGAAAATTTTGTACAGGCCTCCGTGTCGTGGCCTTCTCCGAGGCACCACTCTCGATGCGGGTCCGTTATCGACATTTTTGACCCGCACGATTTGCACTTTTTGAATTCCGATTTCGGGGTCGTGGTCGGCGTCGATGACGAGGACATATTTCCTTATTATATATTCTCACAGAACTCGAGGCGCGCCGAATGTCCGAAGCAACGTATACTACGGAAAAACTGAACTGAGGCCAATGGGCGGCACGCGTGCTACTTATACACCCGATGACGTCACCCTCGACGGAGGCCTTCGAGGGACCATCGACTCGACGACATCAACGCATGGCGCCCTCTGCCGAAAAAATTTTCGAAGAACAGCAAAGCTGGATGGAATACATCTAAGATGAGGAATACGTTGGAGGACAGAATCCACTCGAAAGGCACGTTTGCTGAGTTTTTGTTTCACTAAACGTTTGTGTTGGATAGCAAAACCCAGGGAAAGCAGCATGAACCTGTAACATTGCTTCATGAAAATAGTTGAAACACAAATGCAATGTATGCAAGCTGGTAGATGTTAAATATAAACTCCATCGCTGTATGGGGCAGATAACATGGTGCGCCTGCACTGGCAACCCAATTTTGTTGTCACCTGCATGTAAAGCGGATTTCGATCTGATGCTACTGCTCTAGAAGGGAAGAAAGGCAGGATTTGCTGTTGCCATTTTACCACGTTGGAAAGGCTTACAGGATGAAAAAAAAAAAAAATAAACACAAAGCGGCAATTACCTTTTTCAAAATATATTACACAGCCACGGTAGTGGCTGTGCAGTTATGGTTAAGTTGCTAATCCCATAGGAAGAGCACTTTTTGGGCGGCTTATAACTTTGCACCACCTGGACGAATCCTCACCCAACTTTGGCCCACTCTGAATTTTTTTGCAAAGTTTGGCGAGGTTTGGTCCGGGGGGGGACAAAGTTATAGAGGGGGTCCCAAAATATAATTTTTTTACCATAGAGTGAATGGGGAAAAAAACTTTGCGCACGCCTACATTCCAAACCTCTGGACAGATTTTCACCAAATTTGCGGCAGGAGCAACAGCTTGGTCCCGAAAGCGTGCTTTTGTAAATTTGGTGAAAATTAGTCCAGTAGTTTTATTTTAAATGATCAAAAAAGTAGGCCTCAAAAAATTAGTGATATCTATGTCCGCTCCGCGGACACACTTCCCGGTTCGCTCCGCGGACAGGATATCGATTGGCTAATCGCTCGCGTCATATCCGCGGACATGTAACGAATTCGCTGATTGTATGGTGAAGAGCGTGAAGTGCGTCACATTGTTCCGATGCGCCCACTATCTTGGATCTGTGTTTTGGTGTTTGCGGACATCGCAGCAAAAACATATTAAAAAACACAACATTGCGCTTGTAAAACTTATCAAATAATGTCTGGGGAGGTGAGGGTTGATGAGGATGGGATTTATCTTGTGGTATTACAGAGTAATACTACATTTCGAATGCCCGTTACTCTATATTGTTTATAGTGGTTGCCGAATATTTATTAATATTAAATAGAAGCAATTTTGGGTTATTTTACACTCTTAATTAAAACGCTTGATGTTTATAAATTGATGTGCTGGTGGTACAACCAGAGCGCGGCAAATAAAGGACTAATGTGTCCGAGTTAAAATGTAATAGAAATAATAATGGAGTCAGACTGCCGCCCCCTAGAGTCTGGCATCTGAGGCAGCCACCAGGTCTCATAAAGGCGGTGAGGCAAGTTGTTGCAAAGTGATAATGTATTTTGATTCTGAGGGAAGGTCACCAGCTTTGAATTTTTGGTTGCGAGCTAAGGAAGCCCACGCATGGGACACACAGTATAAGGTTACTTTTTTTTTACCTTGAGAGAAAGGGACCATTCCATAAGGAATGCAATGAGAGGAGGTTTGTAATAATGAAGATTTGATAAGGTTATGCATTCCAAAAGTGTGTAAGGAACAAGTAAATTCAGTTTATGAAGAATCTTAGGTGCGAACGCAGTGAGCGTTACGGTCTGACTTATGCCAAGAGAATCGAAATGGTGAATATAATGTAAGTTTGATTTTCCACGATTGTATACCGGAACGAGCATTAACTTATTATTATCTGAAGATTATTTTTGGGCTATATTCTATTTGTCTGTTCTGTGTTGCTTATTGCAATGAAACGCAAGTACTATCTTTGTGTGTAGTTGTCTTTTTTACGTGGTTGTACGGAGTGCAGCATCGAGGTGCATGTAGACCACCACTAGGTTCACCCAGGTTCAACGCTAATATTTCATTAAAATGTCATGTATGACCATATCGAATTGTGTATCAGTTTCCACATTGTTTTCTCTTTGTTGAGATTGTTTGATGTCTGTGCTAATCATTAGTTTAAACTCTATGCCGAATTAATAAGTCAATAGATACATTGTAATAAAGTTCGGGTATTGAGACACATTTTCTGTTATGTTTTCAAAACAGATATATTCTGCCTTTCTGCGATTGTCATAGATTCCAGATGCCAACTGATGCTTCTTCAATCGGCAGCTGAACATAGTTGTGAACGCCTGGATCACAGTGACTCTTTTTTGCGACGATCGCCCAGGGCCCATGTGCCCTTAGGCTGTACTAGCGATTAGGAGTAACATAACATCCTTTATGGTGGTCTAGGCCCAAGTTGATGTAGTAGCCCTGGAATTCACTGTGCGACCCAAGTGGTTCTTTTACCGAAAATGAACACCTTGTGTATGCAAAAAGAACAACGTGTGCCTCACGATAAACATTTTGGATCGCGAGCGAAGAAACAAATTTGCAATTTGATTAAATATGGCAATAGTCGGATGTTCTCGGAGCATTTATTGTGAAATAAAAGTACTTATGGTACAGTGTTATTGTTTTCTTTTAAAGTACGGTTTAATATTCCGAATTGTGACGTGCTGTGTTGTTAGTCGATGTGTGTTGATTTTCGGGTTCTGCGTCACCTCACGTAGGTGATTATGAGTGCGATTGGCTACGCTGACGAGGAGCGTCACCGAGAAAGGTGTAGAATATCACTAGGGTTGGTGATGTGAGGTTCAGGGGCGGGGCATACGATTTAGGGAATTACTGTAAGAACATATTTGAAGGATAAGTCTACAAATATAGTACCTTTTCAATTTTTTGTTCCTGACTGTTACTGAAGAAAATCATGTGGCCTAGATATGTCAGTAAAGGAAAAAAGGGGGAGTCAGACATGTGATGTCATCAGTAATGCCATCAATGACATTTGTGATGTCATCTCTTTGATGTCTTGTGCGTTAGTTTTAGCAGTGCACGGTGGTGGCACGAGTTATGGTTGCTTAGCTTACCATAACTGGCGAATATCAGGGGGTTTTCGGTTTTACTTGGAACCATAACGTCCCTTTAAATTTTTTTTTTTTTTTACTGAAATATATATATTATATTATATTAAATATGTATATACAAATAAATATATACAAATAAATGCTTGGATGTTAAGGGCAATCAGCTGTACAAAGCATATGGTGGATTTTATGCTGGACCTGCTCTAATGAACCCCATGCTGGGTAGAGAGGTAGGGGCGGGCTGCTGTGTATTTATTTGGTTATAAGGCATTTCTCAGCAGAATGGGTAGACGTTGTGGACTGTGGATGTTGGTGACAAGCTTGTTCTGAAGTCTGTCCTTGTTTTCTGAGCAGCATTTATCCTAAAGGGAAAGCCCAAACCGCTCTGTTGGCTGAACAATGTTTATTTTCATTAAAATTAATCTCCATACTAAATATTTGTTTGATGCATAAGAAAAGTATTTGTTTTGTTGAACTGTGGACTTAGAAAGCTCTGTGCCTGGGTTATATGAATAAGTGTTTGATTTTATTAAAGGGTTTTGTGAAGGTCTTACACCTCTAAGACATCAATGAGTTTGGAGATCCGAGTTATCTCTTGCGATGTGCTTGTTGTTCAGCCAGTACTTGCTTTAGGGACTACATCCTGTTGCATTCTGGTACTCATAGTCGTATATTTATAAAGGGCAGATCATATTAAAGTGCATTACATAGGAGATTTTGTATTTATAAACACCTAACTCTTTATTGATGGCTTATTGCTATTTACTTCCCGTTCCTTTCAAAATAATGATACAAATAATTGCTCATCATATAAATTAGATTGCTATTCAAAATTCTTTTATTTAGGAATCTCGACTCATCAATTTTGCAAAACTAATTTATGCCTTGAGCATCTAACCAGGAGACCATTAAGGGCAGTGCCCTGTTCTTTTTGAAAACCAGTTTCGAATCTTTGAAATCTGTCCATGCTCTTCGCTCCGTTTGTTAAGTGTGTCAAGATGAAGGATGAAATGTTTTTCTATCCGCATCCATCACCATGATCGGACGGTAATTCCAGGGTTCAGATCTGGGACCTCTCTTGTGAATGGGTACCACAAAGGAGGTCTCCCATGATACTAGATAACATCTGGTCATCACAACATTTCCAGAATAAATGGGCAAGTATGGAGGCCCAACTTCTCAGATCCAATTTAAGACTAAGTTTGTAAGCCTGTCGGGACCCCCTGCACTCAACCTACTCGTCTTTTTAATACACTCTAGGACATCATGATGTTCAATTTCCAATGACCATGTATTAGGTTTGGATTGAACTCCCCCAATGGATTTATTTAGAGTGTATTCCTATTCTACTCTAACATATCGAGAGAAAATGATTTACCATTCTTTCTCGGGAATTGGATTCATCTGTTGAAGAGCTTGAGGGTTCCTCACTGAATTAATGATAGACCAAAATGTTGCTGAATCTTTTGATTTAAGAATGTCCAGCATCAATTCACCCTCCCTCTGGTTTTGGAGAGCCCTATATTCCTAATCCAATTCTTATTTGATTGCTTCACTGATTTCAAGATTAACCTGTAGAGGAGTAATACATAACCTTTTTTTGATACCTCTAAATTGACTTTTCATTAGGACTTTCCTTTCCTTAACTTTAGGGGCAAACAAATATACACAATTCCTTTTTACTTTTGGCGCGAGTTATTCGGGGACGATAACTTAGGCCATCAATAATTCTTCCTAGGAAAGGATGAAATTCATCTACCGTGAAAGTATCTCTTTCCATTCTTCTGTAGTAGATTCAGAGATCTCGTAGAGTTGATTGTTCAATTTTCCCAAATTTAAGGTATTCCATTTCATCCCGTTAACAACCAAGTTAGTTGGACCCTTTGTGCCTCCATATTTCCTATTACAAATTCTGCTGACAGGATCTTGTGATCACTGGTCAAAGCTGACCCAACCTTAAAACGCTTACACTGAGAATAGAGAGTAGTGTTGGCATACATGTAATCCAGAAAGGCCTCCTTACCACCACTAGACCATGTAGGACAACATTTCATCCCTTGCAAAATTCCCATTAAGTCTAATCAGTCCAAGAGACCCCGAAGAGGCGGCTCATCGTTCTCCATCTCTGATTTTGCATAAGGCCCCCAGTGATATGGCCAGAACACAAAGCTCATCATCCATGACCTCCAAAAGAGGACAGGTTCAGTTGAAATCCCCCGCTATGAGGATTACTCCGCTATCGGATCCCTCTTTCCTACTTTTTTTTATTTTTTTTTTTTATTGCTTTTAATCAATAAGATTTTTACAATAGAAGACTTTTCATTTTCAGTGCGAAGCTGTAGTGTCATCGGTGATGATTAAAACGGGAGAAGTATTGTATTGTATTATGTTGAATTGTGTTGAGGCCGGAACTCATCGAAGGTCGTTGGACGGACCGCTCAACCTGAGGGCGGTCGGCTGAGAAGTTCAGTGTTTACATAGACCAACATTTTGTAGGTGGCCAGCCGCCACGAGGGTCTATCTCCGGCCATCAGTCTGGACCAACAAACGTCCTGGTCGCTTAAAGTGTGCTCCGAAAAGATCTTCGACAGGTAGACTGTTCGGATCCTGGCTGTGCGAGGACATGCTAAGAGCAAATGCCTAATCGATTCTATTGTTCCTGGCGTTTTGCAGAATCGGCACTCGTTCGATAGGGAAAGCCCTCTGATTGCTAAAATTTCGTTAGTTAACAGGAGGTTTAGCCGCGCTCTCATTATTAAATCGCGAGCGTGTCTAGAAGGGAACTTTTTGATGTACGGTTGTAAATCGTTGAATCTTCTGCTGTTTGGCGGGAGGTGCTGTGTCAGTTTGTTCTTTAGAGCTGCCTCGTTGGTATGGATCCAGTCGATTTCTTTCAGCTTGTTATGAATTTTTGTAGGGTTTCTGACAAGTGTCTCTTCGTCGCACTCTGTCATAGCCAGCAGAGCCTGGTTTATTTTTGTCCAACGGTTTAGCAATTTACTTTGGCCGTTTTCACATTCTTTCTTGATTAGATTGTAAATTGATGGGTCAGGCGAAATTCTGGTTTTGCGGTAAAGCATAAGCATGCTGGATTTCACTGTTCCCTCGAGTGATAGTAGGCTGAGTTCCTTCCTTATGACGGTCACCGAGGTGGAATTAGGGAGACCCAGTGTCCCTCTCCAAAACATCGCTTCCAGTCTCGGCCACACAACAGTGGGTAAATTCGGAAGGGCGTTGACGCCGTAGGTCAAGGTGGGAATAACCTTTTTCTTGTAGAAGTCTACAACAGGAATTAGGGAGAAGCGACCAAATTTTCTGTTAATTGCTTTGGCTTGTGCAATCAGCTTTTTCGTTGTTCTTTTGAGGTGGGCTTGCATTGCTAATTCATTTCTTGAGCCATCGAGTGTCACTCCAAGGTATCTAAATTCGGCGACTTTTTCGACCCGCTGCTTTCCCAAGAACAGAGCGGTTTTTTCCACCTTCTTTGGTTTTGTAGACAGGATCATAAATTTTGTCTTTTTTTCGTTTATCTCCAATTTGTTGTCAGCCAGGTATTCCGAGAGTTTCTTTAGTTGCCGCTGTAGGCCCACGATAGTGTGGTCTAGGAGGACCAGGTCGTCTGCGTATAGAATTCTATTCACGTGTGTATCGCCCAACTTTGGTGGGAAGCAGTGGACTTCTTCGAACGTTGTTTGCAGGTCCCCCAGGAAGGAGATAAATAGGGCCGGGGCCAAAGGGCACCCCTGTTTCACCCCTCTGGCGGTTGGAATCGCTGGGGACAGGAGGCCGTGTTGGTTTAATCTTACTCGCATGGTGGTGCCGGTGTACAGTGCTTTGATCGGCTCCAGGATCGGGGTAGGGCAGCCCCAGGTTTTGAGTTTCTGCCAGAGCCGCGGGCGCTCCACCTTGTCAAACGCCTGGGTGAGGTCGATGAAGATTAGGTAAAGTCGCGGTCCACCCTCCAACACTTTCCCTTTGAACACGCTGAGCATCAGTATGTTGGCTGCTGTGCCCAGTCCTTTTTTAAAACCTGTTTGTAGGTAGTCATGGCAACCCGCCGTTTTGGCCCAGTTGTTGAATTCTCTCAGAACGAGAGAACCAAACACTTTACCAATACAGTCGAGAAGGGCGATCGGCCTGTAGTTTTTTGGATCTTCTTTATCTCCCTTCTTGTAAATTGGAACGACTGTGGCCGTTTTCCATGATGGAGGAATAGATTGTAGTTGGGCACATCTTTGAAAGATTTTACTGAGAAGGGGGGCCCAATTTTCCTCGAAGGACTTCAGGTCAACGTTCGAGATGCCGTCAGGGCCTGGGGCTCGGGAGTTTTTCAGTCTCTTAATTTGTGTTGTGATGTCCTCGATGTCATCCACTCTGATCCATGGTAATGGTGTCTTTGCCAGCTTCTCTGTTTGCTCTTCTTCGGACTTCCTAAACAATGCGCTGAAGAATTCTACCCAGGTAGCTTCGCCGATGTTTGAAATAAAAGCAGTTTTTCCGTCAGAGTGTGTTGAATTCAGGAGGCTCCAGAACTCTCTGCTGTTGTTGGATACTATTGTTTTCAGAATAGCTTCTGAGTCCTGTTGATATAGGGTCAGGCGATAGTTTTTGAGCCAGTTTTTGTACTGTCGGCACCCCTCTGCTGCCTCGGTTATTGCTGCCGCAGTTCCTCTCACTTTAGCTTGTCGTTTTAGCCTTCTCATCTCCTTGCGTTTTAGCACCACGATGTTGTCAAATCTGTGGTGCGAGCAGTTGTGATTGGCTCTGTTGGTGGCCTTGACTTTGTATGCGACCAATAAAGGTAAGTAGTCGATCTGCTCGCTTGTCCCCCGTTCTGCCTGTGCCTGGTATTTGTGTCCTAGTTCTTTTATTGCTTTAGCCGATATTTTCACTCTTGTTCGCTGGTTATTCGTGGAGAGCTGTGGCAACGCGTAGTCTCTTTCCACCTGTGTTGTTGACCAAACTGTCACCAGCAAGTTGTGGTCACTAGCCGGCGCATTGATCACGTCAAAAGAACTTATCACTGCCAACAACGGCGTGGACACAAATATGTGGTCTATTGTGGCGTTCGCTTCTCGCCTTGCCCAAGTCGGCAGCCGTTTTGGGTCTGGAAAGGCTGCGTCCAGGTTATGGAGTTCATAAGAGTTCATCAAATTCGTCCACTGGACTCCTCTCTTCGCACCCGGGCTGTTCTTGTCCAAACGGGAAGTGAATTTGTCTGAGGACTGGCATGTGGCATTGATGTCTCCACAGATCACGAGGTTAGGGGTTAACTGGGCCGACAGTGCATCATCGATCGCTCTTTCCATTTGTTCCAGAAAGGATGTGTCACTGATTCCAGCTGGATTCCAATACGTATTTATGATGATCAGTGGCTCCCGTAGCTGGTTGGCTGGGTGTTCTTCACGATCAGTCTGAACTGCTTTGGTCATCAGAATGGAGGGACTGCTAAATAGCGTGGCGTCGAGTGAAAAGCCACAGCCTTGACGACATGCTGTCAATATTCCAGAGGATGGACGTCCCGTTTGTCCTTTTGTGGCCGGTGAGAGGATGATTTCATATCCCTCAAGTGTCGGGACCTCTGTGAGCCAGGTTTCCTGTAGACATAGAAAGTCATAATCTCGTAGTTCAATGACTCCTGGTCGCGTTAGATGCGAGTGTCCCCTGGTGTTCCATGAGCCTAGTCGGATGCAGGATCTCTCAGCTTTCTTGACGGTCGTGAAGGCTGAACCGGACTCATGGTACTTGGATTGCTATTTCCTTGGTGCACCAGTCGGTGCTTTGGATAACCACGACTCTGGACCCAGGACTAGGTTGAGTCTCGAGTTGTGCCTCAGCGAAGGTTGTATTTGGTCTGCCAAGATCGTTTTTGTAATCGTGAGGTCCATTTTTCTGTTATTTTGTTCTTGGCTTATTCTTGCCGGCGCTTTCCCGCCTCCCTGGTCCTTGTAGGCCTTCTCCTTAGTAGTTATTTGTGGCTTGTATCTATGATTTGATTTTTCCCCTCTTGTCTCGTGCCGATGGTTTTTTGTGTACTGACAATGTTTTGATGAGGGGCTTCTCGTTTCCAGAGCAGCTGAAAGATCGCGTTTTGGGCTTGGTCGGTTGAACCGTGTTGATCTAGTTGATTCTATGATGTCGTATCCAAGTTTCAGCAAAGCTTTCGTTTCGGCTATCAGGAGACGAAACACAGATTTGGAAGCCACGTAGAGATGTGAGATGGATTTGTGCTGGCTCTGGCTGGGGTCTACTATCAGCAGGTCTTTCGTGTTTATAGATCTCAGATTAGGCACGAAGCTCAGTAGTTCTAGCACCGCGCCTCTGTTTAGTACTACCTCGTCATCGTTTCCAGGGATCTGCTCCAGCTTCAGTATCCATTTCTTCCTTTCTGTGTTTTTTTCATCCTTGTGGTATTTTTCCGTCTTGGAGGTGAAGTGCGGCGCTTTCTGTTTCCAAGAATCTGTGCTAGGTCGGAGGCTTGTTTTGCTTGTGTAGTGCGGCTCTGCATAGGCAGAAGTATGACTTTGGGGCTTGGACACGTGTCGGTTTTCTTTCTCGTGTGGAGGGTTTGTAGACTCCTGGTTGCCCTTGCTCGCTGATCCCCTCGGGCTCTTTGCTCTCCACTGCGCCCTTTTATTCAATTTCTTACAGCGATCCTCGAGTGTTAGGAATTCTGAGCTAAATGCTTCATCCTCAAAGTTGAACCCTGTGCCCGTGTGTGTCTCCCTATGGATGTCTCTTGTTGCCATGAGCGGAGCACACTCGTTTTGTACTTGGGTTGGCTCTTCGTCCAGGTGTTGGCTCATGTTCATCATTGAGTCATCTTCAAGGAAGTCTTCAGCAGATTTGGGCGAGCTCACCGCTGTTCCGGGTTTAGGGCTCCCACTTGTGGTGGACGGTTGTTGGGCTGGGGTCTTCTGTCTCGTTTCGGCCCCCTGCTGTTTTTTATTTTGCTTAGTGGGAGGCCTGGCTTTCATCGCTGTTGTTGATGAGGGGGGTTCTTTCTCGATCAGGTAACTGAGCACAGTTGAGCCTTTTGCTTTTCCGGTTGACTGTTTAAAAAATTGAGTTTGCTTCTTATGGGGTTTGCTTGGGGCTTCTTGGGCTTGACTATTCTCTTTGGAGGTTTCACCGCCCCGCCCCTGCACCTGCTTGTCGAGGCCTGTCTGAGGTCTCTTTAAGTGTGGTTCTTTCTCTTGGTCCTGACCGATGTCACTGGTTAGATCTATAGTTATGTCTGTTTGCGTCGCGGTGGATACTGCATGCCTCTTTGAGACTGTTGTAGTTATGTTCTGCTCCGTTGTCAGGATTGGTATACTTGTCTCGGTAGGTGGATTGGGAGAGCCTTTATCTCTGGCCATGGTATAAGCCTCTAGAAATATCAGTTTGCTATACATCATGGCTTGTGTTGTGCTGAGATCTTTTAAGTTGTCACTCATGGCCTCGTAAAGCTTCATAAAGGGCGCCAAAGCAATTGTTGTTGATGACATAATTGCCAGAATGTCTGCTTTTTTCGAAGGGGTTTCAGCGCCTGTATGATTTGACGAAGTCGATGTTCTTGTTTTTGCAGGGGTTTCTAGCACTTTGTGCTGCTTTTTGTACCCTGGCCCGGACTCTGAGCAAGTAGAGTCCGTTGGCCTTCTTTGATTTTCGTTCACCGCAGAGGCTCTTGCCGATCCCGTGTACCTTGGGATGTTGCTAGTTGAGGGTCCTGTTATTGGACTATTCCATGTTTCCCTGCTCCCCTGATCAGTTATGTCGCCGCCCGGGTGCAATTGGGCCCCCTCAGATGGAGGGGCAGACGGCCACGGGCTCCTCGGGGTTAAGAGACCCTCCCCCTTACAAGGGCTTTTTTCACCAATGGATACTGTGGCTGTCCGTCTAAGTTCTGCTTGTTGGAGTGTGGGTTCACCTTTCTCTCGTTCTGCATCCGTGCTCACGTCTGTTGACTCTGATGCGGGATCGATTACGTGTGACCCGTAGATGTTAGGTGTGGGTTCCACCGCTTCCCCATCTTTATGTGTGTCTTCCACCACTGGGCTCGGGTACTCTCCATTTCGTGTCTCTTCGGAAGTCTCTTCAGGGTCTAATACGATCGCCTCTAAAGAGGAGACCTTTCCTAGGCCTTCCTCTTCGTTAGCTTGTGTCGCCCAGGCCCTTTCTTTTCTATGGTTGTCTTCCTGCGTTGTCTCGGGGCCGCCGGGCTGCCCTGTCCTTCCTGCAGTCCCTTCTGAGGGAGGGCTCATATATGCGACAGGCTGCGCCTTGGTGGGCAATCTTGATGTATCGTCTATTCTCCGGCATTTCGCCTGCGGCCAGCAATCCTGTAATGCTTGGAGGATTTCCGTGTCTGACAGTTCCACAGTGTTTCTACTTCTATGTGCTGAAGATGGCTTAAAGTAGTATTTTAGACTATGAGTTACTGGTGGTTTTCTTGTAGTTTTAATCTCTGGTGTCATTTGTGGAGATTGATCCCCCTCCGCTGCCTCTTGATTTTTATATGGCTTTGCTCGAGGCCGTCTGCGGTGACCTGTGCCTTCCTTCGTCCTTATTTTGGAGGCCCAAGAGCGTGCATTCTCATTTCTTTTTCTCTTGGCTTTGACTCTGGATGGATTAGATGTGCCCAATCTCAGTTCTGTGGAATCAGCTGTCCCCTCTCCTCCTTCCTGGGAGCCAGGCAGAAAGTCACTGTTAGTCCCTTGGGCAGGGGCGTGCACCATCGCCAGCACCGACAGTGCTGGCCGCCTGCTCTCTTCGCTGCCTGCCGCTGGCGCTCCCTGCGTGTCGCTCGGGCGCTCCTCAGCGGCCGGCAAGCCGACCGCTTTGAAGTCTCTCCCCTCTCCTTCTCCCTCTCCCACCCTCACCCTTGTTCGAACTTCAAGCCCAGGCCCGACGCCGTCTTCGGCTGGCGTGCTCGGCCCTCCTGGCAGATCTTCCTCACATTCCCGGCCCTCTGCTGGGCTACCGACAGTTTCTTCGTCCGTGCTCGGTCTCTCTGACGGCCAGGCGTCTGCTTCCCCACTCCCCGCTAGCTCCTCCCCGGGCGACCTCCGCGCTGCCACGGCCTCCACGAGGATCCGGGTCGGCGACTTAGGACCCCGAGCGGTGATATGCGGGCAGGTGGTCGTAAGGCAGGTTGGTGGCTGCGAGTTCAGGCTGCTTAGTGGAATGTTAACTGCTACACCCAAAACTGGCTCATGGCTGGTACTGGCGGCTGGGGCAGTTTTGGGAGTTTTTGGTTTGGGACACAGAGTGATTTCCTCCCCACTCGGTGGCCCTACGCCTCGCTCCTCGGCCCCTCCATGTATAACTAAGGGGCTAGGAGTAACTTTGCTGTCTGTGTAGGGGATTCCTTTACGCTCACCTTTTTTTGCTGTAGCAGCTTTGAGGGCGAACGGCTGTCCAGTTGTGGCACTCTCTGTGCCCGCTCGTGATCTCAGACTTTTCAGCCGGCCGCCGCAGTCCTCACCTTCTTCTTCCTGGCTGTGGCGTGGTGGCGACGATGTTTCGCTCCTGGCGAGCCTGGCCGCCCTGGCAGCCATGACTGCAGGACTGCACCTACTCGTCACCTACTCCGCTCCGCTCCACTCCGCTGGGAAGTGGGGTTTTGATTGTTCACTTTGCACCACTTTGCTCCACCCACTGAAGAGACTGTAGAAAGACTGCTCCAGAGTAGACTGCAGGACTGCACCTACTCGTCACCTACTCCGCTCCGCCTACTTATTAAAAACATAGGTAAAACCTCAAGAAACCTGTTCAGTGGTCAAACACCCCCGTGCCAGTATATATTGAATACCAGGACAGAAGAAAATTGGAATCTATCAGCAATTTAAATTCTGAGGCTATTGCCGCGGTCTGTATTTCATAATTAGTACACCATATTATCTCTGTAGATAATTTAATTGCAATGAAAAGCCCCACAAAATGCCTGCCCCTGGGGTTCTTATTTGCCGATTGATAATCAATTTTGAAGTAATCTAAGGCAGGTACATTTGTTAACCAGGTTTCTTGTAACAAGAGTAAATCAAAACTCTAAGTTCTCCACCAATTTTGGATTTGAAACAATTGGGCCAATTGAGCCAATGACGGAATACATCAGGAAACACAACGGCCACCGCGGAATCCGCTTAACTGGTCCCTCCTCCCCCAAGATCAGTTCTCTTTACGCAGATAACATCATGCTCTATGTCAGAGACCCCTTAGTCAACCTGAGGCCGATCATCCGAGACATCACGCACACCGGCGAAGTCTCTGACTTCACAATTAATGTTTCCAAATCTGAGATATTCCCCCTCACTAACAACACCCTCAGCTGCTGGGAAGTATCATCTCTCCGATGGTCACTCAACCAAATTAAATACTTGGGGGTGGTTGTGTCGAGATTTTGAGATCCTCTACTGCAAGACAACTATACCACACTTAGAACATATACCGAAACCAAAATTAGTAAATGGAAAGCCCTCCCATTGTCCCTGGCCGCCAAACTATCACTGAACAAGATGACATTACTCCCCAAGATGCTACACATAATCGAAATGGATATAGGACAAAATGAGGGCATAAAGTCAGACCCCCAAAATTCCAACCCCCATTTTTCCGCAGACATATATGTGGAGGAGAGGGGGTAAAGTTAATAAAAATGTATAGGGGTAAGGTGGGGGAGCCGTAGGGGGTCTCCTCTACATATATATTTGCGGGGAAAAAAAGAAAAAAAAAGAAATAATGTCAACTTTTGCATTCAGTCATTTCACGCAGATCCATTCCAAATGTCCCTGTATGGCCAGGGAAGTCCTACTTCGCCCAAATACACGGTTTACTTGTGCAATTCCTATGCCACTCCGGTGCAGTCTGCAAAAAGTGGGTAGAGATGACGTACTCATATGAGAAAGGGGGATTCACCACTCCAAAAAGCTGTACTGGACAGCGGCCAAGGCACAGTTTGACACATTCTGGTACCCTATGAACTCGCCCCCACCTCACGTTAAGCTGGAGACAGGAGCTGATGCAGAATCGGACCTAAAAACAGTAATACTAGACGAACGCTACCGAGACGATTGCCCATTCGACCCGGTCAGTTCCGCACTGCGCACGATATTCACCCTCACGGGAACAGGCAAATCATACTACCGTTGGCGCCCGCTGTGGAACTTCCCAGAGCTTCAACCGACATGGGACAGAGCGATCCAGACAAAATGGGAAAACCTGGGTTACAGGGCTCTAATCTTCCCGCAGAGTAATTTTTTAATCCTTCTACTTGGCGTATGTCTATCCTACATCGCTAATTCTGGGGACTGCAGACACAAACTGTCCGCATTGTATAAGATGTTATTAGATACCACTTCACCTCCCACCTTGTGTGTACAACAGGGATGATCCCGAGAAATGGGCTTTGACCTTCCGGATGAGCAATGGACCCGAATGTGTGCACACACCAAGAAAGTTTGTATAAAAACTTTAGGTTTACATTTATACAATTTAAGCTCCTCAATGGACTCTACTACACACCAGCCAAACGGTCTAAAATGGCCCACTCGCAACCACACTGCTGCCCCAGATGCCGGCATATTCCAGCCGACCACTTGCACATGTTTGGGTCATGCCCACAGCTGGAGTCTACTGGGAGCAGGTAATAGACACGATAGTGGAAGTAATAGACATCCCGTTGGAACAAAACCCCTAGGTCCACTTTTCGGTATATGGCTGACTATCCACAGTAAAGGTCACCGTGCATTCATGAATACTGCGTGCTTGATAGCCAAGAGAGCTGTCCTTTTAAAATGGAAGGACAAACACCCCCCCACCCACCCCAGCATGAAAGAATGGCTTGTAGTGTTGACCTGGGTACAGGAATGCAAATACCTATATATCTCTACTCTTCCCACACGCTCCAGACCCTGCGATACCTGGGCAGGCTTCCAATCGTATCTGTGTGATAAAGTGCAAACTTAATGTGAACTGAGATGTAAACTATTTGTCAGTTGCAATCTATAATCACTGCATGCATGATGTACCTATAAAGATTACTTACTGCTTTCATCGTGTATACCAAGAAATGTTATGTGGGACCAAGCTCCTAATGTCCCCGTTTTACCTCTTTGCCAGAATGAAATAAAGGTTATAAAAAACTAATTAAAAAAAAATTAAAAGAGAACATGCTATCTAAAAGTTATCTAAACAGAATAAAATGTGTACATTGGGAGTTCAGGAATTGAATAGGACATCCTCTAATTGTCATAATTCTGTTTTAGGTAGAGATCCTAACCCCAATGTTAAATCACAAACCTTTTACATAACATCCCTTAACTCTGACAACTCTCAGTTCACAAAGCAATCAATCAAAATGAACTAAATGACAAAGGACCAAAACCACTAAGGACTTCAGGATCCATAATGCCTGTGATATTGGGACAAGGAAGAGGTACTCAAGAGTTAGTAAGGCTCAGAGATGCTATTGAACAGAAGGTTTATTCTAGTTGTTGTAAAGCAAGGCACCTTAGTGGGATACTTAAACCCAAGAATGAGCTACAGCTGGAGAGAAACGTGGAACGAGTAGTAGAGGTAGAAGCAGTCCGGAGTTCTGGGATAGCTGCAGAAGGAAGAGGGCCAGCTGAATCCAAAGCGGGAAGAGAAGGCGTGCAGTAATGCAGAGTGCGCGCAGCAGGAAGTGGCATTGTGGACGGCAATGGGAAGAGAAGCCCAGCCGTATGGGAGATGAGCTCCCAACCTGACATGAGCTACTTTGGTGTGATGGGGGACGCGGAGGCCAAACCAAGCTGGCAGAGCTCCGGAGAACAGCCGTGCAGATCTGTGAAGTTACGTCGGAGTTGACAACTGAGCGGGCAGAACGCAGAAGGTCCACTGCAGCAGCAGAAAGTGAAGCAGAAACGCCAAAGTAGACCGGTGAGATTGCCTTAAGTTAAAGGTGACCCTGGGGCACTCAGAGCAAAACATTTGGCAGTAACCAATAATTTGTAATAACGAACAAATAAAGTAAAGAGGCGACAAGGACGCAATTCCCCTTTTATGGGATACCAACTTCGGGAAACCTGTAACCCGCCTTGCCAACAGCCAAGAGGCTGTAAAGAAGCAGTACAAAAATGACAAGGGCGCAATTCCCCTTCTATACGATACCAACTTGTAACTTGGAAACTTGTAACCCACATTGCCAAGAGTCAATAGACAGCGGCTGCCATAGTTCAGGCCTCCTCACATTAGATACTGGTGTGGAGAACCTTGGAACAAATACTGCCACTAAGACCAATTGTAGATGTAGGAGTTTTCATCCTAGCAGGTGAGTAAACCAGGAAATAAGTTGTTTCGAAGAAGTGTGGTTTTGGCAAAAAGGTGTGGTGGAAAGAACTTGTTAACACTTATTATCATTTTGACAAACAGTTGCACCAGAGTTGTTCACTAGCGACATTGCCGCCCATCTGCCACGCACCATCCAACAGCCGTCAACAGCAATCAGCGTGCACTCCGCGGCGCTCTGCACCACCACAAAGTATTTAGAAAGGCTGATATTGCAAAGTTTAGGGTCCATGAGGAAACAAAGCAATCTTCTCCCAGGTCCGAACAGTAACAGTCTGGCCAGCCTTCAACAGCACTCAACATGCACTCTGCTGCACTCCGTGCTGCCACAAATTATTTAGAGAGGCTGGTGTTGCAAAGCTCAGGGTCCGTGGGAAGATAGGCATTTAACTTTTTTATGTAGCGCTTCATGTATGGTTAGGCCATGTGATTATTATACCTCAGTCTGAAGGATGTTAGCCAGTAAGATAGCAATGGCGAACGCTCAGCCGGTTAAGCGCTCGCTGTTGCTATCTGTGCATGTTTTACAGTTTGTAGGTTTAAATCGCGGCAAGGCCAACTCAGCCTTTCATCCTTCCGAAGTCGATAAATTAGTAGCAACTTCGGTTGGGTGATAACTGTATGTAATTATGTTCTGTATTTATATTTATTTATTTGTATTGCGCACCTAGCCCTCGGGCATCTGGGTGCATTGTAACCTTGCACTAACGTAACCAAAACAAAGACAAGAGCAAAAAGCAGTAAATTATATGAACAGAATACAGTTATATACAGACAATTAATTACATGTACAAAGTACAGTTATATACAGAAGAGGCACTGTTTTTGGTTTTAGTTTTAAATGATGTGAATGAAGGTTCAGATCTTAGGTTAGTAGGTTTGGAGTTCCACAGTTTGGAAGCGAGGACAGGGAAGCTGCTGCCACCGGATTTTTGGCGGTTGTATCTCGGGATTAGGAGAGTGTTCAATTGGGCTGATCTGGTAGGTCGATTGGATTGTCTTTTTGTGAATTTGCACACCAGGTAATCAGGTGCTGAATTGGTTAAGCATTTGTGTGTGAGGGTCAAGGTTTTAAGCTAAATTCTATTTGTGATTGATAGCCAGCGGGAGTTACGTCTGGCTTCAGAGATATGGTGAAATCTGGGTATGTTGGAGGCCGCTCAAAGGGTGTTATTTTGAAGGACCTGGAGCTTGTTTAGGTTGTGGTTGCTGGTCCCTAGTTAGAACGCATTACAGTAATCCTGTTTGGATAATATAAGCGCTCTGGCAAGAGTAAAGGTCTGCATGAGCTTATTAGTTTACAAGTGTACGCTGTAGCAGAGGCTGTAGCATTCCCTTGTTTCGTCAGGGTTAGTGTGGAGTCAAGATAGACGCCAAGTGTTTTAACGTTTTTGGAGACTGATGATTATGCCGTCTATGGTGAATGAGTTAAAGGATGTGTTCAATTTGTTTACTGAGATCCATGCAATACCTTTTCTATATTAGGAGTTGAGTGTGCCCTAACCAGGGCTATACTAGACCTGTTGCATATGAGAGGAGCTTCTACTGCGCAGATACATTCCTGATTGGTTCTTTTTGTGGGAATCCTCTACCCTTGGTTTACACCTTACACCAATTTGTGGGAATCTTCTGCCCTTGCTTTACACCTTACACCTATTTCCACCTGTTCGGCATGATACAAGCTTGCATTGGGGTTGCCCTGATTCGCCTTTTCTGTTTGTGTAGGGGAAGCCTGCATGGTCTTCACTCAAGCTGTCCTGCTCTGTTTGAGAAAAGAGTTAAAAAGATGAATACTGTTGTTGTACCCTTTCTTTATAAGCAAGGGAAACTCAGTGTTAGTGCTCACCTGTTCCATTTGTGAGAGGGTGTTTGTGCTACTGCACCTTGCACTTTATCTGTTCATTGTGAGAAACCTGCTTTTCTGTCATGATGCAGAAAGCTACCGCATGGTGACGATTTTACACACGTCGGCTGGCTGTCACATAAAAGAAGAAAACTAATTTTTACTCTTTTGAAATCAAATTTACTATCAAAGTTTAAAAATAGGGAGTAAAATACTCCCACCTCAAAATCCTATCTGGAGCACTGGAAACGAGGCAATCTTCTCACAGGTCCGAGCAGTAAAGGTCTGACCAGCCGTCAACAGTGTGCACTCTGCGGTGCTCTGCACCGCCACAAAGTATTTAGAGAAGCTGGTATTGCAAAGTTCAGGGTCCGTGGGGAAACAAGGCAATCTTTTCCAGGTCCGAGCTAAAGGTCTGACTAGCCGTGAACAGCACTTGGTGTGCACTCCACCATTGTGCATTCAAGGCCACCATCCTCCTAACAATCTTACAAAGGGCATTGTTTTAGATGGGGTCCAACGCAGTGAAGTTAATCTATTATAGGAGCCTTGAGGTTAAATACAGTTTAATGTTATGAATATGTTCAACAAAGTAGGAGAACAGATAGTCAGCCATGGTTTGGGCAGGAAACCGACTAGGAGTGATATAATGTGGACATGGTCAGTTTGGTGTAGATGTGAACATTCTAACATTGTCACAAAACATTCTCTCAATCAAGTCAAGAAAACTCTGCACGGAATCTATCTGAAACTATAAAGAAGGGGTTGCTGCGCTGTTGGGTTATGAATTAACAACTTCATAGGAGAAGCCATCTGTGACCGAGTGTGCAACAAATCAGAGGGTCTGCAGCTTGTATAAAACAGTAAAGAAAATCAAAAGAGACAGTACAACCTAACGTTAAGTGTCAACCGTGTAATGCTTCAGTAAAAAGTGTAATTGTAATCTAGCAATAGAGAGTTTGCCATGACAAATGTATCATATTACATGTCATAACAAATTGGTGGTGTGATGAATCCGATAGGGTCATCACTCCTTTCCCGGCAGTGACCTCTCCCCATGTGGCAGTTACCAGATGCTGACCCTGGGGCGGCTACATGACGGAGGATCGCAGGGGGCTGGGGGGATGGGACAGCCTCTGTGAGAATATCATGGCACCATCAAACGAGGCATTCTCTTTTGAGAATACCCCATCCATGCCCAATGCCTTAATGACATATTGTTATTCCTCCCCTCATCCACCTAGGAAGGGTACTGAAGATCTTTTCACAAGTTCTGTATGCAAGTCATCAAAATCTGACTTGCCTATTAAGGCTCACAAAAACACCTTGTCAGTCTAGGTACAAGTCATCCAGAACTGACTTGCCCTTAAGGATCACCGAGAACACTTACCCAGACTTCACATGCCAAGAATGGACTTCCATTCCCATAACTAAAAGAATATTGTGTCGCGGACGTTGAGCCAAGTAATGCAGATAAAAGGCGGCCATCGAGGACAAGCTGCACTCTAGTTGCTGCAAGCGCATACTTGCAGCCAGGAAATGTAAAACAGGCAAAGCAGCTGCCTGAAGCGGGCTGCTGGGGGGAGGAAGCTGCTCCTCTCGGTATGGACCGAGAGACCGTGGGGCTGGAGAGAGTTTGGTGGAGCCGACCAGTTCCAGGTCAAGGAAAAGGGAAGCTGGCCACAAAGAACAAACTGCAGAAACGCCAGAAGCCAACAGAGGGCTCCTGGGCATTAGCAGGTGTAGAGAGGCAGCCTTTGCCTTAAAGAAGCCCGGAATGACAGAAAAGAGCCCAGCAGGAACTGCGAGAGGCAGAAAAGCCTAGGAACAGAGACGGCATGAAGGAAGGACATACCAAACGACCGCCACCGGCATGCTGCAGGACAAACAGTGTATGACAACAAGAGCCAGTGAGTCCACCTAAAGGAAGCAGGGACACAAGGGCGTATTGGAAGCCATGCCAAACCTCTAATAATTGTTAATGAAGCACATGAAAGAGAAAGAGCATGTAAATATTTCTTTAAAAAGGGAGAACGGAACAAAAGCAAGAGACCTTCAAGTTTGTGAGTGTATGCAATACACATATAAGGGAAGCTGCGACAGATAACATACCAGGCAAATTAAAGGTGCAAGGAAAGAAAGGCCTGGCACGAGAGTATACCAGGAAGTTGCAATTGTGGTTATAGAAGAAACCACTGGTAGAAAGCACATCAGGCAAGGACTAGCTGAACAGTGTATAGGAAACATCACCTAAAGAGATCCTGAGAAAAATAGATCAGGACTAGCAAAAGGCTGTGCTGATCAAGGGAAGAGGAGTGAACACCTTCCAGGAAAGTACACCAAGTATCCTAACAAGATACAGACAGCGAGCCATGTTGTTTTGTGTACCAGTTGTGTTGTTGATCAAGAGAAACTCAAGGTACGGATATTCTTGAATATACAACAGAGTGAAGAGAAATCCAGGGGAAGGGAACCACCCTCTGGAACAATGAACTCTATCTTTCTGGAACATTTGTGTTGGAGTTACACATTTTCCGTTTTGAAAATGTATAAACCACTCAAGGCCAAATACTTTACCCTTTTCACCTTATAGTTGATGTGAGGGTCAGAATAGTACTTTGAACACAGAACGGTTTTGATTTGGACATTCCGACATAGACAGACCCGTAGTTTTGGTTTTAAGTAGGAAAACTCCTCTTAGAGCAAGGACGGAGAAGCATTTCCTCACCTCATTTTATGGCAAATTGACTCCCTTGTGTCTGAGTCTCATTCGTGGCTCCTCAGAGTGGCTTTAATACTTACATAAAAATCACTATAGTTGAAGTTAACTAGAGGCTAAAATGGAAGTTTCATTGCTGTCTAATCCTTCTTCATGGCTCCACAACAGCCATTATATAAAAACAGTATTCACACAATGGGATGGTTTCAAACTCTATCCAGACCATGCCAGAACTCATTGCATGCCTTATTTAGGCTGTATGTTTCAATGCTAAATTAGATGGCACACTTGATAGATGCTCAAGCAGGATGAAGCATGTTTATAGCAACAATTGCTTAGATTTTAAAAAGCCAGATGCTGTGACAGAAGGCCATTTGATGAGGTCCGGATAGCCCAAGTTTTTTGTTAGCTTTTGTACCTTTGCAAAGACCATCTCCTGACATCTCCAGAACCAGCCATGCAGTAGCAACAGGGCAGGGTGAAAGGTTACAGGTGTACTCCTGACAGGCACAGATGGCTTTTTAAATCATCTGCCACATTGAAACAAAACATTTCCTAGTTAGCTTGGTGGGGCATTAAACTGTAAAAAATAAGCCATCTCTGGTGAGGATACTTTAATGTTTGTGCACGGACACTTTATGAATGATACATATTATTTCTGTTTTAAAAGAATACATCTATTTTTTGTAATGCCAATACGGATTGCAGTGTGCTTTTTATATGTCTTGTGTGTTCAAAATTGGTTGGTAAGCAGGGATGACCAGTCGTGTACCCACCAAACCCTGTGGTCTCTGTAGTGTGGGTGCTACTAGCGTCACACAATTATACAGCCATAGCATTAGATGATCTATTAGTGTCAGCTTTGTAAGCAGTGATCAGCTGGGACAGGGTGGATGTGTAAAGGCTGCCTGGACTGGGTGTCTCCACAACAGCCATGTGGGACAATGGTCAGGAAGCTGCCGGTTGATCATCCTGTCATCATTGGCCAGGAGCTATGCCTTTTCTCCGTCCCCTCTTGCCATTATTTTTGGCACAAGCGCGAGTCAGGCTCTAGTGCGATTTATATTTATGGCCGTTGAACAATGCACTGGTTAGTGCTGCGGCCACGTTATAGACATTTATTCTTGCATGGCCATCACAGTGGCTTCAATGCAGCTGTGTGAGTTAGTGGTATCAGTGATCAGAGACCACTTTCGTTTCTGCCCACTCCTTCCAGGTTTTCTTCCATTCAGCCCAGAGGTCATGTTAGCGACGCTCGCACATGCCCGTCTGCCTCCTTTGGCTGTATTTACGCTTGCCAGACACTGCAGTCTTTTCATTTCACCTTCTGAACCACGAATCGAGGGTTTATTTCCAGCCATGTAGCCGTAGTGCACGAGTAAGTTGTTCCCTCATACACTTTTTATACTTTTGAGACATTTCCATCGGTGTAACATTGCGTTATGCATTTATATCTTGGGCTCCTTGTCAGCAGAACCGCCTCGCGATTCACGAGATTTCACTGCGTTCCTGGCTTAGGCACCCTTTCAAGTGCTAATTTTTTATCTGCATGACTCCAAACTATTTTAGCAGCACCATTATTCCATCTGGGCTGCTTCTAGTCATAATTTATTCCATCCGTGTCTATTCACTGATTTTTTGACCCTCTCATTATGTTTGTATCGCAAGATTATCGTTGCATTTCTGCAGCATGGCCGCAAGTCACGTTTAAAATCAATTTCGGAGCCTGGCCACCAGGGGGAGCACACGGATGACCTGGAACTCCATGTGAGCTCCCCCGTCAAGGGTCCGAGAAGTGAATTGAGCCCCCACTTCTAGACTCCCCCCCCCCACATTAACAATATTTGGTGCTGAGCTGTACGAAGGTGCCACCCCCTGTAGGCGAAAACCTGGAGCAAAACAGCGAAGTTTTTAGGCAGAAATGCCAGAGTGAAAGTAGCAGACGGCTGCGCCACAACAAGAGCCGAGTGAAACCAGTCTTGGTGCGCGCGACTCCAAGGGGAATCCAGCGGGGCCCGCGAAGGCAGAAAGACTCTGCGCCGCACGAAGAGAACCCAAGACCTGCCAATCGATCTCGACCCAGGACGGCGGAGATCACGGTGCGCTGATCTGCCGCTCCCCTGCATGAATATCATTGAGTCTGCAAGGAATGAGGCGACTCACTCACCCGGCATTACGCTACCGCACTGGTGCGTATAAGGTGAGCCCTGCGGCCCACCCCTCCCGAGAACTGTCTTGCCCACCTCCCCTCGAGGGGCTATCCCAGATGTTCCCTAGCTGGAGCCAGCCGACCGAATGCGCAAGTTGAGCGGCGTTCTATCCCGCCGCCTGTATTGAGGTGTCTACGGGCTCTCAGAGTCTACGGTGCAAGTGCATACGGGGGAGGACCTAGAACGCACAAGCGACCGTTGCATAGTCGTGCTGAATGACATTAGGAGACGCATCGTGCCCCGGCGGACCTGTGGATTTCAGCACAGGGTCCTCTGGGCTGTTTCAGAAGCCCCCGAGACGGTGCATCTGTGGAGGACAAGGCGTGCTTATGCCCTGCTGCGTGGTGGACGCTGAGACGCATCCGGAAGACACTGGTCAAAAATCCAATCTCCCTCCTGTGCTACCGTCTCCTGATCGGTGAAGGACACAATGCACCCCATAAGAAACGTGCCTATCCCAGTTTTGTAGATCCCGATACTACGCAATAAATCAAAGGTCATTGTGAAATTTTGAAGTGCTTGGAACGCGCTTCGGTACGTTTAATCCCCACAGCGGATTCCATTGGAGCCAATGGAAGTCTGCCCTTGCAGTTAGACAGTTTGCACGCTGAGGTCTCCCAAGTTCCAGCTGAGAGTAAATCCAACAACGGCTGCCTTCCACGTGAATCCTACAAACTTTGGACTGTTCTTCTCCCTCTGACCTATTCTGAAGTGCATCTGCTTACTTGTGAGGTGAGGGGACTCTGAAGCATTGAATCTGGTTCTCCCCCAATGCTACCTGTTTGTTGGACAACTGAAGGATCCAAACAGTGGGATTCTTTGTTAAAGACAATCCATTGCACCTGGAATCTGGGGACATGAGTCATTTATTTTGAATATGAATCTGCACCACTCGAACCAACACTAAGAAATAAAGTGAAATGTGGGCATAGAGCGCGTCGGATTACGAATGATACAGAGTGCTATTGACTCCTGGAACCATTCTGAAACCATCGGGGATCTCATTTTTCAGGTCCACATAGCACAGCAACGGCAATACAAAAATCCTGCCCTGTAGGTCATTGTGTCGGCACAAGAATCCATACTGGATGCCACAGCCAGGGAACTGAACCCCCAGCGGGCCAACCCCACCCCAACTCTGGAATTGTCCCTGAGAGATAACTGCCATGGGTGACGCGAACGGTCCGATTATACCAGCACATGTGACCTGCACTGGACGCACACCGACTCCCCCCTCAGCAAACCTAATGTGCCCAATACCTTGTTACATCCGCACTCGGCACCCACGCAGGAATAACGCGTGCTCACCTCCCTTCTGAAGGGTTGGGCCCCCGGAAACGGGGCGTGTGACCTCCTTCAACCTTCAGACTGCATTGAGACCCATCTGCTCTTCCCCAGCCACTGCATAATCCACCAAATGAAGTGAGACTGAAACCACCTCGATTTATATGGACATCAAATTGAGATTAGCAGAGTTCGCCTACTCTCCACTCCCTCCGAGCATAGGCATTTCGATCATGGTGGCATCCAGGACAGAAGCGGCAGCAACGAAGGGAGACATTGCTGCTCTCCTGAGCAAAATAAAGAACATGGGGGCCAATATAGGTGGGGAAATAGACAAGATCACCCAACAAAGACAAGATTGAGGAGAGACTGGAGGGCATATAGAGAACAATCAAGCCTCTGTAGATACCCTCGAAACTCAGATGGACCTTCGAATAAGAGCGATGGAGCAATGCAAGGAAGAGTTTCGACTCAAAATGGACGATTTGGAAAATCGAGAGAAGAGAAATAACCTCTGCTTTTTTGGCATCCCTGAACACGAGGGTGAGACGAAAGGAGACCTCAGGAGGACGATTCATAACATAATCAAATTACTGGTCGCGTATGAGGAAATCGACAAACCCAAAAACGGAGAGGATACACAGAGCTGGCCGCCCAGCAGGCGGACAGAGATCGGTTTTGCCCCGCTTCCATAGATATCAGGATAAGGCAAGGATTCATGAGAAGGCCAGGATCGTAGGATCGATCACCCTCGGAGGAGCACAGATTACTATCTTTCAGGACTTATCCCTGACCTTGGGCTTGAGGCGAATGTGTGATCCCCTTACGAGATGGCTCAAGGAACGCGAGACTCGATACGGATGGGTTATCCCTTCTCCCTCTCTTTTTAACACGAAGGCAAGAAAATACATCCAAGATCTGAAAGGGAGATCTGCGACTGCACCTCCGAACTATTAGAGGCGCGTGCATAAGGTGTAGATCGGGAGGAAGCCGGACAGAGCGGGAGACAATGGGAACTACAAAGGCCAAGAAGAAAACAGGTCAAGGGATCGAGGAAATTCAGGAAAGGCAACGTCACACCCGAAGGAGATAAATGAGTTGATCTCTTTAGAGTTGTCGCTGAGTTCTATGGCAGACTGCTCAACAGACCCTTTGTAAACCGAACCACGTCAGATCCACAATCCGGGGAAGCTTTTACTACCTAAACGCTCCTCCCTGAGGGGAGAGCGTGCGTGCTATGGAGGACGAAACGTGGGGTAACACGAAAGGTTTTGAAATTAAGTCGAAATATCCCCACATTGGTGACATCAGAAGGGGAGGTGAGACCACGGATGAATGGATCAATCATTTGTGACCCGGACCCTACCCGATCAGGGTATGTGGACAGACTCCCTTCACTGAAGAAAGATGGACGCGTTCTTTAAGTGAGACACGAGTTTTCAAAGTTTTTTTTAAAGAGTTTACGTTTAGATTTGGAATAGGGGGTGGAGGTGGGCTGGGGGCTCAAACGTTATTGAGATTGATTTGTGAGAAGGGACCATGAAGCAACAGTCTCCACTGGTAGTCCGATACCAGATTAGTGTTCTTAACTGACCCTGGTCGGAAGCCATCAACTGGAAATGGGAGAGGGAAGTGGGTGGGGGGAGGGGAGGAAGGGGAGGAGGGTAGGTCTGGAACAAAATCCTTGTTGAGACAAGAATCGGTGCATATATGTTTGAACAAAAGCGCCCTAGGCTGCCAACCTCCACTGAGATACCATTTGATGTACAAGAGTATATGAATGGCGGTTAATATGGACCAACGGGTAGGAAACCTCCTGAGGGTTGGTACATTGAATGTCAAAGGTCTTAATCCCCCAACCAAGAAATCTTTAGTATACCGTGATTTCCGCAGGGCTAAATTAGATGTCCTCTTCTTACAAGAAACAAAATATGCCAGAGGGGCGGAACGGAGACTCCTGGGAGTACGAACGGGATCTAAATTTTGGGGCGCCGGACCGCTAAGAAAAGGTGGAGTGGGAATACTCGTCAGGAAAGGGCTTGGCTTTACGGCCACCAAGACATGGGCAGACATGGAGGGGCGTGCTTTGTTAGTTAATTTCCCCAGCTTTTTCATTCAAAGTCTGTCAAATATCTCTAAAAATGTGTTTGTGGAGTTCCGCGTGACAGGATACCTCTTTGTACTTTGATCATCCTGGAGAGCCATATTCACACCATAGTGCTGATCACTGGAGTCCTTTAGAAGTCAGCAGACATGGGAAGTGGGTGGAGTAAGAGTAGCCAGAGGAGAGAGGTTGCATCCTCTGGGTTTCTGTTAGGACTCTACAACTTCCTCCAGTCTAGTAAGGGAAACCTAGTTGGAGATAAAAGAGTGATAAATGAAGTATTGGCTAAGTATTACCAGGGTTTATATACAGTGCAATCCAAGGCCGCCCTTGGGGGGGTATAGAAACCTTTCTGTATCAAGTAGCATTGGGATGGCTAGATATTGAGCAGGGCTTACTCCTTTATGACCCAATAAGCGCTGAAGAAATAAATAGGTCATTAAAATGCTTCCAATAACAAGGCCCCGGTTGTGAAGGACCAACAGTAGACCTCTATATGGAGTTTGCCGCGTATATTTGTATGAATACTTACTAAGTAAAGGCCAGCTGCTGGAATTCTCTCGCACAGCAGTCATCACAGTGCTGCTGAAATCCAATAAAGTTCTGTCAAACTGTTCCTCCTACAGACCACTCATTAAAATATATATTTTTAAAAAGGTAATTAAATATTTGCCAAAGTGCTGGCAAACCGGTTGCTATCTATGATGGCCCCTCTGATCCTGAACGTTCGAGAAGGGTTCACACCGGCCCCCTCTTGCATAATATCCAGAGGAGACTGTTTGTAATGCTCCCGACTATAAACCCACAAATCCCCACAGTGGTGGCATCTCTCGGCGCAGAGAAGGCGTTTAACTCCGTCAAATGGCCTTTCCTCTGCGAAGAGTTGTGAAGGTTGGGCCAGGACCCAATTCATAGCGTGGCTGTGACTTCTGTGCAGTTTACCAAAAGCCACAGTCCTAACCAACAACACACTGAACGGATATCCCCCACATGCAGGACTAGGTCCCCCACATGCAGGACTAGGCAGGGGTGCCCGTTGTCACCCATACTATCCATCCTTGCGACTGAGCCATTGGCTTGTTTCATAAGGCAACAGCAGAATAATAGGGGGATAAAATGGTATACTTCAAATGACATATTGCTATATGCGGACAATATGTTACTGTATATAACATTCCGACAGTGAAACCTCAACCCAGTAACAGAAGATATACTATCTTTCCCAGACCTATCTGGCTTAGAAATGAAATGGGACAAATATGAGCATCTGCCGCTAACCCCCTGCACCAGTAAGAAAAATATTCAGTTGGATCTTAGAGGGGCGGAAATATTATAAAATACTTAGGGATAGTGGCGTCCACGAACGTCACTGCACTGTTTCTTTAAAATTAGGTCAAAACTATTGAAGTCTTAGAAACCAAAGTGGGCAGGTGGGTAAAATTATCGCTCTCCCAGGCAGCAAGGATATCACTGGCTAAAATAGTAATTGCCCCGAAATTGCCATACATTTTTAACGATGCACTGATAATACCCTTAAAAACATACTGGCAAAGAGCATGATGACCAAACTAATATGGGTGGGTAAACAGCCCTGAATATTGTATGAAACTCTCACAAGAACATATGCGAGAGGAGGCCTTGACTACACAGACCTGTATGCATATTATCTAGCTGCAAAAGCACAATAGGCCACATGGTGATACACAGAGCAGCACAAGTACATTCATGTGAGGATAGAGAGGGCAACTATGCACCCAGTCAATCTGCAATCCATATTGAGGGGGAAAAGAGTAACTAGCAGAACAGAGGTAGGAACGGTACACAACTTGCAAGCAATGCATGGGATAAAATAGCGAAACTGGTTAGTAAAGTGTGACTATACGCCTCAATAAATGAAATAAACAAAAAAAAAGAAAATAAATAATCGACTACACATTGAGCGACTGGGTATCTCCATGCTGCAGGATCTGTACACTGGAGGCAAACTGATTACATTAGAGCAACTCAAGGAGAAGGGCACAGTGAATTAAATCACTATCCTGCTTTACCTACATTTGAAAAACACAGAGCAATATATACAGTGTACACCAGCGGCACCCACCATGTCCCCCATTGCGTGGCACATCACGAATCCCCTCCGCCCCCAAGTAAAATGATGAAATTACAGAATGTTGAGATACAGGATATGGCACGCATGCAATTGGAAGACTCCCTTACGGAGGCCCTCACAGATCAGCAATGGAAACATCCATGCCAGTTAACCAGGTGTATAGTACTGAACAGCCAGTTCAGACTCACGCACTATAAATCCCTACACCAGGCATACCAAACTCCAATTAAATTAAGTGCATACTACCCAGACAGGTCCTCGAACTAACAGATGCCACAGACAGGATGCAGATTTTTTTACATCTAACATGGGGTTGTCCACCTGTGGAGAGGTTCTGGCATATCATAGAATCCGAGGCAGGCTATTACTGACGACGAGGGTTTGGTATAAGCGTAATGGAGGGGTGGCAACTGGGACTGATCTATATTTGTATGTTTTGAGTTAGAAATGTGTTAGGATAAGGTTTTTAAAAAGGACTACACAACTTCCTGTCGCTCCCCACTTTCTGCAGACTTCCTGGCTATGATGTCAGAAGGCAAAAGAACACTTATTAAAGCAGCTTTGATCAGACTCCTGACAAAAGGCTTGCGTTGGATCAATTCCCTGTAACATTTTTCAGTTTATAAACCTCCTCAATTAATTTATCTTTGAACGCTCAGAAGAAGGATTCACCTGAACTCTGTTTGGAATATAACCTATTCCAAAGTCCTCTGCAATAAAATTGAGGACGGAGAGCTCAATGAAGAGGAAGGTTCTGTCCCATAAACATCCACCAGGAACAGTGGTGGGGGGAGGGACACTGCACTCTCTACTGCATGTGCACTGGTACCAGGATCCTGCTCACTGGAGGTGCCAGGCAAACTTCCTGGAGTGAAGTGTAGAACTAAGGAACTCTCCTTGCCTCTGGAGACTCTGGTCTAGACTTCCCAGAAACCCAGAAGTCCAAAAGCAGCTTGCACCCTGTTTTATTGCGCCAAGACCATTTCAAGCTGGCTCACTCTATGCTCTTCCAACTGCTTACCTTCTCTTCAAGCAATCCAGACGCTGGATCAACCACTGACTTGACTCTGTGGAAGCAACTGACAACTGCTGGAAGCCATTGAGAGTCTTTAACACTGACTTGACCCAACAGAGCCTGCATCACAAACCGAATCTATGCCGACGTGTCATTCGAAACGCACAACCAACAGACCTTCGCAGGGCTGAAGTAAAGTACCTAGAAGCCCGGCTTGACACTGTTGAGCCCAATAGCCAAGATATAATATGTATTTTAAGATGTCCTCTCCCCCTGGTCCACATTAGTGACTTAAGCCCCCTTTCTTGTCTTTTAAAGATATATTCTTGAACACAGACATTGCTGGTGAAAGCACTTGCTTCATCACCCTTGTTTATCAACCGAGACTGCCATTTTCTCTTATCTGCATTCTCTGCATTTCCTTTACAGGAGTGGGCCTGGAGTATTTATCATTTTGTGTGTATTGATTGTTTTTGTTTATCAAAGTCCCCATTCATAATTCGACCTTGGTTGGACATTCTTTTATTTTGGTAGCACCAAACTATTGTTGTTTGTGTTTTAACGGCCCACTTTACCAAAAGACGTGAAGACGGTATACCCGGCAGGCTCTGCCCGTTTCTCCTTTATAAATGAGATCACTGCTGGTTTAGTATCAGGGTGGGGCTGAGTAGGCGGTTTGCCTGCTAATCATCCCTCTACTCATGTAGAGCAGTATTTGTTTTGTCACAGAAGTCTGCAGACATTAGAACATTCCAGTAAATGTGGCATGGTCCTTCATCATGATGCAAAAGTTGTGTTTCCAAGCTTATTAATGTCATGTTCTGTTTTGGCAAGTGAATTATACCACACTTTAAGCCAAAAAACTAAACCACGGACAGCAGCTCAAATTTTAAGAAGCTCCTTTTCACTGCATTCTCTGCATGATCAAAGCAAAGTTCACATAATTATTGGTATGGTCAGTCCTAAAGGCAAGCAGCGTAAAAACGTTTTTCCCTTTAAAACATGAAAATACAATGAAAAAGGGATTAAAAATGCCCTCCCCAAAAAAATATTTAAAAAAAATAGCAAAACAACCTAGGAAGAAGCCTACCCACTGTTGTCATCAACACTAACCCATGTCATTATGAAAAAAGCAGATAAAACGTTTTTTAAAAAAGAAACACTAATCCATGGATATGTTGGGATTAGCCTAACTAAATGAGCAGTGCTAAAGGAAGGAGCTCCAATATCATTACTCCCCGATTTCACGAGGAACTTTATAAACTTTTTTTTTAAAAAAAAGGTTTTCTATGGATGTATCTATTTTTACATTGCTCTGAAAAACTAAATAAAGTTGATAAAAAAAAAAAAGGTTTTCTACCTGAATCCTGCTTTGGCCTGCTGTTCGAAGGCCACTCTTCAAGATGGCCGCCAGTCTTGGGCTTTGAAGCCATGCTCCTGATGTGAGCCGGGGCCCCGACAATTGGCTGCCTTACCACCTCAATAGCCAATCAGGGCCACTGGGAGGCGGCCCATTCACTGAAAGGTCCACGTCTAAGGCTACTGTCTAAGCCTGGCTGGGAATGCGGCCTCCTTTTTTTTACTGCTGGCATAGCCATGCTCCTTAAGGCTGGGTACCTCGTTCATGAGCCCCTGGACTGTGGCATAGCCTCTTGCCATCACTTGAGTGCTGACTGTTGCTCTGTTGCCTGCCTGATCGTTCCTTGACTCTTCGGCCCCTCCAGTCATTCTCATTGCTCTATCTCTGCTGCCATATGTCCCCTTGTACTTCATGGTCAAACTTTTACATCGCATTTTCACTCTCTGAGCCATCACTTCCACTGCCCCCAATACCTGCAATCGAATTTAGGTGTGCTTTCATTCTGCATTGTTTTGTGATTACTACTCCTAACATCTACTTGGCCGCTTGTGCGTCAGGTCAAAACTGTGCACTGCAGCACAGCCCCCTCCTTTATATCTCTGCCTTTCGCTTCCCCGTCTCGCTCCAAGATGGCACTCCATCTCTCCAATCTACTACAATGGCTACAATATCACCTATCCTCCCTCTCTCACAAAATCTGGACAGAAAAAGCATAAAAAGGACATCATTGCTGCAAACCCTGGCCTCCCAATTGAAGACAGTAATGTCAGTGTATCCTCCAGAGAAATCTTCAACGACATCCTTTTCTCTGTCCCATCTCCTGACCTATGGACCGCTCATCTCATCTCTCTTCCCTTACTCTTCCACTACCATTAACAGTGGCACCAAGAGGGAAGTCCTCCTGGTGGGCTTCTTATCTCGCTGTTGCATTAAGGTGTACCTCACGTGCACGATCCTCGTTCAAGGCCCTCAGGACAACCACCTTCTATTTGATCTAATCCTGCAATCTCTCATCAACTTCTTTCCTTCTCCTGCCTCTTCCCCGTCTACCCTCTCTGCTCCATCACCTCTGACTGAAGTTCCAAGCCCCCGTACCACACCAGAAAAAACGTTCAAAGGCAGCGGTGGTCTCCACCTGGCGACCCTCAACGCACGCTCAGCCAACAAACACTCTGCTGACATCTGCCTTCTCTTTGAAGACACTGACCTGGACATACTCACACTTACTGAGACTTGGTACAATGCCAGCTCAATCATTTCCTTTGACTCAACTCTTACCCGATGGCTTTAGAATCCCCTCCAAGCCTCAACATCACTGTGATGGCGTTGGGGTTGCCTTAATCTTCAGAGTGTATTCCTTCTTCTGTCCTAACCACTCGGCTATATTCATCCTTTGAGAGCCTAGTATGCAAATTGGTCATCTCTCCTTCCTCCACCCTGACCATTGCTACCATCTACTGGCTTCCATGTGCCTCCTCTCGGTTTCTCTCTGAGTGAGCGGACTTCTGTTCCTCCCTACTCTCTACCAGCTCCAACCTGCTACTCCTGGGTGACTAACATCCACTTAGACTCCCGGTGCACAGCATCCACCCTCTTCATTGACCTGTGCACCTCTCTATCTATCTCCATTCTTCCTTCTGATCCAACTCACTCTGCCGGACACATGCTAGATGCCATCATTTATTCCAATCTCTCTCCCTCTACTCCCCTGGTCACCCCTCGCTCTGTCCGGCCACTCTCCTCTCGCCTCCCACCTCGGTTCCTATGGTTTTCTGACAACTCCTCCAAAAGCCCTGCCAACCTCTTACACGAACATCCGTCCGATGAAACAAGTGTCAGCTGCTGCCTTCACTTCCTCCTTCATTCCCCCTAGACCACCCGACTCAACCTCTACCGTTGATTCTGTCCTCAGCAGCCTCTATCTTTCCATTATCAACACCCTTGACATCCCTGCCCCAGTCATGAGGATCTGCTTGAGACCTGCCTCCAAGCGTAACACCTGGTGTGACTCCGAATTTACAGACCAAGGGCTGCAGAACGGAAGTGGCAAACTTCAGTTTCACCTTCTGACAAACTGGCCTGCTGCCTGCTACAAAGGCATCACAGACTCTATCCATGCCAAAAAAAGAGCCCACATTCAGGCACGAGTATCTGGCGCATCCACCAACCCAGCTGAACTCTTCAAAATCTGCAGGAAACTTGCCAACCCATCCGCAGTATCCTCTGCCCCTACTTCTTCCCAAGCCCTTAGCAATGCACTTGCCACTCACTTCACCTCCAAAACCCAAGACATACTGAGTAGCCTTGGCACGCACTCTTACAACCCATCCCTCCTCTGAACACTCACCCTCCTCCTTTGCCCCTGACTCTCCAGAAGACGTCACCAGAGTTGGCAACTCCATGAAGATCTCTAACAAACAGGTTGCCACCTGCTCTTCCAGAACCATCAAGGACAACATTTCCTCTCTCGCCCCTGCTCTTGCTGATCTCTGTAACCACTCCTTTGCTACTGGTTCTTTTCCATCCTCCCTCAAGCACTCCCTTGTGTGCCCCCTCCTTAAAATAAACGTCAGCAGGCACTTACTGCCCGACCAACTATCGCCCCATCTCCATCACCCACTTCCTGGGGAAACTGCTTGAGAAGTTGGCCCTCTCCCAACTTAATTCCCACACTGAACTTGTTGACGGTCTTCACGACCATCAGTCTGGATTCGAGCATCCAGAGGCACGGAAACTGCTCTTCTGAACACCCGTGAAGAACTGCTCGCATCCCTTGATTCCAACTCCCCTGTTATCCTCATCCTCCTTGATCTCTCTTCTGCATTTGACATCATGAACCACTCCATCCTCATGAAAAGGCCCCATGACATCTCAGAGCGGGCACTGGACTGGCTTACCTCCTTCCTGACTTACCGCTCTTCCAAAGTCATACTGGGCTCCTTCTCCCCCCTACTTCCTCCTCCACCTGTGGCGTCCCCAAGGCTCCATTCTTTCGCCTTGGATCTTTAACATCTACCTTACTCTGCCGACATGGCTCATTTTCTCCTTCTCCCCCAATTTCCAGAGCTATGCTGACGACACACAACTCTTCTTCAAACTTCCTTCGGATGCCCGTGCACCCTCCTTCATCCCAGACTGCCTCTCAGCCATCTAGGCCTGGTGTACTGCTAATGATCTTTGCTTCAATGCCAGCAAAACAGAGATCCTCCCTACTGGGACCCCGACACCCAACTTCTTCTCTTCACTCTGGCCTCGGAAGGCAGGAATCTCTGAGTCATCTTCGAATCCTCTCTCCCTCTCTCCTTCATCCCTCATACTCCGGACAGTGTCAAGAAGTCCCACTTTCAGCTCTTCTTAAAGTAATTCTACCTTTCCTCACCTTCCCCCAGAGACTTGATGTTAGCCAGGCTCTGGTTCTCTCCAGGCTTGACTATTGCAATAGACTCCTCCTTAATCTTCCTTCATCCACTCTGCGATCCCTCTAGCTAAGCCAGAATAGGGCAGCAAGATTTATCATTGGCCTTAAGCCCAGGGACCGCATCTCTCTTGCCCTACAAAGTCTTCACTGGCTCCCAATCACAGCATGGATAAAATTCAAATCCTTCTTCAGCATTCACAAGGCTGTCTGAGGCCAGGGAACACTGTAACAGCAACTCTTTCTGACCAAATACTTCCCCTCTAGACACCTGCGTTCCTCTGGCACCAACTCCCTGCGTGTAAAGTGGTTTGCTAAACAGAGGACAGTGGTGGATCGCTTTCCTCAGCGGGCTCCCTTCTTTGGAACAGCCTCCCTCTTCGTCTTGAGCAGGACCTCCTTAAGTTCCGGAAAAGCCTCACGACCTTTGTCTTTCACTCCGCCTTCACTCCCTTTCTCCCCTGGTAATCGCACAGTAGCTTGACTGATTTGCAGGGCTCTTATGTATCCTCGGGCCCTGACCTCCCACATCTTATCTCAGCTGCTGTCTATTCCCTGCACTTGCTTAGTCTCACCCTCACCACTGGAGGTTGCTCTTATTTTTTGTTCTTAGCACTTCACCTACTGCTCTCCATGAGCATCACAGCACCTATCCCATACCCCTTCCCCCTCTGCACTTGCACGTTCTGAACACTCACAAGGCGTAGTAGTTTTGTCTCCCCCCATCGTCTCTTCTTATTTTGTTGTATTTAATTATTTCTCGTTGTTGCAATTCATTGTCGGACAGTGTTTGTTCCTGTATAAGCACCTAGCAAGTACAGTGTTTGTTCCTGTATAAGCACCTAACAAGTGAACAATAAATGCATAAATAAAAATGACCTTGTTAATGTGCATGAATTACTAGGTGCAATGAAGTACAAATTACATAACTATAACGGTATTGAGTTAAGAAAAATGTACACCTAAGAAGAAAATAATACACAGTTGGGAATGGCAATAACTTCTTACTCCCAACTACAAAATAAGGGAGTAAAATAACTCCCACTTCCAATTCTTATCTGGGACCATGACCTGCAATTGCATATCTTAAGAGTTATAATAAAGGGCCGTTTGGCAAAATATCAGAGGGTGGAGAATGCTCTGCGAACCTAAGCAGTAGAATTACTCAACAGTTATGATATATGAATGTACCGCATATGACATAGCAGGCAGGGCTCTCACACATGAGATATGAATGTCATAGGTAGAGATTAATCAATGCAGTCCCTACTCCATGGCTGCAGTCTTCACCGTTAGATACATCAGATGTAATCCCCAGTGGGCTCTGAAGAACCACCAGCAGCCTAGATTTCCTACCCTTTCAGTGGGTCCTGATAAATAATACATAGGTATTAACATAAACAGAACACAGTTCACTGATCATAAAGAAAGATGGATTGCGCTGCTTCACTGCTCATGTTTTTCTTTTTTCTCTAGCGAAATTCGACAAAGTACAATGCATCTAATAACGTATGAGCCCCTTTAATGCTACCTACAGATCTCCATGTAAAGGCCTGGACAATAATGTCCAAGTTGCTACTGACACGTAAAAATCCAAAAAGGAGGTGGCTCTGCTTACAGAAGTGATTGAAAACCTGTCAACACCGCCTTTGATACTGTAATATTCCCGAATTCCTCTGCAAAAACACCGATTTAGGCGATTTAGCAGTTTGGGTATGCTGTGCACCCATTTTACAGGCATCTGATATAACTTACGTTGTCTCTGTTAATGTAGCCTCAACTATGTGGGTCATGCTCTTGACACACTGAATACATGCTTTTTACTCAGTAAGAAATGTAACATGACTTGGGCACCCAATAGAAGATCCACATAAAGACCGACTGCATAAAACAGGTCATTCAATTAGGGTGCCAAACCTTGCGCCGCAACCAGATACCCTCTCCTCCTACTATCTCTCCGTTCACATTTCACACAATCTGCCGTGGGACTGTCTGCTCCTGGCATGGCAGTCCCAGTATTACTATGCTGGTGTTTGATTAGTTGGAGACATGACTCCTCTGACAACAAAAAGGCTCCATGCTTCAAGGGGATTCATTTGAGCACATCCCAAGTTCATAAACCTGCCTTTGTGTAATTTGTCTTCCTTCCTGCAGATACAATTGAGCTTTCTTGAAAGTCTCCAAACCGCTTTTCCAATTTTTTTAGCATTATGCACCCAAGCTCTCAGAAACGTGAATTCTCTCCCTTTTTCCACCTCTTAGATACTGCTTCCTCCGTTATTTGTTGCAGCTTCCCTATTCCCCTTTTTCTTGCAGCCTATGGTCGGAAAACCCCTACACAGGGCACAATAGGCTATTTCAGAAGAGTCGAAGTGCTCCAATATAAGAAAAACGTCCTGATCATTACATCATTTAATAAGTGATAAAGTTGTTTTAAAAAAACATTGTATTGTGCTAATGTTCAAATGAACGTTTCACATTTCTATATATAATTACCATACATCATATATTGCAAAACATATTGAAAGAATAGTCAGATACACTCTGTCAATTCAAATTGTTAATACCACTGTAAATCCTTACCACAAAAATTGGTTTTAAGTTTGACTGGGAACCAAAGCAGTTAAACTCAAGCAGGTGTGACAGTGTCACATTTTCCCCAGGTCGGTAATGAGTCAAGCTATCCTCCAGAATCCATGGCACACAAGCAAAGGTATGCTACTAGCGTATAAATATAAACCAGTTAATTTCAGGCAAGAAATGTGTTATATCTATATTGTGAAAAACCTAAGGGCTTTTCCCATCTTACTCCCCTAGAATCTATCTCCTAGCCAAGTGGCCAGGGAAGGGCCATCGCTCTTAGCTCCTGAAACCGCGGGCTGACTATCAAGGGAGGACTACCTGGGTAGAGGGTCTTCGGGAATTGAGGAGGGAGTGCCCAAGGGTGAGACATGGTATTCCCCTTTCCGGACAGTAATCTACCCAACTTTCCTTCCCTTTGTTTGGGACACTACAACTCCCATAATGGCTGTTTTCCCTTGGACTGTCAAAGTACTGGAACGAGGAAGAGGAAACCAGGAATAAAGATTACCTATAAGAAAACACAAGAAACAACCCAACGTACTCTATGGCAATGTCCTGCTAAGGAGACTTGCAAGGTAAAGCAACTAGCTTATCTTGAACACCTAAAGCCTGTTAACACTCCATGTCAGGATAAAATGTGGCGAGCACAGGCACACTCTGAGCGAGGCTGGGTGCAAGAAGGAACAGCTCTTTTGGGGCTGCTGGGAACCAGGCTATGGAAGGTGGAAGGCCAAGGGGCTGATCAGCTGCTGCAGATAACGAGAGAGAGCCAGGCGAGAATTCCATCCTTTCGGGAAGGCCTAAGCGTTCCACGATCGAAAGCGAGTGAGCGGAAGAGACAAACCTTCAAAGTGCTTCCAGGCGGTCTGCTACCCTCCTTGGTGAACGGAGTTGGGGAGGAGGAGAGGAGGCGTTGGTAAAAGCCTTGACTGCTACGGGAAAAGCATTGAAGATAGATGCCCAATCAACAAGACCAGTGAGTTATCAAATGCAAAGAAAAGCCCAGTTTGTGTTAAGAGCAAGAAAAGGCATGTAACACGAGTTGAAGGTTGCCCATGTGCCGATAAAACGCGTAATGAAGAGAACAATGATGGAATGCTGAGAATAGTTTACAAAGTAGCAGAGTGGTCCTGCGAGACGGAATCGCACATTCGAATGTCTCTGTAAAATGTTCTGAAAGCAGGAAACAAACGCAAGAAGCTAAGTGCGACCCTGAACAAGAGTTGATTGAGTGAAAAGCGATTTATTTGAATTTTGAAAGATGCCAAGAGGTTCAAAGTAAAACTACAAGTACCAAGAAGCATTGATGTTGTGAAGATTGTGGATTGTTAAAATGTTTGAAAGTAAGTCGAAGTGGTCATGCAGAGGTCTACGTAAAATCCTTGCAGTTTCGAAAGTCTTCAACAGTAAAAGAGAAAGACAGGCTTGAGCCCGGCAGAGCAAAGCCTGTGTTGAATAGTGTCAAAGCGAAAGCCAAGAGAAGAGCTGTGTATTTGTGGTAAGGCGGATGATGCCTAAAGAATTGATTAGACTCTCAAAGCTTGAAGCCCAAGCCTGAACTGTTGATGTGTACCAGCAAGCCAGAGTATGCAAGACTGAGAGAACTGTGCCATCCACCTATCTTTTTATACATTTTTGATTATTTGTGTTTGGTGAAAAAAATTAATTATAGCTTTACAAATAAGCATCCAAATGTATATAGCTATAAAAGGTTCCAAAAACACTAATTTACACATTAAAATGATGAACTCATTTAAAATTATGAACTCATTTAAAATAAGAGTATTACTCGCACCACAATTTGTTAACAAAGATAGTTCAAACTTCCTCCTTTTGCATTGGGATTCAACACATGGTAGACAGGATACATTTCCTGATTGAACATTTTCCTTCATAATCATAAAATAATCATAACATCAGATAAAAATGCAAGAATAATAATACAGTCTAGAGCATTCCAATTTATAGCACAGGGACTGCACTACATCAAACACTTCATACATTATCCTTTTAAACCCATCATACAACATCCTGAGCTCAATACAGTCATTCAGTCAGTCCTAACAACAAAGTGAAGAGGGATATAGTAAAGGATCAAACTTCCCAGGTTACTACCCAATTCAAAACATCTCATGGCATCTTACAAATTCCATGTTTGGGATAAGCATCTTAGATGGCAACAGCAACTTTCCCCCTCAGGAGGTTCGCTTCCCCAGACAGCGTTATATGTAAAATAGACATACTTGCACCTAATCATTCGCATTTGCTAGCCAAGTGTTTCTTTCTTTTAGAGCAACTTCGATCTTGCCCACAAGTCGCACCGTGGCCAATATAATCGAGTTGCTACTATCCCACATGCAGCGTGTCCCAAACAGCATGGCGTGCATGGTTTGAAGCATTTCCTATGTAAGCACCAAGTCATGTCTTTCTATCGCTTTCAAAATAGAGACAGTACAAGAATAGATGCTGAAGGGTTTCAGTTTCATTTGAGTTTGTACAGAAGCAGCATTTGTACCCAAGATCAAGTGCTCCAGGCCATGCCACTCGCTAATTCGGAAGGCCGTATGGATTAAATCAAGTCGAAATCTCATGTAGGTTGCCCACACTTTGTTGTCGGGAATACACAGGAGATAGCGGCTACGAGGTTTCTGCGCGTGTCTAAAATTGGCATGGTTTCTAAAAAGTAGCATATCCCGCAATTAGGTCTGAATTACTAGCCCAAGCATTCAAATGAAATCGTTTTATTACCAACCCTGGGCGGTCAATAGTATCTTGCTTGGTTAAGTTAAGAGAAAGAAGAACCGTATTCATGCTCGCGTGAAGGATGGAAATTGATGCTGGATGATCAACAGTCAGCATCGCATGAAGATCCTCGAATAGGGAATTAGGCGGAGGTGAAACCATCTTCATGAAGTTATTTAAAATTCGCCATTCAAATCTGTCAGCAAGTCGATATAGACCCAGTTTGTGATTTAGAATAGGATTTGGAAGATATCCAGGAAGCCCCAACACTGTTTTTCACACTTTTCCTTGAATTATATTCAGTGAGGGACCCAAGTCCAACAAACACAGGTCCAGTCCATACAATACTGTTGGCTCAACCTTCAATTGATAAAAATGTATCAATGTAAGCAAAGAAAACTTGCAATGACGATGATAAATCAATTTAATCTGCGCTATCAGTTGCATCACTTTAAGATTTAAAGTTGTTCTCCATTTATTGAGTGAGGTACTGTTCGAAAGTTGGTAGCCCAGATATGTCATCTTGCTCTTAATAGTTATCTGCTTTGCATCGACGTACTACCTAAATCTAGGCAGATTCCTCTTTACTGTGAAAACTAAAATGTTCGATTTGGCTGAATTAATAACCAAGTTGTTAAGCAAGCAATACTGATGGAAATAATTCAGCTTGTTTTGCAGCCCAAAAGGCGTTCTGTCGAAGAGGATGACGTTGTCTGCAAAGGCTAACCAATTTGTACAGAGATTTCCCAATTTAACAGGGAAGATGTCGTTCACATCCCAAATGGTGTCAATATCCACAAGATACAAGTTAAAGAGAACCGCTGCAAGGTGGCATCCTTGCTTCACACCAATTTTAGTGGGAATATTGTCTGACAATAAACCCGCAGAGTTAATGCAAACCCTATAGGAGGTCTGTTTGTGCAAGAGCGCAATCAGCGCTACTATATGCGCTGAAATTCCATATGCCAACATTTTCTTCCATAAACGATTTCGAAGAACATTATCGAACGCTAATGATTGGTCCAGTGAGGCCATATATATGGGCCCATTGGATGGGTTGCGCGATGACATCAATAGGTGTGCAAGGATGGTTGCGTTCAAATGGGTGCCCATCGCCTTACAGAACCCAACCTGTACTTTTGATCGAATTGGAGATGTTATCATATAGGCTTCTAGGTCGTTTTTGCAGCTATGTCAATTAGGGCGATGGGCCTAAAATTGGCAGGATTATCCAGGGGCCCCTTTTTGTGGATAGGGATGATTATGCCCGTTAGCCATGAGGGAGGGATTACTCCAGAGTGAAATATCAATTCAAAAACGAGTAAACCAGTGCTTTGCCCAAAAATGCAGGTCATCCTTGATGACACACGGTGGAAGCCCATCCAGACCCGCTGATTTAGAGAATGTTAATTTTGAAATTGCCCAATTACATCCTTCAGCGCCTAAGTACATGTTTATGCAATGGTTATAGGGGGAACATCTGTCTCCTTTTCCACATGCCAGGAGGGCAAAGCATATTTCTCCTTGAAGTAGACTTGCCAAGTGTCTCCATTTATAGCAGCAACCAAACGGTTCACTGGCGCACGCAGGGTATTTCTGAGGGTCACCCATAATTCCCTTACGCTGTGCTTACATAATAGCTCAATCATATTCTGATTTTCAAGACTATGGCGCGTGTGACGTATTTCTTTTGATTCTTTCTTATATATGGCCAGTATGGAATTTTTAGATGACATATATAGAGCTGGAGTTAGATGCAACCGTTTCGCAGCTCTAAGGTCGCGATTTTTTGTGCGTTTCAGAGCTGATATATCAGGCAGATATTTCGAAAAAGCTTAGGATTTCGAATGCCTAGGAGGCAATTTGGATAGGGTTATAAGATGTTCTCAAATCATCTTTAGGTTAATAGCGGTGACCTTTTCTAGATAGGATGCTGGTACCGTGTTGTCTACACTAACCAAGATGTCCCTATTAACCCAGGACACACGTTTCCTACATATGCCTGGGTTCCAGCGGACAGAAAGGGCGTATCTATCACTCTCAACAAGGGCTGTTTGAGCCAAAGTGTCAAAAGTGTTGCAAGTGAGATGAAGAGCGGTGCTCAAGGCACCGTGATCGCCCAGTATGAAGTAGGTAATCAGAATAGCAGCGAGAAAACCAGACAGCTCACTTGATGCCAGAAGGTAGTCAATTAAAGAGCAAGAGGTGCCACGCTGCCAAAAGGTTTTGCTACTATGCGATGCCAAAGGCAGTGGAAAGATATTCCAGGCTTCAAAAAACTCAGTCCATAGCTTACCCCTAACACCAGCCTGCTTTTCGTAGGACGTAGAGTCAGAGGAAGCTGGTCTAATTCCTTCCATATCCAAACTTGCATTGAAGTCACCCCCAATCAATACTTCGTGCCTGGGGTGCTGCAACATAGTATTGGTCAGTGCCACGTTCAAGAATTGAAAGATAGTCTCGATGGATACTGCCATGGGATTCGAGTAAATTAATATAAGCATTATTTTCTGGATGGAGGCTCCTGCAGTGGTCAATTCAACCATCACAAAGGAATCATTGTGGTGCAGTAATATGGCCGTGAATCTTAAGCTATTCTTAATAAGGATAGCAAGGCCGCCACTAGGACGGCAAACAGAAGCAAGACGAGCTGGAACGCAAAATGATACAGAGCCTTCCAAGACGATGTCTGTCATTGACATAGTTTCTTGTAACAACAAGATTTCAGGAACATTTAGAGGCCCTAACAGTTTGTGCCAAGCGTAGAGATTCTTTGCCCCACAGCAGTTCCATGAAAATATTGCAATTTTGGATAGTTACGAGGTAGAGGTGCCTTCTTTCATTGTGGCTGCCACTTTGATAAGCAGCTCCAGCCAACTTAAACCATTTAGAGCCTTGGTGAGAGAGGCGAGTTGTGCTAGTATTTCACTTCTTGGCTCCGCTACTACACTCAGGGCAGGACCTTTTAGGGGCCCTGTCCTGCGGAGCCGGTAGGACAAAATCCAAAAAGGGCCATGCAGTGTCCATCTTGCTGAAGAGATTGGGGTAGAGACCCAAAGTCTCAAAGTCCTCCTTATGATCTAGGATAAGCTTAGTAATAATTTGGGACTGAAATTTGCACAACACTCTTTTGGTTGGCAAGTTTAACCCACTCAATGTCTTTCGTGGATAGATTCCGTAGGGGTGGAATCTGATAGAAGGCATTCATCAAGAAAGATCTATTGATCTGTGATGTTCCATTTACGTTCGGTTCACTGACCCATCCAAGGATATATTTCATCTCCTTGGGCAATTCCAGGAACAAAGGGTTCTGATCTCTGGAGTGGTCTGCTTCAACCTCAGGATTTTTTCCCCAAGTTGGCCAAGGATTTGTTCTTTCCTAATGGCTTATTCAGCAAATTAGAATCAGTCACAGGGGTTTCCTGCTCCACAATTTTAGTAGCAATCTGAATAGCCTCCAAGTGCAGATGACAACTCTTATTGTTCTGAGATAGGGATGCATCAGCTGTCTGGACAAAATGGGATCGATCCTCCGATGTTTCAGGAATAACCATCTTTTTATTTTGCATAATTGGAAAAAAAGTTTGTAATTGAGATTGCGTCTCTTCAGTGATTTTTGCTGGTGGCCTTGGTGAAAGAAATATTGAATCGCCTTCACCTATAACTTTGATTTGCAAAAGTTTCTTACTCTCATCATTTAGTTCCAGTAAGTTTAAAGCAGGCTCATCCGCATTCAGGTGGGACTTCAAATTGGACAATGCAGCATTGGTTTTAGAAGGCCCAATTTCGTCAACTTTGCCGGTCCTAAGGTGTCTTTAAGCTTAGCTATAGAGAGATTCAGTCGTTTTTGAGCTCTTAAAAACCATTTCTTCGCCTTGCGAGACAAAGTGAGATCCTGCTTGGCTAGTACCCTTTGCGCCTGTCTGAATCGCTGATTGAGCGTTTTGGAACTTTGTGGTGGCTTGAGAGTCAATAATGTCCGTCAATGCGGATGGACTGTCGGGAGACGATATTGACTCGTCAACAGGAGCCAACAAATCATTTGAAGGTGCCAGAACTATGGGCACTTGGGTTTTCGAAATAGTGTTGAACAGAAGCTGCTCAACTTGAAGAAGACAATTGTGCTGGAGTTTAGTCACTTCAAGAAGGTTGATAGTTTCATCAATTGACATTTCGTCTACATAAGGTTGTAGGCCCTGAAGAGCCTGAGAATATGATCTACCTATGTGACAATAGTCTTTCACCACAGGATCTGTTTGAGAGCCCTGTGTTATTAATTTGGGCACAGGCGGCTGGGGGCCTGTATCTGTTGGGTGCAAGGTCAACATTCTCTCAAGTAAGTGACATAGAAGGAGTGTGACCGTTCCTGAGCCAGTATATAACCTTCTATTTTGCTATTTTTTGTCCATCATAAGGCCTAACGATCCTTTCATTTCTCTAGGAGAACAATGCGTAAGGTCATGGCCTTTGTCTAGAAGATTAAGAATTTTCGTAATTACAGGAAAATTCTGCAAGTCGTGATCGTGGATGTTAATCGGCGAGTCCTCCAGAGTCAAAGAGGGAATGTCCGCTGATTTTAAGAGTTGGTGATCAGAAGAGACTGACCTTTGGTCATGGTCAATAAGTGAGTATGACAAAGAGGAACATCTACCTTCTTGCTGAGGGGGAGAATATATTAGTTCCAACATCATGGAGACTATGGCCAAGACGTTCCCTTCCGGGTACGGTGTAGTATTTATATGAAAATTTGTCGGATAGGTGTAAATGAACTTGCACCCGAAACGCGTGGGTCCTTGAGGCCAGCGAGGAGGGCCCAAGAGACAACCGAACACGTTTTTCCCAGCTCACTCATAACGGCAGGAGCAAGTATCGAAGTGTCAGAAATAGGGACAAAATGTTCCTGAGCATCGTTGTGTGAGCAACTCGGCTCAGCCCTATGAGATGCTTCGTTCATCAGGATTCTTTCATCGTCATTCGCATTCTTGACAGAAAATGAGGGCATGATCTGGTCAAGATTAACCTTAGGGGGTAAGAGTCCTCCCCTAGCTTCGAGTAGAATAGCGGGTGGCAGAGTCGAATCACCCTCTGTAACTGGGAGATTTGACACTGGAGGGATGTGCACCGACATGGATAGAAGGGACCTTTTGCTTGGTGGAAGCAACGCAAGTGTAACATTAGGTGATTTGTCAACCATGCCTTTGGATGGACCCGTAGAGGCTTCACACAGGCGGGTTGCGCTTCTCAGGGTACGACTCATGGTCAAAGTTGGCCAGCAAAGGTTAGGCCAAAACAAATATATTGGCACCAAAGAAAAATAGGCTCAAGCTAGGATTTGAAAAGACAATTTCTGAAAATGTCCATGCAATAAGTGTGTGGGTAAGGTCAATGGACGTGAATGTAAGGCTAGCAAAACTATAAGCGCCTGTTAACGACCAAGTAGCCCAACAATGAGCTACAGGAGTCTTTTAGCAGCAGTACAAATAAAGTGTGAAACTGATCTAAAATTCCAATCCCAAATTTCAGGCACAGGGCCCCTTCAACCAAAGCTGCCCACAGTCTGGCACACTGGACCCTTTTACAAGGCTAGTCTGCAGATTTCCAGTGCATCCCCGATTCCCTTTTAGGAGGGACATTTGTGAGGCTTATGGACTAAAGTGATATCAAGAGACAAAAAAGAAAAGTCTAAAAACAAACAAACACACACACACACACACACACACACACACACACACACCCCCCCCCCCAAAAGGCCAATGATCAACGTCCCACCCAATGAGCATAGGCCCAGTGAGGTTCAAAGGCTCCAAAGCCTGCAGTCACCCCCTGTGGCAGAAGCCAAAATAGGTAAACAACAGACCTCTACAGGTCCAAATTCCAAAACACAAATACCAACAGTCTTCCCTACTCGACCCAGAAAGCCAATACCCAAGAGTTTATCTTAAACAATGTATATTGGCCCAGTGAGGTACAAAGGCACCGAGGCCCGCAGTCACCCTCTGTGGCAAGGGCCAAGGTAAATCAAGCAGAAACCTCTAGAGGTACAAGATCAGGGGCATAAGTAGCAACCATCTCCCCTTCTTCACCCAGAGAGACAATTCCCACAAGAACGGTCACCTAGGTAGCTCTCCTCATCCTGACGGGTTTCAAAGGCTCCAAGGTCCGCAATCACCCCCTAAGGCCGAATCCAAGGTCGGGTGAACAAAGGACACTACGTCTGCAGTCTCACAGGTACTCAGACCGACAGTCACCCGCACACCGGTGGAAGCAACAGTTTTCAATTTGGCAGACACCTAAATACGGATTGTCAACCTTCTGGGGTTCAAAGGCTCCAGGGCGCGCAGTCACCCCCTAAGGTAAATCCTTACAGAAGAATAAGTGATGCTGTGAGTGCACAACATAAACACAAAGTCCAGAGTCATAATTCAGAGCTACATCTACCAACGTGGCAGACTTTGTAGGTGGCTTAGCTCTGTTCATAGGTACATCCTAAATCAGCTCAGTGATACAAGTTGGAGCGCAAGGGCCGCTCCCGTAGGAGGCACCAAGATATCCAAGAGAAAGCACTCCACGTAGTAAGGTGCTGCGCAGGTCAAAAACTCACTGACCCACAGTTACGTCACCACACTTTCCCTGGGGAATACAGGCATAACAACAGTTATGATTCTCAATGGGCATGCAACAAAAGTCAGCATATGACAGAGATGCAGCAAGAGCGTGCCATCAAAGACGTTCCCTTGGTTGTAGTAGCAACGTGATCTGCGACTTTAGTGCAAGGGAGCTTTGAAGAGCTTACACGTTGTCAAAAGGAACCAATGGAAAGGATTTCACAAGTAAAGCACAATAGTGGACATGTGTAAAAGCTGTCTAAACTTGTGTGAGTTATGAGATTGCTCACATTGGTACGTAGCAAAGCCCCTCCAAGAGAAACGTCAACACTGCAACAGGCGTGTGGTGAAAAGGTGGCCATGCTGGTAGAGCGTGGAACAAAGGGTCAACCCACACACAAGGCAAGAGCACGACAAGTCCAATGGGCAAGTTCCAAGTGGTGAAGATCTTACCGGGTGATCCAAGAAGTGCAGAAAAAAGGGCCGCCACAGCCAAGTCTCCACACTCCCACCGAACACCATACACACAGCTGGCACACCGCGCACGCGTGGTATGTTTAAAGGCAGGACTTGAAGTCAGGCACAATAGAAAGAGGACTTCAGGACTTCGGTGATTTCAAAAGTTATTGTCCAAACACTGTTCGCTCAGCAGGAGAATCTCGGAAACAGGTCCTTCCCCACCAGCAACCACCAAACACACAGCTGGCACACCTATCTTTTTTAAGAAACTCTCGAGACCCTGTGATTCTAAACGTGGGGAAGGGAGTTGTTACCCAAGCCATTCTGACATTTGCTTTAAGACCCTATTTTTTCTATTTGTATTCTCTTTACACATTTGTCATTTGAGAAGGGAGGGCAAGGTTAGGTTTTCTTAGTATAGGCCTTTTTATTTTGACTAGACTGACTTGGACTCGTTTGTTGTTTATTTTATGGTCGTGTTTATTCCCATTTTAAAGTTGGGGCCAGGTAGGAATTTCACCAACCCCAGTAAACTACAAAATAAAGGTTTTCTAAACTTGTATCTATTGGGTCTGTGTCTACTGTAGATACCATGTCTTCCTCACAATATAGAAAACAATGTATTTACCACCAAAATACTCTGTTTTGTGGTTATAAATAAGTATGCAGTGCTACTGGGGTATGCAGGTATTGGCAAGAGGCAAGGAAAAACCAAACAGTGAGCAAGCAGGGTGACTGCGGCTTTGGAAGTACTGGTGCCATGTGTGACATGATCATATGACCACAACAAACGGTGTGACGCTATGACCACAACTAGCAGCATGAAGAATGAATAAATAAAGCCCGCCAACAAGACATTGCGTCCCTGTGAGTGAGAGAAGAAGAAGAGAGAGAAGAAGAGAAAGAGTCTTACTACTGCCAGGCCTGATAGCAGGCAGGCCGCCGCAAGGAGAACCGCGTGGCTGTAGGCCACGTCTAGACTGCAGCAACAGAATGCGCGTAGAAGACGCGTAACACAGTGACAGCGCCCTGTAAGGAACTCATGGTGGCAACAGTAAAGACACACACCAGTGATCACAGTTCAAGGTTGTTTATTAAACTGTATATGGGTGAGAAAAACACCCAAACTAAACCTAAATCTAAGATGGGAGCGAGCGACGACAATCAAATAATAATAAGGCACACGTAGTGGCGTCTTGTCAAATAAAAAGGGCCTATACTAAAAAAAATATATATATTTAAAAAAAAAAACTATTGCCAATCCTTTCCCCTAAGTAACAAAATAGTGTGGGATAATGTTCACCGGAAAAGAAAGAAGTGTTCACCAAATGATAAGTCAGGATGGTATGGCTCGGGTCTCCTTTCCCCACGTTTTTAGCACGGGACAAGGTGGCACTCTTGAGTACAGCACATTCCTGGGCCTCGCCAGCACAAGGTTACAGTTCCTTTCAACGATGCCATGACCTTCTAGAGACAAGTTTCTTTTATGCAAAGTCTCTTGCATTAGAAGGCCTGCTGGACCATAAACAAACAAATGTTCCTATGGTAATCTTTCACGTTGGGCGATTGCTCTTTGCCCCTTTTGTCCCCCTCAACAGGGCTCTTGCAATGTTAGCCTCCCTTAGTTGGGTGCAATACGGCCTTTCACTGAAAACATAACATTCAAAAATCGCAATGTCTTTTTAAACAACGATTCACTGTGGACATCCCTCACCCAGGTTCACACTTGTCACCACAATGTTCACAGGTATATCACCGTTTACCCACAATTCGCAGGCATCCCTCCGTCGGGTTCACATTTGCCAATTTCACAATTCACTCAGTTTTCTTCAGTGTGTCAAAGACTTTCAAGTGTACGAGGGGATTTGCTCAAACCTCGTAGGACCACTTTGACACTTCACGCCAGCCTCTCCTATGGCCTCTTGGTTCTCATAGTTCCAACAAAACACCACAACCCAAAAAAAGGTTCCAGTCAGAGTCCTTCGAATTAGCGCATCTGCGGTGCTGGATCACTTTGCTTCTGGACCTTTTTTATTACGGTTTCTTTAAAGTTCAATTACACAAGTTCTTTGTTCAACAATGTTGCCACCTGCAACCTTGGGCTCAGCACAGTTGGGGTTACTATCAGTCTTCTCCGACTCAGCAGCTGTGCTGAACTGTTGGAGCTTCTTGTCTCAGAAGTCAAGGACGGCACCACGATGGCAATTGCTTCTCCCCGCTTTGGCTATCAGCGTGGGAGGGCCCTGTGTGCCGTTGACACCTGTCACACCACACGCCAGCTGGGCTTCCCGGTCTTATGATTTCCCTTTCGGAGACTTTGTGGGTCTGAGTTGAAAAGGGCAAGGGCAATTCCCTCCTCGTCGTCCCTCCAGGTCTCGTCACCTTTCTCCTCTGTTTTAACTGCGGGATAGCCGTTTCCTTGTGCGTTCGGCCTTGCTCAAAGTGTTCTCTCGTGCTGTGCCTTTTATTCCTGTGGGGAAGGGAAAGGGCCATCAGGTGTGCGTAGTTATTGTCAATGGCCTGACTCTGCCTGATCCTTATGTTGGGACATGTCAGGTAAAGGGCTTTGGTGTTAGTCCGCTGTCTTTCATGAAATACAAAATTGGTCTGCCCGCTTCTCCTTCCACCAGTCTCACCTCCTGCAAGGGATAGCCTGTTAATGGCTCCTTTCTCCCCTCACCTCGCATTCCTGACCGCCAAGCTCCCCCTCCACTCATTCCCCCAGGAGTACTGAGTCACAGTCTCTCCACACCTCCAGCGGACCTGCACGCTCCTCCTCCTTTCTCCCTACCTGGGGATCCTCTCTGCTGAGGTCTTCTGCTCAATGCCTCGATTCTCCCTGGGACTGCAGCCTCCTTATTCCTCAATTCGAAGGTCTCCTGTCGGGTGGTAGTGCTTCCACTTCATTTTTGCTTCCCATTGGCACCTGGGGGCTCACCTCTCCTCCAGCGTCGCCTGTGCCAAACGCGGGCCCGCCATCTCATTACTATCCCTCACACCAGCATCCCAGTCACCATTTTGCTGCGGTGCCGGGCAGGCTACGCTCCACTCATTCTCCTGGATATGCTGGCAGATCCGCTTTAATACTTCACCGGAGGTCCCCTGGTCATTCCACACCTTGTGCCCACCTTACTAGCCCATTTTGGGTTTCTTTTGTGGAGGGTTTGGGCAGCGTGACGGGACGAGCGCAGGAGCTAACTGAGTCTGCATCAGTCGGCTTCCTCGGCTAACCCCGCCCCCCCCCCCCCCAAGAGCTTTTTTTTTTTTTTAGAAGATGATGAAAGTGGAAGTGGTTCTCGACCCGCCTAAGAGCGATAGGCAGATTGTTACATAATTTTTCCACAGAGACTGAGAAAGCTCATCCCCCAGTCCTTAAACAGTGAAATGTGGGGATAGCCACCAAACATGCATTTGCAGAGCGGAGAGCCTGACCAGGACGTAAAGCTGAAACTTATCTTGTAGATATTCCACACCCTGATGATAGAATACTTTGTGCACCAATCACAGGGACTTAAATTCAATCCTTTTTGCCACCGGAAGCCAATATATAGTACAGAGCACAAGACTGATATAATACCCATATGGGGTAGAAGTAGCTACCATAGCTGCCAGATGTTGGAAGCACTGCCGCTGAATCAGGCAAAGTGGTTGAGCCAGAAACAATGCATTACAATAGTCGATTCAACAGACAACAACCCGAAGGTGGATAGGTAAATAAGGTAGTACTCCACGGAGTACACGTAGCAGGAAGTGACCCGTTTTGCATACTGCATTCACCTGAGCAGACATAGAAAGTGAGTCAGAGAGGTAGAACCCCAAATTCGTTACCACAATCACTGTTGGAGATGGTCAACAATAGGTGGATGTGCAGGCATTACCTGGCACATTCTTTACACCTTTTTCTTCTCCCCTCCCTACCTATCTGGAAAGCATGTATATTGTTTTTCACTGTGCAAATTGTTTCCTGGTCTTCTTAGACGATTTGTGTCTCAGTTAGCTAGATTAACAAGAAGTGTGCCTTATTTGAAAATGTATTCCAATACCATAATGGGCAGATGAAACACTGGGCGGCATATGTTGGCATTTTCTAATAGAGATTGGTTTACTTGAAGTCAGAAATTGGCATGCAGAGACTGCCAGATTAGGAATGATGTTATCTGATCAAAACATAATATCGGATCAAATGTCACGTGATTTGATTTCATTCCCTGTGACGTCATTATGCCCAAACATATTTTTGAAGCATGATAAATCCTACCTCTAAGTTTTCGTCAAGGAAAATGGACAAATATGAGTGAAGTGCTGACATGGACCAAGGACTGTAAAGGCATTTTATCACTGCATAAAGGCTAACGTTTAGTAGCTTCTCTTTTTATAAGTTAGTAGTCTCCCTGTTCTCCCATGCCCTCCCAGCAGCTAGGGGCGTCTTACCTGAGACAGTCTGCCGGAACCAGGGACACTCCTCTGCGGGGACTGTTCCTCGCTTATCTTCTGTTTCAGTTTCTTGAACATCCTGCTATTTCCCCCAGGGGGCGCTGGAGACTATATCCAGCAGTGGGCTCCGCGGTGATGGGTGTTTCCTCTACCTATTCTGGCCCCGCCCCCGCGCTGTTGCCCCCTGGAAGAACGGGTTGAGAGTCAGCCTGTGCTGCTGATGCAGGGTCTGGACGCATGCGCAGATCCAGCCCAAACACACTGTCACCCCACCAGTGTGTCTCCTTCCCGGTATAAACATCCAGTAGGTGACAGGAGGAAGCGCGCCTGCGCGGCAACGTGGAGCTGGTTGTGTTCAGGGCCTACGGTTTCCGATTAGGGTCAAACATACTTCGCTTCCATCGGAAATCGGAGCAGGAGTATTTACTTTAAAGATAGAAGAGGGACAAATTCAGTCGTGTTTTCCGGGTATGCGTCACTGAATGCAATGTAGAACGGGATCCCCGATTTCGCGCAAATTTCTCGCAATATTAATTATATATTGTAGTGGTAGTCCGCTGTATGATTTTGCTTTGGAGGATAGCCAACTCGAGACTTGTGTGTTTCAGAAATCCGTCATAACAGGAGGTATTTATTTACATGTAAGCCTACACTTAAAAATTAAGGAATTATATAAAAAAAGACCACTCGCTCGCTCGGGCAACATTAACGTTCTGCCTTAAATTGGATGTTCCGAATACATTGGTTTACAATTCTTTCAGGAGGGAGAAAGAGAATGAAATTGACATTTATTGGGGGAAACTCCCACTTGTCCCTTTCGCGAGCGGGTAAGGGGGTGGCAGGTGGGGTGCATGCATGGCAACATTCTGAGGCACCTTGAAGGGAGATTACATGAGAAAATTCACGAGAAATTAATTTGCCCATAGGAATGCAATGGGGATAGAATTATTTTAGGCGGGAGAACGTGAAAAAAAAGCAATATTTTGCAATATTTTTCATTAAAAAATCGGGAGTCTCCTGCCTAAATTGGGAGAGTTGGCATGTCTGAGGGTGGGCTAGTGGATTCTATGTCAAGACCGGAGGCTCAGATTATGCTTTCTCTCTTTACTTAAAACTCGAGCAGCGTTTTTTTTCCAAGATGGCCGCCGGCAGTGGAAGTCGCACCTTAAATGCACTAAATCAGCGCGTTCCAGCACCGGACCCATCTCCACACCTTCCTAGCAGAAGCGGGCACAGTAACGACCTGAGGCCGCCCCAGCAACACCCCCCTCGGGGAAACTATCCGCCGTGAGGAGCGCCCGCCCCTACCCCACCGAGGGAGACCTAGCAGGCTGTAGATACATCGCGAGAGCCCGCGCTCTCGCGAGATCTCGCCACTGCATCAAGCTCCGCCCCCGCGCGCCCCGCGCGCATTATGGGACGAGCGGGCGACGCGATAAGGTGCGTCCCACATAGCCCTCCTGCTACGGGGGCCCGCTCCTTACTCGGCTTCCACTTGGACCAACAGGAACTTTCTCTCTGCTACTTTAGGCCCGCTGGCCTTTATCATTAATGCACTCACGTTGGGTGCATATTGCATAAATCTGGTTCAGTAAATAAATACATCTACACCAGATCAGAGGCTCCTGTCTTCATTGAGATAATTATACTACACAGGCCTAGGGGAGCAGATCGCACCGCACTGAGACAGAGCCTGGGAAGGAGCCTACAGAGACCCGGGTGGCAAGCTGCGCCCGGCTGACATTGGAGAGAGACAGAAGCACAGCCGGACCAGGGGTGAACGTGCGTCAACTAAGAGGCGCGTCGCAGGGAAGACAGCGGAACAGTGCACGCCGCCCGGCGGGGTGTGGGTGGCCCTCTCTCCGCGGCCCTGCCTGTGGGATCCACATCAAAGACAAGTGGAGAGGGGCGGGGTGCCAAGCGGGCCTGCGCAGATCCCCTCTGGGGCTCGCGGCGGGGGGACGCCAGCCCGACAGGGAAGCCTGGTGGACGAGGCCGGAGCGCAGCGGACAGTGGCAAAGAGTAACTTAAGGTCCCGGCACATCGGGGAGACACACACGGAGAGGACGCCCCGCCCGCAGACCCGACACGGTGAGCGCCACCGGAGGAGAAAGGGAAATTGGGACTCTGAGGTGAGAGCGCTGGCAGGGGTCTCCTCCCCCCCCGTTTCTCCCCAGAACGCAGGGCCCTGGCAGGGCGCAAACAATCTATTAAGCAAGGCGCATCTCAGGAATCTGGGGAGACCCCCTATACCCCCCTTCCCACATCCAAATACCATTACAGCTATACAAGGCAGAGGGGGGCAGAGCCCACACGGGGGAGAGAGTAAGACCCCACAACAACTTGGGCGCCCACCTCACCCGAGGTGACGGAGTAGAATCTTAAACGCGCTCCCTAAGAATTACACGGACCAGCACAGCTGGGCCGGGGACAAGGTGGCCACGGTGGCAGGTGCAATACAAAAAGGGGTATTTCCTTAGTTGCATTGAGGACTAAACTAAGCCGTCCCACCACAGGCCACAGCCACCCGAGAGACACATTGGAAACACAGGACCCCAATAAAAAAGGAGGCTGTCACGGGCGAAAGGGAAGCGGGGTGCCTCACAGCCAGCGCAGCAGTCCCAAAGGCAGGACACAAACCTGCTGCACATGTGGTCCACGGACGTACCGGTGGTTTCAAAAGACAGGGCAGGTGAAGATCCAACAATGGATATGAACTCTTTAAAGCAGAACACTCTACCACTGACAAGGGACGATATGTGGGCCTGGTTCACGGAGCTCCAGGACAAGTTCATGTCCACAGTGCAGGACCAATTTGCCTCAATAAGGAACGAGATGAAGCAGGCGGTACAAGAGCTGAAAATATATGTGGCCAAGCTGGAGGAAAGGACAGATACCGTAGAGAGAATTATACAAAATATGGAAGAGGAAGTGAATCAATACAGTGAAACACGAGCACCTGGTCCGGTTAACCCACAATCTAGAAATTCAATGTGAAGACCTGGAGAACCGCTCCCACAATATCCGCATCAAATACATGCCTGAATCGGTGACGGACAAAGAGCTCAAAAGTGCTGTACAAGAACTATTCAGAGATACAATTGAGGCACAAGACGCAGAGAACATAGGGATTGATCGGGTCCATAGGGTGGGTCCGAAAAGAACTGGCGCCCCACGGGAAAGACCAAGGGACGTATTAGCAGCGCTCTTATCCTACCCACAAAAGAAATTGATCCTAAGGAAAGCTAGGCAGCTTGACCACATAAGGATGAATGGGGTGGAAATACAGCTGTACCAAGACTTGGCATCGGCAACACTCCTAAAAAGAAGGGAGATGGCCCTACTGGTGAAGGAATTGGTTGTGAAAGAAATCTGATACAAATGGACGTTCCCATTCGGCTTACTATTCGAGTGGGAGGGCAAGCAAAGAAGAGTGACCTCCAGCGAAGAAGGCCTCCATATAATGGGCATACAATCGGAAGAGGCAGGCGCGAGATCTCCCAGGACGAAAGGGGACCTACATAAGAGGCCGAGAGGTTGGGAAGTAGTACGACAAACAAAGAAACCCAATGGCTGGGGGAAAGCAGGGAAGCCTGCAGGGGACCACTAAAGAAACACGACCAGAACAGACAGGTTGTCCTCTTGATCGTAGAGGGTGGAGGAAGAATAGCCAAATGAACCTCAGAATTTCATGTAGCATGGAGCCCGGCGGGGGATCTGGAAGGGACACCGTCCAGGTCTAAGGATGAAGCGGGGTTTAGGACTCCCCCACGCAGTTAATCCCGTGTTCTGTGAGGGAAAGGTGCGATAGGCACAACGCCCTAGCAACCATAGGTGCCTGGGCCCTCCACAGGATCAAAGTTGAAAGTTTATTCTCAGTTGGGGGGGAAGCAGGGGGGGAGGTACCAGAAGAAGGATGGGATCACTACTAGCGGGGTCAGCGGCTAAAGTAACAGACTAGAAGGGATGGGGAAGCTTAGAATCTTTTCACTAAATGTAAGGGGGCTGAATTCGCCGGTGAAAAGGAAGAAAATGGAGGCCCTGGTAAGAAGGCAGAAGGCGGACATATTGCTCCTCCAGGAGACACATATTAAGGCGCAGGACAAAAAAAAGTACACCTTAGAGGGTACACAATATGGACACAGGCGAATGCAGGGGGAAAAAGGGCAGGAGTGATGATTGCAGTAAAAGGGGTACTGGTGGCAAACCTCTTAGATACTTGAGTAGATAGGGAAGGGAGGTTCGAATTTGCTAATTTCTCAATAGAGAGCTACAGGCTAACCCTAGCGACTATCTACTCACCAAACTCGGGGCAGGACGGATTCCTCCGAGACACCTTGGGGAAACTAGAGGAATTTGCAAAGGGTGAGGTAATTCTGGGAGGCGACCTGAATTTGGCATGGCAACCCCGACTGGATAGAAGTGCGGGGGGAACGCACACTCATGGGTCCCCATCCAAACAATTTAGGCAAAGGATGGAGCATTTGGCATTACGAGATGCCTGGAGGGAAATAAAGGGACAAGATAGTGGTTTCACGTACTACTCGCGCGTGCATAACACAATGTCGAGGATAGACTATTTCTGGGTATCGGTGGGACTGGTGGGAAGGATCATGGGTATTGAAAAGGGAGCAATAGCATTATCAGATCATGCCCCGCTCTGGCTCGATATACAGACTCCTGGAAGGGGAAGAGGCATCTGGAGATGGAGATTGCCTTCTGACATCTTAGCGGACCAAGTGATGGGGGAGGAAGTAGGAGACAAAATTAAATAATTCTTTGAAATTAATGACAATGGACAGGTTCCACTGGGGACAGTTTGGGAAGCCTTTAAGGCAGTAATCCGGAGACAAATAATAGCATTAAAAGCCTCCAAAGACAAGCAGCGTTATGAATGGGAAAGGACGCTAGAGAAGAAACTAACAAATATCCATGGAGAGCTAGCAATAAATCCCACAAGAAGCCTCCAGAAAGCAATGAAACGTGCAAGGACAACTAGAAATGCTCCGCAACAAAAAAGCGGAGAAATCCCTCCTTTACCTAAGACAACGCTATTACATTAAGGCCAACAAGGCTGACAAGTACCTAGCGAGATAACTCTGAGAAAAACAGAATTTAATGACGATTCTGAATGTCAAGAATGCTCAGGGAACGTTGCAAACAAATACAAAGGACCTAGGGGAGGCCTTCAAGGCTTTCTACCAGGATCTCTATGCGACGGAACACCCGGACGCAGAGAAACAAGATAGGTTCCTATAATCTATCCGCATACCGACAATATCAGAGGAGGATAAATTGGTACTGGAATCACGGATCTCAGAGGAGGAGGTCCACAAGGCAATAGCGGGCCTCCCTGTATCAAAGGCACCAGGCCCAGATGGATTTACGGCCAAGTTTTACAAAAAATATGCGGATACACTAGTTCCAATCCTGACAAGGCTATTAAACACATTCAAAGACAGCGGAAACGTAACTCCATCCATGAACGAGGCGAAAGTCTTGGTATTCCACAAAATAGGCAAAGACCCCACTCTTCCGGGCTCATACCGCCCAATACCTCCAATAAATTTGGACGCTAAGACCTATACCAAGGTACTGGCCGCCAGGCTATCACCCCTCCTCCAGACACTAATAAACACTGACCAATCAGGCTTTATCCCCGGCAGGCAAACTCATGACAACCTAAGAAGAGTAACCCATCTGATAGAAAAAATAGGTATTACCCACACACCAGCAATATTACTCTCGCTAGACGCCGAAAAGGCTTTCAACCGTGTAGAATGGTCCTTTCTATTCAAAATGCTGAAGCACATGGGCTTTGGAGAACAATTTATAAACATGGTCAAAGCCAATTACAACTCCCCTTCTATAAGAATAGCAATAAACGGGGAAGTCACAGATAGGGTGGAGATTTCTAGAGCCACGAAGCAGGGTTGTCCCCTCCTCTCTACGCCATTTTCTTGGAGCCCCTTCTTATTAAGTTAAGGGAATCGGAGGGGGTAAGGGGGATTGAGATGGCGGGCAGGCAACAGAAAGTTATCGCCTACGCTGACGATATGCTCTTGGCATTGGAGGACCTGGGGAACTCTTTACCACTATCCATAGAACAACTGGAGGTATTCGGGGGGATCTCAGGCTTAAAGATCAATAAGAAATAATCAGAGATCATGCTTCTAGTGGGGGACCAGGAATCACTAGAGACTGTGGCAGACACGCTAAACCTAAAAATATTAGAGGAGGGCATTACATACCTAGGGGTGATACTTACCCACAAGGTGGACAAGATCTACAAGAGTAATTACACACACCTCCTGGCTAGAGTGAAGAAGGACCTTGAAAGATGGTGCCCGCTTAGGATCTCATGGTGGGGCAGAATCCAATCAGTAAAAATGACCATACTCCCCAGGGTGCTATATTACTTCCACGCCCTCCCTGTAACAGTCCCTAACTCCTTTTTTAAATCATTGTCCAAAGCAATATCACAATTCGTGTGGAACAGGAAACCCCCAAGGGTTTCCAGAGCCATCCTCGTGGCTCCAATTAAGGCAGGTGGAATGTCCTTCCCACACTTTAGCAAATATTATCAGGCAGCACAGCTCTGGGTCCTGAAGGAATGGTTGGGGGATGACCAACATACCACCTGGGTAACACAAGATAGAGCGGTCGCCAGGACCCCCCTGGAGGACCTTTTGTGGAAGCACAAACAACATAGACACCAGAATCTACGGGTAAGTAAGGTCATGAGAACTATTCTCAACACCTGGGATGACCAGACCAGGAGGGGACTTATGACTACCTCATTGGCCCCCTTCACACCTATCTGTCGGAATCCACAGTTCCCTCCGGGACTGGAATCAGGTGGTTTTGAAAAATGGGTAGCAGCGGGATGCAGAAAAATAGGGGAAATGATCCAGGACAAAGAAATAAGAACCTTCGCGGAATGCAAAAACATGTGGAATCTAACAGAGGCGGACAGATATCAATACGAGCAAATAAAGCATTGGCTAAGTACACCGGAGGTCTTACGGGCGGCCTCAAGGGACCTCACACCATTTGAAACCTACATAGTAACCAACCCAGGTGACAAGAAACTGGTGTCAACGCTTTATCACTTCATTAACACACAAGAAGAAGAAATCAAATGTACATACATGAGGAGATGGGAAAGCACGCTGGGGGAGGAAATAACTAGGCAGCAATGGGAGGATTTGTGGGCAGACATCCCTAAACTCACCAGGGCAGTCCAAACCAGGGAAATGTGGCTGAAAATAATCACTAAGTGGCACTATACACCAGAGAGGCTCAAATCAATGTTTCTGAGTATGTCGGATCGCTGCTGGAGGGGATGCCCGGACTCGGGTACTTGGAGGCATATCTGGTGGGACTGTCAGGGTGTGAAGGGCTTCTGGAGAGAAGTGCAAACGGAAATGACAAAAATATTCCTTGAGGCAGACCAAATGGGGGCGAGGGTGTGGTTGTGCGGATTTAAAGACTCATGGGCCAAAAGACTCCATAAAGCACAATGGAGGAGCTTTATGGGCCTAGTCATCGCGGCATGGGCAACGATTGCTCAAAATTGGAAAAAACGAGACCCACCGCTGGCATTCACCTGGTTGCAAAAGGTGTGGTCCTTGATGACCATGGAAAAGATTACGCACCAGCTCCAAGGCCAACAAAATTCTTTCATGAAGGAATGGAGTATGGTGTTGGACTACCTGAAATCGGACTACATGGAACAATGGTGCCCGCATAATAGAAACATTTCAGACTTGTACAGCACGTAAACAATCCCGAAGTGGAAAACGGATGAAGACCCAATTTCTTCCGGGGGGGTGGAGAGGGAGGGGTTAGTTGGGATGAATATTTGTGTCAATGTTTTTTGTTCACTGTGTAAGAAAACAATAAAAATGACAGTTAAAAAAAAAACTCGAGCAGCATTGAAAACAATTTATGAGGATTATTGTGTTTGTTGAAAGAGGAAAGGCTTAGAAGGATTAACGTATATGATTCAGTGCGGGGCATAGGGGCTTGGCGGAGCGCATCCACATAGAGTAGGAGAGTGTCAAGAACCAAGGGAGGAGAGGGTATCGACACCCTCCCCCGAACCACAGAAGCCGAATAGATCGACCCTTCACCTCGGTTGGCACGGCACCTGGATTTTTAGTTAAACAGGAAACCACGTGGCAGCCAATGGGGGGAAGAGGGATTAGGCAGAGGTTGTAGATGGGTGGAGGAAAATGAGGGAAACCGGAAAGAAGGTAAGGGTAGTGTAGTTGGATAGGTTTGGGGGAAGTCTAGGGAAAATAAGCATACACATTTACCAAAACTCCTGACCTACTCTCTCCCTAACCCTACATGTAGTTCTTACTATACCCTAACTAGTAATCTTCAACCTGAACCTTATACCATACTGCAGTGGCGTGGCATTCCCACAACATGGAACATGAATGTAGCATGAAGTACATAGCATAGAAGCACATCACATATGACATAGTGCAACATGAAAGCACATAACATGGAACTTAATACCACATGGAGGCACATTGCATAAAGCCCAATGCAGCATAGCAACACAAAACATGAAAGGGTTTGCAGCATGTGGAACACATATGTACACAAGAGCAAGAGGAATGGCACACACAATGCTTTTCCCCTCCATGAAAGAACAAGCGCATGGCCCTTTGAGCAAGCCACGAAAATCAAACTTGACAGTTCATCACATTCCAGGGTTTCCCCTATCTCCTCATGCAATGATGGTAAACTCCAATTAGCACCTCATTTACTACTCTTAGACATGCTTTCTGCGTTTTCCCCATGCTTATAATGTCTCATAAAGATACACAAAAATGCCTACCACACGGACCTTCTACCCAGCCTCGTCACTGAGACTCTGTCGGTTTTGCAGCCGCAGCCCTTTCTTTACCCCTGCAGAATCGCGTGCACCGAGCACACCTTTAGTACATGCCATGACAACAGTATACACCACTTGTAGGCACTTATCTGAGTGTCTGAGGTCCCATGAGGCAACCCGGACCTGAAGATTAGGGCACATCACTTGCACCGGAGCGGCCATAGCTGAAGATACTGATGCATTCCTCTGGCGTTCCTCCGAGCTCCAGTTTTCCTCAAACAAACCGCTATGACCGCCCGTGCCGGAAAACGTTAATAATCCACACCTCAGCACGGGCGGCCAGTGTGTTAAATAGTCTGTGACTCATTAAGCACAGCTGATCAGGCGCGCAAAGCCCAGAACTACAGCTCTGCCCAGGGCTGCTGGGAAATGTAGTTTTACTACCAACCTAGCTTTTTACATGAACTGCAAGCCTTTTCCTGCACCAGCCCCAATTCCTGACAGTACCTCCTCTACCAGGACTCTTCCCAGGCCCTGGCTCTTCAGGGTGACACAAGTGGAATTTCTGCACCAGTCTTGGCGCTTGTACGGCACTTGCCAGCTCTCACAAACAGTCTTCAGGACCTGTTATGCTCACCTGGTATCCACAGGGACGCCACCCATCCGGGTTACTCGCTGGTATGCTTCTCAGCTTTGCCCAGATGTGGTCTGCGGGGAAGGTTCTGCCTGAAAATACAGGAGGACTGTGTTCAAGGCTGACCGACCGGGGTAAGGATCCTCCCTCCGCCCCGTATGATTTCAGCCCCTCTGGGACCCTCTCCTCACCTTGTGGTAGAGTTAGGCGTGCTCTCCGTCCTGCCTTCTTTGCAGGGGCGCATTGTCTTTCATGGGTGTGTGAGGTCCAGTTACTTCACTGACGCCGGCCCGTTTGATATTGTTTAGGTAGGTCTTATTGCTGTTCTTTATTTTTGTTGCTATGCTGCATGCCTTTTTTCTGTTTAAAAATGTCTCTTTTTCCTCCCTTAGGTATGCAGAGCTTCAGTGCGGCGAACTGGCTTGGTTGAGCCCTGCTGGTAAATGATGGCGTATTAAGAGCGCTATGATGCGGTAAGTAAGCGCTATGCACAGCGCTGCGAAGTCTTGCCTTTGCTAACCTGTGTTTTCCTTCCTTGTAGGTCACAGTGTTCTTCAGCATGAGTGGAATGTCCGGAGTGGTGCCAGCTGAGAGGCGACCAGCCAGGTAAGCCTTTTGAGCAGTTTGTAACTTGCAAATGTCTCTACTGCTTTCTTTAATGTTGCCTCTATCTTCCTCTTTCAGGCGTTCTGTCCCTGAGGCGTGCATATTCGAGGAAGCTGTTCTCAGTAGCTGCGTGTGGCTAAAGATGAAGACTGCAGGTAAGATGCTGCTGCTAATGATGTTCCTTTTGTCTCCTTGCAGGTTCTGCTTCTCCGAGGTTCGAGTGAATAGCTGGACACGGTGAGGGTCACGTTGCAAGCTGCAAAGTAACGCAAAGCGTGTTGTCTTGCTCGGGTGTGGTTTAAATAGCCCCAACAAAATAGTCCAGGTAAAGTAGTCCCTAGGCTGCCACACCCAAAACACTAGACCGCATAGCTTGGTTCTTTGGAACCAAGCTATGTGGAAACCTCCATGTTGGCTTATAACACATTAAGTAGTTCCCAAGCACATGTTTTTCATGGTGTATGAGCCTGGCGCCATAGGCGCCAGGAGTGGCCCCAAGAGAGTTTTGGAAAAGGATGCCAGGTTCTAGAGGCCCGAGTTCTGACTCCACCTGGCCAATGGGTTGGCCAGAGGGGGTTTTGGGCGAGGGTCGTGACAGCACTCCTCCCTAAGGCCCCTCCCATGGTGTTCCTTCTGTCTGTCCCAGGTTTGGTTGGGAAGTTCCAATGGAATTTTCTGATTGGACGTGGTGCGTGGATATTCTCACTGGGCTCCCAGGATCTATTTTGTGGTCCAAATCCTTTCCAATCGACGAGATAATATAGCTTGGTCCTAGAGTATTTAGAGTCCAAGATATCTTTGACTTAGAATTTCGGTTCTCCATCAACAAGTATGGGCTTAGGTGGTGTCCCAATCCGTGTGACGGGTTGCATTGGTTTCAGTAGGGATGCATGAAATACCGGGTGGTTTTGTAGATTAGGTGGTAAATCCAGTTTCACGGTTGCTGGGTTGATAATTACCTTAATGTGTAGGTCCTAAGAATCTGGGATGAAAGGTCCGGGTTCCCTTGATGGGTACGAATTTAGCGGCTAACCAAACTTTGTCTCCTACTTGATAATCAGGGGCCTTTTTCCGGTGTTGGTTAGCAAATCTCTTTTGTTTTTCTTTGGCATGAATAAGGTGTTCCTTGGCCCTTTTGAAAGCCTGAGTAATGGTTGTGTGTAGAGTCTTTACCGCTGGCATTTCCAAGCTGAATGGAAGGTCTAGTTCAGAAGTACGTGGATGTCTGCCATAAAGGGTATAGAAAGGCGTTTGTCCCATGCTTGAATGCAAAGAATTGTTATATGCATATTCGGCTATCCATAGTAGGTCTTTCCAATTCCTTTGTTCGTGGTGAAGCATGCACCGGAAATATTGCTTGAGTGTCTGATTGGTTCTCTCGGTTTGGCCGTCCGTTTGGGGATGGTGACTGGTAGATAGCCGAACGTCGATCTGCGCCATTGCACAACATTTTTTCCAGAAGTTTGAAACAAACTTGCTGCCTCGATCAGAGACCAGAACCAAGGGAAGCCATGTAGCTTGACCATGCCCTCCAGGAACACTTTTGCCAAAGTGGCTGCGTTTGGGAGGCCTTTGAGAGGCATAAAATGGGCCATCTTCGAGAATAAATCCTCAAATACAAGGATGGTGTTGAACCCTTGGCTTGGAGGTAGATCAGTGATGGAGTCAAGGGAAAGAGTGTGCCATGGGACTGAAGGAATGTCCAATGGTTGAAGGAGACCAGATGGTTTTTGTTTCTGAGATTTATTTTGTGCGCAGGCAACACAGGACTGAATATACTGAAGGATGTCCTTACGCCAGGTAGGCCACCAAAAGTTCTCTTTCACATTAGCTAGCGTTTTGGCAATCCCAGGATGCCCTTCGATCAGTGAATCGTGATAGTTTGAAATAATATGCTGTTGTAATTCCTTCTTGGGTAGATATAGGCGATCCCTAAAAAAGGGTAGATGTCCTTGATGGTATATTGTTCTCCTTGAGTTTGCCATGCGAGGAAGGCATCAGGACTCATTGTCCGTTGGATTTCTTTCCTTAGTTCTGCTTGTGTTAAGGCTGTCGTGATACCCAAGAGTTTGTCTTCAGGTATAATAGGTACTGGGTCTGTGGTTGTATATACTATTTCATCTATGCCAATGCGAGATAAGGCATCCGCCTTTCCGTTTCTGACTCCTGGTCGAAATGTGATTACATAATCATATTCGGCGAAGAAAAGGGCCCACCGTAATTGGCGCAAGGACTGGGGCTTGGCTGTTTTGAGATATTGCAGGTTTCGGTGGTCTGTGATGACTGTAATGGTATGGCTGGCCCCCAGAAGGTAGTGCCTCCAGGCTTTAAAGGCAGATTTGATAGCCAGGAGTTACTTGTCCGTGATGGCATAATCAATCTCTGGAGGTGAGAACTTCTTCGACCAGAAGGCCACAGGATGTAGCTGGCCGGTTTCCGGGTCTCTCTGTGAAAGGACAGCCCCCATTGCGAGACTGGACGCATCAGTTTCAACGACATAAGGGAGGTCTGGACAAGGATGTCGCAGGACTGGAGCGGAGGTAAATCTTTGTTTAAGTTCCTGAAAGGCTTCTTCTGCTTCTTCGGTCCAAGTAAACTTTTTATTGTTTTTTCGTAATAGTACTGTGATTGGGTGCACAACCTGAGAGAAGTCTGGGATGAACCGGCGGTAGAAGTTCGCAAAGCCCAGCATGCTTTGTACCCATTTCAAAGACGTCGGTGGAGGCCATTTCAGAATGGCATCTACCTTGTACACGTCCATTCTGATGCCTCCTGGAGTAAGGATAAAACCAAGAAACTCTACTTCGGTGACGTGAAAAAAGCATTTTTCAAGCTTTGCAAACAAGCGATGTTGACAGAGCTTGGTGAGGACTGAACGAACGTGCCTGACATGATCTTGTTTCGAGGCTGAGTATACTAAGATGTTGTCTATGTACACTAAGGCGCACACATCAATTAACTCCCTTAAGACGTCATTCATGAAATATTGAAATGCCGCAGGAGCGTTGCATAACCCGAAGGGCATGACTTGATATTCAAACAAGCCGTACTTAGTACCGAAGGCGGTTTTCCATTCATCTCCCTTTCTGACTCGGACCAGGTGGTACGCTCCTCGAAGGTCCAATTTGGTATAAATCTGGGCATCTTTAACTTGGTCTAGCATCTCAGGGATAAGTGGCAAGGGGTAGCGGTTCTTCATGGTGATCTGGTTCAATTTGCGATAGTCAATACAGATTCTCAAGTCTCCTTCCTTTTTCGGTATGAAGAACAAAGGACCGGCTGCGGGGGACTTCGAAGGACGGATAAATCCGTTTGCAAGGTACTGGTCTGAATAGGATTTCAAATGAAGGTTTTCTGGTTCTGTGAGAGCGTAGATCCTGCCACAAGGGATTTGTGCACCAGGAACAAGGTCGATCTGACAGTCATAGAGCCTGTGCGGCGGCAATGTATTGGCTTGGTCCTTGCGGAAAACATCCTGGAAATCATGGTGTTCACTGGGCAAGGTATTAGTTGCTCCCAGGGTTGATACTGTCGCTCCGGGAGTCATGGGGATACAGACGTCGGGTTTCTCCTCTTGGTAATAGCAGACAGGGGAGCAGTCGCCGGGGAAGGTTAATTTTCGTGCCCGCCAGTCTATCAAAGGGTTGTGAGCAACCAACCATGGCATCCCTAGTATTAGCCTGAACTGAGGCACCTTGATGAGATCAAATGAAATAGACTCCTGATGTCTGTCCTGGCACAGCAAGGTTACCCTGGCTGTGCACTGGGTTACTGGTCCGGCGATTTCTGTCCCATCCACGGTGGTTACCTTGTCCATAGTTCTTATTAGAACACAAAGGAAGCCCCATCTCTGCTGCCAGTTCTTGATCAATATAATTTAATTTCCAACTGCTCCGCTATCGATGTATGCTTCAACGGCATGCATTCTTGACGACTGTTGGTGGTTAATTAAGATCACTGGTATTGCAAAGTGCGAGGTAAGCAACTCTTTCTTCTCATTCGACAAACTGACCCCTACGTTTGTCGAGCTTGGTAGTTTTCCGATTCTTTAGCTTCATCCTTCTCTGTGGCCCTGACTGTTCTTCTTGGGGGTTTTACTGGACAGTCCTTCAGGAAATGTCCTGGTTTCCCACAATACAAACAAAGCTGTTGTTGTCTTCTTTTGTCCCGCTCTTGTTTTGTTAATGGAGGCCGTATCCCTCCAATCTGCATGGGTTCTACAGCATTTTCAGGTACACGGGGTGTGTTTTCCCTTGGTCGAACACACACGGTCCGAGGGTCCGTCTTAGACCGGTCTGCCTTTCGGTCCTGCAACCGGTGGTCTAGCTGCATGACCAGATTTATGAATTCTGCACAGTCTCTAGGTGGATCAACCACCTGGGCTAAGACGTCCTTTAATTCGCCTCGTAAGCCTCGATGGAATAACGTGGTTCTTTTGTTTTCTGGCCACCTAGCTTCGGCAACCAGTCTGTTGAAGGGAGCAATATACGTTAACAAGTCCTGATTCCCGGAGGGACAAGAGTTCATTGTCTACTGCTTGTTCCTGGGTATGTGGAGCAAAACGTTTTTCCATTTCTCTCTGGAACCCCCCAAAGTCATGTAATAGAGGATTGTCATGGGTTACCAACGGCACCGACCAATCTGCTGCACTACCACTCAGGTATGATAAGACAAAAGCTACCCGAGCTTGGTCGTTTGTAAATGCTCCAGGCCTACAAAGAAAATGAAGGTGACACTGATTGATGAATGCCGCATACTTCTGTTGGTTGCCCAAGAACCTTTCTGGTGGTGCCAGGGGAACTGTTCCAGGTAACGTGATCTGTACCGGAGTGGGTGGTATTGCGGGGTTTTGCATTGTTGGATTGCTTCCAGGTAGAGGCGTCTGTCCTGCCTGTGTTTGCAAGTATTGCCTGCTAATCTCTTCAGTGCGTTCTTTGGTCACTATTAGGTCCCTGTGGAGGGCATTAGTCTTTTGTCGGGCAGAATGAACCTCAGCACAAAGCTCTCGAAGTAATTGGGCCAATTGGTCCATTTCTGATGTCTCCATGGTGCCCAGGTGGATGTGTTATGGTCGCTTCGCGTTCTGTTACGCTCACCTGGTACCCACAGGGACGCCACCGAGCCGGGTTACTCGCTGGCATGCTTCTCAGCTTTGCCCATATGTGGTATGTGGGGAAGGTTCTGCCTGAAAATACAGGAGGACTGTGTTCAAGGCTGACCGACCGGGGTAAGTATCCTCCCTCCACCCCCCCATGATTTCAGCCCCTCTGGGACCCTCTCCTCACCTTGTGGTAGAGTTAGGCGTGCTCTCCGCCCTGCCTTCTTTGGAGGGGCGCGTTGTCTTTCATGGGCGTGTGCGGTCCAGTTACTTCACTGACGCCGGCCCATTTGATATTGTTCAGGTAGGTCTTATTGCTGTTCTTTAGTTTTGTTGCTATCCTGCATGCCTTTCTTTGTTTAAAAATATCTCTTTTTTCTCCCTTAGGTATGCGGAGCTTCAGCGCGGTGAACTGGCTTGAATGAGCCCCGCTGGTAAATGATGGTGTATTAAGAGTGCTATGATGTGGTAAGTAAGTGCTATGCACAGCGCTGCAAAGTCTTGCCTTTGCTAACCTGTGTTTTCCTTCCTTGTAGGTCACAGTGTTCTACAGCGCAAGTGGAATGTCCGGAGTGGTGCCAGCCGAGAGGCGACCAGCCAGGTAAGCCTTTTGAGCAGTTCGTAACTTGCAAATGTCTCTACTGCTTTCTTTAATGTTGCCTCTATCTTCCTCTTTCAGGTCGTTCTGTCCCTGAGGCGTGCAGATTACAGGAAGCTGTTCTCAGTAGCTGCGTGTGGCTAAAGATGAAGACTGCAGGCAAGATGCTGCTGCTAATGATGTTCCTTTTGTCTCCTTGCAGGTTCTGCTTCTCCGAGGTTCGAGGGAATAGCTGGACACGGTGAGGGTCACGTTGCAAGCTGCAAAGTAACGCGAAGCGTGTTGTCTTGCTCGGGTGTGGTTTAAATAGCCCCAACAAAATAGTCCAGGTAAAGTAGTCCCTAGGGTGCCACACCCAAAACACTAGACCGTATATCTTGGTTCTTTGGAACCAAGCTATGTGGAAGCCTCCATGTTGGCTGATAACACATTAAGTAGCGCCAGGAGTGGCCCCAAGAGGGTTTTGGAAAAGGATGCCAGGTTCTAGAGGCCCGAGTCCTGACTCCACCTGGCCAATGGATTTGCCAGAGGGGGTTTTGGGCGAGGGTCGTGGCAGGACCATAACCAACCCATTGAATGAAATACCCCAATACTTGTCTTCTCCTTGAATCCAAGATTCGTTTAACCTCATATTCACTGTGGTCATCCTTCATTATTGGTGGGAGTTTCTGCACACGCATACCAGGAGTTGCGGGTTTAAGCAAAGACACATGGAATACTCGATGTATCTTTACGGTTGTAGTTAGATGTAATTTAACAGCCACTGAAGATACACACTGCAAAATTTCATAGGGTCCAATAAATTGGGGTGTACATTTACGGGCAGGTTACGTATTGATAACCCTACTCTGGCCCCCACTTTGTACTTGGGAGCTTCCTGATGTTTCTTGTCTGCTTGCCTTTTGTAGGCTGCTTTGGCCTGTTGCAAATTGTATTGTGCTTTCTGTCTAATGTTCAGAAGCAGCTGGTTCCTCTCTTGTAGAACTGGAATCTGTTCTACCTCCAGTAAATTCTCAGGTGACATATTTTGCTCATGCCCATACAGACATTCATTTGGCGCCATACCTAGCGATGCATGTTTTGTTGTACGCAAATTCTGCTAACCGCAAAGCTCGTACCCATGACTCTTTCCCATCACTCAAGTAACAACGTAAATACTGCTCCAGTGTCTGGTTGATCCTCTCGGTCTGCCCATCCATTTGTGGTTGATAGCTCGTAGATAGAGCACAGTTGATTCTTAACATACGACAGAAGGCACGCCAACATCTGAAAGTAAATTGAGGCCTCCTCTCTGGCACAATACTTTGAGGTAGTCCATGTAATCTGACAATATGTTGTAGGAATATCTCTGTCAGTTGCCCCTGGAATACCCATGCCTGGCACAAAGTGAGCTTGTTTGGACAGATAATCTACCACCACCTAAATCGTGTCATATTGATTATCGGGAGGAAGGTCAGTAATAAAGTCCATAGAAATGTGTGTACAAGCCCTTTCAGGAGTTGGTAAAGGCTGAAGCAACCCCACCTTCCTGGAAATATCCGTCTTTTTGCGAACCCACTTCTCATATCTTTGAATGCACCTCATAGTATCCTTTCTCAAGTCCAGCCACCAAAAATACTTTTCTAGCATGCTTTGTGTGCTTTTACTCCCGGAATGTCCTGCTAACGGGGAGTACAGAGCCTTTTCTTGTAAGTCATGAGTGGGTAAGACCAACTTCCCCGCATAATAAGGAAGCCCGTCTGAAATGGTTTTCAACGGGTCCCCAACTTCAAACCTCCTGTTGCCTCATCCCTATCCTAACAATCCTTCAGTAATAGCTCCAACAACCTTCTCCGATGGACTGATCGCCTTAACTTCTGTCACCACATTCTCAACATTTTGCTGCCTCGACCGAGCATCAGCCTTCCCATTTCTTTTTCCGGGCCGAAAGGTCACCAGGAAATCAAACTCATTAAAGTACTGTGACCACCAAAATTGCTGAGGACTAAAAGTTTGGGCTGTCTTAAAGTACTGCAGGTTTTTATGATTGGTCATCACCACCACCTGATGCCTGGCCCTCAACAAATAGTGCCTCCATTCCAGTAAGGCAGCTCGAATGGCTAAGAACTCTTTGTCTGTAATAAAATAGGTTTGCTCGCAGCTGGTGGGTTTGCGAGAATAGATGCCCACTGGGTGCCAAGTACCGTCCTCATCCTTCTGAGACAATACTGCCCCCACTGTATCATAACACGGCATCCCACTCATGATGTGTCCCAATCGGGCCTCTCACCTTGCAGGCTGCGGCGGACAGTATCAGCTTACAGAACGCTGCCAAGGTCTTCGGTTCACCCGCGAGGCGGCGCCTACAGGCGCTCACGTCATGGCCAGCATTACCGGCGCTGTTTTTGGGGGTTGCCATGGCGACTGGGGCAACAAACACGTCGTATCCCACGTGATCCTTCACGTTCCGGATCACGTGGTCGCAATATTGCCGGAACACCGGTATTTAACTTCTCCGATTCCGCTCAGCGCTTCAGATCGCTTCATTTCGACAGCAGCGTTTTTCTGGTTGGATTTACTTGTTTCTCGACTACGGCCTGTTTCCTGATTATTCTCTCGGATTGCCCTCGCATTGTTGCTTGCTTTTGGTGTACCGACCTCAGACTGTTTTGGATTGGCTTACTAATTGATTCTTGTATTTTCTGCCCGGATTTGGTATCGTGACTTTGGGTGGATTACTGACCGCTTCCTTGCCTTGAACTCCTCTTTCTTTTGTGTCTTCTGGCTATTCTTGGACTCTGCCTTCAGACTCCTTCCCAACCCTTCACGGAGATCTTCACTCTTGTCATCTGGAAAGAACTGCTTATCTCAGGATTGTGTGTTAGGCGTCCTCGTGCCGGCAGGTATAGGATATAGTGCTGGACTAGAGACTGCCTTGGCACTTTAGTCTTCCTCGTGCCGGCGGGTATAGGATATAGTGCTGGACTAGAGACTGCCTTGGCACTTTAGGCGTCCTCGTGCTGGCGGGAGAGGCTTCTTCTGGAACCCCACTGCACAGACTTGGATTCTGCCTTGCTATAAACAACACGGACAAAGCACACTCCGGTAACAACTCCTGTTACACACCCTGGTAAGACTACTCACCCTTACTTTCCCTCCTTTCTTTCACTGAAATCTTTTCGACATTAAATCATATTCCTTATTGTCTACAGACTCCAAACTCCTTGGTGGCCGATTATTTTGGTACAACTGACCTCTTTGGCATATTCTGCATTCTTCCTCAGGTTGGTGTTTTGGCTACTTTTGGTATCTGTTTTATGCTGTATGATACAACTGGTAACCACTCATGTTTTCCCTAAAGCCATCGGGGTTTCCTGTGTGTCCATAACATCTTTCGACCAATTGGTTTCTCAGTCTGTCCTGTTGTACCGTTGAGAATCACATTGGTAGGAAGAACTCGCTTCTTCACAACGAGTTCAACAGTATTTGATTCTTCAGAATTCTGACACACTGCCACATTCCATGCATCTGTCTCAACTTGAAAAGGCTTTTCCAGATCTGGAGGCCTCCAAATGGGGCTGAAGTAAAAGCATCCTTCAACTCTTGAAAGACCTCTTCCGCTTCCTTATTCCAACTGAAGCTTGTGGCCTTCCTCAGCAACTTAGTTATTGGGGCTACAATCTGGGAAAAATTGAAAATGAACCTTTGGTAAAAGTTGGCAAACCACAGAAAGGACTGAGTATCCTTTATACATTGAGGCGCAGGCAACTCAGTGACTGCCTGCACCTTTTTCTTGTCCATTATAATGCCCGTGGGGGGTCAAAATGAACCCCAGAAACTCCACCTTTGTGGTGCGAAACGTACATTTTTCTAGTTTAACATACAATTGATATTCCTGCAACCTCTACAACACCACTCTCACATGTTCTATATGTTGTTCCTTTGAGGACGAATAAATCAGGATGTCATCAATGTACACAATGACAAATACATTAATGAACTTGCTCAACACCCCCTGCATGAAATATTGGAAAGCAGCGGGGGCATTACACGGTCCAAAGGGCATAACTAAGTATTCGAATAACCCAAACTTAGTTCTAAAGGCAGTTTTCCACTCATCTCCCTCTTTCACCCGTATGAAATGATACACGCCCCTCAAGTCCAGTTTAGTATATACCACCACTGTTTTTACTTGATCTAACAATACAGCAATCAACAGCAGCGGGTTCCTGTTCTTCACTGTCACCTTATTCAATGCCCGGTAGTCATTGCAAGTCCTGAGTGTTCCTTCCTTCTTCGGTACGAAAAATAAGGGCGAGGACACTGGCGAAGTAGAATGCCTAATGAATCTCTTTCCCAGCATTTCATCTAAATACTCTCTCAAATGTTGATTCTCTGCCTCAGTAAGAGCATATATCCTACTACAAGGTAGCTTGGCCCCAGGTTCCAATTCAATCACACAATCATAAGGTCGACAGGGGGGCAACCTCTGCGCCCCACCCTTGTCAAAGACCCCAGCAAACTAGATATAATGGGACAGAATCCCCAACATTTCTTGGTAGAACGAATATTAAGGTTATTTTAAGTGTACTATGCCTGTGATTTAGAGATTCTCCAACAGAACCATACCTAACCCATGTTATTCTTATCAATGCTATGCTATGCAAATGCCATGCCTACGCCCTGTTTAGCTTGACCTCCCATTGTCTTATCCTACCTAGCATCGCCTATCGCTTCTGAGATACTTACACAGTACCAGTTTATAATGTTCACCATCCTCCTTTACCTGACTGCTCTTAGGCCTATAATGTCATCTATGAGCCTACCCCTTCAAGAGATGACTATTACTAAAAGCGCCACTACATTTCCAGACTGGATATGCTCACCCCTGGAAAAACACCCTATCCTAACCCCATTATAACCAACATTCCTTGCAACCTCATACAAAGAAATTCCAAACTACGCGTGAGACTACCTAAAATCCACGAACCGCTAGCCAGGCGGTGCCAGAGGGGAATTGAGCGGTCCCCACTCGAAGGTAAGTAGGGTTTTAAGGTTGTACGTAAGGCTTATGTGTTGCGCGGCCAAGCGTAAGATGTTTGTGCAGTTTCTAACCTGAGCATTCCTTTTCTCTTGCAGGGATGAATTGGCGGCGTCTGATGTAGAGCGGCGATCCGAGGCCCTGTCGGCGGGTGCCAGATGGATGGATCTGTAAGGATGCTGGAACAGGTGAGGATGCGGCCCTACTCAGATGGCTCCGGGAATCGGGTAAGAAGCTACACGCTGCAGGCAATGGGTTTGCAGAGTCAGGTAAGGTGCGTGTTGAAGATACAGAGTTGGTATCAGGTAAGCTGTGCTTCGAGCGATGGTATGACTGGAGTCAGGTAAGATGCACGCTGAAGATGCAGAGTTGGTATTAGGTACGCTGTGCTTCGAGCGATGGTATAGCTGGAGTCAGGTAGGTGCGCACTGAAGAAGATGTTCCAGAACCTGATGAGAAGCGTGCTGAACTGGAAACAGGTAAGAGAGCTTCAGACAGCGGTAAGGGTTCCGCTGCACACAGCAGACTAACGCGAAGCGCCTGCATGCAGGTGGGGCTGGCTTAAATAGCCTGGCCCCAGCCACTCCCCTTTAGCCCCGCCTTGTGGATTCACATTGCCACTCCCACAGACTTCTGCACGTGCCTTCCAATGCTTTCCAATGGCCACGCCTGGCCTGGAAGCACGTGCCCTAGACATAAAGTGTGCAGAGCAGACTTTCTTATGAACCTGGCGCCCAAGGCGCCAGGACTGGGTCCATTTGGACCCTTTGGAGTATAATGGTAGTGGCCCTTGACCAGTGGCCATGACACCGGCAAACAAACACGGGGAGAACGAACGCAAAAGTGCTTAATCAGCCATTAAAGCCAGGGATCCCAGAGATAGGGGGGAGGACTGCACTATTCTTTGAAATGTGGAAAGAGTTATCAGGAGATGCACAGGTCGAACAGACTGTACAGGGCTTCCAACTAGAATTCTATCAAGAACCAATACAAACAGATTACCTGAAACCTATACCGTTCAACAAAGAAGACAAGGCTATGTTAGACAAAGAGATATTAGATCTCGAGACAAAGAGGGCCATCGCACAGGCGTCTGCCTCCTCGGTCGAGTTTATAAGCAATATTTTCTTGGTAAAGAACAGAAGAAAACAGAGACCATTGATAAACCTGAGAAGTCTAAATGCATTCATCATTTACAGACCTTTTAAGATGGAGGAAATGCATCTTTTAAGAGACGTATTGCAATCGGGGGATTGGCTGGTGAGGATAGACCTCAAAGATGCTTACTTAACGATCCCAATCGTAAGGGAACATCGGAGGTTCCTTCAAATTCTGGTAGGGAGGTCAGAAATGGGAATTCACATGCCTCCGGTTCCAGCTGGCGTCAGCACCTTGGGCTTTTACGAAACTGATGAGGACAGTAGTAAGTCAGCTGAGAGAACAAGGCATCAGGTTGATAGTATATTTAGGCGACTTCTGTCTGATGGGGCAGGACAAAATAATGCTAGAACAACAAACGAAGGTAACAACACAACTTTTACAGAGCTTGGGATTTTAAATAAATTGGGACAAATCCGAATTGGAGCCAGCTCAATCGCTAGAGTTCCTATGTTTCGTAATCGACACAAGGGCGGCCACGCTCAGCTTGCTGATAGCAAAGGTGGATCTGATCAAGAAAGAGATCAGGATAATACTAGCTAGGGAAGAGATATCACTGAGAGAGCTGGCCAGATTGGTATGGAGACTAGCATCTTCCATTCAGGTGATCTTCCCAGGGCCCTTACATTACAGGGCACTGCAACGTCTAAAAAGTTAGAACAGAGAGTACCGATCTCCACAGAGGCGAGGACAGAATTATGGTGGTGGTTCAGACACACGGAGGCCTTGAACAGGAGAGCGATATTTGGCTCATCCCTGGACCTCATCATAGAATCGGATGCCAGCCGATGGGGCTGGGGAGCCCATTGTGGAGAGATGACAATGGGATGCAGGTGGTCAGGGAAGAAGCTAGAGCTCCATATCAATAGTCTAGAGCTGATGATGAGGTCATTCACAGTGAGGTAGTTGACCCAAGACAAAGCAAACTGTTGCATATTGGACCTCTCTGCAGTATGTTACATAAACAGGTTGGGTGGGACGAGTTTCAAGGATGCTTGCAGAGCTATAAAAATATTTCTGAAATGTGCCTACGAACAGGATCGGAGTTACAGCAGAATATCTCCCAGGTCTGCAGAACGAGGTGGCAGACTGGTATTCGAGACATTTGACGGGTGCCAGTGATTGGCAACTGGACAGGGCAGTATTTCAGCCCCTAATGGAGCTGAGAGGTCCATGCATCCAGGTTGAATGCTCAGCTAATTTGTTTCTTCAGCTGGAGACAAGACCTAGCAGCAGAAGTGACGGACAGCTTTCTACAGAAGTGGGGTCCGGAGAGAGAGTACACATTCCCTCCATTCACAATGATTCTGAGAATGGTAGCTGAGGTCAGAAGACAGCAGGCAACTTTAGTTCTGGTGATACCAGACTGGAAAAGTCAAGTGTTGTTTACGGACCTACTGAAAAATTATCAATCGTCAAACTGCTGTTAATCCCACAATTTAAAGAGATCGTTCAGGATCCAGCGGGATAGAAGAAGGCAAACAGAGACTGATAGCGTGGGTGATTTCAGGGGACCCTGGGAGAGGTCAGGACCATCGGTAGACACTGAGAAATTCATTGAAGAGGCTTGGGCACTGGGTACCAGGAAGGCCTACAGGCTGGCTTGGTCACATTGGAATGGCTGATGTGTGGAACAGCACATACATCCTACTAGAGCAAATATAATCCAATTAGTGAATTTTCTAGTGGCTTGGGTAGCTCGAGGCAAAGCCAACAGGACAGTAAATACTTGTATGTCGGCCATACGAGCCGGTCATCCCAAAATAGAGAATAACCTGGTGGGGGAACACCCGCTAGTATGCAAATTCCTCAGAGGGGTGAGGCTTTTGAAGCCACTGATGCCCAAATATTCCCAGATATGGGACATTAATTTGGTCCAGAATTTGTTTAGTAACTGGCCAGATAATGACCAGCTTTCGAGGAAGGCAATATCAGCAAAGCTCATTACATTGCTTTGCCTTATATCATGTAAAAGAGTATCGCAAGTTAAAGTACTAGAAGTGTACCGGAAATCATTTAGTACTTCGGGAGTCACATTCTATGTTAACAAGAAAACTAACACAGGTATCAACACTGTTTCTTACACAGCTTTTCCAGACCAACCCAAGCTATATCCGGTTCCTTGTTTGAAGTCTTATGGGTTTATGACAGGTGGTCTTGGGCCGGCTGGGGTAGCTCAATTATTGATTGCACTATGGAAGCCATTCACCGCAGTTACAGTGGCAACCCTAGCTAGATGGGTGAAATGGAGTATGCTACAACCGGGCATTGACATTGGAGCTTATGCAGCTCAATCAATTAGGGGAGTTATGGCCTTGAAAGCATATAACGCAGGAGTTTGGTTAGAGGACATTTTAAAAGTAGCAGACTGGTCAAAGAAGTCAACGTTCAAAGATTTCTACTTTAAACCAGTAGATGAAATGTCTACGTTGGTAGCGAGTAAACTTTGAACAAGCATAATCTGAGCCTCCGGTCTTGACATAGAATACTGATTTTCCATACTAGTCTTATAGAAAGTCAAGATTCTATTAAAGACAAGGAGGCGAAGGATTATCCCGCCCAGTCTATTGTTGCATGAGCTAATTGATATTCTGTTGTAATGTTTACGGAATAAAGTTGTTGTGAGAAATTGTGGCTCAATGATTGCACACCCTATCATAGCTAGCCTCGCCCTTTCCGGACCACCATACTACAAAGATGCTGGTAGGGGCCACCGATCAGGCCTGCCGGGTTTTCAGGCACCTACCGGCATAGTTGTCACGGAAGCGCCAGCACTGTTAGCAATGGTGACAGTGCTTCCGTCTCCCCATTTCCATGGAGTCCTATAGGACTCCATGGAAATGGGGAGTAACTGTTACTGCAGCGACTGCGGCAGTACGGCTATTACGGGGTTGCCGGAAACCCGCTGCCTACCGGTGGTTTTTCCAGCAACCCTGTAATGAGGGCCAATATCCCTTCACTGGAATTACTGTCCTCTTACTTGGATGCTCAGAGAACAGATAAGTACCTCTATCGCAGGCATTTTACTTGGGGGTGTTTTGTAAGGAAGGCATGGTATCAACAGTAAGACAGACACAAGTGACCACAGTTCAAGGGTGTTTATTAAACTTAAAAAAAGGTTTGTAAAACACCTATCTAATCCTACATCTAAAGATGGGAGCAAGCTACGACCATCAAATAATAACGCAGTCCTAGTGGTGTCTTGTCAAAATAAAAGGACCTATACTAATAGACCTATTGCCCGTCCTCCAAATACAAATAGTTTGGGAAATATGATATGAAAAAGAAAGAAGTGTTTACCAAATGATATGTTAGAATGTTCAGGACGTTGGCCGCCCTTCCCCACGTTTTCAGCACAGGATAAGGCGGTTCACTTGAGCTTAGCACAGTCTCTGGCTTCTCTAGCACAAGAATGCAGTTCAATCATTAGCACCTGGGCCTTCTGTGCCCAAGTCTCTTTGCCTTTCAAAATCTCTTCTGTCTATACGTTATTTTCCTCTTTCAGATTTTCACAAGTACTCAATTTCTTAGGTGATTCACTGTTCACCCCGGATCCCCCTCAGCCATGCTCAGATCCTTTTACCACGATGTTCTTCACCTTGGATTTCCCTAATTTGGGGTCAGATCCTTTGTCAACACAATTAGTCTCCATCAGCCTGGTTCGGACCAATTTCAAAACTCTTAACACTAACTTGCTTTAACAAAAATCTCTTAGCTGATCTCCCTCCGGCGGGCTCAAACCAACTTCATCTACTTTCTTTATATTCTTACTATCTAAGACTTTCGAATGTGCCTGGGGTTTTGCTTGACCCATTGCAGGACCACTTCGATTTCACAATTCCTTTTCTTGTAACATTTGCCACCTCTCAGTTGGATACCTAACAGAGACTTTTGAATCAGTACCCATGTGGTGCCGGACCACTCTGTCTACGGTATCATATCTTGGCTTCAAAGTTCAATCACTCGTCTGCTGTTTAATTATGTTTGCGTCGCTTGCCACATACGCTTCATACACTGTTCTCTTCAGTTTTCCCTATACATTGTTGCCGCTTCAACCTTGGCTTCAACACACCGGTCTGGTATGAATCTGCCCAAATCACCGCCTCTCTGCTGACTTCACTGGTGCTGCTTTGTTGTAGGAGCCAAGGACCGTACCATGGTGGCAAACGATTCTCTCCGCCTTGACTGTCGACGCGGGAGAGCCCCGGGTACCTACGACACACAATGCAAGTTTCTTCAGCTTTGATTCCGGCTTTGATTCCGGGTCTTATGTTTCCTATTCTTGAAGGTTCATGAAAGTAACAGTCTTTTGTTGAAAAGGTCAAGGGCACTTCCCTCCTTCCAACCCTCTTCGGTCTTGCCGTCTTTTGCCTTGTAGTAAACTGCCATCTTGGAACGGCTGCTTCCTTGTGTGCGTTGCCTTGCTCAGAGTTTGCTTTCGTTCTCTGCTATTTATCCATGTGGGGAAGTGTGATGGAAGTCAGGTGTGTGTGTAATGATCAGTAATTGCCTGACCGTGCCTGACCATTGTATTGGAACATGGCAGGTATACGGCTCGGGTGTAAGTCTGTTTTCTCTCACAGTGAGCTGTCTGTGAGAAAGTGTTTGTGTTGGAAAAGTGGACGGGGGCTGAGTTCCTAAGTATCCTACCTGGTAGGAAGGGTTTAAGGTGTCACAAGGAAGGGGATACCACGTCTCGCCATCCTGTGTCTCATTCTACTCTCTGAAGACCCCCACCCAGGTGATCCTCCCGCACTGGTCCACCCCCAGGAACTGGATCCAAAAGCGATGGCCATGCCCTGGCCACCTCGATAACAGATCCCCAGGGACTAGCAGGTGAGACATCTTCAGGGCAGAGCACGAAAGCACACTCTGAGCGAGGCAAAGCACACGAGGAAACAGTGGTTCCAAGACGCAGTTTAATACAAGGAGAAACACAGCGAGAACAGAGAGGGTTGCAAAGAGGGAAGTGTCCTTGATCTTTTCAGACCGTTACTTTTTTGAACCTTGGAAAGTAAGAAGCCTAAGACCGGGACCTAAAGCTGAACAGACCTGCATTGTGTGTCAAAGATACCCGGGAGTCTCCCGCGTCGATAACCAAGGTGGGGAGGAAGAGCTGTCGTCGTGGTACTGTCCTTTGTCCTACAACAAAGCCGCGCCAGTAAAGAGAGCACAGCCAGTGAGTCAGAAAGACTGATACCAAACCAGCCTGTGTTAAAACCAAGGTTGCAAGGGGCAACATTGTATGAAGAAATCTAAAGAGAATAGCGTGTGAAACGTATATGACGAACAACTCTAATTAATTGAAAACCAGAGGAGTGATTGAACTTTGGGAGGCCAAACAAGATACCAAAGACAGAGTGGTCCAGCGCCACGTGGGTGCTCACTCGAAGGTCTCTGTCAGGTATCCAACTAATTGGCAACTATTGAAAGGGGAATTCTGAGATCAAAGTGGTCCTGCAACGGGTTAAGCTAAATCCTGTGCACATTTGAAAGTCTTCGATAGTTGAATGCGTGCTACAATTGGTCCTAGTCTGGCTGAGGGACACTAATTCTGACGGAGAAAGGATCTGAGCCCAGCTGAGGGGGTTCGGGGTGAAAAGTGAGTCACCCGTGAAAGAATATTCTCTGAACATTATAAAAGGGGGATCTGAGCCCGGAAGAGGGGGATCCACGACACCACTGTGATATAAAAAGGGATCTGAGCCCGACTGAGGGGGATCCAGGGTGAGAAACCCAAATGGTACACTCAAAAGAGGGAAGGAACTTCATGTTTATTTTGTTCTTGTACATCAAGCCCTCTGAGTTAAAGAGATTTTTGAAAGGTGAATAGACTTGCATAACAGAAGGCCCTGTTGCTGGTAATGGAACTGTGTCCTCGTGCCGACGAAGCCAGAGTTTGTGCTTAGCTCGACTGAACCGCCTTGTCCTGTGCTGAAAATGGGGGGAAGGGATGCCAACGGGCCAAAAATTCTGACATATCATTTTGTGAACAGTTCTTTATTTTTTATGAACATTACCCCTCACTATGTATGCTTAGTGGTAAGGATTGGCAATCATTTTTTTATTTTTTTTGTATAGGAATTTTTATTTTGATGAGACTGCACTAGGACTCCATTATTATTATTTGATAGTTGTAGCTTGCACCCATCTGTAGATTTAGGTTTAGATAGCCGTTTATCACACCCTTGTTAAAGTTCAATAAACACCCTTGAACTGTGGTCACTTGTGTCTGTCTTACTGTTGATACCATGCCTTCCTTACAGGAGCCCCCCCCCAAACACACAAGGGGAGTAGACCCACCAAGTGGGGGCAAGAGGCCACCACCCTGAAGTGCTCTGAGGCGGTCGCCAGTGGCTCCTGGGGTACAGAGGAGTAGTCGTGGTGGACTGTGCTCAGGGGGAGTGCCCCCCTCTCGTGAGTTGGGTATCACTACCTGTCCTGGTGGTCGCCCCTGTGAAGGGCTTGGAGTGTGAGACAGTGGGTCGGTCCTGACCCGAGTTGGGAGAACCCTCCCAGCAGACTGCAGAATATCAGAAGGGGAGAACTGTCGGCCACAGGGCAGGCACGGACAACCAGGGAGATGGGGAGACTCGGCCAGAGTTACCTGGCCGAAGGCCCAGAGGGAAGGACAGTGTGGACCCACAAAGCTTTGGTCATCCCGTCTTGCCCCCTGGCCCATGTGCTGGAGAGACTCCTTACAGAGGTTCCAATTTGTTGGCAGGGAGCAGGCCGGTGAGGGCCTTGTTCCCCCAGGGGTCAGTATAGAAGGAGACTTGGCAGCCACAAAGTCTGACGTTGCGGCCCTTATGCAGGAGATCCGGGGCATCAGGTCAGCCCTTGACCAGAGGTTAGACAAAATGGACCAAAGACTCCTCTTTGTGTTAGATATGATCCAAGGGCTTGAGGCAAATCAGACCTCAGTGGACACCCTAGAGCTCCAGACAGGGGTGAGGCTGGCGCATCTGGAGAGGAGGGAGGCAGAGACTGGACAACATAGAGAACAGGGACCTCTGCAACAACCTACGCTTCTTTGGCTTCCAAGAAAAGGAGGGGGAAACAGAGGGTGACTTCAGAAGAGCCATCCGGGAGGTGCTGTGCACACTGTATGAACCTAGCATTGATCAGGCCCATCGAACGGGGGTAGTTCCAGGGGGCCCCGCTCGGTGTTGGCACACTTCCACTATTATGAACAGAGGACAAGGATCCTCGAACGGGCTAGGAAGGCAGGCCCAACTAACTATGGTGAAGCCCAGGTCACCATTTTCCAGGATCTTTCGGCTCTCACCCTTACAAGCAGAAGAATGTGCGGTCCACTAACCAAGTGGCTGACGGAGAAGGGGGGTGCTACCGGTGGGGATTCCCTTTCTCCCTCAACTTTGAATACGACAACCAAAACTATCGGCTGCCAATGGAGGGTTACATCAGTCGAGTATCAGATGAACTCATGGGGAACTCACTGCTCTGGGCATCAGGCTTGGTAGAGACTGCTGGATCACTGGCTCAGCCCGCAGGCTCCAGAAATAGGCGCAAGATGGCCGGGGCCTGGAAATACAAATAGCTGAATACCCACCAAGGTGTCCTACTGGCCCTTAACTTGATGTCATGAAGTGGGGCGGGGGAGTGAGTGCTTCTGTTGAGAGCAGTGGACAAAGAGAATTTGTTTTGAGGTTCTGTTATGAGGGGGGGCTCAAAAAGAGTGACGTTTTTGATGTGAGTCCCATTGACTGTGGACCTTCTTGGTGATCCTAACCTGGACGGTGGTGGGGCAATGGTCAGGACTGGATGCGGGGGAGGGGGGTGATGAGGGAGGACATGGGAGTGTCAGGAGGGCATACGCTAAGCCATAGGGGGAGGGCAAGTTTGTTTTATTGTTTTGGGGTGAGCTGGTAATTGGCTCCCTTAATGTTAGAGGGATAAACTCACCTGCTAAGAGATCAATGACCATGCAGGAGTTCCGGAGGGCCAAAGTGGATCTCCTGATGGTACAAGAGACACACTGACAGAGGGGTCAGGAGCCACGCCTGGGGCCGGGGTGGGGAGGGGAGGTTTTCGCGGCCTCGGGTGCAGAAAAGAAAGGAGGGATGGCAATTTTTTGGCCCGGTTGGGACTGGTTGTGGATGAGACACAGAGGGACCCAGGTGGTCGGTTCCTGTTCATAAAGGGATCCATGCATGGTGAAAGGACCACAGTGTGTTCACTGTATGCTACCAATTCAGGCCAGGTAGATTTTTGGGAGTGTGTAATAAATGAACTGAGGCTTTTTGTGGAGGGCCGGATGTTGGTGGGTGGGTACTTTACCTTGGTCCTAGACCTGGTTAGAGATTGCAAGAGAATGGGTGACGGGGTGGGTGACAACTTAGGCAAAGTGACCTCCAGGAGGTTTAGGAAAATTAACCAGGAAATGTGCCTTACGGATGCCCTAGTGGAGGGAGGGGCGGGTGACAGACCCTTTACCTTTTTCTCAGCGGTCCATAACTCCTACTCTAGCATCGATTTGATATTAGTGGATATGGAGGTGAAAGCCCAAGTCAGAGACTCTTGCGTCATACAGGTCGCATGGTCGGATCATGACATGGTCAAGTTTGTGGTGGGGAGTGACCTTAACAAGCAACAAAGAAAAAGAAATGGGGTCACGTGATCCGTCCCACTAGAAGGATCAAGCAGGGTAGATTGCTCTCAATCTAGAAGCTCAATGAGGGGATAGGCCATGTCAAGGATGGTATAAAATCAATCAATCTTTATTGTTCACATGTCAAATTACATACACATAGTGCTGAATCCATGGCAAAACAGCATAAAAACAACCAAACAATGTTAAATGTCTACAATTAAAGTGCATAGTTATCTACTGATCATCCTGCAATGCGGGATAAACATAAAGTGCACAGTGCAATTGCATTAGAGACATAATGCACAAGAAAGAAATCCAATTTTCAAAAAATAATATCACACAATTCCAACCAAAAAATATATTGAAAAAAATGGGGAAAAGGCAAAATACACTGAGTGCGAAAACAGGAAGTAATATCCCCTGTGATCTTCTAATATTGTCCCCAATTCCAAATAGTATTTAAAATGATCTGACAAGTAGAAAATGCAAAACAAATTTGCACTACTTGTCATCATTCCGACCTTAGGCATAGGCCCTCTGGAGGGTGGCGCTGCAATGATTACCTACTGAAGAATAGGGAAAACTACCAGTCTTTGTTGACGGAAATCACAGACTACTTTGCCTTTAATGGCAATGGGCATGTAGGGGTCCAGACTCTCTGGGGAGGTCTTAAGGCCACGTTGTGGGGGGCTCTCATTAGAATAGGATCCTGTAAATAGAACATAGGGAACAGGAAGAGGAGCTAAGGGTGAAGATCCGGGAACTACAGCCGGGAGGACCGGTGGTACCTACCTCACGCCGTGCAAGGCTGCTAAATTGCAGCTTTACAAAGCAAAGTTTAAAACTATCCTGGTTCAGGACACGGAAAAGAAACTACTATGCCTAAAACAAAAATACCATGAGCGAGGGGAAGGAGCGGGCAAAATACTGGCTTGGAAGCTATGGGAGGAAAGGAAAAAAAAAGATGTTCAGGGCCACTAAGGGAGAGGGGGCCAGGGAGGTGTGCGATTCGGTGGGAATAGGGAAGGAATTTGCCAAGTTCTATGAAACACTCTACTCGTCCGAATTTGTAGGCAAGATGAGCAGAAAGCCGCATTCCTGGACCCCCTGTCCCTACCTGGCATACCGCATGGTGAATGTGAATGTTTGGGGTAGCCTATCTCTGAGGAGGAGATTGTGAGAACAATCAATGGGACAAAGCCAGGCACCACACCTGGGAGCAATGGGTTCTCTGTACTATTTTACAAAAGATTCAGGTCCACGTTAGCCCTCTATCTGGCCAGAGTGTTCAACGAGGTGTTGTCATGGGGTCCCTTGCCAAGCTCGATGCTGGAGTCCACGATAGTCACAATCCACAAGGAAAGCAGGGACCAGTATCACTGTTAAATAACAATATAAAAATCTTAGCCAAAATTATGGGTTCCTGAATAGAAACCTTGCTACCATCCCTGGTTCATGGGGATCAAGTGGGCTTCATACGAGGGACACATGGTTCAGACAATATTCGAAAGACCATCAACCTGGTGCATCAGTATCATCAAACTCAAGGGACTGATGCATACCTGATCTCGATAGACTCGGAAAAGGCCTTTGACAGGGTGGAATGGCCTTTTATGAAGGTGGTCCTAGGGAGGCTGGGCCTCAGTCAGAGTTTTCTGAAATGGGTAGGTGCCTTGTATACGCTGCCCACAGCATGAGTACGGGTCAATAACATCTTATCTGTTTCCTACCGTCTGAAGCGAGGCACAAGACAGGGGTGCCCTCTGTCACCACAGTTGTATGCACTCACAATAGAGCTGTTTGCGGTCGCGATTAGAGCAAACCAGGAGATCAATCAAGGGCATTCAGAGTGGTGAGGTGGAGTTCAAATTGTCCCTGTTCGCGGATGACATTTTGGGTACACTCCTCGCTTCTTGGAAAAAATCGAGAGTTACGGATGCCTCTCGGGCCTGAAAATGAATGTTGACAAACCCAGCATTATGCCCATGGGTCTGAATTGCACCGGCCTGGCTACCCACTCTCGATACTTAGGGATGAGAGTCGAACGGACGCAGACAAAGTATTTAGGGGTTGTCTTACCCAAAGATCTTACATGGATTGTCACAGCCAACTTCAACACAATATTGATAAATATCAAAGAGGACCTCAGAAGGTGGGAGCCCCTCCTGGTACGGACGCATGATATAGATGAAAATGAACATCCTCCCCTGCTTGCTCTATCTGTTCACCGCCCTCCCATCCATGCGCCCAGCAGCCTTCCTCAGTGACCTGAAGGGGGTGCTTTCGAAATTTGTGTGGCAGAATAATAGGCCGCTAGTGAAGTGGGCCACACACACACTCCTGCGTCACCCGAGGGGTTTTGACTTCCCAGACCCGTACTTATACTACAAGGCTGCTCAGTTAAGGGTATTGTTGGAACACTCGAGGGAGGACCTGCAAACTTACTGGACCTACTTGGAAGACTTAGTAGTGCACCCGTTGAAGGTGAGGGATTACCTGTGGGCCCCCTTGAGGCAAATTCTGGTCACGGCAAGAGAGCACCCTATGCTGGTTACTTTGTGGGAACTTTGGAGGGATAGTGGAGTTAATACAGCTTTCTCGGCCTGTCCCTCACCCATGACGTCAGTGTGGGGACCCCCATTCAATCTGGCGAGGCAAGGAATGCAGTGCGCCCAACAGTGGTTGGATAGGGGTCTTGAGAGGGTGGACCAGTTGTTTGAGGAGGATTGCTTTAGGAGCCTTGGGGAAGTGTAGGAAGGCCTAGGGCAGGACAGGATCACGATCTTTGAGTACGTAAGGTTAAAAGGGATATTCACTGATTCTAAGTGGCTTGCCCAGGTGTCCCGTGATCTCACCCCATTTGAGAGATGATTGGATGGCACTTCCTCCCAGAAGGGTTCCCTTTCGAGCATAAATACATCTTTGGTCTCTACCCAGGAGGTGGGGAGATGCACCTTCAAACGTTATTGGGTGGAGCTCGCAGGGGAGGAGATTACGGAGGAGGACTGGGTTAGAATTTTTCAGGTTACCTTCCATAGCAACCTTATCACCTCTACCATTGAACACAACTACAAGATGCTGCAGGGGTGGCATAGGGACCCATTGAAGATCTCACAAATGTTTCCAGGAGCCTCTCCCATCTGCCCTAGGGGCTGTGGCCGGGTGGGTTCCCTCGCCCATATGTGGTGGTATTGTCCTAAGATAAGCATCTTTTGGCAGGAACTCCTTAGCTGGATTAAGGAATACTCTGAGGTAAAGCTGAGCATGGACCCACTGCAGATGTTGTTGGGGATTCCTGCCAGAGATCGGGAAGAATATAGGTTGCCTAGGATATGTGAGTCCATACTGAGGGCTGGGAGACTGGTGATGGCGCAAAAGTGCAGGACAGACGAAGCACCCATGAAAAGAGGGTTGGAACAGAAACTGTGTAATATTATGGTAATGAAGAAGCTAACTGCCATGGTTAACGACTACATGGGGTCCTTCCTGGAGGAAGGCTCTCTGATGGCTAAGAGGGAGGGCAACAGAGCCTAACCAATGGGGAAAGAAAAGGCAACAGGCCATATTCATATCCTGCCCGTATAAGGGGGCCAATCCAAATCCAAATCTGTGCTAAATCAGATGATCGCTTTTGGATTCATGTATAACCACCCTTGAGACTGTTCATTATACTATTGTTCGATTGTTGTCCGAATACGCTGACAGGGAGAATGTGGGGAGGAGAAACAAGGGGGGGTGGGGATATGCTCGAAGGTCTTTATTGTTGACACTGTCTGTTTAAATGCCAATAAAAAGAATAGTTTTAAAAAAAAAGAAAAGAAAGGTTTTGGAATCATCAATGGGCAGGACAGAGCGCAAAGCGGTCAGTGCATGTCGAAAGCCCATGCAAGACAGGCTAACTCAGGTGGAGGCCTGGCTGGCCAGCCCTGCGAAGGGTAGCAGCTCTAAGAGGCATAAGGGGGTACAGTGAAAAACCTAAGGGTATCGTCACTCCTACTCCCCCTGGATCCTCTGCTCAGGTAGCCAGGTAAAGGCCATCACTCTTGGATCCTGACCCTGGGGATTGAGAAGTGAGGGAGGATCACCTGGGTGGAGGGTCCTTGGGGATTGGGAACAGGCTACCCCCATCGAGACATGGTATCCCCCTTTTCCCTATGAAAGCCAACCTAACCCTCCCCCAGCCTTTATGGGCTAATGTACAACAGTTCCCCTCAATATTTCTCATTCAACCTACTACTTTACCCGGGACGAGGAAGAGGCGACTAGGACTAGTGAAGAATAGTAACCTATTTCACCACTCTAGTACTGGGACGAAGAAGATGCCTGCAGAGTATTGTGAAGGTCAGGCATGTCTTTCTAATTGCGGTCAGGCAATTCTAATTGAAGACTCACACCTGCAACCTGTCAAGTTTTTGCAGGTGTATTAAAAGGGAGGAAACCAGCAACACACAGACCAACAGGAAGGCCTGTGTGGGACAGTCCAGTAGGTTGTCCAGTTTGGAAGGAGCAGCCGTGGTAGGTCCTGCACCCCGGCCAGGATGCCGGCAGAATACCCAAAGGACTTGTGGTACCCAGGAGCAGGCGGGCCATGAAGGAGCCGCAAGTTTGGGAGCCTCCATGGTCAAAGCAGGGCAGCCGGAGCTGCGAGTGGAGAAGAGGAAGGAAGGAAGCTGCCAGCATCCATGGAAGCAGAGCAGAGCTGACAGCGGGAACCGAAGAGCCACGGGAGAGCGAGCAGGGCTTGTGAGCAAGAGGAAATGAGCGAGTGAGGCTTAATACAGGCAGCGCAGCCGCCCAAAAAGAACGCACAAGACCGGGGAGTGAAAAAGGCAAGTCACTCGGATGAGGCACTCCTGGGGCTGTGGGGAATGAGAGGCAGGCGCCGAACAACTGTGAAATTTAATAAACAAACCTGAGGCCGCAGGTTTAGCGAAATAGAAACGACAAAAGAAATAGAACACGTATTGAATACCGCGCTGAATTAAACTTTTATGAGCAAAGTTATAACACATGAGAAATGCATATGAAATACAATCATTGTTTTGTAAAAGCCAAGTAAGCAGCAAGAAAGTAAGAATACCAGATTGCCAGATGGGGCATAACGGCAAGGTGGTAAAGGAGTGAAATAACCACTTAGCAAACTTTTGTAATTGAACACAGTGTGGCAAGGCCAATGATTGGTACAAGTTATGTAATACAGTGTGGCAAAGCCAAGTGGCTAACAAAGAGAGGCCGAGTGAGTGGAAGCATCCACACAGGAACAAAAGCAGAAGAACCTATGTGGATCAAAAGGCTTGAGGTTCCTGGTTGCGTGACCTGTAATAGGTGGAGCGTGTGGTTTGACAACTGCACTTAGACCAGGGAACCCTCAACTGTGGAAGCCAAAGAACTTGTTTAAGCAAACCATGAAATAATAAATTGAAAGAGTTATCAAGCCTATACAGAAGGAAAGATAACCTTGTTTTGAACACTGAGAGCAGAGGCCAAGCAGATGTTTGCAAGTTGAAGTCTTGGGGAAGGGAATACTGAGACTTGATGAACTTTGATGTTGTCTTGAGAATGGATCCTCAAGCCCCTTTTCTGTGAAATTGTGTTGCCTTGGATTTGGGGATGTGAAGCCCAAGGATTTGTGGAACAGTTTTGAACTTAAGAACGGTTATCCAAAGACTTTTGTGGAACTTTCCTGAACTTGGGGAAGGGAAGCTGAAAAGGAAGCTTAGAGCTGGAAGAAGCTCAGAGATTTTGTTTTATCGCCATAACCTTTGTAATTGACATCCCTATGCATTGTTTACCTTTAGTTGTGAGGGCAAGGATAGGTTTTGGACACAGACAGACTTTTAAGTTCAACTTTCAGACTCAGGGCCTCATCACGAGTTGGGCGTTAACGCCAGCGCTAATAGCGCTGGCGCTATCTGCCCTACCGCCAAACCCACTGGCGCTATTAGCGCCAGATCACGGGTTTGGCGGATTTGGAATTCCCCATTCCCCATTGAGCCCATTCGGGAATGCCCCATTCCCCATTGGGCTCAATGGGGAAATTTCGCGCTCATACCGCCGGCGGATTTCCCGCCGGCGGTATGAGCGCAAATTTTTGGCAGATTTCCGCCCAGCTCAGAGCTGGGGAGAAATCCGCCAAAGCCCTGATTTGGCGGACCCTTAAATCCAGCAGTAACAGCGCTACCGCCGGATTTAAGGGTTACAGCCAAACTCGTGATGAGGCCTTCAGACTTTCCTTAGTTTTGTTCAGGTAGGGAAATCCCACCTTAGAATAGGGCAAATTAGGCTTTAACCCATCCTGAGGTTTAATAAATCCTTGAATCTGTTGTCTGTGTCTTGCTTCATGATGCCTTCACAGTACCCAACAAAAAAACAAATTCGGAAAAAGCCTCTGAAGATGCAGCCAAGTGGAAGAACAGAAATTGACTTGCCAGCTGAGAGAGGACGAATACAATCTGCTTTAGAAGGCAGAAAAAAGCCTTTCTTGTAAACAAACTGACCATGATTGTGTCAAAAGTGGCCGAACGACCTAAGAAGGAGAAGGTGCATCCTTCTTCTTTTCAGAGTGGGAGGAAATTAAAAGCTCCTCTGAGGATAATGATGATAATGATTTTTTATTTACATAAAGCTTTCGCCCAAGCATTCTACCCAGAACATATTTACATACAATTATCACCCAACCGAAGTTGGTACTTATTTATCAACCTCAAAAGGATGAAAAGCTGACTAGTCCTTGCCAGGATTGGAACTTGTGACCTACAGATCACAGCAGCAAGTGCTCAACCCACTGAGCTATCTTACAAGCATACTGTGATGCTGTTGCAATAGGAGCAGAGGAGTCTGATGAGTACTTTCATCTAGACACGCTAGTGCATCCCAGGTCAGCAGAATGAGAGCCTCTATCAAAAGTAGCAAACTAGATTGGTACGCTTGTGTCTCTATGCTGGAATTGTGGAGGCTATTAGGCTCTGGTGTTTGCTTCTGCCCTGTGTTTTTCTGCGTGTTCGTCTATGAACAGGAGGGGGAGGCCCAGATGAGTTTGAAGTGGGCACTCCAACAATTTCACAGGCAACCAGCGCAGGGGAGCTCTGGTGTGGTCATGGAGGCATTCTAGCCCTCGTCTGGGCAGCGGCCAGAACCAGGATCAACAACAAGTGACATTGTGGTGAGATTGAAGCGTATATGCTGAGATCTAGGAGCCAGACTGGATGGTATGGATGAAAAGATGGAACAAATGGAGGAAAGGGTAGTTGGGTTTGTGAGGGGTCAGTAATGCGAGGTCGACAACTGCTTGTGTTTTTCTCAAAATTATACATTTTATTAAAGAAAAAGGTTTCGGGGGCGTGGCCAGCGAGCGACGGATGAGGCAGTGAAGCTCCGGAGCTCCTGCTCTAAGCCACAAAGCCATCCGCCAAATATCCTGAATTACTTCACCCTCAGGGCGAAACTGGACAGAGAGGTGTATCGGAGCAACTAGGGCTCTCATTGTGTCCTTTTGAGAGCTGGAGCTGTCCTGTTGAAGTCGCAAAGAGGACAATTGCAAGGGGGGAAGACACGGATGTGACGGGTTGAAAAGATGGCCGCCATCACTTTGGCGAGGAGACTTTGAGCCTGGCTTGAAGCACCGGAGGCAAGCCCGAGTGTCCACATCGGTCCGGGCGGAGGGCCGTATACAAGAAGGGCCAACTGGATAAAAGAATACCCTGAGGCTCCTTTGATCCTTTGATCCCCTCCCGCTTTGTAGGGAGGACTGCAAAGCTGAGGATCCGGCGAAGCAGTCGAGAAAGAACACAGCAGTCCCGAAAAATGGGACGTCGGACGAGTGGTCTGCACTGGATGAACATCGCAGCGCTGAGGTGAGACATCGGGGCAGGGTGCCCAGAAGAGCAGAGTAGTAACCCACTATCAAGGATAGAAGAAGGGGGGGAAATCCCTGCGGGCAGACGTGAAAAGCGCTGAGCACACCGGTGGAGGGTGATACGGCGGTGCGGGGACACGCCTCCTAGATCACAGACATTAAGAGACGGGACAGTTATGGGGGAGGAGGGGGACTGCTCAGGAGGGATGCCCTTCCTCCTCACTGGAAATGTGCTGGGAGGACAACATCATGGCAAGGGGGTGCCTGGGAACAAGCAGTACGACAGCCTGAAGGAAGGAGGCTGCGGCCAGCTTGAGCCTGAGGACTGCGGCAAAGGCGATTGGGGGAGGACCCAAGAACGAGGTGAGGAGCCCAGGGAAGCTGGCCCAGCAGAGCTGAGGCCGCCTGATCTGCTGAGGGGCAGGGAAGCAGGGGCCAGCGGCAGTGTGAGCGCACAAGACGTATCGGGTAGAGTGCCCGTACCGGCTGCTGATCCGGATAAAGGGAGCACAGCGGCGGGCTCATCGCCAGACAGAGGACACAAAATTAATTGAGGGCAATCACACAGAGGGAGGCAGTAGGTAACCTTGCACCGATCCAAAAACTGACAATCTGCAGAGTTAGGGGGAGGGGCAAGCAATTGCAAGGGAAGGAGGTCGAGGAGCGAGATAAATTACGGATTAAAGACTAAGCAACCTCCTTGAGGACCTAAGGATGGGAGGCCGGAAAGGAGAGGCCTTGACCTGAAGGAAAGGAGAGGCTGCACAACGCAACTCAGGACGCACAGGTGTTCCCCAGATCGCGTACAGAGGAGTGGAGAGCTGCATCCCACGGTCAGACAGTGGCAAGAAGTATATATTTGGAATAGGGCACCAGGCCCGCACAAGCCCGCAATAAACACCTGACAAGGCCAAAACAGGCCCCCTGGGTACCAGCAAGATGGTTAAGGGCCAACAGAGGATTGAACACTTCATGACCCCCAAACAGAAACCCCCAAGATCCAAGGTACAGAAGAGGACACTGCAGGACTGGAGGCAGAGGGGGGTGAGAAGGTTATGATGAAAGGTCTGCTGTCAGCCATACAAGACTCCCACATATCTCTGGAGGGGAAGATATAGGAGGTCGGAACAGATGTGTCTCTGTTGCGGGCCGACCTACGCAAAACTTGCGAGAGTCACAGAGATGGAACAACGTGTAAGCGCGGTGGAGGATGACCTAACTACGATTAATAACCAGGTACGAGGGCTCATCGGAGCAACAAGGGGGCTTGAAATGAGGGCGGAGGACTCAGAAGGGGGCTCCCGTTGAAATAACATATGCCTGGTGGGTGTTCGGGAAAGTCGGGAGGGCCCCAGCACAGAGCTGTATGTGGAAAGGTTAATTCTGGAGACATTGCGCCCAAAAGGCCTATCGAAACTGTTTACAATAGAGAGGGCACATCGGGTGCCGGGCAGACCACCACCTCCAGGGGGTCAGCCCAGGGCGATAATCACCAAGTTACTGAACTTTCGCGATAGGGACATGATCCTGCAGGTGGCACGTAAAGGCACATAGAGGCAAATGATGCCAGAATTCGGATTTTTCCAGATTTCACACAGGAGGTGTAAGTGGTTTCAACCCAGCACTCCAACTAAGTCAATGCCTAGCGTGAGATGCCCAGCTGGAACCCTTAATTATATATTTCTATGTCAAAAGTTCTTTTATTTCTGGACGATGTACCCTTATATAACGCCCCTCTCTTTGAATCCCCCCGGTCTCACTGAACCAAGAAGAAGGTTGTTTTGCGAAGCTAAAAGATTTATTTTGATGGATTGAACAATATATATATATATATCACACTTTTATGAATTATGAACAATATCTGAATATCCCACTATTAATATTTATACATTGATCAGCAATGGGTAATATTACAGTCAACAATCTCTTTAATCAATAGGAGTCTGGATAAAAAGAATAATGTAGCATAGGATAAAATTTAGTGTGGGTGCAATGAAATGCAATGATATGAGATTAATGCAGCACCGAAATAAAACTTAATATGGATTCAATCAAATGCAATATAATCACTCTTTCCCCCTGATACTAATCAATCCCCCCTAATATGCAATATGAAGAGATGGAATGAGGGAACGCAGGTTTTAGGAATATACAATCAAGAATGCAGTTTCAATCCCAATTCCCCCAGCAAGTTTAGAGAACAGGAATGATTTTAAAACAGGTCAAATGCTTTTAAATGTGATTTGAAATGAATGGGAAAAATGCTAAAAATTGATTTAATTCGCTAAATGGGATTCAAAACTAGTGGGAGTCACTTTGGATTGTTCAGGTACACACTAGCAATGATGGTTGGGTGACTGGCGGATAGGAAACTGAATTCAGAAGTTGAATGCAAGAAATCGCAATTTTACATGTGGTGAAATTGAGCCAAATGCAGAATCGCTGCAAACTTTTCAGCGCGCGAGAAAAGACGATTACAAAAAAACTATAAGGAGTTAGTTTGTTTGAAAGCTGAGGATGTTAGCTTCAATTTGACATTCATATTTCGTTCCTAGCATGTATGGTTCAGAAGTTATGAAGGTTTTAGTAAAGGTCGATTTTTTTCAAAAAGAGTCAAGATTTCAAATGAAAGATGTGCTTTTGAAGATTAGGAACAAGGATTGGCTTACACTAAGAGGCTATGAAGATGCAAGATACCCAACGGTCAGCCACCAGAACAGGGCGCCTCCGCTCTTACTTTTGCCCGCCAAGACACTTGTCTTTCTTCAGCAAAAATATTTAGCGCAAAGATGATTTATCACTACAATTATCACAGGACTATGTGAATGAGAGAAGGATTCAGGACAGACAAAATATATTCTACAATACAGTCTGGATATGTTGGAATGGGTTGGATGGGATTACTTAAGGCTAAGAGATTGGCTATGGACAATTCTATGCAAAATACTCACAACTATGGTTTTGGAATAGGAATAGGCCCATCAGGATGTGGTCAAGGGTTTTGGACTGGAATCTGCTCGCCACCGGACAGGATTCAGGCGCTTGGTTCTGCACTCAGCAAAGCACCCCGGTCTCTGCACGGCCTCTTGGACTGGATCTGACAGGTTGGTTCTGGGTTACACCGGTTTGGATCTCTGGGTTCTAGCAAGGGTTCTTGGCAGGAAGCAGAAAAACAGCACAGCCAGGCTGTTGAATTGGTTGGGCTCCTTGGAAGTTTGGGGTTAAAATCAGGTTGTAAGGTTTTAAAGGCCAGCTGAGAAGGGTTCAGCTTTGGATTGGGCCTTTTGCTTTCAGAGTTCTGGAGTCTGGATCTGGGTTCTCCTTCAGAGAGGTTCGCCAGTAGATCAGTTGATGGGTGAATGTGTGTCTGTCTGTGCCCTCAACAGTCCCTATTTATGTATTTCCCAAAGGGGTGGATAGGCTGATTATACTATGCCCACCCTCTAGGAAACTGATTGGTCCATATATTCCCTCTCTCCTGATTTGAGAAGGAACAGTGTGTCATGATGTGTCATGTTTATGGTCCAGGGAGAAAACCCTCCCCTTTGTTTCTGTACAGTATATCTTATTTTTCACAAAAAGCATATTTATAATATCACCAACTTACTAATACTACATATTTACATCCCAAATTAAATAAAGCATGTATCTGTTCAAGTCCCATCTTCTTAAGAGTTTTGGTTCACAAATGACAGTTTTTCGCTCTTTTAGTCGGTTACCGAGTGTCAGATCTGTACAAATTGTTTCACATACATGCGCATAACACCTGGGCACATTCCTGTGAAGTTTCATATTTTTAACATTATCACAACTGCTACAAAGTCCACATTTTGATAGTTCTGTCTCTGAATATCGCACAAATTCCAGAGTAGTTTTAAAACGTGACCAACCTTTTCATTTTAACAATCTATAATTTCCAGATTTTTACAAGTTTAGCACCGTTTTCTATAAGTCTTTTTCTCAAACATATATTTTCTTCAGTACCAAATACACATTTCAGTCTGGCCCCACCTCCAAGGCCTGGCTGAGCCAGAGATGCAACCTGAGCTTGTTCCTTCCAGCAGCTGGTTTCTATTGACGCCCAAATTAACATTTTCTTTTCAGTCAAGGGAGTCCTTTTGTTTCTTGTCAGAGCACAGGCCAAAGTCCCCTCCCATTTCCTTTCACACCTCCCTGGCAGTTCTTCAGCAGAGGGCAGGGGGGGGAGATTCCTTTGTTTGGGGAGAAACTGTGGAATGTCTTTGAAGCTCATTGTGGCTGGCTTTAACTTACTTTTGAACAATGTTAAAAAATAGTCTTTCTCTACAATACAATTTACATTTTTACAAATACAGCCACAAATCTCTTAATTCCAGCCTTTTTAAAACATAGGGATTGAATTGTCACCCTATATGGCTTTGGATGGGAAGTCTCTATTTTCCATACTTAGATTTTAAGGCATACATTTAAATGACAGATGAAGTAAAAGCAGGCTTCTGACGCAGGCGAAAGACGGTACTCCGCCCATTTTTAACATATTTTTCCAAGCAAGCATCTTTAAATGTAGATTTTCTTCTGATAAATATGTTTCTGCTGTGCTTAAGTGAATTCTTTAAATAAAGTGATGTTTAACACCCAACAAGGATGTTGGATCTTTTGTGAGGTTTGAAAACCATGATTTTTGCATTTTCCACAGCCAAGGAAAAACAGATTTTTAAAGCAGTTCTGGGGTTTCCTTTGCAATGCAGGACTGCTTTTTCAAGTATTTTCATTTTCCTCTGTGGGCAGCCAAATGATAGGTTTTGGCAGTGGTCTCCTGTGTTACCACTGACATAGGCAAAATGGATTGGCGGCCTATTTCTCAGGTTTTCATGTGCATTTTTCAAAGATTTTTGGCGCAAAGATCTTTTTGGCGGCCATCCTGTTGTTTCTGATGCAGGCAGCGCACAGTGCTGTTGCAGGGCATGGACTAGTGGGTTAAAGCATCCCACAGATGTACAAATGCAGAGGAGGTCCTTTGATTCGGCCCGTCGCATGCTACGGAAGCTCAACCGACGGTACATCACAATCTTCCCGGCAAAACTGAAGGTAATGGAGGGAGGGTGGTTTTCATATTTACCTCCCTGAAGGACGCTTGAGAATGGTTCAACAGAAGAGGTCCCAATCGAATATCGATGGAAGCGGACGACCAACAGCGTAAGGAATGAAACATCCACTACCACTCAAGCTCAAGGATGCAGGACATTGCAGAGACCTAACATAGGGTCTGCTGTCTCGTGGAGGCATAAGGTGATGGTGAGGCTCATTACAAGAAGAAGGTGACTGAGGGTGGCAAAGGTGGCTGGAGTAGGAAGCCACAGCCAACCCCAACATCGGGACCCACCTGACGCACCAGGCGAAGGATGCGAGTGAGAGGTTCATCACGATTGGTACAGGTTGAGGGGACAGAGGGGGGGCAGGGAGTTGGGATGTTGAGGTGGTTACAGGGGGGATGGAGGGGGGGTGGGGAGAATTGGGGGGAGTGGGGTTATAAGGAGTGCGGTCCAATCTCTGGGAACAGGGGACCAAAAGGAAGGGCTTCAAGAGCGTGGCGTACCTAGCAGGGAGCGATATCAACACAGGAAAGGGTGGGACCCACCTTAAAATAGGCACATGGAATGTACAGGGGTTGGGGAACAAAGGAAAGAGAGCCAGGGTAGGTCAATATTTGAAGAGACAGGGCGTACAACTAGCATTATTGCAAGAAACGCATTTACAGGGGGGTGAGTTGAAAGGATTGGAAACTAAATGGGGAGGAACAGTGTTTGGGTTCTCGTATTCCACGTATGCGAGAGGTGTACTGATCTGGGTGGCCCCAGGGGTCCACATACAGGTTGAACATACAATGGGGGACACAAAGGGCAGGACGATAGCTTTGGTAGGTCAATGGGAAGGGCAAGATATCTGTGTGGTAAACTCCTATGGTCCGAATGTGGATGGCAGGTCCTACTTTACCTCTGTGTCGGAATTTACGAGTGGGCAACGGGTGGGGCTATATATCCGGGGGGAGATTTTAATTGAGTGATAGACCCAGAATTAGTTAGTACGGGGAAAGGGGGCACAATGAAACCTTTAGCTCGGGAAGTGTGGAGGCAGGTGATAGAAAAGATGGATCTTGTGGAACTCTGGAGAGAAACTGATGGAACAGAGAAAGGGTACTCCTTCTGCTCAGGGGTGCATGGGTCATTTTCCAGGCTGGACTATTTATTTGTGGGTAAGGAGAGTTTTGTCATGATCCCAGTCAGTGAGCATAGTCCTCATTCAGGCATTCAGGCTAGGCAGGGAACATTAAATCAATCAGCAGGTGTCATGCCCTCCTGGAAAATATGGGATTGGTGGAGGCGCCATTGAAGTGTTCCAGCACGTCTTAGTCGTTTTCTCATTGAACGGTCTAGTTATCTTCCAACATGGCCGCCTTCTGGCTTATCTAGCCACAGAAACTGTATCTCGGTGCGTTGCACCTTGGATTTCTCCGTGCACTAACGCTTGTTGCTTGCATCTGTTTCCTGACACTCTGCCCTCTCTCTGAGTGTGTTGACTGATGCTTTCCAACATTCCTCACAGAGTCTCTCTGCCACGATCTCCCTTTTGCTCTGAGTTACTCCTTTTCGCAGAGTTTGGGCTGCTGTGATTTCTTTTCCCTTTTCTCTGCGGTGCTCTCACACAGCGGCTTTCCTCATTCATCCCTATTATTCTACTACTTTTGCGTGCGCTCTGCACTGCCTCTTATCCCGGCTCTCGGGAGGTTTCTTTTACCACATGTTATCTTTACCCGGGTTTTCTCCGGTATTCTTTCTGTCATTTTTCCTTTATGCCCAATTTAGTTCCACTTGTACTGCTTAATGGATCCTTCAGCCCTGTCTAACCTTCCTATAGAGCTTCACTTTCATCTTTACCGACTGCAATTGTATTACCACATGCAGTATATGTGGTTGATCTTCCATAAAGACTCTAATTCATCAAACCTACCTAGCTCCACTCTACATCACGACTACCAGTCCAGATCTTCTTTGCCATCTTGTACTGGACTCACAGGATTTTCAGCCAGGAGACTTTTCCCTGTTTCTGGGGCTAACTCCTGAGGAGACCACGTTGTTGGAGATCCTCCTACCGACAGTGTGGCATCCCGAGGAGAGAGACCTTACTTACGCCAAAAGAAGGACAAGAAAGGAAGAGACACGCATAAAACTTGCCGGAGAAAGAAGAAGGATCTGGAAGAAAGCTCCACTGAAGACCCTGGTGAGGAGGAAGGGTGGGAGGTTTCCTCAGATTCTGACAGCAGGTTAAAGGCGGGTGTCAGCCTGGCACATATGGCATTTACACCACTCACAGCATTCACTTCCATAGACTCCCATGATGTTCAACAGTAATTTCATACACTTAACATGGCCACCGCAAAACCCATTTACAAGTAGCAGCACTGTTCTATTCATATTTGCAGAGGTAGCTACTTAAGCCTCACCTCCGCTGGAACACGCTCTTCGCATCTGCTTCACTGACAGCGGGTAACGCTACCACCGTTTCTCCTCACAGAACCTGTCAAAGAAAGGAGAAATTAGAGAAATTAGTTTACGAATAGTTACAGAGTTCCATAGTTCCATAGAATAGACTTACCTGACAGAAGTTATTGCGGTTTTCTTCAGTAAGAACATTTATTCTTCCGTCAGAAGTTTCACTCACAGCCACAGCATCTTCAGTCATCAGTTTTTCACAGCCACTGTATCTTCCGAATGTTTTTTCGTCAGTTTTCCGAAAACCTGCAGACAACACAAGAGGTATTTAAGTTAAAAAACTAAATTAACAGTTTAACAGAGAAGATGTTTTATAAGCGTTTACGTACCTGAAAGTTCTTCAAGTTTTCACCTCACAGTTGTACCGCGCTTCACCTTGAAGGCTGCAGTTACTCCGTATTGGCGAACTTACGTTTTTTAAAGACGTTTTCTCATGTTGAGCAAGTCAGCAGCCCTAATTCTTTCCCGAATTCCTAGAACCTGCAAAACAAAAGAAAGAAGACAAGAGTAATTAGTAAGAGAATTATCAATGAATTTAAATACAGAATGAATCAAAATGAACTTGTAATTGAATTTGTGGGCCATGAGAGTGCAACTCAAATTAACTTTTTGGATCTGATGATCTTCGTGGATGGGAAGAAATTGTCTACAAGGACAATCCGCAAGGAAACAGAGGTCAATTCCACCTTACATGCGCAGAGCTGCCATCATAGGCCAGTAAAGTGGAATATTCCAACAGGGGAGTTCATCAGAGCTAGACAAAATTGCAACCGTTCCATTGACTTCTAAGCGGAATGCGATTTACTGAAAGAATGTTTTCAACGAAGGGGTTATTCCAAAGCATGTGTTAAAGCATCCCGACAGAAGATGACAAAATTGTCTTGGGAACAAACTTTGGTATCTAGATCACATCCCAACGAAAAGGATCTGAATAAGATAAATTTCATTACAACCTATAGTCATGAGAATACTAAATTGAGGAAAGTACTTAACAAAAATTGGCACCTCTTAAAATTGGACCCCCATCTTGCAAACCATATTGGGGACAAACCCTGGATGACATTTCGCAAAGCTAAAATGATTAAGATAGTCCTAAGTCCCTCATTACTGCCAGAATTGAACAAGGAACCCACTAGAACCTGGTTAGGAGTGAGGGCATCTGGTTCCAGAAAATGTGGGACATGTACCATGTGCCTCTATGCCCACGAAGCAACGATGAGTTTCATGGATGCGAGAGGAACTCGCATGGAGATAAAAGAAAATATAAATTGTCATTCCAAATACATAGTATATGCCGTAATATGTGTATGCAAACAAATATATATTGGAAGTACAATACGAGAGGTGAGAATCCGTATTTGTGAGCATTTTGCAACAGTGGGGAGCCAGGATCCAACCTTGCCGCTAACTCAGCACTGGCAACTAAAACAACAGATGGACGACGAAAAGAATCTGAAATTTATTGGCTTACAAAAAGTGCAATTGAATAGAAGAGGAGGAAACCTGGAGCAAAAACTCAGACAGATGGAAGCAAGAATTATTTGCAAATTCAGATCAATTGAATTCGGTTTAAATCAGGACAACGAGATGATTCATTTTCTGTGATAGTGGGTGGAATGCAACCAAGTTGATTTATTTGCATGAGCACTAATCATTGTATCACTATATAGTTTGTGTAATCTATAGTATGCAAATCATGTTATTTGTTATGTATACATGTAAAGTATTTATATGTGCATGTATAATGTGTCAATGTGTAGGTAGAACAAACAAAAAAGAACATCCGGGCAATCCACAAGATGTCAACCCTGCAAGTGCTAATGTGTTTTTACAGTGATCATCTTCATCTCTTTTCTATTTCTTGGCATTTTTGAATTTCTCTTGTTATATACATACATCAGCCCCAGTATAGGTGAACTAAGTAGAAAAAGATAAAAAGTTCTATGAGAGTAATAAACATCAGGCAAAACAACTCGGCAACACGAGTATGCAACATCTGGTACAAAACTCACAAACTTAAAACTTAAGATATCCCTTGTGATCCATTTGAATGATAGGACAAATCTGAAGTAATTCAATAGGAAGTCAATTCAAGACAGACTCTCATATGATTAATACTAGAAATATAAGCATATCCAAAACAACAGCCGTAAATGTTTGACTTATCAAGCCCTGAGCTACTCCTAGCAGTAGGAATACATGTTATGTCAAGTGGTAATACATACAGCTTTATTATCATTTGACTCCGCTCTAACATGGCGGTCAAATTAAGCCAATGTAGACAGGAACGAAGGACAACCTATGTTGTCATGGAAACTAATATACACTGCAGGGCGCGCACTCAGTGCCTTCCAGTAGCAGCGGTGCCAACGCGAGTAAACATGTCCACAGCCAGGAATAGGTAAGAAAGGGCCGGGGGACGTTTATGAATGTCCGCAACCAGTTTGCGATAATGCACACAAGAATCAATGTAAAGAGTGGTGCAGAGGCTTGCGCGGCTCCTCCCTGACTCTTGTTTTTATGTATCCGCGTCTCCGTAACAGACTAAGCATCTGTACGGACACGCTTGATTTAATCTTTGAACCCAAATCTAACTATAATACTCGCCGATGCCAATAAGTATTTCTACTTTACCTGAATAAACGTATATATACTTTATAGAGGACAGGCTGGAACCAGCATTTTCGATATTCCTACAATATGCAAATCTGTAAGCACTTCAGACTACGGATTTCTGAGTATATTGCTTTCACTTTTACAGGGATTAACCTGTGAATTAACAGAACTCAAGTTGGTAAGTAGGTTTTACTATTCATAACTACGGCATAAGTAAATTACCAGATGCAGCGTGCTAAGGGGCTAGTTTTATGAATAATGTGATTACCATCAAAATTGTGTTGATATTCGTGGTACAACTCATTCAATCTCATTATGGCAAAGGCAAAGCCTTAAAAACCAGGCTGTTTGTCTAAACCTTCCTGCCTTTATATCTACAGGCTTACGAACGTCATTTGTAACTCTGCTCCGCTCCTCTCTCTGTAACTAAGTACCTTATGTTTCCTATGTTTACACAATCTTGCTGCTTACGCCTTCATGTAATAGCGCCTCGATGTCTATGGGCTGCAGTGCGCTCTATAAATGTAAATAAATAAAAAATAAAATTATACAGGATTGAGGTTAAATTATAGATAAGAGTATATGTGTTTTGAACATTGCAAAATTAAAACTAAACATTAAAAATGAGTATGATGAAGAGAATTAAGGTGCGACTATACATGCACATACTTATAACTTTTTCTCTTTTCTGCTTTCTTTTTCTTTTTTTTGTTGTTGCATTTTGTCTCATGTATTGTTCATTGTTATGGTGTATGTGAATGTATGATAATCAATGGTGACTACAAAACCTGATTTTTTCTCTCCTTTTTTTCTCTCCTTTTCACACATGTTTATATTTATTATTTTCACTTGATTGTAAATATAATTTATACTTCAATTTCATTTGTAAAACCATCTTTAGAGCATGAATATGATTTAACTTGCCCAGAAAACTTTGTTTTGACAAAGGCCCTTGAGAGGCCGAAACACGTGTAAACTAAGGGGGCAATGAAATAATACATTTCTTCTGGCTGCAATCACAGTGACAAAGGGAAATCATGTATTGAGTTAACCAGATTTCTGTGGAAGGGGACTGGTTCTAGGAGGGACCAGTCCCCAAGGAGGGGGGGACTGGTCCCTCCTAGAACTACCACACCAACGTGACACCATACTAATAAGTGGCACATTGGGGTTGCCGGCATAAGAAGCTGTACCCAGACCAAACCCCCCAAAAAACCACGGTAATTAGTACGAGAGATTTCTCCAACGTAGGAATCAATTCAAGCCCTTAAGGATTACAGTTTTTTACCTGTTTACTTACCGAAAGACTCATTCTCCAAAGAATAGACATTTCAAGGCAAAGAAGCATTAGAGTTCATCAGCAACCCAAGTTACCATTGTTTCTCCATCTCAACACACCCCTGTAGAAAAGCAGGATGGAGAGCTCCATAATAATAAAACACAGGTGAGAAGGGAATTCAGCCATAGAGTTAGAAGGGAGTGATTTATGGGAATACACATCTCATGTAGTAATAACTAGAGTGATCTCCTCAGACCTTCCCCTCTCAGTCCCTCTCACCACTCCTCTCTCCTGGAGTGATCACTTTCTCCTTTCCTCCCACCTTACCCTCCCTACCCCTCAGGCCAAGCCACTTCCATCACTGCCACCCACATTCTCGGTCATCCGACCCATGAAGTGTGTGTCAGCTGAGGCTTTCTCTGCCACCTTCTGACTCCCCTCACCCACCTTGGTTGACCCAGACACAGCCCTCTCCATGCTCCATCTGATACTCTTGATATCCTTGCCCCTGTCATGAGAATCGGCCTGAAGCCCAAAGCCAAGTGCAACTCCTGGTACGACTCAGACCTCGTCCCCCTAAAACGCGAGTGCAGGGTGGCTGACAGGAAATGGCGTGCTTCATGTGCATCCTCTGACAAACTGGCCTGCCACCTGTTGCAAAGGCAATACCGACACTCTGTCCGAACCAAGAAGAGAGCTCATATCCAAGCCTGCGTCTCTGAGGCATCTACCGACTCGGCTGAACTCTTTAAAATTGGCAAGAAACTGGCCAATCCTGCCGCAGTCTCTACCTCTCCTGTCCCTTCCCAGGCCCTCTGCACGGCACTGGGTTCTCACTTAATCTCTAAAACTCAGGACATCTTGTCCTCTCCCTTCTCCTCTCCCCCTCCTCCCTCTACTCTGTGCTCTTCCTCTGGCCCTTCTTCAGCCACCTCTCCTCCCTCCTTCTCTGCCTTTCCCCTGTTCTCCGCTGACAAGGTTTCTAGACAAGTCCGATCTATGAAAGTCTTGTCAAACCAGGTTCACCCATGTTCCTCCAAAACCATCAAGGACCACATCGACTCCCTGGCTCCTGCCCTGGCTGATTTCTGCAATCACTCCTTTACCACACCACTGGAGTCTTCCCTTCCCCCCTGAAACACTTCCTTGTGCACCCTCTTCTTAAGAAACCCTCTGCCGACCCCTCCTGCCCGGTTAACTATGGCCCAATCTCCATCACTCCCTTCCTGGGCAAGCTCCTGGAGAAACTGACCATCTCCCAGCTTATTCTCCACACTGAATCTGTTGGTTGTCTTCATGACCATCAGTTTTGCTTCAGAGCTGCCAGAAACACGGAAACTGCCCTCCTGAACATCTGTGATGACCTGCTCTCCAACCTTGACTCTAACACCCCCTGCATCTTCATCCTGCTTGATCTCTCTTCTGCCTTTGACACTGTCAACCATACCATCCTGCTCAACCGTCTCTGTGATAATCTGGGTATCACTGGTCAGGCTCTGGCGTGGCTGACTTCTTTCCTCTCTGACCGACCCTCCCAGGTCCAGCTTGGGTCCTTCCTCTCCGCTATCTTTTTCTCCACCTGTGGTATCCCCCAGGGCTCTAACCTCTCTCCCTGGCTGTTCAACCAATACCTAACTTTCAGTGCTATACGGATGATACCCAGCTCATTTTCAGGCTACCCTCAGCCTCCTCCTCTCCTTCCCTCATCTCTGACTGTCTGTCTGCTACCCAGGAGTGGTGTGCCACCAATGATCTCTGCCTTAATGCCAGTAAGACCGAGATTCTCCTCATTGGCACACCCGCTCCCTCCTTCCCTGTAGCTCTCTGGCCGGCCTCTCTTGGCCCTCTTCCAGCTCCCACCTGCAAGGCTAAAAACCTTGGGGTCATCTTTGACTCCACACTCTCCCACTCTCCTCACATCTCTGACGTCTCTAAGAAGTCACACTACCAGTTGCACCTCCTCCGAGGGATTCTTCCTTTCCTCTCCTTCCCCCAGGAGCTCACTGTCTCCAGCGCTCTGGTTATCTCTAGGCTGGACTATTGCAACAGCCTCTTTCTAAATCTACCTGCTTCTACTTTCTGCCCTCTACGACATATCCAAAACAGGACTGCAAGATTTGTCCTTGGCCTCAAGCCCAGGGATCGTATCTCTCCAGGACTGAAACCTCTGCACTGGCTCCCAGTGGCTGCGGGGATTACGTTCAAAACCCTCTGCATCGTCCACAAGGCCTTCTGGGGCCTGGGTCCTCAATATCTTCAACTCTCCCTTCCTAAATACCTTCCTTTTTGAGCTCTACGCTCATCGGCTTCCAACTCCCTCAGGGTCAGTCGCTTCTCCAAGCAACGAGTTAGTGCTAGATCTCTTTCTTCGGCTGGTGCCTCCCTCTGGAACAACCTCCCTGCCTCCCTTAAACTTGTGGAGAACCATCTCCGGTTCTGGAAGCACCTCAAAATCTTCCTCTTTGCTTCTGCTTTCTCTCCTCCTCACCTCTGCTGACCTCCTGGCTGAAACCTGAACCACACCGGCTACCTGGATACCCTCTGATCTCGGGCCCAGGTCTTTCCCCTGCCATTGGGCCTCATTACACGGATGGCGGTGAACCATGGCGCTATTAGCGCCATGGTTCATGCCGGTAAAATACCGGCACCGCCTTGGTGGAAAGGGGAATTACCGCCCTATTCCAAGGTTCGCGGGGCGCTAATTCCCCCTTCCACCATTGCCCTTCCCCATTCCCATTTTTGCCCCATAGGGCTCTATGGGAATGGGCAAGGCGCTAATTACGGTACCGGCAATTGCGGTACCGTAATTAGCTCCACTGGTCCCTTTGCGGGTTGGTTTTTAACGCCTGCAAAAAGCAGGCGTTAAATTCCCCAACCCGCAAAGGGACCTCGTAGTAAGGCGGTAAGGATTTACCGGTACCGGTAAAATACCGGTACCGGTAAACCCTTACCGCCATCCATGTAATGCGGTTCATTGTCTCACACCTGCACTGCCCACCTGGCTAACCCCGCACTCGGGGACTGTTTCTGTATCCCTACAGTCCCCCTACCAGCCCCTGACACCTGTTGTCCGCACTTACCTATGCACTTGCCGCGTGCTGGCCGCTACTTACTGTTATCATCTTGTACTGCACTCTTGTACTGCACTGTCCCTGCCCCATTCCCATGCACTTGCACAATCTGAATGACATCTGGCCTAGTAAGATCGTTGTCTGTCCTCCCTCTGTTCCCCTCCCTTGCCTCGTCGCGCCTTGAAGCACTTGTGCATAGGCGCGATATAAATGCCATATCATATCATCATATCATATCATAACTCAGTTAATAGATGTTAAAGCATTTCTTTTTTTGTCATTTGTTTGTTCAAACAGAGAAAGAATCCTAAAGGCTCCAAGGTATCAGGTCCACAGGCTGGGAAGGTATTACGCTCCCGAGGAGTCCAGGTAAGCGTTACAGTTTTCACTACTTTCACGCTCCAAGATATCTAGATAGGACTATATCGGACCACTCACCACTAGTTGTCGAGCTTGAGGGCGCAAATACCCAACCAGGTCCGAATTTATGTCGCATGAGACAGGGCTGCTGAGACAGGGGCTACTGATAGCCAGAGTACAGACCCTGAGGGAAGCTATTACGTCATTTTCTTAGATCAACAAGGGGTCAGTGGAGGATGTGGGAGTGCAGTGGGAGACAATCAAGGCAACGCTGAGAGGGGTAAGCATATCCCAAGTAGTGGGTGTCCGGAGATCGCTGGACAACACAATTAAGCGCCTGGAGTGCGAAATAAGGCAATTGGAGGTTGAGCAGGAAGGGGGCCATCAGGTGGGGGAAGCATTGGCAGAAAAACTCAGCCTACAAAGGGAAGCCCTGAATTAATTGGAGCAATTGGTAAGGGGTCATATTTGTCCAAAATCCATGGAGAAGGAGATAAGGTGGGGAGGCTCTTAGCCTGGTTAATAAAACGAGAAACACCAGGGGGGGTAATTACACAAATACGGGACTCAGAGGGGGGACTGGTAACACCACAACAAGTGATAAATGGGGTCTTGCAGAGATACTACCAGAAACTATAAGGACGTACTCGGATCGGGAAGCCTCAGATTTGCTAGAATTGGCGGGCATGCCCAGGCTGGAGGAGGAGGACAGGGAGGACCCGGATAGGTCCATAGAGGAGGGGGAGATACTGGGGGCAATTAGGTCAATGCAGGTTAACAAAGCACCAGGTAGTGATGGCTTCCTGGTAGTGTTTTACAGGATGTTTGCGGATGTTCTAGTCACTCAACTGAAGAGAGTTTACGATCATGCACTCAGGAAGGGGTCTCTACCGGAATCAATGAGGGAAGCAGTGATCTCAGTCCTATTAAAAGAAGGGGGGATACACAACAGTGCTCTTCGTAAAGGCCTATTTCTTTATTAAACATAGATATAAAGATACTCGGGAAAGTGATAGCAAATAGGCTGCCAAAAGTGGCCCCTGGTCTGATACACCCAGACCAACGGGGGTTCGTGGGCGGGGCATGACACAGGGATGAATTTGCACAGGGTGAACCATGTTATGGACCTGGTCAAACACTCGCAGGAATTAGCCTTGGTAGCGGTTGACACAGTTAACGCCTTTGATTCTTTGGAATGGCTATGCTTATTCAAGGTGCTGGAGGCATGCGGCTTGGGCGAAGTGATATTAAAATGGCTCTGACTGTTATATTACACCCCCACGGCCAGGGTCAAAACAGGTGGGGGGGTCTCAGAAGCCTGGCGCCTAGAGAGGGGTACTCGCCAGGGTTGCCCGGTCTCCCCTATCATCTTTGCCCTGGCGTTGAAGCCGCTGGCGAGGTACTTTCGGACTTACATCGCGGAAATGGGCATACGGGCGGGCGGAGTGATGCACAACATCTCGCTATATGCTGATGATGTGCTGCTCTTTGTAGAAAACCCACTGGAGAACATCCCGGTGATCTTGGACATGTTAGGACATTTCTGCAAGCTATCGGGGTTCCAGGTTAATAAAGGAAAATTGCTGGTCTTTCCATTGGCAGGCATGATGGATAGGAGGGGGGGGGATTGAGTGTGGGGTGCTCCGCTGGGAATGGGAATCTTTTACCTGGGCATCCAAATCTATCATGAGATGGAAGACACTTTTGTCCATAAAACAGGGAGGGCTCTATCGCGGATAGGGGATGCAGTGAAATTCTGGAACAAGCTGCCATTATCCCTAATGGGGAGAATTGCACTGTGTAAAATGGTAGTCCTCCCACGTCTCCTATATTAATTTACAAATATCCTGTATGTGGTGAAGAAGGTATTTTTCAAGATGCTGGACAAATTGCTGGGGGAGCTTCTATGGCACACAGGACGTACTAGAGTGGCTATGTGAACATTAAGCCGCAAGAGAGTGGAGGGTGGTCTCAATATGCCGGACTTCGAGCTGTACTTTATTGCGGCACAAATGCAGGCAATGGCGGACATTGGCATTGGCGGACGGGGCCAGAGGGGGAATTGGAGGGCCTGCTAGGTGGTTGCAAATGGAAAGGTAGGGAATAGAACTGCTTTGAGGGGCCTATCGGAGAGAGAGGGGACACAGTGGTCTTTAAGACAGTTTGGGCAGTGTGGGCGAGGATGATGAAGAAGATGAAGGGTACGCAACTATACAGCAAGGATCTCCCGATCGGGTCTCACACCACTATTAGAACGGGGTAGCTTAATGTGGATTTTAGGGCATTGAAAGACAAGAAATGTACCACAGTGGGGGATTTATTTAGGGACTGCAAACTGCAGACGTTTGAGGAATGGAGTCAAATGTACCAAATACAGAGGACACTTTCTCACATATGCCAAGGTGGTTAAGCGAATGGCAGCAATATGGGTCAACATTCCGGAAGAGCCAGAAGAACATCCAGTGATGCAGACACTACTGGCATTAGGTGAGGGCACGTGCAGAGTGTCAAGGATGTACAGGGCGCTACAGACAGCAAGGGGAGATGGCGAGTTAGCAGTCAAGGGAAAGTGGAAAATAAACACTGCGGTATCGATTCTGGAAGAACAGTGGGCCCGGATGTGGGAGCAGGTTAAAAAGGTATCCAGGAACGCGAGGTTCCAGCTCACACAGTTCTATTACTTACATAGAGTGTACCTACCACCGGAACAGATAAATGCAATTAATCACACGGCACCACATGACTGCATGCAATGCGGAAAAGCACATGCTGGCTTCTGGCACATGGTCTGGAGCTGCCCAGTTGTGGCAAAATACTGGGAAGAGGTGGTGCACAGAGTAAATGCAATGTTGAGAGAAAATTATGAATGCTCTCACGAAGTGTGTTTGTGGCGACTTTTACCGGGAGCAAAAAAGCATAAAAACCAAAACAAAATCGCTAGATTATTATTCATACTGGATAAGAGAAGGATAGTGATAGAGTGGAAGAAGGAAGGGGGCCCATCAGTACAATTGTGGGGTATCAGGTAATATTATCCCCACCAAAAATATCGTTGTATATATGGTCGTCGGGAACGGCCATAGGCAATATTTTTAGTGGGGATAATATTTGGGGTTTTTGGGAGCAGGGGTTGCGGGGGTGTCCCCTGCTCCCTTTAAAATAATATGAGGACTGCGGGGGTGTCCCCCGCAGGTTCCATGCCTTAATATTGCCACAAAAATATGCCAATATTTTTGTATGGCGATATTTTTGCGGGGATATTAACACATGGAACCAATTGTGGCTACTTGAGATAAGCCGATGGGGGCTGGCGGAAGTAGAATACCTAGGCCAACACAGGAACCTGGAAGGGGAAGATACACTGGCAATGAACAAATGCTGGGAGCATGGAAAGAGGAGGGGTCCTAGCTTACACTGCCATAAGATGCTGGACGGGAGCCACGGAAGGGAAAAAGCAGAGGGGGCGGCACTCAGGTCGGGGGGAAGGGGTTGAGGGCAGCGAGGGATGGGGTTGTTCACAACAGGGGGCGGGAGCGACGAGAGAGTTGGTTTTTGTTTATTTTGGTTGGGTCGAAGGACAATGAGGCATGGCAGGTCAAACATTGGGCGCAACTAAAGATAACGATCGAGATGAATTTTGATGGGAGTAACGGGTGGCTTAAGTCATTCTCTGAGAGTGGAGAGACTCTGGGGTTCCCGAAAGGAATAGTGAAGTACAATAGACTCACCCCAGCCAAAAGTCGCCCGACAGCACACCCGGCACAGACTGGGGTATGGACCCCGAAAGCAGAGTAAGTCACATCGAGAAGCCCATGATAATCATTGAGTGGGGAGGAGGGAACAGCGCCTACGACAGAGCTCATTGTACTTTATTGTCTGCTTCTTGTTACGTATGTACGATGTTCATTGTTTTAAAAAATAATCAAAAATATATTTAAAAAAAAGAAAAAGGTCTCCTAACATAAGCAAACTGTCCTTCACACTAAACAACAAAACATTCAGAGTGAATTATAAACAACATAAACGAGTGAACAACAAATAACCAGTATTTTGGATGACCTTCAACTGTCCTGGGTAAATCCCTTCCTAAGTATTATTCAAAGTCAATTTCCCCAAATGTTCCAAAGGAAAAAGAATGTCTTGAACCAGTTCTTGTAAATTCCGAATGAAACAAATGTTCACCAAACAAAAATCTACTAACCGTTCCTCAGCTTCCAGTTGAAAAGATAGCCTTCTAATCCCAAGAAAATAGCACCAATGGTAGTCCTGGATATCTTCTTTCCGTGATTGTTTTGCCACAGTTCAAAGAATAGATTAGCAACTTCTCCTTCTACAACTCTACAAGTGTTCATAACTTTTGCAGTACATTTGGTATAATTGTCAGGATGCTTCTTCTTGGGAGTTTGCTTTCCTCTTGACCACCACCCTTCAACTACTGTTACTGTGGAAACAGACTCATTTGTTCCACAGTATGTTACGACTTCACCCAACTTCAGTTCCGTGTAACATCCACTGGCAGTATTATACACAACTACAGTTATGGTATTTCTACTTCAACGTTGTACTTCAGGACTGTTAGACATTGAAGACAAGACTCTGTCCCTCTTTCCCCCTTAGACTTTGCTTTAGCTATAGAGCCCTTAGCGCAGATAATACGCAGCCATCCCCGCATTTCTGGACCAAAATATGGAGCGCAGATACATAAATTAGCATTGTACACTGACAACATTATTTCCTTCCTTCAGGATTCCCTGGTTTCAGTTCCTGCGCTCCACAAGCTGCTTGAGGAATTTGCACTGCTGTCTGACTTCCTTGTTAACCACAAGAAGTCGGTGGAGCTTAATGTCTCCGTACCACAGGAACTCCTGCACCCCTTAGAATCCACTTTCCCCTTTAAATGGGCAGATCGAGAAATTGTGCATTTGGGGGTTCATAATAATAATACATCTAGGATGCTCCTGGGGGCTAATATCCCTGCCCTCTGCAAGTAAGCCAAAGACAACCTTCAGCAGTGGGATTTACAAGAGGTCTAATGGCTGGGGCGTGCTGCCGCGGTCAAGATGACCTTGCTTCCAAGACTTCTCTACGTCTTTCAGGCCCTGCCGTGCATGGTTCCTGAGCGGGAACTACTGGATATACAAAAAGCATTAGGGCGATTCATATGGCGGGGTAAACCACCAAGAATTTCCCGCAAAATACTCTTTAGGTCAAGGGGGCTGGTGGGCCTGGGGATCCCGTCGATCCAGCGATACTTCCAAACCTCATAGATTGCCCCAATGTTGGATTGGGCATCTGAAAACCGATCCCCGAAATGGAAGACATTAGAACAGGTAGGCCTTCTTGTCCCATTAGCCCACCTCCCGTTTCCCCCTAAATATGCAAGGGACATCTCACGTGGGCTGTTAGAATCCACCACCCCATTTCTATGCCATTGGGATAAAGCTTGCTCTCAACTGGGACTGATATCTGGTCTAGGTGCCCTCTTCCCAATACTTTAAAACCCTGAGTTCTCCCGGGCCTGGATAAAAGGAAGTTTGCGCAATGGGAATCTTCTGGGCTGCTGCGATTAAAAGATTTATATCAGGAGGGAATACCGCTTCCTTTTGCAGAGTGCAAGGAAAAATTCAACTTACCGGAGACAAATATATACAACTTCGACACTGGTGTCCAACAACAGGGTTAAGCAAGCAGGATGCAGGCCACATGTGGGGCTAGAACTTCGGATGCTAGAGGGCCAAGAAACACGTGAGGTGTCCTTGGCTGTTGAAGAAGGCAGGGGTGGATGATCGCTTACCCTATGTGGTACACTGGGAGAAAGAATTGGCAACTGAAATCTCAGAGGAATCCTGGCAGAGAATCTGGGCTCGTGGGAAGGGGTTATCAAACTGTGTTATTGGTGGTACATGACCCCTCAGAGGTTGAATGCAATCTGGCCAGACTATTCTGACCGCTGCTGGCATGGGTGTGGACAACTGAGGGACCTCTAACATATTTAGTGGCACTGCCCTATCATGCAAACGTAGTGGCAGGAGATCCATTCGAGAATAAAAGATATCACAGGCAACCTACTCCCTATGTGTCTGCTGACCTTGTAAGGGGGATTTCCTCAAAGATGGCACATACCCACTTACAGGAACGCAAGCAGATTTGACGTCACATTTACTGGTCGCAGCAAGAATAAAGTCGGTGAAGGGCCCCTGTGTTTCTTATTGGTTGGTAAAGGTGTGGGAGATTATAACCATGACACATCTATTAGATCGCATTGCAAGATTCTCACGCGCTTGGGCCCCTTCTTATACTTTGTACAGGAGAGAGAACATATGTTGTTTCACCCAAAAATCATGAGACGCCTCTTTAAAAGCTGAGGGGGAGCCTGCGAGGTGGGATACGTTGGAGTTTGTGAAGCTTTTGGTGTTCACGTAAGTGACATGTAAGTTGCTTATTTGTTCTTTCGTTTAATTTGTTTCTTCATTTCTTAAGTTATCCTCTTATGTTGGAGGTGTAAGGGAGGCATGGTATCAAATAGTGAAGACAGACCCAAGTGATCCCAGTTCAAGGGTGTTTATTGAACGTTAATGAGTTGGATGAATGCCAGTCTAACCCTACATCGAAGGATAGGAGCAAGCTACAGCCATCAAAGTAAAAATCACACAGTCCTAGTGGAGTCTTGTCAAAATAAAAAGGGCCTATACCAATAAACCTATTGCCAATTCCTACTTCTAAATGGAAATGGTGTGGGAAAATGATTTATGCAAAAGAAAGAGTGTTCAAGAAACAATATGTCGGGACAGCCAGACAATTAGCGTCCCTTCCCCAGGTTTCCAGCATGGGGCAAGGTGACACACTCAAGCTTAGCACAGACACTGGCTTCTCCAGCACGAGGATGCAGTTCAGGATATAAACCAAGGCCTTCTGTGACAAAGTCTCTCTCCATTCAAAAGTCTCTCATTCTTAGAATGCCTTGGATGCAAAACCCAACATCAAAGTTCCTTTCTCTTCAGGAGTCTCACACTTACAACGTCTTGGGTTCACTGTTCACTCTGGGTCTCCCTCAGCTGGGCTTAGACCCTTTTTATACACCAATTCACAATACATCTCCCTCGATCTGCTTCAGACCTTGCACTCTCGCTTTCTCCTTATTTCATAGTTTGATAAATTTACAATAGGTCTCCCTCAGCCGGACCCAGACCTTGATGCATTTATTCATAATCAAAAACTTTTGACTGTGCGATGGATTTTAGTAATAGCCTCACCACTTCGATTAATTCTTACTTGATTTCTATTCTTCGTTTTCACATTCACATATTACAGTTCCTTTTGCCACTTCTTTGTGGGATACATCAGTCAGAGAACTTCGGTTGGGCACACACGCGGTGCTGGACCACTCTGCTATATTGTATCTTAGTTCACATTAAACGTTCAAACAATTCATCAGCCGTCTGGCCTTTACCCTCGTCTTTCATCAAGCAATTCAATGTTCGCTCTTTTGTGTAACAATGTTGCCGCTTGCAACCTTTGCTTCAACACAGACCGGCCTCGTACAGTTTCCTTCAACTCACGGGCTGTGTTGATTTCTCTGTTTGCGGCTTTGATCTTGGAGCCAAGGATGATACCATGGCGGCTGCTGCTCCTGCCCGACTCTGTCAGTCATGCAGGAGGGCCCTGGATAGCTCTGACACACAATGCAGGATTCTTTGGTTTTCCTTCTTGGCCTTAGACGTGCGTCTTTCAAGTTCCTCAGAATATAACGATCAGTCGTCAAAAAGGCCAAGGGTATCACCTTCCTTGTTCTCCTTTCTCTGTCTGCCGTCTTGAAGAGAGGGTCCCTGGAATGCCCCTCCTCACCCCCATGTACATGACAGACCGAAGAGTCAAGAACGCACAATGCAACTCAGTGTTTGACAAGTTCCCAGGAGAGCCAGTGACATCCACATATGCAAACAGATATTCTCTCAGATAGCCATTAACCCTTATCCAGTCAATGGTCCGGAAACAACGGTGCCGGTAAGCTTATTGGCACTGTTGTTTCCAGACCGGCATACTACAGGTCTGCCTGCCGAAGCCGTCGTGCCCAACAAGTCTGACCCTGTCAGGCACAGCGGCCACGGTAGGCAGACAGTCACAGAAGCACCGCACTGTTAGCAACGGTGCCGGTGCTTCTGTGGTTCCCACTCCCATAGGGTCCTATGGGTTGTAATCTCCCGGTGGCACCGGAAGTCAGGCACTGGTAAATATTTACGGGTCTGGCGGCAAACTGCCAGTAGCACCGGCACGGTTACCGCAGGACCCGTAATGAGCCCCAACGTCTTCATGGATACTGGTGCCACTACACTGATCATGGATCCAAATGCCTCAATGGATCAGATTGACTGTTAACGGAAATCTGTTGTGCTGATGTCATTAATGACACCACAACATAGCAACGTTAGTCATGTAGCAAACTCGCATCCATGCACGAAGTTACACAGACACACAAGTGCATACACAAAGAACATGCTTACACAGTTCTGTAGATAGATGACAGATACATATACATCGGGCCTCATTATAAGGTTGCTGGTCCAGTATCAACGGTATCGGTAAGCTTGCCAGTACCATTGTTACCGGACTGGCAAACTACGAGGTCTGCGAGAGGGTGCCCGTCAGCCCGGCAGGTCTGACCTGCCGGGCCGAACGGCACCCGCTCGCAGACCATGTTGGATGCACCGGCACCATTCGCGAATGGTGCCGGTGCATCCGGCTTTCCGATTCCAATTGAGTCCAATGGGACTCAAATGGGAATGGGGACTAATATTTACCAGAACCCGGGAATGGGCAATTACCGGGTCCGCCGGGGCTGTAATGCCCCGGTAATTGCCCATCCCCGGGCGCTGGTCAATTCATGACTCCGACGGCAGCCGAAGTCGGAATGAGGCCCATACTGTCGAAAGCTTTTATTATTTTTCTCACTAGCCAAATGCAGAAATGCTGAATGCAAGGCAAAAAAAGCATGCAGAGCAAGCTTCCAGACGCTTATTGCAACTAACCGCAGGGAACTACAGGATCGTATAAGAATCCTGGAGGAGCCAAATACTACTAACCTATAAGAACATAGCACAGTATAGATGTATAGAAATCATAGTATAACTGTAGTCAGGTTACATGAGGCCACAAGCCCCACGACGAGAGGCAAAGAAAAAGCACAATTATGCTGCACAGAGCAGCAGGCCAGGGCTTGCAGCCAAGGTCAGCAATGAGCAGAACATTCTTGGACCTCGGGGACAAGGAGCAACCTGCAAAATGCTAGCATAAATCCTCAAATTGCAGACCAGGGAGCTCGATTTCGCGGTCCTCAACCACGTGGTGCGGCCGAGCCAGACAATGGTCATTCACCCACGGGGGAAGCCAAGCAGTTGCCAGCTAAAGAGAAACTAACTGAAACATGGATTCTTTAACAATCCTGCAGGCACTCTCATAGGCAAAAGTGGTAGCACTGACGGTTACATTGGGAACACATGCGGCCTCATTATGACCCTGCCAGTCTGGAAACAATGGTGATGGTAAACCTGCCGCCACCGTTGTTTCCGGACCGGCAGATTAAGAGTTCTGCAGGCAGGTGGTGTCACTCCAGCCAGGTCTGACCTGGCGGGTGTAATGCCACCCCCCTGCACACGGAAATGGAAACACTGGCACCGTTAATTAGGGTGCCAGTGTTTCCATGGTTTCCTGGTTACTCCCCATTCCCATGGAGTCCTATTGGGAGTAATGTTATTCTGCCTCTGGAATTACCGGATCACTGGGGCTGTAATGCCCCGGTACATCCGGCAAGTCCGGAGGCGGAAATTCATTCTGGGTCTGGCGGAAGCCTGCTGGTTTTTCCTGCACGGCTACCGCCGGACTCGTAATGAGGCCCATAGTCTTTCTCATCACCTTGAGAAGATGCACTGAGCACTGAGAACAGAGCTGGGTCCCAGACCTGGGGAGATAAGCTCCAGCCAATCAGGGAACACACATCCAGGGGTGGATGGCAGAGGGCAAGGGCCAATGGTAATCTTGAGACCCTGCAAAAATGTAATTAATTGTTTTTGGGGAAGGAGCAGGCAAGCCACCCGACATGTGAAGGCCAATAGAGTCACATCCATAGATGCTGTGTACGGGCACTACCACCCAAACTACCCAAACCTGTCTCCTCGTAGGTTTTTAGGGAAGAGCCCCATGTTGCAACATAGTAAGTGAACAAAATGGCCCGACACAGGCTCGGGAGTGTGAGTCCGGGAGATTTTTAATGTCCTATATGATCCCTGTATGTTTGTGTAATAAATAACAGTTCTAACTTTCCCTTGGCTGATTCCTCTGTCTGTGCACTGGGGGAGGGTTTGTTGGGCCCTGGGATCTTGAACCTTGAGCTCGTAGTGTGACCCCCCAGTCCCTCTGGTATACTTCAACTAACAGTCTCTCTCCATCGGCTCAGCTGCTGCCTGGGAAGAACTGCCCCTTTGTGTGCTTTGCCTTGCTCAAAGTGTGCTCGTGTGCTCCACCTTTTATCCGTGTATGGCAGTTCAGTGGAAGTCAGGTGTGTGTAGTCAGAGGTAATTGACTGACTCTGCCTGACCATGGTAGTGGGACAGGTCAGGTACATTGCTCAGGTACTAGTCTGTTTGCTCCCGTAGTGGGCTGTCTGTGTAGCAGTGTTAGTGTAGGGAATGGGGGAGTTAAAGTTCCCGGGTATCCTACCTGGTACGAGGGGTTAAAGGTGTTAGAGGGAAAGGGATACCACATCTCGCCATCAGGTGTCCCACTCCCACTCCCCAAGCACCCCTCACCCAGGTGATCCTCCCGCACTGATCCAGCCCCAGAGTCTAGATCCAAAGGCAATGGTTGTGCCCTGGCCACCTAAGAGAGAGATCTCCGGGGACTAGCGGGTGAGACTCCTTCTGCTTTCTCATATACCCTTCCCCTATGCTATGTAGCCGTATCTGTTTCACAGGGAAACCAGGAAAGGAAATTGACGTTCCCCTGTTCTTTACCTTTTCGGTGTTCCACAGTGAAACAGTAGGGTTGCAGGTGTAAGGAAGGCATGTTATCAACAGTAAGACAGACACACATGACCACAGTTCAAGGGTGTTTGTTGAACTTCAATTGGGTTTGAAAAACACCTATCTAATCCTAAATCTAAAGATGGGAGCAAGCTACGACCATCAAATAATAATAGCGCATTCCCAGTGGTGTCTTGTCAAAATAAAAGAGCCTATACTAATAAACCTATTGTTAATCCTTTACTCTAAATACAAATAGGGTGGGAAACAATGTTATGTAAAAGGAAAGTGTTCAAGAAATGATATGTCAGGATATTCAAGCCATTGGCTTCCCTTCCCCACGTTTTCAGCACGGGACAAGGCGGCACACACAAGCTTAGCACTTCTGGCTTCTCTAGCAAGAGGGTGCAGTTCAAAACTCCAACATCATGGCCTTCTGTGCCAAAGTCTCTTTGGTATTCAAAGGCTCTTCTTTCAGAGGGCCTGGTGCAACAAACAAGCAATAAAAATCCTTTCTTTTTTGTATTTCACATGTACACAATGTTCTTAAGTGATTTACTATTCACCTTAGATCCCCCTCTGCCAGGCTCAGATCCACTTTAACACAATGTTCTCAGGATTTTCACATATCCAGTTTCCCGGGTGATTCACTGTTTACCCTGGGTGCCACTAAGCCGGGCTCAGATCCACTTTATCTTCTTTAACACAAACTTTCTTTAACACAAAGCTTTCAAATGATTTCCCTCTGCCGGGCTCGGACCACCTTTAACTGCTTAGTCATAAGCGTTCTTGACTGTATCAACATCGAAGACTTTCGATTGTGCACAGGATTTTGCTTGACCCATCGCAGTACCGCTTTGATTCACAATTCTTTGCCTTTCTTTCACTTTTGCCACCTCTCAGCTAAATACCTTACATAGACCTTTGAATCAGCACTCATGTGGTACCGGACCACTCTGTCAAAGGTATTGTATCTTGGTTTCAAAGTTCAATCACTCATCTGCAGCTCAACTTTACTCATGTTGGTTATCACACACATTTCAAACAATGTTCGTTCCAGCTTTTGCCATACAGTGTTGCCGGTTGCAACCTTGGCTTCAACACAGACCGGTCTTGTATCTGTCTCCCCAACTCTCACCAGCTGTGTTGATTTCGCTGTGGTGTTGCTTTATTCTTGGAGCCAAGGACAGTACCACGGCAGCTGGCGATTCTCTCCGTCATGACTATCGACCCGGGAGGGTCCCGGGTACCTCCGACACACCATGCAGGATTCTTCAGTCTGATTTCCTGGTCTTACGCTTTCTATTCTTATGGTTTTACGAAAGTGACGGTTCCTTGTCAAAAAGGTCAAGGTAACTTCCCTCCTTGCGACCTCTTTCTGTTTTGACGTCTTTCTTCTCTCATTAAACTGCCATCTTGCAACTGCTGTTTCCTCGTGTGCCTGACTCAGAGTGTGCTCTCATGCTCCGCCTTTTATCTGTGTGGGAAAGTGTAATGGAAGTCAGGTGTGTGTGATGGTTAGTAATTGCCTGACCATCGTATTGGGACACGTCAGGTATATCGTTCGGATGTTAGTCTGTTTTCTCTCATAGCGGGCTGTCCGTGAGAAAGTGTTTGTGTTGTAAAAGGGGGCGGGGGGTTGTTGTCTTAATTGACTGCGGAGTATCTTCGACATCAGATTTTTTGTTTTTATATTACCCTTTTTATTTTATAGAATTTGCACAACATCTTTTATTTTTAATCAGCAAATGTGCATGGCATTTTAATATCTCTTGGTTCTTGTGCTTTATCTATTTTCTAGTAGGTAGGCCATCCATATTTATTAATCTATATCTAATAAGGTGGCTGTTCTAGGGGTGCTTTATTAGAGTTTATCAGTGCTTATTTAATTTGTATACTTCACACTGAGCGTCACTGACCGTAGATTATTTTTACCATATATATTTTAACATATACTGTACATTTGTATTGTTTTTTATGAAAATCCTTGCATTTTAGTACCCTTTTAGGACGCCTGTACAAGTTTAACTCGTTAGAGAACCCAACAAATGGTAAAAAGAAAACTAAGAGATGAGGGAGCCTCTGGAAAAATGGCAACAAGTGCTAAAAAGCCAAAGCAATCAAGAGTTCCGAAAGCTACCCCAAAATCCATAGCCAGGACCCCAAGGGCCAGTTGAGCCGCTAGCCAACTCTCTTTAGACTCCTATTTGCAAACTATGGCTGGGAACCTAGCGGCTAGGATACAGGTTATCGAAAAAGCCATATGGGAAGCTGCTTCTTCTATATGGGTCACAGATGATAAAGGAACGGGAGAGGGCTCACCTGTGCCCAGGGTAATTGGTGAGGCGAGTAATAAGGAGGTTGGGCCTGACAGGTTTCGGGGGTGGCCGGATTAACCTTGGACCTTAGGGAGACACCTTTGAGCAAGGGTGCTGGCCTGCCTGATAACAAAGGGGATAATTTCGCTCCATTGGCTAAATTTGGGGAGGGGTGGGGAGTTGGATGAGCAGGGAGGCATCACACTGTTGGAGGACATTTAGTTAGCCTCGACAACAATGGAGGACAATAAGATTTGGTTAGAGTCCCTAATAGATAAAAAATAGAAACCCCTTTATCAACATTTGGCCCCGAAATAAGGTTTATTAAGTAGCGATTTACCCTTAGAGGCAAAATGGTTGGAAAAAATGGAGGCCACCTATGTCCTGCTCCAATCGTTTAAAAGTGGGGTTATGAATACACTCACGAAACTAGATGACTCCATTAGAGATTTAAAACCGAAAGTGGAAGAATTTGGCCAGCTAGTGTCATGCCATGCTCATGGAAAGTATGGCAAAGATGGAAATACTTGTAATGTGGTGGCTTATGTTCCGCTTTGACGGTCTAGTGTTTTTCCAATATGGCCACTAGTTCTATTTCCTGTGTGTGTTTCTCTTGCTCTGAGCGTTGTATCCGTTTCTTGGTCACACTCCCGTGCTTTCCTGCTTGTGTTTTTTCCCTGGAGGTCTCGCCTCCAGCTGCCTATTCGGTTCGTCCGAACTTTCCTTGTCCCCCTGCCTTTTTACGCTCAGCTCGTATACCGGTCTCGCCTGGTATCGCCTTTTCCTTTTTCCTTCTGTTTTACTCCCGTAGGTGTTCCTGATTCCTTCCTCTGAAGCTTTATTTTCTACGGTGCCGGGTAAGTGTTTTTGCACGTGTATTTATTTCCTTTTCTTTCACAGTCTTCTCATTCGGTGCTTCCATTCTTATCTTTTCTTTCTCTGTGATTCCGCCTTTGATCTTTCGCTGCCTTCGTTTCCCTTCTACTTTCTTCTTGTCTTACTCTACCTGCTGTACATCTGGAACTCGGCTGTTACCTGTTTCGGTACTTTCTTACCTGTAGACCTACCTGCCGCTTGGCGTTCCTCCTTCTTTCTTCCTTTCCTTTCCCGTACTTTCAGCGGGCTTTCCGGCATCCTGTTCTCTCCATTCCACCCTCCAAGGACCTTACCCTTCCTGTACTCCCGGCAATCAGTACTCTACCGCCACCTGGTTTCTAGGAAGCCTTCTCCCTACCGATCTTCGCAGTCAAGCTCAGTTGTCCAGCCTGTTACACTTCGTCTTCCTCCATTTACCTCACGGACAATTGTTGTGATTCACAAAGACTCCAAGTGCGAGAATCGTCCTTCATCTGCAAACCACAACAGAGAAGTCTCAGAACTCGGCATCTCAGGGTTTTTTACGCCTACACGGCTTTTTCCCTGAATTTTGGGAGCTTGCTCCTCGGGGTTCCCCTGGTCCTGGTTATCTTTCAGGTCAAGGTGGCCTCTGAAGGAGCTCGTCCCTAGCTACATCACAAAAAAGCCAGGAAGTCCAAGGAACTACGAAGACCTTGTTGCAAAAAGGAGTCAGAGACATACGACAGCACAATTGAAGACACAGGTGAGGAGGAGGACCGGGAGGGTTCATCAGGATTTGACAGCTAGTGAGAGAGAAAGGCCAGGGGTGGGCCCCCCCGATAACAGTGATAAATAATGAGGAGCAGGGCGTTATGGGGGGCGCTGCTTTGGGAGGCACCTCTCCTCTAGTTGGTGGTGATAGTTTGCCAAGAAGAGCTATTGGCCCCAGGTTATTAGCATCTGACAGGACCAAGTCCCTGCAGGGTATCTTGGTGAATGCTGCTGAAATAGGGCGGGTTTGTAGGGAGAGTATTGTGTTAAATCTTCCCCCGGCTGCGGCTCCCCAATTTTTCCATTGTTTTATTGTTGATCCAAAGGGCGACTGTGTTTTTAACTAATTCTCCCAATCCAAAGGGGGTTTCCCCAGGGTTTAGTCTAATGGCCCTTCATTTTTGCCGATAGAAGTTATAGCTTGACCCACCCTTTTTAGAAGCCCCTATTTTAGGGATATAAAGGTAGCCCCCTGGGCAAGGTTAAGTAGCTGTTAGGCAGTCTGTAGGTCACCCTTCAACAGAGGTCCTAAATAAAAAGAATTTAGATTTTCTTTCTATCCTAATTGCTCAGCTAATTGTTCGAAATTCAAAAAGAAATTCCCAAGGTCTTCGCCATCTTGGTATGGCTGTAGTATCTCTTGAGGTAATAGGGGTCTTGTTTGTAGCTCTACCAGTTTTGTTAAACCCTCTTGAAATCAAACTTTGGCCTGAATTTGATAGGAAGCCAGCTGGGCCATGATGGCTACCAGGTCGGCCATGTCTTCCCGCGGGGTAAGGGTTCCTTCCGTAGTCTTTTCTTTTCTGAGCCAGAATAGAAACAGGTCTTGACTCCGTCTGATAGAGTTTCAAAGTCGTCTGACTCCTCCGACAGAGAGTATGTTCTAGATGGGTGGACTTCCAAACCTGATGGACCAGAGACCGAAACTGATTTGGTGCCAAAAAGAAAAGGTTCGAGAGAAGGGGGATTCAGAGTGCTTGGTTTAATAATTCAATCCAGGGAAGTCAAAAATAGTGATCTTTCAAACAGCAGGTAGAAAGATCTAAACTTCAAATAGTTTTTGGAGCGTCAACAGATCCGAGAGTGGAGCAAGGTATCTACCTGGGCTTCCGTGTTTTTGGATCGCCACTGATCACCCTCATAGCGACAGACCTGAGAACCAAAATTCTGCATTTATCATCACAGAGGAAAAAACTTCTGTATAAACACTGCACATTTTCATTGATTCCACTCATAAAATTCTACGTAGCTAAAGTGGCACCAGTGATTCTCTATGGACTAGAGGCAAAACCGCTAGCATGGAACGCCAATTGGCAAAAATGGGAAGGGATAATCTGGAAGAGTGTTCTTGGGCTTCCCCAAAATCCCCCAACCTACTATTTGAGGTACAAACATGGCCTAAAATCACTGAAATAGCACACGGACAGGAAGTTAGTCTCTCTTTATCACCTGATTATTACATCTCAGGCAGATACTCTGTATGGGGATATAAAATAACATCTTACACAGTCAAAATCAGCTATGCTGACTAACCTGAACGCTCTGGTAAATGAGATATTAACAGGAGCAGACACCTACCTAGAAACACTGATCCTCAACCCAATGAAGGCAAAGAAAGCAATAGAAAGAACAAATTGGATTGTATCCATAGATGCAATGCGCAAAGCCTCTCTCGCAGGTTCGCTTTCAATCTTTGATAAAAAAACTCAGGTTGATGCTGAAATACCTAAGACAATTCCTTGATTGGAGCATGAGACAGAGCTTCCTCAGACTTCGCCTAAATATAATACACACAGGAGAAGTGCTCACTAAGTGGGGAAGGGTGATGAAGCGCTGACACTGTGTGACGTCTGTAAGAACCCTGGACGACAGACAATTAGACACCTTCTAATGAATTGCGAGGGAACCTGGGAAATCGGAGCAACCCTGCTGCAAAGATTTGTGGACAGAAAGGAAGGTCTAGTGTCCGAAATGTTCTGGGACAGAGTAATCGCTGACCATGAGACAGCTCTTACAATAAAGGTTGTACAGGTCCTACAAATTTGTAATTTGATAGACAATCATCCAAGATACGAAGTGTGCCACAGTGATTCTCAGAGTGCCAGTGTGGCCAAAACCTAATCCTAGAGATTATAGTTCCTAGAGTGTCTTGCAATGTATGCTGGAAATGCTGTGTTGGCTGCAGTCGTTATTCCTTTTTCATTTTATTGGTGCTAAACTCTGTATCATAACATTTTAGTTGATATTGTGATTCTTTTTTATATATAGTTTTATTTAGAAATTGATGTGTGTATAAAACCACATTAGGTTACAACACAATAAAAATTAAAAAAAGGTATGTGATGGTCATATTTTTAAGATTATCCAATCCCACTGTTGGATGGTGTAGTGGGAAAGTGGAAGGGTAACTAATAACAGCTGAGTTTGGAAAAACAAATCTTATTGACCAGTTGGGACGTGAAGCTGGGACAACAAAACCTCTTTTAGAGTGGATACACAATCAAAATCAAGGAGCTCAACAATACTATTTTCTCCTTTTGGTGGCACGTCGATTATCAGCATGGATTCTCAATTCTTATCAATTGAATCACATCCCACTGCGGACACCACATGTAAGGAATGCATGGTATCAACAGTAAGACCGACACAAGTGACCACAGTTCAAGGGTGTTTATTGAACTTCAATTGGGTTTGAAAAATGCCTCTCTAGTCCTAAATCTAAAGATGGGAGCACGCTACGGCCATCAAATAATAATAACGCAGTCCTAGTGGTGTCTTGTCAAAATAAAAGGGCCTATACTAATAAACCTATTGCCGATCCTTACCTCTAAATACAAATAGTGTGGGAAACAATGTTATGTAAAAGGAAAGTGTTCAAGAAATGATATGTGAGGATATTCAAGCTGTTGGCTTCCCTTCCCCACGTTTTCAGCACGGGACACAGCAGCACACTCAAGCTTACCACAGTCTCTGGCTTCTCTAGCACAAGGGTGCAGTTCAAAACTCCAACATCATGGCCATCTGTGCCAAAGTCTCTTTGCTATTGAAATTCTCTTCTTTCAGAGGTCCTGATGCAACAAAGAAGCAAAGTTCCTTTCCTTTTCATATTTCACATGTACACAATTTTCTTAGCTGATTTACTCTTCACCTCGGATCCCCTTCTGCCATGCTCAGATAACTTTAACACAATGTTTTCAGGATTTTCATGTATCCAGTTTCTCGGGTGATTCACTATTTACCCTGGATATGCCAAAGCCAGGCTCAGATCCACTTGATCTACTTTAACACAAACTTGCTTTAACACAAAGCTTTCAACTGATCTCCCTCTGCCAGGTTTTGGACCAAATTTAACTGCTTTGTCATAATTGACTGTATCAACATCAAAGACTTTCGATTGTGCACTAGATTTTGCTTGACTCATAGCAGGACCACTTTGATTCACAATTCGTTGCCTCTCTTTCACTTTTGCCATGTCTCAGCTGGATACCTTACAGAGACCTTCGAATGAGCACCCACGCAGTGCCGGACCACTCTGTCAAAGGTATCGTAACTTGGTTTCAAAGTTCAATCACTCATCTGCAGGTCATCTTACTCATGTCGGCTATCATACACGTTTCAAACAATGTTTGTTCCAGCGTTTGCCATACAATGTTGCCGCTTGCAACCTTGGCTTCACCACAGACCGGTCTTGCATCAGTCTCCCCAACTCACCGGCTGTGCTGATTTCGATGTGGCGTTGCTTTATTCTTGGAGCCCAGGACAGTACTACCACACTGTCTGTTCACCTGGCTGTTCTATCTGAGAAATTTGGGATAAAACTACGGTAATAACCAATCAATCCTAGGAATGCCCTGAGGTCTCTCTTGGTCTTGTTCGTGGGGGCATCTGGGACAGCTTTCACTTTTTCTTGCTGGGGCTGGACACTGCCATTCCTTACAAAGAAGCTGAGGTATTTCATGGCCGATTGAGCCAGCTTACATTTGAATGGATTCTGAGTACCTCAACCCAATATAAAGCCATGGTCCAAGCACTACTAGCAGATGGAGTAAGTTACAAGAAAATCAAACAAGACCCTACTAAAGACATTACTCTAGAAATGACTGAGATGATGACATATGCGAGAGACCGTAAATGCATCACTGTGAAAGAATTAGAATTTCTAACTACAAATTAAGGAAGAACTCCATCAATATACGCACTTCACAAAATCCACAAAAACATGGAGAACCCACCCGGACGACTAATTATCTCCGGGTGTGGTTCAGTTTTAGAACCTATATGCAGATTCATTGATTCTTTCTTGAAACCCATGAGTATAAAAACACCCACGTATCTCTGAGATACAACATAAGCTATCCAGGTCTTTGAAGGCATAAGATTCGATGACAACATCCATCTACTTGTAACCTTAGACATTTGTCCTTTGTATACAAGTATACCACAGACTGCAGCAATGGAGTGTATGCACAAACATCTGGCACACTTTAATTTACAAGACAGAGTTCCAGAAAACTTGATAACTGAAATGTTGAATTTGGCCCTCTCGAAGAACTATTTTGAATTTGACGGCCAATTCTATTTCCAGACCAACGGCACTGCGATGGGGGCCACTTTTGCACCCATTCTGGCAGTACCATTCATGGCTGACTTTGAAGAAACCAACATTCTGTCCGAGCTAAACCTGTTCAGGAACCAAATAAAATAATGGAAACGATACATTGATGATATTTTGTGTATCTGGGATGGTTCCAAATCAGATGTCAAATCTTTTTTTGTATGGCTTAACAATATAGACAAGAACATCCAGTTCACCATAGAGTGTAGCAATACAGAAGTCAACTTTCTTGATCTAAAAATCCAAATGACAATGGCTACTTAAAATGCAACCTTTTCCGTAAACCAACCAGCAGGAACACTCTACTAGTGACCATCCCAAACATTTATGGCAAAATCTCCTGTATGGTCAATACCTTTGGATCAGAAGGAACTGTACAAATTTATGTGACTTCTATAACCATGCTTCAGACCTAGACAACAGACTAGCACAAAGAGGATACCCTCATCATATTATCTCACAATCAAAGAAAAGTGACAGATTTTGCAACAGGGAAGCCCTCCTTGCAGAAAGTGAGAACAAAAAAGAAAGAGAATGAAGAACCATCTGTGTAATCACACATTGGGCACATTTCTCCCAAATTCGGAAATCAATAACAAAACATTGGTCACTTACAAGGCTCAGTCTACCCAACGAACCACCACCACGGTTCTCCTATAATAAAGCAAAAAATTTGAAGGACCAACTTGTCCACTTCAGATTCACCATACCGGCCCACAGGTTGGGTCTGTGGAATTTAAGAACTACCGTTGGACACTTTCCATGTGGAAATTGCATGTCATGCAGATTCAAAAAAAAGATAAAAGAATTCAACATTAAGGATAAAACATGGACACTGCGCAGTCTGACCAACTTCAAGACGAAACAAGCAGTGCATGTAATTGAGTGCCCATGCGGTTTGAGATACGTGGGCCAAACGCTAGACCGATACACATAAGGATATGCGAGCATAGATCCAGGGTAAGGTGTAAAAACCGGAGTGCCCCACTTGAGAATCATTACATTGATGCCCAACACACAGCAGATGATCTACTTTGGTGGATTGTAGACACTGTTGAAAACTCAGCCAACACTATTGGGAGCCTATTGCAAAAAGAGGCCAGATGGATCCATAGATTGGATTCTTTTCATCATGGTCTCAATGAAGAGTCTATTTACCCCATCTAAAAGCCATTCCCCTTAAGAAGCCAGACCTATGATGTGGCCCATGCATATTGGACTCCCGTGACCAGCAGGGAATGGCTGCTCTTATGTCATGGCAAAACTCTTTTGCATAGCACTGGGTTGCAAGAGTTTTTGTACTGCACCCAAAGGATCTTCCTCACAAGCCACACCAGGGTGCAGTTTATGCATACTAGATTCCTGTATCCAGCAGAAAATCACTACTCCCACAAGCTGTCAAGTCACTCTGCTACAGCCTTTGGCTAGGGCACGCAAATTCACCATAGCCCCATACAACAACCTCCTAGTTGAATGTGTGTAGAACGCTGCATATCCACATCTTTTTACAAAAGAACGATGCTGGAAACCCCTTCTGCATCTCTTTACGTAATGACTCTATTGAGAAGCTCTCCCGGTTGCCCAAGCAACAACTGGCAAGTTCCATTGTGAACCTAAGATGAGAATCACATCTCAGCGTTTTGGAGTAAAGCGCTATATAAACCTAATAAATACAAATACAAATACCATTATTACACTACTTTTGTCGACGTGTCCCTCGCGGGTACTAATCAACTTGAAATACTGCAGCAAACATATGTGTTGCTCCTACCTCTAACGCGCCCGCCTCCCAATTAATTTGTGCTCAAATGTGGCTTTCTTCCACCCCCGGACCTTGAAACATAATGGTAGCGCCCGCTTGAGTTTCGTTCTGTTACTATATCAAGGAGCTAAACCAAAGACACTTGGTAGCCTGTGCTGCAACAAAAACAGCTCCAGGACGCATACCGCCAATCCAGTTCCATGAGGTGTCCCGGACGCTTATAAGACTCTGTAAGTAGTCCATGGCACAGATCCTTTAATCCTTTTGAACAACACAAAATTCTAGGTGTCTACATCACGCACGCAACTTTTTTAAAAACATGTCTCCACAGCCTCATGCGTGCGCCATCGGATATTTCACTCCATATGAACTGGTGCTCGATCCACTGCTTCTAATACAGCAGCGTGTTCGTGCAGAACACCCCTTCTCCACAACATTACTCTCCTTGGTGTACCTTAGTATCCCTGCTTGAAGGTATGTGCAGTGTAGTGGGGGCTGCTCCGGTCACCAGGCAGCCCCATGCTCATGTCGGGAGCACCCGACGGGCTTGGTCAGGGCGGCGATCACGCCGCAGATGTATGGGTGGGGTCACCCCACCTGCTCCGGATCACCGGAGAGACCCATGTGGCCAGGGACACCCAGCACACAGCGGCCCCGGCTCTGGGGGCACCCAGACTGGGGTCGCACCAATAGCCATGGTCATATGGCTGGGTCCCGTCACTGGGCCTACAGCATGTGGTGTGGCACCATCTCGGCGCAGAACAAAGAACGACACCGGAGTCAGTTTGGTCTGGACTGCCGAGCCAGAAACAGCTCGGGACTTTTAATAAGTTGGTCACATGGGTAACCATGTGACCACAGACCACACACTGGGAGATACCATGTCTCCCTACAGGGGATGCCATTCAACATGCAGTACCCCACAAACACACAGCTTCCACGTGAGCCCCAGCCCAGCGTACCCCATGATATTCACGGTCTGCCTCACATGGTTTTCTGTTACCACACAGGGTTACTATCCTCTCAGCAGATTACAAAAGAATTCATTACAAACAAACAAGGATATCACAACTAAATCCCTCTGTTTTACTTACTATATATGCCTATTACCCGGATTCTAACAGAATGTTTATCAGCAGCGCCTTATTCGCATTTATCATTTCTTTTAAAAACACCATGCCTTGGAGCCAGTTGTGTCCTTGCGCATTTTCTATGCATATAACCAAAATGACAGAACAGTGTTCTAGCAGCAGTTCGGCTTTTTTTAATAAACTCCTGTGTTCTTAAAGTAACCGAGCAATAAAAACACATTGCTTCCTTTGGGCCTCTCTAGGAATCTCGAATCCGAAAGTGGTTCCCTCAGGGAAACAGCAGACCCAACATAACCTTGAAACAAGAAGTTATAACAGCACTAACCAACAGATGAGATCTGGTCACAGACCCATCACCAAACACCTGGATACTCAGACCTCGAACAAGGTATTTTTTACTTTCCCCTTTTTTACATCAGTTACAGTAGCTTTAAAAAGGGCCCCATGCGCCCCCCAACTCTAAGATTCACTGAGTACTACGTGGTAATTTATTCAGCAGCTGTGTCCTCCAAGAATGTTCTTTGTGAGACAATGTATGAATATGTCCTAATGAAATACTGGTATTTATATATGTATCTGCCTCCCTCCCCTTTAGGACTATGATGTCCATTCGCCCTGAGCAAGGCGCAACATAGATGCCGTTGACTGTTGGCAAGCCGAAACATGTTTTTAGTGCCCGCTTTCCTGAACAAGCCTGTATGGGCACTGATGAAAAATGTCTAGGTCCATGAACTCACACGAATCATATATTGATCATGAAAATGAATAGATAAGCAAATCAGAAACACACACAAAAATATTTTTTTCTGAGACTGCGAAAAATAGTCTACCATTTAGGCACATTAATACTTGTGTTCCGTTTGTATTTATGTATTTTCCATTCATCTATTTGCATTTATGTATTTTTCTTTCCTTTCCTTGAAAAATAATTTTGATCATTGGTGTATTCACAATCCTTTTGGATATATATGTAACTGTTATTTTTTATTTTTCATTCCTTATAAATTTCTATCTTCCAATTGTTGTGAATGAAGTAACTTGTTATTTATTCCTGCACTATTTTAAATATGGTTAAACCTTGGACATTTTTCTATGTTGTTCTTACCTGTGACTCCTTAGGAGCACAGTATTATTCTTGTTAAATTCTAATGAATAGTGACAGTCAATTGAGCTGTTGCCAGTGTGGGTTAAATTTTTTCATTTTTTAAGATTGCATACTGCCCCGAACCCACACTCACAAAGGGGCAAACTTATCTCTGTGTGGTTTTACATTTGGATGGATTGGCAGCTAAGCCGCTTCTCTGAGGGTTCTCATAATAGTAAAAAGATGAAAAAGATGGTCTTCCCAAGTTTTACTATAAATGACTATGTCGTCAATATATGCCCACAGAAATCGGAGTAGGGCTGTAATGTCCATAAGTCATTGGAAAGTGGCTGGGACCCCATGCAGGCCAAAAGGGAGGACTTTGAATTGTAATAGTCCCAGGGGTATTGGGAAAGCTGTCTTTTCCTTATCAGGACCATGTACGGGGACCTGCCAATATCCCTTGGTTAAATCTAGGGTTGATAGGAATGTGGCATTTGCAAGTTTATCTATTAACTTATTGATGCATAGCATAGCATAGATATCAAAGGCAGAGATGGTGTTGAACTGCCTGAAGTCTATGTAAAACCTCTAAGAATGATTGGGTTTAGTTACCAACATAATAGGGGAAGATCATGGACTTGAAGAGGGCTCGATTATGTTTGCCTTCAAAAACTTTTTCACTTCCTCAACCAATATTTGTTTTCATGTTTCTGGGAGTCTATATGGTTTCAAATGGAACACTTTTCCCTTTGGAGTTGTGATATAATGATACCATGTACTCTCCCTGGTTTCTCGCAGAATACATCGGGAATGCCATAACAAGGTCGGTCAAATCTTCTTGTTTCTGTCTAGTTTTTGAGGAATAAGCTCATAGTTGTCTGTCTCCTCCAGTACCAAACAAGACAATATTGAGGCAGTGGAAGGATCTTCTTTCCACTCCTTTAGGAGATTTACATGGTGAAGGTGGGTCTTTTGCTTTCTATGAGATTGGGCTATTTTATAGGTACAGGGTCCTGTTTGCTCTATTACCTCATATGGCCCATGCCACTTTGAGGAAAGTTTATTTTCAGCGGTAGGTAAGAGGGCTAATACCTTCTTTCCTACTGAAAAAGATCATAAGTTCACCTTCTTGTCATAGGTGGACTTCTGTTGGGCTTGAGCTTTTTCCATGTGAGTGTGGACTAGATTCCGGATGCGTTTCATGTGCTCTGGCAATCGGGTAGTTTTTTGTGAGAGGGAATAGGTGCCTCTTCTCTCTCTTCCCAGGTCTCCCGTAGCATGTCTAAGACATCTCTTGGTTCTTTACCGTAAAGTAGTTCAAAGGAGAGAATCTGATGGATGCCTGAGGGGTCTTTCTTACTGCAAATAGGGCCCATGGGATCATGCGATCCCAGTCCTTCCCATCCTCATCTACCAATTTTGTCAATAATTTTAAGGGTTTTGTTTAATCTCTCTACCAATCCGTCCGTTTGGGGGTGGTAAACTGAGGTTCTTAAGCTTGTAATGTGTAGTAATTCCTTGACTTCAACCATAAGTTTACTCATAAAATTGGATCCCTGGTCCGTTAGAATTTCCTTGGGGAAACCAACCCTAGAAAATAATGGTAGTAGGTGTTTTAAAATGTGCTGGGTTGTGTTGTTCCGCATGGGGAAAGCCTCTGGGTACCAGTTAGCATAATCAACGATAACAAGAACATATTTCCTACCCACTCTAGAGGTTTCCAACGGTCCAATGATATCCATCCCAATTCGGGATAAAAGGGACTTCTGTTGTCGGTAAGCCGATTAGAGGGGAAGGTAAGGGAATATGGTTTTCTAGCATATTTCACATGTCTGAATGAAGTTCTTTATGTCAGCATGGATACCTGGCCAGTAGAATTTCCCACTGATGTGAGCTTGGATTTTAGATTGTTATAAATGTCCCCCTGTCTCTAGCACACTCTTGCAATGGGTTTTGGGTATTACTAACTGAGTTTTACTTAGCCCTTCTCTGAAGGTTTCCTTTCTATATAGTAAGCCCCATTTCAGGAAGAAAAATGGACTCCCCTTTTCTTGTCCTTCCCCCTTTTGGGGCCAATCGTATATAACAACCTGCAGAGGGTATTAGGGCTAAGTCTGTGGGAATCATCCCTCTTTTCCCAGGAGGGATAGTTGCTTCTCTGCTGCTACAAATATCAAAGCCTATGGATTCTTTTCTGGCGATAGAGGGACCTGAGGCTCAGTGACTCCATTTCTGGAATTTGAGGGTCCCCCAATTTGTCTCAATTTAGTCGCATCCCATTCCTGACACCACATGTAAGGAAGGCATGGTATCAAACAGTGAAGACAGACACAAGTGATCACAGTTCAAGGGTGTTTATTGAACTACAATGGGTTAGATGAACATCTATCTAACCCTAAATCTAAGGATAGGAGCAAGCTACAGCCATCAAAAATAACACAGTCCTAGTGGAGTCTTGTCAAAATAAAAAAGGGCCTATACTAATAAACCTATTGTCAATTCCTACTTCTAAATACAAATGGTGTGGGAAAATGATGTATGTAAAAGAAAGAGTGTTCAAGAAACAATATGTCAGGACAGCCAGACAATTAGCTTTCCTTCCCTACATTTTCAGCATGGGCAAGGTTGCACACTGGAGCTTAGCACAGACTCTGGCTTCTCCAGCACAACGATGCAGTTCAGGATATAAGCCAGGGCCTTCTGCGACTAAGTCTCTTTCCATTCAAAATTCTCTCATTCTTAGAATACTGTCACACTGCGGCCGTGGAAATTGTGGACAAGATGGAGGCGCTATTAGGACGCCACGGCAGGTCAGCAACGCGCTCTAGCCTTTCTTGGCTGCAGGTATTTAAGGAGGCCACGCCCCCAGCGAGTTGCGTTGCAACTCGCTATCGTTGGTCTCTTTGACTTTCTCTCGCATAGCAGTGCCTTTCTCGTGTTCGTGTCTTTTCACCCTTCACTTTTCCGTTACCTCCCTTGCCCTTTCCCTGCTGTGTTTCCCGCTGCCGACTGCTCTCTCTCTTTTTGTGCCCTTGCTTGTGTCTAGTTTTCAGTATTTAGCCCCTCCTCCGCTTCGTCTTCTGTACCGTAGTCGGGTACCGATTCCCTAGTCTGTGCCTTTCTTTCTCTTGCCTTGCTTTTGGTCTACCTGCATATCTTTGTTAACTGGTCGGGGGCTTCTGTCACCTATTTTGCGGTGTTACAGTGTTCCGCAGTTCCTTTGTATCGCACGCAACATTCTCTCTCTCTCTCACTCTCTCTCTCGTCCTTTCTTCCTCTCTTTCTCTCAGCCTTGTTCGCTGTCATTCCTCTGCCCGCTCTCACTCACTCATTCCACTTATACAAGATCTATTTTTTCCATTTCTCCCACGCATACTCTTCCTACACATTACTCAGGTATCTTTTAGTAGTAGGAATCCTTTTCCTTCCGGCTTTTCCCTGTCCGTTCCTTCTTAGTGTCCAGTATCCTTTGTGTTAGGACTTGCTTTAGCCACTCTCTTATTATTTCCTCTTACACCCTTACCTGCTTGGACATCCTATCTACAAGAGTATCACCTGTGACATTAATACCTTCAATTGGACCCTCCAGCCCGATCCCTGTGCGTGACAGTACCAGCCTCTTCGACTTCCTGCTCAGCCCGGCAAATACAACCTGCAGCTACACAAGGTTTTTTCTGCCTCATTAGGCTTTTTCCCTGTTTGAGGTGGCAGGCTCCCTTGAGTTCACCTGACTGCTAGTCCTAGTCACAGTCAAGGAGGCCTCAGGTGGAGACCGTCCCTATCTCTACGAGCGCAAGAAGGGAAGGAAGACTACCAAGACAGAAGACGAATCAGAGAAACCAAGAAGGACAGAAGGATGAGACAGAAGGCCTATAGCTCCACAGAAGATCCAGGTGAGGAGACTCAGGGGGAAGAAACTGTAGACTTTGACAGATTGCAATGCCTGCAAACCAACATGGCCTTCTTGGAGCAATACCAGGAGATGGTGACCGCTATTCAGGGCCTTTAGGCTGAGGTTCAGAATCTCTGAACCGAAAACATTAATCTCTGCCAGCAAGTAGCGGCACAAGAAGATTCTCGAGGTGATCTACCCCCCCTGATGTTTTCCTTTGTGAAGTATGTTGGCAATCCCAAACTTTTGAAAGAGTTCCTGGATGCTTGTATGATCTACTTCACATTTCGACTGAAAGCATATGAACTGGACAGAGCTAAGGTCGGCTTCCTTGTGTCCAACCTAGTTTTGGCCTGGGCTACTCCACTGATAGCTCAAACAAATCCAGCAATAAATGATTACTCTCAGTTTACCCAACTGATGCGAACCAGATTTGATAGACCGGAGATCCAGTATTCCTCCTATGAAGCCCTTCTGGATATCTGCCAAGGAAATCATGATGTGCAGACTTATGCTTCCTCATTTATAAAGTTGGCAACAGACGCAGGGTGGCCAGACTCGCCGCAACAAACTCTTTTTCGTCGATTCTTGCATGATGAACTTATGGACGAGCTAGCTAGGGTGGCACGTCCTGCTTCCTTTCAGGAATTGGTGATGTTGTCACTTCAGTTGGAATACAGATTACAGGAGCGGAGACTGGAAAGAAGAAGACCCAGGTTTCCTCCTTCAGCTGGAATTCCCACTGCAAATCATCCTACCCGAACACAGTCGGATGAGCCCATGCAAATAGGAACAACTAGAGGTCCTTTGACCCCAGAAGAACGAAAGAGATGCAGAGACCAGGGTCTCTGTATGTACTGTGGATCTTCTAAACATTTGCTCTGCAATTGTCCTGAAGTACCCCCGCGGCGCTCGGGAAACGCGTCTCCCCGGTCTTGAGCAGGGAAAAGAATCAGGCAGAGACAAGTAATCCCTGCAACAATACTCAACAGAATAGTTCCTGTGATGACCATAGACTTATGGTGTTTACGGTTCGTCTAACATTTGAGTCCACCTCCACAGTGGAGATCTTGGCAATGCTGGACTGTGGTGCGGCGGGAATTTCATTGATATCCAGTGGGCTCAAGAACAAGGAATACCCTTACGCCAGAAGGACAGTCCCTTGCCAGTAGAAGGTGTGGATGGAGCACCTCTTACATCCAGACCCATTGTCCAGGAAACAGGTCTAGCCACCATGTATCTGTTTCAACACCAAGAACAGATTACCTTTGATGTGATCAGAGCCGCCCATTTTCCGGTCATCTTGGGCATACCTTGGCTACGCAAACATAATCCCAGGATTGATTGCTTAGCAAACACCATATGCTTTCTATCACCGTATTGCACTTCATCCTGTCTATCTCCAGCCTCTCCCTTGATGGGGATAGGTGCCGCCGTTCCGGTTTCAGCCTCAGTGGTTCAGATGATACCATCTTGTTACCAGCAGTATGCTGAAATCTTTGAGGATAGATTACCCAGGCTCTTTACCACCACATCAAGCGGAAGACTGCGCCATAGACCTGAAGCCTGATGCATCCATACCTTTCGGTCGCATGTATCCCATGTCACTCCCGGAAAGAAGAGCACTGAAGGAGTATCTAGAGGCCAATCTACAAAACGGACTAATCCAAGAATCTCGTTCTCCAGCAGGGGCCTCAATGTTCTTCATTCCAAAGAAGGGTACCACAGAACTGAGACCTTGTATTGACTAACGCGGGTTGAACAGCTTGACTACACGAGGTAGGTACCCTATGCCCCTCATAAAGGATGTGTTAGAAGCTGTTGAAGGAGCCAATATTTTCACCAAACTAGATCTTCGTGGAGCCTGTCACCTTTTGAGAATCAAGAAGGGGACGAGTGGAAGACGGCCTTTAGGACCCCTCTGGGACATTTTGAATATAGGGTAATGTCCTTTGGACTTGTGTATGCTCCCGCAGTGTTCCAACGTTTTATTGATACGATCTTCTCAGACTTGTTATACGCTTTGGTGGTGGTCTATTTAGACGATATACTGGTCTTCTCCTCTCCCTCTCAGAACATCGTAGACATGTGAAACAAGTCCTTCAAAGGTTAAGAGAACATCAACTATTGGTGAAACCAGAGAAATGTATCTTCAAAGCTTCTTCGGTGTCCTATTTAGGGTTCATTCTCTCAAAGGAGGGGGTGCAGATGGATCCCGAAAAGGTAAAGGCGGTCCTTCAATGGCCTACTCCTAAAAATCCTAAGTATATACAGAGGTTTCTGGGACTTTGAAACTTTTATAGAAGGTTCATCCCTAGCTTTTCTGATATTGTACTACCTATAACCAGGGTGATAAAGAAAGGACAGAAGTTTGAATGGGATATGGAGGCAGATCAGGCCTTTCAGCAACTCAATCGAGCCTTTACCACCGCTCCCATCCTTGTTCAACCAAACCAATCCCTTCCTTTTGTGGTGGAAACAGATGCCTCTGGAGGAGCTATTGGTGCTGCTCTTCTACAGACCATCAAGGATGGAGTTGAACATCCGGTAGCATACTATTCCAGGACGCTAACCCCTAGTGAAAGGAATTACTCCGTTTTGGAACGAGAGTTATTGCCGATCCGTCAAGCATGTATTGAGTGGAGGCATTTGCTGCAGGGGGCCGCACATCCATTTTTGGTACGCACAGATCATCGGAATCTGAAGGTTCTACAACAGATGGAGTGTCGCAATTCCCAACATGCCCGGTGGGCCTACTTCTTTTCCCAGTTTGACTTTGTTATAACTTACCTTCTGGGAAAGGAGAATGTATTAGCTGACGCCCTATCTCGCAGCCTGGAAGAGGAGCACGACGACGGTCAAAGCCAGGAAGAAATACTAACAGTGTCGTAAATCTCCCCCCGTCTCACCTGGGATTGCTTCTTGCTCTGTTCCGTGGGAGGATTCCTCTTGTGGACGGATCGGGTCTTGTATAGGCTCGCTCGAGTCTCGTCCGGCTGCAGAGCGCATTCAGAGTTCCAGGAAGGTCGCAGTTCCAGGATGTCCAGGAAAAAGGTAGCGGTTGCTAGGGATGAGGATTCCGGGAGCAGATTTAGAGGGAAGGGGTGAAAGGAAGGAAGAAGGAACCAGGAAACTAGGAATAGTAGATTCGCCGAACAGCACACACACGTCAAGTCACTACCTAATGATAGCGCTGAGACGCGCAGGGCCGTGGGGGCGTGGCTAATTTATAGAATGCGCTGTGTGCAACGTGAAGGCTGGTGCGAGGCAAGTCACTTGGCACGGCCATGTTGGGAGTAACAAGGAATACAAGCCCCGTCGCGATAAGGACCAGGAAGTCCAGAAGGGGCAAGTTCTATGGGTCATGACAGCATGCCTCCTCCGAAGACCTGTTCCACCAGGTTTGCCCGGGTGTATGAGATGGAATCTTCTAAGTAATCGAGGGGTATTTAAGTTAGAAACTGGTTCCCAGGTTCTCTCACTAGGAGGATATCCCCTCCATTCAACCTGGTATTGAAGTCAACCCCGTTTATACCTGTTATACCACAACAACAGGACTGGGTCTGCAGGATTTTCGGGAGGATTGGATGTAGGGTTTCAATAGGGAAGTATGAAAGACTGGGTGTATTTTCTTCCAGGAATCAGGTAGCTTGAGTCGGAATGAGACAGGATTGATGATTTCCTTTATGGAAAATGGTCCATAGTACCCAGGGGCTAATTTGTTTAGCCGTAGATGTCACGATAATAGTTTCGAGGACAACCAGACTTGATCACCAACAGAATAAGAAGGCGCTGGTCTTCTTTTGGAGTCTGCATAACGCTTAGCGCGTGTCTGGGCCTCTTTCAATTGTTTCTTGGCTTCCTTGTGTATGTTGATGAGTCTGAATCCATGAGTCGAGAGTTGCTACTGGAGTGGGATGTGGAAGAACAGAAGGTAAAACGGATGGGTGAAAACCTTGACTGCAATAGAAAGGGCTGACCTTGAGTGCTGAGTGATCGGAATTGTTGTAGGCAAACTCGGCCAGGGGTATGAGGAGAGACCAGTCATCCTGAACCGTGGTGGCAAAACAACGAAGATATTGCTCCAGAGTTTGATTTACACGTTCCGTGGCTCCGTTGGTTTGTTTGTGATAACCTGATGAGAGAGCGCGTTGGATCCCTAGAATACAACACAGATGTTTCCAGAATTGTGAGACGTATTGAGGTCCTCGATCCGATATGATATTGGAAGGAAGTCTATGAAGACGGAAAATGTGTTCCAGGAAGATTCCAGCAAGTTCTGAGGAGGATGGTAGCTTATACAAAGGTGTAAAATGAGCCATATGAGTGAACAAGTCTATGGTAACCATGATGGTCATGTATCCTCGGGAAGGCGGTAATTCCACAATGAAGTCTGTAGCAATAAATTCCCATGGTCTTGTTGGCAGTGATGGTTGCAGTAGAAGACCCGCCGGTCTCTTGTTATCATGTTTGTTTTGACCGCAGGTAGCACAAGCCTTGATGTACTGTTGTACGTCGGTCTTCATTCCAGGCCACCAAAACTGTCTTTGTATAAGACGGAGGGTGTTAGTTATACCACGATGACTGGAGTGAAGTGTATCATGGCAGAGGTTTATTATCCTTTGTTGTAATTTCTGCGTGGGAATGACCAGTGCATTGTCCTTGAATAAATATCCTTCCTTAGCTCTTAGCCAAGTGACTTGCCTCCATGGATTCTTTCTTGAAATATCCTGCCAGAGGTCAGAGGACTAGGTTTGCACTCGGATTTCTTCCAGGAGGTTGACTGCTTGAGCTACAAAGATAGTGTGGGGGAAACATCTTAGGATAGGCCTTGTCTTCAGTGGCTACCTAGTCAGGACATCGAGATAAGGCGTCAGCAATCATGTTTTGTGATCCGGGAACATGAGTGATTTGGCATTGGTACTGGGCAAAGAAGTAGGCCCAACGCTCCTGACGACTGTTCCTGCACTCCAACGACTGTAGAATTTGGAGATTCCGATGGTCTGTGTGGACCTGAACTGGATATCTAGCACCCAGAAGTAGGTGTCGCCATTCAGTGAAGGCTTGGCGGATGGCCAACAGTTCCTTCTCCCGGACGGAATAGTGTGTCTCGCTGGGATTCAGGGTTCGTGAAAGGTAAGCAATGGGGTGTTCCAGTTTATCCTCAAGTTCCTGTTTCAAGACCACTCCTATGGCGTAGTTAGAGGTATCCGTTTCCACTAGGAATGGCTGATTTATGTCGGGTTGGGCCAGGATGGGGGCATGCGTGAACTCTGTCTTCAATCGTTGGAATGCTTTATCATGCGGTGTAGACCAGATAAAGGGGGTGTCTTTCTTCAAGAGAGCAACGATCGGCTGAACGATCTCGGAAAAGGTAGAAATAAACTTCCGGTAAAAGTTGGCGAGCCCCAGGAAGGATTGAACTTGTTTCACAGATGTGGGAGCAGGTCAAGCCAGTATGGCCTTTACCTTTGAAGGGTCCATACATATTCCTTCTGGGCTAAGGATGAATCCTAGGTAGTGAACAGAAGTAACGTGAAACAAGCATTTTTTGGGTTTGACTAAAAGTTTGTGTTCACAAAGTCATTGTAGTACTGCCTTTACATGTTCTTCATGCTTTAGAGGATCCTTGGAAAAAAACAATATGTCATCCAGATAGACAATGACGAAGAGGAACAACATATCAGAGAACACCCTATACATAAAACGCTGAAAGACTGCGGGAGTATTAGCTAGTCCAAAGGGCATGACTAGATATTCATAGTGACCAAAGGGTGTTCTAAAGGCTGTTTTCCATTTGTCTCCTTCCCGGGCACGGATTAAGTGGTAGGCACCCCAGAGATCCAACTTTGTGAATATTACGGCGCCTTCCAGGATATCCGAGATCAGGGGCAGTGGGTACCGATCTTTGAGGGTGCATTGATTTAAGCCTCGATAGTCGAGGCAAGGTCTGAGTTCCTTGGTATTCTTCTTGGGAACGAAGAACAACAAAGCACCCACTGGAGATTTCAAGGGTCTTATGGTGCCGTTTTCAAGATTGGTGTCTAGGTATTCCCGAAGGGCCTTTTTCTCAGGTTCGGAAAGAATGAACATTCTGCCGAAGGGAATTACTGCTGAGGGATCCGTATCTATGGCACAGTCTTCGGGCCTGTGAGGGGGTAAGGCTTGGACTACGGCAGTAGAAAATACATCAGCATATCCCTGATAGGCCTCTGGAACTTGTATGATATTGGAAACCATGAGTGGTGTTTTTTGGTCTCTTGGTGGTTCTTTAGGAGGTGTCGGGGAGGGATCCAGGGGTAGACAGTGGGACATACAGAACTCTGAGCCCAGGAATAATGATCCTGCTGGCCAATTGATATACGGATTGTGTTTTTGTAACCAGGGCATACCCAAAACCATGGGGTAATGGTCTGACTTAATGATGTCGAATGTAATCCGCTCTTGATGATGGTTTATGGAAAGTTGGATCTCTTTAGTCTGCAGGCTTATGGGTCCTGAAGAGAGGGGTCTTCCGTCAATTGCTTGCACCGGCTGCATGGTGTTTCTTGTCTCGTACGGAATATGATGACTAACAACCCAGTCTTGATCAATGAAAATTCCCATAGCTACGCAGTCCACCAATGCCAGAATGGGAGAGGTCTTGTTCTTGGAGGGCGACAGGAAGGCCTGTAGTATCACCAAATTGTTTTGTCCAGGAGAGTTCAAGGATGGAATTGATGTGGAGCAAACATCTCTCTCCCGACACCTCGCTCCATCTAGGATCGGGAGCTGGCGTTTCCCGAACGCCGTGGAGGGGCTAGAGGGTATTCTCTAACAAGGTGTTTATCCGAGGCACAATACATGCACAGGCCTGTGTGGATCCTTCTCATCCTTTCTTGTGGGGAAATAGGCCCACGGAAGGCTCCTATTTGCATGGGTTCTGGATCTATGTCAGGGGTTGGGGCAGGATCAGTTTTTACAGAAGTCTCAAAGGAATTCTTTTGAAAGGGTATCTTGGTCTTTCTTCTTTCAGCCTTTCTTTCCTGGATTCGGAAGTCTATTTGCATGGCTAGATCCATAAGAGCCTGGAATGAGCTAGGACAAGCCACCCTGGCTAATTCATCCTTAATATCCTCGTTTAGACCCCTGCGAAATAGAGTGAAACTTGCTTCTGAGGACCAATCCGCTTCCTTCGCCAGTTGTTTGAATCTATTAACTTACGTTAGCATATCCTGAGATCCCTGTCGGAAATCAAGTAACCGTTCCTGAGCACTAAAAACCTGTTCTGGACGGTCGAACATAGTCTTGAAGGCCTGAATGAATCCATCATAATCATCCAGGAGGGCACCTCCTGAGTTGACTAAGGGAGTGGCCCAGGTCAACGCGTTCCCTGTGAGGTGCGAGATTATGAAGCCCACCTTCGCCCTGGAAGTTGAAAAATAATAGGGCTTAAAAGTAAAATGCACCAAGCAGGAATCCAGGAATCCACGTAAGGATTTTGCCGAGCCATCATACTTGTCTACCACTCCACCCAGTAACACACTGTCCTTGTTAGCGGGGTCGCGAGACAAATCAATCTGTTTTAACGCAGCATTCTCAGCTTTTAAGTTATGTACTTCAGTTGTGAGTTCTTGCATGCCACGCATAAGGTCCTGGACTGCTTTCTCCATAGCAGTATCAGTGTCGGTCGTTTGGCGTCTCAAACTGTCGTAAATCTCCCCCCGTCTCACCTGGGATCGCTTCTTGCTCTGTTCCGCGGGAGGATTCCTCTTGTGGACAGATCGGGTCTTGTATAGGCTCGCTCGAGTCTCGTCCGGCTGCAGAGCACGTTCAGAGTTCCGGGAAGGTCGCAGTTCCAGGATGTCCAGGAAAAAGGTAGCGGTCGCTAGAGATGAGGATTCCGGGAGCACATTTAGAGGGAAGGGGTGAAAGGAAAGAAGAAGGAACCAGGAAACTAGGAATAGTCGATTCGCCGAACAGCACAAACACGTGAAGTCACTACCTAATGATAGCGTTGAGACGCACGGGGCCGCGGGGGCGTGGCCAATTTATCGAACATGCCTTGTGCGACGTGAAGGCTGATGCGAGGCAAGTCACTTGGCACGGCCATGTTGGGAGTAACAAGGAATACAAGCCCCGTCGCGATAAGGACCAGGAAGTCCAGAAGGGGCAAGTTCTATGGGTCATGACAAACAGGGAAGAGAATCCTAGGAGTGATCAGCTCTTTCTTGCAAGAAGTAGAGCGTTCTACTAATCTTACAGAAGTATCACCAGAGTATCAGTCACTCCTGGAAAGAAGAGGGATGCTATATTTCCATCAAGGCACGTTATATTTACCGTCTAAAGAGCTTCAAACACAAGCTTTGTTTTGGTGTCACGACCTTCCCTCTGCAGGACATAAGGGTCAAGGGGCTACCCTAAATCTTGTGTCAAGGTATATTTGGTGGCCGACAATGGTTAAGGATGTCAAGGCATATGTGGCGGTATGTCCTGTATGTGCAGCCAGTAAACACACTACTCACCGACCGTTAGGCCTTCTTCCGCAAGAACCTTTACCATTGCAACCTTGGGAACACATTTCCACTGATTTTATTGTGGATATTCCCCTTTCAATAGGTTCCACGGCAATCATGGTTACTGTGGATACCTTGAGCAAGATGGCACATTTTTCCCCCCTGCCTGGTCTACCTTCTGCGCCAGAAGCTGCAGAAATATTCTTGAGAGATGTGCTTAGGTTGCACGGCTTGCCCCGGACTACCGTGTCCGATAGAGAGACCCAATTTAAATCTCGATTTTGGTCATCATTATGCACCTCTTTGGGCATTAAGAGAGCCTTGTTGTCTGGGTACCATCCCCAAAGCAACGGACAAACAGAACGCTTAAACGCCACTCTAGAACAATATCTCTGTTGTTTTTGCCACCAAGAATAGGACAAGTGGATGTATTATCTGTCGTTGGCAGAGTTCACCTACAACAACACCCAACACTCTGCCACTGGTATCAGCCCTTTCTTCTTTACCTATGGTTATCATCCTTGACACATACCTCTTTTCGGCATTCCACCCACGACAGTGCCTTCAGTAGATCAACGCCGCCATGATCTCCATCCAAAGAGAAGCTGCACAGAAACTGAAGCTAGTAGGATACGTTACAAGAAGTACGCCGATGGGAAAAGATTACAGAACCCCAAGTGGGAAGTAGGGACCAAGGTTTAGTTATCAACCAAATACCTCCTGTGTTGGGTCCACCCTGGGAAGTTCTCGGCCCGTTATATAGGCCCTTTCCCTATCTTGGCACAAGTGAATCCCGTGGCCTTTCGTTTACGACTAACATCCAGTCTGAAAAGAATACATCCTGTTTTCCATACATCTCTCTTAAAGACATATCAACCAGACCCCCTGCGCCGTCGGATCCTTCCTCATCATCACTCAAGGATCCTGATCCTCAAGAATATGAAGTGGAGAGGCTGGTGGATTCACGTTACAGACATGGTACCGTACAGTATCTGGTCCATTGGAAGGGTTATACCACGTCAGAACGGTCATGGGAACCCAGAAGCCCCACGTCTTCTACGTCAGTTTCATCGCCTTCACCCGGGAAAGCCCAGCGAGTACGGATGAGGAGAGGGCATACTGTCACACTGCGGCCATGGAAATTGTGGACAAGATGGAGGCGTTATTAGGACGCCACGGCAGGTCAGCGTCGTGCTCTAGCCTTTCTTGGCTGCAGGTATTTAAGGAGGCCACGCCCCCAGTGAGTCGCGTTGCAACTCGCTATCGTTGGTCTCTTTGACTTTCTCTCGCAGAGCAGTGCCTTTCTCGTGTTCGTGTCTTTTCACCCTCCACTTTTCCGTTGCCTCCCTTGCCCTTTCCCTGCTGTGTTTCCCACTGCCGACTGCTCTCTCTCTTTTTGTGCCCTTCCTTGTGTCTAGTTTTCAGTATTTAGCCCCTCCTCCGCTTCGTCTTCTATACCGTAGTCGGGTACCGATTCCCTAGTCTGTGCTTTCTTTCTTTCTTTTGCCTTGCTTTTGGTCTACCTGCATATCTTTGTTATCTGGTCGGGGGCTTCTGTCACTTGTTTTGCAGTGTTACAGTGTTCCGCGGTTCCTTTGTATCGCATGCAACATTCTCTCTCTCTCTTTCTCTCTCTCTCTCTCTCTCTCTCTCTCGTCCTTTCTTCAGCTCTTTCTCTCAGCCTCGTTCGCTGTCATTCCTCTGCCCCCTCTCACTCACTCATTCCACTTATACAAGATCTATTTTTCCATTTCTCGCATGCATACACTTCCTACACATTACTTAGGTATCTTTTAGTAGTAGGAATCCTTTTCCTTCCGGCTTTTCTCTGTCCGTTCCTTTTTAGTGTCCAGTATCCTTTGTGTTAGGACTTGCTTTTTAGCCACTCTCTTATTATTTCCTCTTACATCCTTACCTTCTTGGACATCCTATCTACAAGAGTATCACCTGTGACATTAATACCTTCAATTGGACCCTCCAGCCCGATCCCTGTGCGTGACAGTACCAGCCTCTTCGACTTCCTGCTCAGCCCGGCAAATACAACCTGCAGCTACACAGGGTTTTTTCTGCCTCATTAGGCTTTTTCCCTGTTTGAGGGGGCAGGCTCCCTTGAGTTCACCTGACTGCTAGTCCTAGTCACAGTCAAGGTGGCCTCGGGTGGAGACCGTCCCTATCTCTACGAGCGCAAGAAGGGAAGGAAGACTACCAAGACAGAAGACGAATGAGAGAACACCAAGAAGGACAGAAGGAGGAGACAGAAGGCCTATAGCTCCACAGAAGATCCAGGTGAGGAGACTCAGGGGGAAGAAACTGTAGACTTTGACAAATACCTTGGATACAAAATACAACATCAAAGTCTCGGGTGCACTTTTCACCCTGGGTCTCCCTCAGCCGGGCTCGGACCCTTTTTATACACCAATTCACACTAGGTCTCCCTCAATCGGGCTCAGACCTTGCACTCTTGCTTTCTCCTTATTTCATAGTTCGATAAATTCACAATAGGTCTCCCTCAGCCGGGCTCAGACCTTGATGCAGTTATTCATATTCAAAGACTTTAGACTTTGCAATGGATTTTACTTATACTCTTGCAGGACCACTTCGATTCATTCCTACTTGATTTCTATTCTTCGTTTTCACATTCACATACTCCAGTTCCTTTTGCCACTTCTTTGTGGGATATATCAGTCAGAGACCTTCGATTGGGCACACACGTGATGTCGGACCACTCTTGTATCTTGTATCTTAGTTCACATTAAATGTTCAAACAATTCATCAGCCGCTTGGCCTTTACCCGCGTCTTTCATCAAACGCTTCAATGTTCACTCTTTTGTGTAACAATGTTGCTGCTTGCAACCTTCACTTCAACACGGACCGGCCTCATACAGTTTCCTTCAACTCACCGGCTGTGTTGATTTCTCTGTTTGCAGCTTTCATCTCGGAGCCAAGGACAATGACACAGCGGCTGCTGCTCCTCCCCGACTCGGTCAGTCATGCAGGAGGGCCCTGGATATCTCAAACACACAATGCAGGATTCTTTGGTTTCCCTTCTGGCTTTACACATGCTGCTTTTAAGTTCCTTGGAATATAACGATCACTCGGCGGAAAGGCCAAGGGTATCTCCTTCCTTGTTCTGTTTTCTTGGTCTGCTATCTCTCTCCATTGGCTCAGCTGCTGTAAGGGAAGAACTGCTCCTTGGTGTGCTTTGCCTCATTCAAAGTGTGCTCTCGTGCTCTGCTTTTAATCCGTGTGGGGAAGTTCAATTGAAGTCAGGTGTGTGTTGTCAAAGGTAATTTACCCGACTCTACCTGACCATGGTAGTGGGACAGGTCAGGTATATTGCTCGGGTACTAGCCTGTTTTCTCCCAGAGCGGGCTGTCTGTGTAGCAGTGTTTGTGTAGGGAAAAGGCGAGGTTAAAGTTCCCCAGTATCCTACCTGGTAGGAGGGGTTAAAGGTGTTAGAGGGAAAGGGATACTGCATCTCGCCATCAGGTGTCCCACTCCCCAAGGACCCCTCACCCATGTGATTCTCCCACACTGGTCCACTCCCAGGGTCTGGATCCAAAGATGATGGCCGTGTCCTGGCAACCTGAGAGAGAGATCCACAGGGACTAGCGGGTGAGAGACCATCTGGTTTTCACAGGGGGTTGAAATATAAAACGTGAAAATTAAGTTTCAAGACCACCAGGGAGTGTGGACTGTGATGGCCGCGTGAAGCTGTGCTCCGCCGTCAACTGTCTACTGGCTGACATTGGAGCCTCCTTCCCCCTGACTAAGCAGCCCATACTTGCCATGAGGCACCCACGGGACCTCAGAGGTGGGATTGAGCAGCCCCATTGTGAGCAGAGGGTTGCCGTTTGAGTGGCTGAGGCGTCAAAGACGGCCAGAGCGGGCCGGCGAATACCAAGGGCCCAGTAATGGCTAGGAGGGCCTGCGCAGAGGGCGGGCAAATCCCTGCTGAGGGGATAGCGCAAAGCGATAGCACAAAGCACTGCTGCAGAATTAAAGCTGTGAGAGGAGCCCCGGGCTCTGAAGTTTACAGTGCCGTTGGACAGTTCACAGCAGTTCCCAGACAGCCTGTCATCCGGCTGTAGTGCAAAGCTCCATGAGCGGAGAGTGAGGGAGAGGAGCCAGAGCTCCTGAAAGCTGCAGAGGACGCCCCAGAGGTTGACAGTGAGACAGGATGTGAGGGCCCCGAGCACAGGAGGCTGGCGGTCACCACGGGGGCATCCAAATTAGAGGGGCCCTGGGAACTCTGAAGGCCCCACCAGGCACGAGGGGCAGGAGGCCTGCAGTTGAGCAGGAGGCTCAGGAACCCACAGGGAGGAGCGGGCCTCTGCGGTTGGTCCCCAGGGAGTTAAACTGCCCACTGGGAAGGAGGGGAGACTCTGGTGGCCTAGTGCAGTGCAGATTGGCACGAACTGGAAGCCCCTGAGAGCATGTGTGTGCACTAGAGGGGGACTGCAATGCAGGGTGCAGCTGGCAATGGACAGTGGGGCTGAGGACATCAGGAGAGGGGGGAACGCATACCAGAACAGCCAAGGATATACCTGAGCCCCTTTCAGAATCTGAGTATTCTGATTCGGGACTCACCTGTTTGTTTCTTTTTCCTGGACGAGCGTGCCTTGGAGAGGAACGGTCTAGAATCCTCTGAATCCAGTCTGCTGGGCTTCGTGAGCGTGCTGGTCACTGACTCCCGTTTGCGGCGGCTCTGGGGCTTGGAAGACATTCAATGTTCCTGGAAGGGTCCGGGATGGAACCAGGACTGGAAGGAACAAGGTAACGAGGCTCCGAATATGGGGGAGTGGAAGGGAGACAGGGAAGGAAAGTAAGCTGGGCGCCAGGATTCACAAAGGAAAAGGGAAAGGGCTGAAAACTTAGAACACAACTTGCCGGGCGAGGTGCAGGCAATCGAAGCATTGAGACGCGTGGAAGTGCAGGGGCGTGTCTTGTTTTCAAGGAAACATGTGCATCAATACGGAAGACTAAACCGCGCCGAATCCTGGCGTCGGCCATGTTGGAAGTGAACGGAGTAGGTGGTTATTGACTGAGGGACCAGGCAGACCAGAAGGGTCGATATCAGCGATTCATGACAGCATGCATCCTCCTAAACTGTAGTCCACCCGGCTTGCCTGGATGAGTCCGATGAAAACGTTGCAATAGACGGGGTGCATTCACATTGGAGACTGGTTCCCAAGTCCGTTCACTTGGTGGATAGCCCTTCCATTCCACCAAATATTGGAGACGACCTCTTCTGTATCTGGAATCGCAGACCCTAGAAACCTCAAATTCGATTTGGTTATCGACAGGAAGTGGGGGAGGTCGAGGTCTTGACTTGGTTGACTGGTGGAAGGGTTTCAGCAGTGATGTATGAAAAACAGGGTGGATCTTGTTCCAAGTGGCTGGTAATTGTAGTCGAAAGGCGACCGGATTGATAATCTCAATTACCGTGAAGGGTCCGTAAAAACAAGGTGCCAGCTTGTTGAGCCTCGGATGCCTGAGTAGATATCGCGATGAGAGCCAAACTTTATCTCCAACAGTATAGGAAGACCCGGGTTGTCTTTTGGTATCCGCAAACATTTTCATGTCCATCCTGGCCTTTTCTAGGTGTTCCTTCACTTGCTTGTGAATGGAGATTAGTTGTGCAATCCAAGCATCTACTGAAGGAGTTAACGTGGGTTGTGGTAAGAATGTGGGTAATACTGAAGGGTGGAACCCTTGATTACACAAAAACAAACTGATCTTTGTCGTGGAATGGCCTGAATTATTGTAGGCAAATTCAGCCACAGGAATCAGTAGTGACCAATCGTCCTGTACCTTAGATGCGAAACATCGTAGATACTGCTCCAGGGTTTGGTGATTCCATTTGTTTGTGGATGATAACCTGATGACAAGGCACGTTGAATGCCTAATTGTTGGCAGAGGTGCTGTCACGACCCGTATAAAAAAAAACCCTGGTCAGCCCATGGACCAGGAGGGGCCTTGGATCGGGTCTCAAACAAACTCAGGCATCCTTTGCTGAAGCCCTCTTGGGGCCAGTCCTGGCGCCGTTGGCGCCAGGCTCATACTTCGTGAGGACTTGTGTTTTGGGACTACTTTGTTTCTAGTGCCAGCCAACATGGAGGCACCCACATAGCTTGGTTCCCTTGGAACCAAGCTATGCGGTATAGTAATTTGGGTGTGGTAGCCTAGGAACTACTTTACCTGGACTACTTTTCTGAAGCTATTTAAACCACACCCGACTTGAATGACACGCTTCGCGTTACTTTGCAATCCTGCAACGTGACGCTCATCGTGTTCAGCTGTACCTGCGAACCTCGGAAGAACAGTATCTGAAAAACAAAAGGACATCGTTAATAGCAGCTGCTTACCTGTAATTCCATCGCTAGCTGCCCTCAGCTCCTGCAAACAGCATCCAAGGATCAGCGAGCCTCCCAGACCGACGGATCTGCAAAAAAGGGAAAAACAGGACATTAGACATTTTACAACCGTGCCGGAAGCCTACCTCACGAGTCGCCCATCGACCAGCATCGCCTTGGGACTTCTTGCTCCGGGTGAGCACCGCAATCTACGGGAACGAAAAGACAACAGGTTAGCAAAGGCAAGGCATCATAGCGCTGCGCATAGCGCCTACTTACCGCATCAAGGTGCTCTCGACGCACCATCATAAACTGGCGAGTCCCAACTCAGCCAACGTTCCACAGCGAACTTCCGTGCACCTAAGGAAAGAGAAAAGACATTATTTAAACCAAAGAAAGGAATACAAGTATAACAGTAATAAGACCTGCCTGAAAGACTCAAAAGGGTCGGCATCAGTGAAGTAACTAGATAGCACTCGCCCACAAAGGACAACGTGTCCCTGCAAAGAAGGCAGGATGGAGAGCACGCCAAAACCCATAACAAGGTGAGGAAAGGTCCGGGGAGGGGCGGCGGGCATACGGGGTGTGGGGAGGCTCTTACCCCAGTTACCCAGTCTTGAACATTGCCCACCTGTATTCCAGGCAGAACTTCTCCGCTGATCATACCTGGTGTAACGCTCACCTGATTCCCGTAGAGGCGCCGGTCTTGACTGGGCGTATACCGTATCTTCAAAGGTGATGTGTAACACACGGCTGGCTCTTTGGGCTGGACCTCTGTGCACTGTATGTCTGGCTCGAAGGGTAAGATGTCTTAGGTAAGTGAACGCCGTGCTCTCCATCTGCCTCGAGGCAGGGTGCTGTAACCAGTTTCTTCACTGGATAAGGGGAGCAGGCCTCTTGACTTCATAGGACTGCTGTCCGTCGTTTACTGCACGAACGGTAAGTTTCGAGTAATTCTAATGTCTTTAAAGTCTTTAGTAATGATGTCTCTTGTTTTGCAGGGTTCCGGCGATGGCGGATGGCGGGCTGAAGTGAGTTGAAGATGGAGCCCGTGTGATGAATAGGAGCGCCTGGAAGCACGTAAGTAAGAGCTTGTTGCCTGCTTCACGATGCGCTCTAACTGTCTTTTTATTTTGCAGGTACAAGTTCGGGGCGGCTGCAGGGTGCCGGAATACCCACTGGGTTAGATATGGAAAGGAGTAATGGCACGTGAGTATTAAAGTTCCCCAATGTCTTTAAACGCACCTTGTTTTGACTTTCAGATGCGGGATGCAGCGCCGAAGGCCTCCGGAGCGTGCGAAGAGTTGGTAAGCTTTTGTCTTTCAGATGCCGGAATGCAGTGTGAAGACCTCCAGAGCGCACGAAGAGTAGGTAAGCCTTTGTCTTTCAGATGCCGGAATGCAGCGCCAGGCGTTGGTGACAGCCGATGGACCAGGTAAGTGAAGAGCTGTCACTGAAGACCGTAATGCTAACCTGTTCTTTCTTGTCTTTATAGGTGTTGCTGAAGACTGGATTCAGAATGGTAAGCCTTTTTCCTTAGGCCCAGGATCAGATGCAGAAGACACGATGAGCGTTCTGCTGCTGAGAATGCAGAATAACGCAAAGCAAGATTTATCCATCGGGTGTGGTTTAAATAGCCTCCTGTAGTGCTTAGGTGTCTCCTTCCACAGCCACGCCTAGGTAAGAAAAGAGTTCCTGCTTTCCAGAAGAGTTCCAGTGTTCTGAATCTAGGGAGTGGCTCCTGCCCCACCCAACAGGAAAAGTAGTTCCAAACAGAAGAGGATCAGAGACTCAACTGGCAGGCAAGTAAGCAGCATGGTCTGCTGCAGGTAAGTCCACCCAAGCATTATGAGCCCGGCGCTTCCAGCGCTGGGACTGGGCATATTTATGAGCCTGGTGCCACTGGCGCCAGGACTGGGTCCAAAAGGTCCCAATTGGAACTGGTTGGCACTCGGAACCTGGGTTATGAATCTGCTTCCAAGGGAGTTGGGAAAACCCTGACCTTTTGGAAGCAGAGATCATGACAGTACCCCCCCTCAAGGCCCCTCCCAAACCGGGCTTCTCCGGGGGTTTTGGCTTGTCAGGAAATGTTCGGTGAAATCTTTTGATTAGGCGAGGGGCGTGGACATATTCAGCAGGTTCCCAGGATCTCTCTTGGGGGCCGTAGCCTTTCCAGTCAATTAGGTAGAATAGTTTAGATTTGGAGATTTTGGAGTCCAGAATGCTTTTAACTTCAAACTCGAGTTCTCCATCAACTAGGATAGGTTTTGGAGATTTGGTTAGTCGGGTTTGAGGTTGCACGGGTTTTAATAGAGAGACGTGGAAGACCGGATGTATCTTCATGTGCGGGGGCAAGTCCAACTTGACCGCTACTGGGTTTACTATGGTAGTGATGGAATAGGGACCAAGGTATCTTGGGTTGAATGTGCGTGGCCCTTTTAGAGGTAGATATTTGGTGGATAACCAGACTTGATCCCCTACTTGATATTGAGGGGCTTCCTTCCGATGTTGATCTGCTCCTTTCTTGTATTGTTCTTTAGCCCTTTGAAGGTGAGAAACAGCTTCCTTAAAGGCTTGGGTGATTGTAGAATGCAGGTAGTCTACTGCTGGTGTTTCAAGATCTTGGAGGGGATCCAACTCCGAGGTTCGAGGGTGACTGCCGTACAAAAGAAAAAACGGGGTCTTCCCAGTTCCCGAATGGACAGAGTTATTGTAGGCATATTCGGCTATCCAAAGGATGTCTTTCCATGTTTTTTCAGTTTGTTGCAGCATGCAGCGAAAATACTGTTCCAGAGTTTGATTGGTCCTCTCGGTTTGTCCGTCGGTCTGAGGGTGGTGACTGGTCGATAGTCTCACATCAATTTGAGCCGACCGACAGAAACTTCGCCAAAAATGAGAAATAAATTGACTACCTCGATCCGAAATTAGAACCGAAGGAAAACCGTGCAGTCGGACGATGTTTTCGAGAAATTCTCGGGCCAGAGTTGCTGCTGTTGGCAAGCCTTTGAGCGGAATGAAATGCGCCATCTTGGAGAATAAGTCCATGATTACTAGAATCGTATTGTATCCGGAGCATGGAGGTAGATCTGTGATGAAGTCCATAGAAAGCGTATGCCAAGGGCGAGGTGGGATGTCAATAGGGCATAAGAGGCCTGCTGGTCTTTCCTTTTGACTCTTGTTTTGGGCGCATACTCCACAGGACATTATAAAGTCTCTGATATCTTTTTTCCAAGACGGCCACCAGAAGTAGCGCTTGATCTTTTCTGAGGTCTTGGCCATACCGGGATGTCCTTCCATTAAAGAATCGTGATAACAAGAGATTACTTTTTTCTGTAAATCTGTGCTGGGTAGGTATAATCGTTCTTGGAAATACAATAAGTTGTCCTTTACTGCAAAGTCCTTTCCCTGCAGATGCCAATTCTGTATGTCTGCTGAAGTTACAAGTTGCCTGGCTTTATCCTTAACTTCCTCTATGGATTCTGTGGCGATTACACCCAGAATTCTTTGTTCGGGAATGATTGGTACAGGTTTAGGGTTGATCAAGTGTTCTTCCACTCCCATCCGAGAAAGGGCATCAGCTTTACCGTTTTTTGTACCAGGTCGATAGGTAATTATGAAGTCAAACTCGGCAAAGAATAATGCCCAACGGAGTTGTCTAGAGGATTGGGCTTTTGAGGTTTTCAAATATTACAGGTTTCGGTGATCCGTAATCACAGTAACGGTGTGTCGGGCCCCCAGCAGATAATGCCGCCAAGCCTTAAAGGCAGACTTGATAGCCAGAAGTTCCTTGTCAGTAATCGTGTAATTGATTTCAGGAGGTGAGAATTTGCGGGACCAAAATGCCACGGGATGCAACTGATTGGTTACCGGGTCCTTTTGTGATAGAACTGCCCCCATGGCAAGGCTTGAAGCATCAGTTTCCACGATGTAGGGGAGTTCGGGGCGAGGGTGTTTTAAGATTGGTGCAGAGATAAATTTAGTCTTCAAATCCTGGAAAGCTTGTTCCGCCTCAGTAGACCATTCAAAACGTTTGTTTTTCTTTAACAAGGCAGTGATGGGCTGGACTATTCGAGAGAATTCGGGGATAAACCTGCGGTAAAAGTTAGCGAAGCCTAACATGCTTTGCACACCTTTTACGGAGGATGGTGATGGCCATTTGAGAACTGCATCGACCATCTTTGAATCCATACGCACTCCACCAGGTGATAATATGAATCCCAAGAATTCAACTTCAGTCACGTTGAAAACACATTTTTCCAACATAGCGAAAAGTTTGTGTTGACGCAATCTTTCGAGGACCATTTTCACATGTTTCCGATGTTCAGATTCCGATGAAGAATAAACAAGGATGTCGTCAATGTAAACAACAACACACACATCTATGAGCTCTCTGAGGACATTGTTCATAAAATATTGAAAGGCGGCCGGGGCATTACAAAGTCCGAAGGGCATGACCTGATATTCAAATAGCCCATACTTGGTGCGGAAGGCCGTCTTCCATTCATCGCCCTCTTTTACTCGTACCAAGTGGTAAGCTCCTCTAAGATCCAGCTTTGTATATATGCATGCTTTTCTGACTTGGTCCAGGAGTTCAGGGATCAAAGGTAACGGTTATCTATTCTTAACGGTGATCTGGTTCAGGGAGCGATAATCTATACAAGTTGTAAGGTCTCCTTCCTTTTTTGGAACGAAGAACAAAGCTGAAGAAGCAGGGGACTTGGAAGGACGAATACACCCATTTGCCAGGTATTGATCCAGGTATTGTCGAAGGTGAAGGTTCTCAGGCTCGGTGAGGGCATAAATTCTACTACAAGGAGGAGTAGATCCAGGTATCAGGTCGATCTGGCAGTCATAAGACCTATGAGGAGGTAGAGAGTTAGCCTGATCCTTCCGGAAAACATCTTGGTATTCTAGGTATTCGGGAGGTAACTGGGGAGTCTCTGAAGAAATTGCTGCCAGTGCAACACCAGGTGGAGGGTGACAAGTAGAGACACATTCTGGAAACTGGACCGTTCTTGCTCGCCAATCGATCAGAGGATTGTGTTTCTCTAACCAAGGTATTCCTAGAATAATCTGAAACTGAGGGGCCTTGATCACATCGAACACGATCTTCTCATGGTGTCCATCTTGACTTACTAGCGTCACTTCTTGAGTGGTATGCGTTACTGGCCCGGAGGCTATCTCCGTACCATCCACCGTAGTAATGATGTCCTTTACAGCCTTGGGACAAAGAGTTAGATTCATCCTAAAAACCATTTCATGATCCACATAATTGCCGATGGCACAGCTGTCGACGTAAGATTCAATTGCATGTAATCGATCCGGATTATCAGGGCTGATGAGGACCATAGGTATCACGAAATGCGAGGTCACGGAACTGGTTTTCACGCTCGGCAAGAGGACCTCTATTCTTGTCGGGCGAGGTTGTTTCCCTGCTCAGAGTTTGTAACTTTGGTAACTGCAGCTCCTACTGCCTTCTTGGCAGGTTTCACCGGACAGTCTCGAAGAAAGTGCCCTGAGTTTCCGCAATAGAGGCATAATTGCAACTGTTTTCTCCTTTCCCGCTCCTTTTGTGTTAGAGGACCTTTCAGACCCCCTATTTGCATGGGTTCCCCGGAGCCTACTCCTTTGGAAGGAGTTGGCGGTTTGGAAAATACTCGAGCATCAAACTTGGAACGATCGGCCTTCCTGTTCTGCAGTCTGTGATCTATTTGAACGACTAAGTCTATATAGTCCGAACAATCTTGTGGGGGATTCACTACTTGGGCTAACACATCTTTGAGCTCTCCGCGTAGACCTCTATAAAACAGCGTAATCCTTTTGTCCTCAGACCAGTGAGTTTCCACTATCAGTCTGTTGAAAGACGCAATATAAGCCAAAAGGTCTTGATTACCTTGTCGCAACGAAAGAAGCTCATTGTCCAAGGCCTGCCCGTGTGAATGTCTTGCGAACAGTTTTTCCATACTGAGCTGAAAAGCTTGAAAATCATGGAGGACCGGATCATCTTGATTTACTAGAGGGATCGACCAGTCTGCCGCATTGCCACTAAGGTACGAAAGCACGAAAGCTACTTTAGCTTGATCAGTTGGAAAGGCTGCTGGCCGGCATAAGAAATGCAACCGGCACTGATTGATAAATACTGCAAACCTCTTTGGGTCACCAGAAAATCGTTCGGGCGGAGCCAGAGGTACATTCCCAGGTAGGTTGATCTGCACTGGATTCATAGAGGATGTAGAAGGAAGATTTCCCCCAGATGCGGGTAACGGGGTCTGTCCGGCTTGTGACTGTAGCAATTGTCTAGCGAGATCATCTGTTCGCTCCTTGGAAATAATCAGTTCCCTTCTTAGAGCGTTCGTTTCCTGACGGGCTGCATGCACTTCTGCCCTTAGTTCCCCAAGTAACTGGGCTAGCTGGTCGGTATCCGAGGTTTCCATAGCGCCTGGACGGGAGTTTTGTGGTAGGCTTTGCGTTCTGTAACGCTCACCTGATTCCCGTAGAGGCGCCGGTCTTGACTGGGCGTATACCGTATCTTCAAAGGTGATGTGTAACACACGGCTGGCTCTTTGGGCTGGACCTCTGTGCACTGTATGTCTGGCTCGAAGGGTAAGATGTCTTAGGTAAGTGAACGCCGTGCTCTCCATCTGCCTCGAGGCAGGGTGCTGTAACCAGTTTCTTCACTGGATAAGGGGAGCAGGCCTCTTGACTTCAGAGGACTGCTGTCCGTCGTTTACTGCACGAACGGTAAGTTTCGAGTAATTCTAATGTCTTTAAAGTCTTTAGTAATGATGTCTCTTGTTTTGCAGGGTTCCGGCGATGGCGGATGGCGGGCTGAAGTGAGTTGAAGATGGAGCCCGTGTGATGAATAGGAGCGCCTGGAAGCACGTAAGTAAGCGCTTGTTGCCTGCTTCACGATGCGCTCTAACTGTCTTTTTATTTTGGAGGTACAAGTTCGGGGCGGCTGCAGGGTGCCGGAATACCCACTGGGTTAGATATGGAAAGGAGTAATGGCACGTGAGTATTAAAGTTCCCCAATGTCTTTAAACGCACCTTGTTTTGACTTTCAGATGCGGGATGCAGCGCCGAAGGCCTCCGGAGCGTGCGAAGAGTTGGTAAGCTTTTGTCTTTCAGTTGCCGGAATGCAGTGTGAAGACCTCCAGAGCGCACGAAGAGTAGGTAAGCCTTTGTCTTTCAGATGCCGGAATGCAGCGCGAGGCGTTGGTGACAGCCGATGGACCAGGTAAGTGAAGAGCTGTCACTGAAGACCGTAATGCTAACCTGTTCTTTCTTGTCTTTATAGGTGTTGCTGAAGACTGGATTCAGAATGGTAAGCCTTTTTCCTTAGGCCCAGGATCAGATGCAGAAGACACGATGAGCGTTCTGCTGCTGAGAATGCAGAATAACGCAAAGCAAGATTCATCCATCGGGTGTGGTTTAAATAGCCTCCTGTAGTGCTTAGGTGTCTCCTTCCACAGCCACGCCTAGGTAAGAAAAGAGTTCCTGCTTTCCAGAAGAGTTCCAGTGTTCTGAATCTAGGGAGTGGCTCCTGCCCCACCCAACAGGAAAAGTAGTTCCAAACAGAAGAGGATCAGAGACTCAACTGGCAGGCAAGTAAGGAGCATGGTCTGCTGCAGGTAAGTCCACCCAAGCATTATGAGCCCAGCGCTTCCAGCGCTGGGACTGGGCATATTTATGAGCCTGGTGCCACTGGCGCCAGGACTGGGTCCAAAATGTCCCAATTGGGACTGGTTGGCACTCGGAACCTGGGTTATGGATCTGCTTCCAAGGGAGTTGGGAAAACCCGGACCTTTTGGAAGCAGAGATCATGACACCTGGGAGCCGCTGAGAAGGATACCAGAGTCCCCACAGCTGGGTGGCATCCCTGTGGATACCAGGTGAGCGTAACAGAACACGAAGCCTGCCAAACTAATCCACCTGGGCGCCATGGAAACATCAGAATTAGACCAATTGGCCCAATTGTTAGAAGAACTTCGTGCCGAGGTTCATTCTGCCCGACAGGAGTCTAACGCTCTCCGGAGAGACTTATTGGTGACTAAAGAGCGTACCGAAGATATCAGCAGGCAAGTCTTGCAATCACAAGCGTGTCAGATGCCTCTACCTGGGAACAACCCACTGATGCAAAATCCTACCATGCCATCCACTGTCTCTACTCCGGTACAAGTTGTGTTACCAGGTACAGTTTCTTTGGCACCACCGGAGAGGTTTGCTGGTGATCCACGAAAATACGCAGCGTTCATGAATCAGTGTCACCTTCATTTTCCTTGCAGGCCGGCAGCATTCCCAAATGACCAAGCCCGGGTAGCCTTTGTTTTATCATACCTAAGTGGCAGCGCCGCAGATTGGTCGGTACCATTGGTGTCCCATGATGATCCTTTATTACATTTCAGAAGGAAATGGAAAAACTTTTGGCTCGCCATACTCGAGAACAAGCTGTGGACAATGAACTCCTTTCCCTCCGACAGGGGAATCAGGATTTGTTAACGTACATCGCTACTTTCAACCGATTGGTTGCTGAAGCTAGGTGGCCTGAAAACAAAACAACCACGTTGTTTCATCGAGGCTTACGAGGCAAATTAAAAGACATTCTAGCTCAAGTGGTTGATCCTCCTAGAGATTGTTCTGAATTCATAGACTTGGTTGTGCAACTGGACCACCGATTGCAAGGCCGAAAAGCAGACCATTCTAAAATGAACCCTCGGCCAGTGTACGTTCGACCTAGAGACAGTGTAACTTGAGTGCAAGAAAGTACTGTGGTGCCCATGCAAATCGGAGGGGTATGACCCCCACTAACAAAACAAGAGCGAGATAAAAGGAGACAACAACAATGTCTGTATTGCGGAAAGTCAGGGCATTTCCTGAAGGACTGCACAGTGAAACCTCCGAGGAAGATCGTTGGAGCCACGGAAAAAGATGAAGAGAAGGAGTGTCAGTCGGGAAACTACCCAGCTCGGCAAACGTAGAGGTCAGTTTGTCGAGTGAGAGAAAAGAGCCACCGACCTCACACTTTGCAATACCGGTGATCTTAATTAATAACCAACGATCAAGAATGCATGCCATTGAAGCATACATCGACAGCGGAGCAGTTGGGAATTATATAGATCAAGACCTGGCTGCAGAGATGGGGCTTCCCCTGTGTTCCGAGCTGACTAAAGACAAGGTAACCACGGTGGATGGGACAGAAATCGCTTCCGGACCCGTAACCCAGCGCACAGCCGAGATAACCTTGCTGTGCCAGGACGGACATCGGGAACTTATTTCGTTCGATCTCATCAAGGCACCTCAATTCCGGCTCATACTAGGGATGCCATGGTTAGTCGCTCACAATCCTTTGATTGACTGGCGGGCAAGAAAATTAACCTTCCCCAGCGACTGCTCCCCAGCTGTTATTACCAAGAACAGAAACCTGCTTTCAACATCTCTACGACCCCTGAAGTGGCAACTCTGGGAGTGACTAATACCTTGCCTGAGGAATACCACACTTTCCAGGATGTATTCCAGAAGGACCAAGCAAACACGCTGCTGCCGGACAGGCCCTATGACTGCCAGATCAACCTTGTTCCTGGTGCTCAAGTTCCTTGCGGCAGAATCTATGCTCTTACGGAACCCGAAAATCTTCATCTGAAGGCTTACTTAGACCATTACCTCGCAAATGGATTCATCCGTCCATCTAAGTCCCCTGCAGCTAGTCCTTTGTTCTTCGTACCGAAAAAAGAAGGGGATTTAAGAACCTGTATTGACTACCGCGCATTAAACCAGATCACTGTGAAGAACCGTTACCCCTTGCCGCTCATCCCTGAAATGCTGGACCAGGTCAAAGATGCCCAAATTTACACCAAACTGAACCTTCAATGAGCATACCACCTGGTGCGGGTCAGATGCGGTGACGAATGGAAAACTGATTTCCACTCCAAATATGGTTTGTACGAATATCAAGTCATGCCCTTTGGGTTATGCAACGCTCCTGCAGCATTTCAGTATTTCATGAATGACGTCTTGAGAGAGTTAATTGATGTCTGCGTCCTAGTGTACATAGATGATATCTTAGTGCACTCAACTTCAAAACAGGATCATATCAAGCACGTCCGTTCAGTCCTCTCCAAGCTCCGGGAACATCGTTTATATGCAAAGCTGGAGAAGTGTTTCTTTCACGTCACCGAAGTTGAGTTTCTGGGTTTTATTCTTACTCCAGGAGGCATCAGAATGGACCTGCATAAAGTAGATGCCGTTTTGAAATGGCCATCACCAACGTCAGTAAAAGGGGTACATAGTATGTTGGGCTTTGCGAACTTCTATCGCCGGTTCATACCAGACTTCACACAGGTCGTACACCCGATCACCGTATTGCTACGAAAAAATAACGAAAAATTTGCCTGGACCGAAGAAGCAGAAAAAGCTTTTCAGGAACTCAAGAAAAGGTTCACCTCCGCGCCAATCCTGCGACATCCTCGCCCAGATCTTCCTTATATTGTGGAAACAGACGCTTCCAGTATAGTGATGGGAGCTGTCCTCTCACAAAGAGATCCAGAAACAGGCCAGCAACATCCACTGGCCTTTTGGTCGAAAAAATTCTCTCCTCCGGAGATGAATTATGCCATCACGGACAAAGAACTCTTGGCGATCAAATCCGCCTTTAAGGCCTGGCGGCACTACCTTCTGGGGGCCAGACACACGATTACAGTTATCGTGGACCACCGAAACCTGCAATACCTTAAAACAGCTAAAGCACAGTCTTCACGCCAATTGCGGTGGGCCCTTTTCTTTGCTGAATACGACTATGTCATCACTTTTCGACCAGGGGTCAAGAATGGAAAAGCTGACGCACTCTCTCGTACAGGCACTGATGACTTGGTATATACGACCCCAGACCCAGTCCCCATCATACCGGAAGACAAACTCTTGGGCCTCACTACGGCCTTAACCCAAGTAGAACTGAGGGATAAGATTCAACGAACCATGAACCAGATGCCTTCCTCGCATGGCAAGCGCAAGGAGAACAATATTCCATTAAAGACTTACAACAACAAATTGTTTCAGGTTATCACGATTCCCTGATCGAAGGGCACCCGGGAATCACCAAGACTCTAGCCAAGGTAAAACAGAACTTCTGGTGGCCTGCCTGGAGTAAGGATGTCATCCAATATATTCAGTCCTGCAGAGTCTGTGCACAAAACAAGTCGCAAAAACAAAAACCATCTCGTCTTCTGCAACCTTTGGACATTCCTCCCACTCCATGGCACACTCTTTCCCTTGACTTCATCACTGACCTATCTCCCAGCCAAGGGTTTAACACCATTCTCGTAGTCGTGGACTTATTCTCAAAAATGGCACATTTTATTCCACTCAAGGGCCTCCCTGACGCATCTACGCTAGCCAAAGTGTTCCTGGATGGTATTGTCAAACTACATGGCTTTCCATCAGTCCTGATCTCCGACCGAGGTAGTCAGTTCGTCTCCAACTTCTGGAGAAAGTGTTGCGCAATGGTGCAAATTGACATCTGGCTATCAACTAGCCATCACCCTCAAACGGACGGTCAAACCGAGAGGACCAACCAGACCCTCGAACAATACCTACGGTACATGTTGCATCAGGAACTAAGAGACTGGAAAGATTTACTTTGGATAGCCGAGTACGCATATAATAATTCCTTGCATTCAAGTACTGGACAAACACCCTTTTATACCCTTTATGGTAGACATCCACGTACCTCAGAACTGGATCTCCCAACCAGAAATGCCAGCAGTAAAAACTCTTCACACCAACATCACTCAAGCTTTCAAAAGGGCCAAAGAACATCTTACTCACGCCAAAGAAAAACAAAAGCAAATTGCCGACCAACACTGGAAAAAGGCCCCTGACTATCAGGTAGGAGACAAGGTCTGGCCGGCCACCGAATTTGTACCCATTAAAGGAACCCAGACCTTTCAACCCAATTATTAATCTGGCGGCCGTCAAACTGGATTTACCAGCTAACCTACAAATCCATCCAGTATTCCACGTGTCCCTTCTAAAACCGATGCAGCCTGGTACACGGATTGGGACACCACCAAAACCCATACTTATTGACTGGGAACCAGAATTCGAAGTCAGAAGCATCTTGGTGTCACGCTCACCTGATTCCCACGGAGGCGCAGGTCTGGCTTCGAGTGCTGATGCTTCTTCAATGGTGAAGCACAGGACTCAGATGATGGACAGGAAGGGCCCCTCTACTCTGGCTTTTCTGGCTCGCAGGAATATTCCCCTGTGCGTGAAAAGGGAGTATTACCTACTGACGGAATAATGCTCAAGCCTCCCACTCCCTTCCAACCCTCCACGATACCCTTCCACGATTCCCCGAGAAGTCTCACCTTAGGGTCTGGAAGGATGAGTTCTCCATCCTACTTCTGATGCAGGGGCGCGTTGAAACCCAGTTAGTTCACTGGATTGAGGTTTGATGGGAGTTCAAAATAAGCTTGACTATTCAGGTGAGGCGCTGTAAGAGTTCTGTTGCTAGTTCAAAAGTTCAAGCTTAATAATAATGTTCATTGTCTTATTGCAGCAAGCGCTAATGCTTATGTCTTTTTCCCCTTAGGGGCTGGGGTTCGGAATGCCGGAGATATGGCGCCGACCCGAAGTGAAACGTGCAGTTCCAGTAAATGACAGGTAAGTTCTGGATGAGCGTTCAGGTAATGTCTTTGCATTCGCTCATTCAATGTCTTTGTCTTTTTTCCCCATAGGGGCCGCGGTCCGGAATGCCAGGAAGCGGCAGGACCCGAAATGAAATGGGAATGACCCAACAGGTAAGTCTTAGAAGGAAACTGAGCTTTTCCTATTTCCCTTCCTTCTCTCACCTTGTTTTCTTGTCTTTTCTCTCTAGGCTCTGGGAAGTGGGTGCGGATCCGGATGATCGCTGCTGAAGATGGAGGCGCCCAGGAAAGGTGAGTGAAATGCAGCGCTGCAGCGATCAAAGCGAAATGCTTTTAAAATGATGTCTTCCCTTTCAGGATCGTCGGTGTGATGTCTCCATGATGCAGCTTTAGCAGGTAAAGTCTTCTTTCTCTCCAATTCTCTCTTATCTCCCTTTGCAGGCGACCCAGGTTGCTGACAGGCGTGGCTGAAGTCCAGATGCAGGAGCTGACACGGTGAGCGTCCAGCTGCGAGGAGCAGAACAACGCGAAGCGTGAGTTGCTGATCGGGCGTGGTTTAAATAGCTTTGGAAGAAGTTCCAGGTATGTATCCTTCCACCGATCAGGTATGTATCCTTCCCCGACCACACCCAGGTGGAAAGTAGTCCCACAGGTAAAGTAGTTCCATTCAGGCCTCAAGAGGGCCTGGATGTAGCAGCATGGTCTGCCTCAGGTAAGTGCACATTAAAACACTTGAACACATGTCTGGCTTCATGAGCCTGGCGCCTAAGGCGCCAGGACTGTGTCCAAAGGGCCCCAGCTTGGGCCCGCTGGCACTTCCCTGGGGGGAATGATGCCTGCCTCTGGGGTTGCTGGGTTGGACCTGGCTCCTTGGAGGTAGGCATCATGACAGTACCCCCCTCAAGGCCCCTCCCAAGGTTGTTCCCTCCGGGGGTTTTGGCTTGTTCGGAAATCTCCGGTGGAACCTTTGTATTAATCGAGGTGCGTGAACTTGGTTACTAGGCTCCCACGATCTCTCCTGAGGTCCATATCCCTTCCAGTCAACAAGATAGAAGAGTTTCGACCTTAACACCTTGGAGTCTAAAATGTCTTTAACTTCAAATTCCAATTCCCCTTCAATTTGAACTGGGTCTGGAGGCTTGGACAGTCGGGTCCCTGGTTGTACTGGCTTCAAAAGTGATGCATGAAAAACTGGATGAATACGCATGTTGGACGGTAAATCCAGTTTAAAGGCCACGGGATTTATTATAGCCTTGATGGGATAAGTTCCTATGAATCTGGTATTGAAGGTTCGCGGGCCCTTGAGGAATAAATGTTTCGTTGCTAGCCATACCTGGTCTCCTACTTGGTAAGGAGGAGTTTTACTTCGGTGCAAATCAGCGTTTTCTTTATACTTTTTCTTGGCTTGCTGTAAATGAGTTGCAGCTTCTTTGAAGTCTCGGGTTATTGTGGAATGCAGATGATTTACTGCGGGCATTTCCAGGGTCAGAGGTGGATCTAGGTCAGAGGTCTGAGGATGGTGACCATACAAAGTATAAAAAGGAGTTTGTCCGGTTCCAGAATGCACTGAATTGTTGTATGTATATTCTGGGATCCAAAGGATGTTTTTCCAATTTAACTCGGATCCGTGTAACATGCACCGAAGATATTGCTCGAGAGTCTGATTGGTTCTCTCGGTTTGTCCGTCGGTCTGGGGGTGGTGGCTGGTGGATAATCGCACATCTATTTGTGCTAGTTGGCAACACTTCTTCCAAAAATGGGAGATAAATTGACTTCCACGATCCGAGACTAATATGGAAGGGAAACCATGTATGCAAACTATATTCTCCAGAAATTCCTTGGCCAAGGTGGAAGCTGAAGGCAAACCTTTTAAAGGGATAAAGTGGGCCATTTTGGAGAATAAATCCACAATTACAAGGATAGTGTTGTAACCAGCACAAGGCGGCAGATCAGTTATAAAGTGCATTGACAAGGTGTGCCATGGTGCCGGTGGAATATCCAAGGGTTGAAGTAGGCCGGCTGGCCTTTTCTTTTGACCCTTGTTTTGGGCGCAAATTCCGCAAGACAAAACAAAAGACTTTGTCTTTTCTCCAAAAAGGCCACCAGAAGTGGTGTTTGATTTTTTCCTCCGTTTTAGCGATACCAGGGTGTCCTTCCATTAATGATTCATGATGATGGGCAATAACAAGTTCTTGCAATTCTTTACTTGGCAGAAACAACCGCTCCTGGAAGTAGGGTAATGTAACGCTCACCTGAATCCCTCGGAGGCGCAGGTCTGGGCTGGGGGTTCTCGGAGTCTTCTAGGGTCACGCGCAGGCCTCGAATGCCACCCTGGAAAGGCCCTTTCCTCACTGAGATCTTGATCTGAAGGGTGAGGTGTCTGCAATTATGAGAGCAAGGGGTTAATATGGATGTATAAGCCTGACTGGGTAAGCTGCCTCCCCTTCCTGGTACTCCCAAGTAGTTTGTAGGCTAAATGTGCTCACCTTATGTAGGTGAAAGCGGAGCTCTCCATCCTGCGTCTGTGCAGGGGCGCCGAAGCCAGTTACTTCACTGGTTAATTGTCCAGCCTCTTGGTTGCAGAGGATGAAGATTTGGAGCTAGGCCGTTGTTAGCAGCACGAACGGCGGTTGCTTGAATATGAAGGTCCGGAGAGCGATGGAATGGCGAAGGTATTGCAGGCAAGTAAGTAGAAAATGTCAATTCGAAGTTAAAAGCACTTCTTAATGTCTCTTTTCCTTTTTCAGGTCGCAGAAGCAGCTGGGTAGAAAAATGGATGTCGAGGAATGCACCGAGGAGTGAGAAAGATGAGCGCTGCCCAAAACACGTGCGTATAGATGGAGTTTTGTATTTCTTAATGATGTCCTTTTGTTTTGCAGATGTGAGTAGCAGCGTCGGCGGAGGCGAGAAGAATGCAGCGCAGGTAAGGAAAGTTTCACAGAGGTTTACTAATCAATGTCTTTGCTTCCACAGGGTGCCAAAAAAAAAAAATGGAAAGCTGCAGCCCGTGGCTTGAGATGCACCGATGGACTGGGTAAGTGCTGCGCTGGTTTTTATTTCGTGCTAACCTGGTGTTCTTTTCCCTTTTCAGATGCTGCTGAAGACGAAGATGGTATTTCGGAAGGTAAGATTGCGGATTTCTCTTCCCCAGATGCAGAAGTTGAAGATTCTCTGGAGCTGACACGGTGAGCGTCCTGCTGCTATTGCAGAATAACGCGAAGCACGTTCTTCTGATCGGGCGTGGTTTAAATAGTTTACTGGAGTGCTTAGGTGTCTCCTTCCACAGCAGCCTCGCCCAGGTAAGAAGTCCCAGCTTCCAGAATAGTTCCAGTATCCAGTCCCAGGGAGTGGTGCTGGCCACACCCAGAAGGTAAAGTAGTTCCAGCCATGGATGGATGAGGATTTCATCCTGCAGGTGAGTGAGCAGCATGGTCTGCAGCAGGTAGGTCCACCCAAGCACCATTCTCTACATCATGAGCCCGGCACGTCCTGTGCCGGGACTGAGTCCCCTTATGAGCCTGGCGCCACTGGCGCCAGGACAAGGTCCATAAGGCCCCTATGGGAGCCGATGGGTGCCTGGAAATGAAGTTGTGACCCAGCTTCCGAGGCAGTTGGGCTAAACCTGACTCCTTGGAGGCTGCGGTCATGACAGGTAAATCATCCTTAACGGTGTAATGAGGACCCTTTTGACTCCATTCCAGTAAGGCTGAAGAGTCTAGAAGTTGTTTTACTTGCGTTTGGATGTCCTCAATAGTTTGCAATGAAGTTAGGCTTAAGATTCTTTGTTCAGGTATGATTGGCACAGGTTCTAAACTCGAATTGGGTTCTTCCATGCCAATCCGGGATAAGGCGTCCGCTTTACCATTCTTGCAGCCAGGGCGATAGGTAATTACAAAATCAAATTCCGCAAAGAATAGAGCCCATCGGAGTTGTCGTGAAGATTGAGCTTTAGCCGTCTTTAAATACTGTAAATTTCTGTGGTCCGTAATTACGGTGATGGTGTGTCTTGCCCCGAGAAGGTAGCGACGCCAAGCCTTGAAAGCAGATTTAATAGCCAGTAACTCTTTGTCGGTAATAGCGTAGTTGATTTCAGGAGGAGAAAATTTCCTGGACCAAAAGGCCACAGGGTGTAGTTGGTTAGTTTCTGGGTCTCTTTGCGACAGGACAGCTCCCATGGCCGAACTGGATGCGTCGGTTTCCACAATGTAAGGGAGATCTGGGTGTGGGTGCTTCAATACAGGTGCAGAGGTGAATTTGGTTTTCAGGTCCTGAAAGGCTTGTTCGGCCTCAAGAGTCCATTCAAAGCGTTTGTTTTTCTTTAGGAGAGCTGTGATGGGTTGGACTGTTCGGGAAAATTCCGGGATGAATCTTCGATAGAAATTGGCGAAGCCGAGCATGCTCTGAACTCCCTTCACCGAGCTAGGAGAAGGCCATTTGAGGATGGCATCCACCTTTCGCGAGTCCATTCGGACTCCTTGCGGTGTCAGGATGAATCCGAGAAACTCAACTTCTGTGGTATGAAAAACGCATTTTTCGAGCTTTGCAAATAGTCTGTGCTGGCGCAATTTCTCAAGAACTGTCCTAACATGTTTTCTGTGATCGGATTCTGAAGAAGAGTACACTAGGATGTCGTCAATATAAACAATGACACAGACATCGATAAGTTCCCGAAGAACATCATTCATAAAGTACTGAAAGGCGGCAGGTGCATTTCACAACCGGAAGGGCATCACCTGATATTCGAAGAGCCCAAATTTGGTGCGGAATGCAGTCTTCCATTCGTCGCCTTCTTTTATACGCACCAGGTGATAAGCTCCTCGGGGATCTAACTTGGTGTACACACAAGCGTCTTTCACCTGGTCGATAAGCTCAGGGATCAAGGGCAGAGGATAACGATTTTTAATCGTTATTTGATTTAGGGCGCGATAGTCTATACATGTTCTAAGGTCGCCCTCTTTTTTCGGCACGAAGAACAGAGCTGAGGAGACAGGAGACTTGGACGGGCGAATAAAACCATTGGCTAGGTACTGATCTAAATACTGACGCAAATGCAGGTTCTCAGGTTCCGTAAGAGCATAAATCCTACTACAAGGTAATTGAGCATTGGGTACCAGATCGATTTGGCAATCATAAGACCGATGGGGAGGTAACGTGTTAGCCGGTTCCTTCTGAAAAACGTCTTGGAATTCTTGGTATTCTGACGGTAGCTGTACAGGGGTGGAAGTTGCTGAGGCTAGACCCATAGCTGGATTTCTTGGATAACAAGTTGGTTCACAATCAGGAAAACTTATCTTCTTTGCTCGCCAGTCAATTCTGGGATTATGTGTTTCTAACCAAGGAATTCCAAGACTTACTTGAAATTGTGGGGCCTTGATCACATCAAACACAATTGCTTCCCGATGTCCATCCTGACCCACCAGTGTCACTTCAACAGTGGAATGCGTTACAGGCCCTGAGGCTATTTCGGTTCCATCTACTGTAGTAATGACATCTTGGGTTACTTTCGGGCGGAGAGGGAGCTTAATCCTGGAAGCCAATTCACGGTCTATGTAATTTCCAATAGCTCCACTGTCGATGTACGCTTTTATAGCATGCAACTGCTGAGGCTGTTTTGGGTCCACGAGCACCAGTGGCATGACAAAATGCGAGGTCAAAGAGTTTGTTTTTAAGCTCGGCAAGCAGACCCCTACGCTTGTCAGGCTAAGTCGTTTCCCGAATCAGGTGTCAATAAATCGTTATCAGTGGCTCCAACCACCTTCTTGGGTGGTTTAACTGGACAATTTCGAAGAAAGTGACCGGAAGTCCCGCAATACAGACAAAGTTGCATTTGCCGCCTTCTCTCTCGTTCCTTCTGCGTTAATGGTCCTTTAACACCGCCGATTTGCATAGGTTCGGATACGTCGTTACTCTTGGAGTTAGCGTGGGTTTTGATCGGTACTCGGGTTTCGTACTTGAACCGATCTGCTTTTCTATTTTGAAGTCTGTGATCAAGTTGAACCACCAAGTCTATGTAGTCTGCGCAGACCTGGGGTAGATTTACTATCTGAGCTAGAACATCCTTAAGCTCTCCGCGCAGGCCTCGATGAAACAATGTGATCCTTTTGTTTTCTGGCCATCCAGTTTCCACAACCAGTCTATTAAAGGTGGCAACGTAGGACAGGAGATCCTGATTACCTTGTCGTAAGGATAGCAGTTCGTTATCAAGGGCCTGTCCTTGAGAGTGTCGAGCAAACAATCTTTCCATGCTGGCCTGGAAGCCCTGAAAATCCTGGAGAATGGGATCATCCTGATTTACCAATGGAATAGACCAATCGGCAGCACTGCCACTGAGGTAAGATAGTATAAAGGCTACCTTGGTCTGGTCATTAGGGAAGGCCCCGGGTCTGCATAGAAAGTGCAAACGACATTGGTTCATAAAGACGGCATATTTCTTGGGATCCCCCGCAAAACGTTCAGGCGGGGCCAAAGGCATGTGTCCAGGTAGATTGATTTGTACCGGGTTATTCAAACCCATTGATGTGGAAGGACCTCCGGAATTAGGTAAAGGAGTGTGCCCTACCTGGGCCTGCAATAACCTTTTGGCCAGGTCATCTGTTCCTTCCTTGGATAGGATCAGTTCTCTTTTGAGAGCGTTAGTCTCCTGGCGGGCTGAGTGCACTTCTGCCCGTAATTCCCCCAAAAGCTGGGCCAGCTGATCTGTCTCGGAAGTCTCCATAGCGCCCGTGTGGGAAATTGTGGGAAGGCTTCGCGTTCTGTCACGCTCACCTGATTCCCACGGAGGCGCAGGTCTGGCTTCGAGTGCTGATGCTTCTTCAATGGTGAAGCACAGGACTCAGATGATGGACAGGAAGGGCCCCTCTACTCTGGCTTTTCTGGCTCGCAGGAATATTCCCCTGTGCGTGAAAAGGGAGTATTACCTACTGACGGAATAATGCTCAATCCTCCCACTCCCTTCCAACCCTCCACGATACCTTCCACGATTCCCCGTGAAGTCTCACCTTAGGGTCTGGAAGGATGAGTTCTCCATCCTGCTTCTGATGCAGGGGCGCGTTGAAACCCAGTTACTTCACTGGATTGAGGTTTGATGGGAGTTCAAAATAAGCTTGACTATTCAGGTGAGGCGCTGTAAGAGTTCTGTTGCTAGTTCAAAAGTTCAAGCTTAATAATAATGTTCATTGTCTTATTGCAGCAAGCGCTAATGCTTATGTCTTTTTCCCCTTAGGGGCCGGGGATCGGAATGCCGGAGATATGGCGCCGACCCGAAGTGAAACGTGCAGTTCCAGTAAATGACAGGTAAGTTCTGGATGAGCGTTCAGGTAATGTCTTTGCATTCCTCATTCAATGTCTTTGTCTTTTTTCCCCATAGGGGCCGGGGTCCGGAATGCCAGGAAGCGGCAGGACCCGAAATGAAATGGGAATGACCCAACAGGTAAGTCTTAGAAGGAAACTGAGCTTTTCCTATTTCCCTTCCTTCTCTCACCTTGTTTTCTTGTCTTTTCTCTCTAGGCTCTGGGAAGTGGGTGCGGATCCGGATGATCGCTGCTGAAGATGGAGGCGCCCAGGAAAGGTGAGTGAAATGCAGAGCTGCAGCGATCGAAGCGAAATGCTTTTAAAATGATGTCTTCCCTTTCAGGATCGTCGGTGTGATGTCTCCGTGATGCAGCTTTAGCAGGTAAGGTCTTCTTTCTCTCCAATTCTCTCTTATCTCCCTTTGCAGGCGACCCAGGATGCTGACAGGCGTGGCTGAAGTCCAGATGCAGGAGCTGACACGGTGAGCGTCCAGCTGCGAGGAGCAGAACAACGCGAAGCGTGAGTTGCTGATCGGGTGTGGTTTAAATAGCTTTGGAAGAAGTTCCAGGTATGTATCCTTCCACCGATCAGGTATGTATCCTTCCCCGACCACACCCAGGTGGAAAGTAGTCCCACAGGTAAAGTAGTTCCATTCAGGCCTCAAGAGGGCCTGGATGTAGCAGCATGGTCTGCCTCAGGTAAGTGCACATTAAAACACTTGAACACATGTCTGGCTTTATGAGCCTGGCACCTAAGGCGCCAGGACAGGGGTCCAACATGAGCCTGGCGCCTAAGGCGCCAGTACAGGGGTCCGACACAGTCCTGGCGCCTAAGGCGCCAGGACTGTGTCCAAAGGGCCCCAGCTTGGGCCCGCTGGCACTTCCCTGGGGGGAATGATGCCTGCCTCTGGGGTTGCTGGGTTGGACCTGGCTCCTTGGAGGTAGGCATCATGACACTTAGATGCCAAGTACTCAAGGGGCAAGCTTTACTATCTAGTTCATTGGAAAGGATTTGGACCCCAAGATAGGTCCTGGGAACCTTGTGGGAACATTCATGCACCATGTCTAATCAAAAAATACCATCGAAACTTCCCAACTAAACCTGGGCCGGACACAAGGAACACCTTCAGAGGGGCCTTGGGGGGGAGTGATGTCACGACCCGTATAAAAAAAAAAACCTGGCCAGCCCACGGGCAAGGAGGGGTCTTGGATCGGGTCTCAAACAAAATCAGGCATCCTTTGCTGAAGCCCTCTTGGGGCCAGTCCTGACGGCGTTGACGCCAGGCTCATACTTCGTGAGGACTTGTGTTTTGGGACTACTTTGTTTCCATTGCCAGCCAACAAGGAGGCACCCACATAGCTTGGTTCCCGTGGAACCAAGCTATATGGTATATTGTTTTGGATGTGGTAGCCTAGGAACTACTTTACCTGGACTACTTTTCTGAAGCTATTTAAACCACACCCGCCTTGAATGACACGCTTCGCGTTACTTTGTAATCCTGCAACGTGACGCTCATCGTGTTCAGCTGTATCTGCGAACCTTGGAAGAACAGCATCTGAAAAACAAAAGGACATCATTAATAGCAGCAGCTTACCTGTAATTCCATCGCTGGCTGCCCTCAGCTCCTGCAAACAGCATCCAAGGATCAGTGAGCCTCCTGGACCGACGGATGTGAAAAAAAGGGAGAAACAGGACATTAGACATTTTACAAGCGTGCCGGAAGCTTACCTCACAAGTCGCCAATCGACCAGCATCGCCTTGGGACTTCTTGCTCCGGGTGAGCACCGCAATCTACGGGAACGAAAAGACAACAGGTTAGCAAAGGCAAGGCATCATAGCGCTGCGCATAGCGCCTACTTACCGCATCAAGGTGCTCTCGATGCACCATCATCTACCGGCGAGTCCCAACTCCGCCAACGTTCCACAGCAAACTTCTGCGCACCTAAGGAAAGAGAAAAGACATTATTTAAACCAAAGAAAGGCATACAAGTATAACAGTAATAAGACCTACCTGAAAGACTCAAAAGGGCCGGCATCAGTGAAGTAACTAGATCGCACTTGCCCACAAAGGACAATGCGCCCCTACCAAGAAGGCAGGACGGAGAGCACACCAAAACCCATAACAAGGTGAGGAAAGGTCCGGGGAGGGGCAGCGGGCATACGGGGTGTTGGGAGGCTCTTACCCCAGTTGCCCAGTCTTGAACATTGCCCACCTGTATTCCAGGCAGATCTTCTCCACTGATCATACCTGTCACAGCCACTTCCCACAGTTCCTTCCCCAGGAGTCTCCTCACCTTGGTCTTCACTGTGACTGGCGACTTTCTGTCTTCTCCTCCAGTCTTTCGGGGTTCTTTCCTCTTCAGTATCCTTCTTAAGGAGTCCTTTTCCCTTCTTGCGTTCGAAGAGATAGGGACGGTCTCCTCCGGAGGCCACCTTGACCGTTATTGGAACAAACCGTCAGGTGAACCCTGGGGAGTCCGCCCCTCCCAAAACAGGGAAAAAGCCAGTAAGGCAGAAAAAACCCTGTGAGGCTGCAGGCGAGGATAGATTGGAGGAATTGCGGACCCAGAGGCTTTAAAAGTCTTGAGGCCAATGTCCAGTTGATACTCCAATGGATGACAGCTACCGGACTGTGATTCCTTGGCATGGATGAAGGAGCCCTGGGAGAGGCGATGGAGTGTGGAGCCACAAAGGAGAACTTCTATGCTTCCGAAGGATCAAACATAGGCACAGAAGACTGCAGACGGAGGTAAGTTGTTTCGGTAGACAGGAAAAGGTATGGGGAGAGAGAGAGAGAGAAAACTCGTGAGCAATAGAGAGCAGTAGTGAGTCCGTGAGAGTAAGAGAGAGTGAATGCGAGAGAGTATGAATGAGAGAGCGAGTGAATGCTAGAGAGTATGAATGAGAGAGCGAGTGAATGCAGGAGTGCGCGAATGAGAGAGAGAGTGAATGCAAGAGAGTATGAATGAGAGAGCGAGTGAATGCGAGAGTGCGCGAAAGAAAGAGGGGGTGAAAGAGAGGGATGGCAAGACCGAAGGAAGACGGAAAAGACCCCGAGCAACAGGGAACCGGAAAACCGGAACCTCGCCGACGGGGAAGACAGGTACCAGCCGAGCGAGGTAGAGGGTACTACGGGGGGCGAAGCTAGGCTGGAACCGAGGACCAGATAAGGGGAAAGGAAAGGAAAGGCAAGAGAGAACGGCCGTCGCCTAACGAGAAGGCGGAGGCCCGCAGGGATTAACCGAGAAAACAAAAGAGGAGCTCGGTATGTCAGGAACGGTAGTAGGCACAAAATCGAAAGTCAGCATAGCGAGTTGCAACGCGACTCGCAGGGGGCGTGGCTTCCTTAAATGCAGCAGCAACAAAAAGACTGGACCGCTCACAGACAGACTGTTGGGACCTAATAGCGCCTCCATCTTGCCCATAACTTCCACGGTTTCAGCAGTGTGACAGTATGCCCTCTCCTTATCCCCTCTCCCCCGGGCTTCCCTGGGTGAAGGCGATGGAACAATCTGAGAAGGCGTGGGGCATGGATGTTACGTCTGGGCTCCCAAGATCGTTCTGCTGCTGAGTACCCTTTCCAATGGACCAGGTATTGTATAGTGCCATGTCTGTAACGGGAATCCACCAGCCTCTCCACTTCATACTCGTCAGGGTCCAGGTCCTTGATCCTTAAAGAAGAGGGTCTACGATGACTCGTAGGATCGGGAAAATAAGCCTTTAGGAGAGACGTATGGAAAACAGGGTGAATCCTCTTCATCCTGGGTGGTAATTGTAACCGAAAGGCCACAGGATTTACCTGGGACAAAATAGGGAAAGGACCTATGAAGCGGGCCGAGAATTTTCCTGGGTGAACCCAACGCGGGAGATATTTGGTTGATAACCACACCTTGGTTCCTACAGCCCAGTTAGGGTTAGGGGATCGCTTCTTATCCGCATACTTCTTGTAACGTATCCGGCTTGCCTCCAACTTCTGTACAGCTTCCTTTTGGATGGTACGGAGATCATGAAGATGTTGATCCACCGAGGGCACAGTAGTAGGAGGAATCCCAAAAAGAGGAATATGTCTCGGATGATACCCGTAGGTAAAAAAGAAGGGACTGATGCCTGTAGCAGAATGTTGGGTATTGTTGTAGGTAAACTCTGCCAGTGCTAGATAGGACTGCCACTTATCCTGCTCCTGATTGCAGAAACAACGTAGATATTGTTCGATGGTGGCATTTAAGCGTTCGGTCTGGCCGTTACTCTGGGGATGGTAACCAGAAGACAATGCTTTCTGAATCCCCAGAGAGCTGCATAACGCTGACCAAAAACGGGAGGTAAATTGGGTTCCCCTATCCGACACTATGGTCCGAGGCAAGCCATGTAATCTCACTACGTCTCTCAGGAATACTTCGGCCGTCATGGGGGCGGAAGGCAAGCCATGTAAGGGAGAGAAATGTGCCATCTTGCTCAGGGAGTCAATAGTCACCATAATTGCTGTGTATCCCCCCGAGGGGGGAAGATCTACAATAAAATCGGTAGATACATGTACCCAAGGCTGAGATGGTAGAGGCTCTTGTTGGAGCAGGCCCAATGGTCTGTGAGTGGTATTCTTGTTGGCCGCACATACTGGACAACTCATCACGTATGCCTTAGTGTCCTTTACCATTGTCGGCCACCAGAAATATCTAGAAGCCAGGCGTAGGGTTGCCCTCTGTCCCTTGTGACCCGCAGACGGAAGGTCGTGACACCAATATAGGGCTTGCGTTTGGAACTCCTTAGACGGTAGAAATAGGGCGCCTTGATGAAAGTACAACCCACCCCTCTTCACCAGGAGTGGTTGATGCTCTGAAGACACATCGATATGATTAGTGGCAAGCTCTACTTCTTGTAGGAAAGAGCTGACCATTCCCAGGATTCTCTTGCCAGCAAGTATCCCATCCTGGCCCTGTTTCTCTTCCTCTTGGTACTCCAGGCTCCGAGAGAGAGCGTCCGCTAGAGCGTTCTCCTTTCCGGGAAGATACGAGATTTCAAAGTCATATTGGGAAAAGAAATAGGCCCACCGAGCGTGTCTGGAATTGCGACACTCCATTTGCTGCAATATCTTCAGATTCCGGTGGTCAGTACGAACCAGAAAGGGATGGGCAGCTCCCTGTAACAAATGTCTCCATTCAATACAGGCCTGTCGGATAGCCAGTAGCTCTCGTTCCAACACCGAGTAATTCCTTTCACTAGGTGTAAGTGTTCTAGAATAATAAGCCACCGGATGTTCCGCTCCATCTTTGCCGACTTGTAGGAGGGCAGCTCCAATGGCCCCTCCAGAGGCATCCGTTTCAACCACAAAGGGGAGAGATTGGTTAGGTTGCACCAGAATGGGAGCAGTAGTAAAGGCTTTCTTGAGTACCAGGAAGGCTTGGTCGGCATCCTTATCCCATTCAAACTTCTGGCCCTTTTTTAGAAGACGAGTGATGGGCAAGACTATGTCAGAGAAGTTAGGGATGAATCGTCTGTAAAAGTTGGAAAGACCCAAAAACCTCTGTATGTCCTTGGGACTCTTCGTAACAGACCATCTAAGGACTGCCCTTACCTTCTCAGGATCCATCTGTACCCCCTCCTTTGAGACGATAAAACCTAAGTATGACACTGAGGCAGCCTCGAAAATGCACTTCTCTGGCTTGACCAGGAGCTGATTTTCCCTTAACCTTTGGAGGACCAGGGAGACATGCCTTCGGTGTTCCGAGAGAGAGGAGGAAAAGACCAAAATATCGTCTAAATAGACCACCACTGAGGCATACAGCAAGTCGGAAAAAATCTTATCAACAAAGCGCTGGAAGACTGCCGGGGCGTTCACCAGGCCAAAGGGCATGACTCTATATTCGAAATGTCCCAGAGGAGTTCGAAAGGCCGTCTTCCACTCATCCCCTTTCTTTATTCTCAGCAGATGGTAGGCTCCCCGAAGGTCTAATTTGGTGAATATAGAGGCTCCTTCTACTGCTTCAAGTACCTCCTTTATGAGAGGCATAGGATATCTGTCTCGAATAGTCAAGCTGTTCAATCCTCGGTAATCTATACACGGCCTGAGTTCAGCAGAGCCGTTCTTAGGGATGAAGAACATTGAAGCCCCTGCTGGGGAGTGAGATTCCTGGATCAAGCCATTCTGTAGATTAGCATCTAGATACTCCTTCAATGCCCTTCTTTCTGGTAGGGACATCGGATACATGCGTCCAAACGGTACCGATGCTTCAGGTTTCAAATTGATGGCACAATCCTCTGCTCGATGTGGGGGTAAAGTACGGGGTAGTATATCCTCAAAGATCTCGGCATACTGCTGGTAATAAGGAGGGATCGTTTGAACCACTGCCGAGGAGGTTGGAACAGCAACTCCCTTCCCCCTGAAAGGAGATGTCTGGGGAAGACACGAAGTGGAACAATATGAAGACAGAAAACTTACAGTATTAGTAGCCCAGTTTATCCTGGGATTATGCTTGCGCAACCAGGGTATGCCCAGGATGACGGGAAAATGGGCAGCTCTGATGACATCAAAGGTAATTTGTTCCTGGTGTTGAAACAAAGACATAGTGGCTGGACAAGTCTCTTGAATGATAGGTCCAGAAGAGAGAGGAGCTCCGTCTACACCCTCTACCGGTAAAGGACAGTCTTTCTGAAGTAGGGGAATAGCTTGTTCTTGAACCCACTGAATATCAATAAAGTTTCCAGCAGCACCGCAATCCAGCATAGCCAAGGTTTCTAGTGAAGCAAGAGATCCGAAAGTCAGATGAACTGTAAATACCATGAGTCTATGGTCCTCTTTCGGCTTATCCTGCTGCCTGAAATTGCAGGGATTAATCAATTCCGCCCGGTTCCTTTCCCTGCTCAAGACCGGGGAGATGCGTTTCCCGACCGTCTCGGGGGTACCTCGGGGCAACTCCGAAGCAGATGCTTAGAGGATCCGCAGTACATGCAAAGACCCTGTTCTCTGCGTCTTTTTCGTTCCTCAGGAGTCAACGGGCCCCTAGTTGATCCTATTTGCATAGGTTCCTCTGTCTGCGATCGAGTAGGAGGATTTGAGGCGGGTATTCCGATAGTCTGATGTGGTCTGAACCTCCTCCTTTCTAATCTTCGCTCCTGCAATCTAAACTCCAACTGCAGAGACATCGTGACCAACTCTGGAAAGGAAGCAGGACGTGCCATCCGGGCTAGTTCGTCCTTGAGTTCATCATGTAATCCTCGTCGGAAGAGGGTCTGTTGGGCTGAATCTGGCCACCCCGCCTCCGTAGCCAACTTCATAAATGCGGAGGCGTATGTCTGTAGACCTTGATTTCCCTGACGGAGATCCAGGAGGGCTTCATAAGAAGAATATTGGACCTCTGGTCGTTCAAATCTGTCCCGCAACAATTGAGTGAACTGTGCGTAGTCATTAACCGCAGGAGTTGCTTGCGCTATCAGTGGAGTAGCCCAGGCCAAAGCATTGCCCACTAGGTTGGAGACCAAAAACCCAACCTTGGCCCTATCGAGTTCATAGGCCTTAGGTCGAAAGGTAAAGTAAATCATACAGGCATCCAAAAATTCTTTCAGGAGTTGCGGACTGCCATCATACTTCCCGAAGGAGAACGTCAGGGGAGGCAGGTCACCTCGGAAATCCTCTCGAGCCGCCACCTGTTGACGTAAGTTGATGTTCTCTGTTCGAAGGCTCTGAACCTCCGCCTGGAGACCCTGAATCGCTGTTACCATCTCCTGGTATTGTTCCAAGGAGGCCATCGTACTTGTTTGGCGTTGCAAACTGTCACAGCCACTTCCCACAGTTCCTTCCCCAGGAGTCTCCTCACCTTGGTCTTCACTGTGACTGGCGACTTTCTGTCTTCTCCTCCGGTCTTTCGGGGTTCTCTCCTCTTCAGTATCCTTCTTAAGGAGTCCTTTCCCCTTCTTGCGTTCGAAGAGATAGGGACGGTCTCCTCCGGAGGCCACCTTGACCCTTATTGGAACAAACCGTCAGGTGAACCCTGGGGAGTCCGCCCCTGCCAAAACAGGGAAAAAGCCAGTAAGGCAGAAAAAACCCTGTGAGGCTGCAGGCGAGGATAGGAGGAATTGCGGACCCAGAGGCTTTAAAAGTCTTGAGGCCAATGTCCAGTTGATACTCCAATGGATGACAGCTACCGGACTGTGATTCCTTGGCATGGATGAAGGAGCCCTGGGAGAGGCGATGGAGTGTGGAGCCACAAAGGAGAACTTCTATGCTTCCGAAGGATCAAACATAGGCACAGAAGACTGCAGACGGAGGTAAGTTGTTTCGGTAGACAGGAAAAGGTATGGGGAGAGAGAGAGAGAGAAAACTCGTGAGCAATAGAGAGCAGTAGTGAGTCCGTGAGAGTAAGAGAGAGTGAATGCGAGAGAGTATGAATGAGAGAGCGAGTGAATGCTAGAGAGTATGAATGAGAGAGCGAGTGAATGCAGGAGTGCGCGAATGAGAGAGAGAGTGAATGCAAGAGAGTATGAATGAGAGAGCGAGTGAATGCGAGAGTGCGCGAAAGAAAGAGGGGGTGAAAGAGAGGGATGGCAAGACCGAAGGAAGACGGAAAAGACCCCGAGCAACAGGGAACCGGAAAACCGGAACCTCGCCGACGGGGAAGACAGGTACCAGCCGAGCGAGGTAGAGGGTACTACGGGGGGCGAAGCTAGGCTGGAACCAAGGACCAGATAAGGGGAAAGGAAAGGAAAGGCAAGAGAGAACGGCCGTCGCCTAACGAGAAGGCGAAGGGCCGCGGGGATTAACCGAGAAAACAAAAGAGGAGCTCGGTATGTCAGGAACGGTAGTAGGCACAAAATCGAAAGTCAGCATAGCGAGTTGCAACGCGACTCGCAGGGGGCGTGGCTTCCTTAAATGCAGCAGCAACAAAAAGACTGGACCGCTCACAGACAGACTGTTGGGACCTAATAGCGCCTCCATCTTGCCCATAACTTCCACGGTCTCAGCAGTGTGACAATACCTGGGAGCCGCTGAGAAGGATACCAGAGTCTCCACAGCTGGGTGGCAACCCCCTGGATACCAGGTGAGCGTAACAGGTGCTTCCAGAACCTGGAAATGTATTGTGCTCCGCGATCAGAGATGATTTTGGAGGGCAGCCCATGCAACCGGAATACGTGAGTAACAAAGATCCCAGCCATCTCGGGTGCTGAAGGTAGTTGTCAAGGATGGCACCCGGGTAGGTTTTGGGTGGCTGTGCTGATGTAAGGTGACAGATAAGCACACACAGCAGGAAGCTCAACAAGAAAGAAGAATAGGCAACAGTAGCTGTGAACAAAAAGGGGCAGGGAATACAAAGGTGCATGCAAGTATGCAGAAATGGGAAAGAGTGTTCCACGGACCTTTGGAAACTCCAGCCTTCTGCACAGATTGCTATTACAGGAGCCCACTCTGTATGCTCATGGCTGGGAACAACAGCAGTGAGTGTCTGTACAACAGAAATATCCAGGGAAAAGGAAGTCAAAGAGAACAAGGTTAAGAACAAAATCCGGAAGAAAGGAGAGCAGATACCCAGTATCTAACTGTAGGGATGGTGACCGGAAACTGTACACGGAAAAGTAGAACAATAACTCAGGGCTGGAAAGACAAGAGAAAGCCAGCAGAAGGAAATGAATGAAACAGTATAACTGAAATGGATAACCTAAAGGAAGGACAGAAGACTCAAGGAAGAGAAGGACAGGGATCAAGAACAGGGTGTTGCAAACAAGGAAGAGAGCAAGGGAGCAGTAGCCATGAAGCAGAGGGGCTGCAAACAAGGAAGCAGGGCTGCAGTAACGGATGGCACAAGGTGCAGGCAAACTGTAGTGGACTGCAAAGGACTGTAGCAGGCTGCAAGGCAGGGAGTGCAGAGGAGCCGGACAGAGAGCTGTAGTAGGCTGTAGACAGAGAGCCCAGTGGAGCCGGGCATCAAGGAGCGAGCCCAGAGGAGCAGGGCAGCGAGGCAGGGAGCCCAGAGGACCAGGGCAGCGAGGCAGCGGAGTGTAGCAGGCTGCAAGGCAGGGAGCCCAGAGGAGCAGGGCTGCAGGCAGAGGAGTGTAGCAGGCTGCAAGACAGGGAGCCCAGAGGAGCAGGGCTGCAGGCAGAGGAGTGTAGCAGACTGCAAGGCAGGGAGCCCAGAGGAGCAGGGCAGCAAGGAGCGAGCCCAAAGGAGCAGGGCAGCGAGGCAGGGAGCCCAGAGGACCAGGGCTGAAGGCAGAGGAGTGTAGCAGGCTGTGAGGCAGGGAGCCCAGATGAGCCTGCAAAGGGCACTGGATCAGAAGCAGGATAATACGGCAACAGGAACAGCATTCAAATTCGTGGCTCAAGGCAAAAAGGTGCTGGGAGAACTCTTAATGCAAGAGACTGAGCTCCTGCAGGCAGCTGCTTAAATACAGCCCTGCCCTGTACTGAGGCAGGCTAATTAGCAGCACCTGGAGCAGCACACCTGAAGGTAATCTGCCTCCTCCCTCTCTGGTCCTGAGAAGGTGGAAGCAGCACTGATAGCTAGGGCTTCTGGGGATAGTGGTTCCAATACTGATGATTGGGAATAGCCAGGAATTGATACCTGTAGCAAGGTGCATTATGGTACATGTAGTTAGCTGAATTAAATAAGAAAGTACCAAAGTCGTGCAAATGGAAGTAAGGACCAAAGTGTGATTAGGGGTTGTTCAGAGAGTATTATGAAGATAAATGAGTTCCAAATAGTCCATGATGGTTGCCAAAGTGTGTGCCAGTGGCACAGGCATGACAGTAGTTTAGTTAGAGGGGTAAAATGAGCCATGTGGGAAAAGAGGTCTATAGTGACCACTATGGTGGTAAATCCTCTGGAGGGAGGAAGGTCCACAATGAAATCTGTGGCAATGAATTCCCAGGGTCGAGATGGTAATTCAGGTTGATGAAGCAGACCCACTGGCTTCCTGTTGTCGGTCTTGTTCTGGTTGCAAACTGAGCAAGCTTGTATAAAGGCGCGTATGTCAGAGCGCATATTAGGCCACCAGAGGTTTCTTCTAATCGTCTGATAGGTGGCCTTGATTCCACGGTGCCCGGAATGAAACGTGTCATGGCAGAGACTCATAATCTTGGACTGAACCTTCTGGGTAGGAACAACCAAACTCTTGTCCTTAAAGAGGTATCCATCATTGGTAGAGAGGGCCCAGAGATTGTCTTTAATATACTCCTTCCAAATGTCCGAAATTGCAGTCTCTTCTCGTATTATTTCTAAGATCGAGTTAGCCTGGCCTATGAACACCTTGTCAGGAAACATCTTGGGAAGGAGTGGTGTTTCCTCTTTCATGTAATCCGAACTTCGGGAGAGAGCATCTGCTATTACATTAGATGGACCAGGAACGGGTTGAATGCTGAACTGATATTGGGCAAAATAATAGGCCCATCGTGCTTGGCGACTATTTCGGCATTCCATAGCCTGTCTGATGGCGAGTAGTTCTTTCTCCAAGACCGAGTAATGAGTTTCACTAGGATGTAATGTTCGTAACAGATAGGCAATGGGGTGTTCCTGTCCGTCTTCAGCTTCTTGTTTGAGGACAGCCCGGACTGCGTGTTCTGAAGCATCAGTTTCTACCAGGAAGGGTTTAGTAGTGTCCGGTTTGGTCAGGATGGGTTCGCTAATAAACAAATGTTTGAGTTTCTGAAAGGCGGCTTCCTGGATAGCTGTCCATTGAAAGGGAGTATCTTTCTTTAGCAGACGGACAATGGGTTGTACAATAGCTGAGAACGTAGGGATGAATTTCCTGTAGAAATTAGCAAGCCCTAGGAATGACTGCACCTGTTTCACTGTGGTGGGGCCGGCCAAGAGAGGATTGCTTCAACCTTGGTTGGATCCATGGCTACCCCTTGAGGGTTCAGTACAAATCCTAAGTATTTGACTGTGGATACGTGAAACGTACACTTCTCAGGTTTGGCCAGCAGTGGGTGTTCACATAATCGTTGTAGGACCAAAGAGACGTGTTTCTGATGCAGGGTCGATTCTTGTGAGTAAATCAATATGTCATCAAGGTAGACGATAACGAATAGAAACAGCATGCCAGAAAAAACTCGGTCCATGAAACGTTGGAATACAGCAGGAGCGTTTGCTAAGCCAAATGGCATTACCAAATATTCATAGTGACCAAAGGGGGTCTGAAAGGCCGTCTTCCATTCACCACCCTCCTTGATGTGAACCAGGTGGTAAGCTCCTCTCAAATCTAGCTTAGTGAAGATCACAGCTCCACGTAAAGCCTCCAGGATGTCCGAAATGAGCGGCAAGGGATATCTATCCTTCAAGGTGCATTTGTTCAAACCCTGGCAGTCCAGGCATGGATGGAGTTCCTTAGTATCCTTTTTAGGTACAAAAAACAGAGATTCTCTGGCAGGGGACTTGGATGGACGAATTGTTCCTTTGAATAGGTTGGTGTCTAGATACTCGCGCAAGGCAGCTTTCTCAGGTTCTGACAGAATAAACATCCTTCCGAATGGAATGACTGCATCCTCTTCTGTGTCAATAGCACAATCCTCAGGGCGATGAGGAGGGAGTGATTGAACAATGGCAGAAGAAAATACATCTGAAAATTGATGGTACACCTCCGGTACCTGTGTGATGGCGAAGACTGTGATGTGTTGTGGATGAGGAAGCTTGACTCCGGATGACTGTTTAGGTTGCCCTGATAGACAATGAGTGAGACAAAACTCGGAACCCAAGAACAAAGATCCAGCTGCCCAGTTGATATATGGATTATGTTTTTCGCAACCATGGCATGCCAAGCACTATGGGGTAGTGAGCTGCCTTGATTATGTCAAAACGCAACGTTTCTTGATGGTTGTGAATAGAGAACATGAGCTCGGAAGTCTGTTGCGTTATGGGTCCGGAAGATAGGGGTCTTCCGTCGATTCCTTCCACTGCTTGGAAGACTTCCTTGGCTTCTCAGGGAATATGATGCCTCTGTTCCCACTCGTCATCAAGGAAAAGACCCATGGCACCGCAGTCCACCAAGGCCAGGATAGAAAGTATCTCTTTGTTGGGTGTTGAAAGGTTCACTTGGAGTAGCACTAAGGTATTGCTTAGAGAACAGTCTTGTGTAAGTGAAACGTCGGAGCATGATTCTTTTTCCCAAAACTGAGCTCCGATCAGGATCGGGAGCTGGCGTTTCAAGAGCGTCGTGGAGGGGCATTCGGGCAATTTCACACTAAATGTTTGTCTGAAGCACAGTACATGCAGAGACCGCTATTGATCCTTTGAGTCCTTTTCTGGGAAGTGATGGGGCCTCTCAAGGATCCAAGCTGCATGGGTTCTGACTCAGACTGACCTTGGGTTGGTGTTTCCTGTTCCATGGGACTGCTATATTCAGGCAGAGATTTGGGTGGCAGGTTCCGTGTCTTCTTCTTCTCCGCCTTTCTCTCTTGTATCCTGAAATCAATCTGTAAGGACAGGTCTAAGAGGGCCTGGTAGGATGCCGGGCGGGCTACCCTGGCTAATTCATCCTTGACTTCTTCGCTTAATACGCGTCTAAACAAGGTAAAACAGGCTTCTGGGGTCCAGTTAGCATCTTTAGCCAATTGTTTGAAACAGGTAACATATGTCAGCATGTCCTGGTTTCCCTGCTGGAATTCCAGCAACTTTTCCTGGGCAGAATACACCTGTTCGGGGCGGTCAAACATGGCCTTGAGGGCAGAAACTAACTCATCGTAATTGTCGAGTACCGGATCCCCAGCGGACACTAAAGGGGTAGCCCAGGCCAATGCATGGCCGAATAGATGAGAAATCATGAACCCCACCTTAGCTCTGGGGGTAGAGAAGTAGTAGGGTTTGAAGGTGAAATGAACCAAGCATGAATCCAGGAAGGGGCGTAGGATCTTTGGATTACCATCATATTTATCCACAATGCCTCCTATCGATGCACTCTCCTGATATGCCGAATCCCTGGACAAAACAAGCTGTTTTAAGGCCGCATTTTCAGCCTTAAGGTTCTGTACTTCAGTAGTGAGTTCCTGCATACCTCTCATTAGGTCTTGAATGGCTGCCTCCATATTGGAAACGGTAGTAGTTTGCTGGCGTCTCAAACTGTCAGAATTGGGGGGCGTGGCCAGCAGCCATCCGATGAGGACGTGAGCCCGTGCTGCTCCCGTGCCACTGGCCTTATCCTGCCGAAATCCTGTTTAAATATATATCCGTGCTGAACCCTGAAATACTCCAGCGGTGTGTGAGACTTTCCTGCACCGAATCACGGTGCTCCGAAGCAAATCCGTAAAGGGAATCGCCGTCCCGATCGAGTGGAAGTTACAGGAACCGTTACAAGCGCGGAGCCCAAGATTGCCGCCATAATTGCGACCGCGCACTAGCTGAGGGCCGAGAGAGAAACAACGATCTCCTCCGGCATGGGCGCACACCAGGAACAGCTCTAGCGGGCTCTGCAGACGATATCCTGTCCACGGCGGCAAGGCGGTGCGGCGATCGCAGGTGCAGTTCGCCCGCCCGCCGCGAGATCGCGGCGAGCGCCTCTGCCTCCGCGGGAACCCTTTCGATCCGGGGACCTGGAGCGGGCCCAGAGTGGGACGTTTGGCGTGTCAGTGTTGGCGCTGAAGAAGACACAAGGCGCACCGGCGGGCGATCCGACTAGCGTGCCCCCTGCAACCGGAGACGCGGACCTGCTACTCGAGACCTGGAACATCCGGCGATGTGGTAAGGAGTGGGGAAGGTGGGATAGAGGGTGCTAGCGACCCAACCCCCCTCCCCCCACGGGCGAAGGCCTCCAGCCAGGGCCGCGATCCCTACCGGCGCCTGCTGACAACCTGGGCTGTGAACCTCCACTCACTTCTGGGACACAACAGGCGACCCCACATTTTTACGAACAAGTGCCCCAGCACTGACATCGAAGGAAAATCCGTAGACCACTACTGGAACTCTGAAAGCGACCCTTCTGAAAACCATCCTTCCCTTTAGAGAGATCACCCAGCGGAGTACGACGCAGACTGGTGTCAGGCCCGGTGGCGCCCAGCCGGCGACACCCTGCCACAACGGCGTTCTGCCCAGTGCGTGTGGCTGCTACCAAGGGGCAGAACCACAGGGCCCCGGTGGGTGCTATAAAGCTGTGACCGATTCGCATTTCACAAATACGAGAGCTGCTGAATGTGTGGCTAATAGACATTGGGCCTCATTACACGGTAGGCGGTGAGCCATGGCTCTATTAGCGCCATGGCTCATGCCGGTAAAATACCGGCACCGCCTTGGTGGAAATGGGATTTACTGCCCCATTCCACGGTTGGAGGGGCGGTAAATCCCCTTTCCGCCATTGCCCTTCCCCATTCCCATTTCTGCCCCATAGGGCTCTATGGAAATGGGGAAGGCGCTAATTACGGCACCGCAATTTTGCGGTGCCGTAATTAGCTCCGAGGTCCCTTAGCGGGTTGGATTTTAACGCCTGCAAGAAGCAGGCGTTAAATCCTCCAACCCGCAAAGGGACCTCGTAGTACGGCGGTAAGGGTTAACGGTCACCGTTGCCATTAACGGTGACCGTTAACCCTTACCGCCGTCTGTGTAATGAGGCCCATTGTTTGGACAAGGGAACTGCAAAGTTAGCACGAGCATACATACCTGCTGGTCGCAACGGGCCCGGCGCCACCATCAATAACTTACCAATAGTGCCTAGCCACAGTGCCTGACGAACCCCCCACCTTCGGGACCAGACATCAGCATACTACACTAATACCCCAACAAGCAGAAAATGGGTAAGGAAAAGCCCAGGAAAACATCCACACAGAGCAGGATCGAGCAACATGCAGCCATGCCAGCACCCCGCTCACCAGAGAGGCCACCGTCGGTCGACCCAGACCATGTGGACAACATTTCCCTAAGAGACATCATGAGCGCCATTACCAACTCCAGGACCTCGATGGAAAAAAAGATGGATAGTATTGGCGCAGACGTGTCCCTGTTGCGCCATGATCTGCAAAAGCTGACCTCCCGTACGGGAGAGGCAGAGACACGAATCTCTGAAACCGAGGATGGCCTGCGAGGTGTAAATCGGCAAGTGACGAGTATGCTAGCACGGATAAAGACCTGGAAGCAAGTGGGGACGATAGCGAGGGTAGATCCCGGCACAATAATATCCACATAATCGACCTGCCGGAAAAAGCCAAAGGGGAATGCATGGAACTCTTCCTTGAGGATTGGTTGGCGAACATCTATGACGGAGAGTCATTCTCTAAATTCTTCTCTATCGAGCGGGCCCACCGTATCCCAGCTGGCAAAGTGACACCAGGAGCTCCACCACGCACAGTAATTGCCAGATTTCTGAACTATAGAGATAAGGACACTGTACTCCAAATGGCAAGATCGAAGGGCACGGTCACATTCAACGGATCGAGAATAGCCTTTTTCCCCGATTTCACCAGGGAGGTACTGAAAGCACGACAGTCATTTGACCCGCTCAAAAAACGCCTGCAATCAATGGGTGTCAAATATGGACTGCTTTTCCCTGCCCAACTCAAGATATTCCATGGGGGCACGACCGTGCACTTCACCGACCCCGGAGAGGCGTGGACTGGGCCGAACGGCACATAGAAGGGAACTGGAACACGGAGGGAAGAGGGAGGGATAGACGCAATAGTCCTCGCCCAGAACGACCGCCAGAACAGGGCCAACAGCAACGGCCACAACCAGGAAATCCGCTGCGGGAAGAAATATGAAATGGGTGCAGCTTTGGGCAGAATGCCAAGGCTACTAAACCAAGGAGCACCACAAATTTCTCGCTCCCCACGCCAATCTACTCACGGAAAACAATCAGGCCAGTGATCGAACAGCCACCCGCCCCACGAGCTAAGACTAAGACTAAAACCAAGAAGTCTGCGACTGCACCACGGACAGGTGCTGTGAAGTTTACGAAGTTCATGTGCCACTGAGGGTGGCTTAGTTAAGGTTTACTTGTTCTGTTTAAATTTCGGGCGACAGATACTCCAGGTTGGGTAGGAGTATAGGGAGGGGGGTCAGGTAACACTACATACTACCGAGGCAGTAGATGCCTCCAGGGGAACGAGGGACAGAGCTGGAGGGGAGGGGGAGTTCTTGTTTTTGCTTTGGGTTTTGTTTTTATCTCTGTTCATGTATGGTCCGACAACACTGAACATTCACTCCTACGAATCCGCACCAAACGGCGAAACAACAGACTGAGTTTCTTCCCGGAATCCTACATATACTGCCCAACAGTAACCCGCCCCCCACCCAGATGACGAGAGCTGGATCTGATACAAAATCACTACGTCTCCTGACATGGAATGTCAATGGGTTGGGTAGTGGGATAAAACGCAGATTGGTCACCCAAGCGTTAAACAGGTAAGCGCCGGATGTGGCGTTGCTCACAGAAACACACCTGGCGGGCACCACATGCAATCTATTTAAACGTGGTAACTATCGCACAGGACTGCACTCAGGTTTTACCTCAGGCTCAAGAGGGGTCCTCATACTGATCCACAAGAAGCTACCGCTTACACTTTCCAGTGTGTCACAGGAGGCAGATTCGTGCACATGACAGGAACCCTATGGAATCAAACCATAACAATACTAGCCATTTACGCACCACCCACATTGTTGCCAAATCTCATAGAAGAGATAACTCCCCTGATAATGCAGGACTCCTCAGACACACTAATTCTCGGTGGCGATTTTAACGATGTTATGAACCTGGGAGTGGACCGCACACACCTAAGGGGCAGGAATCCTGACACTCACACAAGGCTAGCCACCTTCACATCAGCACTGGGGCTGAAGGATGTGTGGCGTGATCTCCACCCCGAGAATCGAGAATACTCATTCCACTCGGGCGTCTATGCATCCCTCTAGAGAAGGGACAGCTCCCCCCAGACCTACGGAGAGCAACCATAATAGTGATCCCCAAACCAGATAGGCCCCCTGAGAAATGTAGTTCGTACAGGCCGATTTTGCTAATTAACACTGAAACCAAGATCCTGGCGAAAGCATTAGCAAATCGACTGCAGAAGGTTATCCTGTCACTGATACATCCAGACCAGTGCGGCTTTATGCCCCAGAGGTCTACGCGTATGAATATACACAGACTGCACGCTGCACTCGAAAAATCCTCCCTCCTGCGGGTTCCCTGGCGCTATTAACAATAGACTTTGAGAAAGCCTTCGACTCGGTGCACTGGCCAGCACTGTGGGAAATAATGCGTCGAATGGGCTTCGTCGACCAATTCCTGGGTTGGGTGCAGCTGCTATACAAGTCCCCAGAGGCCATGACCAGAGTAAATGGGTGGCTCTCGCAGCCATTTAGACTGGGCAAGGGGACACGACAGTGCTGCCCCTTGTCTGCAATGCTTTTTAAGAGAATCACAAATGTGGAAGGGTTTCTGGTGGACAGATGATTGGGAGGATAAGGTCTCAATATATGCAGATGACCTGCTCCTGTATAGAAGTCAACCAATTTCAATACCTGGGGGTTCAGATAACAACAAACTTAAACGATTACGTAGAGAAAAACCTCCACCCAATCATAAACCGCTTTGCAGAGAACGTCAAACATTGGAACGCCCTTCCACTGACCCTACTGGGGAGAGCAGCACTATTTAAAATGATGGCACTGCCTAGATTCCTGTACATACTCCAAAATGCCCCGTTACACATCCCCAGACGGGAGTTTCAAAGAATCGACAGAATCCTCCAGAAACTCCTTTGGAACAATGGTCACCCGAGAATAGCGCTCCATACCCTGCAGCGTTCCATCTGGGAGGGAGGCATAGGATTGCCGCGTATACAGACGTACTATTGGGCGAGTCAGATGGCAGTTAATAAATTACCTACTACACGGCAATCCCTCGCTACCTCAAATTAAATCCGACACCGTAGATGCAGCAAACATAACCCTACTAGAGTCCCTATACCGGAAAACTAATACCAAAACAATGGCTGCTCACCGGACACTAATCTGGGCTGAGGCGCATACACATATAAACTGGGAAGGGAAAACCACACCACTACAGCCACTGTGGGCAAATAAAATATCCCAGAGCTGGACAGGCTCTCGGAATGGCGGAATTGGATAGCTGCGGGAATAACAAAAGTGGGGGATGTGATTCGGGATGGGGGAATTGTGGCGTTTGAGGAGTTGGTGGATGAGTTCAACCTCCCTGTCACTGACCGATACCGACATACGCAATTAAGTCATGCCCTACAGCGGCACCTGCCTGACCTGCGTGACATGGCAGACTGCACCCCTATAGAGAGAAACCTGGTCCTTGATAGCATAAACACCAAAATCACCTCGGTGATGTATAATGTTCTCACCTCATTTGCCACACCGGAGCTATCAAGTCTAAAGTCTAAGTGGGAAAGGGATGTGGGAGAGATACTGCCTGAAGACTGGATAATTATCCTAATGTACCCGAGAGAAACTGCCATTTCGGCCAGATTACGCCTTGTCCAGCTCAAAATCCTGCATAGAATTTACTATCCAAGGGTCGCATTGTACCGATGGGGTAAAACCACAGACCCGAATTGCCTGCGCTGCCGCCAGGAAGAGGGCACCTTTTTCCACATCATATGGGACTGTCTGCACATCACGCTATACTGGCAACGCTGCTGCGACACACTTACTAAGGTACTGGGTTGGATCGTGCCCAGAGATCCGAAATTGATGTTGCTTGGTGTCGAGGACGAGGGTGAGATGTCTCGCACTGATAATCTACTGTTTGCAACCACCACAGCACTGATCAAACGCAACATTGCCAAGCTATGGGGATCGGGTGTAATCCCTGAGCATGCACAATGGATAGATGATGTAGATGCATGCATTGCGATGGAGTGAAGAGTATATGCGGCCAGAGGATGTCCTGGGAAAGCGGGGAAAATCTGGGAAAAGTGGGAGAACGCACAATAAGACTTTTGTACAACACAGGCCTGTGGCCGGAATGTAAATGAAATGTAAGAGTGTACATGTAATTGCTAACATAACCTTACGTTACTGAAATCTGGACCTTATGTTCTTTTGTGATGCTTTTGGTTGCTGGACCCCTTCAGGGTCATTGTTTTTTTGTGTATTATACAACAAAACCAATAAAAGTGTTTAATCAAACTGTCAGAATCTGAGTCTTCGGATTCGTGACTCACCTGTTTGTTTCTTGTGGATCTCTTCTTGGAGTTCGGGGGTTTCTTTTTCCTGGACGAGCGTGCCTTGTAGAGGTACGGTCTAGAATCCTCTGAATCCAGTCTCCTGGGCTTCGGTGAGTGCGCTGGTCACTGACTCCCGGTCACGCCGGCTCTGGGGCTAGGAAGACGTTTATGGTTCCTGGAAGGGTCCGGGATGGAACCAGGACTGGAAGGAACAAGGTAACAAGGCTCCGAATATGGGGAGTGGAAGGGAGACCGGGAAGGAAAGGAGGCTGGGCACCAGGATTCACAAAGGAAAAGGGAAAGGGCTGAAAATTTAGAACACAACTTGCCAGGCGAGGTGCAGGCAAGCGAAGCGTTGAGACGCGCTGAAGCGTGTCTATTTTCGCGGAAACATGTGCATCAATACAGAAGACTAGACCGCGCTGAATCCTAGCGTCGGCCATGTCGGAAGTGAATGGAGTATGTGGTTATTGACTGAGGGTCCAGGCAGACCAGAAGGCTCGATATGGGCAATTCATGACAGCCCCCGAGAGGCGGCACCGGATCGGACACGAATTCGGAAGCAGATAAGACTGGTGCCAACTCTGAGTGTAGAAAGGAACTCATGGCTAAGAAAAGGATGACGGGTGGCAGGAAGTACTAGAAACTGAACACCTCACCTTCGGAGAAGTGACTGCAAAACTGTAGTTAACTGCTTAGAGGCATGGAACCTCCACATGGCCTCAAATGTTTGTGTGAAGGCGGGGGAGGAGAAAAGTGGTTGTTTGGTTAGACGGCGTGGCAGAGTCATCCTTGGTGGCCCATCACGTGGTGAGCGTCTCTAGTTTGAAGGGGAGAAGAGGGAAGGGTTTAAGGGGGGTGGGGCCTTACGGGAGGGAGGAGGGGAAGGATGGAGGGAGGCAGGACGGGGTAGTTGGGGAAGGGGCTGGGGCAGTTGGGTAGGTTATATGTTTTTGCAACGGAAGGGGCAGGAGCTAGTTGGAGAACCGACAATGGTGCAAAGGGATAATGATGGGCGGGTGGACATGCTCAGGGTGGCGACATTAAATGTGAAGGGGTTGAACTCACCCACAAAGCGCTCACTGGTGGAATGGAATTCCAGAACCAGGGTTTGGACATCATGTTTCTACAAGAAACAAGGCTAGTGGCAGGGAAGAGAGGCGTATTTTGGGTGGTCAGAAAGGACAGGCACTCTGGGCCTCTGGTATGACCAAAAAAGGAGGGGTTGGCATTTTCATTAACAGAAGGCTCCGCCTGGGAGATATGTAGGTATGGCGGAAGTCGGATGGTAGGGCCTTGCTTGTTTCAGGCACTTTGGAGGGGGGCGTACATAAGACGTTGGCCACTATTTACTGCCCGAAGCAAGGGCAGCTCTTATTCTCTTATTAAGACACACTGGCGGAAATACAGAGCAGGGTAGCAGCCTATTGCTCTTGCGGGGTGATTTCAACATGTGGGCGGATCCTGCAGTGGATAGAAGCGGTGGTGAGGGTGTGACAGGGTGGGTGGCTTCAAGCAGGGAGTGGTTTCCGCAACCGTTTCGCAAGGGCAGGTATGTTGGATGTCTGGAGGGAGCTCCACCCCGAGACCATCGGTTATACATTTTTCTCCCCTGTGCATGGTACGAGAATGAGGATTGACTACTGGTGATTTTCAGAGGCTGCACATTGATCAGGTATTGCACCCCTATTAGCTGGACAGATCATGATATGGTTGTAATGGGAATCTCAATGGTGGTCTTACGAACAAGAGACTCCCTATGGAAGGGCAACAACATGCTGCTGAAGGATGAGGTATTTGCTGAGGAGATGAGGAAAGCGGTTGGGGATTTCTTCCTGTTTAATGGCACAGGGGAGGTGGACCCTTGTAGTGTCTGGGAGGCAGCGAAGGCAACATAGAGGGGGCTGTTGATTGGAGAAGGGGCAGGGAAGAAGAGGACCAGGGCATTGCTAACGGAGAGATTGAGGGGGGAGGTCTGAGATCTCAAGGCCGGAAGACTGGGCGGGGAGGGGACTGCTCAGGGGAGGTTGGCGCAGGCCAGGATCAAGAGACAGGAGCTGAGGGAACTAGAAATGGGCAAGGTGGTGTTAGGGCTGCAGTCCCTCCGGCAACGATATTATGAAAAAGGGGATAAAGCAGACACCATGCTGGCGTCCGGGCTAAGGGGCCAATGGACAGATCGGTGGGTGGAGGAGATTGAAGATGCCTTGGGAAGGCTCCACTCAACCACGATGGGAGTACTGGATGGATTTGTTCAGTTTTATGAGAAGCTATATAAGAAAGACACAGTGGTGGACGACGGCCGGGTGGACCAGTACTTGCAGCGAATCCCCCTACCGAGCTTGAATAGGGGGGAGATAGAGGAGCCTGAGGGGCCCATGATGGGGAAGGAGGTGCTGAAGGCGATCTGTGGGATGAAGATAGGGAAAGCACCTGGGGACGATGGATACAGGGTGGGCTTCTTTAAGTCATTTGCTAATGAGCTGGTCCTGCACTTGGTGAAACTCTTCAACCATATATTGACCAAAGGGAGGGAGGGCCCTTCCCTCATTCGGGTGGGGCCTGATATCGGCACCGAGAAGGCTTTTGATAGGGTGGGGTGGGATTTCCTCTGTGGAGTCCTGCGGAAATACAGGTTTCGTCGCAAGATGATAAGGGGTATCCAGGCGCTATACTCTTCCCCCACGGTGAGGGTGGTGGTTAATGGTAGGCTCTCAAGGGACCTGGAGTTAAGGCGGGGGACCAGACCGGGATGCACGTTGTCCCCCCTGCTATTTCCTCTCTCCATGGAACCTCTGGTGGAGAAATTGAAAGGGGCGCCCCGGGTGGAGGGCATTGTGGTGGGGGGGGGGTTTAAGCTGGGGCTCTATGCAGACGATGTCCTCTTACATTTAAGGAACCCACTGAGCTTGGTCCTGCTGGCGGTGGAGCTAATTGAGGAATATGGGTCTCTCTCCGGCTTTAAAGTGAACTGCCAGATATCGGTTCTATTTCCATTTGCTAGAGATGGATTGAGGGAGGTGGAGACACTCAGGCGTTTGGGGATGGAAATCCATGGGGAGAGCATTCGATACCTGGGTGTCAACATTATGAGGGCTCGGGGGGGACCTTAAGGAGGCTATTTTCCCCCTCTATTGAACAAATTATATGGCGAAATGGTGGAATGGGGAAAGCACATTATTTCATGGATGGGGCAGCTAAATGCTTTGAAAATGATCTTCCTTCCGAGGATATTATACCTGTACCAAATGTTGCCAATGAGGGTCCCATAGGAGCTCTTGAGGGAGGCTAAGGGACGCATGCTTTGCTTCCTCTGGCAAGTACAAAAGCCTTGGTGCTACCGAAGTACTGGGGGGGTGTGTTATGCTTGAACTAAAATGGCGCTGGTGCGCAATGCATTCTGGGAGCGCTCAGAGCCATGATGGATATTTACTTCATACCACAGTGAAAAGCTGCACACATTTTGCTGAGTGTTAGATTCACGGTTCTGAGAAAAACATGCTTTCCAAAACTGGTATGCGGTCAAGGACATTTCTGCTGGGAAAGCTAACTTTGTTATGGTTTGTTACTGTTTTCCATGGAGCGTGTTCTTAGAGGAGGGAGGCACTCTGCTCCTTGAGGGTGGCTGTCGATTGACCCAGCTGGCAACCAACGGCTGCTCATTAATGCGCAAGTGCCATTTCCAAAAGGTTCGAGAACTGCCACCCCTGTTCGGAGTGTGTATATATGCGGAAACCCAGAGGTGGTCAGGTGAGACTTCAGCCGGAGGAGGACGCTTACGTCTGGCATTCCTGTGAGCTGTTGTGCTCTCGGCCTGGCTGTTCCTGGGGTCTTCCAGCCACTTCTGGGCGAGATGAGGAATCCAGTTACGCTCACACTGATGTATTTCCTTTTGAATTCTTTGCTTCTTCTGTGATTTATGTCCATGTTACTTCTGTGAGTTATTTCTATGTTATCACTGGTTGCTTCGAAGCTTTGAATAAATAGCCGTATAAGTGCTCATTATTTCTCTAAGAGTGTGTGGTTGCGAGTTATTGAGTCTTTCTGCGTTCAAAGTATTTGTTCTGCAATTGCATTGGTGATTTATGATTTTCCGTGCACTCTGGGTAGAGCAATACAGGGTGGGATTCCCAGACTTTACCCTTTAATATAAGGCCTCCCAACTGAGGGCAATAGTGCCGCACCTTCGAGAAGGTGTGGACAAGCAGTGGGTCTTCTTAGAAAACCACCACCTGTGCCCTGCTACAGTGGGGGAGTGGCTCTGGTTCCCATGGGAAAGGATCCCTAGGAGAATCAGGGAGCACACAATATTGTGGGTCCAATCGGAAGTGTGGAGACGGGGTACGGGTAAGAGATGGGTCACCTCCTGGCCTTCACTGATGAGTCACATCTAGACCCCACCGATTAGGGATGATATTCCCAAACTTGAGAGCTACCAGGGATTTTTCAAAGCAGGGCTGTACAGGGTGGGTCAGTTATGGCCAAACGGGTGCTTCATAGGGATCCAGGACCTGGAGACAGCTCTAAATGTGGGTAAGCTGCCGGTTTTCCTTTACTTGAGATTGAAGGGTGTTCTCACAGCAGAGAAATAGAGGGACTTGCTACAGAGGTATCTTACCCATCTGGAGAAGATCCTGGACACCCACATGGATATGAAGGAACTCATTTCTTTACGTGCACCAGAGTAAAGTACAGAGGAAGTACTGCTTTGCCGCTCTTTATGCTGCTCCTGAAATACGCTCTGCAAACCATATGGTACTTCACTTTTCTACAGCTTGAAGAATAACTCTCACCGAGTGGATTGTTGGTGGACTGCAGTAGGAATACTACTGCTATATATTTATCATATATTTCTTTTCTTTTTAGTGTGAGAAAAGCCTTTTGTTAGGCTATGAACATTTAAGACTTTAGGCTCCGTCCCTTTTTTCAGCGTCAGCCTATTTAATCCAGCACGCGCGTGCACCAGCGCGCGCGCACCAGAGCGAAGTACTTAGGAAGTACCGCTTTGCTGCTTCGCAGTGGCGTCGCAGGACGACCCGCCCTCCTCTACGGTACTTTTGCTTCAATCTCTTGGGCTCTTGTGTTGTTGTTTGAGTTCTTGTTATATTCCAAGTGTGCTCCTGTGTTGTTTGTGTTTATCGTGCGTTTTTTGTTGTGTTTTGATTTGATCTTATCTAATTGCCAGTAAATGAAGCAGAGCTTGTACACGCTACGCACAGGTATGCCCCCTCCTCAGTGTGACGTTCAGAAAGCCGACTCACCCAATGAGTCAATAACAACTATGACAAACGTACCCTTGCAATCTGAAATGTGCTCTACCCCAAATGCGTGTCCAAAAGCAAGAAAAGTGAGGTCGCGTCTATCTATAAAATCTAAAGATCCCTCAGCTCGCGACATCCAGTTTTTTTATCCGGACCCCGTTCTAAAACGGTATCCCTCTAAAGGTGACAGGCCATTCTTTACAAACCAAAGTAACATCGTAGCTGGTAATTCCCATATCAAGGCAATTGAAGAAGGAAGAGTGGTACAGGTCTCTTTCCATAACATTTCTCTCTCTAATAGTACAGTCTTGAGAGGAGATTCTATAGCTCCCCTAGCTTCGATAAGTCAGGATATAAATTCGACTGACTCTAGAGACGCTGTGGTCATTGACTTAGAGTCAACGGGCTCTGACTTTACTGCTCATGAGATTGCAGAGAACCTCTCTTTTTCTCCTGAGATTTTCTCTAATGTTGATTTCGCTAAATCAAATATAATCTCATCCTTTTTAGCACCGACCCCTCGGAAACTAAATACCTCAGAACATGGACAAAATATTCATGGCATCCCAAAGGTTGTAGAACTGACTTTGGATGCGATTAATCTTACCATGAAAACCATCTCCCAGCTGTTTGATACACTAAATATTAAACTGAATGCTCAAAGCACACAGCTGAGTACTGTCTTAGCGTGGCAAACGAAACAGGATCTAATTCTAGATCGGAATGGCCTCCATGTAGGTACACAAACTGAATGTAGGAAGGTTTCTTCCGTTTTGGTAGATAAAAGCACATCACCTGTATCCTGTTTAGAATTGGGTGCGGGTGCTAATACTCTGTGTCTAGTGTCAGGAGTGGGTCCCCCTCATATGAAATCTAAGAGCCCCGGTTCATCGTTGAAAGTCAACAAAAATACTACTGATGAAGTGATTTTTATATCTGCTCTTCCTTATATTGGTCCCATAATCACCGAACAGACTGCCGGCAAAGACAAAATTGATGCAATGACACATGATACACATGGTAAATTACCAGTTCAAGAACCCTATACTATTTTTTGCAAACAAACTTCATTAAATAAAAAGACTATTGCTTCTACTGAAAAAAAAAAATATCAAAACGACTGAATGTACAGCCTCAGCCGCCACAAAGCAATTTATTAAAACATTGACTGTGCCTTCAAAGAAAACTCAATTGGCTTCTTTGGCTGTTACGAAGAAATATCAACAAGTAAATCAAGCACGCAAATTGAAACTTTCTAATGTTAAGATTGCTACTTCGACAGTAATGCCTTATGCTTCTTTGGATAATTTAGTTGAGGCTTTCCAAGATCATGAAAACGGGCAAATAACTTTAGATCCCAAAAGCATAACAGCCTCTGTGTCTGTGATGGACTTTGTCCCTTTGGACCACATAGCGGAGGCAGTTCAGACCCACAAAAATCTGCGACCTATTTTAAAATCTAAAAATCTCAAAACTGCTACTCTTGATAAAAATGAGCATATAGCACTAGATTTAAGATGACAAGAAATTAGAAAAGAAGTCGATGCTTACATATCTAGATTTTTCGTCTGCATCGCTACCAAGTTTTCCAGTGCCTATTCCTGCCTCTTGTTCTCCTTTGGTGGTGGCTGAAGCCCCAAAAGATGAAGTGTTGTTTGATGTACTGCCCATTTTAACCAGTAAACCCTGTCAAAGGTTCAATTTAGCCTTGGAGGGTCTGTTCCAGCCATTCGATCCTCACAATCTAAACATGATGAAGAAGTAGCATTTTTGTTACAATCCATTCTGCCATCTAATCAAAATAAAATCTCTGCCGTATCAACTTCTGCGACCCCTAAAAACATTCAAAAAGTAACTTCTAATTCGAAAGAATGTTCTAAGAACTCATCAGCCCTAATTCTAGGCTGTCCAGCTCTACCTTATCCGTAGTATACCCTCAACAGAAGTAGTGTTTTCGAACTATTTTCCTACATTCCTCTGTTAGAGGATATAAGTACTGCGGATTTAGAACAGGTCGAATTCTTCAATGACTCCTCCTTGAGCACAGCGTGTTTGTGGTTGTCCTCTCGAGTTGTTCAAAATCTTATTTTGGAAGCAAAAGATCAACTGTTTGCACTTGGTTTCATAATTTTGGTGCGTCCGTCTGTTCTTAATAGTGAACAGCCAAAAACAGGCTCATGGATAGATGTGCCTGCTCAAGAAATCTTACAAACGACCTCAGTAAGAAATTTAGAAAAATCGGGTCCGAAATGCAATTGTAATTGTGGCCCCAGAAGTTAACTAGAGCATACGTCGGGTTCTGCTCGCTTCATAACTTTAGCCTCATGGAATACTTGATGTTACCACCATCTTATAAATAATAAAAATTCGAATTTGAATCATTATGATTTGATCTTACTACAAGACACCTGGCTTACGGATGCTCCAAGTTGGGATGACCATGAAGGGGGACAGAGGTCGGCCCATATCTGGTCTTTTAACTCGGGTTAAATCCAGTTAAAAAATCAAAATAATGTTCTTCCTTGCACCAAATTCATACTCACAAATAACTATTGTATCGATTGACAACGATTTGTATGCTCTGGCCAACTTGTACTGGAACCCCAAGGGCATTGAGGATCAGAAGTTCTTGTCGGATGTTATTATGTTATTGGATCATTTAGTCTTGTTGCCTGAAATATCACACCCCATCTTGGCAGGAGATCTAAATCTACATTTCTTCAAACAAAACAATATTAAAGAGTCCTCTAGACTTATACAATGGAACCAACTAATGACCTCTCGAGGATTTTGTATGCTTACTCGAAGCAGTTTCGATATTGGCAATTTGAAACATACATGGATACAAGGTTGTAATAAGGCGATGATTGATTATATTTATGTAGACGATAAGTTATTTTTTAAAATTGCTTCCTTTAGTACTATAGCTGGGTTGCCCAGTGATCATCAGATACTGACCCTAAAATGGACTGTTGCCTCATTACCATTAGTAGAAGCTACCTCACGATCGAATGAATCATTATTCATAAATGGTCAATTGAATCGAATTAAATGGTCAGAAACAACGTTAACTCAGTTTGAGACAGCCTTACATGCAGCATTTACTCATTCGCGAGTTTCTCATCCATCATGTGGCATCCTCTATTATGACCTCATGCAACTCTTTGCTGTGAAAAATAGCAATCAATCCACACAAATATCTCGGAATCATACTTTTGACAAGGAGGTTAAAATTAGGAAGACCATCTGTCGTTGTCAAAAGCATGAAGCGTTGAAATTGCCAATATCTCTGAGATGTAAAGCTTTAACTAAGGCTAAAACCTCTTTTAGAAATTGGTCGCGTTGGCATCAAATTAAATTAATCCAAAGTGATGGAGAAACCATGTTAAAAGTTATCCGCGATAAAAACTCCTCTCTTATGTGGAAAGCGTTGAATTCTGCCTTGGCTATCCCACAAACAATGTCTCAAATACATAGCGTCCCTGAGTCGGTAAGGATCTCCCATTTTTCAAAGATCTTTGCAAGTCCTGGCATTACAACTAGTGTAATTGAAACCGCACCGGACGTCCCGTTCTTTATTAACATAATAAAGTCTGATATATCTTATTTCATCAACTCAATAAGTCAACCAAGAGCTCCAGGCCCGGATGGACTTTAGAATAAAACTTTTAAACAGCACCCGAAAATTTGGACTTCAATTTCGCAACAAATGTTTGAACAAATAAATGTAACTCAAACTATCCCTCCTTCATGGACCCACTCTATAATTGTCCCTATTCATAAGAGGGGCGATCAATGTCTACCTCAGAGTTATAGACCCATCGCTCTACTGGATGCCCCAGGAAAAATCTACAGCCGCATTTTATTGCAAGAATGAAATGCCTGGACCCTAAGAGAATGTAAGAGAGATCCCTTCCAATCCGGTTTTGTTTCTGGCCTAGGTACGTTACTTAATATGATCACATTAAATATGTTAAAATCTAAGTATCTCGATCAAAAACAACCTATTTACATGGCTTTCGTAGATTTTCGTATTGCCTTCGATTCAGTCGACTGAGAGCTTCTCTTTGACAAACTCAAACGATATGGTTGCCTGTTGTCTCTTCTAACTGTAATAAAAATATTGCATACAAATACAACTGTACAAGTTAGAATTTCGTTAGATGGCACCTTATCAGCTAAAATTAAAACCCAATGAGGGCTAAAGCAAGGGTGCACTCTTGCATCAGCTCTATTCAATCTTTTCTTGCTGGATCTGGGGTTGTCTTTCAATGATGTTATCACTGATTCCCCAAGATTGGGTCCTCACAAAATTGTCTGGCTCTTGTATGCTGACGATCTTGTCCTTTTATCCCAAACCCCTCATGGGCTCCAGAATTTGTTGAACAAACTAGACGAGTACGTCAGCCTTAATAATCTCACGATCAATCTTGAAAAAACTCAAATACTGATTTGTGAAAAAAAAGGAACTCTAAAATGACACATTTTCAATGGACTCTTCAAGGAGAAAACCTTATGGTAGTCTCCCATTATAAATACTTGGGTTTACCATTTTCAGGGTCCATGAGCGATCAGATCCATGTAGCCACAATCGATGCTAAATCTAGATCATTAATCTCACAAGCAAAAATCCTTCTGTATAAATATGGAAAATTCACTACGGTACATATTCTAACTTTTTTCCTCCAAAAGGTAGTTCCTATTCTCTAATATGGAGCTAATACGGTATTACCAAGATCAAGACCATTTTGGGATCAATATGAGGGCAAATATTGGAAGTCAGTTTTGTTTCTACCCATGTGTTCCCCGACACATCTACTACAATATGAGTTGGGCTCTGTTTCTTTGTATAACCAAGTGTTGTAGAAAATGTGTATGCTGTACAGAAAATGTTTATTGGGAATGAATGTAGGCAACATCTTAGGCTTGGTAGCAACCTACATTCAAACTTCAGAAGCTATTTTTCCGAAAAAATGGGTTAAAGCTGTTCTGAATGCACTTGTTGAAGTAGATATAACAATTGATTTATTGCTAACTAATCTGGTGAAGGCTAAACTTCAGTTTTATCGCTATGATTGGATTGTTACTCAAAATCTTTGCGCTTGTTATGTAGACTTCAATCTTCAACTGTTTCCACACAAGACCCTAAAATGAATGGAAAGTTATCTCATAAAATGTCCCTCAGCGTTTGTGAGATCTCAAATGCTGAGACTTCGACTGAATTTACATCCAACCAAACAAATTCTAGCGCGAAGAGGTGTGATACACAAAAATCTAAATTTCTGTCGTTTTTTTAAACAGGTAAATCAGGTAGAAACTTTGCAACATTTGGTAGTAGAGTGTTCAGCTCTTGTCTCACTTCGAACACTGTATTTTAGCAATCTGATGCTTTTCACTCGGGTGCGAACCACAGACGAAATATGGAATGCATTAATCACTAGCTCCCGATTGGTGATACACATTGTTTTAACTCAATTTATAAAAACTATTTTACGAAGAGACTTATCAGTGAACATGAAATGAGTTTTAGCTTTTTGATACTAATTCATCTTTTTATTATGAATATGGCATGAATATGTTATTGCGAGATTATTATTCATTCAAATGATCTATGGATGATTTTATGTCCAAATGATTTGATGCGGTGAAAACTATATATATCCTATACACGTTGTGACCTGTACGTTTTTCAATGCATTATGGCTCAAATATATAGTTAAAAAATTTGATTTTACGAAAATTGTATATATGCCTACTCATGACTTTTATTTTATATACTGTGACATATATATAACTATGAAATGTATATGATATTGATAATTGTTATATTTGTATGCAATTATACATTTTGAAAGGTTGAATTTTTCAGCCAAACAAAATAAAAAAAATAAAAAAAATGTCTTTACTATATGGGGGTTTGGTGGAGGCGAGGAAGGATGTAGTTGAGGGACTCTGACGGAAGTAGAAGAGGGACCTGGCGGGACCTGGATGACAACCTATGGAGGTAGATGTGTAGGAGGGCCTTCAAGACCTCAGTGGCCTGTCATTTTAAACGTCACTGCGTTAAGTTGCTGCACAGATGGCAATACGACCGGTGAGGCTGTCTAAACTGTTCCCAGATGTGAACCCTCTATGTTGGCATGGATGCGGGAAAGGGCAGACTTCGGACACATGTGGTGGGGGTGTCGAGAAGTCCAGGTCTTTTGGGCTGAAATCCTGGGTTGGATTAAAAAGGTGGAGGGGGTGGCCTGGGGATTGGACCCAATGCTGATACTATTTGGCTTTGAGAGAGGATGACCATTGGACAACCCTGCCCCACATGGTGAACTTTCTGCTGCTCACTGCCAGGGCTTGCTTAGCTAGACTCTTGAAAAGGACACACCTCCTGCGGTTCGAGGAGTGGGTTGCGAAAGCTAAAGACATATACCTCATGGAAAAGATCACAGCCACAATACATTGGGGGAGTGCGGCGATAGAATGTGAATGGCTGAAGTTGCATGACACTTACGGAGACTTAAGCGTGAGACAAGAGGTACCCTGCTTCCTTTAGTACTATAGCTGGGTTGCCCAGTGATCATCAGATACTGACCCTAAAATGGACTGTTGCCTCATTACCATTAGTAGAAGCTACCTCACGATCGAATGAATCATTATTCATAAATGGTCAATTGAATCGAATTAAATGGTCAGAAACAACGTTAACTCAGTTTGAGACAGCCTTACATGCAGCATTTACTCATTCGCGAGTTTCTCATCCATCATGTGGCATCCTCTATTATGACCTCATGCAACTCTTTGCTGTGAAAAATAGCAATCAATCCACACAAATATCTCGGAATCATACTTTTGACAAGGAGGTTAAAATTAGGAAGACCATCTGTCGTTGTCAAAAGCATGAAGCGTTGAAATTGCCAATATCTCTGAGATGTAAAGCTTTAACTAAGGCTAAAACCTCTTTTAGAAATTGGTCGCGTTGGCATCAAATTAAATTAATCCAAAGTGATGGAGAAACCATGTTAAAAGTTATCCGCGATAAAAACTCCTCTCTTATGTGGAAAGCGTTGAATTCTGCCTTGGCTATCCCACAAACAATGTCTCAAATACATAGCGTCCCTGAGTCGGTAAGGATCTCCCATTTTTCAAAGATCTTTGCAAGTCCTGACATTACAACTAGTGTAATTGAAACCGCACCGGACGTCCCGTTCTTTATTAACATAATAAAGTCTGATATATCTTATTTCATCAACTCAATAAGTCAACCAAGAGCTCCAGGCCCGGATGGACTTTCGAATAAAACTTTTAAACAGCACCCGAAAATTTGGACTTCAATTTCGCAACAAATGTTTGAACAAATAAATGTAACTCAAACTATCCCTCCTTCATGGACCCACTCTATAATTGTCCCTATTCATAAGAGGGGCGATCAATGTCTACCTCAGAGTTATAGACCCATAGCTCTACTGGATGCCCCAGGAAAAATCTACAGCCGCATTTTATTGCAAGAATGAAATGCCTGGACCCTAAGAGAATGTAAGAGAGATCCCTTCCAATCCGGTTTTGTTTCTGGCCTAGGTACGTTACTTAATATGATCACATTAAATATGTTAAAATCTAAGTATCTCGATCAAAAACAACCTATTTACATGGCTTTCGTAGATTTTCGTATTGCCTTCGATTCAGTCGACTGAGAGCTTCTCTTTGACAAACTCAAACGATATGGTTGCCTGTTGTCTCTTCTAACTGTAATAAAAATATTGCATACAAATACAACTGTACAAGTTAGAATTTCGTTAGATGGCACCTTATCAGCTAAAATTAAAACCCAATGAGGGCTAAAGCAAGGGTGCACTCTTGCATCAGCTCTATTCAATCTTTTCTTGCTGGATCTGGGGTTGTCTTTCAATGATGTTATCACTGATTCCCCAAGATTGGGTCCTCACAAAATTGTCTGGTTCTTGTATGCTGACGATCTTGTCCTTTTATCCCAAACCCCTCATGGGCTCCAGAATTTGTTGAACAAACTAGACGAGTACGTCAGCCTTAATAATCTCACGATCAATCTTGAAAAAACTCAAATACTGATTTGTGAAAAAAAAGGAACTCTAAAATGACACATTTTCAATGGACTCTTCAAGGAGAAAACCTTATGGTAGTCTCCCATTATAAATACTTGGGTTTACCATTTTCAGGGTCCATGAGCGATCAGATCCATGTAGCCACAATCGATGCTAAATCTAGATCATTAATCTCACAAGCAAAAATCCTTCTGTATAAATATGGAAAATTCACTACGGTACATATTCTAACTTTTTTCCTCCAAAAGGTAGTTCCTATTCTCTAATATGGAGCTAATACGGTATTACCAAGATCAAGACCATTTTGGGATCAATATGAGGGCAAATATTGGAAGTCAGTTTTGTTTCTACCCATGTGTTCCCCGACACATCTACTACAATATGAGTTGGGCTCTGTTTCTTTGTATAACCAAGTGTTGTAGAAAATGTGTATGCTGTACAGAAAATGTTTATTGGGAATGAATGTAGGCAACATCTTAGGCTTGGTAGCAACCTACATTCAAACTTCAGAAGCTATTTTTCCGAAAAAATGGGTTAAAGCTGTTCTGAATGCACTTGTTGAAGTAGATATAACAATTGATTTATTGCTAACTAATCTGGTGAAGGCTAAACTTCAGTTTTATCGCTATGATTGGATTGTTACTCAAAATCTTTGCGCTTGTTATGTAGACTTCAATCTTCAACTGTTTCCACACAAGACCCTAAAATGAATGGAAAGTTATCTCATCAAATGTCCCTCAGCGTTTGTGAGATCTCAAATGCTGAGACTTCGACTGAATTTACATCCAACCAAACAAATTCTAGCGCGAAGAGGTGTGATACACAAAAATCTAAATTTCTGTCGTTTTATTAAACAGGTAAATCAGGTAGAAACTTTGCAACATTTGGTAGTAGAGTGTTCAGCTCTTGTCTCACTTCGAACACTGTATTTTAGCAATCTGATGCTTTTCACTCGGGTGCGAACCACAGACGAAATATGGAATGCATTAATCACTAGCTCCCGATTGGTGATACACATTGTTTTAACTCAATTTATAAAAACTATTTTACGAAGAGACTTATCAGTGAACATGAAATGAGTTTTAGCTTTTTGATACTAATTCATCTTTTTATTATGAATATGGCATGAATATGTTATTGCGAGATTATTATTCATTCAAATGATCTATGGATGATTTTATGTCCAAATGATTTGATGCGGTGAAAACTATATATATCCTATACACGTTGTGACCTGTACGTTTTTCAATGCATTATGGCTCAAATATATAGTTAAAAAATTTGATTTTACGAAAATTGTATATATGCCTACTCATGACTTTTATTTTATATACTGTGACATATATATAACTATGAAATGTATATGATATTGATAATTGTTATATTTGTATGCAATTATACATTTTGAAAGGTTGAATTTTTCAGCCAAACAAAATAAAAAAAATAAAAAAAATGTCTTTACTATATGGGGGTTTGGTGGAGGCGAGGAAGGATGTAGTTGAGGGACTCTGACGGAAGTAGAAGAGGGACCTGGCGGGACCTGGATGACAACCTATGGAGGTAGATGTGTAGGAGGGCCTTCAAGACCTCAGTGGCCTGTCATTTTAAACGTCACTGCGTTAAGTTGCTGCACAGATGGCAATACGACCGGTGAGGCTGTCTAAACTGTTCCCAGATGTGAACCCTCTATGTTGGCATGGATGCGGGAAAGGGCAGACTTCGGACACATGTGGTGGGGGTGTCGAGAAGTCCAGGTCTTTTGGGCTGAAATCCTGGGTTGGATTAAAAAGGTGGAGGGGGTGGCCTGGGGATTGGACCCAATGCTGATACTATTTGGCTTTGAGAGAGGATGACCATTGGACAACCCTGCCCCACATGGTGAACTTTCTGCTGCTCACTGCCAGGGCTTGCTTAGCTAGACTCTGGAAAAGGACACACCTCCTGCGGTTCGAGGAGTGGGTTGCGAAAGCTAAAGACATATACCTCATGGAAAAGATCACAGCCACAATACATTGGGGGAGTGCGGCGATAGAATGTGAATGGCTGAAGTTGCATGACACTTACGGAGACTTAAGCGTGAGACAAGAGGTACCCTGAGTACGTTCCCCGAACCCTACGAGGGTAAATGTTTTGTGTTAACTGTGCACCACGTTGCAGTTTCCTAGCGTTTTATGACTTGTTGGTATTAGGGGGCACTAAGTTATGTTGGGGGGAGGGTGTTGGTGGTGGGTTGGCGGGAGGGAGGGATCCGGACGAGGGTGTTTTAAAAAATAAACGATTGTAACCATGACTAATGGAGGTTATGAAATGCATTTTCCTGCGGTTCCTGCTTTGTTAAAACAAATAAAAACCTAATTTACAAAAAATACATGTGTTACGTAAAGGTCAATAAAAACTTTTTTTTTAAACAATTTTTATTATTTTCAACAGACAACCAAAACATAAACCAAACAGTGAACCACAATTATACCTTTTCGATATCTTATGCAGTATCACAATGTGTCCACCGCTTCTTCGTTTCCCCCTCCCATGTCTCGAGCTTACCCCACATCACCGACTTCCACTACTCTATCTGAGGACATTCCTCCTTCTACTTCCCCTACGGAGTCATCGATTTCTAGACCAGTCAGGGTGGGCCCGGACATTGAGGCTACTAAGTGCCTCCATGCTATCAAGGTCTCTGCTTCTTTGTCTCCCCCCTATTGACTGCTTCACTCCACACCACCGTTTCCGGCTCTGCCCATTTCTGACGGTCGTACCACCAGGCTTCCACTTTTGGTCTGTGACTGTCTTTCCATTTCATGGCAATCCTGCGCTTTGCAAGTATATACGCCAGGTCTCTGAGTTTATTCACATGTTTCAACTTGTGCGACCTGGGGACCCCCCCACCATACATGCCCACAAAGATTCCACTTCCAGCCTAATCTCCTTTTCGGTCAAACGGTGGGCCACCTCCCGCCAGAATCTCCTTATTTCCGGGCACGCCCAGAACATGTGCACCAGTCCCGCGTTTTCCTCCCCACATTTCGGGCATTTTTGTATTCCTGCATTCTTAAACCTTGCTATCTTCTGAGGGGTCATGTATGCTCTATGTGTAATGCATAACTGGATTTGTTGCAATCTGTCATGATGCCTACCCCCGGGCATCCGGACCCAGTCCAGCAGCCTCGGGAGCAGGCATGCAGACATTTATTGAGACCCCAGCAGCCCCGGGTGGGGGCTATCTGGGTTCAGTCCTGGCGCCTTAGGCACCAGGCTCATAATAGACATCAGTCCTGGCGCCATAGGCGCCAGGCTCATAGACATTACTTACCTCCTGCAGACCATGCTGCAAATGAACCAAAGCCCATGTGAGGCCTGGATGGGACTATTTTATTACAGGGACTATTTTTTACTTGGGTGTTGTTCTGGGGAACTTCTTACCTGGGACTACTTTGCAGGCTATTTATACCACGCCCGAACAGCAGCCCATGCTTCGCGTTATTCTGCACTTCAGCAGCGTGACGCTCACTGTGCCTGCAGCATCCAGTCCTCTGCCACGCCGCCTCGAACCTGGACTCCATCCTAGAAGAAAGAGAAATAAGAGCAAAAACGTACCTTTTAATTTTCATCTGTTCCCGAATTCGCCGCACTTCAGAATTGGAAAAGACACGTCGGAAATAAAAGCATTGCATCGCTAGCAGGCGCGCCGCGCTATACTTACCGGTCTGCATCTCCACGGTTCAGCGCTGCAGCCATCATTTCATCACCGCATCCGTGGAACCTGGAAGGGACAAAGAGAACAAGGTGAGCCGGGTGCTAACAAAGACAATCAAAGCAACCATATTATACTCACCAGAGTTACCGCTCCCCTGGGCATCTTTCATCGGCGTTCCACCTCTTAAACACCGCACCTGTGGGAGGAAAAGAACACTTGTTAAAGACATTTACTTCGCTTTTACTGGACAACGCTGGGTAATACAGACTCTTACCCACGCGCAACCTGCAGCACTTCAGGTGAACTCTTCTCGGATTAAGCTGCAATACAAAGGTATATAAATGAGTGAATAACAGACAATTGAACTCTATAGACATTATACTTACGGCTCCTAGCCATTTACCACAGAGTCCAACAAGTCTGGAACTCGCCCAAGATCTTCAAACCAGTGAAGCAACTGGGATTCTACGCGCCCCTGCGCTCGGTGCAGGATGGAGAGCTCCTCATTACAAACAATAAGGTGAGACAACAAGAATGGGGAATATCGGGGTACTTATAGGGAACTGCACGGCTCGCTCCCTTCGCTCCCGTTCCCGTCACTTGGGGGCATGTTTTGGGGTTTATTCCCTACTGGACATTTCCTCCGAACCTTATGCTACAGTGCTGTGATGAATTGGGAGCACTAAAACCTTATTTTCCAAGTTACTTCCCTTCCGGATCCATTCCAGATTTTTGGCAGCCAGCATGCTACTTTAATCTAATGACTATGCTTCCCAGAATGCCTGGCTCACTGCTTTACCTCCTCCCTTGCAGGACAAGGTTGGGTGGAGGATAGGCAACACCTGTGGCTGCAGGTGCAGAAGGCGGCACACCTGAGGGGTGTGCTCGTTAAGCAGCTTTAAAAGCCTCAGTTTGCTTCAGTCCAGCGCTGGTCATTGTTGCAGTGTTCCTGTTGTGACTGGTCCCTTGTTCCTTGTTCCTTGCTTTTGTGCCTAGTTCCTAGTTCCTGTTTCTTGTTCCTCTGCCCTGGATTTCGGATTTATGTGCTTAATTGATTTCTGCTTTCTGGAGTTCCCTTTCTGTCTTCCTTTGTCTGCAGGCAGCCTTTCTCTGTGCCTTACCCTTTGATGCTGCCCAATTTGCCTGTGTTCTCTGTTTCATTGATGCTGTCCTTTGCTACTGAAAAACTTGATGCATTAGTCTTTCCCTTTATAGATTTAGCTTCCTGCCTTTTCCCCTTGGATGGGTGGGAAAGGTTTCCTTTTGTGATATCATTTTCCCTGCTCCTGATCCTTACTTTCTATTGGGATCCATTCCATGTTTTCCATTGCACTTCTGCATTTATTTCCCATTGATTATTAGGTGTGGGGTGCTGTTGTAACTAGTCCCTGTGTGAATGCCTTTTGTTTTCCTCACTATTCTATAATCGCTATTCCTACTTGCCCCTTGACTTGGGTCTTATGTATTTAGTTATCCTCCACCCATTGCTGTTATAGCCTTCTGGGTCCCTGTTTGATCAACTGGGTTCGTGGGTTTACTGACATTCAAGTGGTCTTTCCGGTCCTCGTGAGTACTGTTTCTAAGTTCCTTATTCAGTATCATCCAGAGTGTCAGCTCACAGATCCTGCCCTTGCTTGCCCTCTACGTGGGTTTAGCGCTGTCAGTATCTGTAATAGCATAGTGGGTAAGGAGTTTGCCGACTTTCCTTTCAGTCATAAGGAGGTTCTAAGTGCTTACCCCACATCCCTTTTCATATATTGGTATTATTGTTTCACTCTATTTGCACTCCTGGGTTTTAGTATACACTAGTCTTGGGTATTGTATGCACGTTGTTAGATTCAAAGTTGTTCACTGTGCGATTCCGTGCACATTTCCCTTGCCATATTCATTGCCTTTTTCCTTTCTTAACAGGAACAAATTAAACAAGTGTTTCCTTGCATCCACTGGGTGGCTAATTCCCCTCCTCCTGTTTTAGGAAACTACTTTTACGAATCAAGCAGACGAAGCTAGGAAGGCCGGTCCAGTCAGCCGTCTCTCCACTACGCATAACGCTGGTGGAGACCTTAGCAGTCCAGTTCCGATCGATGCCTCTGTGGGAATCAGGTGAGCGTTACAGAACGCGAAGACTGTCTACAAATCCCCATCCGGGCGTTATGGAGACCTCAGAAACTGACCAACTGGCCCAATTATTAGGGGAACTTAGAGCGGAAGTGCACTCCGCCCGTCAAGAGACTAATGCCCTCAGGAGACAACTGATTGTGTCAAAGGAGCACACTGGTGATCTTGCTAGGCAATTGCTGCAGAACCAAGCTGGGCAAACACCCCTACCTGGACTTGGGGGGAATCCAACCCCTTTTTCATCGAGCAATCCTGTGCAAGTGATTTTACCAGGAACTATCCCTTTAGCTCCACCTGAACGCTTTGCTGGGGACCCAAAAAGGTTTGCAGTGTTTATGAATCAATGCCACTTGCACTTTTTATGTAGACCTGGAGCCTTTCCGAATGACCAAGCCAAAGTAGCCTTTGTATTATCATATCTTAGTGGCAGCGCAGCAGATTGGTCCATTCCACTAGTCAACCAGGATGACCCCCTTCTCTGGGATTTTCAAGGTTTTCAAATGAGCATGGAAAAACTATTTGCCAGACATTCACAGGTGCAGGCCCTGGATAACGAACTCTTATCCTTATGACAGGGTAACCAGGATCTGTTAACCTATATCGCAACTTTCAATAGGTTGGTGGTGGAAACCGGATGACCTGAAGAAAAGCGAGTTACATTATTTCACCGTGGACTTCGGGGAGAACTCAAAGACGTCCTGGCTCAAGTTGTGAACCCACCTCAGGATTGCGCAGAGTATATAGACTTAGTGGTCCAGCTAGATCATCGACTCCAGAATAGAAAGGCTGACCGAGCCAAGTTTGAGAATCGGGTATTAGTTAAACCCAACGTTGTCTCCAAGGGGACTGATACATCTGAACCTATGCAGATCGGGGGGGTTAGAGGACCCTTAACGCAAAAGGAAAGAGAAAGGAGATGCCAGATGCAATTGTGTCTGTACTGCGGAACCTCAGGACATTTTCTATGGGATTGCCCTGCAAAACCACCCAAGAAGGTGGTAGGAGTTGCTGATAAAGGCCAAAGAGAACCCGATTCGGGAAACGACCACGCCCGACAAGCGTAGATGTCCACTTGCCGAGCTTGAAGAAGGACACTCAGACCTTGCACCTCATTATACCAATGGTCCTTGTTGATCCAAAGCAGCTATCATGTATGCACGCAGTAAGGCCATATATTGACAGTGGGGCCGTAGGAAATTACATGGACCACGATTTGGCTTCAAGGATGAATCTACCTCTTTGCAAGAAGACCACTTCGGATGTCATCACCACAGTCGATGGAACTGAAATAGCCTCAGGGCCCGTAACTCATTCCACTACAGAGATGAGACTGTTGGGTCAAGATGGGCATCGAGAAGCTATTGTGTTGGACTTAATCAAGGTCCCGCAGTTCCAAATCATTCTGGGAATGCCATGGTTAGAAACACATAACCCTTGTATTGACTGGCGAGAGAAGAAAGTGACCTTCCGGGATTGTGCACGTACCTGTTACCCGAAAGAACCTTTGAACAAAGGCCTGGCCACAGTTACTACCCCAGTCACGCAGTTACCTCAGGAATATCAAGACTTTCAAGATGTTTTTCAAAAAGAACAGGCAAACACATTACCGCCTCACAGACCATACGATTGTCAAATCGACCTCTTACCAGGTACACAACCTCCTTGCAGTAGGATCTACGCCCTTACTGAGCCCGAAAATCTTCACCTACGACAATATTTGGATCAATACATGGCTAATGGCTTCATTCGGCCATCCAAGTCTCCGGCATCCTCAGCTTTATTCTTCGTGCCTAAGAAGGAAGGTGACCTTAGAACGTGAATAGACTACCGCGCGTTAAATCAGATTACGGTAAAAAACCGATACCCCTTGCCTCTGATACCCGAGTTACTAGACCAAGTAAAGGACGCTTGCATCTATACCAAGTTAGATCTTCGAGGGGCATATCATCTGGTACGTGTAAAGAAGGGCGATGAATGGAAGACTGCCTTTCGCACCAAATACGGATTATTCGAATATCAGGTGATGCCCTTCGGGTTGTGCAATGCACCAGCAGCCTTCCAGTATTTTATGAACGATGTCCTTCGTGAACTCATTGATGTCTGTGTTGTTGTATACATAGACGATATTCTAGTGTACTCCTCCTCAGAATCAGACCATGTTAAGGACGTTCGTGCAGTCCTTGAGAAACTACGCCAGCATAAGTTAAATGCAAAAATTGAAAAATGTGTTTTTCATACTACAGAAGTCTAATTCCTTGGATTCATCCTGACTACGAAAGGGGTCCGAATGGACTCTCGAAAGGTGGACGCAATTCTCAAGTGGCCATCACCCAATTCAGTTAAAGGGGTGCAAAGCATGCTTGGATTTGCTAATTTCTACCACAGATTTATTCCGGACTTCTCACATATGGTACACCCCATCACAGCACTTTTGCGAAAGAACAAACACTTCTTGTGGACTGAAGAGGCTGAAAGAGCCTTCCAAGAATTGAAATTGAAATTCACGTCTGCGCCTGTCTTAAAGCATCCACGCCCGAACTTCCATATATAGTGGAAACCGATGCATCCAGTTTAGCCATGGGAGCTGTCCTATCCCAGAAGGATCCAGAAACCGGTCAACTTCATCCAGTAGCATTTTGGTCTCGAAAGTTCACGGCACCCGAGTTGAACTATGCGATCACCGATAAAGAATTGTTAGCCATCAAATCAGCCTTTAAGGCTTGGCAGCATTATCTTCTTGGTGCCAGGCATTCCATTACTGTAATCACAGATCACCGGAATCTGCAGTATTTAAAAACAGCCAAGGCCCAATCGTCGCGGCAACTTCGATGGGCATTATTCTTTGCCGAATTCGATTTCGTGATCACCTATCGACCAGGTTGTAAAAACGGCAAGGCAGATGCATTATCCCGAATAGGAATGGGAGAAACATATTCCAACCCGGAACCGGTGCCTATAATTTCAGAACAAAGAATCCTCGGCATAACTACGCTACAGACTTTAGAAGACATTAATTTCAAAATCCAACAACTTTTCGATCCAGCAGCCCTGCAGGACTGGGTAAAGAAAGGCCAAGACTATTCTGTCATCAATGATCTACCTTACTATCAAGGGCGTTTATTTCTACCTCACAAGGAACTACAAGAACTAGTCATCTCCAATTATCATGATGCTCTGATGGAAGGACACCCTGGTATTGCAAAAACCGAGGCTAAAATTAAAAGACAATTCTGGTGGCCCACCTGGTGAAAAGACATAAAGTCGTTCGTGCTGTCTTGTGGTATTTGCGCCCAAAACAAAAGTCAGAAGAAAAAAACAGCTGGCCTTTTACAACCATTGGATATTCCGCCTACATCATGGCACACTTTGTCCTTAGACTTTATTACCGATTTGCCTCCATGCAATGGATTCAACACCATTCTAGTTATCGTGGATCTTTTTTCCAAGATGGCCCACTTTATTCCTTTAAAAGGTTTACCTTCCGCTTCAATTTTGGCCAAGGAATTTCTCGAAAACATTGAGCGAATCCATGGATTTCCTTCCATATTGGTCTCTGACCGCTGTAGTCAATTCATTTCGCAATTTTGGAAGAAATGTTGTCAATTGGCGCAAATCGACGTAAGGTTATCAACAAGTCACCATCCCCAGACCGATGGTCAAACGAAGAGGACCAACTAGACTCTCGAACAATACCAACGTTGCATGCTACACCAAACCGAAAGCAACTGGAAAGATATTTTATGGATTGCTGAATACACATACAATAACTCAGTACATTCAGGAACCGGACAGAGCCCTTTTATACTATCTTTGGGCATCATCCTCGAACCTCAGAACTCGACTCGCCTCAGCACTTAGAAATGCCTGTAGTAACTCACCTGCACTCTACTATTACACAAGCCTTTAAAGAGGCATCAAAACATTTGAAACAAGCAAAAGAAAAATACAAGAAAAATGCTGACCAACATAGAAGTGACACTCCACCATACCAGATTGGGGATCAAGTTTGGCTGGCTACAAAACACATACCTCTGAAAGGAACTCGAACTTTTAATCCTCGATATTTGGGACCTTACACCATCAAGGCCATTATCAACCCGGTGGCCGTCAAATTGGAATTACCCTCTAACATGCGGATTCACCCTGTCTTTCATGTCTCACTTCTAAAACCAGTTCAAGCTGGGACTAGATTAGCCAAACCCCCCGACCCTGTCCTCATAGATGGGGAAACTGAATTCGAAGTTAAAAACATCCTGTACTCTAAGATGGTTAAATCAAAGCTTTTTTATTTAATCGACTGGAAGGGCTACGGACCACAAGAAAGGTCAGGGGAGCCTAGTGACCACGTTCATGCGCCTCGATTGGTGAAGAAATTCCATCGGAACTTCCCAAACAAACCAGGGCCAGGGGGAAGAACAACTTTAGGAGGGGCCTTCGGGGGGAGTGCTGTCATGATGCCTACCCCCGGGCATCCGGACCCAGTCCAGCAGCCCCGGGAGTAGGCATCCAGACATTTATTGAGACCCCAGCAGCCCCGGCTGGGGGCTATCTGGGTTCAGTCCTGGCGCCTTAGGCACCAGGCTCATAATAGACATCAGTCCTGGCGCCGCAGGCGCCAGGCTCATAGACATTACTTACCTCCTGCAGACCATGCTGCAAATGAATCAAAGCCCACGTGAGGCCAGGATGGGACTATTTTATTACAGGACCTCTTTTTTACTTGAGTGGGGTTGTGGGGAACTTCTTACCTGGGACTACTTTGCAGGCTATTTAAACCACGCCCGAACAGCAGCCCATGCTTCGCGTTATTCTGCACTTCAGCAGCGTGACGCTCACCGTGCCTGCAGCATCCAGTCCTCTGCCACGCCTGCCTCGAACCTGGACTCCATCCTAGAAGAAAGAGAAATAAGAACAAGAACTTGCCTTTTGACTTTCATCTGTTCCCGAATTCGCCGCACTTTAGAATTGGGAAAGACACGTCAGAAATAAAAGCATTGCATCGCTCGCAGGCACGCCGCGCCATACTTACCGGTCTGCATCTCCACGGTTCAGCGCTGCAGCCATCATTTCATCACCGCATCCGTGGAACCTGGAAGGGACAAAGAGAACAAGGTGAGCCGGGTGCTAACAAAGACAATCAAAGCAACCATATTATACTCACCAGAGTTACCGCTCCCCTGGGCATCTTTCATCGGCGTTCCACCTCTTAAACGCCACACCTGTGGGAGGAAAAGAACACTTGTTAAAGACATTTACTTCGCTTATACCGGACAACGCTGGGTAATATAGACTCTTACCCATGCGCAACCTACAGCACTTCAGGTGAACTCTTCTCAGATTAAGCTGCAATACAAAGGGATATAAACGAGTGAATAACAGACAATTGAACTCTATAGACATTATACTTACGGCTCCTAGCCATTTACCACAGAGTCCAACACGTCTGGAACTCGTCCAAGATCTTCAAACCAGTGAAGCAACTGGGATTCTACGCGCCCCTGCGCTCGGTGCAGGATGGAGAGCTCATCATTACAAACAATAAGGTGAGACAACAAGAGGGGAATATTGGGGTGCTTAGAGGGAACAAATTAAACAAGTGTTTCCTTGCATCCACTGGGTGGCTAATTCCCCTCCTCCTGCTTTTAGGAAACTACTTTTACGAATCAAGCAGACGAAGCTAGGAAGGGCGGTCCAGTCAGCCGTCTCTGCACTACGAATAACGCTGGTGGAGACCTTAGCAGTCCAGTTCCGATCGACGCCCCCGTGGGAATCAGGTGAACGTTACACAATCTCGAGTTTCAGGACACTCTCTTTTATGGTATCCGTGTGCCCTCACCCATAACCCATCACTCATAAATTCCCCGGCTTCCTTTTCCCAATCCTGTCTTAGCTGAGTCACCTCCTTTCCCACTCTCGACATCAGCAGTTCATAGATTTGGGAGACCTCATGACCTCCCTCTGATACATCATAAAATGTTTCTAGGGCTGTATACGGCTGGCTCTCCTGCTCTATTTCTGGCCAAGTGCCTTTTATTTTCCACATCAGCCTGTTATAAGTGATATACTGTCCTTAGTGTAGTCCCGTGTTCTCTACTATTGTGTCAAACTCCAACGGCTTCCCATCCTGCCACACATCTCCCAGCGTTGCTATACCAACTATTTCCCAGTGTTTCCTGACTATCTTCCTTAGTTGCTTATTCACTCCATTCAGTGCCACTAACGGTATCTGTGGGGAACACGGGTACGGGTTCCCCATGGCTTTGCAAGCCCTTCGCCATATCTTCTATCTCTGGTCTAACATCTTTGTTCCACCGCCCTGCTTTGACTTTGGTGACCATATCCATTCATTCAAGAAAAAAGGGGCACATTCAGTCCTCAACAACCTGGACTCCAATGTGGAGTCTTCCGATAGCCACCTTGCCACATATTGTAGTTGGCTGGCTAGACAGTACATTTCAAAATTGGGCAATCTAATGCCTCCTTGTTTGTACGTATTTTGCAATTTCCATAGCGCTATCCTATTCCTAGTGTTGTGCCATATGGACCCCCTACATATGCTCTGGATTTTAACAAAGAATCTCCTAGGTATCATGTGTGGTACATTCCCAAAGTAGTGTAACTGCCTGGGTAACACCACCATCTTTAACAGTGCCACTCCTCCCATCATGGTCAGAGGGAGCTTGGCCCAGAACCTCATGCTGTTCTCAATGTTAGTTACCGCCTTCTCTGTGTTTTGTTTATGTTCTACTTCCACGCTGTGATATACATCCACCCCCAGGTATCTGAAGGTACTCGTCACCCACTGTATTTGTAATACCGGCAGTTCCTCTCGTGGTATCCCTTTACATATACCCTGGTGGGATTTCTGGGGGTTCACTGTGATGCCAGACAGCACTGAGTATCGTCCCATTACTTCCAAAATATATTGTAGGTTCTCTTCAGGGTATCTCAAGTACAACAGCATGTCATCAGCGTACATTGATATTAAATTTTGCCCTCTCGTCGTACTTATCCCCACCTCCCCATATTGTTGCCTCAGATATATCGCTAGGGGTTCTAGTGCCAAAATGAACAGCATCAGGGACCACGGACATCCCTGTCTAGTACCCCTTCTGAGTTGCCCTCACTCGAGCTAGTGGTTTACTGTACAGCAGCTGGACCCATCTCAAGTACGTGGGTCCAAACCCGTATTCTTTCAAGGCCGCTATCAACAAAGGCCATTTGACAAAGTCGAAGACCTTTACTGCATCTAATGAAATTATTGCAACTTCCTGAGGTCTTTTTCGGTCTGTTCTATGACGTGATGGAGCCTTCTGAGGTTGTCGGATATATTCCTACAAGGGACATACCGTGTCTGGTCAGGATGTATGAGTTTATTGATGACCGGATTCAGTCTATTTGCCAGCACTGCCCTAAGTATTTTGCTACCTTGGTTAAGCATGGACAGTGGTCTACATGACCCACAGTCCAAGCCCGATTTGTTAGGTTTGAAGTGTGGGATGATAATTGCCTCCCTCAGGGACTCTGGCAGCGCTCCTCTTTCTAGTACCTTGTTTAGCATTGCTACTAGGGGGGGTGCAGCACTGCCTTGTACGTTTTGTAGAACTCACTAGGGAGCACATCTGCCCCTGGAGCCTTACTAGTGGGCAGGAGCTTGATCACTGCTTCCAACTCCTATAGCGTGATCGGGACCTCTAAGTCCTCCCTCTCTGCTATTCCTAGTTTGGGAAGGCCAATGTCCTTCAATGTTTCCATCGCATCAATTTCTCCTCCCTCATCAACATTCTTGTACAGTCGCTGGTAGAACTCCAAAAAATCCTTATTCACCCCTTCCTGGGTATCTAGCACCTGTCCATCTATCCCTTGTATAGCTCTGATCGTTTATCTGGGTGTCTCATTTTTATACAACCAGGCCAACAACCTACCTATTTGTTGTATGGTTACAGACTCCTCTGGGGAATGCTCTTCCTTGCGCATCATTGCCTCTAATTTCTTTTCTGCTACTTGTAGCTCCTGCGTTATTCCACCTTGTAGGCCTTTAGATTTGGATATTGCTGCCACCCCCACCACCACCTTAAATGCCTCCCATAATGTGCCAGCTGATTCTACGCTCCCGGTGTTGGTTTTAAAGTATTCCACTATTTCTTCTGTCAGGTCCTCTCTAAACCCTGTGGGCCTCATTACACGGTAGCCGGTAAACCATGTGCTATTAGCACCATGGTTGCTGTCGGTACCATACCGGTACCACCATGGAGGAAAGGGGAATTACCACCCCATTTCAAGGTTGGCGGGGCGGTAATTCCCCCTTTCTCCATGGCCCTTCCCCATTCCCATTTTTGCCCCATAGGGCATAATGGGAACGGGGAAGGAGCTAATTACGGTACTGCAAATTGCGGTACCGTAATTAGCACCAAGGTCTCTTTGTGGGTCCCAACTTTAACGGCTGGTCTACACCAGCCGTTAAGGTCGGGTCCCGCAAAGGGACCTCATAGTAAGGCGGTAAGGGTTAACGGTCACCGGTACCCTTACCGGCAACCATTAACCCTTACCGCCTTCCGTGTAATGAGGCCCTGTGTCTTTCAAAGCTTCGGCTCTAAGCCTCCATGTCGGAATCCATGCCCTGGGAGGCGAGAACTGCCAAGTCACAATCAATAGCGAGTGGTCCAAGAGGACTCTCGCTTTATATTCTGACTGCACCAGTTCCCCCGTCAGTTCTGGTGCCACAAATTTGTAATCTAGCCACGTGTGCAGGTTCTGTGGGGCAGAATAGTGAGAATATTGCCTATCTTGTGGGTGGTGCATCCTCCATACGTCAACCAGCTGGAAATCGCTTAATAAGGCTTTCAGGGCTTTAGCTGCTGGGGAGGGCCTCTCCATTTTCTTATCTGACCTGTCTACCTTGGGATCCAGCATGCAATTAAAGTCCCCTTCTCATATAACTGCCCCCCCTCAATATATGGGCTGACCTTGCAGTATAGGGTTCTAAAGTAGCTGGTAGCATCCTGGTTCGGGGCATACTTATTGCCAATGCTCAGCTATTTGTTTTCTATTAGTCCTTTTATCAGCACCATCCTCCCATCTGGTTCTTTGGTGGATTGTAACAGCTTAAAGGGGACATGCGGTGCTATCCATGTAATTACCGTCTGGCATACCCCAAATATGTTGCTCCTATGGTGGTCCCTCTCCATTTCCTCCCCACCACTTCCTGTCTTTCTTTTGTCAGGTCAGTTTCCTGTAGTAAGGCAATATCAATTCTCTGTCTCTTCAAATACATCATGACCTTATTCCTCTTCAAATAACTATTGAGCCCCTTGACGTTCCAGGTCACTATCTTGAGGTCTCCCATCTCATCCATACCCTGTTGCGCTCCTGTCCTCCTTTGTCTTCTGCTCCATGCACAGTGATTTAAGTGTGTATGCTCGCCCACCCTTTTTCTTAACACCCCTTCAAACTCCCCAACTCCCTTCCCTCCCCCACCTTACCCAACCCCAACTGTTGCCCTCCCCCCTCCAACTTCCCCAAACTGTTGCCCAGCTCCATCCCTGGATTTCAGGCTACCCCGCATATAGCCCTTTTCTCTGTATAACCGATACTCGGTAATCAGCAGGGGGATACCGCCCTAACAGTATCCCAACTAAACTACCTCCGGGGGATGGTAGCGTGTCTCCTGGTGCTGCGCCACCTGCTATGCGCTATCCGCATGTTAGCGTTTAGGACCATACAAACTATCATATCCATCTCCTAGGCAATCTACTATAATCCAGTCCCAGTGTCACTATATGTGCCGTACTTATCTCTCATATTGTCTCCTTGTGTAACCTTGCGGCACTGACAGGGTGCCAATTCACTTTTCTTTTCCACTCTCCATCTGATCTTCCGCTCCCGTCAGACAGTTCCTCGAGTCCAGCCATGAAGTCACATCCTCTGATGATTCGAAGAATAGCGCTTTATTCTTATGGAACACCTTCATTTTTGCTGGATACAGCAGCATATATATGTAGCCTGCTTCACATATCCTCCTCTTCACTGCAACATAATTCAAGCGTTGCCTCTGCACCAAGAGAGTATAATCCAGGTACGCAGTGATGGTCGCCAATACTCTGCTTATCATCCCTCCTTTGCGGAAATGCTCCAGGACCTTTTCTCTGTCTTTGTAGTTCAAGATCTTGGCAATGATAGGCTGAGGTGGGGTCCCCGGTGGCGGCCTCCTGAACAGGGCCCTGTGCGCTCTTTCCACTACGAACCCTTGGCTTAGTGCTCCGGCCGATATCTCTTGCAGCAGCATGTTCTAGACATAGTTTGTCGGGTCTGATCCTTCTTCGCCTTCCGGAAGCCCCACAATGCGCACGTTATTTCTGCGAGTGCGCCCTTCCGCTTCTTCAGCTCTATTCTCGAGATTGCGCATCTGTTGTTGCAACATGTGGACCTCCTTTGAGTTAGTCATGCATGTGCTTGTATTGGCTTTCACTTTTCTAGGATTCCTGTGTGCTTGGCCAATGCTCGTACATCTTGTTGCAGCAGATTCACATCCACACTCACTGCATCAATCTTAAACTCCAGCGAGGTCCTCAATTACGAGGTAGCAGTGCCCATCTTGCTTTTCCATGATACTTTTAGTTCGGCTATGGCGTCTAGTATCTGTTGGTCGTTGCGCGCCATAGTCTCGCTTTCTTGCGTGCTTTGACCTTTTCTGCTGGCCCCTCCGTCACCTGCGGTAATTTGGCAAACTCCTCTATGGTAGGTTGTTTCCCTTTAGTTTTGGGCAGCCTGGACGCCATCTTCACTTGTGTAAAGGCCCACGAGTCAGATTCTTCCCTGCAGTCGGGCTCTCCCTGCTATTGAGGGCCCAGGTCCATCCTCAGGCAGAGGCATGCGGCGTGCTGCTGGCTCGTGCAGGTCACAGATGCCCGTACTTTCAGTACTGAGGTCCTAGCAGTGGGCGGTTACTCCTCACTGCGGCGCCCCATAGCAGTCAAGGTAGGAGCGGGAGGGGTAGTTAATGGATGTTCAGCTATCCGATTCCACACATTAACCGGTACATGGGTTTAATTCCGGCACAGTCATGGGAGGCCACGAGTACGTCCCACTTTCGTATTCTTGGACTCCGGTTGTATCTCCCGCCTCGGATGTTGTTGAGATCTGTGCCGGCGACCTCCGCGCATCCGTCTTCACCCAGGCACTCCGGCAAGGAGAAGGCTGCCCCAACGGGGGAAGGGCAGCTAGCCATGAACCGCGGTGGATCCACATTCACGGGTGCAGAGTTCGGTGCCCCGGCAGGCCACTATAGTAAGGGTCGGGCGCCCGGCAGGTCTCCCCGAAATCTCTGGCAAGACAAAGGGCAGCTGATCTGTATTTTTTGACACGCGGGCTCCATAATCAATCACAAGGTCTCCTGGCCCCTCTTCTAATGTGCGCTCCGTTTTCCTCGGAGGCTGCCTCTTCTTCGCCTGCATCAGGCCTCTACTGAACTTCCAGTTAAGCAGATCGTAAATCGCTGCTCCCTCTGTTATTGTACAATGCTGCTTTTATCTCTGGCTCGCTTGCAGCGCAGTCCCAGGCGATAGTTCCTTCGCATCTGCAATTTTCTTTGTTCAGTCCCTTTGTTTGTTCAGGTCCGCCATTTTACTTTTCTTATCTGTGAGCGTCCGCACCTTGAAAGGCTTTGTTTTGTGTAAACCTCCGTTCCAATACATACGCTTCGTTCAATTGGTTTGCAGCACACCTTCATACGTCTATGCATTCAATTTCGGAGATCACAGGCGATATTTGGCATGTTTTTTATGCGGATCAATTCAGGATCTGTAGGAGCTTCCCGGGAAACACGTCCTACTCCATGGCTCGGTAGCCACGCCCCCAATGTCAATAAAAACTTAATTTGGAGAAAAGAAAATGAAGTTTCAATGCTCCTTAATGGTTGGCAGTATCATGGTATTGACAAGTATTGTACTCATTGAGATTTCAATGAAAAGATATTTGAAAAAAAAAGACAAGACTCTGTGACCTCTACAGGTAGGCAAGGCACTCTTCTTTCCTATACGCCAAGAAAAGGGCAGCATCTTTGCCTCTTCTGTCTGTCTTTCTGCCACCAGTATAATTCGCCTCTGCTTCCAGACTGACTTTCTCTCAACTTCAAGAGTCTCAGCATTACAGATTATTAGTGCAATCTTCTTACAATCACCCAGTTCCATTCCCTAGCTTCATTCACACCTTCTTGGTTCCAGTAGGTACCTTGAAGTTCTATTGTATGAGGAACCCGAGGGAGACCTCACTACTTTCTCCCCATCATCCTCTGGTCAGGTGGCCAGGGAGGGGCCATCACTCTTGGATGCCAACCCTGGGGCGGGGATGCGAGGGAGGATCATCTGGGTAGGGGAGACTTGGGGAATGGTAGAGAGATGTCCTTTGGTGAGATGGAGTATACCCATTTCCATTCCATGATGAACCCTCATTCCGAGCTGCATTTATGGGATATTGCTACCCTTTTGCCTCTACTCAGTATAACACCCGAAGACATCATCAAGACAGGAACACAAGGAGGAGGTTGAAAAAGAGGAGGTCTGCAGGCGAGACATGGTATCCCCCTTTTCTGGTGAGAACCGACCTTACCCTCCCCCTGCCTTTATAGGCTGTTGCCAATCACTTCCCCTCTTTCCCCCTCATTTATATCACCATTGTACTGGGACGAGGAAGAGGCCACTAGGAGTAGTGCACACTAGCTTGTCATTTCAACACTCTGGTACTGAGACAAGGAGGAGGCATGAGGACTGTTGTGAGGGTCAGACATGTCCCAATAACTATGGTCGGCAATTGGAATTAAGAACTCACCTGTAACCTGTTAAATGGTTGCAGGTGTGTAAAAGGAGAGAGAAGCAGCAGAGAAGAGAACCAGCTGGGCAGCAGAGCGCAGCAATCCGAGGTGGAGCAGGCAGACTATGGGCTGGTGAAAAGGATGCCGACTGCAGAGAAGTTAGGAAGCCACCGAGGTCCAAGCAGGCCGTGAGTGGGTCTAGAGCTCTGCAGAGCCCATTGCTATGTGGTCCCCGTTGGGAGTGGGGAACACAGAGGCTTCCCAGATGCCGCTGATCGCTGCGGGAAGGTCTGCAGTGCGCGAGCGTTGCTCGCCGGAGCTCCTCAGGAGTCCGAGAGGAGCCAGCAAGAACCAGAGAGCGAAACCAGAGCACCCGGAGGAACGGCTGGACATCAGTGAGTAACAGGGAAACATCACTCAGACCGGGGCGCTCCAGGGGCATGGTGTGTGTAATGGCAGTTGCGGATCAAGTTTTTTTTAACAACTTTATTTAACATTGCACACAGATTAAGCAGATATATTCGCGTCATTCAATTTCAGTGAGCATATAACATATACAGGTTAGTTTTGCGTTGCATTTGAGTCATCAAGGGCAGATAAATCCGCCAGATATTGCCTGTACCGTGCCCATATATTTATGGGTTTAGAGGGGACCATCACTGAATCTATGTACAGTTCTTCGGTGTCACTAGCCCACAACATGTCTCTGTTCCAGTCCTCTATTGTTGGCGGTCGAGCGTTCTTCCACCTCATCAATATGAACCTTTTTACTATCAGTATACTTAAATTGAGCAGTTTTCGCCATGTTGGGTTCATTTTCCCAATCGCACCTAGCATACACAACTGCGGTGTCCATTCGACCGGTTGGTCTGCCATCTTATCTAGAGCTCCACAGACCTCAGCCCAATATTGTCTCAGTTCTACACAGTCCCACAACATACGGTATATATTGGCATTTTCAGAATTACATCTTGGGCAGTGGCCAGAGAGAGCAGGGTATAGTCGCTTGAGTTTCACCGGCGTGTAGTGGGTTCTATGGATAATTTTATAGTGGATCAGCTTGAATCTAGAGTTGCATGATATCAACTTGGTCAGTGCACAAATCTGGGACCAATCTTGGTCTTCTATCGGTTGGTCCAGATCCCGCTCCCACCCGGTCTTTGCCATGTGAGGTACCATCGGGCGTGTTTGCATTATGGCTTTGTAGAGAGCGGAGGCCGTGACTTTCTGAGTCCCCCCTGTGAATATGTAGCCTAGTCCCATGTTTATTTCGGGTTCATTCGGGAATGATGGGTAAATCCGTTGTGTAATTGCTACAACCCTATCGAACTGCTGTTTGTGCGCATGTGTATTTCCCACCGTGTCTTTAATCTCTTCCCACTTCAGAAAGCATTTATCCGGGAACAACTGTCCCCATTGTGTAATGCCTCTGACACTCCAGTGCAACGCCACTGCACTGTCTATGGAGAAGGGTGTGTGGGGGTCGCCCCATATTGGCATGCTCGGGTGATATAACTTACTTGCTCCAAATATATCAGCGATTTTGGCCCATGCAGTGATTGTGACATTGGATGGGTGTATAGTGTTGTATTGTTTAGGTGTGGGCCTAGTGATTCTCTGTAGAGCCAGTGTCGCCTCCTGCTCTCTCGCAGTGGGGGGCAGGGGGGTCAGGATTGAGGAAGCATGTAGCCCAGCCGGCAGCATATTGCGCCTGCGCTGCCAGGTAATACAATTCCATGTCGGGGTCCATTACGTCGCCTGTAGGATATGTGTCCGTTAGTACCCTCCAGCTCAGTCTCGAATGGCCTCCCAATACGAACGCTATGCATGTACTGTTGATTCTGGAGAACAGAGTGTGACCCGGCCACACTGGCACTGTGCTGAAAATATAGAAAAGCTTAGGCAAAATTATCATTTTAATTAATGCTATCCTCTCCATCATTGATATGGGCAGGGCTTTCCAGCGCTTCATCTTGGTGCAAAGTGCGTCTGCCAATGAACTGTAGTTCAATGTTCGGGACAGCTGAGCGGACCTGGCAACAGCAGCGCTTAGGTAAACAATGTGTACTGGGCTCCATATGAGACCGTGTAGGTTTTGGGGCTGCGTGGTGGCGTCTGTGAGCGGGAATATCTCAGACTTATTGGGGTTCAGACGTAGACCTGAATATTCGCCGAACTTTTTCACTTCCGCCAGCACCTTGCCCAATGTGCGGTCCGGGTTCTTCAGATATAACAGAATATCATCCGCCTATAGCGTTATAATATGCGGTTTACCCTCAAGCCATATCCCGAATGTACTATAACGGGATCTGAGAATGTCCGCGAGGGGTTCTATAACTAGGGTGAAGAGTAGCGGGGAGAGTGGGCAGCCCTGTCTGGTACCACTCAGTAGTTCTAGTATGTCTGTGAAGGACCCATTAATTCTAATCTTAGCATGTGGCCGTGTGTATAGAATTTGGATCCACTTTATGAAGTTTGGGCCAAATCCATAGTTCGTAGCACCCCGAATAGGAAAGGCCATGAGACAGTGTCGAATGCTTTCCGCATGTCTAGGGAGACTGCTATTCCTTGGGTCTCTGGGGGTATTGTGGCAATGATTTGGTGACATCGCCTTATATTTGTTGCCGTAGACCTGCCCAATATAAACCCAGCCTGGTCTTCATGTACCATATATGGCATCAGTGGTGTGAGACTGGTTGCTATTATCTTGGCCAGGATCTTGGCATCCGTGTTTATTAAGGATAGAGGCCGGTATGACCCACATTCCCCAGGAGGCTTTCCTGATTTCAGCAGGAGTGTAATTATAAGCTTCCCTGGTGGTTTCGGGGAGTTCACCTGTGTTTAGTGCTTCCATCCATACAGCGTGAAGCCTGGGAGCCAGTTCACTACTGAACTCCTTATAGAACTCATCACCCAGCCCGTCCGCGCCCAGCGCTTTCCCATTAGGCAGTGCTTTTATTGCTTCAAGTATTTCGGGCTCGGTGATGGGTACCTCCAATGATTCCCTAGTGACATCTGTTAAAAGGGTTGTAGGTATCTGGGCGAGATAGTTCTCTATCTCAGCATCTGTGACGGCGCATTGCGGGGAGTATAGGTCTTTATAGAAAGCATGAAGGTTCCCTTCAGCATGTCCTGATCTGTGGACATCGTGCCATCAGGCATCTGTATGCAGGGTATAGTTGTGGGGCCGTTCTCTCCACGTAACGCTCTTGCTAATAACTTCCCCGGGCGTTCCTCTTCCCCATATCTACGAGCTGCAGTGGGTCGATCTAAGTATCTGACCTCTTGAACCGCTGTCTCGTTGTATTCGTCTAGTTTGGCCTTTAATTCAGAGCTGAGCAGGGGTGACGGGGAGGATGCGTACTGGGATTGCAGGGACGTTATTTGAGTTTCTAGTCCAGTTAACCTATTTCTAATGTCTTTGAGGATTCCGCCCTCTATGGATATTGAGTGACCTCTGACGCAGACTTTAAATGCCTGCTATAGTATAGACTGGGTAGAGACCGAGTGTTCATTGTTATCGAAGTATTCCTGTATATATTGTTTCATCGAGTTAGTATAAAACAGGTTTTTCAAGGCCGCAGGTTTAAATCTCCAAGGCGGCCTGCTGTTGATCTGAACAGGGATTTCTAGTGTCAGTTGTATCGGCGAGTGGTCTGAGTATGTTCTTGGATGTATATGGGAGTCAGTGACCCATGCCATGCTGTCTCCGTCTATTAGCCATAAATCTATTCTGGAGTGCATGTCATGGACTGTGGAGTAGTAGGTGTATTCCCTCCTGGTAGGATTCAACGTTCTCCAGGCGTCTTTCAGTTGTAGATCTGCCATATGTAGGTGTATTGCCTGTGCTGCTTTGGTCAGTGTTCTAGTTTGTGTAGATGTGCGATCAAGATGTATATCTAGAATTGTATTGAAGACCCCACCACATATCACCCAGGCTGTTGGGTATCTTGCTAATTTTTCGAACACTGAGGCATAGAAATCTGGTTGGTCAATATTCGGACCATATAAGTTAAGAAAGCCAAATTCTTTATCATAGAGATTGCCATGAAGCAAAACATATCTCCCCTCTGGGTCACACTCAACATTAATACATTCAAAGGACAACGTTTTGTGTATCAGAATTGCAACCCCTCTCGCCCGGGTGGAGTATGTCGTGAAATACTGATGTGAGCCCCTGCTGGGCATCAATTATTCACCTTGTCGAGGTCTGGAATGTGTTTCCTATAAGAAGATTATCTTGGCAGCTTGCCTATTGAGGTAGGCCAGAATCTTCCTTTTCTTGATCCTGGATCCCAGACCCCTTACATTCCAGCTGAGCACATTAATATTGTCTTTGCCTAATTTAGTCATTTTCAATGGGGCGATCGCTGCCATGTAGACCCTGATAATCTGCCGTTGTGTGCTGAAGTGTCTTCGTGCCTGATATCTGTGTGCTTTATGCTTTACCAACCATCCTATGATAACAAAACCCCAAAACTCCCATGTTAAACCCTCCCCCCTCCCTCACAGTTCCCCTAACTTTAACTGCGCCGTTAGATATCCGTCCCTCCCCTCCCAACAACATCTCGAGCACCTGCTACGGGGGGGCTGCGGCGTCCCCAGTGCCCAAGCCAGCTTTACTTATAAGTATCGTGTCCGGTTCACGCATGTTGCTCTCGCACATCCTAAAAACGTTTGGGACGATGTTTCCATTGCAGATTGAAACATGTACATTCTTCTTTAACATCCCTGATGTGGGCCTCCAGGGGGGAAGCCTCTGACGTTGCTGTTCCTTCTTACTTCGAGAATGTGGTGGCAATGTTTAGGCCTCAGACTTGTTTGGATCGCCCACACTTTAGGTCTGTCCATTGTTTGGGGGAATATGCGTTCCTATGAAGTTCGCCGCTTCTTCGGGAAATGTGAAGAAATATGGCTTGTTTTGGTGTTGGATTTTGAGCCTGGTGGAGTAGAGCATTGCATATTGCACTTGCCGTTCGCGTAGCATTTTTTGACTCCTGTGAATAGTTTCCTTTCCTGTTGGACCGCCAGGGTGAAATCTGGAAAGATGCGAATAAAATTTGCCTCCCATTTTAGCTCCTGCTTTTCTCTGGCGGTTTTTAGGATCAAGTCTCTATCCCTGTAGTTTATCATGCGTGCTATGATGGGCCTGGGATATGCCCCGGGTTTTGGCTTTGGGGCCAGTGATCTGTGTGCCTTCTCAACTATGAACATCGGCGACCATCCGGGATCACCCAATAGTGTACGTAAGAGGTCCTCTACCGCCTTCTCCACTGAACCTTTTATGGCCCCTTCCAGAACACCAATAATGCGGATGTTGTTTCTCCGGGATCTTGCCTCCAAATCTTCACATTTGGACTTCACTGTGCCAAGTTCGATAGCCATTGTGGATACCGTGCTCTTCAGGGCCTCTAACGCGTCCTCAGTGCCAGATATCCTGGATTCCACCTCAGTCATGCGAGTTGTTGTCTTGTCGAGTTGTGTTTTTATATTGGCGACACTCGCCGTGATACCATCCAGCTTGTCTGTGAGTGTCGCGAAGCCCAGCTGCATCGCCTGAAAAACGGCCTGGGGGTCCATCATGGTAGCCGGGGGGATCTGCTTCTCATGTACCGGTATTTGCCCGTCCCTCTCGGGCTTCGTTTACCTCTGCATCGCGGTCGTGTATTTATCGATGGTTCCTCTGCCTTTCTTTGAGCCAAAGTTCTTGGGCATCGTCTCCGGTCTGGGAGATGTAGCTTATCCTAGCGCTCAGGGGGAGGGCTATGATAGTTCTACCACATTTTACTAAGCGTTATATCGTCTCGTCGTCCCAGGTGCCCCGGACGCTGTGGCAGTGGAATCAGTGCCCAGCCGTTGCTTTAATAGTAGCCTCTGATGTTTCTTACAGATCCGTCATATATGGCAGAATGGAGCGCCAGTCACGGCGCCCGGGCGTCAACAGTTCCAGGGGTTGAAGTTTAAATGTGGGTTACGTAGGTGGTACAGAGAGGCCCTCCCGTGGTCCCGCCGATAGTGGAGCACAAGGAGCACACAGCTCTCACTAAGCTGATTTTTTAACCGCCTGTCTCGCAGCTCCCGAGCTCGCAGGGGGCAGCGGTGTAGCTTGCTGGGTGCGCGGAGGGCGAGGATTTGCACGCTGGGAGCAGGAAAGGCCTACCTCTGCAGCCGCGGTCCGATCCAGGAGCAGGCCGCCGCTCACCCGAGTCTCTGAAGTGATGAAGGCGGAGGGGGCCAGTAGGTGCTCCACGATACTCGGGGCAACCGCGACTCTCCCCTGCTGGATGGATGACAGGAGCGGTCCGTTGCTGCCGCACCCGCTGCCTCGGTGCGGGGCTCCTCTACCCTCTTGCCGGCCGCCGAGTCTCGGGCTGTCTCGCCGACCATCCGAGTTCTTATCTCTGGAATCTCTGCACCGATCAGCCCGAAATTTCGTGTGGGCAATCTGATGATATTGTTACCCGTTCTCTGCAAAAATCGTGGAAACCGGAGCCAGCAAATGATCTTTTCTGGCTTTGCGGCCCCGGGTCCAGCCGGAGCTCACACGAGAGCAGCCATTTTCTCGCGTGCGCAACAGCGCCCCCAGGCAGTTGCGGATCAAGTTAAAGTATATGGGAAAAGGGTCTGGAGACCCAACATGAACTATTGAAATCCAAACAAGTTGCCAAGCATGTAATGAGGTTTTGAATGCTGACAAATGGGTCTGGCAACCCAATAGGAACTACTGAATACTGAACAAGTTGCTAGGCACATAATGAGTTGTGAATGCTAATTTAGGGAAAAGATATGGAACAGATATGAGAGTATCACACAAATGAAGCAGAAAGTGATGTGCATTAGCGAATGTGCTGAATTTGAGTAGACAGCATTTACGAACAAAGGGAGGCGAGTCAAAGGCAGGACACTGTTGGATGGTGTGAGGGCAGGGTAGTGATCAGGAGAGGTGCCGTGTGGGATAGTGTGTAGGAGTCACGTCTTGGTAAATGTGTGAAGCAGTTGGAGTGAACCAGAAGCACATGTTGACTTGTGGCACAGATGCAGAAAGGAGACCTGTGTTGTCGGGGAAGTGTGACAAACCCGAAGGTGTCTCACCCACTAGTCCAGCAGGATCTGTCATCCAGGTGGCCAGAACATGGCCATCGCTGTTAGATCCAGTTCCTCGGGGTGGACCAGTGTGGAAGGATCACCTGGATGAGGGGTCTTTGGGGAGTGAAAATGGGACACTGAAGGGTGAGGGGTGGTATGCCCTTTCCTGTAACACCTTTTCCCCATCCTACCAGGTAGGATACCTAGAAGCTCAATCCCCTCCCCCTTTTCTGACACAAACACTTTCTCACAGACAGTTCAGTCCCAACTCCAGTTACTAATCATTACACACACCTGACTCCCATCTGTGAGAAACCTGAAGGTGTCTCACCCGCTAGTCCCTGGAGATCTGTCATCCAGGTGGCCAGGACACGGCCATCGTTATTGGATCCAGAACCTGGTGGGTGGACTAGTGGGGGAGGATCACTTGGATGGGGGGTCTTCAGGGAGTGGAAGTGGGACACCGACGGGCGAGACATGGTACCCCCTTCCTTATAACACCTTTTCCCCATCCTATCCCGTTGGATATTTAGAAGCTCTACCCCACTCTTTTCCAACACAAACACTTTTGCACATCGTGAAATACAACAGAATAACACCAGAACCGTTTACTTGACATGTCCCAACACAAGGGTCAGGCAGAGTCAGGCAATGGACAATAACCACACACACCTGACCACCCTTTCCCTTCCCCACAGGGATAAAAGGCGGTCCACAATAGCACACTTTGAGCAAGGCAAAACACACAAGGAGGCAGCTATTCCAGGACGGCAGTTAGAACGAAGAAGAAAGGCGGCAAGACCTGAAAGGAGGACAAAGAGGGAAGTGCCCTTGCCCTTTTCAACCCAGACCAGCGAAGCCTCCGTGAAAGGAATCATAAGACCGGGAACTACAGCTGATGTGTGGTGTAACAGATGTCAATGGTGCATGGGCCCCTCCCACACCGATAACCAAGGCAGGGAGAAGCGCTTGCTACTGTGGTACCGTCCTTGACTCCGGAGACAAGAAACGACAAGGAGTTCAGCACAGCCAGTGAGTTGGAGAGAGAACCAATAGTAAACCGGGCTGTGTTGAGCGAAGGTTGCAAATGGCAACATGATATGAGTTGAAAGAACTTGTATGTTAATGAACTTTTAAGAAAGACCAGGGAATATCCCGCTGCAGAGTGATCTGGCGCCATGTGGGCGCTCATTCAAAAGACTCTGGCTGTTTTCCCCTTTTGTTGAAACTACAGATACCAGGAGGCCCTAGGAAATCCCGATGCAAGGGGTCAAAGGGGTCATACAAGGGTCGAGTAAAACCCCCTGTACAATTGAAAGTCTATGACATGTAGTCAAGAGAAAACTAGGTGAAGGGAGCCCCGCTTTCTGATGAACTGTGAAATTGTGAACAAAGGCAAGGATGAACCCGACAGAAGGATGCTAAGAGAAAGCCTGACTGGAGCTTAAGAAAAGGCCTAACTGTGTGCTGGAAAAAGCTAAGGGAAGTAAAATCCCACAAGGTGTTACAACTGAGGGAACTGTGTTAATACTGGCAAATGTGAACCCGGCCGAGGGCTGCGCACGAATGAGAGCAAAATGTAACACTTTGTAAACATTGTGTCGACAAGTGTGAACCCGGCTGAGGGATGTCCACAATGAACAGTTAAACATCTTTTTATTAATGGTCTCAGCAGTTACAGTGGCATCCAATCAACACATCATGTGGTCTTACATTCAACACTTACATCATCGAGTGTTTAACAATTTACAGTTTACATGTCTGTTTCATCGCCCGAGAGCAGGTCACACAAATATGCCCTGAAGTGGCCCCAGATGTCCTTTGGTCGACTCGTGCTAGTTGAGTCAGCACGTACTGTTTCTCACATTCATTAATGTAAGTTAATTCATGCAGGAAAGTGTTCATAGTAGGGGAGTGCAGGCTTTTCCATGCTCTCAATATACATTTCTTGGCGACAACACATGACACATTAAACAATCTTCTCAATTTTTCAGAACATTTCCCAATGTCACCAAACAGATATTTTTGGGGGTCAAGTGCGGGGGAATCTGTGTGATTTCAGTCAACATAGTTGCAACCCTCTCCCAGAACCGTGGCACGACTGGGCATTCCCAGTACATATGATAGGATCCCGCTTGCTGGGACCCACATTTGGGACAGTTGCCTGAATTGTCGGGTGTAAATTTAGCAACTCTGGCAGGGGTGTAGTGCAGTCTGTTGAGGATTTTAAATTGTATTTGGCGCAATCCCGCGTTTAGGGACACCCTCTTTGTGAGCGCGAGTATTTTACCCTTTTATCATCAGGTATTCATATTTTCATATCTGCTTCCCATTTTTCCTTCACTGGGCTGGTCATGTAAGCGTGGGTCTGTATTGTTTTGTACAATTTGGAGATACCTAGTCCGCCCTGTGTTGTGACCAAGTTTGTGCGGGTGGGAGGAGGGGTTCGTCAGGGAAGGATGGCCATCACGCTTGAAACGCAGATCTCATACGATAGTACTGCAGCACTCGGAGCGGACCTCCCCCCATACCCCCCATGAACACCACAAGGGTTGCGAACTTTCCCTCTATGTACATGTCACCCACTTTCATCTCTGTAGCGGGGTCCCAGACCTCCTGTATATTGGTGTCGAATGTGGGGGGAAGGTTGGGGTATTTCCACAGAGGAATCTCGGGGTTATATGGGATCTCTATTTTCAGTTTATTATATATGGCCCCCCAGGCCCTTACGGTGCAGCTCACATGATCGAACTCGCATGAGTCTTTATGCCTTGTGTCAAAAATGACTGATCTCATGTCGGTGGGTGTGGTGGTGTATTCTTCGATCAGCGTGTGTGGTGAGTTGTCTTCCTCATCATACCAATGCTTTGCGAACTGCGCTTGCGACACCATTTAATAGAGCTCAAAGTCTGGTGCTGCTATTCCCCCCGCCTCATACGGTTCTGTCATATTTTCCCAACCGATCCTAGCCGCCTTTCCGTTCCAAAGAAATGTCACTGCCATAGATCGAAGCCTGGAAAAGAATTCTCTACCCGGCCATATAGGGATATTCACAAATAAATATAATAATTTGGGAAGTACAATCATTTTGAGAATGGCAATTCTGCCGTGTAGCGAGATTGGGAGGTGCCCCCAGATCTGCAGTTTAGTATTGAGTGTTTGGAGCGCCTGATCATGGTTGTCTGTATACAGAGTCTGTCTGCTGCTGGAGACAAGTACTCCCAGGTATCTGATGTGTTTTTCCGACCATTTAAGGTCGCACGTCCGATCAGGGCATTTCGTGGAGGGGGTAAGCGGAAACATTTCCGATTTGGTATTGTTCACCATGTATCCGGAGTATTCTGCGAATTCGTTAATATCTGCCATTTTGGGGACAATGTTTTGGTCTGGTTCGCGGACGTACAACAATGTGTTGTCCGCATATAGTGATATTAATTGGGTGGCTCCTTTCAGCGTTATGCCCTTGTTATTATGCCTCAGCCGCACCGCCGCTGCCATGGGCTCTATTGTCAAGGCGAAAAGGATAGGGGAGAAGGGGCATTCCTGTCTGGTGCCTCTGCCCAACTGAAACAGCTCAGATATAGTTTTGTTCGTACACACTTTCGCACCTGGGGCTGTGTAGAGCAGTCTGACATATTTAATGAAGTAGGGGCCCACTCCGAACGCTTCCAGCACCAGGAAGAGGTACTCCCAGGAGACCGAATCAAACGCTTTCTCGGCGTCTAGGGACACCGCAACTGCTTGCTTGCTTGGGTCGATTTGTGCCATTATGCCGAATAATCTGCGCAAGTTTAGGGGGGTGGATCTTTGGGGAATGAACCCGCTTTGGTCGGTATGTACCAACACAGGTGTTATGGGTAGCATGTGGTTCGCCAACACCTTCGCGAATATTTTTGCATCTACATTTATCAAAGACAAGGGCCTATATGATGACATTTCTTGTGGCGGGCGTCGGGGTTTGGGTAACACTGTGATTATGGCCTTGCGCATTGTGTGGGGCAGTATTTGTTTACCCAGGGCCTCTCCCCATACCTCTAGCAGCACCGGCACCATTTCCTACCAGAATTCTTTGCAAAATTCTACACCCAGCCCATCCGAGCCTGGCGCTTTGCCGGACTTGAGCCCCTTGATTGCCTCGGTGAGCTCCTCTGCTGTGACAGGTTGCTCCAGCATCAATTTATGCTCTTCTGAAAGTTTGGGGGGGTCTAATGTGGCGAGGTAATCTTTGATCTCATCAGGGGATTTCCTGTCCCTATTCGCGTACAGATTTTCATAGAAATTAACAAATTCATCATTAATTTCCTGCTTGCTTGTTATTATCTTGTTTCCTGCCGTTTGGATCGATGTGATCGGATTCATTTGTTTTTCATGCCTAACCAGATTGGCTAACATTTTCCCTGCTTTACACCCCTCTCTGTATCTGCGAGCCCGAGTGGGGGTTGCCATATATTGTACCTCCCTTACTGCGAGCCGATCGAAATCTCTAAGAAGCTTGTGTATCTCAGCCAGGGTGTCCCCACTGTGTGTACGACCATATGATTCTTCTAAAGCGCTCAGTTCCCTCTCCATCACCTCCAGTTCGCGGCGCACATCCCTCAGGAGACACATGGCTTTGGACATCAAGGCATCAAGGCTCCTCTCGCCCAGACTTTAAATGCTTCCCACACTGACGAAATGTGATCTACAGATCCAATGTTGTCTGTGAAAAAGTTGGCCACTTCAACATGTAAAGTTTCAGCGACATTCGGGTCTTTCAGTATATCTCTAGGCATTCTCCATCTCCTTTTTGGTCTGGGGGTTTCTCTATATGAGATCCTCTCTTAATGTCACAGTAACAGATTGGGTAAAGGACAACAGCGGCAGGTACCTAGCCATAAGAAAGCAAGGAGGGGGAGAGACATTCATGATAGCCACCATTTACGCTCCCATTTCCAGCCAGGACAAGTTCATACAACAGAAACATACCAAACTTGAGGGCTTTAGCAGAGGCCCTATCATCCTAGGGGACCTTAACACAGCCTGGGAGCCACAAATGGATAGAAGTATGGGAAGAGCGGGACCCCATGGGGGACCTTCGAGAGAACTAAAAGACAAGATCGACAGACTGGCTCTAGTGGATACCTGGAGAGAGATGAAGGGGGACGCAAATGGTTTCACCTTTTTCTCCCACATTCACAGGTCCTCCACAAGGATCTATTACGTCTGGATCTCAAGGGGGTTACTAGGTGCGGTAGCAGAAATAGACATAGAGGCAATAGCCTTATCGGACCACGCCCCGTATCTATTACCCTGAGGAGAGGGGCCAACTCCTGGGGGAACTGGAAGTGAAAATTCCCATCAGACATAGTCAGAGATGTCCTAATCAGGGAAGAGATAAAAAAAAGGAATAGAGGAATTCTTTATTTTCAATAGAGTGGGGCACACAAGCCTTAACTTGAGGTGGGACGCATTTAAAGCCACGATTAGAGGTCAACTCATTGCAGTGAAAGCCAGGAGGTATAAGGAAACTAGGCAGCTTGAAAGGGAATTAGAGAGTACCTTGAAACAGGTCATTGGACAGAAGGGGACGTGGGCCAGTGGCACAACCAGGAGAGAATATAGATCGATATGGGGTCAGTTGGAGGTACTGCAAACGAGGGAGGATGAAAGGGCCCTGCTACATCTCAGGCACAAGTATTATGTGAAATATTATTGGTATTATTGTCCCGGGAGGAGAGCTCAGCAGCAACGTACTCGCCTTGGAATCGAGACGACACGGACCAAGACATGTTCGATCCCCGATTAGAAACCTCTGGGTATTAAGCACGTTATAAATATCATATCATACAATATCAAAGCTAACACGGCTGACAGGATGCTAGCCAGGCTGATAAGGAGGGAAGAAAAAAGATAGAACAATCACTAAAATCAAACTAAGTAAAGGGTGGGTAAGTTCTGACCATACAGAGATACAAAGGGAATTAGTTTAATTCTACAGGGAGCTATACACATCGGTAGACCCCCAAGAAACCGCACAGCTAAAATACCTGGAAAAACTACATTTACCGACCATAACAGCCCAGGAGGCCCAGGCCTTAGACCAAAATATAACAGCGGAGGAAGTGCGCAAAGCAATTGCCTCGATCCCTACCAATAAAGCCCCAGGGTCCTCTAGCTTCACGGACGACTTTTATAAAACGTTTAGAGAAGTACTTATTCCTCACCTACTCCAATTATTTAATGGGTTCGGGAAGTTAGGGAAAATAATAGCATCCATGGAGGAAGCAAAAGTGCTCCTCCTTCCTAAACCGACAAAAGACCCTGAATGCTACAAATCCTATAGACCGACATCACTAATAAACATTGATGCAAAAATCTACACAAAAATCCTGGCACTAGGTTAGACCCCCCCCTCCTTCCGAAACTAATTGGAATAGACCAATCAGGCTTCATATGTGGCAGACAGACCGGGGACAAGACTAGAAGGGTCTCCCACCTCTTAGAAAAAGTAAACTTAAAAAAGACCCCAGCGCTTCTCTTGGCACTAGACGCAGAGAAAGCGTTTGACAGGGTGGAGTGGCAGTTCGTATTCGCCACAATGAAGAAGATGGCATTTGGGGAGAAAATATTGAGTAGAATAAAGGCTAACTACTCTAACCCTTCCCTCTGCCTACTGATAAACGGGCAGGTAACAGGGCCCATCCAGGTAACAAGAGGAATGAAACAAGGGTGTCCACTTTCCCCCCTGTTGTATGCAATCTTTCTAGAACCCCTATTGGCTTCTTTTAGGCCCACTGAAGACATAAGAGGCATCCCATTTGGTGGGCAGTCCCATAAAATAACAGCCTTTGCCGACGACATGTTGCTAACCCTTACAGAACCGGAGAATTACATTGGCGGACTGGACAGGGAACTAGGTACATTTAGAGACGCTGCAGGGTTAAACATCAATACAAACAAGTCGGAGGCCCTGAACCTAACGCTTTCGGAAGGGACAGTAAGGGAGATAGCAAAAGCATCCCAATACACCTGGGTGCCAAACGCGATAAAATACTTAGGGATTCTTTCCCTAAAAAGATTTACTCACTGTACCAGGCAAACTACCCGCCCTTACTGGCTAAAATCAAACAAATTTTACAGGAATGGAGCCCACTCAGGATTTCATGGCTAGGCAAGATCAATGTAATAAAGATGGTTATACTCCCCAAAATCCTGTATTATTTCATGACTATCCCGAAGAAAAGCCCCAAATCGTTTTTTAGATCACTGCAGGTGTCCATAGGAACATTTGTATGGAACAATAAAAAGCATACAGTGGCGAGGAGATTGTTGGAAACACCTTGAAACAGGGGTGCGATGGAGGTTCCAGACATGAGAGCTTACTATCTAGCAGCCCAAATCAGTAATCAGAGATTGGTCAAAGAATGACAGAAATAAGGAATGGAGACATATTGAACAAGCACTAGTGGGAGGGGCCCTAGAGTCAGTGCTATGGTTGCCCAAGGGGAAAGACCTCAAAACCTAAACAAGAGCTCGATAGTGTGGTGTCACATGCCCAGTTATTTCCGGGTTACGTGACACGCCGGAAATAAAGGAATCACCGGAACTGGCGTTAGAACGCCAGTCTGGGTTTATGCAGCAAAACGTGTTGTCACGTCTTCTTTTGCACACCGCGACACGCGACGCACTAAGCCAGACCCAAGCCGGGCCTACCCCCACGGTCGGGCCCCACACACTACCAGGGACCCGACATCACACTGGCGACGAAGGGAAAGAAGAAGAGCCTGTGAGCGGAGCCGCGTATCAACACGCGCAGCATCCGAGCCTCGTTTTCACACCCCCAACATTCTAAACCTACACGCAGGACCGACGGAAACTTTGGAAGCCTCGTTCTCAGCCCCCCAACGTTCTAGGAGCATCGCGCTCGGAACAAAGTGGCTGCAGCAAGTCCCGCCTCACCCAAGAACAATTTAGGGTTTTTTTTCAAAAAAAAAAAAAGAAAATGTCTTCTCCTATTGAACAATTAAAATATCAGGAGGCACAACCAAGCCAACAAAGTCAACGGAAGACACCACTCAAGCACCCAGGCACCTGCATCACGGCACTGGTGAGTGAAGCCCTACAAGCCTGCATTTTTGGCTGCGCCATCACCCCAGTAACGCAACATGTCCAGCAGAGAGTCAAGCCCCTCGAGGGTCAACACTAGCTCGTCATCCAGAAGGAGCATCACCACAGATCACCCCGACCCAGCGCTTACCATGCTCATGCCTCCGTTTGACCCATTCACAACTGGAGCAGCCATTCGCTGGGAAATCTGGCTACAACAGTTTGAAACGCACCTTGACGCAAGAGATATCACAGTACCAAAGAGGAAACGCACCTTCCTCTTGCTCAACATCGGGGCTGCCGCCTTACGCCTGTTTAACGCCACCGCAAACCGCGGAGACGGAAACGACTACGACGCTGCAAAGACTGTGCTCACTAACATGTTCAAACCAGACCTCAACCCGGACTATGAACGCTTTCATTTCTGCATGGCCAGGCAGCGAGAAACCGAGACGGTTGATAAATTTCATGCACGCCTGCGCGAGATGGCGGTCGGCTGCGAGTTCCCTGACGAGGAGTTCGCCATCCGCCTCCAAATAATCAACGGCATATCCTCAGAAAAACTGAGGAGAGTTATCCTCTCAGAGAGGAATGTACGCCTATCCCGCATCCTGGAAATAGCACGCCTTCGTGAGCAGACGGAAGACCAGGTAGCGGTGATCGAAGCGGCGATCCAGAGACTTCCACTTGACAGCCCGAAACCAACAGAAGACGTTGCAGCCATATCCAGACACCGGAACACTCGTGTGAAGCCTGAGCAAAAGGCCCACATGCCGCAAGGGAGGGAAAAAGCCTGCAAATGGTGCGGAAGCCCGTGGCACAAAGGTGAATCCTGTCCCGCATGGGGGTCAACATGCCGAAAATGCAACCGCCTTAATCATTACGCTGCAGTCTGTCTAAACCTGCCAAACCGAAACGACAGAGAGCCAACTCCGCGACCAGGGCAAGAGCGCCAGAAAAAGTTTGCACCCAGAGAAAATCCATTCCAGCCTAACAAGAAAGGAAAGGCCAGAGCCGTTGATCACTCCCAAAGATCCCGGACACAAGCGAGAGTGATGACAGCGATGACAGCGAATCCCCCGATAGGAGAGACAAAGACAGACGGAAAAGAGGGAACAAGCGGATACACCGGGTGCACCTCATCTGGCCGTTGAACCACATTGATCCCGACAACCTCATCATGTACAATCATCGCCAACGGAGAACCACTAAAAGTAGTCATCGACACTGGCGCAACAGTGAACGTAATGCCAACGACAGCATTCGGCAAGCTCCGCCCGAAGCCCAAACTCCATGAAAAGAAGGTCCGACTATACGCCTACGGATGCAAGAAGTCCCTACCAGTGCAAGGATCCTTTCAATCAGACTTTTCTCATAACAACACCAGTTGCCGGGCACGCATATATGTCGTGGATGCTGGCTGTGAAACGCTGCTAAGCTGTAAGACAGCGGAAAAACTGAAATTAATACATTTCACTTTCAGCCTTCAACACAAAGAACTCGATGGCCTACTAGAACAATACCAGAAGATATTCCAAGGCAGCGGATGCTTGAAAGGCCGAACCATCAAGCTCCACATAGACCCTACCATCGAGCCGAAAGCCGTCCAACACCGACGGATACCGTTCCACTTGAGAGAGGCAGTGGAGAAGGAACTGGCCAAGCTCGAAGAAGCAGGAATAATAGAAAAGACGTCAGGCCCAACCCCGTGGGTATCCCCCATGCTGGTTGCCCAAAAACCCAAACAACCCAACGCAGTACGAATCTGTATAGACATGAGGCTTCCCAATGCAGCCATTGGAAGAGAACACCACATAACTCCAACGATAGATGAGCTCATTGTGGACCTCACAGGAGCAACAATATTCAGCAAACTTAACCTTAGATCCGGCTATCACCAGCTCCGACTAGCCAGAGAGTCGAGATATATTACCACATTCTCCTCTCACCTCGGTCTAAGAAGGTATAAACGGCTTAACTTCGGGATATCGTCAGCTGCGGAGGTATTCCAACACGAAATCTGCAAAGTCCTCGCTGGCCTAGAGGGCACAACAAACATCAGCGACGACATCCTTGTGTACGCGTCAAATGAGAGAGAGCACCACAAACGCCTGGCAGCAGTCCTGGGCAGATTTGAAGAAGCGGGCCTGACGCTAAACGCAGAAAAATGCGAATTCGCAAAGGAAGAAATTTGTTTCTTTGGGTACATCTTCAACGCAAAAGGCGTATCACCTGACCCCTCCAAGGTGGATGACATAAAGAACACCAAGGCACCTCAATCTGCCACTGAGGTAAGGAGCTTCATGGGAATGGCGACGTACTGAGCGCGGTTCATTCCAGACCTCGCCAGTATCGCAAGCCCACTCCGAGAACTAACGAAGAAGGACCAGAAGTGGGAATGGACATCGATCCACCAACAAGCATTTCAACAAATTAAGGATTCATTATCAGCCTCCACAACCATGGCATTCTTCAACATAGAAAGGCATACCGAACTCCTTGTGGATGCCAGCCCGGTTGGCCTTGGGGTGGTACTACCCCAAACAGACAATGAAGGCAACGTGTTCCCCATCGCATTTGCCAGTCGGGCACTCACCGAACCTGAGCAGAACTATGCACACATAGAGAAAGAAGCACTCACTATCCTGTGGGGATGCCGTCACTTCAAAGTGTACCTGCTAGGCAAGCAAGCAAAGGTATTTTCGGATCACAAACCCCTGATCCCGATATTCCGAGGGTCGGCTCCTCACCCACCAGCACGCATTGAGAAATGGATGCTGCAACTGCAGCCCTACAATATAGAAGTTGAATATCGCCCAGGAACAGACAACCCAGCCGATTACCTGTCCCGTCACCCGAGGCCTGCCACTGAAGGAGAACAACGCCATGCGAAGGAAACTGATGAACATGTGTGCCACGTAGTCGCCTGCGCCCGACCACGGGCCCTGACCTTACAAGAAGTAGCATGTGAAACGGAAGCGGATCCCATCCTGCAACATACCACCACCGCCATCCAGTCAGGTAATTGGAAGAACTACCTCACGTCCATGGCCCAACGCACCACGTCAGCTCAAGCCAAACTCAGAGCAATATTCGGGATCCGACATGAGGTCTCTGCTGCCCCCAAGGGGGTACTCCTCAAAGGCCACCGAATCATACTGCCAGCATTACTAGAGGAGAGAGCCCTCCGGCTAGCTCACAGCAGACACCAGGGCATTGTCAAAACCACGGCATACCTAAGGTCCATAATGTGGGTGCCCAACATACAACAACGGGTAGTGGAGCTGGTAGAATCCTGCGCAGCCTGCCAAGCCTCCAGAAGGCCCGAGAACCCAGAACCCATCAGTAGTGCCCCAAGAAGCAGCAAGCGGTGGGATGCAGTCAGCATGGACCACTGTACAATTGCCGGCGAAGGATATCTACTCGTGGTGATTGACGAGTTCAGCAGATATCCTGAGGTAGAACACGTGGCGTCCACCAACGCGGAGACCACAATCCTCACGCTAGAAAAGATCTTCGCAACACATGGAATTCCAAGAAAAGTAAAGAGCGACAACGGACCGTCATTTACCATCCAAGAGCTGCGTGATTTCTTTAAGGACATAAATGTAAAACACAAGCGAATCACCCCAAGATGGCCCCAAGCAAACGGCGACGCCGACAGATTCATGGGGTCACTCAATAAGGTCATTTGCATCGCCAAAGAACGAGGACATCCATGCCTGAGAGCGGTATACCCATACAGGCAGAGCTTCCCATACACCCTCAGTGGGTAGCCCCCGAACCTGACATCCCGGCCATAGACGCCATGCGACTGAGGCAAAATGAACAAGAAAGCATTACCAGGCCAGCCAGTCACAGAGAGCTAACGCTAGGTGACACTGTCATCGTCAAAAACTGGGCAACGCTCAAGAAGATGTCCCTCAACTTTGAACTCCAACCGTGGACAGTCAGTGCGGCAAACCACAGCATGGTTAACGCCACCCGAGGGAGCGAAACAGTGACAAGAAATGTGTCACACTTCAGGAAAGTACCACCCGAAATGTGGGAAGAGGGCCCAGTGTCTCCAAGAACAGAGACGATGGCACCTTGCATGCCCCGAGGCCAAGTATCACCCAGAATCTATGCCACACCAAAAGACCCCGAGACGCCACACCAGCAAGAAGATAGGACTGAACCTGAGCTCCCAAGGGCGGACATGCCAGAGAGAGGAAACATCCGATACCTCCTGAAAGAGAAGCCCAGACCGTCCTCCCGTCTTCAAGGATATGTGGTGGACGGAGTTTACCTACAGAAAACCCAGCCAAGATGAACTCAGAGTCAGTTGGAATGCACGGTACCGTTCTAATGTTTGTTGTTAATAGTGGTGTAAACACCTCCAAGTTGGGGAGGAATGTGGTGTCACGTGCCCAGTTATTTCCGGGTTACGTGACACGCCGGAAATAAAGGAATCACCGGAACTGGCGTTAGAACGCCAGTCCGGGTCTATGCAGCAAAACGTGTGGTCGCGTCTTCTTTTGCGCACCGCGACGCGCGGCGCACTAAGCCAGGCCCAAGCCGGGCCTACCCCCACGGTCGGGCCCCACACACTACCAGGGACCCGACATCACAGATAGGGTCATTGGGTAGGCGAGGAATGGGACGAACTAGTAGGCAGACTAGACTTAACAACCATGTTTGAGGGAGGGAACATAAAATCTTTTAATTAGTGCAAAGAGGACTTCTCCCTGGGGGAGGAGGAGAGGTTCAGATATATGCAATTGCGCCATTGGCTACTACAGACGGAGATGAAGAAAGCAGCTCAGGCCCCTGACACCCTTCGAAAAATTCCTCACAGAAAACGCAGGTGACAAAAAACCTTTAAATTCATAAAACAAAATGAGGCAATAGGGCCCACCCGATACAGGAAGCAGTGGGTGGTAGAGGTGGGCCGCCAGATAGAAGACGAGGAGTAGGCAAGTTTGTAGAGCAACATACCAAAGCTTACAAAATCGATCCAGATACAAGAGTTTTGGATGAAACTAATGTGCCAATGGCATCTCACCCCGTGTGCACTGAACAAACTGTACCCGTATGCGAAGAAAGAGTGCTGGAGGGGATGTTTTGTTGGTTGACAAAAATGCTAATAAAAATCTAAATAAAAATAAAAATGGAGCCCAATAGCTCATTGATCTTTGACAAAACTGATAGCCAGAAACTTGCAATCACCAAGCACTCCCACATCATGTAACAGATCCCTGTTGGTTCAGCCACACATCTTGGACAATCTGCACTCCGGATATTATTCATTGCATGTAATTTCACGGGGTTCCATACACTCTATGCCGAACATTGAACTGTATCAGTTGAAACCTGGCATTTCTTGAAACCTTTTGGATCTGTTCCAACATTCCCCCCGTCTGCCTCAGAGATCTGTTCCCCCACAACTTTTTCCCACTTCCACTTGACCACCAACTCTTCCAATGGAAATAGCTCCCACAGTGCTTGATAAATTGATGAGATCCTCCCCTCCCCCAGCGTCAGCAGCACCTGTATTAATGCATTTGTGGCATGCTGCTCTGGGATATCTGCCCATATTTTCGCTAAGCGTTTAACCATTGCCCCATAGGCTAGGAATTGACCTTTAGAGATCCCATATCGTTGTCTCCATTCTTCAAACGGCATCATCTTCCCCCCATTCGAACATAGCCCCCACTTAGTCACATCCTTTCTCCATCAATCCCAAGAACCTCATTCTTTGTACCACCGACCAAAACCCTGCATCCGCGCTCCATGGTAAGTTTGCGCTATAAAGCCCCAGCATCTGCCTGTTCCGCAACAGTTTCTTCCAAATCTCCTGCACTACCCGAAAAACACAATCGTGGTCCCCTTTCCCCTATTGGTTCCCCAAAGTTGCTCCACTCCACACAGATGGATCGGTAGGGCTCCCAATAATCCCGACGGATACTTCCCCCTGGTATCTGTCCACATAAGTACCGCTTGGAGTTGTGCTGCCATGAAGTACCACTTGTAATTCGATAGGTTAAGGCCCCCCTCTTGGCGTGGATGTCGCAACGTTGCTAGCGATACCCTCCCCCTCCCTGAATTCCACAGTACTTCCCCGATCTGTATGTCCAGCATCTTAAAGAAGACTTTCTTAATAGTGTAGGGAATGCTGGTAAAATAGTAAAGGACTCTCGGGAGGATGACCATTTTGCACAATGCCACTCTGCCCATCAATGACAGCAGTCATTTCTTCCAGACCTGAATTGAGTCCCCTATTCCTGACAATGTCCTCCCTGTATTAAACACAAATGTCTCTTCTATGTTATGGAAGACTTGGATGCCCAGGTACCGGAATGACGCCCCTTCCCACCTGAGACCCCAATTCGGGAGGGTCTTAAGATCTCGGTTACATAGGCCCCCCTAGCGGGAACAGCAATGACTTTTCTCTATTAATGCGAAAGCCATATCATTTCTGGAAATTGATCAGTATTTCCAATAGAATCAGTAAATTGTCTAGCAGGTTCCCTATATATAGCAGGAAATCATCAGCGTATAAAGAGACCACATGTCATACTCCTTCCAACAGGATGCCTGCATCCCCCATCTATGCCCTGAGAAACCTTGCTAACAGTTCTAGTACCCTGCCGCGTCCCTCCCTCTACTTAACGTCCATCGTTGCGACACCCAATCATTCGTCTTCACTCTAGCCATTGGTCTATTGTATAGAAGTCGTAGCCACCGGCATATATTGGCCCCTAGCCCATAGGCTCCCAACACCCAAAACAACCATTCCCTGTCAAAAGCTTTCATGGCATCGAATGAAGCCAATGCCATGTGTTACCGTGAGTCCCGGACCTGATCCATCACATAATGTAGGCGGTGGAGATTCATTGTCGTGTTTTGAACCCCTATGAATCCACACTGGTCTGGGTGAACCAGTCACGGATCCACCCCAGATAATCAGGTAGCAAAACTACTCCAGAATGTTTGCATCAACATTTAGCAGCGAGAAAAGGGCAATAGGGTGCACACTCAAGTGTGTCTTTCCGCTCCTTTAATAGGGCTTTTATCAGTACCTCTCACATGGAGTCGGGATCATCACAATCTCAAAGGCCTCATCATAGACCTTCTTAAGTCAGGGGGACCAGTCATTTCTCAAATCTACAGTAGAATTCCATCAGGAATTCATCATCTCCCGGTCTTTTACCTCTCCCCATCGTCCGTAGCGCCACCCGTATTTCTGTTTCCTCAATGGGGTCATCCAGCTTTTCCCAGACATCGCTCACCAGGACCAGCAACTCTGCCATATCTAGGAGTTCCTGTGCATCATCATCCAAGAACATCCCTTCACTCGTATACAGGGCTTGATAGAAATGTTTGAAAGCTTTATTTATCCCAGCCTGAGTGGAAATCAATTCCCCCAATTCCCTTCTAATTTGAGCAATGGTGTGCCGAGGTTATTCCAGACGGATCAACCAAGCCAATAGTCGCCCGCCTTATCTCCCTTCCCGTGAATCCTCCTATCCTTCTTGTTCCCCTCAAATTTGGAAAGTGAATCATGTGCTTCCCGATGAGATGCCAGAGTGTCAGCTAATTCCTTCCCCCGATCCCATCCTGCCTCCATCTCTTGTTCCAAGTTAGTTACATCCCCTTACAGTTTCCGCAGCTGCTCCTGCAGAGTCTTCCTGATCCCTGTTGATTTGGCTATAGAAATACCCATAATCGTAACCTTAAAGGCCTCCCAGAGATTTCCCCACCCTTTCACCAAGCCTTCATTGATAAAAAAAACAAGTTATCTCTTCCTTCTGTGTCCCCCTAAATGCTCCCTCTTCCAAAGCTGTGGCCGAGAGTCTCCAGGAGTTCAATGCTGACTTCCAACGTATCCCTCCCATGGTCGTCACCAAGGGAGAGTTATCCGAGAGGATCTTTCCTAAATATTCCGTCCCACTGAAGCTACTGAAATGTTCTGCCCCAACAAATATAAAGTACAATTGTGAATAGGTGCCATGTGCTCCAGAGAAGTAAGAGTAGCTGCGATCTTGCCCATGAGACTCCCTCCACAATACCACCAAGTCCCAGTCCCCTACCATCTTCCGTAATGATGACGCTGCATGTTGTTTTTTTCGCCCAATGTCTCTTTGCTTTCCAAGCTAGAGTTTAAAAGACAATTAAAATCTCCCGCCCATATGGACAATCCCTCCCGATAGCCTCCCGCCAATTGCATAATCGATGGGAAATAATCTTTATCATCTATGTTGGGAGCATAGAAGATAACCACACAAATGTCCCTTCCCTCTAGTATCCCCTGAAGTGCCATCGTCCTTCCCACCTCACCCGTGATCACCTTGCCTATCTGTAAAAGGCAACCCCCTAGCACCCAACCAACAACTGTTCCCCCGAATCTCCCCCCAATTCTCATCATCCACCCTTGCCCTCTCTCCGTCCCTTCCCACGTCCCCTAATTCTAAGTCCTTCCTCCCGTCCCCACGACCTTCCCCAACCAGGGTCTGAATCCCCCATCCCCATAACTTTTTTCCTCTGAACCGAATTCCCCCACCTCGGGCCCCCTCTCCGTGGGTGAACGGTAGTTGCTCTAAAACTGGGGAGCTGCCCCCGCTCCCCCTGTCTTCTCAGCATCTCTCACTTCCTCTTCGCTGATATCTCAGCTAACCTCTTAAAGGTCTCGTATGACACCAGTTTCTTGCCCAACCTCATCCTAGTACCCCTCTAGACCCCCAGTTGTGACATCTCTGCCACCTTCCCATTCTGTGGATTCGATCCTTGCAGTGCTATGTCCTACCAATCCCATACCTCCTGGGGGGACGTGAAAAACCATGATTTCCCACCCTTATGACCTTCAATTTGGCTGGAAAAAACAACATATACTTCATATTAAGGACCCTAAAGGCACTGCCTCACTGCATCATACGTTCTCCTTTGACATTGCACCTCCAGCGTAAAGTCTGGGAAGATGCGCAGGTTCGAGTTCCCCACTTCATGGAACACCACCTTGCGGGATTCCTGCAAAATGGCATCTCTATCTTTGAAATTCATGACCTGGGCCCACAGGGGGGGGAGCTCTTCCGGGCAATCTGTGAACCCTTTCGACTGTAAAGAATTTTGACAGTCCCTTCACTCCGATCACATTTAGGATGAGATTTTCCACGAAAAGCTCCACGCTGGGTCCCTCTTCTCTCTCTGGTTTCCCGACCAGGCGGATAGTGCAGCGCCTGGATCGCCCCTCTGCATCCTCTGCTCTAGATTCCAAGGTCCTGAGTGCCCCTACCAGGACGGCCACTTGGTTTTTAAGTCGTTGGAGGTCATCTTCCATGGTGCTCACTCTGTGCTCTACTTCTGGGACCCTCTCAAACACCTTACGAAGGTCCGCTGTTACCAGGGACACATCCACACCCACCTCCTTAATGCTCACTTCCAGAGAAGTCCTTGTGGCCTGGATTGCCTCCATCAATGCCTCCATGGTCACTCTTCCTGCGCCTCCTTCAGTTGTGCCTTCCGACCTTCTGTCCGTCCCGTTGTGTTTCTGTAGCCTACTCTTCTGGTCCATGTACTTCTCCATTTTCTGCATCCCTTCACCATTCTTGCTGTGTCCAGGGGCGGTATTATCTCTGAGTTTGTGGTGCTGTGCCTCTAGGAGTCTCCCCTGCTTCTATATTGTACCCTCACACGTCTTTGATGTTGCTATGCGTGCTCAGCTGCCAGGAGTCTGTGCTTCCAACTTTACGACCTCCCCCGATGGCAATCGCAGTGCTGGCCGCTGCTTCTGAGGAAATACTGCCACTGCTGGTATGGTGCTTGTGTTCATGCTTCCGGGGGTCTCCTTCACCCCCAATCTATGCGTCAGTGTCTGTGAACTTGTGGTGGGAAGTGTCCACTGCTATTCCATGGCTGCACTGCTCCCAACCGCCTCCACATCTGTCCTGGCAGCCTCAAAGTCTATCTGGTGCAGGGGGTTAGCTGTGGCCTAAATCCTTTCTAGGACATTTCAATCTCCTCCCTCCACAATTCCCTCTCACCTCTTGTCACCCTGTCCTAGCAGGGCTGGCCTCTCATCGTATTCTTCCACAGATACAGATATGGCAGTGTCTTGTCTCCACCCACCGGTGTACTGCTTTGTTGTTCCCTGGTCTGATTCGAAAGTCTTTATGGAACGCGTTTTCCCTTGCGTTCCTCGTCGGCTGGGTCAGAGCTTCATATTTATCCAATCTAAGCCCCCACCACAATGTCACAGGGCCGGCCTATCCGTTCTCCGTAGGAGCATGCGGGTCGCCAATTAGCCCGGGTCCTGCTGACTTGATGCGACTCTGCACCTCCTTGTCAGTGGCGCTTCACCTATTCCTTTGGAGCTCTGGCACCGTTACTCTCCCCTTGCAGCTGCCGTCCCGTCCTGCAGGTTGTCTGGCTCCCCGCTGGTCTGGCCGGAGCGATATTTTCCGGAACCGAGTGTTGTCAGAACAATGGTGGCACCAGGTCCAATTGCCCTCCATTCACAAATTGGATGCCATTTCCTTAGTTGGTCCTGGTGGCCATCTTGGATTGACGGATCGCTTTTCCAACGAGGAGTGCTTGGCCGAACCCCAGTATTCCGAGACCATGGTCCCGTCCCTCATTCACCTCAAAAGCAGCAGCAGCCTTTCAGAAGTCAGTTCCACAATTGTGGTCAGCGTTTTCGCATCAGAAGTAGGATGTTAACTCAGGATTTTGGCAGGTAGTCTGGAAGCCTAGAGAGCTACGTGCTCATGCTTTGGCTCCACAGTGAACAGTTGTTTGAAAGGATATTGAGTCTCTTGAATACTACAGGTGATAATTCTAGGAACGAAAAGGCTGTAGTGAAGCTGACTGAGGGAGGCCAATGTTGCAAATTAATTGGAGCCCTGTTGAGGGGGATCCACGGTTGAAGGGAAATCATCCGACATGAAGCAAAACTGAAAGAAACTTTTGTTTTGTTGTTTATAGCACAGCAAGTCATCTGAGGCAAGTGACTTTGGGTAAAAGAGACTTGGCCACAGAAGGCCCTAATATTTTGGAAACAAACTGGAAGCTCGTGATGGAGAAGCCCAGAGGTGGGCTGTGCTCGAGAATCCTGCCTTGCCCCATGCTAAAAACGTGGGGAAAGTAGGCCCCAGTTATACCATCCTAACTTATCATTTCTTTCTTTTCTGGTGAACAATATCCCACACTATTTTGTAACTTAGCTGTAAGGATTGGCAATAATCTTTTTTAGTATAAGCCCTTTTCATTTGACAGGACGCCAAAAGGACTGCCTTATTATTATTTGATGGTAGTAGCTTGCTCTCATCTTAGATTTAGGTTTAGATTAGGAGTTTTTCTCACCCATTCATACAGTTTAATAAACACCCTTGAACTATGATCAGTTGTGTCTGTCTTTACTGTTGCCACCATGAGTTCCTTACACATCACACTTCCCCACACGGATAAAAGGTGAAGCACGAAATCACACTGGGAGCAAGGAAAAGCACACGAGGAAGCAGCAGTTCCAAGATGGCGATTTAACACAAGGAGAAAGGCGGTGAGACTGGAGAGGGTTGCAAGGAGGGTAGTGCCATTGACCTCTAGAAAACGTTACTTTCACGAACCTTGGAGAGTGAGAAACTTAAGATCGGGATCTAACACTGATCTATCCTACACTGCGTATGAACAGTATCCGGGGGGCTCCCGTGTTGATAACCCAGGTCGGGAGGAGCGATTTCCGCTGTAGTACTGCCCGCGGCTCCTGCAAGAAAGCTGCGCCAGTAAAAGTGGCACAGCCGTTGAGTCGGAGAAACCGATACGTAATCAACTTGTGTTTGAATCAAGGTTGCAAGTGGCCACATTGTATGAAGAAATACACAAAGGACAGTTTTGGAGGCACATGTGGTGAGAGGCGCAAACAAGTGGAAACTAAAGGAGTGAATGCACTTTGAAAAGGCCAAATAAGCTACCTGATACAGAGTGGTCCGGCGCCACGTGGGTGCTCATTCGAAGGTCTCTGTAAGGTATCCAACTGAATGGCAACTGCATTGTGAAAAAGGAACTTGGTACCGAAGTGGTCCTGCGATGGGTTGAGCTAAACCCTGCACACATTCAAAAGTCTTTGATAAGTATAAAGTGAACTAAATTGGTCTGAGCCTGACTGAGGGAGACTAATTGAATTTGAAGAAGGGATCTGAGCCCGGCTGGGGAGGGATCCGGGGTGAACCGTGAGTCACCAGAGAAGGAATAAAGGGACCTGAACCCAGCCTTGGGGGACCTGGGGTGAACCGTGAGTCATCCAAGAAGGAATAAAGGGATCTGAACCCGGCTGAGGAGGGATCCGGGGTGAACCGTGAGTCACCCGAGAAGGAATACTTTTGAACTTGTAAAAATAAAGGGATCTGATCCTGGCTGAGGGGGATCTAGAGAAAGACACCCAAATCATATAATTATAAGAAGGAAAGAACCTTCTATTTTTGTTTTGTACAACAGGCCCTCTGAATCAAGAGACTTTGATGGAAAAGAGACTTGAGCACAGAAGGCCCTGATGCTGGAGTTGAACTGTATTCTTGTGTCAAGCAAACCAGAGTGTGTGCTTGGATCCAGTGAACCACCTTGCCTGTGCTGAAAACGTGGGGAAGGGAGGCCAACGGCCCAAACATCCTGACTTATCATTTTGTGAACATTTCTTTCTTTTTCATGACCATTCGCCCACACTATTTGCAAATTAGCTGTAAGGATTGGCAGTAGGTTTTTTAGTATAGGCCCTTTTATTTTGAAAAGACTCAAATAGGACTGCATTCTTAATTATTTGATGGTCACAGCTTGCTCCCATCTTGGATTTTGTTTTAGGTAGGCGTTTATCACACCCCTTTGAAAGTTCAATAAACACCCTTGAACTGTGGTCACTTGTGTCTGTTTTACTTCGATACCATGCCTTCCGTACAGCGGTCCCATGAGAGAGAAATGAACTGTGGTAGCGTGCCAGGGGTTGTCGGTTTGCGCAACCTTTGATGGGTGGTCTATGTGGTCCAACGTCTGCCCCTTGACCGGGGAACCTTTGCTTGGAGTGAACCACAGAAAGTCAAGAGGCTGGTTGGCTTAAGATTGTTTGAGTGACAGAGAGAAAAGGCAAACTAATGTGTTGAACTTGGGGAAGGGAACCCAAAGACCATTTTGTGTAACTGTGTTGAACTTGGGGAATGGAACCCAGAGACAATTTTTTTGAACTTTGTTGAACTTGGCCAAGGGAACCCCAAGGCCATTTTATGGAACTGTGTTGAACTTGGCGAAGGGAACCCCAAGATCATTTTACCATTTTGTGGAAGTGTGTTGAACTTGAAGAAAGGAACCCAGATCCCATTTTTTGTTTTGTTTTTGTTTTTATTGAAATTTTTTATTAATGAGCAACATGTGCAGGCAAAAATAAAACATTGCGTTACATTAACTAAACAATGTAGATAAGGGATCAAGGTTTTTCACTTTTTCTACCGCCGTCCCCATTGCCCTCTTTCTCCCCCCCTTTCCTTTTCATCCTGCACATAGCAAGCATCAAAACGAAGAGCAAGCAATTAGCACAATAGCGCAATCGCCTTTTCCGTTTAGATTACCACATTGTTCCGGGTTATGGCTCGGCAGCTGGTTAGCTACATTGGCAATCGAGAAAAAAACAACTCATCCAGGGTTTATAGAGCGACATCTTTCGCCACTATTAACAGTTGAGACCTCAGGCCACTTGTTTATTTGTTTACCAGTATTCAAGGAATGTGACCCACATTACCTCAATCTGCGAGACTGATTCTATTAGCAATGCAGTTAGGTTTTCCATGTCATATATCTCTTTAGCCTTGTGTAACCATTCCTTTTTCGTCAGCAGCTCACAACTCTTCCAGCGTATGGTTAGACACACCCGGGCCGCCAGGGGCACATTTCTGGGCAGATAGGGTAGGATTAAGTATTGATCTTCCACCAACTCAACCCCACACAGTACCAGGAGTGGGGTCACCGCCCTCTCTATACCATCTATGTCATGGATCCAGCCCAAGATCTCCTTCCAGTAAGTTTGAGCCCTCGGACACTCCCACCATTGGTGCCAATAGTTGCTAATCTGCAAGCAACCTCGCCAACAGTGTGGGCTTATTCCAGGACACATTTTTGCCAATCTTTTTTTTTTAAAACACTTTTTATTTGCATTTTTGTAAACACAGCAGCAAAAACAAGTCCAGCTTCCCCTCCCCCCAGCTCCCCTTCTTATAAACATTTTTAATTGACTTTTCAATACAACAGTCCCTCGGCTATCCCACCCTCCCCACCCTCAAAAATCATCCCGCCTCTAAATCGTCAAATCTTAACCAACCGAACAACCCCTTGCCCCCTCTAAACTTTCCCTCCCCCCTCTCCCTACCCCAACTCCCGAAAAAGATCTCTGTTTTCCTTTAGTCACAGCAGCCCAGCACAAATGTTGACAGTTCGGTGAGATTAGAGTCAGTCCATCTACAAACCCCATTTCCGAAATCCCCCTCTCCCTCATCACCGCCTCTCCTCCAGATATGTCATCTCACGGAGGGCGCAGATCATTGTCTTTTGCAAGGTCATTCAACAATTGGGACCAGTGAACCGTTACCTCCCCCGCATCCTCCTCCACCTCCAAATTCCAAAACCGTCAAATCCGCTAAGCCCCATCTTCGTACATCCTTCCTCCACAACTGAATTGTCGGTCCCAGGGGGGACTTCCACGCAATCGCCAATCGGCGTTTCGCAAGTATAAGTAGAAACCGACCCATTCTGTTCTGTAATTTGTTACGTTTCCCCCCCGGTAGGTTCCCCCACAGACAAATCACCGGACTTCGCTCCAGGTTGGCCCCCAGTAACTCATTTACTCCCTTAAGCACCTCATCCCAGTACTTTATTATTACCCCACACTCCCAAACCATAAACCAAAATCCTGCCTCCCCTAACCCACATCTCGGGCAGTCACTCGGATGTTCTCCATTCATCGCCTTAAGTGCCGCTGGGGTAACATACACCCTATGCAAAATGTTAAATTGAACCAACTGAAAACGGGCGTTCCTCAAGGATTTCCGAACTAGGTCCCAGACCCGCTCCCACTCCTCACTCCAGATCGGGCGCCCCATATCCGCTTCCCATTTCTCCTTAACTTTCAGCTCCCTTTCTGTCGGTCTCTCTCCAAGGGCCTTATATACCCACGGAATACGTCCTCTTCCCCCTGCCCAATCGAGTAACACTCGGAGCACCGGGCATGATTTCGGCTCCTCAGGTATCCCCTCCCATAACACCGCTATCCTCCGAACCACCGCCCCATATGCCAGAAAAACTCCCCGTGGCAAGTCAAACTTCTCACACCACTCGCTGCAGGTAAGGAGCTGCCCTCCCTCAAAAAAGCCCCCCACCGTTTCGCATCCCTTCTGCCGTAATCTTCGTATCCCTACCCTCCCAATTGCCTGGCGGCGTTTCTGATCAGCCCCCCATGAAAGATTCTTTTCATAGTGACCCTTAACCCCCTTTCCACCCACGTATTTCCTCCATGTTTCCCTTACCACTTCAAAAACCACCGACGTCCCCACATTGCCCAGTGGGTACCACAATAGGTCTGCCGGCCTACATTCCTGCTACAAGGGCCCCACCAATGTTCCCAGGAGCTCCGCCTCTGGATGATCCCACACCAACACCGATTGCAATTGTGCCGCCACAAAGTACTTTTCATAATCCGGAAGGCCCAGACCCCCACTCTCCCTCGGTCTCCGCAAGGTTTCCAGGGACATCCGTCTCCTCCCCGAGTCCCAGAGCAATTCCCTGATCTTGACATCCAAAATCTTAAAGAACACCTTTTTTGCCACATACGGTATATTTGCAAAAAAATAAAGCAGCCGCGGGAGGATTACCATTTTACATAATGCCACCCTACCCATCAGTGAGAGTGGTAAAACCCTCCAGAACTGGATGGAGTCCCCTATTTTAGATAGCGCCCCCCCCCGGTGTTATGTACAAACGTGTCCACTACATCATGGAACACCCGCACCCCCAGGTATCGAAAGGATTCCATCTCCCATCTTATCCCCAATTCCAGTAGTTCCTGCACTGAACATTCCCGTAGCCTTCCCAACGGAAACAAAACCGATTTCTCCGGGGTTTGTACGGAACCCCGACATGGCTCTGAAATTTCTCAAGATTTCTAAAAGGTCCGGGAGGAATAACCTGGGGTCCCTTACATATAATAACAGGTCATTCGCATATAGGGATACAATGTGCCTCTGGCCATCAACCTCAATTCCAGGCTCGCCCATCTCCTGCCGCAGATACGCCGCCAGTGGTTCCAAAGCCAAAGCAAACAAAATTGGGGAGGCCGCACACCCCTGTCTAGCCCCCCTCTCCACTCCCATGTCTCCGAAACCCAGTTATTAGTTTTTACCATCGCAAGCGGTTTTGTATACAACAAGGATAGCCATCTACACATATTTTCCCCAAATCCAAACTCCCGTAACACACGGAATAACCATTTCCATCCTGGGAATCAAACACCTTCATTGCGTCAAATGACGCTATAGCCATGTCCCGCTTCTGTGACTTCACCCGGTCCATCACATGATACAGCCGGGAAATATTGCCCGACGTGTTCCTGCCCCCTATAAACCCACATTGATGAGGGTGTACTAAATTCGGCGCAACCGCCGCCAGTCTGGCCGCCAAGATGTTCCCCAGGATTTTCCCATCTACATTTAAAAGCGAGATGGGCTGGTACGCCGCACAATCCCTCGGATCTTTCCCCTCCTTCAGGATCACTGTGATCACTGCTTCTCTCATCGATTCCGGGAGACACCCTCCCTGAAACGCCTCCTCATAAACCCTCAGAAGCTGCGGGACGAGTAGATCGGAAAACTCGTACATCCTCCTCCCCTATGGGGGCCTCCAACTCCTCCCGAGTACCCTCACCCAGCCTCGGCAGTTGAAGCATCTCCATGAGGTCCTCCACCTCCACCTCTACGTACCCCCTCTCACTCGTATAGAGCCCCTTGTAGTATGCCACAAAGGCCGCATTGATCTCCCTTTGCGTCCCAGCTATCCCGCCGTCATTAGATCGGACCTGAGTTATGACGCGGCTCGGGTTTCCCTGCTAATGAGCCAATGCTAAAAGCTTGCCCGCCTTATCTCCCTCCCCGTGGAGCCTCACATCTCGTCTGCTATCATCAAAGTGTGACAGCTCTGCCAAGGTCTTCTGGTGGAGCTCCAGGGCTCGCGCCAGGGTTTCCCCCACTTCTGCCCCACCCGCTGCCTCCCTATCCAATCCTATCCAATCTCGCTATCTGGGCCTCTGTCCGCTGTAGCGCCTCTAAGAGACGTTTCCTCATCCCCACTACCATGGCCAAACACTTCCCCCTAATGGTCGCCTTAAAGGCCTCCCATAACATCCCCCTAGTGCCCACCGTGCCCTCGTTCAAATCAAAGTACCGCCCGATATCCTCTCTGAGCTCTGGCACAAACGCCCCATCTCGCAACGCCTCCCCCCTCAACCGCCACAACCGCCGCGGTGGGCGTTCATTGAGCCCGCACAACGTCGTCACCAGAGGAGAATGGTCCGATAGAACCCGCTCCAAATACTCCGTTTCCCCAAAATAGTGACAATACTCCTTCCCACTACAAAGTAGACCAAGCGCGAGTAGGAACCACGTGCACTCGAGTAGTAGGAGAAACCCCTCTCGTCCCCATGTTTCTCTCTCCAGAGCTCCACCAAGTCCATTTCCCGCATTATCTCCTGTAGTGACCCCGCCATACACTTCTTTGATCCCCCTCTAGTACCATGCCCGTCCAGTCGCTCATCTAGATGACAATTAAAATCTCCCCCCCATATTATCATTTCCCCCCTGTAGGCCCCCACCATCTGCAACACCGAGGGCAAATACTCTTTGTCATCCACATTGGGCGCATATGAGTTGACCATACACAGTGACCTATTCTCCCATGTACCGCGTGCCAGGACCGTTCTACCTCCCCCATCCGTCACCCCCCGCTCCAGTTTCAGCGGGACCCCCCTTGCCACCCAAATAAGAACCCCCCTCGCCTGAGTGGAGTATGTTGTACCCCATATCTGACCCCCCCACTGCTTCTCAAGCTTCCCCAGCTCCTCTACATCTGCATGTGTCTCATTCAACAGGGCCATCTGTATCCCCTGCCTCTTCAAATATTCACCCACCTTCCTCCTTTTCTGATAACTCCCCAGCCCTCGCACATTCCATGTCCCAGTCTTCAAGCCTCCCATTTTATTCTTTCGGTATCATTTTTGCCAATCTTTGAGGGGTAAAGTGCCATTGCATGAGCAGCCTACAATTAGGCAATTTATATTGGACTGATATGGAGGAAGAGGAATTCCAAACTACTTTGTATATCCCTCGTGGTTGTCCCCCTAGTCCATATCTTTTTCCCATCGAGTTTGTGTCTGTGGAGTTGATAGATGCCCTCTCTCCAGTAGGACGCTATAGAGTTTTGCGATCAACCCTCTCATGCCCCTGTGCGTGTTGAGAATGTTTTCAAAAGGGGTGAGTTTTCTCTGGGGCTGTCCATTCCACTGTGAGTCGCTGAGTGCGCCATTCAACTGTAAGTAGAACAGTGGCTGAATCTGCTGGCCATGTTGGGCTTTTTCCAATTCCTCCCTGGTCAAAAAGTTCCCCTCCCGCCACATATGCCCACTCTGACCAGCCCTGCTTTGTATTGTGGTTGGAATCTAATTGGATCTGCTATGAGACTCTGATTGGGGGATCCCAATTACAGCTTAGGGGGGAAGGCCATGTGGTAACCCAGCTCATGTCTATTTTCTTTTTCCAGAGGGCCTAGAATGCTGCAAGTATCGGGTGTTTGCGCACTCTTCGCGGAAGAGATTTCTGGGCGACCCAAAGCCATTCACCCAGTGTAACTGGCATAAAGTGCCTGTTTTCTAACTGCACTCATTGATTATCAACATATTCCCTCAAATGGTCTAGGAGCACACCAAGCTGAGTGGCTCTGTAGTACTCGTACATGTCTGGGTATGCCATGCCTCCCTTGCTCTTTTGTGGAGAATCAATGTTTTGTAGGCGACCCAGGGTTTTTTCCCTTCCAACAGAAAATGTAATAAAAATAATTTCCCATCTGAGTGAAAGGAGTCTGGTAGAATCACCGGGAGAGATTGAAACAAGAAAAGAAGTCTTGGCAGCACATTCATTTTAATTGTCATGAACCTTCCTGCCCATGAAAGCTTTAGTTTTGTCCATTTATAGATATCTTTTTTGATCGCTGTCCACAGCAGGGTGACATTTGCTTGATATAGGTCCCCTAATCTTTTAGTTATGGTGACCCCTAGGTATCTGATGTTATCAAGTTTCTGTTTAAGAGCCCAGGCATCCGGGAGGTCATCTGGGGGAGAGCCGCCTGCTTTTAGAGGTAGAACTACAATTTTATTTTGATTGATCTGAAAGCCCGAGCGAAGATCACATGCTTCCACCGTGGCTAAGAGTGCCGGAATCGACTGGGACGGGTGCGTAAACTAGACTAGAATGTCGTCGGCAAACATTGCCAGCTTGTATTCTTTCCCAAACTTTGTGATCCCAGTGATTGAGCTATCCATTCGAATCGACTGGGCTATGGGCTCCTTTACTAGTGCAAATATCGGAGGTTATAAGGGGCAGCCCTGCCTGGTTCCCTGACTTAGTGCAAAGAAAGGGGACGCGACTCCATTAACCACTACCTTCGTGCTCGTATTGCGGTAGAGTGCTTGTGCTCCCGTAATCCAATGCAATCCCAGATTCACCTTCTTTAGGATGGCCACTCCATCCTGTCAAATGCTTTCTCCGCGTTCACCGAGACTAGGGTGGGGTCAGAGTCCTGAGGGCCGATTGATGCAATTAAATCTAGGGTCATACCATGGATTATCCGAGCCTTGTCTATCTGTTATATAACCGACTTGATCGTTGTGTATGAGCTTTGGTAATACCCGCCTAGCCTGTTGGCAAGTATGCTAGCGTAGATTTTTGCATCAACATTAAACAGGGAGATGGGAGGGGATAAACCAGGAAGGATTTTGGCATGGCTATATAAGAGTAAAACCCCTCGACCCACGATTAGAACGATAACAAGGGAAGATGGGAGGGTGGTTGACACCCAAGAGAGAGTTAACCAGGAGTTTGCAGACTATTACGGGCGGCTATATGGAGATGATGGGGAGGATAATCGCGCAACGATAGTAGAAACATTCAAGGACATAGGATTGCTGCAGATTAGTGCTGAGGAAAGAGAGGAGCTGGATGCACCGATTACTTTAGAGGAGCTAGAAGAGGTGGTGAGACAGTTGCCCACTAGTAAGACCCCGGGGGCTGATGGACTCCCTAGTGAATTCTATAAAACATTCAAAGGAGAGGGGCTCCCCCCGCTGTTGGATATGTTGAATGAGGCATATGGGCTAGGCAGACTGCCAGAGTCACTCAGAGAAGCGATTATAATACCGCTACCCAAACCTAATAAGCCCGGGCATAGCTGCGGTTCATATAGACCCCTATCAATGTTAAATCAAGACAGTAAAATACTGACAGCCATTTTGGCAAATAGATTGAGGAGGGTCATTGGTGAATTAATACATCCTGACCAGACGGGCTATCTCCCTAATAGAAATATATCCAACAATCTCAGAAGGCTCCACAGAGTCATTGAACATGGAAACAAGAATGAAGGTGAACTGTCAATTGTGTCACTAGACGCAATAAAGGCCTTCGACTCGGTCAAATGGCCACGGTTGTTGGCGGCCCTGGCTGGCTATGGGATGGGTCCTGGATATTTACAGTGGGCTAAAATGTTATATAGTGAACCGCTGGCCAGAGTTAAAACTGGAGCAGTGATATCGGAAAGATGGCAACTCCGCAGTGGCACCAGACAAGGCTGCCCATGGTCCCCTATCCTCTATATATTGGCCCTGGAACCCCTTGCGATCTACTTGAGGCAACAATGTGATACGATAGGTATCGAGGTGGGAGGTGAACGACATCTGATATCCTTATATGCAGATGATGTGTTGTTGTATCTGCGACATCCAGAGGAAAACCTCCAATACATTTTGGAGGTAATGGAAAAATATGCGGGGATGTCTGGTATAACGGTGAACCCTCAGAAGTCCAGCATGTTCCCATTGGGCGGATATAAAGGGATCCCCTTGAAACAACTACCGGTGTTACAGATACCATGGGTGGTTAGCACATTTCGCTATCTTGGGATAGATATATACCACACAGTCGAAGAGGAGCATAAGTGCAACACAGAGGTAGCCATTAAGAAAATCGAAAATTGCATGAAGTTCTGGGTAAAGCTGCCTTTAGCAATGATGGGGCGTGGGGCGATGTTGAAGATGGTGGTCCTACCTAGGCTCCTACATTACTTTGGGAATATCCCGCACTGGATACCAAAGAAGTTCTTCACTAGATTGGACAGTATGTGCAGGGATTTCCTGTGGCATGGTACACGGAACACAGTGGCCCTCTGGAAGCTACAGAATTTCTATGAGAGAGGGGGTATAAAACGGCCTAATTATGAAGTCTATTATGTAGCAAGCCAGCTGCAATATGTGGCCAAATGGCTCTCAGAGGAGATAACCTCTGAATCCAGGTTGTTCTGGCAAGATTGTGCCCCATTTTACTTAAGAGAGATTATGTGGCTGCCCAAAACAGAAGTGGAAGGGCGTCCCAAGATGATGGTACTTGGATGGAGGATGTGGCACAGAGCCTGCCACATAATGGAGAACCCATTCCCGTGTTTCCCACAAGTACAACTGGTTGCACTAGCGGGTGGAGAAAAGCAACTACGGATGATAATCAGGAACCATCGGGAACCGGTTGGAATAGCGACTATGGGAGATATTTGACAAGAGGGGACCATAATAGAGTTTGGGGTTTTGGGGGAGGAAACCGGGTTACATACAGGCCAGTATATTACGTATCATAGATTGGTGAGGAGAATTAAGAGAACGTGGCCTGAACTGGTACTGGAGGAAGAACCAGATGCAAATATAGACATAATATGTGACATAGCAGAGGGGGGACCCGAGATATCTAGAATATACGGGATGGTGGTGTCTAAAGTGGGGAAGGAGGTAGTACAATTGAGACAAGACTGGGAAGGGGAAGTGGGAGCCCCGATGGATGATGGGATGTGGGAACGAGCCCAAGGGTATCATAGGAAGGTGTCGAGAAATGCTAGACTAAAGCAAATGCAATTGTATGTCACACACAGGGCGTATATGACACCCCAGAGGATATCTAGGTTTAAAAATGCAGGACGGCAAGCATGCCCTAAATGTGATGAAGAGAATGCGGGCATGGTGCATGTGTTTTGGTCATGCCCGGTTATCGAGTGCCACTGGAGCAAAGTGGCACACAAGCTAGCAGAAAGAGGTATTAAAATTGTGGTGGATACAGTGTGGGCCTGCTTGTTAGGGGGGTTCTCTAGGCCACAGAAACTTAAGCATCTGAGCAAGCTAAAGGACCTGGCATATGCACCTGCAAAGAGAAGAATTGCTATGGGATGAAGACATGCCATAAACCACGAGTGGAGGTATGGTGGAAGGATTTGCAGAAATGGACGGAGGCAGAAACTATGGTATGGCAGGAAGCTAGCAATGTTGGGGGGGAGGAGGTGACTGAGACCCTGATGGCATGGAAATTATTAATAGCAGAGTTATTTGGGTCAATGCGAGACCCAACAGAATCCATGGAAAGGAATACCCTGTCGCAAGTTGTGGGCATTAGAGGAAGTGGGCTCGTAACGGGGGGTGGGATATGGGAAGCAGTGAACACAATCAAGTAATGTATAATTGAAATGTTATGGTATGCACTGCAACTTTGGTTTGTATTGTTTGGTTAAATAAATAATACATTTTTTTAAAAAACCATTAAACAGGGAGATTGCCTTCTTTAGGGAGAACTATGGTCCTAGTCTCTGTGAAGGATGCCGTATCATGATGTCATTAAAGAGTAGGGTCATGAAAGGTTGAGAGCACCGCCAAAAGCTTTATAGAAAGCTGGGGTGAAGCCGTCCTGCCCTGGTGCTGACCCCGCTTTCAATTTTGAGATTGCTGCACTCACTTCTTCTAGAACTATTGGGGCTTTCAGATTATCGCTGTCTGAGGGCTCCAGCGTTTGAACCACAGAGGTTTCTACAAATCTGTCTATGCTACCTTGAGTGGCCACACAGTCAGAGGAGTAGAGCTGTTCATAAAACTGGGCAAAGCAGGTCATTATTTCAGTAGGATCGTCCACAGCTGCCCTTCAAATTTTGTAGACCGCTCTCTAGGCTCTTTGCCCTCTTAGCTTGGCCGCTAATAACGTGTGTACTTTGTCTCCTTTTCATAAAATGTTTGCTTGACATGTCGGAGGTGTGTCAACGCTTTCCCACTCCACACATCTTTGAGCTCGGCCCTCAGCTCATTTATGTCTGCTAGCTTTTTAACTGTGTCTCCCACCCCTCCTGACAGGTATCTTATTTGTATCTTATTTCCTCCCTCAGGTTGGCCTCCCTCCGAAGTCTGAACTATCTCAACATCTAGAGAGTGTCTGTACCCCTGATCTTTGAAGAGATTGTCATTGGAAATCCACCATTTATCTGTTTTAGTGCTCAGGCCTAAGTCAAGGTTCACAGTGCTCATGTCGTGGTTGGACCATCCCACTAATTCAATGTCTTCCCCCTGGATGGTGTACTCCAGTGCTGCTTCGAAGAAAATATAATCTATACGGCTGAATGTTTGATGTGGGGGCGAGTAGAATGTGTATGCTCTTGTTTGCGGGTCGCGGGATCTTCACGTATCTACTAGGAAGTGGTCTTGCGTGAGAATCTGGAATAGCTGTTAACCGTGAGCGGTGTGGCCCCCTCCCTGTATGAGACCCAATTAAGCACCAGGTCCTTCACCATATTAAAGTCTCCCCCCCACAAATCAAATCCCCAGTCCTCGATTTTTCTAAAACACAAAGAGGTCCCTGCTAAAAGCGATTTGTTGAATGTTGGGTACATATGCTGTGCACAATGGGACCGCACTTGATCGAATGGTGCAATCTATTTCAAGAAATCTCCTATCCAGACTCTGGTGTGTCTGTGTAATCTGCAGCCCCACTATTGACCGATGCAGGAGGCCTACCCCTCCCTTTTTTACCAGTCCTGATGCCCACAGGGCTCCTCCCAAGTGTCTGCCCTTTAAGAGAGTCTACTCTCCACTCCTAAACTTGGTTTCTTGAATGAAGAATACATCTCTACTGGACTGATTAAACACCCTCATTAGCATTGATCTTTTTTGGGGAGAGTTGAGGCCTTTCACATTTAGTGACCCAAATTTCACTGCCTTATCTGTCATGCCTCTGACTTACAGGTCGTTTCATGAGTTGCAATACCTTTAACCCCTGTGTACCTGTTCTGCCTTATATTTTTGCTGTAACCCTGGACTTGGGACCACTCCTGTGAGGTGCCACCCATTTGCCTGCGGTGCGTGCCGTATTAGGACGAAATGCCATATGCTGAAGCTTCTTTGTAACTAGCTCGCTCCCTTTTCCCACACCCCCGTGAGTGCCTCCTTCCCCTGTGTCCCCCTCCCTCTCCCAACCCCCGACTAATAAGAGAAGAAGGCATCCCCCAATCATCGGAGACGCCCTAGAAAAAAGCATAGGGCCACACAAAGGAGGACTCCCCAAGACCCATAACCTTTAACTTCAACATACATACTTGCAGTTAGCGCAAATTCTCAACAATCAACATCTAACTACTCAGCCCATTTAAACTAGGCATGGAAACAACAGAAAGTTTGGTTTTCATCCTCAGACCCATGGCGGAGCGCCCGCTTTTCTGGTCTAATGCCAAGGTGTGGTTGGGTGCGCTTTTCCCAAAACTTCCTGTGCTGAGTGAACTGACCTTGTGTTTGGTCGAGCACTCCCATCGTTTCACAGGGTGTACCTCTTGAACTTCCTTGTGCCTTTAGCTTGCACTCTCATAGGCCAGGGGCCCATTGCTTTCCTGGTTGGTTCCGAGGATGACGGGAGCTCCTCCATCTCGGATCCTCCTGTTCCCACGGTTAGGCCTTGCAATACGCTGTTTGCTTCTTCTACCGTGACTACCCTGTATTCCTCGTTACCGTGCTCAAAGGTCAATGCAAAAGGGAAGCCCCATCTGTAGCGGATGTTTCTTTCTCGGAGCCATGTGGTCAGTGGTCAGCAGTCCCTCCTTTTGGTGAGGGTTAATGGTGAGAGGTCCTTGAAGATCTTAACCTGTGAGCCCTCGAAGTCAATGTGTCCCTGCTCTCTTGCCCGTTGCATTATCTCCACCTTGTTTTTATACTGATGACATTTGGCTAGAACCTACCTTGGGCCGTTTGGGGGACCCCCTGCTCAGTGCACCCTTTCGAATTCCAGGTCTGGCGTCAAAGGAGATGGAAAGAGATAATTTACCAGGGCTTTTACTTGCCTTTCTAGGCTCAATGGGGTTTAATTGGGTGTTTCCTTGAGGCCTTGTATTCGTATGTTTCATCTTCTCTCCCTGTTTGCCGGGTGTCTACTTTTGGGGCTAAGTCTGTGTTCCACTTCTCTAGGTCCAGAAAGGACACTTTTGCTTTCATTTCTACTAAGTCGGCAGACAGTTGGTAGTTCTCAAGGGCCTCTACTTTGTCCTCAATCTTGCCCACTCTATTCTGCAGGGCATTTACTATTGTTGCCATGCTGCGTCTCAATGACCTGATTTCATCTAAGAGCAGACGAATGTCAGCTTTGGCGGAGGTGGCGTGGTCCACGCCTGGGATACTCGGTAGCTCTGCTTGTGGGTAAGCTGCCATCGCCAGGCTTGGGCAGCGATATTCCTGGAGTTTCTGGGCTGTTGCAGGGTCCAAGTCGATTGGCATATGCTCCCGAGTTGGTGGGAGCCTTTGTGGTGCAGATTTCCAGCTGGCTGCTTTTCGCAGTCTTTATTTCTTTGCCTCAGCGCTCCTGGGTGTGTGTTGTGCAGAGGAGAATGCGCGCTGCAAAGTGGAAGGGCTAAGGGGCGCGTGTCTCAGGTCCCAGATAGGTTCTGTGCACCTTGCCCCCTTTGCTGGGGGGGCTGACTCAGCGTTTCATTCTACTTATCCACCAAGATGAAGTTATCTCCTGCTCTCTCTCTTTGGAGGTTCTTGGCCCTCAGGTTGAGGGTGTTACCTGATTTCACTTGCAGACGGCCTTGGGTGTTTGGGGCGCCAAAAAGCTGAGTGTTCCTGCCCACCACTGCACTGCTTCTTTGCGTACTGCTTATGCCAAGTTCTTCCTGGATTCTGATGCTAAAACCCAGAGCAGGGATCTGGTGTGTGCAGCACAATGTTTCTGGAGCCCTAGGGTCTTGCTGCCCTACGTGGCTTTCTTTGTGCTGTGTAGCGTTATCTCAGTCGACCCCCATGGTGTGCTTTCTCTTGGGGGGTCTGTCACGCTCAGGTTTGCTGGGAGAGTACAGGCTGGGATTATTACATTAACGCTGCCATGTGTTTCGTGTCTTCTTCTCTGGAGTCCTGGCATTTGCTGCTGGCACGCAGGGGGGGGGAACAGGGACAGAGCACTCCCAGCCTGAGGGTAACCAGGCTCGGGGGATTCTTAACCCCTGTGGACCCGCTTCCCGTGCTCCATGCTTCTTCACTCCCAGTTGGACCCAGCACCATCCACCTCCCCCACTTTCACTGACCTTCTCTGCTCTTTGTCACGGCAGTGCGGCTGTTTAGGACGGGAGCTGCCCCTTCCTTTCCACTTTCTAGGACCAACCGCGGGCCGCTTTGTTCTTTCTTTTTGGTGGGCTGCTAATTGGCACCCCGGGGGGCACACTCTTGGATTGTCCCTCACACCAGTGCTTCCATTAGTGGGCCTGCTGCGATGGCCGCTGACCCCAGGGGAGGATGTTTGTCCGCACCGTGTTCGGGAGGCTGCTAGCTCCGATTTTCTTCCAAAATCTTCCTGCTGGAAGCTGACCCCTTTCTCTAGTCGATTCCTTTGCTTTTACAGTAAACGGGCTGAGTTTACATTAGTATGCCGAAATTCTTCTTCGGGTTGTGGGGAAGATGAAGGCTCAAGCAGCCATTCCGTCTGTGCCCCGTGCTGATCTCCCAAGACCATTTTGTTTACTGTGTTGAACTCTGGGAAAGGAACTCTGAACTGTCTTGAACTTGGGAGAGGGAGCCAAGAACAAGCCCGTAGCTGGAAGAAGCTCAGAACTTTAGTATATAGTATAGGTTTTGGACACAGGAAGTCTTTCAAGTTGAATTTACTGACTCATACTATCCGTACTTTATTAAGGTAGGGAAATCCCACCTTATTATAGGGCAAGTTAGGCCTTATACCATCCTGAGTTAATAAAGATCTTTTATTTGAACTGTATTCTGTCTCTTGCTTCATGATGCCTTCACGATTGCCACACTTCCAACTTCAGGCAACAATGTCACACTTGTATGAGAGGACACTGGACTTTAAATAACTTCACAATTCAGGTGGATAGATTTAAACAAAGCTTGCTTCACTATAGAAAGGGTTTGCCTCTTGCCTTGGGTAATGCTTAGTCTTCTTGGTAATACAACAACTTCTGGGTTTAAAGAATACTTGTTCTTATTGTTACAAGGTTCAGTCTCCAAAAGAGAAACAGATTTAGGTACACGTGACCACTCTTTAAGATCTTTAACCTTAATAACTGTTTGTATTCCCACGTATTAGCACAGAGACGCTTCTTAACTCCGGTCGGGAATCCTAATTGGCCACACATGACCTCTCTTTAATGTTGTAAAGACTGGTAACAATTGTGAAAAGTCAACGTTAGGGTTTCAGAATGATTTAGAAAGCGTTGTTCTTATTAGAGACATGCGACCACCCCGGCAACATTAATGGCTTGACAATGGGAAATTAAATGCTTCTCTTCATACGCGAGCACTCTGACTTTTACTATAAGTGCGCGTGATACATTTCCATTGTCAGAGAGACTTTTCAAAAATGACAAACAGTTTATACTCGCTTGTATTGCGCGCAAGTCCGTTTAGAGCTGGTAACAGTTACCAGCAAGGATTTCGGAGTGAACCTGAATGCTAAGCTTCACTCACCGGCTCCAGGAACACTGCGGTTGCAGGCTGCTTCACCCTTCCAACTTCCTCTTCTGCTATGGCTCTGGGCACATTTGGGACCCACACCCTCCTGCAGCATAGGTGTCTGAGGTCGGACCACGCCAACTGGGAGTCTCCTGCACTCCTCCCTCCCTCGACTTGCTTCTTGCTGCAGGCCTTGGGTTTCAGCACGGTCACAGCTCTGCAATTACAGCCACAAGGTGCACCTGAGAAAATCTTCACTCTCAGCACGTCTCTCTCAGTGCAGCCATGGCAGGGTAGGGTTTGTGTACACAGGACTCTCTCAGAACTTGCAGGGGAAATCTGATTTTCCTCATCCCGGCACCCCTTAAGTAATCACACTTTCTCATAACCTGCCAGCCTTGTGCTCTTCTTCCTCTTCTACTACTGCCCGCCTTACAACTCCTTCTCCAGCTCCTTCCTGCTTCCCTCTCCTGCTGCAGCCTTTTAGGCCTCTCAGGTCGGGCAATTGGTTTCAGGTGGAGGCCATTAATGTCAATTGCCTGACCTTTGCAAAGACTGTTAGGCCTAATTGCCTATTAGCCACTTCTACATGCCTCTTCAGCCCTCTTCTTCATCTCAGTCCCTATGGGATTCTGGGACATGTAGTACACTTGATCAAAGTTAGGTTTTTCTACTTCTGGTATAATTTTAAGGGTATATTTAATTCCCTTAATAATTTTAACAGAGGGGCTGTATGTTTTAACTTTATTCGAAGAAGATGCTGTAGAGAAGGCAACACTTTCACTATTCCCTGTAGTGTATCTTTGTTTTTGAGGAAGAAATTTGTTTTCAGGGGCCGAAAGGATTCTTTCCTTTAATACATAGGTTTAATAATAGGTCTGGATGTTACATCCTTAGATGTTACCACTTTAGATTTAACACCCTTGAACTGTGATCAGTTGTGTCTGTCTTTACTGTTGCCACCATGAGTTCCTTACACACCACACTTCCCCACACGGATAAAAGGTGAAGCACGAAATCACACTGGGAGCAAGGAAAAGCACACAAGGAAGCAGCAGTTCCAAGATGGCAATTTAACACAAGGAGAAAGGCGGTGAGACCGGAGAGGGTTGCAAGGAAGGTAGTGCCATTGACCTCTAGAAAACATTACTTTCACGAACCTTGGAGAGTGAGAAACTTAAGATCGGGAACTAACACTGATCTATCCTACACTACGCATGAACAGTATCCGGGGCGCTCCAGTGTTGATAACCCACGTCGGGGGGAGTGATTGCCGCTGTAGTACTGCCCTTGGCTCCTTCAAGAAAGCCGCGCCAGTAAAAGTAGCACAGCTGTTGAGTCGGAGAAACCGATACGTAATCAACTTGTGTTTGAATCAAGGTTGCAAGCGGCAACATTGTATGAAGAAATACAAAAAGGACAGTTTTTGAGGCACATGTGGTGAGAGGCGCAAACACGTGGAAACTAAAGGAGTGAATGTACTTTGAAAAGGCCAAATAAGCTACCCGATACAGAGTGGTCCGGCGCCACGTGGGTGCTCATTCGAAGGTCTCTCTAAGGTATCCAACTGAATGGCAATTGCATTGTGAAAAGGGAACTTGGTACCGAAGTGGTCCTGCGTGGGTTGAGCTAAACCCTGCACACACTCAAAAGTCTTTGATAAGTATAAAGTGAACTAAATTGGTCTGAGCCTGGTTGAGGGAGACTAATTGAATTTGAAGAAGGGATCTGAGCCCGGCTGGGGGGGATCCGGGGTGAACCGTGAGTCACCAGAGAAGGAATAAAGGGATCTGAACCCAGCTGAGGGGGGCCTGGGGTGAACTGTGAGTCATCCAAGAAGGAATAAAGGGATCTGAACCCGGCTGAGGGGGATCCGGGGTAAACCGTGAGTCACCCGAGAAGGAATACTTTTGAACTTGTAAAAATAAAGGGATCTGATCCTGGCTGAGGGGGATCCAGAGAAAGACACCCAAATCATATAATTATAAGAAGGAAAGAACCTTCTATTTTTGTTTTGTACATCAGGCCCTCTGAATCAAGAGACTTTGATGGAAAAGAGACTTGAGCACAGAAGGCCCTTATGCTGGAGCTGGAACTGTATTCTTGTGTCAAGCAAACCAGAGTGTGTGCTTGGATCCAGTGAACCACCTTGTCTGTGCTGAAAACTAGGGGAAGGGAGGCCAACGGCTCGAACATCCTGACTTATCATTTTGTGAACACTTCTTTCTTTTTCATGACCATTCGCCCACACTATTTGCAAATTAGCTGTAAGGATTGGCAGTAGGTTTTTTTAGTATAGGCCCTTTAATTTGGAAAAGACTCCAATAAGACTGCATTCTTTATTATTTGATGGTCATAGCTTGCTCCCATCTTGGATTTAGGTTTAGATAGGCGTTTATCACACCCCTTTGAAAGTTCAATAAACACCCTTGAACTGTGGTCACTTACGTCTGTTTTACTTCGATACCATGCCTTCCGTACAGAGGTCCCATGAGAGAGAAATGAACTGTGGTAGCGTGCCATGGGTTGTCGGTTTGCACAACATGTGATGGGTGGTCTATGTGGTCCAACGTCTGCACCTTGACCAGGGAACCCTTGCTTGGAGTGAACCACAGAAAGTCAAGAGGCTGGTTGGCTTAATATTGTTCAAGTGACAGAGAGAAAAGGCAAACTAATGTGTTGAACTTGGGGAAGGGAACCACAAGGCCATTTTGTGGAACTGTGTTGAACTTGGGGAAGGGAACCCCAAGACCATTTTGTGGAAGTGTGTTGAACTTGAGGAAAGGAACCCAGAGACCATTTTTTGTTTTGTTTTTGTTTTTATTGACATTTTTATTAATGATCAACATGTGCAGGCAAAGATAAAACATTGCGTTACATTAACTAAACAATGTAGATAAGTGATCTCGTCTTTTGACTTTTTCTATCCCCGTCCCCATTGCCCTCTTTCTCCCCCCTTTCCTTTTCATCCTGCACATAGCAAGCATCAAAACGAACAGCAAGCAATTAGCACAATAGCGCAATCGCCTTTTTCGTTTATCTTACCACATTGTTCCGGGTTATGGCTTAGCAGCCGATTAGCTACATTGGCAATTGAGAAAAAAACAACTCATCCAGGGTTTAAAGAGCAATATCTTTCACCACCATTAACAGCTGAGACCTCAGGCCACTTGTTTTTTTGTTTCCCAGTATTCAAGGAATGTGAGCCACATTACATCAAAGTGCGAGACCGATTCCATTAGCGATGCAGTTAGGCTTTCCATGTCATATATCTCTTTTGCCTTGTGTAACCATTCCTTTTTCATCAGAAGCTCACAACCCTTCCAGTGTATGGTTAGACACACCCGGGCCGCCAGGAGCACATTTCTGGGCAGATAGTGTAGGACTAAGTATTGATCTTCCACCAACTCAACCCCACACAGTACCAGGAGTGGGGTCACTGCCCTCTCTATACGCTCTATGTCATGGATCCAGCCAGGATCTCCTTCCAGTAAGTTTGAGCCCTTGGACACTCCCACCATTGGTGCCAATAGTTGCTAATCTGCAAGCAACCTTGCCAACAGTGTGGGCTTATTCCAGGATACATTTTTGCCAATCTTTGAGGGGTAAAGTGCCATTGCATGAGCAGCCTACAATTAGGCAATTTATAGTGGACCGATATGGAGTTAGAGGAATTCCAAACTACTTTGTATATCGCGGCCCTTCCCTCGTGGTTGTCCCCCCAGTCCATATCTTTTTCCCATCGAGTTTGTGTCTGTTGAGTTGATAGACGCCCTCTCTCCAGTAGGGCGCTATAGAGTTTTGCGATCAACCCTCTCATGCCCCTGTGCGTGTTGAGAATGTTTTCAAAAGGGGTGAGTTTTCTCTGGGGCGGTCCATTCCACCGTGAGTAGCTGTGTGCTCCATTCAACTGTAAGTAGAACAGTGGCTGAATCTGCTGGCCATGTTGGGCTTTTTCCAATTCCTCCCTGGTCAAAAAGTTCCCCTCCCACCACATCTGCCCCACTCTGACCAGCCCTGTTTCATATTGTGGCTGGTATCTAATTGGATCTGCTATGAGATCTCTGATTGGGGGATCTCAAATACAGCTTAGGGGGTAAGGTCATGTGGTAACCCAGCTCATGTCTATTTTCTTTTTCCAGAGGGCCCATAATGCTGCAAGTATCAGGTGTTTGCGCACTCTTTGCGGAAAAGATTTATGGGGGACCCAAAGCCATTAACCCAGCGTAACTGGCATAAAGTGCCAGTTTTCTAATTGCACTCATTGATTATCAACAGATTCCCTCAAATGGTCTAGGAGCACACGGAGCTGAGTGGCTCTGTAGTACTCGTACATGTCTGGGTATGCCATGCCTCCCTTGCTCTTTGGGAGAATCAATGTTTTGTAGGTGTCCCGTGTTTTTTTTCTCTTCCGACAGAAAATGTAATAAAAATAATTTACCATCTGAGTGAAAGGAGTCTGGTAGAATCACCGGGAGAGATTGAAACAAGAAAAGAAGTATTGGGAGTACGTTCATTTTAATTGTCATGAACCTTCCTGCCCATGAAAGCTTTAGTTTTGTCCATTTATGGATATCTTTTTTGATCGCTGTCCACAGCAGAGTGACATTTGCTTGAAATAGGTCCCCTAATCTTTTGGTTATGGTGACCCCTAGGTATCTGATGTTATCAAGCTTCTGTTTAAGACCCCAGGAGTCTGGGAGGTCATCTGGGGGTGAGCAGCCTGCTTTTAGAGGTAGAACCACAGTTTTATTTTGATTGATCCGAAAGCCTGAGCGAAGGCCACATGCTTCCACCGTGGCTAAGAGTGCCGGAATCGACCGGGACGGGTGCGTAAGATAGACTAGAATGTCGTCGGCAAACATTGCCAGCTTGTATTCTTTCCCAAACTTGGTGATCCCAGTGATTGAGCTATCCATTTGAATCGACTGGGCTAAAGGCTCCTTTACTAGTGCAAATATCAGAGGTGATAAGGGGTAGTCCTGTCTGGTTCCCTGACTTAGTGCAAAGAAAGGGGACGCCACTCCATTAACCACTACCTTCGTTCTCGTATTGCAGTAGAGTGCTTGTGCTCCCGTAATCCAATTCAATCCCAGATTCACCTTCTTAAGGATGGCCACTCCACCCTATCAAATGCTTTCTCTGTGTTCACCAAGACTAGGATGGGTTCAGAGTCCTGAGGGCCGATTGATGCAATTAAATCTAGGGTCTTGCGTATGTTATCTGAGCCTTGCCTATCTGTTATATAACCGACTTGATCGTTGTGTATGAGCTTTGGTAATACCCCGCCTAGCCTGTTGGCAAGTATGCTAGCGTAGATTTTTGCATCAACATTAAACAGGGAGATTGCCTGGTAGAAGCCACACTTGAGTTTGTCTCTTCCATCTTTAGGGAGAACTATGGTCCTAGTCTCTGTGAAGGATGCCGTATCATGATGTCATTAAAGAGTAGGGTCAGGAAAGGTCGAGAGCACCGCCAAAAGCTTTATAGAAAGCTGGGGTGAAGCCGTCCTGCCCTGGTGCTGACCCCGCTTTCAATCTTGAGATTGCTGCACTCACTTCTTCTAGAACTAGTGGGGCTCCCAAATTATCGCTGTCTGAGGGCTCCAGCATTTGAACCACAGAGGTTTCTACAAATCTGTCTATGCTACGTTGAGTGGCCACACAGTCAGAGGAGTAGAGCTGTTTATAAAACTGGGCAAAGCAAGTAATGATTTCAGTAGGATCGTCCACAGCTGCCCTTCAAATTTTTTAGACCACTCTCTCGGCTCTTTGCCCTCTTAGCTTGGCCGCTAATAACGTGGGTGCTTTGTCCCCTTTTCATAAAATGTTTGCTTGACATGTCGGAGGTGCGTCAACACTTTCCCACTCCACACATCTTTGAGCTCAACCCACATCTCTTTTATGTCTGCTAGCTTTTTGACTGCGTCTCCCACCGCTCCCGCAGGTCCGCTTCTTTGTATCTTATTTCCTCCCTCAGGTTGGCCTCCTTCCGAAGTCTGAACTTCTTGACCAATGTTCGCTGCGTGATTAGGAGCCCCCTTATCATTGCTTTTGCTACTTCCCATACTGTGGTTCTAGATGTTTTCCCTATGTCGTTAAGCTAAAAAAACTCCCTAATCTCAACGTCTAGAGATTGTCTGTATCCCTGATCTTTGAAGAGATTGTCATTGCAAATCCACCATTTATCTGTTTTAGTGCTCAGGCCTAAGTCAAGGTTCACAGTGCTCATGTCGTGGTTGGACCATCCCACTAATTCAATGTCTGCCCCCTGGATGGTGTACTCCAGTGCTGCTTCGAAGAAAATATAATCTATACGGCTGAATGTCTGATGTGGGGGTGAGTAGAATGTGTATGCTCTTGTTTGCAGGTTGCGGGATCTTCATGTATCTACTAGGAAGTGGTCTTGCATGAGAATCTGGAATAGCTCTTTACCCTGGGCGGTTTTGTTGCCCCCCACCCTGTATGAGACCCAATTCAGCACCAGGTCCATCACCATATTAAAGTCCCCCCCCCACAAATCAAATCCCTGGTCCTCAATTTTTCTAAAAACGCAAAGAGGTCCCTGCTGAAAGCGATTTGTTGAATGTTGGGTACATATGCTGTGCACAATGTGACCGCACTTGATCGAATGGTGCAATCTATTTCGAGAAATCTCCCATCCAGACTCTGGTGTGTCTGTATAATCTGCAGCCCCACTATTTCCAGATGCAGGATGCCTAACCCTCCCTTTTTACCAGTCCCGATGCCCACAGACCTCCTCCCAAGTGTCTGCCCTTTAAGAGAGTCTCCTCTCCACTCCTAAACTGGGTTTCTTGAATGAAGAATACATCTCGACTGGACTGATTAAACACCCTCATTAGTATTGATCTTTTTTGGGGAGAGTTGAGGCCTTTTACATTTAGTGACCCAAATCTCACTGGCTTATCCGTCATGCCTCTTACTTACAGGTTGTTTCATGAGTTCCAATACCTTTAACCCCTGTGTACCTGTTCTGCCTTATATTTTTGCTGTAACCCTGCACTTGGGACCACTCCTGTGAAGTGCCACCCGTTTGCCTGTGGTGCGTGCCGTATTAGGACGAAATGCCATATGCTGAAGCTTCTTTGTAACTAGCTCGCTCCCTTTTCCCACCCCCATGAGTGCCTCCTTCCCCTGTGCCCAGCCCTCTCCCAACACCCGACTAATAAGAGAAGAAGGCATCCCCCAATCATCAGAGACGCCCTAGAAAAAAGCATAGGGCCACACAACCACTGGCGTAACAGGGGCCCCCGCAGCCCCTGCGGTGCGGAGGTGCCCCGCAAGCACATGTCTTGGGTGGGGTCTCCACTTGAAGAAAAAAAATATATATTTTTTATTTCTCAACAAAAAAAAAGTTTCATTTTGAATTCACTCTGCATTAATAAAAAATTATTTCTTTAACAGAAATCATTTCTTTATGAAGGCAGAGTGACTACAAAAAGAAACTTTCTGAGAGCTCCGCCCAACCCATGACCTGGAAGACCCTAGGCTGGAGGGCTCCATGTCATGGGGTGGGGGAGAGCCCTATGACCTCAAAAATAAATAGTTTATTTTTGAAGTCACTCTGCCTTCATAAAGACATTATTTCCATTATAGTTTTGGTCCTTAACTGAATAATTTCTTAATGAAGTTAGAGTGACTTCAAAAAGAAACAATGGGGCTCATTCTGACCATGCCGGCCCGGAAACAATGGTGCTGGTAATCTTAACGGCACCGTTGTTTCCGGACTGGCATATTACAGGTCCACCTGCTGGGGCCGCTGTGCGCGACAGGTCTGACACTGCCGGGCACAGCGGCCATGGTAGGCAGACCCTTCACAGAAGCACCACGGCACCGTTAAAAACGGTGCGTGGTGCTTCTGTGTCCCCAATCCCATGGAGTCCAATGGGACTCCACAAGAATGGGGATTACCGAAATTACCGGCACCTGATTTCCCGGCCGCAGGACTTGGAAGAGCCTGGAGGCACCGGGAAGTCAGGTGCCGGTAATTATTTATGGGTCTGGCAGCAACTTGCCGGTAGCACCGGCACGGTTACCGCCGGAACCGAAATGAGCCCTAATTGCTTTTTGAAGTAATAGGGCTCCTCTCAACCCCATGATGTGTCTGTGTGTGAGTGTATGGTGAAAGGGTGCACGCTTAAATGTATAGGTGGCTGCCTGTGTGAGTATATGGTGAAAGGGTGCACAGAAATGTATGGGTCGCTGGGTGTGCGTGTGTGCTTGTACTGTGAAAGCATCAGAGGCGTAGACAGGGTAGGGCCTGAGCGGGCAAGGCCCACCCAAAATCTGTAAATGCCCACTCAGCAGCTCTGACATTTACAAATGTCAATGTCACTGCGGTGGGCCCAACTACATTAGCTTCAGGCCCCACTTGTTAGACAATCCTGGCTACGCCTCTGGAAAGCGTGCACACTTAAATGTATGGGTGGCTGCCGGGGTGTGCCTGTAAGGTGAAAGGGTGTACACTTAAATGTATGGATGGCTGCCTGGGTGTGCCTGTATCGTGAAAGAGTGCACACTCAAATGTATGGATGGCTAGGTGTGTATATGGTGAATTCACTCTGCATGTGCTTGTGTACAAGGGCACAACAAAACCTACATTTCGGGGGGCTAACCCTTCAAATGTTGGCAGAGGCGCTAACTTCACGTGTGGGGGGAGGGGCAAACTTATTAGTGAGGGGTCATCTAATATTAATGAGACTAATCTAGTGCAGCTTCAATGTTACAAGCAGTGAACTCTCTCTCCTTTAAGTCTCCTATTCCCTCTCTACCTTTCCAATCACTCCCCTGGCATGCAAGTACTAGACCCACATCGCAATTTCAATTGCCTAAAAAATGTGGCGTATGAACGCATGTACGAACAGTGAAATGCTTTACGTTGGTAATTGCTGGGCCCTTATTAATAGCAAAACCCAGGTGACGTTTAACATCTGTGTCCTGTTCTGTCCGGCAACTGCTCTAGAGGTCAGCCAGGTCGAGTCAACATAGTCCAAAATGTCAGGGGTGGGGGGGGGGTGCTGAAGCCCAGTCAACTCAATGGTGTTGCACCACTACTTGTGTTTAATGCCTTGATTACTCCTAGCCCTATTCTTCCTCGTCCCAGTACTTATGTATGAGGCAGTACTTCTGTCCTCTGCCTCATACACAAGTACTGGGATGAGGTAGAAGCACATGGAGGTAATGCCTGAGTTAGCTACCTGTAATCTTCATGTGTCTTAATCCCACTCTTCCTCACCCCAGTACTTACCTATGAAGTAAGGAGCCTCATACATAAGCTCTGGGACAAGGAAGAGGGACATGGAGGTAATTCTTGGCCAAGGAGCTGATTTTGGAGTTTGGGTAGGGGGGAGGAGGGAGAGGGGATGTGTGGGGGGCCGGATTGTGCGATAATTCATAATGGTTGTCCACGTCCAGGCTAAGCAGGCATGATATGTGGTATTAGTTGCTAGAGAGGCATTTTGGTGCAGCCAGTCTAGTCATTCCTCAGTTTGGTATGACTTTCTTTTAACTGGGAATTTCTGACAAAGCAGTCCTGCTAAGTATAATTACCTGGCTAGATTGGCATTAGGGTGATGCCAGTCTAGCCATTTCTTACTGCGGCATTGTATATTTTTCTGGGCATTTGTGATAAAATTATATGATAAAAGTAATTTATAACGCGCCTGTACACAAGTGTTTCTAGGCGCGACAAGACAAGGGAGGGAAGATAGAGGGAGGACAAGACAAACAATCTCACTAGGCCTTGTGTCATTGCGAGAACGATGGAGGGCTCTGGAGACAGTGAGCTTCTGGTGTAACGTGAGAAAGGGAAGAGTGCCTTTGAGTAGGAGCAGCTGGTAGTGGAACTTCTTGGTGACATCCGAGATGTAAGGAGAGAAAGAGAGAGTGGCATAGAAGATGACACCAAGGTTTTTTGCCTCGCAGGAAGGTGAAGGAAGAGGGTCCAAGGCGGAAGGCCAGAGTGAGAGAGGGAAAGCTGGTGCCAGGGTCCTAATGAGAAGGATCTCCATTTTACTGGCATTAAGGCAGAGATCGCTGAAGGCGCACCAATCCTGAATCGCGGATAGACAGTCAGGAATGAGCGAGAGAGGAGAGGAGGCTGAGGGGAGCCTGAAGGAAAGCTGAGTCATCCGCATAACACTGAAAGTTAGATTCGAAGGTAGAGATCAGGTGGGCCAAAGGGGCCAAGTAGAGGTTGAAAAACCAGGCTGACAGTATAGAGCCCTGGGGAGGGAGAGGTGGCAGAGAGATTTGGACCAGGTTGGACCTGGAAGGGGGTGGCAGTCCAAGAGGAAGGAGGTCAGTCACTCCAGGGCCCGATTGGTGATGCCCAGGTTCTCACAGAGTCGATTGATCAGGATGGTGTTGTTGACCGTGTCGAAAGCAGAGGAAAGAAAGAGGGTGAGGACAGAAGGAATGCTGGAATCAAGGTTAGAGAGCAGATCTTCACAGGTATTCAGGAGAGCAGTTTCCATGTCTCTGCCAGCTCTGGAGCCAGACTGACGGTCATGGAGACAACCAACAGATTCAGTGTGGAGAGTAAGCTGGAAGATGGCAAGCTTTTCCAAGAGTTTGCCCAAGAAAGGGGTGATGGAGATTGGGCAATAATTTGCCGGGCAGGTAGGATCAGCAGACGGCTTCTTGAGGAGTGGGTGCAGAAGGGAGTGCCAAAGGGGAGAGGGGAACGTTGCAGTGGCTAAAGAATGATTACAGAAATCGGCCAAGGCTGGAGCGAGGGTGTCAATATGGTCCTTGATGGTTCTGGAGGAGCGAACAAGCACCTGTTTCGATGACACTTTCATAGATCGGACTTGTCTAGAAACCTTGTCAGGTGTTGTCAGAGGGAAAGAAGAAAAAGGAGGGGGAGAGGTAGAGATGGCCAAAGGGGGCCGAGAGAGGAAGAGGGAGAGGAAGAGGAAATAGAGGACAGGATGTCCTGAGATTTAGCGGGGAAGCGAGAGGCCAGAACCCTACAGAGGGCCTTGGAGGGAACAGGAGAGGTAGAGACCACAACAGAATTGACCAGTTCCTTGCAGATTTTAAAGAGTTTGGCCGTGTTGGTTGAGGCCGCAGAGACTCAGGCTTTAATGTGTGCTCTCTTCTTGATGAGTGTTATTGCTTTGACTGGCATTTTGGTGCAACCAGTCTAGGTATGTCTAAATGTGGGCTGGCATGCTTTACTGTAATGTTATTACGTGTCTACACTGGTCCACATTGTGCAGCCAGTTGGACATGTTTTAATTGTGGCATGGCATTTTTAATAGCAAAGCATTAATGTTCCTGTGCACTATTGGTGACTTGCATGTATTGGATTGGTGTTACCCTACAAAACTACAAAACAATTGCATACACTGTGGCTTTATAGCCAATTTTTCTCAGAAAGTGTGCTGTATATTGCATTAAAATACATATTTATATCTTTCTCCTAGTGCAGTGTGCGGCATACCCCGTCAGCAGCACGTTCGTGTATATTGCGCAAGTGTGACAATCTAAACCGGCCCAGAGTGTGGCGCGACCTGTAATTTGTTGCCGAGTGGGGGAGGCCCTCAGCATGGCTCGCAGGGGGGCACCCACATTTTGTGTTACGCCACTGCACACAACGGAGGACTCCCCAAGACCCATAACCTTTAACTTCAACATACATACTTGCAGTCATCGCAAATTTTCAACAATCAACATCTAACTACTCAGCCTGTTTAAACTAGGCATGGAAACAACAGAAAGTTTGGTTTTCATCCTCAGACTCATGGCAGAGCACCCACTTTTCTGGTCTAATGCCAAGGTGTGGTTGGGTGTGCTTTTCCCAAAACTTCCTGTGCTGAGTGAACTGACCTTGTGTTTGGTCGAGCACTCCCATCATTTCACGGGGTGTTATTATACCTCTTGAACTTCCTTGTGCCTTTAGTTCGCTCTCTCTTAGGCCAGGGGTCCATTGCTTTCCTGGTTGGGTCCGAGGATGACGGGAGCTCCTCCATCTCGGATCCTCCTGTTCCCACGGTTAGGCCTTGCAATACGCTGTTTGCTTCTTCTGCCGTGACTACCCTGTATTTCTTGTTACCGTGTTCAAAGGTCAATGCAAAAGGGAAGCCCCATCTCTAGCGGATGTTTCTTTCTCAGAGCCATGTGGTCAGTGGGCAGCAGTCCCTCCTTTTGGTGAGGGTTAATGGTGAGAGGTCCTTGAAGATCTTAACCTGTGAGCCCTCGAAGTCAATGGGCCTCACTACACGGAACGCGGTAAAATACTGCCCTTACCGGCATGGCGCTATTAACGTGTCCGCCTTGGCAAGAGGCCGCTAATTGCGTGCCATTACGAGTACGCGGACACGAGCACAGCGCCACGCTGGTATTGACCCTACCACCATGCCGCTAAAGACCCCAAAAAGACCCTTAGCGGCACAGACGAAAGCGCTGATAGCACTTCCGACCTCCAGCAACACAGAAATAGTGGTCACCGCTATTTGCGGTCACCGCTATTTGCGGTCACCGTAAAATTGCGGAAACGGAAATAGCGTCATCGCACAGGAACGGGAAAGAGCACGGTGGCCATCTTTAAAAACACAATCCATTGCCATCCTCTGCCCCCAGGAACTGTTTCCACACCAGTGCCATACCAAAGCATCAAGGATCCCCTCACAATGCCAAAGGCAATCAAGAAAACAGCAGATCGCCAGCGCAAGGAGAAATTCACAAATGAGGAGCTGATCATGCTGACGGAGACCCTTGCTGCAAACGCGAATGTTGTATTCGCGATTGACATGCGGCGTGAGACCCTGATTAAAAAAAGGCCATCTGGGCAGAGGTGGCCCAGAAAGTCAGTGCAGTGGGCACCCGCACCGTTAAAGACTGCAGGAAGCGGTGGGATGATCTCCGCCTCCGGGTCCGCAGCATACTGTCTGCAAATCGTAAGCTGGCCATGGCCACAGGAGGTGGCGCTGATTCCCCCATCAAACTCAGGGAGTGGGAGGAGACCTGCGCCAGCACGATTGGCGTAGAATCCATAGAGGGAGTCGGGGACATGGAGCGTGGTGCGCCCACAACATCAGATGGAGGTGAGTGTACACATGAAACAATGCACTGTGAAAGGTGAGGCACCCCCCAAATGTGAGCCCAGAATCACCTCATGGATGCGGCCACAAACATACATGCACACAACCCTGCCCATGTCAGTGTCACACCCCAACACACACACATTCACGCATCACCACAGACACATGCTACACAGACCCATGCGTGGATGACCCACCCAACAGCCCCATGACCTGAATGCCCACTAATGAAGTCCCAATGCACAGAACAGCATGACGAACAAAATCTGCATGAAGCACGTTGAACCATTACCAATGCCATCCCCCTCTTTGTCCCACACAGGCTCACAGACCGACAGCGATGGGCAGGATACTGCGACACAGGCTCCCCCTGCCAAAAAACAAGCAAGGGCACAGGAGACAGGGAACACCGCCACCACATCAAGGGGCACAGGGAGGAGTGAGCACCTGCAGAGGGGCAAACACAGCAAGAGAGCCACTGCACCAAGACCTGAAGCTACGGCTGCAACAATTTCTGCACCCACTGCTGTGATCCCCCCAACACAGGAAACACCCACGGAGGGCCTACTCGCTGCTCCCACCAGTTCGACTGGTGAGGCAGCAGCCACTGCGCCGCTGTCTGACGTGGAGGAGACCAGTGACATGCCCATGCAGATGCAGACCCCCAGCCACCCAGGATCCAGAGAAGCAAGCCCACGGCCAACACCACGATCCAGTAGCCATGGCCAGTCTGGCGATGAGACCATGGCAGGGTGCTGGAGCCCACAGCTGCCCTCACCTGATGGCCGAGACATACACCAAGGTGCAGCAGCCACCCCACGAGCTGGACACAGTGTCCATGACCTGGCCACCATCAGGCAGCGCCAGGAGGATATTAGAGCGCTCGTTGGCCAGCATGTAGATGAGGCAGCCCGTCTGAGGGAGGAGTTCAGGGAGGATGCTACGCAGTCGAGGGAGGGCATGGAAGCCTGCACCAACAGGCTCTGCGAGGAGATGGCACAACTGAGGCGGGTCCTCACCCGCATAGCGGACGCAATGGACCGCAGTACCCACCACCACCACAGGAACAACCAGGCACCTCCTCCTCTGCAAGTTCAAGGCAGACAAGCCCCCGCCGCCGCTCCTTGCGCACCATGAGGCGCTCACCCTCCCAACCTCCTAATGGTGGTGATGGGCATGGGAAGTAGGGCCAGCAGGATCTAGCTGGCACATGTGCAGCAGGACACCAACGTTGTGCAAGCCACACATGGGGGTGTTGTGGGGGGAGGGGGGAAAGGGTGTTTTGGGCGTGTTGTGGGGGGAGGGGGGAAAGGGTGTTTTGGGATTGTTGTGGGGGAGGGGGAAAGGGTGTTTTGGGAGTGTTGTGGGGGGAGGGGGGAAAGGGTGGTTGCATATTTGGGGCCATGCACCTTTTCTTCTCAAAATATGTTTAATACACTGGTGACAAGTTAAGACACAGGCTTGGACTTCATCATTGTGTATGTGAACTTTATTGGGGGACAGGGCCCATTGTGCGCTTCACCACAAACACCAGTGCACTAATACCCATATCCATCCAACAGAGTTGAACCATGTGATTCAGAATATTTGGTTGATCAGATGCTGACGCACATCGTGTCCCTCCTGGGCATTGCCTCTTGCATGACCTGCAGCCCCGTCCCCTCCCTCCTCATCCCCATCATCATCCTCATCAGGTGGTTGCATTTCAACGTCAGGGGCAGTGGCACATTCCGTCTGATACACATATTGTGCAGCATGACACATGCCATGGTGATCTTGGCCACCTTCTCATGGCCGTACAGGAGAGCCCCACCCGACCTGCTTAGGCACCGGAACCGTGTCTTCAAGAGGCCAAATGTCTGCTCAATCACCACGCGGGTACGGGTATGTGTACGATTGTATTCCTCTTCGTGCCTGTTCTGTGGGTTCCGTACAGGGGTAAGGAGCCACCTCTTCAGGGGATAGCCAGCATCACCTGCATGGGTGGAACAATGGGGACTTGTTACTGTTCACCTCAAGTGCAACCAGTACATATCACACTAATCCAGTTTGCATTGTGATTGGCATCCATGAATCCCAGCATGCATGGAGACGATCTGTGTAACTGCAATGTGAGAAGCTGAGCTAGACCCTGCAAGTGGGCATGCCTCCGCCAGTAATTGTCATGTCCTGGGTGTGGACAGGTCTTAGGTGTTCGTGGGCCCAGGCAAAATTGGTACAACACTGCTAGTGTACTGCCATTCTGAAATCAATGTCGGCATGCTGTGAAGCTTCACTTCAGTAGTGGTGTGGGGTGTGGTTCAGTACAATGGCTAGAGGTGATCCCTTCGCATGCACTCAAGGGCGCATAGCTGTAGTGATGTTGTGCAGCGCAAATTTTCTAATCGCATATTGGTGCCATGTTGCTGATTTGTGTCATATGGTGTGTGGTATGATGTGCATTGTGCATGTGGATAGATGTGTCATGTTTGGCATCTTGGATTGTTTTCAATGTTGTGCTGCTTCAAATTGCATGTTGTTTTGTTTCCGGTCAATTGTGGCCTGCCTTGGTGGACATTGGCCTACATCTGTATGTCCATTTGTTCTACAGACGAGAGTCCACACCCAGTTGGAGTATGCATCTCTTCTCCCCCCAATCACACCCAGTTGGAGTATGCATCTCCCCCCCCCAATCACACCCAGTTGGAGTATGCATCTCTTCCCCCCCCAATCACAACCCACATCACACTGCCATGTGCTTGCCCTGCTACTCACCAAGTAGCCACGAACATTGTCCGGCTTGTCGCTCCATGTACCGTGGTATCGTTGAGTTCCGCAGGACCATTGAATCATGGGTTGATCCGGGATATCGGGCACAACAATGTGTGATTATCTTGTTTGAGTCACATACCATTTGGACATTGATGGAGTGGAATTGCTTTCTGTTTCAGTAGACTGCTTCACTGTAATGTGGGATCACCAATTCCACATGGGTGCAGTCGATGGCCCCGATGCAACTTGGGATGCCTGCCAGTGAATAGAAGCCAACTTTGGTGTGGGAGATCTCCTGGGCAGTTTGTGGCAGGGATATGTGTTCACTTGTGTGCTTGAAGAGGGCATCGAGCACCTGAGTCAGCGTGTGTGAGAATACTGGTTGTGAGATGCCATGCATCTGCCCTACTGTATGCTGGTAGGTGCCTGTGGCCAGGAAGTGGAGCACAGTTACCACCTTCAGTAGAGGGGGGATGGCAGTTCGGATGTCTATGAGGCTCACAATGTCGTCATGTATCATATCGATGCTGGTGATGGTATCCCGGTCCAGACGGTACAGGGTGTGTATCTGCTCAGGGGTTAGGTTGAATGGACTGGCTCGGATCCTGGGGATTGCTGACTGCCTCTGTGGTATTACTAGGTGCACTGGTGGGGCTTGCTGCACCTGTCTCGCCCTCCTCCTCCTCCTGCGTCTCCTCTGTGCTGCCTGTCGTTGTTGGTGCTGCAATGCAATCATGTCCTCCAGCCCATGTAATGCTGCTAGTATTGGAACCATCTTGGTGTGGGAAGGGGTGTGGGAAGGGGTGCGGTGTGCTCCTTTTGTGCTGTCACAGTCTCCATTGCCTCCACCTGTGCTGATTGTATCCACCTGTGGCAGGTGGGAACACTGCTCATTTCTCTTAGCGGGTGGTTCGCGATGCCGGTATTGATGCCATGCCGGTATGGGCTTTTTGCGGCTGTTCCATGCCGCTATTAGCATGTCCGCATGGCTTGTGATGGTGTGCTAATAGCGGCATGCCGCTATTTACGGGATGAGGGGTTGCGTGCCTGCGGACTAGCTGCTGTTAGTGGCACTGTTCTTAGCGGTGCCGCTAATTGCGGTTGGCCGGGTCATAATTGGGAAGGGTTTTTAATGATACCGGTATTCCCTTACCGGTATCGTTATTCCCTTACCGCAATCCGTGTAATGAGGCCCAATGTGTTCCTGCTCTCTTGCCCGTTGCATTATCTCCACCTTGTGCTTATAGTGATGACATTTGGCTAGAACCGACCTTGGGGGACCCCCTGCTCGGTGCACCCTTTCGAATTCCAGGTCTGGCGTCAAAGGAGATGGAAGAGCGAATTTACCAGGTCTTTTACTTGCCTTTCTAGGCTCAATGGGGTTTAATTGGGTGTTTCCTTGAGGCCTTGTATTCGTATGTTTCATCTTCTCTCCCTGTTCGCCGGGCGTCTACTTTTGGGGCTGTGTTCCGCTGCTCTAGGTCCGGAAAGCACACTTCTTCTTTCATTTCTACTAAGTTGGCAGACAGTTGGTAGTTCTCAAGGGCCTCTACTTTGTCCTCAATCTTGCCCACTCTATCCTGCAGGGCATTTACTATTGTTGCCATGCTGCGTCTCAATGGCCTGATTTCATCTAAGAGCAGACGAATGTCAGCTTTGGCGTAGGTGGCGTGGTCCACGCCTGGGATACTCGGTAGGTCTGCTTGTGGGTAAGCCGCCAACGCCAGGCTTGGGCAGCGATATTCCTGGAGTTTCTGGGCTGTTGCAGGGTCCAAGTCGATTGACATATGCTCCCGAGTTGGTGAGAGCCTTTGTGGTGCAGATTTCCAGCTGGCTGCTTTTCGCTGTCTTTATTTCTTTGCCTCAGCGCTCCTGGGTGTGTGTTGTGCAGAGGAGAATGCGCGCTGCATAGTGGAAGGGCTAAAGGTCGCGTGTCTCAGGTCCCAGATATGTTCTGTGCACCTTGCCTCCTGTGCTGGGGGGGCTGACTCAGCGTTTCATTCTACTTATCCACCAAGATGAAGTTATCTCCTGCTCTCTCTCTTTGGAGGTTCTAGTCCCTCAGGTTGAGGGTGTTACCTGGTTTCACTTGCAGACGGCCTTGGGTGTTTGGGGCACCACAAAGCTGAGTGTTCCTGCCCATCACTGCACTGCTTCTTTGCGTACTGCTTATGCCAAGTGCTTCCTGGATTTTGATGCTAAAACCCAGCGCAGGGATCTGGTGCATGCAGCACAATGTTTCTGGAGCCCTGGGGTCTTGCTGCCCTACATGGCTTTCTTTGTGCTGTGTAGCGTTATCTCAGCTGACCCCCATGGTGTGCTTTCTCTTGGGGGGTCTGTCACACTCAGGTTTGCAGGGAGAGTACAGGCTGGGCTTATTACATTAACGCTGCCATGCGTTCCGTGTCTTCTTCTCTGGAGTCTGGGCATTTGCTACTGGCGCACAGGGGGGGGGACAGGGATGGAGCACTCCCAGCCTGAGGGTAACCATGCTCGGGGGCTTCTCAACCCCTGTGGACCCGCTTCCCGTGCTGCGTGCTTCTTCACTCCCAGGAGGACCCAGCACCATCCACCTCCCCCACTTTCACTGACCTTCTCTGCTCTTTGTCCCGGCAGTGCGGCTGTTTAGGACGGGAGCTGCCCCTTCCTTTCTGCTTTCTAGGACCAACCGCGGGGCGGCTTTGTGCTTTCTTTTTGGTGGGCTGCTGGTTGGCACCCCGGGGGGCACACTCTTGGATTGTCCCTCACACCTGTGCTTCCATTAGTGGGCCCGCTGCGATGGACGCCGACCCCAGGGGAGGATGTTTGTCCGCACCGTGTTCGGGAGGCTGCTAGCTCCGATTTTCTTCCAAAATCTTCCTGCTGGATGATGACCCCTTCCTCGAGTCGATTCCTTTGCTTTTACAGTAAACGGGCTGAGTTTACATTAATATGCCGAAATTCTTCTTCGGGTTGTGGGGAAGATGAAGGCTCAAGCAGCTATTCCGTCTGTGCCCCGTGCTGATCTCCCAAGACCATTTTTTATTACTGTGTTGAACTCCGGGAAAGGAACCCTGATGCCATTTTGTTGGAACTGTCTGGTACTTGGGAGAGGGAGCCAAGAACAAGCCCGTAGCTGGAAGAAGCTCAGAACTTTAGTATATAGTATAGGTTTTGGACACAGACAGTCTTTCAAGTTGAACTTACTGACTCATACTATCCGTAGTTTATTAAGGTAGGGAAATCCCACCTTATTATAAGGCAAGTTAGGCCTTATACCATCCTGAGTTAATAAAGATCTTTTATTTGAACTTTAAATCTGTTTTCTGTGTCTTGCTTCATGATGCCTTCACGATTGACACACTTCCAACTTCAGGCAACAATGTCACACTTGTATGAGAGGACAGTGGACTTTAAATAACTTCACAATTCAGGTGGATAGATTTAAACAAAGCTTGCTTCACTATAGAAAGTGTTTGCCTCTTGCCTTGGGTAATGCTTAGTCTTCCTGGTAATACAACAGCTTCTGGGTTTAAAGAATACTTGTTCTTAATGTTACAAGGTTTAGTCTTCAAAAGAGAAACAGATTTAGGTACACGCGACCACTCTTTAAGGTAGATCTTTAACCTTAATAACTTTGTATTCCCACGTATTAGCACAGAGACGCTTCTTAACTCCGGTCGGGAATCCTAATTGGCCACACAAGACCTCTCTTTAATGTTGTAAAGACTTGTAACAATTGTGAAAAGTGAACGTTAGGGTTTCAGAATGATTTAGAAAGCATTCTTCTTCTTAGAGACACGCGACCACCCCGGCAACATTAATGGCTTGACAATGGGAAATTAAATGCTTCTCTTCATACGCGAGCACTCTGACTTTTACTATAAGTGCGCGTGATACATTTCCATTGTCAGCGAGACTCTTCAAAATGACAAACAGTTTATACTCGCTTGTATTTGCGCACAAGTCAGTTTAGAGCTGGTAACAGTTACCAGCAAGGGTTTCGGGGTGAACCTGAATGCTAAGCTTCACTCACTGGCTCCAGGAACACTGTGGTTTCAGGCTGCTTCACCCTTCCAACTTCCTCTTCTGCTATGGCTCTGGGCACATTTGGGATCCACACCCTCCTGCAGCATAGGTGTCTCAGGTCCGACCACGCCAACTGGGAGTCTCCTGCACTCCTCCCTCCCTCGACTTGCTTCTTTTGACAGGCCTTGGGTTTCAGCACGGTCACAGCTCTGCAATTACAGCCACAAGGTGCACCTGAGAAGCTCTTCACTCTCAGCACGTCTCTCTCAGTGCAGCCATGGCAGGGTAGGGTTTGTGTACACAGGACTCTCTCAGAACTTGCAGGGGAAATCTGCTTTCTCCTCATCCCGGCACCCCTTAAGTAATCACACTTTCTCATAACCTGCCAGCCTTGTGCTCTTCTTCTTCTTCTACTACTGCCCACCTTACAACTCCTTCTGCAGCTCCTTCCTGCTTCCCTCTCCTGCTGCAGCCTTTTAGGCCTCTCAGTTGGGGCAATTGGTTTCAGATGGAGGCCATTAATGTCAATTGCCTGACCTTTGCAAAGGCTGTTCGGCCTAATTGCCTGTTATCCACTTCTACATGCCTCTTCAGCCCTCTTCTTCGTCTCAGTCCCTATGAGATTCTGGGACATGTAGTACACTTGATCAAAGTTAGGTTTTTCTACTTCTGGTATAATTTTAAGGGTATATTTTATTCCATTAATAATTTTAACAGAGGGGCTGTACGTTTTAACTTTATTTGAAGAAGATGCTGTAGAGAAGGCATTACTTTCACTATTCCCTGTAGTGTATCTTTGTTTTTGAGGAAGCAATTTGTTGTCAGGGACCGAAAGGATTCGTTCTTTTAATACAATAGGTCTGGATGTTGCAACCTTAGATGTTGAAAATAGGGGGGGAAGGGAGGCACTGCTATATGTTACAAATACATGTTCAATGGAATAACCGTGTAAATGTATAGGGTGGTACACTAACATGTTTAATAAAGTAAAATAGTATTTCAGGTGCAGCTGGGAAAATCTCGAGGCCACTCGAGATCCAAAATACAAAGGCACAAAACACACCCTGGACGTTGCTGCCCAGGTGCCCAATGACGCACTCCTAACGGGATAGTATCCCAGGTCAGTTAGCTCAACTAGTGCGAGAAAGAAGACTCAACTGAGTCAATTATCCAAAATAGTTGAGGCAATAAAGTTGCAATTTTCGTGGCGAGTACCATGTCAAGGTGCTCCACAATTTAACAAAATCTTCTAATCATTCAAGTACCCACTTCTTTCAATATTTCTGTCTGTCTTCTAGAGTAGAGAAAGAAAAACAACCAGACTAACTGAAGGCAGGTTCAACAGAAAGCTTCAAATGTTTATATTTAAAAGGCTCTGTGCGTTGCACTGTTAATTTCCACAGTGCAGTGTGTAAACGGTAAAGAATAGTAAAAAATTGTCACAAGACAGTGATTCTGAAAAACAACAATGGTACAATTTGAGCTGTAAAAGATCGTGTAAACCAAAATAAGGTCAATCCAATGGGTGTTACAGGTTGTATCACAATTACATCATTGATGATAACTTTTAGAACTTCCGACATCAATTTTCAACATAGAATAAGCAATCCTAGGTGGTGTTGGGTGTCAACGCGTTTCGGATTACATTAATCCATCTTCAGGACTGGATGTGCACATGTTTCAAAATATATTCAAAGTGTAGTCTCTGGGTGGGTCCTAAAAAATATATATAAATAAACTCATCAATTGGTGTTGTATATAATATTTCAGGCTAAAAAAATTTACTGGAAGATATACTAACCTAATGGGTCCAGAAAGCAGGGCTCATGAGGTATTATCGGGTCTGGAGTGAGTCTCCTAAGGGCCAGACCGCAGGTAAGTGGTGGCAGGATGCAGGTCCCTAGCAGGAATCTGCAAGAGAATGAAAAACCCCTGTCATGGGAGGTAGAGGACCTGTTGTAAACAAGTTACTGTGTTCAGAACGATAAGCCCCTGTCATGGGAGGTAGAGGACCTGTTGTAAACAAGTTACTGTGTTCAGAATGGTGTACTGGCGAATTGCTCACAAATATGGGGTAGAGGGACAAAAGGTCCCTGAAATTCTAAAATAATGGAGAAAAATCGAATGCAATTCCGTAGTTTAAAACGTATCTCTAGTGTAAAAAAATGATCGTAGCTATTGTAAATAGGACACGGTATTGTGTCTGTGACAGAGATCGTAACCGGCTGGGTAAAATGCACTTACTTGTTTACTGCATGGAGAATGAATCCACAAGCGTCCCGTCACCAAGACGGGTCGCTCGCAAATGATCACTGATAAAGTGGTTGTTAGGGACGCCACGCATGCGCGTAAGCGCAGCGGGCGCCATGTTGGTGTGGGCATATAGCTGGTCGGGACGTACGGAACGCAGTGTTGCGAGCGAGGCCGCAACAATACTGCATATTCCACACACAGGCGAGTTGCGCCTGTCAATGTAATGATAACGATCCTCAAGAGACCATGCTGGATCGAGAGGATCAAAGTAAATGGAAAAGGGGGGGGGGGAACAGTGAATTGTAGATATGGGCTGTCGTGTTTAAAAATTGTTAGGGGGCAGGAGGGGGGCATCACAGTACAAGATAGACTGTGGGGCGCCCCACCTCTTGCAAGGTAAGTGAGACCCAGGGTGAGGAGCAAGCAATCAAGTCAGCTCCCATCCCTAAGTGGGTCAAAACGTTAAAATACACTGTAGGATGTGTACATGTGTGGTGACTGACCATTTGCCGCAAGTCATGGGTACTCGAACATATCGCTGTTTAGAACCTGTCTAAACAGCTATTATGCTGACGGTCCCTAAGCCGTTCACATTCTGTAGGAACAAACATATTCATGAATGACAAGTATTATGCTGACGGTCCCTAAGCCGTTCACATTCTGTAGGAACAAACATATTCATGAATGACAAGTCTACACAAATGCATATTTGTGTATTAATATACTCCAGATTGTGGATAATCAACTTTGCTGGACAAGTCCAGCATATTTGTTCGAACTGTACAGTGTCATCTTTGTATGCCAAATTCTGTTTCCACACCTGCAGCATCATAGAAAGCACATCAGATCAAATTCACAATTCATACCACGGGTATGACAGAGTGAGACAGTCTAACAAATAGATCCATATGATTTCTCTCTGAAGCAGTTTCTTATGGATGTCACCCCCTCTAGGGCCAACCTTCACGTGTTCTAAAATTAAGCATTTCAATTGGGCTATCGAGTGCCTGGATTCCATAAAGTGCACCGATACAGGGGATTTGAGACTCTTTGTCCATATATTGGACTTATGCTCTGTCCATCTGAGTTTGGCCTTTCTCATTGTGATGCCTACATAGTAGAATCCACAAGGGCATTTTAGGGCATATACCACATTAGTGGAATCACAAGTACGAGAGTGTTTTAATGAGATAGGCTTTCCAGTATGTGGATGTGAGATCGTGCTGCCAGGTAAAATGTTACTACAATGTTGGCAATTATAGCAGGGTTGTGTACCCTTAGATGTTACCACTTTAGATTTAACTGGAGATTGTGCGATATTAAAATGACAATGAAGCCATAACCTCTTCTGTCATAGTTCTAAGAATATCCCCTTCAGAGGAAAAATACTTTGTTTCATCACACAGAATCTCCTCCCTAGCCTGGGCCCTGTCTCCACCCAGGTGATCCTCCCGCAGTACACCACCCCCAGGGTTGGGATCAGGAAGCGTCTGCCCTTGCCACCTTGCAGGACACTTTAGGCAGGATTTCAGTGAGGGATCCGCAGGATTCTTCACAGGTTACAGACTGCTTCGATGTCAGTGGATATCTTGGAGACCCAATGGAACGTCTCTATTTCAGCTCTTGAGAGACAGCGAGAGGAGATGAAATTGCAAATGGACGATTTTGAAAACGGGGAGAGACGTAATAATCTGTGGATATTTGGCCTCACAGAGCGGGACATTGAATCGACCATGGATTTAGAGGTGTGTGAGAGAAGTCCTTGGTGTTCTTTTCAAGGCGGAAGGAGGGTTTGAAGTGCCCATCGATAGAGCCCACAGAGCAGGAGGATGGGGAAAATGCCAGAGGTCGCTCCCGGTCTGTTGCCACTACTACGCAGAGAAACTGAAGATCCAAAATAAAGCGTAGTCATATGGCCAGGCTGTGATGTGGTTGTCCAAAATTTCTATCTTTCAGGATCTCTCCATGTTCATGTTGGCCCGACGAAAGCAATGCTCCAGCCTCACGCAATGACTGCATGCAAAGAGGGTGCGTTATCGATGGGGGTTCCCGTTTTCCATTGTGTTTGAGTGGGAAGGTGCTCGGTACTCCTTGACCACACAGGATGAAATATAGAGAGTTACAGAGGAACTGCTTGGATCGGATCGAAGTGTTGACATGGAACTGGGCCGAACAGATTGAGTTAAGGGTCCTGTGTGGAGAAACGGGCAAAGAAGAATCAAAGGGGATAGGAAATTTAAGAAACTGAACACCTCATCGCCAAAGGAGGGGATTTGTATGTGTGTAGAGGTTTAATTGTGTTATTTTGACATTTGTATTGAGTGTTTTTGAAGATTTTTTGTCTCTTGAAGATGACCTTAGGAGAGGTGAAATGCTGGGTCAAGGGTGGTGGGGTTTTGCCGCACTGACGCCAAAGGGTTTTCTGAGACATTTTGGCAGAGTGAAATGGTGACAGACATAAAATGAGACCTTCATATAAGCTCCTTGAATATCCGAGGGCTCAATTCACCGACTAAAAGATCTTTGGTTATGTAAGAGTTTAGGAGATTAAAATTGGATGTGCTATGCCTAGTGATAAGGAACCCTCCATGAGGGGTGGAGGATTGACCAGGACCTATTTCGCGTCAGGGGTTGTGACGAATCGCAGGTATTCATCCCTTCTCCCTAGGGGGAAACTCCCCCTGTGAGACTAGGGCGGTAAACCCACTCTGCAAGACCCTCCCTGGGGGCTGAAGCAAGTACAATTTCTGTGAGAGACACTGCCCCTTTGGGGACAAGGACTCCTGTTCCTGTGAGGAACTCCCCAAAGTAGCTACCATAGCCGCATATATGGGACTGTCTTCTATGAAGAATACTATGGCTGAAGTCAATGTAACAAGAAATGCATGTGGAGAAAATACGGAAAATGTCTCTTTAAACAGAGATGTGTATTTTACTGTGATGAGTCAGAGCAGATGGAGAGAAGGAGAGTGCTATGTGCAGGGGAAGCCCACTGACCTCATCACGCTTTGTGTAGGTTGAGCCCAAGCAGATCATGGAGCCTTCAAGTTTCAAAGAACCAGAGCAGCAGAGTGTGAGATGCCAGAGCTGCAGGACTGCACTACGACCAGGAGAAAAAGGAATAGGCACCTGGAAGTGGAGGGACCCGCATGGAGAGTGGTGGGCACAAACCCCGAAGAACAGCAGTGAAACTACCATGACGGGAAGTCTGAATGCTTTCCCAGCACCAGCATCTATATGCAGATGTCGGGTGAGGAACCAGAGAACAGCGAAGAGAATGAGAAGCAGTAACCCAGCGAGAGCCGAGCCCTGCAACTGTTCCTCGCATAACGAGAGGTACCGGGGGAACTGGGAACAACGGGAGGCCGTTGGGGAATCATTACCTACATGAAGGAACTTGTCCCCTAAGGACGAATGAATAACCAGAAAGTTGAATGATTGTAACTGTAACGATCTAAGAGTACAAATAACAAATAACCCAATAGGGAAAGAACTTATAAATTTCAATTTGAAGCCTGCAGAAAGTGTAACCATGAAACATATAACAAGAATGAGTCTATAAGGCTTGCAATTGAACAGAACAAAAGAACAATGAGCCTCATAGAGAATATCATTGGCAAAGAAAGCCTGAGAGGAAATACAAGTAAATATAATTAGGAAAAGGCTAATCTGATGAACGAGGAATGAGATGGGGACATAGATGAGTCAGGATGTTTGTCATAAACGTTTATTAAATGAGAAGGGGGTTGGAAAATGTCTCAGTGTCCCTAAACTAGGAGGTATTTCCCCATCCCAACCAAAAAAAGTTAGTCCAAAGCAAAAATGGACTGTGTTAGAAATCCTATCCTAGCCCTCACACTCTAAAAGTGTCAAATCCCTCAAAGATAAGATCTTGCCGTTATAAAAATATGCCATCACTGACCTAGATCTGAGGCAGCAGTCCAATGAAATTGAGAACTCCCCTAGTCACACCACTCCCCCCTTCCAAAACAGATAGGGAGGGAATAGGATTCCCAGGGAAGCCCTATGGGGGAAAAATCCCTGGTGCTCCAAAGTCCCTGGGAGATCTGGTAACCTGTCTATGTACCCGGATTGAGTTGAGCAGGTTCTATGATGAATGCCGCTGATTCTACCTTACAGCTGCTGTAATAAATGAACACATGTGAGTGAAGGTGAATTCTTAGAATGGGAGGCTTGGTGCGAAAAAAGGCAGTGAGTATTACCATGAACTCCTAATGGACGAGGGAGGCAGTCGTAGCACCTGGATGCAAAGCAGTTGTTAGCAGGCTGCAAGAGAATGAGAGAGAGTGAGGGACGATGATAGTGTAGGAGAAGGTAACTATGGGAGGAGGGCAGAGACCTACTGCTGTGTGAGAAGCCTGTCAAAGTGGGAGTGTCTGTTTGCATGTATCGTATGCTGGAGCCTGCTGTTCTCGTAGCACTGCAAGAGGAGACAGAGGGTGAGAGAGGAAACACGGTAGGTGCGGACCCGGGAGCCAACAAGAATGTTTAACGTACCGGCAAAGCAATTGCATGGATTGTGGTGACAGGTTCCTAAGTCCGCTCAGCAGGTGAGTACCCCTTCCAATCCACCAGATATTGGAGGAATCCCCTGAAGTAGCAGGAATCACAGATCCCTGAAACCTCAAATTCTATCCCAGATACTCTAGACACAGGTGGAGGCCTTGGGACTTTGCTACGTCGGAAGCGATCCGGAACATGGGGTTTGAGCTGCGACACATGAAACACTGGGTGAATCCTGGACCACAAGGGGGGAAGCCGAAGGTAAAAAGCCGCCGAGACTTTCAGACCCAAAACTGTGAAAGGACCAAAGTACCGGGGAGATAGTTTTGAGGGAACAAGATGCAGAGGAAGAAATCAGGAAGCCAGCCAAACCTTATTCTCAGGGTTGATCCTGGGAGCCGGAGTTCGGTGTCGATCAGCAAAGTATTTGATGCAGTCTGAAGCCTCCTGCAGAGCCGATCGGGTGGTTTTATGGCCTTGCTTGATGTATTTCACCAAGTCATCAATGTCTGGAAAGGGGGTTGCGGACGGAACAATAGTCGGGAAACAGGTAGGATGGTACCAATAGGTACAAAGGAACGGACTGGCCTTAAGGGTAGCATGAGATGTGTTATTGTAGGTGTATTCAGCCAGGGGGAATAGATCTGTCCAGTTATCCTGGGCAGCCAAGATGTAACATCTAAGTTATCCTTCCAAAGTCTGATTTAGCCTCTCGGTCAGACCATTTGTCTGCGGGTGGAAACCGGAACTCAAAGCCTTTGATGTTAAGAATAGAGCAGACATGCTTCCAATATCGGGAGGTGTATTTGGAACCTCTGTCTGAAATGATTGTTTCGGACAATCCATGACAAGAAAAGATGTGTTCGATAAAGACCTGAGCCATCCGTGCGGCTGAAGGGACACCAGGTAAGGGTACAAAATGAGCACTTTGTGAAAGAGTCAATCGTCACCATTACCTAGGTATATCCTTGAGAAGGGGGTAAATCTATGATAAAATCTGTGGAAATTATCTGCCATGGTTTATCAGGAAGGGGAATTCTAACCAAATGTCCTACAGGGGAAATACAGGGTATCTTGGATTGGAGAAAAGTGGTACAGGAGGAAATGTAGTCTTGAACATCCAAGATTAAAGAGGGCCACCGAAAATCTTGCTGAATTAGTTCCATAGTGTTGGCCACCCCCCTATGTCCAGCTGCTTGAGTGTCATGACATATATGTAGAAGATCCCTCTGAAGAGAAACTGTTGGGAGAAAGACTTTCTGTTCCTGAAAAAAGCATTTGTTCTCCTTCGTAAGACTGTACTTGGGGATCAATTGTTGGCATTCTACCTCATGGTTCCTTGTCTCTGATTCTATTTTCTGTAAAGAATTGGAGATGGCGTTTACGAGCAGAGCTTTAGGAAACAAAAGTTTGGGATGAAACCGAGGATCTCAAGGGTTCTTTTCTTGACAAGGCATCGGCTCGAATATTGACCCTTCCTGGAATGAAAGTGAAAGTATTATTATACGGAGAGAAGAAATGTGCCCAGCGTGCTTGCCTACTGTTTCTTGTTTGGGCATACTGTAGGGCCTTAATATTGTGGTGGTCTTTCCTCACTTCCATTGGAAATTTGGCAGCCAGTAACAGATGTCTCCATTCGTCGAATGCTCTCTTTATTGCTAACAACTCCTTTTCTAAGACTGTGTAGTGTAACTCAGAGGGAGTCAGGGTCTTGGACAGGTAAGCGACTGGACATTCAACTCCCTGAGATGTCTCTTGTAAGAGGACTGCTCCTAGGACCTAATGAGAAGCATCTGTCTCCAAGATGATTTTCGTGTTTTGATCGGGAGTGATCAAAATTGGGGCTGTGGTGAACAAAGCCTTAAGCTTGTCAAAGGCTTGCTGGGTTTCTGTCGACCAGACAAAAAAAACTTCTTTCTTCAGAAGGGTGGACAGGGGCCGGATGATGGAAGAGAATCATGGATTGAATTTCCGATAGAAGTTGGCAAATCCTAGAAACCGTTGTATATCTTTCACCGAGGTCGGGGGAGGCTAATGCAAAACAGCAGTCACTTTCTCGGGATTATGGAAACTCCCTGTGCTGACAACACATAACCTAAATATATGACCTGACTCTCGTTAAATTCACATTTCTCTAGTTTGCAATGTAAGGGATTTTTCTTAAGCCGACTAAGGAACTCTTGTACATGATGAATGTGCTCGGACACTGATGGGGAAAAAATCTGAATATTGTCCAGGTAGACTATGACGAAGTGCAACAAGATATCAGCAAAGAGGCGGTCCATGAATCTTTGAAATATGGGCGGTGCGTTGGACAGCCCAAAGGGCATTACCCAATATTCATAATGCCCAAAGGGCGTGCAAAATGCTGTCTTCCATTCATCACCAGACTTGATTTAATGATATGATACGCTCCCTGGAGGTCAAATTTTGTATAGATGCTAGTGTCAACTCCTGGACCCTCTCGCTTTCAAAACTCCCTTCCTCCTCACCTGAGTCTTCTGTGGAAGATTTCTTTCTTCTTGGGAGTCCGTTTTATTGAGAAGAGAAGAGGAATGTTCGTCCCCGGAAAGAAGCCACCCTGGGACCCTGAGAAGACAAGGTAACAAGGGACCCCCTTCCGGGATACGCCGGTAGAGAGGAAAAAAGCAGTGCCAAAATAAAACTCTCTGAGTGTTGCATGGCCGGTACAAAGGGAAGATGTCTGGCTCCTTCTGAAGATTCGGAATGTTAGTCAGGTAAGCAGAACAGGCGATTGAAGGCTTCCCCGGAACGGATGAAAGCTACTCTGAGTCGTGGAGCAGGAGGATTATCCACAGTAAGCAGCAGACTCCAGGGAGCAGGGCAAAGCTCAACAAGGCTCCGCCACCGGGAGAGCAAAAGAGGAAAAACTTGAGTTAAGGGAGAAAACAAGACTAGCAAGGGATCCCAGGACAGCGGTGAGTAGAAGGGAGCAGGAAACAATTCAGAATTAACAGAGAGAGAGATAGAGAGAGAGAAGAGAGAGAGAGAGGGAGAGAAAGAGAGAGAGAGAGACGAGGAAAAAGGCAGCGCCGCTCACGCCACGATAACGAAACCCAAGCGGTGAGCGAACGGCGGAAAAATAACAGCGGGAAAGAAGAAGCAACGGGAAGGGCAAGATGGAAAGGGAAACCTGGAAGAACCAGAGAGAAAAACTCCTTGGCAAAAATGCTAAAGGGGACAAGAGAGCGACAGAACACAGAGCAGAAAGCGAAGGGTTGCAACGCACCGGACAGACCAGGAGGGTGTGGCTAAGTACCGGAAAGAAAACAAAGGAGGGAAAGACTAGACCGTAGAATCAGGAAGTGAAAGCACCTAATGGGATGTTTCAATGGCAGCAGAGCTTCCATCTGCTCCATACCTGCCAAGACGGAGTGCGCAGACAGCGCATGACAGTATGCCCCCTCTTAAACGAGAGCCCCCCGGTTTTCCTGGGTGAGCTCGATGGTACAGCTTGAATAGTCTAGGCGCATGTAAGTGGGCAATTGGTTCCCAAGAATCCTCAGAGTGGGGGTACCCCTTCCAATGCACCAAATATTCTAAGCGTCCTCTTTTTTGTATCTGGAGTCGAGAATACTAGCCACTTTGTATTCATCCAGGGCCTGGTCTTCTGTAATAGGCAATGCACAGGACTTGCGTTTGTAAGGATCTTCTTGAAACTCTTTCAACTGAGAGGAATGAAAAACAGGATGTATGCATCTCATTTACCTGGGTAGTTGTAGACGGTAAGAAACTGGATTGATTCGATCCACGATTAAGAAAGGACCCAGATATCGTGGAGTAAGTTTAGACAGGTGCAGCCAACATGGTAGGTACTTGGTAGACAACCACGCCATTGTACCGGTATTCCAGGTTGGGGACGGTAAGCTTTGGGGGTTCTTTTGCTGTCGATAACGTTGCTGACTGGATAGTAAACTGTTGGTGGCAGTCCGATGAGCTTCAGTTATGTTGAACAAAATGGCATCAACTGATGGTATAGCGGAAGAGTGCAGGCTCAACTCTGGAATGAACCGGGGATGATAACCATAGGAGCAATAGAAGGGGCTGAGCGTGGTGGCACTATGGGGGGCATTGTTATATGCGAACTCGGCTAAAGGTAAATACGACACCCAGTCGTCTTGTCGGACATTAACAAAACAGCGCAGATATTGCTCCAATGATGCATTGGTTCTTTCCGTCTGACTGTTGGTCTGCGGATGAAAACCAGAGGACATGGCTCTCTTGATCCCTAAAGTGTCACACAATGCTTTCCAAAATCGAGAGGCATATTGTGGTCCTCTATCAGAGATAATCTTCCTGGGTAGGCCGTGAAGATGAAAAATGTCTCTAGTGAACACCGATGCCATCTCCGCTGCTGTTGGAAGACCTGGTAATGGAGAAAAATGTACCATTTTTGTGAAACAATCCACCGTAACCATGATGCATGAGCACCCTTCTGAGGGTGGTAAATCAACAATGAAGTCTGTGGATATAGAACTCCAGGGTCGTTCGGGCGGAGGTTCCTGTTGAAGATAACCCACCAGCTTCTGTGTAGATTACTTCACCCAATTGCAGATAGGATAGGACTTGATGTACCTTGAAGTATCCCTCACCAAACCAGACCACCAGAACTGCCTCCTTAGGAGATTGGACGTGACTGTAGTTCCTCTATGACCTGCCACAGGATCATCGTGACACCATCGTAGAGCCCTCTGGCGAGATTTCAGGTCAGGTAGGTACAGTCGTTGATTGACAAAATACAGGCCATCGTTCTGGCGAATCAAGTCTGAAGGTTTGCTTCTTGGTGCAGATGATAATTCTCTGTAGGCCTGGCGGACCTCTTCAAGAAACATAGAGACTACCCCGATTGCCCTCCGTTGGGGTATGATTAAGTTTGGAAGATCTACCTGAGAAACCCCCGGCCAAGGAATCCATGAAAGGGCGTCAGCCAGAATGTTTTTTGAACCTGGGATGTAAATTCATTTGAAATCATATTGCGAAAATAAATGTGCCCACCGGGCCTGCCGGGAAGTCACACATTCCATCTGTTGGATGGCCTTGAGATTCTTGTGATCTGTGCAGAGTTCAAAAGGAAAGGATGCCCCCTGTAGCAAATGACGCCACTCCTCACATGCCACCTTCCTTGCCAATAATTCCTTTTCTATCACTAAGTAATGGATCTGACTAGGAGTTAAAGTCTTAGACACGTAGGCGATGGGGTACTCCACCCCTTGATGTTCCTGTAATAAGGCTGCTCCTATGGCTGCAGTTGAGGCATCAGATTCAACGATGAAGGGTCTCTCTTGGTCTGGTTGATGGAGTACCGGGGCAGAACAAAAAGCCTTCTTCAATCACAAGAAGGACTCAACAGCCTTAGTGGACCACTGAAATGGGATAGAGGTCTTCTTTAACAAACTAGTAATGGGTACTGCCACTTCAGAAAATCCAGAAATGAATTTTCGGTAAAAGTTGGCCAGACCGAGAAATCTCTGGATATCTTTCAGCAAACTTGGGACGGGCATTTCAGAGTAGCTGTAACCTTGCGGGGGTCCATCGTGATACCCTCAGCAGACAATATAAATCCCAAGTAGGGGATGCTAGAGACCTGAAACACGCACTTCTCTGGGTTGACAATTAAGTGATTGTCTTTGAGCCTTTGTAAAACCTCCTGAAGATGACGTATATGGAGTTTCTTACTGGAAGAGTACACCAATATATCATCCAAATAGATGATGGTACTGTGAAACAAGAGATCAGAGTATAGGCGATCCATGAACCTCTGGAAGATGGAGGGAGCGTTCACCAGACCGAAGGGCATTACCCTATACTCGAAGTGACCAAATGGAGTCTGAAAAGCTGTCTTCCATTCGTCACCTGAGCGGATACGCAACAGATGGTACGCTCTCCTCAAATCAAGTTTGGAAAAGATAACTGCCCCTTGAACTGCTTCCAAGATATCCTTGATGAGAGGCATTGGGTAACGGTCTCTGATGGTCACTTGATTCAACCCGCGGTAGTCAATACATGGTCTCAGCTCCTCTGTGTCTTTCTTGGGAATAAAATATAGTGAGGCCCCTGCCGGTGAATGTGAGGGTTGAATCAGCCCATTATGAATGTTGGCATCCAAGTACTCTCTTAACACCTTTCTTTCCTTCAAGGATAACGAGAACATTCGTACAAAAGAGACAATGGCGTCAGGAAAGACTTCTATAGTGCAGTCCTCAAGTCTGTGTGGAGGTAATTCCAGTGGTACCTTATCAAGGAAAACTTCTTTGTACTGGCATAATTCAGTGGGGATGTGATTAACCTCTATGGTGGCTGGAGACTGGATCTTCTTTTCTAAGGCTTGGATTGTGGTATAATGGGATTCTGTCAAACACGTCTTGAGACAAAAGACGAGGAAAAAGACATCTGATTCTTCTCCCAATCAATTGTGGAGTTATGCTTGTGCAGCCATGAGATTCCAAGGATGATGGGAAAATGAACAGCTCTAATGAGATCGAACTGGATCTTCTCCATATGTTGGAGCACCTACATAGTAAAAGATGGAGTGGTGTGCGTGATTAGACCAGAGCTAAGAGGTTTTCCGTCCACACCTTCCACTCTTTGGTCCACCTCCTTCTCCAGCCTTTCTATCCCAGTCTTATGGGCCCAGACTGTGTCCATGAAACATCCGGCAGCACCACAATCAATAAGGGCCAAAACCTCAAATTGTGGTTGTTGCAATTTCAATTGAATGGCTACTACAATCAGACGACTGTCGTCTGCCGGGGTAACCGAGGTAACTGACATGGATACGTAGGGACTGGCTGTTCCCCCTCGGTAACCGGTCCCTATTGGTTCCGAGGATGGCCATTTCCCGGCCTTCTTGGAGGCACTTCTGGACAGTCACGTAGCAGGTGTTGTTCAGAACCACAGTACATACAAAGATTATTATCTCTCCTTCTCTTCCTCTCTTCTGGGGTGAGTGGGCCTCGCGTGGTTCCAATCTGCATGGTTCTTCCCTTATGCGTAGAGATGAGGAGGGAGAGGGGGTAGGCATCTCTGGTATATTTGGCAAGGGGCGTCCTTTTCGTCTTTCAGATCATCTCTCAGATATTCAGAAGTCTAGCTGTAATACGGTAGACCACAAATCTGATAAAGTGTCTGGACGAGGTAAACGAGCAAGTTCATCTTTTAGTTCTTCTCGAAGTCCATGCTGAAATATTGTGTATTGAGCAGCTTCAGGCCAGTCAGTCTCCGCAGCAATACGCTTGAAGGTAGAGATATAAGACAGTAGATCACTATTGCCTTGTCGAATATCCAATAGTTGTTCACTTGCCACTTGCACCGTTTCTTTTCTGTCAAAGGCTTCCTTGAATTGGGCGGTGAAACCGCTATAATCCTGTAGTAGAGGACTTGCACTTGTAAACAGTGGAGTAGCCCAGGCTAAAACATTACTGGTAAGATTGGAAATAAGGAAGCCTATGCGCACCTGATCCGATAAAAAAGTCTGGGGTCTGAAGGTGAAATGGATGATAGAAGCTTCCATAAATTCCTTAAATTCACGGGGTGAACCATCAAATTCGCCTGAAGTGAGAGGCAGAGAGGGTAGTTCGGTCTGCCTTCTCTCATGGTTATCTATCCTCTGCCTAAGAGTGGCATTATCCGCCTTTACTGCTTGGAGTTATTGAGATAGTCCTTGTACTGCAGTGAGTAACTCTTGGATTTGTTCTGCGGAGGCCATATTGGTATAAACTTGGCGTTGCAATCTGTCAACTCCTGCACCCTCTCGCTCTTCAAAACCCCCTTCCTCCTCACCTGAGTCTTCTGTGGAAGATTTCTTTCTTCTTTCCTTCTTCTTGGGAGTACGTTTTCTTGAGAAGAGGAATGGTCGTCCCCGGAAAGAAGCCACCCTGGGACCCTAAGAAGACTGGGTAACAGGGGACCCCCTTCCGGGATACGCCGGTAGAGAAGAAAAAAGCAGTGCTAAAAAAAACCTCTCTGAGTGTTGCATGACCGGTACAAATGGAAGATGTCTGGCTCCTTCTGAAGATTCGGAATGTTCATCAGGTAAGCATAGCAGGTGATTGAAGGCTTCCCCAGAACGGATGAAAGCTACTCTGAGTCGTGGAGCAGGAGGATTATCCACATTATGCAGCAGACTCCAGGGAGCAGGGCGGAAGCTCAACAAGACTCTGCCACCGGGAGAGCAAAAGAGGAAAAACTTGAGGTAAGGGAGAAAACAAGACTAGCAAGGAATACCAGGACAGCGGTGAGTAGAAGGGAGCTGGAAACAATTCAGAATTAACCGAGAGAGAGAGAGAGGGTGAGAGAGAGAGAGAGAGGGGAGAGAGAGAGAGAGAGAGAGAGGGGAGAGAGAGAGAGAGAGAGGGAGACAGGGACAAAGGCAGCACCGCTCACGCCGCGATAACGAAACCCAAGCGGTGAGCAAACGGCGGAAAAATAACAGCGTGAAAGAAGAAGCAACGGGAAGGGCAAGATAGAAAGGGAAAGCTGGAAGAAACACAGAGAAAAACTCCTTGGCAAAAATGCTAAAGGGGACAAGAGAGCGACAGAACCCGGAGCAGAAAACAAAGGGTTGCAACGCACCGGACAGACCAGGAGGGCGTGGCAAAGTACCGGAAAGAAAACAAAGGAGGGAAAGACTAGACCATAGAATCAGGAAGTGAAAGCACCTAATGGGACGTTTCAATGGCGGCAGAGCTTCCATCTGCTCCATACCTGCCAAGAAGTAGTGCGCAGACAGCGCATGACAGTTAGAACCTTTGACTGCCTCCAAGATATCTGGAATAAGAAGCATGGGGTAGCGGTCTGGAATTGTGATCTTGTTAAGCCTGCGAAAGTCTTTACAGGGACGTAGTTCTGAAGCGTTTTTCTTAGGAATAAAAAAGAGAGACGTTCCTGCTGGGGAAGTGAATTCCACAATAAGACCGTTCTGTAGATTAACCTGAAGATATTCTTTCAAGACCTCCTTTTCCTTAGCTGACAAAATGTCCATCCTCCCAAATGGAAGGGGCTGATCGGGAAGGAGATTAATAGCGCAGTCATCTCTACGATGTGGAGGCAATTCCGAATACTGTGATGTAGAAAACACTTCTTGATGCTGTCTATAAGGATCAGGAATTTCCTGTTTGTGATTGCGAATGGTCGTGTTGGAAGAGATGTTAGCTGAGGAAGAGGAAGCGTGGAGACCTTCAGACCCTTGGAGAGGCAATGTGATAATCAATGTTCTGATCCAAGAAAGAATGACCCAGCTGATCAGTTCAAGAAGGGATTATGTAATCTCAGCCAGGGCAGCCCTAAAATAATGGGATAATGTGCAGCTTTGATTATGTCCAAGATGGTTTCTTCGAAATGAGATGTGATCCCTATGCGGAGAGGGAGAGTTTGTTCTATGATGGGTGCAGAGGTCAGGGGACTTCCGTCCACGCTCTCCACCGGAATGGAGACTGGGCCTCATTACAGGTTTGGAGGTAGCCATGCCTGTAATATACACAGGCTACCTCCAAACTTGCAAAAAAATCCAGCACCCGCGAATGGGCAATTACCAGGGTATTCCGGCCTTGCCCTTTCGCGGGTGCCAGAATCGGGTAATCCCCATTCCCCATTCAGCCACCCAGGCATGCTGTGCTCGCGGGTGCCTTTCATTCCGCCAGGTCAGACCTAAAGACCTATTGGATCAATCCACACTCTCTCTGTTTTTTGCAGTGGAACGGGCACACAGAGCGCTTTTTTTCATTTTTCATAATTCAAATTCATAATTTAACCTTACATAAAACAGCAGTATATACACATAAATTGTTTTACGATCACTCAATTTATCAAAAAGACCATCTTTTGATCGTGATAATCAGTTTACAGAGGATCCGAATCGCTTTTCCACAGTTAGATCACATAGAAAATCATTAGCTTTCTTGGATGTCACCGAAGATTTTTAACAATAGTTTTACCAAAGCTATTTTCAATGGTATGTGAGTTCCTCTAAGTAGCTCGGCCCACCATTCTGTCACTGTACGATGACCATACTTTACCGTGAATTCAGTTAGGAACACAATTCATGCGTCTCTCATAGCTGAGCAGTACAACACCAAATGGTCTAGGGTTTCGTATGAATCTTCTTCTTTGCACAATCTGCAAGTGGTCAACTCATTGTTCCGTTTCCCTTTGCTTAGACTTTCTCTTGTCGGAATAGGTTCAACCTAAATCTTAGGAACTGATCCCTAAACTACAAGTTCAGGATTTTTCTAAGTATTTTGGCTGGCTGTTCAACTTTCTGGATTCTTGAATTGCTTTCCCGTACAGCTTAAACTTTAAGCATTCTTCTTGTGTGCTTATCCAATATTGGATATAGAGGTTATTTTTCCCTTATCAGGAATTCTCCCTTAGGCTTTGTTCCGACTCACCCAGCTCTTCCACAATTCCGTAGCAGATTTTTTGCCATTCGGACAGTGTTGGCTCTTCGTTCTCCCTCAGCACTTTTCCTAGTGCCACAAAGCCTCCTTGTTTTGTTTTGTCTGTGCTCTTCTTAAATAGGCTGAGGGATTTCCACACAACTATTGTGCTCATTGCTGTCAGGCCCAGCTTCTTCCGAATAGATTGCACAGGGGTGCTTTTAGGCAGTCGAAGCACCCTCTTCCAGAAAAGCCCTTCGAGCACAATTGTTGTGGTCAAATGTAAAGGCAGTTTCTATTCCGTATGTGAGTAGTGGCAGAGCTTTCATATGGTAGTAGGCTATTAATGGAAACATTGAAAATCCACAGAATCTCTTCAATAAGATTCGCCCCCTGACTAGCCAGGTTCAAGGCTTTGGCTCTAAGTGAATCCACCCATCGGCCAGTCTCTTTTATTGGTGTTCAAGCACAGCCCAAGATATGTTAAAGAATATTTTGCCCTTGCAAATGTCAAGTGTTTGTTTTCTGGGACTGCCTCTTGTTGCCAGGTCTGAACGTTAGAATCTTAGATTTTGCCTGGTTGATTTGTAGATCGTTCAAATCAACGTAGTTCTGCAGTGCGTTTAATTGTCTTTGAAGACCCACTGGGGTCTGGTCAAGAAGGACCACATCGTCTGCATACAGATTACGAGGTATTTTTCCAGAACCAATCTTCGGCGGAAAACATCTGATGTCATGGAATGGGTTTTCCAGGTCTGAGATAAACAGTTTAAACAAGTCGGGCGCCAATGGGCACCCCTGTTTCAGGCCTTTGTTAGTTTGAATTTCTTTTTTTAAAGAAATAGCGATGGCTATTTCTTTATCAAAATAATTTAAGCTAATTTGTCCACTGTTTGTTAAGAAGAAAGGTAACTTTTTATTTAGACATGATGGAAGAGTTGTCATGCACGGTGTGATTCACCTTAAGTATGGACTGTCATGAGGAGTAGTATTAGGAGAAATGTTTTCCTTGCAATATGAATCTCGGAGACTTCCTTTTGCTTGGGTCATGTTTTAATTACTATAGCCCCGAAAACCCTGTCAAGTTAGCAATGACTCAACTCAAACACCTGATGTTTTTCATTCCAGGCTCTACAAGTGCTGCAGATTGTTCTATTTAATGAAAAGGCAAGGGGGTCATGGCAAGTTTTGGTAAGTCTGGGAGCCTGAGTGGTAGGTTCTTCTGAAAGACAAGAGGAGGATGGGGTAGGGAGGGCCCAGAAAATAGATAACATGGCGTGGCAAACAGGCCAGATAATTAAGGGACCAGGTTATGTTGCTGAAAATTAGCAGGAGCATTGATTTACCCTCTCTGCCCTGCCTGGAGAAGTTCTTGTTTTTTGTAACCACTCTAATGTGACTGGCGAATTGCACTTACTTTTCAGCAGCAATGACACAAGACCCTTTTGTTATGTCATGTTAAAGCAGAGGCGTTGCTAGGGAGGTGGAGAGGGGGTTATAGCCCCAGGTCTTTTGGTTGTAGCCCAATAGAAGCTCAGGAGCTACAACCAAAAGGCTAGCTAGCCCTGAGTACCAACAGTCCTGACATTAGCGTAGCCCCAGATCTTTTCCAGACCTAGGAACAACCCTTTGTTAAAGGATATTTACACTGCACACTATCACCACCGGAGTGGTCCCCTGGTGCTCTTATGGATCTGATCAGCAAGAGTGTAGGGTAAGTTAGTAGGACTGATCTGGAGAAAGCGCAAGAGAGCTGTGATGTGCTGTTGTCAGCTTCAGTTCAGTTTACACCGTTCGCTGAGTGTAGGTGTGATTCTTCGGTCAGTAGTTGTCATGTGCTGTTGTGCGAGGCTATGTGTGGTTTGTTTCGTTGTTGTGGTGTAGTGAAGTGCGTGCGGGTTGTTGTGCAGTATAGGCATGGTTGTTTTTTGTTTACCGTTTGAGAGGTGTAAGCAGTGGGATGTTTGTTTAGTGGGTTGGTTAGTGGTGGCACTCCTTCGTACCTCCTCCGTTTTGGCCACCTGTTGTATGCGTCCCTGCCAGTGTCATGTATTGTGGTGTGCTAGGAGGGTCTCCCTCCTACATTCTGTGCAGGGCTGTGGGTTGTCTGCTGGGCTATTTAGTGGTGATGCCTCCACCCCTCACCCCCCCCCATGTTCAGACTGATGGATGTCTACACCACTTTAGCCCCTGGCATAACCTGGTGTGCAGCCTTCCTGGGCCCCTTGAAGAAGGCGAGGCACCTCTTCCCTGTGCCCTTGAGCTCCCTGGGCCTTGTGGTTTATCTGTTTGGTCGCCACTCGTTCCCCTTCAACTCTTTTGCCCTCTGTCTGTGATTCAACCTAGGACGCTCCCATCGCTCTTGTTAGCCTCCGGTAGGGCATTCCCTGGGACCCCGGGTCTCCCTCCCACTCAGTAGTCTCTCCACCTCCCTGCACTTGTTGCAGTACAATCTAGTCCTCCGTCTTGCGATGCGTGTGTTCATTCAGAGGGGTGTGGGTGTTGTTCATTTGTTTTTGTCCGATTCTGAGTTGAAGAGCCAGGTTTTCAGGAGTTTTCCGAATTTTAGATGGTCCTTCATGTTTCGCATTTCTCTCGGGAGGGAGATCTAGATTTTTGTGGCTAGGCAAGAGAATGCTGATCCTCCAAGTTTTTTCCTTGTGTACGGTTTAGGTTCCAGGCCGATGTCGTTGCTGGATCTGAGTGTTCTGGTCGGCTGGTAAATGGTGATTTTCTTTTGTAGGAATTCTGCTCCTTTGTCATGGATTGCTCTGTACATTATGCACATTGTTTTGAATGTGATTCGTCTTTTTTCTGGCAGCCAATGTAGCATCTTTAGCGCAGGAGTGATGTGGTCCCTTTGTGAGAGTTTGAGGGGGAGTCTGGCTGCTGCGTTCTGTATACGTTGAAGTTTCTTCAGTAGATAATTCGGCATTCCGAGGTATAGGCTGTTGGCATAGTCTGTCCTGGACACGATGAGGGAGATGATGGCTTGTGTTTTGTGCGTAAAGGAGAGAAATGGTAGGATCTTTTTAATCGTGTGTAGGTGGAAGAAGCATTTCTTGATTATTGCCTTTACTTGCGGTTGTAGGATTAGCTTGTTGTCTATTAGGATTCCAAGGTTTTTGACTATTTTTGATGGCTTGGGCGCTGTTCCTAGTTCTGTGGGCCATGGGATGTATTGGTTGCTTTCCTGGTTTTTGGATATAATCGTGATTTCTGTCTTGCCCGGGTTGAGTTTGAGGCTGTTTGTGTTCATCCATTCGTACAGTTCTTTCAGACAGTCTACTAACGTTGTGTTTTCCTCTTGTACATCTTCGATTTTGTAGATCATTTGGGTGTCATCTGTGAAGTTGTAGCAGGTGAGGCCGTGCCTTTTCATGAGGTTGATTAGTGGAGTCAAGTAGATGTTGAAGAGGAGTGGGGATAGGGAGGATCCTTGCGGTACTCTGCAGCTGGTGTCCTGCAAAGCAGATTTTCATGGTTTTATCCAAACTGTTTCTGTTCTTACAAATAGGAACGATTTCCAGAGCACCGTGTCGGGGATCCCTATTTCTTCCTGTCGCTTGATTAGGATGTTGTGGCTGACTGTGTTGAACACTGCAGAGATGTCAAGTAGTATAAGTGCAGAGCTTGTGTTGGAATCTGCATAACACCTAGATTTGGGACACCTGGATAGAGGGAGAATGGCCTAAAATGGGGTACAACAGTAAATGCAGTAACACTTAAAACGTATGGTTTGGCAAAGCAATCAGGTTAAATGCAATCTATGGATGACTATCACAATCAGGCTAAATGGGAGATATGGCTACCTAGCACAATCAGACTAAATGCAAGCTATGGCTACCTAGCACAATCAGGCTAAATGCGACATAACATAACTATACAAAGTGTGGAGTGGACGTATCTTAAAAACCAGCTAATAGAGAATAAGATAGGATAAGATTTAGTTTATTGCACTTGTGGGGAAAGCAGGGCAGTTGCCATACAATAGCCCATAAAGTTTGGGGAAGGGTTGGGTTGGTTGTCACAGGGGAAAAGGGGATACCATGACTCGCCCAAGGGCACCCCACTCCCAGTCCTCCAAGGACCCTCCACTTTTATTCAAGGTTTTCTTTCTCGGAGGGAATGATCAGAGTTGCCAGCTCTTGGAAACAAAGAATGCCCAGTTTCTATAATTAGAAGTGCCCCGAGGCAGCTGGTTGTGTTTAATTTTAACATACTGTTTCACTAGGAAGTTGGCCGCTGTTTATGCACTGCACAGTGTGCCTAGTAAAACTGCGCGCTGCTGCAATCATGGAAAATAATGCAAAACTACCGATTTCCAAGTAGCATATGAGTGTGTAAAACACCCAATAAATGAAGAGCAGGGAAGGAATCCGCAGTATTTGACCAGTGGCTGAGGAGCGATGTGCTCACTGTACAGGAGCCCCAGATGGTGTGGCCTGTCAGCCGGTGGCGCCTTCCCTGGCCCCAGTGGGTCTTTTTCACAGGCGCTGTGGGGAACAAGCACCCTGGGTATCTCAGCTGCAGGTAGCACCCATATGATTACCAGTGCTCTCTGCGCTTTAAAATTCAGGTCTGAGAAAGGGGGTAGGGGTAGTAGGGGGATTGGAGGGGACCTTTGAGCACGTTTTGGGAACTGCATGTGAGACCTGTCTACGATCACCACTGTGAATTGACCTTGCACCACACCTGCCCTCTGAGATGTGAAATCAAGTCCACCAGAACTTGTTTTCAAGATAACTAAAACACATACATTTGAATACAGTTCATTTAAATGGCGTTATTGACATACTCATTGGTTATTCTGACGAGGTTGCGGGGGTTAGGGGGTGGGTAGCTCAAGAGGACCGGATTAGGTGGTCCCAGGAGTAGTGGTAAGCGCTCGCTCCGGTCTAACATATGGAGGTCAGAAAAACGCTAATGTGGCACGCAACCTAGCCACTCAAAAAGTGCAAACACAAAATGGGGTGAAAACATTAAAGAGGGTTAACATAAGGACAGGGAGCTTAGCCTCACATTCCCCTGCCTCTGTAATGTAAATAGACGGCAATAAATACATCAGCTTCTTTCAGCAAAATGCCACCCTTGCTTGTGTCTCTCAGTGGAAATGAAAGTGGCATTTACACACTGACGCAAATGTGCACACTGATATTAGATGGCACGATGGCTATAATACATTAGCAGCAATTCATATGACAGGACTCTAGAGAGAGAGCGGCCTGCCCCCAAGTTACATTATTCTGCATCCCCTAGTTGAGTCCTTACAAGGCACAAAGGAGAATTGATTTCAGAGGAGCAGTGCTACTAATCTTATATCAAAATGGGATTGCTCGTGTGTTTAGTCCACACCACAAACCTAACTGTCTCTTCAAACATTAAGTGCCTGATCCTCAAAAAGTGCACTGGCGCAAATAAGGAGATGCCCATGAGAATCTCTGGTTTGCACCTGCCATTTTATTGCTAATTCACAAAGCCTGAAAATTGAGAAAATCTGGAGCTACCTGGAGCACCTCGGAGATGCTCTAGTTACAAATGCAATTGACAATGATTTGCTCCAGGAATCTCCAGATGTGTCCCAGGTTTAGGCTTTGTGAATCAGACCGAAGGAAGCAGGTGAACATCTAAGGTGCTCGCGGGTGTTCCCTGATTTGCTCCAGTGGATATCTTTAAGAATCAGGCCCTAAGGGCTGGGAGTCTCCGTCCTCATGAGCGCTTCTTCAACCGCAAGGCTTTTGGAAAGAACAAGCATTTGGGGATGAATCCATTTCGGATTACATTCTGGGCTGAATAGGTTACATGTGCGCGACTTAGACCTGCGGCCCTTTTTCATCCTTTGGCACCTTTACACAACGAATTGGTGGGTCACTCACTCTTTGAGGTGAGTTAGCAGTTAAACAAACATTGTTCACATCATCACAACCATGGTGCACGTTTCAAAACAGGCGCCGGGCTGAAAAAACAAACAAGAAACAGCTGAATCGGCAACAGAAAAGCCGCAAAGCATTTTAGGACAGGTGCCCAAACCAAGGGAGCTATTTCTGAAGAGCCTGCAAAATGTATACATCCACCCAGCCAGGGTCCTTTCTTTGAAAGCATGCCATTAAGTGATGGGAGGCGTATTCAACTCTTCAGCTCCAGACAGCCCTGAGAATCCTGCAGGGATATAGCAAAATGCACACTGGTAAAAACCAAACTCTTAAACTGTAATGAACGAGTTATGCAAGGAAAACGTACGTGTCCACTATCCAGGGATGGATGAAGGTCCGTGGGACCCATTTCAAAATAATGCTTGGCAGCACGTTTAAGGGAAGCGGATAAACAATAAACACTTTTTTGGGGCACCAGCAGTTTCAGTTGGTGCAGGTTTCTATCACCACTGCACATATTTGATTGCACAATAAATACGTGATAAGAAATTAGAAGAATTAATTTCGTGCTATATAGCTAAACTAACTATTTTGGAGGGAGATCTGTGAGGTGCATAGATTATAATGGAGAATATGTTTACCAATGCACTATGTGATTTCTTTGTTTTTATCATTGAGGCACGTTGAAATTAATGTATCTCCAAGCATACTCAAAGACCCCACCAAAGAGCGGAAAGCAGAGTAAAACATGTTGGTGTGTATGTTTCCATAGGAAGCTTTTGTCCTCCAAACTAGTTCGAAAATGTCATATGCTCCTACTGTGGCGTCACGCCATAGTATTAATGAATTCATAATCAACTGCTGTGACATCACAGTAGGGAACATAGCATCTTCTCTGCCTCTCTGGAACTCCTTAGCCCTGTGGAAAGCAAAGCAACAGCAGCATGAACATTTGGCTCCCCGAGAGTACAGATCCAATGGCTTCCGGTTATGACAACCTAACTGCACCCGATCTGCCTCTGCCAAGCGCTTATCTTTTTTTAAATTCAACTTTATTGACATTTTAAAGTATTATAAAATACTATACAGCCAAATACTGAACATAACCCAGAAACAAACCACTTGACAATGGCCCACAAAAAACCTCACTCATATGTGTCTTCTAAACCCCTTTCCCCCACCCCTAAAACATGCTCGCACTATCACCCGACCAGGGGTAAACCAGGAATATTAAGGCCCGTGCCATCTGTCCCGCAAAACCACCTGAATGACTCTCCTACCCCTATAAATGTGATCATCCTCCACTTTGCACAGTATCAAATACATTTGCAACGCACCTTCTCCCCCGCCGCCCCACTTTTTTAAGCCCCACATTTCACAAATTACACTTCCATAGACATATATCTGGTCCGCAATTCCACCCATTCCACCTGAAGGTTTGCCCCTCTACCGTGTATGGCACTGTGATCCTTTCCATCACGTATATGCTCTTCCCTGTATTTCTCCACTCCCTCTTACCCAGAAGAGACAATCCTTTCTAGCGCATCGCCAAGAAGGCCCTTCCTACCAGCAACAAAGAATGTGGCAAGTACATTTTCTGCCATAGCGTTTCGTCTACTTCCGTGCTCAAGTCCCTTTGCCACTTGCTCCGAAGGTTCTCCGTACGTCCCCTGCCAGTCTCCACAAAGGCCTCATATAGGGATGAGATCAACCCCTTAATTTCCCTTCTTGAGTCCAGGACCTTCTCCAAGGGGGTTAGCTCTCTCTCTACCATGTTCTGACAGCGTCAGCTGTAAGTACACCTTTCAGCTGAAGGAATGAAAACACTCACAATTTTCCTATTCCCAACTCCCCCTCCAGATCTACCAACAAAATGAGCTGCCCATCCCCCCATAACTTACCAACCCTTTTTCACTCACCCCTTTTCCCCTCTCTAGTTTGTATGGTTCTCGCTATCGTATCTCATTCCCTGTTCTCCTTCTGGTTCTCTGTTAACTGAGGTGAGCTCTTCTCTTAGCCTCAGGTGTTTGGATTCTTTCCTTTTCTCTAGTAGTTGCCAGTTTTCATCTTCTAAGTGATGATATTCTTCTCTCACAATGGTACCTCTCACTTCACCTGCCGCAATGATACCCTGCTTGCTGTCTTTCCAAAGAAACACATTTCTCTCTTGATTCACAGTTTCTTTCACCTCCCAGTGGTACCCCTTCGGTCCTTCTTGAAGGCGAAACCCTTTACTCCTTATTCACAAACAATCTCCACTCCTCCAGCTATAGATTTCCAACCTTGCTTCTTTTCCTCTGTCTTTCCCCCTTCCCTAATAGTACCCCTTGACTCTCGCTCTGAGATTGGTACCAGTTTTAAAGTTTATCAATGTTCCTTGTTTGTACAGAAGCTAACTCTTGTTTATATGTACATAGTTACCACCTTGTTATTATTTGCATCATAGCATTCCCATATAGAATCGTGGCAGTACAAGTTCTCTTTAGAATTAACACCAGCACTGGGGCACTAGCTAATCAGGCGGTTAGAAACGTGGGCTGAAACTTGCAATCTCAGCCTGCTGGTTCCCTTGGCTGCCATCTCCCCCGACACTCCGTCCCTTATTATTATTATTTTATTTACCATTTCCAACTCCCTCCCCTACTCCACTTACCTGTTTGTTGTGGCGGCACAGGGTGCCGCCGCAGCTTCCCCGCTTCTCTGGCTGCTACGGAAAGGCAAGAGAGGCTCTGTATGGAGTCCTGCCTTCCCTTTCCATGGTGGCCATCTTAGCACAGTATTTTCAGTCATTCAACGGGATGCCTCACGTGTCCTGTTCAATGACTTGAAAATACTTTATTTTTTTAGCGGTCAGGCTTACCGCTTTAGTAACGGTGGTGCTAATGGCGTTAAGCCTTCGTTTCGAGGGCTGGAACAAGGGTAACGACCCAGAGCCCTCGTTAATGGCCCTCGCTTTACTTGGGCCACTAACTTGGGCTGCTGGCCGTTACTCCCCGTTCCAGCCTTTGGAACAGGGGCTTAACGCCACATTGTTATTGGCTGAATAGAGAAAAGAGAATGTTGAAAGAGAGTTCAGTATGAAGAGAGATAGAAGGCAGAAGAGACTGCTGTCATTACTGTACTCTAATCTTAAATAAAATGTTGAAGAAGATCTAAGGATTTACTTTTCCGTTATTATACAGGCGACGAGAGCCTTGTTGCTATCCTGACTGCAGTGGAGTGGGCAGCTGAGCAACAGATCTATGTGATTTACTAGCCCGGCAGTTGGGGTCGAGCCGGTGGAGTTCCCCGTCCAGTGCCCTTGGAGGAGAAGTTCACTGTGTGTCTTGGAGAGGTGCAGCGACCACTGGTGTAACTGCGTCCCTCATTGCGGGTGCAGTGTTGGAGATCTGTGGTATGGACGGAGGTTCTCGATAGCCAACAACAAGCTGGCTGGTGACACTTCTGTGTGAGAGAGAGGCGGTGCAAGTGCTGGCATCGATCCCTGAGGAGCATATGGTGCGCTCAACAGTAGTAACCTTGTGTTGTCAAGGACACTGTTGCTGTGCCAGCCCTGGAGACAACCTGTAAAAGCATCCTGGGACAATAGAGAAGACATTTGAGAAGAGGACTCTGTGCCATAGAGAATGTGCAATCATCCATACCTCAAACACGGATATATAGCGATTAGTCACCAATCCTCTTTCTCGTCTCGGTACTGTGGTTATGTGATAGAAGGTGAGGAGTGGGGAGGTCTGCCTTCTGTGTGAAGGGGTCTCATATCTATTGCTGTCGTTAAGGACTGATGCTTTGGAAGTGTGGAGGAGATATCCATTGACAAATAAACCATTCTATTACCTGTACATTACCTAGAGGAGTAATGTGATTTGCTGCATACAGTAACATGGCAAATACACCAAATCAGTATTATTCTTACATCAAGCGGGAGAACCCATGGTGAAATTGAAAGACTGGAAGGAGGATTTTATGAAGTTCATGCTGGCGGTGTATGGCTACAATTGTGCGATTGAGTGGAAGGGTGCACTTTTGTATCAATGCCTGGGTCATGCCAGGCAGGAGATATAAAAGAGGTTACTGGAGCCTTTGCAGCACCATGATGGCGCACTGCTGAATAGTTTTGACATTAGCATTGCAAAGCTGTGTAAGCATTTTGAATTTAAAGAAAATACGATTTTAGCTTGATATCATTTTGCCATCAAAGACCAAAAGAAAAGGGAGACAATTGAAGAATTTGTCACTGTTTTGAGAGGTATGGCAATCAAGTGCCAATTTGGGTACTATCAGGAGGAACACCTTAGGGATCAACTGATGATCCAGTGTGCGGATGATCGCCTCAGAGAAGAGTTGTGGAAAGAGAGATCCCAATCTTGACCGCGCCATTGAAATTGCCAAGCAAGTTGAGCACTCTAGGCATTGCATAAAACAGCTAAGCAAGTAGGACGAAGGGTTCTGGTGAGCACAATGTTGTGTTGAAAGGGAAATGTCTTGTGCATCATGTGAGCGGTCAGAAATGAAAGACAAACACAAGGTTGTTGTATTCTTCATTAAAGACATTTTATTAAATAAAAATGGGTTGGGAAAACGCCTCTGTGGCCATATTCTAAAGAGGAACTTCCCTACCTAGAAACAAAAAACGAAGGATCCGCCTGTGTCACGATGACAGTAATTGAAAAGCCGTCCTTGTGTCTAAAACAATATATCCTGACCTCACACTATAAACAAATGATAAAAGGTGCAAGGAACATTTCTTTTAGTTGATGTTTGGAAAAGTGTTCAAAACCAAAAGTATAAAAATGACTCCAACAAAATATTTCTCCAAGGTAAAAACCCTTGGATCCAGAGGGTGGGTCTTTTCCCCTGGATTCTTAAACAGGATGGCAAAAAAGTGTCTGTCAATGCAAACGTTCTGTAACAGATTTTCTATAGTAGACCTTGTAACCTTGCAGATTGTCAGGTATCTTCATACAATTTCCAGCTGCCTAGAGTTCTCACCTGCCAAGACTGCTCTTTAAGGTTTTCAGATACCTTGGTCTACTCTCGTGCCAGGAATCTTTGTACTATTTCAACTGCCTGGTAGACTCACCTGTGAGGATGCCTTATATGTTTCACAATTCCTTGATACTCAGGGTTCGAAATTGCCAGGAGCTGGGAGCTATTTAGCTCCTGGCTATATCGAAGGGGAGCCTGGTTAGCGTGTAACCAACAGCTACCAGGAGCTACTTTTGACTCCTGGGACAGGTGGTGGTGCCATATAAATCTAGCTTTGTGATTTTAACTATGTATGTTTGGGAACGTATAGAAAGAACACACTTAAGGATCATTCAGAGTATGTTGGCTAACATGAAATGGACAAAAAGGTAGAGTTTGCATCCTGTGCAAAGTTAGATTTGCTGTACACTCTGTACCAGCTCCTGGTTCCTGAGAGGTACCTCCTGCCTAACTGGTTATGCCGGATACCCTGGAGCTGCTTTCTGCTCCTGGTCCACAAATCTCAATTTTGATACTCCTGGATACCACTTCAGGTGACTGGGGTATTCACCTGCCAGGTCTTCTCATGTCTTTCACAGTCTTGGTTTACCACAATAGCACATACCATGTGCTGCTTGGTTTATCTATTTGTGGTAATAATTTCTCAAATGTATTTGCTCAAAACATCTCCCCTATATTGGCATCTCGTGCTTCTGTATTTGATTGTGGTTTGCCTTTATACTTTGTCTTGTCTACATTCAAACATTCTTCTTATGGCACCTTGCCTTTGCACTTTGCATTGGCTGCATTGGCTGCATTCAAACAAACTTTGCCTTTGTATAATTTCTGTATCAAACATTCTTCCTGTTGAGTGTTGAATTTGTACTTTGCCTTGACTGCATTCAAACAAAAATGCCTTTGTATATTTTCTGCATTAGCAATCTTGTACTATTCAATCAATTGTTGTCGCGGTTGCCGTTACGCCCCAAGGTCCCAAGCTGCTTTGGGCAGACTCACCGGTCTTTTCCAGCATCGTGAACGTTGCTCGTGCCTCTCTGTTATAGCTTTTGCTTCTGCCTGCCAGGTTGGAGTGTGCGGACGCTCCCCCAGCACCCGACATGGCTCTGCGGTCACACACTAGCTCTCCTTCTTGGCCCGGGACGAAGTCTGCTGCCGCATGGATCGACCAAACCTCCAGGAGTTCCTGACGTCTCCACAGTCCTTCTGGCTCACCTGCAGCATTCCTCTTCCTTTCCAACTGGCTTTCTCTAACTTGATGGCTCCGTTGGTGTGCTTTGCGTTCAGAGCCACGGCATGGGTGTTAATGTCTCCTCCTACACTGCTCGCCCCTGCACTTCTTTTCTCCACAGTGCCACCACCATTTTTAAATGTCCCGCTCCATGAAGATTTGCAAAAACAACTATTCTGTGTGTTGTATTGCGAGCTCCTGTAATTTGGCACAAACTCCCTTGTCCTCCTCTTCGTCTCAGTACCTGAGGATGTACTCCCAGTATAGAGTTGAAGTCCATATTGAATCTTTTAACTCTGGTATGGTTTTTGTTATGAGCTTCACATAAAGGCACACCAGAAACAAAAGGTGTTATATGGGATTTGTGGGTGTATGTGTGAAAGGTGGTAACCTGACTAGAATGACAATAGGCCATTAATAATTCGGGTATTAGAGGGTCTTCCTAATGGGTAGAGGTGGTCACTTTGACTTCTCCAATGGAGTCATGACATCTCCTGGTAGTTGTCTCCTGCCATGTAATCCTCCCTCATATAACCACCCCCAGGGTCAGGATCAGGTAGTGGCTGCCGTCCCCTGGCCACATGGGAGGAGGTTAATCAGTGATGACTCCACTGGATTCATCACAATCAGCACCAAAGGTCCAAGAGGTAGGGTGATGGGAGAAATGATTGGAGGACTAAAGACAAGAGCAAAGGCAAGAGTAATGGGACAAAGAGAGAAGAATGGGATTTGTATGGTCAGATCTATAGGCAAATGAATCGCCACCAAAAAAGGTGTGTTAGGTGTGGCAGTTTCCAGCATTTTGAAAATGACAAAGAATGCACCGTTGTATATGTTGAGTGTAGGTTATGTGGCAGGATGGGTCACTTAGCCAGGTGTTGTCGGTTTGCCTCTGATAGGACTGGGGTTGTTCAAGAGAATAATGGTGAAGATGAGGCTTCTGACTCAGCTCTCCAAGAAGGGCTCACGATCATTCATGTGGTGAATGTGGTTATGGGCACCAGGATAAAGAATCCTAGAGTAGTAGTTGATGTGAATGGAGTGGGATTGTTGATGTTGATTGACAGCGGAGCCGACTACACACTCATTGGGAGAGATGCCTGGTAAACCCAGCTTGGGTGTTGTGTGTTTGAAGAAACAGTTGTCAAAGCCAATGGGTATGGTGAACATCCTATTCAGATAATAGGAGAGATGCATGCTGAACTAAAGTTTCAAAATAGGAGCACAATCAGCAAGATATATGTGACACATTTTGGTAGTAATCTTATGTCCTGGGAATGTCAAGCAGAGCTGGGATAAAATTAGAGCCCAATGATAAGGAACACGTTTATATTGGGGAGAGCAAAGGTGTTCTTATGGTGAGAAGTGCTACGTCACAGGAAAGCAAGCAGTGTCAGGAGGTAGATGGGGTGGAAGTGCCACTCAAAGATAGCGATGGAGGTTTTTCTCTGAGAAATGAGGACATGGGGTCATGGGTAGCAGATGTGTTCAAGGACAACTTTGGATGTCTCAAGGAATTGATGCATAAAATCAAACTCAGGAAAGGAGCCATACCAGTGGTGGCTAAGGTTAGGAGAAATTGAACACAATTGCATGCTGTGCAAAGGTGTAAATGTACCCGTGGATGCATTAGCATGGATAAGTCTCATTTTCATAGTGAGGAAAGTCAGTGGGGTGGTTAGGATCTGCATAGATTAGAGAGAAGTCAACAAGTGTGTAGTTGCAGAGAGATTTCTGTTACCACGTATAGATGAACTCATTATCTGGAGCGAGAATGTTTTCCCTTCTTGATCTCAAGTCAGCGTACCATCAAGTCAGGCTACATCCAGAGTCTTTGGATGTCATGACTGGGGAAGTTCAAGTGCGTAATGTTGCCATTCAGACTGATCTCAGCCGCCAGTGTCTTTCAAAAGGTGATGCATAGCAATCTTGGGAATACTGATGGTGTTAACTTCTACCAGGATGATATATTGATCCTTGGCGTTGATCAGACTGAGCAAGACGGTAGATTGTATTTGGTATTAAAGAAGATAGGGGAGGCTGGTCTTACATTGACGTTAGAGAAATGTAAGTTCTGTATGTCAGAGGTTGATTATCAAGACTACACGTTGTCTGCAGGTGGTGTCAAACCAAAGATTAGTGGAGTTGAAGCTATAGCAGAGATGACTGTTCCTAAAACCAAAACGGATGTTTCATCATTTCTTGGGCTCATCGAGTACTATGCCAAGTTTATTAAGGACCTGGTGTACAAAAAGTGTTGCATGAGAAGGCTCGTCAGAAAGGGGGAGAGGTTTTTTATGGACAAGAGAGTGTGACAGCGAGTTTCGGAGAGTTAAGGAGGATATTATAAAGTCGCCCATATTGACTGGCTTTAAAGAAGGTTTCAAAATGATAGTTTACACTGATGTGTGTGAATTGGGCTTAGGAGCGGTTTTGATGCAGGAGGATATTGGTAGTGAGGCCACAGTGGCGTTTGCATCCAGGATGCTTAAAAACGTGGAGAAACATTATTCTGTAATTGAGCAAGACCCTCTGGCTGTAGTTTGGGCCCTCGTGAAGTTTAAGATCTACCTGTATGGGAGGCCATTTGTACTAATAACTGATCATACACCACTTTTTGCAATCTTGAATAACAGAGAAATTGGACGGTGTGTTTAGGAGAATTGTCAAATGGGTGACAAGATTACCAGGCTTAGAATTTGTTGAGGAGCGTGTACCAGGAAAAAAGAATGCTGTGGCAGATGGTTTGTCAAGGAATGCTGTTGGCGATGACGATATGGAGGGGTGTACGAGTTTGAGGGAAGACATCAGGGAAATTTTTAGTGTGGAGAGTTATCTCAAAGAGGAAGACTGGAACAAGGTGTCTGATCAGGATGCATCCAGGGATCAAGAAACAAGTCCTGACCAAATGGTGTGAGAGGGGTGAATTTTTTGACTCAAGAGTTCAAGAAATTTAAAAAGGTCAAAGGCGAGTTGAGTGCACAAGGTGAGTATGTGTGTAGATGTGAGCGATTGTTAGCTCCTGAAGAAATAAGAGAAGCATTGGTCATGTTGGGACATGAAGGCCACATGGGGGTTTCTAGAAACAGGTCAATAATCAGAACAGATTTCTGGTGGCCAGAAATTGATGTCTTTATTGAGCAACAGGTGAGAGACTGTGTGCGCTGTCAAGATAGTGACAAAGTATTGAAGACTAAGGTGCCTCGTATAGAGGTTCCTAGGACACCAAACATGCCAAGGGAAGCCATAGCTATTGACATTTTAGGTTTGTTGAATTTCTCAGGTGTGTGGGACAGTTACATTATAGTTGCCATAGATCTATTGTCCAAGTGGCCAGAGCTGGGAATACTTTGTGAGACACAAGAGTTGCAAGTTTCAAAACCTTTATTAATGGTTTAAAAGGGGTTGGAAAACTCCTATCTTGCCCTATAACTAAGATGGGAGTATTCTCGACCATCAAACAAAAAGAAAATACAGTCCTAGTCAGTCCTTAGTCAAAATAAAATGGCCTATACTAATAAACCTAATGCCTGTCTTCTTTCTAATACAATGAATGTGTAATGCAAAAAGGAAAATCAGTGTTAACAAGAAATGTCAGTATGGGTGAGTAAACTCCCTTCCCCACGTTAGTAGCACGGAGTATGATGGCACACTTGGACCTTGTGACAGACTCTGGCTTCAGACACAAGGATGCAGTTCATTTTGTGAACCAGGGCCCACTTGGCCTTCCACGAAGGGTCACTAGTTTATTCGCTGGACCTCTCGGATTTCTCTCACTCCAGCCCAGGTCACTTTTTAGTTTGTAATACATTTTATCAGTAAAGTATACAGTATACCGTCTACAGTATACAGTAAACAGTAAAACGTTTGTTTCCTTCTGGTTTCCACAATTCAGTACAGGTTTCCCTCTGCCGGGTTCAAACCTTTCAATCACAATTTGTGGGGGTTCTCTTCCGCAAGCTTCAATCACACTTTCATAGACTTCATATAGGACAGCTAGTAGGTACCAGGTGTATGCAATTAATATCAAGTGCCTGACCCTGCCTGATGTTATTAGTGGGACATGTCCAATGTAGTGCATGGGTGGTAGACCTTTCAGCGTCAGACCTCCTCTTCCTCAGCTCAGTGTTTGTGTAGGAAAGGGGAGGATCTGGGAAGTTGGAATATCCTAATAAATAGGATGGGACAGGGGTATTTGGAAAGGGGGATACCATGTCTCGCCATCGGGTGTTCCTCCCCCACTCCCGAGGACCCCTCACCATCAAGCATCCAAGGCGATGGCCGTGCCCTGACCACCTGAGCAAGGGATCCCTGGGGTCTAGACAGTGAGGGAGGTTTGAATGAATGGAAGTGTGCATAACTCCTGGTTGTTTCCTTCTCGCCCCAGTTAAGGTGAGTTGCCTGTGAGACGTTTTGGGTGGAGGAAAGGGGCAAAGACTGATAGTAGCCTACAAAGGCATGGGGAATAGAGGGTTTACTTTTACAAGGGAAAGGGGGATACCATGTCTCACCTAAAGACGTCTTCTCCTCACTCCCCAAGTTCCCTCCACCCAGGTGATCCTCCCTCGCATATCCACTCCCAGGGTCGGGATCCAAGAGCGATGGCCTTTCCCTGGCCACCTCAGAGGTGGATCAAGGAGGAGAAGAAGTGAGGACGCCCTCAGTTTCCTAATACAAGATAAAACAGAAGCATATGAGCCAAAAGAGGAAAGGGAAGTTGACAGTAAAGTATGACCAACTGTGTCAAAGGCAGCTGATGAATCCAATAAGATAAGAAGAGAATCATGTTTAGAATAGCAAGCAGAAGGCAGAGAATCAGACAGAGTGTTTCAGTGGAATGAAGAGGATGACATCCAGTCTGAAAAGCAGGAAGAATAGAGTTGTCAGTTACAAAGGAAGAAACCTGAGAATGGACAAGACATTCGGGTAACTTAGAAAGAACGGGAAGAAGCGAAATAGGTCAGAAATCTGAAGGAGAGGAAGGATCTAAAGACGTTTTTTTCAGAATTGGAAGAATAGAATCATGTTTAAATAAAGAAGAGATATTCGAAGTACGAAGAGAAAAATTAATAAGAGAAATAAGATAAGAAATCAAGGAAGTATATACTTTTAGTATAAATTAAATAAAGAAGAGAAATTCAAAGTACGAAGAGAAAAATTAATAAGAGAAATAAGATAAGAAATCAAGGAAGTATATACTTTTAGTATAAGTAATGAAGGAATTGGATCATGAGGAGAAGCTGTAGGATGAGCATGTGCTAGCAAGGATGAAGTATCAGAGTTAGAAATTTGAGAAAATTATGATGTAACCGAGGTTGTAGACGAAGATGTAGAAAAAAAAGAAAAGGATGAAGGCTCAGACAGAACAATTGCTGAGCAAAGATTAGCCACCTTTGAAGAAAAATAAGTGGTGAGATCAGGCACAGTGAGGGTAGAGTTAAGTGGATAATCAGGTGAGGAAGGAGAGAGAAGGTGAGAAAGTAATTGGAAGAAGCGCCTAGGATGAGTAGATTGAATACATAACAGATCTGAATAATATGACTGTTTGGCAGAAAAAAGCACATCATCATATAAAACATGGTAGGAGGAAAAGGTCAAGCAGTCTGATTGAGAGAGTTTTGCACCAGCGCCGCTCAAGGCAACGAAGAACTCGGCGCATAGAGCGAAGATAAGGAGTGAGCCATGGTTGAGGTGGCTTCAAAGGAGAAAAAACAGAAATAGGATATAAGAAATCAAGAGTTGAGGAAAGAGAAGAAGAAAGAGTAGAAGCCACATCACCAGCAGAAAGAGCAGGAAATGCAGGATGAGAAGGAAGATTAGAGATACAGTGTGGTATAAACAGGGGAGTATTAAAAGCACAAAGATCATGGTGGCAAGCATATGTAGGTGGTCCAGAAACAGATGAACTAGTTGTTGAAATAGGAAGAAGAATAGAAAAGAGTAAAAGATGATGATCAGAAGAATAAACAGGGCGAATAGAAACAGAGGATGTGGATAGTGATGAAGTAAAAATAAGATCAAGACAAGAACCAGAGACGTGAGAGGGGGAGTAGGAAGAGTAACGACATAGTAAGAATCAGAATTGCCAGAAATAGAAGGGATCAGTGAACAGACGAAAGATAAAGATTGCTGTCGGCCAGTAATATGGAAAGGGTTGAAAACAGAAGAATAACAGCAGGCAGAGTGTCAATATCATCACAGAAAGTAGAAACAGGACCAGGAGGACGATAAACAAGTAGAAATGTCAGAGAGTAAGGTTTAGAAAAAGTGGTAAGAATATATTCAAATTAGGAAAACGTAGGAAGAGATAAGGACGTAGGAACAAGAGTAAATGAAGAGCGGTAAAGAATACCTGTCCCACCCCCCTGGGCCGACAGGTAAAGAGTATGAAGAAAAGCAGTAGCAGAAGTAGAAAGGGATGCACGGATGGCAGTGTTGGAAGAGAAAAGCCAGGTTTCAGTGACACACAAGAAATGGAGATTTAGCCAAAGAAAGATATACATAACCGAATAGATTTTTACATAATGAGTGAGCATTCTATAAACCAAGATCAATAGGAGACAAGTGAGAGATACATGGAGGATAGATAAGATTATAATAATAATGACGAGAGGTTGATCAAAAAGCAGAGCCATGGTGAGTGCAAAGAGTGGGAATGGGAATTGGAATAGCCATGTGAGAATTAACGATTGGAGAAGAACAATCGGGTAGAAGGAGTAATAATGAGGCAAACACTAATATGGAAAATAGAGTAGAACCAGTAAGTAAGTAAACTGGGAGTGCAGCAACTGGGGAAGCCGTCACAGTTGGCCGCAACAGACCTGAGGAGAAAAAGAGAGAGAGGCATAGTATAGTATTGTGTTAATAAAATGTTTTCTTCCCCTTTCCACTGAAGCTGCCTGCTACTCTCTGTGGTAAGCCAAACCTGCATATTCCTCTGAAGAAACCCCTGGTAAGCCTGGGGACATGTCTGTTACATTTGTTTCTTCCACCGATTGTTTGAGACAGAGAACTTGTTACATTTTATTTCCCATGACGATTGCTGAAACTGGAGAAAATTGCTTCATGCATTTTAACTTGCCCGTTTTAAAAAAATGTTCCTGGCATATGGATGAACACATGCACTTTATTTCTGCTGATATGCTGATCGTGCAGGTTTTCATATTTTGTCTCCTTTGCAGGTGTGCCACCTGTCACTTTCGCATGACAAAGACTGAGTGCCTCATCAGGAGTTGGACATTAAATTGGCGCAATTACCAACGGGTGCAAATAGCATTACCGCCGGGTCGTGCAGCGGTATGAGCGCTGCATCGCAACCTGGCGCCCTGACTCCGACAGTAACGCTATTAGCGCCCAGTGGTAATTGTGCCGCAATAAGGGGGCATTAGAGGCCAGGCCTTTTCGGTGGCAGCTGTCCGAATGTGGAATGATCTTCCTCTATCAGTTAAGGCCTTGTCAAATCATTTGGACTTTAGAAGAGCCCTAAAGAAATTTTTATTTTAACAAATGGTGGTGGACATTTGGTGGTCCTCTGTCTCTTCTCTTTAGCGCCAAGATACCTTTGGGTGACCTTTGGGTGACCATATGTTTTGAAGCCGGCACTGAGCGGTTTGCTATGGCAATGCGATATCTCGCAAGTGTGAGTATAATGCAACCAGGAAGGCAAAGAAAAACCCTTATTGCTCAACACCGTGGCGGCCATCTTAACAGGGAGCAGGTGAGGCGATCCGGCAAAGGGAAAACACCATCTGTTCCAAAGTGACCAGGAAGGTCGAGTCATAACACCTTGCTTGTGCTCTCTTCCTTCTACTCCTCGCCCCCTGTACTCCCTGTGCCCTGGCCTGGTTGAACTGCCTCTCAATTTCCAGACGCAGCACGAGTCCTGTCCCAGATCACAGTAGCTAATGGCAGCATGGTGTGGGAAACAGTGTTTGGGTTATGGGTGTGCCTTTTGTAACCTTCTTTGATGTATTGGGATCACCTGTGCCTTCATTTCAGGCCCCTGTGTTGATTTACCTCCTGCTGGTATTTGCGCCGGTTTTCGGCAGTATTAGCACCAGACATGGACTTGTGATGCAGCTGTCTTTGCGCCGGTGTGGCCGGCTGTAATAGCACCGGCTGTATTTGCGCCAACTGTAAAAGCACCGGCTGTGATAGCGCCGGCTGCTTTTGCAGTCGGCAGTATTTGCGCCAGCTCATGATCTGGCGGAGTGGTATTGGCAGCGCGATTACCGTTACCGCTGATTTTATTGGCTACCGCCCAACTCCTGATGAGGCCCTGAGTCTGAATACAGGATGCCTATATCTCCTACTACTAAGGGCCTCAATTTAAAATGTTTCTGGGGCCCTGGGACTCACCAGTAAGTGCTTCTGGTGGCTCATTCTGACAGGAACCCACCCTCAGAAGTGTTGACTCATCACATTACCCAGGCACTGTTTTTTCACTCCTTTGGCCTGCCTGGAACCTGTGTCTGTATTTCCCTCATTGGTTTTGACTTGGCATGGCTGTGTCCAGCATTTTAGCTTGTCCTCATTGTGCTGCTGTCTGTCTGGGAACTGTCTGATCTGCTTTGGCCTACCCCTGGACACTGTTCCTGGTCAAAGAACCCCATTGCCACAACCCCTCCCACGTACAAACCTAACCCCCAAACAAACACACCTGCTGTTTAAGGGAATGTTCAGTGCAGTGCACTGAAGTGCAAGTTTCAACTTCTTCCTACACTTTAATTTTAAAACGAAACCATTCCAGAACAGTTTCTTTTTTAATTTAAAAGTACAGGAACAGTAAAACCTTTTTTTTTTAAGTAGTAATGCACCACCACCACCCACTTCGAACACTGCCCTCAAAACATTTAGCCCCATGTTGTATTGCGAATTAACAGTTTCAGGATAGTAGGTGTGGGAGTTTTCAAATCTCTACTGTCTTGCACGCTTCTCTGTTTTTTTTCTGGACTTTGTCCGGTCTTGCCTACTGAAGTCTGCTGTGAGGGGTCAGTAATGCGAGACGGACAACTGCTTGGACATTTCTCAAACTTTGTCATTTTATTAAAGAAATTATATTTAAAAAATATCTTGCTTGCCCTCCAGAGGAATTCCCTACCTGGTTTAAAGACTAAGGGAACATTGTAAGGAAGGGATGGTATTAACAGTAAGACAGACACAAGTGACCACAGTTCAAGGGTATTTATTGAACTTCAACAAGGGTATAATAAACGCCTGTCTAATCCTAAAACTACAGATGGGAGCAAGCTATAACCATCAAATAATAATAAAGCAGTCCTAGTGGTGTCTTGTGAAAATAAAAGGACCTATAATAAAAAACAAATATTGCCAAGACTTACCTCTAAATACAAATAGTGTGGGGGTAGTGTTTATGAAAAAGAAAGAAGTGTTCACAAAAATGATATGTCAGGATGTTCAGGCCGTTGGCCTCCCTTCCCCATGTTTTCAGCACAGGACAAGGCGGTTAACTCGAGCATAGCACAATCGCTGGTTTCTATGGCACAAGGATACAGTTCAATCACTAGCATCAGGGCCTTCTGTGCCCAAGTCTCTTTACTTATCAAAGTCCCTTGATTCAGTACTCCATTCAGGTGATTCACTCTGGATCCCCCTCTGTCGGGCTCAGATCCCTTTAATAAAACAATCAATACTTTGGATTCCCTTCTTCCGGGCTCAGATCCCCTTTTACAATGTTCATAGAATATTCTTTCTCAGATGATTCATGGTTCAGCCGGATCCCCCTCAACCAGGCACAGATCCTTCCTCTTACACAAGTAGTCTCCCTCAGCTGGGTTCGGACCAATTTCAGTTAGTATCAACTATCGAAGACTTTTGAATGTGCTTGTGTTTAGCTTGACCCGTTGCAGGACCACTTCGATTTCACAATTTCTTTTTACATTTGCCACCTCTCAGTTGGATACCTAACAGAGGCCTTCGAATGAGCAGCCACATGGCGCTGGACCACTCTGTTTATGGTATCTGTCTTGGCTTCAAAAGTTTCAGTCATTTATCTGCCGTTTAATTATTCACGTTGCTCGTCACATATGATTCACATGCTGTTCTCTTCAGATTTCTCTATGCAGTGTTGCTGCTTGCAACCTTGGCACTAACAGAACCTGGACTGGTATCGATCTTTCCGACTCACCAGCTGTGCTGACTTTACTAGCACTGCTTTGTTGTAGAAGCCAAGGACAGTAGCATAGCGGCAATCGCTTCTCCGCGCCTTGGCTATCGACGCTGGAGAGCCCTTGGTAACTCCGACACACAATGCAGGTTTCTTTTTTAAACATTTCTTTAAATTGTTATATGGTTATAAATAACCTTTAACAACATTTCTTGAAATAAAACAACACTTTTACAATTAGAGAAAGTAAAAGAATGAATAGAAAGGGAAAATATCTAGAGAAAGATTTATAGTAGTCTGAGAAAAGAGGAAAGAAGGAAAAATAGAAGAAGGAGAGTAAATGTTATGATTTACATTATATTTATAAACATTCAATTATCACATTTAGCCATTCATAAATAAATTCCATCTCATGTGAAATTGTCCATATCCAATTTTTTTTTTTTTAATTCCTTTCCTTTACTCTCCAAGTTCTAACGATAATTTTATAATCGCAATTTGTGCTGATACTGAATTTGTCTAAAGAGTCATATCCAACAATATCTCTGAAGTTAGATTTAAGATATTTGGTTTGCTGAATTGTCAAATTTGGACATTCCGTTATTAGATGTCGCAAATTTTCATTTTGTTGGTATCTGCAATTGAATCGACAGATGTTTTGTTCCTCCGATATTATTTCTTTAGTCTCATGTAGATTAAGGCGGAAGCGCAGACATTATTGCCTGTATACTGGACTTGGGAATTTTTATAGATATTTTTCAGTTTGAGATATCTTCTTTTCGATTATTGGGTTTGCTTTGTATGACTTGTATGATTTACATAGGTCAATGGTTCCGATCCAATCTTGTTGAAATATTTTTTTTTTGCTTTAGTTTGATTTGTTAGTAATACGTTTTCTGATCTTCCAGCATTCTCCAATAACAATCAAGTTTGTTCTCTCCATTTTGATGGAAATGGATGATCAGATTTGTTCAAATAATCTCCTAATGAGTAGTAGAGTGTTTTTGGTTTTGGCTGGTCGATCCATTTTCGGTGTAAAGAGCAGATTTTCCAATTGTACATAATGAACAATGAAGGTAGTGCTAATTCAAATCTTATGATGGCCGTAGGAAGGGAGTTGGGTAGTGTCAGAACTCGTCTCCAAAATAACCCTTCTATCTTGGTCCAATATGCTTCGGATTTGAGGGGTTTGGTTTCCGCTCCAAATAAGATTATTGATGTCACTTTTTGGATATAGAATGTTATAACCAGAGTAATTGAAAATGACCCATATTTTTTCAGAATTATTGTAGCTTGTGAAATTGGAGTGTTTATTTTATTTTGAATAGATTCAAGATACGGCTGATCTGCAATGTTGTTATTTATGCTTAAGCCTAAAGATGTATACTCATTTACTAGTGGTTGACCATTTAGCATCCATTTTGTTGTTTGTTTATCTCTTGATTTTTTCAGATAACAGAATAGGGTCCAAGTTTTCTTCCCATTTATTTCTAGGTGGTTCCTATTTTTATAGTTTTCAAGGGCACTAATTAGATTTTTCAGACCCCTTGGTGTTTTAGACAGGAGGACGAGATTGTCCGCATAGCAAATCCATGCGATTGGGACTGTTCCTAGACGGGGGTCATCTGAGATTGTAACAGCCAGCGATTTTCCCACATCACTTATGAAAGAGTTAAATAGGGTTGCAGCGAGGAAGCACCCTTGTTTAAGGCCTCGGTAAGTATTTATTGGTTCTGTAAGTATCCCATCTTGAGTGAGTTTCACTTGTATTGAAGTATTTGTGTTAAGCTGATTAATAAAATCTAAAAGGATATTCAGGCAGCCAGTGTCTCTAAGCTTTGTCATTAGTTTATTTCTCGAGATGGAGTCAAACGCTGCTTTAAGGTCTACATAGGCCATGTAAGCTGGTTGTTTTGTGGTTGTGATTTGAGCTTTTATGGCAGATATTGCCATAAGGTTAATTGTTGTTCCGATTCCTGATAAGAACCCAGTTTGATGGGGGTCTTGCAAGTCATTGCTCTGAATCCATATATCAAGATCTCTTATAATTATTTGTGCGAAGAGTTTGCCTGGGGCATCCAAAAGCGCTGTGGGCGATAATTGGAAGGTAGTGATCTATTGACTTTTTTGAATATTGTCACAATTATGGCTCTGCACCATGATGTTGGTACGATCTTTGTAGCAATTACCTCCCAAAATATCATATAGATTATTTTCACCCAAGGTTTGAGTTGTTCTTTAAGAATCGCATTGTTCAGCCCGTCAGGACCAGAGGCTCTAGATGAGCTTAGATTCAAGATGTAGTACTTTATATCATCAATATCAAATGTCAGCGTTGGGGTTATTTCTGATCTTAATATATGCTCGAATTTGGTATGTTCAATGGATGCATATAAATTAAGAAAATATTTTACCCATGCAGGCCCGGATACTGCATTCAGTTGTAGTGGAGCCTGGATGTTATGGGTTGCTTGATTTATTAGTTGCCATATGTCCCGCGAGTTCTTCGAAGCTATGGCTTTTAACATAACTTTGCCATCTTTTTGGTATAGCAATGATTGCTGCCCTTTCCGCCAGATCTTATACATTAATTTGATCTGCTTGATCTTTTTCAATCGTTCTTCTATTGGTAAGATTTTTGTTAATCTTATTGCCGGATGCATGACTTTCTTATGATTGTGAACCTCCAAGTTAAACACATGTTTATGCTTAAAGGTTGGTTTTTCGCTATTGTTAGGATGTTCTCTAAAAGTTGTAGTGCAGCATCATAATATCCATTTGGGCTAAGCAGGTTAATTGACTTAGATGAGATGATTTTAGTTAGCTCTTCCAATTGGATCGGATTTCATCGGAGACGGTTTCGCCCTGCTGTAACCAATAATGGTGTGGTATATCTCTCAGTGTGTTTAATAGTAGAAGGATGTTGCCATTTCCATGTTATGAGAAGCTGATGATGATCACTAATATTTTGTTGGATGACTTCAAAAGTATCGATGTTCAAGAAGAAACATCTATCTGTATAAATATAGTCTATTATAACTTGCTGATTGGCCCTTTTCCACGTACTTGATGGAGGTATGTCATTTTGGGTTGTGCCATTCACTGTGATCATCTGTTTATTGTCCATTAGGGAGATCCGCTTTTTGGCTATAGGCGTCAGACTTCGATCTGGGATTAAGATCTCCTACTATAAGAGCATTAGTTACAGAGGTATCTAATAGAATTTGATCAAATGGAGAATCAAGATCCTCCAAAATGTTTTCAGGTGGTATTGCACAGTGGCTCCATTATATGTTTATTAGAGCAGTAGCTTTAGATTTGGTGGTTATTTTGGTTAATTGCAAGTTTTCATTAGGTTCAGCCCATTTTTCAAGCTTGCATCCAGTAGAGATTTTAGCGGCTGTTAATAGTCCAGACATTGGTCGCCCTTTTGATTGGGTTATTGCAGGAACTAGCAGTACATTGAAATCATCCCAAACTGGAGTTTCTGTTAACCAAGTTTGAGGTGACCATTGAGGGGATGATGGATTGATTTGCTAATTGGTGGGAAGCTAGTGTTAAGACGAGCTCACCAGCACCTGGATGTTCAGCCTGCAAGCTGCTAGACGTAGGTGGAAAAGTACTGACGGGTTAGAAGCCAACCAATTGTAGAGGACCACATCATTAAGGGTCCTATAGTTTGTGTAGCCAATGGGACGTAGTGTATTTAGTGACGTTCATAGTGGCCATTTTGAGGGGGGGGCTTAGTTGCCCCACCTGATGTTAACTACCCTATCACTTTCATTCACTGTCCCATACTGATATGGAACGTATACTTAGATATTCACTTAGAGCCTATCACTTCCTTCAATAGGTTTTTGTAGTTTGCCACAGAGGATGTCGTTGGTAATGACGCAGGTCAAGACGTCACTGATGACGAATGTTTAATATAACCTCAGTTTTATGTAAGATTCGTTGAGTAAGAGGATCGAGCAAGTGCTGATGTTCGTTGTACTCCCTGTTTTAGATAATTGACGTTAAAACAGCTTTCCTTTTGCCAAACTACCTGAGTCGTTTTGATTATTGATGTATGAATAAAATCTGCATCCCCACCCATCTCCAAGGTAATTGCTACTCATCAAAGGGGCTGGGATATCCAGTTCACGTGTTTGCCACAAGTGGTGTTTTCTGCTTTTGTATCTGAATTTCTTGTAGAAGTAAGTCTAAAGGTTCTTGCGATAAGTTAATTGATGTTTCTGCTTCTTGGTTTAGTTATTTAATCGCTTTCGATCGGGTTATTTTCATATATTTCTTTGAAATTGTCATGCTTACATTTGACATTGAATTTTTTGGTTTAGTTAAAGAACTGATAAAATGCCTGAATGACGCATGGGTATGACAAAGGGTTTGCTTAGCATTTTTGCTTTTCTTTTGTTGGGCTCCATTCTTCTGATTTTTAATGGTTGGTTTTTTAAATATCACAAAGTTTGCCTTTTTTGATTCTGTCTTCTTTCAGGGATTCATTTGTGAATCCAATAAAGTCGTTTTGCAAATTATCAAAGTAATGTTGTCCACTGAGTGTAAAAAGCTTGTGGATATTGTTTTATCTGACAAGGTTAATGTCTGAACTTGGGCTCTCTCCATTAAGATTGGTATTTCCGTCATGCACCCAATGCTTTCTGTTTTTCTTTTTTTTTTGGCGATTGTTTTTGTTGCTGAAGGGTCCTCTCCAATAATATATTTTGCGCGTTTAATTTTTCATCCACGGTTTCATAAAGCATATATAATGATTGGAGGGCTAGATTCATTGCAGCCAAAGTTGTCTCCAGCAGTGCTGTATTTGGTATTTGCACTGGTATTGCGTCTGTTGTATTGTGGCTCTGAGGTTGATTCCTGGAGATGGGTTGGTTGAACGATATTGACAGAGCCGAGCAATTTTGAATTGAGGGCTCAAGATTAAAGGAGATTGTGAAAGACTCGAATTTGGTTTAGAACTGTAGGTCAGAGAGGTTGGTTTACAAAGAGGGGTAATAAAGGGTAACAATGTGGATATACAATCCTCTATATTGGGTTGTCCTTCACATAAGTCCTTAGCTTCAGATGATGTTTGCAAGGTTTGTTTAGAGACAGGACTGATGATTATTAAATCTTCCGAGATTGCCCGTAATAGAGGTACGTGTATCTGAGCAGTGATCATTCTGTTACCAGTGTTTTGCACTTTTTCCATTGCTGAATCATTGGGTATTTCCTTTATAGACTGAGATCTCGCTTTCATATGGTGTGCAAAGTCTTCTAATGCACGGTCATTTGGATCTTCTGTGTGTTTGGTCATGTATTGCGATATTTCTGGTATATGAATTGTTGGGTGTGAATCAATCGATTTACTTAATGTGTCCACTTGTTTCCGTTCAATCACTTTTGGCATGGCGGCCACCTGCTTGGGAGGTATTATCGCGCCAAATGAAACTGATTCCTCACACTGCTGCAGATTGTTTTTATTTAATTCAGCCGCCTGCTTGGAAAGTATTATCGTATTAGGTGGAGTTGATCCCTCACATTGCTGCAGATTGTTTTTATTTGATTCGGCTGCATAGAAGTTCTGTATATCTGGTAGAGCGGAGTTAGCTCTCGTACACGGACGTAAAGTATGTGCATGTTTTGCAGCTCTAGTGTGCCCATCTTTTAGCGGCATGTGTTTCAACCGCTCAAAAAGTTTGAGCGTTTCCGATTTCGACGGCATACTTACACATCAAGTTTAACGTCCTTATAGAATTTTCAAGTGTTAGTTGTACAATAGCGATTTCTTTATTGTAATTGCAAGTTACACAATTATGCACCGGTCCCGGTGGTTATTTCTGTGTAATTTCGGGCACGCGCAAAAAATAAAAAGGGAAAGGAAGAAAAAAGTATAGAGTGGATTGCTCACCCGCTCAGCCCAAACAGCCTCAACAGCCACTTACAAAAGTCACCTGCTAGAAAGCACGCCGGTTTCTTCAGCTTTGATTCCAGGTCTTAGGTTTCTTATTCACGAAGACACATGAAAGTAACAGTCTTTCTCTGCAAAGGTCAAGGGCACTTCCCTCCTTGCAACCCTCTCTGTTCTTGCCGTCTTTCTACTCGTAGTAAACTGCCATCTTGGAACTGCTGCATCCTCTTGTGTTTGGACTTGCTCAGAGTGTATTTTCATGCTCCGTCTTTTATCCCTGTGGGGGAAGTGTGATGGAAGTCAGGTGTGTGTAAAGATCAGTAATTGCCTGTGTGAGAAACCTGAAGGTGTCTCCCTGACTAGCCTTGGGAATCTGTCATCCAGGTGGACAGGACACGGCCATCGCTATTTGTTCTTCAATTAACAATAATCAATAATAAAAATCAATAATAAAAGAACATCTGCATTCTTGCACATCCTGTGTAGTGCCCATGCATGGTCGATGGTCTACAGCTGTCATTGCTAGGGAGACTCTCTCTATCAGGAGGATTGAAGGGGAACTTGCCAGAATTGTGATTACCTTTTGCTCAAAATCAGGCTAGCCCCTAATGGTACCATCTCTCTCCGATTCGTTAATCGCCCTCCTGGCCCAGTCACCGACTTCCATGAAGCCTTAATTCACTCTCTTTCTGACAACTTGAAAAAAACATCCAAAGTCATGCTCCTTGGAGAACTCAATCTAGGCCTCAACAACCCCAACGATGCCCACACTACTGCCTTGAATAAAGTCCTATCCACCGTAGGGTTTACCGAAGCCATCTCTAATCCCACCCACATTAAAGATGGCACATTGGACTGGGTGACACACCCTAATTGCTCTTTGCTGGTCACCAATATTATTCCCATTCCCTGGTCTGACCACCATTGTATCAATTTCGACCTTAATACCTCTAAATCGCCCCGTCAGCTAACAATCCCTCTCCCTGCGGCATTATCGAGAAGCTCTCGTCAGCTCACCAAGGAGAATATCACTCCCTACCTCACGGTGCCTGCCCTCATGCCCCCTTTTTCCAAGGACCCTGAAACTCTCGCGAGTGCATTCAAAATGGTCATCACCCAAGCTGTAATTGCCATTGCTCCGCTCACCCTATAAAAAGCCAAGAGAGTGAAGCACTCCAATGCCTGGTTCACTCAGAAGCTTCTGTAGCTATGTTCTAAGAAAAGGGCTGCGCTCTTGACTTGGAAAACAAACTCCAATTGTCAGTCTAGAAAAATGGATACCTCTACTTTGTGACCGCAAACATATTTTGGTGGCCGTGGGCCAACCGTCTCATGCACGATATGACAGAATATAGGTTTTCGAGCTTGCCAATGAACGGCCATTTTGATGTAACAAGAATCGCCATTTTATTTTCTAACCATTGCTCATTGCTTTCTGTTCCTATTGCTTCGCAGTATATTTTCTGCTTACACTGCTCGACTGTAAAACATTGTTGTCTGCACGTAAAAAGGACAAGGCCACAGGGCTGTGAGGATAACAAGAGTTCGTTGAAACGCAACGTAGGCAGCGCCAGGAAGAATGCCCAGCTTCCTCCCGATTGTAGCCTTGAAGCAGAACTGCAGGGCATTTAATCATTTCGCAGCTGCCAGCCAGTCTCGTTATATGTAGAATATGTTAGAATAATACAGCTAAAGGCTTGAATTATGCTTTTCTTACGGCCCCCTTTGCTGAGCCCCGCTAGAGCGTGTCGGCTCCCAGGACACAAATAGCACCTAATAGATAGCAAGGTCCAGAATGCAACTCTTCCCCCCGTATGTAGCTCGCTTCCAAGAACAGAAGTGCTGTGTTCTATTCAACAACTGAAAGATGCCTCCGCACTCACAAATTGCAAATTGTTACTAGAATAGATGTTTGAAGGTGTCATAGTTGTCGGAGATGTCCATCATCACACCAAGTTCAAAGAAACCCAATAGAAAGGGGGTGTTAAACATGTCATAGCTGATTGTTTGATATGCATTTTGTATATATGTAACTGATGTACGCAATTCACTCTCTTGCGTCCTGTAACGCTCACCTGATTCCCACGGAGGCGCTGGTCCCGGCTGAACTGTTATAGTCTCTTCAATTGAGAAGCGTAGAGCTCGGATGACTCTCTGGCCTGGGCTTCCTCTTATTGACCGTCTGGCTTGCAGGGTAAGGTTTCTGCAGGCGGCAGAAAAAAGGGTTAATGACCGTTTGGCTGGACTTCCTCCTCACTAATCGCCAACTCTCCGAAAGTCCAATGTCCTGGTGAGCTCTCACCTTAGGCGTATAAATGATGGGCTCTCCATCCTGCGACTTATGCAGGGGTGCGTGGGTTCCAGTTACGTCACTGGAGGTCCTCAAAGGGCCTCATTACGACTCAGGCGGTAAGGGGTTTACGGCGGCGTAAACAGCGCCGACCCTTACCGCCTGTTTCCCAGGTCCCTTAGCGCCATGGAGGTTTTAACACCTGCTTTTAGCAGGTGTTAAAATCCATGGCGCTAAGGGACCTTGATGTTAATTACGCCACTGTAATTTACGGTGGCGTAATTAACGCCTTCCCCACTCCCATTATGCCCTATGGGGCAAAAATGGGAATGGGGAAGTGTAAATGGGGATTGGGGACTTACCGCCCCGCCAACCTCGGAATGGGGCGGTAAGTCCGCCAACCACCATGGCGTAAACATAGTTTACGCCATGGTGGTAAAGGTACGACCCAGGCGGTAACTTACCGCCTGGGTCGTAATGAGGCCCAAAGTCTTTTGTGGCCTTAGAAGTGGCACAGGTGCTGAGATGCCAAAAGGTGATGCCGCCGTTACTGCACTAGCAGATGCCAGTAGGTATAAAGAGTTTATAGTCTTGAAGAGATGGGCACCTTTAATGAAGTCTTTGCATTGTCTTTTTCAGGTGCCTGGATGCTGAGGGCGCGGTCACTGAGAGCACGACACGTGCGGTTGTACGTAGGTATGGGAATTTCAATGACACCTCAATAATGTCCCTTGTTTTCTGTTTTCAGGTCTTGAGATGTTGCGGGCGTTGTTCGTCCGTTGCCGTTGCACGTGCGAAGTACGTGAGTATAATGATCTGTGACCTTATTATAGCACCTCTAACAATGTTCTTTTCTTATTTGCAGGTGTCGGGACCTTGCGGGCGTTTTCCCAGTCGTGGATGCACGTGGGGAAACACGTAAGTGTTAGGCTTTCTTGCAGTCTTTAATGGCACTTAAATAATGTCTTTTCATGTTTTCAGGTGCCGGGCTGCTGCAGTTGAAGAGATCGTAATACGCGCGCAAAAGCAGGTAAGAAAAGTAAATGCGGCCGCCTTCATCCGATTCCTACTTAACAATGTTCTTTGTCTTTACAGGTGCCGTTAGGCTGCTGAAGAGAAGGCAGCGAAGAATCCGTGAAAGCACAGATGGATCAGGTAAGCGAGCGCGGCTGCGAACGTGTTGCAACTTGCTAACCTTATGTTTCTTTTGCTTGCAGGTTCTGCCGGTGTCTGGATTCCTGGATGGTAAGTATAGTTCTCGTGTCTTTCTTCCACAGGTTGCTGAGCTGAAGCTGGAGATGTCACTGGAATGCTGGAGCTGACTCGGTGAGCATCCTGCTGCAGATGCAGAATAACGCGAAGCACGTTTTCCCAATCGGGTGTGGTTTAAATAGTGTTGGAGTGATTGGGTGTCTTCTTCCTCAGCCTCGCCCAGGCAAAAGAGTTCCTGTGTTCCAGAGCTAAGGAGTGGCACCAGCCCCACCCAGGTAAGAAAGTAGTCCCAGTTCAGGGAATAGTTCCTCCCAGCAGAAGGCTGGGGACTTCATCCTGCCAGCATTTGCAAAGGTGAGTATGCAGCATGGTCTGCTACAGGTAGGTCCACCCAAGCACCTTTGAAAGAATTATGAGCCCGGCGCCCCTGGCGCCGGGACTGAGGTTCCTTATGAGCCTGGCGCCAGAGGCGCCAGGACATGGTCCAAAGGGCCCCAATAGGGGTTTGCTGGAGCCGGGGACGAGGGTCGTGAGCCTGCTTCCGGGGATGCTGGGCTTGACTTGGCTTCTCGGGAGCAGTGCTCATGACACGTCCCTTGGGGTCTAGAGACACACGTCGTGGGGTGTGAGACCGAGTTGGCCAACTGAGACTTTTGCTTTGCAATAAACCCTAGCTTTGGGAATACAACCTTGTGTCTGGCGTATCTATCGTGTGTGGTGACTCGCCTTGTTTCCATAGACGTTAGGGACCCCTAGGGGCCCCTTTCAAGATGGCGCCCGAATAGGACACTCCCCCACTTGTTCCATCGCATAACGTTGTAATTGAGTAAGGCGGAGAACGGCGAGGACAGGACGATCGAGCCGGGATCAAGAGGTGTTTGGGGCGCCCTGTAAAAGTGATGAGAGACTCCTTTGCAGATCTGCACACATCTGATCCCTGATCGACGTGCCTGGCTAGAGAACAAGGAGGCGAGGGTCCCGAAACGAGGCGGAAGCCAAGAAACGCAGACACAACGTCATTTGGTGCATCAGTATACAGACGACTTGATCTATCAGGTGAGTCATTCCCCGATTCAAAGTAATCCTGATATTGGTTGAGCGTTGACTTTGCAAAATCAAACGCCCTAGGTAAGGTTGATTAACCAGGGGGAAGGTTGAAACATGCCTGGGGTATTATCCACCTTAGCAGGGTTTTTCCGCTGTGGTAGACAATATTTGGAAGATGGTCAAATTGTACCACCTGGGGAAACGCTGGCATATGAGATTTATGTAAAGTATGGAGTGGGTGCGATAATATTCTGTGAGACTTGGCATAGGCAAACCAGAAAGCAACAAGACCATCAGTGGCCGATTAATGGTAGTTTCGAGATAGCGAGAATAGATAACTTGGAAAGGGTGTTGATAAGAAAAAAAGCATGTCCTGCAGCATTCGAGACTATTAAAGACTGGAGAAAGGAAGCAATGCTCCGATTTAAAAACAGAGCGAAGCATGCGCGCAGGCATAAATCGAAAGGTGAAGTAGCAGAAGAGAAAGAAGAGGAGGAGTGGACTGAGAGTCTAAGAAGGGCAGGTAGGCGTGACCAATTGAATATAGAAAAAATATATCCACAACGAGAATTGCACATAGCAGATGAATTGATAGAAAACATATTGACCCATACAAAACAAGGCCCAAGATCAGAAGTGAGGCCAGACACGTCAGTAGCTATTGCCCAAACCCTGCCCGTAGCCCAAGCTCTCCCTCGGTAGCTCAAGCCCTCCCACAGCCACAGGCTGTCCGTTCCTCCCAGGGTCGAAGTTGAAACCGCGGGAGCAAGAGGCGGGACTGACCAACGGGGATGCACGAGGGTAACTCGCAGTGCGATCAGCAAAGAAAGGAAGGTGGAATTGCAGCAACAGCAGTGATGTATATAGACGGGAATGATGGGATGGCAGCATTGGCTTCGATGTATGACCTCCGAAGAAGCAACGAAAGACAGGTAGTGTTGGAATGCCTGGGTGAATATTTGGTGGAGAAATGGAAACAGTTAATTGGGAAATTACCACCGCAGTGATTGTTAGATTTGAATGCATTAGCACGCTGTAGGGAGAGGGATGAACAAGTGAGAGAACATGTATATGGACTTTTTTAACTTAAAGATGAATTAGATAATGTTTATGCCAAAATGTTTGCTACACCCGGGTACAGGAGTAAGGATACCGGGAGACATCAGAAGGGGAAAAAGGGGTCACATAATAAACGGCAGCAGTTACCATCACCGGGGCCGAAGGAGATGGTGGACGAATTATCGTTGCTAAAACAGATGGGGGCAGACTTGAAAGAATGCCTATTGAGAACACAGGTGCTTCTGCAGCAAGTAGTAGGACATAATGTAGGGAGAGGGAACGCACAAGGAAGGAGTAATTCGAATATGCATGGGGGTACAGTGGGACCAAATCAGTGTGCGTATTGTAAGGAGGAAGGACATTGGCGAGCGCAATGTCCGCATCTGCAGACTAGAAATGGGTCTGGTCAGAGGAGACAGCATAGAGGACACCCAGGAGCGAATGGACCAAATAGGAATAGTATGCAGCAGCACCACAATAACAGAGGTAATCAAAACCAAGGCCAAGACCAAAATGCCCCAAACCAGAGTCACGGACAGCAAAATCAACAGTATGGAAACCAGAGTGGGGGAAATAGAGGAAAGAGTGGGAACGTTTTTGATACACAGCCAAACACGTATTACAGTTACAGCAATGATTACACATCGGACGATGTGTTATTTCCCCAATAGGACAGCCCAGGACAGGGGTCGGAACCAGTGTCTATTCCCGTGAATCAGAGAGGACCCTACGTAGAAATGAGAGTCGGGAATGAGGAGCACCGCTTTCTTGTGATACAGGAGCGCAGAAGTGTTCAATAGACCACCACTTGGTTCCAGATATACCACTGTCAGAACAAAATAATGTTTCCGTAGGGTTCGCAGGTACACCAGTCATAAACCCAGTGTCCAAACCAGTTCCAGTTACAATAGGACCATTTACTGAACATTGTCCTTTCCTTTTAACAGAACATTGTGGGGAGAACTTGTTGGGATTAAATTTGTTGAAAAAATTAGGTTCCGTTATACATTGCACGGCAGACAGAGTGTTCCTAACGATTTGGCCACACAATGCTCCTGTGTCAGAATTCATGTCTGAAACTTTACCAGGTGAACTAAGTAAAGTACCAACCTGTATATGGGCAATGCATGACAATGATGTAGGGTGCTTAAAGATAGAGCCAGTAAAGATCATTTTGAAAGCAGGTGTTACCCTACCACGAATTCCCCAATACAGAATTTCGGCTGAAGGTGAGAAAGGATTGAAGAGTATTGTTACAGATTTGGTGAAATTAGGGGTAATCGAAGAAATTACAGGCAGTACATGCAACAGCCCGATTCTTCCAGTTTATAAAAAAGGAGGCAATGAAGTACCATACCGTTTTATAATTGATTTGCGCGCATTAAACAAGGTAGTAGATCCACAATTTCCTCTAGTGCCAGATGTCACTACAATATTGACAATGATACCTGTTTCGGCAGATTATTTTAGTGTAGTGGATTTGAAAAACGTGTTCTTCAGCATTCCAGTGGACAAGGACAGCAGATATCTGTTCGCGTTCACATTAGGAGGACGATCATTTACATTTACGCGGATTCCGCAAGGTTACACGGAAAGCCCAAGTATTTACAGTAGAGCATTAAAAGAGCAGCTAGACATGCTAGAATTACCAGTGGGTTGTGTACTCTTGCAATACATAGACGATCTATTGTTAGCTGCAGACACAGAGGAGATTTGTAAAGAAAGCACTGTATTACTACTGTCACACCTAGTTTGAAGAAATTTCAATATAATAGAAAGGAGGTGGCCTATTTAGGCTACCTACTTTCAAAAGAAGGAAGAAGGCTAACGCCAGAACGCATAGAGGGTATTTCTTGTATGCCTATTCCAAAGACACAAAAAGGAGTCAGAGCCATAATAGGCATGGCTTCATATTGCCGACAATGGATTGGTAATTTTGCGTTAATTGTGAAACCGATGGTGAATTTGATGAAGAAAGATGTGGTCATGCCGTTACAGTGGGATGAGGAATGTCAGAAAGCATTTGATGAATTGAGAACTGCATTATGCTCGGCTCCAGTTTTAGGTACGCCGAATTATGAGAAGGTTTTTAGACTGTTTGTGTGTGAAAGTGAAGGAAGTGCATTGGCGGTTTTGACACAGGAACAAGGTGGAAGAAATAGGCCATGCGGCTATTTTTCTTCTGCGCTGGACCCTGTAGAGCACGCACTACCACGATGTTTGTGATCTGTCGCGGCGGCTGCTGCGTCAGTGAAACAAACGGAAGGGATGGTATTGGGGCACACTTTAATTCTGATGGTGCCACATGCCATAGACGTTCTATTAAATAGGACACAGACGCAACACCTCACCTCTGCCAGATTGACAAGATATGAGATTATCTTGTTTGCACCCAATATCCAAATTATGAGGTGTAGCGCTTTGAATCCTGCAGAATTAATGCCACCACCCATAAAAGAAATAGGAGGGAATGAATCACCCCCCACGATTGCTTAATGGTCACTGAAGAAGAAACCAAGGGGAGAGTTGATTTAAGTGATACCCCACAGAAAGAGCCAGATGGAGAGTTATTTTGTGACGGCTCATGTTTTAAATTACCAGATGGCACAACAACTGCCGCATATGCTATCACTACCCTAGAGAGCGTTGTAGAAAGTAAAAGAATTCCCTACAATTCGGCACAAGCCGCAGAGATAATAGCATTAACCTGAGCCTGCAAGATTTCTGAAAATTTGAATGTGAATATATATACTGATAGCCAGTATGCTTTTGGGGTGGTTCATAACTTTGGTCGACTCTGGGCTGTGAGAGGTTTTTTGACATCACATGGCGCCAGAATTCAACATGGCCCTTTGATTGTACGATTGCTGTCTGCACTCACGTTTCCAAAGCGCCTAGCAATAGTGAAATGCGAGGCACATAAAAAGGTAACATGCAAAATAGGAGAAGGAAACGCGTTTGCAGACAGAATTGCAAAACAAACTGCCACTGATTTAAATACCAAAATGATGACGGTCAGACTGAGGAAGTACCCTGTATGATAGAAAATTGAGTTGCCACTGTCAAAGAAATGCAGACCGAAGCTCCGGCCGATGAAATACAGGGGTGGGCAGAGGGCTCTGCTGAGTTAGATCTGGAGGGTTGTTGAGTGGACAAGGGAACTAGAAACTGGATGTTGCCAAATTCGTATGTGACTGCAATGGTCACAATGGCCCACAGCCCTACTCACATCTGTGCGAAAAAGATAATACAGCACCTTTCTACAGTATGGCAGAATGTAAACATAAAAAAGAATGCAGAGAGGTTGGTGCAGAACTGTATCACGTGTTTGCAACACAATGTAGGGAAGGGAACAGTGACTCCAATAGGCAGTTTTGGCCCACCCTCTATGCCATTTGAGGTGATCCATTTTGATTTCATAGAGATGGAGGGATGCCAAAACTTAAAATACATCTTAGTGGTGATCTGTGCATTCAGTAAGGGGGTGGAGGCATATCCCTTGAAGGACTGCACAGCAATGAGCACGGCAAAAGTAATGCTTAAGGAATACTTTTCCAGATTTGGCTTGCCCCGTGTCCTATGGTCCGATAATGGACCACATTTTGTGGGCGCAGTGGTGTTACAGATATGTGCTGTTCTTCAGATTGATAAGAGATTCCATAGTTCAAGGCATCCGTGTTCTGCCGGTCTTGTGGAGAGGCACAACGGGATTCTTAAATCAAAGATTAACAAGATTTGTGCGGGAAGCAAGTTGAGTTGGGTGGATGCATTACCAATAGCACTATTATGCATGCGTACGTCTGTACAGGCTAAAACTGGCCTCTCCCCGTACGAGATCGTAATGGGGAGGCCGGAAAATGTATGGTGCGCACCACAGCCAAAACGACTTAGTGAGGTAGAACATCCTGTGCTTAGTACTTATTGTGGCCTTTTAATGCAGAAAGTGCATTTGATTCATCAGCAGGTGCAGGAGGCATTACCAGTGAGATACACCGGTCCGGGGCACGCGCTGGAGCCAGGCGACTGGGTGCTGCTAAAGAATTTTGAAAGAAAGTCATCGTTAGCACCCAGGTGGCGCGGGCCCTATCAAGTACTCTTGGCGACGCAGACGGCAATACGGGTGGATGGAAGAAGTCGTGGATCCATGCCACCCATGCCAAGAAGATTCCAGCTTCACTGAAAGACTTGTCTGACCCAGATGACCGGAAAGAGACAGCGGTCCCAAAAACGGAAGAAACTGTTGCCAGTAAGCAGCCACCAAATCTGCCAAAACGAGAAGTGAAACTCGAAACAAAGCCTGAAACGATTGTCAAAGGGGGGAAAGGGCAAAGAGTGCCCCAACGTTGCCCAGCAGAATCGACATCACTGCTGGCCAACACGAAATCTGCCTTGCAAATACCAGCAGAAACAAATCGTGTACCCCTTTCGTGCCCACCAGCACTTGCCAGCAGGCCAAAAAACAGATCTGCATCATTGGCGCGGCGCACCCCAGCACCTGCAGTAGCACCACAGGCTGACTTTGAGCCTGAATCTGGAAGTGCACCGGCACTGTTCGCGGATCACACGATACCAGGAGTAAGGCGATACAACTTGCGGCCTCGAAAGACAAAGTGATCCGCAGTTCTTTTGGGTGTTTATGTCAACCTCTGGTTGAGCTCATGGACGGAGAAGGAACTAGAGGTGTAGAGGAGAGAAGCGTGAGAATTGTGCAAGTCGGATAATTCAAGACTCGCGGCTCCTCGGTGCGATCATAAAAGTACATGTGTCAGGAACCAGAATGGACAAGCTGGGCGCACATGGTATTAAGGCAATAAGATAACTGATCAAAGATCCTCTGAGCAGTATGAGAAAGGACAAGTGATCTTGCCTAAAAAACATATTGAAACAAATCCTAAGGACTGGCAGAACTGAACTGTGACAATTCCGTTGAACTTTTGACATCAGAGCAAGCGCGACGAAGAGAGATATCCACAACGAACTGTGATAAGGAAGAAGAAGGACGATGAGAAACATGCCAGGACCGGTTCAAGTCTCTTCCTGCACCACCACTGCTGAGAATGAGTCAATTATAAAGACTGTAAGCTTAAGAAAAACGCATGGTAAAACAAATTGTATGCTGGCACTGACAATAATAATGTGCTTTATGAGCGTGGTAGCACCAATATCGACAGCCCTAATATTATGGTCTGTGGAAGCGATACACCCATTAGAAATGTTTTTACCAATAGTTAATATATCCACTACTGAATGCCCGGTTCAGGTGATTACTTATACCCTGCCCCCAATGGAAGAAAGACACAAGCAAGGTTTTGGGAATAATACGTTATTATTAATCATGAACATGACACATGCAATTCTGAAGAAAACAAATTGCTGGGTATGTGCCCATTTACCACAGCATGCTGGGAAAGGAATAGGGTGGTATGTACAGCCATTACCATTATGTTCTGCATGTAGTGCATCTTTAGGTGCAATGTTCTATGGGAAATGGAATGAGAGTAGTACGGGTCAATTAGACAGAACCAACATGAATGAGTTTGAGGAGATAATAATGAAGCCTATGGGTTGTTCCATTTTCCATAAAGCACAAGTAATAGCCCCAGAGCCCACGAGGAAAAGTACACGAAAGATAACACGACAAAATAGACGAGATAGACTGTCCCCACCCGAAAAGACATCTGTAATGACGTTTCGTTTAAGAACAGAAGGGGACAAAGATGCAATCCCCCCATTTTACACGGTGAATTATAGCCCAAGAACTGTCCCATTTTGTCTAAAAAAGAAAGGCTCTTTTTCAGTCGGAACATTAACTGGATGCATGAATACAGTGGTATTAAAATTGGAAATAGAACCAGTATATGTAGGTGATCCAGTTTATTTTATGTGTGGAGAGAAAGCATATCCTTGGTTGCCCATAAACTGGGGAGGTACATGTTACCTAGGTCTACTGTTCCCAGGAGTATTCCTCTTAGAAACAGCAGACATGGCCAGACTAGCCAGAACTAGATTCAAAAGGACTGACGAGGGTGTTTTGATACCAACTGATGTAGCAAAATCATTCATTCCATTCTTAGGGCAGATAGTGAACTCCTATAATATAAGGTAGCTATCCAGAATTCTAAAAAATACCATAAACACAACAACAGATATACTATTTAACATGACGTTGGAAGAAAGAGGAATCAGGTTAATGACGCTGCAAAATGGAATGGCTCTTGATGTGATCCTGGTTGATCGTGGGGGAATTTGCAAAATAGTGGGATCAGCGTGTTGCGTTTATGTCAATGACTACTCCCCTACGATCTGAAGCGATAAAGAAAATGCATGTCCTTAGCTCTGAACTCCCTACTGGAGAAGGAAGCTGGGGAATAGAGTCTTGGTTTTGGGGAATACTACGTTCTTGGGGATGGAAGTTGATTTCAATATTAGTAGTGGTGTTTGGAATATTCCTAACGTGCTGTTGTTGCATACATTGCCTACCAATAGTTTACGCTGAGGTAACTGAGGGATGTACGGAAGGATGCATGCATATGATGACGAAGAAAAAACAACCTCATGGTCGAGCTGAAACGAAAACAGTAAAAGAGTTGATGGCAATAGATATTGATGAAGACAATGGTGTTTACGATAGCATGCAAGATTCAGACATAAGTATTTCAGATTCATCATCACTAGAGGAGGTTTCAATAAATAGATGAGACGTTTGGCATACGGCCAAAGGAGGGTTTGTCAGTCTAGAAAAATGGATACCTCTACTTTGTGACCGCATACATATTTTGGTGGCTGTTGGCCAACCGTCTCATGCACGATATGACAGAATATAGGTTTTCGAGCTTGCCAATGAATGGCCATTTTGATGTAACAAGAATCGCCATTTTATTTTCTAACCATTGCTCGTTGCTTTCTGTTCCTATTGCTTCGCAGTATATTTTCTGCTTACACTGCTCGACTGTAAAACATTGTTGTCTGCACGTAAAAAGGACAAGGCCACAGGGCCGTGAGGATAACAAAGATTTATTTCGTCCCAGATTTGCCTTAGCTATTCTCGTATTGAAAGATGCGGCTTTGGCCTTAATTATGGCAGTTTTATAGTCTTTGGAGATAGTCTTGAAGGCTACTTTCGAAGCGTCATTGTGAAAGGGGCCCCTAGGGGTCCCTAACGTCTATGGAAACAAGGCGAGTCACCACACGATAGATACGCCAGACACGAGGTTGTATTCCCAAAGCTAGGGTTTATTGCAAAGCAAAAGTCTCAGTTGGCAAACTCGGTCTCACGCCCGCGACGTGTATCTCTAGACCTCGAGGGCCGCAAGAGAGTGAATTACGTACATCAGTTACATATATACAAAATGCATATCAAACAATCAGCTATGACATGTTTAACACCCCCCTTCTATTGGGTTTCTTTGAACTTGGTGTGATGATGGACATCTCCAACAACTATGACACCTTCAAACATCTATTCTAGTAACAATTTGCAATTTGTGAGTGCGGAGGCATCTTTCAGTTGTTGAATAGAACACAGTGCTTCTGTTCTTGGAAGCGAGCTACATACAGGGGGAAGAGTTGCATTCCGGACCTTGCCATCTACTAGGTGCTATTCATGTCCTGGGAGCCGACACGCTCTAGCGGGGCTCAGCAAAGGGGGGCAGTAAGAAAAGCATAATTCAAGCCTTTAGCTGTATTATTCTAACACATTCTACATATAACGAGACTGGCCGGGAGCTGCGAAATGATTAAATGCCCTGCAGCTCTGCTTCAAGGCTACATTCGGGAGGGAGCCGGGCATTCTTCCTGGCGCTGCCTACGTTGCGTTTCAACGAACTCTTGCCATCTTCAGAGAGCTGGAAAATCCCTCCACCCCGCCTTCTACTCTTCTGAAGGATGAACACTGGTGTAACAACATTCAATCTGCCATGCTTGATAAGCTGAATACCCTGAAAACCAAAATCCTAGCCCACCAGCAGGCACTCACCCTCCTTATTGCTAACAATCACAGTAACCAATCCACGATAATTAAATCTGGTCTATTGCCCAGGTTTGAATTCAAGGATATGAGTGAACCTGAAGTCATTGCCCTGCTCAAATCCAACAAACCCTCCAACTGTAAAGGGGATGCCTGCCCGGCCCAGCTCTTCAAAGACTGTGCCCCCACCCTTGCCCCCTTCATCACTGCATTCATTAATGCCTCGTTCCAGTCTGGCCATGGCCCAGCTGGACTTAAGGAAGCGTGGGTATGACCGCTCCTTAAAAAACCCTCCCTCGACCCATCGGTCCCATGGAACTGTAGACCCATTACCACTGTCCCTTTTCTGCTAAAAGTTCTGGACAAAGCAGCTTATCTGCAAGTCCAAAGATTCCTTGAAGACAACCACCTTCTTGGTCTTCGGCAATCTGGGTTCCGGCGATGAGACGGCACCGAAACGGCTCTTTTAGACCTTAAAAATCAAATGGACGACCTCCGAGACGCAGGCAAACCTGGGCTCCTTCTGGTCCTTGATTTATCTGCAGTTTTGAACTGGTGGATCACAAGACCTTCTGACACCATCTTTCCACTGCAGCAAATTTCTCCCCGAGGGCATGTGTTTGGATCACCTCGTTTCTACAGGAAAGGGCCATGAAGGTCTTCTCCGACTCGTCATGTGCCAATCCAAGTCACATCAAATGTGGAGTCCCACAGGGCTCCTGTATTGCACCCACCCTCTATAACCTTTTCACGAGGCCTCTGTTCAACATTCTGGATGTACTGGGCATCTCATACACCAACTATGCTGATGACACCCAGGTGCTTATCCCCCTTTCGGTGTTTATAAGTCTGATCTGAACACCCTCAACTCCATTTACTCAACAATCCAATCTTGGATGGCAGAAAACTGGTTATGCCTCAACGGCGAGAAACCGAACTTCTGTTCATTGGATCCCGAGCCACCTTGAGTAAATTGGACAAGCAATACAACTCCTTCACTGTTGATAATATGCCTATCACTGTATCCCAGTCAGTCAAGACCTAGGGTTTTTGCCTGGATTCTAACCTCACTATGAATAGGCAGGTTAATGCCATTGCCTCCTCCTCAGCCTTTGCAAGAAGGGGGTAGAGTCAAAGGCTACCCTAGTCATGGACGTGACAGGAGGTCACCAAGTGGTTGCAACGGAGCTAGATGGCTGCTAGCTCAAGAGAGATAACCGTGAGATACAGGAATATCAAAAGAGAGAGGTTTTATTTAAACTAACACAAGGACATATTCACACAAATTGACATGTGCCGTAGCACGAGAAATATGCATTATGGAGTACATAGTGGTCTGCATATTGGTGAGTTAGTAAGCAAAGTGACAGTTCATTTCATGTTTTGCTTAAAGTAGCAATACGCTAACATTGTCGACACACTGGTTGGTGTTTCTGGTTCGGTATGTTGATGACAAAAGTGCAGTGGCTGTGTAGAGTTGAGCAGCGCTGCTATGTGGTACCGAATTGTCTCCAGGACATTTGGTCGTGGTCAGGATGCTGTCAAAAGAGGTGGGCGTCCACCTAGAGGTTAAAAGGCTGTATTAGTTTTGGGTGGTCGGGTGATGCCAAGAAATGGAAAAACGCTGCAAGGAAGTGAACCTACCAAGTTCAAATTAGTAAACGCCATGGCTGAAGTCTTATTTGGACCGGCTGCTAGTGAATAATGCAGCTGGAAAGCAGTCTGCGAACGTCAGATGCCAGGATCTAGATAGGAAAAGTATTCAGTGGGTTAAAAAGCTACCCCTTAAATGTCAGAGAGGGGTATAGTGCAGGATATAATCGCGTATACCTTTGTGCATATTAAGGGACTAGAGTGCTGAGGGCCTTGCCCATCATGTGTCAGCATAGGCCACTAGGTGCCTGCTGCAAAGAAACAAATCGTATTAGCCGGCTAAGTCATACAGTGTGTCTTGTGGCGGTGAAAAAACAATACAGCGGTCAGGCCGCGCATTGCTAATCGTCGTGTGCATCGTGAAGACTATGGTGCATGGGAAAACAGACGAGACATCCATCTCCTTCTCAGCCTACCATTCCAAATTGCTTAATGCAGCCAGACTCTTCCTATCCCAACTCAATTGCCTTACCATTCCTAGGGCAATTATTGGGTCAAGATTGGATTACTGTAATGCCCTCTTTATAGGGACTTCTTGCAAGAATATTGCTAAACTTCAACTAGTACAAAATTACGCCCTTAGGGCTGCCACAGACATTTAAAAAAGGGACCATATCTCTGAGGAGATATGGAGGAGACAGGTTAATTGGCTTCCCGTTAAAGAAAGGATTGTTTTCAAAACCCTCGCCCTCACGCATAAATGTGTCCATGACCAGGCACCCCCCTACTTGGTCCAGAGAATTACTAAATCATCCTCAGCTAGGCCTACCAGAATGGCTTCCTCCAACAGGATCTGCGTGCCTAAGACCCGTAGAGTTTGTGCTGGCAGTACCAATTTTCCGACCATGGTCGCCATGTACTGAAACTCCCTCCCCTCTCATATCAGGATGATTAACTCTCACTGAGCATTCCGCAAAGCAATTAAGACTATGGGCCTCATTACACGGATGGCGGTTAGGATTTACCGGTATTTTACCGGTACTGGTAAATCCTTACCGCCTTACTACGAGGTCCCTTTGCAGGTTGGGGAATTTAACGCCTGCTTTTTGCAGGCGTTAAAAACCAACCCGCAAAGGGACCCAGGGAGCTAATTACGGTACCGCAATTTGCGGTATAGTAATTAGCGTCTTCCCCATTCCCATTATGCCCTATGGGGCAAAAATGGGAATGGGGAAGGGCAATGGTGGAAGGGGGAATTACTGCCCCGCCAACCTTGGAATGAGGTGGTAATTCCCCTTTCCGCCAAGGCGGAATGAACATGGTTCTCCACCATCCGTGTAATGAGGCCCTATATGTTAGTTGTATGATGATGCACCTTTACATTCCCCTTTGCAGTCTTGTCTCGCTCAGTGGGCTGTTGTTATCCCTATGGAATATGAGAATCTTCATCAAATTGTATGAATATCGGCCTCCTTTGTCTGTATTAATGTTACCAACTACTCATATTTGTAACCTTGTAACTGTAACCTAGTAACTTTAACTAAGGTAGCTTTACTGTTGGGCCGCATTCATTGTAACCCTGAATTAAGCCTTCCTTTTCCTGTTATAGTGCCTCGATGCCTGCGGGCTGTAGTGCGCTTTATAAATCCCCAAAAATAAATTAAAAAGGCACATTGCTGCCAAAAGTGTATATTGTTGTTTCACATTGTGTTGGTTTCGGTAGGTTCCTAATTTTTATGTATTTCTAAGCTGCCATTGCATGCACAGAGGAACCAGTGTCAATCATGGAATTAAACCACTAACCATTATTTTTAAAAAAAATTAAAGTGCTTATAGCAAATTACATGCCTTATGCCCCTAAGAAAAGACAGACATAAAATCATTACGTAAAATGCATATCAGACATTACTTTGGAGACCCAATTTCAATTTAAAAATACAATATAAAACTCAACCTATAACAATAAAATCCAACCATTCTTAATCTCAAAAATTCATCAGCACCCAAGTAAGTTTCCTACGGAATTTATTGTTTAAACACTATCGTGGTAAGACTCTCCTTCACATGACTGTTTCATCTAGAATCTTCAATTTTTCTAAAAATTGTTTTCATATGTAAAAAGAAGCATCAGAGAAAACCGGTGAACTCACCATGTAAATGGCAGACCAAAATTGGTCAGTGAGATAGACATATTCCGCGTTATGGAAACTACCACACCCATTCCTATACTGGAGAAGCAGAGCTTCGCAGCCAGTAAGAATATACCTAGATGTTTCTATGTGTACAGCCCATAGCCTGCAGATATGTTTTCTCTCAGTATCCCATTCTATGTGCCAGTGTACTTTAACACTGTTAAAATGTTCAAATGTACAATATGAATCTACGCAGCTTTGTACTACACCATTTGACCAGATAAGTTGAAGAGGTCTTCAATGGGATGCTCTGCCTTACATATTCAGTGTATATCGTTTTCCAAGTTAATTCTTCAATATTATTGACCTTATCCATTGAACTTGACCTTAAAAAAGTGCTCAGTGTCTTCTACCTCAGTCAAAGGGATACAAAAAATCATTAAAGTGCTGTTGTGCAGTAAGCCTTAAATCACTGTATGCCAAGTTTGTGCAAATTCCCCTTGGTCTGGCTAAGATCTGCTTCACATGATCCATCAGGACATTTCTTAATGTATTGGCTTCGTCCATTTTTATAGTTCACTCTTGTATACAACAAACACCTTGCAATCTTCCAAAATGTTCTCAACGATATCAGGCCCAGCTTAAGACGCAAGGCCCCGATGGGGCCATCTGAGGAAGTCCCAGTAGTGAGAGAAGTATTCGCCCTTCTAGCTGTCTCAACCACAGTACGTGTTTCTCAGAGAGAGTTTCCAGGGCGTATAATATTGCTGGCACAATGATCTTCACATAGGCCTCTCTTAAAAACTCAATAGATCCCCAAAATCTCTGGTTCACAAAGTTTCAAATGACCAGCCATCTGCCCAGTAGCTTCGTCTCTACCGACCCCTTGTACAGATGGCTATTAGGTAGAGGGAGAATAGGACTTTCCAGGTATATGTATGTATTCACTATTTCCAATTTCTCCCCACCCAAATTTCAGCTGTATTTAGGGTTACAAAGTTGTTTTCCTCCCAAGATCATCACCTTTGTCTTATTTTGATTTATCGTTAATCTGTTCTCCTTCGAATATTTTTCCAGACAAATCAACGATCTCTGAAGCCCCAAAGGTGTTTGATCCATGAGGATCATATCATCCACATAACTCAGGAAGTTCACAGGTGGATCGGCCAATTTGGGAGGAAAGTTCTTATGGCTCTGAAAAGCTTTATGCAAATCACTCATGTATAAGTTGTACAACATAGGAGCAAGTACACATCCTTGTTTCAAGCCCACATGTGTCTATTAATTGGGTTCAGGTGCCTGCTTGTGTATTTCTGACTTAAACATTTGTACCAGTATATAATTAACTTATGAAATACAAAACTGTCTTGTCAATGCCCCAGGATGTTAAGTTCTCCCATGAACGTATCCTGTTTACACTGTCGAATGCGCATGTGTAATCCACATAGCAGACATAAAGTCTGCTACCTGGCATTTTCTTTTACTCTGCAAGTAATACGTGCATGGCCCCGATACAATGAGTAGTACTACAACCACTGTGAAAACCTGTTTGGGTCAAGTCAAGCAACCCTCTACCCTCACACCATTTATTAAATTGTTTCAGAAGAATTTTTGCACATTTTTTACTACTGATGCCTAACATTGACAGTAGTCTTCTGGTCAGATCTCGTACCCTTTTTATGCAGCGTGTGAGGAAAGAAGATCGCCAACTCTAAGGAAGTACCACTCTCGAAAATGGCCTAGAAACCGTGACAGAAATATTTCACCCGAATGAGTGGGTTCTTTTTGATAACAATGTTTGGGAGATTATCAGGTGCTTGTAGTCTGGAGGTCTTTACCTTTATAATAATACAGTATATATAATCCTCTTCAAAGGCTACATCACCCAATACACCTTCACCTCTTCTTATATGGGCTTTCTTTGTTTGTTCTGGTACATTCCAAAAAGATTTGTTGATATATTGTACCCAGGTAGCCTTTGATATATTTGTCATTTCACAAGGTTCACCTTGCACTATATTTGAATGATATAGTTGCCAAAAGATCTTAGCATCTCGGGCCCTAATTAGCCTATAGGCCAGCTTTCAATTAAAGGAATTTCTATTTAACTTATGTTGCTTCAGGTGTGTTTTGTATTTGGCTGTTATTCTTTTCAGAGCTATTTTCTTCTCCTCGTATTGCAATGATTTTGTATTCTTAATTAGCCAGAGGGATTTGCAGTGCTGCGTCTTACGTTTTTGTATTTCAATCTGCAGTAAAGTGTGTACTTCTCTCTTGCTTCAAGGCCTCAACAATCTTTTGTGCCACCTCAGCCATGCAATGAGCATTACTTGGATGGTAAATATCTCCCTGAAGAGCCAGTTGGGACAAAATGACATTGGCCTGATCAATATTCGTGGCCGTTCACCTTATAGGGTTGCCCTTTGCATTTACTGTGGCCAGGGTAGATAAGGTCTTTTTGGGTAGACCCACTCGGTATGCAAGTGTGGTGATTAAAGCTGCGTGATCACTTTGAACATTAAACCTTGCCTCAAACTTCATCTTTCTTGCTCTTAAACGTCTGTTACAAAAACAGCGTCTAGGCAAGATGTCCTCCCTCTGCCACGCCAAGTCTCACATTTTAAGAGCTCGGTTCAGTCGGACGGTGACAGTGGATGCATATTAAAATCATACAGAGCTTCGGACCATTTTTCCCCTTCTCCAAAAGGAAATTCTGATGTTTATTTTGTTGGGTTTCCCTGACACACTAACTGTCTGTCCCAAAAACATGTATGTCCATTTCTTCCATAGAAAGGCATTGTGCATTGAAGTCTCAGGCCACAATGGCGGCTTTCTCGACCACCACCGTTTCCGAGAACCAGTGCATCAATGTCCGGCTTACCCCGTCTAAAAACATAACAGTAGAGCTACCGTCCAGGGGGGTCATATAGAGTCACAACCAAAGTTTTGGACTTTAACACAGCAAAAATCACTGATGACCATGCACAGCATATTAATAGTTTTGATATCACACTTGTATACAGCTACCCCGTGATGGGTTTTTACCCCAATACAGAGGCCGCCAAACAGACGTGTATCCATTCTATCAGTAATATCCCTGTAGCCCATGTTTCCTTTAATACAAATATATCTGCAGTATTAATTAGACTCCTAGCATCCGGATTAGACATGAAAGAATGGTTGTCCCTTGTATTCCATGACATTAAAATGCTGTCACTACTAAGGTTAATAAGTCAATGAGCTATTCTCTGCACATAACTCATTTGCGTGCCAGAAACAGGTCCCACATAGATGTCTTGTGGGCCATATTGGATGTGACATTTCCAAGTTGGTGTCAAAGACGGCCCATGTGTTTGTGAATTAACGTGTATGTCAAAACCCAACTGCGAAAAATTGCTCAAAATGCGCACTCACATATTGGCTAACCACTGGAGAGAAAAGTTACAATAACCCAGTTACTGTTACTCCCCAACTCAGGTAAATCCACCTTCTCAATATCTTCTGTGGTAATTATTTGTAAGTGAGGTATCAAATATATCAGTTGCAACAGATTTGATCAATTTATAAAAGGACTACTAATGGAAGTGTTTGTTTCTGAAAAAAGTATGGCATTCGATGGAAGGCAAGTATTTTGGCATTCTAGGTGAAAAGATGAAATATTTTTTTTTTAAAAGTAAAACGCTTTTTAAAGTTCTCAAGAGAATAAGACATTTACAATGCTGGTTTTCCGATCAATATAAAACCGGGCATTGTAAATCGTTCTTTTTCTCTTGAGACTTTTAAAATGAGGTATTTTCACAGTCGGACCCAGATCAGGACAGAGCCGCATCAGGGGAGACTACGCAAGCCGAGCGCATCAATTCAGGATAGAGACGCAAACTAACCAACCCTACTAACAATTTCCCTTTCTGCATACACCTCTCAAACTACAAACCAAACACAACCAAAACCTACAGCACAACAAACCACACAAACGTCACTACATCGCAACAACAAAACAAAAACACACATAGCCTTGCACAACAGTACACGACGACTACCGGCCGCAAACACCCCAGGCCCAGCCAACGGACCCACCAGGCTGAGTCCGCCAACAGCACATCACTGCTCTCTTGAACTTTTCCTGCTTCCTCCCACTAACTCAACCTCCCCTCCTCTTTCAGAGCCGCCAGAACGCCAGCAGACCACTCCGGTGGTGATAGTGCGCGGTACAAATGTCCTTTAACATTAACATTAACATTAACATAATAGAACCTATTTTGTTGTTGGTATGCCTCCAATTTCTGAATTCTTACACCCATTTTCGTGTACCAACTGTCAATGGGAGGAGCATGACTATCTTGCTCTTCGTAAGAGGACACTCCATTTAGTACATTTCCATCTACATCCTGCTGTTTATGAGTATTGCCCTTAGGAACCTCTCTAATTAAGGCAATTGGGGATGCCTGGAACAATTTTGTTTGCTTCTGATTGGCGCTATCAGTAGACACTGTTACAATCTGAAGATGGGGAACCGCCTCCTGCGGACTGAGCCACTTGTCCAAAGTCTGCGTGTACTGTGCTATCTGCAACGCCAGTTTGTTCTCCGTATTCACATTTTTTGGGAGAGTATATAACAATCTTTGTCTTCAGTACATGTGATACCAGAGTGTTCACCACTAGCCAGAGCTTGTGTGTTCGGCCTTGCTTTTTGTCAATATCAGCTAGTCCTCCACACTGCTCCTTTACGCATTGTCGCGTCTTCTTCTTACGTCTTCTTCTATGTTTACGTTTATCTTTAATAGTGATAGTATGATTTGACATCTATGAGTTCACATCTATTTCCTTGTTTCGAGCCTTATTTCTTTTAGGGGATCTTGAAGGAAGTGTCAACGGTGTACCAAAATCCGATGCAGACACCCCCTGACTGTTTAAATAATGTCAACAAACCTTGCTCAAATAAATTCATGTCAAGCTGTTCCTGCATTAGCGTGGTGCACATAGCATAGGTGGCATCCAGCGTAGCTGTTGATGCTGACCAATTAGGGACGTTAGGGTCAGTGCCAGCCTCATACATGTAGCTGTTTTCTTTTGAGGTTATTGTTGAATCACAGGTAATTTAGTCGTTAGAGGAGGAAGACTACAAGTTATTATTGTCTATGTTGATAGATGCCGTTGGGGAGACTGGGACTGCGGCTGTAACTCCTGATGGCTCTGCCACGTGTGATGTGTGACCCTCCCAAGTGTGTTGCCCCCTTTAAGGCAATGTGTCCCTCCCCTGTTTATTGCCCTTTTTTACATGAGCCATGACTGTGTCATGGCCCAAGCTAATAAAATGAGCCTCTGCAGACACGTGCACCAGAACGGCTGCAGACTCCCAAGAGGAACGACTGAGTTTCCGTCTCATTTATGTAGGCCTTTATGTAACCATGTGTTAGATCACCCTCTAGCCTGGCTAAATACAACCAATTGTGACACTATTAACTATGTTTCCTTGTTTGGTTGTATCCTGTATTTGAGCTATCACTTGTCACTACAGGTGGTGGTTATACACAAAAAATCAAAAGCACAAATCTGCTCTAGCTATGTACAATTAAATTGTGTTACCATTTCAGTTGATATAAAGGTTTTGTATATGTCAAGAAACAAACTACACTTGGTAAACTGAACTTCAAAAAAATCTTTTCAAACAAAGTGTAAATGCATAACTACGAAATGCATGAACAGCTAAATAAATAAAAACTGCATCTATTTTCTATTTTTGCCTGCACTCTCAATTGATTGCTTGAGTACTACTACATACAAAAGAGATTTGAATGTATGTTACATGACAGAACAACTTTAGGTTTACAGTAATAAGAAAGTAGACCATATAAACACAGTCGTCAGGACAACCCCCCTTGTACCACGGCCTACACGAGGGAGCACAGGCCTGCATGCTCTGATGCTGTGGGGCCCTCGTGCCAGTACGGTGGCAGAGGTCTGCATGGTCAGGGGCATGGCTGGCTGTGCCCGCACTCCCGATGGTGCTGGTGTCCCATAGCACCATGGGGCCTGCTGGATGTCCAGAGCAGGCCCCAACCCCCAGAGGCACTGGGCCTCTAGAGGGCTGCTGTCCGTACCACTACGGGGGCCTGCTGGATGTCCATTGCAGGCCCCCTGTAACATTGGCGACGAGGAGAAGAACCTCGCGGGGATCCCTGTCCCACTAGTTCCTGTGATTTTGTTCTCTCTCTCCTTCCTTTGGTTGTTTGGATGAAGTAGGGAGGGAGCTGTTCTCCGCTGCGCGTGATACGGCGGATGGAGGAGCCGTTGCTGCATGTGTGTGGAGGTGGAGGAACCCCGCAGGGTTCCAGATCCCTGTTGGGGAGGGGGCCGACATCCACTGCCATGTATGCTGGTGGGCTCTCCCTGGCCGCGGCCCTCTCAGTAGAGTGTGCTTGTGCGGGCGGAAGGAGGATCTGCTGGCGGCCCGTGCGGCATTCGCAGACATGTGGCAAGAAAAGAAGAGGGCGGCCGCAGCCGCGAACATGTCGATGCAACTCCCGCTGGCCGAGTGGTTGTTACATCGATCCCCATCGGGATGGGGGAAAAGATGGCGAGAGTGCCCTGCCGATGTTCTCCCCCACCCCCGGCTGCTGTCCTCTGTGAGGAGGGTGCTCGTGCGGCCGGTGTGGGAGTTTGCCCGCGGCCCCCCTGTGGCATCCGCTGCTAATGAAGTGCTCCGGTGGAGCAAACAAAGTAAGCCCCTGTCCCCACCCCAATAGAAGCAGCAGTGGCTGCACAGGTTGTCCGTGCAGGATGTCATTTGCCAAAAGGAGGTGGAGAGTACCCAGCGGCTAGCCGGCAGACCCCCCCCCCGGTCACGGCCTTCTGCGCAGAGGGTGCTCGCGCGGCTGGAGAGAGGGACAGCCTGCAACCCAGCGGCAAAAAGTGGCAGCACCATCCTGCGGTGTGCAGCGCTGTTCGCGGAGCCCCCACTGAGATCCAGGGCCCTGCGGCAGTGAATTGAAGCTCCGGGGTCAGAGCTGCCAAGAAAAAATAAATTAAAGTGATGATGGGACACACCATCCATGCAGGAGCTCCATTGAGACTTAGGGCCTCATTACACGGTAGGCGGTAAACCATGGTGCTTTTAGCACCATGGTTGCCGCCGGTACCATACCGGTACCACCATGGAGGAAAGGGGAATTACCACCCCATTCCAAGGTTGGCGGGGCAGTAATTCCCCCTTTCTCCATGGCCCTTCCCCATTCCCATTTTTGCCCCATAGGGCTCAATGGGAATGGGGAAGGAGCTAATTATGGTACCGCAAATTGCGGTACCGTAATTAGCACCAAGGTCCCTTTGCGGGTCCCAACTTTAACGGCTGGTCTACACCAGCCGTTAAGGTCGGGTCCCGCAAATGGACCTCGTAGTAAGGTGGTAAGGGTTTACCGGTACCGGTGCCCTTAACAGTACCGGTAAACCCTTACCACCTACCGTGTAATGAGGCCCTTAGACCCTGGGACGGTGATGATAGTGCCAAAAGGCTGCCCGCTTTTACAAGTGAAGCGGTGATGTCTGCAGCTCCATGTCGGAGCTTAAGTGAAAAGAAGTGCCCCGACTTGGAGCGAGAACCTTTAAAATGATGACTGGGCGTGTGTGCCAACCACCAGTGGCATAAACTGCGACGTCAGAATGCCAAGCCCATTTGGAATTCCGGGCTGACTGGCAGTGAAACGCTGCATACTCCATGCCGGAGCATTCATGAGGCCCACAGCTCCATGTTGGAGCAGTGAAAACAGAGGCCTGAATAAAAGTCCTACCCAAATAGGACAGTGAGTGGCTGGCCCGCCACCATGCCACAAGAGGCTGCTTTGTGTTCACACTTGCTGCCCAAGCCCACAGTGTGAACCCGGGTGGCACAGGCGGTGATAACAAGAGTGTGCCGAATATTGCACGTAGCGCCCGCCACCACAGCAATGAGGGCAATCTCCTGCCCGAAGGAAGGAATGCAGAGGCCGACCTCAGCCGACAGCAGTGGAGGTACCTCCTGCCAGAAGGAAGAGCCTGTGTAGGGGCAGGAAAGTGAGGATCCGTGCAGGGGGAGCCTGGGTGGTGCAGTACCCCACTGAAGGAAACAAATAAAGATGAGGACCTCCCGCCCGGGAGAAGGAAAGGCTGGTGCCTGCTGTGTGTGTGCCAAGTGTTCCTGTCCTTGGAACTATTGTAATGTGCTTGTGTATGTAGGTATAAACTGGTGATGTCATGCAGAATGTTATTGTGTGTATTAGAGAATGTTGGTGATGAGAGTTCCCAGCCCAGGTAGTTAGAGAGAGTCCTGTCTGGGTGATCGGAGCCAGTGTCTGTTCTATGTGTCTTTTGTAACTGTAACTTAAGAAGATGCTAATAAAGCTAAGAAGAACTTACCAAGAAGACTAGGAGGCTACGTTATTTCATTGGCGATGAGAATGTTCTTCAATAAGTGTAGGAACCAAGAAGATTGAGTAATCTGGCTGCTGTGGAGGGGGGAGCAGCAAGAAGATTAAGCAACACACTGCCCCCAAAGCAAGTAAGTGCCATCACCCAGGGGAATAAAGGGGGAGGACCATGGCCACGTAGTAGAGAAGAAGAGAACGGGGGTCAGAAGAAAGAAGTCTTCAGATATGGTCCAGAAAGGGAAACACCAGAGACAAAGGGACACTGCCCCATGTCCTGAGGAAGCAGAGAAAGGTTATACTGGACAAGCGAGGCGATGAAGAGGGGAGTACCATAGCATATATAAGTCGGAGAAGGGGGAGAGATGTCCCATGCAGTGTCCATTGAAGGAATTTATGAGCAAGAAGCAAAGGGACCTGCCTGTGGATTTATATCCCTGAGGAAGGACTGTGGGGAGCGCCAATGTAAAGGTCTAGAAGTCACTGTATTAGACCTGCTGAGAGCAGAGAATGTGCCCGAAGTGACGGAAAGAGCAACCAGGGCAGTGAACGTTGTGTAATTGTTGGGCAAGGTATAAGTGGAGTAGCTCCCAACTTCAGGTTGCTCAAGGTAGCAAAACCGGAACTATAAGGAGAATGCCATGGAGTGATAGCCTTTGTACATCGTGGAAGCACCTGTGTTAGGGGTGAGCTTCCCTCAAAACAGTTACGGTAAAAGGTATTAGGCTGATGGAGGTTTAAAGATCAGCGTATGAACGGTGATGGAGGTTATCTTCAGTTAGGTGACGGTTGGAGTCTCAGCGCTCTATAAAGCGCTGTGTCCAGTGATGGATTGATGACGTCAGAGTCGTCTGCATCTGGGGGGTTAGCAAACGCGTCGAATGCTGGCCATGGTCAAGTTCATCTTCCAGAGTTTGCCTTCCTGTGTGTCAGATTTGCTGAAATTGCATAGCGTAATAAGGAGAAGGAGAGACTTTCAAAAAACGCACCCTGCAGCATTGCGCTAGCATGAGCAGGAAGCAAGATCTCGGCAAGGTTATCAAGGACAGCCTGATGTCTGAGGACGCGTAGATTGCAGGAGAAGCAAGGCACAGCTTCACAGTCAACCCGGGTGACAAAAGCGAAAAGATGTGAAGGTTTTATCTGTGTCTGCTTAGCGTGAAAGGCTGGAGGCACAGAGAGTAGATCACAGAGTGCGGATCTATTCCATGTCAGTTAATGACATGTATGCATGTTTTATTTTGCACGCTGCACGAATCGTATCCTTTTTATTATACGTGGGTAATGAAGAGGTGTAAGGCACGCCAACATAAGGCAACATGTTTAAAGTGTTCTTAAGTATGCGGGAGTTGTTTTGCGCAGCAAAATGTATTACAGTGGTAATGTGAGTCCTAGTTTTAATTCTTTTGGAGGAGTTTGCTACGCAGGGTATAACGTTTTAGGATGCGAAGATTGAAGACAGTAGTATATGAAGTGCATGCATGCATGAGTTATGTGCATGGTATGCATAACTGAATATTGAAGCTGTGCTGCATTAGCTTGCGAGGATACAACATGGACTCACGGGACTATGAGTTGCTAAACGTTGTTACAGCTATACGTTGTTACAAATTTTATGCTGTGTTGAGTGATATGGGTATGTGCTATGTGATGCGTGATTTTAATCATAACAACAGTTTGACTATTAACGTACCAAAGATGTTTAGTACTGTTTGAAGTTTTTTATTATTGTAGGGTGTTGAAAATGTCACTGGAAGAGTGGTAAGTGTGTCACCCTGGTATGTGGATGGGAGGTCATGCCTTCTGATGGTGTAAAAGTGGGCGTTACACCCAAGTTGGGATTGGAAGCTCCCATAGAAGCAGACAGGGATGGTCATGCCTCCCGCAAGTGGTAATGGGGAGGTCATGCCTGCCACCATTCATGAGAAGTGGGATTTGTAATTCCCATAGAAGCTGATAGGGATGGTCATGCCTCCCGCAAGTTGGGATTGGTAGTTCCCAAAGAAGCCGATAGGGATGGTCATGCCTCCTGCAAGTTGGAATTGGTATTTCCCATAGAAGTAGATAGGGATGGTCATGCCTCCCGCAAGTGATAATGGGGAGGTCATGCTTGCCACCATTCATGAGAAGTGGGATCTGTAGTTCCCGTGAAAGCTGATAGAAGTGGTCATGCCTCCCACAAATGGTAAAAGGGAGGTCATGCCTGCCACCATTGATGAGAAGTGGGATTTGTAGTTACCCAAGTGTTTAAGGGGGTGGGGGTCATGCCTTCCACAGTGGTTTTACAGAGTAGCACATCTCTTTAAAGGTGCGCTGTTGTGGGGACCATGTGTATGTGGTGTCGTTGATAGAAAGGGAGATGTGTTGTAATGTGTTTAGTCTGTGTGAATGTAGTGTCTCCAGAAGAAATGGAGATGTGTTGCAATGTGCTTGTGAGAGTGGGTATGAGCTGGCGATGTTATGTAGAATGTTATTGTGTGGATTGGAGAATGTTGGTGATGAGAGTTCCTAGTCCAGGCAGTTAGAGAGAGCCCTGCCTGGTTGATGGGAGCCAGTGTCTGTTCTATGTGTTTTATGTAACTGTAACTTAAGAATATGCTAATAAAAATAAGAAGAACTTACCAAGAAGACTAGGAGGCTACTTTATTTCAGGAACCATTCTGAAAAAGGACAGTGTTGCGTGGCTGAGAGACGTGCACCACCCCTTGAGAGGTTTGGGGTGTCATCACAGCGTGCTGCAAGTCCAGATGGCGGATGGTAGCAACCGTGTCAGAAAGGAAGAAGAAAAGTAACCTGGAATCAACAGAAGCGGTCTGCCAAGGGTGCTTAGTGGAAGTGATTGCTGGCCCAGTACACACACAGGCAAGTGGTCCTCTGAAGATCCTGGGGCTCTGCCTGTGGACAAGGTATTCTACGGTTAGCTGCCCGCAATTGGTGACACGGCGGGCCGCACACTGAAGATCCGGTAGCTACTCTGAAGGCATGATGCTCCGAGAGCAGAGTGGTGCGGAAAGGAAGGCCCACCATACAGAAAGTGACCTCAGGCTGGGTGGTGAAAGCAGTTGGGTGTGGCATGCCGGAGCAAGGAAAAATGCAGGTGGTCCTGCATCTCCACTTCCGAGCATGCGAGAAATCCAGCAATGGAAGGTATATGAATGCGGGCCCCGCAGGCCAGGATGGAGAGTGCAGCGTGCCGTGCCGGCACAAGGAAACATGATGGCCTTTGCAAGTTCCGGGACAGACTGGTGACGTTTGAAGCCCCATGTCGGGGACGCACCGAAAAGGAAAAGGCCCCCTGTAGACCCCAGGCCTGGCAGTAAGACAACTGATACTTTGGGCCATGGAGTATCCAACCAGGCGAAATGCGACCCAACAGGCCTGTATTCCTGGTCAACCCTATACCACATGGTTGGCTGCATGCACTAACGAGTCAGGCCATTCAACAGATCTGTGGCAGTGCATGAACGGAATTGAAGCAACGCAGCTGCCTGCGTGTGTGTGGGTGCTTGGAAAGCGAACAGGAGAACTAAACTGGCACATGCAAGGCATAGACACGGGAGGGTTGCAGCTCAGTGTGAGTGCTTGTGCATCCTCTGCTGCTTGCAGCATCCTGCCTGGGGGAAGCTAATTGGGCAGCAAGTGGCGAGGACCTGACATACTGCCACCGGTATCGCCCAGCCTGCCTAGCAAGTGGCCTCGTTGTCCTGCCACTGGTGTGACCCATGCGGGGCCCACCATCCATGGACCAGGCCAATGTGGCCCCGAGTGTGATTCCTGCCATCTCTGAACTGGGACAATGCTTGCAGTGCCAATGGCGATGACGCTTGCCTGTGAGGAGCTGAAGAAGTGGCCCAGACACCCGATCCCCTGTGTCGGGCAAGCCAATGTTTTGCAGCCCTCAAACCCGTCACCCAGAGGAAGAGCTAGGAGTGGGAGAGGGTTGCAGCTCCTCATGAGTGCTTGTGCACCCTGTTGTGCCCTTGTAACATGGTCACACTCTTGATTGCAAGAAAAGAGGGGTGAGTAATATCCTGTCACCCCAGGCCTAGTCAACAACAGGTGGTGCAGCCTAGACGCTCAGTTATCCGCGTCTCGCTGACTGCCCAATGTCAAGGGACCAACTGAACCTGACCCTGGCGCAGCGTGGACGCCCTGCTACCCGCGTCTCACTACCTGCCCCAAGATGAAGGGACTAAGCCGATGTGGCCCCTGGTGCCCCCACATGTGGCTTTGCTTGTTGTTTGAATGGTAGCATCAGTGGACTTAATGAACTTGAACCGGTGGAAATGACTTCCCTGAATGGATGCTGATGGAAAGGGAACTGATCTCCGGCAGCCCTATAGTTGATTAAAGAAGATGTGTTTTGATGCTGCGAGCCTGTGTGGTAGCTACATGCTTAAAGTGGTTTCAGTAAGGTACAGTTAGGTGAAGCTGTGATCCTGCAGTTTGTAAGTAGGCACTTTATGGTGCCAGCAGCTGACCATGGCATCATTCAGTGGTTGCAGTTCGACACCCCAGGTTAATAAAGGGTTTTTAAAAATGTGGTCGAACTGCCGACAGTACGTCGGCAGTTCGCCAACCTCAACTGTCATCCACAGGTTATGTGTAGAGCGTGTTAGGAGGTGTAGTATGTCAATGATTATGTGAGCTCTTTGTGTGTAGCTGTGGCATATCCTAGTTGTTGTTGACCCGACGATTCTGAAGTAGCCCCAGTAATGTCTGTCGTTCTGTAAGGGGGGGGTTTGTTTATGCTTTAATAAGCATTTGTTGTTTGTTATGAAACAGGAGGAGTGTGGTGTGTGACCCCCCCAAGTGTTTTGCCACTTTAAGGGAATGTGTCCCTCCCCTGTGTATTGCCCTTGGCCCAAACTAATAAAAGGAGCCTCTGCAGACATGTGCACCAGAATGGCTGCTGACTCCGAAGAGGAACAACTCGATCCGTGTCTCATTTATGTATCCCTGCCTACACGTGGGAGCACAGGCCTGCATGCCCTATAGCGGGGCCTTACACCACGGTATTCAGACTTACCGTTTACTTTTTAGTTACGGGCGAGAAAAGAGCTACACTTTTAGGACAGCTTGTATCCTTTACGATATCGTTTTACAAAGGTAGCGGGCGCCCCTCTCTCGCAAGAACAGACATGATAACCTGTTCAGTGGTTATTAACCACTTGAGAGTTCGCAGCCACTGCTTTTACTCACTGTGCCTTTCACAGATGGGAAATATCCATTTGCATATCAGTCTTTGTCCTGCCCAGGGGCAGTCCAGCACCGAAATACAATGGCAATTCCAATCTGAACGAGAGTACCACCAGCAACCCCATACACGTGTTTCACCCTTGTTGGGGATCATCAGTGAGGTGAAGCTGATGCCTCTCTAAGCACAGTGAGAGGGAGACCACGTCTGGTTGCCCCCAGGAGACCTAGAGTTACCAATCCCAGGTTCCTTAAAAAATAGTTTTACAAAGGTAGCGGGCGCCCCTCTCTCGCAAGAACAGACATGATAACCTGTTCAGTGGTTGCGAGAGAGGGGCGCCCGCTACCTTTGACGTGGTCTCCCTCTCACTGTGCTTAGAGAGGCATCAGCTTCACCTCACTGATGATCCCCAACAAGGGTGAAACACGTGTATGGGGTTGCTGGTGGTACTCTCGTTCAGATTGGAATTGCCATTGTATTTCGGTGCTGGACTGCCCCTGGGCAGGACAAAGACTGATATGCAAATGGATATTTCCCATCTGTGAAAGGCACAATGAGTAAAAGCAGTGGCTGCGAACTCTCAAGTGGTTAATAACCACTGAACAGGTTATCATGTCTGTTCTTGCGAGAGAGGGGCGCCCGCTACCTTTGTAAAACTATTATTTAAGGAACCTGGGATTGGTAACCCTAGGTCTCCTGGGGGCAACCAGACGTGGTCTCCCTCTCACTGTGCTTAGAGAGGCATCAGCTTCACCTCACTGATGATCCCCAACAAGGGTGAAACACGTGTATGGGGTTGCTGGTGGTACTCTCGTTCAGATTGGAATTGCCATTGTATTTCGGTGCTGGACTGCCCCTGGGCAGGACAAAGACTGATATGCAAATGGATATTTCCCATCTGTGAAAGGCACAATGAGTAAAAGCAGTGGCTGCGAACTCTCAAGTGGTTAATAACCACTGAACAGGTTATCATGTCTGTTCTTGCGAGAGAGGGGCGCCCGCTACCTTTGTAAAACTATCCTTTACGATATCGCCTGCATTCGCCTTACTTCTTGCTTTTCCGTTAGTTGTGGGGCGAGTAGCTGGCTAAGGCTTTCCTCGTTCGTGGTTTTTCGGTTACTTCAACATTTGTTACAGCATCTACATTCAACATGGAACAAGGGGTGTTACGCCCGAGAGGCTTTCCTTGCTTTCTGCAAGCTTCCTGTTATGTACGCCTTACGTCCCGCCACGTGGTGATGTAAGGCGCTTCTAAATAAAAGCCCCGCCCCCAACATCTACAGACAATGGCAACAGGCCTGTCCACTCCTAGGCCCGGCACGCCTTCAGAATCGTAGCCGACCTATCACCAACCACGCCACATGCGCGATCACAGGGAGGGACGACGATGGCGTTTCGCCCCTTCGACCCATACACCGACCCTTCCTCAGTTGGTCCCAGAGGGCAGTTGTGGATCCAAAAATTCGAGATGGCAATGGACTGCAAGGATGTCACCACGACTAGGAAAATGAGGTTGCACCTCCTACTCAATGTGGGTGACGAAGTTCTGCGCATATTCAACTCACTTGTGATCGCAGTTGGCTCAGACATCTACCAGCTAACCAAAGACGCTCTCACAGCCCCCATTTCATGCCCCAACTAAACCCGGACTATGAAACGTTCATTTTCTGCTACACCTACAGCAGTACGAATTAGAGTTGGCATACCAACCTGGCAGTGGCAGATTTCCTGCCAAGGAACCCAAGAGCGGCCACACCGAGGGAAGTACACGTGGCTGAGGAAACCGAGGCACACATCTGCCAAGTCGTTCACACAATGAAACCCAAAGCAATCGGCATTGACGACACCGTGGAAGCCACCTAAGTGGACCCATGTTGTGACCTGGTAAAATACTCTGTTATCTCTGGTGAATGGAAATCCTTCCTTCTGAACGTACATAATCGCACAGCTGAGGCTAGAGAGTTCCTCGCCGGCATGTTCACAGTAAGGCAAGACCTGTTGATCACAGAGGAAGGACTCATACTAAGAGGGACTCGAATAGTTATCCCCGCAAGTCTACAGGACAGGATCATAGCGCTAGCACATGAAGGCCACCAGGGCATAGTAAGGACCAAAGCCAGAATCGGACACCACGCATGGTTCCCACACATTGACGCCAAAGTGGAACAACTAATCTCAACATGCCTCCTATGTCAAATCATGAGCGCACCGCCAAACCCGGAACCAATACTGGCGGCAGAGCGAGGGTCCTCAAGATGGGATGCTATTAGCATTGACTTTTGCAAAATCCAGGAGGGAACCTACCTGTTAGTAGCCATTGATGACCACTCAAGATACCCAGAGGTTGAGATCGTATCGTCCACAGCAGCAGAGATGGTAATACCAGCTCTTGAAAAGATATTCGCCACCCATGGCCTTCCGCGACGCATCCGGAGTGACAATGGGCCACCATTCCAAGGGGAAGAATTCAGAAAATACCTCGACGATCTCAACATTCAATACCATCAGATAAGGCCAAGATGGCCACAGGCCAACAGGGACGTAGAGAGGTTCATGCACACCCTCAATAAAGTGCTATGCCTAACCTGAGCTAACGCAAGCCTCTGGAGGGTGGACTTATACCGGTTCTTAAGAAACTACAGGGTTACACCCCACAGCACCACAGGACTACCACCAGCAGACGTGATGTACGGAACGATGACAAACTCATCCATCCCACACCACCCAAGCAGGAGTGCAGACACATACGACAGTGCGCGCACACTCACTAAAGAAGAACCGTGGCGAATGAACGCATGAGCATCAAGAGACACACCAGGAAATCAAATCACAGAGTCGGCGATCATGTAATAATGGTAAGAAACCCTTCCAGGTCGAAGCTGGACACCCAATATGACTCTGTCCCATGGACCATAAACCAAAGGCGTGGAACCATGATCACAGCCACAAGAGGGCAGAAACAGGTCACCAGGAATGCCTCATGGTTCAAGAAGGTGCCACAACAACTGTGGACTGATGGAGACCAGCAACCCCCGGAAGAGACAGACTCACAAATCGAGGAAGAGCACCGTCATCGTGAGGGGGAAGCGACCATGAACTGTGGAATGGATGAGCTGTCGAGCGAACCAGAGGAGACATGTCCGAACAATGAAGGTGAGCCGCAACTAAATGAGAGTCAGGGGACAGCCCCCAGAGGTGGGCGCTATGCTCTTAGAACTGCACCGAAACCTCCAGAAAGACTAAAAGACTATGGGTGGTAGAGCCCCGACACATAGTGGCATGAGTACACACAGTTTGATCACAGTTTAGCACATGCTATGTTTGTTTATGTTTTATTTTGAAAAAAGGAGGAACGTTATGTACGCCTTACGTCCCGCCACGCGGTGACGTAAGGCACTTCTAAATAAAAGCCCCACCCCCCGCTACGCGAGGGCAGTCCCGGGCTCACCATCATACATGCGTGTCCGCGTCTCATTGGCTGGCGCTGCGCTGCAGGACCTCTGCTCACAAGGCCTCGCATCCTCTTCTTCCTGCCGACGCTTCAGCTGGGGAGGAGCACACAACACCTGCAACAAAGATTTCCCAGACCCAAGAACGGTCGTCGAGCATCCCGCTCAGTTACGCAATAAAGGCAACCTTGGCAAGGGGGGATTTCGTGACATTTTTCCTACGCCCTCTTACTAAACTCGTGCCCATTTTTGTTCACAGTCTGTTGTGTTAAATTTCTTTACACATTTGCAATCGCAATGTTCATGTCAGCAGGGCAAGAGAAAATGAATTTACCTTGTACCGTCAACAGGACGAACTACAGACTGTGACTCTGCTCCTTCCAGATTTTCAATCTTTCCAAACAGCCGTACGAAGCTGCGCACTCCTCCTCTCCCCTCACCAAACATGAGGCACTTGAGACCAGCACTTCGCACCTGTGCTTCGCACAGGCTGGTGTATTTCTCCAGATTAAAGAACCAGTCCAACCCATACGCCACCAACTTCTTCTTCCAGAAAAATGCTGCATTTCACACAAAACACTTGGCACCAGCACTTTGCTTCCCATTCATTTTAGCTGCACTTGTGGTTGTATTCTCGATACCTTTGCTTGATTCAGTTCTGTTATGCCAAACAGGTATGCACGATCTTGTACGTCTAGTCCTGCAAAAAAGTGTGGTGCAAATTTGCAGGGTTACTTTCCTCCATTTGATATTTGTCTCCTCCCTTTTCATCACTTACATAGTTTAGCCTGTACTGTGTTCTACTTTGTCACAATAGCATTCTGGTCCTACTAGACACAGCCTCATTTCAAGCTCAGCGGTTCAGGAAAACACTGGTCGTAATTCTGTTACTGTCACTTTTTTTGTCAGTAACAGAATTACTGTTGTTTTTACTGCACTGTCGAACTACAAGTTTGACCGTAAAATTTAGAAATGTCCATTTTCATGAATTAGTGCATGAGAATCTTTCACAGTCAGGATTGGTTCACAGCTGGAAATAAATTGTGAATGCTTGCTTCACTGTGTTGTAATCCGATTCTTTTGTTGTCCATCAGCACATATACCTTAGTCCCCAAATAACAAATGTATTTTATTTATTATTCAGGGTTTATTATATAGCACCTTTATCCAACAGCACTTCCCAAATGTTTAAAAAAACAAATCTTTATCTTTCAATTTTCAACAACAGAAAACCACAAGAATATGCAACATGGTGTCTGATTCCCCACCCCCCACATCCCGCCCTCCATAATCCCTGAGTAGTGTCTTTTTATGAGCAGTACAGTTATAGTACGTCTTGTAAGTAGCATACAAAAGAGGTTGGCCGTTTCAATCCATTGTCCAGCCGTTTATCAGTTCGAAGTTGACAGCTGATAGTGAATGTAAGGTCTCCAGACGTCCGGAGGGATAGAGTTCTGATGAAAGCTGTCTCCATGTCGTGGCAGTATATTACCATGGTCATGGCCGTGCAGCGGGTGAGCAACCTCTTCCCCAAGTTATTGCCACCCTTCTACGCGCCAGCAGTAGCCCAGCCAGTCTCTTTACAGCAGGTTGCAGGTCTTTGGTGCATCCCAGCAGTGCCACAATTGGACTCTGATCCAGTTGTTCTCCAACGATTAATGAATCCGTGTCTAGTACTTCTGTCCAGAAATGACCAACTGTCGGGAACTCCCAAGCGAGGTGGAGAAAGCCTGCTGGGGAACTATCACACCTCTTGCATGCCTCTGATATGGACGTGTGTTGTCTGTGGAGCCTGGCTGGGGTATGGTACACTTGGTGGACAAAGTTCAAATTAATCAATGTGTACCTGGAGTTGAGGGAGACCCTCTGAGTCTGTCATAGTATATCTGCCCAATCCTCCTCTGCAATAGGGCCCCCGAGTGCCGCCTCCCACCTCTCCTTCGGGGTTGCTAGCCTACACGCTGTGTTCGCTAGTAGTTTTTTTTAAATTCTAGATATCAGCTTACCCTCGCCAGCAATTCCCAAATGTTTAACAAAAACAGTACAGAAATATGAAAAAGCTATACTCCTACGTCCCGTCCCCTTTCCTCCATACTTATGGGACATCTCTCCGTCCTGTGGGATGGGACCGGAGCACTTTGCAAAAAGCATCCAAAAATGTTTTCAACAATGTGTCCTTCCTCTCTTTCTTGCGCGGGGCCCAGCACGCGGCCGTAACCCTGCCCACCTTGGCTCCACCTCGCGCATCGCCCATCAGTCCTTTTCTCTGCTTGTTCGGGACTGGACGCACTTGCATCCGCAGAAGATTTTCTTCCGTTTTTCCTCTCTGGCTCTCGCTAGCGATAGTGTACTAGTCTGTCTATGTCGGAGCGCTGGGAGGAAGTGTTCCGACGAACTCCTCCTTCGCATTTTCAGGCGTTCATCTATGAAAAGAAGAAACGCCCGGTAAGTTCTTTACTTTTCAGAGCACCCCGGCTGGGGGATACCTTTCCGGGTTCCTCTCGGGCCGGGAGGGGTGTTGATCGGTCTGTCACCGGGGATTGCCCTGAGGTGCCCTTTGGGCCTAATAATTGTACCAGAGTTTTCTCTGAGGGTCTCCATAAGGGGCCTGTGGATACCGGAGCACGCTCCGAGGCCCCTGCTGTGGGGGCTGCTTGTAGGCCCAGTTCTGCTGAGTCGTGGGGTACCGGAGCTTGATCTGAGGCCTCTCTATCGGCTTCCCTCAAAAATAAGACCGGGGTGCACCCCGAGGCCTTGGTGGGGCTTGGTGTTACCGAATGGATGTTCGAGGCCTGCGTGAATAAGACTGTTACCGGACCTGGGTCCGAGGTCCCTCGTACAGAGGCTAAAGCTACCAACATTTCTGAGGGGCCTGGCAAGGCCTTATCAGTGAAGGTTGTTTCTCACCGTTCCCACTCTTGCCGCAACACCAGATCTGTTGAGGGGGCAAAGAAGGAAAATTCTTCTTTTACCGGCAGTGCTGAGGTCCTTCCTGAGAAGGCTAATTTGGCGGTTGGTATGTCGCAGAAACATTCCAGGCCTCATAGTACCGGCTCTGCCGAGGTTCCTTATGTTAAGGCTAAAGTTAAGACCCCTGATCCATCGACGGAGACCCCTGCCTCACTTCCTCACGTGTCGCAGTTCCCCTCAGGTGATGACAAAATGGCACCCGTTCCCGCCATGACCGCGGCGGCCATTTTGGGTACTACCCCTACAACTGCGCCATCGGCCGCAGGTGTAGGGCTTGGTTCCGTGGGTGAACATAGAGTTCCTTGTGCGCATCCTCATCGGCCAGTTTATGACTGGAACGCTCGGATGCCCCTTCCGCACAATGTTTTGTTGCCTGCGGGGTCGGCACCTTTGATTTATGTGGATACGTCGGTGGATGGGCCGGTGTGGCACTCTTCCCTGTTACGCCCCTGGAATTGTCCTCTTCATGAGAGGCCTCCTTTGGTTCCAAAACAGTCCCCGGAGGACGCCTTTTTCGGCAAATTTCAGACGCTCATGCGTACCGACCCCATGAGGGAATATTTCAAAGGGCTTTTTAGGGAGATATGTCCGCCCGCGCCTCCGGCTCCACCCGTTCCTCCAGTGGTTTGCCGGCACCTCCCTTGCCTATGGTGCCTTCCCCGACTCTTCCGTCTTTGCCCCCATAGTCCCCCGTGGACAAGGCAGCGCCCGACATGGTTCAGCAGGATCCTGAACTGTCGGATGACGCGCAAGGCGATCAGCTGAACATAAGGATACATTGCTGCAAAAAGAAAAGAATACTCTACACCTTATTCAATTAACTAAGTTATTGGAGTACCTTGGAATAACTATGGTTCTCTTGTGTCAAATCAAGCCCTTAGTTTTAACCATATTGATGCATGGTTCCTGTAAAGAAATACCACAGACGCCACAACATTTTCAACATATAAATTGTAATTTACGGACAAAAAATACAATATGTTCAATACTGAATTTGAACCAGAAAATATAAAAAATATGTATATACCTCTTGAACACAAACAAAATCATAAACATGTATAAAAAGTAAATTACATCATTTTCCAATCATATTATTTCAATTGATCAAGTAAAGAGACAGTTATAAAGGGAGTAGCAAAGAGTAAGAGTTAGAGGTGTAAGTAAACAGAGACCCAGTGCTTGAGGAGGTGAAAGAGGAAGAAAATATCCTCTAGTTAAGTAAAGGAAGAATAGAGATGCAAAAGATTATAGCGAAAAACTTCAAAGAAAATTAGTTAGAAAAATTAAGCAATTTTGTAGAAACAATTCTATATATCAAATTTTGAAAAAAGTCTGGTGATTCCAATAAGGGTAATCACAACCATCAGGTTTTTGGTATCCACTGTTATGTTTATATATACATCCTAGATATAAGTGAATCCTAGAGTCGCTATATTTATTTGGGAATTCTTTTATGCAAGACTCCATGGGGAAACCCCCACTGGGTTTGCCTACGCTTGTAGGGGGAGCAAAAAGGAATAGTTTATAATCCAGAAAGGCCAAAGAGTAGTATGCTTTCAGGTTGTCCAATAGATCCCTAAGAGTGGGGACAATTGCCTATATGTCCACAATAGTGAAACCTGGAAGCCAGTCCCCCTTATCTTTAGTCGCCTTTCGGTGGTTATGTGTTACGATCCTTGCAGGATTTCTTGGGAGGAGTCTTCATGCGCACGTATAGGGTTTTGTACAAGCCCGCGCAAGCCTCTTCTGGCTCCAGCGTGTGTTCAGTGTTCCAGGATACTCGGAGGCTCCGGGAAGTCCAGGAAACGAGGAAGGTGTACACGAAGACGGCACACAAAATCCGGGAAGCAAGGTAGAGAGAAGAGGGAGGAAGGGAGATGGGATTTCGAGGGCCCGGGAACCAGGAACAGGAGAATAGTTCAGCGAACTACGGAGCACATGGCTAGCCACTACCAGCGATAGCGTTGAGACGCGAGGGTCCGTGGGGGCGTGGTCTATTTGTAGAATACGCTACGTCCAACGTGGAGGCTGGTGGAAGGCGTACCACGTTAGACGGCCATGTTGGGAGTACCAAGGAGTGCAAGCCCCATTGTGATAGGGACCAGGAAGTCCAAAAGGGGCGTGTTCTGTGGATCATGACAGCATGCCTCCTCTGAAAACCTGTTCCACCAGGTTTGCCCGGGTGTATGAGATGATACCTTCTGAGCAATCGAGGGGTATTCAGATTAGAAATTGGTTCCCAGGTTCTTTCACTAGGAGGATATCCTTTCCACTCGACCAAGTATTGGAGTTGACCCCGTTTATACCTGGAGTCGCATATTCTGGAAACTTCATATTCCAGCTGGCCGTCCACAACCACGGGGTTGGGTCTGCAGGATTTCCAGGAGGATCGGATGTAAGGTTTTAATAAAGAAGTGTGAAAAACTGGATGAATCTTCTTCCAGGAATCTGGCAACTTGAGCCGGAATGAGACTGGGTTTATGATTTCCTTTATGGAAAAGGGGCCATAATATCGGGGGGCCAGTTTGTTTGGCCGTAAATGTCAAGGCAGTAGTTTCGAGGACAGCCAGACTTGATCACTGACGGCATAAGAAGGCCCTGGTCTTCTTTTGGTATCCGCATATCGCTTAGTGTTTTTTCGGGGCCTTTTCTAAATTTTCTTTGGCTTCCTTGTGTACGTTGATGAGAGTTTAAATCTAGGAGTCGATGCAATAAAAAGGGCTGGTCTTGACTGCTGAGTGATCAGAATTATTGTACGCGAATTCAGCCACGCGTATAAGGAGCGACCAGTCGTCCTGTACCTTGGTGGCGAAACAACGAAGGTATTGTTCCAGGGTCTGGTTCACACATTCCGTAGCTCCGTTAGTCTGTGGGTGGTATCCTGATGAGAGGGCACTTTGGATTCCTAGAATGCGACATAGATGTTTCCAGAATTGTGAGACGTATTGAGGTCCTCGGTCTGATATGATCTTGGAAGGGAGTCCATGAAGGCGAAATATATGTTCCAGAAAAATGCCAGCGAGTTCTGAGGAAGATGGCAACTTGTATAAGGGTGTAAAATGGGCCATGTGGGTGAATAAATCAATGGTGACCATAATAGTTCTATAGCCCCTAGCGTGTGGTAATTCCACAATAAAGTCTGTAGCGATGAATTCCCAGGGCCTAGAAGGTAACATAGGTTGAAATAGGAGACCTGCCGGTTTCTTGTTATCATGCTTGTTTTGATTGCAGACTGCACAGGCTTGAATGTACCGTTGAACGTCAATTTTCATCTTAGGCCACCAAAATTGTCTTTAGACGGATGGTGTTGGTGACGCCACGGTGCCCGGAGTGAAGAGTGTCATGACAGAGGTTAATGATCTGTAGTTGCAGCTTCTGTGTGGGAATGACCATGGCATTGTGCTTGAACAGGTACCCGTCTTTAGTTCCAAGACTCCACTGATTTTTCCCCGTGAATTCTTTCCAGATGTCAGAGGACTGGGTTTGCATTCGAATATCTTCCAGAAGACTGACTGCTTGGGCTACAAAGATTGTGTGGGGAAACATCTTTGGATAGGCCCGATCTTCAAGAGTTTCGTAATCAGGACGTCGAGATAAGGCATCAGCAATTATGTTCTGTGATCCAGGGACATGATGGATGTGGAACTGGTACTGGGCAAAGAAGAAGGCCCAACTGGCTTGACGACTGTTCCTACACTCCACAGATTGTAGAACTTGGAGATTTCGATGGTCCGTACGGACCTGGACAGGATGTTTAGCTCCCAGAAGTAGATGTCGCTATTCTGTGATGGCTTGGCGGATGGCTAACAGCTCCTTTTCCAAGAAAGAATAATGAGTCTCGCTGGGAAGTAGGGTTCGTGAAAGATAAGTAATGGGGTGCTCCAATTTGTCCTCGAATCCCTGCTTTAGCACTGCCCCTATGGCGTAGTTAGAGGCATCCGTCTCCACTAGGAATGGTTGATTAGTATCGGGTTGAGCTAGGATGGGGGCTTCAGTAAACTCTGTTTTTAATCGTTGGGATGCCTTGTCTTGAGCTGAGGTCCAGAGAAAGGGAGTATCTTTCTTCAAAAGAGCAATGATCGGTTGAACTATCTCAGAAAAGGACGGTATGAACTTCCGGTAGAAATTGGCAAGCCCCAGGAAGGATTGAATCTGTTTCACGGAAGTGGGAACCTGCCAAGATAGTATGGCTTTTACCTTTGAATGGTCCATTCCAATTCCTTCTGGACTAAGGACAAATCCTAGGTAATGAACAGAAGTGACATGAAAAGGGTATTTCTCGGGTTTAGCTAGGAGTTTGTGTTCACGTAGCCGTTGCAAGACTGCCTTTCCATGCTCTTCTTGCTTTAGAAGGTCCTTGGAGTAAATCAAGATATCGTCCAGGTAAACGATGACGAAGAGGAACAGTATGCCAGAAAACACCCTATCCATAAAACGTTGGAAGACCGCGGGGGCGTTAGCAAGTCTGAAAGGCATGACCAAGTATTCAAAGTGACCAAAGGGTGTTCTAAAGGCTGTTTTCCATTCGTCTCCTTCCCTAATACGGATCAGATGGTAGGCACCCCTGAAATCCAATTTCGTGAAGATTACAGCTCCTCTCACTGCTTCCAGGATATCAGAGATTAAGGGCAAGGGGTAGCGGTCCTTGAGGGTGCATTGATTTGATAATCAAGACAAGGTCTAAGCTCTTTAGTGTCTTTCTTGGGAACAACGAAGCTCCAGCTGGGGATTTAGATGGTCTTATGGTGCCATTTTCAAGGTTAGTATCCAAGTATTCTCGAAGGGCCCTTTTTTCCGGTTCGGATAGAATGAACATCCTTCCAAAAGGAATCACTGCTGAAGGTTCTGTATCTATAGCGCTGTCTTCAGGTCTGTGAGGGGGTAGGGCCTGGACTATAGCAGTTGAAAACACATCAGCGTACTCCTGATAGGCCTTAGGAACCTGTATGATATTAGAAACCATGAGTGGGCCTTGCTGGTCTATTGGCATATTTTCGGAAGATGTCAAGGAGGAATCCAGGAGTAGACAGTGAGACATGCAAAACTCAGAACCAAGAAACAAGGATCCTGCTGCCCAGTTGATATATGGATTGTGTTTCTGTAACCAGGGCATGCCCAGTACCATGGGATAATGAGCCGACTTAATGACGTCAAATTTGATCACCTCTTGGTGATGGTTTATCGAGAGTTGGATCTCTTTGGTCTGCAAGGTTATAGGTCCTAAAGTGAGAGGTCTTCCGTCGATCGCCTCCACAGGTTGCATGATGCTTCGTGTTTCGTATGGAATGTGGTAGCTAAAGACCCAATCTTGATCAATGAATATTCCCATAGCACCACAATCCACCAAGGCCAAAATGGGGTAGGTCTCATTCTTGGATGGCGATAGGAAGGCCTGTAGAATCACTAGGTTGTTCTGTCCAGGAGAGTTCAAGGATGGAATAGATGTGGAGCAAACGTCTCTCTCCCGAAGCCTTGCTCCATCTAGGATCGGGAGCTGGCATTTCCAGAAAGCAGTGGAGGGGCTAGAGGGCACTCTCTAACTAGGTGTTTATCCGAGGCACAATACATACATAACCCCGTATGGATCCTTCTCATCCTCTCTTGCGGGGATATGGGTCCACGGAAAGCCCTATTTGCATGGGTTCTGGATCGTTGACAGAGACTGGAGTAGGGTCAGGTTTCGATGAGGTCTCTAAGGACACCTTCTAGAAGGGCATCTTGGACTTTTTCTTCTCTGCCTTCCTTTCCTGGATACGAAAGTCTATCTGCATGGCAAGATCCATAAGGGCCTGGAATGAACTTGGGCGAGCCACTCTGGCTAATTCGTCCTTGATCTCCTCATTTAACCCCCTTCGGAAAAGGGTAAAACTTGCTTCTGAAGACCAATCCGCTTCCTTAGCCAATTGTTTGAATCGAGTTACATACGTAAGCATGTCCTGGGATCCTTGCTGAAAATCAAGTAGACGTTCATGGGCTCTATAGACCTGTTCTGGGCGGTCAAACATGGTCTTAAGGGCCTGTATAAATCCGTCGTAATCATTTTGAGGGCATCTCCAGAATTGACCAAAGGTGTAGCCCAGGTTAGTGCATTTCCAGAGATGTGTGAGATTATAAAGCCCACCTTAGCCCTGGGAGTTGAAAAGTAGTAGGGTTTAAAGGTAAAGTGGACTAAACAGGAATCAAGGAATCCACAAAGGGTTTTTGCAGACCCATCGTATTTGTCTACAATGCCGCCCAGTAGTACGCTTTCCTTTGTGGCAGAATCACGGGACAAAACTAATTGTTTCAACGCAGCGTTTTCTGCCTTTAAATTCTGCACTTCGGTCGTTAATTCTTGCATGCCACGCATGAGATCCTGAATGGCTGCTTCCATGTTAAATTCCATGTTAAATTCAACTTTGGTCGTTTGACGTCTCAAACTGTCACGGATTTCCCCCTTTCTCACCTGAGATCGATCCTTGCAGGATTTCTTGGGAGGAATCTTCTTGCGCATGGATCAGGTTTTGTACAAGCCCGCGCGAGCCTCTTCTGGCTCCAGCGTGCGTTCAGTGTTCCGGGATGCTCGGAGGCTCCGGGAAGTCCAGGAAACGAGGAAGGTGTACATGAAGACGGCACACGAAATCCGGGAAGCAAGGTAGAGAGAAGAGGGAGGAAGGGAGATGGGATTTCGAGGGTCTGGGAACCAGGAAAAGGAGAATAGTTCAGCGAACTACGGAGCACACGTCTAGCCACTACCAGCGATAGCGTTGAGATGCACGGGCCGCGGGGCATGGTCTATTTGTAGAATACGCTACGTCCGACGTGGAGGCTGGTGGAAGGCGTACCATGTTAGACGGCCATGTTGGGAGTACCAAGGAGTGCAAGCCCCGTTGTGATAGGGTCCAGGAAGTCCAAAAGGGGCGTGTTCAGTGGATCATGACATCATCGGGGCAGATTCATGATACCCTATTGGGAGAAGAAAACAAAGGAAAAGGGCTAAGTTTAAATCTAAAAATGTTGGGCTGCAGAGGCAATAGTGCACGCTTGAAAATACATATAATCTTTCATAACAAGCTTGCTGAAAAGTTTAAAAAAGCGATAGGTTCTGCATAAGTCACAAAACGTGTTAAACAATCCCAAAAGTGGGAGTAGATGAAATATCTAATCCTCACCTAGAGGGGTTTAGGTTAAACAGTCTCTGAGAGCGTGAGACTGAGAACTGTGTGCTGGTCTGCACCACCTCGGTGATCTTCACATCAAAGTAGCTGAAGACTGCCGACGTGTCTAAATCACAGCGGCATGGATGGCTGAAAACCTATAAAAAGGTGAGTGATAAATTAGTTGCTTATGTAGGCTGACGGGTGTGGACAAAACTACTTAAGACTACACTAGACCGCTAAGGTAAATGTGAGGTTTAACAAAAAGTAGATACACATGCCTGGAATATCTAAAAATTGAAGAATTCCACTGGGTAGAGCTGGTTTCGGTATCGGATTGAAATAGTAAAAAAAAAATCCTGTAGCCACGTATGTCCAGGTATGAAGCAGGGTCATGCTAAAAGGAAACGGAGACCGGATTAACCTCCGTTATAATATCAGTGTGCTGCGTGGAAGCGCAGCATGGTGTCAAAACAAGCGACACAAAGTACTACATAGTGTAAAAAGGAGTGGTGTGCTGTACTCACCCTGCGTAGTTGTTAAGATGGATTTCTGAACTCTGTCCTGGAGGGGCAGAGGTTCAGAAGGCCAGCCTAGTTTCTTGGAACAGGGTAACCTATGGACAAGCCAGACCAATCAAGGTAGCGAGTGCGGCGGTCAAGACTAGGTCTCAAGAAGGGTGAGGGTGACTGAAAGCCCGCAATGAGTACACAAAGCAAGGACGCTTACAAATGACTCCAAGCAGGTGTTATATTAAAAATATAGACACATTTATTACAAGGCCTTTGTAACATTGACCGTAGCGAGAAATCACAATAAAACTCAAGTAAACCAACACATCACAATCAAATACAATATATATACAATTACCAACGAGTCTAACGAGTTAAACGCACAAAATGTGCAGACCACCTAGATGGGGGGGAAAACAGGCAGTGCGAATAATAGTTAGACCCAGTCCGCCTTCAGAGGCACCTAACTAGAAGGAAGTCCGAGCCCTACGAAGAGTGGAGCCTTGTGCTCAAAAGTACCTGCACACGCGGGTTCCAACGGGCAAAGGGGAGTCTCCTCGAGGGAATCAGGCAGTTCAGTTCGGTGAACAAATGAAGATGAACAGAGCTCCGCGACTCAAGCACAGCCTCCACTGTGGGCAGAAACAGAGCGCGAGTACGGAAAGGCGTGCTGTTTGACACAGCGGGGAAAAGCTATGGGCTACTGCAGGAGGGCGACCAGTTCCTAGCGATGCTACTCACCGTCGTGTAGATTCCGCAGAAGTTAGAGTTGAGGATGTCCCAAACGCAGTCAACCCGCACAGATTGTCACCTCAGCAGGGCGACGGAGCGGCCGTGTGTATTTCAGCCCAATGTACACTTCTCACTTCAGACCTGGGAATGCCAAGTGTACGAATCGTGTGAGAGTGGCAAGGGCTCGTAATACAACACAACCTGATGGCGGTTACAGAGCAAGACTCCTGGGTTGGCTGGTCAGTCCGCTGGATGGCCCAGAGACACTTCCGAAGGCTTACGTGCAGGAGATGGTGAAGATGCCGAGAATAGTTGTTCCCACTATTCCAAAGGGTCGAAGTATCAGTACAGGCCTTCTCGTTCGATCAGAGGTAGAAAGGGTTTCACCAAGCGACAGCAGTGCAGAGGAGCAGTCCTTCAGCGGGTCACCAGCGATTCCTCGGTTTCAGCCTCGTAGTTGCAGGATACTTGGCTCCTGTATCTCTTTGTTTGTGAGAACTCAGGAGATCGACCTGGTAGTGGTGTTTCCAGCCTCCTCTTATCCACGGTTCCCTTCGCGCCAAAACGGAGGGGACCCAATGGGAGATCTGCTCACAAAACACTCACACCATACGTGGACCTATCACGGACCACAGTGGTCCCAGGCATTCACGACACACTAGACTCTCTGGCACCCAGGATGTGTATTGGGACCAGACATCCCAGCCCACATCCTGGAGGCACACACAAGGCCTGTAGAAGCCCGTGAAAGCATCTGTGTTTCGCGGGAAAGTACATGCCCAAATAAGGAAGGCCCCGGGTCGGCTCGACCTGGGGAAGGTGAAGGGGGCAAGACGGTCAGTGGGCAGGACAAAGAGCCTCGTGGTCTGGCCATTTTGGAAGCCAGGCCACCATTTTGGGCTAAGCGCGAGAAACGCGCTTAAACGCCAAAGGAGCTCAAAAACACAAAGAAACGATCACTGCCACCAGTCCCGTCCGTGATTCACTTGCACCGTTCGTTAACAATCCAAAGAGAGTGTCTAGGGCCTGTAGAAGACTAGAGACCCAAGAGAGCAGTAACTTAGCTTACAGTGCCCTCTTGTGCCATGTTGCGCGAAAGCTGCAACATGATAAAAGAACTACGGAAAACAACGTTTCCCGGTACTGACTGTCTTAAGGGCATGTCAGTTTCCCCGTAAGAATGGAGCGAAAGCCCAGAGCAGTGCGGCAGAAGGCTGCACCTCTCTGGCAAAGTCTAGATCCTGGTGAAAACAACAGCAAAAAGTTTAGGGGTTGCCACATGGAAGGAAAATTACCCACAATTAAGAAATCTTTCCTAACACTAGTTGCTGTAGAGGGTTTGTAACACTGGCGGCTGCACACACAGAACACTGAGTCATCTGCTCTCATGCGCGAGAAACTCACCTTTGTTAGAGGCTCGGCTCGTTAGGGCCGGTTGCTAAGGGACAAGTAAACTAAAGGCGTCTAGTGCCACGTGACCCGGAAGTGTCGGGTTTCTACGACATAGAAATTAACTGCCAATCCACTGCAGGATTGCACAAACTGCCATATGAACTACCAATCGCTGGCAGGGATAAAAAATGAAGAATGGAGAAATGAAAAATGAAAAGGTGGGTGGTGTCCCACAGGCTGAAGCTGGTTGGTTAGACAGACGGGGGTGTGTGCTAACCTCTCGCCTGGTAAGAGAAGGAAGAGGGGGAAAAAACGGAAAAACACTGCAGTTCTAAAGCCGTGGCTGACTGCTTTTTTAACATCAAGAAATACAGACAAAGTTGTATTCTGCCAGTGTTCGTGTTGTACCCAAGTAAAATGACGTGGGGAAGTGCTCAGGACACAGAGTCCCGGACCACTACGTGGGTGTAGATTTTGAACATAGCTACTGATGATTACGGGTACTTGAACCTAATGCGTGCATGCGCATTGGTCTAGTGTCTGGATACCGCCCGCATGCTAGAGAGAACAGGTTTAATGATTACAAGGCCAGAAAAGAGGGTGACAGTTGCTTATGTGTGCGTCCACATAAGGATGCGCCATATAAATAAATGGATCTAATGGTGAACTAAAAAAGTAGCACCCAACTCAGGTACATCAACATATAATGAATGGTTCATGAGTCATGCAGGTAGTGGTATGGATATGGTATCTAAGGTGGTGCAAATTGTTAATTTAAACCATTCTCCCAACTGTCTAGCCTATGTATCCATCGACTTTCCAAGTTCAAAAGACGTTGTTGTGTTCCAGAGCCAGTAGGCAATTTCTCGAGAACCCACCATAGTAGGTCGTCTGGTTTGTGTTTCTTGTTGAGGTAATGCTGGACCAAAGGTGAAGTTTCTTTTCTGCATCGTATTCTGGATCTATGCTCCGAAAACCCGAGTATTGATACTGCGCATGGTCTGTCCAACATATCGTAGACCACAGAGACACTCAATGCAGTATACTACTTGCGTAGATTTACAATTGCTACAAAGTGTCGAAATGTCCAAGTTTTGTTCCCAAAAGTTAAGTTTAGCATCTTCTTAGTGTATTTACAGGCTACACATGAGCCGCATGGATGATGCCCTATTATGGGTCTCAAATTCCTAAGGGGCAAGGCAATCAGGACAACGAGGACCTGCCCCGCTCTATTAGTGCTTTTCATGACCGGGTACTGGACATGATGTGCTTCTTGAATGTTCCGGTGCCTGAGGCACCCGCTCCGCAGCAGGGCGTGCTTTCTGGGGTGTTCACCCTGTCTCCTTTGGAGCGTACTGGCCTGTTCTTGCAGAAGGACGTTCTGGCCGAGGTCCGCAGGGTCTGGGAAAAGCCACACTCTGGACTTTTCGTCAATAAGAAAATTGACGCGCGATACAGGCTGCATTCTTTGGAATAGGTGGCCCTGTCGTCTTGCCCGCCCCCCCTCCTCCACAGTGGTGGCTGCGGCCCCTTTGCAGTCCAGGCCTGCAGCATCCTCTTCCACAACGGCTACTCAGGTTTTGGGAAAGGAGGATAAGCTACTTGACTCCCTTGGGAGAAAGATTTTCGCCAACTCGGCCTTGCAGCTCAGGCAGGCCAATGCCGAACTGGTGTTAGCGGGGGCTAATATGCGGATGTGGAAAGGTCTGTCGGAGTTTGAGGAGTTCATCCCGGTCGAGAAGCTGGAAGACTTTAAAGCGGGATTATCCGATGCCAGGGTCTTGGCCCAGGATCTCCTGGAGGCTGTGGCTCATCACGTAGACACCTCGGCTCGGGGCCTTATGCTGGGTGTTGTACCTCATGACAGGCGTGGCTGCATGGCACCAAATTGTCAAAAGAAGTGCAGGACAAGGTGTTGGACCTTCCGTTTGATGTGAAGGAGCTCTTTCATTCTACAACAGATGTAGAGCTGACCAAGACGAAGGATAGTACTCAGACAGCAAAGTCCTTGTCGGTCCTTGTTAAGACCCCTTTCAAAACCCAGAGACCGTTGTCGCAAAGTCGACCCTCCTCTGGCTTTAGGGACTTCCTAGACCAGAGATCTCGCAGAGTGGATACCCCTTTGGGGAACAACCGTCAGAGGCAACAACAGACTCAGTTTTTCTCCCGCTCCTCAGCCTCCTCCTCAGGTTCAGGTGGCAACATCACCGATAAACCTACAAAATGAGGGTTCTCTGCGCTCGCACGAGACCCCGGTGGGAGGACGCATTGCGTCTCATTAGGAGGCGTGGCAGACCATCACCGAAGACAGATGGGTCTTGCCAGTCGCTCACTCGGGCGGGCTTCTGCTTACCCATACCCCTTACCCCACCCTTCAACCCTCCTTTTCAGCTGTCGGGCTCGCCCTCCCTCAAAGCCGAGGTTCAGAAACTTCTGGACCTCAGAGCTGTAGAACCCGTTCCCCTTGGGGAGCGAGGGGAGGGCTTCTACTCCCGGCTGTTTACGGTGCCCAAACCCAACCAGGCTGGCCTGCGCACCATCCTAGACCTTTCCCAGTTCAATCTTTTCCTACCCCAAGAGAAATTCAAGATGATCACGCCCAACCAGATACGGTCTTCCTTGCAGATGGGCAATTGGCTCAGCGTGGTGGATCTACAGGATGCGTACATGCATATTCTGATTTGGAATCCACACAGGAGATATCTCTGTTTCTCTTTGGGAGAGGAGCACTTCCAGTTTCGTGTGCTTCCTTTCGGACTCAGCTCTGCGCCGCGTGTCTTCACGAAGATGATGTCAGTGATTGCGGCCTATCTTCGTCTGCAGGGTATCCATGTGTATCCGTATTTAGACGACTGGCTCTTACGCAGTCCTTGCCCGTTGAAAGCAGCTGGCAATCTTCAGTCTCTCCTTCAGCTCCTGTTCCGTCTTGGGCTGTCGATGAACTGGCAGAAATCTTCCATGATGGTCTCGCAGGACTTGATTTTTCTGGGTTTTCGCTGGAACACGATCGACTGCAGAGTGTACCTGACAGGAGACAGAATGGCGGATCTGTTAGCCACGTGTCAGATGTTTGCGCAGTCGGAGAGCATGTCGGCCTGGTGGTTCCAGTGGCTTCTGGCCTCATGGCCTTGTGCGTGTTGGCTTTACCTCTTGCTCATCTCAAGATGAGGCGGACTCAGGTGGCTCTTCGGAGTTCTTGGCATCAGGCTGTGGCCCTGGACTCCAAGCTGATAATGATTCCGGCTTCCATGAGAGTGGACCTGGAATGGTGGTCATCTCTCAGCAACCTGTTGGTGGGAGTGGGGTTCCAGGTCCCAAGGTCCCAGCCCCTACGGTGACGATCATGACGGACTCCTCTCTCCTGGGGTGGGGTGCGACGTTAGATCCTCTTCAGGTCTCGGATCTCTGGTCGTCTCAGAACAAGCTCCTCCACATAAATGATTTAGAGCTTCTGGCGATCTTCCTGGCACTCAGAGCGTTCAGACCGATCATAGCCAACAAGGTGGTCCGCATACGCACGGACAATGTGGTGTCGAAGTATTACATCAACAAGCAAGGGGGAACCAAGTCTCCCCCTCTCGTGGATCTGTCCATCCAGATTTGGGAGTGGGCTGTGCTCCATGGTGTTTGGCTGCTTGCAGTGCACATCCCGGGCCAGCTGAATGTCACAGTGGATGCCCTCAGCCGGCGGACAGTGGTCAGATACGAGTGAAAGTTGAAGGCGGAAGTCCTCTCATGGATTTTCTTGCGTTGGGGCACACCGGAGGTGGACCTCTTCACTACGGCGGTAAACAAGAAGCTTCCTCAGTATGCCTCCAGAGGGGGCCTGGGAGCCTCCTCTCTCGGGGATGCCCTCGAGATCTCATGGCACAACATGAAAGCTTACGCCTTCCCGCCTCTGCCTCTATTTCACCGAGCAATTTGCAAGCTGAAGAACTCAGTGAACTGTTCCCTTCTACTCATAGCCCCGTGGTGGCCAGCCAGGTTTTGGTTCTCAGGACTTCAACACCTGTTGGTGTTTCTGCCGATCAGGTTGCCAGTGACTCCTGATCTTCTTCACCAGGGGGAACAGCAGCTGTGGCACCCCTCCACACAATCGCTCAGCTTGGTGGCAGGGTGCCTGAGTTCAAGTCTTTAGAACATCTTAACTTGTCTGCGGATAACATGCGTATTATCCAGGCAGCCAGGAAACCCTTGACTAGGTCCCAATACAGAAGCAAATGGCTTAGGTTCTGTCCTTGGTGTTTGGAAAAACAGTTGGACCCAAGAGGGGCTACGATTGACACGGTGCTGTCCTTCGTATCCTTCTTAGCAGAGTTGGGTGTTCATGTTCTGTCATGCAGAACTTACCTTTCAGCGGTCTCCGCTTACCTTTCTACGGACCAATGCTCTTACTCTCTGTGAAACCCAGTGGTTAAGCGGCATTTTGCAGGTTTGACACGCCTCCATCCTCCGATTCGTAGTCCGCACCGGTCGTGGGATCTAAATTTAGTCCTGGCGGAGTTGTGCCATAAGCCTTTTGAACCAATGGCTACGGTGGACCTCAAGTACCTACCTGGAAAGTGTCCTTTTTGGTCGCTGTTACATCAGCGAGGCGGGTGAGTGAGCCCCAGGCCTTGTCGTGGAGCACCCCTTTTTGGTCTTTCACAAGGATAAAGTAGTCCTACGGACAAATCCTGCTTTCCTGGCGAAGGTGGTATCTGAGTTCCATCTGAATCAGTTGATCTCCCTGACGGTCTTTTTTCCGAACCCTACCTCAGAGGCAGAAAGGGTTCTGCATTGTCTCGATGTCAGAAGGGCTCTTAAGTTCTATCTGGACAGAACATCTGAGTTTAGGAGTTCTTCTGAACTATTTGTGACTTTTGGTAACCCTCAGGGTAAGCAGGCATCTAAGGCGACTATTTCACGGTAGATCGCCGCCTGCATTACGGGGTCTTTCATCATCCAAGGGCTGAAGCCTCCTAAGGGTATTCATGCACACCTGGTGCGGGGCAAGGCAGCTGCGGTTGCTTTTCAGAAATATGTCCCCTGGGAGTCCATCGCTAGGGCAGCTACTTGGGCCTCCCTGTCTGCTTTTTGTAAGCATTATTGTCTTGATATGAGCTCAAGAGCTGATGCTCAGTTTGATCAGGCTGTGCTGAAGAACCTTTTTCAGTATGGGGTATTTCCATCCACCCGTAGTTCCTGTTAGGAGTGCTTGGGAATCTCCCATAAGTATGGAGGAAAGGGGACGGGACGTAGGAGTATAACCAGGTTACTCACCGTAGTGACCACCTTACTCATAGTCCATAGTCCCCTTTCCTCCATACACCCGCCCGCCGTCTCCTCTAATAAGGTTCCTCTGTTATTGCTAATAGGTCTCTGATTTGGCGATCGAAAAGGACTGATGGGCGCGGGGCGGAGCCAAGGTGGGCAGGATTACGGCCGCGTGCCGGGCCCCGCGCAAGAAAGAGCAGAAGGACACATTTTTGAAAACATTTTTGGATGCTTTTTGCAAAGTGCTCCGGTCCAGGACGGAGAGATGTCGCATAAGTATGGAGGAAAGGGGACTACGGACTTGGAGTAAGGTGGTCACTACGGTGAGTAACCTGGTTAATATTTAACACCAGCAATGTATCACTAAATACAACAATGAACTATGGCCACAAAAAGATTCCCAAATTAAAAACATAGGCCACCTATTAAAATTCAGAAGATGATTACAAAAATATTGAAACAAAAAGAAGAAGATATCCAAAGAAGAACAGAGCCAGAAATATCAAGAGAAGAAAGAGTGTGAAGATGATTAAGATGATCAATGTTACCAAAAGCTCATACTACCAGTATGGAAGCCAGTTTAAGCTGTCAAGGGTGCAGGGTGGAGTTAGAGACAGCCAGAAGAGCAGGCCCAGTGGAATGACCCGGGTAAAAAACAGATTAAAGTAGAGAAATAAATTCCACCAATTAAGAAAAAAAAACTTGCTTATGAGCAACTGTCTCTCGAAGAAGAATTTGGAAAGGTGCGGTAGAAGAGAAATAGGCTGATGGAAGGATCAAAAACATCGAAATTAGATTTCTTAAATAAATAAATAATTGTTGCCTCTTATCAATACATCAGGGAACATAGCAGATTGAAGAAAAGCATTAAAACAGACAACAAAATAGGAAAGTATCAAAGGGAAAATGTGTTTAATCAAGGACGCAGGCAGCAGTGTCAGTATTCTGGAGAAAAGGAGAACAATCGGGATGAGGAAAGGAAAGGCATGGGAAGTCTGACATAAATGGAAAATGAGTGGAACAATTGCAAGGAGACCCGAGAGTAATGCACCCTTGTAGGCCCCAGTATTAAGAGAATAACATAAACACAATTCCAAGATTGCCCCCAGTTAATACCTTGAACACTGATACAAACAAAAGACTCAAGAATTATGGATAGAATTATAAAAACCTGTAGTGAACTTGAAGAACTTGCTTGGCAACGTTCTTCTGTGAATTTTCATGGTTCTTTTCCAGCCCTTTGCCTGCTTTTTGATTGTGGCCTTGCTGTTCCTGTTTCTCATTCCGACCCGTTCTCTGAATAGGCCTCAAGCTCTCTCCTTCCATTGCTTATGTCCGTATTGCTGCACCTTATCTCAGTTACTCTTTCATACAGGCCTCCATCTACCACATCGCTTTGACCCCTCCCCCTCCCCAGGCCTTACAACTTTCCTGCTCTCACTCCCTTTATGTTCATCCCTCAGCTCCCATGGTCTCCCCTTTGCCAGCAGACTATGCCTTCTCCCTGCAGAACCGGTTCCTGTGCTATGTCTCTCTCTCTTCCTACGTTAGGCTTGCTCCTCTGAAAATTGTGCCAGCAGCATACTGGCTACATTAGGACTGTCTGACAGTTCTTTGAATATTGTCCTAAGGCAGTCTTTCCCTGAGGCGTCAGGGTTTCTTCTGCCTTGACTATATGGGATAGGGAAGGGACAGGTAGTTTTTGTTGGGGCAAAGCTTTCGAACTCCCTCTCCGGGGTTAGTGTGGAAAAAATAGCTTCTACATTCGATTTTGTCCTTTGTATCTACAAGAGATCCTGTGAAGAACGTGACACAGACCCTCCCTTGTTTTGTGTTACCCTCTTCCTTTGGATATTAGGGCCCCTGAGTGTAGCATTCCCTCAGGTGCTCTGATGTTCAGTAGGTAGAGAGGAGCTGGCACCCGGGTTCCAAGATACTCCTTCCACATTGTGACAAGAGGGTCAGAATGAGCAGCTGAAGGATTAGAGAGAGCAATGAGCGGAGATGGAGAGATTCAGTCTCCTGAATACATGAAGATATAATATCACTAACTTTAGAATTAAAAGATGAAGCGAAATCCTCAGAGGTAATAGAGCAATTGCGGAAAAAAAAACTGTTGAGGAGAAGACGATTTAGAGGTAATAAGGGATTGTAAATAGTGAGGTTTAGCATCACAAAGTGCAGATGCTGGGCTGGTGTATGCTTCTGGGGAGCACCAGTGAGAGGATCGCTGCAATAAACACATTAGCCTGCTGAGCTATTTTTGTGGCATTCAAACCTGTAACCAGCAGGCTACACACAGATCTCGACCGCCTGCACATCAACATGTAGAGCTATCTTATTGAGTTTGAAATCACAAGTGTTGAGTTTTCTTATTGGTTTATCCTAGGTGAGTTTGATAAAGCGCACAGTCCTACATGTTTTACTAGAGCTTGAGTTGTCAGATAAGATAGATATTGTGAAGAACATTTGAACCAAACTTCCTTGAGGTCATCCCTAACAGGTGCTGTTATGCTCTATAGTGACACTCATTTTACCACCCTGTAAAGGACGAAAGGCTAACATGTGAACCTTAGGGATTGGGATTTCTGAGAAGTTTGCAGACTTCATACATATTGCAATAATTAAGTCAAACAAAATAACAGACCTGGACACTAGTAGAGCATATGGTGGTACAGCTAATAGGTTAAAGTCGCAGCTGATTATCCATACCGCCTCTGTAGAACGCTTGTGTTTGTACTGAACGTGTTCCCTCCACACCATCTCTATAAATCACTCCTACTCACTGGCCCATGATCCATGAGACACACGCCTCATAGCATAAGTGCCTATGGCAAGGAATGGCTGCATGATCAGCCATGGTGCGCTGCGGATTTAAGGAAGTCCTGCAAGCAACCCAGAAATCAATCTCACAGTAGAATAAACTCATAAGAATGCATTGTTAGCGGTATCTAACAGTCAGCCTCATCACGAGTTGGGCGGTATCCCAATTGGGATACCGCCCAACTGTATTTGCGTTACCGCCCACCCGTCCGGTGGTACTACAGCCGGATCACGGGTTGGGCGGGAAACGTAATTCCCCATTCCCCACTGGGTCCATTGGACCCAATGGGGAATTTTTGTCGCAATTTTGCCCAAAAATTGGCATTTTTCCAGCGCGTTTACCCACAGCTCTTAGCTAGGGGTAAACACGCCAGACTCATGTTTGGGCGGACTCTTAAATGTGGCGGTAATAGCGTTACCACCGCGTTAAGGGCTACTTCCCAACTCGTGATGAGGCCCGTAACTAGTGACTCTAAACCAAAGTCCAGCATGAACAAAAGTGTCTCTGCAGTTGCCGTTTTCTGCCTCTATATATGGTTGTCACCAAATGGACATTAAGAACTGTTACTTGTGGTGGGCCAATTGGGCAGCTGCCAGGGATGCAGGTTCTTTGAGGGTGCAGCATCAGCTGTTCCAAGCCATAATTTGGAGACTAATTTAAAAACTCTGATCCTGTTTGTTTTTTGTTTTTTTGCTTTACATTTCAGGTACAAAGTAAGAAACCGTATTGCAGAGTTTGTCAAATATTTTTTAAGATATATTGGTTGCCTTTGAGCATTTTAAATGGGGCGTGATGAGTAGTAGATTACTGTAGACACAACAGTGCGTAATTGGCAGTTCTTGTTAGTTGGATGTCCCCCAAGGGATAAAAATATTGCGTGATTAAAAACAGAACGGGTGCATGAACACCGCCTTTCTGTGTAAAACACTGACTGCAAGCAGGTGACATTATGCATTGTCTTTCACAGTGTGACATGCATTTCCTTTCACTGCGTGACTTTATGTCTCCTTGGTGCAGCTTTAATACCCATAAAGTATTTGTTTAGGCTGCCATTAACACATGTTTGTACACAGTAGAGCTGTGAATATATCGTGGACAAGTGCATAAATTGCAGGGGGCTCAAATCTCAGCTTCACTAAAGTGTGTGATCCTGGGCTGCCAAAATTACTTAGTAGTAATTCAATTTACATTGTACTCTGTTCAAAAAAGCCTCACTCCTAGTTCATTTGACTATTCCTATTGACAAAGCCAACAATGAGATGTGGCTAGTGGAATTGTTTCTTTTTTGTAACATATTTACCAAACAACGAAATATGTGTAGTTTCCAAATGTGTGAGTCTCCCTGAAAATCTTGTTAACAGGTGCTGTTGCTGATTGTTGGGAGGAGTTTGCGTAAATTGAATCCTTAAGTGCTAAGGGCGTCTATGTTCGTCCTGAATTCCCATAAGAAATCATTGTGGGCTCTGCCCACTCCCGCAGTTAAGATAATGGCTGGAGCGAAGCTACTGCCTCTAGTTAAACATTCAATTGAGAACAAAGTGATTGAAAAAATAGATTACACAGCAGCAAAGACCACTTTTTCAGCAGCGGATATAAGCGATTGTGCTTATACATGAGTTAATGAAAGTGAATTCTTTTCACAATATTCTGTAATTACCATTTAATAATAATATTGATCTTTTATAGGGTGCCGTAAAATGGAGGTTCCAGTTTTTTATATGCGCACACTAGGTGTATTGCTATTCGCTCATCCTTTAATGAAACAAGCTTTTGTTTATATCACAATGCTGGGGAGGGGTTGCATTGAGGGTTCTGTAGTATAAGAGTGATTTGTAGTGTTTTGCCCTGATCGTTGTGTTATCGAGAAACTGCCCAGCAGCACTCCCCACAAAAGCCAGCCCTTCTTTTACCATGTGTTGTTACTATTTCGATCCACGTGTAGCCTGTGGGCCCACGGTGCACGGCTAGTGGGGCTACATACTGGTCCTCTGAGGTAACACCCAGAAAGAAGGAAGCAGACACCAGTGTAATAAAAAGGTTTTATTAAAGTGTAGTGTGGGTTTATTTATGTGTATATTTTAATGTGGACTAAACCATCCAACCCACCCAGGGGCTGGATGGAATGTTAAAAAAAGAGAGAAAAAGAGAAGAACGATAGAAAAGAACTCCCCTACCCAAGAATGGGCTGGGAGTGGGGAGAGAAAGAATCCTGGAGGTTTTGAAAAGAGACAATTGAAGAGGACAGTTAGAAAATGAAAGGAGGAGAGAGTTCCATACCTGAGGGGTCGCTGCCTGAATCCATCAAGTGGAGCCGGGCGATGCCGGGAGGCGCATGGGGAGCCCCTCCAGAGACCGTTTGCGAGGACTGAGGTGCTATGTCAGGGGCAGATCGGCCGCCCCAGGGCCGTGGCAGACCGGACGGGCACAGAGACATTCATGGCCCGGGCAGTGTGGTGGTGGCTGCCCAGGCCTATTAAGAACAGCCCGGTCCGGACCTCGTGTGGAGGGCAAAGAAATCCTCCTGGGCTGTGCATGCCAGGAGCAGCCCGGGAGAGAATGCAGAGTTGCGCAGCGGAAGCCCGCTGCTCACAGAGAATGGAGCGGTGAAGATAGAAGCCACGGGTGAAGAGGACTTAGTGAAGTCCTGGTTCGCTCTGTTGAGCGACCTGGGTGGAGAAAGCTCTGGGCTGCCCAGCAGAGCAGCCCAGGTGAAGAAGTGGGCCGCCCCCTGCGTTTCTACATTGCATTGCTGACAGAGCGGGCTAGGAGGAGGCAGCCGAGCTTGGTTGTGATGGGTTGTGATCCAACTGAGACGTTGCATGATCTGAAAAAGGCGTCCGGCCGTGCAGTGAAGTCAGGTGGACCCCCGGCCAACCGGGTCCAGTGGTGACATTGGGAGGGCCCTCCTGCCAATGGGGTCCACCCTGTATAAATACAATGCACCACGGGTCACAGTGGTGATTTCAGGTGGACTCTAGCCAACGGGGCCCATTCTGAACACAATTAATACAGCAGGAGCGCAGCAGTGATGTCTGGCAGTCCTCCATGCATGCAGGGGGCCGCCCAGAACAAGTTGAGGCGTGGGCTGTGTGGGGGCACCGCCTGGAGGACAGGGCCACCTTTGAAGAAGAGGGTGCCAGGCCCCATGCGTCACCTGTGGGGGAAGGCCCCAGTCAGCACACCAGCAACATGACCTTCAGGAGCAGCCCTGCACCCATCGCTCCGGAGGCAGTGCCCCAGGACAGACATACAGGTACTGTGAAGTGGTGGCTGTCTGCAGCAGTCACCCCATTGTGATATAGGCCCTCATTACAAGTCAGGCGGTGGACCATGGTGCTATTAGCACCATGGTCCATGCCGGATTCCGCCATGGTGGATGGCGGAATTACCGCCCCATTCCAAGGTGAGTGGGGCGGTAACTCCCCATTCACCATTTGCCCTTCCCCATTCCCATTTCTGCCCCATAGGGCATAATGGGGATGGGGAAGGCGCTAATTACGGCACCGTAAATTACGGTGCCGTAATTAGCACCAAGGTCACTTAGCGCCTTGGACTTTAACGCCTGCAAAAAGCAGGCGTTAAAGTATGAATCAGGCGTTAAGGGTTAACGGCGCCGACGGCGCCGTTAAACCCTTAACGCCTGACTTGTAATGAGGGCCATAGTGTTTTTGGTGTTTTTGTGGTATATATATATGTATATGTATGTTATGTGCATAGTTATTTCATGCTAAGTAAGTTAAATGTTAAGTAGGGGAAGTTAGGGAGTTGGAGTAATAATTAGGGGGAATGTTAAGTAGGGTAACTGTTAAGTAGGAATAGGATGTTCTATAGATAGTGTGAGACAGAAAGGGTATCAAGTGAGACACAGACTCAAAGATGGGCTTTTCAAAAACCTTTAGTTACACCTGGTTGGTGTAATGCCTCACTGACCCTAACACTAAAGGGATGGTTCCCTTAGCTGATGCTTCTAAGGGCCGTCGAAGTGTGGACGTCCAAAATAAATATATGTCTGTGTCTAAACCTATGCTTGCCCCTCACTCTTTAACAAAAATGTTTAGGAAGTCTTTCAAACGATAAAAAGTGGTGGTTCAACCAAAATAGTAAAGCAGGATTGGTTTCAGGTGGTCTTCTCACCAGGTCTAGGTAGGACAGCTTCAAATGAATTAGTTCAATCAAAATGGACTGTTCATAGGACTTTCTCCATAGTTCAAACAATGACAATGGGCCTCATTACGAGGCTGGCGGTTGCCGTGCCTGTAGTACAGGCACGGCTGCCGCCGGTATCCATTTTTTTCCGGCACCCGCGAATGGGCAATTACTGGGTCATGCCGAGTTTGGCGGACCCAGTAATTGCCCATTCGTGGGTGCTGGTTATAAGGGACTCCCCATCCCCATTCGGCCCCATAGGGCTCAATGGGAATGGGGAGGGTGGTGGCACTGGTACCGTTAATAACGGTACCGGTGCTACAATCATGTTCTGCTCGCAGGTGCTGGTACGGCCACCAGGTCAGACCTGGTGGCTGCAAGGGAACCCGCGAGCAGAACTCCTAGTATGGGGGTGCGGTAGCAACGGTGCCGGTAGCGATACCGGCGCCGTTGTTGCCTTACCGCCATGCTTGTAATGAGGCCCAATGTCTTTAATGCCTTCCAAGTTCAAAACATAACCAAAAAACACAGTTCTTTTTTTATGCGTCTCGGGGTTACCTTCCCCAAGCTTAGGTCTTTCTTTAAGTCAGACACAAATCCAATTCCTGGGACTCTCAGGATACCCTTCCCCAAGCATAGGCCTCTTTCAAGTTCAAACAAAAGTTCAGCTCTTAGGCCTCTGAGGATTCCCTAACCCAAGCTCAGGCCCCTCTTGAGTTTCAAAACACGAGTTCAGTTTGTCAGGATGTACCTTTCTTTCATATACAGTTCTTTTCAAGGGGTAGCATCAGAGACATTGGAAAACGCGAAGTTCTTTGCTCCTCCTAAGCGCGACCACTACGAGCGTTAACCCCTCTCTTTTATTTTCTGCTCTTCCTTTTGCCTTCAGGGGCTTTCTGCACCTCTTCTTGTTTGCTTCTCTTTTCTTGACTTCTTTCTCATGCCCACTGGCACCTTTCTTTCCTTCTCCTGCACACTTGCACCTTCCTCTTCTTCTTGTGCCCACTGGCACCTTCTTTAGCTTTCCAGTGCACACTTGCACTCTCTTTACCTTTCCATGACCATTGGCACCTGTGCCAGCTTTCCCGTTTACCCTTGCACACTTTCCACCCTGCTGAGTCGCTTGCACCCTTCTCTCTCGTTTCCGGTCGCTCACCCCATATTTAATACAATTCTTTCACTTCACGCCCCTTGCAAGCTCTGCTGTTCTTGCTTTCTCTTACTTTCTATTGATTTTGTCACTCTTCTTTCAATCTGGTTTTTTTGTCAAATTATTTTTATTGGTTTTAACACATAACAAACAACAACATATCACAGAACCAAATCAAAATCTGTCTCATCAACTGTTCTTAAACGTTAATCCCGGTCCCCTCCCTCCCTGCCCATCCACCCCTCCCAATACCCACTCTCCTTTTCCTAAACACCCATATGGTTTATCTACCAAAAAAGGAGAAAAAAATAACTTGCAATATATGGAAGTCCTCCTTTAGCAATCAGTCTTAAACTTCCTTCCCATCTGCTATGTCTTCCGCCACAAACAAGGAATGTAACAAGGCCTCCCATGCCGCAATGCCTGCCTGTGGCCTCACCTTGACTGCCCCATGCCTCCCTCTTCCATGCCACTGTTTGTTCCCTCGCCCACTGCTTCAGGTCCCGCCACTAATCCTCCAACGCTGGACCCCGAGGAGATTTCCACGCCATGGCTATTCTCCGTTTGGCTAGGATACACGCCAAATCCTTCAACTTATGAGCATGTTTTTAGCCCTTGGGGCGTGGAAAGTGGCCCAGCAAACATTTCCCTGGTGAGAGTACGTCCAGGTTCAAATGCCCTCTATGCAATCTGTGCGCCACACTCTGCCAGTATATCCCCTCTACCGGGCATACCCAGAACGTATGCAGCAACCCAGCATCCCCTGCGTTGCACCTGGGACACACTTGTGCCACAGCACCTGGGATCCGCAAGATCCTCTGAGGGGTCATGTTATCATTAATTTACCTTTGCAGGTAAACAACCGGAAATAAGAGGCTGGCACTAACCTGAACCAGAGACAGCAGCTGGCGTTTGTGAGAAATCCCCCCTGACCACAATGATCCACCGGTCCTACAAGGCAGTAACCGAAAGAACAGGATGCCCAGGGAAACTCTCTGGGGAAGAAAACTCTGATGGCTGGAGGCTTCGGTCTGATTTGTGGCTCTTCCTTTCTAGACGATGCTGGCAGGTGCGAAGTTGCACATGGTTTAGCAGAGAAGGACGTCCCTGCAAGGAAGACAGACAGAAGGTAAGCAGTGTGATGAATTGAGTGCTAACGGGGTGTAAAGAGTTCTAACTATACCCTTTGTAAAACTTTTATTTTTGGCGGCAAAGGTTACATGGTACATACATCAAGGCAACAAGCAGAAGTAAGAAACATTAGGTGGAGCAGTGCATAAGCTGTTGTACATAATCACAGTAATGTCAGACAATGATCATACAAGATACATATGAATACGAGTTTATGTTGTAGTACTGGACACTGAAGGGGTGGGAGACAAGCCAGAGCCGGGTGTGTCTTCACTATGACTGTTGAGGTACGAATTGAATTCCAGCCAGATGTTCTTGGGTCGAGAAGTGACGGGGAGCATGGATATAAATTCCTCCTCACAGTTCCGTGACCAAGTAAGCATGTGGAGCCATTTCTGGTGGGCCGGGGGGAGGGGACTTTTCCAGTTCTGAAGTATGCATTTTTTGGCTATCATGCACCCAATATTAAGAAACTTAGCCAAACGCCTGGTGTCATCCGTTTCCAGGCTCCAAAGAGGACAGCTAAAGGATCAGGGTCAATCACTGTGTCAGTGATAGCCGTGAGCGTTTCGAGGATGCTTTCCCAGAACCCCAGCAATTTGTCACAAGACCAGAACATGTGTAAATGGTCAGCTGCCGTCGCCCGCAACGGGGGCAGGGATGCTCCGTAGCAAGGGTAAACCTCGAAGTCCTGTGTGGAGTGTAGTAAAGTCTATTTAGACTATTTAGAAGTTTGTACTGCATGGCACGAAGACGGAAATTGAGGGAGACTTTCTGAGTGTGTAGGCACATATCCCCCCAAACCTTATCTGATATTTCTAGATCTAGTTCGCCAGCCCATTCATCACGTGCCTTGAGAGTGGGAGTAGGGGTAGCCTCCTGTAGGATCTTGTAAAGTGATGAGACTACTCCATGGGCACCTCCAGGATTGGCAATATATGCAATGGCTGAGTTGTCTGGGGGCTCATCGGGGAATGTGGGCCATTTGGTGCGAAACGCAGCTCGCAATCTGTAGTATTGGAGGGTCTCCAAGGCGGACCCGGTGTGCCCCGATTTCCAAGTTTGGGGGTCGATGAACCTGCCCTCGGGGTAGAAGTCCGTCAGTGCTTGGTATCCCAGCATCCCCCAGTGTCAGGCCAGTGCCGCATCATGAGTGGGTTCTAAGCCGGGAAAGGCCCACACAGGAAGCCACTTGTAGTACGGAGAGGCTTCAGGTGTCTGAAATAGCAAGCGAGCCCAGGCTTGAAGGGTCGTGTTGATTGGGTCAATGGGAGAGTCAGATGTGTAGTGCCGATGTAGTATGAGGGACATTGGGTTGACATTAGCAGCTGCCATTCATTCCAGTTTGATATGGGGACGCACCGGAGTACCAGGGTACCAGTGAGTGGCATGTTGGGCCTGGGCCACGGGCCAATAAAGTGACAGATCTGGAGCCGTGAGTCCCCCTTGTCTATATGGGAGTGCCATGTCCGTCCACTTTTTGCGTACTGCGCCAGAGTGCCAGAGGAACTGTGCACATAGTGTGTGTAGTCTGGTAAAGTATTGCCTCCCGGGCCATACGTGTACGTTGCTAAACGTGTATAGAAATTTGGGGAGTAGGATCATTTTAATGAGGGAGAGCCGTCCAGCAATGGATAGTGGGAGGGCACGCCACCGTAGGAGTTTAGTCTCAGCTATTTGTGATATTGCGGAATAGTTATCAGCGATGAGGGTGGATTTGTCTAACGTTATTTGCACACCCAGATACCTAACACCATTCGGTGACCAGCGGAGGGGGTATTCAGTGGTGGGTTGCCGGGTGGAATTAGTGAGCGGAAGATCTCTGATTTGGAATAGTTAATAGTGAAGCCGGAGTGGGCGCCAATGCGGGTGATGTCCCTTAGTATGGGGTCAAGGTGTGTTGCAGGGTCTCTGATGTATAGTAAAACATCATCCGCATATAGAGATATAATTTCGGGACTGCCTTTCTGTCTTATTCCCTTGCGGGCGTGATGAGCACAGACATAGTCTGCCATCGGCTCTATTGCTAGGGCAAACAGAATAGGAGAGAAGGGGCATCCCTGTCGGGTGCCCCTAAAGAGTGTGAAAAGGTCAGATGTCAGTGTATTGGTTCTAACCCGCGCCACAGGAGAAGTGTACAGCAATTTGATGAACCTAATCATGTTTGGGCCTATGCCCATGGTCTCCAGCACTAGCCATGTGTATTTCCAGGAGACCATATCGAAGGCCTTCTGGCCATCAAGCGTGACCGCCACAGCTTGTACATCTTGATCAATGCGGGACATCACGTTAAACAGTCTTCTGATATTGTGGGAGGTAGACCTTCCGGGTACAAAGCCGGCCTGGTCTTCATGGACTAAGTACGTCATAATGGGCAGGAATCGGTTAGCTATAATTTTTGCAAAAATCTTTGTGTCGAGATTCATAAGGGAGAGGGGTCTATAGGACCCACATTCATCGTCAGGTTTAACAGGCTTGAGCAGCACTGTAATGGCTGCTTCGCGCATGGAGAGGGGGAGGATAGAGGCACGGAGCGATTCGTCCCAGACCTCAAGCAGCCTGGGGGCGATTATGGCGACGTGCTCTTGGTAGAAATCGGCGGTTAGGCCGTCAGGTCCCGGGGCCTTGCCTTTGGACAAGTCAGAAATGGCTGTTACTATTTCATCTAGTGTAATTGGGGAGTCCAATTCTTCACAAGTAGCAGAGGAGATCTCTCTGGTGGGGATCTGGTCAAGGAGTTCACGCATATGTTATTCTGTGTGTTCAGCGGGTTGTGAGTAGAGGGACCTGTAGAACTCTGCGAACGTGTCTAGGATTTGTTGGTCAGCCCATTGTGCGTTGCCATGTTTATCTTTGATAGAGGTGATTTGCGTCCGGCCGGATTCCCATTTTAATAGCGTTGCTAATGTTTTCCCAGGCCTGTCTCCCTCTCCATATTTCCTGGCTGCTTGCGGGCAGGTAAAGTATTGTGTTTCGCTGACGGCGAGCTTGTTGTATGCCTGGAGTTCATCGGAGATCTGAGCAAGTATGGCGGGGTCCGCCTTAGTGGCACATTGTAGTTCCAATTTCTTCAATTTGGTTTCAGATCGACCCAATGCGGCTCTGATTGATTTCAACACCCTGGCCTCCCGGGAGATAGACATACCCCTAATATACACTTTGAAGGCGTCCCACCTGACTGCAGCCGAGGTGTCCGGAAGAGTGTTGTGTTCAAAGAAAGACAGAATGTCAGCAAGTATTTGAGCCCTAAATACAACATCCCTAAGGGCCTCGGATTTGAAACGCCAGGTGGTAAACATCGGGACAGGTATCCCCAGCCTCGCCGAGAGTGTAATCGGGGCATGATCAGACAGTGTGCGAGGTAAAATCTGGGCTTCCACCACCCCACCCATGACTCCTTTTGATACAAGAAATAGGTCTATACTAGAGGAGCTATCGTGCACTGATGAGTAGTAGGTGTAGTCTCTCCGTTGGGGGTGTATCTTTCTCCAAGCGTCACAGATGTCAAGTGTCATAATGTGGGCTTGCAGTCTGCGTGCAGCACTGGACAAGGAACGAGGAGCAGTTCCAGTTCTGTCCAGGACCGTGTCAAGGATAAGATTGAAATCCCCACCGCACAGGATTGGTACGCCCACATATCCCAGCAGTATGGTGGTGATATTGTCAAAAAATTCGGGGGAATCCACATTGGGGCAGTAGGTATTGACAAGTAGATATTCTTTGTTAGCCAGAGTGCAGTGTAGTATTACATAACGTCCCTCAGGGTCGGTGTAGCTTTTGTGCAGTGTGAACTTAATGGATTTGTGGATCATTGTTAGAACACCCCTGGATTGAGTGGAATAGGAGGTGAAGAATCTCGCCGGTCCCCATGCAGGGGCCATAGTTCTTGGTATGGGGCCTTTGGAGTGCGTCTCCTGTAGGAGCAGTAACTTGCAGCTGTGTCTGTTAGCATAAGCTATGATTTTACGGGCCTTGGTGTGATTGTTTAACCCATGTACATTCCAGGACATTATGACGGTAGACATTGCAGTGGTAAATATCCTATCATACCGCACACATTTTTAGTGGACATCTCGGACCCAACAGTGGTGTGTGCCCCAACATTTGAAGTCGAGCATGCATTCATGGACCTTTAATGCTCGCACCATGCAACCTTGTGTGCCTTTTTTAGATAACACCCCGTTCCCACCCACCACCCTAACCACTAACCCAAATTTAGTAGTGTAAACGCCAACCCCCCCTACCTGTGCACTGCCGGATCGACCCCAACCTGATCCAGCTGGTGCAGGAGCCCAACAGGGGCTAACCCATAACATAAGTGTAAAGAACAGTGCAATCGCAATGGGGTGCGCTATTGCCGTGCGCTAGCACGCTTGGAGCCCAGTGGGATCCGTGAGAAAACAAGCAGTGTTTGCGGTATAGAAATGCATGTCGCTGCATTTATCAGTGGCCGTGCCGGGCCTGAGTGTGGATCAGAGGAACGTTACATTTAACAACAATAGGAAGTCAACATGGTCAAGATGAGTAGTTCAACAATATGGTAATTTGACAGTGCGTCTCTGAGAGATTAGGTGCTGTGAGTACAGCCAGGGCTACATAGGAAATGTAAATAGAACAACCAAATACTTGTGTAGCCATCAGGACGCCTGGCCATAGGACGATCAGAGGGAGCAAGCCTCGGATGGAGTTCAGTCATTCTGCATCATATCCTCAGCGGGTGGATGAGGGGGAATGTGTGCCTCTATGAATTTCACCGCCTCCGAAGGCACCGTAAAGAAGTAAAGTTTGTTGTTGAATGTGAACTTCAGACATGCAGGGAATAGGATGGCATAAGGAATGCTTCTTCTCTCCCTGAGCAGTTTCTTAACTCCAAGGAATTGGCGACGTTCCTGCTGGACTCCAGTCGAGAAGTCAGGGAAAATTCGGATCACCTGCGAGTCCATTCTGAGCTCACCCTTCTCACGTGCGAGGCGGAGGATCTGGTCGCGATCTTTAAAACTCAGGATTTTTGCAATAATGGGTCTTGGAAAGTCCCCAGGCCTGGGACGTGGGGCCAGTGTCCTGTGAGCCCTTTCGATTGTGAAGAAGGGGGACATATCCGGGTTGCCCAATAGATCCTTCAAGAGGTTCTCGACAGCCAGTTCGAGTCGGCCCTTCAGCGCGTTTTCCGGGACCCCAATAATGCGTATATTATTCCTCCTTGATCTGGATTCGAGGTCATCACACTTAGCCTTTACTGACTTCATGTCCGTGACAAGGGTGGCCACTGTACTCTGCAGTGTGGCTATAGTGTCCTCGCTGGCACCAATTCTATTTTCAGCCTCAGTGATTCGCGTCCCCTGTTGATCCAACTTGGCCCTAAGAGATGCCACATTTGCATTGATGTCATCCAGCTTTTCATGAAATGCAGCAAAGTTTCTGGCCATAGTTTCCATCATGACCGTCAGGTCCACCTGAGGCCCCACCGCAGGAAGCGGCGTGTCGGTCTGGTCGCATGAAGAATGGTCCGATTCAGATCTCGGGGTGGCTTTTGCAAATTTATCCATAGCCCCAGTCTTGCTGGTATTCCTGGATCTGTTGGACATTATGTGGTATGAGTACTTAGGCACTATATATATCACTTGGGGCTATGCAGAGCAAAGGTCAAATGGAGGAAACCACTCTCTTCTGGATGGTGCAGCAGTAACTCACAGAGTCATCCGGAGTGTATCATCAGGGGAGGCAGTGTCAGGGGAGATGCCCATGCAGTGTGCCTCAATAGGTCACAGGAGAACGGGCCGGCGTCGCGAGGTCCCAGGGGCGTATAGCACAGGTGAGGGCGCGAGGGCCGCAAGTGGAGCGGAGGGATTACAGGGACGCCCGCACGCAGCAGCCACCCCGGCTCCTCACCTCAAGCCTGCGATCAATCCAGATGACAGGGTCCCCAGCGAGTCCACACGACACCCGCAGGGGCATCACATGCGTCTGGCGGCACAGCAGTGCACCGTGAAGTTCCCCGGCCGCAGGCCCTGTGGGGGAGATGTCCTCGGGGGTCCCGCGGAGACACAGGGGCCGCGGGAGGGAGCCAGCCAGCGGCGCCACAAGAGCGCAAAGCGGCGGACGGCTACGGAAGATCCCAGCGGCCAGGCGGTGAAGTCCGATGCGGGATCCACCCACACGTAGCAGGGCAGTGAAGGCGGCCCCCGTGCTCCAGATCAGCCCCAGCCCCCAGGCGTCAGGAGGCCAGCGACCGAGCGAGGGAGGCGGGTAGTAGGATGACGCGAGCCACAGGGCCGCAGGCAGCGGCGAGCCCCGATCGGCGCCACCTCGTCCCCCGCTCGGCAGCAGCGCGACGGCCCAGTACGGGGGGCAGTGCCGTCGGTCAGACCCAAGCTCAGAAGGTCCGGTTCGGGGCAGAATTTCACAGACAGGTAGCTCCAAGTGTCTGGGAGGCAGGAGCCGAGTTTGAAGATGGGGCAAGATGTTAAACCGCAGATGGAGGCAGATATGAAGCAGCAGCACACGGAGCTGGAAAGCTAGGCAGCCATTTTGTCGGCTGCTCAACAGCGCCCCCCCTAACTATACCCTTTGTATCCTTCTGCAGGCTTTCAGTGATTCGTAAGGGCGTGCTTTAGGATCTTCGTCCAAGGAATGCGAGAGAAAGCGGGAAAAGGTGAGTCACGGAATGGGAGGAGAAAAAGGAGAGAAGGAGGGGAGAAGTAATGTCCCACCTCGTCGGAGGTAAGTCTGGTCTTCAGGAAGCCTTCCGGGACAACAGTTCCGATCAGGATCGGGTGGCTGGGGGAGAAGTGTTCCGTGCTGTTGGAAAGAATAAGAAAGTGATAGGGTCCTATGGCAACAGCGTGAATGTTATGTGAATTCAAGTTATGTGTCTGCATGAAACGTGTGAGTCTGTATGGAGTGGGAGGATGGGGCGCATACGGGAAGGAAGCAGTTGAGGCTACTGGGACAGGGTTCTTATATGTATGAAGAGAAGGTTAGTAAGCGCAAGATGCTAAGGAGCAGAATTGCTTCTAGTAAAGGCAATCAAACTCACAAAGCATTTCTAAGGAGAGTAGCGACGCACTGCTCTGTTGCCCATCACTGTTGATATCCTCTGTCTGGACTCAGGGTGGGAGGAGCCAGGAAGTCATCCTGTGAGCCGGGAAACACTGCAAAGATGCGTGTCGCTTTAGGCACCATCTTGGGAGAGGCAAGAACTATTGCATGCAAACCACTCCTCCGCCTCCACCAAGATTAGCGCTACAAATGGGATGTGACAGTATGCCCCCTTCCAAGAGGAGGACACCCCGGCTTCCCGGGATGCCGACGATGAAACAGATGCACCAGATGAGGAGCATGAACCGCGGAAGCCGGTTCCCAGGACCGATCGGCTTGAGTACAACCCTTCCAGTCCACTAAATACTGAAGGCGACCCCTAAAGTACATGGAATCACAAATACCCGAGACCTCGAATGCGGGCCCTACTGCAGTGGACACAGCAGGAGGACAGGATGTGATTCCCCGATGGAAACGATCTGGAACATCAGGTTTGAGCTGTGAGATATGGAACACCGGATGAATCCGGGACCACGTAGGAAGAAGTTGAAGGCGAAAGGCGACAGAACCTATCTTCCCGGTGATCTTGAAGGGTCCAAAAAACAGAGGAGACAACTTAGAAGGTACCAGATGGCAAGGTAGAAAACAGGAAAACAGCCAGACCGAATCCCCCAGAGAGAGATCCGTAATCTGAGATCGACTTCGGTCAGCAAATCGTTTGATACGCTCCTGAGCTTCCTGTAGTGCGGTACGAGTTTCATTATGTCCCTGCTGGATGTCCATCAGTAATTCATCGATGTCCGGAATCCGGGAGGAAGCTGGTACTGTAGTTGGAAAGTAGGTTGGATGAAACCCATAGGTGCAGTAAAAGGGACTGGACTTCAAGGCAGAATGAGCAGCGTTATTAAATGCAAATTTCGCCAATGGAAGAACATCCTCCCAATTGTCCTGTGCGGCCAAAATAAAACACTGCAAATACCCCTCCAAGGTTTGATTTAGCTGCTCCGTTTGCCCATTGGTTTGGGGGTGGAAACCAGAGCTTAAGGCCTGTTTGATGTTTAGACTTGTGCAGATGTGCTGCCGATAGTGCAAGGTGTACTGGGAACCCCTGTCTGATAGAATGGTGTCTGGTAGTCCATGTCGCAAAAGAATTGTTTCGATAGAAATCTGGGCTATGCGAGCTGCTGTAGGTACTCCCGGTAGGGGTACGAAATGAGCTAGTTTTGTAAAGTAGTCCATAGTAACCATTATAGCAGTAGAGTTAATCTGCCAGGGCTTGTCGGGTAAAGGCATCCTGATCAAATGACCTAGAGGGAAGGACCTGGGTATCTTGGTCTGGAGACAGGTAGAACAGGATGACACATAGGCCCTCATCAGGACCCTGGCGTTAAGGGGTTAATGGCGCCGTAAAAGGTGTCGGCACCGTTAAACCCTTCACGCCTTACTACGAGGTCCCTTTGCGGGACCCGACCTTAACGGCTGGTCTAGACCAGCTGTTAAAGTAGGGGCCCGCAAAGGGACTCTCGAGGTAAATACGGTACCGCAATTTGCGGTACCGTAGTTACCGCCTTCCCCTTTCCCATTATGCCCTATGGGGCAAAAATGAGAATGGGGAAGGGCCATGGTGGCATGGGGAATTACCACCCCGCCAACCTTGGAATGGGGTGGTAATTCCCTATTCCGCCATGGCGGACTCCGGCATCGACCATGCGTCTAATAGAATCATGGTTTTCTGCCGGAGTCCTAATGAGGGCCATAATCTTGGACATCAGTAGCCAGTGTAGGCCACCAGAAATGCCTCTGAACTAGTTCAATGGTATTGGCTATTCCTCGGTGTCCGGTCGCTTGGGAATGGTGGCACATCCAAAGGACATCTGCTTGGACGGAGATAGTTGGAAGAAACACCTGGGTTCCCCCGAAAATAGTAGCCTCTTTCTGGACGTAAATTAGGTTTTGGAGACATCCGTAGACAGTCATCTTCATGGCTTTTGGAAGCAATCCTAATCTTTTGCAAAACATCCATTACTACATGTAGAAATTCAGCCTTGGCGAAGATCTTTTCTGAGTTAAACCTGGCTGGTGGTCGTGTGTCCTTTCTCGACAGGGCACCGGCCCAGAGATTGCTTCTTCCTGGAAGAAATGTGAAGCTGATATTGTATGGGGGATTTTTATTTGCCCATCTAGCCTGTCGACTATTTCTAGTCTGAGCGTATTGCAAAGCTTTCAAGTTCTGGTGATCTGTTCTCACCTCAATTGGAAACTGGGAGGCTAGCACAAGTGTCTCCATTCCGTGAAGACCTTCTTTATTGCCAACAGTAATTTAATTTAATTCTGATGGTGACAGGGTTTTAGACATGTAGGCGACGAGGCATTCTGTTCCTGAATGAGACTCCTGAAAAAGGATGGACCAAGGGCCATGATGAGATGCATCGGTCTCCAAAATTAATTTCTTACCTTGATACGGAGTGATCAGAATGGGAGCGGAGGTAAACAACTGTTTTAGGTGATCAAAAGATTATTGGACTTGAGAATCCCATCAGAAAGGAACCCCCTTCTTTAGAAGGTTAGTGAGAGCTAAAGAAAAGAACATATTGAAGACAAGATATTCGAGCGTTAGTCATTGAGCTCTAATACAGAACAAGATTTATTTACCATCTACAATAGCGATTTAGGCCAATCTAAGATGGCGCCCGCGGTGGAGGCACCATGAACACAATAGAAGTTCTAATAGGAGCTAGTGATCTCGCGTTAAATCACCCGTGAGAGCAGAGAAAGTTTGATGGAGGAAGGGCTTTTTCGAGCAGTGTGGAGGTTGCAGACAGGATTTCAGGTAAATCCACCGTAGGGACATTGCAGCATTAGAGTTATTATCTATAGGATAGACACACATCTGAATTATTGTTTTGATTATTTAACAGAAATCTGACTGTCAACACATTTGTTAGCGGGTTATCGACTGTCAATTGAAAAGGCTCTGGATACAACGTATGCAGAATTTAACCGGTCATCACAGGTAGGCAGCCGCATTATGAACAAGGAATTTAGTGGGTATTGTTTAGCTTTAGTTATAGTTATGACCTAATTATACGCTCAACATATTTTTTTAAAATTAAATTTGTTTTATTGGTTTTATAACAATACAACAATATCATCACTATTGCGACAGTTAAGGATTAAACCAATCCCTCCCCCCCAACCCTCCCAACTTCCAAGACCCCTTCAGTTTTCCTAGCATCTTCGCTATCCGGTTGGGCCATCTGGGCTGCCGTCACCGTCAGTTGTGGTAGCCATTACAGATGGATGAAATAACGATACCGTGAGCGCCACCCAATTTTCTAGATCCTCACTAATTTCCAGTCTCTGCTCTCTCTGCGCGTTCTCCCATGCACCTGTCTCCGCTGCCGACCATTTGCGGAGGTCTTCCCACCATGATGCTACGCTGGAAGCCTTGGGGGATTTCCACCCAATGGCTATGCGTCTTTTGGCTAAAATGTATATGAGGTCTTTGAGCCTGTTTAAGGGTCTGTTCTTTTTTTTGTTTTTTTGTATCTGCCCAGGATGCACAATCTCGGAGACTGCACGTCCAGAACAATGTCGGCGTTGGCGACCCTCGCTGCAATCTGGGACCAGTAGGGTTGGATGACCTGGCATTCCAAAAACATGTGGGTCATCCCCACCCGGGGTTCGCTGCATTATGGGCACTCGGCTGTCCATGCACCCTTGAATTTGGTGATGGCTGCGGGTGTGAGGTACACTCTGTTGGTTATGTAAAACTGTATGAGTTGCAGCCGGGCGTTTCTGGACACTTTTTTATGATAGTGGGTTATGGATCCCCATTCCTTGTCTTCAAATTGGAGGCCCAGTTCTTGTTCCCATTTCGCCCTACATTTAAGGTCTTGCTTGGTTGCGTTGTCTAGCATTGATTCATAAAGTCTTGAGGTTTCGAGTCCGCCCTCGGCCGTGTTTAGCATATTTTCGATGCTGTCATGTCCTGTTCCAAGGTTCTCTACCTCGGGCCATCTGTCTACAAGCTTCCTTATTACCGCTGCGTGCAGTAAGAATTGCCCCACTGGTAATCCTGTGGTCTCGTGTAGTTCTGCGAACGTTAGGACAACCTGGCCGTCCACGAGGTCTCCAAGAGTGGCGACGCCCCAGGGTTCGCACGTGTTCCTTATTTCATTAGAGCTCCCTGGCCTGTGTGCCATGATTGCCGCTATCGGTATTTGGGGTGAGTATGGGTCGGTCATCCCCATGATTTTGCAAGTTCTCTTCCAGACCTGGATTCCGAGCGTCATTAGGTATGGTTTGTGCTGATTCCCTCTGGGGGGGTCCAGAAGAGGTCTCTTAGTAGCATGTGGGGGATGGCGGGTTGTAGCAGGCGGGTATCAGTTGTGGTTTCGTCGGCCATCCATTGGATGACATGCTTCAGTTGGCCCGCTAAGTAGTACAGTTAGAAATTAGGGATTTTCAAGCCTCCTCTGTCATAAGGTCTTTGCATTACCTCTAGGGCCACTCTGTGTCTCCCTCCTTGCCACAGGAAGCGCCTACATAGGCTGTTTAACTCCTGGAAGAAACGCTGGGGGATATAGTATGGAACATTGGTGAAGAAGTGTAGGAAGCGGGGCAGCGCCACCATCTTGAGTAGTCCAGCTCTTCCTGCGACTGAGAGCGGGAGTTTGCCCCAGAAGTCCATTGACTTCTCCAGGTTGTCTCTAGCTCTAGCTGTGTTGAGGGAGTGCTCAGTTTTTGGGTCCCCGTGAATGTTTATACCGAGGTACTTGAAAGAGGTGTTCTCCCACTTGATGGCCATGAGAGGGAGTCTTTTTTCGCTGGCTCCACTTAGGGATGCGAGGGGGAAGAGGCAAGATTTGTCCTGGTTAATTTGTATCCCTGTGTACCTGCGGAACCCATCTAGATTCTCTAGGATGTATGGTAATATATGTTCCGGGTTGTTCAGGTAGAGTAGCGTGCCATCTGCGTACATGGAGACCAGATGGGTCATTCCGTCTATTACGATGCCCCCATCTCCGTATTCCTGCCTTAAGTATGCTGCTACTGGCTCTATTGGGATAATGTATAGCATGGGGGAAAAGGGGAAACCTTGTTGTGTGCCCCTGTAGAGGCACCACTTATCGGAGTAGGTATTATTAGTGCGTACCCTAGCCCTGGGGTCGGTGTATATGAGTTTGGTCCATTTTAAGAAAGCTGGTCCTATGCCCATCTTGGCCATGGTGGCATGCAGCCACTTCCATCGGACTGAATCGAAAGCTTTAGTGGCGTCCAAGGACGCCACTGTGCAGTTTTCAGGCCTATTGTTAGTGCTGTGAATGACGTGGTGTAATTTACACAGGTTATCTGAAATGGTTCGGACAGGTATGTACCCAGTTTGGTCTTGGTGAATTAGGGGTGGGATCACCCTACGTAGTCTCCTCGCCAATAATGCTGTCAGGATCTTGTTTTCGGTGTTAAGCATGGACAGGGGCCTGTAGGAGGCGCATTCTTCGCTGGCCTTTCCTGGTTTCAGTAGGGGGATAATCAAGGCTTCCCTCATAGTGTCTGGGAGGGAGCCTATTTCGTTTGCTTCGGTGAATACTTGGGCGAGGAGCGGGGCCAGGGTCTCTTCATATTTTTTGTAAAATTCCCCAGGGTGCCCGTCTGTTCAAGGGGCTTTGCCGGAGGGTAAGGATCTAATGGTGGCTGCGACCTCCTCTGGGGTAATGGGCTCGTCCAAGGCTTCTGCTAGCTGAGCGTCTAGTCTGGGTAGGTCGATGCTGTCTAGGACATCCTCTATTTACGCTCATCATATTGTTTGCAGGACAGCACCGCCATAACTTGTCCAGAAGACGTGAACTGACTGGTTACTTGTCATTGACTCGTATAGTGTTACAACCATCACATATTTTTTAGGTAAGCATAGATGTTTTTCTGTGACTAGGAATAAGACCTAATGAAACTTGTGTGGCTACAGGGGGACCCAGTGCTATGATCTGGCGCTTGCTCCCCCTGAGCCACACTTTCTATTTCGTTTGATTGACATTGATACTTATACATATATTTTTTAGGGATTACCTTATCAATCTGAAAACTCAGATCCGGACTACACTCCAAGTCCGACATAAAGGTTAGTGCTATATAGTACCTGAATGTTCTCTGGTAATTGAATTCGATGACATAAACTCCTATATACTTATCTAAAAAACTTTTTTCTTTATAATTAAATTGCAGGTGAATTAAAAAGGACAGTCACCCAATATTCAAAACCTGAAGAAGGGCGTTAAACGCCCGAAATGCGTAGTTAAGAAGAGGGCACTACAATAACATTAACATCCTACAACTTGTGTCAAATATTGGGACTAATTTAGGAATTTTGACAATTCCATATGGTTATTGGAAATGTTGTTTACACAAATGAGCATATTTTCCACAGATTATGTTTGAAAGATACTACTTTGTTCAAAATAATTTATTTAATGTACATAATTAATTCAACTTGTGTATGGTGTTCAATAATACACAAATTTGATTTATTGAAAAATTGAAAGACTGGATTTTTCTGAGTTATTTAATTGTATTGGCATATTCTGTAAATTGAGAGAAGTGATTGCAATATATATTGGGCCTCATTACACGGTAGGCGGTAAGGGTTAACGGTCACCTGACCGTTAACCCTTACTGCCTGATTACGAGGTCCCTTTGCGGGTTGGTACTTTAACGCCTGCTTTTTAGCGTGTCGCGTTAGGCGCCATCTTGGGAGAGGCAAGAACAATTGCATGCAAACCTCTCCTCCACCTACACCAAGACCAGCGCTGCAAATGGGATGTGACACATGTATGCTCTATGTTTCACCAGCAACTGTATAAGCTGCAGTCTTGTGTTCCATGACACTCTTTTGTGGTATCCCAGCACCTTCTGCCATTGTGCATCTGTAAACCCTACTCCCAAGTCCTCCTCCCATCTACCCAGCGTCGCCAGAGGGGAGGAAGGCACATTTGTCAGTAGGAGATCATTTAGCCACGATATGGTGTGCCTCCCTTCAGCTATATCGTATAGGACATCCACCGCCTCATTTCTCCCCCATCAGCTCACTATACAACGGCCATCTACACACTTTCTCCTCTTGATTGTGCTGTACAGCAGATATTGGCCCTTATGTAGTCCAGTGGGTTCCACCAACTCTGAAAAAGGTACAAAAGTCGAGTCCTGCAACAGGTTCTCTATTGTGGCCACCCCGCAGGTTTCCCCATTTAGTGCGTATGCCCTTCCTACTTTGTGTTGAAGTTGCTACCACGGAGACCAGCGGGATTTGCACCGATATCGGGTCTGTGAGCCCCATTGATGCCAAAGCTCTATCTTACATTTTCACACCCAGGGACACTAAGTGCAGCCAATGGCATCCTCGGGGCTTCTTGATCCACACCAATTCTTTCAGGTAATGATGCGATCCTATGGGCTGCAGTATCAAAGTGTCTGGGGTAGGGTCATCCGCCAGCCAATCTACCACAAACTGTACCTGGTCCGCCGCATTGTATAATTCAAACTGCGGAACCCTGATGCCGCCCTCAACATACGGCCTGTGCAATAGTGATAGCTCTGTCTGATTCCACCCTATTTGCCACAGCAACACCCTACAAATACTATCTAAAGTTTTAAAGAAAGATCTCGGTATATAAAACTGGACATTCACAAAAAAGTGTAGCAACCTGGGCAGCACCACTATATTCAGCAATGCTGCCCTCCCCATCAATGAAAGGGGCAGTCTAGCCCAGAACTTCATAGAACTCTTAACGCCCTCCAAGTCCCTCAGCATGTTCTGTGCATGTTCCACTGCCGGGTCATGATACACGTTGACACCTAAATACCTGAGCGTGGTCACTTCCAAACTTAGAGTAAGAGCCGGCAGCTCTCCTATGCCTAAACTGTGCTGCCCCGCCAAGGGAAACAAGGCTGATTTGTCCAGGCTAATTGTGATTCCTGACAATTTCGCAAAGAGTGCTAACGCTTCCAGTAATAGTTCCAAATTATCTGCAGGGTTCTGAATGTACAACAGTGTATCATCTGCATATAGGGTTATCAGATGCCTGGTTCCATCTATTTCAATTCCTGCTTGTATTCCACCCTAAAATACTGAGCAATGGGTTCCATGGCCAGAACATAGACCAGTGGCGAGCACAGGCAACCCTGTCTCGTCACCTTCTCCGGTTCCCATGCCTCTGAGATATGTTTCCCCATTTTGACCCTAGCAATTGGTCTAGTATACACTAGCTGTACCAATTTTGAAATATGCCTGCCCAACCCCAAACCTACGCAAAATTGCATAAATCCAGTGCCATCTAACGGAGTCAACGCCTAATGTGGCTATAGCACACGGTGCGTCCCAGAATGCTGTGCTATCTATCACGTGATGCAACCGTCTCAGATTCCAGGACATACTCCGCCTGGGTGTATAGCCCATTTGGTCTGTGAGCACCAAAATATGTATCACTTTTTTCATTCGATTTGCAAGTATTGCAGTGAGTATCTTGTTGTCTCTTGCTGTCTTGGTTGAGCAAGCTGTCTTTGTTGAGCATTGACAGGGGCCTATGTGAGCTGCACTCCTCAGGGGCTTGTGGGGTTTAAGGAGAGGTATGATGATGGATTCTCTCAAGCTCACCGGGAGAACCCCCGCCTCATAGGAGTCATTAAAGGTGTTAAGCAAGTGCGGGGCCAATTCCTTGTAGAACTCACTAGGGAGCCCATCTGATCCCAGTGTCTTTCCTGTTGGCAGGGTTACAATCGTGCTTAGTATATCCTCTAGGGAGATGGGTGCATCTAAGATAACTAGCGCCTTCTGACTCAACACTGGGAGTGTTAGCTCATTCAGCACTTCTGCTATATGGGCCCCTGATGACTGAGATCTCTCCTGATACAGGTTTTGGTATAAGTCCAGAAATGCGTTGTTGACACCTTTCTGGTCAGAACAGGCTGAGTGACGTCCCTGTGGATACAGGTGAGCGTTACAGCTGGATTCCTGGTGCTCAGTTTCATCCCTGTTCCGCCCGAGCTGCCGCTTGGTGTACCTGGGTCTAGGTATGCGTGCGTGAATCGTGGATGAACTCTAGTTGAAGTCACTCATGTGTACAACAGCTGTAGGGGCTCGCCTTCCTTAACTGCCATTATTCCCTTCTCCTGTGTCTGAACCCCCTTAAAGCTGCACCCACTAGGCTGCCCAGCACTCAGTGAGCACGCCCAGGCCAAGTGTGTCTATTATCCCTCAGTCCGTGATTATGGCAAGGAGGATTGGATAAATGTTGCTGTCTGTGCTGCCATTGACAGAAGTAGAATGCTGTTTATGCAAAAATCCCTCATTAGATGGGGATCTCACAGGTCGCCCTGTAATGTCACCACGCAACCCGGATCTTTGTTCTCCATGTACTCCTCTGTTCCTCTTAGCGTGAGGATTCCACAGAGCCCAGGGATCTCAAGGGATACTTTCTGCTCTGCGCCCCGTGGTCAGCTTTCTTTATGCAGGGCAATGTCCAAATTAGCTGCTCCTAAGGATATCAGAGCACTTTCAAAATTGCAAAGTTTCACCCCATGGCCCGGGTCTATGAGTGCCGGGCCCACGCCCGGTCCTCTGCACATGAGGATCCCAGAGCGCACCACCGAAAAGAAAGGATTCACCCTGCGGCCCAGGTCCTACCGTCAAGGGTGCACCTGCAGTCCCTTTCTCCTAAGGGTGCCGGAGCGCAGTCAAAGTCATGGCAGCAGGGCCCTCCCCGCATTAGCTCTTCACTACACCTTCTCCAGTCCAGGCTCTCCTTCAATCATGTGGCCGTCGTCTTCAGCATGGGAGCCTCCACTGCTCTCCTTAGCGACCCCTCCTCTCGTGGCCTGCCGAACTCCACGGATGCCTCCTGGGCCTTATACAGCCTCCAAGCGTCTTCACTGTGACAGCCTTCGCTCTATAACCGCGACCGCCATATTTAAAAAATATGTATTGTCGCGCCACACAGCCCTCCTGTGTCCGCAGCACTGCACAATTCCTCTTGGCTGGGCACTCCAGCGATGTTCCACAGCACTGTCGCCAACTTCCAACAAAGTTCCATTGTTAGCACTAGCTGTTCCGAGCGGATCTTTAAGGATCAGGCGGGAGCCGTCTGAGAGTGTGACCTACTCCATTGGCCGCTAGCCATGCCCCCTCTCTTTCAATCTGTATTGCTTTTCTAGTTTCCTTTCATTTATTTTCCTCTTTCCCGCTCAATGCTGCTTTATGCATTCTTTTCGCCGCTCCGCTTCAGTCATCTGCATGCTCCCAAGTTTCTCTCTCTTACTTTCATGAGACTCACCTGGGCAGCAGAGCGTTGACAAGCGATCCCTTCTGGTTGTGCGGACCTTTGGTCAGGGTCTTACCACCTGCCCCTCAGATACCCTAGGGGCCGGCACAAGTCCCAAGGGAACAAGCAAAGTTCCAACAGCCAATAGCAGCCTGCAGGGTGCTTCGCTCTAGCTCTCTGGAGACACGGCTCCCTTGCCACGATGCAGCCCCTCACAAACACTGGGCAAGTGTCTTGGCACACCTTTCTCCTCTGGGCCGTAGATCCTGCTGCTGTGTGTTCCTTGGCTTCTCTGGTCCAAACAACATCCACAGCTAGCTTTGCTTTGGTTTTAAAATCTGGCTTGGGAATGAGAAGGGATCCCCTGCTGGACTCAGACACGCAGCCTCCCTTCTGCTCTCCCAGTAGCTTCTCACTACACTGTTGAATGCCCCCACCTTTTATACACCGGAAGCCTGTTAAGGGCCTTCAGGTGTGAGTCCTTGGCCTCCCTTGCCTGATCATCATTGGGCCAATTAATAAGACATGCCTGACCATTAGGATCCCTTCTCTCCTGTCAATCCTGAAGAGGTGTGTAATAGAGTGCAGGTGTACTGTGGCTGTTAAGTGCCTGACCTCACCTGACTCTGTTAACGGGGCAGCCTAATGATAGAGTGTTGTAGGCCTCTCCCTGCACAGTGTTATTCCTATGGGTAATCCTCATCACTCTCGGGCACCTCTTCTTCGTCCCAGTTGGAATTGGGGTGGGGGAGACAGGATAGAATGTACAATACACTGTAACGGCTGAGAGAGAGTAGGGTGATTGATAATTGGACAAAGGGGAATTCCATGTCTCAATGCGGGTAAATGTTACATGTGGGGAATTGAGGGGAGATGTTTTAGCACAGCCTAAAGAGGTAGTAGCAGGGATAAGGGTAGATTTACTGCCCGTAGGAAAAGGGGGATACCGCATCTCCCCCATTGATACCTTCACTCCCAAACCCCAAGAACTCTCAACCCAGGTGATCCTCCCCCACTTGTCCACCCCCAAGTTTTGGATCAAACAGCAATGGGCGTCCCCTGGCCACCCCAGCAGAGGATCCAGGAAGAAAACGAGTGAGAATACCCTCAGGTTTCTCACAATGGCAATTAGTTTAAGAAGGTGGTACCAGGGAGGTACCCTAGTGTGAGGTAGTGGGATAGGTTGGCGGCCTGCCCGAGACTTCCTTGCCAGATGGGACCACCCACAGAGGCCATCCTCTAGCCTCACAGTCCATGTGGGTGGTACCTGAGTTTAGGAAGGGGATTGGTTGCGGCAAGCTCATTTTAGGTTCCCTGAGACCCTCCAAGGAAGGGTGAGCTGATGTAGCCGGTCCCCGCTTAGATGGGAGCTCATGCCAGGGGAATCCTAGGGTAAAGGTTTAAAGATTAAAAGTGTTTAATAAAGAGGGGTTCCTTTTGGGATCCCTATAAAAAATCCACTCTGATGTCTGTGTCCATTAGTCATCTAAGAACTCCGGGTATAGCCCATCTCCTGTTTTTAGTGGGTTTTTTTGGCAGGTGTGTGCCCCTTCCTACACAGTGGGCTGTGGGTGGCGGTATCGATGGGAACTTTCCCTGCTCCGGGGAAGGGAAAGAGCGCTGCTTGCACGGACCAGGGCCGGGAAATAGGAGCTAACACGTCTAAATATGTATTCAGTTAAAAGATTCACCCCTGTAACACTTGAAAGTAGTTCTTGAATTAAATGTGACCTGTATCTGCACGGAGTATATGACAGTCAAACTTTCCAAAGATGCATCTTTATTTAATTTGGCTTCTGGGATCATAGCACACATACTGTCTAATTGTGGCAAACACTTCACTAGCTGATATTTATCTCCAGGTTTTTCATAAGTGAGTGGGAATCAGTGTTTCATCTAAAGGGGCTGCTAATGATATTTGACCTAGTGTAACTTCGAGATGAGGGTGCTGGTCATGACTGGCTTTCTTTTCAATGTGCAAGGAAGACGTTTTTTAAATTGTTATTTTATTGTAATGTGAGCAAACCCAGTGAACCGCTCTGCCTGATGAGGCGATGAATCAGAAATGACATGGTAATTGTTTTATGCTTTCAGGTTTAATTTAACTGCTGAGCTTTAATCAAGTCTCTGCAAAATGGACGAGAATACATGTCCTTAGCACTTAAGGGAGATTCAAGTCATTTTATGCCACACAAATGGCAACAATATGCTACTAGGTTTGGTATCCGAAACAGCTTAAATTAGTAGCTATAACAAAATACTGTTCCGAAGTAGAACGGGACATCCTCAGGGTACACTGCACCCATATGGCAGGTCTCTGTGATTTGTGAAACTAGGGGGGAAAGGGGTAGCACAGACTGCGGAAAGAAGGCTGGTACCATTAGACAGCAGACACAACAAGCTGACAAAAAAGAGAAAGCAAAGAAACTAAATATTTTGCATTATGGCCTAAGCATATAATGCATCAACGGTCAACTAGAGAGTTTATAATCGTCCACACACAATTCGTTTGTTTTTTAAGGGCAACTGGGGCCTGAAACCAGCTCTCCACTCCACACACGCCTTCTTGCTCAACTTCCAAAGTCTTCAAATTATACTCGACTTTCCACAAAATGGATGAACTGAACCTGCAAAATCACGACTGTTGCTGGGGATGTGCACAGGTACTCTCACATATATGTTGTGTAACTACAACAGGAGCTCCCAGGTTTAGGGTCAGACACTCGGCAGAATGGGCATGGTCCTATATGCCTATGATCCCTCGGTTCTATTACTCCATGACTTCACCAGAATGCATGGGCTAAATTGGCTAAATTGGCACCCAATATTGTGTGTACACAGAGGCCCAGCAATGTCTAAAGGCGTAGAATTATAGATGGCTAGCTATCACCAATGGGAATATATTCCACTGAGAGAAGCGTTGTTAGATCAATAGACCACAAGAACAAAGCTTGAGTCATCTGTGATGTCACTCGGAACTCCAAGGTGGAACACAGCCCATAGTTAAAAGCTAGCCTTATATAATTGTATGTTATATATGGTGACTTTGTTTCTGTGTTGTACCTTATGGATCTGCGTTGCAGGGGGGTTTGAGTGGGGGCACGATGTGACTACATTCAACATGAAAAATGTCATTTCCCCTCATATCACAGCAACCTAGAAGGGAAAACAGAGAATACCTGGCAATAAAATGGGGACTCCCAGTGCTGTGGTGTAATAGCAATTTATTCGGAATTCCATAGATCTTTTCCAGGCGGTCAGAGTAAGAGGATACAGCTTTCAGAAAGGGAAATGGTTTCTAATGGTTTATGTTGTATCTTGTGTTCTGGGGCGCGTGTGGAATGTTGTTCTGTGTTTATGGATAAACATTCCACACCGGCCAGTTGGTGGAGATAGGATTGCTGGAGGAGGCTTGCCTGCTCTGGGGTCCAGAATAAAGAAGTAAACCATCATCCTGTGTCCGCAGTTTACTTCATTTGGCGGCGAGGATTCTGGACCCCTTGCTTCCACGTGTGCGGACCCTGTGCCACGTCGGTCGAGTTTGTGGGAGCAGGTGGAAGCCGTGAGGCACTCCGCGGCTGGGCCGCTGAGAGCGAGTGCCTCCATTCGGGGTTGCCGGTGGACCGCCAGGCGGTTTTGGTCCCCACCCTGGTGTTGGTGTGTGTGTGGCCTCCCGAGGGGGCGGTCACACTGAAGTTACCGCAGTCGCCCCGCTGCAGCGGCCCCCCCTTACCCAGTGATTACCTTTGAGGCGTTGGCTACCACGAGTGCCACTGCGGCGCCTACAGGACGGTTGCCAGTGTAGTCTCCGTGCTGTCCTGCCCGCTGTGCTGACTGCTGGGATCATAGCAGGTGTGGCTGGGGCTGGGGCCATTGCGGCGTTGACAGTTGCCGTTGGTGAGTTTGCCTGGTCCCAGCGAGTCTGCCTGATCTCAGCGTGGGGGAGCGTGGTTCCATTGACTGCGTTGGGCTGCCCGCCAGAGGGGCTTTCGTTTCTCTGCAGAGCGGAGGTTGCTGAGATCGGCTCCCCCAGCACACCCGCCACAGCCTATCCAACGCGCATTGAATACGCTGTACGCACCGCTCCCTATTGGATAGGAGCTGGGGGCAGATCCACGACCAGTGGGCTGTCAGCGTGGGGACGCCTTGTGTTTACACGCTCACGTGGGAGGCGTACCGGAGTGAAACGGATTCACAGGAGTTTGCTGACTGTGATTGGGATGAGACGGTTGGTGTCCCGCACCTGTGGGATATTGCACATTTAAGCTTATCCTGACTTATTCTTCTTGCCTGCTGGTGCATGCTGTCATATGTCTGGCCTATCCTGGCAGTGAGGTATTGTGCTTTGTGGATGTCCTTGAGATTTGTCGACGGGGCACTGTGACATTGAACGCTGTGCTGGTGTGTTGAAGTGGCTGCGGGAGAGCTGCCATAGGGACTTTATACTGAAGTGTCCCTACACAGTGCTGTTTCTTGAGGTTCCTCACTTGTTCTGTTGTTAGATATGCAGCATACCTCAGCTAGATCTCCCCCTGCATTTTTACCTACTCCTGGTGAGCCAGCAGCCCCATGGGATCAGTGGATTGACTCATTTAAGGTGTATCTGAGGGTGGCTGGTGGCTCAAAGTTTAATGATGATGAAAAGGAGGCGGCACTTTTAAACTGCATTGGTACTGAGGGGTTGAGAGTATTTCGCCATTTGCCAGGGGAGGAGATGACAGTCACTGGCAGTGGTGAGGGTGAAAGGGTGGTAAGTGCATATGAGACTGCATTGAAAAAACTGGAGGTTCGCTTTGGAAGAAGAATAAACGTGGTGCTGGAGCGTTACAAGTTTTTCTCCAGGGCACAAGGGCCAAGCGAATCCATCGATTCTTATGTGTCTACAGTACGCGCCTTGATGGCCACTTGTAGATTTACTGACACTTTGGATGAGTATATAAGAGATGAAATAATGATGAAGACGAGCAATCAGAAGGTTAGAGAAAGGCTCTCGATAGAAAGTGATCCACCGTTGGAGAAAGTGGTGGAAATAGCCAGAGCCATTGAAACTGCCAGGGCAAGTGTACAGATTGTCACTGAGAGGGATGGTTCTAGAGATGTTGTTCAGGCCATTTTACCCCGCGGCAGAGGGGGTCGTGGGGACAGCAAAAAGAAGTTTGATAAAGTTGACAGTCAAGGGGGTAGGGAGCCTAAAGGCATGCAGCCTTGCAAGAAATGCGGCTGGCTAAGTCATTTGACCGGTTCCAAGGAGTGTCCTGCGTTGAGCGGTGTGTGTAGAAAATGTAAAGGGAAGGGACATTATGCCCGCATGTGCAAATTCAATAGTGCTGTGAATGTGGTGTCGGAGGGATGTGTTTCTGACCAGAGTATTGAATGCATTCCCAAGGCGGAGCAGGGTGTGATTTTGCATGTGGAAGAAGTTTCCCGTAGAGGTCCATGGGTTTCAGTGTTGGTGGACAATCATCCAGTAGACATGTTGGTGGACTCTGGCTCACCCTACACCATTGTGTCCCCGGAAGTGTATGTGGGCACATTGGGGAAAGAGATATCAGCTTTATCTCCGTCTGACATCAGTCCCAGTGCCTATGGGCAGAACCCAATTAGTGTACTAGGTTATGATTGGTCTTGTATTGAATTCAAGGGTCGACAAATCATGGACAAATTGTATGTGGCGCTCAAAGGTACCAGTGTGTTGCGGTGGGATGAACAAGCGGCTTTGTGCATAGAAATCCACCTGGGGAAGGAGGTTCCCGTGCTGAGTATTCAGGAGGGTGAGAAGGCGCCGGGATATGTGACATCTGAGTCACTTGGCGCTGAGTTTCCGGAGATGTTCTCGGATCAGTTGGGCAAGCTCAAAGGATTTTCCCATCGCATTATTCTGAAGAGGGGCACAATACCCAAGGTGCATAAAGTGAGGGGTGTCCCAGTATTGGCTAGGGATGGGTTAAAGATGGAATTGGATAAACTCATGGCGGCAGGGTCATTGAATCTATTGGGTCTTCTGAGTGGCTGTTCCCTGTGGTGTTGGTTAAGAAAGGGGATGGAAATCTGAGGATGTGTGTGGATTTGCGGGAGCTCAATTTGAGTATTTGGGTCGACCGTCATCCTTTACCAAATATTAACGAACTGTTACTTACTTTGGGGAGGGCTGAATGTTTTTCCACATTTGACCTGTCTGCAGCCTATCACCAAATTGACCTGCATGTGGATTCCAGACCTCTCACCTCCTTTGTGACACCGTTTGGGGCATATCGCTTTTGACGCATGCCTTTTGGTCTTGCTTCGGCATCAGCTGTTTTCCAGTGTTTGATGCAAGAGTTGTTTGGTGGTATGCCGGGAGTGTGTTACTTCCAGGACGACATTTTGGTGTGGGGTAGTTGCAGGGAGGAGCATGATTGCAGGGTGCGTGAGGTTATGAGAGTGTTGAGAGAAAAGTGTTTGACGATAAAATTGGCAAAGTGTCAGGTGGGAGTGGATAAGGTGACGTACCTAGGTCACACACTTAGTGCCGAAGGGGTCAGTCCTAAGGCAGAGTTGGTGCAGGTGTTGAAAGATACCCCGGCACCTACCAATAAGGATCACCTCAAAGCATTCTTAGGACTTGCTGAGTATTATGTGAAGTGTATACCAAACTATTCTGAGAAACTATTTCCATGAGAGCGTTATTAAAAAAATGTGCTAGATTTGTGTGGTCTGACAGGTGTCATGAAGAACTTGAGGCGGTGAAGAGTGACGTGGAGAATGCCCCATGTTTGAGGTCCTTTGACCCCAAAGTCAAGACTGTGCTCACGGTTGATGCCAGTGAAGCAGGGTTAGGTGCTGTATTGGAACAACGATGGAGAATCCAGACCAGTGGCGTTCACATCTAGGACTTTGAGAGGGGCTGAAGGTAGATATTCCGTGATTGAGCGGGAGGCTTTGGCGGTGAATTGGGCAGCAAAACATTTTAGGACGTTTCTTTGGGGCATTCCCTTTGTGGTCAGGACAGACCATAAGCCTTTGGTGCATGTGTTTTCCACTCGGGGAGTGGGGGCTGTATCTCCAAGGATAGCCAAGTGGTCTGTGGAGTTGCAGGAGTTTAACTTCACTATGGAGTATGTTCCCGGGAGACGAAATGTTGTCGCTGATTGTTTGTCGTGGTTGCCAACTTTAGATTCGGGAAAATATATGGAGGATACAATAGGAGAGGAGGAGGAGTTCCAAATTGCATGCATTATTCCTGCTATTGACAAGTCCCTGTGGAACACTGAGAGTGAGAGTGATGTGGAACTATGTTGGGTCAAGGAGGGGCTCAGCAAAGGTTGGGAGGTGGTTAAAGACAGACCGGAGGGTAAGGGTTATTCCCAGGTATTGCATGAGTTGGCTGTTAGACCTTGGGGTGTGACTAGAGGTACGAAGTTGGTTCCGCCAATCAGTTTGAGGCAAAGGATTGTTGCATTGGCCGATGAGGGGCATTTAGGAAGGTCATTGACCAAGAGGAGGCTAAGGGAAGACTATTGGTGGCCTTCTATGGATTGGGAAGTGGAACTGGTAGTGAAGGAGTGTCATGCATGCGCCATGAGTGATAAGAGCAAGGTTGTTCGCCCTCAGCCTGTCCATCCTGTTGACATTCCCTGGGAGGTGTGGTCGAAGGTAGCTTTGGACATCATGGGTCCATTCGAGTGTTGTCAAATCGGTAACAAATTGCACTAACCTGGGTAGACTGCGACCCGGAATGGAGACAACTGGCGGGTGTAGTGGAAATTGATGAATCCCCCGTGGGAGTCCTGCTTCCCAGCTCCCTGAATGATAAACCAGTTAGGAGGAGAGCAGGAACCCCAGGGAAACCCTCCTGGGGGAAAAAACCCTGAGCCGCTGCAACTCTTCGGAACGGGAGGTGGAAGTCTGGACGGATCCTCTATGCGCGCTGGACAACGAAGAGGGTCGGAGACCTTTCCAGGGAAACAAGATAGAACAGGTAAATTCCAGGAAGACAGGTAGCGAGAAATAAGTGAGAGTGTGAGAGTGAAACCACGTACAAGGGATTAAGGAGGGTGTCCTCTAAGGAAAGAGACTGCTCTCGGAAGTGTCCGAAGGCTTGAGAAGCCGGTCCTGTTCCGGGGATGTGGTGGCGCAAACAGAGAATAGAAAGTAAGCTTTAGAATGCCGGGGAGAGAAATCTACTGAAGGGAGATGAGTCTGATTGTACTCACTAACACGGGCCCATGAATCCCACCAAATACGGCCAGCAGCTGAGTCTAAGCAAGGGAATAGAAATCAGAACAGAAGTAAGGAATAAGGAGAAACTCTGGGTCAGTAGAGGAAAGGAGTGTGAGTCCTAGAAGCGAACTTACGGAGCGTCCACAAAAGCAGTAGTGACGCGTATACAGGCAGCACTTCCTTCCTTATCAGGAGTCACGTGACCCAGCGCGAGTGCGTCAGATGTACGTGAAACAACTAGACCATTGTTGTCTCTAGGAAAAGTCGCCGTTATGGGAGCCTGCATTATTACGTTATGCGCCGTTCTCCCTATTTTACGGCTTTGCCACCATGACCAATGTTGATAATGTATAACAGTATGACCCCTCCTCAGGGGAGGTGCTCCTGGTTTTCCGGGGTGGAAACGGTAGAACCTTTTCACCAATTTGGGGGCATGGACCCCCAAAACGTTTTCCCACGTCCTTTCTGAAGGTGAGTACCCTTTCCAGTCAATAAGAATGAAGTCAACCTCGATTGAATCTTGAGTCACAGATATTGGCCACTTCGTATTCCGGACCTGTGTCTGTGTCCACTGGAGGAGGGTGAGAATCAGGTCTTCGTGCAAAACGGTCTGGTATGGATAGTTTAATCTGGGAGATGTGGAAGACCGGGTGCATTCGAGACCAAGAATGAGGCAGCTCTAAACGTACCGCCGAAGATCCTACCAAAGAGAGGATCTTAAAGGGACCAAAAAATCGAGGAGACAATTTAGAAGGAACTAAATGTTTGGGGATTAAACGGGAAGCCAGACAAACCAGGTCGCCCTCGTGAAGTGTAGGTATCGGTCTGCGATGACGATCTGCATATCGTTTGGCTCGGTCCTGAGTGTCCTTCAAAGACCTGCGGGCCAAGCGATGACCTTCCTGAATGTTGCTCATAATGTGGCTGACCCCTGGGCATTGTGACAAAGAAGGAGAGACGGTAGGGAGAAAGGAAGGATGATAACCATAAGAGCAATGGAAAGGAGTAGTCTTCAATGCAGAATGATACGCATTATTGTATGCGAATTCTGCTAGTAGAAGCAACTCCAGCCAGTCGTCTTGAGCTGCGGAGACAAAGCATCGTAGATACCCTTCCAATGTCTGGTTCAAGCGTTCCGTTTGACCGTTGGTCTGCGGGTTGTATCCGGAACTAACGGATCTCTTGATGCCCAATTTCCGACATAAAATTCTCCAGAATTTAGAGGTGTATTGAGAACCCCTATCGGAAACAATGGTGTCTGGAAGGCCATGTCGGGAGAATATTTCCGCTAAAAATATCTTTGCCATCTGTTCTGCTCCAGGAAGCTTGTGAAGAGGAGAAAAATGAGCCACTTTAGTGAGGTAATCGATAGTTACCATAATGGTCGTGTGTTGAGATGAAACGGGAAGATCAACAATAAAATCCGTAGAAATGTACTTCCAGGGTCGATCTGGGATAGGCATCCTGTTTAACAGACTGTTAAGGTGTACGTCTCGCAACTTGGACGTACCTCTGTTTCCGGATGATGTCCGCGTTGGGAAAGCCAGTCTGAAGTTCGGATTAACCAGTAGTGAACATGATACAAGGAAGAGGCCTCAGTCCCGTCCTGATAGTACAGGACTGGACGGGGACCACCCCCCAGCACCAAAGCTCTTCTTCTTGTAGTGACCTTGGTTGCTGTAGCTGGCACAGGCGAGACGGGCAACAAGGAAGTCGAGAAGTCCAGAGAGGAGACAGCTCTGTAGAATGGCCCAGGGGAGAGAGCTCAGAAGATCGCCAGGAGAGCCAGACACACTCAGTTCAAAGGAGTTCCTAACAACAGTCAATTTGCAGGCTGTGGAAGGATGGGTAGCCAAGTTGACGGAGAGAGTCCAGGCCCAGGCACTGTCAAGCTGATTGGCCCGAGAGGACCGCGTACCTGTAGTCTTGGTGGTTGGTCTCGCAGAGGTCGCCAGTCTGGAGTCCAGGAACTGATGAGATAGCGGCACGAGGAATCAGCCTCTCCACCACCCAAATGAGGAACTGGGTGAAGGATGGACCAACCCCCAATGTCACAAAGGCACTCTCCCAGGTAAGCGTGACAAGAGGATGTAGGCTCAGATGGAGGGAACCATAGTCCAGGTAGAGCTTGTTGTCCGAATCTTCCAAGAACCTCAGTGCAGCGACAGTTGATAGATAGACCAGTGTAGCAGAAAGGTATTCGTAGTAGGCAAAGGAGCTTGGCTGGTGCAGATAGTTCCAATGGTACACAGGATGAGATTCGGAGTCAGGCAAGACAGGAAAGAGTGAGGACAGTTGGAACTAGTTGTCTGGCCAATAAGAGAACTGTAGGAACGTGCCCAAGATGGAACAGGGGGAATGCAGGCTAGTGTGGGATAAGTCCCCTCTACACAATGATGACTCAGGACAGAACTCCGGAATGGGCTGAGGGAAGACTGACCCAGGGAAAACCCTAGGTAGTAGCTGGAGGCTGGCTGGCCCAGGGCCGAACCCAGGTGAGGATTGAAGGCAGGCAGGCCCAGGACAGGACCCGGATAAGAACTGGAGTCAGGCTGGCCCAGGGCAGGCCACAGGTAAGGCTGGAGGCAAGCAGGTAGGCCCAGGACAGGCCACAGGTAAGGCTGGAGGCAGGTAGGCCCAGGACAGGCCACAGGTAAGGCTGGAGGCAGGTAGGCCCAGGACAGGCCACAGGTAAGGCTGGAGGCAGGTAGGCCCAGGACAGGCCACAGGTAAGGCTGGAGGCAGGTAGGCCCAGGACAGGCCACAGGTAAGGCTGGAGGCAGGTAGGCCCAGGACAGGCCACAGGTAAGGCTGGGCAGGAACAACGAGGAAAGCGAAGCAAGCCGCGTTGAGACGCGGGCAGCTTTGACTAGCGGCCTCTTTTATGGGCCGCCGGCGCCCGAGAGGCCTGGAACGCAAACCGTTCCGTTTCCGGGCGCCGGCGAACCCAGAACGAGGCTTGGAAGGCAAGCCCCCACGGCGCATGCGCGGAACCGAGAGAGAGGACCTCCGCGCATGCGCCGAAGGCCGCCGGCCCTGTAATCCGTTGCTCCCCTCCCGGCGAGTCCCCAGACGCGAACGCGCGGGTAGACTCGCCAGGAGGAAATGGGAGCGGCAGACCCCAGTCTCCCGCGTGACATGACACTATGCCCCCTCCCAGGAAGACCCGGGGCCCCAGGCTTCCAGGGAAACCGTACGTAGAACTCACGTATCAGCCGGGGAGCATGCACGTGCTGGCGCGGTTCCCAGGTACGATCACAGGCCGGGTACCCCTTCCAGTCAACCAAATAGTGGAGCACCCCTCTACGGTACCGGGCATCACAGATCTCGTGTACCTCAAACTCAGGGCCCCCCTGTACCAAAACAGAGGCCGGACGAGGAGAGGTGCGGCCATAATCATCGACCACATAGGGTTTTAACAGGGACACGTGAAAAACGGGATGTACACGCCAGGAAGAGGGTAGGTGAAGACGGAAGGCTACAGAGGACAATCGTTTGGTGATAACAAAGGGTCCCAAATATCGAGGGGCCAGTTTGACGGGCAGATTGCGGAGAGGCAGGTTCTTTGAGGACAACCACACCTTGTCGCCCTCCTGGAAATTAGGTTCTGCACTCCTCTTCCTGTCTGCCTGTCTCTTCATCCGATCCTTGGCTTCACTTAAGATCTTGTGTGCAAGTTCTTGCTGTTCCCGGATGTGTAAGACCAGACCATCAGCAGAGGGAACAGTACTAGACGGAACTGGTTGAAAAGGCATTAACCGAGGATGTAGACCAGTGGAACAGAAGAATGGGCTGACTCCAATGGAGGCATGAACAGTGTTGTTGTAGGATACTTCGGCCAGATCTAGCCCACCTTTCCAATTAGACTGTGTGGCATTGGCAAAACAGCGGAGGTACCCCTCCAAAGTCTGATTGGTCCTTTCGGTTAGCCCATTTGTCTGTGGGTGATAGCCTGAGCTTAGAGCTCTATGTATTCCCAGATGACCACACACCTGTCTCCAAAATGATGAAAGGAACTGGGTACCTCTATCCGATATGATTTTCTCCGGTAGGCCGTGCAACCGGTAGATGTCGTGCAGAAACGCTGAAGCCATTTGAGTAGCTGTAGGGATTTTCCGGAATGGGATGAAATGGGCCAGTTTGGTGAAGCTGTCCACAACCACCATTATACAGGTGTACCCTTCAGATGGAGGCAAATCCACAATGAAATCGGTGGCGATGGTATGCCATGGATAGGGAGCCACTTCGGTGGGCATTAACAAACCCAATGGTCGTCTTCTGGGAACCTTGCACTGGGCACATATTGGACAGCTGTCAATGTACTTCTGGACCTCGGTCGCCCAACCAGGCCACCAGAACTGTCGGGATATCAACTCTCGAGTGGCTCTGACCCCGCGATGTCCTCCTATGGGTGAATCATGGAATCCGTGTAGAATGCCCCTTCTAATGGCTCCTCTGGGTATGTAGAGTCTTCTTTGAAAAAACAACAGTCCGTCTCGTTCTGATACTAGTTGCCGACTAAGAAGGGACGTTCTTTCTGGATCCGACCGAGTGGCTTCCGCGATGGACTTAAGGTGAGAGGACAAGGCCAGCAGAAAATGGCGAGGAGAAATCAGTGGCTGTTCTGGACAGGGCGTCCCATCTACGTTTTCCAGGGACCTGGAAAGCGCATCCGCTTTCGTATTGGAGGTTCCCGGGATATAAGTAACATGGAACTCAAACGGAGAGAAGAAGAAGGCCCACCGGGCTTGACGAGGAGTCCGACATTGCAGAGAGCGAAGATATTGCAGATTGCGATGGTCTGTCCGCACCTCCACAGAAAAGCGTGCTCCGAGGAGAAAATGTCTCCATTCCTCGAATGCGGTCTTGATGGCTAACAGTTCCCTTTCAATCACCGCGTAGTTTCGTTCGCTGGGACTCAACTTGCGAGAATAATAGGCTACTGGATGTTCTACCAACGTGATAGGATCTTTCTGAAGAAGGACTGCCCCTACAGCAAAGCTGGAAGCATCGGCCTCCACTATGTAAGGCAACTCTTCCTGGGGATGGCGCAGGATCGGGGCAGCCATAAAGGCCGACTTCAATACGTCGAAAGCCCGGGAAGCCACGAGATCCCATTCGAACGTGATCTTGCTGCTGGTTAGCCTGGTGAGGGGCGCCGAGATCTGTGAGAACTGTGGGATAAAGCGCCTGTAAAAGTTTGCGAATCCCAGGAAGCGTTGGAGAGCCTTGATATCGTGTGGATGTCTCCATTCTTGTATGGCTCGCACCTTCTTGGGATCCATCCCAATGCCTTCTTGATTGATAACAAATCCCAAGAATTCAATGCTGGGTTGGTGAAAGCTACATTTCTCCGCTTTGGCGAACAGGTTATTGACGGACAGCCGATGAAGGACCTCACGAACATGTTCCACATGCTCGTCTAAGGATTTAGAGAATATCAATATGTCGTCCAGATAAACCCAAACGGATAACCCTAACAGGTCACCAAAGATGTAGTCCATGAATCGTTGAAAAACAGCGGGAGCATTACATAGGCCGAAAGGCATAACCCTGTATTCAAAATGCCCAAAAGATGTCTTGAAAGCTGTCTTCCACTCGTCCCCACTCCTGATGCGCACCAAATGATAAGCTCCGCGGAGGTCCAATTTGGAGAAGATTCGCGCAGTATGCAGGGTTTCAAGGATGCTGCGAATTAAGGGTAAAGGATACCGGTCCTTGGCTGTTATGTCATTCAACTGCCGGTAGTCGACACAGGGTCTCAATGTACCTTCTTTTTTCTTTACAAAAAACAGGGGGAATCCTGCAGGCGATTTCGATGGCACAATGTACCCCTTTTCTAGACTCTCCGACAAATACTCCTGAAGAACTAGCTTCTCGTCACGTGTCAAAGCATATAGTTTCCCATGGGGAATAACGTGGTCCGGTAGCAGGTCAATGGAGCAATCAAAAGAACGGTGTGGAGGAAGGGGTATGTTGCCAGGTTCAGAAAACACATGTTTGAATTCGGAATATTCCTGTGGGACCAGAGACGTGGAACATAGATGAACCCCATTGCTGTCCGTTATTAGAGAAGTCGAGACGGTCCTGGTGGGAACGGGTAGCTTGCATTCTTGAGCACACCGTTCGGATGAAAAGGTCAAGGTCTGGGTTCTCCAGTCTATCAAAGGATTGTGGTGTTGCAACCAAGGTAATCCCAAAACCATCTTGTAGTTCGGTGACTTGATAACATCAAAGGCTAGTTCCTCGTAATGATCAGCAATCAGAAGGGCCAGTCCAACTGTGAACTGACTAACGGGTCCAGAAGACAAGGGAGTACCATCAATAAGCTCCACCGACAGAGGCGTGTGTCTGGAAACGAGTGGTATCTTATGTCTGGTGACGAACGTTTCGTCGATGTAATTGCCGGAAGCCCCACAGTCCAGTAGACCGGATACTTCCAGGTTCTTGTCTGGTAGTTTAATTCGGACCTTCAGGGTCTGTAGTACCGCTGGTTGCATGGGCAGACGTATAGAACAAATAACAGAAGGGTCTGAGGAAGGAATGGGACCTGTCGTTGCCCTTCCAGTATACGACAGGTCTCCTAGTTTCCCGACTTCTTCTTCTGCGGACGCAAAGGACACGTACCCAAATAATGTCCAGCTGCTCCACAGTAAAGACACAAACGCAAAGACCTCCTTCGTTTCTTCTCTTCTTCCGTCAAAGGTCCCCTCATGGCTCCTACTTGCATGGGCTCAGGTCCGGACTCGGTCGACCCAAACGAACCAGCAGGTGTGTTGGTTGTCCGGGGACCGCTTCTGTCAAGCCGACGTCTCTCAGCCTTTCGTTCGGCTAGCCTTTGGTCAATACGGAGTACTTGATCGATCAAGAGTTGAAGGCTCTCTGGTTCAGGGATGTGAAGTAACACATCCTTGTACTCCTCTCTCAGGCCTCGACGAAACAGTGTCTTCTGTGTAATTTCGGGCCACTGGGAGTCAGTAGCCAAAAGTCGGAAACGGCTGATGTAGGTGATGACGTCATTGCTTCCCTGTTTGTAGTCCATCAATTGATTCTGTGCAACGGAGGCCAGGTTCGGCGTCTGAAATACCTCAAGAAAGGCCTTTTCAAAGGCAGCAAAGTCATTCAAAATAGGACTGTTCGTAACCACAAACGGAGTTGCCCAAGCTAATGCGTTCCCAGTTAGGTTCCCCAAGATGTAACCAATCTTGGCCCTATCAGTGTTGAAGTAGGTAGACCTGAAGAGAAAGTGTATTCTGCAGTGGTTACAAAACTCCGCCACCCGTCTAGGGTCTCCGTCGAATTTGATGGGTGTTGTATGAGCCAATGATCCCTCTCCTTGAGAGGTACTAGGTGCTCCTTGCGTTATCATTTGTCGTAATGTTTGATTCTCCTGACGCAGGGCGGTCATCTCGGCCCTGAGCGCTAGCAACTCGTTCCTCATGTCCTGCGATTCATCCATCTCTGAATCAGGAGGAAGGCGTCTCAATCTGTCAAGCTGATTGGCCCGAGAGGACCGCGTACCTGTAGTCTTGGTGGTTGGTCTCGCAGAGGTCGCCAGTCTGGAGTCCAGGAACTGATGAGATAGCGGCACGAGGAATCAGCCTCTCCACCACCCAAATGAGGAACTGGGTGAAGGATGGACCAACCCCCAATGTCACAAAGGCACTCTCCCAGGTAAGCGTGACAAGAGGATGTAGGCTCAGATGGAGGGAACCATAGTCCAGGTAGAGCTTGTTGTCCGAATCTTCCAAGAACCTCAGTGCAGCGACAGTTGATAGATAGACCAGTGTAGCAGAAAGGTATTCGTAGTAGGCAAAGGAGCTTGGCTGGTGCAGATAGTTCCAATGGTACACAGGATGAGATTCGGAGTCAGGCAAGACAGGAAAGAGTGAGGACAGTTGGAACTAGTTGTCTGGCCAATAAGAGAACTGTAGGAACGTGCCCAAGATGGAACAGGGGGAATGCAGGCTAGTGTGGGATAAGTCCCCTCTACACAATGATGACTCAGGACAGAACTCCGGAATGGGCTGAGGGAAGACTGACCCAGGGAAAACCCTAGGTAGTAGCTGGAGGCTGGCTGGCCCAGGGCCGAACCCAGGTGAGGATTGAAGGCAGGCAGGCCCAGGACAGGACCCGGATAAGAACTGGAGTCAGGCTGGTCCAGGGCAGGCCACAGGTAAGGCTGGAGGCAAGCAGGTAGGCCCAGGACAGGCCACAGGTAAGGCTGGAGGCAGGTAGGCCCAGGACAGGCCACAGGTAAGGCTGGAGGCAGGTAGGCCCAGGACAGGCCACAGGTAAGGCTGGAGGCAGGTAGGCCCAGGACAGGCCACAGGTAAGGCTGGAGGCAGGTAGGCCCAGGACAGGCCACAGGTAAGGCTGGAGGCAGGTAGGCCCAGGACAGGCCACAGGTAAGGCTGGGCAGGAACAACGAGGAAAGCGAAGCAAGCCGCGTTGAGACGCGGGCAGCTTTGACTAGCGGCCTCTTTTATGGGCCGCCGGCGCCCGAGAGGCCTGGAACGCAAACCGTTCCGTTTCCGGGCGCCGGCGAACCCAGAACGAGGCTTGGAAGGCAAGCCCCCACGGCGCATGCGCGGAACCGAGAGAGAGGACCTCCGCGCATGCGCCGAAGGCCGCCGGCCCTGTAATCCGTTGCTCCCCTCCCGGCGAGTCCCCAGACGCGAACGCGCGGGTAGACTCGCCAGGAGGAAATGGGAGCGGCAGACCCCAGTCTCCCGCGTGACATGACAGGCACATCCGAAAGATGTTGAGGTTAAATTGGAGCAGGCAAGAAGACTGGTACCCCAGCAAGGCAACAAGATAGAGACACCAAGGAAGCGACAGATTGACCTCAGGAAACCTCAAAGGATTTAACCAGGGGAAGGCAGCAAGGGAATAACAGGGAGGCCAGACAAGGAATAGGGAGCCAATCTGGGAAGCGGGGATTCCAGGCAAAAGGAGGGAACCAGGCAGGGAAACCAAGCAACAGAAGGCAGTGGGTCCAGTGGGAAATGCTTGAGAACCAGGCTGAAGGACAGGACGACCTGGCAGGAAAGCAAGGACCCAGGCGGGTAAAACTGGGAAGTCTGGTAGGGGAACAAGAAGACCAGGCAAAGGAAGGGCTGGGATCCAGGCAGAGAAGGGAAGCAGGGCTGCAGAGTCCAACAGGAGCCGGCGGCGAAACAACGGTGAGTCAGGAACGAATCGCGTTAAGACGCGATTCGTTCCTGCACCCGATCGCTATTTACGGCCGCAGTGCAAAACCGAGGCTTGGAGCGCGAAGAGAACCGCGCATGCGCCGCAGTCCTTCCGAGGCGAAAACGAGGCTTGAAGCGCAAGCCTTCGATCGTCTTGGTCCGCGGCTCACGCGTGCGCCCGTAGCCTGGACCACACAGCTGATTGGGGCATCGGAGAGTCTCCCTCCCACTGATCCGATACCTAGAATAGAGCTGCCAAGGAACGTAGCGACCCGCAGTCTTCCAGGTACGTGTCCTAACACCATAGCCCCCTCCAGAAAGTCCAGGAGCCCCAGGTTTCCAGGGATGACGGCGATAAAACTCTCTTACTAAACGAGGAGCATGGACATTACCCACTGGTTCCCAAGTGCGATCACAGACAGGGTAACCCTTCCAATCGACCAAGAATTGCAATCTCCCTTTAAGGTAACGGGAATCGCATATTTCTTGAACTTCAAATTCTGGCATACCCTCAACCTCAATGGGTGCTGGACGTGGAGGGGAACGACCATAAGGGTCGGGGCGATAGGGCTTCAACAAGGAAACGTGGAATACTGGATGTACATGCCAGGACGCGAGAAGGGTCAATTTGAAAGCCACCGGAGAAACCCGTCTGATTATTTGGAAGGGACCAAGAAATCTAGGAGCCAATTTCAATGGTAAGTTACGGGCCGGTAAGTACTTAGAAGATAGCCATACCCAATCTCCCACTTGAAATTGAGGCGCAGGACTCCGATGTTTATCGGCAGTCTTGCTCATGTATTCTTGTGCCTGAGCTAGGGTACCAGCTGCCCGAAGGTGGAGTGACTGAATCTCTGCAACCAACTGATCCGCAGACGGGACTGGACTGAGTTGAACAGGAGAGAGAGGCAGCAGCTTGGGATGAAGTCCAGAAGAACAGTAAAAGGGGCTGAATCCGGTTGCTGAATGGACAGAATTGTTGTAGGCCACTTCGGCCAACACAAGATGAGAGGCCCAATTAGATTGAGATGCGTTTGTGAAACATCGTAGATACTGTTCCAAAGTCTGATTAGTCCTCTCAGTCTGCCCATTAGTTTGAGGGTGATGACCAGAACTAAGGGCTCGATGAATTCCCAGATGTCGACACAGCTGGCCCCAAAAAGATGAGATAAACTGAGAGCCCCGATCTGAAATAATCTTCTCTGGTAACCCATGCAAGCGAAAGATGTTTTGTAGGAAAGAGTTAGCCATCTGAGTTGCTGTTGGTATCCTCTCAAAGGGAATAAAATGGGCCATCTTGGTGAAACAGTCCACCACCACCATGATACATGTGTTGCCTTCGGAACTTGGTAGGTCCACAATAAAATCTGTGGCGAGTGTATGCCACGGATAAGGCGGCCTTTCAGTAGGATGTAATAAGCCCAAAGGTTTCCTGCGGGGAGTCTTGACTTGGGCACAGGTGGGACAGGATTCTACGCACTGCTTAACCTGAGTCGCCCAACCAGGCCACCAGAATTGGTGTGCTATCACTTCTTGTGTAGATCGAACTCCTCGGTGTCCCCCAACCTTGGAATCATGTAAACCATGTAATATTGCTTTACGTAGAGCTTCGGTAGGTAAGTACAGTCTATTTTGGAAGAGCAGCAGGCCTTCTTTCTCACGCACTTGTGGATGTGTTAGCAAAGCAGACCGTTTGGAATCCACTGACGTTTCTTGGGCTACTCTCTGTAAGAATGGTACCAAAGCCAGAAGGAAATGTTTCGGGGCCAGCACTGGCTGATCTCTGCCTTCATGTTTGATGTCATCCTCAAGGGATCGAGACAATGCATCTGCTTTCACATTCCGAGAGTTCGGTACATAGGTGATGTTGAAATCAAAATGTGAGAAAAAGAAAGCCCAACGGGCCTGCCGAGAAGTCCTGCATTGAAGAGATCGTAGAAATTGTAGATTGCGGTGGTCTGTGCGTACCTCCACCGAAAACCGACCCCCTAGAAGGTGGTGACGCCATTCTTCAAAAGCGTTCTTGATGGCCAGAAGTTCCTTTTCAATAACCGGATAATTCCGTTCACTGGCCGAGAGTTTCCTGGAATAACATGCTACTGGGAATTCCATGTTCAATCTGGGATCATGTTGTAACAAAACAGCCCCAATCGCAAAGTCAGAGGCATCGGTCTCCACCATGAACGGTCTATCCTCCCGGGGATGACAGAGTATCGGGGAGGCGCTGAAGGCCTCCTTTAACTGTTGAAAAGAAGTCGGGGCTTCCAATCCCCACTCAAAACTCTTCTTGGTACTGGTTAAACTAGACAGTGGAGCAGTCACCTTAGAAAAAGCCGGCATAAAACGGCGATAGAAGTTGGCGAAACCGAGAAAGCGTTGGAGAGAACGTCGGTCCTTGGGAGTCTTCCATTCCAAGATAGCACGGACCTTTGCCGGATCCATATTTATCCCGGAGGCACTGATCACGTATCCAAGGAATTCGATGTGATCCTGATGAAACAGACACTTTTCTGGTTTTGCATAGAGATGGTTCTGTTGTAGTCGCTTAAGGACTTCCCTCACTTGAGTAGTGTGTTCCTTCAAATCTTCAGAGAAAACCAGAATGTCATCTAGGTACACCCATACAGAAACTCCGATTAAATCAGCGAATATATGATCCATCAGACGTTGGAAGACAGAGGGAGCATTACATAGGCCGAAAGGCATCACCCGATATTCGTAATGGCCCAATGGTGTCTTGAATGCTGTCTTGCATTCATCTCCAGGCTTTATGCGCACCAAATGGTAAGCCCCACGTAAGTCTAGCTTGGTAAACACTCGGGCTTTGTGCAAGGATTCCATAATAGTGCGAATCAAAGGAAGCGGGTATCTATCCTTTCGGGTGATTTCATTCAGCTGTCTATAGTCGACGCAAGGCCGTAAGGTACCCTCCTTCTTCTTGACAAAGAATAATGGAAACCCGGCGGGAGAATTTGAAGGTGCGATATAACCCTTGTGAAGACATTCCTGCAGATATTCTCGTAGTACCTCCCTCTCTTGGGACGTCAAGGAATACACTTTACCATGCGGAATCTCAGAATCTGGTAACAGGTCTATGGTGCAGTCCAATGATCTGTGAGGAGGTAGAGGAATATCCCTAGGTTCAGAAAAAACTTCTTGAAATTCGGAGTACTCAGATGGAATTAAAACGATAGAATATAGACTGTTTCTGTTCTCCCCATCGGTCTGTGTCGAAGCGGGGGCAGTTGTTTGAATAGGGTCACAAATACAGCATTCCTTAGAGCAACGATCAGAACAGAACACCAACGTTCTAGTCTCCCAATTAATGTTAGGATTGTGATGCAACAACCAAGGTAACCCCAAAATTATGATACGTAGGTGTCTTCATTACATCAAGGGAAATCCGTTCCCTATGCCCTTCAATTTGTAGATGCAAGGTTTCAGTATGTTGGTGAACAGGGCCTGAAGACAGAGGAGTCCCATCGATTACCTCCACCATTGAGATGCGCTTCTTTTCAAGCAAGGTGATTCCATTTCTGGCCACAAAATCGACGTCAATATAATTACCAGAAGCTCCGCAATCCAACAAGCCTAGCACTTCAACTGGTTTGTTACCCGACCAAGAAACTTTAATAGGCAGAGCCATGAGAACCACAGGCTGCATGGGCTGTCTCTCCTGTGTCTTCACTGGAAGGTCTGGAAAAGAAGAAGGGCCTGACGTAGCCTTCCCTACATACGACAGGTCATTTAGTTTTCCGACTTTCGGAGTGGTCGAAGCGGGCAGGTACTGAGGTAATGTCCTGAGGCCCCACAATACAGACACAACCTGAGATCTCTTCTTCTCTTCTTCTCCGCCTCTGATAAGGGGCCTCTGACGGCTCCCAGTTGCATCGGTTCTGGCCCGATTCAGTGGAACCCGATGCCTTGGATGGAAGATTCGGGAATCGAGGAAGTGTTTTCTCCGAACGCCGTCTCTCATTTCTTCTCTCGGCCAGCCTGTGATCTATTCGTAAGACCTGTTCTTGGAGAGACTGTAAGGTATCTGGTTCTGAAATATGAAGTAGCTCATCCTTGTATTCTTCTCTTAAACCTCTTCGGAAGAGTGTCTTCTGGGTAACCTCGGGCCATTGAGAATCGGTGGCCAATTGCCAGAAACGACTGATGTAGGAAATAATATCGGATGACCCCTGTTTTAAGTCCATAAGTTGGTTCTGAGCGGTAGCCGCAAGGTTTGGTGATTGAAATACTTCCAAGAATGCTTTCTCAAAAGCCACAAAATCTTCAAGAATGGGACTCTTGGCTACCACCAGCGGGGTTGCCCAGGCCAATGCATTTCCAACTAAGTTTCCCAAGATGTATCCAATCTTGGCCTTGTCTTGATTGAAATGCGTTGGACGGCACAAAAAATGGATCCTGCAATGATTACAAAATTCGGCCACTCGGCGAGGATCACCATCAAACTTAACTGGACTAGTCTGAGCCATTACAGACTCTGCAGAAATGACTGAACTAGCCCCATGTGCCACTACTTGCTGCAGGGTAAGGTTCTCTTGACGTAGGGCTGACATCTCAGCACGTAGGGCTCTGATTTAGTTTCTTAATTCTTCGGTTTCATCCATCTCAGAATCTGAACTGGTGGTAAGGCGTCTTAATCTGTTAAGGTGTACGTCTCGCAACTTGGACGTACCTCTGTTTCCGGTCCGCGTTGGGAAAGCCAGTCTGAAGTTCGGATTAACCAGTAGTGAATATGGTACAAGGAAGCGGCCTCAGTCCCGTCCTGATAGTACAGGACTGGACGGGGACCACCCCCCAGCACCAAAGATTTTCTTCTTGTAGTGACCTTGGTGGCTGTAGCTGGCACAGGCGAGACGGGAAACAAGGAAGTCGAGAAGTCCAGAGAGGAGAGAGCTCCGTAGAATGGCCCAGGGGAGAGAGCTCAGAAGATCGCCAGGAGAGCCAGACACACTCAGTTCAAAGGAGTTCCTAACAACAGTCAATTTGCAGGCTGTGGAAGGATGGGTAGCCAAGTTGACGGAGAGAGTCCAGGCCCAGGCACATCCGAAAGATGTTGAGGTTAAATTGGAGCAGGCAAGAAGACTGGTACCCCAGCAAGGCAACAAGATAGAGACACCAAGGAAGCGACAGATTGACCTCAGGAAACCTCAAAGGATTTAACCAGGGGAAGGCAGCAAGGGAATAACAGGGAGGCCAGACAAGGAATAGGGAGCCAATCTGGGAAGCGGGGATTCCAGGCATAAGGAGGGAACCAGGCAGGGAAACCAAGCAACAGAAGGCAGTGGGTCCGGTGGGAAATGCTTGAGAACCAGGCTGAAGGACAGGACGACCTGGCAGGAAAGCAGGGACCCAGGCGGGTAAAACTGGGAAGTCTGGTAGGGGAACAAGAAGACTAGGCAAAGGAAGGGCTGGGATCCAGGCAGAGAAGGGAAGCAGGGCTGCAGAGTCCAACAGGAGCCGGCGGCGAAACAACGGTGAGTCAGGAACGAACCGCGTTAAGACGCGATTCGTTCCTGCACCCGATCGCTATTTACGGCCGCGGTGCAAAACCGAGGCTTGGAGCGCAAAGAGAACCGCGCATGCGCCGCAGTCCTTCCGAGGCGAAAACGAGGCTTGAAGCGCAAGCCTTCGATCATCTTGGTCCGCGGCTCACGCGTGCGCCCGTAGCCTGGACCACAGAGCTGATTGGGGCATCGGAGAGTCTCCCTCCCACTGATCCGATACCTAGAATAGAGCTGCCAAGGAACGTAGCGACCCGCAGTCTTCCAGGTACGTGTCCTAACACAGACCGAGGAGTTTTAGACTGTTGACACACGACACAGGCGGAGACATAATCATTTACATCACTCCTTATCGCGGGCCACCAGAAATGTTGAGATATAAGTTCTAGAGTGTTTCGTACTCCTCTGTGTCCTGCAGCCTTGGAATCATGGCACATGTGGAGCACCTGTTTTTGTAAGGATGCAGAAGGTACAAGAACTTGATCCTTGTGAAAGTAGCAATCTTGGGTCAAATTGAGCGAGTGAAGATCAGCTAACTCTTCGCATCTTTGTCTGTTCTGACACGTGGCCAGTCTTAGTTCTTGAAGAAAGTCACCCGTCATTGCGACAAATTTAGCTTTGGCAAATATGGGTTCTGGAGAGAAGTTATAGGAGGAGTAGTCTTTTTGTGAAAGAGCGTCTGCCCGAAGATTACGATTACCAGGGAGGTAGGTGAACTCGATCCTAAAAGGCAAAAAAAAATGTGCCCATCTTGCCTGCCTGCTATTCGTGGTATATGCTTGCTGCAGCACCTTAAGGTTCTGGTGATCCGTGCACACTTCCACTGGATACTTCGTTCCCAAGAGCAAATGTCTCCACTCTTCAAAGGCTCTTTTAATGGCCAATAACTCTTTTTCTAGAACGGAATAGTTTTCTTCCGAACGATTGAATGTCTTGGATAGATAAGCTACTGGTTTCTCGTCTCCTTGTTCGTTCTTCTGGAGTAACACGGCCCCCAGAGCATGGTGAGAGGCATCCGACTCTACCACGAATGGTCGATTTTGATCCGGGGTAGCCAATATCTCAGCAGAAGTAAAAAGACGTTTAAGTTTTTCAAAGGCGGTTTGCGCCTCAGTATTCCATTCGAAGGAAACTCCTTTCTTAAGCAGTTTGGTTATGGGTTGAACGGTTTCTGAAAAGCTTGGGATAAATTTATGGTAGAAATTAGTGAATCCTAAAAACCTCTGGATTTCTTTTATTGACGATGGAGGAGGCCAATCCAATACTGAGGAAACCTTTCTGGGGTCCATAGAAATCCCTTGAGGGGACAGCACAAATCCTAGAAATGTAACTTGGCTCTGGTGAAATTCGCACTTTTCTGCTTTACAATATAATTGGTTTTCTTCCAGACGAGATAATACAAGGTTTACATGACTGATGTGTTCTTCCTTGTTTTTAGAGAAAATCAAGATGTCATCGAGATAAACTATGACAAAGTGAAGGAGGACATCAGAAAATAGGTGGTCCATAAATGTTTGAAAGATCGCCGGTGCGTTAACTAGCCCGAAGGGCATGACGTGATATTGGTAATGGCCAAAGGGAGTGCGGAATACTGTTTTCGATTAATTTCCCGGTGTAATCCTGATGAGATGATAAGCTCCCCTGAGACCAAGTTTGGTGTAAACCGAGGCCCCTTGAACGGCCTCAAAGATGTCAGTAATAAGTGGCATGGGGTACTTGTCTGGGATTGTGATCCGGTTTAGACCGCGGAAATCAATACACGGTCGTAATTCTTCTGAGTCCTTTTTTGGAATAAAAAATAGTGATGCACCCGCAGGGGAATTGGATTCTGAGATCAACCCATTTTGTAGATTTTGATGAAGATATTCTTTTAGAGCAGCCTTTTCTTTCTGGGATAGTACATACATGCGGCCGAATGGAATAGGCTCATCAGGCAATAGGTCAATACGACAATCATCTCTCCGATGAGGTGGAAGAGTAGGAAATTTGGGGTTAGAGAAAACTTACAGAAATCGTTGATGACAATCAGGAATCCTACTAATGTGACTAATAGATGGAATGCTCAGACATCTTTCTATTTCAGACGGAATATGTACTCCTACTGTAGTATGGGACAAACAATGAGTGGTGCAATACTCCGAGCCTAAAAAGAGAGTGCCCGCTGACCAGTTGATGAAGGGATTATGTAATCTCAACCACGGGAGCCCCAAGATTATTGGAAAATGTGCCGTCTGGATGAGATCAAATTCTATGTTTTCTTGATGTGTCCCTACAGCACAATGTAAAGGTTCGGTTTGTTCCCTGATAAGACCTGAACTCAAAGGCGTCCCATCAACCCCTTGAACTGGAGTCGCTAGTGTCTTGTCAACCCTAGGAATTCCTTTCTTGGTCGCCCATGCATCATCCACAAAATTGCCCGCCGCCCCGCAATCAATCGGTGCCGGGACATTAGTAAGGATGATTGTTGGAAGGGTTATACTTAAAGAAATCACAACCATAGACTGCTCTACCTGTCCAGGATCTGAGGAAGAATTCTTGTTAGTAGGGGAACCCTGTCGAAAAACTCCTACCGTGGTTCCCCCTACGGTAGGGTTCTTGCGTTTCCTGAAAGCCGAGATGGAATTCTACGTGGGGGAACAAGTGGGCAGTCTCTTAGAAGGTGTAAGGAAGAACCACAATACATACACAGACCGCAAGTCTTTCTTCTCTCCCTTTCGGAGTTGGAAAGAGGGCCCTTCACGGTCCCAATTTGCATTGGCTCTTCTGGAGAGTGTGTCTTGGTAGTTCCGGAAAGAATTCCATATGAACCCGAGAGGCTTTTCCCTTCTTTTTCTCCTGATGGCGTTCTTGCAACCGATAGTCTATCTGCATAGAGATCGAAATCATCTCTGCCAAATTGGCTGGTCTAGGGACCTTGGACACCTCGTCTTTGAGCTCTTCTGAGAGCCCTCGTCGAAACAAAGTAACCAGACCATCATCTGGCCATCCTGTCTCTAAAGACAATTGTTTAAAAAGTGTGATATATGAGATGAGGTCTCTAGATCCCTGCTTTAAATCAAGTAGTTTTTCCTGAATTGAAACTGATATTTCTTTACGACCAAACATGGTTTTCAAACTATTGGTGAAAGCAGCATAGGAATCGAGAATGATATATTTCCCGAAGTTACCAAGGGGGTATTCCATGCTAAGGCTGGGCCTGACAGCTGGGAAATAACGAATCCTACCTTATCTTTCTCTGTGGGAAGAAATCTAGGTTTAAAGGTGAACTGAACATTGCAGCTGTCAAGAAACTCCTTTAACTTAAGCGGATTCCCGTCAAACTTGTCTATCTGGAATGTTGATGGAGGAAGATCAGAAAATGCCCGACCTAACTGTAGTTTTAATTGCGAGTTATCCTGTTTTAAAGTCTGCATTTCCAATGTCATGGACTGCATGGCCGCCATAAGTTGGTGCATCTGTTGTTCCATTTTGAATTGCCGTCTGCCGCGGCCAGTTTTTTGGGCGTCGCTATCTTTCAAATCGGTAACAAATTGCACTAACCTGGGCAGACTGCGACCTGGAATGGAGGCAACTGGAGGATGTCGTGGAAATGGATCAATCCCCCGTGGGAGTTCTGCTTCCCAGCTCCCTGAATGATAAACCAGTTAGGAGGAGAGCAGGATCCCCAGGGAAACCCTCCTGGGGGAAAAAACCCTGAGCCGCTGCAACTCTTCGGAACGGGAGGTGGAAGTCTGGACGGATCCTCTATGCGTGCTGGACAATGAAGAGGGTCGGAGACCTTTCCAGGGAAACAAGATAGAACAGGTAAGTTCCAGGAAGACAGGTAGCGAGAAATAAGTGAGAGTGTGAAGAGTGAAACCACGTACAAGGGATTAAGGAGGGTGTGCTCTAAGGAAAGAGACTGCTCTCAGAAGTGTCCGAAGGCTTGAGAAGCTGGTCCTGTTCCGGCGATGTGGTGGCGCTAGCAAACAGAGACTAGAAAGTAAGCTTTAGAATGCCGGGGAGAGAAATCTACTGAAGGGAGATGAGTCTGATTGTACTCGCTAACACGGGCGGCCAACCCGCCAGAAAGCCCACGAATCCCACCAAATACGGCCAGCAGCTGAGTCTAAGCAAGGGAATAGAAATCGGAACAGAAGTAAGGAATAAGGAGAAACTCTGGGTCAGTAGAGGAAAGGAGTGTGAGTCCTAGAAGCGAACTTACGGAGCGTCCACAAAGGCAGTAGCGACGCGTATACAGGCAGCACTTCCTTCCTTATCAGGAGTCATGTGACCCGGCGCGAGTGCGTCAGATGTACGTGAAACAACTAGACCTTTGTTGTCTCTAGGAAAAGTCGCCGTTATGGGAGCCTGCATTATCACGTTATGCGCCGTTCTCCCTATTCTACGGCTTTGCCACCATAATGTGTAACAAGTGTTTGCAGCCAGAGTCTAGGTTTCTGTTGGTTCTGGTGGACTATACCTCAAGATTGGTGGAGGTGGCAGCGTTTGGTAGGGTGACCACTGATTGTGTCATAGCTTTTCTAAAGAGGGTATTTGATAGGGAAGGTATTCCGGCCAATCTTGTCACGGACAATGGTGTACAGTTCACCTCCAGCCTCATGAGGGAGTTTCTAGGGCAATATGGCATAGAACACAATTGCACGGCTTTGTATAATCCTTCTGCCAATGGCTTGGTGGAAAGGGTCAATGGTATGATTAAGAATGCCATTCAGTTGGCTTTGACTAACAGGCTTGAGTGGCAGGAGGTAGTGGCAGAATATCTGTCTGCCTATCGCAGGACCCCTTCCGTTAGTATGGGGAGGACACCCTTAGAGTTGATGAGGGGAAGAAAACCAGGTGCCACCCTGAGGTCTATGGCTTTGGGTGGTGGTGGTCCATGTGACTTGAATTTGTAAGGTGTTCAACGGAAAATGTTGGCACGCCAGGAGGCGGTAAGGTTGTCCCAAGGAAATAGGAAAGAGTTGCAGGTCAAGGTGGGGGATTCTGTTTGTATAAAGAATCCCAGATTTGTGCAGAAGGGTGGTAGTGCGTTCTTGCCTGCCAGAAGAGTTGTAAAAAATGGCCGAGGTTATGTGCGGTTGGAAGATGGTACAAAATGGAGTAAGAGGAGGGTTGTGGTACTTGATGAATCCAAGAGTAAAGCTTGATCATTGGGAGACAATCAGGAGTTGGATGGTGAAGGAAATGATGTGTTTGATTTTGTGCCTGAGGTCAGGAATGATTGTGTTCCGGAATATGTTGTGTGTGGTCAAGCTCAAGCAGAGGAGATGTTTTTGCATGGTCTCCCGGCAGGTAGCATGCCTGAGGATGGCGTGGATAGGAGGCGTCCTTTGAGACGGTATGGACCTCCTGTTAAACTAAGAGACTATGTACGTTAATACGACAATGTGCATTGTATTCTAAGGTTATGACATGAAGTTGGCACTTTGCACTATGCCATTTATATCAATTGTTATGCCAATGTATACCAGTGTACATTCTTTTGCAGGCAAATGTTTATATGAATGTTCTTGTTGTAATGTTCCAGTGTTTTAACTTGATATGTTATTATGGTGATGTTGGTAGAGTAAGGGAAGGAGATATGTTGTATCTTGTGTTCTGGGGCGCGTGTGGAATGTTGTTCCGTGTTTATGGATCAACATTCCACACGGGCCAGTTGGTGGGGATAGGATTGCTGGAGGAGGCTTGCCTGCCCTGGGGTCCAGAATAAAGAAGTAAACCATCATCCTGTGTCCGCAGTTTACTTCAGCTTTCCAGCACAGGCAGGTAATTTACAATTGCAACAGATGAACGTGTATTTTGTGATTTGGCTAGTATGTATGAAGGAATTTATTGTGAAGAGACACTGACGATGCATTTTTAGGAGTTAATGAGGATTACTATAAGGTAAGATAACTTTAAATGAGACTGTGAACGCAATGTTCCTACTTCTAGGCCTTCGGGTAAGACAGGCAAAACTCATTCATGAACCGGAAACAGGGCCGGTCTTTGCATCAGGCAATGCAGGCAGCTGCCTGAGGTGCCAGGCTCTGGGGGGCGCCAGTCTGACCCCATCAACACCATTGCCATCAGTTTAATTATTGTAAAAAAGAACATACAGTACACAAAAACAAAGTGAAACCTATTAAATCATCAGACTCTCCAGTCCCTGCACTCAGTGGCGGTGCATTCAAAGCCAGACCCTCCTGGGGTCTTTGCAAGCCCTTGCTGCCAGGCCTTAAAAGCAACATTTGTTGCTTATCAGTTGCCAGCCCGAGGTTTCAGTGATCACACGTGCCTCCATGTGATGCACAGATTTTGGGCTGATTGATTGATTGGACTGGTAGGATACAGACAGCACTTGTGAAGTTGCGCGTGAGTGGTTAGTATCCTGGGTACATGCAACTCTCCGTGCCTGTGTGGGACACACGGTCCGGATGCGAAGAGGTGATGTTCCTGTGTTTGCATTATTGTAGCTCTGCATCTTGCTCTGTGAGGCCAGTGCTATATAGGTGGGTGTGGGGCAGTGGTGCAACGACCATGCAGTACGGGTGTAACACAGTAATATAAGAGTCGCTCATATCATAGGCTGTATGTATTATTAATGCAATTTTGGAATGCAAAGGCATTAATTTGTCACTGTAATGGAGCACTACAAAGCCACTTCATTATAAGAATAACCACCTTTAATGTACATTTTACTCACATACTAAGCAATACCGAAACACGCTACTTTTAAAATGATGGTTGCCACTTTAACACAGACATGAAAGCTCTTTCTTTGCTGTGCTCTGTGTGTAGTACAAACACATGTGTGTAGTACAAACACAGCAATTTATATACATGAAGTATTTAATTTCCCAAATTACGAATGTAAAATAACAACATAAAATAGCTTATTTTTAATATTAATATTGTTCAACCAATACACTATAGAGGAACAAGCATTCGGAAGGCTGTATTACACTGTAATACCACAAAGTAAAGTTGGCGATGCGGACCGCAGAAGCAACCATCTTTATTTAGAAGTCCACCATTTACGTTTCCGCCTCTCCATCCATGTTTTCACTGTTACAATGCAATCAACTTTAAAATGAGTGACTGTCTGCAGGCTAAATGGGCTGTGCAGAGAAGTGATACAGCACCCACATATGCTTATATGTTTTGTGGGTCGTCCTCGCTTCCCAAGCACTTTGCAATCTGTCACAAAGATGCACCCAGGCCAGGCTTCCCTTGATGCTGGTGTTTGCTAACAGACTTCACAGGGCACACACAGACACAAAGCTTCACCCATCATTGTGTTGAACCGGTCACACACTGAAGCACACAGAGGTACTGTGGAAGCACCAGTCAGACACAAATCAGAGAGTGGGGATAGTTGGGGGGGGGCACAGGCACAGATTAGACCACCGACCCATGTCCCCCTGCCCCAACCACCCACCTTGAGTGAATCAAGCAGTGCCCAGGAAAATACCTCTGATCAGCTTCTGTGTAAGCAAAACACATCAAACCCCATGACCCCTTCCCCTTATCTTAGTAAGACATTTCAGACTCCAGTGATCACCCCTCTTCCGTTCTTCTTGTTCGTTAATGCAAACAAAGCCGTAGACGTACAGAACAGGACATAGACAATAAATGGTGCTGACAGCTGGACAGTTAACAAATGCCCGGCGATTAGTAATGTAAAAACTTTTCATTGTTAGCACATGCATTGAAACGCATACATTTTTAGGCACATGATATCAGAGGGTTATTTGTACTGGCATGTCAGGGGAGTGTTTGGAAGGCTAGTGGCAGGAGACTGTCCATTCACACAGCAGTGCTTAAGTGTGTGGCTTCTCTGTGGTTTCAGACGTGAAGGAAACCAATGTGAGAACATTTACCTGTAAAAGTGGCTCAATGCCTCCGGGTTGCATGTGCACTATACAAATGAACTCAATAAATAAATAAGAAGACGAGAGTTTACAGATTGTAACATTGAAGTTGTACTAGAATAGTCTCATTAGAATGTGAGAAGAAATGCACATTCTAATGAGACAAGTAAGGTTCCCCCCCCCCACACAAGTACGTGTGCCCCTCCCCCTTCATCACTGAGGTTAGCACCTCTCCCCAGTGGTCGAAGTGTTCCTAATGGCCTGCACCGCTCCCCACAAACCCCATCCCTATGCCCCCTCCCACGCACAATACAAACCCCAAAACACATGTGCCTGCTGTTTTGGGGAACGTTCAGTGCAGTGCACTGATAGTGCAAGTTTAAACTTGTTTCTACACTTTTATTTTAAAAAGAAACCGTTCCGGAACTGTTTCTTTTTAAAATAAAAGTATAGGAACGGTAAACATTAATTAAAAGAAGTAGAGGAGCACCGCTCCCGACCACTCCTGCCCACTTCAACCACTGCCTCTCCCAACATTTTGTGTGGGGGCGCCAACCGTGCTTTCTGCCTGGGGTGCAATCTGGTCTAAGACCGGCCCTGACCGGAAATGTCGGCTTCGGTGATAGCCCCAGGTTCCTTCACTGTTAATTTGACCATTTCCCACATGCCTTAACGTTTTTGATGAGCCTGACTTTGTAGTCTTTTGGTAGAATAACATGCCATAGCCCTGACTTTGACAGAGTGCCAGGTATTGGTTTTTGTGACAGGGTCAGTAATCCTAACGAGTCAAAAAGGGATGGGAACCTGTTAAATGTGAGGCGGACGCCAGATATGAAATACATATAGTGAGCTTTATTAAGTTATACAGAGCAGGCAACAGGCACTGCACCCAGTCTAACCAAATGGAAAATCTGAGTTCCAGAACTCAAGTGGGTTCTGGAACTCTATCAAAAGAAAACACAGAACATCAAACGAAAGGCTAACTTAACAGAACCCCTCTCACCATGGGGAGAGAGGCCTACCAGGGGTGGAAACCAGAGCCAGTCCTACTTCATAAGGGGAAAGTGGCAGTTGGGAGGGCCCCAGTGCCTGTCCCTTCCATTTGTAGCCATATGATTGATCACCCCATACTGCCGTTTTAAAATGCTGGACGGTCTCTTTCCTTTTGTTTCCGAAAACTTAATTTACCGGCATTCCTGCAAAGAAACCCACCAGAATTTCCGGAGAAAGGCTACACTTCCCCAGCAGAGCGAGAGAGAACTGCTCCGCAAGACAGCACCAACATAAGTAATGAGCATGCATCAGCATGGTTCATTGTACACCACTTGCGTGTGAACCAGGTGCTGAGTGGCCCCCTGCAGAACACTGGGAACCCATTGCTGCTCACACAAACTGGGACATTGTTCAGAACCAGCTACCATTGCCAAAACCCAATCCACTATTGTGAGGGAAAGGGGAGGGTCTTAGCCCCTGTTTTATGTATTCACGGGGTGGGGGGCAGGTAATTCAGGGCCTCATTGGCCCATGGGACCAGTCAGGGAAGCACCAGTGGGAGAAGAAGGGGAAACATAAAAGCAGGGACAAAAAACAGGAAGGTGTGGGTTGATCGGGTTAGGTCAGAGGAGGCAGACCAAGAATCCAGAAGAAGGAAGGATAGTTTGGAGGCGCATGGAGTTGATTTCTAGAGAAGGAGAAGTATTGGCTGGTGAGGAAAGTCTGAATGTGTTGTGAATGTGCATGCAGATGGGTGAGGGGGAGTGGTAGTAGGAAGGGAGTGAAATGGTGACTAAGGGAGTGAAAGGTTGGTGACTTGGTAGACAAGTGCCTTAGTTATTTACATAGGCAGGGAACAATTACATAGCAATAGGGAAAGTTATGCGTTTTTCTTATCATTTAATAAATAACAAATGGCAACATGAACTCAGTGTCTGCGTCCTTCGTCTGACCCACCACACCTTGCATGTGAACTGGGATGGCGGGCAGCAAACGTAATGGTCTCTTTCTTGGCAATATGCAGCACGTTCTTTCTTCATGCAACTAATCTGACTCTGGTCAGTGCCTATGCTGTCCCATTCTCAAAACTATTATTGACAATAAAGCCTGCCTCTGACATGGACAGTTTATGTTTTCATTGATACAAATTCAATCCATTTAATTTGTGTGACATTCTAAGTGTACGGGTTTTGGGGCAATACCGGTCACGTTTTAATTCTAAACCTGCCTAAAAGTGTTATTATAGGGAATCATTTAACCAGCGTTATATTTAGCTGCAGTCGACAATAGCAGAAAAATGTGGAACCATAGGTGCAGGCCTATGGGAGGAGTGTCCACAGGGCAGTTTCGAGACAACATAGCGCCCAGGGTGAAACATTAACATTCAACTCTATGCTGGAAAACCCGCACTGCGAACACCTCCACAACAGTATAAAGCTATTGCAATATAAACAAAAGCTAGTTTTATGAACTTGGAGTTAAAGAACTTAAAGGTAGTAAGCAGACATGGCAACGTAGACAAAAATATTGCAAAAAAGAATTCACATTTATTGTCTAAAGCACAATGACCATATACATACAACAATCTCCTAGATTTTGCTGCTGCATACATGTTTATTTCTGTTGCATAGTCTATTTCTGCGTTGATTCTCCTTCCAATTGTGGGTATAACTATAGCCAATAACACCTCTTTGTCCATTTAAGACCATAGACATGTTTTTATCAGGTTTCATTAATTGAAACTGCAATCAGCAATCAACAATAACACCTGTAACCAAAATATTCAAGATGACCCAAGCATTTGGAAACAACAAATATTTTGTTGCATGGTGACTATGTTGCAATAAAAAAAGCATTTTCACCATCGGCAACCCATCATTGTTTGCTTTGTCAATACTATGGCCTAGTAAACTATGTGTGAGACTTTTCGTTGAATAGGGCACACTGCAAAATTAATCATTTCTGTTGACGCCCAACAATGAGATTAGTTGATTTGCCCAGGATCACATACTTGGTGTCATTGTGAAAGCAGGATTCAAGCACAGTCTGCAATGGAGGCACTAGGTGACATATCTTCCCAACTCAAGATGATACAGATATGTATTAGCGGAAGCCTGAGCAAATCAGCAGTACTATGGAGACTTAAAGAAACCAGTGAAAGAAAATGCATAATAGCCCGACTTCTAGTTTTTGTTTCACACAGCATTTGGGCTTGTTTTGCACCACTCCCTTTTCTTAGCACATCATTTTTGCACTTCTGAAGGGACATCAGCAGTCTGCCTCCAGTCATCTACCACTAATTGCGCCCCATTTAAAATACTCTGTTGACAACAAAGACATCTTAAAAACATACTTGATAAACGCTGTACCATCCTGTGTCATACTTTGTATTTCAGATGCAAAGCAAAGTAAAAAAGATAAACAGGAAAAGGGCTAGTAAATTCGTCTTGGAATGCCGGCGGGGAACAGCTAATTCTATACCTTGAAGTACCTGTGCCCAGGGGCAGCTGCCTGCTTTGGCAATCCCAAGAAAGGGCCCTCGGTGTCAATTTAGTGCATCATGTACAAAGACAGACTGCTGTAAACACCTGTCAGACAACTGTACAGACCCTCATGTTCATCCTGCACTTTGGGTTAGAGGCACTGTTGGATACAGCAACAATTAATTCTTATTGGGTAATTGAACTGAGAGACCACTTTCTGAGTTGTTTGCTGCAGTGCACCATGTCTCGTTAGGCTCACATATGAAGAGTTACTATCTTTGCAGGTGCTTATTGCGAAAGATTATTGTGTGTGTGCCTTGTGAAACATGGGCTACTGAAAGAGAGTGAGTCCCTGAGAGACGATGTGGAGGTGCCACCATTCAATACAAAATCAAGAGCTCTGCAGAAGCGGACTGGCTAGTCACCTATGACTTTACCCTTTTGGCTGCACAGCTGCATGCAATGCTAGGTTCCGGGATTTTGTTTTTGTTTGGTACCACAATCACCTAAAGTTCCTATGTCAGCCTTTCACCCTTTACACTTTGTTAAAATAAGTGCCATTTATAGAGTCAAGAAAACGTTTGGAGGAGAAGACTAACTGTTGCTTTAGCAGTCTCCTGATGCTGGGATAGACCCCCGCCCACTTAGACGCCGTGTGACCCTTCAAATACCCAGCGACCAGCGCACATTGTGCGCGCACTGTGGAAGTACGAGGAAGTACTGTTTACTGGCGAGAAGGCAGACGTGTCCTTCGCTCTTCGCCACTTGGATCTGATTCTGCATTGACTACGGACTGGCGTGTCTCCAGGAGGAGCACATTCTCTGTAACACCATATTGTTACTGGCCCCTTAAAAAAGTACATTTTTTATATTTCCAAAGTCACATTGGGCGGGGACATAGGCGGGGATAACGTGTACTGCCTAGTGTTGTTTGAAGTGAGTGAAGGAGCAGTGTTCTATTTGCCTGCTCCCTTTGTAGTCTCCTGATGCTGGGATAGACCCCGCCCACTTAGACGCTGTGTGACCCTTCAAATACCAGAGGCCAGTGCACCTTGCGCGTGCACTGTGGAAGTACGAGGAAGTACTGTTTACTGTTCACTGTGCACGGCACGAGGTAAGCGGCTGCTGGTTTACAGTCCATAAGAGCGGCGGGAGAGAATATTATAACCCGGAAAGACAAACAAGGTAAAGTGAAGGGTAGGTGTATATTGTTTAAGTTCTACGTGGATTCCGCCTACATAGTTTCAGGTGGTGTAGTGCTTCGAATAAATAATTGGGACCGCCCTAGGAAATAACTCTAATAAGAAATGGAACTACGGTCGATCAATTTGAAAGCTAAACCAGAGGTGATGCTGATTGAGAAATCGATAAGGCACAATCGAACATGTAAACGTAAGATAATAGGCAAAGAAGGACTGAGAGTAAGATGGCAAAAATGACCACGTTTTTCAATAAAATGTAATCCTTATCCCAGGTGAACTGTACGCCACTCACTGACATGGAAATAAATGTTAGCAGATGTGAATTGACAGAGGAATTAAATATGAGACTGCCTTGCATAGGGACGAAGTTGCTCTCCCGAATCCTGCAGGAGCCAAAAAATAATGAAATAGAGAATGAGGAGAAGATAGAAGGTGCCTCATTGACTAGTAATGAGTGTAGAGAGATTGTCAGATGGGAGAGAAAAGACGCTGTTCATTCAGAAACGCATTGTCTGCCTTCTAATGGGATGATGAATGTTATGGGCAGCAAATTAACAGAGTATGTGAATGATATGCAGAGCTGGTATGAGAAGGAACCCAGTGAGCCCGTAATGGGTAGAGAGACCCAAATTATTGAGAGCCATGCTACGCCAGAGTCTGCTTTCCACGAGCTCCCGGTAAGTGACAAGAATAACAAAACGAAATTGGAGAGCGTGGTCATTGATCCAGTATCGGGTCTAATAATATATACTGAGGACCCCAGTGGGTTCATAGTCCAACCAGATTATAAGCGAAATTTGGAGATGAACACTAGTCACATCTCAGTCAATAGTACGCAATCACGGATGAATGAAAGTTGTTCTCCTCTAAAAAATGAGGAATTATGGGAAGCCCTAGAAAGAGTTCTTCACAATGTTGGTGGAGAGATGCAAAACGATAGAACGGAAGTTGGACGTCCACTCCATTCTGTTACATAAGAGTATTAACAAGGGACGTAAAACCTGTAGAGAAATAGGAAACAACACTGAGGTACCGTACCCGGAGGCGCACTCAATTGAGAGCGCAGCTGAGAGGGCAGCTCTGGTTATTGAGAAGCTGCAAAATCACATCTCCGTTGGATATACAATAGCCAGTGAACCCGTCGAAGAGGGACAGGGCGGGAGGCAGAGAAGGGGAAAAAAGACTAGGGAACCGCGGAATAAGAAATTGATACAAGCGGTAATGTATACCAACAGACTACAGAGAAGTAGAAAGAACGGATGCGTCGTAAGAGAAGCTGCCAATTCCAAGATTGTGTTAGAACCCCCTCGAGCCACGGTTGATATATTGGAGATTAAGAGATCTAAACCCATCCACCTCACAAAGGAGCTGAACTTCCTAGGCACACACACAGTAGCCATTCATGCACTTGTTGAGAATGCGATGCCTAATAGTAGAGACAAGAAATTGGTGAAACTGCATAAACCAGCCCTGGTTATAGAACCGGCTTGCAAACGCCTGATCCCACCTTAGATGATTGGGTAATGCCTAGTAAAAACAACAAAGAGAAGATCTAACAAGAAATTAATAAAATAGGCGGGATCACCACCAAAGTATTGAAATCGATAAAAAGTTTATTTCAAGAAGTGACCCAGGGAGACACTAATGAGCAGGTGAGCCTGAGCTGGCCTGAAGTTCCAGGACCTGGCACTACTGTTGGGACATCAGTAAATAAAACTGTACAATTTCAAGATAAACAAGGGGCAGATGATAATGAGCCCACCTATAGGAAAGACCCGATAAACTTTGTGAGGGCTCTTCAGTTCCAAGAAATGAAAAAGTCCAATTTGATAGTGATTCTGAATAGACGTGGGATTGTGGAGCTATGTGCTAAACTGGTGCCTTTAAGGATGGTGAGATCTAGTGATTTCAAGATTGTAGATCAACTGGTGACCCCCATGCTTGTGACGACTAATGTATGGTGTGTAGATAACGCATTACTAGAGTTTATACTAAGCCACCAAGAATTATTTATCAAGTTAGGATACACATTTACTAAAACATCTATGCGCAGGGTGAAAAATCAAAGATTGGCAATCAATGTAAAATGGATAAATAATGTTAGTAGAACTAAAGTAGAAGGTGGGCCTAGTGGAAATCAACAAACACCGCAGACAAAGGGAAGTTTGGGGAGAACGGAAAGTTTACCGGCCAGCGAAAGATTAACAAGTCTAAAAAATCCCAAGTCCGACCAGACAATGGGGCCAAGAAGTGAAGGTAGGATTGAAGGTTACTGGCAGTGGTTACCGATGGAATTTAAATCTCAATTTGACCAACGGCCCTAATGAATTGGATATGATGAACTCTTGGAATACCCTGGGCAACCTACATTATGAAAGTGGAGATGGCCTGTTGGCTAATTTACATAGTTTCTGCATCTTAGCACTACAGGCAACATGGCTATATGAACCATGTGATATTGATGGATGGTGCTCCTTACAAAGTTTAGCGATGAAAGGGAAGAGAGAACGTCCAAAAGGTGGCTAATTAACAGCCCTGAAACATCCCTGCTCTGGAGGCAAATCCAGCTGGTCTACAGACATGGTGTTAGTTGTGAAGGTTAATATCACCCTTCCACATTGTCCGACTCTATTAGTGATAAACATTTATAACCCGCCTAATGGAACACACAATAAAGTTAACCTGGCCAGAATAGAAAAAAATATTAAAAGAATGTGATCCTGAGCCTGTGATAATAGCCAGAGATTTTAATGCTAGGATATATCTTCCTGAAGATAATGAATTCATAGAGAGAGGCCCAGGCCCAATTGAAAAAGGGATTCTCCAATCGAAATGGTAGACCCTGGGGGAACCTGATATTGAAACATCAACTAATTATGCTAAATGGTACGACCAAAGGGGATGCTAAACGGAGTGCGACCCGGGTGGGGGGAAGCAGCCTATCTACCATAGATAACATCGTAGTGAATAAAAAGGCAAATCAATTGGTGCTTGACATGGCGATTGGTTGCCGAGAGGAAAGTGACCATCTACCACTAGATGCTGGAGTACCCAAAGGTATAGACGACATATCAGATGTGCGGCAATATTGAAATCTATAACGCAGCTAATCGGATCATCTGGAACCACCCAAAATTACGAAAAGCCAATGTTATTGCAGTGAAGGAACTGAAAGCATTTGGCGACCAATTGGAGAATAAACCAGATGTAGTCGCTAATGATATACTTTTTAAATTTGATAATTTGGTGAAGAAAATTAAAGAAGTCTCGACCTGTAAACGGAAGTACTGCAGCAATATTGAAAGATGGAACTCGGCACACGGAAAGCACAATACCTATGTCAGGGAAATAAATAAAGCTAAAAGATCACTTAGACAATCTATAAAAGCCATAGTACAAGCAGAGAAATGTGATGCCACAACACAGATAAGAAGGGAAAAAAAACTCTATGGAAAATGGTTTTGCATCCATAGAAGAGATAAGGTGAGGGACGTATGGCAGAAAATTGCCGCACATGCGAAAAGTAATAATCATCAAGGCATGTGGAAGTCAATTAACAAGCCCAAAATAAGAAGTCTACCCATTAATAGCGTAGTTGAAAGTGACTGGATATTGCACATAAAAAACACCATCGGATTGAATTTGGCTGAAGGGCAAGGATACAAAGTAACCCAGTTGATATGGCATGGGAACTTTACTGTGGCTTCATTAAGAAGAACTACTGAGCAACTGCATATATCAAGGGCAACTGCTCCCGATGGGACCTGCAATGCCCTTTTACGTAGAGCACCAGAGGAATGGGTAAAGGTATTAACTATCCTGTTCCGTTGGATAAGGCAAAATGGGACGATACCTGAATCGTGGCGACACAGTATCATTCTCCCCGTACACAAAAAGGGAGAGTGGAAAGACCCCAAAAATTATAGAATGCTCGCCATGCTGGACATACCAGCAGAAATGTTTGCGAAAATATTGCTGGATGAATTGAATGAGTGGATAACTGAAAAAATTACCCTCTCGATTAACCAAGCAGGCTTCCGGGCCAAATCATCCACGATTCACAATATTATAAATCTTGTGTCTACGGTGGAGTATTCTTGGAAGGTGCGTAAACTCCCGGTGTATGCAGTATTTATTGATTTTACTGCCGCATTTGACACCATTCTGAGAGAGAAACTATGGATAATACTAACTAAGTGGGGGATCCCGCCAGGGCTACTCTATATGATTCAGCTGCTATATTCGGACACTTCAGTTAAAATTCGATTAGATGGGGAAGGCTGACTTTCAGGGGCTATCCCCACATTACAGGGAGTCAAACAAGGCTGTAGGTTAGCAGCCACGCTATTTAACTTGTATTTGGCTGATTGTCTGAATGAGATAGGGGTAGCTGCTGATGCGGTAAAAATCGGCAATATCCAGGTATCCTGGTTAGGATATGCCGATGATCTAGTCTTGTTAGATTACACACCAGCGGGCCTACAAAAATGACTAAATTGCCTGATCCAATTCGCTGACTGTAATGGGTTGGTTATTAACATAGCGAAAACAAAGGCAATTACTTTTTTAGGCACTGCAAATTAAGTACGCTCTAATAGGTTTAAGTGGATGATGAACGCAGTGCTTGAAGTACTCAAATGTTATAGATATCTAGGAGTGTTAGAGGATAACAAATTATCATGGAAACCACACTGGAGTGGGACCAAACTGAAATGTTTAAAAATAGCTGGTGCTCTGAGTGAATTCATTGGAAGACAAGGTGGGTTCTCTGTGAACACTATAATTTTATTATACTCCAGTAAAATCATATCATGCTTGTTATATGCAGCAGAGGTCTGGGGGACTAAGTTTGTAGTCGAAATAAGTAAGCTGGAAGGAAAAATCCTAAAATACTTATTTAGAGTACCCACAGCGGTAACATGTGAATTTATTTTTATTAGAATGTGATTTTAGATTTGCCAGAGATATTTTAGAGTATAAAACTGCTATGTTGTATATGAAATTGAGTACTTTGACTATCAATACTGTAGTGGTGGATTTGATTCATAGTTTTAGCAAATGTGAACATTTTTGTAATTTTAAAACATTGAATGTACTGTATCAATCCTATGCCAAATGGGCCAAAGGCAACGTTGAAAGCTGGCTGTTATACTCACAAGCGTAAGTTAAAAAGCTATTACAACTGGGTATTTATGGACTGGCGAAAGAAAGAGACATGATGCACTTGGCCACCAAGTCTACCAGTGGTCTGTTTTTAGAACAGTGTACATTAGAGACAAGGAAACCCAAATACCAATATGCGTTTCCACATCAGGCAACAGTTAGATCTTATATGATGTTCAAATTTAACAGATGTGAGACAAAGGAGATATTAGGTGCTAAAATTGGCATAAGAAAAGTCTGAGACTATGTAGATTGTGTGGACTGCCTAATACTGAGACCGCAAAACACTTGATATGCTATTGCGAAAGTCTCTACTGGTTGCGTGAAAAATATCTGACAAGATACAAAAATTCATGCCTAGAAGAGAAGATAGGAAAAATATGGCAAAGATTGCTGGAAGGGAATGATATTAATTTGATTTATCACATGATGATATTTTATGAGTTCATTTTAAATATTTTAAAATAATTATCTGATGGGATTTATGTTTGAGAAATGAATTGTTAGAACTGATGTTAGTAATGAAATAATGGTTGTGTAACATATGTAAAACCTGTCTTTGTTATGAACATATTATCAATAAATAAATAAATAAGTGCCATTATAGCTTTTTCCTCGTAACATCCTTCTTTGCTTATCCCTTATACCGGCTTCATTTCTTTTTCACATTAGCACTGCATATACATAGGACTTTTGTCCTTGGCCTTGGGAAGCCTATTTATTTTGACATTTTAAAGACACGGCCCGTTCATTGGGACGACTCGGGTCAACCATAGCCCCAATTGACCTAAGATAACCCGAGCACTTGTCGAGCCCCTCACACACCCAGACTTTACATATACATTACAACGCAGCAATCACCACCTGTCTATAACTATCACCTGCACACACACATTCTCATGCTGCACGCCAGACTTTACGTCAACACATCTCTCTTCGTATATCACACCATTTTCGGGTGGATACATTCTAAGGAGAGTGAGGTCCTGCTGTCCCTGGTTGGGACTTAATGCACCTCAACTCGGACAAGGTTTGAGACTACTACGGTGGTGAGCTGGCAGAGTATTAAAAAACCCGAATAATAATGATAGCAACAATAATAGAGGGTGATAACACCTGGTAGCGACATCCTCAAGGGAAGTAAGTTCAAATAGACTTCACACATTCTATTTCATTTGACTCGTTCTCTATAAAGTGCCTCAAAGACGGATGGAAAGCACTAGCAAAACATTGCACTTTACGAAACCACATTTGGTAAACTGGTGAGATAGCTCAGCAGTTACAAATGAGGATCCCAGTCGCATAGCTCCACGTGCTGCAGAGATTAGTGTGTAGCCTGCTGATTGCAGGTTCCAAACGTAGTAAAATAGCTTGGCTGCCTAATGCATTTGCCGCACAGATGCTGTCAATCACCTGCCACCCCAGGCACAAATGCCCCCCATCCACCACATACAGTTAACCCAGCCCAGTCACTTCTGCATCGATCCCAAGCCCTTTGGAGTCAAGCTAAATGCGTACCAGCTTTACAAGACACACACAATAATAATTTAGCATTTATATAGCGCTACGAACCCTCAGGTATCTGAGCTCTGTTTATTATTACCTACGGTGGGAGGATGAAAGGCTAAGTTTGGCCCTGCGGGATTCGGACCTGCAAGTTCTGCACGGACGTCAAAGCGAGCCTCTACTCGCTGTGCCAATTGACCGGCTTCACACAGAGATCCTCTCAACTCAAGGGAAAGAAGAGTAGAACGCCACAGCAAAGTGCAAATGGCACAAACTAGGAGGTTAGACTAGGGCCCTCTCCGGTGTCACTGGCGGCTCATAGTTCAGCGTTCACAAATACATTATAAAATTGCACTCTAGTTGGATGAAAGCGTTACTAAACGTCACTCAAATCAGCAACAATGATCCTTGATACACAAATATATGGCATCTCCTTGCATGACCCGTGGTTAGGCCCAGTAGAGCAGCGCATGGTCTCAAATACTGGAAAAAGCTGTAAGTGAAACATGTCGCAGGAAATGCAGTAAACATGTTGTGGTAATGTTCCCGAATGCATGTACTTTGGCAGGAAGTGTTTGAATGGGCCCAGATGAGGTTTTGTATCCAATTATGCACTAATTCAAGTCAGACCCTAGTGACAGATACAAGTGCGCGCCCTGGATGCTAGAAAAAAGATCCCTGCTGCTAATGAGAGTGTACGCATGTGCTGCCTAGAGAGGTATTTCATCCACATGGAAACGTAGTTACACACAGAGATTCAGTCATATAGACACGTTAGTTATACGAGAATGCCCGAATTAGCAAGCATTTCCAGATGCAAACTTGTGCACGTGTAGTTGGGTAGGAAAACAATATGTCCATGCACTGCAGGAACTGCCTGTACTCTAGGCCCAACTATCTGTGTGCAGCCTCTGGATTCAATGTTGCAATTCAACTTTTCACTTATCCAAGAAAGAGGGCAACCTTCGGATCGGCCTCAGAGAAGGTCAGAAGAACATTCAGGCTGGCAAGCCCTAATCCACAAATTCTGCGAGTGACAACAAAAACTGTAGCTGACCTTAGGAGGTGCTTAGTTATTATTAGAACTGCACGAAAAAGAGGATGGTCACCTACACAAGACGCATGATACGAGACCTAGGGGTGGACGCATTGAAGGTGCTGCTGATCACCACCAATCTACCATGTGGGGTTCATTGGTTATCCCCTCATACAGTGCTATATGAGGTGTGTGGGCACAACAAAATGCTACTACAAGCAATTTATTTAATATGAGATAATTATTTGGGTGCATACCTCAGACTTATGGCCACCTCATTTGAATGCGCATCTGTACCGTGGAAAAGCATCTTGTCTCCATGGGCCCAAATCAAATCAATAATTGTGCATTGATCCATGTGCAAATATAGTGCAAGTGGTTACAGAAAAATGCAATATTTATAGTTTGTGTGCCAATGATCTATGAGATGGGATTCTTAATAAAGGCAGAAATAGATGTGTGTTTGTGTGTGTGTGTTATATATGGGATAATGTACTCCTTTTCAATCATTGAGCCTCATTCAGAGTAATCCAGTAAAAATCTGTTAATAGCTACAATCCGGTATTAGCATCTCCGGCTGGGCGTGCAGCAGTAACCCAGCCCAACTACGAGCAGACAGGTGCGCATACAAACCCATGCTGGAAGCGGCAATACCGGATTGCCAGTATCAACGGTTGAATGGAGAAAACATCCGGCATTAGTGGACAAGAAATGACGGCCCTACCGGATCCGCCAAAAAATTGTGCTAACATCGGAATGTCAGTAATACCGGCATCGGAACGCGAAATGCAGTGGAAACCAGAAGTAGACCAGCAGTCATTACAAAAACCAGAATCCACCTCAATCCACTGCAATCCACAGCCATCCAGGCCCCGAAACACCACAAAAACATGTTCCAGGAGGACAGGAACCCAGGCAAGGACCTACGCCAACGCACAAAACCTAAGTTTGCAGATGCTGAACCGACAGCCTTGGTGGATACTCTGCTGCAGTATGCTGAGGAGCTGTTTGGAGAAAGGCAGCGCAAGACAAGATGCCAGAGGAAGAGTGCCATATACGTGTGGCCAACGTCACTGCTGTCAGGACCCTCCCCCGGACGAGAAAGGAAGGATTGCGGCAAGAGGTGGGACGACCTCAAGTCCAAGGTCCGCTCAGCCATTGCAAAGCATAGGAGGGCGCGCGCAGCCACAGGTGGAGTCACAGTGGAGCCCCTAGACTCTTGCCATGGGAGGAGTGCCTGAGCTGCATTTCACTTTTTTCACTTGAGCTGTGGATAGCGACCGTCCTGATTGCTGATCACCCGAACGTTCCTGCTATTGTAGTTCTCTATTGTTCTTACTCCAGTAGGCCTTGTGCAAAGTATAGAGGGTGTCATGCTAGACACCTTCAGGACACAATGGGTTGTTTAAATTGAGTGTCATTTGTGCATCATCAGCTTAAGGTTCGGTCTGATTCCTCATGCAGCTTGTCTAGGAGATTTTGCGGAGAGATGTTACATGCTATTTTGCAGTACCCCAGGCATGCCGTTAAGAGAGCACCCCTCATCCCCGCTCTATGTGCCAGGCAAGATCTTCGCTAGGCTTCTACTATGTGACTTCAATGCATGGCTACAATCTAACCATCTTTTAGACAAGCATCAATCCGGGTTCATCAAAGGAGTAGGAACCTTACTAAATCTGACTATTCTCTCGGCAATTAAAAAACAAGCTATGATGTCCAAACAACCTGTCTTTTTAGCCCTCATTGATTTTAAACAAGCCTTTGACTCGGTTTCACGAGAAATGTTATGGAAGAAACTTTTAAATGCTAATTGTCCTATACACATTTTTTATTTGATCATAAATTCTACATAAATCAAAGTGAAGCTCACCAATGATGGCCTATTATCTTAAGCAATACCAACTAGTGTGGGACTGAAACAAGGATGCATCCTGGCCTCTATTTAATTTAATTTTTATATTAATGACATAAGCAAGGTCTTTGATTCGGTCCGATCTTAATCTCCAAAACTTGGCACAACTCAGATATCATGGCTGTTATATGCCGACGATCTCATCCCCGAACAGCCTTCCAAGAAAACTTGCTGCACTTGACAAATATGCTCAGCCAATCAACTGATTATCAATACCCAAAAATCGAACACCTTTATCTTCCACCACAACTTGAGCAAAACTGGTTACAAATTTAATTGGTCACTTGCCAAGGCCCCAATGACGCAGCTAACCCAGTACAAATATCTCGGCATGAACCTCAATACACATGTTTCTGATCTACCGTACAAAGTAGAGCTCAAGTCCAGAATGAAACTCCTCGCCATTCAAGGTAAAGCCATACAAAGTAAATCTGGCCCATTTTCCTACAACCCATCAATACTCTTCTATAAACACAAAATAATTCCAGTTGTCACATATGGTGCCCATACTAAGCTCCCAGCCAATACTCGAAAATGGGACGTGCTAGAAGGGGCCTATTGGAAGAAAAAAGACAATCTCTACCATTGAGCACGCCAATACCCATCATTAGATATGAATTAGGGCTAACATCCTTACCAGCAAGCGTTGCATGGCAAACCCAGGCTTCATATAGAAAATGTCTTAATATATCACCTTCTAGCAATACCCTTCTCCCGACCTTAACATCGTCCCTTGAATCCACATCCAATGGTCCCCTCCAAATATGGAAAAGCCACTGCACTTCAATACTTAACGAGGCTCATATCTCCATACATTTACTAAAAGATTTCCCAGACAAAGCAAAAACAATGCTCTGGCTTTGGGAATGGCGATTGACATGGGAAGCTTTTAATACGTATGTCGCATTCCAACTCAGAGCCTTTCTCTTAAAATCACTCCACCACATACCATCTTCCTGGATCCAAAGTATGCAAGTGCAATCTTAAGACTCCACCTGAACCTATGGCCGACTAAGATTAGAATAGCAACCTATAGAAAAACAATTGTCAACCCAGACATGATGTGTAGATTTTGTAAGATACCTGAATATCATGAATCACTCCAGACCTCATAACCGAGTGCTCCTCCCTTATAGAACTAAGGAAAGAATCTTATTATACACACATTAAGGAATTTAAATTATTGACAAAAACACAAATGTGGATGCACATATTTAATGCAACAAAAGTATCAATGAACATAGCAACAGTAAAATTCCTTCTTGCTCTAAACTTATCAGAAGACCAAGATTTTAAGTGGACCTTTTTTAGATATTTAATACTGCTTTTATGCTACAGAATCGATTTTCTCATATCGCGTCTAATATAACAACTATTGATACTATAAACCTTCCTTTTATGTGAATAAGTTATCTTTTTTATCTGGTTTTATTCATTGTAACACATTTCTCCAATGTCTATCAAGTCAGTGAGACTGTGATGTACATGTCACTGAAATCACAATAGATTACTTTTATTTTTAATTGATTGATAATTTAAACATGGCTTGATACTCTAATGAAAATGTGTATAACCAATTGAGTTCTAATGTGATCTGACTTCTAATGTATGAAGTATACCTATTGAAAAAGTTGAACTTTCAACTAAAACAATATTTCAATAAAATTAAAAAAAACATAGAAGCCTCTGGCGATTTACCTTTTTGGTGTCCACCCATTGTCACCCACTCCTAAGGAAAACAGGGGCGCCGGGCAAACCTACACTATGTTCAAATGAAGAGAGGGGCAGGTGTTATCTATAAATGGTTTGCTTTTCTGGAGAGACCCCACAAGCAAACCCGCCGACGCAAACAAGGAAACAATGCCTACCTTGTCTTCAGTATGAAACAAAGATTAGAGAAGTCCACCTGAAACAATCTTCTGACACCTTCAAACTCAGGCGCCGAAAGGAAGCTCCCGGGAAACCCTCGTGGGGATAAAACCCGGTAGCAGGTAGGGAGCGCTGAAAGAGGAACTGGATCAGTCTCTCCCTGGTCTTGCGTGATGACGCTTCTTGTAGGCAGGTAAGTGGGTTCTTGAGAGGTAACGGTCTTGGGATGAACTGGGAACAAAAAATAAAAGGTTAACTGAGGTATTATAGTGGCTTTCCTATGAGTTTCGGATGGGGGTGGTAGTACCTGATTGGAAGCCACGGTGGGGCTATTGGGTGGAACTGTGTGGTTGTAGAGGGTTCTCAATCTTTAGGAAATAGACAGAAAAGGTGCTTATTATTGAGAGATAGAATGAATAAGGACGGAAGGAGGAGGTATGTGGAGAGTATTCCTACCAATGTATGTATGCGTGTGAGCCGCGGAGAGGGGTTCCGGTGGAGGTTTGCGTTGGGATTCAGAAATGAAGCGGGATCATAACCTGAAAAGATGGTATTCTAAGGATAGACAAGGAGAGAAGATCAATTACAGTAGAGGAAGGGTCCGACCTAAAAAACTCATGACCCAATATGAAAAAAGTAGCTTACGAGAGTAGACAAGAAGAAATTCCACGTTCAATGGCCGAAAGAAGTCGGCAACGCTAGTGTAGATGATAGGAGAGGCGGAGCTTCCCTGCACGAGTATGTAAACAAAGTAAATTAGGGTTAGTATTTGGAAAGTAAGTCAACAAAAGCAACGTAGTGCTACTGACGGCAACTCACGGAGCGAAGCCTCTGAAAACAGTAGCAACGCATTGTTGTTCGGGTGTCCAGGAACCGTGCACTGTTTCCGGGAGGAGAGGCGGAGCTTCTCTCCCGTCTCTCGTCCTAAGAACTAGACCGTTCCTTCCGATCACAGACGCCATGTTGGAAGCACACAGTTTTATCCTCGGCTGAAGCCGCCAACGGTGCCATAACGAACTGCGCCAGAGGCCAGTCGTAACAGTATGCCCCCTCCTAAGGGAGGAAAACCCCGGCCTCCCCGGGTGGAATCGATGAAAGGTACGAACCAGACACGGTGCATGAACCGCGGATGCAGGTTCCCAGGAACGGTCGGAAGGGGAATAACCCTCCCAGTCCACCAGGTATTGAAGAACCCCTCTACGGTAGCGTGAGTCACAGATCCCAGAGATCTCATATGCTGGACCCGCGTCCGTTATCACAAGAGGGGGTGAGCCACATGATGTCAGATGGAACTGATTACGTACATCAGATTTTAGTTGGGAGACGTGAAAGGTGGGATGGATGCGACTCCAAGACCTAGGGAGCCGTAGTTTGTATGCCACAGGCCCTAATCTGGCCATAATGGGGAATGGGCTGAAGTATTTGGGTGACAACTTTGAAGGAACGAGTCGCCTGGGAAGAAATTTGCTGGCCAACCAGACATAGTCCCCAATTTGGAACTGTGGGGCCGGAGTACAATGTTTATCGGCCCGTTTCTTGCTACTAGCCTGGGCTTCTTATAGGGCCAAACCTGCTTTGACATGGCCTTGTTGAATGGTATCGATCAACCCCTCTATATCCGGGAATTTGGTAAAAGGAGAAGCCACTAGTGGGAAAACAGTAGGATGAAATCTATAAGTGCAAAAGAAAGGACTGGCTTTGATGGTCGAATGAGCTGCATTGTTATATGCGAACTCTGCCAAGGGTAGTAGATCTTTCCAATTGTCCTGGGCAGAAGAGATATAACATTGGAGGTACCCTTCCAGGGTTTGGTTCAGCCGCTCCGTTTGTCCGTTGGTTTGCAGATGGAAACCCAAACTTAAGGCTCTAGAGATTCCCAGAATCTGACAAATTTGCTTCCAATATCTCGAGGTATACTGGCCCTCTGTCGGAAATTATAGTTTCCGGAAGGCCGTGAAGGGAGAAGATGCGTTCCAAAAAGATCTGTGCCATGAGTGCTGCTGAGGGAACAGTAGGTAAGGGGATGAAATGAGCCATTTTAGTTAAACTATCTATGGTGACCATGATGGTGGTACATCCTTTGGATCGGGGTAAGTCAAAAATAAAATCTGTAGAGATTATCTGCCAGGGTTTGACCGGTAGTTGAGGAGCCACCAGTTCACGCAAGGGGGAATTTCGAGGTGACTTGGTCTGCAGGCATATGGTGCAGGAAGCAATATACTCCTGTACATGAGTCCGTATAGCAGGCCACCAAAAATGTCTCTGGATAAGTTCCAGGGTATTCGAAAATCCTCGATGACCTGCTGCCTGTGAATCATGGCAAAGCCTTAACACTTCTTTTTGGAGATCTGCATCGGGAACGTAAACTTTTTCTCCTTTGAATAGGAGACCTTGGCTTCTTGTCAATCCCTGTGTTGATAATAGGTTAGGTTCTAAGATCTCAAGGTCTCTGGACTTGTCCTCCAGTGTTTGTAGGAAGTGATGTACTACAGGCACAAACACCACCTTTGGGAACATAGGTTCAGATTTAAAAGGGACCTTTTGCAGAGGGGTTTTTCTTGAAAATGCATCTGCCTTCAGATTGGTATTTCCTGGAATAAAGGTGAATTTTATTCGATACGGGGAAAAGAAGTGAGCCCACCGAGCCTGTCTGCTATTGCAGGTTTGTGTGTATTGTAAAGTTCGGAGGTTGTGGTGGTCTGTTCTGACCTCTATAGGATATTGGGCCCCTAGAAGAAGATGGTGCCATTCCTCAAACGCCCGTTTAATGGCTAGGAGTTCTTTCTCCAGTACCATGTAATTGATCTCTGCCGGTGAAAGAGTCTTGGATAGATAAGCCACTGGTCTTTCTAACTTTTGTGCGTCTGGTTGAAGTAGGACTGCCCCCAAGGCATGCTGCAATGCGTCAGACTCTACAATGAATCGACGCCGTTGATCCGGTACCATTAGGATAGGAGCCTGGGTAAAGAGGATTTTGAGTTGTTCAAACGATCTCTGTGTCTCAGAGGTCCAGAGAAATGGGATCTCCTTTCTAATAGACGTGTTAAGGGTTTGGTCAGCGAGGAGAAATGTGGAATGAATCGTCTGTAAAAGTTGGCGAAACCTAAAAATCTTTGTATGTCTTTGGCAGACCGGGGAGAGGGCCATTCAGTGATTGTTGATATCTTAACAGGATCCATAGCAATGCCTTGTTGGGAAAGGATGTAGCCTAAATACGAGATGGTGGTTTTGTGAAATTCACATTTTTCCAATTTACAGAATAGATGGTTTTGTTGTAGACGATTCAGAACCTCCTTTACATGTAAAAAATGTTCTTCCCATGTGGAGGAAAAAATCAATATGTCATCCAGATAAATAATAACATAATTTAAGTTGATATCTGCAAATATGTGGTCCATAAATCTTTGAAAGACAGCTGGGGCATTCATAAATCCAAATGGCATGACTCTATATTGGTAGTGACCGAATGGTGTTCGAAAAGCCGTTTTCCACTCATCCCCAGCCTTAATGCGGATCAAGCGGTAAGCTCCTCTTAGGTCTAGCTTGGTGTAAACCTTGGCTCCTTGTACCGCTTCTAGTATATCTGGGATGAGAGGCATAGGGTATTTGTCAGGGATAGTGATCTTATTCAAACCCTGGAAGTCTATGCAAGGACAGAGCTCGGAGGTGTCCTTCTTGGGGATAAAAAATAATGAGGCAGCTGCGGGGGAAGTGGATTCAGAGATCAGACCGTTCTTGATATGTGTGTGTAAATATTCTTTCAGAACTTCCTTTTCTTTGGCTGATAGGATGTACATTCTTCCAAAAGGAAGGGGACAATCTGGGATAAGGTCAATTGCACAATCGTCCCTCCGGTGTGGGGGGAGTTCTGAAAACTCAGACTGAGAAAAGATGAAATGGAAAGATTGGTATTCTGCAGGTAAGGAGGAGATTTCGTTAACAATGGTATTAGTAATACCCAATTCCTGCTCAGGATTCGGTGGAGTGGAATTAGATGCGAGGTGCCCGTGGACACACTGTTCTGAACCTAGAAAAAGAGTACCCGCTGTCCAGTTAATATAGGGGTTGTGGTCCCTTAACCACGGGATCCCTAAAATTACCAGATAATGGGCGGTCTTAATGATGTCTAACTCAATGTTCTCCTGATGGGAGGCCACCGTCATCTTAAGGGCTCTTGTGTGTGAATTTTAATGGGCCCAGATGTAAGAGGGCTACCGTCCACACTTTCCACTGGGATGGCTATGGTCTTGGTTGTACATGGAATGCCATGATTCTTTGCCCAAACATCGTCAATGAAATTGCCCGCGGCTCCGCTGTCTATCAATGCGGGAACATTGACGAGACAAACATTACCCCAAGACAACGAAACACCCAGAGTAATCATGGTATTTCCTGCTGCAAGGGTAGAGCGGCTGATAGTGTAATTTGGAAGGGGACTAATTGCTGCTGAGGAACCCGATGCCGTTGTCCCCTTTACGGTCAGGCATTGGCGTTTCCCGGCTTTCTCGGGGGTGCAACTGTACATTCTTTAACAGTATGGCTGCTGGATCCACAGTACATACATAATCCTTGTGATTTTCTCTGGGCTTGTTCTTCCGGGGAAAGAGGACCCCTGGTGTTTCCTAATTACATGGGTTCCTCACTAGGGTTCGGTTTGTGGGGAGAAGAGAGGACTTCCATATGGTATCTAGGGTTCTTTCCCTTTCGTTTTTCTCTGTTTCTTTCCTGGAGTCTGTAATCTCACTGCATAACTAGTGCAATGTATTCAGTCAGATTGGAAGGTCGTGGGACTCGGGACACTTCATCTTTTAGATCTTCCGATAATCCCCTTCTAAAGAGGGTTATCAATGCATCATCCGCCCAGGAAGTGTCGGCGGCCAACCTTTTGAATGTAGTAATATAGGTTAGGATATCTTGGTTCCTTTGTTTTAGATCAAGGAGCCTATCCTGAGAGGCCACTACCACCTCTTGTCTACTGAACATGCTGCGGACACTGTTACAAAATGCCGGATATGAATCTAGAATAGGATTGTTATTGGTGACTAAGGGAGTGGCCCATGCTAATGCAGCTCCTGTCATTTGGGCAATCATATGTCCCACTTTGTCTCTTTCCGTTGGGAAAAAGGCTGCCTTGAAGGCAAACTGCACTGTGCATGATTCTAGGAATTCTTTTACGGCTTGTGGATTGCCGTCAAAGCGACTGCCTGGTAACGGCCCTGGAGGAACTTCCGAACTCTGAGCCGAATGCCCTGCCTGTTGTCGCAATGCGGTATTCTCTAGCTTTAACTGCTGGACCTCTGCAGAAAGGCTCTGCATGGCGGCCATCAACTGTTGTAGCTGTTGTTCCATTGTTAATGTCTGCTAAGCCTTGCCTCTGCGTCCTCCAAAATAACCAGGTGTTGCTATCTGTTATCTATAAATGGTTTCCTTTTCTGGAGAGACCCCACAAGCAAACCCGCCAACTCAAACAAGGAAACAATGCCTACCTTGTCTTCAGTATGAAACGAAGAATAGAGAAGTCCACCTGAAACAATCTTCCGACACCTTCAAACTCAGGTGCCGAAAGGAAGCTCCCGGGAAACCCTTGTGGGGAAGAAAACCCGGTAGCAGGTAGGGAGCGCTGAAAGAGGAACTGAATCAGTCTCTCCCTGGTCTTGCGTGATGACGCTTCTTGTAGGCAGGTAAGTGGGTTCTTGAGAGGTAACGGTCTTGAGATGAACTGGGATCAAAAAATAAAAGGTTAACTGAGGTATTATAGTGGCTTTCCTATGAGTTTCGGATGGGGGTGGTAGTACCTGATTGGAAGCCACAATGGGGCTATTGGGTGGAACTGGGTGGTTGTAGAGGGTTCCCAATCTTTAGGAAATAGACAGGAAAGGTGCTTACTATTGAGAAATAGAATGAATAAGGATGGAAGGAGGAGGTATGTGAAGAGTATTCCTACCAATGTTTGTATGCGTGTGAGCCTCGGAGAGGGGTTCCGGTGGAGGTTTGCATTGGGATTCAGAAATGAAGCGCGATCGTAACCGGAAAAGATGGTATTCTAAGGATAGACAAGGAGAGGAGATCAACTACAGTAGAGGAAGGGTCCGACCTAAAAAACTTGTGACCCAATATGAAAAAAGTAGCTTACGAGAGTAGACAAGAAGAAATTACGCGTTCGATGGCCGAAGGAAGTCGGCAACGCGAGTGTAGATAGTAGGAGAGGCGGAGGTTCCCTGCACGAGTATGTAAACAAAGTAAATAAGGGTTAGTATTTGGAAAGTAAGTCAACAAAAGCAACGTAGCGCTACCGACGGCAACTCACGGAGCGAAGCCTCTGAAAACAGTAGCAACGCATTGTTGTTCGGGTGTCCAGGAACGTTGTACTGTTTCCGGGAGGACAGGCGGAGCTTCTCTCCCGTCTCTCGTCCTAAGAACTAGACCGTTCCTTCCGATAACAGACGCCATGTTGGAAGCACACAGTTTTATCCTCGGCTGAAGCCGCCAACGGTGCCATATCGAACTGCGCCGGAGGCCAGTCGTAACAACAGGATAAAAACACAGGGGTGAGGCATACACTATAACACCAAATATCAGCATTGGTGATTTGTGTATATAATAAATGAGCAATCACACCACAAACTGAATAGGTTATTGCAAATTTAAAGAGCCAGGTGGTTTTACTATTCAACACAATTCATGTAATTGAACCCAGAGGAAGGACATGCTACCAACCACGGCATGGTTTGGACCTGTGACTTTAATCATGAACCCAAACCTCCCCAGTAGGGCTGAACTCACTGAGCTATTTATGTGGCTGCATACCACAATTTAGAATCACTGTAGCTATATTTGTATCAATACAAAATACAATCATTCATACAGACAAGGGACAGAACAAGTTCTGACAATAAATGAAACTGGTAAACCGTCACTAAGCAGATCCGAAAAAAGGCAAACCTGAGAATGACTTGCTGGAGCAGATTAAACCAGAGAATAGAATATCAAACTGTGCCTGTGGTGCTATTTTAGAAAAAAACATGAGATTAACAGCTAGGGCAGACATATAAAAGCGGCCAGAGAAGGCAGGGAAGGGCGAGTCTATTGAAGGCCAGTGTGTCAGTATCCCTCTCACAGTCGTGTATCAATTGACACGGCACATCCAAAAACAGTTTACTGCACTTCACAATAGCAACCTAATTACACATGCACATCTGAGTGTATCCCAAATGCGTCCAGCAAAGTGTTCCCTATAAACTGTCCTGTGGGAGCTTGGGGGCCTGTTTTAATTAGAATCGTTTCGGCGCGTGCCAACACGCCTAGTGCACCGCGCCAACACTTCCCCCACCAAGGTCCTGATTCACAAAGGAAACACTCAGCGGACTCTGCATTTCCTAAAGCCCAGTGTGTAAAGAGGCACACGTCTGAAACCAGTTCAAACAGGGTTTCTACACATGAAGACAATTCATTTGAATGGAATGTGCATAATTGTGTAATTTGAATTCATAGCTGATAATGTAAGCATGCAAGTGGGCGGATTGGGCATAAACATCCTCTTCCGTATGTGGCAGTAGGATGAAGGCATATCTTTATACTTACCCACCAGCAAACCCCTGCAATTGGCCACAATCAGGCTTTCATGATGAGATTCAATGACAGTGAGCAGCAACTGCAGATCTTAAATACACCCTCCACCTCAGCATAGTCCACACTCATTAAAAGCAACAAAGTCACGAAGCAAATCAAATACTACGGAGCTCATTTTCATTGCGGTGTTATGTTTAGGGGACACGTGAAAGCCTTGCCTAAGGTTTTTAACCCTTTCTTTAACGTAACATCCCAGGGGCGGAAGGCAACTTGCATTTCAGACGCTTCTTTTCCTCTCCGCCATACAAATGCCCTCCAGCATTTGCGCCGGCATGCATTTTCAGGCCCTGTCCAAGGGGGGTTTGGGGTGCCCGATCCCAACCCCCGACCAGTTCCAGAGTGAGGGCAGACCCTCTCTCTCCCCTCCTTATGTGAAGGATGTCGGCGAGGCCAGGAGGACCCCCCCCCCTCCTCAGCCAGATTCTCACTGCCACAGGATGCAATGTTAATCAGTGTCAGGAGCAGGAAGATGGGTACTGTGAACATGCCAACACTGGCTCTGAGACTTACGGATGCTGCAGAGGCTCCCAGGATGGATGCAGCGTCTTAGAGCAGCGGGGCTAAGCTGAGAAAATGAGCCCCACTAAACCACCAGGGAATATTTATTAAATGGCCCCAGGATGGTCTGTATTATCCACTAAAGCACCAGGGACCTTTATTAGTAAATTAGTAAAAGGCCTCAGGGAGGCCTGAAGGGATGCATAACTCCTGGGAGCCTTATAAGCTCCAGGTCAAAAATGCAGCAAGCGAGGGGTGGGGTTTACCTGCCCCTATGAATTCTTCCGAAAACCCCTCCCCGTCACACCGCCTCAAAGAAGGTAAGCTATTGGATACGGTAAGTGGCCAATGAGGGGTCAGGGTGGGATATTTGAGTAAGTGTGTGTGTGCATGGTTTGTGGTATGTTAGTGGGGTGAGAACAGGAGGTGGTGGAGGATGTCCAAGAGACCAGAGGAGGCGAGAGCAACCAGAGTGTGTATGCTATTGGAGAGAGGGTGTCTGTGGAGTATTTGTGTGTGAGATTAGAGTGTGAGGAGTAGAGATAGAGTAGGAGTAGCATGGTAGTAGTGGTAACAGAGGTGGTAGTAGTTTTGGGAGTAGCAGAGTGGTAGTGGGAGTCAGAAGTGGCAGTTGGTAGTAGCACAGGGTAGTGTTAGTAAGTGGTAGTCGCAGTAGAGAGAGAGCAGTGGTAGTTAGAAGTGGTAGGAGCAAGGCTGTAGTAGCGACAGGGAGTGGGAGAATAGGAGGAGTAGTAGGAGTAGCGGTAAGAAAAGAGAGGAGCTTGTAGAAGTAGTGGAGGAATAGTAGCAGCAAGGAGGGAGGAAAGTATAACAGCATAGGTAGCAGCAGAGTGGCAGTTGGAGGTTAGATTGATAGTAAAAGCAGGAGTAAGAAGAGAGGTAAGATGTAAGGGTGGAGGTGGAAAGGCGGCTTGAGAGATCGAAGGGACAGTAGTATGGAGGGAGGAAAGCATCTGTTAGGTCAGTGCAGTGAAGGGTCAGGTAAGATTGCGTATGAGAGATGAGAGAGTGACACCAGGTGAAAGAAAGCACCATGCCTAACAACACCCTTACAACACTTAGCGGGCTACGCGAAGGAAAAACTAGACGGCCCCTACGGAGTCAGTTAGTCGGCGTGTTACGGCAAGCACCTTTAGTCCCAGTTAGAAGATCAGATAGATAGGTGTTACCTGGCAATAGCACTCCGTTACGGGCACCTGGGTTAGGGAGGAGGGAAATAAATGGGGAGTTTAGAGAGAGTGGGACGGCCCTAGCATCAAGAACCAAAGACCTTTGATTGGCCCTAGATTCCCACAAACTCAAAAGCCAAACCATCTGAATCAAGTTCTATAAAGACCCTTGGAACTCGACTTGGGAGTCAGAGTGGTTATTTATGGCACGCCGCCCCATCACACCTTGCACATTTGCACTCAGCCGTGCAAATGAGTAATCGCTGCCTGCCATGAAAGCATGGCAGGCAGTGCTTACAATTATAATTTCTTTTTTCCACTCCCACCTTTTCAATATTTGAACCATGTAAGGCGCTCCGAGACCCTCTGGGTAGGGCCATGCTAAACAACAATTCAAAGAAATACAAATAAATAATACCTATGTAGTCCACCTGTTTTACACACCAATTAATTCTGGCCAAAAATCGTCCTGACACATGTCACACACCTCTTGAACATGTCCACCAAATAGGGAGTAATTCCCGAAATAACCACATATTTTCCCAGCCCTTCCATCAACGTGACACAACCTACAGTGTCTAGGGTGTGTAAGAAACCTGAGGGTATTCTCCTAAGCAGAGCTTGAGAATCCCTTATTCAGGTGGCCAGGGAACGGCTGGCGCTCTCACATCCTCACCCTGGGGGTGGGCGAGCGAGGGCAGATCACCTGTGTAGGGGACCCAGGGTTATGTTCGGGGGAATGCCCCAGGTTAGATGGGGTGTTACAGAGGGGAGGAAGATGAAATATCTGAGGCCACTATAGGCTATTCCAAATCAACCTCCCTTCCACCCAAAATATCTTCCTTACCGAAATCTACCAATCCCTGCGCATCTTGTAAATCCCCTAGGAGCCCAAACCCTGTTGCACTCAGAAACCGCATCTCCCAGAATCCCTGTTTTCCTGTTTCCTAACCGAACACTCCTAGTTATTCTTCTACGCGTCCCTCTCCTTCTTATTTTCCGAACTCCCAGTCTGCTCTGACCCAACACTACCGTTCCCACAATCCTCCCTGTTAATTTCACAATAATAATCCCGGTCATTCCCGTTTGGTTCACAAACCCTGCCAATCTCACCCTTCTTTTTTTCATTTTTTTCATTGTGCTTTGATGTACAGGAAACATTACTTAAAATACAAAGCTTGCAGGATAATAAACATAAAGCCCAATCTTGGTTTGTACAAAAGAATAAAAGTTAAACACATATGTCAGAAACAAACTTCCTTTTCATAGTACAAAAAGAGAAAAGAGAAAAAAAAGACAGTTAACAATTAAAATCGATTCCATTCAGAAAACGAACAAGTGCAATCATCAAAGAAATATTAGTTTCCCACATCAGTCTACACCAAAGCAATTCTTTGGAGAACTCGGATGAAAAACTCTCCCGTTCCTTGACAAATGGAGTCTATCTGAGCGCACAGAGTACTCTACAATCTAATACCTAGTGTTTAAAAGTTTTGGTTGCCTTGTGTAGTTTACAGAAACAGCAATTTAAGGTTATCCCCGTACCGTGCGAAGACTTGGACCAGTGCCTAGTTCTCGCTCTAGAGTGGAATTGATTAAGTTTGAATCATAGAAAAACATGCCTGGTCTTTGGGCAAGGCAAGCATTTCAGGTATGTAGGTAGGTCCCCCTCTTTTTCTGGGGAATTTGGCATATTCTCTTTAACGAGAGTATTAGACAGAGCCTCAATGGTCAACCTCCAATCATCCTGGAATAGTTTGAATTTTGCCTTTTCTGGATTCAAACTGAGTTCCATGTCTGAGGAACCAATTTCTTCCAATAGTGCCCTCATATAAGTTCTAAACTTATTCACTGAGGGAACTGTCCCCTTTTCTGCCATAGATTGAAAATCAACAAATAGTGAATTGGCCGGGGGTCTTAAGAACTTAGAATATATCAAGAGTTGTTTCCATTGATATCTGGCATAGAGAGAAGTTAGGTTAAGTTCATGGCGAATTACCGCATTAGGGACTGATGATGCTACGCCCAATATGGTCTTCCACATCAGTCCTTGCAGGCTAGATTGCTGTTGGAAGTGAAAAGCCACAAACTCTTCAATTTGGCCTTCAGTGATTCATTCCACATCTTGAATGAGGATACATAGGTCAAACTATACCCCAAGTAATGGGTAGAGTCTACCCTCTCCACCTGGCCAGTGCCCAGTACCCAGCGTTTGACCACAGACTTTCTGCCATTAGAAAAAACAACCACCTTGGACTTCTCCGCCCTTCTGAGTTTACCAAACCCCCTAATACGAGGGCTATAATTCCATATAACACCTTTTCCTCATCCTACCCCGTAAGGTACTTGGAAACTCTACCACCCCCCTTTTCCAACACAAACACTTCCTCACCATGACAAACAACGGACTAAACCTAAAACCGTTTACCTGACATGTCCCAAAACAAGTGTCAGGCAAAATCAGGCAATTGACGATAACAACTACACACACCTGATGGCCCTTTCTCTTCCCCACAGGGATAAAAGGCGAAGCACGAAAGCACACGACGAGCAAGGCCGAACGCACAAGGAAACAGCTATGGAGGAGCAGCAGTTCAAACGGAGGAGAAAGGCAGTGAGACCTGGAGGGACGACGAAGGGCAAACCGCCCTGGCCCTTTTCAACTCAGACCTGCAAAGCCTCTGAAAGAGAAATCATAAGACCAGGAATTACAGCTGGTGTGTGGAAGAACAGATGTCAACAGTGCACAGGGGCCTCCCGCATTGATAACACACTGGCTACGGTGGTACCATCCTTAACTCAAGAAGCAAGCCAAGCCAGCGGACTCGACACAATCAGTGATTCGAAGAAAACCAATAGCATACCGAATTGTATTAAAGGAATGGTTCGGTCAAAAAATGTTATTGCCCCTACGGGTCGGCCATGTGTTTTTAAGCCTAAGTCGCTCGATTTTAGAAAAATTTCCTATGGACCTTACCCGAGTTTTCGTCCATTAAACGCACGCGAAAACAGGCACCAGGGAGCTGCCATTTTGTGATAATCCTATCATTTCCCCCATCACCCTGGCTGACCTCCTTTTGCGGCACTAAATCATATCCCCCGCCCCTGAGCCTGACATTATCAAAACATTCATATTCCCCGCCTCTCTCCGTGACGTTTCTGTGCTGCGTAGGCAAACGCGCCCAGTCGTCTTCTACGCGACTTCACACAGAACCCAGAAACCAACACAGATCAGCTCACAACACAGCGCGCCACAATTCGGAATATGAAACTGTACTTTAAAATCAAACAGCAACACAGTAAATTTGGTAAAGTACATTTATTTGACATTAAATGTTTATAGAATATTCTGCAATTGCCATATGAACTCCGAAAGTCATTTATTTTCTTTTATCTCTATCCGCAAATCCTTAACATTTTATTGTGAGTCACGCGCTGTTCCTTTATGGTACACAGGGTGTTGGTTTTCGTTCAAAGAGGCACTTTTGTCGCACGTTGAACTGCAAGGCTGTTCCATCAAGTAGGCACTAGGCCAGCGTAAAGGTTGATATGTTGCTTCTAGCCGCTAGTACCGCGTAAGGTCATATGGGCCTTTGCCGATCGTCCCATAAGATAATCAGAATGGTGCAGTTGTTTACATTAAGCTGCAGCTGGCGGCTGAAGAAACCGTCTGCCGGTGTCTGAAACGGGTGGCAGGGGCAAAATGGAAGGATGTACCTATTTTGGAAACATAAAATGTATAATTAGTCTCGCCAGCCGATCTTTATTAATATTATTCATTTTATTTATTACGGCCGAGCTGAAACTATTTGCTTTCAAGGATAGTGCAATGGAGTGTGTTCGGCTCTAAAATCAATGCGAAAACTAACAAAATAAATCGAGGTTGGTACACAATGAGAAACGACTTTTTGTCTACATGCGTGTGGAATGTGGACCTGCATGCCCATGTGCCCGCTACAAGGACGATCCCACAAACCTTTCAAAGCTCTTCATTCATTCATTTATTCATGCATCCATTCATTAATTTCTTCATTCCGGTATAAAAGCTTCTAAAGAGTTACTTACATTATATTTGCAATTTCCATTGTGTCTCTGCGTAATGCAGTCCGTAAATCCCACTGTGCTCTTGACAACGATTTTTCGTATACTGAACTAACATGAAACTCGGTCTAGTTTAAGAATTTTCTCAAACGTCATTGCACCCCCCAATCCCCGTTCAAATGAAGTTCTTTCTGCATGGTCCCTGTCTCTCAAGGTCAAAAAACAATAGAACCTCATACTGCCAGTGCGAGTTGTGGGCCTCTTCAGGGCGCGAGCTGAAAATCAAAGCCGCTGACCTTTACTAGAAATTAGCATACATTCTTTCTTTGCAACATCACGTAGTAAAGCCATCTGTGAGAACTTGAAGTTTCGAATCCATCTATGTAGTGCGCCTCAATGTGCAAATGCGAACTGGCTTCTCTCCCATCTGCAACGGCTCGCTTGGCGCGTTCTAAGGCCCCAATTTTGTCCTCGTTGTCTGCGAGCTTTGAAGCCCCAAAGAACCATAACTATTGAGACTTTTAATTTTTTGGGGAAGGTCAGGGAAAGTATAAAGTACCCGAGGAGTTGAGTTGAAAGTGAGATTTATTGTTTGTTTGTTTTATTATTTGCAATACGCAAGCCTCCCCTCGGTTAACAGTGCCCAGCATTTATAAGAGATTGCGAAAATTAGTTACATCAACAAAAATATATACATACACATATAGACAAGGTCAGCAATATGAGGTGAATAGAGAGAGAATTCAAAGATGACACCCAGGTAGTTCGGCACCCAGGATGGTGAAGGTAGGGGTTAGGGTTAGCGCACTTTGTATGCACACTGTACAATAAAATTTATTTACAAAAAGACAATCGTATTACAATTATTTAAACCGGGATTTCTACTTCACAACCAGCTCTCCTTTGGGTGGACATGGCACAGTGGCAATGTTGGGTGGCAGTGGATCAGTGCTCTGCACAGAAACGTTCAAAATTCCATATCTGTGCTTCTCTAATACAGCAACAATAAGGCTTTTGACAAAGTCGAACTCCATTTCCTCATAGACTGGTTTGATCACCCATTGCTTACTTCTTTTTGAAAAGGCCTTAGTGTAGCGAGGCATCCTTACATTACCCTTAGTCCTAGATTGTTCACGGCCGAGATTCTCGTTATGGGCCAAGACGGCAAGTAGAGTCCTATGTCTCATGCCCTGTATGCTGAAATGCAAGCGTTTTGGCCTGTACTTTAGGCACATATTGTGGAACACCTCCAAACCTCCTGTGTGACAGAATTCTGTCAGTCCCCTCAAATCTCTTGATAGAGTTTTATCGAAAACAATCTTCTCAATGGCTTTGTGTGTCGGTGAAGATGGATTCAACCACTTCTTCTTCCGTGCCTCCACTGGGGATAAAGGGACATGTTCACATTTGTGGAAATGTAGGTTTTCTGACCAGCGGTGCACGTTGGTACAGTGGTGCATCAGTGACCGCCATTTTTCAAGTAGTATTTCCACTGACCCTTCACAAGTTTTGGAGCTCCACCAAAGATGGTTGCTGATAGACTGGGACCACTCTGAAATACTTTCCAAACCTTTTTTTTTCCCTGCAGCCGAGATTTTCTTATTGATTGATTTAGCAAGATGCCATATGTCAAATTGATGTTTAATATGTGGGAACTGCTCTCTCATTGCCTTGGCAATTGAAACGTGTCTGTCCGTGGCTATGAGGTCGATGTGCATTCCCCTCGATTGTAGATATTCCACTGATTTTATAAATCCTAGTTTCTCCATGGCCACTGAGGATGTACATTGTGTTACCTGCACGACCACCAAACTCACAATTTTCTTACTATCCATGTCCTGAAAGTGGTAGGTGCAGTACTTGCCAGAAAATCCAGGGCTGTCACACTGTCCATCGCCTGAATCGTTTGCCTTCGAATGTACTTACTAGAGACAATTGTTCAATTTTCCAAGCATCACTAATGGCCGGAAACAGATAATCATGTTGGTATTTGTAGTACTGCATTTTTTAAATGAAATGGAGGCCCACAAACTGAAAGAAAGACTCTAACTTTCTAAAACTGGAGCCACTAAAAAGTGATGCAGCTGCACACAGTAGATTGCCTGCTGGCAGTTTCCCCAGCATCGGTTGTGGAGACCATGAGAACGTATGATGTAATCTACAGGCGGCATGTATTGTGACGTTACTGCCTTGTTTTTGACGAGTCACATGAATCAATGGCTTCCCACATACTTTCCCTCTGACGGAATGCCCACATTTCAGCATACTTATAATATTCATCAACCAACTGTTGAATACTATGTATTTGCCCTCTTTCATTAGACTGTCACCCTGCGTCAAAGTTGTTTCGGCCTGTGACGTTGAGGACATATCACCACATTTGAAAGAAATATCGCTGCTATCAAGTTCTGATGCGTTGGTGAATGCTGCTGCTGGTTTATTCTCTGTCATTTCAACATCTGCTACCTCAACATTGATGGGAGAACACAACAATGTCGACAGCTTTTTTGGTGGCAATTTTTTGGCGGGTGTAGATTGTGTGAATTGATCTGCGACTACTTCAGAGCTATCTTCAATACTTCCAGTATCATGTTGTTGCGGCGGTGCGGTCGTACTGTAGCAATGGTCCAATAAAACTTTGCTGGATTCTCCGGACACATTCATTTTATGTTCTGGCCATTGGACATGAGCATCCCGAGTCTCAACATGCCGCGTCTGAATTAATAGTTCCTCCATAGTGTAAATGGTCTGGCAAGCAACATCTCTCATTCGCTTCACTGTCTGTGTATGTATAGTTCGTAGACCCACAGGTAACTAGAGGACAGATTGGAAAAGGAATGTTCAGTTTGAACACAAGAGAAAGTATAGTACAATTGACTGGAAAAAAACATAAAATAGTCCCCAGCACAAGAAAAGGTCTAAAGTTATGAACTGTTTGTAACTAACCTTATTTTGGTTTCTTTTCTTTACAACTTTTTTGACTCGACCTTCAACATCTGCACACTGTTGCTCTGATACGTATCCGCATGTCTCCCCTTCCTCTTGCGCTGCAACGACTATATTTTCTGTATCCGCATAGACAGCACAGAATGAGGCTCCATCGACTCCCTGAAACATAGTATTTTCATTACTGTGTATCAAAATATTGTTAGCGTAAAACGCACGTGAGGACGAACACACATGTACATCTCAATAGCCAAACACGATTTAAACATTGTGTGGAACAATCAAACGACAAGTATTCGAGCTCTGATGACCTAGTTCGATGGAGATGTCAGTATCCATACCTCTGGCTCTACATGGACTGCCACGAATGATTGTATTGAAGAGGAGGCATCAGCAACTCCCTGAAACACAGTACTTGCGTTAGTATGGTTTTCAATATCGTAAACATAACACACACTTGGGGTCGACGACACAGGTACATATAAAGAGATAACCACAAATGTTGCATTGTCTAAAAGAATCAAGGAATGTTTAAAAATGATCAGATTTAATCGATTTATTTCCCTGATTTCTTTACATCTGCATCATCTAAATGGGATCTTGTGATTGTAGTGGAAGCTCCATCATCTCCCTGAAACACAGTACTTGCGTTACTAGGGAAGAAAGTATAGCAAACTGAATCACGTTATATGATCACGCTCGATGGAGCTGTCAGTATCCATACCTCATGCTGCTGAAGAATATCTAGGGCTGTTGTCAATGTGGTGCGCACTTCCGAAAGCTGTTGCGCCGATTCGTATCCGCATGGTCTGCTTCCACCGGAATTACTTGAATGTCAGGCTCTGCATCAATTGCGTGGGTTGACGATTCAACAACTGCCTGAAACATAGTATTTGCATTAGTAAGGATTACAATATTGAAAACACAACACACGCTTGGGGTCGACCGCACAGGTACATATCAACGGCTAACCACAAATGAAACATGGTGTAGAACAAGCAAACGACAAGTGTTCCAGTCCTGATGATCACGGTCAGTTGAGCTGTCAGTATCCATACCTCGGGCTGCTGAAGAACATCTAGGGCTGTTGTCAATGTGGTGGACGCTTCAGCATCTCCCTGAAAGACAGTACTTGCATTAGTATGGATAACACTAATTATAACTGAAAACAAACACCAGGGGACGACATATAAGGTGTATATCAATTGGAATGCACTAACCAAACAATTGGTAAAATAATCACACAATACATACAAACTATTACTTGACATGCATAAAACAAGTCTGTAGCGGAATAGCCAAGTATGATTAGCTGATACGCGCTAGAAGTGGTTGATAACTGCGAGCACGTGACGGAAGTAGAATGTTCTTGCTTCAGATTCAAGGGATAGTCAAGAAGTTGTAAAGGTAAATTATTGTTTGATAATGAAATGCCAATATTTAAAATTGCCATGTAAGGAGACAGAATACTTGAGTAATGCGCAATATAGCACAGTTCCCGGTGCCCATATATAGATTTCGTTTGTGGGTTATGAAATCTAAAAATAATATATTGATAAATGTCATTATTCAAAAAGCTATACACTCATATCAATGTCGAAAGTATTACAAATAGGAAACAACACCTAAAATATCAATGAATCCATTTGGCTACCTACTGTTACGCTCACCTGATTCCCACGGGGGCGTCAATCTGGACTGGCCCGCTGTTGCCTCCACCAGAGTAACACGTAGAGCCGAGATGACAGACTGGACAGACCCACTTAGCTTCGTTTGTTTGGCTCGTACGAATATCTTTCTGCAATGGAGAAAGGGAATTAACCTCCCGTAATCTGAGCGTTAACCCTCCTTCCCACTCCCCTTGTCTGCCCACAGAACACTCCAGAAGTCCCGTCTTAATCTCACCTGAAGATTTGGAAAGATGAGCTCTCCATCCTGCGTCGAGCGCAGGGGCACGTAGACGACCAGTTACTTCACTGGCGTGGAGGAATTGGTGAGTTCCAGTATTGACTCTAAAGTCCAATTGTTCGTAAGAGTTCAAAAGTCTGATCTTCACTCTGCCAGATTCCTTGCAGGTTGCAGATTTAAACCACCAGAAGAGTTCCAAGTGGCAATTGGTAAGATCCTGGTAAGTCTATTGTGGTTCTCCCGTTTGGGGCCGGGGTACAGCGATGATGCAGAATTAACTGCGCCGACCCGAAATGAGGTGAGTACCCCCTGTGGTAAATCAGGTAAGTCTTTGGGGTTAGGTTATATTGTCCTTGTTTTCCCCTTAGGGGCCGGGGTGCGGCAGTGATGCTGAATTGACTGCGCCGACCCGAGATGAGGTGAGTACCCCCCTGTGGTAATCAGGTAAGTCTTTGGGGGTGGTTTGTATTGTCCTTGTTTTCCCCTTAGGGGCCGGGGTGCGGCGGTGATGCAGAATTGACTGCGCCGACCAGAGATGAGGTGAGTACCCCCCTGTGGTAATCAGGTAAGTCTTTGGGGGTGGTTTGTATTGCCCTTGCTCACCTATTTGTTCTTGTCTCCCCCAGGTGTTGAAGAATGGCCTGGAGATGCTGGGTTCGCGATGGAGTAAAGGAATGCAGCCCCGGATGGTGAGTTCAGCGCGGCGCTGCGAGGTGCGTGGCAATGCACCTGTGAAGGCTTCTCTCTTCCAGATCGACGATGTGCTGGATCAAGGATTCAGGTAAGGATTTTGTTCTGACCTCTTCTCCTTCTCCTTTTCTTGTTCCAGGTGTTCCAGGGCTGGAGCGGGCGTGGCTGAAGACTAGAGCTGCTGAAGACATGGTGAGCGTTATGCTGCAGCAAGCAGAATAACGCGAAGCACGTGTGGCTGTCCGGGTGTGGCTTAAATAGCCTTGGAAGAAGTCCCAGGTAAGTATTCTTCCACAGCCCCACCCGAGAGGAAAGGAGTCCCTGAGGTAAAATAGACCCTCTAAGCCTCATTTGGCTTATGGCTTCGTGCAGCAAGGTCTGCATCAGGTAGGTATGCAGCATGGTCTGCATCAGGTAAGTTTTCTGTAATGAGCCTGGCGCCCATGGCGCCAGGACTGACTTTATTCTTATGAGCCTGGCGCCATAGGTGTCAGGACTGTAGCCAAACAGCCCCTAACTGGGGTTTATGGGCATGCTTCAAGTGGCATGATGCCTGCTTCCGGGGTTGCTGGGCCTGGTCTGCCTTTCCGGGGGCAGGCATCGTGACAGCACTCCTCCTCAAGGCCCCTCCTAAAGCTGTTCTCCCTCTCGGCCTTGGTTTGTCTGGAAATTCTTGGTGGAACCTTTTCACTAATTGAGGTACATGCACATGGTCACTAGGCTCCCAAGATCTTTCTTGTGGACCATAACCTTTCCAATCAATGAGATAGAAGAGTTTTGATCTCATCCTTTTAGAGTCCAAGATAATCTTGACTTCGAATTCGGGTTCCCCGTCTATGAGGATAGGTTCAGGTGGGGTGGTTAGCCTAGTTCCTGGTTGCACAGGCTTCAAAAGAGACACGTGAAAAACAGGATGAACACGCATATGACCAGGCAGGTCCAACTTGACGGCCGCTGGGTTAATTATAGCCTCAATAGAATAAGGTCCCAAATACCTGGGGTTAAAAGTCTGTGTTCCCTTGAGTGGTAAGTACTTGGTGGCTAACCATACTTGGTCCCCTACTTGGTATTGCGGTGATTCACTCCTGTGTTGATCAGCATCCTTCTTGTATTTATCCTTAGCCTTTTGTAAATGTGCAATCGCCTCTTTAAAGGCTTGTGTGATAACAGCGTGGAGATGGTCCACCGCGGGCATCTCTAAATGCTGGGGAGAATCTAAGTCTGAGGTTCGAGGATGGTGACCATATATGGTAAAAAAAGGGCTTTGTTTAGTTCCTGAGTGTACAGAATTATTGTATGCATACTCGGCGATCCAAAGAATGTCTTTCCAATCCTCCTCAGATTGATGTAGCATACAACGTAGGTATTGCTCAAGAGTCTGGTTGGTTCTCTCTGTTTGACCGTCGGTCTGGGGATGGTGGCTGGTTGAAAGCATAACATCAATTTGTGCCAGCTGGCAGCACTTCCTCCAAAAATGTGAAATAAATTGACTTCCCCGGTCCGAAATTAACACGGAAGGAAAGCCATGTAGGCGGACAACATTTTCAAGGAACTCCTTGGCCAGGATTGAAGCTGAGGGTATTCCTTTTAAAGGAATGAAATGGGCCATTTTAGAAAAAAGATCTACAATAACTAGAATGGTGTTATAACCATTGCACGGGGGTAAATCCGTGATAAAGTCTAATGACAAGGTATGCCAAGGAGTAGGTGGTATGTCTAACGGTTGTAATAATCCAGCGGGTTTTTTCTTTTCCCCTTTATTTTGAGCGCAAATGCCACAAGACATGACAAACAACTTGACATCTTTTCGCCAGGTGGGCCACCAAAACTGTTTCTTGATTTTGGCTTCAGTTTTTGCAATGCCAGGATGCCCTTCCATCAAGGTGTCGTGGTAATGAGAAATGACAAGTTTCTGTAGTTCCTCTAATGGCAGAAATAGCCGGCCTTGGTAATAAGGTAGATTGTTGGTGACAGAATGCTCTGGGCCTTTCCTTGCCCAGCCCTGTAAGGCATCGGAATCAAAGAGTTGATGGACCTTTTCTTGAATGTCCTCCAGAGAGTGTATGGATGTCAGACCAAGGATCCTCTGTTCGGGAATTATGGGTACAGGTTCTAAAGCTCTTTTTGATTCTCCCATTCCTATTCGGGACAGGGCGTCAGGTTTTCCATTTTTACAACCTGGTCGATAGGTTATTACAAAATCAAACTCGGCGAAGAACAATGCCCAACGGAGTTGGCGTGAAGATTGGGCCTTGGCTACCTTTAGGTATTGTAAGTTGCGGTGATCAGTGATGACCGTAATGGTATGCCTGGCACCCAGCAGATAGTGCCGCCAAGCCTTGAAGGCGGACTTGATGGCCAACAGTTCCTTGTCGGTTATAGCATAATTTAATTCGGGAGCCGAAAACCTCCTTGACCAAAACGCCACTGGATGCAGCTGGTTAGTTTCGGGATCCTTTTGGGAGAGCACTGCTCCCATAGCTGAACTGGATGCATCTGTTTCCACTATGTAGGGAAGCTCTGGGCGCGGGTGTCGTAATACAGGAGCGGACGTGAATTTCTTTTTTAACTCTTGGAAGGCGTTCTCGGCTTCTTCTGTCCATGTAAAGCGTTTATTCTTTCGCAATAGTGTTGTATGGGATGTACAATGTGTGAGAAGTTCGGGTGTAAACCTGCGATAGAAATTGGCAAAGCCGAGCATGCTTTGAACTCCTTTGACTGAGCTTGGTGAAGGCCAATTAAGAATTGCGTCCACCTTACGTGTATCCATCCGGATTCCTTTCGGGGTCAGAATAAATCCAAGAAACTCTACTTCCGTAGTGTGAAAGATGCACTTTTCCAGTTTAGCATATAACTTATACTGGCATAACTTTTCTAGGACTGCTTGGACGTGCTTTACATGATCGGATTCTGATAGGGAGTATACTAAGATATCGTCGATGTAAACAACTACACAAACATCGATGAGCTCTCGGAAGACATCGTTCATGAAGAACTGGAAGGCTGCTGGTGCGTTACACAGTCCGAAAGGCATCACCTGGTACTCAAATAATCCGTACTTGGTGCGAAAAGCAGTCTTCCTTTCGTCACCCTCTTTGACGTGTACCAGATGATATGCCCCGAAGGTCTAGTTTTGTGTATATACAAGCGTTATTTACCTGGTCTAGTAGTTCAGGGATCAAAGGCAATGGGTACCGATTCTTGATAGTTATCTGATTCAGCGTGTGGTAGTCAATGCATGTTCTAAGGTCGCCTTCCTTTTTTGGCACGAAGAACAAAGCGGAAGATGCAGGGGACTTGGACGGGCGGATGAAGCCATTAGCAAGATACTGGTCTAGGTACTGGCGCAAGTGGAGATTTTCAGGTTCCATGAGGGCATAGATTCTGCTGCAAGGTGGTTGTGCTCCTGGTATGAGATCTATTTGACAATCATACGATCTGTGCGGTGGTAAGGTGTTTGCCTGCTCCTTTTGAAAGACATCCTGAAAGTCTTGGTATTCAGCAGGTAATTGTATGGCAGCTGGGATTATTGGGGCCAGTACTGAATTTAGAGTTCTCTTTGGGTAACAGGTGTTAGCACATTCTGGGAAAGTTAGTCTCTTCTCTCGCCAATCAATACTGTCATGATCTCTGCTTCCAAAAGGTCAGGGTTTTCCCAACTCCCTTGGAAGCAGATCCATAACCCAGGTTCCGAGTGCCAACCAGTCCCAATTGGGACCTTTTGGACCCAGTCCTGGCGCCAGTGGCACCAGGCTCATAAATATGCCCAGTCCCAGCGCTGGAAGCGCCGGGCTCATAATGCTTGGGTGGACTTACCTGCAGCAGACCATGCTGCTTACTTGCCTGCCAGTTGAGCCTCTGATCCTCTTCTGTTTGGAACTACTTTTCCTGTTGGGTGGGGCTGGAGCCACTCCCTAGATTCAGAACACTGGAACTCTTCTGGAAGGCAGGAACTCTTTTCTTACCAGGAACTCTTTTCTTACTTAGGCGTGGCTGTGGAAGGAGAGACCTAAGCACTACAGGAGGCTATTTAAACCACACCCGGTGGATGAATCTTGCTTTGCGTTATTCTGCACCCTCTGCAGCAGAACGCTCATCGTGTCTTCTGCATCCGGTCCTGGGCCTAAGGAAAAAGGCTTACCATCCTGAATCCAGTCTTCAGCAACACCTATAAAGACAAGAAAGAACAGGTTAGCATTCCGGCATCTGAAAGGCAAAGGCTTACCTACTCTTCGTGCGCTCCGGAGGTCTTCACACTGCATTCCGGCATCTGAAAGACAAAAGCTTACCAACTCTTCGCAAGCTCCGGAGGCCGTCGGCGCTGCATCCCGCATCTGAAAGACAAAACAAGGTGCGTTTAAAGACATTGGGGAACTTTAATACTCACGTGCCATTACTCCTTTCCACATCTAACCCAGTGGGTATCCCGGCACCCTGCAGCCGCTCCGAACTTGTACCTGCAAAATAAAAAGACAGTTAGAGCGCATCGTGAAGCTGGCAACAAGCGCTTACTTACGTGCTTCCAGGCGCTTCTATTCATCACACGGGCTCCATCTTCAACTCACTTCAGCCCGTCATCCGCCATCGCCGGAACCCTGCAAAACAAGAGACATCATTATTAAAGACTTTAAAGACATTTGAGTTACTCGAAACTTACCGTTCGTGCAGTAAACGACGGACAGCAGTCCTCTGAAGTCAAGAGGCCTGCGCTACCTATCCAGTGAAGAAACTGGTTACAGCACCCTGCCCCGAGGCAGATGGAGAGCTCGGCATTCACTTACCTAAGGTGAGAGCATTAACCTGTGGGGGTCTACAGGAGAGGAGAAGAGGAAAGAGATAGGGACACCCCAATAACCCAGTTCATTAACCCCGTATTTTCCATCTGCAGACATCTTACTCTGCACGTCAGGCATACAGAGCACAGAGGTCCAGCCCAAAGAGCCAACCGGGTGCTGCACATCACCTTTGAAGATACGGTAGTCGCCCAGTCAAGACCGGCGCCTCTGCGAGAATCAGGTGAGCGTTACAAATACAGGGATTGTGTTTTTCCAACCAAGAGATTCCCAGTATCAGTTGAAACTGTGGAGCCTTGATTAAATCAAACACCATAACCTCTCGGTGTCCATCCTGACCCAGTAATGTCATCTCTGCAGTGGAATGAGTTACGGGCCCAGAGGCAATTTCAGTTCCATCAACAGTGGTGACGACATCGGCAGTGGTCTTTCGGGTGAGAGATAGATTCATCCTGGAAGCCAATCCGTAGTCCAAATAGTTTCCTATGGCTCCACTATCTACGTACGCCTTTACCGCGTGCATGCGTGATGGCTGCTCTGGATCTATAAGGACCATGGGTATGGTGAAATGCGAGGTCAGAGTGTCCTTCTTTAAGCTCGGCAAGCTGACCTCTACGCTTGCCGGGCGTGATTGTTTCCCGAGTCAGGTTTCAAGTGGTTTTCGTCTGCTGCTCCTATAGTTTTCTTGGGTGGTTTTACAGGGCAGTTCCGAAGGAAATGACCAGTAGCTCTGCAATATAGACATAATTGCTGTTGCCGTCTTCTTTCCCTTTCCTTCTGGGTTACGGGTCCTCTAACCCCCCGATTTGCATGGGTTCTGAGGCATCTACCCCCTTAGAGGTTACGTAGGTTTTAACCAAGACCCTGTTTTCAAACTTGGTTCGATCAGCCTTTCTGGTTTGAAGTCTGTGATCTAACTGGACCACAAAATCTATATATTCAGCACAGTCTAAAGGCGGGTTCACGACTTGGGCTAAAACATCCTTGAGTTCTCCCCGAAGCCCTCGATGGAATAATGTAATTCGCTTGGCTTCAGGCCATTCGGTTTCCACAACTAATCTATTGAAAGTTGCAATGTAAGATAAAAGATCCTGATTACCTTGCCGTAAGGATAAAAGTTCGTTATCCAAAGCCTGTCCTTGGGAATGTCGGGCGAACAGTCTTTCCATGCTAGTTCGAAAACCTTGGAAATCTCAAAGAATCGGGTCATCCTGATTTACTAGCGGAATGGACCAGTCCGCTGCACTGCCGCTGAGATATGACAGTATAAAAGATACCTTGGCTTGATCGTTTGGGAAAGCTCCAGGTCTACATAAAAAGTGTAAGCGACATTGATTCATGAATATAGCAAACCTTTTAGGGTCTCCGGCAAAGCGTTCAGGCGGAGCCAAGGGAACGGCTCCAGGAAGGTTTATCTGCACCGGGTTACTCGGTGGCACCGGAGCTGGGCTGGCCATATCATCAGTTCGTTCTTTTGATACTATCAATTCCCTCCTGAGGGCATTGGTTTCCTGGCGGGCGGAATGCACTTCGGCCCTCAGTTCCCCTAATAATTGGGCCAACTGATCGGTTTCCGAGGTCTCCATGACGCCCAGGTGGGTATTTGTAGGTAGGCTTCGCGTTCTGTTACGCTCACCTGATTCCCACGGGGGTGTCGATCTGGACTGGCCCGCTGTTGCCTCCACCAGAGTAACACGTAGAGCCGAGATGACAGACTGGACAGACCCACTTAGCTTCGTTTGTTGGGCTCGTATGAATATCTTTCTGCAATGGAGAAAGGGAATTAACCTCCCGTAATCTGAGCGTTAACCCGCCTTCTCACTCCCCTCGTCTGCCCACAGAACACTCCAGATGTCCCCTCTTAATCTCATCTGAAGATTTGGAAAGATGAGCTCTCCATCCTGCGTCGAGCGCAGGGGCGCGTAGACGACCAGTTACTTCACTGGCGTGGAGGAATTGGTGAGTTCCAGTATTGACTCTAAAGTCCAATTGTTCGTAAGAGTTCAAAAGTCTGATCTTCACTCTGCCAGATTCCTTGCAGGTTGCAGATTTAAAGCAACAGAAGAGTTCCAAGTGGCAATTGGTAAGATCCTGGTAAGTCTATTGTGGTTCTCCCCTTTGGGGCCGGGGTACAGCGATGATGCAGAATTAACTGCGCCGACCCGAAATGAGGTGAGTACCCCCCTGTGGTAAATCAGGTAAGTCTTTGGGGTTAGGTTGTATTGTCCTTGTTTTCCCCTTAGAGGCCGGGGTGCGGCAGTGATGCAGAATTGACTGCGCCGACCCGAGATGAGGTGAGTACCCCCCTGTGGTAATCAGGTAAGTCTTTGGGGGTGGTTTGTATTGTCCTTGTTTTCCCCTTAGGGGCCGGGGTGCGGCAGTGATGCAGAATTGACTGCGCCGACCCGAGATGAGGTGAGTACCCCCCTGTGGTAATCAGGTAAGTCTTTGGGGGTGGTTTGTATTGCCCTTGCTCACCTATTTGTTCTTGTCTCCCCCAGGTGTTGAAGAATGGCCTGGAGATGCTGGGTTCGCGATGGAGTAAAGGAATGCAGCCCCGGATGGTGAGTTCAGCGCGGCGCTGCGAGTTGCGTGGCAATGCACCTGTGAAGGCTTCTCTCTTCCAGATCGACAATGTGCTGGATCAAGGATTCAGGTAAGAATTTTGTTCTGACCTCTTCTCCTTCTCCTTTTCTTGTTCCAGGTGTTCCAGGGCTGAAGCGGGCGTGGCTGAAGACTGGAGCTGCTGAAGACATGGTGAGCGTTACGCTGCAGCAAGCAGAATAACGCAAAGCACGTGTGGCTGTCCAGGTGTGGCTTAAATAGCCTTGGAAGAAGTCCCAGGTAAGTATTCTTCCACAGCCCCACCCGAGAGGAAAGGAGTCCCTGAGGTAAAATAGTCCCTCTAAGCCTCATTTGGCTTGTGGCTTCGTGCAGCAAGGTCTGCATCAGGTAGGTATGCAGCATGGTCTGCATCAGGTAAGTTTTCTGTAATGAGCCTGGCGCCCATGGCGCCAGGACTGACTTTATTCTTATGAGCCTGGCGCCATAGGTGCCAGGACTGTAGCCAAACAGCCTCTAACTGGGGTTTTTGGGCATGCTTCAAGTGGCATGATGCCTGCTTCCGGGGTTGCTGGGCCTGGTCTGGCTTTCCGGGGGCAGGCATCGTGACAGCACTCCCCCTCAAGGCCCCTCCTAAAGCTGTTCTCCCTCTCGGCCTTGGTTTGTCTGGAAATTCTTGGTGGAACCTTTTCACTAATTGAGGTGCATGCACATGGTCACTAGGCTCCCAATATCTTTCTTGTGGACCATAACCTTTCCAATCAATGAGATAGAAGAGTTTTGATCTCACCCTTTTAGAGTCCAAGATATTCTTGACTTCGAATTCGGGTTCCCCGTCTATGAGGATAGGTTCAGGTGGGGTGGTTAGCCTAGTTCCTGGTTGCACAGGCTTCAAAAGAGACACATGAAAAACAGGATGAACACGCATATGACCAGGCAGGTCCAACTTGACGGCCACTGGGTTAATTATAGCCTTAACAGAATAAGGTCCCAAATACCTGGGGTTAAAAGTCTGTTTTCCCTTGAGTGGTAAGTACTTGGTGGCTAACCATACTTGGTCCCCTACTTGGTATTGCGGTGCTTCACTCCTGTGTTGATCAGCATCCTTCTTGTATTTATCCTTAGCCTTTTGTAAATGTGCAGTCGCCTCTTTAAAGGCTTGTGTGATAACAGCGTGGAGATGGTCCACCACGGGCATCTCTAAATGCTGGGGAGAATCTAAGTCTGAGGTTCGAGGATGGTGACCATATATGGTAAAAAAAGGGCTTTGTTTAGTTCCTGAGTGTACAGAATTATGGTATGCATACTCGGCGATCCAAAGAATGTCTTTCCAATCCTCCTCAGATTGATGTAGCATACAACGTAGGTATTGCTCAAGAGTCTGGTTGGTTCTCTCTGTTTGACCGTCGGTCTGGGGATGGTGGCTGGTTGAAAGCCTAACATCAATTTGTGCCAGCTGGCAGCACTTCCTCCAAAAATGTGAAATAAATTGACTTCCCCGGTCCAAAATTAACACGGAAGGAAAGCCATGTAGGCGGACAACATTTTCAAGGAACTCCTTGGCCAGGATTGAAGCTGAAGGTATTCCTTTTAAAGGAATGAAATGGGCCATTTTAGAAAAAAGATCTACAATAACTAGAATGGTGTTATAACCATTGCACGGGGGTAAATCCGTGACAAAGTCTAATGACAAGGTATGCCAAGGAGTAGGTGGTATGTCTAACAGTTGTAATAATCCAGCGGGTTTTTTCTTTTCCCCTTTATTTTGAGCGCAAATGCCACAAGACATGACAAACAACTTGACATCTTTTCGCCAGGTGGGCCACCAAAACTGTTTCTTGATTTTGGCTTCAGTTTTTGCAATGCCAGGATGCCCTTCCATCCAGGTGTCGTGGTAATGAGAAATGACAAGTTTCTGTAGTTCCTCTAGTGGCAGAAATAGCCGGCCTTGGTAATAAGGTAGATTGTTGGTGACAGAATACTCTGGGCCTTTCCTTGCCCAGCCCTGTAAGGCATCGGAATCAAAGAGTTGATGGACCTTTTCTTGAATGTCCTCCAGAGAGTGTATGGATGTCAGACCAAGGATCCTCTGTTCGGGAATTATGGGTACAGGTTCTAAAGCTCTTTCTGATCCTCCCATTCCTATTCGGGACAGGGCGTCAGCTTTTCCATTTTTACAACCTGGTCGATAGGTTATTACAAAATCAAACTCGGCGAAGAACAATGCCCAATGGAGTTGGCGTGAAGATTGGGCCTTGGCTACCTTTAGGTATTGTAAGTTGCAGTGATCAGTGATGACCGTAATGGTATGCCTGGCACCCAGCAGATAGTGCCGCCAAGCCTTGAAGGCGGACTTGATGGCCAACAGTTCCTTGTCGGTTATAGCATAATTTAATTCGGGAGCCGAAAACCTCCTTGACCAAAACGCCACTGGGTGCAGCTGGTTAGTTTCGGGATCCTTTTGGGAGAGCACTGCTCCCATAGCTGAACTGGATGCATCTGTTTCCACTATGTAGGGAAGCTCTGGGCGCGGGTGTCGTAATACAGGAGCGGACGTGAATTTCTTTTTTAACTCTTGGAAGGCGTTCTCGGCTTCTTCTGTCCATGTAAAGCATTTATTCTTTCGCAATAGTGTTGTAATGGGATGTACAATGTGTGAGAAGTTCGGGATAAACCTGCGGTAGAAATTGGCAAAGCCGAGCATGCTTTGAACTCCTTTGACTGAGCTTGGTGAAGGCCAATTAAGAATTGCGTCCACCTTACGTGTATCCATCCGGATTCCTTTCGGGGTCAGAATAAATCCAAGAAACTCTACTTCCGTAGTGTGAAAGATGCACTTTTCCAGTTTAGCATATAACTTATACTGGCGTAACTTTTCTAGGACTGCTCGGACGTGCTTTACATGATCGGATTCTGATAGGGAGTATACTAAGATATCGTCGATGTAAACGACTACACAAACATCGATGAGCTCTCGGAAGACATCGTTCATGAAGAACTGGAAGGCTGCTGGTGCGTTACACAGTCCGAAAGGCATCACCTGGTACTCAAATAATCCGTACATGGTGCGAAAAGCAGTCTTCCATTTGTCACCCTCTTTGACGCGTACCAGATGATATGCCCCCGAAGGTCTAGTTTTGTGTATATACAAGCGTTATTTATCTGGTTAGTAGTTCAGGGATCAAAGGCAATGGGTACCGATTCTTGATAGTTATCTGATTCAGCGTGCGGTAGTCAATGCATGTTCTAAGGTCGCCTTCCTTTTTTGGCACAAAGAACAAAGCGGAAGATGCAGGGGACTTGGACGGGCGGATGAAGCCATTAGCAAGATACTGGTCTAGGTTCTGGCGCAAGTGGAGATTTTCAGGTTCCGTGAGGGCATAGATTCTGCTGCAAGGTGGTTGTGCTCCTGGTATGAGATCTATTTGACAATCATACGATCTGTGCGGCGGTAAGGTGTTTGCCTGCTCCTTTTGAAAGACATCCTGAAAGTCTTGGTATTCAGCAGGTAACTGTATGGCAGCTGGGATTATTGGGGTCAGTACTGAATTTAGAGTTCTCTTTGGGTAACAGGTGTTAGCACATTCTGGGAAAGTTAGTCTCTTCTCTCGCCAATCAATACAGGGATTGTGTTTTTCCAACCAAGAGATTCCCAGTATCAGTTGAAACTGTGGAGCCTTGATTAAATCAAACACCATAACCTCTCGGTGTCCATCCTGACCCAGCAATGTCATCTCTGCAGTGGAATGAGTTACGGGCCCAGAGGCAATTTCAGTTCCATCAACAGTGGTGACGACATCGGCAGTGGTCTTTCGGGTGAGAGGTAGATTCATCCTGGAAGCCAATCCGTAGTCCAAATAGTTTCCTATGGCTCCTCTATCTACGTACGCCTTTACCGCGTGCATACGTGATGGCTGCTCTGGATCTATAAGGACCATGGGTATGGTGAAATGCGAGGTCAGAGTGTCCTTCTTTAAGCTCGGCAAGCTGACCTCTACGCTTGCCGGGCGTGATCGTTTCCCGAGTCAGGTTTCAAGTGGTTTTCGTCTGCTGCTCCTATAGATTTCTTGGGTGGTTTTACAGGGCAGTTCCGAAGGAAATGACCAGTAGCTCTGCAATATAGACATAATTGCTGTTGCCGTATTCTTTCCCTTTCCTTCTGGGTTAAGGGTCCTCTAACCCCCCGATTTGCATGGGTTCTGAGGCATCTACCCACTTAGAGGTTACGTAGGTTTTAACCAAGACCCTGTTTTCAAACTTGGTTCGATCAGCCTTTCTGGTTTGAAGTCTGTGATCTAACTGGACCACAAAATCTATATATTCAGCACAGTCTAAAGGCGGGTTCACGACTTGGGCTAAAACATCCTTGAGTTCTCCCCGAAGCCCTCGATGGAATAATGTAATTCGCTTGGCTTCAGGCCATTCGGTTTCCACAACTAATCTATTGAAAGTTGCAATGTAAGATAAAAGATCCTGATTACCTTGCCATAAGGATAAAAGTTCGTTATCCAAAGCCTGTCCTTGGGAATGTCGGGCGAACAGTCTTTCCATGCTAGTTCGAAAACCTTGGAAATCTCGAAGAATCGGGTCATCCTGATTTACTAGTGGAATGGACCAGTCCGCTGCACTGCCGCTGAGATATGACAGTATAAAAGATACCTTGGCTTGATCGTTTGGGAAAGCTCCAGGTCTACATAAAAAGTGTGGCCATAGGCGCCAGGACTGTAGCCAAACAGCCCCTAACTGGGGTTTTTGGGCATGCTTCAAGTGGCATGATGCCTGCTTCCGGGGTTGCTGGGCCTGATCTGGCTTTCCGGGGGCAGGCATCGTGACAGCACTCCCCCTCAAGGCCCCTCCTAAAGCTGTTCTCCCTCTCGGCCTTGGTTTGTCTGGAAATTCTTGGTGGAACCTTTTCACTAATTGAGGTGCATGCACATGGTCACTAGGCTCCCAAGATCTTTCTTGTGGACCATAACCTTTCCAATCAATGAGATAGAAGAGTTTTGATCTCACCCTTTCAGAGTCCAAGATATTCTTGACTTCGAATTCGGGTTCCCCGTCTATGAGGATAGGTTCAGGTGGGGTGGTTAGCCTAGTTCCTGGTTGCACAGGCTTCAAAAGAGACACGTGAAAAACAGGATGAACACGCATATGACCAGGCAAGTCCAACTTGACGGCCACTGGGTTAATTATAGCCTTAATAGAATAAGGTCCCAAATACCTGGGATTAAAAGTCTGTGTTCCCTTGAGTGGTAAGTACTTGGTGGCTAACCATACTTGGTCCCCTACTTGGTATTGCGGTGTTTCACTCCTGTGTTGATCAGCATCCTTCTTGTATTTATCCTTAGCCTTTTGTAAATGTGCAGTCGACTCTTTAAAGGCTTGTGTGATAACAGCGTGGAGATGGTCCACCGCGGGCATCTCTAAATGCAGGGGAGAATTTAAGTCTGAGGTTCGAGGATGGTGACCATATATGGTAAAAAAAAGGGCTTTGTTTAGTTCCTGAGTGTACAGAATTATTGTATGCATACTCGGCGATCCAAATAATGTCTTTCCAATCCTCCTCAGATTGATGTAGCATACAACGTAGGTATTGCTCAAGAGTCTGGTTGGTTCTCTCTGTTTGACCGTCGGTCTGGGGATGGTGGCTGGTTGAAAGCCTAACATCAATTTGTTCCAGCTGGCAGCACTTCCTCCAAAAATGTGAAATAAATTGACTTCCCCGGTCCGAAATTAACACGGAAGGAAAGCCATGTAGGCGGACAACATTTTCAAGGAACTCCTTGGCCAGGATTGAAGCTGAAGGTATTCCTTCCAAAGGAATGAAATGGGCCATTTTAGAAAAAAGATCTACAATAACTAGAATGGTGTTATAACCATTGCACGGGGGTAAATCTGTGATAAAGTCTAATGACAAGGTATGCCAAGGAGTAGGTGGTATGTCTAACGGTTGTAATAATACAGCGGGTTTTTTCTTTTCCCCTTTATTTTGAGCGCAAATGCCACAAGACATGACAAACAACTTGACATCTTTTCGCCAGGTGGGCCACCAAAACTGTTTCTTGATTTTGGCTTCAGTTTTTGCAATGCCAGGATGCCCTTCCATCAAGGTGTCGTGGTAATGAGAAATGACAAGTTTCTGTAGTTCCTCTAGTGGCAGAAATAGCCGGCCTTGGTAATAAGGTAGATTGTTGGTGACAGAATACTCTGGGCCTTCCCTTGCCCAGCCCTGTAAGGCATCAGAATCAAAGAGTTGATGGACCTTTTCTTGAATGTCCTCCAGAGAGTGTATGGATGTCAGACCAAGGATCCTCTGTTCGGGAATTATGGGTACAGGTTCTAAAGCTCTTTCTGATTCTCCCATTCCTATTCGGGACAGGGCGTCAGCTTTTCCATTTTTACAACCTGGTCGATAGGTTATTACAAAATCAAACTCGGCGAAGAACAATGCCCAACGGAGTTGGCGTGAAGATTGGGCCTTGGCTACCTTTAGGTATTGTAAGTTGCGGTGATCAGTGATGACCGTAATGGTATGCCTGGCACCCAGCAGATAGTGCCGCCAAGCCTTGAAGGCGGACTTGATGGCCAACAGTTCCTTGTCGGTTATAGCATAATTTAATTCGGGAGCCGAAAACCTCCTTGACCAAAACGCCACTGGGTGCAGCTGGTTAGTTTCGGGATCCTTTTGGGAGAGCACTGCTCCCATAGCTGAACTGGATGCATCTGTTTCCACTATGTAGGGAAGCTCTGGGCGTGGGTGTCGTAATACAGGAGCGGATGTGAATTTCTTTTTTAACTCTTGGAAGGCGTTCTCGGCTTCTTCTGTCCATGTAAAGCGTTTATTCTTTCGCAATAGTGTTGTAATGGGATGTACAATGTGTGAGAAGTTCGGGATAAACCTGCGGTAGAAATTGGCAAAGCCGAGCATGCTTTGAACTCCTTTGACTGAGCTTGGTGAAGGCCAATTAAGAATTGCGTCCACCTTACGTGTATCCATCCGGATTCCTTTCGGGGGCAGAATAAATCCAAGAAACTCTACTTCCGTAGTGTGAAAGATGCACTTTTCCAGTTTAGCATATAACTTATACTGGCGTAACTTTTCTAGGACTGCTCGGACGTGCTTTACATGATCGGATTCTGATAGGGAGTATACTAAGATATCGTCGATGTAAACGACTACACAAACATCGATGAGCTCTCGGAAGACATCGTTCATGAAGAACTGGAAGGCTGCTGATGCGTTACACAGTCCGAAAGGCATCACCTGGTACTCAAATAATCCGTACTTGGTGCGAAAAGCAGTCTTCCATTCGACACCCTCTTTGACGCGTACCAGATGATATGCCCCTGAAGGTCTAGTTTTGTGTATATACAAGCGTTATTTACCTGGTCTAGTAGTTCAGGGATCAAAGGCAATGGGTACCGATTCTTGATAGTTATCTGATTCAGCGTGCGGTAGTCAATGCATGTTCTAAGGTCGCCTTCCTTTTTTGGCACGAAGAACAAAGCGGAAGATGCAGGGGACTTGGACGGGCGGATGAAGCCATTAGCAAGATACTGGTCTAGGTACTGGCGCAAGTGGAGATTTTCAGGTTCCGTGAGGGCATAGATTCTGCTGCAAGGTGGTTGTGCTCCTGGTATGAGATCTATTTGACAATCATACGATCTGTGCGGTGGTAAGGTGTTTGCCTGCTCCTTTTGAAAGACATCCTGAAAGTCTTGGTATTCAGCAGGTAATTGTATGGCAGCTGGGATTATTGTGGCCAGTACTGAATTTAGAGTTCTCTTTGGGTAACAGGTGTTAGCACATTCTGGGAAAGTTAGTCTCTTCTCTCGCCAATCAATACAGGGATTGTGTTTTTCCAACCAAGGGATTCCCAGTATCAGTTGAAACTGTGGAGCCTTGATTAAATCAAACACCATAACCTCTCGGTGTCCATCCTGACCCAGCAATGTCATCTCTGCAGTGGAATGAGTTACGGGCCCAGAGGCAATTTCAGTTCCATCAACAGTGGTGACGACATCGGCAGTGGTCTTTCGGGTGAGAGGTAGATTCATCCTGGAAGCCAATCCGTAGTCCAAATAGTTTCCTATGGCTCCACTATCTACGAACGCCTTTACCGCGTGCATGCGTGATGGCTGCTCTGGATCTATAAGGACCATGGGTATGGTGAAATGCGAGGTCAGAGTGTCCTTCTTTAAGCTCGGCAAGCTGACCTCTACGCTTGCCGGGCGTGATTGTTTCCCGAGTCAGGTTTCCAGTGGTTTTCGTCTGCTGCTCCTATAGTTTTCTTGGGTGGTTTTACAGGGCAGTTCCGAAGGAAATGACCAGTAGCTCTGCAATATAGACATAATTGCTGTTGCCGTCTTCTTTCCCTTTCCTTCTGGGTTAAGGGTCCTCTAACCCCCCGATTTGCATGGGTTCTGAGGCATCTACCCCCTTAGAGGTTACGTAGGTTTTAACCAAGACCCTGTTTTCAAACTTGGTTCGATCAGCATTTCTGGTTTGAAGTCTGTGATCTAACTGGACCACAAAATCTATATATTCAGCACAGTCTAAAGGCGGGTTCACGACTTTGGCTAAAACATCCTTGAGTTCTCCCCGAAGAACTCGATGGAATAATGTAATTCGCTTGGCTTCAGGCCATTCGGTTTCCACAACTAATCTATTGAAAGTTGCAATTTAAGATAAAAGATCCTCATTACCTTGCCGTAAGGATAAAAGTTCGTTATCCAAAGCCTGTCCTTGGGAATGTCGGGCGAACAGTCTTTCCATGCTAGTTCGAAAACCTTGGAAATCTCGAAGAATCGGGTCATCCTGATTTACTAGCGGAATGGACCAGTCCGCTGCACTGCCGCTGAGATATGACAGTATAAAAGATACCTTGGCTTGATCGTTTGGGAAAGCTCCAGGTCTACATAAAAAGTGTAAGCGACATTGATTCATGAATATAGCAAACCTTTTAGGGTCTCCGGCAAAGCGTTCAGGCGGAGCCAAGGGAACGGCTCCAGGAAGGTTTATCTGCACCTGGTTACTCGGTGGCACCGGAGCTGGGCTGGCCAAATCATCAGTTCGTTCTTTTGATACTATCAATTCCCTCCTGAGGGCATTGGTTTCTTGGCGGGCGGAATGCACTTCGGCCCTTAGTTCCCCTAATAATTGGGACAACTGATCGGTTTCCGAGGTCTCCATGACGCCCAGGTGGGTATTTGTAGGTAGGCTTTGCGTTCTGTTACGCTCACCTGATTCCCACGGGGGCGTCAATCTGGACTGGCCCGCTGTTGCCTCCACCAGAGTAACACGTAGAGCCGAGATGACAGACTGGACAGACCCACTTAGCTTCGTTTGTTGGGCTCGTACGAATATCTTTCTGCAATGGAGAAAGGGAATTAACCTCCCGTAATCTGAGCGTTAACCCGCCTTCCCACTCCCGTCGTCTGCCCACAGAACACTCCAGAAGTCCCCTCTTAATCTCACCTGAAGATTTGGAAAGATGAGCTCTACATCCTGCGTCAAGCGCAGGGGCGCGTAGACGACCAGTTACTTCACTGGCGTGGAGGAATTGGTGAGTTCCAGTATTGACTCTAAAGTCCAATTGTTCGTAAGAGTTCAAAAGTCTGATCTTCACTCTGCCAGATTCCTTGCAGGTTGCAGATTTAAAGCACCAGAAGAGTTCCAAGTGGCAATTGGTAAGATCCTGGTAAGTCTATTGTGGTTCTCCCCTTTGGGGCCGGGGTACAGCGATGATGCAGAATTAACTGCGCCGACCCGAAATGAGGTGAGTACCCCCCTGTGGTAAATCAGGTAAGTCTTTGGGGTTAGGTTGTATTGTCCTTGTTTTCCCCTTAGGGGCCGGGGTGCGGTGGTGATGCTGAATTGACTGCGCCGACCCGAGATGAGGTGAGTACCCCCCTGTGGTAATCAGGTAAGTCTTTGGGGGTGGTTTGTATTGTCCTTGTTTTCCCCTTAGGGGCCAGGGTGCGGCGGTGATGCAGAATTGACTGCGCCGACCCGAGATGAGGTGAGTACCCCCCTGTGGTAATCAGGTAAGTCTTTGGGGGTGGTTTGTATTGCCCTTGCTCACCTATTTGTTCTTGTCTCCCCCAGGTGTTGAAGAATGGCCTGGAGATGCTGGGTTTGCGATGGAGTAAAGGAATGCAGCCCCGGATGGTGAGTTCAGCGCGGCGCTGCGAGGTGCGTGGCAATGCACCTGTGAAGGCTTCTCTCTTCCAGATCGACAATGTGCTGGATCAAGGATTCAGGTAAGAATTTTGTTCTGACCTCTTCTCCTTCTCCTTTTCTTGTTCCAGGTGTTCCAGGGCTGAAGCGGGCGTGGCTGAAGACTGGAGCTGCTGAAGACATGGTGAGCGTTACTGTAACGCTCACCTGATTCCCGTAGAGGCGCCGGTCTTGACTGGGCGTATACCGTATCTGCAAAGGTGATGTGTAACACACGGCTGGCTCTTTGGGCTGGACCTCTGTGCACTGTATGTTTGACTCGAAGGGTAAGATGTCTGCAGATAGAAAATATGGGATTAATGAACTGGGTTATTGAATGTCTCTCTCTTCTTCCCTTTCTCTTCTCCTGTAGAACCCCGAAGGTTAACGCTCTCACCTTAGGTAAGTGAACGCCGTGCTCTCCATCTGCCTCGGGGCAGGATGCTGTAACCAGTTTCTTCACTGGATAAGGGGAGCAGGCCTCTTGACTTTAGAGGACTGCTGTCCGTTGTTTACTGCACGAACGGTAAGTTTCGAGTAATTCTAATATCTTTAAAGTCTTTAGTAATGATGTCTCTTGTTTTGCAGGGTTCCGGCGATGGTGGATGACGGGCTGAAGTGAGTTAAAGATGGAGCCCGTGTGATGAATAGAAGCACCTGGAAGCACGTAAGTAAGCGCTTGTTGCCTGCTTCACGATGCGCTCTAACTGTCTTTTTATTTTGCAGGTACAAGTTCGGAGCGGCTGCAGGGTGCCGGAATACCCACTGGGTTAGATGTGGAAAGGAGTAATGGCACGTGAGTATTAAAGTTCCCCAATGTCTTTAAACACACCTTGTTTTGTCTTTCAGATGTGGGATGCAGCGCCGAAGGCCTCCGGAGCGTGCGAAGAGTTGGTAAGCTTTTGTCTTTCAGATGCCGGAATGCAGTGTGAAGACCTCCGGAGCGCACGAAGAGCAGGTAAGCCTTTGTCTTTCAGAATGCAGCGCGAGGCGTTGGTGACAGCCGATGGCCCAGGTAAGTGAAGAGCTGTCATTGAAGACCGTAATGCTAACCTGTTCTTTCTTGTCTTTATAGGTGTTGCTGAAGACTGGATTCAGGATGGTAAGCCTTTTTCCTTAGGCCCAGGATCAGATGCAGAAGACACAATGAGCGTTCTGCTGCAGAGGATGCAGAATAACGCAAAGCAAGATTCATCCATCGGGTGTGGTTTAAATAGCCTCCTGTAGTGCTTAGGTGTCTCCTTCCACAGCCACGCCTAGGTAAGAAAAGAGTTCCTGCTTTCCAGAAGAGTTCCAGTGTTCTGAACCTAGGGAGTGGCTCCTGCCCCACCCAACAGGAAAAGTAGTTCCAAACAGAAGAGGATCAGAGGCTCAACTGGCAGGCAAGTAAGCAGCATGGTCTGCTGCAGGTAAGTCCACCCAAGCATTATGAGCCCGGCGCTTCCAGCGCTGGGCATATTTATGAGCCTGGTGCCACTGGCGCCAGGACTGGGTCCAAAAGGTCCCAATTGGGACTGGTTGGCACTCAGAACCTGGGTTATGAATCTGCTTCCAAGGGAGTTGGGAAAACCCTGACCTTTTGGAAGCAGAGATCATGACAGTACCCCCCCTTAAGGCCCCTCCCAAACCGGGCTTCTCCGGGGGTTTTGGCTTGTCAGGAAATGTTCGGTGAAATCTTTTGATTAGGCGAGGAGCGTGGACATATTCAGCAGGTTCCCAGGATCTCTCTTGGGGGCCGTAGCCTTTCCAGTCAATTAGGTAAAATAGTTTAGATTTGGAGATTTTGGAGTCCAGAATGCTTTTGACTTCAAACTCGAGTTCCCCATCAACTAGGATAGGTTTTGGAGATTTAGTTAGTCGGGTTTGAGGTTGCACGGGTTTTAATAGAGAGACGTGGAAGACCGGATGTATCTTCATGTGCGGGGGCAAGTCCAACTTGACCGCTACTGGGTTTACTATGGTAGTGATGGAATGGGGACCAAGGTATCTTGGGTTGAATGTGCGTGGCCCTTTTAGAGGTAGATATTTGGTGGATAACCAGACTTGATCCCCTACTCGATATTGAGGGGCTTCCTTCCGATGTTGATCTGCTCCTTTCTTGTATTGTTCTTTAGCCCTTTGAAGGTGAGAAACAGCTTCCTTAAAGGCTTGGGTGATTGTAGAATGCAGGTAGTCTACTGCTGGTGTTTCAAGATCTTGGAGGGGATCCAACTCCGAGGTTCGAGGGTGACTGCCGTACAAAAGAAAAAACGGGGTTTTCCCAGTTCCCGAATGGACAGAGTTATTGTAGGCATATTCGGCTATCCAAAGGATGTCTTTCCAAGTTTTTTCAGTTTGTTGCAGCATGCAGCGTAAATACTGTTCCAGAGTTTGATTGGTCCTCTCGGTTTGTCCGTCGGTCTGAGGGTGGTGACTGGTCGATAGTCTGACATCAATTTGAGCCGACCGACAGCAACTTCGCCAAAAATGAGAAATAAATTGACTACCTCGATCCGAAATTAGAACCGAAGGAAAACCGTGCAGTCGGACGATGTTTTCGAGAAATTCTCGGGCCAGAGTTGCTGCTGTTGGCAAGCCTTTGAGCGGAATGAAATGCGCCATCTTGGAGAATAAGTCCACGATTACTAGAATCGTATTGTATCCGGAGCATGGAGGTAGATCGGTGATGAAGTCCATAGAAAGCGTATGCCAAGGGCGAGGTGGGATGTCAATAGGGCGTAAGAGGCCTGCTGGTCTTTCCTTTTGACTCTTGTTTTGGGCGCATACTCCACAGGACATTATAAAGTCTCTGATATCTTTTTTCCAAGACGGCCACCGGAAGTAGCGCTTGATCTTTTCTGAGGTCTTGGCTATACCGGGATGTCCTTCCATTAAAGAATCGTGATAACAAGAGATTACTTCTTTCTGTAAATCTGTGCTGGGTAGGTATAATCGTTCTTGGAAATACAATAAGTTGTCCTTTACTGCAAAGTCCTTTCCTTGCAGATGCCAATTCTGTATGTCTGCTGGAGTTACAAGTTGCCTGGCTTTATCCTTAACTTCCTCTATGGATTGTGTGGCGATTACACCCAGAATTCTTTGTTCGGGAATGATTGGTACAGGTTTAGGGTTGATCAAGTGTTCTTCCACTCCCATCCGAGAAAGGGCATCAGCTTTACCGTTTTTTGTACCAGGTCGATAGGTAATTATGAAGTCAAACTCGGCAAAGAATAATGCCCAACGGAGTTGTCTAGAGGATTGGGCTTTTGCGGTTTTCAAATATTGCAGGTTTCGGTGATCCGTAATCACAGTAACGGTGTGTCGGGCCCCCAGCAGATAATGCCGCCAAGCCTTAAAGGCAGACTTGATAGCCAGAAGTTCCTTGTCAGTAATCGTGTAATTGATTTCAGGAGGCGAGAATTTGCGGGACCAAAATGCCACGGGATGCAACTGATTGGTTACCGGGTCCTTTTGTGATAGAACTGCCCCCATGGCAAGGCTTGAAGCATCAGTTTCCATGATGTAGGGGAGTTCGGGGCGAGGGTGTTTTAAGATTGGTGCAGAGATAAATTTAGTCTTCAAATCCTGGAAAGCTTGTTCCGCCTCGGTAGACCATTCAAAACGTTTGTTTTTCTTTAACAAGGCAGTGATGGGCTGGACTATTCGAGAGAATTCGGGGATAAACCTGCGGTAAAAGTTAGCGAAGCCTAACATGCTTTGCACACCTTTTACGGAGGATGGGGATGGCCATTTGAGAACTGCATCGACCTTCTTTGAATCCATACACACTCCGCCAGGTGATAATATGAATCCCAAGAATTCAACTTCAGTCACGTTGAAAACACATTTTTCCAACTTAGCGAAAAGTTTGTGTTGACGCAATCTTTCGAGGACCATTTTCACATGTTTCCGATGTTCAGATTCCGATGAAGAATAAACGAGGATGTCGTCAATGTAAACAACAACACACACATCTATGAGCTCTCTGAGGACATCGTTCATAAAATATTGAAAGGCGGCCGGGGCATTGCAAAGTCCGAAGGGCATGACCTGATATTCAAATAGCCCATACTTGGTGCGGAAGGCCGTCTTCCATTCATCGCCCTCTTTTACTCGTACCAAGTGGTAAGCTCCTCTAAGATCCAGCTTTGCATATATGCATGCTTTTCTGACTTGGTCCAGGAGTTCAGGGATCAAAGGTAACGGATATCTATTCTTAACAGTGATCTGGTTCAGGGAGCGATAATCTATACAAGTTCTAAGGTCTCCTTCCTTTTTTGGAACGAAGAACAAAGCTGAAGAAGCAGGGGACTTGGAAGGACGAATAAACCCATTTGCCAGGTATTGATCCAGGTATTGTCGAAGGTGAAGGTTCTCAGGCTCGGTGAGGGCATAAATTCTACTACAAGGAGGAGTAGATCCAGGTATCAGGTCTATCTGGCAGTCATAAGACCTATGAGGAGGTAGAGAGTTAGCCTTATCCTTCCGGAAAACATCTTGGTATTCTAGGTATTCGGGAGGTAACTGGGGAATCTCTGAAGAAATTGCTGCCAGTGCAACACCAGGTGGAGGGTGACAAGTAGAGACACATTCTGGAAACTGGACCGTTCTTGCTCGCCAATCGATCAGAGGATTGTGTTTCTCTAACCAAGGTATTCCTAGAATAATCTGAAACTGAGGGGCCTTGATCACATCGAACACGATCTTCTCATGGTGTCCATCTTGACTTATTAGCGTCACTTCTTGAGTGGTATGCGTTACTGGCCCGGAGGCTATCTCCGTACCATCCACCGTAGTAATGACGTCCTTTACAGCCTTGGGACAAAGAGTTAGATTCATCCTCAAAACCATTTCATGATCCACATAATTGCCGATGGCACCGCTGTCGACGTAAGCTTCAATTGCATGTAATCGATCCGGATTATCAGGGCTAATGAGGACCATAGGTATCACGAAATGCGAGGTCACGGAACTGGTTTTCACGCTCGGCAAGAGGACCTCTATTCTTGTCGGGCGAGGTCGTTTCCCGGCTCAGAGTTTGTAACTTTGGTAACTGCAGCTCCTACTGCCTTCTTAGCAGGTTTCACCGGACAGTCTCGAAGAAAGTGCCCTGAGTTTCCGCAATAGAGGCATAATTGCAACTGTTTTCTCCTTTCCCGCTCCTTTTGTGTTAGAGGACCTTTCAGACCCCCTATTTGCATGGGTTCCCCGGAGTCTACTCCTTTGGAAGGAGTTGGCGGTTTGGAAAATACTCGAGCATCAAACTTGGAACGATCGGCCTTCCTGTTCTGCAGTCTGTGATCTATTTGAATGACTAAGTCTATATAGTCCGAACAATCTTGTGGGGGATTCACTACTTGGGCTAACACATCTTTGAGCTCTCCACGTAGACCTCTATAAAACAGCGTAATCCTTTTGTCCTCAGGCCATTGAGTTTCCACTATCAGTCTGTTGAAAGACGCAATATAAGCCAAAAGGTCTTGATTACCTTGTCGCAACGAAAGAAGCTCATTGTCCAAGGCCTGCCCCTGTGAATGTCTTGCGAACAGTTTTTCCATACTGAGCTGAAAAGCTTGAAAATCATGGAGGACCGGATCATCTTGATTTACTAGAGGGATCGACCAGTCTGCCGCATTGCCACTAAGGTACGAAAGCACGAAAGCTACTTTAGCTTGATCAGTTGGAAAGGCTGCTGGCCGGCATAAGAAATGCAACCGGCACTGATTGATAAATACTGCAAACCTCTTTGGGTCACCAGAAAATCGTTCGGGCGGAGCCAGAGGTACATTCCCAGGTAGGTTGATCTGCACTGGATTCATAGAGGATGTAGAAGGAAGATTTCCCCCAGATGTGGGTAACGGGGTCTGTCCGGCTTGTGACTGTAGCAATTGTCTAGCGAGATCATCTGTTCGCTCCTTGGAAATAATCAGTTCCCTTCTTAGAGCGTTCGTTTCCTGACGGGCTGCATGCACTTCTGCCCTTAGTTCCCCAAGTAACTGGGCTAGTTGGTCGGTATCCGAGGTTTCCATAGCGCTTGGACGGGAGTTTTGTGGTAGGCTTTGCGTTCTGTAACGCTCACCTGATTCCCGTAGAGGCGCCGGTCTTGACTGGGCGTATACCGTATCTTCAAAGGTGATGTGTAACACACGGCTGGCTCTTTGGGCTGGACCTCTGTGCACTGTATGTTTGACTCGAAGGGTAAGATGTCTGCAGATAGAAAATATGGGATTAATGAACTGGGTTATTGAATGTCTCTCTCTTCTTCCCTTTCTCTTCTCCTGTAGAACCCGAAGGTTAACGCTCTCACCTTAGGTAAGTGAACGCCGTGCTCTCCATCTGCCTCGGGGCAGGGTGCTGTAACCAGTTTCTTCACTGGATAAGGGGAGCAGGCCTCTTGACTTCAGAGGACTGCTGTCCGTTGTTTACTGCACGAACGGTAAGTTTCGAGTAATTCTAATGTCTTTAAAGTCTTTAGTAATGATGTCTCTTGTTTTGCAGGGTTCCGGCGATGGTGGATGACGGGCTGAAGTGAGTTGAAGATGGAGCCCGTGTGATGAATAGAAGCGCCTGGAAGCACGTAAGTAAGCGCTTGTTGCCTGCTTCACGATGCGCTCTAACTGTCTTTTTATTTTGCAGGTACAAGTTCGGAGCGGCTGCAGGGTGCCGGAATACCCACTGGGTTAGATTTGGAAAGGAGTAATGGCACGTGAGTAGTAAAGTTCCCCAATGTCTTTAAACGCACCTTGTTTTGTCTTTCAGATGTGGGATGCAGCGCCGAAGGCCTCCGGAGCGTGCGAAGAGTTGGTAAGCTTTTGTCTTTCAGATGCCGGAATGCAGTGTGAAGACCTCCGGAGTGCACGAAGAGTAGGTAAGCCTTTGTCTTTCAGAATGCAGCGCGAGGCGTTGGTGACAGCCGATGGCCCAGGTAAGTGAAGAGCTGTCACTGAAGACCGTAATGCTAACCTGTTCTTTCTTGTCTTTATAGGTGTTGCTGAAGACTGGATTCAGGATGGTAAGCCTTTTTCCTTAGGCCCAGGATCAGATGCAGAAGACACGATGAGCGTTCTGCTGCAGAGGATGCAGAATAACGCAAAGCAAGATTCATCCATCGGGTGTGGTTTAAATAGCCTCCTGTAGTGCTTAGGTGTCTCCTTCCACAGCCACGCCTAGGTAAGAAAAGAGTTCCTGCTTTCCAGAAGAGTTCCAGTGTTCTGAACCTAGGGAGTGGCTCCTGCCCCACCCAACAGGAAAAGTAGTTCCAAACAGAAGAGGATCAGAGGCTCAACTGGCAGGCAAGTAAGCAGCATGGTCTGCTGCAGGTAAGTCCACCCAAGCATTATGAGCCCGGCTCTTCCAGCCCTGGGACTGGGCATATTTATGAGCCTGGTGCCACTGGCGCCAGGACTGGGTCCAAAAGGTCCCAATTGGGACTGGTTGGCACTCAGAACCTGGGTTATGAATCTGCTTCCAAGGGAGTTGGGAAAACCCTGACCTTTTGGAAGCAGAGATCATGACAGTTACGCTGCAGCAAGCAGAATAACGCGAAGCACGTGTGGCTGTCCGGGTGTGCCTTAAATAGCCTTGGAAGAAGTCCCAGGTAAGTATTCTTCCACAGCCCCACCCGAGAGGAAAGGAGTCCCTGAGGTAAAATAGTCCCTCTAAGCCTCATTTGGCTTGTGGCTTCGTGCAGCAAGGTCTGCATCAGGTAGGTATGCAGCATGGTCTGCATCAGGTAAGTTTTCTGTAATGAGCCTGGCGCCCATGGCGCCAGGACTGACTTTATTCTTATGAGTCTGGCGCCATAGGTGCCAGGACTGTAGCCAAACAGCCCCTAACTGGGGTTTTTGGGCATGCTTCAAGTGGCATGATGCCTGCTTCTGGGGTTGCTGGGCCTGGTCTGGCTTTCCGGGGGCAGGCATCGTGACAGCACTCCCCCTCAAGGCCCCTCCTAAAGCTGTTCTCCCTCTCGGCCTTGGTTTGTCTGGAAATTCTTGGTGGAACCTTTTCACTAATTGAGGTGCATGCACATGGTCACTAGGCTCCCAATATCTTTCTTGTGGACCATAACCTTTCCAATCAATGAGATAGAAGAGTTTTGATCTCACCCTTTTAGAGTGCAAGATGTTCTTGACTTCGAATTCAGGTTCCCCGTCTATGAGGATAGGTTCAGGTGGGGTGGTTAGCCTAGTTCCTGGTTGCACAGGCTTCAAAAGAGACACGTGAAAAACAGGATGAACACACATATGACCAGGCAGGTCCAACTTGACAGCCACTGGGTTAATTATAGCCTTAATAGAATAAGGTCCCAAATACCTGGGGTTAAAAGTCTGTGTTCCCTTGAGTGGTAAGTACTTGGTGGCTAACCATACTTGGTCCCCTACTTGGTATTGCGGTGCTTCACTCCTGTGTTGATCAGCATCCTTCTTGTATTTATCCTTAGCCTTTTGTAAATGTGCAGTCGCCTCTTTAAAGGCTTGTGTGATAACAGCGTGGAGATGGTCCACCACGGGCATCTCTAAATGCTGGGGAGAATCTAAGTCTGAGGTTCGAGGATGGTGACCATATATGGTGAAAAAAGGGCTTTGTTTAGTTCCTGAGTGTACAGAATTATTGTATGCATACTCGGCGATCCAAAGAATGTCTTTCCAATCCTCCTCAGATTGATGTAGCATACAACGTAGGTATTGCTCAAGAGTCTGGTTGGTTCTCTCTGTTTGACCGTCGGTCTCGGGATGGTGGCTGGTTGAAAGCCTAACATCAATTTGTGCCAGCTGGCAGCACTTCCTCCAAAAATGTGAAATAAATTGACTTCCCCGGTCCGAAATTAACACGGAAGGAAAGCCATGTAGGCGGACAACATTTTCAAGGAACTCCTTGGCCAGGATTGAAGCTGAAGGTATTCCTTTTAAAGGAATGAAATGGGCCATTTTAGAAAAAAGTTCTACAATAACTAGAATGGTGTTATAACCATTGCACGGGGGTAAATCCGTGATAAAGTCTAATGACAAGGTATGCCAACGAGTAGGTGGTATGTCTAACGGTTGTAATAATCCAGCAGGTTTTTTCTTTTCCCCTTTATTTTGAGCGCAAATGCCACAAGACATGACAAACAACTTGACATCTTTTCGCCAGGTGGGCCACCAAAACTGTTTCTTGATTTTGGCTTCAGTTTTTGCAATGCCAGGATGCCCTTCCATCAAGGTGTCGTGGTAATGAGAAATGACAAGTTTCTGTAGTTCCTCTAGTGGCAGAAATAGCCGGCCTTGGTAATAAGGTACATTGTTGGTGACAGAATACTCTGGGCCTTTCCTTGCCCAGCCCTGTAAGGCATCGGAATCAAAGAGTTGATGGACCTTTTCTTGAATGTCCTCCAGAGAGTGTATGGATGTCAGACCAAGGATCCTCTGTTCGGGAATTATGGGTACAGGTTCTAAAGCTCTTTCTGATTCTCCCATTCCTATTCGGGACAGGGCGTCAGCTTTTCCATTTTTACAACCTGGTCGATAGGTTATTACAAAATCAAACTCGGCGAAGAACAATGCCCAACGGAGTTGGCGTGAAGATTGGGCCTTGGCTACCTTTAGGTATTGTAAGTTGCGGTGATCAGTGATGACCGTAATGGTATGCCTGGCACCCAGCAGATAGTGCCGCCAAGCCTTGAAGGCGGACTTGATGGCCAACAGTTCCTTGTCGGTTATAGCATAATTTAATTCGGGAGCCGAAAACCTCCTTGACCAAAACGCCACTGGGTGCAGCTGGTTAGTTTCGGGATCCTTTTGGGAGAGCACTGCTCCCATAGCTGAACTGGATGCATCTGTTTCCACTATGTAGGGAAGCTCTGGGCGCGGGTGTCGTAATACAGGAGTTGACGTGAATTTCTTTTTTAACTCTTGGAAGGCGTTCTCGGCTTCTTCTGTCCATGTAAAGCGTTTATTCTTTCGCAATAGTGTTGTAATGGGATGTACAATGTGTGAGAAGTTCGGGATAAACCTGCGGTAGAAATTGGCAAAGCCGAGCATGCTTTGAACTCCTTTGACTGAGCTTGGTGAAGGCCAATTAAGAATTGCGTCCACCTTACGTGTATCCATCCGGATTCCTTTCGGGGTCAGAATAAATCCAAGAAACTCTACTTCCGTAGTGTGAAAGATGCACTTTTCCAGTTTAGCATATAACTTATACTGGCGTAACTTTTCTAGGACTGCTCGGACGTGCTTTACATGATCGGATTCTGATAGGGAGTATACTAAGATATCGTCGATGTAAACGACTACACAAACATCGATGAGCTCTCGGAAGACATCGTTCATGAAGAACTGGAAAGCTGCTTATGCGTTACACAGTCCGAAAGGCATCACCTGGTACTCAAATAATCCGTACTTGGTGCGAAAAGCAGTCTTCCATTCGACACCCTCTTTGACGCGTACCAGATGATATGCCCCCGAAGGTCTAGTTTTGTGTATATACAAGCGTTATTTACCTGGTCTAGTAGTTCAGGGATCAAAGGCAATGGGTACCGATTCTTGATAGTTATCTGATTCAACGTGCGGTAGTCAATGCATGTTCTAAGGTCGCCTTCCTTTTTTGGCACGAAGAACAAAGCGGAAGATGCAGGGGACTTGGACGGGCGGATGAAGCCATTAGCAAGATACTGGTCTAGGTACTGGCGCAAGTGGAGATTTTCAGGTTCCGTGAGGGCATAGATTCTGCTGCAAGGTGGTTGTGCTCCTGGTATGAGATCTATTTGACAATCATACAATCTGTGCGGTGGTAAGGTGTTTGCCTGCTCCTTTTGAAAGACATCCTGAAAGTCTTGGTATTCAGCAGGTAATTGCCTCAGGACCGGTAACACATTCCACAGCTGAGGTGACACTTGTAGGTCCGGACGGCCATCGGGAGGCAGTTGTGTTTGATGTAATCAAGGCTCCACAGTTTCAGGTTATTCTCGGAATCCCTTGGTTAGAGACACATAATCCTCGAATTGATTGGCGAGCAAAGAGAATAACCTTTCCGGCACAAACCTTCTACCCAGAAAATCTGAAGATCAGTCTAGCATCAGTAACCTCTGTCTCCATGCAACTACCTCCGGAATACCAAGACTTTCAGGACGTCTTCCAAAAGGAACAGGCCAACACGTTACCTCCTCACAGATCGTACGATTGCCAAATCGATCTGGTGCCTGGTGCTCAACCCCCTTGTAGCAGGATTTATGCGCTTACTGAGCCGGAGAATCTGCATTTGAGACAATATTTAGATCAATGCCTAGCCAATGGTTTCATTCGCCCGTCAAAGTCTCCGGCATCCTCGGCTTTGTTCTTCGTGCCAAAAAAAGAAGGCGACCTTAGAACTTGTATCGATTACCGCGCATTGAACCAGATAACTGTTAAAAATCGTTACCCTCTGCCTTTGATCCCTGAACTCCTTGACTAAGTGAAGGACGCTTGCATATACACCAAGTTAGATCTCCGGGGGGCTTATCATCTGGTACGAGTAAAAGAAGGCGACAAATGGAAAACGGCCTTCCGTACAAAATATGGACTATTCGAATATTAGGTGATGCCTTTCGGGTTGTGCAACGCGCCTGCTGCCTTCCAATTCTTCATGAATGATGTCCTTCGGGAACTCATCGATGTCTGTGTTGTCGTTTATATCGATAACATTCTGGTGTACTCCTCTTCGGAATCAGATCACAGAAAACATGTCAGGGCCGTCCTTGAGAAATTGCGCCAGCACAAACTGTTTGCAAAGCTGGAGAAATGCGTTTTCCATACCACCGAGGTTGAGTTTCTTGGATTCATCCTGACACCTAAAGGGGTCCGAATGGACTCACGGAAAGTGGATGCCATCCTCAAATGGCCATCACCTAGTTCGGTGAAAGGTGTCCAAAGCATGCTTGGTTTTGCCAATTTTTATTGCAGGTTTATCCCGGAATTTTCACGGGTGGTGCAACCCATCACTGCACTCTTGCGGAAGAATAAACATTTTGAATGGACCGAGGAAGCTGAACAGGCCTTTCAGGAATTAAAAGCTAAATTTACGTCCGCACCTATTTTGAAACACCCGCGTCCTGATCTCCTATATATAGTCGAAACCGACGCATCCAGCTTAGCCATGGGAGCTGTCCTGTCCCAGAGAGACCCGGAAACCAACCAACTGCACCCGTAGCATTTTGGTCCAGAAAGTTCTCGCCGCCGGAGATGAATTATGCAATCACCGATAAGGAATTATTAGCCATTAAGTCCGCCTTTAAGGCTTGGCGGCATTATCTTCTTGGCGCCAGGCATATCATCACCGTGATCACTGATCACCGAAATTTACAATATTTAAAAACTGCCAAGGCTCAGTCTTCACGACAGCTTCGATGGGCTTTATTTTTTGCTGAGTTCGATTTTGTAATCACTTACCGTCCCGGCTGTAAGAATGGCAAAGCGGACGCGCTACCTCGAATTGGAATGGGAGAAATGGACACAAACTCAGAACCTGTGCCGATAATTCCCGAACAAAGAATCTTGGGGATAACCACTTTACAAACCCTTGAAGACATTCAAGCACGGGTAAAACTATTCCTGGACTCTTCAGCCTTGCAGGATTGGATCAAAAGGGGGTCTGACTTTTCAATCAACGATGGCTTACCTTACTTCCGAGGACGTTTATTTTTGCCAGAAAAGGAATTGCAAGAACTGGCTATTTCCCGTCATCACGATACTCTGATGGAAGGACATCCTGGCATTGCCAAAACAGAGGAAAAAATTAAACAACAATTCTGGTGGCCGTCCTGGCGAAAGGATATTAAATCTTTTGTGATGTCCTGTGGAGTTTGCGCCCAAAACAAAGGTCAAAAATCAAAACCCTCCGGTCTTCTTCAGCCCTTAGACATTCCACCAGCACCTTGGCACACCTTGTCACTAGATTTTATCACGGACCTGCCCTCTTGTAATGGATACAATATTATTCTGGTTGTGGTGGATTTATTTTCCAAGATGGCCCATTTTATTCCGTTGAAAGGTTTACCTTCAGCTTTTGTTCTTGCCAAGGAATTCCTCGAAAATATCATCCGTCTGCATGGATTCCCGTCCATACTAATCTCCGATCGGGGAAGCCAGTTTATTTCTCATTTTTGGAAAAAGTGTTGTCAACTGGCACAAATCGACGTAAGACTTTCAACCAGCGAAACAACAAAGGTATTGTTTCAGGGTCTGGTTCACACGTTCCGTAGCTCTGTTAGTTTGTGGGTGATAACCTGATGAGAGAGCACGTTGGATTCCTAGAATTCGACAGATGTTTCCAAAATTGACAGATGTATTGAGGTCCTCTATCTGATATGATCTTGGAAGGGAGTCCATGAAGACGAAATATATGTTCCAGGAAAATGCCAGCGAGTTCTGAGGAGGATGGCAATTTGTGCAATGGTATAAAATGGGCCAGGTGAGTAAACAAATCAATGGTAACCATGATCGTCCTATAGCCCCTAGATGGTGGTAATTCCACAATAGTCTGTGGCGATGCACTCCCATGGTCTAGAGGGTAGTGCAGGTTGCAGAAGGAGGCCTGCCGGTTTCTTAATATCATGTGTGTTTTGATTGCAGACTGCGCAGGCTTGAATGTACCGTTGAATGTCAGTTTTCATCTTGGGCCACCAAAATTGTCTTTGTATGAGATGAAGGGTGTTGGTGACACCACAATGTCCGGAATGAAGAGTGTCATGGCAGAGGTTAATAATCCTTAGTTGCAGTCTCTGTGTGGGAATGACCAGGGCCTTGGACTTGAATAAATATCCATCTCTAGAAGTAAGTCTCCATCGATTCTTTCCTGTGAATTCTTTCCAGATTTCAGATGACTGGGTTTGCATTCAAATCTCTTCCAGGAGACTGACTACTTGGGCTACAAAAATTGTGTGGGGAAACATCCTTGGGTATGCCCGATCTTCAAGAGTTTCATAGTCAGGATGTCGAGATAGGGCGTCTGCGATTATATTCTGTGATCGGGGAACATGATGGATTTGGAACTGGTACTGGGCGAAGATGAAGGCCCAACGGGCTTGACGGCTATTTCTACATTCCATAGATTGCAGCACTTGAAGATTTCGATGGTCCGTACGGACCTGGACAGGATGTTTAGCTCCCAGAAGTAGATGCCGCCATTCAGTGAAGGCTTGGCGGATCGCCAACAGTTCCTTTTCCAAGACGGAGTAATGGGTCTCACTGGAAGTCTGGGTTCGGGAGAGGTAAGCAATGGGATGTTCTAGTTTGTCCTCGAATTCCTGCTTTAACACTGCTCCTATGGCGTAGTTAGAGGCATCCGTCTCCACTAGGAATGGTCGATTAATATCGGGTTGAGCAAGGATAGGAGCTTGAGTAAATTCCGTCCTCAATCGTTGAAATGCATGGTCTTGGGCCGAGGTCCAGAGGAAGGGAGTATCTTTCTTCAATAAGGTAATGATCGGTTGAACTATCTCAGAAAAGGATGGTATGAATTTCCGGTAGAAATTGGCAAGCCCCGGGAAGGATTGAATTTGTTTCACCGAAGTGGGGGCAGGCCAAGATAGTATGGCTTTTACCTTTGAATGGTCCATTCCTATCCCTTCTGTACTAAGGACGAATCCTAGATAATGAACAGAAGTGACATGAAAAAGGCATTTCTCGGGTTTAGCCAGGAGTTTATGTTCACGTAGCCCGTTGCAGAACTGCCTTCACATGCTCTTCGTGCTTTTTGGAATCCTTGGAGTAAATCAAGATATCGTCTAGGTAAACGATGACGAAGAGGAACAACATGTCAGAAAACACCCTATCCATGAAGCGTTGGAAAACTGCGGGGGCATTTGCTAGCCCGAAGGGCATGACCAAGTACTCAAAGTGACCAAAGGGTGTTCTAAAGGCTGTCTTCCATTCATCTCCTTCCCTGATACGGATTAGATGGTAAGCACCCCTGAGATCTAACTTGGTGAAGATTACAGCTCCTCTCACCGCTTCCAGGATATCCGAGATTAAGGGCAAAGGTTAGCGGTCCTTGAGGGTGCATTGATTCAATCCACGATAAAGACAAGGTCTAAGCTCTTGGGTGTCTTTTTTGGGAACAAAAAACAATGAGGCTCCAGCTGGAGATTTAGATGGTTTTATGGTGCCATTTTCCGGATTGGTGTCCAACTATTCTCTAAGGGCCTTCTTTTCCGGTTCGGAGAGAATGAACATCCTCCCAAAGGGAATTACTGTCGAAGGTTGTGTATCTATTGCGCAGTCTTCAGGCCTGTGAGGGGGTAAGCCCTGGACTATAGCAGTTGAAACCACATCGGCGTAGTCCTGGTAGGCTTTAGGAAACTGTACGACATTTGAAACCATGAGAGGGCCTTGTGGATCTGTTGGAGTGTTTTCAGAAGGTATCAAGGAGGGATCGGGAGATAGACAGTGTGTCAGGCAAAACTCTGAACCAAGAAACAAAGAGCCTGCTGCCCAATTGATGTAAGGATTGTGCTTCTGCAACCAGGGCATGCCCAGTACCATGGGGTAATGGGCTGACTTGATGATGTCAAATTTGATCAATTCCTGGTGATGGTTTATTGAAAGTTGGATTTCCTTGGTCTGTAAGGATAGGGGTCCTGAAGTGAGAAGTCTTCCATCAATCGCCTCCACAGGTTGCATAATACTCCATGCTTCATATGGGATATGGTGCTCAAAGACCCAATCTTAATCAATGAATATTCCCATAGCCCCACAATCCACCAAGGCCAGGATGGGGTAAGTCTCCTTCTTCGATAATGATAAGAAGGCTTGTAGAACCACTAAGTTGTTCTGTCCAGGAGAGTTCAAGGCTGGAATTGATGTGGAGCAAACATCTCCCTCTCTCCCGAAACCTCGCTCCATCTAGGATCGGGAGCTGGTGTTTCCTGAACGCCGTTGAGGGGCTAGAGGACATTCTCTAACCAGGTGTTTATCTGAGGCACAATACATGCACAAGCCCGTGTGGATCCTCCTCATCCTTTCTTGTGGGGATATGGGTCCATGGAAGACCCCTATTTGCATAGGTTCAGGATCGCATTCAGAGACTGGAGTAGGATCAGATTTCAATGAAGTTTCAAGGGAACTCTTCTGGAAGGGCATCTTGGTCTTTTTTCTCTCTGCCTTCCTTTCCTGGATACAAAAGTCTATCTGCATAGCTAGATCCATAAGAGCCTGGAATGAGCTTGGACGAGCCACTCTGGCTAATTCGTCTTTTATCTCTTCGTTTAGCCCCCTTTGGAAAAGAGTAAAACTTGCTTCTGAAGACCAATCCGCTTCCTTGGCTAATTGTTTGAATCTTGTGACATACGTCAGCATGTCCTGGGATCCTTGCCGAAAAACAAGTAGGTGTTCCTGGGCACTATAGACCTGTTCTGGGCAGTCAAACATGGTCTTGAGGGCCTGTATGAACCCGTCATAATCATCTAGGAGGGCATCTCCAGAATCGACTAAAGGAGTAGCCCACGTCAATGCATTCTCAGCGAGGTGCGAGATTGTAAAGCCCACCTTTGCCCTAGGAGTTGAAAAATAATAGGGCTTAAAAGTAAAATGCACCAATCAGGAGTCAAGGAATCCATGAAGGGTTTTTGCAGACCCATCGTATTTGTCTACAATGCCACCCAGTAGAACACTTTCCTTTGTGGCAGAATTGCGGGACAGAACAAGTTGCTTCAATGCGGCATTCTCCGCCTTTAAATTCTGCACCTCGGTTGTTAATTCTTGCATGCCACACATGAGATCCTGAACGGCCTTTTCCATATTAGTTTCACTGTCGGTCGTTTGGCGTCTCAAACTGTCATGGAATTCCCCCCATCTCACCTGGGACCGCTTCTTGCAGGACTCCGTGGGGGAAATCTTCTTGCGCAGGGATCGGGTTTTGTACAAGCCCGCATGAGTCTCTTCTGACTCCAGCGTGCGTTCAGCGTTCCAGGATACTCGGATGTTCAGGACGTCCAGGAAAAGAGGAAGCGTACACAAAGGGGGTACGCGGAATCCAGGAACAGGGTGGAGAGGAGAAGGAGGAAGGAATGGAGAAAAGGGATCCGGGAACCTGGGACAGAGGAACAGTTCAACAAGCTATGAAGCACACGTCTAGTCACTACCAGCGATAGCGTTGAGACGTGCGGGGCCGCGGGGGCGTGGTCTATTTGTAGAACGTTCTATGTCCGCCGTGAAAGCTGGTGTGAGGTGTTCACGTTAGCCGGCCATGTTGGAAGTATCAAGGAATGTAAGCCCCGCTGCGATAAGTACCAGGAAGTCCAGAAGGGGCGCATTCTGTGAGTCATGACAGAAGATATATGGGACGGGCGGTCAGAAGGCATAGTCTTACGACATTCCCCTCACCCTTTACTCCAATATTTCCTAATCCTGAATTGACACCGGGGTGTGACTGTCGGGCATTTCATAAATGGAGGCAAGCATGATGCAGTAAAATCCGCAATTTGTTTCTAGGTGTAAGGATGAAGCAGACAGCAGCTGGCTTGAAGGAACTTAAAAATTGCCTTTATTCAGGATCACAACAGAAGTAATAAAAATAAAGAAATGCTTGTTCAAAGTTCTTGAATAACGTCCTTTCTTCTTCTGTGATAAGGATGAACCATAAAAAGATGACGTCTAGTCTTCATACGCCCAGAGCGTCTCAGGTGCAGTTCTCTCTCTCTCTTCCCGAGTGTTCTGCAAGAGAATCGGAAAAACACACACTCAGTTCTTCATCAGTTTCACCCTTGGGCTGTGTGGTCCAATCAGGGCTGTTCTGACCTCTTTTTCTATAAATATACTCCCAAGCCCCGCCCCCTTTCTCTTTGCCCGTGGTTTGCCATGCAGCCTCTCCCGTCAACACCGGAGTTTTGCGGGATACCTCTGTCTCCTTGCTGGATGATGCTATCAACGCGTCCGTAGCGTTGTACTCCCCACAGTCAGGTGAGCAATGATTGGGAAATGCGGACCGGGACATGTGTAATACAGTGACGGCGTCTGTCACTGGTTTGGTTGTGGGGAAAACCGCATGGATTATGGCTGCAGGGGAGTAAGTTGTGGGGAAGGCCGCGTGGCTTATGGCTGCAGGAGAGACGGGAATGTGCAAGAGACCGTGACCGCTTGGCCGACTCTCCCTCTGTTCGTAGTCTGCGGTCACCTGCGTCGGCTTCCTGTTAGCTGTGTTCTCCTCATAAAATGACCCGCTGTGAATGAAGGGGTTGGGAACCGCCGGGTCTTTATTGTTTGTTTCTAGTTCAGCTCCACACGATAAGGGAGCGGGAACCGCCGGCCTGTCACTGGCTGTTTCCTCGGCACCCATTGCTGCTGAGTTCAGTCCGGGAAGGTGTTGCCGCTGTTCCTTCACATGGTGGTTATCCCGCTGTACCTCCCCCTCACGGAGGTGAATCCACCATTTCTCCCCTTCTCCCCGTTCCTCCCGTACCTCCCGTTCACAAACCCCCACTGAAGAATCGAGCCGTTCGGGTCGATCCATGCTTCTGGAGAGATAATCCGGGACCACCTGGAACGATGCGGGTTTATGTACAGTCTTGAAGCAAAAGGCTTGCAGGGTAAGGAACCATCTTAGAACACACTGGTTTGAGTCCTTATGTATCGCCAACCATTGTAGTGGCGCATGGTCTGTAAAGACAGTAAAGGACCGACCTAAGAGATAATATCTCAGAGTTTCCACAGACCACTTAATCGCCAGACACTCTTTTTCCAGAGTGGAATACGACTCTTCATGTGGTAGTAATTTTCGGCTAATAAACGCCACTGGGTATAGATCTTCCTCCACTGCCTGGGAAAGAACGGCACCCAACCCAACTCCCGAGGTGTCAGAATGAAGGAAGAATTCTTTCTTGAAATCGGGGCAACATAACACCGGGAGCACTGAAATAGCTTGTTTTAGGTGGTTAAATGCTTTACAAGCTTCCTGGTACATGTGGATGGATTTGGTGTAGGTACTTTTCAAAGCTTCCGTCAATGGTGCCGCTAATGTTGAAAACATGGGAATAAACCTCCTATAGTATCCCACAAAACCCAAAAAGGCCCTGATCTGTTTCCTGTTGTTTGGCATTGGTAACTTCAAAATGGCTTCAACTTTATCTAGTTGAGGACGAATTTTTCCACCTCCAATTAGGTATCCTAGAGACCGGGTTTGTCGGGCACCTATGGTTGTTTTTTTTGGGGTTGATTTTTAAGCCTGCTCCATCTAACTCTTTGATGACATTTTGAAGATGAATAAGATGTTCCTTCCAACTATTGCTGAATACTATAATGTCACCTAGGTACGCCGAACAATAGGCACTATGAGTTCTCAGCACCTGGTTCATCAATGACTGGAACGTGGCCGGGGCCCCATGGAGTCCAAAAGGCAAGACCGTAAACTGGTATAATCCCGATTGTGTGGAGAAAGCGGTTTTGATCTCGTCTTCTTCCCTTAAAGGTATCTGCCAATAACCCTTGGTAAGGTCTATAGTCGTAAAATACTGTGCTGCTCCCAGCCTTTCCAACAATTCATCCACGCGAGGCATGGGGTAAGCTTGGTATTTAGCAATCTCATTTAGTTTTCGATAGTCCATACAAAACCGGGTGGAACCATCCGGTTTAGGGACCAGCACTATCGGGGAAGACCAATGACTAGTTGATTTTTCAATTACTCCCAGTTTCAACATCTCTTCAACTTCTGCCTGTACTGTTGCCTTTTTTGTTTCCGGAAGTCGATATGGTCTAATTCTGACGTATTGGTTTGGTAATGTCTCTATTCGATGTTCTACAAGGGAGGTTCTTCCAGGGTAGAAAGAGAAAACTCCACTCAAAGGGTTAAGGAATTCCATCAATTCTTTCTACTTTGCTTCTGTTAAGCCAGGATCCCACTGAACGGCCTGTATCGCGATTGGTTCTGACTCGCTGTTTCGTTCGTCCCTTGATAATGCATTCATCCCTGTTGGTGCTTTATTGGGCTCCTTCCATGCTTTCAGGAGGTTGACGTGGTAGTTTTTTGTTTTTTCTCTCCTGTCTGGCTGTTCTATTAAGTAATTCACAGGACCAAGCACTGCTACCACTGTATATGGACCTCTCCACTGGGCCAACATTTTATTGTATGAGGTGGGTAGCAAGACCAGCACTTTGTCCCCTTTCTGGAAAGTTCGTACCCGAGCAGAGCGATTGTAATATTTTTCCTGATTTATCTATGAGCGGCCCAGATTCTCTCTGGCCAACTCCCTTAACTTGGTTAAGTTGTCTCGAAGATTAATGACATAGTCTGTAAGTTGGGTCTCTTCCTCCTGGTCTTCCCATTCACTTCGGGCTATATCCAGAACTGAACGAGGTTTGTGCCCGAACAACAGTTCGAACAGGGAGAACCCCTTGGAGGACTGAGGTGTGTCTCTTAGAACCATAAGTACCCAAGGTAACACTTGATCCCAATTAGTGCCTGTAGGCTCAGTCACCTTTTTTAACATCTGTTTAAGTGTCTTATTATATCATTCCACCAGGCCATCTGTCTGTGGATGATAAACCGTGGTACGTATCTGTCTTATGTTCAGCTGTTGGCACACCCTCTGCATCACGCCAGATACAAAATGTCTTCCCTGGTCAGTAATTATTTCAGATGGTATACCCACACGGGCGAAAAAGGGTACAAGCAGGTTACAGACTTGTTTTGCGCTTATACCTCTCATGGAGAAGGCTTCAGGGTATCTCGTGGCGTAGTCCAAAATGACTAGAATGTATTGGTGTCCATGGCTATTAGGTTCCAAGGGTCCAACTATATCCATTCTGATACGGAAAAAGGGTTCTTTTATAAGGGGTAAAGGTTGTAAGGGGGCTTTGGGAGGTATTCGTGGATTGGTTTTCTGGCAGACTTTACATTCTTCACAATGTCTTGTCACATCCCGATAGACTCCTGGCCAATAGAACCTTTTTAGGACTTTTTCTTGAGTTTTGTCCTTTGCTAAATGACCCCCGGTCTGATCATCATGTGCCAATTTCACTATGGTTGGTCTGAAACTCAGGGGTACTAATAATTGTTCGACTTCGAGGTTTCCTTTGTCTTTGGTTACCCGATACAGAAGACCCCTTGATGACTAAAAACAGGGATAAGACGTACCCTTTTCTGGAAGGACTATGGCCTGGTCCCAGGCAACCCTTAGCATGGGATCTGTGCTTAACTCGCTTCGGAAAGTAGGCTTTTTATCATCTGGTAACCAGTCTATGTACCCTGTAAACCTCTTCTCTTCTGCCCATTTTCTCTTTCCCCTTCTCACTTCACTCCTACTTTTCCTTGGAGACCTGGGTACTTCATGATTGAATTCTATTTGCGAAAAGGGAGCTGTTTTCAGCCATTCTGCATCCTTTACACAGTCCTGGAAGGAGGGGAGGTCTGTCCTTAGCAGTACCGGTGTTGGCAAGTGAGGCATAATGGCGACCCTCATCTTGGACTCGACCCCTTTTACTTCTGACAACCTCTTTGGATGGATACGCCTTTGTGTCCCCATGAACACATTTTATAGGTATGGTAGTTTCCAACCCAAGCCCTTCCCCACTTACTTCCGGCAGTTTGTTGACTCCCGCTGTCGAGTAGGGCCTGTCGGGGCGTACCATCCACACGGACATCTAGGAAACAAGGATCTCGACTGCTCCGGTACTCTCTTCCTTGGATGAATCCGATTTCCATTGGTTCTGCAGGTTTAGGTTTCTTGGGGCAAAACCTCGCTATATGCCCCCAGTCTCCACAACCGGAACACTGCGGCTGTCGGCTTAAGCTTGGCCAGGGTGTACCCTTGGAGTCCATTTGTGCCCGTTGTTCCCCTGCCCCCTGGGTTTTTAGGGCAGGGCTTCTTGCAAGGGGGAGGTCTGTGGGAGGCACGCAAACTGACCCAGCCTTCTGGAAAGCAGAAACACTCTATCCACTATCTCTTGGATACTGCTACTGGATGGTTTGAGCTATTTTTCGGTCAGGTCTTGGACACGATAGTACAATTGTCTGGGGGTCTCCCCCGGTTCTGTTTTTTCTGTCGGAGCCTGATCCGATACTCTTCCTCATCCATGCCCATGCGTTCCAGTATGGTTCTTTTTATTTCGGAGTACGCTGTGTCACCTGCTGGGTTGGCGGCTTGATAGGCCCCTTGCATCGTTCCAGTCAGCAAGGGGGCTACAAAGTGTCCCCATTTGTCAACGGGCCATTGGGCGTTGCGAGCGACTCTTTCAAAGTTGGTGAAGAAATAGCATGGATCTTCACCAGGTTGGAACTTCTGTAACACTGCCGTGGGAGCCATGGGAGACCCTCTGCTTGTTGCCATGGCATCCGTGACTTTCTTCAGTGCATCTTGACTGGCGGCCTGGAGCTGGAGAGCTTTTTGTATGGTTTGACGGTCTGTCTGTGCCTGGTGAGACTGGACCTGGATAATCTGTTGGAGCTGCTGTTGTCCTTCGGCTAGGGTTTAATAATGCCCTCCATGGCGTGCTGCCTATCCCACCGCTGCCACCAAATTTGTAAGGATGAAGCAGACAGCAGCTGGCTTGAAGGAACTTAAAAATTGCCTTTATTCAGGATCACAACAGAAGTAATAAAAATAAAGAAATGCTTGTTCAAAGTTCTTGAATAACGTCCTTTCTTCTTCTGTGATAAGGATGAACCATGAAAAGATGACGCCTAGTCTTCATACGCCCAGAGCGTCTCAGGTGCAGTTCTCTCTCTCTTCCCGAGTGTTCTGCAAGAGAATCGGAAAAACACACACTCAGTCCTTCATCAGTTTCACCCTTATATAGGGGTTGGGGCTGTGTGGTCCAATCAGGGCTGTTCTGACCTCTTTTTCTATAAATATACCCCCAAGCCAAGCCCCCTGTCTCTTTGCCCGTGGTTTGCCATGCAGCCTCTCCCATCAACACCAGAGTTTTGTGGGGTACCTCTGTCTCCCTGCCGGATGATGCTATCAACCCGTCTGTAGCGTTGTACTCCCCACAGTCAGGTGAGCAATGATTGGGAACTGCGGACCGGGACATGTGTAATACAGTGACAGCGTCTGTCACTGGTTTGGTTGTGGGGAAAACCACATGGCTTATGGCTGCAGGGGAGTACGTTGTGGGGAAGGCCGCGTAGCTTATGGCTGCAGAGAGACGGGAATGTGCAAGAGACCGTGACCGCCTGCCCGACTCTCCCTCTGTTCGTAGCCTGCGGTCACCTGCGTCGGCTTCCCGTTAGCTGTGTTCCCCTCATAAAATGACCCACTGTGAATGAAGGGGTTGGGAACCGCCAGGTCTTTATTGTTTGTTTCTAGTTCGGCTCCACGCGATAAGGGAGAGGGAACCGCCGGGCTGTCACTGGCTGTTTCCTCAGCACCCAGCGCTGCTGGGTTCAGTCCGGGAAGGTGTCGCCGCTGTTCCTTCACACAGAGGTGAATCCACCATTTCTCCCCTTCTCCCCGTTCCTCCCGTACCTCCCGTTCACACTAGGCAAAGACCTTAAAACCTTCAACCAGTGCAAGCTCGACTTTGGGTTGGACGATAAAGAGTACTATCAATACTATCAGGTAAGCCACTGGATATTAGCTCACCCACTTAGGCAGGCGGCAGTCAGGGAATTGACTCCCTTTGAGAAATGTGTTACTACCAATTCACGTAACAAGGCATTAATTTCTAACCTGTACAAGATTTTGAATGGGCCTTCTCCTATCCTTCCCTTGCATTATAAATCTAGAGGGCAGCTCACATTGGGGGTACCGGTCACAGACAAAGAGGTGGCAGTGCTATGGAAGGATATACCTAAGTATATACAACTCAGGGAATTTTCGTACAAATTATTAACGCAGTGGCATTATACACCCGCCCGCTTACGTAGAATAAAGGTTTCTTTGTCGGATCAATGCTGGAGACAATGTGGTAAGATTGGGGATTGGGTACATATTGGGTGGGACTGTCCGGTGCTGGCGGGTTACTGGGCAGAGATTGATACGCATATGCAACAGCTGTTTGGCACGTCAAAACCAAAATCTATGAAGTCTAAGCTGCTGCTGATATTTGAATCTGCTATGTGTAATAACTCAAAGCAAAAATTTACTACATTTGTGGTGATACAGTTGCCTGCATTATTGGGGATTGCTAAAAAATTGAAGTCCAAAGATCCTTTGACGGCGGTAATTGAATGGTTCTATAGGATTTGGAACTTTGTAGCATTGGAATGTACCACCTATGCAATTCAGGCCGAACAGACTACATTTTCCATTAACTGGGCAGAGGTACTTGAATTTCTACAATCAGATTTTAATTTACAACATTGCCCCCATCGTCTGCGTATTCTTTATCTGTTGATGATGTGTATGTGTAAACTATATCATGCAAGTGCCCAAGGGGGGGACATCCAGCTGAGGTTTGGGGGAGTCGGGTTTTTGTTGTAAACGTTTTGCTGAAAAAGAATACAACCAAATAAAAATAAAATTTAAAAAAATATATATAACCGCTTCCTTAAGTTCCCGCCATGCTGTCTCTACCACCAAACGATTGAATTGTGTCACACAAGTCACCAACTCCTTAGTATCCTGCCTCAGTTCTAATAACTCTTTATCCTGGGCCAATGATACAATTCGCCGGCAAATTCCACAGAAAACCCAGCCGAGTCATATAATATAGGCTCATCCTTTTGTACTAGGGCCCAGGCTGCTGCATCCCCGGTCAAATAAGAAATAACAAAAGCTGTCCGTGTCTGTGCGGACTCAAATGCTCTAGCTTTACATAGAAAGTGTAACTTGCATTGTGTCAGAAAGGTGGAAAATGTCCTAGGGTCTCCCGCAAATCTCTCGGGGGCTGTCAACGGAACACCTAGATGCTGATGCACTACCACTGTATTTGACCGACTAGATGGTCCTGCTGATGATGTCACTGCCGCCTCACCCTATAGTGGGGTTTCTTGAGCAATTAACCCACCAACCTGCATGTTCAACGTATTAGTCTCCTGTCGCGACTGAATCAATTCTGCCTGTATATCCTGTAATGCTTTTAGCACTTCTGTTAAGGGTGGAGGGGCCTCCATCGGGCTTGGGTGGCTTAATGATTCCAAATTGGGGGTTGGTGATTATGTCACACCCCTGGAGTATCACACAACTCCTTCCTAGTCACGGAAGCCAAATGCAGTTGACCCCTCCCACCTTGGTTGGCACGGGCTCCTGATTTTTACATATACAGGGACCACGAGGCAGCCAATGGGCGGAAGAGGATTAGGGAGAGGTTGTGGATAGGTAGGGGGTGTTAGGGTCACCGGAAAGAGGTTTAGGAATCTTGCACTGGGATAGGAATAGGGAACATAGGGAAAAAGACATAACATGTGCACATGCACTGGTGTAGCCAATACCTCTAAGAACTTGGTTTGCCTAGCCAGTAGTGTTCTTGATTATGATCTAGCCTCCTACTCCTGTATTCCTACTCACCCCTGAATCAGCTACAAACCTAAGCACATTGAGCGTTATTGATGGCCATAGATAACTTGTAGCAACATACACATAATGGAACACATCGCACAAGCAAAAACATATATCCTGACGGTGTGGCATTCTCCTGGAACTGGCTCAAAACCCTCCTGCCATGTCAGCCGGCAAAGGGTAACGTATACCTTGAACGTAAATGACTTGTGACTGACGTGTAATGAAAAAAAAGAAGCAGGCAGCCCCAAACAAACATAGCATTATTCTGCTTTTCCTGAACAGTGTCCTTTCCCACATTCAACTGTACTGAGCGTTCTCATTCCGTGAGTCGCAGCATGCTCAGCATGAGTTTGTGAGCCTTAGTTGGGAAAACACACGTGCAGTCTCCTGCGGCACGTAATCACCCTTTTCTTAATAAATGAGTGTGAAGTTTTTTGTATATGCGAACGGTGCAGGTCGCACCCAAGAAATGATCATATACACACTAAATCACCATCATAATCAAGGAGCCCGGGGGCGTGGCCTGGAGCTCATGGCGAGTGGAAGCTGAGTCGCCGTGCTCCGGCCGAGACGCCGTATCTTGATCCTATTGCCTGCCTGAAATCACACCTGAGACGGAAAGGACCGGTTCCGAGGGAAGGAGAACCGACCCCGGACACGATACTATGGTTTTCTCCTGGGTACGGACCTCCAGACCCACGGATTCTTCCCGGCAAAGCCCCCCCCCTCTGCTGGCGGGACCTAAGATGGCGGCCATCTCTTGAAGCCGATGCCGGAGGAAAACGCTAGCCGCCTTCGCAGCGAAGCCGATCCACAAGCTGCTGCCACGACCGAAACAAGGAGGAGGTGTGTCCCCCTCCACCCGGGTCAGATCTTCTGTTGCCACAGCTACTGACCGGGGAGACAACCGGGCGCACCCGTCCGGGGAGACTGGGCCCGGGCCCTGCACTACGACACCGTGAGTGGACACGCTGACCCCCTGGTGCGGGGAGCCCCGCCATCGACAGCAAAAGAAGGTGGAGGTGAGGTGAGCACTGGGTGAGGGCATAAACCAGTCGAATATGTGCTGTTGTGTGCCCCTCCGAGAACTTGAACACTGACCCCGCGAAAAACGGACCACCCCACCTCCGGAACCATAAGCTCCCCCAGACCGCACACCAAAATCACTGGGCTGGTAGGGGCATTGCTAAGGAAGCGACGTCCACTACCATTTACCCCCACACAACCGAGTGGCGTCTCTGAACGCCCCTCATCATGGCGGCCAGGAATAAGACGAAAACAAGCACCATGGACACGTATGTATCTGCTAAAGTGAAAACTTCTCCGCTACCACGCACTTCCACCCCGGAACCTCCCCAAGCAAAATCGGCAGACTCCCCCGAAAATCAAGCCCAGGTGCTGGAGGCAATTGCATCACTCCGCACATTTATAGATTCCAGAATCAGGGAGTTGAAAACCGAGCTACAACTCATGCGCCAGGATGCCCACAACCTAACAGAAAGAGTGACCACTGCCGAAACAACCATAAAAGAGACGTCAGACGACACAGCGGAGCTGAGAGCTAAGGTACTGGACCTGGAACGAAAGCTGTTCACACTTGAGGCCAGGGCTGAGGAGGCTGAGGGCCGGGCCAGACGCGGCAACATCAGAATACTTGGGGTCCCGGAAGGAAGCGAGGGCTCGAATCCGACAGCCTATATAGAATCCCTGATACAACAGGAGGTGGGCGCTGGAAGACTAACGCAAGGATTCTCGATCGAAAGGGCGCATAGATCACTTCAGAAGAGACCCCCGCCGAACTCACATCCTCGCCCTATAATCGCTAAAGTACTCAACTTCCAGGATAGAGAGACCATCCTCCGGCACTCCAGAGAGGAGGGCCCCATTGAACGCGGGAGCTCTAGGATCACAATTTACCCCGATTACACCCCGAAAGTCCAACGGAAGAGGAACTCATTTGTGCCGATTAAAGCCCGACTCAGGCAACTGAACCTGAAGTACATGCTGTTATACCCCTCCAGACTGAAAGTGATCCACAAGGGGAGGGCGATCTTCTTGGAATCCCCAGCAGCTGCAAACATGTGGCTGGAAGACAACAATCTAGCCGCAGATAAAGATCCTCAACCCACGGAAAACTGAAGAATCCCCTGCGCTTGAGGCATGGACGAACCCCTGACTCATAAAGCTAACTCGGACGCAAGGCAAATGACCAAAGAGAAAGTAAAATCACCCAACAGTTAGCAAAGTAGATGCGACCCTCGCTCGGCCCACGCCAGGCACAGAGCCCTACCCCCACGAACAGTTCAGGACAGGCCAGTTGCCTGACCGACCTCCCTCGTGCCTGACACCCGGATGGGTCCTGACGGTACGAGAGCGCCTGAGCACCAGCAGGAACTTGTCGTTGCTGGGCGCACCAGTTCCAGTTTTGTTAATTGTTTTGTTCACACCACAGTCCTCGAAATATTAGGAGAGGGGAAGCATGAGACCGGAGGCCTTTGGGGGCAGAGGATGAGAAAACACCAGAACTCAGGGGGAGAGCCTTACCACCTGGAGAAAGGGCCGCCCCGTGAAAACTGGGGTGACCGGAAAGACGAAACCAAGACACCAACTCAATGGCACCCCAACTTAAGGTGATGACGTGGAATGTGAGGGGTATGGGCACGTACCTGAGAAGGAATCGGATCCACTCTTACCTGCGCAGGAAAAAGGTATCGATAGCGATGCTTCAAGAAACTCACCTCACGGAAGAATCCACAGCCAAATTATCCGAAAGATGGGGTGGGATCAGAAGAGGGGCGCCATACTCCAAATTTGCTAGAGGAGTGTGAACCCGACTGTGCCCTTCCAGCTACTGGACTATGAAGCCGACAATGAGGGGTACTATCGAATCCACGCCAGTCTGCCTGGTGAACTCATACTTTCCGCAACACGGAATACCCTCACACCTCGAAATGCTCAGTGCTAAAATGATTCTTTGCAGAGAGAGTGCCTTCATATGGGGTGGCGACTTCAACTGCATCAGGAACGGAGCTATGGACAGATCAGACCCCCCGTCATTTAAATAACCCTGCATCTAACGCGCTAAACATCACAATAGAGCAGCTCGACCTAGTGGACATCTGGAGGGAATAACATCTCACCGAGAGGTGCTATTCTTATTACTCGGACCTGCACAAGGTCCACACGAGGATAGACTATTTGTTCAAAGATCGTGAGCTGGCTCAACAAGTAGACTCCACATTGTATCTAGGCAGAACCATATCCGATCACTCACCGCTGATTATGCAATGAGCTCCTAGAGGAACCAGACCGCCAATCCCGCTATGGAGAATGCCACCGGCAGTACTCACAGACCACGCATTTAAGGAGGAACATGGTGCTAAACTGGAGGAATACCTAGACATTAACACAGGCTCAGTGTCAAGTTGGAGCACATTATGGGAGGCCATGAAGGTTGTAACACGGGGAGAAGTTATATCCGGTGCTGGTGGCATCCGCAAGCATCTGAAGTTGGAACTGGAGGAACTGGAGAACAAGATTACACACCTGGAATCCGAAATCGACATCATGCCGGACGCCGAAACAGAACTAAAGGGCACCCGGGAGGAGTGCCTTTTGGCCTAGAATAGACTGTCTAAATTCGACTACACGACCTACATAGCCAGGGCACACAAAGAAGCAGATAAGCCTGGTAGAATGTTGGCCTGGCTGTGCAAACGCGAGTTCCCAAGGCACCTGCCAACTGAAATAACTGACGAAAGGGGGACAACCCACAGAACGCAGCAAGATATTAACTCTGCATTTGCGGCCTTCTACTCCAAATTGTATGCCCACGATACCAAAATACCAGTGGAGGATATAAGCGCTAAACTGGCTGAGATTGAGCTCCCAAGACTGACGGAGGCCCAAAGAGAGCTACTGGAAGCGGAAATCACTCCAGAAGACGTGACGGAGGCGATTAGATCGCTATCCACCTGCAAGACCCCCGGGAGTGACGGGCTTCCGCCAGAATTCTACAAAGCGTATGAAGCGACCCTTGCCCCAATACTCCACAAGGTGTATACGGAGACATACGAAAACGGAATCCTACCCAACTCCATGAAAGAAACAGTTATCATCCCTATACTTAAACCCAACAAACCTGTCGACAACTGTGAATCATACCGCCCAATCGCCATGCTAAACTATGATTGCAAGATCCTGACCACAATTCTGGCTAAGAGGCTGGCGAGGGTGGTAGGAACCCTGATTCACGAGGACCAGAATGGTTTTGTTCCAGGACGCAATACTACCGCGAACCTGAGGAGGCTCCAACACATCATGCCAGAGACCTATGATCGAGATGAGGACCTAGCAGTGCTATCGCTAGACGCTATAAAAGCCTTCGATTCCATCTACTGGGAGTGGCTGATCGAAGCGCTAAGGGAATTCGGCATTTGGCGCGAGCTTTGTAAAATGGGTCGAGGTATTGTATAATACACCGGTAGCGAGAGTGAAGACTGGAGGGATGGTGTCCGAAGCCTGGCCGATACAGCGGGGCACGAGTCAAGGATGCCCGTTGTCCCCGATGTTATACATACTGGGCCTGGAGCCAGTGGCTGCCTATTTCAGGAAACAACACTTCGACGCGGGCATTGGGCTGGGCATTGACCATGCCATAATATCCATGTATGCAGACGACGTCCTCCTGTATCTGAATAACCCTCAGCTCAATGCACAAGTCGCGTTGGACATCCTCGACAACTATGCCCGATACTCTGGGATAACATTTAGCAAGCTAAAGTCGTGTGCGTTCCCACTGGCCAGACTCAGGGGTCTGATAAGTCCGACCTTCCAGACGTCGGGATACAATGGCAATTAGAGAAGTTTAAGTATCTGGGAATCGAAGTGTGTCAACACAACACTGAAAAAGCAGTAAGAGCCCTGCGCAAATCCATGAACTTTTGGTCGAAGCTACCACTGGCAGTAATGGGCAGAGCGGCAATAGACAAGATGATAGTACTCCCCCGTTTCTTATATCACTTCACAAACGTCTGCTTCTACATCAGACCTCCCTTTTTCAAGAAACTAGACTCTCTAATCAAGGACTTCATATGGGGGTCATCCAGACACAAGCTCTCTTTGTCTACACTTACGCTCCCGTACAGGGAAGGAGGGATACAACTACCCGATCTGCAAAGGTACTACCTAGCTGCACAGCTCAGCCACGTGACGAAATGGCTCTCTGATGACCCGTCAGCCGAAGTGGGGCTCCTGCGACATGCGACCTCCAAGCTATTCCCCAAAGAAATGCTTTGGAACCCGACGAAACAAACATCTGAAGTTCCCATGATCGTTACCCTGGGCAGGCAGATATGGGCCAGAATTGGCTTCCTTTGACAATTAAAACATCCCTACAATCCCAACACCCCCATCCTGGCGGATGTATGCAAAACTCAGGCAGACTTAGCGACAGCCAGGAAATCGGAGAGAGCCGGAATCTACACATGGGGTGACCTGTTTGAAGACGGCATGTTCAGAGAACTTGAATCGCTACAAGCTAATGAAGGCATCTCGAACACCCAATTCCTGAGGTAGCCACCGCCTCAAGCGGACAGCCAGGGCACAGTGGCCGGTCTGGCCAGAGGAACCTCCACCGGACCCCCTTCTCCAGGAGATGTACGATCTAGCAGACGGTTGGAAGCCGGTCTCCCGCTTATACATCAAACTGAATGATAGACCCAATCCAAAAAGCGCATCCCTGAGACAAAAATGGGAAACCGAATTAGGGACCACACTAACTGACAGTGAATGGGAGCGAATACTACTATACCCCAAAGAGGTGTCGAGGAACATTAGATTCAAACAAGTTCAATTGAATGTGCTATACAGAACATACATGACCCCACTAAGAGTTGCTACCTTTAATAAACAAGCATCACCGAACTGCCCCTGGTGCGGAAGTGATAAAGCGGACATGATCCACATGTTCTGGACCTGCACCAAAACGGCGAAATTCTGGTCCATGGTGGAAAGCACTTGCACTGAAGCGGGACTCACAAGATACGAGTGGAACCCAAAGGAATGCTTACTGGGAGCCCATCCCAGACTCAGCAAATACAAACACCTGGTCAAACTAATGGACCTAGCCTGCATCCTTGCAAAAAGGTCCATAGCTATGGCATGGAAATCACCAGGGGGCCAGAGGCACGGACGTTGGCTTAAGGACCTGGAAAAGTGGACAGAGGCAGAGACCAGAGCCTGGCAGGATGGAATCCACTCAAACGATGATGACTCCAATGACACCCTAGAATCATGGAAGGCCCTGTTGCGTGACATCCAATATGCCTCGGATCACAAACCCCCCTGAGCTCTCACCCCTGCCAGAGACTTGTCTGAGGTTTACCCCCAAGAATGGACAATCCGGAAACCCATCCCCCGCGACCTTGGGTACTCCGACTACCGACCCCTCTCCCCCTCACCACAATTTAAGAACAACATGTTGAGCTACGAAGACTGTGGTAGTTAATTAGTTGTTGTTTGTTTGTTATGTTACCGTTTGATGGTTATTATGTACTTATATAAATGGCAATAAAATACTTATAAGGAGCCCTTAGTTGAGGACTGGGGGGGGCTCGCCAGCACCTCCCCAGGCAAAGCGTTCTCCAGCGATGCCGGTCACACCGCTGTCAGACGCGCCGTGCCCCCGAAAAGGTAGAGCGCGTCTGCGAGCCTCTCTTCACCGCCCAGTCCGGGTCATCATGAACTCCAATGAAAAATGCTCTGCCCCCTTACGAGGGAGAGAGCACTATGACCTCAATGCCTGACCTGGGTCCTCTCAGCCTCCAACACCTCCCACAAACAACTTCCTTCCTTTGGCCCATGGCTGCAGTCCAACAATCAAAAAGAGGCAGCACGGGCCGGGGAGTGGCTTGAGTATCATAATGAGCAGCACACCTGCTCCCTTCCAACTGACAGCAAGACTTATAGCAAAGGCTCATGGGAATGTCGTTTTTTGCCCGCTTTGCATGCAGAAACTCTCCTGAGCTGGTTCATAACCTGCACAGCCCCATTTTTCCTTACACCATCCTTACGCTAAATACAAAAGAGTGTGGGATAATATTCACAAGAATGAAAGAAGTGTACACAAATAATATGTCAGGATGCGGTAGTCGTGGTCTCCCTTCCCCACGTTTTGAGCATGGGACAAGGTGGGACTCCTGAGCACAGCATACGCTCAATCTTTTCCAGCGTGAAACAACAGATCTGATTTTCAGATATCAGGACCTCTGGGGGTTAAGTCTCTTTTGTACAAAAAGGCTCTTGCCTCTGAGGACCTGATGTGTTCCAAAAATAATAAACAAAACTTCCTTTCTGCTTGCAAGTTGGGTTTATGCCTTTTCACCGTTGGAGTCCCCTCTTCTGGGGTCAGACCCTTCTCGAATGTTAGCCTCCCTCTGTCGGGTTCACCACGACTTTCAACACAATCTCATCTGTGACATTCACAAATGTTAATGTCTTTTTCACTGTGGACATCCCTCTGCTGGGTTCACTCTTGTCAACACACTTTTTATTGGGACTTTTGGCTCTGCCCCTTTTTTATCGGCATCCCTCCGTCGGGTTCTCTCCTGCCTACTTTGTCAATGACACAATTCCTTCAACAGTTCTTATGATGCAGGATTCACTTCCCTTAGCATCACAATCTTCTGTCAGTCAAAGACCTTCAACTGTACAGAGGATTTTACTAGACCCTTGTATGACCACTTTGACCCCTTTCTCGCACCCTTGCCAAGGCCTTCTGGTAACAGTAGTTTCAACAATAGGGTAATCGCCCAGAGTTTCTTGAGTGAGCACCCACATGGCTCTGGACTCCTCTGCAGCTGGTTTTTCCCTCTTGTATTAACAGTTCTTTGTACTTTCTTCAATTAGCCATTTGCTACTTTTGTTCAACAAAGTTCGGTTTCTTATTATCGGCTCTCCCCTCGACTCACAGGCTGTGATGAACCACTTAGCTTTTCTTGTCTCTGGAGTCAAGGCTGGTACCACAGTGGCAAGAGTCTCTCCCCGGCTTGGTTATCAGTGGAGTAGGGCCCTGTGCACCATTGACATCTGCTGCAACACACGCTACTGTTCGCGGTCTTACGATTCCTTCTGCTGAGGTTTCACGAGCCTTGGTCGAAAAGGGCAAGGTCGCTTCGCTCCTTGTCACTCTCTCAGTTTCTGCCGTCTTTTTCCTCCTCTTGAACTGGTAACTCTCTCGTCGTGCGGTCTGCCATGCTCGTATTGTGCTTGCATGCTACACCTTTTATCCCTGTGGGGAAGGGAAAGGGCCTTCGGGTGTGTGTGATTCTGGTCAATTGCCTGACTTTGCCTGACCCTTGTGCTGGGACATGTCAGGTAAGCAGATCCCAGGGGGCTAGTCAGGGAGACACCTTCAGGTTTCTCACAGTACACTCCAGTTTTGGCTTTCAATTAAATTATTCAATCTAATTTAAGTTCAATTGTTTACCTAATGTATCTTGATTGATAGGGCTTCTTATGTACGTCTTGCCATCTAGGAACTTCCTTTGGAAGCTTAATGTTCTACTTTCCCCAGATTTCTCATACCATTGGAGCCCTTCCTCTCGTTGATGCTCATATCAGAAAATTAGAGCCAGGTTCGATAATATTGATAGATAACAGGGTATGTTGGGAGGGGTTGGAAGAAGGGTTCTCTATAAGTAGGGGCCTAAGTTATTCAACGTATATGATAGTTGCATTTGGGTTAGTGGTTTTCCTCTCATGATATGCACTTTTTCCAATGTGCACAGACAAGGACCCATGACATGGTTTTGCCTGTGAAAAAATAAAAGGTTGGTAAGTCTCTGCAATGAGATGCCTTTCAACTGGCCAGCACTGTTGCCCCACTATTTCCTGAATCTCTTACAGATTATACCCCAGGCCCAACAGATACCTGCTGTAAGGACCCAAAATAGAGAATATTTGATGAGGAAAAAGGGCTTTCCAAGTCGCATACCGATATGCCACCCTTTGCACTCCTTAAGATGACCTATGTCTGGCAACTGAAAGCATGAAAGTAACATCATTCATTTCTTTAGAAGAAATTCTAACCATATTCTTTATTGTCTTAGAGAGAAACATTATATGTCATTGTAGGTGTCTTGCTAACAAAGGAGTCATAAAAGATTATCCGGACAGACCTCCATGGACAATTGAGAACAGCAGTGGACTTTTTAAGGACATGAGCGATTCTGATATCAATGATGATCTTGATGAGTCATTGCAAGTTGAAATTGACGCCCTGAAGAATATAAATATCTAGAACTTATTTTGGAGAGTTAATAAAGGTCACATGGGCAGTGGTTCAGTCCACGTTCACCCACTCCCCATGTGCCACAGATGGCACGGCAACATAGTGAGTCTTGCAGACAGACTAAGTGTTTTTATTACAAATATCACAAAATGTATGGACTGTTCTTTGTAGTAATGAAGGGAGACAGGCAATTTGTTAGATCAGAGGAACCAGCTGAAAAAGGGGTTGGGGAATAGCGCTACGGCCATCGCTCTCTCTTGTCTCCCTTGGTATGTCAGCCCTAGCCCAGGCATCCATAACCCCTTATTTAGTGTTACTGACCAGTAACCCCCATTGCCTATGAATTTATCCTTCCCTACTGATGGTCTTTCTAAGTGCAAGCTAACTTAAATCCCTCCGGGACTTCCTATATTTCCCTACTCTTGTTACTCACCGAACCGGAAGGTGTACTTGATCCCGACCTGGATCGAGATGTAAGATGAGCCGTAGAAGTCTTCAGAAAACCCAGGTCCCCTGATTTCAAAGAATCAGGCTTCCTCTAAGAGAGGGGCTCTTTTTCACGACGTACCACTCTGCTATTATGTAAAACAAGACAGAGTAGTCTATAATGCAAAAGAGCGGAATTGAGCGCACCACCAAGCAATGCTGCAAAAGATACAAAAGCTGTTTTGAGTATAATGCCAACCTGGTGTTGTAGGTATATACAACTATTTAACACAATAGAATCGCTGGTACCTGAGGTAGAGGAAATGAAGGCCTTGAGAGGAAGTCCCGTACCAGTTCAGTAAAGTGTTCAGAGTTCAAATGAGGAATGACAACGAAAGGATAAATTAACAAATGGGAAGGTTAGTATAGGTAGGACAACCCAAACGGCACAAGGGACGCACTAGGACCGGGTTGGTGCAAATCTGGAAAGCGTTCGTAATGCACTTTAGTGGAAAATACACATCCTCTTCACAGAAAGTAACACAGTCAAACAGGTAGGTGAGGCAGAAGTAAATCCTTAATTTAGGCAGGGCTGGAAAATAGGACTTAACTGATAGGGCACGAGGAAAAGCAAGCAGCAAGTGACACTTACGATAAAGGGAGAAGTTCCTTAAGTGTCGTTGAAGTAGCTCACAACAGGTCTGAGTGTAACGCCGGTAATCCGCTGGAAGTAGGGGCGCTTGCTGTAAGAAGAAGACTGAAGACTGGAATTCCGTTCTCAGCGAGGAAATGGCGTGCGGCAAACCCGGCAGAAGGACAGGCTGAGCGGGGAGCTCAGTAGGAGCTCGGCAGTGTAATGAAGACTGCGAGCGGATTCAAAACCAAGGCAACCAATACCGAAGGACAAATCCAGGAAGCAAAACAGGGGACAGAGGCCAAGGTCTGGTAACGGTAGATCAAGTCAAAGCAGGATACACGGAGAGTAATCCGGATGGAAACAAGCCGTAGGGAGGCTACAAAAAGGAACGCCGTAACGATCAATTAGCAGCAACGAAGCTCCCGCGGCTAATCGCTTTAAGGAACAAGGGGGCGTGGCTTCCGTGTAAGCAAGGCACGTCTGATCAGCTGACTAGCAGATCTATGTGACCCAAACAGTTTCCAAGGCAACTTGTAACGCTGTCAGAGCAAATTCCCTGATTGCGAGATACTCCGTGGGAACGTTCTTTTCGGTAATGTCCTTTGCTGCTGCCGTAGCGTAACAACTCTTACCATATGTTAGTGTTTTAATAGGAAAGTTAGAGATTGTGCCTTACAGTTACGCTGTAAGATTCACCTGATTGTTCTCATGTCCACAGTTACCTTGCCCTTCTACTCTACCCAACTTTGACTCCTCCTCACCAACCTTCTATCCCTCCAATGTTTCAATCTGCCTTCCTCCTGTTTCCACCCTTTGATGTTAGCTCTTCTCTTTCTCCTCCCCTCTACTAATACCACTCCTGCTCCCCTACTATTCCTCCTCCCACACTGCACTACTACTTCTCTTCCTACACTCTTCCTCCTACACTACTACTACCTCTGCACCTACACTACTACTACTATACTACTACTCCTCCCAAACTTCTACTACTACTACTCCTATTCCCACACAGCTACTCTTCCTCCTCTATAGACTACTCTTCAAACAGTACCACCACTCTGCTCTGACTACCACCAATACTCACTGTCACCGGCCTGCGCAACTGGAGTATGTCGAGGTGGTGCAAGATCCTCCATTGAACGTTCCAACATGTTCATTTAGGACGTTCATTCCTGTGCTAGTCTTTTTCCCTTAAGCAGGCTTAAGAGCAAGCTCTGCCCCCTTCTCAGCACGTTGCAACCTCGCTACTTTGTATCCTTCTTGGTTCGCACGCTAGTTCTGCTTGCCTTACTACCTTCCTACTTGGCCTTTTCTCTGAGACACCCTGTTTCCTGCCTTTGCTGCAGCCATCCTCGGTCTCGCTTTCTTGTGTCACGGCTCCTCCTTGCTTATGCGTCCCTGCATTTTGACGGTTATACAGTGTTTCAGTACGCCCATTGATTCCTGCTTGCTCTCAGTTGGATCGACTTCCCCGCGGCTCCTCCTCCTTCAGAGTCTCGGCGGCCGCAGTCACTGTTATTGCACACAGTGTGCTTCCCGCGGTCTTTCCGCTCTTGGCTTACATCATCAGCCCTTCAGGACTGCTGCTACACTTTGGAAACGGTTGCCCCTTTGTGGCTCTGCTGCATTCTCCTGCGACAGCCACATTATTTCTGTGGCAGATCTACTGCCCTCATTATCCCAGTCAGTACGGCCGCTCCTTGCCTTATGTAATGCTCACCTTGTATCCACAGGGACGCCTCTGGACTGGTCTTGGACACTGCTAGGCTCTCTGCAACTCCCCCGGACTTCGTTCTGCCTGGGATCAGTTCTAGGAAATAGGAGGGATGTTTTAGCGACTTCTCCTTGTCTCCCGTGACCCACCTACCAGTCTTCCTTTGCGGTTTCCCCTTGGGACTTCGCTCACCTTGATTTTCGCAATACCGCACTCTCTGTCCTGCCGAGCTAGGCAGGGGCGCGTCGTTGTTGGCTTGGTCCGCCGAGTAACTTCACTGGCATCCCCCTGGAGTCCAGACCGGCTGCGACTCCCCCTTTTCAGGTAAGTCTTTAGTGTTTTTTTAATAATGTCTATGTTGATAATTGTCCGAGTGACCTTCTTCTTTTATCTTGCAGAGGCTGATGGAGAACGCTGAGGCCGACTTCTGTGGCAGATCTACTGCCCTCATTATCCCACTCAGTACGGCCACTCCTTGCCTTACCAAGGGTGAGGGATTATTCCACGCGGCTCCTCCACTTTCATCTTCATTCTTCCTGGCTGTTTGGAACTTCTGTTTTAAAGTAGGTCCTGTGTCCACCCACTTTTCCCTTAATCCACTGGTGCATGCTCTGCCATACGGCTGCCCAAATCTCGGATCCAGCTCTCTCTTCTCTTGTCAAGTAATACACTTTTTACAATGTCTTCTGGGTCTCTTTACCTACCTTCTCTTTGCAACTTTGTACTCAGACCACCATACACAACATCCAAGGATGCCACCTTTCCCTTTTGTGATCCAGGGGCGGTTGGGCTCTTGTCTAGGTTGTTTCTTTGGCGGGCATAGTGGCTACCTCCCGGGTTGACCTCATCTCTTCAAGGAGAGGAAGACTTCAAAGAAAAAGAGAACCAGGATTCCATCAGACGAAGAGGAACTATCCACAGAGGAAGAATCAGATGAGGAGGGGGGACTAGCCACCACCAGTGTCAGTTTTCAATGCCTAGGAAAGTCCACTACCATGGCTACCACCGAACAGGTCCAGGAGTCGATAGCTGCTGTGCAAGGGCTTTCGGCCGAGCTTCAGACCTTCAAGGCCGAAAATGATGTACTAAAGCACATGGTCACAGCAAGCAACAGATCTACAGACCTCCCGCCGATGGCTTTGGCTACTGACAAATACAATGGCTCACCAAAGAAGATCAAAGAGTTTATTGATGCCTGCATTGTATACTTTACTTTTTGCACAACTTATGCTATGGAGCAGTCCAGAGTAGGTTTCATGCTTTTCCAACATGGTGGGAAATGCTTTGGACTGGGTCACACCCCGGGTCATCTCGGCTGATGCTGCGTTACAGGACTTTCAAGCTTTCCTGGCCCTCTTGCAACAGATTTCTGAGAGATCAGAAGTGGTTAATTCCACTTGCGAATCACTGTTGGATCTGCGTCAAGGATCAATGGACCTTATGACCTACATTAGTGACTTCAAACGCACTGCAGCCCAGGCCGGCTGGCCCGAGGAGACACAATATGGTATCTTCAGAAGAGGCTTACAGGAAGAACTGAAGGACGAGCTGGCAAGAATAGCCCGTCCTGCTACTTTCGCTGAGTTAATTGCCTTTACCCTACAGATTGATTACCGTCTTCAGGAACGAAAGGCCAAGTGACGGAGGACCTCCTACAAGCCACCTGTAAGGCTCACCTGGTATCCACGGGGAAGTCACTCAGCCTGTTCTGACCTCTTACGACCTCGAACCCTTCCCTGGAGTCTACTCGACTGGAGACTGGGCCTGAAACACAGGATTGGTAGAGTTTAACTCCCTATTGTCTCTGTGTGCTTGAACCCCTTCTTCCCCAGGGTCCAACCCTTCCCTTTCATCCACAGCTCACCTTGTTTTCTTGGAAAGTGTGCTCTCCATCCTGCTTTCAGCGCAGGGGCGCGTTGATTGATGCAGGCTCGTTGCTGCCTAGTTACTTCACTGGCAAGAGTCCGACTGGTAAGTATAATAAGTCTTTTGAACAGTTCTCTAACTTCGTTCCTTTCCTTCCTTAGATGATGGCCGGCGTCCGGCGATGGCAACGTTCTGCTAAGATGAGTAGTGCTGAAGGTGAGTGAGAGTGCGATGCGCGATGCGACCCTTTCGTATTTGTATTGAATTGAGTTCTTTTTCTGTGTCTTTTAGGTGCCGTGACGTTTTCAGCGTGGATGCCGGTTATGAAGAAGAAATGCGGTGAGTAAGCGCGGTATGCGGTGCCTCTAGATGTTTCCACGCTATCCTGCAATGTCTTTTCCCTCTTGCAGATGGATGAGAAGTTCCGGAGACAGAGTTCTCCCAGAGCGGCTGGGATTCAGGTAAGCGTTTGAAGCTCGTACAAGCCTTTAAAAATAAGCAAAGATTTGCTGAATACTTACTAATGCCTTTTTTCTGTTCTTTTCCCTTTTCCTTAGGAAGCGGCATGCCGGGATGGGAATGACACCGCCGAAGATGCCCGCAGAACAGAAGAAGCGATGAATGATGGGCAGAAGCGCTGCAAGGTAAGGCTGTTCCTAACAGTGTTCTTGTTCTTGCAGGAGCTGAGCGCAGAAGAAAGATGCAGGCCTACTGGAGACCGATCAGAACACGGTGAGTGTCACGCTGCAGGTGCAGAAAACACAAAGCATGTTTCTCAGCCTGGGCGTGGGCTTAAATAGTCTCTGGGTATCCCAGGTGTCTCTGGGCTGAACCACACCCAAAAGACTAGACTGCATATGCAGTTCTGGGAACCGAAATATGTGGGGTCATCCATTTTGTCCCCATCAATGCACTACAAGTCCAATCCCCAATGTTATCCTATGGGAGTGAGTGAGTCTGGTGCCACAAGCACCAAGTCTGACTCCAAGTGGGTCTTTAGAGGGATGGAGAGGCCCTTGAGGGCCTTGTAGGTGATCGTGGCCTGGCTCCAGCCTGACATCTTGGAGGGTTGGGGACATGAGGGGCAGGAATCATGACACCACCTTGAAGCTCGACTCCAGTTATGCCACCCTTAATGTCCTTAACGTCAGAGTCTGCACCAAGAGAAGAACCCATACAAATTGGAACTGCTTGTGGTCCATCATCCCCTACAGAAAGGAAAAGAAGATGGGATTTAGGTCTTTTGTATGTACTGTGGATCAGACAGACATATACTGCGAGATTGCCCGAAGTACCACCACAGTGTCAGGGAAATGAAAGACCCTGGTCCTAGGTGGAACCCAGGATCGGGAGACAAGAAGTGTTCCCTATTAGTCACGCATACCGTTGAGAAGGATCTTCACTCCCGCCTGATGGCAGTCCATCTCTGTCTTATCCTTCACCACAAGAAGATTGAAGCACTTGCGCTCATTGTTCAGCGGCGGGGAACTTTTTGGATGAAGTCTGGGCCCACAAGGAGGGAATTTCCTGCCAGGAAAGAAAGAAAAATCAGGTGGTTGAAGGGGTGGATGGTAGACCTCTGATCTCGAGCCCCATTACCCATACTTCTACTCCATTAACTTCGGTCATATGTGAACACCAGGAAGAGATAAGCTTTGATCATTTGCCCATTATTCTGGGTATTCCCTGGCTTAGACTCCACAATCCATACATCGACTGGAAGGAGAACACAATCAATTTTCCCTCTGCCTATTATTCCTCACAGTGTCCTGGCCACTGGACCGGAACCCCAGTCCTCATCCCCTAAAGGGTCTAGCTGGACCCAGTCCTGGCGCCATTGGCGCCAGGCTCATAAAGTGTGCTCTGCACACCTTTTCCCCTGGGCATGTGCTATTCCATTTAATCTCAGTCAGCCACTCGCATCTGGGCCGGGCGAGGCCGTAGGAATACAAGAAGCTGCACGTGCAGAAGCATTTGGGAGTGGCAGGGTGGAACCATCTAGCAGCGCAACGCTCACCTCCGCCTGAGAAGCACCTTATCTATGTTCCTGTGCAATCATCTTGGAGAAGCATCCTGCCTGTTCTCCAACGTCCCATCTCGTAGAAGGCACTTACCTGTAGTACAGCAAAACCATCGCAGAGAAGCATCTTACCTGCAGAAACAGCAAAACCATTGCAGAGAAGCATCTCACCTGCAGAAACAGCAAAACCATTGCGGAGAAGCATCTTACCTGCAGAAACAACTAAACCATCGCGGAGAAGCATCTTACCTGCAGAGTCAGCAAAACCATCGCGGAGCCGCACTTACCTTTACAATCAGAACCAGCCGAATCATCACTGAAGCACCGCTTAACTGCTTGCAGTGACTCCATCCTTGGCCGGCCAGAGCGCATTTACCTGGTACTCGATTCGAGCACCAACTCACCGGTCAGCTTCATCGCGGTCACAGACTTCTTTCACCCGCCGTCAGGTCTGTGCTCCGCAACTCTTATCAGGATGCTGCCAGCTCATCCCTGCAGGAGAGAAAAGAAATAAGGTTAGAAACCTGATACAGACATTATTTAAGGTCGCGCGCCATCGTATCTCACGCTTACCTTAAGATTCCAACCTGTCATCCTCTTCGGGAACACTCCGAAGTCCTGCACCGGCTCCGCAGGGTCGCCGTCACCTGTAGGAGAGAAAGAGACATTACAAGAGAACAAACTTAAATCATGTGACAAGGAATTAAGACCCATATGAGCAATAATCAACACGAAAACTCTTACCTTCAAAGTGGTTCGGTCACAGCCGGTCTGGGCCACCACATCAACGGACCAGTGAAGCAACTGGACCGTCAGGACGCGCCCCTGCTGATGAGAAGCAGGACGGAGAGCTCGCCCTCACTAAATACCAGGGGCAGTATCAGTATCCAGAACAGTGTACGGGGCAGCAGCTGGGGGTGAGAATCAATCCTGAGGAGCCGAATCCAGGGAGGTCTCCAACCGTGCCCCAACATCCCCGCAGAGACCAGGTGAGCGTAACACACAGTGCTTCCATGTCCTCCAGTCTCAGACTTCCACAACAGAGTGTTCCAAGGTCAAGAGCACCGTGTTGAGTATTCATTGTATTCCAGATTTAGATGAGTCCTTTAAGGAGATGTTTCAGGATGAACTACCTAAACAGCTACCTCCACACCGCCCTAAGGATTGCGCTGTTGACCTCAAACCTGACGCATTAGTGCCTTTTGGTTGCATGTTTTCTTTGCCCATTCCCGAAAAACAAGCCCTAAAAGGAGTACTTGGACGACAACTTACCGAAATGGACTTATTCAACACTCAAAGTCACCGGCAGGGGCTTCTCTGTTTTTCATTCCCAAGAAGGATTCGAAGGAATTACGCCACTGTACCGATTATCAGACTCAATCGTGCGACGATACAAGACTGGTATCCCATGCCCCTCATTAAGGACATCCTAGAATCCGTTCAGGGATCTAAGATTTTCACCAAGTTAGATCTTCGAGAGGCATTCCATCTTTTGAGAATCAAACAGGGTGACTAATGGAAAACCGCCTTTAGAACACCATTTAGGCACTTTCAGTATCGAGTCATGCCTTTTGGTTTGGTTAATGCCCCTGCTGTTTTCTGTTTTTGTCTTGGTTTTTTTCTAAGATTGTGGAATCACACCGTGGACATGTGTCAGAAATACTGAACGGACTACAGAAGAACCAACTTCTCCTCAAACCTGAGAAATGTGTGTTCAAGGTTTCCTCGGTTCCCTACCTAGGTTTCATACTCTCTGACCAGGGAATCAAGATGGACCAACGCAAGTGGCAACGGTCCGACAATGGCCCTCTGCAACTGTCATGTCTCGGAGAAGGTGGCGGGTGTGGAACCGCTGGCGCTATGGTCCGCCATAGTATGTTCCATCACGTCTTTTCTTGTGGCTCGTACAGGTCTAGATCTTTCGTTTCACGCGCATAACCAAAAGTACTTCTACAGTCAATTCCGGGTTACGGGCGCGTTGCAACGTTGCCTGGTATCTCACCTGTGTTGTTGCCGCTCGCATTCTCCTTCTTCGTTCGGAGCCCCGCGTACTTCCTGTCTCCTCCTCTCTCTCTTCCCGTTTTCTTCAGGGATTCTTTCTTTTTTCTTCCGCCCGCACTCCCTTTTCTTTGCTACGCTCTCTCTCTCCTTCTCGCTCTGCTCCCTCTCTCTCTTCCCTGTTTCCGAGTACTTCCTTTCCTCTTGCTCTGTCTGCTTCTTGTTCTTCGCTATTACACTCCCACCAGCCCGTGTGCCAGACCTCAGCTTGCCTTTCGGACTGCCATTTGCCATTTGCCTTGAACTTACCCACCAGCCAGTGTACCAGACCTCAGCCTGCTCTTTGGACTGCCTTTTGCCATTCGCCTTGTACTCACCAACAAGCCAGTGAACCAGACCTCAGCCTGCCTTGGGACTGCCGTCAGCTTCAACTCACATCATCTTGCTTACCTGCTTACCCAAGACTGCTCCACAACCAGCTTGTGAAAGTCTCATAGGGGTTTTTTGTGCCGCCGCCTTTTTCCCCTCTTCTGGCGTTCACGGAGGATTACTCATCGCCCCACCTATAAGGTGGCATGGTGGCGTCCTTCCATGGACGTCCTTATCTCCACAAAAAAAAGGAGAGACTCAGAAGCAGAGAGAAAAGGAGGCCCAAGAAGACAAGAAGAAGGACGAAGGTAAGGAGGTAGAGTAGGGTGGTGAGACAGAATCTTCTTTCGAAGAAGAGGATATTACTGACTCCTGTGACAGTAACGCTCACCTGATATCCACGGGGACGCCACTCATTTTGGTTGGACCACTTCTGACCTCAAACCCCTCGCTTGGACTCTTGTTCGGCTGAGGACCGGGTCTGAAAACACAGGAATTTGGGTTTAATCTTATTGTCTCTTCCTGCCTGGAGCCCACCTCCCTTGTGGACCCAACTTCCCCCTAGTGCTCTCCTCACCTTGCTTTATTGTATGGTGCACTCTCCGTCCTGCCTCTCTGTGCAGGGGTGCCTTGTTGGATGTGTACGTCGCAACCTAGTTGCTTCACTGGTGCGGGCCCTCTGAGTCCAGACCTGCTGCGACTTCAGTTCGTCCAGGTAAGACTGCTGGTTTGGCAGTTTTGCCCTTTACTTGGCAATTGCCCCTATTATTGTCTCTCTCCTTCTTCCTTAGGTGCAAGAAGAGTAGTTCTGGTGGTGATGTGCTGCTTGGGGCTGTGCACGGGATGGTAAGAGAAAGTGCGATGCAGGGCGCTATGTGCCTTTTCTTATGCTGATCCGTTTGTTCTCTCTTCCTTGCAGGTCGCTGCGATGTTCCAGAATGGATGCTGCTGAGAAGATGGAGAGCGGTGAGTAAAGCATAGCACGCGCCGCCTTCCTGACTTCTTGTGTGCTAATCGATGTTTCTTCTCTCTTGCAGGTCGTAATTATGGCCCAGAGTGGACGAGGGCCGAGGGCAAGTCAAACTCAGGTAAGCGTGCGATTATTTGGTTATTTTCAATATTGGAGAGTAAACGCTTACTAATGCTGTTTTCGTTCTTTCTTCTCAGGTTGCGGCTTTCAAGACAGAGGAAGCATCGCCGAGATGCTGTATACTCAGGACCCACGAGCGGAGGACAGAAGCAGGATTTACTCACAGGTAAGAGCATACTAACAGTGTTCTTGTTCTTGTAGGTAACCGGCTCCGGAATGCAGATGAGGATCCGAACAGGATGTGGTGAGCGGCACGCTGCCAATAGCAGAGTAACGCGACGCGTGTTCCTCAGCCTGGGCGTGGCTTATATAACCCCCAGGTATACCAGGTATCCCTAGGCCTGACCACACCTAAAAGACTAGACCGCATAGCTCGATTCTTGGATTGGGCTATGCGGGGGCATCCATGTTGTGCAAAGGCTATTGCAGGCCCAAGTCCTCTTTGCTTCACATATGAACCTGGCACAAAGGCCCCAGGACTGACTCCAAGAGAGTTTTGGGCGAGATGGTGAGGCCCTTAAAGCCATGACAGAAGGTTGTGGCGCAGCCCAGATGGCTTGCCTATTAGGGCCAGGGGCAGGGGTCATGACGGCCACTCCATCTGGAGTCAAGGACATACAAAGATTTTTGGGTCAAGCTCATTTTTACCGCAAATTCATCCTCAATTTCTCTCGGATCGTTTTACCCATGACAAATTAATTGAAGAAGAACATACCTTTCACTTGGGGAGAAGAAGCCGAGTCTGCATTTCAGTTACTCAAGAACACTTTTTTGTTCTGCGCCTGTACTTAAAGGAATGGTTCGGTCAAAATCTTTTATTGCCCCTACGGGTCAGCCATGTGTTTTTAAGCCTAAGTCGCTTGATTTTAGAAAAAGTTCCTGTGGACCTTACCCGAGTTTTCGTCCATTAAACGCACGTGAAAACAGGCACCAGGGAGCTGCCATTTTGTGATAATCCTATCATTTCCCCCATCGCCCTGGCTGACCTGCTTTTGCGGCACTAAATCATATCCCCCGCCCCTGAGCCTGACATTATCAAAACATTCATATTCCCCGCCTCTCTCAGTGACGTTTCTGTGCTGCGTAGGCAAACGTGCCCAGTCGTCTTCTACGCGACTTCACACAGAACCCGGAAACCAACACAGATCAGCTCACAACACAGCGCGCCACTATTCGGAATATGAAACTGTACTTTAAAATCAAACAGCAACACAGTAAATTTGGTAAAGTACATTTATTTAACATTAAATGTTTATAGAATATTCTGCAATTGCCATATGAACTCCGAAAGTCATTTATTTTCTTTTATCTCTATCCGCAAATCCTTAAAATGTTATCGTGAGTCACGCGCTGTTCCTTTATGGTACACAGGGTGTTGGTTTTCGTTAAAAGAGGCACTTTTGTCGCACGTTGAACGGCAAGGCTGTTCCATCAAGTAGGCACTAGGCCAGCGTAAAGGTTGATATGTTGCTTCTAGCCGCTAGTACCGCGTAAGGGCATATGGGCCCTTGGCGATTGTCCCATAAGATCATCAGAATGGTGCAGTTGTTTACATTAAGCTGCAGCTGGCGGCTGAAGAAACCGTCTGCCGGTGTCTGAAACTGGTGGCAGGGGCAAAATTGAAGGATGTACCTATTTTGAAAACATAACATTTATAATTAGTCTCGCCAGCCGATCTTCATTAATATTATTCATTTTATTTATTACGGCCGAGCTGAAACTATTTGCTTTCAAGGATAGTGCAATGGAGTATGTTCGGCTCTATAAAATCAATGCGAAAACTAACGAAATAAATCGAGGTTGGTACACAATGAGAAACGACTTTTTGTCTACATGCGTGTGGAATGTGGACCTGCATGCCCATGTGCCCACTACAAGGACGATCCCACAAACCTTTTCAAAGCTCTTCATTCATTCATTTATTCATGCATCCATTCATTAATTTCTTCATTCCGGTATAAAAGCGTCTAAAGAGTTACTTATATTATATTTGCAATTTCCATTGTGTCTCTGCGTAATGCAGTCCGTAAATCCCACTGTGCTCTTGACAACGATTTTTCGTATACTGACATGAAACTCGGTCTAGTTTAAGAATTTTCTGCGTTATCATCTCAAACGTTATTGCATCCCCCCAAACCCCCCTTCAAATGAAGTTCTTTCTGCATGGTCCCTGTCTCTCAAGGTCAAAAAACAATAGAACCTTATACTGCCAGTGCGAGTTGTGGGCCTCTTCAGGGCGCGAGCTGAAAATCAAAGCCACTGACCTTCACTAGAAATTAGCATACATTCTTTCTTTGCAACATCCCGTAGTAAAGCCATCTGTGAGAACTTGAAGTTTCGAATCCATCTATGTAGTGCGCCTCAATGTGCAAATGCGAACTGGCTTCTCTCCCATCTGCAACGGCTCGCTTGGCGCGTTCTAAGGCCCCAATTTTGTCCTCGTTGTCTGCAAGCTTTGAAGCCCCAAAGAACCATAACTATTGAGACTTTTAATTTTTTGGGGAAGGTCAGGGAAAGTATAAAGTACCCAAGGAGTTGAGTTGAAAGTGAGATATATTGTTTGTTTGTTTTATTATTTGCAATACGCAAGCCTCCCCCCGGTTAACAGTGCCCAGCATTTATAAGAGATTGCAAAAATGAGTTACATCAACAAAAATATATACATACACATATAGACAAGGTCAGCAATATGAGGTGGATAGAGAGAGAGTTCCAAGATGACACCCAGGTAGTTCGGCACCCAGGATGGTGAAGGTACGGGTTAGGGTTAGTGTACTTTGTATGCACACTGTACAATAAAATGTATTTACAAAAAGATAATCGTATTACAATTATTTAAACCGGGCTTTTGTACTTCACAACCAGCTCTCCTTTGGGTGGACATGGCACAGTGGCAATGTTAGGTGGCAATGGATCAGTGCTCTGCACAGAAACGTTCAAAATTCCATATCTGTGCTTCTCTAATACAGCAACAATAAGGCTTTTGACAAAGTCGAACTCCATTTCCTCCTAGACTGGTTTGATCACCCATTGCTTACTTCTTTTTGAAAAGGCCTTAGTGTAGTGAGGCATCCTTACATTACCCTTAGTCCTAGATTGTTCACGGCCGAGATTCTCGTTATGGGCCAAGACGGCAAGTAGAGTCCTACGTCTCATGCCCTGTATGCTGAAATGCAAGCGCTTTGGCCTGTACTTTAGGCACATATTGTGGAACACCTCTAAACCTCCTGTGTGACAGAATTCTGTCAGTCCCCTCAAATCTCTTGATAGAGATTTATCGAAAACAATCTTCTCAATGGCTTTGTGTGTCGGTGAAGATGGATTCAACCACTTCTTCTTCCGTGCCTCCACTGGGGATAAAGGGCCATGTTCACATTGGTGGAAATGTAGGTTTTCTGACCAGCGGTGCACGTTGGTACAGTGGTGCATCAGTGACTGCCATTTTTCAAGTAGTATTTCCACTGACCCTTCACAAGTTTTGGAGCTCCACCAAAGATGGTTGCCGATAGACTGGGACCACTCTGAAATACTTTCCAAACCTTTTTTTTCCCTGCAGCCAAGATTTTCTTATTGATTGATTTAGCAAGATGCCATACGTCAAATTGATGTTTAATATGTGGGAACTGCTCTCGCATTGTCTTGGCAATTGAAACGTGTCTGTCCGTGGCTATGAGGTCGATGTGCATTCCCCTCGATTGTAGATATTCCACTGATTTTATAAATCCTAGTTTCTCCATGGCCACTGAGGATGTACATTGTGTTACCTGCACGACCACCGAACTCACAATTGTCTTACTATCCATGTCCTGAAAGTGGTAGGTGCAGTACTTGGCAGAAAATCCAGGGCTGTCGCACTGTCCATCGCCGGCTAGCCTGAATAGTTTGCCTTCGAATGTACTTGCTAGAGACAATTGTTCAATTTTCCAAGCATCACTAATGGCCGGAAACAGATAATCATGTTGGTATTTGTAGTACTGCGTTTTTTAAATGAAATGGAGTCCCACAAACTGAAAGAAAGACTCTAACTTTCTAAAACTGGAGCCACTAAAAAGTGATGCAGCTGCACACAGTAGATTGCCTGCTGGCAGTTTCCCCAGCATCGGTTGTGCAGACCATGAGAACGTATGATGTAATCTACAGGCGGCATGTATTGTGACGTTACTGCCTTGTTTTTGACGAGTCACATGAATCAATGGCTTCCCACATACTTCCCTCTGACGGAATGCCCACATTTCAGCATACTTATAATATCCATCAAACAACTGTCGAATACTATGTATTTGCCCTCTTTCATTAGACTGTCATCCTGCGTCAAAGTTGTTTCTGCCTGTGACGTTGAGGACATATCACCACATTTGAAAGAAATATTGCTGCTATCAAGTTCTGATGCGTCGGTGAATGCTGCTGCTGGTTCATTCTCTGTCATTTCAACATCTGCTACCTCAACATTGATGGGAGAACACAACAATGCCGACAGCTTTTTTGGTGGCAATTTTTTGGCGGGTGTAGATTGTGTGAATTAATCTGCGACTACTTCAGAGCTATCTTCAATACTTCCAGTATCATGTTGTTGCAGCGGTGCGGTTGTACTGTAGCAATGGTCCAATAAAACTTTGCTGGATTCTCCGGACACATTCATTTCATGTTCTGGCCATTGGACATGAGCATCCCGAGTCTCAACATGCCGCGTCTGAATTAATAGTTCCTCCATAGTGTAAATGGTCTGGCAAGCAACATCTCTCATTTGCTTCACTGTCTGTGTATGTATAGTTCGTAGACCCACAGGTAACTAGAGGACAGATTGGAAAAGGGATGTTCAGTTTAAACACAAGATAAAGTATAGTACAATTGACTGGAAAAAAACATAAAATAGTCCCCAGCACAAAACAATTTCTAAAGTTATGAACTGTTTGTAACTAACCTTATTTTGGTTTCTTTTCTTTACAACTTTTTTGACTCGACCTTCAACATCTGCACGCTGTTGCTCTGATACGTATCTGCATGTCTCCTCTTCCTCTTGCGCTGCAACGACTATATTTTCTGTATCCGCATAGACAGCACGGAATGAGGCTCCATCGACTCCCTGAAACATAGTATTTTCATTACTGTGTATCAAAATATTGTTAGCGTAAAACGCACGTGAGGACGAACACACATGTACATCTCAATAGCCAAACACGATTTAAACATTGTGTGGAACAATCAAACTACAAGTATTCGAGCTCTGATGACCTAGTTCGATGGAGATGTTAGTATCCATACCTCTGGCTCTACATGGACTGCCACGAATGATTGTATTGAAGAGGAGGCATCAGCAACTCCCTGAAACACAGTACTTGCGTTAGTATGGTTTTCAATATCGTAAACATAACACACACTTGGGGTAGACGGCACAGGTACATATAAAGAGATAACCACAAATGTTGCATTGTCTAAAAGAATCAAGGAATATTTAAAAATGATCAGATTTAATCGACTTATTTCTCCGATTTCTTTACATCTGCATCATCTAAATGGGATCTTGTGATTGTAGTGGAAGCTCCATCATCTCCCTGAAACACAGTACTTGCGTTAATAGGGAAGAAAGTATAGCAAACGGAATCACGTTATATGATCACGCTCGATGGAGCTGTCAGTATCCATACCTCATGCTGCTGAAGAATATCTAGGGCTGTTGTCAATGTGGTGCGCACTTCCGAAAGCTGTTGCGCCGATTCGTATCCGCATGGTCCCGCTTCCACCGGAATTACTTGAATGTCAGGCTCTGCATCAAGTGCGTGGGTTGACGATTCAACAACTGCCTGAAACATAGTATTTGCATTAGTAAGGATTACAATATTGAAAACACAACACACGCTTGGGGTCGACCGCACAGGTACATATCAACGGCTAACCACAAATGAAACATGGTGTAGAAAAATCAAACGACAAGTGTTCCAGTCCTGATGATCACGGTCAGTTGAGCTGTCAGTATCCATACCTCGGGCTGCTGGAGAACATCTAGGGCTGTTGTCAATGTGGTGGACGCTTCAGCATCTCCCTGAAAGACAGTACTTGCATTAGTATGGGTAACACTAATTATAACTGAAAACAAACACCAGGGGACGACAACTAAGGTGTATATCAATTGGAAAGCACTAACCAAACAATTGGTAAAATAATCACACGATACATACAAACTATTACTTGACATGCATAAAACAAGTCTGTAGCGGAATAGCCAAGTATGATTACCTGATACGCGCTAGAAGTGGTTGATAACTGCGAGCACGTGACGGAAGTAGAATGTTCTTGCTTCAGATTCAAGGGATAGTCAAGAAGTTGTAAAGGTAAATTATTGTTTGATAATGAAATGCCAATATTTAAAATTGCCATGTAAGGAGACAGAATACTTGAGTAATGCGCAATATAGCACAGTTCCCTGTGCCCATATATAGATTTCATTTGTGGGTTATGAAATCTAAAAATAATATATTGATAAATGTCATTATTCAAAAAGCTATACACTCATATCAATGTCGAAAGTATTACAAATTGGAAACAACACCTAAAATATCAATGAATCCATTCAGCTACCTACACACTACCGTAAGGCCTAAAGCTAAAAACTGACACTTGACTCACCAGTGGCGGATTGTGGACGAATAGAGTGGGAATAGCATTTGCGAGCAATTTTCGTGTCGATCGCCGTTTATTCTTCTTTGTTTGTTACCCAAGATGTGGTGTACATGTTCGAGGGAATGTGCCGGCTGCAGATGCGGTATCGATCACCCCTCTTGTCTTCAAAGACTTGTTCGACTCTACTTTCCAGCTCATCCAGTGGATATCCGCAATGTCTGACCCATTCTCTTATTCGATCAACAGTTTTTCGGGAACACATGCATTGTAGTGCCTTCAGATTTAGCATGGGTCTTCGAAGGGCAACCGCTAATCGAACAGGCAGGCATTGTTGAAAATTCTGAAAAGTAAATATCAAGATTATTATACAACCTTGATGAATAAAAATGTCATAAAAAAGTAAATGAACCATACCATGCTCAATGCAAGGTTTGTTTTGGTCGCTGGAACTATACCAGTTCATCATGTGCGGCTTAGTATTGCATAAGTTACAGACATTTTTTAAATTATGTGACTAAACTCTGAACATGTGACTCGTCCCTTGGATGTTCTGTCTTGCACGAAAAGGAACCATGCTTACATTATAGACTGGACCCCCGAAGGATGCAATTCGATGACAATTGACACAGATGAAAATGAATAGATCTATTGATAGCATAACAATTGAAACTCAAGACAAAAGCAATGAGACCAATGACCATAGCTCTATTGGGTACTGTAATAGCAAATAGATTGAAATGTAAAAATAACCGAAATATGACTAGGATACATGGCCTTACCTTGACCAACAAACAGTTGAATTCAGCAGGCCGAGCAGTATGTTGCAGGAGAACAGGTAGATGGCCACAGGTAGCACACTGACGAGTTTGATCGAAGCGGTCACAGATAGCACGGCGACGAGCAGATTAGCATAGATCTCAGTGCTTCTCAGGTAGAAGGTTCAGGAGTTGACTTGCAAAGCACAAAGATGTTCTCATGAGACATATCAAGTGGTTTATAAAGTATTAGAAACAGGGGTGTGTTTGTGAATGAATGACGTGTGTATGTCGTGGTATTATGTTTATTGCAGGGGGGCGGCCTGCCTCTGGGGAGGCCTGTCTGGAGACACGGGGTCTGAGGAGGCCATGTGAGCGATGGCCCCTGGGCGTGGGATACCTTTTGAAGTGTACATGCTGTTTGGCACCTTGGCCGTTTGCGCCCGTCACAGCCACCCATGCCAGCGCTCATCCCCGGGTGCGAATCGCCTTTGATAGAGGGGGGTGGGATGGATGGGCCTGGGGCGTGCAGATAAGGCACAGGAAGACTGCTGAATGGAGACACACTTATGTGGATTGCAGGGGGGCGGCCTGCCTCAGGGGAGGCCTGCCTGGAGACATGGGGTCTGAGGAGGCCATGTGAGCGATGGCCCCTGGGCGTGGGATACCTTTTGAAGTGTACATGCTGTTTGGCACCTTGCCCGTTTGCGCCCGTCCCTTGCCCTTATGTGATGTTAACTTTGCATGACATTCGCGTAGATGGGAACACTGAGCAGGACACGGGGCATCCATTTTTGTACCCCCTTTCCACTCCATTTTGGTGACCAGGCCTCACTGTGATAGTACAGCGCGCAGAGCACATGGCCCACAGCCTCGTTCCCACTCTGACTGGAAAACTCCAGAGGTATTTGCAACAGCTAATAAATGTAAAACATCACTCTCTGAGATCACGGTCCTGCATGTGCACCGGCCTGAACCAAGCACATGGCTCGTTCATCTCCACAAACGTGTCCTTGCCCACGCAGCCTCGCCAGTGGAAAGTTACTGCCATTCTGACCCTGTGTCCCTGCAAGGTATTCTCTTCATGTGCCAGACCACTGACCGCGCCATCATGGCCACCTAGCAGATCCCCATCTAACATTAGACCCCTACTGCAGTATATTGTTGCCTATCAATAACAAATGCCACATATCGGAGATTCTTTTGAGCACAGACCCACACTTCAAACACTGGATTATAGTGGTCAAGACCCTTGACCTAAGGCCTGTATAATGCAATGTTCATTGATAATATTGATATATGTTTGACTTTTATAGAGACATAACCAACTGAAAGACTTTGAACAAGTGTTATTTAGTGCATGCATTATTGATAATATATTATGTTAGTTTAGATAGTGACCATCCCGCTTCACAGCGACCTGAACGTCACCCATTCCGAGCACAGGTGTCTGACGTCCATCCTTGAATGGAGACACACTTGATTGATTTAAAAAATCGAAACAACCGTTGTTAAAATATTTGGTGTTTTATTTTGTAGCTTATTTTGATGACACAAAAATACAAAAGTTTACACATTGTACAGTTCAGGTTGCAGCACAGCGAAAAAAAATCCCCTCTACTGACCGCTGTCACTCGGGAAGGTTTCTCTTATGGCACAAACGGCACAGGCGGGTATCACTCTTCGAACGCGGTGTCCAAGCCTCCCGTGAAGCCACCATGTAAAGGAACGATAGGCCACCAGCCTGTACCACCTGTGAAAAGGAATGAAACAAACTGCTTTTAAATGACCAAGATAAGTTTAATAAACGTTTGTTGTCAATGACAATTCTTGTAACTAATGGCATTCTGCTCGAACAAATGCTATCTAGACACTGCACACTATTGAAAGACTTTCATGCGTTACAATGATATGTAGATGTAATTTTGGATATAGTAGAAGACCATGAAATAGGAGTGGCATGACAAGCAGAGTATACTTACTCGTTACTCGGATTACGAGGACGAACAGTTGCACGAAGTTCGTGCATAAGCACCACCATTATCCTCAAAACGGACCGTGTGAGGCAGGCTGCCCTGAAGTCTGGCAGCTCGGTGATGCATTGCGGCCGTGGCTCGCCTTCCGAAATGTAGGCCACGCATCCCGAGTTTTCACAGCAGCAGCAGTTCTCCTCCTCGGTCGGCATTAGCTCGCACCAATTGCATGTGCACCAGGTAGAAACACCGTCCATGCGACTAGGTCCAGTGTCTTCATCCGTTGATTTGTCCTGCCAACTGCTGTCCGAAGCCCCATCGTTTTTGCGTGTTTCCCTTTCCAGTAGTTCCTCCTCGGTATACTCGGGCTCGTACATGTAGGGCATTATTGTATCCATTGTGTGTTGCACAAACTAAAATAATTGATAGCAGTGGTACTGGTATCTGTCCACACGGCTACAAGCAACGAAGGTAGCTGACCAGAGCACAGAAACGAGTCACAGAATACTCAAAGTAACACAGAGAGAGGAATGGAATCGAAAATCTGCTGCTGTACGTTGTGAAACGGTCTGTTTATACTTATTGAGGAAAGAGGTGTCCTGCCATTTCCATGGCGACACGTCATTAGCTGAAGCGCAGCGAATGTTGACACGAGACGTGCTTTGGCGTTGTGAAATGGCCGGTACGCGTCTGCTGATGACAGGCTCAGGGGCGGGGGATATGATTTAGTGCCGCAAAAGCAGGTCAGCCAGGGCGATGGGGGAAATGATAGGATTATCACAAAATGGCAGCTCCCTGGTGCCTGTTTTTGCGTACGTTTAATGGACGAAAACTCAGGTAAGGTCCATAGGAAATTTTTCTAAAATCGAGCGACTTAGGCTTAAAAACACGTGGCCGACACGTAGGGGCAATAAACATTTTTGACCGAACCATTCCTTTAAGCAACCAGATCAATCTAAACCCTTCATCGTTGAGATCGAAGCGTCTGCCGGAGCTATTGGAGCAGTCCTTAAGCAATGTTTTGGGGACAATGAACATCCCATTGCCTACTTGTCAAAAACCCTAAACACTTCCGAATTGAATTGTTCAGTTATTGAAAAGGAGCTCCTAGCGATAAAACATGCTTGCATGGAGTGGAGACACCTTCTACAAGGCTCAGTGCATCCCTTTGAGATCAGAATGGATCACTGTAATCTCAAGGTAATTCAGCAGATTGAATGTTCTAATTCACGTCAAACCAGGTGGGACTTTTTCTTTGCACAATATGATTTCACCATTACCTACATCCCATGACCAGACAATTCCATAGTGAATGGTCTCTCTCACAGATGACCCACGCCAGAGGTAAAGGACAGAGTGGTGAGTCGCTCTTTAGAAGGAACTGTTTCCTTGGAGTATCTCATTTCCTCCATGAAGTACAAGAGGTTATGGCTAAATTCCCTATTTGATTTGACAGACTCAGCTTACAGAAAGGACAACAACCTTTTATTACATCTGGACTGGTTAGCCGTTTCCTCCTCCAGCTTACAACACAGGATACTCACCTGGTGCCATGAGGGAAGAACGGCCTGGCACAAGGGTATCGATGCCACACTGGACCTCATAGGTCATTCTTTTTGGTGGCCAACGATGCAAAAGAATGTCAAAGCATTTGTCTGCTCCTGCTCCATGTGCGCTCAATGTAAATCTAACAAAGGCAAACCCATTGAAGTATTGGAACAGAGTCCCAATCCGGCCAGACCATAGAGCCATATTTCTAAACATTTTGTAGTGGACCACCCCTTTCCGGGGGTTGTACTACCATAATGGTAGTAGTAGACTCTTACAGCAAATTGGCTAACTTCGTTCCCCTCTCTGGTCTCCATTCAGCCTCTGAGACAGCCATGGTGTTCCTTAAAGAGATCTTCCGGTTGCATGGCTTGCCAGAAACTATTTTTTCGGATCGAGGTACACAATTTACCTCAACATTTTGGAAGACTTTGTGCCATCTGTTGGGTATTGACAGGGCGCTCTCATCTGGAAACCACCCTCAGTCTAATGGACAGACTGAACACCTCAGCTATACTATGGAACAGTACCTCCAATGCTTCATAAACTCCCGGCAGGATAATTGGGTGGATCTACTTCCCACTGCAGAGTTTGTTTATAACAACACGGTCTACACCGCAATACGAATGAGTCGCTTTTACTGCACCTATGGTATCCATCCCAGATTCCGACCTGTCTCTGTTTTCCCGGATTCCTCGGTACCCACCATGGATGCCCTTCTAAAAGACACAACTCAGGCTCACAAGGAAGCATCAGTGGCTCTTCAGATGACCAGACAAGGGTACAAGAAGCAAGCCGATGAACACCGGAGAAAGGTTCCTGACTGGGATGTAGGTTCCTTGGTATGGCTGTCCACCAAATATCTACCCAGATAGGTTTGTCCTTCAAAACTGTCCCCCCGTTTCATTGGACCATTCGAAATCTTAGCCAAGATTAATCCAGATGCCTTCAGACTCAAACTACTTTCTTCCCTCAGCAGACTGCATCCAGTCTTCCACTCCTCTCTTCTACGGTCTTGTGCTCCAGATGCTTTTGGTCGCAGGAAGAAACCCATTTCGACAGCAGCACCCCTGGATTCCAAGGAATATGAGGTCTCAAGGATTTGGGATACTAGGTATCATAAGGGTAGACTGCAGTACTTAGTACAATGCAAAGTATATCCTCTGTCAGAGAATTCATGGGAGCCTGTTTCCTACATCAAAGCCCCACTTCTCATCAATCAATTTCATCAGACACATACAGGAAAACCTGGCACCTCCAGGTACAGAATGGGGCATAATGTCACTGGTCTGCACAACTGGAGTGTGTGGAGGAGGTGGAAGATCCTCCATTGAACACTCCAACACGTTCATTTAGAACGTTCATTCCTGTGCTAGTCTTTTTCCCTCAAGCTGGCTTAAGAGCAAGCACTGCCCCCTTCTCAGTGCATTGCAACCTCGCCACTTTGTATCCATCTTAGTTTGTACGCTAGTTCTGCTTGCCTTACTGCCTTCTTACTTGGCCTTTTCTCCAAGACACTCTGTCTCCTCCCTTTGCTGCAGGCACCCACGGCTTCTCTTTCTTGTGTCACGGCTCCTCCATGCTTATCCTCCTCTGCATTTTCACTGCTCCCCCTTGTTTCAGTACGCCCATTGATTCCTTGCTTGCTCTCAGCTGGATCGACTTCCCCATAGCTCCACATCCTTCAGCATCTCAGCTGCCCCAGTCACTGTTATTTCACACAGTGGCCCTCATTACAACACTGGCGCTAAACCATGGCTCTATTAGCACCATGGTTGGTGCCGGTGTTGTAACGGGTCCGCCATGGTTCAATGGGGAATTACCACCCCATTCCAAGGTTGGCGGGGCAGTAATTCCCCATTGAACCATGGCCCTTCCCCATTCCCATTTTCTCCCCCATACGGCTCTATGGGAATGGGGAAGGCGCCAAGTACGGTACCGCAAATTGCGGTGCCGTACTTAGCACCAAGGTCCCTTTGCAGGTCCCTACTGTAACGGCTGGTCTAGACCAGCCGTTCAGGTCAGGTCCCGCGAAGGGACCTCGTAGTAAGGCGCTAAGTGTTTAACGGCGCCGCAGCCTTTTACGGTGCCGTTAAACACTTAGCGCCAGGGTCCTAATGAGGCCCAGTGTGCTTCCTGCGTTCTTTCCGCCCTTGGCTTACATCATCAGCATTTCAGGACCCGTGCTACACTTTGGAAGGGGTTGCCCCTTTGTGGCTCTGCCACATTCTCCTGCAACAGCCACATTCCTTCTGTGGCAAATCTACTGCCCTCATTATCCCGCTCAGTACGGCCGCTCCTTACCTTATGTAACGCTCACCTTGTATCCACAGGGACGCCTCTGGACTGGTCTGGGACACTGCTAGGCTCTCTGCAAATCACCGGGACTTCGTTCTGCCTGGGATCAGTTCTAGGAAATAGGAGGGATGTTTTAGCGACTTCTCCTTGTCTCCCGTGGCCCACCTACCAGTCTTCCCTTGCGGTTTGGGACTTCGCTCACCTTGATTTTCGCAATACCGCACTCTCCGTCCTGCCGAGCTAGGCAGGGGCGCGTCGTTGTTGGCTTGGTCCGCCGAGTTACTTCACTGGCGTCCGCCTGGAGTCCAGACCGGCTGCGACTCCCCCTTTTCAGGTAAGTCTTTAGTGTTTTTTTAATAATGTCTATGTTGATAATTGTCAGAGTGACCTTCTTCTTTTGACTTGCAGAGGCTGATGGAGAACGTCGAGGCTGACTACTGAGTTCAAGAAGGTAAGGATGCGCTAGTTGCAGCGCTGGGAGCATCCTTGGAAGTGAGCTGACCTGTGCTTTGTTTCTTCTCAGGTCGCGGGGAATTCCTGGAAGCGACGATGGAGTGGAGGACAGAACGTCAAAGGTGATGTTCGGAATGGCGGAGGCCTTCCACCTGAGATGGTAAGTAGCTTCTAATGCTTGCCTCTTTAGTCCTTAATAAGTGGCAGAGGACCGATGGAAAAGTCCTCGAAGGCTCCTACTGGATGGAAGAGCTGGAGCTGAGCAGGTAAGAATAACGATCTTCTTCCAAGTTGTTTGCCCGAGCAGGCCAGGATACAGAGCAGGACCTGGTGAACGTCACGCTGCAAAAGCAGAATAACGCAAAGCGCGTGCCTCGGGTCGGGCGTAGTTTAAATACCTGTCAGGTATCCCAGGTGCCTTAGGAGCGGACCTCGCCCTGAAGCTACCCTGCTTGCTGCAGTTCCCCAATAATCCTCGTGGGGGCAGCCATGTTCACCCATTGTCCATTGGGAACCATACTTGCCAAGTGCGCCTGGTGCCAACGGCGCCAGGATTGCGACCAAGGCACCCACAACGGACTAGTGTGGGTCTTTCTGACCTTGGAACAGTACTGAGGTGGTGGCCATGTTGCCCAAGACCCATAGCCTCGGTTCGAGGTTGTGACACCTTACCACAGGTGAGGGATTATTCCATGCGGCTCCACCGCTTTCATCTTCATTCTTCCCGGCTGTTCCTGTGTCCACCCACTATTCCCTTAATCCTCTGGTACATGCTCTGTCATACAGCTGCCCAAATCCCAGATCCAGCTCTCTCTTCTCTTGTCACGTAATACACCTTATAGAGCTACTTCTGGGTCTCTTTACTCATCTTCTCTTTGGAACTTTGGACTCAGACTACCATACACTGGATCCAAGGACGGCATCTTCCACAAAGGATTTTTTATGCCTCTGACCTTTGGCGATTCTGGGACGGTTGGGCTCTTGTCTAGGCTGTTTCTTCAGCAGGCATAGTGGCTACCTCCCGGGGTCGGCCTCATCTCTTCAAGGAGAGGAAGACTTTGAAGAAGAAGGGAACCAAGATTCCATCAGACGAAGAGGAACTATCCACAGAGGAAGAATCTGGTGAGGAGGGGGTACTAGCCACCACCGGTATCACTCACCTACTATCGCTCCACTACACAAACAGCCCCCTTTAAACACAGTACTATTCAATTCACATTCACTCCTTACTTTAACTGCTATTCACCTCCCACACAAAACCGCACACTCACACTGCAGTATCCTTACACTCACTAAGCCAATACCTTATCTTTTTCAGTAAACGCCTCAATACTCCTCCTCGAAGCTAGCTGTGCCCAATGGCTTCATTGTGTTTTCATTCTGTTTTGCTAAAATCAAAGTTAGCTTTGCCCAGTGGCTGCATTGGGTTTTCATTCTGTTTTTGCTAAAATCGATGTTAGCTTTTCCCAGTGGCTGCATTGTGTTTTCATTCTGTTTTGCTAAAATCTATGTTAGCTGTGCCCAGTGGCTGCATTGTATCCTCATTCTTTGCTAGAACTGATCCTAACTGTGTGCACTACCCCATGTCTCAAACCCGTTGCCCCCATCCTCCCTGTCCCTCAGTACCTCAGACTGATAAGTGCGCTCCTGACCACTGTTGCTAGCTATGTTGCTATCTACCTCTTCTATCTTCTATAACTGCTTCACTATCCTTCTCCTATCACTAAAACTGTCCGGAAGAAACTTTAGAAGGACATACTGGGCTCTAACCTCACAGACATCCCCTATTTCGTTAACGCACCGGACCTATTGACTCGCTATATGGTCAGCTTTCTCTGTCCGATCGCCTCTTCTCCCATTAACGGTGGCACTGGCTGGGAGGTTCTCTTTGACCTCTTTGCCATTTCCAGAGCCTATCATTAATGTCTATCTCAACTGAACTATTCTGGTTCAGGGTCCTCAACCCAACCTTCTTCCCTTTGACCGACACCTCCCTCGCCTCTCTAACCTTACGTCTCCCTCTGGCCAGGCTCCCCTGCCTTCTGTGCCTACCACAGCATACACCAACACCTGACCTCCGACGGGCCCTCCTCCCCTTCCCCTCTCTTCTCTCTCACTCGTCCCTCCCGATGAAGTCGCCAGACAAGTCCGGTCTATGACGGCTTCATCCAAACACCCCTGCCCCTCAATAACCATTGAGGACAACATTGACTCCCTCGCTCCAGCCTAGGCTGATCTCTGCAATCTATCTTTTGCCACTGGAGTTTTCCCAACTGCTCTTTTTTATTTTGAAATGTTTTTATTAGCATTTGTATATAGGCATTTACATATATATTAAGCGTTTCGTAACTTGTGCAACATTTCATTCACCTGTATTCATATTCACATGTTTTTAATAACAAATAATAAAACAACTACAACACAAACTTGCTTCACTTGTTAGGCTACGTCAAACATTTATGCAATCTTTCTGCTATGCAAATAACCAAGGGCACCCTGGGTGAACTTCCTTATCACTTGTCTGGTCATTGCCCTTAAGGAGTCAGAAATAATATAGGGCCTATTATTCACGCCAAGGCTCAGTTAAGTTGTGTACGACCAGTGGTCCCTCAAGGGGTTTATCATCCCAGGGATGCAACATGTCCTAGACCAGGGTTTTCCAGGCCTCAAAGTTAGCACCGTCATTCTCCTCAGATCTGACAGTCGCCTCTTTCCATGCTTTAGATTCAGCCTCTGACCAACGTTCGAATTCCCTATATCATCGTGTATATTGTGGGCCCTTAGCTGCCTTCCAGGCCATCGCTATAGTTCTTTTGGCCAGTATGCATGCCAAGTCCATACATTTCACACACCTGTTTAAACTTACTATCTCTGGGGTATGCCCCTAGCAAACATTCTTTCGGGGTCCATTCATACCGCACTATCCCGGCTCTCCTGCAGACATGTTCTATTTGAGCCCAGAATCCCTGTACATGCATACAACCCCAGAACATGTGCATGAGACCAGTCTCCTCTGCACCACACCAGGGTCACAAGGCTTGCGCTTTGTTGTTGAATTTGGCTATCCTATGTGGTGTCATATAGCTGCGATATAAAACATTCAGTTGGAGTAGTCTGAATCGGGAGTTCATGGACACTTCGAGGGTACATTACTATTCGTTCCCATTCCCTCTCAGTAATCTCTCCCCCCAAGTCTGACTCCCAGTGTTCCTTCAGTGCTGCGCTCCTGGGGTTGGGTCTATCTATCAATAGGCAATACAGCCTAGACACCGGTTTCCAGCTAACATTCAAGTTTTACATTAGAGCCATTAAGGGATTGACTGCCGGCTCTCCCGGCCACTCTGCCCATCCCCTCCCCCCTTGCCACTTTCCTGAGCCTCTGGTACCGCATGAATTGCCCTTTATGTAACCCTTACTTCTCGAGTAATGACCCGAATTCCCTGAAGACACAGTCTTCAAACATGTCACCCTAGGTGTATATGCCCCACCTTTCCCAGTGTCTCACCACTTTTAAATCAGTTTTGTCCTTACAAACATCTACTACCAAAGGAATCTCAGGGGAGTAGGGTCACTCAGCTCTCAATAGTTTCAGGGCCCTGTGCCGCACCTGCTGCCCTAGCGTCACTATCAGAGGAACAGTACTCAAACATTTCAGTGGTAACCATAGTATTTCCTTCACCTTTGAAGGTGGCTCTGTAGTAGCGCTTTTTCTGAAGTCGCCTCATCACCGAGCCATTTAGCTATGAAGCAGAGTTGCACAGCTGAAAAATATTTCTCAAAGTCAGGGTGTTGCATTCCCCCTTCCTTATAAGGTAAGCATAGGGTTGCTAGTGCTAGTGCTAGTTTGTGGCGTGCCTCCCCCCACAAAAAACCCTGTATCAGTACTTATAATAAGTGGAAGAAGGGGGGCTTGATGTAGTGATGGTCGTTGTTGAAGTAGTACAGGAATCTCGGCAGGACTATCATTTTGGTGATGGCTATGCGGCCCATTAAGGACAATAATTTGGACCAGAATGGTATGGACCTTCTAAGTGCCTTGATCCCTGCCACAGTGTTGTTCACGTGCATTTTCTCAGGTGTATGCCCAATGTTTACCCCCAAATTCTTAAATGTTTCTAGCTGCCATTGTAGCCCTACATTTGGCAATTTGTCTGCTACTTTCCCTCTCAATTCCGCCAGTGGAAATATGCAGGACTTGGCTCTGCTGAGGCATATTCCTGATACCTTTGCATAGTTATCCAGCACATCTAGTATCGTCGACATTGTACAGCGTGGGTCCCTCAGATACAATAACACGTCATCTGCATAAAGCGATACTAAGTGGCCTACTCCTCCCAACCATATGCCCACGTCCAGGAATTATTTCCTGAGGTAGATTGCTATAGGTTCCAGCCCGAGTACGTACAGCATAGGCCTTTTGCCTTTCTGTATCTCCCAAGCCAGCAACACTACCCTCCCCGTTTTGACCCTTGCCACTGGTCCGGTATATAGTATCCTTTTCCATCTGATGAACTGCTCGCCAAACCCAAACTCCCTTAACACCGCTTGGAGCCATTCCCAGAACAAGGAGTCAAACGCTTTTATTGCGTCCAACTAAATGATTGCATATTGCTCCTGGGAGTCAGCCGTTTGTGCTATGACATGTTGCAGTCGCGCAAATTCATGGCTGTACTGCGGCCCGGTATAAAACCATTTTGATCTTTGTGCACCACTTTCCCAATCACCCTGGATAGCCTTTTTGCTAGAACAGTCGTGAGTATCTTTATACATAATTTAACACTGCTAGCGGCCTATAGGAGTCGCATTTGTCGGGGGCCCTCCCTGGCTGGGGGATCGGAATCACTAGGGTTTCTCTCATGCTTCTTGGAAGTCTCCCCTTTTCATATGCTTCTTTTAGCACCTCTTGCAGCACTAGTATCAGGACCAGTGGATACGTTTTATAGAACTCCGGTAGCCAGTGATTTAACTGCCTCGCCTATTTCTTCTGCTGATATTTCCAATTCCAATGCATTGCATCATGCTTTATCCAACCGGGGCAAATCGATTTCTTCTAACGTGCCAATTATATCTTCTTGGGATATCTGTATTCCATGACTATAGAGGTGCAAATACAATTTAGTGAAGGTGTTGTGAATTCAGTGTGTTGCCCTCATCACCTTTGAGTTCTGTGATTAAGTGTCTTGGGTTTTCCCTTTTGCACAACCATGCCAGTAGTCTACTTGATTTATAGCCCTCAGCATGCGCCCTGGCAGTTTTGACCGCATAGACGAATTTCGACAGTCTCGCTCAGGCTTCCTGACAACCATTCCTAGCTTCAGCCAGCTGTTTTTCCCGGTCACTGGTGCACAGTGTTTCGGCTTCCATCCTGCCAATGTCATCCTCTCTTTTCTCCAGCTCTACTCTCAGTGTCTTACGGATACCCCCTGCACTGGCGATGGCCTCCCCACTCACCACTACTTTCGTTGCCTCCCACACTGTGTTCCAGTCTTCAACGCTGCAAAAAATGTTTTCTAAATATTCGTCTAGTTTCAATTTAAACCCATCTCTGAAAATTTGTCGGTCAGAGCCTCTGCAGGCATGCGCCATAGTGGTATGGGAGGGTGGAGGACCTTTTATCTTCCACTCCACCAGAAGCGGGGAGTGATCCGATATTGACCTACCTAGGTATTGCGCCAATTCCATTTTGGCCAGTTGAGAACTATCTACAAATATATAGTGTATCCTAGTATATAGACAGTGGGGCGAGGAATGGTAAGAGTAGCACCTATCGGTTGGGTGTAGTTCCCTCCATACATCTACAAGATCCAGGCTCCTTAATAACCCATTCAGCGCCCCTAAAGCCCACCCTTACCAATTTGTAGGCAGGAGAGACCTGTCCAATTCGAGGTCTCTAATGCAATTGAAGTCCCCACCCCAGACAAAGAAACAATCTCGATGTGACGTTATCTTAGTGCATAACGTGTTAAGGTGAGATGGGATTCCATGATTGGGGAAGTAGGAGTTGACAGTACATATTTCTACTTGTTCTATGTGACCCAGTCGTAGCAGGTATCTCCCTTCCTCGTCGGACTCCATTGCTGAAAAGGGACAGTCGGATTTATACAGTTAAATTACCCCCAGGCGTATTTGGAGTATGCCACCCCATATCCTTGTCCTCCCAACATCTCTTTAAGCCTAGTCAGTTCCCCTTTCCCGGGATGGGTTTCTTGCAGTAATGCTATGGACACTTTTTTCCTTGTAAACAAGGACTTCACTCGGTTCCTGCTCAAATACGTGCCCAGCCCCCAGACATTCCATGTTAATACTTTGATGTTACCTGCCATGACCTCATGTGTTTGGTATTTTCCACACCTGCACCATTTCCTCCCCACCAGACTCTGCCCCTGTATCAGCCCTTGTTGCTTGTTTCTGTGTTACCAAGTTCACACCGCCTTTTGTCATCCAGAATAGTGTTTCCCTAACGTGTACCCTTTCAAGTGAAAAACCTTTAACACAACAAACATTAACCAAAACTGAACATTTGTGCACAGCTGCTACCCCCTTTGCGCAGTGCTCGGGCGCCCCACCACCACCATAACCCTTCCAGGCCTTCTTGTGTGGGTGAAACTGCATCAGCAACCGGCCAACACTAAACTTTACGTGGGTTAGACCTACAAGCCCAAGGCAAGTGGCCAGTCATCGCCCCCATCTAAATTAGGATGTGTCAACGTTCTTGTGCTTAGTGCCCATACCACGTCAGTACTGCGTAATAGACAATGCAGAAATAGCTATGTTCCCCTTTTCCGCCACCCTCGGATTCAAGTTACTGTTCATTTTCTTCTTCACCTCCGTCCAGGTTGTTATGTTCCAACCACATGGTGGCCGCAGCCGGGGTCTCCAGGAAAATGGATCGGCCTTTATAGATCACTTTTAGCCTGGATGGGTACATTAGCATATATTTGATGTTTAATTGGCTGAGCCTGGCTTTAATCGGGACAAAGGAATTCCTGGCCCTTGTTGGCGTATTGTCCGGATATATGGCTATTTTGGAATTACGCCGTCGTATCTCTCCTCCTTCGCTATAGTGTCTCAATATGGTCTCCCTGTCCGGAAAGTTTCGGATTTTAGCAATCATCGGGCGAGGGTGCGACGCTGCAGCGGTCGTTTCTGCAAGGATATGTAGGCCCACTCCACCGCAAATCCCTGCGTGAGTTTGCCTGCTCCATCTCCTGTAACAGCAGGGTCTCCACAAAGTCTGTGGGGTTCGAGCCCTCAAGTCCCTCAGGGACTCCCAGTAATCTCACATTATTGCAACGGGCGCGTCCCTCGGCATCCACCGAGCGAGCTTCCAGCACTGCGTTTCTCTTCTCCAGCTCCCTCAGTTTCATCTCCAGGTCTTTCGTTGTCTTGTTGTTTTCCTTCAGGTTGACCTCGGTTGTTGTCACTCTTTCTACTAGGTTTCGCATGTCTTGCCTCATCAGTTGCATGTCTACTTTGACCTCATCAATTTTTGTTTCAGTAAATGTTCTGAATGCTGCAATTGCCCCCAGCACCTGTTCGTCTTTGTTGCCGGTATCAGATGCCTTTGCCTCGGTTGGTGCTGTGGCACTTCCCTGTGCCTCCTCTCGGGGTTTGATAGCATTGCAAAAGGAGTCCATGATTGTAGACTTCTAATCACCGTTGCAGCAGGCTCCTTGTTGGTTGGGCCGTGTGGAGGTTATGGCTAGTGATTGTATGGCGGGTGCCTCACACTAGCAGTGTGATGGATTTGGGCCCTGGTACTAGTACTGGACTCAAGTTTCTGTAGTACTACCCTAGCTCCTTAGTGTCTCTGGGCAGTGGCCTCGCCTTGCATGCGCCCAACATAACTTTGTCTAGCTTGTAGGCCACCCTTAGTCACAGCTTCCTCTTAGGCTCAGGCAGACAAGCAATCACATCTATCCTTCAATTTAGTGTTGTAACCTTTCCGTATCCACTCCGTGGTGGGCCGCCTAGTCGTCCCCACAGGACTCAGCAGCCGGAGGTGCGTGTTCATCGTGTAGATCTGTCATGATCTCTGCTTCCAAAAGATCAGGACTTGCCCGACTCCCTTGGAAGCAGACCCATAACCCCGGTTCCGAGTGCCAGCCAGTCCCAATTGGGACCTTTTGGACCCTGTCCTGGCGCCAGTGGCACCAGGCTCATAAAGATGCCCAGTCCCAGCGCTGGAAGCGCCGGGCTCATAATGCTTGGGTGGACTTACCTGCAGCAGACCATGCTGCTTACTTACCTGCCAGTTGAACCCCTGATCCTCTTCTGTTTGGGACACTACTTTTCCTGTTGGGTGGGGCAGGAGCCACTCCCTAGGTTCAGAACACTGGAACTCTTCTGGAAAGCAGGAACTCTTTTCTTAGGCGTGGCTGTGGAAGGAGACACCTAAGCACTACAGGAGGCTATTTAAACCACACCCGATGGATGAATCTTGCTTTGCGTTATTCTGCATTCTCTGCAGCAGAACGCTCATCGTGTCTTCTGCTTCTGATCCTGGGCCTAAGGGAACAAAGGTTTACCATCCTGGAATCCAGTCTTCAGCAGCACCTGTAAAGACAAAGAAAGAACAGGTTAGCACTACGGTCTTCAGTGGCAGCGCATCTCTTACCTGGTCCATCGGCTGTCACCAACGCCTCGCGCTGCATTCCGGCATTTGAAAGACAAAGGCTTACCTACTCTTCGCATGCTCCGGAGGTCTTTGCACTGCATTCCGGCATCTGAAAGACAAAAGCTTACCAGTTCTTCGCACGCTCCGGAGGCATTCGGCGCTCCATCCCGCATCTGAAAGACAAAAGAAGGTGCGTTTAAAGACATTGGGCAACTTTATTACTCACGTGCCATTACTCCTTCCCACGCCGAATCCAGTGGGTATTACAGCACCCTTCAGCTTCTCTAAAGCTCCGAACTTGTACCTGCAAGATAAAAGGGACAGTTAGTGCGCATCGTGAAGCAGGCTACAAGCGCTTACTTACGTGCTTCCAGGCGCTTCTGTTCCTCACGCGGGTTCGATCCTCAACTCTCATCAGCCCGCCATCCGCCATCGCCGGAACCCTGCAAAACAAGAGATATCATTACAAAAGACTCTTTAAGACATTTGAAGTGCCCAGAACTTACCGTTCGTGCAGTTAACGACGGACAGCAGTCCTCTGAGGTCAAGAGGCCTGCACCCTTATCCAGTGAAGAAACTGGTTATGGCACCCTGCCCCGAGGCAGATGGAGAGCTCGGCGTTCACTTACCTAAGGTGAGGGTGTTAACCTTTGGGGTTCTACGGGAGAAGAGAAAGGGAAGAGGAGAGAGGCACCCAATAACCCCAGTTCATTAATCCCATATTTTCTATCTGCAGACATCTTACTCTTCGAGTCAGACATACAGTGCACAGAGGTCCAGCCCAAAGAGCCAACCGTGTGTTACACATCACCTTTGAAGATACGGCATTCACCCAGTCAAGACCGGCGCCTCTGCGGGAATCAGGTGAGCGTTACAAGATCACTAGCTACAAAAAGATTGTGGTATTGCTGCAGTGTGCTTGATTGCCGATTCCCCCCACACCCCTGGGGTAGGCAAGCTCGCTAGGTGCAGTCGGCCCCATGCTTTTGTTTAGTTCCCCCGCCAGATCGGCGATGACATTTCTTATTATAGTGACTTCCTTCAGCACTCAGATCTACTATAGGGCCCATTCAGGGGTAGGCAGGCTGATGTGTCGTCCCTTCCTACCCCCATCTCAGTGGTCAGGGTACCAGCGCGCCCCTCCTGGGCTTTGGGCACTGTGTTGGTTTTGGGCCAGCAGCCCTTGTGTTGTACCAACCTACAGGTCAATGCTACGTAGCTCTTTGCGCCTCATGCGATTGCGCCTAGGTGTTGCGTGGTGCAGGGACGCGCTGAGATGGCTTATGGTGTCTCTGTTGGCGCCTCACATCTCCCCCTCTTGTGTGCTGACTCGCCTGTGGGCACTTTGCGGCGTGTCCCTCCGTTTCGGGTGTCACCTTGTCTGCCTACCCGACAGAGATTGCAGGTTTGCAAGCACTAGTGAGGGAGGGGGAGTTACTGCTGACTTTGTGCTCCGCTTTGAGTGGGGCGGCAGGGGTCCTCTGTGGCCGACTCGTGCTCGTCTCCAGGCGGAACCACTGCTGCTATGTACCCCAAAGTCTTTGCTCACTGCTGCCCTCACACACCTATCTTGACCATGCCTCTCAGGTGCACCTCTGTTCCAATCCCAGGTCCGTGCTGTATCTGTATGCAACAGCTGAGGCGGCTTGCATGCACCCCAGCTGCCCAGCAAGTATCCGATGCCCCAGGCAGCCGCCCGATGCGGCGCGCCGCAGCTTACAGCTGATTTACCTGCTTGCTGTGGTCTGATAGTGTCAGGCCGTCAGCCCGTTGCATGCGTTCTCCCTCGTTGGGTCTTGGGGGCTGTCTTCTGAAGCGGCCTTCAGTGTGATGGAGCACTGTCACCTCCTGTGCTTCCCCAATCACATTGCTGCTGCGCCAATGAAGTTGTGGTCCCTCTGTCTTCCAGCGGCAGGCTGGGCATGCACAGTCACCTTTGCGTGCCTTGCCCATAATGGTGTCACGCTTCCACGGGTCTGCTTCACTCGGGTAGGGGGTCAGACAGTCCCTCAGTATTACATGCCTCGCAGGTCTCTTATGTTGGCGGCTGGTAGTGCCATCGGTCTCCGTCCGCCCTCAGTGACGCTACCTTGTGTTCGCCTAGATGTGTCACAGGCTGGGGCACTCGCCCAACCCGTCGCTTTCAGGCATCGGCCGCCGCACTGTAGGCTACAGCCCCTCCTCCTTCAAAGTTCAAGCCCAGCTCCGTCTGCCATCTTGCCGGCGCAGGGTCGCCTGCTGGCAGCTGTCGTTCTTTGCCCAGATAGCTCAGATTTTCTCTGGGGTTTCGATGCAGGGCTAGGGAATCGCTTCCCACGCTTACAGGTGTGCTTAGTTATTCTCGTTTCTAGGAATAACTTTGTATTGAAGGAAAAGAATTTGCTGGCACACTTTGGGAGGCATTTAAGGTGGTGGTGGGAGGAGCGGCAATAGCTAAATCCAAAGATCTGCAGGGTGGGATTACGCAGGAGCTGCAAGAAGCAGAGGAGAAAATAGAGACAATTCTGTGTGGAGGCAGGCATACCCCTGAGGAGGTGGAAACCATACGACAGTTGCAACAAGATTGTGGGATGTATTGAGAGATGTTATGTAACCTGAATTACACAAAATATGTAGAGAGACAACACAAAGGGGGCGATAAACCGGGTAGGCTGTTAGCCTGGTTATATAAGAGTGAGACACTCAGACAATCAATCAGAGCAATACGGGGAATGAATGGACAAATAATTGATACTCAAGAAGGAGTGAACAATCGTTTTTTAGCGTTTTACCAGCAACTGTATAGGGACGTTGAAGGGGGTGAAGAGATTGATCTAACGGAAACATTAGAGGATATTGGTCTTCCTAAACTGGGGACTGCTGAGCGAGAGAACCGGGAGGCTCCAATTACGTTGGAGGAACTAGAAGCAGTGATCAAGCTCTTACCTACTAGTAAGACTCTGGGAGCGGACAGAGTCCCCAGTGAGTTCTATAAAACATACAGAGCGCAGTTGCTCCCCCTGCTCCTAGCTATTCTAAATGAAGCATAAAATAAGGGGATGCTGCCGGAATCTCTATGGGAGGTGATCATTATCCTGCTTCTTAAACCCAACAAGCCAAGCATGGACTGCAGGTCATACAGACCACTATCCGTGCTGAATCAAGACAGTAAGATACTTACAGCGGCGTTGGTGAATAGACTGAGACCGATGATCAACAAACGTACACATCCTGACCAAACTGGGTATGTTCCGAATAGAAGTATATCCGACAACCTCAGAAGGCTCCATCATATCATAGAACAAACGGAAAGGGACTCACAAGAGGTCGCAATAATCTAATTAGATGCAGTGAAGGCCTTCGACTCTGTCAAATTGTTAGTCTAGAAAATACCCTACCATAGCATAGATGGTATATTATGTTGGCCAAAAACCAATCGCATCATATGCCCAGCATCGCCAGTACAGAATCGTCAGCATAACCATAGAGGGTCCATTTTGTGCCCACAGAATCCGCCATTTTGCTTTCTCTTGCTTTTCTGTTCAAACGCTTTGCAAAAATGAATTATATTTCGTTCTGCTCCTGCACAGAGCAAGGCCACAATTTACATGTTGAGAGACCAGCCCAGACAAAAATACATTGTTTTCCTCCCTCACAAGTCCTTGAAGGCAAGCAGAGAGGCATTTAATCACCAAGCCAGGTGCCAGCTGGTCTCGCTGAAACTGCAGAAACTATAGCAACAGGCTGTTAAAGGCATGAATTATACTTTCTTCATTGCCCCCCGTTCTGGGCCTTCTTAGATCAAGCTGGCCCCTAGCCCACAAATAGAAACTAGAAGATAGCATGCTTTGGAATGTGTCTCTCTTACGAACACAGTTCGCTCACTGAACAAGAGCATTATGTTCTCTGTAACAAAGAATCCTGTCTGTGCCTTTGCAAACTGCAACTGTTGCTAAATCAACCAATATAGATTAACAAAGAAACATCTTAGAAGGTGTCATATTCGTCATAATTGTCAATCACTGAACCCTTGCTTCGGAAGATCCATTATGGGCGGTTTTGATGTGTCACAAACTGATTGTATGATGGTGCTTTTGTATGCTCGCTCTCTTGCGTCTCACGAGGTCTGGGTGACACACGTTGCGAGACGTGAGAACCAGTCGGCCCACTGAGAGTATTTGCTTTGCAATAGACCCTAGACTTTGGGAATCGAACCTCGTGTCTGGCGTATCAGTTCGTGTATGGTGATTGTGCCTTGTTTCCATACGCTACGGTCTTCAGGGCCTATCAAATAATGGTGCCCGAACAGGGACCCTCCCCCATTTGCTCCATCGTGTATGTTGACTTTGAAGAAGGCGGAAAAACCGAATCGATGACGAGGCCATCGAGCCGGGATCGAGAGGTGTTCGGGGTGCCCCTGTGAAAGTGATGAGACTCCGTTGCAGATCTTTACACCACCGGTCCCTGATAGACATGTCCGGCCAGAGAGCAAGAAGGCGAGGTCCCGAAATGAGGCAAATTGAGCCAGATATACAGTCATGACGATCCTTGGTTGCGTCTGTATACGGACAAATTGCGTCTAGAGAGACGAGCTGATTGATCAGGTGAGTCGTGCCCCGATTCTTAACAGCCCTGATATTGTTTGAGAGTTGCTCTTGCAAGATCAAACGCCCAGGGTGAGGTACGAATAAGATCAAACATGCCTGGGAAATTGTCTTCCTGTCTAGTGGGATTTTTCCACTGCGGTAGACAATCTTTGGAAACTGGCCAGGCTGCGCCATCCATAGGGTCACCAGCGTTTGAGATGTATGTGAAGTATGGAATAGGGGCAATAATCTTTAATGAAATTTGGCATAGGCAAACCAGACATGTAGAAGATTTGCAATGGCCGAAGGATGGTAGTTTTGAGATGCCTTGAATAGAACATTTGGAATCGGTATTGCTGCGCAAGAAAGCACGCCCTGCGACATTTGACGTCATTAGAGACTGGAGGAAGGAAGCTAACCTCCGTTTAAGAAGTAGAGAGAAACATGCGCTCGGGCACAAATCTAATGCAGACAGAGCACTAGAACAGGAAGAAAAGCAATGGGATGAGGATATCAGAAGGGCAGATAGGAGTCTTTGATTAGGCATACAAAAAATATATCCACAACAAGAGTTGCATGCATCAGATGAACTAATCAATAAGATTTTAAATGAAAAAAGGCAAGACCGCCCTAAAAGTAAAATTGACACAATTGCACCAGTGCCCATTGCTCCACCTCAGTTGTCACCCTCCCTTCCAGCCCCTCCTGAACACGTGATCCCATTTCCCCCTCCACCTACTGAGCTTGAATCAGCAGCTATCAGAGAAGGCAGCGCTGCAGAGGCGGTGCCTGCCCAGAGAGGAAGCACTAGAATAACCCGTAGTACGGTTAGCAGGGAGAGAAAGAAAGAGCTGAAAGAACAGACAGAAATGTACATTGAAGGCAATGACGAGGGATCGACGCCGAGTTCAATGTACGATTACAAGAAGCTCAGCGAAAAACAGGTACTGTTGGAATGCATGGGAGAGTATCTTATGGATAGATGGAAGACATTAACTGGTATGGTACCGCCGCAGAAGTTGCGGGATTTGAATGCCTTTTCACGGTTGAGGGAAAGTGAGTCAGAGATGAAGGAGCACGTGGACAGGCTATTTAAGTTTAAAGGTGAACTTGATGAATTATATTAAGAGATGTTTTCTGTTCCTGGGTTTTGGTACAAAGAGGTAAAAAGAGGGAAACAAGAGACGGCATCATATGTCGTGTGGCTATTTTTGCGCCATCAAAACCTGTTAGTGAAGAAATGAAAATATGTACGCGAGAGGCGCTTACATGGATTATGGATGCTAGTATTCCTATAATGGAGGTGTATGATACGTTTGAACTATATATGATAGAGATGCAGAGGAAAGTATTGCAAGTAATAGTTGAATATTTGCAGGATAAATATGTTGAGAGAAATAATTGCTGTCCCTCTGAATTAATGACAGTATACAAGAGAGCGTGTTTACCTGAAACTGGAAAGACTGCTCTATCCCTTGATCTAGCTATAGTGCTTAATAAGAGTGAGGAAGGAGGAAAGGCCAGCGCGATATTTCCGATGAGAAAAGTTCCTCCCACTTTTGTGCCAAAAGTAGACGTTCCTGGTATTAATGTAGAACCAGCGCAGGTAACGGAAGCACATTATACAGCACAATATGTGCATTTCCCTTTTTCTAAACAAGAGGTGAATAATATAAAACAAACAATCCAACAAACAATATAAGTAAGAATCCGGCGGGATTCTATAAAGAAATTGAATCCTATTTGAAATCGTCCATTTTTAATATGAGAGATATTGACCTATTATTCCCTGTAATTCTCCCAGCAGATATATGGAAGCAAATTAGGAATGTAGATGATCATGAAACTTTGGGTGCTACTTGGGAAAATTTAATGAAAGAGGATACGGACAGAAAAGCTGGCGAAAAGCCCTTGTCTAATATGTTAGCATTACCGGCCCGAATAGTACAGAAATGAAAAGGTTATAGTACCTGAAAGGAGAATTATATGGGACAAACTAACTGCATGTGTGCAAGGCAAAGATGAATAGGCTACTGACTATTTCAATAGATTTGAAGAAGTATTTGCAAATTATAGCGGTCAAGATTTAAGCACTGAAAGCGGGAAAAGACTATTTGTTAACAAATATGTGAGAGGGTTGTTACCGAAAATCAAAAATGTAATAATGACGTCTGAAAGTGCGTGGCAAGCAAAGTCACAGAGTGAAGTGTTACATATGGCACAATATTACGAGAATAGAGTAAATTCAGAGAAAGAGAAATAGGTGAGGGATAGAGTGAATCTAAAAACAAGAGTGTTACTACAGCAGGTAGCAAATAATAATAGGGGTAGAGGAAATGCACAAGGGAGAGGGAATTACTCCAACATGCACAGAGGTCCAATTGGACTAAATCAATGTGCAAATTGTAAAGAAGAGGGTCACTGGCGAGCACAGTGCCCACATTTGCAGAATAGAAATGGGAATGCCCCGAGAAGACAGAACAGAGGACGCCCAGGAACACAAGGGCAAAATAGAAACACTAGTATACCACAAAATCAGAATAACCAAGGAAATAACAACCAGAATCAGAACCAAAATCAAAATCAGCAGAATGGAACAGGAGATGGAAATGTTTTTGATACTCAGTTCAATACATACTATTCTGGTGACTTCACATCGGATGATGTATTATTCCGCTAGGACAGCCCAAGTCAGGGGTCGGAACCAGTGTCTATTCTTGTTGATCAAAAAGGACCCTTCGTAGAAATGAAAATTGAGAATAAGGAGCACACTTTTCTAGTGGACACAGGTGCACAGAAGTGCTCAATAGACCATCACTTGGTTCCAGAGATGCCACTATCAGGACAAAAGAACATTTCAGTAGGGTTCGCAGGCACCCCAGTAATTAGTCCAGTGTCACAGTCAGTGCCTATAACACTAGGTCCATTCACTGAGTCTTGCCCATTCCTTTTGACACAAATTGCGGCGGGAATCTATTGGGTTTAAATCTGTTGAAAAAACTAAGTGCAGTTATTCATTGTTCTCCTGATGGAGTGTTTTTGACGATTTCACCACAAAAAATGCCAGCATCCCAATTCCTGTCCAAACCGCTGCCATCAGAGTTAAGTAAGGTACCGACTTGCATATGGGCGATGAATGAAAACGATGTTGGTTGTCTGAAAATAGAGCCGGTGAAAGTTGTTTTGAAAGAGGGAGTAACATTGCTGCGTATCCCCCAAACATAAAATTTCGGTGGAAGGTGAGAAAGCATTGAAATGCATCTTTTCAGATTTGGTTTAAAGAAACTTGATTGAAGAGATTACTGGTAGCACCTGTAATAGTCCGATTCTCCCAGTTTATAAGAAAGGAGGTAATGACATACCATATTGTTTCATAATTGATTTACACACGTTGAATAAAGTAGTTGATCCTCAATTTCCGTTGGTCCCAGATGTCACTGCAATTTTGACAATGATTCCAGCCCCTGCTTCACATTTTAGTGTTATTGACCTTAAGAATGCATTTTTTAGCATCCCAGTACATCCAGATAGCAGATATTTATTTGCTTTCACGCTAGGAGGGCGTTCTTTCACATTCACACGAATTCCACAAGGTTACACTGAGAGCCCAAGTATTTATAGCAGAGCACTAAAAGAACAACTAGACATGCTAGTGCTACCAACTGGTTGTGTACTATTGCAGTATATTTATGACCTGTTCATTGCTGCTGACTCAGAAGACATTTGCAAAGAGGGTACTGCTATGTTATTGACACCTTTAGCAGTGCATGGACATAAAGCTTCAATGAAAAAATTCCAATATTGTCGAAAGGAGGTGGCCTATTTGGGCTACCTACTTTCGAAAGAGGGAAGAAGACTGACACCAGAAAGGCTACAGAGCATCTCTGGTATGCTGTCATGACCCATAGAACTTGCCCCTTCTGGACTTCCTGGTCCTTATCGCGCCGGGGCTTGTATTCTTTGTTGCTCCCAACATGGCCGCAACAAGCGACTTGCCTCGCACCAGCTTTCACATCGCACACAACACGTTCTATAAATTGGCCACGCCCCCGCGGCCCCGCGCGTCTCAACGCTATCATTAGGTAGTGACTTGACGTGTGTGTGCTGTTCGGCAAATCCACTAATCCTAGATCCTGGTTCCTTCTTCCTTCCTTCACCCCTTCCCTCTAATCTGCTCCTGGAATTCCCATTCTTGCGACCGCTACCTATTTTCCTGGACATCCTGGAACAGCGGTCTTCCCGGAACTCTGAACGCGCTCTGCAGCCGGACGAGACTCGAGCGAGCCTATACAAGACCCGATCCGTCCACAAGAGGAATCCTCCTGCGGAACAGAGCAAGAAGCGATCCCAGGTGAGACGGGGGGAGATTTACGACAGTTTGAGACGCCAAACGACCAACACTGATACTGCTATGGTGAAAGCAGTCCAGGACCTTATGCATGGCATGCAAGAGCTCACAACTGAAGTACAGAACTTAAAGGCTGAGAATGCTGCGTTAAGGCAGCTTGTTTTGTCTCGCGACCCCGCTAACAAGGACAGTGTGTTACTGGGTGGAGTGGTAGACAAATATGATGGATCGGCAAAATCCTTACGTGGATTCCTGGATTCCTGCTTGGTGCATTTTACTTTTAAGCCCTATTATTTTTCAACTTCTAGGGCGAAGGTGGGCTTCATAATCTCGCACCTCACAGGCAACGCGTTGACCTAGGCCACTCCCTTAGTCAACTCAGGGGATGCCCACCTGGATGATGATGGATTCATTCAGGCACTCAAGACTATGTTCGACCGCCCAGAACAGGTTTTTAGTGCTCAGGAACGCTTACTTGATTTCCGACAAGGTACTTAGGATATGCTAACGTACGTTACTAGATTCAAACAACTGGCCAAGGAAGCGGATTGGTCCCCATAAGCAAGTTTCACTCTATTTCGCAGGGGTCTAAATGAGGACATTAAGGATGAATTAGCCCATGTGGCTCGTCCTAGTTCATTCCAGGATCTTAAGGATCTAGCCATGCAAATAGACTTCCGAATCCAGGAAAGAAAGGCTGAAAGAAGAAAGACCAAGACACCCTTTCAAAAGAATTCCCAGGAAACCTCTGTTAAAACCGATTCTGCCCCAACCCCTGACATAGATCCGGAACCCATGCAAATCGGAGCCTTCCGTGAGCCTATTTCCCCTCGAGAAAGGATGAGAAGGATCCACACAGGCCTGTGCATGTATTGTGCATTGGATAAACACCTAGTTAGAGAATGCCCTCTAGCCCCTCCATGGCATTCGGGAAATGCCAGCTCCCGATCCTAGATGGAGCGAGGTGTCGGGAGAGAGATGTTTGCTCCACATCAATTCCATCCTTGAACTCTCCTGGACAAAACAGTTTGGTGATACTACAGGCCTTCCTGTCGCCCTCCAAAGACAAGACCTATCCCATTCTGGCCTTGGTGGACTGCGGAGCTATGGGAATTTTCATTGATCAAGACTGGGTTGTTAGTCATCATATTCCGTACGAGACACGAAACACCATGCAGCCGGTGGAAGCAATTGACGGAAGACCCCTCTCTTCAGGACCCATAAGCCTGCAGACTAAAGAGATCCAACTTTCCATAAACCATCATCAAGAGCGGATTACATTCGACATCATTCAGTCAGCCCATTACCCCATGGTTTTGGGTATGCCCTGGTTACAAAAGCACAATCCGTATATCAATTGAACAGCAGGATCATTATTCCTGGGCTCAGAGTTCTGTATGTCCCACTGTCTATCCCTGGACCCCTCCTCGATAACTCCTAAAGAACCACCAAAAGACCAAGAAACGCCACTCATGGTTTCCAATATCCTACAAGTTCCAGAGGCCTATCAGGGATATACTGATGTATTTTCTACTGCCATAGTCCAAGCCTTACCCCCTCACAGGCCCAAAGACTGTGCCATAGGTACAGATCCCTCAGCTGTAATTCCCTTCGGCCGAATGTTCATTCTTTCCGAACTTGAGAAAAAGGCCATTCGGGAATACCTAGACACCAATCTTGAAAACGGCACCATCACCCTCGAAATCTCCAGCGGGTGCTTCGTTGTTCTTCGTTCCCAAGAAGGATACCAAGAAACTCAGACCTTGCCTCGACTATCAAGGCTTAAACCAATGCACCCTCAAAGATCGGTACCCACTGCCCCTGATCTTGGATATCCTGGAAGCTGTAGAGGAGCCGTAATATTCACGAAGTTGGATCTACGGGGTGCCTACCACTTAATCCGTGTCCGGGAAGGGGACGAATGGAAAACAGCCTTTAGAACACCCTTTGGTCACTATGAATACCTAGTCATGCCTTTTGGACTAGCCAATGCTCCCGCAGTCTTTCAGCGTTTTATGGACAGGGTGTTCTCTGATATGTTGTCCCTCTTCGTCATTGTCTATCGGGATGACAATTGATTTTTTCCAAGGATCCTCTAAAACATGAAGAACATGTAAAGGCAGTACTACAACGACTTCATGAACACAAACTGTTAGCCAAACCCGAAAAATGCTTGTTTCACGTTACTTCTGTTCACTACCTAGGATTCATCCTTAGCCCAGAAGGAATTGGTATGGACCCTTCAAAGGTAAAGGCCATAGTGGCTTGGCCCGCTCCCACATCTGTGAAACAAGTGCACTCCTTCCTGGGGCTCGCCAACTTCTACCGGAAGTTTATTTCTATCTTTTCCGAGATCGTTCAGCCGATCGTTGCTCTATTGAAGAAAGACACCCCCTTTATCTGGTCTATGTCGCAAGATAAAGCATTTCAACGATTGAATACAGAGTTCACGCAAGCCCCCATACTGACCCAGCCCGACATAAATCACCCATTCCTAGTGGAAACAGATGCCTCCAACTACGTCATAGGGGTGGTCTTGAAACAGGAACTTGAGGATGGACTGGAACACCCCATTGCTTACCTTTCACAAACCCTGACCCCCAGCGAGACACACTATTCCGTCCTGGAGAAGGAACTCTTGGCCATTCGCCAAGCCTTCACTGAATGGCGACACCTACTTCTTGGTGCTAGATATCCAGTTCAGGTCCGCACAGACCATCGGAATCTCCAAATCCTACAGTCGTTGGAGTGCAGGAACAGTTGTCAGGCTCGTTGGGCCTACTTCTTTGCCCAGTACCAGTTTCAAATCACTCATGTTCCCGGATCACAAAACATGATTGCTGACGCCTTATCTCGACATCCTGACTACGCAGCCACTGAGGACAAGGCCTATCCTAAGATCTTTCCCCAAACTATTTTTGTAGCTCAAGCAATCAACCTCCTGGAAGAAATCCGAGTGCAAACCCAGTCCTCTGATCTCTAGAAGGATGTTTCAAGGAAGAATCCATGGAATCTAAGAGTCAAGGAAGAATATCTATTCATGGACAATGCACTGTTCATTCCTACGCAGAAATTACAACACAGGGTAATAAACCTCTGTCATGATACCCTTCACTCCGGTCATCGTGGTATAACTAACACCCTCCGTCTTATACAAAGACAGCTTTGGTGGCCTCGAATGAAGACCGACGTACAACAGTATGTCAAGGCTTGTACTGTCTGCAGTCAAAACAAACATGATAACAAGAGACCGGCGGGTCTTCTACTGCAACCGTCGCTGCCAACAAGACCATGGGAGTTTATTGCTACTGACTTCATTGTAGAATTACCACCTTCCCGAGGGTACACGACCATCATGGTAACCATAGACTTGTTCACCCATATGGCTCATTTTACACCTTTGTATAAACTACCATCCTCCTCAGAACTTGCTGGAATCTTCCTGGAACATATTATCCGTCTTCATGGACTTCCTTCCAAGATCATATCGGACCGAGGACCTCAATACGTCTCACAATTCTGAAAACATCTGTGTCGTATTCTAGGAATCCAACGCGCTCTTTCATCAGGTTAACACCCACAAACCAACGGAGCCACAGAACGTGTAAATCAAACTCTGGAGCAATATCTTCATTGTTTTGCCACCAAGGTTCAGGATGACTGGTCTCTCCTCATACCCCTGGCCTAGTTTGCCTACAACAATTCTGATCACTCAGCACTCAAGGTCAGCCCTTTCTATTGCAGTCAAGGTTTTCACCCGTCCGTTTTACCTTCTGTTCTTCCACATCCCACTCCAGTACCTACTCTCGACTTATGGATACAGACTCTCATCAACATACACAAGGAAGCCAAGGAACAATTGAAAGTGGCTCAAACATGCACTAAGCTCTATGCGGATTACAAGAGAAGATCAGTGCCCTCTTATTCTGTTGGTGATCAAGTATGGTTGTCCTCGAAACTATTACCGTGACATCTACGGCCAAACAAATTGGCCCCTCGGTACTGTGGACCATTTTCCATAAAGGAAGTCATCAATCCTGTCTCATTCCGACTCAAGCTACCCAATTCCTGGAAGAAAATACACCCAGTCTTTCACACTTCCCTATTGAAACCTTACATCCAATCCTCCCGAAAATCCTGCAGACCCAGTCCTGTTGTGGTGGACGATCAGCTGGAATATGAAGTGTCCAGAATATGCTATTTCAGGTAGAAACGGGGTCGACTTCAATACCTGGTTGAATGGAAAGGATACCCTCCTAGCGAGAGAACCTGGGAACCAGTTTCTAACTTAAATACCCCTCGACTGCTTAGAAGATTCCATCGCATACACCCGGGCAAACCTGGTGGAACAGGTCTTCAGAGGAGGCATGCTGTCATGACCCATAGAACTTGCCCCTTCCGGACTTCCTGGTCCTTATCGCGCCGGGACTTGTATTCTTTGTTGCTCCCAACATGGCCGCAACAAGCGACTTGCCTCGCACCAGCTTTCACGTTGCACACAGCACGTTCTATAAATTGGCCATGCCCCCGCGGCCCTGCGCGTCTCAACGCTATCATCAAGGAAGCTAACCTCCGTTTAAGAAGTAGAGAGAAACATGCGCTCGGGCACAAATCTAATGCAGACAGAGCACTAGAACAGGAAGAAAAGCAATGGGATGAGGATATCAGAAGGGCAGATAGGAGTCTTTGATTAGGCATACAAAAAATATATCCACAACAAGAGTTGCATGCATCAGATGAACTAATCAATAAGATTTTAAATGAAAAAAGGCAAGACCGCCCTAAAAGTAAAATTGACACAATTGCACCAGTGCCCATTGCTCCACCTCAGTTGTCACCCTCCCTTCCAGCCCCTCCTGAACACGTGATCCCATTTCCCCCTCCACCTACTGAGCTTGAATCAGCAGCTATCAGAGAAGGCAGCGCTGCAGAGGCGGTGCCTGCCCAGAGAGGAAGCACTAGAATAACCCGTAGTACGGTTAGCAGGGAGAGAAAGAAAGAGCTGAAAGAACAGACAGAAATGTACATTGAAGGCAATGACGAGGGATCGACGCCGAGTTCAATGTACGATTACAAGAAGCTCAGCGAAAAACAGGTACTGTTGGAATGCATGGGAGAGTATCTTATGGATAGATGGAAGACATTAACTGGTATGGTACCGCCGCAGAAGTTGCGGGATTTGAATGCCTTTTCACGGTTGAGGGAAAGTGAGTCAGAGATGAAGGAGCACGTGGACAGGCTATTTAAGTTTAAAGGTGAACTTGATGAATTATATTAAGAGATGTTTTCTGTTCCTGGGTTTTGGTACAAAGAGGTAAAAAGAGGGAAACAAGAGACGGCATCATATGTCGTGTGGCTATTTTTCCCGCCATCAAAACCTGTTAGTGAAGAAATGAAAATATGTACGCGAGAGGCGCTTACATGGATTATGGATGCTAGTATTCCTATAATGGAGGTGTATGATACGTTTGAACTATATATGATAGAGATGCAGAGGAAAGTATTGCAAGTAATAGTTGAATATTTGCAGGATAAATATGTTGAGAGAAATAATTGCTGTCCCTCTGAATTAATGACAGTATACAAGAGAGCGTGTTTACCTGAAACTGGAAAGACTGCTCTATCCCTTGATCTAGCTATAGTGCTTAATAAGAGTGAGGAAGGAGGAAAGGCCAGCGCGATATTTCCGATGAGAAAAGTTCCTCCCACTTTTGTGCCAAAAGTAGACGTTCCTGGTATTAATGTAGAACCAGCGCAGGTAACGGAAGCACATTATACAGCACAATATGTGCATTTCCCTTTTTCTAAACAAGAGGTGAATAATATAAAACAAACAATCCAACAAACAATATAAGTAAGAATCCGGCGGGATTCTATAAAGAAATTGAATCCTATTTGAAATCGTCCATTTTTAATATGAGAGATATTGACCTATTATTCCCTGTAATTCTCCCAGCAGATATATGGAAGCAAATTAGGAATGTAGATGATCATGAAACTTTGGGTGCTACTTGGGAAAATTTAATGAAAGAGGATACGGACAGAAAAGCTGGCGAAAAGCCCTTGTCTAATATGTTAGCATTACCGGCCCGAATAGTACAGAAATGAAAAGGTTATAGTACCTGAAAGGAGAATTATATGGGACAAACTAACTGCATGTGTGCAAGGCAAAGATGAATAGGCTACTGACTATTTCAATAGATTTGAAGAAGTATTTGCAAATTATAGCGGTCAAGATTTAAGCACTGAAAGCGGGAAAAGACTATTTGTTAACAAATATGTGAGAGGGTTGTTACCGAAAATCAAAAATGTAATAATGACGTCTGAAAGTGCGTGGCAAGCAAAGTCACAGAGTGAAGTGTTACATATGGCACAATATTACGAGAATAGAGTAAATTCAGAGAAAGAGAAATAGGTGAGGGATAGAGTGAATCTAAAAACAAGAGTGTTACTACAGCAGGTAGCAAATAATAATAGGGGTAGAGGAAATGCACAAGGGAGAGGGAATTACTCCAACATGCACAGAGGTCCAATTGGACTAAATCAATGTGCAAATTGTAAAGAAGAGGGTCACTGGCGAGCACAGTGCCCACATTTGCAGAATAGAAATGGGAATGCCCCGAGAAGACAGAACAGAGGACGCCCAGGAACACAAGGGCAAAATAGAAACACTAGTATACCACAAAATCAGAATAACCAAGGAAATAACAACCAGAATCAGAACCAAAATCAAAATCAGCAGAATGGAACAGGAGATGGAAATGTTTTTGATACTCAGTTCAATACATACTATTCTGGTGACTTCACATCGGATGATGTATTATTCCGCTAGGACAGCCCAAGTCAGGGGTCGGAACCAGTGTCTATTCTTGTTGATCAAAAAGGACCCTTCGTAGAAATGAAAATTGAGAATAAGGAGCACACTTTTCTAGTGGACACAGGTGCACAGAAGTGCTCAATAGACCATCACTTGGTTCCAGAGATGCCACTATCAGGACAAAAGAACATTTCAGTAGGGTTCGCAGGCACCCCAGTAATTAGTCCAGTGTCACAGTCAGTGCCTATAACACTAGGTCCATTCACTGAGTCTTGCCCATTCCTTTTGACACAAATTGCGGCGGGAATCTATTGGGTTTAAATCTGTTGAACAAACTAAGTGCAGTTATTCATTGTTCTCCTGATGGAGTGTTTTTGACGATTTCACCACAAAAAATGCCAGCATCCCAATTCCTGTCCAAACCGCTGCCATCAGAGTTAAGTAAGGTACCGACTTGCATATGGGCGATGAATGAAAACGATGTTGGTTGTCTGAAAATAGAGCTGGTGAAAGTTGTTTTGAAAGAGGGAGTAACATTGCTGCGTATCCCCCAAACATAAAATTTCGGTGGAAGGTGAGAAAGCATTGAAATGCATCTTTTCAGATTTGGTTTAAAGAAACTTGATTGAAGAGATTACTGGTAGCACCTGTAATAGTCCGATTCTCCCAGTTTATAAGAAAGGAGGTAATGACATACCATATTGTTTCATAATTGATTTACACACGTTGAATAAAGTAGTTGATCCTCAATTTCCGTTGGTCCCAGATGTCACTGCAATTTTGACAATGATTCCAGCCCCTGCTTCACATTTTAGTGTTATTGACCTTAAGAATGCATTTTTTAGCATCCCAGTACATCCAGATAGCAGATATTTATTTGCTTTCACGCTAGGAGGGCGTTCTTTCACATTCACACGAATTCCACAAGGTTACACTGAGAGCCCAAGTATTTATAGCAGAGCACTAAAAGAACAACTAGACATGCTAGTGCTACCAACTGGTTGTGTACTATTGCAGTATATTTATGACCTGTTCATTGCTGCTGACTCAGAAGACATTTGCAAAGAGGGTACTGCTATGTTATTGACACCTTTAGCAGTGCATGGACATAAAGCTTCAATGAAAAAATTCCAATATTGTCGAAAGGAGGTGGCCTATTTGGGCTACCTACTTTCGAAAGAGGGAAGAAGACTGACACCAGAAAGGCTACAGAGCATCTCTGGTATGCTGTCATGACCCATAGAACTTGCCCCTTCTGGACTTCCTGGTCCTTATCGCGCCGGGGCTTGTATTCTTTGTTGCTCCCAACATGGCCGCAACAAGCGACTTGCCTCGCACCAGCTTTCACATCGCACACAACACGTTCTATAAATTGGCCACGCCCCCGCGGCCCCGCGCGTCTCAACGCTATCATTAGGTAGTGACTTGAGTGTGTGTGCTGTTCGGCGAATCCACTAATCCTAGATCCTGGTTCCTTCTTCCTTCCTTCACCCCTTCCCTCTAATCTGCTCCTGGAATTCCCATTCTTGCGACCGCTACCTATTTTCCTGGACATCCTGGAACAGCGGTCTTCCCGGAACTCTGAACGCGCTCTGCAGCCGGACGAGACTCGAGCGAGCCTATACAAGACCCGATCCGTCCACAAGAGGAATCCTCCTGCGGAACAGAGCAAGAAGCGATCCCAGGTGAGACGGGGGGAGATTTACGACAGTTTGAGACGCCAAACGACCAACACTGATACTGCTATGGTGAAAGCAGTCCAGGACCTTATGCATGGCATGCAAGAGCTCACAACTGAAGTACAGAACTTAAAGGCTGAGAATGCTGCGTTAAGGCAGCTTGTTTTGTCTCGCGACCCCGCTAACAAGGACAGTGTGTTACTGGGTGGAGTGGTAGACAAATATGATGGATCGGCAAAATCCTTACATGGATTCCTGGATTCCTGCTTGGTGCATTTTACTTTTAAGCCCTATTATTTTTCAACTTCTAGGGCGAAGGTGGGCTTCATAATCTCGCACCTCACAGGCAACGCGTTGACCTAGGCCACTCCCTTAGTCAACTCAGGGGATGCCCACCTGGATGATGATGGATTCATTCAGGCACTCAAGACTATGTTCGACCGCCCAGAACAGGTTTTTAGTGCTCAGGAACGCTTACTTGATTTCCGACAAGGTACTTAGGATATGCTAACGTACGTTACTAGATTCAAACAACTGGCCAAGGAAGCGGATTGGTCCCCATAAGCAAGTTTCACTCTATTTCGCAGGGGTCTAAATGAGGACATTAAGGATGAATTAGCCCATGTGGCTCGTCCTAGTTCATTCCAGGATCTTAAGGATCTAGCCATGCAAATAGACTTCCGAATCCAGGAAAGAAAGGCTGAAAGAAGAAAGACCAAGACACCCTTTCAAAAGAATTCCCAGGAAACCTCTGTTAAAACCGATTCTGCCCCAACCCCTGACATAGATCCGGAACCCATGCAAATCGGAGCCTTCCGTGAGCCTATTTCCCCTCGAGAAAGGATGAGAAGGATCCACACAGGCCTGTGCATGTATTGTGCATTGGATAAACACCTAGTTAGAGAATGCCCTCTAGCCCCTCCATGGCATTCGGGAAATGCCAGCTCCCGATCCTAGATGGAGCGAGGTGTCGGGAGAGAGATGTTTGCTCCACATCAATTCCATCCTTGAACTCTCCTGGACAAAACAGTTTGGTGATACTACAGGCCTTCCTGTCGCCCTCCAAAGACAAGACCTATCCCATTCTGGCCTTGGTGGACTGCGGAGCTATGGGAATTTTCATTGATCAAGACTGGGTTGTTAGTCATCATATTCCGTACGAGACACGAAACACCATGCAGCCGGTGGAAGCAATTGACGGAAGACCCCTCTCTTCAGGACCCATAAGCCTGCAGACTAAAGAGATCCAACTTTCCATAAACCATCATCAAGAGCGGATTACATTCGACATCATTCAGTCAGCCCATTACCCCATGGTTTTGGGTATGCCCTGGTTACAAAAGCACAATCCGTATATCAATTGAACAGCAGGATCATTATTCCTGGGCTCAGAGTTCTGTATGTCCCACTGTCTATCCCTGGACCCCTCCTCGATAACTCCTAAAGAACCACCAAAAGACCAAGAAACGCCACTCATGGTTTCCAATATCCTACAAGTTCCAGAGGCCTATCAGGGATATACTGATGTATTTTCTACTGCCATAGTCCAAGCCTTACCCCCTCACAGGCCCGAAGACTGTGCCATAGGTACAGATCCCTCAGCTGTAATTCCCTTCGGCCGAATGTTCATTCTTTCCGAACTTGAGAAAAAGGCCATTCGGGAATACCTAGACACCAATCTTGAAAACGGCACCATCACCCTCGAAATCTCCAGCGGGTGCTTCGTTGTTCTTCGTTCCCAAGAAGGATACCAAGGAACTCAGACCTTGCCTCGACTATCAAGGCTTAAACCAATGCACCCTCAAAGATCGGTACCCACTGCCCCTGATCTTGGATATCCTGGAAGCTGTAGAGGAGCCGTAATATTCACGAAGTTGGATCTACGGGGTGCCTACCACTTAATCCGTGTCCGGGAAGGGGACGAATGGAAAACAGCCTTTAGAACACCCTTTGGTCACTATGAATACCTAGTCATGCCTTTTGGACTAGCCAATGCTCCCGCAGTCTTTCAGCGTTTTATGGACAGGGTGTTCTCTGATATGTTGTCCCTCTTCGTCATTGTCTATCGGGATGACAATTGATTTTTTCCAAGGATCCTCTAAAACATGAAGAACATGTAAAGGCAGTACTACAACGACTTCATGAACACAAACTGTTAGCCAAACCCGAAAAATGCTTGTTTCACGTTACTTCTGTTCACTACCTAGGATTCATCCTTAGCCCAGAAGGAATTGGTATGGACCCTTCAAAGGTAAAGGCCATAGTGGCTTGGCCCGCTCCCACATCTGTGAAACAAGTGCACTCCTTCCTGGGGCTCGCCAACTTCTACCGGAAGTTTATTTCTACCTTTTCCGAGATCGTTCAGCCGATCGTTGCTCTATTGAAGAAAGACACCCCCTTTATCTGGTCTATGTCGCAAGATAAAGCATTTCAACGATTGAATACAGAGTTCACGCAAGCCCCCATACTGACCCAGCCCGACATAAATCACCCATTCCTAGTGGAAACAGATGCCTCCAACTACGCCATAGGGGTGGTCTTGAAACAGGAACTTGAGGATGGACTGGAACACCCCATTGCTTACCTTTCACAAACCCTGACCCCCAGCGAGACACACTATTCCGTCCTGGAGAAGGAACTCTTGGCCATTCGCCAAGCCTTCACTGAATGGCGACACCTACTTCTTGGTGCTAGATATCCAGTTCAGGTCCGCACAGACCATCGGAATCTCCAAATCCTACAGTCGTTGGAGTGCAGAAACAGTTGTCAGGCTCGTTGGGCCTACTTCTTTGCCCAGTACCAGTTTCAAATCACTCATGTTCCCGGATCACAAAACATGATTGCTGACGCCTTATCTCGACATCCTGACTACGCAGCCACTGAGGACAAGGCCTATCCTAAGATCTTTCCCCAAACTATTTTTGTAGCTCAAGCAATCAACCTCCTGGAAGAAATCCGAGTGCAAACCCAGTCCTCTGATCTCTAGAAGGATGTTTCAAGGAAGAATCCATGGAATCTAAGAGTCAAGGAAGAATATCTATTCATGGACAATGCACTGTTCATTCCTACGCAGAAATTACAACACAGGGTAATAAACCTCTGTCATGATACCCTTCCCTCCGGTCATCGTGGTATAACTAACACCCTCCGTCTTATACAAAGACAGCTTTGGTGGCCTCGAATGAAGACCGACGTACAACAGTATGTCAAGGCTTGTACTGTCTGCAGTCAAAACAAACATGATAACAAGAGACCGGCGGGTCTTCTACTGCAACCGTCGCTGCCAACAAGACCATGGGAGTTTATTGCTACTGACTTCATTGTAGAATTACCACCTTCCCGAGGGTACACGACCATCATGGTAACCATAGACTTGTTCACCCATATGGCTCATTTTGCACCTTTGTATAAACTACCATCCTCCTCAGAACTTGCTGGAATCTTCCTGGAACATATTATCCGTCTTCATGGACTTCCTTCCAAGATCATATCGGACCGAGGACCTCAATACGTCTCACAATTCTGAAAACATCTGTGTCGTATTCTAGGAATCCAACGCGCTCTTTCATCAGGTTAACACCCACAAACCAACGGAGCCACAGAACGTGTAAATCAAACTCTGGAGCAATATCTTCATTGTTTTGCCACCAAGGTTCAGGATGACTGGTCTCTCCTCATACCCCTGGCCTAGTTTGCCTACAACAATTCTGATCACTCAGCACTCAAGGTCAGCCCTTTCTATTGCAGTCAAGGTTTTCACCCGTCCGTTTTACCTTCTGTTCTTCCACATCCCACTCCAGTACCTACTCTCGACTTATGGATACAGACTCTCATCAACATACACAAGGAAGCCAAGGAACAATTGAAAGTGGCTCAAACATGCACTAAGCTCTATGCGGATTACAAGAGAAGATCAGCGCCCTCTTATTCTGTTGGTGATCAAGTATGGTTGTCCTCGAAACTATTACCGTGACATCTACGGCCAAACAAATTGGCCCCTCGGTACTGTGGACCATTTTCCATAAAGGAAGTCATCAATCCTGTCTCATTCCGACTCAAGCTACCCAATTCCTGGAAGAAAATACACCCAGTCTTTCACACTTCCCTATTGAAACCTTACATCCAATCCTCCCGAAAATCCTGCAGACCCAGTCCTGTTGTGGTGGACGATCAGCTGGAATATGAAGTGTCCAGAATATGCAATTTCAGGTAGAAACGGGGTCGACTTCAATACCTGGTTGAATGGAAAGGATACCCTCCTAGCGAGAGAACCTGGGAACCAGTTTCTAACTTAAATACCCCTCGACTGCTTAGAAGATTCCATCGCATACACCCGGGCAAACCTGGTGGAACAGGTCTTCAGAGGAGGCATGCTGTCATGACCCATAGAACTTGCCCCTTCCGGACTTCCTGGTCCTTATCGCGCCGGGACTTGTATTCTTTGTTGCTCCCAACATGGCCGCAACAAGCGACTTGCCTCGCACCAGCTTTCACGTTGCACACAGCACGTTCTATAAATTGGCCATGCCCCCGCGGCCCTGCGCGTCTCAACGCTATCATTAGGTAGTGACTTGACGTGTGTGTGCTGTTCGGTGAATCCACTAATCCTAGATCCTGGTTCCTTCTTCCTTCCTTCACCCCTTCCCTCTAATCTGCTCCTGGAATTCCCATTCTTGCGACCGCTACCTATTTTCCTGGACATCCTGGAAAAGCGGTCTTCCCGGAACTCTGAACGTGCTCTGCAGCTGGAAGAGACTCGAGCAGCCTATACAAGACTCGATCCGTCCACAAGAGGAATCCTCCCGCGGAACAGAGCAAGAAGCGATCCCAGGTGAGATGGGGGAGATTTACGACATATGCCTATTCCAAAGACACAGAAAGGAGTCAGAGCCATAATAGGCATGGCTTCATATTGCCGGCAGTGGATAGCGAATTTCGCTATGATTGTGAAACCAATGGTGGCATTGACAAAAAAGGATGTTGTTTTGCCTTTAACATGGAGTGAGGAATGTCAGAATGCATTTGATCTGCTCAAAGTTGCGTTGTGCTCAGCTCCAGTTTTGAGCACACCAAATTATGAAAAGGTTTTAAAATTATTTGTGCATGAGAATGATGGTTGTGCGCTGGCTGTTTTGACTCAGGAACAATGAGGAAGAAATAGACCATGCGGTTATTTTTCTTCTGCGCTGGATCCTGTTGCATGCGCTCTGCCGCGATGTTTGCGAGCTGTTGCTGCGGCTGCTGCATTAGTAAAACGATTACTGAACAAGAAACAAAAGGGAGAATTGACCTAACAGACACCCCACAGAAAGAGCCAGACGGAGAACTGTTTTGTGACGGTTCTTGTTTTAAATTGCCCGATGGCACGTCAACTGCTGCCTATGCCATCGCGACACTGAAGAGTATTGTAGAGAGCAAAAGAATTCCATACAATTCAGCACAGGCCGCAGAGATAATAGCATTGACAACAGCATGTGAAATTTCAGAAAATTTGAATGTAAACATATATACTGACAGTCAGTACGCATTTGGGGTGGTACACAATTTTGGTCAACTCTGGGCTGAGAGGGGTTTTCTAACATCACATGGAACTAAAATTCAACATGGCCCTTTGATAGCAGGATTATTGTCTGCACTCACGTGTCCAAAGCAACTAGCAATAATGAAATGCGAGGCGCATAAGAAAATAACATGTAACGTTGGAAAAGGAAAAGCATTTGCAGACAAAATTGCGAAACAAACTACCACTGATTTGCACACGAAAATATTGATAGTTCAGTCAGAAGAGGTGCCCTGCATGATAGAGAATGGGATTTCCAAAGTCAAAGAGATGCAGGCGGAAGCAACTGCCAATGAAATAAAAGGGTGTGCTCCGCAGAATTAGAATAGAAGGTTGCTGGGTGGACAAAGAAAGTAGAAAGTGGATGCTGCCCAACTCCTACATAACTGCAATGGTCCCCATGGCCCATAGCCCCACACACATATGTGCGAAAAAAATGATTCAGCATCTGGCTACAGTATGGCAGAACCCACACATTAGAAAAAATGCTGAGAGGCTAGTTCAGAATTGTATGACTTGTTTGCAACTTAATATTGGAAAAGGAACAGCCACTCCAACAGGTAGTTTTGCCCCCCCTCTACGCCCTTTGAAGTCATCCATTTTGATTTAATAGAAATGGAAAGATGTCAGAATCTTAAATACATCTTGGTGGTAGTCTGTGCATTCAGTAAATGGGTGGAAGCATACCCGCTCAAAGTCTGCACAGCAATAAGCACAGCAAAAGTGATGCTAAAAGAGTATTTTTCCAGATTTGGCCCGCCACGGGTCATATGGTCAGACAATGGCCCGCATTTTGTTGCCGCAGTGATATTACAGATTTGTGCAGGCCTTCAGATTGATAAACGATTCCATTCCGCCAGGCACCCGATGAGTGCCGGTCTTGTTGAGCATCAAAACGGCATTTTAAAGAATAAAGTAAGTAAGATCTGTTCGGGGTGTCAATTAAAATGGACAGATGCGCTGCCTTTAGCTTTGTTGTACATGCGCACGTCTGTGCAAGCAAGGAAGGACTCTCCCCATATGAGATTGTCATGGGGAGACCTGCTAATGTTTGGTGTGCATGTTATGACCCTTGCCCCTGGCCCTCACTGGCAAGTCAGCCTTCCAGTTAGGGCCAGGTCAAAGGTCTTAAAACCTCATCCAAGACTCTCTTGGAGTCAGTCCTGGTGCCTTGGCGCCAGGCTCATAACCAGCATGAAGACCAACATTAGAATGGGACTATTTACTTGGGATTATTTAACTTGGGGGGGTTCAGCCAACATGGAGGCACACACATAGCTCAGTTACAAGGAAATGAGCTATGCGGTCTAGTCTTTTGGGTGTGGCAGGCCTGGCACTACTTTACCTGGACTACTTTGGGTGAGACAGGCCTGGGACTATTTTACCTGGACTACTTTACCTGAGACTATTTAAACCGCACCCAAACAGCAGAACATGTGTCCAGTTCTATGATGCAAACTTACCTGAAACCAAGGACCTGCAGAGAGAGAAAGAACACTACAAACCTTACCTGGAATAGTATCCTGTCTTCAATCCATCGCCGACTTCAGTTCCACTCATCTGAAGGTACGAACTCCATCCTCCGGCATCGCATGCATCCTGGAATACCATAACCTGGAAAGAGGAGAAAGAAAGACAGCATTAGTAAGCGTTTACTCACGTTTCCTCCCGAATGAAGAAAGCCACACAATTCTTAGCTGGTTAGTCATTGCTGGAACATTACGGCGAGGAACATCACAACCTGCAAGGAGAGAAAAGACACAGGTTAGCAATATAAAAGGCGAAACAGCGGCGCGCATCACGCATTACTCACTGTACAGCATCGTGCACACCGTGCTTTCACCTACCAGCCCATGCTCATCTTCAAACTGCATGACAACACCAAAATACCTATCCATACCTAAAAGGAAAGAAGCAAGATATTATTCAAACTAAGAGGAACATAAGAACTGCATATAAAGACTGTAAAGGAGCAAACCTACGGAGTTGCAGCAGGCCTGGATTCCCACAGGGGGGCTTGCACCAGTGAAGTAACTTGGTCGCTGCTCACCCCCCCACATCAACGCGCCCCTGCCACGAGGAGCGGGATGGAGAATCCACCTACAATATTAAGGTGAGGAGAGGGCCCAAGGGGGAGGAAGGAGTTGAGGCCAAGGGAGGTGGGAAAACATAAAGACAATCTGGTATTGAATCTAGCTCCCCTATATTGCAGACCCATCTTTAACCAGAGGCCTTACCAAGGGACCGGGAGAGGGTTCGAGAGTGCAAATCATCCAACCAGGGCTGGGTGGCGTCCCCGTGGATGCCAGGTGAGCGTAACAGTGCACCACAGCCTAGGCGCCCGAGTGATGTTGAATACCCTGTGCTTAGTACATACTGTGACATTTTAATGCAGAAGCTCTGTTTGATTCATCAGCAGGTGCAGGAGGCTCTTCCTGTCCGATATACAGGCCTGGGCATTGTCTGCAGCAAGGGGAGTGGATCCTGGTGAAAAATTTCGAGAGAAACTCATGACTTGCACCGAGGTAGCAGGGCCCTTATTAGATACTCCTGGCAACACAGACTGCAGTTTGTGTGGATGGTTGTAAGCCGTGGATCCATGCCACCCACAAAAAAAGAATTCCATCACCATTGAAAGAACTGCCTGATCCAGACAACCAGAAAGAAACAGCTGCCCCCGACTCGAAAGACACCATTGCCAGTTCTCTGCCACAAATTCTGCCTGAGCCGGAGAGAAAGCCTGAGAAGATTGCTAAAAAGGAGAAAGGACTAAATGTGCCCCAACTTTGCCCAGCTGAATCTGAAGCATCACAGGCTTACATAAAGCCTGCATTGTCACTTGCTGCATCACAGGCTGACACTGAGCCTGCATCTGGAAGTGCATCTGTACTGTTCATTTATCACACACTACCTGGAGCGATAGGTACAACCTACGTTCTCAAAAATCAAAAGTGATCTGATCTTTGCGTTTTGTTGTTGCCTCGATTCCCATCAAGGATGAATTGGGAATCGGAGGCCTAGGGAAGTGGAGCGTGGGGGCTGTACCAATCTGGAAGCTGTGGAATGCGGCTACCTTTCAAAATAAAAATCCATTTGTTGATCACCCTGGCTGTACATACCAACCTATTCCTTTTCCGCCATGCTGGGGTAAATGGGTGCAGACCCAGCAGCTAGTCTTGTTTAAGATTGATTGAGTCATATTCATAATTAAAAGCAACATGTTATTACCATAACCTTCCCTGTGTCTTTCTTCTACAAGCGGGGCGCTTATGGTACAAAGGCAATTGATGTTTGCTCTGGAGTCTTTTGAGCAATGCGCAGAGGCATGATAATCTTGCCACACGTTTAGCAATCAAGGCTGCCGAGAACTGACCTAAACACTTTGTTAACATCTTCGAACATATTGGTGTTTCAACGAGCGCTGCTGTGAGAAGTATTCACAACAAACATTGTTGGAGAAGAAGAATCGCACATAATGCCCATACTTGCTTCTGTCCCCTCCTGCACCAATGCTGATGATGTAATAGATGTAGAGACTATAAAGAAATCTAGAAAGAGTTGCTGTAAGAAATTAATTCTGATGATTACAACACTTCTGTGTATTCTGTGTACCATTATCCGAGTATTATGGTATTTGGAAAGCGTGCGTCCATTGAGTTCTCTTTTGCCTGCCACGAAAGCACCTGTGACAGACAGTCCAGTCTATGTACTCTCTTATACTCTCCCTCCAATAGAAGAAAGACACAGGGAAGGTTATGGTAATAACATGTTGCTTTCAATTATGAATATGACTCAATCAATCTTAAACAAGACTAACTGCTGGGTCTGCAACCATTTACCCCAGCATGGCGGAAAAGGAATAGGTTGGTATGTACAGCCATTACCCCTTAATACAGCATGCTATGCATCACTAAGTGCACTCTCTTATGGAAAGTGGAATAAGAGTGACACAAGTCAATTAGACAAGACAAACATAGATGAATTTGAGAAAGTGGTAATGGAACCTGTAGATTGTTCCATATTTAACAGAGCAAGAGTAATAAAATCAGTAGTAACGCCAGTAGACAGACTGTATGTGCCTTTTAAGTCATCTGTAATCACGTTTCACATGAACCCAGTAGGGAACAAAGATGTAGTGCCCCCCCTCGTATACAATAAATTATAATCCTCGCACTTTTCCATTTTGCTTATGAAAGAAAGGTTCCTGTTCAGTAGGGACATTCGATGGATGCATGAATATTGCAGTACTTGAGAGAGAAGAAGAAACGATATATGTAGGTGACTCCGTTTATTTTGTATGTGGAGAAAAAGCTTATCCCTGGTTACCTAGAAATTGGGGTGGAACCTGTTACTTAGGGATCCTCTTCCCCGGGGTATTCCTTTCCCGATCATCAGATATATCGAAATTATCGAGATCAAGGCCTCGGCGGGATGATGAAGCAGGATTTATTGCAGGAGACATAGCAAAATCATTTATACCATATTGGGGCCAAGCAATGAACTCGTATAATATAAGAAGATTGTCAAGAATTTTAGAAAAAACAATAAATGGAACGACTGATACATTGTATAATATGACCCTAGAAGAGAAGGCAATTAGATTAATGACACTTCAGAATAGAATGGCTCTTGATATAGTTTTGGCTGACCGTGGAGGTGTTTGCAAAATTGTGGGGTCAGCGTGCTGCGTATTTGTAAGTGACTCCTCCCCTACGATTTTTGAGGCAATAAAGAAGTTACACATTCTGAGTTCTGACCTTCATCCCCCGACAGGTGGTTGGGAAATAAATATAAGTTCCTGGTTTTGGGAGTTACTACGCTCATGGGGATGGAAATTAGTTGCTATTTTAGCAACGGTATTCGGAATCTTCATGGCATTTTGTTGTTGCATACACTGCCTGCCAATTATTTGCTCTGAAATAAGTGATGAATGCATACACATGGTAACAGAGAAAAGGACTCCCAAAGTGGATATGAATGCAAATAACGAAACACAAACCAAGAAAGAGTTTATGTCAATTGATATTGAGGATGACTATTACAGTAGTATGCATAGTTCAGAATTAGATACATGGTCAGAGGAAGATGCGATGTATGGTTGATGCGATTGGTTTACAGCCAAAAGGAGGGTTTGTTAGTCTAGAAAATACCCTACCATAGCATAGATGGTATATTATGTTGGCCAAAAACCAATCGCATCGTATGTCCAGCATCACCAGTACAGAATCATCAGCATAACCATAGAGCGTCCATTGTGTGCCCACAGAATCTGCCATTTTGCTTTCTCTTGTTTTTCAATTCAAACGCTTTTCAAAAATGAATTATATTTCATTCTGCTCCTGCACAGAGCAAGGCTACAAGTTACATGTTGAGAGACCAGCCGAGACAGAAATACATTGTTTTCCTCCCTCACAAGTCCTTGAAGGCAAGCAGAGAGGCATTTAATCACCAAGCCAGGTGCCAGCTGGTCTCGCTGAAACTGCAGAAACTATAGCAACAGGCTGTTAAAGGCATGAATTATACTTTCTTCATGGCCCCCCGTTCTGGGCCCTCTTAGATCAAGCTGGCCCCTAGCCCACAAATAGAAACTAGAAGATAGCATGCTTTGGAATGTGTCTCTCTTACGAACACAGTTCGCTCACTGAACAAGAGCATTATGTTCTCTGTAACAAAGAATCCTGTCTGTGCCTTTGCAAACTGCAACTGTTGCTAAATCAAGATTAACAAAGAAATGTCATAGAAGGTGTCATATTCGTCATAATTGTCAATCACCAAACCCTTGCTCAGGAAGATACATTATGGGAGATTTTGATGTGCCACAAACTGATTGTATGATGGTCCTTTTGTATATATGTCACTGTTGTAGAATGCTCGTTCTCTTGCGTCTCACAAGGTCTGGGTGACACACGTTGTGAGACGTGAGATCCAGTCGGCCGACTGAGACTATTTGCTTTGCAATAAACCCTAGATTTTGGGAATTGAACCGCGTGTCTGGCGTATCAGTTTGTGTATGGTGATTGTGCCTTCATTCCATGAGTGAGGGTCTTCAGGGCCTATCAAATGGCCTTGGCTGATGGCAGCTTTAGAGGAATATGGGATTGGGCCCACGGACTTGAGATGGGTGCAACTGCTGTATAGTGCCAGAGTCAAGACGGGAGCGACCATCTCAGAACGATGGCAACTCAGTAGGGGCACTAGACACGGATGCCCATGGTCCCCGATGCAGTTTATTTTAGCACTAGAACCCTTAGCGATATACCTGAGGCAACAATACAGAGAGGTGGGGATTAGCACTAAAGGGGGACTAAACTTGATATCAATGAATGCTGATGATATGCTGCTGTACTTAAAATATCCTGAGGAGAGCCTACAGTATATATTAGAAGTGATGGAGCGATATGCGGTGCTTTCTGGCATAACAGTGAATCCCATAAAATCATGTATTTTCCCCCTGGGGAGATATGTTGGGACACAACGAGAGGAATTACCAGTATTACAAATACAATGGGAGACTAGGACCTTTAGATAATTAGGGATTGATATTTATGACACGGTTGAGGCTGAATTCAAACAAAACACAGAGAAGGCAGTGACTAACATTTAAAACAGTATGAGGTTCTGGGCTAAGCTCCCGCTGGCCATGATAGGGTGAGTGGCATTGTTGAAGATGGTGGTGCTGCCTAGGCTATTGCACTTTTTGGGGAATATGCCATACATGATACCCAAGCGATTCGTTGTTAAACTCCAAAGTATATGTAGAGGATTCATATGGCATAACACTAGGAACAGAATAGCACTATGGAAACTGCAAAACATGTATGATCAAAGGGGCATTACATTTCCCAACTTCGAGGTTTCCTATTTAGCCAGCCAATTACGATATGTGGCTAAGTGGTTATCGGAAGACTCAACATCGGAGTCCAGACTTTGAGGGCTGAATGTGGCCCATTTTTTTTTAAAAGAGTGGATTTGGCTGCTGAAATCACAGCAAGTGGGGTGAACAAGAATGTTAGAATTGGGATGGAAGATTTGACGTAGGGCTTGCCAGGCCCTGGAGAGGCCATCCCGTGTTTCCCACAGATACCTCTAGTGGCACTGAGTGGACCAGCAATTGAGGAAGATAATCCGTAGGCATTGGGAACCGATTGGCATAGCAATGCTGGGGGATGTATGGCAAGATGGGAAGGCAGTGGAATTTGACACTCTGGTAGAGGAAACTGATCTACACCCAGGACAGTATATTACTTACACTAGATTGGTGCAGAAGGTAAGAGATACGTGATTGGGAATAGTGCTGGAGGGTCAGCCCGACACGGCCATAGAAACAATGTATGATATTTCAGATGGAGGACATGAGATCTCCTGAATTTATGAACTGTTGATGTCCAGGGTGGGAAAGGAGGGGCTCCAGCTGAGACAGGACTGGGAGGAGGAAGCCCGGGACTCTGAGTAATGGGTTGTGGGTGAGGGTTCAGAGGTACCACAAGAAAGTGACCAGGAACGCGAGGTTGCAACAAATCCAGCTGTATATTACCCACAGGGCATACATTACCCCTCAGGGGATTGCTCGGTTCAAGATTGCAGGGGTACAAACATGTCCCAAGTGTGGGGAGGTTAATGCAGGCATGATACATATGTTCTGGGCGTGCCTGGAAATGAGGAGATTCTGGGGGGAGGTGTCCCACTGTTTGGCTGAGAAAGGAATTACACTAGAGGTGGAATCTTTGTGGGCATGCATGGTGAGGGGGGTTCTCCAGGCCGAGCAAGTTGAACCACATGAGTAAACTCAAAGACTTGGCCTATATACTGGCCAAGCGCAGAATTGCCATGGTATGCAAAGCAAATAATAGACCAAAAGTAGAAGTTTGGTGGTACGACCTTCAGAAATGGGCGGAAGCGGAAACGGTGGTGTGGAACAAAGCAGTTAGTAGAGGGGGATGAAGAAGCAGCCACATTGATGGCCTGGAGGCACTTAGTGGCCACACTGTCTGGGTCCGCTCAGACCTGCCTGGAAGATGGAAACTCCTCTGGCAATGGAACGATGGAAGATGGTGAAGTGGAGTAGGCTCGAGATAGGGGGGAGGGCAATGGGGGGACAGTGGACATGTCATGAAACTAATTATGATGCTTGGAACCATGGTTGATGTTCACTGTTTGGTTTTTATGGTTGTTTTGTTTGTTAAAAATGTATAAAAATTGTTTTTAAAAAAACGTATTGAAATGAACAGCTAAGGCATTGGCTGGCAACGCCAGACGTCAAAACAGCAGCCACAAGAGAACTCACGCCATTTGAGAAGTTCCTAATATCCAACTCCGGATCAAGGAAACTGGTCTCCTCGCTCTACACCTACATCAACTCCCAGGAGGAGGAGCTCAAATGGGCATACATGGTCAAGTGGACGAAGACATTGGGGGAGGAAATCCAGAAACAGCAATGGAAAGATCTGTGGAATACCATACCAAAAATGACCCGATCAGTCCAAAAAAGGGAAATGTGGCAAAAAATTGTAACCCAATGGCACTATACACCAGAAAGGTTGCACGCCATGTATCCCCAAACTCCTAACACATGCTGGAGAGGCGGCACAGAGGTGGGCACATGGAAACACATCTGGTGGGTCTGTAGGGGAATCAAACCTTTCTGGATGGAAATCAAGAAGGAAATCATTAAGATATTCCCGGAAGCGGAACAACTAGAGGAAAAAGTGTGGCTATGCGGAATAAGAGATCAGGCAGCAAGGAAATTCAGGAAACCACAATGGAGAAGCTTTATGGGTTTACTCATAGCAGCATGGGCGACAATTGCCCAAAACTGGAAAAAACAAGAACCCCCACAGATGTATACTTGGCTCCAGAAAGTATGGGCACAACTAACCATGGGAAAGCTCGCACCTACAATACAAGGAACAAAAGAGACTTTCACAAAGGAATGGGGAGAGATTCTGGACTACCTACAATCAGACTACATGGAACAATGGTGCCCGCACAACATAAGAATATCGGACATATTTACATCATAGGCATTCCCATGAGCAACAGAGACAATTGCAAATCTTCCGGGTTGGGAGGGAGGGGCAAGGGGAAGTTGGGGGGACGGATATGTACTTTCAGTTGTATTTGAAAATGGTAAATAAATCTTTTAAAATAATTATTTTTTTTTAAAAACGTATTGAAGGGTGTTGATCAGGATCTCGACGGGAGCTGCAATCAGGCACCTCCTTACTGCATTGGCACAGGCCACAGCCCTCAACTGCTCTTAAGCACTCCCTTGTGCACCCTCTGCTCAAGAAACCCTCTGCCAACCCCTCCATTCCGTCAAACCACCACCCTATCTCTATCACTCCTTTCCTGGGCAAACTCCTGGAGAGGTTGGCTATCTGTCAGCTGATTAACAAGGGGGGGTCCCGGGAGTCCCTCTGCCAGACATTAGTCCTGGTTACAAGAGACTTAACCAGAGTCTTTAGCTCACTATCTTTCACAGAGAAGAAATATCCCAAACATATCAGTCTTTGTCCTGCCCTGGGGCAGTCCAGCACCGAAATGCTAGGCAATTCTCCTCTGAACAAGAGTACCAACAGAAACCCCAGACACGTGTTTCGGTCTGGTTGGACCTCATCAGTAGGGTGGATCTGTGCCTCTCTAAGAATAGTGAGCAAGGGGTCCACGTCTGGATTCCCCTAGTAACTCAGGGTGAGACCCAAAGTTACTTAAATATGCAAATTAACAAGGGGGGCTCCTGGGAGTCCCTCTGCCAGACATTAGTCCTGGTTACAAGAGACTTACCCAGAGTCTTTAGCTCACCATCTTTCACAGAGAAGAAATATCCCAAACATATCAGTCTTTGTCCTGCCCTGGGGCAGTCCAGCACCGAAATGCTAGGCAGCTCTGTCAGCTGAACCTCCACACCAAATCTATTAGTTGCTTCCACAACCATCAATCTGGCTTTAGAGCATCTAAAGGCATGGAAACTACTATTCTGAACACCCATGAAGACCTGCTCTCAGATCCTGACACTAACACTCCCTCTATCCTCATACTCCTTGACCTCTCCTCTGCCTTTGACACAGCTAACCACAACATCCTGATCGCACACCTCCAAGACACCCTGGGAATCACAGGTCAGGCTCTGTCGTAGTTAACCTCCTTTCACTCCGACCGCCTATCCCAGGTCCAACTATCAGCTACACCTCCTCGGAGGTACTCTACCTTTTCCCACTTTCCCCCAGCGTCTCACTGACTCCACAGCCCTGGTTCTCTCTAGGCTGGACTATTGCAACAGCCTCTTTCTCAACCTCCCTGCTTCCGTTCTGCACTGTTACACCATCCACTGGTCACCTTACGCACACGAATACCCGTGCAGCCACTAAACCCTCCATCTCAGGTCCTCATCTGCCTTCCCCTTCTGACCTCATGTCCTCACTCCCTCAAGCAGCATGGCAGCGGCGCACACGAGGGCATCTAACGCGCTATGGTCACATTCACCCATTGCAACGTTGGTAGCTGCCCTGGTGTCTTGGAGACAGTCGACGGAGACGCCGGCATTTTCCTTTGCTTCGTCGCGCCCTCAGGAAGACCCGGCAGCGTTTTGAAAACTTGGGTCATGTGACAAGGAAACGTGCTACATCATCGGTCACGTGATGGGTCATGGGACACTCCTAGGCCCCTTTAAAACCGGAGAGGGAACGCTCATTCAGTGCTTCACAGCTGACCCAATCAGGCACTGTTCGGCGTCTTCCTGTCTCCACATCTTGATCCTGGACTACGGACTGTTCTTCTTGGATTCCTCTGTCAAGCCCTTGGATACTGTTTTGCTCTGCTGTTTCAGGACCTTTGAACTGTGTTTTTGGATTCTTTTGGATTACCCCTAGTTACGACAAACTTGGCTGGCTTTTGACCTTGGAACTCTTAACGGACTGTTTTCGGATTTCCCTTCTGTTACCTTTTGGAGTACCCTTTCCATACAGGTCTTGCAGTGCCCATTTCTACAACACTCTACGCCTACCCGCTGCCGCTTGCTATACTCTGCAGCCACACAGAACACCTCCATTCTCATCTGTGCTCTTCCTGTCCCCAGACCCTTTGTAAGCCCCTTGATATTTGTTACCTCGCTATTCAGTGTATTGTTTGCCAATGTACTGACCCATTGCTTACTTTACAGCGGTCGAGGGGTCACCGGTGTTCCTGGTTCCTGGCGTTCTTCAGCACTCAAAAAACCTGTGGCCTCAAGGATCGCTCAGGAAGGTATTTGTATCTTTCTGAGTGGAACTTGTGGACAGAGGCCCCATAATCTTCACGACCATCAAGTCATAACATGCACCCTCTGCAACTCATCCAGAACAGAACAATGAGACTTCTCCTTGGCCGCAAGCCCAGGGACCGCATCTCTCAGATGCTGAAATCCCTCCACTGGCTTCCTGTGGCTGCAAGGACCAAGTTCAAGACTCTCTGCATTGCTCACAAGGTTTTCTGGGGCCTAGGATCTATCTATTTGCAACAATGCTTACCTAAATACTGTTCCTCCCGAGCCCTCCGCTCATCTATCTCCAACCTTCTGCGAGTGAGCCGATTCTCCAAGCTGAGATTTGGAGGGAGATGTTTATCCTCAGCAGGGGCCTCCCTCTGGAACAGCCTCCTTGATCCCCTCTGTCTTGAGCCTGATCTCCTTAAGTTCCGGAAACTCCTCAAGACTTTCCTCTTCTCCTCTTCCTTCTCTCTCCCCCTACCCTTTTAACCTATCTCTCTGTTCTAGTCTCTCTCCTCCTTTTCCTTACAGCTTGTTGACTGGCCACATGGTGTACCTCAGAGTCTCATAGGTTCCAGGTACCATCGCCATTCCTCTCACACTTGCCTCCGGGCCCTGCATTCACCTTATTATCACTGCACTTATAATAACCCAATTGTGGCATCTCTCTGCACCTCCCCCATTACCTGTTCTCCTCTCCACCTTCCCCCACACCCCTGTAAAGGTCTTTGCACTTGCATGTTCCGATTGCACCATGCCTAAAGATTGTCTGTCTGTTCCCCCCCGTCTTCACTCCCTGCATTGTTATGCCTTATTTTGCACTTGGAAAAACTGCAGAATCGTCATCAGACCTATTTGCTATTATCCCCACGGTTAACTGTACTATATGCACCTACTGCCTGTGCCTTGTTTTAGAATTTCAAGGGCTCTGAACGACTGTTTTTCCCTGTGCTCCCTCCCTCCTTGAGTGCTTTGAAACACTTGCCTGTGTATTGGCGCTTTATAAATAAACATTACCATACCTACCATTACCACCTCCACTGCTTTCCTAACCCGGAAACGCCAACACTTCCTGTTTCCTGTCCTGTACTTACATTTCCATCCCACTGCCCTGATTGGCTAGCTTTCCCTAGTGAATCCTTTCCTTCCGGTGAGGTGTATGTGCAAGGGGAAGTACTTACACGGGGGCTAAGCCCTGCCCTGAAGGGGCTACACTCAAAAAAGGCATTAAATAGGAGGCTAAACCCCACCCACTTTCTCAACACTGAGACACAGCAGTTCGTCCATGACGGTCTGCCAGCTCAGTGCCCCAGTCTATGTCGGGGGTCCATGGCGGTCATTCTCCCAGGTAAGTATATTCTCTGGAGGGGATTTGGCTCCCTCATATACCTGGTGCTCTAGGATTGAAAACAAGTCGCTGGTAGAACACCCAGCTGGGTGCAAAAGAAGCCTCTAATTGGCGAGTACTCATGTGGGTCCTATAACGCCACTAACTCTTTCCCAAGCTGTCCCTGCTGCTGCCGTGGGACTCTGGATTCATGGCATCTTGAAGGGTTGATTCCGCTCACGGGTGTATTGGTCTTTGTGGCTGTGTCGCGGACATTGGACGTTGGATGGTATTTGGCGCTCTACAGCTTGTCTGTTTCACCAGCTATACAAAAGATAGGAAGAGACTGGTGAGAGACAATGGTGTGTATGCAAGCATCCTGCACAAGGGTCGGTTACATGAACTGTGGTCCTTTCTGCTGCCACCTCCTCCCTCAGAGCAAGATAAGCTCTGGATTACTTTGTGGCAGGTCTACCCCTCATGCTACTTGCTGTATCATAATAAGTCCAAAATAATGTACCAGTGAGAAGGGATGGGTTTAATAATATGTTTAGTTGCACATAAAGTGCAAAAGTGGGGAATTGTGAGGAGTTGTTTTCATTCCAATGGCTGCGGACTCTCAAAGTAAGAAAAGAAAACACAGAACAGGTTATCATGCCATGTTCTTTCTAGAGAGGGGCGCCTGCTACCTTTTTTGTATTTTTGCAAGGAACTTGGGGTTAGTCAACCTACGTTACCTGGGGAAAACCAGACGTGGAACCCTTGCTCACTGTGCTCAGAGCGGCACAGCTCCACCTCACTGATGAGGCCCAAAAAGGCTGAAACATGTGTCTTGGGTTGCTGTTGGTACTCTTGTTCAAAGGAGGCTTGCCCTTCTGGGCGGGACAAAGACTGATATGCAAATGGTTATTCTTTCTCTGTGAAAAGTACAGTCAGCAAAAAGCGATGGCTGCAGACTTTAAAAGTGTGAAAAAACCACAGAACAGGTCATCATGGCATGTTCTTTCTAGAGAGGGGCCCCTCCTACCTTTTTTGTAATGTAGAAATATGTTGTGCACTAATTAATGTTTTGGGACCGCTTCTGTTAGGGTTTCGATATGGCCATTTGAGGTCTCCATTTTTAGAGCTAATAGTGCAAAGGATACATAAGTTGGAAAGGTAGTGGCATGTGGGAAGAGCAGCTGGCGCCAAGTGTGGACTTTTCTAAAAGCATCCTGGTCTGGTGATCGGCACTATAGGTACATCGAAGGCAAAGACAGACTAAGGGAGACATGGAAAAGGGACTTAACAGAACCGTGCTTCCGAAACAGAACAATGCGTCTTCCAAAGGCCGGCCAAGGTCATTTTGTATCTTTAGCTTAAGATTCAGTTTCCTTCTCATCATTTCTTTGGATCCTATAAATGTTGGGGTCTTAGAGGTGGGGTGAGGTTGCTCCTGGAAGGTTAGAAGGGGACATGCTGTCATTTTGTTTTCTAATTACATTGCAATGTAGCAAACTGTTTCTGTTCCTTGCTGCTCATCAAAATATATTGTGTTCCATTCTTGCACACAACCCACTATTAAAAATTGTCCAAGCTATTTAGGTGATCCAAAAAGAATGAAAGACTGCTAGAGCAGAAAGAATTATCCTAAGGGATAGAATTAATAGCTTTCAAAACCCAGTGGTATCAGGGTCGGGAACAGCCACTGCACCACTAAGCCCAACCTCATCAAGTAGCTCCCTAGGACATCCTCAAACCACCCTGGCTCCTCCAGATAAATCTTCAGGAGAACCTATGTGTTTTCATACCTTCTTAGTGCAGTGTGAATTACACTGACAAAGGTAAAGTAGCCTTTATCATGTCATACCTTACCAAGGAAGCTCTGTTCTGGTTAACTGATAGTATATGAGTGTTTTGCTAGCTAACTATGATAATTGTTTTAACACAATTCTTAGCCATTTACGATCAAAGACAGGTGAAACAACAATCACCTACCATATTGCTCATTTTGAAAAAAGGCTTGTAGGACTTTGTGGCCTATATAGCTTAGTTTCACTATTAGAGAAACTGAGTCGGAGTTAGTGACTCGAAGGTGGCCTCTGTGAGCAATTTCAGAGGGGTGCGGCTTGACTCGTTGTGCAGAGAGCAGCGAGTCGTGAGATGCAAAAGCAGTGGAGTGAAGGAGTGAAGGAGTAGGAGTAAAGAGCAGGAAATTGCACGAAAATTGCATCGGTCCGTTAGCCCTGCAGTTACTGTTACAGTGAGCAGTAGTCTGCCTTCTGTCAGCAGTCAACAGCTAAGCTAAGGCAACGCTCTCATTTATTTTCTTATAGCGCTAACAGCTCCCCTGTGAGAAACCTGAAGTTGTCTCACCAGCAAGTCCCCGGAGATCTATCGTCCAGGTGGCCAGGACACAGCCATTGCTATTGAATCCAGTTCCTGGGGGTGGACCAGTGGGGGAGGATCACCTGGGTGAGGGGTTCTCAGGGAGTGGAAGTGGGACACTGAAGGTTGAGACAAAGTATCCCCTTCCTTGTGACACCTTTACCCCATCCTGCCTAGTAGGATACGTAGAAACTCTACATCCCCTTTTCCCACATGAATACTTTTACACAGCGTGAACAACAACAGAGTAATACCCGAGCCGTTTACCTGACATGTCCCAACACAAGGGTCAGGCAGAGTCAGGCAATTACCGACAAATACACACACCTGATTACCCTTTACCTTCCCCTTAGGGAATAAAAGGCAGAGCACAAGTGCACACTCCGGGCAAGGCTGAACGCACAAGGAAGCAGCCATTCCAGGCAGCTCAAACAGAGAAGAAAGGCGCGAGACCTGAAAAGACGTCGAGGAGGGAGTTGCCCTTACCCTTTTCAACCCAGATCCACAAAGTCTCTGACGAAAGATACGCAAGCCTGGGAATCGCAGCTGACAGGTAGTGCAACTGATGTCAGCGGTACATGGCACCCTCACGCACTGATTGCCAGGGCGGGGAGATGTGGTGGCCATCGAGGTAACATCCTTAACTCCAGCGGCAAAAAGGAGACCAACGAGTTCAACACAGCAGGTGAGTCAGAGGAAGCTGATAGTCAACCGGCTTGTGTTAGTCTCAAAGTTGCAAAATAGCAACAGGAAGAAGATAAAATAGACAAAGTCTTTTATGATCAAACTGGGTACCAGAGACAGAGTGGTCCAGCGCCACGTGGGCGCTCAGTCGAAGGTTTCTGTCTGGTGCCCCTCTCCTGAACAAAGACTGCGTTGAGAATTATGAGTAACAGAAACTACATGTACCAAGAGGCCATAGGGAAAGCCGGTATAAGGTTTTAAGGTGGTCATACAGGGGTCGAGCGAAATCCCTTGTACTCTCGAAAGTCCTTGACACTTTCCAGAGGTTTTCTTATTGGGGCAACTGTGAACCCGACCGAGGGATGCAAGCGAAAGCATAGTGATGATAAAACTATGTGAAGCCTGACTGGGGACTTAAGAGAAAACCTGACTGGGGGCTGGAAAACCAAGGGAAGTGAATCCTGCATAGTATTAAAACCCCCATAAACATTGTGATGGCAAGTGTGAACCCGACTGAGGGATGTCCACAGTGAGTGGATGTTCTGAACCCGATTGAGGGAGGCTGACGATTGAGAGAAGGATCGAATGCCCGGCTGAGGGGGATCCAAGGGCGACAGGTAGTCACCCTACGTAAAGATTACTTGAAGGAACTTTTTGTTTTGGCATATCAGGCCCTGTGATGCAAGAGACTTTGCATGAGAAGAGACTTAAGTACAGAAGGCCCCGATACTGGAAATGGAACTGTAACCTCGTTCTGGCGAAGCCCAGGAGTGTGCTGTGCTTGAGAGTCCTGCCTTGTCCCGTGCTAAAAACATGGGGAAGGGAGACCCTGGCCATACCATGCTGACTTATCATTTTGTGAACACTCCTTTCTTTTCTTGTGAACATTATCCCACACTCTTTTGCAGTATAGCTGTAAGGATTGGCAATAGATTTTGCTTAGTATAGGCCCTTTTATTTGACTAGACACCACTAGGACTGTATTATTATTATTATTTGATGGTCGTAGCTTGCTCCCATCGTAGATTTAGGTTTAGCTTAGGTGTTTATCTCACCCATTTTACAGTTTAATAAAACACCCCTGAACTGTAATCACTTGTGTCTGTCTTACTTTAATGCCATGCCTTCCTTATATTTGATGTCAGCTGTGGGATCTGGATCAATTGAAACTAATTGGGGAACACAGTGGAGAGACATGGACAGTGCAGTGGTGAGAACACACCTGGAGAAAGTCCTATGGCTACCCAGGGAAGACAGACCCCATAATAAATATTGCAGTGAAATCGAATCCCTGGTAGGGAACACATGGGACGAAGTGGCAAAGCGATCTAAGCTCACCACAGGCCCGTCACCCCTCACTCCAATCTTTAAGAAGCCACAATTCACACCAGGGTGGTCCGGGAACGTGGGAGGGGAGATAAAAACCTTCCCCCAATGTAAAATTGACTTTGGAGTGGGAGAAGGAGAAATATTTCACTACGCCCAATTGAGACACTGGTTCCAGGACCCCAAAGTAAAAGAGGCAGTAACAAGACATCTGATCCTGTTTGAAAAACTTGGCACCACCAGTACAGGGGACAAACACCTAGTGGCTGGAGGGGATGCAGAGAGGAAGGGAACTGGAGACATATATGATGGCAATGCCCAAAAGTCCAACCGTTCTGCGGGTTGATTCAAGAAGCGTTAAAAGAAATACTGGGAGCGGAGGAGAAGGAAATCCTTTGCCTGTTCATAACGGGCCTAGACGGGGAACTAGAAAGCCTGCCCACGAAAGCTCAATGCAAAGTCTATGTGATCCTGGTGATGGACGGGTTCCTGGTAGTAACCCGCAAATGGCAATCAAATGAAGTGCCTACGGAACACGAATGGGTTGGGAAGATATGGAGCCTAGTAGCTATGGAAAGGGTAACATATGCTCTCCCCGGGGAGGACACCAAGAATTCCTTATAGACTGAGACCTAGTGATGCAGTTTCTTATGAAGGACGCCAGAAATGCCTGGTGCCCAAGGAGAATGAAACTATTGGGAATCATCTGAGGCCCCTCGCCCTCCAGGGTCACAGAGAAGTCAACAAAACGACAGAAAGGGGAGGAGGGTGGGAACTAACAAGGATCCGGAAAGAGGGAAGATAGGTCATAGAAATATGAGAAGGAAAGCGGGGGCACATCGGGTCCCGAAGGGAGCAAAGGGGGCGGACATGGACTACATGCGAAAGCAAAACGGATCACTCAGGACCTGGGACGGGGTGGGGAGTTGTGGTGAAGGGAAGTTGGGTCATTTGTTTACTTTCTGTTATATTTTGTTCGAAAAAAATGCCAATAAAAAAACTTAAAAGGATGAAACTAATTGGGGAACCCTACAATTTAAAAAACTCAGTCATAGAGCTTCTAACCCCTCTATTGCCACAAAATAATCAATAGGTTTCGATATCTGTATCATTAGGGAGGCTGTTATCCCCCGGGGAAAAGAGGAATGATACCTACCGATTTGGTTTTGATACCCCCACCGGGGTGTTACATAAGGTTGGCCCCAAAATCTGGCCTAGCGTGGACGTTTTGTATAGATGTCTTAGCAGGCATCATCGATCACGACTTCCGGGGAGATGTAAAGGTTCTCTTACAGAATCAAGGTGAAATCCCATTTGAAGTACATTGTGGTGTCAGGTTGGCACATTCTTACTTACATTGGGTCAGGTGTGGCACATATGTAGTATGGAAGGGTTTTGGTGTGTTATGATTGGTTTTATTTTGATACAGACAATTTAGCCTTAACCTTAATTGCAGCCTTTGGAAAAGGCCCCAAGGCAAGATGGAAGTGCTCAGCCTAAGTTTTGATTGGCTGGTGATTGTTTATAGGAAGGACAGTGAACATTCTAAACTCCCTTTCATCGTAGAAGCCCAGCTGAGAGGACGTGTGTAAAGCTGCTCCTGCTTAACTTGATCAGGGGCTTCAAGTTTCAAGCAGTCGAGCAGCTTCTTCGAGTATTAAACTGGGAAAAAGTTCGGAGTTTGTTTGGACACAGGACAGGAGTGAGAAAATTCCATTTTCATGGAGAAGAACTTTTCTAAGACTCATTCAAGAGATAAGTGCTTTCTGTTACTTCTAAGTGGAAGAAAACTTTATTACAGAACTATCCTAGTCTTACTTAATTTTTTGTAAAAAGGTTAATTTAATTGAAAAGGTTCACGAGCGCGAGCATGTTCATCTTATCCACGCATAAACTGTAACGTGCGCGCATGTTTTCATAAGCTACGTGTCTCTTCAGAGCTAGCGCGTGTTTGAGCCGTTAAATAAAGCAATAGCGCGAGTGCGAGTGTTTTCTACGGGAATCAACTGCGCGTGTGCGAGAATACTGCTACGTGAATTAGCGGCGCGTGTGCGTGAGTATTCTACGGGAATAGACGGCACGTGTGCAAGGAAACTGCTATGTGAAACATCTGCGTGGGTGCGGGTGTTTGTTACGGAACTCATTTGCGTGTGTGCGAGTATATTGCTACGTGGTTCAATCACACGAGTGCGCGAATACTGCTACGTGAATCAACAGCGCGTGTGCGTGTTTTCTGCTACGTCAAACAAAAGCGTGTGTGCGTGTTTCCTGCTACGTTGAACAATTGTGCGTGTTTTCTGCTACGTTGAGCAATTGCGCGTGTGCGTGTTTTCTGCTACGTGGAACAAAGGCGCGTGTACGTGTTTCCTGCTACATTGAACAATTGCGCGTGTGCGTGTTTTCAGCTACGTGGAACTTTAGTGCGCGAGCGTGTGATTACTACGTGAATTCCCATCGCAAGTTTCAAGCTCTTCTTCATTAAGAGACTAATCTTAGCATACAAAGACTTTACCAGATTGGATTTTGTTGGAATTTCCATTACTTCATCTTAAACTTAGAAGTTGTTAAAGTTAATTGAAGAATAAGAAGTTACAGGAAAAGATTGCTAAAGCATTCAAGGACCCATCTAAGAAGGCTGAATGAACATTAAGTTTCCTGGCAACTAGTAAGGAGGTCTTATCTACTAAATCACTTCTCAGGGCATTTTCAGGAGAAGTACCAGGTATGGTCTTTTAAACTATTTAGTAAAGGATATAGTTTATGAGGTCAGTGACTCAATGAGTAAATGTGGTGTTGTATATGCTTATGTCTTTACTACAGGTGAAGAACCAGCTAGTCAATAGCTTCCAGCCTGGTGTTTGTTATTTTATCCACTTTTCCCCCTTTCCCCTAGAAGTGTGGTAAACTGAGCTGAAAAACAATTCAGAGCTCTGAGTACTACATTTTAGGTGGATTGTCGGGGGTTCAGCAGCTTCCGCAGACGCAAGATCAGAATCTTAGCCTGACACGTGGGGACCAAATTGCTCAAGGAATTTTGGAAAGGGATCTATTTCCTCAGTTTAAAGAAAGTGAACCAGACGAAACAGAAAGAGGTACCTTAAGCTTTGGGAAGCTGATAAACCAGTTAACATCAAAGAAAGGAAAGGAGAAGAGCCTACCATCTATCCCGACCTAGCCTTCGCTCAGCAAAATGATCCAGTTCTCGCTGAAGTTTTTTTACAGGCTATTCCAGAAGGAGAAGATACAGAGAAAGGAAGCCCCTTTTTCTTAATAAATCAGGGGCTGTTATAAAGAAGAGAAACATCTGCAGAAGGCTTTGTGAAGACGCAGCTAGTACTCCCCAAGACCCACCGCAAGGTTGTACTGGAGATTGCACACTCCCATTTTACCGGAGGGCACTTAGGACACTCCAAAACTTAAGCAGTGGGAGGTTTTACTGGCCACATATCCACGCTGACATCAAAACCTTTGTTCAGACGTGTGACATTTGTCAAAAAACCAGCACGCACATCCCACTACCTGCCCCTCTGAATCCCTTACCCATCATAGAAAACCCCTTTTCAAGAATTGGGATGGATATCATTGGACCATTAAAAACATCCAGATTAGGCAACAAATATGTCCTAGTAATTATTGACTATGCAACCAGTTACCCCGAAGCCTTCCTGATGCGAAACAATACCACACAACAAATCCTTCAATACCTCTTACCGTATTTTTCCAGGGTCAGCTTTCCCAAAGAAATACTAACTGATCAAGGTTCAAATTTTATGATCTATCTCATGGCAGAAGTCAAAGAGCTGTTCCACATTACCACCTTACAAACCTCTGTTTACTATCCCCAAATCGATGGCTTAGTGGAAAGATTCAATAGAACACTGAAATCAATCCTACAGAAATTAGTATATTAGTACAGGAAAGACTGGGACCGAATCATCCATTGGGCACGATTTACAATACGAAAAGCCCCTGAGGCCTATACAGGATTCTCTCCTTTTGAACTACTTTATGGTAGAGAGCCTAGAGATGTCCTGGACATGCTCCAGGGAAACCTGCGAAGAACGAGAAGAGGCTCCCATTCCCATCTCGCAAACCGCTACAAGAATGCGAGAACATACAAGACTTGTCTGCAATCTAGTTCGCACTTATATGGAAAAAGCCCATAGTCAACAAAAATACACTTATGACAGGAAGCTACGCTTAAGATCGTTCTCCATAGGACAGAAAGTACTGGTCCTCTTACCCACCTCAGAAAACAAGCTTGTCTCTAAGTGGCATGGGCCCTACGAAATATTAGAACAAATGGGAGCCTGTACTCATAAAGTAGCCCAACCGGACAGGAAACAGAAGGTCCATTTGTATCACTTAAATCTCTTAAAAGAGTGGAAGAAGAACCCCATCAGCCACCCATGCCAAATTATTGTCCTGTTTGGTTCCCGAAGAAATAGACAGCTTCGAATAAATTCCCTTGAGCTATCTATTCAACAAGAAGAAGATCTAAAAGATGTAATTACTTCATTTCCCGATGTATTTTCGGAAAAAAACAGGAATAGGAAAAGGAACCTACCACTATATTAGAACAGAAAAGTGGTTCATTTAAAACCCCATCGACTCCCAGAAGCCCGCAAGCAGATAGTGGTTGAGGAGGTCAATGAAATGTTGAAAGCAAATATTTTTGAGCCTTCTTCGAGCCCATGCTCCTCCCCTATCGTGTTGGTCACTAAACCTGACCGGTCCTGGAGGTTTTGTATAGACTTCCGTCAAGTTAACGCAATTTCTGAATTCAATGCCTACCCCATGCCAAGCATCAATGACCTAATTGATAAACTCTGAGCAGCCACCTTTCTATCCACCTTAGATTTGACATATGGGAACTGGCAAGTCCCAGTATACGGGCCAGATAAAGAGAAAACAGCTTTTTCAACGCCCCTTTGACTGTTTGTAACGCTTACCTTGGGCTCTGCGGGAACACAACTCCTTCCTTTACAAAGTTACCCTCCCCCCTTACCTCAGCTTAGGTTTTAGTGGGCTCTCCGTCCTGCTTCAGCGCAGGGGCGCATGTTCTGAAGAAGGAAACTGTTTGACTGGAAAGGGAAGGGAACTTCTTATTTATGAATGGTGAGAAATAAAATGACCAAATGAATACCAAGGGAATGCCACCCCACTAACTGGGGATACTGTGTTGGAAATTAAGGAAAAAATGCAAGGAGCAACCCAAGGTGCTGAAAATTCCCTTCGATGTGCTGACTCCAATGCCAGAGGAATAAATGTCACAATAACTGGTAAACTACCGCTAAATACCAAAATTACACCCAATGAGATAGGGAAGCGTTTTGTCCTAACATTCAAAGATTCACCTTAAAACCCCCATTCCCAATCCACCGGACTGACTACACAACTTACATTCCATACGGAAGGGCATGGAATGATGCTTGGAATACACGTTACAAACCCTCACTTAGCCGACAGGTTTAACACTATGGCTTGCACTATGAGGGCAAAGATTCACTGGAAAAAGGTACGCCAGCAACTTTACAGCTTGAATCTCCTCACGCACGCGAACCTCCGACACACTTGAGGTGACGTGCGTTACTTATAATAGCACCAGAGCTAGTGAGGAAACACGTTGCGCACACTCGCAACAATAAATTATACATGTGTATAGACAACACGTTTAAATAAACAGCAATACTTGCGTGAGTCGGAAGCGGAAAGAAAACTTCTCCGAACAATTCTTTGATTGAAACAAACACCAGAACTCCTCACAGGCGAAGCACACGGAAGTGCCTGACAACGGTGCAAGGAAACTAAAATGCTACGGAGCTGCAGAGGAGGGGAACAAGAAAGGAACCGGGACACTATGATGGGTTTTCATAAAACTAAGGGGGTCTGTGAAAGTTCTAGTCACACTGAACCGCGGTAAGCGTCCACTGCATAGGCAGAAAAGACACGAAGCGCAGCACAACAGGGAGGAGGGGCTTAAGTACTCATTGGGCTGCAAAAACTAGACCGGCTGCAGCCGTCAGGGAAGGCAGCCTGGCGGCCATGTTAGGTGATGAGGAAGTGCCTGAATGTAAATGCCCCACCATGTTCTTCCTACACCTTGACCGGGAATGGTAAGCTTCCAGCCAAGACTTCTTAGGGGCACTTTTAAGGGGAAACCCAGTGGTCATGACACTATTTCAATTTAAAGTCCTCCCTTTTATCTTCCACGGCGCACCAGCCACTTTCCAACACCTCATGGATAAGATCTTGCGTCCCTTTCCAGATTTCTGCGGAGCTTATATTGACGATATCGTCATTTACAGTAAAACCTGGGAGGACCATCTCTTCCATCTTTATACTATTATGAAAGTCCTCAGAGAGGCTGGTCTAACTGCTAACCCATCTAAATGCAGACTGGCCCAATCAGCCGTGAAATACCTCAGCTTCTTTGTAGGCAATGTGAATGTACAGCCTCATGTGAGAAACCTGAAGGCGTCTCAACCGCTAGTCCCCGGGGATCTGTTATCCAAGTGGCCAGGACACGGACATCGCTATTGGATCCAGTTCCTAGGGGTGGACCAGTGCGGGAGGATCACTGGATGAGGGGTTCTCAGGGAGTGGAAGTGGGACACCAACGGGTGAGATGCGGTACCCCCTTCCCTATAACACCTTTTCCCATCCTACCACCGACCCTTTTCCAACACAAACACTTTTCTACACCGTGACAGACAACGGACTAACACCACAGCCGTTTACCTGACATGTCTCAACACAAAGGTCAGACAGACTCAGGCAATTGACAAAAACTATGCACACCTGGCGGCCCTTTCCCTTCCACACAGGAATAAATGGTGGAGCACGAAAGCACACTTCGAGCATGGCCGAACACACGAGGAAGCAGCTATTCCGGAGCGGCAGTTCAAATGGAGGAGAATAGCAGAGAGACCTGCAGGGACGAGGAGGAGGGAATTGCACTTGCCCTTTTCAGCTCAGACCAGCAAAGCCTCCGAAAGGGAAATCATAAGACCGGGAGGTCCAGCTGCCATGTGCTGTGACAGGTGTCCACAGCACACAGGGCCCTCCCGCGCTGATAGTCAAAGTGCAGAGAAGCGCTTGACACCATGGTGCCATCCTTGACTCCCGAGACAAGAGACTCCAACAGTTCAGCACAGCCGGTGATTCTTAGAAAATAGATAGTAAAACTGAACTGTGCTGGGCTCAAGGTTGCAGGCGGCAACCTTGATGAACAAAGTGTTAGGCAGAAACCTGTGCAGTTCCCTTAGGGACCACTGCAAAAGGCTTAAGACTACAGGTGTTGGCAGTAAACCCAATTGGTAGCAGTCTGTACCACCCAGATTTACCTGGTAGCTGTGGCTGAGCAGCCAGATTTCTCTCAAGAAGAGTTAGACAGTATATAGAGTATATAAGATAGGTACCAAAATACAGTAGCACAAGCAAACAATGACCAGAGCTTTGGTATCAAGTATATAATTATTTATTTAAACACACACTTAGAAATACTCTAGCACTATTATTATAAGTAAGTTCAAAAACACAATCACTATTATCATATGTACCACCCTTATTCCTTATTAGACAAGTCTTAGTTAACACCACTTATTTCCAGACAGAGGTGAGCGCTTAACTAAAGATGGCACTCCAATAAGTTTAAGAAAAAGGGAGGGAAAATGCAGAAATTAGGAACAGCACACAACACAATCCTTCAGAAGCACTTAGCAAGGCAGGAAAGTCAAAGTCTACTTGTGAGCAAAATGTTCAGAGGCCAGGCTCCCTCTTGGAGAGACTAGAACACCACTGTGCCCAAGGTCACAAAGTTTAAAAGCCTTGGAGAGTCTTGCAGAGAGTTCAGAAAGGAATCAGTTCAGTTTAGAAAAGTTCAGTTAGCCAGCCTAGGGCCAACCCAAGTGGTAAGTTGAGGCTTTAAGAGTCACCCCACACAGACCGTTGCGAGAGAGGCCAGGCGGACACAGTACCTTTAAAATGGAGAGGATCCTCCAGCGGGGGCAGTTGTTCCTGGCAGCGGGTGCAAGTCATGGCGTCGTCCAGAGGAAGAGATGATCTCGACGTGGAGGAAGGCTGAAGGTCGTTGCACTGCCAGGGAAGAAACCAGCCGCGGAGTTCTCCGGTTAAAAGGTACTACCCTTTTATTTGCGGTAGTGGAGAAAACATGGTATCCCGGGTGCCGGGGTGCTTGCCACAGGCAAGGCGGCCACGAGATGATCCGGGAAGGCGAAAAGGCAGGCAAACTGGTTATCCCCACCAGTCAAAGGAAGAAGACTCTTCGGATTGAAGATCTCCTCTGTCGTCGGGAAAAAGTGGTGAGACGGTTCAGCAGGGCTCCAATGGTGGTGTCGTTGTTGCAGGTCGGCTCAGCTTCTCCCTCTTTGGATTCTTTGGTCCTGTGGCGACGTCTGAAGTCCCAGTCCCCAGAGCCCTGCTTTTATGCAGAAAACCCCCATTCATCAGTCCTAGCTGTCACTCAAACATGCTAAGTGGTGAGCCAGGCGGCTCACCACTGGGCCAATCACACCAGAGTGTGACTTGAGTTGCCAAGGCAACTCATTCCAGGGTGCCTAAACCCCCTCCCACACCCACTGTGGTACGCAGATAGAGTGGCACCACTTTTGGAGGCTTCTGTGGAGAAGCTCGCCAAAAAGTGGAACAAAGGGCTCGACTTGGGTTGTAGTCACAGAAGCGAACACAAACGCCATTTTGGAACCGAGTTTCGGCAAAAAATACCAACCGGTGAATTTATATTAATTTATTAAACCGGCAGTATGTTCGAGGCTATATTAAAAAGTGGTAGCCTCGAACAATGGGAAAATCCTATAGGAATATATTTGCGGTCGAATATAAAAAGTAATATCCACTGCCACCAGCCAAAACTCGGTCGGGGGGGACTGGACAGTGCCCCCTCGAACAACAGACCCTGGGGCAATCGAATTGCCCCGACCAGTACGTCCACAATATGATGGTTTGTACAGGTTCTGTTCACAATTCAAGACTAGTAAAGCCAATGGTGACTGTACATGCCTTGGGGGACAGTAGTCAGTCCCAGGGTATGGAGTCTATGTTTGGGGGTCGCTACGACACCCCTGGGTTACTGCACGGAGGGTGCTGTCTAACCCACATACCAAAACCACATGAAGCCCTATGGGGTAAAGGACCCCATAGCCCATAAAACACATACAAAGTCAAATCATGTCTAAGAGTCGCACTCTTAGCAGGAGAAAAAAATAAACCCCAAAAATCCAGCAAAGCTGCTGGGGGACTCACTAGGTTTGGGAAATTAGCCTTAACAGAGAATTCTCCCTAACACAAAGAACTTGTGTAATTGAACTTTAAAGAAGCCCTAGTAAAATGTTCAGCGGCAGAGTGGTCAGGTATCGCGGGGGAACTCATTCGAAGGACTCTGACTGAAGCCTTTTTGGGGGTGTGTTGTTTTGTTAAAAACTACGAAGACCAAGAGGCCTTAGAAGAGGCTAGTGTAAAGTGTCAAAGTGGTCCTATGAAGTTCGAGCAAAACCCCTCGTACACTCGAAAGTCTTTGACACATGAGAGAAAACTGATTGAACTGTGAAACTAGCAAATGTGAACCATGATGCCTGCGAATTGAGAATTGTAACCTGTTAAGTGTGAACCCGGCTGAGGGATGTCCCCAATGGATAGTTGTTGAAAAGGACATTGAGACTTTCAAATGATACGTTTTTGAGTGAAGGGCCGTAGTGAACCCGATTGAGGGAGGCTACTGTTGCAAGAAGGATCCGAGCCCGGCTGAGGGGGATCCAAGGGGCGAGGTGCAGTCGCCCAAGGTGAATAGATTGCCAAAGGAACTTTTGTTTGTTCATTATTTTGGTACAGCCGGTCTTCTAAAGCAAGAGACTTTTGCAGGAAAAGAGACTTGGCCCCGGAAGGTCCTAGTATCGTTGAAAGGAATTGTAACCTTGTGCTGGCAATGCCCAGGAGTGTGCTGTGCTCAAAGCTCCTGCCTTGTCTCGTGCTAAAAACGTGGGGAAGGGAGACCCTGCCATACCATCATCACTTTTCATTTCGTGAACATTTCTTTCTTTTCATGAGAACATTATCCCACACTATTTTTGTAACTTAGTTGTAAGGATTGGCAATAGGTTTTTCAGTATAAACCCTTTTTATTTGACAAGTCGCCACTCAGACTGATTTCTTATTATTTGATGGTTGTAGCTTGCTCCCATCTTAGATTTAGGTTTAGCTTAGGCGTTTATCTCACCCATTTTACAGTTTAATAAACACCCTTGAACTGTGATCACTTGTGTCTGTTTTACTTTGATGCCACGCCTTCCTTACACTACCCTCCTGATCTTTCACTGTAGCAATTAGGCAGAACCCTAACGAGTTGTGTAATAGGATACACAAATCCCTGGAATATGAAGAGTAGGACGAGAAGTAGCAATGGCATCCCCAGTTTTGTCAAAATGTTGGTTCCTCGCTAGGAGTTAAATGTGTCTCTTGAAGAAACGCTACTTCTACCTGATGTCTCTGCATACATAAGAGGACCTTTCGACACTTAGATGGACAGCTCAAGCCCCTCACGTTCCATGTCATGCTCCTAAGTGACTTGGTCATTTATTGTCCCAATCATCACTCCCACCATATAACGTTCCACCTGTGTAGTGCGTAAAGCTGCATCACCCCCCACTTCAATAAGGTCAAGCAGTTCTCGATCCCACTGTGTACATTTATCATTAACCCCTTTAACAACCCCTCTTACCTTTACCAGCGAACCAAACCTGCCAGTTTTCCTCCTCCCCCCTTGCCAAAACACAAAACGGTATCCAGTTATAATATCGAAAACAAAAAGTCGAAATAAATAATGTCGAAAAAAAATCTGAATGTGTTTTTGTCTTAATTTGTATGTTTTTTTGGGTTTAGGTAGTAAAAATAAACAGGGGGTTGGGGGGTGAACCCCCCCATTAAAAATTATTTTTTTTAAAAACACATTAGAATTTTTCTTTTTTGACATTTTTTTCGACATTTTTGCAGTCGACATTTTCACTATAAACCGCACAAAACCATAGCTCATGCATGGGGGCCCACCAGGGTCAGTCTTCTGGGCAAACCACAGGGTGGAGTTGCGCCCTTACTGCCAGTGTCCCAAGCGTTCCCTCGTCCAGAGATCAAGTCTACAGCCATGGCTAGTGTAAAAGAAGTCTCCATCAGTCATTGTTTCCTTTGCGGCGTGGTGCCCTAGTGTTAGATAAGAATTGATGCAGTCACACTGTGTGAGACTACACAACACTTATCTGCTTGGTATTAGGTAACCCACCTTTTGGTATAGTTCTGTACTACACAAGTTGGTAGTGAGACAGAGCAGCCAAGAATATCTCAAGAGGGGTAAACGTGAACTGTAGAGCTGCACAATTGAAATTCGTAAATAAAAGTAACCAAGTAACACTTACACTCAAGATTTCTGTTATAAATAGTTATGTATTTATTTAACATCCATTTTTAAATAAGTGATATTTGAAAAGGCAATTCATGTAACACTGTAGATATACTTTTAAATGACTTTTCAGAATCAGAACAAGTTAGTGGATAATCTTTGGATATGCTTCTTACACAATTGCGACACCCTGGGGTGACTTCAATCATAAGTACAGTAATGGCATTTATATATCACACTATACTTTGTAGATTCTGAGGTTGCAGAAAGGAAAGGTTTAAGGAAGGAAAACGTTAAACAGGTTCTCAGTATATGTGGGACAACTTAAATCTTCCAATGAAATCTAGACAGGCCTTTCCCAGCAGTAACAGTCTAATACAAATGACCAGCTATGAAGGACAAACAATATCAAAGTCAATGGGCTCGAAGAGTCTGCAGGGAGCCAGGACAGGAAACAGTCTATGGAACTGAACCACTTCTTAGAATCAAAGTCTTTCACAAAGTTAGAGAGTTTTTTAGAAAATCACTTGCAGGGTCACAAGCTGTTAAGCCTATGCAAAGAGAGTTGGAATCAACTCAAAAGGTAAGCCCTTGCAATTCCCAACTGAGAAAAGCATAGCTAAAAGACAATGGGCCTCATTACGACCCAGGCGATAAGGGGTTAACGGCGCCGTAAAAGGTGGCAGCGCCGTTAACCACTTACCGCCTAATTACGAGGTCCCTTTGCGGGTCCCTACAGGGACTTTTGAGGTAATTGCGGTACCGTTATTACCGCCTTCCCCATTCCCATTGAGCCCTATGGGGCAAAAACGGGAATGGGGAAGGGCCAATGGTGAATGGGGAATTACCGCCTCGCCAACCTTGGAATGGGACGGTAATTCCGCCATCCACCATGGCGCAATCAGTAAAATACCGGCGTCAAGCATGGCGCTAATAGCGCCATGGTTAACGCCAGGGTCATAATGAGGCCCAATGAGGTAAGTACCCCAAGTCTAAACGGTATCCAGTGTTTATAACGAAAAAAATAACAACAAACCTTTTAAGTCGATTTTAAAGTAAATGTATAGATGGGGTGGGTTAAGGGATAAAAAGGGGTGGGGGTATTAGGGGAGGGTAAAAAGGCAGTAGAAACGGGGTGCTTGGGGTGGGGGCCCCCCCAAATACAAAACAAGAAACAAATTCAACTTTATTCGTCATTTAGGTGTCATTTTTAAAGTATGTCGTTATTTTGGGTGTTGTTGTAAAGACATGGAAACAGTCTAAACAGTACCTCTGGTTTGAAGAAGAGTGGTCTAGCTGGATTCTTGCTACAGTGGTGCAGACCCCTGTTCCTGAGCCTCATTCGTGGGGACAAGAGGGAGGACGTCTGGAGGGCTCCTGCAGTGGTACTTAGGAGGTTGTCGGCAGCTGCAGGCTCTTTTCGGTTCAGCAGTACTTCGCGGTTTCGATGCTTAGCAAATAGCACCGTTGCAGATCTCGGATACCGGTTGGGCTTCCTTCACTCCTTGGGTCCTACACCCCGGTGAGGGGACTCAAGCTCTGGTTGTCCTGCTTCTGGCAGGTCCTTAAGAGACTCCTGGAGCTTCTAGACGGATTTCAGACATTGCACTCGACTACGGATTAGTCGACCCCTGGCACTCGGTTCTTGCAGCAAAGAAGAAGTACAGCCAGTCGGGGAAGATGGTCCAGTGGAGTTTGTCTCGGGACTAGTTGGTCTCACTAACCCAAGGAGAAAAGTCGCCCCTTCCGGAGCTTCTCTGTCAAATTGAAAAAGATGTTTCAGCACAGCAGCAGGGTTTAACCGGGCAATTCAAAGGTCCAGGAGGATGCAGCAAGCTTCGTTCACGGTTTCTTCGTCAGGTATTTCCCCCAGTGGTCGACTCTGCCTCTGGTCCTAAAAACCCTCGCCTTTTAAGCAGGTTTCTCCCATTCATGCACAGCCTAGGCTATCCATCACACAGCAGGGTGGCTGTCCTAAAAGGACAGCCAGCCAGCCAGCATTCAGGCACTCCTAGAGACAAAGGACAGGGGAGTTTCGGGAACCTCCCTCACATCCTGTGTTTCCAGACACACTGGAGCCAGAGGAGGACTTCGAAGTTGAAGCCTGCCAAAGGCAAAATTAACGCAGGGCTCAAACCTGGCTCAACGCACAGCGTAAAACCCAAGAAAGACCTCACAAACAGAAAAAAGACCAGGGCCATTTTGATGAAATGGTCACTCATGGGTGCTGTACTGCAGCTGAGGGTTAAGCCTGCTGTAGAAAAGGACAATGGTAGGAAAAATTCAACGTCTGCCACCAGCCATTTAAAGCGGTGAGGGTAACATAACATTTTCTACATGAGAATGTAGGATAAGGGGCTACTAGGTGACCCCCCCAGAACTCCACATCGGATTGTGTGTGCTGGACCTACAAAGAGAAAAGGTAAGTTAAGTAAATTTCCCTTTACTATTCTTGGGAACTGTTGTGCACTCACCTGTGAGGCATGGTAGCAAGAATCCTTACACCTTTAGAACAGCAGCCAAACCATTTTATACGAAATGGAGACTGTTCTCCAAACTTCCTTCCAAACGGTATTGAAAATCTGCGTTGGTACACATAATCAGTCACGTGTTTAGGACACGTATTTAGGCCCTTTCCTCAGAACGCTCCGGTGCTTCTGATTGAAGTTTTACCCTCGCGGATCGTTTGGTCACTCCCGAACTGCTTTCCTGCTTTCTTCTTGGAGTATCCTGTTTCAGCCATTTTCGGACATTTCATTCCGGCGGCTTACTTCTGCTACTCCTCATTTCCATTTTCCAAGCAACGGTTCAACCGGCCGCATGCATTTTAAGAACACTTTCAATTACTGCAGCGGCTTCCCTCCCAGCCAAATTGTCTTCAGCTTCCGTTGCCAGCTTTCCCTGTCGGCGGTCTTCTAAGCGGAACGACTTCAGTTCCTCTCCTGAAACTACCAGCTGCAAGTCATTCTACGCAGGGATCTTCTAGGGGCTGTTCCCACCGAGTAGGCGGATTCTGGTTATTAAAGGTACGAGACCTTATGTCATTAAATAAGGTCCTTTGAGGATCCTACAAGTCACTTCCGGAAATACAAAGTTCTATTTGTTATAGTTTGCTCCATTGGGTGAATCTGCCTTATAACACAGCAGGGTTTTTGATTTCCTTTTATTATGTTGTGTTCCTCATTGGAGAATATCAGTTTGGACTTTAGTCTACAAAGGTGAATAAAGTACTGCACTTGAGTGAGAACTTAACTGCACATTATGCTGGGGAATACAGGATTATGTTTTGTGCACTGAACAATGTACGCTATCCAGTCTGCACCATCCCGACTCTAGTCCGGTCCTCATTCCGTTCGGGATTAGCTACCTACTAACCTTCCCTTCCTTGTTGTTGTTTCCTTTTGTATTGGATTCATCTGGAGCAGCACGGTTCTTCACTTTCATCAAGTCATCCATTCAATTAAGGTTAGTGCAGAGTTTAGTGGCAAATTAAGATAACCCAGAGGTAGTTCTGTTATTTACCAATTGTTCTCTTGTAACAGATTGTAGGCTGTGCATAGTTATTCATCCTTTCAATTGATTCTTCACTCTGGCTGTATATTACTGCAGACAGTGAGTGGAATCAATGGAAAGGATTCTTCCTTGAGGATTCGTCACTGAAGGTTGCGAAGAAAAGACACAGATCCTTCGTATATCCTTTATTATCATTACACGTATCCTTTTGTGGTTGTTGTTATCAAAGAATACTTGAGTCGCATGACAGGAACAGTAGTTCACACAAGAAAAGGTTTTTAAACCTTGTGAGAAATCTAGAAGGATTTCTCTGTGACACTGCACTGAAGGTGCTGTGTGTCACCAGACAAAAAGTAGATGCCTATGGAGTTTGTCAGACTCCAAAAACAGTGAAAACACATAATCCAAATAAGGTCAAAACACATGAGAGATTGAGAAAAACATCTCCCTCCCTCCAGGTTTAAAATTAAAAAGTCCTAAAGTCCAGCAAAAGAGCTGGGGGTCTCTAAGGTGGAACAAATTAAGCAGTAAAATGAAAATTCTCCATAACACCTAGGTAGGGTTTCAAGAAATGTGTGTGCTTCTTCCGGAGTGTAGAAAAACAGTGTTATTTCCTCATGATCCACTCTGAGTTTGGCCGGGAAGAGCATAGCATATTTTATGTCCCTTTCCCTGAGCCTCCTTTTGATATCGATGAACGTCTTTCTAGAGGACTGTACTTTGTCTGAGAAGTCGGGGAAAAGCCCGATCTGTGCACCTTATTATGTCAAAGGGCCCTTTTCCCTAGCTTTGCATGAAGCCAAGACCCTGTGCTGATAATTGAGCAGTCTGGCGATCAGTGGTCGAGCAGGTGCTCGTGGTATTGGCTTCCTGCCACTCGGAATCCGTTGAGCCCTTTCCATTATAAACACGGCAGAGAAGTCTTCGTCGCCCAGGGCTTTTTTCAGCAGGCCTTCTACCATAGCTTCCATATTTCGTTGGTCTGCCCCTTCAGGTACCCCAACAATTCGCAAGTTATTGCGTCTGCAACGAGATTCAAGGCCGTCTTGCTTGTCTGTTAGTTCTTTCATCGCTTGCTTGATCGTGGCTAGATCTCTCCTGACAGTATTAGTCTCGTCCTACCAGTCATTTTTTTATGGTTCCCCCCCAAACCCCCTTTTTCTTTATTAAAAAATATATTGTAAGCATCCAAACTAAAAACAAATAAATAAATAAATAAATAAATTCAACCTTTTTTTTTCGACCATTTTGATTCGATCAAATGGTCATTCGACCATTTATTTTCGACCAAATGACCGGACACCCTATCATCGTGGACACTCGGCCCTCGACTTCGTCCAATCGTTCTCCATGTTTGTCCAGGCGCACCTGCATATGGTCTACCTTACATGTCAAAGTATCCCTCTTGCCATCCAATGATTGAATGCTGGCTTGCACTTGGCTAGCATTATTTTAACGTCACTTAGTGCTCAACCCAGATCCAGCAGCGAGGGCTGTGAGGCCTCATTCGGGAGCAGTCCTCAGACATTGATGGTTTGACTGGTGTCTCAAGGCGCACATTGGTCTGCTGCTTGCCTGATTTTTGTGACTTGGACATCATGCCAGGTTTGTCCCTAAGTCGTGCCAAAACCCCCTGCGGCCTGTCAGTTCCCTTCTGAGATCTCACCACAGAACAAGGATTGTCCTTATGTCACATAGTTCGGTTGTGGTGGGCTGGTTGGTAGCTGCAGCCTCTTCCCCTCCCCCTACTGTATCTTTCGCCATTAAAAAGGGCTGAGCTGCACAGAATGTACCCCCCCACCAGCGCCTCACGGGCAGTATCCTCGTTGAGTCGCACTATGCTTGTTAATGTCCCTTCTACCATCCAAGCTTATGTCCCTCACCTCTGGTCAGTGTCCCTCCAGGCTGCGCCAGTGTTCGCAGTCAGCCCTTGTCTAGGCTTGCTTTAGAATCCAATCCTCGATGTAAGATTAGGCCCCCTAATCCTTACCACAGCCGTATCGTGCAGTCTGAGGTCGGCCGGCTCCTCGTAGTTAGTCTCTTGGTGATGCAACTCACGACCAATGTACACCAAGGGTTGCGGGCCATCCCTGGGAGGATAAGGAGTTTTGGAGTTATGCCGCCACCTTGTGCATCTCGTTCTCCAGCCGACCTCAACCCTGGCAGTGCCGGCTGGGTCACGACCATGTTCGCGCACCCGTGGGGGGTGTCTATTCAATCCGCACTGCATCAGTTACCACGCCTCTCCTTCACGGCTTGCCATCAGCGCACATCTCAGGACAGAAGATCCACATGACTCGGCTCGGGCACAATTATGACCAACTTGTGCCAGCGCACACCCGCAGCAGAGCCTTGTATCCTCGGTGTGCCGGTTACGATATCTCCATCATGCAGCACTCCCACGTTGGATTGGAGTGTGCGCTGGGAAGTCCTTTCTTAAATGAAGCACAGCAAGATGAGATGACAGTTCGGCCGGCAGGATAAAGGACCAGATTTTTATGGAATCGCCCAAGAGTTCACAGCCATCTTGACTGGGTTCTCTAGTGCCCCCCCCCACCCACAAAGACCTTATTTCTGATGTCTCCATGCTGGGACATATTGTTTTCCATGAATTAGCAAAGCCGGTTTGGCTCTAGGCTCAGAGAGGGTTGAGTCGCCAGCATGGTATAAGCGAGAAAACATTGCCTATTTAGAACTCCAGTGCTTGTAGGAGCATATTCCTCTAAGTTGGGAAATAAAGCTCGACTAGAATCGACGGGCCTGATGCATCATGGACTCCAATTTTCCTTGCCACTATCAATTCAGGAGAGACAGTGCCCTTGAGGTACAGAGCAGTGTCATCAAAAGTATACAAGCTGCTTTGTTACCAGTGGAGGAGATAATAGACGCTTTCTTGTTTCCTGTTCTCTCCCGGTTACTGTCTTCAATGGATAGAGGCCATGAATTGGAACAGCATGAGGTTCGGGATATTAGACAAACTTTAAAAGAACTGTTGATAAAAATGTCTACTCTTGGAGGTTTTATTTTGGCTGTTAATACATCAAGTAAGCCATATTTATGTACTGATTTGTTTGAGGATCATTGTATTGACCGTTTTGGAAGAGGTTACCCTCATTCTCGAAAGGAAGCTGGGCTTGCTGGTAGAGACAAACCTGTATGTGGAGGAAATGCCTCAAATAAGGGAACCCAAACTGAACAGTTGCCCCTAAAATCTATAAGTGTCACAGCAATGGCAATTCAGGTGTATGAAAAGGATTTTGGCATAGAAAAGAATGGGGCATCTAATAATATCTTAGTAGATTTGGAGGACAGCCATCCAGGTGATCCTCCTTTGCTCCTCCACCCCCAGGGTTGGGATCTGAGGGTACCAGCCCTCCCCTGGCCACCTGAATAAGGGTTCCCTGAGGTCTACTTGGGAGAATACCCTCAGGTTTCTCACAGTTCCTGGGATCTTATAGTAAATGGTAACGTCAAGGGAGACATTCCATCAAATCTAACAAGGATCTTTTTAATCGAGTTGAAACCCTGAGGGTGCTCGATTTGGGAGGGAGTGATCATCGCTGTTTGACTCTCTCTTTGCATCTGGGAATTGAACACAAACCCATAATCTACAACACGTGTGTTGAAATAAAAATAAGGGAATAATAGAGTACTCTGGCAGTCGATATTTGCCCCTTGATTCAATACCAAAATAGCAGAGTGTTTATATTTAACTAATAGAGAAACGTTAACCTCGTTGGGATTTGTCCCTTTTATACAATATACTTTGGTGGGCTTGATGCCTCACAATGCGCTTTATGGGAATGGTAGAAAGAGACCACATAAGCATACTTTTGATGATGAAACCCATAAGGAAAAGAACATTTTAGGCGACAACTAAGGTTAATTAGGAGTCTGGGTTTTCCTCTCCTGAAAAAATTAAAACAAGACCATTCAAATCAGATGTACGCAAAGCGACACTTCCAGTATCAGTATGGTGCAGAGATGATGCTTGTGTTTTTGAATTCGAAGAATGGGACCTTCTTTTGGTCATTGATGAGAGAGAAAAATGTGCAAAGGTCTCTGAAGGTTAATACAATTGCAGCCAATATCTGGGTTGTTTTTTTCTCAAAACTCTATGGGGAGATTCCCCTTAGTGTCCCCGGGTTATATGAGGTTCGGAGACCAGATTCATCCGATTGGGACTTTCTTTATATCTCTTTAGAGGATGTGTATGTTAACATCATTAGAGCCAAAAGTTCAAATGCGCCGTGACCCGGCAGCTTGTCAAATCTGAACTTAAAAACCTGACCCGGAATTGTGGTCTAGTCTGCTTTATGAGTTATTTAACAATGTTTAAAAAGCAAAGATAATTCCACCCACGTGGAGAGATGCCACAGTGATACTTATTTATAAAGTAGGTGACAGAATGGATCATATCAATTACCGTCCAATTTCTTTATTGGATGGTTCTGTGAGAAATCTGAGGTGTTTCTCCCAGGCTATTCCAGAGGATCCTTTGTTCAGGGCCATCACTCTTGGATCCCAACCCTGGGGTCGGATGTGCGAGGAAGGATATCCTGGGTACGGGTCCTCAGGGACTATGGGGACACACCCTTGGGCGAGACATGGTATTCCTCATGTTCCGATACACCCCTACCCGACATCCCCTCAGTTGTCATGGGATATTGTCAGCAGAGTCCCATCATACCCCAGTACCATTCTGTAAGAAGAAGTAGAAAACGACAGGGAAATTAAAACTCAATAGAAAAATCCATTCACCCATCACAATACATTTACCCCCTTCATCCGGACGAAAACCTATGTTTTTTCCATGATCTCCAGGAAAACCTACAAGTCCCACAATCCCTCCGACCATTCTAGAAGTCCAGCTACTGAGACGAAAAAGAGGCAGATGGGAGACATGAGAATTACCCATAGGAATCAATGGGCAATGGATTCCTATGGGCAGTCTCCATGTTGTCCCGATACTGAGGTTAGGCAGAGTCAGGCAGAGAGGAACAACTACTCACACCTGACTCCAATCAACTCTTTCAAAGAGTATAAAAGGTCAGCCACCTCAGACACACTCTGAGTGAGCAGGGGATGATGAAGGAACCGTGAAGACCAGAAGGAGAAGTCAGCAGCTGGGAGAACCTTGGAAATTCAGGAGGGGGGACGGACTGCCTAGACACTGGAGCCTGTGAGTACAAAGGGGGCTACAGTGTGGCAGGGGAGCCATACCTCAGAGAACCAAATCTCCAGCTACACTTTTCAGGGAGTGTTTAAATCAGTGCTGGCTCCCTGTGTGACTTCCAGAAACCCAGGTAGTTGAGGGGCAGGTGCTGGGACCCTGACCTCAAGTGAATCCCTATTGAGGACCTGCTAACACCTCATCACTGAGGGTAAAAGATGGAGACCCTGTGACTCAAGGGAAGCTAAGGCGGGATAACCTGTTGTGTCAAGAACTTTGTGTAAATTCCAAAAGTGCTTGTAACTGGTCAGAACAAAACCATGACTGTGCATTCTGGGACTTGTAGTCAAAAGTACCAAAAGTGAAAGTTAAAGAGTTGTAAAGAATTGTGAATCGAAGTGGTCCTGCGACGGGTCAAGCAAAATCCCATGCAGTCGAAAGTCTTTGATTCTGGTGTCAAAAGGGACCTGAGCCCGGAAGAGGGGGATCCATGGTCCGAGCCTGGATGAGGGAGACCAAGTTGTGAATTGTGAATATTGTAGAAAAGGGGCTGAGCCCGGACGAGGGGGACCCGTGGACCAAGCCCGAAGGAGGGAGACCAATCGTGAACTTATGAACGTGAGAATATTGACAAAGGAAAGGAACTTTTGTGTTTTGTTTGCTACATCAGATACTCTGCAGTAAGAGACTTTTAATGGCAAAAAGATTTTGGCACAGAAGGTCCTGATACTGAGATATTGAACTGTATGAGTAACAAAAGGAACTACAAGTATCAGCAGTCACTGGGAAAGAAGGTAATACTGTGTGTTTTGACAAGTAAAGTGAACTTCTGTTTCAAGGCGGAGGAAGCTTGTGTTTTGAAAAGAGACATTTCTTTTGAGAATTCTTTTTGTTTCTTAAAGACTTTGCCAGAGTGGTGTGGGACCAGCTGAACCATTGAACTGTTTCCTGATGCGGTGGAAGCCATAGTGTGCACGAGGCTCGAGCATGCTGCCTTGTCCCGTGCTGAAAGCGCGGGGAAGAGAGGCCAACTGCTCAGCTGTCCTTACATATTGTTTCTTGAACGCTTTTCCTTTTTTGTATATACTACTGTCCCACACCATTTTGTATTTAGAAGTAAGGATTGGCAATAGGTTTAACCTAGGCCCTTTTATTTTGATAGACTCGACTAGGACTGCGTTATTATTTGATGGTTGTAGCTTGCTCCCATCCTTAGACAGGCGTTCAACCAACCCTTTAAAATGCAATAAACACCCTTGAAATGTGTCTCATTTGTGTCGGTTTTCATTGATGATACAAAGCCTTTCCTTACGGTTCATACAAGATTTTCTCATCACTGGTTCTAAAACATCTACTAGATAAACCAAAATTCCTCCTTGTAGTGATATATACCAGTCTGGCTTTAAAAAGGGGGTGAGTATCTCCCTGAACTGTCTTTTCTCTCTTCTGGCGATGCAGTGTCCAGGAGGAAGGGAGACAGATATTTGTGGCCTTCCTGGATATAAAAAAAAGCCTTTGTGTAAACTGTGCCCTTTTGCGGTTTAAGTTAAAGAACCAAGGCTGTTTGCCTGCTTTACTTGACATGTTGATTGCCCCACATGCCGAATTGAGATTGAAAGTGAGGCTAGATGGCACCGAGAATTCTTACGGTTAGATAAAGAGTGAGAGGGGCCTGCGCCAAGGATGCGTTTTGGCCCCTTTCCTCTTTAATGCTTATATAGACGACTTGGAGTCCTCGTTGCAGGGTATGAATACCCAGTCCTGTTTTGTCTTGGAATTATGAGACTTGCAGTTTTACTAAATTTAAAATGAGAATGCTACTGGTTTCTGTTCATAATTTGGGACTAGTAAAGCCAATGGTGACTTTACATGCCCTGGGAGACAGTAGTCAGTCCCAGGATATGGAGTCTATTGGGGGGTGTCACTATGACACCCCTTTGTTACTGCACGGAGGGTGCTGTGTAACACACATAGTAAAAACACATGAGACCCTATGGAGTAAAGGACCCCATAGCCCATAAAACACATAAACAGTCAAAGGAACACCATAAATCATGTCCAAGAGTGGGAGAAAAAGAGTCTCACTCTTGGCAGGAGAAAAAAACAAACTCCAGAAATCCAGCAAAGCTGGTGGGGGACTCACTGGGTTAGGAAATTCAGCCTAAAGAGAGAATTCTCCCTAACACCTCCTTGTGTCTCTGAGCCACAGGTCAGGCTGGGACAAGCAGGCGCTCTACTCTGGTACTGTCCCCAAACAAAAATCTGGGTGGTATGGTAGCCTTAGCTGATAAGTCAAGGCAATCGGCATTGCCACAAAGTAGCATTTACATATTAACTAGCTAATTGGTGTAGGAGTTAGTGGTAGCTAGGATGTTTAGTGAAAATGTGAAGAAGATAACTCTGTTACATTCCTCGTCTCCCAGATAATGTTTCCATCCTTTCAACATGACTTATGTCTGAGTCCCTCCACTGTGCCTCCTGCAGTGTCATGTGTCTAATAATCAGACACTTCAATCACCAATACTATAAAGGAAAGCTTCAAGTGGTAAGCTAGGCGGCCCTCTCATTATTTAATTCCAAGAGCAGTGCGATGTTATTGAACATTTTGAAATATAGAACAGCACTAATAGTTGCTGTTTCTGCACTATGTTTTTAGCTGGCTATTTCTATTGTAAGCAAAAGACTCCATCTTAACAGTGTATTGAACCTGCTGACCCCAAAAGAGCCTTTTATGAAAACTATCCTGATACCAAGAAAATCTGTCCCCTGAAGAAGTTCTGCCAATAGTATAACTTTATACGGAAGAACAAAACATATTGGACACAATTGTACTGTACCTATAGGACAGATTTAATAATTAGACATTAGTTGTCAAAGTGAACTACAATCTAGTAGTTTTATTATAAATATACACAGGCCGATTCATGGAATAATTAGCGCGGCGCCAGTGGCCAAAAACGTGCGAATCGCAGTGGAATAGCGAAAATCGCAGTGCAAGTGCGAAAATCGCACGAAAAGCAGCGCACGTCGATTCATGGAAGTCCGTGCGCGAGAAAACCAGCGGATGTGCGATAAAAAGTGCGCCGCGCACGTTGGCGCACAGGCCATCTAACAGCGTGCGCCAGGTCACAGCGAAAATCGCACAGGCCACAGCGAAATTCGCACATAGCGCGGCGCACGCAACAAAAGTAGGCGGAACACGGGCGTAACACTCGGAATGGGGAACAACTTGCAAAAACGTGGGCGTCACGGGGGAAGTACAGGGCACAAGTGCGCGGAACGGCCACACCCTAGCCTACAACACGTATTCATGGAATAGAATAGGGCAAAAAAGCGCACGCTCAAACCAGCGCACAGGCACAAACACGACCGCCACAAGAAAGCAGGCGGTAGCGTCTCTGCGGCCGTAAGAAATGTGCGCCAAAAGGTGCGCCAACAAATAGCACCCATATACTGCCATGATGAATGTCCTATACTGTGGCCCTCCAGGACAAATGACGTGCAAAGGGGTACCCACAAACACGGACACACTGACAAAAAATACGTGTGCGTGTATACCGGGGTGCGCGGGAAGTCTCACACGCGATTTGGCCGGGTAGGTGTATTTCAGGGGTGCGCGGGAAGTTCCACACGCGATTCCATCAGGGTACGTGTATTTCAGGGTGCGCGGGAAGTCCCACACGCGATTCCATCAGGGTACGTGTATTTCAGGGGTGCGCGGGAAGTTCCACACGCGAATAGCCTGGGCGCCTGTATTTCAGGGGTGCGCGGGAAGTTCCACACGCGAATAGCCTGTGCGCGTGTATTTCAGGGGTGCGTGGGAAGTTCCACACGCGAATAGCCTGGGCGCGTGTATTTCAGGGGTGCGCGGGAAGTTTAACACGCGATTTCAGCAGGGTACGTGTATTTCAGGGGTGCGCGGGAATTTCCACACGCGAATAGCCTGGGCGCGTGTATTTCAGGGGTGCGTGGGAATTATCACACGCGATTTGGCTTGGTACGTGTATTACAGGGGTGCGTGGGAAGTTACACACGCGATTAGGCTGGGTGGGTCCTCACAGGTGTTCCCTGTACACCCTCCACGGCCCCTGCAGGCAGCCCACAAAACAGGGGACTACCCTGCACACCTGCTCATGTCTCCCACCACCCCCACCCCCCAACATCCAGGGGCACCCTCCACCAGGCCCCCACTCATGTCTCCCACCACCCCCACCCCCCAGCAGTGCAGGGGCAGCCTCCAGCAGGCCCCCACTCATGTCTCCCACCACCCCCACCCCCCCAGTCACCAGGGGCACCCTCCACCAGGCCCCCACTCATGTCTCCCACCACCCCCACCCCCCCAGTCACCAGGGGCACCCTCCACCAGGCCCCCACTCATGTCTCCCACCACCCCCAACCCCCTGCCACCATGGGCACCCTCCACCAGGCCCCCACTCATGTCTCCCACCACCACCACCCCCCAGCAGTGCAGGGGCAGCCCCCACCAGGCCCCCACTCATGTCTCCCACCACCCCCACCCCCCCCAGTCACCAGGGGCACCCTCCACCAGGCCCCCACTCATGTCTCCCACCATCCCCACCCCCCAGCAGTGCAGGGGCACCCTCCACCAGGCCCCCACTCATGTCTCCCACCACCCCCACCCCCCTGCCACCATGGGCACCCTCCACCAGGCCCCCACTCATGTCTCCCACCACCACCACCCCCCAGCAGTGCAGGGGCAGCCCCCACCAGGCCCCCACTCATGTCTCCCACCACCCCCACCCCCCCAGTCACCAGGGGCACCCTCCACCAGGCCCCCACTCATGTCTCCCACCACCCCCACCCCCCACCATCCAGGGGCAGCCTCCACCAGGCCCCCACTCATGTCTCCCACCACCCCCACCCCCCTGCCACCATGGGCACCCTCCACCAGGCCCCCACTCATGTCTCCCACCACCCCACCCCCCAGCAGTGCAGGGGCAGCCCCCACCAGGCCCCCACTCATGTCTCCCACCACCCCCACCCCCCTGCCACCATGGGCACCCTCCACCAGGCCCCCACTCATGTCTCCCACCACCACCACCCCCAGCAGTGCAGGGGCAGCCCCCACCAGGCCCCCACTCATGTCTCCCACCACCCCCACCCCCCAGTCACCAGGGGCACCCTCCACCAGGCCCCCACTCATGTCTCCCACCACCCCCACCATCCAGGGGCAGCCTCCACCAGGCCCCCACTCATGTCTCCCACCACCCCCACCCCCCTGCCACCATGGGCACCCTCCACCAGGCCCCCACTCATGTCTCCCACCACCCCCACCCCCCCCAGTCACCAGGGGCACCCTCCACCAGGCCCCCACTCATGTCTCCCACCACCCCCACCCCCCCAGTCACCAGGGGCAGCCTCCACCAGGCCCCCACTCATGTCTCCCACCACCCCCACCCCCCTGCCACCATGGGCACCCTCCACCAGGCCCCCACTCATGTCTCCCACCACCACCACCCCCCAGCAGTGCAGGGGCAGCCCCCACCAGGCCCCCACTCATGTCTCCCACCACCCCCACCCCCCAGCAGTGCAGGGGCACCCTCCACCAGGCCCCCACTCATGTCTCCCACCACCCCCACCCCCCTGCCACCATGGGCACCCTCCACCAGGCCCCCACTCATGTCTCCCACCACCCCCACCCCCCCAGTCACCAGGGGCACCCTCCACCAGGCCCCCACTCATGTCTCCCACCACCCCCACCCCCCAGCAGTGCAGGGGCACCCTCCACCAGGCCCCCACTCATGTCTCCCACCACCCCCACCCCCTGCCACCATGGGCACCCTCCACCAGGCCCCCACTCATTTCTCCCACCACCCCCACCCCCCCAGTCACCAGGGGCACCCTCCACCAGGCCCCCACTCATGTCTCCCACCACCCCCACCCCCCAGCAGTGCAGGGGCACCCTCCACCAGGCCCCCACTCATGTCTCCCACCACCCCCACCCCCCTGCCACCATGGGCACCCTCCACCAGGCCCCCACTCATGTCTCCCACCACCCCCACCCCCCAGCAGTGCAGGGGCAGCCCCCACCAGGCCCCCACTCATGTCTCCCACCACCCCCACCCCCCTGCCACCATGGGCACCCTCCACCAGGCCCCCACTGATGTCTCCCACCACCACCACCCCCCCAGTCACCAGGGGCACCCTCCACCAGGCCCCCACTCATGTCTCCCACCACCCCCACCCCCCAGCAGTGCAGGGGCACCCTCCACCAGGCACCCACCCATGTCCCCTATCACCCCCACCCCCCAGCCACCAGGGGCACCCTCCAGCAGGCCCCCATCCATGTCTCCCACCACCCCCACCCCCCCAGTCACCAGGGGCACCCTCCACCAGGCCCCCACTCATGTCTCCCACCACCCCCACCCCCCCAGTCACCAGGGGCACCCTCCACCAGGCCCCCACTCATGTCTCCCACCACCCCCACCTCCCCAGTCACCAGGGGCACCCTCCACCAGGCCCCCACTCATGTCTCCCACCACCCCCACCCCCCTGCCACCATGGGCACCCTCCACCAGGCCCCCATCATGTCTCCCACCACCCCCACCCCCCCAGTCACCAGGGGCACCCTCCACCAGGCACCCACCCATGTCCCCTATCACCCCCACCCCCCCAGCCACCAGGGGCACCCTCCACCAGGCCCCCATCCATGTCTCCCACCACCCCCACCCCCCCAGTCACCAGGGGCACCCTCCACCAGGCCCCCACTCATGTCTCCCACCACCCCCACCCCCCCAGTCACCAGGGGCACCCTCCACCAGGCCCCCACTCATGTCTCCCACCACCCCCACCCCCCCAGTCACCGGGGGCACCCTCCACCAGGCCCCCACTCATGTCTCCCACCACCCCCACCCCCCAGCAGTGCAGGGGCAGCCCCCACCAGGCCCCCACCCATGTCTCCCACCACCCCCACCCCCCTGCCACCATGGGCACCCTCCACCAGGCCCCCACTCATGTCTCCCACCACCCCCACCCCCCAGCAGTGCAGAGGCAGCCCCCACCAGGCCCCCACTCATGTCTCCCACCACCCCCACCCCCCTGCCACCATGGGCACCCTCCACCAGGCCCCCACTCATGTCTCCCACCACCACCACCCCCCAGCAGTGCAGGGGCAGCCCCCACCAGGCCCCCACTCATGTCTCCCACCACCCCCACCCCTCCCAGTCACCAGGGGCACCCTCCACCAGGCCCCCTCTCATGTCTCCCACCACCCCCACCCCCCAGCAGTGCAGGGGCACCCTCCACCAGGCCCCCACTCATGTCTCCCACCACCCCCACCCCCCCAGTCACCAGGGGCACCCTCCACCAGGCCCCCACTCATGTCTCCCACCACCCCCACCCCCAGCAGTACAGGGGCACCCTCCACCAGGCCCCCACTCATGTCTCCCACCACCACCACCCCCCAGCAGTGCAGGGGCAGCCTCCACCAGGCCCCCACTCATGTCTCCCACCACCCCCACCCCCCTGCCACCATGGGCACCCTCCACCAGGCCCCCACTCATGTCTCCCACCACCCCCACCCCCCAGTCACCAGGGGCACCCTCCACCAGGCCCCCACTCATGTCTCCCACCACCCCCACCCCCCAGCAGTGCAGGGGCACCCTCCACCAGGCCCCCACTCATGTCTCCCACCACCCCCACCCCCCCAGTCACCAGGGGCAACCTCCACCAGGCCCCCACTCATGTCTCCCACCACCACCACCCCCCAGCAGTGCAGGGGCACCCTCCACCAGGCACCCACCCATGTCCCCTATCACCCCCACCCCCCAGCCACCAGGGGCACCCTCCACCAGGCCCCCATCCATGTCTCCCACCACCCCCACCCCCCCAGTCACCAGGGGCACCCTCCACCAGGCCCCCACTCATGTCTCCCACCACCCCCACCCCCCCAGTCACCAGGGGCACCCTCCACCAGGCCCCCACTCATGTCTCCCACCACCACCACCCCCCAGCAGTGCAGGGGCACCCTCCACCAGGCACCCACCCATGTCCCCTATCACCCCCACCCCCCAGCCACCAGGGGCACCCTCCACCAGGCCCCCATCCATGTCTCCCACCACCCCCACACCCCTAGTCACCAGGGGCACCCTCCACCAGGCCCCCACTCATGTCTCCCACCACCCCCACCCCCCCAGCAGTGCAGGGGCACCCTCCACCAGGCCCCCACTCATGTCTCCCACCACCCCCACCCCCCTGCCACCATGGGCACCCTCCACCAGGCCCTCACTCATGTCTCCCACCGCCCTCACCCCCCCAGTCACCAGGGGCACCCTCCACCAGGCCCCCACTCATGTCTCCCACCACCCCCACCCCCCCAGTCACCAGGGGCACCCTCCACCAGGCCCCCACTCATGTCTCCCACCACCACCACCCCCCAGCAGTGCAGGGGCACCCTCCACCAGGCCCCCACTCATGTCTCCCACCACCCCCACCCCCCTGCCACCATGGGCACCCTCCACCAGGCCCCCACTCATGTCTCCCACCACCCCCACCCCCCCAGTCACCAGGGGCACCCTCCACCAGGCCCCCACTCATGTCTCCCACCACCCCCACCCCCCAGTCACCAGGGGCACCCTCCACCAGGCCCCCACTCATGTCTCCCACCACCCCCACCCCCCCCAGTCACCAGGGGCACCCTCCACCAGGCCCCCACTCATGTCTCCCACCACCCCCACCCCCCAGCAGTGCAGGGGCAGCCCCCACCAGGCCCCCACCCATGTCTCCCACCACCCCCACCCCCCTGCCACCATGGGCACCCTCCACCAGGCCCCCACACATGTCCCCCTGCCCCCAGGTCCTGACGATACTCAATCATGGCAGTAATGGGCAGCATACCCAGCACAAACACCCAGGCAAGGATTGCATCCACCCACATAGTGAATGCAATTACATGATACAACCCCAATGGCAAGTATGTAAATGAACACATGTCCCTCACACACACATACACAACGGGTGCAAGTGAATGTCAAAACCCATATCGTGACATGTTGAAACCAATGAGAAAATACCACAAGTGAAAGTTAAAAAAACATGTATTAAAGATGAAAAATAAGTAAACAAATCAAACATACAACAATGGGGATAACTAAATAAATGGTCCATGTCCGAGAACAAATGTAAAAATAAAAAAAAACAAAGTAATCCAAAAACAAATGTCGTCCAAAGCAATGTCATGTGTAAGGAAAATAATGAAAAACCATTTCCTCATGGTGAACACAATAATCAATAAAAAAAATGTTTCTTCAAAAAGCAAACTATATACACGAATGTTCCAGGGTCCATGAGCCCAACACCATAAATGAAACCTACTACTACCTAATGAAAAGAATATATACAAAAAAGTGGCCATTGTCCGAGCGGTCCAAAAAAATAAAAATAAAGAAAGGAAACCTAACACTAACTAAATAACTATATACAAAGGCAGCGGGCAAGTCCTGCGGCTCACTCGGTGATGTTGCTGGCCAGGGCATCATCGAACTCCATGTCGATGTCCTGGAGGCGGGACTCTGTCCTGGCCCCGAGGTCTCGCAGGGATAACCCCATGTTCAGCTCAAACTCCCTGCGAGCTTCCTCGAGGCACTCAGCCCGCCTCAACGCCCGACGCATGGAGAACTCCGCCCTGACCATGGTGAGCCGCTCCTCTTCCGCCCGCTGCCGCTCCGCACCTATCCGCTGGACCAACTGCTCCCACACGGAAAACACCACCATCCCAGGGTTGCCCTGCCCTCCGGCCGATGCCTGCCCCTCTGATCTTGATGGCCCCGAGCCATGATGCCTCCCACGTCGAGCCTGCTGCTGCCTCCGACGCCACTGCCTCTGCCAGCACGACGGCATCCAGGCTGATGGAAACCACCGACGCCGTCGTGCACGTGCCCTGCCCGATGATGCTGTCACATCTTCCATCTGCTGGGGTCCAGTTGCTGTGTTGTCCACCCCTGCTGGACCTCCGACTCCCAACTGTGGCAGGGATGGGATCCCCACCGAGCTGGCTGCATTGGTCGGGGCAGGTCCACAGGGGGCCCTGGTGGCATCTGGGCCGGAAGACGGCAAGGAGAACGACTGGTGTATAGCCTGCACAGAGGAGGAGAGGGCCGCCAGATTGGGCAACACATGCAGGAAACCCCCGAACATGGCCGATCCCAATTGGGCCACGTCGGCACGGTGCACTTCGTGATGACGTGCGTGCTCCTCCCGGGAAGCATGCACGGCATCACGAATCACAGCCGTGCGCATCGCGACCCCAATCAGGACCTTCTCCGCACGGCCAGGGGTTCCCACGTCCGCAGGTGGAGGGGAGTCAGGTGACATGGACATCCCCTCTACCTGCGGACGGGCCTGGGACGGGGCATCCCTGCTGGTGCATGGTGGTGCACTCACAGGGTCAGGGACAGCGACATGCACAGGCCCCTCCACGGTGACCTGTGCTGCCTCCTGCCCCTGGCCCTGGACTGCACCACTTGCACCAGCAGGGATGCCCCCACCAGGCCCCATGTGTGCCCCAGTGGCGGCCTCCTCCTCCTCTGTGCAAACCACCAACCTGGATGGCTCCTCACCGTCTCCCACCGTAGCAGGCCCATGTGGGGGCTCACCCACCCCTTCCGCTGCAGCCGTGGGGGCATCCCCGCCGCCTTGCTCCACAGCGCCGTCTCCGCCCTCTTCTTCACTAGCCGCTGCGTAGAGGGAGACAAAGAACACAAGCATCAGGGTACTGTACAATGGTCCCCTAGACAGGAAGCAATAGCAGATGAGCACCACTGTCAAAGTACACTTCCATCATGTCCCTCCACAACACATGGGTCAGTCCTGGCAAAACACACACAGTAACAGGCATGGTGCATGCCATGGACATTTCCATGCATGTCCAATGGACTCTTGAAACATTCAATGATATGGAACTCACATGCATCATGGCTCATGCCGATCACATGCACACACTTCACCTCAGTCACATCCATCTGGCCCCAAACACACCAAACACAGCGGATACAAGGGTAATTTGGCTGCTTCACTGAATCTGTGCATTGTCACACACATGTGTCATGCATCCATGGCATGCACAAGTCACAGACACGCAGGTCAGGCACACAGACATGGCTACATATATGTACCTGGCATCAGCACCCATCCCTCACCCCCACCCATGTCCAGGTACAGAGACTGGCATGCTCTCATGTTCAAAATCTGCATAGGGCTCCCCATGCGGCATTTGAACACATGCAACAACCATGTGGGTCACACATCACTGGTCGCACATGCATCACTATGATGTCCCTGCACACATACATGCATACATGGCCTATGGCACACATACAGGCAAGTATCATAGAACCAGCACACCGCAACATGCCCTGTCTCACACAGTAATGCTTGGACACTTACCGCTCAACTCCAGACGGGCCTCCCTCTTAAGGATCTGGGCGTGGAGCGCTGGGCGTACGCGTTCCAGGACCCTCATCTGGATGGAACTCATGCGGCCCCGGCCCCCCTCCACGAGGCGCCGGGCCTTCACAAGGGTCCTGGACCTCAAGTCCTCCCAGCGCTTCTTGATCTTCAGGACGTTGCGGGTTGCCACCCCCTCCGCATTGATGGCAACCACACAGTCGGCCCAGATCCTCTCCCGTCCTTCCTTGCTGGCGTGGGACGATCCAAAGAGGGCATCATACTGCCCCAGGACATGCTCCACCAGGACACCAACTTCGGTGGCAGTGAAGCTGGTGCCCCTCTGCCCCTCTGGCCTGGGGTTGCCACTGGTGCCAGATGTGGAAGTGCCCGACATGGCAACCCCAGAGGCAGGTGTGGGTGGGCAAGTGGGTCCTGGGGCTGGGCTGTGGAGCGATGTTATCCCAGTCGGGAGTCTTCAGTTCCAGCAGGGGTGGACACAGCAACTGGACCCCTGCAGATGGCTGATGTGCAGGCACCAAATGGCAGGGCACGGTGGCAGCAGGCAGGCAGGCAGGCAGCAGCAGATGGCACGTGGGAGGCTGCTCGGGGCACTGGGGGGCAGTAACTCGGCCTTTTGGGCAGGAGCGTGGTCTTCCGTGTGTTTTCGCGTGGCCAGCTTGATACGGAGTGATTTGGCACGTGAAAATCCTGCACGTCAGCGTGAAATCCGAGGAAAGGCCCTTAGCGCGTAAGCGCGTCAGCACGCATACGCGATTCTATTGGACCAGAGTCCCTCAGCGCGTAAGCGCGTCTGTGACGTGACCCGCACGGGTGTTCCCCACTCAGCACGTGATGACGGAGCACACGTGGAAATACTGCACGTCAGCGTGTAATTGGACAAAAGTGCGCGTACACGCGATTGGCCTATGTACGTGTATTTCATGGGTGCGCGGGCACTTACACACGCAAGTACGTTAGCGCACCTGTATCCCGTGGTGCGTGGGAATTTCCACACGCTATTGGACTGGGAACTGGATTCCAGGGGTGCGCGGGTCACACGCTCGCCAAGAACACGCGCAAAGCATAAATTTGCGCACTTTGACAATAACAAGCTCAGACGCCAGGATGAACATACCGTTCCTAGCAGCAGTGGCAGTGGGCTACCAAAGGAGGAGGAGGAGGATAGTCAGGGCCAGAATATTCACACCCAGAACCAGCCTTTTCGGGATGCCTGATGACCAGGTGTATGGGAGGTACAGGTTTCCACCACACATCATACTGGACCTGGTGAGTGAGTGGGAGGATGACCTCACATCACCCACCCTGTGCTCCCAAGAGAAGGTCCTCAATGTACTGCACTTCTTAGCCACTGGATCATTTCAGCGGACAAGTGCCATAGTGGGTGGGGTGTCACAGGCCACCCAGTCACGCTGCCTACACCAGGTCTTGAACATCATCACTGCACGCCCATCAGTCCGCAGGCACATATACCTGCCCAGAACCCCTGCAGAAAGGCATGCTGCCGCCCTGGATTTTTACGGTGTGGCACGATTCCCCAAAGTGCTAGGTGCCATCGACTGCACCCATGTGGCTCTACGTCCCCCCAGGGCATCTGAGCACATCTATAGGAACCGCAAGCACTGGCATTCCATCAACGTGCAGGTAGCATGTAATGCCAAGGGAATCATCACCTCAGTATATGCCAACTATCCCGGGTCCACCCACGACAGCTTCATTTACCGAATGTCCACCCTAAGCCGGGACCTAGAAGCTGGGCGGCATGGCGATACATGGCTGCTTGGTGAGTATGTATGCCACTGCACATGCATGCATGTTGGATACTGAGCAAGGTCACAACCCCACCAATGATACCAATCACCACCTCCACAGGGGACAGTGCCTACCCTCTCAGCCCCCACATGATGACGCCAATTCGGAACCCCACCACGCCACCCGAGGTAAGATATAACACAGCCCACATTACGACCCGGGGCATAGTGGAGCGCACATTCGGAGTGCTAAAGTCACGCTTTCGCTCTCTTGACCGTTCTGGCGGCCAGCTGTTATACGCTCCCCCAGTAGTGTGCAGGATCATAGTGGCAGCATGTGTCCTGCACAACGTTGCAACACGCCGGGGCCTGGCCGTGGACATGGTGGTGGCCCCACATCCCCAACCACATGCACAGCCGCTGCGCATGGGAGGGGAAAGGGCACGTGGGGAGGCAGCCCGTACACAGCTAGTGGCTAATTACTTCACATAGAAATCACACCCCTGTGGAGTGCACACTGCCCTGGCACATTCCATCTGACATTCAATGATGACTCAACCTGACACTGATCCTGAATGTCTGGAGAATGAACCGTGAATACCATATCAGCCTGAGATTGTTCACCTGGAAGTGTCACAATGTGTGCATCCCTACCCACACAGACACCACCAATGCAGTTTTGTGGAGTTACACATTCAAGCAGCTAAAAAGAATACCCACTTGCAAAATGCAACAAGAGGACAGTGTCATGTCAGCCAACCCAACCCCAGCACCGCCACACGACACACCGTGCCATGTCATGCTATTTGCAGGTAAACAAAGTAATCCCCACAACATGACACTAGTGTCACTATGTACAGTGTCCCTATTAGAAACCTGCAACACCTGAAATGCTCACAGCAATGCCGGACCAACAACATACTTGAGCACGTACTACCATTAACATGACATCACAAATTTTACATATTAGTAGTCTCACCACCAGGAAATGCCTGCACTCCCACCACCACCAACTGTGCAGTGTTGGCACCATGTAGAGTTGTAGGTGCACTGCTGCCAACATGGACCCCATCTCCAGACTAGAGGTCCTTGTGTAGACATGAGGAAGGGACCTGCAAATTGGGAGGTAGACACAGAAGATGAGTTACACATCAATGCAACATGCAGTGTACAACACAACAGCAATATGCACTAGGAATGTATACACAGTATTGACTACAGACTGCCCACACAGCTCATGGGAGTCCAACGTCACTGTGTAATTCACTGTCACTTGGGCACACCCTTTGCAAGCCCATGGAAACGGGAAGCAGGAGGGGTGTGTGTGACTCAAACCCAAGCATCTGAACCAAATACATTACAAGCCTGCATGTGCCCAGCCACAATGCAGCGTATGCCCACAGGAACCACGGAAGCCAACAAATCGTCCCAAAAAAATAGGGAATAAAATAAATAAAAATAAAAATAAGAAACAATCAAAAATGGCCATTGATGGGCCCGGGGGGGTTGGGGAGGCCACCCAGGAGGTCCGAGGACAGGATGCACACCAGAACCCACCTGCGTGGATCCTGGGAAAATAAAACACCTGCATGGGCTCATGGCCCACACGGCTACCCTGTTGTGGGAGTATCACTGCTGTCGCTATTATCACCCTGTGCAGCTGCATCCGGAGGTGGTTGCACTATGGGAGGCAGCCCACGCAAGGCCCTAGTCTGCTCCTCCATGGCTGCAAGCATGCGGGCGTGGTAGGTCTGGTTCTGGAGGATGAGTGTGCGGAGGTCCCCATGCAACAACTCACGGGATGCCCGGACCTCCGCCCTCGTTGCCTGCATCTCAGCTGAGAGCGTACGGGTGAAACGCTCCAGCTGCTGTTCTGTCCTTTGGTGTGTTGAAGCCTCAAGCTCAACAAGAGTCGTCCTGAGGTGAAGGAGCTCCTGCCTCAGGGCTTCCCTGTGGCCCTGGGACTCAATGGAGATGGCCTCCTGCAGAGTCGCCAGTGCCGCCCGCCTGTCCCTGTTGGACCCCAACATGTCCTCCCTGTGTGACTGGCAGATGGAGTCGGTTGCCTGCTCTAGTCGCTCCATCAGCCTTTCTGGGGGGACAATGGAAGTGGCCACCCTATCCATGGCCTGAGCCATCATCTCGGATGATGCAGCCTGTTGGGTTGCCATACCGTAAATGGATTGCTCCCATGCGGTATTGCCAGGTGGCGTACGGCCACCACGTCGGCGGGCACCACACCTGTCTGGGGCAAGGCGAACTGCGCCTTGCTGTGTCGGCACTGCCTGAGGCTGCAGGACTGCATTCCCCCTCTGATCTGCTGGCCCAGGAACAGGATCAGATGTCGCGGAGTGTAACCCTGCATCCGTAACCACCAAAGGCGTAGCTGCCAACACTGACATCCCCATGGAGGGTTCTGACCCTGGTGCAGGTGGGTGAGACAGAACAGAATCCCTCCCTGGAACACTCACCTGCGACGGCACGTAGGTCTCATCCGAATCAACACCTGAGTACAGCTCGGGGGAGGTGCAGCCAGAGACACCCCTTGAGAGCAGGACCTGCAGCACTTGTGGGTTCTCCCCCACCACCACACCACGTCCCTCACTGGTGGTTGGTCGGCCCTCGGACCCCTCCTGGGTCTGCACCATCTCCACAACCCCAGCAGTATCAGGTGCGTCTTCCCCTGCAAAGACATAAAAACAAAGAAATGGAAACAGGCATTAGCACCATGGCACACAATGAGGGCTGAGAAGCAAGAGAACCAGTACTTGATTGACACATGTCCCACATGACTAAAACCCTCCCATGCATGCACCCTCACTGCGTATGAAGTGCAGGCAAATGGCACACACTGATGACACCAAGATGGAAAATGAACACATTTTCTGCATGCTGCCTGGCAGTGGCATCACACATTGGCCTGTGATTGCCAGGTGAAACACACATGCCATCACACAGATGGCATGTACCATTGCTATTGAGTGAAGATGGAGAGGAGGGCAGCACCTATTCATTCAGTCCAGTTCCCGCATGTAATTGCTTTTCTAATTCTAACAGGTCAGATTTTTCACCTGGAGCTGCCAGTCTGAAATGGTCCAATTGCACAGGGACATGTGTGTACAAATGATATCCAGGTAACAAAGTCACTCCACTTTACCATAGCCATGTCAGACATGTGACTAGTGGACAGCGACATGGCTAGTAAAAGTGGGGGAATGCAAACAATCTGACTGAATGAACAGTGAAAAATAAGCAACAATGTTGTGGCAAGGTGACACTTCAAGGGCAACTGGCGTGCAGTTGGGCTAGATGTCTACTGTTGGCAGAAGGGATACTGCTATGGCCAAATGCAGCTGCGCAGGAAGTATTGCATGAAGCACATGGCTGACCCATACGACTCAGGCGCACACACTCTCACCTGGCACACAAACAGAAGCCCTCACTCACACACCATGCACATGGATGACACACACATGCATGTGCACTCACCGGACAATGCCTTGTAATCAGCCAGATCTCCCACGTCTTGGATCTGTTCCTCCGTGACGTAGGTCCCAGCGACTGACTCATGTGGAGTGAGTTCCATGTCTACTACTGGAGACCCACCTCCAGTCACTAGAGTTGCGGCATGACTTGAGGCCAGCTTACTCTTTGCCCTGCGCTTTAGGTCATTCCAGCGCTTATAGCAATCATTGGCTGTGCGCCTCACGATTCCAAGGGCACTTACGATGTCCGCAACGGTCTGCCAGTGTGCCTGGCGTTGTGCAGGTGTGGTCTTGGATCCTGCAACAATGACCATCTCGTTGTCATGTCCGGACACATACTCGACAAGTGCATTCAGTTCGTCATCCGTGAAGCTGGGCTTCCTGGACGGGCCGGACTATGTAGCCGTGTCTGGGGCATCAGCCTGTGCCGGACGAGCACTCTTCCTCTTCCGCTTGGAAGGTGGTGGTGATCCTGAGTGTCCTGCGCCGCTCTGGACACTAGGGGCAGGAGCCCTGGTGGACTCTGTATCAGGAGTGTGGGATTGCACACTCAGCATGGGAGTTGGTGCAGGCATTGGCTCTAGTGTGATGGTGTCAGGGGGAATGTCAGCAGCATGGACTAGGACCGACACTGTCCTGGCTGGGTGTGTGAGGGCTGGGGTGGATGGAGCCGCAGCTGCCCCTGCAGCCTCTCCGCCCTGCCTCCTTGGTGCAGCAGATGACCTTGCTGCCCCAGATCCACGTGGCATGATGGCATCAACGTGCACCAGCGCACGTGTCGTAGCCCTGCTGACCTGGAAGTCAGCCATGGAGTCAGCCAGGTCTGGTGCCACAATGGGCTGGTCCAACAAGGGCTGAGCATGGATGGTGTCAGCCACATCAGCCTCAACGGGAGGGGGGGGGATTATGGGTGCCCGTGACTGGTCCTCCACACATGGGGGGACAGGCTCACCCTGCAAGTTACGACCACGTCCCCTACCGGATCCACCACGGCCACCACTTGTGGCTCTTCCACCTTTGCCACCCTTACGGAATCCTCGCCTCCCAGCCATGGCACTGATGTTAATGTGCGTATGGGAGTGGATGTAGACTATTGTCCTGGGCAATTGGGGGTCAAAGGGGTTGGGTACCAGATGGTAATTGTACCCTAGTGCTCTAGCAAGGCTGAATGTAACCCCTGGGGAAAGATGACGGGTCACGCAACGCACAGGAGGCCCAAAAAAGGGAGATGACGTGCACGCAACCCCTCCTAGACCACGTGTGCAGAAAGAAAAACCTGCACTAAGCTGTGGCACCCAGTAACACAAGAATGAACGTATGCGTGTCACACGCAGCCTAGAATGACCTCTGAAGGGGTAGGCTACACACGGGGCAAGCACAGATGTTACATACGTGCGTGACTCACCGTCTGCCTGGTAAACGAGCGTGTAAAAGGAGCACGTTTGGTTGGCAACACCCCCGCCAAAAGAAGATTTGTACGCTGTCTGAGGAGACAGGACAACAGTAGAAGGGAACACTGTTTGAGGGAACAGGTCCAGGTAAACCAGTAAAAGAGAAAAAAGAGAAAAAGCTGTCAGAGGTAACAGGGAATACGAACTTGAAACGCTGTGAAGTAAATCGCGTGTGAAACGACAAGAAGTACAGAATTCACCCACTCGCTCTCCACGAAAAGCACGTACAAGGAAAACGTGTTCTACACGTACCTTTTATACAGGCCCACACGTCCAGCGTCACTTACGCGGCGTGTACGCGCTAGGGCCATTTCCACCAATTACATGCTTTGTCACTTCTGCGTGTAGGGCCATTTCCACCAATTACACGCTTTGTCACTTCTGCGTGTAGGGCCATTTCCACCAATCACACGCTTTGTCACTTCTGCGTGTAGGGCCATTTCCACCAATCACACGCGATTACACTCTGACGTGCAGTCTTTCCACGTGTGCTCTGTCATCACGTGCTGTGTGGGAAACACCTGTGCGGGTCACGTCACAGACGCGCTTACGCGCTGAGGGCCTTTCCTCGGTTTTCACGCTGACGTGCAGGATTTTCACGTGCCAAATCACTCCGTACCAAGCTGGCCACGCGTACGCACACGGAATACCACGCTCCTGCCCGGAAGGCCGAACTACTGCCCCCCAGAGCCCCGAGCACGCTCCCACCTGCTGCTGCCTGACTGCCTGCTGCCCCTGCACTGCTGGGGGGTGGGGGTGGTGGGAGACATGGGTGGGGGCCTGGTGGAGGGTGCCCCTGGTGGCGGGGGGGTTGGGGGTGATAGGGGACATGAGTGTGGGCCTGGTGGAGGCTGCCCCTGCACTGCTGGGGAGTGGGGGTGGTGGGTGACATGGGTGGGGGCCTGGTGGAGGCTGCCCCTGCACTGCTGGGGGTGCAGGGGGACATGAGCAGGTGTGCAGGGTAGTCCCCTGGTTTGTGGGCTGCCTGCAGGGGCCGTCGAGGGTGTACAGGGAACACCTGTGAGGACCCACCCAGCCTAATCGCGTGTAAAACTTCCCGCGCACCCCTGAAATACACGCGCCCAGGCTATTCGCGTGTGGAACTTCCCGCGCACCCCTGAAATACACGTACCCTGCTGAAATCGCGTGTAAAACTTCCTGCGCACCCCTGAAATACACGCGCCCAGGCTATTCGCGTGTGGAACTTCCCGCGCACCCCTGAAATACACGCGCCCAGGCTATTTGCGTGTGGAACTTCCCGCGCACCCCTGAAATACACGTAGCACGCTGGGAGACATGAGTGGGGGCAAGGTGGAGGGTGCCCCTGGATGGTGGGGGGTGGGGGTGGTGGGGGAAATGAGTTGGACATGGGCGGGGGACTGCTGGCAGGTGCCCCACAGTGCTGGGGGGTGGCGGTGGTGGGGAACATGAGTTGGACATGGGCGGGGGCCTGCTGGCAGGTGCCCCACAGTGCTGGGGGGTGGGGGTGGTGGGGAACATGAGTTGGACATGGGCGGGGGCCTGCTGGCAGGTGCCCCACAGTGCTGGGGGTGGTGGGGGACATGAGTTGGACATGGGCGGGGGCCTGCTGGCAGGTGCCCCACAGTGCTGGGGGGGTGGGGGTGGTGGGGGACATGAGTTGGACATGGGCGAGGGCCTGCTGGCAGGTGCCCCACAGTGCTGGGGGGTGGGGGTGGTGGGGGACATGAGTTGGACATGGGCGAGGGCCTGCTGGCAGGTGCCCCACAGTGCTGGGGGGTGGGGGTGGTGGGGGACATGAGTTGGACATGGGCGGGGGCCTGCTGGCAGGTGCCCCACAGTGCTGGGGGGTGGGGGTGGTGGGGGACATGAGTTGGACATGGGCGGGGGCCTGCTGGCAGGTGCCCCACAGTGCTGGGGGGTGGGGGTGGTGGGGGACATGAGTTGGACATGGGGGGGGCCTGCTGGCAGGTGCCCCACAGTGCTGGGGGGTGGCGGTGGTGGGGAACATGAGTTGGACATGGGCGGGGGCCTGCTGGCAGGTGCCCCACAGTGCTGGGGGGTGGGGGTGGTGGGGAACATGAGTTGGACATGGGCGGGGGCCTGCTGGCAGGTGCCCCACAGTGCTGGGGGGTGGGGGTGGTGGTGGACATGAGTTGGACATGGGCGGGGGCCTGCTGGCAGGTGCCCCACAGTGCTGGGGGGGTGGGGGTGGTGGGGGACATGAGTTGGACATGGGCGAGGGCCTGCTGGCAGGTGCCCCACAGTGCTGGGGGGTGGGGGTGGTGGGGGACATGAGTTGGACATGGGCGAGGGCCTGCTGGCAGGTGCCCCACAGTGCTGGGGGTGGTGGGGGACATGAGTTGGACATGGGCGGGGGCCTGCTGGCAGGTGCCCCACAGTGCTGGGGGGTGGGGGTGGTGGGGGACATGAGTTGGACATGGGCGGGGGCCTGCTGGCAGGTGCCCCACAGTGCTGGGGGGTGGGGGTGGTGGGGGACATGAGTTGGACATGGGCGGGGGCCTGCTGGCAGGTGCCCCACAGTGCTGGGGGGTGGGGGTGGTGGGAGACATGCGTGGGGGCCTGGTGGAGGGTGCCCCTGCACTGCTGGGGGGTGGGGGTGGTGGGAGACATGAGTGGGGGCCTGGTGGAGGGTGCCCCTGCACTGCTGGGGGGTGGGGGTGGTGGGAGACATGGGTGGGGGCCTGGTGGAGGCTGCCCCTGCACTGCTGGGGGGTGGGGGTGCAGGGGGACATGAGCAGGTGTGCAGGGTAGTCCCCTGTTTTGTGGGCTGCCTGCAGGGGCCGTCGAGGGTGTACAGGGAACACCTGTGAGGACCCACCCAGCCTAATCGCGTGTAAATCTTCCCGTGCACCCCTGAAATACACGCGCCCAGGCTATTCGCGTGTGGAACTTCCCGCGCACCCCTGAAATACACGTACCCTGCTGAAATCGCGTGTAAAACTTCCCGCGCACCCCTGAAATACACGCGCCCAGGCTATTCGCGTGTGGAACTTCCCGCGCACCCCTGAAATACACGTAGCACGCTGGGAGACATGAGTGGGGGCCTGGTGGAGGGTGCCCCTGGATGGTGGGGGGTGGGGGTGGTGGGAGACATGAGTGGGGGCCTGGTGGAGGGTGCCCCTGGATGGTTGGGGGTGGGGGTGGTGGGAGACATGAGTGGGGGCCTGGTGGAGGGTGCCCCTGGATGGTGGGGGGTGGGGGTGGTGGGAGACATGAGTGGGGGCCTGGTGGAGGCTGCCCCTGGTGGCTGGGGGGTGGGGGTGGTGGGAGACATGGGTGGGGGCCTGGTGGAGGGTGCCCCTGCACTGCTGGGGGGTGGGGGTGGTGGGAGACATGAGCGGGGGCCTGGTGGAGAGTGCCCCTGGATGCTGGGGGGTGGGGGTGGTGGGAGACATGAGTGGGGGCCTGGTGGAGGGTGCCCCTGCACTGCTGGGGGGTGGGGGTGGTGGGAGACATGAGTGGGGGCCTGGTGGAGGGTGCCCCTGAACTGCTGGGGGGTGGGGGTGGTGGGAGACATGAGTGGGGGCCTGGTGGAGGGTGCCCCTGCACTGCTGGGGGGTGGGGTGGTGGGAGACATGGGTGGGGGCCTGGTGGAGGCTGCCCCTGCACTGCTGGGGGGTGGGGGTGCAGGGGGACATGAGCAGGTGTGCAGGGTAGTCCCCTGTTTTGTGGGCTGCCTACAGGGGCCGTCGAGGGTGTACAGGGAACACCTGTGAGGACCCACCCAGCCTAATCGCGTGTGGAACTTCCCGCGCACCCCTGAAATACACGTACCCTGCTGAAATCGCGTGTAAAACTTCCCGCGCACCCCTGAAATACACGCGCCCAGGCTATTCGCGTGTGGAACTTCCCGCGCACCCCTGAAATACACGTACCCTGCTTAAATCGCGTGTAAAACTTCCCGCGCACCCCTGAAATACACGCGCCCAGGCTATTCGTGTGTGGAACTTCCCGCGCACCCCTGAAATACACGTACCCTGGCTAATCGCGTGTGTAACTTCACGCGTACCCCTGATATGCACGTTACCCGCTTTGCGTTCCTTGTTTGGCAGCCCTTTAAACTGGTCCAGGGTTAGCGCAGCCCTTTGCGATGATTTAGCGATTTTGATGGCTTTTCCTTGCGCAAGGGCGTTCTTGGGGGCGTTACTGGCGCTGCTGCAGGGTCGCTGCGATACTCTGCGCCACGGCTGGTTTGGGAGCCTAAAATCCATGAATACGCTGTGCGCGGAAATCGGTTTTAGCGCACGTGCCTGGCGCAGACAATCGCACGCGGACACTCTGCGCCAGCCGCTTGCGACACTTTTCTGCGAAATTCTATGAATTACCCTGACAATCTCATAAACTAGACACGATTTCTCCATCAAGACGTGCCTCTAATTAATTCAGTTATTGTTTGTAGGATAGCAAACACTTGTTGTACTTTCTTTTTAACTTTTAGCTATACAATTGTGTTTGAGTTTGTGACATTATATTGCACATGTCACTTTTATGGGTTGCACAAGTCACTTTACGGCATTAAAGAAGATTGCTGCAATTTGATTAAAATTTATATTTTATGCGTTTTTAATAGAATACATTAATAAAATATTTCTAGAAAAAATGTTGCTCTCTCTCGAGTCAGAACCATTGTATCACATGTGATTATGGATATATATATATGCTAATTCCGTCATGTGTTAGGTATGATATCTAAGCCACATACATAGTGCAGAGTAGTCTGGGTCTCTCTTTTCTAGTTTAGTTCATATATTCCAGGCCGACCCACTCTACCTTTATTTTCCTGAATAAAGGAAATTTTGTATTGTGCACGTGGCACACACCATGTGATCAAGTCAATTAAAGGGCTGCACCGCTCCCTGTGCGCAGTTCGAACACCAACTCACTGACTCTGGTGTCTGTCATGCAGGATACTGGAGGGGGCCCTGCCTGATCCCCATAACAATGGCGACGAGGGCTTATAGAAGAACCTGTGCGAGGCCAAGCCATGTCGGTGCACACCTTGGAGAGTGCCCGCCACGCTGGGCTCTCACATTTCCAAATCTTTGGACTCAGTAAGACTGCACATTATTGGTATATCACCTTCCTGGAATAATAAAGGGAATGTTGTATCTGTGCAAGTGCCCAGTGCCCATTGGTTGAGTGTGTTTTATAAAATTGTATATATTTGTCTGTCTGATCATGTGACCAAGGTCTCAGATGTACTCATCACATCCTATCTGAACAGGCGTGCCAAAGGGATCAAACCTCGGACCCTTCCTGTTCAACATCTTCACCAACCAGATCCCCATATATCCCCAAAAGACCAACTTGGCACTGTATGCAGACTATGTTGCAGTCATCTCACAGTCGTTCTGCGAAAAGGAAGTGGTGAAGAACCTGCAAGCATCATTGGATGCCATCTCGACGTGGTACAGCGATTGCCGGATAGAACTTAACACCAGCAAGACAACTGCCACGTAGTTCACCAGAAAGAAGATCAAGGGGCACCGGCACATCAGCCTGATAGGGGACAACATCAAGTGGGAGAGCAGCAGCCGCTACCTCGGTGTGACCCTGGACAGCAAACTCAACTGGACAAACCATGTCGAGAATACTCCACAAAAGGCATCAGGAAAGATGGGGGTGCTGTACCTACTCCTGAAGACCAGGTCCATGCCCCTCTGGACAAAGATCAATGTCTACAAGGTGATCATCAGACCTACCCTGACGTATGCCTCCCTAGCATGGATGACCTGCCATGAGCAACACCGAAAGAGTCTTCAGATAGTCCAGGACAAGGCCATGAGGATAGCGTCTGGACCTCCCATACTTGACAACATTCTGTGACCAAAAAGATGTAGGATTCTTTACGTTTAAAATAGTAATTGGCTTAATGAAATCGTAGGAAATGACATTTCTGACCTGATGACATCAAAGGAAATAACATCACCTGACATATGGCAGTAAACAGATCACAGTAAAGCACGGTCTGGCATGGTCTAAACGAGATCATCATGAGAAATAATATTAGTAAATGAGTGACCTCTGAGCACTGTGGCAAGAGTTCACCACAATAATTTATTTCTGTACAGTCTGCACTACAGTACAACACACAACACTCTCAAGTTTCCTGTGGCCCTTGTGAGAAGGCCATATATTCCTGTGTTTCCCCTTAAATTCCTGGGATGAGTCCTTTTTTCTTTCCCATTTTGATTTTAGGAAACTGCAAGTCCAAGAATTCCATGAAAAAACAATACTGGATGACTTCTCACGCATGGCCAGAAAAATGTTAAAGCTCAGCTGACAGTTTTTTAACTGTATGCTTTTGGGTTTATTGCCTAACCCTTTGGGTTATGACAACTTTTGTTGTTACCATCACTGGAGCTTTCAATCCACACAGGCATTGACGCAGAGGATATGGGGGCAGAGGTGGCAACTGCTCTATTGTCCTAGAGCAATAGGGATAGGAACATCACTTTGCCCTCACGCAAATCTTGAAAGTTTCAAGGAGAAATTATGTCTAGGCATGCAGGGAGGAAATATTTGCCATTTTAGAGCTTTGTAGTTTTGGCTTTTATGCGGCTATACACCTGTCAGAAGATACTGTTGCATTGGTGTACAGCTAGGCGGTAGATTGCATATGAGGAGGGACACAAAGCTTGTAGGTGTTGTTGGATAATTAACCCATCCATTGACTGTCCATGGCAATGCTAATCCCTATGGCCATTCCCACCCACTACCTGCCCCTCACCGCGCAAAACACATCCTCCTTGGATCCCTTTGAGCTATTTTTAATCAAGCAGTAACATTAAATGGTGTTCTTGAAGTGCCCGTTAGTGTTATTTCAAAGCAGTCTTCTGAGAGCCCACGGCTTAATTGGAGCAGTAAATGTGCTACTGGTATAATAAAATGCCTTACGCAAGGGTGCCTTCAGTCTCTTGATTCATAATTACTATGAATTCCTGCTAAAAACAAGCAATGGCGAAGCCAGCAGTTTTGGCTTGTGTATGGGTATTAGATGAGCATTTGCCAGGCACTACTGTGATATTCCCATGTACTGGGACTATATTACAGATGCTGCCATGAATGGCCAGTTACAACCATTACAGCAGTGCCTGGCCAATGCCTACACAAAAACCCACACTATTGGCATTACCAGTGCTTATTTATCCCAACTGTTGTCTCCCCCTCTAAGAGCCATCAGGAGGTCCATGCTCTTCCTGCAGGCCTCTTGAACAGGAAATATTTTATTTTTCACACACTCTTTGGTATGCAGTGATAGAATCACGGCAAAAATGTCGTCTATACAAAAAAATCACAGCAAAAATGCTGTGGTTTGACCCGGTAAACGCGTACCCCATTATACCATTTAAGTAGAGCAGAGGTTGCGGGGGTGTCCCCCGCTCCCCTTAAATGGTATAATGGGTCCAGGGGTTGCGGGGGTGTCCCCTGCATCCTTTACATGGATTGCGGCGGCAAAACCATGGCATTTATGCGGCAATAATTTGTAACCACAGCAATTTTTAATGGGCAGCAGTTTAATTAATAACGGCGGCAAATGTGTAGAAGTGGCTCATACCTCTGAAACATTTCAGCTCAGGTTAAGTACTAATGTGGATGGTTTGTTTTGCATGCATTACAAAACATGACGTATGCTTTGTCAAATGGTGACTTACAGGCAGATGGGTACCATAAAGGATCTCTTGGGCGGTGTCTACTTTTTCAATTTAGTAAGACCTTGAGGACAGTTTAATGAAATCTCAAGTTTTCTAATCTCAGGTATAAAATGATGACTCATTCCTAGATTTTAGGCTCCTATCATGTTGCATTTTGGGACTTATAATATAGCATTTATAATGTTAAAAGCAATGCAAAATGACATGCCTGAATTTGCAGAGAATTACTCTAGAGCTGTTTATGTATATTTTTAATATTCATGAGTGTTAATAAAGTAAATCACCCTAGATGAAAAAAGTTGTCAGTGATTTATCAGTATTTCTAACTTTGGTGGACTTTAGAATTTTGATGTTGCTCGGATTACTTTGCATGTAGACAACTGTTGTGCGACCGAAGGGGAAAAAATTATCTCTTTCATTCAAACTGTTTCATCCCACTGGAATATCTACACATATATGTGGATCCCCAGAGAAGTTTGTGTAACTTACATGCATATGGTAGAATTCAAGCAGGCTGTCTCTAAACATTTTTGATAGTAACACCTATTGTGTTGCATTCTCCTTTAGACACATGTACAAAGAATCCAATATTTTAGCTTACTTTTTTAAGGTTCAGTATGTGCACTGCCATCAAGAATAACACCACATAGAGAACATATGCAGCGGCACCCATGCACATAAGTGTAGCAATATGTTGAATGGTCAAATCTTGTTTCATCGAATGTGATTGTAATTCTTATGAACAATAAAGAACTACTCTGGCAGGTTCGCCAACCTGTGTGAAGCAGCGCAGCCATCCTGGGCAGTGATTTGCACAAAAGATACAGAAGCAGCTCAGACACAGCTGCATCAAGTCATGCTCTGCTTGCCCCTGAAAACCTGAAGTTCTCTGCACACCATATGCAGGGCTGCATGAGTCACGTGTCAGGACTGTCGCAAGAATGCGACAACACATCAATCCAAATAAATTACTTAAGTTGAGAAACAAACCTGCCTAAACAGGAGTCCACGGACAGACTTGTACAAACAGACACATGCTTCTTTCACTGGAGATCAGCAGTCTGGTGTCCCGGGCCAGTCTCTGAGGCAGCAGCCTTTGGAGCCATATAGCTGGCACCGTAAATCGGGAGGATCATAAACTGAAATCTGTAGGCGGTAGGACTACAAAAAAAGCAGCAGCCTACCGCCTAAATCCGTAGGGTTGGCAAGTATGACCTCCACTCTTCACAGGGATAGATGGCCTTCACAGAGAACTGGACATCGAGATGTTAGACGAACATCCAGCAAAGCGGAGCAAGAACCTCTGCCAAGGACCGGATCAGAACCCAAACCCTCTGATCAGAAGACTCCCTGCCACCACTGCAAACCCTTTTGACCACTACTGCTGCCCATGACATCGTATACCCTGTGAACCCAGCCCTACTGTAACAAGTCCACACAGACCATGAAGAAACCCAACCCACGACTACATACTCAACATGAAAAGATGGAGTAGTGAAGCTCAAGCCTAGGCATCCAAAATCACTGCTGATGGATACAATCTGTCAGCAAGAAGAAGAAAGAGCCCTGTGGGAAAGTTCGAACACCAACTCACTGACTGCGGTGTCTGTCATGCAGGATACTGGAGGGTGCCCGGCATGACCCGGAGCCCCATAACAACAACTAGGGCCTGTGTTGTTCGCCCTAGGTTAATTGCGCAACAGTTGATCACATTTGCATGGAATTCCTCGCTTTACTCGGCTTGTGTAGAGACCAGGAAATTCCTATTACAAGATGGCTGCAGGTCTCGTTAAGAAACCGAGGTCATGTGGTTCTCGGGAGGCATTAACCCTGAAGAAGCACAGTAACGTGTTTTAATCGGATACAGGCCTCCTTGGCGGCCATAACGGAATGGAGCATTTGTATTGCAGAAGCAGCAAATGTAAGAACGATGGCCAACCAAAAAACCAACTACAATATCAGTGCAGTATAAACATATAATGCCATACGCTTAATAGCATAAGAACTATTGTTTTATGTATTATGTATGTTTTGCTCTATCTTGCAAAAATTAAAGTAATATTAAAACGTTTTCTATTGGAAATGTAGATACAAATCTATGGTAAATTGACGTTTCTGACAGAAACGTTCTGTTTGATAAGCGTCGGCGCTGCTGTCCGCCCTCTATGTTTACTGAGACTGTATGTCAAAGTGTTCTTCGGCTCCCAGCTGCAATGCTAGCATTGCTGCTGTCTATTCCTGGCCTCCGCCCTGTGAGCCGCATCCGGCGCTGGCAGCTAGGGCCGCGGCGGCAGCTCCACCCTCTTCCTGCCCGGGCTGCCGCAGCCGCCACAGTGTGAGCCGGGCGGACAGTGTTCGTAAGAGGTGGGTCAGCGGCACTGCAGGGACACCACCCGAGCCCAGCACCACACCCTCTGCGCTGGCGGAGGAGGGGCATTGAGGCGTGCGCCCTTGTACCTGCCCTGACGCGGGCGTAGTTGTAGTGTTGCTGCCCCCCCAAAACTCTTCACATTGGTTTGAGGGGTATAGCCTGCAGCTGAGTACTGTGATTTGGTAAGTAGCATGACCCTCAGCCTACCGTACGCGTGGGTTTCATAGGGGTGGGTGTATTTTCTGCAAGGCTTTAGGGAACATGAGTTGTTGGGGTAACTTGCAGGTGTGGGCTCACCTTTGTGTAGTATTCACATGACTCGATTGCCCTGAGAAGTTCTATAGGTATTGTCAAAGTAAACTTGTACATGATCCAATATTGCAATTGTTGCAGTGTTAACGTTTTCGGTGTTTTGTGTGGCTTTCGTTTTATACACCATTTCATGGCATGCTTGGGCATACTTAAGTTCACTCTCAGCTGTTTCCGGCAGTTCTATGATGAGTCAAGTGTTGTTTTTTTTTTTTGTTTGTTTTTTCGTGTGGCATTCGCTGTGCTTGTGATTCCAGGTGCCACTTCTATTTGCAGACCCACAGGCTACGTACGATGTGGAGAGAGAATGCTCCTTTCGCATAGCTGGGCACGGGGTACCTCTTGACAGCAACTCCAGTGACAGTGCGAACCTCCTGAAACCGCTCCCTTCTTGAGATAGTGAGCACTACTATGGCAATCTCCTTGTAGTGCGGGCACAGCTGCCAACCACTCATGGTTCGGGCACGCAAACACCACTGCGCTGTTACACACCGGCCTGTAGTCTGATTCATGATTATTTTCCAGATGCCCTGAACATGGCTCAGACTGTGTGTCACTCATGGTGTCGTGAAAGACCAGCTGCGTTCTAACCATGGCAGCCACATGATGCCAACTTTGTGTTCTTTTGCCAAAAGTGTCTTTTATATGTGGGTAATCTGTTCTAGTGGTTCAAATGACAGAAGTGAAAACGCTTTTGTTGTGTTAAAAATCCATTAATTGCTGTCCATCTGTCCAGAAAATGTTAACTGTAAAGCAGATCAAATTGAAAAGTATACTGATTTATGCATCCTTGAAGGATCACTGTTTAACGTGCGACATTACTTTTGCGGACACCTTTTGTTTAATGCTCGCTGCACCCCTCTGGCTAAGGGTCAATTTTCATACAGTTTGTCACTGAGCTTCTTTGTGACAGTCATCATATGCGTTAAGATCAGTTGGTAGAACACTGCATCATAATAGCCGTTGTTCGAGAAATCCAGTCAGTGGTGTTATGAGCCAACCCCAACTAGATGGCTTGATATACACTGGGGGAAGTACATGTTTTTCAGAGTGAATATGGAGCTGTCTTCCAACATAATACAGACACTTGTACGCGTTTATGGAGATTCGGCGTGCTTTACAATTTGGATTTGCTGTACAAGAAAGGGAGAAGGCTGGAAGTGGGCTTTCCTGCCCTATTTGTCGCTGATTATTTTCTGTTTCTGAGAGGACGTTATAATAAGCTCACGGCTCTTTCTTCACCTGTAACAGTATTTGCGGCAACAATGGTAACGTTTTTTTTATTTTCCCCATCAAAATAGAGAAATGCTGGAATCGGGGGAAACTGTTTTCATTACTTTCAATCAGGGACTCTTTCTTGGATACGTTGTGACGGCTGCAACTCCAGTGCAGCTGCTATTCAATGTATGCCACATGTCTAGTTATTGCCTCTGTAACTGGGTACTGAAATTACCTGTTCGGTTTTGACAGCTCGTGCTACAATGTAGTTAGCTAATGTGAGGCATCCTGTATGTAAGGCAAGTTGCAGCAACTAATCGCCAGAGGTGGCTCTAGAAATAAATATTGGGGCACGGGGGTGCAAACTAGGGGCCACAAATAGAATAAGGGCAGGTGGGGTTGTGGCACAACAAATTAATTGTCCAAATTGGTTTAAGTAAACCTATTTTACCAAGATGTTTAAAAAATGTGACTTTAGCGCGTACATGTTTAAGATGACAAAGTTTTGCCTCTGGATAATATACAATATTAAACAAAAGTCAAACCAGCGGAATATAGTTATGTTCAAACCAGGAGACTTAATCATACAAAAAGCGAGAAGGGGAGGAACCATCTTATCCACATCACAGATCACCCCACAAGAAACAATGAATCATTTTTAAAACATTATATTTATTTAAATTTCTTTGGTTAAAATAGATATTAAATCGCCTAACACTCGTATGCAATAATAAACACCTGTATACCAATAATAAAGTGCATAATAAAGTGCTTGTTTCAAGATTTAACTGCAATGAAAAAAAAAGCGGGGGGGTAAAAAACCACTCGAAATGGTCCTAGATGCTAATAATATACATGTGCCAAAAACGGATACCCCAAACGAGTGAAGGAGATCAATCGGATGGGGAACCTTTGGTCACCTGGACAAGTTTGAATGCAAAAGCAAAAAATATAACAATAAAGCAATCTGAACACATTTAAATAATGAAACATTAAATAAAACAAAAATATGCAAGAATGAAGTAAACGCGTAATAATCAGACAACACACACTATGACTAACGATGGAATTCCGTGCGTCAACTACTCGAATGTCAAGGCAATAAATTCCCAGCAACACAATGAGCCTGACACTGTTGGCAATTAGTAGTTTCGATGGAAGTATCGCATCTAACTTAAATGCAGATGATGCCCATCTTCTTCAGGACATAGCATTCCCATAAACGTCATTGTTCTTAGTATTTCATCTGTGTCTTTACACACCCAATATTTAAAAACTGAACAACACAGATTAATATATAAAAGGCAAAAATCACACCTAAAACAAATACAATAAGAGAAAAAAATACATAATCAATGACGGGTTAAAAACTGATGGTCTGTGAGTGAAACAAGGGGAACCTCTCCCACCCGCTAAGGTTCAGATAAGTCAGGAGACATAATGAGGGAGAAAAGGTAATTCCCATAATCTCAACCCTTAGGGCTGGTCCCAGAGGCCTGTATGTAAATCCAGGAATATGTAAATGGGCCGTGCCAAAAGAAGATCTCAACTAATGAGATCTAAAGATGCAAGGATAAATATGAATTTTAAATGGCCATGAATAAACATGGTCAATAACTTCTCCAGATATGAGTGAAGCGAGAGAACCCAGGAAGTCTACCTGGCTTCCCTTTACCAATTAAAACAACATAGGGGCATGCAAGTCAACCCGTCCCGCCAAGGTCCCCCGTGTAAGGCTAAATATCCGATAGCTAAATCACAACGGGGGGAACAACTCACCTGGAGGTGGCTGCTAGTGGATCCCAAAGATGTGAGTCGTAACCATTGTGGTGGTCTGCCTAAAGTGGGCAATGATGGAGTGGTCGCACCACCTTCCAGGAAGCCATATAATGGACAAACTCTCCCCGCGACAGTGAGCCGATGTATACCAAAAGCGCCTGAGTACGCCTTAAAGGCAACTGTGAGGAATAAAAGACCACAAAGGTATATTACTGGAAAAGAAGGGAGACGGTGTTACATTGCAACCGCCTAACCACTTCGCATCGCCCCTGCAGTGCAATCTAAGTACTTTCCAAATGCCGCATCAAGGAGGGCTTGTGCTGATAATAAAAAGGTCCTTAACTGAATCTGGTATCTTAAATCTACCAGCAGAAAGAACTTTGACCCAAAGTGTATATCACCACCAGAGCTACATGTTGTTTAAGTCTGCGTACTGGCAAAACCTACACAGTGGTCAAAATCCCGTTTGGGGCAGCGGCATTCAGGCGATAAAGCTATTGTGACTACGGTATGTAGAAATCATAATAACGTTATGGGCGAAAACAGCCCGTAACTGTTTTGTACAACCCCCCCCCTGTTTTGTCAGGCATCCCCCTTCAATTACGGAAAATTGCAGATTCTAGAAACAAAATAAAGACCCGCCTCAAAGGTGCCTAAAGCTTACCTGCTTCAAAACGATATTCCACCGCGGCCGACGGGAAGCAATCGGAAATGGCGAGCTTGCGCCTTTCCGCAGCTCCCAAACATAAATACTCGCGCTGGACATGCTGCATGTTACGTCTGATGTCACGCATATCAGTCCAACGCTAGACTGCTAGCTCTGCCTCAGATGGCACAATAGTCCAGGAAAGTGCACAAATCAGCAAAAACAAGAACCAGAGCGATGCCAATATGTTCACATCATGAGGCATCCTGCTTGAATATGCCTACAGGCATCAGCCTTGTTACACAAATGGCGCCGCCATAACAAAATGCCAGTAAAACTCCCAGGGTCTAACTGGGTGTCGACAAAGGACATCCAACATTTACCAGAGGACTCCAGAATTTAAAGAGCAGGTAAACCACAGTTGGGCACTATGCCTAAAACATGAATGAATCTAAATGCTGTAGAGCCTTCATGCGTGTTCTCAAGAAGCAGAAGGCCAGAGAACGTGATAAATACGCAAGAAACAAGCCTAAATCCGGATAATATACACCCTAAAATGTGAAGTGACTGGCCTGGATGCGTGGAACAGGCAAGTTAGGTTTATTTAATACAGAAACCCTGCAGCCGTCGGGAGCACAAAGCAACTGCTACAACCTGTCCCGTCCAACATTCCCATTCCAGGCTGGAATGGCCCCGAACCCATGTTCCTGAGCCAGCCTCCACACACCTTTCCCTCCTAAACCCAAAGAAGAACAAAAAAAGAAGAGAAAATAAAAGTAAATACAAAAGCAAGAAAACAACCAAACCTCAGAACATGAAGCATGGGAGAAACAGAACGCAGAACCCGTAGATAGCTGCCCAACCTGAGCTACTGATAATGAGTTATCTGACATAATCCTTGAGCCATACCGGCTTCTTCCTCGTTCTCACCATTCTGCTCATGCTCACGCCGCCACCAACATGATCACTACCATTACCTTTATCTGTGGCACCCACATCATGCACAGGGCTTCTGCACCGCACCCGCCTTTAAACCATAAATATCCAACAACCCATGTCCGTCCACCCCTGACGCACCATCCCTTCCACCCTCCACAGCTAGCACTCTTGTCTAAATCCCAAATGAAACCATCCTCTACTCTCACAGCATAGGTCAGCATTTTAAGGATCCTTCGACCCTCTGTTGGCCACATGCATGCCCTTCCTGATCCTCGCCCACAGTCCTTTCACCACTTTGATACCGGGCCTGGTCTTCCTCCCCACCTAGCATCCGACCTGTGTTGGCCTCCCTTCCTCTCATAATTATGGAAAGCAGCACCCCTGTGATCCAGTTGGGAGACACCCTCATGTTCCACAGCAGCTTCCTCGCATCATCTGACCTCTATACCACAGTGCTTATCGTTGACACCTATCAACAGTCTGTTAAAATGCTCAACCAAACCATTTGACTTCAGCCTATACAGTGACCTGAATGTCCACTTAATCCCTCTTCTCGGCATAATTCACTGTTTCTGCACTTCTGAACTGTTTTGTCAATCAACCCCTCCGTAAGAAAGCCCTCCCTCCTGAAGACTTGTTCTAGTAATTATTAGCTTGACCCATTTCACTTCTAGCCATTTAGAAAAATTATCAACCAAGACAATCAAAAATCTACTTTCTTTACCCAAAATTTCATGCGGTCCTAAAATGTCAACTGCAACTCGTGACTACGCACCCTCTGGCAAAGGAACATGCAACAATTGCGGTCTATGGGTCTTCAACGCTTTGTCACAATTACGACAGGCCCAACACTCCTTACCATTCTCTCCACCATGACATCCATTGCATGCCGCCAATACCTTTTCTCAGCTTTCTTTTGTTAATCGTAATCCCTGTGTGACCTTCAGAGAGAAATTGATCAATAAGGCTCATGAAGTACTTTGGCAGCACCAAACCCCTCCTCTCAGAAGAAGGTCATGCTCTGTCGTCAGCTCACCCCTGACTTCCCAGAACCCTTTGATCTCATCAGAACCCTCCTTCTTGCTCGGCCATCCTGACTTTGTCCGCTCAACCACCCTACAGAGAACTCCATCCACCTCCATACCACTTTTCCATTCTTCCTTCCCAACCACAGCTTATTCATCCACAAACACTTCCTCTAGGAAAGCTACCATTTCCTCTTCCACCTCCACTACTCCATCAGTCTTCCCTCCTCCAAAGGCGCTCTCAACAGAAAATCTGCAACACCGTTAAGAACTCCAGGCACATGACTCCACCCTGAAATCGTACTCCTGCACTCTCAAGCATATCCTGGGGGCAGCTCTCATCGCTTTCACCTGTGAGCACCTGAATCAAAGGCTTGCGGTCCTCCCTGACAAACTGCTGACCCCATACAGGCCTTCTAAAAATATTAAATTCCCCAGATACGCCATCAGCTCCCTCTCGATCACAGAATATCTGCTTTCACGTTCTGTCAGTGCCCTGGATGCATGACAAATCATCCTCCTCCTTCTTTCCAATTCCTTGTGACATCAGCACCCAAACCTTTTACACTCTCATCCACAGTGATGATGCATTACTCCTCCACCTTGAACCGTCCCAAGATTCTTGTAATTGCAAATACCTTCCTTTATCAATTCCAGTGCCTTGTGACATCCTTGGTCCCATTCAAACTCTGCCCCCTTTTTCAACAGCCTCTGAATCGGTTTTGACAACACAGCAAGTGTCGTAAAAATGTCTTGTAGAATTCTGCAAGACATAAGAATGCCCTAACTTCATCTTTGTTCCTGGGTACCGGTGCCTCTCTTACAGCTTTTATGGTGTCCACCTTTGGACAATACCACTCGCCACATGTCCAAGGTATTCCACTCCTTTCACTCCAAAATTATATTTACTTGGCTCAATAAATACTTGGCTCACCCCTACACCAAAATGTCATGTTGGTAGACCAGTGTATCATAAACCCCATTGAGTATTTTGTTCATCACTCTTTGGGATACTGCTACTGCTGACGCTTAACCAAACGGCATTCTGAGATCGCAGAAAAGTACAAACGGCATGTTGAACGTAATCCGGGTTTCAATCCTCTGTAAGTTGTATCTGACGATGTGCTGCAGACAAGTGAAGACTTGTGAAGGTATCTGCCACTGTTCAGCATCCCCGCGATCATGGGCAGCGGAAATATCTGTCTCAATGTTCTTATTAACATCCCTAAGGTCTACGCACATCTTGATTTGGTCATTCCTTTTGTGTGACGCTACAATGGGACTGACCCACTCGGCTGCCTCCACTCACTTAATTATGCCCCCTACAAGGAGCCTCTCCAGTTCACTTTCCACTTCTCCTCTGATCGACAATGGAATTTGCCTCAACTTGAGGCACACAGGTTTTGATTTAGACTCAAACACAATCCTGTGAGCAAAGCCTCGCTAACTCCCCACGTTGTCGCTGAATACCTCCGGAAGCTGTTCTTTCTCTGTGGCATTGTTGTGCACAAACACCACCAGTTCTTCGCTCTGGGGATCAAATCTAATCCTCAGAACTGCTTCATCACACCACCCTACTATGTATACTCCTTTCTTTGCCACATAGATGTTAATTACAGCCCACCTTCCTTTATATTCCACCACGGCCTGACACATCCCCTTCATGACAGTCATAGAACCCTCATATCCTCCAGGGTCTTTGATGTTCGAAGGTTTAAGTGAACTCTTCAAACCGGCCTGCTGCAGCTTCTTCCATCTGTCCTCGGTCAAGATCAAATAAGGTTAGCAATCGCCATCAACTTCACCAGGGAACCATCCATTTGGATCTTGCAGCTGGGAGATTTCATTTGAGGATAGTCTTCTTTGGCCTCCACTACTACCACTACAGTCTTCGTCATCTGAGCTCTCACCTTCCTGAACGCATGATACTACCTTCTTCCTACGGCACGTGACTGCAAAATGACTCTTAAGGCCACAATTCGAACACTTCAGATTGGATGTCGGGGCACAACTTGGAGCTAGTGAAATTACCTGTTAGACCACACCTTCAGCATTTTCCTTTCTTGCCAATCCGAGGACACCAAGGCTTTCTTCTTTTCCCCTCTAGCTTCAGTTTCTTTCTTGGGATCCTCCTTCTCACTGCCTTTCTTCCTTTTGGTGACCAAGTTCACCTGACGCTGCTCTTGTCTGCTTTTCTTGCTTATGTCATGTCGCTTATCTTCTCCTTTTATGTTCTGGAAACACAAGTGCATGTGCTCTACCTTTTTATATTTATATATAAACTATGACTATATTGGCAATCGCTATTGCCTCCTGCAGGGTCGGATTCCCACACATCCACTTCTTGGACAACCAGATTATTGGTATATATGATAATCTGGTCCTTTATAAATTCATCTGTCCCCATCCTGACCGTTTCACACGTACTTGCTAATGTCCTTAAAGTGCTGACCTAGTCCTCCACTGTCTCGTCTTCTTGCCTTCGAGTATAAAGGTTACATCAGTTTATTGCTGTTTGTCTTTTGTGCCTAACCAACTAACCAGTTGGAGAAGAGTCTTCTGATACTTATTGAAATCACCACCTCCCCGAGCATCGGTTATCAGTGGCATTTCTCTCTATTTTTTCTGACCCTCCTGCCCAAGAGAGTGTAAGAGCAACATTTTCTTCATGGGAGTCATTCCTTCATAGTCCACTCTACCCAAATAGTTATTCCAATATTGCCTCCAGTCATTCCATTGTGTAGCCGGTGCCCCCAGATTCGGCAGGAAGGTCTTGAGAGGCTGTAAGGTCACCAGCATCCTCCTACTTCTGCCACAGTCCAGGATCTAGAATCTTGCACAAACTGACAAAAACAGCCTTCACTACTGCTCAGAGGCACAGGCACCAATGGCACTCCGCTGTGCTAATAAATTGCACCCGAAAGTCACTGCAGTACTGCGACACGGAAGATGCAAACCGCAATGAAAATCCTCCACTCATGGTAACGGTACAGGCCGCAACTACTGTTGTTGGGTTATTAACTGGTATTCAACAGTTTCACAAATGCCCTCAAAAAGACTTCCAAGACAGTTAGTCTTGCACGTGTTTTTCATTTAACGCATTTTATCATCTTTTATTGCTCTATGTTTAAAAGAATGAATGAAAAATGACATCTTTGTTTTCAGTCTGCAATCGCCCCCACCTCTTCCCTTTCATCGCATACCCTGGGTCCAGTCCAAGACACCCTGAATGACAACCCAGCCAAACTTGCAAATTACGACTCCAACCTAACATCCATTTAACCCTGGTCCACTGTTTCAAGGTTAACAATACCACATATGTATCTAGTGTACATGGCAAATATCTCCCTCATCTAAGTGCACTAATACGTGTTATTACACAATTAATAGTAGGGGTAGTATAAAGTGGTTTTTAATGGCTCATTTTACGTTTATGGTGGCATGTGGTTTTGCCAAAACAAAATGGAGAAGGTAGGTATTAAAAATGTGGTTTTCAGGAGTGTAGATGTTGGAAGTACGAGTCCTGGTTCCTGATGTGGTTTGTGTCATTGATGATGTGTTTGATCTAGAAGGAAAAACTCGATCTCTTCGATGACAGAGCTGGGTAACTGGGAGAACCCCTGAAAGAAGTGATAGCAAGCTGTGCAATGAGCTGAGCTACCCCCCAAGGACCCTGTGGTTGGGTTGAGGTTGCAGGCATATCTGGGTGCAACCAAAGCTACATTTTGGGTGGGGGGCTAACCCATCAAATATTGGAGGAGGCGCTAATGTCAGATAGTGGGGGAGGGGCAAACCTATTTGTGTGGAGGGCATCCAACTTCTTTATGCATTCTAATGAGACTATTCTAGTGCAGCTTCAATGTTATAAGCAGTTACCTCTCTCCATTTAAGTCTGAAAACACCCACTTTAGGACTGCTGTGAGAATGAGCGGTCTCCTCTCTATCCTTTATCGCTCCCCTAGCATGCAAGTACTAACCCCTCAACATGATTTCAATTGCCTAAAAATGTATGCATGTGAATACCAGTGCTTACAATGAAATGCTTTACGTTCGTAGTTGCAGGGCATCTTTTCACAGTGAAGCCCAGGCACCGTTTAACATGGCCACTGCTCCGTAGGTTATCCAGGTCTAGTTAACCGACATCAACATTTCAGGTGGGTGGGGGCCAAAGCCTGGTCAGCTCAATGATGATGCGCCACTGCAGGCATAAATCCTCGGTGTGTTTTAGTCCTTATGTGTAATTTAAAGGTACTAGATTGACAGGTTGGGAAAGGTGGGGGTAGTTTGTGGTTGGAGAGGAGTCCTATTAAAATATTAGGGCTGTACTGAATCACTAGAATTCAAGTGGTTTTGTTATCCTTCTTGATAAGGTTGTGGTACTGTTCTGGGTTTCATTTTATGATTGTGGGGTGGTGTCTGAAAAAGTTAGGGAGACTGATCTGACTGGGTTCTGATCTCCAAGCTGTTCTTGAGTGTTGTGCTTGGGTGTATTGCACATGTCGGTAAGGCTGACCTTTACGAGGGTGGTGCTCTGATCACTTTTGTGTCTGGATCTGATGGATATTATGTTAAAATCAAAGTAGTCCATCCCCTGGTAGTTGCAGGACAATGCTGGATCATCTGTGTGGTTCTGGTGAGTCTTACAGCTCCAGCATTTTGAGGGTGTTTTGCTAGTTTGTCTGTTGCAATCTAGTGATCAGCCAAGTTTTGAGAGATTTTCTGAAGGCTACTTGAATGTCATCTGTGTAGTTGCCAATGGCTGTTTTTGGTTGCGGGCAGTGGGGGATCTAGTATGGAGATATAGGCTGGCAGAGGACATGTTAACTGAAAGAGTTCTGCCCATCATTCATTGAGTTGCCTTACTGTTCGTGGCAGGAGCAACATTACAGCAAGTTGAATGAAAAGTGAGGTACATCATAGTTATTATAATTGATGATGCTGTAGTTAACTACATAGAATATTAAATATAATAAACACCATCAAAATATTAAGTAAAACCAAAGCATGGTTCAGGACAAACTGGGGAGGACAGACCTGACACGTTAAGGGAAGAGGGAGAGGGAAGAGCAATAAAGGGAGCATTTTATGTTAAGTCCTTATTAGAGGCATTCCATTTGTTATGAAACTTAGGTAAAGTTTTTGTTAAGGCATACATTTTATTCTGTGAAAAGAGCAAATGTTCCACCATAAATTATAAAATCTTTGAGCATTTTTCCAATTGGACACAATGTGATGGAAGGCAATGTATACCAGAAAATTAAATAAATCAGACAAAGTAAATTGTGGCATACAGGGATTTGCTACGGCTCCAGTCATGACATTACATAATGTGAGAGGCTCCTGAAACTAAAACATTTTTTGTAAGCATTTCCATATGGGTTCCAAATGTAAAAACAAAATTACTGTTAAAGATTGAATGATTAAAATCTGCAGGAGAAGATTGGCAGGACCAGCATACACATTGACTGGAGTTAGACGTTTTGGCAACCCTTTGTGGAGTAAGATAGGCTCTATGTAATGTTTGCTGCAACAGAGGTGGAAAATCATTGTAGCCATATCTTGGTCCACATTTCTTGAGCGATTTGTAAGTTCCAATCAGATTCCCACATGTTAGAGTTTAACGGTAGTATCAGTGAGATGATTGAGAATGAATAGAACCTGGATGCTTTGGTGGAGTGAGTACAAAATTACTTCTAAATATTTTGAGGGAATTTTATGTGTATAGTGAGGAATAGCTTTAGCAATAAGTTTAGTGAAACTGGAATAAGTTTAAAAATCTGATTCATTTAAACAAGTACAGAGGTCTTGGAAAGATATGGGAGCATTATTCTTAAATAAATATGAGACTAGGAACATTTCAGCTGAGTACCATTTATGTAGGATGCCATGTTTGGGTTTATTAGAAAAAGCTTTATTAAACCACAAGAAGGCGCTAGAGATATCTTGGCTATTATCACATGTTGTAATTAAGGAATTCCATACTTGTTTGATGGAACATAGAAGGGGAGTTTTTTTTTATTTATTTTTTTTATTCCAGGCCATGAGGATGTTTAGAAAGTGAGTAAAAGACAAGGGAGTAATGAGTTTTGATTCCAAAATAATCCATGAGGGGGTGTTAATAAATTGGGGTTCAGAAGTTAAACATAAGGTCAGTTGTCATAATAAAAAGGATTTCTGGTATTTAAGGAAGTCCGGAAAATTCACTCCACCAAAAGGTTTACTGGATTTCAACTTATTGAGAGCCATTTTGGTTGATTTATCTGTCCACAGGAATTGAACTAGAATTTTCTCTATTTTTTTAAAGAGAGAATTTGGGAGTAGTTCCTGGGACTAATACTGGTATCACAGAGAGATAATGGAGAGTAATGGGCCCAAGAGTCATTTTAATAGTCTAGTCTGCCCCACCAAGAGAGGAACAAAGGAGACCAGTGATTAATGAATGAGTATTTTATCAATAATCATATTCTGGGTTAGGTTTAGGGTGGTCTCGAGGTTATTGGTGATAGGGTTCCCTAGGTATTTAACAGATGAAGTACACCATTTAATTATAGAAAGAGCAGTGTTCACTAATGTACATGAATTTGTAAGGGGCAACATTTCAGATTTGTCATAGTTCAATCTATAGTCAAGCAAATTGATCTATAGTAGACATAAGTGCTGGGAGGAAAGAGTTAGGATCTGATAAGTGGAATATCCTCCGCATAAGCAGTGAACCTAAAAGTAAAATCTTTGTGATACCTTTTAATGCTATCATTGATGGTAATACTTTGGAGTAAAGGTTCTAAAGCTAAAACAAAAAGGAGTGGGGACAGTGAACAGCCATGTTTACTGCCTCGTGAGATGGGAAAAGCTTTAGTGAAGGTGTTATTAAATAAAGTTCTGGTTGAGGGAGATAAGTATAGAAGTGACACTAATTTGATAAAGGTGGGGCTGAACCTGTGCCATAAGGGGGGATTGAAAAAGAGAAGGCCAAGAGACTCTTATAAAAAGCTTTTTCTGCATCTAGAGCAAGGAGGAAAAGAGCATCAGTAGAATCTTGCGCATGAATAATAGTGTTGAAAAGAATTCTTGTATTGGATGAGGCCAACCTTGCTTTAATGTTAATTAGTTTATGCATAATGCCATCCAGACAGCAGGCAATTATTTGGGCTAATATTTTGGAATCTGAATTAGTGAGATGGGACAGTAATTTTTAACCAAAGAGGGGTCTTTGTCTGGTTTGGCAAATAAAATAGGAAGTGCTTCTCCAAAAGAACCTGTGCTACAGCCTGAGGCAAGAAAATGATTGTAGTTTAGGACATAGTAGGGATGAAAAGGAACAAAAAAAATCTATAGGAAAACCATCTGGTCCAGGGACTTTACCGAAGATCTAAAATAGCTTTATGTATTTCTTGCAACTAAATCGGTCTATGGAGGAATGAAAGGTCTATTAGATGTTGGATGTTCAGTGATCTTTTTTATTGGAGCTGAGATATTTAAGAATATTATCGTTAAGAATGATTTGATCTGCCGAGTGACGCTGGTTGTAAAACTAAAAAAATGCGTCATTCATTTGTTGCGCATTAGAAACTCTGACATTTTGTTGGTTAAATACTGAAGTTATTACTTTTTTCCCCAAATTTACCAGATTTATTGGATCCACCGTAAAATGTTGCTTTGGATCTTAATAAAGAGGAACAGGCTTTATTTGTGCTATATTTGTTGCATTCTATACGTTTTGCCAGAAGGGATTTGAAGGAGTCTTCTGTGGGATTGTTGAAATATGCCTGTTCTAATGACTTGATGGAGCAAATAAGGTCTTGGGAGAACGTTCATTTTGTTTTTTCTTAAAGGATGTATAGCGTGTAATGAATACACGCAGTGTGACTTTAAAAAGCATCCCAATTGTTAGATTTAGATGTTAGATTTATCAAGGGGATTATTAAAGGTAAAGAATTCAGTAAAAAGATATATTAATTTGTTGGATAAAATCTGGGTCATTCATTAAAAAGGCATTAAATCTCCATCTGTTTGAATGGAAAGGCAGGGGATCCCATTCCAGAACACTAAACACAGGGGCATGATCAGAAATAATAATGGGGCCAATTTCAGAAAGAAGAATGTTGGGTCCACGAGGGGAGTTTATAAATATAATGGTTTGTGTGGCGGGGGGAGAAAAAGGTATATTTCGGCTCAGGATGGCAGAAGCGCTAAGTATTCACAAGGGCAAGATCTTCTATAAAATTGAGGAATTTTTTTGTGTGATTTTAGTATTGATAAATGTGGGTTCGGATTTACAGTCTAGGGTAAAATCACAAATTTGGTTGCAATCTCTGCAAATAAGAGACAATCAGAGTTTTTGCTGAAAATAGTGTGTTTTTTAAATGGCTCCAAAAAGGTGCGTCAGGAGTATTGCGGCCGTAGATATTAAGAATTGTGACTGCTACCTTGTTGATAATGGAATCAATAATAGACCATCGTCCCGAGGAATCATGTTGCTCCTCAATTAACTGAAAGGAAGTTTTGTCTAATCTAATTAGTATTGTTTGTTCAATTTACTTTAAGACGACAGCTTGCGCAGTAAGTGCGCCCATGGTAACTAGAGTGGCAGTATTTATATTTAGCCACCCTTTAGTTAGAATTGTATATAACCAGTGATGGCTTCACGTTATTTACCGGTAATTTTATTCTTTTGTGGTATAGATTGAAACCAAGACTAAATAACGTATACTCCCTTTTATTATTATTACATACAATGAGGCTCTTGCAAAGTTTGGATACAACAGACACACTGAACCATGTATGATTTGTTTACAAACATTGATTTAAATTTTCCTCTACCCATCTCTTCCATCTCTTCATCTTTATGTGCATATCTGCCACCTGACCCCCTTTTTGTATTATATCCAATACTTACATGGATGGGTAAAGTTTTATGTTTTTGTGAATGCATCATTCCGAAATTCTTATTGATTTTTATTTGCACCAACCCAAATGAATTGTCATGCGGCTTATGGTTCTCTGTCCTGCTAAACTGTCTTTTGGTTTGTGTTACCTCAATGGAAACATTATTTTGATGTAGTTTTAAAACTCATCTTTATGATATGTTCAGCCTCGGACGAAGAGCACACAGCTCGAAACACGTGTCGGGCTGATCTACAATCAATTAAATACATGCAATTTACGCATGGACTTTTGTGATTTGTGTGCAGTGTGAATGCAACCTTTGCTTTATAACTTAGGAATTGTAGCAAGCTTGGCAGGCGACCCACACCTTGCATTTACCCGCAGCCAAATCCACTTCTAACATAACAGTACAAGCGCACAGGTTTTCAAATTTCTCCTTCTGCCAAACTATCTCAGTCTTCTATTGAATCTAGGTGTGTTTCCTGAGTATATGTAATGTCAGGGTTACTTTTCCCTAGATGGCTAAGGATTCTTTGTCTTTTAATAGGGTTGTTAAGCCCTTTACACTCCAAAATAAGACTTTAATACTCATAGCTATAAGAAGTTATGTAGTGATATAAAATAAAACCTAGAGCAATGACAAAATGAAATGGAAAGAATAAGGTAGTAACAATTGGAGTCAGTTTGGTACATTGATAGTTATGCCCTCTTTATATAACGATATATTCGATATAATATAGATGAGAGCAGGGTAAGGAAAACGCATGTGGAGAGGTGACAACCAGAACAAACAAATATTTGATTCTATAAATGGTAACAATCATACAAGAGAACATAAAGAAATGAGTGATCTGAATTTGAAATACAAACCAAACAGGAATCTGTTAGGAGCTGCCGTGGGAGGTGGCAAGACGGCACACATTACATTAATGAAGCGGAAGGAGTTAAACCAATATGTATGACAAGATTGGGCTAATTAGTAATGAGTAGATAAGAACAACCTCTGAGAAATAATGAACCAGGAGTATTGAAGGGAGGAGCAATTAAACCTTCATGAAGTTGGAGTGACTTCTAACCCCGGAGACCTGGATTTACCCCTTTGTTTTTCAGGTTTGTCAAACACCTTGGAAGATGGGTTAAGTTCAGATCTATTCCTGGAGTGGTAGTTTACCAGATTTAGTTTTTGCCGGACCGGTAGATTGTGGGCATGTTGAGGAGGTTGATTGGAATAATTATGATCTTTGGAGGTCGATGCGCAGGGCATGGTGTCCATATTAGAAGATTGAAGGGATTGCACAAAATCGTATTAACCTACAGGGTTCAAATATAATTTCCTAATTCCTCCTTGAGGAGTAATCGGCATCCTTGCCGGTTGAAGCAAACCATATTTAATATCCAGTTTTTTCAGTGCCGGTCTTGGACCCAAGAATCTTCATTTACCTTGTGTGGATTTGGAAAAGTCAGGGGAGATAAATATCTTGTTTCCTTGAAAGGTGAGAGGTAAAATTTTCTTTGTCGTCAGGAGAATTAGTCGAGCTTGTTGATGTCATAATAAACAAGCAATTAAGGGCCTGAGTGAGTTATGTGAGGTGAATCGAGGTTTAATTCTGTGAGCGCGTTGACATTCGAGAGGAGGTGTGAAGGTGAGATTTTAAATGTTTGGAAGCCAATCAGTGAGGAATTTAATGGGGTAATTTAGTTCGCTATTTTCTGGCACCCTGAATATTCTTATATTCTTATGTTATCCCTCCTGTTTCTATCTTCGAGGTTCACTACTCGAAGATAGAGTTGACCTTACCCTTTCTGACCAAGGCCCGTGAAACCTTCCCAGAAGGAATGTCTGAACAAAAGCCAGCGTGTTTTGCACCAGATGTCAACGGTACACAAGACCCTCCTCTGCTGATTGCCAAGCAGGGGAGAGGGGCCTGTCTCTGTGGTAACAAACTTGACTCCAAGAAGAAAGCAAAGCAGTTCATCACAGCTGGTGAGTCGAGGGGCGTATAGGTAAGAAACCGAATTGTGTTAAACGAAAAGTAGCCAATGGATAATTTGAACTTTAAAAAGCTAAAGGGGGGGGGGGGACCAGAAACTGAGAAGCCCGGCACCACGTGGGTCCTCAAGCAGGATTACTCTGGGTGATTACCCGATGGTAGAGAGACTACTGTAACCAGAAGCCCTTGTGACGAGGCAAGAAGAGGTCAAAGTACTCATACAGGGGTCTTGGAAAATTCTCTGAAATGCCGAAAGTCTTTGACCAACAGATGATTGAGAAGCTAAGGGAAATGAATCCTGCATGGTGAAATGAGTATGTGAACAGTGTTACAAAGGTTGGCAAGAGTGAACCCGGCAGAGGGATGCTGACGAAAAGGGGCAAAGCCTAAAATCCCTATGAACAGTGTGTTGACAGAAGTTAACCTGGCCGAGGGTTGTCCACAGTGAACTGTTTTTGTGAAAATAAGAAAAGCCATAGTGAACCCAGAAGGAGGCTGACATCTGAAGGGGGTCTGAGCCCGAAGAAGGGAGATCCACCGGTGGAGTTAACACCCAAAAGGTGATTTAAAGAGGAAACTGTTCAGTTGAGTTGTTGAATACAATTTGGGAAAGGTCTATGACTGGAAGAGGGAGACCCCAGGCGCAAAGCCTGAAGAATGATTTAAATACATTAAGATTCGGGAATACCCGAAGTATTAGACCTGGGGAAGTGAACTGTCCTCCTTGTCATTTGGGTCCGAGTCCAGGGGTAGAAAGTTACCACCCAAAGTTCATTGAAAAGGAAAGGTTGCCTCGATTTTGTTGAATACGATTTTGTGAAGGGTTTATGACCAGAAGAGGGACCCAGGGGTGAAAACATTAACCAAGGTATACGTGAAGCAGAACTTTGCGTTTGTTGGATACATCAGGACTCGAAGGCAAGAGACCTTTTCTTGAAGAGACTTTGGCCTTTGAAGAACCTGACAGCTAACGCGGAACTGTCGGCTTGTGCTGGGAAAGCTCGAGTGTGTGCTGTGCTCAGGAAACCCACCTTGCCCTGTGCTGAAAACATGGGGAAGAGAGAACCCACACAATCGCATCCTGACTTATTTGAAACTCTATCCCCCACATTTTATGCAATTAGCTGTAAGGAATTGGCAATCATGTTTTTTTTTCAGTAGTCCTTTTTATTTTTGACAACGCCACAAGGACTGCCTCATTTTTCATTTGATTGGTCGACGCTTGCTCCCATCTTAGATTTAGGTTTAGCTTGGGCGTATTTCCACCCTGCATTTACAATAAACGCCATTGAGCTATCACTTGTGTCCTTCTTTACTGTTGCCACATTGAGTTCCTTACATATCCTGCTTTCATGTTTACTATCTGTGAAAAGAATATCCTTTTGAAAGAAGGCTACAGCTAAGGCCAGCCCAAAAGGCATCTTGCAATACCTTCTGGAGCCACAAACGTAATCCACTCTCGAGATGCAGGATGCACATCTATTTGATGGGTGGATGTTAAATCCAACGTGCTGAAGTAGCATGCCCCACCAATCAAGCTTACCATCTCCTCTGTGTGGGGTAGTTGAAACCTATATCTGCCACAACATTCCTGTTTCGCCCCTTCAGGTCAACACATACACTCTGCACTTGTTTTCCTTGCCACAACAATGGGAGCAATCCAATCGGACAACTCCACCCTCTCAACCACACCAAATCCCCCAAGCTTCTCCAACTCCTTCACCTCCTTCCTGAGACATATTGGAGCATGCTTGAGTTTACCCACCATGGGCACTGCTCCCGACTTCAATCGTAGCATATGCTGATAGCACTTCAGATACCAAAGCATGTCCTATAAAACAGACCTAAACTCACTGTCCACCTGCAAATCCTGGTCAACAACCGCCCCTAGACCCGCCATACTGGGATCTATGACCAGTTCTGTCTCGGCTTGCTCGTACCACCCTTATAGACAGCAACCATTCCTTGAGACAAACCCGTCTGCTCCCGTGACCTTTCTTTGACACCTGCGTACACCTACCTTCACCCATGATCTCAAGCCTGGCTCCCCCATACGCACTGGCCCTGGCTTATTGAGTTTCTTCCTATTTTCATCAAGGCGTCTTGATCAGGTCCACAATGGTGTAATCCGAACCTGTATCTATCAGCATGGGAACACTACACCCATCCACGTACACCACAGCATGTGTCCCCCACCCCCCCCCTTGGACTCCTTTCCAACACTCCTAACTAAAACTCATTCCTCGAACACCACTCGCCTGACTACATACCACCTCCTCACACTGAAATTTCTCCAACACCCCTTGAGGAAAAATTCCCGCAGCACCAAGCCTAGTTTCCTTTATTCTTACATTTCTGACATTTAATGCTCAAACCAGGGCATTTCTCTAAGTTTGCAAAATGAATTCGTGCTCCCACATCCAAAACACCTTTTTTGTAAAAAAAATGTTTATACTCACTCTGTCCAATCCCTTTTTTCTTCAAACCTCCTTGACGCACTCCTCATTTATCTTCTTACACCTTCCCTTCATGAACACACACCCTGATGGTGTTTTTTTCATCCTTGCTTTGCCCCTTGATCATGGCACACTCCCCTTTTCCTCCTGTCACCCCTAACTCCTGTTGAAGAAGAGAGGGTCTTCACACCCCCCTAGGCGATACTGAATGAGAAATAAAAGCGTAGAGAGCACATGCAGGGAGCACAGGGGCAGCGTGCGCACATAGAGGAGGGAGCTCGGTCACCTTAGTGCATGCATTAGATGCTATATTGTCGATGACGGTGTGAACGACAGCCAGTTAGGCCCAGGCGTGGCAAACAGCATTATGTGTGTTAGTATTAGATCCCTTGCATGAGCGCAGACATCAACCCAACCCTGGCCAGGTTTCAGAGATCCATAAAATCCTCAATTGTCCAAAACGTTACAGGCCCTTGCACCCTGAGACGAATGCACCTTGCAAGGTCATGCGAAGGGAGCAGAGTGCCTCTTGGCAGTACCATCCTATGGAATAGATGGTGAGGCCCTCTTACCCCCAATGATCCCCCACATAAGAAATACAGCTTTGCAATGCTTTCATCCTGAGACCCCTGCATGCCACAATACCATCCAAACCCAAACCACAAACAATAAAAATATCCAATCAGTTGGAGAGTGGTTGGTCATGAAATGGACAGGAAGGTGTGGCCCCAGTTTTACTAACATTGGTTGGGGGAGGGGGAGAAATGGGCTCAGAATTAAATGTGCAGATGTTCCTGCAATTATTACTACACCATACGAGCACTACGTAGCCAAGAATCCAAGTAAGGTTGAATATGCTTGGATCCTCAAAGCATTTAGGGAAGAAAGGAATCAAACTGGGAAGAGAAACATGACTCCTATGCATGTTCATAACCATGAACTAGTGTTGGTGAGAAGAGAATTGCGATCTGATTCGAAAATTGGAAAATGGCTTCCTGCAAGGCAAAAATAAGGTAACGGAAGCAGAGATACCGCAACTGGCTCCGTGCATCTAAAACAGCGAGGTTGCAATTGGACGCAGAGATAATTCTGAGAGCAGTATGTAGGAATAACCCAAGGAATTTGTGGGACCTCATAAACGATGGGGGCAATTTCCAACAAGCACATACGATAGGCCAAGTAACGGAGGAGCAGTGGGTGAATCACTTCATGAACCTATTTGCGCCTAAAGGAGAGAAGAACTAGTAGTGCAGATTCCAAGATGGACGCCAGGGTGTAAGTAGCATGTCCCCCGAGCTCCCGCACCGAAAGGCTGCCAAATGGCGTAATACATAGCGGACAAGCCCTCCCCAGGTACCACCGCTCAGATCCACCAGCATAAGACCTGAGGCAAGGCAGGGGAAGCGGCTCCAGTGCCCTCGAACTCCCCAGTAGATCAACTCACCGGGGCACTGCGGCCTGTGCTCCCGCCCGGGTTTTCCTCGCACGTGAAGAACAGCAGCGAGCGGCACAGATTTGGTCGGGGCCTCCTTGCACACACAAGGACAGGGACACCAGCGCAGACGGCAGTCTGCCCGACCTCGCCTTCATGCGGAGGCTCTGAACGGAGAGACCCAACGAACGGCCAGAAGCGGGTCCCCTGCAATGATCCGCCTGGGGGGGGGCGCAATCGGTGAATCCCAGAACGGTCCCATGAGCCCGAGGTGGCTGGTGTGCCCCCCCCCCCCGATTCACCATTGCCAGCTCGTGGCTGGAATCGACTATGTCAGAGTCGCACCCAGCTGAAGACCCGCGGCCAGCGGGCTGACCGAGGCCTGCCCGTCCCCCGACCTGGTAGCCACCCCATAACAAATCTGCCTCTTTGGTCGGCTGGGACGTGTGGGCCCACCAGCACACTGCTCGGAACTCCGCCATTACCCAATATGGGCCTCGGGCCGCCATAAAACTCTCTGCAGCTCCTCCCAAACTACACTGTCATGATCTCTGCTTCCAAAAGGTCAGGGTTTTCCCAACTCCCTTGGAAGCAGATCCATAACCCAGGTTCCGAGTGCCAACCAGTCCCAATTGGGACCTTTTGGACCCAGTCCTGGCGCCAGTGGCACCAGGCTCATAAATATGCCCAGTCCCAGCGCTGGAAGCGCCGGGCTCATAATGCTTGGGTGGACTTACCTGCAGCAGACCATGCTGCTTACTTGCCTGCCAGTTGAGCCTCTGATCCTCTTCTGTTTGGAACTACTTTTCCTGTTGGGTGGGGCAGGAGCCACTCCCTAGATTCAGAACACTGGAACTCTTCTGGAAAGCAGGAACTCTTTTCTTACCTAGGCGTGGCTGTGGAAGGAGAGACCTAAGCACTACAGGAGGCTATTTAAACCACACCCGATGGATCAATCTTGCTTTGCGTTATTCTGCATCCTCTGCAGCAGAACGCTCATTGTGTCTTCTGCATCTGATCCTGGGCCTAAGGAAAAAGGCTTACCATCCTGAATCCAGTCTTCAGCAACACCTATAAAGACAAGAAAGAACAGGTTAGCATTACGGTCTTCAGTGACAGCTCTTCACTTACCTGGTCCATCGGCTGTCACCAACGCCTCGCGCTGCATTCCGGCATCTGAAAGACAAAGGCTTACCTACTCTTTGCACGCTCCGGAGGCCTTCGGCGCTGCATCCCGCATCTGAAAGACAAAACAAGGTGCGTTTAAAGACATTGGGGAACTTTAATACTCACATGCCATTACTCCTTTCCACATCTAACCCAGTGGGTATTCCGGCACCCTGCAGCCGCTCCGAACTTGTACCTGCAAAATAAAAAGACAGTTAGAGCGCATCGTGAAGCAGGCAACAAGCGCTTACTTACGTGCTTCCAGGCGCTTCTATTCATCACACGGGCTCCATCTTCAACTCACTTCAGCCCGTCATCCGCCATCGCCGGAACCCTGCAAAACAAGAAACATCATTACTAAAGACTTTAAAGACATTAGAATTACTTGAAACTTACCGTTCGTGCAGTAAACGACGGACAGCAGTCCTCTGAAGTCAAGAGGCCTGCTCCCCTTATCCAGTGAAGAAACTGGTTACAGCACCCTGCCCCGAGGCAGATGGAGAGCACGGCGTTCACTTACCTAAGGTGAGAGCGTTAACCTTTGGGGTTCTACAGGAGAAGAGAAAGGGAAGAAGAGAGAGACATTCAATAACCCAGTTCCTTAATCCCATATTTTCTATCTGCAGACATCTTACCCTTCGAGTCAGACAGACAGTGCACAGAGGTCCAGCCCAAAGAGCCAGCCGTGTGTTACACATCACCTTTGAAGATACGGTATATGCCCAGTCAAGACCGGCGCCTCTACGGGAATCAGGTGAGCGTTACATACACCGTCACGCAGCCGATCGGCCGCGACGCAGCAGAAGATCCAGCAGACGACCGGCCCGCGTGTTGGCGGGCGAGGAGGGGTGACCTCGCAGTGAAGAGACCAGTGAGCCGAGGGATCATCCAGGACCAGGCCACTTCTGCCTGGGGCCACTGAGCAAACTTGACCCAACACCTAGGAGCCCAGGATACTTGAACCCAGGGGGGCTCTTCCACCCTACACAGCGGCCCGCAGGCAACTCGAGGAGGGGGGGTCCCGCTGCCCCTCAAGCCCGCAGGAGCGGGTGAGCCCCTCCTCGGCAGGGATCAGAAACCTCCCACACAGACAGCCAACAGACCTCCCAAGTAAGTGAGGGGAGGGTTGGCAGCTGCCCGCTGGGGGGCAGCAGGCACCATAAAGCTGGTGAGCGGCCACCACGGTGGGACCCAAAGCGTGCCATCATCCTGCCCCATATCCCGGCCTCCACACCCGGAATCGGGGCCGAGGGCCCCACTCACAGGGCCTAATCTGGATCTCGGCAGTACCCGGGCCTGTGTACCTGAGTCCCCTCCGCCCCTCCAACGGACGTGGGATAACCCCTCAACTAAAGAGGGGTCTGGTCTGAATTCAGGGCGATTACGGGACAACTAGACACATTGCAGACCAGAGCAGCGGAGCACAACCTGCTTCGCCTTAAACAGAGGCTGTATGTCAAAGGCAATAAATCGGACCGTCTACTGGCTAAAGTGCTTAGGAAAGAGAGGGACAGAACTATATTGAAAATTAAGCAGCACAGGGCCAGATGAGCACCAAAACCGAGGACATGCAACAGGAATTCTTTAAATTCTACTTCAGTCTATACAGCACTGAATACCCAACCCTAGAAAACAAGGAAGCGTACCTGGGGGACACTCATCTAAACCAACTAACTAGCGAAGAGAGGGATAGGCTAGAAGGGGAAATCACAAGCGATGAAGTTAGGGCAGCCATTAAATCACTCCCACTTAACACATCCCCGGTGCCCGAGGGATATGGTGCCGAGTTCTACAAGCTCCACAAAGATGACCTAATCCCTCATCTCACCAACCTATATAACTGCATAGAGACATCCAAAACACTCCCGAAAACTATGGAAGTGGCAAAAGTCCTACTAATACACAAAAAGGGTAAAGATGCGACCGAGGGGCGGTACGATCCGCACATCGCATTTATAAACGTAGACGCCAAAATCCATACTAAAATACTGGCCAACAGGCTAGAATTTATCCTCCCTAAACTAGTCCAGGCTGACCAATCGGGCTTTGTGAGGAGCAGGCAAACGAGCGACAATATTAGGCGAATCGCCCACCTAATCGAAAAAGCCCAGAAGAAAGTCATCCCCCGCTCTCCTAACGATTGACGCTGAAAAGCATTTGATAGAGTGGAATGGGGATTCCTCTTGGCAACCATGAGGAAGATGTAATTCGGGCTGAGTTTTCTACGAAGAGTTAGAGGCCAATTATCAGCGCCCGCTCCTGCGACTGGCTATAAACGGGCACATCTTGAAACCAATCCTAGTAGAAAGGGGGACGAAATGGGGGTGCCCATTGTCACCCATTCTCTACGCCCTACATCTAGAACCCTTCCTGGCGGCAATAAGGGCGAACACAGAGATAGCTGGGGTGCCTTTCAGGGGGGAACCACACAAAATAGCCGCCTTCGCGGATGACATGATCCTCTCATTAACCCGGCCAGACACTTCTCTGAGAGCAGTCCAAAAAGAGCTTGACCGATTCGGGGCTGTGGCGGGCCAAAAGGTTAACATAACCAAATCAGAAATCCTCAACCTCAAGTTAACCCAGCAGGAGATGCAAACCCTCAAACACAACTTCCAATTTAGATGGGCAGACAATTCCATGAAGTATCTGGGGTTAACGCTGACTAAGACAGTGGACGGGCTGTACTAAGCGTACCTTCCGCCTATGCTAGAGAAGCTGAAAACAAAACTGATAGACTGGGGCCCACTAGCTATATCCTGATTAGGCCGCTTCAGCATTTTGAAAAAGGCAGTCCTGCAGCAGCTCTTTTACCACTTCACTTCCCTCCCAATCCACGTGCTCCCTCGATTCTTCAAAAACCTCCATAAGGCAACGGACAGCTTCCTCTGGAACTATAAACCACCGAGAGTGGCGGGGAGGGTGATGCGAACTCCAGTGGGGGAGTGGGAGTGCCGGACTTCAAAGCATATTACATCGCCGCTCAAATAAGGGTCATAAGAGACTGGCAAAGGGATGAGAGGGGTAAGATATGGAGACCTATGGACAGGGCCGTGGTGGGAACGGAGTTGGAGGAAGCGCTGTGGAAACCCAAAGCGGACAGACCACCACAAATGTACGCAAGCCACATCACGGAGACGGTGTGCAGGACCTGGGACTTAGCTGTGATCAAAGCCCGGAACACGTCATTTCCCCCCTCGCCCTACATGCCACTTTTTAGAAACCCCCAGTTCACCCCAGGCCTAGTCACAACCGCATTCCAGGAGTGGCAACGGGGAGGCTGCCACAGAGTGAAGGACATGTTCGCTGGATCCCAGATTAAAACCTACGACCAGTGCAAAGTGGACTTCGAGCTGGGGGAAAACCAACGATACGTGTATGTTCAACTGAGACACCGGATGTCCCACCCCGAAATGAGAGCCGCAGCAACCCGGGAGCTCACACCATTTGAGAAATACCTAAATGCAAATGCAGGGTACAAAAAAGTGGTCGCGAGCATATACAGGCTCATAAGAGGGGGAGCCCCGACCAAACAAGACTTACAAGGCAAAGTGAGACACTGACACAGGAACCACAATAGACTCGGCTGCATGGGGGAAAATATGGAACCAAATAACAAAACTCACAAGATCAATCCAAACCTTACCCCTGCTAGACTCCCCAAGATTTACCAGAGGGTCTCGCAGAAATGCTGGAGGAAATGTGGCCAGACAGGCACATGGAGCCACATATGGTGGGCATGCCCGAAAATAGCTCAATACTGGGAGACCATCCATTCAGCTATCAAACAAGTCCTGGGACTTAAAATCGAGGGGAACTGAGGCCTGGCCATGATAGGGTTGAATGGGGCACTAGAGGAAATCAATAATAAACCCTATCGGAAGCTTTACATCATCATCATGGTAATGTCGGCAGCCCTGGTCCTTGCGCGCAAATGGAAATCGGCGCACCCTCCCGTAGACTACGAATGGATCGCAAAAATATGGTCTCTCCTAGCAATGGAATGGTTAACCTACTCTCTACAAGGAGACCACTTAAAGTTTAACACGGAATGGTCCGCCCTACTGAACTACCTTGGGGGTGGGTGCTCCCTGAACATGGTGCCCGAGGGCCATGACCCTCCTGGGGATAATCCCCCGACCAGGAAGACTAAGAAATATAGCGAGAGTCGACATCTGAGCCCCACCGTACAGGAGAGGAGGCACTGAAAGGGCACAAACCTATTTGACCGCTCAACCCTTAGGAACTGCTCCGGACCAAGGTTGGGGGAAGGGAGGGGTTTCTTATTTGTTTCTCAGTTGCTTTGTGTTGTTGATGTTCACTTATAAAATGTCAATAAATACGTAATGGGGGGGGGAGAACTAGTAGTGATCCAGGAGGGTTTGATGGGTGGTCATTTGAGATTTGTGGAAGAGTCAAGAGCAATAATTGTTAAAGAGTTCAAGAGCAGCAGGCCCAGATGGATTGGCTAACCATGTGTTAAGGGGAAATGTGAATGTTTGGAGGGCGGGGGCCTTTGTGGTGAAACTGTTCAAACAGGTCATGGAAACAAAGCAAATTCCGGCCACGTGGCATGAGGCATTCATAGTACCTCTCTTTAAGAAGGGCGACCGAGGTGACCCGAAAAACTATCGCCTGATCACCCTTCTGGATACTCTGGGAACGTTGTTTGCATCAGTACTGCTGAGAAATTTGAGTGCATGGGTGACTAAGTCGGGCCTTCTGGACCTGAGACAGACGGGCTTTGTAAAGTGAGTGGGTACCTCTCTGAATCTGTTTTGTGCTTAACCTCTTGAAACTGGTTCATGGAGCCGGGACTAATGTCTACCTGGTCTTCATGGACCTAGAGCAGGCATTGTAATGTCTATGGTCCAAGCTTTCTAATTGGAAATGCCCCTCCGACCTCATTGAGGAGATTAGGGCCCTTTAAACAAACACATCGATTCAGGTGAGACTGTAAGAGGACTGGGCTTTGTTGAGGAAAATAAACGCCTATCGAGGCTGAAGGAGGGGTGTGATTTGTCCCCCCCCCCCTGCTATTCAGCGCCTCTATGCTGTATCTGAGAGAGTTCAAGGAATGATCAGAGCCTTCCCGCCGAAGATACATTCCATCGAAATCCCCTGGATCCTGTACGCAGATTACTTGGTATTCATTGACATGGCGCCCTTTGGGCTGCAACGTAGGATTAGCACATTCATTCTCTATTTGAAAAAGAATGGTATGTGAGTAAATGTAGGAAAATCAAAAATTCTCATGTCATCTGCGCGCACGAAACAGAAGGGAACCGTTTCATGGAAGGTGGAGAAACAGAAATTAGTAACTAGACCTTATGACCTACCTGGGCATAGTGGTCCATAAAGACCTGTACGAGAAAGGCCACTATGAATTAAGAATTAAGTTGGGAAGGGTTGTGACTCGGAACTGTCTTGCATAGAGAATATGGGGTCTTTTCAGCACTCCCTTATATTTTATAAACAGAAGGTGGTGCAAATCCTGATATAAGGAGCTGAATCTGTCATGGAGTGTGGGGGATTATTGGAAGGACTATTCTGGAGGAAGGTCTTGAGACTGGCTATCTCGCTACCAGTATGCTCTATTTGATAAGAGTTGAGACTTCAATCCCTTGAATCTATGGCAATGTGGAAAACCATTTCCCTATACAGAAAGTTTATCATCCTTGACAGTTCAGCCGCGTATGAAATCATGCAATGGAATGAAGAAATTGCTCCAGATAAGGGATTGGAACTCTGGATGGTTAAATGTGAGCACAATCTTCCAAGGGTGTAACCTCACAAAGGACTTCCTTATGTCCAATCCAGCAAAGGCCAAACAAAAGTTGCAAGAGTTGGATTGGATCTCCATCATAGATATAAGACGTAGTGATAGATTGAGGCCTATAATGAGCTCCGAGCATGAAGGGCTAAACCAAATATGGGCGTGCCTCCAAGGGTTTCCTTAGTCCATTATAAGAGCCCACCTTATGCGATGTTGGCTAAATGTTCTCCCAACAAAAAGTGCAATTTGCAAGGAAACAGATTGAGAAGACCGAATCCTATTGCAAATACTGTGGAGATACCAAGAATGTAGAAACTCTTCCACCTAATAACATCCTGAAAATCTCTGAAAGAACTAAACATCTGGAGGGGCATTTGAAACATACACTTCTGCTAACTGCAGAGGAATGGTGGAATAGAGTATTGATTGGGGACAAAAATAAGCCTGGTATTGTGTTGAGTATATTTTTAAAGGAAGATGATTAATGGGTTTGGTAAGAATTATTCGTCTGACCTCATATGTGAGTGAATATTGATGTATTGAGATTTTATGGAATGTGAAGGATGTTGTAAATAGAATTTAATATGTAAAAGGTTTTGTAGATCAACCAATAAACATTAAAAAAAAAGTCACCCCTCGATTGATTAGAAGGAAAGGCTAGCTCGTCTTCAGAAATGTAGTCATGTGATTGTTGCAGGGTGGCGACAAATTATAGCCCAAAAACAAAGGTGGAGGACCTTGGAGCTGCTGATCAGTCTGGGAGTGTGTGGGTCATGTGAGTTAGTGTGACCTCGGCCTGCCCCCAAACCCCCCCCCCCCCCCCCGCTCATCCCTGTAACTCCCAAGTACATTGTTACAATGATAAAATAAACATTGTTTTTGCAAGTAGCTAATTAATTGTTAGGCCAGCGTCATCGTGGATGTTGAGCCCAGTAACGCCCACATGGACGAAGAGGGACAGATGAAGACGGACCAGTGGCCTGGCATCCGATATGGAGCAGGCCCTACATGCATAGGACTCCTCCAGTTAGAATTGTCCTGCATATGATTACGTCATTAGTGACGTTGTTTGTGCTTATAAAGTGCTGCACATGCCTACGGCACTCAGAACATTCGGCGGCAGCACAGATCTTTGCTGATGCACTTCTGTTTGGTAGAAAAAAAATACTTGTTATCCTTGCAAGCAGTGTTTTGGACCTTTTTTCCCTAGCTTGTATTTTTTTCTGGTGTGAGCGTGCAGGTGCGTGCCTTCACTCCTCACACACTTCATCATATGCTCAACTTTTTTAGCAATGTCAAGCACTTCATCCATACTCTGATCACCCTTGCTTCAAATCTCGCAATTTTAAGCACCTAACACGTAACATAAATTGGTCTATTACATGTTCATTGTATGATGCACCAAAATTGCAATGATTCGCCAATTCTCGTAGACCCGTCGCAAAGTTCTCCTTCTGCTTGTTCTCTTATCTTCTTCCCATAATGTAGTTCTAATTGCCTTGTACGCATTGAGAGATTCCCTTGAAGCTCTCCTGTTGCTCCGCATCTTGTGGCAGCTCTGGTAGACTCTTCAGCACCCTTCTCCCCTCAAACCCCAGACAGTGCATCAGTAACGCTCTTTTTGTCCAAACTGTATGTGGGAACATGAATAACTGGTTATAGTCCTAAAAAGCTTCCTTCCACATATTTCACTTGATTAGAGGTTCACCCTTCGTGGCAAAAACTCTGGTGGTAAATTGCTCATGTTGAGAGAACAGAGCAGTATAGCCTGACTGAGGAAGGGTACCACTCCACTTAGTCACAGGAAAAACAAATTTCCTTCCACAGACAAATGTGCAATTGCCTGGCTCAGTCATGTCTCCTCATGTCTCTAGATCCGGCTGCTATGTGGCGCCTGACTTCAAAATATCCTCCACCAAATCTTGTGGGACTTTAGCACAATGTCCCAAAATCTTGACTGACCAAATGAGGTCCATCAACTGCATTCTGCACCAACTGCTGTAAATCAGTAGCACCAATGCTACTGCGTTGCATGCTCTACACTGCCCGCACCAATGCCGCTCTCCCTGTCACGACTGGCCCTGCTTTTCCGGAATGGCGCAGACACAGACAGCCATTTACCAGCTTGCTGCCAACAACATGGGCACTCCAGCTGCCTCCAAGGATTCACACCCGGGCTCCGCCAGGCTCGACTCCCCAGGAGAGGTTCAGCTGCAACGATTTTTGGCAGCCTCGGGTCATTTGCTGCTCAAAGGCTCTTGCAGCAAGACATCCACCTTCACGGCGGCACCGGTGGTCCAAGACCACCTTCAGTATTGTACTCTCCTTTCATGGCTAGGTAGCAGTATGGTTTTGAACAATTATTACATAGGATGTCTGGGGAATAGTGGGTAGGAAGGCTCCGCCGCAGAGGTTCTTCCTCAGCATCCAGCTCCCTTTCCCAATCACCACTACCACACCAATCTTCTAGAACTCGCAAGTAACAGGATTCCAAGCTCAACATAACATGGAGCTATTGTAGACCACTGACTCTTCAGTGAACCTATTTAACATACTGCTTGCATAATTTTGTGAGGCTCCATTGTTATTTACCTTTCTGTGGTAAACCATTGGCTCTAGAAATTACGGTAACCTAACATGAGTACAGTACCCCATTTGCAAGCTGTTAAGCTATTCAGGCACCAATTTACAAACTGACAAAATATTTGAGAATGCAATTGTCCTGACCATAGCACAGGAAGAAAAATGAGAATGTTTAGTCATGTCCTTTCAGCTGCACGCCTTTAAACCAGGGTTAAGAATGAAAGGCACAGCACAACTGAAATGGAGGGACGTTGTGTTTGTCTGTACAGGCTTTGAGTTCCGGCAGTCTTTGACGTTTTTGGAGTTAACATTTTCTCAGATGATATCCAAACAACTTAAGTAACGTAGAGAACATGTCACAGCCCTTTCTGAGACCTGTTCAGGCCACACATGTTGGATCGGTTCCATGTCATTTCCACAAAGTAAATTCCTCTTGACAGTTCATCAAATTTATTTTTTATTTGGGGGGGGGTTGATTAACCCCTCCCCCAAACCCCTGCTCCCGTTCACTATAACCCTTACCCCAAACCCCTGCCCCCCATCCCCTGTGTACCTGCTAACCCACGTAGTAATTTACTTGGTGGAAACGGCATGATACTGTGGGATCATGCTGCACAAAGTCATCTTACTCTTGCATGTGTTGGTGTAGGGTACCGTCTGCAAAGTGCATGCCTTGGCTGCCATACCAAGTTCTGTTAACACCGCAACCACTTAGCTTTCGTCCGAAAAGCTGCCTTATCACTAAAACACACCTGCCTCTGCCCAGCATTTGTTTACTTTTTGTGTACTTTGAGCAAGGCTGGTTCCAGCATTAAGCCATGGTTGAGATTTCTGACCTCATGCAAAAATAGTCAGAAATAACCAATTTCCTTGTTTGAATGTGCTTTTAACGAATTTAAGTTTGTTTACCATGCCTGGGCTGGGAGGATAGCTCTGGGGGTAACGCATTTGTCCTGGAAGCTAGACCATGCAGAGCCACAAAGGTTTGAATTCCTGTTCCATGCTTAAGAGACTGGTTTCCGGTATTCAGTGCTTTATTAAATATGAATCAAAATTCCATTAAATCAAATGGAAAATAGCACTCTGTAGCTGTGCTCAATTCTATGAAAATGAAGTAGGGTCTTTACCTCTTCCCCTCAAAGTCGGTCACATTTTGTATTTGAATGAGCGCAGCAAGTCTGGCTCAAGGTTGGGTCCTTTCTCGGTTCATAGGAGGCCATTCAAGGAGTCAGTGGCTGAGATTGACTTGCACTTCATCAGCACTACAGCCATCTGGCTTGCAGTAGTATTTGGGGGTAAAGCATCAAGGTTTCCAGTAATGGAGGTTTCTGGATACACTACACTGCCCATCTCTGATTAAGGTGGCCTGATTCGCTTCTGTAATCAACGTGCCCCCCCCTTGCATCTGCCTACATGGGGTCATTATGAGTTTGCCAGTATCCCACAAACCTATGACCTGGTAGGAATTACCACTGAGATACTGGGAAACTGTCCCTACCATTTCCGCTGCCTTCTATCCTATTACCAGGATTTTTCAGGTGGCGTAAATGCTGTTAAATCCCCATTCCATGGAGTCTCCTATGGAGGGTATTGCCGCAATTACCGGCACCGGTAACACCAGTGCCAGTAATTGCATCATTTGTTTTGCTGGTGGTGGCCTGATTTACCGACCGGTGATGCCTGGAGGTAAGTCTGTGCCAATATATAATACAGGTGACCAACATGGATCCCCTAAATATGGTCCATTGCAAAACCTTGCTGACTCCACTGTCTAGGGAAAAGACCATATATAGTATAATCATACAAGGAAATCAGAATCTCATACTCTTGCTTTATAATGGTGACAAAATACTCTTTTCAAATGACAAACATGTACTTCAACCTCATATTCAGTATAAAATATACCCTTTTTTTAGACACCTTTTTTATTGGCCTTTATTAAACATGGTAACAAAAGTTTGTAATCCCATTACTAGCGTCTACATGGCTATGAGAAATGTTCTTTATGCGCATAGCAAGTTTGAGTTTGGATGAGTCCTTCTTTCTTTGCCCGTTCCGTGATCTCCCCCTCCACCCCCCCATCCCGTATTGTTCCCATTGCCCCGTCCCTTTAACCTCCCCGCCCCCCAACTGTGAGTTGCTTTCATGTGGTAATAGTAAATCCGCCATGGTATGTTGTTGCTGCGCGAAATGCAAAGTGCCCATGCTACTCGGCGGGTAAACCCCGTTCGGGGTCCAGGCCCTCTCATACTGCTGGTGGTGACCTCAGCCGCGTGAAGGCCGCCATTTCCATTCTGCAGGTTTTTGCGATAAGTGCGGATCGCGCTGCAGGGGGCGAGGGAGTCTTCGGCTTCCATTGGCTGTTAAGGAGCTTGCGTGCTGTGAACAGTATTATGTTTGAGTTTGCTTGTAAGCCCATCCTCGTGTAGTTCGTTGGCCTTGATCCCGAGAAGCATCACTTTGTGTGAATTCGACTGTGGCCCCTGCTATGTCATTCAGCTGTTTGTGTACTTCCCTCCATTATGGGGTGAACTTGGGGCAGTGCCATAGTATCTGACCGAGTGCCTATGGCATCAAACTCCCACCAGCATTCCTCTGTGCGGTTTAGTCCCATCCGGTGTAGTGTGGTGGGGTGAAATACAGTCTCTGTAATATTTTATACTGGATCTCCCTATTCCTCAGGTTTATCAAGACTAATGGTAGGGCTGCGAGATATTCTATGAGGTCTGCTCTATCGATATGGGTCCCTAGGTCCTCAGGCCAGATGTGTGGTTTCAGTATTGATTTTGCGGGGCTGCCATTAGGTACAATGTTCGGAGGTGTGGAAAAGTTCCAAGGTGTCTCCCCCATCTCGGTCTCGCAAGGAGCTGGTGCCATGAGTGAGTGGAGCTGAGCCGCGTGTCGGCGTATTGTGGCGGAGGTCATCTGATAGGTTGGCCAATCGCCTTCGCTCAGGCCAAGTATTGTGCGCGTGTCTTGAAACGCCCGAGTTGTCCCCCTTCACATATATCCATGACTCACCCAAACGTGGTCCTGGTTTTGGTGGACTTTATGTTTCGTGCCGTAGGACAGCACCACCCGGATGCTGGCCCAGGATGGTGCTGGTGCGTACTTAGTTTGGATCCCTTGCGATGATCTGAGCCTGTGCCATTGAACAATTGTGGGCCCTAGTATGGGGTGTTTCTTAATACTTGCCGGAAGCATGTCTGGGGGAGTGCCATGATCTCAATTGGGTTGAGAGGTTGCATCAGGTCAATTTCAATTGCTCTCCAGCTGGAGTCGTCCGTTGTGTCCAGCCATCGTTTGATCCAACATAGCTGAGCCGCTTGGTGGTAAGCCTTAAGTGAAGGGGCCGCCAGGCCCCCATTTGATGTGGAGGCCTGCAGGACAGATGGGCGGATTCTGGCTTTCTTCCCCTTCCAGATAAACATGGAGATTGCTTTATGCAGGTCTTTCATGGACTCGGATGTGGGGCTGGATGGGATCATCATAGCGACATACGCAAGTTTGGGAAACAAATTAATCTTCAGGTCGTTTATACGCCCGTTGTGTAATAGGTTTAGGTTGTCCCATCTTTTTAGATCCTGGCAAATGCCCACTATCTTCTGAGGGTACTTGAGCTTTGTTTAGTGAGTTGCTGATGTTAATGCCTAGGTATTTTATATGGTGCGTTTGCAGATGGAATGGCACCACCCCACCTGGGTCCCACGGGCCATTTGAGCGCAGTGGCATAACGTCCCACTTGCTCCAGTTTATAATGTACCCCGCCATCGGGCCTGTCTCGAGTAAGAGTGCCCGAATGTGCGGTAGGGCTGTGGGGCCATTGCTAATGTAGAGGAGCATGTCGTCGGCATAGAGGGACACCTAGTGCTCCTCACACAGCCCCCCCTGCATGATGCCCGCCGTTTATCTGCCCGAAGATTGATTGCTATTGGTTCAATGGAGAGGGCGTATAATAGTGGCAAGAGCGGGCACCTTTGACGCATGCCTGATTGAAGCTGAAATGCTGGGGAGGTGGTTCCGTTGATTACTATGGCCGCGGTGGGGCCTGTATATAGTAGTTTAATTAGTTGGACTAGGTATGGGAGAAGCCATATCTTGGAAGGACTTTGAATATAAATCCCATTGTACCTTATCGAATGCCTTTTCGGCGTCAATTGCTAGTATTGGATCCTCCGGCACCCTGTCCCCTGCCACTGTATGTAGCAGCCTTCTGATGTTATCGCTAGAGTGTTTGTTCCGAATGAAGCCTGTTTGGTCTTTGTCGATAATGCTCGGTAGGCTGTTTTCGATGCTTTTAGCCAGGCATTTAGCCAGGATTTTTGCATCTGCGTTTATTAACGATATGGGCATGTAGGAGCCACACATTTCCGGATGCCCCCCCGCCCCTCTGTGTAAGACTATAATTGCGTCGAGCATGGATTGGGGTGGTTTTCAGCAGGATGTTGCTTCTTTAAACACCTCCTCTAGTCGTGGTGCTATTCCCTCTTCTAGTTCTTTGTACTGGTCGATTGGGAGCCCATTGGGTCCTGCCGCTTTCCCCGAGGATAGTGCAGCTATAGCATTGGATATTTCTGCTGCAGTGATTTGGGCCTCTAGGGCAGACCTGTGATCCGGGGGGATTTTGGGAATCTGTATGGAGTTGAGGAACTGCTCGATATCTTGGGTTGTGGAAGCGTCTGATGCTGTGTATAGTTCTTTATAAAATTCTGCAAACCGTGCGTTAATGTGGGTGTCCCCCTCCAAGATCTCACAATTTTTTGTTTTTGATGGAGGTTGTCTGCACCACTTGCCTTTGCTTCAGGGCCATGGCCATTAGCCTGAGGGGCTTGTCATTTTCCGTATATTATGTTTGGGACCAGCTAGTGTTTGGGCTTTGCCAGCCGTCAGTTGGCCGATTTTGGCGCGTAGGCTATTCAATTGTGGTCGAAGTAGTTTGTTTCTGGATTTTTTATGAGCTTTCTCTACCTTTTCCAGTTCAGCCGTTAAGCGTGCGGCTTCTTCCAACCACCCCATGTTTTGCGTTTGTGCGCCCAGCGTGAAATGCATTGCCCCCTCATAAAAGCCTTGACTGAGTCCCAGCACCTATGGGCAGTTTGTCTTGGACTAAGTTTTCCTCTCCAAAATTGCTCGGAGTCCTCTACGAGTTGTTCCACCAGGTCGGGGTAGTGGAGCATCCGCAAGTTTAGTCTCCAGGGGGGTGGGGGTGCTTGCGTGCTGTGTCGGGGAGGCTAATACGCAATTGGACCTGGGGATGATCTGAGAGGGTGGTCGGGAGTATGACAGTCGGCTTATGTTGGCAGGGATTAGCCAGTAATCTAGCCGTGAATAGTTGTCGTGGGGATGTGAGTAGAACGTGAAGTCCTGTTTTTGTCCATGCATTACGCGCCAAATGTCAATTAATCGTATGTCCTGCATTATGGATTGGAGCACTGCCCGTTTCTTTAGTATGTTGCGGGGGCCCCCTGTTGTGGTGCCTTGGCGCTCTAGTGTTCAGTCTCCCCCCCCCCCCCCAAATGAGCACGATGTTGCTCATATACTGCGCGCAGGGCGCGAACATGTTGGTAAAGAAGGAGGGAGCGTCAGATGTGGGAGCGTACACGTTGTGGAGCGTGATTGAGTGCTGGTGTATTAGGCCTTGTGCGAGAATAAAACTGCCCTCTGTGTGTAATTGTACGTTTTACCTGGAATGGGACCTGTTTGTTAAGAATGGATACTACCCTCTTCCTGTGCTGTGGGGCGTGGATTGTGGTTCCCACCCAGCCCCGTTGTAGTTTCCCGGATTCTATAATATCTAGATGTCTCTTGGAGGAATATGTCCCCTTGGGTGTTGCGCATGCTGTTTAGCTTTCTTCTGCGTTTGATGGGGTGGCCGAGGCTTTGGATGTTAAGTGATATTAGGTTGAGCGTGTGGGCCATTTCCGCTGTGTGGCTGTGTGGCTGTGTGAGCATGCTAACCTTCCCTTGTTGTGGCTGCCATCGGGCTGTATTGTATGTGCCCACTGCCTTTCCCTATAAGCCTGCAACTCAACCTTAAACTGGCTCCAACCTGAGCCTGCATGAATTGAACGTTGGTAGGGGCTAACCCCTCGCCCATTCCCAACAAATGGCACTTGTGCCTAGGCATTCGGGCCAGGGGGGCCGGTGCCGCACGGTTCCCCCATCCCTTAATGCCACACCCGGCTTCGGGTTCTGTGTCCGCCTGGTGCTCCTGTCCTGGCAACGATCTGCCACTGGCGATCGGGACGTCTTCAGTAGCCTGATAGTCGTGTCATCAGATTGAGTCAAATATGAATTATAGAAGGTGTTTGACGCGTCAACTGCATGGATCCAGCAGTTGATGCAAATCTGGCCCATTTCAGGGCTCAGGTGAGTATTTGTCTGCTCTGCTCTGGTTGTTGGGTGGTGGGTTATTGTCTCTGGCGCTTTCAGCGCCTGGGCGGTTTTGTACCTCCTGGAGATCCCTCTTAATGTCCAGTACTGCATTGCTTGTTTGAGTCCTTTGTCCGATAATCTGCATCTCCGCCAGGGTGGTCTGTAGCTGCGTTTGTACATCCATATCTGCCTTGTTCCGATTTGATCTCCTTGGTTGGATAGGTGTGGTGGGTGCAGAGTGCTCTTCTGGTGTTGGGGCTCTGGTTCCTTTTTGCATGCCGTTCCGACGTGTTATGCCTGTCCCGCCTCCTGGCTTTTGTTGGGCTTGTCCAGTCGCTGTGAGTTTGTCTATTGTGTGGTTCCGCCGCTCTATTTGGACCTTATGGTGTGCGTACGTGCATCTGGGAGCGCTTGTCCTGGGGGGGAGGGGCTTCTGGGCCCCCTCCTGTTTGTTGGCTCCTGATAGCGCTGGGGGGGGGGGGGTGAGATGTTCCCTTACCCTTTCAGCTTATTTTTGGTCCTGAGGTCGTAGCCCCGTCGGGGGGGGGGGGGTGGGGGTGGGGGTGGTGTTGGTCGGTGGCCCGTGGCCCGGAGTGTGTAATCCAGGTTACTGGATAGTCTGGTTATTGCCCCCAGGGAAGTCGGTTGTCCCCTGAGCGTTCAGGTGATGGGGGTTCAATGCCTGGTCCGTCGTGGACCGGGGGCTGTGTGGTGAGCAGGCCCTCTTATTCCTTTGTAATGTGGGCCGCGGTCTGTTTTCCTGCCGATTGCCGGCGCCCTTGCCAGTGAGAGCTGTAGTCAGGCTCCCACCCTTGTGTCTGGGCCTGCTCTCGCCTGCTTGCCGTGTGAGAGGAGAGTGCCCTCACTCATTTACTGTCTTGGAGCCCCTGCGGCATGGAGGAGGCTGGGGATGACCAGTTTGCTAGGTGGCACTCCTCTAGGTCGTGCGTGATTCACGCTGATGTGGGCACTCCGATTATAGCCTTAGGAGCCTGTCCGTGGTATGATTTTATGCGGAGCCTTTCCACCCCCCACCCCCTTACTTGTGTCGCGGTCCGTCGGTTCCGCTCCGATTTTGTCTATAGTTCCTGGATCCGGGTAGCTGCAGGGTACAGTCCACAGCGGCTGCAGTGACTGGTGGCAGTCACCCCTCACTCCGCGGCTAGGGGGGGTCATTGTCTCCACTCTCCCCGGTCACCAGCTGCTGGGTGAGCGCACCACGTGCCTGTTCACACCCATAGTGGTGTGTTGTCTGTAGGTGGGGAGGGAGGAGCGGGGGGGCGGGGCTCGTAGTGGCGAGCTGTGATGGTTTCCTGTGACCGCCTTTCCTGGATCAGGGTAGCTGCAGGGTGCTGTCCGCAGCGGTCGTGGCGGCTGGTGGCGGATGCCCTATTTCTCCGCGGCCCAGAGTTGGTGTCTCCGTGCCCTCCGGTCACTGGCCGCTGGGAGAGCGCACAACGTGCCCATCCCGGCCCGTAGTGGTGCTGTTGTAGACTGGGGGGGGCGGAGCTTGTGGCGAGCTGTGCTGTATATCCAGCCCAATTCTGCTTGGAGGTAGAGCCGTGGGATGCTCCGTTGCCGACCTTGTCTGCTAGGTGCACCGATGTGACTGTTCTATCCCCGCAGCCTGGGTGTCCGTGTCCGTTGGGAGATTGTGTTTTGGCATGCTTTTGCCCAAGCTGCTACTCAGGAGCGGACACCGCCCTGCCGTTTGAGTTTTCTTGCGCCCAGGCCCTTGCGGCAGAGTTCTTCTGGAGCCTGATGTTTTCTCTTTAGTTTCCCTTCATTTTCGCTGTTTATTACTTTAAACACTCATTTATCCGCTTCTCCGTCCCCGATTGCTCCGGAGCTCCTCTAGTCCGCGGCCATCTTTCGCTGCACCCCCTGGCGGATCTCGATACAACTTTATTTTTAATTTAGTGTACAGTAGAAAAACTAAGTTTCATAAAAATATATATATTTTATAAAAATATATATTTTTTCTTTTTTTATATTAGAACCCTATATTCAGGTCAGAGATACAACCACCTTCTAACCACAAATGCACATTACAAAAACACCATAAACACTTGACACACAACAAAGCCAACATTTAAAATAATAAAATAGGTACGTTAGTTGCGTTTACATCAAACCCAACATGTTTCTGTCTAAAGACCTTCTGTGTCGGACATTCATCTGAGTGTTTTTGGCACAGGGTAGTGAAGGCAAGCATCCCCAAACAGCACGATCCTCCCCGCAATGAGAGACAATGAAGGACTCTCCCAAAATGGGAATAAGGCCAAGACAGAGTGCGGGTGAGCGTAAATGGGAGTTTATCAATCAGAATAGGGCATGCAAAGAACTCTGCAAACTCCGAGAGCGCTATGTCTGACAATAGCAAAGACAGGCGTATATATTTACAAAAAACGTCATAAGAACCTACACACTATAGGGGGCACAAGTTCAATGGGATTGGGTGGCGACGACTAACTATAGGTGCTGCTGCGATGTGGTTGGCTTTGGCTCGAAGACGTCACTGGTCAGCCTCGTGGGTTGGGCTGGGCCTGGCAGGTCGGCTGAGTTCATCCGGACGGTGTTGTTGTGCCATTGTGGCCAGTGTCAGAGATGAATGTCTTTTCCTGACTTGGTTGCCCTATGCCATGCACACCGCAGTCATTCAGTCATTTCCATATTATTCTCTTTAGTAAATTTTCCAATAGGTTATACTACAGGTTAATGCAACACAGGAGGAATGTACCTTGTGAGGGGTCTGGAGGTAATACGTCAGGACATGGTTACCAGTGTCCTGTTGACTGGGGCCATAGGTCGAGGGGCTAAGCTTCAGGGCCTGGGACGGGCGGTACAGGTCTTTCTGCCTCGTTAGAAGTTGTTATGGATGTTCCTCTGTGTGTTGTCAAAGTGTTGGGTGTCCTGATTGCACAGGGCCATAAGTCTGGGATGATCCGGTGGGTTGTGGGGTTTACGAGGGGGCGCGTGTGTTCAGGCAGAGGTTTACTGCTGAGCTGTAAATAATGCAGGTGGCGGGCCGCGGCCTTGGGTGCTACAGAGGGGATTACAAATCTTTGAAGCGGCTCCAGTCTGGTTGGGGGAGGTAAAGCAGTGCGGCGCGGTCTCTGCTCTCATGCCTTGGCAGCCTTCGCAGGGTGGGAGGGGGAATGGCCTTGCACGTATTTCACAAAGGTATCTCCCTCGTGTGTTGCCGATTTTAGGTAAAGACATCACAAACATTTGAACACTCTATAATACTTATTCAAATCAATACAAAACATGCATTTAAACTTTGCTGGATGTGTCTCGATTATACCCAGTCTGAGCACCTTATTCATACATTATGTTTTAACAACTACAGTATTTAGTTATATGCATATATATTTGCAGTACGTGAGGTAGAATTAGGATTGGTGGAGCACATAGAAAGTAACCCGCCACTGTTCGTGACGGTGGTGGCACATGTGGGGGCCTAGACATGCACACATGACAAGCGCCTTCTCGTGCATCCTTCACATAAGCCCCCTGTATGGTTACATTCGTCTTCTCGTGTCCTCTAGCAGCATTAGTTCAGTTCAGTTATGGCGCAAGCCCATAGAGTGTAAGTTTCCCAGTGATACACGTAACAAATAGATCCCTGGTGCGTTCCTTTATTATTAGCATCCAACTGCAATGGTGTGGGCTCGCCATCGCTTATATCATGGAAGCATGCTTTCTTACGTTTATACATTTTACAGGCTTTTGTAATATAAGGGATTTTGTGGAAGAAAGCATACTTTGCGAGTTGTCTTGACATTAATATATAAAGACTGTCTGCCATCTGATGACCATTTTACTGTTCTTTTCATTTCCCAGGCCTGCTGGCCGGGTCATGCTGGGAGCGATGATACACTGCGGGAGGTGAACTGATACAATGTTAGTGTATTACGCTAGCTCATGTCCGTCTTGTTCGTGGGAACGTGCTCGCAGCGGATCTGCCAGGGTGCTGCGGCGACAGGGATGACTGAGGCTCTCCAAGGGTGGGGGCCGTGCTACAGTGCGCTGAGCTCACACCATCTTTACCAGACAAAATGGTTTCTGGGCCTAGCTAAATTTTAATACGTGTGGGCAATCAATACGTGTGGGCAATGTCTCCAGCGGGTCCACCACCTGGGCCCGGGTGGCATGAGGGGACGCCCAATGAGCCATAGCCCTCACCTGGGGAGAAAAGCGCAGGCGAGGGGGGGTCTCCTGGACCAGTCCTCCCCTACAGTAGTAACCACTTAATATATTTGTTTATATGCCCTTTCATGTTGCCGTTATTAATCTTGTTAAAAATGGGATCAAACAGATATCATTGGCAATGAAGAGTGCCGCCGAGGCCCCCCAATGGGTAACGGAACATGCCCTAACTTACTGTAGACTACACTGACGGGATAGAAGCGGCGGGGAATGAGTGGACTGAATGAGCAGGCTCGTCAAGAATTGGCAGAGGGGCGTGGCCAAGAGTGCCATTGATGTGGTCGCTCGTTTAACGGCCTCCATTGGGAGCCCGCAGCCGTGTAAGAAAGCAGGTGGTCCCAGTATCCCAAAACGTCGGATGTCCCGGCTGCTGAAGCCGAAATGCTTCGAGCACAGCTAGTGCCAAGATGAGCCGCCGCCGCCCCTCCTGAGCCCCCGAACTGGTGAGAGAACTGTGACCCGCCGGCGTCTCCAAGATGGTGGATGGAGGCCCTGGCGGGGAGAGGAGGAGCGGGGAGCACCCAGAGGGCGAGTGAGGGCCGATGACCCCAGGACCCAGTAACACAGCAGAGCGCTCCCCGCAGCAGGGAGGACCCGGAGGGCGATTGAGGGCCGATGACCTCAGGACCCAGCAACACAGCGGAGCGCTGCCCGCTGCATAGCTGAAGCGGCTCTGGTGCCCCCCTGGACAGCGGACACGGGACTCGCAGAGGCGCTGCCCCGCCCGCTGAATGGTGAGCAGCTAAACACTAGAGCGCGGCGCCCCAGCCCCAGCTTGACGCACGCTGGGGGTGTACTGCCCGGCTCCCTTCTGCCTGCCTGCTGGCCCGCCGCCCGCCCACCTGATATCCTTCGGGCCGCAACACCTGGGCTCCGAGACTCCCGATCCTGTCACAGGGCGGGCCGGGTTCTTACACGGGGCCGGCCCGCCTCTATCCATGGTCCCGCTCTGGTTGGCGACGACTGCGGCTTACGGGCCTCCGGACTGGACCCCTAACACGGCCCAGCAGCTCGCGCTCCCAAGCGCCTCTCCTGTGACGGTGGGGTGCTCCTTGCTCCAAGCCCAATAAATGCCTGGGAGGAAAAGAGAGAGATGGCAGCTGATGAAGGCCAGCAAACAAGGTGAGAGCCTAGTGAGGGCTCATTTGGGATCTCTCTGCCTGAGGCCTGTGCTCGCCTGCACCCTGGACTCCTGTGGGGCGCGCATCCTAAACCTGCCCCCCGCCCCACCCTCCGGCAAAGAACCACTTGGGTCCTACGCACTCCTCACCTATTCCTGGGGCGCCCTGGCCCATTCAGCAACCCCTCGCCCCCCATGCCAAGGTGCCATCGATTTGACTGTCTGACACTGGACAAGGATAGCCCTATTCTATCACCTTCACCACTCTTGGGAGGGGAACGCAACCCTCCGGAGCCCTGGTGCGGGTGAGTGGGCTCCCCCCCCCCAGGGTCTGCAACACAACACCAAGCGTCTCCGCGGGAGCGCCTTGTCCTGGCCAGGGGGCGCTGAGGTGCTGATTTACTCCGGGCCCGGAGTAAATCCACAGAAACCACTGCGAGCAGAGGACACAGCACTAACGAATACACTGCAACATGGGACCACTCCTGGCCTATTCCAGTCTTGTGGGACCCTGAGAGACGTCGGCTCTTAGGAAATGACAGCCGACCCACCCAGTGCCATTGTCGCACCGGCAATCCTGCATCTTTTGAGGATTGCCAAACGGCAACCTTCTGCTACCATAGTAGTAGATTCAACGGACAGCACCACCACAGATGCCCCTCCTGACAAAGGCCAGCACAAAGACCGTCTTCAATCAAGCCCCTTTTTTGGCCGAAACACACCCTGTCGATCCCCGTGACACAACTGTACCATCCCCCATCGTGTATGTTATATGTAAATATTGTTGTGTGCACCATGTGTAAACCATGCCTTGGACCAGTTTAAGTCTCGGGCGCATATTTCCCTGCATAGTAGGGTTTTCCTACCTCATCCATTTTGGGAAATGTGCATTCTAATGAAGTTTTGACCTCAATAACCCAAGAGGTCGACACTCATCCGTGTTACCACTATCCACAATCAGCCTTGTCCGTTTGTACTTCCTAAACTTTTGTGCTTATCGAAAGGATTGTAAAGTAAATTGTCAAGTCATCCAAAACCTTCTGTGTTAATGCAAAATAAATACACGTACACAGAATCACTTTGTTTCTTGTTGGATCTCTCCATCCTGATTATTTTTGTATTATACGTTTACTCCGGGCCCTACAACTTCATCGAGCCCCCCTGAGGCTCCCAACCTTACTCCAGGGGCGCCCCGGCCCACTCGGCGACAGTGCCCCCCCAGCCCCCTGCTGTGGACATTACCGGTCGCTTTACACCTCGGTGGAGGAGATCTCCCTCACCCCTTATGCATCCGGGACCTAGATACATCCTTCTGAATCCCAGTGTCTACAAGCAGGATACCCCCGGATCTCCCGCTGTCCCGTTACAGCCCACGGCATAGGGGGCACCTCTCATTTACCCTTAAATAGACGGGTGGGCCCCCGCCTGCTTGCACCTCACTTCAGCTCATATATAGTGGGCTCTTAGGGTACCCAATATCCCTCCTGGGGCACTCCAGCCCACCTGGCGACTCCCCGTTCCCCGCCGCCCTAGCCAGGAGCAGCAACACCATGACTAAGCAACTTAAACCCATGAAGAATACAGATATCGCCACTATGCTATTGGCGGTGGATAGGGGGAAGAAACAAGACCCTCCCACTTCCATACCGCAGGCGGCCCAGGAGGGCGGGGAGACTCTCACAACCAGAAGCGACCTACTAGCCTTTATGGCCGACATCAAGGCTGAATTTAGGTCCTGCATGACCGCGCTCTCAACAAAACTGGAGCATACGGACCAGAGAGTAACAGAGGCAGAACAAAGGTTGGGGGCGGTTGAGGACCAGGTTCATGATCATACCACAACTATAGACTGAATCGAACATTCTATCAGGGCCCTACAGGACAGATGTGAAATCCTGGAATTCAAACAGGAGGATCTTGAAAAGGGAGCCTGGTGCAACAACCTACAAATTCGAGGCATTCCTGCCTCGGTCCCGGATCAAAAGCTAAACGGAATACGTCGGGGATCTCTTCCAGGACTTACTCCCGGACTTGGACAAGGCCCAACTCCTATTGGACCGTACCCATAGGCTTCACCCACGCCGCGGAGTGGAATCAGACTTTTCCCCCCGATGTCATCACCAGGGTGCACTTTTTCACTACCAAAGAGGCCATTTCATCGATCTCCCGCTGTGGGGACGGTATAACCTTTCAGGGTTCCCCACTCCAAATCTATCAAGACCTCTCCCTCCTCACATTGCAAAAAAGAAGAGCTCTCCGACCACTGGCTCTCTTCCTCCAGGCCCAACAGGTCCGCTACAGATGGCTCTTCCCAACAGCGCTAAAATTTACCTATAAAGGAACCCTACGAAGAATCGGCCACCTGGAGGATGCCACGCAAATGAGTCCACTCTCACCCGGGACGACCTCGCCGGGGGCCGCTGTCGCTGCCACGGAGGGGGATCCTGTGCCCCGCCAAAAGAAAAGCGGACCACATGGACAAGCGTTCCAAGAAACAGAAGGAGAAAGTGACCGCTGAATCACCACAGAAGAACCATCTTAGGCTCACGGCAGCGGCCCCCACGGCTCCTGCCTTCTTCCGAGGTATGTTACACCTACAAATCCTTGGAAGGCCGGTTATACACTGGCCACAAGTTCCAGCCATGTTGGCTGACCCTGGTTACTTGGCCCAGTTGGCCTGGGGTGGTGCCGCCTCTACAAGCCTGGCTCCCCCGCTAGTTAACACCCGGCCTCCACGTTGGAGGCAGGGATTAAAAACCCAAGAGCAGGATAGCAACCAATCCAATCCATCCGAGCAATGGCTGACTTCAACCCGACCCATGCCTCTCACCTGAACACTCCAGAGGCCCCCCCCCTACCCCCCCTCCCACCCGGGAACATAGCACCTTGAGAGTCGTTTCCCTCAATGTCAGGGGGTTGAACACCCCCCCCCCCCCCAAAGCGATAAGGTGGACTGGACCTTCATGAACCTCACCCTGGAGGCCTTTGGCTTCGGACCAGAGTTCCGTACCATGGTCCTGGCAAATTATAGGTCACCTAAGACACTACTGAGAATCAATGGCACCTTCTCTGCCCCAATCCCCCTGACCAGCGGAACCAGGCAGGGATGCCCGCTATTACCACTTCTATTTGCCTTGATTATGGAACCCTTTTGCCCAAAGAATTAGACTAAATGACTCCATTAGGGGTCTCCAGGTCGGGTCCTCACAACACAGTGGCATTGTACGTGGAGGATAAATTACTTACTATCTCACAGCCCTGCCTCTCGCTGAAACACGCCCCGGCCGAAATAAGGGACTACAGAGGAGTCACTGGCTTTGCCATTAACTTCAACAAATCTGCAGCTCTCGGGATAGGCCTGACCCCATTGGAGAAGGCAACCCTGGCCCCGCTTTGCCCTATCCAATGGAAACCACAGTGATCCCATACCTGTGGGTCCAAATTCCGGCAAATCCAAAGGACGTCTACCGCGCAAACTTCCCCCCTCCTTTTTAAGGAACTTACGGACGACCTGAAGCGATGGAACTTACAAGGAATCTCATTGATGGGCCGCATCACTGCATGCAAAATGAACCTTTTCCTCAGATTCCTATATGCCTGCTCCTCACTCCCAGTGCCCATCCCACCCCAAGCTCTTCAGGACCTCCAAAGGAATATGCTACGGTTTATTTGGAGGGGGGAAAAGGCCCAGAATCCCCCTGGGAACGATGCTGAGGAATGCCAGGCTGGGCGGCCTCGGAGTACCCGACCTACAAGGATACCAGTTGGCAGCACAATTGACAACACCCAAGCTTGGCGGATAACTTCTGATCGGCCCAGATGGGTGGAACTCGAACAATCCCGTCTCTCTCCCCCCTACACTTCCTCCCGCATATTCCACCACCTATGCGGCGGACGGAGGAACTTCTGCTCGCCACCAGGCACACCATAGACACATGGGACAGAGCACTAAGGGAAAAAAGGGTCCCGAGAGGACTGAGCCCCTCATCACCGATATTCCATAACCCGACTTTTTCACCGGGCCTGAACCCCTGGAACTTTAAGAACTGGATAGCAGGGGGCTTGGAATCATTGGGGCAGCTGTTCGAGGGGGGAGAACCACGCACATTCATCCAATGCAAGGAAGCTTTTCAACTTCACGAGACTGATAGGTTCTCCTACATTCAACTTCGCCATTGGTGCTCCCACCCGCTAATTCGCCCCGCAGCAGTCCGTCCTCCCACAGCGCTGGAATTAACTCTGGTGGATCTCCCCGCCCGAGGTAAGATTTCAGCTGTATATAAACGCTTCAAGGGGGACTTCCTCACCTCTAAAACTCGAGCCATGGCGCAATGGGAGGCAGGCCTAGGCCACCCCATAGAGCACCAGACCTGGTTGGACATATGATCCAGGGCACAGTCCTCCTCAGCCTGCATTACTAACAGGGAATGTGCTTATAAACTTTTGCTATGTTGGTATTACCGACGCCCCGCCCCCCCCCCTTGAGGCTCCACCACATGGACAGCTCCCTGGACCCGGCATGTTGGAGACAATGTGGACACACGGGGTCCTTCATTCACATGTGGTGGACGTGCCCAACAATTCTGGAAGCAATGTTTGAACATCATTGAAGATATTACTCAAACGACGCTCCCCTTGGAGCCTGAACCCATTTTGCTGGGAGCCCCAGTCCCTGGATCGTACCCTAGGTCTGGGGCCAAAGCTAAGCTTCTTTCTCAATGCCTCCTAGCAGGGAGAATAACGATTGCCCGTTCCTGGAAGGCTAGAGAGGGTCCTCTCCTGCCCCTCTGGTGGACACAAATGTGGCACATCCTCATCGCAGAAAAGGTGACGGCAGCTAGGGCAGGGACTTCCCACCGCTTCCAAACCATTTGGGGCCCATTCCTTGACTACTACCAGAGATTCCCAGCTCTTACATACAAGCCCCAGCAGGCCTGGCGAATTCTATGTAGCGGGACCACGCCTGATGAGGGGGGCGAAACATGAAAAGATGGGGAGAGAATCCCGACCTCCAGGATGGTGGCGCGGACAGGCATGCGAAGAGGGGGGGGCGGAGGAGGAGGAGGGGGAGGGGGGATAAAGGGATTGAATGTGACCGGAATGCTATAACAATGCATAACTGTACTTGTTTCCTGCCTTGTTTAAAATAAATATATTAAAAAAAAAATATATTGGCAGAAGACTCCAGGAAAAATGATGAAGCACTGGAACAACTGGCACAGATGTTGCATAATCTAGCGCTCCAGTGCGAAGACCTTGAATAGGACACAGCGATCAAACGAACGCCTTAAGAATATCAGAGGAGGTTGCAGATGGAGATCTTAAAATGACAATTCAATCCTAATTTGCCGAGCTCCTCCTGGACCGAATCCACATGGTGGGCTCTATAAGCAGAGAACCCGTAGCCCACCTGAGGGACGTCCTAGCAGCATTTGTTTCCTACGACCAAAAGGAAGAAGTTCTGAAAGGTGCCTGTACAGCCACCTAACTGAAAACCAACGGCACAGAGGTCCAACTCTCAAGACCTGGCACAATCCACCCTGCTTAAAAAGCGACTGATGGGGCCAACCAAGAGAAAAATCTGGTACAAATGGACCTTCCCGTTAGGCTTGCTGTTAACGTGGAAAGGAAGGCCATGCTGGGTGACCACTTGTGAGGCAGGGCCTCGGTTTGGTGGCGCCCGAAAGCTGTGAAAGGGCTCCTGCCCCGGACGATGCCGGTCCTGCTATCCAGAAGAGGAAGCAGTGGGAATGGTCAATCGTGGTAAGAGACAATAAATGATTGCAGGCTTGTTCCAGCCTTTTGGAGCGCGCAAACGTCCCACGGGAGGGAGGCGCGCGCGATAGAGGGGCAGAACCAGACTCGTCTGGATGGAGACACTGGGACAGCTTGGCAATGCATGGTGAGGAGGAGTGGAGTTGGGAGTAATGCTCCCAAGAACGCTAGTCGGGAAAATAAAGCAGGTTTCGCACTCGGGAGATCTGGGTGGTGGAAGCTGTAGCGGGCTGGGTCAGTTGGGGGAGTTTGCTCTTGGAATCTCATGAAGGGGGGGTAGTGATGTCTCTCCACAGTTCTTGAGCCAGTTTACCGGTACATGGTTGAGGGTGGGGTGGGAAGAATTGTCCTGAGGTTGTCCCTAGGACCAATGGACCGGCCCGGGTTGTTGCAAGGGGGAGGGGGACAGCTGCAGTACGTTTGGATTGGTTCTCAGTGATGGAACTGGGATGGTGAGCGGTGCAGAAGGGGGCCAGCACCCTGCCACCGACTGCAGCAATGTGTCCTAGAAATTCAGGGTCATGGCACTGATAGGTAGGGGAGGAGCATTTCTTTGGTAAGCAGGCAGGAGCTCCTTGTGAGTGCCGGGGAAGGGGAGACTCTGCCTGGGGAGTGGCCTTAGTGGTGAACAGGTCGAAGAGAAGGATGTGGTGGTCAGTTTTTTTAAGGTTGTCAGTTAGGATGCGCAGTAAGGAGGCTTGGAAGTTGGTGGTAGGTCCTGGAGGCGGTAGACAATGTGGAGGGAGATCATACAGCTAGGGGAAGGGCTGTGCTTGAGGAGCAAATGATCACACTGGTTTCCTATCTCACTGTCCACCTTTCTGATTGGGATGGATTCTCTAGCTATTAGTGCCACCCGTCTCATTTAAGGGGAGGCCGGTCTTGCCTGAATCTTGTGTAGCCGGCAGGCATTGCGAGGGCTAGTGCTGGGCCTGGGGCTTCGTGGAGCCAGGTTTCGCTGATTATGAGGAGATCTAGGTTATGGCTGGTAATGAGATCATGAATGTCCAGGGCATGGGCTGGGAGTGACTGTGCATTGATGCGGATGCAGCTCAGTGGAGGGGTTTGTGCTGTGCCGGGTTAGGTGGGGTGGGGAGTGGTGGGGGTGTAGGCCTTGGAGGGGTTGTCTCTGGTGGTCTTGTGTTCGGAGGGCATCTTGCTAGAATGCCGCCTAAGTTTAGCATTAGTGTTTGAGTGTCGGGGCTTGTTCAAATTTGTGTGGGGACACTTAACAGTGTTTCATGTCTGGCGCAGGGGAAATGGGGTAGCATCATTAGTAGCAGGTGCAGAAGGTGTGGCATGTGGGTTGGCATGAGTAGGGGTCGGGGGATTGGTGGTGTGCATAGTATTTAGTTCTATACGAGGTGAGGTGAGTGCATTAGCGAGGTTCAGAGACTTGCTGGAGGGTGCATAGGGATCAGAGTGCATTGCAGTGACATCAGGTGAACAAGGTTCAGAGGTGGATATAGTGACGAGGTTCAAGGGCAAAAAGGGAGGTGCCTTAGGTAGTAAGTGCGTTGGGGAGATATTGAGAGGGTTGGGGAGAACGGTGGCCATTTGTAGTTTTTGTTGAATGTGGTAGGTAGGGCTACCGGATTGTTGTGGTCATCATGAAAGGATATGCTAAGTATAGTGTCCGGGAGGACACAGGATCTGTCCTGCGCAAATCCAGAAGGCCACTTCTATTTTGGTATAGCGGGCAAGGGCACAAAATTGGTATTGCAAAGACAAGGTGAAATAATCAGGCAGGGGCCTAAAATCAATGTTCGGTGCAAGTACAACAGCAGCAATGTATAGGGCCCTGAAAACACTAATTGGTGCAAATACAGTAGCAGCAATGTGCAAATACAACAGCAGCAATGTGCAAATATAAAAGCAGCAATGTGCAGGGGCCTAAAGACACTAATTGGTGCAAATACAGTAGCAGCAATGTGCAAATACAACAACAGCAATGTGCAGGTGCCTAAAAACACTAATTGGTGCAAATACAGTAGCAGCAATGTGCAAATACAACAGCAGCAATGTGCAGGAGCCTAAAAACACGATTTGGTGCAAATACAACAGCAGCGTACCATTGATGGCAATACTAGGCACCTATGGCAGTAAATAATACCATTAGCGCAAGCTAGCGCAGTGTGAGGGAGGTTGTGCCGTGCCACATGAAAGGTGTGAGCATATGGTTACTTACATATAACCAAGAAATTGGCAGTACCTTGCGCGATGTAGCACTCACTTTTCAGGAGTGCAGCAGGAGGTTCAGCTGTAGGCGGCCTTCGGATCGGAGCCTCAGAGTACATCAGAGTTGTTGGGAATGCTACAGGGGATGGAACTGGTGACGTGGCGCAAACAGGCACTGAAATAGCCCTGCAGACAATCAGTTGAAGGAGATCCCACAATGGAAGTAGCTACAAAATCAGTCAGGATAAGGGCACATTCAAATAAGTTGGAAAATGTAAGGAAACTGTCCGAGACTAGCATGGTGGCTAAGGATGCTCCAACTCAAGTGTTAAGGCAGTATCCTTTGATAAAGGGCATAACCGTGGGTCAGTTAAGAGGTGGAAAAGCAGTGTCACCTAAGGGGTATCCTGAGGAACTAACAAACTTTCTGACTTTGGAACAGAGATGACAGTTGGTAGTTGGGTTACTTAGCTTTCAGATTTTCCTGGAATTGCCTAGAAAACTGCCTCTGTTCTCTCAACATCAATCTGTTAATAAATGAGTGCAACTGCAAACAGGGTCGGACTAGGACAAGAAATAGGTCCTGTCACCTCAAAAAAGTGGCCCTCAAACCATCATCCGTGAATCGTGTCAATTCACAACTTTACAGAACATGATATCCCAAAGACTCGCACCTGGATAAATTGCCCTCTGCAATAGGGTGGCCAACTTTTCAAAATGGCTTCGCGGGACACTTTACGTGTGGAGGATCAAAAATGGTTTGTAGCGCGCAAGATTTTATACAGCGCCATTTGTTAACACCAACATATGGATACTTTTGTTTCCATATGACTTGTGATGTTTAAATGTCCGTTCCTCTCTGGGTGCAGAGCAGTCGCCCATTGACTGATGATTGCACACCTAGTGCACATTATTTTATAGGCTTAGCCACTCTTGCATTTTAGGCCTGGCTGTTTCAGGTCTGTTTTTGATCTCATTTTGCCATAATGTGTCCATGGGTGTGTAATACATGGAAGGGGGCATAAATGCCCATGCACTCCGGACTCGGGCCACACCAAGGGCCACACCACAACTCCAGGGGGAACCCGAGGCAAAATGGTGTTGCCCCGGCACCCTGATCCGCCAGAGAGAGAGTGTGGCTGTGTGTGCGTGGCAGAGACTGGGTGGGTCTTATGATTTGAGTACTTAGCATAGCATACTGTCCATATCTCTTGTGCTGTGAGCACCTGGGCATTTGATGACCATACCCGGGAAGACCGAAAACAATTTCTCTATGCATAAGATGTTTTATCAAAATTGTTTACTGAAAGTTTAGCAGAAGTTAATAAACCAAACTACTAAATAGTGCTCCTTATATTGCATCCAGTTGGCAAACATTATTTGTATTGTCAGAACTCAAAACATCCAGCATTCAGTGGTCGAAGTGTACGAAAAGAATTAGTGGAACCATGTTCCCTACTGGCCTGCACCACTCCCCACGAACCCCATCTCCAACCACCCTCCCACGCACAATACAAACCCCAAAACACATGTGCCTGCCGTTTAGGGAAACGTACAGTGCACTGAAAGTGCAAGTTTCAACTTCTTCCTACACTTTTTTTTTTTTAAAAAACAAAACCATTCTGGAGCGGTTTCTTTTTAAAATAAAAGCATAGGAACAGTAAAACTGAATTAAAAGAAAAGTGCTTACAACTTACCAATAGTGACGGTGAGGGCATCAGTGAGGTCCGCAGCTCCAGATCCAGACGATGGCAGCTCGAGGAGCAGGCTCCAGACGATGGCAGATCCAGCCGCAGGCTCCATAACACCTAGATGACCCATTCCAGACTCACACCCATGTGCCCCATCCCTCCCCCCCAGACCCACACCACTGTCCCCATCCCTTCCTCCAGACCCACACCAATGTACCCCAACCTTCCCCCAGACCCACACCACTGTGTCCCCAACCCTCCCACCGGACCCACACCACTGTGTCCCTATCCCTCCCTCCAGACCCACACAAAAGTGCCCCATTCCTCCAGTCCCACACATTCCTCAAGTCCCACACCAGTGTGCCCCAGCCGACTCCCTCTAAAACCATCCATTTGTGACTGCAAGCCTAAACACTACAAGAAGGGTTTGTGAGTCTCCTCAGAGAACATTTTGGAAAAAATGGGGTTCAAATTATATAGTTTACTGCACATTTCAGACACAAATTGTCTAAAAAAAAAATCCTTTGGATTTAGGTACCAATGATGGTTAATGTGGGCAATGGTGTATTTTTCTAATTGTATTGAGTATATAGCTGGTAGTAAAATGTTGTACACACAAAACAGGTCGTAATATTCTATTACTGTGAAAGCAAAACATAGGTGCAAATTGCGGGCATCAAAGAATTATTTTTATCTATTGTTCTATAACACCAGCAAAGGGGCAACTAATGCATACAACACTCTAGTATTACTCTAGAGAGAGACAGATAAATAATCAAAGCACAAACAATCTTAGTAAAGTAAGAATTGTGTGGTACGTGCAAGCATTAACATGCCCAAGGATAAGAAAAAAATATTTGTCACGTCGGTAAAATAACATTCTATTCCCTTTATTCTTCTCAGGCCAATATCTTGTGCATCATTACACCGAGAATTAAGACTCCTGGAGCATGTTAGTATGCATGTGGTCCCAAATATTCTAACTTAAGATGACTAAATATGCTGTTCCGGTCTGGCTGACCCTTCAAGCACCTCATGGGTCTCAATCTTACAAACCGATGTGAGTGGGCATTAGAAACGGGAAGATGTGTATTGAATATACAGGATCTGTTTTAAAAATGTACCTTGTAAAATAATAAAGGCTGAGTCACCCATACTAGGAGTCAAACCTGCAGCCTGGTGCTTACACTCAGATTTCCTCCACAAGCACTCATGTCACTAGGCCACCGTTAGACCTTTTTGTTTCCCTATTGAAAAAGGCCTTTATGCTTTGTGGGGCCCCATGTGACAAAGAAAGAGTAATAGTTTTCCTTAAGTTCTCATTTTAGGGGTTTAGCTTCTCTACTGGGTGTCTTTCTTTGTTCTTCTTTGCAGTGCCACTAAACCTGCCCCTTTATAATCCACAGCCACTACCGCTCCACTGCCTTATCTTGAATGTTGCCACAGATTAATGCCATTCAGTGGGGCTGAAGGCATGAACATGTTCTCTAAGGAAGCATCAGTCTCACCAACTAAAGGATATGTCACTTTATATGTGCATTTACTGGCTAAAACCAAACCTCCAAAGATTTTTAAAAAAATCACATGCATGATTTACCCTGCTTTCATCTCTTTGGAGTGGGGCATTGAATATGCTGGGAGATTGATGAAGTTAAAGGTGGATCATGTAATACAGCCTCAATGCTAAAACTAGTGAAGTCACCCATTGCTCTTTGCATTAGGAAAATCATTCTTCTAATCAAAACACTGCACAGCGAGCTCCTCAGCTCGCAGGAAGTCCTTCGCCTAGGCTGCACAGAATTAATTCTTCACAGTCCTTTTAATATATTGTTTGTGTGAGCAGGTATGAGCTCAAAGATGCACAACTGCAACAACTAAAACTGTTTCTGCAACAGAAATGTATTTTCCACTGACATTTGAAAACCTTCAACACTGCAAGAATCCCCAACCGTTTTTTTTTTTAAATGAACCCTCCGACATCTTCTGCAGGACCTGCATGTGACTGAGCAAGATGCATATATTGCCAAGGCTGCCATTTGATCGTGTGATCGGCACTGCAATTTGTCCCAGCCAGCTTAACGCACAGCTAGCTCTAAGTTAAGGTCAGCGATGAAAACATGTCTGCATTGAACAGGGATGTAATCAGATGGAAAGCAAATGCTTCATACCACGGCCTGTCAGATAAGGACTCCAGCAGGTCCATTATTGCGAGTCACATGCACTGTTACAAATAAGCGTTTCTCTGAGCATTTGCCCATCAGTGTTCACTCACTGCGCAACAGAAAATTGTTTGCAACATAGCTCAACATGGGAGTAGTTCAAGGCATTACATTGGACTTCACAGCCAAACTGTTTCCCACTTTACCTCTGGAGTTCAGGAGTATCTCATCATGAAAATCAGTGTCCAATGCCGTAATACTTTTTCCTCCAAACGTGCCTGCATTTGTGATCCCACAAGGTCCCACAAGATTAGGTTATAAACTCATTGGGCCTCATTACGAGGTCGGAGGTAAGGGAAAAACGATGCCGGTAAAGTATTACCGGGATCACTAACCGCTCCGGTCCATTACGACCCGCCAACCCGCTATTAGCGGCACTGTAAATAACGGTGCCTCTAATAGCGGCATTGGCGCGGGCACGCGACCCTACATGCCGGCAATAGCGGCATGGCGTAAACAGGAGCTGAAAACAAGTCAGGCGGACATGCAAATAACGGCCTACAGAAGCCTGAAAAGTAAATGGAGTAAATACCAGCATTGCGAACCACCCGTAAACGGCCATGTGCAGTGTTCCCAACTGCCACAGGTGCACACAATCATCACAGGTGGAGGCAATGTAGTCTGGGCCAGCACAAAAGGAGCACACCCCACCCATTCCCACACCAGTCACCAACCAAAATGATACCAATACTAGTAGCAATGTTGGGGCTGGAGGACATGATTGCAGTGGAACTCCAGCAGGAGGAGGAGGAGGGTGAGGCAGGCACAGCATGCACCACCAGTGCAAGCAGTTGTACCACACAGGCAGCCCCCAATCCCTCGAATCAGAGCCAGTCCATTCAGCCTAACCCCTGAGCAGATCCACACCCTGTACCGTCTGGACCGGGACACCATCACCACCATTGTGGACATGATACATAACGACATTGCCAGCCTCATAGAAATCCGTACCGCCATCCCCCCCTCTACTGAAGGTGGTGTCTGGGCTCCACTTCCTGGCCACAGGCACCTATCAGCACACAGTAGGGCAGATGCATGGCATATCACAACCATTATTCTCACGTAAGCTGAACCAAGTGCTCAATGCCCGCCTGAAGCACACAGGTGACCACATATTCCTACCACGGACTGGCCAGGAGAAATCCAACATCAAAGTTGGCTTCCATTCACTGGCAGGCATCCCAGGTTGCATTGGTGCCATCGACTGCACCCATGTTGAATTGGTGGTCCCACATGCCATCGAGGTAGTGTACCGCAACCGTAAGTTATACCACTCCATCAACGTGCAAATGGTATGTGACTCAAACAAGATCATCACACATTGTTGTGCCCGATTTCCAGGATCAACCCATGATTCAATGGTCATGCGGAACTCCACGATACCACGCTACATGGAGCGACACGCAGGGCAACGATCCTGGCTACTCTGTGAGTTGCATGTCAAGCTCATGGCAGTGTGATGTGGGGAGATGATTGAGGGAGAGATGCATACTTCACCTGGCTGAGATGGGGGGGAGAGATGCATACTTCACCTGGCTGAGATGGGAGGGGGGGGGGAGAAGATGCATACTTCACCTGGCTGAGAGGGGGAGAGATGCATACTTCACCTGACTGAGATGGGGGGGGGGAGAGATGCATACTTCACCTGGCTGAGATGGGGGGGGGGAGAGATGCATACTTCACCTGGCTTAGATGGGGGGGGAGATGCATGCTTCACCTGGCTGAGATGGGGGGGAGAGATGCATCCTTCACCTGGCTGAGATGGGGGGGGGGAGAGATGCATCCTTCACCTGGCTGAGATGGTGGGGAGAGATGCATACTTTACCTGGCTGAAAGGGGGGGAGAGATGCATACTTTACCTGGCTGAAAGGGGGGGGGAGATGCATACTTCACCTGGCTGAGATGGGGGGGGAGGGGGAGATGCATACTTCACCTGGCTGAGATGGGGGGGGGGAGATGCATACTTCACCTGGCTGAGATGGGGGGGGGTAGAGATGCATACTTCACCTGGCTGAGATGGGGGAGAGATGCATACTTCACCTGGCTAAGATGGGGGGGGGGGATGCATACTTCACCTGGCTGAGATGGGGGTGGGGGGAGATGCATACTTCACCTGGCTGAGATGGGGGGGGGGAGAGATGCATACTTCACCTGGCTGAGATGGGGGGGGGGAGAGATGCATACTTCACCTGTTCACCTGGCTGAGATGGGGGGGGGAGAGATGCATACTTCACCTGGCTGAGATGGGGAGGGGGGGAGATGCATACTTCACCTGGCTGAGAGTGCCTGAGAGGATGGACCATGCTCATACCCCAAAGGAGGCCAGACTGGACCTGACACCTAAATGCAAGACGTAAGCTGCCCTACTATGAAAATGAGGCAGTACTACAACCATTCCATAGTCATCAACATGTACACTGCACATAATCAGACCATAGCGCCTGCAACACAATGCAGCGACATGCAGTTAGTATGGCCAATGCACATGACCAAATTCCATCATCAAAAAGGACAGTTGTCCATTACTGCGTACAAAGGAGTCACATGAGGGCAAAATACATGAACCCACTCCTACACCAACACAGAGGTCCAGCATAACAGCATGGCAACATCTGCCATGGAAAGTGAGATCATCAAGAGTCTGCCATCAACGGTGACAGGATGAAAGCATACAATTGACTACACATCACCAAGACCATGGGAAGAACCGGCGTGGACAACCACAGTGCATGAGCACTCATAAGGAATAGGACACCCCTGCACCCACTAGATGATGCCACGCACACCTGTCGATCAGATGAATTCACACATTACAGAGAAAAGGGGTCCAGGGGAGGAGACTGAGGGCGGCAGGAGGATCGAAAGTAGGGTTCAAAGTCCTCACTTATAATAAGTTATTGAATTCCACCGTTCAATGAGCACAAGTTGGGCCACTTCTTAAGGTAGGAGAAACCAGACCTTCTCATGCTCCAAGAGACCCACATTCATTGTGACCAATCAAGAGTCTGATTGCATATGTATCCCCACGTCTTTCAATCTGTCAAGGATAAGACAAGCAGGGGTCCTGATAGCCTTCAAACACATTCCCAACCTGGTGGTTCTAGAATCTAAGGGAGATGAACAAGGGTGATACCTCTTCATTAAATTCTGCATTAATGCTGACCCATTCACTCTAGCGACAGTTTATGCACCGTAACTCTGGGCAGGAAAGGTTTCTCAGTTTGACAATGGCTGAATTCAAAGAGATTGCCGGGGGCGGGGGGGGGGGGGTGTTGTACATCATACTGACTGGCGATCTGAATGTGGCATCGGTACTGGGGGCAGATTGCATTGAGGTGGGGCACAGAACCCAGGACGTATCATCTCGAAGGGAGGTTTATGGGGTGGATTTGGTGGATGTTTGGCGCACATGCAGGGGCACCAAAGCGGGACATGCATACTACTCACACATTATAGGACACTGTCCCGTATAGACTACATTTGGGTGTCTACCCAGCTAGCGGGGCGAGTTTGAGAGGTATCCTGGGAGTGATGGCTTTGTCCGACCATGCTCCCCTGGGCGTGACAGATATGTACCAAAGCCAGAGGGAGCTGGCAACTTGGACAAAGGGGAGCGGCACAGACAATCCTGAAAATCTGGGATGGAGGGGGGGAAGGGGAAGCGGAGGGGGAGGGTAGGAACGTGGCTTTGAGCGCTTTTATGGTGCGCTGTCTCAGTCAGGCCACAGGAGGGCCCATAGAAAGCATACTTGAACGCGATAGAACTGCCAACCTTATCAGAGGACAGAGAGGCATTAGAAGGGGCTATCACAGAGGAGGTGGTTTGCGTAGCATCGGGGAAAGTTCCCCAGCATAAGGCCCCAGGCCCAGATGGCTCTACGGTCGCCTTTTACAAAAGTATTGTACTTGCCTGGCGTTGTTTGCCTGTGTTATGCTGCCACGCTGAATAAATAAAAGTTTAAAAAATAAAAAAAGTACCACACTATTCTTACCCTACACTTGGCGCGATTGTATAACTCCTTCGAGGTTGCAGGGGGCATCAGAGTCTATGGACCAGGCTAAATTGGTGGCATTCCCGAAACCAGGCAAATATCCGATGACATGTGGCACATACCGCCGAATAGCGCTGATTAATATTGATGCCAAGATCTATACTAAGATCCTGGCAACCAGACTCAAGGGTCATTCCAGACCTTAATCACCACGATCAGTCTGGATTTATGAAATCCCGTCAGACTTTTGACGATACACGGCGGGTGTGCCACCTGGTGGAGAAGGTCACGAAACGTGGGATCCCAGCGGTCCTGCTAGCCCTGGATGCCTAAAAGGCATTTGACTGCGTCGAGTGCTAGTTTCTTTTTCTCCCCATGGCACGCATGGGATCCGGGGAGCGGTTTCTTTGTCGTGTACAGGCAAACTATCAAAACACCTACCCTGCATCCGTTTATACATGGATAGCTCTCCTGTCCCAGTTGCCTTGAAAGGAGGGTCCAAGCAGGGCTGTTCACTATCTCCCTTGATTTATGCAATTTTCCTAGAACCCTTTCTACAATGACTGCGAGAGGCACCAGCGGTGAAGGTCATCCCTTTTGGGAGGGTTGGTCCACAAGACAGTGACATTTGCCGATGACATGCTCCTGGCCCTTTCAGAGCCGGCCGCATCTCTCAAGGCGCTGGCCTCGGAGATGTCTTTTGGGGAATTGTCGGGACTAAACATTAAGGTGCATAAATCGGAGGTGCTGAACCTCACACTGGTGAGGGAAGCCCTGGGAGAAGTACAAGGGCGTTCCCTGTTTCAGTGGAGGAAGGAGAGAATTTAATATCTGGGGGTCCACATAACAAAATCCTTGGAAGCATTGTTTATTTTAGTGTAGTTTATTCATATGACGCAAATTACCCCCCCCCCCCCCAGCCCCCCAACTGCTTAGCACCCTTAAAACAACTTAACGTGCTGGAATCCTCTGCATATGTCTTTGATGGGGTGGATGGCCTCGATTATGATGAGGACCCTTCTACGCTTCATCTATTACTTTCAGGACTTTCCAGTACCTCTTCCCAGAATTCTTTAGATCGCTCAATCGGCTCCTCTATGCTTTTATATGGAGTAACAAAAGACTGAGGGTAGCTCTGCAGCTTCTTAAGGCCCAAGGAGCAAGGTGTGTACTGGCGGTTCCAGACTTTAGACAATACTATCAAGCCGCCCAGCTACAGGTGCTGAACCAGTGGCTATCGGGGGAAGATGATGATAAACTGTGGGTGCATCTGGACCGATCGGTGGTGGTGGCTCCGCTGGAGGTAGTGTTGTGGCTGGCCAAGGGGGGGATTGGCCATCTAGTATGCAGGCATCCCAGATTACGGCATTGGTTGGGGAGGTGTGGCATGACCTACTAGGGGTGGATCTAAACATTGCCGGGCCCGTTCAGTGTTTGGGAATCCAGTTTACACATTCTGGGTGGATATGGGGGCATTTGGTAGGTGGAAAGCAGCAGGGTGTAGGAGACTCGGAGATGGTCAGTAAATGGGTGTGGTGAATGTGTAGAGCTGTGGGGCACGCAAGTGGAATAAACTTGACTTTTGTTGGAAGGGTGGGAGAATACACAGAAACCCCAATTTTAATGAATGCCTTTTGCCAAACTAAGAGTTTGCAGAACACTACTTGTAGATTGTATAACTGCAAGTCCCAGAAAGCATTGTACACTGGGACGAGGAAGAGTACTAAATTATGCAGGTCTGAAAGGCAGGCAATTTCAGTTATCCTCACCTGTATGTAATTGATGGGTATACAAATCCTACACAGGTGTGGTAAGAGGGCCACATGAGTGGAGCATTGTGGTGGAAGCAGAAGCAGCAGTATTGTGTGCCATTGATTAAAGCAGAGTATAGAAGCTGTATGCTTTTGCGGGGAACAGTGTGCGCTGAGACTGTGGACCTGCTGCCTAAAAAGTCGGGTCTTGTGACTGGCAATAAAGCTCGTACTCCCCTATGCAAAGGTAAAGCAGCGGAAAGCAGGTGAGAGACTGAATCACAAAGGCATGGTGCAGCCAAGTGTTTCCTGAGCGAGAGGGGCTCCTTTCCTGGCTGGTGATTAGCTGAGTACCAAAGAAGACTTCCTGCAGGTGGGAAAAGGAACAAAGAAGCCGGTGAGCGTCAATCAAGCGCTCTCCTCCGCTGCGCAAGTCGTGCCGGCAACAGGATCTGTAACAAACTCCCTCGCATACAAAGGAGTAATATGAACTGATCTGGTGTTCCTTTGTTGAATACCTTGTAACAAAGTAGTGAAATTCCCTGTTATTTGCACAGGTAGAAGGAATGCAGTGAACCATAAAGGGGAACTTAACTTGTATAACACTGTGAAGAGTGATACTTTTGTGGTCTAGCATAGTTTGCGCTAGATGGATAATAATCTGACGAAATAATCGAACAGACTCAAAGAATATGGAAAGTACTACTTTATTAATTTAATAAAGCAGGGTCAACTAGCAGACATCGTACTGATGCATGCACTCGCACTAAAGCTTGATTACATGGAGGTCTTATACCCAAATATGTGTCATCTATGATGTCGTTCTACGTGGCAAAATGCAAAACCTATCGAGGGACTGGATTTGTTAAGGGGAACATATCTACTCATAGAACCTATAAGGGTTAGTGAATAATTAGCTACCCCTTATCTGTAGGTCATGCCTTGAACTACCTCTAAATACGTATAGCATAGATTAAAGCTTACCAAACAGATTAGTCTATGCTATATTGCACATTAGGTTGTCCCTCAACCCCACTTATTGGTTGGCATACTATCCCAACCTTTATCAGCACGTATGTGAAACGAAACCTAGGTGTTTGAATCCCATCGGACTACTCCCCATTTTCCCAATTAGCATACCGATGAGAGATGGACTATCAGCCAAAGTGTTCTGTTTGTAGTTGACCCTTGTTGCTTGCTTACTTTTCCTGGAACATTCAAGGGAGTGTTAGCACACCACTATCTTAGCTGGTACGACCTTCATCCATCACCTGTTTTTTTTTTTTTTTTTTTTTTTTCCTCTTGCAGCACTTTTTGCCCCAAAAATGTTTCCTGAAAACAAAATCTAAAAATATGGATGTGGCAGGCGTATATGGGGTGAGGTATAGGGAATAGATAATGGGGCAGGGGAGACACCCCTCCTCAGCCCCAAATAAAAAGAGAATTTCATGATTTGTTTCCGGCAAACCTTTTTCGGTGCAAAAACATAAATAAACTGGGGATGAACGAACATAGAACCATCTTAGCTTAAGGCTCTAATGAATAGCCCGTTTTCGACTTCTGAATATCATGTGAAGAGACCGCACACATGTCCATTTGAGCCTTTTATTTGCTGCTATTTGATTGCACCTCTTGGCCTCTACAGACCTGCCCTACTATCTCACATGATCTTCGTACACTTTTAACTGGCCAACAGTTTGGCTCGCACAGATCGAAGACAAAAACATCTATGAAGAATGTCCCACATTTAGAGCTTATCCATGTATATTCCCTTTGTGCTATGTGCTTATCCTCCGAAAATAGCATCCTTCACCCAGGGCCAACCATGACTCACTGTTGGCTCTGCACACAGAACAATTCTTCTGCATCTTCCTGATTCTACAGCCTCGGCCGGTCTCTGAGGTAGCTTGGTTAACTACAACGTGAGCCAGCATCCGTTTTCCTACTATGGTTGTCCTTGCCAGTTATATATTCCTTTATAGCAAGCTTCTATAGTTTTTCTTTCTACCTTGCGTTACTATGTATTTACAGTTCTTGGTCAGTAAGTTACTTCATCTTCTTTAGATCCATGATTACTTTAGCCTTAAGTACATGTTACTCTTAGTACTTTAGTTACATTGTTACTTTTAAGTATTTTCATATCGTTTAGCATAGGTTCATATATCTTCTTTATGTCATCACTTTGTCTTTATCAGATTTCACTTTAACGTTCATCCATAATATTCATTGATACATTCTGACATCATGACGGGCGACCTCCTTCCTTGCAGCCTCCTTCCACACTTTCAGTGCGAGGGTCATTCTGTGTGGCTGTTTGAGTGCATAACGTCTATCGTACACTCATTGTGGTATAAGAACTATGCAGGTGGTCCCATTTTATTGTTTTTCTCTGACTGTCCAATATAACGACAGTGAGTGTGCGGGAACTGGCAGGATATCGTCTACCTTCTCCTCTACATTTTGAGCGCATGTGCCTAATTAAAACAGAGAGAATAATGAGCCTTTGGAGTTCAATTGTGCTACTGATGTGAATAAGGCTACCTTTCTGACTTTTTAAAGACCGTGCAATCCTTTAACTGTATACAAGCAAGCATTACTCAAGCCAAGGAAGACGAGGGCGCAGTTGGGGCAAGGGAGTCTTGCTACAGCTGGAAGATTGTGTAACCAAAATCCATGGAGAAAGTATGAAATAATGTAGAAGTGGCAGTGGACTAGGGCAAAGGTCTTCTAGTGTAGGTCGGACAGGTCAGTGGATCCGACAGAAATATGGAACTTTGCAAATCATAGTAAAAGCTGAATATGAAGAGAACATTGCTGCTTTGAAACTGTTATGAGGGGACACCATCCTGACAATGTTTTTGTTTGGAAAATCTAAGGACCATTTCGTATTTATTTTATTTATAACGTGCAAACCCGGAGGCCCGGAGGCATCAGGGCGCAGTTTAAGAGGTTACAGAAATGCATGCGTACAGGCAATTGCAATGCAAAAGGAGTGACAATACATGATATGTACAGGACATTCAGTACAAGTAAAACAGTCAGCAGGTCAGAGTAAGTATGACAGAGGAGCTGTGCAGGACTTGAGGCTGGTCGAAGAGCCAAGATCTAGTATTGGCCTTGAAAGTGTGAAAAGACTCTTCAGCTCTGATTGTGGCAGGGAGTGAATTCCAGAGCTTGGACGCTAGGACCGGGAAGCTTGAGCCCCCTGCTTTTTGCAGTTTAAATCTAGGGATGGCTAGACAGTGGGATTGGGCAGTTCTTAGCAGACGGGAGGCCGAGTGTCTCAACAATCAACTGCCGAGATAGATGGGGGCCTTGTTGGCCAGGCATTTGTGCGTGATGGCGAGTGCTTTGAGTGAGATTCTTTGCTTGACAGGTAACCACTTTAACATAGATCTAGTTTCTGAGATATGGTGGTTGCGAGGGATGTTTAAGGCGGCACGGATGGCATTGTTTTGGGTGGTTTGGAGTTTATTTAGGTTCTCTTGACTAGTGCCTAGGTAGAGGGCACTGCAGTAGTCGATTTTAGCCATGATGAGGGTTTTCGCTAGTGTGACACTGTTGGATGTAGTAAGGAAAGGTCTGCAGGCTGCAATGAGTTTGCATGTGTGTGCCGACGCAGATCTGACAGCATTCGTTTGACGGGTTAATGATAAAGTAGCGTCAAGGTAGAACCCTAATGTTTTAGTGTCTTTAGAGATTTGAATGCTATTGCCGTCTATAGAGAATGATTGATATGCTGGTTCAAGTCTGCTCAGGCGTTGTGCAGTGCCCAAGATGAGAAGCTATGTCTTATCATTTAGGCACAACTGGTGTTGGGCCATCCAAGCTTGGATAACCAAGTAGACATCGTTGAGGGCCTTGGTGTCAGCTAGATAATCACCAGTGATGGGGATGAGTATCTGGGTGTCATCTGCATAATTAGTGTAGGAGACACCCAGATAGTCAAGCCCAGCAGGCAAGCCTACATCCTTTTTACAAATGACTACTAAATTCTTAGAAAGTGACAGTCCATATCTATACACTTTTTTATAAATTGAGCTTATGTCACAGGTGGCCTTAAAAATAAACCAACTCAAAAAGCAGGTTCAAGGGTTTTTATTTATTTCTTGAAAGGGTTCCACCTAAATGCTGTCCTTCTCTCTTTAGTGTCCCTTTGGGTTTCTCCTACCCTATCCAAGTCGTCTCAATGCCCGAAGATTCACAAGTGATAGTTAACCCCTTACTGTCTAAAATCTGACTGGCTAGTCGTGGGGGGCCTAAAAGCAATTGCCTTATTAAATCCCTCTGGGTGTCTTGTATTCAGATTCCATCCTGGTGTCCTTCGACATAGCAATGGCTCCTAATGATGGTGAAATGAGTGCCTTTCAATCACCCAGGCTTTACTTAGTCTCCTCTCTCATGTGTTCCTTTCATTTGTTTTTTCCTTCCTTTCCCTTCCTTCTACTCTCTTCCTCCAATTGTCTCTCCCCTCTTCCCCCCCACTGTTATTGTCTTCTCCTTTCTCATATCTTCCCCTCCAATTCCCACTACTCCTCTCTACACTAAACCCCTCCTTCTACCACTCGCCCTCCTTTTACTACACTCGACCCCTTTTCACTCTCCCAGTCAACTTTCTCAGTCATTCCCACTCGTGCCCCTATTCTCTCCTTTAGTCTCACTCGCCTTACATGCACCCTCACATTCAAGTACCACTTTCAACAACTAATACCTCACCTTAAACAGCCTCTCTCTTTTATCATCCTCTGTTGCACAGCCTGGTCTCTTGGTCTTCTGCCTCCACCTGCATCTCACCTGAACTATCCACACTTTCCCGTTTGGCTCATCCCCTTTTATCCTTCACCTCCCCCCTTCCATTGGTCCTCCGTTTTGTCTGGTTCCCGGGTCAATCTCTGCCTTTCTTCCCCCGAGGGGCTGAGTTACGGAGGTCGGAATCGATGCATTAGTCCCTTTAAGCCATGTCTTTTTTTCAGGCACCGGTTCCCCAGTGTTCTGTGATGGCGGCCTAGTATGAGTGTCACCCACCACCCTCCCCCTCTTTTCCACTTTCAGAGTGCTGCAATTGCGCACCCTGTATGGGACTGTCTGTAGTGTGTAACGTGCTGCTGGCAGTCTGTGCACCGCAACATATCTTGCCGGTTGCTAGCATGTTGGTCAATTGACGACAAGGACTTCTGGTTGCTGTGGTCCTGGGAAGGAAAAGAACACTAACCATTACTTGGCGAGGCAGGCATGTCATGAAAAAAGCTGTACTTTTTACTTGCAGCAAGGGGCATAAAGGGGGTTCGGGGACAGACTAGGGCCCTCCCAAACCCTCACCCACCTATGGGGCCGCACTGGCTCTGGAAAACCTTTTTATAGGCCTCCTGACCCAACTTGAGGGGTCCCCATCCTTCTTTGACATGGTCGGGTCCCTGTCGCATGTATTAGAGAAGTGATAGCATATAGTAGGCATTGAATAATTTCAGAACCTCTAAAGCCCCGTCAGTGTTTAATGCGTCTTTGGGGAAAATTGGGGCCCTATTGAATTATTGTATAGGGTTGAATTACTTTAATTTATTTTTATAGAGGGCTACTCTCTCGACTTGCAGTGTTAAGTTAAAAATGCTTATTGTGTTGGAAAAAATGGAGTTTTGCAAAATGAAAATAGTTTAGTTGGGTGTCTGGTTGATAATGTCTTGCATACAGTGTATGTCTCTGTGTGGGTGGTGGCTCATGCCATCTCCATAAATAAAAGGTGGGATTGATACAAGCCCTCCTCGATAAGTTTGACTTAAAGGGGAACATAAGTGCATGTTCACAATAGCACTATAGAACTTTTGGGTGCTTGCTCTTAGAGTGCTGGTATCATAGCCATCCAGGAAACCCTGGTACTGCCTCATCTCTTCATCTGAGCTTTGATATTCTTTTTCTAAAACTGCCCTTACCTGCTCTTAATTTCCCCCACCTCCTCACGTGTTTTGTGGGACTTCATGCCAATTCGAAGGAGTCAGTATTTCTATCTCCCTGGAACAACCTATTTAATTCGGTTATGTAATTTTATTGAAGTAAAATTGTGTTAAGTTTTACCGAGGTACATTTTTTTTTTGTTTTTATTTTTCAATCTGGGTTGTCCCACCCCAGTTTTCTTTCCTCTTTAACCCACATCACCACCCATTTTAACCCCTTACCCCACTACGATATATACAATTACTTTTTATTTCAAATTTTCGGTATTTTTCTATGTCTTTTTTAACTAAAGTAAAGCTTACCACCCTGCTTGTTTTTCTCGGTAAAATGACTTTCTCATCATTATAAGCTTGATTTATTGAAGCTATTTCCGGATCCAGCACGGGAGACTAAACTGTTTCTGAAAACATTGGAACCACAGTCATCCCAAAAGTGAACCGCTTTAATGGCAGTGTTACATTTTAGTCTTTTTGTATAAAGGCCAAAGTAAAGTGGAGGGGTGAAGCCCTAGTTTAATGCCTCGCCTTAGCACAGTGGCTCCTGACGCATATCCATGTATTTTCATCTGTTGGCAGAAAGCTTTGTAAAATTGATGGGAAGTCACTTGAGGCCCTGTTAATCTTCAGCTTTATAAATGCGTTTACGCTTCTATTCCTTAGTGATAAGCTACTCCAATGCCAGCTTGGCCTAATAAGACACTCTTTGGTAGCTCAACACAATCCACTTATTGAGCATGCTCTTAAAACCTCTACACTATTTGGCAGTTATGGAAAATGTCTACGTTTTTGTGCCTTATCCACGTCGTCCTAGAACAATTTGCAGTCTGCTGCTCCAATCTCAAGAATGTAGGTTTGCGCATATTTGGCATTCAAAGTCATATATATTGCCAGTGATGTATTGCATTGTGAGCATCCTACATTCTATTTTGGAATGCCATTGCGCGCGCAATGCAGGTGACAGTTTATTCTGATACTCGTCCCCTCATTGGACGGAATTGTGTTGGGGTCTTTTGGCCTTAATAAACTTCTTCTCTTCCACCTTTTACATTGTGGACTTAATCATTCACGAAATTTCAGTGGTGACGAGGGAAAAGTAGAAGGGAGACCCCAGCACTGTTGGGCATCTTGGCCGATAAGAGGTGTTCATGGTGAAGAATGATGGGGTTGTGCTCAACTGGCACCGTGGAAGGCTGCGAAAACGGTTTCCTTACAATTCACTACACAGTAGCCCAGTGTCTGACCGCTCGGGACAGATGTGGTGTGTCAATCTGGCCAGGCGGGTTACTCTATTGCTTTCACCCTACTTTCATCAGGGTCTTGGTTGGGGCTCGTGAGGTAGAGCGGCCTGGAGTCTGTTTGGTTGGGACAGTTGTGGTGAGTGGATTGGGCCAGGCGGCGGCCCTGCTGCCTGCACCCTCCCTTATCGAGGCCTTGGTCGGGGCTCAGGAGGCAGATCGGGTTCTCCCTCTGGGTTCAAGTCGGGCCCGGGAGAGTAATTTACAGAGGACACTATCCTGCTACATACATCAACTTGCAGGTAATTTACCGTGCGTGTGGTAGAGGCACCAGTCTTCATGTTGGTGGCGCAGCATTGCCTTTGATTGTAGCACCACATGAGACCTGATTCCACTGTAGCCTTGCTTTGTAGACTGTCCAACAGGGCGGATGTGAGGAGGTGGACCTTTCCAACCTTGCCAGTAGATGCGACAATGTTGGGGGAGGCGAACAGAGTGGAGTACATGTGGAGCGGTGGTGACATCCTTTGGTCAGCGGTTGAATTGCTCTGTTTAAGTAACAACATATATTAGTTTATTTGTACTTTGTTACTGTGGATTTGTGTGGGGCAGTGGGAGGTCACGCCTGCACCCACATTAGTAAGGATCGGTAGTCTAACTGTACCGTATTGAGCCTCAGGGATTGAAAGAAGGGGTTGCTCGGTAGTCTAACTGTACCGTATTGAGCCTCAGGGATTGAAAGAAGGGGTTGCTCCTGCTTTCACAGGTGACTGCTGTTACTGTAGTTCTTAACTCATAGGAACCTCTACTTTTTATTGACATTTTTGTGTTTATTTTGATTATGCAGAATCTGGACCCTCCTCCCAAATTTCTGGCAATGCCTGGAGAACCAAATGTTCTGTGGGAGGACTGGAAAGACCTTTTTTAAATTCTACTTTGTTGCATCAGGCTTTAAAAGATTTTCAGATTAACTGAAGTTTTCTACTCTGTTGTGTTGGGGCTGAGGCTGTCTGAGTAATCAAAAAATTGCCTGATGTAAAAGTACTTGATCGGGAAGCGGGGGGACGTGGGGATGGGTTATATGGGAAGCTAGAAGCTCCGTATGGAAGACTGGTAAACGTAGTATTGGGAAAATACATTCTTTTCAAGGCATCAAGCTATGGGGAGACTTTGGACTCATTTTGTTGCTGATGTAAGAGGTTTATTAGCATCATGTGAATTCACGGGGACAGGGATGAATACATCAGGGATCAGCTTATGATGTATACCTCTAATACCAAAATACAGGAGAGATTAGGGCAGGCAAAAAAAAACTTCTTTACAGGATGCATTGGCTATTGCTAGGTGAGTGGAGCTATATCCTTCATGACAAACTAGCTTGGTTTACTGCTCTGTTGCTGCTTCACTTTTTTAGGAGAGCAAGTTCAACTCCATCGATGTACATCATGCTCAGTTAACTACTTAAAAGAACAGTCCTTCTCCTTAGGGGCCTAATGTTTTGTTTGCTCTCCAGCGCTGCTGGTAAATCCTTTTTGAAGTGTTGGGCCTAGGAGAAACCCCAGATCAAAATATCTATTAAGACTTAATGGTTATTTTGATCTGTTTTTTAATGATTAAGGATTTAACTGAAGGACTGTAATGGAGGGATGTACGCATTCACTGTCCATTGCTGCTTTAAGGTGTCCTACCTATTGTTCTCTGACAGTTGAGCAGCAGTAATTGTGCCGTAGCCTTTGTCTGGTCATGACAACCCTCTGCATCGAGGAAGGTGTCAAAGTTCCCTGAACCAGTGTCCAATTGCCTTTTATAAACGTTTTCTTAGTGCAGCCTCCTTTGACAATAGCATTGACCTTACTCCAATTTGCCCATAATCCATTCGAGAATAAGCTCCACGCGAATATGGAAACCAAGCCGTTTGATTCCCGGGATGTTTTTCATTTCGGCCATATGCTAATTTCATCTGATAAATTTGCTCTCGGGCTTTTTAAAAAAAAAAATGTTTTAGCCTCCTACTCCTTACCTTTTGGAGCATCTGTCTTGCTTTGCATGAAAACAAAAAATAGATTGCCATTCAAGCAGACGTCCCTTTAATATAAATTGAGTCGAGACTAAACATTTTGCAATATGGCATCTTGGTCGGAATTCAGTCTATATTTCCCAAATACCCCCTAAAGGTGTTGCAGCTGTTCTTCAGGCAATTCATCAGCATTCTTCATAGCAAGATAATTCATCAGGGCAACATGCTAAATTCTGTATTGAATTTTAACTTGTGCACATCTTCTGATGATCGCCATCCTTGGAAAGAAGTTGTGGAACTTGGGTTGAAAAATTATTGAAAAGGTTCCGAAGGGCTTAATCGTCCAACAAGCCTTTACACTTCAATGCTCACTCACCCGGAAACATCTCCTTGTGCCTATATGCCTATCTGGAGCCCTGAACACCGCTGCCTGTTGTATGTATTTACCAGAAGGTCACAGCCAAGGTCTCCTGTGGCTACTTTTCTACACCATGATGGCTTTCTTTTAATACTTTAGTGATGGGACATATTCTATATTTTTTTTGGCAATTGATTAGTTTTCCTTCACAAATTGCTTACTCGACATCTGCCTCTTGTGTAGGTCCACCCTCTTCTTCCTTGTTCTTCTCCTAAACATTTTTCCGCCCTGCCATGCACTTTGAAGTGTTATGTACGGAACGGAAATGAATCCCAAAGAGACTTCAGGCCCATCCTGACCTTCCTGAAACGCACGTTGCCACCCGGGGAGATCAGAGGAGCAAATCCATTAAGACCATGGAATACACCTTTTGGCATTTTCATGCTATTTCGCTGTACTTTCGGCGAACAAGAAAATGTAATCTGTAATTTTTGATGTCCATGCACCATTCTTGGCTCGCCTGGACTTTGTCACAAAAGATAGTAGAGGCCTATGTCATGAATGGTACTTATTTGCTTTGTAAAGCCTTGTGCGGTTGGTTTGCGTTATGTCCCAATCATCTCACTGTCTCAAAAGCATCTTTGTTAAATTCTAAACATGGGGGATAATTACTGAACATTTTGACAAGGCTACAAAAGAAAGACCTGCACTTGTGTTTCTTTTTTTTGTGCTGTTGGCTGTCGCTTGCGACACCTAGAATCTGAAACTATTGCATTAGACTACGGACAGGGAGGAATGGCATATGAAGAGACACACACAACCTTTAGGTGTTTGGTTATTTGCCTACCCATTAACTGCCCATCGCCATTCCCACCCAGTTCTAGACCCGCCCAAAACACCTCTTTGAGGTCACTTTATTCCAGCCTTCCCATCAAACTTTAAACTCTTAAGTACTTGCCAGTGTTTTTTCAAAGCAGTCTTCTGTGAGTTAATAACCCAATTGGAGTGGTTAACCCGCTACTGGTGTAATGAATATTTCTTCACCAGGTCAGCTTTCAGCCACTCTATTCATGAGCACTCTGTGTGTCCTTAACTGAAGTCCTGTTAAAAACAAGCATTGGCAGATCCAACAGTTTTGGCTTGTGTATAAGTAGTAGGCATTCGCACACACTGCTATTAGATATCCAGGTACTCAAACCATGTTGCACCTGCTACCATAAATGGACAGTTAATACCACTACCGTTGTACCTGGCAACTGCCTTTTCCATGCCTACACAAAAGCCAAAATTATTGGCATTGCCAATGCTTGTAGCCGGGCGTGGTGGCGCGCGCCTGTAATCCCAGCATGAGTACGGGAGGCTGAGATTGTGGATGGGGGTTTGCAGCTGCTGTTAGCATCCACTGGTGATCTGTGCTAGAGCTATTCTGAGTATATTCTGTGAGACCCCAAGTCATCAGGCCTGTGTTCTGTTCCTGGTGAACCCCAAGATAAGGGGACTTGTTTCTTTGTCCGGTGGCATCTACAAAGTACACGAGCAGTGAGCTGTGCCTCAGAGATAACCTCCAAAAAAAAAAAAAAATGCTTGTCTTCTCGAATGGCAGCGGTCATTGGGGCAAAGGTGCAGCAGAAAGGGGGCAGCTATTGGAAGTGCAAGTACCCCAGCAGAGCAGTTTTCCTTCACTTGTTGGCTGCAGCCTCACGGTTCATGTAAAACTGCACAACTGATTACTAATGTAATTGTTGACTTTTTTTATTTTATTGTTTTTTTTTCAAACCTTTAAAATGACAACATATATACATATAACATACAAACGTATAACAATCCTCAATTGTGGACTTTCAGGCGGTTTCCTTGTACACTGTTTTCTGGCATAGCGTGCAATTTCGAGTTTTACAGGCATGTTCACTCTGTTGGTGTCCTCATCAGACGATTTTCAATTGACTCCAAAAGACGTGTTAACGGGAGTATCAATTTGAAGTCTGTCCTTGATGCATCTGTTTCCACCAGTCATCTGCGCATAGGGATGCATGATTTACACTCCATAGACCCAAATAAATTGTTCTTTCAGATCGTAGCTTATTGCAAAATGGTACTAAGTGTTTGAGAGATTCATTAGCTTGCAAGCAAAATCTACATTCAGGTTTTAGGTGCTCATTGCTCTTCTATAAGCGGAGACGTTCGATGGTTTTAAACAACTTTAGTCTGAACAATAGAAGCATCCTTCGGGCTTGCGGATCTGGAAACAATGTAATGTATCGCCGTTGAGTGTTAAAGGCACGTATCTCCAATGGCGCATCACACATTAATTTGGCCGCATCCGGGTTTTCATGAAGCATATCAACTTTAATATCATGGTTCTGTAATAACACTTCACACATATTCGACCACATTGAAATGACGTTAGAATTACCAGCTGAGACATCGTAGAAGATGTCAAATTGAGGGATTTGCGCCCGAGTACATGTTTTGCGATAGAAATTTAGCAGGCTCCAACTAATCCTAGAGTGGCTCGATATTAATGATAATTCATATCTTATGCATGCGGTCTTCACGCCCTTCGGAAGGGCTAGTACTTTGGACCAAAAGCAGTTTTCTAGTGTGTCCCAAGTTTCATAGGAGCAGCCACGGGCGTTTTCTGCCCCATGTGTCAGCACAGGGATTACCTTTTGATGGTAAAAGGCCAAGACAGGTTTTATCGAGAATTTACCATATCTTTTGTGAATAATGAATGCCTGGCTTGCAAGTTGTTTACATTCCTTTTTTAGTCCGCCTGCCACGGTCCATCGTTTATTGATGAACTTAAATGCATTCCAAGGTATTTAACGAAGGAAGATATTTGCAGAGATTCTTGGCCTAGAGTCCAATTCGAGGTGCGTCTATGCGCCACCCATCCGCCGTTTAGGTTTCGTAGAACCAATATTTCACATTTTTTTTGTTGTTGATCGATAGATGATTGGATGTAACATACTGTTGAATAGCGTTTAATTTTCTTTGTAATCCAATGGGCGTTACATCCAAAACGATCAAGTCGTCAGCATAGAGAAGCCAACTTAAATGTGATTTGGCCACTTTCGGCGGGTATGATTTTATTGCAACTATTGATTCGCCTATATCCGATATAAAAAGGCTGAATAGTGCTGCAGCTAACGGGCACCCCTGTTTCACTCCTTTTAGAGGTGTTAATCACTTTGGATAGTAGCCCAGTTTGATCTAGTCTTACTCGAATTGAGGTGTTTGTGGGGAGTTCTTTCATTGCAGCTATTGGATCTCACGGGCATCCCCAACGCTCCAATTTTTCCCACAAGATGGCTCTGTCGAAAGTGTCGAATGCGTGTGCAAAGTCTATGAAAGCTAAATAGACCTTTGTATTCGACTTTATCGCTTCCATTTTGATGATATTTAACAGAAGTAAGTTCAGCGAGCATCGCACCTGCTTTACAAAACCTGATTGGCGATTATCCATGTGGTTCGATGTTGAAGACCAGGCTACCAATTTTCGTTGCAGCATAGTGGCATAGATCTTACTTAGGACGTCCAACAGAGCGATTGGTCGATAATTTTTTGGGTTCGTTCTATCACCTTTTTTGATGACTGGTACAATGATCGCGGTCTTCCAAGATTTTGGAGTCTGGCCAGTTGTATTTATTAGTTTAAACAACGTTTCACAGATCTCCGCCCATAGCTCTGTATGTAGTTTAATGGTAAAATTTGTCAGACCGTCTAGGCCAGGTGCATGCACATTTTTTGCTTTCTTGATGATGCTCACTATTTCATATTTCGAGTAAGAAGGGGCCCACGGTTTGGACATTTTATTTTGGTTGGGCCATCAATTGACTCGGTTGCTTTATATAAACCTTCAAAGTGGGTTATCCAATATGATTCTGACACCATACATGCTTGTATGGCTTTTTTTGGGGCATGCAAATTGTTGATAAGCTTCCAGAAGTCTCTTGTGTTATTTTTTTAGAACCATCAACATCTGTTCTGCATCAATTTGAGATATCACATGCTTGTGACACTTTAACCAGTTTTTATATCTTTGCTTAACCGCCTTTATATCGCGCTTACATGATAGAACATTCATGTTCTTCAACCTTCTGATTTCTCGACGCATCAAGCGCTTGTGATTCAACAATTCCAGGTCGAAACAATGTTGTCGTTCAAAGGCCATGTGATTAAGCCCCGTTTTCTTGGTTTTAAATTGTCAACATTACAATATTGATTTACCAGATGTTCCAAATCATGTGTGTCCAGTCTTAACCTCCTATTAGATTGCACTTGGATTTTATGGGGCCATAATTCAAATGCTTGCTTCGACGTAGTTATGAATTCCGTTACTAGCATATTGTGGTAGCTTTCGGTTTTTTTAATTTTCAGCGATGTTCTCCGTGGATGTAAGGCTTCTGACACAAACATGTAGTCAATAGTTGACGTCAAACCATTGCGATGCCACGTACAGGCTGGAGGCATATCATCACAGTTGTTTCCATTTAATAGCTGTACATTGCGTATGGACAACTCTTCGGACCATGAGTTGGCCAAAGATGTTTTTTCCGCAGCAGATGGTTTGAACAGATCAATATTTGAGTCACCACAGATGATTATGTTCGGCCAACCAGACGTTTCCAACAGTTCAAGTATTTCCATAGTTTGATCAATAAAGTCCTGTTTTCCAGCACTTCTGTGGTGCCAATACAGCTTTACTACACTTAACTGTTCGATGGACTTCTCTTCATGATCTTGCTTTGTCATGGAGGTTACCTGGATAAATGGGGATTGGTTAATTGAACTCGCAATCCTCCAGCCCGAGGCTTTCCTAACCATGGTGGCCTTACCCGACGTCGGGAGTCCTTATTTTAATGCAGGGTTTAAGGCCACCTCCAAATTCATTCACAACTGGGGTTTCACTTAGCCAAGTTTCTTGGAGACATGCAATATCTAACAAAGCAAGCCAGTTTGATTTAAACAAATGTAAAAAGCCTCAAGTATTCCAGGAAGCCAATCTACACACATTTTGGAGTGCGTCTGCCTGGCATTATTGATGATTTTTGCCACACAGGGCTGCAGACAGCCATTGCCACTCGTGCTTTCCTCTGCTTGGACTTGGAGACTTGTTACTAGATACACTTAGGGCATCGGGTCCAGCATTACCGTGTATGGTGATTTGTATGGTGTCTTTTTGTCGCTTCGTCTCAGGAGCATCCGGTGACGGTTCGTAACAGGAGTTTTTCAGATGTTGCTGAGTGTTTTCGACCAAGTGCTCCGTTTGATTTGCTAGACAAGGACACGTTTTTGAGTCTAATTCTACCGGTTCCTTGGTTCTTGTCATACTCGCAGCAGAATCCTTAGGTAGTGCTTTAAAAATGCGTGACTCGTCGTCTCCATGGAGAACTTTGAGATGTTTGAGTAAATTTTAAGACATCAAATCCTAAGGAAAACAGGGCGACATTGGCATCCAGTATTGTTGATGAAATTATGGATGACGAAACAGGAAGCACCACTTTATCATTCCGTCTTTCATTGTAAAACTCCACAATCTTCAAGTCATTTGAGCATATAGCACGTAAGGCTGGCACAAGATGTAAAAGCCTCATCGTGTTACTTCGATTCAATGAGTTGTCAGAGGATTCTAATCTTTCAATGACAAGTTTGTAGGTGGAGAGCTTCGAGCTCGAACTTCGCGACATTATAGGCTGAAGTGTTTGAAAATCGTTCAAAAAAGCCTTTGAGTTTTGTTTTGGACGCTCACAGGTCCCTGTCCTACCACTAATAAGGGTTCTTACAGACTCACTATGCGGCATCGCAGCCGCCAGCTTGACAGGAACATGTGAACTTAGCCAAGTGTTTTCAAGGGAGGCGAGCCGTGGCTCCTTAGTACAGCGCATCCTTTTTTTTTTTCTAGAGTCTTAAACACCGGGCTATCGGGCGATTTCGATTGCGCCTGATGTTCATCCTTTTCGACAATAATGTGGCAGGTTCTTCTGTGTGTCTACAGTTTTTCTTGAATCGTTTGCGTAATGATCTTTGGACAAGTACTTGAGTTTGTAGTCGTTGTACCTATTTTTCCTACGTGGGGCTCAATTACAGAACTATTTCCCATTGCATCAATATTAATTTGGGTGTCACTCACTGCAGCCCTCAAAGTAGGGTCAGCCTCCACATCTGGGTTTACGTCTGCCACCCTGTCATAAGTTTAGCAGCTCACTGGCGTTAAGGAAGTTTCTGTAGCGAGTGGTGTTTTGAGCGTGTTCACATTTGTTGGGGAGGCTGCCTTTAGACAAGTATTAATGTTGTTTGCCACGTTCTGGACCACATTTATATTATGCAGAAATTTCCGGGCCCCCTGTAGTGTCTTATTTTTAGGTCCCTTTTGATTTTTAGATTTCTTCACTTGTTTTAGGGAGGGTTTAAGTGGGGGCTTAGATATCAGCGCGTTCGTTTGTGGCGCCCCGTTAAAAATTGGATAAGTAGTTACTGTGTCTACTACAAGTCGTGTAGAGGAAGTTGTATCAATAACATCTGGGCACATAACTTCTGAGGAAGATGGTACCTGGGAGTCATGTAATGCTTGATTTGCATTCCCACTCGCTTGTTCAAATGCAGTATGAAACGGAACATGCGTAGGCACGTTCCCAGTTATGGATGTCAAGCCTGGCGTAGTTGCCGCACTTAGAGATGAGGATGTCACAAGATTTTCTGAAGGACCAATCGGACCAGACAAGCCTGAGTGCCCAACTCCGTGAGCTATAGTCGCTACTAAATGCTCTCGAGGATTTTGCTCCGTTTCACTTGAGCCACATTCATTTGAGGGCTTATGGCACCGATTGGAAGAGGTATCTTCTATAATGAAAGTATTTTGGTGTTTTTGAAAATTTGGCGTAGTCCCATTACGTTTAAATAATGCAAGAGCCTCTCTCGCTACCTCCGCCAAAAGTTTTTTATCAATTGTCATTTTTCCTTTGCTCATTTAGCAAATTAAAGTATCCGTCCAGTCTTTTGATTCCTTCATGTTTTTCGTTATAAAACCGATCACATACTTGTTCGATCTGAATCAATTTCGAATGCATTAGCGCCACAACTGTTGTCAAGTCCTTAGCTGCTTCGTTTATAGTTTCAAACAATTTCATAAACGGAGCCATAGAAATCGCCATCGATGAGATTATGAAGGATTGTAGCTCAGCAGGTGGCATAAAAGAGGTCCCTGCAGCACTGGGCACTTGGGCTTGATATCGATTTGCTGTTGTGGACTTATATGGCGTCTCTTATATGGCGTATTTTCGGGAATGGGCGTTCCATCATTGAAGAATCTTGAGTCATCAGATAGGCATCCATTGTTGGCAGACAACTGTGAGGTATGAGTCAGAGGCGTGTGAGCATTGTTAGAATACTGTTGTGGAGATGTCAACCTTTTCTGAGAGGTCAGCACAGAGTCGAGTACATCATGTTTTTGTTGTCCATTTGGAGTGTGATTATTTGTTTTAGAACGTTTATAACGCACTTTAGCCCATATGTCTTCATTAGAACCACTTAGTTGAGAAATTTGCCTTTTCATAGGGTGTTTATCTAATTTCATCGGAGGTGAAGAAGGACCTTTATTGGCTCTCTCAAGACACTCTTTATACATTAACACCAAGTTTTCCAAAACCTTATTCACAAGACTCAGAGAATTTCTCCTATTGTCAGTAGGTGGTGCACTAGTGTCCGATTGTGATGTGATCACAGATCTATCAGACTGAGCATCCTGGAGCATCGGAGCTGAGGGAATCGAGTGACCAAGTACGTCATCAAGGTGAGTCACACAGTACACACTGCGTGTCGTGTGAACAGGAGAACTGGCACTTATTGGTCTGGGCTGATCGGGACTACTAGTAGCTTGCAGCAGGCCAGGCAAGGCAGCAGACGTCAGGGGTGCCCAGTCTCCCTGTCCGTTTTGCTCGCACTCATGCCATCGTGCACACAGCCGATCCCATCGGGAGCGCACGCATTCGCAGGCGCCGCCTCCGGACTCGCCTCCATAATGGAACCGGCAGCGTCTTCACGGGCAAAGTCTGTGTCAAGGCTCGGCACCCTCCCCGAAGCGCCTCCTCCACTTTCACCATCTACTGCGCTCGATAGCGAATTTGTCCAGAGCTCAGCGTCGGGTAAGTCAACTAATTTAACGCTAGCGTTTTGAACTGATCTACATACATTTCCCTCACTACCAGTAATAGCAGTAGATGGCGGTTCGACTTGAGGAGCGGCTTGTAGCGTAGAGTTATTACTCGCACACTCAAGTGTATTTGCATGTGGGCGTGGACAGGCCGCTCCATAAGCTTCGAAAACAGGCATCACAACGTCAGAAGCGAGTGCACAATCTTTAGACGTACGTGTTGAGTCCGTAGGATCGAAAAGTTCAGCAAATGGTTACATTTGCTCATCAATAGCTGAGTCTGGGTTTGATGTACATGAAAAGTAGCGACTTACTTTGTTGGTGGGAGGGCGTTGGTCAGGTGCGCAGGAGGTGGTTCCACTTACACCGTCATGTCGCTTTTGCGCCCTATTTCTTTAAGCTGATGGCTGTTGACTTTCTCTGCACCCCGATAACGAAACAAACCATACGCAATCTCGCCCAACACCACATGACACCTACCAACCGAAAACTCACCTATGCTCAGTGACTGGTTTCTCCGTACTGAAGCTGCCACCAACACATCAAAGCTCTCTTGCTCTTCTCCCGCTCAGTCCTAACAAGCTCTGCCACCCTCCTTGCATTACAGATCCACCAGAGCGCTAAAAGACCATGCAGGTGGTAAAACAGTGTGTGGTACAAGAACCTTTAACATAACTTCACTTACACCAAATTGCCACACAACTGCTGCTATAGAAGTAGCTACAAAACTGACGCCTGACAGATGTGCTTTAACTGCTAGAATTCCAACACCGTCTGGGGGCACTTGACCACCAGTTACATAAATGTGAGGAAAGGAAATCTAGTGGTTACGTTACTAACTTTGGAACCGGATGATCTATGTTCTGATGCCAGTTGCGCTATGATAACACAGTTTTGGTCAAAATGGGCATCGCTTTAGATCTTTGTACTCCTGTTTGCTTATCTTCTGAAACTTGAAGCGCTTGGGCATAAACTGAAATCCTGTACTTAATGCTACATTAAATGTAAAAGATTGGCGCCAAACCGAGGCTTCTTGATTAAACAAAATTGCTATCTTTGAAAGCAAAAGACAGAGGTTGTAATCCCAGCTACCCATTTGAGCACAACTGTCTGATTCCAGGCAAATGACTGTATCTCCCGTGCTTTCCTCATCTGTCAACTTTGAGAATGGAAACAAACTGAGCACCAGAATACGGAGCAAGAGACTGGATAGATTGAGGAGATGAATATATATCTTCTTTTAGCTAGTTAAAAACGTGGTAATCAGCAGGCCTGTATTATATTTAGGAGCGTTATTTCGATGTCGCACTGCACTAGGTTTATATGCTGCTGCTTGCAACCTCTGTGGACTGCTTTGTTACCATGTGATTTAGACAAAATGAGCCCTAATATGATGAGCCAGGATGCCTTTTGCTTTGCTAGTTGGGTGTTTATGCACTCTGCTGATCACTGTCCATTAACCTACTTCTTGGGATTTGTTTGGGTGACTGCTTTCAATAATCTGACGATTTGCACCCACCGTCGTCACCTTTTTTTTAAAATCAACATACAGACTTGCATACCAATGTACAACTTCACCATAAAAGGTTACGTCTGCATGTCCCCCAACTCCCTCCAACCGCCTACTTGCATTTAATAACACAAACATTTTGTAATTAAGTTCCGCTGCGTCCCTTGTTTTCAATACCTTATGCTTCCCCGTCTGCCCACTCAACTAGTATCATACCCAGCGGCCACTATATCGATTGCTATCTGTTTACAAGCTTCCAACCCCATATTGCTTTGTTCCTGGCTGCTTCTTGTCAGGCCACCATCCCTGCATTAATCCATGTCTGGAGATCTGCCCACCACATCCGTGCCATAGGCCCCTTATGTGCTTTCCACCTCATCACTATCCTGCGTTTTGCCAGTATATATGGCAGGTCCTTTAGCTTATTCATATGTCTAGATTTCTTGGGTCTAGCAAACCCCCCAAACACCCCTCACCCCTACCCCCAGCAGGCAGGCCTTTGGGGATCTGTTGTCTAAGGTGATACTGCCTGCGCTAGCACTTGGGCTATCTCGTCCCAAAATTGTATGATCTTCCCACAGGCCCAGAACATGTGAGCTAGATCTGCGTTAATCCGCATTTCGGACAGGATTGTGCTGCCGCGTGGCAAAACTTTGCTATTCTCCCAGGGGTAAGTTATGCCCTGTGTGTCACATTCAATTGGATCTGCTGTTATCTAGCATTTCTGGACACCTTTTTGTGATGAGCCATAGCCGTGCCCCACATTTAGTCTGACAATTGTTCTTGCAATTGTGCCTCCCAACTCTGTCTGACCCGCTCCATTTCCCCCCCAGCCTGCTCATCAACAGCTCCTATATTCTCGAGACCTCGTGTGTCCCCCCCGCCCCTGAAATGTTAGAGTCTCTAACATTTCATCCACTTGTAAGCCCCCTTCTACCGTCAGCCATTTCAGTCTAATTTGGGTTAGCAGGTGGGTGTATGTGATATTGTCACTGGTGTAGCTCTGTATCTGCTGTCAGTACACTGAAGTCTAGGGGCGTCCCTTCCTTCCACATATCTCCCACCTTTGCCACACCCCTGGCTTCCCAATATTCCCACACATTTTTTTTTTCTCCAAAATTGTTTGTTTTTTGGTACGACAAGCTTTGCAGATATTCATGTTACATGCTTTTGGGGCTTGTAATGGCACACAAGAAAAGAAAACTACAATTAATACAACTGAATAATAACAAACAAACTTTCTCCAAGAACAGAGCAAATAGAGAGGGGGGGGGCAAGGTCCAAGGGTGTAACGGGAAGACTGACTCTTTCACAGTTGGCTTATTGTGAAGCTGTCGGTATGTCTCGATGCTTGGGCTCAGGAGGGGCACTTTCACGGGAAGCTTCTGTGGATTTGTGCAACTTAGTCTGCAAGGTATTTAACGACTCGGTTTTAAACAGAAGTCCTTCGGTTCACCGGCTGTTAGTAATGCCTCTTTCCTTTTCAGTCCTGGGTTTCCATCCAACGCACTTCCGGGGGCTGTCTTGCCATGCTGGGGAATTGCTGTGCGTAGTCCAGGAAGGGGGCTCAGATGCGCTCGAATTTGGTTCTGTTGCCAAGTCTGATGGGCGTGACTTTTTCCGCTTCTACAATTTCCCAACATTTGGACCACCACATTTGTGTGGATGGACCTTCTGGGTGTTTCCATAGTCTGGCGATGGAAATTTTGGCGGCTGTCAGGAGGTGAGAGCAGAGGTCTGCCATGCAGCCTGTTAAGGGGAATTGGCCGTCCCCCGTCAGCCCCAACAACACTATTCCCGGGTCCCAGGGGATAGTAAGCCCATTTATTGTTTTGATCTGTTCGAGGGTGTCCCTCCAGAATTGGGTGCCCTTTGGGCAAGTCCAAAAGAGCTGGAACAGGGTTCCTCGGTCCGGGCAGCCCCTCCAGCACTGTGCAGGTCGGGTTGCACTTGTTTTGGATTTTAGGGGTGCGGTACCACCTGTAGCAAACTTTGAACGCCCCATCTTTGTCACACATTTTTAGCTTTTGTGTGCCCGGGTCCAGATGTGTTGCCATTCCTCCGGCTCGATCGTTCTTCCTATGTCGTCTTCCCATTTTAGCATGTATGGCTCTTTTTTGGTTGGATCCGTCCTGTCCAGTAGTTTGCATAATGTGGAGATTTTCCCCCTTCGGAGGGTTGCCAGAGAGTGTGTGTTCTAGCGCCGTCAGTTCTCTGCTGCCATGCTTATTGGCTAGCTCACTCGAGAGCCAGTGCCCCAGTTGCGTGTAGCGAAACCTTTCCGTCTCCGGGACCTGAAATTTGGCTTTGCACTCCTCGAAGTTCAGTGGGCGTCCATTCTCAAAGAAGTCTGTCATGGTCTCCAAACCTCCGTCTCTCCATTTCGTGAAGTGATTCGGTGCGATTCCTGGGGAAAAGTCTGGGTTGTCCCAGATTGGTGTGAGGGGTCCCATTGTGCTTCTGCACTTCCATAGGCGGGTTGCCTTTTTACAGCTAGCAACTGTATTTCTCGTTGAGGGCAGAGGGCCCGGGTCTTGAGTACCCTTGGGTTCTTTCATGTGGGGCAGCGCCTCAATCGGGATCTTGCTCCAATCTTCAATTTGTAGCCACCGGGGCCGATTAGCGAGAAGTTTCCATGCGAAAGCTGGGGCCAGCTGAGCTGCGAGGCAGTACCTGGCCACACCCGGGACCCCTAGGCCACCCATCGCGGCACTCCGGAGCATGACGCGCTTCGGGATGCGTGACTTCTTTCCTTCCCAGACGAGGTGCAGTATGTCCCCTTGCAGCTTTTGGAGGGCTTTTTTCCAGATGGTCACGGGAAGGGGGGATTACTAAGTATAGCAACCTTGGGATTAAATTCATTTTTACTGCCGTGATCCGACCAAACCATGAGATTTCTTGTTTTCTCTAGGTAGCTGATACTCCCCTTTGCCCATGGGATACGATATTCAGCCTCCAGTACGGTTTTGAGCTTTTTTTGGTACGTTGATGCCCATCGCTATGGTTTTAGTGATATTTATTGTGAACCCTGAGGCTGTTAGGAACTCTTCCAGGGTTTGCCATAGGGCCCCTATGGATTCTTTAGTTTGGGTGAGTGTTAGTAGCACATCATCCGTGTATAGGGCCACTTTGTAGGATTCCCCCTTAATTGTGAGAGCTTGTTTCGCTAGGTTAAGGCGGACTCTATTAGCAAATGGCTCCATTGACAAGGCAAATATGAGTGGGGATAGGGGACATCCCCGCCTTGTGCCTCTGGTTATGTTGATTCTGTCTGATTTGGCACCATTTAAGCGTAGTCTCGTGGAGGGCCTCTGGTAATTGGCTAGGACCCATTTTACAAAGTTCGGGCCAAAGCCGTAATGCAGCAGGGTTTCCCTTATGTATCCCCAGTCGAGCATGTCGAATGCCTTGTGCGCATCTAGGGAGAGGACCATCCGCTCCGAGCCCATCCTGTTTGCCGATTCTATTATGTTGACAGTTCTGCGGATATTGTCCTGAGTGCCCCGCCCTGGAATGAAGCCCGCTTGATCTGAATGGATGAAGTCGGGGAGGAGCGGGGCCAGCCTGTTTGCCAATAGTTTTGCAAATATTTTAGCGTCATTGTTTAGAAGTGTTATTGGCCTATATGATGCGCATTGCGCCCGGTCCTTCCCCGGTTTTGGGATTAGCACCGTTGGAGATTCGCTCATGGCCGCTGTGGTGGAGCCAGTAGAGCGAAAAGAGTTCTATAGGTTTGCCAGTTGGGGAGCTAAAAGGTGAGCAAATTTCTTGTAAAATTTTGAGGTCAGCCCGTCTGGTCCTGGGGTCGTGTTTTTCAGGAGGCGCATCATCTCGCTTACTACTTAAACTGAGATTGGACGCTCTAGGTCTGTCATTAGGGGGTGCGGCTGCTTCTTTGGAACCCGGGCCAGGAATTGGGTGATGGCCAGGCTTGGCGTCGGGGGCCTTGCCATGATTTCCTTGTGATGTTGAACCATTGTCTCAAGCTTTACTACTTCCATATGGTGCAGGATGCCGCTTTTGTCAACCAGGCATTGGATGCGATTCCTGGTTTGCAGTTTTTTCAACTTGTGCGCTAGGAGGCCGTTAGCTTTGTTGCTGTTGAGGTAGTAGAATTGTTTAGTGTAGGTTAATACTCTGTCGGCCCTGTCCGCTAGGTGTATTTCCAGCCCCCTTTTCGCTCCTTTTTAAGTCTCGGTTTGTTTTCGTGTGGCGCTTCTTGAGCTTGTTTTCCAGCTCTACTACCCTCTCCTCCAGGCCTTCATTGCTTTAGAAGATAGTCTAGCTGTTGTGTTCATTGCCGCCCCCCGAATTACAGGTTTCATAGCGTTCCACACAGTTGCCATTGGAGAGTCTATGGTTGTTTTTTTCGAAGTAGTTCCGAAGCGCCTCACTGAGGTCCGAGCTGGCAGCCAAGATATGGTCCTGCATTTTCCATTGCCGTTGGGCAGGTTCTGGAACTCCCTGCAGAAGCAAATTCATTGTGACCGGCGCATGGTCTGAGATTGCTATGTGCCCAATTTGGACTTCCTCCACATAGGGGGCCATCGTGTTTGGGACAAGTAAGAGGTTGATCCTAGAGTACCCTCTGTGGACGTGGGAGAAGAATGTATAGTCCCTTTCTCCCTTGTTGCGCAGTCTCCATATGTCGATCGTCTCGGATTCCCGTAGGAATTCGGCCAGGGCTTTGATAAAGTCGTCCCTTGAAGGTGGTAGGGTCTTGTCGGTGCTCGGGTCTGGGGGGGAGATTGAAGTCTCCTCCAATTAGTAAATGGCCGACGGTGAAAGCTGTGATGATCGGGAAGAGGTTGCGAAGACACTGGTCTTGCTCTTTGTTTGGACTGTAGATTGCCACTAGGGTGATTGGGAGTTCAACCAGAAAGCCTTTTAGGAGCAAGTATCTCCCCTCCAGGTCTCCTTTGGTGGTGATCTGAGTTAACAGCAGATTTTGACTCGGCAGTATTGCAACGCCTCTTTTTTTTTTCTGTTTCGCGGAGGCGAAGTAACATTTAGGATAACGTCGAAAACGTATCCGTGTTTTCTGTCCTCTGCTATTAGTTTCCTGAAGGTAGACTATGTCGGCCGCTAACTGGTCCAGTCTGTGTTCCACCGATTTCTGCTTTCGTGGAGCATTGAGGCCCTGCACGTTCCACGTCGTGATGTAGTGTTTTATCTAGCGAACCCATCTTTTGAGCTCATCATAGTTCAATTTGTTGTCTTCCCTGGTGGTTACTTGTTCCCTCCTTCCATGTGGACCCCCCCCACCTCCATTACCCCCCCCCCCCCCCCAAAATAACAGGTTTTCCGGACCAGCCTTCAATGGGGCAGTAAGCCGGACTGGTGCGCTAACGCAAATGGAGGCAACTGCGCCTCTTTTGCTACACCGTAAAGTTTGAGAATGTTCAGCTTTGTGATCTTGGGTGGAGCCGTTACAAAAGTTTCTAAAAGTGTTCAGGCCTCCTCCCCAGGCCAGGCGTCCTTTTGAGTCGTTTGATCAATCTGGCATGAGGGTCCGAGGAGAGTCTGTGGTTTAGATTATGCAGCAACTGTCTCAGACTCACTCTCTGCCAAGCTGGTGTTCGGTGGCCCGGGGGGCGGGGGGAGTCATAGTAACTCCCCTAGAGTGAGGCTCCTTTCTTGGAGATTGTTACTCCTCTTACTTTTGGTCGGGGGGGGGGGGCGTAGTCTGCGGCACCCCTCCACCCTAGTCCAGGATTTGATGAAGTCCCTTTGGGATCTTTCCGTGTTGTCTGTGGGCCCCCCAAGGTCCCCCTGTCTCGTTGTCCGGGTTCATGAAGCGCTCAGCTTCTCTGGGGGAGGGGGATTAGTCGTGGCTTGCCATCCCATGTGAAGATGAGAGCCGTGGGGAACCCCCTCCGATAGGTTGTCTTCCTCTCCCGCAACCATTCGGTCGGTGGTTAAAGGGTTTTTCTTTTTGCGAGGGTGGCCGCTGCTAGGTCTTGCTAGAGGGATATTGAGGTGTCTCAAAAGCCAATTCGGGCTGAACTTCTAGGTTTGCGCATGATTTCTTTCTTAACTCTGTAGAAGTGGACTCTCGCTAGGACATCTGGTGGAGGGGTTGCATTCTGTTTAGCTCTGACCCTATGGACTCTGTCCAGTTCTAGGGGGGGCTCCATCTGGGAACGTTGGAATGAAGCGGAATAAGTAGTTGACATAGGCCCCTAGTTCTTCCTCGGGGACAGAGCTTGGAATTCCTCTCAGGCGAATGTTGTTGCACCTCGACCTGTTTTCCGCTTCTTCCTGCTTGTTTTCGAGGGCATCGCACCTGGCCTCCAGTGCAGTGAGCCTGTCAACCCCCTCTCCGATCTCGAAGTTTTGCTCATAGAGAGTTGTTTCGATTTCTTCTGTTCTGGCTTCGATTTCGCCGACTCTCTTGTCCAGGGATGAGATTTTGCTTTTTAGTTCTTCTGTGCCTTTTTGATATTCCCTAGTGATGGCAGAGAGGAGCTCTTATCTGCTTTTGTAACTGCTTGGGCTGGCAGATCGGGACTGGGTTCAGGGGGTGCACTGGAGTTTGCATTGTCGCTGCGCTCCCCTTTCTTTTGACTTCTCCCCCATGGTAGTCGACAGCAGGGTAAATATGTCGGCCTGTTTGGAAGGTTTAGGGTTTCTGGACATTGTTCTGTGCTATTGTAGCGGGGGTCTGGTTCAACCCTTTGTGTCTGGTGGGCAGATTCAGTTATCCGGAGGCGCTCCTCTGGCTCAGACTTCAAATTTGCGCCTTGAAGGTTTCCTGGGGTTGGTGTATGTTTGGCGGCTCTGCCGGAGGGTGTTGAGTCGTGGGAGCCCCCAGTGCTACTATGTTGTTCTGGGACCCCGGGGAGTCCTTTACGTGAGTGGAGGGTCTCCGGCCCCCACCCGGGGAGTGATAAGGACGCTAGCGGCGCTCAGCTGGGTCCTCTCTTGCGGCAAGCTGGATGGAGGCTTCGGGGGAGACGTGCACCTTGGCAGCCCTCTAGTCACTCGCTCCCGCCGCCCCTACTGGGTCAGCAGGCAAGGACAGGGAGCACCGACCCGACTTTGTTCCCCCCCCTAAATCCCCCCGGCGCGAGCTGAGGGGGGAGGGACGCGGCTACCTCTCTTGGGTACGCTTGGGCCTGCTGATTAATTTCTGGACGCCCTCCTGAGAGGACCCACGGCCCGCCGGGCCCTCCTCGCCGTCAGCGGAGAGATGATGGCTATGGAGACCACTTGCAGGGCTATGAGGGCCTGGATGGTGCGGCAGGTGTTGTCCTACCTTGGTGCAGAGATCGGGATGAAGGGCTACTGGAAGTCCGCCTCCGCTTCCCGCGTCAGACGCGTGCGGAGAAGGAGCCACAGCAGCAGGGCGCCCGAATTCCCCGGAGCTGCTCCAGGCGCCGGCTGCACTGGCTTGCCGGCAGAGGCTGGTAGGAGGCCACCGGGCCCGGAGATGTGGGCGGAAGGTTGGTTGGGGGACTGATTGGAGCCTTCACTATTCTGCTTTGCGGTGGGTCCCCCTGCGCTGTAACTGGCCGCCTTCGCTCGTGCTTGATTGGCTTTTTGCTTGCCGGAGCAGTTTGGTCCACTGAGTCTCGGCGGATGTCGGGTCTGTACTACGACCATGCCCGACCAGGCCGGCTGCCGCCCACGGGTGAGCGCACCCCCCCCGGAGGCCGCTCACAGAGTTGTCCAGAATCGGAGAGGGGATATCACTGCCACTGCCTTCTTAGGTTATCCCTCATCCCCATGCCAGGGCTGATCGGGCTGTGGGGATCGGTTCAGGCACCGATGCTGTCCGCCATCTTGGGAGCTCGTCAGACGCGCCAAACTGCCTCTTTGGGAAGCTTGGTCAAACTCGGTCTCCGCAAGGCCAGGAACGTTGAGCATGTAGCACGAGCTGCCTCAGCCTTCCGGCTCTTCAGGGTGCCGAGTTTTTGAGCAGAGGATTTGACTTTAATGGGGCATTTTTGTTAGACACGCGGTCTCGGCCAGGAGCTCTCACCGGGCCAGACCGTCCGTCATGGTGCCAAGCCACGCCCCCATTCCCGCACATTTAACCTAATCTGCCTTACTTCCCCATATAGTTTGACCAATGGGATCAATGGGAAAAATGGTTCTGCCCATCTCCTTACCCCCTCCCCAGCTTCAATATTAAATGCGACCAAGATTCACGAGGTGCAGTTGTCCATATCACTTCTTTGAGAAAGTACGGGGCTGCTGCACTTGCAACCGATACTCAAGTCTGTTCATCAGACAGCCATTTGGGTACAAATTGTAGTTGGCTAGCAACCAAGTATACCTCAAAATTGGGCACCTTTATCCCTCCCTATTCATAAAGGGTTCTGAAGTTTCTGTAATGCCACCCTGCATCTCGAGTCATGCTACAGGAAGCTCTTGCACTTACCATTCAACCTCCCGACGAATTGTTTTGGGATATCGTATAGACATTGGCAAAACAATGGAGTCTCTGTAGCACCACCATCTTCAGCAGGGCTGCTTTCCCGTCATTGACAATGGCAGCTTGGTCCAGAAAGACCTGGAATGCAATATCTTGTCCACCACTTTCTGTGTATTCTGCATGTGTTCGGTCTTAGGATCGCTGTATACATCTACACCCAGGTACCTGAACGTATTAATCACCCCCCTAATTGGTAGTACCGGCAGTGTGCTCTCGGGTTGTCCTACATATCCCCCCAGGAGGAACAGGCTTGATTGCTGCATGTTAATTGCAATACCCGACAAGGCCACATCGCGTTCTAACACATCTAGGATATATTGCAGGTTATCATCTGGGTGCTGCAGATATCCACGTACAATGAGAGCAAATGCATACCTCCCAGCGTAGCGATACCTGCCTCCATATATTTGTCTCAAAGATGGAGCCACTGGCTGTCTAATGCCAAAATCAAGCGCATCAGAGACCATGGGCACCCCTGCCGTGTGCCTTTGCCCAGCCGCCATTGTTCTGAGACAATTGTGCCCGTTTGAACTCTCTGGTAACGGCTCATTCCCAACCTTTCCAACACTATCAACCAAGGCCACCTGACTGAGTCAAACGCCTTGACCGCATCCAACGAGGCCACAGCCAAGTTGTGCGTGCTGCCTTTGGTATGGTCCGTCATGTGGTGCAGTCTTCTCAGATTGCTAGTGATCTGTCTGTGCGGAACATATCCCGTTTGGTCCGGGTGTATTAGTTTGGCAATAGCAGGTTTAAGCCTATTGGCCAGTAGGGCAGTGAGGATCTTCCCGTCTTGATTTAGCAGTGACTGGCTTGTATGAGCCACAGTCCGTAGCCGGCTTGCCAGGTTTCAAAAGGGGAATTATTATTCACTCTGTGACCCTGGCAGTCGGCCTGTGTTTAATGCCTCATTAAGCATTGCCAACAATGGGGCTATGACCTCTGCTCCATCTGACCTCCGCTCCATCTGCTCCCGGGACCTTACCTGTCGGCAGTCCTCATATAACCTGTTCTAGTTCTTATGGGGGCCTCCAGCTTATTTGTTTCTTCCTCATCCAGTTTGGGAAGCTTAATCACGGACAGTGCCTCCTCAATCTCGGATCTCGGGCATTCCAAGGTATCCTCATAGAGCTGCCTATAATACTCATAGAAACATTTATTCACCCCTTCTTGAGTCTCGCACAGTGTCCCATCCTTCCTTACTAATGCCCTAATCGTTTCCCTCTTGCTCTCACTCTTGTACAGCTAGGCCAACAGGCGCCCAGACGTGTTTCCTTCTGCATGTTGTCGCTCAACATACTTCCGGTAGCTCAGTTTAGTTAGCCTGTCCCAGTGTTCCAGGCATTCATTCTGCAAGCGGGCTACCTCTTGGACCCTATCCTGGCACCTATCCCCTGCCAACTCAGTAGCTTCCAGTTTGGCCTCTGCTTTACTCGGGTCCCTCTCAATCACATCTTGCATCCCTTTCGATTTAGCCATAGCAGCTCCACGCACCACCACTTTAAAGGCCTCCCATAATGTACCTGCCAACTCCACACTCCCTGTGTTAGGTAAAATATTCCTTCCCCTCTCCTCTCAGACTCCCGAAATCCTGTATCTTTGAGCGCCTCCACCCTCGGCCTCCAGGTAGGGATTCTAGCCCGGGAGGAAGGAAGCTGCCACGTAACCACCAAGGGTGCGTGATCTGAAAGTACTCTCGCTTTATAGTCTGCCGTTGTGAACTGACCAATCTTTCTTCCCCAGCAAACACATAATCCAACCTTGTGTAGCGATCCGTCGGAGCAGTGTAGTGAGAGCATACTCTCTCCAGAGGATGCATTGCTCTTCATACATCAGCTAGCTTAAATGTCTGTAGTATCGAGCTCTGGGCTTTCGCTATTTATCTGATCTGTCCAATGCAGGATAAAGTACACAGCTAAAATCCCCTCCCCAAATCAACATGCCATCCCTGTAGGGGCTAAACTTAGAATACAATAATCAAAAGTATGCTGCAGTATCTTGATTCAGCGCATAAGTGTTAATAACACACAAATCTGTTTTCCACCCCCTGTATCGCTACCGTTCTACCCTCCTTGTCTACAGAAGTTAAGGACTCTAACGGGACCGTCATCGCCACCCAGAACAGGACCCATCTTGCGTATGCTGAATATGGTAGCCAACCGTCATCCCACTCCACTCCACTTCCGCGTCAAGGTATTTAGCTTTTCTTTGGTGATGTGCATTTCTTGCAACAAGGCGATATCTATCTTCTGCCGTTTCAAATAACTCATTACTCTATTGCATTTTATACAATTGTTCATGCCACTAACATTCCAGGATGCTATTTTAAGTTCCCCCGTAGCTCTGCTGGTGCTGTTCCCCCGATAGTCTCCCCCCCCCCCATGTTGCGACTCCAGTAGCCATCATGAATGCCGTAGCCATCATGAATGCAATCTTGTGCCCCCTTTTCTCCAGTAACTCCCCCATTGACTTCCTCCACTCTGCTACCCGCCACCTCCCTCCCTGCCACTCCCCCACAACACCCCAGCTTGGTTTCTTGTGCTCAGGCCTTCCCACTTCTCGCCTCGTCCCTGGATCCTGTCCTGGTGCGTACAGCGCAATGGGCGGATACGTAACCGCTAGTATCCGTGCAGTCCAATGCAACTTTAGGTATAGTACGCTCCTGCTTAGTGCGATCTAAAGTAAGTGCCACGCTGTAGCTCCTGATTTAGCAACATTTGTCTTTTTTAAAGAAGAGGTGCACAATGCCCAGCCTCTGCTGTCCTGTGCTGGGTGAAGTTTTCTCCTTGTGGTCACCCCTGACTACCTGGCTCCGCTCCTTTCTCCCATTGTCAAGTTCTGCATGTCCACCCAGTTATGTACCTCCTCTGGGTTGTCGAAGAACAGTGCACGGCCCTTGTGGATCACCTTCAGCTTGGCTGGGTACAACAGCATACATTTCTTGTTCGCCTTTGTCTCCTCTTGACTGCTATGTAGCTCATTTGCTGGTTCTGAACCTACAGGGTGTAGTCTAGATACACTGTTATCGTGGCCGACGCTTGTAGGATTGTAACCCATTTACGAAAGTGCTCAAGGATCCTTTCTCTATCATGGTAGTTCAAGATGCAGGCTATTATTGGCCTCGGCTGGGCCCCTGGCAGCGGTTTCCTCGTCAGTGCCCCTTCAACTGTAAAGCCTTGACTGAGGTCTCCTGGGCCAATTTCCTGTTGCAGCTGGGTCGGGTTTTCACCTTCTTCTCCTTCCGGGAGCGAGCCCAATAATGCGTACATTGTTGCGTCTGACCCTTCCCTCAGCGTCCTCCACTCTGTATTCTTGGTTACGCACTTGTTGGCGCAGGACGCTGACTTCCGTTGTCTTTGAGGCCACTTGTATTCTCCAGCAGTGACTTTTCAAGCGTACTCGTATGCTCCGCGGGCCCTCGCATCTTGTCTGATCAAGGACACGTAAATGCTAATGCCATCTATTTTGGCTTCTAGAGACTTTCAACGATGCTATGGCCGCAAGGATCGGTTTGGTCTCCATCCACAAGCTTCTGCTCCTTTTTGAGGTGTTGAGGTTGCCTGGGGAGGATTCTGTTGAGGGCGCACTCCTGGTGCATGCCTCCATGGTAAGTTGTTTCCCTTTGCCCTTCTGATGTTTGGAAGCCATGTTTGATTGCAACCTCACGTTTCTGCTCTTGCGCCAGTGCGTATGTGACCCAGGCATGTCAATTTCTTGCTTGCCACTATTTTAATGCAGGCAATTTTGAGCTGCCTCTCGCCGCTCACTCCCTGGAATGCGTGGTGTACCGCCAGCCGCTGCTTGGCTCACCCCACGGACACACCCGTAGCCCACTTCCCATGCTGTCTTCAGTAGCGGGGCTGCTGCACTGTACCTGGCGTTAACCTGCCAAGTGCTGAAGCGCTCGTTAATTTTTCTGGCATGAGCACCCAGCTGTGTAGGTCTGTGCTTCCCAGTCTTTTAATTCTGATCTGTGGTACCTCCGTGCATTCTGAATCAGATCACGGCAGCTTGATGGTGCAGGTCCCTCCCGTTTCCGTGCGTGCAGGAGATTGCGGCGGAAGCCCTACCAATTGTCACCGGCTGTGCTCCCCTTTCGTGTTCTGTACTGGCTGAGCCACCACAGTGTCCCATTTGTGAGATTTTGCTCTGTTTTGGATGCTTAATGCCTGTCGTGGGCCTCCCAGCCTTGTGACCACCACCAGTGCCTGTTTCTACTTGCCCCTGGGACTTTCCTTTCCACCAGACCTCCCAACCACGGCCACAGATTGTAGGCGCCAGCTTTACGCCCCACTTGTTTAGGTATTCTTTTGTCCCTCCGCTCATGTGGTGCAGTACGGGGGGGGTCTAAACATGGGGCTCCACGTAGCACACCCGGACTCGCGCTATTTGATGCGCCAGTTTATATCCAGGCCTTTGGGGGAGGGAGGCTTGCACCGGAGCTCTAACCATGCACGCAGTCTTGTGCATCTTGCCCGATGCTCCAGCCAACACTTGCCTCTACAGCTGCTCCTGGGTTGCTGCAGCTACCCCTCTGGGCGCCCTGTGTGCCTCAAACCTTCAGGCTCCCAACAGCACAGGACATATCGCCACTCCTATATGGGCTTCCTTGTACCTTAGCTTCGCTTGTGCCCAGGCTTGAACTACCACACTTTACGTGTCCGCCTCAGCAGGCTAAGCCCCATGACTTGCCCTCCCTGCAGCTTATTAGTCTATGAATTGTCATTCTCCAGCACACTGTCCTTTCCCTAGAGGCCACAGCTAGGCTGGCGTAGGCTCACCAGAGCGCAGTTGTATCGCTCACCTTCTGTGTTGTGTGGCCCCCTCCGCCCTGTACCACTTTTGTCCACCGTTCTTCAGTTTCAGCTTATTGGTACTGACCAACGCGTTGTGCATCCACTATCTGCGTTATTGTGCCGACACATGTACCTTATTTTAGCCGCGGGGGTACGTCTACCGTTCTGGGCTCATTTTGCCTCCGGTATCAACTCTGTTTCAGGCAGGCTAGGAGGGGTAGCCCTTGCACATCCACCTCCTTTCCGCTTGCTCTGCCTCAGCGGCTCTTAATATTCAGGCAGACCACAGTGGAAGCCACTAGATGTTGGTGATCTGTTCACGTGGAGTAAGGCCTCCACACCTCTTTCGTTGCGCTCCTCCTCCCCCCATGTACTGTGCTACCTGGGCGGACCACAGTGCAAGCTGCCAAATGTCAATAGTTTATTCGTACAACTTACAGCTTCCAACCTTCAGTTGCCAACCGGCAGAGCCTTGCATATTCCTCTCCATGCACCGAATCAGTCCCCTGAGGCTGTCTCTTCTCGGAGGCCATCTTATTGCAGACCAACACGAGGTCCTCCGGGCCCCTAACCTTGTTTTGTCAGTACAATTGCACAAGCACTACGGCGGTGCTGCACTCGTGCCTGTCTCAGACGGCCAGAGCTTCTTGTGCATCCGGAGACCATCTGCACAGCTGTCGATGCTTCCGACGGGGCAAAACCGCGTATTCTTCGCCACCTGAAATGAACTCTCATTGCCCCAGTACCAGCCCGTAGCAGCTTTTGCGTCTAATGTCCCGCATCAGCCGCCAGCTCAGGCACTGGCTTAGGCAGATCAGCGTCGGCTGCTTCTTGCGTGTCGTGCTCAGTGCGGCTTACTGCTTTTTCCAGTGGCCTGCTCAATTACACCTTTGTGCGGTAGTCTGTTACGGAGCCCTTTGTCGTCCGCCATCTTGGTCGAGTTCTCCCTTAGTTGTCGGGCATCTGAAGCTTCTTGGCTCGTTACTAGGCACTTTTCTTTTTCCAGACGCCCTGCATGGACTACTGTCTGCGGCATATTCTTCTCTTAAGGCATCTGTGTATACAAACACTTCGTGCTACTTTCGGTATTTCCAATATCACGCCGGGTCAGCAGGAGCTTAGCCGAGAGACGTCCTACTTTATGGCTCTGTAGGCTCTGTAGTCTCGCCCCATCGTCGTCACTTGCATCCTTGAATTACAAGTTTTCCCCACTTCCCCAATAACATTAGGCAGCCCCTGCTTTCCAATGAAGTGTTTTGTGTGCTAGTTGAAATGATGCCTAGAGTTTTAATACAAGTTTTCCCACTTGATCCAAACTTGGTGATCTTGACCATTTCTCCCCTCCTTTTTATTTTATTTATTTTTTCTTTCTCATCTGACAAATGTACAAATGCTTGGAAATAAAAACCGTATGAAGTGGTATATGGAAAAAAATAAATGTCAATGATATGGGCGGGGGGGGAGTTTAAGTGTAACATTGTTGAGTTTGCAATCCTAATATTCTAGTAACAATCTCGACCTCCCTGCTTTACCAAAATGATTGGGTCTTGCACACGTCTGTGCTTCATAGTTGTCCTATTGGCCCTCCTGGAAAATCAAACCCCTTCATGCAAGCTAATGAGCAACTTTTAGCCTTTCCCTATTTTAAAATAGTTGGGTTTTGATAGCCTACTTTTTTTACTTAACTTCCACTGAGCATGGCTGATGGGGGTGATCTGGCATGCAGCGTAAACTTGTTTAATACAACTGTTAGCTAGGCAGCCATCGTTTGTTTATTTGGTTAAGCCCATGGGATGCGATCGTGCTTGGCATGTGAATTGCTGAGAAATACGTCAATGTGTACTGGCTTGATACCCACATTCAATTATATTGGGAGTACGTTTTTAAGATGGTTAACCAATTTTTAAAAGTGCTTATCCTATTAAAATTAGCACATTTTATTGTTTTATTGGATCCACCTTTCCATTTGAAGTATGACGTGTCGGGGGTACTAAGCCCTTGCTCAAATGCACTACAAAAGATAACATATTAACTAAGTAATTCACACACATTTCAACTTAAGAAATGTAAGAACCAATTTGACTGTTGAACTGCACCATGCATTGTATCTTAGTGAATCTCACTTGTCATTAGGTGTACAGACCCCATGAGACACGGTCTACCGCAGCAACGAAACAAACCACACAAAGCCTCGCACAACAGCACACGACTACTGACAGAAAAATCACACCTACGTTCAGCACATCACAGCTCTCTTGCGCTTTTTTTCCCTTCTCATGCCTACTAACTTAGCCTACCCTCTTGTTTTTCCGCTCTGCTAGAGCACCAGGGACCACTTGGGTGGTGATAGTGCGCCGTATAAATATCCTTTAACATATAACATAACATGTGTAACGGGCATGTTCTAGAGCTAACAATAAAGGAATACACTAACAAGGAGTGAGGGAGGCTTCTCAAGCAGCACCTGAGAGAGAAAAAACTAAAGCAAGATGTACACATTACCTATCCTGTTAACTAAATGTTATAATGTGATGAAACTAAACATAAGGATTTAATGGCCATGAAGAAGCTCCGAGTTGAGCAAAACACATGTTGACCAAATTTGCAACCAATAATTATTCTTATGCCAAAAAACCAAAACATGGTGTGACCGAAACATGTGAGAATTATTTGGATGCATGGCTTTATGCAATAGTAGAACAGATTCAAATTGGATATTTTCTTGATGAGATATACATTTTGGGTAAAAGGAAATTATATTTCTCCAGCATGGGGTCTGGCATGGATTCACATGCTCATGAATATTCCCCGTCGTCAGGCCGGGAATCCTCGGTAAAGAAAAAATCAGTATCAGTATCAGTATCAGTATCAGTTTCGTTTCTGATCTGTCTTTCTCAGTAGTAACCAATCACTGGTCTCAGGGTCATACTGCCCCAGCCAATGGCTGCCCGCTCCCTAAGCCCCGCCTCTGGCAGCCTCTTCAGATTTTTACCGCACGCTCAAGTGTTGGGATTCCTCGTGCTTAGCTCTCGGGCTTTTGCTGCGTTTTCACGCTTTTTCAAAGATAATTTCTAATTTTTAGGTCAAATAGATCCTCAAGCTCCACCGTCTCTACATCCGATTAACGGGGATCCGTGTCGGAATTTTTCTACGCCCCTCAAGGGTGAAGATTTTGTCGAGTTACGCTTCTTGCAGGATTCCAGAAGTTTCTGCGGCCTACCCGAACATGGCCCAGGAGAAAGGAAGCTCGACGCCCGGAAAGCTGTTCAGGGTCTGCCCTGGATGCCAGCTACAGAATGCGTTCAAGGAGGACGAACATTCTAAATGTTTCTACTGCCTTCATGAGGACAAAACGCACGTGGAGAAGGACTGTGCGTTTTGCAGGAACATGTCGGAACGGACCATCAGGGACCGACACCTTTGTCTCTCCAACTGGCTGGAAGGAAGGAGCCCGTCGGGTGAGAAGTACGAGCAGTCTTCGAAGTCCTGTGAGGGCGCCCCCCAGCGACGGGGGCCCAACGGAAGGCAAAGCACCGTGAGTCCGCGGGCACCGGGAGCGCCGAACGGTCGGGCTCTTCGGCTGCCAGGCAGGGCGCGCCTTCCCGGCACCATCAACCACGAGCCAACGCTCTGGTTCAGGGAAGAGGAAATCCGAGAACCCGGGTAAGCCTCTGGAGAGGCCCTGGTCGATCTCGAAGGATTCGGCCGAGGGGGAGCGAGGCGGTGACCCTTTCTCCCCTTCCCCCCCAAGGTGAAGGCCTCAAACACGCCTAAGGTGGTGAAGGCCTTGATTCACCCGACCAAGGCCTCTATCGGGGGAGTCGCAGCGGCCCTGGCGCAGCCTGTGGAGGCTACACCAGTGGAGGCGACCTCGAGGCCCAGAGTCTCCCTGCCTCCGCAGAGGGAAGCCTCTTTCAGACCTATCGAAAAGACCCCCGTGTAGACCCCGGCGGAAAAAGAGGGTGGGGGGCGGTGGCCATTGTGGACACGGACACAACATCCGAGGAGGAGTTGGCAGAAGTCCCAGAGGGCCTCGACGAGGGCGTCGAGAGGCCCGTCCCCACGGGAGGGATCCCGACGAGGGTGACGATGAAAGTGACAACGGCACTGGCGAGGGTCCTAGTCAGCCGTCGCTTTCATAGCCGCAGGATAACTCGGCGGCCATTTTGTTGACGATACAATCCTTATGTTCAGAGATGGACGAGATTGCCCTCACCACCGACAGAGGGCCCGGTACCAGGTCCGGCAGAGGAACCAGAACCGGTGCCGGCGGGGAGCCCCCCGAACAAGAGAAGATGGATCCATCCAGCCCCGCCTTCTCAGCCCTCGCGGCCTGCTCGGCCTTTACCCACGTCCCCCGTCCCTGGGGATGACACAGGAACAGACACGGCCAGGACGGGTACCGACGACGGCGGGACGGAGCTCCCCTCACCAGACCGGGCCTCCCCGTCCGATGAGATTGGATCTTTCCGCGCAATGATTGCCAGGTCATCCAAGCTTTTTCAGCTCTGCCCCGAGGAGAAGGAAGGTTTCCTTTACCAACGGCACGAGGCCAGGAGGAAGTCAGTCCTCGCCGTGCCTCTGCTGGATGACATCTGGGACGAGGGTCTCTCCCTTCTCAAGAACCCTTTCTACGATGCCTGCCAAGAAGGATCGGTACGAGAAGTACCGGGTCCACGACGCAGCCCCTCTGTGCCTTAGGGCACAACCTACTCCGGACTCGGTCGTCTCAGCAGGCGTCTGTCTCAACATCAACTTCCCCGCCGGACGACAAAGGGAAGAAGCTGGACGCAATGGGACAACGAGTTATCGCGGCGGCGGCAACAATGATTAAGGCGGCCAACGCCCTCGCGATCGTGGCCTGCTACGATAGGGAGTTATGCTTCAAGATCGCCCCCCTGTTGGACTTCCTACCGGATGACAAGAGGGCCGAGGCCCTGGATATCTTGCAAGAAGGCGAAGTGGCGTCGGACCACGCCATTACCGTGGCAACGGACATTGCCGACACCGGTTTCCGCCAGCTAGGCAACAGTGTTTGCTTTAGACGACGAGGATGGCTCATGGCGACGGGTTTCCGTCAGGATGTGCAAGCCAAGGTGCTGGACATGCCGTTCGACGGGAACAACCTGTTTGGGAATACGGTGGATGAGTCCCTCCAAGCCATCAAGGTGGACACAGACTGCTAGGGCCCTAGGCGCCCTCCAGCAACGGAGGCCATCCTTTCGGAGCGCCCTCTACGTACCGCCAAGCGGCCCACTCCTCGTCGCAGGAAGCCTATAGAGGAAGAGGTAACTCGGGGGGTGGGGGGACCCCTGCCGTCATCGCCAGGGAGGCCAAAGCGGCAAGACGTCCGCTAAGCAAGATTGAACCGACAGCGGGGTCGGGGACCCCACCGAAGCACCCCAGTGGGAGGCCGGCTGGCAAAGTTCGTCAGCGTGTGGGAGTCCATCTCCACCGACCGTTGGGTGCTGGACGCCCTGGACCAGGGGCACGCCCTCGAATTTCTAAAAAAGTGCCCCCGCATTCCACCCGTGGTCGGGAAGGAAAATCACATCCCTCAACTGCTCTTGGAGGTGAGGGCGTTGCTCAGAAAAGGTGCCATCGAGCTCGTCCCGAAGAAGCTCTGGGGCTCCGGAGTATACTCAAGGTACTTTCTAGTAAAAAAGAAGACACAAGGATGGCGCCCCATCCTGGATCTGCGACGGCTGAACAAATACATCAAGGCACAGAAATTCCGGATGGTCACCCTCCAGCACGTGCTGGGACAGCTGGAGGAGGGCGACTTCCTGTCGTCCTTGGATTTGGAGGATGCGTACTTTCACATCCCCATTCTGAAAGGTCACCGAAAGTTCCTCAGGTTCGTGGTCCAAGGACGGCACTACCAGTTCAAGGCCCTCCCGTTCGGATTGAAGTCGGTACCCAGGGTGTTCACCAAGTGCCTCGCACCGGTGGCGGCGCGGCTGCGCCTGCAGGGGATCCACGTCTACCCCTACCTGGATGACTGGCTCATCCGAGCAGGGACAAGGGAGCTCGCCGTGGATCACACAGCAAAGACCGTCCAGCTGCTCTCGGACCTTGGATTCTCCATCAACTTTCCCAAATCCCACCTAGTCCCGTCGCAGGTCGCACTGTTTCTGGGAGCAAAGCTCGACACAGTGGCGCGCTTGACCTCACCATCGGAAGAAAGGACGACGGCCATCCTGGGAAAGGGGCAGCGCCTGCTGGCCATGGACGTGGCCAGGGTAAGGTCCATCAAGTCCCTCCTAGGGGATGATGTCCTCCTGCATATATCTCGTGCGCCTGTGCAGGCTTCGGATGCGCCCTCTGCAAGAGTTCCTCGACTCCCGCTGGATCCAAGCGACGGGCAGCTTCGAGGACAGGATCCCGCTCAACGAGACCTTCCGACGAGCGATCCGGTGGTGGGGCGCCCGCGCTCATCTGATGGCGGGCACAGACTTTCAGACCCCAACCCACCAGATAATGGTGAAGATGGATGCCTCCCTGGAAGGGTGGGGAGCGCACACCGGAGGACTTCACGCAAGAGGCCTTTGGCTCCCGGAGGAGAAGGCGCTCCACATCAATATCCTGGAGCTCTGTGCAGTGTTTTGGGCCCTCAGGTCCTTTCTCCCATCGCTCAAGGGCAAGGTAGTGAGAATCTTCACCGACAATACCACCACAATGTTCTACATCCGGAAGCAGGGAGGAACCAGATCCCCCAGCCCTCTCCTAGGAAGCCCAGGATCTGTGGCATTGGGCCGTGGCCCAAGGGATGTTTCTGGTGCCCTTTCATCTGGCAGGGATAAAAAACACCATCGCCGACTCACTCAGCAGGGAGCTGCGCTCGTGCCACGAGTGGGAACTACGTCAGGATCAAGTGGATCAACTCTTCCGACGATGGGGGCTGGGGGGACCCCAGATCGACCTGTTCGCAACAGCGACAAACTCCAAGTGCCAGAAGTTCGCCAGCAGTTTCCCCCAGCCGAGGAGCATGGGCGATGCTTTCTCGTTCCCCTGGGTAGGCCTGCTTCTTTATGCGTTCCCTCCGTTGCCGTTGCTGCTCCTACTCGTCAACCAGCTCAAGAGGTCCTGGTGCAGGATGATCCTGGTCGCACCGGCGTGGCCGAGGCAGATCTGGTTCCCGGACCTTCTGGACTTGTCAGCGTCCCCACCAGTCAAGCTGCCGGCGGACACAGATCTTCTCTCCAGAGAGGGAGGCGCCATACTTCATCACGACCCGGAGTCGCTGAACTTGCAGGCCTGGCCCCTGCAGCGCTAGAGTTTGGAGGGTCGATATCGCGGCTGATTGCAGAGAGGTCCTTGCAAAAGCCAGGGCGTCCGCAACTCTCAAGTGCTACGGACATAAGTGGAAAAGGTTCTCTGGGCTGGTGCCGTGCACAGAAGATTAACCCTCTACGGATTACGGCCCTTCAAGTGCTGTCGTACCTACGGTCGCTGGCCAAGGCTGGACTGGCTCACGTCTCCATCAAGATGCATCTGGCTGCGATCTCCGATACACCAGAACCACAGGACGGGCGTCCTTGTGGTCCCATCGCCTGGTGAAGGAATTTATGAAGGGACTGTTCGGATTGTTCCCGCCAGTGAAGGCCGCTGCCCCGGCGTGGGAACTCAACGTGGTGCTGACCAGGCTCATGGAGGCACCATTCGAGCCCTTGCATTCGGCGCCTCTGAAATTCCTGTCGTGGAAGACTGCGTTTCTTGTGACCATCACCTCCGCACGGCGAGTGGGAGAGATCCAGGCCCTATCCTGCAAGCCTCCATACTTGACTGTTCACGACACAAGGGTGGTGCTGAGGACGCACCCCTTGTTGCCCAAGGTGCCTTCGGACTTCCACCTCAATGAGCCCTTGGTGCTACCTGTTTTCTTCCCGTCGCCTTCGTCTCCAGCCGAGAGAACTTTGCACTCTCTGGATGTGGCTAGAGCGCTGAAGTTCTACGTGGACCGAACGAGGAGTTTTCGGAAGACAACTCAGCTTTTTGTGAAATTTGTACACGTGAACCAAGGGAAGGCTCTCTCGAAGGCTTACATTTCCAGATGGCTCTCCGGCTGCATCATGCATTCTCCAGCATGGGGTCTGGCATGGATTCACATGCTCATGAATATTCCCCGTCAGGCTGGGAATCCTCGGTAAAGAAAAAATCAGTATCAGTTTAGTTTCTGATCTGTCTTTCGTAGTAGTAACCAATCACTGATCTCTGCGTCATACTGACCACAGCCAATAACTGCCCTCTACCTAAGCCCCGCCTCTGGCAGCCATCTTCAGATTTTTACCGCACATTCAAGTGTTGGGATCCTCGTGCTATTGCTCTCGAGCGGAAGTGCTATTTTTTCACGTTTTTTTCTCAAAAAATTTCGGTCAAAAGAGCCTCAAGCTCCACCGTTTCTTCATCCGATCAACGGGGACCCGTGTCGGATTTGTCTACGCCCCTCAAGGGTGAAGATTTCGTCGAGCCACGCTTTTGGAGGACTCCAGAAGTTTCTCAGGCCCATCTCGGACATGGCCCAGGAGAAGGGAAGCTCGACGCCCGGAAAGCTGTTCAGGGTCTGCCCTGGATGCCAGCTTCAGAATGTCTTTAAGGTGGACGAACACTCCCTTTTGCCTTTACTGCCTACATGAGGACAAGACGCACGTGGAGAAGGACTGTGTGTTTTGCGGCAATATGTCGGATCGGACCATGAAGGACTGCCATCAACGTCTCGCCAACTGGCTGGAAGGAAAGAGCCCGTCAGGTGAGAAGAAGAAGTCAGAGCGGTCTTCTAAGACCTTTGAGGGCACCCCGGCGACGGGGGTCCAACAGAAGGCCAAGCACCGCGAGTCCGCTGGCACCGGGAGCGCCGAAAGGTCGGGCTCTACGGGCGCCAGGCAGGGCGCATCCTCCCCGGCGCCATCAACCACGAGCCAACGCTCTGGCTCGGGTAAGAGGAAGGCCGAGCACCCGGCAAAGCTCCTGGAGAGACCCCGGTCGAGCTCGAAGGCCCCATTGGAGGGGGTAGCGAGGCAGTGATCCTCCCCCCAAGGAGAAGGTGGTGAGTGCACCTAAGGTGGTGAAAGCCTTAATCCATCCGGCCAAGGCCTCTATCGAGACAGTCGCGGCGGCCCTGGCTCAGCCTGTGGAGGCTACACCAGTGGTGGCGACCTCGGGGCCCAGAGTCTCCCTGCCACCGCGGAGGGAGTCCTCTTTAATGCCCATCGACAGGACCCCCGTGAAACCTCCGACGGAGAAGAAAAAGGGGGGGGCAGGAGGTCGTCGTGTATTCGGCCTCAACCTCTGAGGAGGAGCTGGTCGAAGTCTTAAGCCACGGCGTTGGCGTGGAAGAAGACCAGCCCGTCGGGAGGCACCCCGACGTAGGAGACGACGAAAACGTCGAGGGTGCCGACGGGGCTCCTGACCGCCCGTCGGACTCCCCTCAACCAGTGCCGCAAGACAACTCGGCGGCTATTTTGTTGGCTATACAGTCCTTATGCTCAGAGATAAGGACGAGACTGCCGTTACCACCAACGGAGGAACCGCTCCCGACGGGGGACCCGGAGCCAGGCCCTTCTGGGAGCCCTCCCCCTAAGAGAAGGAGGATTCATCCTCCACCTCCTTTTCAGCTATCGCGCCCTGTTCAGCCCTCCTCCCCGTCCACGACACGTGGGGATGATACAGGGACTGACACGGCTGCGACGGGTACAGACGACGAGGTTTACGACGAGGATCTCCCGTCGTCGCCTCCCACCCGGGCTTCCCCGCCCGACGAGATTGGATCGTTTCACTCCATGATCGCCAGGGCATCCAGGCTTTTCCAGCTCTGCCCGGAAGAGAAGAAGGAAGGTTTCCTTTATCAACGGCGCGAGGCCAAGAGGAAGACGGTCCTCGCTGTACCTCTGCTGGACGATATTTGGGATGAGGGCCTCGCCCTCCTCAAGAACCCATCCACGACGCCGGCTAGAAGGGATCGGTACGAGAAGAAGTACCGGCTCCGGGACGCGGCCCCCTTGTGCCTTCGGGCACCGCCGACCCCGGACTCGGTCGTCTCTGCGGCGGCCAGGAAGAAAGCGGGGGGGGCGCGGCCTCTACGTCGACCTCCCCACCGGACGGCGAGGGAAAGAAATTGGACACGATGGGACGCAGGGTCATCTCGTCAGCAGCGACGACGATTAAGGCGGCCAACGCCTTGGCTATCGTAGCCCGCTACGACAGGGAGTTGTGGTACAAACTGGCCCCCCTGCTGGACTTCCTACCAGATGACAAGAGGGCGGAAGCCCTAGAGATCTTGCAGGAAGGAGAGGTGGCGTCAGACCACGCCATTACGATTGCGACGGACATCGCTGACACTGGATTTCGCCAGTTGGGCAACGGCGTGTGCCTTAGGCGGCGTGGATGGCTAAAGGCTACCGACTTCCGTCATGACGTGCAGACCAGAGTCTTGGACATGCCGTTCAACGGAAACAACCTGTTTGGGAAAACAGTGGACGATTCCCTTCATAGCCATCAAGGCTGACACGGAGACAGCCCGGGCTCTTGGGGTTCTCCAGCAACGGCGGCTGCCCTTTCGGAGCGGCGGAGGCAAACAGGGTGCCTCCAAAGTTTCCAGCGGCGGATTTTCCACCTACCGTCAAGCGGCCCGTTTGTCGTCACAGGAAGCTTACAGGGGACGAGGCAAGTCAGACGGACCCCGCCGTCGTTGCCAAGGAGGACAAGGCGGCAAAGCCTCGTCGAAGCAGGACTGAACCGGCCGTAGGATCGGGCCCCCACCGAAGCACCCCGGTGGGAGGCCGGCTGGCGAGCTTCGTCAGCGTGTGGGAGTCCATCTCCACCGACCGTTGGGTGCTGGACGCCCTAGCTCAGGGTCACGCGCTCGAGTTTCTAAAGAGGGGCCCGCGCGTCCCCCCTGTGGCCAGGAAAGAACATCACGTCCCTCAACTTCTCTTGGAGGTAAAGGCGATGCTCAAGAAGGGCGCCATCGAGCTCGTCCCAAAGAGGCTTCGGAGTTTACTCAAGATACTTCCTCGTGAAGAAGAAGACGGGAGGATGGCGTCCCATCCTGGACCTACGACGACTGAACAAATTCACCAAGGCACAGAAGTTCTGGATGGTCACCCTCCAACACATCCTGGGTCAACTGGAGGAGGGCGATTTCCTGTCGTCATTGGATTTGGAGGATGCCTACTTCCATATTCCCATAACACCAAAAGTTTCTCAGGTTCGTGGTCCAGGGGCGTCACTAACAGGTCAGAGCCCTTCCCTTCGGATTGAGGTCGGCACCCAGGGTGTTCACCAAGTGCCTCGCACCGGTGGCGGCGCAGCTGTGCCGAGAGGGGATCCAAGTCTACCCCTACCTGGACGACTGGCTCATCCGAGCAAAGACGAAGGAGCTCGCCGTGGAGCACACGGCAAGGACCGTCCAACTACTCACGGACCTGGGATTCTCCTTAAACTACGCCAAGTCCCACCTGGTGTCCGCGCAAGATGCACTGTTTCTGGGAGCGAAGCTCGACACAGTGTCGCTTCTGGCCTCTCCGTCGGAGGAAAGGCCGAGGGCCATCTTGGGCAAGGTGCAGCGGATGCTGGTTGCGGACGCGGCCAGGGTGAGGTCCATCAAGTCCCTCCTCGGAATGATGTCTTCTTGCATTTATCTCATCCGCCTGTGCAGGCTCCGGATGCGCCCGTTGCAGGAGTTCCTGGACGCGCGCTGGATCCAGACAACTGGCAGCTTCGAGGAGAGGATCACACTCGACGAGAGTTTCCGATGAGCGATCCGGTGGTGGGGCACCCGTGCGCATCTGACGGCGGGCATGGACATCCAGACCCCCGGCCACCAGGAGACAGTGACCACGGATGCCTCCCAGGAAGGGTGGGGAGCGCACACCGAAAATCTGCACGTGAGAGGCCTTTGGCTTCCGACGGAGAAGTCCCTCCATATCAACGTCCTGGAGCTCCGTGCAGTGTTTTGGGCCCTCGGGTCCTTTCTTCCGTCCCTGAAGGGCAAGGTGGTGAGGATCTTCACCGACAACACCACCACCATGTTTTACATTCGGAAGCAGGGCGGAACCAGGTCCCCAGCCCTGTCCAAGGAGGCGCAGGATCTGTGGCATTGGGCTGTCGCCCAAGGGATGTTTCCGGTGCCGTTTCATCTGGCAGGGATAAAAAACACCATTGCCGACTCGCTCAGCAGAGAGCTGCGCTCGTGCCACGAGTAGGAACTACGACAGGATCTAGTGGACCGCCTCTTCCGACGGTGGGGCACACCCCAGATCGATCTGTTCGCGACGGCGACGAACTCCAAGTGCCGGAGGTTCGCCAGCAGGTTTCCCCAGCCGAGGAGCATGGGCGATGCTTTCTCGTTCCCCTGGGAGGGCCTGTTTCTATACGCGTTCCATCCATTGCCATTGCTCATCCGGCTCAACAACCAGCTCAAGAGGTCACGGTGCAGGATGATCCTCGTCGCACCTGCGTGGCCGAGGCAGATATGGTTCCAGGACCTTCTGGACTTGTCAGCGTCCCCGTCAATCAAGCTGCCAGTGGACGCGGATCTTCTCTCCAAGGAAGGAGGCGCCATCCTCCATCACGACGCGAAGTCGCTGAACTTGCAGGCCTGGCTCCTGCAGCGTTAGAGTTTGGAGGATACGACATACCGGCCGACTGCAGAGGTTCTTGCAAAGGCCAGGGCGTCCTCAACTCTTAAATGCTATGGACACAAATGGAAGAGGTTCTCTGTCTGGTGCCACGCACAGAAGATTAACCCTCTACGGATTACGGCTCCCCAGGTACTGCCATACCTTCTGACGCTGGCCCAGGCTGGACTGGCGCACGCGTCCAAGATTCATCTTGCTGCGATCTCCCGATACACCAGAACCACGGGGCGGACGTCTTTGTGGTCTCCTCGTCTGGTGAAAGAATTCATGAAGGGACTGTTCAGATCGTTCCCGCCGGTGAAGGCTCCGGCCCTGGCGTGGGAGCTCAACGTGGTGCTGACCAAGCTCATGGGACCTCCGTTCGAGCCTCTGCACTCGGCTCCGTTGAAGTTCTTGTCGTGGAAAACAGTGTTTCTTGTGCCCATCACCTCCGCACGAAGAGTGGGAGAGATCCAGGCCCTTTCCTGCAAGCCCCCGTACTTGACTTTTCACGACACAAGGGTAGTGCTCAGGACGCACCCCTCCTTCATGCCCAAGGTGCCGTCGGACTTCCACCTCAACGAACCCTTGGTGTTGCCTGTTTTCTTCCCGTCGCCTTCGTCGCCGGCTGAGAGGACTTTGCACTCGCTGGATGTGGCTAGAGCGCTGAAGTTTTACGTGGACCGCACAAAGTGTTTTCGGAAGACGTCACAACTTTTTGTGAACTTTGGACCTGTCAATCAGGGGAAGGCTCTCTCAAAGGCCTCCATTTCCAGATGGCTCTCCGGCTGTATCATGTACTGTCATCGGTTGGCAAACCGACCGCTGCCTGGCCGTCCGAGAGCCCATTCCACCAGAGAGATCGCAGCTACCACGGCGTTCCTATCTGGTGTGCCACTGCTGGACATCTGCAGGTCTGTTACGTGGAGGTCGACGCACACCTTCACAAGATTCTACTGCGTCGACCGGGATTCCAGGGAGGAGTCCAGAGTCGGCCAGGCAGTGCTGCGCAACCTGTTCGCTTAAGGTGAGCCTGGTGGGAAGGTAAGAGATGCTTAATGTTGAGTTTGATGGAATGCTTAATGTTGAGGCTTTGCCACCTCCCGTGGTTGTGCATGTGTGTACTGCTATGTATTCTTTATTGATGAGCATGTGAATCCATGCCAGACCGTATGCTGGAGAAGGAACAAGTTACTTGCCTGTAACTGTTGTTCTCCAGCATGGGTCTGGCATGGATTCACATGCGAACCCTCCCTCCTGCCCCTCTACGGCTCTTCACTTGGTCATACTGCCACTTTGCGTGCTACCAAATCTGAAGATGGCTGCCAGAGGCGGGGCTTAGGGAGAGGGCAGTCATTGGCTGGGGGCAGTATGACCCAGAGACCAGTGATTGGTTACTACTGAGAAAGACAGATCAGAAACCAAACTGATAATGATTTTTTCTTTACCGAAGATTCCCGGCCTCACGACAGGGAATATTCATGAGCATGTGAATCCATGCCAGACCCATGCTGAAGAACAATTACAGGTAAGTAACTTGTTCCATAGTTTAAATTTGCATGGAAAATATAGACGCTTTTGTGGACCACAGGTTAATATGAAAACCTGAGCCCGACATTGCGTTCCCTTTTTTAGTTTTGGCTGGAAGTTGGAGCTTTGGCGCCACCTGTAAACTGAAACTAATACATTGTAGGGTGAAGTGGCATGAGCAGGGACATAATGCTAGTAGGCCTTTTAATTACCCACCCATTGACTGGCCATGGCCATTCTCACCCACTTCCTGGCCCTTCCGCCAAAATAAACACCCTCTTTGAGCTAACTTGATAAAGCCTTAAACTCAAAATTAGCACTCAAGGTGCCTGACAGTTTTTTTTTTTTTTTTTTTGGTCAAAGTTGCCTTTTCGGAGCTTAAGATTTAATTGGTGATGTAAATGAGCTACTGGTGTGATAAAAATGTCTTTTAGCCACTTGATTTATTGGTAGTATGCATGTCCTTAACTGAATTCCAGTTTATAACGAGGGTAGTTGCAGAGTCTTCATTTATTGGGCATGTAAGTTCCAGTGGTTAACTTGGCACATGTAGTAGTGGTCACATGGGGAAAAAGCCAACGCGTGTTTCGACCGTAGGCTTTATCAAGGCGGAGTAAATATAATTGCTGGTCCTTCAGGGAGGAAGCTGAGTAGCCACTTGGGAGCAGCTGTGGCTCTGGTGGAAGGATTGTGCGATACAGCGATCTTTCGAGATTTCCAGCAATTATCTTTACGACGCCTTGATAAAGACTACGGTCGAAACACGTGTTGGCTTTTTCCCCATGTGACCACTACTAGCCTCTGCAACAACTCTTTTCAAACCATCTATGCCCAAAAAGTGAATGAAATCCAACGCCAATACATATCGTTTCCTACCTACTCTCGTGTCTATAACCTTTGGGAATCGGTGAGCTTGTCCCAAGCAAACCCTGTACTCGGCAGCATGATCAAACCAACCCTCCTATTAGACCCAGCACAGCGCAGGGGTCTGTCTTTTCTCTAAGCTCACACTTTCCAGACAGTTTTAAAAACTAGCATTAGCAAAGCCAACAGTTTTTGCTTATGTATAGTTATTGGCCATTTAACTTTTGCAAGTCACTGCATCATACATCCAGGTACTCTGAAACAATCTAGTCAACAGCTTTAGAAATGAGCATTAGCAACTCGGGGCAGTGCCAAAGAAGCGTTTTATTGAAAATGTGTCCCCCCCCCCCTCACTCCCGGTCACCTCCCCACCCAAGTATGGTTATTGATTTTCCATATACAGCGAAACATTCCCCATTGGCCACCACCTCCCCAAAACCAGTGAAGGTGTACAGACATGGGTTGACTGCCAGGGTAATTAGTTAATGCCTAAAATGCAGTCTCTCTGGGGGCATATGGATTCCCTATAATCATTATGAAGAAACGACAAAACCATACCTCAGTCCGCCCGAAGGTGAGTAGAGTCCCCTCGTAGAATCGCCTTGTAAAGTGCAAGTCATCCATTCTAGGGCTACACATTGCCATACATTTGAGATCCACTCTTGTTCCCCTGTTGGTGTTGCCCACTTCCACTTCTGGGCAAGGACCACCAGCACTGCTAGGGAAAGAACCATACAAGTTTTACGCTGTTGTCTGTGTAGTCCCTCTTGGTTGGAGTCTCCCAACCTCCTTTCTATGTGTGGCCAAAACATCTCCTTTATGCTAACATTGACTATCTCCAAAATGGTATCCCCTTTGGAAAGTGCCACCAGATATGGGCCCAATAACTTTCTGCCCCACATCCCCCTCCAACAGTGCGCAGAGATCGCTGGATTAAATCTATGTAGTTTCACTGGGGTATAATACCATTGCACTACCATCTTTAGCCAAATCTCCATCACGTGTATCAATTGAGTTTTACGACATTAGACAGATGGGAGAAACTATGGTCGAAAGAAATTGAATTACCCAGCATTTGCTCCCATTGCGGCATAAAAGGCCAGCTAGGCTGTGGGTGATTGTTCATTCATATTTTATAAAGCGAAGCGATCAAATGTCTGTCCCCCGTATTTGTTGTGACTGTCATGGAGAATTCTCTGTTTAGGCTGAATTTCCTAACCTAGTGAGTCCCCCAGCAGCTTTGCTGGATTTCTGGAGTTTGTTTTTTTTCTCCTGCCAAGAGTGAGACACTCTTTCTCCCACTCTTGGACATGATTTGTAGTGTTCCTTTGACTGTTAATGTGTTTTATGGGCTATGGGGGTCCTTTACTCCATAGGGTCTCATGTGTTTTTACTATGTGTGTTACACAGCATCCTCCGTGCAGTGACATAGGGGTGTCATAGTGACACCCCACCATAGACTCCGTACCCTGGGACTGACTACTGTCTCCCAGGGCATGTAAAGTCACCATTGGCTTTACTAGTCCCAAATTATGAACAGAAACCAGTACAAAACATCATATTGTGGACGTACTGGTCGGGGCAATTCGATTGACCCGGGGTCTGTTAGTCGAGGGGGCATGTCTCCGTCCCCCCTGATCGAGTTTTGGCTGGTGGCAGTGGATACTACTTTTTATATTGAACCGCAAATATATCTCTATGGGATTTTCCCATTGTCCGAGGCTACCAACTTTAATTATTTAATTCTCATAGCCTCGAACATACCGCCGTTTATTTAATATTAATTTGCTGGTTGGTATTTTTTGCCAGGACTCTATTCTAAAATGGCATTTGTGTTCTCTTCTGTGACTCCAACCCAAGTCGCGTCCTTTGTTCCACTTTTTGGCGGGCTTCTCCACAGAAGCCTCCAAAAAGTGGTGCCACTCTGTCTGGGTACCACAGGGGGTTTGGGAGGGGGTTTAGGCACCCTGGACTGAGTTACCGTGGTAACTCAAGTCGCACTCTTGTGTGATTGGCCCAAGTGGTGAGCCGGCCGGCTCACCGCTTAGCATGTTTCATTGACAGCTAGGCTGAGTGAATGGGGGTGCGCTGCATAAAAGCAGGGCTTTTGGGACTGGAACTTTAGAAGTCGCCACAGGACCTGAGAATCCGACGAGGGAGAAGCTGAGCCGACCTGCAATGACGACACCACCGGTGGAGCCCTGCGGAACCGACTCACCACTTCGCGACGACGGAGAAGATCTCCCGGCTGGAGAGTCTTCTTCCCCTGACTGGTGGGCACAATCAGTCTACCTTCTTTTTCTCGCATCCCAGGACGTCTTGTGGTCTAATTGCCCATGCCAAGCACCCCGGCAACCGGATAGCCACTTACCAATGGACCGCGAATAAAAGGACTGCTCCTTTTAACCGAGAACTCCGTGGCTGATTTCTTCCCTGGCAGTGCAACGGACTCCTGTCTTCCTCCCCGACGAGATCCACTCTTCCCCCGGACGAAGCACCGACTTGCATCCGCTGCCAGGAACGACTGCCCCCGCTGGAGTATTCTCACCCCTTTAAGGTACCGTGTCCGCCAAGCCTCCCTTTCTAAAGATTGCTACTAGGTAATAATAATCCCTTAACCTTCTGGACTGGGCTGGCCGCCTCAACCACCTAACTAGTCCCTTTCTTTTGGTCCAACTCTTTCTGAACCTTTTCGAAACTTTTTGTGCACTTTTCAACCGTGTGACCTTGGACACATTTCGTTCTGATCCTCTTAAAGTGGATCTGGCTTTCTGAACTCTAACTTCACGGTTTGACTCTGCCTTCCTCTCTTGCTGTGTTCTTTTGAAAGTGTTGGGATCTGTTTCAATTTATGCTCTGCCTTTCTCTCCCTTTTAAACCGAATTATTAGAGTGCCATCTGCGTTAAGCGCTCACCGCTTTCTGAAAATAAGTGGGGCTTTACTGAAGACTTGTCTAAATATTCTTTTAAGGGAGTGTATATCTTTTAGTGACCGTGTTTTTGAACTGCTTAGTATTAGTGCCAGTGTTTTATTAGATGTGGTTTTAAATAAGTAATTCTATCTCTTTTACACCAAGCTCTGGTCAGTGTTTGCTTGTTCTACTGTGTTCTTTTGACCTATTGTGAATACTTTGTATACTGCCCAACTCTTCTTGAGGGAAGTCTGACTGCTCAGCCACAGCTACCAGGTAAATCTGGGTGGTACAGACTGCTACCAAGTGGGCTTACTGCCAAACACCTGTAGTCTTAAATCTTTTGCAGTGGTCCCAGAGGGAACTGCACAGGTTTCTGCCTAACAGTGACAAATTTCTCCAGGGGGGTGAATGCTCGGCATGCCGCTGATTTGTTAGCGGGATTGGTAAACCAATGCCCAATTTAGAAGTGCCTCAAACTATCGCCCTCCTCTATTCCAAAGTCTGCCTTGCATTGATCAAAGGACTTAATTGCCTGTCCCTGTGTCATGTCTTTCATTCTGAGGCACCCTGCCCTTGTCTGTTGGGAGTATGCTCCCATTTCCATACCCAGGGTAAATTGAGGGTTTTGAAACATTGGCGTAAATGGAGCAGGGAATGTAGTGATCCCACGTTTCTTTACCATTGAATCTCACAAATGTGATCTTACTCATTCGCATGTTGGGTGGCCTGTCTGAGCTAGCTAGCCATAGAACCTCCTCCAGTGGTTTCCTTACCACCACCCTATCTATCCTTCACCAGGGCTTGGATTTGTCACCCAGCTTTTAATTACCCAAAGCTGGGCTGCGACATAGTAATCGTAAAAGTTCAGAAGGGAGACCCCCCGGCACCCTCTTCTGTGGCTCAGTGCCCTAAAAGTTTTTAGAGCTAATGTAGGTTGTTTATTTTGCCATGTGAAGGCCGTTGTATGTTTATTTTTTTAAATTTTGAGGGTACACAAACTGGGAAAGCCCGGAACAGGTATAGTACTGGGAAAGCCCGGAACAGGTATAGTATCCTAGGGACAAAAACCTTTTTTGAGTTAACACTACCCAGCCAGGACAGCGTCAACGGTGTCAACTGATTTACTTGTTTGACCTCTTCAAGTAATGTCTCATAGCTTGATTTGATTTGCATTTATAAGGTGCCGAAGCCCGCAGTCATCGGGGCGCCAAAGAAACCAAACAACAAGGGAAGGATGCGAGCAACAAAGATAAAGAAAGAGGCCCAAAACCCACAGAGAAACGTATTCCAACCGGCTAGTCTTCAGCCCCTTCCGGAATTTAAGTAAGTCCGTTTCAGAACGCAATTCCTTGGGCAATTGGTTGCAGCAAGTGGCCACACAGACATTAAAAGATCTGCCCATAACCCGGGCTCATCTACTTCTAGGAATCGAGAGACAGTCACTTGCTCTAGTAGTTCTGTAGTGATGAGTTTTAACACATTCTTAGATAATCGGGAGCTTTGCCATACAAATACTTGTGTACAATAGTCATGGCTTTAAAGCGAATTTGAGCTTCCACCGAAAGCCAATGGAAGTTCCTCCTGTGAGATGAGATAGGCTGGTGCCTGGAGATCCCTCTAACAATGCGGACTGCATCATTTTGCAGAATTTGAAGTCACCTCATACAGTTCTTACTGTCCCCAATCATCAAGGTGTTACAGTAGTCGATCATCGTCATTATCAGAGCATGCACAAGAATCGTACAGTTGGCCTCTAACATATGGTTTAACTCACCTAAGCAGCCTAAGGAAATATTGAGCTTTATTACAAACTTATTTGATGTGCAAATTTGCATTCAAAGAAAACTCAAGTCACGGCCAAAGTCTTTACTCTATCCACAGTTTTAATTAAATGATTTTCAATATAAAAACACTCATATTGACTGTCCAGGTTGGATCTGGCCTGAGGGGAGCCAAATGGCATGAGCTCAATTTTGGTGGAATTCAAACACATCCCATTGTTGGCCATCCAATACTGGATTGCTGCATAAACTTTAACATGTTCCACATCCTCAGTATATATGCCGCCCAACTCGGACAAGTCGGGTGTCATCCGCATAATTTGTAAAAATGAACAGCCAACCCGTCCCAAGAGATCAGATGTTAAATAAAGAGGGGGGGGGGATTAACCCACACCTTGAGGAACCCCACATTCCAACAGTGTGCATGACCTCACACTATCCGAGAGCTACGGCCGGTCAAGAAAGACTAACCCAGGCTATGGCTTGGGTAGAGTATGAACCCTCCAAGGCTAGACCAGATAAGTTTCTCATGGTTGACCATGTCAAAGGCTGCTGAAAGATCTAATATCAGCAAACCCGCATTGCCATTCTCCAGCATGGGGTCTGGCATGGATTCACATGCTCATGAATATTCCCCGTCGTCAGGCTGGGAATCCTCAGTAAAGAAAAAATCAGGTTCAGTTTCGTTTCTGAACTGTCTTTCTCAGTAGTAACCAATCACTGGTCTCTGGGTCATACTGCCCCCAGCCAATGGCTGCCCTCTACCTAAGCCCCTCCTCTGGCAGCCATCTTCAGATTTTTACCGCAGGTTCAAGTGTTGGGAGTCCTCGTGCTATAGCTCTCGAGCTTTTGCTGCGTTTTTGCGCTTTTTCAAGGAGATTTTCTCATTTTTCGGTTAAATCCAGCCTCAAGCTCCACCGTTTCTTCTTCTGATCAAAGGGGACCTGTTTCGGAATTTCCAACACCCCTCAAGGGTGAAGTTTTCATCGAGTGACGCTTCTTGGAGGATTCCAGAAGATCTGAGGCCTACCATGGACGTGGCCCAGGACAAGGGTAGCTCGACGACCGGATCCAAGCTGTTCAGGAACTGCCCTGGATGCGGTTTACATAATGTTTTCAAGGAGGACGAGCATTCCAGATGTCTGTACTGCCTTCATGAGGACAAGACGCACGTGGAGAAGGACTGTGCGTTCTGTAAGAACCTATCGGAACGGACCATGAGGGATCGTCGTTCCTGCCTCGCCAGCTGGCTGGAGAAGGGCCCAGCAGATGAGAAGAAGAAAAGGTCAGAGCGGTCTTCTAAGTCTTGTGAGGGCGCCCCAGCGACGGGGGCCCAACAGAAGGCTAAGCACTGTGAGTCCGCGGGCACCAGGAACGAACGGTTGGGCTCTTTGGCTGCCAGGCAGGGCGCACCTTCCCCGGCGCCATCAATCACGAGCCAGCGCTCTGGTTCGGGGAAGAGGAAATCCGAGAACCCGGGTAAGCTTCTGGAGAGGCCCTGGTCGATATCGAAGGATTCAGCTGAGGGGGAGCGAGGCGGTGACCCTCCCCCCAGGTGAAGGCTTCAAGCGCGCCCAAGGTGGTGAAGGCCTTGATTCATCCGGCTAAGGCCTCCGTCGAGGCAGTCGCGGCGACCCTGGCGAAGCCTGTGGAGGCTACACCAGTGGAGGCGACCTCGGGGCCCAGAGTTTCCCTGCCACCATAGAGGAATCCTCTTTTCAGCCCATCGAGAAGACCCCGGTGGAAAAAGAGGGGGGGGGGGGGATGTCCATTACGGACAAGGATTCAGTCTCTGAGAAGGAGCTGGTGGAGGCCGTGAAGAGCCTCAACGAGAGGTTCGAGAAGGTACGATCCCACAGGAGAGATCCCGAAGAGGTGGTCGAAGATGGCGACGGTGGCGCCGACGAGGCCCCTGTGGAGGAGCGGCCAGCCCTCCCGTCGCAGCCATTGCCCGAGCCTCAGGACAACTCTGCGGCCATTTTGATGGCGATCCAAACCTTATGCACGGAGATAAGGACGAGATTAACACGAACCCCGGCGGACGATCCAGAACTGGACCCCCTCCGAACAAGCGGAGGAGAGTTCACCCCCCCCCCGCCCTTCATGCCCTCGCGGCCCGTGGAGCCTTCATCCCCCTCTCCGGATCCCAGGGATGACACAGCGACGGACCCGACAACGGGGATGGATGACGACGGTGGTGACGACGGGATGGACCTTCCATCACCACCCCCTCGGGCTTCCCCGCCCGATGAAATTGGCTCCTTTCACGCCATGATCGCCAGGGCGTCCATGCTCTTCCAGCTCTGCCCCGAGAAACAGAAGGAAGGTTTCCTCTATCAACGGCGAGAGGCCAAGAGGAAGACGGTCCTCACTGTACCGTTACTCGACGATATCTGGGATGAGGGACTTGCGGTCCTGAAGAACCCGTCCACGCCGCCTGCCAAGAGGGACCGGTACGAGAAGTACCAGGTCCCCGACGCCGCCCCGTTGTGCCTCAGGGCTCAGCCGACGCCGGATTCGGTCGTCTCAGCGGCGGCCAAGAAGAAGGCGGCGGGGGCGACAGCTTCGATCTCCACTTCCCCACCTGACGGCGAGGGAAAGAAATTGGATGCCATGGGGCAACGGGTCATCTTGTTGGCGGCGATGACAATTAAAGCGGCCAACGCCTTAGCGATTGTGGCCCGTTACGACAGGGAGCTATGGTACAAGATGGCTCCCCTACTGGACTTCCTACCAGACAAGAGGGCGGAGGCCCTAGAGATTCTGCAGGAAGGTGAGGTGGCGTCGGACCACGCCATAACGGTGGCAACGGACATTGCCGACACCGGGTTTTGCCAGTTAGGCAACGATGTTTGCCTTTGATGACGAGGCTGGCTCAAGGCGACAGACTTCCGTCAGGACGTGCAGACCAGGGTGTTGGACATGCCATTCGACGGCAACAACCTGTTTGGGGAAAACAGTGGGTGAGTTGCTGCAGGCCATCAAGGCCGACACAGACGGCCTGAGCCCTGGGAGTCCTTCAGCAACGACAGCCCTTTTGGAGCGCCGGAGGCAGACAGGGGGCCTCCAAGGGATCAGGCGGTGGTTCCCCTACGTACCGCCAGGCGGCCCGCTCCTCCTCCCAGGAGGCCTACAGAGGTCGCGGCAAACAAGGAGGATCTCGTCGTCGCCAAGGCCGCCTCCAAGCAAGATTGAACCGGCCGTAGCGTCAGGCCCCCACCGAAGCACCCCGGTGGGAGGCCGGCTGGCGAAGTTCATCAGCGTGTGGGAGTCCATCTCCACCGACCGTTGGGTGCTGGATGCCCTGGCCCACGGGCACACTCTCGAATTCCAAAAGAAGTGTCCCTGCATTCCCTCCGTGGCCAGGAAGGAAAATCACGTCCCTCAACTGCTGTTGGAGGTAAAGGCAATGCTCAAGAAAGGTGCCATCGAGCTCGTCCTTAAGAGGCTCCGGGGCTCCGGAGTATACTCAAGATACTTCCTCGTCAGAAAGAAGACAGGCGGTTGGCGCCCCATCCTGGACCTACGTCGGTTGAACAAATGCATCAAGGCACAGAAGTTCAGGATGGTCACTCTCCAGCACATGCTGGGACAGCTGGAGGAGGGCGACTTCCTATCGTTGCTGGACTTGGAGGATGCTTACTTCCCCATCCTAATCCTAAAAGAACACCGAAAGTTCCTCAGATTCGTAGTTCAAGGGCGCCACTACCAATTCAGAGCTCTGCCATTCGGATTGAAGTTGGCACCCAGGGTGTTCACCAAGTGCCTAGCACCAGTTGCGGCTGCACCTGCAGGGGATCCACGTCTACCTCTACCTGGACGACTGGCTCATCCGTGCAAGGACAAGAGAACTCGCCTTCAAGCACACTGCAAAGACCGTCCGCTTACTCACAGAGCTGGGTTTCTCCATCAACTACCCGAAATCCCATCTGGTTCCGTCGCAGGCGGCACTGTTTCTGAGAGTGAAGCTCGGTACAGTGGAACGATTGGCGTCTCTGTCGGAGGAAAGGACGAAGGCCATCTTAGGCAAAGTGCAGCGCCTGCTAGCCACGGACGTGGCCAGGGTGAGATCCATCATGTCCCTCCGCGGAATGATGTCCTCATTCATCTACCTAGTGCGCCTGTGCAGGCTGCGGATGCGTCCTCTATAGTAGTTCCTTGATGCCCGCTGGATGCAAGCGGCGGGCAGCTTCGAAGACCAGATCCCGCTCAACGAGGTTTTCCATCGGGCGATTCAGTGGTGGGGCAGCCGTGCACACCTCACGGCGGGCACGGACTTCCAGACCCCGGCACATCAGGAGACGGTGACGACGGATGCATCCCGGGAGGGATGGGGTGCGCACACCGTAGATCTCCACGCAAGAGGTCTTTGGCTCCCAGAAGAGAGGTGTCTCCACATCAACATCTTGGAGCTCTGCGCCGTGTTCAGGGCGCTCAAGTCGTTCCTCCCATCCCTCAAGGGCAAGGTCGTGAGGATCTTCACCGACAACACCACCACGATGTTCTACATCCGGAAGCAGGGTGGCACCAGATCCCCAGCCCTATCCAAGGAGGCCCAGGATCTGTGGCACTGGGCCGTCGCCAAGGGGATGTTTCTGGTTCCCTTCCATCTGGCAGGAATAAAAACCACCATCGCTGACTCACTCAGCAGGGAGCTGCGCTCGTGCCACGAGTGGGAACTACGCCAGGATCAAGTGGATCGGCTCTTCCAATGATGGGGCAAACTCCAGATCGACCTGTTCGCGACGAACTCCAAGTGCCAGAAGTTCGCCAGCAGGTTTCCCCAGCCGAGGAGCATGGGCGACGCTTTCTCGTTCCCCTGGGACGGCCTGTTCCTGTATGCGTTTCCTCTGTTGCCGCTGCTGCTTCGACTCATCAGCCAGCTCAAGAGGTCCCAGTGCAGGATGATCCTCATCGCACCGGCGTGGCCGAGACAGATCTGGTTCCCGGACCTCTCAGCGTCCCCACCAGTCAAGCTGTTGACAGACGCAGATCTTCTCTCCAGAGAGGGAAGCGCCGTTCTTCATCACGACCTGGAGTCGCTGAACTTGCAGGCCGGGCTCCTGCAGCACTAGAGTTTGGAGGGTACGATATCCCGGCTGAATGTAGAGAGGTTCTTGCAAAGGCCAGGGCACCCTCAACTCTCAAGTGCTACGTACATAAGTGGAAGATGTTCTCTGTCTGGTGCCGTGCACAGAAGATCAACCGTCTACGGATTACGGCACCTCAAGTGCTACCATACTTACTGTCGCTGGACTAGCTCACGCTTCCATCAAGATACATCTGCCAGCCATCTCCCGGTACACCAGAACTACAGGACGGCCGTCCTTGTGGTCTCATCGACTGGTGAAGGAATTTAAGAAGGGACTGTTCCGATTGTTCCCGCCGAAGGCTCCAGCCCCGGCGTGGGAGCTCAACGTGGTGCTGACCAGGCTCATGGAGCCGCCATTCGAGCCCTTGCATTCGGCTCCGTTGAAGTTCCTGTCGTGTAAGACTGCGTACCTTGTGGCCATCACCTCCGCACGACGTGTGGGAGAGATTCAGGCCCTATCCTGCAAGCCTCCATACTTGACTTTTCACAATACGAGGGTGGTGCTGAGGACGCACCCCTCTTTCATGTCCAAGGTGCCGTCGGACTTCCATTTTAACGAGCCCTTGGTGTTGCCTGTTTGCTTTCCGTGGCCTTTGTCGCCGGCCGAGGGGACTTTGCACTCGCTGGATGTAGCTAGAGCGTTTAAGTTCTACGTGGACCGTACAAAGATTTCGGAAGACAACACAGCTGTTTGTGAACTTTGGACCTGTGAACCAAGGGAAGGCTCTCTCAAAGGCTTCCATTTCCAGATGGCTCTCTGGCTGCATCATGCACTGTCATCGGTTGGCCAACCGACCGTTGGCCGGCCTCCGAGAGCCCATTCGACCAGAGCGATCGCTGCTACTACGGCGTTCTTGTCTGGTGTGCCCCTGCTGGACATCTGCAGGGCTGCTACGTGGAGGTCGACACACACCTTCACGAGATTCTACTGCGTCGACCAGGATTCCAGGGAGGAGTCCAGAGTCGGCCAGGCAGTGCTGCGCAACCTGTTCGCCTGAAGGTGGGCCTGGTGAGGAGGTAACAGTTGCTTAATGTTGAGCCTTTTGCCACCTCCCGTAGTTGTGCATGTATGTACTGCTATGTATTCTTATTTTCATGAGCATGTGAATCCATGCCAGACCCCATGCTGGAGAAGGAACAACTTACCTGTAACTGTTGTTCTCCAGCATGGGTCTGGCATGGATTCACATGCGAACCCTCCCTCCTTCGCCTGTGCGGCTCTTCACTTGGTCATACTGCCACTTTACGTGCTACCAAATCTGAAGATGCCTGCCAGATGAGGGGCTTAGGTAGAGGGCAGTCATTGGCTGAGGGCAGTATGACCCAGAGACCAGCGATTGGTTATTAGTAGAAAGGCAGTTCAGAAACCAAACTGATTTTTTTCTTTACTGAGGATTCCTAGCCTGACGACAGGGAATATTCATGAGCATGTGAATCCTTCCATGCCAGACCCATGCTGGAGAACAACAGTTACAGGTAAGTAACTTGTTCCTTATCCATGATTTGGGGCATTTTGTTTTTCATATCAAGTCATGCCCTCTTTGTCCCGTAATCCAATCTAAAACCTGATTGCCTTGGTGTTACGCTCACCTGGTTCCCACAGGGGTGTCGATCGGACCCAGACAGCTGCGGTCTCCACCAACGTGATGCGTAGTGCCGAGATGACTGTCTGGACTGGCCCGCCTAATCTTGTCTGCTTGATCCGTAGCAGTATTCTCCTGCAAGTGGAGAAAGGGATTTAGCCACCCGTGGATATGAGTGATCGGCCCTCCCACTGTTCTCGTTCTCCCTTCTTGTCACCTCCGATATCCCCTTTTAGGAACCTCACCTTATGTTTTTAAATGATGAGCTCTCCATCCTGCGTGGATTGCAGGGGCGCGTTGATGCCAGTTACTTCACTGGATTGAAGGTGTGGGAGAGTTTCCGGAGAGTATTGACTCTGACGTTCCTGGCAAGGTTCGGTAAGTATCAAGTTCATAGAGTTCAATATGTCCGATGATTCACTCTTGTCCCCCCCCCCCTTCCTTCCTTGTCTTGCAACTAAGATCGTGAGAAGCTACCCCTCGTGGCAGTTGGTGGCGCTCAAGTAAGAGTCTGTATTACCCGACGCCGTCCCGTAAATGTTGCCGGTGTTTAACGTGTTGTTTTCTCTCTTTGCAGGTGCGGCACATGAAGATGTGGAGAGTTATAGAATAATGCCTCTGGTGGTAATCGGGTAAGTCTATGATAAGTGTTTTATTTGTTGGTTTTCTCGGCTCACCTTGTTGTTTTCTTTTGTCCCTCAGGTGCCGGCAGCGAAGAAATGATGGAGGCAGCACCGAATCAAAAGATGCTGCAAGGACTGGTGAGTATGGCGCTGGAGATGCGACGCGTACTGAAATGATGTTCTTTCCAGGTCCGAAGGCGAGATGGATCCGAAATCAGGTGAGGAATTCGAAATAGTTCGTTTTCTAATCTTGTCCTTTTCTTTCCCCTTGGTTTTGGGAGCTCCAGATTCGAGGCAGGCGTGGCAGAAGACTGGATGCAGACTGCAGGCACGGTGAGCGTTACGCTGCTGGATGCAAAATAACGCGAAGCGTGTGCTGTTCTTCAGGCTTGGTTTAAATAGCCTCCAAAGTAGTTCCAGGTAAGAAGTTCCGTAGAACCACGCCTGAGTAACAAATAGTCCCTGTAGAAAAATAGTCCCATCCAGGCCTCGCGTTGGCTTGGACTCACTAGCAGCATGTTCTGCATCAGGTAAGTAAAGTCTGAGCCTGGCGCCTATGGCGTCAGGACTGATTACCATGATGAGCCTGGCGCCTAAGGCGCCAGGCCTGAACCCAAACACCCCCCAGCCGGGGCTGTTGGGGTTTTAGTAAGTATCGATGCCTGCTTTCGGAGCTGATGGGCTTGGTCCTGATGCCCGGGGGTAGGCATCATGACACTTGGGAGTAAGCTTCCTGACATTTCCAAATGTTCCTGCAACTGAAAGGATGCCACTTTATCCAGTATTTTATTTTTTCGATTGGCATTTCAAGTTTTTGAACATTAACTGTGCCGTTCCCTACCAGCCACCCTCTTCCCCAACTATCCATGGATCGCAGAATAGTACATTGTCTGAGGGTACAGTTCTGAGTATTATGCTTCGCAGCTTAGAGTATGTCCAGCAACCTTAATCTCTTGGGGCACCATTTTTCACTGTAGTCTTTGTGGCGGAAGTTTAGGACTAGCTCCATCTGATTTACATTTCATAGTCTCCTTGATATGATATGATAAGGCATTTGTAACGCGCCTATACACAAGTGTTTCAAGGTGCGATGAGGTAGGGGGGGGGGGAAACAAGGGGAGACAGACAACGATCTTACTAGGCCAGGTGTCATTCAGATCGTGCAAGTGCAAGGGTAGAGGGGAAGGGAAAAGTGCATGGGGGAAAGGGAGAGGGGAAAGTGCAGTACAGGGTTATAAGCATACAGGATAAATAACAAGGGCCAGCTGGTGGCAAGTGCGAGGTAAGTGCAGACAAGTGCTGGGAAGGGGGGCTGTATGGATACAGACACAGTCCCGTAGTGCAGGGGAGAGTGGCTGGGCCGAGAATGGTGAATGGCCCAGTTGCAGATTCAGTGCAGTTTCAGTAGTATTAGCAGGGGAGAGGGGGAGAGAAAGCGGAGGCAAAGAGGAAGGTTTTGAGGTGCTTCCGGAACCGGAGGTGGTTCTCCTAAGTTTCAGGGAGGTAGGAAGGCTGTTCCAGAGGGAGGCCCCTGCAGTGGAAAGAGATCTGCCCCCAACTCGTTGTTTGGAGAAGCGGCTGACCCTGAGGGAGTTGGAGGCGGATGAGCGAAGAGCTCGAGAAGGAAGATATTTAGGAAGAGAGAGTTGAAGGTATTTTGGCCCAAGGCCCCAGACGGCCTTGTGGACAATGCAGAGGGTTTTGAACTTGATCCTCGCAGTCACTGGGAGCCAGTGTAGTGATTTCAGTCTTGGAGAGATACGGTCCCTGGCCTTGAGGCCAAGGACAAGTCTTGCAGTCCTGTTGCAAAGGGCGGAGAGTAGAGGCGGGCAGATTAAGATAGAGGCTGTTACAGTAGTCCAGCTTAGAGAGAACCAGGGCTCTAGAGACAGTGAGCTTCTGGGGGAAGGAGAGGAAAGGAAGGATACCTCTGAGGAGGTGTAGCTGGTAGTGTGACTTCTTAGATACGTCGGATATGTGAGGAGAGAAGGAGAGTGTGGAGTCGAAGATGACCCCATGTCCTTGAATGGAATGTGACCCATTCCAATGAAGTGTAGTGCCATATTCTAGCTATCCATTCCTGTTAGTTGGGAATTGTGGTTGTCTTCCATTTTTGTGCAATTAGTGAGAGCTGCAATGGCCGGGACCATGTACGCTTTCTTTTGTGGCTTGGTAAGTAGCGTGTCCATAACATCTCTCAGGCCCAGCATAGCTTCCCCCTAATCTCTCTGCACTTGGGTGGCCAAAGATATCCTTCATCTCTTTGTTGATTACTTCCAAGAATGGCTTCAGGACTGAGCATGACCACCAAACGTGGAGGCATGTGCCCACCTCATTACACCCCTGGCAACAGGTTTGTACAACTGAGGGGTATATTTTGTGTAGTTTCTCTGACTTTTACTCTGGCATATGTAGCTGCGCACCAGTTTGTTCAAGGCTATGAAGAAGCTATTGTGGACCGCTAAAGGGAGAGCCTGAAAGTAATAGAGAGCTCTGGTGATAATTATCATTTTGATAATGCTAATGTGGCCCATCCAGGATATGCCAAGGAGCTTCCTTTCACCTAGCCACGCTTTGAATCTTTCCTGTAGTTGTGGATAATTATCTTGGTGCATATCCTCTAGGGAAGGGGTCAGCCTCACTCCCAAGTAGCGCATGGATCCCTATGCCTGTGCAAACTGTCCTGCATCTAGTAGATCTGGGGGAATTGTCTCCCCCCCCTCCACCCCCCTGCAGTTTTATTATTTCAGATATCTGGTCATTAGTCTTCAGGCCTGTCAAATTATGTTAGGAGAGTCGTTCATGTCGGGAGTGAGGAGCCCCATGTCCGTGATTACAGTTGGTGGCAAGCGCCATAACCTTGTGGTCCTACCCCCCCCACCACCCCTGAAGGTGATTTCCCCGCCGCCCCCTTTACTCCCCTCTCCTGTCTAATTCTAGCAAGAAAGGGCTCTAGGAAGATCGCATATAGGACTGGTGACATGGGGCAACCCTGTTTTGTTCCTCTTGAGATCCCCATCAGGTGAGTCCCCTATTGGTGGCCAGCCTGATCTGCGGTGAGATGTAATTCGCTTTCACAAAGCGCAGAAAGGCTGGGCCGAATCCCATTGCTTCCATAGTAGCAAACCAGAATGACCATTCGACCCGGTCGAAAGCCTTTTCGGCGGCTAGAGCTAGGACCCCCGTCCTCAGACCATCCCGGTTTGAGTTTCTCTATTAGGTGGGAAATGCACCTAATGTTGTTGAATGTCTGTCTCCCTTGACAAAGCCCGCCTGCTTGTGGTGTATTGGGTCCGGGATTATTTTGCCCATTCTTGAGGTGAAGATCTTGGCATCGAGATTTATTAGGGCGATGGGAACTACAGAGGGTGACCTTCTTATTGGGCTCAGGGAAGAGGACTAACATGGCTTCTCCATGGATTGGGAAATGTGGCCTGTGTCGGAGAAGGAATTGAACATAGAGGTCGGGTGCGGAATGCTTTATAGAACATAGCAAGGAGCCCGTCCAGACCCGGGGCTTTATTTGCCGGCAGCTATCTGATCGCCGCCCGTACTTTGCCATCTTAGTGCCCCCTCCAGGGCTGCTCGCTGGCTCTGGTTAAGTCTTTTAAGGTGGCATCAACCTAGATAGGCCTTTTGAAGGTCCCCATCAGGCCTTTCTGAGGTGTACAGAGTGGTGTAGAACTATGTGAAGGCCTGCAGGATTTCCTTGGTTTGCATGGTTACATGCCCCCCCTTCTGTTGAGATGTGACATATCGCGCCCGTCACTTCCCTTTTTTTGTCCTGCCTGGCCTGGAGTTTGCCTGTTCTGTTTGCGTGGAGATAGTATTTCTGCTTCAGAAATAGTGACTTTTGGACCCGCTTAGTCTGCATGACACTGATTTGCCCTTTGAGTAGCCTGTACTTTATCCTGATCGCTGCCCCTTTGTCTCTTTCTATTCTCTCCATTGCCCCTTTTAAGCGCTTCTCTAGGTCTGTCTGGAGGGCCCTTTCCTGTTTAGCCCGTGTTGCCTGTTTTGCTATTAGTACCCCCGAATGGTTGCCTCGAAGGTGTCCCATACTACTGCCTCCTGCACCTCCAGGGATTTATTTTCCGCATAAAAGTGCCAATGGCTTCATGTAGCTCGCCACAGATCACTGTGTCTTTTAGTAAGTGGCGGGGGAATTGCCATTTCCAAAGTCTCAATTTCTCCCCCATTCCCCCCCTTTTCCCAGTTAACTTCTAGCTGCAAGGGGGCATGATCCGACAGGTTGATAGGACCCACGTTTACATTCCGCACTTGTCCCATCAATGACACCGAATCCCAGATGTAATCTATTCTTGAGAACGTTCTGTGAACGTGGCAGAAGTCTAAGTCCTAATGTCCCCTTTTAGTTCATGCCATGTGACAACTATAGCCAATCGGTCCACGCGGCACTAGAGCCGTTTGGATGGGCTGCCGGTAAGGGGGGGGGTCCTATCCGCACTTCTATCTTTGGTCTCGTGCCATGTCCGGTTTAAGTCCCCTGTGAGTATCAACTGGTCCCTTGTGAATTGGTCCAACTTCTCCATTGTCCTCCTCAAGAAGCCATCTTTCCCGGAATTAGCAGCGTAGACTGTTGCTATTGTGAGATGTGATCTTCCCCATTGTAAGTGGACAAAGAGGAACCTGCCCTCCTTGTCGGCTTTTGTATCGCTTATTTGGACCTTTGGAAGGTGTCTAAACGCAATCTGGACCCCACTAACCTTGTTCTTATCGTTGGCCTGTAGGACCAGGGCGGTACCCTCTGTTTCAGTCTATGCTTAACTTGAACGCCAATGTGGATCTCTTGGGGAGTCACTATTTCCTGTTTATCCTTCTGCAGGAGATACTTCAACTTCCGCCTCTTAGCTTGGGTGTTTAGCCCCTTAATGTTGAGCGTGAGAATATGAATCCCCATGCTATTACCCATAGCTCACTGTACCCTGTGTAACATCGTGTTGCCGCGATTTCTCCCTCCCCTCTCCCACTCTGGATAAACTCAGCCAAACTTCCCCAGGGCGATGCCACGTCCTGGGTCTCCGGGTCTTGTTTCATTCCCGGAGAATTACCTTGCTGGGAGAGGCATGCTCTGCCCTCCCCCGCTTCCAATAATAGTCAACATCTTTCCCATCTCCTGGGGCAGGCCCCTGGGCCGATTGCCCCCCCCCACCCCCCTCCTTCACTCCCCATTGAATTTCTTTGGGGGGGGGCGGCATGCTCTTAACCTGGTGATCCCAACTGGACCGATGGATTGAAGTGTCAGGTTAGCCTGGGGATTTGGGTCTTGGCCCCCCAGATGCTTGTGCCTCACTTCGGTTCCCCTACTTCCCTCCACTCCCATGGCTTATCTCGGTTGCCTTTGTGTTCCGTTGTCATGCTTTGTCTTCTCGTTGAGTTTCCCTCCTCTTCGATGTTCAAGATCTTGAAGCCCTCTTTCAGCGTGTTGATGCGGGACTGGCGCCCTTCCCAGTTGAAGACCAGGCTGAAGGGGAATGTCCTCCTGTATCTTGTCAGGGTTTCCGTAAGGGCCTTGGTCACGGGTCCCATTCGCTTCCGTTGTGCTAGTGTGATTTTGACCAGGTTTTGAAATAATTCTATCATGGTACCGTTCACCTTGAAGGGGGGTATTTTTCCTTGTTCCAGGAATATCTGTTCCTTTTGATCGTATCGCTGTTGGGCCATCACCACCTCTCTTGGTCTGGCCCCTGGAGCCACTCGGTAAATTCTGTCTGAGGATTTCTCCCCCTGTCTCAATGTCCAGCAATTCATTAAACACATGCTGTATAGTTTCCTTCAGTTCAGTGTCCCTCATGCTCTCTGGCAGCCCCTTCACCCTTATGTTCGACCGCCTAGAGCGGTTATGGAAATCCTCTGCTTGGTTTTCTAGGTTGTGTTGCTACTGCTAGCGGCTCCACCAGTGCATCTATCTTTCGGGTGTCCTCCGTGAGCTTGTGGATGGCGTTATTTGTCTACCCTGTCGCCCAATTCCTCGAGTTGCTTTTGAGTTTTTGCAGATATTGGGGTATTTCTGTGCGTATCAGGCTTAGTTGCGTTTGTATGGTGGTGGCCATCTGGTCGCTTAATGCTTTGAAGCATTGCTGCAGCACATCGCTAGTGAGGTCTTGACCTTGTGGTATCATTGGATGTTCCCCCTGCCCTTGTTTCTCGGTCCCTGCTATGTCAACTTCTTCCAGGGGTTCCCCCTCTTTTCTCCAGAGCTTTTGCAGAGTCCCTTCCTTCTTTTTTGCATTCTTGGGACCCGGGGTGGCTTCCTTAGCCTCTTTGGGTTTGTTGCACGACATCTTCCGGGGGCGGGGGGTGCGGTTGCTTGGTTGTGACCTTAGTGGGGGTCTGAGGTCCTTGCCCTCTTGGTGCTAGTCAGGAGTGCCACATTGTAGGAGGTCTGTCAATCCCATCTGGGGGACTTGGATGTCTGGATCCCGTTCACACTGGTTTTGCAGCTCCCGGAGGGTGCTCGATGGTGGGTCGGGAGCGGGTGTGGTCCTTAGTCCCCTCGACCGGGGGGGGGGTCCCCTGGCCTCTTCATGTGGCTAGCTCCGTGCTTCCCCTTTCACGGGTCCTCCTGTCCGCTCCCGCCCCCTGGTATGCCTGGCAGTCTGCTCCTGCCCTAGTGGACCTTTGGTGCTGGAGTTGTGCCGGATTAGGGGCTCCTACCCAAGTGGCAGGTCGAGAGGAGCACTGGTGCTTGTGTGGGCTGAAGGTAGGGACGTTGCCCTCCCGCCTCCCCTCGCCCTTCATGGGCCTGGCTCCTGGGGTGTGTCCTCAACGAATAGGCGCTGGCTCTTCTTGGGAGGTGTTGTTAGTCTCTGCAGGTTGATTGCGGTTGCCTTTGAATTTCCTGGGTAGCTATGCTGTTTGAGTGTCCCGTAGTGAGGGCATTTTACTGGATCAGCATGTGCTTGATCTGATTCTCCTGCGAGTCCCCTGCCCGGAGGGGCCTTAGTGTCTGGGAGAACGGAGGGCACATGGATGGCTGTGCAGGTGCTTCCTTCTGGTTGTCAGTCCCCCGTGCTTGGGTTGTTCCTTGATTTGCGGGAGGTATCCCTCCACCACAAGGCCGAGACCGCCATTGGAGATCTGGAGGCGGTGGGGGGATGAGCGGGGCGCAGGTGTTGGATTCTTGGGGTGTCCACCACCCCCCCCTCCTTACTTGCTTGGACGAGACACCGGCCCACTCCACACCTCCTCATCGCTGTCTTGGTGCTCTGTGGGGCGGGTGCCTGCCGGTCCCAGCGGTGCTCCAGTGCTGCAACCTCTCCTCCTCAACCAGTGGGGCGCCGGGGACCCTTCAGCACCCCTTCGTCCCCCACCTCCGGAGCTGGGTGCCGGCCGATGCCACGGACACCCGTGAGAAATGGAGGGGAGAGGCTCCGGCTTGTTCTGTTGCTCTTCCCGCTCTTAATCTGCCAGCCTCCACGCTTCCAGGACCGCCTGTGCTCGCAGCTGGGTCTGCTCGTTCAGCTCCTGCTCTGCCGCCTCGAGCTGCGCTGCTCCTTTCATGATTTATTTTGGCTGCGGGTGGTCCCGAGCTGTTGATGTGGTGGTTGCTGTTGTCTGGTCCTTAGTTGGTGCGCTTATTGCTCCTTATGGGGGGGCCACCAGGGGAAGAGTGCTCTCCTCACAGTGCAACGGGTTTGGTGGCCATTTTGGAAGTCATCCAGTATTTTTTACAAAAAAGGACCATTGGAAATGGGTCTAAAGTTAGCAGGCAATGCCAGGTTTCTTTAATAGTGGGTCACAGAAAGAAAACCTCTGGCACACAAGATTCCCTGAAACTAGCATTTACCGGACGGGCCAAGTAAGGAAGGAATAATTGTTAATCAAGGTGACTTTCTATGGGAGAAGTTCCCCCTCACACGTCGAAGGTCTCTTTTTATTCATGATGTTTAGAAGCACTTCTTCTGAGGTATTCCTGAAAAAGAACGTTGAAGACAACCTTTTGGACAGATCCCACCCCAGTATTGTGACTCAGTAGACACCATAGTAGATACGTTAACAGAGATCTGAGACAGAGGTAACATTTTCAAAGAGAAGGCCTTCTGAATGCAATATAATTAGAACCATTGCTGGCTACAATCCGTGGGGCAAAAGATAGAAAAGGGATTCCATTGGAGGGGGAAGATCACAGGGTCATGGCTTTCACAGATGAATGGCTTCACAATCTGCATCTGGGGGATCGCTTTGTGGAGACACAGCCTTAGGTTTTTCGAGAACTCTGAGAATCTGGAAGAGTTTGCCTGTATTTCTAGCCTGAGCAATTTTTGATTGTCCATAAACATTCCTTTAGCTTGAATGATTTTTTAAAAATGTTTATTTTTTTTAAATGGAGCTTTTCCATAGATTTCCATGTATTCTTATTCACCTCCAATCTTTCGACCATGCCCTTTTGGCCCTTTTGGCCCTTTTTTTTACGGTTGGACAGGGCAAAGGTGTACCATTTCCGATTGTTAAGCTTCTCCCTGACAGATTGCGACGCAAGAGGCGCAACTTGATTAAAAGTGTAGTAAGTTGGCTGAAAACAAGGAATCTAGAGTCAGTAAGTTGAATGCCCAGGTAGGTGATCTTTCCTGATGTCCATTTGAATTGGGTTGGCTCTTTAATTGTACTTGGGAGATGTTTAATATCTCTGACTTGGAAGTATTGATTTTGAGTCCTGCCATATGCCCAAACTTCTGAAGTTCCCTCGAGATTCCCCTGAGGGAGACCTCTGAATCAGTGACCGTAAGGAGCATGTCGCCTGCGAAAGCCATGACCCTGTGATATTCCCCCGCCAATGGAATCCCTTTTATATCTTTTGCCCCACGGATTGTAGCCAGCAGTGGTTCTAATTATATTGCATGTAATGGGGGCAAAAGCGGGCAACTCTGTTTCGTATCCCTCCTGATGTTTCAGTTGAGACAATGTACCATTAATGGAGCATCATGGGTGTACTATAATTTGCTCTCACCATTTGGAGATATTGTGGACTGAAACCTGTGCGTCCCATTGTCTGAAACAAAAAAGACTCCACGCAATGCAAGGCCTTCTCTGAAACGAGCGTCACCAGGATGGCCGGGAGGCCTTTCTTATGTTGTACTTATGTACTTTTTCAGTGAGGTGGCAAATTCTCCTAGTATTATCGAAGGTCTTCCTGTTGATGACGAAGCCAAACTGATCAGTGTCTACTAATGTGGGGAGGTTCCCTTTGAGCCTGTTTGCCACAACGTTTGTATATAGCTTTGCGTCCAAGTTGAAGAGGGCAATGGGACGGTAAGGCCGACCTAAGGTAGGGTCATTGTACGCCCTGTGGAAAATAACCAGTTTCCCCCTCTTCCATTGTCGCAGTGATTACGCCCTGCTCTCTAAATTTGTTAAACAGCGAAGTCAACTTGAGGACCAAATTGATATAAAAACATTTATAGAAGATTGCGGAGTGCCCATCTGGGCAAGGGGAAGGTATTTTATTGCTTGGGACACTTCCTCGGTGGTAATCTTCGCTTCTAGCTCCTCTGTGACGCAATGCAATTCCCTTTAGAGGGGTTTTCACTAGATATGCGGACTGCTCCTCCTGGTCAGTAGAATCAGAACTTGAAAGGTTAGTGTAAAATGATGTAAACTGTCTCAGACTCTCCTCTGTTCTGGCCACTAATCTACCCTTGAATTGGACCCCAGAGATAGGTCTCCTGTCTGAACAAATGTATACATGCATGACAAGATAGTAAATATCCTCCTTATTTGTATTGGCAAGGATGTCCATTGTGATAGAAAGGACTTGGAGTAACACATTTGCAGCTGTAGAGGCATTCCCATGTTGTACAAATGCACAAAGACGCAAACAAGCAGTGAGCTAGTTTGAGGGTGTGGTGTGGTGGGGTCAAGTAGGGCGGATAGAGCGCCTGGTGGGGCTCCAGCTTTGGACAGTAGGTGAATTTTAAGCCAACCTGTGAAGAGATCCAGTCTGGCTAGCTTTGATGGAGATGAACAGCAGAATCAAATTGAGTAGTGTGAATATGGAGAAGTAGCCGAAGCAAGAGGATGCATGGGCAGTGGGTATGAGTGCAGTGGAGCTGAGGGAATGAGCTGGTGAGTAGACTGATGCAGTAACGCGGGTAGGTACCTTTGGGGGCGCGGAGAATACCACTGATGGCTTTGCAGATAAGGGACATCGAAAGGGAGTGGTTATGCTTGGTGAGCCTTCCAGAATTCTGGTGGTAGGTAGAAGTAAGCGTGGATCTGGTTAGGTTGTAGAGTGTGTGGGTAGTGTATAGGAGTAATTTTGTTTAGTGAAAGGAAGGCCAAGCTTTAAGCTTGAGCAGTAGAAAAGTTTCCTTGGCATGAGGATGGAGATTCGATTTCTGAGTGGTGATGAATTGTTGAAGTCTGAGGAAAAGCCCTTGCAGGACAAGGTTATGGTTTTGCGTGATGCAGATGTGCAGGATACGCTGCCCAGTGATACGTAGCACGTTGCACTACGTCCACGCATCCAAACCTTTTCATTTTTTGGTATTTGCATACATTTACAAACAATCGCCCCAACTGGGTGCGCATTAAACAACTCTAACTTCGAACACCCTTACAATGCCTCCCTCGCCCCATAAATTCCATCATAGCAACTTGCAAGGAGCTTTTTCACTCTTCTACTGATGTAGAGCTCACCAAAACCAAAGACAGCAGTCAGACGGCCAAATCATTGTCTGTTCTGGTTAAAGGTCCCTTCAAGGCTCAAAGGCCGTTGTCGCAAGGTCGACCTTCCTTTGGTTTTAGGGGTTTCCTCGACCGCAAATCTCAGAGTGTATACTCCTGCAGGGAATAGCCGCCGTAGACAACGGCGTACGCCGTATTTCTCCTGCTCCTCAGCCTCCTCATCAGGTTCAGGTGGCACAGCCACCGATAAACCTGCCAAATGAGGGTTTTCAGCGCTCGCACGAGACCCCGGTGGGAGGACGCATTGCATCTCATTGGGAGGCGTGGCAGGCATCACAGAAGACAGATGGGTCTCGTCAGTCGCTCGAGCGGGCTTCCGCTTACCTTTACCCCCTACCACACCCCTCAAGCTTCCTCTTCAGCTGTCTGGCTCACCCTCCCTCAAGGCCGAGGTTCAGAAACTTCTGCTCCTCAGAGCTGTGGAACCCGTTCCCCTTGGGGAGGGCTTCTACACCCGGCTGTTTACGGTGCCCAAACCCAACCAGGCTGGCCTGCGCACCATCCTAGACCTTTCCCAGTTCAATCTTTCCCTACCCCAAGAGAAATTCAAGATGATCACGCTGGCCAGATTCGGTCCTCGTTGCAGACGGGCGATTGGCTCAGCGTGGTGGATCTTCAGGATGCGTACATGCATATTCTGATTTGGAATCCACACAGGACTTGCCTCCATTTCTCTTTGGGAGAGGAGCACTTCCTGTTTCGGGTTCTTCCTTTTGGCCTCAGTTCGGTGCCTCGTGTCTTCACGAAGATGATGTTGGTGATTACGGCATATCTTCGTCTCCAGGGTATCCATGTGCATCCCTATTTGGACGACTGGCTCCTATGCAGCCCTTGTCCGTTGGCAGCAGCGGGCAACCTCCAGTCTCTCCTTCAGCTCCTGTTCCATCTTGGGCTGTCGGTGAACTGGTGGTAATCCTCCATAACGGTCTCACAGGACCTGACTTTCCTGGGTTTTCGTTGGAACACCATAGACTGCCGAGTGTATATGACCGGGGACAGAATGGCGGATCTGTTGGCCACGAGTCCGATGTTTACGCAGTCGGAGAGCATGTCGGCCTGGTGGTTCCAGAGGCTTCTGGGCCTCATGGCCTCGTGTGTATGATATGATATGGCATTTGTAACGCGCCTATACACAAGTGTTTCAAGGTGTACTGGCTCTTCCTCTTGCTCGTCTCAAAATGAGACGGACCCAGGTGGCTCCTGGCGTCAGGCTGTAGACCCGGATTCCAAGCGGATAATTATTCCGGATTCCATGAGAGTGGACCTGGACTGGTGGTCATCTCTCAGCAACCTGTCAGTGCGCGCTGGGTTCCAGGACCCAGCCCCCATGGTTACGGTCACGACAGACTCCTCCCTTTTCGGGTGGGGTGCTACGTTGGATCTTCTTCAGGTCTTGGACCTCTGGTCACCTCAGGACAAGCTCCTGCACATAAATCATTTGGAGCGTCTGGCGATTTTTCTGGCGCTCAAGGCGTTCAGACCTCTCATTGTCAACAAGTTGGTCCGCGTAAGAACGGACAATGCAGTGTCAATGTACTACATAAACAAGCAAGGGGGAACGAAGTCTCCCCCTCCCGTGGATCTGTCCATCCAGATTTGGGAGTGGGCCGTGCTTCATGGGGTCTGCCTGCTTGCAGTGCACATCCCGGGCCGGCTGACTGTCACCGCGGATTAGCAGGACAGTGGTCCGCTACGAGTGGGAATTGAAGGCGGAGATCCTCTCATGGATTTTCTCGCGTTGGGGCACAACGGAGGTCCCACGGCGCAACATGAGAGCTTACGCCTTCCCGCCTCTTCCTCTAGTTCATCGAGCAATTTGGAAGTTGAAGAGCTCTGTCAACTGTTATCTTCTACTGATAGCTTTGTGGTGGCCGGCCAGGTTTTGGTTCTCAGAACTTCAACACCTGTCGGTGTGTCTGCCGATCGCTGATCTTCAACAAGGGTAACAGCAGATGTGGCACCCCTCCACACAATCGCTCAACTTGGCGGCATGGTGTCCGAGTTCATGGCTCTAGAGCATTTGGGTTTGTCTGCGGATAACATGCGCGTTATCCAGGCAGCCAGGAAACCCTCGACCAGATCCCAATACAAGAGTAAATGGCTCAGGTTCTGTCATTGGTGTTTGAAGAAAGAATTGGACCAGAGGGTGGCAACGATTGACACGGTGCTGTCCTTCGTATCCTCCCTAGCAGAGTCAGGGATTCATGTCTTGTCCTGCAGGACTTATCTCTCAGCGGTTTCCGCCTACCTCTCTACAGACCGGTGTTCTTATTCGTTAACTAACCCGGTGGTGAAGAGACATTTTGCTGGTTTGACCCGCATCTACCCTCCGGTTCGTAGTCTGCACCCACCTTGGGACCTAAATGTAGTCCTGACGGCGCCGTGCCATAAACCCTTTGAGCCAATGGCTACGGTTGACCTCAAGTACGTGTCCTGGAAAGTGTCCTTTCTGGTCGCGGTTACGTCAGCGAGGAGAGTCAGTGAGCTCCAGGCATTGTCGGTGGAGCATCCTTTTTTGGTCTTTCACAAGGACAAGGTAGTCCTTCGGACGAACCCAGCTTTCCTACCAAAGGTAGTGACCGAATTCCATCTGAATCAGTCGATTTCCCTTGCGGTCTTTTTTCTGAACTCTGCCTCGGAGGCAGAAAGGGTTCTACACTGCCTGGATGTCCGAAGAGCTCTTAAGTTCTACCTGGACAGGACGGCCGAGCTTCGGAGCTCTTCCCAACTGTTTCTGACCTTCGGTAAACCCCACGGCAGGCCGGCGTCTAAGGCATTTTTTTAATTTATTTTTATTTTATTACATTTGTTATACGCCCAGACCCGGGGGTATCACGGCGTAGTTACCGACAATGGGAGAATGCAATCTTAAAAGCGAACACAGAAGTACACAGGAATAACAGTCAATAATATACAACAATATACAAAATAGATATGTACAGTTAATTGGAGCAGATTGGTGCTCTGGTTCAGTTAGTACTTGTTGAAAAGCCAAGTCTTCAAAGAGCTTTTGAATTTTGGGAAGGATGTTTCGTTCATAATGTGGGTGGGTAGAGTGTTCCAATGTCTGGGAGCCAGTGTTTTGAAGCTACTACCCCCTGCTTTCTCTCTTTTGTATCTGGGGGTTTCAAGGTATGCATTTTTATTGGACCTGAGGAGTCTGGTCTGGGCCTTCTTCATGACTATGACCCGGCATCAATTTCCAGATGGATTGCTGCCTGTATCAGGGAATCTTTCACCGTCCAAAAGCTGAAACCTCCTAAAGGTATCCATGCACATCAGGTGCGAGGCGAGGCAGCCGCGGTTGCTTTTCAGAAGTATGTTCCCTGGGAGTCCATTGCTAAAGCGGCTACTTGGGCCTCCCTATCTGCTTTCTGTAAGCATTACTGCCTCGATATGAGCTCTAGAGCTGACTCTCAGTTCGCCCAGGCTGTGCTGAAGAACCTGTTTCAGTAGGGGGTATTTCCATCCACCCATAGTTCCTGTAAGGAGTGCTTGGGAATCTCCCATAAGTATGGCGGAAAGGGGACTATGGACTAGGAGTAAGGTGGTCACTAAGGTGAGTAACCTGGTAATTCAGCGTCGAGCAGTACTGCTATTGCCTGTTGTGTTGGGTCTAGGGCCTCTGACGCCGAACAGTCTTCTGATGCTGTAGGTTGTGCTGCGCCTTGGGATGAAACCGGCTTGATTGCCGAGTACTAGAGCAGGCATAAGAGGGAGTAGCTGTGTCGTCAGGATTTTAGCCAGGATCTTATTGTCCAGATTGATCAGGGAGATCGGCCTGTATGATGCACAGTCTTCTGTGGGTTTGCCGGCTTTGTGCAACACCATTATATTGGCTTTGTGTAATGTTGGGGGGAGGTTTCCATGTTCTACTGATTCCTCGTAGACCCGGAGCATAAGGGGGGCCACTATGTCTGCGTGGGCCTTGTAGAACTCCCCTGTGAGCCCATCAGGTCCAGGTGCTTTGGTGTTTGGTAGGGATTTTATTGCTTCCAGAATTTCATCCAGGGTTATTGGTGCGTTCAGGGGTTCGCGCAGCTCTGCGTCCACCCAGTACAACTGTGTCGTTGAGGAACTCTTGTATTGCTTCCTGATCTGAAATGCCTTTGGAGTTGTACAAGTTTTGATAGAAGTCCCGAAACGCGTTGGCGATTTTCTCTTCAGTGTATACCAGTTGTCCTTGTACGTCGGTGATGTGTTCGACTCGAGATGGGATTTTATCAATTGACAGCAGACAGGCTAACAATGCACCTGGTTTTTGCCCCTCTCCGTATTGGCGGATCTGGTGCTTGCGGCCCAGGAATTTCAGTTCCGTACCACCGCCACCTCTCTAAACCACAGGAGTTCTTCCTTTAATTCGGCTTGGGTACGTGGGTCCGGGGTTGTAAAGGATTTAAGCTCTAGTTCCTTTAGGCAGAGCACACTGTTGGACAGTTCTCTACGGATCAGATTTAGGATGCCGTTTTCTTTTGCCAGGCATACTCCTCGCACGTAGCATTTTAATGTTTCCCAAGTGGTGCTCGCTGAATCTACAGAGCCCTGATTAATTTCTATAAAGGATGTTATTTCTTGGCGCAGTTCTGTTGCGAATACGGAATCAGTGAGTGAACCGGGTTTAAACCTCCAGTTGAGACCAGGTGTAGTAGAGCCGGCTAGGGTGACCTCTAGTGTGACCATTGAGTGGTCTGAAAAGGATCGTGGTAGTATTTGACTTGCTCCCCAGTTGAACGGGAAGTGGGTTGATGCCAGGATGTAGCTTATTCGGGAGCTGGTGTTCTGGACGGCTGAATGGTAGGTATAGTCTCTAGTGTCTTGGTTGTGTCATCTCCATGTGTCGGATAGATCAAAGGTTTGACCGATTTCACGAACTTGCACGCTGGCTCTGGATGGATTTCCTGTTGTATTGTGGGATTTGTCGAGTCTGGGGTCGATCGGAATATTAAGGTTCGCTCCCCAAATAAGTCGTTGCATTGGTCATTCCTAGTTGGTTCATCACCCAGTTAAAGTTGTTTGGGCCGTCGGTGTTCGGCGCATATGAGTTCACTATCACTACTTCTTTCCCTGCAATCAACCCTCTCACTAGCAGGGCTCTCCCCTCGGAGTCCCTCTTTGAGTCAATGAGGCTGAAGTTGGTTCTTCTGTCGATTAGGATCTCAACTCCCCTAGCGTAGGAAAAGTAGGATGAGAAATACCTATGACAGCCCCAGGATTTGGCCCAGTGAAGTTCTGATGAAGGCAGGAGATGGGTTTCCTGTAATATGGCAATGCTGAGTTTGTGTCTTCTAGATATTGGAGAATTCTCCTAGTTTTCGATGGTTGATTTCCGCCACGGATGTTCCAGGTGGCGATCTTAAACCTTGTCAATGCCATTTGGGAGACTGGTTGTGGTCGGGTCGGGCTGGGACTCGTAGATATCAGTGGAGTCTGGATCCATGAAGGAGGTCGGAGGGCTTGGTTGTTGCCTGGTTGGTGGTTTGTTGCATGAGTGTTGTGGAACGAGGGTGAGAGAGTGATGGCGGCACTGTAGAACTAGATTACCTCCCTTGAGTGGGCAACCCCCAACTGGCCCACGATGAATTATCCCTTGTCAACAATACAGCCAACTTTGCTCTGCTTGGGGCGCTGTTGGCCCTCCAAGAGGAGGCTGGCTCCCTACTGCTGTTGCGATTTCGTTCTGTGGTGGCGATTTCGAAACATTGCTGATGTGTGTGCCTCTGCTTTGTGTTACTCATGGAGTGAGTTTTTCTCGGCCGTCTCCTCTTTGTGGTTTTTCATTGTGGGTGGCGGGTTTGCAGCCGGAGCGGTCTAGGTAATCACTGGTTTCTTCTGGTGTAGTGAAGAACTGGATTTTACAGTCATGCTGGATGCAGAGTTTTGCAGAGAAAAGCATTGAGTATTGGATATTATTTTCTTGTAGTCTGCGTTTCACTGCTGCGAACAATCTCCTTTGCGTCTGGACTGCTTGGGAGAAGTCTGGAAAGAATTGAATCTTGTCACCCTCGTATTGGAGATCCCCTTTTGTCTCTGGCGGCTCTACGGATTGCATCCCGATCCTTGTAGTTTAGCTTTAGCAGTTTTGCTATAATCGGACGAGGGTTTGCTCCTGGGATTGGACTCGAATTGGGGACTCTGTGAGCTCTTTTGACGACGAACAGCTTAGAGAGGGTCTCTGTTCCGAATAGGTCTATGCAGATCTTCTCCACATATTCTTCCAATCTGATGGTGAGTTGTTGTTCTCTAACTCAGACTATCCTTGCGTTGTTGCGCACAGAGCGACCTTCCAAGTCTTCGTTCTTGGCACTTAATACTTTCATTTGGGCTTCTAGAAAGGATACCCTGGAAGTGAGGGCAATTGTGCCGTCGTCGCGATCGGACACACGCTGCTCAACTGTGTCGAGCCTGTCTGCGTGTTTGTCCAGCCTATGTTGAAGCAGATCAACTTTGGAGGAGAGTGTGTCCAGTTTGCTCCCTAGGCCACCTATGCCTGCTTTGAGATCAAGAAGAATCTCCCTGATGTCGAAGTCGTGTGTTTCTTCGTCATTTAGGGTTGGTGCTTGAAAGTGTGAGTGTGATCTGCTATTGGAAGCGGTCGTTTTAGTAGAGGAACAGCTTTCAAAATTCAGTTTCCTTTGCGACTTATCCGATTTTTCTTTCTTTATTTTTTTCCCCCCTGGTCGGTGAGAGTGCCGGTGCCACTGCACCCAGGAGACGGCATGGGGTATGTTTGGGAGCTCCGGCGGGTGTTTGAGTATCTCGCGCAGGGCGCTCCTTTGTATCAGGTGGGACTGGGGTCTCTGAAGAAATTAACGGGTTGTCACTGTGGCTTTATGGCGTAGGGGAGAGTTTAAGTCGGGATCTTTACCGCGCCCGGTTGAGCGGCGTCGCCAACTACAGGGTGATCGTCGTTTGCCCCTTGGGCAAGATGTTGATGCCCCTGGCACTGTGAGGCTCCTCCTTGGTAATGTGCTGGCGGCAGGGCTTTGTGGGGAGCCTGGTGTGGTTTCTTTAGTGCAGGGTGGAGTGGTGTAGTTCCGCTGAGATTAGATGCCCCCAAGCCGCTGGGTTTCGCTGCAAACGAATCGAGATCTTATGTTAATGCGCTACTCAAATATGTCTTTGCCTCCCGGGCCCAGTGGCCGGCACACCTGTAATGGGGTTGGGGCACACTTCTTCTGTTTTGGTCACCTTTGGGACTCTATAGCAGTGACTACCGGCTCTGGGACTGTAGCTGTGCTGTGGGGCCGCACTCTTGGGATGGTGTCAGGCCATGAGGCTGTGCCTCCCACTCCTCTCATGCGCGCGTGCCTCCCAGAGCTCTGGCGGCTGTTAATGGGTTGTGTGTCACTTGGGAGGATCAGGGTTTCAGGCGGACCAGCTGTGCGGGCAGTCGTCGGCGCCGATACGCAGGCGCTTGTACCTGATCTCTTTTTGGAGCACGAACGGGCCCCCGGCGCCTCTCCCCTCGCTCGTTTATCAGCAAAGGCCCCGCAGGTCCCACGGCGCCACAGTCACGCGCCCGCCAGCCCACCTCGGCGATCCGGACACCCAGCGGAGCGCGGCCGCCGTCACCGAGGTGCTCCTCCCAGTCGCCGGTCCGCTCCGTCGCCGGCTGCATTCAACCCGCAGGGTTCTCTTCGTCTCCGTCGGAGATCGTCGCACCGCACCCACGGGGAGGGGGGGGAGGCTCTTCTCCATCAGGCAAACGGGGTGAATCGCTGGACGGCAGGTGGATCAGCTACAGTGTTCTGTGCAGAATCGCCTTGGCTACGGATGAGAGGCAGTAACTTGCAGTTTTAGCACCACAGAAATAATTGCTCAGGATTTTGTGGGAGCTTCACGGAGCTCACAGGGAGGCCGCCATCTTGGACGGCTCTCTGGCGCCCTCTCATGCACCCAAACCTTTAAGAACCGAGGATCGGACACTCTGCGGCAAAGCCCTCGCCAAACAAGGCCGGGGTGTTGTGTGATGTAGGTGTCTGGCGACAAAGGGGTTGGAACGCAGAGTGTGAGCATGCAGCGCAGCCTTCAATCTGCAGCGACCGCAAGGTAAGAAGGTTGCAGGAGACGCAGCCATTATGCGTCCTACTAAAATGACCTTCCTTGCGCTTGCTTCCATTGTAATGCAAATCTTAACCTGCATTGGCTCTATGCATACATTAGGCTGCCCTCTCCCGGGTAGCCGTACTTTGTTTTCCTGTGCCTCTGCAACTGTTCCTCTACATTTCTCTCGCATTTAATGCTTTTTTCCCTCCTAGGTGAACGTTTTTGGCCTCCATCACTGTATTTGAATTTCTTAAGCATTCTCTGCTTTTCTCCTCTAGGCGAATGTTCCTGGGTGTGTTTGTACATGGCTTGCTGTGTCCGCTAGGCCTTTCTCCTTTTCTCTAGGTTCCCTCTTACTCTGGGATCACTACTGTTACCCTCCAGGCTTTTTTTTCCCTTCTCTAGGTTCAGCTGAGCTTGGTCGGCTCCCATGTTGTTGATGCCCTTGTTTTCTTGTCTCAGTCTGCGCTCTGTTGTTGCCTGTTCTCTGTTTCCTCCTTTTTTTCTCCCAAATCCCCTCCTTGTGCACCCTGTACGGCGGCGTTTCCTTCTCTTCTTCTCCATCTCTCGCCTGCCCTTTCTCCTTCCTCTTTCACACCCACTATGGTGGTCTCAAATTCCCCCATCTTCTTTTTTTTTTTTAAAAAAAACCTTTTATTTAACTTTCGCAGAGTTGCAACATCACTTTCCTATACAGTCAATTGGTCTTGCACAGGCAATACTGCAGCAGTGTGAATAGATTACAATACTTCGACATTATCTTCTATCCTTACACTTTTATCGATCGGATATTGATTAAATCCTCTTTTGGATGATTCGTTAAGGGCAGCAGGCTAGAGTGCAATTCTTCTTTATCATTTGCCCAGGTCATGTCACTCACCCAATCCTCTATTGTGGGAGATAACTTGTTTTTGCACAGTATTAATATGGCTCGTTTGGCTAGCAACAGTCCTATATTATATGTTTATGCTTCACGGGGTTCATTTTAAGCACAAAAGCCCAGTATACATGCCTCTTGCTCCCATTTAATAGGCTGGTCCACCATTTCTTCTAGAGCCTCACAAACCTTAGCCCAGTATATAGAGAGCATTCTACAAGACAACAACATACGCATCAAATCAGCATCCTCATTTGCACACCTCTGGCGTCTCCCTTCTGTGGTTACATACATTTTCTTAAGGCGGACCGAAGTAAGTTGTACCCTATTTAATATTTTGAAATGGATTAACCTATATCTGGAGTTGAATGATATTTGATTGGTGAGCATGCACAGTTGCATCCACTGTGCCTCGGTAATGGAGATGCCTAGGTCTTTTTCCCACTCACCCTTAATATCTGGTGTTTGCACCACCCTAGCAGATAACGACAGTTTATATAACGCGTAGTAGTCTTCTTTACTGTGCCTGGGGTGACTACATAATTCAAGCTTGGGTTTGAGGGTGGCTCCCGTGGGAATTCATCCCACACCGTTGCTATTGTTAGGGAGAATTCTCTGTAAAGGCTAATTTCCCAAACCTAGTGAGTCCCCCAGCAGCTTTGCTGGATTTTTGGGGTTTATTTTTTTCTCCTGCTAAGAGAGACTCTTTTTTCCTCCCACTCTTAGACATGATTTAAGGTGTTCCTTTGACTTTGTATGTGTTTTATGGGCTATGGGTTCCTTTACCCCATAGAGTTTCATGTGTTTTTGATATGTGGGTTACACAGCACCCTCCGTGCGGTAACCCAGGGGTGTCGTAACGACCCCCAAACATAGACTTCATACCCTGGGACTGACTACTGTCTCCCAGGGCATGTAAAGTCACCATTGGCTTTACTAGTCTTAAATTGTGAACAGAACCAGTACAAACCATCATATTGTGGATGTACTGGTCGGGGAAATTCGATTGCCCCTGGGTCTGTTTGAGGGGGCACTGTCCAGTCCCCCCCGACCGAGTTTTGGCTGGTGGCAGTGGATACTACTTTTTATATTCGACCGCGAATATATTCCTATGGGATTTTCCCATTGTTCGAGGCTACCACTTTTTAATATAGCCTTGAACATATCTCCGGTTTATTAAATTAATATAAATTCACTGGTTGGTATTTTTTGCTGAAACTTGGTTCCAAAATGGCGTTTGTGTTCGCTTCTGTGACTCCAACCCAAGTCGAGCCCTTTGTTCCACTTTTTGGTGGGCTTCTCGACAGAAGCCTCCTAAAGTGGTGCCACTCTGTCTGGGTACCACAGGGGGGGTGTGGGAGGGGGTTTAGGCACCCTGGACCGAGTTGCCTCGGCAGCTCAAGTCGCACTCTTGTGTGATTGGCCCAAGTGGTGAGCCGCCCGGCTCACCACTTAGCATGTTTGAGTAACAGCTAGGCTGAATGAATGGGGGTTTTCTGCATAAAAGCAGGGCTTTGGGGACTGGGACTTCAGACATCGCCACAGAACCTAAAGAATCCGAGGCGGGAGAAGCCGAGCCGACCTGCAACGACGACACCACCGGTGGAGCCCTGCTGAACCGTCCCACCACTTTTCCCGACGACAGAGGAGATCTCCAGCCCGGAGAGTCTTCTTCCTTTGACTGGTGGGGATAACCAGTTTGCCTGTCTTTTTGCCTTCCTGGACCATCTCGTCCCGTGGCAAGCACCCCCGCAACCGGAATACCACGGTTTACCACTACCGCAAAGAAAAGGGTAGTACCTTGTAACGGGGAAACTCTGCGGCTGGTTTCTTCCCTGGCAGTGCAACGACCTTCAGCTTTCCTCCACGTTGAGACCTCCTCTTCCTCTGGACGAAACACCGACTTGCAACCGCTGCCAGGAACAACTGCCCCCGCTGGAACGTTCTTCCCATTCGCAGGTACCGTGTCCCGCCTGGCTTCCCTTGCGACAGATCGTTCGGGGTGACAGTAAATTCTCGACTTTCTAACCTGGGTTAGCCTGGGGCCCGTTAACTAACTTTTCTTGACCTGATCTCAATCTTTTTTTGAACTATCTACAAGGACTCTTTGGGCATAACCCCACTGTGTGATCCTGGACACATTTTGCTTGCTCTCTGAGTGGGCCTGGCATTTGAACTTCCTTGCTCTGCAGTAGACTTTGCCTAACCTGCCTCACTGTGGTTCTTTGAAAGGTATTGAAATTGTATGCTTTCATAACTTTGCCTTTTCCCCCCCTTTTTCTATAACTTATTAGAGTGCCATATTATGTAAGCGCTCACCTCTGTCTGAAAATAAGTGGTGTTCCTCACTAAGACTTGTCTAATAAGTAATTAGGGTTGAATATATATAATAGTGACTGTGTTGAAATTACTTACCTGTTTTTGTGCTAGTGTAATGTACAAGTGTGTCTTTAAATAAATAATTATATACTTTTACACCAAAGCTCTGGTCAGGGTTTGCTTGTGCTACTGTATTTCTGTACCTATTGTGTATACTCTATATACTGCCTAACTCATCTTGAGAGAAGTCTGACTGCTCAGCCACAGCTACCAGGTAAATCTGGGTGGTACAGACTGCTACCAATTGGGTTTACTGCCAACCACCTGTAGTCCTAAATCTTTTTCAGTGGTCCCTAAGGGAACTGTACAGGTTTCTGCCTAACAACTATGCCGGAGCGGAGTCTAATGTATTGTAATTTCTGTATTGGGGTGTCACCCACCTGCACCTTAATGTCATCCCAGGTCACGAATTGGCCATAGCGGTATAAATCTCTAAAGTGTAGTATACCTGCTCCTCGCCAGTGTGCTTCCAAGTATTGCGTCCTTCGATGGGGGTCAGGTATGGTGCATCCGAAATGGGCATCTCTGGGCCGTACATTACAGTACCCTTGGGGTGTTGAACCAGTCTTGCCCATGCCTGCTGTTTAACCAGCACCGGGTCTACCTGGTTGCTAGCCCCTTGTCTCCCCATGACCACTCAGTGCAATAGGGAGGCCTTATTCATCACCTGTCTTTCCAGCTCTATATGTGTGTTGCCCACCCTCTGCCCAGTGTGTCTCATAGTATGCCTGTGCTGCCAAGAAGTACATTCAAAATCCATAGCTGCCAAGCCCCCTTGCTTGTATGGCATTGAGGCGCTTCCAGCTGGCCCGCACTGGACCTTTCCACACAAATGTGGAGCATGCACCGGTAGTTTTCATGAAAAAGGCCCTTCCTGGCCATAGCGGTATTGTACTGAAAAGATAAAACAACTTGGGAAGAAAAATCATTTTCACCAGGGCCATTCGACCTATGAGTGAAATAGGGAGTTGGTTAGAGCGGTCAAGTTTAGTACAGATTGCATTTGCCAGTGTTGTATAAAAGGGAATGCACCATTTTTGATCGAGCTAATTTTACACCTAAATATTTCACATGTTGGGGCTGCCACCGCAGTCCGAACGGGTTGCTAGGTTCACCCGTCTTAACCGTCAACGGGAATATTCCAGATTTTGCTAGTGTTCAAACGAAACCCTGAGTACTTCCCAAACTCCTGGACTGCTGTTAATTTCCTCTGCAGATATTTCCTGGTGTTCCTGACATAAAGCATAATGTCATCTGCATACAGTGTTATTAACTCGCCCGGCTATGGTGATCCCAGCCCGTGCGTGTCGCGCTCTCTTTAGGTCTGCAAGGGGTTCTATCACCAGTTCGAATAGCAAGGGTGATGGGGGGGCAGCCTTGTCTAGTGCTGCCCGCTAGTTTCAGCATCAAGCATAGCACTCCATTCACACATACCCTAGTGCATGGGTGCGTGTACAGGATTTGTACCCACCGGGTGAAGTTGGGGCCGAAACAGTAATTATGTAGTACCCTGAACAGGAAGGGCCAGTACACGTTTTGCATATCTAGGGATATTGCAACCCACTCTGTATCCTGTGGTATACTTGCCAAGATATTATAGCATCTCCTTATGTTTGACACTGTTGATCTCTCTTGTACAAATCCCCCCCTGGTCTTCATGCACCATATAGGGCATTGGTGGGGTGAGTCTGGAGCCCAATATTTTTGCAAATATCTTAGCGTCGGTATTGAGGAGGGAGAGAGATCGATAAGACCCAGAGTCTTCTGGTGACTTCCAGGTTTTAATAGTGATGACTGCCTCTTGCCTTGTGTCTGGCAGAATACCGGATTCCAGTGCCTCAGTCCACATCGCTAACAGGTGAGGGGCCTGTGTCCGCAAACTCTATATGAAATTCCACTCCCAGCCCATCGGCGCCCGGGGCCTTCCCTCCCAGCAATTTTTTAATCGCTTTCTTTTATCTCATGCAATGTTATTGGTGTTTCCAGTGCATTTAGAGTGTCTGAAAGCCATGTCGTGGGTATCTTGGCCAGATAGTGAACGATTTCTGTGGCCTTGCTTTGGGGCGAGTATAGATTCCCATGGAAGATGTAGAACACCTCGTCAACCTTTTCTACCTTATTGACCACTACTCCATCCTGTAATGCACGGGATGTTCGCATTGCCCCTCTCGTTGCGCACAGCATGTGTCAGAAGCTTACCAGGTCTATCCTGTTCTCCATTTCTGCACGCAGCTGCTGGTCCATCAAAATAGCGTAATTCCCTGTCCGCAGTCTCCCGGTATTCATCTAGTTCCGTTTTTATTTTCTGTGCTGATATGCGCTGACTGGTTATTTGCATAGTCCCTCTACAGTTTCGCCAGGGATTCCTCCTTCCTCCGTTCCCTTCTAATATCACGAAGTACCCCGAACTCGGTGGACATCGCAACTCCCTGCATGTAAACTTTAAACGTCTGTCATTGGACGGCCTGCTGAGCCACCGATCATTCGTTATTCCTGAAGAAATCAGCAATATGTTGTGCGATACTTGTCCAGCAGGGACGCAGCTTTGAAGCGCTGTTGTGCTCTCTGGGGGGGGTGCCCTCAGGGATGTCTAATGATAGTGTTATAGGGGAGTGGTTCAATAGTGTTCTGGGAAGTATCCTGGTCTCGGTCACCCAACCCAGTATTCTCGGAGATATTAACCCAAAGGTCCATCCTGGAATGCATATCATGGACTGATGAGTAGAAAGTGTAGGCCCTCTGACTCCCATGCAATGCGCGCAAAGCGTCCCTCATGCCCCGACCTGCACTGTGTATGAATCATCCATGCTGTATTGGTTAAGGTTCTGAATGTGGTGGACGAGCGATCTAGGTCTATGCCCAAAATAGTGTAAAGTCACCACCACATATTACTAGTGCAGTGGGATATTTAGCACATTTCCGAAAGACCTCCTTGTAGAACTCTAATCATCTATATTTGGACCCTAAATATTGATCAATAGTACTTCAGAACTACCTAGCTTTCCATCTACAATCTCATATCTGCCACAGGTATTACCTTTGGTTGCATAATGGGTAAAGGGGAGCGATCTATGGATCAGAATCATAACCCATCGTGCCCTGGTTCAATAGGAGGTGTAATATCGCTGCTCTATCTAGCCTGGGGCGACCTTGTGCACCTGACGTTCTAATAAATGCATTTCTTGAAGGAACAGTATCTGGGCCCCTTGTCTGTTTGCGTATGCCATCACTTTGCGTATCTTCATAGGTATACGAACATTCCAGTTTAGCAGCTTTACCCCAGTGGTCCCAGTAGTAGCAGTCATCTCGCACATGCTTCCAACCAATTCTCACAACTCTGTGCAGCATTCCACTAAGGTAATTACATGTGTTTGTTCTGTGCTTTTTCATAATTTTTTCGCCCCTATTCTTCCCTGATAACCCCTCCACCCTCATAGTTCCCCCAACTTCAACTATGTTTTGCTCCATTTCTACATCTCCTTCGCCTCCCTCTAACTGTTAATGATTTTTTTATTTTATTGTTTTTTTCAAACCTTTAAAATGACAACATATATGCATACATCATACAAACATACAAAATAAACATCAATTATAGCAATTCCTAGGCACTCTCCTCTTACACTGTCTCTCATTTCATACAATTTCGAATTTTACAATCATGTTTTCTCTACTGGTGCCATCGTCAAAGGATTTTCGATTATCTCCAGGAGTCGTGTTAGTGGGAGTACCAATTTGAAGTCTGTTCCTTGATGCATCAACTTCCATCATTCATCTGCGCAGAAGGATGGATGATTTACACTCCATGAACCCAAATGAATTGTTCTTTCAGATCTTAACTTAGTGCAGAATAGCACCAAATGTTTAAGAGATTCATTAGCTTGCAAGCAAAGTCTACATTCAGGTTTTAGGTGCTCATCGCTCTTCCATGAGCGGAGACGGTCGGTAGTTTTAAACATATTTAGTCTAAACAGTAAAAACAACCTACGTGCTTGCGGATCCGGAAACAATATAATATAGCGTTGCTGACTATTAAAGGCACGTATCTCCAGTGGGACATCACGCATTGACTTAGCCGCAGTTCTCTCGATACACAATTTAAAGTTTTGCCACATCGGGTTTTCATGGAGCATATCAACTTTGACATCATAGTTCTCTAGTAACACTTCACATCTATTCGACCACATCGAAATGACGTTAGAGTTGCCAGCCAGAACGTCATGAAAGAGGTCAAATTGAGAAATTTGCACCCCAGTACATGTTTTGCGATATAAATTTAGCAAGCTCCAACAAATCCTGGCGTGAATCGTTATTAACGATAATTCATATCGTATGCGTGCTGTCTTCACGCCCTTCTGGAGGGCTAGTACTTTTGACCAAAAACAGTCCTCTAGTGAATCCCAAGTTTCATAGGATCAACCAAGGGCGTTTTCCGCCCCATATGTCAGCACAGGAATTACCTTTTGATGGTTAAAGGCCAAAACAGGTTTTGGCGAACATTTACCACATCTTTTTTGGATGATAAGTGCCTGGCTTGCAAGTTGTTTACATTTTCTTTTTGTTTCAGCCTGCCACGGTCCATCATTGATCGAATTCCAAGGTATTTTACGCTAGAAGATATTTGCAAAGCTTCTTGGCATAAGGTCCATTTTGTGGTTTGTCTGTGCAGCACCCATCCGCCGTTTAGATTTCATAGAACCAATATTTCACATTTTTTAATATTGATCGATAAGCGATTGGATGTAACATACTGTTGAACAGCGTTTAATTTTCTTTGTAGCCCAATAGGCGTTACATCCAAGACGATCAATTTGTCAGCATAAAGTAGCCAACTTAAATGTGATTTGGCCAATTTCGGCGGAAACTATTTTACTGCATCTATTGAATCGCCTATGTCCGATATATAAAGAGGCTGAATAATGCTGCGGCCAGCGGACACCCCTGTTTGACTCCTTTAAAGGTATTAATCGCTTTGGATAATAGCCCAGTTTGGTCCAGTCTTACTCGAATTGTGGTATTTGTATGAAGTTCTTTAATTGCAGCTATTAAGTCTAACGGGCATCCCCAGCGCTGCAATTTTTCCCACAAAATCGATTTATCAATAGTGTCGAATGCATATGAAAAGTCTATAAATGCTAAATAGACCTTCGCATTCGACTTTATCGCTTCCATTTTGATGATATTTAGCAATAATAGATTCAGCGAGCATCCCACCTGCTTTACCAATCCTGATTGACGATTGTCCACGTGGTTCGATGTTCGGGCCCAAGCTACTAGTTTTTGTTGTAGCGTAGTGGCATAGATCTTGCCTAATACATCCAACAGTGCAATTGGTCGATCATTTTTAGGATTTGCTGTCGCCTTTTTTGAAAACAGGTACAATAATCGCAGTCTTCCAGGATTTTGGGGTCTGTCCGATTGTATTTACTCAATCAAACAACGTTACACAGATCTCCGCCCATAACTCTGGATGTAGTTTAATAGTAAAATTTGTCAGACCGTCTGGGCCAGGTGCTCGCAAGTTTTTTGCTTTCTTAATGATAGTCACTATTTCATCTTTTGAGTAAGACAGGGCCCAGGGTTTAAGCATTTTGTTGGCAGGGCCATCAATTGACTCAGTTACTTTATATAAACCTTCAAAATGGGTTATCCAATCTGATTCTGACACCATACATGCTTGTAAGGCTTTTTGTGGGGCATGCAAGTTAATAATAAGCTTCCAGAAATCTATTGTGTTTTTGTTTTTTAGTACCATAATCATATATTCTGCATCATTTCGAGTCATCACATGCTTATAAGATTTTAACCAATTTTTTGTTTCTTTGCTTAGCCGCCTTTACATTGCGCTTACATGTCGGATCGTTCAAGTTCTTCAATCTTCTAATTCCTCAGCACATTGGTCGCTTGTGTTTTAGCAGCTCCAAGTCAAAGCAATGTTGGCGTTTGAAAATCAGATGATTAAGCCCCGTTTTCTTGATTTTAAATTGTGTCAGAAGATGGTCATATTCAACATTTGGGCTAATGTTGCAATATTGGTTTACCAGATGTTCCAGATCGTGTGTTTCCAGTCTTAACCTCACTCCATTGGATTCAACTTGAATTTTGTGAGGCCATAGTTCCAGCGGTGACTTCAGTGTAGTTATAAATTCTGTTACTAGCATATTGTGGTCACTTTCAGTTTTTTTTTTATAATTTTCAGCGATTTTATCTGTGGATGAAAGGCTTCTGATACAAACATGTAGTCAATAATTGACGCCAAACCGTCACGATGCGAGGTAGAGGCTGGAGGCATGCTTTTCTAACCATGGTGGCCATGCCTGACATCAGACGTCCTTTTAAGGGTTTTAACGCAGGGTTTAAGGACACCTCAAATTAGTTCACAACTGGAATTTTGCTTAACCAGGTTTCTTGTAAACATGCGATATCCAGAGAGTTGGGCCAATTTGATTTGAACAGGTGTGAAAAGCCTTGAGTGTTCCAGGATGCCAATCTGCACACATTTTGTAGTGCATCTTCTCGGTGTGTTTGATGATTTTTGCCACACAGAGTTGCAGACAACCATTGCCACTCATGTTTTTCTCGGCTTGGACTCAAGGATTTATTACTGGCACATTTGGACCATCCAGTCCAACATTACCACGTATGGTAATTCGTATGATGTCTTTTTGTCGCTCCGTCTCAGCGGCATATATTGAAATTTCGTGGTAGGAATTTTTTTAGATGTTGCTGAGTTTTTTCCGCCAAGTACCCCATTTGTTTTGGTGGAAGGAGGTCATTTTTTATTCTAATGCTAACGGTTCCTTGAGTCTTTTCATACTCGTAGCAGAGCCCCCGAATAGGGGCTTAGGGCGGCAAGGCTCATCGTCTCCATGTGATGATTGCTGGGATGTTTCAGTAAATTTAAATACATCAAATCCTAAGGAAAACAAGGCAATGTTGGCATCCAGTATTGAAGTTGCAATTAGGGATGACGAAACGTGAAGCACTACCTTATTTTGTTTTTCATCGTAGTCGTTTGTGCTTATAGCACGTAAAGCAGGCACAAGATGTAAGAGCCTAATCGTATTGCTTCGATTCAATATTAAGTTGTCAGAAGATTCTAGCCTTTCAATTACAAGTTTGTGCGTAGAGGACGTCATGATTGGGCTTCGCGACGTTGTTAACTGAGGTATACGAAGGTCGTTCTGCGAAGCCTTTGGGGTCTCTTTTGTTTGCTTCCAGATGCCAGTCACATCATTGACTGGGGTTCGTACAGACTCACTGCGCGTCCTCGCTGTCACCGACTTGAGGGGAACATGGGGATTAAGCCATGTATTTTCCTGGGAGACAAGCCGTGAATCTGTAGTAATGCGCATCCTTTTCTCCTGTAAAGTCATGAAGACCGGGTTAACGATATCATGCACTGGCATTGGGGGGGCGACTGCTAGCACAGTGAGAAGGTTGCCGGCTATACATTGTCAAAGTATTAACCGGGCTGAACCGCTATGATTAACTTGACTAACATTACCAACACACATTATGAATTGGCCTGTGACTTACGAGGTGCACCTGTTCTCTTTTTCGGTATCTCCACAATTGTGTTACAAAGCCTTCTGTCACATTTACATCCCAATCAAGGTTTGGAATTTAAACATGAATGTAGTTATCGGGTTTCCATTAGCAGGTGTGGAGTACACTATTTGATAAGTGCCTGCACAAATATTATATATAGGCTCCAATCTGACTGCTATCCCTCTCCGGGCAAATACTTCTCTGGGAGGGGGGGATATTCGCTTCCACAAAGGATACTGCTTCCTCTGGGAACGTAAAGAAATGGGTTTTGTTCTTGAACTGCAGCCATAGCCTGGCTCGGTACAGCATAGCCTAGGGTATTTTCCGCTCTCTCAATAACTTCTTGATGCCGATAAATGTGTGCCTTTCTTGCTGTAACACCACGGTATAATCTGGAGAAATCCGAACCTCGCTGGAGCCCATCCTCCGTTCTTGTTTCTCCCACACAGCCTTCAAAAACATGTCTCTATCTCTGTAGTTCATTAGTCGTGCAATTATCTGGCGCTGGAAGGCACCCTGCTTGAGTTTTACCGCCAGCGTCCGGTGCGCACGTTCCATGACAAACATTGGAGAACAGCCAGGGTCCCCTAGCAGTTCTCTTAGTAGTCCCTCTATAGCAAGTTCCATGGGGCCCTCCAGGGCGTCCTCCGACACCCCTACGATACGGACGTTGTTTTGTTGTGATCTCGCCTCTAGGTCTTCGCACTTCAGTTTGATGGTGCCTAGGTCTTTCGCCATGGTGGTCACCATGCTTTGCAGAGCCTCAATGGTGTCCTCAGCAGTGCCGATTCGTGTTGGTCTCTGTGATGCATTGTGTGACTTTTTCAAATTGAACCCTGATCGTGGAGATGTTAATGTCATCTAGTTTGTAATTTATGGACGCAAATCCTTGTTGCATGATGGTCACCATCCCTTGCAGGTCAGTGGGTGATGATGGTGAGGATAACGCTGGTGATTCCCAACCCTTTGCGTCCGGCTTCCACTTGTTTTACGGTAGGCTTTGCCAACTTGTCCATTGTGCCACTCTTTTGGAAGGGGCTCCCTAATGCATTATACTGGGTCGCCAAGGGTCTCCGCAATTATGACTGCTGTGTGCTTTGAAAAGTGTATGGGCCTGGAGGTGCCTTATGGTTGATTATAGCTCTCCACTCTGTCCACCAGCTCTCCCCTGGTCATATGTCCCTCCTTACTTCCCCTAATTCTCTCCTTCATCCCTCATTCTTTCCCTCCTTCTTAAATCTCCCAATCTTCCCCATTCTCTTATACCTCCTTCCCCTTCCCCTTGAATTCTCTTCTTCCCCCGCCCTGACTTCCCTCACTACTTCCCTCACTACTTCCCTCACTACTTCCCTCACTACTTCCCTCACTACTTCCCTCACTACTTCCCTCACTACTTCCCTCACTACTTCCCTCACTACTTCCCTCACTACTTCCCTCACTACTTCCCTCACTACTTCCCTCACTACTTCCCTACTACTTCCCTACTACTTCCCTCACTACTTCCCTCACTACTTCCCTCACTACTTCCCTCACTACTTCCCTCTTTTCTTCCTCTTCTCGATTTCTTTTATTGACCTAGGTAAATTGTTCTACATACTGTTTTTGATGGTTTCTCATGTTTTGTAATTTTATGCTTCTATGATATTCTAATGTATTATTGCTGTTGTAATGTAAAGCACTTTGGCGTAAAGCGCTATATTACCTTAACAAATACAAACGTCCGATCCCAGCGGGATGGGTGTTTTGTGGTCCTCACCATACCTCCGCTTCACGTGCCCCGGCCGCTCCCAGGCTTCTAAATTATGACTACGAGGTGCGTTCGGAGTATGATGTAGCGGGACCTTTTTTAAAAAATGTTCTTTTCTTTTCTTTGTTTTTGTTTTTTGCCCACCACAGGCAGCGGGAGTCATAGGGTTAAGGCATGGTCCTTGGATGTGTAAGTGTTCTTATCGGGTGTCTTGTTTGGGCCTGTTAACCAATCTGAGAGGGCCTGCCCTCCGGTGCAATTGGAGGAGAGTCAAATGATCCTACCGCCGGGTGGCAGTCTTTACAGGCCTTTTGTTACCTTCGATGCCTAGAGCTTCCGTGCCTCTACCACATACCTGCCTCGAAAATGTGACTAAAAGCCAAGCGCGGTCCTCTTTTCTCGTCTGATCCCGGTGCAGGTCGCCGGCCCATCCGCTTCCCATCAGTCTATATCCAGGGGTGGATCAGAGCACAGAGTGCATAGGCAGGTTGCTTTGTGCTTATCCCAGGTGGGGGTTGAGGGGGGACAAGGGAGGAGTGCAGGGAACCACCCGTTGTATATACGATCAGAGTTTCTTGTACGACAGTCTTTACATGGGGTAATGCACCATTAGTGTCCCCACACCCACCTGCCGGTCTGCACAACGCAGGCCTGGGCCTCCATGTACGTCTTGATCTTGCCAATTCTCCAGTTCAGCTGGGTCTTAAGGGTTATCCGGCCCATTGGGATTATCTGCACTTCCCTCCTCTGCCAACAGCCATGCAGCGTCAGTTGGTCTGTGGTTCCAGAACGACGCGAGGCGCGGTGTTAGATGGGGTCTTTCGGATGTTGTAGGGTTGCTTCGCCCCTGGTATCATATGTGCGCAATGATGGCCTGCTTTTAGCTGCTCAAGTGGGCTGCGGGGCAGCGCATCAGTGGATCTCGCATGCAGCAAAGTGATGCGTACTAGCTCCGTGCCCCATTTAGAGCCGCAGCCTTCCTCAGTGGACTCGGCTAGGGCCGTTATTCTGCAACAGCAATGTCCATAAATGTCAGAGTCGGGGGTGCAGTATCGCGCCCGGAAAGGTGAAGCCCCTTCACCCGCCCCCCAAGTCGGGATATGCCAGCCACCATCACAGCCTGTCAGGGTCCAGCCCTGCTCATTTTCGTGCCGAAATCTAGTCGGTAGCTCTACACAATGGCATCCATCAGCCAGTCGTGCAACAGCACCCCCAAATTTTCCCATCTTCTCTAGTTGCTTTTCTCTCCTATCCTATTCTTCACTAAGACTGAAAGGAAGAAACTCAAAAAGGACACCCTGGTCTCCAATCCAGGCCTCCTTCCAATCCTCCAGAGTCATCATTAATATCTATCTAAACAGTACTCTCATGGTTCTTGGACCTCCGCTCAATCGCCTACTATTTGATAGATGCCTCCCTTGCCTCATCAACTTCCTTCCGTCTCATGCTACTCATTCTACCGCTTCTCTGGCTCCTCTGCCACCTCTGTTCTCCACCTCTCTGGTTCCCTTTCCATCCACTACCTCTCTGGCTCCTCTTCCGCCTCCACCTTCCACCTCCTCTGCCACTCCTTTGTACCCCTCCCAAGAAAACTTTCAAAAGTGGCAACCTGCTCCACGTGGCAACTCAACTTTCGCTCTGCTGTCAAACATTCCTCTGACATCTGCCACCTCCTTGAACTTCTGGACCTGGATGTTCTCGTTCTTACTGAGACATGGTTCACAGGTTTTGACACGCACCTCCCTCGGGGCTACAAGATCCTCCAAGTTCAGGCCGGGAAGTGGACTGGCTCTGATCTCTCCTGAGTTTATCCCTGCTTCCATCATCCCCACTCAGACTGATTCTTTGAATGCCTGGACTGCAGGCTCTGCATCTCTCCTGGCCTCTCTGACCATGGCCGCCATTTACAGGCCACCTGGCCAGATCACCATCTTCTTCTCTGAATGGGCTGACCTCTTCCTCTCTCCTTCCCTCTACCTCCCAGCGTCTCCTCCTTGGGATCTCAACTTCCACCTGGATTCCCCAGACTCCTCAGGGCTTTTCTGCAACCTATGCAACTTTCCCTCTCCATTCTACCCTCTGGTCCAACTCACTCTGCCGGACACACCTTGGATGTTCTCAACTCTTCAGACACCCCACCCCACCGCCCCCTCTCTTATCCTTTCACTACTCCTCTCTCCTGGACTGACCACTTCTTTCTCACTTGAAGCTTCCTGTCCCCTTGGCAAAGGCCCACCCAGCACTGCCACCTTCCTTCGCGGTCATTCGACCTATGAAGCGAGTGTCAGTGGCCGCCTTGCCTCCACTTTCTGTCCCCCACCTACTCCGGCGGCTGACTGCCATCCTGACACAGCCCTTTCCAACCTTCACCTGTCCATCTCTAACATGCTGGATATCCTGGCCCCCGTCATGGGGATCTGCCTGAAGCATGGCACCAAGTGCAACGGTTGGTATGACTCCGAACTGGCCGCTCAGCACCGCAAGGGCATAGTAGCTGAACGGAAGTGGGGAGCTTTGGTTGCACCCTCTGACAAACTGGCCTGCTCCAAAGGCAATATGGACTTCATCTTCTCTAAGAAGAGGGTCAATATTCAAGCCTGCTTCTCTGCGGCCTCTAACAACACGGCCAAACTTTTCAAAATCTGCACCGAGCTGGCCAATCTGCAGTATCTACCTACCTACCCAGGCCCTCTGCTCGGCTTTCGCTTCTCATTTCACCACTAAAACCCAGGACATCCTGTCTGCACTTTCCTCCTTCTCCTCTCTCCCTCTCTACCTCTCTTGGCTGCCCCCCCTCCTGTCCTTCTCTCCTCCCTCTCTCCTCTAACACCTGATGAAGTTTCCAGGCAAGTCTGGTCTATAAAAGTCTCATTCAAAAAGGTGACCCCCCTCCTCACCCCACTGCTCCTCTATAACCATCAATGACAATATTGGTTCTCTCGCTCCAGCCATGGCCTATTTCTGTAATCACTCCTTCGCGGCTGGATCTTTTCACTTTCTTCACAAGCACTCCCTTGTGCATCCCCTAATAAAAAAAATCCTTCTGCCGACCCCTCCATTTCGGCAAACTATTGCCCAATCGCTTATCACTCCTTTCCTGGGCAAACTCTTGGAGATGATGACCATCAGTCTGTTTTCAGAGCAGCCAGAGGCACAGAAACTGCACTCCTGAATACCTGTGAAAATCTGCTCTCTAATCTGGACTCTAGCTCTCCCTTTGGCCTCATTCTCCTCGTCTTTCCTCTGCATTTGACTTGGTCAACCACAACATCCCGATTACTAGTCTCCGCGAGACCCTGGGCATCACGGGTCAGGCTCTGGCGTGGCTGACCTTCTTCCTCCTGCAATGACCTTTCCAGGTTCAGCTTTGTTCATATTTCTCCACCACCTCTTCTCCACATGAGGTGTTCCCCAGTGCTCGATCCTCTCCCCTGGCTATTAAATGTCTATCTGGCCCCTTTGGCCCTACTGATCTCTACCTTTTCCTCTGTCAGTGTTATGCGGAGGACACGCAGCTCTCTTTCAGTCTATCCTCTGGCTCTTCCTCCTCGTCTCATCTCTGACGGTCTATCCGCTATTCAGGCATGGTGCGCCTCTAACGTTCTCTGCCTTAATGCCAGTAAGACTGAATCGTTCTTGTTGGGACCTCCGTTCCACCTTTTCCTCTCTGGCCACCCTCCTTGGGGCCCTCTGCCCTCGCCCTTGTGAGGCAAAAAACCTTGGTCGTCTTCAACGCCATTCTGTTCTTCTTTCCTTACATCAGACTTTGCCAGGGATGCTCATTTGCAGTTGCACTTCCTCCGAGGTATTCTGCCTTCTCCAGCATGGGGTCTGGCATGGATTCACATGCTCATGAATATTGCCCGTCGTCAGGCTTGGAAGCCTCTTTGAAAAAAAGTTTCACTTTCACTTTAAAACTGTATTGTATCTAAACCAATCACTGTCCTCTGGGACATACTGCCCTCATCCAATGACAGTCCTCTCCCTAAGCCCTGGCTCTGGCAGTCCTCTTCAGATTTTTACCGCATGCTTCATTTTTGGGAGTCCTTGAGTTTGCTCTCTGAGCTATTTAGTACGTTTTTAGTTTTTCCAGATTTTATTTATTTATTTTTTTGCAGAAAAGTTTTTTTGTCTAAGAGCCTCGTTCTCTTTTCCTCACCGGCCAGCAACGGGGATCTGTATTTGAATTTTTGTGACCCTCAAGGGTGAGGATTCGTCAGTTTCCAGACGGCCATCTTGGGCCTAATTCATGCCCTCCGACCATGTTGGAGGAGAAGGAGGGAAGGACCCTCTTCAGGCCCTGCACCAAATGCAGGCTATGGAATGTCTTTGTGGAAGACCAGCATCTGCGTGTCTTTACTGACTGCACCTGGACCATTTGGGGGGTGGAGTGCGAGATATGCTTGGGCTCCTCGAAGAAGACTATGGAAGACGGGCACAGCAGGCTGGCGGCATGGCTCCATTCTAACAAGACCTCTGCCCCGTGCTCCGAGCAGGTGCATGCCTCACCCAGGACAGGCTGGTCCGGAGAGTGCCCTTCTAAGTCTGTTGCGGTCACCCCATTCGTGGGGGTCCCAGATAAGGCCAAGAGTCGCACTCCTGAGGCCACCAGGTTCGCCACTGCCGCGGGTCTCCGTTTTGATAGGCCACGATCACTGTCACCGTCCGCCTCCATAGCCGGCCGGTCATAGAGCTCCTCCTCAAAGAGGAATTCATCCACTCTGCCAAGTTGTGGGAGAAGTCAAGCAGGCCTAGGCCAGAGGAGGAGAAAAAGGCTGCGCACCCCAAACAGGTTCCAGAGGCTCAGCCAAAGTCCTTGTCAGCCACTTTGTCGACAACTACAGTGACGACCACCACAGTGGTGGGAGCCAATCCTACGAGGGTGGCTCCGGCAAAGGCTGCAAGTACCCCTGGGGGGGGTAAAGGCACTGGTCCAGGTCCTGGTTCAAGGCCCTCTGAATGGAAAAAGGGGAAGAGGGTGCAAGGAGGCCCCGAAACTGCCCTCTAAGGTTGATTTTCAACCCATGGAACTTTCTTCCACGGATGACGTTCATGCTGTCCACAAGGATGATGACGATGGTGAAGGGCGTACCGCTCCATTGCTTCATCCTCAGTCAAGGGACATTTCCGTGGACATTCCCTCTACTCTCCACGCCCTAGTGACAGAGATTCAACAGAGGTTGCCAGAGGCACCCTTGGCGCCGCAGGCTCATGATCAGCCTCCACGTAAAAAGAGAAAGCGACATCCGACGCCTCCGGCATCAGCCTCTGCCACCTTGTTGGGACCCGACTTCTCTAACGGACCCCGATACAGACACTGGTACAGAGACGGCCACGGGACCCAACGAAGATGAGGACTTCGTCCCGGGGGAGGACGAATTGCCACATTTGTATGCTCCTCCTAGTTTCTCCACTGGACAAGGTTGTATCGTTCCACTCCATGATCTCCAGGGCCTCCGAGCTGTTCCAGCTGGCACCCAAGGAGACAAATGCGGGCTGCTTGTATCGGCGGCGAGAATCCAAGAGGAAGACTATCGTGGCGGTACCCTTTCTGTACAACATTTGGGAGTAGGGCCTGACCCTCTTGAAGAACCCATGCACGGCTCCAGCCAAGCGAGACAGGTTAGAGAAGTACAGGGTGCTGCATACTGCGCCCAAGTGCATGAGGTCTCAACCATCACATGACTCGGTAGTGTTGGCTGCCGCAAGGAAATGTTTGGCTAATCCGGAGGATGGACGCCATGGGGAAGGTGGTCATCTACCCGGCAGTACCCACAATCAAGGCGACCAACGTCCTGGCTATCTTTGCCCGGTACAATAGGGAGCTGTGGTTAAAGCTGTGCCCGATCCTGGAGTTCATCCCCGACAACAAGAAAATGGAGGCTCTTGCCCTCTTTCAGGAAGGGGAAAAGGCGAAGCGTCATCGGACCATGCAATTTCGGTGGCAGTGAATATCGCCGACACGGGTTTCCGGCATATGGGGAACAGATTCGGCCTTTGTCGACAGGGATGGTTGAAGGCCACTAACTTTCGTCAGGACCTTCATGCGAAGGTGCTGGACCTGCCTTTCGACAGCAAGAATCTGTTTGGGAAGGCGGTAGACAAGTCCCTCCAAGCCATAAAAACATATACGTGGGCGGCACGTTCCCTGGGCACCCTTGGGCAGCATCGCTCGTCATTTTTTTTTTTTTTTCTCCTCCAGGGGAAAGTCGAGCCGATCGTCGATGGGTTTCTCCACATCTTACAGGCATCCTCCCTGATTCTTTGCTAAGAAGCCCCACAGGGGCTGCTCCCAGGCCTACGATGGCAGAAGCCAGCCTTGCTGTTGCCCGCAAGGCAGGGCACCGGCACCCAAGCAGGCCTGGAGCAGCTAAGATGTCAGGCTTCCATGCTTGCACCCCGGTGGGAGGCAGCCTGACCAGGTTTGTCAGCGAGTGGAAGATGATCACCACTGATAGATGGGTGCTGGATGCTCTCATCCATGGTCATACCTAGGAGTTCCAATGCAGGTGCTCACGTATTCCACCGGTTCCCCGTCAGGAGCTTCATATCCCCCAGCTCCTGGAAGAAGTGTGAGCCATGCTACGGAAAGGGGCAATGGAGCTTGTTCCCCAACGGCTCCAGAGTCTATTCCAGATACTTTCTAGTAAGAAAAAAGACAGGGGATTGGAGACCCATCAGACCCACCTTGGAACTACGCTGCCTGAACAAATATCTGAAGTCCCAATAATTGAGGATGAACACGTTGCAGCATGTGCTCGGCCAACTGGAACTAGGGGATTTATTGACGTCGTTGGACCAGGAGAATGCTTACTTACAGGTCCACATTCACAAGAAACCTTGATAGCTCCTTTGGTTCGTGGTGCAAGGCCAGCACTACCAGTTCAAGGCCCTGCCATTCGGCTCGAAATCGGCCCCAAGGGTGTTAACAAAATGCCTGGCTCCGGTGGCGGCCCATCTGCGCCTGCAGGGAAACACGTATAGCCATACCTGGACGATTGGCTGATAAATGCCCACTCTCGGGAGCTGGCCGACAAGCACAGGGGACTGTTTGACGACTGACCGAGCTGGGATTCTGTGAACTATCCAAAGTCCTACTTGATGCCATCGCAGAACGCACTGTTCCTCTGCGCCAGACTCAACAGTGTCTTGTCTGGCATCACCCTCGGAGGAGAAGCTAGCAACCATTCAAGGGAAGGTGCAGCGGCTGTCGTTGGCGAAAACTGCCACAGTAAAGGCCATCAAGTTGCTGTTGGGCATGATGTCGTCCTGCATCTACCTCATCAGTCTCTGTAGATTGCAGATGCGACCCCTAGAGGAATTCTTGGATGCACGTTGGATACAAGTGTCAAGAGGTTTTGCGGACAAGATCCCTCAACGAGGAGTTCCCGCGGGCTATAGAGTGGTGGGGGTGCGCTCCCACATTGCACAGAGAATGGTATTTCAAAACCTGCAATACCAGGAGACGGTCAACACGGACACCTCTCTGGAAGGTTGGGGTGCTTGCACAGGACGTCTACATGCCAGAGGTCTGTGGCTTACAGAGAAGGATCTGACTTCAATATCCTAGAGCTACGGGCAGTGTTCTGAGCCCTCATGTCTTTTGTACCGTCTTTTAAGGGCGAGGTGGTGAGGATCTGCACAGTCAACACCACCACCATGTTCTACATCAGGAAGCAAAGGGGCACTCGGCCCACAGTGTTCTCCAAGGAAGCTCAGGACCTGTGGCACTGGGCCATCAGACCGGGGATGTTCCTCGCCCCTCTCTACCTGGCAGGCGTCAAGAACACCATTGCAGACTCCCTCAGCAGGGAACTGTGCTCCTGCCACATGTGGAAACTTTGTCAGGATCAGGTGGACCGCCTGTTTGTCAAATGGGGCAGACTCCGATCGATCTTTATTCGCCACAGCGAGTAACTCCAAATGCCTGAAGTTTGCCAGCAGGTTTCATCAACTGAGGAGCTTGGGGGATGAGTTCTCCTTCCCGTGTGCAGGCTTGTGTCTGTACGCTTTTCCCCAGTTTCCTTTCCCGCTATTTGTCATCGATGCACTCAGTGTTGATGCAAGATAATACTCCTCGCCCTGGCATGACTGAGATAGATATGGTATCCGGACCTGCTCAGCCTGTCAGCCTCGCCTCCAGTCAAGTTGCCGGTACTTCCGAATCTGCTCACCAGAGAGGGAGGCGCAATCCTTAATCACGGCCCAAGATCGCTGAACCTAACGGCATGGCTCCTGCAGCCTTCGAGTTTAGAGGTTATGAGCTGCCGGCGGACTGCAAGGAAGCCCTTGCCAAGGCCAGGGCGTCTACCTTAAAGTGCTACGGCCATCAGTGGAAGCGTTTTGCCATGTGGTGCCGGTCGCAGAAGATTACCCCTCTCAGGGTCACCGCTCCACAGATCCATTTTTTCCAACATATAACCATACAGTGCGATAAACCAATGTACAAAATACCTTACCGTACAGTTTTGTTTTCTCCCTTCCCGTAAACCCCTCACTCCCCCAACCCCCCCCCACGGTCTACCTCCCACTACGCCATTCCGCTGCGCTCCCCTCTTAGCACTGTCTGCCATTACTTCTCTACTACCAGACTATCGTTCCCAGTACTATCCCGGTCTGATATGAATATTGCAGCTACTAATTGTCTCCTGGCGACCAGCACATCAGCCTCCACTTCTCCCTCCACCCCCTTCACCTCTTGCCGTGCCCTTGTTTCCGTATCTGCCCATTTCTTTAGATCTTGCCACAACACGCACGTTGACGGTCTCCTACGCACTTTCCAGCTCATTGCTATTCTGCGTTTTGTCAATATATAGGCTAGGTCTTTGAGTTTGCTTTCATGTTTTGCTCTACGTGGCCTCGGAAACACCCCCCCCTCCCCAAGGCATGCCCAGGGGGTGCTCACGTCTAGGATAATCTCTGCTTCTGCCAAAATTTGGTTCACCTCCTCCCAAAAACCTCTGATTTTTGGGCATGCCCAAAACTATGTGCCATCCGTGCATCCACTTAGCCACATTTCGCAAACCTGTCTATGTACTTGCATGGTCGAACTTAGCTATTGTCCTTGGGGTCATGTATGCTCTGTGGGTTACATATAACTGAATCTGTTGCAATCATGCATTCCTCAATACCTTTTTGTAGCTCCACAGATCCTTCCATACTTGTTGACCTTGGCAAGAGCTGGACTGGGTCGCACATCCATCAAGGTACACCTGGTGGCCATCTTCCGCTACACCAGGTCTCCGGGAAGTTCGTCAAGGAGTTTCTCAAGGGGCTTTTCTGATCTTTCCCGCCAGTGAAGGCTTCCGCCCCAGCATGGGAACTCAATGTAGTTCAAACAAGTCTCGTGGGGAGCACCTTTCGAACCGAGCATTAAGCCCCATTCAAGTTTCTCTTGTGCAAAACTGATTTCCTTGTGGCCATCACCGTTGCCAGATGTGTGGGTTAGATCCAGGCCCTATACTGCAAGCAACAGTATCTGCATTTCCACGAATCGAGGGTGGTACTGCATACACACCCCTCTTTCATGCCGAAGGTTCTGTCAGAATTCCACCTCAACGAGCCTTTGGTTTTGCCTGTTTTCTTCCCGAAATCTTTGTCGCCGGCGGAGACAGCTTTGCATTCGCTGGACGTTGCTTGTGCTCTGAAGTTCTACGTGGAATGCACCAAGAGTTTTCAGAAGGCGTCTCAATTGTGAACTTTAGGCCTGTGAACCATGGGAAGGCATTGTCCAAGGCTTTCATCTCCAGGTGGCTCTCCGGCTGCATCATGCACTGTCAGCTGGTGAACTGGCTGAGCGCCCACTCCACCAGAGCTATCGCTGCGCCGACCGCATTCCTTTCTGGTGTGCCCCTGCTCGACATCTGCAGGGCTGCAATGTGACGGTCCATGCAAGAAATTCTACTGCGTCGACAGGGATTCCAGGGAGGGGTCAAAATTCAGTGAAGCGGTGCTACGCAACTTGTTTGCTTGAGGTAAGTCTGTTCCAAGGGGAAGAGTAATTGTCTGAGCCTTGCCGCCTCCTGTGGTTGTGTAATATGTACTGGTGTGTATTTGTTATTTAAGAGCATGTGAATCCATGCCAGATCCCATGCTGGAGAAGGTTTAGTTACTTACTTCTAATTAATGTTCTCCAGCATGGGTCTGGTATGGATTTGCATGCAAACCTTCCCTCAGGGCCCCTCTGCGTCTCTTCATGGTCACACTTCCACTTTACTTGCTTACCAAATCTGAAGATGGCTGCCAGAGGCGGGGCTTAGGGAGAGGACTGTCATTGGATGGGAGGTAGTATGACCCAGAGGACAGCGATTGGTTTAGAGGAGAAATACAGTTTTAAAGCGGAAGTGAAACTTTTCTTTTACTGAGGATTCCCAGCCTGACTGGGAATATTCGTGAGCATGTGAATCCATGCTGGACCCATGCTGAAGAACGATGGTTACTCTTTTCTCACCTCCCCCCCCCCCCCCAAAATCTGTCTCCAGAGACCTGGTTCACTCTAGTCTGGACTACTGCAATAGCCTCTTTCTCAATCTGCCTAATTCTACTCTTCGCCCTCTTCAACACATACAGAACAGGACCGCAAGACTTATCCTTGGCCTCAAGCCCAGGGACCGCATCTCTCCTGCCCTGAAATCCCTCCACTGGCTCCCAGTGGCTGTAAGGATCAAGTTTAAGACCCTCTATCATCCACAAGGCTTTCTGGGGCCGTGGCCCTCGCTACCTTCAACTCTCTTCCGAAGTACCTTCCTTCCTTGCTCTTTGACAAAATGTAACCAGAAGTCTTCTTGAAGAAAAATAGTGGTTTAAAAAAAAGGAAATGTGAACCACAGCTAGTTTCAGGTAGTTTTACCAATAGGTGTAGTTCTGCCAGTTGAAAATATTTAAACTCAAAAGGGTTGCCACTGGAACCTTCCACGTAGGGTTCTTGCAGTAGGTCAATGAAGCTTACAATGTCTTTGTCTCTTGGGGTTCCCTCCCTCCAAGTTGAGATTTTTCCAGTTCCAACCAAAAAGACACAGTTCTTGTTAGGCCTCTTAGGGTTCCCTTCCTCAAGCTAAGGCCCCTCTTTACAAAGTTCAACACAAAACAAAATATAACTCAATTCTTCTTGGGCTTCTCTGGGTTCCTGTCCCCAAGTTTAGGCCCCTCTACTTTCAAACAAGGCCCACAGAGTCCCTTCAAGGCCCACGAGAGGCAAGGCCAGCACCTGTTTTGTGCCTGTTCGGTGCCGTGACTGCCGTCTGCCAGACCCCCTGGCCCTCTTCATATAAGGTACTCTTGCATCCCTCGACTGCCACAGTAGTCCAAATCTGCCTCAATGTACTTATGTGTGATCACGTTTTTTCCACATGAACTATTGGTCCTGCCTATGCAGCCTGACTGCTATGACCATACACTGAACCACGTGCACTGTCAGAATTGCATTTAGCCTATCTATGATTGCATTGACTAGCCTAGAGGTGCCTTGCACCCAGAATTGCATTTAGCCTATCTATGATTGCATTGACTAGCCTAGAGGTGCCTTGCGCCCGGAATTGCATTTAGCCCATCTATGATTGCATTGACTAGCCTAGAGGTGCCTTGCGCCCAGAATTGCATTTAGCCTATCTATGATTGCATTTAGCCTATCTATGATTGCATTGACTAGCCTAGAGGTGCCTTGCGCCCAGAATTGCATTTAACCCAACTGTGGTGTGCTACTGCCCCTGTACTCCTACTACTGCTCTCTCATACCCAGGTGCTTCACGATTGCATGCTAACTGCCAACAACCACCTTGAAACTTTCCTATCACACCTACGCACACAATGTATCTCCATACGCTCTATACTGTGCTACTTAGATCACTTCTTTATATTATGAATACCCAATACCCGACCATGATACCAAACTCACTTTCACACGAGTCCCTACCGAATTCTCACAAACCAACTGATATGATCTCTGTACCCTGCACTGTCCTCCAGAGAAACCTCAAACTACGTGCCAGGCTCCTAAGGCTTTATGACCCTTTAACCAAATCAGCCCATAGCAAGGCTACTACCAGCCTTCACAGCCCCTCCCAGCACCCTCTTCAACTAAACAGTAGACTCTATCGTGAACCAATCCACGCCCAGAAAGACACGCATAAACCCTCACTAACACTTCTAAAACCAATACAATCTGAGACCAAGGGAGCACTGATAAACGCCCGCTCCATGTTAGCCCACGCTACAGACATTGCCGACCTACTCCACAATGAAGACTTGGACTTCTTAGCTGTCACTGAATCCTGGCTACATCCAACAGCAGGCCCCGCAATTATGTTAGCCTTACCAGATGACTACACGCTACTAAGACTCGATCGTACCACCTCTCGAGGCAGAGGTCTTGCCATTATAGCAAAAACTAAATTCCCTCTGACCATTGAGTCACCAGCCAACATAGGATCTTGTGAATCCTAAACTGCAAAGCTATCCTTATCTAATTCACAATCCATCTCCATTCACCTCATTTACCGGCCACCTGGCCCCTCAGGATCTTTTGAAGAAGACCTCACAAACATCCTATCAAATAAACTTAAGACCTCCTCACAAAGTATCGTATTAGGTGACTTGACTTTAACCTTGGTTTTAGCGACCCCACAGATGCTAACGCCACAATAATTAATAATACTTTAGAGGAACTAGGCTTTACCCAAAAAATCAGAGCCCACTCATACCAAAGGTAGAACCCTGGACTGGCTAGCTGTGCACAATTGCCCAGTCTTGATCTCTTCTATACTCCCACAGCCCTGGACAGACCACTACTTGATCTCGTTCACCCTAGAGGCGACACCAGCGCAAATTGACAGTATAGCTCCAGCTGTTCTGACTAGAAATAAAAAGATCACCCCTGAAAATTTGATCCCTTTAATCGCACCGACCTTGAATGCCATTCCGGACCACACAAATCCCTCAATGATGGTAGACATATATAATAGTCATGCTCTCTTTTCTTGATGCCCTAGCCCCACTGAAGTTAAAAAAAAAAAAAGCAAACCCAGAAAACATCAACGCCTGGTTTTCTCCTCATCTTAAAGCCCTCAGACAAGAAAAGCGACGCAGTGAAAAAATTTGGAGATCACTTCCCTCAGAAAAAAAGTAAGAAAAATTTGAGTAAACTAGCCTCTCACTACAAATCATCCTGGCCAAACAAACGTCCTATAGTACTCGAATCTCACAAGCCAAATCCAACACTAGAGAGCTCTTTACAATACTAAAAGAGGTTGAATCTCCCATCCAAGCGCCTGACTTGTGCCTCAAGGACAAAAATTGGTGCACGGGTATACAAAATGCCTTAGCTAACAAAATCTCCTCTCTTAAGATAAACATTAAAAAAGATTCCCTTCTCTCTTCTACCAAACCCAGTATTCCCACACCTAAAAAGACACACTCTACTCAGACACACCCCCCTGTGCATATTCCCCACTTTAACTTCCACAGAGTATCTACTAAAGAGGTAGAGCACCCTCAAACCTTCGAATTGCCATGGGGACCTATGCCCAGCACAATTGATAAAGGATGCGGCTCGTGATCTCGCACCATTTATTACCAAACTAATAAATGCGTCATTCACATCCGGCAGCGTACCTAACAATCTCAAACAATCATGGGTCCTCCCCCTGCTTAAAAAAACGAATCTAGATCCCTCTACTCCCACCAATTACCGTCCCATCACTACAGTACCATTCCTTCTTAAAATCCTCGACAAAACAGCATACCAACAAATCCAACATTACCTTGAGCACTTCCATCTCTTAGGAGTCAGACAATCGGGCTTCAGGCCTCAACACGGCACCGAAACCGCACTCCTAGATCTCAAGGCACAGATAGATGAGCTGAGAGATCAGGGTAAAGTGGCACTACTGCTTCTTCTTGATCTCTCGGCTGCAATCGACCTGGTCGACCACGAGATCCTATGCGACCACCTTCAAAAAGCCGCCCACTTTTCTGAAGAGGCAACTGACTGGATCCAATCCTTTCTAAATAACCGCACAATGAGGCTTCTCCCTACTAGCAGCAGCCGACCCTACACCCATCACCTGTGGCGTACCTCGGGGATCTTGCGTCTCCCCGACCCTGTACAACATCTTCATGAAGCCCCTTTTCGATGATCTAGACGGTCTGGGTATCACCTACACTAACTATCCCGATGATACACCGATCCTCATCCCGTTGACGGGGGGGATTATGACAAGGATTTGGCCTTCATTAACAAAGTGTACCTCATCCAGGCATGGATGGCCTCACACGGTCTATGCCTGAATGAAGACAAAACAGAACTCCTCATTCTAGGGTCCTCCCATAACCTGAACAAACTAGACCAAAACTACTACTCCTTCGTAATTGTCAACAATAAGATCACTGTATCCAAGGAGGTAAAAACCCTTGGCTTCTACCTAGACTCCACTCTCACCTTTAAAAAAACAAGTTAATGCTATGGCATCCGCCACATCTTACACATGCAAACTCATCACAGCAGCCAAACCTTTTCTCTCTCCGTCTAACTGTATCACCCTAGCCAGGGCTCTGATCTTGTCCAAGTTGGACTATTGCAACGCACTTTATGTAGGATGCAACAAATATATCAAACAAAATTCAGATCCTTCAAAATAATGCCGTAAGAGCGGCCCTCAGTATCCCAAAGAAAACCCACATCTCTGATACTAGGTCTGTCAACTGGCTTTCCACCAAAGACAAAATATTCCTCAAATCGGTTTCCCTGACCAACAAATGCCTCCACCAAGCAGCCCCTCAATACCTTATCTCTAGATTCACCAGACCCACCTCCGCTCGCCCCTCTAGAATGACCAATTCCTATCTCCTCCTGGTGCCCAGGTTTAAGTGTTCTATGTCAGGTGGGAACAGCTTTCCGGTTAAAGTAGCACAATATTGGAACTCCCTTCCACCTCCTTGCAGGGAGGACCTCCCCCACCACCTATTCAGAACTAAAACCATCCATTGGCTCAAGATTCATGACACCTAACAAGCTCTCTTGCTGCCCTGACACTCCACCACTTTGATTGTAAATATGTATATTTAGGTTGCCAACTGATCAGTGCAGATACCTTGTCACTAGACAACCCATGTATTGTATATAGTATTGCCTATGTTGTATATTTCTGTAACCCATGCCTCTTCGGCGCGCGTTGTTTCTTTTTGGCGTGTCCAGCATTGTAACCACGGCTGGACTTCTTTGCCCTGTAGGTAACCAAGCTTTGCAATCCTCTTGTTGCCTCTGCGCCTTGCTACCCCTTTGGGGTTAGGTGCGAAATATAAATAAATAAAATAAAAAATACAAACAAAAGTTCAGCTTGTCAGGATGTACCTTTCTCATATATACAGTTTCTTTCACACTCAAAACAACACAGGGTCAAAACAACCTTAAGTGCAGAAGTAGTGAAGTTGGCACAACTCTACCCCAGAAGGCCTGTGTATCTAGGCCCAGGGTGAACAAGGGTTTATTTGTTAGAGTTAGGAAAAGAAAAGGGAATTGACTATTCCGGTTCCGCATTCTCCATTCCGGATTAAGAGTGTCAATTTACGGTTTGAAATCTAGACATTAACCCTAGTTTTAACTTGATTCAGGAGCCATGATTGTTTCCAAATACACACATCCACCATTGCTTGCCCCATTAACAGCCATGTCTTTTCTGATATGGATTGCATCAGTTAACCCAAGACTCGTTTGCATGGCCTTGAAGCAGTGGTCGTCAACCGTTTTTACGCAGTCCCCATTCCATTGATTACATTTATTTTAAGCTTTCCCCCATGCTTAGATTTTATACTCGAAGCAGTCACCTTCTCGTGGAAGGTCCTCGTGCTAACCTCCCACCCCCCCCCACCACCAACTTGCTCATTGGACTTCCTTTGCCCCCTCACCCCTCACTTGGGGCCAGCCCCACAATTTGAACACCACTTCTTTGAATTGTCCAACTATGGATAGATATCTAATCCTCCCCTTTCCATGCTTTAAACTGTATTTTTTTTTTTTTTTAACCTTCCCAGTTTAAATGAAATATCATTTTGAACGTGCAGTAAATCCATCATAGGAACCATAATTGGGGGTGTTTGAAGGTCGTACAGAAGGCGTGGGAGAATGTTCATTTTAATAATGACCATGAAGATTGCCCATGCTAACTGCACTGGTCAGTCTTGATTCTATTAAAGACAAGGAGGCGAGCATTATGCTTCTCTTTAATTTGCCACCAACATAGCAATTCAACTTTTAATAAACTTTTACAAAAATAAATGTTTCTTTGCTTCCATGAAAAAAAGAAATCTTTAGTTTTAAAGTTTAGAGTCTTTGTAGAGACTCTTCCCTGGTCTCCTACAAGTCCCATGAGCCTCCTGGTGCTCAGTAGTCCTTCCTCCACCAATCCGGAGTCTGACACCCCTATAAGGACTCTCCACACTAGGTCCTTTCCTCTTTCTTTGCTTGCCGCAACAACTGAGTCTGTATAACTGTCCAACATCAACTTTCCCCTTGAGACAACTGGGGACGCAGTTTGCTATCCAAAAGGTCCATCGGGACAACTGATTTCGCTTCCATTAGAACCCGGCATCTTCATGCAGGCTTCTGTTCGTCTCCTACGAGAAACAGAGAAATAACAATGAGGGGGGAATGCGATGTACTGATAAACAGCTTTGGTACCAAATACTTTCAATAGCATAATAACTTCATCGCATTCACCTGGGTGGGATATAATGCTCGCCTCCTTTTTCCTTAATAGAATCAAGACCGACCAGTGCAGTTAGCATGGGCAATCTTCATTCTATGACAAGACGGAGGCGAGCATTATGCTTGTTCAAAGCTCTGAACCACCCTACTAGCCATCTCTGAAACTGGCTTAAAATAGAAAGTCTGAAAGGTGGATTCTGAAGACCAATCTGCTGCTTTCATAATGTCTTGCAAGGACACACCTACGGAGAAAGCTCTAGAAGCCATGGCGCCTCTAACAGAAAGTGCTCCAAATATCGTTAAATCTATGCCAGCCCACTGCATAACTTCCCTCACCCATCTAGCAATTGTCGCAGTAGCCACTGCATGGTGAGGTTTCCTGCGCGCTATTAGTAATTGGGTAACGCCTTGCGGCCTAATCAGCATAGTCGCGGTCTCATAATCTTTAATGCATTTCGCTACACATAGTTTTGAGTTTTCGGGGAAATAAGGGTAGGAGATCACCCTGGAATCTGATTTAGTCCTTTGCACTATGGTAAAGGCCATACCCTCCGGATAAAAGATCTTTCTATCTATCTCCAAGGCTTTCACGTCTGAAACTCTCCTGCATGCTGTTAGGCAGAGTAACATCGCTAACTTCCCAGAAAGCTGGGATCTGGACAGTTGGCTGTTTTCTGGCCAGCTAGAAAACAATCTGAGAACGTCACGGACGTCCCATAGAGAAGAATACTTGGGTTCTGGCGGCCTCTTCATCTTGATTCCTCTCAAAAGCCTGTGGACTGCCGGGTGTTCACCTACTGGTGCTCCTTCCACTTTCGCATGTCCTGCAGATAACGCCGACCTATAGACTCCCAAGGTCCTGTACGCGCACCCTTCGAGAAATTTGCCTGCTAAGAAATTTAGGACGTGTACTATAGGTGCCGAAACTGGATCCAACTGTAAGGTTGAGCACCATCTAGCCCAGGCATCCCATGCCGAACTATAGCTTCTAAAGGTGGAAGGCGCCCAGGAATCTCTGATGCAGTCCGCAGCGATCTGCGAATTTCCTGGCAGTTCCCATCTCTCCCTGAAATTCAGCAGGCTATGAACTGTAGGGAGCCCGCCTCTATCAGAGGATGGCTCTGGCCGGTTGGGCTGAGGAGGAGATCTGGCCGATGAGGAATCTTCCTCGGGAAATCCGAGGAAAGTTCCATCGCTACTGGGAACCAAGGCTGAGATTTCCAAAGGGGAACCACTAGAACTAGCTCTGCCTGGTCTCTGCGAACCTTCGCTAGAAGTCTCGTGATCATTATGAAGGGTGGAAACGCGTAGTGCACTGCTCCCGCCCATGACAGGAGGAATGCATCTGTCCCTGCTGCCCCCGGGTCCATCCTCCAGCTGAAGTATTTGGCTGTCTGAGCATTCAGTCTGGATGCGAACAGATCTGTGTGTAATGGACCCCATAATTGATCTAACTTGAGGAAAACTTGGGGAAGCAGCTTCCAGTCGCTGGAATCTGTCAGGTAGCTGGAATTCCAGTCTGCCACTTCGTTTTGGGCTCCTGGAAGATACTCCGCCGCTACTGCTATCTGGTGTTGAAGGCAGTAGTGCCAGAAATCTTCCGCTAGCATTCTCGATCTGGTACCTCCTAGTTTGTTTATGTATCGTACTGCGGAGATGTTGTCCATCTTCAGCAGCACTGAATATTTGACTCTGTCTTTGGTGAAAGTTTGGACTGCAAAGGAGCCTGCTAGAAGCTCGAGACAGTTTATGTGGAGCTGTAACTCGTTCTCTGACCATTTCCCTCCTGTTTCTAATTGCCCACACCTTGCTCCTCATCCGGCTCTGCTCGCGTCGGATTCTATAGTAATATCTGGAACGTCGCCGAAGATGGCTCGACCGTTCCAGGCTTCCATGTTTTGCAGCCACCAGTGAAGCTCTGAAACTGCCTCGCTGTCTAAGGTAACTAGCTAATGGTATCCTAAGCCTCCTTGCAGGTGTTTGATCTTGAGTCTCTGCAGGGCTCTGTAATGTAGGGGCCCTGGGAAAATCGCTTGGATAGAAGCTGCTAGAAGTCCCACTATTCTGGCTAGATATCGTAGCGAGATGGTCTTTTTTGCTAGGACTGACTTGATCTCCTTCCTTATTGCTTTTACTTTCTGGTTCGGAAGTTCCAGAGTTGCTTTTACTGTGTCTATGGTGAAACCTAGGAATTCCACTCTTTGAAGTGGCTGCAATTGAGACTTGTCGAGGTTCACTAGAAACCCCAGGGAAGATAGTAAGGTGCAAACACAACGAATATCGGTGATCAGGGCGTCCTTGCTCTGGTTCAGGATCAGGATATCGTCTAGATAAATTATGATCCGAATACCTCTTTCTCTTATGGCCGCTGCCACCGGCTTCATCAGTTTGGTGAAGGCCCATGGGGCTGAAGCGAGGCCAAAGGGAAGACATTTGAAACGCCACACCTTTGTTCCAGCGGAAACGAAGGTATCGGCGGTGGTCTTCTGCTATGGGCACTGTGAGGTATGCGTCTTTCAGATCCAGACATGCTAACCAATCTCACGCGCAGAAGGTCTCTGAGAAGATGGATTAACCCCATCTTGAAGTGATTGTATTTTAACCATTCGTTTAGGCTCTTTAGGTTGATAACCGGGCACACTTTTTCTTTTCTGTGCACGAGGAACATGTTGCTTATAAACCCCGGGGAAGACTGCAACTCGCGCTCTATCGCATTTTTCTGACGAAACTTTACTAGCTCGTTCTGAAGAAGCGCTGCTTCCTGTGCTGTTAGGTGAATAGCTTGCAGCTCTTGGGCTTGAAAGGGGTCGCCTAGAAACTCTATGCGCAAACCTGCTACTGCTTGTAAAACCCAAGCATCGCTGGACAATGCGCGCCAAGCGTTCAGAAATATCAGGGTCCTGCACCCCACTTGCATATTTGGTGTACTCACTGCCAGTGGCGCCTGCCTGCTTGAAGGCTCCTCTTTGTCTGCGACCTCTTGGGAACCTCGGCCGGGAGGGGAAGAAGGAATCTTGCTGTCTTCCCTCCCAATATTGTGCTCTGTTTCCTTGGGGTCTGCGATGATAGGAATATCGACCGGACGCCCGACCCCTCTGGCGTCCGGTCCCAGCAAAAACTCGCCCGGGAAAAATTCTTTTGATGGAGTTCTGGGCCTTTTCGAGGGCTGAATACGTTCCTACAAATTGGGACATTTCTTTCGCGAATGCCTCGCCAAAGAGGAGGCCTTTCGCTCCTTGGCCCGCTTCGTAAGACGATAGGTCGCTTAGCTTTGAGTCGATCTTTAAGAGCACCCCTCTTCTCCTCTCTGACGAGAGGGCGCAGTTGGCATTCCGCATGAAGCACATTGCCCTCTGTGCCCAGTTCGCTAGGTCTAGAGGATCAATGGGGGAACCCGTGTCTTTGGCTTGCTCCGCCAGGTCCATAATTTTTGCCAATGGGCCTGCTAAATCAAGGACTTTATCTTGGCACCCTCGCCAGGCCCTGTCTACACCTTTCCTGATATCTTTGGCAGACTTTGTCACAAAAGTAACCATCTTTGGGTCTAAATCTGGGGTTTCCGATAACTTATCTGGGAGATCTGGACGGGGGCATTCCGATCTCATGCGAGACCTTACTTCTCTGTCGAGCGGCTTGCGTATATGCTGTGCCATGTAAAGCGCTACCTTTGGGGAAGGAACCCACTCCTTAGATTTCGGATGCCTAATAGTATCCGGGTCGAACATATCGTTCGTGTCTTCCTCTTGATCCAGTATTACTTCATCTGCTGCTGTGTGCCCAGAGGGTTCATCATCCTCTTCTGCTTCATCATCGGGCGAGTAGCCCTGGTCTATGTCCCCGAGAAGATTCACCCCTAGGGTAGGGGGGGGGTCTGGGTTGGCAATCTGTTGATTTTGCCAGGAAGGCCTTCTTCAATCTTGCGACGGGATCGTCTGCCTTGTGGGGGTCTTGGTGTACCCTCCTTTCCTTGCTCGGGGGGGGGGGGGGGGTCAAAGAGTCAGAGCTCTTCCGAGCCTTACACCCCTGTTCAAACCCTTTATGGGGGTGTCCAGTTGACGTGCCTTCGCCAGGGCTAAGCGCCCTCTTTTTATTGGGAGATTTCTGATCTTTTTGTAAAATCCATGCCTCCAGCATGTCTAATCTCTGGGCAATTGGTTGTACGCCCTCGGAAACCGCTACGGATAGGGAATCCCCTAGTACTTTTTTAAAACTGAGTGACAGTTCAGTTTCCTGATGAGAGGGTTCTTCCTCCCACTCTTCCTCAGAATAATCAGGAGATGTGGAGTGCTCCCCATCTTGATAATGGGCCATAACTTCCTTGAGTTAGCAAAGCTAACGTACCTTACAGTCGACTGAATGAGGCCCACCAAATGAGGCAATTCAATGTGAAGGCCTTCTGGAGACACGTGCTGCTGTAAAGAACGAATTTTATTATTTTTTTTTAATTTGCCTCTCAATGCAGACGCTCTCTGTATCAAGGATCCAGTCTAATTTCCCTCTTCTTTTTTTTTTTTTTTTTTTTTTTTTGCAGTCGAAAAGCAGATAGGGCACAGATAACACGCAGCACTCCCTTCGCGTACGCGATGAAAAGAAAATGCTGGAAGGGATTGGGGAGCGACGGGAAGGCTTACAACTTCCCGCTCCTTCAGGGTCCTAACGCACGCCTGCCGTGCGATGCCTTGAGGAGCGGCCCGGATGCCTAACGCGGGCGAGAGCGCCTGCGGCTCCGGCTCCGCCTCCTCAGCTCTCGAACTAACTGGAACGCGGATGACAAACGCGGGTCAGCTGAACCGCTTAAGAATGAACTGAAGCGGACGCGGAGCGCCGCTCGCTTACAAGGTAATAATCGAAGTTTACTTAAGTATAAATATCTACCTTTTTTATATAAATATGCGCTGCGCTCACGTTATATATAGATGAAAGGAAAATACCCTAAAAATATGTTCATACTGAGAGAAAATAAATCACTTATCTCCGTATGCTGGCAGCAAAAAGAAAGAGGAAAGGACCTAGTGTGGAGAGTCCTTATAGGGGTGTCAGACTCCGGATTGGTGGAGGAAGGACTACTGAGCACCAGGAGGCTCATGGGACTTGTAGGAGACCAGGGAAGAGTCTCTACAAAGACTCTAAACTTTAAAACTAAAGATTTCTTTTTTTCATGGAAGCAAAGAAACATTTATTTTTGTAAAAGTTTATTAAAAGTTGAATTGCTATGTTGGTGGCAAGTTAAAGAGATAAGCATAATGCTCGCCTCCGTCTTGTCATAGAATTTTCGATCTCTGGTGTTGAAATACCTTTCCATCTGTGAATGCTAAATCTCTCTACCATGCAAGCTACCCTTGATTGTTGCATCAAAAGTGAACATGACCATTAGTGTAGTTTACAAGTATTTTCAGTACTTCAGTGCCCACTGGAACGGCACCCGTTATCCCAGCCTCTTGGTACCTTGTTCAGTGTGTTAATGAGTTTAATAAATCTCATTTGGTTGTGGTTACTCTATACTTTGATGTTGAAATTGCCAATTTTTATCAGTAATTGAATCAAGTGAGGCTTAGAAGTGTAATGACCAATAAGACATCTGCAAACAAGCACACTTTCACGTTACCCATTTAATAAAGTGGAAGCATATGCCAGGCTGAACTGTATTCTACCACACTTCAAGAAGTGCATGGCCCATCTACTACCACATTTGTCCAGATAATGGCAGTTCATTCATGGTCCTCTGAAATCCTAAGGATAATTCACAGAATATGAAGAAATGGTCTGTACATCTTTGTGTTTGAGGACAATTAGTTAAATGCGTCCATAGCCCTTAAGGGAGTCCGTTTACATTTAGCTACAGATGAAACCTGGTTATTGCCTACATTTCTAGATCACGGAGAATTGTGTTTTTGAACAGTACAGAGTTTGGTGTTATAGCACTGAGTAGTGGGAGAGGCGCACTATAGGCTAGCCAAATCATTTTTCAGTGTTGAATGTGCCAATTCTTTGTAGATTATTCCTTGGTGTGGAATTAGCTGTGTTTATTAGTTCATACAAATTCTGTCCTTGAAATGTAGTAGCACGAAAGGCCCGATTCATATGTTGCAGAGCAAACAATCGTCCTGTTTCAAAGAAGCATTAATTGCATTTTATTTGAGTTCTTCGGGACTGATGTAGGTACACAACTATTCCTCTGAGTATTACTAAAGTACTGTGGCTTTAGAGAGGCTGGTGAGTGAGCAGATGAGGTAAGAGTTCTGCTTTTGAACTGCTGCCAGGTTCTGTTTGTTTAAATGGATGGATAATATTAGTAAATTCTTGGATTTCTGCCTATAATCTTTTCTTTTACAAGAGATGTGTTAAGATGGCCGCTCTGGGTTCAAACAGGGTCACAAGGCTGTAACTTGGGTTCCAAGCTTTAATCTGCCTCGTACAGGGAATAAACAGATAAGTAAATGAGGTTGAAGACAAAGGTACAAAGGTAGCCAGGGAGACATCCACCGGTCCACTTCTTAAGCAATCCCAGCCGCAACTGACTACAATGGAATCTCCAATTCAACCCGCACATCACATTCTAAACCAACATTCCAACCAGAAGAGCACTCACACAAATAACCAAGGGACAGAAAAACCAGAACACAACACATCTCCCCTCTTACAACACGAACACAATGGGGAACCCATGTAGGAAAAAGATGCAAGAACCCCAACCAAAAGAAACACTGGGTCACCACCAGATACTCTTCCTATCAAGCTATAGACTTTGAGCAAACTGCTCCATCCCTACTGCAAAACACCCACTAGCCGACAAGAGGCCAACCCCCCAACCAGAACGTGCTACCAATTCGTGGCAGGCCCATACCACTGATACCATTCACAAGGAACCAGCCCACGATCAACCTCAACAAAACCAAAGTAACCATTCGCACTGCATATCCACTCCTCATCATTCGCTTCCAGAAAAGTGTAACAAAACACTACCTTGAGGTAAAGATTTGCAGAAGTGTCATGGCATATATGCACATATCCCTCATCCACCCAATTCAGTTACACCACAAGCAGGCAAATTGAGTTCTTAGGAATGATAGACGAGAGCTACAACAAGGTCCATAATCTAACACCCAAAGTCTTTTTTCCCGTAATATGAACCTCTGGAAACAGAAATGTTGTATTTTTCCTGTCATTTGAACCTTTGGGAATAAGATATCATTCCAATAATGAACCCTGACGATAGAACATTTCCCAAAATTGAACATTAAACATTTCCCATCACACACCAACACAAGTGCTCGCTGTTATAATGTTGAAGGTTAGTAGAACCTTCATAACCCTCAGCTCTCGATGACGTTCTCTTCGTGTGATTCTGGAATTCAGGGACACACGGGAAGAGGACAGCATCGGAGCGATGGTATCGAGGGAACTCTCTTTATAAAATAAACGCATCTAAAGTTACAGAGGATTTCGTGTGTGCGTGTGTATGTACACAACGTGTCACTCTCTTCTCAACAAGTGGCGACGAGGATGGCCGCTGTTCTGGTTATGCTGGAGAGTTCCCTGAGGCTAAAGATAAACAAAGGAACAGTCGGCCAGAACCTACAACTGTGAATGAAGGTACTGAAGACTTACATATATAAAGAGGTACAAAAAAAAAAAAAACTGTACCGCCAAAGACTTGTTTTCGGCTGCGTGTTTTGAAACCTGCACGCGCTGCAACGGCCAGGATATGCATGATAGCCACAAAGCACGCAATGACGTGGGCAGCAGAGAGTGAGTAAAGCACCTCAATACGTGCTCTACGTGCCGCCATTTTGTGCATCTAAAGGCGGCGGACGGAGCAACAATGTATCCAGTTCGTTTATAAACTGGACGGAATAAAGCCTCTGTCAACGTTTCCGCATGAAGGAAGGCAATGAACAGACCATTAAGCAGCAGAGCCAGTACGAGTGAACCTAATACTTAAAAGTTGATGCAGGTGATCGATGTCGGTGCTGCACTTGATTAAGGTCATTCGGTAAGTCATCAAAAAAAAAAAAAATATATAAAAAGAAGGAATAAATGCTGGACTTTGCATAAAAATAAGAGGGTTGATATAGGAAGGTTTACAGCAATTGTGATAGCAGGACAGGCCACTATTACAGAAGATAAACATTCAACGCATCAACATGCAAAGTATTGTGGCTCCAGAAAAGTTTTTAGCCCAACCTGGGAGCCCAGTTTCTTCTTGGGAACAATGGCTGGACAACTTTCAAGTTTATATGAGGGCCATTCGTGGTGCAAAATGTAATGATGATTTAAAAGAGGCCACTCTACTTAGTTGTATTGGAGCTGAAGCTTTGAGAATATTTCGAACTCTACCAGGAGATGGTGATAGTGGAGGCGGGTCTGGAGATTCCGCATCTGGTTCTAGAAAATTTGACACTGCGCTATTGAAATTGGGCAAACACTTTGGAAACAAAACAAATGTTGTTTTAGAAAGGTATAGGTTTTTTACCAGAAGGCAACTTAAAAATGAATCTATTGACATGTCTGTTGCAGCATTGAGAGGACTTATAGCTACATGTGAATTCACTGGGCTAGCAGATGAATATTTAAGGGACCAAATTGTTCTACATGTAGCTGATCCCAAAATCCAACAAAGACTCTGGCAGGCAAAAAATCCAACCTTGGATCAAACTTTGGAAATTGCGCGGTCTATTGAATTGGGAGATAAATGTATGAAGGAGGTACAAAGTAGACAAGAACTTTCGGGTGTGAATTCAGTTCAAGCTGTACACAGTGGAGAGACAAATACAGATGAGGAGGCACTAATAGCCATGGTGAAGAGGATTGTGAGATCTGATTTGGGCATGAGTTTCAAGCAGAACAGAGAAATGTCGTCCCGACCCCAGGGTAATTGCAACAGATGTGGGTGGTACAAGCATGCAAATCCAGACAAAGACTGTCCAGCGATCAATGCTGAGTGTTTTAGATGTGGTCAAGTGGGACATTTTGGCAAAGTGTCGAAGCAACAGAGGGAGAGGGAGAGCTATTACAAAGGGAAATAGCGGCAGAGGTTATCACCAACACTTGAAAGGTAGCACCTCGGGGGTGAGAGTTGTTGAAGAGACTCCTGATTCAGACGGGGTAGTAGCAATAACAACTGAATGTGCAGAAGAAATACAAATTCTAACTATATCCTCATCGAGAGGAACAGTTGGTCCATGGGTGTATGACTATTGATGGAATTGCCGTACGAGTTATGGTTGACACAGGATCCCCGTATACCATAGTGGACAAGGACACATTTCAGAGAATTCTAAAGAAGCTAGAGGATCTATGCCCTACCAAAGTCAGAGCGACTGGATATGGCAAGTCTCCTATTGATATTGTGGGCTATGTTTGGGTCCAATTGACTTTTGAAGGGAGGCAAACCTATTGCAAGTTGTTTGTGGCCCGGGAAGGCCTTGCTATAGTAGGCTGGTGGGAACAGGCTGCTTTGAAAATTAGAATTCATCCAGGGGAAAGCAATCCCATTTTGAGTGTCATGGTCAATTGTTGTGATTCTGCTGCCAGGTTGGTGCAAAGTTTTCCAAACATCTTTAACAACAATATAGGTATGCTCAAAGGTTTTAAACATCGAATTATACTGAAGAGGGGAGCGAAACCCGTAGTACATAAAGTGAGAAATATACCGGTTGGCACCCGTGAACCTTTAAAGAAAGAGTTGGAAAGGTTGTGCTCCCAGGACATTATTGAGCCCATAGAAAACTCTTCAGTGGCTTTCCCCCATTGTGATAGTAAGAAAACCGGAAGGATCGATCCGTATGTGCGTTGACCTACGTGACCTCAACAACAACATATGGGTTGATCGTCATCCTCTTCCCAACATAGGAGAGATGCTCGCCACCATGGAACCTGCCAGGTATTTTACCACACTTGATTTATCCTTTGCATATCATCAGGTTGTTTTGGAGGAAGAATCAAAGCAACTCATATCGTTTATAACACCTTTGGGTGCTTTTCGCTTTAAAAGAATGCCATTCGGCTTGGCATCAGCGGCCGCTGTCTTCCATAGATTGATTGCAACATCTATTTGGGGGTTTAAGTGGAGTATACTATTTCCAAGATGATATCTTGATATCAGCTATGTCGGAGGAAGATCATGATGCCAAACTTCTTGGAGTATTGCAGATATTGCAACAAAAGGGACTTACTCTGAAGATTGAAAAGTGCAAAATAAAGAAAAGTGAGGTGACCTACCTTGGTCATTGTATTGATGCTGATGGAATAAAGCCTAAAGAAGTTCTGGTGGACACAATTCTCAAACTTCCTGGACCGTCTAACAAAGACCAGCTGAGGAGTTTGTTGGGTCTAACTGAATACTATTCGAAGTTTATTGATCATTATGCTGATAAGACAACTCACATGAGAAACTTGATGAAAAAGGGTGTAAGGTTTGAATGGTCAGATGAATGCAGAAATGAACCGGAGGCAATCAAACTTTTGATAAACAGAGCTCCCGCCTTGAAGATGTTTGACTGTGGTGCAAAGACCATGATATCTGTTGATGTAAGCAACATGGGTCTGGGAGGCGTACTGGAACAGGTTCAAAATGGGATTGTCGTTCCGATAGCTTTTGCCTCTAGGACATTAAGAGATGCAGAGAAAAATTATTCCACGATAGAAAAAGAGGGTTTGGCTGTGATGTGGATTTTAGAGCACTTCAAGGGGCTAATATGGGGAATTCCCATTGAGATTAAGACGGATCTTAATCCAAAAAATCCACATTTAACCTCTCCACGGATTAGAAGGTGGATATTAATCATAATGCAACACAACCTGACCATTAGTTTTACCCCGGGTAGAACGAAAAAGGTCGCTGATTGTTTCTCTCGCTTGCCATGCTCCTCAACTGATGAAGGTGTCAATGTAGAGGAAGCGGAAATGGACAGTGTGATAGCACAAATACATCCCAGTTTCACCAAAGAAGAGTGGGTTGAGGCTACCAAGTTGGATGTGGAACAGGAACAGTTAAGGAGTGCGATAAAGAGCGATTGGAAGGAAGTAACTGAAGGAGTTTCATCTTGGGAAAATAAGGATGAATTGTCATGTGATGAGGTTTGCATATATCGTGGAGATCGCATTGTTCTGCCTGCAAGTTTAAGAGAAAGGATCATGGAAATTGCCCATGAAGGACACATAGGGAGAAATCTGACAAAAAGGAGAGTAAGAGAGACATTCTGGTGGCCTAACATGTGGAGTGAGTTGGAAAACATCGTAAAGGAGTGTTCCGCGTGTGCAGTGAGTGACAAGGGGAAGATTACCAGAGCCATACCATTACAACCCACAATAATACCAGATTCAGTATGGACAAAGTTGGCCATTGATATATCAGGTCCATATGAGATATTAAAACCCCACAAAGTTTATATCATTGTTTTGGTTGATTACACCTCAAAGTGGGTAGAGTGTGGCATCATAGAGGAGTCAGTGTCTGCCATGAAAGTAAAAACATTTCTGGAGGACATTTTTAATAGAGAGGGTGAGCCTCAGGAGTTAATATCGGACAATGGTGCACAATTCATGTCACTAGATGTGCAGAGGTTCCTCAAAGAGAGAGCTATTAAACACAGGACCACAGCTTTGTATCATCCCATGGGCAACGGGTTAGTGGAGAGAATGAACCGCTTTATAAAGGACACCATTCAGTTGGCAGTAGCAAACTATCTATCCTGGAAAGAGACTCTCAAAGTGGCATTGATCACTTATAAAGTTACACCACATTCTACAACAGAAGTAGAACCGTTCTCCATGATGAGGGGAAGAATTGCCACCAATAGACTAAGACCAGCTTGGTTGACGCTGAAGAAGAACAAGAGCATAGATATGGAAGCAGTCATAAGAAGAGTAAAGGATAAACAGGAGAAGTATAAAAAATACTATGACAGTCAGAAACATGTGAAGGAAAGCAAAGTAATGGAAGGGGATTGGATCCGAGTGAAGGAGCCCAGAGGAGTTATGAAGGGAGAGTCCAAATATCGTTCGCCACAAAGAGTTGTGAGTTGTTCAAAAAAATCTGTGACATTAGAGGATGGGAGCAGATGGTCATGTAATGACATTATGGCAAATGAAAAAGTCAAACAATGTTCCAATTCTACCAGTAGGATGGAATGTGGAGATGTGTCAAAAAAAGATGTCACCATTATGTAAACCTATATCTCAGGGAGACATGGTGAACAATGATACTGCTGTTTTGAAACCCAGGAAAAGGGTGCCACATGTCAGAAAGGATTTCGTATATTACTAATACTGATAATAGGTCGGTGCCCAGACTAACCCCATGCTACAATTGACTTCCCCCCTATTACAAGAGAACATATGTTCCAATGGTACCTGATGACCTAAACAGGAGCAGCACAGCTTGTGCTATAAGCAAAAAAACTTTAAAAGCATTAACGTATAACCGAGCACGCTATACACCCCAGGCCCCAGACATGAAACAGTTAACGTGATAATCTCACTGCTCTGATGATCCGATCCGCATTACTTTCCCTTGTTTTGATGATCCGAACGTAAACCGTCTTTTTTTTCTTCAAACTGTACCAAAACACGGACATCTAGAGCACGTTGCAAAGTACTGTTCGTTTCTCTTCCTCGTAATACACCCTTGTGTACTAAGATTGCCCTAGCTGGATGCTTTGCGCACGTTGGAAGGTTCTTTGCTCAGAATTCGACGTCGCGTAGCAGTCACTGCAGTACATACGATGGAAACAATTGTTCAGCCATAAGGAAAGTTAGCTCCAGCATTCGCTCCAACGCATGACCATCCTCGAAACCCCACAGAGCCTTGTGACGTCACCGTTACTGCAGAGATTGCAGCCACGACCACAGCTCCCAGGACCACCCGTGCCTCACAAGTCCAAGGTAACTTTTAATCGGCTGATAATATTGCGTGCCCCGTATATTGCTGTACGCTCACCGCGCAGATGGACTGCATGCCAAAGAAGTTCACTAAAATACTCCGTAGGATCACTGTGGGCTTTCTTAAAATGAGATGGCAACTTTGCGGAGTAAAACATATTTAGACGTGCCCCAGCCTCATTGACCGCTGTTACTCCGTCACTGCACTACCAATTGTGGAAACTAAGAGCCCAGCACAAGTAGGATGACAGCTTCCCTTAAGGTGCGCAGCGCTGCCCCAAGGGTCTCCAGGTGTCCCTAACTGCTCAGTCAAACAAAACAGGGGCATTATGTTCTGTCCACGGTGCATTTTTCCAGCATCACGATGACTTGACTCACACTTAAGTATTTATATGAGTTTATTTCTAACGGAGAGTTCCCCTCCAGCATCACGGCTCCGATGTCGTTATCTCTCCCAGCTCTAGAACAGAGCTCGGCAGACACACGTCACCTGGAACCCGAGCCAGTGAAGATTCTCATATAGTGACATCGTCACACAAGTTACATATAATAACAGGCATGCTTACCTTAGGGCCAGGGAGGACCCCTCAGGGCCAGGTTCTGTTTGTTTAAATGGAGAGATAATATTAGTAAATTCCTGGATGTCTGCCTACAATCTACTTTTACAAGAGATGTCAATGGACTATGTGTTTCCTGAAAGGCTAGTTTGCTAAACTGTAACTCTAATCCTGTCATGAAAACTCTTTGCCATCTCTTGAGCACAGCTCATGCTTTACCTATAGACACTTGAACATTTTCATGTTCACTGTTAATTTTTCTTTTCACTTAATCAGTCAGACCCCTAATTTGTGAATATACTGGTCTCTTTCCAATCACTCTGCTGCAGTGACTTTCTAAGAAGTCGTTTACTGTACTTAATAACCACTTGCAATGTAATTGTACTATGCTGGTCCACATTCACCACCCCTAGAGCTGTATCTGAAATTAATCTCCAGTTGGAAACCCATCAAGAATTGTAGATGGGTAGCTATTGACAATGGGGGATGTATAATCCAACCAGAATAACATCCAGGGATGCTCTATTTGCCAATGTCCCTCGGGGCTGAGTTGGAAGACGCAACTTAATGGAAAGATGCTCCTCTAGAATGTTAGTGCTATATGTCCTCCCAGTGTTCCTTCATCACCCCCTTTGCTGCTCCAATATACTAGCACTTCAGAGGGTGGATAGGGAAGCATGAGGAAACTTTATGAAACTTAATGGACCAGCATTAGATTAGGAGTTCCATTATCCTTTCCCATGATGTCACAGCCAAAGGGTATGGCATTCAGAAAGGGAAATTGGCCATATACCAATGCTTATTATGTACGAAAACAATCTTGGAAAACTGAAGACCCTGCCCACTTATATTTCAAATATGTTGTGTCATTCCAAGTGGGATGCTTTGGGATGTAAACGTGCTGTTGTGTTAACTCGTGCTGTAATCTCCTCTCGCCCAGGATCCAAAAATATGTTTTACACTTGTGTATTCTAATGCGCTTGGGTCTTTAGATTGTTTTGTCAGTGTACACTCTGGTGATGCCCAGTTCTGATGGTGCCGGGAACAGAACTTATTAGAAGGGTTCCTTTTAACCCTCTCGAAGGGAAACTGTTTATCAGCAACAAAAACAGGCAATCTGCTTCCTTGTGGAGGAGATAAAAGTAGCTTCTGCTTATTTGAAATGTGGCGTTCACATCCAGCAACATAGCTGGACCCCAAGAGATATAAAATGAATGAGTAAAACGCACAGTTAGCGGCTATATGTCAATGCCTTAAGGCAAAGAATGGCAGCCCATTTGCTCATGTGGACCTTCTCCCTTGGAAGCAAGAATGGATTTCTTTAATGTCACGAGGAATGTTCGTGTGGAAGAAAATTCATGTGAATGTTGCAAGAGTTGCAAATTATGACTGCTTTTCTTGTAGCGAAATTATGTATTGTCGTATTTTATTTGTGCAATCCTCTATCCCCTGACAAACTCCAAGCTCGACTATTGTAATTTACTGTAAATTGGTGCCATTTAAAACGACCTGGTTATTCTCCTAAACATTTCCACGAAAATGGTGGCCAACATCCCAAGGAGGAAACGTATCAAAGCCTGTCTTGACTAGACTGCACGGTCCCTCAGTGATTATTTTTTTATTTTTTAGTCTGTGATCTAGGCTACTAAGGGTCTGCATGGCCATATGATATGGCATTTGTAACGCGCCTATACACAAGTGTTTCAAGGCGCGATGAGGCAGGGGGGAGGGGGAACAAGGGGAGAACAGACAACGATCCTACTAGGCCTGGTGTCATTCATCGCGCAAGTGCAAGAGTAGGGAGACTGGGAAAAGTGCAAGGGGAAGGGGAGAGGGGAAGTGCAGTACATGGTTAGTAGAATACAAGATAAATAATAGGGCCAGCTGGTGGCAAGTGCAAGGTAAGTGCCGGGAGAAGGGGCTGTAGTATACAGAGACAGTCCCGTAGTGCGTGGAGGCAGTGCAGGGAAGAGTGGCAGGGCCAAGGACCGAGATCGGTGAGTAGCCAGTAGCAGATTCAGTGCAGGTTCATACTTCATTATGTTGGTAAACTAAAAGCAAATGGTGCTACCTGGCAGAAACCTGCATTCCAAGCATAAGGTCTGGTTCGGTCCCACCCACCCCCAACGTCAAACACACCAGCCCTATAGGGCACTCTGTCCAGCCAGGTCCTGGCTGCCAAAGGATGTTCACGACATGGACTATTTTATGCCATTTTGTAAACTGCTGGCCATTTTCTCTTCTGAGATCAGAGCAGTCTCACAACTATTGCTTTACAGTGCTTAGTTTCTATTTGGGATGTTGGAATGTATAAAAATGACGGTACTAGCCAACTCGCTGATGGCAAAAAAAGATGTTTTGGGGGGTGTTTACCGGTGCAGTCATTTTGCAAAAAGCACCAATTAATGCATTTGTATTTTATTTTAGCAGCCTTGTAAATTGGCTCTATTTTTAACATACCTAGTCCCAACGAGAGGGTTACATTTACCTTAACGAGCAGAGCCTATTATCAAAACCTAGAAACCGAGATTCTCCTCATCGGCAAACCTGCTCCCTCCTTTCCTGTCACTCTCTGGCCAGCCTCTCTTCGCCCTCTTCCTGCTCCCACCTGTGAGGCTAAAAACCTTGGTCATTTTCGACTCCTCTTGCCTTCTCTCCTCACATCTGACTTCTCTAAGATGTCACACTACCAACTGAACCTCCTCAGAGGTATTCTTCCTTTTCTCTTCTTCCCCCAGAAGCTCACTGTCTACAGAGCTCTGGTTCTCTCTAGGCTGGACCACTGCAACAGCTTCTTGGACTACTGCAACAGCTTCTTTCTAAATCTGCCTGCCTCTACTCTCCGCCCTCTGCAACTCATCCAAAACAGGACTGCGAGACTTGTCCTTTGTGTCAAGCCCAGGGATCGTATCGCTCCAGGACTTTAATCTCTGCACTGGCTCCCAGTGGCGGCGAGGATTAAGTTCAAAACCTTCTGCATTGTCTGCAAGGCCTTCTGGGACTTGGGGCCTCAATCCCTTTAATTATCTTTCTAAATATCTTCCTTCTCGAGCTCTTCGCTCGGGTGCCTCCAACTCCCTCAGGGTCAGCCGCTTCTCCAAGCAACGAGTTAGTGGTAGATCTTTCTTCGGCTGGGGCCTCCCTCTGGAACAGCCTCCCGGAAACGTGAGGAGAACCATCTCTGGTTCCGGAAGCACCTCAAGTCCATCCTATTTGCCTCTGCTTTCTCTCCTCCTCTCCCCTGCTGATCTCCCAGATGAAACTGAACTGGTCACCTGGCTACCCTCTGATCTCGGGCCCAGGTCCCCTCCCTGCCAGTTGCACACCTGCACTGCCCCCCTGGCACTCAGGGTCTGTTTCTGTATCCCTACAGCCCCCTACCAGCACTTGACACCTGATGTCTGCACTTACCCTTGCCACCAGCTGGCTGCACCTTTTATGTATTGTTTTTATTTTACTGTTCATCCTATGTACTGCACTATCCCCCTGATTCCCCCCCTTTTTCTCACTCCCCCCCCTCCCCTGCGCGATCTCAATGTCACCTGGCCTAATAAGATCGTTGTTTGTTCCCTCCCCCCCACCCTTGCCTCACGCGCCTTGAAACACTTGTGTATAGGCGCGTTAAAAATTGCATTATTATACAATAACCATCTAAATCATTTTCTGATAAACGGTCTAGCGGACATTAACTGTCTGGTACACTGCCATTGCACTGTTTTGAAATTACTTTGAGAAAATGGAAGGAAACAAATGGCGCTTGTAACGATTTAGAAATGGAAGCATGATCCCAGATGTTTATATTTGATGAAAAGGACTGAAAAAAGGGTTGTGCATTTGAAACACTCTGGGCTTAGTGCTGCAGGAACCTATCGTTTATGTAGATATGAGGACAAACCACAGAGGTGTAAGGGGGGGGGAGGGCACTGTTAATTTGCAGAAGAAACTTGGATCAAACCTATATGCCCCTTTTAGTTTCTATTTCTAGTGGCGTTTAGTAGGCAATCCCTTATGTTGGTTGCACTCTGTTCTTCTTTTCCCACATACTGAAAGGACGCATGCATATGCAGACTTTCCATCCCCTCTGTGGTTACTGAGAAAGACCATTGGCCGAGTGCCAGCGGAACAGTAAGATAAAAACTAGATAAAACGATGGCTCATTGATGGAAAACTGAAGTAGTCATGGCGGTGGTGGACAACCTATACTCTTTGGCTGGGGTGGGGGGGCAAGGTGACACTGTAAGTACTCCTGTGGGAGGTGAGCTCTACCTCTTATCAGGTCATGTTTGACTGGAAGGAAGTCCCTTCCGTTTTATAAACCTTAAGAATTAACATAAGGGGTTTATAATTGGGACTTTTGATTTTGGGGGGAGGAAGATGCTTAGGAAGAGACTTGGATCTAGTGTGGTCCCCGGCCCCACAAAGCCTTGTGGGAAATGCAGAGGGTCTATCTATTTTGGAGAGGGGGTGGGGGGATGGTCCTTTCAGCATCCAATATTTAAATGGCTACTGCATCGAATAATCCCAAACACATGGATCGCTTGTCAACGCTTCATGTCAAAATTGTTTTGTACCTGCTCCAAATCTGTTCAGAGGTTTTGGCTGTGCGCTTTGCCGTAAATTGTTTATGGGAAAATTAATGGGAAGTAGGCAATCTTATATTTGTACGACTCAGCTGGCGTCTTTCGACCCTGGGTCGCGGGACACGATCCGGAGGATGCTGAGCAGGGAGTCCTTTTCAGGAAACAGGCTACTAACATGGTCATGCAGAAGAACATTAAATCAAGCCATTGGCACAAACATAATGCCTTTAGAACCCTTCAGGGCTATCAAAGAATGCAGAATGCCAAACAGCACAACTATTAATACATCGTCATAAGGGATGATACCAATTTATTCTTTGGAATACAGCAAGCATTAACATTGGATGGACTTGATACTGTATAAGACCTCATAGTTACCATATCATCCTTGATAAAGACCATGCGTCGAATACGTGCTGGCTGAGGCGATAAAATTCAATTTTGAGACCAACTTTTTGTGTTTGAACTTTGTTAGATCATTCGATCTAAGGAGGATCTTGCCATAATACATATTATATACTTTTAATGATTATTAGACTTTCCTTGTCAGGAGGTTATCTATATATTTGAAAATCATGATGTGCGCGGATTACTGGTTTGCCATAATATTGTATATGCTGTGATGCTCTGCAGCACACCACAAACCGTTGACTTTGGTGCTCAAGCGCGCTCTGAAGCGGTTTACCCTACATCTCGTCCTTTTTAGAATTGGCGACTGAAGTGGTTTTATATAGGTCTGTTTTCAATACGCACTAGCAACAATGGACTTCCACTGGCAACGTAAGACTACCAGCAGCTTCTATGGTTTTAATACTTTTAACCACTAGGTAAAAGGGTGATCAGCCGCAAATGTCGACGTTTGAAGTATTTGCAGGGTTAAATGTATCAACATTGCTTGGATCACCAATGTGATGTGGGAGTGGTGTCTTCATAATTCAGTTTTTCTTTCAGGTACAAAGCAAGTTGTGCTTTTAAAATTCTTTACAGCTATGGTGTAATTTTAAATTTAACATTTTGCATGGCTGCTTAGGGTATAATTTTACAAAAATCCCCATTTAAAGCGCCTCCTGTTTTTATTCTGTTTGCAACATAAAAACTGGTGCAGGTTTTACACCGTGTGTATCTAGGACAAGATGCATCTTGACCACACACTAGGTTAATGACTTGAGTATTATGACGCAATACCATCTGAACAGTTTTACTCACCAGAGTTTTTGGTCTTATTTTTCATGTGCTTTTTTTTTTTTTCCTTTACATTTTTTTTTTCAAAACGTAACGGTGCACGCAGCAAGAAAGTGTTTGCCAAACACACTTCTTCTGTATGCTCTTTGGTTAAAAATTGTATTGGATTTATAGACTCAAACGCATAAATCTTAACATAAGATGTACAATACATCATTTACAATATGCAGATGAAGGCACTTGTAAACTGTCAAAACCTCACAAAACAATAGTCTAGATTTCCCCTACCACTAGCAATATGCCAAAGATAGTTTCAGAAACCAGGCTTACAGAATAGCTACATGTGACATAAATGAAATGAGAAATAATACAATTATCCGTATCCATGCAGGCAAAGGCAGACAGTAATGAGCTACTATATTAAATGCATTGTAGGGGGCTAAGTAGAATGCAACACACAAACAAGGGAGAGACGGAAACCAAAAGGGAGGGATTTAATATCCCAATGTGATTTTTGTACATTATTTGCATTTTTATAAAATTCATGACACAGTATATACATTAATCAGGTACTTTATGCAGTTGTTATGCTGGATGACCGATAATAAATAAGTGCCATTTCATATTTGGCCAAAAGAGCCAGTGTATGTGCTAAACATCTCTCCAATCTTTGGATGGCACTAATACTATTCCCCCAAACTTTTATAGATTGTACATTATTTTGTTGAGGTGTCTTCAGTCATTACTCAATGAAAGCCCATTCACAGATGGAATTGTGCATGCAGCAAAACCTTTATTTTTCAGCCGCCTGGGAGCAGTTACCAATGCCACAGATGTCATATAGCACGCAAGACTCTGATTTTGTTCATTTTGAACACTTTTATAGAAAATAATGCATTGCATAATAATTCAATGACCTCCTATTATGCTAATTTAGCATGACCTGGTGGTTTTTCAACATCTTCTGGATCACGATACATGTGTTGTAACTTTAAAACTGGAAAAGGCAAGTTTTTCTAAATGACTCGTGCTCCAGACAATGGCCAAGGTCACAGATTAAGCCATCTAGTTCCTTATTGGCTAATCCCCCTTGCTTATCTATTTCTAACTCTATGCAAGTTTTGTTTTGTGAGAAGCACTGTTGAAAAATAATATATTATGCTATTTAAACTGCTACACATGGAACTATATTTTCTGTTTGCTCAACACTTCTACTTATTCAGGAGATTTAAGGCTTGCAGTTTATTTGTAAAACATGTGACATTCATTTTGGGAAAGATGGCTGCCTTTTGCGGACCTGTATTCTATATCGGAAATCTATATTCTATGTTAATTATGTTGCGCGCAATGTAAGCATTCCTTTGTTGTCTTAAATAAATGAAAATTAATCTGTGCAGTGCCATTTATTTTCTTATGTACCTGCCTATAATAAGGGCTGCCTCAATGGGCAGTGTTTCTGATTTTTACAAAGTTAGACAGGAAGGCAAGGCACATGCCCTGAATGACGTTTTCACTTGTCTGTTACCAGAGAAAGGGAAGATCTACTCCTCTTCATTCCCCCTCTTGGTGATCCATTCAATGACATAATTGTTTATCCTCCCTGCATTGCATGTACCTATACATCCCTATCTGTCACCCCCTCAACTCATATGGGAGACATCGTGAAAGACACTCCTGTAGAATCAATAGTGTCTCCAATCAGGTTATATTATTCTAAACTATTGTAGATGTAGCCTTTTTTTTTTCTTTTCCCAAAGGTGTTGCATATTTTGCCCTCTTTTATTATATGTGTATCCCCAGAAAGTAACATTCTTTATTCCCACACCTGTTACCCAAATAAACTGTCATTTTCTTGCACAGCGAGCGACCTCGCCACTAGGAGAATCTGGAGATATCCTTAAACGACATTCATATATTTTCTCCTGAGGGGACCCACCAGTTAAATCATTTTTTTTCTTCTCTGCTCTTTTTTACTGTAGGTAGTTATTAAGTATACATTTGTAAACCAAAATTTTTTCTCTTCTCCACCCCACAACATTTCCTTTTTCCTTGTCCTATTTGCTAGCTGCTTGGAGTTAATTTCCTAGCCATCATCTCGCTTAACTTCCATTAGAACATCTTCTCCATATCGAGTTCAAAGATCTTTCATCAGTTCATTATTGCTTTTTTTTCTTTTTGTGGCTACTTTGCAGCAAGTTCAGGGGCCCCTTATTTTGTACAAGGGCCATGCTTTATCACTCATTGCCTTCTTGAGTAAAATAGTCAGTCGAGGGGACATTGTCATAATTGGGTACATAAGCATGGGGGAGGCCGTAAAGAGGATTGTTTCTTTTTATTTTCTTCAATTCAGCAACAATGGGCATCTGGCTGGGTCCCGTAAGCCCTTTTTCATGACAATTCGGGCCTTTCCCTCCTGCTCGTAGGCTTGTGTGCAGAGGTCACTTGAAATGCTGGTGTTCTGAAAACTAAAAAACTGGGTGAATTTCTTGAAGAATGAGTGCATTTTATTATCAGCACTTCTTCCTAATACCTAAACATTACTACTTCAATGCTTCTATTTCTGTGAAGTACTCCTGCCTCCTAAAACACTTGCTACTAAATGTCCTATTCTTTAATTTAATTGAATGGCTGCTTTTACTCCCTCTAGCGCATACCTTTAGTGTTACCTGTGTTTATCTGTGCTTGTACCTGGGTGTGCCTGTAAGTAGGACCAAAAAGCACACACGTTTTACCTTCACTTGGCCCACTTCTTTCATAGGTTCACACCCTATTTTGTCCTCCTTCGTGCTGTGCCCTTCCTACTCTTAATTTACCTACCCATGACGCTGATCATGAGCGCATGCCCTATTTTAAATGCATGCAAGTGTGGCATAAACACTTGTTTACTACAAGATAACATATCAAACATACTTCAATACTTTTCATTGACCTAATCATAAAAGGGTTACTCCACCTTCTGGCATCCATGAGTCTTCTCTAGCTTCTTCACTAGATATGGCCATACTTCTATATATGTACTATACTTTATCTACACCTTCTACACTCCACTTAGGAGAAATGATCAATTTGAAACCTATGTATCCCTAGTTATCTTTCAGTTGTATTTACCTCGGGCCTCTTTCTTCTAATGATGAGATCCACACACTCCTTGTGTCCACGGGTACCTACTGTAAAGAACTCATGGTGGCAACAGTAAAGACCGATACAAGTCATCACAATTCAAGGGGGTTTATTCAACTGTATAAATGGGTGAGCAAAATGCCTGATCTAAACTTAAATCTAAGATGGGAGCATGCTACAGCCATCAAATAATAAGGCAGTCCTAGTGGCGTCATGTCAAATAAAACAGCCTATACTAAAAAAAAAAAGAACTATTGCCACTCCTTACCGCTAAGTTACAACAGTGTGGGATAATGTTTGCAGGTCTGTGTCGAAAAGGGCAAGGGCAATTACCTCCTTTTCCTTGCGGTTCTCGCCGCCTTTCTCCTCTTGAACTGCCATCCTGGAATAGCTGCCTCCTCGTGCGGTTTGCCTTGCTCGGTATTACCCAAATTGTTTGTTTACAATTGTTCGAATGAACAATTGACCGAATTTAAAGGGTCACAATTGACCATATATATATATATATATATATATATATATATATATATATATATATATATATATATAATGGTTTTGGGCGGGGTTGGGTGGAGGGTTGCGGGGGGTTTTCCCCCGCATATATGTTAAAATTGACCTTCACAATTCGGTCAATTGTCATTCGAACAGTTGTAATACGAAAAATGTGTATACAACCCCTTGCTCAAGGTGTGCTCTTGTGCTACACCTTTTATCCCTGTGGGGAAGGGAAAGGGCTGTCAGGTGTGTATAGTTATTGTCAATTGCCTGACTCTGGCTGACCCTTGTTTTGGGACATGTCGGGTAAACCGTCCTGGTTTTTATTTTGTTGTCTTTCATAGTGTAAGAAAGTGTTTGTGTCAGAAAAAGGGGGGATAGAATTTCTGAATATCCTCTGGGGTAGGATGGGGAAAAGTTGTTGGAAGTAATTGTATCCCTCGTCCTAAAGGTTTTAGTACGCTCGGAAGGGTGAGTTTGGTATGGATTGTGAAATGAATAGGGGAGGGTGGGTGGGAGTTGTGGGAACGGTAGTTTTTTGTCAAAGTAGACGGGGAGTTCAGGAAATGATAATCAGAGGGACGTGGTGAAGGACTATGAGCACTTGGGGAGGTAACAGGAAGACTGGGATTCAGGAAGATGTAGTTTATGGGGTTTGAGTCCCTAATGGGTTTACCAGATCCAGAGGGGATATTGGATTTGGGTAAGGGAGAATGACTGGGTGTAAGGGAGGTAGATTTGGAACAGCCTACAAAAGCTTCAGGGACTTCGTCCTCCTTGCCCTCTTAGCTGGTATGATACCGCTGCTTGCCTGGGGGATTCTTCCGAGCATCACTTACCCAGGTGATCCTCCCTAGCTCGTCCACCCCCAGAGTTGGGATCTGAGGGCGCCAGCTCTTCCCTGGCCACCTGAATTAGGGTTTCTCGCGCTTTGCTTTGTATTTTATTTTGTTTATATAGTGCCTTACACCAAAGGGCTGAACATCTTAACAACATGATACATAAAACAATAACAGTAGAAGCAAATTACAATAATGAATCAGTCCAACAAAACAGTGAGAAGAGCAATTAAACTGGAGGGAAGAGGGAGAGCTGCACAGTAGAACTGAGAGGGAGGAGGAGAAGGGAGGGAAGGGAAGGGGAAAAGGGTGAGAGTGGGGAGGAGGGAGAGGGGAAGGAGATGATCAAGGGGAAAGAGAAAGGAAGGAGTGGGAAGGGGTTTCATGGTGGTGAATGGAGAAGGAGAGATTTACTTGGGGGGGGTGGGGTGGGGGGAATACCCCCGGGTTTCTCGCACTACCTTTTCTTACATTTTGTTCCAATTGTATCACTATACTTCACAAAGGCCATATACAAATTCCCCCTGTGCGCCAAAAATTACTTATATATATATATTTCTGAGGCTTGTGGAATCTGCTTAGATCACATGCTGTGCATAGGCCGACATCTAGTGGAAGCTGCGGAGTATTAGTTTGTTTTTCGAAACTCTGAAATGGGCGTCGACACAGGGCGTGCCAGTAATACTATCCCTAGTGTGACGTCCGCTGTACCCATGATCCCTCACGCGTCTAGGACTCTCAGATTGTTTTTTTTCCGCCATGCTGGTCGGAAGCACTGAGCGGAGTTCCCTGACTTAGTCAGATTTTGCAAATCTTGTTATATATTTCCCCGTTTATTCCACCTATACGTCGAGTCTCCGAACATCGACACTCGACGCCGGATCGGAGGAAAGTCAACCGTCGAACTACAGCGACGGATTTGGGCCTCGGAAGTCCTCTGGACTCGGCCCTGCAAGTAGGGAGAGTGGGGGGTGGCACATATCCTACACTCTGGTTAATATAGGTACATTACTTATATTCCTACACTCCCAGCCCGCTGCCACAGGGTGCGTATGGAGGGTACCCCTTTTCAATTTTGCCCCAAGTGCAACCGCAAGTATCCTTGGGTTGACAGACACGCCACGTGTAACCTCTGCTTGCTGAGGGACCACCCCGAGGCGAATTGCAGAGCGTGCAGTCGGTTCAAACCGAAGACCCTTAAGGACCGTTCGACAAAGTGTTGGGCCCACCACGCCAGGCGACAAGAGGCCATGGCCGCAGAGGGTGCCTTCAGCGATGGCAGCGACGCCGTACTTTCGGACGGCGAGGGCAATGTGGCGTCGATGGAAAGCCAAGCGCAAGTCCCCGACCTCGGAAGGTTGTCCGGCAGGGCAGCTATTGGGAAGACACCCGGCGACACGAGCGCTTCCCACACCACTTCCAGCAAACAAAGGTCCAACCGAGACGCGACGCGCACGTCGAGTTCTCGGAAAGAGGCACGTAGAGAACAAGTCCACCGAGTCAGTGTCCTCTGGGCGTTCGCGTTCGAGACCGCCTCATGACACCAGGCAACCCTCCACTGTTGCTAAGAGTGCCTCGCTCCCCTTAGTGACCGAGGTTCGTTCGTCAGAGGACGACGCCGACCTCTACCCCCAGGCCGCACTCCAGGAGTCGGCGTCTGCAGGCAGCGCAAAGGCTGCTACCGAATCCCTTACACTCTCCAGAGACAGGGACTCTACCCCCGAATCTCGGTGGCAGGCATCGAAAAGCTCTAATAGGGCCCTAAAATCGGGGAAACACTCTTCCACCCGCGGGGAGGGGGGAAAACAACGAAGTAAGCAGTCCCAGCCTACTTCCACTCCACCTAAACAGACGGACAAGTCTGTCTCTTGTCCCTAATGCCCCTGTTCAGGCCAGTAGGTCTAGTCAGGATAAAACAGGGAAAGCACTCCAGAATAGAGTTATTCCCAGTTCAAGGGAATGGTCCAGTGATGACATAGACAGAGTAATGTCAAGGATGTCATCATTGGCAGATTTCTATGCCAAAAACCCGGAACACTTTCTCTCTTATACCCCAGAAGGGTCAACTCCCTCAGCCTCTAAGGATCCTATACCCCCAAGTAAGAAGTCCCGGGGTGAAGCACCAACTCAGTCTTCAGACCCCTTCTATATACAGCCCTATTCTCAATATCAGGAAGATCCATCCTTTGGTTAGGATCCAGACGTGGGCATGTTCGAAGAACAAACTGGGACGGGCTATTATGGGGATGATGAGGACCAAGAGGTGGAGGACGACGACCCAGATACATACAGGGTAGATTCCCCGGTAGAGAAAGAGCCTGCGGTTACCGACTCCCCTGTGGACAACCAACCTCTCCTAAATGAGGTCCTGTCCATAGCGGCACAGCACTTTCACATTGACACCCAAGGTGCTCAGGAAGAGAGGGACTTTGCAGAGGAATTGGTGGGAGAGAGGAGACCTGTTGCTCAGGCCATCCCTATCCTTAAGTCAATACAAAGGAGGATAGACCCTTCCCTTGTTAACCCCAATCTCACTAGGGCAGTAAACCCCAGAATTGAAAAGCTTTTCAAGGCAGCCCAATCTGACCCACTGTACATAAGAGGACATCTCAAACCGGACTCCCTGGTTGTTACAAACACCCGTAAGAGGGCGGGAACACCCTTGTCATCGTCCGAAGCTCCCCCCGACAAGGAGAGCAAGAAGATGTATGGCTTGGGCAGGAAAGTAGCCTCCACTTCCGCCTACCAGGCAAGGATTGCCAACTCCACCACCCTGCTGGCTAGTTGCAACTGCCACCAGTGGGAAGAAGTCGCGGCTCTCAGACTCCGCCCCAGAACCCTTAAAAAGCCAATTGGCACGAGTTTCGGCAGAGGGGAGAGCCGTGTCGGGTTGCATTTTAAAATCAACCTTTGATGCCGCGGATAACGCCGGCAGATTAATTGCTGAAAGCATGGTCATCAAGAGGCATGCTTGGCTACGGCAGTCTGATTTCAAGGCCGAGACCCAAGCATCATTGATAGATAAGCCGGTGGAGCCGGATCTATTGTTTGGAAAGGCGGTTGAGGACGCGCTGAAGAATGCCAAGGACGAGTACGAGACACTCAAGTCCCTAGGGCAACTAACCAACAAACCCCCTAACCAGAGAGGGAATGGCAATTTTCGTCGACCTCGCGGACAAAACTCCCAAAGAGGCTCAAACTATTCCCAAGGCCAGGGTACTCCATGGAACACTAACTAGCAGTCTACCCAGAGTTATGGCAGGGGTAATAAGAGGTAGGGGTAGAGGCAGTCCCAATAAAGGGGTGGGCACGCCTCCACCAAAACAGTGACGCTCCGTTCAGGGTCCCTTCTCACGCATCCCCAGTAGGGGGACGCATTTCCATCTTCACCCAAGCTTGGGAAGGGATCACATCAGACAGATGGGTGCTGTCCACAGTGTCCGCAGGATACTGCATAGAACTCCTGGAGCGTCTCCGAAACCACCCTCCACGACAAAGAATACACTCCTTAGACCACCAGAAGATCCTTCTCAAAGAGATCGAAAATCTTCTCGCAAAGGACGCGATAGAACTCGTCCCGGGACACCAGGTAAACAGGGTATTTATTCAACTTACTTCCTTGTGCCAAAAAAAGATTTGACAATGCGCCCAGTATTGGACTTACGGCCTGCAAACAAGTATGTCAAGCCCCAAAAATTTCGCATGACTACTCTCCAAGAGGTAATTCCCCTCCTAAAAAAGGGGATTAAATGGCAACATTGGATATGAAAGATGCCTATTTTCATATTTCCATGTTCCCAGTGCACAGAAAATATCTGCGCTTCAAGGTGGACAGTCAGCACTACCAGTTCAAGGTACTGCCCTTCGGGATAGCCTCGGCTCCAAGGGTTTTCACCAAGGTACTGGGGGTGGCGGCGGCACACCTACGCAGGGAGGCAATCCCAGTATACCCTTATCTGGACGACTGGCTCATCACGGGGGAGACCCCAGTAATTTGCAGGACAAACATTCAAAGAACTATCGACCTCCTCTTTGAATTGGGCTTCTCCATAAACAAGAAAAAATCAAGTCTGGTGCCCAGCACCTCCAAGCAGTTGCTAGGAGCTGTTCTAAATACTCAAGAGGGGTTGGCTTTTCCTTCAGAGGAAAGAATTCGGAATATACTACTGCAAATTCCGCAATATCAAACCGGTCGCCAGTTAACAGTACGCAAAGCAATGCGTTTGCTGGGCATGATGGCGTCATGTATTTACCTGGTCCCCCACGCGCGCCTGCGTCCCATGCAAGAATGGTTGGCGAAACTGTGGTCTCAGGCAAGTGGTCAGTGGGACGATCTAGTAGTCGTTTCGCCAACACTTGTACAAAGCCTCCACTGGTGGACAAGAGACCATATATCCAGGGGGAAACCCTTTTACGATCCTGTGATACAGGCGGTAGTCACGACAGACGAATGCCTGACAGAATGGGGAGCTCACCATCTCCACCACACAGCTCAGGGTCTCTGGTCTCACATAGTGGCCAAGAATCACATCAACCTGCTAGAGCTTCTGGCAGTTTTCAGAGCACTTCAAGCGTTCGAGCCCCACCTGCTGAACCTGTCGGTGCAGATCCGGACGGACAGCACGACAGCCATGTTCTACCTGAACTAGCAAGGAGGGACTCGTTCGCCAAATCTGTCTAGACTTGCCCAGAAAATTTGGATATAGGCACTCAGACGGAACATCTTTCTGTCATCTCAACATGTTCCAGGGGATCTCAATTCTCTAGTGGACGCTGTGAGTAGAGATCCCCTTCCGGAGGAACACGAATGGTGTCTACACAGAGAAATCGTAGAAGATCTCTTCTCTCAGTGGGGTTTCCCCACTATAGACCTATTCGCCACAAGTGAAAACAGACAGTGCCCAGGATTCGCATCCAGGGTTCCCCAACCAGACTCCCTGGGGAACGCCCTGTGGCTGAACTGGTCAGGGATGTTTGCGTACGCTTTTCCACCAACTCCTCATCAGGAAGGGGGTGAACAAGATGAACAGTGTCGATGACGCTCGTCCTAGTTGCTCCCATGTGGGCGAGACAACCGTGGTTTCCACACCTACGCAGACTCTCGGTGTGCGAACCCATCAAACTCCCGGGCTGGTACAATCTTTTGTCCCAGCACCAAGGTAAGAAGGTGCATCCTCTACCCAACTCCATGAACCTAGCAGCATGGCTCCTGAGGTCATAGAGTTTGGACATCTCAATTTACCACAGAGGTGTATGGACATCCTAAAAGAATCTAGGAAACCGAACGCGAGGCATTGCTACTTCGACAAATGGAAGAGATTCGTTATCTGGTGCCAGAAAAAACAAATCAACCCAGTTGATTGCACTCCTTCCTCAATCGTGACATACATGCTCCACCTGCTGGACGCAGGGTTGGTTTTGAACTCACTAAAGGTACACCTGGCAGCACTGTCAGCGTACACCACCTCACATAGCAAGGTGTCGTGGTGGAATGTACCCGTGGTTAAAGCCTTCATGGAGGGAGTAAAGAGACTTCATCCTCCTATATCTAACCCACCACCAGGATGGGACCTGAAGGTGGTGCTATCTAAACTCATGGGCCCCCCATTCGAGCCCATGCATAAGACAAGTCTCAAACAACTGACCTATAAGACTGCCTTCTTAGTAGCATTTACATCCATAAGAAGGGTCAGTGAAATTCAGGCTCTTTCAGTGCAGGATCCTTTCTTTACTATTCAAAAGGATAACCTGGTTTTACGGACACACCCTAGGTTCTCACCTAAGTTTATTTCAAAATTCCATGTAAACCAGTTCATCGAGCTTCCTGCCTTCTTCCAAGAACCCAAAAGCCCTGCTCAGGTGAATCTACACACTCTAGATGTGCGAAGAGCGGTCCTCTACTATGTAGACAAGACCAGACCGCTAAGGAAAACAGACCAACTGTTTGTCTCCGTAGCTACAGGCAGAGAAGGAGATCGCATCTCTAAAGGTGCCATCTCCAAGTGGGTAGTCAATTGTATCCAACTATGTTACTCCCTTTCTGAAAAGACTCTGCCTCTTACGCCAAGAGCCCACTCTACAAGAGGCATTGGGGCCACTCTGGCTTTCATTGCAAATGTACCCATTGACACCATTTGCAAAGCAGCTACTTGGAGCTCTATTCACGCTTTTACTCCAGTACTGCATTGACACTCATTCCAAGACAGATACTCAAGTGGGACAAGCGGGTTGTAAGACATCTGTTTGCTTATGACCCTTCTCACATCCCACCTCCTTCTTCTAACACTGCTCGCTAATCTATGCACAGCATGTGATCTAAGCAGATTCCACAAACCTCAGAAGGGATACATTACTCGCCGTAACCGTATTTCTGATGCTTGTATCTGCTTAGATTCACATGTGACCCGCCCTTCCTCCCCTCTGAGAGAAGGCGCATGGATGCTTGTAGTCTTATCTCACGATCTATCTGCTTGGATATTCTGTACTCATGCTACTCCTCATGCTACTTCATGTCAGAAAAAATACAATCTGAGGGTCCTACACGTGTGAGGGATCATGGGTACAGTGGACGTCACACTAGAGATGGTATTACTGGCACGCCCTGTGTCGACGCCCATTTTCGAGTTTCGAAAAACAAACTGTAATACTCCGCAGCTTCCACTAGATGTCGGCCTATGCACAGCATCTGAATCTAAGCAGATACAAGCATCATAAATACGATTACGGTGAGTAATGTCATATATATGCTATGCATAGGCCGATATATAGTGGTTGTCACAGAGTATTACATTATTTGTTTTTGAAACTGAAAAAGGGACGTCGACTGGGCGTACCAGTAATACTATCCCTAGTGTTGCGTCCCCTGTACCCATGGTCCTTCACGCGTCTAGGTCCCTCAGATTGTTTTTTTTTCTGATCACATTCCGACGCAAGTTGCAAAGTTCCTTCTGTCTGGCTAACGCCTTTTTGATTATTCAAGTTCAAATTTAGACTTCTTTCTTTCCTTTTGACGGCTGTAACACTGCAAGATCATCAGTAATGGCTTTTGAGGACTAATTCATCAACAACGACTTCTTGTAGCGCCTCAACAAACTTTGACTGCAGCCTACCTAGGCCTTGACGCGTCTTGGCCCTTCACAGTCGTGAGAGTGGAGGGATGTCATAACTAACTTCTCTTTAGAGAATGCCTGTTCCTTCCCTATTCCTTTTCCATCGGCCGGCTGCCCGCTTTCTGTATTATGGAAAATACACCTTTTAAATGTTGTCCTTCCTGTAATAGGAACTATCCCTGGAAGGACACACTCAAGGTGTGCAACCTCTGTCTCCCCAGGGCCCACCCCGAAAAACATTGCAAGTCTTGCAAATTATTTCGGCCCAAAACATTTAAGGACCCTAAGCACTACGCCCATCACGCCATGCAAGCCAAAGCTGTTATGGAAGTGGAGGGAGTGTCCAGTGATGTTGGCGTCCTAAGTGACACCGAAGGCGATCGGGACCAGACAGTTTGTTGTGCGAGCTACCGAATCCATCCGGCAGGCCAGTGGTCCCGCTATGGAGACCACACCCGGTGGCTCAAGCACTCACACTGCACACCACACAAAGCACATCCCCCACGGCTGACAATCAGCCGCTTCGTCGACCATTGAGGCACACGTGGTGTCGAAGGGAAGGTCCTTCATGTTGTCCTTGTCCTCCGTGCCATAGGGCTCGCCGCATGACAGGCTCCCACAACCGGGGTCAAAGTCTGTTTCCGACCCCACAAATAAATCTGACCAACTTTGGATGTCTGAGAACGTTCTTCAAAAGACGTTTCGACAGCCCCATCCACTACCTCCAAAATGAAAGAGCTCATTAAAAAACATGTCCCGGGAAGCTCCTAAAGTACAAGTCGTCAAAATCTTTGATGCTCCCGTCTTCTGAACCCTCTACTTGCAAGTTTAAAGACCCTTCGCTCTCTCGCGCTCGACACCCTTTCATGTCCATGCAACATAAACAACCATCTACATCAGAGGGTGCCTCTACCACTGTTCTCTCAGGTTTCCCTAGCTCCATCCAATGGATCCCAGAAAGGTTTGACAAGATAATGCGAAGAATGTTATGCTTTGTAGACTTCTTTGACCGCCACCCTGATCAATCTCTAGCCTTAAAGGGCCCTTACAAGGGGAGGCAGCTAAAGATGAACCTGCTGCTAAAAAAACACTGTTGGATACCTTCCAGTCCAGCACCTCGCAGGACACTTCTCAGGATCTTTACTATATTGACACTTCGGGCTCTCAAGATCTTGGTTCACAAGGGAACCAAATGATTCTGACAATGATAACTTATACATCATACAATCCCTGGACCATCATGACCAACCTGTGGCCGATTCCCCTGTGGATAATAGGCTGCAGGGTAATGAGCTCCTCCTAAAAGCTGTCAAACATTTTAAAATTGGTACACAAGAGGTCCAGGTAGCTAAAGACTTTGTAGAGGACATCCTTGGGGATAAAAAGTCAGCAGTCCAATTTTAACCCCTCCTGCAGTCCATTCAGAGGCGCATTCAACCTTCCCTAATCGGACCCAACCTTACATGGGCAGTTAACCCCCGTATTGAGAAAATGTTCAGGCCAGCCCCCTCCGATCCCTTTTACATCAGGGGGTCAACTAAAGCATGACTCTCTTGTTGCTACCACCACAAGAAAGAGGGCGGGTGCGCTACTGAGGCCCCTTCTGATAAGTAAAATGATGTATTCACTGGGCAGGATTTTGACTTCCTCAGCCACATGCCAAGTAAGAATCTCAAATAACACTGCTCTCTGGCTAGTTACAACTGCCATAAGCGGGACAAAACACTCCAACAAATTGAAACAGTTCGAGAGCCATTCAAATCACAGCTCTTGAACAGAGTGGCTGAGCGTAAGCAGGTGGCCATCTGCATCCTGAAAAATAACCTGGATGCAGGCCATATAATACCAGAGGGCACTCTTATTATAGGCCATGCCTGGTTTAAGACAATACGGCTATAAGCTGGAAGCTCAAGCCACCCTACTCAATATGTCAGTTGTACCGAATGACTTATTTGGGAAGGCGGTTGAGGACGCACTTAAAAGTGCCTAAGAAGAGTATGAAACCTTAAAGTCCCTTGGACAATTATCAAACGAGCCCTTTGTTCAAAGAGGCGCATTCAACACACAGCGGTTTAGAGGACAGACCTCCTTTCAGAATTTTCAATGGGGCTAGTGAAGGTCTAGGAGTAGATGCAGGGCCTCTGCAGCCAGAGTTGCAACCCCCCCCCCCCCAAAACAATGACGCCCCGCTCCAGTTCGCCTCTCATGCCTCTAGATGTTGCATTTCATAATTTACCCACGCGTGGGAGGGGGGGGGGGATCGCCTCAGACAAGTGGGTACTATTCACCGTAGCAGGGGGCTGCCGTATAGAACTTATAAAAAGACCATCCAACCACCCGCCAAGACAAAGGAAAACGTAGCAATAACCATGCATTCTGCTAGAAGAGGTCAAAGCACTGCTGGGAAAGGACGCTATAGCGATCGTGCTGGCAAACCAGGTAAACAAGGGTATCTAGTCAACGTACTACTTTGTGCCAAAACATACATCAAGCCACTAAGGTTCTGCATTACAACGCTACAGGAAGTAATTCTCCTACTGAAAGGAGGTGAGACTACATGGCAACACTGGGTATGAAAGATGTATATTTCAATGTTCCCAGCGCACAGAAAATTCCTGCGCTTTAAAAGGGCAAATCATCACATCCACTTCAAGGTGCTCTCCTTCGCCATAGCCTCAGCTCCAAGGGTATTCACCAAGATATTGGCAGTAGTGGCAGTGCACTTAAGCAGGATGGGGGGATAGCTCAGCAGCAACGTGCTCGCCTTGGAAGCAAGACGACATGGTGCAACACAGGTTCAATTCCCGGGTCCGCGCTTAGAAACCACTGGGCATCAAGCGCGTTATAAATCAGCAATCATATCAATCTATCCCAGTGTAACCTTATCTGGGCGACTGGCTGATAACAAGGCAATCCCCTCAAATTTGCAAGCAGAATACCAAGAGAACAATCAACCTTCTGTCCTAATTGGGTTTTCAATCAATGTGAAAAAAAATCAAGCCTTGTTCCAAGCCAAGCAGTTCTTGGAGCGAACGTAAAAACAAGAAACGGGCTAGTCTTCCCCTCAAAAGAAAGTGTTCAAAACCTACTGCTGCAGATAACTCATTATCTTGCTGGTCTCCTAATAACTGTACGCAAGGCAATGCGCCTGCTTGGGATGATGGCTTCATGCCTTTATCTAGTTCCAAACGCACGGCTGCGCATGCGCCCAATGCAGGAGTGGTTAGCGAAACAATGGTCTCAGGCAAGCGGTCAGTGGTTGTTTCGGTAACCCTAGTACAAGCACTACACTGGTGGTCCAAGGAAAAGCTGTAAAAGGGGAAAAGCGCTTTCACAATCCACCAGTTCAGGCTATACAACAGATGCCTCACTCTCCATATGGGGAGCCCATTACCTTTACTACACAGCGCATGGCCAGTGGACACAGATCAGTCCAAAACCACATCAACCTTTTGGAGCTAATGGCGGTACTCAAAGCCCTACAAGCTGCATTTAGCAGGTCAGACAGTGGAAGGCCTCACAGACGGCAACACTGCCATGTTTTACATAAGAAAGCATGGAGGCACACACTAAGTCTGTCCAGGCTATCCCAAAAGATTTGGAAGTGGGCATTCAAGCGTAACATGTTCCTAGTCTCAACACGTTCCAGGGAAACTCCATGCTCTAGCAGACACTCTGAGCAGAAATCCTCTACCCGAGGAGCACGAGTGGCAACTCAATAGAGAAATTCTAGACCGTCTTCTCCCTGTGTGGTTATCCTCCTTCAGACCTGTTTGCCAAAAACTTAAACACACAATGCCCAGACTTTGCATCCAGGTTTTCCCAACCAGAGTCGAAGGGGAACACGTTGTGGATGAATGAGCTGGTCAGGGAAATTTGCTTACGCCCCGCTGCACCACCGACGGAACTCCTCAGCAGCATAGTGCACAAGATGCACCAAGCCACGCTAATCCCGATAGCCCTTATGTGGGCAAGACAACCATGGTTTTCACATCTGCTCTAACTGGTGATGTGCAAACAGATCAAACTCCTGTACCCCTACAACATGCTATCCCAGTACAGGGGGGTGGGAGGGCAACAATCCATCCACATCCTCCGTCTATGAACTTGTCAGCCTGGTTCCTGAAGTCCTAGAGTTTGGAGACTTAAAATGACCTCAAAAGTGTATGGATATCCTCAAGGAGGCACGCAACGCCAACACAGGCACTGCTACTTCAAGTGGAAATGATTTGTGATTTGCTGATCAAAAGTTTTAAATCCAATTGAATGTACCCCTTCAAACATTCTTCACTACATGCTCTACTTACTAGACTCTGGACTAGTATTTAACTTCATCAAAGTTCACCTAGCGGCTCTGTCTGCGTACACCACTTCACAAAACAAGGTGTCCTGGTGGAAAGTTCCTGTTATTAAGGCTTTCATGGAGGGAGTAAAGAGATTTTATCCTCCCATTTCCAACCTGCCACCAGGTTGGGATCTTAATGTTGTACTCTTCAAACTCATGGGTCCACCCTTTGATCCTATGCACAAATCCAGCCTCAAACACCTAACCTACAAGACAGCTTTCCTAGTACCAGTCACCTGAATAAGATTGGTTAGTGCGCTACAAGCATTGTCAGTTATCCAAAAGGACAAGGTGGTACTTGGAACACATCCCAGGTTTTCATCTAAATCTAAATTCCTATCAAGTTCCATGTTAACCAGTTCATTGAACCACCCACTTTTTCCCAAAACCCATCCAACTCAGCTGAGAGAAGCCTCGATACACTGGATGAAAGGAGGGCAGTTCTGTAAACAAAACCAGTAAGGAAAATAGATCAACTGTTTGTCTCTATAGCACCTGGAAGGGCGGGTGATCACATTTCAAAGAACACCATCTCCAAATAAGTCCCTACAGCTCTGCTATTCTGTATCAAAGACCCTGCCTGTCGCACCAAGAGCTCACTCTTATCAGAGGTACAGGAGCTACTTCTGTATTTATTGCAAATGTCCCTATAGATGCCATTTGCAAAGCAGCTACTTGGAGTTCCATACATATCTTTACTCGGCATTACTGCATTAACGTACATTCTAAAGTAGATTCACAGGTGGGACAAGTGGTGCTAATACATCTGCCACCGTGCCTTCTCACAACCCACCTCCTTCTCAAGATACTGCTTGCTAATCTATGCATAGCATGTGATCTGAGCAGATCCATAAGCCTCAGAAGTGATATATTACTCACTGTAAGTGTATTTCGGAGACTTGTTTCTGCTTAGATTCACATGCACCCACCCTTCCTCCCCTCTTCGAGTAGAAGGTGAATAGATGTCCCTTCTTGCTGTATCGCTATTTATCCGCTTTATTGCATCTGTACTCGCGCTACATTTCATTCGACTTCATGTCAGAAACAAAAGAATCTGAGGGACCTCAACGCGTGAAGGACCATGGGTACTATGGACGTCACACTAGCGATAGTATTACTGACACGCCCAGTCGGCATCCCTTTTCGAGTTTCGTAGACAAATAATGTAATACTCTGTGACTACAACTAGATGTCAGCCTATGCATAGCATGTGAATCTAAGCAGATACAAGCATCAGAAATAAGATTACGGTGAGTAATGTATCCCATATATCACATGCGACTCCAAATCAAATGAGCCGATATGCCTTCAATTCAAGCCAGTGCTGTGAGATGAGTAGGGGAGCTACTCCCAACTGTATATGGAAATCACTTTCTTCTGGACTCCTCAAGACTTACTCGCAAGTCGAAACGTAAAAATAACTTGCAGCACTCCACTGATCTTAGAAAATGTAAAGGTTTTAATAGATTCTTAGCAGGCATATATTGGTTCCACCCTATCTAGTCCAAAAATCGGGATATTGCAATATCGTGCTATAAAGAACCAAGACAAGGCTTATCCTCTAGCCAAGCTTTTTTTCTTTAAAAACACAATGGGGATCCTGAAAATGTTTTTAGATTCAGCTAGTGTATGGGAGCACATTCTAAAAGGTAATCGCGAGTTAAAATTACATCAACTTGAATCTAAACTCATTCTTTTCGACACTTTGCACCCCCATGGTCCTAATGTGGATAATGAACTACAGTTTACCATTTGAGGTGTGATTCTGAATAAATGCTTTAGAAGGTCTCGATAGGTGGTTTACAGTCGAATTACACCTTCATGGATCTGTTAAATTGACTATGAAGTAATTCTGCTTACAGTTCTGCTCTTGCATTTTACTTTACTATGTTGCATTATCACCATCTGTTGCACATTTGTGCATATCAAGATAGTCTTCTATGAAGCACTGGGACTTGGCGCTGTTGGTCTGTCAAGTTTAATAAGTACGGCGCAGTTCTACTATTTGCACTTTCTGCTGTTTTGAATATTGGCTTAAAAAATTGCAATTTGCACTTTGTGCAGAGGAATATATTTGATTACATGTTTCTATTTTTTCCAAAGAATAGCTGCTAGCATTGCCACTTTGCACACTTATGTGGTTAAAGGTTCTCATGCACTGTGTATGTATCGGCTCCGCTAGTGGTGGGATTTTCCTGTACCATTTGCTTGAACAGTGCATATCTATGTATTCAACATCTACAACAAAGATTTGCTGCTATTACTGCCATGTTGCACATTCTTATACATTTGGTATACTGATACATATCTCTCTCATTTAAAGGGATGGTCTAGTAAAAAATGTTATTTAAAAAATAGATGGGCAACATAAAAAAGCGGTAGCTTTTGTTTACTACAGCTGGCTGGCTTTTTCTTCATTAGTGCCGTAAAAGCAAAAGCCAGCACAGGAGGGCCTCCATTTCACAAAATGGGTGCGCCCATGTGCTTGCTTTTGCGAATTTTGAGCTTGAATAGCTCAAATTTTACATAGGAAGTTTTAAAACAGAGAATGCTAGTATTTATTTTTTTATGTTGCCTATCTATTTTTTTAAATAAACATTTTTACTAGACCATCCCTTTAAAGAATAGCTGCTAACATTGCTATTTTGCACATTTGAATGTTTGAATGACAGCTATGTTTCCATATTGTTTGATAAAAGCTTGCTGCTACCATTGCTCTTTGCACACTTGTGCTGTCAGAATATGAAATGATAATACAGCGTTTAGTCCTATTGAGGGCTCTGCACTTGCTTCAAGGGTTAATTGTGAGATTGACTGCAATTGCTTATCCTGATGGACAAAAATAGGTGCTAAGCAACTTTGCTGCTGCCCTTTGGCCGTTTTCTCTTTTTGAGAACTCGTGCATATATGTTGATTTGTCCCGTATAATACCATTCGTGCTGTCTGACAATTTCTTTTTTTCTTAACCAAACTTTATTTATTGGAAAGGAACCAATGATACAAATCCAGAACATACATTGTCACTCGTACAGTTCCTTATTTCCGCTATCAGTTCTTACACAGACCAGCTTTGTTGCTCATAATTTTAACTTGTATATAATGTATAATCACCTCCCCCTTCCGTTTAACACTCCAATTCAAGTTTGAGATAAGAACAACGAAAGTGTACTAGCAGATAGTGTTCTATCAACCTAATCCCCCCAACCGTCTCAGCCCAAGTTTGCTGTTAGAGAATAGAAACATTACAAGGCACGCTTGGCTTGAAATAAATTTGCTCCCTGTCTACCATAAAGCCTTGAAAGGGCAGCCAGGTGGCCAAACACATTTGGTAGGCTCCATATGCCAAAGCAGTCACCTTTTCCATAGCCTTCACTCCCCATAACCTCACCCACCACATGGCTACCACCGCCCCGTGCTCATTCTTCCATGCCTGTGCCAGGGTAATCCTGGCTGCGCTCAGCATATGGGTGATCAGGGCGGCACCACATCCTGTAGCAGCATAGTCCCTCCACTGTTGCTCCCAACAACACCACTGCTGGGTCAAAGGGTAATTACGCCTTAGTCATTTCCTTAATGTGGCTTAAAATGTCTTTCCAATATGCCTCCACTACAGGACAAGCCCACCACATGTGAATCAGGTCCCCAGTCTGCCCACAGCCCCGCCAGCATGTCGAGGGGTAGTCCGGGTTAGAGTGCATGCGTTGTGGCGTCATATACCACCTCAAACATAATTTATATTCCATTTCTTTAATTGGGAGGCACTTCAAGATTTTCATTGCCCGCTACCTGAATTGACCCCACAAATCCTCCTTAATAGGTTCTGCAAGGTCTTGTTCCCATTTTGACATGTATGGTAGGACTTCTTCCGGGTCCAACCCGTCTATCAATCGGTAAAGCCTCGACACCCCTTTTCCAAGTACCCCCCTCTTTTACCAGAAGTTTCAACCATATTGGGCTTCTATTAACCCCCTCTTTTACTTTTGTGTTTGAGATCCACGGTCTAGTTTAGTTTATTCATTTGTATTGCGCACCAGACCCGAGGGTATGAGGGTGCAGGATCAACAAGGATATTCAAAACTTGGTTACAGGTTACTATGCATTACAGCATTACAATGATGATGGAGGCAAAAAAATGTACAAGAAAAATATTCAGGTTTACAATAAGGCAAATAGTTTACAAATGTACAGAACAAGCAAGTAAAGCATGTAGTTTAGATTTACAGCTGAACATAATTTCTATGGTGTATAGTATTATTAGTGGTCCTTGTTCTTCTCCACTGGATGTAGTTTCGCCTAAAGTGTGTGTAGGTTTGGGGAGTCCTGAGGGTGGGTGGTAGGGCATTCCTGGTAACCTGGGTAGATCGCGAGAGCTCACCTTTAGGTATTTGAAACTTTTTTTTACATCCTTCAAACGTGAAGGGATTCCCTTCGCATAGCAATCCCCCAAGAGCAGGGGTTGTCCGTTTCCCCAATGCATCCAAAAATTGGGTTGCATTCCTGACGTTAAGTCTTGATTATAAGCTATTGGTGTAAGTGGGCCTCTCCCCCCACACCCCTTGCAAATTTTCCTCTCCCCTAACGCTTTATCCCAATATCAGTGTCTTTTGTTGTTTCCAACAGCATGCCCCCTCTTTTCCTGTGTTTTGGGAGTAAGAAGCCTACATTCTCAAGGGGTATGTTCGTCGCTTCTCTATCCAAATTTGCCCACCGATTTGGGCTCTCCCGGGAAGCCCAATGAAGGATTGGTGCCACCTGTGCTGCCAGTAGATATCTGCGAAAGTCTGGGACTCCTAGTCCTCCAAGATCTTGTTGTCGGAACAGGACCTTTCTAGGAACACTGGGCCTCTTCTCTTTCCAGACAAAGGACATCATTTCTCTCTTCAGGTTTTTGTATCGCTAAATTTGGGATCTGACTTGGGAAGTACGCCCACCACATAAAAGAACCTAGGTAGCAGAGACATCTTTGCGGCCGTAATCCGTGCAAACCAGGACAACTCCTGCATGTTTCATCGGTTGAGGTCCTCGATTAGAGCTTTTTACAGTCCCGGTATATTGGTCCCATATAACCTCTCATATGTAGGTGTCGGGTTCACCCCCAGATATTCCATGGTTTTCAGTTCCCATTTTAATGGATCGTTCTCCTCCACCCCCGCCCCCCCCCCGCCAATAAAACATAATTTGCGTATAAGGCAACTTTTTGAGTGCCACTGGCTACTGTGGGTTTATAGTGTTTTCATTGAATGCATTCCATCGAAAATGGAAAGCATCAAAACGTATGCAATGAAAAATGTTCCATCGAATTATCATACGTAAAGTGTTTATGCATCGAAACCCTGTCATCGAAAAGGATTTTATTATATTAGCACTCTTTATTTCTTGCATGGAAAGTCGATGGAACATGTAAAACGCTTTAACTTTATATGGACCTGTCCAAATCTGAACAGCTCCTTATGATGTGTAGTGTGCACTTTTATTTTATTGGGGGAGGGGAGGTCCAATAAAATAAAGGTCCCCAGTCCAAGAAAATAAAATGAAAGTGCAAAATACACAGCTTATATGGAGCTGTTCAGATTTAGGCACTGGACAGCTCCATATAACGTTATATGACTACACACTACACCAGTGAGGGAGCTGTCCAGGGCTGAAATCTATAATGTATTTCAGCACTCGAATGCTACCTCTGGCTTGTGTTTGTTTATTTGTGGGGGGTCCCCTTTCCCTAACTTCCCAACCCCCATTTTCAAAAATTAACCCTTTCCTCAATCCATCGAAATGCATTCAGTGAATATGCTTTTTGATGGGAAAGCTTTTCAATGAATGAATTTCGATGGATAATAATTCAAAAGTAATGAATTTGATGGATAGACTGGATACCGCTACTGTGGATACCCCTTGAACCTTTTGGTCCACCCAGATCGCCTTTGCAACGGCTCCATGGCGAATATTAACAGATGGTGGGCACCCCTGCGAGTCCCCTTGTGTATCGGAATGCTGTCTGTGAGCTGCCCGTTAACCAATAGTCTAGTAGTCTGGTTACCATAATTGGCTAAAACCATGTGAGAGAATATCATCCGACACCCACATGTTCCCAATGTCATCTGTAGCCAGTCCAGGGTGGCATCCAAGGCCAACACAGACATACGCTGTCCTGTCTTTCGGCCCCATTCGATGACATTTATGGCTCTCGGATATTACTGTATGTGTGCCATCATTTTACAAATCCTGCCAGGTCCGGGTGAACAATCCCTGGAATAACACTGGCGAGCCTCTGTGCCAAAATCTTTGTGTACAGCTTTGCATCTCCATTAAGTAATGAGATGGGGCGATAGCTTGCACATTCCGTTGGATTTGTACCCAGTTTTAACAGTAGCACTGTGGTGGAGGGGTCTATATCCCCAGAGATTCGCCCAGTGTCTCTTATGTGGTTTCAAAGTTTTGCCATGGTGCCCACCAGTATGGTCCTGAATGTTTAATAGCAGGCATTTCCAAACCCATCGGGCCCAGTGATTTGTTCCCCTTCTAAGAGTTTATGGTGCACCCCACCTCTTCTTACGCTATCAGGGCTTCAAACGCCTGCCTGTCTGCCTTCGATATCTGTGGCAGGTACACCTTTCCCAAAAATTCCCTTCGTCTCCCACTCTAAATTCTCTCCCACCAAGTTGTGTGAAACATGAGTGCATAATTTCGGCAATTTCTGCACCCCCGTCCCCATACCCGTCGGATCATGCGCCAGTTTCCCTTAAGGTAGACCCGATCGGATCAGCTCATTCAGTCGCCATGGTTTGCGAACACGTGGGAGTGGAACCATGGCGAGTTAATGAGCTGATCCTAATGGATCAAGCCCTTAGGTCACACGTGGAAACAACCCTGAGAAAATACTTCGAAGAGAAAGTCACCCCAGGCTTAGATTGGGGCACAATATGGGATGCCAGTAAGGCAGAAATAAGGGGAGAATTTATTGCACAAACCGCAAGCTTCCTGAGGGAGAAAGAAAGCTAGAGTCCGGAGCTGGAGGTAAACGGGGGAATTGCTAAGGCACAACACAAGGCTAATGATTCACAGAAGGCCTGGCGGGAACTTAAGAGGGCAAGGGCTACACTGGAGGCCGACCTCGCAGATAAATCAGCGCAATCCTTCTACAATCAAAACAAATTCATTATATAAAGGGGGACATGGCTAATTGGTTTCTGGGGGCCAAACTGCGAAAATAAAAGTCCCAATATTATATTCAACTTAAACACCCTGGGTGTCAACTGAAAAGGGGTGAGTTTAAGGCGAGTAGTCTGTGGTTTATTGACGTTTATATGGAAAGCCCAAGATGTGGTGTTTTGCAGTTTTTCATGCAGGAGAATATTAAAGGCTTTCATATACTTTTTTTTGTTTGGATCTCTTTTATTCTATAATATGGCATTGAATATTTGTCATTAATAATCATGTATTTTGTACATAGCGCTTTAATCTAAAGTGCTTTACATAGCACATAATTAAATGAGTGTTACTACTCAATCGAAATTGGTATTTATCATTGATATTCGTAGAATTGCCTCCAGCATCAACCTCTTCAATTCAAATAGCCAAAAGGCTTTAATTTACCATACGTTAGTTAACATGAGTTACCTGGCAAATCTATTCACTCGCAACACTTATGATGGTCCCCTTAGAGCTGCTCAAGCACAATGCCTCAAGGTCCCACGGTCCAAGCTTCAGAAGGCTGAGGGCAGCAGCTTCCCTGTGCTTGCTACTAAGCTATGGAAGACACTACCCATCTCACTCAGATCTGAACCTTCCTTCCATTCCTTTAAAAGAAAAGTCAAAATCTGGCTCCTAGCACAAGATCACTAGCCCTTCAGCAGTAGACGACGCTACTACTCCGCCCAACCTGCTATTTGTGAACCCACCGGTAATCATGTAAATGTCGATTACCAACATGCTCCATGCCCAATGCTTAAGCATACGCATTATGTAAATAATGTATTCTTTATTATTGTATTTGTTTACCATTACAATGTATACATGTACTGTGTAACCAAGAAATGCGCCCAGTTGCCTCAGGGCTTGGTGTGCTTTACAAATAAACAAATCAAATAACCGAGAGAAGGGGAATGCTAACAATTTCTTTCATGAGCTAAACTGGATTGTAGCACTTTGCTAACCTGGATTAAAATGTTATTAGATGGGGTATTATGATTTCAGATTTTGGGTCACTGTCCGAGTAAAGATTACAAAGGCAGAAGGCCAACTGTCTGTTCCAGGTAGTTTGCTGTGCTTCAAATTGGGATTTCCAGATTGACCGCATTGAGTTCTATATGGTTTTTTTAATCATCCCAGAACATGTGGCTGTCGTACAGTTGGAGAAAGATGCTTGATCTTTCTGTATTTGCACCCGTACGACAAAGAATGGGTCTTGCCTAATATCTGTAAAATTGGATACCAATTTCATGCAGTCGTTTTTAGGCATTTTAGACCAGTAGTGGGGACAGGGCAGTTAATAATGTAAATGCTGGATTTAAAAGGGCTCGAAAAACGATATGTATTCTTTTTGATGGAAAGGATTGTATGCAATGTAGAACCTATCCTGAAAATCCTTCTGAAGAATGGTGTGGTCTATTGTATGCTTATGAGCGAGCCCAAATTATCGGCGTTCCAAAGCCCATGCTTGAAATAATCCCTGGATGTCATCTATAGTTGAGACTGCAATAGCTAATGCGAATACAGCATATTGTTGTTCTATGTGAACTGATAGCCTCATAGATGACAGGACATGCCTTTTTGTCCTTCTGCTATGAAGTTCATTTTGCACATAAGGTGATATTCTTTGATCTGGAAAGTAATCACATTCGGGCCACCGGTTTTGCTTTTTGCACTGTTGCCACAGTTCGAAAGTGAATGGCAGCAGAACATGGCCTTCCGGATGCTTGGCAGCAGAGCAGTTTATCCCAGGATGTTTACACCCAGGTCCTGGACATTTAAGTATTTAAGTTGATAACATATCTATGCACTTATTAAAAGGGTATTCCCCCAAACTGGGTGCCACCAACATCATTTTACATGTACATGACCCGGGAACACAAATGATTGCAAACCATTTTGCGAGTTCATTGAAATGAGCAGAGCATACTTGTGTGGAACTAATGTTTGTGAAATCAGTGATTTTAATGCTAGAGGGTTATCAAGAGGTTTGAAAAACGAAATTGCATAAATTAATAAAGAACGCATAGTTTTGTAATGGGAATGGTTCACTTGTTCCGATACCCAAAACATAATTAATGGAAGTGCCAGGAAATTAAGTTTAGAAAGTTTTAGAATCTTCACCTTTTGGGATTTATTACTATATAAAGTTGGACTTCGGGCTGACTCTGAACTCAAAATAACTAATAGCAGGCCCAACTATTGTGAACAATCCAGGGAATTTGTCTCTTCTCCCCAAGGTGGAGCTATGCTCTTTGGGAATAGGGAGGTAAGCCCGCTATGCTGAACCCCTAGAGGACAGGGGCAAGCGGGATCACACATGCGTCTGTTGGCTATATGGGGATTGAGCATGGGAATGTTGTACAAGGGCCTTTAAAACTGGCTGGTTTGGTGTCTGACACTTTGTTTCCATATTTGTATGAATCGCAGCACCAGTGGACGGTCTCGTCTTGTTGCAGAGAGCAACAGAAGGTCCTGTGAGGCCGCCACAAAGGAGACGCGGAATCCGGAGTAAGACTCATACCTGTGGCGTAATGCAGAGGAGAAAACGTCCTCCTTTGAGGCAGAGCCAGTAAGCTGCACCATGCAAATGATGTGGAGAGCGTAGGATCAACATGGCAAGCGGAACACTGCTGCCTTCACCAAGGATGGGTGCCAGATAAGCTCTGGTCTGCTGAACGAAAGACTGGTCTGCCCCAGAAGCAGCCAACCGGCACCTGTAGTAACCAAAGCATTAGTCCTGTCATGCACAGACGCAAGCGAACAGACAAATGGGAATGGAGGGAAACAGAGTTACGGTTGTGTGCCTGCCACAGAGACCGCATCTCTGACTAATGCAGCAGAGAACAAGGTTTGCAGTACTATTCGGGAGGATGTCGGACAGACTCCAGAGAACCCAAGAAGGGGTGAAAACCCAGATCACTCCAGGAAGTGCCAGGGCTAGATACCCGAAAAGCCCACAAGGGGCAAGATTCCAAATACTTAGAGGTGGGGTGAAAGGCAAAACAGCCCAACCTGGGGTGAGAAAGAAAGTGTCCCAAGCTGTGTAAAAAGAAAAGAAGCCCCAAGCCTGGATGAGGGAGAAGAAATACCAAGCCCGGTTAAGAATCCAAAGGCCCCAGCTCCAAGGTGGGGGTGGTGGTGGGGTAGCGTACCTCAAGCAAGGGTGGAAGTCTAGGGACTCAAGACTGGGTGAGAAATACTATACCCCAAGAGCGGGTGAGAAACACAGTATCACACTAAGAGGGGGTGAGAATCCTAATAGCCTAAAGTGGAGCCCTGGAGAGCCAGCACCAAGACTGGAAGAAAATTGCAGCAACACAAGTCTGGCCGAAAAGTGCCAGCATCTAAGGCAGAGTGAGCGCGGACACCCTGAGGCCAGTTAAGAGACAGGAGATATCAAGACTGGATGTGAGACGTCTCGCACCGATGTAAGGTGAGAAGCTGGACCCCCAAGGCAAGGTGTAAACAAAAAGCCTCCCAAGTAGGGAGGAGTAGTAGCAATTCAAGCCAATGTGAACAAACATAATTTAGAACTGAGAAAGTACAACCCAATCCAAGGGGACAAACTGTTGCCACAGGTGGAGAGCGAATGCAGAGATGTTTGGCAATCCCGAAGTGTCAACTGTACAACTGGATAGATTGTCTGAGAGAAGATGCATGGGGCCAGGATCAAGCACCACCAGCAAATGACTGAAACTAACGAGACTGTGTAGTCAGGCATGTAGCCCAACAGGCTCGAGAGCGATTTCGGTGTGGGTCAGAAACCAACCACCGTTGTCAAAGTTTAAGGGAGAATACCTTACAGACTTTTCTGGTTCAGCTTACTATTAGTTTGTGTAATAGTGGTAGGGACAGACCATGGGTAGATTAGGTTTTGGACAGAGGATTGGATTTTATTGTAAGACATTCTGACAAGCACCCTTTTAATATTTTTGTTAGATGGGGCAAAGAACCACTGTAGAAGTAAGGAGAGGTGGGGTGGAGGGGCAGGCCTCGTTTGCATTTATAAAATTTCAGGTTGCCAACATGACCTTGTGTAAGTCTCCCCACACTACTTACCACCAGCCTTTTGGATCAAAACCCTGGGAGCTGGGTGGTAGTTGGGGTTAACTGGGTTTTTCTCTTGTGAAGTTTGGCAAGTAATTAAAATGTGTACAAGGGAGACGAAACATCTTAACGCAAATCTGATATGTACAAATGTAAGACTACAGGGTTCAAAATTGCTGGGAGCTATTTAGCTCCTGCCTCTACACTTACAGAGCCTCAGCAAAGAATTATGATCCATCCAAGACACATTTGAACATAAAGAACCATATATATGGCCAAAATATTAGTGTGCATCTCATGTGGAAGTTAGATTTGTAATGCTTTGCTTATTCCCTTGTAGTTCCCCAGAGGTAGCTCCTGCTTACTGGGTGATTCCTGACACACAGGAGCTGGTTTTGGCTGCTGCTCATTGAACCTTAATTTCAAACCCTGAGATTATTTTTGCGAAAAGAAATCGTGCATGCTTGTTCCCCGAAATTTTGTTGGATGGACTAATTAATTCCCTAATTTGGCTGTCTCAAAGTTTACATAGCGTTAGGAACTTTGAGATTGGAATACTTAGTTGTTGCAGTTAAGTGAGGTCCTATCTGGTACCTAGTCATGTTGAATTGCACAAGGGGGCTGCATCCAGCCTAACATGGATTGGTTTGAGCGATGGCTGATTCATCCGACATTCCAACAGATCACTCGGTTTATATAAAGCGACCATTAAGTATCCATGCTCATGGTAGAGTGCCCCTTTGCCTTAACACTGAGGAAGGACTGCATTTGTTGAATCTCTAATTTCCTAATTTGTATTACACTGTAATGATGGTTTGTGTTGGCTAATTGTTAGTTCATCAGAACATAAAGCACTGCACAAATGTTTTCAGACTTAAGTCATTGGTCAATACGTTTTTTTTTCTCGCATAGCCTATGAACATATTGTAAATGCTACTGACCCCTTTCCTATCCCTGAAGAAGGAAAACATTGGTTATTAATTGTAACGAGGTCCCAAAAAGAAATTTCCCTTGAGGATAAGGGCTTTTATTTGCTTCCTGTAGTAGAAGCAAAAAATCCTCTATCCTGAGGGGATCATTCTTTTTGGCACCTCATTACAATTAAAGAAATTACCTCCTTTAGGGACAGGCAACTCATCTATAGCTTTGTTTCATTATGCTGTGCCCATACTAGGCTTGCTCTTGATTTCATCTGTTAGTTGCTATGCAGTGAATATAAGATAGCATGACTGTGCTGTAATGCATATGTTTTTGGTTTCTTTTAGGTCTTGTATTGGTGGCCTGTTTTTCCTGCTTGAAATAATTATAACCTAGGAAGTAGAAGAAGAGCTAAAAATGGGGACGCCTGGCTCTGGCAGAAAACGCACACCAATTAAAGATAGATTTTCAGCAGAAGATGAAGCACTAAGTCACATTGCAAGAGAGGTTAGTAAAGAATTCGTTTTAGTCTAGACTTGCTTATTTCTTTCAGCTCACAACAAACATGTATGCCTTTTACTTAAACACTCAATTGCTATTGATATGGCCTTGAAAAATTGATATTAACAAATGTGATTTCTGAAGACTGTAAGCTGGCATTACAACAGTAAAATGAAAAAATATATTTTCACCCCCAAAGTGACATGTTGGCGCTGGGAGAAATGGACAAGAGGTTATATGTTGCACAGACCAAGAAATTAAAATATTGCTTATAACGGATTGAGTGCAAGGTGGAAAAGAATGTGGAAAAAACAGTTGCCCATGAAACATTGCCCGTCCTTCAGAGTGGTTTCGGCTGATTTGGGTTATTTGACCGTAACGGAAATACTTGCAGTCGAAATGACCATAGCTAACTTGACTGTCACGGTCAACCAACCCTTACAGGACACATACACTCTCCCCTCATCTCCCCAAGCACCCTTTACTTACCTCCTGACTCCCTGCAACACCGATTCCCTGAACTTGCATGCTTTGGAACTAGCGCCGCAGGGTCACCCCCGCCCCGCAACCCCTGTTCCCCTTGTTTGCTATAATGGATTTGAATGGCATATTTGGTCCAATGTTTTGTTGTACGAGATTTAGCATTATCCTAAATTCGGTCAAATATGCCATTCATGCTTTTTACTTCAGTCTTACTGAGTATTTCCTTTTCAGCTAAGTACAGACACAGAAATCATTGACCGCTTTCTGCAGACGGTTTGAGGAAGAGGAACACAAAGGGTAATCAACCCCCCTCCTTGCAATCATCACTTATAAAGAAAGATCATCTCTGACCACTGGCACATATAATTCTGGACAGACTGAATCGCATTAGCATGGGATGTGGCCCACAGTGAGACTCACAAATAGAAAGGGGGCTGCTGACACGGCAACAATGAGGATTCAATCAGGATTGATTAAGTAGTTGTCTGAATTCACCTAGGTCAATGAAGAGTGGAGAACCATCGATCCACCCATGTACGGTCGATACCTGAAGGTAGTCAACCATGCAGCAATGGAGCTTGGCAGCCGGCTCTGTCGGGCAAATTAGGCCTCACTGAGGAAATCTAGACATAACCCTAATCCAGAGACTATGGTGGCGGACCTCTCCTGCCACCACAGGCACACCCACCAGGACCTGCAAGCACCCTCCCACTTGTGCAAGACATAATCAAGCAATACTTTAAATAAGAGAAGGCAATACAATCGCAAAGAGCCCAGTTCGCAAATATGAAATTACTCGGAGTTGTGTGGTTTTGGGCTGTGAATCTGTATTTCGGTTATGGTATGCACAAGCTGGCAAACAAAATTGGAGCTCGGACCATCAGTCATTGGCACTGCACATAAATCTTGCTAATGAGGTCATTTGTTTTACTGAAGGGTTGGGGTGGTGATGTCACACAGGCTTCCCAAGATTAGAACTTTTATTTCGCTTTATCAGGCTTGGGCAATGGGCAACCTATTGAAGATGAGTGCAAATGAACTTCAAAAACTGAAGTTTTGCATGCAAAGAAAAAGGACCCACCTTCATGTAGGACCCACCTTCATGTATTTCTTTATCCTTCATAACTTATGACTAAGATATAGAATGCTGCAATTCGTTTGGTCGGGTTGGATAAATTAGGTTTACGTTTTATTTAACAAGTACAATCTAAAAAAATGATTGCAAGTGGATTCAGTCCAATTGTATTATAATTGCACAATATTTGAGCCATTTATATTTACTCCAGTTGTATTCAAGTTGTTGGTTTTTTTTTTTTTTTTTTTTTTTTTTTAGCTTATATAACTCATGTGCTTTCACCGTGCTTAAATATCCAGTGACTCGTCGGTGAAAAAATAGGGTTGGAATGTTAAAACTCCACTCAATCGGTTATCTGAAATCTCGGACATCTTTATTTTGAAAACATCCTCTGTATTTAATCAGTAGGACTTGGCAAAATAGTTTGAAATAGAATAACATTTGTATTGCATTATTGTATATTACTACCTTAATAAGAGTGCTATGTTGCCATGAATAGTTTGAAAAATAAACAGATGGGCGCCATATTAGATATGTGGTAAAACTGTTATTTAGTATCTCCGAGTTCAATCATGAGCCCCATGGCAATAACTGGGAAATCAAGTGTAACCAATGTGAAAATGTATTTGAAATCATGCTCGACGGCCACATGCAGCTGCTGTTCAGTTTAGTGCCTGTACCTATCTGCTGTTATTTCACTTTAATCTAAGGTCTTGAGTACCATGCTATTTTATTAACAAAAGCACGATATTAGGCATTGTTGTTCTAATCTTTGAATAATGGCTCTTCCTGATTAACAGCTTGAGTGGATTTTAACAATTGAATCCGTCCTGAGCTTTTTATTTAACAGTGAGCTTTGCTTTTTGCATATATTGGACACACAATATTGGTAGAGCCGGGACAATCGGCACAAGAGACATACCTGCTCAAACAAATATTTCAATGAGTCGGCTCTGCAGATAGCGTTTCTGAGGCTCTCTGGGCAGTGGTGTAACACAATATTGGGGCCCCCTGCGAGTCATGCTGAGGGGGCCCTCCCCCCAACTCACTCCACACTCTGGGCCGGCCTAGATTACCACGCTTGCGCAATCCGCACAAATGTGCTGCTGCAGGGGTACTCTGCACTAGGAGAAAGCTATAAATGTGTTTTAATGCATTATGCAGCACACTTTCTGAAAACAAAAATGGCCTAAAAGGCCAGAGCGTTTGCAATTGTCTTGTAGGGTAACGCCAATCCAAAAAGTCAACAGCAGTGCACAGGAACATTAATGCTTTAATATAATGCTTTGCTATTAAAAATGCCATGTCACAATGAAAACATGTCCAACTGGCTGCACAATGTAGACCAGTCTAGACACGTAATAACATATTAGAGTAAAGCATGCCAGGCCACATTTAGACATACCTAGACTGGTTGCACCAACATGCCAGTCAAAGCAACAACACTTATGTTTATTTTGCCACAGATGCCCAGAAAAATATACTATGCCGCAGTAAGAAACCTCTACACTGGCAGAACCCAAATACCAGTCTAGCCAGGTAATTACACTTAGCAGGACTACTTTATCAGATACCCAGTTAAAAAAAAAAAAATTCGAGCCAAACTAAGAAATGACTAAAAGGGCTGCACCAAAATGCCTCTCTAGCCACTAATACCAAATATCATGCCTGTTTAGCCTGGACATGGATGACATTATGATTTATCGCACAATACCTGTCCCACCCCAACCCCCAAAACCAGTTTCTCAGCCCAGAATTGCCTCCACGTCCATTTTCCTTGTCCCGTGCTTACATATAAGACTCCTTGCCGCATAAGTAAATACTGGGATGAGGAAGAGTGGTACTAGGAGTAATGAAGATTACAGGTAACTAAACTAGGCATTACCTCCATGTCCCTCTACCTCATCACAGTACTTGTGTATGAGGCACTTTGCCTCATACACAAGTACTGGCACGTGGAAGAATAGGGATACGAGTAATGCAGATCACCAATAAGTCACCAAGGGATTAAACGCACGTAGTGGCGAAACACCATTGAGCCGACTGGAACCCCCACCCCAAATTTTGGGCTATGTTGACTCGACCTGGCGGGCATACACAGCAGTTGCCAGACAGAACAGGACACTGATGTTAAACGGCACCTGGGTTTTGCTGTTAAATGCTCAGCAATTACTAACGTAAAAAATTTCACTGTTATTACTTGCATTGAAATGCATAATTCTTTAGGCACTTGAAATCTTTGTGGTTTTAGTACTTGCATGCCAGCGAAGTGATTGGAAGGGTATAGAGGGGACAGAAAACTGCTTCTTCTCATAGCAGTCCATAAGTGGGTGCTTTCAGACTTAAAGGATAGAGTTAAATGTAACATTGAAGCTGCACTTGAATAGTCTCATTAGAATGCATAAAGAAGTTAGATGCCCCCACACAAATGGGTTTGCCCCTCCTTCACCGCCCGTGAAGTTAGCACCTCCCCCAACATTTGAGGGGTTAGCACCCCCCGAAATGTTGCTTTTCTTTGCGCCCCTGAACACAAGCACACAACCCATTCACCATACATTTAAGTGTGCACCCCTTCACCATACGTCACACGCACAAGTCATGAGGTTGAGGGGAGCCCTATTACTTCAAAAAGAAATGGTTTCATTTTGAAGTCACTCTGACTTCATAAAGAAATCATTTCCATTAAGGACCGAACCATAATGGAAATTGATGCCTTTTATGAAGGCAGTGACACCTTCCACCCCATGACATGAAGGCCGAGACGTCCGTGTCAGAGTGGGGGAGCCCTCGGACTTCAAAAATAGTTTTTTTGTAGTCAGTCTGTCTTCATAGAGAAATTGTTTCTGCTACGCTGTATCAAAAATCATTTTTTAAGAAGGCGGAGTGACCAAAAATGTTTTTTTTAAGTCCATGGGGACCCCCCCCCTCCCCTTAGGACATGTCGTGACAGGCAGGCCACCCGTGCTGCAGGGGCCCCATTAAAAATACAAATACGCCAGTGCCTCTGGGTGGTGCACTTTAAAAATCTTTACTCGGATGGAGGAGCCCAGGGGTGTCCAAACAGTCACCTCAGGAAAGTGGATTGCCCCCTGTGACCAGGAAGACTTGGAATTGTTAATTGCCAAGGCCAGTAAATCAAGGGCACCGGGCCCTGATGGGCTAACTAATGTCATCTTGAAACAGGACCCTGAAGCCTAGGTATCGTTCCTGTGTACCTTTATTCAAACAGAGAGACAGAGATATCCCGACTCTTGGAGGCAGGCCATGGTGATCCTGATATTCAAGAAGGGCAATATGGACGACCCAAGAAATTACCAACTTATTGCTCTCCTTGACGTAATCCGAAAGATTTTTGCCTCTGTGTTGGCGCAACTAAATTTGTGGTCACTAAAGGTGAACCAGTGTGATAGATTCCAGACGGGATTTGTTAGGGGCCTCGCACTAGTTCTAACATTGCAGTTCTATCTATACTAAAGAGATGAGCGCTGGAAGGCAAGGCAAAGGTAACTCGCCTTCGTGGACCTTGTAGCAGCATTCGAAAACGTAAGCAGGTCCAGATTATGGCTGAAACTCGCCACGTGGAATTGTCCATACTACCTGAGGGAACAACTGCAAGCACTTCACACTGGGACTACGATGAGAGTTAGGCTGAACAGGGAGTGACTATTATCAGAGGAGATTCCGACACTGGGAGGGTTGAAATCTGGTTACCTACTGGCACATGCGTTGTTCAACGTCTTGGTGTCAGATATCAGTGATGGCCTATCTGAGGTTAAGAACTTCACAGCCACAATAGGAAACCCCAATGTTAGTTACCAGCTCTATGCCGATGATCTCGTCTTAGTAGACCAGACAGCAATCGAATTGCAAAGATCGCTAAGGAAATTAGAAGAATGTGGCAGACAAAGATCTGCAAATGGTGGGAAAACACACATTTTGGTGCTGGATAAACCCCAGTGTAGAAAAGACATGGGCCTACTTCGTGGTTGGGATTTAACCAAATTGAAGAGGTAACATACTTGGGGGGGGGGGGGCGGGGTTGTGGCTCAAATGAAGTAAAATTGAGACCAACAGTTATTAAAAATTTTAAAAAAAAGAATATAAATGTTGTTTTATAAACTCAACATAACATATGAAATTCCCCCCCTTCCTCCCGACCCTCAAACCACACTCTCATTCCCTCTCATTGGATCTCAGTTATGCCGCTTCGTGCTAGTTTCACAGTTATGCGGTCCACCATTCTATTGCGGAGTGTTTCGCACCTTTTGCAGTACGTCGTATTAGATCACAGTCCGCACTCTCTTCCCATTTCCCCCATATCTTATTAGCTTTGGCGGGGCGCCCCCATGCCATGTATATTCTTTGTTCTTTAATTGCACAAATATCCATTTCGGCGGACCATTGTCCCAGGGTTGGGCATTCCAAAGCTCGCCACTTCTGTGCAATGTCTCTTTTAATCAGCCCCACTGTGGTTGATGAGAAGATGGTCTCCCATTTGTTTTTGTCATGTTCATCTGGGACCCCTAATAGCCGCTTCGCGGGTTCCATTGCAACCGTCTGACCCAGACATGCGACAGCTTTTGACAGCATTGCCTCCAAAAAGTTTGTATGTGGGGGAATTCCCAGAGTAAATGGTAAAAAGTGCCTCCCCGGCATCTCAGGCAATTGGGATCCGGGGCCCGTTCCCAGCCGAATAGGGCCGTTCTTGAGTAATAAACCCTATGTAGGATCTCAAGCTGGACCAGCTGGATCTTAGAGTTTATGGCAATCTCTCGAGGGTGCATGAGTACCTGAACCCAGTCCTCCGGTGCTATGACACCCACATCTCTTTCCCATTTAGCTTAGAGGTCGGCCAGTTCCGGGGTTGCAAATGAATGTATGACTTTGTATAGAGTAGAAGTGACTTTGGTGGGAATATGTTGTGGGAAGAGGTTGCGCTCCAGGGGGGTACATTCTGGTGCGTCCATGAGTGCCTGTCTATGGCCTCAAAGGGTGTGCGACAGTTGCACATAGCGGTAGCGCTCACTTTCGAGGAGTCCAAATTTCTGTTGCAGTACTTCGAGCTGGGAAATGACGCCCTCCGTTATTACATCCCCAACTGTGTTTATACCTGCCTCCACCCCCCCTGGGCCACCTTGCAAGTTTCCATACCTTGGTAAGCATGTAATTACGCCACAGTGGTTGTGCCAAAGTAATTTTGTTCCCCCAACCAATGTGTATGCGCCTGCCTCCATACCACTGCAATATGTGCGGAAAGTGTCTGTGGGAAGGGTCTAGAAAGATTCTGGTAAAGCATGTCTATTGGTGGGTTGTCTCGTATGATGGCTGCATCCCCACAGATATGTGGGAGGTCCCGATCCCTGTGTAACAGGTCGTTGACCACCGCTAATTGGGCAGCCCAATAATGGGATTGGAGACGTGGGACACCAATTCCCCCCCCTCCCATATGGATCTCTGTAGCATTGTCAGTGCAATTCAGGGTTTCCCACCCTTCCATATCAGTTTCCTAAAGAGGCGCTCTACCTGGACAAATTCTGAGGCTGGGACTGTGTAAGGGGCGTTCTGCAATACATAGAAACATCGTGGGAGTGCCAGCATCTTGAAAAGGGCTGCTCTACCCATTATCGTGAGGGGAAGAAGCATCCAGTGTTTCACGTCTTCCGAAAAACGCTCCGTTAGTGGATGCAGATTGTCAGGGACATAAGTCTAGAGATCTCCGGAAATCCACACACCCAGGTAGCGGAAGCCCTCCCTCACCACCCGACGGGGTGACCCCCGAGGGATCGCTAGGTCTCCTCATTTAATTGGGAAAAGGACTGTTTTGTCCCAGTTAACTTTTAAACCAGCATCTGGGCTACTATCGGGTAGGCCTGGCTCGGATTACTTAGGTAAAATAGCAGGTCATCGGCGTAGATGGAGACCCTATCCTCCCTTCCCTCCAGCCATCGGAACCCACACGATGTAGTGGCCTGTCGGAGCCATTGGGCCAGGGGTTCGATTGCTAACGCGTAAAGGAGGGGGGGACAGCAGGCAACCCTGTCGTGTGCCTCTGCTTATTGAAAAGGTTCTAGAGGTCCAGCCATTCACCCTAATCTCCGCCTGCGGTGCCTTGTATTGGAGCTGTACCCAGCCGATAAAGGCCTCACCAATTCCCATGCGCCTCATCGTCACCCACAGGCTTCCCCATGCCACCGAGTTGAACGCTTTTTCAAAATCGATAGCCAAAAGGGCAAGTTGTGTATCAAGGATTCGGGCCCGCTCCAATAGCAGATGAAGCCTACGTATAGTCATTCTCGTCGACCTATGTGGCATGAAGCCACACTGATCCGGATGGACTAAGGAAGATATGACCGCCTGTAGCCTATTTGCAAGCGAGAATTGTAGCTTTGCCGTTAATATGAGATATTGGTCTATAAGATGTGCATAGTTCAGGAGGTTTGCCTTGCTTCGGAATTACCACGATGCTGGCCTTTCTAAGGTCTGGGGGGAGAGAGTGCCCTGTTCTCTTGCAGCGTGAAATAACTTATAGAGAGGTGTTGCAATTTTGTCACAGCCCAGAAGATCCACGTCTCAACCGGGAATCCGTTGAGTCCTGGCGTTTTCCCGGACTGCAACTGGTCGATGGCGCCTGCTATTTCAATTTCTTCCAGAGGTCTGTCAAGGTGTAACCTTTGCTGCTCCGATAGTCGTGGGAGCGTGATCTCGTCCAGAAAGGACGGATCTGTTGGGGCTAGTGGAGCGTCGTACAATCCGGCATAAAATGCGGCAAACGCTTCTGCTATGTCGGAGTCACTTTGAGCCGGGTCGCCCATGTTGTTAACAATCTGTTGGACATCTCTCTGGCCCTCCAACTGCTTCTCTAACCAGGCCAAAAACTTGCCTGCTTTGTCGCCACTCTCCTAGAGCCTGATCCTGGATTCCCTATGCACCTGTTTTGCGTTATCTAGCGCCGAGTTGTGAAGGCTCTCCCTGGCCTTTTGGAGTAGCATCAAGTATATATCTGTATTCCCACCTCTCTACCTCCCCCTCTGCTTCCACCACCCTATGGTGTTCCTTCTTTCTGTTAGCCACCCAGGCGATCATTTCCCCTCTGAGCACAGCCTTGTGCGCTTCCCACATAATGACCGGGTCATCGATCGTGCCCGTATTAGTTTCAATGTATTCATCATATTTCTTTGTAATGGCCTCTACAAACTCTGGGATGCCCAAATAATAATTATTTAATCTCCACGTCTTAGGTGGCAAGGGTCTGTTCGTGCAGAGTATCCGCTCCAGAGGAGAGTGATCTGATATTCTGCGGGGAGCAACTACGCGGAAAACACTCTATTTCTTTCTCCCATGGCCTGAATTATATAGTCAATTCTGGACAAGGACGCATGGGCGCCCGAATGGAAGGAGAAGCCCTGTTCCGCGGGGTGGAGTTTCCTCCAAACATCACACAAGCCTAACACAGACGAGAAGGACGCCAGCCTAGTGGTTGTGTTGGAGTTATGGTTTCCGGATGTGGGTTCGGCCGAGGGTGTTATTTAAAAATCATTAAAATCTCCTATGATCCATACGTCCGGCTGGTATCGTGCTATCAGGGCGGTCACCTCTCCCAAAAGTCCCTCCGCCAACCCAGGCGGGGAGTAAATCGCTAATATGGCCAACGTTTCGCCCCGCAGTATGCCGTGCACCAACACGAACCCGCCGCAGGGGTCCTGTTCTACTACTGTTAACCCAAATGGGAGTCGTTTATGCAGAAGGATAAGGGTTCCCCTTGATCCCATAGTATACCCCGCATGGAACGGCAGGCGATAGTTTGTCCTGCGAAAGAACTGGCAGGTCGAGCCGGCCAAGTGGGTCTCGGTAAGCAAGGCTACATCAGAGGATCTTCTGTTAAGAAACTGAACCATCAAGCGCCGTTTAATGTTAGATCCCATGCCTTTAACATTCCACGTGAGAAATTTTAGGGTCTTAGTGTGTTTAATGCTAGTTACAGGGGCGCGTGAAGCCGTGGAATGCACAGGCATAATCCCTGGTAAAGATTAGTATTTGCAGGGTGAAATGGTATATGCAATTGTTGTTGGGCTCATGGGGTGTGTCCGGTGTGGTAGTCGTCTGGGAAATGGGTGTATGTTCCACACTGTAGTGAATGGTGGTGTTGCGAGTGATGGTGGGGTGGCGTATCTACCATATATACCCACAGAACATCCCTTCCCTACCTCCCCCCCCCATACTCCTCCCCAACATGAAGTACCTGTCGCCCAAACTCATCTGGTGACCGCAACTTAAGTCACCAGATCAACTAGAATAAATCAACTGTTGTAATTACTTTGAGACTTACTACTCAACGCGTAACTCGTATCGGAGGTCCGGGCCGCCGCCAATAGTCTGACATGCTGGTTGTTGTGTTACTCACATCCAGGCCGGGCGCATTGACACCCATTCTGGAGTTCCAAGCATCTTCTGCGCCGCAAAGGATGGGTACAACGTCCATTTTCACCGGCGCCTGAAGTCCTCATGGTTCTTGTCTTCATCAATCGCTCCTTTAGGCTCTCTCGGGGTCCTCGTCACTCGGTTCCTCCCGATCCACCGGTGCAGACTGGCGGGCGGATCCATCCCATTGCTGGCGCGGTCTCGTTCCTCCCCGCCTGTCCGGTCCACTCTGGCCCAGTCCCCAGTGATATGGGTCTCGGCCCAAGTCCATGCCTCCTGTGGGTCTGTGAAGTGGACCCTTTTATTTTCACGCTGAATTCTCAACTGTGCCGGGAAGAGGAGACCGTACTTAATGTTCATAGAGCAGAGCTTTTTTTTTTTCAAGGGTTCGAAGGATTGTCTGGCCCTCTGAACCTCATGGGTGTAGTCCGGGTAGAAGGCGATTCTGGCACCGTTATGTATGATGGGTCCCTTCATTTGGCCCATTTGCAGGATGGCGTCCCTATCCTGGTAGTTGAGAAGCCTGGCAACGATTGTCCTTGGAGGAGCGCCTGGAATCGGCCACCCTGATGGTACTCGATGGGCGCGTTCCACGGAGAAAAAGTTTGACAAAGATTTGGGTGCAAAAAGCTCCACCAACCACTTTTCCAGGAAAAGCTCGGTGCCGGGTCCCTCCGATTTTTCCGGCAGGCCGAGAATATGAATGTTATTGCGGCGGCACCTGCGCTCACTTTCATCCACGCGTGTCTCCAGGGTTTTCAGTCTAGTTAGAGCTTGCGACAGTTGCCGGTTCACTCCGCCCAAGTCGTCGTCCACCCTGGACACTCGCTGCTCCACCTCCCCTGTCCTGGTCGAGAGCTTTTGGAGATCGTGTCGAAGGAATGACACCTCCGGAAACGCCATCCATTTTCCTCCATCGAGGTGCGGGAGCTGGCTATCGCCGCCATCACATCTTTCAATGTTGGGGAGTCTTCATTGGGGACAGGATTCGCCTCCAAATCTGCGCCGGCCGGTACCACAGGGGCACTGGTGGCGTATTAGTTCATTGTGCTTTGTGTGATCGTTTTCCTGCCCTTGTCCTTGCCCATGGCGTGTTCACTCCAGCTGTCTAAGTGGTGTGTAGTGTGTAAGGTGGACTCCTCTCACTCAGCGGGCAGGGATTCCCAGATTGTTCCTGTAAGGTGTACCACACCGGGGCCTTCGGAGACCAGGCGTCAACCCCGTTATCTGCTCAGTCACCCTGTGTCGCGTGGGCGATCCCCTTGTTTATCCGGGTCCCACTTGGCCAGCCGCTCCCCGTGGGCCCCACTGCGTAGGGTAGATTTAGGAGAGCGTCTGGGGGTCCAGCCGTGGATGTGAGGGCTGTTTACTTGGATCTTCCCGTTATAGTGGGTCGAATTGGGCGTCCTCGCCGGGTCTTCTCGTGTGCCACCTGATGGGAGACACCAGGTTAAAGGTGCCCCCTATCCATCCGAGTGGGTCACCTCTGTAGACCACCTCACCAGTATTATATAGTAGTATTTCTGCTGATTGTTGTGTGAGGCAGGTGGGTCAACGATGGCGCCTGGCACACTGACTGAACACCTTAGCTGTCCCCAGAATCAGGCAAGGGACTTCATTGCTTGCTGCTTATCTAGGTAAATACATGTGTTCCACCAACGCTGAGTCTTCTGATTATAGAGACCTTTTTCGGGCATTTGGCCTTTTTTTTGTTTTTTACATCACATCTTCTTCTACATCTTCTTTGTTTTTTCTGTCTTTATAACATTGCTTTTTGTATTGATGATTTGTGCTGTCTGTGATAGCTGCTTCTTAAAACTTGTTCTCTTTGCACTTGGCTGTGAAATCTAACTGGTCTATTGAACTGCCTGAAATAAAAATTTCTCTGCAGTGTCTGCTTGCACAGGTTTTAACAAAATTGCTGGGTACTCCAAATATGTAAGTGGTGTGAGGTCTCTCCCAGCATTCTAGCGATGCGAGGGGGGGCAGCTGTTAGAGGCTCCTCGCGGTCACCAGGCATCAACGTTCGCTCACCGGAATCGGAGCTTTATGGCCCGCGGGGGAAGGCGCACACCGGCTGCATTATCACTGCACCCTCCTGGGTGACGGTCTCTTCGTTCCCTTTCACTACTCCGGCGGGCTCAGGCAGAGGGATCCTGCGCCTTCCCCCTCTGACGATGTCCGCTGCCCCGGACAATTGTCATGATGCCTACCTCCAAGGAGCCAGGTCCGACCCAGCAACCCCAGAGGCAGGCATCATTTCCCCCAGGGGAGTGCCAGCGGGCCCAAGCTGGGGCCCTTTGGACGCAGTCCTGGCGCCTTAGGCGCCAGGCTCATGTTGGACCTCTGTCCTGGCGCCTTAGGCGCCAGGCTCATAAAGCTAGACATGTGTTCAAGTGTTTTAATGTGCACTTACCTGATGCAGACCATGCTGCCACATCCAGGCACTCTTGAGGCCTGAATAGCAACTACTTTACCTGTGGGACTACTTTCCACCCGGGTGTGGTCGGGAAAGGATACATACCTGATCGGAGGAAGGATACACACTTGGAACTTCTTCCAAAGCTATTTAAACCACACCCTATCAGCAACTCATGCTTCGCGTTGTTCTGCTCCTCGCAGCTGGACGCTCACCGTGTCGGCTCCTGCATCTGGACATCAGCCACGCCTGTCAGCATCCTGGGTCACCTGCAAAGGGAGACAAGAGACCTACCAGCTAATCTGCACCACGGAGACATCACCAACGATCCTGAAAGGGAAGACATCATTTTTAAAAGCATTTCGTTACGATCGCTGCAGCGCTGCATTTCACTCACCTTTCCTGGGTTCCTCCATCTTCAGCAGCGATCATCCGGATACACAGCCACTTCCCAGAGCCTAGAGAAAAAGACAAGAATAAGAGGTGAGAGAAGGTAGGGAATAGGAAAAGCCCAGTTTCCTTCTAAGACTTACCTGTTGGGTCATTCCCATTTCTTTTCGGGTCTTGCTGGTTCCAAGCAGGACCCCGGCCCCTGTGGGGAAAAAAGACAAAGACATTAGATGAGCGAATGCAAAAACATTACCAGAGCGCTCATCTAGGACTTACCAGATCTTTACTGGAACTGCACGTTTCACTTCGGGTCGGCGCCATATCTCCGGCATTCCGAACCCCGGCCCCTATGGGGAAAAGACATCAGTCTCCAAAGGAATCTTCATTCATCACCTGAAAAAAGACAATGAACATTATTAGTTAAAGCTTGAACTTTTGAACTTGCAACAGAACTTTTACAGCGCCTTACCAGTATAATCAAGCTTACCTGAACTCCCATCCAACCTCAATCCAGTGAAGTAACTGGGTTCAACGCGCCCCTGCGTCAGACGCAGGATGGAGAGCTCATCCTTTCAGACCCTAAGGTGAGACTTCATGGGGAATCGTGGAAGGGTATCGTGGAGGGTTGGAAGAGAGTGAGAGGCTTGAGCATAACTCAGTCAGTAGGTAATACTCCCTTTTCACGCACAGGGGAATATTCCTGCGAGCCGGAGAAGCCAGAGTAGAGGGGCCCTTCCTGTCCATCTTCAGAGTCCTGGGGATTGAGACCCATCATGGACTTGCGCGATTTGAACAAACTCCTCAGGAAGGACAAGTTCAAGATGGTGACTCTTTCTCAAGTCCTCCAGGCCCTTCAACTTCAGGACTGGTTGGTGTCTCTCGACCTCAAGGATGCTTACTTCCATGCGCCGATTCATCCCAGGCACAAGAAGTACCTGAGGTTCGCGGTTGGCGACTCGCACTTTCAGTTTCGGGTCCTGCCTTTCCGATTGACCTCCGCCCGAGGGTTTTCACCAAGCTCATGGTGGTGGCAGCGCATCTCAAGAAAGGGGGGATTCACATCTACCCCTACCTGGACGATTGGTTGATCAGGGGGAGCTCTCCCGAGCAAGTCCTGGATCATCTGTCAGTCACCTGCCACTCCCTCCATAGGCTGGGCTTCTCCCTCAATTTAAAAAAGTCCCATTTGACACCAACGCAGCGGCTCCAATACATTGGAGCAGTGCTCGACACGTCCCTGGGGCAGTGTTTTCCTCCCCAGGTGAGGGTTCTTCACATTCAGCAGATGGTGAACAAGTTTCAATTTGCCCAGGATCTCCCAACGTCCAAATTCTTGAGACTGCTCGGCCTTATGGCATCCTGTATTCTTCTGGTTCCAGAGGCTCGTCTGCGGATGAGATCTTTGCAGTGGGCACTCAAGCTCCAGTGGTCTGTCCTCCGGCAGGCTGTCGGACCCTGTTCAGGTGCTGCCCTCGGTAGCCCAGGACCTTCTGTGGTGGGCTGTCGAAGGCAATCTGATGAAGGGGGGGCCCCATTTTGGCTGCCCTGGCCGGAGGTGACGATCGTGACGGACGCATCCCTCACGGGATGGGGAGCTCATGCCAACGAGTTGACAGTCAGCGGTCGTTGGTCTCCGTCGGAGTCCAGACTCCATATCAATCTGTTGGAGCCGAGGGCCGTCAGGCTAGCCCTGAAGGCTTTTCTGCCGACTGTGCGTGGAAAGTGTGTCCTGATTCTAACGGAAAACACGGTGGCCATACCTCAACAAAAAGGGGGGGGGCAGGGTCTCTTCCGCTGTGCAGGGAGGCGATGCAGCTCAAGTTCTGGGCCATCCAGCAAGAAGTTTCGATCTCGGCTGTTCATCTGGCCGGAGACGACAACGAGACGGCGGACGCTCTGAGCAGGCAGAGCACGATCTCTCACGAGTGGGAGCTGGCTCAGGAGATTCTCCTGGGGATCTTCCCCCTTTGGGGGACCCCTCAAGTGGATCTCTTCGTCTCCAGTGTCAACCGGAAGTGCAAAAGGTTTTGCTCGCGGGAATTTCCTCCAAAAGGAGCTTTAGGAGATGCGTTTGTGGTGGAGTGGTCATTCCCACTGCTGTACGCGTTTCCTCCAGTCCCCGTCATCCTGCAAGTGCTGCAGAGGTTACGGAGGTTCGGTTCCCGGATGATCCTCATTGCTCCGGCGTGGGCCCGGAGGACGTGGTACTCGGACCTTCTCGACTTGTCCATCTGCCCTCCACGTCGTCTTCCCTACCGAGACGATCTGCCCTCACGGGAGGGGGGTCAGGTTCTCCATCCAGAGGTCAGATCCCTCAACCTTCACGCTTGGCTTCTGAAAGGTTGAGGTATAAGGATTGGGACCTCCATGAAGACGTGATGGAGGTGTTGCTCTCGGCCAGGCGGCCGGCAACAAAGTCTCTGTACCGTTGCCGTTGGAGAAAGTTCTGCGACTGGTGCAGAGTTCAGAATGTGGATCCTTTTGAATGTGACATTCCCATGGTTCTGTCTTTTTTGCTTTCTTTGGCCCACAGGGGCTTGCAAGTGGGGACCATTAAAGCTTACCTGGCGGCGCTGTCAATATTTAAGCGCTCGTCTGAAGAGTGTTCCTATTTTAAGATTCCTTTCATTTCGCAGTTTTTGAAAGGGCTCACTAATGTGTTCCCTCCATCACCTTTTCTGGTGCCCGGTTGGGATTTGAACCTTGTCCTTAAGTTTCTTATGGGTGCTGCATTTGAGCCTTTACATTCTTGCCCTTTGAGGCTGTTAACTCTGAAAACTGTGTTTTTGGTTGCGGTTACTTCCGCTCGCAGAGTGAGTTACAGGCACTTTCAGTTAAACCACCCTTGACTGTGTTTCATAAGGACAGGGTTGTCCTTAGAGTTCATCCTTCTTTTCTTCCGAAGGTGGTCTTCGGAATTTCATTTGAGCCAGAAGGTTGTTCTTCCGGCGTTCTATCCTCTTCCACATCCTGGTAAGGAAGAGCAGAGGCTCCATAGGCTTGATCCTAGGAGAGCGTTGAGCTTTTATATTTGGCGCATGTCCCGGGTCATAGTGGACGATCAACTTTTCATTGGTTACGCTGGAAAGCGTTTGGGACAAGGTGTGACGAAACAGACTGTCTCGTTGGATTATTTTAGCTACCTCCGCGTGTTACCGCTTGGCGGATAAGGATCCTGTGGCTGGCTTGCGGGCCCATTCTACCAGGGGATTGGCTGCGTCTACTGCCCTGCAGAGGGGAGTTCCTATTCGTCACATCTGTGATGCAGCCACCTGGGCTTCAGTACATAGTTTTGTACGTCGCTACTCCCTCGATTCCATCAGAGGGCAGGATCTGGCCTTTGGCAAGGCAGTCCTCCTATTCCGCAATTTGATTGGGCATGCTAAATTTGTGTTCTAAATTCTTTCCCTCCTCCTTGCTCTGGTACTGCTTTGGGAGTCTGTCATAGATATGGAATATGTCGGAGGACCCAATCCCCTCGAAGAACCAGTTACTTTCTTACCTGGTAACATTCTTTCGATGGGATGGTCCGACAACGTATTCCATATCGCTCCCTCCCTGCCTTCCCCGCTGCAGAATTTCTTTTGCGGTTGCAGCTTGCGTTCCGCAAGGCCTTGTGTGTCTGACTGGCAGAAAACTGGTGGCACACGTTCTGGGAAAAAACTATAACTGAGGCTATGGGCGTCATGCGTCCTACTTATCACATCGGGTGACGTCGGCCATCGGAGGAGGTCCTCGGGGACGGCGCATCGACGTCACCGACGCAGACGCCAAAGATTTTCCGAAGCAGCACAGCTGTGGACATTACCTGTCATAGATATGGAATACGTCATCGGACCATCCCATCGAAAGAAAGTTACCAGGTAAGAAAGTAACTTGTTCTTCTGATGATTGTAACTGCTTAGATTCACATGCGCCCTCCCTGTCTCCCCGCTCTAGGTGGAAGGAACATAGACTTCTTACTACTTTCCCTCTTCATGTACTCACTCACTATAGCCTTGGGCTCCCTCATGGCAGAAAAAATGCAATCGGATGGACATCGGCGCGTGAGGGATTTGGGTACTACACACCTCACGATAGGGATAGTGTTTCAGACACGCCTATGCCGACGTCCCCTTTCGGTCCCCGAAAGACAAGATGCAATACTCTGTGGTTACCACTGGATGTCGGACCATATGCACAGCATGTGAATCTAAGCAGATCCAATCATCAGAAAGGCTTTTACGGTAAGTAATGCATGTCATATGGAAGGAGCTAGCCGAGTTTCAGGATTGTATTCCTCCTGATAGGCTCGAAGACTTCAAGGGGGGGGCTTATCCGATGCCAGGGTTCTGGCACAGGATCTACTTGAGGCTGCAGCCCACCATGTAGACACTTGATATCTCCCGCCAAGCGTGGCTGCATGCTACAAAGTTTTCGAAGGAAGTTCAGGACAAGGTCCATGATCTCCACCACGGATGAGGAACTCCCGAAAGACCAAGGCAAGCACTCAAACTGCGAAGTCTTTGTCGTTCCTTGCAAAAACCCCAGCAAAGGCACCCTATTCTCAAAGGTCAGGGTCTTAAACGAGGTCCTTCTCTGGTTTCAGAGGCTTTCAAGTCTTCTGTGGGTGTCTATCAGGTGCTCCAGCAACAGCAATATGGCCAGGGTTTCTCTCCGCCAACAGCCACCTCTTCAGCAACAGGTGTTCTCTCTGCTGATAAAACATTTAAATGATATTTTCCATCGGTCGCACAAGACTCCGGTGGGAGGATACATTTTGCCTCATCTAGAAGTGTGGCAGACCATCCCAGACTACTGATGGGGTTTGTCTGTCGCTCAGGCGGTCTTCCCCTTGACCCTTCCACCTACCATTCCCTCTCACCCTCCTCTCCAGCAGTCTGGGTCGCCCTCCCTCAGAGCCGAGGTACAAAAACCTCTAGACCTCAGAGCAGTGCAACCTGTACCCTTGAGGGAGCAAGTGGAGAGCTATTACTCCCGTCTGTTTACAGTGCCCAAGCCCAGGCTGGTCTGCACACTATGCTGGACCTATCCAAGTTCAATCTTTCTACCCCAAGAGAAATTCAAGATGATTACGCCCTGCTTGATAAAGTCCTCTTCCCAGAAGGGCGATTGGCTCAGCGTGGTAAACCTTCAGGATGCGTACATGCATATTCTGATCTGGAGCCCACATCGGAAATATCGGCGGTTCTCTGTGGGAACGGAACACTTCCAGTATGGTGTTCTTCAGTTTGGACTCAGCTCGGCACTGTATGTTTTTACAAAGACTATGTCGGTCATCGCAGCATTCCTCAGACTGCATACTTGGACGATTGGCTCCTGCGCAGTCCTTGCCCATAGCCCGCTACGGCCAACCTTCAGTCACACCTTCAGCTCCTGTTCCATCTTGGGCTGTCGGTGAACTGGTGGAAATCGTTGATGAGTCTCTCGACCTGAACTTTCTGGGTTTCCGTTGGGATACTGTCAGTACCAGGGTGTTCCTGATGGAGGACAGGATTGCAGACCTTCAACCACCTGCTAGCTCTTCCTGCAGTCCACCCACATGTCTGCATGGTGGTTCCAGAGCCTCCTGGTTCTCATGGCCTCTTGGGTGTTGGCTCTACCTCTTGCACGCCTGAAAAGGAGGTGCACTCAGCCTGCTCTTCGGAGCTGCTGGTCCCGTGCTACGGACCCGGATTCCATGATGATTCCAGTTTCATCCTGCATGACGGTACATCATCAATGGTGGTCATCCGCCAGCAACCTTTCAGTGGAGACCTCCTTCCAGGAGCCCTGCCCACAAATAAGTTAATACAGACTCCTCCCTTCTGGGGTGGAGCGCGCCACTGCGCCACTTCAAGGTGTACGATTTGTGGATGCCTCAGGACAGGCGGTTCCATATCAATTTCCTGGAGCTCCTTTCTGGCACTCAAGGCTTTTCAACCCTCTCACCAACATTGTGGTTTGAATTTGCACTGACAATTTCGAAGCGATGTTCTATATCAACAAACAGGGGGGCTCCAAGTCTCCCCTCCTGGTGTACCTTGCTATTCAAATTTGGAGTTGGGCTATTGGCTCCAAGCTGTGCACATTCCAGGTCACATCAATGTGGATGGAGACTCCCTGAGCCGCCTGTCTCCGGCGAGTTACGAGTGGGTGATGAACAATGATGTTATCACCAAGATTTTTCAGCAATGGGGTACTCCAGGGGTGGACTTCTTTGTGACATCATCGAACAGAAAACTTCCTCTTTGTGCTTGCAGGGACGGCCTCAGTTTCTTCTTTGGGGGACACCCTTGAGATCCTGTGGGACAACATGAAAGCTTATGCCTTCCCTCATTTGCCATGGATTCAGCTGTCACATTGCAAACTCAAGACTGCATCCAACTGCACGCTCCTCTTCATAGCTTCTTGGTGGCCAGCCAGTTTCTGGTTTTTCGGAGCTGCAGCATGTGTCTGTCCTCACCAATCAGGTTGCTGCAGATTCCTGACCTCCTTCACCAGTGCAATCGCCAGTTGTGGCACCCCTCCCCACAGTCGTTCAGCTTGGTGGACTGGTGCCTGAGTTAGGATCATTACCGCAGTTCAACATCTCGGAGGACAACATGCGTATATTTCAAGCGGCATGAACGCCCTACAAGAGCAAGTGGCTCTGCTTTTGCCATTGGTGTCTGGCCAAAGAGCTTGATCCCAGGCATGATTCTACTAACAATGTTTTGTCTTTTGCATCTGACATTGCAGCCTCTGGCATACATGTCTTATCATGCAGGACATACATGTCCGCCATTGCGGCTTACCTGTCTACAGACAGTTGCTCCTTGTCACTTGCTAATTCAGTTGTAAAAAGACACTTTGCAGATCTTCTTTTTCCACCGGTTTGGGCCCCTCATCCCAAGTGGGATTTGAACGTGGTTCTCACTGCTTGATGTTATAAGACTTTTGAACCCATGGCCACTACCACCCTGAAGTACCTGTCTTGGCAGCTGGCCTTTTTGATTGCGGTAACATCTGCAAGAACAATAAGTGAACTTCTGGCTCTTTCTGTGGAACATCCGTTCCTAATTTTCCATAAGGATAAGGTTGTGCTTCGCACTCATCCTTCCTTCCTAAAGTGGTTTCTGAATTCCATCTGTACCAGTCAGTATCTTTAACGGGCTTCTTCCCAAACCCAGTCTCCGATGTCGAGAGGGTTCTACACAACCTAGACATCAGGCGAGCTTTGAAGTTCTATCACGATAGAACGAGCGAACTCAGAAGCTCCTGACAACTCTTAGTTACGTTTGGGGACCTGAAAGGGAAACAAGCCTCAAGTTTCCATCTCCCACTGGATAGCTTCATGTATTTGAGGCCTACAAGACTCTAGGCCTTCAAACACCAAAGGGCATTCATGCACATCTGGTCCGGGGCAAAGTGGCTGCTGTTGCTTCCAAAAGTATGTTCCTTGGGAGTCCATTGCCAAGGCGGCTACATGGGCCTCCCCATCAGCTTTTTGTAAAAATTGCTGTCTCGACCCGAGCTCCTGGGCCGATGCCAAATTTTGCCAGGCAGTTCTTAAGAATTTGTTCCAATAAAGGAAATTTCCATCCACCCGTAATTCGATTGTTTAGTGCTTGGGGAATCTCCCACAAGTATGGAGGGAAGGGGACTGGACGTAAGAGTATGACAAAGTTACTCACAATAGTGACTACCTTACTCCTAGTCCACAGTCCCTTTTCCTCAATACGTCCGCCCGCCGTCCCCTCTAAAAGTATCCTCTATTATTGCTAAAGGGTCCTAGACCTGGTGATAGAAAAGGACTGAAGGGGCGCTGCGTAGCTCAGGAAGGCACACTACGGCCACGTGCGGTGGCACAGTGTAAACATATGAAAACATTCTGTTAAAGTGCTCCGGTCCCGTCCCGAAGGAAGAAATGTCCCACAAATATGGAGGAAAGACGACTATGGATTTAAGACTAAGGTAGTCACTACGATGAGTAACTTTGTCATTTAATAACATGTAGCACCTTGAAACATGACCGGATCATAAACTTAAACACTTTACATGAAGTTTAATTTCAGTAACATGCAATAATTTCCTATTGGCAAAAACAGTTTCTCACATGCAGCGCTCTGTATTTTTAATCTCACTGCACACTTGGAAATGCTAGCAGTGTGGAGCACAACAGACTTTTAAAAACAAAAGAAAATATATAATTTTTGTTTTTAAAAGTATGTATATAATATATATACACTCCATTCTTCCTTCACCACAATGCCATGAAAAATCTCTCTTCTACCAGGATTGACTTTTCCACTCTCGGTTGAGAGAGTATGCTTTTCAGTCAAGGACTTCACTTTATTTGATTTTGGCAAGACGCTTTTCTGCCCCAGCAAAAAATCCTTATATTCATTTTACGTTCTGCACCCTTCTGCTTTAAGACAGGGTCTGACGAAAGGTGAACAGTTGTGAATTTTGTTTTTTTTATGCATCCCTCCCGTTAGGGAATTTTGGGGTTTGCAACGAGAAATAGGAGTACCCAACAGACTACATTTGTATTCACACTGGAAGCGATATTGTTAATTTTGAATTTCATCAAAATCACCCTGTGTTAGTTTGCTATAGGGGGAATTTATTAAGTTATTATATAGTAAAAATACTAAGGGTCTACTTTGTGTGCCCACTTCATCAGTAATGGGAACATATTAAATCAAACGTATGGACCACAAGACTGTTTGGACAAGTTTACTTATATAGAATCTGTGTTTTTTGCGCTCAGGGAAAAGGCTGGGTATCTGATCAGACTCCAACCTCTGTCATGGGTAGCCTCCAGCATCGATACCCTGTTTTTGCCTCTCCTGTGAATCCCAGCTTCTGTTTCTGTTCCGGTTTATCTCCACCGCCCTGTCTCGCAGGCTGTCATGATCTCTGCTTCCAAAAGGTCAGGGTTTTCCCAACTCCCTTGGAAGCAGATCCATAACCCAGGTTCCGAGTGCCAACCAGTCCCAATTGGGACCTTTTGGACCCAGTCCTGGCGCCAGTGGCACCAGGCTCATAAATATGCCCAGTCCCAGCGCTGGAAGCGCCGGGCTCATAATGCTTGGGTGGACTTACCTGCAGCAGACCATGCTGCTTACTTGCCTGCCAGTTGAGCCTCTGATCCTCTTCTGTTTGGAACTACTTTTCCTGTTGGGTGGGGCAGGAGCCACTCCCTAGATTCAGAACACTGGAACTCTTCTGGAAAGCAGGAACTCTTTTCTTACCTAGGCGTGGCTGTGGAAGGAGACACCTAAGCACTACATGAGGCTATTTAAACCACACCCGATGGATGAATCATGCTTTGCGTTATTCTGCATCCTCTGCAGCAGAACGCTCATCGTGTCTTCTGCATCTGATCCTGGGCCTAAGGAAAAAGGCTTACCATCCTGAATCCAGTCTTCAGCAACACCTATAAAGACAAGAAAGAACAGGTTAGCATTACGGTCTTCAGTGACAGCTCTTCACTTACCTGGTCCATCGGCTGTCACCAACGCCTCGCGCTGCATTCCGGCATCTGAAAGACAAAAGCTTACCAACTCTTTGCACGCTCCGGAGGCCTTCGGCGCTGCATCCCGCATCTGAAAGACAAAACAAGGTGCGTTTAAAGACATTGGGGAACTTTAATACTCACGTGCCATTACTCCTTTCCACATCTAACCCAGTGGGTATTCCGGCACCCTGCAGCCGCTCCGAACTTGTACCTGCAAAATAAAAAGACAGTTGGAGCGCATCGTGAAGCAGGCAACAAGCGCTTACTTACGTGCTTCCAGGCGCTTCTATTCATCACACGGGCTCCATCTTCAACTCACTTCAGCCCGTCATCTGCCATCGCCGGAACCCTGCAAAACAAGAAACATCATTACTAAAGACTTTAAAGACATTAGAATTACTCGAAACTTACCGTTCGTGCAGTAAACGATGGACAGCAGTCCTCTGAAGTCAAGAGGCCTGCTCCCCTTATCCAGTGAAGAAACTGGTTACAGCACCCTGCCCCGAGGCAGATGGAGAGCACGGCGTTCACTTACCTAAGGTGAGAGCGTTAACCTTTGGGGTTCTACAGGAGAAGAGAAAGGGAAGAAGAGAGAGACCTTCAATAACCCAGTTCCTTAATCCCATATTTTCTATCTGCAGACATCTTACCCTTCAAGTCAGACATACAGTGCACAGAGGTCCAGCCCAAAGAGCCAGCCGTGTGTTACACATCACCTTTGAAGATACAGTATACGCCCAGTCAAGACCGGCGCCTCTACGGGAATCAGGTGAGCGTTACACAGGCAATGTTATTTTCCCAGCAATTTTGCACTAGTCCCAGTCAGATGTTACAATGCTGCTCCCTCGATTCCCATTGTGAGACACCGTATAACCTCTAAACCACACCCCAAATTATAAAAATTAAAATATGCCAGCTTATTGGCTCTAGATCTGGATTGGACATCTGCGTCTTCCCCTTCCAATGATTGGCTCCTGAAGCAAATGGATATCATCCCTATGGATGCATAACTCCAGCCATGGGAAATTACGTTTTTTTCCAATTCTATTAGACCTTTAAAAACTAAAATGTGACAGCTTTCTCTAATTTCTAAATAAACCTAACAATATAAATATTTTTTAAGTCTAATTCTTCTCATCATGCCGGATTTACTGAAATGAGTCCTGTGTCCGCATGAGGTTGGAGGTTTGAAAGAGTTTTTCATGATTAATGCAAAACTGTTTTCTACACGAAATATTCTAAGCATATGTCTAAATTAGTCTATAGTCTCCCTGAATCTGTACCTTGTGACACTTTCTGGGAGCTAAAAGTTAGGTTGTACCTTGTGTTCCCAAGGTCGAATTTTGAGGTAGTGTCAACGGAACATTTTTCTCATAAGCTTTCCAATGATATTCGTACCATTATTGTGGGGTTTATGGTTCCTGAGAAAATGAAAAAGTATGACCCTGCAAGGTAATGAAGGCAAGAAACGGAGGACTGTGGAGGCTGGTTCACTGTGTGGCGAGTGTGAGATGGAAGGAAGAAGAAACTTCCTAGCAGCCACGGGAACCTGGACGCAGCCTCACTGCCGCCCGAGCACGCTGCGAGAACCCAGATGAATAAGGGAGCTGCAAACGACATGGAAGCTGTATGGCGAAACGGAGTAACACGCGAGGTTGAGGCGGGACACCGAGTGCTGCCACCTGGCTACCGCGAAGGAACCAGAGGATGCCACAAGTCCTAGAGTGGGAGAATGGACACTGGGGCGCTTCAGCAAAGCTGCCAAAGAGCAACAAATGTGTGAATTGAATGGGAAGGTATATGAAACCCAATACATTTATTTTTAATTTTTTATTTAAAATGCATATGGTTTATATCTTTAAACCTTACATTTGTCTTAATCTCAGTGCATAATTTCATCCAGTAACATTTTAACATTTTTACATTAATTATCCATGGAAAGATAATTGTCCATGTCTAGACGTTAATTGTGTCTGGATTGCTTGCCAGAAGCAGATAACTGCAGTTGTCATTGAATTGTTGTTGCCGGACTCAAGTGTCCATCCTTCTTCAGGATCCAGAGGTTTGGTGGATTTCATGTAGAGCCTAGCTAGGGCCGGACATTGCATTAGGAGATGATGGAGACGTTCAATAGTATCTTCTTTCCTGAAGAGCCTGCAGGTCTGATCGCAAAGAGTTTTTTTGGGTTCGTAGCCCAAGAATTTGCTGTGTTGGAAGAGCATTGAGGTGAAGCCGCATGAAGGTGTCCCGAATGAGGCCGTCAGAAAACAGGTTGAGGTAATGAGACATCACGTTTAGGGCTCTGACTTCGCTGGTGCAGTTCAAAGTAAGTTTGTAGCCACCTTTTTTTCTTTTATCGTTGATAGCCAGCTGTCATGGGCGCAACTCCCGAGGGGCCAGGACAGGCCCAGCGCCCTCGGAAGCAGAGCCGTCTTCCACTATTCCGGACCCAGCAGACCCCTAGAGGGGCCCTTTGGACCGTGTCCTGGCGCCTTTGGCGCCAGGCTCATGAAGGGTTTCAGTCCCGGCGCCATAGGCGCCGGGCTCATATTGATAAACAGTGTAATAATGCTTGGGTGGACTTACCTGAGGCAGACCATGCTGCATATTTACCCAGAACAATCCAGTCTGGTTGAAGTCCCCAGCCATCGGGGCTGGGAGGAACTATTCCCTCCATTCAGGAACTCTTTTTTTTTTTTTTTACCTGGGTGGAACCGGTGGAAGAACACACACTGGAAGCACTTCTCTGCTATTTAAACCACGCCCGATGGAAAACACGTGCTTCGCGTTATTCTGCAGCAGCAGCAGGACGCTCACTGAGTCGGCTCCTGCATTCCAGGTCCAGAGTCTTCTTCAGCTTCCGCGCAGCAACCTGTGGATGAAGAAAGACACAGAACAATACTTACCAGATCCCAGAATCCAGTCACCGGCAAAACCTGCAAAGAATAAACATAAGGTTAGAAAAGTGCAACTCGCTCGCAGCCGCGCCCGCTTACCTGATCCATCCATGATTGCAACGGAGCTAACCGCGGCCTTCTCTTCGGCAGCTTCTCTGCACCTGAAAGGCAAAGGACATAATTAAAAAGGGGTTCGGGTGAAGGCAGTCGCATTCATCTTAACTTACCAGTTTTTGCACGCGCAGAAGCGGCCGCATCAACCGCAGCATCCCATCACCTGAAAACTAGAAAAAGGACATTATTAGAGGTGCCATTAAAAGCGGCCAACGAACATTATACTTACGTGCATCGGCACGTGCAGCCGCAACGGAAAACTACGCCCACAGCATCCCGAGGCCTGAAACAAAGGAAAAGGGACATTATTGAGGTGCCCATCTTTTAAAGCCTAAAGACTACAGTATACTTACAGGCATCCGCTCGTGCAGTAACGGCGGCATAGCTCTTCGGCATCCCAGCACCAGTGCCACAACTAAGGCCGCAAAAGACTTGAGCCTCAACACTGAACTCATCCAGTGACGTAACTGGAATCCACGCACCCCTGCACCAGACGCAGGATGGAGAGCTCAGCATTTATACGCCTAAGGTGAGAGCTCGCCGAGACAAGTAGAAAGCTAGGCTGTGGGAGAAACTGGCGATTGGTGGGAGAAGGAATCCCATCAAACGGTGATTAACCCTTTTTCTTCCACCTGCAGAAAACTTACCCTGTAAGTCAGACATTCGATAAGAGGAAGCCCAGTCCTGAGAGTCGTCCGAGCTCTACGCTTCTCAATTGAAGAAACGATAGCAGCCCAGCCGGGGTCAGCGCCTCCGTGGGAATCAGGTGAGCGTTACACCAGTCGAATCTTGCAATTTGGATTTTGGCCCTTTGGGGGTCTACAGAGTAGAGTTTCGATTGATATTTTGTATCTTATCCGTTCATGATTGAGGAAGTCCTTCCATTTATTCAATGCTATTGCATTGATATTTCCAGCAGTTGGACAGAGAATGTTCAGGGCTGGAATCTTCTCGTTGCGAAGGTCGAGTTGTTTCCAACGTATGATTGATAGCAGTGTTTGCAGACCAAGTTCGAATCGAATTCGTGATGATGGAATGGATTTTGGAAGGGCTAAGACCTTTGTCCAAAAGATTTGCTCAAGTTGGTCCTATACGTTGCTTGTAAATTTATCATTGACTCTCCGCCATATGTCAGGATGGGTGCGACGTTTTGTTTGTAAAAAGTTACGATTGGTTTCATGGAATATTTTCCGAATTATCTTTGAAGTACCAGACCTTGACGCGCTAGAGAATGTGCTTTGCCTTTCAGATGGTCAATCCATGGTTGCTCAACAGTAGATTTATTGAGCCAGACCCCTAAGTATTTAATCGTTTAAACTTGCTAACTTTTTATTTTCTGAGTAGGGCCCAATAGTCTAGATAATGTCATGATCTTAGTCTTTTTGGTGTTTATTTCCAGCTGATTTTTGTCCATGAATTCTTGAATATTATTCAGGGCTATTTGTAAGCCTCCTGGTGTTTTGGCAAGGATTGCAATATCATCGGCATAGAGTATCGTTGGAATTGCAGTAGAGTTTAATTTTGGTGGATTCATTTGTGGGGTAGCTATTGACTCTTCAAAGTCTGAGGTAAACAAGTTGTACTGGGCTGCAGCCAATGGGCAGTCTTGTTTAAGCCCATGCCATGTTTTTATCGGTTTCGTTACAAGGCCACTCTTGCTTAGTCGTATCTGCACTTGTGTATTTGAATATAGCAACTTTATTGGTTCAATTATGTTTTGTGGGATGTTCTGACCCACGGGCTCTGCCCTGCAACATCACTGTGCGCTGCTTTCATCAAAAACAGAATGGCCGCCTAAAAGCCTTATGCGCACTAGAAATCGCTGAGAAGTGCGAAATAGGCTGCCAATCCACTTTGCCTATGTCAGTGGTAAAACAGGATACCACACTGCCAAAACCTATCATTGGGCTGCCCACAAAGTAAAATAAAACTGCTTGAAAAGGCAGTGCTACATTCCAAGGAAAACCCAGAAGTGTTTTAAAATCTGTTTTTCCTTGGCTGTTGAAAGTGCAAAATCATGGTTCCCAAACAGAGAAGATCCAACATCCTTGTGGGGTGTTCACCATCATCTTATTTGAGGAATCCCCATAAGCACAATGTGAGGAGAAACACCTTTTATCATAAAAAATCCACATTCAAAAGGTGCTTACCTGGGAAAAATGTCAGAAATGGGCGCAGTACCGTCGTTCGCCTGCGTCCTAGCGGTCATTGCTTATACTGTCAGTTTAAAACTTGTCTTAAAATCAAATTGTAGAAAAGAAGAGACTTGCCATCAATAGCAATATGGGTTGCTACAGTTCAATTTCTATGTTTTTAAAAAGACTGGAATGAAGAGATTTGCGTGTATAATTGTAGAAAATGTAAATTGTATTTTAGAAAGGACCATTTTAAACAGTGTTTTAAAGTGGACTTATGTCAGCTACACTGGACTTCAGACATTCCACAGCTTCTCCCCAAACAAAGGAATCTTCCTCCTGCTCTCTGGCATTGTTTTTAATGGAAGTGGGAGGAGATTTTGGCCTATTGCTCTGAGTAGGGACAAAAGGCTCCCTTGACTGAAAGGAAATGCAAATTCGGGCGTCAACAGCAACCAGCTGCCAAAGGAAGAGTGGCTCAGGTTGCTCTTGGTCCAGCCAAACCTAGGAGGCGGGACTAGACTGATGTGTATCTAAAACTCCAAGGAAATATCTTTTTGGAAAAAGACTCCTAGAAGACTGTAAAACTTGGACAAATCTGTGTTTTATAGGTTAATATAAAAATGCTGCTCACAATTTGAAACTACTCTGAACCCTGTGCAATATTCAGAGACCGGACTATCAAAATGTTGATATTGTAGCAATTGTGATAATGCTAGAAACATTAAAATTTACAAGATTATGCCCAGATGTCATGCATATGTATGTGGAAAAATGTGTACAGATCTGACACTGGGTAACCAACCAAAAGCGTGAAAAACTGTCTGTTTTGAGCCGAAACTCTCAAGAAGATGGGATTCGGACGGATACGTGCTCTATTAAATAGGTGATGTCAATATGTATTATTAGCAAGTTGGTGACATTGTAAATATGCTTTATATGAAAAATTAGATTTCTGTGTAGAAACAAAGGGGCGGTTTTTCCCTGGATTGTAAATTGCAGCATCACTATACTAGGTTTCCTTCTCAAATCAGGAGAGGGGGAATACTCTGACCAATCGGATTCCTAGAAGGCGGGCTTAGTATAATCAGCCTATCCACCCCTTTGGGAAATAGATAAATAGGGACTGTTTAGGACCGAGAGACACACACACATTCACCCATCAACTGATTTACTGACGAAGCGCTCTGCAGGAGAACCCAGATCCAAGACTCCAGAACTCTGAAAGCAGAAGGCCCAATTCCAAAGCTAAACCCTTCTCAGCTGGCCTTTAAAATCTTGCAACCTGATTTTAACCCCAGACTTCCAAGGGGCACATCAAAAATTGAACAGCCTGGCTGTGCTGTTTTCTGCTTCTTGACAAGAACTCTTGCCAGAACCCAGAGATCCAAACCAGTAGAGCAGAGCTGAAATCAGATAGCTGTAAATTCCAGAACCAACCCGTCAGATCCAGTCCAGAGTGCCGTGCAGAGACCAGAGTGCCGTGTTGAGTGCTGAACCGGGTGCCTGAATCCTGTCTGGGGGGCTAGCAGAATTCCAGTCCAAAACCTTTGACCAGATCCTGACGTGCCTATTCCAAAACCATAGTTCGAGGGGATTGGGTCCTCCGACGTATTCCATATCTATGACCTGTAATCACCACAGCTGTGCTGCTTCGGAAACTTTTTTCTGCGTCCATGCGCCGTTGTCGAGGACCTCCTCCGACGTCATCCGATGTGATAAGTAGGACGCACGACGCCCGTAGCCTCAGTTCCGTTTTTTCCGCGAACATGTTGCTTCGTGAATCTCGGTTAACGCCTCGACTCTTTGGAGTTCTGTTCTTCTCGGTTCTTCGAACCTGTTCGTTTTTGTGATAATCCTTCGTGTGAAGATGTCTTCTACTTCGTCTTCGACCCCGCGTCCGGGCTTCAAGAAGTGCGGGGAGTGTGGGTCCAAGATGTCGGTGACGGACTCGCTAAACGCCTGTCTCTGGTGCCTCGGGGAGGCCCACAACACGGATGACTGTATCGACTGCCAGTCGCTCACGTCCAAAGCCTTACGCGAACGTAAGAAGAAGTTGTCGGTAGGTCGGGTGTCCAAGCCCCGGAAGTCGAAGTCTGCGGGGCTTTCGACGGATGATTCGAGGGGTGACTCTCCGCGTCATCGTCGGAAGTCTCGTGGGTCTCCTCCTAGGAGTCGGTCTTGCCACTCCTCAGCCTCTTCGAGGCATTCTCGGAAGCGCCGACACCGGTCGTCTTCCAGGTCCTCTTCGGAGGACTCTGCCCGGCACGTCGCTTACCCCACCAGCCGTGCGACGTTGGAGGAAAGAAAATGCTGGCGATTCTCGAGTCGCAGGGTACTAAGCCGTCCGCTCCCCCGAGTGGGGTCGGTCGTGAGAGGTCGAGACACTGCTCGCAAGAGTGGTGGGCACGAGTCACGGGAGAGGTCCCGTTCGGACAAGGAGACTCGTTCTCGACATACCCGTTCCAGGTCCCGGTCCTCGACGCGTTCGAGACCGTGTGCACCTGTGAGGTCTTCGAGGAAGACATCGACGTCTGAGGCGTCGAGGGCGCCGACAGGCTTTCTCGAGGCTCCGGCTCCGAGGATGTCGTCGAAGCCGTCAACGCTCAGGTCGTCGAAGGACACGCTTGGGGCTCCGGCTTCGAGGGCTGTGTCGACGCCGCCGATGCTGGCGGCGCTGCATCTGACGTCGACGCCGATTTCCTCGATGCCGATCCTCTTGGCGCTGATGCCTGTTCTCTTGGAGCCGATTCGCTCGACGCCATCGACGCCTTTCGTGTCGGAGGTACCCCGTGGCATGGGGGAACCCCCTAGGAAGGCTCTGGTTAAGAGCAAGCACTCTCGGGTGCCTTCTTTTCGCCACCTGGAATATATTTCAGAGGCGGATGAGAATTCTGATGGCCTGGTTCCTAGTCAGGTTCCAGATGAAATTGTCTCGGGCCATAGTCCGTTTGACGATTTGAGGCAGTCACTGCATGATGTCAGTGGACTGGACACCTCTCCGGAGGTGGAGTTTTGTAGGCCTGAGCCTGGCTCTCATGCCGATTCCTCGTACCAGCGCCTTATGGCTAGGGTTTCTGAGTACTTGGGATGGTCTGCTCCCTCAGGGGAGTTTGTGCAGGATGATCTAACGGACATCCTTGATGTTGGTCCCCCAACTGACCCGGTACTACCGTTCCATATGGCTTTACAGAGAAGGGTGGCGGCGGCTTGGACTGCTCCGGAGAGTCTCCTGGCGGTGGGCAGATCCTTGTCGCGAAAATACCGTCCAGCCAGTAGCGACCCCTGCTACTTGACCAGGCACCCCACTCCGGAGAGTTTGGTGGTGCAGGCGGCCATGGCCCCGGCAAAGCAGGCGTCGTACCCTACCATCCCTCCTGATAGGGACGACAAACGTTTTGATGGCTGGGCGAAGAAAGTGTTTTCTTCTGGTGGTATGGCGCTTCAGGCGGCCAACTCCATTTGTGCCTTGTCTCGTTTCACACACACTCTGTGGAACTGTGTTGCGTTAGCGGCTGAACATATTCCCGAAGGGGATGAACGGGATGGTTTCCTTGCTATGGTCCAGGATGGTAAGGATGCCATGTGTGTCCGTTCAGTCGGGTTTGGACTTAGCTGAATGCGTCAGTAGGTCCATGGTGGCGAGCACCGTGATACGCAGGTTTGCGTGGTTGTGGAAGTCGGGGTTTGCTCCTGATGTGCAGTCCTGGCTCCTCAACATGCCCTTTGACGGTGAACACCTTTTTGGCAGCAAGGCTGACGAGAGCCTTGAGAGGTTGCAGACCTCAAAAGCTGCAGCGAAGTCGTTGGGCGCTGCAGTTCGCCAACCTCCGCCTTTTCATCCTAGGGGACAGCAGTGGAGGGGTGGTTCCTTTTTGCTATTACTCGTCCTTCAGTAAAGCGAGAGGAGCTGGCAGTCAAAGAGGCCAACGCAGGGGTACCAGAGGTGGACAACAGGGTACCCGTGGTGCCAAGGCCGCTCGGGCAGTTGCCTCTTTGCCCTCAGGTAACGCCGCAGCCGCTCCCACTCGGTCATGAGGCCATGTCCCATGGTTCGCCGGTTGGGGGAAGGCTGGCGCAGCATCTTGTAGAGTGGCGAGCCATTACTTCAGATGTGCGGGTTCTGGAGATCATAACCCACGGCTACTGTCTTCCCTTTCGGCACAGGCCTCGTGACAATCCACCGGGGAACCTCTCTTTGCAGAGTCCGGATCCGCTCCTTGCGCAGGAAATTCAAGCCCTGCTGGAGAAAGGCACCATAGAACTGGTGCCTGTAGCGGAGAGGAATAAGGGATGGTATTCCCCTTATTTTTTGATTTCGAAGAAAGACGGGGGTTTGAGACCCATCATGGACTTGCGCGGTTTGAACAAACTCCTCAGGAAGGACAAGTTCAAGATGGTTACTCTCTCTCAAGTCCTCCAGGCCCTTCAGCTTCAGGACTGGTTGGTGTCACTCTACCTCAAGGATGCTTACTTCCATGTGCCGATCCATCCCAAGCACAAGAAGTACCTGAGGTTCGCGGTTGGCGACTCGCACTTTCAGTTTCGGGTCCTGCCGGTCGGATTGACCTCCGCACCGAGGGTTTTCACCAAGCTCATGGTGGTGGTGGCAGCGCATCTCAGGCAAGGGGGATTCACGTCTACCCCTACCTGGACGATTGGTTGATCAGGGGGAGCTCTCCCGAGCAAGTCCTGGATCATCTGTCCGTCACCTGCCACTCCCTTCACGGGCTGGGCTTCTCCCCCAATTTAAAGAAGTCCCATTTGAAGCCAACACAGCGGCTCCAGTACATCGGAGCAGTGCTCGACACTTCCCTGGGGCAGTGTTTTCCTCCCCAGGTGAGGGCGCATCACATTCAGCAGATGGTGCACAAGTTTCAGCATGCCCAGACTCTCCCAGCGTTCGAGTTCTTGAGGTTGCTCGGCCTCATGGCATCCTCCATTCTTCTGGTGCCAGAGGCTCGCCTGCGGATGAGATCTTTGCAGTGGGCACTCAAGACGCAATGGTCGCAGTCCTCCGGCAGGATGTCGGACCCGGTTCAGTTACCGCCCTCGGTCGCCCGGGACCTTCTGTGGTGGGCCGTCGAAGGCACCTTGATGAAGGGGGCTCCATTTTGGCTTCCCTGGCCGGAGTTGACGATTGTGACGGATGCATCCCTCACGGGATGGGGAGCTCATGCCAACGGGCTGACAGTCAGCGGTCGTTGGTCTCCGTCGGAGTCCAGACTCCATATCAAGCTGTTGGAGCTGAGGGCCGTCAGGCTAGCCCTGAAGGCTTTTCTGCCGACTGTGCGAGGAAAGGGTGTCCTGATCCTGACGGACAACACAGTGGCTATGCACTACCTCAACAAAAAGGGGGGGGGGGGCAGGTCACTTCCTCTGTGCAGGGAGGCGATGCAGCTCGAGTTCTGGGCTATCCAGCAGGAAGTTTCGATCACGGCAGTTCATCTGGCCGGAGACGAAAACGTGACGACGGACGCTCTGAGCAACAGAGCGTGATCTCTCACGAGTGAGAGTTGGCTCTGGAGATTCTCCTGGAGATCTTCGCCCTTTGGGGGACCCCTCAAGTGGATCTCTTTGCCTCCAGTGTCAACCGGAAGTGCGAGAGGTTCTGCTCGCGGGAATTTCCTCCAAAAGGAGCCTTAGGAGACGTGTTCGTGGTGGAGTGGTCATTCCCGCTGCTGTATGAGTTTCCTCCAGTCCCCGTCATCCCGCAAGTGCTGCGGAGGTTACGGAAGTTCGGTTCCCGGATGATCCTCATTGCTCCGGCGTGGTCTCGAGGACGTGGTACCCGGACCTTCTCGACTTGTCCATCTGCCCTCCACGTCGTCTTCCCTACCGAGACGATCTGCTCTCACAGGAGGGGGGTTAGGTTCTCCATCCAGAGGTCAGATCCCTCAACCTTCATGCTTGGCTTCTGAAAGGTTGAGGTATAAGGATTGGGACCTCCCTGAAGACGTGATGGAGGTGTTGCTTTCGACCCGAAGGCCAGCAACAAAGTCTCTGTACCGTTGCCGTGGCGTTAGTTCTGCGACTGGTGCAGAGTTCAGAATGTGGATCTTTTGCATGTGACATCCCCATGGTTCTGTCCTTTTTTACTTTCTTTGGCCCACAGGGGCTTGCAAGTGGGTACCATTAAAGGTTACCTGGCGGCACTGTCCATCTTTAAGCGCTCGTCTGAAGAGTGTGCTTACTTTAAAATCCCTTTAATTTCACAGTTTCTGAAAGGACTCACTAATGTGTTCCCTCCGTCACCTTTCCTGGTGCCCAGTTGGGATTTAAACCTTGTTCTTAAGTTTCTTATGGGTGCTCTGTGTGAGCCTTTACATTCTTGCCCTTTGATACTGTTAACTCTGAAAACTGTGTTTTTAGTTGCGGTTACTTCCGCTCGCAGAGTGAGTGAGTTACAGGCACTTTCAGTTAAGCCACCCTTCACTGTATTTCACAAGGACAGGGTTGTCCTTAGAGTTCGTCCTTCTTTTCTTCCGAAGGTAGTGACGGAATTTCATTTGGCCCAGAAGGTTGTTCTTCCGGCATTCTATCCTCCTCCGCATCCTGGTAAGGAAGAGGAGAGGCTCCATAGGCTTGATGTAATGCTCACCTGATTCCCGCAGAGGCGCCGGTCTTGCCGTATCTTCAAAGGTGATGTGTAACACACGGTTGGCTCTTTGGGCTGGACCTCTGTGCACTTTATGTCTGACTCGAAGAGTAAGATGTCTGCAGATAGAAAATATGGGATTAATGAACTGGGGTTATTGGGTGCCTCTCTCCTCTTCCCTTTCTCTTCTCATGTAGAACCCCAAAGGTTAACACCCTCACCTTAGGTAAGTGAACGCCGAGCTCTCCATCTGGGGAGAGGGTGCCGTAACCAGTTTCTTCACTGGATAAGGGTGCAGGCCTCTTGACCTCAGAGGACTGCTGTCCGTCGTTAACTGCACGAACTGTAAGTTCTGGGCACTTCAAATGTCTTAAAAGTCTTTTGTAATGATATCTCTTGTTTTGCAGGGTTCCGGCGATGGCGGATGGCGGGCTGATGAGAGTTGAGGATCGAACCCGCGTGAGGAATAGAAGCGCCTGGAAGCACGTAAGTAAGCGCTTGTAGCCTGCTTCACGATGCGCACTAACTGTCCCTTTTATCTTGCAGGTACAAGTTCGGAGCTTTAGAGAAGCTGAAGGGTGCTGGAATACCCACTGGATTCGGCGTGGGAAGGAGTAATGGCACGTGAGTAATAAAGTTGCCCAATGTCTTTAAACGCACCTTCTTTTGTCTTTCAGATGCGGGATGCAGCGCCGAAGGCCTCCGGAGCGTGCGAAGAGCTGGTAAGCTTTTGTCTTTCAGATGCCGGAATGCAGCGCGAGGCGTTGGTGACAGCCGATGGACCAGGTAAGAGATGCGCTGCCACTGAAGACCGTAGTGCGAACCTGTTCTTTCTTTGTCTTTACAGGTGCTGCTGAAGACTGGATTCCAGGATGGTAAGCCTTTGTTCCCTTAGGCCCAGGATCAGAAGCAGAAGACACGATGAGCGTTCTGCTGCAGAGAATGCAGAATAACGCAAAGCAAGATTCATCCATCGGGTGTGGTTTAAATAGCCTCCTGTAGTGCTTAGGTGTCTCCTTCCACAGCCACGCCTAGGTAAGAAAAGAGTTCCTGCTTTCCAGAAGAGTTCCAGTGTTCTGAACCTAGGGAGTGGCTCCTGCCCCACCCAACAGGAAAAGTAGTCCCAAACAGAAGAGGATCAGGGGTTCAACTGGCAGGTAAGTAAGCAGCATGGTCTGCTGCAGGTAAGTCCACCCAAGCATTATGAGCCCGGCGCTTCCAGCGCTGGGACTGGGCATCTTTATGAGCCTGGTGCCACTGGCGCCAGGACAGGGTCCAAAAGGTCCCAATTGGGATTGGCTGGCACTCGGAACCGGGGTTATGGGTCTGCTTCCAAGGGAGTCGGGCAAGTCCTGATCTTTTGGAAGCAGAGATCATGACACTTGATCCTAGGAGAGCTTTAAGCTTTTATGTTTCACGCATGTCCCGGGTCAGAGTGGACGATCAACTCTTTATTGGTTACGCTGGAAAGCGTTTGGGGCAAGCTGTGACGAAACAGACTTAGTCTCGCTGGATTATTTTGGCCATCTCGGAGTGTTACCGCTTGGCGGGTAAGGATCCACCGGCTGGCTTGCGGGCCCATTCTACCAGGGGTATGGCTGCATCTACTGCCCTGCAGAGGGGTGTTCCTATTCGCAACATCTGTGATGCAGCCACCTGGGCTTCAGTACATACATTTGTACGTCACTATTCCCTCGATTCCATCCGAGGACAGGATCTGGCCTTTGGCAAGGCGGTCCTTTGCTCTGCTATTTGATTGGCTATTCTAAATTTTGATTCTAAATTCTTTACCTCCTCCTTGCTCTGGTACTGCTTTGGGAGTCTGTCATAGATATGGAATACGTCGGCGGACCCAATCCCCTCGAAGAACAAGTTACTTTCTTACCTGGTAACGTTATTTCGATGGGATGGTCCGACGACGTATTCCATATCGCTCCCGCCCTGCCTTCCCCGCTGCAGAATTTCTTCTGCGATTGCAGCTTACGTTCCGCAAGGCTTTGTGTCTGACTGGCAGTTGACTAATGTCACACGTTCTGGGGGAAAAAACTACAACTGAGGCTACGGGCGTCGTGCGTCCTACTTATCACATCGGATGATGTCGGACGTCGGAGGAGGTCTTCGACGGCGCATCAACGTCATCGACGCAGGACGCAGACGCCGAAAAAAGTTTCCGAAGCAGCACAGCTGTGGTGATTACATGTCATAGATATGGAATACGTCGTCGGACCATCCCATCGAAAGAACGTTACCAGGTAAGAAAGTAACTTGTTCTTCTGAGTATCCATAGCATAGAATTGTCCATAGCCAATCTCTTATCCTTAAGTGATCCTATCCAACCCATTCCAACATATCCAGAACTGCATTGGAGAATCTCTTTTGTCTGTTCTGAATCTTTCCCTCATCCATATAGTCCTTTGTTAATTGTAGTGATAATATCATCTTTGCGCTAATATATTTGCTGAAGAAAGACAAGTGTCTCGGCGGGCAAAAGTCAGAGCGGAGGCGCCCTGTTCTGGTGGCTGTACCGTTGGGTATCTTGCATCTTCATAGCCTCCTTAGTGCCAAGACAATTATTGTTTGTAATATTCAAAAGCGCATCTTTCATTTGAAAACCTTGACTCTTTCTAAAAAAGAAAATCAACCTCTACTAAATCCTTCATAACTTCTGAACCATACATGCCAGAAACGAAATTTAAGTGTCAAATTGAAGCTAACATCCTTGGCATTCCAACTCCTTGTAGTTATTTTGTAATCTCGTTTCTTGCGCGCTGAAAAGTTTGCCACAAATCTGCATTTGGCTCAATTTCATCACATGTAAAATAGCTATTTCTTGCACTCAACCTCTGAATTCAGTTTCCTATCTGCCAGTCATTCAATCCTCATTGCTAGTGTTTACCTGAAGCTATCCAAAGTGGCTCCCACTAGTTTTGAATCCCATTTAGAGAATTGGATCCATTTTTAGCATTTTTCCTATTGATTTAAAATCACATTCAAAAGCAATCGACCTGTTTTGAAATCATTCCTGTTTCTCTCTAAGCTTGCTGGGGGAATTGGCATTGAAACTGCATTTGTAGAGTGTTTATTCCTGAAACCTGTTTTCTCTCCTTCCATCTCTATATTGCATATTAGGGGGGGAAAGAGTGATTACATTGCATTTGATTGAATTCATCAAGTTTTATTTCTGTGCTGCATTAATTTCCTATCATTGCATTTGACTGAACTCACACAGTTTTATTCTATTCTGCAGTATTTTTCTCATCCATACTCCTACTGATTAAAGAGATTAAATGTAATATCACCCAATGCTGATCATTGTATAAATATTAATAGTGTGATGTCTAGATATTATTCACATTCATAAAAGTGTGATATTTTGTTCAAATCCTTAAAATAAATCTTTTTACTTTGCAAAACAACCTACTTCTTGGTTCAGTGAGACTGGGGGGGAAATTCAAAGAGGGGCGTGATATAAGGGTACATGATTCAGAAATAAAAGAACTTAAGACATAAAAATATATAATTAAGGGTTCCAGCTGGGCATCACACGCTAGGCATTCACTTAGATGGAGTGCTGGGTTGAAACCACTTAGTTTTTTGGGCAGCCCCATTTTGAAAATTTCTCCCATAAGATGTTTCTGTTTTTTATCAGAGGCGAGATGCAGGTCAATGAAGGCTGCGTATGTAGGGGTGCTGGATCTGATTGTTTCATGTTTAAGCTGGTTTAGGATAAGTAGATGTTGGTCCCAACGTTTTTTACAAAGCCGGTTTGACGAGTAGCATGTCTGTTCTCTGTAGTGGCCCATTTGTTCAGTTTACGGAGGAGGATGTTTCCGAAGACTTTTCCCAATGGGTCCAATAGCGCAATGGGCCTGTAATTAGATGGATACCCAGTTGGCCCTTGCTTGTAGATGGGGATTAACATCGCTCTTTGCCATGAGGCAGGAATGTGTTTTGTACGATTTACCAAGTCAAATAAGTGGCTACAGAAGGCTGCCTGTGTCAGGGTTATTTTTTATAATGGCATTTGATAGACCATCTGGTCGAGGGGCCCCAGATACATTGAGTTGGCTTATTGCATCATTTATATCTGTGGGGTCCCACTCAAACGTCCAGTTGGCTTGCAGGCTTGTTGGTTCATCATTGCCCACTGGTAATCGTTTTTGGTAAAGGTGGTGGTAATGATTTATCCAGCTCGTCTCAGGAACCTCTGAAATCATTATCCGTTTGCTTTGTTGTTTCATTCAGCAGTTTCCAGAGGTCTCTGGGGTTCCTCGTAACCATAGCTCTGAACATGGTCTGTGCGTCATTTTGTTCAAGGGTCATCTTCACATTTTTCAGCCAGTTCTTGTCTTTGTTTAATCTGTTTAATATTATGATACATTGATGTATTAGGTTGTTTCATTAATTGCTTGATCTGAGTTAAGACTTTTTTCCTTAGGACTATCATGCGGCTGTATGCGTGGTAGTGTTAGCTTCTGAGTGTTTATGGGAGCTGGGCCTTGGTGGAAGTGTTGTAATATCCATTCATAGTTTAGTTTGCGTTCATCTGTCATCATTGTGTTCTTGATTATAGCTGGAAGGGACTTTGTTTCGGGTTGTGTTAGTTTCTCGTTGCCCTAGAATTGGCTTCTAACTCTGGTAGTTGTAGTCGCAGTGGTGGTTCTCTGCTGTTGGACCAAGATCTAATCAAGATATAGTGCTCGCTTTCCTTTGTTGCAATGTTTTCCATCTGCCGTAAGGGATCTTCAATATTCTCTGATCTATATCTAGATATATAGATATATAGATATATATGTCAATGATCCCAGGACTAATTCAACGTGACCATGTTGGAGTTGGAGGCTTCATTAAGGGCATCAAGCCGCTTCATGTATCTGTCTGTCATTTCTTTAGACCTTCGCTGGGCACGGGATTCGAGCAGATGATCTGCAAGCTCTTCACCATTGGAGGAAAAAAGATGTATGTTCAGGTCACCGCATGTGATAAATGTGACACCAGGATATTTCAGAGTGTCTTTGTCCATTGTTGTAAAAAAGAAGTCTAAGAAGAGATCATCAGTTATTTTTTTTATTGGGATTACAATATATATTGAAAATACCCATGAATTGAGTGTGGCCGGTTGTCAGAGGATCTTTTATAGAGTTCTTCCCAGGGATTCGGTCTTGTTGCACAATGAGTCTTTGGATCCAGGGGTTGATGTTTTGTGCTTCTAATACATTTAAGTGAGTGCGCATCTTGATAAATGTTAGTAGACCGGCGGAGGGGCGTCCTTTTTTTGCTGGCAGATCGCTGGGTTCATGTAGGCAGTGTACCCATTGCATACTGGTTTTTGGTGTAGCCATGTCTCTTGGAGGCATATAATCTCAGAATTTGTTAATTCAGGTCTCGTCGATTGGTGCAGATGAAGTTGTCCACGAGTGTTCAATGAGCAATTTGTCAAGGAGTGGAGGTGTTGAAGCGGTCGTTGCTAAGTGGCTTCTTGGAAGCTTTAGTTAGTAGTTGTGGTTGAGTAACTCCTGTCTCTCCATATTGGTTGTCTGTCCTTCACCGACTGATGTCTATCATGGTCGGTAGACTGTCAAAAATTTTGTTGATCACTTTTTGAAGGCAATACGGTTTTCTGAATATTGGCTTTCACTTGAGCTTAGAAATGAGTATATTGTTGTATTAAGCATTTCGTCTTCATCTTCAAACTCAGTCAAGTTTCGTGTCTGTGACGTTGAGATGAAATCCCAACATTCGGAGATTCGGTGTGAGCTTCAATTAGGCGTAGAGTCTTCATATTGGCACACTCGATCGAAATCATGTCTAGTTTTTTGTGGTCTATAGATTCGGTTATATGTATATCTTTAGTTGTCACTATTCTCATCGCTGTCATGGCATGAAGAAGCCGTAGAGTATTTGTCCTATTAAGGATTAAGTTGTCGTATTGGGCGTCGATTCTTTTGATGTCAAGTCTGTTCCTTGAGGATTTCTCCTGCGGATCAATGAAATGAGGTAATTTCAAAGCTGTCGAAGCTGGTTCATTAAGGATTGAAGTACCTAACGAAGTTTGTGAAATGGCAGAACCATCTAGATCGATAGGAGGGATTTGATGGGAAGCGTCCGGATTCTCGTCGTCGTCAAGGTCTATCATGGATTGTTGGTCTGAATTAGTCAGTTCGTAGTGATCAATGGTAATTTGGGCAGATTCATTTAATTGGATATCTTCTTGATCACTGACTCCATTTTGATTACTTGAGTATGGAGAGAAGTTTAATGAAAGATCTGTTGCAGACATCGCTATATCGGTTGATTGTACTTCCTGAGTGATGCTTATTGGTTGGGGTGGCACGTTCTGTTGCTGTAAGGATCTTTGTTTGGGATTAGGTTCTGGATTGCCTTGGTTTGTGAACTGTTGTGGCGTCGTTCTTGAGGCTTTAACAGCGTGATTACTGGTAAGGTAAAATTGCGTAGGAATGCTTGTGAGCCTTTTTGTTGTTGTTTAGGTTGTCTCTTTGTTTTCTGGTGAGCAGGATTGTGGTTGATATGTGGTCAAAACGAATATAATATGAGTCCTTGGTTTTTGGGAGACAATCCGATTGCTTGTGGACGGTTATCTAGGTCTCTTGTTGCAACTTGAGGATCAATGGTTAAGTCGATTAAGCAGTCTACAATGTTTCCTCTATTGTTTGTATCTGAGGGAGGTCAAGTCGCTGTTTTATGTGGATTGGGATCCAAAGAGTCCGTCTGTTTTGCCATATTTTTTTGAAGTATGTACCGTGTCTCGCTGATTCTCTTGATTGCGTGTAGAATTAGCTATATTAGTGTGCATTAATTGTATTAGTGCATCAGTAATGTGTGCTTTTTCTAACCTCTTCCCTTTGTGCTATATCAGCTAGCCTTTGTTGCCACGCGGCACTGATTTCAGCCTCCGCTTGAATCCGGCCTTCTATTTGAATTATTAGCCTTTCCTGGATTTTTTGCTTCAAATAGATTGAAGGTAAGATTGAGGCTTGGTCCCGTGCTGTATCTCCTGTGCTGTTTGCAGTTTCATATATGGAATCAGTGCTCGAGTGCAGACTGTTAACATGTTTTTCAGGTCCACCATCGTAGGAATAGACTCTTGCTCAAGAGGTGGGTGGAGCATGGGGGAGTTTTGGTAGGGGTCCCATAAGAAATGTTTTTCCTTACAGTTGGGCCACAGTGAGTGCTGTGGACTTATGTTCAAATCTGGCAGCGGCGTGCTTGTTGATTGATGCGTTTTGGCGCTTATGTACAGTCCGCAGTTTTCGTTTGTAGTTGGTCCCAGGTGTTTTTTGTTGTCTTCCTTTTTTATTTTCTTGAAGCTCCATTAGGATCTCAGTTAGATCCCACGATAATCACTGTAATCGTTGCTTTGTGACTGTTTGTGGCAGCAAGTCGTGTAGTTCTGTGTTCGTGAAGGGATTTCCATCTAGCTTTGGCAAGTTTTGCTGTATCTTTTTGGTAATCCAGAGTTTGTAAAGAAACTGTGCCGAGTTGTGAATCAGTTTGGTGGCTAGGGGTTAGGACTATATTTGGGGTGAGATGACATTTTGCAGACTGGATTGGATGGAATTTTCAAGGCCCACAGAACTAATATTCTGTTGTTGTTGGCTGCCATTTGAATCTGTGGTTAGATCGTCCATCTTCTCCCAGTCATTTGGCCGGATCGCGGCTTCTATCTGTTGGATTTCAAGATTATGCATGACTAGGGGGTGTGCAAAGACTTGAAGTGTTTCTATTTGTGTGTTTGACTTCGATAGCTGTGTAGTCTTTAGCTGCAAGGTGCTGCACACCACAGAGGAGGTGTCATTGATAGTTGCTGATTTGGGCATGCTATCTGGGGTGCAGGCTTGTTGGAGGCCTTCTATAGGCTTAATTATTGTAATAGTTTCACTGACTGTTGGTTTTTCAATGAAGCAGAGGTTCTCGTTTGAACAAGTTGGAATATTTTGGTGGGTGTGTTTTGAACGTTGGATTGTATTGAATTTGCTGGATTGCTGCGGTGTTTGCATGCTCAGTACCCCTTGTTGGGCACTAGGGGGCCTGTTTACCAGATTTCCCTGCTTGTCTGGCATTACAGGCTCTATCGTCTGCTCGAGGGCGGGGCTTCGTCAGGACTGGGAAGCTGCTGCGGGCACCCGATTCTCCTCGCCGGTAGCAATGCCCAGACGGCCTGGGAAGGCGCAGAGTGCCAGCAAGCACCCCCTGTCCCAAGGAGGAACACCCAGGGGACACAGGGACTGCCGCAGGCAGGGCTGCCGGGTCAAACACCCGATCCTCCCCACAGGCGGGAGGGCTCCAAGGGCCCAAGAAGGCATGCAGCGTCGGCAGACACCTTCCGCCCCAGCGAGCACAGCACCTAGAGGACAACGAGACGGCAGGAGAAACGGACCGCCGGGGCAAGAAGCCCGGAATCAGATGAGTGGGGAGCTCAAGCTCACTTATGTCCACGTATACGTGGAGGGATGTCAATATTTACAGTAGTGGTCTTGTGCTGCAGTTGGGAGCCCCGTGAGGTAGCCCATTTTATAAGGCAAGACCGAATGTTCCAAGGGTTTCAAGTTAGAGATGGAACAATATTGATTGAGTCTGCGAGGGTCAAAGGAATTTTCCTGCAGTGCCCTCGCGGTCAGTTAAGTTGGTACAGAGGTATATTTGGCCTAGGTCTGGGTGGCAAGATGGACTCATAGAATGCTAGGAGAGATTGAGTAAATTTGTGCCGATCCCAAACTTCGGCACGTTGGATATCGTGCCGTGTTATCCAGCACTCTGTTTAAATCAATGCGTTGTACTGCCACGTGGGTCAAAGGTTTCCCCGCAGTCCCCAGGCGACGTTGCCTTCTGACTGTGATCAGTTCAAAAAAATTGCCACAGGGCACTCTTTACTGTTGCTGCAGGTGTTTGGGGGGGGTCCTCTGACTTCCGCGGACTTCCAGGGACTCCAGTGACTCTGCTCCGCGGGTCTAGGTGTATTAAGAGTCCTGGAACTGCCTTGTTCCAGTAGACAGAGAAGAGATACTCCCAGTGGTCAGGGTGAGCATACACAGGTCCAAGGGAAAAAGAGTCTACACTTCCACTCACTCCAGTGACTCTGCACCGGCTTTCCAAATAAGTGCTAGAGAAAAGCAAGTTTGCAATTGTATTAAGTGAAACGCATGAAAAGCCCAGGCAGGAGAGTAAACCAGTCAAAACCAAGACTGAAAGCAAAAGTTAGACGAAGTGGAAAAGAACCCGTCAGGGGGGTACACAGGTATCCTAAGAAGTTGGGACTTGCATCCAAGTTGGTTTTGCCAGAAGATCACAGCCTTCTGCTGCACTCTTCTGCACTTTTTGCTCACTTTTTTATGGGGAAACTGACATACCCTTACATACAGTGGCACTGGGAGACTTTGTTTACCTTTAGTCCTTGTCAATGATGCGGCTTTTCTGCAACATGTTGCAAGTGCACAATGTACCTTCCAGTATAGTGCACTTGGGTCTTCCTGTCATTTCTAGAGGCCCTAGATGCTCTCAAAGGATTTTTTTGGGAGAAGTGCAGGTGTGCCTTGGACAGGGCTAGTGGCAGCTTATCTTGCATTTTTAACCCTTTCCTGCCAGGTAAACCTTGTTTACTGCATTTGGCACAAATAAGTGGGCTGGCTCCAAAATGGCCAGGCCACGAGGTTCTTTGTCCTGTCCTTTGGCCATCTTGCCTCTTCACCTTCCCCATGTCGAGCCAACCTGGGTCAGTCCTTATTTGGGCATGCATTCTCCCACGAAGTGCCAAGCTTTCGTGGCCTTCTGCATGCCTTGTGTGCGTGCCCCCAGGATGTAGGCTGGACCGTCTCGTTCCAACACACATCCTGGGTGCCAGACAGTCTGGTGTGATGTGAATGCCTGGGACCACCGTGGTCCATTATTGGTCCACGTATGGTATGCCTGTATGTGAGCAGATCTCCCATTGGGTCCGCTTCGTTTTGGCACGAAGGAGATTTTGGATAATGGAAACAACCCATACCATGTCGATACTCGCTGAACGAAGGATAGGATCCAAGTATCTTGAAATTAAGAAGCCAAGTCGAGGAACCGCTGGTGACCCACTGGAAGGTTTGGCATCCTGAACCCGCTGTTGTCCCGCTGGACCCCTCTGCATCTGATCGGTCTAGAAGGTCTTCGACCCATTGGAATAGTGGGACTAACTATTCTCGCCACCTTCATCAAACCCTGCAAGTAAGCCTTCTCGGAAGTGTCCCTGGGCCAACCAGTGGGCTGACCAGCTTGCGCAGGATCTTTGCTCTGTCGCTGCCGCCATTTTGAGGAGACCCTTGAAACCTGGTATATCGCATGCTCTATGTTCACGGTACTCGCACCGAATTTCCTACATTTGGCATTCCCAGGTCTGGAGTAAAGGGAGCGCATGAACCGGAGTACATGCGGTTACCGTGTCGCCCAGCCGTGGTGACTAACTTTGCAAGTGCATTGCAGCTGTGACCCTCTGTGCCCTGAATCCTGCTACAGTGTAACTGGCCTGATCCATATACCAGGAGCAGAGAAATCGCCACTGTCCCGTTTGGGAATCAACGCTGTAACTTTGCCGCTGAAAGCTGCAGAGCCACGAGATTGCTGCATTTGAACCTGCAACCGAATTGGACTCCATTGGTCCGGAGTGCGCCAGGGGTCGGTGAGTAATTGTAAACATTACAGGTGGCCCCCCTCCTTTACACAGATAGCAGGAGCTATTAAACTATTCCCAGCTCCTGGAACCTGTTCTGCCCTCTCAGGGAGACCCTCCACGAATAGTGGGAACTTATTCTGTATAAACTCACCCACCTCCCTGAACTGCTACAGACTCTACAAGAGACCCCGATTTTGCCCATCTGCACTACCGCGTGCGCCAGCATTGCAAGTACATTTGAGCAATTGGCTCCCCTCTTCTTAGGGACTGGACTGCCTTTCAGTTAGGATTGTGATTACTGCAGAACTGCCTAAAGAATCTTTGCACTACCTGCTTCCTTCCCTTTTCTAGGTTGTGGATCCATTTCGTGCATTAACCCTTTAGGCCCCTTGGTTTTGTTTATATGTATTTTAGTAGGATTGTGTTGGTATAACAGTGTTACTGATAATAACTAGTGTGTTGAAACTCAAAGGCCTTGAATTAATGTATTTGTATTTTTAATGTATATACACCTGACTGGGAGTGATTTGGAAGTGTCCTTTACTCTGTGTGCTCATTGAGGTCTTTCAGTCACCCTCACCCCTCCTGAGACCTAGTCTTGACCGCAGCCAATGCTACCTTGATTGGTCTGGCTTGTCCAGAAGGTTACCCTGTTCAAAGAAACTAGGCTGGCCTTCTGAACCTCTGCCCACCAGGTCAGAGTTCAGAAATCCATCTTAACAAAGTGCCTTTAAGAGAAACCTGGGCAAAGGAACTTTTAATTGGTACTGTGAAGTTTATCCTTTAGAGGAACTTGGGGAAACGAGTTGTCCACTGGAACTCTGACCCTTATCCATTGGGAACCTTTGGGTTGGAGTTAAACATTTCATTTGAACTTGAACATTTGGGCACTTATCAGGCCCAAGGATGTCCTTAACATATTAGAGTTGTTTTATAGAGTGTGAGGGAAAGGATAGGGTTTTGGACACCTTGACACTGGACAGACCCTTTGTTTCGGTTGAGAAATACCTCCTAGAGTAGAGATAGGGAGTGCTTTTACAACCCCCTTTTTATTTTGAATAAAGGTTTATAACCAATACTGAGCTCACTATGTCCGCTCTCATTCCTGGCTCCTCAGTGGTTCTACGCGATTACTGTGGTGCTGAAAATGTTGAATCGTAAAATTCCGAATTCGAAAATGGTGGCGTGCAGTAATCCATTTGCTCACCCTTGACCGCATTCCTCCTACCCGCCATCCCTTTACCCCTTATTGTACTAGCGTCGGACTTACCTTCTACACAGTGGCCCTCTCCGTGCAGCGTCAGTTCTCTCTCCCAATTGTGGGGCGGATTGTCTTTTATTTTTTACTCCCCCGCACCGCCACTTTCCATTCATTTGATAGCAGGGGCCACCCCCGCAACCCATGCTCCCCTTGTTCAGCATTATGCCATTTGATTTCTTTGTCCATGCTGGATTTGCTGTAAATGCGCATTCATCTTTTTTGCCCGCTTTTTCAGGCATTACCCCCTCACAGCATCTGACAAGGCCCCTTAAAAATCTGCAAACACAGCCATGTCCAAACTCTGTAGCCTGTGCCGCAGCAAGGAAGAGGTCCTCCAATCCCTCTGGGCTGCTCCACTGCCATGGAAAGGTTGGCATGTGAATGCAGTAAATAAATGTGTAATTGACACAGTAAAAAATTAGTAACACAGCATAGGGACCACAATCGAGGCCACAAATGCTATATCCATTCTTGCGAGATACGACTGGGAATTGCTGTATCATTTGGGGTGCACTTTTGGAGTTTTTACTGGACCATAAAAAGGAGCCAGCTTTGTCGCTCTTTAGGGAAGGAGAATCTGCATCTGGACATGCCATCTCAGTGGCAGCGGGCATTGCCAGCACAGGATCCAGACAGATAGATGAGCAACGGTCCAATACTTCACTGTCAAGGCTGTCTTAAAGCATCTAATTTCACACTGATGTCTAAACCCAGTTAGCTGATGTGCCTTTTCACAGGAAGGGACCTCTTTGGGCGAGAAAAGGTAGACTACGAACTCTAAACGAACAGACTGACACAGAAACGGCACAATCCCTATTATCAGTATTGCAGGCCTCATCAGTCCTTTCATGCCACACAACTTTTCTCCTTTAAGGGCAGAGATTCTTATTTATTTTACTTCATTTGTATTGCACACATACAACCCGGAGGCATTTAGGCGCTGTTGCAAGAACACGTCAATTGGATAAAGTAAGATGTACAGCATTTGCAATATTGTAGCCATTATGCAAAACAGTAGGGCAAGCATAGGTACATTTGCAGAGGTAAATACAGTTTAGTTACCATAGTGTGGAGGTCATAGCAGTTAATTATACCATGCAGTAGAGTAGGTCTGATGGGTAGGTGTGGAGGGCCGGGAGGAGAAGGGTTAGTTGAATAGCAGCATTCTGAGGGCTTTGCGAAAGACCCAGTAGGATTTCTCAGCTCTCAGGGTGGGGGGATGGGGGCAGGGGCGGTGGGGTCATCCCAGAGTTTGGCGGCAATGTAAATTGATTATGTTGTTCATGAAATGCTGTATTGTGTTGAAGTGTCAATGTTCTTTTGTGTTAAATGTACAATTTGTACTGTATGACACATTAAATAAATGTAAGGGAAGCTGGAGCCTCCAGATTTGGATCTTTTTATTTTGGGCACAAGTAGATCTGTGTAGGTGGGCCTGGTGGAATGGACTTTGGTGATTCTTTGGGTGAGGTATGGGGGAGAGCTGTGTTAGAGAGGCACTTGTGGGCAATGGAGAGTGTTTTTAAAGTGATGTGCGCCTGAATGGGGAGCCAGTGTGCTTCTCGCTTTGGAAATGTGTTCTCTTTTTGGATTATTGAGGTCTGCTCTGAGAGCATTATTTTGAATGACTTGTAGTTTGTGTGTATGGTTCCAGCAGTGGTACCTGTGACTAAGAAATTGCAGTAGTCCCTTTTATTGTTAGCCAATGATTGCACGAGCAATGGTTAAGCAATTCTTTTGAGAATGGGTCTGGCTGCATTGATGACCTTGGCTGACGTAGGCTGCTGAGGAGGCAATGGCGTTAACTTGTCTAGTCAGAGGGCGTAAGGCTGCTTCTTGGTGAGCTCCTGCCTGATCCGTCAACATCAGCTCAAAAATACAGATCTGCCGCATCAGAATAACTCAAAAGTGTAAGTAGATCGCAATAGCGGAGGAAACTCCTTATTTGAGGGATGGCCTACATCAACAGAACGACTTGGAGAAGCCTTGCAGGTTTCAGAGGTGGACCACTGAAGTGAGCCCAAAATGGCGACCGCAACAGTGAAACCGTAATGTTTGAGAGGGGAAGAGCTGGCTCCGTAACACACCTGCTGCATTGGAGGACATCCCAGGAAAGTGAAACCTGCAGAAGAAAGCCTACCCGCATGCAAGGTGAGCCAATTACATCAAACCAGCAGCGCACTGCGAGAAAGGCTCGGCTCAGAGTCGCGTCTTCGAACATTCAAGGAGGGCTAGGCTTAAGCTCATCTCGCTCCCACAATATATCCACAAGAAGGCACCAAGGCTCCCTGCGCACCATCCATGCACATGTCGCCCAAATACAGTGACAAAACTGTAACGCTGAGTCCGCGGATGATGGTCAGCCGTTCAGAAAGTCAACTACTCCAACATATTGAACAAGGCACAGACCGCTGACCAGCCAGAGTTCCCTCCTACTGCATGGAAAGGCAAACTGCCCTAGATGTACCTAAGAACTTTGGTAGAACGCCAATAAACAGAGGACCTCGGTGTACACAATGAAATGCACCATCTGCTCACCAATTCAACCGGAGGGTACTTTAAATCACTACTAGTGCATGAGGGATGCAATAGAGTAGCAACCCATCGGCAAACTCGCACACCATAAGTCTCCTCCCGACATCTCCCCAAGTAAGTAAAGTTAATATAAGGGGAGCCACAACAGAAACTCTGTGATGCAACACAACTACACAGTGGACACCACTTGCTATTCGTCGAAAATACAGCTGTAATATTTAGGATCTAGGCACACCACTGCAGTATATAGAACAAGCTAAATTCCTCCTAATGCAGCTAAATCAAAGGGCAATCAAACGCCAATAGACAGCTATGCAAAAACCCTGCCACAAGGGTCTAAGGGCAATATGGCGACGATAGGATAATGCAAAGGAAGCCACTGAAACGGACAACCAAAACCTGCTAGCTATCGCAGAATTGAAAGCTTTGTTAGGTTCCAAGATAGACGCCGTTATAGTTGATGTTGGGTTATTAAGCCAGGATGTCAGCAAAGTATCCGAAAGGACTATGAACTTGGAAAAGCAACTGACGAAAAACACTGTAGTGACCCAGGAAAATCACACCACTCCACATCGTGCAGTAAAAGTTTAGTCTACTGGAAAACAGCAATTTGGAGGTTTAGGAGCTTGGGAACTGTGGATCACCGCGCTGACCTGTTTTTGTCTCCCTCTATCTGGTTTGTTTCCTGCAGCCTGTACTTGGGGTTCCAGTGGGACGGTGCTCCTGAAGTCCCATGGGTTTGGTAATTTTGAAGGTTTGGTTGTGGAACCATGGTTACCTTGGTGCTGGATAAGGCAGTTGTCAGATGTTATGTTAATACCCTAGATAAAGGGCTCCTGTAATTCAGGACACTGTTTTGTAGGCTTGAGCTTGGTCGATTTTAATGGTTTGTTGGATTAGTTAAGATACTTGACATGGATTGGCAGACATGGTTGTACACATTAGGATGTACACATTATGCTGTTTGCATGTCTAGAGTGCCAACACGTATTTCGACCTAGGGTCTCAAGGTGTGAAGCAGGGGCTTAATAGGTCCTGGGTGTGGATGGCTGGTTGGCCTTGTGCAGCAGGGCCCAGGTAGGTCCTGATTGAGGATGGCTGGTTAGCGTCGTGAAGCAGGGGCCTGGTAGGTCTAGAGTATGGCATGCTGGTTAGTCTTTTCGAGCCTGGCTGTGCTGTATGGCAGTCTGGCGTGGCTCACGGCAATCGTCTGAAAAGCGAAAACAGGGCTGAGTATGCTGAAGGCAGAGCCTGTAGAAATAACGTCTGCATTGTCGGTCTAACCAAAGGTGAAGGGACAGACCCCACAACTTGCATTGAGAATGTTTTTACATGACATCGGACCCGGGAACCTTTCACAAGGCTTCACGAAAGAGAGGGCACATAGGGCCCTCAATAGAAAACCACCCCCAGGAGCTCCTCCACGTCTTTAACGGAAAAAGTCCTAAACTAGAAGGCTAGGGAGAAGATGTTACCTACTCAAGGAGGCACGATACAGAGAGTGTCAGCAAACTTGGGCAGTGTACCCATACTACACCTTCCAGGTCCAAAAAACAGAGCATACTTTTCATTGACCAAAGCCAGACTCTGCAATGCCGGGTTGAAATACATGTTGATGTATCTGGCTTGTCTGAAGGTCCTTTACAAAAGTGCTATCTATTCTCCGACCTCCCGGAGGAGGCACAAGATTGAATGGATAGAGAAAATATTGGCACTCTTGCAGATGACAATTCCACCCCCACCTAAACCAAACGACACCTTTGACGCTGGGGCAGGCACGATGTAGCGGAATGCCGCACTCTGATGATAACAAACAAGCTGCCAGCCACTGGCTGGGGACCCCAGGAGAAGCGGGTCGCTGATGGAGCTGGCCACCTCTAACGATCAGTTATTATTCAGTTTGCTCAGATGGCAGGACCCACTTCATGGACTTAATCATTATTCCCGAAGGTGAAAGCCTGTCCCACGTCTGCTATTGACCTGCCCACAGAGTTGTTCTTCGTTAGATGCTGGTTTCTGCATCCACTCGCTGCGCACACGCCTTGGGACCAGACCCCGAAGGCAAATGCGAGAAGTGGACACACCTGAGCATAGGCAACAATGCTGGGCGATTGTTGTTAGTTGGGGTAGTTAAAAGGGAATTTGTTTTGCAAGTATTAGCCACAGAATCACAAAATAACTTGATAATGTTCGCCCATTCTATAAGAAGTGGAGATGGGGGCTTATCAGTTCATACCGTATACGAGCCCCGATCACTGTATAGATAATAATGGCGAGCAACGTAATTGCTTACCTGGAATGTCCATATCTCTGAACAATTATGTAAAAAAGTGTACACGTATTTCCATAGACATTTTGACATTGCCCTACTTCAGGAGAACCGCCTAACAGAGGAAAAACAAGCGCTAATAGCCAGAAAATTGAGGGGTCGTGTCATAGGCTCCACATATTTGGCGTACGCTCGCAGGTTAATGACTTGGATCTCACCCACAGTACACCTTAATGTGACCAAGTTCAAAACGGACAATGACGGCAGAATGGTACTCCTACAATGGATCTTAGAAAATGTGGATACCTGCCTAGTGAAGACATATGCTCCCAATCGTAGCACGGCAGCCTTCTTCCAGACGCTATACCCAAGACTCAGTCCATACAGAAATGGTAACATCATATGGGGAGGGGACTTCAATTGTGTTATGAAACTATGTATGGACAGGTCAGACACGAAATTCCAGAAACCCACCCCAACAGCCAGGTCGCTGCAAACACTTCTGACAGGATTTGACCTGGTCGATATTTGGAAAACATTCCACCCACACTCCATACACTACGCACACACCTCTACTCCACATGCTGTCCACACCAGACTTGATTATTTCTTTGTAGGTAACGATCTGATGGGTGAACTAATGACCGCAGAATATAAGAGTACTGTCTTAACGGATAATGCCCCCCGTGTTACTGAAATGGCAATATGTACCCCTGTTTCCCCCGATCCCAACGTGGAAACTGAGGAGCGAAGCCCTACAAGACACCCCTTTCCGAGATCACATTAAAGACGGTATTACAGACGGTATTGCAGAATATCTTCTACAAAATAATGGCAGTGTTTCCATTGCGGGCACGCTTTGGGAAGCCTTCAAAGTGGTCATTGGAGGCACTGCAATTGCCAAATCAGGCGCCATCCAAGCCACAATTTGTAGAGAACTTGCATCCGTGGAAGAGGCACTACAAAAACAGACACAATCCCACACGGACCAAGGAGACAGACAAATGAAACAGCTCTGCGTCAACAATGCTTAAGTTGCTGGGAGGGACTGGGCAAGTATAGTTGGAACAAATATATAGAGCGGCAACACTGCTAGCCTGGCTATACAAGAGAGAACAATGTACTCCCAGCTACTCAATACATACACAGCAGAGCACCGAGTGTTTGGGAGAATTCTCATTTCATGGCTAATTTCCCTTACCTATAGAGTCCCCCAGCAGCGTTGCTGGATTTGAAGGGTTTGTTTCTTTGTACCTTCTAAGAGTGACTTTTTCCCACTCTTGGGCATTTTTGCTACTTGTGTTCTAGGCTATTTTTGTGTTTAATGCCTATAGGATCTTTCTCAACCCCATAGGAACAATCTTTATTCACATGTTACACAGCACCCTCCGTGCAGTGACACAGGGGCGTCGTAGCGACCCCCAAACATAGACTCCATACCCTGGGACTGACTACTGTCTCCCAGGGCATGTAAAGTCCCCATTGACTTTACTAGTCAAATCCTATGAACTAAACCAGTACAACCCATCTTAATATGGAGGTACTGGAAGGGGTTAATAGTTTTTCCCCTATATTCGAGAGTTTACCCTACAGTACCTCTCTCTAACGTTTCTGGCTGGTGGCAGTGGTTACTACCATAAATATGCGACTGCAAATATTTCTCTATGGGATTTTCCCATTGTTCGAGGCTACCACATTTTCTGACAGCCTCTAACATACCGCCGGTGCATTTTAATATCAACTTTGCTCCGGTAAGTTTTATTTGCCAGAACTTTAATATAACTTCTTTCTCGTGTCTTTCTCTACAATCCGAACCCAGGTCGGGGATCCTTTGTTCGTCCGTTTGGCGGGCTTCTGCCCAGAAGCTCTCCTTCCGGCGCCACTGAGTCTGAGGTGGGTCCATTGTGTGGGAGGGGGAGTAGGACCCCTGGACAGGGTTGCCGCAGCAACCCATGTCGCACTCTAGCCTGATAGGCTGGAGGGTCTCCCGCCAAGATGACCACTCCACTGTGTGAGTGACAGCTAGGCTGTATGAATTGGAATCATTTTGTATAAAAGCAGGGTCCTTAGGACTGGAAGAGCAAGATGTTGCCACTGGAACTAAGAAGCCGAAGAGGAGAGACGACAAAGACCTCTGCAACGACTGAACCACCGGTGAAGCCCTGCTGCAGCGTCTCACCACTTTTCTCCACACGACGAGAGAAGATCTTCGCCTAAAAGAGCCTTCTTCCCTTGAGCTGGTGGGGCCAACCAGTTTGCCAAGCGCCTTCTGGGACCTGCCTTGGTCGAATCTCCCGTACCAGTACTCTGAGGCCGGATAGCCAGGCACCAGTCCACCTGGACTGCGATTTAAAAGAGCGTACCTTTTATTCTTCGGGCAGCACCGCGGCTGGTTTCATCCCTGGGTAGTGCAGTAACTCGACCCTTCCTCCACGACGAGAGCATCTCTTCCTCTGTTGGATCACCTGAACTGCAGGAACTACCAGAAACAACCGCCACTGCAGGAGCCACTTCTTCATTTATGGTACATTGTTCCGCCAGGCCACCCTTTCTTCGAGGTAGTTCTAAAGGTGTTTTAAATCCTTTACCTACCTGTTGGGTTGGCCGGCCCTCTCTCAACACTCTTTTCAAACCTTTGCAACCACCTCTTCAAATATGGTTAACCAAAGACTTGACTGCAGCTACAAGAACATTTTTGCTCCGGGGCCCTTACCCTGTACCACTAACTCTGGCACAGGCCTACTGACTCTGATCACATTTGTTAGACCTGCCTTCTCTAGATTGTTTCTCCATTCGAACTGTGTGGTGCACCCCTGTCTTATAACTACTCCTTCTTCCCACTGCATAATCATTGTGAAATGCCATTTTGCTCAGTTTTCATTCTAAGTATTGCTTATACTGATGCACTGTCTTGCTGAACTGTTTCACAACTGATGGGAAGTGTTGCTAGAGTGTATAAGAACCTATTTCTGAATAACTTGTGCTTTGCCTCCCTTGTGAGGAATTGCTAGAGGATCCCTTGTGTGTAGTTGTTACTGTGCTGTTTTGCTCAGTTTTCACACTGATTCACTTGGTCTACAATTCACATGGGGAGTCTATCTTTTTCCTTGACTTAATTTAACTTTCTTGATACTTGTGATACATGTGTTTGATTAGAAGTGTATAAAATATATATATATATATATATATACTTTTTAACTACAAAGCTTTGGTCAGTGTTTCCTTGTTCCATAGTCTAGTGGACCTATTGTGTAAACCCTGAATACTGCTCATCTCCCTCTTGGCGTAAGTCTGACTGCTCAGCCACAGCTACCAACTAAATCTTTGTGGTACAGACTGATACCAAAGGGGATTTATTGCTCTCACCTGTAGTCCTAATCTGGTGTAGTGCTCCCTAAGGGAACTGCACTGGATTCTGCCTAACACTATACAAGAGAGAAGAACCACGTACTCCCAGCTACTCAATAGATACACGACAGAGCACCACATGCAATACCCAAGAGGACATCAACGCAGTCTTTCAAAAATGTCTACTGCACCTTATATCAAGAAAAGGCCACAACCACTCATGCAGCTATGGAAGAAGTGTTAAGCGAGATACGCCTTCCTAGGCTAGATGATGCAGTGATCGGCGACCTAGATACCCCCATCACGGCAGAAGAACTAATGAACACAATAAGATCACTACCTACTGAGAAAACCCTGGGTTCTCATGGCCTGCATAGCAAGTTTTATAAAGGATTTGCTACAGAAGTATCCCCACATCTTCTGAACACTGACCGTAGTGTACGATTCCGGCCTCCTCCCACTCAGTTTAAGGGAATCAATTATAACTCTTTTGAAACCTAACAAACCACCACAAGAATGTAGCTCCTACAGACCCTGTCCATGCTTACCCAGGACAGCAAAATCCTAACGTCCACACAAGCTGATAGATTGAAAAAAGTAATACACTAGTGCATCCCAACATGTCCTGGAACTTCAGACATTTACACCATATTATGTATAGTACCACTTCCTGGGAGGCACTGTGTGCTATTGCAGCACTGGATGCTATAAAAGCTTTTGATTCAATCAAATGGGACTGACTATATGCCACATTCTCCAGCATGGGGTCCAGCATGGGGTCTAGCATGGATTCACATGCTCATGAATATTCCCCGTTGTCAGGCTGGGAATCCTCGGTAAAGAAAAAATCAGTTTTGTTTCTGAACTGTCTTTCTATTAATAACCAATCACTGGTCTCTGGGTCATACTGCCCCCAGCCAATGACCGCCCTCTACCTAAGCCCCTTTTCTGGCAGCCATCTTCAGATTTTTACCGCACGTTCAAGTGTTGGGAGTCCTCATGCTATAGCTCTCGAGCTTTTGCTGAGTTTTTGTCTTTTTCAAGGATATTTTCTAATTTTTCAGTTAAATCGAGCCTCAAGCTCCACCGTTTCTTCTTCCGATCAACGGGGACCCGTTTCGGAATTTCCAACGCCCCTTAAGGGTGAAGTTTTCGTCGAGTGACGCTTCTTGGAGGATTCCAGAAGATGTGAGGCCTACCATGGACGCGGCCCAGGACAAGGGTAGCTCGACGCCCGGATCCAAGCTGTTCAGGAACTGCCCTGGATGTGGTTTACAGAAAGTTTTCAAGGAGGACGAGCATTTGAGATGTCTCTACTGCCTTCATGAGGACAAGACGCATGTGGAGAAGGACTGTGCGTTCTGCAAGAACCTATCGGAACGGACCATTAGGGATCAGCGTTCCCATCTCGCTAGCTAGCTGGAGAAGGGCCCAGCAGGTGAGAAGAAGAAAAGGTCAGAGCGGTCTTCTAAGTCCCGTGAGGGCGCCCCGGCCCAACAGAAGTCTAAGCACTGCGAGTCCGCGGGCACAGGGAGCGCTTAACGGTCGGGCTCTTCGGCTGCCAGGCAGGGCACACCTTCCCCGGCACCATCAACCATGAGCCAACCCTCTGGTTCGGGGAAGAGGAAATCTGAGAACCCGGGTAAGCTTTTGGAGAGGTCCCGGTCGATCTCGAAGGATTCAGCCGAGGGGGAGCGAGGCGGTGACCCTCCCAAGGTGAAGGCTTCAAGCGCACCCAAGGTGGTGAAGGCCTTGATTCACCCGGCTAAGGCCTCTATCGAGGGAGTCGCGGTGACCCTGGCGAAGCCTGTGGAGGCTACACCAGTGGAGGCTACACCAGTGGAGGCGACCTCGGGCCCAGAGTTTCCCTGCCACCGCGGTGGGAATCCTCTTTCCAGCCCATCAACAAGACCCCCGTGAAGACCCCGGTGGAAAAAGGGGGGGTGGTGGCCATTACGGACACAGATTCAGCCTCTGAGGAGGAGCTGGTGGAGGCCGTGAAGAGCCTCAACGAGAGGTTCGAGAAGGTACGATCCCACGGGAGAGATCCCGAAGAGGTGGTCGAAGATGGCGACGGTGGCTCCGACGAGGCCCCTGTGGAGGAGCGGCCAGCCCTCCCGTCGCAGCCATTGCCCGAGCCTCAGGTCAACTCGGCGGCTATTTTGATGGCGATCCAAACCTTCTGCACGGAGATAAGGACGAGATTGCCACGAACCTCGGCGGACGATCCAGAACCGGGCCCGTTGGGAAGTCCTTCCAACAAGCGGAGGAGAGTTCACCCCCTCGCCCTTCATGCCCTCGCAGCCCGTGGAGTCTTCATCCCCCTCTCCGGATCCCAGGGATGACACGCCGACAGACACGGGGACGGATGATGACGGTGGTGATGACAGGATGGACCTTCCATCACCACCCCTCGGTCTTCCCCGCCCGATGAAATTGGCTCCTTTTGCACCATGATCGCCAGGGAGTCCAAGCTCTTCCAGCTCCGAGGCACCGAAGAAGGAAGGTTTCCTCTATCAATGGTGAGAGGCCAAGAGAAAGACGGTCCTTGCTGTACCGTTACTTGACGATATCTGGAACGAGGGACTTGCGGTCCTGAAGAACCCGTCCACGACGCCTGCCAAGAGGGACCGGTACGAGAAGAAGTACCAGGTCCCCAACGCCTCCCCCTTGTGCCTCAGGGCTCAGCCGATGCCGGATTCGGTCGTCTCAGCGGCAGCCAAGAAGGCGGCGGCGGGGGCGACAACTTCAACCTCCACGTCCCCACCTGACGGCGAGGGAAAGAAATTGGACGCCATGGGGTGACGGGTCATCTCGTTGGCGGCGACGACAATTAAAGCGGCCAACGCCTTAGCGATTGTGGCCCGTCACGACAGGGAGCTATGGTACAAGATAGCTCCCCTACTGGACTTCCTACCAGACAAGAGGGCAGAGGCCCTAGAGATTCTGCAGGAAGGTGAGGTGGCGTTGAACCACGCCATAACGGTGGCAACGGCCATTGCCAACACCGGGTTTCGCCAGTTAGGCAACAGTGTTTGCCTTCGATGATGATGAGGCTGGCTCAAGGCGACAGACTTCAGTCAGGACGTGCAGACCAGGGTGTTGGACATGCCGTTCGACGGCAACAACCTGTTTGGGAAAACGGTGGATGAGTCGCTGGAGGCCATCAAGAGTCCTTCAGCGACGGGCCTTTCGGAGCGCCGGAGGCAGACAGGAGCCTCCAACGGATCAGGCGGTGGTTCCTCTACGTACCGCCAGGCGGCCCGCTCCTCGTCCCAGGAGGCCTACAGAGGTCACAGCAAACCAGGAGGATCTCGTTGTCGTCGCCAAGGCCGCCTCCAATAATATTGAACCGGCCATAGCGTCGGGCCCCCACCGAAGCACCCCGGTGGGAGGGCCGGCTGGCAAAGTTAGTCAGCGTGTGGGAGTCCATCTCCACCGACTGTTGGGTGCTGGATGCCCTGGCCCATGGGCACACTCTCAAATTCCAAAAGAAGTGTCCCTGCATTTCTCCCGTGGCCAGGAAGGAAAATCACGTCCCTCAACTGCTGTTGGAGGTAAAGGCGATGCTCAAGAAAGGTGCCATCGAGCTCTTCCCCAAGAGGCTCCGGGGTGCCAGAGTATACTCAAGATACTTCCTCGTCAGAAAGAAGACAGGCGGTTGGCGCCCCATTCTGGACCTACGTCGGTTGAACAAATACATCAAGGCACAGAAGTTCAGGATGGTCACTCCAGCACGTGCTGGGACAGCTGGAGGAGGGCGACTTCCTATCGTCAGACTTGGAGGATGCTTACTTCCCCATCCTAAAAGGGCACCGAAAGTTCCTCAGATTCGTAGTTCAAGGGCGCCACTACCAATTCAGAGCTCTGCCATTCGGATTGAAGTCGGCACCCAGGGTGTTCACCAAGTGCCTAGCACCAGTGGCGGCGCGGCTGCACCTGCAGGGGATCCACGTCTACCCCTATCTGGACAACTGGCTCATCCGTGCAAGGACAAGAGAACTAGCACACGGCGAAGACCGTTGGGTTACTCACGGAGCTGGGTTTCTCCATCAACTAGCCGAAATCCCATCTGGTTCCGTCACAGGCAGCACTGTTTCTGGGAGCGAAGCTGGATACAGTGGAACGATTGGCGTCTCCGTCGGAGGAAAGGACGAAAGCCATCTTAGGCAAAGTGCAGCGCCTGCTAGCCACGGACGTGGCTAGGGTGAGATCCATTAAGTCCCTCCTCGGAATGATGTCCTCATGCATCTACCTAGTGTGCCTGTGCAGGCTACGGATGCATCCTCTACAGTAGTTCCTCGACGCCCGCTGGATACAAGCGGTGGGTAGCTTCGAAGACAAGATCCCGCTCAACGAGGTTTTCCGTCGGGGGATTCAGTGGTGGGGCAGCCGTGCACACCTCACGGCGGGCACAGACTTCCAGACCCCGGCACATCAGGAGACGGTGACGACGGACGCATCCCTGGAGGGATGGGGTGCGCACACCGGAGATCTCGACGCAAGAGGCCTTTGGCTCCCAGAAGAGAGGTCTCTCCACATCAACATCTTGGAGCTCCGTGCCGTGTTCTGGCCGCTCAAGTCGTTCCTCCCATCCCTCAAGGGCAAAGTCGTGAGGATCTTCACCGACAACACCACCACAATGTTCTACATCCAGAAGCAGGGTGGCACCAGATCACCAGCCCTATCCAAGGAAGCCTAGGATCTGTGGCACTGGGCTGTCGCCCAGGGATGTTTCTGGTTCCCTTCCATCTGGCAGGAATAAAAAACTCTCACCGATTCGCTCAGCGGGGAGTTGCGCTCATGCCACGAGTGGGAACTACGCCAGGATCAAGTGGATCGGCTCTTCCAATGATGGGGCAAACCCCAGATTGACCTGTTCGCGAGTGCCAGAGGTTCGCCAGCAGGTTTCCCCAGGCGAAGAGCATGGGCGACGCTTTCTCGTTCCCCTGGGACGGCCTGTTTCTGTATGCGTTTCCTCCGTTGCCGCTGCTGCTTCGACTCATCAACCAGCTCAAGAGGTCCTAGTACAGGATGATCCTCATCGCACCGGCGTGGCCGAGACAGATCTGGTTCCCGGACCTTTTAGCCCTCTGTGTCCCCACCAGTCAAGCTGTCGACGGATGCAGATCTTCTCTCCAGAGAGGGAGGCGCCATTCTTCATCACGACCCGGAGTCGCTGAACTTGCAGGCCTGGCTCCTGCAGCACTAGAGTTTGGAGGGTACAATATCCCGGCTGACTGCAGAGAGGTTCTTGCAAAGGCCAGGGCCTCCTCAACTCTCAAGTGCTACAGACCTAAGTGGAAGAGGTTCTCTCTCTGGTGCTGTGCACAGAAGATAAACCCTCTACGGATTACGGCACCTCAAGTGCTACCATACCTACTGTCACGCTTCCATCAAGATACATCTGGCAGCGATCTCCCGATACACCAGAACTACAGGACGGCCGTCCTTGTGGTCTCATCAACTGATGAAGGAATTTATGAAGGGACTGTTGCGATCGTTCCCGCCGGTGAAGGCTCCAGCCCCGGCGTGGGAGCTCAACGTGGTGCTGACCAGGTTCATGGGGCTGCCATTCGAGCCCTTGCATTCGGCTCCGTTGAAGTTCCTGTCGTGGAAGACCGCGTTCCTTGTGGCCATCACCGCCGCACGACGCGTGGGAGAGATTCAGGCCCTATCCTGCAAGCCTCCATACTTGACTTTTCACGATACAAGGGTGGTGCTGAGGACGCACCCCTCTTTCATGCCCAAGGTGCCGTCGGACTTCCATCTTAACGAGCCCTTGGTGTTGCCAGTTTTCTTTCCGTCTCCTTTGTCGCCGGCCGTGAGGACTTTGCACTCGCTGGATGTAGCTAGAGTGCTTAAGTTCTACGTGGACCGAACAAAGATTTCGGAAGACAACACAGCTGTTTGTGAACTTTGGACCGGTTAACCAAGGGAAGGCTCTCTCGAAGGCTTCCATTTCCAGATGGCTCTCTGGCTGCATCATGCACTGTCATCGGTTTGCCAACCGACCGTTGCCCAGCTGTCCTAGAGCCCATTCGACCAGAGCGATCGCTGCTACTACGGCTTTCTTGTCTGGTGTGCCCCTGCTGGACATCTGCAGGGCTGCTACGTAGAGGTCGACGCACACCTTCACGAGATTCTACTGCGTCGACCGGGATTCCAGGGAGGAGTCCAGAGTTGGCCAAGCAGCGCTGCGCAACCTGTTCGCCTGAAGGTGGGCCTGGTGAGGAGGTAAGAGTTGCTGAATGTTGAGCCTTTTGCCACCTTCCGTGGTTGTGCATGTGTGTACTGCTATGTATTCTTATATTCATGAGCATGTGAATCCATGCCATACCCATGCTGGAGAACAACAGTTACAGGTAAGTAACCTGTTCCTTACGCAGGTTTGGCTTTGGTCCGATTTATCTCAGATGGGTGAAGCTAATCTAAACCGACCCTGTTACAAGAGTCAAGAAAAGTAACTACTTCTCAAAACCCTGGGTGCTGGAAAAAGGCACTAGACAAGGCTGCCCCCGTTATCCCCACTGCTGTACATTCTGGAAATGGAGACGGTGGCAGCATACTTAAGGATGGAATAGATGGAAGCAGGCATACCAGTTCTGGGGACACACCATCTGATATTCATGTATGCCGATAACACGCTTATATGTGCAAAATCCAGAAGACAACTTAGAACTTTTACTTGAAGCCCTTGAGCATTTTTTCCAGCTTTCAGGCATCACAATTAGTATGTAAAGTCCTCTCTGTTCCCTTTAGCCAGACTAGCCAAGATGCAACAAAGCAAACTCACAGTACTTGCCCTACAATGGAGCACTCCTCTGATCCGATATCCAGTAGTCTATATATATCATGACCCCGTTCAGGAACATAACACGCAAAAAGCCTTAGACTGTGTACATAACTCAATGAAGTTCTGGACCAAAATACCCCTCTCATTGATGGGCAGAGCTGCACTACTAAAATGGTAGCCCTACCGAGGCTCCTCTATTACTTCGTAAACGTACCATATAACATACCTAAAGCCTTCTTCCAAATTATTGACCCCTTATGAAGGGAATTCTTGTGGAAAAATTGCTAGTGTTCGTCTCATTGCAAAGACCCTATGAAGAGGGTGGCATTAGAGTACCTTGCTTTGAATGGTACTACATGGCAGGCCAGCTACAGCGTATAGTGGGCTACTTAGCGGCTGAACCTACTTTAGACACCATGCTTCTCCAGCCCGCGGAGCCACGTTTCCTCCTGAAAGTAACCGGAACAAAACCCATACTTTGTATCCTTGGGAATCCAATTGTGGGACAGGGCGTTGGAAATAATCAAACTAAAGGACCCACTATCTGTACAGATCACTTAGCTTCACTGGTACCAGCAACAGCCCAGGCATAACTGGGAATCTGGATATATTGGGAACCAAAAGGCATCGTTTGTTTATTTGGTAATGCGCTCCAACCCCTTGGGTAGCTGGGCGCAGCAGTTACAAGGATACTTGAAGCTTAGTTACAGAATACAGATGGGTGCATACATCAAAGAGACATATAACATATTTACACAGTTGGTTGGGTATGTGCAATACATGATGGATACATTGCTAGGCAAATGGGAGCTGCTATATATACATATGTATAGACGCAGGTTATACAGAGATCAGCGGTTCAATTGATGTTAATTGTCATTGGGTCACAACCAGGCCAACAGATTTCACCTAAAGCTAGAGTATGGTTGTTTCATTCTGATGTGAATAGGCACTGCATTCCAGTAGAGTGCAGCTTTGACAGGGAAGCTAGATCCACCTGCTTTGGACAGTCTGAATCTAGGAGTTTCTAGGCAGAGGTGATTGGAGGCTCTGGTTTGGCAGGTAGGACTTTTTCTGGTCAGTCTGGCAGAGAGATAAGGGGGAGCAGCTTTATTAAGACATTTGAGAAGTATCCTGTCGCTAACTTTTAACCAGTGCTGTTCTCTTCTGTGGTTAGAGATATTTTCACGACTGGGTATATCCAAGGCTGCTCTCACTGCATTATTTTGTAATATTTGAATTTTGATCATACTTTTATTAGCGCTGGCATATCAAGTATTGCAATAGTCCAGTTTGGACATTATTAATGCATTAGCAAGAGTAATGCAGCTAGATTTGGATAGAAAGGGTCTACAGGCTCAAATTAATGTACTAGTATAGGCTGTAAATGAGGCCATGGAGTTAATTTGTTTTTTTTAGTGAAAGTGTGGAGTCCAGGTAGAAACCTAGTGTTTTTACCTGAGTGACTACTTTAATTACATTGCCATCGATGGTAAAAGCGGCATAGTTGGGACTTAGTTTTTTTTAGGTTGGAGTCAGAACCCAGGATCAGAATCTCGGTTTTGTCATCCTTCAGGCAGAGTCCATGTGAGGCCATCCGTGCCTGAATGATGAGGTATATCCTGTTTACCAGAGCTGTATCTTCGACAAAGTTGCCCGATGGGGGGAATGAGGATCTGATTGTCGTCAGCATAGTTAGTATATGTAACGCCCAGACGGTCACATTTGTCGAAGAGGGGGGCGTGGCCAGGGGACGTGCGATCAAGACGTGATCCTCCGTCGCTCCTGGGCCGCCAGCCTAATCCTGCACTCATCCTGTGTATAATAACTTTGGAAATCTCCCAAAAAAAACACTTCAGCAAAACTCTGCCGCACCAAACCGTGGCACAGCGGACCGTAACCGGTGCGAAACCCTGAGGATACGACCGCCGGAGGCCAGAGGCATCAGACCGCGAAAAGGCATCAAAGCTGGCCCCCGGAGACAAGTAGGCGGAGAGCGCGGTGACCCAGCAAGGGAAACCAGCCTGAGGAGAGAAGCGACTGTCCCCAGCTGTTCTGGCATCATGAGAGCGCGGGACAGAACACACACTGCCCCCACCTGGTAGAACTGGGGAAAGTCTGCGACCGGACGGAGTCAATCCAGGCCCGCCATCCACTATAGCGGATCACTGTGTCCGTGATACGCGGAGGCGGCAAACATCCCCCCCCTGCACATGGAGGGCTGAGGTGGTCCTCCCCCACGCAGCGACAAAAAGCGAACATAGCCCGGATCACCTGGGGCGAGTGGGTGTTACTTGTAATCCAGAGGCTCAGAGAGCACATTGCATCCCGATACGTGTGGGCACCCATAAGAACTCATTCTTGCATAACGCTGCCGCTGCTACACCGCAAGAGGGGGAGGTAAATCACAACCTTCCCCCTGTGATAAACCAGCGAGAAGCTGAGACGAGCCCGAATACTGCTACTAAGATCCACGACACGGGCGTTCCACTCTGTGTAGAGCGCCTGCTGGTGCTCCTCCAGCAGCGGTAACGCGCACAACGGCCTTGGAGGTCCAGAGAGGCGCAGACAAAGAACAGCGGTAAAGAGGGGAAGGGGGAGAAGGGAAGGGAAGTGAAGCCGACAAGCGCAGATCCTTGCCTGCTCACCTGTCAAGCCAGCGTAGCTGTAAAGACCCCCTGAATCCCAAACACCCCTGCTCCAGCACAACACCAGGCATGCTACCACAGCATAAGGCGGTCATTGAGGCTCCACTGAGACACGGGTGCATAGGTACTCCCCTGGGCCAACCTACACGACGCCAGCGAGGAGGGCATAATACAAACAAAAGTAAATGGCGGCAACCCCCCAAACTCTGTAACTGCGGCACTGGGCACCTTTATGGAGGTGTAATACCCATAGCAAGACCAATCGTCCAACACAACAAATAGGCTGGGAAACGAGTGCAGACGTGCCGGGGAGACCAGACCGTGAACCCTGCAAAGTGCCACATAAACCACATAAACAGCCTGAAGATACCAAAGCGTGCCGGGCGGTGTAAAGGGCCACGCAGGAGCCTTTAAGAGCTGATAAAACCCACACAGGGTGCAGCAAACAGCAAACGAACCTGTCGCCCCCCAGAGAGCGGTGCCCATGTTAGGACCCCACAACCTGGGAAAGCACATTGCATTTGGGCTGCACGAGAGACGTGTGGCTCAGTACATCCTGTGGTAGCACAAACTATCGATTCACACTGCAGGGGGAAAGGTGAGAACACGCCGAACTGGGAAACATGAAGGACAAGACGCTATAAGCAGTGATGGCACGCACATGGGCACAACTACAACAAATATGGTTGCATAAAAAGACCTGTGAACTACAGATTCTCCTGTTGGAAACAATAAACCAAGACACCACTATGTGCAACCCCGCGACCCCGCCTCCCAATAGGCCCCAAGATCCAGTGAACCACAAACCAAAGACTCTGCGAGACACCTGCGTGCCAATACTGTCAACCCCCCCTCCCCCCCATTAATCCAAAGAAATCTCTGCACCACAACGACGCTGAGACAAAATGGCGAAGGACAAACCCAGGAAAACCTCCACACAAAGCAGGATTGAATACGCGACTACACCAAGCCTGACGGCTTCCCACTCGACATCTGGAAAAAAAATAAAACATTTAGACATAACAACTCATCTGCTCAACATGTTTGAACACTCCCAAAAAGTAGGTGTACTTCCACTGGACCTACGTAAGGCCAAAATATATGTAATCCCCAAAAAGGTAAACCCCCAGAAGAATGTAGCTCCTATATGCCCATATCCCTAATCAACAGCAAAGCCAAAATACTAGCCAAAGTATTAGCCAATAGACTCCAAACAGTCATCACATTACTGATCCATCCGGACCAATGTGGCTTTATGCCACTGAGATCCACAAGGATGAACATCCGCAGGCTGCACTTGGCACTTGAACGAGCGCCCACTATACAACAATCATTGGCACTATTAGCCATAGACTTCGAAAAAGCCTTCGATTTGGTTCACTGGGAAGCTCTATGGATAATCATGAGAAAAATGAACTTCGGAGAACAATTCATAAAATGGGTCCAGCTCCTATACAATACCGCAGCAGTGAAGGTGAATGGTTGGTCCTCGTGTAACATTCAGCTGGGAAAAGGAACCAGGCAAGGGTGCCCACTATCGGCAATGTTGTTCACACTTATCATTGAACCACTAGCTGCGATCCTGCATAACACAGCAATGTGGTCTGGTTTCCGATGGAGCCCAACATGGGAGGACAAGGTATCCCTTTATGCAGACGATCTTCTGGTGTACCTAGGCGACCCAGCGATCTCCTGCCCGATAGTTAACCAAATACTGATTAAATACGGGGCCTTTAGTGGCCCGAGAGTGAATTGGTCCAAATCAGTACTCTTTCCAGTCAAAGGAATAGACTGCATACCGCCCCAAGGTTCCCCATACGAAATCGAACTTAACCAGTTCCGATATCTAGGCATCTTGATCGCACATAAACTAGATAATTACATAACCCAAAACCTGCAGCTGGATAGTATGTATTTATTTACATTTGTAGAGCTCACTGCAGCCCATCGACATCGAGGCGCTATTACATGAAGGCGTAAGCAGCAAGATTATGTAAACCTAGGAAACATAAGGTACTTAGTCACAGAGAGAGGAGCGGAGCATAGTTACAAATGACATTCGTATGCCTGTAGATATAAAGGCAGGTAGGTTTAGACAAACAGCCTAGTTTTTAAGGCTTTGCGGAAGGCTAGGTGAGAGTCAATCCCCCTGAGGAGCGAAGGTAGGGCGTTCCAATGTGAGGCTGCTAGGGCTGAGAAGCTCGAACCGCCCGCACGTACTCTGCAAGTCTAGGGGGTAGAAATCCGGTTGGTGTAGGCAGATCTGGTGGGCCTGGCCGAGGTGGGTCGTGAAATTCTCTGGCCAAGGTAGGGGGGAGCAAGGTCATGGAGGCATTTGTGGGTGAGGGAGAGGATTTTAAAGATGATCCTCTGCCTAATGGGCAGCCAGTGAACCTGCCTCCTGAGGTCAGAAATGTGGTCTTTCCTCGAAAAACCTGTAGCGGCCCTGAGGGCGTTGTTCTGGGCAAGCTGGAGTTTAGCGATGTTTTTTCCGGAGGTCCCACCAAGGAGTGCGTTGCAGTAGTCCAACCTGGATCCTATGATGGCCCTAGCAATAGTGAGGCCATTTTGTGGGGATAGGAAGGGTCTTGCTGCGTAGATGAGTTTGGAGTAGTATGCCGATGAGGAGGCTATGGCATTAACATGCCTGTCCATGGTGAGATTAGAGTCGAGGTAGACTCCTAGAGTCTTGACTGGTTAGGATACCGCAATCGGTATGTTGTCGATGGTAAAAGAGGTGTATTGTTTGTCAAGGTTGCCTAGAATGGTTGGTGACCCAATAAGTAAAAGCTCCGTCTTCTCGCTATTGAGACAAAGCCAATTGTCAGCCATCCAGGCTTGGATGGTGGCGTAGATGGAGTTGAGGGGGTTCTTGTCCAGCTCATAGTCACCTGTAAGCGGGATGAGTACTTGGGTGTCATCCGCATAATTCGTGTATGAGATGCCCATAGAATCGAGGAGATTGAAGAGAGGACGTGTGAAGAGGTTGTAGAGGGTGGGTGCTATGCAGGAGCCCTGGGGCACCCCACATAGTGAAACGATTTGCACAGGATGTGGACCACTGGGAGTCACTGACACTGTTAGGCAGAGCAGTGCTTTTCAAAATGCTTGCCCTCCCCCGTTTTTTATACATGTTACAAAATGCTCCCCTACATATTCCCACAGCGGAATTTCGCAAAATAGAATTATACGAAAATTGCTATGGGGAGGGAAACGCCCGAGGATAGCCCTAAGCACCCTCCAACGTTCAGTATGGGAGGGGGGAATTGGGCTCACGAACATCCAAACCTATTATTGGGCGACTCAGATGGCGATGGTAAATGATATACTACATGGCAACCCGGAATCACCACATATACAGGCCGAAATAGCAGCAAGACACGGTATGTCTCCAATCAAAAGCCTTTACACTACAAAGGGACACCCTCCTCCCCCCCGATCACACAATAACGCACACAGCCCAAATATGGAGAGAATCACACACACATTGGATGGGAAAATAAAATCACCCCAGTGCAACCCCTCTGGAACAATGCCTACCTCGCAGAACTCAAACTCCCTAAATGGCCGAATTGGGCAACAGCCGGTATACTGACCATTCAGCAAATTATCAAAGATGATCGAATTATACCTTTCACTGAGCTTTCGAGTACATATAGTCTCCCACTCAGAGAAAGTTACCACTATAATCAAATACATCATGCACTCACTAAACAAATGGCCAAACTTGCGAAAATGCCGGAATGTACGCCAATTGAGAGAAACATCGTCACAGACAGCGTGGACCATAAAATCGCATCCACCATGTACAATGCAATCTCTTCTTTCGCCACAAAAGAAATGTCCAGCCTAAAGGCAAAATGGGAAAGGGATGTGGGCCCGATACTACCTGAAGAATGGATCTCAACCTTAATGTATCCCAGAGAGGCATCGATATCTGCTAGAATCCGACTTGTACAATTGAAAATACTCCACAGAATAGATTATCCCTAAGTAGTATTATACAACTGGGGCAAAGCAAGCAACCCCAAATGCCCAGGAGGAAGGGACCTTCTACCAAATCCTATGGCAATGTACACAAATACAACACTTTTGGCAACAATGCTGTGAAAGACTGACGAGGGTCATAGGACGACCAATTCCAAACAAACCCAAGCTCCTCCTCCTAGGAATCGAAGGTGTAATGACACGTTTTGAAAGACTATTGCCCTCGACGTCCACAGGGATCGCCAAAAGGAACATTCTGCAGCTGTGGGGATCGGAGGTCACCCCCCATTATGATCAATGGATAACAGATGTAGAAGCCAGTATACTGATGGAGCGCCGAATCTATCAGGCAAGAGGCTGCCCAGGAAAGGCAGACAAAATATGGCAAAAATGGCAACAGACAATGTAAAGTGCACAACAACCAACCCAACAGACCCTGGTGCATAACGCTTGTTGACATGCTAAAGATCCGATTCATGTACTGTCCTGAATTGTTTAAGAATAAGCGTCATTGCGCCCAATGTATATGGTGTCTGATCATACTGCCTCACCATCTGTATGCGATGAATTTATGCTCATGTAATGTATGTCATTATATTGTAGTTTTAAAAAATAAAAAAAATAAAATCTGTTATTAAGAAAAAGTTTGTTGTCGGGTGGCGCTGTTGAGCAGCCCAAGATGGCTGCTTAGCTCTTTGGCTCCGTGGAACGTCGGCTTCCATCCGTTTGCATCTGCGGATTTAGGAGATCCTGTCGCCCATCACTTGGTCCAGCTGCTGCTTGTCATCCCTTCCCCCTGCCCTGTGAGTTTGGGCCTGCTCTATACATCGGGTGGCTCTGTGCATCGTGCGGCTGCCGGCCGCTGGGTCGGCCCGGCCCCCTGTGACTGCTGCCTGCGACGCGGCGGCGGCTGAGGACCGGCGATCCTCGCCTGAGGCCCTACGGTGGGCGCCGAGGGGTCCGGCGGACTTGTGTGTGTTGCACCGTCGGTGCCGGCTGGGCTGCGGTGCTGGGGGACGGCGGCTGGTGCCTGCGCTGGAGCGGTCCTCCCCCCCCACCCCCCCTCCTCTACCACATTCAATCGAGCTCCCGCCTCCTCCGGGATCGCGAGGCTGTGGCCCGATCTGCGCCCAACTGTGGCCCGGCCATCTGAGGGCGGCGTCCCTTCGGCCCTGCGCGCCGGTGGAGGGTTCCCTACGGCGACATCGTCTGGGCCGCTGTGCCGAGGGACGGCGGCTCGCCCTGTGTTGGTGCGCCGGCCATACCTCTCCCCCCCTTTCATCTACTAACTGCGACGGAGCTTCCGCTGCTGCTGTGTCCCGGCTGCCTCCGAGGCGGTGTCTGACTGCTCCCCGCTGAGCCAGGTGAGGAGGTGGGGGCCGCGCTCTTTGCTCCTGGCGGCTGCGGCCGTGGCTGCATACTGGGGGGCCTGCCGGGCCTGCCGCGGGGCTGACACCATTGACGGAACATACCTGCACTGTGCCCGCCTGGGGGTGATCCCGCTCCCATCATCCTACGATTAGCGCTCGGCACTACATTACTTGCTAACCACACATATGTCAATACGGGACATGAAGCGCTGGCATGGTCCATCTGGGTATTGCGGCCCCATCAGCACTACTTTGCACATCTGCCTAGCAGCGATCATTTGCCTCCACTGAACCCCCATCCAATATTGCCAATCTATGAGGCTATCTGCTCTGCTGGGGTTGCGACCATCCCTCCACTGCCTCCTCCAGCTGCATCCTGTCCGCCTGGCCTCCACGTAGCTGACTGCGGACCCTACCCGTATACAGGACGGGTGGTGTCCGGTCCAGTACCTGTGGCCCTTCCTGGGTCCCCTCATTGTGGATCATCACCCACAGACCTCCTGCATCATCAGCCTAAGCATATAATGTCGAGCAGAACCAAGGGGGGGGGCAACAAGGGGGGAGCCATGGACAAGTTTGCTAAGTCTGTCCCGAGGGCTGAGACTGACCGGGTGTCGCCCGAACACGAAGAGCCTGAGATCGCCCCTCGCCCTGCTCCCCAGTTGCCAAACCTCACCACATTGATGGAATCAATGGCCATAAAAAACTTTGCCGCCTTTCATGAGAAGTTAGACGACATCAACGCCAACGTCGCCTCGGGTACGAGTGGACCAGGCCGGAACTAGAATCACGGAGGCTGAAGCTAGGATATCGTCTAATGAGGATAACATACACGTACTACAGGATACGGTTGCATCTCTGACCCGTGACATGAAAAATGTGAAAGCGAAGTGCGAGGATTTGGAGTCGCGCTCCCGCAGGAACAACCTGCGCATTATCGGGGTCCCTGAAAATGCCCTTAAGGGACGCATGGAAGACGCAGTCGAATGTCTACTCAAAGATCTCCTGGGGAACCCCTCCTTGTCACCATATTTTACAGTTGAGCGAGCGCACCGGGCCTTGTCCCCGCGCCCCAGACCCGGCGATATTCCCAGACCCATCATTGCCAGGATCCTTAATTATCGAGACGGAGACCTTATCCTGCGCCTGGCGAGAGAGAAAGGTGACCTGCGTTGGGAAGCCCATACGATCAGAATCTTCCCGGATTTCTCTGTCGGTGTGCAGCAAGAGAGGAGGCAATTCTTAGGCGTCAAGAAACTGCTTAGAGAGCGCAATGTTCCCTATGCCATCCTGTTCCCCGCGAGACTCAAGATCACTCACAACGGAAAACTGTTTTTTTTCACTGTCCCTGACGAGGCAACGAGATTCATCGAGGCGCAGATCCCACTTCCCAATCCAGTAGGGGCCCGCCCCAATAATGCATAAGCATATCCCGATGTACCTGTCTACGCTGAACCCTATCTGGGGATCCTATCTACCCAACGTGACGATGGCAACCTCGCTCTTCAATCAGCAAATGTTGATCCCTGTTGCCAATGACCGGGCTGCTGGCCCTTGCCCCAGTGCCTTCAACACACACTGTCACTTGTCCTCGTGGCAATTGCTCGGCTGTCTGCCCTAACCACAACTGCTTCCATACTCTATTCACTTGGATTGGCACACAGACTTCAGGGATCAGTTACTGGATCCGACCACCGCAGAAACCCACCTTGGGCAGTATTCTGTCCACTTTCACAGTTCACGACGCCGACTACACGGCAACGGCGCACCTCTCTGCAGTTGCAATGTTATTTTTTGTTTTCACCTTGTTGCCACTGTTTTTGGGCCCCCGTTGGGCCACGGTGGGGACACACCCCCGTTGGGTGCTGCCCGCCGACTGCTGTCTGGATGCGGCCTCTGGCTCCGCTGGAGACGCCTGGACGAGGGGAACTGATGGCACTTGTGTTTGGCAAGGGAGGGTCTACACTGCAAATTGGGGGGGGGGCAGTGAGGGAGGGGGGGCACAAAAATAGGGGATTATGTTAATGGAAAAGGCATGGAAGAGGGGTGCATGATTGCAGCACTATGTGTGTTTGACGCAGTGAGCTCTGTTACCCTGCACATAGGAGCCTATCGCAGCTGGGATGTTCCATAACACCGCCCTATGTCTGTTAACATTATGACATGGAATGTTTGGGGGCTGAGCAACTTTACCAAGGCACGTAGAATTACTGCATATGCCCAGAGACATGGAATTAAGGTACTCCTTTTGCAGGAAACACATGCTTTAGGGCGGTTAGCTGCTTGTCTTGCCCCTAGCTGGGGTCCTGCCAGATACTATACAAAATACTCTCCTCAGTCTAGAGGAGTACTCACTTTGGTTCATAAATCAGTCCAGTTCCTGCTGCGTACTAGTCACATTGACCCTGAAGGCAGGTATGTAATACTCCACTGCCTACTTGCAAATAGGGAATGCCTTTTGGTAAACACATATGCCCCTAACTTTGATGCGCCAGATTTTTTTGACGCAATCACCTCCGTTCTGTTGAAATATGCAGGGGTCCCTATCATATGGGGGGGGGGGCACGAATCTGATACTAGACACCGTCCTGGACAGATCTGGGAATGCTCGTAGGGCTGTCACGCGCGCGGCCATTAGACTGCGCTAGGACTCACAGATGCATGGAGAGTCCTCCACCCACAGTCGAGAGAGTATACCTTTTATTCCTCTGTGCACGACAGTCTATCGAGGATAGACCTGTTTCTCATATCGAGCGAATTGGTAGGCAAGCCCGCAAATACACAGATACTCCCGCGCACACTCTCGGACCACTCCCCAGTAACGTTGCGAATCACACTGGAGCGTGACCAACCCTCCCGCTCAACGTGGCGATTCAAATCTGAGGCCCTCCAAGATATAGTCTTCAGAGCCGAAATTTTGGCCGACATCAGCACCTTTTTTGAATGTAAGAACAGACATGACACTTCTGATGGAGTGCGCTGGGAGGCCTTTAAGGTCTTCATTAGGGGGATGTGTATTTCCAGGGAGGCGGGGGTCCTCAAAGCCATTAGAAACAGCTTGCATCGGTCAGAGGGGAAGCTTAAGGACCTCGAAAAGCAATATGCCTCCGCCCCTTCCCCAATCATACTGGCACAAATCAGGTCGGAACTTGAAACATTCGAGGCCCATGCCCGTAGGGAACTACAGTACCATACCCGCCCGATGGCTGCCCGGAAGTATGGCGAGGGGGACAGACCCGGGAGGACACTTGCCAGACTGGCCCGTGCAGAGAGTGGCAGAACACGCATAGACTGTGTCCATGATGCTTCCGGAGCTCTGGGCTGGTCTGACCAACACATCCTAGAAACCTTCACCGCATTCTACACAGCCCTATACGGCCCCCGACAAGAACACAGTCTGCAGGACACTGACCTCCTTCTTGATCAAATCCCCATGACCCTCATCTCCCACGACACGAGTTATCAGCTAGAGGTCCCGTTCACTCTTGGAGATAACCACTGCCATATCGAGCTGCCCAAAGGCAAAGCACCTGGCCCTGGCGGTCTCACCTCGGAGTTTTACCAGGAACACGTAGCCATCCTGGCACCCAGACTCCTTGAGGTCTGGAACGAATCGCTCGAACTAGGTACTCTGCCCCGAGGCTGTTATAACCGTACTCCCCAAGCCGGGCAAGCCACCAGATGAATGCGGGTCTTATAGACCCCTTTCCTTAATAAACACAGACACCAAAATATTTGCCAAAATCATTGCGAGCAGGTTCCTCCCGATAATGACCTACCTGGTACACCCGGATCAGAGCAGATTTGTTCCCGGCAGATCCACGTCCCTTAACATTCGCCGACTGCTCAATGTCATGTCCAGAATCGACCCCGATGCCCATGCTGTGGCAGTTACTCTTGACGCCCAAAAGGCGTTCGATATGGTGTCATGGCAATACATGTGGCCAGTTCTCCACAAAATGGGAATTGGCCCGCAAATGATATCATACATTAAGCTGTTATACACAGACCCGGTGGCCAGAGTTCTTATCAACTCTAAAGTCTCCCCCCCTTCGCGCTGTATAGAGGCACTCGCCAGGGTTGCCCGTTCTCCCGATACTTTTCGCACTTGCTATCGAACCTATGGCCGACAGTGTCCGGGACAAACATGCTCGGAAAGGCATACGTATGTGAGACACCCCGGAGATCATCTCATTGTATGCAGATGATGTACTCCTATACATCAGAGACCCAGCTGCTCACTTAGACCCCATTCTCCGAGATATAATTAAAATAGGTACATTCTCAGGTTTCACAATCAACTACACTAAGTCCGACATCTTCCCACGCACGGCGGCGACCCCCCCGACCGGATTGTGAGTTCCCCCTTCGTTGGTCGCCTGAGGGCATCGGGTACCTTGGAGTGCGGGTTTCCCTTGGTAAGCCGTCATTGATAGCTGACAATTATACGGCTACGGCGCACCTAATGGAGTCCCGGTTGTTGAAATGGCGTGGCCTGCCGCTGTCCCTGTCGGGCAGGCTTTCTCTGGTTAAAATGATTATTGTCCCCAAGTTGCTTTACATCTTCGCGAATGTGCCGATCTGGCCCGGAAGGCGATATTTCAGGTACCTCCACGCGGCCTGCGCCCGCTTTCTGTGGCATGCGGGAGCGGTGAGGAAAAAGTGGCAGCATATGACTCTCCCTTATGAGAAGGGGGGCTTCACCGCCCCGGACTTCACAAAGTACTGGATCGCCGCACAAGCACAACATGCCTCACACTGGTATACATTTACGGACCCTCCCCCACATGTGAAACTAGAGACACTGGCATGTGAGGAAATCAACCCCCTATCCCTCATTCTACACCACACATTCCGAGCTGATGCCCCTGCCGACCCCGTAGCGGCCACAGTCTTGGCTTGGAAGCGATTACTGCAGGCAAACACCGGCCACCACCCATACTACAAATGGCTGCCCATCTGGCAGTTCCCGGGTCTCAGCCCCACTCATGATAAACTCCTAACACTGGGACAGCCTCGGCTACCGAGCATTGACCGACCTTTTCCCTGATGGGAAGTTCATTACCCCGCAGACATGGAGACCCGGTCACTCCGGCTCGGCACTCGAAATGCTGCAGTACTTCAGGTTAAGAGCAGCAATTCGGGCTTGGTGGCCCTCCTATCCAGAGGAGCCCCCAGACTCCCCCGAAATCCAATATATAGCTAACTCGGCTGGGGCTAGAGGCATAACTTCGTTATATAAATTACAAATGGCTAGCATTGATGTGGCATTGCAACCGGCGCGTGACTTGTGGAGTGATGAGCTGGGCGTCCCCCTCTCAGATGTATTGTGGAACAAGATGTGTTTGCACACACGTAAAACCTCCCTCAACGCCAGATATAGATGTATGCAATATAAACTCCTAAACCGCCTATACTACACGCCGCACAGGGTGGGACGGTTCACACCTGGCCAGGCTCAGTTGTGCCCTAGATGCAAATCCACTGCTGCTGATCACATACATATGTTTTGGTCCTGTGTGGCCCTGGGCCCGTATTGGGAGGCCATTATTGCAGCGTTATCTGAAATAACAATGACCCAAATCTCTCCTGCACCACTTGCTGTCCTGTTCGGTGTGTGGGACGAACCTGAGGCTAGGAAGATGGTTAAATTTCTGAATGTTGCTACCATGGTAGCTAAAAAATGTATCCTACAATGCTGGAAGCGCTGCTCTCCCCCATCATTCGAGATGTGGCTAAAGGCCCTTACCTGGACTCAAGTGTGCGAGGAGGACTACATTAATACCCTCCCATTGTCTTCCCGCCCAAAAAACGTATGGTCAGAGTTCTGTAGCTACCTGAACAACAAGAAGGACACTGAACGTGCATCATCACCTCTACCTGATGAGTTAACCCCTGCTGCCTATTGAATACTCTGTACTGTATGCATGAGAGCTCAGCTCCCTGTTTAATATTCGCAAGATGTGAAGTGTCATATATGAAACTGCATTACCAGCTGAGATACACACTGTGTTTGTAGTCTGTACTCTTTCTATGCCAATAAAGAAAAGTTTAAAAAAAAAAAAAGAAAAAGTGTGTCGAAGAGAGGCTTAGCAAACAATGTTATACGTTGTTGGTGAGATGCATGAACCTTTTGCGACACCATAAGTGATTTGGATTGGGTCTGCTGAAGCCGATGGGGAGAACACTCATCGTACGGTTGGCAAGGAAGGATTGAACCCAAGCTATGGCTTCACTCGGGGTGTGCAACTGATGCTAGATGTTCACATAAAACTGCGTGATCCACCAGATCAAAAGCTGCAGAGAGGTCGAGGAGGAGTAGCATAGCTGTTTTCCCTTTATCCTTCAGCTCGTCGATTTGTGTTTTTAAATCGGTTAACGCTGTTTCAGTCCCATGTTGTGGTCGGAATCCAGATTGGCGTGATCCTAGTAAGTGGTTTTCCTCCAGGTAGGTTTGAATTTGGAGGTAGGCTACTCTGTGAATAATTTTGAGGAGGAAGGGAACCGTTGTTATGGGTGTATAGTTGGTGGCAATGGACGGGTCAAGTGTCTGTTTTTTAAGAAGTGGTAATTCCCACGATGGTTGGTTGGGACGGTGCTTGAGTTTAAAGGAGGCGTTAATTAGCTTGGAAATGAAAGGTGCTAGCTCTCTGGCTGCATCCTTGATGATTTGCGCTGGGCAGCTGTCACTCTGGCAATTGGAGGGTGTCAAGGAGCGTATGGCTTTTCAGTGTCCAATATGGAAATGTTATTGAATCTGAAAGGTGAGTTTGGTATTAAGGTGGTGATGGGAGGGGTGGTGTGCGTCTCAGTGGAGCGCAAGGAGCTTTTTTTGGCAGATATTTTAGCCTGCTGTGTGGCTATTTTGTTGGATAGGGCGTTTTCGATAATGGTGCACCATTGTTTATCTTTCGGGCTGTTATCTGTAGGTGGAATAGGGTTCTCCGTTTCACAAAGGATGGTGAAAAGCTCCTTAGTATTGTGGTTAGCTTTGGAGGTTCTTTCATTGAATGGATTTCTTTTGGTGAGGATAATTTATTTTTTGTACATGTTAGCGAAATTGGTTAGGGTACATTTATTTTCCGCTGTAGGGGTGTGTCGCGAGATGGCTTGAAGTTTCCTTTTCTGGAGTCTCAATTCTTTAAGTTGAGGGGGGGTGGGTAAACCACGTGTTCAGATGGGATTTTTGTTTACTTTTGCAAAGTTTGGTGGGTGCAATGATGTCAAGGGCTTTAGTCATGGTGTAATTGAATGCGGCTATTAGAGTATTGGGGTCGGAATTGTTGGTGAAAGCAGAGAGGGAAGATAGGAGTGGGAGCAATTTTTCTGCAGTAATGTCTTTCTTGCGTCTAGTAGGGAGCGGTGGTGCCATTTCAGCATTTTTCTGTTTTGGTAGCTCTATGGCAGTCAAGTTGATTAATGGTCTATCCAGGGTTGGGGCGTTATTTTGGCGATGGTGATCGCGCAATTTAGGTTGGCTACCCAGTCTAAAGTACATCCTTTTATGTGTGTAGGGCACAAGACTGTTTGGGTCAGGCCAAAATCCCTCAAGATGGTTTCAATTGATTGGGCATGTTTATCCTTGGGGTCATTAAATCCCAGATTGAAGTCTCCTAGCAGTAGGATTTGTGAGGTGTCCTTGATGGTGGTAAGGCGGCTGGAAAGTTCGTCTTCGAATGAGCCAGTAAGACCTGGGGGTCTGTATACTAGAAAAATGGTTAGCGACTATTGTCAGAGATCGGGAGTTTGGCTGCGAGTAGCTCACAGGATTTGAGTTTGGAAGGAATGCTCAGCCTTAACGCAAGTTTAGTTTTGGCTATGATGGCCAGTTTTGGCTATGATGGCCAGGCCACCTCCTCTGGCGTTGGGCCTGTCCACTCTAAGTATTTGGTATCCATCTGGTATGGCTAACATGAGGGCTGGGCCTGCTGCGTCATGAAGCCAGGATTCGGTCACAGCTAAGATGTCTAGATCGTCAGTAGTAAGTAAGTCTGCTATTTCAGTGGTATGTGCTATGAGAGATCTGGCATTGATGATGGCTCCTTTGATAGTTGTTGCCTTGTGCTGCCCTTGTGTAGGGGGAGGTTGCTATTTGGGTGGGTTAATTTTGGCATACGTTTTATTTGCAGTTTCTACAGGTGGTGTAGGTAGATGGGAGCGTACGGTTCTGATATTTTGCCGTCTGTCGGAGTGTGAGAGGCTAAGGCTGCTAGCCTTAGGGTCGTAGATCCGGGGCAATCTCGCTCTCAGTCTTAAGTTTCTTTCCTGCGGGGTGCAGGGTATGAGTGTGGTGCAGGTCATTGTTATGAAGGCGCCGAGCAGTATGAGTTTCATAAACCTTAGTAGTGGACATGGTATAGTTTGGCAATAAAGGTAATTGAGCCCCCAAAGGTTGTAAAGCCAGAACCGGCAGGCAGTATCTGGTGACAGTGCTGAGGATCTATGCTATTGTACACAGCAGTTTAACTCCCCACAGTAATCTGCGTGGGTAGATGGGATACGTTCAATACGTCTCACTAGTCTATACAGGCAACGGAGATAAGTTCTATGCAGATGCAGTGACTGTAGATACTAACAAGTAGCAAGTTTAACAACGAGCAAACGACAGTATAAGAATGTTAAGCATGCGGGCAGTTCTAAAATCGGATACCATATGAACTTGCTTGAGTAGGCAAACAGTTGAAGGTTGGAATACAGTAAATGCTGACTAGAAAAGCATGTTCAGTTAGTGCTGGTTTTGATAATTGCAGTCTATGCACGTTTGGGTTATGATCATACACTAGTATATGTGTAGTGTTGGAGGGCAGTTGTAGTATTCATGTCACGCAACGCGGTAGAATGGTAAACAATAGAGGCAATACTCATGGCATTGATAATTAGTGGCTACAGTATAATAAGTAGTGGTGACACAATAGGTAAGCAAGATAACATGCAAAGGTTTGATCTAGTAGGATTCTGAGATGCGTGAGAGTGCATGGGGAGCTAAGTGATCTCTGTCTAAATAGGCTAATGGACTTTGACGATAGTAACAATCATATCATGTACAGGCACAGGCAGTTTGACATGCTCATGTAATAGTTGGTGCAAATTCACATTCTGATGCCACAATAGGGTGACATGCTCCAAGACACCACCTGCATACCCTTTGAAGAGTTAGCGGATAATACAGGCCTCCATCAGGGCCAATATCTGTTGTACTGCACCACCAAATTTTTGATGGTACGCAAATGGCCAATGTATAAGGAGATCATGGAGACACTCTAGTCGACGCCCTATACGACAATGCCGAAAGTAGACCAAACATTTCTAGGTTATATGGATTCCTCTTAACCAGTGGACACCCTCACCCCACCACCCCCACAGACATAACCATAAGGACCAAATTGGAAGAGGACCTTGGAGCACCGCTCCAAGACACGCACTGGATAGAGATATTGCGATACCATATCCCGGGAGAATAGCTTAACGCCAACGTGCGCGCCTTGGAAGCAAGACGACACAAAGCAACACAGGTTCGATCCCCGGGTCCGCACTTGTGTTTAAGGGCGTTATAAATACGCAACTAAGACACAAAATAACAATCACGCAACTAAACAAAACGAACAATTCCTGTAACAGCGCCTCGATGCCCGTGGGCTGTGTGAGCGCTTTAAAAATGCAAAATAAATAGTGTCCCGTAATGTGAGAATGCAATTGATCCAACTGTTTGTAATGCACAGAGCATATTTGACTCCTCTTAGAATAGCCAGATTCCCGGGAGCAGCTCAACAATACTGCCCTAGATGTGCAGCCTCGGAAGCAGGCATGTTACATGTGTTGGTCATGCCCTAACATACAGATGTACTGGGAAGGTGTGCCAGATAAAATGAACAGAGTAGGCCTTAAGATAAACCCACTGTCACCTTCAACTTGCATGCTCAGATGTTTCACGCGCCCTAAACATATACGCTATGTCTCCAAGATGAAAGACTTCACGTTTATATTAGCTTAACACTGGATAGTGATGACGTGGGAAGTCCGCGAAAGGCCCCAATATAATAGACTGGTGGCGCGATGATAAAATATGGGCAATTGCACACTTAAGCCTCTCTTGACACGAATGGGGAAATAACAGCATTGTTAACAGCATTGTTACAGTTAACAGTTTGCACCAGCTGTACCGGTAGTGGAGACAGAGTACACCCCCCACCACCCCCCATAGACACTACATACAGTCCAATCATTTAAAACTATTAAGTGCATAGGCTAGAAGCTGATACTATAGGCAAAAGGGGTGGAGGGGATCAAGGAGAGGGCAGGGAGGTTAAGTTGGGGGTTGAGTATAAGTAGACTGCAATTTCATAATGCCAGTAATGAAACTGTTCAGTAATAAGTGGATCATTGTACATTATACTGCCATTATACATGTGAAAAACCCAGCCAATAAAAACTGATATTAAAAAAAAATTAAAAAAAATAAAAAACCTGCCTAGTCCTAGTGAAATCCTGCCTAGTCATAGTGAGTGTCAAGGTAGTCTTTTGTCTTTACAAGAGGTAGAGACTGGGATTGTGCAGTTGTTGATCTGGAAGGATGTGTATGGAGTATTGATGGCTTTAATGGCATTAGGGGTACTGACAATCAGGATTTCTGTTTTGTCGCTATTGAGACTAAGGTGATTTGGAGCCATCCAGGCCTGAATTGTGGCATAGGTCTTGTTGAGGATGTTGGAGTAGTCAGTGTAGTTGCCAGAGAGTGGGATCAGGATTTGGGTATCATCTGCATAGTTGGTGTAGGCTATTCAGAGGGAGTCTAAGATGTTAAAGAGCGGCCTGGTAAAGATGTTGTAGAGGTTTGGGGCAATGCAGGATCCTTGGGATACTCCACAAGTGATGGGACAGGCATTGTCAGCCTTGGAGAAGACCCTCATCGGCCTACCTTCCAGGAAGGATGCGAACGAGGAGGTAGCCAGTGGGCAGAAATTGGTGTGGGTGGTGGCAAAGGATTTAGTGGTTGACCAAGTCAAAAAAAGCAGAAAGGTCCAGGAGGAGGAGCAGAGTTACTCTCATCCCTGATCGAGTCAAGCTGATTTTTTTAGATCAAGAAGGGCAGATTCTGCGCCATGTCCGGGGCGGAAGCTAGACTGTCGCATCCCTAGGATTTTGTTGTCTTCGAGAAATTGCTGAACCTGGTTTGTCGTTTCAGGTTGCGCAGAGCAATGAGGTCGGGCGTAAACCAAGAGTTAGTATGTCTAACTATTAGGCTTTGTGAGGGATAATGGGCACTATGGTGTTCACAGCATTGGCAAGAATTGAGGTGTATGTGTCTGCAGCTGAGAGGGGGTTGGTGTCGAACGGGGGCTGGAGAGAGTGGATGTTGAGCAAAGGCATCATGTTGATTCTCGTGAGTTTCCAGGAATTACGCATTGTTGCTGGTGGTAATGGGTTTGGAATATGTTTTAGTGAGGTGGGTTGTGGGATGGAGAAGTGGATGATATTGTGGTCAGACCATGGACACAGTGTGATAGCACTGGTGGAGACCTCGCAGTTGTGGTCTGCAATTCAGTTGTGGGTGCAACCTTTTATGTGGGTGGGATGAGAAATGCGCTGACAAAAGCCTAGGTTGTCAACGGCCTCCTGAAGTGATGTCGCTAAATGGTCATTTGGATCATGTAGGCCTAGGTTGAGGTCACCTAGCAAGATTATTTTGGATGAGGCTTTTATGTTGTCCTGAAGGATGTGAAGTATGTTAGACTCAAAGTTGAGAAGGGGGCCGCGAGCGCTGTAGGTGAGGTGTAGAGTGATGGTGCATGTGTGTGAGGGAGAAAGTTTGAAATAGCAGGTGAGTGTTGCCCTCGGTGGAGGTATTGCACCGTCTAAGGGGGAGGGAGTATTTTGCTACCAGTGCGACACCAGCTCTAGAGGACAGTCTGTCATTCTGGAAGATGGTGTACCCTGTTGGCTGGCCTAAGGATGGTGAAACCAAGTCTCTGAGATGGCTAGGGTGTCAAGGTTGTGTTTAGTAATTAGGTCAAAGATGTCTAATGCATGGGCAGGCAGGGAGTGAGCGTTGATTACGGCGCAGGTCAGAAGGGGCTGACTGACTGTAATAGGGTTGTGAGGGTCTGAGTCTGGGGAGGGGCTCAGTTTGGTAGTAGAGAGCTTAGAGGTTGCGGGAGGGTGTTTGGTAGCTGATGGTTTGTTGGGAGTGCCTTTGGGAGTTGTGGCTGTCGTCTTCCCTATGTTGGAAGGTAGATAATGGCCATGCAATTTTTGGGTGTTGTGAGAGTAATGGGTCGAGGTGCTGGTGTGCTCTTCTCTGAGAGGTGTTACGGAAGGCGTTGTGGAGGAGGGGTTTTGGGGAGAAGAGGTCAGCAATGGTTTTTGCCTGGGTGTAGGGGTGGGGCTGAATGCAGTGGCTAGCTCATGTGAGAGTGTGCAGCATTGCAGCTTTGTTGTTGAATTCATAGGTTGATATGGAGCAATCTATCTTTAGGCTGATGTTGGAGTGATTTTTAGGGCACTCAACTAGCGGGCCATTGATGGTTGGGCTGGTGCCCTGCTGGAGTCTTGTATTCCTTGTCCTTAAGCCTATGGTGGCAGATGGTGGGCGATTGCATCCTGTGCGGGAGCACAGTCTTCCGTTTGAGTGCTATTTTGCTGTTGGTGGGAGTCAGCAGGTTATGCAAGCAATGTGGGATTGGGGGCTCCAGAGGTTCATACATGCTCAATTTTAGGTTGGAAGAGTGGATTGGCTACTTGTGTCTGAGGGGCGTGTCCCTCGAACGCTCCGTCTATGAGGCACTGTAATCGGGGAGTATGCAGAGCCTGGAGGGCACGCCTAGTAAAGGCTTGCACTTTGTTTTTGCATTTTCTTGAGCAAAGCTTTGCCGTGCTTTTGTGAGAGGTCGAGGATGATGCAGACTGAGTGGCTGTTTCCGGCTGCTTTCGCTCCTGTGCATGCATGTTTGCTCGGGAGCTTAGGGAATGTAGTTGATTGCATTGGGATGGCGAGCGGCTGTGAAGTGACTCGTGTCCACATGTTTACCGTAGACTTTCAAAGCACATTTCTGAGCCGTAATTGCCGCAGCCATGTCTATGGGAATCGGTGAATTCACAAAAGGTCCTACAGTGTTAAAGGTGTATTTGAGGCATGTGCTAGGGCTTTTGGGGGATCATAGTATGGCAGTATATGCGAGCACACAATAATAGATTGTCAATAGAATTTGTCGAAAGGCAGTTTTCTTTAGTATAGCCATCTACTGAAATGTCATCATTTAGTCCAAGCATTGTTCCAGTGTCCATTACCTGTTGCTTAGCATGTATAACATTGTGATCAATGCGGCTGAGACCAGTGGAGACTTCTTGCAGAGGCCTTGAGTGTTGGCCTGTGTGGGCCGGCTTTGCCTGCCGGGGTAGAGGGTTGGCTTCTTCAAGCTGGTCCACCAGCCAATCATGGTGCTGCAGGCCCAGGCCAGCCTGGTTGCCCATCCTACCGCTCTCATCCCTACAAGAGGGTCTCTTATGACTACAGATCAACAGGTGCTTTCCATTATGTACTATGGCCTCACATTGGAATTTGTTCGCAAACCACCAGATACCCCCCAACCCCCACCCATGTCTGGAAAACAGTCTTGACATTCTGCTCGCAGTGTTTCTGTGCAAGTACTCCATAGAGCCAGTTATCAAGGCCAGCAAAATCAAAGTCTACTCCTGCTACTTCCTAACTCGCAAGAAGACTGGGTATTACAGCGCCATCCTGGACCACTGATTTCTCAAACATTTTCTACGTTCGCAGTTGTTCCAAATGGTTGACTTGTAAAAGATTCTAAAACTGATTTAAAAAAAAAAAACTGTTAATTATTTAGCTTGGCAGCACAGGAACAGGCAAGCAACACACAAGGCAGGTACAATACAGTAACAGTGTAGGTAATACAGGTACACCGAGTCAGTTTACAATTTGATCATGCACTTGGGGGATATATACAGAGTAGGTGTGGGACTGGAGGAGGAGGGGAGGGAGCTGGAGATGGTGTCTGATGCAGTATCCGTAGAAGGCATATAGGATCGAAACTTGAGCCAAATATCTCTGGGTCTTGAATGAGTTGGCTGTAGTAAGGACCAGGATTCTTCGGTGTCCGAAGCCCAAGTGACTGCCCTGAGCCACTGCGCATGAGTGGGTGGTGTAGGCCGAAGCCAGCAGAGTGAAATGGATCGTACTGCGAGTATCATGCAGAGGCCTGCCAATCTTTTGGAGTCTCGGGGGAGTTCAGGGAAGTCGTGAAAGAGGCATCTCATTGGGGATGGAGTAATAGGGTGATCCAGAGTAGTTGACATAGTCGAGCATACCAAATTCCAGAATTGGGCAAGGCGGGGGCAAGACCAAATCATGTGAATATAGTCAGCGGTATCATAGCCACATGTGGGACATCTTGGGGAGTGGTCATTAAGCATGTGATGGAGCCTGCTCAGGGTGTAGTGATATCTGTGGAGTACCTTAAACTGAATTAGCTTGAAGCGGGAATTGAAGGATACCCTGTGTATGCGTGCGCACACGTGGGCCCAGCGTTCGGTTATTTCCAAGCCAAGATCGTTTTCCCATGCATGTTTCAGTTTGGTGAATGTAGGGATAGATATGGCTTGAACCATGGTATAGAGTCTAGATACTTTACCCCTCGTGGGGGTGGTTAGCTCCGCAATTGCAGGATCTGGTGTTATCGGTGGGAAAGTAGGGTATTTGCGTTTAAGGCTTTTCCGAGTGATGAGTACTGAAGCCATATGGAAGGTCTCTGTCTCCGAGACAATGGGAGGTCTGTGTCATGATGCCTACCCCCGGGGAACCAGACCAGGTCCAGCAACCCCAGAAGCAGGCATCACGTTATTTTGAGCAAGCACAAAAACCCCTGCTAGGGGCTGTTTGGGTGCAGTCCTGACACCTATGGAGCCAGGCTCATATGGAGAGTCAGTCCTGGCGCCTATGGCGCCAGGCTCATAGAATAGAACTTACCTGATGCAGACCATGCTGCAGAGCCCCAAGCCAAATGAGGCTTGGAAGGGACTATTTTACCTAGGGACTATTTTTTAACTCGGGTGGGGCTGGGGAGGAATACTTACCTGGGACTACTTTGGAGGCTATTTAAACCACGCCTGAAGAGCAGCACACGCTTTGCGTTATTCTGCGTCCAGCAGCGTAACGCTCACCGTGTCTGCAAGCCTGCATCCAGTCTTCTGCCACGTCCGCCTCGAGTCTGCAGCTCCTAGAAAAAGGGAGGAACAGAAGGAGAAAAGGTTAGAATAAGAGCGAAACCTTCGATCCTTGCCTGAATTCCGGATCCACCGTGCCTTCGAGCTGGAAGAAAGAAGCATTTTACGCGCGCCGCACTCACCGGCCTTCGCAGCATCCTCACGATCCACCGCATCCTTCTGCACGTTACCGCCGCATTCTGGCACGTAAGGGGAACACAAGAACAGCAAAGGTGAGCCAAGGAAATAAACAGAGGCAATAGTAACTACCCGCATAGACTTACCTGATTACCGCCGGGGGTACTATTCCTCTTCACGGGTCGGCGCGGTCTCCATTGCATCCTCGACGTACCCCGGCCCCTAAGGGGGAAAAAAAGGACAACAAGGTGAGATAAAGGGACAAACGAGGGGAACTCTTCCCACCGCAATAGACTTACCTAATTTTACCGCCGGAGGCATTATTCCCCCGAGCTTCATATTTTCTCTCCACACCTGAATAAGGGAGCAAGCAACAGGTTACATTCTGGCCTTATTTTATTGAACTGTGTGGGATAAGCCAAATCCTTACCTGAACTTCGTCAGCTACCACGAGGAACTCTTCGCTGGGGTCAAGCTGCAAACTGCAAGGAATCGGACAAGCGTGAAAGTCAGACATGGGAACTCTTACAAACTACATACTTTTCGGAGTCAATATTGTTCTGGAACTCACCAATTCCTTCGAGCCAGTGAAGCAACTGGTTATCAACGCCCCCCTGCGCTCAATGCAGGATCGAGAGCTCATCTTTTCAAACCATCAGGTGAGACTATAAGAGGGGACATCAAAGGGGATCAGTGGGGAGAACAGCGGGAGTGGCGGAGGGTTAACGCTCAACTCCACGGGTGGTTAATCCCCTTTCTCCATTTGCAGAAGAATATTCCTACGGGCCAAGCAAACGAAGCTAGGTGGGCCAGTCCAGTCCGTCATCTCGGCCCTATGCGTCACATTGGTGGAGGCCGCAGCTGTCCAGTTCAGATCGACGCCTCTGTGGGAGCCAGGTGAGCGTAACAGTCTGTCCATTCAATGAAGTTGCCCTGCTCAAAGTTCTCTCGGATCAGCTTGTATCCCGCTTCGGCCCAACGGCGCACTATGTGCGGTGATAGATGTGGGACCCCAGGGAGGAAGTTCCAAAGTGAGTGGTTACCATGGAAGGGGTGGCCAGTACCTAGTAATCCATGTTTTAGTTGGGGCCAGGGACGTGCAAGCCACCGGGTCAAGTGAGTCCAGGACTGTCGGCATGGGCTCAACAACAAGGGAATGAATATCTCGGTCACCAACCAACAGTTTTTCGAGCCTGACATGTGGAGGGGGGTCCAATGTGTTGAACCAATGTGACGTGAATTGGATCTGCGCCACCAGCCAGTATTTAAAGAAGTCGGGAGCACCGAAGCCGCCACCGTCCATTGGGGCGGCCAAGGTCCCGAGTTTAAGACTGGCCGCAACGGAGTGCCACAGAAAGGTGTTAATCGTGCGAGTCAATGTTCGGAGTTGGAAGAATCCTTCGCCTGGCCATAAAGGGATGTTGGTGAATCTGTACAGAAGTTGGGCGAGCACCATCATCTACCTGCAAGGGAAATCGGTAGTCTACTCCAGCCCAGTGCTCTTGTTGCAAGGTTCGTAAGGTATTTTTGATAGTTTTCTTCAAAGACCAGTTCGGAGTGGCGCGCTATTTCTATCCCGAGATGTAAGCCCCAAGGTATCGGGGGGTGGGGGGGGGAGCGTGCAGTCTGTGAGCGGGAAGAGGGTGGATTTAGAACAATTCACTTTGAGACCTGAGATGTGACCGAAGTGGATAACGTCTTTCAATATCGGAGGCAAATTGGTGGAGGGGGAGCGGATGAAGAGGAGCGCATCGTCTGCATACAAGGACACTATATCAGACTGGCCTGCAGTTCGTAAGCCTCTATGTGCATGGGATTTGGCGTAGCATGTCCGCGAATGGTTCCATCGCTATGGCAAAGAACAGAGGAGAGAATGGGCAGCCCTGCCTTGTCCCCCTAGCAATTTGAAAATAGGAAGAACATCGGTCCTCAGTGCGGACTCTGGCTACTGGGTCGAAGTATATGAGTCTAACCCAGGAGAGAAAGGAGGGGCCGAATTTCAGTTTTCAAGGACCTGCCAGAGGTACTTCCACGACACGATTTGTGCATATCGAGTGTGGCGGCTACTGCGTGAAAGTTTGGGTTTATTCTGCTAGTTATGTTGAAGAGGTGCCTCAGGTTTAAGGAGGTGGAGCGCCCTGGAATAAAGCCTGCTTGGTCAGGATGAATGTGTGGCATATAGGGGGCCAGGCGTAGAGCTAATAGTTTGGCATAGATTTTTGCATCAGTTAATGAGCGAGAGTGGACGGTACGAGCTGCACTGTGTGGGTGGGGTTTACCAGGTTTGAGTAAGACAGTTATTGTGGCTTCACGAAGAGAAGGGGGAAATTTGCCTGCTTCCACTGATTCCTCCCAGAGGGCCATTAAGTGGGGGAGTAGGAGCGATTTGTAGCATTTATAAAATTCAATTTGGATGCCATCTGAGCCTGGGGATTTCCCTGAGGATAGTGAGTCTATGGCATCTGAGAGTTCCTGAGAGGTAAATGGAGAATCGAGAGTGCCGATGGTTTCGGGGGAAGAGTACCGAGAGGGGGAGGGCATCAAGGTAGGAGTTTATCTTGGGTATCCGGGCACTGTCTGCATTGGTGCATAGGGATTCGTAAAAGGAGTTGATATCCTGTGATGAGGTGGCTAGATAGCCATTGGGTCTTTCCACACCAGGGATGTGTGGGGCACCAAGCTCGCACCGGAGAAGCCTAGCCAGGAGATGGCCGGGGCGTTCACCCTCACCATATTTCCTAGCGAGGCCAGGGCTGTCCAGGAATTTCAGCTCACGGTCTGCTAGAGTGCGAAACGTGTCAAGTTCCGCGCCTATGGATGCTAGGGATTCAGAAGTTTGGTGTAGTGAGCATTGGGCCTCTAGGGTCAACAGTTTGGACTCACTTTCTGCGATATTTCTTCGAATTGTTTTAAGGATACCATTTTCCTTGGAAAGTGCTATGCCTCTGATGTAAACTTTAAAAGCTTCCCAGAGGGTGGCCTCAGAGGATACCGAGCCAGTGTTTATTTCGAAGAACTCTTCGATGGCTGTCTCCAATTCAGAGCTAAATACGGAGTCAAGGAGAGCGTGGGTTTTCATTCTCCAGTGTCTAGTCCAATTGCGGTCTGGGCTCCAGCAAAGGGTAATAGTTACTGGTGAAAGGTCCAACAGGGTTCTGGGAAGGATCGTTCGATGAGTCACGGTTTTTATCAGTGTGTCAGAAACTAGCCATATATCGATTCGTGAATAGGAGTTGTGTACAGAGGAGTAGGAGTAGGAGTAGGAGCGGTCGTTGGGGTAGAGGAGCCTCCAGGCGTCGACCAGTGCAAGTCGGGGGAGAGTTGATAATGTAGTATAGGCTGCTTTGGTAAGTTGGCGGGGTCTGGAGCCGGATCTATACAGGTCCACATCGAAAATTGTATTGAAGTCGCCCACCCAGAGAACTGGTATTAGAGGGAAGCCATCAAGGAGGGACGTGAGATGTAAATAGAATTCTGGGTCATCAATGTTGGGACCGTATACATTCAGCAGGATTACCTCCCTGTTCTGAAGGGTGCCATGGAGTAGAACATATCTGCCCTGGGGGTCGACCTGTGAGTATATAGAATCAAACTTAAGGCTCTTCTGAATTAAGGTAATGACTCCACGGCTTTGAGTAGAGTAATTAATGAAGTATCTTTGAGGGCTCCACATTTTGGCAAATTGTTCAGTGTGAGCATGAGTCTCCTGCAGGAGAAGAATTTTGACCCTGTGACGTTCAGCCTGAAGCTGAGTTGTCTCATTTTCTTATAATTACCTAACCCCCGCACATTCCAACTCATAAAAGTTAAGTTGGCTTCGGTTAACAATGTAGAAATATTAGTTGAGGATCAGTGTTTGTCGAAGCTGTGACCCCGGCGACTGATGTATCAGCGCAGCAGCCCTGCAGTATCATCGTGTCAATGCTGCCTCGTACTCCACTTCCACCGTGGGCGCCAAGCCTTTTTTAACATAACACCAAACATTAGCCACCCCCACTCGCATCCCTCCCCTAATCAGAGAAATGATAACCCCATACCCCATCAACCAAATCCAAACCAATGGCATCAACGCCGGGGGGCCTGTGAACCGGCCTGGTGGCGATGCTCCGGATCAAGGGACAATTGAAGGATAAACAAGGTGCCTAACAATAACATCATGCGTAACTTGGAGAGGATTCTGTACGAATGGGCATGGCACGGTCGTACGATGATGAATCAATTTGTTCATGTTCGAGAGGAGTAGTTTCACAGGTTACTGACGCAGAGTGGTAACCGGTTATGGTAACCTCACACCAGAGTTCCGTATCAGTCGAAGTGGTGCAAAGAGAGTATTAACCAGGGAAGTGTTTTGTCAATAAATCTGGAGGCCTCTTCTGGGATTGTGAAGAAATACACTTGGTTAGAGTGTTCAATTCTGAGCTTAGCGGGGTATAGCATGGAGTATTTAACTCCCTGGTCTCTGTCTCTTCTTTACCACCAAGAAGGTCTTGCGCTCCCGTTGAACAGCCACAGAAGAATTGGGATATAGGTGAATTCTGGCACCTCCCAACAGCAATTCGCCTTCAGCTCTTGCATCCCTGAGAAGAATATCACGATCACGGAAATTCAGGACCCTGGCTATGATGGGCCCTGGAGGAGCACCAGGTTTAGGTTTAGCTGTTAGAGCGCGATGGGCCCTTTCAATTGCGAACTGCGGGGAGAGTTTTGGAGAATTAAGTAGAGACAGCAATGTGCGTACGACATAATCCTCCATTGACTCGGTGATGCTGTCTTCACAAACACCAATAATGCGAAGATTATTACGCCTCGAGCGGGATTCAAGTTCCTCATTCTTCTTCTCGACCTCGAGGACTCGGCTGGAGAGCGAGGAGACCTCCGCACGGAGGGAGCCCAGGTCATCCTCAGTGGCACTCACTCTTGTCTCGATCTCAGCAACTCGGCCGTCGGTCCTCTCGATGTGAGCCTTGATGGAGGATATGGTGCCATTCATGTCATCCAGTTTACTATGGAGCGTGGTGAATCCCTCCCGGATGTATTCCATCATTTTCTGAGAGTCTATAGGATCCGAGGCCGCCGAGTTGGATGGCTCCTGCTCGGGCGGATCCCCCACCGACTTTGACGGGGTCTTCGTGAACATGTTGATCGGACATTGCTTCTTTCCTGCTCCCTTAGTCATATTGCCAGATGGCGGGCAAGCACTGCGGCCTTGGGAGACAGTGGCAGTGCGGGAGCAGGTCGAACGGGGAGAGTCGCCGTAGGTGATTCTGAAGGGCCAGCTGAAAAGTTCCGGTCGGCCAGGGACCCTCGAGATGACGGAGGAGTGCAGATTTGTGGGGAGTTGTGGGGGAAGCGGTTAGCATAAGCCGTCAGGACATGAGGCCAGGGGAGTCACCGACAGTACTGACGACCCAAGCACTTAGTGGGTAGATATCCTGGTGTAACCGTCCCGGTGGCGGAGGGTGAATAACAAAGGCCGTGGGACTATGATCAGCAGCGGGGGTAAGGAAGTGGTGTTCTTAAGTCTGATGTAGGTAAGTGAATTAGGGGGGGGTGTCTCCCCGTGTACCGAAGAGCAGTTGGGCCTGGTGACCAAACCAAGGGTTGTAGACCACTGTGGGGAGGAAGGATGCCCCAGGTCAGGTGGTAGGAGGGCACAGGAGCCAAGGGCTACGAGTCACTGGCCACTTAGGTGGAGGGAATGGACCGGGTTTCAGATGCTGCGATTGGGGGGGGGGCCAATCCAGTGTCCCGCAGCCACCACGTTGTAATGTTGTGAGATGCAGCCCCACGTTAGGTGTATGAAGTAGGGAGTGGAGGGCGTGGGTCCACAAGGATGATCAGTGCCCAGCTGTTATGGGAATGGATGCAGTATCTCAGGCCATGGTCTGTGCAGACTGCAGGCTTCCGGATCAGTTCTGAGGTGACCTTGTCAATCAGTGTGTAACCTTAATGGGCCCATAGTGGGGGGGGGCCCTATGTCTCTGCTGCGATGCCCGGCAAGCCGCGTCAAAAGCGGGGGGCCCCAGCACCAAAAATGCCGAGGGAAGCTGGGGGATGCAGTCCCAATCATGTAGGTGCAGCAGGATGAAGTAAAAAAAAAAAAAAAATCTGGCTGTGCCTCAGGAGGGTGGCCCCCCTAGTAGGGTGGACGGGGCCCCGGGGACTCACCGTAGCCCCCACGGGGCAGGAGCAGCCTCAGGCGTCGTGCGGCGCACAAGCCGCGAATGGTCCTATGTCAGGAGCTCCTGATACAGGACAGCAGCACGCCACCCCGGGGGGCAGCGGAGCAGACAGCTCTGTGCACGGAAGGAACCTCCAGGTCCAGGGAAGAGTGCGGGTATGGGCGCTTGGCCGGCGCTCCTGCTCAGGATACAGCAACCTCTGCCGGAGAGGGGGAGAGGAGAGCGCCGCGTGAGCATGGCGCTCCTCCCCCACAGTAGGCCCCCACAGACGCCGGCACCAAACCCTGTGGAAGCGAGGGGCGGGGCAGGAAAGCACCAGCTCGCGGTCCGGCTTCTCGGGGGCTGGATATCGGCAATGAGGCAAGTTCAGGGCCCGGAGACCTGCCCAGTGTTCGCCCGGGCACCTCTGCAGTGTGAATCCGTAGGCAACTCGGGATAGAACGATGCACCACAGGGAGATTTTGGTAGCACACCTCTCGAAACGATGCTCTCAATTCAGGCGGCCATCTTACACGAGCGCAACAGTGCCCCCCTTCTAAAACTGATTTTAAAAGTGAGACTTCCTCTTATCCTGGAACTGAGGGGCACTTATTTCCACATCCCATTCCACCCAAAGCCCCCCAGTTTTTATGCTTTGCATTAGCGGGACGGCATTATCGGTTCAGGATGCTTCCTGACGACCTGAAATCGGTGTTGCAAGTTTCCTCCAAGTTCTTGGCTCTGGTGGCCCCCATCTGAGAAGGAAAGGGCCTCCAGTCTATCAATGCCTTGACAATTGGCTAATCCCAGCACCCTCTCTGCGATGGGATGATTACCATACCTAGCTGGTGGAGGAATGTCTGATATAGTTGGGCTTCTCCATAAACTACAATACGTCTTTAAAAGCTGCATTGGTGGACAATGTCTTTCTGGAAGTGTCCCTGGACCTCCAGACCCAAGGTGCTGATGCTGAAAGCAAGATACTTTCATACCATCAGTCTTCAAGTATCTCCTGGACAACTGCAGACTCTTCATGTTCCCACTGAAAGAGTTTATGTATGCCAGGTGGCATCAGATGGCTGGAGTTTGAGAGGACAAGATATGCCTTATATCATCCTTCCACAACAGGCTTGTATGGTGTCAAGTAGAAAGCAACTTGACAGAGGTGGCGCTATTTACGGAAACCACAGCCAACAGCCCATGACAACGGGAAAGCTGCACGAAAAAGGACTCTAGTCTTGGGCTGAAACGGCACTGTGCATCAATTTCCCCAAACTCTGGGCAGTATTCTGGGCACTAATAGTTCCTTTCCCACGTGAAGGAGAAGGTGGCGAAAGTTCTCAAACACCACAACAATGTGTTAGATCAGAAAACGCAGAGGTAAACGCTCTCCTCTGAAGCGCATCAACTAAGGAACTAGGTGATGCAGCAGGGAACGTTCCTTGACATCTCATGGTAATAGCAACCTCATCGTAGATTCTGTGCTGGGAAGTAATCGTGCTATGAGTGGGAGTTTGACTATGTGGTCCACCTGGTGTTGGTTCAGGTCGGGGGGCCAAAAATAGATCTCTTTGCCACCAGAGAATACTCAAAGTGCAAGTTATCCAGCTGATTCCTGTGAAAGGGCAGTCTCTGGCAGTGTTCTCCCGTTTGTGGGTGAACAAGTCCCTTTGTGCCTTTCTGCTGTGAAAAACCAGAAGGTGTTTTACAACCTAGTCCCTGTGGATCCCATACTCTGGAGCCAGGGAAGGGCCCTTGCTTTTGGATCCCAACCCTGGGGTGGACAAGCGAGGGATGATCACCTGGGTAGGGGGGGGGGTCCTCAGTGAGTGCGGGGAGGGGGGCGAGAGAAGCACCCGATGGTGAGACTTGGTATCCTCCCATTTTTCCACAACCCATCTACCCCCTAGCACTGCCTATGGAACTACAGCTCCCATAATTCTTCCCTACATTACATTGACACTACTGCGCCAAGGAATATGAGGAATGATGTCCGACAGATCACTCCTACTGACTTAGTGGTTACCTTAACAAAGCTATGCCCACTGCCCTAGACACTATCGCACCAACCAAACTGCGCAAAGGCAAGCGGGAAGCGCACTTGAATGCCTGGTTTACACCCCAACTTAAAGATCTAAGAAAACAGAAAAGAAAGCTTCAAGCTATCTGGTGTAACTCACCTACCGACAAAGTTAAATTAACCCAACTATACAAACTCTATTTGAAAGAAATTATCAACACAAAAAAAAATCTATTTGACAGAATCACAAAAGCCAAATCAAACACTACGGAACTCTTTTCCATCCTCCGGGAAATGGAATCCCCCCCCCCCCCCCCGACAACCAGTAGACCCTGTCCCCAAGGACAAGATATGATGTACCAGCATACAAAACGCCCTATCGAATAAAATCTCTACCCTCCAACTTAAAATAACAAAGAACGAGAACTCTCTGCCCTTTTCTGATCATCAAACACCATTGCCCACTGAGCCCAATACTATTCCACCTTTCAGCTTCAAAACCATTTCAATCATTGATACTGAAAAGGTCATTCTCTCCCTGAAACCTTCCAACTGCAAGGGCGACAGCTGCCCAGCGCAAATAATAAAAGATGCAGCTAGGAACTTAGCCCCTTTTATCTCGAAGCTCATAAACTCTTCCTTCAAATCAAACACAGTACCTGCTAACCTGAAAGAATCTTTGGTCCTCCCCCTACTCAAAAATCAAACCCTTGATCCATCCATCCCAACGAACTACAGACCCATCACCACTGTGCCTTTCCTACTCAAAATGATTGACAGAGTAGCCTACATACAAATTCAAGACTACCTGGAAGCCAACCATCTGCTAGGCTCTCGGCAATCAGGTGTCCGCCTGCTCCATGGCACTGAAACAGCTTTGCTAGACCTTAAGACAAACATTGAGGAGTTAAAGGATAGTGGAAAAACAGCTTTGCTACTTCTACTGGACTTGTCAGCAGCCTTTGACCTGGTGGATCATGCAGTTTTATCCAGCCACCTTAGACTTGCTGTCAATTTCACAGGGGAAGCTATAGCTTGGGTCCAATCCTTTCTAGCCATCCGGACTATGAGTTTTCTCTACCTCCACCTGCGCTGATCCTATCCAAATAACATGCGTAGTCCCACAGGGATCTTGTGTCTCACCCACTATGTATAACATTTTGACCAAGCCACTGTTTGACAAGTTGGACAGACTGGGCGTCACTTACACTAATTATGCAGATGACACCCAGATCCTCATACCCCTTTTGGGCAACTATGATGCAGACCTGGCTTTGGTGAATAAGATCTACATCCTCATTCAGGCATGGATGGCGACCTATGGCCTCTGCCTAAATGATGATAAAACCGAGATTCCGCTCCTCGGATCTGATTGTAACCTAAAAAAATCTAACCCCAAACTACGCATCCTTTAACATTGACAACAATGTCATTAAGGTTATGCCTGAGGTTAAAACCCTAGGATTCTATCTGGACTCTTCTCTCACCTTTAAGAAGCAAGTCCACTCCCTCTCCTCCACAACAGCTTACACTTGCAAATTAATCCGAGCTGCCAGGCCATTCCTCTCCAGTGCCAGCTGTTACCCTGGCCAATTCTCTTATGTCTACTCTAGACTATTGCAACGCCCTGTACTCAGGAGCCAACAAGTATGTCACTGACAAACTTCAAAGATTGCAAAACAACGCCTTAAGAGCAGCACTAAACATCCCATACAGAGACCATATCTCTAAATTCCGGAGAGAGGCCCACTGGCTAAAAAAAAAGGATAGAATCCTCCTCAAAACCATCTCTATCACTTCCAAATGCCTGAACAACCTAGCACCTCCCTACCTATCGGGAAAAATCTCCAGGAGATCTACAGCCCGACCCATGAGATCTGCTAATACATTTATGCTCGACATCCCTAGATTTAAACTGACCACGGCTGGAGGAACTAGCTTCCCAGTCAAAGCTGCGCAATCATGGAACACTCCCAGTTGACCTCAGACGTCCCCTACCCTACGCCAGATTTAGAAGTAATGCTCTCAAATGGCTTCGCACTAACGACTCATAACCTCCTCTTACCCCTACTGCCACACTACCCTCTTGACACTACCCTGACAACTATTGCACTTAACATCAATACTGCAGCTTATACACCGGACTAGCTCGTTCTAGCCGTAGGCGTTCGTTATTTGTTTTCGTTGCCTAACTATACGCAATGTTCAGCCAGATCCTTGTCATGTATCTGATCAGTTATAACTTCATTGTTCCTCGATTGGCAAATGTCTGTAGTCTGCACTGTATTATAAACTGTATTGTACATTGTATTCACAAATATGTACTGGCCTGTGACAGGCACTGTAAGCTTCGAAACTTCTTGTACTGCTGCACACAGCTGCCCAAGGGCTTGGTGCGCATTATCAAATTAACAAGAAAACTTGCAATGGCTCTGTCCCTGTAATAAGGCCAGGCAGAGTCTGGCACGTAATCCTACCCATTTACACTTGCCACTTGTTAACATGCCCGTTCAGTCGAATGCGTGCACATGCACACGGAGAGCGAGGCTGGGTACGAGAAGGAACAGCTCTTTCGGGGGGATGCGTACCAGGCGATGAAAGTTGGAAGGCCAAGGGGCGGATCTGCCATTATGAAGATCTAGAGAGAGCCAGGCGAGACTCTCACACTTATGATATGGCATTTATAACGTACCTGTACACAAGTGTTCTAGGCGCGAGAAGTTGTAAGCGTTTGAAGACTGAATCCGAGTCAGTGGAAGAAGGAAACCTTCCAGGTACTTGAAAGCAGCCCGGGACCCTCCCAGGTGAAGGAGAGAGTTTGGGAGGAGCAGAGGAGGCTTTGGAAACGGCCTTGACTTCTGCATGAAGCGCGTTGACAAAAGAAAATGGATTAATACAACCTTTGAGTAATCAAAGGCAACAAAAGCCCGGTTTGTGTTAAAAGCCAAATGAAACTGTAACTTAAGGTTGCGTGTGCACCGATAAGAGTAATGAAATGGATAATTGCTGAATTGTAAAAGGAATGTATACAAAGTAAGAGTGGTCCTGCGAGGTGAAATGGCACCTTCGAAAGTCTCAGTGAAATGTTTTGAGTTGAACTGGAACCTAAGGCAAGAAAGTAACTGCGATCCCGAAAGAAAGTTGAATGAACGAAAAGCAAGTGTATGAACTCTGAATGAATATGCCAAGAGGGCAACAATTATGAACTATGAAAGAGGCCAAGAAGGCAAACTGAGGAGAATAAGAAACTACGAGTACCAAGAGGCATTGGTGTTGTAAGAGGAAGAAGATTGTGTGGATTGTAGAATTAATGAGGGGTCGAAGTGGTATGCATAGGTCTATGGAAAATCCTTCTAGTTTCGAAAGTACTCCTACGTCCTGTCCCCTTTCCTCCATACTTATGGGACATCTCTCCGTCCTGTGGGACGGGACCAGAGCACTTTGTAAAAAGCATCCAAATTTTTTTTCAAAAATGTGTCCCTCTTTCCTGCGCGGGGCCCGGCACGCGGCCGTAACCCGCCCACCTTGGCTCCGCATCGCCCATCAGTCCTTTTCTCCGCACGATCGGGGCCGGACGCATTTGCATCCTCGTAAGATTTTCTTCCGTTTTTCCCCTCTCTGGCTCTCGCTAGCGTTCGTTTACTAGTATGTCTGTCTTTTAAACTAGATTTTCCAGACTGTTCATCGTGTCATCGTCGCTTCGCGAGGTCGGATCCCCATACTCTTTTAGAGTGTTTGGGTCCGGAACACCGTTGGGACTCCTGTTTTTACTGTGACTCCCTTTCGGTCCGGGCTCTTCCACGTCAGTTGGAGCAGTGGGAGGAGGTGTTCCGACTAACTCCTCCTTCGCATTTTCAGGCGTTCATCGACTAGAAGAAAAAACGCCCGGTAAGTTCTTTGATTTTCAGAGCACCCCGGCCGGGGGAATACCTTCCCGGGTTCCTCTCGAGCCGGGAGGGGTGTTGATCGCTCTGTCACCGGGGTTCGCCCTGAGGTGCCTGTCCGGCCTAATAATTCTACCAGAGTTTTCTCCGAGGTTCTCCGTAAGAGGCCTGTGATCACCGGAGCACAATCCGAGGCCCCTCCTGTGGGGGGCTGTGTGTAGACCCAGTTCTACTGAGTCGTGGGGTACCAGAGCTTGCTCTGAGGCCGTTCTTTCGGCTTCCCTCAAAAACAAAACCGGGGTACGTCCCGAGGTCTTGGCTGGGCTTGAGGTTACCGTACGCATGTTCGAGGCCCGTGCTGATAAGGCTTCTACCGGGCCTAGGTCCGAGGTCCCTCGTACAGAGGCTAAGGCTACCAACGGTTCTGAGGGGCCGGGCAAGGCCCTGTTGGTGACAGCGCACCGTTCCCGCTCTTGTGGTGACACCAGATCTGTTGATGGGGCAAAGAAGGTTTCTTCTTTTACCGGCAGTGCCGAGGCTCTTCCTTCGAAAGCTCAGTTGGTGGTTGGTATGTCGCAGAAACATTCCAGGCCTCATAGTACCGGCTCTGCCGAGGTTCCTTATGTTAAGGCTAAAATTAAGACCCCTGCTTCGACGGGGACCCCTGCCTCACTGCCTCACGTGCCGCAGTTCCCCTCAGATGAGGACAAAATGGCGCCCGTTCCCGCCACGACCACGGCAGCCATTTTAGGTACTACCCCTACAACTACGCCATCGGCCCCTGGTGTAGGGTTCGGTCCTTCGGGTGAACCTAAGGTCCCTTGTGCGCATCCTTACCGGCCAGTTTATGATTGGAACGCCCAGATGCCTCTTCCGCACAATGTTTCGTTGCCCGCGGGGGCGGCTCCCTTGATTTATGTGGATACGTCGGCGGAGGGACCTGTGTGGCACCCTTCCCTGTTGCGTCCCTGGATTTGTCCACCTCATGAGAGGCCTCCTCAGGTTCCGAAACAATCTCCTGAGGACGCCTTTTTCGGTAAATTTCAAGCGCTTATGCGCACCGACCCCATGAGGGAATATTTCAAGGGGCTTTTCAAGGAGATATGTTTACCCGCGCCTCCAGCTCCACCCGTTCCGCCGGCGCCTCCCTTGCCCGTGGTGCCTCCCCCTGCGCTTCCGCCTGTGCCGCCATTGTCCCCGGTGGACAAGGCAGTGCCTGACTCGGCTCAGCAGGAGCCGGACCCGTCAGATGACCCTCAAGGCGATCAGGACAACGAGGACCTGCCCCGCTCTACCAGAGCTTTCCACGACCGGGTACTGGACATGATGAGCTTCTTAGATGTTCCTGTGCCGGAGGCACCTGCTCCGCAGGAGGGCGTGCTGTCTGGGGCGTTCACCTTGTCTCCTTTGGAGCGTACCGGCCTGTTCTTGCAGAAGGTCTTTCTGGCCGAGGTCCGAAGAGTTTGGGAAAAGCCACACTCTGCACTTTTTGTAAATAAAAATATTGACGCAATGGTACAGGCTACATTCCTCGGAAGAAGTGGCCTTGGCGTCTTGTCCGCCTCCCTCCTCCACAGTGGTGGCTGCGGCCACGTTGCAATCCAGACCTGCAGCTTCCTCCTCCGCGACGGCGACTCAGGTCTTGGGAAAGGAGGACAAGCTCTTGGACTCCCTAGGGAGGAAAATCTTTGCCAATTCGGCCTTGCAGCTCAGGCAGGCGAATGCAAAATTGATTTTGGCGGGAGCTAACATGCGGATGTGTAGAGGTCTGTCGGAGTTTGAGGAGCATATCCCGGTCGAGAAGCTGGAGGATTTCAGAGGAGGCCTTTCCGATGCCAGGGTCTTGGCCCAGGATCTCCTGGAGGCTGCGGCTCATCACGTAGACACCTCGGCTCGGGGTCTGATGTTAGGGGTTGATACCTCGCAAGTATGGCTGCATGCCATTAAGTTCTCGAAGGAGGTGCAAGACAAGGTCCTGGACCTTCCATTTGAGGGTAAGGAGCTTTTTCACTCTTCTACAGATGTAGAGCTCACCAAAACCAAAGACAGCACTCAGACGGCCAAATCTTTGTTCTGGTTAAACCTCCCTTCAAGACTCAAAGGCCGTTGTGGCAATGTCGACCTTCCTCTGGTTTTAAGGGCTCCCTCGACTGCAAAAATCGCAGAGTGGATACTCCTGCGGGGAATAACCGCCGTAGACAACAGCGTACGTGGTATTTCTCCCACTCCTCAGCCTCCTCATCGGGTTCAGGTGGCAACGCCGCCGATAAACCTGCCAAATGAGGGTTTTCCGCGCTCGCACGAGACCCCGGTGGGAGGACGCATTGCGTCTCATTGGGAGGCGTGGCAGACCATCACAGAAGACAGATGGGTCTTGTCAGTCGCTTGAGCGGGCTTACGCTTAACTTTACCCCCTACCCCACCCCTCAACCCTCCTTTTCAGCTGTCGGGCTCACCCTCCCTCAAGGTCGAGGTTCAGAAACTTCTGCTCCTCAGAGCTGTGGAACCCGTTCCCCTTGGGGTTCGAGGGGAGGGCTTCTACTCCTGGCTGTTTACGGTGCCCAACCCCAACCAGGCTGGCCTGTGCACCATCCTAGACCTTTCCCAGTTCAATCTTTCCCTACCCCAAGACAAATTCAAGATGATTACGCCTGGCCAAATTCGCTCATCGTTGCAGGCGGGCGATTGGCTCAGCGTGGTGGATCTTCAGGATGCGTACATGCATATCCTGATTTGGAACCCACACAGGAAATACCTCAGTTTCTCTCTGGGAGAGGAGCACTTCCAGTTTTGGGTACTTCCTTTTGGCCTCAGTTCGGCGCCGCGTGTCTTCACGAAGATGTCGGTGATCGCGGCCCATCATCGTCTCCACGGTATCCATGTGTATCCCTATTTGGACGACTGGCTCCTACGCAGCCCTTGCCCGTTGGCAGCAGCGGGCAACCTCCAGTCTCTCCTTCAGCTCCTGTTCCATCTTGGGCTGTCAGTGAACTGGCGGAAATCCTCCATGACGGTCTCTCAGGACCTGACTTTCCTGGGTTTTCGTTGGAACACGATAGACTGCCGTGTGTATCTGACCGGGGACAGAATGGCACATCTGTTGGCCACGTGTCAGATGTTTACACAGTCTGAGAGCATGTCGGCCTGGTGGTTCCAGAGGCTTCTGGGCCTCATGGCTTTGTGTGCGCTGGCTCTTCCTCTTGCTCGTATCAAAATGAGGCGGACCGAGATGGCTCTTGAGAGTTCCTGGCGTCAGCCTGTGGACCCGGATTCCAAACGCATGATGATTCCGAATTCCATGAGTGGACCTGGACTGGTGGTCTTCTCTCAGCAACCTGTCAGTGGGTGTCGGGTTTCAAGACCCAAGCCCCATGGTGACGATCACGACAGACTCCTCCCTTTTCGGGTGGGGTGCGACGTTAGATCTTCTTCAGGTCTCGGACCTCTGGTCACCTCAGGACAAGCTCCTGCACATAAATCAATTGGAGCTTGTGGCGATTTTTCTGTCGCTCAAGGCGTTCAGACCTCTCATTGTCAACAAGGTGGTCCGCATAAGAACGGATAATGCGGTGTCAATGTACTAAATAAACAAGCAAGGGGGAACGAAGTCTCCCCCTCTCGTGGACCTGTCCATTTGGGTGTGGGCCGTGCTTCATGGGGTCTGGCTGCTTGCAGTGCACATCCCGGGCGTTGGGGCACACCGGAGGTGGACCTCTTCGCCACGGCAGTAAACAAGAAGCTTCCTCGGTACGCCTCCAGAGGGGGGCTGGGAGCCTCCTCTCTGGGGGACGCACCCGAGATCCCATGGCACAACATGAGAGCTTCCTCCTTCCCGCCTCTTCCTCTGGTTCATCGAGCAATTTGGAAGTTGAAGAGCTCTGTCAACTGTTCTCTTCTACTGAAAGCTCTGTGGTGGCCGGCCAGGTTTTGGTTCTCAGAACTTCAACACCTGTCGGTGTGTCCGCCGATAAGGTTACCAGTAACTCCCGATCTTCTTCACCAAGGGGAACAGCAGATGTGGCACCCCTCCCCACAATCGCTCAACTTGGCGGCATGGTGCCTGAGTTCACGGCTCTAGAGCCTTTGGGTTTGTCTGCGGATAACATGCGCATTATCCAGGCAGCCAGAAAACCCTCGACCAGATCCCAATACAAGAGTAAATGGCTCCGGTTCTGTCATTGGTGTTTGAAAAAGAATTGGACCTGAGGGTGGCGACGATTGACACGGTGCTGTCCTTTGTCTCCTCCCTAGCAGAGTCAGGGGTTCATGTCTTGTCCTGCAGGACTTATCTCTCGGCGAGTTCCGCCTACCTCTCTACAGGCCGGTGTTCTTATTCGTTAACTAACCCGGTGGTGAAGACATTTTGCTGGTTTGACACGCATCTACCCTCCGGTTCGTAGTCTGCACCCGCCCTGGGACTTGAACGTAGTCCTGACGGCGCTGTGCCATAAAACTTTCGAACCAATAGCTACGGTTGACCTCAAGTACGTGTCCTGGAAAGTGTCCTTTCTGGTCGCCATTACGTCAGCAAGGAGAGGGAGTGAGCTCCAGGCATTGTCGGTGGAGCTTCCTTTCTTGGTCTTTCACAAGGACAAGGTAGTCCTTCGGACGAACCCAGCTTTCCTACCAAAGGTAGTGACCGAATTCCATCTGAATCAGTCGATTTCCCTTCCGGTCTTTTTTCCGAACCCTGCCTCGGAGGCAGAAAGGGTTCTACACTGCCTGGATGTCCGAAGAGCTCTTAAGTTCTACCTGGACAGGACGGCCGAGCTTCGGAGATCTTCCCAACTGTTTGTGACCTTCGGTAAACCCCAGGGCAGGCCGGCGTCTAAGGCATCCATTTCCAGATGGATTGCTGCCTGCATCACGGAATCTTTCACCGTCCAAAAGCTGAAACCTCCTAAGGGTATCCATGCACATCAGGTGCGAGGCAAGGCAGCTGCGGTTGCTTTTCAGAAGTATGTTTCTTGGGAGTCCATCGCTAGAGCGGCTACCTGGGCCTCCCCATCTGCTTTCTGTAAGCATTACTGCCTCGATATGAGCTCTAGGGCTGACGCTCAATTCGGCCAGGCTGTGCTGAAGAACCTGTTTCAGTAAGGGGTATTTCCATCTACCTATAGTTCCTGTAAGGAGTGCTTGGGAATCTCCCATAAGTATGGAGGAAAGGGGACGGGACGTAGGAGTATTACCAGGTTACTCACTGTAGTGACCACCTTACTCCTAGTCCATAGTCCCCTTGCCTCCATACGCCCGCCCGCCGTCCCCTCTAATAAGGTTCCTCTGTTATTGCTAATGGGTCTTGGACCCTGCGATAGAAAAGGACTGATGGGGGGGATGCGCGGGGCGGAGCCAAGGTGGGCGGGGTTACGGCCGCGTGCCGGGACCCGCGCAGGAAAGAGAGGAGGGACACATTTTTGGAAAAAATGTGGATGCTTTTTACAAAGTGCTCCGGTCCCGTCCCACAGGACGGAGAGATGTCCCATAAGTATGGAGGAAAGGGGACGATGGACTAGGAGTAAGGTGGTCACTACGGTGAGTAACCTGGTAATTTTCAACGCTGAAGTCATCTGAAACAAAACGTGGGGAACGGATCCCCCACGAGGAGAAAGACCGGCTCGAGCCCGGTGGAGGGAAGCCTGTGTTGGATTGTGGGAAAGTAAAGGTCTAAAGCAGAACTGTATTTTTGTGTCAAGGCGGATGAAGCCTAAGGAAGTGATTGACCTACCAGAAATTTGAAGCCCAAACCTGAACTGTTAAATTCAACCAGTAAGCCACAGTGTGCAGGTCTGACAGAAATGTGCCATCCACCTATATTTTTTAGGAAACACTCTGGACCCTGTGGTGCTGAACGTGGGGAACAGAGTTATTTAAGCCATTCTGACATCCCTTTTCAGACACTATTTTCCTTTTGTATTCCCAACACGTCAGTTTGAGAAGGACGGCAAGGTTCGTTTTTTTTCTAGTATAGGCCTTTTTTATTTTGAATAGACTTACTTGGACAGTTTTGTTATTTAATTATTGGTCGCGATTACTCTCTTTTTAGAGTTGGGGCCAGTTAGGAACTCTACCAACCCAACCAAAATAACAAATGAAGGTTTTCAAAACTTGTATCCATTGTCTACCTTTGATACCCCGTCTTCCTTACACTGCCTTTCTAGCTACTCTTGCTGCTTTAGTCTGTAAAGGTACAGCCATGCAGACTGATCTTGATTGCTTCTGTATGGCCCAGATAATACTGGTTCTTGGATCTGCTGTTCTCTCTCAAGCGCAAATGTTTGCCCTCTCACAGACCTTGAACTTAATGTCTCTGGAAGGAGTCAGGGAGCTGCATCATGACCAGTCACCCCTCAGCCTTAATGCGTAGCTTCTGAACACATGAGTTCAGTCATGCAGACCGTCTTCAGGATTGTAGAGAATTTCTCTCCACAGCAGAGCTCCTACCACTATTGGATGCTATGATGACAATCGAAAATATTCACCATCTATTGTGCAAGCCAATACATAGATCCAATCACATGGTAAACTTGCTAATGTCCACCCTACTTGCTCCATCTGGCAAGATACGTCTTGACCCATTATTCAAGTTCCTCCTGGCAGCCATTTCATGGTACACCCAGAGTCGAGGTGCAACGTCCTTGTGCTCCACAGCATAAGGTCTTTTCAGAATGTTTTCACTGGTGCAAAAGGCTGCTCGTTTGTGGGAGCTCAATACAGTCCTTGCAATATTGATAAGCCAACAGTTTGAGCTGAAGGATGCAGCAGACATCCAGTATATCACCTGATAAACTGTGAGTCACTATCACCTCAGCCATAAGAGTTTGTGATCTGCAGGCTCTATTGGCGCGAGAACCTTTCCTTGTGTTTCAAAGGTATTCTATGAACTAATCTCAGGTTTATGCCCACTTCACTTCAATTAACCACTGATGCTTCTGTCTTTCTTCAATACTCCATCTGCTTCTGCCAAGAGGTCTCTGCATTCGTTGAATGTCAGTAGGGCGCTTAAGTACTAATTTGACCAAACCAAGTCATTCTGCCAATCCAACCAATTGTTAGTTACATTTGGACAAGTATTCACGAAAGCAGGCAGCGTGAGATGGCTCTCCCCCTGCTTTGCTTATTGCCATACATATGATATATTTAGAACGTGCCTGTACACAAATGTTTCTAGGTTTGACATACATAAGGGAGAATATCGATCCCTGTCGAGCCAAAGGAGCATTATACAAGGACGATACCTTCTACGGCTGGCTTTCTGGAAGGTTTGCCCTTCCTTGCTAATTGCAGAGCAGCTATGTGGATAGTTCTAAATACCTTTGCAAGGTTCTACTTTATCGATCAGAACCTATGAGAAGTTGAGTTTGGTCCAGCAGTTCAGGGCAGCTTGTTTGCAGGAGGTGAGCCTCCTTTTAGTTCATCCTCCATGTCTTGTGTTGTATATCTAACTGCTTTGAAAAAGACATGCATTTCATGCATACATATAAGGCACATTGACTTACAGTTCAAACCATGACCAACCGCCTATAACATTGCATAATGACATAGAATAGCAAAGCCTACTCTCATACTGGAGCATAACAAAACCTAGTTGCATAGCAAACATATGACTAGACATCCTAGCATAAACTGGAATTGCACGAGCACAACCTTTTTTTAGTATGGAAGAAATAAATGAGATTGGTACATTGAGGCGGTTTTATGTGTTATTGCATTGCACCTGCACATTGGGCTTTGTTTTTCATGAGCATCACTGCATGGGTCTGTTTGTTATTAGTGTAATTTGCACAGGGAGGTATGTAAAGGGACGCTGTATGCTGATGAGGTGTACTGTTTGACTAAAATGGCGCAAGGGTTGAATACGTTGTAGGAGTCTACCTACAGAGCTCTTGCTGCACAGGTCTGCATGGTTTTGAGTTGGGAGGAATTTGCTGCGCAAGGAGGTGTAGGTTTTGCATACTGTTAAAATGGTCACAAACAGACCCAGAGGTACTGGAGTCGATCCAAACCAGACTGAAATGAAGAAGTAGGCAAATTGTGTTACAAAACCCAGCTTTATTAACATCCAAATAAAGCAGGGACAGCATACAAGCATTCAACTCTTGTGATTTTCGCAATACTAATTAAAAACTATTTAAATACTAAGTATGTGTCATTAGTGACCTCTTAACATAATTTCAGGTTACAAAAATTTAGGACTGAAGATAGGTTAGTAAGCATGGCTACATATGGCTTCTATAGCAGTTAAACATTTGATTGGGTTAGACCTATTTTATGGCTCCACCTGGAACCACATCTATATATTGATAAAGGTTGCAGTACATCATATTCATGGCAAAGGGTTGGCTGGCATACTACTTGATGGGTGGCATGTCACTAAGGATTTTAATAGGTTGGCACATTGCTTACCGATCTCCGACACTTGGCTGGTCATCAGGAAATGAGCCAGACATAGAGTTGGGGGAGAGAGGCCCATGAAACTTTCTTCCTCCAATTAAGTTACCATCCCTCATTCTCAGGCCATGAGACTGGGAAATCCCGTTGTACTTGGCCATGTGTGGCAATTCAATTCTAAGTGCGCGTGTAAGGAATACTGCAGGTGCATTATTTATGTTGGCTTCTAATGAATAGTCCAAGTTCTCCAATTATGGGTCACAGGTTAGGTCGTTCTTCATGTCTGTAGATCCTATGTTAATCTTCATGTATAAATGTGTATTTTACCTATTGTACGTGCTCTTCATGTGGAGTGCACATGTGCTTTGTGTCTAATGCCTGAGCTTGTTACTGCTACAACATTAGTTTGACTTCTTTTGCCATCTTCAACTTAAATTCTCTCCACTTCCTGTTGCACCTGCCTGGGTAAAAGGCTGTATGGTTGCCTCAGTGAGTAATGTTTAGCACCTGTCAGTATTGGGCCAGGGGAGGGATAGAATCCATTGATGTATTCATCTGCCTCCCAACACTGTCCGTTTCAGACAATTTCCTGGACAGGGAAATGTGTGCATTTGTTTAGGTATTTTGAATAGCTCTGCAGCTTGTCCTGTGGGGGTTGTCTGTCTTTTAAAAGGGGCATTGTGCAAATACGAATCTTGTTGATTGCCTGATATCCCTGGTCTGTCTTGTCTAAAGCTGGAGTGTGATGAGCAGAGTTGTACTGGTTGGATTGCTATGTGCTTAACAATGAGTAGCAGGTACCACGTTCTGTCATGAGGGCTCCAGGGCGATCTTGGAATTCCACTGAGATGTAGAAGCTGCTTACAAGAATGTGATTAGCAGGGGGGTTGTACATTTGTATTTTAAAAACTTACTAGCTCAATGTCATTCATAAGAAATGGAACCTTTGCAGTTAAGGTCAGCAATACATGAGTTACTGCATCAGGACGGTGCACAGTAAAAAGTGCAAATGGCTATAAATACTAAATGAATTGCAGAAAACTGGCATGTGGAAGATATCACCATCAGTACATTAAACCTATCCTGCTTTTGTAGCAAATGGTTGTGGAAAGCTGCACAAATCTCCTTGTGGCGTTCAACAGGGATCATTGGAAAATACATGTCTTCCTGATCATTAATGCATGCCAATTTGCTAAGCTGTTCAGCATATTTGCCACATTAGACAGCCAATGCTAGAGTATACATTTTAGCAATCTAGCAGTCCAGGTTGAAAAACCTCTGGGCAAGAACAGACCATACAAATGGATTGTGTCCTCCCACATATTCCTCATCTTTGATATTGGTATCATCAGATTTGCTGCTTAAAAGACAATTCCACACCTGAGGGTGCTGTGCTCGATTGTCGTGGCGTCTATGTTCCTCGAGGGCTGCCGTAGAGAGTCGACGTCATCCGCAGTACAAATAGCTCCAATCCTGCCCGTTGACTTCAGTTCAGTTTTTCCAAAAGCTTTTGCTTCGTGTGTTTGAAACAGCGCTTCAGTTTTTCGTCAAGATGTCTTCATCTTTTAATATTTTGACCCCAAAAACTGTTTTTAAAAAATGGCAGGATTGCAGGAAGCATATGTCCATTACTGAGCCCCATCGCGTTTGCCTGTGGTGCCTGGGTCCCAGCAATTGGACAGATGACTGCGGGTCCGGTCAGGCCATGATGGGAAAAGCTCTCAAGGAACGAGGAGGTAAATTGGCAGTGGGGAGGGAAACTTTGAAGGCTACTTTCCGAGAGGAATAAAGACTCTGGGCAGCCTAGGGACTCGTCCTGGCGTAAGTCGAAGAGGTCTTGCTCGAGGAGTCGGTTGAAAAAATCTTCTTCGAAGAAGGCAAATAGACGTCCCCGGTCTCCTTCTTCTTTGTCTTCTGACTCTTCAAGTGTTATCAGTTGTCCAGCTTATTAGGCAGAAGCCTGTGCAGTTCCCTCTGGGCTCACTGCAAAAGATTTAGGACTGCAGGTGTTTGGCAGTAAACCCACTTGGTAGCAGTCTGTACCACACAGATTCACTTGGTAGCTGTGGCTGAGCAGTCAGACTTCCCTCAAGAAGAGTTAGGCAGTATACAGAGTATTCACAATAGGTCAAGAGCACACAATAGAACAAGTAAACGCTGACCAGGGCTTGGTGTAAAAAAGATATAATTATTTATTTAAAACCACATCTAGAAAAACACACAGGCACTAATAATAAGCAATTCAAAAACACGGTCACTAAAAGATATACACTCCCTTAAAAGACTATTAGACAAGTCTTAAGTAAAGCCCCACTTATTTTCAGACAGCGGTGAGCGCTTAACGTAGATGGCACTCTAATAGTTCGTTTTAAAAAGGGAGAGAAAAGCAGACAACAAACTGGAACAGATCCCAACAGTTTTTCAAGAACACAATAAGGGAGGAGTTCAAGAGGCCAGATCCACCTTCAGAGGATCCAAACGAAATGTGTCCAAAGTGTCACGGTTGCAGTGCGCAAAGGTCTTGTAAAGGTTCAAAAAAAGGAGTTGGACCACAGAAAAGGGACCAGTTAGAGGGTCAAGGCGGCCAGCCCAGTCCAGAAGGTTAAGGAGTTATTATTACCTTGTAGTAATCTTTAGAAAGGGAGGCCTGGCGGACACGGTACCTTAAAGTGGTGAGAACGCTCCAGCGGGGGCAGTTGTTCCTGGCAGCGGATGCAAGTCGGTGCTTCGTCCGGGGGAACTGAGGATCTCGTTGTGGAGGAAGACAGGAGTCCGTTGCACTGCCAGGGAAGAAACCAGCCGCAGAGTTTCTCAGATACAAGGAGCGGTCCGGTGATTTGCGGTTCAGTGGTGAGTGGCTATCCGGCCGCCGGGGTGCTTGGCACAGGCAGTTCGACCACAAACCGGGCTGGGGTGCGAAGAAAGAAAGGAAAATTGGTTGTGCCCACCAGTCAGGGGAAGAAGCCTCTCCAGCCGGGAGATCTTCTCTGTCGTCGGGAAGTGGTGAGTCGATTCTGCAGGGCTCCACCGGTGGTGTCGTCGTGGTAGGTCGGCTCAGTTTCTCCCTCGTCGGATTCTCAGGTCCTGTGGCGACTTCTGAAGTTCCAGTCCCCAAAGCCCTGCTTTTATGCAGAAAACCCCCATTCATTCAGCCTAGCTGTCACTCAAAAATGCTAAGTGGTGAGCCGACCGGCTCACCACTTGGGCCAAACACACAAGAGTGCGACTTGAGTTACCAAGGTAACTCGGTCCAGGGTGCCTAAACCCCCTCCCACACCCCCTGTGTTACCCAGACAGTGGCACCACTTTTGGAGGCTTCTGTGGAGAAGCCCGCCAAAAAGTGGAACAAAGGGATCGACTTGGGTTGGAGTCATAGAAGAGAACACAAACGCCATTTTAGAATAGAGTCTTGGCAAAAAATACCAACCGGAGAATTAATATTAATTAACTAAACTGGCGGTATGTTCGAGGCTATGAGAATTAAATAATTAAAGTTGGTAGCCTCGAACAATGGGAAACTCCCATAGGGAAAAATTTGCGGTCGAATATAAAAAGTAGTTTCCACTGCCACCAGCCAAAACTCGATCAGGGGGGACGGAGACGTGCCCCCTCGACTAACAGACCCAGGGGCAATCTAATTGCCCCGACCAGTACGTCCACAATATGATGGTTTGTACTGGTTTCTGTTAATAATCTGGGACTAGTAAAGCCAATGGTGACTTTACATGCCCTGGGAGACAGTAGTCAGTCCCAGGGTATGGAGTCTATGGTGGGGTGTCACTATGACACCCCTGTTACTGCACGGAGGGTGCTGTGTAACACACAGAGGAAAAACACATGAGACCCTATGGAGTAAAGGACACCATAGCCCATAAAACACATTACCAATCAAAGGAATACCATGAATCATGTCCAAGAGTGGGAGGAAAAGAGTCTCCTTCTTGGCAGGAGGAAAAAAAAACAAACTCCAGAAAACCAGCAAAGCTGCTGGGGGACTCACTAGGTTAGGAAATTCAACCTAAAGAGAGAATTCTCCCTAACACAACTAAACATGATTGCCCTAGAAAATGGGAGGCTTTTAGAGCCTCGATGTTAATATTTGAGAATGCCGCCCGACCCCCTTGAAAAAGTCACGCAAAGACCATGCTCCAGCTCGTCGTCATGATGACAGAGGAAGGTCAGAGACTACTAAACGCTCTAAATCGGGCGAGAAATCACTGAGGGTACTGTCTAGAGAATCTTCTCCGATACCTCACAAAAAGAGCAAGTCAACAAGCCAGTTGGTGCTTAAATCGAAGGCAATGCCAGACAAAATGGTGTCAGGTTCCAAACCTTCGACACCTTTCTCGAAGCCAGCGTCGGCAACATATACGCCATCGACGCCGGAGTCTATTCCTGTTGCGTCATCGACGCCATTGATGAAATCAATTCCCATTCCTTCATGGCCTCAACACTTGGGTAAGGTTTATACCCATTTGCCAAGGAAAGACTTTTTCAAGTCCGACTTCTATTTATGAGGAGCAGCAATCCTCTGAGGAGGATTCTTTCCCATTTGGGTTTACATAGGGAACAAAGAACGCTCCTGAGGAGCTGATTGACCCAGAATCAAAAATTTCTGATCTTTATGGCTGCCTCCAATCAGCTAGTGGCGTGGACACTTTTGCCTGAATCGGAGTTTGATAAACCTAACCCAGCTGATTCAGCATACAGTAATATTATGACTTGGGCTGGGACAGGAATTCTCCTACATATGAACAAGATGACATGACCGATATTCTGAGCCAGGGTCCTCAGAGGGATCCGGTACTACCTTTTTCATACAGCCCTTCAAAGGAAGGTCATCCAACTGGGAAACTCCAGAGTCTGGATCTGCGGTAAACAAATATTTTGCCAGAAAATGTTGACCTTCCTCCTCTGATCCAGACTATTTACCTAAGCACCCTACGCTTGAAAGCTTAGTGGTCTAAGCAGCTACATCCACCAGGCAGTCTGCATATACCTCTATTCCCCCAGATAAGGATGACAAGAGACTTGATACCTGGGCTTGCAAGATGTTTTTCTTCGAGCAGTATGGCTTTAAAGTCAACCATTGTTACTTGTACCCTTTTGAGTTTTACCTACACCCTGTGGGACTGTTAGCATTGCGGCTCAGCACATTCCGGAAGGCAAGGAACGATGCAGCTTCCTGGCTATTGTGAACGATGGAAAGGAGGCAATGGGGGAATGTCTCCAGTCAGGACTGGACACTGCTGACAGCATCAGCAGGTCCATGGCGTCTAGCACCGGGCTACGCAGGTTTGTGTGGCTGAGAAAGTCTGGCTTTGCACCGGATATGCAAGCCAGGCTTCTCAATGTGTCCTTAGACGGCTCGAGGTTGTTTGGCAGCAAGGTGGATGAGGATCTAGAGAAGCTGCAGACCTCTAAGGCGGCAGCTAAGTCACTTAGCGCCTCCATACGACAACCTCAGCAACACTCATACTCAACTCCTACTCAGGTTCATCTTCCTGGAGTGGTCGTCCTTTTCGTTTCTATTCCTCATTGGGAACGGGAAGAGGACAGGCTAGTCACAGGACAAAATAAATTCCCTTGTGGTGGACGAGGAAAGGTTGTTGTATCAGCCCCAGCTGCGGCAACTCTCCTCTCAGCTGCTGCAGCCGCCTCTAAGCCGCTCTGAGGCCTTGACCGACAAGACCTCGGTGGGTGGCAGAATCTCTCAGCATCTGAACGAATGGCGGGGCATTACTTCAGATGCTTGAGCACTGCAAACGGTAGCCCTAGGTTACTGCCTTCCTTTTCAGAAAAGGCCTCTGGATCATTCACTGGTATACAACTCAACCATGTACCTGTATCGTAGAGGAACAAGGGTTGGGAAGGGGGCGAACGCACGTCTACCCCTACCTGGACGATTGGTTATTATTTATTCAGATTTGTAAAGCGCGCAGCAGCCCAGGATCATTGTGGCACTTGTTACATATCTTAGTTACATATACAAGGTTATACAGGAATATTACAGGCAAGGCGATAATGTACATATTTACAGGACAGTTTCGAGTATAGTTACATTCTACTGTGCAAGGAGAGATCTTTTAGTTTCCTACGGAATGTAGGGAGTGAGATCTCCGCTCTGATGTCGGAGGGTAATGCATTCCATGATTTGGCAGCAATGTATGGGTAGCCTAGGCCACTAGCTTTAGCTCTATTGATCCGTGGGATGTGGCGTTGGTTTGTGTATTGGGTCCTGGTAGGGCATGAAGATGAGGATTTGGAGATAGTTTTAGATAGGTATGAAGGTGCAGAGAAAGTGAGGCATTTGTGTGTGAGGGTAAGGATTTTGAGGGGGATACGCTCCTTGACCGGGAGCCACTGAGCTAATTGTCTTGCCTGGGAGATATGTTCTCTTCTAGGAATGCTTAGGGCGGCTCGGAGAGCTTTGTTACGAGTGACTTGGAACTGGTTTAGTTTTTTTGCCGATGTGCCTGCCAGGAGGGCATTGCAATAGTCTAGTTTTGCTCCAATGGTTGCACTAGCTATTGATAGGCATTTGGGTTTGGATAGGTATGGTTATATGGCTTTAATGAACTTGGTGGTGTGCGCGGAGGACGACGTGATCGTGCTAACTTGTCTGGTCATGGTTAATGATGAGTCTAGTTATACTGTGTGTCTTAACGGCTGTAGATACTGGGATAATAGAGTTGTCAATGGTAAAGTTGGCGTATAATTTATCAAGTTTGGTTAGGGTGTTCTTTAGGTCTAGTATCATGCTTTCTGTCTTGTCCCCATTGAGGCAGAGGCCATATACCGCCATCCAAGCCTGGATGGTGGAGTAGATCTTATGGAGTGCGTTGGCGTCTTTGTAGTATGAGCCTGAGAGGGGTATTAATACTTGTGTATCGTCAGCGTAATTAGTATACGCAATGCCAAGTGAGTCCAGCTTGTCAAAGAGGGGCTTTGTAAAGAAGTTGTATAGTGTGGGAACTGCAACATCCCTGCGGGACTCCGCAGTTGATTGTCGTGAGTGTAGCGTTTGCTATGTCAAGTTTCATGGCCCTTCCTTCGAGGAAGGAAGTGATCCATCATGCTGCTTCTTTTGAGAAGTTAGTCGAGAGTGTAAGGTGTGATGTGAGAGTCTTGTGGTGCCTGGGTCCAGATCGAAAGCGGCCGAGAGATCTAGGAGAAGCAGTAAGGCTGACTTGCCTTTGTCCATAATTTGGGTGATCTGGTTCTTTAGATCCATCAGAGCTGTTTCAGTGCTGTGACCTTTCTGGAACCCCGATTGCCTGGTCCCTAAGATGGAGTGGGTTTCCATGAAGTGTTGGATTTGGCTATGAGCGGCTTTGTCCAGTAATTTCAGGAGGAATGGCACTGTGGTTATCGGTCTGTAGTTTGGTTGTAGAGGATTGAGAGTCGTTAGGAGTGGGCGGACCCAGGCCTCTTTGAGGCTGGCTGGGATAATGCCTGATTTAAAATGCACATTGATGAAAGCTGTGAAAAGCAGAGCTAGACAGTCTGCGCAGTCCTTTGAGCTTAGGTGGGCATATGTCCCTTTTGCAGGGGGCGGGTTTGAGCTTTTTGAGCAAGTTAATAACTTCTTGTTCAGTGCCGTCCCTGAAAGAGAACTCAGGTTGTTTTGGAGTTGCTTGAGGCGGGAGTAGAATTGGTAGAGATGGACCCAGTTTGCGGTGGTAGGGCTTTGCAGTGGTCCTTCATTTTCTTTTGGAGGAGGTTAATTTTGTGTAGCATGGCAGCTTGGATACTAGCGCACCATGCTTCGTCTTTGACTATTTCATCAGGTGTATTGGGTGGGGAGATTAGCTCATTGAAAATGGAGAAGATTTCTTTAGAGTGCGATTTGGCATTAGAGATGAGTGTTGAAGGCATTGGCTTTAGCTGAGGTGATAGCTGCTTGTATTGGTGGGAGATTAGGTTGAACTTGTTTTTAGCACTGTCACTGGGGTTGGTTTTCCAATTTTTCAGGGCTGCTCTTTTACATGAGCGCATTGACTGAAGTTCGTCAGTGAACCAAGAGTTGAAGTGTAGGGATTTCTTATCTTTTTTTGCATTCGTGTGGTGCTATTTCGTTAATGGCATTACTGATAATGGCCTTGTAGGTTTCTGCTAGGGCGTTGGGGTCGTTGGCGAAGGGGGATGCTAGTTCGGGGCTGTTGAGGCAGGGGCGCAAGTTTTCCTCGTTGAGCTTCTTAGAGCTTCTCACTTGCGCAGCAGTAGCAGGGGTGAGAGTTTTGTGGCTCCTAGCGATGGGTATAGTTTACTCGATGCAATTGTGATCGGTCCATGGCAAGGTGGTGTTCGAGGTGATGGTAGCGAGGCGGTTATTCAGGGCTTGTTCACCCGAACAGGCCCAGGAACATCTGAGGATTACCTACCACTTCCTACACAGACCGGGCTTCTCCCTCAATGGGGAAAGCCTTGCATCCCGAGGTGAGAGCTCAGCACATTCTGCAGATGGTAACAAAGTTCCAGTATGCCCAGCATCTGCCGGCCTTTGATTTTGATTTTCTGAGGTTGCTCAGCCTCATGGCATCCTGCATTTTTCTGGTGCCAGAGGCCAGATTGAGAATATCCCTTCAATGGGCCCCCGGGACTCGGTGGTCCCAATTTTCGGGGAGTATGTCGGATCGTCTGCGAGTTCTGATTAGAGTGGCTCAAGTTCTTCTATGGTGGGCTTGCAAGGACAATATTCTCAAGGGAGAATCTTTTTGGCAACCATGGCCGGACATAACAGTACTGACGGACGCCTCACTCACGGGGTGGGGAGCCCACACAAATGATCTTGACAATCGGCGGTCGTTGGTCTCCATCGGAGTCCAAACTACACATCAACCTTTTAGAGCCGAGGGCAATCAGACTAGCGCTGAAGGCCTTCCTGCCCGGGGAAAGAATGTCCTGATAATGACGGACAACACAGTGGCCATGTACTATCTCAAAAAGAGAGGAGGCATAGGGTCACTACCACTGTGCAGAGCGGCAATGCAGCTCTGGTTCTGAGCAATACAAGAAGGAATCGCTCTATCAGCAGCTCACCTAGCCAGAGAGAAGAACATGGTGGCGGAGGCTCTGAGCAGGCAGAGCACATTCTCCCACGAGTGGGAGATAGCTCAGGAAGTCTTTCAAGAGATCTTCACCCTTTGGGGAACCCCTCAAATGGATCTGTTTGAGACCGAGGTCAATCTGAAGTGCGATCAGTAATGTTCAAGGGAATATCCTCCAAGAGGAGCTCTAGGGGACGCGTTGGTAGTGGATTGGGAATTTCCACTCCTGTACGCGTTTACTCTAGTCCTCGTGATTCCTCACATAATCGTGAGGTTGAGAAAGTTCAGGAAAACCATGATGCTAATTGCCCTAGGCCAGGAGGACGTGGTACCCAGACCTTCTGGCCATGTCCATCTGCCCTACAATACGTCTTGCACAAAGAGCATCTTCTCTTGAAAGATGAAGGTCGAGTTCTCCATCCAGAGGTCAAGACACTCAGCCTTCACGCATGGTTTCTGAGAGGGTGATATCTAAGGATTGGGACCTCCCGGACGAGATAATGGAGATTTTGCTTTCGGCCAGAAGGCCAGCAACAAAATCCTTGTACCGGTGTCGTTGGAATAAGTTCAGTAACTGGTGCAAGGATAAAAATCTGGATCCATTCCTATGTGGCACACCCATGGTGCTTATTTTTCTTTTACATTTAGCCAATCTGGGGCTTCAGATTGGTACAATAAAAGGATACCAGCGGCGCTTTTTATACTAAAGCACTCCTCTGAAGTGTCTTATTTTAAGATGCCATTAATTGTACAATTTTTGAAGGGTCTCACTATCGTGTTCAACCCCCCACCCCCCAAACTACCCCACCCCCAGTCCCATTCATGTCACTGTTTGGGATCTAAATTTAGTATTAAAATTCCTCTAAGGCTCCTCACATTGAAAACAGTCCTACTAGTGGCCATCAATCAGCCTGCAGGGTGAGTGAGTTACAGGCTCTCTTGTAAGCATCCTCACTTAATTTTCCATAAATATGAAGTAATGCTCAAAGTCAAACCTTCATTCCTACCCACGGTAGTCTCAAACTTTCATTTGTCTCAAAAAATCACTTTGCCATCTTTCTATCCTCCCCCCTCATGCAAGTAAGGAGGAAGAAAGGCTTCACAGGCTGGACCCAAAAACGGCCCTCGGCTTTTATATTTCTAGACTTGCAAAGTTTCTACAAAGTGACCAACTTTTTATTGGATATACCGCTGACAAATTGGGCCTGGCAGTAACCAAACCAACCTTATCCAGATGGATAATTTTGGCAATCGGAGAATGTTAGACTGGCAGGTAAAGAACCTCCAGATGGGATAAGGGTTCATTCCACTAGGGGCATGGCAACTTCAACAGCTCTTCAAAGGGATGTCCCAGTGCAGGATATCTATGCAGCGGCCACCTGGTCGTCTATGCATACATTTGTGAAACATTGTTTAGATTTAAACCTCATCCCAAGGAGGTCTTTTTGCTAAGGCCGTCCTTCACACGGTCCATCACTAGAGCTAATTGGTACTCACTCCTCCAAATTTTCACTGCTTTGGCAGTCTATCAAAGATGAGGAATACGTGGGAGGACACAATCCATTAGAAGAACAAGTTACTTACCAACTGGTAACTTTCTTTCGACTGGATGTTCCTCCTACGTATTCCTCATCGACCCTCCCAGCCTACCCCGCCGTAAAATGTATGTGAATTACACTGTGTTCCTTGAGAGCTTACGGTGTAGGGGTACACCAACTAATCAGTTGAGGATATCCTACTTTCCAGGATGGTTGAACACGTGCATTTTCTCCAATAGTGATTCAAGTATGGCAAAAGGCAAGTCTTTTCAAAGTCTCTGGTTGACAAAATGTTCAATTGAAACAACAACTTAATGACAAAGTTTCTCTTCAGCACACCAATTCAAAGTGAGTTGCCTGGTACTCTCCTGCCAGGAAACCTCCCAACTGAAACCTCTTGATGTCCTGGTTTACACGCCTGCCAGGTATCTCTTTCCACAAAGGTTCACCACCTGATGCTCTTATCAAGTCTCTCTGCAACATGCACAATCCTCTTGACTATCACACAATTGTACTTTATTAGTGCAACTTTGTAGACTTCAGTTGTTACTTGTACCAAATTCCCCCTTACTGACATCCCATGAGGGTTTGTTCAAGCTCTGTCTTACAACCTTTCTTTCAATCACTCTCGGGCAGTGCTTGTCCCCCCAACTGACATCTCATGTCAGGAGAATTGTACATATTTGCCCTTTCTTTTCAGTTCTATTTGGTCGGTATTCAAAAGTGCTTTCCAAACACTCTTAACGTTTTCGCACATCCCGGCGCCCCCTACCCACCAAGGCTGACTCACCAGTTCACCATGCGGATGATGCGATGAGCTTGCGAGGTGCCAGCTTCCCCTTCCGGGCAGAGTCTCATTTGGTTGCTGTGTCAGCTCCTGTGTCCTTTGCCGCCAGAACCCACGCAGCTCGGCAGGACTGTCTCCCTTGACTGCCGGCTTCGTACAGTTCACTTTCTTTTTACCACAGTTTCTCTTTTTCAGTCTCGAACACTGCCAATCTGCTTCTGGCAGGCGTCTCCTGTTTTCCCTATGGCTCTTCTCGGTGGGATTGCTACAGGTAATCCCCAGGTTTAAATGTCCCACACAGCTGATTTGGATCCTGACAACTAGACTGCTCATTAGTCTGGCTATAGCATTTCATCCACATTTACTCCCTGCTCCTCTTCCTCGTCTCTAAATTCTAAACGCACTATTAACTTATAACTCATAACTGAATAAAAGTCGAAAGGGTGTGCCAAGTGTCTCTCTCAATCCATACATGCATGAACTGTGGATTGGTTACATACAAAAAAATGCAACTTAAGCTACTAATTAATACAGTTCACAGCCCGGAGTGGAAATATCCCCCAAAACATATGGTTAACCAGGTCCACTAATTTCAGTCTAGCAGGATCTGAACCCCAGATATAGCTGCCTGTCAAATGCTGCATGTTATAAAGGCCCAGCTGTGAAGTATAGTAATTGGGGAAATGGTCTACATTTTAGCTAGGAGCCTAGCCAGCCAATGGAAGTAGTTACCTGGATTGTGACTTTGACTTAACCATCATAACAGGAAGTCAAGAGCCTAACAAAGGAGTATATTGTTCTTTAGTTGAGCATGCTACTTTGTTTTCTGGATGGGAGAAGGAGGAGGCTGACACAAAGGTGGCATATTTGTGGGCATAGACATTCATTCAGTGAAAAAGAGAACAGAAAACCTACCTATCCCTATCTCTAGCATGGAGGTTTCCCTGCCTCAACTAAAAGATCTAAGGTGACTGTCAGGATGTCTGTCAACTAAAAATGTCCACCGTCCTGTTATGAAAGCCCTGCTTCTGAACCTCGCACTAGAAACTAACTAAAGTAGTATCTTTCTGGTCGATCCCCGGAGAATTTTCCCTTCTCCTGGGTTCAAGTTCCTGGTTTAATGTAACTGTTCTATTCAGTTCAAAACACTCTTGTGTCCTGCACGTTATTAGGGGGAATGGCTCCCTTCCCCCGACAGTAGAGTACCAAACGGTTGTATACGAATTGTTCGTTTTACAACTGTTCGAATTATAATTGACCTTTTCACAATTGACCGAATTGTGGTCAATTGTAAAAAGGGGGAAACCCCCCACCCAACGCCAAACCCCTATAATTATCTATATCTATATCTATAGATATACGTATAGATATAGATATCTCGTCAATTGTGACCCTTTAAATTCGGTCAATTGTTCATTCGAACAATTGTAAACGATAAATTTGGGTAATACCGTCCCAAACACTCTGATACTCCCTCTTGGTGGGTCAGGAAAATATCTCCCTTTTGTACGTTTTCAGATAGCCTGGGGGGAATGACTCCCTTACCCAGGCCCTTTTGGACTTTACTGCTGGTCCCAGCTACCAGTAGAATGACTCCCTTCTGGTATCTTGCTCTTAGTTCATCGCAACCAGGGGGAATGACTCCCTTCCTCTGGTCTGCTTTCCAACAGGCTTCACAACTTTCACCTTGACTCGGCCTACTTGGTTCACTTCTCTGCCAAGTACTGCCACAAGGAAGATGACTTGTGTTTCTCTATTTGTTTGTGTGCGGTTCCCTGGGCCTTCTCCACTTATTGTTTTTTTTCTCTATCCCTGTCATAAGCTTCGCGTGAAACATCTACACCGTTCTGCCCCTCCATTAAGCCTGTAGCTGATTGATACTAGGCTGTGAGGGAGCTGTCCCTGAACCCCCTCTGGCATTCCCGTACTGCCAGTTACCTTGCTTCAGGTCTCGGAAGCTTGCCAGGACTTCCTGAAGATGGACTCGGTCTCCCAGTTTCACCGGGCTCTCATCAGCTGCTTCTGTGGTTGTCTGGCGTCTGTGGGTGTCATGCTGCTCAATTCCCCTGCTTCTGAGCTATCAATGTAGCTCTGCTCGTGCAAAGCCATTCAGGAACTCTCTCAGCTCCACGCCGCCCTTCCCTGTTCTGCATCTGCTCTCGGACAGGATTCCCTTGCACCTGCTGGCTCTCTTGGCTGGATAAAACAATGATGTATGTCAGTTGCCCCTTTTGTATTCCTAGTTTCCTCACTATTGGTGCCATGTTATCGCTTGTCTCCTTCCACAATGCGCTCTTCATGCTTCTGCGCATCATCGTTGCAGTGCCTGGGTCAGGCAAACCCTCTGGGTTCTCAAAGATCTTTTTCTCAGGAGATGTCACTCAGTCCATTTTACAGTAAGAAATGGATGCGCGTTTTAAGGCGGGTGCAGGTGTAAAGGTCGCAAATGATTTGGGGTTGTGAGGTTTGAGTTATTGTGCCGGCTTTTACCCAGGTGATTGTCCTTATCCCCAGAAGTGGAGTTCCTCCCCATGAGGTCCTCCCGCATGTTACCCTCAGGGGCACTATAAGTTAGCGACCGCACCTCCCTGGCCTCATGGGAAGTGGCTCCTCTCTGGGGAGAAGTGACGCCAAACGAAGATTCGTCACAATAGATGTTATCAGATGCCCACCAAAATCTCCAGTGATCCTTAGAAAAAAAACTTAGTGAGACAAAATCGTCCTGCTTTGGTCCAATCCAAAACAAAAACCATTACTAGTGTTTGTGCAGAAAATATGTGTATTCTCGATGCAGTAAATTCCCCAGAGCCTGCTCACCAAGACAGCTGATCTCATATTGCATATTATCAACCGAAGGGTGCAATGAAACCGAAGAGTTCTCGCAATGCCAATCGGTATGTCACTGCTAAGACTAAGAAGATGGTTCTTAAAGCAAAGAAAAAGGTCATCTTCAACACTGTGCATAAGCTGCACTTGGTTATTGTAAAGTATATTGTGACTGAGGCTAATTTTCAGGTTCATGTCCTGGAATGCCAGGGTTTTCAGCGGCCCGCAAAAGGCCTGGTGCTTTTCTTATTGAATGCAGACCATTTGCTGTTGCCTGAAGGGTCAATGCAACAATTGGATGCTGTGGCGGGTCGGGAAAAGGAGACGGACACGCGGAAGATGTATTTCAAGATTTTTAATTAAACATATAAGTAGATGGACTAATTTTCCTTATTACTAGACAGAATACCCTACCCATCTAAAGACAGTAAAGGTGCTCGTTGGTAGTCTGGAAGTCCAAAGTGTAAATGTCCTCCGTCCAAACTAACCCTATCTGACTCTACCACTATGTTTAACTAATTTAAATCGACCAAGGGAATGTCTTGTCTTCGCCAGGTCTCTTCAGTTCCTTTGATAGTCTGCGTTTATAGATTTTCTCTGATGTAGATATTTCTTGATATAATCTCCTTAGCTAGTCTTTGAGATCAAATTTGTAGGTCTTCAAAATTACTCTTTTTCTAAATTTAGGACCACAAAACATATCTTGCACTCTAAGGCATTTCCTCACACTGTGATTTAGCAATTATATGTTCTTCCCAGTCTTTCTTTCCACCGTTTCCTGAGGTGGACTTCTCTTTACTTTGCTGTTTTACAGTGCCTCTTTGGTTAGTTTGCTCATTCCGGGATTTTATATACTGTTTCTCATGATATGATTCTGCGCTAAACTTCCTCCATTCTTGAACTTGAAAGGAAAGTAGTTTCTTCCCTTCCTCCCAGGGAATTTGTTTCCAGTCTGTTAGTTCCTCAGGTGGGTGGCTTATCACCCTATTTTCTAGGCTTTTCATTTCTTCGCTTACTTGGTTTCCTGTTTGATAGCTCATCCTGTGGACTGGGACGAGTTTCTCCCTGCAAATAACCCTCCTCCTTGGTCGGGTTAGTCATCTTTTTACAACTCAAGTTTCACAATTCTAGTTGTGTTTTCTCGTCCTAAGGACTGGATTGAGTGTCTTATGGTCTATAATCGTGTCCCAGCGGACTCCCGCTTCTCCCAGTACCTCTTTCCTGGGGATGGTGGCTGGGCTGGGCTCGGCTCTTGCTCTGGATTGCTTTTTCACTCTAGTCTCTTCTCAGGTTCCCGTTCTCGGGTGCTAGTCTGGTTCCTGCTCTGCACTGCTGGAAAACTGCACACACTTCCTGTACTGGTGATCTCTGCATCATTCTTAGGATTTCCTGGCCACCACGCTACTCTTGTGGCCAGTCCACCACAGTTCCATGTGATAATATCCCAGCAAAAATGTCATAGAAGAATGGCAGTTTTTTTTTGTTTTTTTTTTTGCCAGCGATATTACCTTATGGAAACTGCGGGGGTCACTCCCGCAACACCCGCTCACATTTACCCCATATATTATACCCATTAATGTCGCCTATGCAGTTTCCCACCGACCATATGTATGGTGACATTATTTATGGGGATATTTCCTGATGCCCCCACCACTGGGTAGTTTGTTTCTCCTTCGTGCTGCACACTGCTCTCCTTGCATCTGCATATGCCGTGACTCTGGCATCTTGTACTGGCATTCTCTGCATCATTGAAAGTAGCACGCTCCGCAGCTTGCTATGCTCCACCTCCAAAAGGCGTAATGTTTGGGGGGACGGGCAGGGTGTGCTCTTGCACTGCACATTGGGCTCTCATCTTTCTCTCAGTCAGTTAAATATGTGTCGCTTTATTTACTTTAATAAATATTATTCACTTTATTTACTTTCACAGGTAGACCCATGTATGCGGCTATGGTAGTTGGCATAGGGAGTTGTTCGTAGGAATGGGAGTCCTTTTCCCCCAAATGGGAGTCTCTCTCAGTGAGGCCCCACTTGCCTCGACCCCTAGGGAGGATTTGCGGAGTGGGCTGCCCTGCAGAGTCACACAGGGGGAGGAAGGGGAATCTCTTGGGGCGAAGGGACAAATCCATGTGATTCATCAAAATTCACAGATTAAGGTGCACCTACATATGGTGCATGCGGCAATGATCTACTCCCAAGGAACAGCTGCAGCATGAAGACCCACAACCATGATCCCATCAGTCCTGGTCTTTGAATCCAGTACCATTGAATGGCACTACCAGTTACCTTTTTATATCGTGGACCCACATTTCTTCTTGCAACCCCTTGCCATGATTGCTCATCATTGTAGCATCCATTCACCCCACCCATAGCTCCAGCAAATGGGAGCACTAGTGTCCCATTTTGACAACCCAATGCAAGCCATTACCCCAGAGGATCAGCACGTCATATATCATACAGAAGGTCATTGCCAGGTAAGATGGTATACATTATAAGCACCTGGTGTCGGTTGAACAGTGCTAAGAATTATGTGAAAGGCCACTTTGATGGATCAGATAACCAGGCATCCCATCTTCTTCTTATGACCACGATAAGCCTGTGTCCAAAACCTATACTTGCCCTCACTTCAAGCTGTATACTATGTGTACGGATGTCTGCATCAAAATAAATGGTGTTCGAAGTAAGTTTCGAGCTTCTTCCAGCTCTTGGTTTGTGATCAGCTTCCCCTTCCCCAAGTTAAAAATAGTTCAAAAAGCACAGGGGTACCTTCCCCAAAAGTTCAAGTTTCAACAAAACCTAGTTCCTTGGGACACTTCCCAGCTCTTACGATTTTGACACTTCATCATTGCACATAGGCAGTTCAGGCTCTTGACTTGAAAACACATAAGAGGTTTTCTTTATGGAAGCTTTCACTGGCTTTTCATTCAGGGGTGCACTCGGTCTAGGCACAGTTGTCAGACCACACGGTCCACCCATTACAGGTCATGCAACCAGTACCTCTTAGCTGCTTTTCTATCAACATTGTTCCACTGCTTCCACTTTACAGTGCTGTTTGACTGATGTACCTGTGCCACACTCTCCTGACACTGTATCATGGCTTGTTTGGCCACTAGGCATTTGTTACGCTTTCTTATATTCTCCTGGCTGTTGCCAATGCTAGTTTTCTCATATAATGCAGTTCTTTGTATCAAGTAGATTCACAAGCTTTCTTTCACTCTTAATCTATAAGAGTGCTCATAACTTGATTTCACTCCATTCGGTATTCAAAAGTATTTGCGTTTACTCCATTCGATATTCAAAAGTACTTGTATTGACTTTCACTTCGCTCCGTATTCAAAAAGTACTTATTTCTGTTCACATTAATGTTCATTGCCTGCTTTGCACGTTCGCCTGCCAACCCAATGTTTACCCTTCTTGGTACACTCACCGGTTGGAGCTTACGGCTTGTTTGCGAGTTCCTCTGCCACCACAAGTACTCTTCTTCCCGTGCGGTACCTATTCTTTTCTCCAAGTAGCTCTAAATGGCTCTGCTTACCCAGCAATGCTGCTCCTTCAGCCCGAGACTCTTGTGACCGCTTCGCTCGGTCCTGCTGGTCTCCCTCTTGCAGCTTGCCACCGGCTTACAGCCTCCTTCAGCTCCACTTCCAGCTGCATAAACTCTGCATCCTTGAACAGGTCTCCATCGCTCCGCTTGCCACACCGCTGATCCAAAGAAGTCTTCCTGCATCCAGAAGTCCCTAGCACTGCTTCCACAGCTGACTTCCAACGGGATGTTGGTTTTTAAAGTTCCCCCCAGTATGAGTCTTGAAAAGACTAGACTGCTCACTATTGAAGCTGTAGTTCTTACTTGCACTTGCTGTCCTCTTCCTCGTCTCAGTACACATCTGGGGTCGGTGTATGTGTCTATTGGTAAAATAAGGATATACCTCTTTAGTTGGTTTCTTCCTCGTTCCAGTATTGGACAGGTTTTTCTTGGATTGTTTTAAGGGAAGAATAGGGAAAGGGCAGACAGTAGCCTACAAAGGCTTGAGGGGTAGAGGGTTCATTATGTAAAGGAAATGGGGGGGGTGCGGGGGGGGGGTCTGTGGGGGTTACCATGTCTCACCTAAGGACGACGTCTTCACTCTCCAAGTCTCTTCCACCTAGGTCCTCCCTCGCATATCCACCCCCAGGGTCAGGATCCAAAAGCGATGGCCTTTCCCTGGCCACCCGAGAGGAAGAAGGGGGGGGGGGAGAAATTAGGACACCCTCAGGTTCCTCACGATTTACCATGAAAATGTATTTGTAATATCTTTATGAATCAATATCTGAAAATCAACAAACAAATAGAAATATCTGTGCATGGCAATAAATTGGGGTGGGGTAAACCTAGACGGGCGAGGAAGTGAAAAAAGGTCATGCCAATTTGCATTATTAAACATTACTGAAAACATACATACTATAGGTATACCGTTGCCAAAGAAGCAGGTTTGATTGTGCTACCTGGCAGTTGCAAGATGTTTTCAAACTACTCCTTATCAGCCCTCTCAATTGAGTTTCCTATGTAGAGACGATGGGAATGGTGTCTCCAAACATTTGCTGAGTGCAGGGAAAAGGGACCTAACTTATCTGAATTGGAGTGGCCTTGAAGTAAACTGGAAAGGAGGGAAGGACATTCAGTAACATTACATTACTACTGCATAGGCCCACTGTGTACATACATTGGTCAGACGATGTTGGCTGCATTGTCTAGGGCATTTAGGGGAGGCCTGGGGGAACATCTTAGACAATTTGGGGTCCCTGTGCCACCCTTGAAGGTGCTTAAAGTTATGTTCCATTGTGGAAGTGAACAGGTTCCTGTGGAATATCTTATATATATATATATCCAGTCCCATTCTTCCTATCCAATTTCACGTTCTGCTCTATGTCCGCATAAAACGTTACATTTCTGCCTCCCCACCAAGACTGCTATACTTATGACCTTATAAAGTCGTGATACCATCCCTTTCCTATCTGAGGTTGAGCTCAGGGTCTTCTCAAAGGGCGTGAGCTCTCTCGCTAGTAACTCCTTTCATTTGGGGTCCGTGAGGATCCCTTTCAGTATAAGGTCATCAAAGACTGCAATCTTCAACGACGGCATGGCAATCTGAAGCTCCTCTTTGGACTTGAAGAGGCCTGGTGAAAAAGCTGACCCGCTTGTTCCTTGCCCCTATCAGACCATTACTGTGCAAATTTTAAGTTTTGCCCATCCAGGCCTATTTGAGGGCCTGTGACCGAGATTAGAGGGGCGGTCCATGTGGACAAAGCCACGGTCGCTTTCCCATACTGCCATGATGCGCTTAGCGCTCACAGGGTCGGGTGGATCTTCAGATTGAGTGGGATATCTTTTCAGCGGGGCCCAGAAGTAGTCCCTCGCCTTCCTGGGGTGTGTGCCTGGGTCCTCCAGAAACGTCCAGGAAGTCCTCTGATTCTCCCTCATGTGCTCAAACATGACCCTGAGCTGCAAGGCCCGGTAGTATCGCTGCAAGTCAGGTAAGCCAAACTCTCCCTCGTTCCTGGGGAGAGTCAGAGTAGATCTTCCAATTGTCGCTTTTTTTCTTATCCCATATGAACTTGGAGACTGCTGCGTTCAGGTCAGTAAAGAATCTCTCTGGGAGGTCTACTGGGAGTGCCATAAAGAGGTAAAGGAGGCAGGGTAGGTTGTTCATTTTTATCGAGGTCTTTCGACCTTACCACTAGAGGCACGACAGCTCCCACCATTTCAGATTTTGTCTAGCATGGGGGGGTACAATTAAATTTATGATAGTCAGGTCCTTGGTCAGGTGTACCCCCAGGTATTTGATACATATAGTGCCACTCTACTTGGTCAAAGGCCTTCTCGGAATCTAAGGTGACTAGGCCCATTTCCCCTCCCCCCTGTTCTTCATAGCGCATTAGGTCTAGGGTTTTCCTGATGTTATCTGTACCTTGCCTACCCTTAATAAAGCCCACTTGGCCCCCCATGGATTAGTCAGTAGCACCCCCTCTATTCTGTTCCCCAACAATTTAGCTAGGATTTTAACATCTACATTAAGATGGGATATCTGCCTATACGAAGAGCAGCGACCAGAGTTCAGTCTTCCTTGAGGAGAACCACTATAATGACTCCCATCATTGATTCCTGGAGGGGCCACCCGCCAGGACTGGTAAACTCAGTACAGAGTAAAGGTGGATCGATCTTGTTTATAGAATCTGACAGAGAAACTGTTGCTTCCTGGGCTGTACCTGCCTTCATTCCCTTGATTGGTCTGCCCACTTCTTCCTCTTCCATCTGGTCTTCTAGGGTTACTGCTGATTCCCTTGTAAGACACGGTATGGGCAGTTGGATCAAGAACTCAGTTATACATGAGCCATCTCCCTGATATTCCGAGGTGTATATAGGGTCTCAAAGCTCTGAACTGTTCCCCAATTCCCTCTGCGTTACACCCACCAGACTCCATACTGTTCACCAATCAACGCTTCCGTTCCTCCTGTAGCTTCCAGGCTAGGATTTTATTAGCTTTGTCGCTTTTTTGTGAGATTTCTGTTTAAGAAACAGTAATTCTTTTCCCGTGTCCGGTACCGGTAGCGTTTTCAGTTGGGTCTCATACCTTCTAAGCTCCTGCGCCCCCCTCGGGTGTTGGTGAGAGCCCTCCCTCGAAGCACCCCTAAGTCCTGCCTATCTTAACTCTCAGTTCCAGCTCTAGTCGGGCTCTTTCCTCCTTCTTGCGAGAGCTAAGTTTTATTAGTGCCCAACGTATGGTCGCTTTAACCCCATCCCAGAGAGGTTGGACTCCAACTTCCCCATTGTCGTTGTGCACAAAGAAGTCCTTGATTTTGGAGAGTCAAGTCTGTGCTATTTCTTTGTCTTTTAGGAGGGAGTCATTGCACATCCACCTGCCCCTTTGCCTTCCCTGCTGCCCAGTTCCCCACCTCCACTTTCACTAGGTCGTGGTCTGACCACAGGACCATTTCATGAAAAAGTTAATTACTTCTGCTTAAGGGTTATATTTGTCCACAGGCAGCCTAATGCTGTACTACCTTCTTCACCTTCCAGTCTTTCCTCCAGTACCCGTCCTAATTTCTCAACCTTTGCAAAGGCATCAATAGAGTGGAAAATTGATGGTTCAACCTCTGTAAAAACAAAGCTGTAAATTAATTTGAGCAAATTCCACTGCAAATTCAGGATCAGGCAGCACTGGGGAAATAGGTGAGGTGAAATGTGATACCATGGGGCTTCTGTGTCAAGGATAGGACGATTTTGCCTTTTTTAAATGGAGCTTTAAAACAGATTTCTCCTTCAAAGTGCTGTAAGAAGTGTAAGGAAGGCATGGCATCAAACGGTGAAAAAAGGTCCCAAGTGATCACAGTTCAAGGGTGTTTATTGACATTTAAAAAAAAAAACTAGTATTTGCTTGACAAGGCAACATAGATAAACAAAGCAGAAGAGAAAGCATAACAATACAAAGATACAGTAGTAGTAGCAGACCCAGACCATGTGAAAATAACATGCCCCGTCAGCATGACCCTGGGGCAGCAGAGGGAGTGATCATGGGACATAATGTGAAGCCTGGCAGGAGTGTAGTGAAACCTATGTAATACCTTAAATTGAATTGGGCTGTACCTTGTATTCAGGGACACCTCACGAGCACATCCACACATGACCTCCCACCTTTCTTCAGATATGTTGGTGCCCAAATCCCTACCCCAAGTCTCTCAGAGCCTGGATAGGGGCTTATTAATTGTGTCCTGGAACTGCCTATACATATTAGACACGGCTCCAGCAGGTACAGTCGACCCAGTCACCTTTGTAATTAGCGGTTTGTCCCGGGGGCTGAGCAGGAAACCCAGGCCACGCCTCCCTAACAGCTTGTCGCAGCCCAGCATATTGTAGCCATCTGGAGGATAGTCCATCAGATTACTACGCAAGTCGGTCCAGTTAACAAATGCACCCTGTACATACATGTCCCCAAGGGAAGAGTAGCCGTCAGAAGTTAATTTGGCCACTGCTGCCTTACTTCTCGCGGGGAACCCCAGGAAGTAGTTCCATAGTGGAAGGTCCTTGTGGAATGGGCGGGGAGCACCCATCTGCCTCTGTATTTTATCCCAGGCTAGAGCTGTAGTGGCTGCTGGACTAGGCACTCCGGGTACCTCCATAGGAGTGGGAGGAACAATGAGCGGAGTACTCTGGGACTGGAAACAAGGTGCTCAATTTTCACATGTGGGGGCGGCGGACCCTCAGCTGACCAATAATCCGCAGCGCTGCAAGCCAATATATCTCAAAGTCTGGAACCGCAAGACCTCCTTGACAGAGATCTAGCAAGAATGGACCACTTTAATCTCACCGCTCCTGAATGCCACAGGAAACTGTTTATAATGGTTTTAAGCTCAACAAATAGCGCTGCCCCAGGCCAAAGTGGAACATTTAAGAAGCAGTACAATCGTTTGGGCAACACCACCATCTTTAGAAGAGCCACATTGCCCGATGGGTTAATGGGAAGTTTAGCACAAGAGCGCAGTTTAGATCTGAGCTGCTGCAAATAGGTCCCAAAGCTTCCACTCATAACGTGTCCCGATGCCTTCTAATCATGACTCTTTATTGCGGAAGGGGCCCAGGCGAATCCCATAGGGTCAGCAGGGGCTGTAGTCACGTCCGTCAACAGAAAGAGCTCAGATTTGGCCGGATTGACCCTGAGGCCGGATAACAAGCAGAAGTGGGAGATATCCCTCATAACCGGTTCGAGATTCCTTTCAGAGTCTCTAATAAAAAGCAATGCATCGTCTGCATAAACAGAAATAATCTCAGGCGATCCAAACAGCCGCACCCCCCTGTGTGCATGCTTATGCCTTAGCAAATCGCCAGGGGTTCCATAACTATGGCAAAAATAAGTGGAGAGAAGGGGCACCTCTGCCTGGTCCCTCTGCAGATATCAAAAGGCAGTGAAAAGTGGCCTTTCGTGCAGACGCTGGGGTTGGTATATAATTGTTGTATCCAAGACACAAAGCGGGTACCAAAGTTGCACCTCTCCAGAACTGTCCAGAGGAAGCGCCAAGCGAATGAATCAAAGGCCTTCTGTACATCAAGCACAGCGGCCACAGCTTGAGCCCCAGGGTCGATCTGGGACAGGACATTAAATAATCGCAGCAGGTTAAGGGCCGTAGAGCGGCCGGGGACGAAGCCGGTTTGGTCTGACTGGATTAAATGTACCATCCTCTCTAAATTAATTCAAAGAGAGCTCTTCCTCGTATAAAAAAAGCCATATTCTTAGCTAAATCGGAAACATTCAACCACAGAATTTCTAAAGCTAACTCAAAATCAAGGGAAATATTCTCTATCTTCAAGGATCTCATCACCCCTGCCACTAGCCCTGATGAAATCACCAAAGACGAAACCTGTTGCTCCAGCATTCAGGCTGCTCTATCAATAAAGTCGAGATGCTCCAAGAAAAAACACTAGCACAGCGCAAAGCCCTTCCCAATCAGGACAGTTCACCCCCGCCCTCCCCACCTAATCCTCTCACTCAATCACCACCTCTCTTCGTCTTCAGAGAAGTCACAGAGACAGAAGTTACAGACCTCCTCAAACACATCAAACCCTCCACGTGCAAAGGGGACATCTGTCCCCCGATCATCAAAGAATGTGCAGACTCATTGACCCAGAGTGAAGACAGAAGAACGCGTCAAAACTGTACGCGAACACTCAGTAATAAAAGAGAAGACGAGCATAACAAGCGTTGGGTATCTTTTTTTTTTTTGAACAGCGAAGTACGAAGAGACCCTGATTATAAAAGCTATATGGGAGAATCTTAGATCCACCACGTAGAGATTAATGAACACGCATTACTGTGTTGCATGATGAAGGATTGTGATTCCTTCAGCTAATAAAACACTACATAAGAACAAATTGTATGTCTACATAGAAGACACGACTACTCAACCGAAGAACGACAGTTAAAGTGTTTTTCTTACGGAGTCCAGAAGATCCTCTAAATCGTGGTCTTTTTCAAGTCACAAAAGAACGTTAGAACCTATCAACTACAGAGTCAAGTTTGCTTTCCCCATGAAGAAGTTCTCATGAAATCTATAATCCTAAAGATAGAACGAAACATGTTGGGTATCACAACACTGTAAAACAAACAGGGTTTTAGAATGTGTGCAAAGTAGCAATATAAGAAACTAACTGTAAGAATCAGCAGGATTCATGGAACAAGTTTTTAAGTAGTGTTAGCGATCAATCCAAAAATACAGGGTGACGTTTCCATATAGCGGACTGTAGTAATTAAGAAGTTGATATTGAAATAGGACATGAGAATAGAGAAATTGTATAGAAAAAGAATGATATACAACTTTGTGATGCACTGTTTAATTGTTCTATATTTTACAGTGATAGTATCTGAGTGATTATAATTAATCACTCAACTATTCTGATGAGTGATTAATTGTTCTATATTTTACACTTTATTTGTCTTAAAGTAATTTTAAAATTGTTCAATGTTTTTTTATAAATGTTGTCCGGCGAATCAATACAATTTTGTAATTTTTATAAAACGCATTCTGGTACACATTTACATAGTCCGATACTTGAATAAATGTGCTGTTTTGAGGTTCTTCTGACCTAAGGTACCATAACACACAGGCATAAGCAATTTCTTGCGTTGAGAAAAGAACGTAGGTCTTGAATGGGGACGAATCTCTTGGCCTTTAAATATATCCCATGGTCTTCCATTGTGTAATGTCATTGATCCCGATCACAGCATTCATTAATGCCTCATTCTCCTCTGGAATTGTACCACAAAGCCTAAAAGAAGCTTGGGTTTGCCCACTCATAAAAAAAAAAAAACACCCTAGACCCTGCCTGCCTCAACAACTACCGCCACATTACCACTGTCCCCATTTTCCTTAAAATCCTAGACAAAGCCGCCCACAACCAAATCCAACATTACCTGGAATCTAACGCCATCCTAGGCAGAAGACAATCAGGCTTCCGCAAAGTCCATGGCACAGAAACCGCCCTCCTAGATTTAAAGAACCAAATCACCAAAATGGATAATGGCAAACCTGCCCTTGTGCTCCTCCTTGATCTCTCTGCTGCATTTGATCTTGTTGACCATGACATCCTCACCTCCTATCTATCAAACTCAGCCCACTTCTGTAATAAAGCCACCTCCTGGATAACCTCTTTCCTAGAAGGAAGAACTAGGAAGGTGTATTCTGACTAGGCCAATGCAGCACCACCACCATCAACTGTGGAGTCTCCCAGGGCTCATGTACTGCACCTACCCTCTACAACCTGTTCACCAAACCACTTATTGACATGTTGGACGCGCTCGGCATAGTTCGTGTATGCTGTGCTGACAATACCCAAGTCCTCCTCCCCCTCGCTGGAGAATATGACCAAGATGCAGAAGCTCTCTTCCAGATATATGCCACCATCCAAACTTAGATGGCAATCAATGGTCTCTGCCTAAATGGGGATAAAACCGAGATCGTCATCTTGGGCCCCAAGCAAATTCTATCCAAACTCAACCAAAAATACACTCACTTCACAATAGACAACACTAACATATCAGTATCTACATCAGTAAAGACCCTTGGAGTCTACATAGACTCAACACTCTCCACTCTCAATGACAAGACAGGTTAGCGCCATATCCTCTGCCTCTGCCCCCACCACCAAACTTATAAATACCATAAAAACTTTTCTAACCACTCAAAACTGCCTATCCATCGCCAGAGCTACAGTAGGAGCTAAACTTGATTACTGCAATGCTCTTCTTGCAGGCACTCTACAAAAAACATCAACAGTCTCCAAATAGTACAAAATAACGCGCCCCGCACCACCCTACACATTCCCAAAAGTGATCATATATCTCAGGCCAGACGTGATGCCCACTGGCTCCCAGTCAAGGAAAGGATTAACTTCAAAATCCTCACCCTTACACACAATTGTGTCAATCTCTCTGCCCCATCCTACCCATCAGAAACCATATCCAAGAACATCTCTGCCCGCCCCAAAAGGAGCCACCATGCTAACCAAATCCGCGTATTCCCCCCCCCATAAAAAGAGCCAACGCCGGCGGCATGAGCTTCCCCTACATAGCACCCACACTCTGGAATGCCCTACCCAATGCACTCAGAGCAGAACCCTCTCTGCTCTCCTTTAGCAAATCCCTCAAAACCACGCTATTCATCTAGCATCACACTACACCTTAGGCCTCCAAGCTCTCCACGTCCATAGAAACTCTTAGCTGAACTCTAAATGCAAATTTCTATGTAACTATTAAGCTTTCTTTCCTCTGTAACCAGCAATGAATATCTGTAACAAGTAATAGCTCCGCGATGCCCAAGGGCTGATGTGTGCTTTAAAAATACGAATAAATGGGGGCGTGGCTTGTAGCCATGGCGGTCAGAGCGGCTCTGAGAGCTCCCGGCTGGTGCCACGCGCCATTCCATAATGCTCTGGTGAGAGTTCGTTCGAAACAGTGAATTGCAGCGGATTAAACAGCCGGCAGCACACCGCCGCCCCCGGTTGACTCTCAGCCCTTGGGGCAACCAGGTTTGGAGCACCCTGGAGATCGAGCCGTGCAGCGAGCTGGAGAGGTTATGAACAGCAAGATGGTGGTCCCCTCCGAGGTCGGGAGTATGCGCCGCAGCAGCAATTGATGGGGTGACTGGATTCCTTGAGGGGCTGCGACGAGCCACCGGGCCCCCCCCCAAGCAGAGTCATCAGCCTGAATGTGGGCTGGGAAGTGGGACCCCCCGCACCCCAAAAGCAGCGCCTCGCTGAGACCACCAAGTAATGCGCGGCCTGATCCCCCGGCGGGTCCTGGGCCGTGGGAAGACAGCGCCGGGCTGAGGCGCAGCAGAGTAGCACACCTGCCCAGAGCCGGAGGCCCGGACGAGACGCAACGCAGGACTGCCATGAGGTGAGCTAACTGCATTGGATCGACCCAGCAACTCGCGGGGCCCGCAGCCCCTCAGGGCACCTGCACTCGAACGAAGAAGGTGGAGCCCGGCGGCAAGCCAGAAGGGGAATGGAGATCCGGGGGCCAAGGCATCTAACGCCTAGGTATAACCAAGATGCTGAAATGCACTTGCACACTAAATTGTTAAATGACAATTAAAGACAGATCTTTTATAATGCTTAATGATAAATAACTTCAGACAAGAGTTTGAGGTGCAGGGGAGAAAGACTCCGCCTTGGTATCTAGGCTGGAATATACTAGAGAACAGAAGAAATCCAAATCTTGGAAAACTGCGTCCCCTGCACACTGTCAATGAGGCAATAAGCCTAAGGAGATGTAAAAACAGGTCTGACTGGTTTCAAGAAGACTTTTTGTATATTTTATACACATACAGTGTATACAATTTATAATATTTCGGTACCAAATGTACAACATGAATCAAATCATTGCATTCTTAACAATTGTACCCTAGCAAGGTCAGGTTTATTGAGGAACTTGTAAGAGGATGCCCATCGTTAAGAATTGTCTGTTTTTTATAAAAAGTGATTTAACTTTATTCTTCTTTTGACCTTCTGTAAAAAGTAATTAATGCCTGATTAATCATTTGTAGATTAAAGTGAAAGAATTATTGAAGATTTATGCCCCTGATGAAGAGAATATGAATCTCAAAACGCGTTGGGCCAACCTGAACATAATAATAAAAAAGGAGAAGACATCTTTTCCTCTAAAAACTAACAGAATAATTGTATGTCATTCTTTGGATGTATTGAACTACATATCGCTGTCATTCTAAAAATTGTATACACTGTATGTGAATAAAATATACAAAAAGTCTTCTTGAAACCAGTCAGACCTGTTTTTACATCTCCTTAGGTTTATTGCCTCATTGACAGTGTGCAGGGGACGCAGCTTTCCAAGATATGGATTTCTTCTGTTCTCATCTAACACCTAGGTAACCACAACAGCTTCCTGCGGCGGGCGGCCGCTGAGGACCTTCGCTGCCCGGCTGCACTCTGCATCACCCCACCCCCATCTCGGCTACAGCAAACGGACCGACACATCACCAGATGCAATTCGAGCCTCCCCAAGGATTCCCAGCCTAACTGGGGACTGGAGCCTGTGCAGTGGAAAGGCCCACTATCACACGTGCCCCCCCCAGCTGACAGCCAGAAGCGAAACCTTGCCGGGGGCCCGTGAGGCCCAGTCCCTGAAGGGATACCAGCCTCCGAGACCGAGCTGCTCTCCACGCAATCAGGGGAGAGATCTACTCCACCCTCACCTGGACCATACGTTAAGGAGCACTGGCAGTGGGTGGTCTCTGGGGTGGCCCGCTCGGTAGCGGTCGCCAAGCCAGTGCCACACCATAGAACCCAGCACAGGGAGTGGAACCCCCCACAGAGGGTCTGGAACAAAAACTCAACCAGAGGAGCGGCCCAAAACTCAACAAACGTCGCAGTCCCCAGGCGCGGACAGCCATCAGCAGATTCCGGCCCACACTGCACTGCTCATCTGAGCCTAGGGAACTGCAGAGGCACCCAATTGACGCCTCACCCGTAGGGGGGGCCTCAGGTCACCAAGTGCCAAGTAAGGGCGCCCCCCCCCCCGAGCCAGCAACAGCCCTCGCTGTGAAGCAACTGACAAATGAGACTGGCCCCTGAGCGTCCTCCCGGGCGGGCCGCACCAAACCTGACCATCAGCCCCATATTCAGCAGCTGAACCACTCTGGCCTGCCAGGGGTTGGGAACCCGCAGGCCTACTTCCCATTCTTTTTACCCAGCAATCGCAAGTCAGCCGCGCGCCAAACTCCTGCCTGAGGCACAGCTTGCTCCCTCGAAACCACAATGGCAAAAAAAAACTACCAAACAAGCTGACATTGCAACTTTACTGTCCACCCCAACGACGGACAGATCCAGGAGAGGGGACCGTCCAGAGCCCGCAGAAGCAAGCACCGAGAGCACACACAGGGAGCAACCTCGCGGGGGCCAATCTCAAGCAGTCACGAAGTTGGACATCCAGGATCTGCTCTCGGCATTAACCAAAGAGTTCCAGAGAGGTACGGAGGAGGTTAAAGGCACAATCACTGCACTGTACACAAGAGTGGGGGAACTGGAAACTAGGATGGCAGTGGAGAACACCCTATGCGAATATGACTATGAAATTGAGAAGGTGTCAGACAGACTGGCTGCGCTGGAGGCCAGATGCGAGGCCCTCGAGCTGGAGCAAGAGAATGCAAAGAACTGCTCCCGCCGCAATAATATACGTTTGAGGGGCATGCCCACATCAGTCCCGGACGCCGACCTGGAGAGCTACGTGCGCGATCCTTCACTTCATCCTGAAGCTGCCACATGACGACCGCCTGGTGATCGACAGGGTTCACAGAACCAGGGCCAGACCCAACCCCTCAGTCCCACCAGACGTCCTCGCGAGACTGCACTACTACAAAGTAAAGTAGGAAATCGTGCTGGAAGCTAGAAACTCCCCCCAAATCTTGTTCAGAGAGGCATCCTTGTTTCAGGATCTCGCGACATTAATGAAGAGAAAGGCGCTGAAGCCAGTCACAGAATGGCTGAGGGAGAAAGGGGTCTAATAACACTGGGGGTTCCCCACTGCTCTGATTTTCGCCTGGAATGGGAGCACCCGCCACATACGCCATGTACACGAGGCAGAGAAGTTACTGTTCCCGGATGGTCGGGAGGGAAACAACAATGAAGACGCGGCCTCTGAACAGGAGGAACGGAAAGACCCCCACATGTCCTGGGCGAGAGTCGAGGGGAGACGCCGTAGGATCAGAGGCCCCCCACACAAAAGCAAACGGCCCAGCAAGGTTGGCTAAAGCGCTTCACGGAGTCATGGAGCTGAAATGCATCACCTAAAGGTTCGGAGGTCGCCGGCAGGCCCCATCATAGAGCGAAACCCATGCAAGTAAACCAACGAACGTCACATAAACTCAGCTCTCACCTTCCAGCAGCCAAGGCCAGTGGGCCTAAACCTTAGACTGTAGCGTTGGCCCAGCCGGAGCCCCCGTTGGTTGAAGGCTGGCCCAGAAAACCAAATTGTGTTGTTTTATGGGTGCGGGGGAAGAACAGCTGAAGGGGGACTCGCATCAGTAACACGGGGAGCAGCCACACCGATAACTACCCACACGAAGTGGCGGAGAAGGGAGGAAGGCAGCAACAATGGTCAGCAACCTTGCCCTCAGAAATGGGACCACCTACTAAAAACCTAACCATGATCACATGGAACGTCCAGGGCCGGAACATCGCTTAGCCCAACTGGAGGCAGACATAGTATGTCTTCAAGAAACCCATCTCCTGGCTGTAGACTAGCAGCGAATCAGGTACCGCAGATTCCCCAAGAGGTACTTGCATGCTGTGGACAGAAAAAGAGAGGGGTAGCAATTCTGCTCAGCCAAGCGGCGGCCCTATCCAAGGTCACGGTCAAACGGGACCCCGAAGGTAGACTCCTGGTCGAACTTCTGATCACCATTGCAGCCATCTACTGTCCGAATGAGGCCCAGGAGCGCTTCTTACGCAGGGTGCTCCCTGTGATAACCACCTTTGTCGAAGGGAAACTACTGATCAGGGGGGACTTTAATCTCACCCTGGATCCCACTATCGATAAGACCCTACCGCCCAATGGGTCAGACTTTTCGAAGGCGCTGGGATTGGCGGAATTCCTGAGGGACGGGGGACGATCGACACATGGAGACTGGCAAACGACAAAGCAAGGGATTACACCTTTTTCTCACACGTCCACAGGGGCCTATCAAGGAAAGACCTCCTCTTGCTCTCGAGCGTCCTGTTCCCCTGTATCACAGACATCCACATAGGGCTGAGGGTCATCTCGGATCATGCCCCAGTAGTGGCACAACTACAGATGGAAGGTTTACCGGATCCACCAGAAAGGGCCTGGAAACTGTAAGACTACCTTCTCGCGGACACAGCAGACTGCCAGGAACTTTCGGAGGCCTTGGTCGACTACTTCACAGAAAATGTGGGTAAAGGCTCCATCAGCGGGGTGGCCATGAACTGCTCGGCAGCACACAAACATAGACATCAGCTGAGACTAGGGGAACTAGAAAGGGTAGTAGCAGAGAAGGAAGCAACCCTCAAGAAGTGCCAGTCAACCAAGTCACGAAGCGAGCTCTGCAAAGCACAAGTAGTCCTCGAAATGCACCTGGCGGATCAGACGGCCCGAGCCCTAACATTCACAAAGCAATATTGCTATCTGAACAGCAATAAGGCCAACTGTTTGCTTGTGTATAAGATGAAGAAACTGCACACCAGGAGTACCCTCAGTCCTTCGGGACAGAGAGGGGAAACCCTTCAGTGTGGATTCCGAAAAGTTAGCGATCATGACCGAGCACCATAGGGAGGGGATGTCCGGGAAACCCACAGGGGTGGAACTAATTACCGAGTACTTGCATGCAGTCCCGAAGTTGCCCCGCCACCCACAGATGGACACCCTGGAAGACCCCATCTCCCCGGAGGAGGTGGCCGATGTGATTAGATCTATGAAAAACACAGCACTGGGCCCGGACGGATTCCCAGCTCCATTCTACAAGAAGTTTGTCAACATCCTGGCCCCCCAGTTGGCCTCTCTTTTTAGCTCCTTCTTGGAAACTGGCTCGGTCACCCCCCTCCATCGAGGAATCTGTCACTGTCCTTATCCCAAAGCCCGAGACAAATCTGGAACTCTGCTCATCATACCGCCCCATCGCCTTACTGAAAGTATACTCCAAGATATTCTCAAAACTCCTGGCACGCAGACTCGCTGTACTCCTCCCGGACCTCATACACCCGGACCAGACGGGTTTCAACCCAGGCCGCAACACCCAGGACAACATCAGATGAACCTTAAACATCATTGAAACGGCTAATAGAATTGGAGCGGAACTGGCGGTGGTGTCGCTCGACGCGCACAAGGCCTTTGATAGGGTGGACTGGGGCTTTATGGGAGAAACACTCAAACACTACAGGGTGGGACCAAAGTTTCGGAAATGGACATTGGCAAATTATCAGCAGCCACCACAACCCTCAGAATCAACGGGGCTATGTCCCCCAAAATAGCAATGACTAGAGGAACCCGCCAGGGATGCCACTTGTCGGCCCTCATCTTCGCGCTGTCCATGGAGCCGTTTGCTTCCAGGATCCGACTGAGCCCCGCTATCCAGGGACTAAAGCACAAGCAGGATACTTATAAAGCAGCCCTGTACGCGGATGATGTGTTGCTGACACTGACCCACCCAGGCACATCTCTGGCGGCGCTAGGGGAGGAGTTGGAGAGCTTCAAAGCCGCCTCCGGGTTCACAATCCACCCCAAGAAGTCGATAGCTTTGGGCATCAACATGCACAAATCAAAGACAGATTCGCTAACGGCCAGCCTCTCAATCCTGTGGGCCGAAGCACATCTGAGCTACCTGGGCATTCAACTACCCAAGTTAGCTGAACCCACGTACAAACAGAACTTCCCGTCCCTATTCAAGGACCTGCAAGCGGACATGGCCCGTTGGCAAAACCAGGAGATATCCTGGATGGGGAGGATCACAGCACTAAAAATTTACTTGATCCCCAGACTGCTCTATCACTGCCAAGCTCTCCCAGTATCAATTCCCAAAAAGGCCAAGCAGAAACTCCAAGCAAGTATGCTGAAATTCATATGGGAGGGCAAGAAGCCATGAGTAGCTAGGAAGATCATGCTAAGAAGCCCCGGCTCCAGCAGCCTGGGGGCACCTGAGGTTGAGAGATCCTGCCTGGCTGCCCAGCTCTCGGCAGCATTCACGTGGCAAGCGACCACCAACAAGCTTCGTTGGAGGAGGATAGGAGCCGCTATTCATTAGATTCCCTGCCACACATCACAGGGCCGAAGAACCCTCCAAACATCGGTCCTCTCATGTCGACCAGGAACACGGTGAGCAGCTGGAGGCAGGCGGCCAGAAAGTGGAACTGCAAGAGCACAGTGGGCCCTCTTTCCCCGATCTGGGATAACCTGGACTTCACTCCTGGGGCGGGGCAGGGAGTCTTTGTCAAATGGAAGGCAGGCGGCTTGAGGCAGGTGGCAGACTTTTTCGACAGGGACACCTTGCTTACGTTTGAAGACTGCAAATGGAAATTCCAGGTCCCGGAAGGCGAGGGATTCCGATACACCCAACTACGTCACTGGTTATCGCATGACCCAATTAGAACACAAGGACACAGAGAACTCATAGCACTGAAACAAATGCTGACCACTAAACCGCCCAGAGGGAAGATCTCAACCCTATATAAGTTACTAGATAGGGTAGCCCCGGACTCGAAGGAACCCTACATCGAAAGGTGGGAGCGAGACATCGGTAGAGAACTAGATCTGGCCAGTTAGAGTCGCATCTGGATGAGAACCCATAAAACCTCGAAGTGTGTCACGCACAAAGAGGGGGCCATCAAGGTTTGCTACAGGTGGTACATCACACCGGAAACCCTGCACAAATGTGACCCCGCCACACTGCTGGAGAGGCTGCAAGGACACGGGCACGCTGTACCACGTGCTCTGGTCATGCCCGAAGGCTGAAAGGTTTTGGAAGCAAGTCCTGGAACAGATCCGTCTCATCACGGGTCTGACGATCCCTTGGGATCCTTGAATTGTCCTAATGGGCGACACAGGGGAGGGCCAATTACCGATGTCAGGCAATCTGGCGGGCCTCTGCACGCACTTACTCACCACAGCCAAAATCTCCATTGCCAGACTGTGGCAACTCCCGAAGGGCCGGCGATCCCAGTGTGGTGGGTAGAGTGTAGGGACATTGCAGCCGCGGAGAAAATCGCTGCCCTCCGCTACGGAAACAGAAGTAAGTTCTACAACATCTGGGCTCCATTCCTAGATTACGTGAGAAGTTTCCCGGAGTGGCAAGACGACCATCGTCCCTCCGCTGGCGGTTGGAAACGACTAGACCAACCGCCCGCACCCCGCCTCAGCCGGTAACATTTACTCCCCAACTCTCCATCGCCCTTGAACACATCCCCGGTATTGGTGATCTGAGACTGCAGAAACCTTCCCCCACCCCTCCCGCGAGTATCACGAATACCGGGGATGTGTTCAAGGGTGATGGGGAGTTGGGGAGTAAATGTTATCGGCTGAGGGGGGAGAGAAGGGGGGGGGGGTCTAGTCTGTTTCCAACAGCCAGCGGAGGGACGGTGGTTGTCTTGCCACTCTGGGAAATTTCTCCACGTAATCTAGGAATGGAGCCCAGATGTTGTCAGCTGCCATCCAACCCAGAGTCGACAAAAATAGGGCGGCCCGCAAGTGAGCCGCTGTATTGCATCACGTACGAACTTTGAACCATGTTGCCTCTGTCTGAAAGCCCTGCTACCCACGTCAAGCTTTTTCTGTAACCTACCACCCCTCCGAGCCCCACGCCCACCCAACTAGGAGGGTGAAAACTCCAAAACAATACAACGCAAACCTTTGCAACTTAGCATGGGGGGGGGGCTGATGACACCTTGCAGCCCATCACACACCACAGCAGAGAGTAGTACAACAAGTGATAATGCACATAGAGAAAAGAATTATGCAACCATGTGTATGAAGATTGTGGCCACTGCGGCCCAATAGGAGACTATCTTAATGGGTAATGCCTCCAACTAAATACGGGGATATCAACAACAGCCAGGAGACTGCCAGTAAAATACGGGGATATCAACAACAGCCAGGAGACTGCCAGTAGAACAGGCAGTGTCACCCAGGAAAATGTTGTCAATGAACTTCATCGCCTCCTCCGGGATCGTGACGAAGACCTTATTGGAATTTTCAACTGTAAGTCTGGCAGGGAACATCATGGTGTAGCGGACCCCCAAGTCAAGGAGCCTCCTCTTCACCACCAGGAAGGATTTGCGCTCTTGTTGTACTGCCATGGAGAAGTTGGGATATAGATGGATTTTATTTTAGCCGAGCAGCAGCTCCCCCTTAAGCCCTGGCAGCCTGCAGCAGCGCATCCCTATCGTGATAATTTAAGACTCTGGCAAGGATAGGGCAGGGAGGGCCCCGGTTTAGGCTTCAACATCAGAGCGATGGGCCCGCCGTATTGCAAATTGGGGCGACAGCTTTGGACCCACCAGCAAGCATAGAGTACGCTCCACAAAGTCCTCCATGGAGCCTGGAATATTGTCTTTGGGGATCCCAATAATACTTATGTTGTTACGTCTGGACCTGGATGCTAAATCCTTGTTCTTCCTCCCAATCTCACGCACCGGTTTAGTAAGCGCCGTTAGGTTGGATCACAGCCACGTGATAACCTCAGCCACACCCACCCTGGATTAGACCTCTGCGACACGGGTGTTGGTTTTCTCCATGCGGGCCTTTATGCCACTGACCGTGCCACTCCTATCGTCCAACTTGGTGTTAAGAGTTGTAAACCCCTCCTGCATAAAGTCCATCTTCTGCATCTCATAGTGCTCTCCACCGCCCATGGGGGGACGAGGCTGACTCGCTGGGATCAACCTGGTCCTTGGGGGCAGAGGGTGCGGGGGGGGGGGCACATGTTCGTAGAGCACTGCTTCTTACCTCCTCCCTTAGTCATGGCAGCACCTTCACCAGGGATGTTACCAAAAGAGGGAGGGATCTGAGAGCAGGGAGTACAGACGCTCGGCACCACCCTTGTTGCACACCCTTGGCAAACAGTAGATCCAAACAGGGAGGCTGTATGGTGTATGCAGCTGTGGGCAGGTGAGTAGGTCCAGCTCCTCCCCCTCCACCCTCCACCCTCCGCCACATGCCCAGGGACCAGGACCAGAGGCACGCAGAAAACGTACCAGTCATGCGGGCGGGGGGGGGGGGTTGGAGTTGGAGAGAGCTGGCAGGCTGGTCTGGGGATCACAAGATGTCGGAAGGACATCTCTGGCACAGTTAGCGTCACATGGCAGTTTGCATGCAATGTAATGTAAGGCAAGCGTAGGTGGGCCCCCACAGGTCCCGCAGGCACTGGCCCCTGCTGTGGGATAGAATGCCGCTAAGGTGCCGAGTGAAGGAGCGGCCACACAGCAACCTGCAGGGTCGGGAGTCCGGCATGCTGCGCTAGACAGTCCTCACTGCCTCAATGAAGGTAGAGTTCTTTAGGGCACTGTTGCCATGGGAAGCTGCCCGGCGGGGTCAGTATAATGCAGCGCCATCCCATGTGCGCAGCCTACTCAGCCGGCACGAGCTCCGGAGACTGGACATGTTTCCCACCTGCCCACAAGACGGGCAGGTGGGAAACACAGCAGCCCCAGCACAATGTTGGCCAGGCCGAGCCCGCCACTCGAGATTTAACTGCCTCTGGGTGTCTGACAAATTTAAAAATTGGCCTCCTCGGTGCCGCAATCTTCAGTAAGCCGTGGCGGCCAGTCCGGCTAATTAACGGGCCAAGTAAGGATATTAACTCCATGGTGGAGGAACGATAGGCTGCAGAGCTGCTCATTCAGACGGCCATCTTAGTGTGCGCCCAACAGCGGTTCACCCTGTGCCCCGTGTTTATTGAAATTTTAAATGGGTTGGTTGAACCCCTATCTAAACCGAAGTCCAAGTATGGGAGCAAGCTACGACCATCAACTAATAACACAGTCTTAGTGGAGTCTGTCAAAATACAAGGGCCTATACTAATAAACCTATTGCCAATCCTTATTTCGAAGTACAAAATGGTGTGGGACAACAATGTATGCAAAAGAAAAGTGTTCAAGAAATGAGATGTCAGGATAGTTGAGCATTTGGCTCTGCTTCCCTACATTTTTAGCACTGGACAAGGCGGCACAGTTTAGTTTTGCACACATACTCTGTCTTCACAGCCACACGGAAACTCTTCAAGACAGTTATCAGGACCTTCTGCCAAAGTCTCTCTACCAATGACACTCTTATTGCAGAGGGCCTGATGTAACAAGCAAACACACAAGTTCCTTTCTCTTTATCAGGGTTTTCCCATTCACAGGTTCCCAATTGGTCATGTTGGGGGCTCGGATCACGGGTCCCCCTCGTTTCGGCTCGGACCCCTTTTCCACAATGTTCACAATGGGTCTCCCTCGTTTGGGTTCGGACCCCTTCGTTGTCACAGGGCAAGAAAGTTCCCTTATTTCCTTCATACTTCCTAATATCAGGGTCCTTAAAAAATGCACAGTATCTTTTCCCCAGCCCTGTGCGGGACCCCTCTGATAAGCTGGCAGTGGCTTGTGTGTCTGGAATTTTTAGTTTCACTTTTCCCTTTCGGACTACAGTCCCATAAAGCTTTATTCTTGCTTCTTTCTCTTTATATTCACATACTTTAAACTTCCAATTCCAAAATGCACTGTTTCTGCATCCTTTTTATACAGTTTTATTTTCTCACTTGATGTTCAGCAATCTTGCTCTCAAATGCCCTTTCCTTGGTGGCGATGTACCTCACACATGTACCAAAATGTTTTTTTGTTGTGTTTACTTAATCTTCACGGACGCGTGCACCGGGTTCCTCTGAGCTTTGGACACTCACCAGCTGCCGCATGGCACTGTAACAATTTCCTTCCTTCAGCCCTGGGATTAGGGCTCACTGTCACGGCCCCTCTGACGCCTGAGCTCTCTTTAGCCCAGTGAAACGAGCACTTTTTCACAATATGTTGTTAGCAAGTTCTTTGCCTGGTTTGTCGTCTCGGGAGGCACAACTCCCTTGCCAAGCTGCAGTCTTTCTTGCTCAGTGGGTCAGCGATCTGGCACGCTGTGCTCCTCCTCGCTTCTGGTCCAGCAGCCCTCTGCTTTGCGGTCTTCTCGGTGTGAAACTGGTTCCCAGCTCGCTTACTGTGTTGTTTAAAATCACTACTTTTATACTTTGCATATTGGATGTTAAGTCAGGTGTGGATGATTAAAATGAATTGCCTGACTTTGCCTGACTCCACTAAAGTGGCAACTTCGTCTCGGGAGGATAGCTCAGGAGCAACGTGCTTGCCTTGGAAGCAAGACGACACAGAGCAACACTGGTTCGATCCCCGGGTCCGCGCTTAGAAACCTCTGGGTATTAAGCGTGTTATAAATAACTCATATCATATATCAAATCATATAATGGCCGTTCTCCATAGGAAGCTGTTCCCTGTTTATCCCTATAGGAAATCTTCCTTCCTCTTTGCTTGCTCTTCTCTGTCCAAGTGATTGGAGAGGGGGACATGGGGTATGAAGCTAAGTGACCCCAGAGGGTTCTGGCTTGAAAGGGGCGGAATCTCGAGTCTCAAGCCTGGGAACTTTCTTCCCGTTTCCCTGCATTGCCTTCTTTGTATCGGAGGCATCGTGGGACAGGTAGTTCTCGGAGAGTTTGTATACTCCTTTATATTTTCTGACTGAGACGGGAGGAACTGGGTATGGTGATTGGAAAAAAGGGGGAGTAAACTGGAGACTGCCATTGGGTTTCTCACATAAGTTACTAACCAATTTAATGATACTGAATTTATGGACCTTGAAATATGAAGGGCTGAGTCGTCCTTGATAGGATTTGAACTTGTGAACTGCAGGCAGACCTTAGTGTCAGACTGATGCTTTACTTGCTTAACTATGTTCTTGGCAAATTAATCGCTCAATATGAAACTGGTGATCACAATCTTCTGTCAGACCTTTTCCCTGCAGTAAATGTAGAATATGTATAGCTTGGCTTTTACTTAGCTATTTACAAAAGCAGTTGTGGCAACAGTTTAATCGAACAAATGCATAAATGGCAGAAAGCAAAGTGTTATATTGAACTCCATCTCATCGTCTTTTTGGGTGTGTGCGTGAAATGGTGACAATGAGTTAATTGCATTAATGGTGCATATTTCCGCATGTACTTTTACAAGTATTTAGGTGTGGGTTTATATAAAGTAACAAATCTTTACTTTGTCATTTTACAAATCCATTTTCGTTCCTTGCTTCCTTGCTTTCTGACCACTGTGCACAAGAGGAAGCCTCAATTACTTTTCGTGGATCAGTTTTCATTTGTACTAAACTCCCCCCACGCCTCTTTTGCCATTGTCCTTCAATTGTTTAGCATGGTTTCACAATTTTGTTTGCTTGTGTAAATTTTTCTTTAAGCATAATGTTATAGGCAAATGTAATTTGATTATCAGCCAAACAAGCAAATATTTTGGTTGTTTAAATGGATTCAATATAAAGTAGACATAGTACACTATAATAAAAGTGCCTCTAATTTTGTTTTATATCACAATAACAATGAAAAAGTTAGTTGTACTGGATTATTTTGTCCAAGAGCACTGTTTCTTCTATCCAAATCAGCCAACATCAGGACTCTACAAACACAAGTTTTTAAAGATTTTGTGTATTGTGAGAAACCTGAGGGAATTCTCCCTAGCCAGCCCCAAGAATCCCTTATTCAGTTGGCTTGGGAAGGGCCAATCCTCTCAGACTCCAACCCCAAGGGTGGACGGAAAAGGGAATAACCTGAGGTTGCACTCGGGTAGAGACCCCATGTGAGGCACGGTACTATACTAAGGAAGAGGGAGAGGAAAACGAGACAGCGTTTATAGGATGACATCTTCCTCCCTTCCTCTTAGTGAATCCCTCCAGCAGGGATGCGCCGATCCCTCCGTATATAGCCAAGCCATTAGGGTTCCAAACCTCAAACACCCCAACTCTGAGAATCCTCCTTTCTCAGATATTCCCCACTCTAATGATCCCTCTCTAATGATCCAGCAAACCCAAGCCGCCTTGCACCCAGAAACAATATTTCCCAGAATCTCTGTTCCCTGCCCAAAGGTTCCCAATCTTTCTTCTCCACATGCCTCTGGTTATTCTTTCCCGCACACCCCATCTATGCAGATGAAGTACTACAGCTTCCCCACTCCCCCTTTTGTTTTCTGGAACATATTCTGGTCGTTCCCGCTTGTTTTGCAAACCCTATCAATCTCACCCTTCTGATTTTATCAATACCCTTAGGACAAAGAACATAATTTCCCATGAGACAAACACTTTCTCACCCCATGGAAAACAGACTAACACCAGTGCCATTCACGTGACGGCCATTTCCCTCGGTGATAAAAGGTGGAGCACGAGAGCACAGTGCGAGCAAGGCACACCACACAACGAGACAGCTATCCAGGTCTGGCAGTTTAAGGGGAGGAGAAAGGCGGCAAATATCGAGAGGCTGACAAGGAGAGACTCGACCTTGCCCTTTCCGACATAGGCCTGCGAAACCTCTGTAGAGGGAATCGTAAAACCAAGGACAATAGCCCAAGTGTGCTGCAACAGATGCCAGCGGTACACAGTGTGTGTCAACGCTGATAAGCAGGAATGAGGGAAACTCATGGTACCGGCCTTGACTCCAGTTACGAGGAAAGCTAAGCGGTTCATCAGAGCCGGTGAGTCGAGAGCCCATAAGAGTCGGGCTGTGGTGAATGAATGCCGCAAAATGGCAAGTTGAACCAAGGTCAAAGAACTGGAAAAGTGTTAAGGGAAGACCAGCTGCAGAGGAACCAGAACCACGTGGGTCCTAACTCGAGAAAGACTGGTCAATCCCTGTTTGATTGAAACTACAGGTATAGAAGGCCGTAGGAGAGCCACCAAGTTAGGTCAAGGTGGTCATTCAGGAGGTCAAGCAAAATCACTGTACAGTCGAAAGCCTTTGACCCAAGAACTGTGACAAAGCAAGGGAAGTGAATCCTGCAAACATTTGAGAATGTGAAGTTGGCAAGAGTAAACCCGACCTGAGGGTTGTCAACTGGAAAAGTTGAAAAGATATGGAGATTTATGAAAGAAAGAAAAACCATAGTGAACCCGGTGGAGGGAGGCTGAAAGTAGACAAGAGGTCTGTGCCTAGAAGAGGGGGACACAAGGGCGAAGGCATCACCTAAGAAATACGTAAAGCAGAACTTTGTGTTTGTTAGTTCGTATTTCGTATGGTAATTCTATCGTACCCTCAGGACCAGAAAACTAACCACCAAAGTCCTTGATATTGAAAGGAACTGTTGTAGGATCCAAGCACCGAAGAGGGAGATCCAAGGGGTGAAAAGCAATCACCCAACACCACGAGGAACAGGGGTCAGTGCCCGGAAGAGGGGGACACAGGGGTGAAGAATCCTCACCCTAAGTGAAACCCAGAAACAATTTGTTGAAGAAACGTTTGTTTTGGTGCTTGAATACGTAAGGCCCTCTAAGTCAAGAGACTTTTGAGAGAAACACAATTTGGCCATCGAGGCTCCTGATAAACTTGGGCAGAACTGTCGACTCGTGCTGGGGAAGCTCGCGTATGTACTGTGCTCTAAGATCCCATTTTACCCCGTGCTCAAAATATGGGGAAGGAAGAACCAACCTACTGCATCCTGACATTATTTAAGAACAAACCATCCCACAACCTTTTTTGTCGTAGTTGTAAGATTGGGCAATAGGTTTCTTAGTATAGGCTCTTTTTTATTTGACACAACATCACTAGGAGTGCCTTATTTTCATTTGATCGACGCTTGCTCCCATCTTAGATTTAGGTTTAGATTAGGTGTTCTTTCTAATCTGCATACAGCTTAATAAACCCCCTGTAACTGATCACATGTCGGTCTTTACTGTTGCCACCATGAGTTCCTTACAGTTTTGAAAAATAGTATACTTTTTTCCCCTGAAGAAAAAGTGTTAACCTTTGCTCAGCAGTACATCTGACAAAGACAAAAATAATCTTCAAGGAATATTTAAATTGTGTGGGTAGTTGTGTTTTGGCTTTTGCTCACATGTGTAATTTGTGGCAAGAAAATGGTAATTAACATGACTTTCACATTTACTTCTAGGCAGAAGCACGACTTGCAGCTAAAAGAGCAGCCCGTGCAGAAGCAAGAGATATACGAATGCGGGAATTGGAGCGACAACAAAAAGAGGTATTTTGTTAAGTTTTCACCCATCTTTGTTTGCAGCATAGATTTCATTAAAATGTTGTTAGAAGGTGAAACAAAAACATGGCTGGCAGAAAAATGTTTTTTTTATGGTAACTAAGCCTTTTTCATGTTGGCAAATTCTATTTTGGATTTTTACCATTAGTTTTAGAAACAGAGCTATTCCAAGATGGCCGCCACCTTCATTCATTATTGAGAAGGCCCTAGGAGTCCCTCATCACGGCCTCCACTCATCCCGATAGGCTGCTTTTCCTATCATCTGGCCTATCTAGGCAACTGGCAGGCTTTAGCTGGCCACCTCTTCAAAGCCCCACTTCTAAGGCCCTGTCCATTCCTTGCCGTGATCCGGGCCCCACTTTACCAAATCTTTTCTGAAAATGCTATTGATTGATCTATTCACATTTAACAGTCCTCTTGACTGTGTCTTCGCTATTCTATCCGTCCCATCACGTGAGTACTGCTACATAGTGGCTGCCTTGGTTCCAATGAGAACTAATTTCCTCTGCCTCTCAAGTCATCCACCTTGCAGATGCCCCATGCTATTCGGTGACTCAGCATTCTGGTTTCACTCACTAGGACTCATTCTCACTGACGCCAACTACTGTATTGTTGTGCTGCACTTCATGTGCCATTCCTCCAAGAATGTCTGTGAAAATCCTTTTTAGCTGTGCCTCCATCCTTCTTGTTGATCTTGCACTTAAAACCCTTTTGGCCTACTGTGCCAAGTGGATCAGATTACGGTGCTTTGCAGCATTCTCGCCACCTCCTCACCTCTCACTTTCTCTTCCTCCCTTGTTTGGAGATGGCACTCTCCACCTCTCTCCACCTCCCCCATCTTCTCCAACTGATACACCATCAGGTAGCCTCTCTCTCACTAAATCTGAACGGAAAAAGCATAGAGACATCCTTGCTGGTAATCTGTGCCTCACAATTACAGACACCTATGTCTGTGCATCCTCAAGAGAAATCTTCACTGACTCCTCTTTTCTGTCCCATACCCCAACCTATGGACCTCTCACCTCACTGCCACTCACCCACCTTATTCTTCAACTTCAATTAATGGCGGGACCAAGTGGGTAGTCCTCTTTGCAAGTTTTTCTTTTCTCGCTGCTGTATCAATTTTTACATCACAGGCACAGTCCTGGTTCAAGGCCCTCAGGCCACCCTCCTCCTATTTGACTGGCTCCTGCCTTCGCACAACTTCCTTCCTTCCCATGCCCCTCCCCCTTCTGCACCCTCCTCTTCACCTCTCCCTACAGATGCCCCACGTCCCGACACTCCGCCTCAAAAAGCTTTCAAAGGCAGCGACCGTCTCCATCTGGCAACCCTCCACTCACGCTCAGCCATCAAACGTTCTGCTGACATCTTCCTTCTCCTTGAAGAAACTGGCCTGGATATACTTGCACTCACAGAAACTTGGTTCAACTCCAGCTCAGTTACTTCCTTTGACTCACTCCTTCCGGACGGCTATGAGATGACCTCTAAACCTTGACCCCACCGTGCTGGCGGTGGAGTTGCCTTAATCTTCCCAGAATGGATGCCTTCTACCGTCCTACCCACTTGGCCAGTAAGACCGAGATTCTACTCATCGGCACACCCACTCCCTCCTTCCCTGCAGCTCTCTGGCCGGCCTCCCTTGGCCCCCTTCCTGCCCCTACCTGCAAGGCTAAAAACCTCGGGGTCATCTTCCACTCCACACTCTCCTTCTCTCCTCAAATATCTGACGTCTCTAAGAAGTCACACTACCAGCTGCACCTCCTCAGAGGTATTCTTCCCTTCCTCTCCTTCCCCCAGAAGCTCACTGTCTCCGAGCCCTGGTTCTCTCAAGGCTGGACTACTGCAACAGCCTCTATCTTAATCTGCCTGCCTCCACTCTCCGCCCTCTGCAACTTATCCAGAACAGAACTGCGAGACTTGACCTTGGCCTCAAGCCCAGGGACCGTATCTCTCCAGGACTGAAATCCCTTCACTGGCTCCCAGTGGCTGCGAGGATTAAGTTCAAAACCCTCTGCATTGTCCACAAGGCCTTCTGAGGCCTGGGGCCTAAATACCTTCAACTCTCTCTTCCTAAATATCTTCCTTCACGAGCCCTCCGCTCATCCGTCTCCAACTCCCTCATGGTCAGCCGCTTCTCTAAGCAACGAGCTGGGGGTAGATCTCTCTCCGCAGCAGGGGCCTCCCTCTGGAACAGCCTTCCTGCCTCCCTGAAACTTGAGGAGAACCATCTCCGGTTCCGGAAGCACCTCAAAACCTTCCTCTTCGCTTCTGCCTTCTCTCTCCCTCTCCCCTGCTAAACCTGCCTAACTCCCCACTGAATTCTGCACTAAACCTGCATCTGGGCCACTCTCAGCGACCTCGGTCCAGGGCCCAGCCACTCTCCACTTGCACTGCCTCCCTGGCTCCCTCTGCACTGTGGGACTGTCACTGTATCCCTACAGCCCCCTTCCCAGCACTTGCTCTGCACTTACCTCGCACTTGCCACCAGCTGGCCCTTTTTATTTATTATTTATTATTTTATTACGCTACTTACCTTGTACTGCACTTTCCCCCCACCTCCTCCCCCTGCACTTTCTCCTTTTCCCTTTACCCCTGCACTTGCGCGATCTGAATGACACCTGGCCTAGTAGGATCGTTTGTCTGTCTTCCCCTTGTTTCCCTCCCTCCCTGCCTCGTCGCGCCTTGAAACACTTGTGTATAGGCGCGTTACAAATACCATATCATATCATATTCGTCCTTTGAGAGCCTAGTGTGCAAATTGGTCATCTCTCCTTCCTCCACCTTGACCATTGCTACCGTCTATTGACCCCCTGGCACTTCTCTTTTCCTATTTTAGTGGGTGGACTTCTGTTCCTCCCTACTCTACCACCTCCAACGTGCTACTACTAGGTGACTTCAACATCCACCTAGACTCCACTTGCATAGCAACCACCCTCTTCACCGACCTCTGCTCCTCCCTATCCCTCCCCATTCTTCCCTCTGACCCTACCCATTCTGCTGGACACTCTAGATGCCATCATCCACTCCAAACTCCCTCTGGTCACCCCTCTCTCGTGGTCTGACCACTCTCTCCTCACCTCCCACTTGGGTCCCTATGGGCCCAACTCCTGAAAGCTCTGCCAACCTTGTTCACAAACATCCGTCTGATGAAACGAGTGTCAGGTGCTGCCTTCTCTTCCACCTTCATTCCGCCTTGCCCACCCAACAGATGTTTCCGCTGATTCTGTCCTCAGCAACCTCTATCTGTCCATCACCAACACCCTTGACATCCTTGCCCCAGTCATGAGCATCCCCCTGAACCCTGCCTCCAAGCGTAACACCTGGTACGACTCTGATCTTGCAGACCAAAAATGTAATTGCAGGGCTGCTGAACAGAAGTGACACACTTCAGGCTCACCCTGTGACAAACTGGCCTGCCGCCTGATCCAGAGACACTACAAACTCACCATCCGTGCCAAAGAAAGAGCCCACATTCAGGCACGAGTGTCCAATGCAACAACATGGCTAAACTCTTCAAAATCTGCAGGAAACTTGCCAACCCATCCGCAGCATTTTCTGCCCCTGATCCTTTCCAGGCCCTCTGCGATGCACTCGCCTCTCAATTTACTTCCAAAACCCAGAATATACTGAAAAGCCTCGTCACACACTCTCCCAAACCAACACTCCCCCTTCATGCCTACTAGCATTCACCCTCCTCCTTCACGCATGTCTCCCCTGAAGTAGTCAACCGAGTTGTCAACTCCATGAAGGTCTCGTCCAAACAGGTTGGTCCTTGCTCCTCCAGAACCATCAATGAAAATATCGTCTCTCTCGTCCGTGCTCTGGCTGATCTCTGCAACCACTAATTTGCTACTGGTTCTTTTCCATCTTCTCTAAAGCACTCCCTTGTGTGCCCCCTCATTTTAAAAAAAAAAAGAAAAAAAACCTTCGGCAGACCCTTCCTGCCCAACCAATTACCACCCCATTTCCATCACGCCTTTCCTGAGAAAACTGCTTGAGAAGCTCGCCCTTCTCCAAATCCACTCTCATAACGAACTTGTTGGCAGCTTACATGACCACCAGTCTGGATTCTGAACATTCAGTGGCACAGAAACTGCTCTTCTGAACACCCGTGAAGAACTGCTTGCATCTTGTGACTCCAACTTTCCTGCTGTCCTCATCTTTCTTGATCTCGCTTCTGCATTTGACACGGTGAATCATTCCATCCTCCTAAAAAGGCTCCATGATACCCTTGGCATCCCGGAGCGGGCACTGGACTAGCTTACCTCCTTCCTAATTGAACGTTCCTCCAAAACCATCCTGGGCCCTTTCTCCTCTCCTTCTTCCTCAGCTACCTGTGGTGTCCCCCAGGGCTCCATTCTTCTGCCCTGGCTCTTTAATATATACCTCTCTCTGCTGCCATGACTCATTTCCTTCTTCTCCCTCAACTTCCATTGCTAAACTGCTGATACACACCCTTTCTTCAAACTTCCCACTGATGCCCTTCCACCCTCCTTCATCCCTAGCTGGCCCTCTGCCATCCAGTTCTGGTGCACTGCCAATGTCTTCTGCTTCAATGCCAGCAAAACAGATATTATCCCTATTGGGTCCCCTGCACCATACTTCTTCCCTGCGCTCTGGCCTTCCTCCATGCCCCCCCACCCCTTCTCCACTGTAGCTCGGAATCTGAGTCATCTTCGAAACCCACCCAGACCCCCGTCTCCCCTCCCTTCCTTCATACCTCATATTCAAGACATTGTCAAGAAGTCCCACTTCGAATGGATTGTGTCCTCCCACGTATTCCTCATCTTGTGATAAATCATTATCTCTGGCTTTGCTGCTTCGGAAAAAGAAATTCTCGGCAGAGGGCGCTGTGCTCGAGGCCGTGGCGTCGATTGTCCCTCGACGTACTCCGTACTCTGTCGACGTCACCGATGGTATAAATAGCTCGAGCCGTGCCTGTTGCTTCAGTTCCTTTTTTCCGATCGCTTCGCTATCGAGAACGGCGTGCTTCTATTTTCTGTGAAGAAAGTGTTGTCATCTTCGACACCCAGAACTGGGTTTAAAAAGTGTGTAGATTGTGGATCTAAGATGTCGATCACCGATCCCCACCGGATTTGTCTCTGGTGTCTCGGTTCCAGTCACCGAACCGACTGCGGGTCCTGCCAATCTATGACCGAAAAAGCTCTTCGTGAGAGGAGAGGTAAACTGTCGGTGGGGAGGGAGGCCTCAAAAAAGGTTTTGTCAAAAAGACACAAAAAAGCGAATGATTCTAAGGAATCGGATCGCCATAGGCACTCGAAGAGATCTCGATCTAGGAGTAGATCGAGACACTCTTCGTCGTCATCGAAAAAAATGAAGAGGAGACATAGATCTCCATCTTCTTCTTCAGAGTCGACCGAAGAAATTCGTTGTCCGACTAAATCTGATTCTCCCAGTAAGTGGGAGGAATTCCGCAAAAAGATGATGTATGTTTTCGAGAATGCGTCCCGACCCCCTCGAAAGACCCTCGAAAAAGCCATACCCCTAAAGTCGCTCCGTTGGACGACAAACGGAAGTCCAAGGCTACCATGGCCAAGACCGGTAGCGTCGAGGAATCCAAAAAAACCTCGAGTCGACGTAAAACCGTCGAAGACTCTACGAGAGTAGAGCACCTCTCCAGTGCCATGCAAGAAACGCAAGTCGTCGAAGACTTCGACAACTTCTTCGACGCCCTCAACGTCGATAATTTCGACGCCGAAGCCAAATGCGTCATCAACGCCATTATCGAAGTCATCTTCGAAAACTTCGAAGACACCCTCGAAAACTTCGAGGGATTTGCTATTTCCTTCGAAGCAGATGGCAGAGGAAGAAAGGGGATTCACTCCTTTGCCCAGGTCAGACTTTTTCAAATCTATGTCAGCAATCTATGAAGAGTCTGCTTCAGAAGAAGACGAGGTTACTCCCTAAAAGTTACTTATGGTACAAGACAAGTTCCTGAGGAACTTATTGACCAGGAATCTAGAATGAGAGACCTGAGTGATACTCTACATTCTGCCAGTGGAGTTGACACATCCCCAGAATTAGAGTTCGCCAAACCTGATCCTGCAGAGCATGCAGATGCTGGGTACAGGGGTTTTATGACCAGGGTAGTTGAATATATGGGTTGGGGTAATACTTCACCCATTTTTGAACAAGATGACATGACGGATATAATCGTCAAGGGACCTCAAAAAGATCCTGTTCTCCCTTTTCGCAAGGGGCCTTCAAAGGACTGTGGAGAAAAACTGGGAGAAACCAGAAACTATTGCTGCTGCAGATAGCACTTTTCCAAGAAAATATAGACCAGCTGGAACGGATCGTGAATATTTGAATAAACATCCGACTCCAGAGAGTTTATTCATTCAAGCAGCATCTACTTCAAAACAAACTGCTTATTCAACTATCCCTCCAGATAGAGAGGATAAAAAAATGAATTCCTTGGCACGTAAAGTTTTCACGTCCGGCAGTATGGCACTTAAGGCGGCAAATGTCACCTGTACCCTAGCCAGGTTTACCCATACCCTGTGGGACAGTATTTCGGCGGCGGCTGATCATATTCCGGAAGGCGAGGAAAGGGAAGGCTTCCTGAATATAGCCAGACGGGAAGGAGGCAATGGGGTAATGTCTCCAGTCTGGACAGGATACTGCTGATAGTATCAGCAGATCCATGGCTGCAAGCGTTGTGCTACGCAGATTTGCGTGGTTGAGGAAGTCGGGATTTGCACCAGACGTGCAAGCTAGACTCCTCCATGCCCTTTGATGGCTCGAGGCTCTTTGGCAGAAAGGCTGATGAAAGCCTAGAAAAACTTCAGACCTCGAAAGCGGCAGCTAAATCACTTAGCGCCTCTTTGCGCCAGCCTCTAAAACCCTATTCCGACTCATCTTCCTGGAGGGGTCGTTCTTTTCGATACTACTCCTCTTTTGGTAGAGGAAGAGGACAGGCTTCTCAAAGGGGCAAAAGAAACTTCCCTCCTGGAGCACGAGGAAGAGGTGCAAAATCAGTTCCAGGAGCGGCATCTGTACCCTCAGCCACTCCTGCAGCCGCCTCCAAATCCCTCTGAGACCTTGTTACACAAAACACCAGTGGGAGGCAGGATCTCTCAACATCTGACGGAATGGCAGGGCATTACCTCAGATGCTTGGGCACTGGAAACAGTAGACCAAGGTTACTGTCTCCCCTTTCTAAAAAGGCCTCAGAATCATCCACCGGGAGCCAACTCTGCCAAAATTCCGGATCCGCTCCTGGAAATTCTAACCCTGCTAGAGAAAGGTGCCATAGAACTGGTACCTGTAGCGGAGAGGAACAGGGGTTGGTACTCCCCATATTTTCTCATCCCAAAAAAGGACGGACTCATCTTGGACTTGAGAAACTTCAACAAGTTCCTCAGGAAGGACAAGTTCAAGATGGTGACTCTTTCTCAGATCCTTCAGGCTCTCCAACTCCCAAGATTGGTTGGTATCATTGGACCTTCAGGATGCTTACTTTCATGTGCCAATCCATCCAAAGCACAGAGTACCTGAGGTTCACGATTGGCAATTCTCATTATCAGTTTCGAGTTCTGCCATTCGGGTTGACCTCTGCCCCGAGGGTTTTCACCAAACTGTTGGCGGTTGTGGCAGCAAGTCTCAGGAGGGCAGGTATTCACATATATCCCTACCTGGACGACTGGTTGATCAGAGCAAGTTCTCCAGAACAAGCTCAAGAACATCTTTCGATCACCTGCCACTTCCTCCACAAACTGGGCTTCTCCCTCAATTTCAAGAAGTCCCACATGATACCATCCCAGAAACTCCAGTTTATTGGAGCAGTCTTGGACACTTCATCGGGAAAAGCCTCGCCTCCCGAAGTGAGAGCTCTCCACATCCAGCAGATGGTAACGAAGTTTCAGAATGCCCAACATCTACCGGCCTTCGATTTTCTCAGGTTGCTTGCCCTCATGGCATCCTGCATTTTCCTAGTACCAGAGGCCAGGTTGAGAATGAGATCCCTTCAATGGGCACAGTTCTCGGGGAATATGTCGGATCTTCTGCAAGTCCCGAGCGCAGTTGCTCAGGATCTTCTATGGTGGGCTTGCAACAACATTCTCAAGGGAGAGTCTTTTTGGCAACCATGGCCGGATATAACGGTAGTGACGGACGCCTCATTCACGGGGTAGGGAGCACACACCAACGATCTGACAATCAGCGGTCGTTGGTCTCCATCGGAGTCCAAACTACACATCAACCTATTGGAGCTGAGGGCAATCAGACTAGCTCTGAAGGCCTTTCTGCCCTCTGTACAGGGAAAGAATGTCCTGATAATGACAGACAATACAGTGGCCATGTACTATCTCAACAAGAGAGGTGATGTAGGGTCACTGCCACTGTGCAGAGAAGCAATGCAGCTCTGGTTCTGGGCAATACGAGAAGGAATCTCTCTGTCGGCAATTCACCTAGCCGGAGAGAAGAACACGGCAGCAGATGCTCTGAGCAAGCAGAGCACGGTCTCTCACGAGTGGGAGCTGTCTCAGAAAGACCTTCTGGAGATCTTTGCCCCCCTCAAGTGGATCTGTTTGCCACCAGGATTAACCGGAAGTGCGATCAGTACTGCTCAAGGGAATTTCCTCAGAGGAGCTCTGGAAGACTCATTCGTAGTGGAGTGGAAGTTTCCACTGCTGTACGCGTTTCCCCCAGTCCCTGTGATTCCTCAAGTAATCAGGAGGTTGAGAAAGTTCAGGAAAACCATGATCCTAATTGCCCCGGATTGGGCCAGGAGAACGTGGTACCCGGACCTACTAGACATGTCCATCTGCCCTCCAATACGTCTTCCGCAAAGAGAGGATCTTCTCTCGCAAGAGGAAGGTCAGGTTCTCCATCCAGAGGTCAAGACACTCAACCTTCATGCATGGTTTCTGAGATACAAGGATTGGGATCTTCCGGATGACGTAATGGAAATCTTGCTTTCGGCCAGAAGACCAGCAACAAAGTCTTTGTACCGATGTCGCTGGAACAGGTTTAGTAACTGGTGCAAAGACAAGGATGTGGACCCTTTTCAGTGTGGCACCCCAATGGTACTCTCTTTTCTACTACATCTAGCTAATCTGGGGCTCCAGATAGGAACAATCAAAGGATACCTTGCTGCGCTGTCCATTTTCAAGTGCTCCTCGGAAGAGGTTTCATATTGCAAAATACCGTTAATAATTCAATTCTTAAAGGGGCTTACTAATGTATACCCTCCAGTACCTTTTCATGTACCAACTTGGGACTTAAATTTAGTATTAAAATTCTTGACTTGCATACCTTTTGAGCCTCTGCACTCATGTCCATTGAGGCTTTTGACTCTAAAAACTGTCCTTCTTGTGGCCCTATCATCAGCCCGCAGGGTTAAAGAACTTCAGGCTCTCTCATGCAAACCACCATATACTATTTTTTTAATAAAGATAAGGTAGTCCTTAAAGTTAAACCTTTGTTTTTGCCAAAAGTAGTCTCGGAATTCCATTTGTCACAAAAAATAGTACTACCAACTTTTTATCCTCCTCCTCATCTGGGCAAAGAGGAGAGATTACACAGATTAGATCCCAAGAGGGCTCTTAGTTTTTACATCTGAAGGATGGCTAAATTGAAACAAGATGACCAACTGTTTGTGGGTTATACTGGTCATAAATTAGGCTTATCTGTAACAAAACAGACCATTTCCCACTGGATCATATTAGCCATAGTTGAATGCTACAGATTATCGGGAAAAGAACCACCAGATGGGCTTCGTGCCCATTCTACAAGGGGAATGGCTACTTCTGCAAGAGGGGAGTACCGGCAGCAGATATTTGTGCAGCTGCAACCTGGAAAACAATGCATACTTTTGTTAAACATTATTGTTTGGACACTGCCTCCTCCAACGAAGGTTTATTTGCAAAGGCAGTTCTGCATTCTGTCCACGAAAACTGAAATTAGTACTCCCACCTCCAAAAATTGTTACTGCTATGGGAGTCTATCACAAGATGAGGAATACGTGGGAGGACACAATCCATTCGAAGAACAAGTTACTTACCAACTGTAACGTTCTTTCGACTGGATGTTCCTCCCACGTATTCCTCATCGACCCTCCCATCCTACCCCACAGTACAGTTTACGTTTTCTTACTTTCCTCTCACGAAGAATGTATCGGTCATGGGACACGCCTGGGTGTTCTATATATATATATATATATATATATATATATATATATATATATATATATATTTCTGATGTTTGTTAATCTGCTTAGAATCACATGCTGTGCATAGGTCCGACATCCAGTGGTCACTGCGGAGTATTGCATCTTGTTTTTCGTAGTCGAAAAGGGGACGTCGACAAGGCGTGTCTGAAACACTATCCCTATAGTGACGTGCGTTGTACCCACAATCCCTCACGCGTCGAGGTCCCTCAGATTGTTTTTTTCCGCCCAGCTTCTGGTCGCCTTCACGCGGAGCTCCTCGAGAGACATTGCAACTCCTCGACCCCTGGTCGTATTTTCTCTAATATTTATAATCCCTCCCTCGACGCAGTTGTAAGCTGTTCTCCGCCGAAAAGAATCTTCGACGGAGGGTCGAGCGGAAGAAATCCTTCGGCGCTGCCGAACACGTGGCCTGGCCTCGCAGGCCATATACAGTAGGGAGAGTGGGGTCGTGGGACATCTCTGGGTCTTTTCTGAGAATGCCTTTCCCTTTCCCCTTCCTTTCCCTTGGGGTGTGTATCGCGATTTATTGCCTCGGCTATGGAGAGGACACCGTTTAGGTTTTGCCCACTTTGTAAAGGCAAATTCACTTGGAAGGACAAGCACTCACGGTGTAACCGCTGCTTGCCCCTCGATCACAAGGAGGAAAGGTGCGCGGCGTGTCGGCTTCTTAAGCCTAAAACTCTAAAAGACCGAAGGGTTAAAAGGTGGGCGGCCTACGCGATGTCGAAGGCCGAAGGTTCACCCGCCGCTGCTACCACCGACAGTGACGAGGAACGCGATACCACGACCTCCGCTACGGAAGTCGAAACCCCCTCTAAGGAGCGCTTACGCGCTTCGTCGTCTGTCCCCGGCCCCGACGGGCTCGGCTCACGCCCTGCTTATGGGGATGAACACCCCGGCGACACAGACGCACACAAAGATCCACATAAACACACAACCCACAGCTCTTCGTCGACAAAGTCGAAAAGACCTTCGGCGCCCAAGGAGACGCAGGTTCTACCGGCGGCCTCCTCGGACCGTTCGGGTTCGAAGCCCCTCTCGCAACCGCAGCCGCGACCTGCGACTGGGCTTTCGGCAAACAAGGGCGCTGCCACCAAACCATCGGCCGGTGCGCATCAACAGAAAGCGCAGACCGCCGTAGAGCGTTCGATACCCATAGCGTCGAAAACTCAAGCTTCCGCCGACAAACGAGTCGCCGACAAGCGAGTCGCCGATAGCTTAGCAAGGATCGCTGTAGCCGACGCCCAAAAGCGTACGCCGAAGATTTCGTCGAGCGTTACGCATAAATTAAAGGATACGCCGAAAAAGCCCGAAGGGAAGCAGGGACTACCCCCTTCAGGCAGGGAGTCTCCCGACACACCAGAAGGTTTTTCGGAGGGCGATGGGACACTTTCCTCGACGCTTTGGGAGAGGTCGAGCCATTTCGAGTTAGATAACCCTATGTTTCCCCCGCCAGACCGCTCTGGGGTACCCCATGAAACTATGGAAAGACTCCACCTCTGTATGGAGAGGATGGAAAAGTTCATGAGCACCCAGGCCTCTCAAACACACAAGAGGACCAGAGAAGGGCCTCAGGAGGACCCCAGGGCCAAAAATCCGAGGCTAGTCGATCCCCAGCAGGACACAGCCTCAGACTTCCAAGATGTATATGACCTCACTGGGGAGGAGCAAGACTTCGAGGAAGAAGATGATTTCATGGACAATGAAGAACAGAACCAGGAGGAATGTCTGGAAGACAGAACAGACATTATAGAAGAAGGCTTCGGGGTTAACCCAGAAGAGGGACCTTCACACCCCTGGCAATCACCATCAGTGTATTCCGACACTGATGTCATAAACCTAACTCCTCCGGACAATTCTCCAGTTAGGAACACGTCTCCAATTGACGATCAGCCAACGTTCAATGCACTGTTGCGCAGAGCAGCAGCGCATTTCGAACTCGACACCGGGGAACTCTCTCCAGAATTGGACTTTTTGGAAAGAGTGATTAAGGAAAAACCCCCGGTCAGCCAGACCATTCCACTCCTCGCTTCAGTGAAGAGAAGGATCATACCTTCGCTGTCCACTCCCGCTATGATCAGAGGGGTCAATCCACGGATTGAAAAACTTTTCACTCCTTCACCCTCAGACCCCCTCTACATTAGGGGACATTCCATTCCTGATTCCCTAGTGGTTTCTAATACTAGAAAGAGGGCAGGGGTACCACTTTCCACGAGTGAGGCACCCCCTGACAAGGAGGGCAAGAGGCTATATGCCCTTGCAAAAAGGGTTACTTCCTCGGCTGCCTTCTCAGCAAGAATTGCCAACAACAATTCCTTGCTTGCAAGCTACGCAGACGCGCAGTGGGCCAAACTGCGAAAAGACGCCGAGGAAGCACCGGAGCCTTTACGTACGCGCCTACTGTCAACTATTGGCGAAGGAACCCAAGTGAACCAGAGCATTGTTAAAAACTCTCTGGACGCGGCATAAACAGCAGGACGTTCCTTGGTACAAGGAATACTCCTAAAGCGCCATGTATGGCTGCGCAACTCAGGCTTTAAACCAGAGACACAGGCGTCTTTGATAAATAAACCTGTCGAGGACGCTAACCTCTTCGGGAAAGCGGTAGATGAAGCCCTAGAGATGGCTAAAAAAGAGTTCGACACTATCAAGACTCTCGACCAGATCTCTAAGCCCACTACCAGGCGCGGCTATGGCAACAAACGCTTTTTTCGTGGCCAACGCCAACACCAACAACAAAATCAACATCAGCAATACCCTGCCACCAATTACCAAACCAATAGTGGGCAGTACAGCCAAAGAGGCCAACGCCGGGGCAAAGGGAGGGGTCGGGGATCCACCCCCAGAGGCTCCCAAGCCCCCAACAACTCCAAGTGACGCGAAGATTCGCGTCCCCTCCCATGCAACACCGGTCGGGGGCCGGATAACATCCTTTCTTCCTGCATGGGAGGAGATAACGTCAGACCGTTGGGTACTGTCCACCGTAGCCCACGGATACTGTATCGAATTCAACAGTTCCCCATCCTACAGACCCCCGAGGGGACGTCGCATGACACCGGAACATCTTGCCATCCTTCTCCAAGAAGTACAACAACTACTGGAAAAAGGAGCCATAGAGGTCGTGCCTCTATCTCAGGTAACGGAAGGTATTTATTCAGTGTACTTCCTTGTACCCAAAAAGGAAGTAATCCCACTGCTTTCTCAGGGAGATTACATGACAACATTGGACATGAAAAATGCATACTTTCATATTTTAATGTTGCCAGCGCACAGAAAATACCTCAGGTTCATGATAGAGGGCAAACACTACCAGTTCAAAGTGCTACCCTTCGGCATAGCATCAGCACCAAGGGTATTCACGAAGGTGCTGGCAGTGGCAGCGGCCCACCTGCGCAGGTTGTCCATCCCAGTTTACCCTTACCTCGACGACTGGCTCATAACAGGGGATTCTTACGAAACATGCTTCTCCAATACCCAAAAGACAGTAGACCTTTTGTTCCAGTTGGGCTTCTCCATCAACGAAAAGAAGTCCAGTTTAGACCCCAGTCAAATCAAGCAATTCCTAGGGGCTCTAATTCAAACAAAGGACGGCCTCGTCTTCCCCTCCAGAGAGAGGGTCCAAAACATGCTGTTTCAAATCCCTCAATATGTAACCGGTCGAGAGGTGACGGTACGCAAAGCAATGCGCTTGCTAGGAATGATGGCGTCGTGTATTTATTTGGTACCTCACGCGACCCGCGCATGCGCCCAATGCAAGAGTGGCTCAACAGCCAGTGGTGTCAGGCCAGCGGACTATGGGAGGATCTAGTTGTGGTCTCGCAGGCCTTAGTTCTCTCGCTACGGTGGTGGACAAAGGAAAACATGGAAAAAGGGAAACCCTTTGCCACACCCGCGGCGGAAGCCACTCTAACCACAGACGCATCCCTCACAGGATGGGGGGCGCACCTATCCCATCAGACTGCTCACGGAGTGTGGACTCCGAACGTAGCATCCAAACACATAAATCTACTGGAGCTACTAGCTGTGTTCAAGGCGCTAAAAGCCTTCCAGGAACACCTACAAGGCAAAACAGTAATGGTCCTTACAGACAGCACCACAGCCATGTACTACATCAACAAGCAAGGGGGCACCCACTCTCCAGGCCTGTCCAAGCTGGCCCAGAATATATGGAAGTGGGCTCTCAAACAGAACATGTTTCTACTATCACTACATGTACCCGGGGAACTCAATCTGCTAGCAGACAGCCTCAGCAGAGATTTCCCCCTGCCCAAAGAGTACGAATGGCGCCTGCACGAAGACATCGTCTTCGACGTCTTCACACAATGGGGATTCCCAGAAATAGACCTGTTCGCAACCCTGGAAAACTCACAATGCCTAAGTTACGCCAAGGGGAACGGTCTGTCGATGCAATGGTCAGGGAAATTTGTTTACGCTTTTCCCCCGACTCCCCTTCTCAACAAAGTGGTGCACAAGATGCACCAGGAACAAGTGACCATGATACTAGTGGCCCCAATGTGGGCACGACAACCATGGTTCGCTCACTTGATGGAGATGTCTCTATCCCCCCCAGTAAAACTCCCCTGCCCGTACAACATGCTGTCTCAGGACAAAGGCAGGACGCTGCATCCATGCCCCCAGAACATGAACTTAGCAGCTTGGCTCCTGAGATCATAGAGTTCGGACATCTACAACTCCCGCAAAGATGCATGGACATCCTCAGGGAAGCCCGAAAACCGAACACTCGCCACTGCTATTCTAGCAAGTGGAAAAGATTTGTCATCTGGTGCAGGGGTAAAAGCATCAACCCTATTGACTGCTCTCCCACACATGTGGTCCTATACCTCACCCACCTATTAGATTCAGGTCTAGTGTTTAACTCCATTAAAGTCCACCTAGCTGCACTTTCTGCATACACCACTTCCCAACTCAAAGTGTCGTGGTGGAGGATCCCTGTTATAAAGGGGTTCATGGAGGGAGTAAAAAGAATACACCCCCCGATAGCTGACCCAGCTCCCGGATGGGACCTTAATGTGGTACTCACCAGACTCATGGGCTCTCCATTCGAACCCATGCACAAAGCATCTCTTAAACACCTCACGCTTAAGACTGCTTTTTTAATAGCTATCACCTCCATCAGGAGAGTAAGTGAACTTCAGGCTCTTTCTATTCTAGACCCCTTCGTTACAGTTCACAAAGATAAAGTGGTTCTACGCACTCACCCTAGGTTTGCTCCGAAATTTATTTCTAAATTCCACGTAAACCAGTCTATAGAACTACCAACGTTCTTTCAAAATCCTTCCAATTTGGGAGAAAGGACTCTGCACACACTAGATGTACGCAGAGCGGTCATGTTCTACATGGAAAGAACCAGACCACTGAGGAAGACTGATCAGTTCTTCGTCTCGGTGGCAGCAGGAAGAGAAGGAGATGCGGTTTCAAAGTCCACTATTTCTAGATGGATTGTTCAATGCATCACTCTCTGCTATACTCTTGCTAAGAGAGAACTGCCCTTTAGGCCAAGAGCACACTCCACTCGAGGCACGGGGGCATCCATAGCATTCATTGCAAATGTTCCCCTTGAGTCCATCTGCAAAGCGGCTACCTGGAGTTCTGTGCACACCTTTATATAACATTACTGTCTAGATACACACTCTAGATCTGACTCCCAGGTGGGGCAGGCAGTATTACGACACCTTTTCTCTACTGTTCCTTCTCATAACCCACCGCCAACTCCGGGTACTGCTCGCTAGTCTATGCACAGCATGTGATTCTAAGCAGATTAACAAACATCAGAAGAGAATGCATTACTTACCGTAAAAGCATTTCCGATGGTTGTATCTGCTTAGATTCACATGCGCCCACCCTTCCTCCCCGCTCGGATGGAAGGAACATAGACTTCCTTTATATATCTCTCTCTTTTCTGTACTCACTCACGTCTAGAAGGCTCCCTCAGGGCAGAAAAATACAAACAGAGGGACCTCGACGCGTGAGGGATTGTGGGTACAATGCACGTCACTATAGGTATAGTGTTTCAGACACGCCTTGTCGACGTCCCCTTTTTCGACTACGAAAAACAAAATGCAATACTCCGCAGTGACCACTGGATGTCGGACCTATGCACAGCATGTGAATCTAAGCAGATACAACCATCAGAAATGCTTTTACGGTAAGTAATGCATTCTCATATATGTATATATATATATATATATCTATCAAAGAAGGGTGCGAGGGGCGGACTCTGGGTCCCAGCTAGATGTACCTTTCCACAGTCCAGTTGATGATCTCCTCCTAGCGCGCTTTCTTGCCTCTTGCAATCATCAGGGAGGCAGTCTGTTCAGGTAGGTGTTCAGGTGTTCATGGTTACTACCAGTGATGGCCTCAGGGGATTCTGGTTGCTGTAGTCATTCAAGTAGCCAGGAAACAACTCAACCATCAACACCTGAATAAACACCTGAACAGGCTGCTTCCCTGATGATTCGCCACAAGTGAAAACAGACAGTGCCCAGGATTCGCATCCAGGTTTCCCCAACCAGACTCCCTGGGGAACGCCCTGTGGATGAACTGGTCAGGGATGTTTGCGTATGCTTTTCCACCAACTCCTCTCATCAGGAAGGTGGTGAACAAGATGAACAGAGAGTCGATGACGCTCGTCCTAGTTGCTCCCATGTGGGCGAGACAACCGTGGTTTCCACACCTACGCAGACTTTCGGTGTGCGATCCCATCAAACTCCCGGGCTGGTACAATCTTTTGTCCCAGCACCAAGGTCAGAAGGTGCATCCTCTACCCAACTCCATGAACCTAGCAGCATGGCCCCTGAGGTCATAGAGTTTGGACATCTCAATTTACCACAGAGATGTTTGGACATCCTAAAGGAGTCTAGGAAACCGAACACGAGGTATTGCTACTTCGACAAATGGAAGAGATTCGTTATCTGGTGCCAGAATAAACAAATCAACCCAGTTGATTGCACTCCTTCCACAATCGTGACATACATGCTCCACCTGCTGGACGCAGGGTTGGTTTTCAACTCACTAAAGGTACACCTGGCAGCACTGTCGGCGTACACCACCTCACATAGCAAGATGTCGTGGTGGAAGGTACCCGTGGTTAAAGCATTCATGGAGGGAGTAAAGAGACTTCATCCCCCTTTATCGAACCCACCACCAGGATGGGACCTGAACGTGGTGCTATCTAAACTCATGGGCCCCCCATTCGAGCCCATGCATAAGACAAAGTCTCAAACACCTGCCCTATAAGACTGCCTTCTTAGTAGCCATTACATCCATAAGAAGGGTCAGTGAAATTCAGGCTCTGTCAGTGCAGGATCCTTTCTTTACTATTCATAAGGATAAGCTGGTTTTACGGACACACCCTAGGTTCTCACCTAAGTTTATTTCAAAATTCCATGTAAACCAGTCCATCGAGCCTCTGGCTTTCTTCCAAAACCCACAGAGCTCGGCTGAGGTTAAACTACACACCCTAGATGTGAGTAGGGCGGTCCTTTACTAAGTAAACAAGACCAGACTGCTTAGGAAAACAGATCAACTGTTTGTCTCCGTAGCCACAGGCAAAGAGGGAGATTATGTCTCTAAGTGTGCCATCTCCAAGTGGATTGTCAACTGTATCCAGTTGTGTTACTCTTTCTGACAAAACTTTGCCCTTTACGCCCAGAGCCCACTCGACAAGAGGCATTGGGGCCACTCTGGCTTTCATTGCAAATGTTCCCCTTGACACCATTTGCAAAGCAGCTACTTGGAGCTCTATTCACACTTTTACTCAGCACTACTGCATTGACACCCATTCCAAGACAGATACTCAAGTGGGACAAGCGGTTCTAAGACATTTATTTGCTCATGACCCTTCTCAAATCCCACCTCCTTCTAAAACTGCTCGCTAATCTATGCACAGCATGTGATCTAAGCAGATTCCACAAGCCTCAGAAGGGATACATTACTCACCGTAATCGTATTTCTGATGCTTGTACCTGCTTAGATTCACATGCGACCCACCCTTCCTCCCCTCTGAGAGAAGGCGCATGGATGCTTGTAGTCTTATCTATCTTCTATCTGCTTGGATCATATGTATTCGCGCTACTCCTCATGTTACCTCATGTCAGGAAAAATACAATCTGAGGGTCCTAGACGCATGAGGGATCATGGGTACAGTGGACGTCACACTAGGGATAGTATTACTGGCACGCCCTGTGTCTACGCCCATTTTCGAGTTTCAAACTGTAATACTCTGCAGCTTCCACTAGATGTCGGCCTATGCACAGCATGTGAATCTAAGCAGATACAAGCATCAGAAATACGATTACGGTGAGTAATGCATTATTTATATATTTATTTATATATATATTTCTGAGGCTTGTGGAATGTGCTTAGATCACATGCTGTGCATAGGCTGACATCTAGTGGAAGCTGCAGAGTATTAGTTTGTTTTTCGAAACTCGAAAATGGGCGTCGAAACAGGGCGTGCCAGTAATACTATCCCTAGTGTGACGTCCACTGTACCCAAGATCCCTCACGCGTCTAGGATCCTCAGATTGTTTTTTTCCGCCATACTGGTCGGAAGCATTTTGCGGAGTCCCCTGGCCTTAGCCATACTTTTGCTAAAAATGTAATTTAATAATCTATTGACATCCTTCCCCACCCCAACGTCGAACTTCGACACTCGTCGCCAGCTGGAGAAGAAATCGACCGTCGGCTGCTGCACGACGGACTTGGGCCTCGTATGGAGGGTACCCCTTTTCAATTCTGCCCCAAGTGCAATCGCAAATACCCTTGGGTCGACAGACACGCCACGTGCAACCTCTGCTTGCCAAGGGACCACCCCGAAGCGAACTGCAGAGCGTGTAGTAGGTTTAAACCTAAGACACTTGAGGACCGTTCGAAGCGTATGGCCCACCACGCCAGGCAGGCGGCCATGGCAGCGGAGGGCGCCTTCCACGATGGCAGCAACGCCGTACTTTCGGATGGCGAGGGCATTACGGCGTCGAAAGACAGCCGAGCGCAGGTCCCCGGCCTCGGAAGGTCGTCCGGCAGGGCGGCTATGGGGAAGACCCCCGGCGACGCAAGCGCTACACACCCTACACACACTAAGCACACTAAGTCCAACCGAACCTCGACGACGTCGACTTCTCGGAAAGAGGCACAGATAGAACGGTCCGACTCGGTGTCCTCTGGGCGCTCTCGATCGAGATCGCCTCATGACGCAAGGCAATCATCCACTCTTGCCAAGAGTGCCTCGCTCCCTAGACTAACGGAAGTTCGATCGTCGGAGGACGAAGACGACTTCCACCCCCAGGCCGCGCTCCAAGAGACGGAGCCCTCAGTTAACACCAGCGAGGCCCCACGCTCGAAAAACACAGATACCTCTTCCGATCCTCGACGCCAGGCGTCGAAAGTCTCCGGGGCCTCCAAGGGACAGGGAAAACATTTTTCCACGCACGGGGAGGGGGGAAAACGGCAGAAGAAACAACCTTTGCACTCTTCCATACCTGTGAAACACACCACTCCCCCTAAACAGACAGACAAAACCAGGTCTGCTGATATGTCTAAAACCAGCAAAGCTACTCAAGATAAATCCCATAGACTTTCTGAGAGAGTCATTCCTAGTTCCAAAAAATGGTCCAGTGAAGACATAGATAGGGTCATGTCAAGAATGTCTTATTTGGCAGATTTTTATGATAAAAATCCAGAACATTTCCTCTCGTATGATCCACAGGGGGCGACACCCTCAGGCTCTACTGATCCTATCCCCCCGAGTAAAAAGCCCCGGTTTGAAACTCCGTTGAGGTCAGAACCCTTCGAGGTACAACCATACGCAAGACCATACTCACTGTATCGGGGAGAGGCTTCCTTTTGTGAGGACCAAGAATTTGGTATGATAGAAGAGCAAACCGGGACGGGCTACTATGGGGATGATGAGGACCAGGAAGAGGAAGAAGAGGACCCGGAAACATACAGAGTAGATTCCCCGGTAGAGAACGAAGCCCCGGTTACCGACTCCCCGGTCGATAACCAACGCCTCCTAAACGAGGTTCTCGCACGCGCAGCAGAACATTTCCACATTGACACCCACGGTGTCCAGGAGGAAAGGGACTTCCAGAAGTGTTAGTGGGAGAAAGGAGGCCTGTTGCCCAGACCATCCCTATCCTTAAGTCCATTCAGCGGAGGATAGATCTGTCCCTGGTGAACCCGAACCTCACCAGAGCTGTCAATCCCAGGGTTGAAAAACTTTTCAGGGCGGCCCAGTCTGACCCTCTCTAAGAGGACATCTGAAGCCAGACTCCCTAGTGGTCACCAACACTCGTAAGAGGGCTGGAACACCCTCGTCATCGTCCAAAGCTCCTCCCGACAAGGAGAGCAAAAATCTATACGGTTTCGGCAGGAAAGTAGCCTCAACGTCCGCCTATCAAGCAAGGATTGCAAACTCCACCACCCTGTTGGCCAGCTACAACTGCCATCAGTGGGAAGAAGTTGCGGCACTCATAGCCTCTGCTCCTGAACCTTTAAAGGGCCAGTTAGCTCGAATTTCCGCAGAGGGTAGAGCCGTGTCTGGTTGCATTTTGAAAGCAACCTTCGACGCCGCGGACAACGCAGGCAGATTGATAGCGGAAGGCACTGTTATCAAAAGACATGCATGGTTACGGCAGTCTGGTTTTAAGGCAGAAACCCAGGCATCATTGTTGGACAAACCGGTGGAAACCGATCTGTTGTTTGGTAAGGCGGTCGAATACGCACTGAAGAATGCCAAGGACGAATACGAAACACTCAAGTCCCTTGGCCAGTTAACCAATAAACCCCCGAACCAGAGAGGGAATAGTAATTTTCGTAGCCCACGCGGCCAAAATTCCCAGAGAGGTTCTACATATTCCCAAGGGCAGGGTACACAGTGGAACAACAACCAACAGTCTACCCAGGGTTACTGCAGGGGTAATAGGAGAGGTCGTGGTAAAGGCAGAGGCAGCCCCAACAAGGGAGGCGGCACGCCTCCACCAAAGCAGTGACGCTCAGTTCAGGGTCCCTTCTCACGCAAACCCAGTAGGGGGACGCATTTCAAACTTCACCCAGGCTTGGGAAGGGATCACATCAGACAGATGGGTGCTGTCAACAGTATCCACAGGATATTGTATAGAACTACTGCAGCGTCCCCGGAACCATCCTCCACGACAGAGTACACTCTTAAGAACATCAGAAGATTCTCCTTGAGGAGATCGCCATTCTGCTAGAAAAGGACGCGATAGAACTCGTCCCGGGACACCAGGTAAACAAGGGTATTTATTCAACTTACTTCCTTGTGCCAAAGAAAGATTTGAAAAAATGCGCCCAGTATTGGACTTACGACCTGCCAACAAGTATGTCAAGCCCCAAAAATTTCGTATGACCACGCTACAAGAGGTAATCCCCCTCCTAAAAAAGGGGATTACATGGCAACCTTGGATATGAAAGATGCTTATTTTCATATTTCCTTGTTCCCAGCGCACAAAGTATTTGCGCTTCAAGGTGGACAGCAGACACTACCAATTCAAGGTACTGCCCTTCGGGATAGCGTCAGCACCAAGGGTATTCACCAAGGTACTGGCGGTGGCGGCTGCACACCTACGCAGGGAGGCAATCCCAGTGTACCCTTATCTGGACGACTGGCTCATAACGGGGGAAACCCCAGGAATTTGCAGGACAAACATTCAAAGGACAATCGACCTCCTCCATGAGTTAGGCTTCTCAATCAACGAGAAAAAGTCAAGCCTGGTGCCAAGCACCTCCAAACAATTCCTAGGGGCAATCCTGGATACCCAGGAGGGGTTGACCTTTCCTTCAGAAGAAAGAATTCGGAATATACTACTGCAAATTCCGCATTATCAGTCCGGTCAACAAATAACGGTACGCAAAGCAATGCGTTTACTAGGCATGATGGCGTCATGTATTTACCTGGTCCACCACGCGCGCCTGCGCATGCGTCCCATGCTGGAATGGTTGGCGAAACAGTGGTCTCAGGCAAGTGGTCGTGGGACGATCTAGTGGTCGTTTCGCCAACACTGGTACAAAGTCTTCACTGGTGGACAAGAGAGAATCTTGCACAGGAGAAACCCTTTTACGATCCCGAAGTACAGGCAATAGTCACTACAGATGCATGCCTGACGGGGTGGGGAGCTCACCATCTCCACCACACAGCTCAGGCTCTCTGGTCTCACTCAGTGGCCAAGAACCACATCAACCTGCTAGAGCTTCTGGCAGTATTCAGAGTGCTTCAGGCGTTCGAGCCCCACCTACTAAACCTGTCAGTGCAAATCCGGACGGACAGCACAACAGCCATGTTCTACCTGAACAAGCAAGGAGGGACTCGCTCGCCAAATCTGTCCAAGCTTGCCCAGAAAATCTGGACATGGGCACTCAGACGGAACATCTTCCTGTCATCACAACATGTTCCACGGGAGCTCAATTCCCTAGCGGATGCTCCGAGCAGAGACTCCCTCCCAGAGGAACACGAATGGGTTCTACACAGAGAGGTCGTAGAAGATATCTTCTCTCAGTGGGGTTTCCCCACTATAGACTTATTCGCCACAAGCGAAAACGGACAATGCCCAGGATTTGCATCCAGGTTCCCCCAACCAGACTCGCAGGGGAACGCCCTGTGGATGAACTGGTCAGGGATGTTTGCGTACGCTTTTCCACCAACTCCTCATCAGGAAAGTGGTGAACAAGATGAACAGAGAATCAATGACGCTCGTCCTAGTTGCTCCCATGTGGGCAAGACAACCGTGGTTCCCACACCTATGCAGGATGGCGGTGTGCGAGCCCATCAAACTTCCAGCCTGGTACAACCTACTGTCCCAGCATCAAGGTCAAACAGTGCACCAGCAACCTGGCAGCATGGCTCCTGAGGTCATAGAGTTTGGACATCTCAATTTGCCACAGAGGTGTATGGACATCCTAAAGGAATCTAGGAAACCAAACACAAGGCACTGTTACTTTGACAAGTGGAAGAGGTTCGTTATCTGGTGCCAGAGTAGACAAATCAACCCGGTTGATTGCACTCCTTCCAACATTGTTACATACATGCTCCACCTGCTAGATGCAGGATTGGTTTTTAACTCACTGAAAGTACACCTGGCAGCCCTGTCGGCTTACACCACTTCCCATAGCAAGGTTTTGTGGTGGAAAGTACCAGTAGTTAAAGCCTTCATGGAAGGAGTAAAGAGACTTCACCCTCCTATTTCAAACCCACCACTAAGGTGGGACCTTAATGTGGTGCTAGCCAAGCTCATGGGCCCCCCTTTCGAACCCATGCATAAAAGCAGTCTCAAACACCTGACTTATAAAACGGCCTTCTTAGTAGCTATTACTTCTATAAGAAGGGTCAGTGAAATTCAGGCTCTCAGTGCAGGATCCCTTCTTTACTGTCCATAAAGACAAACTGGTTTTACGCACACACCCTAGGTTCTCACCTAAATTCCATGTAAACCAGTCCATCGAGCTTCTGGCTTTCTTCCAGAACCCGCAAAGCTCGGCTGAGGTGAAACTACACACCCTAGATGTGCGTAGGGCGGTCCTCTACTATGTAAATAAATCCAGACCGCTAAGAAAAACAGATCAACTGTTTGTCTCTGTAGCTACAGGCAGAGAGGGGGATCGCGTCTCTAAAGGTGCCATCTCGAAGTGGATTATTAACTGTATCCAGCTGTGTTACTCACTCTCTGAAAGAACTCTGCCTTTCACGCCAAGAGCCCACTCTACTAGAGGCATTGGGGCCACTCTGGCTTTCATTGCAAATGTACCCCTTGACACCATTTGCAAAGCAGCTACTTGGAGCTCCATTCACACTTTTACTCAGCATTACTGCATTGACACCCATTCCAAGGCAGATACACAAGTGGGACAAGCGGTTCTAAGACACTTATTTGCTCATGACCCTTCTCACATCCCACCTCCTTCTTCAGGTACTGCTCGCTAATCTATGCACAGCATGTGATCTAAGCAGATTCCACAAGCCTCAGAAGGGATACATTACTTACCGTAATCGTATTTCTGATGCTTGGATCTGCTTAGATTCACATGCGACCCACCCTTCCTCCCCTCTGAGAGAAGGCGCATGATGGCTTGTAGTCTTACCTTTCTGTCTATCTGCTTGGATTATCTGTACTCGCGCTACTCCTCATGCTACCTCATGTTAGAAAAAATACAATCTGAGGATCCTAGACGCGTGAGGGATCTTGGGTACAGTGGACGTCACACTAGGGATAGTATTACTGGCACGCCCTGTGTCGACGCCCATTTTCGAGTTTCGGAAAACAAACTGTAATACTCTGCAGCTTCCACTAGATGTCGGCCTATGCACAGCATGTGAATCTAAGCAGATACAAGCATCAGAAATACGATTACGGTGAGTAATGTATCATATATATATATATATATATATGTGTGTGTGTGTGTGTATGTATATATATATATATATATATATATATATATTCGAAAAAACAGAACTGAAGCAACGGGTGTGGCTTGAGCTATTTATACCATCGGTGACGTGTACGGAGTATGTCGAGGGACAATCGACGCTACGACCTCGAGCACAGCGCCCTCTGAGAATTTTTTTTTTTTTCCGAAGCAGCGAAGCTGGAGATAACGATTTATCACAAGATGAGGAATACGTGGGAGGACACAATCCATTCGAAGTGTGACTTCTTGACAATGTCTTGAATATGAGGTATGAAGGAAGGGAGCGGAGACGGGGGGGGGGGTTCGAAGATGACTCAGATTCCGAGCTACAGTGGAGAAGGGGTGGGGGGGGCATGGAGGAAGGCCAAAGTGTAGGGACATTGGCAGTGCACCAGAACTGGATGGCAGAGTGCCAGCTAGGGATGAAGGAGGGTGGAAGGGCGTCAGTGGGAAGTTTGAAAAAGGGTGTATATCAGCATCTTAGCAATGGAAGTTGAGGGAGAAGAAGGAAATGAGTCATGGCAGCAGAGAAAGGTATATATTAAAGAGCCAGGGCAGAAGAATGGAGCCCTGGGGGACCGGTCCATCTGAGCTCCTCTTCATGCGGCCCCCTTGCCCTTTTATCTCCTAGTTCCATCCAGCAAACCCAGCTCGCTCAAGGATTCTTGCGAACCACCCTTTTTAATGCAGGTGAGAGTCCATTGGAGTAAAGTACCTGACCTTGCACACTATTAATGGGACAATTCAAAGGTGTTAGATGGTAAACCTCACCCCGTATCCCTATGTTGTTTCTATGGGTAATCCTCATTGCTCCCGATCGCCTTTCCTCCCAGTACCTATTGGAAATGGGGAGGGGGGAGATTAGATGAGTTGTCATTAGAAATACCCCATTAAGGCTGAGGGAGAGTGGGTTGGTGTATAATTGGGAAGGGGGAATACCATGTCTCACCTTTGGGCATTCTTCTCCTAGTCCCCTGTGACCTTCCATTCAGGCGCTCCTCCATCGCTAGTCCAGCCCCAGGGTCGGCGATCCAGAAGCGATATCCCTTCCCTGGCCACCTGAAGGGAAGATCTTGGGGAGTAGGTGGGAGAATACCGTCAGGTTTCTCACACTTGCTAACATCAATCTTTAACGGAGCTTGGAAAATCTACTAGCATTAGCCAGTCATTTTTTTGAAGGGCGAGGGCCATTTGCATGATACTCGATCTTGCTGGCGAGTATGCGGATGTTAGAAACTTATTTTTCATTTACTGCAAACACACTTAGTTTGCAGTGAATGGCAAATACAAGTATAACTGTGCATGCTTGACAGCTTTGCACCAAATATGAAGTGTGCTTATGGCGACATGTACCATTTTACAAAAAGCACTGATAAATATTTTGTCGTCATTCACCTTGGGGCCAGTGTATTTAGCTGTGATTGAGTATGTAAACTAAAGAACTCGCCCTGCAGGTCTAGTGGGATTTTTAAGAATTTCCAAGGCCTGTTTAAGGTCAGCATGGCTTTCTTTTTGCAATGGATGGGTCAAGCATTCGCAGTCCACGTGTATCAAAGCTGGCATCAGTGTCCATTTCTCTCATTACCTATATGTACCGCAGAGGAAACTCTGGTGCTTTCGGTTTTTGCCTGCAGACTTTCATACCTAACCCATAGTATTAAATTCAAAAGTACAACTGCATCTATTGTGCCTTTCATCAATTTGAATGTTATTTAAAAAGTGACTTTCATTTTATCTGAAGCACCCCATTCAAAAAATGAACGAAATCCCATTGTATTCTGGGACCCGAGCTGAATATCCAGTGATATACGGGTGTCTTGGCCAAAAACATGTGATCCACCTGTTGGGGTTTTTTATGCTCTTAAATTGTTATCATGAATTTGTGGTTCTAGTTCTTCGCAGATCTGTTAGGACTGACTAATTTTTGTGATGGTTTACATGAACACGCATGGATATTGGCTACTTTTGCCATTCATCATTGAAGCACTGATCATTTGTTTTTTAGTTCAAAACCATTCACTCTGAATATCTTGGACCTGACTGAACAATATTCAAATTCACTGAGTCAAACTGCTGAGCACAGCAAGACACAAGATTTATATCCTACAAAAGACAGCCTCCTTTTCTGCTGTGGAATGCTACCTTTTAGGAGCAACTAAGGTCTGCTGCCTCCTAGTTGACCTAATAATGGGGCAGGTGCCAAGATCTATTGCCTATCAGACTTTCTAAATTTAGGCCCGATTCATATAAGAATATTTAGAGTAATATATCCATATCATTTAATTTGATTCTTTATGCATCAATAATCACGTATTCAGTAAGATGAGTGTTTGTACAATGGTAAATGTGAATGCTGGGTCATGCCCAATTCTCTGCTGTATGCTCAGAGGTAGACATTAAAATGTGCAAGTTAGTAGCCAGGGATAAAGAAAACTACTGGTCACATCAGTTCTCTAAATAAACACAACACCCAATGTATTACTTTCCAAGAGTCAATGTTTACTAGCCAATGGCTAGTGCACGTTTTGAGGCCTGGTATGCTGGTTTGATTTTTAAGTTGGTTGTCAAACGTCTTGTTATGTGTGAGAATTCCAGAAAAATGTAATAACATTTTCCCATTCAGCTGTTTCTGAATCAACTTGAAGATTGAACCTGATTTGCCTGCTTTGAATCAGTTGAACACTGCCCCATAAAGCCTTTTATTCAATCTTTTAACAGTTACCTGTTGGACTAGTAGAGCAAAGACTGTTGTCTTTTTTTGCTGTGTTGTCTTCCCTACACTGTTTGAACATGGAAAGTGTGATGTTCTGCGTACTAAACCAAATTTCCTACCTATGATAATGCAATAATTGCGCTTTAAGCTATTGAGATCTCTGCCAGTCACTGTTCAACCATCGGAGACAGCTTACTTGTGAAGGCTTTTCTTCTGTAATGGAATACATCTGTTTACAAAGATCTGTTGGTAGGTTTAACCTACCTTGTAAAAGACTTCTAAACTTGATTTTGCTTATTGGGATGTTGTTTTTGGCAACACCTGTAGGGCATAGAGTGCATACGAGCAAAGCTTTTGTGCTGCTTACTGCATTCAGCAGGCACATTCCACTGCTGAATGCATGCAATGCAAAGCTGCCACCTGATATTTTGGAAACATACTTTACAAACTGTTCCTCTATGATTAATACCTGGTTTGTTTCATGATTTCACAGGGAAGTGTTAGACATTTCCTTAGTCTTGAAATCCCTCACAGAATTTCCTTGACTGATCTTGTTTAATTTTAGTTTAGGTGACTCTTCTGTGTATTGAGATATTGGTGGTGTGGGGTTCTTCATGACGCATTCACCAGGCCTGATTTACTAAACTGAAAAATTAGTGTAAGTAACACTTGCACCAAAAAATGGCTTTCTACTCACACTATTTATTTGAGCTAAGTAAATGTAGTCTTGCTTAAGCTACTTACTGAGCTTAGTAAATCAGCCCCAACATGTTTAGCAATATCAAGAAGGGCGGGGGCTCAAATCAAATCTATTGTAGCAGGTTAACACAATATATTCCTCTGAAGAAGCCTATTGAAGGAGCATTTACCTTCTCTTAACTGGATGGGAGTGTATGCCTCAAGTATGTTTTAAACTGAAGAAAGCCTTCCGTCCTTGCATACACAATGATATATCCACTGGTTAATCTCAAGTAGCAGTGGCTTGAAAGAATATTACATGACACAGTGTATGTTAGAAATAATTGTTTCGTTTACTTCTTGATCAAAGCAGAACATATCTAGTTCAGTAGGTTAATACAGTTCAGATGTATTTGTGTATTTCTATGCAGTCTTTTTAATAAGCATTGGTGTTTACCGTTATTTATAGGTTTACATTTTATTTGTTGCAAAAGAAACAACGCATTCATGAGTGGCCTCTTACTGTACCCTAGTACAGAAGTCTTTGGCAGTTATTGTGCGATTTGTTTTGTGATCGGAAGGAACAATGTAGATCAGTTGGTTCAAGGTCTATCGCCTTGCTTGAAAATCGAAATCTTCAGTGTTTCTAAATGTTGCATTTGTGGGTTTTTTCCCCCAATGCTGTGCTCCTTTTAACTTTCGGAATCCTTTTTTTTTTTTTTTTTTTTTTTTGTTGCTCCATAACTGGCATATGGTAGTATAACTATGCCACATTGCAGAGGAATGGTGTTCTAGTGATTACATCTTTTGAGATGTTTGGAGCGGTTTATTTTTCCCCATAGCAACAGATATCTGTAATCTCATGAAAAATAATTTAGATTGCATAATCCTTGCCAATGTAAGCAAACATGCTTTTCTGTACACTGGCCTTCTGATGAAGCTGTAAGCCGTTCTTCCGTTCTTATGACTGTACTGAACCAAACATACATGGGCATGTTTTTTGGAACATTTACCTAAGGTTGCAAAAAATAAAATATATCCTGATATGTAAAAGTAATTTGTATGAGATCATAATGTAGATTATTTTAACAGCGTATCAGTTGTGTTAATGTCTAAAATAATGCATTTTCCCCTGTTTGCGTGTAACACACAACATACAAACAAATGTTTTTTTATGAAGTTTTTTTGGGGGACATGCCTACAAAGCTCTCAAAATGCAATTAGGTTATTGGTTTTTCTGGATACTCCTTTGCTTGTTCAGATTATTTGAAGGTATATCGTGCAATGTATCAAATTGCTAAAACGTCAAATACTATATGCATCTCATTGTTAAAATGTGTATTTCTTTAACTTTTTGTAGCTGTCGCATCGTTCAAATGATAGAAAATGGGGACAAATACACAAGTGGATGGTATGCCACGAGTGCCTGTTCTGCATGAAATCGTTCACTTGTGAGACTAATGCATTGGGGTGTTGTGAAGCACTAACAATTGATAAGCTGCAATTTAAACAAAAGTATTTAGTGGCACTCTAAAACGTGATAGTTTCAATTACTGAGCGGCTGAGATTTTTTATTATTGTATTTTGTTTCCATGTATATTTGTTGATGGTTCCAGGCTATCCTGTACTTTAATTGCCCCCCTGCAGCATGAGAAAGAAAGGTCTGTGTCGACTGAGACGCAAAGCTTAATCTTCAAATTCCTGTAATACCTTTGCAAATAATATTCTGTATAGTCTTTACAGGGTTCGACCTATGCATTGTATGTTGTTGATCTCTTAAGCCCAACAATCAAAATCCTATCTGCCATATGTGAAAGGGCAGTAACTTTAAAAATAGAAAAAGAAAAAAGATGAGCAATGCAATTGCTTGTTCCTCTGATGTAAAGTGAATGACGCTTAAGTATTACCTTTTTTCTTATGCATGGATTGGCGGGTGCATACGATTTTATTTTTCTGCACCTTTTGATTGCGTAGGGATTACATAAAAAAATCGATTGTGGTAATCATCAGTGTGCATTCCTGTAATGAGACCCCGATGATAGATATTTGGATTCCCAAATAGTATCGAGTGTTCTTACCCCAATTCTGGTTCTGCTATTGCATGTTCTTTTGGTTCAGGCTTCTAAGCAGTTTTAACTTTAGTTGTAGTTGTCTTTTGCCTCTGAAAGTGTTAGTAATGTCCCACAAACATCTCAGTTTTTCTTAATTGGGTTTTTACTAAGTTTTTTTTATGTGAAAACATGCTTCTAGTAAGTTTGGAAGTGATATGATAGGTTTTTAAATGCTTGAACTTTGTGCGCTGCCTGCTATTGCATCATGCACTCGACAGACTGTTGATGAGTGTTCAAAGCCAGGAAGTCTCGTGTCAGGTCGAATGGATAGAGGGCCATGCTTAAGTTTGAGGAAATTCATACCCAAGGCCAGTAAATCGTAAAGAAAGTTTTTTTTTTGCTAAAGGGACTATCTACATCCCCATCATAAATTTGTGATGTGTGCATCAACAGCAAACCATACCCCTATTTCCGTGCTGCTATCCTTTTAGTCCCCCTTTGAGGTATTCGAACTGTTGGATCCCCTCTTTGCACTATACTCCTTTGGGGGGGGCGGCAATCTATCTAGCCAAAGGGTGTGTCTAAAGGTTTCCTCAGAAAGCCATCAATTGCAGAAGTATGTTGGGCAGCCACATAAGCCACTCACTGCATACTGCTCACTGAGGGTTTTTACTCTACTCTCTGGAATGCAAGCTTCAGTGCAAATACTGTTTGGTAATGCTGATTTCCGTATCATGGTAGATTGAAACCTTTAAGAAACCTCCTCTTCCCCCTTGGTTTCATAATCTTTGCCTAGGCTGAGACTGTGAAGCTTGTAGAACTTGAAAATGTTACTGAACTTGGCATATCTGGTACTCTAAATGAATGCTTCTGAAACGTTTTCATCATCATGCACCTTAAATAATGTTGTCCATTGGTTACTTTCCTAGTAGCTGCTGGTCGGATTCAAACTTGATGGGGTGTTAATATTAATGAACAATTAAAATTAAATAAATAAAAAATAAATAGCCATAAGAATTCATATGGCAAGAACGTCATAATTGCTGCCGTCAAAGGTGGGACTGCTTTCTGAAGCTGCTTCTAGTATGTTCAATATACCAGCCTGTCATTGTGCTGCTTGGGGCCAGTGACTGTTATGCTTCCTGCAAGTCTTCCAACATTTTTATCTCATCTGTGCGTGTAACTGATTGCTGTTTTTCTGCCGGGTAAACTGTAATCCTACAATTTCTAATCTACCTCCTCGGTTTTGCACACATTCAATTTGTCAATGCCCAAATCCTTAACATTCAACTTTTCTCAGATGTAATTCCACCCAATTAAGCCTTCACCTGGTTGAGAATGCATGCCTATGGTTTATGACCCCGTTCAGGCCACCAGCTGCTCCTGTCATAATTGGCTCTTTTTGCGTGCATGTAGTGTTTTAAAATTGCTTGTTGCATGCTTGGCCATCAACCTGTAACTTAAGATTCCTGTTTTTCTCTTAATTGGTCAGGAAGATTCGGAGCGAGCCAAGTATTCTCACCGCTCCAGTCAGCGGCCTTATCTGGTTTGTCGCTTTTCTACTCATCTGCTTTTTTCTGTTTTCCTGAGTGTTTCGCTTTAATTTGACTATGTTCTGGTTTAATTTATCAGGAAAAGGATACCTCATCTCGCAGTATTGGTGGTCACAGGGTTAGTATTTAGTTGGAATAAGTTTTATTCGTGCATTTATTTTAAAATTGGTCCTGCTCCTTTGTTTTAACCCTCACTGCTTTCTGCACCCCACCCCCCTCGCCGTCTCTACCTCATTTCTCAGGGTGGCACTCTTCAAACCGTGCCACTCCCTCCCCTCCCCTCCACTTCCACTGTCATTTGGTGGGGGGTGAGTATCTATAAGTCTGATTTTCAAGTGCCTATCCACTTCATATTTTCATGCTACCCACACACTACTTTTAAATATATTGCATGTTATGGTGAGTTAAATCATAGCCAATAGTTGCAATGAAAAGCAAATTTAATTGCTATTGAGATCTCGTATTGTAGATTATATTCCTCCAGATACATATTGGAAAACTGGCATACACCGTAGATTGATGTATCACTGCAGGTGATTGTAATATGTAATACTAAAGATTAGTCAAAGAAATAACTTGCGTGTGCATGGTCATAATGTTGTAGTCAGTGGTGGTGAAACTGGTCCTGCCGTTCTTTACTGGTCAGCTCTTTTTTGCTGAATCCCTTGACTGCAATATTAGTAATGTCCATGTATAATTAATTTTGAGTCTGTGTGTGTGTGTGGAATCTAAGCAGTAAGTGAAGCCAGGGGCCGCCAGTAAGTGTGGAAATGGCTGCACAGGGAGTAGCGCTTCATCTATGCAAGCTGTAGCTTAATACGTGGACCACAAGGCTATTGAAGTCTCCCTATTGTGTCTTTGGTAGCTGCTTGCCTGATCACCATATGCCACCATCTTTGTAAACGTACCTACTTCTAATCTTGGCTGGAGAATTCCTTGTGGCTGCTGTGCACGCTCTGTTCGCTTATCGGTACTTTTCCAGATATCAAGTCTTTAGCGGGACTAAGCACTCAGATCAGGGCGAGATGTTGCGAAGTAAAAACAGTCGACTGGCTTACAACCTCTGAAGCAAGTGTAGCTCACTCACTCAACTGCTTTGTTCATTTTTCCACGGGGGGCAAATATTTATGGCAACCTTTTCTCATTATGTGTCGTTATGAAACTGTTATTGCATATTTATAACTCTGTATTATTTCTAAGAGTTCATATCTGGATGTGAGTCGGGGACACAGAAGCAGAGAAAGTACCTCCAGAAGGAGAGACCTTGTGGTGTGTAATACATTTTTGCATGCTTTGCTCTTTTATTATTGGACTGTGTGTTCAACCAACCCAAGTCCAAAAGAAGTTACTATGTTTACAATATAATGAAGATTTTCCATAACAACTTACTAGAAAATCTTAATTCTATTAAAGACACAGAGGCGGGCATTATGCTTCTTTCTTTATTTAAACACGTAAACTCAGCAGCAAGATCTTTTTGTGCACCTGAGCGCATTAGGTAATATGCATAAAGAAGGTGCACCAAAAAAATATATAATAAAACACATCAGGCTATGTCCATAAGTCTCTGGGGGAAAAACAAGAACTCCATTTCCCACGAGACCACCCTAAAGTTCATCCAGAGGTCACCAACATGTGACATTAGTCCTCCAATAGGTATGAAGATCTCCTCATAAACAGTCCTGAACATGATGTAACTTCCTCTTTCGAGGCTGTGAACTTGGCTGTCCAGAAATCGGTGAGTAGAATTGTAACTGTAGCCATCTCATAGAAGAAGACAGTTGAGCTGCTGGTCGGACGGACTTGTCTGCAGGCACTGTCAAGAGAGAGATAAAAGACTATAATTACTTGGTGCGTATGACAACCCTAGTTCCCTTTGTGGAGTGGGAGAGAAAAAATCAGTTTTATTCTGAAAAGCATATATAAATGCCAAATTACCATTCCTCCATGGCAATGCACATAATTACTATCAAGTGTGATAGACGCCGCTATTTTCTCTCGCCGGGTGGGATACTGCTCGCCTCCGTGTCTTTAATAGAATTAAGACTTTCTAGTAAGTTATTATGGAAAATCTTTATTCTATGTCAGGACCGGAGGCTCACATTCTGCTAGTTCAAAGCCTACTTACCACAATTGATGCAGTCTGCTCTACTGGCTTCAGGTAGAACTGTTTAAAGATTGACTCGCCTGCCCAATCAGCCATCTTCATGATGTCCTCTAAATGGACACCGACTTGGAAGGCTTTGGAGGCCATGGCTCTTCTCACAGAGTGGGCGCCAAAGTGAAGTGTGTCCATTCCTGCCTGTGCTATGGTCCAACGCACCCAGCGTGCTAAAGTAGGGGCAGAAACTGCTCTGTGGGGTTTGCGAAGGGCTATCAGTAGCTGACCGCTAGAGTTTCTGAGGGGAGCTGTTACCTCTTCGTAGGTTTTCAAACATTTGACTAAGCAAAGCTTGGGTTGTTCCCTAAAAGCGGGGTAAGAAATCACTTTTGAATCACATTTAGTTCTGCGTATGTTGAACACAATACCGTTAGAAGAAAAGGTCCTGCCTGCTAGGTCTAGGGCTCTGACGTCCGAAACTCCCCTGCACGAGACCAAGCAGAGCAACGTAGTAAGCTTGCCAGAGGGCGCCATACGTGATAACTCCTCGTTAGGTGGCCATGACAGAAACAGATTAAGGACCCTATTGAAGTCCCAAAGCTTGTCATAATGGAGGCAGCACTGTAAGCCTAATACCCTTTAGCAATCTGCAAACCAGGTGATGCTCCCCAGCTGGGACCCCTTGCATGAGGCGTTGACTGTCCTGTAGGTAAGGCCTCTTTCCACCAAGGACACCAGGAAATTCAGAATGTCTTCTATAGGTGCTGAAACCGGGTGAAAACCCCGGCCCTGGCACCAGGTCCTCCAGGAATTGGAGTATCTTCTAAGGGTAGCGGGAGCCCAGCTCTCCTCGAGACTGATCGCCTTGGGCGACATGCCCGGAATTCTGCACCTTGCCCTGAAATCCTCCAAGCTGCCAGGGTCAGACACCCACTGAGGAACAGGGCGTGACGTTGTCCTAGCGGACCCAATAGAAGGTCTGGAAAGTGGGGTAGAAGGATTGGAACATCCGTTGAAAGTTCCAGAAGCACTGGATACCAGGTCTGAGATGTCCAGACTGGGGCTATGAGGACCAGCTCTGTTTGCTCCTGACAGGTCTTCGCCAGGGTCCTCGCCATCATGGTAAAGGGGGGAAATGCATAGTGAATTCCCTCTGTCCAAGGCTGCAGGAATGTGCCCGTCACCGAGGCAGTTGGATCCGGTCTCCAGCTGTAGAACACTGGAAGTTGAGTGTTGAGGCGGGAGGCAAAGCGATCCTTGGACATGGGGCCCCAGATTTGTTGGAGGCGGCGAAAGATGTTTCTGTTGAGCCTCCAGTCGCTGGAGTCTGTGTAATGACGGGAGTACCAGTCCACTACCACGTTCCTGAGACCCGGAAGATATGACGCTGTGACGGAGATCCGGTAGCGGACGTGATTTGGTGCCACCCAGATGATTGATGTATCTGCGGATACTTTGTCCATTTTCAGCAAGATACAGCACTCTCTCTGGCAAAGGAACGAACTGTGAAAGAGCCTGCAAGAAGCTCCAGGCAGTTTATATGCATCTCCAGTTCCTGTGGAGACAAGTTCCTCCCGTGCCTACCGAGCCACATCCCACTCCCCAACCGGAGCCACTGGCATCTGACTCGATGACGATATCTGGGGTTGATCCGAAGATTGCTCTGCCGTTCCAGGCTTCCATGTGAGTGAGCCACCAGTTGAGCTCTATTCTCGCCTGAGGTGAAAGTATCAGGCGTTGGGAGTAAGAAAGGATGCGCCTTAAGTGTTGACCCTTCAGCCTCTAACTCTCGGTAGTGAAGGGGACCGGGAAATCTCGCCTGGAGGGAGGAGGATAGTAAACCTATTACTCTTGCTAGCTTCCGAAGAGAAATGAGGCTCCTCCCTCTCCAGTCTGGTGGAGTGTATTTTGGCCGCTGGGATACGGGAGTTGAGAATTCTGGGAATACACCTTGAACCCCAGAAATTGCAGATTACTGGATGGACAAAGAATTGACTTTTCCCAGTTTATGAGAAAGCCGAGGCTGTGCAGTAAATCTATGGCTAGCCTGGTCTGCCGCTGTAGTAGCTCCTGAGATTGAGCCATGAAGATTAAATTATAAGCTGGACAACCCTGTTCTCTTAGATGAGCTACTATGGGCCTTAGAAGCTTGGTAAAAGCCCAAGGTGCTGAAGAGAGCCAGAAAGGTAGACTTGTGAACTCCCAGTCTCGTCCCCATGAGAATCTCCGATAACTTGCATGTACCTGATGAATGGGTACTGTGAGGTAGGCATCCTTCAGGTCTATGCGCATGAGCCAGTTGTTCAGTCTCAAGATATCCCTGAGCATGTGGATTCTTTACATCTTGAAATGGTGGTAGACGATAAAATGGTTGAGATCTTATATTTATTACTGGCCGCACCTTCTGCTTTCTGCGTTCCAGAAATATGGGGCTGAGGAAACCGCCTTTACTTGAGCAGGGGTGAATCGCTTGCTTTTGGTATAAGCTGTGTATCTCGTTGTCTAACGCTATCTGATATATTTCGGACATAACTATAGGGGCAGGGCGACGGGCTTGAACAGGTTGCGCGAAAAACACTAGGCGCAGACCGCGAGCTGTGTCCTGTACCCAGGCATCTCCCGATAAGCTATCCCAAGCTCTCCCAAAGATAGCTAGCCTCCCCCGTGTAGGCGCTTGGGGCGCTACCGCTGTTATGAGTACACTGACATGAGGGTTGTTGCTGGGCTGGATATTTAGCCACTCTTATCCAGCCACGCCTTCTTCCATACCCTCTTGAAGGAAAGAAGGTATCAGTGCACTCTTGCCAGGCATTGTGCTGGCACCCTGGAGTGTTGGTCTTCTATCGAAGAAATAACGGCCGGAGGAGCGACCTCGACATTGTCCGGCCCTGGAGACATTTTTTTAAGTGAAGACTCTCTTGATGGACGCCTGAGCTTTGTCCAATGCGGTGAAGGTACCGACAAATTTTGACATCTCCTTCATGAAAGGATCCCCAAAAAGTAAGCCCTGGGCAGCAGCACCTGGACTGTGTCTGCTGATTCACTCAACTTGGCATCGATTTTAACCATGATGCCGTTACGACGCTCAGTTGATATAGCACAACTGGCATTTCCTAGTAGGCAGATGGCCTGATGGGCCCAACCTGAGAGAATCGCTGCGTCAATGGGGTCGGCTGTGTCGATGGCTGCTTCCGCCAGGTCCAAGATCTTTTCCAGTGGACCAGTGATGTCCAGAACCTTGTCATGACGGGACTTCCAGGCGCGGGCGATGCCTTTTCTAGGGCCCTTCACATTTTTGCCCAATGTGATCATTTTAGAGTCTAGCTCTGGGGTTAGAGCCACCTTGTCTGGAATTTCTGGACGTGGGCATTTGGCCTGGAGTCTGGCTCTGACCTCTTTATCGAGGGGCTTGTGTAGTCTGGTAAAGATGTATTTAGTTGTCCTAGACGACGGCTCCCAGTCAGTGGATCTGGAATCTATTAGATCTTCCTTTGAAGGATACTGTTCCCCGGCTGTCTTCTGGGGTATGAGGGTTGCCACAATCCCTGAGCTTGAGGGTTTCGAACCCACGATTTGAATGTCCTCATCAGAGGAGTTGTGAGAGTGATCGGCGTCATACACGCCTCTTTTCTGGTCATCTTCCATGCCCTGTCTATCTCCCTCCGGGCTTGAGGGTCTAGTACCCCTGTTGTCCTCCTCGCGGTAAGAGGGTCCATTATGGGAAAGGGGTTACCTTCCTATTCATAAAGGCTCTTTTTAGCCTGGAGAAGGCGTTGGATACGGCAGCAGTGGCAGGTTCTGGCTGGCTGGTGGGGGGGGCGTCGGAGAGCTTCTGCTCCTGCGAGCCGGACTACATCCCCTTGTGTAAAGGGTTTCCTTTTCTGGGTCTTTAATTCTCCCTGGTGGGGAGGCATCTCGCATGTGCTCTTCCATAGTGTCCAGACGCTGCTGTATAGGTAGGAGCATATCTGTTACGGCCTATTTAATGCTGGTCTCAACAGAAGATCCCAGCACCTTCTGAAGGCTTTGCCATTGCCACTTCATCAATATAACAAGTATCTTCCTCACACTCAGACCAAGCCTGATCTGATTGAGGGGAGTACTGTGCTGCCACGGTGGTCAATTTAATGTACCTTTCTCCCTTTTATTTTCTTCTGGGCTTACTGAACGCCTTCTCTCTAGCCCAGCAGTAATAGTAATCAAGCTGAGATGATCCTGCTTGTAAAGGATCTTTTTCTCTTACTGTTTGTTTGGTTTTCTCTTTTGAAATGTTTTTTTTAAATATGTTGAATCTGAATAAAGTTTGTTGTAAAAGAGTCTCTGGCGCGCGCGTTCGCAAATCCGTTATAATCTGTAACGGAAATGCATCCGAGCCCTGTGGGGAAGTCTGCTTGGCCGAGGAAGCGAACGCAAGGACGTGCAAGGGTCCACTTCAGCAGACCTTCAGTCAGCTGTTAGGAACGCTGACTGGTAACAATAAAATGAAATAAGGACGCAAACGGAGTCTTCGTAGATGCACGCTCTCCGACGCCAGCAGGAAACAGCTGGCGTCGGAGAGAAACCAGCAAAATAAGTCACGGAGCCACAAAGCGGGCAAAACTAATAACCAACACGCTATAAAAAGTTTGTAACACGTCAGCAATATAATAATAATATTAAATCCAATGGTATAAATAATATTTAAAATCATGCAAACACTTCATAAACAGTGCTGAACATGAAATGTACTTTTCTCTTGCTGTGAGCAGCAAAGAAAGATGAAGTTACTTCATGTTCAGGACTGTTTATGAGGATATCTTCATACCTATTGGAGGACTAATGTCAAATGTTGGTGACCTCTGGATGAACTTTGGGGAGGTCTCCTGGGAAATGGAACTCTTGTTTTTCCCCAGAGACTTATGGACATAGCCTGATGTGTTTTATTATGTTTTGCTATATATTTTTTTGGTGCGCCTTCTTTAGGCATATTACCTATTGCACTCAGGTGCACAAAAATATCTTGCTGCTGAGCTTTATTTACGTGTTTAAATAAAGGAAGAGAAGCCTAATGTGAGCCGGTCTTGACATAGAATTATCCAAAGCAGTTCATAGCTGTGTGGTGCTTGAGACACTGTTTCGCTCCTGTGTACAACACATGTTGGTTGCTAAAAACCAATCTTACACTTTGCCAGTTTCAAAAAATGCTATTTTGTATTATTTTCAGTATGGAGTTTTGAAGTTCAACTTCATTCAATTTCAGAATCCGATTCCATATATCACAGCCACTACATGCACATGTTTTGATCTGTTAAGATCATCCTCAGGTGGCTCAAAACAAAATTCTCACTACAGTCTCTTATGACGATCATGTTGTAATACAGAGTCGAAAACATAGATTCCCTACTGTTGTACTTCGTACAGTAAATGTGCGCTTTCACACACACTTTTAATGATCTTGCATGCATTTGTGAAAACGTGCACAACGCAGATCTAATAACGCAAACCTCGCATAAAAACAGCTCAAAATATATTGGTGTGACTACATACACATGCAAAACGAGATCCCAAAAAAACGTTTACAACAAAGCAAGATTGCCCTCCATCTTTTGCTTAGTGGCGATGATGGATATTGAATGGTTATTATACTGATTTAATTTATCTCGTTTTTTTTCTCCATTGCTGCCGTTTAATCATTCAGCTGCAGTCTGATCTTGTGAGGGATAAATCGTCTTCAAAGTATGACCGAATGTCATCAAGCGTATGTAAACCTATGCCTATGACTTGAATGATTGGGATAACCACACGCATCTATTAACTTGAGACTTGTTACACACTTGGAATGCAATTTACACCATGTGCTTTGAGTGGTTCCTAATACTAAAGTACACCTTCGTTTTGAGAGTTTAAGGGGGTGCACGTGTTTTCTTTTTGTTTGTCTCGGTCTATCTACATGGTGATATTAAACGTGGTCATTCGCCCAGACGTTAGGAGATGACCAACACATACATGTTAGACTGGCATCTACTCCCTTGCATTTCACTAATATGGATTCTTATCTTGGTATATTCGATATGTTCGTTTGCATCTAGTGTTTTGATATTCCTTGTGGTACTACCTTTTTGCAATCGTTGTATATTGCAGCAGATGCCTGCCTTTTGCACCGTTCTACCCCTGCAGTCTGGAATTGCATCTACTGCAACATGTCAGGATCTTTTGTTACCAAATGAGTGTGTCCCGCTACTTTTCGCTGTAGAAATCTGCTTCTGAAACTGCGACCCAAACCTGTGTACATGAGATCCCACATTCAAAGCCTCATACTGGGGTCATAGACCTTCTATGCCCAGCGACAGACACTTCTCTTTCTCCCACGTATTGTTGCCTGAAAAGTGTTCTGTCCGATGCAGTAATCAATGATTTTATAACTGACTGTAAACCATCCCTTTGCAGTACTTCAGTAGGATATTTTCTTCATCTGCTCTTCTGGATGGCTCATCAGCCGCCTCATGAAAGAGGCAATTATCGTTATTCTGAAGTTGGGCCCCCGCCAACGCTACTGCTCAGTGTGGTTCCAGCCATTTTTACTGTATTAAAATGGTCGCGTTCTCTCAAAGAAAAGAGTAAAAATGCTCATCAAAAATGGGAAAGCACAAACCGATAGCCTTCCCGTTGCTTACACCCACACAGCTCTATGGAAACATTAAGATCATTTTTACCAGCAAAGCAGTAATCTCGGAAGGAGTTTTAAAATTACTGCCGGATTTGTCGAGGTGTATTTAAAGGTGAACATGCATGCATTACTACGTGCAAATAAATGTACATTACAGAACTGTTGAGGGTTAAAATGTTTATTCATGATGAATATTGCTGTTGGGAATGATTATTACCTTTACTCGCAAAAGCAAGGCTCGCAATAAAAAAAAGCAATAAAATACCCCACTTTAAAATATTTTCTAACGCTCTGGCCTCCGTTATGGATTAACGCTTCAAATGGGGTTGCAAACCAAATTTAATGAATGATGCAATTCCTGGCAAATGTAATGTTCTGGAAATTATTCAGAATATTGTTTTTTCTTGCTTATGTTGAATCAAATACCGGAGACACTTTACAAATACTTTCCTAGTACGTGGGCAGGCCTCATCTGTTTGGGAATAATGCAAAACTGAAGAGTGGTGAATATAAGAATTGTTTTGTCTGGTCAACCAACCCTTAACAAAACATTGTATTTCCAACCGGTCAAGCATTACAGAAGGTCAAAGATTATACAGAAATGATACTTTGTCCCTCTGGATAAGAGTAGGCCCAGCTGAAATGCTTGATTACATCCCTTTAACCGAGACCATAAGCAAAATTCAGAGCTTGGTGTGCCTAGTGCCCAGAGCTACACTTCACTGGTAACGCCCAAACAGGCCAAAATAAGGATATCAGGTAATGTCCCCATACGTAATGTCTCCGGGAAAAGCCATTGGCGACATTATATATGGTGAAGTTATGTATGGGGATGGGTTGCAGGTATGTCCCCTGCTCCCCTTGTAAAAAAAAAATGTAGGGGTTGTGGGGGTGTCCCCCCGCATGTTCAATGTAACAATGTAAAACGGCGACATTTTTGCAGAGACATTATTACATGGAACCAAAATAAGTCGGGGATTGCTCATGGTCTTGTCCAAAAGGGATGCAACCTAGCAATTCCGTCTACACGGCACTGCCCTTTTGGGGTTGCACCAAGCCTGCTTGCATATCGCTGCCCCCCTTTTTATCCTCCTGAAAAGGGCAAGTTCTATGATGAGCTAAATTAAGCCTTCCATTTTGGCTGAAGTCCTTTTAATTAACACTCAGTCGCAACTAAAAAGTTCTTGCACTAAAAAGCTGGTAACATATATGCACACTTTTCCCATGTTTATGCTGTGCCATAGCCTTTAAAAGCTTCAGCATGCTTTGCAGTTTTTCTTAAATCAACCACCTACCCTACCCGACCCTGGGAGACTGCTTTAGGCAGTAGATGGAGAGTAATGGAGGCTAACAAACACTGGAGCAGATTTGCAATAACAAAGGCTTGTTGTCCGAAACCCACCACTATGGCAGGCTTGAGCATGGCTTCACATATGCAACTGCCACAGTACTCGTGGGTTAAGGTCTTGTGTCCCACAGAGATCAACCCTATTCTCTTCTTATCCGCCTCTTTTTTTTCTTTGATCTGCATCCGCAGTCCCACTCAGTCTAGCAGAGTGCAGGACCCCGCCACTTTCAAAGGCAGTTGTTTTTTTAGTAATCGCCAGAAGATCCTGCCTTCTGAACTGGGATTCCGAACTGAAATCAGGGCAAATTGCCACCTTTCTCATTTTTAAATGCTCCTTACATGCTCCTTCTCTTACGAGCTAACAGTTTCATAATGTTTACTTTCCATTGGGTCGCTCAATACTGCAATAGGCATAACCACTTCAGGATTGGTTTCTTTGGTTCTGAATGTATGCAGACGAGATGCCTACAGAACATTGGTGCTTGTGGGTTGGTAAAGACCTTCACTTAGTAATTAAGACAAATTCTCGAGTTTTACTAGACTTGCAACTCGGAGACCCCCAAAATGCTGCAGTTGTCTACTTTTTGTGCATTTTCTCACCTCAGTGTTTTTAAGCTGCAAAGTCAAGCACACCACACAGTTATGGGAACCTTTTAATATAAGAGTACGCGATTTGGTGGGCGGGCAACAGACCTCGCATGCACATTGAGGTATGGTAATATTGATGAATAGATGGATCCTAAGTATGATGTCCTAGGAAGTTGGAAGGCCCTCGTGTGAAATTCAACACATAATAATCCTTTAAATTGTGCTAATAGATTGTATACATTCATTACAATTTTTCAAATATCATGCCTAGGATCCATCTGTTCAACCTTTTAATATTCACTTATTTCCTATACTTGTTTGTTCCTCTTGTGCAGAGAGTTTCATTCGCCTTTAATCCTTTGTACGTTTTGTTCTAGCCCCATCACCCTTGCCGTAATCTGGACTCGGCTGGTCTCCATTCCATTTATGTAAGGCCCAATATAGAGATTTTTTTGCAGCTCAGACTTTCATGAGTCTGATCATGCCTCCTCTCGTTTATCCCCCATCATCTGTGGGGGCTATTCATAATCCTCGTTGCACTCGTCCGTTCCAGTGTGGCCATCCTTTCAGTACCTCTTCTGGCAATGGATTCCCTCCCCTCTACTCCAGATGCGTAATTCAGGCGAACTCCCCAGACCTTCAGCCAGAACAGCTTGCTGTATTGCTTGCACCCATCCTAATACCTTTCATGCGGCCTTTGCAGCATAACCTTGTGGATGCACCTTCCTGTGGACCAGTTGGCCCATCTGTGGACTTGGGTTTAGTGGTGTGCAGAGGTGAACCTACATGGAAGTAATCGCATTCCTTTCCTTTGTACAATTTGGGAAGTGTTGGCACAGTTGTCATCATTGTACAGTTGATGGCCAACTCAGGACTGAGATGGGGACTGGAGCTTATGGCTGCAGTCGTCCTGGTGCTAAGATATTCACCCTTTTCTGCCTGCCTGCTTTTTACAGACACAAAAATGGCCTCTTACCTTATTCATGGGAAGGTCTCCATATGCTAGAACTTGTTTGGAGCGGGTGTTCCTGATCCATGAAGGAAAACAGCAAATATAGCTTATGTGGCACGTTTCACTTCAAACATGCCTAGCTCTAAGAGACCTATTGGCATCTCTGAAATATTGATCATCATTAACGCGATTCTGAATGGCCTCTGTCACTTGTGGAATGCTATGGCTACCCATTGAAGTGTAGCAGTGGTTTAAGATACTCGCACCTCTTCCACCCCACTCCCCTTACAATGGTTGCCCAAGATTAAGCAGTGGTAGAGTTAGCAAATTGTGCACTCTCCCACTGCCTACAGTGCTCTCAATTAAACCATCATGCCGCATTCTATAATTCTTAGCTCACATGTTTTTAACATCCTTGGTGTAGGTTCAAAATGAGAGGTCTGGGGGTGAAGCAGGACATCCATTGAGGGGGAAAACATGAATGAATTACACTCTTTGGGGGAGCCCTATTTAGGATACCCCACCTTGTGTACTCGGAGATGGAAACATGGCAGTACCTGTTTAAAGAGACCCGGAGGATGCAAGCATAGACTGATTAAAAGGGTGAAATAACCTCAACAACCACAAAAAGCTACTGAGGTTGCAATTTGCTCCCTTTTATTGGTCTGTGATGAAGCAAGGTCTTTAGTTGATTGAGTAGTGCGTACTGATATTAGCGAGCAAACATAGAGCAAAAGGAATAAACTGGTACTTAAGCAACCTTACCTTCCTCGGAGAAACATTTAAAAATAATAAAATAATGGCATTGATTTTAATATTGCGCTTCATGCCAGAGTCCAACCTCTGAGCCTTGGACCAGGTACTGAATCTGTGCGGCTCCGTTTCCAAGAAAGGTAGGTTGCACCTAGGTGAACTTCCTAATCACTGCTTGGAACTCCCAGCACCACTTTGTCAAGTTTGTAGTGAAAGGCAACTAGCCGTACTAAACCCGTTAATTGGCATTAAATGCACTAAGAGGCTTTAAAAAAGGTCCTGGCTCTGGCCACAGCTTTTTTGTCACAAGAGGGTGCTTGGCTTCCCTTACCTGGATTGGCTAATAAAGTAACCCTCACATGACAAGGACCAAAAGAGCTGTATTCGGCATTCTATTTAATGTATGATTCTTGGTGAGTACCTAACCCCCTTCCAGTGTGATGGGAATACAAATCAAGTGAAGTGCTTTCTCTATAAAGCGAATGGCGCTAGGAACAGCATCCCACTTGTGGTGTTATCGAAGCAATCGTTGGTGCATCTGCGCATAAATGTTTGATGCAAAAACATGACATTTACACAATTTCCTTTTTGACCTTTAGAGCTGCATACTTGCATTTCCTTTGCAGGCTGTTGATTAAGGTGTAAATTGGCCCTCTCTGCCACTTCACCCAACCAGGAACTTGCATGTCCAGGTATAGCCTGCATACCTTGTCGCCTTTCGCATAGCCTTCTTGTGATTGGCACCTAGACAAGTTGATAGATTGGGTACATCACTGCACCTACTTTACATATCCAATATTAAAGAAAACTTTTTTTTTTATCACTGTACAGCCTTCCGATCATGTTCAAAACTGGTATAATTGCACAAACATACTCCTTTTCTAGATTGTGGGTAAAGTGCTGGATAGTGGGAGAAATAGACGTTTCTCATGGGTGATGTTTAATATGATCAATTGTTTTCACATACTAAAAGTGGACGACTTTGATGTGGCTTGTGGCTGCCATTATGGATGCCCTCCTAGTGTTTCTTTTCTGACTATCCGATTGAGAAACCCTTTGTAAGCCTTTCTCCAATTAGTTTCAGGGCGCCAGAGAACTCCTTTCCCCGCCTACCTTGGGCCTAGCATTCCCAATTCAACTTCTAAAACTTGTTCTGCTCTCAGAAAATATCCATATATATGATTTTCCTGACACGAGGCATTCTGTTTCTAGGAGAAGGTGTGTGGTACTTCATACCATTGTTCCGTCTCTGCATTTTAGGGTGTAATTCCTGTGGAATTTTCCAGGTTCCATTTTGAATCCATGACTGTGGCTGTAAGTACCTAGCGCATCACAGCATGAGAGCAAGTAAATGATGCAGTGACTGATCTCTGCAGAGGAGTATGATCTTAACTGATGTTCTTGGGACTATTGGCTGAATTGGGGTGCACAGCTTGTCTTGGCTTTAGTAGCTTGTAAAGAAATGGCTACAAATCGGAGGTGATCTAGCGCAATTTTGACAAACGTTATCTTTCTCCTATGGATCCCTTCTCCTTCTTTCGCCTCCCCCCAGTCTGGTAATCTGGACCATGGCAACATTCTTACAGTTCAGGAAGGAACTCAAGACCTTACTTTTCTGTTAATAGCTAGATGTCACCTTGGCTCCTTGGGTTCCCTCTCCACTCAACTTTTCCCCCAATTCCCCAGTCCCCCGGTCAGAACATCCATGCCACATATTGTAGCAACCCCCCTTCTCTTTTCTTACCCTCCACCAGATGTGCAGCTCTCCGTTGCTTTCTAGCTAGGTTCTTGCTATATAAACGCCAAATGCAAAAATAGCAAAGCTACATTTGCCTGGCTGTGTGATGGTTTTCTTTTGTTTGCTTTCCCATGGCTCGGTTATACAAGAGAATGGTGTAGTGGCAAGATTGTCACCTTTGCTGGGCATGTATACTCTTGTTATGGCCTCTCTTTTATTATGAACAACACTTTTCCAAGCCCCTGACTCCACTGCCCCACCATCAACCTTGTCCGTACAGTGATCTGACTTGGCTGCCCGGCCTCTTACTGATCAGTCATGGTGCACCTGCATCAAGGAATGTATACACCATGCTCACCTAAGTTTAACAGCTTACTCGTTTGTAGCATTTCCTATTTTTGGAACTAGAAGAACATTTCATTAGGAGTACTGGAATGATCGTCACATTCTTTCCTTTTTTATTAACACATATTAGTTAAAAAAACAAATTGGACGCAGACAATTGACTACCCTTTCAGCTTCTGAGTGATGCAGGCCCACCCGCCAGCCAAATCATCTTATTTTGCACCTTCCGTTACATTGTGAATTTTCTGTGTTGAGAAAGAGGTGTACAGCCTTTGCATAATTCTTTCATTGGTAAAACTGTTGCATCAGTATTTATATAAATGGTGATCTCTTCTTCGCTGATGCTTTATTTCAAACATGTAATTGCAAATTTTGTATTCCATAAGTTAACACACGTTTCGTGCTTTAGGCGCTTCCTCGGTTCTAGGAATGGATAGTACTGTTTGTTCCAGTACCAAAGTTTAAGGCAGTTCCCGATTTCTCCAGTTCAGAGCGATTTGCTGCTCCTATCCCAGTTTTGGCCAAATTTGTAGAGTTCTCCCTGATCACTCCTGCATAGCTGCACATGCCAGTAACTTCTCTCTGCTCACCGACACTTTTCAGAGAATTGGTGGAAGCCTTTGTGCAGATGTCTGTTGCAGTGACCCTCCTGCTGGCTGCCTATTACGTACCCCATTAAATCGTAACCCCCTACTGGCAATGTTTTGGGAGTCTTTTCTTCTAATGATTGCACAATATCAGGGTTTTCATTTAGTGCAGTTGAACCAGTGTGCAAATCGTCTTAGCTGATACTATGCCCCGCCCCAACCTCTCAAAGTAGGCTACCATTTTGAGAAAACCTGAAGGTGTCTTCCCTAGCTAGTCCCCGGGGATCTGTTATGCAGGTGGCCAGGACACAGCCATCCCTATTGGATCCAGTTCCTGGGGGTGGACCAGTAAAGGAGTATCGCCTGGATGGGGGTCCTCTAGGAGTGGGACACCGCGTGAGACGCAGTATCCCCCTTGTGATAACACCTTTTTCCCATCCTCTCATGTAGAACATTCCAAACCACTGCCCCCCCCCCTTTCCAACACAAACACTTTCACACAACACAAAGGACAACGGACTAACATCAGAGCTTTTTACCTGACATGTCTCAATACAAGGGTCAGGCAAAGTCAGGCAATTGACCAGAACCACACACACCTGACCACCATTTCTCTTTCCCTCAGGGATAAAAGGGGGGGGGGGCAGAGAGCACAGTACGAACAAGGCGTGAATGACAGACAGCACGACGGGACAGCTGCGCGGCAGTTCAAGAGAAGGAGAAAGGTGGCAGGAATCAAGAGGGCGGCGAGGAGGGAAGTGACCTTGCCCTTTTCATCCCAAACCCGCAAAAACTTTGTGGAAGAGTATAAGACTGTGAAAAATAGCACAAGTGTCTTGCAGCAGATGTCAACGGTACACTGGGCAAGCTTATGTCAATAAGCAGGACCGAGGGAAGCTCTTGCGTCCGTGGTACCGGCCTTGGCTCCAGGAAAGCCAAAAGCCAAGTCGAGGGGAGAATCGATAAGAACCGGGCTGTTGAGTGAGAGAACCGCAAAGAGTCAAGTTTGAACCAAGTTTAATGAACTGTGTAAAGAACTGTAAAAAGTGTTAAGGGGAGACCAGCTGCAGAAGGAAAATCAGCACCACGTGGGTGCTAATTCAAGAGACTCTGGTCGATCCCCATCAGAGCGAACTGCAGGTACTAGAAGGCCAAATGGGGAATCACTGGAAGAGGTCAAGGTGGTCATACAGGAGGTCTAGTAAAATCCCTGTACAATGGAAAGACTTTGATCTACAAACTAGGTGAAAGCAAGGCAAGTGAATACTGCATTGAGAGAAATCAAGGGACATGAGTCCCGTAATACAAGAGTAAAGTGAATGTGAAGTTAAGAAGGATCAGCGCCCAGAAGAGGGGGACCCAGGTGTGAACCCATCACTCAGCGAACATCGGGAACAAACTTTCATTTGTTAAAGGAACTTTTGTGTTTTTGTTAGTTGAAGAACTCGGATCTTCGAAGGCAAGAGACTTTCTAGTAAACGAGACTTGGCCATCAACGGTCCTGAGAGCTGCCATTGAAACTGTCGTCTCGTGCTGGAGAAGCCCGAGACTGTACTGTGCTCCAAGCTCCCATCTTGCCCTGTGTTTAAAATGTGGAGAAGGGAGACCTAGGCTACTGCATCTTGACATATTATTTGAGAACACTTCTTTCTTTTCTTGAACTATCCCACACCCTTTTTTGCATTAGTTGTAAGGTTTGGCAATAGGTTTTTTAGTATAGGCCATTTTATTTTGACACAACGCCACAAGGACTGCGTTATTTTCATTTGATGGTCGACGGTTGCTCCCATCTTGGATTTAGGTTTAGATTAGGTGTTTTTCCAACCTGCATACAGCATTCATTGTTCAATAAACATCCTTGAACTGTGATCACTTGTCTGTCTTACTTGTTGCCACCATGAGTTCCTCTCATAATGTACTCATCGTTTCACCCTGTAGTAATGCGTGAAATTGGTGCGCCTACTCTCTCTTGAAGTATGATGCAACGTCGGTATCGATAGTCCTATTTGTACCAACTTATCATTCCATTATAGCTGCTGGAGTTAGTTGTCGAGCCTCCTAAACACAGCATTAAGGAAACGCATATAATGCTCTCTGTAACACAAGTGCTACTTTGCCCTTACCGTATTGGAAACTTAAACCAAGCTGTAATCAATGTCTTACCCAGATGCGGCCTGCTTAGCGTTCTAGATGCGAGTACCTCTGAAGTTTATTGGCCGTAATAAGCCGAAACCTGCTCTGATCTGGGCCGGGGTTACAACACTGATTTGCTACATAATCTGACTGCCAGGCACGCACCCAAAACATTCTCCAATTTGCTGTATCTGGAGAGGTTGCAGCACAATCGTGCCCATCCGATATAACATTTGAATAAAGCAAAATCTGCGAATTTCCTGTCAAGTACATACCATTGTTGATGGATCTGTTGCTAAGCAGGTCAGAGGCTCTTAAGTGCAGATATCACCTGACCAGTGGCAGTCCCTGCCTGCCCCCTACTAATTTTCCACCTCCGATAATGTGATTATCGACAAATAGATTGGTAAGTGGAGCTGTGCATAGCAGTGACTCAGCCAGTGAAAGCAGAATGGAGCCTTTAGCATTTATGCCTTCAGCATATAGTACCAATCAATAATAAACACTTGTGTGTGCTTCAGTTTCAAATGACATGCCTGCATGGGTCTGACTGGAGGTGATCCATTGGCAAAAACAAACCTATGTTTAGTATCATATTCCAACATGAAATAAAACCTTCTTGGTCCTCGTGCACAGATGTAGATAACACTGGATAGCTGCCTGTTAGGCGGAATCCTGTGCAGTTCCCTTAGGGAGCACTACAGAAGATTAGGACTACAGGTGAAAGCAATAAATCCCCTTTGGTATCAGTCTGTACCACAAATATTTAGTTGGTAGCTGTGGCTGGGCAGTCAGACTTCTCTCAAGAGGGAGATGAGCAGTATTCAGGGTTTACACAATAGGCATACAATACTATGGCACAAGGAAACACTGAACAAAGCTTTGTATTAAAAAGTAGATATATCATTATTTTATACACTTCTAATAAAACACATTTATCACAGTCATCAAGCAAGTTAAAATAAGTCAAAGAAAAATAGGCACAACCCCTAGTTAAATTGTAGACCAAGTGAACCAGAGTGAAAACTGAGCAAAACGGCACAGTGAAAACTACACACAAGGGATACTCTAGCAATTTCTCACAAGGGAGGGAAAGCACAAGTTATACAGAAATACCTTCTTACACACCGTAGCAACACTTCCCATACGTTTGTGAACTAGTTTAAGCAAGACAGTGCATCAGTATAGGAAATACTTAAATGAAAACTGAGCAAAATGGCATTTCACAATGTTTAGAAAGGGGAAGAAAATGGTAGTTATAAGAAGCAGGTGCACCAACACAGTTCTAGTTGAGAAGCAATCTAAAGAAGGCAGTTCTAACAAATGTAGCCAGAGTCAGTAGGCCTGTGCCAGAGTCAGTGGCACAGGGCATGGGCCCAGGGGCAAAATGTTCTTGTAGCTGTAGTCAGGTCTTTGGTTAACGATTTCGAAAAGGTGGATGCAGAAGGTGAAAGACAATGTTAAGAGAGAGGGGCGGCCAACCCAATAGGTAAGTAAAGGATTTAAAACACCTTTAATGCTACTGTGAAGAAAGGTCGGCCTGGCGGAACAATGTACCTTTAAAATGAAGTGGCTCCTCCGGTGGCGGTTGTTCCTGGTAGTTCCTGCAGTTCAGGGGATCCAGCAGAGGAAGAGAGGCTCTCGTCGTGGAGGAAGGTTTGAGTTACTGCACTACCCAGGGATGAAACCAGCCGCGGTGCTGCCCGACGGATAAAAGGTGCGCTCCGCTAAATCGCAGTCCGGGTGGACTGGTGCCTGGCTATCCGGCCTCCAAGTACAGGGTACTGGCGATTTGACCAAGGCAGGTCCAGGAAGGCGATTGGCAAACTGGTTGGCCCCACCAGCTCAAGGGAAAAAGGCTCTTGCAGGTGATCTTCTCATCGTGTGGAGAAAAGTGGTGAGACGCTGCAGCAGGGCTACACTGGTGGTTCAATCGTTACAGGTGTCTTTGGCTTCTCTCCTCTTCGGCTTCTTAGTTCCAGTGGCGACGTCTTGCTCTTCCAGTCCTCAGGACCTTGCTTTTATGCAAAAAGAGCTCCATTTATACAGCCTCGCTGTCACTCACACAGTGGAGTGGTCATCCTTGGCGGGAGACCCTCCAGCCTATCAGGATAGAGTGCGACATGGGTTGCTGAGGCAACCCTGTCCAGGGGTCCTACTACCCCTCCCACACAATGGACCCACCCCACACTCAGTGGCTCCGAAAGGAGGGCTTCTTGGCAGAAGCCCGCCAAACGGACGAACAAAGGATCCCCGACCTGCGTTAGGAGTTTAGAGAAAGACACGAGAAAGAAGTTTATATTAAAGTTCTGGCAAATAAAACTTACCGGAGTATAGTTAATATAAAAATAAACCGGCGGTATGTTAGAGGCTGTCAGAGAAAGTGGTAGCCTAAATATTCGCGGTCGAATATTTACTGTAGTAACCACTGCCACCAGCCGGAAACATTTGAGGGGGACTTTCGGTACCCTCTCGAAAATGAACATAAGGGAAAAGCTATTAACCCTTCCCAGTACCTCCATAGTAAGATGGGTTGTACTGGTTTAGTTCATAAAAATTGACATGTAAAGTCAATTGGGACTTTACATGCCCTGGGAGACAGTCAGTCCCAGGGTATGGAGTCTGTTTGGGGGTCGCTACGACACCCCTGTGTCACTGCACGGAGGGTGCTGAGTAACACATGTGAATAAAGATGGTTCCTATGGAGGTGAAAGAAACCCCATAGACATCATTAAACACAAAAATAGCCTAGAACACACAGAGCAAAAATGCCTAAGAGTGGGAAAAAGAGTCTCACTCTTAGAAGGAGCAAAAACACACACCCTTCAAATCCAGCAAAGCTCTGCTGGGGGACTCTATAGGTAAGGAAAATTGGCCATAGAATGAGAATTCTCCCTAACACTGCCCAGGGTCTTTCCTCAATTGGTCATGGAAAGGGGAAGGAAGGATCTGCATTCTGAGTGTTATCTTCTCGCTTAACTCCACTGGGAAGCGATCTCCCCCAGGTATCTTGTCCTTCCTTGGTTGTTCAATGGTGCAACTGGTCTCTGATTTTGAATTGGGAATCCAGTACCGCACTGTCCTCATTGCTCCATTTTGGCACATCCGCCTCATCAAGTTGGTCCTGCACCTTGTCCCAATCTTCCCTCATCTGCTGAGTATGCAGTCTTCTATAGAACTGCTCAAACACTTTGTTCTTGTCTGGTCCCGTATTGGTATGCCTGAGCATCTCTTAAATAATTAATTGAGCTGTTCCCACTTTCCCAGTTGGCAAGATAGGCCAAAGCTCCCTCATCGTGCTGCCTGTGTCTTCCAAGTTCCCGGTATGCACTGTGGGGGAAGGGGGAGGCATGGTTTCACAAGTAGACACGGACACGAGCTGCAAGTTTCAAAACCTTTATTGATGGTTTAAAAGTGGTTGTAAAACTCCTACTATCTTGCCCTATAACTAAGATGTAAGTATTCTTGACCATCAAACAAAAGAAAATACAGTCCTAGTCAGTCCTTAGTCAAAATAAAATGGCCTATACTAATAAACCTAATGCCTGCCCTCTTTCTAATACAATAAATGTGTAAAGGGAATGTGTAATGCAAAAAGGCAAATCGGTGTTCAAAAGAAATGTCAGTATGGCTGAGTAAACTCCCTTCCTGACGTTTGTAGCACGGGTTAGGGTGGCCCACTTGGACCTTGAAACACACTCTGGCTTCGGACACAAGGATGCAGTTAATTTCGTGGACCATAGCCCACTTGGTTTTCCACAAAAAGTCACTGGTTTATCTGCTGGACCTCTCAGCTTTTTCTCACTAATACAGTTCAACACAAGTTTGTTTCCTTTTGGTTACCACAATTGACTACAGGGTTCCTCCACAGGGCTCAATCCTTTCAATCACAATTTCTGGCCTATTATCAAGTTGGGGCCGATTTATTTATTTATTTTCTGGCAAATTTGAACCCTATATTCCCAGTCATCCTTTACGTTCTGGCAATGGTCGCTTGGTTCAGGTTCCCAGTGTTCGCCTTCAGCTAATTAGACTTTTTCCATAGCTGCTAGTAAACTATGGAACAGTCTTCCCCCTTCAACTGAGGATGAATGAGAACCACCTGGGCTTCCGCCGTCTGCTAAATACAGAACATTTTATCCAATCTTGAGGGCTGCCTCCACTGAACTGTGGACATCCTTGCGCCTAGATGCCCTTGTGTGAATGTGCGCTTTACAAGTCTTAATAACAATTTGTCGGGGTTCCCTTCCCCAAGCTTCAGTCACACCTTCATAGGCTTCCCCCTCTCAGGCTCAAGCCTCCTTTCACTTTCCTTCCACTGTCGAAGACTTTCGAAACTGCAAGGCTGTTGCTTTTACCTCACTTTGACCTTCTTTCTCCAAAAGTCACTTTTCCTATACTACACCAAGGCCCCTTGGTAGTAGATAAGAGCACAGTACTTCTTTGAAAATTCAAAGATATCCATCACATCTAGGTTTTCCTCTGACGGGATCAAACCTACAGTTCAAATCTTGCATCTTAGTTTCTTTCTCTTTCCGCCGCTTCTCTGGCATCGGCCATTTCAGATTGGGCAATCTTATTTTGTCGGACCACTCTGTTACTTTGTATCTTTAATTTACAGTTCTTTACTATGCTTTGCTTTCTCTCGCGTCTTATCGGCACACACGCAACCTTCATTTGTCGGATACTGTTGCTGTCAAGTTTCTTTTAACACAGACTGGATTTTGATTGCTTTCATCAACTTACTGGCTGTTAATTCATTTCAGTCTTTCTCGGTTTTGATCCTGAAGTCAAGGCTGATGCCACAACTGCTGCTGCACCTTCCCATCTCTGCCGTTCACCTGAAAGGATGGCTGGTATCCTTGAAACGCAAAAGAGGTTTGTCTCTTCTATCTGGCTGGGCTTACTTGCGCAACTTTCAAGGCCCTTTGGAGGTCACAATCTCTCACTGGGGTATCCAAGGTGTCTCCGTACCTCGGTTCCGTCCCTAGGCCTGTTGCTCTGCCTGTTTTGCTGTCGCCCGGGAAAAACTGCTCCTTCCCGTTCATTGCCTTGCCAGAGTGTCTGTGTCCCACCTTTTTAACCATGTGGGAAGAGCTAATGGGTATCAAGTGTTTGTAGTTGAGATCAGGCAGGGTCAGGAACTTGATCTTATTAGTGGGGCATATCCAATGTATTGCATGGTTGGTATTCCTTTTAGCCTTCAACCTCTTCCTCGGCTCAGTGTTTGTGTAGGAAAGGGGTATCTGGGTAGTTGGTATATCCTATAAAATGGGATGGGACAGGGGTATTTGGAAAGGGGGGATACAATGTCTCGCCATCGGCTGTTCCTCCCCCACTCCTTGAGGACCCCCTCACCCAGGTGATCCTCTCTTACTTGTCCACCCCCAGGGTCTGGATCCAAAGGTGATTGCTGTGCCCTGGCCACCTGAGTAAGGTATCCCCTGGGTCTAGGCAGTGAAACACCCTCTGGTTTTTCACAGCACTAAAGAACATTCCTGGTGCCCCAGTGATGGTGCTGTTCTGCCCAGGGTTGTCTACCAACTAAAGATTATAATTTTTTCAGCCAATAGTCTCTGAATGCTAAGACCTACCGTCCTGCATTTACCCCTTACTGTGCAATTAAGTGTTTTTTAACAAATCACCTTTATTTTAATGAGTGAGTCTGCTTCTTGTCTCAAATTACCCACACAATCTTGTTCACACTGGTGAGCTGCAATTCCTATTTAATGGGCACGCTCCCACCCTTGCAGCTAACACCAATAATGGGGCAAGATAGGATGATCTGTCTCAATAGTCCACAGCTTTGTTGATGGATATTACTGGCCTGCATGATTGCTAAATCAATATGTCTAAAGTGCCGGTGTGCTGCGCAATAGAAATGAGAATTAATTATCCCCAACGTTATAATGTTGCCATACAGCATGAGCAGGACTCGAAAGCCAGTGCCCTACAGTCCACAAATCCATGCCATCTGTCAAATTAAGGATACAATTAAAGTGGGGTTTATGGCATTGCAAGAGACTGGTCCAGATATGAACTCCCATTGTACCACACCGAAAGAGAGACCTTTAAATATTGCTATAAAACAACTCTTTTCACACCTACATATCCCAAAACAGTGCCCCTATTCCACAAGCATGAAGTCATGCACAAGAGGACCACGCGCAGGTTCATAGATTTATTCTCTAGAAGCTATTCTATATAGAGACACACTTCGGCTTTCTGATTCTACTAGTTTGATGTGCCAAATTGAGGCTGGCTGGGCACATCTCCAAATCTGCCCTCAGTTAACCCTTCAAAAAGTGGACTGGAGATTGGCGATATGGGTATTTGTTAGATGAGGCATCTTCTTTGGTTACAGCCTACTAATCTCCAGGGATACATCCAGTACCTCTTCAAATATCCTGGACACAAACTCTCTTGGTATGACCATTGAAATGTCAGTGTTCTTAAACTCCCAAAGAGAAAGGGCTATCCACCCGTTCTCCAGCATGGGGTCTGGCATGGATTCACATGCTCATGAATATTCCCCGTCGTCAGGCTGGGAATCCTCGGTAAAGAAAAAACCAGTATCAGTTTCGTTTCTGATCTGTCTTTCGTAGTAGTAACCAATCACTGGTCTCTGCGTCATACTGACCACAGCCAATGACTGCCCTCTACCTAAGCACCGCCTCTGGCAGCCATCTTCAGATTTTTACCGCACGTTCATGTGTTGGGATCCTCGTGCTATTGCTCTCGAGCGTTAGTGCTATTTTTTCACGTTTTTTGCTCAAACATTTCGTTTTTTCGGTCAAAAGAGCCTCAAGCTCCACCGACTCTCCATCTGATCAACGGGGACCCGTGTCGGATTCGTCTGCGCCCCTCAAGGGTGAAGATTTCGTCAAGCTACGTTTTGGAGGACTCCAGAAGCTTCTCAGGCCCGGACATGGCCCAGGAGAAGGGAAGCTCGACGCCCGGAAAGCTATTCAGGGTCTGCCCTGGATGCCAGCTGCAGAACGTCTTTAAGGAGGACGAGCACTCCTTTTGTCTCTACTGCTTACATGAGGACAAGACGCACGTGGAGAAGGACTGTGCGTTTTGCAGCAATATGTCGGAGCGGACCATGAAGGACCGCCACCAACGCCTCGCCAACTGGCTGGAAGGGAAGAGCCCGTCAGGCGAGAAGAAGAGGAAGAAATCTGAGCGGTCTTCTAAGACCTTTGAGGACGCCCCAGCGACGGGGGTCCAACACAAGGCCAAGCACCGCGAGTCCGCTGGCACCGGGAGCGCCGAACGGTCGGGTTCTACGGGCGCCAGGCAGGGCGCACCCTCCCCGGCACCTTCAGCCACGAGCCAACGCTCTGGGTCGGGTAAGAGGAAGGGCGAGCACCCGGCGAAGCTCCTGGAGAGGCCCCGGTCGAGCTCGAAGGCCCCATCGGAGGGGGAGCGAGGCAGTGTCCCCCCCCCCTCAAGGATAAGGCGGTGAGCGCACCTAAGGTGGTGAAGGCCTTAATCCATCCGGCCAAGCCCTCTATCGATACTGTCGCGGCGGCCCTGGCTCAGCCTGTGGAGGCTACACCAGTGGTGGCAACCTCGGGGCTCAGTCTCCCTGCCACCTCGGAGGGAGTCCTCTTTTGTGCCCATCGATAGGACCCCTGTGAAATCCCTGGCGGGGAAGAAAAAGGGGGGGGGGCAGGGCGTCGTCGTAGATTCGGCTTCAGAGGAAGAGCTGATCGAGGTCTTAAGCCACGGCCTTGGCGTGGAAGAAGACAGGCCCGTCGGGATGGAGCCCGACGCAGGTGACGACGACAGCGTCGAGGGTGCCGACGGGGCCCCTGATCGCCCGTCGGATTCCCCTCTGCCAGCGCCGCAAGACAACTCGGCGGCCATTTTGTTGGCTATACAGTCCTTATGCTCAGAGATAAGGACGAGACTACCGTTGCCGACGGAGGAGCCTCTCCCGTCGGGGGATCCTGAACCGGGACCTTCGGGTGTTCCCCCTCCCAAGAAAAGGAGGATTCACCCTCCACCTCCTTTTCAGCCGTCGCGACCCGCCCAGCCCTCCTCCCCGTCCACCCGAGGGGATGATACGGGGACTGACACGGCAGCGACGGGTACGGACGACGAGGTATACGACGAGGATCTCCCGTCGTCACCTCCCACCAGGGCCTCTCCGCCCGACGAGATTGGATCGTTCCACTCCATGATCGCCAGGGCATCCGAGCTTTTCCAACTCTGCCCTGAGGAGAAGAAAAAGGAAGGATTCCTTTATCAACGGCGCGAGGCCAAGAGGAAGACGGTCCTCGCGGTGCCTCTACTGGACGACATTTGGGATGAGGGCCTCGCCCTCCTCAAGAACCCTTCCACGACGCCAGCTGGAAGAGACCGGTACGAAAAGAAGTACCGGGTCCCGGACGCGGCCAGCCTGTGCCTCCGGGCGCAGCCTACTCCGGACGCCGCGGCGGCCAGGAAGAAAGCGGGGGGGGGTGCGGCCTCCACTTCGACTTCCCCACCGGGCGGCGAGGGAAAGAAATTGGACGCTATGGGACGCAGGGTCATCTCGTCTGCAGCGACGACGATTAAAGCGGCCAGCGCCTTGGCTATCGTGGCCCGCTACGACAGGGAGCTATGGTACAAACTGGCTCCCCTTCTGGACTTCCTACCGGACGACAAGAGGGCGGATGCCCTGGAGATCCTACAGGAAGGTGAGGTGGCGTCGGACCACGCCATCACTATTGCGACGGACATCGCCAACACTGGGTTTCGCCAGTTGGGCAACGGCGTGTGCCTTAGGCGGCGTGGATGGCTCAAGGCTACGGACTTCCGTCAAGACGTACAGACCAGAGTCCTGGACATGCCGTTCGATGGGAACAACCTGTTTGGGAAAACAGTGGACGATTCCCTTCAGGCCATTAAAGCGGACACTGAGACGGCCCGGGCCCTTGGTGTTCTACAGCAACGACGGACGCCCTTTCGGAGCAGCGGAGGCAAGGGCGCCTCCAAAGGTTCCGGCGGCGGTTTCTCTACCTACCTTCAAGCGGCCCGCTCGTTGTCTCAAGAGGCCTACAGAGGACGAGGCAAGTCTGGAGGACCCCGCCGTCGTCGCCAAGGAGGTCAAGGCGGCAAAGCCTCGTCGAAACAGGATTGAACAGGCCCTGGGGTCGGGCCCCCACCGAAGCACCCCGGTGGGAGGCCGGCTGGCGAGCTTCGTCAGCGTGTGGGAGTCCATCTCCACCGACCGTTGGGTGCTGGATGCCTTGGCCCGGGGCCACGCGCTCGAGTTTCAAAGAAGGTGCCCGCGCGTCCCCCCCGTGGCCAGGAGAGAGCTTCACGTCCCTCAGCTTCTCCTGGAGGTAAAGGCGTTGCTCAGGAAGGGCGCCATCGAACTCGTCCCAAAGAGGCTTCGGGGCTCCGGAGTTTACTCGAGATACTTCCTCGTGAAGAAGACGGGAGGATGGCGCCCCATCCTAGACCTGCGACGTCTGAACAAGTTCATCAAGGCACAGAAGTTCCGGATGGTCACCCTCCAGCACGTCCTGGGTCAGCTGGAGGAAGGAGACTTCCTGTCGTCGTTGGATTTGGAGGATGCTTACTTCCATATTCCCACCCTAAAGGGGCACCGAAAATTCCTCAGGTTTGTGGTCCAAGGGCGTCACTACCAGTTCAAAGCCCTCCCCTTCGGACTACGGTCGGCACCCAGGGTATTCACCAAGTGCCTTGCACCGGTGGCGGCGCAGCTACGCCGCGAGGGGATCCACGTCTACCCCTACCTGGACGACTGGCTCATCCGAGCCAAGACGAGGGAGCTCGCCGTGGAGCACACGGCAAGGACCGTCCAACTTCTCACGGACCTGGGATTCTCCGTGAACTACGCCAAGTCCCACCTGGTACCCGTGCAAAACGCACTGTTTCTGGGAGCGAAGCTCGACACAGTGTCCCTTCTGGCCTCCCCGTCGGAGGAAAGGACCAGGTCCATCCTAGGCAAGGTACAGCGGATATTGGCTTCCGACGCGGCCAAGGTGAGGTCCATCAAGTCCCTCCTCAGAATGATGTCTTCTTGCATCTACCTCATTCCCATGTGCAGGCTCCGGATGCGCCCGTTGCAGGAGTTCCTGGACGCGCGCTGGATCCAAACGACGGGCGGCTTCGAGGAGAGGATCACACTCGACGAGAGTTTCCGCCGAGCGGTCCGGTGGTGGGGCACCCGCGCGCATCTGACGGCCGGCATGGACTTCCAGACCCCAGACCACCAGGAGACAGTGACCACGGATGCCTCCCTGGAAGGGTGGGGAGCGCACACCGAGAATCTGCACGCGAGAGGCCTCTGGCTCCCGACGGAGAAGTCCCTCCATATCAACGTCCTGGAGCTCCGTGCAGTGTTCTGGGCCCTCAGGTCCTTCCTTCCGTCCCTCAAGGGCAAGGTGGTGAGGATCTTCACCGACAACACCACCACCATGTTTTACATCAGGAAACAGGGCGGAACCAGGTCCCCAGCACTGTCCAAGGAGGCGCAGGACCTGTGGCATTGGGCCGTCGCCCAAAGGATGTTTCTGGTGCCGTTTCATCTGGCAGGGATAAAAAACACCATCGCCGACTCACTCAGCAGGGAGCTGCGCTCGTGCCACGAGTGGGAACTACGGCAGGATCTAGTGGATCGCCTCTTCCGACGGTGGGGCACACCCCAGATCGACCTGTTCGCGACGACGACGAACTCCAAGTGCCGGAGGTTCGCCAGCAGGTTTCCCCAGGCGAGGAGCATGGGCGATGCTTTCTCGTTCCCCTGGGAGGGCCTGTTCCTCTACACGTTCCCTCCGTTGCCACTGCTAATCCGGCTCGTCAACCAGCTCAAGAGGTCACGGTGCAGGATGATCCTCGTCGCACCTGCGTGGCCGAGGCAGATATGGTTCCCGGACCTTCTGGACTTGTCAACGTCCCCGCCAATCAAGCTGCCGGTGGACGCGGATCTACTCTCCAGGGAAGGAGGCGCCATCCTCCACCACGATCCGAAATCGCTGAACTTGCAGGCCTGGCTCCTGCAGCGCTAGAGTTTGGAGGATACGACATACCGGCCGACTGCAGAGAGGTTCTTGCAAAGGCCAGGGCGTCCTCGACTCTTAAATGCTACGGACACAAATGAAAGAGGTTCTCTGTCTGGTGCCACGCACAGAAGATTAACCCTCTACGGATTACGGCTCCCCAGGTACTGCCGTACCTGCTGACGCTGGCCAAAGCTGGACTGGCACACGCGTCCATCAAGATTCATCTTGCTGCGATCTCCAGATACACCAGAACCACGGGGCGGACGTCCTTGTGGTCTCATCGTCTGGTGAAAGAGTTTATGAAGGGACTGTTCAGATCGTTCCCGCCGGTGAAGGCTCCGGCCCTGGCGTGGGAGCTCAACGTGGTGCTGACCAAGCTCATGGGGCCTCCGTTCGAGCCTCTGCACTCGGCCCCGTTGAAGTTTCTGTCGTGGAAAACAGCGTTCTTGTGGCCATCACCTCCGCACGACGGGTGGGAGAGATCCAGGCCCTTTCCTGCAAGGCCCCGTACTTGACTTTTCACGACACGAGGATAGTGCTCAGGACGCACCCCTCCTTCATGCCCAAGGTACCGTCGGACTTCCATCTCAAGGAACCCTTGGTGTTGCCTGTGTTCTTCCCGTCGCCTTCGTCGCCGGCTGAGAGGACTTTGCACTCGCTGGATGTGGCTAGAGCGCTGAAGTTCTACGTGGACCGCACAAAGTGTTTTCGGAAGACGTCACAACTCTTTGTGAACTTTGGACCTGTCAATCAGGAGAAGGCTCTCTCGAAGGCTTCCTTTTCCAGATGGCTCTCCGGCTGTATCATGTACTGTCATCGGTTGGCAAACCGACCGCTGCCTGGCCGTCCGAGAGCCCATTCCACCAGAGCGATCGCAGCTACCACGGCGTTCCTTTCTGGTGTGCCCCTGCTGGACATATGCAGGGCTGCTACGTGGAGGTCGACGCACACCTTCACGAAATTCTACTGCGTCGATCGGGATTCCAGGGTCGGCCAAGCAGTGCTGCGCAACCTGTTCGCCTGAGGTGAGCCTGGTGAGGAGGTAAGATGCTTAATGTTGAGTTTGATGTAATGCTTAATGTTGAGCCTTTGCCACCTCCCGTGGTTGTGCATGTGTGTACTGCTAGGTATTCTTTATTCATGAGCATGTGAATCCATGCCAGACCCCATGCTGGAGAAGGAACAAGTTACTTACCTGTAACTGTTGTTCTCCAGCATGGGTCTGGCATGGATTCACATGCGAACCCTCCCGCCTACCCCTCTGCGGCTCTTCACTTGGTCATACTGCCACTTCACGTGCTTCCAAATCTGAAGATGGCTGCCAGAGGCGGTGCTTAGGTAGAGGGCAGTCATTGGCTGTGGTCAGTATGACGCAGAGACCAGTGATTGGTTACTTCTACGAAAGACAGATCAGAAACGAAACTGATACTGGTTTTTTCTTTACCGAGGATTCCCAGCTTGACGGCGGGGAATATTCATGAGCATGTGAATCCATGCCAGACCCATGCTGGAGAACAACAGTTACAGGTAAGTAACTTGTTCCATATACACACCAGTCAGTTCTTTACAATTGCAGTAGTGCCTCCAGTCTAAAATATGCACCTGGGGGGATATTACCTTTTGGGGCTAATATACTCCTGTTTAAAAAGCAGGATCAGCATACTATTCCAAAAACAAGATCCGATGAAACTGATCACCTTCCAGCTCCAACAGATGGGCATCTGATGCAGCTGAGGATTACATTGACAGTTGTCTTGACTCTGGAAAGGATGCAAAATAATATTCTCAATGGTAGCTGCAGTCCCTGGGTGGTCTTGTGGATGACATGCCTTCTGAAAATGACTCGACTGCAGCTGGGTAACAGACTCGAGGTGTTTTTAACACAGATGTTGCAGGCATTCCTCCACAGACTGTCTTAAAAGAAGAATGCATTGTATATTATGACCGGCTTAAGCTGATTTGGTTATCCCAGGTTTGCTTGTCTTTTGTTTCCATGGTGCTACTAGATTGTAGAACAAGTTCTTTGGTAGTTCATTGCTCGTCCTTCCTAGTGAGGGTTGGTAGTTTTGCATTATAGCTATAAATTGAATGTTCAAGTGGTACTTCTGGGAGCTTAGGGTGAAAATGTTATGCTAACGTTTGCTTATGGTTAACTTTGAAGGTTTGGGGCATACAAGGTGGACATTTGAGGGAGGAAATGGGTACATTGATGCTGCTGAAAATTTCTTCTGCCAACAACCACTGTGAGTTGATGATTGGCATTACTTTCAGCATATTGCTTGGGTCTCATTAAAATGGTATGTTCTTGTTTAAGCGTACCTTGTGGCCTGGCACGCTACCCAATCAGTCAGTGATTTGTCTGTAATGTAATTCACACTGATATTTCATCCTGTGAACGACTACCCTTAAAATAGTATTTCTATGTGTTGTAGGCTTTATTTATTAGAAATGGCTGTTAACATTGCCTGCCTCCAGGACATCCACTGATTGCTCAGTGATTAGCATAGGCTTCAATCACGCCCTTATAGCACTTAACTGTTTTGCTTCCTCTGGCGAGAAGAGAGGATTGGTAATTTTGATCCATGGAAAATTGTGATTTGGATTGGAGAAATAACTCTCGATGACCATGATACGTGGGGAACAAGCTCCTAACTTAGCTAGCACCCAAATATTTTTTTATCAAGCATGATTTCCAAGGGTGGCAAAGTTCCACGTTGGAGAGTTGTTACTGGGAGTGGACTTTAGTACAGCACCGTAACAAGCACCCTTCATATGGATTGTGTCCTCCCACATATTCCTCATCTATATCTCCTATATCCAGCTTCAGCTGCTTCGGAAATGAAATTCGGCAGAGGGCGCTGTGCATCGATGCAGTCTACTCAATGTCCCTCGGGGGCCTCTGTCTCGAGGATGACGTTATTGACGGTATAGATGCACCCGCAGTGCCGTTTGGCTTCAGTTCCGTTTTTCCGAGTAAGCCATCACTTCTCAAACTACAGCACACTTCATATCATTACTTCGAAATTGTGGCAAATGTCTTTTGTCTTTGGCTCCGAAGACTGGGTTTAAGAAATGAAATAAGACTGCAGCGCTAAAATGTCAGACCCACATCAGGTGTGCTTGTGGTGCCTTGGTGTGTAACACAAGACCTCGACCTGTCAGAAGTGTCAATTGATGACTGCAAAAGCTCTGATGGAGTTTAAAGGGAAATTGGCAGTCGGTAGGCTCCCCCAAAAAAATCCCCTTCAACTACCCTGTCGAAAAAAACATTCCTCCGACGAAGCGAGAGACCGCTCTTCGTGACGGAAGAAAGCGCAAAGGTTTAAGTCGCGGACTGGCTCTAGTCACTCCTCGTCATCGACGAAATCGAAGAAAAGCCATCATAAAAAAAGGCATCATAAATCGCTTACTTTGTCTTCCTGGTCCGACTCCTCTCCAGAGAAGAGTACATCTTGCCCTACTTAGGCCTCTACTCCAGCTGAATGGGAATCATTCAGGCAGGAAATGCTTAATTTTTGAGAGTCAAAATCCCTCAAAGCAAGTAGGCCATGCTCCCATAGCGCCTTCTGAAGTCGGCAAGGAAAGGACCAAATCCCTCGAGCCCCGGGACAAAGGCCAGATTCTAATAGAGAGCCGTAGAGGCCTCGACATGATGAAGTCATTGAAGACTCTGTGGAGTCATCGAAGTCCATCACAGACATTATACGCCATAGGCGCCATAGATGCCCAAGACGTCTTCATTGAAGACATCAACGCCAAAATCAAGTTTGGTGACGACTCCATTGGCATCTGGCTCGAAGCCATCGACTCCTTTACCAAACATTCAAAAATCCTTTACACCATTGCCAAGAAAGGATTTTTTCAAATCTCACGTCGATTTATGAAGACAATTAGCTTTCAGACGACCATGATCCATCTTTTTGGATTACAATATGGCACACCTAATGTTCCTGATAGTTATATATCAGAGGAATCTAGGTTGCATGAATTTACAAACAGCAAGAGGGGTGGACACCTCATCAGAGTTGGATTTTGGCATGCCAGACCCACATGACTACGCAGATGCCTCCTACAGGCAATTAATGACCAGGGTCACTGATTTCTCTGGGATGGAGCAGGCCTGCCCTCCCGTTCGAACAGGTTGACTTCATGGATATCCAGGATAAAGGTCCTCAAATGGATCCAATCCTACCTTTTCATGTCTCTCTACAAAAGAGTAAATGCAAACTGGGACGCACCAGAATCAAGTCTGGCAGTAAATAAAAATTTGACAAATATAGGCCGTCAAGTAGTGACCCCAGCTCTTTGTGTAAACATCCTACCCCAGAAAGCCTAGTGGTGCAAGCAGCAATCGCTACCTCCAAGCAAGCTGCTTATCAGACCACGCCACCAGATCGGGATAAGCGTATAGACGCCTGGTCAAGGAAAGTCTCTTCTGCCGGGAGCATGGCTCTCAAGTCTGCCAACTCAACATGCTCCCTTGCAAAATGTACCTTTACCCTATGGGACTGTGTATCCATGGCAGTTGAACATATTCCCAAAGGGGATGATGGAGACGGCTTCCTGGCCATTATAAAATATGTGGAAAGAGGCCATCTGTGAGTTTCTACAGTCAGGTTTGGATTCTGCTGTCCATATCAGCAGAGCCATGGCAGCAAGCACCGCGACACGCAAGATTGCATGGTTAAAAAGTGTGGATTTGCACTGTACGTGCAGTCTAGACTCCTTAATGACTTTTGACTGATCTCATCTTTTGGCAGCAAGGCTGACCAAGCCTTGAGAAGCTGCAGACCTCGGAGGCAGCAGCCACGTCTCTAGGTGCCGCCATCAGGCACCCTCAGCCTTTTCGCCGCAGTGGACCTTTTTGGAGGGGTAGATCCTTTTGCTACTATTCCTCAGTTGGAAGAGCGAGAGGAATGGCTGGTCAAAGAGGATTCCCTCGTGGTGGACGAGGGAAAGGTGCAAAGCCTGCACAAGCAACAACTACTTTATCATCAGCCGCTGCTTCAGCCGCCTCAAAATCTCTGAGGTCTTGACTCGCAACACCCCGGTGGGAGGCAGACTGTCTCTACATCTGCAGGTAGAGTTAGTTTAACCTTCTATCTTGCAGGTGTACCGTAAGTCTTCAGCCGAAACTGCCACCCACAGCCTAGAGTTTGATTGGTATATCATTTACTGATGAAATTCCAACATGGCTACTGTTTAAACTCAATACACCAAATTAAATAATGGTAGCTTTCCGCCACTAATTACATAAACACTGAAGCTTATTCTCGACATTTCTAGGTGCAAGAAGACATGGATCCTAGTGACCTTGCCAAATTACCAGATTCACAAACCTTTACATGAACACCCTGATGAAGCTTCCTTGCTCTCTGATTGGGATCAAAGTCCCTTTTTGTATTTCAATTATGTTTAAGCCATTTCTAAAAATAATTAATTCTTTGTATAATAATAATTTTCTAAGAGCCTTATTCACAGAAGTGTTTTATAATGGTACGATCCCATTGGAAAATGCTCTATGAATCAGGCCCTTAGTGAGCATTGAAAAGCAGAAACCTGTAATAGTTGAACTCATTGTATTACAGTAAATTATATTGAAGATATTTTAGAATAAGATGCATTTTGAATCCAGAGTTGTACCAATAGCTCTTGATCGACTGGTAACATATCACAAAATTCATTTTGCATTTCCACTTCAATTTCGTCGGCAAAGCATGCTGGGTCTCTTGTAAACCCTTCTTCAGGGCAGGGCAATACCCCAGTCTTCTTACAGGTAAAGTACAACGTAATACACTACTACTGGCTAATTTTATTTGTTAATTACAACTAAGGTAAGGTACCGCCTTACTGTTCAGTGTGAAAAGTTCCTCAGGTGGCTTTCTCCTATGTTTAACTTGTTTCTGAAATATGTCACTTCAGTATACATAACTTAAACCCATTGAGTACATTATTGCCAATAAACCTAAATGCTGATTTATAAATGCCTTAACAAAATATCGTAATCTTCAGAACTTGCTTTTCCACTCTAGATACTGAGATAGAATCATTAACTAGAGTAATCCTCATTATTCATTAGTTTCTTTATTAAAGAGAATTCCAACTAGAAGTAATACTAACATGGTCAATGTTTGAGTATTGAATCTACCAACTATCAATTTTGGATTGGATTTATTTAATGTAGCTGGCAAATTTAAAATCTGCCTCCCTGCAGGTATCAATGCTAGTATTCCCAGTGGGCTCATGTAATGTCCTCTAGGAAAGAGTCCTTCATGCATTATGGGACCATTGGATAGCGTGAAGGTATCCTGCGTTTGTATCGCATGTTGGTCATTCAAGATGGCTGGGGCGGAAGTGATGTCACTCTGTTTGCATAACATCACATATTGATGCTGCCTAATGAGCATTAACAATGCTGGAGGTCGGAAGGGACCGTTTTTTGTGTAAATATTATAAAAATGTACTGCCATCTTTAGCTGTTATATGTTATAAGAGATGGGCGCATGGCTCTTATTTATTGTACAATGATTATGATCTTGATTAGGTTAGCTTTTTTTGTAATGGTCCACCTTTATATTTTGAAATGAGTCTATACAAAAACATCTAATCTTACACTGATTTCAATCAAATGCTTAATTACATTTATCCCTGAAATCCGTGTTCCAAATCGGAAACATTTCTAATCAGCATTTATATTCGTAGCTAGTAAAGTTGAATATAAAAATGTCAGGTTTTGATGGAGGGAATAATGCATTTTATCATGGTTCCATAGTTGATGACCAGGATAGTGCTAAGAATAATGGGAGTACTGTAAGGTTTGTGGCCAATATAGGGCAAAGAATCCGCTATAGTAGGTTGTCTTCACACCACTGAATCTTTGTGTGTGAAAGAATACAGAAGTACGACTGAGGACAATTGGGCTAGCAAGCTGTCCTGTATAAAGACCAACGTAAGACGTAACCATATTACCAGCAGGTAAAATCAACACTACCCCTAGTTGTAACATTTTCTCAGCGCTGTAGATAACCACTTGCAATTTTCAGCTAACTTAAATTGCTAACGCACTTACCATTGTTAACCAGGAAATGATTGTAACATCCATGCCTATTGAATTTGATTTTTGTGGTTCAGCAGAAAATGTGATTTTCTTGTGCACCCCACCAACTCCCCAACCCCCAATGTGCATGTGTGCTCAGACAATTGCATGAGAGGGTTACTGTCAAAAACAAATTCAAGTTGAGAAGATGGTGTGCAGAGGGGTTTTTGGTTGCCCATGCATCCATGCCATTTTAAGCATGTTACGTGATGTACCTTTTGATGTGCTTTGTTGGGGTGATCTAATGCTGTTTGATTTGTATTACACAGAGCAGTGCTTACCGTGACTTGTACGATACGAAGAAGAGATCCTCCTCGGCTTCTGTAAAAGATTCTTCGGTTCGTTTTCAGATTGGATGTGCATGTTTTCAATAATATCCAACTGCTTGTGCGCCCAACTTAATTATGCACTCTTGCAGCCCTGAAGGTTGGGCTGGACAAAAAACGGCAAAAAAAATAATTCACTGAAAAATGGCCTAATTTTAGGCATGAGGAGCGGAAAATACCAACAGTTAACATGTCGGGGAACTATAATCTACTTCAGCATTATTCACTTTGTTCATATAAATAAGAATTAAAAAAGGTGCCACTTTACCTCACGCTTCTGTTACATTCACGGACACTTCAAAAATGTTTGCCGCACTAATCATGCCCACTTTGTAACCCAGTAAAATGTGCATTCTGGGAAGCCGTGCATGGAGTAGTACATTTTTATCAAAATGAATGATTCTGATACGTACCCCATTAAACCCTGTGCCTTGCAATAGAATATTCCAAAACAATGCCCAAAAAACCTCCAGTTTTAGAAATGTTTACTTATGCGCTTATGCGGAAGTACATGACATTCGGCGCTGCTTTTCTTACGACTTGCCCGCCTCTGTTACAGAAAATCCATGTGCACAAGCTACCAAGTTCATAACTGATCTTTATTCCACATTACGAATTCCCAAATAGCCTAAAGATTGTACTGTAACTCCTAAAAAAAAAAAAGAAAAGCGCCTCAGACATTACTGATAAATACCACTTGCCAGGTCTCTACATAATGATGCAGTGCAGTGTTTTATTTTTATTTTTCTTTGTCATCTGGTTAATTTTCAAACCTTTGACATGACACAACATTGAAATGTATATAAAACATATAGAAACATATCTTATAAAAATGGAATGAGAACAGCATACATTTCATTTGTAAAATACAACATCAAGTAATGCATCCAAGAAATTTGTTTGCAGAAAAGGAGATCAGTGTATCTATAATTTCGTTCAAGCTTCAATGAGAATAAAAACCCCACCACAGCTATCACAGTTGATGTGACTCGACCTGATAAACGCAGATGCCAAAAGCAACGGGCACCCTCAAAATCTCAAAGCGGCATATAGTTATTGACCTACACCTCGTGCTTTCAGTCTAATTCTGGGCAGTATACAATCCGATGTTCTAGAGGTTCTATCCTTTAACAGATGGTTGCAAAAAAAAGTTGACAATTGAGAGCAGTCATTAAATTGGCCAGTAGTTCACGTGTCTGGATCAAATTCCACTTGAAACGGATGAATATTGGCCTGACTGCTGGCTGAGGATAGATTGTTAAAGGGGCAGTAATTCTAACTTTTTTGTGATCATACTTGACTCTAGGATGAATAAGAGTGCATTGTGTCCACTGTAGAAGCCCAATCCTGTCTATATAAAAGATATTTTACTTTTTTGGGATTTCAAAGTAAATCTGTAACTGTCAATTCGAAGGGATTGGTTCCTGCGACGTATTCCACATCTGACATGTAATCACCACAGCTGTGCTGCTTTGGAAAATATTCGGCGTCTGCGTCCTCCGTCAATGTCGATACGCTATCCTTGAGGGCCTCCGTCGAGCCGACTTCACCGGATGTTATAAGTAGGATGCACGACGCCTGCAGCCTCAGCTCCGTTTATTCTGCGAACGTGTTCGCTTTGGAGATCTCGGCACGCCTCGGTTCTTCTGAGTACTTCTATCGGTTCTTCGAACTTGTTTGTTTGTGAAGATATCATGTCTTCGTTGTCTTCTACCCCGCGGTCGGGATTCAGGAAGTGTCAGGACTGTGGTTCCAAGATGTCACTTAAGGACCCGCACAACGCCTGCTTCTGGTGCCTCAGTGAGGGCCACGCCACGGATGACTGTGACGATTGCCAGTTGTTAACATCGAAGGCCTCGCAGGAGCGGAAGAAGCTTTCTGTTGGTACGGTTTCCAAGCCCCGAAAGTCGAAATCCGCTGGGCTTTCGACCGCCGATTAGAGAGGAGACTCTCCGCGTCGTCGGCGTAAGTCCCGCCATTCCTCTGCCTCTTCGAGGCACTTGCGGAAGCGCCGTCACCGGTCGCCTTCCTCGTCCGAGGACTCCGCCCGTCGGCAGGTTGCTTGTCCCAACAAGCATTCCTCGCCTGCGGAATGGAATATATTTCTTTAGGAGATGATGGCGATTTTTGAATCGCAGGGCTCTGTGCCGTCCGTGCCTTCGAAAGAAGCCGGCAGGGAACGTGCTAGGGCCTCCACTCGCACGCCTTCAGGCTCGGGTGGTCGGCACAATCATCGGGAGCCTTCGAGGTCCCGATCGGACAAGGTGGATCGCTCTAGACATGCCCGCTCCAGGTGCCGGTCCTCGACGCCCTCGAGACCATAGGAGCCTGTGAGGTTTTCGAAGAAGACGTCGACGCCATCGGCGCCATGTCTGTCGAGGGACTCTCTTGAGGCTCCCCCTCCGAGGAAACCATCGAGCCGAGGCCATTGAAGGACACGCTCTGGGCACCGCCCTCGAGGCCTGTGTCTAAGCCTCGGCACCACTTTCAACGCAGATTCCCTCGACGCCTTTCGAGGAGGCTTTATCGGAGGTGCCCCGGAGACCAGTGGAAGCCCCGAGGAAGGCTCTGGCATGTCAAATGTGGTTGTGCCTTTTTCTCTGCCCTCATCGAGGGATTAATACAGCCTCTTGATTATATTTCTGAGGTGGATGAAGGGTCTGAGGAAGGTTTGGTTCCTGACGACCTCTTATCTGGTCATAGCCAGATGGAAGACCTGCGTCAGTCTTTGCACGACGCCAGTGGTCTGGACACCTCTCCGGAGGTTGAGTTTGGTAGGCCTGAGCCTGGCACGCACGCCGAGTCTTTGTACCGGCGGCTCATGTCAAGGGTGACTGAGTACTTGGGGTTGTCTGCGCCACCAGTGGATTTTCTGCAGGATGACCTGACAGTTATCTTGGACCAAGGTCCACTAACTGACCCAGTACTGCCATTCCATATGGCCTTGCAAAGAAGGGTGGCGGCGGCTTGGTCTGCTCCAGAGAGTCTCCCGGCAGTAGGTAAGTCGTTGCGGAAAAAGTACCGCCCAGCCAGTGGCGACCCCAGCTACTTGTCCATGCACCCTACTCTGGAGAGTTTGGTGGAGCAGGCGGCTACGGCCCCAGCAAAACAGGCGTCGTACCCTACCATCCCTCCTGATAGGGACGACAAACATTTTGACGGCCGAAGGTCTTTTCTTAAGGGGGTATGGCTTTGAAAGCAGCCAACTCCGTGTGTATTTGCACGTTTCACTCAAACTCTGTGGAATTGTTTCATTGGCGGCTGAACATATTCCTGAATGGGAGGAACGGGATGGCTTTCTTGCCCTTGTACAGTATGGCAAGGATGCCATGTGTGAATCCATTCAGTCGGGTCTGGCCATGGCAGACTGTCACCCGGTCCATGGTGGCGAGCACCGTGATGCGCAGATTCGTGTGGTTGCGGAAGTCGGGGTTTTCTCCTGATGTGCAGGCCTAGCTTCTCAACATGCCCTTTGATGGTGACCATCTTTTTGGTAGCAAGGCTCACGAAAGCCTTGAGGTTGCAGACCTCCAAAGCTGCAGCAAAGTCGTTGAGTGCTGCAGTTCGCCAACCTCCACCTTTTCGTCCTAGGGGACAGCAATGGAAGGGAGGTTACTTTCGATACTACTTGACCTTTGGTAGATCGAGGGGAGCTGCAAGTGAAAGGGGCCAACGTAGGAGTACCAGAGGTGGAAAACGAGGTACTCGAGGTGCCAAGGCTGCTCGGGCAGTTGCCTCTTTACCTTCAGGCACTGTCGCAGCCGCTTCAGCTAAGTCATGAGGCCATGTCCCATGTTTCGCTGGTTGGGGGGGAAGGCTGGCGCAGCATCTTGTAGAATGGCACGTGCCATTACTTCAGATGTGTGGGTTCTGGAGGTCATGGCCCACGGCTACTGTCTTCCTTTCCGGCAGAGGCCTAACGACAGTCCACCAGGGAATCTCTCTTTGAAGAGTCCGGATCAGCTCCTTGCGCAGGAAATCAAAACCCTGCTGGAGAAAGGCACCATAGAACTGGTGCCTGTAGCGGAGAGGAACAAGGCATGGTATTCACCATATTTTTTTATCCCGAAAAGATGGGGGATTGAGACCCATCATGGACTTGCGTGGTTTGAACAAGCTCCTCGGGAAGGACAAGTTCAAGATGGTTACTCTCTCTCAAGTCCTCCAGGCCCTTCAACTTCAGGACTGGTTGGTGTCTCTCGACCTCAAGGATGCTAACTTTCATGTGCTGATTCATCCCAAGCACAAGAAGTACCTGAGGTTCGCTGTTGGCGACTCGCACTTTGTTTCGGGTCCTGCCATTTGGATTGACCTCTGCCCTGAGGGTCTTTACCAAGCTTGGTGAAGACCCTCAGGGCGGAGGTCAATCCGAATGGTGGCTCATGGTGGCGGTAGCGAAACTCAGCAAAGGGGGATTCACGTCTACCCCTACCTGGACGATTGGTTGATCAGGGCGCGCTCTCCCGAGCAAGTCCTGGATCATCTGTCCATACCCTGCCACTCCCTTCACAGGCTGGGCTTCTCCCTCAACTTAAAGAAGTCCCACTTGACGCCAACCCAGTGGCTCCAGTATATCGGAGCGGTGCTCAGCACATCTCTAGGGCAGTTTTTCCCTCCCCTGGTGAGGGCTCATCACATTCTGCAGATGGTGCACAAGTTTCAACATGCCCAGAGTCTCCCCGCGTTCGAGTTCTTGAGGTTGCTCGGCCTCATGGCATCCTGCATTCTCCTGGTGCGAAAGGCCAGGCTGCGGATGAGATCTCTGCAGTGGGTTCTCAAGATGCAGTGGTCGCAGTCGTCCGGCAGGATGTCTGATCCCGTTCAGGTGCTGTCCTCGGTTGCCCAGGATCTTCTGTGGTGGGCCGTCGAAGGCAATCAGATGAAGCGGGCTCCGTTTTGGCTACCCTGGCTGGAGTCCAGACTCCATATCAATCTGTTGGAGCTGAGGGCCATCAGCCTAGCCCTGAAGGTTTTTCTGCCGTCTGTGCGGGGGAAGACTGTCCTGATTCTGACGGACAATACAGTGGCCATGCACTACCTCAACAAAAAGGGGGGGGGCATGGGGTCTCCCTCTGTGCAGAGAGGCGATGCAGCTCTGGTTCTGGGCCATCCAGCAGGAAATTTCAATCTCAGCAGTTCATCTGGCTGGAGACGAAAACGAGGCAGCGGATGCTCTGAGCAGGCAGAGCACGGTCTCTCATGAGTGGGAGCTGGCTCAGGAAATTCTCCTGGAGATTTGGGCCCTTTGGGGGACCCCTCAAGTGGATCTCTTCACCACCAGTGTCAACCGGAAGTGCGAAAGATTCTGCTCACAGGAATTTCCTCCAAGAGGAGCCTTAGTGGATGCGTTCGTAGCAGAGTGGTCCTTCCCACTGCTGTACGCGTTTCCTCCAGTCCCAGTCATTCTGCAAGTGCTGCAGAGGTTACGAGGTTCGGTTCCTGAATGATCCTTGTTGCTCCGGCATGGGCTCGGAGACCGTGGTACCCGGACCTTCTCGACATGTCCGTCTGCCCTCCACGCCGTCTTCCCTACCGAGACGATTTGCTCTCATGGGAGGAGGGGGGTCCGGTTCTCCATCCGTCCAGTCCCTCAACCTTCATGCTTGGCTTCTGAAAGGTTGAGATATAAGGATTGGGACCTCCCTGAAGACATGATGGAGGTGTTGCTTTCGGCCAGAAGGCATGCAACAAAGTCCCTGTACCATTGCCGTTGGAGAAAGTTCTGCGACTGGTGCAGGGTTAAGAATGTGGATTCTTTTTCAAGTGCCATTCCTGTGGTTCTGTCCTTTTTGCTTTCGTTAGCCCACAAGGGCATGCAAGTAGGTACCATTAAAGGTTACCTGGCGACGCTGTCCATATTTAAGCGCTTGTCTGAGGAGTGTTCTTATTTTCTTTTGTAACAACTTTATTTATTACAGTTATAGCTTAACTTAGCATTACATGAGTTATTGTGATTCCCTTAGCAGCTGGTAAGCATGTAATGGGCCCATTCCCACCTCCCATGGTCCCTCCTTTGCCGCCCCTTTAGTCTGATACTCAGGTGGGTTGGTAACCCGACCAGTCTTTGGGGACCCAGAAAGTTCGATATCAAGCGGGATTCAAATATTAACGCCGGGAATCGGGAGTGATGGTCCAATACCGGGGCCCTGTGTCACAAAAGGGGGTAGCCGCCTGACTAGATTACACCATACTCTAACTTTTGTATATGGTGAACATTTATGAAGAAAAAAGGTGGTCTATGCAGAAATAAACCTATGACTCATCCTAGTGATGTAATCAAACATCCCCTGGGGGTTGAATACAAGACAGTATACTTTGTATTGTATAGGCAAGTTCTGTAGCAAACAACCAGTTATATACGGTGCCTTTTATTTTTGATGCACTCAGTATGTAAATAGAAGAACAAAAACAGAAATGCGATGTTCTCAAGAAAACCAAAGAATTTTTCAAGGTGATGTTAGAGCATCAGTCTCAAGCAGAAAAAAAGAGCAATGATAAGGTTCTTTTACCAGCAGCAGCAGAGTAACACTTGTTTTAGTTACACATACAGTTTGACAAGTTATTCAGCAAAACATTTTTTCAGAAACTCTGTAACACCAAATTAAACAGGATAGAGAAGTGAGTGTTAGTAAGGTTTGTGTACATTTACATATAGGGGGGCAGCAATTTGCCTCACAATATTATTAGTGGAACCTCTATAGTTGTACACTGTTGTGCAGATCTATAAGTGACCAATCCTCAGTCGGTCTACGTCAGGAAATAAAAAATTCCCAAAGATGTAGGTTGGGTCTAAAGTGATGTTTCTGGACCCTTGGACGTTTCGGCTTCCAGTGTGGGTGCCTTCATCTGGGCCAAAAGAGGATTGTATCTCCCTATAGGTGATAAACAAGAACAAGAGCAGGGGGGTGTTAGAGACTCACAAAGAAAAACTGTACCTTGAAGCGGTAACAGTCTACTACATATATGACTAAAAGAGAGAGGCTCTCATTAAAAGCAAGGTAGCGGGGGGGCCAACCTGAAGTCTGGATCCGGACAGGGAGAAACTGTGAAGAAGTGGCTCGGGGGAGGGAGACGTGCAGCAGTCCCGTCTCAGAGGCCGTGATGATTAACGGTAGGGTCCAAAGATCCTATGGGGGGGGGGACAAAAAAGTACCAGAGTGTAAATGAGGAGTGGTGAGGAGCAAGTCCCACCGAAACTCGAATAGGATATGGAAAAAGGGGTAGGGGGAATAGTGGAGGAAAAAGATGAGTTAAGGGCAGCAATCCGAAATAAAGCTGAGGGGTAAGCGGGCAGCCAAGACGCTGCCTATAAGTACTGCGGGTGCATGAAGCAGCCGAAAAACGAGCCGCTTCATGAGTGCGTATGCGCGGTGGGGAGCAAAAGGAAGGACACTGCTTCCCCGCGCATGCGTATGGCTGCAGGAGGTGCCACTAATCCCGTGCGCCTGCGTGGTGAGACGAGGAGGGAGCAGACAGATGCACTGCTCCTAAGCGCATGCGTGGGTTGGAGCATGAATCGGCACCAATCGAAAGAAAACAGCCTAGCCTTCCCCGAGCGCAGTGGAGCGGAAAGGTGGATTGCTGCCCTTAACGCAGAAGGTAAGCAGCAGAGGGCACCTGCTATCCCCACCTCCATGCTACTTTTTAGGGTTTGTTTCCCTTACTTTACACCAGCCTAGCCCTTAAGCTTGCCCAATTTTGATGGCAACATTTTTGCTTCTGTCTCCTTTGTTTCACTCTCCATTTTAGAAATTCAAACTGCCTACTGTTACAAGGGCTCCTCCCTGTAACTGCCCCGTACTCATCAGTGTTGGGCCCCAGCTTTACAGCCCTCTGCCTGCCCAGGGTCCCATTTGGACCCCCATCTGTTCTGGCCCAGACTGGAAGGTGCCCAGTCGACACGGTTTAAGGTAGGAAACTTCATCTTTTTCCTCCACTATTCCCCCTACCCCTTTTTCCATATCCTATTCGAGTTTCGGTGGGACTTGCTCCTCACCACTCCTCATTTACACTCTGGTACTTTTTTGTTTCCCTCCCCCCCCTAGGATCTTTGGACCCTACCATTAATCATCACGGCCTCTGAGACGGGACTGCTGCACGTCTCCCTCACCCGAGCCACTTCTTCAGTTTCTCCCTGTCCGGATCCAGACTTCAGGTTGGCCCCCCCCTCTACCTTGCTTTTAATGAGAGCCTCTCTCTTTTAGTCATATATGTAGTAGACTGTTACCGCTTCAGGGGTACAGTTTTTCTTTGTGAATCTCTAACACCCCCCCCTGCTCTTGCTCTTGTTTATCACGTATAGGGAGATACAATCCTCTTTTGGCCCAGATGAAGGCACCCACACTGGAAGCCGAAACGTCCAAGGGTCCAGAAACATCACTTTAGACCCAACCTACATCTTTGGGAATTTTTTATTTCCTGACGTAGACCGACTGAGGATTGGTCACTTATAGATCTGCACAACAGTGTACAACTATAGAGGTTCCACTAATAATATTGTGAGGCAAATTGCTGCCCCCCTATATGTAAATGTACACAAACCTTACTAACACTCACTTCTCTATCCTGTTTAATTTGGTGTTAGAGTTTCTGAAAAAATGTTTTGCTGAATAACTTGTCAAACTGTATGTGTATCTAAAACAGGTGTTACTCTGCTGCTGCTGGTTAAAGAACCTTACCATTGCTCTTTTTTTCTGCTTGAGACTGATGCTCTAACATCACCTTGAAAAATTCTTTGGTTTCCTTGAGAACATCGCATTTCTGTTTTTGTTGTTCTATTTACATACTGAGTGCATCAAAAATAAAAGGCACTGTATATAACTGGTTGTTTGCTACAGAACTTGCCTATACAATACAAAGTATATTGTCTTGTATTCAACCCCCAGGGGATGTTTGATTACATCACTAGGATGAGTCATAGGTTTATTTCTACATAGACCACCTTTTTTCTTCATAAATGTTCACCATATACAAAAGTTAGAGTATGGTGTAATCTAGTCAGGCGGCTACCCCCTTTTGTGACACACCGCTTACTTCAGCCTTTGGTTCTGCCATTATGGGCTGCCCCTCTAGTGTACTTACCAATACCGGGGCCCTGCAGTCAGTGAAGCGGTGGAGAGCTCCCTCCTTCGCCGCTGTGACTTTTTCTGCCACCAGAATCTCCCATACCTTTATCCACCAGAGGGCTAGAAGCGGACCTTCCTGAATCTTCCACTTCTGCGCCACTGTAATCTTAGCTGCCAACAGTAGGTGTGTCAACAGTTTGGCGGATCGGCCCGTTTTAGGATAGCGATCTGGGCTCACCACTCCGAGAAGGACTACCTCCGGGTCCATCGGGAGTTTATGTTGGGTGATGTCTTCCACGATCTGCAGGACCTCCCTCCAGAAGGTCTGTACTGTCGGGCATCCCCACCACAGGTGAAAAAAGGACCTCCGCTCGCTGCAGCGTCCCCAGCAGCTCAGGTCAATGTCGGCATTGCAGTGGTGCAGGCGGACTAGGGAGTAGTACCAACGGTGGAGAAGTTTCAGAGTGCATTCCTTATTTGTGTCGCATCTGGATGTTGAGTTAATCCTGGACCAAATCTCCACCCATGTCTGGTCCTCTATCGGGTGACCCATATCCGCCTCCCATCCGGACATGTATGGTGGCCTGACCTCTAGCATGTCCTACTGGAGCAGGTGGTAGTTTGGGGATCCGGCCACAACCTGTGCTTTCTCCAGTCGCCTGCTCAAATGGGTGGAGGTCCCAAGCAGCCCCTCGGCGGACCGCGGGCTGCGATATCAAGTGGCAGAGTTGGATGTATGCAAACTGCTCTCCTTCCGTCAGCTGAAAGCGGGTTTTGCATTCCTCAAAGCTGAGTGGGTTGTTTGCCTCGTAGAATTGGGATAGGGTTTGTAGGCCTCCTTTGGTCCATAGGTTGAATCGAGCTGCCTCCATTCCTGGCCCAAAGTCTGGGTTCCAGACGACTGGGGAGAGCAGGCCCAGATCCGTCGGGCCCGGGCCCATGCCCATGCCTCAAGGGTCGCTTTGGTGGATGATGGCATCTGAGGTCCATGGCGTCGGGGCGGCCGGATGTGTAGCAGGGAATGTAGTTGTGGCTGGCATCTGGATTGTTCAATGCGGGCCCATTTCGGGGGTGGGGAGGCTTCCGGATTCGTCCAGGCTGCAGTGCTCACCAGTTGGGCCGCCAGGAAATAGTTAATCAGGTTTGGGAGCCCGAAGCCACCCCATTTTGCGGCTCCCGTCATGACCCTCATGGGTATCCTGGCTCTACGTCCCCTCCACACGAATTTGGCTAGCTTCCTCTGTAGATGTTCCAAGGCCTGTTTTGGGGGGGGGGAGACCGGGAGAGCGGAGCACAGGTACAGCAGTCTAGGGAGGAGGTTCATTTTGCACGCTGTGACCCAGCCCAGTAGGGAGATCTCTTGGCTGTCCCATCGTTGGAGGTCCTCCTCCAGTTCCTTGAGAAGCGGGGGGAAGTTAGCGGTGTAGAGCGGTTTCGGGTCGGCTGTGTAGAGCGGTTTCGGGTCGGCTGTGTAGAGCAGTTTCGGGTCGGCTGTGTAGAGCGGTTTCGGGTCGGCTGTATAGAGCTGTTTTGGGTCGGTGAGGCGTATAACCAGGTAGGCTGGTGAGGAGGAGCTCCATGTTAGTGGGCAGAGGGCCTGGAGGTTGTTTACGAGAGGGGCCCCCAGATTGACGCTCAGTGCCTCAGATTTGGAGTAGTTCACCTGGAATCCTGCCACTCCCTTGAAGGCCTGCAGCTCAGCCAAAGTAGCAGGTAAGGAGGATTGGCAGTTGGTGATGGAGATCATCACGTCGTCTGCGTATATGGAGATCTTGAATTGTTTGCCGTTGATTTCTAGCCCAGTGATGTTTTCGTTGACTCGTGTCCTTTGGGCGAATGGTTCCATGACCATAGCGAAGATCAGCGGGGAGAGCAGACAGCCTTGTCTTGTCCCACAAGAGAGCCGAATCGGGGGTGAGGTCTTCTGGTTCAGCCAGAGTGATGTTCTCGGGGCTTTGTAATTTGCTAGCACCATTTTCTGGAATATCGGGCCAAACAGGAATGCCTCCATGGTGAGGCAAATGAAGTTCCAGTCCACCCTGTCGAATGCTTTGGTGGCATCCAGGGTCAAGACCGCTAGACCCCGATGTTTTTGGGACGCAACTTCGATGAGATTAAGTGCTTGCTGGATGTTTTCCATGGTGCTTTTCCTCTGATGAACCCCTCCTGGTCTATGATAGTCGGGAGGATTTGTGCCAGCCTGTTCGCCAGTACCTTTGAGTATGCATTGGCGTCCACATTGAGCAGGGAGATCGGTCTATATGACGAGCACTTTTTTGGATCCTTGCCGGGTTTCAGTAGAATAATTGTGGTAGAGTCTTGCATAGAGGGCGCGATAGTGCCTGATTCCTGGAAGGAGTTAAATAGCTCTGTCATTGGGTGCAGCAACATGGGGCGATAGTCTGTAAAATTTTGGTGGAAAGCCGTCTGGGCCCGGGGCCCTGGGTTTCAAATTTTTGAGTACTTCCTCCACCTCTTCGGGTGTGATCGGGACTTCCAGGGAAGCTGTCTGCTTCTGAGATGTGTGGGAGCCGGGCGTCTGCTATATATCATTCCTGGAGGGACTGTGGGCGGGGGGCTGAGGTCAGGGTATCGATTAGATGAGCTGTCGCCACCCGCAGTTTTGCTTCTTCCCCGTACAGGGTTCTGCCCTTCGGGTCTCTCAATGTGGTGATGTGGTTCCTTTGGCGGGTCTTGTCTAGTTTTTTCACCAGATATTTATTGGCTTTATTGCCATTTGCGTAGTAACTGTTTGGTCTGGAGCAGGGTCTGGGCTGTGTCCTCAGCGTAGTGGGCTTCCAGCTTTGTGCGGGCCAATTTGACCCTCTTAGCCGCTTTAGGTGACCACTTACGTTTTAGGGCTGTGTCAGCCTCCCTCATGTCCCTCTCTAGTTGGCCTCTGTTCATGGTACGCCTCCCCGTATATGCGGCAGCCTGAGCTATCAGTTCCCCTCGGATTACGGCCTTCATGGCTTCCCATCTTGTCGCTGTCGAGTTGAGGTCAGGGGTGGGGGGGGGGTTTCCTAGAAATAATTGCCAATCGCCTTGGCTATAGCATCACGTACTGTCATATCGTGCAGCATTGGTTCGTATATTGACCATCTACACCGTTCCGGGGGGTCTGGATCAAAGATTCTTGCAGTGAAGAGAATTTGGGCGTGATCCGACGGAGCCCTCGCAGCGATCTTCACGTCTGTGAACTGCTGGAGCTGAGAGCTGGCCAAAATGAGGTCGATTCAGGATAAGGAGCGGTGGACATGTGAGAAGAGTAGTCCACAGTGTCTGGGTGGAGGACCCTCCAGGTGTCCACCACGTCCAGTGCTTTAAACAGGAGGCAGAGGCCCAAGGCCAGCCTGAAGTCCCTAGTTGATGGGGGTGGCCCGACCTGTCCAATGAGGGGTTGGGTACCCCATTGAAGTCCCCGCCCAGGACCACCTGGCCTTAGAGGAAGGGGAGGAGAGAGGACTTCAAGGTAGTGTAGAAGGCCTCCTGGCCGTCGTTTGGTGCATAGACCGCAGTCAGCGTGTGGAGCTGCCCGTAGAGCTCCCATTTAACCGCCACAAATCTGCCATCTGGGCTGCGCAGGGTCTCCTTCTCTCTAAAAGGGATGCCTTTTACTAATAGAATCGCCGTGCTGCCTTTCTTGCTGGGGCCCGAGGCCAGGAATTGCGTTGGGTATGCTCGGGAACGCAGTCTAGTGAAGTCCTCTGCTAAGAGGTGGGTCTCCTGGAGGAGCCCCACCGACGCCTGAAGGTCCTGCAGGCGTCGGAGGATGGATTTCCGTATTGTGGGAGAGTTTCGGCCCCCGACGTTTAGTGAGATGTAGCAGAGTTTGGTGTGCTCCGGGTGGGTGGGGGGGTCAGCGGGTGGCCATTATGGTTCAAGTGGGTGATCCTATGCTTAGGGGGGCCCATTAAGGGGCCAGAGTCTGCACGTATCAGCTGCAACTGAGTTAACTTCGTGTAACTCAGGGCCAACCGGGCCCAAGTAACCAAAGGTGTTGGGGGGGGGGGGGGGGGGGCCCGCCCGACTCACAAAACAGAAGGAACAAATGTTATCCAAACTGACCCAGATGGACCGCGGGCCGGAGCGACTGTCCATCCACTCTGCTGGGGCATTGTGTGAGACGCCCGGGTGCCAAGAGTGCAGGTTCCAGCATGGAGTGCTGAGGGTCGGTTACTGATCGTGTGTGGCGGGTGTTTTGCCCCCTTTTGGGACTTTCATCCAGCGGCTATGTTGGGGTTTCGGTGTTGAGCTGCGTGGTTTATTGGACGGGGAGGTGGATGTGTCCTCCTCGAGGGCTTGCATTCCATAATGCTGCCTGCCTTCTCCAGGGCATGGATTACCCTTGATTGGCCCGCAAGCGTGTACTGAAGCGGAGCCGGGTTGAGCCAGCGGTATTTGATTTTCTGCTCCTGCAGAAAGGACGTTAGAGGGAGAAGGGCTCTCGGTTGCTGGACCGTGGGGTCGGCCAGGTCCTGGAACAGCTGTATGGCGGTTCCCTGGTACATCAGATCGCCGTGTGAGCGGCTTGCTGCCATGATCATCTGTTTCGTTGAGAAAAAATGCACTCTGGTGATCACTTCAGGGCTAGCCGCCGATGGGGAGTTCCTGCGGCCTCGCAGACTACGAGTGCGATCGAGTAGGAGTTGGGACTTTTCGCAGTCTGGGAGGAGAGTCTGGAAGAGGTCTCTGATGTAGGCCGGCAGGGCCTGGTCCGGGATCGAGGCGGGAACCCCTTTGATGCAAATGTTATTTCTGCGGGACCTCTTTTCCAAGTCCTCCTGCTTGCGATGCATAGATTTGGCACTGTCCTCTAGCATCTGAATTTTCTTTCGCAGCTCCGCGATCTGTGTTGAGTGCTCCAGGGCCTGGTCCTCCGTGTCCCCAACCCTATGCTCCACCTCCACGCGGTCTTCCAGGCCCTCCATCTTAGTTGTGACCTCAACCATACAGTTGCGGAACTCTGTTTTAATGTCGGCTAGGAGGCCCTGGATATCATCTTTCGTAGCCCACTGTCCTTGGGGCCTTGCGGGCAAGGAAGGCTGGGCCAGGAGGGGGGCTCTGGCTGCTTAAGTTTTTCCTTTAAGTGGAGGAAATTGGCTGTGTCCGCTGACTTCGGACCCTTCTGCCTAGACATCTGGGTGTCTGGAGTGCCGGTTACCAAGGTGCCTGATGTCCTTAGGCTGGTATTAGGGGGGGGTGGCACCCCAGGCCGGCGTTTGCTGAGTTTTCCGCTGTTATGTCCGTTTCGTTTGGTCTGTTGGGAGCCTGTGGTTCTCGCTGATTTGGTGTGGTGGGGTCGTCCTGGCAGGTCCTCCTGTATGGTCGGTGTCAACACGGGACCACTCGCAGCAGGTGTGTGGGTGGGGACCCCGCTACCTGGCAGCCCTGTATGGTGACGGTGGGCTGACGCGTGTCACTGTGCCCCTTGATGTGCAGAGGAAGGGGGGGCCATTAAGGCCGTCTGCTGGGCCATTGGGGATCAAGGTGAGGAGGCCCCGGGGGGCCATTGTCCTGAGCGGGTGGGGAGCCAGGGAGGAGGAGGTATCTCGGATCTCACCTAGGCTGTTGCTAGGATCCGTTGGCTTGTTGCAGGGCTGGGGGTATGGTGCAGGTTTGTTCCGTTGGTGGGCCTGTGCTGGAGGGGAGCGTGCTGTCCGCGGGCCCTCTGCAGCTCCCGGGGGGTCCTGGGATGGCGTGGCGGGTCCCCAAAGGGGGGCTTTGCTGGCTCAATGATGTGGATGACTCAGCCCTGTTTGCGGGAGGGGAGCCGCGGCTGGGCCAACCCTGGGTCTGGTCCGGGCGTTGATGGTCTTGGCCCAGAGGGAGGGCAGGTCAGAAAGTCCTCCACAGCTCCCTGCTGTCCCGGGGCCCAGGCGCATGCAGCGTGATGGAGGGTGGTGCCAGGGGAGTTACAGGGGGCGTCCTGCCGCTGGAGTGATGTTCCTGGGTGAAGGGAGATGCCGTGGTTCGCTTCGCAGCCCACATCCCCTGGGCAGAGGGAGCGTCCACTGTCCCGGCAGCCCTGATCCTCTCCTTGGTGTTAGTGGCTGGGGTGCAGGGACGGGGCAAGTGCTACGGCCTCTCAATGTACCTCACCCGGCTGTCCAGAGATCTCGGCCCCTGGGGACCGTGTTGGGCTGGTCGGCTGAGTTGAAGGCCTCAGTTCAGGTCCGCAGGGGCTGCCATTTTGGCAGGCAGATCCCGCCGTGTTCCGCCACAGTCCGGGTGCAGGGCGGAGTGCTGAGAGAGCCCAGGCCTCCGGGGCTTCTGCAGCTCTGTCCTGTTGCCCGGTGGGGCCCGGCTGCACTGGGTGTGCAGTGCCTCCCAGCAGGGTGCCCACAGCAGGGTTGTCACGTCCGTGCAATGTGGGCCCGTTTGCTGGATGAGCCTAGCAGCTATAGGCGGTCACAAGTACATGGGCCCCACTCTCCCCTCCTGCACTCCAGCGCGTCGGGGGGAGGGCGCACAGTGAGAACGGGGCCCCCCAAGGTGCAGCGAGGGAGTCCCTTCCCGCTCCAGTCTCTGCCGTTCCTCCGGAGCTCCCCCCCCCCCGCAACGGTGCTTCGGGAGGTTATGGAGATGTCACCGGCTGCCTGCAGTGCCCTGATGGCCGAGGCGAGTTCCAAGCTTCACTGTTGTGGGGATATAGGCGAGGGCTCCCCAGCCCCGATCTCCCAACTGTCAGACGGGAGCTGCAGCGTTGGTATGGCCAGCCCCTCCTCCCCCAGCTCAGCGATGTCAGGGCGCCGCCATCTTGAGATCAGGGCATCCAACCCGGCGCCACTTCAAAACGCTCAGATCAAAGTTTCTGTGTTCAGATTTCCTTCAGTGAAGAAGCGGTCACCCCAGGAGGGGTCCCGCTACCTGCTGATTCGTCTGGGTGCCGGATTCAAAGGCGTTGTGTGGATATAACTGCGAGAACCCGGGCGTCCCACAGAGCTCCTAATGAGGCGTCCGCATTGCTGGTGCCCCAAGCCACGCCCCCTGGAGTGTTCTTATTTTAAGATTCGTTTGATTTCTCAGTTTCTGAAAGGGCTCAGTAATGTGTTCCCACCGTCGCCTTTCCAGGTGCCTGGTTGGCATTTGAACCTGCTCTAAAATTCCAAATGGGTGCTCCATTTGAGCCTTTACATTCTTGTCCTTTGAGACTGTTGACCTTTAAAACTGTATTTTTAGTTCCGGTTACTTCCGCTCGCAGAGTGAGTTGCAGGCACTATCTGCTAAGCCACCCTTCACGATGTTTCATAAGGACAGGGTTGTCCTTAGGGTTCGTCCTTTTCTTCCGAAAGTTGTCGGAATTTCATTTAAGCCAGAAGGTCATTCTTCCGGTGTTCTATCCTCCTCCACATCCTGGTAAGGAAGAGGAGAGGCTCCATAGGTTGGATCCTAGGAGAGCTTTGTTTCTACATCTCACGCATGTCCCAGGTCAGAGTGGGCGATCAACTCTTTGTAGGATACGCTGGAAGGCGTTTGGGACAAGCTGTTACTAAGCAGACTTTGTCTAGATGGATTATCTTGACAATTTCTGAATGTTATCGCTTGGCGGGTAAGGACCCTTCGGTAGGCTTATGGGCCCATTCTAATAGAGGTGTGGCTGCTTCTACTGCTCTGCAGAGGGGTGTTCCTATTCATAACATTTGTGAAGCAGCCACATGGGCCTCTGTCCATACCTTTGTAAAACACTACTCCCTGGATTCTATCCATGGGCAGGACTTGACCTTTGGCAAGGCGGTCCTCTTTTCTGCAATTTAATTGGGCATTCTAAAATTCTAAATTCTTTTCCCACCTCCATAAATTGGTACTGCTTTGGGAGTCTGTCATAGATGTGGAATACGTCGGAGGAACCAATCCCTTTGAAGAACAAGTTACTTTCTTACCTGGTAACTTTCTTTCGATGGGATGTTACCACAACGTATTCCACATCGTACCCTCCCAGCCTGCCCCGCTACAGAATTTCTTATGCGATTGCAGCTTACGTTTACGCAAGACTTTGTGGTCATACTGGCAGAAGATTGGTGCCACACATTCTGGGGAAAAAACTACCACTGAGGCTACGGGCGTCGTGCGTCCTACTTATAACATCCGGTGACGTCGGCTCGACCGAGGCCCTCGAGGACAGCGTATCGACGTCATTGACGCAGACGCCAAACATTTTCCGAAGCATCACAGATGTGGTGATTACCTGTCATAGATGTGGAATACATCGTTGGAACATCCCATTGAAAGAACGTTACCAGGTAAGAAAGTAACTTGTTCTTCTAGGCCCAAGATAATGGAAGAACAAGCCTTAGAGTGTGTAAGATCGCTATGATCATTTTCAAATCAGTGTACAGCAGGGCTCAATTTACCATGAGAGAATTTTACGGTGCATAGTCCTAAACCAGCGTCTGTGACGCTTTGAGAAAAAAGGTGGCCACATGCTTTACATTTAAGTTTCTTCCCTGAGAGGGGTGCATCAAGGAAGAGTTACTATCAGCAAAACACGCATTGCGCCTTCCCATATCTGGATCTTTGTATCTCTTTCTCCAAATCCAACCATGATTTTAGAGTGAAAGTTAAAATCATTTTGTTAAATCGGGGGCTGAACAGTTTCCGTGCTGGTCTGCTCTCGTTATTTATCTTGCTGAGAGTTTTGATCTGTCAGTGGGTTGTTTGATACCTACACTCCACCAACTTATTCATTTTTTTTGTTTTTGTTTTTTTAACGTAATTTTTCATCAGCCCAATTAAACATTTTTGATCAGCAATCATGATTTTGCAAACGTTCAAGACAAAAATGTAAAACCTTTTTAAAAGACGACCATTACGAACAATGATGCTGACCTATTTTAGAAGTGCTTCACTCCCAGCCTCTGTCCCCCTTGCAAGTCCTGCATGACCTCACTCTCCATTTGTATACTGCTACTGCAGACACTACCATCGCTCACTGGCCGTGCTGCAGGTGTACTCGAAAATTTTAGCGCCATCTATAAGCCGGAACAATTGCATTACAGTACAGATTAGCAGAAATGGCATATGAGGATGGACACAGTGCGTAGGTGTCTGGTTATTTACCTGCCCATGCTAACTGTAGCCGTTCGGACCAAGTTCCTGCCCCACCCAAAATACCTCCTCATGGGAACTCTTTGAGATCGCCTTAATTGAGCCTAACCATCAAACCATGCCATCAAGTGCCTACCAGTGTGTTTTCAAAGTAGTCTTCTGAGAGTTAATGACTTAATTCCAGATGTTAACATGCTACCGATGTAATACCAATGTCTGAACCAGGTTTGACTTCAGCCACTCATAAGCACTGTGTGCCCTTCACTGAAGTCCTTTTAAAAACGAGCATGACCAAAGCCAACAGTTTTGGCTTGTGTATGTATTCGGCATTTGCCATGCACTGCTTTTAGGAGCTCAGGTAATTGCCTCATTTTGCACCTTCTACCACCAATGGCCTGTTAATGCTACTAGGGCAAGGACTTTCCCAGGCCTACACAAAAGCCTAAACTGTTGTCATGGACTATCCTTGTTTAAATATTGTGTATAGATTTCCTTCTACCCCTATCTGTTTCCTTCCAAGGGTGGGGACATGTAGTCTGTAGTGTCAAAGTATTGTTGACATGCTTGTGTTTTTCAGATTTCTCCTGAAGAGGTAATTCTGTGCAGTCTGCTGGATCTGCTTAGACCGCAGTCGCTTCTTCTTGTGCCATAATGTTAGTGCACAAGGAGCATTCCCAAACCAATGCCTGCCCATTCTGAATACAAGATGGCATAATGGAGTTCTACCAAGCCTCCAGTAAACTATGCAGGTGCCTGCTCCATGGTCCAGTCGAATGCCTGCAATACTATTTCTACTGCGGGTATTATTTTCATCATGGTACAATCTTCCTGTTTTTGGGCCTGTGTATAGGGCAGTTTTCTATCTTGGGTCTGTAATACGATGCCCAGTCCATCAGTATCAACTCATTGTCCCACGAACTTCACAGCAGTAACTATACCTTTTGAATGGATTGTGTCCTCTCATGTATTCCTCATCTTCGATGTACTCCGATATGCTGCTTGCAGTTTGGAAACCTTTCTCAACAGAGGGTGCTGTGTGTCTATCTCGTGTTCCTCAAGAGCCTCTGTCGTCCTCAAGTATGATGTTGATGCTAGTATGAATGGCACGCAACACGCCCCATTTCCTTTGTTCGATATTACTGCACAGCTTCTCCAAACGGTTCTTTGCTTCAATGTGTTATTTACTGTCTAGTTATGTGTTTGTTACAAAAATGTCTACTCCCACCCCGAAAACAGGCTTCAAGAAATGTGTTGTGTTCGACTAAGATGTCCATAACCGATCCTCATCGAGCATGTCTGTGGTGCCTGGGAGTAGGGACACATCGTCGAAGATTATGGCTTGTGCCTGTCTGACTAGGAAAGTGTTAATGGTGAGGAAGGGAAATCTTGCTTTGGGCAAACTATCCCCGAGTTTGCCTTTGGTGACCCCCACAAAAGTTTTGTCCGACGGTAACAGCCCAAGAGGGAGATCTCTGCACCGAGCCAAGAGGCACAGCAAAAGTTTGAAGCATTAGAGATCTTTGCGGTCATCTTCAAGGAGATAAAAGAAAAGCAGTCATCACTCCAGGTCATCCTTTACGGATTCCTCGCCCAAAGGGGAAACTGGTAAGATTTCCTAAAAAGTTGGCTAGTCAAGTGGAACTGGAAAATTTCTGCTGGCAGATATTAAAGGTGTTTGGGCAGGTGGCAAAGCCAGCCCCTTCGTTGAAGTTGTTAGAGACTCCTGACCCCATTGCGCAAAAAGCAGACAGTGTCGTCTGTGAAAACCATTGACCGCGCACCCGAGGTCCTGGACAGTAGGTCGAAGGATTCAAAGGCACCCTATATCGCCTCTTATGGCCTCGACACGCCGAAGGGATCCCCCTTCTCCGACCCATTAGTCGGTGTCGAAGTCGAATCTATCGACGCCGAACAGTCGGGGTCGAAGCCCTCGAGGCCTTTTGAAAGTCAGTCAAGGTTTTTAAAGCTCAGGGAAAAATACTTTTTAAGTCCATGGTCTCTATTTGAGGAAGAAGTGGAGCAAGAAAGCCCCATTTATAGTTTTGGTAGGGAATACCGCACTCCTGGTGTTCCAGAGGAGCCGATATCCCAATAATGTAAAATGTGAGGCCTTGTGGACACCCTGCAGGATGCCAGTGGACTAGACGCCTCTCCTGAGGTTGATTTAGGCACTCCGGAAGGTTCAGGTCATGCTGATGCATCTTATAGATCAGAAATGGCAAAGGTTATAGAATACCTTGGATAGGGTAGAGGTTTTGAATTGAAAAGGTTGACTTACCGTACAGACATTTTGGACAGGGGACTTCCTAAGGACCCAGTCCTTCCCTTCCATACAGCAATGAAAAATAGAGTTCTAGAGGACTGGAAAAATCCAGAGACCATCCCTGCGGGTCACAAGGATTTCACACACAAAATAGACCCAGTGGACCCAGAGTTTCTTTCGAAACATCATAGTCCACAAAGTCTTGTTGCGCAAGCAGCTACTGCTGCATCCATACCTCTCAACTCACACGGTTGGCCCGCCCCGAAAGCATCTCTCACCCGCCAAGCTTCCTACCCTTCTATGTAAATGAATGGGCTTTGACCCGCCAAAACCGGTGTGGGGTGACAAAACATTGAGAGCTATGGCTGCATCTAAGGCAGCAGCCTAACCCACAGTCCCTCCGGACAGAGAGGATAAAAGGCTTCATGCCATGGGAAAGAAAGATTTCTCTTCAGGGAGTATGGCACTGAAAGCAACATATGTAACTTGTGCTATAACGAAGTCCAGCTATACTTTGTGGGATGTGATAGCCATGGCATCTGAATACATCCCAGAGGGTGAAGAAAGGGATGGTTTTATGAGCATTATTTAGGGTGGTAAAAATGCTATATGCCAATCATTGCAGTCCGGGCTAGAGATTGCAGATTGTATTAGCCGTTCTATGGCTGCTGGTACAGTGCTTTGACAATTTGTCTGGATTCGGAAATCGGGGTTTGCTTGCGACATGCAATCCAGATTATTGGATATGCTGTTTAAAGGGCCTTACTTGTTTGGATCTAAATCAGACGAAAGTCTTAAAGTTGCAGTCATCTAAGGCAGTGGCAAAATCTTTGAGTCGGCCATTAGGCAGCATTATCTTCTGCTCAGACATGGAGAAATTGTTCATTTCGAGGGGATTGGGTCCTCCGACGTATTCCATATCTATGACAGGTAATGTCCACAGCTGTGCTGCCTCGGAAAATCTTTGGCGTCTGCGTCCTGCGTCGATGCGCCGTCCTCGAGGACCTCCTCCGATGGCCGACGGCACCCGATGTGATAAGTAGGATGCACGACGCCCATAGCCTCAGTTCTTTTTTCCGCGAACATGTTTGCTTCGTGAATCTCGGTACGCCTCGACTCGGAGTTTGCTGTTTTCAATTCTCAGTTCGTTGAACCTGTTCGGTTTGTTCTGAAGACCTGTTTGTGGTGATGTTTTCTTAGTCTTTAACCCCGCGTCCGGGCTTCAAGGAATGCGGGGACTATGGGTCCAAGTTGTCCGTCACGGACTCGCACGACGCCTGCCTCTGGTGCCTCGGGGAGGCCCACGATATGGACGACTGTGTCGACTGCCAGTCGCTCACGGCAAAGGCCTTGCGGCAACGCAAGAAGAAGCTGTCGGTAGGCCGGGTGTCTAAGCCCCGGAAGTCGAGGTCTGCGGGGCTTTCGACGGATGACTCGAGGGTCGACTCTCCGCGTCATCGTCGGAAGTCCAGTGGGTCTCCTTCCAGGAGTCGGTCTCACCACTCCTCCGCCTCTTCAAGGCATTCCCGGAAGCGCCGGCATAGGTCGCCTTCCCTGTCCTCTTCCGAGGACTCCACCCGTCGGTGGGTCGCTTATCCCTCCATGCAAGCGACACCAGAGGAATGGGCTTCCTTCGGTAAGCAGATGCTAGCGATTCTTGAATCGCAGGGCAACGGTCTGTCCGCGCCGCTGAGTGGGGTCGGTCGGCACCGGTCGAGAGACACCGCTCGTACGCCTTTGGGCTCAGGTGGTCGTCACGGCTTGCGGGAGAGGTCCCGCTCGGACCGCTCCTTGCGCAGGAAATTCAAGCCCTGCTGGAGAAAGGCGCCATAGAACTGGTGCCTGTAGCGGAGAGGAACAAGGGATGGTATTCCCCTTATTTTTTGATATCGAAGAAAGACGGGGGATTGAGACCCATCATGGACTTGCGCAGTTTGAACAAACTCCTCAGGAAGGACAAGTTCAAGATGGTGACTCTTACTCAAGTCCTCCAGGCCCTTCAACTTCAGGACTGGTTGGTGGCTCTCGACCTCAAGGATGCTTACTTCCATGTGCCGATCCATCCCAAGCACAAGAAGTACCTGAGGTTCGCGGTTGGCGACCCGCACTTTGTTTCGGGTCCTGCCGTTGGGATTGACCTCCGCCCAGAGGGTTTTCACCAAGCTCATGGTGGTGGTGGCAGCACATCTCAGGAAAGGGGGGATTCAAATACCCCTACCTGGACGATTGGTTGATCAGGGGGAGCTCTCCCGAGCAAGTCCTGGATCATCTATCCGTCACCTGCCACTCCCTTTTCAGGCTGGGCTTCTCCCTCAATTTAAAGAAGTCCCATTTCACACCAACGCAGCGGCTCCAGTACATCGGAGCAGTGCTCGACATGTCCCTGGGGCAGTGTTTTCCTCCTCAGGTGAGGGCTCTTCACATTCAGCAGATGGTGCACAAGTTTCATTTTGCCCAGGATCTCCCAGCGTCCTAGTTCTTGAGGTTGCTCGGCCTCATGACATCCTGCATTCTTCTGGTGCCAGAGGCGCGTCTGCTGATGAGATCTTTGCAGTGGGCACTCAAGCTCCAGTGGTCTCAGTCCTCCGGCAGGCTGTCGGACCCTGTTCAGGTGCCGCCCTCGGTGGCCCGGGACCTTCTGTGGTGGGCCGTCGTGGGCAATCTGATGAAGGGGGCCCCATTTTGGCTGCCCTGGCCGGAGGTGACGATCATGACGGACGCGTCCCTCACGGGATGGGGAGCTCATGCCAACGAGTTGAGTCTGCGGTCGTTGGTCTCTGTCGGAGTCCAGACTCCATAATCAATCTGTTGGAGCTGAGAGACGTCAGGCTAGCCCTGAAGGCTTTTCTGCCGACTGTGCGCGGAAAGAGTGTCCTGATTCTAACGGACAACACGGTGGCCATGAACTACCTCAACAAAAAGGGGGGGGGCAGGGTCACTTCCGCTGTGCAGGGAGGCGATGCAGCCCGAATTCTGGGCCACCCAGCAGGAAGTTTCGATCTCGGCTGTTCATCTGGCCGGAGACGACAACGAGACGGCGGACGCTCTGAGCAGGCAGAGCTTGATCTCTCACGAGTGGGAGCTGGCTCAGGAGATTCTCCTGGAGATCTTCGCCCTTTGGGGGACCCCTCAAGTGGATCTCTTCGTCTCCAGTGTCAACCGGAAGTGCGAAAGGTTTTGCTTGCAGGAATTTCCTCCAAAAGGAGCCTTAGGAGACACGTTCGTGGTGGAGTGGTCTTTCCCACTGCTGTACGCTTTTCCTCCAGTCCCCGTCATCCCGCAAGTGCTGCAGAGGTTACGGAGGTTCGGTTCCCGGATGATCCTTATTGCTCCGGCGTGGGCCCGGAGGACGTGGTACCCGGACCTTCTCGACTTGTCCATCTGCCTTCCACGTCGTCTTCCCTACCGAGACGATCTGCTCTCACGGGAGGGGGGGTGGTCAGGTTCTCCATCCAGAGGTCAGATCCCTCAATCTTCACGCTTGGCTTCTAAAAGGTTGAGGTATAAGGATTGGGACCTCCCAGAAGACGTGATGGAGGTGTTGCTCTCTGCCAGGCGGCCGGCAACTAAGTCTCTGTACCATTGCCGTTGGAGAAAGTTCTGCGACTGGTGCGGAGTTCAGAATGTGGATCCTTTTGAATGTGACATTCCCATGGTTCTGTCTTTTTTGCTTTCTTTGGCCCAGAGGGGCTTGCAAGTGGGGACCATTAAAGGTTACCTGGCGGCGCTGTCCATATTTAAGCGCTCGTCTGAAGAGTGTTCCTATTTTAAAATTCCTTTAATTTCGCAGTTTTTGAAAGGCCTCACTAATGTGTTCCCTCCGTCACCTTTTCTGGTGCCAGGTTGGGATTTGAACCTTGTTCTTAAGTTTCTTATGGGTGCTCCGTTTGAGCCTTTACATTCTTGCCCTTTGAGGCTGTTAACTCTGAAAACTGTGTTTTTGGTTGCGGTTACTTCCGCTCGCAGAGTAAGTTACAGGCACTTTCAGTTAAGCCACCCTTCACTGTGTTTCATAAGGACAGGGTTGTCCTTAGAGTTCGTCCTTCTTTTCTTCCGAAGGTGGTTTCGGAATTTCATTTGAGCCAGAAGGTTGTTCTTCTGGTGTTCTATCCTCCTCCACATCCTGGTAAGGAAGAGGAGAGGCTCCATAGGCCTGATCTAGGAGAGCGTTGAGCTTTTATATTTCGTGCATGTCCCGGGTCAGAGTGGACGATCAACTTTTCATTGGTTACGCTGGAAAGCGTTTGGGACAAGCTGTGACGAAACAGACTTTGTCTCGTTGGATTATTTTAGCTATCTCCGAGTGTTACCGCTTGGCGGGTAAGGATCCTCCGGCTGGCTTGCGGGCCCATTTTACCAGGGAAGTGGCTGCGTCTACTGCCCTGCAGAGGGGAGTTCCTATCCGTCACATCTGTGATGCAGCCACCTGGGCTTCAGTACATACTTTTGTATGTCACTACTCCCTCGATTCCATCAGAGGGCAAGATCTGGCCTTTGGCAAGGCAGTTCTCTATTCCGCAATTTGATTGGGCATGCTAAATTTGTATTCTAAATTTTTTCCACCTCCTTGCTTGATACTGCTTTGGGAGTCTGTCATAGATATGGAATACGTCGGAGGACCCAATCCCCTCGAAGAACAAGTTACTTTCTTACCTGGTAACGTTCTTTCGATGGGATGGTCCGACGACTTATTCCATATCGCTCCCTCTCTGCCTTCCCCGCTGCAGAATTTCTTTTGTGATTGCAGCTTGCGTTCTGCAAGGCCTTGTGTGCCTGACTGGCAGAAAACTGGTGGCACACGTTCTGGGAAAAAAATATAACTGAGGCTATGGGCGGCGTGCGTCCTACCTATCACATCGGGTGACATCGGCCGTCGGAGGAGGTCCTCGGGGACGGCGCATCAACGTCATCCACGCAGGACGTAGACGCCAAAGATTTTCCGAAGCAGCACAGCTATGGACATTACCTGTCATAGATATGGAATACGTTGTCAGACCATTCCATCGAAAGAACGTTACCAGGTAAGAAAGTAACTTGTTCTTGGTTACTATTCCTCAATTAGCAGAGGAAACGGTCACTTTAACCAGAGGTGAAAGAGAAGGGGCAACCTCGTGGCAGTCTAGGGCATAAAAGCAGAGGAGCTGCAGCTGTATCCTCTGCCTTGCCTTCTGCACCAACCAGTGCCACAAAACCACTTTGAAAACTTGAAACGTTTGACAGTGGTGGGAGGCAGGTTATCCGAGCATCTGAAAGAATGGCGAAGTATTACAACAGATGCTTGGGCACTACAAACTCTCGCCCATGGTTGCTGCCTCCCTTTTCTAAAGAGACCACCAGACTGTCCCCCTCGAGAACAGTCCTTGAAAGTACCAAATCCGCTCCTTCAGGAAATTCAGAAACTGTTGGACAAGGGTGCAGTCGAACAGGTACCTGCAGCGGAAAGACATCAAGGCTGGTACTCTCCTTATTTTCTGGTCCCGAAAAAGGACAGTGTTGCGACCCATCTTGGACTTGAGATGCTTGAACAAGTTACTCAGGAAGGACAAGTTCAAGATGGTCACGCTCTCGCAGATCCTCCAGGCCCTTCGGCTCCAGGATTGGATGGTGTCATTGGTTCTTCAGGATGCTTATTTTCATGTGCCAATTCATCTCAAGCACAGGAAATACCTGAGATTTGCTGTGGCAGTTCTCACTCAGTTTTGCGTTCGGCCATTCGAGCTGATCGCCGCCGCAAGGGTTTTCAGCAAGCTGATGGTGGTGGTGGCAGCTAATCTACGGAGGGGAGCATTCACATCTACCCCTACCTGGACGATTGGCTGATCAGAGCCCGTTCACCCGAACAGTGTCTGGAACTGTACAACAACTGTCATTCTCTCCACAAGCTGGGCTTCTCCCTCAACTTCAAGAAGTCCCACATGACACCTTCCCAAAAGCCGCAATTCATTGGAGCAGTCCTGGACTCTTCCTCTGAAGAATTTTACCACCTGAGAAGAGGGCTATCCACATAGCACAGATAGTAAACAAATGTCAAAGTTCCTCAAATCCTCAGGCCTTTGTTTTTAAAATATTTTTATTTCTTTTTTTTGAGGTTGCTCAGTCTCATGGTATCCTGCATTTTTCTGGTTCCAGAGGCCCATCTGATAATGAGGTCTCTTCAGTGGGCCCTCGGGACTCAGTGGTCACTATTCTCCAGCAGGATGATGGATCTGGTACGGATCCCGAACAGGGTCGCGCAGGATCTCCTGTTGCCGTCCGCCAAGCAGAATGTGTTGAAGGGGGAACACTTTTGGCAACCATGGCTGGAGATAAGGGGATACAGACTCTTTCCAATCAGGTTGGGAAGGTCACATCAACGGTTTAACAATCAGCGGAAACTGGTCTCTGTCTGAGTCCAAACTGCAGATCAACCTTTTGGAGCAGAGGGCAATCAGACTAGGGCTAATGGCCTTCCTGCCCTCTGTATGAGGAAAGTGTGTCCTGATAATGATGGACAGCACAGTGGCCTTGCATTGCCTCAACAAGATCGGAGGTGTGGGGGGGGGGGTCACTGCCTCTGTGCAGAGAGGCAATGCAACTCTGGTTTTGGCCACTGCGAGAAGGAATCTCTGTTGGTAGTTCATCTGGCCGGAGAAGAAAGCATGGCAGCTGACGCTCTGAGCAGGCAGAGCACAGTCTCCCCCAAGTGAGAGTTGGCTCAGGAAGTCCAAGAGAATTTTCACCCTTTGGGAACCCCACAAGTGGATCTGTTTGCTACCAGTGTCAACCAGAAGTGCGAACAGCTCTGCTCCAGGGAATTTCCCCGGAGAGGAGCTCTAGAGGACGCATTTATAGTGGACTGGGGACTTCTACTTCTGCACACGTTTCCGCAAGTCCCTGTCATTCCTCATGTTCTCAGGAAGCTAAGAACATTTTGGAAATCCACGCTCCTGATTTCTCCAAACTGGGCCAAGAGGACGTGGTATCCAGAACTTCTGGAAATGTCCATCTGCCCTCAAATTAATTTTCCAGAGGGCCTTCTCTCGCAAAAGAGGGGGGGTGTTGCATTCTTCATTCAGAGATCAGGCCCCTCCAGCTCCACTCATGGTTTCTGAGAGGTTGAGGTACAAAGATTGGAACCTTCTGGAAGATGTCATGGAGTTGTTGCTTTCGGCCAGAAGGCCAGCAATAAAATCATTATAGCGCTGCCATTGGAACAAATGTTGCAGCTGGTTTAGAGATAAAGGAATTGATCAGTTTACTTGTGACACACCATCGGTTTTGTCTTTTCTAATATTTATTAAATCATGGGCTACAGGTTGCTACAGCCAAAGGCTATCTGGCTGTGCTGTCCATTTTCAAGCACTCTCCGGAGAAAGGTTCCAATAGTCATCCAATTTTTTGAAAGGGTTGACCAACATCTTCTCACTGGTTCCTTTTATTGTTCCGGTCTGGGATCTCAAACTAGTTTTAATCTTCCTGATGGGTTCTCCATTTGAGCCATTACATTCTTGTCCACTTAGGATGTCCTTCAAAACAATATTCTTAACGGCCATTCCTTCTGCTCATAGAGTGAGCGAACTTCAGGCCTTTTCTTCTAAACCACCATTCAGTCTTTCATAAGGACAAAATAGTTTTGAGGGTTCGTCCCTCTTTTCTGCCAAAAATTGTGTCCGAATTTCTTTTGACACATAAGATTGTCTTACTGGCTTTCTACACTCCTCCTCATCCATCTGAAGAGAGATTACACTGACTTGACCCTAGAAGAGCCTTGAGCTGTTAGATGAACAGGGTTTCTAAGAAAAGAGTGGAGGACCAACTATTTGTTGGCTATGCAGGCCACAAAATGGGACAAGTGGTTACTGTGTAGGAGGAACATCCAGTCGAAAGAGCATTACCACGGGTAAGTAATTTGTTCTTCACTGGAGCTTCACACCTCAGGTGCTCTAGGAGGAAAGTTCACACCTTCCATTACTAATTTATTGCCAGGCAGGAAATGTTTAGGAAGGGAATCCTGCTCTAGTATTCTTCAAAAGCTCAGCAGTAATTGAATGTAGCATGACACCCTTTAGACCACCGTCAACACACCAGAAGGCAGAACCATATGGACGAGACCCTGTTAAGCTAGCAAGGAAGGCCTCTCATTTCCAGCACACGATCAAGTTCTTTCCCTTGTTTAGTGGCCCTATTAGAAAATGTCTCCCAGATGGCCACAAAAGTTATTTTTCAGTACCATCATGATCTTTGCTCTGTCAATTGCAACCTGGACAAATGCACCAAATCTAGATTTGGAGCGTGAGGTTTTGAATTGAAAAGGTTGACTTGCTGTTAAATAATGCCGTTTGCAAACTTTCACAAAGGTGAGTCTAGTCTGTACCAAGATCGTTAACTGGTCCACACATGTTTAGCGCCCCTTTTCTTTACGGGAGAACTGCTTTTGAGGTAAGTACACGCTTATGGGGCAGCAACTTTAATTGAAGGAAGAGTTTTGGAGCGTGCAAGTTGAGAAGCTACGTAGCCCCACGTATACATAAACGTGTTTCTTGGCGTCCCAATACTTTATATGAAACAGCAGTTCTAGTGCTGCTTTGCTTTTCTTTTTGTTGCGGGTGTTAATATCTATGGGGTGCTCAGAAGGTGTAGAGCGATCGCGAGAGCCCCGCTCTCGCGAGACCCCCGCTCTCGCGAGACCTCGCCAGCAAACACGGCTCCGCCCCCGCGCGCTACGCGCGCATTACGGGACGAGCTCTAGACGCGAGCAGAGGCGTCTCCTCGGCTCCTCCGAGCACGGGACCTTGAAGCCTCTTATTCATGCATCCTGAGGAATCCTTAACCTCAGCAAGGTTAGGCCCGTTGGCCATTGTTGTTGCAGCTTAAATTCGTTATTGCACTACAGCATAAATAAACCACTGGTGCAATTCAAGTACGGCTCCTGTCTTCACTTGAGGGGGGGCAATGTACTACATAAATTGGCGACGAGGATCACCACCAGAACCCGCACGGAAGCATGCAAGGAGCCACGCCACCGCCACCCTTTCTGCAAACGCCAGGTAGGCCTGCTATTCCATGGCCACAATGGCAGCCCCTGTTTATGACATACGTGGAGGCTATGGGCGGAGCAGGGTTTTCGGCGGCAAGACGCAGGGCCATGTTACTCAATGCCCTGGGAGTGGAAGGGCAAAGAATATTCGAGGGCCTCACCCCGATTCCTGTAAACGATGACAATGATGATGTGTTCAAAGAAGCGGTCAGGAGAATTATCAAGAGATTCGCCAGTAAGGAGAACACAGTGCTCCACAGAATACGGTTTTACACTCGGAAACAGGAACAGTCTGAACCCGTCGATGACTGTCACCAAATTGAGGGAATTAGCAGCCTTGTGTAACTTCGGCACCAACGCAGAGAACCGCATATGTGATATGTTGGTCGTACACACCAGCAGTCGCAAGGTCCAAGATAAATTTATCCTCGAAAAGGAGCTACAGTTAGAGAAAGCCGTCGAGATCGCCAGAGCGGTAGAAGAAACGGCGGGAAGAAGAAAGGAATACGCAGGGGCCCAGGGTCCCGCGGAAATTCAAGCGGTGGGCTTCCACATAAGAAAAGAAAAGTCGACAGCGGGCACGAGAGAGGTGAGAGGAAACAAGAAAGAACCACTCAAGTGCCACAGGTGCACCAGCACGAAGCACTTGGCGTTTGACCGGGAGTGCCCAGCCAGAGACAAGGAGTGCTCCATCTGCAAACGCATCGGGCACTTCTCCATAGTGTGTCGATGGAGAAACAAGAAAGTCAGCAGCCTCACCACAGATCGAACGGTGGTAAGAGAATCCTCCTCGGAGGATGAAGGAAGACCCACAGTCATTATGGTGAACAGCACACGGGCCAGGAGGGAGAAGCCCCATTGCCTAATCAAAATCGATGGAAAAGAGACAAGAGTCATGGCAGACTCCGGGTCAGATCTCATGATTTTACCCCTGCGCACATACAAAGAAATGGTGGGAAAGGAGAAAGTGCAAGTTCTCACCACGCGACACAAGCCCACTGTGTTTGGAGGGGCGTCAGTTGAACTGTTAGGTTACATCAATGGAAAAGTCGAATTCAAAGGGAGAGAAACCACCACCCGAGTCTATTTCAGTCACGAAGGTCTTGGGTTGGGACGACCAAGACCAGTTAAAAATCAAACTAGACCCCAGTACAGAAGATCAGGTCCTGTCTGTCAGTACAAGGAACGGGTCAATTGTCAAGAGCGATTATCCAACACTTTTCTCGGAGGAGCCGGGGTACATCAAAAATTTTCTTCACAAAATTGTGCTCAAAAGAAATGCGGTCCCAGTCAAACACCGGGTGAGACCAGTACCAGCCACAGCAAGAGACACCCTAAAGCAACAGCTGGACAAAATGAAAACGGAAGGGGTAATAGAAGAAATTGAAGCATCCGAATGGCTGAGCCCAGTCGTCCTCATAAAGAAACCCCAATCACAAGAATTAAGGGTATGCATAGACCTGCGCAGTTTAAACCTAGAAGTCATTACGGACAACTACCCGCTCCCGAGCATTAATGAACTCATTTTACTAATGAAAGAAGCCAAAATATTCTCAAAACTGGACATGAGAAATGCATACCACCAAATACAGCTGCACGAAGAATCAAAACCCCTTACGGCATTCATCACTCCGTTTGGTACATACCAATTCACCAAAATGCCTTTCGGGTTGTCGTCAGCTGCATCTGCCTTCCAACGCATGATGGATGTCCTGCTACGGAAAGTTAAAAACGTGGTATATTTCCAGGATGACATCCTGGTATATGCTAGAGATGAACAGACGCACAATGCCACGCTCAAATTAGTTCTCAACAAGTTACAAGAAGCAGGAGTGCGCCTACGCCACGAAAAATGTTCATTCGGGGTGAAAGAAGTCGAATACTTAGGGTACAAGATATCGGAGAAAGGGATCAGTCCCAAACAGAACCTCCTGCAGGCCATCACCAAAGCTCCGGAACCCACCACTAAAGAGGTGAGGTCATTTTTAGGATTGGCCGAATACTATGCAAAATTCATACCCAGGTTTTCAGAAATCACCACACCTATCCGAGATCTGCTTAAGAAAGGGTCGGAATTCACGTGGCGAGAGCCCCAGAAGAGGGCGACGGAAACCATAAAACAGCACATGGTGAAAGCCCCATGTCTTCAACCTTTTAACCCAGAGTCGGAAACAGTAATCACAACAGACGCCAGTGCGTACGGACTAGGGGCAGTGCTAACGCAGAAGAGGGGTGACACCGAACATGTAGTGGCCTTTGCCTCAAAGGCACTGTCAGAGGCAGAACAGAAGTATTCCACCATTGAAAAAGAAATGCTCGCATGCGCATGGGCGGTCGAACATTTCCGAACATACGTGTGGGGCACAAAGTTTAAGCTGGTGACAGATCACAAGCCACTCATCCACATGCTCAGTCCAGGAGGCACCAAGGCATCCACGCCCAGACTAGCCCGCATCGCAGCTAAACTACAGGAGTACACATTTGAAATCCAGCACATCTCAGGCTGGAAAAACTCCCAAGCCGACTGCATGTCGAGGCTGCCGGAGGGCAAAGAGGAGGCTACCACGTTCCTACATGGGGAATGCATAGTTGCATCTATCACAGACCTAACGGCACCAGAGTACCTGGAACTCAGCGAAAGACATTGGGAAGAAGAAGATGGGAAAGACCCCACCATGGCAAAGATTCGCGGATGTATCAGGGAAGGGTGGCCCGATGAAAAAACGCTGCCCGAGACCATATTGGAAAGTGCAAGATGAGTTGTCGGAAACAGAGGGGATAATCTTAAAGACAGACCAAATCATCCCCCCAACAGGAATGAGACGCACTATACTCTGTAGGGCCCATGCGGGATATTTGGGGAACACGATGACACGTCGCAGGGTGAGAGAAGCCTACTGGTGGCCGTCCATGGATCAAGAAATTTGTGCTATGATAGAACGCTGCCACGAATGCCTGAATAGCGACAAAAGACTTAAGGTTCGCCAGGCACCCCTCATACCCACCGAGATACCAGAAGCAGTATGGTCCAAAGTGGGCATCGACTTCATAGGGCCCCTGGAGGCGATGGCGACAGAACACAGATACGGCATAGTACTTGTCGACTATCTATCCAAGTGGGTGGAAGCAGAGTTTGTACCAAACATAACTACTGAGACGGTCATAGAAGTACTCACAGAAATTTTTCAAAGGGAAGGCCTCCCCAAAGAGGTCGTCACAGACAATGGGGTACAACTAGTTTCCAAAGACATGGAAGAATTTTTAAAAAGGAATCACATTAAACAAAAGAAAGCGGCCCTTTATCACCCTCAAGCCAATGGACTCGTCGAGAGGGGAAATAGATTCATAAAGGGCGCCATCCAACTGGCCACGGCTTCCGGCATGGACCCACTCAAAACCACCAAAGAAGCCATAGCGGCCCACAGGCTCACGCCAAACGGAATTACACAAGTGTCCCCGTTCAAAATGTTGAGAGGGAGGAGTGCTGCATCAACGCTCATCCCACCATGGCTGTCGAAAGTAAGGGAAGATGAAGCAGTGAACATGGCGGAAGTAGTATGGCGCATTGAGAAAAACAAGTCACGCATGAAATCGTGGAGCGACGAAAGAAGGCGGACGAAGCAAGCGCCCGACATAGGAAAAGGGGACTGGGTGAAAATAAAATTACCAAGAAAAGATCAAACCATAGGGTCCCGGTATAGTCAGCCTATAAAAGTAACTCACAAAGGGACCAATCATGTCCGTAACGAAGACGGGCGCGCATGGAACTTTGAAAGAGTAGCATTATACCATCGGAGGCAAGAAAAGGCGAGAACCCGAGAGACACCACATGTAGAAGCCGAAAAGGACTATGGGGGAAACTACGAACGAGAACCCGAAGGAAATGACGGAGAAAGAGAAGAAACCGAGAAAGAACCAGAAGAACCATATCTAAACCCAGAACCTGAGCAGCAGGGACTTTGCCCTGGAACTGGTGAGAGACCCCGAAGGGAACACAGAAGACCGGTGAGATACAATGACTATGTATTACCCAGAACTCGTTCTGCATTGAAGAAGGGAGGTGTGTAGAGCGATCGCGAGAGCCCCGCTCTCGCGAGACCTCGCCAGCAAACACGGCTCCGCCCCCGCGCGCTACGCGCGCATTACGGGACGAGCTCTAGACGCGAGCAGAGGCGTCTCCTCGGCTCCTCCGAGCACAGGACCTTGAAGCCTCTTATTCATGCATCCTGAGGAATCCTTAACCTCAGCAAGGTTAGGCCCGTTGGCCATTGTTGTTGCAGCTTAAATTCGTTATTGCACTACAGCATAAATAAACCACTGGTGCAATTCAAGTACGGCTCCTGTCTTCACTTGAGGGGGGGCAATATACTACAGAAGGCCTGCCTCACATGACTCATGTGTAAGGTGCTAAACTCCCGCTCTGGTTTGTGGTTGCGTAATGTGGTTTGTGGTTGCGTAATGTTATGTTCACGTTTACTTCTCGTGCAGTTTAATTTATGACGATTCGTACCAATCTCCTTTTAAAGGGACAGTTTGTATTGACTCAACGAATTTAAAAAAAGTTTTCCAGCAGTTTGGTTAGGATGACAATGTGCATAGCTATTCTTTAAGTGTAGCTCGATGTTAAAGTCCCCATGCTATCAGCGCTAAAGCAAATTATTTTCAAGTGTGCAATATTTAAGTATTGGTTGTTTTGTAGGGGCTTTTTAGGTGCTTTCCTGTGGCTGTCCCATCTTTGTGCTTACTGTTCTGTTAACGGGAATAGTAGTCCATAAATCGTCGTCATGTATGCATATAATGCAAAACGGAAATCCTGATTTAATTTGCATCTACGCGTAAAGGAAAAGGCTGCCCTCTGCCTAATTCTTAGTCCAGTTTTTCTATCAAGGAATGAAGGGTGAACATTCGCGCAGCCATCTTTGCAAAGCCCTACAACGCCTGTCAACAAAATCCTCATTGTGGAAGCAGAACAGCCTTTCCTTTTGAGTAGATCACAAAGCGAAATCTCATTCGCGTACTACATTGGTTTTCCCCGAAATTACTATAAAACGCCGAGTGAGCGTTTCCCATTTTTAAATGCACTACAGACATCTGGGCCATTTTCCCTGCAAAAATCTGTTTCCATAGTCATGAAGCGTGTAATAGACACAAATAGACACAAATATGACTTCTGCCACTCCTGTTGTGAAATACGACTCCGATCATTATTAGGTGGCTGCATTGTGGGGTGCAAAGGATTAACCCTTTAAATAGACCCATGCACCGTTACTCGTGTTAATATATGTATGCATCATTTTGCAGTTTATCATATTCTTACAATATTCTGCACTATTTAGCATTCTGTTTGTTTAATAGATACATAGACTGACTTGCATGCTAACCTTTTACTGGGCCTCGGCAGATGGTCCATCGTGCATGGTATCATTATTCCGAACAACTAAAGTCCTTACTTTTAGGCTCATTCTAGCCCCAAATCCAAACAGCAACCTATTGCAATCTCTCCAAAATTGTGATTGTGATTACCCATCCCTTCTGTACCTTTAATTTCCAATGAACTCCTTCCTCCCAATGATTCCTCATATATATGATATCCCTATCCCAGCACAGCTGTTTTCTGGAAACTTGTCTGTGGTCAGGATGCTGAGCGCATCTCCCTGTTGACTGTCTTCACACCTCTACACGCCCCGCAAGGATATGACGTCTGAGCAATGCTGTGCCCCGTGACCTTCACTGATTGGAACATGCTCCTCAAGCTTTTCTTAATACTTTTTGAAGTACACCATGCCTACTCAGTCCAAGCCTCTGGCTTCAAGCCGTGCACGCACGTGCTTTGAAAAGTCAGTCTACGATACGAACCGAGTTTGTTTGTATTGCTTGGGCGAGGACCATGACATTCAAGATTGCGGGTCATACCAGTCCATGCACCCGAAGGTCCTCTGTGAGAGGGCGGTGAAGATATTTACATTAATCCCCAAAACAAAGGGTGAAGCTCTGTGGTTTCTATCGTGGTCTCACGGATAGAAACAATGCTCTGAGGAGCAGATGGCTCGGTGCAAGGAAATGGACTAGAAGCAGCAGCATCGGAAGAGGTCCTGCGCTCAGAGCGAGTCTTTGCGCTGGCATTAGTGTTCTACTTAAAGAAGAAAAGCCACCACTCCAGGGGGATCTCCTGAGCATCAGGTGCAGGTTCCCTTTCCAACCCAACCCAGCCCTTTGCACCAGAGAAATGGGAGAGATTGTGCAAAAAGAAGTGGGACATCTTTGTCAAGGTGCCAGCGGCTCCCGCCTCGGCACATGTTGTGCAGTCAACTCCAGCGACTGTGCTGCAGGGCCCCACTGTCTGTTGGTACTGGCAGGGTACCCTCTGGGGACCACGCACTGGCACCATGGACATGGCAGCACCATGGGAATGCTACGGCCTCCTTGTCAAAGATGTGTGACATCTATGATGAGGAAGGCAAGCGGATCCCCTTTGGGCTTGAACCTATGGGTTCCAATGAGATGAGGCCTTTCCTAGAGGAATTCTATGTGGAAGGTGAGGACATGCTAGACTTGGCAGAGGACCTGCTCAACACCTCCCTGGAGATGTCATTTTAGCCAGCTCGCATCCCATGAAAGCCTTGCGCCAACTTCCAGTGATTGATGGCTGAAGTGGCTAGTACTCTGGGGCGATCTGCTCATCCAGGTCCAAGGTTCAGTACTAACTTTGTGACATTCTGGACAATGCCCCCCAAGGAGACGCTCCTGCCATTCAATGTGGCAGTAAAGGCTCCCCATATTGGAGGTGTGGGAGATTTTGGCAGCGGACAGCGATCTGGCAAGTGAACACTGTCTTGCTCCGTCTGACCCAACCTTTCTTTATTTCCATGCTTCACCTGGGAGCTTGGTGGTGCAGGCTGCAACGGCTAGCCTGTATACCTTGACCTTACCATCTTTTCCACCAGACGGGGAAGGTTGACACATGGGGCAAATTGGTGTTTGTGTCAAGCAGTCTCGCACTGCGGGCCGTGAATGCCATTTGCGCCATGGCAAAGTCCACCTTCGGCCTTTGGACTTGGTCGGCCAATGTATCGGAGTATGTCCTGGAGGGAAAGATAAGGCAACAGTTTTCAGTCCTTCCGTCTCTGATGGCAAAGAAACGGCACATCAGATGTTGTAGTCGGGACTGGACACAGCGGACTGTGTGGAAAGAGCTATGGCCACTAGCACAGTGGTGAGGAGCCACTCATGGCTAAAGAGATTGGTCTTTGCGGCTGACGCCCAGTCCAGATTGTTAAAGGAATAGTGCGCTCAAAAATATTATTGTCCTGACACGTTCGGGCATGTGGTTTTAACCATACGTTGATCAATTGTAATAACATTTCCTATGCACTGTACCTTAGTTTTCCTCACTTTTACACATGCAAAATCCGGCAACTGGGCGCGGCCATCTTGTGCTAATCTTATCCGTTTATCCATTGCCCTAAGCTCAAGGGCCCCAGCGGCACTAAATCATATCCCCTTCCCCTGTAGCTGACATCACCATTCCTAGCGATATTCTGCACCTAGCTCCATGAAAGACTGTGCAGCGTAGCCAAAAGTGCCAAGTCATCATCTTCGTCTTGACGTCAATTGACGCAGAACACGAAAGATCAACACACATCCTCTCACAGCACAACGCATCCCAATTCTGAATACAAAACACTATTTGTTAAAGGAAACCGCTCTGCAATTTATAATGTGCTTTTATTTCACAATAAATGCTCCGAGAACATCCGATTTTCCACAAATCTTTATCGTGAGTCAGTGTTCCTTTGGGTATAAGAAGCACATTGGACGCACTGTGAATCGCAAGACTTCGGCATCAGCTTGTTGCTAGACGTAAGCGATGTCAGAATGCTCCTTGTCGCTGGTACCACGAAATCGGCCCGGAGTGATCGTCCCACAACAGCGGGATAGAAATCCAGCCATTTAGGTGTATCTGCAACTGCCTGCTGAAGAAGCCATCAATTGGTATTTGGAAACGATGACATTCGCAGAATGGCAGGATGTAGCTGTGTAGAAAACATAACAGAAATGTGTCTCAGTAGCCATTCTTTATTCCAATTGATCAATTTACCCATTAATTCTGCACTGTGTGAAAACTAATGATGAACACAAACGTGAAACAATGGAAACGCAGAGAAAACATTGTGGAAAGTTGGAGTCTACGATGTGCTTGAGAGGATAGTGCTATGGAGTATGTTTAGCTCTCAATGGGATGCGGAAGCTGATGGAAGAATTCAAGAACGCATAGACAGCATTTTAACGGAATATTAGCGTAGAGTTTGGCATTGGTGGAACCCAGATGTGGACTACATGAATTTCGGTGCTGGACTGCCCATGTGCCCGGGACAAAGTCAAGTACACACAGGTTGTTTTTGTGTTGTTGCAATTTGCCACAAACAACAACCCATTACAATGTAAGCCAGCAATACCGGTCAGAAAATGAAACCTTGACTAGTTAGTCTATAAACTAGTCTACAGTAAAACGTACATAATATTCAGCATTTCCATTCTCTCAGCGTAACGCAGTGTCTGTTCAGATCCACACATTTTCATAAAATGAAATTACATGTTGCTTTGTCCAGTTTTGCAATGGTGAACCTCATCATATTTGACAGTATTACACACCTCCCTTCATTAATTAGATTCCGAATGCTTCCTTTCTTCCAAGGACGAAAACAATCGACCCATCTGGAGTGTCAATGCTAAGTTTGCTTTTGGTGAAGGAAAGCCACAAATCAAAAACATACTGTGTAGGATGTGTGGGTGTGCAGAGCTCGCAAGCAAAAATCAAACGCGGTGACCTTCGCTCCCATGGGAGCGATTAGCCCTGCAGACAAATGTGGAATTTGGAATATTTTTGAAAAACAATGCTGCACTATCGTGAAAACTTTTTTACTCTTCAAAATGTATATTGCTTTACTTATTTTATGAAAACGATTCCAGTGAGTGTCCTCCCCATTGTCACATCTGCGTGCGCTCTGTTTTCTAGGAGGAATGTGCTCTGCTGATTATAACATAAGACACTCGCAAGTCATAAATACAAGTGTCCTTCCATCTCCACTGGACTTCCCGTACACTAACAAATGTTGGAGTAGAGACGATATATATCCCGCCCCCTCTGAATCATTCTCGTACCGGTCAAATGATGTCTAAGCTAAGGTTGGGACACCTCCACCCCTCCTGTACCTATTTGCATCACCCATGTTTCATTTAAGTGTATTAACGCTGTGCTAATGTGTATATCTTAAACCTCATTTTGTTTACTTTCAAATGCCTTATTTTTCGAAAGCCCTCGCCCCACTGCTCCCTCTCCCAGCGCCGCGCAAAACCAGCCTCCACCACCTCTTGTCAGCTCAGCCTGTCTCCTGTTCTTGTAGCAATGCAGCTATTCATTTTTGCGAGTGTCGAGCCCTGACAAAATGTGCTTGTACGAGAATGTCAGACCAAGCCCTGCTCCAACGTTAGTACACAATCTGTCTCTGCTGACTGACTCATGCCATCTCCAACCCCTTCCTGCCAGACTGCGGTTCCCTGACTCCTGTTCCGTTTTAATGCATCTGGTCCCCAGACCCTACCCCCGCACCACCTCAAATTCACCTCCCATATACCTAATCAGGAGTGGTCATATATTTTGGTAACACTAACACCTAACCGCAATGTGTTTGAAATCTTAACAGTCCAAAGGCCGCAAATCAAAAATCAGCCCTTCTGATAAGGCATATGATAGAAACGACCCCCAACACATCCCCCCATAAAAAAATATAGGTCAGAATGCACCTATTTCACACCAGTAGCTCCCTTTCATGCTTTGTTTGCTTACAGTCAGCTGTTCTTGCATGGCAAGTTTGTTATCTAGCCTTGGTCTCATTCTTTACTGGGACACATATTTATTCAGCTATTTGGACACGTGCTTGCTAAGGCAACTGCAGACCCCACAGTTGCTTTCATGCTGATATCCATCTGACCCTCTCCCGATCAGTGAAGGACGCACAAGAGCTCGCAGGAAGGCAGAAAGCCCAGAGTTACACTGTATGGCATCTTCCAACAGGCACTTATTGCAAAATAAATGGACAAAGAGGATACATTTGAAAAGACAATTTGGACGCTTAATACTACTTTATACTTTTAATAGCTTAGAAATTCAAGTTAAATAGATTTCCATTGGTCATGTACAATGTATACACATTGTTGAACATATAAATCGCTGCTAATCATTTGTGAACTGTTCTACAAGGTCTGCTTTCGTTGGACAGGGCATGTTTGCAATGTTTTGTGGCAATGTATGTGTCCTAGGAACAAAATCATGATCGATTTCATGAGTATGCAGGTCCAACACAGCCAAAGTGAGATCTTTCACAAAATCGAATTCCATTTCCTGGTATATTGGCTTGACCACCCATTTTTTGCTTCTTTTTGCAAAGGACATTGTGTAACGAAGCATCCCAAAGTTTCCCCAAGTTTCTCGATTGTTGTCTCCCTATGTTCTTGTTATGCGCTCATACCGCTGGTAATGTTCGCTCTTGCATCCAGTCAATGCTGAAATGCAACCTCTTATGCCTGTTCTTTAGGCACATATTGTGGAACACCTCCAAATCTCCGGTGTGACAGAATTCTGAGAGTCCCTTCAGGTCTCTTGAAAGAGTTTTATCAAACACGATCTTCTCAAGAGTTTTGTGTGGAGGTGAAGATGGAACCAACCACTTCTTGCGTTCCTGTTCCTCCGATAAAGGTCCATGTGCACATTGGTGAAAATGTAGGTTTTCTGTCAATGAGTGAACGTTGGAACAGTGGTGCATCAATGAGTACCATTTTTCAAGTAGAATTTCCACAGACCAATCACAAGTTTTGGAGCTCCACCAAAGATGGTTGCTGAAAGACTGGGACCACTGTAAAATATTTTCAGAATGTTTTTTTTTTTCTCCAGAAGCTGTGATTTTTTTTTGGATTGATTTGGCAATGTGCCAGACATCAAATTGATGGCGAATGTTTGGAAACTGCTCACATGGCCTTGGCTATTGAAACATTGCATTCCCCTCGATTGGAGATCTTCCATGGATTTTATAAAGCAATGTTTTTCCATGACCACTGAGGATTTACATTCAGACACCTGCACGACCACCGAACTCGCCATTATTTTTTGTTTCCATGCTCTGAACGTGATATATGCAGTACTTTGCTGAAAATCCGGGGCTGTCACACTGTCCATCGCCAGCTAGCCTGAACCGTTTGCCAGAGAATGCCCTTTCAATAGACATTTGTTCAATTTTCCAGGCTTGACTAATAGCGGGGCATAATAATTGACAGAAAGTGGGCAACTTACTAAAAGTAAAGCTGCTGCACACAGTAGATTTCCAGCGGGCACTTTGCCCAGCATCGGTTGAGCGGACCATGAAAATGTTCCATGGAGCTGGACACAGGTGGCTTGGAGTTTCAGGTTAGTGCCTTGTGATACACGAGTCACATTCACCAATGCTCCCCGCATATTTTCCCCCTCATTGGATGGACACATTTCAGCATCAGTATAATATCTACCAGACAGTTGTCGAATACAATGTATTTGTGCTCCTTTATTAGACTATCGTCCTGCATGAATGTGGTTTGTGACTCAACTGTTGTGGACATATCAGCCAAACTGGACACACTGTAGTCGAGATCTTTGCCAAGTTCCTCGGTCAATTGCGTAGAAGCTTCAGTCTCTGTTAGTTCCGCTTGCGTTAATTGCACACGAATTGGAGAAACCATCAATGTTGATTGTTTATTCGGTGGCCCTTTTTTTGCAGGTGTAGATTGTGTGAAGTGGTCGGTGAGTAATTCAAAAGCTTGTTGCTCCTATTGTAGCAATGGTCCAACAACACTTTGCTTGCTTCGCCGGTCACATTCACTTCATTTTCTTGCCATTGGGCATAAGCATCTAGAGTCTGCTTATTGACTGGACCACGCTGCGCCTCAAATAATAGTTGCTCGGGGATGGGGGGGGGCACTGTTGCGCACAGCGGTGATTGCCGCCTGATTTGTGAGCTCCTGCTCCATCTAGAAATCCTGCGACCAGACGTCCTTTTTGGTGTCGCCCGAGGTGCTACAAACCATGGTACAGACAGCCGAAGTACCCAACTGCAGCTCTTGAATCCCGGAAAGCTGCGTTCGAGTGAGCCAGAGTTATGCCTAGCCAAGCCTGAACCGGCCCATCCTACGGGCGCGATCCGCCTGCAAGCACTGTGAAGAATCAACCAGCGGCCGTGGATTCAGGGGAGCGTGAGGCCACGGATGGGCGGATCCTGAGCCCACAGACCGCACCGGGCCCTCGCTCATGGTTCGTGACTAGGACGTGGGACCCGAACAGACCGAAGAGGCGAGGAACCATCAGTGTTCTGGACGCTTGCCTGCGGTTGAGCTTCGGTGCCGCCCTGTGTCTTGCGGGGCCCCGACGGGAGGGTCGTGTGGCACCAACACATCATAAGGAGGTCGGGGTGCGGCAGTGGGGGGGGGGGCATTTGACTAGAACTATATCCTTGAAGCTGATCTGGCCCCCCCCGCTGTCTAACGGCCGACCGGATTCGGGCCAATAATCCTGCCGTTCCTGACACACGATACGGGCCTGGTCCACCTGAGGGGCTGCGTACTACAATACAGGCCGCTAGGGCCATCCAAATATAAGAATATGAACTGCACATATATCCTGACTTCAAACAATACCAAAATTACATATTGTGGACGTCTGCGGCAACAGCTGGCGCGTTGTGATTGGGGACGAGCTGTCGTGGACTCTGCCTGAGGCACCTTGCCTGGAGATCCTCTGTCGCCGAGCCCCAAGGCTCCCCCATAGAGTGTGCAGCGGCGCTGCATCGCTTCGTTACGTGGAGCGGCGGTATCCGCCCATAATTGAATAAGAGGCCGGGGGTTTGGCCGGAGAGGGGAAGGGGGCCATCTGGGAACTATCTGCTTGCCACAACCTCCTCCCCCTGCCGCCCTGACGTCCATAGCAGCGTATTCCGGACCTACTCGCCCTGCTCTACACACGCGGCCTTCGTTTCCCAAATAAACTGATTGGCAAGTAGATTGCAGGCACGCCGTCCCGGGGGTCAAACCTATAAAGGGCCTACATTGACCATCAAGTGGGGTCTGTGCGCTGGAAGCTCCCTGAAAACGCTTGGAGGATTAGAACATCACAAATCTTCTTTAAACTTGCATCCTGCCTACATAATACCTGGGAGAACACAATCCATTAGCAGTGGACAGCCCCGAATCCCCAGGAGTGCGGAGCACCCAACAACTGGTCATAAAGGAGAGGAAAGGGAAAAAATAAGACTAAATTAAAAAAAATAACAAAAAAGAACAGTACGCTACCCAACATCATGAGCGAATCACAAAATACCAGGAAGGGAGGCAAGACTCCCAGCAACAAGAGAAAAGGCCCAATGGATGCTTACACAGGCAGCCAAATGCAGACTACCACTGCAGATGTACACACCAACGCTAAAGAGGCCCTGAGTACAGAGAGTGAGGAGCAGGACGACAGGCTGACAACGATAGTGCAAAACGGGTTCCGTGCAGTCAGCATAAAGTTGGACGACATAGTGTCCACCATAGGCTCTCTCAAGGCAAGGGTCGAGAAAGAGTGCACATGTCACGGAAACAAAGAGCAGAATTAGCATAAACGAAGATGCCATTGCACACCATAGCCGAGACATCACCCAGCTCAAGGAGGCCATGTCCAAAATGCAGAATAAATGTGAGGCCCTTGAATCGCGATCAAGGCGAAACATCCGTGTAGTGGGAGTGACCGAATCATTCGGTAAGGGCCAAATGGAAAAGCAGCTTGAATTACAACTTAAATCCGTATTTGGTCTGGAGGCGTTCTCTGAGCATTTCCTGGTTGAGAGAGGACATCGTACACTGGCCCCGGCTCCTAAACCAGGTGCACCGCCACGCACGAGAATTGCAAGACTCCTCAATTATAGGGATAGAGACGTAATCCTGCGGATGGCAAGGGAGGCTGGAACGCTCCAATATGAAGGGAACCGAATACATATATACTCGGACTTCTCCGCCAGGGTTCAAGCCAGTAGAAGATCCTATGAACCAGTCAAGACTCCTCAGAGAGCGACAAATTCCACACGCCTTGATGTTCTCGGCCAAGATGAGGATCCAACACGCAGGAAGGGAGCACTTCTTGAAGTCCCCGGCCGAGGCCACACAGTACATTGATACTTCCATACCTCTTCCTCCCAGAGGAGGTAGACCAGCACAAAATAACAGGCCTAGGCCGGAGGATTTGGATACACCGGATGTTCGAACACCTGTTAAGCCACTGTGCCACCAAGAATGCAGTCATAAGAATTTAATGGTCTAGACGGCTCCATCCAATGGGAGTGCTGGAGCCAAACTGGCAGTCATGTGGAGCAACATGGCCACCCCTGGAATAGTCCATGAGTTAACAGGGGTACATCGTCAAGTTGGGGGTGATGTGGGTGGGTTGGAGAGAAGAGGGTGCGGGAGTTGGTGGCTTTGTAGTGGCTTTGACCAACTACGAGACAACAGAATGGATTGTTTCCACTGCAGTGTATTTTTTTCGGTTGAACAGTTCACGAAGGTTGACTGTTGGTTTAATGTTAAAAACGTGGTTATATGGAGACTGACGCTGGCTGAGTCGCATAGACACTATTGCTCTGATAGCCGAAATAAAGTGACGATTCCCTTTTACGATTCATGGGTGATGGGCTAAAGATAAAACTTTTGACGTGGAACGTACGGGGATTAAACAACCAGATGAAGGTCAAGAAAATTAGTAACTATGTCACTAGGCATGGCCCCAACATCCTAATGCTTCAAGAAACCCATACAATGGGAACAAACAACTTACATATCCTTCCTAAATGGGGGACCTTACGGTTCCATACTGAATACTCCTCACAATCCAGAGGGGTTATTACTATTATACATCTGAGTCTGGGATTCGGGTTGGAGGGCCATAAGGTTGATCAAGCGGGTAGATATGTTATGATATGGGGGAAGGTGGCGGGCTCGCAACTGCTCTTGGTTAACACATACGGGCCCAACATAGATGACCCCGCTTTCTATATGGATATGTATCAGATAATCACCTCACTCGATATTTACAATGTGATTTGGGGGGCGAGGGGGACTTTAATGTTGCTCTAGATCCTGTATTTGATAGGTCCTCAAACCATCAGGGCCCCGAGCAAGACAGCCCTAGGGTTGAGTCATATTCTTCCGCAACTTTTATTGGTAGATGTCTGGCGGGAAACACACCTAGACAGTAGAAAATACACATATTACTCGTTGGTCCATGACTGAGTCCAGAATCGACTATTGGCTAATATCCACGGCCATGACCACAGCAATGAAAACATGTGAGATTCTTCCCCGTACGCTTTCCGACCATTCCCCAGTGTCACTGGAGTTGGTGCTCTGGGACGGTCCCAGCCCTTTAAGAAGGTGGAGAATGCCAGGTGAGATCCTTGGTGATCTGGGGGGGTGGCGGAACCTCTTCATGTTGAAATGGTGGAATTTTTCACTAACAATATGGGATCGGTGGATAGGTGGTCCACAGTGTGGGAATCCTTGAAAGTGTGGGTCAGAGGGGTCCTGATGTCCAAGTCAGTTGGTATGCTGAAAGGTATCCGGCCAAACTAACGGACATAGAAAGCAAACTAAATACATTGGAAAAAACATACACCCGTACGTAGAACAGTGAAATACTGGCTGACATGCACACAAATCTTCAGGAATTTGATCAGCTGGCCATCGGAGAAGTACGCTATATGGCAACCCCCCCATGCGGGAGCGCATATATGGTGAGGACAACAAGGTGGGGAGAACATTGTCTAATTTACTCAAACGCGATAAACAACCCCATCAGATCACCAGTATACAAACTGCACAAGGGGAAGTACTCCTGAAAGACAAAGACATAAATGGGGAATTTGCTGAATTTTATAAAAATCTGTTTACAAACAAGGATAAGAAATCACAAACAGAAATTGAATCATATCTTTAGGCTCTCTCCCTCCCAAAACTCCCCCGAGGAAGAGCGATTGACAATGGATCAGCCAGTAATGACGGAAGAAATAACGGAAGCAGTCAAAGCTCTCATCATGCAAAGCACCAGGTTCAGATGGGTTGGGGGCCGAATTTTATAGAGGGTTCCACGTGGAACTGGTTCCGATATTAATGCAGGTATGGGAAGAATCCCTTGAAAGCGGCATACTACCACCCATTATGAGTGAGGCCGTAATTACGGTGCTTCCTAAACCGCGTCAACCTCCACAGGACATCTCCTCCTATAGGCCCTTTTCCCTCATAAACACTGACGCCAACATTTTCGCAAAAGTTCTGGCCAATCGTCTCTTACCTGCAGTCCCCACACTAGTACACCCTGATCAGAACTGGTTTATTCCCACAAGATCCACAGCCCTAAATCTCTGCAGGCTCTTCGGCATAATGGCACAAATAGACCCAGATAGAAATGCAGTGGCCATATCCCTAGATGCCGAAAAGGTGTTCGACTCAGTGTCATGGGTCTATCTCCTTGCTGTACTGAAGGCATTCGGGGTGGGCCCCAATTTTATTAGATATTATATATACGGACCCTGGGGCACGGGTGTTGACCAACAGATCCATTTCCGAATTTTTCCTGCTGAGAAGGGGCACTAGACAGGGCTGCCCATTCTCGCCCCTACTATTCGCATTAACTATAGAACCTATAGCGGCTGCGGTGCGGTTACAACATTCAGACAGGGGGATTAGCATTAAAGGGTTTACTCAGCTGATATCATTATACGCTGATGATATGCTATTATGTCTGGAAACCGGAAATAAACCTGGCACCCATCATGGCAGAAATACAGGAATTTGCAACGTATTCAGGTTACACTGTTAATCTGGCTAAATCAGAAATATTCCCACTTACACCAACTACCAAATGCCCCAACATAACACAAGGTCTTCAGTGGTCGGAACAACACATCAGATACCTAGGAGTCCTTGTATCCAGGGAGAAGAATACATTATATACAGATAATCATGAAAACACATTGCAAATGATACATACGAAACTACAGATGTGGGGACACCTCCCGATCTCACTTTATGGCAGAGTGGCCGTTCCTAAAATGGTCATCTTGCCCAAGCTGCTCTACCTTTTTGTTAACATCCCTATATGGCCTGGTGGGGCCTTCCTCGCCAGACTTCGATCCATGGCCGTGACGGTCCTTTGGAATGGGAACACAGCAAGGATAGGGTGGGAAAAAATGACAGAGCCATACGCTTCAGGTGGATTGGCTGCCCCCAACTTTGAGCTTTACTATTATGTCTCCCAGTCTCAATTTGCAAAGTACTGGTACAATGTCTCATCCAGAACACCCCATACATGAATAGAGGAATACACCACACACACCCCATGAACATACAATCAGTTATCTTCGATTCACGATACAGGGATACCTGTGACTATAACCCTGTGAGTTGCACTGTCAGGGCATGGGAGGCCATTTATAAGAAACTTAAACTTGAGACACCCTACAACCTGGAAATTCACCTCTGGAATTTCCAAGGCATTTCTGCCACCCATGACAGCATTATACAAGAATCCTGGGACCCACATCACAAGATGAAAGTGGGCGATATGTTCATTAATGGGAGGTTTGCAACCTTGGGGGAGCTGGTGCGGGCACTGGGAGGTGGGCTGCTAAAAACACTGCAATACTACTGCATGAGAGCTGCATTTCACACACACACACACACACACACACACACACACACACACACACACACACTATAACCTCCGAAGGAGGCCTTGGGATCTCCAAGCTGTACGAGGCAGTGCAGGCTCACACCCCCAGAGTAGATCGTATTAAAGAAAAATGGGAAAGGGACCTACAGACGCCCATAGAAGACGGGAAATGGGCCAGGTACTGTTCACTTACCAAGAACATTTCACTCAATGCTGGACTATGGCTAAACCAATTTAAAATCCTAAATAGGTTAAATTACACACCGGCAAAATTTTCAGCAGAAAGCTCGGATGCCTGCCCTAAGTGCAACACACCCGAGCCGGAGCCCTTCACATGTACTGGGAATGCCCGGTGGTGGCGACATTCTGGAGTAGTGTGGCTGCGATGCTGGAAGAGATAGCGCATGTCCCCCCGGAGTTGACTCCTCAGAAATACTTGTTTGGAGATATTGGCAAGTGCTCAGAGAAGGTTAGAAGACTGTTCAATATCTCGTGTGCGGTGGCCAAAAAGTGCATATTACTGAAATGGAAAGATAAGGGTCCACCCAGCATGGAACAATTTCTTCGAGAACTAACATATGTTAACGAAACAGAGGAATAATATGTATTGACACAACCGGTGGCAATTAGGCCAAGAGACATATGGGGCCCGTTCAGGGGATATTTGTGCAACATGATTTCAGATGACAAAGAATCTCTGTAATATTTAATGTATGTATGAAACACATAATGCATATTGTCGAATTATTGATTTGCGATTTGGAATGGCAATGTAGTTCTCTCTGTGACCACGAATAAAAAGTTTAAAAAAATAAAATAGTTGCTCCATCGTAAAAATTTGTTTAACAAGCTGCATTTTTGGTTTCATTTGTTGTCTGTCTTTATACTTCTTTTCCTTCTGGGCCTGTATTCAGCATATAGCACTTTCGATGAAATAAAATGTTATGAAGACAACACCGGCCCAAAACACTTTCAGTAACCGAAATTGTTTGTAGGTTACCCTTGTTTTCTTGATTTTCACCACCTTTGATCCATGTGCCTCCTCTGTAAATTCCCGACCTTGTATACATTCCTTGGATAGAATATTCATAACAAATAACTAAAGTCAATCATATTTGAACTCAGTCTTTCATCGGACATTGCTTACATACATACCCTCGTAAACAGTGTACGTCATTTAGTCAAAAAAGACATTTCGAACTTTACCTGAAAGATTGCAAGTGTACTCGATCAGAGATCACTGTGCAAAACCTACTGATTGTAATTTTGCACTCAAGAATTTTGCATTGTATTCTGCATTAGGGTAGAAATTGTAACGTTAGAACTGAAATGATAAGAGTTTGGAACACTGCGCGTTTATATGAATGTCACTGTCTAATAATACCCGATGTAGGATTTACTTTCTTTCATTCAAGGGAACTGTCAGTACGCATACCTCATACTCTGGACCAACTCCAGAGGATGATGTAATTGTTGTTGAAATACCAGCATCAACTGTAACACAGTACTTGTTTTAGTATGGATGAAAACAGTGAAATTGAAAAGAGACAATAGGATGCAGACAATGGTACATATAAATAGAAACCCATAAGTGAAACATTATGTAAACAAACAGGGTACATAAACTATTTCATATCATTTAAAATTCCATGCATAATACATTAGCGTAATCGAAAAGTGAAATAAAACTACCTGATGGGCGCTCAAAGTTGTTGACTCTGAAAAAGAAATGGATGCAGAATCTTGCTCCTTCATTTTCAGTGGATTGTCACGAAGTGGTAAAAGGGAAAATTAGATTTGCATTAGATATGTGGGAAGATCCAACTCTCAATAATATGAACTTCTGCAAGTCTGTATGGCTCACCATTGGTATACTGGACGTGTCAGTGATGTCACTAGCGAGGGCCTCTGCTTCAGTCAATATGCTCACCTAAAAGAATTCACATGTGAAGCAACCGATTACGAAAAGGTTATGCTTATTTCAAAGGGCACTATGGCATAGTTTTCTATGTTCATAATTTCTTTCTATGATGCTCCAAAAACCAAGGACAGATGTGTAGCAAAATGGGATATAGTTATAAATTAATACAATCTGGTAAATATGCAAAATTATAGTAAACATTTACACCGAAAGCACCAATCCGTTCATGTAGTTAGCTGTTCAGTCCTCCAAGGCCTACAGCTAATTCATCATCCGGAACTCCCCCGGTCCCGCGTGTGCATTAATAGAGTTGGAATTGCATTTGGAACCAATTTAAGATATGTTCTGAGTCGATTCTTTTTAGTGTACTGTGATTGGTTGTACATATCTGGGGTAAAGTGCAGGCTGCAGATGCGGAATCGATTGGCCTTCAAGTCCCTCAAGACATCATGGGCTCTACTTTCAAGCTTGCACGGCGGAAATCCACAATATCCACCCTTTCTCGTATTAGATCTATATTCCTTGGGAATGTATGAATTATTGTGCCTTTAGGTTTGTCGTGGTTCTTGGAATACAACCGTAAACCATACAAGGAGGCATTCTTGCAAAATCTATAAAAAAAAGTACACCTAGTTACAAAAATGTTTTACATGAATGCGTCAAAGATGGAATTATATCAAAGTTTTCTATGCAATGTTTGTTTTGGTCACAGAAGCAAAACCTGTATAGCGTAGTCAAATATACACTAGTATAACTTTCATACAGAATTGATTGACTGGACACAAATCGTAACATGTAACTCGTCCGTTGAATGCACTTTCATGCATCAAAAGGAAACATGCTTATTTTATTTTTAAATGTTTTTATTGGCATTTAAGGTCATACATAAAGCAGTTAGGCATAGGTTATGGCTCGTAGTATTGATTGCGTGACACATTTGCCAATTGAACAACAAGTGACAACAAAACAACAATAACAACAACTTGGACTGTCCTCTCTCCTGCTGTTATAGTGTGGTCCACTCGGCACGTGTAAACTCAGTATCGGGGCCGTCGTTCTCCGTGCCAGTCTTCGGGGGGTAGCGCCAGGGCGTGCGCAGGTTTGATGGTCTCATCAGGATGGCTAATTTGCAGTCCATGCCATAACGCTCTGCTCAGGGGGGTTTGAAATTCGTCGAGAAGATCATGTCTCTCATGAGGGCCTTCCAGGACTCTAGTGTGGCACTCACATCCTCTCCGCCTCTGCTGTTCCCCTCCTCCCAGGCTCTGGTTTCTGCGGCAGTCCATCTCTCCATTTCCTTGATCCAGGGTCCAAATCGCGGGCCTGCAGGCGACTTCCAGGCCATCGCTATTGTTCTCTTCGCAAGTATGCACGCCATGTGCATAAGTTTGACTAGATGCCTGATTTTACTGAGTCTCGGGTAGGTGCCCAAGAGGCATTCTTTGGGGGTCCATTCGTACCTTTCCAATCCAGCTTTCCTGCAGGTCTGTTCGGCAGCTAGCCAGAGCTTCTGTGATCTGGGACAGGTCCAGAACATGTGAATCATGTCGGCGTGTTCAGAGGAGCACCATGGGCATGTCGAGGGAATGCTGCCGTTGAAAGTGGATATTCTGTGCGGTGTCACATAGGTCCTGTGGAGGACGTTCAGCTGAATCATCCTGAACCTGGCGTTCCGTGAAACCTCCTTCGGTTGCAGCAGGGCCCGTGCCCATTCGCCCTCCGTGATTTCGGTTCCAATGTCAGCTTCCCACTTCTCTTTCGGGTGCACACTTCTGGGGTTAGACCGGGCGTTTATTTGGGCATATAGTCTCGATGTCTGCTTCCAGCTGTCGCTCAGGTTGTACATTTCCTGTACAAGAGTGTGTGTCTCCGGCTCCTCGGGCAATGTGTTCCATTTTGCCTTGGCTACATGTCTCACCCTCTGGTACCATAGGAACTGGCCTGGTGAGAGCCCGTCTTTTAATTGAAGCGAGTCAAAGTCTCTGAATGATCCCTCGTCGAACAGGTCTCCCCATGTGTAGAGACCGCAGGTCTCCCAGCTCCTCATCATTGGTAGTTCAAGGGGGCTCTTGGAAACATCAGCCAGAATGGGGATTTCAGGCATGTAGGGGTGCTGAAGGCCAAGCAGTGATTTGACCTTGTTCCAGACTTGTCTCACCAACGTCACTATCATGGGTGGGTCGGGTGGGGGTCCCACCAGTGAACTCCATATTACCTCCTTGGGGTGCATTGGGGTGATCACCCGGTGCAGGAGGCCAGTCTCAGCCGAGGGCTCATCCGAAAGCCACTTGGTGACATGTGTTAGTTGTGCCGACAGGTAGTATCCCTGGAACTCGGGCAGTTGGATGCCGCCTTCTGCATGGGGAAGCGTGAGGATGTGCAGGGCGAGTTTGTGTCTTTTCTGGCCCCATAGGAAGTCTCGAAGCAGGGATTCCAGTTTCCTGAAGAAGGGAGGGGGGGATATAGTACGCAATGTTGGTGAAGTAATAGAGGACCCTTGGCAATATTATCATTTTGGATATTGCAGCTCTGCCCATCACCGAAAGGGGAAGTTTCGACCAGAATCTGATGGACCTGCGTACCCCACACAACGCAGTTTCAGTATTGCGCTCGTGAGTGGAAAGTGGGGAGTGCGCGATGGTGAGGCCCAGGTATCGAAAGGCCTCCACCTGCCATTGAATCCCAATCTCGGGCAAATCTTCAATGTCTTTCCCTCTGAGTCTTGCAAGGGGAAAGGAACTTGATTTCCATCTACTAAACTTTATCCGAGAGTATTTGGCGAAGTTGTCGAGGATGTCCAGCGCGGTGGGTGCGTTCTCTCTGGGGTTCCGTAGATATAGAAGGACATAGTCGGCGTACAAGGAGATGATGTTATCTATTCCGCTGATGTTGATGCCGGAGTCGAATAGCTGCCTCCTGAAATAAATTGCCACTGGTTCCAGGCCCAGGATGTATAGCATCGGCGATAGTGGGCACCCTTGCCTGGTTCCCCTTTGGATGGGCCAAGCCTCTGACACCATACTTCCAGTCTTCACCCTCGCCACTGGGTCGTTATAGAGGACCTCTACCCACCGGATGAATTGTTCTCCGAGTCCAAACTCCCTCAGGGTAGCAACGAGCCATTCCCAAAATATTGAATCAAAAGCCTTTATGGCATCCAGTGAGAGCACAGCTAGATCTTCCTGGCGCTCCGCTGTTTGTGCCATAACGTGTTGTAGCCTTCTTAGGTTGGCAGTGGTGTTTCGTCCTGGGACGAAGCTGTTCTGGTCCTCGTGTATCAGGGATCCTATTACCTTCGAGAGCCTGTTGGCTAGTATAGTTGTGAGGATCTTGCCGTCATAGTTCAGCATCTCCAGGGGGCGATACGAGTCGCATTCATTGGCAGGTTTACCTGGCTTAAGCATTGGTATTATGAGGGTCTCTCTCTCATGCTGTTCGGCAGGGTCCCAGTCTCGTATGCCTCCGTGTACACTCCATGCAGTATCAGGGTTGGGATCCCCTCATAGGCCTTGTAGAATTCTGGGATAAGGCCGTCAGTCCCAGGGGTCTTGTTTGTGGAGAGGGACCGGATCGCCTCCGATATGTCATCCAGTGTGATGGCTTCTCCCAGCGCGTCCCGTTGTTCTTTGCTTAATCTGGGTAGCTCGATCTCATCCAGGGTATCTCTGATATCCGCTTCAGGGATTCGCTCGTTGTGAGCATAGTTTGGCGTAGAAGTTTGAAAAGACGTTGTTAATTGCTTGTTGGGATCTTTGCGTTATACCATCCTCATCTTTGATATCTCTGAGGGGCTGTCGCGGGTTCTCCTTCCTGCATAACCAGGCAAGTATCCTGCCTGGCTTATCTGCTTCCTTGTGTGCCTTGAGAGTCCGTGCAGAGAAGTCGAACTTGGATAGTCTTTCCCATGCAGTCCTGGAGTCCTCTCTAATCTCCTTCAGCCTGGCCTCACTCGCAATGGTCGGGGGTAGTGTACCCTCTAGGTGCCTAATCTCTTCTTTCTTGTGCTCCAACTCCCTTCTCAGTTGCCTCCTGATCCCGCCAGCTTCAGCTATTATTACGCCCCTTGTTACCACCTTCATAGCTTCCCACAGCCTGCTCCATTTTTCGACTGATCCCGTGTTGATTTCTATGTACTCTTCCTCCTAGGGTATCCTTAAATGCGGAGTCCATCAGGGTTTCCGTCGGCATGCGCCACATCGGGATGGGGGGCCTAGGGCCCTTCAGGCAGAGCTGCATTAACAGAGGGGAATGATCTGAAATCGACCTGCCCTGATAGGACGCCAACTCAACTTGGGGGATTAGTTTGCTGGCTATGAAGAAGTGGTCAATCCTGGTGTGCAGGCCGTGAGGTGCAGAGTAGAAAGAGTAAGCCCTGTCGGTGGGGTGCAGGTCTCGCCAAATGTAGATCTTCCACTGCGTTGCGTAGGGCACAGGAGGCAGGGTTATTGAGGGTGCGTGGGGTTGCAGTCCTGTCTAGCTCCTCATTCATCACGCAATTAAAGTCTCCCCCCCCCCCCCCACAGGAAAGTGGCCTCCCTGTGGTGTGTGATTCTGGCATACAGCTGCTTGAGATGAGCAGGTATGCCATGTTGGGGGAAATATGAATTCACAATGCATAATCGAAAGTTCTCCAGCATGCCCCAGACTATGACATACCTGCCCTCTTTGTCGGCCTCATCCCCATCTGGCGAAATGGTATGGTAACCCATGTGTATACGCCTCTTGCGTACTTCGAGTAGGAGGCACCATTGCCCTAGCTGCCCCAGTAGCCCACTAGTTTGTCGGTGACATCAGTTGTGAGGTGTGTTTCCTACAGAAGGGCAATGGATACCCGCTTCCTTCTCAAGTATGAATGTATACGGTTCCTACGCAGATAGGATCCCATCCCTCTAACATTCCACGTGATTATCTTGAGTCGTGTCGCCATCGTTCAGCTCGATTATTGGTGTGGAAGGCTTCTCGCCTGTCTTATAACTTGATTGTGCGTTACCGGGTGTTTTGTCCCGATGCAACTGTATGGAGTGATATGCTCCAGCCTCTGGCCAGTGGTCCGCTTTAGCCTGATTAGTGGTCTTCATGAGGAGGGCAGTCTTGACATTAACAACAACTACTAAACTGGAACTGGTGCGCCCAGCTACTGCATCATTCTTGCGGTGCTCGGGTGCTCTCGGGCCGTCGGAACCCATCAGGGTGTCGGGCTCGAGCATGGTCGGTCAGGCAACTGGCCTGACCTGATCTATAGGTGGGGGTCGGGTCCTGTGCCTGGTGTGAGGGCCAAGTGAGGGCCGCATCGAAGTTGGCTATCAGTAGTGTATGTTACTTTCTTGGTTGCTTGAGGTTGCAGGGAAGCTACGTTTATGTTACTTAAGTGCTGCGGGTTGGTTTCATTTTCAGCAGTCCTTGGGGTGGGCCTCAGTTCCTGCACAGAGGTTGTTATCCTCCATCCACATGTTAGCGGCCGCAGGGGACTCCAGAAAGATTGCACGGCCCTTGTAGATGACTTTAAGCCTCAATGGATAGAGCAGCATGTATTTTAAGTTTAGTTGCCTGAGCCTAGCCTTAACGGGCACAAACAAGTTCCTTTCCCTCTGTACCTTCGGGGTGTAATCCGGGTAAATGGTTATTTTGGCATTGCCGCGTTCAATGGCGCCCATCTCCCTGGAGTACCGTAGGATGGGTTCCCGATCTTGGAAATTTAGCACTTTCGCAATTATCGGGCGAGGATGCGAGCCCGGAGGGGGCCTTTTCTGGAGGGACCTGTGTGCTCTCTCCACGGCGAATCCTTGTGTGAGTTTTCCCACTCCTATCTCCTGTTGCAGCAGGGATTCAATGTACGCTGTTGGGTTGGGACCCTCGTCGCCCTCCGGGATGCCCAATATTCTGATGTTGCCCCGTCTGGCCCGTCCCTCCTCCGCCCTCGCTTCAAGAATGGCGACTTTTCTCTCAAGGTCCACAACTTAAGCTTTCAGTTTGACATTGCCTTCTGCTGTTTCCTTTATGGTTGTTTCATTGTTGGTCACTCTCTCCGTTAGTTTCCTGGCATCGTGGCGCACCAGCTGGATGTCAGATCGGAACTAGTCTGTTTTTGAGTCTGTGTGTGCGGAGTGACGCTATGGCTTCTAGCACTTGAGATTGGTTCACTGTGGAGTCCGGTTCTCTTGCTTGTGGGGGATCTGGGACGGCGGAGGACGGAACGGTGGAGTCCTTAGCCTTACTCGTGACATAAGTGTCCATTGTTGCAGGCCAAGTCTTGTTTCTGGAACCCATGCTGAAGTCTCCGCCCCAGCCCTGACCATTGGTCTTGGTAGAGTGTTCCCACAATGGTTCTGGTGTTACCCCAGCGCTGCGGCCCAGTTCTGGGGATGTCCAAGCTAGGGAAGCTGGGGTTTATAGTGCTCAGCGTGAGCCGGGGAGGGAGCACTCCCGGCACTCGTCCGTGGCGGGTCAGGGCGCAGTGCGGGGTTGTGGCTGCCAGGGACTGCACCCCCCCAGTCCCTCTGGCTGTAAGGTCCGCAGTGCGTTTCCCCACGGGGTTCCAGAGTGTAGTATTTGGGCAAGGCGGGTCGGGGGGGGGGGTCTCAGTGTCCGGGGTAGCCCGCTGGGGATGTGCTGGTGTTGCGCAATGCGCGTGTTGCGCTGGGCACCCCCTCAATGCCACATCCCGGCCCAGATATCGTTCTTGCTAGTGGGCGCCTTATTGGGTGCTGGTGAGGCGGGGTGCACTTACTCTGGTTATGCTCCCACCGGGTCTCCTCACCTCAGGCTTGCTGGGTCGCCACTCGGGGCCTGCTGCTGCGATGCGCTCTCGTCTCGTGGCTCCTCCCCGAGGCCCCACGGCCCCTCCGCCGATGCAGACTCCTTCGGGGTCAGGCTGAGACAGCCGGATTCGTGGCTGCTATCTGGCGTGTTGTCAGCGGCTCATCCGGCTCACGCGTCGGTGGGGTGTCGTCGCGCAGGCACCTGCCGTTGGGGCCTGAGCAGCCTGGTGGTCACCGACCCCTCAGGAGGGGGGGGGAGGATCACAGGCTCTTCCGTCGCTGTGGAGGTATGGGAGCAGAGGAGGCCTCCTCTCGGGTCGCCGCGGCTTCACGTGGCGGTCGCCATCTTGGGCCCAGGCAGTTGCGGGAGGCAGGGGAAGTGCGGGCGGGTGTATAAGCGGTTCACCGGTCCGATTCCACCAGCGATTCGACACACCTTGTGGCAGGTCGGTTCCCACACCTACACAGCGGCTTGTAGTGTCAGAAGGTGTCTGTTTCGCACCAATACAGGATCGTGACGCGGCGTCTCGGCCGGAGCTCAGCACATCAGCGTCCGTCCGCCATCAGCTCCAGGCCACGCCCCCCAATGAAACATGCTTATAGACATGGTCTGCTAAGGATGCAATTATATCCCAATTGAGACTGATGACATTTGCTATATATCGAGAACAAAACAAATTAAACAGAAGACAATGGTAAAGGCAATGAGATAAATGAACATTACACTGCTGTGTACATTAGTTTGAAAAAGATGGACATTTAGAGATCAAAAAGATGATTAGGTGACCTGTCCTTAACCTGACTAACAATTAGATTCTTCAAGCAGGGTAGTTAGTAGCAGGAGAACAGGTAGCGCGATCAAGAGTTGACTTCCAGTGCTCACAGTTGTTCTCAGGGTAAATATCAAGGGGTTTATAAAGAATTAGAAAAGTGGGTGTGTATGTGAATGAGTGACGTGTTTATGACGTTGTCTTATGTGGATTGCAGGGGCGCGGTCTGCTTCAGGGGAGCATGCCTGGAAACACGCGGTCTGGGGAGGCCATGTGTAGCCCTTGCGTGTAAGATAACTTTAAAGCGTACATGGGGTTTGGTGCCTCGGCCATTCCCAGTCACCCACCCACCCAGCCCTGCCAGGACAAGTGAGCGTTACCTTGATTCACTGAAACATTTAAACTATTCAGAAAAGTTCAGTTGTACTTTGTTTTGTTGCTTATGTTGATGGCACAAATGTACTACACTTTGTATACTTGGGTTGCAGCACAGTGTGGGAAAACCCCTGTACTGACCAAATCGTCTCAAATGGGACCAACGGCACAGGCGGGTATTACTCGTCGAACGCGGTGTCCAAGCCTTCCATAAAGCCACCATGTAAACGCACGATAGGCCACCAGCCTGTACCACCTGTGGAAGAGAAACATACAAACTGTATTTAAATGAACATAAGTGTACAAACTTTATTTGAAAATGCAATCTTGTATCCTATGGCATAGTTGCCAGTACAAATTTTACTTCATGGATCAATCAACTTGGGCTTTAAAGTGTAGACACATTACAAAAGTGAATAACTATGCATTCCCTTATGTTTGGGGCACAGAGAAAATTGTTTCTTGGTTGTACGTGAAAGATACAAGAGGACCACTATGATTTCCCCACATTGCAAGTGATGTTTACAATTGCAAGACTATATTCTTTTGGCAGTAATAGATCAAAGTTACGACCATATAGGAGACAAACATGAAATGTTAGTGGCCTAAGTGACATCACATCTAGATTACATTTACTTGTTACTTGGATTGCGAGGGTGAACTGTTGCGCAAAGTTCGTGCATAAGCACCATCCTAATCCTCAACAAGGACCTTGTGGGGCAGGCTGCCCCAAAGTCCTGCAGATCGGTAACGCATAGCGCTGGTAGCTCTTCTTCCGATATGTATGTCAAACATCCAGAGTTTTCTCTGCAGCAGCAGTTCTCCTCCTCCTGTTGGCATGACCTCGCACTGATTGCAGGTGCACCAGGTGGAAACGTCTAGCATGCGACTAGGCTCAGGCTCTTGATCCAGGGATTTGTCCTCCCAACTGTCATCCGAAGCCCCATCGTTTACGCATCTTTCTCTTTTGACTAATTTCTCCTCGGAATACTCCAGCTCGTACTGGTAGGGCTTTGTTGTTGCCATTTTACAACAAAATTAAAATAGATAGTAATGATAGTACTGGTATCTGTTTGCATAGGCTACAAACAACGAAGATGGCTGCAGAAACGAGCCAGAGGATGCACAAAAAAAACAGTGAAACGATTGAAAAAGCAAGTCTGATGTTGTCTGATGAGAGGCAGTCTGTTTATACTTATTGAGGAAAGAGGCGTCCTGCCATTTCCATGGAGACACATCATTGGCTGGCACACAGAGAATGTTGACACGAGACGTGCATTCGCATTGTGAAATGGGCCGTATGCGTCGAGTTATGTCGGCTTTAGGTGCGGGGGATATGATTTAGTGCCGTGAGGACAGTTCACCTTAAGGCGATGCGGCAACAGATAAGATTAGCACAAGATGGCCACGCCCAGCTGCCTGATTTCGCATATGTATAAGTGAGGAAAACTAAGGGACAGTGCATAGGGAATGTTTTTACAACAGATTAACGGATGCTTAAAACCACATGCCCAAACGCTCAGGACAATAATATTTTTGAGCGCACTATTCCTTTAAATATGCTTGACGGCTATAATCTTTTTGGAGCGCAGGCTGAGGATGCCCTCCAGAAGGTTGCCCTCCAAGTTTACTGCTAAATCTTCGGCGCAAGCAGTTTAACAGCCTTCTGTACAGACGTCGTTTCGGAGCAGGCGTTTTCATCCCTTTCCCACCTCTGCCCTGAGGTGCTGTGCAGTCTGCCCTGGAAAGAGAATATGGCAGCCATTTCCCTAGAGAGAGAGGAAGGGGTGTCCAGAGCGGGAGGAGTTGCAACGTTTGCTGTTCCCGCCGCAACCCCAGGGCGCAAAACCTCAGTAACAGATTTGCCCATCGTCACAGTTTGGGTGGTGGGTGGGTGGGTGCTTTCTCTGTTCTGCCTGGAATGGTCAAAGACCACATCTGACGCTTAGGCATTACAAGTCATTCGGCAGGGATATTGCGTTCTATTTCTCCAGCGCACCACATACCACATGCCTCAGGCTTTCCCCCCACCTCCCCTATTGTCTCCACATCACATCCTCCTGTAGGAGGTCCATCAGCTTCGGCCAAAAAGTGCAATCGGTCTCCACGCTCACGAGGGAAGGGGTGGTACTCCACCTATTTTCTGGTGCATAAGGAAGACTGCAGCTTACGCCCCATTCTGGATCTGTGGTTGCTGAACTTGTTCCTATGCAAGGATAAGTTCAAGATGGTTACTCTATCCCAGATTCTGCAAGCCCTCGAGCTATGGGCTGGTTGTTTACCCTGGACCTTCAGGATGCCTACTTACACGTGCCTATTCATCTGAAGCACAGTAGGTATCTGAGGTTCGTAGTGGGCCAACACCATTACCAGTTCAAGGTCCTGCCATTCTGTCTTTCCTCCAATCCCAGGGTTTTCACCAACCTCTTGGCAGTGGCTCGCCTCAGGAGGGAGGTGACAGGCATGGTATTAAGAGCCAGACTTAAGGTAACAGTTTTAAAACCTTTATTTAATAAAGTTCTGGGGTTGGTGTAATGCCTAACTGGCACTAACTCTAAAGGGATTGTTCCCTTAACTGATGTTTCTAAGGGGCTTCCATGTCTGGAAGTTCAAAACCAAAGTTTGTGTCCAAACCTATGCTTGCCCTCGCACTTAAACCAAATGTGATGGGGGTGAAGAGGGGAGGGGGTCTTCATAAAGGAAAAACGGTGACACAAAAGGAAGCGTAAATCGCAGCTGATTTCAGGTAGTCTTACCAATTGGGTGTAGTCCTGCCAGTTCAAAAGAGTTCAACTCAAAAGGGTTGCCCTTCCACATAGGGCTCTTGCAGTAAGTCAATAGAGTTCACAATGTCTCTGGATCTCTTGAGGTTCCCTTCCCCAAGCTTCGATCCTTCCAGTTCCAAACAAAAAGGCAGTTCCTGTTAGGCCTCTCAGTGTTCTCTTCCCCAGGTCTAGGCCCCTCTGGTCTCAAACCAAGTTCCTCTTCTCAGGATGTGCCTTACTGTACAGTTCCTTCATGGGAGTAGTATCAGACTTTAGAAAATGCTGTGTTCTTTGCTTCTCCCAGGCACGACCACTCTGACCTCTAACCCCTCTCCTTATTCTCTGGCACCTTTTTCTCCTCTGTGCCTCTTTCACTCTGTCCTCTTAATTTTACTGTGCTTCCTGCACACCTTCTTTTCTGTTGTGCACACTTTCACCTTCTTTTCACCTTTCTCTGCCTCTTGCACACTACTTTGCTTTTCACCGTGCTCTCTTGCCTCTTAATTTTCTCTTTAACAAGCCTCTTGCACTCGCTGTGTTTCTCGAGGGTCGCTTGCACCCTCTATCACTGTCTGGTTACATTCACCCTTTCTTGACTCAGTTTTCCTTCACTCTCTTTGCTGTCTTTCTCGCATTCGGGTCGCTTGCACCCCTCTCCTTACTTTAGGGCTGCTTGCACCCCCTCTTGGCTGTTTCCGCACCTCTAGCGCACCTTTTCTGTCATTTCACTTTGTGTCTTTCACCGCTTTCCAACATTCGCTGTCTTCGGTTTGCTTTTACTTTTTTTCTTGCTTTGCTTTCTTTCACCACTTTCCAGCTTTCGCTTGCTTTCTTCCTGCTTTCGCTCACTGGGCTGTTCACTATCCATAACGCTCCTGCACGCTACTGAGTTTCTCTCTCATGAAACTCACCAACAGTAGCGCTGCGCCAGTGAGCAGGTCAAATGGGTTTGGGTTGAGGTCCGGGTCTCACCACCTGCGGCTCAGATGCCCCTGGGATCCACACGTCACAGGGGAATGAGCACTGGCCTAAATAAGGCTGATAGACTGCCTTCCGTCCCGCTCTGGCTTGCTGGAGACACGGCTCCCTTGCCACGCTGCAGCCCCTCAAGCGCACCAGGCCAACGTCTCGGCATCCGCACTCCACCAGTCCTTCTGGGCTCCTTCTTGCAGCCTTCTCCACCGGTCCTCCTGGTTCCATCCAGCAACCAGAGTTACCTCACTGCTGCTGGCAGAACCACCCTTTTTATAATGCAGATGAGTCAATTGGAGTTCGGTAAGCACAGTTGGAGTAAAGTGCCTGACCTTGTCTGACTCTATTAGTGGAACAATTCAAAGGTGTTCAATGGTAGTCCTCACTTTGTATCCCGATGTTGTTTCCATGGGTTTTCCTCATTGATCCCGATCGCTTCTTTCTCGTCCCAGTACTTATTGGAAATGGGGAGCGGTAGAAGGGGTGAGACTGGAAATGCCCCATTAAGACTGAGGGAGAGTAAGTTGGTGTATAATTGGGAAGGGGGTGGGGGATATGTCTCATCCTTTGACATTCACCTTCCAATCCCACGCCCACCTCCACTCAGGTGATCCTCCCTCGCTTGTCCACTCCCAGTGTCTGGATCCAAAAGAGATTTCCCTTCCCTGGCCACCTGAAGGGAAGATTCCGGGGGAGTAGTTGGAGAATACCATCAGGTTTCTCAGAGGGCATTCCTGTCTTTCCCTACCCGGATGACTGGCTTGTCTGAGCTCACTCCTCGGATCTGGTGGTGGTGCACCTTCTCCGCACATGCCCTCATTTGTACAGCCTGGTTTCGCTGTCCCAGTCCCTCCAATTTATCGGTGCGGTCTGGGACACTCGCCAGGGCAGGGCCTTGACGGCTAAGGATAGAGTGGCCGACATCTTTCAGATGGTCAATGTCTTCCAATCCCTGGGACAAGTGCCAGCCTCCGCCTTAGGGCACTTTCTGGAACTCATGGCCTCCTCCATTCTAGTGGTGCCAGAGGTGAGGCGGCGCATGGTATTGCCTCAGTGACTTCTCTGTTGCCAGTGGTTGAAGTTTCAGGACCACGTGTCAGACCCCTTGCAGGTCTCTGATCAGGTGGCTCAGGATTTTTCATGGTGGGCCGTGCAAGATGCCAAATCTTGGCCCCAGGTGACGGTGGTCATGGGCATATCTGACTGGTTGGGGGCGGGGCTCGCACGTCGGGCCTAACTGTGTGCAGACTGTGGTCCCCCGTGGAGTCTCAGGAACACATCAACTTGCTGAGGGTGATTAGGCTGGTCCTGGTCACTTTCCTCCCCTCTGTGAAACGCAAGACTGTACTGATCCCGATGCCACAATGCAGTGGCCAAGCACTACCTCAACAAACAAGGTAGCGTGGATCCATCTGTGTGCAGAGAAACAATGTGACTTGTGTTCTGGAGAACAGTGTCTCTCTGATAGCAGCTCATCTGCCCCAACAAGAGAATGTCACAGCAGATATCTTGAGCAGGCAGACTTTGGCCTCCCACAAGTCGGGAGCTCTATCAGGATGCTCTTCTTGAGGAGATCTTCTGCTGTTGGGGAACTGCTCAAGTGGACCTCTTTGCTTCCAGTGTCAACAGGAAGAGCATGTTTTTCTGCTCCAGGGAATTTCCTAGTCTGTGAACTCTGGGTGACGTGCTGATGGTCGAGAGCATATTCGTTTTTTCGTTATTTGTGTTCCTGCTGATCCCAGTCTTTCCCCTGATTATCGGGAGACTGCACTGCACCTTTTTGGAACCACAATGTACTGATGGCCCCAGACTGGAGCCGCAGAACGTGGTATCCAGAGTTGCTGGACATGTCCATCTGTCGCCCCCTTCCCCCGGTGCCTTCCCAGGGAGAGTCAACTTGCTCTCCCTGTTCAGAGGGCCAAGTCCTGAGAGGGCAGCCTGCAGATTGGCACTGTAAAGGGTTATCTCGCCTCTGTTTCGGTATTCAAGAGGTCCCCGGAACAGGGATAATTGTTCACAATCCGCACTGTTAAGCAGTTCTTGCTGGGGTTTTGTCCATAATTACTCTTACGTCCCGTCCCCTGTCCTCCATACTGCATGGATGTCCCTCGCTAGGGACGGGAGATGTAACCTTTTTCACCAGAAAAATCTTCTTCCCTTTCAAATATTGAGGTGCGCCCACCAGCATGACTCCTCGGTCCCCTTTTCCATGCCGACTGGAACGGGACAATTTCACCAGAGCTCCTGGGTTTGGCTTTGGCCATGTCACACCACACGCTCTTCCCCGGATACATTTGTCTTTTTTTTTTCTTTTATCATTCAGGTACTCGGTCCTCTGGCACCACACTCCTCCCCGGCGCACGTTGACTTCAGCAGGCTTCAACAGGTGTCCAGCCTGCGAGGGACTCTTCCCGACTTCAGATCCCCACGCTCTTTGCCTCCGCTGCCTTGGTCACGAACACGGATGGGAGGGTTGCACTGCATGCAACAGACTTTCTTTGTGTGCTTTGAAGAACAGACTAGATAGGTTTAGGGAGCTCTCTGAGAAGTCACCTCCAGAGGACTTGAAGGACTTTGTCAGTCCTAAGTCAAGGACCAAGGGAGGGCCGCTCTTTTCCAGCACACCCCGCAAGGGCGACTCCTTTCCAACGAAACACCCAGACGGGAGGGACCTCTCAGGTTCTCATACCAGCACGGGTACCGAGGCTAATTCAGCTACCGGCTGCCAGGCAGAGGGGTCTGTAGATCCTTCCGGAGACAGTGCTGATGGACCGCAAGGTTCTTTTCCCGGGTGTACACCCGAGGGGCTATGCCCTTGTACCGGCAACCTGTCCGAGGGTGCAACTGCACGCAGCACTACCGGCAACTCTGCTGAGGGTGACACGCCTCAGCCTGGGGTGCAGGGTAGGCCTCATGCTCCATCGCCAAGAGTCCTGGAGGAGGCTGGGCCCAGTGAGCCAAGCACCACGACTTCGGCACGTGGGATGCAACTCGACAAGATGGTCGTTCGTCTGATATCGCCCAGAGGAACGGAGCAGGTGGGAAAACGAGTTACAAGGTGGGACTGGTGTCAACCAGGTACGTGGCCTACAGCTTATCCATCAGCAGGGCATGTTTACCCCGCAAACAGCTAGGCAAGAGTACGCACCGGCCTCAGCAACCACCTGCCACCCCATTGGCCTGCTAGGACAGGTTCTTTGAAAAGTTCCCCATGCTCATGAGATCTCCTCAGATGGGGGTCCATCGTTAGGAATGTAATCGGGGACATGCGCCCTTCGCCTGTGCCTATAGTCATTCCTCCTATGGCTCCAGCGTCGCAGGCCCCGATGCAGCCCCTGCTGCCCACGCCGGCTCCTTAGTTTCCGGCTCCCCTGCCTCCCACAGTTAAGGCGGTTCTGTTGCAGCCTCCGCTACAGCCTCCGACTCTGGTCTCCACACCTCAGCCCTCGGCGCCCAGCACCCCTTGACCCGCTCCGCACCAGCCGGACACCCTGGTGGACACAGACGAGGAAGAAGACCCCGACACACCATCGTCAGCCAAGGCCTTCCACAAATGACTTGCAGGTCTGGCAGAGCACTTGGGCCTTCCTCAATCCGAATTCGGACAACCGGAGGCAGGGGTACTTGCAAAGGTCCTCACTCTATGCCCTGCGGCTAGAACAGGGATCCTGATGCAGAAGGACGTTGTCGCCTTCGCCAAAAAGGTGAGGCTCAAGCCCCATTCGGCTCAGCCTGTCAATCGGCGCCTGGACGCCAAGTATATGCAAATGGAGGGGCATGCACTCTTGCTGTCGGCCCACACTCTTCGGTGATTGCTGCGGTGTCGCTCTATTCAAAGCCGCAGTCGTCCTCGGCAAGGAGGAGAAGATGTTGGAGGCGTACGGGAAGGTTTATTCCAACGCTTTGCTGCATCTTCGTCAATTCAACGTGGATGATATGCTGGTAGCCAAGGGTGTTGCTAGGTCTGGAAAAGATCTGGGGCTTTACTAATTTTGGGACACTGGGCTAGCTAGCCTTTTTGGTTGCAACCCATGACCTTCTACCCTGGGCTACAACCAAAAGACCCGGGGCTATAGCCCCTGCTCCCCATTCCCCTAGCAATGCCTCTGCTGGTAGCCGTTAACGAGAGGGTTTGGCGGGAAATAGCCGACTTCCTTCCAGAACTTCCGGCGCAGAGCCAGTCACGTCTCAAGGCGGGACTGGCAGAGGCTAAAATGATGGCGCAAGACCTCATGGAGTCCACCGCGGCCCACATTGACACCTCTGGCTGAGCCATTTGCATCGGCCACGGACATGAGGACTGCCTGGCATCAGGCTACTAAATTTCCATTCGGGGGGTGGGGTGGGGAGACCTTGTTCACTCCTCCACCGATGAGGAGTTGGATGAAAAGAAAAATATTTTGCAAACTGCAAAGTCTTTATCCTTACGAAGGCCACGCCCAAGGCGTAGACCCAGTCACATCAACGGGTTCCGCGGCTTCCATGATCAGAGGTCTAGACAGCCTGACCGTTCGATGAGCCAGCACCGGCGCAAACCACAAAAAGGGGTGGGGAGCAAAGGCTTTTCAGTTCTCCCTCCTCTGCAACAGCCTCAGAGGGAAAGAAGGCGTGACGCGACCCTTTGGGTCCACCTGTCTCCAGTAGGGGACAGGCTTGCCCTTCGCGCACAGTTTTGGCATCAGAGGTTTGCGGACCCCTGGATCCTCTCAGTAGTATCCATGGGGTACCACCTACAGATCCCCTCCTCTCCTTCCTCCTCCCACAGATTGGGACAGCAACTCTGCTGACAGAAGTTCAGTCGTTCAGCGAGAGCTAGGCCGTGGAAGAAGTCCCAGCCTCCCAGCGAGGATTGGGCTTCTATTACAGGATTTTCACCACACAAGAACCAGGCTAGCCTGAGAGGTGTTGGACCTTTCCACGCTCAACCTCCCTCTTCAAAAATTCAAGATGGTTACGCTTGCACTGATCACAGCGACATTGTGCAGGGGAGACTGGATGTGCTCCCTGGATCTGAAGGACGCTCATCTACACATCCCGGTTTGGCAGCCGCATCGCTCCTTACGATTCAGGATCATGGGCTGCCACTTCAATACAAGGGGCTACCCTTTGGCCTCAGTTAAGCCCCCAGGGGGAGCAGGGCCACCATGTCTACCCGTACCTGGACAACTGGCTTGTCAGGGCGAGATTTCCGGAGGCGATTCATCACACTTCCTCCACCCTTATTATCACACTCCACGAGCTGGGGTTTTCCATCAACCTCAAGAAGTCTCAGCTGCAGCCTACGCAGAGCCTGACCTTTCTGGTCCTCATGGGACACGAGTTCCGAGAGTGTTTACGCTGGGAGGACAAGGTCATAGCCAGCAAGAGGGCCACTACTCACTTTTTTACCTGAGAAGTGACCTCGGCCTGGTGGTACCAACACTTATTAGTCATTATTGCAGCGGTCCTACCTGCTGTACCCCACACGAAACTCAAGATGAGATCTGCACTTCGCTGCCTCATGGAATCAGGAGTGTTGCTGCCAAGCAGAGCTGATCAGCATTCCGCCTTCTCTACACCCGGACCTCACATGGTGGTCCAGGGACTGCAACTTGCGGACGGACATGCCCTTTCGGCAGCCAGCCCCGCAGTTATCCATTAATATGGATTCCTCCCTGGAGGGCTGGGGGCCACTTTGGACAACCAGTGTCCAGAGTCTGTACCCTGCAGGAGCAGGAGTCTCATCAACTGGCTGGAGCTGAAATCCATCTATCTAGCTCTCAAAGCTTTCCTTCCGCTCATTGGGGGCAAGGTCATCCTCATCCAGACGGACAACTCCACCAGCACGTACTATGTCGACAAGCGGGGTGGTACCAGGGTCCCCTCCACTGTGCAACCTAGTGGTCAGCATGTGGGACTTGTCAGCATGTGGGACTGGGCCCTTGAGAGCAACTTCTAGCTGAGGGCCATCCACCTTCCAGGGGAGTCCAACTTAGAAGTGGACAGACTCAGCAGACTGGGAGCGGACAATTACAAGTGGCAGTTGAACAATCAGGTGCTGCTGCAGATATTCAGCAGATGGGGGCATCCTCAGGTTGATATCTTTGCCTGCTGGCACTTAGTTTGTGTCCTGGCAGGGGCAAGGCCCCGGCTCCCTGGGCGACACCTTCCAGATTCGGTGGAGCGGCATGACAGCGTATGCCTTCCTTCCTACACCCCAGATCCACAGGGTGATCTGCAAGATAAAGCAATTGTCACCTCAGCATCATTCTGATAGCTCCATGGTGGCCTGCGAGACCGTGGTTCTCAGAGCTTCTTAGCCTCTCGGACAGGCCTCCCTTCACCTGCCGCTGGGCCCAGCTCATCTCATGGTGCAACGGGGGGGACAGGAACATCCACACAGAAGTTGGCCCTTGCAGCGTGGTTCCTGAGCAGGTCACGCTGAAACACCTGGGTCTATCACAGGTTAACCTACTATTCATTCAGCGCGCTAGGAGCAAGGCTACTAGGAACCAGTGCAGGAGTAAATGGTCTAGGTTCTGTCATTGGGCCGACTCTAAGGAGATTGACCCCCTTATGTGCATATTGGATGACATACTCTTTCTCTGCACACCTTGCTCACTCGGGCGTGCAGGTGGATGCATGCTGCACTTATCTGGCAGCCTCAGGGGCTTACAGAAATTCAGAGGAAGGCATCTCCTCATCTAACCCGGTGGTCAAGTGACATTTAGCAGGCCTTGCCAGGCTCTTTCCTCCCATCAAGAAACCGCACCCCGTGTGGGACCTCAATGTAGTGTTGGGCACCTTGGGGCACAAACCATTCGAGCCAATGGCGTCCGTGGACGTCAGGCTGGTCACCATTAAAACCACTACATTGGTGGGTCTCACCTCTGCTCGCAGAGTCGGCGAGATCCAGGCACTGGTGGCTTCAGCTCCCTATACTACTTTTCACAAGGATAACGTGGTCCTGAGAACACACCCCGCGTTCCTACCTATGGTATCCTCTGCTTTCCATCTGAACGAGGATATAGTCTTATCTGTTTTTTGCCGACCCTAAGGACGATGCTCAGAGTGTCTTGCACAGTCTGGATGTCAGATGCGCACTTAAATTCTATCTGGACAGGACTAAGGACTTGCACAAGTCAGATGCTATGTTTGTCCCCTTTAAGGGGGTCAAGGCCTGTTTATCAGGCATCCAAGGCCTCTATAGCAAGGTGTATGGTCTCAGCCATCAAGGAGGCCTATGAGGGGCAGCACAAACCGCTCCCAGCTAACATGCACACCCACCCGGTCAGAGCCAAGGCCACGGCCATCGCATTCCAGAGGCAGGTGCCGTGGCAGGTCATCAGCAGGGCGGCCACCTGGGCCATCCCTTCAGCTTTCTGTAAGCACTACTGTTTGGACGCTGGCTCGAAGTCCGATGTGACTTTCGGACAGGTGGTTCTAAGGAACCTGTATTCTTAAGGAGGGTCTCCTCTCCACCCTGGGGCTACATTCAGTTGTAATCGCCCATGCAGTATGGATGAAAGGGGACAGGATAGTCCCTTTTCCTCCATACGTCCCACCATCCTCCCGTCTAACAATACTGGTGTCATTAGGCAATGTTAAATATTGTCGACGCGTTAATGGGGACTGAGGAGTGGCGCCGGTGGACGGATTCAGGGCAGCGCATGCTCCCAGGGCCGCGCCCTGCATGCCTCTAAATTCAAAGGGGAAGATTGTTTTTTCTGGTGTAAATAGTTCCTCCTCCCATCCCTAGCGAGGGACGCCCCTGCAGTATGGAGGAAAGGGGACTATGGACTAAGAGTATGTTAGTCACTACGGTGAGTAACTATTAATCCTGCCCCCTGCCATTATCTGTTCCAGCATGGGATTTTAGTTTAATTTTAACGTTTCTTATGGGTACTCCTCTTGAACCCTTTAATTCCTGTTGAATTAGATTTCTCACCCTTAAGGATTTTCTTGGTTGTCATCACTTGAACTCCAGGCGTCATCAGTTTTACCTCACTATTTTCTTTTCCAGAGAAGGTGACGTTGAGTGAGACCCTTCTTTTTGCCAAAGGTGGTCTGGGATTTCTCATCAGTTAAGTTTATTCGGAAAAAATACATAAACCAAAATACAAACAATACACAAATTATTACAATGGTAAACAATAATTAAAAAAACAATTCCAGTAAGGCAAAATTCATATAGAGTAATTTAAAAACATTAAAATGGCAGGATAAAAAGGAGTGCATGTGTAATCTCATCTTACAAGCGGTTTGTTCCGCCGATGCCAGGCTTTTCTTAAAAATTCTACACTGCCCCAAGCCACAGGGATAGTTTCGGCGCACAACAAAAAGATCAGAGCAGGTCTAACCTGACTGAAGCAAGTATTTTTGAGCAGTGATACAATAGTTATTTTCCTTATACCCTGATAGGCTGGGCAAAACATTACAAAATATAAAAGATCCTCCTCGGCCCAATCACAGCACGGACAAGCTGTGGACTGTTCCATACTTTGCCAATTATTTGTATGCGTCCTGAGCCATAAGGAATTAACGCGTGCCTGGGTCAATGCCCAGCGATCAAAGGGTCTATGGCTATGCAAAAGAGATAATCCTATGCTTTCTGTTAGCCTCAACCATAAGCCCGGAGGTTTCTCTGTTTGGCACAAGAATTGAATTAAACTATTGGTTATATGTTTACTGTGTTAGATAACGAGAGCTGCTGGACCTTGGAGGTTCTTGGAAATACATTTGTAAATATAAGATAGCCATGGTATTTTAGAATTTAGCCAGCTGGTCGTCAGTGGCTTTCAGATTCAACCATACCGCCAACCAATGCGCCAGAGGGACCATCTGCCACTCATCGCCTTTGTGGGAGCTTCTGAGTTTCATATGTGTAGCATAGTTAGGCGCTGAACATGGTAAACCAAGCAGTTTTTTTGTAGGAAAGTGTTTTCTATGATTTCAATTTGGCTGACTTTCTCCATACACTACAGGGCAGCCCCATAATTGGTAGCAGCCTTTGTTTGGGCTCTGTACACCTCCACAATCATCTTGATCGGTTGCCCTGAACACATGTTCTAGAAACGAGCCGAGCCCCCCCAGATCCTGCCTCGTTCTCAGACACTGCTTCTCTGTGACTGGACCCTCGCCAATTTTCACTGAAGGTGACTAGAGATGGTCAAATCTCTCTACCCTGGGGATTAGTTCTCCACCACTCCACATTTTTCGCATCGCATCTTTATCGGTCTACCACCTCTGCCCGAGCAAGCCATTACTGCAGATTTGTGAAATTCACTGTTAACTTAAGATGAGACATAAACAGGGTATAGACATCCATCAAATGTTCTAGAGCTATGGGGGTCCGGGCAATTAGAAACATGTCATCTGCATAACCTAATACTGGGAGTGGGAATCCACCCACGCTAATGAAGTCGGCGTTAGTTTCCACCAGTGCCTGTGTAGAGTCTGTTGATATAAAGAGCAAAAAGCACTGGGGCAACCACGCACCCCTGACACTCCCATGGCTACTTCCAAAAAAACCTGTGCATTGGCCCTGTTGCCCAAATCTCACACAGGTGGAAGTGTTTTCATGGATAATCTGCAACACCTTTACCAACAACTCGGGGCATCCCATGGACCTGAGCACCCCCCCCCCACAGCAAGGCTCTAACCACCTTGTCAAATGCTGTGCGCAGGTCCATGAAAGCCAGGTAGTGGTTCCCACCTTTCGCTCCTAACAAAAATAGACTTTGCTCCCACCAGGTACAAATGTAGGACTTTATCTCAGGCCCCCAAGCCTGGGCAGAAGCCATACTGGATATTTACGAGAATCTCACTATCCGTGATCCACAGTTCCAGGTGCTCCAGGACAGCCCGACCAAAGATCTCGAACGATGTGTCTAGCAAAGAGATTGGCCTGCAAGATAAAGGACTCCCTGGATCGGCTTTTTTAAAGATGGGGTAAATTATTGCTTGACGCATGAAGATGGGTATTCCCCAAGTTAAAGGTTGGCATTGAAGCAGTTAGTAATGGGCCCCACAAAACTGCCTCTTCACTGAAAAGGTCAGCAGGAATTGTGTCCGGGCCCGGTGCTCGGTTATGTAATTGCTTAATCACTGCCATTTGAACCTCCTTCGCGGTTAAACCAGTGAAGCACCACGTCCCCCGTCAAATGTACTAGGGGCCTCTGCCTTGTATAGAGTGCTAAAATGGTCAGACCAAGCTTTTGCACTCATGTTGTTCTGAGTTCAGGTTCTTTTATAAACCGGCCCAACTGCCAAAAAATCCCAGAATGTCTTGGAGTTCCCTGCCATTACGGCTTGGAGGAGTTCTTCCCATGCCTGTTCTTCTAAAAGGCCTCTTCCTATTAGCCAATATGGTTTTGTAGTGAACACGGGCTGTGATTATCTTGCCTCCAGTGCTATCCCTTTTGCGCATAGGAGCCCCTTCAAGTTAATCTGGGCTGCACGGCATGATTCATCAAATCAGTCTTGAGTATTAGTTCTCCCTGTTTTAAAATCCTGCTGATAAAGATCAAAGACACATTTTGTGTGAGGCCAGGATGATTTCCCTTGAGTCCACACTCTGAGAAAGGATGGAGGCGATCTGTTCCCTATTTGCGGAAACCGCCTGGGTCGGAGTAGCCATTGCATACATTTTAGCCCATTTCACTCTGCGCTTGCAGAGAGGATTAGTTTTGCAGTAATCCAGGTGCGGTGAACTAACGTGTGACGCCACAGAAAGACCAACGCTCAATACCAACCTCAGAGAGTAATGATCACTGTGCCAACACCTGGAACGCCATAATTAGAGGCCATTCTTTTGCATAAATGCAAAGATAAATCTATCGTGGAAGTGGCTTATGTGCAGTGATAGGTGGGCTTCCCAGGTAGGTCCACACCAACTCGTCCATTTACGGAGCGAATAACCCAGTCCAAGAAACAAGTATTCAACTGAAGGCCCCTGGCACAGGTTCTTTCATCTGTCATTTGGGGGCTGGGCGGCAGGGGGTGCTATCCCATAAGCGAAATCTTCGCCCGGGTCCACAATTTCGCTTCTAAATCCCTCTACCCGATTTGGCATTCAAATCTCCCAATATCGAAGGTTTTGGCTCCCCATGGTTATGCACTCTGATTCAATAAGATCCCTCAATGCCCCTGGGCAGCCTTTGTTAAGGATGTGTGGACTGTTGTAAAAATGAACTAGAATCAATTCTCGACCCTGATCGGGCCGTGCTCTGATGCACTGTATAGTCACGTTTTTTGTTTTCCCTAACTGTTAACACAAGGTTGAGTGAGGACTTGAAGAAAATGACCATGCCCCCATAGCAACGTCCTCTTCCACCCTTCTTGGCTGCAATACACTTTGAAGCATAGCCATCCAAGAACAATGGGGAAAGGGCTCAAGTTTCCTGCAGGAATATAATCAGTGCCTCAGAGCTGACACTACTTCATTCTTTGACAATTTGCTCGCTGCGCCAGCAATATTCCAGCACAGAAATGACAGGACCGTGCCTGAGGTGGTGACTAGGTGTTGCTATTGTTATGCTGTTCTATGCAGCCCTGGTGGAGCCCTACTACACCTTGGCCCCCATCTCTTGAGGCAGTGAACCATTCCCACTCAATATCCTTCAAGGGCTCAAATCGGTTTGCCAAACCTAAGATGCCCCTTCTTTCAATTGGTTCAACCTCCCCCCTTCCTTTCAAAGCCTTTGACCAACCCCCCTACCCCATGCATTGAGGTTCTCAAACTCATGCTGTGGCATTGGAGGGGCTGGTTGAGATGGATAAATAGCAGCTAGGGGGGAAAAAAGCTCTATTTTGGGGAAAGGATTTACGAGGCCACCACTCTGGGTTTAAAGAAGAAACCAAATAATCCAGCATGGCCCGGGCATTCATAGACTACCACACAGTCCCCCTATGCCCATTTTGTCTCCTTGCCAACTCAAGTTGCCCTTCTGGCCATCAGGATACCTTTCGGGTTGATATTCATCCCTTGCAGCCGTGTATTTATCCATTGAGATGTTTTGTTTGAGGGCGATTGTGGCTTCTATGGTACCCTGATCTAGGCGAGACAGACCTGTAATCACTCCCACCAGAGGTGCTGGTTACGGGGGGAGGTTAAAGACCGCTTGTTGTGCAAACTGACCAGAGCCTTTACAGATTGTGTGGAACCCCACTGCAGAAGCAATTCTTGGGACCTTAATTCCCAGCCATGTGCGGCCCTCTGTGGGGGGCACCTTCTGGTAAGTGTGGGCATGGGCTGGTGGTGTAGGTGCCTGTGGCTTCCATACAACTTGGACTATCACAGGGAGAGTATCAACAGTATTTGACAAAGGGGTGGCTGAGCCTATTAGGAATATAACCTACTACCACCAAGCCTTTGAGTTCCATAACATCTTTTTTTTTAACCCCCTGATTAAATCATCAATGATGCAGAGAGACATGCTCCGTTAGTGAGGGCTGTAATTCTGGACAGGACAGGTGCCAGCTTTTTGTCCAGTACCTCGTCCAATATTTTGAAATCACTGGAAGCTGAATCCAGTGAATCATTCACAGAAATAAAATCGTATAGATTCTGCTCTGTTTGGGGGTTCCAAACCCCCAGAGCCGTGCCTCACAATTGAGTACCTTGCTAAAGCGCTGGCATTAACACTACGATTGAGGCACTGAGATAGACTTGGGTGGGGGCGATTAGGGGTTTCTAGTGTTTGGAGATGGAAGGGGGGGGCATTATGTTTTCACGGTCGCAAGATTGAAGGATAGCAACCTCGATAGCCCTTTCGGTGTGCTGGATTCGTTCTTCAAGTTTACCAGCCATTTGTTTCAGATGGTCATTTAGAGATGGTTGTTTTAAGGGCAACTGACTTTTTGTCCTTCAGTTTGATGGCACCAGAGCCAGGTGCTAAGCTGGACTTTTTTTTGTTTTGTTGCCCACCAGAGTTTGGTCCTTAGCTTTGCGCCTAGACATGGGGCACCGTATCTATCAACCGTTGTGCCAAGTACAGTGCAATGCAGTACAATACAGTACCCAGGAAGTGCAAGTGCGTGTATAATGCAAGTATTAAAATCAACTAACCAATAGCACGCCCCAACCGATTTAGCTTGGCATTGGCTTTTCTTAAGGACACTGGTGCAGCGGGAGGATAAAACACATGCAGGTTAAGGGCCAATAAAAACCAGCATAAGTGCAAGCAAAAATTGACTATGAATTAATAAAAAACGGAGCAATGTTAAACCATGTCAGTGCAAAAAACAAAAAAAGTAATGTGGAGAGAGAATCCTTGCAGCCCATCAGCCCAGTTAAACAAAGAAACAAACAGACTTCCAAAGTCTTCCAAAAACAACAAAGTAGCAAAAAGTCCAAAAATGTGTGTAGTTACCAGAAATGTTAGTGTTTTTAAAAAGAGTTTTTCATATGCACAATACAACGAGCTCCGAGGACAGGTCACGCACGACGGCTCAAGGAGCTACCTTAGTCTGTCTCTCCCCCTCTGTCCCTAGGTCTTCACAGAAAGTTGTGACATTAGGCGTCGAGCAGTGACCAGCAAACGTTGAGTGGAAGCAGCGCTGCCACAAGCAGTGGGAATGCAGCAGAGAGTTACCAGGGGTACGACAAATAAGAGGCAAATGGGGGGCATTATATGCCACAATGAGCCCCCAAACCAGGGTGAGTGATGAGCGATGAGATTGCAGTTAAAGGTTCGCTTCTGTAGCTAATATCACAATGTCACAGTATTGCGGTGGGGAAATGGAATAGGAAATCAGAGATGAACAAAATCACTCTCCAGTGTAGGCACTCACACGAAGGTTATCCCCTCACGTCAAATTCTGCAAAACCGTGTGTATCCCGAGCTTAGATCAGAGAGGCAACACCTCCAGGAGGGATGAGGATAGAGTGTTTGTCAGCGAGCAGTCTGCAGTCCCTTAGCACCACAGCCTATGCAGACTGCAGAGACTGCCCTTTTCCGCCCTTTCTTGCTGCGCTTCGCAGAGGATGGAGCTTTTGAAGCCAGGCAGCCAGGTGAAGGGAATTAACCCCTCCTTTTCCTCCTCGCTCAGTGCTCCCAGGCAGAGACTGCCCTTTACCGCCCTTCTTCGCTGCAGCTTCACGCTCTCGCAAGATCCATCTTCCTCTGTTTTTTCTTTGTTTTTTCCCTCCACCTCACCGTTTCAAGGCAGAGGAACGATTTCATCGGCTAGACCCCTTTGAGGCCCTGAAGTTCTACATCCCTCGTACTAGAGGCTAGGAAGGATGACAAGCTTTCCGTTGGTTATGCTGGTGTTCGTGCTGGCAGGGTGGTTACCAAACAAACGCTGTCCATGTGGATCATTTTTTGCAACTCAGAATGCTACGATCTAGTGAGGAATTGTGTGCCTAAGTTTCTCGGAGCTCATTCTACCAGAGGAGTGGCTGCCACCTCTTCCCTGCAGAGGGAAGTCCCGGTCTTGGCCATATGCCAGGTGGCAACATGGGCATCTTTGCACACATTTGTTAAGCATTATTGCTTGGATTGCCTTGAGGGCCAGGATGCCCTGTTTGGTAGGGCACTCCTTCAGAGTGTTCTGCTGTAGGTGGTGGCCTGCCTTCCCTCCTTCCTCATCAAGGTTATGTACCGATTTTATCATAGATGAGGAATCAGTGGAAGGAAGGAATCCATTAGAAGAGCAAATGACTTGCCTCTCTGTAATGTTCTTTCTGATGGACGTTCCTCCCACTGACTCCACATCGCCCTCTACCTACCCCTCTTGTGGGAAGCTAGTACACCATTGGTTCTACGGTCCCACTGCTTCAGAGTGCTAGAGAAAAAGGCTAGAACTGAGGTCATAGGGCACGGCATCGCTATATATACTGACCCGATGTCTTACCCATCGTGGGCCATGTAGCGGCATCGGACGGAGCTGACGCGGAGCCGTGCTGCACCCCTTGGCAGCGGAAAGGTTTCCAGAGAACAGCTGTGGTGTTCGTCGATGAGGAAGCAGTGGAAGGAACGTCCATCAGAAATAACATTTCTTGGAGGTAAGTAATTTGTTCAACAGCTTCATTTATTTTCTTCATAAGCAATTAATCTGCTCAGGCTGCACAAGGCAAAGGACAAATGTCCTGTCTATCTATACCTTTTAATGTACACGGCCCAACCCTTTGGATGATCTTGGTCAACCATGTTCCTAATAATTCTTGGGATAGCCTGAACACATCTCGAGACCCTCTCACACCCTGACTTTATGTATACATTTACATTACAGCAAGCCCTTACTTTAACACAATAGTAGCTCTCTTGTCTTTATATTGCACCTTTTTCCGGTCAATGCTGCATAAGCAGCCTAAGGTTGAGCGGGGCTTTATGCACCTTAATTCAGACACGGTTTACATGATTTGAGACGGTTGCCAGACATTTCGTCGAAAAAAATTGGTCGACCAGACAAATGGTCGAACCAATTTGGTCGAAAACCAAATGGTTGAAATTTTTTATTTTTTTTATTTTAACCCTTTTTTTTTTTTTTTGGGGGGGTACCCCCCAACCCCCTTTTTTTCTCTAAAAACCCCTTTTTTAACTAAACGAAAACCCGAAAAATAAATATATAAATAAAAAAAAAAATTCGCCCATTTGGTTTTCGACCAAATTGCATCGACCAAATTGCAGTCGACCAGTTTTTTTTCGACGAGTTGACTGGACACCATTTGAGACCACTACGGTGGTGAGGTGGTGCACTATAAAGTAGTACTATAGTGCCTGAGAGAATGGTAGGGGTAAGATGAGATTTAATATAGCCTTGGAGACCTAGGAAGGTGTAACTATCGCAGGATAATAACCCAGAGTTAATTTGGTGGAGGTGTCCCTATTCTAAGCAATAATGACCCCTCCTGAGGTCTGCAAGGCTATTAAGCACCGAGTGGCATAAGATGTTGGAGTTGTGATAGTTATGTAAACTGTTACTTCAATAATGTATAAAGTAAATACACTGTTAAATTCAATATGATTTTATTTTGTAATGTATTTATAAATTGTTCTCTATATAAAGTAAGCAATTGGCACTGAGGGAACTTGGGCGAACTGGAACAGTTTTGGCATGAGCATGCATTCTGTAATTGGATCGTGTGAACACATTGTTTTCACATTGGTGCTTTAAATTAGATGGCTGTCACATTGAAGGTGCCGTGAAAAAAATCTTGGTGGTGATGTTTCTTGAATACAGTGAAATGCTTTCGTTTTGCTATTCTCCATTTTGGAGGCAGTGAATATTGGTATATTGGTAATGAAGTTTTACCTAATAAAAAACATCTAATATCGAATTTTAGGAAAATAGATATATGGGAATAGTGGTTTTGGCGGGGTGGTGGGTATAATGCCCCCCACTCCACCCTTCAAAAACAACTTAACAAAATTCGATATTTTGGTATTGGGTGTTTTTTTTTTGTTCGGTCAAAATGGATTAGTTGTTTTGCAATTCGATCAAATCGTATGTAACTCTGAATATTAGTAGTTAGCATTCCGAAAGTTCTGTTTGGCTTACAGGAGCCAATTCTGACCTCCACGTATTATATAATAGGCTAGAAGTATGCATGCCATGAATGTAAATCGAACACGATGACTTGACCAGAAAAGTTGTGTTTTAATTGTTTGTGTTGGTTTAAGCTATAATGTGTAATTCAGGTTATACACAATGGGATAAACTGTTTTGATTCTCTCTAATGTTCACTCATATATATGTATGGATCATACTTTTGCTTTTGCAGAGTGGATTGTATCATGATCAAAGAAACTATAGCAGCCTTAAGTATAGCAAACCTATCTCCACCTACCATGCACGGGTTTGTGTACACTTTTTTCTTATTGTTTTCTTTTTATACATCGCATGTGAAATGTTTCTGTGTAATTTGATGAATAATGCGTTTACCTTTACTAGCCCACGTAAACGTAAGATTTATGTGTCAGTTGTCTTTGTAACGATGAATATGCAGAAGCCTGCGTTTGGGGAGGTGTAGCATAGGTCGGCTTTTTGGAGCCTTTGAATGATGTTTTCCAGTTTGTACAATTGGCCTCGTTCTAAAACTATTTAGGCCATACATGCATTGTTTGCATTTACTGGAATGCAAGCAACAAATACTATCCCTGTGTGGCTTTTGTTGTTAATTTTCTTTAGACTATATTTTTTGTCCAGAAGTAATTAAATTGTCGGCTGAACTGCTAAACATCAAAACATTTGTAACCGCTAAGCCAGGGCTTTAAGGAGCCCATATAAAGCAATGTAGCTGTTTTTGGAAGAAATACGTAGGAGTATTTAAATATATAGAAAGCGCATTTAGTGGAATTATACATTCTGCAAGATATACATTATTATTATTATTAGATATACATTATTGCAAGATATACAATATACATTACGATTTTATTTCTGCTTTTAGAACTGCAAGATAACATGGAACATATGAAATTGTTTGTTGGTTCAGCCACTCTTAATGAGTCTACGCCCCTCCTGAAAGTCCTTAAACTCTCCATAGATTAAAGTGAACACTCTAGACCAAGTATGATGGGACCCACAAGTATTAGCCCTGCTCCCCAGTTTCTCATTTTCTGGCAAGGCACTTGGTAGCTAAACCTTCCTCTTGTGTGTTTGAGTCGGCAATTAGTCCAGTGTTTGGTCACAAGAGGGGCAACACATTGCTCATGCTCCCAAATCAGTTCCGATTTACGTTGCCTGTGACCACCGATTTAGTTTTGCCACATGCTTGGGGAGGGAGACCAACCCCCCCTTCGAGCATTCACACTCTGTTTACATATGCAGTTACTGGTCTTAAAGTAATGCATGCTTGACTTGTAGCTGCTGAAAACAAATGACAAAAGGTGCATACGTTCCAAGTTCAACTTAGTAACTATAAACCTTTTGGCGTATAGCACGTTGTTTCCCAAACTAGTTTCTCTTCTGTTGGGCCACTGACCTGGATTCCACTGTAAAATTAGAGTTATGGGCCCCACAATGAGCTCACTCACCTTGTCCCTGGCCTTCAGACATACTAGGCACACTTTTTTTTGGTTGGATCATGCACATTGCAGACCACGAGTATGCAAGTTGCAATCTTCATTTTTGGAGCCTTGATTTAAAAAAAAAAAAATCTTGATTTAAAAAGTTCCTCTTCATACTTTGATTAGTACAATTTGAGAGATGTGGATAATTTCATAAGAAAAAATGCAAATTGGGGTGTAAAAACTCAATTTGAATTGCCTTTCTATTTCTAAAAATAATTCTTAATTTAGTTCAATTCGTTTTGGTGTTTCTTTTCATGTCGGAGAGCTCTTGTACATTTTGTACAGTTTCTTGCAATCTTAAGTTGCCACTGTTCTTTTCCTTGCAGTCTTCTTCTCTTTACAATGATCCTTTAACCACCACCAGGACACTCAGGGTCAGTATATAAGGAGATAGTATGTTTTTTTTTATTTGCATTTATGTACATATAAATTAATAAGTCTCTTTGTATAGGCACCTTCTACTATAACCACTGGTTTGCAGCGAAGTGCCAGTTTGGTTTGTATACTGAATTTGCATGGATGTTTGTGATTTAAATTAATTACTTGACGTTGTGGTCTTCAGCATGATTCAAGATGTGCTTTCAAATATAATCTTTTAGCAAAGCTTACGTCCCTCACAATGTAAATGTAGTATGCAGGCAGTGTGAATGGAGTGGTATTGTGCAAGAATGTTTTAAACTACATAAAGTTGTAAAACAGTAGTGTAAGATCGCCGAGCCTGATCTTGATGAATCAACAGCCCCTTCAAGTCTGCCAATTTCATACTTGTGCTTTACCCTGTTACTCTGTGGTATCCAGTTTTTCCATGGTGTACACAAAACCTTTCTTCTGCCTTGTACCTTTTCAATTCATTGCCTATCCAATTTCTCTTATGAAATGAGTTTCCATGTGCTGGCTAATTTTGATATGCAGTTAATTTCTGGTTTGCTTCCGTTTCGTGGTCTTGCGACCAGTGCTGTTAGTGGAGAGTTGGCATCCGGGTTGCTTTTCAGTCTCAGATATTTACCTCTACTAAGATTAATTGTCAATGAAATACACAGGTCCCTTCTCTTCATTTAAAAAATATATTCTGGCTTTATCCTTGTACAGATAAAACCTCTGAGACACTATTCCAGATGAAACCTTAGTAGTAATGTGTACTGTCTTAACCCAGGCTTTCAGTAGATTAATTACTCCCCTGACATTACTGCTGCACTTTTCAGGGCCTCCTTGCATTTCTTAGGACATCAAGGTCTTCTGCTTTCATAACTCAAAGTCCTTTCCTGTTTGGTAACCTTGAAGACCTACTCTCCAATCCAGGACTGTCCCTCATGAGGGCATTTCATCTAGGTGCCACATCTGCAAACCCTCACAGTTTATCATCCTTAAAGTTCCTGGCATCATCAAAAATTATAGTCTTAACTTCCATTGCTTCTGCAAAATAACTTAAGAATCCTTTGAGAATTTCTATCTGATATAATGTAGGTGGCACCCCACTTTGTCACTTTCTTCTCCATCTGATGGAATCAGTTTATTAGAAACTTGTCCCATCATGCTGTGGCAGCCAATGACTTTAAAAAAAAAAAAATTCCTTTGCAAAACTGTATTGAAGTCTTCTCTTGACCTTGTTGGTTCATTGGTCACACGTTCAAGATTATGTCATAATGTTCACCTTGTGTAGGTTCTTGGCTGCCCACATGGTGTAACCTAGTCTTCTCAAGGGATTTCAATTTTGAAATTTAGTCTGACGCTTTCCCCATCCCTTATGTACAGGTCATTTGTCTCCAAGTTGCCAGCCTCTTCACATCACCTGCTTTTATGGAATAGAACTTTCTTGCATGCGTTTTCGGTTCTATTATTGTCCAGAGAGTGATTAATATGGATTGGTAGTGGTGTTGCAACCCCCACCCTCATTTAACCCCCTAGATGTTGACTTGTGTAAACCATGCTCCCTAACCAACTGTAAACATCAAGAACCTCACCCATATCAAGCTGTCTTAGGTGTTCTGTGTGAGAAACCTGAAGGTGTCTCCCTCACTAGTTGCCGCAGATCTGTCAACCAGGTGGCCAGGACACGGCCATCGTTATTGGATCCAGTTCCTGGGGGGTGGACGAGTGCAGGAAAATCACCTAGATCGGGTGTCCCCGGGGAGTGGAGAGGGAACACCGACGTGTGAGACGCGGTATGCCCTGCCTTCTAATCCCTTTTCCCTATCCTAATACATAGGATGTTCAACTTCTCTGACCCTCCCCTCTTTTCTAACACAAACACTTTTGCACACCACCAGAGACAACAGACTAACATTACGGCCCTTTACCCGACATGTCCCAATACCAGGCTCGGGCAAAGTCGAGCAATTGACCAGCATCACACACACACCTCTGACTGGTCCTTTCCCTTCCCTACAGGGATAAAAGGTGGCACACGAGAGCACAATACAAGCAAGACCGACAGCATGAGGAGAGAGCTAACTCAGCACGGCAGTTCAAGAGGAGGAGAAAGATGGTGCAAATGGAGAGAGTGACAAGGAGAGAAACGACCTTGCCTTTTCAGACAAAGGCCCATGAAACCTCCAAAGAAAACATTGTAAGACCGCGAACAATAGCCAGTGTGTTGCTGCAGATGTCAACGTTACACGGGACCCTACTCTGCTGATTACCGAGCCGGGGAGAGATGTTTGTCTCTGTGGCACCAACCTTGACTCCAGAGAGAAGAAACGCCAAGTGGTTCATCACAGCCAGTGAGTCGAGGGGAGAACTGATAAGAAACTGGACTGTGTTGAAAGAAAAGTAGCAAACGGCTAATTGAACTGTGAAAGTACAAAGTACTATTGATAGCAAAAGGGGGAAAACCAGCAACGGAGGTGTCTGGCACCACGTGGGTGCTCACTCAGGAAACTCTGGGCGACTACCCAATTGTTGAAAGAAACTACCTTAATCAGAAGGCCTTGGGAAAGGCGAGAAAGAGGTCTAAGTGGTCATACATGGGTCTAGTAAAATCCTCTGTACAGTTGAAAGTATTTGGCCGACATTTGATTGTGAAGCTAAGGGAAGTGAATCCCATATAGTAAAAACTGCTTGAGAAAAGTTGCGATTGACAAAGTTGGCAAGAGTGAAACTGAAGGCGGGATGCCGATAAACAGGAGGGCGAAGTCTGAAGTACTGATATACAATGTGTTGACAAGATTGAACCCCAGCAGATGGATGTCCACAGTGAACTGTTTAAAAAGACATTAAGATTTGCGAATATCACAGATGAAAGTGTATTGAAAGCCACAATCAACCTGACAGAGGGAGGCTAACACTTGAGAGGAGTCTGAGTCCGGAAGAGGGGGAACCAGGGTGGAAAAAGACACCACCCAGCCACAATCAACCTGACAAGTGGGGTATGAGACAGAGGAGGGGGATCACAGGGTGAGGAAGCATCACACAAAGTGCAACCGAAAATAATTCTTGAACTTTTTGTTCTTGTTCGTTGAGCCTATCAGGCCCCTGGAAATTAGAAAGCTTAACTACCGAAAGTCCTGATATCATTGAAAACTGTTTGTGGATCTGAGCCCTGAAGAGGGTGGATACAGGGGTGAAAGGTAATCACCCACCGTGTATATGGAAAAGAAATTGTTTTGAAACACATCAGGCCCTCGGAGGCAAGACTTTTTGTAGAAAAGAGACTTCACCACCGAAGGCCCCGATAGCTGAGAGTGGAACTGTTGGCTCATGCTGGGAAAGCTTGAGCGTGTGCTGAGCTCCAGAATCCCACCTTATCCCGAGCTTAAATAGTGGGGAAGGGAGACCCCGACTACCGCATCGTTACTTATTATTTATGAACACTTCTTTCTTATTTAGGACTATTCTTACACTTTTGTATTTAGCGTAAGGATTGGCAATAGATTTTTCTTAGTCTATGCTCTTCATTTGACAAGACACTACTAGGACTTGCTTATTATTGTTAGATGGTCGACGCTTGCTCCCATCTTAGATCTAGGTTTAGGTGGAGTGTTTTTCCAACCTTCCTTTACAGTGCAATAAACACCCTTGAACTGTGATCACATGTCTGTCTTTACTGTTGCCACCATGAGTTCCTTACATCTGGCACCCACATCTTCTTGGCATTTGTACTTCTACAGCTTGTTCAAAGCTCCTTGGTATGTTTCAAATTCCCACCTCTCACTAAGTTCCCTCGAACAATCCTGCTCCGTTAATTTTAATTTACGAACATTTCTACAAAAATTCTCTTTGCTTCCATGTGCCTTGACGACTGATCAATCGATGCCCAGGTGCGGCATCATGGGCCGCTTCGGGCCAGAACAGTAGGGAGAGAGGGGGGTGTTCTCTAAACTGACTCTCTTAGAGAATTTTTGTTCTATTATCCTCTTTCTTCTCTTTTCGCCCAACTGCACTGTTTATACATAATGGACAAAGCCCAATTGAAATGTTTTCCTTCCTGCCGTTATAAATTTGTGTGGAAAGACTTGCACATCGTGTGCAACTACTGTCCCCTGAGGGATCACGCTGAAAAAAGGACTGTAAATCTTGTAAGCTTTTCCAGCTGAAAACCCTAAAAGATTGATGGACGAAACATGGGGCCGCTCACAATTTGCAGGCCGAGGCTCCCATAGTCATGACGGTAGACTCCAGCGAGGGCAGTTATGAAGTCATGAGTGACGTGGAGGGTGGACCCCAAGTGCAGGCCCCTGACTCCGAGAAGCAGGTCGGTGGTCCTGTGATGGAGAAAACACCCAGCAGCCACGGCACAAAGGCATAAACACGCTAAAGACATACCCCACATCTGACTCTCAGACACTGTCGAGCGTCGAGGCCCATGCAGTGACCGGGGATAAAGCCTCAGATTCCTCACTGTCCCCTGAGCCATCGCGCACGCTTTCGCCTACTGACGTTCTTGAAAACCGAACTAAAAGGTCGGCTCGGACACCGCATATAAAAAGGCCCCTTCTTTAGCGCGCCGAAAAACAGGCATCGAAAGGCATCTTTGCATCTCCTAAAACACTTGCTTGTGCCCAAAGACATATCAACTTCCTGGAGCTCTTGGCATTCCTTAAAGATCTTCAAGCTTTTCAGCAACATATCCAGGGTCAAACAGTGCAGGTCTTCAGACTGCACCACTGCAATGTTGTATCTGAAGGGAGGCACACTCTCTAAGTCTGTCCAAACTATCCCTTGAAGATATCCTTTGAAGATAATGGAGGTAGGCGCTCAAGTGGAGCATGTTTCTAACATCCCAACCTGTTCCAGGGCAACTCAATTCTCTGGCAGACACCCTCTACCAGAAGAATACCAGTGGCAACTAGACGGATATCCTAGACGGAATATTCTCACTAAGGGGTCACCCCCATTAGACTTGTGCGCCACAAAGGAAAACGCTCAACTAAGGGGTCACCCCCACTAGACTTGTGCGCCACAAAGGAAAACGCTCAATGCTTAGACTTTGTACCCAGGTTTCCCCAGCCAGGGTCCAAGGGGAACGCCCTGTGGATGAACTGGTCAGGGAAATGTGCTTATGCTTTGTCCCCCCCCCCCACTGACACCACTCCTGAGCAGGATGGTGCTCAAGATGGTTGCTCCCATGTGGGCGAGACAGCCTTGGTTTCCACATCTGCTCAAACTGCCGATGTGCGACCCGATCAAGCTCCCATGCCCGTACAGCATGTTGACACACACAAGGGGGCATCCCTCCACCCATGCCCACAATCCATGAACTTGCCAGCTTGGCTCCTGAAGTCATAGTTTGGCCACTTAAACCTTCCACAACGGTGTATGGATATCGTCAACAAGCACGAAAACCCAACACCAGGCACTGTTATTTTAATAAGTGGAAGAGATTTGTGATATGGTGCACATCACAATCACTAAACCCATTAGAATGTTCTCCAGCTAAAATTCTATGCTATATGCTTAACTTACTAGATCTAGTTTTCAATTCCCTAAAGATACATCTGGCAGCCCTATTGGTTTACACCACTTCACTGAAGGTGTCGTGGTGGAAGGTCCCTGTCATCAAAGCATTCATGGAAGGGGTAAAGGGGCTATACCCCAATTTCCAAACCTCCCCCGGGTTGTGATCTCAATGTTGTGCTCTGCAAGCTCACGGGGGCCACTCTTCGAGCCTATGCACAAGGCAAGACTAAAGCATCTTAACTATAAAACTGCATTCCTGGTATCTATCAACTCAATAAGACGAGTCGGTGAGCTACAAGCTTTATCGGTACAAGAAGCCTTTTTCTTTACACAAGGACAAGGTTGTCCTCCACACACAGCCTAGGTTTTCACCCAAGTTCATTTCAAAGTTCCACGTAAACCAGTCCATAGAACTTCCCACTTCTTAGAGAATCCATCCAACTCAGCAGAAACAAGCCTCCATACGTTTTTTGTACCGAGGCCGGTCTTGTACTATGTGAACAAAACTAAACCCCTAAGGAAAACAGGCCAATTCTTTGTTTCCATAGTGCCTGGTAGAGAAGGCGATCACATATCAAAGGCCGCCATCTCCAGACGGATAGTCAAAAGCATACAACTCTGCTATTGCCTATCCAAAATTGTTCTCCCTTTTACACCAAGGACACACTCTACCAGAGGTACAGGGCCTACTTTAGCTTTCATTGCAAACATCCCTCTAGATGCCATATGCAAAGCTGCTACGTGGAGTTACATCCATACGTTCACACATTACTGCATTGACATACATTCTAAAGCAGATTGACAGGTGGGACAAGCGGTCCTAAAGCATCTTTGTCGCTGTACCGTCTAACTTCCCACCTCCTTCTCCAGATACTGCTTGCTAATCTATGCAGAGCATGTGATGGAAGCATATCCACAAGCTCCAGAAGTGATGCATTACTCACCGTAATCGTATTTCTGGTGCTTGTATCTGCTTAGATTCACATACGCCCATCCTTCCTCACCTACTGGAGTAGAAAGCGCACAGATGTTTTCTGTTTCTGCTTTACAACATCTGTTTTTACACTATACTTCATGCAACCTCATGTCAAACAATCTGAGAGACCTCGACGCATGAAGGACCATGGGTACAGTACACATCACACTAGGGATAGTATTACTAATCACGCCCTGTCGACGTCCATTTTTGAGTTTTGAAAACAAATCTTGTAATACTCTGCAACTTCCACTAGATGTTGGACTATGCAGGGCATGTGAATCTAAGCAGATACAAGCATCAGAAATATGATTACGGTCAGTAATGTATCCCATACTGTGTACTAACGTTGGTCATCCTTGACTAGGACTGCGGACTAAGAGGTAGAAACCGGTGCATGTTTGTCAGAAGTTATTTTGGATTTAAGTATGACTAAACGGTTGGCATTACTAAGGAAAATGAGAAGATGGATTTAGAAAGCCGTAGATAACTAGTTTTGGTTACTCTGCAAATGCATGCTGCTTTAAAGATAAAACAGGGGTTGAGTTGGTGCAGGGCTTTTATCCAGAAATGTCTGCCTCTCCAAAGAACTTATGCTTTTTTGCCGTTTGGGTGGACCATTATTTTTTGCCGTTTGGGTGGACCATTTTTAACTTCATTAAGCACCACCCATTTGTATAGCTTGCTCAGTAGCCTAACTGCCTTAGGATACTGTTCTCGTTGAACCAGCCAGTGCTAACGTGGGAAAATACCTTTTCGAACAACAAAAACTAAACTGTTTACTCTTTTCCTCAGGCTTCACTTTATGGTGATGGTATATATAACTCGTACGCTTCCCGCACTGTAAGTCTATCCTGTCTGTTTGTGGAAAAAAATGTTTGTAGAACTGAGTTTTTGAATATTCTAAAAATATTTCTCTTTGGCAACTTTACCATCAGCCCTCTGAATACAGTGGCTACTCGTCAAGAGCAAGCTCAGCGCGGAGCAGCCCTGTGGTAAGATTCCTTTTGCATGACTAATTTGATTGCATAATCCACACGGAGAGCCTGCACTGTTGACCACTTGTACTGACCCATCGTCATGCATGTGCAACACAGTACAGCATCGACCCATAGGTTCCTGGTGCTAGAGTTCAACTAACGCAGGCAGGGAGTTTCACCCTTCAAACTGTTGTATGGACGTGAAAGGCTTAATACAGTAGCAGATGATATTTTTGTAACTGCTTCCTTTAAAATTATATTTTCACTTTTTTGTGGACTTGAGCATCACTTTTGTATCAAGGGCAGCCATCACTTGCTGGTGCTGTGATTTGCCCTGTACAGTTTCTCTTGTAGGGAACTGAGCGCAGCTCACGCACCACAATATTGCTTAGAGATTGAGGTGCGCAAACCCTTGGCGTAATGTAAAGGCATGGCTGATCCTTTCCACTTCCTTCAATCTTTAATTTTGTTGCGTTTTGTCCTCGAAGGTTCTTTATTGCCTGTCTTGCATGTTGATCCAACTAGGTTCAGCTGCATCGAATTGAGATATGTGACTAACTTTGTTAAAGAAACCGAACTAATAAAAATACAATTTGAAAAACATGGAAATGTCTATCGTGTTTGGGTGAAAAGTTGCTTTTTTTCATGTGTCGATTTTGTTACAAATCAGATGAGCGTATCTGTTTGTGGTGTGATCTTTTAAATTAACATTGCTGAGAAGGTACTAACTTTGCTTTCACATCTCATCGTACATGTCATCTGGTACCTAACAAGATAAAACTTTGAATTTGGTTTGTTGGTCATGTGAGTCATTGTCCAATGAATATGAACTGATGATTGCAAGGGTACACTTTGTTCTCCTGTAGATGTAAGGCAATTTATTTTAAAGATGCTTCGCTTCGTGTTTTTTCACTTAACGGAAGAACACCAAAAGATGCAAAGGGTCCCATTTTGAGGTTCTGTATGTTCCATTGTATTCTTACATTGCACCAAAGTCCTCCTTGATTGCTTAATTGTGAGTTTGGGTTAGCAGTGGAGGGATTGAACCTTTTCCAAAGCTACTTTTCTCATGCCCACAAACAAACCAATGAAGGGGGATAAAAGATTTTGTCTGGTGCATAGATCAAGCGCTACGCGCTGGCCTCAGGAACGTGAGGGTGCCATGCAACATAGGTTCTATACACCGGACAGGCCAACTCAGTGGTTAGTCTTTAGACCGTGTTTCCTGGGCCACATCTTAAAGTGACCGCCTATGAAGCGCCACCTAAATAACTGCACCGGAACAAGAAGTGGCCCAGAAAATTAATCGCTGGCACTGTGGGGAAGCAATTAAGTGTATGGAGGGGGGCTATCAGACGTGTGAGGACGGTATGCTTCCGGCTGAGTGGTTTGGGAGTTGTTGGCATGATGGCCGGGACATGGTGGGGAGGGTGGGTTGGTGGGAGCTGTGCGAAAGGAGCGATGGAGTGAACATTCTGCTGGTGGGGGAACAGTGGACGGGCGGGAGCGGTGCACAGCTGCCATGGAGCGAAATTCCCACTGGTGAGGTAGCAGGTTAGTGTGTAGAGGAACAGGATACCAGGTTTGCTTTGGGCGGGTGGTGAGTGAGTGGGCGGGGGTAGTGGAGCAATTATTAAAACTATGTGAAGGGCATAGCATGGTACATTTCTGCTTTTTTATATACAAAGAGGGTTTGGAGTGCATGGTCCTAAAACAATAGAGGCCCCATTGTTGGCGAAAAGCCCGTCCATTCAGGTTTTAGTACTGCAACTGTAATATGCATGTGAGAAGTGCCGTTCAGCCATAAATAACTCGTATGATTTAAGTAGGACATTGTTGCACATGAGAATTTTGCCATAAAAGATGCTCCTGACCAAAGGCTAAAACGTGTACTGAAAGGACAATCTGGGCAGGTATAGATGTGATTTTGTATAGAGATGTGTCCGTTGTACGCAATGACAAATGACTGATTTTACCTTTGGTCAACTGAAGAGGAATTAATCTACTATCCAAAGTCTTCGGTTTTGTAGTTTGAAACAATGCAGGTTTGTACATTACATGTTTTTAAAGCCTTTTAATATATTGTACTTGTGAGACAAATTGTCATGCCTTTACAAAAAAAATGTACAAAGTTGGGTATGCATTAATTGGTTAGCCAAGAGCCCATGAGATTGGGAAACTGTTTTAGACGATCGAGGACTTTAGTTACGCGTTGATTTACATGGATGGACCGCAGTCTCTTATGAGGTGGCACCTTTTTATTGGTGGCACATCTTTCTATTCTGCTGTCTTGATTTTATTTTTGCGTTAATCCATGCTATTAAATGTACTTAATCTTAATAGTGCAACCGTTCTGTTTTAAGACACCTTAGATGCTCAACTATGCATTCGAAATAGTTTGTGTAAATAACCTCATTTCTAACCAAAACGCGTTTTGTCTTTCGTTTTTGTGATGTCAATCTTTAAAAATCAGAGGTTCATGTTTTGTTTTGGATAGAAGTACTTGGGTTTGTTTTTTTTTTTTACTTCTCATTACTAACATAACATGTTGGGTATTTTATTTCTTCTGTTTTGTCTTTCACCTTTTAAAGTCCCCTGATCTATACAGAACCAGGCATTGTAAAAATGTGCCGGTTTTTGTTATGAAGCATGAAAGAAATGTACATGTATTTCTCGTCGTCTGACGCAATGAGGTGCACTTGTTCCATCTTATACAGTGGCCTGTTTCCTTACCAATGGGAAGTCATTCTGGCAAGCAGCGTTTAAGAATACATGGATTTACTCTATGGCAAGGATTACAATGTATCTAGAAAGCCGCCCTTTATAGAGTCCCTTGTCTGTGCTAGTGCTATTAATGACTTTCAAGGTCGATTCAGAAAATTGTATTCACAAATACAAGATTAATCCACAATATTCCAGTTAATTTGTTTGTCCTCCTTCGGCCTGCAGTTCCCAGCAACTGTCCTTGACACACTTCTCTCTTACAATCCATTATGCTCAAAGTGTGTTTGTACAGGTTGTCCCACTAATTAATTCTAGGACATAACTTTATTTTCTTCTCTGACCTATTGTTTAATCTATTTTCATTAATAAGTATTACTTTGGAAGCTGTGCAGAAAAGAGGTGCTATGATAAACCTATAGGGGTTAAGCGTAGAGACGCTTTTGCTATTTTCTTAAATGCGACATTTTATAGGCCACAGTATTACAAAATACCACTAAGCAGGCATGGAGAAGATAGCAGAGGAATGAGACGCGAGGTTAGTTCTTGAAGGTGCATGGAATGAGAACATGTTGATGGGAAGCTATCCGGAGTAGTGAAAAGATCCCCTCCCATGATGTACACCAAAATGGCAGGTGGAGTGGTGCCTCAACAACACTGAGGTGAATGGAAGTTGGGAGGCAGGCTCTGCTCCTCGAGCCCACCACATCACTGGAAAACCGAAGAATAGCGTTTTAATCTGGAGGCAGTAGATGAGAGACGCTTGAGCTCAGCAGAAAAGAAAATGGCAGGGACGTTTCCCCTGATTGCGCCTGATTAACTGGGGGTGGGGGGGGGGGTTGTGCAGCCATTCAGGAATGGATGAGAAGGTAAAAGACCTGCAACAGCCCACAGGGATGAGGAAGAAAACCACAGGGTTGGTGGGCGGACTGGCACATTGCTGCTCATGCCCTTGCCACTGTCCCTTCAGCAAGGACACACTGTTTAGAAATGTAAATACCTGGGACTTTAAAGATGGCCACCGGGGGAATAAGGACGTGAAGTCCTTTCCTCCGCTCCGGGCCGTCGAATTAGCAGACCACACATCCGAGAGTCTTGTGCCGGTCGGTCATGTGAAAGAAGACGGGAGTCTGATAAGCGTAGCATAGACCCCCAGATCAAAAGATTGGAGCCTTCAGCCCCTTGAGAAAGGTGCAGTCTGGGCGTGAACAACAAAACGCCCAAGTGAAAGGCTAGCCAGTTTGTTTGTAGCAGCAGAGAAGGCAATGGTAGGGGAGTAGCCCGAGCTCAGGTATGCAGAGAGGCAGATTTTCATGAAGTGGATCTGCCGGTGCACAATGTGAGAGCTAAGCGCCGGGGATAGCGAGGGCACACCCCTCGGAAGGTGCAAAGGAACACTGAGGATGGCACACCTATGCGATGTAAAATTGTGACCGGATTGAAGGTCTGTTCATAGTGGCTCAGATGTGGCAGGGAGATCAGAGGAGGAGGAGGAGGAGGTGGTAAAAACCTAGAGCCTGGTGACTCGAGTGAAGGGATGCAGATGCTCCGGTAAGGGTGGGGAACTGACATTTGGTGTACTCGCGGGCGAGGAGTGCATTGGAGTACCCCAAAAACAGAGCAAGGATTCTAGCGGAGGGATAAGGGAAGTTTGACGTCGAAGATTGCTTCTAAACTGGTGCCGTTTTAGCCAGTGTCTAATTATTTTGGTGTCGACGGCTTTTCTGCTAAGGTGTTTACTCCCTTAAAAGGAGCTGTGAGGAAGGAACTATTGATCAAAAGAAAGGTGGCAAAGTGATATATCTGACGCAGAGCTGCAGAGACCTAAGGGGAATTAATAAGCTCACGGTAACAGAATGCACTTAAAAGTCAATCCTCTCAGGAGATTAAGCAATAGGTAGAAAAGGACACGAGAGGTGCTTATGAGGCAGTGGTAAGAGACTGTGGGCACTTGATATGGCCTAAACCTACTAGCGGTAATAGCGGATTTCCAGACTTTCATCAAACTGGTGTATGTTGGGCTTCCCTCCAAGCAGTGGATACAACTGAAAGATAACAAGCAGCTAGGCTGATGTTTAAAGAATTGCATGCAGACTTCCTCTGATTGGTGTAGGTAGCACTCCCCTCCAGCATGGGAATTTAATGGAAGGATAATGAGCAGCTGCGCTGAAGTACAAATTACAAGTAGAAACAAGTGGTAAGGTCGTACAGAGTGGAGATAAAGAAGTAAGCCCAATAGAATCTGAGTGCATCAGAGGAGATGGACAATTGCATACCAGAGTGAGTGGATAAACGATTTCTAATGCCAGTGTACCCAGGGGATGGGAGGCAAATTTATGCAGAACAAGGTCAGCTCGAGAGGTGTTGGAAACAAGGTGGAGATAAAGGGATAGGAAAACAAGACCTTGCGGAAGGGGTAGAAAAGGATATCTTGGAATTTTGTGAAATGGCATTCAGCAAGGAAGACCTCAAAGAATGCTTAAGGGAGATGTAAGGTAGACTCGGATCATTTTCAACTACAATTCACATCACTATGTGAAGAATTGAGATCCTCGTTGATGGAAGTAAAAGGGAAAATGAAAGAACTCGGGGGGGGGGGGGGGGGGGGGGAGAGTCAATGTCAGTGAGCAAGGTTTGATGGAGATGTCAGAGGTGGTACGGCAGAATAGCAAACTCTTAGAGCAGCTGGCGAGAGTCTTGCACAACTTGGAAATAACGTCATCAGCATAAATAGCGCATACAGCGCTTGTTGGCTTCAGTCCCTTTCTTCCGAGCTAACACTTCGAGTGTATTACGGCACACTTCAGTGACAATTTTCGTGAGAAAATGTCATCTTCAACTCCATTGATGCCCAAGCCAGGTTTAAAAAAAATGACAGGACTGCGGGTCAAAAATCTCGATTACTGATCCTCACTCCGTCTGCCTGTGGTGTCTGGGCTCAGGGCGCCGTACCGCTGACTGTGGGTCCTTTCAGGCCATGACTGAGAAAGCTCTCAGGGAGCGTAGATGTAAACTGGTGGTGGGGAGGATTGCATCGAAGTCCCCTTCGAAGAGGGAAAAAGACTGGTGAGTCGAGACTCTTCCTGGTGCAAAACATCAAAAAGGTCCCGATCGAGGAGTCTATCGTGGCACTCTTAGTATTCTTCCTCTAAGAAGGCAAAGAAGAGACGCCATAGGTCTCCTTCAACCTTGAGTTATTCCTCCAGGGAGGTAATCAGATGTCCTATGAAATCAGATTCCCCTGCAAAGTGGGACACATTTCGTAGTGATGTTGCAAATTTTCTAGAATGCGGCCTCGACCCGCTCGAAAGAAAAGCAAAAGAGCCATGCTCCGGTCATTCAGAGTAAGGACGTCAAAGGGAAGTTGGAGGCTAAACCTTCAAAGCCGAGCTCAAAGCCGGTGTCACATTGAGAATATTCTCAATCCAACGAGAAATCGTTGAGATCATAGAGTCGAGAACAGAGTCCAACTGTGATTCCGTCGGTGAAGTACAAGGCGTCAAAAACTTTGATGTCTTTGCTGACACAGCCGGAGCAGTCGACACCAAAATAGTTACACTGGCTAAAACGGCACCAGTTTCGAAGCAGTGGTCGACGTCAACTTCCCTTATCCCTCCGCTAGAATCCTTGCTCTGTATTTGGTGTACTCCAATGGCACTCCTCGCCTGTTAGTACACCCAATGTCAGTTCCCCACCCTTACCAGAGCATCTGCATCCCTTAAATCGAGTCACCAGGCTCTAGGTTTTTGCTCCTCCTCCTCTGATCTCTGTGCCACATCTGAGGTGCTATGAACAGACCTTCAATCTGATCAATCCTTCAAACATAGTTGAAGCCATGCAAGACTAGGTGTATAAACCCTTGCATAAAAAATACTATTTTAAGTCTCTTTCAACCATGCATGAGGAAGACCAACCCTCTGATGATACACCATCATTTAGTCTGAAGTTTGGCACCCCCATGTGCCACAGGAACTTATTTCTGACGAATCAAGACTAAGATTGGTATGATAATCGCCAGTCAGCTAGTGGCTTGGATACCTCGCCAGAATTCGTTTGGCAGGTCTCACCGCTCTGAGCATGCTGACTCATCCTATCGAAAGCTGACTGGAAAGGTCATTGAGTTTATGGGATGGAGTAGGCCTACACCACCATTCAAACAAGAAAGACCAGATTTAACCATTGCACATGGGTCTGCTGAAAAAAGTCTCTGCTAATTGGGAGACCTGGGAAACTGCGGATGCAGTTAATGAAAACTTCACAAGGAAGTACAGACCTTCCAGCAGTGACCCAGAATATCTTACTGATCATCCCACTCCTGAAAGCTTTGTAGTTCAGGCAGCTACGTCAACCAGACTGTCAGCTTATACTTCCATACCCCCTGACAGGGATGACGAGAGGGTAGATGCCTGGGCACGTAAAGTTTTCACTGCAGGTAGTATGGCTTTTAAATCCACTGATGTGACTTGCACATTGTCTAGATTTATGTTTACCCTGTGGGACTGTGTTGCTATGGCGGCTGAACACATCCCGTAAGGCGAAGAAAGAGATGGCTTCCTGGCGATCATTAAGGATGGTAAGGAGGCAATGAGTGAATGTCTCCAGTCCAGTTTGGATACTGCAGACAGCATCAGCAGATGCATGGCTGCTAGCACGGTATTAGGCAGATTTGCGTTGAGGAAGTCTGGGTTTGTACTAGATGTGCCGTCAAGACTACTCCAAAATGCCCTTTGACGGCTCTAGGTGGTTTGGCAGGAAGGCAGATGAGTTTGGAGAAGCTGCAGATCACAAAGGCGGTTGCTAAATCCCTTAGCGCCGCCTTTAGTCAGCCTCAATAACCCAATTCGGGCTCATCTTCCTTGAGAGGTAAGTCCTTTTTGTTTCTACCCCTCAATTGGAAAAGGAAGAGGACAAGCCGGACAGAGGGGCCAGAGAAGATTTCCTCGTGGTGGACGAGGAAGGGGCGCTAAATCATCCCCAGCAGCGGCAACCTTACCCTCAGCCGCTGCTGCAGCCGCCTCTAAGCCACTCTGATGCCTTGACTCACAAGACCCTGCATCTGAACGATTGGCTGGGCACTGGAAACGGTAGCCCAACGTTACTGCCTTCCTTTTTAAAAAAGGCCTTAATCATCCACTGGGATACAACTCTGTCAAAATTCCCAATCTGCTCCTTGTGCAGGAAATGTTTACCCTGCTAGAAAAAGGTGCGATAGACCATGTACCTGTAGCGGTAAGGAGCAAGGGTTGGTATTCCCCTTATTTTCTGATTCCCGATTGAGACCCATCTTGGACTTAAGAAACTTGAACAAGTTCCTCAGGAAGGACAAGTTCAAGATGGTTATCCTTTCTCAGATCCTTCAGGCTCTCCAACTCCAAGACTGGTTGGTATCATTGGACCTTCAGGATGCTTACTTTCATGTGCCAATCCATCTCAAGCACAGAAAGTACCTGAGGTTTGCGGTTGGCAGTTCTCATTATCAGTTTCGAGTTCTGCCTTTCGGGCTGACCTCCGCCCGAGGGTTTTCACCAAGTTGATGGCGGTAGTGGCAGTGAGTCTCGGGAGAAGGGGGGCGCGAGGGGTTTTTGGGGGGATTCACGTCAACCCCTACCTTGGCGATTGGCTGTTCAGGCCTCGTTCACCCGAGCAAGCCCGGGAACATCTCAGTATCACTTGCCACTCGCTCCATAGACTTCTCCCTCAATTACAAGAAGTCCCAAATGATACCATCCCAAAGACTCCAATTTATTGGAGCAACCCTGGATACTTCCTCTGTGAAAGCCTAGTCGGTAACACCATTCCAAAATGCTCAGCATCTTCTGGCCTTTGATTTTCGGAGGTTGCTCGGTCTCATGGCATCCTGCATTTTCCTGATGCCAGAGGCCCACTTTAGAATGAGATCCCTTCAGTGGGCTCTCAGGACACAGTGGTCCCAATTCTTAGGCCAGATGTTGGTCAAACTGCAAGTTCCGAGCAGAGTTGCTCAGGACCTTCTGTGGATAGGCTTGTAAAGACAATATTCTGAAGGGAGAATCTTTTTGGCAACCATGGCTGGAGGTAACGATAGTGGCGGACGCCTCACTCACGGGGTGGGGAGCCCACACAACAATCTGACAGTCAGCGGTCGTTGGTCTCCATCAGAGCCCAAACTACATGTCAACCTTTTGGAGCTGAGGGCAATCAGACTAGCGCTGAAGTCCTTCCTGCCCTCTGTACGAGGAAAGAATGTCCTGATAATGACGGACAACACAGTGGCCATGTACTACCTCAACCAGAGAGGTGGTGTAGGGTCACTACCTCTGTGCAGAGAGGAAATGCAGTTCTGGGCCATTCAAGAAGGAATCTGTCAGCAGTTCACCTAGCCGGAGATCAGAACACGGCGGCGGACGCTCTGAGCAGACAGAGCACAGTCTCCCACAAATGGGAACTAGCTCAGGAAGTCCTTCAAGAGATCTTCACCCTTTGGGGAACCCCTGAAGTGGATCTGTTCACAACCAGTGTCAACTGGAAGTGCGAACAGTACTGCTCCAGGGAATATCCCCCAAGAGGAGCTCTAGGAGACATGCTTGTGGTAGACTGGGTTTTCCACTCCTGTATGCATTTCCTCCAGTCCCGGTCATTCTTGATGTGATAGAGAGGTTGATACATTTCGGGAAATCCATTATCCTAACTGCTCTGGATTGGGCCAGGAGGACGTGGTACCCAGACCTTCTTGACCTGTCCATTTGCCCTTGAGTCTTCCACAAAGATTGTCTCGCAAGAGGAAGTTCAGCAACTGGTGCAAGGCTAAGAATGTCAATCCATTTCTATGTGACACACCTATGGTGTAGATTGGACCCAAAAAGGGCTCTCTGTTTTTATATATCCAGGATGGCTAAATTTTGCCAGGTTGATCAACTTTTTATTGGATGTACTGGTCCCAAATTGGGACTTGCGGTCACCAAACAATATCCAGATGGATTATACTGGCTGTTGGTGAATGCTAGACTAGCGCGGAAGGCCTAAGGGCTCATTCCACAAGGAGCATGGCAACCTCTGCGGCTCTTCAAAGGGGTGTCCCAATAAATGATATTTGTTCAGCAGCCAATTGGTCATCTATCCATACATTTGTAAAACATTACTGTCTGGATGCTTCCTCCAGTCAGTGAGCACTTTTTGCAAAAGCTGTCCTGCATTCTGTCCATGATTAGATTTAAATGTAATTGGTACGCCCACCTCCAAATTTAGCTTTGGGAGTCTATCATAAAATGAGGAGTATGTGGGAGGACACAATCCATTTGAAGAATAAGTTACTTATCCGTGGTAACATTCTTTCGATTGGATGTTCCTCCCACGTATTGCTCATCGCCCCTCCATACAATTTTCGTTTTTTTACCCTCTACGCTTTGTAACCCTACGGTCTTGGTTACGCCTGGTAATTCCTCTTCAGAGGGGAAAAGAAAAATAGAACTGAAGGCAATGGGCGCTGCATGCGCTATTTATGTTAATGATGCCCTCGAAGGACATTTACTTGACGACACTGTATACAGCGCCCGCTCTCAAAAAAGAATTCTGAAGCAGCAAAGCTGGAGAGATGGCATAAAATGAGGAATATGTGGGAGGAGCATCCAATCGAAAGAAGGTTGCCAGGGGGTAAGTAACCTGTTCTTCTCTACTAATAACAATCATTCGGTTTTGTCTGAATTTACGTGGGATGCTTTTAAAGCGAATATTTGGGCAGAACTTATTGCACTTAGAGTTCAGCGGGAGAAACAAAGGGCTCAGATAGGAGAACTAGAGATCCAAGTGCGAGACACCCAAATAGCCATAGCTAAATATAGAACAAGGGCATTCACCAATAAATAGAAGGAATTGAATAGTCAGTTGAATATATTACGAACCCGAAGAGCAGAGGGATCCTTACTCATAACTAAACAAAGATATTATGTTTGAGCTAATAAATCTGATAAATTGCTGGCTCGACAATTGAAAGGTATGGAGGCTGCAAAGCTGGTACAGCGAATATCGTAGTTAGACGGGTCCATAGTAACTGATGAAGGAAATAATCGAAACTTTTGCTCAATTCTACAAATCACTATCTTTGTCAAGTCACCCTGATAATCCAAAAATGCAACGCTAGATAAGTGAGATGAACATGCCCAAAATAACTTTGGAGGGGCGGAAGGACTTGGATAGGGAAATTAGCGAGGAGGATGGTGATGGTGGCAATAAGAGCGTTACCAATAAATAAAGCACAGAGACCAGACGGGTTTCCTGCTGTTCTTTATAAGAGATATGCGAGGCAGCTGGTCCTGAAGTTAAAGGGGCTGTTTAACATGATGGGGTCAAAGGGGCTGTGACACCAACTATGTCTGAGGCGAAGGTGGTGTTTTTTGGAAAACCAGTTAAAGACCCGACGAAATGCGGGTCAGATAGACCCATCACTTTACTAAATATCGATGCAAAGCTGTTTACTAGCATATTGGCAGCGAGATTGGCGCAGCTTCTACCCGAGTTCATACATACTGACCAATCAGGGTTTATACTGCGAAGACCGACTTCGGAGAACCTTAGGAGGGTAACCCATCTAATTGAATAACTTGTTGTAAAACAGATCCCTGCGGCATTAGCCTCATTAGATGCCGAAAAGGCGTTTGATCACGTGAAATGGCCCTTTTATTTACTGTGATTAAACAGATGGGAATGGGGACCACGTTTCTACGGATGGTGCAGACTAATTATCAGGCTCCAATGATGAGATTGGCGATTAACAAATTTCTCGTAGCAAAAACATAGGTAGGGGTACACACTGGGGGGGGGGCCCGTTATCGCCACTTTTATGCCATATATTTGGAACCATTTCTATATAGTCAGAGTGGGACGATACAGGGTATCCCATTGGGGGGGGGGGGTGGAGCATAAGACTGTGGCCTTTGCAAATGATATGCTGTTGACGCTATTGGAACCAGAAAGATCAACACCAACACTGTTGGAAGAATTGGCCAACATTGAACGTGTGGCGGGTCTGAAGATTAATATGGGGAAGTTGGAGCTTTTGGAATTAAGACTATCCACACAACCGAAGGAAGCATTGTCCTCCTACTCGGTTTATGGTGGCGGATAGCTCTCAGATACTTCAGGTTAATCTAACTAAGGGCTTTTCCCAGCTGTTTGATGGGAACTGCCCACAATTATTGCAGAAAGTGAAGGAGGATTTAGGTAAATGGTCTCTGCTTCAAATGTCATGGCTAGGAAGGATAGCTACCATTAAGATGGTGACTCTTCCAGGGGTACTCCTATAAATTTCAAGCTCTCACAGTTAAAATTCTGTTGTCTTATTTTAAGGCGTTGAATAAAGAGGTTAAGACATTTATTTAGTGAAATAAAGCTCAGAGTGGCACTTCGTACGATGATGGCACCCAGAGAAAGTGGGGGAGTGGGCCTGCCAAATTTTGAAAAATATGAGGCTGCACAGCAACGGGTACTCCGCAAATGGTTTACAGGGGACACTAAGAAATCATGGCTACAAATGCTTAGAGCGGTAGCTGGGTGTCCGCTGCAAGGGGTATAGTGGCTATTTAGACAGGATAGACTTCCAAATACGCAGGCTAGTCGGGTACTGGCAGTAGTATTTTATAAATGGGATTGGCTAATAAAGGAGCCTTGTCCACATGCCCATCTCCATTTACTCCGATATTTGGGAACCCACAATTTTACCCAGGGATGATACAGGGTTTGTTTAGACAATGGCGAAAAGCTGGATGTACCGAGATGTGTCATATGATGCAGGGAGGGGACATTTATATGTTTGAGGAATGTAAACCGCTATTTGGCTTCTTGGAAAAAGATTGGTTGAATTATCAATTGAGACATTGGCTAGCTGGATCAGGGGCGTATGTGGCAGTGGGGAGAGAACTTGCGGTATTTGAGAAGTTTATTACCACTTCACAGGGAATAGACAAATGGTGTTAAAGTTATACTCTATACTGATGGAAGAGAAGGGACAGGCTTGGGGATACATGCGTAAATGGGAAAAGACTTTAGATATGGACGTCCCAAGATATTACTGGTAACATCTATGGAGAAATATCCCCAAATTAACGAGGCCCATTCAGATAAGGGAAGCATGGTATAGGAGTATGTTTCAATGGCATACCCCTGAAGGAATACAAAAAATGTTCCCGACCACCAGGTATAGGTGTTGGTGAGGATGCAGTGTTAATGGAGATTGACACCATACATGGTGGGATTGTCCAGTGTTGAAGAAGTTTTGCTAAGAAGTTACGAATCAGATAAAACGATTGGTTTCCCCAGTAGTGTTATGGACCCCTAAGGAATGGATGTGTGGTTTGTTTGATCCAGAGAACTGCCTACCCATTAAGTCCCAAAACAAAGCTTTTATGTTAATGGTAATAGCTGCATGGTTGGTCATTGCAAGTGCTTGGAAACAGAAAATGTCGCCAGGGGTAAGAGACTGGTTAATTTGGAGTGGATGACATACCTTAAGGGGGAACAGGGCATATTTCAACAAGAATGGGCGGGGGTACTGGACTTCCTGAATGGTGACTTTGTTCAACAATGGTGTCCGCATAACTTAAGGATATTGAATATCATGTAAGCAAGAATATTTGTTGCCGATCTGAACAAGCACATACTGGAATGTTGACTCTGGCTAGGGAGGTAGGGAGGGCGTGAAGATGTTTATTTGAAAATATTAATAAAAATATATATAAGAAAAGAAATGCAAATATCCTTGAACCCATTTCACCCTCCAGGAAGAACCCCTTGATGTAAGGGGTAAAGAAGCAGATTGGGAGACTATTATTCCGGTGGGAAGTGGTTGGGACTGCAGCACATGCCCTTCAGAAAACACAAAAAAAGCGGGCAGCCAGATTCGGGCAGCTTGTACAATCAAAACATCTTAACCCACACAGTTGGTTGATTCAGGTGAGCGAGGAGAGTCCAGCTTTGATCTGCTCCAGACAGTGGTGAGGTATAGGCTGGTGGCACTTGAAAAAAGAGCATCTGGAGACCTTGTTGCACAAGCCTAATATGATCTCAAGGAATTTGTGAAAAATGTAATAACTGCACTGAGAAATTAATTAACTAAAGCCATACAATAAAATGCTAAAGAAATTAAGACCATGGGAGTAAGAGTGTGTTGGACTGTAAAGCTGACCACTCCACACTGCGCTCAGTGTTTGTACCGGTGCAAGAAGAGGTATAGACCTCAAAAAGTGATAATGGCTGTTCAAGGTAAATGTGAGCACGGAACTAGAAGGGCAACCATCCACATTAAAACGCTGAAGGGGGGCTCCAAAGGTCAAGAATTTGCATGGCTGCTTGTCCAAAATGTTTGGCTAGTTTAGAATTCTCCTCCAGACATGACATATGACGTGCATAGAGAGCACAAAGTCTGCCTTCTAAGGCACAAGGCAAGAATGCAGCTGATTGTCTTCCTGGCAAAAATGCACAACTTTCAAACCAAAGAAATGAATGGAAATTGCAAAGAGTAAACCCACCATGAGTTTTCGGATAGGTCAATGCAACTATTTCATGATTTCACTCTGACCATCGCTAAGACGTGGGAAGGTTATGAAAGCAGTAATTGGAGTACTGCGGCAAAGCCAGAAAAAATACTGATGGGCCTCTTAAGTTTTGATGCCTGGACAGAACAGGAGCTGTTCACATGGTAGAAGGTCTAAAACTTCAGCAGGATTCACATGAGGCGGAGGGGGGGTGAGATGACTAGCCCCTTGCAAAGGTTGTGCATAATGGCTGGCTCATAGCAGGTTCCACTTCTGGGAAATGGGGGCATAAGCTAGACACACCCTGATATCTCAGATCTTTATGAAAAAGACAAAGTTATTTGGGCGGTTTGGCTCGAAAAACTCATTAGAGACTGTGCTCTAGGCTATTGAGAAATGCAGTATTGTGGTTGCTCAGCCTGTTGTGAGATTGGATGCAGAGTTGGTTGCTGTGAGCGTTGGATGTGGCGAGGAGGTGATTGGCTCACATTCATGCTACTTGGTCTAGGGATTTCAGACAAAGTAATTGTGGAAAATCGGGAGGTGGAGGGGCTCGTGAGTACATAAGGCATTGATTTGCAGTTTTTAGAATACAGGATTTGTCTCACATGCACAATGTTGCTTACTAGGTGTCCAAGCAATTGGGCATGGACATGGTGGGACTTAATTATGATGTTATGAAAATATAGCTGCACTTTAAGTAAGAATATGAGGTGTCTGAAGTGAGATAATTAAGCTACAGAAGACTCCCCTCCTTCAGTGAGATGCCCAAAGAGTTTTCAAGGGATTATTCTTCCCTTTCCTTTGCCTGTGCAGCAAAAAATATGGCAGGAGTGGAGATTCTCCTGAAGAGGCAGCGCAAATTTGCAGTAGAAACATTAATCCCAAAGAAGTTTAAATAGTACTTTGAACGAGGCAGATTTGGTGGAGCGGGGGCAGATGAGACAGCCACACTGATGTTGCTGTATGCCAAAAAACCTAGGTAAGAGCAGTTCCTTAGTGAATTTCTGCAGGTCATTGAAAACATGCCATGGGTAGGGGATACTGGCGGGAGACATGAATATAGTCTTGCATCCAGAAATCCCTAGGTCGAATCCCAGAGCTTATTTGCCAGTTAGAGCAATTACTGCATAACTAAAGGTCAAGCAAAAATCGGTACAAGTGGTGGATGGTTGGAGATATGTATACCCGAATAAAGGTATTACTCTGCGGTTCATTGCTGCATTGATGCAATTGCTTTGTGCGTTGACCTCATCAAAGGTTGGGGGCCATGATGGGGGTGAGTGGAAAGCCTTTGGAGCATGCAAATGTAATGGTTGAGGTGTTGGTGCGTGCTAATCCCCCCTGGTAAGAATAACCTGCTGAAATAATTGAGATACCTTGAAGACCTTCCTCAGATGGAATGTTACTCAAAAGGCTAAGAAGCCCAGACTCTGTCAACCCATTACAAAGAATGCCCTTGGAGATCAGCTCTTTGTATGGGAAGCTAAACAAAGAATCAGTCACTGACCTTAGTAAAGAAACTAGAACACAACTGAAAACACTGGTAACCAAAAAATATAATAATTTAAGAATCGGTTTTTAGGTTGCAGGCAGGTATAAGGGTCTAAATGTGGAAAGCTGTTGGCAAGGCTGCTGCAAGTACAGATATGAGATAGTTGTTCAGATGGTTACAGTAGAGTACTTTTGGTGGGAAAAGAGAAACAGCAGTGTTTGCTAAAGATTATTCCACTTCAAGCACGTTTAACAATCTGTGCTCTTGCATGAAAGCCTTAGTTGGATGGGGCTGCTTTACATTGTTTCTGAGGAACAAAAACCCTTTGAAAGGCCAATTATAAGTGAGGAAACTGTAGACTCTGTCAAAGAACTTGCAGTAAAGTCCTGGTTCAGATGACATGACCACCACTACCTTCTATACAAATGATTCCTTCCCACTTTGATCTGCCATCTTATAAAATGTGTAATCCTGTTCAGGATGTACCATATTTTTTTATGGAAAAAGACCAACATACTGTAACATTGCACAAATAAACCCTGATGCAAAAATGTACACATGGGTGGTGGTTAAACACAATGGTTTGGTCCTGGTGACACTAGTGACATGGGATCAAGCAGGATTTGTCCAAGGGAGGAATGCAGCAGGCCACACAAGGAGGCTGGCCTACATAAATGACAAGGTGCAGAGATCCACCTCCTAAATGACTATCAGTCAAGGTTCTGCACCAGTGTTTCATCGTGATGGCCACCATCCAGGTTATGGATGATGCCTTCTAAATCCTGGATAAGGGTGACTCATGCCTTCTCAACCTTTCGGCTGCATTCGGCACCATCGACCCCCGCATCCGTCTCTCTTCTGGCAGGTGGGGATTCTCTGGCACTGTCCTGATTTGATTTACCTGCTAATTGGGCAGGCACCAGGCCACCCAGATTAACTTCTGTTCTAACCAAATCTAGGTCTCCTGCAAGAGTCTCCCAAGACTTCATCCTCTCGCCAAGCTTTTTTGACCTTTACAGGAAGCCTCTGGGCACTCTTCTCCAAGCCATCCACCAATACACAGACGATACTCAGTTGTACATGAGAGCAAATGGTGTGCAGGACATAATTTGCATTTACCTAGCCATTATCCAGTCCTGTATGTCGACTGCCGACCTCAAACTAAACCCATCAAAGACTGAGTTTATCCTTATCGGTCTGCCTGCTAAAAAACTACTAGTCCAACACTGGCTCAATGATGAGCTACTAGAAGGATTTGATCCACAACTCTCAGAATCAGCAACGTCCTGGGGCTTTACCATTGACAGCAGGCCGGGCCTTCTTGGCTATGTGTTTCTGGAAGGACAAACAGCCTGGCTCTGAACCTCCACCATTCAAAAAATCAAACCCTTCATCCCGCTGTAGGATGTCCAGACCGTAGTGCAGGCCCTTGTGTTCTCGCACATCGATGTGGGGCAGGGGGGATACTGTGCTCACTTGGCTCCACTAAAAGAAGTCCACTACGCTGCAGCAGGTCTTATGGGTGCACAGAAATCTGAGCTAATCACCCCCATTCTATGCAAACTACATTGGCTTCCTCTACAGGCCAGGATACTGTTCAAGACTGCATCTATCTACAAAGCAGTCATGAGTAGCATACCAGCGTACCTGGTAGATGCAATCCACATATCTGATGGCACACACTCCTTGCACAGCAAATCGACCAAGAGACTTGAATCACAACTCGTTCGCAAAGAGAGGACCCGTAAACAATCCTTCTCTTGTCACGCACCCACCCTCCAGAACTCTGTCCTGGTGTCTGCTCGGAATTCTCCAATTTTGCAGATCTCTCAAAACATGTTTTTTTCAATATCTGACCAAGGACTAATTCCAAAGCACTCGGACCTCAACTCACAGTCCTGCACAACTGTTAAAAGATGCCAGCCCAAATGCTACCTACACACACTCTGTATAGTGCTCTGCTGCTCTCTAGCTAGATCCACGCTTTAAACAAAAAACAAAACAAAAAAAATAAGTCTGGGCTTTTCACATTGGAGGCAAATAAATAGGTTGACAACATTCAAGATGCAAGCTACTAGCCAGCCATAGTCATGTCCACCTCAATTTGATACATGCACAGCACACCCTTTCTTACTCACCAAGAGTCCAAATTCACTGGCCAATGGCGGGTGGCTAGTGCACACCCTGCAGAGAAAAGCGTTTGACAGAGATGTAATACTTTTTAATATGCCAGCTTCTTTTGGAATACAATTTCCCCCCCCACCCAATAACTCGTTTAAAAGCATCCCATAACGGTGAGAGGCCATGGTTTCCCAGTTTTCTTGAAAATGTTTAAAAATGAGAGCCCAACTGAAGCCATGTTTTTCAGGAGTCTTTTCAGGGGAGTATTAAAGACCCAGATGCCTCTGCTCCCCATCCTCTCCAGCAAAGACACTGCTGCATGATCAGAGTATGAGATAAGATCACACAGTATGAGACAACCGCTACCTTTATGTCAAACAAGAAAATAGTGAAGTCGGGATGCTGACTGATGAACCGCATAATCTATATGTGTATCCCCTCATGCTTCGGTTATGGTCTCTCAACCTCAATAAGTTCACAAGTCGAGCAGATCTGTTGCAGTTTCTGCATCGTTCTAGAAAGCACTCTATTATCTCATCTGCTCTTTCCAGTGTAGTCTATTACGGAGTTAAAGTCCCCTGCCCAGATAATCACACTAGAAGAATACTTCAATAATTGCATTTCCATCCACTCTAACGTGTCCAGGGATTCGGTATTGGGCCCATAATAATTAACCATTGTGATGACTTGACCGCTTATCATCCCTTTGAAGTTGTGAAAGTTTCTGAAGGCAGGGCTCCGATTGTCAATGAGGCAAAAGCCCACCACCCCTGTACTGTAATGCAACTCCTCTGGAATACTTGGAATAGGAGGAGAAATGTCTGACAGACCCATGATTTAGAAAACTTAATTTCATCCAAGGGAGTGAGCTGTGTCTCCTGTAAAAAATGCAACATCCATCTGATGTCTTTAGATGTATAACAATACCCTTCGAGCTTTCGATGGACAATTAAGTCCCTGGACGTTCCAAGTCCTAATCTTCCCCCCCCATTAGCCATCCCTTAAAACCTTTAAAACTGTCTGCCTGAGCGATGCGTGAGTTCAGCATAAGCTCCCCCACAACTTGTCCTCATTATCAAGCATATGGGCCACCCAACCTGCCCCTGACCATAGCGCCTACAATCCCAGAAATCCACAGTACCATCATGGATGTAAATAAAACATGTTGTCAGTGACAACAAAAATGTAACCAACCAACCTGACAAACTCCCCTCATACCACCCCCACCAGCAACCCCAACCCTTTAAATTAGTGCCCAAACTGCGTATCCGCATGAGCACCACTCAAGGCCCAGGCACCCTAGCCAGCCGCTAAATATACTTCCGCCTCAGAAAAGAGCAGCAATAACTATCTTTTCAAGCAACAATCCCACATGCAAGTCAACCAGAGACCCCCATCCCCCGCCTGAGGAGCCGCCATGGTTATTCCTACTCTGTGTCATGGGACTACTTGCTGTCGAGTCCATAATATCACAAACCTTTAGGGGTTTGAAAGAACCGCGCCCTTCCATTATATTCCACACTGGGAAAAGCATTGCATATTTTAGACTTTTCTCTCTTGGTCTCCTCTTGGCATCCACAAATACCCTCCTGGGGGCCTGGACCATGTTGAAGTCTGGGAAGAGACGAACTTGATCACATTGTTATATATGGGTTCCCTCTTCTCCAGAGCGTTGTAATGCTAAGTCCTGATCCCTGTAGTTTAGCATCCTGGCAATGGTTGGTCTGGGTGGTGCACAGTAACAGGTGACTTCACGCCAGGAATACGATGAGCCCGCCCCACCAAATATGCAGAGAAAAGCCATCCCAACTCAGCAGCTCACGTAGGATGGATTCCTCTAAAAGTTCCATTGACCTGGACGTAGCCAATTCAGGGACCCCCAACTATCCTCAGATTGTTCCGCCAGGATCTTGATTCAAGATCCTCCTGCTTATCCGATAGTTCTTAGTGTTTTTTTTTTTATTTGGGACATTTCCTTTGATGTCGTAGTAGCTAAATCCTCTACTGTAGACTGATGAGTTTGAGCCTTATCTAATATATCACCATGTTTCTTTAGCCGAACCTTCGTGTGATTTACCTTACAGGTCAATGTGTCAAGCTTACTGTCCAAAGACTGGATGCCTGTCTGTAACTGTTAAAATCACTTTAATATCCTGTAAAGCACCCCGATATGTATTGTGCTGTATGTCTGTGTCTGCATCCGTCCCAGAATCTTGCGTTGCACTTTGCTTGCTATGGGAAGGGTTCTGGAATTGTAGATTTGACTGGTGTCGATCTGACTTGGCCATCTTGCAGGGAGTCATGCTGTGTCGGCCCCATCTGGCGTTATGTATACCAACAGTGGATGGGGTGGACAGACTGGGTAATCAAAGCTCCATTCAGGATCTTACAAATTGAGGACCCCTGATAACTCTAGCAGCAGAGATCAAACATTCTATGCACCAGAACCGCATACAAAAAGTAATTATCCTCACAAGGGGTGTTTGCTATAACGAAGTGGTGTTCTCTCCAAACACCACAGTATCTCGTACCACTAACAATCGCACATTTTTAGTCCTGCCGTAGTCCACTTAAGTCTCTCTGCTTACAGCACTGTGTATCTGGACGCCTTCAAAAGCCTTTCCACAGAACACAACGTAGAAAGCAGCAGGGGCAAAGACACTGTGATCCAAGCATAAGGCACAATGCCGCACCTCCTGCTACTCGCCAAGCCGCAGCGCACTGTGAGCGAGCTGCTCTCCCTTTGTCTATTCTCTTAGTGAGGTCCCGGCCTGTTTCGTATCCGGGGTAACCCCAACCTGCCCCACCCGCCTTAACATTTGCAGGAGAGGACGCACAGACTGTCAGTGCGCCAACCCTTTTCCCCGTCCGCCTCTGTCAACCAGTCGCAACCTGCCAATATCACTAAATCAGTTGGAGCCCCTCCGAGTTTTCACTGTCTCAGCCGCATCTGAAATCGGTGCCAATCAGCACCGGACAAAGCTTCTCCTTGGGTTACGGTCTTTCCGGGCTTCCCGACCACAGTGCAGGCCGCTCCTGCATTACATCTCACCCCGTCGGCATGACATGCCAGGCATCTATTATTGGGTAAAACCACACTGCCTGTGAGTTCTGCATGAGCATGCTAGTCCTTCTAGAAGCCTGGGATATTCCCCTAGCCGATTCCCGACAAGCTGCTTCGATACCGCAGCAGAAAAGATTTTTCCTGGCTATGCGATGGCTGGCAGAGAGCTCACTCATAGGTGGGCATCTTGGCTTGGCTCACGAGCACCCTATCCAAAACTCTATACATTTCTACAGAACTTTTTGTTAAAATTTGAAAAACACAGCTGCATTTACAACTATGTATTGCAATAGTTTTTTATTGTAAAACTGGATTTCCGTTTTTTGTGTGTAAAAGTTTGAGATGCACTATCGTCGTAAGGGTGGCCATTGTAAGTCTTTAGTGGATATACTTTAATAATATGTATTTCTTCTTTGAAGTCTACAGACGATGAATCTGAAAGTACTGTCTCCTCAGATCGTGGCAGTCGAGGTCGAAGGGATAGTGTGGTGAGCTTGGAACTGCATGTGTGTGGTTTTGATGGTTACCTTTTCTTTTCTGTTTTTTTCTTTAGGGTGTGATATTAAGCTATGTGGAATTGTTGCTCTCTTGGGTGTATGAAAGGAGGCTGTAATGTTCACATTAGACAAATGTTCTTCGGTATAGGGAGTATACATGTGACACATTGTGTTTCAACTCTTGCCAAACCCTCTGACCAGTAGTGGAGTGCTAGTCCTGGTTATACTCCTACGTCCCGTCCCCTTTACTCCATACTTATGGGACATCTCTCCGTCCAGTGGGACGGGACCGGAGCACTTTGTAAAAAGCATCCAAAAATAGTTTTTCAAACATTTGTCCTTCCTCTCTTTCTGTGGATACCAGAGCATGCTTCGAGGCTCCTCCTGTGGGGGCTGTTTGTAGACCCAGTTCTACTGAATCGTGGGATACCGGAGCTTGCTCTGAGGCCTATCTGTCGGCTTCCCTCAAAGATAAGACCGGGGTGCGCCCCGAGGCCTTGGCGGGGCTTGGTGTCTCCGAACGGATGTTCGAGGCCCGCGCAGAGAAGGCTGTTACCGGACGTGGGTCTGAGGTCCCCCTTTCAGAGGCTAAAGTTAACATTTCTGAGAGGCCTGACAAGGCCTCATCGGTGAAGGCGGTTGCCCACCGTTTGCGCTCTTGTGGGGATACCAGATCTGTTGAGGGGGCAAAGAAGAAAAGTTCTTCTTTAACCAGCAGTGCCAAGGTCCTTCTTGGGAAGGCTAATTTGGCGGTTGGTATGTCGCAGAAACATTCCAGGCCCCATAGTACCGGCTCTGCCGAGGTTCCTTATGTTAAGGCTAAAGTTAAGACCCCTGATCCATCGACTGGGAACCCTGCCTCACTTCCTCACGTGCCGCAGCTCCCCTCAGGGGATGACAAAATGGCGCCTGTTCCCGCCACGACTGCGGCGGCCATTTTGGGTGCTACCCCTACAACTACGCCATCGGCCTCGGGTGTAGGCCTTGGTTCCTTGGGTGAACATAGTCCCTTGTGTGCATCCTTATCGGCCAGTTTACGATTGGAATGCCCAGATGCCTCTTCCGCACAATGTTTCGTAGCCTGCGGGGTCGGCACCTTTGATTTATGTGGATATGTCGGTGGAGGGGCTGGTGTGGCACCCTTCCCCGTTACGTGCCTGGATTTGTCCACTTCATGAGAGGCCTCCCCAGGTTCTGAAACGGTCCCCGGAGGATGCCTTTTTCGGTAAATTTCAAACGCTAATGCGTACCGACCCCATGAGGGAGTATTTCAAAGGGCTTTTTAGGGAGATATGTCCACCCGCACCTCCGGCTCCACCCGTTCCCCCAGTGGTTCCGCCGGCGCCTCCCTTGCCTGCAGTACCTCCCCCAACTCTTCCGCCTTTGCCTCCATTGTCCCCTGTGGACAAGGCAGTGCCCGACACGGCTCAGCAGGATCCTGACTGTCGGATGACGCGCAGGGCGATCAGGACAACGAGAACCAGCCCCCACCTCCTATTAGAGCTTTTCATGACCGGGTACTGGACATGATGTGCTTCTTAGATGTTCTGGTGCCCGAGGCACCCGCTATGCAGGAGGGCGTGCTTTCTGGGGCGTTCACCCTGTCTCCTTTGGAGCGTACCGACCTGTTCTTGCAGAAGGAGATTTTGGCCGAGGTCCGCAGGGTCTGGGAAAAGCCACACTCTGGACTTTTTGTCAATAAGAAAATTGACGCGAGATACAGGCTGCATTCTTCGGAAGAGGTGGCCCTGTCATCTTGTCCGCCCCCCTCCTCCACAGTGGTGACCGTGGCCACTTTGCAATCCAGGCCTGCAGCATCCTCTTCCACAACGGCTACTCAGGTTCTGGGAAAGGACAAGCTCCTTGACTCCCTTGGGAGGAAAATCTTTGCCAACTCGGCCTTGCAGCTCAGGCAGGCCAACGCCGAACTGGTGTTAGCGGGAGCTAATATGCGGATGTGGAAAGTTCTGTCGGAGTTTGAGGTCTTTATCCCGGTCGAGAAGCTTGAAGACTTTAAAGGAGGGTTTATCCGACGCCAGGGTCTTGGCCCAGATCTCCTGGAGGCTGCAGCTCATCACGTGGACACATCGGCTCAGGGCCTTATGCCGCGGGTTGATACCTCACTGCAGGCGTGGTTGCATGCAACTAAATTCTCAAAAGAAGTGCAGGACAAGGTGTTGGACCTTCCGTTTGATGGGAAGGAGCTTTTTCATTCTACAACAGATGTAGAGCTCACCAAGACGAAGGATAGCACTCAGACAGCCAAGTCCTTGTCGGTCCTTGTTAAGACTCCTTTCAAAACCCAGAGACCGTTGTCGCAAAGTCGACCATCCTCTGGCTTTAGGGGCTTCCTCGACCGAAAATCTTGCAGAGTGGATACCCCTGCGGGGAACAACCGCCATAGGCAAAAACGGACGTGGTTGATCTCCCGCTCCTCAGCCTCCTCCTCAGGTCCAGGTGGCAACACCACCGAAAAACCTACTAAATGAGGGTTCTCCCTCATCTCACGAGAACCCCGTGGTAAGACTCATTGGGAGGCGTGGCAGACCATCATAGAGGACAAATGGGTCTTGTCAGTCGCTCGGGCGGGCTTCCGCTTACCACTCCAACCCTCCCCCCTCCCCCACCCGTCAACCTTCCTTTTCAGCTATCGGGCTCGCCCTCCCACAAAGCCGAGGTTCAGAAACTTCTGGACATCAGAGCTGTGGAACCCGTTCCTCTCGGAACAAGGGGAGGGCTTCTACTCCCAGCTGTTTACGGTGCCCAAACCCAACCAGGCTGGCCTGCGCACCATCCTAGACCTTTCCCAGTTCAATCTTTTCCTACCCCAAGAGAAATTCAAGATGGTCACGCCCAGCCAGATTCGGTCCTCCTTGCAGATGGGCGATTGGCTCAGTGTGGTGGATCTTCAGGGTGCGTACATGCATATTCTGATTTGAAACCCATACAGGAGATATCTCAGTTTCTCTCTGGGAGAGGAACACTTCCAGTTTCGAGTGCTTCCTTTTGGCCTCAGCTCGGCGCTGCGTGTCTTCACGAAGATGTCGGTGATTGCGGCCTTTCTTCGTCTCCAGGGTATCCATGTGTATCCATATTTGGACGACTGGCTCTTACGCAGCCCTTGTCTGCTGGAAGCAGCGGGCAATCTCCAGTCTCTCCTCTTCAGCTCCTGTTCCATCTTGGGCTGTCGGTGAACTGGCGGAAATCTTCCATGACGGTCTCGCATGACCTGATTTTCCTGTGTTTTCGCTGGAACACGATGGACTGCAGAGTGTACCTGACCGGGGACAAAATGGTGGATCTGTTAGCCACGTGTCAGATGTTTGTGCAGTCGGACAGCATGTCGGCCTGGTGGTTCCAGAGGCTTCTGGGCCTCATGGCCTCGTGTGTGCTGGCTCTTCCTCTTGCTCGTCTCAAGATGAGACGGACCCAGATGGCTCTTCGGAGTTCTTGGCGTCAGGCTGTGGACCCGGATTCCAAGCTGATAATAATTCCGGCTTCCATGAGAGTGGACCTGGAATGGTGGTCATCTCTCAGCAACCTGTCGGTGGGGGCGGGTTTTAAGGACCCAGCTCCTATGGTGACTATCACAACGGACTCCTCCCTCCTGGGGTGGGGTGCAACGTTAGATCTTCTCAGGTCTCGGACTTCTGGTCGCCTCAGGACAAGCTCCTTCACATAAATCATCTGGAGCTTCTGGCAATCTCCCTAGCGCTCAGGGCGTACAGACCGATCATAGCCAACAAGGTGGTCCGCATACGCATGGACAATGTGGTGTCGATGTATTACATCAACAAGCTAGGGGGAACAAAGTCTTTCTTCCCCCCCCCACCCCACCCCAGTGGACCTGTCCATCCATATTTGGGAGTGGGCCGTGCTTCTCTGGCTGCTTGCAGTGCACATCCTGGGTCAGCTGAATGTTACAGCGGATGCCCTCAGCCGGCAGACAGTGGTCAGCTACGAGTAGGAGTTGAAGGCGGAGGTCCTCTCATGGATCTTCTTGCATTGGGGCACACTGGAGGTGGATCTCTTCGCTATGGCGGTGAACAAGAAGCTTCCTCGGTATGCCTCCAGAGGGGGGCTGGATCCTCCTCTCTGGGGGATTGTCTCGAGATTCCATGGCACAACATGAGAGTTTATGCCTTCCCGCCTCTGCCTCTAGTCCATCGAGCAATTTGGAAGCTGAAGAACTCAGTGAACTGTTCCCTTCTACTGATAGTCCCCTGGTGGCCGGCCAGGTTTTGGTTCTCAGAACTTCAACACCTGTCAATGTAACCGTCGATCAGGTTACCAGTGACCTCCGATCTTCTTCATCAAGGGGAACAGCAGATGTGGCACCCCTCCCCACAATCGCTCAGCTTGGCGGCATGGTGCCTGAGTTCAGGTCTTTAGAGCATCTTAACTTGTCTACGGATAACAGGCGTATTATCCAGGCAGCCAGGCAACCCTCGACCAGATCCCAATACAGGAGTAAATGATTCAGGTTTTGTCATTGGTGTTTGGGAAAGCAGTTGGACCCAAGGGTGGCTACGATTGACACTGTGCTGTCCTTCCTAGCAGAGTCGGGTGTTCACGTTCTGTCATGCAGAACTTACCTTTCAGCGGTCTCTGCTTATCTTGCTACAGACCAATGTTCCTATTCTCTGTTTAATCCAGTGTTTAAGAGGCATTTTGCAGGCTTAACGCGCCTCTACCCTCCAGTTCGTAGTCCGCACCCACCGTCGGATCTAAATGTAGTCCTGACGGCGCTGTGCCATTAAGCCTTTTGAACCCATGGCCACGGTGGACCTCAAATACCTATCCTGGAAAGTGTCCTTTCTGGTCGCCGTTATCTCAGAAAGGCGGGTGAGTGAGCTCAAGGCCTTGTCGGTGGAGCATCCCTTCTTGGTCTTTCACAAGAATAAGGTAGTCCTACGGACAAATCCTGCCTTCCCACCAAAGGTGGTAACTGAATTCCACCTGAATCAGTCGATCTGCCTGCCGGTCTTGTTTCCGAACCCTACCTCAGAGGCAGAAAGGGTTCTGCATTGTCTCGATGTCAGAAGGGCTCTTAAGTTCTATCTTGACAGGACTTCTGAGTTTAGGAGTTCTTCTCAACTTTTTGTGACTTTCGGTAACCCTCAGGGTACGCAGGCGTCTAAGGCGACTATTTCTTGGTGGATCGCCGCCTGCATTACGGAGTCTTTCACTGTCCAAGGGCCGAAACCTCCTAAGGGTATTCATGCACACCTGGTGCGGGGCAAGGCAGCCGTGGTTTCTTTTCAGAAATATGTCCCCTGGGAGTCCATCACTAGGGCAGCTAATTGGGCCTCCCCATCTGCTTTTGTAAGCATTATTGTCTTGACATGAGTTCGAGAGCTGATGCTCAGTTTGGTCAGGCTGTGCTGAAGAACCTTTTTCAATAAGGGGTATTTCCATCCACCCGTAGTTCCTGTTAGGAGTGCTTGGGAATCTCCTATAAGTATGGAGGAAAGGGGATGGGACGTAGGAGTATAACCAGGTTACTCATCGTAATGACCACCTTACTCCTAGTTCATAGTCCCCTTTCCTCCATACGCCCGACCGCCGTCCCGTTCAATAAGGTTCCTCTGTTATTGCTAATAAGTCTCTGACCTGGCGATAGAAAAGGACTGATGGGCGATGTGTGGGGCGGAGCCAAGGTGGGCGGGGTTACGGCAGCGGGCCGGGCCCCGCGCAGAAAGAGAGGAAGGACACATTTTTGAACATTTCTTTGGATGCTTTTTACACAGTGCTCTGGTCCCGTCCCACAGGACGGAGAGATGTCCCATAAGTATGGAGGAAAGGGGACTATGGACTAGGAGTAAAGTGGTCACTACGGTGAGTAATCTGGTTATTAATCATGCTCTTGAGCATTTCAGTTCTCGGAGTTTTTGAAGACGCAAAATTGTCCTAACTTCTGACAAGGAAACGGATGAATACATCTTGATTAATGCCATTGATGCCAACATCCGTTTAATTTGTGCGTGCTATTGTGTGAACCTCAAGAAACCTCAAGAAAATGATGCAGTCCATTTAGTTTGTTAAACATTTGATGCGCTGCATGCAAAATACAGTAATCATGCATGCTGTCACCAATTAGTCGTATGGTGATCACATTCCTACTACTTAGCCAGCCTTGAGAATTTGTATGCAATTTGCTATGTTTTCTACTTTAAAACTTGATGATTGAGCTTTGAAACTACCTTCATTGTACTGCATGACAAATTGGCTTAACTTTTAGCAATCGATTGGTTCATGCCAACCATTTTTAAATATTTAACCTGGCAACATACTGCATAAAACTGTACAATTCCTGAAAAGATTAATTTAAAAACTTTGTCATTACAAATATTTTGTTAACACATTTGAGCTTCTGTATTCCAAAAAGATTAAAAAGCATGCATTCTTAGTTCAAATGGTGGCCTACCTCCAAATACTGCAACGAGTTTGTGATGCACCATCACATTGGTTTACTTAATTCCAGGTTACGCAGATGTACAGCATTTCCAAAATGCAGCGTAAATAAAGTACACAATCGTGCCACACATGACTTACTCAACGAAAAGTTCGGACCGTTTGTCAGGTGGTCTCTATTACTACTCCTCGTCATAGTGGTCAGTTTTCCTTACTTCAGTCTAGCAGCATAGTGTTTTGAAATGTCTGTTGGTAAAAAACTGGATACATCTTGAAATGTGAGAACAATCGCTGTGCCTTGGAGAGATGGTATGACCCCTATTTAAAAGAAGTGTAATAGCGTCCCTCTGGGTAGGAGCTACTCTACTGGATATCGCACAGTGCCGTCACTAATATTTCATGGTTGTCCATAAAATTTTCATTGTCAGTTGGTTAGCCTAGACAGAGTGTGCTGCACCAGGTGTGTCGGTCATTACTTGATACTTAAACTGAAGTGTTTAACCCATAAATAAAAAACTGTTAAAAAATGCAAAAGAAAGGTGAGCTTCTGGAACTTTTTATTGTTTTGAAGAGGCACTGTAGTAGCTTAGAAAAATGGTTTGAAAGATTGATTTGTGTTTGGGTGTCCTCAATAAATCGGAGTTTTATCAACAAACGTATTAGTTTCTGCATGGAATGAACACATTCATCGGGTCTCTCGTCCGTGGAGGGACTCTTCTCAAATTGTATATGCAACAATTGACAACTTTTCCGTCTGATGTAATGCTGTCCCTTGATTTGTACAATGTGTCCCAACATATGCGATTTCGATCGTTAGCAGCAAATTATAGCTTCTGATGCCACATGCAAGACATTGGTACCGAATACCACCTAAGCTGTAAAGTTACTTGGGTGTCCACTGTATGTATATTGTTTGAAAGGGAGCTTTCTTTAATGATGATGCAGTGATAAATGAGGGTATTAAGTGCTGCGTCATGCAGTTTCAGCTTGCACATCCTATCTGTTGGTATGTTCTATGTTGTGTACCCCATCAGGACTAAAGAAAGTTCACCTACAAACTTAATGAACACCCATTTGTAGTTCAGGTACCAGCACCAAATGTACATTATTTCTCTAATACAGAGACCATCACAATGAAACCTTCACTCACATACACCACCCTTCCACAAGACTCAATTAGACTGCAGCATGGTTGCAAGATACCTAATATTTCAAGTGAACATTATGAAATGGGGATGTAGAGAGCTTTAAAATTTAATTTGTCATATAATGGACTTTGAAATCGGTATCTTCTGCAATTTGTACTGTTTGTTCCTTAAGGTTGGCATTCCCAATGTTTTCAGACTTCATCCATTTTTAGTAACAGATTTACGCTTACTAAATAAATTGCACAGTGATTTCTCTTTTTCCCCTGCAATCTGGGATATGGAATTTTTTGTCTTTTAGAGGGTTTGGAGTGGTTTGCTCTTTAAATTCATGCTATGTAAACCGTTAAGTATTTTGCAAATGTTCCTTTGTGTACTGGATTGTCATCTGGAAAGTGCTTACCTGGCCTTGTTGTGGCTTCTTGACGCGTGTAAAAACCTTTGCAAGAGAATCCGAATATTTGTAATTTTTTTCCAATATCCTTGTTTCGGTAACAGTGCAACACATTCATGTAATTTTGCCCATTTAACTTCAGTAGAGTTAGGCCTGCAGATGTTCACTATTAAATGTTTGAGCAGAGACCCTTTTAAAGAATAAGAGCTGGTGTCTTGGTTGGCATCAAACAATCCAGTGGCTGACCCGCAAAGACTGCTCTGAGGGCAGGGGTGTTCCTAGGTCTGGAAAAGATCCAGGGCTAAATGTCAGGACTGTCTGGACTCGGGGCTAGCTAGCCTTTTGGTTGTAACCCCACAGCTTCTATCAGGGGCTACAACCAAAAGACCCAGCCCCTGCCCTAGCAATGCCTGTGTCTGAGGGCATGTTGCTGGGAAAAGAAAAATGGCATCCTTCTCTTCACAAGGAAGACAGGGGTGACGTGCGTGGAGGGCGCTGCTGGGTTTGTGCTGCCAGGGTTCGTGGGGAGGAGCTTAATTTTTGTTTTCCACACATCGCCATCCTACTTGAACTAGCTCACCATTTTCATTCTGGGGAAAACCGTTATGCTAGAATGCCACGCCCCAATTCTTAATGACTTCATTATTCTTGTTTATCCAGTAACAAGAAATAGATTTTTTTTAAATTGCATTTATACTTGGCATACATAGTTATTCAATATTGTTCTATTGACACATATCATTACTTTTCACTTTAAAATTGGAATTGCTGCTATGGTTAATCTACAGGCTTGGATTACATTATTTTGTAACAAGTAATTGCGAAAGTCTGACCAAATATCCCTTGGTCTAGAACACTCTGGCAACTTTGTAACAGTCAATTCCTCAGTCATTGAACCACGCCAGATCTTGCAACCATTCTCCCTACATAGGCACCTCTTGGTTCTTACACTTCCTCAGAAAACATCTTTGCCAATATACACCCCAAATGTAGAAATCACATCTTGCATCTCTCTCTAGTATACCCCCCATAGCCCAAATAAACAGCCAATGGGTATCTTTTCAATTGGTCCGCCCAAGAAATGACACTACTTTTAAGGATATTGGACCAGTATAAATCTTAGGTTTATATATCTGTGGATATGATTCTCATGTCCAGGGCCAGTACAATGGCTTTTGCCGCCCTAGCGAAGAGGATTTGGGTGCCTCTTATCCCCATGACACAGTTGAGACCTAATCTGCCCCGTAGCACTGTGTATAAACACAATTCCTAGCTATCGGGATTGCACACATTAAGTTCTCCCAGGTTGTACAGTAACCCCAGATAGCACTATGCTGCTGTCAAGTTTCAGGATCCTCTATACACCTCTCCTCCATTGCACCAAGCCATCTGATTGTAGAATGCACCAGTTCCTAGCTTGTGCTATGACCCATAAATTCCGAATGCATCAGCCTCCAGATATTAAATTACCCAACATTTCTCGGATGGTGATATTGGGATGGCCCCTCTACAAACTAAATCAAAAATCAACGGACAGTGGCATCTGTATTTCTGTCATGTAAGGTGTGTTGTAGTGTATAAAAATGTTAACGAAAAAATCAAGACTGCAACATTCACAGGAGGACAATGCCTAGAAATATTTACTAATGCCCACTGTTTTGTATAAGTTTTAAGAGAAGGTCAAACCCTTTCAATTCTGAAAAACATTATCGGAATCAGTGGCAACATAGCTTGGAGTTGATATCTCTGAAGGAGACTGGGTATTTAGCTTGCAAGTTACTTGTAAATGCTAGCAATTCTAGTATAGATGTTCTTTCTAAAGACAATGTTTTGCGTAATCAATTAAAATACCAATGGACAAGTATTTTGTTGCATGCGCTTAATGTATGAATGCTTAATGAATTTGAATTCATAGATGAGATGTACAGCTTGCTTTCCATGGAGGAATATGATTTAGGGATGTTACTAAATGATTTAACAATGATGCAGAGTTACATACTTGGCAGCTGACTCGCTCGGGCTTCACCCCACACTCCCAACATAGCATTAAACACAGTAGAGCCTCTTATCATCTGGCATAGGTGTTTTCTTACCACCGTCACCCTGTACCACTTTAGAATGTAAAGTCATGTAGGGAGAAGGGTACCAGAGGAATTGACAACTAAAGTATTGCAAACACCATGCATCCATTTGTTTGCAAGTTCAAACACATTTGCACGCCAAACTCAATTTAAGTGTGTGTATCCTGACCTTGTATACATTTATTTTGTTATAATTTCTTTTACAACGAATTTTGTCTGGTGCACTTCAATATAGATCTAGACAGTTTTACTGAATTCCTGTAATTCCCCATTTTTAGGGTTTCTGTCCCCAGACACAATCATAACTTCAGCATGTTGTGCGCTAAGGGGTTCACCTCAGGTAGGTCCCTGTTTCAGAAGCGGTCACAAGCAGACTCCTCAGGGCAAGTGTTGACTCAACCGTGCTGCTCGGCCTGTCTGCGGGACGGTTCTTGCTGATCTCCTTTTACCAGTGGTCGAAATGTAGAAATAAGTAGTGGAACTAGTTTCCTCTCTGCCCTGCCCTCCAAGCCCAGCCTGCCCCCAGTTACAAACCCCATACCTGGGGCCTGACTTTTTGAAGTAACGCAAGGGATTGTTAATCTCCCTAATTACAAGCAATTTCTCACATCTCCAATACATAGGTGATGGGGAGGATGGGGCCAGGAGCGATGTCCACCTTTCATTCCTCTGCCGTCGATATGAGGTTGGGATGGGTGCAACGAGGGCCACATTCATGTCTCCCTCTTCACTTTCCTCTACTTCATTCCCCAACACTGTTCTACATTTTTTCTATCAGCTCTGAAAGAAAATGCCCACCATTACTTTCATTCATAGTCCCCCACATCATGCAGCTTTATGCACCCTCCCCTTTCCAATCTCCCACCATTTAATCCTCCAGACTATAGCCCCCCCCTCCCACTACTTGCACACACTGCTTTGTCTGTATCAATTTCAGGTTGATCGTGTTAATTCCAGAAAGCAAACGCTGATCACTGCATGCCCCGAAAGTGATGGTATGTTTTCTGCAATTAAGCAGGAGTATATGGCGTGCTTTGGAATTTATGTCCCAAGCAGGCTAGTCCAATAAAGTAAAGCAAACTGGTGCGTGTGAGATAGCTCAGCAAGATGTGACACACTGCTAGAAACACCAGTAGGGGTGAGGTGGGAGGCAGAGTGTGAAGAACAATGGTTTCCTTACCTGCTGTCCAGGAACATTGTTCTGGATGGAAAAAAGTCAGGGAACGATCGAGGATTTAAAAAGTAGAGGAACAGCCTAAATTTCCCGCCAGTTGGACCTCTGTCTCTGACCTGCTAGACTGCCCGTGATGTACAACGCTGACAGCATGTGCAGGCCTGTAGTCTAACAACTTGAACCTTGTAGCTTTGTCAATTCCGTATGGTTGCATGGCACGGCCCTCAACAACCCCCCCCCCCCCCCCCCCCCCCTGATCTGAACTTAGTTTTGAGGACTACTGTGAGTCTTGAGACTAGGGCAGGACAAGAGTGAGTCAAAGCATCCCCCTAAACAACTGAAAACCTCTCCAAAATAACAGGAGATAGTCGATCCTTTGCTAGGCAAACTCCTTACTGTCAGTGTGGCTGCAAACCAGTGGTTATATATATATATATTTTTTTTTTTAACTCTCCCGTGACTCTTCTGTCCCAAATTCTAGGTACTGAATTGTGAAACTGAACAATTTAATTGAAATTGGTTTGCTTTGGTGTGTTATGGGGGAAAATGTTAGTCTTACACCTCTGAGTGGATGTCTGTTTTACGCTTGAGCATTTTATTTATAATGTCATAGTGGAGCTACCTGAGACAACCATTTTAGATTTATAGCTTCTGGTTTGATGGCGATCATCCTCCCACATGTTTTTAACAATTCCTTTCTAAACTGGTGAAAGAACTTGCCATGATTTTTGGGGATGAACCCAAAAATCAATAAAATACGCACCTGCATGCTAATCTGCATTTACCATGATTGTTTCTAACGGTATACATGTTTTTAACTAGCTACAATATTTTATTGTTGTTTTTCTGTCCGGGGCTCTTCAGTCGTCAGATTTTTCCGACCCCAGTGACTCTGCCGCGGATTACTTTAGCCGATCCCACCGCAGGGGGAGCATTGTCTCAGACGTGGACGATGTCAGTATCCCCGACCTAAACATTGTGAGTTGTGCATGTTGTTGTGCTATGGCAGTGACAAAATGGGACCGAAAGTAACTTGCTTTTCATTTATAAACCGTTCACCAACCTGAAAGATAATTGTTTTCTTGACCATTTCAATGCACTCGCATATTCAAACAACCACTGTAATTGCTCTATGTACGTTGGGTACTTGTCAACATGTCTACTTTAATTTGTAGTGGTAAATAAATTAAATTTGCTTCTTGTACCTGTCCCCACGTAATCAACCCACGAGCGAGCTGTAGAAACGGTAATGTGTCGAGGCCGAAGAGGATTGCCTACTGCAAAACCAAAACATGAAGGCTTGGGGTTTTGAATGAACATTACCTGTGGCAATACTCTGGCCAACCCTCCAACATTAACCCAGGCCTGCAAGTCCCAGAGTGCAAAGTTAAAACCAGGCCTGCAATTCCACTCCCTCGAGTGGAATGAATGTTTGTTCTAAACAATAATTTTTCAGTATGCTATGCCATTACAGGAAGTGAGGCAATCTGAAAATCGCGTTGATACCGCCCTAAAAGGGGCATACCATCCAGAACTGCTAGGTCACATTTTGCAGAGGTCTTACCCAATGCCCGTGTTAAGCGCTTCTATTTTTGGAAATAAACAATTTAGTAGTACTGATATAAAGTGTTGGACAGCACCGGCATAAACCTTGTTTGGTAGGTCCTTTTGCATATTCATTTCCTAGCAGATCATGAACTCTGTTGCATAATCTTACTCCTATTTTAATTGCAGGTTTGAATAATTCTGTGTATTTATGGTTACTGATATGTTAAGTTTGGCGCTTTAAAAAAAAATAAAAACAAGCATAGAAGTTGAATTGCCCAACCATTGAGGGAGTCCAGAACACAAGTGAACTTTGTACCAAAAAGGAAACCGTCTACATAAGCCTCTGACAGTCCACATCACTAGGAGGAAAACGGTGAAAATGGGTATAACCTTCACGGTCCTGGAGCTCTGAATTGTTTTGAAATTCAACCAGACCAGCCATATACGATTCTGCCATGCAGGATCAATCGGGGGTTGGGGTCCTTCTCCAACCCGCGAAACTCGGGATCACTAAAAGATTCTGGAACCCTGTGAAAGATGATTTGATGCACTTTTGAGACCGATTGCTGTGTATGATTGGAGGGATTATACTGTAGACATGTGGGGTTTGGAGTCTAGTTCGGTTTTTCTAGTATCTTGCTGAACGCCTTAAATTGTTTTCTCAGCTCAAATTCTGAATCTGTAGTTTATTTTAACATGTATGATTATCTGAACACTTAAATTATTGTAACATTGGTAACTGCATGGTTGACTGACCCACCTCATGTTTTAATGGCCCCTTACCACATACTATGATTTTTGTATTGCAGTTGGAATAAAGCGGCTTTACTCTGCCAGCACTTGGTGTTGTCCATCACAAGTGATGCAATATTCCCTAGCCCACACCTCGACTAAGTTAGCGCCTTTCTGACAAACTTTAATAGCTTTTTAAGTGGTCATTTACGGTTTCAGCTCCCAGCCGGATCCCTTTTTGTTCTGCCATGCAGAAGTCAATAAATCTGTCCTGAGATCTGCAGCTACTAACGCCCGCCGTTGTTTTATATGGGAATTTGACATGCATGAGATAACGAGGTGGAGTCGATGATGCACACATTACCTAATGAAGCATCAGTCTACGCAAACTAAAGGTTCAGTCACTTAAAATGTATACCGTCATGGCTGGTAAATCTTTTCGTTTGAGGGGCCTAATGTTTGGCACATATATGCAATAGTAACTGAGCATAGCGAGGCAGCCTGAACCAGCCGAAGGGGCCTCGGAGAGGATGAAATTCTCTGAATGAATGGGTTAAAATTGTTTCTAGGCACGACAAGACAAAGAGGGGTAAACAAAGGGACCGCAGAAAAACGATCTTACTAGAGCTTGTGTCATTCAGATCGCGTAAGTGCGGGGAAGGGGAGAAGTTCCAGGGGAGCAAAAAGGGGAAGTGCAGTTAACTCACCAGTGCAGCCAGCGGGTGGCTCAGAAGCGCAGAGAGAATGGACGGTAGGGTTGCAGATACAGACCTTTAAGTGCTGTGGAGCCCTGAAGGCAGTGCAAGGGCAACTGGACATGCTGGAGCAGTGGCGGCTGGTGAGTTTGAAAGATGGTGGGGCGTGAATTTCCAGGGCCGAATTGTGGATCGAGCGAGCCCGCACCACACGAAGGGGGTTGCAGGGCAGTTCTCCCCCTGCAAAATGTTTTGAAAAATGGCTTCCAAAATGTGCAATTTACTGTCCAAATCACCAAATGATGACATAAAAAGCATTAGATTTTATATACTAATGGCGGTACATTATTCTTACCTGTGCAAATGTGATGGTGTATTTTACAGCAGCTTGTATTGAGAATAGCTGGTACATTGGTGCATGCATAAAGAAATTATAGATAGCCATGCGTCCCTTGTGTCTTCTTATGTTTAAAGCAGGAGAACGCTAGAATACTGGGTCTAGTGGTGGCCTAGGAGAACACTGGGCCCAGAAAGGGGGTTCGTTCAGGGCAGGGGCCAACGGCTGTTCCAGGAATAGTCACCGGCTTTATTTTAGTTGGTACTGTTGTCTAGTCGACTATAGGTTGAAACGGAAACTTGTGGTTCAACCTATAGTTGACTCGACAATAGGAAACGATAACCAGTAAATGCCTGCAACTTCAGACGCATGCACGTTTAAGCATTGGGGAATGAACGTGCTTGAGGACTGACTACAGTGGTCAATCTTCAATAAGCACACGACTCACGAGCCAAAAGGGCGACTTCGAGAGTCAGACGACGACTTGACGAGGGTATAGGCCGAGGTGCCAAGACTAAGCGTTTCAGTCAAGTTTTTCTTGCAACAAAACACAGTTGGCGCTTGGGGGCGACTCAGCCGAGAATGCACACCGATTCACAAAGTGGTGGTGGGCCTGAGGTTCTGGGGCAGCTGAGTCCTCCTGCACTGCGAAAGTCCACTGTCCACCCTCCACCAGTCGAGAAGACCCGAGATGAGAGAATGAACGATAAGGAAGGTGAGGGTGCCAAGGCCCACGCCACGCTTGTGGGCGACACCCCACTGCCCCCTATGTAAGCAGAGCCGCCATTGTACAGGAGCCTGGGCCGGAGTTCAGAGGGTGACCAGTGCGTAGAGCAGTCAGGTGCTTCAGCAGGGGAGATTAAGTGAAAGCACGTGAGAAATTCAAGTGATGCACATCATCCTCAAAGCAGAGGAGCATTTTCCAACGCATTTTCCTGCAGCTTTTGCCCACAATATACGTTTCAATGCAGATTTCACCAACATTTGCCAGTATTAACATATAAGAACAATAGACCTGTTGGCTTTGCCAGTAAATTCCCAGCCACATTGAGAACTTAAGACCAGACTAGCTGCTCCAATGTAGGCAAGTATTGCGTGCATAGAAACACTCCACGTTTGCTTTACCTTTGATGCCCAGTAAAAAATGCCATGCCGCTAGTAGGCCCCCTTCCCTCCCTAAAATTAGAGGCATGCTACCCTGTCCTTCACACACCCAACCACATATACTGCCATTCACAAGCATAAATAAAAAATGCTTTCTCCTGCGCATTCATACAGCATTCAGACAACTCCACCCATACAAGCATACATAAAAACAAACTCGCACATCGGACACATTCATAAACGTATACTCAGACAACACCCTCCCCCGCTTGATTTCATGCATGCATACACGTTACATAAACGAACTCCTTCCCTTACCTGCTCTCGCCCTCGGCATACCGCCACCAACTCCTCTATCGATAGTCGGTGGCGGCGCAGGCAGACATCCTACTCCCCACCACGCTCTCATTATTGTACCCTTTTGTTTTCTGGAGCCCAAGGGGCTCTGCATTGCAAAATAAAACAACTGCGTACTGTGGGGATGTAGGCAGCACAGTCGTGCCCACTCAAATGCAAATAAAGCACCTTGGTGGACTCTGCTGCCCCGCAATGTACTTTGGCTGAGTGATGTAAGTTTCGATTACAATTCCAAACCTATATTGGCATGTTAAACAAAATGTGTACATCTCTCACCCAAAGCAATCAGGAGATGCCCAACCGCCATAACAAAGGAGCCGCCACTGATTGTGTACTTTATGGCCAAAGATGGACGTTGCTAACTTATCAGAGGCATTTTCTGCCCTGCTTTCAGCTCTTTGGTGTGGGGTAGTGAATATGCTTTGAGATCAGTGCAATTCCAGGTGCATTTCATGTTATCATAAAACTAGGGAACTCGCCCATTGGAGTTTGTTGGGAAACATTGCCATTATAATATATCCACCACACAGCTGCCTCAGGCGTGTTTTCCCAATTGTAGGCAAGGGGGTCAGGGGGGTCCAAACATTTTTCAAAGAGCCTCCACGAGCCCCCATCTTCATCATGCCCAGAAATTCAGCATTGCCACGAAAAGAGAGGCAATGGAAGCTAATCCAGTTTTACCTACTTTTTGTTACATATTTCCGAAGGCTGATGACCATGCATGAAATGGCCTGTAATGATTGCTGTAAAGCATCCCAGTTGGTAGTCCGACTAGTCTGTACTCTGGCAGACGGAGTGAGAAGTGCCAACTTTGCAGTCTACATCCCTTTAAATTGGAACACAATACAGTGCTGATGCAGGTAGTAGCTTGGTTGTACAAGCCAAAGGTGATCAAACACTCATCCTGAAGGATGTGCATCCTGATCCGGGAGTGCAAATAAACTGGTAAAATAGAGAGAAGCTGTTTTGTGATCCAATTTCATTTCTGTGATTGCTTGACAATTCTGTCGAGATAAATAGCCTACCCCTCGTGGATTGGGGGCTCTGAAGCACACTGGGATTGTCAAAGAGGTTGCACTGTGACATGCTTGGCTTTTTAACTGGATGACCTAGTTTACCATTGCCAAACCTGGACAGTGCCTTTTTCTTTAGTGGCAAATTCCTTCCACTCGTATTTATGGCACAATAAAATACCAGTTTTTCTCCATGAACTCAATAACTGTTAAACAACAAAGCAATTCAGAAATTGCCTGTTGGGCGGATGCAAAGAAAACAAACATTAGCTGCGTGAGAATCTTTGCCCAGGTTTCTAGTTTGCATCCAGCTGCAGCAGTAGCTATTGCAGTAACCCATACTTGAGTCTTTAGCAGCTTCCAAAGCCTGCCGCTCAGCTTCTGGTCCAAATGACACACAAACCAAGCCACCTGCTCTCAATCTTTGCTTTGACACTTCTAAAATCTTTTGGGCACTGTTTACTTATGTGACCTGTTGCAATGGCTAAGATGTGTCTCCTTGAAGCCCACACACTGTGCCTGGACAGTTGGATAAAAAAAATGCATATCCTGCAAAGGCTTGCACACCCCTCCCCTGAATCCAAGACTTTTAAGAGGTTGGTAGAGGGCGCATCATTGGCGTTTCCTTGCTTTGTAGAGTTCTGTACACATTTCTACGCAGACTTCACGCTGTCAGCTACGCCTCAAAGATGGACTTCCTGGCATTAAATCTCCTTTAATGTTTAAAGATGGGACACGTTCTTATGAGAAGTGAGAGTGGGGAATCCGACCCACTGCATCCAACTGTGTAGGTGTCTTTCCAATTCGCACTTCCCTGCTAAATGATCTCTCTCCTTAAATGATTGTATAGAATTAAGAAATATGAAGTTTCACCATGGAGCAGCAGAGAAGAGTCCTATGTCCTGTCCCCTTTCCGCCATACCTACAATGTCCGGATTTGACGTGCAGATGCCGCACAGGAACTGATGTGAGCCAGAATCCACCCTCCGCTCCCTAAAACTCTAACAAGAGATAACAAGGTGTGTTGTAAAGCCAAGCGGTCTGGGATACTATAGTGTAAAGACCGGATGGTCTGGTGCAGTAGAACCAGAGGGGCTGTAAAGAAAGGAGGCACAAGTAGGCATCCCGAGATTTGTAGGCTCCTCGGACTCCCGACTCAGCAAAGCAAATGGTCTGGCAGTTAATGACACTGGTTAAAGCAGCACTCGGTTGATGGTCAGGAACTGGCGTGCAGAGAGATGAACTCGGTTGAAGGCAGGAGCATGGACAAAACAAATATGAAGCATGAGTGGACGAAGTCTCACTTGAATCGTGGCAGGCTGTCGAGATATCAATGATAATGTAAGGTGTATGGCATTGCCAGAACACCTGTTCTTGTAAGCCATTGTACACAGGTGGTGTGCGTCGTCTCATCGATAGCTCAACTTACACACAGGAACTTAGAGGCAGGTATCACCAGCGAGACCGACAGTGCATAGACATGTGAAGCCAGAGTTCTGCGTGAAGACCTGTACTGATTTCAGACACATAACTGGAACTGTACTGAAGCACTTTTTCAAAACATCAAAACATGCCCTTTTAATGTCCATTGCGAGGGCTAGGTGCCTAGGCCCAACCTCCCCAGACATCACACTTGCCTTTACCAGTCAGTCCTTTCCTCTGTGTGTAAAGTATTAGATGCTTTGCAGCATGTGTTTTTTAAAAGCAGCCTTTTTTTAAATTTTTATTTTTTAGTTGAACATGTCCAATATCTTTATTTTGTGTGGGCACCATTGCTCCATGTAGTCACTTTGTAGATATTCGAGGGAAACTCCCCAATCATCTGTGAATTTTTGATGGGTCCTCTGTATGTTGTATGTTATGTGCTCCATGGCTATATGTGCCCATACTCTCCTTATCCAGTCCAGAGCCATAGGCGGATGTTTTTGTTTACATTTTTGGGCTATTTCAAGCCACGTACCTATCAGTAGGCCCATGAAGTTACGTTTTTGCGTTTTGGTTAAGTGTTTGTCCTTGGGGTCCCATAGTCCGCATAACCATGCTTCTTCTCCTATTTTCCCTATGGGTAGGAACATTGCTTTCATATGTGTCTGGACCTCTGCCTAATATTATTGTAGGTACGGGCCTTCCCACCAGATATGCCGCCAGTCTCCTTCTCCTCCACATTCTCTGCTGCATTTGTTTGGGGAGTTCTGAAACATTCTATTGAGTCTTTCTGGTGTGAAGTGCCATTGTAGGAAGATTTTATGTTCCCAACGCCCCCTGGGAAACGTGTTCTGTAGGGTCTTTTCCCATCTTTTAATGTATGTCCATTTTATTTCTTCCTCTGATATATTGATATATTTATAGGTGCTAGAAATAAAGTTTTTCGTTCCTGGGTGTGACATTATATACTGTTCAAAGGGGATAAGCTCCTTTGTTGCAGCTTCTTTCATTCTAGGCGTACCTAACCAATGGTTCAGTCGTTAGTACTTGTATCAGTCCTCAGTATTCAAATTGAGCAGAGCTGTGCACAACTATGTTATTTTTTGCTCCTGGTACATGTCCCTGACCATTTTACACCCCCATCCTCCCACTTCTGAAATGACCTTTTTGACATTCCTGGTGGGAATTCGGGATTATTGCATAAGGGCATGAAGGGGGCTGGGTCCTGGGTTAGAGTGCCTTTCTGTGTGGCCTTATCCCAGATTTCTAGCATCGCTTTCATTATTTCACTGATTTGTACGTTTCATTGTCTGTATTTTTTCGGTAGCCAGAGCAGGTGTCTAGTGGGTGTCGTCGCCACTGCTCTATCTTGTGCCGCCCACAGCTTCTGGGAGTTATCTGGTATCCCTTCTTTCTGTACCCATAACTGAGCAGCTTCATAATACTTCTTGAAGTGCGGAAGAGCACAACCGCCTTTGTTACTTGGGGCCGTGAGAATCGCACTTGATACCCTCAGGGATTTCCCTTTGCATAAGTAGCTTCTCGTCTGGCTGATCCGAAGAGTATAGGTGCCGGTAGAATTGCTCAAAGGTGTCCCATCTCCGCTGTTTGTTTTTTCCTTTGCCCTTTTTCATCCACCAGTGCCTTTACTGTTTCTTCCCTTTGAGTTGCCTTGCCAGTAATTTGTCTGCTTTATTAGCCTTTATATAGTACCAGTGTTTCAGCCGTAGCAGGTGTCTTTCCGCTGTTTTTGTTCGAAGGGAGTCTAGCTGACCTTGGACATGTCTCAATGCTTTTTTGCAGGTTGGGAGTGGGTTTCTGCATTATTTCTGCCTGAATTTTGGAAATGTTAGCCTCCAACTCTTTTACCCATTGGATATTCTGTTTCTCCCTTTGAGCCTTTAGTGCGATTAACTGTCCCATCGTTAACGCTTTTAGGGCCTCCCATTGGTTTTCTTTGGATATTTCTTGTAGGTTATTAAAGGAGAGGAATTCTACAATGTGTTCCCAGAGAGAGGTTCCTAACACTGGGTCCCTCATTTCTTCTGGGTTCCGCCAGTTCCACAATCCTGGGACATTTGGAGACAGTGCTGTTTCAGCCCACAAAGGGGCGTGATCGGATAGTGAGGTGGAGCCTATCTGACTTGAGAATCTTCCCCAGGATACCTGTGGAGACCTAAAGATAATCTATCCTAGACATTGGTCCATGGACACTTGAGAAATATGTAAAACCCTGTTTGGTGTTAGTGTGCCTCCAGACATATTCCAGTGCAAGGTTGGGCATTTTTTCTATTAGGGTTTTTGATGGTGTTCCCTGTCCCTGTCCCTGTTGTCTGGACCCTGACCTATTGCGAACGGGGTCCCATGCTATGTTCAGGTCCCCTCTCAATATCTTCCCCCATGGCCATATTTTCCAATTTGTCCAAGGTGTCCTTAAGGAAACCCTCCTGTCCCGTGTTTGGAGCATATACATTTGCTAATGTGGTGGGATATTCTTCTATTTTCGGGCTGACTATTGTAGATCTCCCCTGCTTTTCTGTTTCTCTGTAGAGTACCTGCATGTTTATAGAGTCTCGAGCAGCGATCATGACCCCCGCTTTCTTTTCCTGGGCGTTAGCTTGTAGTATCTGATTGTTACCTTTTAACTGGATCTTGTGCTTGTCCTGGCCTCTAATGTGTGTCTCCTGGAGCATGATTATATCATATTTTCATTGTCTTAAAAAATGCTCCACTTTCTTTCTTTTTAATGGGGAATTTAATCTGCTTATGTTATGTCAGTATGTTTATCCCCATCTTGCCTTGGAAATTTGTATCTCCCTGTTTATGCCCCTTAGTGCTTTCCAGTAATTGTGGTCCTTTCTGATCCCTTTCCCCTTCCACAATTGCGCGGCCCCAACTTGCCCAAGTTCCTCCCCCCTCCCTCTCATCCCCCCCCCCCCCCCCAACTGTCCTTAGGTGGGCTCTGGGTCCTATGACCGCTCAGGCATTGCGCCGTCTGCACCATGCCCACAAGAACTCAGGGATGACTTGTAGGGTGTCCTAAAACCCTCTAGATTCCAAATGGATCTCAGGTGCTCTCTCCCTCCCCCTCCGCCGCACCTGTGGTTGTGGTGGTCTCGCTCTATCCTTCGCAGCCAGTTGAGTCGGATGGAGTGTCTCTCGATCGTGTCCTCGATCTCTGATATCCTGCGTTTCTTGCATATTCGAACTTCTTCGGTTTTCTCATTCCTGTATCTGTGGGCCTTTCACTTTTCTGTCGGTTCTCTTCCATTCCCATTCAGTTCTTTTCTGGGCAGGCCTTTCTCTTACTCTTCACTGACTGGCACCTTCTTGGTCATGTATGCCCATAATCTGTTTCCCTTCTTCACAGGAAGTGACCCTTCTTTGCTTCCCTTCCTACGTGAACAGCAAGCCAAATGGGAAGGTCCACTTGTGTCTAACTTGTTTCGATGTTAGCTCTTTCACCACTGGGACAATTTCCCTGCGTTTCTGCAATGTAGACTGCGCCAAGTCTTGGTACAATTGAATGTCCTGCCCGTTCATTCTGATATGATCCATTGTGCAGGTCTTCCGCAGAATCTTTTCTTTTTGGGGATATGATGTGAGTGCCACCAGGACATTCCGAGGTCTTGCTCCAGGTTCTCCCATTCTCTTACAGCCCACACGTTGTACCCCATCTATTACCGCTTCTACTTCATCTTTCGCATCGAGGATATACTTGAAGACTTGCTGAACTGCTTCCTTCTGATCTCGATCTTCCACTGTTTATGCCATATTCTTAATTCTTTTATTCGATCTTCTTGATCTGTTCTCTTAAGTCCTCGCACTGTAATTCAAGGTTGTGGGTCCGTCTCAGCAAATGTTCCTGGATCTCTGCCTGCTGTTTCATCTAGGTTTTGCGTAATTTTTTCCAGCGTGCCCATTCTTTCCCCTGGGGTTGTCAGCTCAGTTTTAGGCTCCTGTACTACCGATTTCATGTCCGTTTTCATTGTCTCAAATTGGGACTGCATAGTGGCCATGAATTGAGCCTGGAATTCCCCAAACCACGTTTTCATATCTTCTCTCGTTGCCATGTCCTCGGATTCCGTTTCTACTCCTGCCTTGGTGGTCTGTCTTTCCTGATTTTTCTTCCTCGTGGAGGTTGTTGGTATTTATGCCTCTGTCCCCCACAGTTGTGGCAGACTCTGTTCCTGCTTCTTCTGGGGTGTCTGTAGTGTGGCTTGCGCGGGTTGGACATAGGTGCTGGTATGGCACATCTCCCCCTGGCTCTGTGCCTCTGCTCTTTCCCAGGGGAGGAAGGCCCTGGTCGTGTCTACCCCCTCTGTATTGTGGGGTTATATGCTTCCTCCTGTCGGTGGCAGCCTTGGATGGCTTGGTTCTTCCTGTGCTTAGTGGTGTGGTTTCCGAGGTCTTTGCGAGGTGCTTATTGGGATCTCTGTCAGTCCTTGTCTCTTCTATTTGAAGTATGCAGTTAGATTTGCTAAGAGTGATGATGGCGCAGTTGAGCTGTGTGGCTGCAGTTTGCGTGGTGATTCGCTCCTCAGTTTCAGCGTTTTGCGTATCTTCGGCGTGCCACTCTTCCCCTTACTGGGTTGTGACCAGATGTCTTGCTTCCCCTATGGTATGCCTTCCCCCTGCCTGAGCCGGAGCCTGGCCGTGGGCCTTGTTGATTGCAGCTCCCCCTCTGGGTCGCTGATACTCCGGGTTCCTCTTATTAGATTTTCCCCCTGATGCTGGTGGGGGCTCCCCCGTTGCCGGTGGGGGGGGGGGGTCAACGGGTAGGGGGGGCTCCTCTTCCCTCTCTCCCCCCCAATCCCACACCTCCTCTGTGCCTGTGGGGAAGGGGAGTTAGTTCCTCAGGGCTCCTCCTGGGCCCTTCACCAGCGAGCGGCAAGAGGTCTTCCCGTCCCCCGCTCTCCTTTGTGGCCTCCGGCGATGCTAGCAGGCGTACCTTGTGGCGCTGAGTCTTGGGTATGTGTGTTTCTCGGGTCCAGCACGGTCTGTCTGGCCCCTCTGGCTGTTTCCTCCTCTCTTCCCTGCTGCTGGGGGGGGTGTCCGGACCGGGTTCTGGAGCCCCGGCGTTCGCGCCGCTGGGTCCAGGCGCTGGATCATTTATGGGCCTCCGGTGGGTGTCGGGGCCGCAGTCCCTGTCTCCGACCGCCTTTATCGCACCCTTGGTGGTGTCCCGCCTGGTACGTGGAGCCTAGATTAGCTTCACGTACGGGTCGAACCCGTGGCTTCTGCTTGCAGCCGTTTGCTGACGGCTGTCGCGGGCTCCTCCCGGTGCGTTCTTCCGGGCCGACTTGAATCAGTCTTCTGTTCTCCGAGCCTTACTTCAGCTCCGGTTTTCCTCCAATCTGCCTTATTATTGCCGAGACCTGGTATCACCTTTCTGGTAGTGCATTACTGTTGTGGCCTGGGGGGGAGAGGACGGAGCTGGGCTTAGACATGTCCTCTCTGCATCGCCGCCATTTTGGAATCCCTTAAAAGCAGCCTTTAACTGTGCATAGGCTTCCCCTCTGCCTATACTAGGTAAAACTTTGTTTTTCCCATCTGTGCGTATTGCACCAGACACTTTAGTTTCTGACCAACACTGCAGAAGAAATGTGTAACATGAATCCCTATCGATGCAATCCTTTGCTACAAATTTGATTGCATCATTGTGCCAACCAAAGGCAGCACTGGGTTCAATGCAAGTGCAATGGATTAAAGTCAATGCATGGAATTCAGGTGACGATTTTAAAACTATATTAAGAGGTTGTGGGCAATATCATGTCCATTACTCCCAGTGTTCACCTATGCAGAGACATTTGTAAATTATACTCTCATTTTTAGAGCAGCCAATTTAAGTGTAAATTGCGTTCATGCTTGCTCTAAGCATTCATTGTGCCCCCCTCAGGTGTGATGCACATTAAATTAGCTTCTCAGTATAAGAGTCCACTCCCATGGCATGGTGTCAAACATTTTCGGTTACTACGTATGGCTCCTCAATCTGCCCACCCCAGTGCTTTCTTCGGTAGGCATCAGTTTCTGCCTCACGTTCAGTGGTTGGCCCGTTTCATAATCTCTTCCACCCACTCTCACTTCCATTACAAGTCTCCTTTGTAGTTCATGGGCGTGTGGCTTGGATGCACTACGTGGCAAATGGAGTCCATAAACCCTTGGACTCTCCTGGTGCCCCTCAGGCCTTATGTACGTTATCTTTGGAAACTGGGATTTTTACAGTGTAAAAACCTTATGCGCTCTGGGCCCAGGAAGGCTTGTTTTCACGACCGTAAAAAGATGCAACCTCCTCCTTTTAGTGGCGGTTGTGAGATCTCGGACTACGCCTTTCTCAGCTCCTCCTATTTTCATCACTTCCATAACTGGCCCCATAGCACCCCGTTATACCTCATAACAATGTCCCTCTTGGGCATTCCTAAAGTTGAGCAACCCCTGACTCTTGTAATTCTGCTGGCCCCAGTTGCACCTCCAACAACATAGTTCCTAACAATGACATGCAGGAAAACTCTGCGGGATATCCCTTGGTGACATCGGGATCCATAAATGCATTCCAGGTTTGATAGTATTTCTAGACAATCATTTTCTGGATTCTCTGCAAAAAGGACCTAGCCTTTTGGTGGGTGGCTTGTCAGTCCGATCATCAGACTGCTGAGGGATGTGCTCCCTGAAACTGAAAACATGTGGCTGAAGCACCATTCCTGTCAAGCAATGAATAAAACCATCAGCATGATCACCTGTTGTCTTCCGAGTCCCTCTCCCCTGACCTGCAGCCCCTCTCCTCAGTAGATGTTGAGGCTGACCTGTTTTCCAGATCACTCTGCTGGTCTTTCGTCTTCTGTCTTCCGTAAAGAAAAGATGCTTGAGGCATTCATCATGCTGGTTTAACTTTAGAGCTATGCTTGAGGCAAAGCCAACACCAACCAGCAGCTGTGAATCACAAGCTGTGGAGGGAGTGTTCGAAGTGTCAACAGTTCCTTCTCATGCACAGGGTAGAGCAGTCCAAGGCCGGCTAAGTGTACCATCAAGCAATTACTCAGGATATGATTGAACTGGCAGCTCCTGGCAATAAATCTGCTCATGAGATGAGCCTAGGGGGGGCAGATAATTAGGTGCCACACCTGGCTTAATGCCATGACGTTTAATAAAGAAGCATAGGACAAAGTGTTTGACCTCCCTTATTACATTTTAAAAAAAATGTTGTGATCTAGATTATTCTACTTTTCACGACATTCCATTATATCCAACATATCAGCGACAAGTTCCACACTATTCCTTACCAAGATAAAACAAACATCAACTTTTCTATTCCCATCCAGATAAAAGTTCCAGTATATTTTCCTACAGAACATATTAAAAAATATAATACAAGCATGGTCATTTCCCTACATGAATTCTTCCCTGACCGGGTTCCTCTACGGCCTACTGCTACGGCTGCCATCACCCTTAGCTTTCCCAAGGCAACACACTGACACAGGAGATGTCTTACGGATTCTAATACACCCATTCACTTAAGTGCCACACCCTATTCGCTCTAGGTACCTGATGCCAAGCCCCCTCGAGTTCCCTTTTTCTTGCTGTGTTGAATTTCAGCTTTAAATAATCCCAAGTTACCCAAGAATTGTTGAATATAGGTGGGGGCACAAGACCTTTCTTGAATGTACAGCATACATTCTGACATGTGGCCTTTAGTGGCAAGATTGACTAAGGCCTGCTCTGAGGCATGCCTTGCGAAGGTGGACTTCAAAGTGGGCTTAATGCACCGCAAGGAAGCACAAGATTTTTTTCAGGGGCAAGTGTTAACCACTTCCCTGCTGTTTGACATATTCTTTCCACATTGTACCCTGCATCAATCTATGTTGGATGAACATGATGTCAAACCCCAAAAATATCTCAGCTGCTGTGCGGGTAGGAAGCCGCAGCAGGCTCTTCAAGAGAGCTCTTTCCATTTTCCCCACTTCTGCCCTCACTAGTGTCCATGAATCTGCACCATAAAATACCAAAGGCATCACTTTCACATGGTACAACTGTACCAATGAACCAAGGGAAAAACCTCCCCACTTCTGAGCAAAAGAATGGCTACCCCCCACACCCTCCAATGGATCCCCTCTCTGGAGCCCGTGGTGGTTGGCTCCCTGCCTGCAGACCCGACGAGACGCCGGATGGCGCACTTGATGCCCGTACATCTCCTCCGCACTTGAGGTAGGAAGATGCCATGACAGAAAAAAGAAGAAAAAAAAGAAAATCTGATTCTTCAAATTAAAAAAACAAAACCCGGAACAAATTTATTTCATTGCGTCACGCCACCCGTTTTACCACGCATCAGGCTCTCCCTGCCTGTTGCCCACCGAGCACAGTGCCCAAGGCGAGAGCCACATCAGTAGGACTTTTCTACCGACCTCATGGCAATTCAAAGATGGCCACAGCCTTTTCTTAACAATAAGAGGCTCCCAGGTACCTCAGCATCTGCCACCTGCTTGCCGATTGGCTACTTGCAAAATAAATATGGCCTATTGTAGACCGGCAGGCTTGAGCCAGCCTTCCCCCTCCAAGGCCCACCTTCTAAGGCCCTGTCTGTTCCCCTGTCCATTGCCTGGCTGGGTCTGAGGGTCCACCCCTACTCCCCCACATGTGCACATAGATACAGAGGAATATTTGTTCACTTCTGGGCACAGTACAATCAATGGAACATTTTCATCTCGCTGATGGTTAGTTCCTGCTACTAAAATAATCAATCCTCTACCTCCACACCGCTACTGTACCACCATCTAATTTGAACCCACCCCCATATTCTTTTGCAAAAAAACGATCTTAACTGCACCCGGTGGCCACAATGTTTTTCTGTCGTGCAAAAATCAAACTTGGCTGTACCCAACGACTTCTTGGTGTCTCTAGCTGTGTGAACTACCCTCTGTTTACCACCCCCCTTTGTGCACCCCACCCTCCCTCCTCCTCGTGCTCAGTACTTCAGACTGGTAAGTGAGTACCACTGTAAGTAACTGTCGGTTTCTATCCCTCCTATTTTAACTGCTTCACTATCTCCTATCCTTCTCATATCACTAAATCTGGCCGGAAGAAACTTCAGTACATACTGGGCTCCAACCCAGGCCTTCCTATTGCAGACACCTAGGTCACGGCTTCCGCTAAAGAGACTCTCACAGACCACCTCTTTTTCGTTAACTCATCCGACCTATGGACTTGCTACATCGTCGCCGTTCTATCTCCTATTGCCGCTCCTCCCATTAATGGTGCCACTCGCTGGGAGGTTCTCCTTGACTTCTTGGCCATTAAAAATCAATAAATACATTTCCAGATTCCTCATCCATGTCTATTTCAATGGAACCATCATGGTTCAGGGTCCTCAACCCAACCTTCTCTCTGACAGGCTCCTCTCTCGCCTCTCTAACCCCATCTCTCACTCCGGCCTTGCCCCTCCTCAATCTGTGCCACCCTCCTCCTCAGCACTGGCCCCCATGCCTACTATGCCTTCCTCTGCACAGACTCCCTTGCCTACTGTGCCACCCTCCTCCTCCTGCACGGGTTCCCTTGCCTACTGTGCCACCCTCTGCACAGGCTCCCTTGCCTACTGTGCCCCCCTCTGCACAAGCTCTCTTGCCCACTGTGCCTTCTTCCTCTGCAATGGCATCCTTACCTTGCCACAATGCCATGGCTCCCTTTTCAGCCTTGGCTCCTCAGCCATCCTCCACTATCCCTTTGGTCCTCCTGCCTCCCCAGGCGTGCGGGGGAGGGCATCATCTTCTGCGCCCCCCGCGGAAGACTCTAAAAGATGGCAAGTTGCTCCACATGCCACGCTCAGCACTCTCTCTGCTGTCAAACACTCGTCTGACATCTGCAACCTCCTTGAGCTCATGGAACTTGATGTGCTCGCCATCGCAGAGACGTGGTTCAAGGATCGATCTGTCACAAGCTTTGACGCACTCCTCCCCAAAGGCTACAAAATCTTCTCTGTGCCCTGGCCAAAGACAGGGGGCGGGGGTGCTGATCTTCCCAGAATGGATACCTGTGCCCATCATCCCTACTCAAGCCTACTCTTCCTTAGAGTGCCTAGTCTGCAGACTCTCACTCTCTCGTAAATCTTCTCTCCTTATGGCCTCCTTCTATCGGCCACCAGGACAGACCACTCTCTTCCTCTTAGAATGGGCTGTCCTGACCTTCTCTCCACTCTCCTCCGCCTCTTCTCCTCCTGATGGGTGATCTCAACATCCATCTGGACTCCCCTGACTCCTCAGGATCTTTCCGCAACCTATGCAACGCTCTCCCTCTCTAGTCTACCCTCTGGCTCCCCGCACACTGCAGGCCACACCTTGGATGCTCTCATCGCGACTGACATCCTCTTTCTAGCCCTCTCACTACCTCACTCTCGGACTGACCACTCTCTTCTCTCAGCACACCTGAAGCTCTCCTCTTTCAGCAAAACACCCGGCATGGTCCACTCTGCTTCAAAGTCACCAGACCCATGAAAGATGTGAGTGGCTGCCTGTGCCTCCACCTACTCTCCTCCTCCCATTCCTGCGGCTGACTCCCACTCTGATACAGCCCTTGCTAACCTCAATCTCTCTATCTCCAACACTCTTGACATTCTTGCCCCTGTCATGAGGGTCCGACTGAAGCCTTCCAAAAAGTGCAACTCTTGGTACGACTCTGATCTGGCTGCCCTTAAACGCAAGTGTAGGGCAGCTGAGTGGAAATGTTTCTCGTCGGGCGGACCATCTAACAAACTGACCTGCTGCCTTCTTCAAAGGCAATATCGACTCTGCATCCACTCCAAGAAAGGAGTCTTTATTCACGCCTTCATCCCCGCGGCATGAAACACGGCTGAACTTTTCAAAGTCTGCAAGGAACTGGCCAATCCTGCAACAGCCTCTTCCTCTGTCACACCCACCCAGGACCTTTGCTCAGCCCTGGCTGCACACTTCATCACAAAAACCCAAGACATCCTTTCTTCCCTCTCTTGCACACCACAGCATACACTAACACTGGAGCCTCCCCTTCACTTACCCTCTCTTCTCTCTCTCACCTGTCACACCTGATGAGGTCACCAGACCTGTCCACTCTGAGGGCTTCATCCAAACAGGTGTACCCCTGCCCCTCTAAAACCATTAAGGACGATATTGACTCCCTCCCCCCAGCCTTGGCTGGTCTCTGCAATATCTCCTTTTCCACTGGAGTTTTCCCAACTGCCCTTAAGCACTCCTTTGTGCAACCTCTGCTCAAGAAACCCTCAGTCGACTCCTCCATTCTGGCCAACTACTGCCCTATCTTCATCACTCCTTTCCTGGGCAAACTCCAGGAGAAGTTGCCCATCTCCCAGTTGACCCTCCGCACGGAATCTATTGGTTGCTTCCATAACCATCAGTTTGGCTTTAGAGCATCCGGTGGCACGGAAACTGCTCTTCTGAACCCCTGTGAAGACCTACTCTCAAATCTTGACACACTCTCCCTCTGTCGTCCTTCTCCTTGACCTCTCCTCTGCCTTTGACACGGTTAACCACAACATCCTGATTGCACGTCTCTGCAACACCCTCGGACTCTCAGGTTGGGCTCTGGCATGGTTAACCTCCTTTCTCTCAGACCGGCCATCCCAGGTGGAACTCGGAGCCTTTCTCTCGACTACAGCTCTCCAACCTGTGACGTTGCCGAGGAATCTAACCTATCCCCCTGGTTCTTCAACATCTACATGGCTGCCCTGGCACGTGTGATTGCCACATTCACCTCTAACTTCCAGTGTTACGCGGATGACACGCAACTATCTTTCAGGCTACCTTAGCCGCCGCCTCCTCCTCCTCGCTCATATCCGACTGTCCGCTATTCAGTCCTGGTGTGCTGCAAACGACCTCTGCCTCAATGCCAGTAAGACTCAGATTGTTTGCATTGGGACCCCTGCCCCCACTTTCCCACTCTCACTCTGGCCGGCCTCCCTTGGCCCTTTGCCCTGCCCATCTGTGAGACAAAAAAACCTTGGGTCATCTTCGACTCCACTATCCTCTCACATTTCTGACATCCCTGAAAAGTCTTTTCAGCTACACCTTCTCAAAGGTACTCTACCTTTTCTTACTTCCCCCAGCGGCTCTGTCTCCAGTGCCCTGGTTCTCTCTAGGATGGACTATTGCAACTGCTTTTTCCTCAACCTCCCTTCTGCCCTGCGACCTCTGCAACTCGTCCAGAACAGAACCGTGAGACTTATCCTTTGCCGAAGCCCAGGAACTGCATCTCTCTGGCGCTGAAATCCCTCCACTGGCTCGCCGTTGCTGCAAAGATAAAGTTCAAGACCCTTTGCATTGTCCACAAGGCTTTCTGGTGCCTGGGACCTACCTACCTGCAACGCTGCCTACCTAAATACTGTCCCTCGCGATCCGTCCGCTCATCTACCTCCAACCTTCTGTGAGTGAGCTGGTACTCCAAGCAGAGATTTGGAGGGAGATCCTTATCCTCAAGTTACCTCCCTCGTGAATAGTCTCCCTCTCTCTGTCTTGACCCTAATCATCTTAAGTTCCGGAAACTCCTCAAGACCTTCCTCTTCTCTTCCTTCTCTCTCCCTCTACCCTGCTAACCTAGCTCTCTGCTCTTTCCCTCTCTCCCTCCTCCTCCTTAGAGCTTGCTGACTGTCCACCTGGTGTACCAAAGTCTTACAGGTCCTGAGCACTCCCCCTTTTCCCCCCACACCATCCCCACCCAGTCCTTTCTCGCACTTGCTTCAGGACCCTACCTGCCAACCACCTTCACTGCACGTGAGAATGAACCCAAGAGTGGCTCTCTGCACTTCCTCCAGTCTCCACTGATCAGGTGCTCTTGGACGCCTCTCTACCTGTGTCCGTCTGTGCACTTGCATGATCTGAATTCACCTTGCCAGAAAATAGTCTGTCTGTTCTCCCTTGTCTTCATCCCTTAAAGTTTGTCGAGCACTTATTAAATAAAAACTTTTTTCAAAAAAGATCAGACTGGATCAACATGTGGGCTTCACGGCTTGGATTCCAACATTAAAGGGCTTAAAACAAGGCTGTATCTTAGCCCCCATATTGTTCAATTTATACCTGGCTGACCTGGACACAGCACTAATAGTCCCGATATACTGGGGCAGTCCCATATCATGTGAAAGTAGCCTGCGCCATCCATGCGACCTCTAGGGCAGCGGAGAGCATGGGTATGAAACATAGTCTAGCCGGAGTATAGTGAAATTTGTACAACACCTTGGACTGGATTAGTCGAAAACCTGGTGTTGAGGGAAACCTCCCGGGTACGCATGCACATAGTTTCCCAACCCTCAACAGTGATGTTAGTTCCTAGTTACCTACCCCCTTGTCTCCCGCAGCCTGGTTAGCAGTTTGTCAGTCTTGTCATGGAGCAGCTTGTATAGCCTAGATACCACTCTAGGAGGGACCGCACTGCTTACTACCAGTGTTAAGAGTGGCTCATCCGGGGGAAGCGAGTGGAACTCCCTCCATGTCTTCTTGACTGCGTGGTCAAGTCCTGCATAATGTAGCCACCGGGATGACTGCGCATTAGAGAGTTTGGGATTAAGGTTCCGCAGCGGGAGGTCCTTATGAAATGGGTGAGGATTGCCAATCAGTTTCCTTATTTCATCCCATGCCAGTGCTGTGACAACTACAGGACTGGGTATGCTAGGATCCCGCCACAGTGGAGGGAGCACAAGTGAACGAAGATCCTGGGTCCAAGCGGCATACCTCCTCGATTTTGACATGTGGGAGCGGTGCACCATCAGCGAACCAGTATGCGGCATATTAAGCCTGAGACGCCAGCCAATATTTTCCAAAATCAGGCCTCCTTGACTGTATGGTCTTATGAGCGTGGACCAAATTAGCCTCACTACTCCAGCATGCCACAGGAATCCGTTCACCACAGTCCCCAACTCGTCAAACAGTGCATGTCCAGGCCATATCTGCACATTCGGAAAATGATAAAGTAATTCCGGGAGTATTATCATTTTAAGAAGGGACATCCTATCCATGAGGGTGATGGGTAGCTTTGCCTAGGTATGCAGTTTCGGCTAAAGCTGCTGTAAGTATGACCCGTAGTTTTGAGCAAATGGCGAACCCTGTTGCCTTGTGATTATGATCCCTAGGTACGTGACATCGGAGGGAGAACAAGTGAATCCCATGAGGTCGGTGGGGGCTGCAGTGGAATCGGTCAGAGGAAATAGTTTGGACTTCCCACAGGTGACCCGCAACCCAGGCAACAGACCAAAATGGTTTAATCTCGCATGATGGGTGCAATATTCTGTTCGGGGTATCTAACATAGAGTAACAAGTCGTCTGCGTATAGGGAAATGATCTCAGGGGAACCAGTGAGTCGTATACCCCTGTGAGCATGTTTCAGTCGCAGCAAATCAGCTAGAGGCTCTATTGCTATTCCGAATAAGTGGGGAAAGCAGGCACCCCAGCCTGGTCCCCCTGCATATGTTAAGCGAAACAGAAAGTCGGCCATTAGTGCAGACTCTGGCTACTGGCTTGGTGTATAGTAATCATATCCATGAGATGAAACAGGTGCCAAAGTTGCACTTTTCAAGGACTGTCAAGAGGAACTGCCAGGAAACTGAGTCAAAGGCCTTCTGGATATCTAGTATAGCAGCAACTGCCCTAACCTCAGGATCGATTCGGGCCAGGATGTTGAACAAACGCCTCAAGTTCAGAGTGGTGGAATGGCCCAGGACAAACCCAGACTAGTCAGTATGCACAAGGTGTATCATATAGGGGGCAAGCCTAACGGCTAACACTTTGGCAGATATTTTCACATCACTATTAATGAGTGACAGGGGGCGATGTGAACCGCATTGCGCTGGGGGCTTACCAGGTTTGAAGAGTACTGCAATGACTGCATCTGAGTGTGGGGGGGTAGATCTCCCTTCGCACAGGCTTCTGCCCATAGGGCAGACAGTGTGGGTATTACGAGGGACTTGTAGCATTTGTAAAAGTCCATGGTGAGGCTGTCCGGGCCAGGAGCCTTACCGGAGGGCAAGGCATCAATGGCACGTTCTATTTCCACAGCTTTGATCGGTTTGTCGAGGGACTCTCTGGACTCATCCAAGAGTATCGATAACTGGAGACCATCTAGAATTTCGGCTATGTCCGAGCTGGGCGCCTCGGCGCCGTTGGCATAAAGCACTGCATAGAAGGAACAGAACACCCTGTTAAACCCAATCTCGCTGTGGACTAAGACTCCATCTGTGTTTTCAATGAGTGGGATGTGTCGTCGTCCTCTCTTCATGTCGTACGAGTCTAGCCAGCAGCCTACCTGGGCACTCCCTCTCACCATATTGTCTTGCCAACCCTGGGCTATCGAGGTACCTTTGCCCTCTATTGGTGTGACACCTAAAATTGTCCAACACTTTGGCCAATGTTACAGGACATGATTAGCAGCATATTACTCCTCAAGGTGCTAAGGGAGGCCCCACTTTCTCGTATATTTTGGCGGATTGCCAGAAGAATACCAGACATGTTCGCTAGGGCAATGCCACGGATGTATGCTTTGAAGGCATCCCAGATGGCGGTAAGGGAATCCACTGTGCCCGTATTTATCCTGAAGTAATCGTCGACACACTCCCCCAGCTCGGTTTTTTAATATAGTGTCTGTAAGCGCCTGAGGTTTAAGCCTTCATGGGCATCTGAGGGATTGCATGTTGCCCCAGGTCATAGCAAGGGTAATCTGGGTGTAATCAGAGTACGTCCTAGAGAGTATGTCTGCTTCTGCCTCTAAGCCTGTTAGTGTACCAGAGACGAGACACTGGTCAATTCTGGAATGCGAGTCATGAACCGTAGAGTAAAATGTGCATCCCTGGGTTTGGGGGTGTAGCAGTCTCCAGATGTCCTCAACCCCAAGTACCACCTGCCTATCGGGTATAGTCCAAGCCAATTTAGTCAGCTGTCTAGCTTTACTTCCGGACCTGTCCAAATTAAGGATTAAAATGGTTTTAGTCTCCACCTCATAAGACTGGTATCAGGGGGTACAGTGCCAGCAGGTCCGCCATTTGGGCATAAAAGTCGGGGTCTACATTAGGCCTGTAGATGTTAAGCATAAACACCTCAAATCCAGAAAGCACACCATGCGTCAACATTCCTCCCCAGGGGGTCAACATCCATGGCCTTAGTTACATATAACAGTGATTTGTGGATTAAAATGACACCACGGCTTTGTGTGGAGTATTGCGTGTAATAGCACAGTGTTACCAATTTTTTGGCGAACCCAATGCAACCTGCCACCAGTGCATGCATCTCCTGTAGAAAGAGGATGCAAGCCTTATGGGGTTCAGTGTACAGCTGCAGCTTTTGCATGTTAACATGATTGCCCAGCCCCCTAATATTCCAGCTCATGCACCTTAGTGTGTTATCCGCCATCAGGACATTTTAAGTAGTGCACCCTGTGCCAGTAGCTGGTGAGAACCTTGTAAGATATACTTTAGTGGGGAATTACCCAGGAGTAGCCCTGTCACATTTGTCAATCTTTTTCATTTCAATCCCGCACCTCCCCCACCAACCCCCAATCAGAGGTGTAAATTCCCCAGAACCATGTAATTAAAAAAATTTGCAACTTCGCATAGGTTGGCTAATCGCACTTGCAGCCCAGTCCCAGTTCAGCGGGCAGAGTATATATAGCAAGCCTTAAGTGCATATAGTTTGCAAGTAGAACCATCACTGGGAGAGAATGGCAACTAGTGCCGAAGTCCGGGTGCAGAAATGCATAGGACTCCAGCAGTGATGTGCAGCAGTGGCCAACATACTGGGCAACCAGCACAGCCGGTGGCACGGCGGGGCAGTGAATGAGTGTAGATTGCACATTAGTTTACATTTAGAGCCGTTGCAGGGGGGGGGGGGACTGGTGCTGGTGCCAAGGGGTCAAGCGCAACAAACCAGTGATGGGTCTCACGTCTGTTCCCCTGCATCGACCATTGCAGTTGGTAGCCAGTGCAGTAAAGTGAGAGGCAGATTCATCCGGGGAAATGCTAATCCAGCAACTTCATTGCTTCCTCTGGGATTGCGAAAAAGTATACTTTATTCAAGTGTTCTATTCTCAATTTGACGGGGAACATGGCTTACCGGACCCCAATGTCACGTAGCCTCTTAACAGCCATGAAGTACTTCCACTCCTGCTGTACTGAGATGGAATAATCCAGATACAAGTGGATTCTGCTGGATCCCAGTAGGGGCTCCCCTTTGGCCCTAGCGGCTCGCAACAACGCATCTGTCTTCCTTAGTTGAAGACTCTGGCAATAATTGGACGCGGAGGAGCACCAGGTTTTGTTTTTGTGGTCAGGGCGCGCATGTTCCATGGGAAATTGAGGTGAGAGTTTGGGGCTCTCGAGCAGAGCAAGAAGAGTGCGTTCCACAAAGGTTCCTCTGGGGTACCGACTATGCATATGTTTTTCCGACTCGATCGGGACTCCAAATCATAATTTGTCTTGCTGACAATTTGTATCTGCTTAGTGAGCGCCGTCCGGTCTGCTCTGAGCAAGTTAATATCTTCTGCTAGCCCGACTCTGGATTCAACCTCCGTGACGCGAGTGTCAGTCTTCTCCATACGGGCCTTAATGGCACTTATCATGCCGCTCATGTCATTCAGTTTGTTGTTGAGGGTCGTGAAGCCTTTGCGCACTAAGTCCATCATCTGCTGCAGTATACAGCACTTCTTATGTTGCTGGATCTTTCAGCTGCGTTGAATTTGGTCGACCACAAGCTCTTGGCCTCCAGGCTGCAATCCCTGGTCAACTGTACTGACTTAACCAAGCAATGCCTGGTCCCCTTCCTGGGCTCATGTAATGCTTGCATTGTAATCCAGGATACCTCGTTTTGTCCTGCTCTTCTCACACAGGGTGTTCCTCAGGGATCCTCACGGTCTCTGACACTTCATTTTATATTCTTCCTGTACTTTTGCTGCTTGATGACCTGGGTGTCCTATATACCAATTATGCTAATGACACTCAGGTCATCCTCAAACTCTCGGGCTCTTATTCTGTGGACTCTCAGGCAATCACTGCTATTTATACTCCATCACTCCTGGATGACCCAGAATTCCATGGCCCTGACCACTGACAAAACGGAGATTCTTATCGCCGCTTATAGCCATATGCCAAAAATCTATCAGAATAAGCATTGTTTGTGATTTCCAACATGTCTATTCCCTTGGCTCAGAGCGTTAAAACGATTGGTGTCACGATCGACTCAGATCTCACCATGAGATCTCATGTGGCTAAGATTCGTGCCTCATGCAGTTGGATTAATAAGCAGTTGGGCTTCCTGCGTCCCTTTTTTTATGTTAACATGTCTATTCTAGCCTCTGCTTTAACACGAGGCTAGATTACTGTGACAGTCTCTTAGCAGGCACTGCTCAATCCAATCTGGCCGCCCTCAAAATGGTGCGGTCAGAGCAGTGCTGGGTCTTCCAAGACGGCACTCCATCACCGAAGCCAGACAAACTGCATTGGTTGCCTATCAAGCACCGGATCTCCTTTAAAGATCCTGACACTTACTTTTTTTAAGTGTCTGCTGCAGCACCCAGCTACCTCGCCGAGCGTGTTCAGCGATACGTACCTGTACGATCCCTTAGGTCACTTGAACAGGCTAGGCTTAGACCACCCAGATTTCGCCTAGCCAAATTTGGGAAAACCAGGCTTGATGTTGTGGCCCGTTAACTGGAATTCAATTCCTTTGGACCTAAAGTTATCCACCTCCCTTGCCAAATTCAAAAAGAAGCTGAAAATGTTTCTCTTTAGGGCCCCTTAGCTTTGATGCTCTTTTCCTGAATTGTGTCTCTCGTTGATTGCCTGTTGTTTTTTGTGCGCCGTGAGGCCTGTGGGCGATTTGGCGCGTTATTAAGAATTAAAATAAATAACTAATCTCTGTCGCCACCCCCTACCCCACCAGTAGACTGAGAAGGGCCCGCCACAGCCGCCTCTTCTTCCCCTGGTGCTTTGGCAGTGGTTTTTGCCAAAATGTCCATGGAACTTTGTTTTTTGCCCCAGCCTTTGGCCATGGCTGTGCTCCTTATAAGGATAGTGGGTAGGAAAGTAGAGTGGGACTATGTCAGCCAGTATGGGATTCAGGAGATCTGCAGATCTAGCAGTGCCAATGGCCGGAGAATAACCCCACTTCCGGGTTACTGGGTGAGCAGGCCGCAGCTAGGATACCAGACAGATCAGACTGCCCCTTCACCGCTCCGGGGTCAGCAAGGGGCTATCCAAGAATGTGTGCGCCCACCACCAGCTGCACCAGGCACTGCTTTTCCAGCTGGGCGCCCACAGTAGGGAACAACAGACCTGTTGAAATGACACGATACGTTGTGCGAGAGACACGCTGAAAAAGCACACAACACTGCAGCAGGTTCCACTTTGAGGATAGCAGTTTTGTTGTCAGAGGGTGACGCAGGTAGGCCTCCCAACAGGTTCCAATGGAGGTGAAAGAACTAGTATGCAGGGATGTGCCGTCACCCAACGAGTCGCTGTTAATGATGGCAGAAGGTTCACTCCATAGGGTCAGCCGGCCCGGCTCAGCAGGAGTCGGGTCGGGTGACCGCAAATGTTAAAGCACTTCTGCTCCGCTGTAATTGTATATGCCACCAGTGCTAGCTCAGTGCACTGTGAATTAGAGCTTAAAGGGCCGTGGCAGCCCACACCACCGCGCCGCCCGAGCAGTAGGAAACCAGATCAGGAGTAGCAAGAACTTTCCAGTGGGGGGGCGTCTCAGGATCTGTCCAACTGCAGTGCCATCCAGAGCCACACACAGGTAAGGTGGATCTCCTGTGTTGTCCTGAGCTTAGATAACTGGTCTCGTGGGTAGGGTGGCCCTACCATGCACGTGCAGCGGCCACAGCAGCTCTGGGGTTTTCATGTTCCAGAGGGCAGTCAGTATCTGGATCGGCCACCTGTACTGAGTGCCCAGGTTATGTTGGTCTCCACCGACCCAAGCAGGCCCATGTGTTCCTGTCCCTCTGGGGGGAACACCAGTTGGGGGGGGGGGGGGGTGGAGTCATGTCCCCCACTGGGCTCTAAGAGTGCCGCTGACTCAAAGCAGATGAGTAGAGGCTCTGGGAGCACCCGTATGTCTGGACTCCCTTGTGGGGATGGTGCAGCTTTGCCTGTGACCACGGTCACCGGCAGGGGCCCCGCAGTCTGAACCGGTGGTCTCGGCAGCCGGTTCAATGGGGCAAGATGGATGCAGCCTCCAGGACATGGGCGGTCTCGCAGAGTCAGGCGCCCCCCATGGCCCTCACCAGGATCGGTCCCTCTCAGCCCCAGCGCCGCCAGCCACCTCCAGCAGGGTGAACGGTGCGGGTCACGGCAGGAACAAAGCACAGTAGTGTATGCTCCTCAAGGGATCCCGGCCAGCACGAAGAGGCTCAGGATGCCGCACCCTGCAAGCCCACGTAGAGTCAGCCCCACAGCAAGAACGAGGGAGCGGGGCAAATCAATATTAATTCGTAGGTGGATCTCAGCAGCCAGATGGGTATCTGGAGTGTTATATCAGGTCAGCTAGTGCCCTGCCAGACCCACTATGTCAGTGGGTCAGCTAGGTGACTCGGGGCTGCTCCGACGGTGGACTCAACAGTAGCAGGGCAAGTAAGGAGGCGACGGCTGTAGCAGTTAACCGTTCACGTTGGGCTGTCCCTCACAGCCCCAACACTGTCAGTTCTCTGCTGTGGCGCCACGTACTGTCCATCAGCCGCAGTAATGCCGCGCCAGCGGATCAGGGCTGCCCTGCTGCTAGCTCCGGTTTGAAGGCGTCAGCACACCTGAAATTCAACGAGGTGCCACTTGCAAGTTTCAGAGCACTCGCCAGAGAATTACATACTTTTCGGTACATGGGAAGGATGTTTTTGTCCCAGTGCCGCGTCCTCAAGCTGCGGCGCACCTGAATCAGGCGGCGGTCTTAAAAGCGTGCAACAACGCCTCTCTGCCCCATCCAGTCTGATCTTAACTCTGGGCAGGGAATACAATAGGACTATCATCCTGAGGTTTTATGGTCTTTCCATCTAACTCCATTGCATCTAATGTCATTCCATCAAATTTTTTCCATCTAAAATCTCTGCATCTAATGCATTTTTATTTATTTTTTATTTTTGGGGGGGGTCCCCAACCCCTGTTTTTTACCCTTTATGATGCACCTAAACAAAAGTTAACGCTTTACCCCCCAAAAATATGCATTTGATGCAAAGTTTTTAGATAGAAAAAATTAGGTGGAATGGCATTAGATGCAATTGCATTAGATGGAAAGACCAGATACCATCCTGGATCCTGAGCAGTCCCAGTGGGATATTGAGCCTATGCAGTTTCCCCCCACAACTGGTTGCGGTTCAGTGTCAAACGTGGCAATTGATCAATGTAGACCACATACACCAGGAGTTTCCTCACCATCCATGATTTTTTGCAGAACCCAGTTTGATTTTGGGGAATAATGCCAACTGATTCTTCTCAAGTTTCCAATTCTTTTTTGAGGATCCTGGCAAAAACTTTGTCTGGTTCGTCCAGCATAGCCAGCAGGCGATAATTCTTAGGTTCATCATGCCTGCCCTTCTTCAAAACTGGAATGATAATACTATCCTGACATTTATTTTATTTATTTGCTTATACAGAGTCGTAAGCCCACAGGCATCTGGGTGCCAACATACAGAGAAGGAACCAAAAAATGTTACAAGAGACAGGAAAAAACATCTAACATGTAGGATCTGTCAGGGGACGCTGTTCGAACTCAGTGTTGGAGTTACCTGAAGAGGTAGGTTTGTGTTTTGTAAGGAAGATCGTGTATGTGGACTCTAATCTTATCTGTAGCGGTAAGTTATTCCATTTAGTGGCAACCTTAATATGGAATGCTTTGCCAAGTCCGTTTTTTCTTTTATGCTTTGCAAACGAGATTTGTCCCTTTGCTTCTGATCTGAGGGCACGACCCAGTACATGGCGAACAATCTTCTCTTTTAAGGTATGCCGGTGCTTTCCCGTATATTCACCTATGTGCCAAAGTCGGGGCCTTAAACTGGATTCTCTCTTCCACAGATAACCAATGGAGGTCTCTTCTGTCTTCACTTATGTTCTTTTTTAGTTTTCTTTTTTATGATTCTTAGTGTTACTCTGAATTATTTGGCATTTTGCAATCCACCATTCGCCCCTAACAGGAGTGCATTACCATAGTCCAGTCTGGACAATATGGTTGCTCTGCCAATAGCTGCACAATATTCCTCACTCGGGTACGGCCGAATTGCCCTGAGGAGCCGTAGGCAATAGCAGTTCTTGCTCATTTGCATGACCTGAGCCTCTGCACTCAGGGATGCTCCCATGTACATCCCAAATGTTTTCACTTTACTCGCAACTTTTATTGGGGAATCATTAATGAGGAAGAACTCATATTGATTATTTAACTTGGCCCGAGCTTGATTCGTTCCGAAGACCATCAGCTCAGTCTTCTTGCCGTTTAGACGCAAACCAATTATTGCCCATCCAGGTTTCGATTGACTTGTAAAGTGCCTCAACATTTGCACTGTCTTGGGAGTAGTCCCCACTCAGTTCAACCACCAGTATCGTCAGTGTAGTTGGTGAAATGCACTTTGATTTTGTCTAGAACCACACAGAGGAACCTGATGTAAAGGTTAAACCTGATGTAAAGGTTAAAGAGAAGCAGTGATAAACTTGGCCCCCCTGAGGGACTCCGCACCTAATAGCAGTCTCATTGGAGAAATTGTCCCCCCAATGGACCTTGGATCTCCTATCTGAGAGGAATGATGTTAACCAGCTAATTGCTTCTTTGGAGCAGCCATGAGGCGTGAGCCTCTGCAGGGCTTCAATATTTATTTTATTTATTTTAATTCTTAGTAAGGCGCTACATGCCAATGGGCCTCAGAGCGCCTCAATGCTACAGAACAGGTGGTGTAGTGCATGTGCCAAGGTAGACGGGATAGTCTTGATGAGAATGTTGCAAATACGATCTGTGCCAGGGGTCCTAGAAGCTTTACTAGCTCTCATCACCCCCTTTATTTCCTCCAGGCCTGGCTATAAACCCAGCAATTCTCCAGGGGCAGCCAGACTGCAGAGTCCACCAGACAGCCTGCAAGGGACTGCTGCATGTACTCTACCCAGTTTGCCTGAGGTAGTCCGTTGATGTCTCTAGCAATCCGACCCCTGCTGTTAACGATTTTCCAGAATTCAACATTATTCTTCATGGCTGCCAGTACCAGCCTACGCCAGCTCAGTCCTCCCATTATGTACCTGTTCCTCTTCAGCCATTTCTCAGATGTTTGTTTGGCCCCTTTTAACCTTTTCTCTATGCATTGGTTGGGTCTCGCACCATGCTATATCTTGTAACTGTTCCTAGCCTTAATTTCCCGGTCACACTGATGCTGGTGGGGGTTCTTAAGCTCGAAGGCCGACCCTACTCCTAGATTGGGAGGACTTCATGGCACAACTTTGAATCGTTGCCAGAATGGGTCGCAAATAGATAGACCTGCGTGGTCCTCGCCACTGACAGATTTTCAGCCTCGGTTGAGAAGGAACCCAGGATGGTTTAAGCTGTCACCTTGTCTAAATTTGGGTCATAACATGAAATGCGATTCAGACTGCAGTTGATTCTTAACAGCCCGGTTGATCTCTGGCCCGAGGTAAAGGTCTGCAACCTCAGGTTTGCCAAGATAGGGTAATGATCCACAATGTCGGGATATTTGGCAACAAACATATTATCTAATCTGCTACAGCCCCCTATCCCCACCCTTGTGAAATTTGGGGGGTTATGAGAGTGGTGGGGACTGTTAATGGCAGAAAAGCCACACAATGACAGTAGAACGGCCCATCTCATCCCCCATGTGTGTGCCCTATGAGAGCCTCCCTGCTGCATCAGTGACTACAGGCAACTTGCCTCTCCCGCTCTGTCCCAGCAGCATGGGAATCCAGGCATTGAAGTCTCAGCATAATAAGGTCGGGCCTTCATGGTTCATGTCCCCCAATAAGGCCTCCATGTCCCCGAGCATGAGCTAACCTCCCCTGAATAAGGGGGATCATAGACCTTTTATATACAGCAATTCTTTGGGGCAAGGTAGGCCAAACTGCTGAGTTTGGGTGACTTTAGCCAGGAGAATGTTCACTGAGGATGTTGGTACTTTCATGATTTCCATTGAGTTTTTAATGGCCATGGCAAGGCCCCTTTGGGCCAGCCTCTAGGCCCCTGGCTCGCTCGACGGGTAATGAAACTCCATCTGTCTCCCACCAATGGTGCTGTCCACCATGTCTCCTGAAGCAAAAATTACACTTAGCCCATCTACATAATTGAATAACCCGTCCCCCTGAAAGAGATGGGTGGGCTCCCTTGTATTCCAGCTCAACAGGTGGGGTAAATTAGGACCATGGTTAGGAGTGTGTAGCCCCCCTCATTTCCACCATGGATGCCAACCAAGCCCAATGGGATTAATCTCCCCGGCACCCAGCCCCACGTCTGCATAACACCTTTGCTTCATTTGAGCCAGAGTAGCGATGGGGGCTGCAGAAATCTGTGCCTCCTTTGCCATTTCTCTAGGCGGCCCGCAAGAGCTTTACCATTTCTGCCCATTAAAGCCCTTCAAATTAATGATGGTACACTCCAGCCCAAATTTAATAAATGACCCCCTTGTGTTCCACAATACAGAACAAGGGGCTTTCAGAGTAAAAATGCACAAAGGACGAAGCAAAGTTAGCTTCCTCGCACATGTCCACAATTTTGATGTTGCTATTGATAAACCGCAGGGGAAGAACAGTGTGTAAAAGGTCCAGCGCTCGTGCCTAATTTCAAGAAAAGCGGTTATCCTTGCAACATGAGTTTTATTTGCAAAAGTTTAATCTGGTTTGCCAGAGGGGGTTGATTTGAAGTCAAAGCAGCCAGATGGCTACGGGCCTCCCCATTTCCCAAGACGGCGTGCATCATGACCCTAGTCCTGTTCTTGTGGGGACTTCCACACTTCACGTCCGGATTGGCTGAGAAGAGGACTTCCAAGTTGTACACCTGTATAGTTGTTACGCTCACCTGGTATCCATGGGGATGCCACTCAGCCCTAGTTGGATGATATGCGCCTCGAACCCTCTCCCCAATCCCTGATGGTGCCTCTGATGGAAGTTGAGCCTGAAATACAGGAGGGCTGGATTCAAGACCTGGCCGTCTCTGCTAGGGTGTCTTCCCACCTCCCTTGGATTCAAACCTTCCCTTGGCCCTCTCCTCACCTTGTTTCTTTAGAAGGCGTGCTCTCCGTCCTGCTCTTTGTGGCAGGGGTACGTAGTGTCGCTTGAGCGACCGAGTTACTTCACTGGTGCGAGCCCTTTCAAGTGTCTTAAGGTAGGTCTTGCTGCTTTACAGTCTTTGAACTCAATACTGTTCTTGCCTTCCTTCCTCCTGTTGTGTTGTGATGGTCTTTTCTCTTCTCTTTAGGTGTGCAAGCGATTTGGCGTTTTCGTGCAGGCTGGGCTGAGCACTTGCCAGTAAATGATGGCACGATGTGCGCAGTGCCGTTCGGTAAGTAATGCGCGATGCGCTGCGCCTTTTTGCCATATATATGTTAACCTGTGTCGTTCCCCTTCTTTTGCAGGCCGCAATGCTGTTTACCGATGGGCATGATGTTCCGGAACAATGCTGGCCAAGAGACGGCTAACCAGGTAAGAGTCTTGTGATTCCCGTCGTTCGTGTGAAACCTTTAGTGAGCGTTCACTAATGCGGTCCTTCTCTCCCTCCTTTCAGGTTGCCTCGTTCCGGGAAGCACGCCGTGTCCAGAAGATGTAGTTTGCTGGATCGACTGTCCCCAGGTAAGCAGAATCGGGAACTAACGATGGCTGAAGACAGGATGCTATTGGCAGGTAAGATTTCTATAACGATGTCTCTTTTTCCTCTCTGTAGGCTCGCGGTTCCAAGGATAGCTGGCATGAAGACCACTGGAGACCAGACTGAACACGGTGAGCGTTACGCTGCAAACAGCTGAAATACGCGAAGCGTGTTCTGCTGTTTGGGTGTGGTTTAAATAGCCTTCCAGCAAAGTAGTCCAGGTGAAGTAGTCCCAGGCCAACCACACCTTAAACACTATACCGCATAGTTCAGTTCTCAGTAACTGAGCTATGTGAGTGCCTCCATGTTGACTGCAGGCCCAAAGAAGGTAGTTCAAAGTAAATAGTCCCAACTTAAAGATGCTCTCCATAATGAATGAGCCTGGTGCCAAAGGCGGCAGGACTGACTCCAAGAGAGTCTCGAATGAAGTTTTGAGGCCGTTGAGGCCATAATGGTGCCCGAAACCTGGCCTTGCCAGTGGGGGATCAGGGTTAAGGGTCATGACAACAGTATCCCCATTCCTCCCCCCTAGACCCACCAGTGTTCAGGGAAGCCTGGGTTGCTGGACGACCACGTCCTTGCTGCTTGTTGCCCCTCCTCGCCTGGGCGTTAGATTGGAGCTCAGTCCATGGGCTCTTAAATTGCGCCTTGCATGGCTCATGCACCGATCCCTGGCCTGCGTTTCCATTGGAGGCGGCACCCTCAACATATTCCACTTCTTGCAATATGATTATTGCAGAGTTGGACTGTTTTGGGGACTGCTTTGCACTCCTGTTCTTCTTAGATATGGGGCAGCTTCTAACTGCTTGGCTAGTAGGGGCCACACCAGAGCCCTTCTGCAGTGGGGAGGTAGTTGCCAACACCTTTACCATATTCCTTTTTTTTAAATCTGAGATTTTCGTACATCAGGGTCGCTGATACCAAGCAGTAGAATCAAGTGCACAAAGCGCCACAGCCTCTGGACCAAGGACACCCCTTTGTAAGGCACTGCTTTTTTTGTGCCTCATTTTGAAGCAAAGTGCAGATGGTATGGACTTCTTTGCTTGTAGAAGCCACGCCCCTGGATAGTGGGTTAGAGTCCTTCAAGAGCTAATTTAGGAGGTGCACAATCTTATCAAAGTTGCTGCACAAAACGTTCAATTATTTCGCTGTTACCTCACACTTGTACGTCAATTAAGTCCCAAAGGATTCCAGAATGGTAAACATGTTCGCAGTCGAACGGCTGGCCTCCAGATCTTGTGATGAGGTACTCATCTGGTTCTTAAAGTGCATCCGCTCGCACAAACAAGTTTGATTTCAAAAGGCATGGGAAGGAGTTGGTCAAATGCATTAAATTCAAGTTAGTGGTACTAATTGCCTGGACATCGAGAGAAATCTTATCAACTTGAGGTCCTCCTACTTGTATGAGCCGAATCATTGCTGGTGGTCTCGGCCTCCCCACCAGTGTCATTACTATTCACTGGTAATTGGGGAAGCTAAAATATAGTTTGTTAAAGCCATTTGTACTAGGAGTAATCAAGGCACTTACCATAGTTTCGATAGTCTTGGAGCCCAGACGAGGAACTGATGGCATGCGCTCTTCCATCAGATCAACACATGGGTCTTCTGCCACCTCTTTGCTTAAAGATGATTGCAGGGGATGATAATCCATTAGCTTTTTTTTTTTTTTTGTCAAACTTTCCTGGCTCAAGTACCTCTGTGAGCCTTGCAGTTCTTTTTGGCCATCCCTTGAGGTAATTTGGTATGAATCAAACCACTTTTGCTTAGCACTTACTTATTGGATGAGCCCACAGTTAACTTGGACAATAGACCAGCCCCACAGGGAAAAAGGAGCAGATTAACAAGGTCCTCTTCGGCAGTATTCATGTCCCTTTCCTCCTCCTGTACTGATGGAGTTGAATGGGGGAGGTCCATTCTTGGGGGACGCCTTCCCACTGCAGCCCGTTTGGCAATAAAGGCCACGGCAGTAGACCTAGCACGACGCTTCGGCATTAGGTATGAACTGCAAGTTGATGTGGATTTAGATGAACTGTGAGCCCTGCAGTCAATGTCTAGTTCAAGTGTTAATTCCAAGTGACCAGGAAGTCCCAAGCTTGCAGCACTTAACACAACTGGGCGTCCCAGTGCTCATAGGCTTCGTAGGCTGTCGGCAGCGGTACCACAAAGTGTGCTGGATGATCCACCAGTGCTGTCCGTGCCCTGCACCCAGTCACCAAGACACTCTGAAACACTCCTCCTTACACTTCGGCAAGGGACGCTTCTCCAGAGAATACAGGCCCACCTGCCATCAGCTGTCTCTGACAATGTCGCGGGAAACGTACAGGGATCGGTCGCAGGCGTACAGGTGTACCGAGCAGAGGCGCAGACCTTCCTCCAGACTGCAAACTCCCATGCAGGCCTGACCAGCACCAGGACATGGGCCCCACTTCAGCACCCCAGTGGGGGCCAATTGTCGCAATTTGTCAAGTAGTGGGAAGAACTCTCGACAGACAAACTGGTGCTCAAAATCATTTGACAGTATAATGCCCTCTAGTTTCTGGAAAAATGCCCCTCCTTCCCTCCCATAAAGAAAAGATAACTAAATCTACCACTTCTCCTGCAAGAGGTGAAGTCCTGTCTAAGGGAGCTATGGAGGCCGCTTTCTGGTAAGAGACACGTCTAGCAGCGGTGGCTGCCCACCTCCGCTGAGAAGGCATTTACATCTACCCATACCTAGATGACTGGCTAATACGCGCCCCGTCTCGTTTTGCTAGCTTTTCAACAAACTGAGATACCATCCGGTGCCAGACTTCTCTAGGGCTCTCATCAACTTTCTGCGTTTTGCCATCTCAGAACGGTCTGTTCCTGGGTTCACGGCTCAACACCCTAGAATGTCTTGCTACTCCCTCTGAGGAGAGGGTCAAAGCCATACTCCACAACTGTCCACATTGAGGATGACAACCGTCCGCTTCATCAAGTCAAGGTTGGGCATGATGCCCACTTGCATCCCATTGGTTCCACATTACAGGCTTCACATGAGGCCTCTCCCGTAGTTCCTGGATGCTTGATGGCAGCAAGTGTCATGCTCTTGGAATGACAAAATTGCCCTCACGCCATCTGTCCGCTGAACTCTTCAGTGTTGGAATCATCAGCAGCACCTCATGCAAGGTGCTCCCTTTCACCTTCTAGTTCATCAAGCCACAGTCACCATTGATTCCTCCCTGGAGAGATGTGGAGCCCACAAAACCGGTATACACGCATTTCGCCGAACGAAATTTCATCGTGGGACATTTCATCGCCAAAACACTTATCGCCAAAAAACCTTTTTTTTTTTTAAAAAAAAATTTGTTGGGTGGGGGGGGGGGGGTGTTTTGTAGGGGTTTTGGTATGATTATTAAAGGAGGGGGGTCTGGGGACAACCCCCCCCCCCAGAAATTTAAAAAAAAAACAGGGTTTTTGGCGATGAGTGTTCTGGCGATGAAATGTCCCGCGATGAAATTTCGTTCGGCGAAATAACGTAGAACCCACAAAGCCATGCCAGGGGGCCTGTTGCAACCAGAAGAAAAAGAGCCCTACACAAATGTCTTGGAGCTTAGAGCAGTGGTCTGGGTCGTGAAGTCATTCCAACCACAATGCCAGAACAACGTGGTTCGCATCTTCACCGACAACACAAGCACCATGTTTTATATCCGGAAACCAGGTGGGACCAGGAAGCGCAGACTATCTGGCACTGAACATTATCCCAGAACATGTATCTCCTTCCTTTTCATTTACCGGGAATCTACAACACGATTGCAGATTCCCTTGGCAGGGAGCTATGGTCATGCCACGTAAGGGAGTTCCACCCGAGCCAGATTCTTTGCATGTTCTAGTCTGGTTGCCCCTAAATCGACTTGTTCACAGTGGCACAGAACTCCAGTGCCCCCAGTTTGCCAGCGCTATCCTCAAGAAGGGAGTCTGGAGGATACCTTCTCCATTCCATGAGACGTTTCCTCCACTTCGAGGGCTGTACACTCAAACAGAGCAGCTGCAAGATTATCTTAATTGTCCCGCCTTGGCCATGCCAAATTTGATACTTCAACCTACTTCATCTGTTTGTTGCTCCTTTGTTCCCCCCCCCACCCCCCCTTCTGTCGAACCTCCTCTCCAGTGACTCAGGATCAATACTGCATCACGATCCAGCATCCCCAACGTTGAGGGCTTGGCTCTTGCAGCCCAAGAATGTTGACACTTAACTTGCCTCTAAAATGCAGATACATTCTTGCAGAAGCTAGACCGCCCTCTACATTGTCATGCTACAAGCACAAATGGAAACGTTTTACCATATGGTGTCAAATGCAAAAGCTCAACCTTTTTCGGATTAAAGCTGTGCAAGTCTTGACATCTCCTGTCCCTGGCAAAAGGGTGACTGGGACATGCATCCGTTAAGGTACATTTAGCAGCCATTTCTCGCTACACTCGTACTACTGGACAGCTTTTGCTATTGTCCCACTGGCTTGTGTTAGGAATTCCTTAAGGGACTTTTTTTGGGCTTTTCCTCCCGTTAAAGCTCCAGCGCCAGCATGGGAATTCAATGTTCTTCTTTCAAAGTTAATAGGCCCTCCATTTCAACCTCTTCACTGGGATCCGTTGATAGTTATATCATGGAAGACCGCCTTCTTGGTGGTCATTGCGTCTGTCAGACGCGTAGGGGAGCTGCAACCCCTCTCCTGTAAACCACTGTACCTGGTTTTTCACCAATCCAAGTTAGTGCTGCGCTTTAATCCTTGCTTCATGCCAAAAGTTGCATGAACGTTCCACCTGAATAAATCCTTGCTCCTGCCAGTTTTCTTTGGTGCTTCTTCTCCAGCAATGAGGACCTCTCAATCACTGGATGTCACACGTGCTTTAAAGTTTTACATCGCATGCACAAGAGTTCCGAAAGACATCACAATTGTTTTTCTTTCGGACCTGTGTGTCCCGCTCACCTGGATTCCACGGGGGCACCGAACGAAGCTGGACTGCTGCGATCTCCACCAGTGTGACTCGTAGCGAAGTGATGATCGACTGCACTTGCCCACTCAGTTTCGTCTGCTTGGCCTGCAAGAGGATTTTCCTAGAAGCAGTAAAGGAAATTAGCCACCCGTGGTAGAGGGGTTAACACTAACACTATCTGCCCGAAAACTTCTAGTATTCCCCTTCGTAAAGTCTCACTTTATAGTTAGGAAGGATGAACTCTCCATCCTGCGTTTGGAGTGCAGGGGCACGTAGAACTTCAGTTACTTCACTGATATGAAGGTATTTGGCAGAGTTCCAGACAAATAATGACTCCGAGGTTAGTTGTATGTAAACCAAATGTATAGTTCTTTTAGAGTTCAAATGTCTGTTTATTCACTCATGCTCCTTTCATACCTTTCCCCATGCAGCGTGGTCCGAGGAGCGAGTTTGTCTCGATGGATGAAGGTTGCACCTTAGTAAGAGTCAGTTTGCACCAAGCAAAGTTTAGCAAGTAATGTTGTTCGAAGTGCGATTAACCAATAGTTCTCTATCTTTGTTGCAGGTGCAACGCCTTTGCGAAAATGTCGAGCATAGAATGGTGACCAGCGCTGCCTCGAGCGGTAATATGTCAAGTAAGTATCTTGCGGTAAGTAAGTTAACCCCGCTCACCTTTTGTTTGTTCTTCTTTTTTCAGATGCTGATGTTGCGAGCTGCGATTCAACGGGCACCGCGCTGGGCCGTGAAGATGCTCTAATGATAGGTGAGTATGGCGCGGCACTGCAGCTGGCAATACGACACAGTAGTTTTAAATGTTTTTTTCCCCTTTCTCACAGGTGCGGCTGCTGCAGGAGAAGATGACCAAATGGGAATCTTCCTGTTCTAACCTTCTCTTCTTTTCTCTAGGATCGGCTCCGGACATAAACGGGTGTAGCTGTAGACTGAATACTGGACTGCAGACACGGTGAGCGTTAGGCTGCTGAGATGCAGAATAACGCGAAGCGTGAGCTGCTCTTTGTGCATGGTTTAAATAGCATCAAGAAATTAGTTCCCAGTAAAGAGTTCCAGTACCACACCCAAGTAGTAAAATAGTTCCTAAAGGAAAGTAGTCCCTTCATGGCCTCATGATGGCCTGTACGTGAGTTCTTTGCAGGATGACCTGCACAGTTTGAAGATGGCAATATGATCCTGGCGCCTACGGCGCCAGGACTGAACCCATATAGCCCCTAGACAGGGTTTTGGGAATACCTGGGTCTTCGTGGATGCCTGTTCCCTGGATAGATGACTCTGTTCCGGATGTCTGGGGGCAGACATCGTGACACTATGGGAAAAGGCAACGCCCAGGATAAGTCTTCCATTTCCAGATGGCTCTCTGGATATATCTTGCTTTGCCACCAACTTGCAAGGAGACCCTTGCCAGGAAGGCCATGGGCCCATGCCACCAGAGCTGTAACTTCTCCCATGGCGTTCCCCTGCTCAACATCGGCAGGGCTGCTACATGGAAGTCTGTCCGCACCTACGCAAGATTCTACTGCATTGACCGGGATTTTAGGGAGGTGTCCTGTGACAGCCAGGCAGTGCTCCGCAGCACATTTTCATAAACTGAGTTCAATTGCTTCTGTAGAGCTAAACCGCCTCCCATTGGTTGTTTGTATATACTGCAGTATAATCGTACTCCTAAGCCTGTGAATCAATGAAAGATCCAATGCTGGAGAAGGAACAAGTTACCTGTAACACCGGTTCTCCAGCATTGGTATCTTTCATGGATTCACATGCGACCCTCCATCCTACCCCTCTCTGGCTCTTCTTGGTTCCTACTTTCACATTTCGTGCGCTTCTAAATCTGAAGATGGCCTCCTGGGGTGGAGCTAATGAGGACTGTCATTGGCTAGGGCAGTATGACCCAAAATGACAGGCTATACAAGTGACAAACAGTTTGAAGCTTTACATTACTGAGGATTCCCAGCCTGACGGGGAATATTCATGAGCTTCTGAATAAATGAAAAATACCAATGATGGAGAACAGGAGTTACAAGTAACTTACTTGTTCCTTATTGAATACTATGTACAGTGCCCAAACACAACCTAGTAGTTCTGTGCACCATTTCTAATCGCTTCACTCCTGAATCTTCATTTTCAAAGAAGGGTTAATTCCCTGCTCAGATCTATTCAGCACTTCAGCAGAGAAATTGGGTCTGTGCGATGGGATCTGATGAATGCTTACCTGACCAAAACTGGGATCAATATCTGTTTCATTTGTGTATCGAGGCAATAGCCAGTCTAGTACCATTTGCTACTCCTTGGCCTGATCTCAGCCTTGCGCGTCTTTAGCAAGATGATGGCAGCGGTTGCTTCCCCCCCTTTCAGCTGAGTGAATACTCAGTGTATACTTGAGGATTTGCTCACCATTACTCATCCCTGCAGGTAACAGCATCTCTGGAATTTCTATTGGACTTGTATTTTTTTTCCAATATGTTTTTATTGCATTTTATGAAATGAAGCAAACATAATAGTGGGACTTGAACCATGTCCCTCTCCCCTTCCTCCCTTCCCTCTCCCTCCCCGGCAGCTTAATGTTTATCAGCGAATTGATATGTCCTTAGAGTTGTCTCTCATGTGAACATGTCTAATATTCTGATTTTGTGTGGACACCATTGTAGCATATAGTCACTTTGTAGGTGTTCTAACACCAGCCCCCCAGTCTGTTCGGAGGTTTTGTCGGTCCCCTTGGATGTTATATGTTAACCGCTCCATTGCTATAAATTGCCATAGCCTCTGTAGCCATTCTAGTGTGACTGGCAGTGATTTCTGTTTCCATCTGTGGGATATTGTTACCCATGCGGCTATGAGCGTGGTGAACATTATATGCAGTCTTTCTGCCATATAATGCCATTGGATCATTATCTTCGCCCAAGCTTCTCTGTTGAATCGCCCGTGTCCATTTTGGGATTATTTTCCAGAGATAATCCCATTGGAATTTTGTGATTTCTCTCCCCAGAGTTGTCTCCCATCTCTTTATATATTGCCATTTAGTGTCTTCCGCCTGGGCATTTATGAATTTGTATAGTGTGGATACAAATTTTTTGTCTCCTAGGTGTGTCATGATATGTCTCGAAGGGGGTTGGATCTCTCGTTGCCGCGTGCGTTATTCTTGGGGTGGAGAGCCAATGATGGAGTTGTTCAAATTTGTATCCGTCTTTTTCCGTTAGGCCTAAGAGAGAGCTGCATTCCGCGAATGTTCTGATCTGGTTGTCTACAAACATGTCTCCCACCTTAATGCATTCAGCATCTATCCATTTTCTGAATTTTTCTTTCTCTGTGCCCGGTTTGAATTCCAGGTTCTCGAATAATGGCATGAAGGGTGCCGGGTATATTGTTAAAGATTCTTTTTTTGTCGCCTTGTTCCATATTTCCAGCACTGCTCCCATAATTTCACTAATTCTGAGATTTTGATGTCTGTGTTCGGGGCTGGTCCACAAAAGCTGTTGTAGGCTTTTCGTTGCAACTGCCCTATCTTGTGCTTCCCATATCTTCTGAGTTATTGGGAATCCATTCCTTCAGGACCCAGAGTTGTGCTGCCTCATAATATTTTCGAAAATATGTGGGAGAGCCATTCCTCCCGCGAGCTTTGGGGCCGTTAGTACTATGTTGGAGATTCTTGGGGGTTTTGTTCTGCCAAATGTATTTGTTTACCATTTTGACTAGTTCTTTGAAGAACGTGGGCAGGATTTTTATGGGGAGTGCCTGAAAGTAGTCTAAAAGTCTGGGCAGTATTGTCATTTTTATCACTGTTATTCTGCCCCACCAAGAGATCGACACTGGGTTCCAGCTGTCCATGTCTTTCCTCACCTGTGCTATCAGATTCGGGAAGTTTCCTGAATATAGACCTTGTATTGTGTTGGTGAGCGTGACCCCCAGGTATCTGATCCCTCCTTCCGCTACTCGAAGTTGTAGCTCCCCTGCTTGCTTCTGTATTTCCTGTTTGTCGCCCGCCAGAACCATTAGCTCTGATTTTTGTCTATTTATCTTTAGGCCAGAGACGAGGCCAAAGTTTTCTATCGTTTGTATGATAGAGAGTAGTCTTTTCTGGTTCTGCAAGGGCGATCAGCATGTAGTCAGCATATGCTGCTATTTTGTGGGTCGTTCCTCCCATCGTGATGCCTTTGATTTCGGGCAAGTTCCTTATTTTCGTCAGCAGCGGCTCCAGGAACATTGCGTATAGTATTGGGGAGAGGGAACACCCTGCTTTGTGCCCCTTTCAATTTTTATTGTGTCTGAAAGTTCCCCGTTCACTGCGATTCGGGCTGTTGGTGAGTTGTAGTTGGCCCGTATCATATTGATGTAGGTTTCGCCTAGACCGAATTTTTCCAGTGTTCGGAAGAGTATGGTCCACCCTACTCGGTCAAACGCTTTTTCCGTGGGCGATTCTTCTGATGTCATGCGTTGTTCCGTTTGGGATAAATCCCGACTGGTCCTGGTGAATCAGTTTGGGAAGCAGGGGCGTGAGTCTGTTGGCTAATATTTTGGTATATAGTTTGGCATCCAGTTTAATTAAAGCAACGGGGCTGTAAGAGGCTGGATCTTCCGGATTTTTCCCTTTCTTATAGAATACCAGAATTTTCGCTTCGTTCATTGTGTTTGTGATGTTGGCTGAGTCTTTAAATGTGTTGAAAAGCTCAGTGAGAACCGGATTTATGGAGTCTGGGTAGGTTGTATAGAATATTGATGTGAAGCCATCCGGTCCCGGGGCCTTGTTTTTGGGTAAGTCTCTTATTGCCTTCGTGACTTCCTCTATCGTTATTTGTGCGTTGAGAGTTGACTGCTCTTCTGATGTAATTGTTGAGAGTTTTGTGTCTTTTAAGTAGTTTCTGATCTGTCGCTGTTGGTTTGTCAGACGCGTATAGTTTTTGGTAGAAGACTCTAAATATTTATTTTATGGACTTTGATTGTGTACTCACTTGGTCGTTGTTATCCTTCAGAGCCTTTACCGTTTCTTTGTTGTCTGCCTTTCAGTTGTCTCACCAGTAGTTTGTCTGCTTTGTTGGCTTTCATGGCATACCAATGTTTCAGGTGTAGTAAGTGGTTTTCGGCCCTTTTGGTTCGAATTACCTCCAGTTGGCTTTGTATATGTCTGTAGGCGCTCTTTAATTTCTGGGTGTGCTTGTTTGTCATTTCCTCCCTTATCTTTGAAGGTTTTTTTCCAGTTCTTCTTCCCATTTACGAGATTGGCTGTCCGTCTGTGCTTTTAGAGCTATCAGGTGGCCCCACATTACTGCTTTGAAGGCTTCCCATATTGTGGCCTTCTCTGTTTCAGGGGAGTTGTTCTGGGCAAAGTATTCTTCAATGTAGCCTCTGATTGATTCTCGCATCACTGTGTCTTGCATGACTTCTCTCGGAAGGGTCCAACGCCAGAGTCCGGATTGTTTGCGGCTGGCCGGGATTGACATAGAGATGGGTCCGAGATTGATATAGGGCCCGTCTCAACCTCCTGTATTTCCCCTAGAAGGCTCAACGATGCCCAGATATATTCTGGGGCTTGTGCTGTGCACATGGGAGTGATATGTGTACCCCGGTGTCGGGCCTCTTATTTTCCGCCAAACGTCTTCTAGTGCTAGGTTCTGCATGGTATTCTTTAGAGATTGGGACGGGGTGCGTTGGTGTGAGATGTTTGGGTTTCATCTGTCTTCACTTGGTGTCCAGACCATGTTGAAGTCCCCGGCCAGGATCGTCTCTTCTTGTGTGAAGTGTTCTAATTTGTTCAGGGCGTCTTTCAAGAATTGGTCCTGGCCCGTATTTGGGGTGTATACCGTAGCAAGCGTTAGAGGACGGTTCTCGATTTGCATTTTTGCTGCTAAGAATCTCCCTTGCTTGTCCTCTAGGGTGTCTCGTATTTGAACGTTGAAGGAGTAGGCGAATGCCACCAGTACCCCCTTTGTTTTCTTTTCTCCATCATTTGCATGGATTATCCGATTATATCCTTTCAATTGAATTTTCCCTTTGTCCTTTTTCTGTATGTGTCTCTTGTTGCATAATTATGTCGTAATTCCCCTGCTGTAGATGGTGTTCTACTTTCTTCCTTTTCACTGGGGAGTTTAATCCTCTGATATTATGTGTAAGGATTTTCAGCCCCATCCCGATGCGTGATTCTGTTTGTTGGATCCTTTTCGTTTTTTTTACTGTTGATTCTTTGCTGAGTGCCGGCGAGTTCCCTTCCCCTTCGCTGATCTTGTCCCTTGCTTTTCCCCTTTCCCCTTTTCCATTCCTATCCCCCCCATTATGTACCCCAACTGAACCCCCCCCTCCCCTCCTCTCCCCTTTCCATTATAACAGTCCTGAGGAGGACTCTGGGCCCTACGATCGCTCGGGCGTGTTGCCCTCCATGCCATGCCCTCTCACACTCAGGAGTAACTATGTCGTGAGGAGTCCTAAACCTCACAAAGTCTCTTCGAGTTCCTGTGTGGTCCCAGCTCGCTACCGCAGTGTGTGTACCAGTGGTGGCAATTTGGTTTCTGGTTTTCTGTAGGAATTCTGGTGGTCGCCATTCAATATGCACATGGAGGCTTGTGACCTTTATTTATGTCTTGACGACTCCGTGGGGCGTTTTGCGCTTGGCTTTATCGTGGACCAGCCCCTAGGGGCTCTCCTCCCCTGGGTTGGTTCTCCATCGTTGGTCTGGGGGTCCTCTTTCTCCTGAAGATTCATGATCCGCTTCCCTTCCTCGACCGGGGTGATTCTATGTTGCTTCCCTTCCCATGTGAATAAAAGGCCGAAAGGGAATGTTCGTTTATATCGTATTTGCTTTGCCGACAATTCCTTTGTTTGTGACATCTCCTTGCGCTTTTGGAGGGTTGATTGTGCCAAATCTTGGTAGAGTAGTATTTCTGTTCCATTCATCCTGATAATGGTCCATCGCTCTGGCTTTCCGCAGGATCTGCTCTTTTTTGAGGTTACGAAGCCATTGCGATCAGGACGTCTCTGGGGCGTGCACCGGGTACTCCGTTGCGGCGTGGACCTACCCTGTGTATCCTTTCAATCTGGATTACCGTTTCATCCTTCTCTTCTAGGATGCCCCGAAATACTTGCTGCACTGCTTGTTTGAGGTCCTTGTCCTGGACCGTCTCTGCCATATTTTTGATTCGGATGTTTGCTCTGCGGGAGCGATTTTCAAAACCCTCGCATTGGGCTTCCAACTCCTGGGATAGGCTTACCAGTCTCTTTTGTACTTCCGCATACTGTTGTTTCTTCATCTGTTCTGTACCGTTTTTTCCAAGATATCTGTTCTTTCCTCTAGATTCCCCATCTCTATTTTCAGTTCCTGGACCGCCTGCTTCATTTCTCCTTTCATAGACTCAAATTGGGAGTGCATGGAGGTCATGAATTGTTCTTGGAATTCTTTGAACCATTCTTTCATGTCTTCTTTAGTGGTCATGTCTGTGTTGTCCTCTTCCCTGTGGCTTCTTTCGCCTTTCTCGTTTTGCGTAGATATTTTCTGGCTTGTCGCTGCATTAGATCCCCAGAGGCGCTCCAGGTTCTGGTCTTGTTTCTGTTTGGTGGCTGTGGCTTTAGCTTGCCTGTGTCTGGATTTGGACATTTGTGCTTACGCAGCGTGATCTTGGTTCGAGGGGTTTGGTGGTACCTCGTGGTGTAGGAGTTGGCCTCTTTCTGGTTTGTAGTGGGTAAGACTTCCTGCCCGTCTCCTGGATTCCCCCTTGGGAGTGGGTCTGTTGCGCCTTGCTGTGGGGGTCTGGTCTGTTGATTTGGTGCTTCTTGGGATGAAGGGGTGCTGTCTCTCCCATTGTGTGTACTCATTGTGGACCCTTCTCGAACAGGATTACAAATGCAGCTGAAGAGATTCAACCCTATGAACATTTTGGCAGCAGTTGGGAGTTAACCCTGTGAATCTACTGGACACTTTTGGGATTTAACCCAGTCATTTTTGTTTCAGGTAGTATATTGGCTGGGAACTGGAGTGCGCGCCATGCCCCCTCTTGTTTTTCATGTATTTTTGTAGAGAGCCGGACTCCAGAGGCTGCAGCACCAGAGTTATTATGCCCCACATTGGAGAGCCATAATTATGGTTTTCCTCCCCTCTCCCTATTAAGGGTAAGATGTGTGCTTCTGGAGGGGAGTCATTTCCTGGTCACCTGAATTGTTAAAATGGTTTCACTACAGCTACCATAATCCTTAGAGACTGCAATAGTAATTATATTGGAATCACCTGGAAAGATAGGCAACACATCCTCACTGATGACAGTTGGAGACACAAAAGCGCTAGGAGGAGAACAGCAGTGCAAATATAGCTGAAGGGATTCAACCCTGTGAACATTTTAGCAGCATTTGGGATTTAACCCTGTGAATGTATTGGACACTTTTGGGATTTAACCCAGTAATTTTTGTTTCAGGTAGTATATTGGCTGGGAAGTGGAGTGTGCGCCTCGCCCCCTCTTGTTTTTCATTGTGGACCCTTTACAAGCTCACCACCTCTTGATACTTAGCCTAGACCTCTTATCACTGCTACCTTGAACTGGTTTGGCTACAGCTCCCAGAGTTGCCCCTGTCACAATATAGGTTGGGCTTCTATACATCTGTCCACCAGTCAAGAGTATAGAAAATCAGTCTTAACCGTATTTGCGTAAATGCAGCACATGCCTATCTATTTAGTTGAGCCTATGACTACTTCTGAAGTTCAGCTTGATGCTTTTTGGCTGTTGCGTTGCCAAGGAGACTACAGGAACTGCAGACCTTTTTTTCAGGGGAACCTTTTACAGTTTTAAATTTGGACCAAGTCATCCATCGTATGCATTCTTTATTTGCTTCCAAGGATCCCCTGTATTTTCATTTACATCGGGAAGTATCCCTACTTTTTTTCCATAACCCATTTTTCAGAAGCTACGAGGCACTTGACTGTTAAGATGTTCATAGAGCCCTGGAGTTGTACCTAGTTAGGACTATGGAGTTCAGTGTGTTTGAGAGACAGGTTGCTATCGGAGTCCTGCTCTCCTGGCAGGCGGGCCTCCAATACCCCGATTTTATGCTGGATTCTTTCCGGCACCGTGAGGTTATTAAATTCAGAAACTCTCTCCCCAATAAAGCCTTCATGTCCAAGCAGTGCAGGCTAACTCAAGCTCCGCCCTTCCAGCCCTAAGTTATTTGGCACGTTAGCACTAGGGCTGCTACTTGAACTTATGTCAGCGTTTTGCAAGCATTAGTTTATCAATGGCATTCCTAGAGCCGATTCTCGTTTCAGCCAGGCTGTGCTGAAGAATGCTTTTGGATATGTTAGTAGTATTTCCAGTCTTCCCTCTTATTTCAGTGCTCTCCAATGTCCCATAGGTAGAGAACAAAGGGATGTAGGAGTAAGCCAAACATGCTCCTTGTAGCTACTGCTATACTGTTAGTCCATTGTTTCCTTGCCTCCATATGCCCACCCACCTTCCCCTCTAAAACATAGCCATCAGTCCAGTATGGCATAGAATGGCCGGATGAAAAATACCTGAGAGTACAGAAGGTGGAATCTGGGTGTAGTGGAGAAGCGGTCTGTTGGTTAGCAGAGCATCCACACTGCATTATCCTGCCTACAAACAACTATGAAAAGGTAGGAGGGAGGTAGTCTATGCGGCCAACTGCATGTTCGATATGGAGCTGCTCGTAGTGGTGTGAACAAGAAAAGAAACCTTTGAGAGCAGAAGCCACAAGATCCTTCCAGAAACGCACGTGGAACGGAGCTGATGGTGGAAATCCTAATGTGAGGGCCCAAGAGGGAGAAAAGAGTGGACAAAAGCCTACAGCAGTTGAGGCGAAAACATATGCTTTAGTGAAAGTTCGTTTTTGCGCTACAAACAATAATTTAACAATGAATGTTACATGCTGGAACACAGACCACAAGTTCCTAAAATAGAAAGACCAGTGAAAGACTGTTCTACAAATAGATATTGAAAATTCTGAAAGATCCAAATAAGAGTAAGAGATAAAATATAGTTGACTCCTGAAAAATATTTTTTGTTCTTTTCTTGCTTATAGCGCAGAGCTAGCTCAAGAGCAATGGGAGAGCTTTACAGTGGGAGGGGGCCAGCATTGGGCTTGTCATTTTATACAGTAGCGTACAACAAATGTTGGAGAGTGGGAGTGGATTTTTATTTGTCAGACAGGTAATGTTGAAAGAATTTGTAAGGAACTGGAGGATGGTGGCGACATTTTGAATCTATGCTGGGATTGAGTTTCAGATGGATGGGTCATGGCAGACGGAGGACTCTTTGTGAGTGGGCTAGCTTAGGCTCCAAATATACAAAAATAATCTAAAGGTTTTTCATCGGCAGAGTCTGGTGTTGATTACACCGACTCTGTCACAGTAAGCAAGTCCCGGAGCTACCAATTGAAGAATATGGTTATTTCAAGTAGTAACATTGTGCATATGGTGCATAATTGAAACAACGCTTTGTAAAATGAAATGCAATTTGTCTGGGATTCATTTTCCAGCATGGTTCTCACACGATGAATTGATTTACTCTTAAAATATATTTAAAATAATTATGCCCAGCATCTTTCCTTAGTAGGCATGAAACCTAAATGTTGAAATGTTTTACTGAGGATTTCGGTGGTTGAAACCTTGGTCGGCAAGGCCAAATTATGATAGAATTTAAATGTAACAGACTTGCAGCTTTTATTGCGTTTGCATTTCATAATGGCAATGTATTTATAACTCTGATAACTAGGATCTTGTGCGGGTTTTTCTTATAACCTATGCATTTGTTGACATGGACAAGTACTGTCACCTCGAGGCACTGTGCTCTGTGCACACGTGTTGTTGGTTTTGCAGTCGACATAGTCGCATCCTTTCCTATGGAATACAAGCCACCAGATCCTTTACTTGTTATCTTTAATCATGCAGCTCTATTTGATCTAAGGACTAACCACAAGCGAGCCTATCCATTTTGCAGATATGATTGTTTTTATTTTAGCATGTGTATACGCTCAAAGGTTTATTGCAATTACTACTTTTGGATGTTTTTGCTTTACGTTTTTATGCTTCTAACCTAAATTGATTTTAGTTTCAAAAATGTTTTTTTGAGCAATTTCTTGACTGTTGAAAATTTGTTTTCCCACTCCTATTTCACACCAACAATACGGCTGCTAATGGATCCTCGATGCAAGCTAGATAGTTTTCAAATTTGTGTCTCGCAAATAAATGTAAAATGTTAATGATTAACCTCCTTAAATCAAGTTCTCTGGGTGTAGCGGTGGTTAGATCGGTGAAAGGGTTGCTTGTTGGAGGGAGAGGTGTTATGTTAGCAAAAACCTAATGTTATTACCTTTGTGGGTATTGGTCCATAGTGGCGACATTACAGATACTGTGCCTTTGCGCAGAACAAAAGTCCCAACCTCCCCCCCGCCACCCATCCATTACACCGGCTAAGAGGAGCAGCGGTTTCTGGGGTGTCCCCGCTTCCATTAGATGGAGAGCGGGGGACAAGAATGTTTTTTTAAAAAAGGCCAACAAAAAAATAAAGGGCCCTGCAACGCCAGATCTGTCCCATGTAAGTGGGAGGAACTGACGCCGCAGGGACAGATGAGTCGGCGGCACACACAGAAGTGTGCCACCGAAGGCAAGTAGGGAGGTTGCGGCCACGGCCAAAGTGATGTATGTGATCACTGCGCTGTAATGGAAGTCGGCTTTTTGAAAGTAGACCTTGGACGCCCCAGTGATTACATAGATCCCCTGTTTGCAAGCTCTCACTTCGAGTTATTTCATAACTCGTTCAAGGACATGCCACTGACATATTGGCACTTTTGCTTCACATTCCATTTCTGAAATATAAGAAGTGGTTCCAAGTAGCCATTAAACGGTATCACTACATATTATCCCCACCAAAAATATTGCCGTACATAGGGTCGTCTGGAACGGCCATAGGCGATATTTTTGTGGGGGGAAATTTTTTGGGGTTCTTGGGAGCCAGGGTTGCGGGGGTGTCCCCTGCAGGTTCCATGCCTTAATATCGCCGCAAAAATATGGCAATATTTTTGTATGCCGATATTCTTGCAGGGATATTAACACATGGAACCCATTAAACCCTCATGGTTTCTCAGAATTGTTTAACTACTGCTTAAGTATTTCAAAACCATCCCTTTATGCCAGAAGATGTTGTCATACGAGTTAACAGAGTTGATGTTTTTTTTTTATTATTACTTGTACAATAAATTTGTTGTGAAAATTAGACTTGTATATGAAGTGACACCGTATATGTAATTGGTGCAATGATTCGGTTTTTCTGTACACGTTCTTATTTTTTCATTCTTAATTTCAGCTGGACGAGAAGGCTGAGAAGCAAAATTCAGAAGTTTTTTCTCGGGTGAGTATTTGTCTATCTTCTACACAAGTTGTTTTCAAATGGGGGATCTCTGGTAGGCGGAAACTTTCCAATTAAGCAAGTTCAGAACCAAGGGTGGTGAAGGTGCAGTTTGTTGGTGGGTGTCTGTACCTAGTGTATATGATTTAGCTGTGTTCAACTCTAGCCAGCCTTACCTGCCTGAAACATTTTATTAAAAGCTCTGTGTTCTTTACTGTATGGCACAGAAGCATGTGTGATGCAATCTAAACTTGGACATTCGAAATGTTGCCTTTGATATAGATGCTTCAGCAATCAGCCAAGTAGTACATGTTTTAGGTGATAGCAGGGTGGACTTTAATGCACAGTGTTTTCATTGCAATTGTATTTGGCAATACATACAAGAGCCCTATTTGTGTCCCACAAGGCTCACACCTCTATTTTTATTTTGTTTAAAGCGCAGACCTTGCTTGAGAGCAGTGGAGCACTGTACAGAATGTGGGTAGCTGGCATTTTGGCGGTCATCTATTAACAGTACTGTGAAGTCTGTGTGTCAGTATGTGCATTCATTGGAATTAGTCCTTGGTTAGGGGTTGTTAAGAGCCATGTTTTGAGAGATTTGTGAAATTGGAGAATTGTGGAGGCATTCAGAGCGGACACCGGGATAGAGTTCCAGAGGGTGGGTGCATGACAAGAGAAGGAATGTTTGCTGGTCCTCTTTGCAGACGAGTTTTGATTCAAGCCGGTTGGTGATTTGCTTCGCGAGGTGCGTTTGCCACCAGTTATGTGGAGCTTAGCCACCAGGTATGCTTGTGTGCTACTCATGACTGCTTTATGGGTGATACATGCAGTCTGCAAAAGTATCCTGGTTTGGAGTGGAAGCCAATGTAGTTTGCGTAGGATTGGGGTAATTCGGTCATATTTAGGTGCTCCCGTAATAAGACCTGCTGCAGTGTGGTGGACTGCTTTTAGCGGAGCCAAGTAAGCAGGTGAGAGCCCTCTCAGAAGAGCATTTACACCATCTATGTGTGATACCACAAGGGCCTGCTCTACGGTCCGGTAAGTCCTGTGGCGGGATGAAGGTTTTGATTTTTCAAAGATTGGAGATTCTGATCCAGGCTATTTGGGTCGTCTTGGTTATGCGTTTCCTGGAGGACTTATTGCTTTCAATGGTGAAGCCTAAGGATTTTGCAAAGTCTGAGTTGAGGATCGGATCCTTCTAGGCGCATATCATTGAGTCATTGTTGTACAAGTTAGTTTTTAGCGGGTGGACCGATGAGGCCAATTCAGTCTTGGATGGGTATAGTTTGAGGTAGGCAGTTGACATCCAGGACTTGATAATGGTTTGGTTATCGCAGAGACAAATGATGTTCTGCGTGCCATTTGATCTAATGTACAACTGAGTATCGTCTGCGTATTGGTAGATGGCTATGTTGGGATCTCTCCTCTACAGCGTTTCATGTTGATCCCACAACACAGATCCATATTCTATTCCAATCCAGGGTCGCTGATGTGCAGGTATTCGATCTGGCAAGCTAATGCCGAAGATATTCCTGAAGGCAGTGCAGCATCTAATAGTGTTTTACTGTGATACCCCAGAGGACAAATGGGACAAAATGTGCACTACCACATCTCCGTTTTCTTTAGGTTGGCACAGTGTCTGATAATTTTACACAGGCAACACCTATGTTAGTAGGGTCACTTTAAAAACACAAAACGGACACGCTTGTCACCAGGAAAATGTTCAAAGCACATTCTTTAAATTCTTGCTAGGTTTTATTTATTTAAAAGCACATACTGGATATTAAAACTATATTAAAACCAAGAATATGTATCCAAACCGCTTTGCCTTAAACACCATCTTATTTGGGGGTGGCGCTGTTGAGCAGCCCAAGGTGGCTGCTTAGTTCTCGAGCTCCATGTGGCTCCGGCCGAAATCCGCCATCAACTGCGGTATCATATAACTTTGCAGCCCAACACTTTGTGGATCTGCTACTACGCCCTTTCTACATGCTCCACAGCAATCCCGGCCTGAATCGGTCCCGGGAAGCCGGCAAACTGGGCTTCTCGGCCAGCTGACTGTCGGCAGCCGGGGCCTTCGCGCGCTCCCGGCTCCCGCCTCCTTCCTGCCGGCTCCCACAGTGGCTGGCGGTGACCACTGTGCGCGGTGCCCGCGTGCCCTGACCCCCTTCTGAGGGCCTCATTACATGGCCTGCGCCTGACCCCCCCTGGGGAGAGACTCCGCCATCGGGTGCAATCGGCTGCCTGCGCTGGAGCGCGCCCCCACTCCTCTCCCTCACATCACTCACCTTACCGCAACGTGGGGCGGCTGAGCAGGAGCCTAGCTGCCCCCCTCCCCCCACCCCCGAAATCCACGGCCCATGATCCCGAACCACGGACACCGATACCCAGGTGAGGAGCGGGGTGGGGGAAGGGGGGTGGGCGGTATGTGGCGCTCGTGGCTCCTCTGGGCTGGCCCTCATCACCCTGCCTTACTGCCTGGAAAGCCCGGTGCATCCTGCTTTGGAAGGGGGCACCATAATCGGATCGCCTGCGCCGGTGGGGGGCCTCCGGGGGACCTAATTGCTGGACGCTTCTCCACCTAACATCATTGGAGTTCCGGACTACACCGGGGTTCCTGACTCCCCCCCACCCCCCCTTTGCCCGAGGGACTTGGAACTGTGTGGCCTCTGGTCTAGCGAAGTGTTTGGCCTTCACTCTGACTGAGGAGTGAACTCTCACACAGCAACTGCTGCATCTCTCTACCAGGAGAATAACTGCCTTTATGGGCTAACAGCCTTCTCCTACTGGTCCCTGAATAGTTTCACGCTCTCTACTTGGCTGCAGCCTCCCTGCCTTCACTGCTGCCACAATCTGCCCATGCCACTGCTACAAGTACAGTGCCTGACACCTGCCGTCACTTTGTACCTCTGAACATCCGCCCTTCCCTACTAGCTCCAACTGTTATTTCTAACTCAACTGAAATTACACCGGCAATGTCTAACAGATCTAGAGGGAACTTGAAAGGGGGAGCCATGGACAAATTCACCAAGACCGTCCCGAGGACGGAATCTGCCCACACATCGTCCCTACTGGAGGAACCAGAACCGGACCCTCATCCCTGCGCAACGGCCCCCGACCTAACTACCCTCATGGAAACTATGGCTAAAAACTTTGTCTCATTCCACGAGAAACTGGATGACATTACTGTCAATGTGGCCTCCCTAAAAACACGAGTGGACCAGGCAGCCACCAGGATCACCGACGCTGAGAGCAGAAACTTGACGAATGAAGATGACATTCAAGCCTTGCAGAACAGTCACCTCCTTATCACGCGACATGAAAAGTGTGAAAGCAAAGTGTGACGACTTGGAATCACGCTCTCGTAGAAGTAACCTGCGAATCATCGGGGTCCCGGAAAAAACCCCTGAAAGGGCATATGGAGGACGCCATTGAAACCCTGCTCAAAGATCTCCTAGACAATCGGGCCCTCTCGCCCTACTTTACAGTGGAGCGCGCCCATCGAGCCCCATCACCGCGCCCCAAACTAGGCGACATTCCAAGGCCCATCATCGCCAGAATTTTAAACTACCGCGACAGAGACCTTATCCTCTGCCTAGCACGTGAGAAGGGAGACCTACGATTTGAGGCCAATACCATCAGGATTTTCCGATAGCGGTACAACAGGAGAGACGCCAATTCCTCGAGGTCAAGAAACTGCTCAGGGAATTAAATGTCCTGTACGCCATCCTGTTCCCCGCACAACTCAAAATCACACACAATGGCAAATTATATTTTTTTTACTGTGCCTGACGAGGCGGTGAAATTCATTACAGCACACAGCCCTCTCCATGATCCAATTGGTGGCCGCGCCGACGAAGACTGACCTAATGTATTGTGACCTAATGCGGCCTAATCAATCTATCCAGCAAATCCCCTTTTTTTTCTCATTAACGTGAATGTGTCACTAGCAATAACGTACTGCAAACCCAGCATACTCAGCCCCATCTACAGGCATCCGGTTTCAGGTTTACCCTTGGTACTTTGGACATTGATCTCTGTTCATTTGTCAGAGCATGGAACTGACCATGACCCCTTGGTACTTCCTCATTCCCATCCGGCTTTCGATGACCTGTCGACTTTGGGACCTGACATGAGATCTGCTTACCGCAGAACCTGTCTCTGACGGCTTCCGCTGTCCTACATGATGCACAAGCGGCCGTCCTCACGGCAACAGCGCACCCCACTGCAATGGAAATGTTTGTTTGGTTGGGTGGTATTGATGGTTGGCCCCAGTTGGGCCACAGTAGGGGCACATCCCCGTTGGATAATGTCCTTTGACATCTTCTGTTTAGGAAGTGTTGATTTTATTATTTTTGTGGGACATGTTGGTAATTACAGGTGGTGGGGTTACACTGCCCGCTTGGATGGGGTGGTGCGGGAGGGGGGAGGAGTGGGTTTGTTGTATGTTATGCAAAAAGGCAGGGGCGGATTAGCAGACCAGTGCATCGGGGGGCCCCTATGAGGGCAACCTCCGCCCTGGACTCATCTTACGACAGCGGTGGTGGGATGTTACCTAAATCATTGACATGCCTGTAACAGTGATATCCTGGAATGTGCGAGGCCTGAGCAATTACAGCAAGGCTCGTAAAATTATGGCGTACGCCAACAGACATGATTGTAAAATACTGCTCCTGCAGGAGACTCACTCAATGGGCCCTCTGTTCAAGAGTATTGCACCAACATGGGGACCACACAGGTATTTCACCTCCTACTCCACGCGCGCTAGAGGGGTGCTAACGATGATCCATAAGTCACTTAAGTTTGTTCTCCACAAGAGCTATATAGATCCCGAGGGGAGATACACTGTATTACACTGCGCCGTAGCCAACAGGGATTATTTCCTGTTAAATACCTATGGCCCTAATGTTGAGACTCCCGATTTTGTGGACCAGGTGGCATCCATACTGCTAGGATACGTTGCGGTCCAGATCATTTGTGGGAGGACATGAACTTTATACTGGATACTGGGATGGATCGGACCGACACAGCCCCTAGGTCCCTGTCTGGCGCAGCGCGCAGATTGCTGTCCCACATCGCGACACTTGACATTCACGACGCATGGAGGGCCCTACATCTGCAAGCGCGCAAGTTCACTTATTACTCTTCAGTTCACGACAGTTCCTCCAGGATCGACTTGGTCCTGCTGTCCGGCCCATTGCTGGGCAGGCTAGTGGAAAGGCGCATACTCACGCGCACACTGTCTGGTCACTCACCGGTCTTGATCACCCTGGAATTGGGGATGCCCGCCCCTACTAGTCACACATGGCGATTCAAATCAGCCGCCCTGCGCGGCGTTGTATTCAAGGCGGATATCCTCGCCGACATTCAGACTTATTTTGAACACAATCTGCCCCAGTCCACCACCCTAGGGATCCTCTGGGACTCCTTCAAAGCTTTTATCAGGGGGGCGTCCATTTCTAGGTAGTCTTCTGTCCTCAAAACTATAAGAGCCGCCCTGTCCCGCACCGAAACCAAATTATGGGACCTGGAACAAACCCACCCAGCCTCGGTCGATCCAAGTGTCCTCTCCCAGATTAGTGAGGAGCTCAAAATCTTCAATGAACATGCCACCACGGAAGTCCAGTACTTCAGTCGCCCACAAGCAGCACGTAAATACGGCGAGGGTGATAAACCCAGCAAAACGCTGGCCGCACTGGCAAGGGGGGGAATGGAGCCAATCCCAAATAACCTGTGTCAAAGATAGCCAGCGGGTTATTCAGTGGCCCGACCAGCAAATCCTGGAAGTCTTTACAGGCTTCTACTCCGAATTATACTCCCAGCCTCCTGAACATAGTGACTCCCAGATGCGGGAACCCCTGGAGCAGATTCCTACCACATGTCTCCCCTGCCACTAGAGACCAATTAGATTCCCCTATTACATTGAACGAAATAGTGGAGGCCATATCTAGTCTCCCTAAAGGAAAGGCACCGGGCCCTGACGGGCTAACGGCTGAATTTTATCAGGAGCACGTGGCAATATTGGCCCCTGAACTGCTCGGGGTGTGGAATGAGTCACTCAGGCTAAGATCCCTTCCTCCGACACTACGAGAGGCCGTCATCACGGTCCTGCTCAAGCCTGGTAAGCCCAGCAATGAATATGGGTCCTACCGGCCCCTTTTCTTGATGAATTTGGATAGTAAAATTTTCGCCAAGGTGATCACTAACCACTTCCTGCCTGTCATGTCCTATATGGTGCATGACGACCAGTCAGGCTTTGTGCCCGGGAGATCTACATCCCATAATATCGGGAGGCTTCTTAACGTTATGGCGCGCATCGATCAGGGGGTGAGTGCGGTTGCGGTCACCTTGGTTGCCCAGAAGGCCTTCAACATGGTGTCCTGGAAGTACATGTGGCTCGTCCTTGAGACCATGGGCATAGGACCCAGGATGATTGCATACATTAAGTTACTATACACTTCCCCGGCGGCCAGGGTCCGTGTCAACTCCCAAACTTCCGGTCTGATCCCTCTCTTCAGAGGCACCCGTCAGGGATGCCCGTTCTCCCCAATCTTGTTTGCCGTGGCTATCCAGCCCATGGCGGACCATGTCAGGGAGCACCACTCGCGAAAGGGGATACGGCTACAGGATACCCCCGAAATTATCTCACTCTACGCGGATGACGTGCTGCTGTTTGTCAGAGGCCCCAATAACCACCTTGACCCAATCCTGCGTGACATCACCCGCATCGGGACATATCACGATCAATTACACCAAGTCTGAACTCTTCCCTCTCACGAGCTCCACAGCGCCCCCTGCCACCGAGTATCCGCTCCACTGGTCCCCTGACGGGATTAAATACCTGGGAATCCAGGTGTCCCGGACCTAAGACACCCTCTTGGCTGACAACTACTTGGCCGTGGCAGAACAGGCTGCAGCCAAGATAACGCGCTGGCTCCCTCTCCCGCTTTCTATAGCGGGTAGACTTTCACTGGTAAAAATGATGCTACTTCCTAAGCTGCTGTACGTATTCACTAATGTACCTATCTGGCCTGGCAAGAAATACTTTTCAGACTTACACAAGCTGTGTGCTCATTTTCTGTGGCACTCACAAACCGTGCGTAAAAAATGTCTCGCTATGACACTACCCTACGAAAAAGGTGGTTTCACTGCCCCTGACATGCTGGGGTACTGGATTGCTGTGCAGGCACAGTTCGCCTCCTACTGGTACCCCGGCCCCCCACCCACGCCCTCATGTCAAGCTGGAGACCCTTGCGGCGTCTGGCACCAACATGATGTCTTTAATACTACATCGACGATACGAGCCGGACTCGGCCATTGACCCGGTCCGAACCACGGTGCATGCCTGGGGCGGATATTTGCTATGGGTGCTGAGGAACATCCGTACTAAAAGTGGCTTCCCGCCTGGCGGTTCCCCGGGCTGGAACCCACGAACGACATAGTCCTGGCCAGACACTGGCAGTCCCTGGGATACCTGGCCCTAACTGACTTCTACCCGGACGGGCAGTTCATAACACCACAGACCTGGAAGTCCGGTCACTCGGGGTCACCGTTGGAACTTTACAATTTTACAGACTCCGAGCTGCTTTCCGTAGTGCTTGGCCTGAGTTTCCCGATTAACGCCCCTCCCCCCCCCCCCCCCCCCCGACTCCCCTGGGATTTCCTACATCGCCAACTCGGGAGGGGCCCATGGGGTGGTATCCTCACTATACAAACTCCTACTAACTACTGCCCTCTGGGGCCCGGGACAACTGGGCATCCGAACTGGAGCTGGAACTCACCAACCAACTTTGGACGAAAATGTGCTCCCACACTAACAGTCTCCTTGAACTTTCACTACCGCACCATTCAGTACAAACTGTTGAACAGGTTATACTATACCCCACGCAAGGTCTCCAGGTTTGCTCGCTCCGACCCGAGACTCTGCCCTCGCTGTGTTGCGGAAGATGCGGGCCATCTCCATATGTTCTGGGGCTGTCCGAGGCTAGCTACATTTTGGGGCGAGATCCTGAAAACGCTGTCAGAAATTTGTGACATGGTTATTGAGCCTGACCCGCTTGGGCTTCTGTTCGGGCGTGGGGGGCCGAGGGAGCCAGAGGTGCTGCTAAATTGTTAAATGTGAGCTGCATAATTGCTAAGAAGTGAAGAAGTGTGTGCTGCAGAGCTGGAAGTGTTCCCCCCCCGACCCCCCCACATTTCAGAAATGGTTGAACTTATTAACATGGTCTCGGAACTGTGAGGAGTACCACCTCACTACCATCCTGGCCCACTCCCGGCCTAAAAACATCGGGTCTCCCTTTAACAGCTATCTCGACAGCCTAGATGCGTCGTCCTCTGAGGACAACTCATCGCAATCATCTTCATGAAATGCTACAGCTTTGAGCGCTTCGTGATGCTGTATTCATGACTGTCTTTATATTACCGCTCATATGTACCACTGTACTCAGTTGAAAATGTATTGTCACCTTTGGCTGCTCTGATGTATGTGTAAGCTATTCTCCTCTGCCAACAAAAATAAAAGTTTTTTTAAAAAAAAACACCACCTTATTTGCATTATATTACTAAATGACTAACTTGCAAAAGTAAAAACCTACGGCAATGGTCTGCCATTCTGAGGGATTTGGATTTTTTGACCGTGGTAGAATTTTGTGGCTGTATTGAACGTAGTCCATTTCACTGCGAATACGATTTTACCATGGCCAAATGCACCAAACCCATGTCTGCCCAATTCCCCAATACACCACCCCCACACACCCCCTACTTACCTTCTCTCCGTTCTGCCACCTCTCCTGACCTTGCAGTGTCAGTGACACCCCTCTAACGCGGGTTGGATCCAACGCTGCAGGGTCCCCTCTTCTTTTGTGTTTTTTTTTCTGTCTCCCCGTCTCCAATGTTCAGGAAGCAGGGGACACCCCTGCAGCACCCAAGGCCAAAAATACAGAACATGAGGAGCAGAGGACACACCTGCAACTCCAGTTCGAAATGTTCAGTGTTTTTTATAATCGATCGAATTGTACTAGCCGAATTCGGTCAAATGTGCCATTTGTTCGATTATATTCGCTCAAGTTGGCGAATTCCATTCCGAATGGCGCTTCAGTGAAAATACCTGAAGTATGACTTTTCATTCATTAGGAAGGCATAATGTTAATGCCGTCTTACATATACTTGCAACTTATTAAACAGTGACAGCTCTAACCTGCTTCTCATAATGACAATACCTGCCCCCCCCCCTCTGCACATGAGAAAAATTAATGTCAGACTGTTTAACTGTACCAATCGACATGTTTAGCAGTCTATCTGTAGATGCCTTGTTTATTTAAGATGAATGATAGCCCAACATGTTTTTGTTGTCAAGGTTGAAAGGTCGAAGAATACGTTTCTTGGGTTAAGGGGCATTTCCTTCAATATAAGTGACTGACTTTGGTAGGTTGTCTTGGTTTTCCGTTTTTGCAACTTTTGGTTGGATGACCGCCTATAGTAATGTGGTCTGTGATTTCCCCCCCCGTGGATTTGTACCCAGTTCTCCTGCAATTTCTGTGTCTGGAGCCTTGGTCAGTTCATCCTCGCCGTGATCACCATAAGGTGGCATTCAGCATATCTAGTTTCACAAGAGACACCCCTCCCTCCCCCATCTTCTCATTTGGATGGGATTCTATAGCTTCATCGCCCCAACCCCTGAAGAACATGGGTTTATGCAGACATTCATTCTGTGATTCTAGTACAAAGGTGGACTGGTTTTTAGGGAGTTCACTTTCTACACCAACCTGTACCTTAGTTTGGTGTCTAGCATTGGGAACCTTTACATGTAAGCCAGATATTTTGTTTTGAACCTTCCCATAAAACCCGGGGCTTGATCCAGAGCGTCATTGAAGTTTCTCTCTGCAGTAACACTGCATTGGGGCATGGCATACTAACATTTTTGATGAAGAATAAATAATTATGAATTGAGAGCGTTTTGCATGAATCTCATCCCTAGATGAAATTGAACATTCTTGGTTCCAACTTATTGTTAAAACAAGAAGCGTTTGAATGTTTTGCTTGACGATTCTGCACAGTTTAAAATGTTTGAATTGCTTGAAAATGGTCTCATTGCATGCCTCTGAATGAAGTGTAATAATGAAATGAACTTTTTGTTCGAAATCTGCAACAGGTCAAGTTATTGTCCTTTTGAATATTGCAAATTGTATCCATTTTAAAATGGGAGTGTATCTCTTTTGTCGGAATGACCTGGGTGTGTTAGCTTGCTTTCAGGCTTTCTCGGGCTCCCATGCAAACACTGGAATGTGGGTTCTTTTGCCTGCCTCAAGAAGCTTGACATCTTATCTTGTTATAGGAGTGGAGGCAGCAACCACGTTAGTTAACAATGCCTTCTCTCATCCTTACTTAACTGCTTTACAGAAGCAATCATTCCTGGAGTGCCCAATTGATGTGTGGGAACGCTGGAAGCCTAATGCTGGAAGATGTGTCTACGTGTCTCTGTGGTTGGATCGATGGCTTAGTTATGACCCTTACCTTTTGGTTCAAATCTACTCAAATAACCAATCGTAACACCCAAAGTTTTTCTTTAGCCAGTAGATTTCTTATTCATTTTTGTTTATAGGTGATCTTAGTTGGTAACCAAGTGCAGTATTGCACTGTCAGGGTTCCCAGAGCATGGATCAGTTCCATCTAGCAGGTGTGACGAATCAAAGGTATTCTTCCCTTCTCCCCAAGAGCCTCCCCTTTGAGGCTAGGGAGGTGAGTATGCTCTGCAAGGCCCTCCCAAGGGGCTCTGGGCAAGTGAGACCTCACTGGCAGAGACCCCCCCCCCCCCCCCCCCCCCCCCCCCCCCCTTAGGGGGCAAGGATTCCCGTTCCTGTGAGGAACTCTCTAAGCCACACAGCCTAGTAGCACACATGGGACTAATAGTTACAAAGACTAATGTACCATCTACCTGTTTGGCTTAAGGTAATGCTGGAGCCTACCAACATAAAGGACATTAGTTTCTCTTTAAGAGGTCATGCATACTTAACTTGGACTAGTGGAGGAAGTTGGAGAAGCAGAGAGTATCTTCTGCTGGGGAAGCTCCCTGACGGGAGTACGCTTGGAAGAGGTAGACGAGAAAACTGTTGCGTAGCCCGCAAATTTCAAAGAGCAGCTGAATGCCTGAGTGAGACGCTGGAGACCCAGTGTATCCAAGGGGAAAAGCATTGTACTGCAGGAAAGCAGAGTCCTGATGCAGGTAGTGGGGAGACCACGTCTCTACCGTGGTGGACAGGGCGCCTAACCAAACACACAGAGACCAGCAAAGAAGATAACTGGAAACGTGAGCAGCTTCCAAGTGGTAAAGTTTATGTACGGCATAAGGGAAGACGAGAACAATAGATCAACTAGCACGGAGAATGAGAGAGGTAATGCAAGCAGCTTCCCAATCGCCCATTTGGCATGCAGCAGGACAGCCCGAGACCAGGACGCAACAAAGAGTAGGAAGGAGAAACCCAGTACTGGAACAGAGAACCTGAGCAAACGAACCTGCAATGTTCCCTATCCTGCAGAGGTAATGGGGTGAAGTGGGAGGTTGCTGGGGCAACATAAGACTAGAAGAGGAACTTGTCCCAGTACTTTACGTAATGTAAAACTATGTAATTGGAACTGTGTAAATCTGAGAAGAAGGGAATTTAATAATCCTGGATGGGAAGTTTATGAAGGTTACAAACCAGAACCTACTAACAGTTTCTTATCTTTGCAGCTTGTTACTCGTATAGTATTTTACCTGTGACATAATGTATGGTAACAGGGGAGGACAAACCAGTTTGCGAAGTACAGAAAGTGTTGATAAAGAGAGAATCTATAAGTGGGAAAATATCAAGTAGACAGTAACCACAACCAAGCTGAGAGTCTAGATCAATAGACTGTGGGAGGTCTAAAAACCTCCAACCAACAAGTGAGAGTATCACATGGAAGGTTGGCCAAAATACTTAGTTAAAGAATCCAAGAAGGTTGTAGAGGAATTTCTAGAGTTAATTCAAGATATAGACTATTCCTGAAGATTCTGCTAGATGAATAACAACCAGAATAAAGACATTGATATAAAGAAGCTGCCGGAAAAGACTGGTATACCAGGAGAATCAAGCCAATCTCGTGGAACTGTTTCAGTTTAGTTTCTTAGTGATATGATACGGGTAGAACTATTTTTGGACATGGGACTGTTCTTTCTTTGGGAGCACCTTTAGTTCCTTTAGATAGGTAGGGAATCCTCTTCAGAATAAGAAAAGCTAGGCCGTTCTCTTATTTAAATAAATTCCTTCTTCCGACCTAACACTCGGGGCCCAGAAATATCCGTACAAAGTTGAAAACCTAATTGTCTTCGAGGCTGTGGTATCGGTAACCCTAGTGTACTGTACTTCATTTCACCTTCCCAATAATCATTCCAAAGTGCATAGATTCTAGCCTTGTAAACCAGTAACATCTTTATCGTAAATTCATTTTTTATCCAGGAGCCACAATTCATCAGATGGTTTTTGAATCCAAGTTCTATCCAAATGAGTGAGGGCATTTAGCGTTAAGATCACCTAAGAGCGTAATGGGATCTGCAGGATCAGTATCCACCGTTAGAATGGTTTGTGTCCTTGCACATATTCCTCATCTTTGTTATTCTCCGATATCCTACTTGCATCTTTGGACATTTTATTTTCTCTGCAGAGGGTGGAGCACGTTGTCAACTCAATGTCCCTTGGTGGCTTACATCGCACTCCTGACTATGATGTCAACACTGGTATAAGTGGAATGAGACTTCTTAGCTAACCTTCTGAAAATCACTCAAAACTTATCCCTTTAATTAGCTCCCACCACAAGAAGCACGCAATTACCCTATCCCAAGAATGTCTTGAGTTGCCGTTTCTCCTCTGTAACCATGGAACCGTTTAGACTGTAACTTTGCACATAATTTTTTTTGTTCAATGTAACCAACTGTCCTGTAACAGGTTCACTGTAACCAAGAGCTACTGACAGGCACTCGGTTGTGTTTTCTTTCTTCATGTAACTAAGACTCGCTTTAACAGTGCCACGAAGCCCCAGGGCTGCTTTGAGCGCTTTATAAATGTAAAAAAATAAATAGCGCGCACAGTACCCGTTGCCAGAGTTCTGTTTTTCTGCATGCTCTGCACGGTTCAAAATCGCCTCTGATTTTTTTATTTTCGTATTGCGTGTATCCGATCCATCGAAGTGGTGTAATACGAAAACCGGTTTTAAAAGGTGTACCGATTGTGGGTCAAAGATGTTGATCACCGATCTGTATCGGATATACCTTTGGTGTCTTTGGACCAATCACAAAGTCGATGATTGCGGCTCTAGGAAGTCAATAACCGTTAAGGCCTTGGAGGGGAAGCTTGTCCTGGGTAGGCCCCCATCCAAGTCTCCTACTACTCATCCAAGAAAAGCTCAGTCTTTTGCCTCAGCGAGAGAGAAAGCACTTCATACATAGTGCTCTCAGTTGAGAAAAGGCTTTTGACACTAACCATCAACGTCCTCCCATAAAAGGTCGAAGAAAAGGCTTCCTAGATCCCGCTCTTCGGACTCCTCACCCGACAATAAAAAAAGGTATGTTTCCTTGGAAAGTTGGCGTCAAATGCTGAATGAGTGTTTGAAAAGGCCACCCCTTCAACATAGATGCAGAGGGCTTTGAAACCAATTGTGCCTCGTAAGGCTGACATGGAGTCAGTTGAAGCTTCTGCTCACGCGTCTGAGCCCGGAAAGGAAATCAAGTCTTCTGCGAGGCGTCGAGAGTCTCGAATGTACCAGACATACCCAAGCCTCCACCCTCCAATCATTCGAGGGACGTCACGTCAACCCCACCGATGCAGAGAAGTCTCATCGGATTTGTCAAAGGATTACAGAGCTCTTGGAGGAGCAGGCTTTAAGTCCATGGGCTTCATTTTTCAGGCGGAGGATAGAGTCCTCAGTTTGGCCTGGAGCTTGGAACTCCCAATGTGACTGAGGAGTTAATATCTGAACAGTCTGGATTACAGCAACTTTACATTACTTGAAGGATGCTGGTGGGCTTGATATCTCACCGGAGGTTGATTAAGCCACCCCATATTCTTCTGCACATTCGGATGCGTCATACGGGTCTATCATGGATAAGGTGACCAGCATACCTGGGCTGGAGAAGACCTGTTGCTGTATATGAACAGGATGACCTGACAAATATATTAGATATGTGTCATCCAAATGAAACTGTCCCACCGTTCGATACAGCCCTCGAACAGGGTTCTGGAGAATTGGAAGAAACCGGACACTACTCCGGCTGTTAGTAAGGACTTCACAAGGAAGTACAGGCCCACTGCTGTGGGTCTTGATTTCTTATCATAACAAGTATAGTAGTTCAGGCAGCTACTTCTACCTCAGCTGCTTATCCTATGATCCCTCTGGATAGTGATGACAAGAAATCTGATGCCTTAGGGAAGAGGGTGTTTATAGCAAGCCGCATTGCTTTGAAGTCAATTAATGCCACATGTGCTTTAGCAAAGTACACATTTACTTTGTGGGAAGTGACAGCGATGGCTGCAGATCACCTTCCAGGAGGTGAAGAAAGGAGAGGTTTCCTGAACATCAAGGATGGCAAGGATGTGCCAGTCATTGGTCTGCTTTTTGGCTCCAACGCTGATGAGAGCTTGGAGAAGGTTCAGTCCTCAAAGGCAATGGCTATGTCGCTGAGTGCAGCAATATGTCAATCGTAGCAGACACAAGCACAACCTCCACAGTTGGAGGAATCTTTCTTTTAGTTACTATTCCTCCTTTGTAATGACAAGGGGCCAAAGCTCACAAAGGGGACAGATTTTCTCCTGGTGGACGAAGATGTGAGGGTAAGCCTATTCTCATAGCCACAACCCTCTTTGCCATCCCCGACATCTGCAGTACCAAAATCTCTGAGGCCTCATTCCACAGGACAGTAGTGGGGGGACGATTAACACAGCATGTGGAAGAATGGCGAATCATTGCTTCCAATGCTTAGGCACTACGAACCAGAGCCCAGGGTTACTGCCTCCCATTCATTAAAAGGCCTGCGGATCACCTGCCAGGGAGCCCACCCATTTGGAATCCAGATCTGCTCCTCTTGAAGGAGGTATCAGCCTGTTGGAGAAAGGTGCAAAAGAGTGGGTATCTGCAGAGGAGAATAACAAATGATGGTACTCTCCTTACCTTCTAATTCCCCAAAAAGGACTATGACCCAACTTGGACTTGAGATGCTTGAACAAGTTCCTCAGGAAGGACAAGTTCAAGATGATTACTCTTTCACAGATCGTCCATGCCATTCAGCTCCAGGATTGGATGGTGTCACTCGTTCTTCAGGATGCTTACTGTCATGTGCCTATACATTCCAAGAACAGAAAGTACCCGACGTTCGCCATTGGCAGTACTCCTTTTCAATTTCGGGTTCTGCCATTCGGGCTCACCTCTGCCCAAGGGTCTTTACCAAGCTGATGGTGGTGGCAGCAAGTCTGAGGGGAGGGATTCATGTCTACCCCTACCTGGACAATTGGCTGATTAGAGCTTGTTCTCCCGAACAGGTCCTGGAACATCTCTGCATCACTTTGCCACTCCCTCCACAAGCTAAGCTTCTCCCTCAATTTCAAGAAGTCCCACGTGATAACTTCCCTTCCCAAAAGCTTCAGTTCATTGGCGTGGTCCTGGATGCTTCCTCCGGGAAAGCTTTGCCACCTGAGGTGAGGGCTTAGCACGTTGTGCCGATCGTCATGAAGTTTCAGAATGCCAAACGTCTACCGGCCTTTGATTTTCTAAGGTGGCTCAGTCTCGTGGCATCCTGCATTTTCCTTGTGCCAGAGGCCCATATGAGGATGAGATCCCTTCAGTGGGCCCTCCGATCTTAATGGTCACAATTCTCAGGCAGGATGACAGACCTTCAGGTCCCAAACAAGGTCATGCAGGATCTCCTCTAAGGAGAATGTGCTGAAGGGAGAGCCTTTTTGGCAACCATGGTCGGAGATCACTGAAGTTAGATGCTTCATCACAGGTTGGGGAGCTCATATGGACAATCTGACCATCAACTGTCGTTCTCCATCAGAGTCCAAACTACACATCAGCCTTTTGGAGCCGAGGGCAATTGGGCTAGTGCTGATGGCTTTTCTGCCCTCTTGGTGGGGGAGAAATGTCCTGATAATGACAGATAACATATTGGCCATGCATTACATCAGCAAGAGAAGTGGTGTACGGTCACTACCTCTGTTCAGGGATGCAATGCAGATCTGGTTTTGGGCACTGCAAGAAGGAATGTCAGCCGTTCATCTAGCCAGAGAGCAGAACACAGTGGCAGACACTATGAGCAGGCAGAACACTCTCCCACAAGTGGAGTTGGCTCAGGAAGTCCTTCTAGAGATCTTGGCCCTCTGTGGTACCCCACAAGTGGATCTGTTCGCATTGAGTGTTAACAGGAAATGGAACCTGTTCTGTTCAAGGAAATTTCCTCAGAGTAGCTCTGGGGGACGCATTTGTGGTGGAATGGGAATTTCCACTTCTGCACGCTTTCCCATCGGTCCCCGTCATTCCTTATGTCATCAGGAGGTTGAAAAACTTTGCGAAATCCATGATTCTGATTTCTCCGGATAGGGCCAGGAGGACGCGATACCCTGATCTTCTAGCCTTGTCCATCTGCCCTCCAATTCGTATTCCTCAAAGAGCGGACCTCTCAGGAGGGAAGTTGCATTCTTCACCCAGATATCGAAACCCTGAACCTTGATGCCTGGTTTCTGAAAGGTTAATATACTGAGATTGGGACCTCCCGGAAGACATAATGGAGGAGTTGCTTTCGGCCACAAGGCCAGGAACTAAAGCGCTATACTGCTGCCATTGGAACACGTTTTGCAGCTGGTGCAGAACGAAAGATATTGAAACTTTTTCTTGAGATGCACCTTCGCTGTTGTCCTTTTTACTGCATTTAGCCCATCAATTGCTGCAGGTTTCTACTGCAAAGAGATATCTGGTGGCGTTGTCCATCTTTAAGCACTCGCCGGAACAGAGGGGTTATTTAAAGTTAAGCCCACGAATGCTTAACAACGGGTAACCCTGGTGCACTCTTTTGGGGCAAGAACGTGAGGAAGCCCTTACTCTGTTTCTTTTGAGGAATAATCCAATAAATACATTCACATGAAAAGTTTTGTAAATCGGATTTTCGTTTTTTTTACTAAACATGTCAGTATGTGCATTAAAAAATCAATTTAACATACTCAGGATGAAACAATCAAAATATATATTACCCGTCATGCACCAATTTTTTACCATAAAATAAAAGCTTCCAAACTAATATAGCTTTAAATATCGCCACAGTTTTGGTCAGTGTTTCTACACATGTTAATCTACTGTAACTCATGTGCATGTCCAACACACATTGGCTGGACTTAACTTCCAATATCTGACTTGTTTCGAATATCAATGTATCCTTCTTTAGAGGTAATTCATAGTCTGCTTTAATGTTGTATCGTTACAATATCGCACTGTCCTACAAGAGAAAAAAGTCTTTCAATTAACTACTACTTCTTCAAATTCATTAACAATAAACTGTGCTACTCACTGACCTCTAATGAGTATTCACTTCACACTGTTCCCTTTGTACCTAAAAACAAAATAGACATTGGAATCATTATGTGTCCTGTCCTGATATCTGAGACTAGGGGCAATTCTCTAGCCAGAGGCCCATTTTACTAGACAGCATTGTAAGTCTGGAAAATTCATTATTTTCTCATGTCCACAAGATTGGACGCTGCAAGCACGGCAACCTGTGTTAACAAGCAAAGCAGTCAATGCAGTTCAGAGCTAACATGGAATTTTGAATAGCAGATAAGCCTAAAACGACTACAATATTATGTTTACTCACTCATTCATGGCATTCAATATGTTCTGTACACGGAAAAAGAGGTTATTTAAGGTTCCCATTGTCATTCAGGTACTGAAGTGACTAACATTTTCCCTCCGGTTTCATTTATTGTCCCCGTTTGGGATCTTAATCTGGTTTTAAAATTCCTGATGGCAGCTCCTTTGGAGCCTCTCCATGAGTCTTTTATGGCTGTTGACTCTTAAGACTGTCTTTTTGACAGCGATCACTTCAGCCTGCAGAGTAAGCGAGCTTCAGGCTCTGTCTAGGAAATCTCCTTTTACGACTTTCTACAAGGAAAAAGTGTTTTTGAGTCCCCCCCACTTTTCAGCCTAAGGTGGTTTCTGAATTTCATCTGGCGAAGATTTTTCTGCCTACTTTTTATCCACCACCTTTTCCGTCCAAGGAGGAAGAAAGGCTACACTGCTTGGATCCAAAAAGGGCGTTGAGCTTCTACCTCAACAGGTTTGCTAAAATCAGACGTGATGACCAGCTCTTTGTTGTATATACTAGTCACAGCCTGGGACAGGCGGTTCCGAACAGACCATACCCCTTTGGATTATCTTATGCATCACTGAATATTACAATTTAGTGGGCAAGGACGTCCCTATTGGTTTGAGAGCACATTCCACTCGATGAGTGGCTGCTTCTGCTCTTTAAAAGGAGTACCATTGCAGGACATTTTTAGTGCTGCAACTTGGTCTTCGCTTTATTCCTTTACAAAGCATTACTGTCTGGATTTGACATCTGCTAAGGAGGCAAGGCTGTTCTACACAGCAAAAAATCTAAAATGGTCTCCTTTCCCACCTCAAACTTGCATACTGTTATGCAAGTCTTATCGGAGACTAGGAATACGTGGAGGGACACAATCCATTAGAACAGCAAATGACTTACCCCTGGTAATGTTCTGTCTGATGGATGTTCCTCACACATATTCCTCGCTGCCCTCCCAACCTACTCCTCTTATTTTCAGGCAAATTTTAAATTTTCTTCAAACTTCCTCTTTTAACGTCTGGGTTGTTGATGACCTTCAAGAGGGCTGTGCATAGGTGAAGAACAGAACTGAGGCTACGGGTGGGGTGTGTGCTACTTGTACCAGTGTCAACATAGTCTGGAGCGCGATGGAAGCTCCTGAGGGACATCGAGTCGACGATGCACTGCGCCATTTGCTGAGAAATTTCCAAAGCTGCAAGCAGCATATCGTAGAATATCAAAGATGAGGTGTACGTGGGAGGATCATCCATCAGAGGTAAGTAATTTGTTCTTCTAAAACATCCTGCACATTCTACAACGCAGAAAGTGTCAGATATTCCCTTCCTTTCGGATTGTGCTGTTCGATTACCAGTAAATTTACCAAGATGGTTTAATCTTTAATTGTGATTCCTCCCACCAAGACCTATGAACAATTGCTGTTGAACTTCAGTTTCATTAAAGCCAGTGAGTTCTACATTCATATGAGTCCTACCTTTGGGTCTCTTTTCTTACTTTTTTAACGTAGGTTCATTTATTGTGACCATCCCATCAAAGTTGTGGCTCTCGGTTGAGCAACACTTTTTGTAATGCATCTATATTATGACCTATGATAAAATCCCTGTTGGTGCCTTCCATCGTGTAGCAACCATGCTCCTCATTTTCCATTGTAAGATGGACTTAACATTATTCCTTATGCTATGGTTGCAGTACTAAAGATTAATCATATATATGTTATAGGGTGACGGTTGCTGCCCTATATTTAAGTTTAGTCGGACTCCTATAGGAAACCCCATAAAATGAATTACTAATAACCTTTGACTCGTGCGATGGATTTGACCAAAAATCTGAAGAATTAGGGGTGCCCCTTTTTTCCCCCCCGCTCCTCCAGACTCTTAAGTTTGGGAAAGATTTGTTAAAAAATAAGTTGACTCGAGGCCTTGTCGTGGTTTGGGGTTATTCCGTGCAGGGGGCGCCCCTTCTCCAAAACAGATGGCTATATCTTGGGTAAACTGCCAAGAAACCAGCTGCGTTTATAAATGAAACCGCTGCCATCTTTTCTTTGTTCTCAATGCAAGAGATAGCTGCCGTTCTAGCAGAGGGAATAGGAAAATAACGCATAGAAAAGGCTTTTGCAGGTGAGAAACGTGAATGCCATCAGGCTAGAGGTAGGGGACTGGCAAGAGGACACCAAGTGAAATTTGGGAGTTGGAGGCGGCCCAACGACTGAGTTTGCAACAGTTTTTCTGTAACTTTGCCTTAAGCTGCGAATAGCAGACATCTCAAAGCAAATAGTGTCACAGAAACACTGTTTTGGGGGTAATGGGAGAGGGCAGGGGAGGTGATGCGGCCATCAGACAAGTGGGGGGAGCTGGCACAGATGAGTGGCACTTGCTGAGGGCTTGGGGCGCAAACAAGTATTTTTCTCAGCCTTTTTTCTGATATTTACAGCTATAAACTACACATAGCCACGGCTATCTGTAGTCCATACTAAAATAGGCATCTAGTACTCCCATCCATTCAGTAACTCAAACTGACCATGCTTACCTTCAAAGTGAGGAAGGACACATCCCCTGTTTTTAGTTGGTCGTATGCAATTAAATTGTTTGCCGAGAATCACACGCTTTGGTTAAGCAGCGTGCCTTCCCATATCACCCCAACAGGGGGTTGCATACTACAATTTGCCTACACCTGGGAGGGGATCACGTCAGACAAGTTGGTTTTGTCTCCAGTAAAAGACTGGTATTGCGTGAAATTTCTAAAACCATGCAATCTTCCACCAAGACACAGGAGAATAACATTAGAACATAAACAGATTCTGCAAAACGAAGCAGAGACACTACTATAAAAGGGAGCCGTAGAACTCCTCCCAGCATCAGAGCAAGGGTATTTATTCTGTGTACTTCCTTGTTCCAAAAAAAGACAAAACGCCCAGTGCTCGACTGAAGACCAACAAACACGAATGTCAAATGTGAGAAACGTGGGTGTATTCTCCCATGTAGACCCAGAGAATCCTCTATTCAGGTGGCCAGGGAAGGGCTGTCACTTTCAGATCCCAAACCTGGGGGTCGACGAGCGAGGAAGGATCACCTGGGTAGGGGCGTCCCGTGTTGCACTCATGGGAATACCCCAGGTGAGACGCGGCATCCCTACAGGACAGTAGGTGAGGAGGAAGAGGTCCCGGAAGCCTTCATGGGATATGCAAGTCCCGTTGTCCCCAAACTAAGAGGGAGGTGGACATCAGGCCATAATGAAACCTGGCAAGGAGGGGCAAACTAGACAAAGATATGAGACTACCTTCAACATCGATTTATCCTCCCCTGGTTCAGAGCCTATGGAGTAGTACCAAGGCTTTCATGGCAGGATGTCTGGCATAGGGAATGACCTAACAAAAGGGAAATCACCCTTGTTGTATAAACCCAGAGCCTCTTCATTCTGTCAATCCACTTGCCATAATTCTACCTACAAAGATCAGTTTCCATCTTGTTCTGTCTCCCCCTCCCCATTTCTAATAGGTACTGGGAAGAGGCAGCCAGGAGTAGTGAAGATTACCCATAGACATAATATGGGGAGGCAGAAAGAGGCGTATTACATCTCACCACTAGGCTGTCCCACTAATAGTCAGACAGGGTCAGGCACTTTGCCTTAATCATTCAAACCTCAAGCCGCTTGACCCTCAGGGTATCAAAGCTGTGGTTCTGCCAGAGAAGAGGAGCAAGCTGGGATTGCTGGTTGGAACGTGGAGTCTGCAGCACAAGAAGCCTGTGAAGTCCGGAGGAGAACAGGATGCCGGAACGCTGATCCCTGCATGGTTGAAGGGCTGCAGCGTGGCAAGGGAACAGTGTCTCCTTGGAGCCAGAGTAAGGCGGTACGCTAATATTTGGCTGTATCCAGGCCAGTGCTCATTCCCCTTGGACGTGTGCCTGTCCCAGAGGTGTCAGAGGGGCAGGTGGTAAGACCCTCACCCGATGATCCCACAGAGCCGATTGCCAGTGCTGCGCTGCATGGTTGTCTCATTGCAAGAGAGGGAGGAACCCAACAGCGTGTGTCTCTGGAGCGGGAGTAAAGGTTTGGAAGCTGAAAGCGGCACGAAGATCAAGTAAAGAAACAAGGTGCGCTAGCGGCGCAAGTAAAGAGAAGGACAGAAAAGAGGGGGGGGGGGAGTGCGAGCGACCCGAAAAAAGGAAAAGTGAAAAGAAAGAAGAAAGTAATACTAGAATAAGGTGGAAAGGCACCAGAGGGAAAAGGTTACCACGGGCAACCTTTTTGTGTTGTATGACCTTTTGTCATTGGCAGAATTACACCTGATGGTAAGGCAACTTGAGACCAATAGTTTTCTTTAAGAAGACCCCAGAACACATTTTGTTTAAGGGTGAGGGCAAGCATACGTTTTGACGCACTATTTGGTTTTGGACCTACGGACTTTGATGGCCCTTCGAAACATCAGTTGAGGGAACAATCCTTTTAGAGTTCGGGCCAGTTGGGTATTACACCAACCCAAGAAACTTTTATAATAAAGGTTTTCAAACTGTTTCTTTTTGAGTCTGTCTCTCTTGATGCATGCCTGTCTCACACAAAGCACAGAAATTCAGAATGAATGTTGTAGGAAGTCATCCCGTTGCTGGAAGTCATCCCGTTGCTCTAGATTGGAGACCTCATCGCAACACTGGATTTGAAAGATTCATACTTTAATTTTTCAATGCGGTCAGTGCATCGAAAATATCGACGGTTCAAAATAGTTCCTGCAGATTACTAAGGTGTTTTCCTTAAGGAATTGCATCACCCCCTTCTGTATTCACAAAGGTGCTAGCGGCACATGTATGCAGAGAGTGTTCCTGTGTACACTTTTATCTGGTCGACTGTATGCAGAAAACGGTATTCTGCATCAGCTGAACTTTCCGATCAAGGAAAAGATGTCGAGCCTAATCTCGAGCCAGCAAAAGCTGTTCTTAGGAGCAGTAATTCGTGCTAAAGACACCTTGGTGTTTCCCTCCAACAAGAGGGTCCAAAACCTGCTAAAGCTAAGCCCTTGTTATCCAACAGGTCATCAGATAAGTCAGGAAAGTAATGAGCTTACTCTGCATGATGCCATCCTGCATCTTCATTGTGTCACATGCAAGGTTACGTTAGCATCCAGTGCAAGAGTGGTAAGCGCAACAATGGTTGCAGGCAAAGGGAAATTGTGATCTAGTGGAAGTTGAGCAAGCAGTGGTGTTAATACTACAGTGGTGGACAAAACAAAACCTGTTAAAAGGAAAACTGTTTGTCAACCCTCCAACACACCTCATAATCTCAACACACACACCACCAGTGCTCCAGCTAAGATTTTGACTTGAGTCTCACCCACTTTGCAAAAAAACATTTCAATGTTCTGGAATTATTCACAGTTTACAAGGCTCTTCAAGCGTTCCAACATCACTTAATGGGAAAGAATGGGCTGGTCATAACAGAAGCATAACGGCCATGCTTTACATCAACACACATGGTTGGAAGTGCACACTGGCACAAAAGATCTGGAAATGGAGAGCCTCCACAGAGGAATATATTTCCAAGCACATGTTCCAATTGAACACAACTGCCTAGCAGACACACAAATCAACCCTCCGAACTTGAGGGAGTTACATTCTAAATGAAATTTGTACATGCGGGGGGCAACCATATTTCTGATGTTTGTTAATCTGCTTAGAATCACATGCTGTGCATAGGTCCGACATCCAGTGGTCACTGCGGAGTATTGCATTTTGTTTTTCGTAGTCGAAAAGGGGACGTCGACAAGGCGTGTCTGTAACACTATCCCTATAGTGACGTGTGTTGTACCCACAATCCCTCACGCGTCGAGGTCCCTCAGATTGTTTTTTTCCGCCCAGCTACTGGTCGCCTTTACGCGGAGCTCCTCGAGAGACATTGCAGATTTCATCTCTTCGACCTTTGGTCGTTTTCCTATATTAATATAGAACATATCGATCCCCCCCCCCTCGACGCTGTTGTGAAGCTGTCTCCGCCGAGCAAGATCTTCGACGGAGGGGACGAGCGGAGGAGATCCTTCGGCGTTGCCGAACACGTGGCCTGGCCTCGCAGGCCATATACAGTAGGGAGAGTGGGGGTCGTGGGACATCTCTAATTCTTTTCTGAGAATGCCTTTCCTTTTCCCCTTCCTTTCCCTTGGGGTGGTTATCACGTTTTATTGCCTCGGCTATGGAGAGGACACCCTTTAGGTTTTGCCCGCTTTGCAAGGGCAAGTTTACTTGGAAGGACAAGCATTCACGGTGTAACCGCTGCTTGCCCCTCGATCACAAGGAGGAAGGTTGCACGGCTTGTCGGCTTCTTAAGCCGAAGACTCTAAAAGACCGTAGGGTCAAAAGGTGGGCGGCCTACGCTATGTCGAAGGCCGACGCTCCACCCACCGTCGCTACCTCCGACAGTGACGAGGAACGTGATACCACGACCTCCGCTACGGAAGTCGTAAACCCCCCTAGAGAGCGCACACGCGCTTCGTCGTCTGTCCCCGGCCCCGACGGACTCGGCTCACGCCCTGCTTATGGGGATGAACACCCCGGCGACACTGACGCACACAAGACCACACATAAGCACACAACCCATGGCTCTTCTTTGCCGAAGGCAAAGAGAGCATCAGCGCCCAAGGAGTCGCAGGTTTCACCGGCGGCCTCCTCGGACCGTTCGGGTTCGAAGCCCCTCTCGCAACCGCAGCCGCGACCAGCGACTGGGCTTTCGGCAAATAAGGCGCCGCCCCCAAATCATTGGCCGGAGCGCATCAGCAGAAAGCGCATGCCGCCGTAGAGCGTTCGACACCCGTAATGTCGAAACCACAGCTTTCCGCTGACAAACGAGTCGCTGAGAGCTTGGCGAGGATCGTGGTAGCCGACGCCCACAAGCGTACGCCGAAAGACACGTCGAGCGCTACGCAAAGGTCGAAAGACACGCCGAAAACACAGGGACGATCTCCTTCAGTCGAAGGGATTCCTAGCACACCTGAAGGCTTTTCGGAGGGCGACGGGACACTTTCCTCGACGTTATGGGAGAGGTTGAGTCGTTTTCAGCTACAAGACACCAATTTTCCCCCACTAGACCGCTCAGGGGTACCCCATGAAACCATGGAAAGGCTCCATCTCTGCATGGAAAGAATGGAGAGGTTTATGAATGCCCAAAACCCTCCCACTCCAAAGAGAATAAGAGAAGGGCCTCAGGAGGACCCCAGGGCCAAAATTCCAAGATTAGTCCATCCTCACCAGGACACAGCCTCAGACTTCCACAGTGTGGGGAAGAACATTATTTTGAGGAAGAGGATGTTTTTATGGACGAGGAAGACGGACTGAACCAGGAGGAAGGTCTGGAAGACAGCCCAGACTTGGTAGGAGAAGGCTTCGGGGAAAATCCAGAAGAAGGACCTTCTCACCCCTGGCAATCACCATCAATATATTCCGACACTGATGTCCTAAAACAAAATCCTCCCGACATTTCACCTGTTAGAAATACGTCTCCCATTGACGATCAACCCACATTTAATGCCCTGTTGCGCAGAGCAGCAGCACACTTCGAACTGGACACTGGGGAGCTCTCCCCTGAATTAGACTTTGTAGAAAGGGTAATTAAGGAGAAACCCCCGGTTAGTCAGACAATTCCCCTCCTCGCTTCGGTGAAGAGAAGAATCATCCCTTCGCTGTCCACACCAGCACTAATCAGAGGGGTCAATCCTAGAATTGAAAAACTTTTCACTCCTTCACCCTCAGACCCGCTGTACATCAGGGGACATTCCATTCCGGATTCCCTGGTAGTAACCAACACCAGAAAGAGGGCAGGGGTACCACTTTCCACCAGTGAGGCGCCACCTGACAAGGAGGCCAGCGGCTATATGCCCTTGCAAAAAGAATTACATCCTCGGCCGCCTTTTCGGCAAGAATTGCCAACAACAATTCTTTGCTTGCTAGCTATGCGGACGCGCAGTGGGCCAAACTGCGCAAAGACGCCGAAGAAGCGCCGGAACCATTACGTACACGCCTGCTTTCAACTATTGGCGAAGGAACCCAGGTCAACCAGAGTATTGTAAAGAGCTCTCTGGATGCGGCAGAAACTGCGGGACGTTCCCTAGTTCAGGGAATAGTCCTAAAACGACACGTATGGCTGCGCAACTCAGGGTTCAAACCGGAGACACAGGCGTCTTTAATAAATAAACCTGTTGAAGACTCAAACCTCTTCGGGAAAGCGGTGGATGAGGCTCTGGAGATGGCTAAAAAAGAGTTCGATACGATCAAAACTCTTGACCAAATCTCTAAGCCCGCTACCAGGCGCCGCTATGGCAATAAACGCTTTTTTCGTGGCCAACGCCAACAACAAAACCAGCAGCAACAGTACCCTGCCACCAATTTCCAGACCAATAGTGGCCAGTACAGCCAAAGAGGACAGCGCCGGGGCAAAGGAAGAGGGCGAGGGTCCACCCCCAGAGGCTCCCAAGCCCCTAACGACACCAAGTGACGCGAAGATTCGCGTCCCCTCCCATGCAACACCGGTCGGGGGCCGGATAACATCCTTTCTTCCAGCATGGGAGGGTATAACGTCAGACCGCTGGGTACTTTCCACCGTAGCCCACGGATACTGCATCGAATTCAACAGTTCCCCAACATACAAACCCCCGAGGGGACGACGCATGTCACCGGAACATCTTGCCATACTTCTACAAGAAGTACAACAACTGCTGGAAAAAGGAGCCATAGAGGTCGTGCCTCTATCTCAGGTAACGGAAGGTATTTATTCAGTGTACTTCCTTGTACCCAAAAAGGACCTAACCATGCGCCCTGTATTAGATCTGCGCCCAGCGAACAAGTTCATCAAACCCCAAAAGTTTCGTATGGTGACCCTACAGGAAGTAATCCCACTGCTATCACAGGGAGATTACATGACAACATTGGACATGAAAGATGCATACTTTCATATTTTAATGTTGCCAGCGCACAGAAAATACCTCCGGTTCATGATAGAGGGCAAACACTACCAGTTCAGAGTGCTACCCTTCGGGATAGCATCAGCACCGAGGGTATTCACGAAGGTACTGGCAGTGGCAGCGGCCCACCTGCGCAGGTTGTCCATCCCAGTTTACCCTTACCTCGACGACTGGCTCATAACAGGGGATTCTTACGAAACATGCTTCTCCAATACCCAAAAGACGGTGGACCTTTTGTTCCAGTTGGGCTTCTCCATCAACGAAAAGAAATCCAGCCTAGACCCCAGCCAAATCAAACAATTCCTAGGGGCTCTAATTCAAACAAAGGACGGCCTCGTCTTCCCCTCCAAAGAGAGGGTCCAAAACATGTTGTTTCAGATCCCTCAATATGTGGCCGGTCCAGAGGTGACGGTACGCAAAGCAATGCGCTTGCTAGGCATGATGGCGTTGTGTATTTATTTGGTACCTCACGCGCGCCTGCGCATGCGCCCAATGCAGGAGTGGCTCAACAGCCAGTGGTGTCAGGCCAGCGGACTATGGGACGACCTAGTAGTGGTCTCGCAGGCCTTAGTTCTCTCGCTACGGTGGTGGACAAAGGAAAACCTAGAAAAAGGGAAACCTTTTGCCACACCCGCGGCGGAAGCCACTCTAACCACAGATGCATCCCTCACAGGATGGGGGGCTCACCTATCCCATCAAACTGCTCACGGGGAGTGGACTCCGAACGTAGCATCCAAACACAGCAATCTTCTGGAGCTACTAGCGGTGTTCAAGGCGCTAAAAGCCTTCAAGGAACACCTACAGGGCAGGACAGTGATGGTCCTTACAGACAGCACCACAGCCATGTATTATATCAACAAACAGGGGGGAACCCACTCTCCAGGACTGTCCAAACTGGCCCAAAACATATGGAAGTGGGCTCTCAAACAGAATATGTTCCTTCTATCACAACATGTACGAGGGGAACTCAATCTGCTGGCAGACAAACTCAGCAGAGATTTCCCCCTGCCCGAAGAGTACGAATGGAGACTGCACGAAGACATCGTCTTCGACGTCTTCACGCAATGGGGGTTCCCAGAAATAGACCTGTTCGGAACCCTGGAGAACTCACAATGCCAAAGTTACGCCTCCAGGTACCCCCAGAACCAATCCAAGGGGAACGGTCTGTCGATTCAATGGTCAGGGAGATTTGTTTACGCTTTTCCCCCCGACTCCCCTTCTCAACAAGGTAGTGCACAAGATGCACCAGGAACAAGTAACCATGATACTGGTGGCTCCTATGTGGGCCCGGCAGCCATGGTTCGCTCACTTGATGGAGATGTCTCCATCTCCCCCAGTGAAACTCCCCTGCCCGTACAACATGCTGTCACAAGACAGGGGCAGGACTCTGCATCCATGCCCCCAGAACATGAACTTAGCAGCCTGGCTCCTGAGATCATAGAATTTGGACATCTACAGCTCCCGCAGAGATGCATGGACATCCTCAGGGAGGCCAGAAAACCTAACACTCGCCACTGCTATTCTAGCAAATGGAAGAGATTTGTCATTTGGTGCAGAGGAAAGAGCATCAACCCAATTGACTGCTCTCCCACACATATTATTCTATACCTGACCCACTTATTGGATTCAGGTCTAGTGTTCAATTCCATTAAAGTCCACCTAGCGGCACTTTCTGCATACACCACTTCCCAACTCAAAGTGACGTGGTGGAAGATCCCTGTTATAAAGGCCTTCATGGAGGGAATAAAGAGAATTCACCCCCCGATAGCTGACCCAGCTCCCGGATGGGACCTTAACGTGGTACTTACCTAACTCATGGGCTCACCATTTGAACCCATGCACAAAGCATCTCTTAAAGACCTCACTCTTAAGACTGCTTTTCTAATAGCTATCACCTCCATCAGGAGAGTAAGTGAACTACAGGCTCTTTCTGTTCTAGACCCCTTTGTTACAGTTCACAAAGATAAAGTGGTTCTACGCACTCACCCAAGGTTTGCCCCAAAATTCATCTCAAAATTCCACGTAAACCAGTCGATAGAACTACCAGCGTTCTTTCAAAACCCTTCAAACTTGGGAGAGAGGACTCTGCACACACTAGATGTCCGCAGGGCGGTCATGTTCTACATGGAAAGAACCAGACCACTGAGGAAGACTAATCAGTTCTTTGTCTCGGTGGCAGCAGGAAGAGAAGGGGATGCAGTTTCAAAGTCCACTATTTCTAGATGGATTGTTCAATGCATCACTCTCTGCTATACTCTTGCTAAGAGAGAACTGCCCTTTAGGCCAAGAGCACATTCTACTCGAGGCACGGGGGCGTCCATAGCATTCATTGCAAATGTTCCCCTTGAGTCCATCTGCAAAGCGGCTACCTGGAGTTCTGTGCACACCTTTACAAAACACTACTGTCTAGATGCACACTCTAGATCTGACTCCCAGGTGGGGCAGGCAGTATTAAGACATCTTTTCTCTACTGTTCCTTCTCATAACCCACCGCCAACTCCGGGTACTGCTCGCTAGTCTATGCACAGCATGTGATTCTAAGCAGATTAACAAACATCAGAAGACAATGCATTACTTACCGTAAAAGCATTTCTGATGGTTGTATCTGCTTAGATTCACATGCGCCCACCCTTCCTCCCCGCTTGGATGGAAGGAACATAGACATCTTTCTATATTTCTCTCTTTTCTGTACTCACTCACGTCTAGAAGGCTCCCTCAGGGCAGAAAAATACAAACAGAGGGACCTCGACGCGTGAGGGATTGTGGGTACAACACACGTCACTATAGGGATAGTGTTACAGACACGCCTTGTCGACGTCCCCTTTTCGACTAAGAAAAACAAAATGCAATACTCCGCAGTGACCTCTGGATGTCGGACCTATGCACAGCATGTGAATCTAAGCAGATACAACCATCAGAAATGCTTTTACGTTAAGTAATGCATTGTCATATAGAGATATCTTTGCCATAAAAAAAGTGAAATGCCAAAATTACACTACAGGTACTGTCATGATGCCTACCCCCGGAGCACCAGGACAGGCCCAGCACCCCCAGGAGCAGGCATCATGCCCTCGGGTAAAAGCCCAGCGGCCCCTAATAGGGGCTCTTTGGACTTTGCCTTGGCTCCAGGCTCATAAAGAGGGTGTTTGGTGCACTTACCTGACGCAGACCATGCTGCATGAAGCCTCAAGCCAAATGAGGCTTAGGAGGTACTATTTTATCAAAGGAACTATTTTACTTGGGTGGGGACCGTGGAAGAATACTTACCTGGAACTTATTCCAAGGCTATTTAAACCACGCCCGGACTGCCAGACGTGCTTCGCGTTGCTCTGCATCTAGCAGCTGAACGCTCACCGTGCCTGCTCCTGCATCTTGCCTCCAGCCACGCCCGCCTCGATCTTGGGATACCTGAAAGGAAGGAAGGGAAGAGAAAAGGTGAAAACCAAGAACTTAATCTAACTTCCTACCTGTGTCCGGAACCATCACGCCAGCGATTCTGAAGATAGACATTCTTTAAAAGCATTGCGCTACTTGTTGCAGCGCCGCGCATCACTCACCTGCCTCGTGGGCTCTTCACTACCCACCGCGACCTTCTGGGCATTCCGCCACATCTCTGCACCTGCAGGGGAGAAGAAGAGACAAAAGGTGAGCAGGAGGAACAAATGAGGAAAGCCTGATTTTCCGCCACAAGACTTACCTGGCCATATTTGACTGAACCACTCCTCATTTCGGGCCGGCGCCACTTCTTGGCCTGGTACCGCACCCCGGCCCCTAAGGGGAAAAAAGAAAGGCATTACTAGAGGGATTCAAAGACATTTAAAGGGATCATTTTATCACAAACTCACCTGAGTTTATCTCCGGCAATATCCCTCGAAGCATCACTTCCACTCTGCACCTGAAAATAAGGACAGATCGCAGGTTAAGAAAAGCAAACAAAGAGAAGACTCTACTCTGGAACTTTTTAAACTGCATACTTACGGCATTTCGCCTTCCGAAACCAGTTTAGTAACTGGTCAAATACACGCCCCTGCACCAGAAGCAGGATGGAGAGCTCATCCATTCAAACATTAAGTTGAGCCTTGATTGAGGATTTCGGAGGTGGTCAGAGAAGAGCAAAGGGGAGGTGGGAAGCGATCACAATACTCTGCAGTCAGTTAATCCCCTTTCTCCACCTACAGAAAGATTTTTCTACGGGCCAGACAAGCCAGATTTGGGGATCCTGTTCAGTCGGTGTTTCGAATCCTGCGCATCACGCTTGAAGAGGTCACCGCAATCCAGACCAGGTCAGCGCCTCCGTGGGAGCCAGGTGAGCGTTACAGGTACTCACAGAAAGAATCCAACGGGAACGCACTGTGGATCAGTTGGTCAGATAGGTTCATATGCTTTTCCTTAACCCCTCTTTTACAGTCATCCATAAAATGCACCAGGAGGGTATGACAAGAATACAAATTGCTCCAATATGGCCATGTCAAAGGTGGATTCCACCGCCTCAATTTTCATTTGCTCACCCATGAACCTAACCTGTCCTTACAGCATATCATAGAATCAGGGATTAATCCTACATCCTCACACTCTGACAACCAATTTAGTCGTTTGAACCCTAAAGTGAGAGTTTGGACACCTTAATCATGGAAATCATGGAAATATTAAAGCATGTAAGCATAACACTAGACACTGTTGCTTTAATACATGGAAAAGATTTGTAATGTGGTGCAGAAAGTCAAATGTCAACCCAATTGACTGCTCACCATCTCAGTGCAGTGTTTACTACACCTGTTGGATTCAGAGTGTTTGGAATTCATTACAAGTCTATTTTGTCACGCTATCTGCATATAAACGCCACAAAGCAATGTTTCATGGTGGAGAGACCCAGTCTTTAAAGCCTTCATGGAAGCATTAAAACTGCTTTACCCTCCAATTGCTAACCCACCCGGTTTAGGATTTAAATATTGTCTTAAACTTGGGGGCCCATCTTTTGAGCCAATGCCTAAAGCCAGCCTCAAAGATCTCACTTATATAGTCGCTTTCCATATAGCGTTTTTTTCCTTTCTTTTATGTATATCTCTCTCTATATCTCTATATATCTATAGCTCAAGGGTTGGTGAGCTTCAGGCATTGTCTGTGTCAGAACCCTTTGTCACAGTATAGCTAAACAAGGTGTTCTTACAAACACACCCTCACTTTTCACCAAAATACATTTCAAGGTTTCATGTCAGTCAGTCCATTGAATTGCCAGCTTTCTTTCAAAACCCACATAACTCTGGGTAAAGAGCACTCAATACACTAGATATTTGAAGGGCAGTCATGTACTACCTCAACAAAACAGAACCACTCAGAAAAACAGACATTCTTTGTGCCTATAGCAGCTGGAAGAGAAGAGAGGGGAGGGGTTCTTGTCTCAAAGGCTACCATTACTGGATGGATTGTAAAATGTGTACAGCATTGTTCTACTTTGTCAAACAGGTGCTACACTAGCATTCATTGCAAATGTGCAACTGGTGGCTATCTGCAGAGCAGCTACATGGTGTTCAGTCCACACTTTGACAAAGCATTAGTGTGACACACAAGCCAGAAATGTCTCACAGGTGGGACAAGCAGTATTAAAAGATATAGCTAGAAACCAGGGAGAGCGCCTGAACCTGATGGATCTTTTTGAAAATGAAATTACAATATAGGCCCCTTTTCTAATGAAGATATTTAAGGCAATTGTCTCTGCTAACAAGATACCGCCTACATATGGAAAAGCAGAGAAAAACCCTCTCTACAAAAAGGCTGGCAGAGATGACCCAGAGAATTACTGCCCAATATCCCTTCTGGATACAGTAGGCAAAATATTTGGGACGTTTTCCTAAACTTATTGGATAATTGGATGCATGCAAATACCAACTCATCCTTTCAGGCTGGCTTTTATAAGTGAGTGGGCACAGTGGATCAGGTTTTCAGGTTGTTTATGGTTATCAGCAAATGTATTTCTTCAAGAAAATTGGATTTCTACTTCCGCTTTGTCTATTTGAAAACAGCCTTTGATTGTGCCGAGAACTAATCTTTGGCTCACTTTGGATAAATGAGGCATACCATGTGACCTGCTGAGCCATAATGCCTCTCTACACAGAGAAGTAGGCAAAAATACACTTTGGTCAAATAGGGAGTTTGGGGGCCGGGGGGTGCAAGTGTTTTCCTATCGAGAACTTTGTAAAACAGGGATGTGTTTTGGCCTGCGCCTTATTTAACCTAATCATTAACAGTTTTGCCCTAGAAGTATGTAATTTAGAAGCGGATGTCCGCGTTCTCAAGGGCCAACATATGGGACGCTTGCTCTTTTTCGACTAAAACACATTTTTGAAGCAATTATTAGGCCTACCCGTGTCCGCATCTAATATTGCGGTACATTGCGAGCTGGGTTGGCTCTAAATAGTTACTTGTGGCCATTCGTCCTATATTGTACTGGCTCAGATTGCACTCTGACCCAGAGATCTCGGCCTTCAGAGGGGCTTTAACCGATCTAAGCCAAAATGGAATATCTAGAATTAGCTATTTTAGCCATGTAAAATCGACCCTTTATGAAATTGAAGAAGCAATTCTGTGGACCAATCCTGAGAATATAACCAAAAGTTCAACCGCTCTAATTTAATAGAAACTCAATGATTGGTACCAGATAAAGATTGTATTCAATCGCTCAAGTAGCAACCAACTTATTATCTATTTAACCAACAAAATCTCTATGAACAATATCTTGTTTTAGCAGCTGGCCACTATCAGAATTTTGTTTATAAACGTTGAGAATGGATATCCTCCCTGTTGCAGAAATATTGAAAAAATGTAACTGTGTTCAAATCATTGCCAAATATGTAACATTGGAACAGACTCAAACACTTTGTATTCCACTGTTCTGTGTATACCAATATAAGATCCCTGAAACCATGGTTAAACACAATTATTAATGTTTCATTAGCTTTGCACATTTGCAAGGCCCTTCCTTCCGTTGATGGCATCTTTGCAGTTTCTACGTACTGTGCTAGGTCAAAAGGAGACGTACAAAGTGGTGCCATTCTTATCAATAGATTTATTTAAATGATAGAAAAAAGGCCCATCTGTCCCCAACAAAAAAGGTGGGGGTTCCCTACCAAACACACAACTATGGTGCTCATTGTCAGTGATGTAGTCCAAATCAAATAGTCCTTCATGCAAAAAAAAAACAACCCCACACTGACCCTGCCACTAATCAAAAAGGATCCACCAAACAGGGAAAAGGGGTCCAGGAAAGTGGCTTCCTTCTTCTGGGCAGGCTTACTCAGCTTAATAGTCGATCTTCAGATAGTTTCTTGTGGTGTGATTAATCTGTTATTTTAATTCTTCCAAAGGGCTCTTCTGCCTTCTCCGGTGGTATCCCCCTGTCTGTCGCTTTATTTACAGTTCCTTGTTTCACAATGTGAGCATTTTGGCCTCTACTCCTCTTGGATTCTTGCAGTATTACTTTCAACCCTTCCTTAGCATCAAAACAACTCACTGTGTTCACAGCCTTTCGTTCCACTGGGACCAGTATCCCGGGTCCCTTTTAGCACTTCCCTGTTCTAAGCACTTCCACTTGTGGGGACTTCTCCTTCCCCTCTGTAATTGCTTTGTGGAATTCCCAGCTACTGGGACGAGAAAGATGAGTCTCTTGATATTCTTTACTGTCTTTACTGGAATGAGTGCAAGGAGTCCTGTGGTATTCTTTACTTGCTTGAGTAGTGACGTGAGCCGGGTCTGTGGATGCAGAGCTGACGTCTAGGTGCTGACGAATCTTGCCGATTTTGTCGTTGATGGCGGTGGATTTTTTTTATGAAGTGTGGTATCTGCGCTAGGAGTCCATGTACATCACTGTCTGGACAACTTGCTAGTCAGGGCAGACCGTATGTTCAATCTGTGCTTGTCTGTTTTTTATTTTTTTCTCTATTAGATTTTCAGCAAATCATAACAACTTCACATATTCCACAAAATATTACAATAAACATTCAATATCCAAAATTCCCAAATTTCTCTTTGTATACAACATTAAAATAACCACCCTATGTGAAATTTAAAATAGTAAAACATTGCCAAAGGTACTCACTAACGCACACAACATCACAAAAGACCACATGAACGTTTAAGAGGAAGGAAAGAAAAGGCATCAAACGATCCCAATAACTTCAATCTTCTTTACCTTTATTCTTCAATGAGACCGTATCATACTTTGATAGAACCTGTAATTCCACCAACCAATCTTCAATATTAGGTTTTTTCCTAGTCTTCCAAATCCTAAGTATCCGCTTAATCGCTACCATCACAACCCTGTCAATCCAGAAATTGTCTCCTAGTGCTCGCACATCTGTCTTTTATGACCTCTCGGAACTGACTTTTATTGGTTTCCTTTGGAATACTGTACTAACCAACGTCTTTCTGACAGCAGATGGGATTTTGGATATCTGGAATAAAATTTCTATCTCAATCTGAGCTTTCAACAAGCTTCTTCCGGAGGCTCCTCGGCCTTATGGCATCCTGTGTTTTAGCAAGTCAGTTGGCACACCTGAAAATGTGTCAGGTACAGCTCTTTCTAGGAGACTTTTGGGCTCAGGCTTTGGAGCCTCAATGCAAAATCCTATAGATTCTGCAACAGATTAAACAGGACCATAAATGGAAACTTACAGAATGATTGCACATTTGTGGATTTCCTCTGATAGACTTCTTTGCATCATTAACCAAAAAGCAAATACAAAAATGTATTTGGCAAGGTGCGATTAAAGCAGGGATGTCATTTGATGGTCGCCAGGGGTCGCAGCTGTGACCCCTGAGGTCTCCCTTGCTATGCCTAAAAATGAAAAATAAAAACAATATTTTAAATGTTTTAATGTAAGCTCTTGGGCTGTGGCCAGCACCATGTGGCTCTCTTTCTAGAGTGGCTGGCTTTCTTTTTTAGGCCTCTTATAAACAGGGGTTCCACAAGTGTAAGTAACACTTTGAGCAGTCACCCTAAAAAAGAAAGAATAGTAATGACAAATTTGTCTTTCTAGAATTCTATGTTAATTGCTAGACTCATTATTTTTTTTCAGGCACACTTGAGGGGATGAGTTACTGATTTAGCCTGTTCTTAAACACCCCAGCTCAGCCTTTCATCCTTTGGAGGTCGATAAATGTGTACAAACACAGATAGGGTGATAATGTATGTATATTTGTTCTATATAAAGCGCTTAAGCAGAAGTGATAAATAACAAATCATTATCATTTGACCTTGGACGGCTGCTTGCATTCACAGTAGTTTGGTAATATGGGCCTATGCACACTGATATTAACGATACCATTCTTGTATGAAATGTATATCACATTATAGGGATATCCTAAACATATTCTTTGTAGTGTACTTAGTAACAGTGCTATATGATGCCACTTCTTGTTTTGTCAAGGTGTGAAAGTTTGTGTTTTATTTCACTTCCTGTGATGTCATTAGAGGTCGAGGTTTTTGTGATGTCACTTCCGCTACCCCAGGCATTTTGGTAAAATGACCTCCCTGAATTAGAGCCCAGCTCCTATGGCTATTCGCTTTTTGGAAGTGAGCATTCTAACCACTTAAAGCCATAACTATGAAGCCTGTACAAGCATTTAGGGGGGGAGTGACCAAGAGGCAATGGAGTAGGACGTGTTTCTCCCATCGCTCCTGCGCATCCGTAAAGATCCTGCGCTGTAACAGTGCCAGAAATGTGCGTTTTGGCCCCTAAACGAAAGGGCTGACACAAGAAGGAGAGGCGCATAACCAAGAGCGGGCTGGAAGCTGAAGACAGAGCGAAAAAGAAGATAAAAGTAGACAGCAAGTTTGTATCCAGACCGCGGCGGTGAAACACGATGGCTGGCGAACAAGGACTATACAGTAACCACAAGCGGCGCAGAGGTGCAGTCGGGATCAGCTAGTGACTACGCGCGCTCCAACAGACACCCGGGAGTGGGTCTGACACTGCAGAGAACCTGACACAGTGGCAAGCGGAACCCCGACGTATATGCGACTGCCCAAGATGAGAAGCGGTGCATGACCGGAGCCCCACACGTGAGGGGGGGCTCCAGCAAAGGGACATTAACATGGCACCTGGACCAAGGACCCCCTAGGTGATTGAAGAAAATCGGACGGCGCTGCGGGCGAAGGAGCGAGGCTGGAGACCGCTCACAGAAGCAGTGCAGGTACTCTGTGAGGCGGATCCGCGAAGTCTGGGCTAAAGCGACGATGACCATCAAAGGCAATGGATGTGCCTGAGTGACTTTGGGCAATGGTACCCCGGATGATAGCCCCATAAGAAGTTTGGAGCTGCAGAGCTAAGTAATGCGGGGGGGCCGGGGACATACGGAGCAGCATACAAGCAGCTGCGACGTACATTCAGGGGAAACGGACCGCAGCAGAGGCTGGAAGACACACCAGAGGGACAACGTGCTTGCACTGCGCAGCGGTGCCAGGACCTTGGATTACACACAGGCACTACCAAAGACCAGGAGGCAGCAAAGCACTGAAGAAGCATTCGGTGCGTGGTGAGGGACAGAGCAGTCCGGAGCCCTGTGCCACACTCGTAAACGCAAGCCCCACAAGAGAACACAGACGGATTGAGCAGCGCCGCCCTGGGAGAATAGTTTAGAGCCCGCACATGAACGGAGAAACTGCAGGGAAACGGGGGCACGAAACGCACTGCAAGCAGCGTATAAAAGACCACGCCTACAACAAAAGTGAGCAGACTGGCCATAGAGCATACTCATAATACAAGCCAAAGAAGCTAGGACCCAAGTTGGGTACAGAGCCATACTCTAGAGTGCTGTGGTTAATGTGCAAGTTGGAGGCAGGGGCGCTCCTGGTGGCTTGAGACTGTGAGAAAGTGAGGGGTGACTGGAGGGAGTCTGCCACACAGGCAGCAAATAGCACCAAAGCAATAAGGCGATTTGTTGCTGGCAGAGGGGGGGAGGCGTGGCTGCAAGGCCACGCAGACGGACCCTGTACTGGTCCGATCTAAATGTGCACATGGACTGGCCTGAGAGATGTGAAAGTAGGGCAAAGCACAGAGAGGGTGGTGACGGGGGGGGAACTTGAACACACTGGCATCTCACCGGAATAAAGGGTTGCCCAGACGAGCAGCACAGGAGCAAAAGGGAAGGGATCCTGTCAAAAGCAGCACGTGCCAGCAGGGCAGCAAAATGAAGCGGCAGATCGTCACACACAGAGAAATCCCCTCTACCCCCACAGAAGGGAGTGAGAACAGATAACCAGGAGTTGGCCCACTGGAAGCCTCGACCACCAACAATAAGAGGCCTGTAGCCCCCTAGAAGAACAGCAACACAGCAAGGACATAAGACCCGGAGGAGCAAGCCGACAGGTGGATTGTAGAGACTATGGCGCAAAAGAGTGGCAAGACCAAGGCGAAGCAACCAACGAGGGACATCTGTACTAAATCATCACAATCCCTGGCCACGACGGCACAAGTGACAAGCGATCCGCAGCACCTGGCGGCCCTGTCACGGGAGGATCAGGTGAACATGCAGGCCATCACGAACATGAGATCCTCGTGGACCACAACGATAGCGGATCTCAAAGCGACACTGGAATTCAAGATCGATGCGCTGGGCGTGGATGTTAACCTTCTGCGACAAGACGTCCGGAAGCTGGCGGAGTGCACAAGCACTCTAGAGAGCTCGGTGAAGAACACAGAAGTCAGCACTACCAATGCTGAGGAGGTCCACATACTGAAACAGCAAGTACGTAATCTGGAGGACCGAGCCGAAGAGGCAGGTAGGGTGTGCCAGGAGCAACAATATCCGCGTGGTGGGCCTGCCAGAAGGACCAGACCCCACTACCTACGTTGAAAACATGCTGATCCAAACCAAAAAATGGGGGCTGGCAAGCTCTCCTAAGGGTTTGCGGTCGAACATGCGCTGTATTGCTCTCCTCTGAAAAGTGCACGGAACTACCATAAATCACCAATGCAATTATAGAGCAAATACTTCAACCCAAAAACAGACACACAATAACTCACAGCCACGCACTCTTTAAAAGATAATCGGCTCTTTACGGCTATTTATTCAAAGATTACAAGTACATAGAAATAACTCATAAAACTAACATGGACATAGATCGCAGAAGAAGTAAAGAAGTCAAAAGAAATACATCACCGTGAGCGTAATTCTTGTCCTCATCTCGTCCAGAAGCGGCTGGAAGACTCTGTGGGGCAGCCAGGAAGAGAGTGCTACAGCTCACAGGAAGGCCAGACGGAGCGTCCTTCTCTGGCTGAAGTCTCACCTGACCCCTCCGGGTTTCCGCATATATAGGAACTCCAAAAAAATGAGTTAATTCTTGAACCTCCTGCAATTGCACCTACGCAGTTGAGGAACAGCCGTCGGTTGCCAGCTGGGTCAATCGAGAGCTCCCCCCAAGGAACACAGGGCCTCCCTGCTCTAAAAACATGCTCCACGGAGAACAGTAGCAAGTCATAACATCAGCTTTTCCCAGGAGAAATGGCCTTGACTGCATACCAAGTTTGAAAAAGCATGTTTGTCTCAGCACTGTGAATCTAACACTTCAGCAAAATGTGTGCAGCCTTTCACTGCGGAGTGAAGTAAATATCCAACATGGCTCCGAGTGCTCCCAGAATGCATCACGCGCCCGCGCCATTTTGAACCAAGCATAAATTAAGCAGAACATGCGCACAGAGCCCTAACAAGGAGACCACAATCGGGCGCCCCCCCACGAGCAATCATCGCAAAGATTTTAAATTACAGAGATGGGGAAAAGATCCTGGAATTTTTCCGGAAGGGCGGAACAATGACCCGAGCGGCGGCGACTGTCACCGTGTATCCTTACTACACCTTGCTGGTGCAGAGAACGCTTTAGCTATGCTGCGGTGAAAAGGCGACTAAAGACGACGGGATTCAAATACATTCTGTTATATCCCGCGAAGCTAAAGATCCTACACAAAGACGAAACACCCTTCTTCGACCCTGAAGAGGCGACGAACTGGCTGAATACCCAGGGTTGCCCGGACGACGGAAAGGGGTCGCGGCGAGGCGGACAGGATAAGTGAACCTACGCTGTATTAGTAACGCTAGTCTTGAGGGGGATGGTAGCGGGAACTGTAATGTAGCCAAAAGGGCCTGCCAATAGGGTATAGGCACTAGAGAATTAAAACTTTCAACATCAGGACTGGAATAGACCTTCTATGAAGTATGTTTAAAAGCGCAATGAGCTATTGTAGATGGGGAGCAGCACGGCCGGAGCATGCCCCCCACCCCAATAGTTACAGTAGTCGGGTAGCCAGTAGGGCGATAACCCCCCCGCTGTGCACTTAGTATCGGCAGTAGCCAAGAAAGGAGCAAGATGCGGGATAGCCTGAGAACCAGCGATGGAGCTGGGCATCAGTTGGGGATGTTGGGGACGGGTTGAGTGGGGGAGGTGGAGAGGGGGGAAAGCTGGGGAGTTTGTAGTGGTGTTTTTTTTTTTTTGGGGCCTGATCTTACACCCATGTGCTGAAGCGCCTCTCACAGTGGACAAAGGAGGACCTGGACGGGCCAAGGGTAAGGGATGGGAGACCTTAAGATAATAACTTGGAACGTCAGGGGACTCAATAGCTATTTAAAGAAAAACAAGATCATGCTATACCTCAGGAGGCAAAAAATAGATATACCCTTAATACAAGAAACTGAACTCACTAGAGAAAAACAAAGGATGATGGAGAAGAAATGGAAAGGGACCACAGTTGGAGCAACGTATTCAGCCTATGCCAGAGGGTTGGTCACTTGGGTCACGCCACACGTGCCCTTCCAGTTAACGCAGTCCACAGTGGACCCAGATGGGAGAATGGTGGCGATACGCGGAATGCTGGAGAATAGAGAAGTGTGTGTTATCAACACATACGCCCCAAAACAGGACACAGTGGCCTACTTTAAGACCCTGTACGGTAAAGTTAATCAGTACATAGGAAGCACGGTCATATGGGGAGGGGATTTCAACTGTACGCTAGACCCAGAGTCGACAGATCAGATGGGAAACTAGACAGGCCTACCCCGGCAGCCAAAACCCTGAAAACCCTGCTCGGCGATTTTCAACTAGTAGATATATGGAGGCAACACCACCCAATGGACAGGCATTACTCATTACTCCGCCCCGCATAACCTGTATACACAACTAGATTGTGTTTTCCAACCCGGAACTTACCAGGGAGATAGTGAGCTCGGAATATAAAGCAAGGGTCCTATCGGACCACTCGCCATTGACTATAACGTGGCAACACCAGCCTCCCAGAGCCAAGATTCCAACCTGGCGGCTTAGAGCTGAGGCATTAAAGGACACAGGGTTCAGAAAGACCTAAGAGAGGAGATAATGGAATACTGCGAAAAGAACACCGGCAGTATAGAATCGGAAAGCACCTTGTGGGAGGCATTTAAGGTAGTGGTGAGCGGGGCAGCAATATCAAAATCCAAAGGGCTCCAAGGGGGCATAACGAAAGAGTTGCAAAAACGGAAAGGAAATTAGAAGAATTTATGAGTAAAGGGAGCACCTCGCAGGAAAATGCCGAAACTATGAGCCAACTGCAACAAGAATGCGGGAACATTGGAGACTATGCAACTTAAACTACAAGAAATATGTTTAAAGACAACATGCTGAGGGAGATGAGCCGGGCAGGCTGCTGTCATGGCTATATAAGCAAGAGACGCCTAGAACAGTGATAAGTGAGATACAGGGGTGAGTGGCCAAATAGCCAAGAGAGTGTAAATGAGATATATTCCTCCAATTCTAGCAACACCTATACAAAGACGTAGAAGGTACAGATGATGATGATGAGGAGATGGAGATACTGGAGGATATCTGGTTACCCAAACTGAGTGCTGAAGAGAAAGAGAGCCTAGACGCCCCTTGGAAGAGCTAGAAATGGTGGTCAGACAATTACCTACTGGCAAAGACCCAGGAATGGATGGGCTCCCTAGCAGGTTTTATAAAACATATAGATTAGAGGTGCTCCCCCCACTGCTGACTATGTTAAACGAGGCCTTTGAGACAGGGAAACTACCGGAATCCCTGAGAGAGGCGGTAATCATCCCGTTTCTCAAACCAAATAAGCCCAGCATGGACTGTGGGTCGTACAGACCGCTGTCCATGTTGAACCAAGATGGCAAAATACTCAGCGCTACTAGCAAACAGACTTAAACAAGTTGTAAGCAAACTGATACATCATGATCAGACAGGATATGTCCCGTGTAGAAGCATTACTGATAACAGACGGCTTAATCGCATCATGGAACAGACTGAAGGGGATGCAAACGAGGTTGCAATTGTCTCATTAGACGTGGTGAAAGCCTTCGATTTAGTTCAGTAAAATGGCCATGGCTGATGAACCTGAAGGGATATGGATTGGGTTCAGGGTACTTGAGGTGGGTGAAGCTGCTATACGGCTCGCCTCTTGCCAGAGTCAAAACGGGAGCGATCATCGGACAAATGGCAGCTCAATAGAGGCACCAGGCAGGGCAACCCATGGTCCCTGATGCTGTACATCCTGGCATTGGAGCCCCTAGCAATATATTTGAGGCAACAATATGAAGATAGGGGTGCACACTAGGGAGGGGCCACACTTAATATCACTATATGCGGATGACATGCTGTTGTATCTGGGGTATCCAGAGGAGAATTTGCAATACATCCTAGATGTGATGGAACGATTTGCGCTATTCTCTGGCATTGCGGTTATCCCTGAGAAGTCGTGTGTATTCCCCTTGGGGAGATATAAAGGTATTGCGCAGGAGGACCTGCCGGTACTACAAATACCCTGGAAGACGAGCACATTCAAATACCTAGGGATTGATATTAAACACGAGATAGAAGAGGAACATAAACATAACACAGAAAAAGCAGTAGCGAATATCGAAAACAGTTGGAAGTTTTGGGTTAAACTTCCCCTGGCTATGATGGGAAGGGTGGCTCTGTTGAAAATGGTTGTAAAACCTAGGCTATTACATTGTTTTTTGAATATCCCATACATGCCGTCCAAACGCTTTTTCAATAAACTACAGAGCCTGAGCAGGGGTTTCATCTGGCATAATACTAGAAATAGGATTGCCCTGTGGAAGTTACAAAATACATGCGAAAGAGGGGGTATAAAAATGCCTATTTACGAGATATTCCATCTGGCTGGGCAACTACAGCACGTGTCCAAATGGTTAGCAGAAGACATAACAGAGTCCAGACTGCTGAGGTCAGAATGCGCACCCTTCTTTCTGAAAGAATTGATATGGCTGCCCAAATCAGAGCTCAAAGGGTGATCGAGGCTGTTAGAACTGGGATGGAGGATGTGGCACAAGGCATGCCAAGCCATGGGGAACCTGACTCCGTGTTCCCCCCAAGTGCCGCTAGTGACACTGAAGGGAGCGGATGCACAGCTAAGAAAGACAAATATGCAGATACTGGGAACCAGTGGGCAGAGCAATGCTGGGAGATGTGTGGCGAGACGGGAGGGCACTGGAATTTACAACGCTAATAGAAGAAACTGGAATACACCCTGAGCGATAGATTACCTACACTAGGCTAGTAAGGCAGACAAGGGCCACGTGGTCCGAGATAGTACTAGAAGAGCAGCTAGACTGGGCCATAGAGACAATATACAACATCTCAGAGGGTGGGCATGAAGTATCCTGGATTTATGAACTTGTAATGTCCAGGGTGGGAAAGGAGGTGATCCAGTTAAGAAGGGATTGGGAAAAGGGTGCAGGAGAACCCATGCAAGACAGGCAATGGGAAAGAGCACAGGGGTACCACAAGAAGGTGTCCAGAAACGCGAGATTACAAAAGATCCAGCTATATGCAACTCAGAGCGTACATGACCCCTTAAAAGAGAGCGTGATTAAAGAGTACGGAAACACAAAGGTGCCCCAAATGCCGGGAGGTAAACGTGGGGATGATGCATCTGTTTTGGGCATTCCCTGAGATTCAAAAATTCTGGGAAGAGATCAATCACCGCCTCAATGAGAAGGGGATTAAGCTAGACGTAGTATCCGTATGGGCGTGCATGATGGGGGTGGGGGGTTCACCAGACCAAGTAAAATAAAGCACGTCTGTAAACTTAGACATGGCTTATATTCTGGCCAAACGCAGAATAGCCATGGGGTGGAAAGTGGCACAGAGACCCAGGTTAGAAGTGTGGTGGCAGGACCTCCTGAAATGGGCAGAAGCGGAAACAACGGCATGGTACAAAGTGGCCTGCAGTGGGGAGGATGACTAAGTGGGAACATTAATGGCTTGGAGTTAGCCAGTGGCCTCGCTGAAACGTGCCCACCCGAACCATACCAAGCGAATATGACATCTCCGAGAGCATAGTAGAAGAGGCGCCCGCAAAGGAGCAAGAATAGAAGTGCAATGGAGTAAGCTCGATTTAGGGGGGAGGGAATGGGATGGCAGTGCTAAAATACGTTGATACATATGATGTCTGTATATTTATAACTTTCACTGTCTGATGTGCCGTGCTGTTTATTAAGTTGTAAAATAATAAAAATATTTTTTTAAAAAATTTGAGTTGGTGGGGGTAATCGGGGTTAGGTAAAATGGGTGAGGATAAAGAAGGGGTAGGGGTAGGGGTAGAGAGGGTGAGGTTAGGTTGGGTGAATGTGAGGTACAGTAGGTGCCTAATGGTTACTAATGCAGGGGAAGATTGTGAGTTGAAAAATTCATATACACCCCTTGCATATTTCTGCATTATAATGTTGTGAGTAGGTGCTGAAACTGCCATGTTTGAACCACTGTTTCCTGCTTGTGTGAGACGATATTGTAGATTGTACTGCGCATGTCTTTGCAATAAAGGCCCCTCGCTTAGTGTGTACCTTTTTTTTAAAAAAAAGCCTGTACAAGCATTTGTAAGCTTTGACAGAGCTAGTCCAATCATTGTACGTCACCACGCACTTGGCTCGACCAAAAACGTGCACGTGGTGCTAGGGTTTTCATCTAGGACCACACTGGAAAGTTATTGTTACTTTGTCTTTAGGCATTGCAGGGTTTTGATACATAAAGATGTAGGGATAGTCCCTTTAAAGCATAATGTGGATTGGGACATGCAAAAATGAATATATTGTTATATCAATGGTATCCACTATGCTGTTATCAAGAAAATCTAATATAATTTGAATCAGTTTCAATGATAGTGTATCCTAACAGCGGATATCACATTTATTTTGCGTCACTCTAAATACTGAAAACATTCCATTACATTTACAGGGATTTGGGCAGGGGGTGAAAATTAACCAGAGGACACTCAACGAGGCAAAGAGCACATAATGTGTCAGCTGATATATTGCAAATGTTGATGACCACTGCTGCACCATTTTATTTTCGATCTACAGAGTATAGGAAATTGGTTTATAGGCTTGCAATTTGAGCATTTAAAGAATTAGTGCAATCTGCAAGTTTTAGTTGATTGTTTTGTAGCTTATACTTTAAGCAATGCAAGATGCATTGTGAAGAATATAATGGCCTTATAGTGTTCCCGACCCCCCCCCCCCCACTCTCCCCTCCTCAAGTAGTGGTTTTCATTCTGTTAGGTAGCAAGGGTGTTTTATACAATTGTATTAGCATTTCAGAAATTCATTAAGCTGTTTGGCTTCTGTACTGTCCGAAAGTAGATTCTTTGAGACTGTATAACCTTTTTGAAAAATAAAGCCATACATGGCTGAAACTTTGAGTCACTTTTTCTACAACATAATTTATTGAACGGAGGTACAAAATGAATATGTATTCTTGTGTATTATTTGACTGCCATGTCTTGAGCAATGTACAATCATTTCCTCCAAATGACTGCATTTTCCCCATTGTTTTTACTTTTAGCCATCATCTCGGAATGCCAACTCAGGACTCCCGGGATCCTTTACTCCATTGAGTGGATCCTCCTCAAGACGAGGCAGTGGCGATACCAGCAGTTTGGTGGACCCTGATGCTTCATTAAGTGAATTACGGGTATGTTCATTATCACCAGTATTGGTTGACGAGCAATTGTGAAGAAATATTTTGTGACACTTTATGAAATGTTAGAATCCATTTATGTGTTTAGTGAGACGTTGTGCTCTGGTAAAATAAACCTTCCATTATTTATTTGACCACACTTAGTGCAAGTATTATGCAATTGGTAAGGTTCGTCCATGTGTAGATTGAGTGTGTTTATTGTTGCTTTTTTTCTCCCATACAATTCAGCACATATTTGGACATCTGAAGTATGAGACAAAATAGTGGATACTCCCCATCTGAAATAAAAGACAAGCTAAAAAGAAAAATCAAACTCAAGCTGCCCATAGCTATGTCAGTGGTTATGATTAATTCAACACTTTCCATTGATCACTTTTTGGTGTCCATTGCACATATTAAAAGTAAGCAAAATGGCTGTATCTATTTTGTTAGCCAGAACCGTCACTTGCACTTTGCTTTCATTTGGTTGATCAAACTTTTGATACTTAACAAACTGAACTTGTCGTACCATCACCCTAACAAAGCACCCCAGGATCACAATGCACTGTGCTTCACCATACGTTTATGTAAATGCATTATGAAGGTCTAATTATATTAACCCACACAGTGTGCGCTCTAGAATCGCCACTATTGATGAAGTCTAAGTGAAGCAGTGTCAGCCGACTCGGCTCAATAAGTTTGGCTCCTCCCTATTCTCTCCTCTAAATTAAACATTCCTAAAGTATCTCCTGTTTGGGGTAGATGGTGATCAAGAAACCCAAGACATTATTGAGAGCAAAGTAATTTTCCAATATCCATAAATCTAGTTTGAGTATTTCCATATGGTGAACACATTTATCTTTGCAGAAAGACTCAGAGCCTCTTTCACAGGTTCTGTTTCATAATGACTTCTTAATTGAATGGCATTGTACCTCAAAGTCTAAAATGGGATTCACAAAATAATTCACCAGTACCATCTTCCAGAGTGCTGTTTTACACACCCTGTTACCAGCACTTAGTACATTTTCTCAGATCAATTTGAAATGAGTGAAATGTTTTCTCTAGAATAGAAATGGAACCTTACTTGTGGTTGTATTATTTCTTTTTTTAAAAGTGTTGGCCATATAGTATGGCCTGTTGCCTTCATCTCCACCCAAACCTTCAGTTATGTGTCATTGCTAAAACTTGACATTGCAGTTGATCGTCGGGAGTCCAGTCCTGACAAGGCTTGCTGTTTTGGGAAATTATCCAACTAAACAGCTGTATTTTATTGCTACCAGTTGGGGGTCTTAAGCTTATCGATGTTTGAGACACTGGCTTGGTTTGTATTTCCTTAGACTTTCAGGGTTATGTGAATGTATTTTGCCATTCATTGGTGCACATGGCACTTGTGTGTTTAATGCCATTAAAATCCAAAAGTCAAGGAGTACTTTGCTGATTGAAATTGGTGGGAAAACCGATCATGTATAAGCTATCGCAGTGAGATTTGGTTTGGCTCACTCCACATTTACATAATCTATAACAGCAACCAATGAAGATTATCCCTGCTAATGGCGAAGGGAGTCTTGATTCTATTAAAGACAAGGAGGCGAGCATTATGCTTCAGTGACCATAGTCCTTCCTGTTCCTTTGTTACACCTCTTCTTTGAATGCTCTGTACTGTACTCTAACTTTGTAACTGAAATCTCTGAGAACTAGTCCTGTCGCCCTGCTTCTGGGTTGCTCTGCTCCTTTCTCTGTCTGGATTCGGACCTTCCTGCTGGCCCCTTTAATCTTGCGCCTTAGCTATCTCTGCTCTATTGCTCTTCTGGTCATCTATCAAGATACAAAGAATGCGTTTAGGATGGCGGGTACACTGCCCTATTCGGAGCTGGAAGTAAGGTTGTATTACACATTACTAACTTATAACATCTCCATTGTGTATCTTGGGCGGGAAAGTAATGCTCACCTCCTTGTCTTTAATAGAATCAAGACTCCCTGCGCTATTAGCAGGGGTTATCTTCATTCTATGTCAAGACCGGGGGCAAGCATTATGCTTGTTCAAAACTTCCCGTCGCTGTCGCTGCCACTGACTGTATAGGCGTAAAGTAAAATGTTCTAAATGCTTTCTCGCTTGCCTGGTCGGACGCTTGCAAGATACCCTGTAGTGTTGCACATTGTGCTAGCACTTTCAAAAGCCATTGCTCCTTTCACGGAATGCGCCCCAAACTTGGACTAGTCTACTCCTTCTAGTTGCATAACTTTGCGCACCCATCTGGCTATGGTAGCTGTTGCGACTTCTTTGTACGGTCTCCTACGTGCTATCAATGACTGCGTAGCTCCTGCTGCCGCCCCTTCGGCTGTCCTATTTTCGTACTCTATTATGCATGCTGCTACACACCACTTTGGATGTTTGTGTAAGTAGGGGCATGATATAGATGAGGCGCCTGTCTTTGTCCTCCTGACGAGTGTAAACGTAACTCCTTCGGGTCCGAAAGGTTTTTTGTTTACACCTAGGTCTTTAACGTCTGCTACTCTCCTGCATGAAATAGGCATAAGAGCACGGCTAGCTTTTCTGACAATTGCTTCAAAGACAGATATCTGTTTGTTGGACAACTAGCAACAAGCCTCAGCACCACTGTCACGTCCCATAAGTGCATGTATTTCGGCTCTGGGTACTTTCTGAAATGGGCTCCTTTTATGAACCTTATCACTGCTGCGTTCTCTCCCACAGGTAATACCGTTGATGGCTAAGTGTCCCTCTGAAATAGCAGATTTATACTCTTCTATTGTCCTAAATGCTTTCCTGTCCTGTAGCAGCTCTGCAAAGAAACTTGGAACTGCTGCTAACGGGTAAGAAACGGCATGAAAATGTCTCTTTCTGCACCTCTGCAACCATTTACTGCAAGCTGCGTCATAGCTCTGCCGTGCGGATGGCGCCCATGATTATGCGATGAGTCGCACAGCTTGAACCGAAATGCCTGGCAGAGCCCAGGGCTTCCGGCTATCTTGCACAACATTAATGGGAGAGTCCCTTTCACTTTCAGAGGATGAAATGACCCAACGGGGTCCATGAGCAGGTGTTCTCCTGCATGTAGAATTATCAGGTAGTCTGTTAGTAGTTCCATCAGCGCTGGGAACCATTCTAGAGAGTTCCATATCTGAGCCACTACAATATGGCTCGTTTCTTCCCTGCATGTTTTCGTGAAGACTCTGCTCATCATTACAAATAGGGGGGGGGCGTAATGTAGTTTCCTGCTCCAATTGTCGAATCTAACCTCCAGCTGAGGTAGCTGCTCTTCTGCACATTCAACCTGGATGCAACTAGGTCTGTGTGGAATGGACCCCGCAGTTGTTCTATCCGCTGAAATACTTCTACAATCAGTTTGCAGTCGCTGGTATCTGACCAAGTATCTGGAATTCCAGTCCACTACTACGTTAAGCGTTCCCAGAAGATGCTTCGCTGTCACTGAGGTCCAAGAGTCTGGACTTTGTTCCCCCTAGGTGATTGAAATACCTGACTGCCGAGATGTTGTCCATCTTGAGCAGAATACATGAGCACTTGGTTTTTCGTGAAAGCTTTGATCGCGAAGGATCCTGCTTGCAGCTCTAGACAATTTATGTGCAGTAGTTCTTCCAAGCTCCATCTTCCTCCTGTCTCTAACTTCGTGCACTGGGTTCCCCAGCCTGCTCTGCTGGCATCTGATTATATTACTAGGTCTGGTCGGTCCCCGAACATGGCTTTCCCATTCCAGGTGTCGATATTCTGCAGCCTCATTCCAGTTTTGATCTGGAATCAAGGTCTAGGGGCACTGTCTGGTATTTCAGCCCTTGCTGTAGATATTTTATTTTGAGTCGCCTGGAAATATTGCTTGAATAGACTATGTGAACAGTCCCACTATTCTTGCTAATGTCCTCAGGGATACTACACTCTTGTCGAGGCATCCTCTGAGCTCTCGATGTCTCTCACCTTCCTGGCTGTTAATTGTAACGTTGCTGCTTTGGTGTCTATGAATCTGAGGAAGTCTATCCTTCTCGTCGGGGTTGTGTCGGATTTCTCCTGATTCACTAGGAATTCCAGTAACAAGAGAAGATCTTTTACCCAGTCTGTCTGATTCTGGAGAGTTTCCTTGCTATCTGCTAGCAGCAGGATGTCATCCAGGTATATGATCATACAGATTCCTTTCCCCTGATCGCTGCTGCTATCGGTCTCATGAGGTTCGTGAATGCCCATGGTGCTGATGCTAAACCGAAAGGAAACGTGAACTGGCAGAATCGCCCGCCCCAGGCAAATGCTAGAAAGGGTTGGTATTGTTCTTGGACAGGTATTGTGAGATACGCGTCTTTTAGGTCGATCCTAGAGAGCCAGTCTCCTTGCCTTAGTGTATCTCGCAGCTGGTGAGTCCCTTCCATCTTGAAGTGGACGGTATGTCACCCAGCTGTTTAAATCTTTTAGATAGATCACTGGTCTTGCTTTTTCTTTCTTGTGTACCAGGAACATGTTGCTTAGGAATCCTGGGGGTTGGGGGGATTCTATGCATGGTTCGATGGCTCACTTCTGGGCTAGGTGCTGAAGCTCGCTGTGCAAGCTTTCTGTCTGCCTGGGCCATGTGTATTGGGGGTGGGAGCTGGCTCTGATGTGGCTCTTGTGTAAATTCTAATTGCAGCGCCTTGGCTGTCTGTAGCACCCAGGCGTCTCTGGAAAACTCGCACCAGTTTTGCCAAAAGTGCTGTGTTCTCCCCCACCCACTGGCGGATATGTAGTTTGCCTCACCTGCGGGCAAGTTCTGCCCTCTTCCTGTTCCCCTTCCTCAACAACCTCTCAGGAATCGGCCTCTGACGGGGGAAAAAGGCGTCATGTTATTTATTTTCCCAGTAGTGGGCTCAGTTAGTCAGAGGTCTCTTTGTGCCCTCTTAGCGACCGGTACCGGCAAAAACCCTGCTCGGAAATATCTTCCTAATGGAGGCTTGGGCTTTCTCCAGGGATGTGTATGTCCCCATGAATCGCCCCATTTCCTTTCTGAAGGTTTCTCCGAAGGTATGTGGCTAGGTCACCTAGTTTGTAATCGATCTTTATCAATAGTCCTCGTTTCTGCCCTGAGGAAATGGCGCAGTTCGCGTTTGCCAGCAGGCATACTACTCTCTGGACCCAATTTGCTAGAATTTCTGGGTCAACCTCTTCCATCGTGTCTCGGCATCACTCTGCTAGGTCCAGTGGGCCTGCGAGATCGAGAACCTTTTCCTGACAGCCACGCAGTGATCTGTCTATTCCTTTCCGGGGGTCTCTAGATGTCTTAGACATGAAAGCTAACATCTTTGGAGTCCAGCTCAGTTGCCTATGCTACCTTTCCCGGTAACTCTGGTCTCGGACATTCCGCTCTCATGCGTTGTCTCGCTGCTTTCTCGAGCGCCTTGCGCAGCCTCTGCGTCATGTATTTGGCTCCTCGTGGAGAGGGCTGCCAGGCTGCTAGTTTGAAGATCTGTGGTTTCTAATTTTCTCGGGTTCAAACATATCTGAAATCTCTTCGCCATCTTCTAGGTGCTTCTCCTTCCTTAATCCTTAATGTATTCTTTCCTGGGGGTCCGAAGTCTCTCTCCTCCGTTTCCTCTTCCTGGGGAAGGCGTGGGGTCTCTGGTGACTCTTCTTCCGAGTCTGACCCTTCGGTTCCCATATTGTTCTCCCCCCTGGGTCGGGGGTGGTGAAGCTTGGCAGGAATGCATCTCTAAGCTTATTGAAAGCATTGGTAGCCTCTGGGGCCTCTTTGTCTGCCCAGTAACGTTGACCCAGGGGGTCAGAAGAGGCCTTCCTCTTCTGGGTCTCAGTACACCCCTGTGGGCCCCCTAGGGAGGGGCTTTAGTGGACGTGCTCTCATTTCTTTCAGCGCTCCTTTTGTTTCTGGCTCAAGAAGGTCTCCATCATAGCCAGTCTGTCTTGTAGGGGTCTCACCCCTTGGGCCACTGCTTCCACTAGCGAGTTCCCCATCACCTCTCTGAAGCTGTGAGCCAGGTACTCTGCCTGCTCTTCCTCACTCTACTCAAATTGTGACCTTGTCTGTCTGGGTGCTTGTGCCTCTGCCTGTATTGAGGTTGTGAGGCCTGTCCATTGTTGCGCTGTGGAGTTTGTCTGCGTGGCTGGCACCTGTTTAGCTCTGATTTGTAAGAGCTGTATCCTCGCTTTACGAGGGAATTAAGGGAGCTTTGCTGATGGATTGGTGCACAATCTCTGTGCATTGTTCATTTGCCGGAATCCGACTTTCTCCGTTAATATGTATGCAAACTCTCCCTGTTCTAAGGGGGTTTAGTGTGCGATTTGCACTAAATGCTTTTGCTGCTGTACTTCAGCACGTTGCGGCAATTGGCCAGCTCAGTCTCTCTTCGAGTGCTGTTGCTTTTTCCAGAGGCGCTCTGTGATGAGTGCTTGTGTGGCCCCTTCCCTCCCACTCTGAAGCTGCTGTTGCTCCTTTTCTTACGCAGTAGGCTGCTGGGCCCCCGATCGTGCCAGTAGTCCTGTGCCTCCTCCACACTAACCTATGTGCATGTCTGCTGCCTTTTGGGCGGGGTCTGTATTCTCCTGAGCCACTACAATATGGCTCGTTTCTTCCCTGCATGTTTTCGTGAAGACTCTGCTCATCATTATAAATAGGGGGGGGGCGTAATGTAGTTTCCTGCTCCACAATGTGATGACTTCATATATTATTTTTCTTTATTGTTTTAGTTCAATTTGAACTTTTCACCAAATTCTTAAACATATTCACATATTGGAAGGGCTAGGCTTTCCCTCCTTCACCACCCAGCAGACTTGAATTGAACTTGATGATCCCAAATTAGTTTTAGTAATGCATTATTTATACTAGATATTACTATCATATGTGACAATTTCTTCAGGAGTTGTATAGAGCTAGTAAAGCAGTTTGTACAAGGATTACATTTTCTGCACATTTTATCGTGATAGTTAAAAAAGGGTTCAATGTACAATCATTTTTGGTATTTGCTGTAACTCGATCAGATTTCAATTTAGAAATATTGTTGGGGACCCAAATTCCCTTAACCCGATTTTGCTTCTTTTGGAAACATGAAGTTCCACTATTACCGGAGTCTGGTATCTCCTGTTGCCATGAATTCATATTTAGTGATGTTTTTGTACCATAAAAAAGGTAGTGTTTTATGGGTAAATCATCTACATACAATAATGTATTATAGACTGAGCACAATTAAATTGCCTAGAATAGCCAGGGTGTGTCTTTATGTATAAGTGGGAATAGGCAAACCCTACTTTCAAGTGTACAAATAACAGTAAAGGAGCTAGAAGCTTATTCCATACGAAGTAGAATATTTGTAGTCCCGCCTCACCTGGTAGGGTGAATTTTTGGCAACTTTTTTTTACAAAGATGTTTTGTTATTTTCAGCAGCAGCATTACAATTCAAGACCAACCATTCTCAATAGGGCTGCCAAAAGGTGCTGGTGTACATTTTGGAAGAAGGGTTTGCTTGTGATAGGTGTGGGGGGAAGCATATGGGGCAGAACATTCATGGGGTTTACGCATTACAACAATCAGAGTTGCCATTGTTAATACCCGATGGGCAAAGTCACATTAAATATAGAGCACTGTTCTCTTACTTCCCTTATCTCAGAGGTTGTAAAGCTTTAAACGATTCACAAATTTAAGTAAGCACACTTTTTTTAAACACCCTTCATTGCATCTTTTCAGTTTTTTTGTCCTAGAACAGGATGCTTCTAAATCATCCTAAAGTAATTTCTATTTTTGTTTTTGGCATCAGATTGAGATCCAGCAATTTGAAATGGTGTTGGATTTCTGCACTGTGTAATGTTTGTCTGGCTTGTACAGGCACCAGCTGTAATCTACATCCGTTGAATGATGACGGTCCTTCAGTGAGATACAAAGTACAAGAGTTCTTCGAGTGATTATCTTTTCAGCTCATTCCAGTCCCACTTCTAAGTTTAGAATTTGATCAAGACGCCCAATTCCTTTCTTTAATATTTTCTTTAAAAATCAGTAAGTGAGGCGGCAAAAAGGCCCGTCCCGCCCCCTGGCGAGGGTGAGATCACATGCCTGCTCACGCTCAAAGCTATTTTTTCTCTGCTCCTCTTTCTCTCCGACGCCTCTCCGACACATGCTCTTTCTCTCCGGCGGGTGCTCTCTCTCTCCGGCGGGTGCTCTCTCTCTCTCTCCGGCGGGTGCTCTCTCTCTCTCCGGCGGGTGCTCTCTCTCTCTCCGGCGGGTGCTCTCTCTCTCCGGCGGGTGCTCTCTCTCTCCGGCGGGTGCTCTTTCTCTCTCGCTCTCGCACGCTGTCTCTCGTGCATCCCCCTCTTTTTCTGGATTAGTCTGCCCTCCTCTCCCTTTGTGTGTCCTGCGGCCTTGTCCTTATTCTGCATTGCATCAATGTTTCTCTAAAGCGAGAAAGCACCCCACCCCTTGCTTGGTATGCACGCTTTCCTTCTGCAGCGCTCATGGGTCCACACACAGCCTCATACTCCACTACCAGGGCAGAGAAGTAAGAGTAGGTGTTGAGGCTCTGTTCATGCCATGGTCTTGAGTCGTATAGGCTGCAAATGGGTTTGTAGACCTCGGAAGCATGAATTATCGCTGTTATTTCGGCTCTTAATCTGTGTTTCAGCTGAGGTTTCGTCACAGACATGTTTCAATTCAAAGTGTATGGTGTGCTGTTTGTAAACGTATGCTCAAAAGTATACACTGGTATCTACGGGGTTTTCTATTTTTTTTTGTTTTTTTTTTGTTTCATGTTGTGGCAGTGTTTTCCATCACCAAATCGTTCACAACACTGTGTACCTACTCTGCAGTAATCGAAACTGGCTTCACAAGTAACCTTTTTATTTGCCATGTTGCTTTTTAATAATATTTGATAAGGAATATGTATTCGAATCGTTGAACAAATTTTGTGTACCCATTTTTTAAATTTGTTTGTATGGAGCAAGTGTGAAAAGGTGTACTGTTGAGAAACAGAACAATTAATTCATTTTTTGGCCGTGATCCTGTGGTCCGTGTAATGTCTCAGTTGTAAATGCTGTTTATTTTCTCTTGGTTCATAAAACGGTTCATTCCCTATGTCCTGCAGGATATCTATGATCTTAAGGACCAGATACAAGATGTAGAAGGGAGATACATGCAGGGACTTAAAGAACTAAAGGTATCGGGGACCCGGCACCGCTGCACCCTATCTCAAGCATGCCTTTTGTTCCTATAATTCTGGGTGACGGTCATGCCACCTATTCTAACTCGCTGCATTTAGCTTGACTAACCATGTATTGTGTGTCTGTAAAGCATGTGCTTGAACTACAAAGCCACATATAAGGTGACGTGCGTATCTTGTGCAGTTTTTCACATGTCTATGCATATTTTACGCGCTATGTATGAATTTTTGCTTTCTTTTTTAATTAGAATTGTGAACGCAAGGTAAAACTGTGAAGCAGCTAGTCAATATTTGTTTTGATGATATTTGCATATGATTTTGTAAAGGGTCTGCTATGTGACTATGTTCTGAATAAAGTATTTAAGCTCCACAGGAAACTGTATTGATCAAGTCATAACCATAAATTAGCCGGACTAGCGCCTTCATTTTTGTGGCCCTTAAAAGAAGGATCCTTTGGCATTGAACTATTTCTTCTTGAACTCCCAACCAATTATTTTGATGGACTACATTTCGAAACAGCTACATGGAATATATAGCTCAGTAAGCCATATAAAATGGTTTCTTTGGAAGTTGATCTGAGGCCAAATGTGATAGTCTCTGATAGCTTCATAAGCAGACAACCCACAACTGTACGAGTGTACACGTTAGCTATGTAAGGAATTTCCTCTCTGGGTGGTTACTGTAATATTTGACATTACCCACTCTCTGTAAGCATGCAGCTATGGCTGGACATGGACATATTAGCAAAGGCGCCTTCATATTCTGGTCCACAAAAGGTTTTGCCATTTGAACTTATTTCACAAAAATGTCAGTTACCTTTTGAAAAGCATTTAATGTGCTGACAGTTATGGATACCGTCCCTTTATTTTGCTTGACATTGGTCAACTGCAGCCATTTTCGGAGTTTCAAATTTTCCACTAAAAGTGGACGTTATGCACTCTGCTAGCGGACATGTGGTGCATGTTCTTTCTTTTTAGTGAAAAATGCAGTTTAAGGACTTGTTTCTCTGTTACAAATTGTAATTGTTTTCATTTTTGTAAATGGATGTTTTGATTTTGACGCCTGTCGGTCAATGGAAGAATAATTGATTGATTAAGCAGAGTTTTAAAACCTCTGTTAAAATACCTGATATCAGAAAATGTATTATTCTGTAATATTACTCAACTTTTAATGCAGTGGCATGGCTTGCATTATATCCGTTCGTACTGGCTTCTGTAACAGAAGTGGTTCATGTGGATCAGAATGAAAGGATTCTAACTAGCCTGTGTTCCTGATAGAAAAGACAAGGAAAAATAATTCAATTTTCTTTCAGGACCTCAGCCAGGACAAAACCATGCTGAAAGAACTCATCTGCTCAGTCTGATTAGAAGCTATCTGTTGATCTGAACCACACCTTTATAAATCATACTATTGAGGAGCAATTCTAGACATTACCTCAGACATTGTGGTGTGGTACATTGCCTAGAAATGTGTAGGGTATTCCCCCTTTGCTCCCGTTTAACCACCAATAATGTTTGCTACATGTCGGTGCTTGTTGCATAGCTCAGGCAGAGCATCTAGGGGGTCGTATCTGGACAACTGGTTGAACTTTCCACTTTTAGGCTTCCCTTTTCACTGGAGGTATCCCAGCGCTTAAGTTGTTGGCGATTTCTATTTTTGTCATCCAGTGGAATAAGCATTTATCTATGGGTGTCCAGTATTCATGTAGTGTTTCAGGCCGGCTAAGAATGATACAGCTGCGGTGGTGATCTCTGAAATCCTATATTTTCCAGTGCTTTCTATTTTTAATTGCTCTTTAGTCGCATGTCAATTGTAGCAAGTGTCACTTTTTGTTTTTTGTTTAAATGTGAACCCCGTTATCCAAAGCACCTTTACAGGTAGGTAGCTCTGCTAAAAAATTTCACATTTGTGTGTTGTTCAATATTGGAAATATTTCATTCAGTTGCTTGTGATGTAAGGAAGCATGAAAGCGTCCAGTAAACCATTTGGGTGTGCTTTTTGTTTTAGCACACTCCTCGTCCCTATTGAAGGCGAATTAGCCATCAAACCCTGTAGGAGGACAGGGTTCAAAGTTTTAGAATCAGAGGACGAAGAATGCAGTAATTTTAACTTCATTCTTTTAATGTGCATTGTATACTGCCCTTCTCCCATGAATTGCTTCCTCTCTTAGATAATTAGCACCAGGAGGTCACGTGTGTAAAACGTGCACTTGATAAGTGCTGATACATATAGCTTTTCCGAACAAAAGAGGTGATGACTGTAAGGTTAAGGACTCCAGGCAGACTGCTTCTAGGAAGCTGCTGATCACGTGATCTTGCCCTGCCACTTGGTTGCTCCGCCCGCCATCTATTTCACCAGTCCTCCTTTGACACCCTCATCACCAGTATCCTCCGCAAAGGACAGATGTAGACAAGGACCTCGCCTGTTCAGACCTGATGGGGCAGGACCTGCTATCCTGCATTTCATCTACAAAGTTGTCAATACTAATACTGTTAACCAAAAGACATCTCCTCTCTCCACCCTTGCTGTGGTTCAAGTGTCCTGGGCAGCCCAGGCAAACTACGTTAGCGAACCTCATCAATATAATCCTTCACCCCATCCAACACCTTCGGGCCACACACACACACCCTCATGTTGTTCTCCGCAGTCACTCAGGCCACAGACATCGCTGACCTCATCTCGCCGCACAACCTTGATGCTCCCTTACTCACTGAAACAGGTTTTACCGAAACCACCATGCCTTTGATGTCCTACGCCCAGGCTACTGCATCCAACATGCAGATTAGCTAGGAAGGGCAGGACGAGTGGCAATCATCCACAGGAGCAATTGGTCATGCTCCATCATCCCCTCTCCCAGAACAAGCTTGTTCAACTCCCTCACCTGCCAATTCCATATTTCTCACAATGAATCAATCACCTTCCTTCTCCTCTGCAAACCACTTTACAGGAGTGACTTTGATTGCCGACATCGCCAACTTACTATTTTCTGCCAAATTAGCACACACAATGTCTTTTGCTAAAATGTGGATGTCCCAGAGTCTCACTCCAACAAACCATTCATAGAATGCTTTTGGCATTGACCGAATCCATGGACGTTAAGCAAATTTTGCTCTCCCCCACGCACAACAAATGCAGCATGCTAGACTTCGTCTTAACATCACCCTACCCCCCCCCCCCGACCCCTCCCACCCAATATCAACTGCGCATACCCTATCGCACTCGACTCGTCTGGCCACACCACCATCCTATTGTTCAACACCCATTTGACCATGGCTCACAAAGGTCAGGCTAAACACTCCTTTACTTGGCACTGCTCATTCAAAACCACCTCAGTCAATGAAATTAAAGCAAACTTCTCAGATTTCCACACCATATGGAATGCCTCAGTCTCCCTAGGATTCAACAACTCGGCTATAAATCTGGTGGACACTCGTGCCTCTCTAAAATCCTCTCTGGCTAAGACCGAACAATCCGACCCTTGGTACAATCTTGCGCTCTCCTCCAACAAACGCTCATAGCCCTAAATAAACGGTGGTGCAAAAGTTGTAACCCGGGGTCCTTCCAACCTCAAATCTCTCTGCGCCAACCTGTAAAGGTGAAGTTCCCCAAAGTAATCCAAGGAATAAGACAAAAAAGTATCAAAAATAGAGTGCACGAATTGCACAAATAAGCTTTTATTTGCAAACTACAGCGGGGAGAATCAGATGGCTCCATAAAACTGAATTGAGGACCATCTCGATGTACCCACTCAGGGCTACAATATTTATATAAAAAAAACGCAAATTTAACATGTTCTACAAATGCAGCATTAATTCTAACATTTCCATTGGCTATTCTTCATTGAACCCTTAAAGAACACAATCCATTATGCACTATGATTGGAAGTTTCCTTTCTCGTGACCATCCAAATACCACGCCTCGAACAAGACATTTCATAGTCGGCACAAAATACAACATTTTAATTTATTGGCGCTCTTCATGGTGCAATTGAATAAAAAAAAAAAAGCTCTACCCTAATTGGACAGCAGTAGGAGACCGATCGGGCTGTAGAATCCCACTACGACAGACAAATTATGATGTGAGTGAGAATCAGTTCGGTCAAAACGTTGTTGCCTCCCATGGAACACCACAAACCATTCCTCAAAATTGGCCCTCTTGTCTTCCCACCCCTTACACCTGCTCACTCTGCAACTCCCATCTGGAGACACGTTGCTGACTCTGGACGCAACCTTCTAGTGATCTCCTTGCAATGAATAGCTGCATAAAAAAACAAGTCTTGGTCCCTGCTTCTGGAAGTCAGCGGAGGACTGCAGAAGCAGGTTTGCCTTGCTGGGACCGTAGCAGGAATTTAAGAGAAGTGTTCCTGACGACCACTAGACTCTGTAAGCAGCTCCAACGTTGCCCAAACACAGAGTGGCTTGACAGCAAAATAGGAGCTGTGAAGGATGTGGAAGCCGCTAGGTGAAACCGGTGAGCATGTGAAGTGGAGACTTCATGTTTAGTGCGAGAAGATCGAAGAGAGACACATAATGCCGGTGAGTCCTAGAATGGGAAGCTGGGACACCGGGGCACATTGGCAATCCTATTAAGGAAAGGAAAGGAAAGAAAAGAGAAAGCAAAGTGAATGAAATGTATTTGTGATCCAATTTTTGAACAGGCAGAATACCAGAAGTGAATGTAAGAAATAAGAACGGTCAAGTTTGCAAGTGTGTAAAAGAGAATTGCATGAGAAAGTCCTGGCAAGAGAGTTTACCAGGCAAAGTCAAGATTGCGAATGTAAAATGTGAACGACATGAAAAAGGCCTTGCAGGAAAAGTGTACAAAGAAAAGATAGGTTTTGAGTCAAATTGCATTGTGTAGGAAAACCCTTGCAGGGAGTAAACCAGGTGTGCTGCGAGGCTGGAGACTGCGTCCAAGTTGTTTTGTTTTCAAGTTCTTTTGCTGAATAAAGATCCCAAAGAAGACTTGTAATCTTAGGGTTGTGAATGTTTGGAAAGACCTGGCGAAGGGACACTTTCTTCCTAGAAGTGGATTGCAACACCAAAAGGAAGGAGATATCCTCTAGGGGCTATAAGTAACTTTTATCACCTTGTTGATCTATCGTATTGGTGAAGAGAAACCTGGGAAGGGAGCCATTCTCTGGAACTGAGAATACTAGCCGTTGGAAACTTTTGTGTAAGTTGCACCTTTCTTTTGAACTTGAACATTTGTGCAGTTCCAAGGCCGTAGACATTACCCATCACACCTAGAGTTACTTTTAGAATGTGAGGACTAGAATAGGATATTTGCTTTGGACTTGACATAGGACAGACCCTTAGTTTTGGTGGAGGTAGGGAAATACCTCCTTGAGTAGGGATAGTGAGATTTCTCAGCCCCCTTTTACTTTGAATAGAAGTTTGTGACCACAATCATGAGTTCTGTGTCAGTCTCTCGTTCCTGGCTCCTCACAATTAATTCTACTAAGTCACTTTTACAACTGCACTGAGTGCAGTTTATCTCCGGCAATATCCCTCGAAGCATCACTTCCACTCTGCACCTGTCAGTGGGGACGCTGTGTTCACATCCTTGTTCTTCTTTTTGGTATAACTGCTGCCTAGGCCTTCTCGCGTATCTCACGGTGTCCTTCACAACCATTATTTATTCATTCGTCTACCGCCTAGCAAGGGTCCTGCTTTCTTGAGTCTGTGAGGAATTTGAGGGCGTCCTCACCTCTTTCTCCAGATTTTCTTCCCCCCAGGTGGCCATGGAAAGGTCATCGCTTTTGAATCCTGAACCTGGGGGGTGGATATGCGAGGGAGGATCTCCTGGGGGGCAGAGACATGTGGAGTGGGGTTGAGGCACCCTTTGGTGAGACGCGGTATCGCCCATTTCCCTTTCATCGGGAATCTGATGTACCCCAGGCTTTTATGGGGTATTTCCATTCCCTTCCCTATTGTCTTAGAAATTCATCTCCCATTATATACCACTATGGTACTGAAACGAGGAGAACACGTAGGAGAACACATCTATTCTTTATAAGCTCAAACAGAAACACCTCTCAGGTAATGGGATGAGGAAGAGGGATGCAGAGTACCTAGACCATTGTGTAATTAACATGAATAGCCTGCAACTGAAGCCAAAGGGGTGGTATAAATGTCCTGCTCAGGTGAGACTAATGAAGAGAATGTGAACTCCTGTGGAATGCTTGCAGACGGAGAGCCCAGAAGAAGAAGCAGGGAGACGCGTGTCCGAAGTGCCATGGTGCTGCAGAGTCGCTGTAGCAGAAGCAAACTGTGGCTGGCGTTGTCTGAAGGTCTCCGGTGGCAGGGCTGACTGCCAACCTTTAGGAGTCGAGAACTCCGTCTCAAGAGCCCGAGGTGTAGGAGACCCGATAAGAGGGGCCTGCCTAGTCAGGAGCAGCAGCCACAAAGAACTGACCAGAGCAGAGAAGGGCACACAAATACAGCGTCCCCGGTGAGTCAAGTGAGGCTGTGTGACTCCGGGACACTGCGGTATGAGACGCATGCTGATGTATGAGTCGGAACGCTTGCAAGCGAGAGAAGGAACGGAAGCAATGTAATTACTGCTTCTGAAAGGCAAAACACAGATGTTGGATGCTAATGATGTTGTGACGGTTGATTAACTTTATGAAAAGAGCGGTTTAAGAATACCGAACTGTAAAGAAATTGAAAAGGCTGCAGAAGGGCCAGAGAATTAAGAAAGTGGAAAATTAAAGAGGTGCAAATTCCCAGCAGCAGAGTGAACTGGGAATTTACCATTACCTGGTTTTGAATATAAAGCCTTTTTTTAATACCAAACCAAAGGAAAGTGATGAGTGAATGCCATATGCATGAAAAGCTGAGGAAAACGTTCCCTGATACAAGTGAATCGTTATGCAGTGATTATATCGAGGGGGGAAAAAAAACACGAATGAAATGAGACTGAAAAATAAATATATGGGATGGGGGAGGGGATAAGTGGTTATAAAGTGTGGGGAGGGTTCGGGGTGGGGGGTAAAAGCGTGGTGAAACAGGGTTTGGGGAGGGCGAGCCCCCCAATATAAAAACTAATTCAATATTTTGCTTTTTTCTGGATTATTTCATTCACTGATTTGTAATGAATATGATGAACTGTGAAGTGTTGAAGTTGAGAAAAAGCAAGCATTGGCTAAAGCCATAAGGAAAAGATTATTTGTACTAGTTGTGGCACAACTATGAAAAGGTTGTGATACTTGAACAAGTGAATAGTGGCATGACAAGTGTTGAAAAGACTGCCAGAATATAAGTCTGATACCACTGAGCAGTGGTGGTACACCTGTGGAAAAGAAGTCAATCCTGTATCTGTTACGTGACCTGTAATGGGTGGACTGTGTGGTCCGACAACTGCGCATAGACCGAGAACACCCCACTGGAGAAAAGCCACTTGAAGCCTTTAGAAGTCTATGGCTGAACATACAGAAAAGCTTGTGCTTTGTGAATTTAGAGTTGAACTTAATGATTTTGATGAGAAAGCCAAGCGCCCGATTGCTAGTAAGACTCCTGAGGCATTGTGTGGTTGTGAAAACAGTGAGGGGGGCTTGGGTAGGAGAGCCCCTTTTGATTAACATTGAATTATTTGGAATCTGGGGAAGGGAGAACCCCTTTCCGACCAAGAGCTAGAAGCTCTGAACTTTTGTTTGAACATTTTATTCATTTGAAGATGACATCCCTTCACAGTTTGAACAAATGGATGTGAGGGCAGGTATAGGTGGATATTTACTTTGGACTTCCTGACAGACTACCCTTAGTTTTATTTAGGTAGAAAAATCCCTCCTTAGCATATGACAAGGTAGACCTTATCCCCACATCATCGTGATTTAAATAAAAGGTATAGGCCAAACTTGAATCTGTTGTCCGTTTCTAATTCCTGATGCCTTCACAAGTCCCATTTCAGGCCCCTGAGAACTTTCTCCCTCACAACAAATAATTGAAAACTATTCTGCATCCCTGTCCTTGGCTGCTTGGAGCCTTCTGCCCAAAAGCAGAAATACAGTTCAATTAAATGACCCTAGCTCAAAAATGCAGTCTCGCACTCTAAAAGTGCAAAATCTGCAGTCAGTAACAATGGCCTATTCTAATATGCCAGACCTCTTGCTCATTGTAACCAACTACACTTAATAAACCTCAATGTACATATACTAAAATCCAAGCTTCATAACCGTATCTAACAATATAGGTGTGATTAAAAGAATGAAAAAATACTTTGCTACACGTGTTTTACTATGCAACAGTCTAAAAGCTCCCTAAAGTGTGTCAAAACTAAATCTACCCTAAATACAGTCTCACCACAAAAGCATGCGACAGCCACAGCAATACCATGGGCTTAATACCTTGCTAAAAGAGCTTTCTTAACTTGTACTTGTGCACGCGTTGAGGAAGTTGTACTTGCATGTTTACAATGTGTAAAAGTGTAGGATTCTGATTACCGAGGCCGAAACTGCGTGATACTTGCCCACCATACTGCCAGCCTCTAACAAGAAAGAAAGAAACTTCTTTGAAGTAATTCAGCATTGTTCCAAACTTTCACCTGACGTGCCAGCAACTTGGGAAACATAAACATTTAAATGAAAAAAATAGACCAAATCCGACCGATCTTCAACCTCCCTCACATCTCCTAATAACAATTGCATCACTCAAATCTTCTTCCTACTCAGACGGTATCATCCCGACCATCATTCACCAACAGATGGGCCTGATGCTCAAACCACTCCTCAGCATTGTTAATGCTTCCCTCACAGAAGGGTCATAACCAGACATACTCCAGACTGGTCTCATACGACCTATTTTGAAAAAAGCAACCCTAGGCCCAGGCAACCTAGTCCAATAGTGTCCCATTACAAACTTCCAGTTTATTGGCAAAATCTTAGAAAAATTAGATGCTACACAGCTACTCGCTAGAATCTAACCACTACACCACCTAATAAACTTTGAGGTTCCACCCAAGTGCAGTATTGAAATAGCCACTTTCGATGTAGTGGTTGCTGCCCTCCAAATCGTGGACTAGGCCCTACGTGTCTCCTCATCCTCCTTGACCTCTCGGCTGCATTTGACAATGTCGACCACTGTAATCCTCCTCCTGATTCCTCGCCCGCATGATTTATTCTCTGGCACTATCTTTAGTCGGTTTACATCCTACCTTTTAAACAGACATCGGGCCATCCAGATGAGCCTGTTGTGTTCAGTGGTGTAACACAAAATTCACCGGGCCCCCCTGAGGGTCCGCCTCACCCAAAGCGCCACACTCAGATGCGGCCTGGAATACAATGCGTACACAATGCCCATGATGATCATGCTGCTGCAGGGGTACGTGCATACTGCGCTAGGTGAAAGATGTATGTTTTTTAATCGAAGCTTAAATCTTTGACCTAGTGTAGAAACTAGGGGCTGGCCCTTGGCTAGGCACGCCATCAAGACAAAGGCTGCCTGAGTTGTCTGGCATTGAGAGGGCCGAGAAGTACATTTCAGCTCTCTCCTGGCACCCTAAAATATGTAAAGAAGGCATGATACCAACCCTGAGCCATGCAGGGACTGCTGGGTGATATTTGGTGCTCTGAGGTTGCCAGCGTCCCGAGGATTGACCCTGATGGTGTGTGGCTGGTCTGGCAGGAAGATGGCGGACCTGGACATGAAGGGGGTGGCGTACCTGCTTCGCGGCTCTAACTGGTGTCCTGCATCGGACCCGCCTTCAGCACGACCTGTGGCATGGTGAGCACTGCCTCACTAGCAGCGCTGCTCCAGTGGCATGCCGCCTGAGCACTGGGGGTGTACACCGTTGCCCCCGGGCCGATGTGGAAGTGATTTTTTGCGGTGCCTGGAGCAAGAAGGGTGATTTGGGGGTGGGTCGTGACCCCATGGGTGCTTATCCGGCGGCACTAATACTGTGGTACCCGGAGCTCAGGGAACGAAAGCGCAAGCCCCTCCTTCCGACGTCTGCTGTGCTGGATGCGCCCACACCGAGGGGGTGGCCCGGTGGGGGCCTGTTAGCTTACCTGTGCGCCTCCTCACACCAGCTCTGGAGTGCTGATCTCTCGCTGGGTAACATCTCCTCCAACAGTCTATGGGGGAAAGTGTAAGCAGAGCGGAGGGACAGTTTACACAAAAATGAATACAGAGGCTCCGGAAGGCATGGGCTTCTGGAGGTATTGGAAGCCACCCACTGCTGCAGTAAAAGGCATAGGTTCAATGCTCCTCCTGCATCATACTGTGAGTTACTAACCGTGTTGTGAGCTTACAGTGCATGGCCACAGAAGATTTGGTGTGACATAGTACAGCAGTTTGCTACATTGTGTTCCTCATGCCCAGTCTGATGTGTGAGGCGGACGTTGTCCTATGGCTTGCTGTCCCTGGTGCTTGACTGGTCATCTCAGTACATCTCCCACTGTACCCCTGTTGAGTACATAATGATTAGGCAAAGGTGCAAAGGGGTCATTTCTAAGCTTGCTGATATCCCTGTTTGAGGTTCCTGTGTCCTGTCTGCAACCTCTTCCAACGCACTGTCTCACATTCCTTACCTGCCCTGTTGAGTGAGATCTTGGCTTGGCTCTTTTTGCTGGGTGCCGCCTTGGAGGCATACCCTTGGTCCTTCTGGTGGTGAGAGCAATTGCAGTGCAGCTGGATCTGGTTGGCTGCTGCCTCCTAACTCTGACATGGCTAAAATTCTGAAGACTGAGAAGCAGGGGATATCTCCACAATGCTGCAGTCCACAGTTGAGAGCAAGCACTCTGACATTGCAACAGCCCATGTGCATGGGGCTGACCCCCTCCAGGCTATGCTTACACAGATGTCTACAAAGTCTGATCTGTTGGCTGAAATTCAATAAGAAATCCATAAAAGCGTGGAGGAACTCTCCCACACGATATTGGCATTAGATCAATGTGTTTGAGGCGGAGCACAGGTTGTCGGAGGTGGAGGATACCCTCTGAGCAGTCCTATGAGGTGGGTGAGTGCTCCAACCGACTTGAGGCCTTGGAGGCCTGCTGTGAGGCCCTGTAGGAAAAGCAGGATGGGGAAAATCGCGCTCTCAGAAATAATATCCAGATCCGGGGCATTTCTTCAGCAGTGCGAAATGAAGACCTATCCAACTTTGTGGTTGACCAGGAGATTGATTTGACAGGACTCACTGGTCAAGATCTCATGCAGCCCTGACCCAAGACAGGCCTGCAGATGTGCTGTCCCAGGTTCACTTCTTTGAACTCGAAGAACGTATAATGGCTGCAGCTAAACCCTTGCTGTCCATCTCTTTTTGCCACATGTTGCTCGCCCTGTATCAGGATTTGGGGTTGGTGACCTTGGCAAAACTAAAGGCACTGTGCCCGCTGTGAGTGGCTATGTGCAAGGGAAGTACCCTAAAGGTGGAGCTTTCCTACTGCATGTTGCTGGGTGGTCCGAACACTAAAGGAAGTGGAACTTTCTGAAGACGTAGAGGGCTGGTGGGGGAGACCCAGAGGGTGAACAGGATTAGAGTCAAGGTTTTGACCCGGTGTCCTCGCAAAAATGGCAGAAGGTGGGCAGGGGGATGCAGGTGAAGCAGCCAATCGGAAAGACTTGAATTCTCTGTGGCTTTGAGCAGTAGCTTGCTTGCTCTGGTGATGTCCCCTCTGGAGCTGAGCCTGATGGTGTCCTCAGACTGGGTTGTGGCGGTCTGGGGAGTGGGTTTGTATTTGACTGCAGGGGTTGAGCTGGGTGGGAGTCTTTTGGGGTTATGGCTCATTTCCGCCTTCCAAGTCAGGTTCCCTTCAGAGTTTTCAGATGATGTCTGGAAGTCGCTCATGTTTGAGCATGGTTTATGGTTGGGGTAAAGGGTTGGTTTATAAATGTTTGCTGTGTATCGGACAGTTATTCTACGAAACTAGTGTGTGGGCGGTGCAGGCTGTGGTGACAGGGAGGGCACTTGATTTGCAGAGTAAGGTTGGCTAATGTAGCGTTTGATGCTGAGGGGAGGACCTAATGTTGATGGGCACATGGAATGTACATGGTTTGAATTCCCAGGTGAAAATCAAATCTGTGTTGGGCAAACTAAAGGATATGTCTCTCTCCATTTTGTTCCTACAGGACACACCTGCTTGTGCAGGATGAGAAGAGTATGAAAAACGGGGTATTCCCTCACCAGAAAAAAACAGGGATGGCCGTTTTGGTGGGTGAGCAGATCCCAATCGCAGGGGTGCTGTCTGTGTTTAAAGGCCTGTTGTGGGATCGTAAGTTCACGTTGGTGTCCCTATATGTCCCCAACATTGGATGTATTTTTGGAAAGCTTCCTACACGAGGTGCTCGCTTTTGCTGAGGAGTCAGTCATTTTAGGTGGGGAGATTTCAAGCTGGTAGCCAACCCTCTGGTGGACAACACTCTCCCTTCTACCAAGTTTGACTTTAAACATTCTACGGCTTTTGGCCTATTCCTCCGTCATTTGGGGTTAGTTGATGCATGGAAACAGGCTCATGGGCAGGACAGGGATTTCTCTTTTTATTCACATGTTCATGGGCCTTCTCTAGGCTACATCTCATACTTATTCCTAGTGGATTGTATACGTGCGTCCGAGGGGCAGAAATAGGTACACGCACGCTGTCTGATCATGCCCCTGTGTCGGTATCTCTGGCAGTGCTGGATAGGCCCGAGAGGCTCAGATGCCCATGGAAGTTATATGTCCAAATGCTCAGAGATCCTGTGGTGACTAGAGAGTGGGGGGAGGTCCTCTCCAATTACTTTAGAGAAAATAAAAACTCTGGTCCCTCACAGGACATTGTGTGGGATGCTCCCAAGGCCACAGTTATGGGGGAGCTAATTAGCAAATCTGCGGCTTACACCAGAGAGAGGCAGCTGGTTAGGGTGGGATTAGAAACGGAGGTTACTTGTGCTGAACAGGAGCACAAGAAATTGGGGCCTCGCAAGGCATTGCGCAAACCCAGGATGGCACGGAAAAGATTGAGGCGCTCCTGGCTGATAGGACAGCTCAGACAATGCTGAAAACCATGCAGTATTCCTCTAATGTGAATATAGCCATTTGCCTTCTGGTGGTCAAGCTGCAGAAGCTCCAAGAACGGAACTCTGTATTACCCTAACTTGATAAGCAAGGGGTGGTGTAGCGGGGTGAGACAGATACATTGGGGATTTTTGAGGATCATTTTAAATCCATATTCCATGGGGAGCTCAAAGGCAGTATGTGAGACATTTGCATCTGCCCAGTCTATCTTGTGAGGATTGGGAATCTCTACAGGGGCTGATCTTGCCAGCAGATGTGGAATGGGCAGTCAAGACCCTCGAGAACAAGGCTCTGGGTCCCAATGGATTATACGGCTCCCTTTTACAAGACATTTTGAGAACTTCTGGTCCCCCTTACCTCGAGCGATCTCATCAATTCCTTTATCATTTACTTCGCTGGATGCCCATAAGGCCTTTGACAGGGTGGACTGGGGGTATCTGTGGGGTTTTGGAGCAGTTTGCATTTGGTACGGTGTTTATCAGTTGTGTAATGGCAGTCTACCAACACCGATCTACATGCGTTGGGGTTAATGGGTCACTGTCGTCCAGATTGTCAATTACCAGGGGCACAAGGCAGGGCAGTACGGCATCTCCATTGATTTTCACCTTGCATATGGAGCAGTTTCCTAGCTGAATTAAAGCTAATGGGGGAATAGAGGGTAGCCGTGTTGGGGAGATGGATTATAAGGTGTGCCTTTACGCAGACAATGTTTTGCTCACCCGGAGTAATTCCTGTTACTCTCTAGCCAAGGTGCTGCAGGAGTTGGATGGTTTTGGCCGGGATCCCTGGGTTCAAGGTAAACTATGATAAATCACACAGGTTAGATGTTTCTTTGAGGCCCCAGGAGAGGAGCGTGATTGGGGCTCTTGCTCCAATACAATGGACCCGGGAGACTATCCCCTATATGAGGGTGTGAATCCCTAGTAGGATCTCGGTCTTTCGGGCTAATTTCCCATCGCTATTAAAGGACCTGTCTGTAGACTTACACAGATGGGGACGCCAGGAGATATCTTTGTTTGGTTGCATTGCGGCGGTCAAAATGAATCTGATCCCGTGCCTACTTTACCTGTGTTCAGCATTGCCAGTGCGGATCCTTAACTCTGATCTACGCACACTTCAGGGGAAGATCTTCAAATTTATCTGGGGAACAAGCTTGCCAAGATCACTAGGAAGGTGCTTTTGAGGCCAGTGCGCGTGGGTGGCCTGCTGGTCCCTGATGTCCTCCACTATAACCTAGCCTGCAGCTTTCTCCTGTGTTTTACTTGGGCTGAGGCCAGTTTGCAACCAAAGTGGAAATTAATCGAACCAGCCCAGTCGGTGGTCGGCCTGACTCGGCTTCCTTATATGGATAAGAGATATTTGTAGCAGGAGTCGGGATCATCTTTGTTAGCAACAACAAGATGTTCATTTTATTACATGGGGAGAGCTCTCTGCAGGTGGGGTGTGTCAATGGGGATGGGACCCCCTTACACCTGTATGGGACAATCTGGGTTTTCAGTCTTACTTCGACCGCATGGGTTTTGGGAAGTGGGTAGCGGGTGACTTGTCGAACCTGCATCAGCTTTACAAAGATAACTGCCCAATAACATTTGACGAATGTAAATGCGCCTTTACTCTGCCGGAAGCTGAAGGGTTCCGCTATGCACATCGGCGGCATTGGGCTTCTCACCCACTCGCTAAGAAAGGGGCTAACATGTCGCTGTCTTCCCTTGAGTTATCATTACAAGGGGGTTTGTCACTGGATTGGATCTTGAAGCTATACACATGATTGGACACAGGGGACCCTGTTGTGCGCCTACCATATATGGCTAAATGGGAAGTTGATCTGGGTGGGACCCATTGAGAATGAGGAGTGGCTGAGAATATGGGGTGGGATGCTTAAGTCCTCCAGATGTGGCCGGCAGGGAATGTTACAATAAATGTTGTTGAAGGTGGTGTCTCACTCCCGAATGGTTGCACCACATTGTTAGAGATTATTCTGCTGCTTGTTGGCACAGTTGTGATGCTGTAGGTTCTCCTTTTCATATGGTGTGGTTGTGTCCAAAGGTAGGACTCTTCTGGAAGAAGGTGCTGTCTAAAATAAAAGATTGCAGGACTGTCACTCCCCATGGACCCACGGGTGGTAGTCCTGGGTGACATGGTTACTGGACTGTTACCCATTACTGGCCCAATGGCCACTGTAATTGGACATTTTCTCTTCGCAGCGAAACTGACAATTGGCCGAAACTGGAAGTCTGTTGATGGCCCGGTAGTCCAGAGATGATGGGTTAAGATATGGGACATTTTAGTTGCTGACAAAATTGCAGTGCTTTGTGAAAGACGCTATGCCAAATATGTCTGGTGCCCATTTATTGACTTTGCAGAGATTTATTCTGCGATCGTTACCAATCCCCCCTTGTTGCGGCACTTCATTGTAAGGTCATTTGATCTTTGGGGTGGTGAATGGGTTGACATGGTTTGTGGGGGGGGGGCACTGGAAACTGGGTTATGTTATACATTTTACTGTATTTGTTTCACACAGTCCTTTATCGCCAGAATTGTCTGAGCTGTCAGTCATTTATATTATTTTCTGTACCCACAGTACGGTAAAAGTTTTTTGGGGACAAAAAAAAAAGAAACTAGGGCTGTCTCTGGCCCCTGGCATGCACATATACCAGCCACGGGTGGAGGCTGGTGATTTTTTAAAACATTTTTTATTGGAGGGGAATAAATATTTCCCACAAGTATGCAAAAGCGACACAGCATAGCAAGGGAGCACGAACCAACGCAAGGAGGCAGAACAGTGAGTTAAAATGGTGCATTATACAGCACACTTTTCTGATACATTGGGGAAAAAGCCAGACAGTTTGCAAGTCACCAACAAAGTAAATGATTTTCCAATGCATTTTCATGCCTTTCTCCACAAGATTTGTCAGTATAAAAAGCATATTCATGCTCGCTTTGCCCCTACATTTCCATGCTGGCTGCACCAATGTATGCCAGTATTGCCATATAAGAAAATACTCTTGTGTGCCTTGAGCATAATGCCAGTAATGATTCTGTAAGTTAACATGTGTACGCTGGCTCTGCCACTATATGCCAGTACCCCACCCAAGAACATACTCCTGTTGGGTTTACCATTAAAAATGCCATAATACAAGAAGTGCACTTATGCTTGCTGCACTAAAATGCCATTCAAATCGATTGTGTCCTGCCACGTATAATTCATCTTTGATATTCGATATCCAGCTTTAGCTGCTTTGGAAAAAAGAATTTGGCAGAGGGCGCTGTGCGTCAATGGCATCAATGCGATGTCCCTCGAGGGCCTCTTTCACGAGGATGTAGTCATCGAAGGTATATATAGCACGCACAGCGCCCTTTGGCTTTAGTTCTGTTTTTCAGTGAATGCTATCGCTTTAAGAAATATGGCACACTTCTTTACTTCCAAAAAGCTTCATTGTTTCGAGAAATCGAGTAGGTCTTCTTCGTCGACACAGACTAGCCCGAAGACAGGGTTCAAGAAGTGTTGAGATTGCGAGTCGAAAATGTCATTGACCGATCCTCACCATATATGTTCATGGTACCTTGGAGTGGAGCATAACACCTACAGACTACTCCAAGTGCCAGTCGATGACAGGAAAGGCCTTGAAGGAACGAAAGGGGAAATTGATGTTAGGTCGAATCCCCAAATCATCTACCCTGACCAAAAAACCTTCGACCGACGAGTTGTGAGGCGACTACTCAGAGGAAGAAAGTTAAGAGGTCAAGATTGAGAAGTGGCTCCCACCGCTCATCAAAAAAGTCCAAGAAGAGGCACCATAGGTTGCCTTCTTCGACTTAATAGTTGGATTCTTCCCCTGAGAGGTTAGCTTGCCGCACTAAGAAATCCACTCCGGCCGAGTGGGAGGCTTTCAGATCAAGGATGCTGAAACAGTTTGAATAACGAAAGCCTCCAAGCCATGCTCCTACCGCGCCTTCCAAAGAAGCTGGGAAGGAAAGGGCTCAGCCTAAATCCTGCACGCCCTCGAGCCCTGGGCGAAAGGCCTGATCCTCATCGGAAGCCGTCGAGGCCTCGATCCGATGACGTACCATTGAAGGATCTGTCATGCCAAAAGCTTAAGTCTCGGTCGTCGACACCATTGACCCTGGCTGCTCCTTCGAAGCCAGCCAAGCCCTCGACTTCGACTGCCAAAGGCATTAACGCCAGCTGCCCGATCATTGTCGATGGTGCAGCTGGCGCTGAGCACGCCATCAAATCCTATGGCGCAAGTGAAAAGTTTTGGGGTCTCTTGCAGCGTCTAATCCATTAATCATGAAACCCTTGATGCCTGAAAAGACTTATGTGCCTTTACCAAGAAAGGATTATTTTAAGTCCCTTACCTCAATATATGAGGAGAATTAACCCTCAGATAACACAAGTGTGGCACGTCAAATGTTCCAGAATGTTTCATCTTGAGGAATCAAGGTTGAGGGACCGTTGACAACCTGCAGTCGGCCAGTGAGGTGGACACCTTACCTGAGCTAGAGTTTGGAAGAGCAGACGCGGCTCATCTCCAAGGTAGTAGAGTACATGGGGTTAAGTAGGACAGTTACAATTCGAACAGGATGATCTGCCAGACATCCTGGATAAGGGTCCCCAGTCAGATCCTATATTACCATTTCACATTGCTCTGCAGAAAAGGGTGGCTGCAAATTGGGAAACACCAGAAACCAATCCGGCTGTGAATAAGTATTTGACCAAAAAGTACCACCCTTCCAGTAGTGACCCGACTATCTGTCAAAACACCCCACTCCGGAGACTCTGATGGTACAGGCAGCTACAGCAACTTCTAAGCAAGCAGCTTACCCTACCATACCTCCAGATGGGGGCGACAAAAGAGTAGATCGATGGGCAAGGAAGGTATTTTCAAAAGGGAGTATGGCGCTGAAATCAGCCAACTCCACATGTGCCCTTGCAAAATTTACATTGACTCTATGGGACTGCATTCCCTTCTCATCCCACGCTGCCTTGGAGAGAACTGCAGCACCCTGCATCCAGAGGACACTGGCTGGTAAGCCACGCTAAGATAGTAAATTGCCTATGGGGCCTATACAGCCACCATGAGATAGTGTGTGCTCTTGGGGAACAGTTTCAAATCTTTTTAAAATATTTTTGTGGATATTTGCAATCTGCAATTTTTCCTAACCCCCACGAGTGCTCCACTTTATTTGGGCAACTCCAAAGTGTGCTACTGTCAGAGAAAGTAACATTTTCCCTTGTCCGCCGCCTGTCCAGGTCTGGGGATCCCTACACCCGCCTACCCCGCCCCCCCCCAATCCTCCATACTTTCTGGACACCTGATATCAATGGAGCATCAAACTTTTCTCTGATGGGTACTTCCATCAACTAACTTAGTTGACCCTCTGCCCCCACACCAGTGACTGTCCCACTTCTCACTCCAAGTTGCTGCATTGTATTATTTCACCACGTCCTGCCAAAATGAGCTGTGCCCAGTGGCTGTATTATGTTTCACCCTTCTGTTTTAATTTCGAGTTTAGCAGTGCCAATTGACTGCATTGTGTCTGTCTTGCTGTTCCTATCTTGTTCTGTGTCTTCAGCTTGCACCACACCTCGTGTTCTCCCCCAGTGTCTCCACCCCTCAGCTCCTCTCCCCTCCCTCACACCCCTCACTCTCCTCTTTCCCCTCCTCCACAACACCCATGGCTCTCTTTCTCCTACTGTTTCACCATCAACTATTCAACCCTTTTCACTAAGTCTGGTAGGAAGAAGTTCAAAAAAGATATCCTGATCTCCAACCCTGGTCTCCATATCGCTGACAACTACACCAGCGCTTCCTCCTGACAGACCCTCACCGACATCCTCTTTGTCGTTCCTTCGCCAGACCTATGGACTCTTCATATGGTCTGTGCGCTCTCCTTTCTGCTTTTCTCCCATTAATTGTGGCACCCGTTGGGAGGCCCTCCTGGCTTCCTTCCACTCCTCTAAGGTCATCATTAATGCTTACTTTAATGGCACTGTCTTAGTCCAAGGCCCTCAGGCCAACCCCCTCCTCTTTAACAGATGTTTCCCACGACTTATCAATTACCTTTCCTTTCCTCTCCTGCGCTGCCCTCTCTCCCTGCTTCGGCTTCCTTGCCTCCACCGTCTGCCACCTCTCTGGCGCCCTCTCACTCCTTCTCGGCTACCTTGCGCTCTCCTCCTACCTCCTCTGCCCTTCCTCTGGTTCCTTCTTCGCCTCCGCAGGGAATACCTCTAATTTGTATCCCTTCCTAGAAGTCTTTCAAGGATGGCTACCTTCTCTACCTCGCCACTCTAAACTCGCTCAGCTGTTAAACACTCCTTTGACATCTGCCGTCTCCTGGAAGAACTCGACCTTGATATCCTTGGTCTCACCGAGACATGGTTCACGGCTAGCTCTGTCACGAGCTTTGTCACACTCTTTCCTGATGGCTACAAGATCCTTTCCTTGCCCAGATCCAACCGTCCCGGTGGTGCTGGTGCCTTGGATCTTTCCTGAGTGGATCTCTGCCACTATCATTCCTATGCAGGCGTTTTCTGTAGGCTTTCTCTCTGTCTCCTGGCCACTCTCTCACAGTAGCCACTATCTACCGGCCACCTGGTCAGATCACTACTTTCCTCTCGAAGTGGGTGGACCTCTCTTCCTCCCTCCTGGCCTCATCCACTCAACTCCTCCTCCTTGGAGACTTCAACATCCATCTGGATGCCTCCTGTCCTGCCATAGCACTCTTTCGTGACTTTTACGACTCTTATTCCCTCTGGCTTGACTCAACTCTGCAGGGCACACTCTTGATGTTCTGATCTCCTCAGACCTCCCCCTCTAAAACCCTCTCGCCACTCCTCTCTCCTGGAGTGACCACTTTCTCTTCTCATCTCTCTCACTACCCCCAGGCCAATCCTACCCCCAAACTGACACCCACCTTCTCGGTCATTCAAACTATGAAGCGTGTCTCTGGTGAGACGCTTTTGCTGCATTTTTCGTTCCCCCTCCTGCACCTCTGGCTGACTCACACCCTGACATAGCCTTCTCCATGCTCCACTCAATCTGATACTCTAGATGTACTTGACCCTGTAATGAGGATCAACGTGAAGTTTAAATTCAAATGCGACTCTGACCTCATCACCCTTAAATGCAAGTGTAGGATGGCTGAGTGGAAATGGTTGGCATCTTGTACATCCTCTGACAAACTGGACTGCCGCCCGCTCCAAAGGCAATACCGACTCTGTCCTTACCAAGACGAGAGCTTTCGTCCAAGCATGCGTTTCCGCGCCATCTAACAAATCGGCCGAACTCTTTCAAATCTGCAAGGAACTGGCCAATCCTTCCACAAACTCTACCTCCCCTGTCCTTTGCCAGGCCGTCTGTTCAGCTCTGGTTTCTCACTTAATCTCTAAAACCCAGGACATCCTGTCCGCCCTCTCTGGTTCTCCTGCTTCTCCCTCCACACTCTCCTCTTCCTCTGGCCCTGTTGTGGCTGCCCCCCAAACCCCTCCCTTCTGCCTTTCCTCTCTTCACCCTTGATGAGGTTTATAGACTAGTCCTCTCTGTGAAAAACTCATCTAAGCAGGTTCTTCCCTGTTCTTCCAAAACCATCAAGGACCACATTGACACCCTCACTCCAGGCTTGGCTCACTTTTGCAACCACTCCTTCGACTCTGGAGAACCTTCCCCTCCCCCCCTTAAGCACTCTTGTGCACCTGTTACGCTCACCTGGTTCCCACAGGGGTGTCGATCGGACCCGGACAGCTGTGGCCTCCACCAACGTGATGCGTAGTGAAGAGATGACAGTCTGGACTGGCCCGCCTAATCTTGTCTGCTGGACTCGTAGAAGTATTCTCCTGCAAGTGGAGAAAGGGATTTAGTCACCCGTGGACTTTAGTGATGGCCCCCCAACAGTTCTCATTCTCCCCACTAATCACCTCCGATATCCCCTCTTGGTAACATCACCTTATGTTTTTAAATGATGAGCTCTTCATCCTGCATGGCATGCAGGGGCGCGTAGATGCCAGTTACTTCACTGGGTTGGAGGAGTTCCGGAGGAATATTGACTCCAGTGGCTATAAAGTTCAAAGAGTTCAATATGTCCGATGTTCACTCTTGTTCCATTCCCTCGTTAGTTTGCAGCTGGGTCCAAAAGAGTATTGCCTGGAGGCAGCGGATGGCGTTCAGGTAAGAGTCTGTATTACCAAACACTGTCCGGTAAAAGTTTCATGAGTTTAACTTGCTGTTTTCTGTCCCTTTTATAGGTGCGGCATAGGAAGATGCGGCGAATTAAAGGATAATACCTCCGGTGGTAAAGCAGGTAAGCCTATGGTGGCAAAGAGATTCTTTGTCGGTTTTCTCGGCTCACCTTGTTGTTCCTTTTTGTTTTCCCCCCAGGTGCTGGGTTTCGACGAAGAAAATGATGGAGGTAGCGCCGAGTCGAAAGATGCAGTGGACTGGTGAGTATAATGCGGCGCTGCTGCTGGCGAAGCGACGCGTGCTGAAATAATGTCCTTTCCAGGCTCGGAGATGTGCTGGGTCCGGAATCAGGTAAGGAATCAAATAATATCCGTGATCTAACCTCTTCTCCTTTCTTTTCCTTTTGTCTAGGAGCTCCGGATTCGAGGCGGGCGTGGCAGAAGACTGGATGCTGACTTGCAGACACGGTGAGCGTCACGCTGCTGGATGCAGAATAACGCAAATCATGGGCTGCTGTTCGGGCATGGTTTAAATAGCCTGCAAATTAGTTCCAGGTAAGAAGTTCCCCAGAACCACACCCGAGTAAAAAATAGTCCCTGTAATAAAATAGTCCCATCCAGGCCTCACGTTGGCTTGGACTCATTTGCAGCATGGTCTGCATAAGGTAAGTAAAGTCTATGAGCCTGGCGCCTATGGGGCCCAGACTGATTTCTATGATGAGACTGTTGCCTAAGGTGCCAGGACTGAATCCAAACAGCCCCCAGCCGGGGCTGTTGGGGTTTTAATGAGTATCTGGATGCCTGCTCCCAGAGCTGATGGACTCGATCCGGATGCCCGGGGGTAGGCATCATGACCGCACCCTCTCCTCAAGAAACCCACAGCCGACCCCTCCCTTCCGGCTAATTATCGCCCAATCTCACTCCTTTCCTGGGCAAACTCCTGGAAAAGCTAGCCATCTCCCAGCTTAATCTTCACACTGCTGTTGGTTGTCTCCATGACCATCACTCTGGCTTCAGAGCATCCGGAAGCACGTAAACTGCTCTCCTGAACATTTGTGAAGACCTGCTCTCCAACATTGATTCTAACCTCCCCTCTTTCCTCATCCTACTGGATCTCTTGCCTTTGACATAGTGAACCATGCTATCCTGCTCAACCGATTCCGTGATAATCTGGATATCACTGATCATGACTTCTTTCTTTTCCGACCGACTTCCAATCCCCTACTGCCCCCAGGTCCAACTTGGTTCCTTCTCCTCCATCTCTCTCTCTCTCTCCACCATCTCTCTCTCTCCACCTGTGGTGTTCCCCAGGGGTCTAACCTCTCTCCCTGGTTGTTCAACCAATATCTGGCACCTCTCGCCCTTTGCATTGCTGCTCTCTGCTCCAACTTCCACTGCTATGTGAATGACAACCAGCGTGCCGTCAGGCTCCCTTCTGCTGCCTCTTCTCCTTCTCTCATCCCTGACCGTCTGCAATCCACACGTGGTGCAACGACAAATGATCTCTGCCTGAATGTCAGTATGACGGAGATCTGCCTCATCGGCACACCTGCACCCCCCTTTCCCGTCACTCTGGCTGGCCGCCCTTGGCCCTCTTCATGCTCCCACCTTTGATGCTAAAAACCTCAAGGTTATCTTTGACACCACCCTCCTTCGCCCCTCGCCTTTCCGACATCTCTAAGAAGTCAAACTACCAACTGCACCTCCTCAGAGGTATTCTTCCTTTCCTCTCGTTCCGCCATAAGCACACTGTCTCCAGAGCTCTGGTTCTCTCTAGGCTTGACTACTGTAACAGCCTCTTTTTAAATCTACCATTCTCTACTCTCCATCCTCTGCAACCCATCCAGAACCGGACTGTGAGACTGGTGCTTGGCCTCAAGCCCAGGGATCGTATCTCTCCAGCACTGAAATCTCTCCATTGGCTCCCAGTGGCTGCATGAATAAAATTCAAGGCCCTTTGCATATCTACAAGGCTTTCTGGGGCCTGGGACAAAAATACCTCCAGCTTACTTGTATTTTCCTTCACAAGCTCTTCACTTTTCCACCTCCAACTCCCTAAGGGTCGGTCGCTTTTCGAAGCAATGAGTTGGGGGCAGATCTCTCTTTGGCCGGTGCCTCCCTCTGGAACAGCTTCCCTGCCTCTCTGAAACTTGAGCAGCACCATCTCTGGTTCTGGAAACAGCTCAAGACTTCTTTGCTTCTGCCTTCTCTCTCCCACTTCCCTGCTGATCTCCTGTCTGATAATGCATTGGTTACCTGGCTACCCACTGAATCACGTAGCCAGGCCCCTGCCCTCCCAGTTGCATACTTGCACTGCCTCCTGGCAACCCTACACTTGGGGGCTGTATCTGTCCCCCTACTTGCACTTATCCAACACTTGTTGTCTGCACTTAACCCCCACACCTACACCTGTTGGCCGCACTCTTTTCCTATGTCTTGATCCTATGTCTTGCACTTATCCTCCTCCGATTTGCACTTTTCCCCTTCCCTCTGCAACACATTTGTGCATTCTCATTGTCATTTGGCCTAGTAAGATCGTTGTCTTGTCCTCCCTTGTCCCCCCCCTTGCCTAGTCGCACCTTGAAACTCTTGTGTATAGGCACGCTATAAATAAAATATATCCTATTTCCATGGCGGCAGAGCACTTTCCCGAGGGGGATGAAAGAGATGGGTTCTTAGCCACAATTATAGACGGCAAAGGAGCAATGTGAGAGTCTCTTCATTCAGGTCTGGATTCTGCTGACCGCATCAGCAGGGCCATGGCTACTAGCACTGTTTTACACAGATTTATGTGGTTGAGGAAGTTGGGCTTTGCACCGGGAGTGCAGTCCAGACTCCTTAATATGCCCTTTTGACGGGTCTCACCTTTTTGGCAAAAAGGCTGACCGCCTTGAGAAGTTGCAGACCTCAAAGGCAGCAGCCAAATCTTCAGGTGCCGCTATTCGGCAGCCTCACCTTTATGCCCTAGTGGACAGCCTTGGAGGGCTAGATCTTTTCACTAATACACCTCAGTGGGAAGAGCGAGGGGAATGGTTGGTCAAAGAGGCCAAATAAAGTTCCCTCGTGGTGGACGAGGGAGAGGTGCAAAGCCTGCTCAAGCAAGGGCATCTTTACCATCTGTCACTACATCAGCTGCCTCAAAACCTCAGAGGTCTTCAGTCAGAATTCACCAGTAGGGAGCAGATTGTCTCAGCATCTAGAAGAATGGTCATTACTTCGGATGCTTGGGTTTTGGAAACCATAGCCCATGGGTACTGCCTTCCTTTCATACAGAGCCCTCGGAGCGATCCACTGGGGAGCCTCTCTTTGAGAATTCCAGATCCATTCCTTGTGAAGGAAATTGTAACCCTACTAGAAAAATGTGCTATAGAACCATTGCCTGTAGCGGAGAGGAACAAGGGATGGCAATCCCCTTACTTTTTAATAGCCAAGAAGGACGGAGGACCGAGACCCATCTTGGACTAGAGATACTTGAAAAAGTTCCTCAGGAAGGACAAGTTCAAGATGGTAACTCTTTCTCTGATCCCTCAGGCCCTCCAACCTGACTGGATGTTGGTTGTCATTGGACCTACAGGATGCTTAGTTTCATGTGTCAATCCATCTCAAGCACAAAGAATACCTGAGGTTCGCAGTTGCCGATTCTCATTATCAATTTCGAGTTCTGCCATTCTGGGCTAACCTCCGCCCTGAGGGTTTTCACCAAACTGATGGCTGTGGTGGCAGTTTCAGGGAGGGGGGGGGGGAATTCATGTCTACTGCTACCTGGACGATTGGTTGATCAGGGCGGGCGCATTCCCCTGAACAAGTCCTGGATCATCTCAACATCACCTGCCACTCTCTTCACAGTCTGGGCTTCTCCCTCAATTACAAGAAGTCCCATTTGACACCTTCTCAAAAGCTCCAGTTCATCAGAGGTTTTCTGGATGCATCCTTGGGAAAGAGCTCGCCACCCGAGGTGAGGGCTCAAGACATTCTACTGATGATCACCAAATTTCCGAGTAGCCAACATCTCCCGGCCTTTGATTTTTTTAAAAAACAATTTTTTTTTTATTTTTTTTATTTTTAGATTGCTCGGCCTCAAGGCATCCTGCATTTTTCTTGTGCCAGAGACCCACCTGAGAATGAGATGTCATAGGCTCTCAGAACTCAATGGTCCCAGTTCTCAGGAAAGATGTTGGACCTACTTCAGGTTCCAAGCTGGGTCGCACAGGATCTTCTGTGGTGGGCCTGCAAGGGCAACATTCTGAAGGTGAACCTTTTTGGTTACCATGTAGTGACGGATGCCTCACTCGCTGGGTGGGGAGAGCACACCAATGATTTGACATTCAGCGGTCGTTGGTCTCCATCGGAGTCCAAACTACATATCAATCTTTTGGCGCTGAGGGCAATTAAACTAACGCTGAAGGCCTTCCTCCCTTCTGTGCTTGGAATGAATGACATGATAATGACAGACAATACAGTGGCCATGTACTATCTCAGCAAGAGTTGTAGGGTCACTACCACTGTGGATAGCGGCAATGCAGCTCTGGTAGTGGGCAATTCAAGAAGGAATCTCCTCATCGGCAGTTCACCTAGCTGGAGTGGAGAACACGGCTGTGGACGCTCTGAGCAGGCAGAGCATGGTCGTCCACAAGTGGGTACTAAAGCAGGAAGTCCTGTGTTCAGGTCTTTTACAAAAGACCGACCAGGAGGAGTAGCTCATGAGCATGGGATATGGAGCAGAGTGAACAAACACAACCGGATCACTGAACATGGAGATCCCTGTTGAGAGGACAACATGGAAATCAGTTGAAGAGGTGCCATAGAAGACCCACATAACCAACTTGGACAACAACTCCGAATAGGAGGGAGATTGGGAGATATCCAACAAGACTCCAAGCAGGGACATTGGTGTTCTGTTTAACGCACAAAGAAGTGGTCTGTCTGCATACACAAGGACAGGGCACAGAAGTAACTTGCATCAAGCGCTCGTCAGAGAACCCGGAGAAACTCCTAGACCGCCCATGTGTGGGACAATAGGACATGAAAGAAAAAAGTGTCTATAATTGTTATATAAGAAGTAAAATTGTATTCAATGCTTTTAAAGGGTCCTGAAGAAAGCAGAAACTTATTGGCAACCGCTGAAGCCGGTCGACAATATAGGAACAGGTTCAGGAGTGATTACCTGAACCCCCAACTACCACTACAAATAACAAGTGGTCTCGGTGTAGAAACGGCGCCACAGCAATTGTTTTAATAATTGGGCACCATAAGAGAATCATGGTTGTCCATCATTTTAATAAAAATCAACTGGTAACGATTCAATATCAGTAAAAAATAAGACACACCATTTTCGACTTCCAAATAGTGTGCACATACTTTTAGAAACGCAGGAAAGTAGTGAGAGAGGATAGGGTCATCTCTCGTCTATCCCTCACTGTAGATGGGGCACCAGCGCTACCTAGGGCAAATACCAGCTATTTGGAGGGACAGTTAGATGTCATTGACAGGGACATTTATGTATATGTAGGGATTCAGTCTAATAGGAATAACTTTTTAACTGAACAGTTCTGTTTATTTTGTGCTATAAGGTGATTAACCTTTAAAACCATTCTCTTGGTAGGCCTAACTTCAGCTCGCAGAGTGAGTGAGTTGCAGGCACTTTCATCTAAGCCCCCCCTTTACTATCTTCCATAAGGATAGGGTTGTTCTGAGGGTTAAGCCTTCATTCTTACCCAAGATCATGTCTGACTTTCACGTAGGACAGAAAATAGTTTAACCTTCTTTCAATCCCCCACCTCATCCTGGCAGGTAGGAGAGATTACACAGGTTGGACCCTTGCAGAGCTTTGAGCTTTTATATAGCTAGGCTATCAAAACGTTGTATTGATGATCAGTTTTTCAATGGATATATGGGCCACAAACTGGGTCATGCTGTTGTGAAACAGACCTTATCCAGGTGGATCATTCTGGCTATTTCGCAATGTTAAAGACCAGCAGGCAAGGATCCTCCTGAAGGGTTAAGACTCCATTTCACCAGGGGCATGGCTACCTCCATAGTCCTGCAAAGGGGTGAACCGATAAAGTATCTGTGAGGCAGCAATGTGGTCTACGATTCACACGTTAACAAAACATACCCGCCTAGAGTCTTCCCTCGGTCAGGTTGGGAGCTTTGGAAAAGCAGTCCTGCATTCAGTTCATGGAAACCTATAAGAAACTGAAATTCTTACTCCCTCCACCACTGCTGTGGGAGTCTATCAAAGATGATAAATACGTGGGAGGACACAATCCATTTGAAGAACAAGTTACTTACCCCTGGTAACGTTCTTCGATTGGATGTTCCTCCGAAGTATTCCTCATCGCCCTCCCAGCCTAACCCACAGTAAAATTTCCCATGCTATTGCAGCTTTCGTTCCTTCAAGGCTGAGTACGGTCATTCCCGTGGTTATGCAGTATTTCTACTGTAAGAAAAAACAGAACTGAAGCCAACGGGCGCTGCGTGTTCTATATATACCTTCAAAGACATCCTCCTCGAGACACAGGCCCTCGGGACATTGAGTCGATGCCATTGATGCACAGCGCCCTCTGCAGAATTATTTTTCCTGAAGCAGCTATATGACATGGCATTTATAACTTGCCTATACACTAGTGTTTCAAGGCACGACAAGGCAAGGGAGGGGGAACAGAGAGAAGAAAAGACAGTGATCTTACTAGGCCAGGTGACCTAAAGATCGCGCAAGTGCAGGTTGGGGGGAGAGGGGGAAGAGAAGTGCAGGGGGAAAGGGTTAGGGGGCAGTGCAGTTCATAAGATAACCATTAACAAAAATAAAGATATAGATAAATAAAGACAGAAAATAAGAAGTGCGGCCAGCTGGTGGCAAGTGCAAGGGCAGACATCAGGTGTCGAGTGCTGGTAGGGTGCTGTAGGGATTCAGTAACGGTCCACGAGTGCAAGGGTTTCCAGGGGGCAGTGCAGGTGTGCAACTGGCGGGGAGGGGACCTGGGCCAGAGATCAGAGGGTAGCCAGGTAAACCAGTGCAGTTTCAGCCAGATCAGCAGGGGAGCAGAGGAGAGAAAGCAGAAGCAAAGAGGAATGTCTTGAGGGGCTTCTGGAACCAGAGCTGGTTCTCCTCAAGTTTCAGAGAAGCAGGGACGCTGTTCCAGAGGGGGGCCCCAGCAGAAGAAAGATCTACCACCAGCTTGTTGCTTGTAGAAGCGACTGACCCTGAGGGAGTTGGAGGCGGATGAGCGAAGAGCTCGAGAAGGAAGATATTTAGGAAGAGAGAATTGAAGGTATTGAGGCACCAGGCCCCAGAAGGCCTTATGGACAATGCAGAGGGTTTTGAACTTGATCCTCGCCCCCACTGGTAGCCAGTGCAGAGATTTCAGTCCTGGAGAGATGAGATCCCTGGGCTTGAGGCCAAGGACAAGTCTCGTATCCAGCTAAAGCTGGATATTGAATATCAAAGATGAGGAATACGTGGGAGGAACATCCAGTCGAGAGAACGTTACCAGGGGTAAGTAACTTGTTCTAGTCATATAATAACACTCCTCATGCTTCTTTGATCATAGATGTTCTGTAAAGTCATGCCACAGTATGCAATGGCTTGACTCTCTGCACTAAAATGCCAGTCAAGCCACGAAATAATGCACGTCAAGTTGGCTTTGTCCAAACATTCCAGTAATACATGCCATGTCATATAAGGAAATGCCAACAATGCTTGAGTGCTCCCCAGGACCCACTGCGACTTGCACACAGTCGCATTCATACCCATTCAGTCACTTGCGCATACACTTTCTCTCACAATCACTCACACCTGCACCTAGAACATTCACACAGCATTCACCACGCGGGCACCAGCCCAGAACTTTCGCAAATAATCACATGTATACCCATGCACCTACCAGTCACTCACCTATACACCTTCTCACACTGCATTCTCCACCCTAGCACCAAGAACATTCACAGACGAATTGTATTCAGCGCACGACAGGTGCATCATCATGCATACATGCACCATTCACATGCACGCATAAACATGCATTCATGCATGCAAAACATGACATACCTACATACACAATCATACCCGACGGGCACTCACAGATAAACATTTTGAAAAAGGGTTCCTTACCTGTTCCACACAAGCGACGTTCATTCGTCCCTCCATATCTCCGGCTCACGTTCAGCTCTCCGACAGGAAGCAGGGCCCCTGCTTCATGTCTGACGTGCTTTGCGAGCTGGAGGTGGAGAGCCTCTTTCCTGTGCTGGCTGCACTTGGACCAGCCCTAGTCAGGGTGAGGGCTGGGTCGTGGCCCCCCAAGGACCTTGGGTGGCTACGGGGGTGACCGTTATGCTAATGGTTGAGTTCTGTCTCTTGCCGTGTTCCTCAAGGTTGCACCCGCTCACCGATCCTTTTCAACCTTTACATGGGCACACTTCTCAAAGATCCCAAAATAGCCATTCACCAATACGCATATAATCCTCCTTTGTATACGAGCAAATGGCCCACAGGACTAGGACATCGGTCGTCTTTGCGATCACCTAGCCAGCATCCAGTCCTCTGTCGACTGCCTACCTCAATCTTACCCCTTCCAAGACCGGATTCATTTGACCGAGTCACCCCCATCCTATGCGAACTACACTGTCTTCCTCTGCAGGCCAGGATACTGTTCAAGACTGCATGTATCGTCTACAAAGCAGTCAAGAGTAACACACCAGCATCTATGGCTGCTAAGCTCCACATATCTAGTGGCCCACTATCCTCTCGCTCCAAATTGACCAACCGGTTCGAATCACAACTAGTCCGCAAAGGGAGGATCCGCAAACAATCCTCTTGTCGCGCACTTTACCTCTGGAACTCAATCCTGGTATCTGCTCAAAATGCCTCCACAATTCTCAAATCTCTTAATGTGGGTTTATCAGTATCAAACCATGGACTAATCACAATGGGTGCACAGATCGCAACTCGCAGGACTGCGCTACTGTTACACAATGCCAGCTCAAACGGTTCCTACCCATACCCTGTACAACTCTCAGCTGCTTTAAAGCTAGGTCTGCACTTCAAACAAAATAAAAGGTTTAGAATTACTTGTACACCTATGGCAATTGCGCTGGGCAACCCGAAGTGGGACGGGCATGCCCAGGCATGGCTCCCTAGCCTGCTTGTCCTAGAGACCCAATCTACACTTCATTGATGACACCGAAACATGTTGCTTGTGAAACATGTTGCTTGTAGTCATGTGCGGAAGGGATTTGACCAAGCAGTTCAGGCAGGACTGACACTTTTTATGGACCAAGCCTGATTTGCATATGGTCTTTCCCCTTTCTGTAATGGATTAGCATGCTAAAGAACGATCGTCTGGTGGGCAACTCGGATCGATGCCAGAGTATGGTTAATTGTGAACTTTCCAGCCATCGCTCCTTTTGTTTTGCCAACCTTGTAGCTGTTGGGATCATGTACATCATGTTCTAGTCTGTGTTTTTATTTTATTTCTTTTATTTTTTTTTATTCTCCCACCCCCCCCCCCCCCACCCCAACCCTTAATTGACTTAAAATACTATTACATATCTTAGCTTGTAGACCCCAGGGACTTTTTGAGTGGTCTGACTTGGATACGTTGTACTTGTGGACCTGAGGCAAGTCCACAAAATGCTCCTCGAGGGACATCAAGTCGATGCCATTGATGCACAGCGCCCTCTGCGGAATTATTTTTACTGAAGCAGCTATATGACATGGCATTTATAACTTGCCTATATACTAGTGTTTCAAGGCGCGACAAGGCAAGGGAGGGGGAACAGAGGGAAGACAAGACAGCTATCTTACTAGGCCAGGTGACACAGAGATTGCGCAAGTGCAGGGTAGGGGGGGGGTAAGTGCGGGGGGAAAGGGTTAGGGGGCAGAGCAATACATAAGATAACCATTAAAAAAATAAAGATAAATGGATAAATAAAGACAAAAAATAAAGTGTGGCAAGTGCAAGGGCAGACATCAGATGTCAAGTGCTGGTAGGGTGCTATAGGGATACAGTAACGGTCCCCGGGTGCAAGGGTTTCTAGGGGGGGGGGGACAGTGCAGGTGTACAACTGGCGAGGAGGGCACTTTTTTGGGCCTGTGGACATTTTCAAAAAGTGGCATGGTATAAAATGTATAAAGCGCAATCTTAGGCCAAAATGCATCAGGGCGCTCGATGAGCGGGCAAGTAGGAGGGACGTAGAAAGACCAGCAGACTCGAGAGATGTTTTCAGAAGCTTACGAAATTGAAGGTAATCTACAGTACCTTGGAGATGAGCTCAGAGAATGGCAAAAAGTAGGGGCCAGAACTGAGAAAGAATTATGCCGCTCCCCCCCTCCCCCCTTGATAGTTTGGTATTTCCAACTAACTTTGTGAGGAAGAGCGAAGAGTTCCGACCGGTCTGTAAAGTGTCAATTTAGAGTGAAGATAATCCACTCCGGCATTATGAATGGCACAATGCGTATTTTGAAATCCAGCTAGCTAAAGGGAGCCGGTGCAACTGACATAGAAGACAGGTATTGTGGTCTGTCGATATGTGGCCCTGAGAACCCTGCTTTGCAAAGGGGCGTGTTGCAGCACTCTGGGCATCCAATGCACCCTAGGGGAACTTAACGGTTTTCAGAAATGGCCACTGCCTGTGACCCCCTGTCCAAGCAAGACCCTTAGTCGGTTGCTGGGATTGGCCATCAGCTATGGACAATCTATTTGTTTTTATTTCATACGTTTATAAAGCACAACAAAGCCCATTGCTGACATAAAGGCGCAACATGATACTTTCAGAGCACCACTGTCCGTACACTACTGAAGCTGGGTGAAATAAGCTCATTTTTGGTTTATAACATGGAAAAGCCAGCTTTTACATTTTTTTTAAAGGAATGAAGACTAGGAATAACCCGAGGGAAGAGAATTGTGGAGGAGGAATGATTGCACTGAGAAAGATCTCTCACCGACACTTGCCAGAAGAAATGATGGGGACAACAAGGGGATTAGAGTAATCTGAGCAAAGTAGAATGCAAGGTTTATACAAACAGAGCTTAGCAGTGAAAAAGCAAGGACACTGAGACTGAAAGGTAGTAAATGCAAGGCAAAAACCCTTGAATCGTATACGTTCATCCACTATTGGCCTGGCCAGTCCAGTGACTATCGCTGGTGCAATCTGATTTGTTAACCTAAAATAATAATGACCCCTGCTTACTTCGCAAGGAGTCTTGATTCTATTAAAGACTAGGAAGCGAGCATTATGCTTCAACTTCTTTAATATCAATTCTTCAGCAGTTTCAACAAAACGAAGGAAAAAAGCTGAAGTCTTCTACTCCTTTTTTCTTTTTCCTTTCTTTTTCTTTAAAGTTGTTTTTATTAAATGTTCAGAACATATGAATCAACAAGTGGCAGAACAATACATAATTCACAATACATCAAAATTCATTTCCCTCGCCATTTACATTTTGTCATCCAATTTCATAAAACTCATCAAGATTAAGTTCATGCATGGATAAAGGGATAGGAGGTAGAATACAATTCAACCCAAGAGCCACTAGAAGGGGAAAGAAGAGAGGCAACAGAGGAAAGAGAAGAAAGAAATTATTTTGCCTTTCTTAAAAATATCTCCCACTGTCTCTGTAGTCCCTACAGTGCCAGCCCAGTCTGTGCCACTTCCAGTCTGTGACTCCTCTTCTTTGGATGCTCTGAACTGCACCCTTGTTGTAAATATGTGCTTAACGGAACGTCTCAACTTCTGGCTTTCAACTGTCTTGACCTTGCTGCATCTCGGCTGCGCCTCTTCGCTCCCTCTATGATCTGCTGCCTATTCTGTCTCGCAGCTCAATTACTCTTCTGGTCATCTCCTACTGAGAAAACAAGAAAAAACATTAGGGTGGAGTTTGTGTACTGCTATTCCATCCATACATGCGTTTATTTATGATTTATGCAGTACATGCATTGGGTGGGAAATTAATGTTCGCCTCCTAGTCTTTAATAGAATCAAGACTCCCTGCGCAGTAAGCAGGGGTAATCTTGATTCTATGTCAAGACCGGAGGCGAGCATTATGCTTGTTCAAAGCTTCCCATCACAGTAGTTGCCAACCCTTGAATTGGCTTGAAATTGTCTTAAATGTACTACCATTGGCCCATTCTGCCGCTTTCATAATAACTTGCAGAGTTACGTCCGCTGAGAATGCTTTCGATGCCATAGCCCCTCTCACAGAATGCGCTCCATATCTTTTCAAATCGATGCCTTCTAGCTGCTTCACTTCTCGTACCCATCTGGCTATTGTAGCCGTTGTTAATGCTTGGAAGGACTTCCTGCGTGCTATTAGCAAATGCGTGGTAGCGGCTGGTCTAAACTCTGCTGTCTTATACTTTTATTCCTTAATTCACGCTGCTACACACTATCTCGGGTTACTCGGTAGGTAGGGCGAATAAAGTCGTAGAACTCATCTTTGCCCTCTTAGCTATAGTAAACATTACTCCCTCTGGTACAAAGGTCTTCCTGTTCACTTCTAAGGCTCTGCCATCTGCCACTTGTCTGCAGGATACTAGACAAAGCTGCATGGCTAACTGCCCTGACAACTGCTTCAGTGATGGATACTTGTTTGCAGGCCAACTCGGCAGTACCGTTACATCCCACAATTGCAAGTATCTCGTCTCCGGGGCCACTTAAAATCGTGCACCCTTTATGAGCTGTATTACTGCTGGGTGTTCTCCTACCGGGACTCCCTCATTAGGTAGGTGCCCCGCCGATATTGCTGACCTGTAGACTCTGATGGTCTTGAAGGCTTTACCATTTTGCAAGAGTTGGGCCAGAAATTTTAGAATTGCTACTGCAGGTGCCGAAATGGGATGAAAATGTCTCCCTCTGCCCCAGGCTGTCGATTTGTTCCTAGCCGCATCGTAGCTCCTCCTAGTGGATGGTGCCCACCACTCTGCGATGAGTTTGGTAGCTTCTGCAGAAAGGCCAGTCAGCGCCCAGCATCTCCTGATAGCCTGCACGCTAGTAGCAGGAGGGTCCCTTTCACTCAGAGGATGAAATGACCTCGCTGGGTCCGTGAGCAATTGCTCCCCGTCTGGGAGGATTCGTAGGAAATCCGCAGACAGTCGGAAACCACACTTGAGATTTTCACATTGGGGAAATTAGAATCAATTCCACTCTCTCTCGTCGGCACTTCGCAATTACCTTGCTCTACAAAATGAAGAGGGAAAGGTATAATGCAACTTCCCTTTCCATTCCTGCAGGCTGGGTCTATCCTCCAGCTGAAATAGCTGCTTGTCTGCGCGTTCAGTTGTGATGCGAACAGATCTTTGTGCACTGGTCCCCAAAGATGGTCCAGCTGTTGGAATATTTCTGTGCTCAGTTTCCAGTCGCTGGAATCAGATGGGTACCGGAGTTCCAGTTTATCCCTTTGAGCGTCCCAGGCAGGTATTCTGCTGTAACTGATGTCCTTGACTGCAGGCAGAAGTGCCTGATGTCTTTCAATGGCTCCGCTAGGAGCTTGGATTTGGTTCCCCCCAGGTGATTGATGTACCTGACTCCCATTATGTTGTCCATTTTGAGCAGGACACAAGAGCTGACTCTCCCTTTCGTGGAAGCTATGATCGCAAAGAATCCCACTAGTGGCTCCAAACAGTTTACATGAAGCTGCAGTTCCTCTGCGCACCGTTTCCCCCCTGTCTCTATCAATCTGCACCGCTCCCCAGCCTATGCAGCTCGCGTCTGATTTCTATTATTAGATTGTGTTGATCTCCGAATATGGCACGCCCATTCCAGTTGTCCTAATATTCCTACTTCCCATCCCCTTTCCTCCATATTGTATGGGGGCATCCCTTGCTAGGGACGGAAGACAGAACCTTTTGCACCAGAAAAAACCTTCTTCCCCTTTAAATATAGGGGCCCTGGGAACATGCGCTCCCCTGACTGTGCTCACTGGCGCCACTCCTTTCACCAGCGCTTGTAGGTTTGGCGTCGGCCTTGCAATTCCACATGCTCTTCCCTAGATACTGTGTTTTTTTTTGTCTTATATCTTTCATCAGGTACTCTGTCCTCTGGCACCACGCTCCTCCCCGGTCCATGTCGACCTCCTTGGGCTTCAGCAGGTGTCCAGCCTGCAAAGGGTTCTTCCCTACGTCCAACCCCCCCCATGCTCTTTGCCTCTGCTGCCTTGGCCCCGACCACGGCTGGGAAGGTTGTACCACGTGCAACATGCTTACACCGCACTCTGAAGAACAGGTTAGCTCGGAGGAGGCAGCTCTTCGAAAGATCACCTCGAGAGGACTTAAAGAACTCCATCAGACAAAAGTCAAGGTCCAAGGTAGGGCCACTCTTCATCAGCACCCCGCAAGGGCGACTCATTTCGTAGGAATCGTCCAAGCTGGAGGGACCATCCAGTTTTCTAACACCAGCACAGGTACTGAGACTAATTCAGCTACCGGCCGCCAGGCCGAGGGGTTGCTGGATCCCGCCGGTGAGGTCGCTGAGGGACCGCAAGATTCTATTAACAGGTTTTCACCCGAGGGGATACGCCCTACTACCGGACAAATGGCTGACTTGGCGCCTGTATGCAGCACTAGTGGCGACACAGCCGAAGGCTCGCCGCCTACTAGGCCCTGTCCTGAGGTGCAGGGTAGGCCTCCAGCTCTGCCAAGAGTCCAGGAGGAGGCTGGGCCCAGTCTGGCAAGCACCACCGCACAGGCATGTGGCGTGCAGCCCAACAAAATAGCCACTGCGCCAGACAAAATGGCCACTCGTCCAACACCACCCCCTTTCACAGAGCAGGCGGGAGAACCAATTACCAGGTCGGACTAGGCCTTCACCGGGTACGTGGCCTACAGCATATCCTTCAGCGTCAAAGGGCAGATATACCCTGAAGACTGCAAGGCAGAGTATGCTCAGGCCTCAGCAACCTCCAGGTTTACCTCCTACGCCTGCGCCACACCGGCCTGCGATGCTTATGAGATGTCCACAGATAGAAGCCATCCTTCGGGATCTGATCAGGGACATGCTACCACCACTCCCTCCACCAGTGCCCAGCGTTATTCTTCCTATGGCTCCAGCGTCTCAGGCCCGCGCTGCTCATGGCATGCCCCAAAGCGTTGGCTCCTCTGCTTCCGGCAGACCAGGCGGTTCCATACCAGCTTCCACAGCAGCCTCCGGCGCCAGTCATTGCACCTCAACCTTCGGCACCCAGTTCTCCTCAGCCCGCTCCGGACCAGCAGGACACCCTGGTGGAAACTGATGAGGAGGAGGATAAGACACTCTGTTTTTGGCCAAGGCATTCCATGAACGGCTCGCAGGTCTGGATGAGTTCAGTGTCTAGAGTGATGGCTTAAACCCCATTTGGGGCAGCCCACCAACGGGCGCCTCAACACCAAGTACAGGCAGTTGGGGAGTGGGAGGGACACACACTTGCTGTCGGCACACCCTCAACCAAACTCCTCAGTGATTGCTGCTGCCTCTATTCGAAGCCACAGTCTTCCTCGACCACCTTGTCCTCAGCTCTCCTAGGCAAGGAGGAGACCATCTTGGAGATGTATGGAAAGAAGGTCTATTCCAACGCCTCACTGCACCTTTGTCAGTCTAATGCGGATGCCATGCTCGCAGCCGTTAACCAAAGGCTTAGGCGGGAAATAGCTGACTTTCTTCCGGAAGAAAGTCGGGCACGCTTCAAGGCTGGCAGAAGCAAAGATTGTGGCTCAAGACATCATGGACTCCACAGTGGCACATATTGACACCTCAGGCCGTGCCATCTGCATCACAATGGACATGAGAAGGACTACCTGGCTACGGGCTACCAAGTTCAACCTGGACGTTCAGGGACGCATATTGGACCTTCCATTCGTGGGTAGCGACCTCTTTCATTCCACCACCAATGAGGAACTTGATAAGAACAACAGTTCCCAGACTGCAAAATCCTTATCTATCCTCACAAAGTCCACGCTCAAGATGTACAGTCGACCCTTCTCTTTCCTATGTACCAAAAACATATTGCTTATAAATCTCGGGATTGACCTGCATCGTTCCCTTATGCTCAAGCTGTTTTAGTTCGCAGTGCAAGCTTTCCTTCTCTGCTTGTGCTAAGTGTATCATGGGTGGCCTGCTGTCTTGCACTGGTTCCTGAACAAACTCAAGCTGCAGTCCTCTGACTGTCTGCAATACCCATGCATCGCGGGAAAGTGCATGCCAGTTCTGCCAGTAATGCTGTGTTCTCCCTCCACTGGTGGATAATTGAAAGCTCTCACCTGTGGCAGAGCCTTGGCCTCATCCTAGTCCTCGTGGGAATTGTCCTCTGCTGGAAACGTAGTCCTGCTGTTTGTCTTCCCAGTAATGGGCTCTGTTATTTTGAGGTCTTCTACCTCTGTAGAAGCGACTGGCTGCTCGACCTCGATAGAAGCCGGTCCTGGCAAAAACTCTAACTGGGAAGATTTTTCGAATTGATGCCTGCGCTTTCTCGAGGGACGTGTAGGTCCCCACACATCTCATTTCTTTGCCGAAGGTTTCTCCGAAGACAAGACCCTGCGCTGCTTCCCCTGCTTCGTACGTGGCTAGGTCGCCTAGATTTGCATCTATTTTTAGTAGGAGTCCTCTTCTCCTTTCTGTGGAGATGGCGCAATTCGCATCCACAGTAGGCAACCCGTTCTCTTGGCCTCGTTTGCTAGAGCCTCTGGGTCTCCTTCCAACTCCAGTGTCCCTGGCTTGCTCGGCTAGGTCCATTATTTTGGCTAGCAGACCTGTGAGGTCTTGCACCTTCTCCTGACAGCTCCTCCATGACTGGTCTATGCCCTTGTGTGGATCCTTGTTTGTCTTAGCAACGAACGCTAGCGTTTTAGGGTCTAACTTTGGTGTTTCTGCTACCTTGCATGGTAGATCTGGCTGCAGGCTTTCCGCTCGCATGCGCTGTCTTAGTTCTTTGTTCAGCGCTTTCCTGAGCCTTCTGCCATATAGTGTCACCCTGAGAGAGGGATATCGGTCTGAAGATCTGGGATTCCTAATGTCTTCCAGCTGAAACATGTCTGTTATCTCCTTATGCTCATCCTCCTAGATGTTTCTCTTTTTGGGCTCTTTTACCCCCTCAGGGCTTCTCCCAATCTTCTTCTGTCCTTCTTGTAAGGATAGATTGACATCTGTTGTCTCCTCTTTCGAGCCTGGGCCATCATTTCTCATATTGTCTTTCCCTGGGGAGAGGGCCATGAGGTTTGGCATGTCCAACCTCTGCATGAAAGCTTCTCTCAGATTTCCGAACAAGCTGACTGCCTCTGGGGCTTCTCTGTTCTCTGTCTGCCCAGTAAATACGACCCGGGGGGTCAGCAGTGGATTTCCTCATGCGGGTCATTGTACTTCACTTAAGGGCTCTCTGATGTCCCTGTGGGCATGCTTCCAGTAGTCTCAGTGCTCTTACGGGGCTGGCTCAGGATGAATTCCAGGGTCGCCAGCCTGTCATGTAAGGGTTTCACCGCTTGCGTCACTGCATCGACCAATGCGCTTCCTAGCACCTCTTTAAAACTGGAGGCCAGGTCTTGCGCCAACTCCGCTTCGCTCCATTCAAATACTGACATATTTGTGTTTGGTGCTCTGGGCCTGGTACCTGTCAATACAGGTGTATGCGCACTGCCACGTTGTCAGGTGTGCGTGTGTATATATATATATGTGTATATACATATGTACGTTAGGTTATTTATAACGTGCTGAATACCCAAAGTGTGGACCCGGGGATCGAACCTTTGTTGCTCCGTGTCATCTTGCTTGAGAGAGAGAGAGAGAGAGATCGATCTGAGGCTTGTGAAATCTGCTTAGATCACATGCTGTGCATAGGCTGACATCTAGTGGAAGCTGCAGAGTATTAGTTTGTTTTTCGAAACTCGAAAATGGGCGTCGACACAGGGCGTGCCAGTAATACTATCCCTAGTGTGACATCCACTGTACCCATGATCCCTCACGCGCCTAGGACCCTCAGATTGTTTTTTTCCGCCATGCTGGTCGGAAGCACTGAGCGGAGTTCCCTGACTTAATTAGATTTTGCAAATATTGTTATATATTTCCCCGTTTATTCCACCTATACGTCGAGTCTCCGAACATCGACACTCGACGCCGGATCGGAGGAAAGTCAACCGTCTAACTACAGCGATGGATTTGGGCCTCGGAAGTCCTCTGGACTCGGCCCTGCAAGTAGGGAGAGTGGCACATATCCTACACTCTGATTAATATAGGTACATTACTTATATTCCTACACTCCCAGTCCGCTGCCACAGGGTGCGTATGGAGGGTACCCCTTTTCAATTTTGCCCCAAGTGCAACCGCAAGTATCCTTGGGTTGACAGACACGCCACGTGTAACCTCTGCTTGCCGAGGGACCACCCCGAGGCGAATTGCAGAGCTTGCAGTCGGTTCAAACCGAAGACCCTTAAGGACCGTTCGACAAAGCGTTGGGCCCACCACGCCAGGCGACAAGAGGCCATGGCCGCGGAGGGTGCCTTCAGCAATGACAGCGACGCTGTACTTTCGGACGGCGAGGGCAATGTGGCGTCGATGGACGGCCAAGCGCAAGTTCCCGACCTCGGAAGGTTGTCCGGCAGGGAAGCTTTGGGGAAGACACCCGGCGACACGAGCGCTACCCACACCACGTCCAACCGAGACTCGACGCGCACATCGAATTCTCGGAAAGAGGCACGTAGAGAACGGTCCACCGCGTCAGTGTCCTCTGGGCGTTCGCGTTTGAGATCGCCTCATGACACCAGGCAACCCTCCACTGTTGCTAAGAGTGCCTCGCTCCCCTTAGTGACTGAGGTTCGGTCGTCGGAGGACGACGCCGACTTCTACCCCCAGGCCGCACTACAGGAGTCGGCGTCTGCAGGCAGCGCAAAGGCTGCTACCGAATCCCTTTCTCTCTCCAGAGACAGGGATTCTACCCCCGAATCTCGGCGCCAGGCATCGAAAAGCTCTGATAGGGCCCTAAAATCGGGGAAACACTCTTCCACCCGCGGGCAGGGGGGAAAACAACGAAGTAAGCAGTCCCAGCCTACTTCCACTCCTAAACTACATTCTACTCCACCTAAACAGACGGACAAGTCTCAGTCTCTTGTCCCTAATGCCCATGTTCAGGCCAGTAGGTCTAGTCAAGATAAAACAGGGAAAGCACTCCAGAATAGTTATTCCCAGTTCAAGGGAATGGTCCAGTGATGACATAGACAGAGTAATGTAAGGATGTCATCACTGGCAGATTTCTACGCCAAAAACCCGGAGCACTTTCTCTCTTATACCCCAGAAGGGTCAACTCCCTCAGGCTCTAAGGATCCTATACCCCCAAGTAAGAAGTCCCGGGGTGAAGCACCAACTCAGTCTTCAGACCCCTTCTATATACAGCCCTATTCTCAATATCAGGAAGATCCATCCTTTGGTGAGGATCCAGACGTGGGCATGTTCGAAGAACAAACTGGGACGGGCTATTATGAGGATGAGGATGAGGAGGACCCAGATACATACATGGTAGATTCCTCAGTAGAGAAAGAGCCCGTGGTTACCGACTCCCCTGTCGACAAGCAGCCTCTCCTAAATGAGGTCCTGTCCAGAGCGGCACAGCACTTCCACATTGACACCCAAGGTGCTCAGGAAGAGAGGGACTTTGCAGAGGAATTGGTGCGAGAAAGGAGACCTGTTGCTCAGGCTATCCTTAAGTCAATACAAAGGAGGATAGACCCTTCCCTTGTTAACCCCAATCTCACTAGGGCAGTAAACCCCAGAATTGAAAAGCTTTTCAGGGCAGCCCAATCTGACCCACTGTACATAAGTGGACATCTCAAACCGGACTCCCTGGTTGTTACAAACACCCGTAAGAGGGCGGGAACACCCTGGTCATCGTCCGAAGCTCCTCCCGACAAGGAGAGCAAGAAGATTTATGGCTTGGGCAGGAAAGTAGCCTCCACTTCCGCCTACCAGGCAAGGATTGCCAACTCCACCACCCTGCTGGCCAGGCTCATATGGGACATCAGTCCTGGCGCCATAGACGCCAGGCTCATAGGTGCACACTTACCTGATGCAGACCATGCTGCAAGAAGATCCAAGCCCATGTGAGGCAAGGAAGGGACTACTTTACCTTAGGGACTATTTTGTTACTTGGGTGTGGTCGGGGAGGAATACCTACCTGGGACTACTTTGGAGGCTATTTAAACCACGCCCGAAGAGCAGCACACGCTTCGCGTTATTCTGCATCCAGTAGCGTAACGCTCACCGTGCCAGCAGCAGCATCCAGCCTTCTGCCAAGCCCGCCTCGAACCTGGAGCACCTAGAAAGAAGGAAAGAAGCAAAGGTTAGAACAAGAGTATTACCTGATTTCTTACCTGATTCCGGATTCATCGCATCTTCAAACCAGAGGAAAGACTTGGTTTTAAACGCATCGCATCACCAGCAGCAGCGCCGCGCCATACTCACCGTTCCACGCAGCATCTCTTCGATCCGGCGCTGTCTCCATCTTTACATCGCCGAATCCCGGCACCTAAGGGGGACAAGAAACAACAAGGTGAGCAGAGAGAACAGACAGAGACAATCTCTTTAGCCACCATATGCTTACCTGATTTTACCGCCGGAGGTATAATTCTTCAGCACGCCACATCTTCTAATGTCGCACCTGTAAAATAAGGGAAAAGCTGCAAGTTTAACCCTTGGCATTATTTACCGGACAGTTTTGGGTAACACAGACTTTCACCGGAGCGCTTTCAGCTGTCAATCTTATTGGGTCAAAGCTGCAAGATAAAGAGGAATTGGACAGGAGTGAATTCCAGACATTTTGAACTCTTACGAACTATATACTTATGGCTCTTCGCCAGGACCTTTTGGAGTCGGGATTCGTCTACAACTCTTCCAATATCTTCAGGCCAGTGAAGGAACTGGTTATCAACGCACCCCTGCGTGCTTCGCAGGATGGAGAGCTCCTTCAAGAATATAAGGTGAGATTGCTGAGAGGGCGCTTCAGAGGTGATTAGTGGGGAGGACAGTGGGGGGGTGCTATCACTTGAATCCACAAGTGGCTAAATCTATCTCTCCACTTGTAGGAGAATATTTCTATCGGCAAAGCAGACAAGATTAGGAGGGCAGATCCAGTCAGTCATCGCTGCACTACGCATCACGTGGGTGGAGGCCGCAGCAGTCCGGGTCCGACCGACGCCCCTGTGGGAGCCAGGTGAGCCTAACAGTAGTCCAGTCCTTCCCAGCGTAAGCTCCGTGTCTTGTCCCATGTGGGGCGCAACCTGGGGAATTTCCATAGTGGGAGCTGTTTATAGTACAGGTGTTTGATCCCGGTTTTTACAAAGATTGAGTGCCACCCAGTCAAGGTTGTCCCCACTGGTTCATAGGGCAGACGTCGGTGTATTTATTCTCTCGTATTAGTGACCGAAGATTATTCCTCCCCGAAGCCAGGCTCTCCAGCCTCACATGGAGGGGGCTGGGGGTCCTCCCCGTACCAGTAGGATGCAAATTGGGCTTGTGCAGCTAGCCAGTATATTTCAAAACGTGGAGCAGTTAGTCTGCCGGCCGAGTATGGGCAAGTCATGTCTAACCACTTTTTTTGGACCGCCCCAGAATGCCATAAGAATTGAGATAGTGTCCCATGTAATTTATTTTAAAAACGGTTTGCCGGGCTATAAGGGGACATTAACAAATATGTAGAGTAATTGGGGAAGTAGAATCATCTTGATTAGGGCAAGCCTACCTTCCAATGATATTGGAAACTACCTCCACCTGGTGGTCTTCTATCGGATGTATTCTTCGAGGCCGTGTAGTTATCGTGGAGTAGGGTGGCACTCTCACAGGCCATTTTCACACTCAGGTATTTAATGCCGTTCGGAGCCCATAAAAGGGGGAAGTCCCTGTGAGGGCCTTTTGTGCAGATGGGGAGGGGGAGATCTCGGATTTGGTATAATACCAAAACATAAATGTTCGCCAAAAAGAGTAATGTCCCGGATGATGGGGTCCAAATTAGCTTGTGGGTTGCTGATCTAGATTAGGACGTTGTCTGCGTATAACGAGATTATTTCAGGGTGGGGGGGCACTGAATCGCAAGCCACGGCTGCTGTGATGGAACAAGTCTGCCATTGGCTCCATCGCAAGGGCGAACAGGATAGGGGACAAGGAGCAACCCTGCCGGGTACCCCTACCCAACTCAATTTGATTGGATACCTAGGGGGCTAGCGTACGGCAATTTAATATAGTGGAGTATCTCCAGTCCCAAGCCCATTTTCCCAGCTCCAGATATAGATATTTCCACGACACCATACCTAATGCTTTCTGGGCATCGATCGCCACAGCCTCTACTTCGGGTTCAGTCTAGCCATCACGTTGAACAGTTGATGGATATTAAGAGAGGTCGCTCTGCCAGGGATGAACCCTGCTTGGTCCTGATGAACAATGTGGGGCATTAATCATAACAAACGGTTTGCCAGGGCCTTGGTGAAGATTTTTGTGTCCACATTCATGAGTGAAAAGTCAATGGGACCCGCACTCGTTATTGGATTTGCCTGGTTTGAGCATGACGGCCTTGTGCATGGATTCGGGTAGTAGGGAGTTAGCTAACAGCTCATCCCAGACCACAATGAGATTTGGGGACAAGAGAGCTCCAAACTCCTGATCAAATTCTGCGGTTAGACCGTCAGGGCCTGTAGCCTTTCCCCTTGGGAGGTCCTTCATGACGGCTAAGATTTAATCTACAGTAAGCGGGCTGTTGAGGTTTTCAGTAGCTTGTGGACTCAGCCTTGACAGGGCACTTCCTCTAACCAGGCATTGATGGCAATATGGTCATATCGCGGGTCCCCTTCATATAGGGCCCTGTAGTAGTGGCGGAAAACCTCCAGGACATCTAGCTCTTCCTTTTTGAGTTCCCCTTGCGCATTGAGAATACTATCGACTTGGGTTCTCTCTCGTTCGGCCCGCACCACCCCAACAAGTGCCTTCTGGGTCTTGCTCCCTTCCCATATTTTCTGGCAGCTACCGGCCTTGCAAGAGGTTGAACCTCACACGTGCCATGTGAATGGAACTTCAACAGCTGAGTACGTATCGGAGCTAGAGATTTGGTTGAGGTGAAAATGCATGTTTGTCTCTAGGGCCTTAAGTCGGGCTTCACTAAGGCAAAGCTCATTCCTGATCACCTTTAGGACCCCTGCCTCCCTGATATAGACATCCCTCTTATGAAGACTTTAAAGGCCTGCCACCTAGTCCCCAAGGATGTGTCTCCAGCAGCGTTACAGGAATAGAAGGTTTCTAAGTCGGATGTAATATCGGCCCTAAACACTGTCCTTCAAAGCTTCCGACTTGAATCACCAGGTAGAACTGGGGGACGGGGATCTATCCATTCACATATTTAAAATCACTGGGGAGTGATCAGATAGTGTGCAAGGCTGTATCTGAACCCCGAGCACCCTGCCCAAGAGTGAGCTAGACGCCAGAAATGACAATTCGGGAGGCCATATTGTGTACTGAGGAATAAAAAGTATATTCGCGTGGCTGCGGGTATTTGAGCCTCCAAGCATCCCTTAGTGACAATGCATTCATCTGCAGTATAAGGCGGAGAGCCGCCCTGGATAGGGGCCTTGGGGCCACACCGGTTCTGTCAAGTCGGTGCTCAAGAATACGGTTCATATCCCCTACACATAAGATCGGAACTCCAACAAATAATGGCAACATCTCTACAATCCCATCAAAGTATTCTGGGGAGTCAATGTTGGGGCAATGGGTGTTTACCAGCAGGGTTTTAACCCCTCAAGGATACAGTGTACAATAACATATCGCCCAGCTGGGTCAGTGTGTGTTCTCTTTTCAACAAATTGAATAGCTTTATGCACCAGTAACACACTCCGCAGGACTGGGTCGAATAAGAGGTAAAGTATCTGTTCCCTCCCCACGTGGGAGCAATACAACGGCAGATGTCAGCCCTAGCATGGTTTTCTTGTAACATAAGAACATTAACCCCTAACGGCATAGGCCATTATTTTCCTCGATTTTGGTGTAGTCTCCCAATCCCCTAATATTCCAGCTCATTATGGTGACTCGTTTTTCACCCATCCGGCCAGATTATCAACCAGTGTGTGTTTCTCATAAATTCTTGCCTTCTCTTCGGCCCCAACCTAGCACATGGTTCAACGCCTGCTCGCCAAGAGGTTTTAACTGTTTCAACCAACTCTCCCCAAAATAACCAGCCCCAGACAACAGCTAGGTTCCCACCCCCCCACTCTTACTGCCACCCTTCAACAAGCAGTGTACTGCCCCCCCCCCCCCCCAATCTCCTTCTCCCATTGTCAGCCCACGCACATCTAGTGGACAGACTACACGTTAACAGATACAGAGCAGTTGCTAAGGAGTAAGCTGTCTCCGTGTCAGCACACTAACCAAGTTACTATGAGCATGTTAAACATTGTGGCTGGGACTAACAAATGTGTATTGTACCCAAGAAAGTTACATGATCTCACATATGGAGCAAATACGAGGATATTTCAACCAGGATGCTGTTCCTCATGGTGGGCACCCTTGGGGTTGTCTACAGGAATCTGAGATTCAATGCATTTCTCGGCTTCCTCTGGGACAGTTAAAAAGTAGAACTTCCCCAGGAACTGAAAGCGCCGGTAGGCTGGGAATAACATTGCGTATTTGACATTGCGGTCTCAGCATTTTCTTGATGCCAATGAACAGACAGCTTTCTTGTTGGACCGCAGCAGAAAAGTCAGGGAAGATCCGAATGATTTGGGACCCCAATCACAGTTCTTTGTCTGGCCAGCCTGAGTATTTGTGGTCTGCCACGGTAACTCAGCATTTTAGCTGTGATCGGGCAGGGGAAGCCACCAGGCTTAGGGCTTGGAGTGCTCGGTGCGCCTGTTACACAGCAAAGTATGGAGAGAGTTGTGGATCATCTTGGAGTTCCCTAAGCGGGCGCTCCACCGCAAGTTCCATCCCCCCAGACAACGCGTCCTCGAGGACCCCCAATGCGATGTTTCTCCTTCGACCGGGACTCCAAATTATCGCACATGTTAGTAAGGGAGACCACAGCATCTTGGGGGATTGCACATTGTCCACAGTCACCCCAATTATTTCCTCCGCTACATTAATACGTTGGACCTCATTGGCAAGTTGGGAGCGCATACATTGAAACATATGCTGTTATGTCGTCTAGCTTTTCGTGTACTGTTGCAAAGCCCCTTATCATAGCCTCCAAATTTTAAGGTCAGGAGCAGATTCCTCGGATGGTGGGTCCACTGGAGGTGGGGTAGGAGGATCCCCCACCCATTTCTCCCTTTGGCGAATTTGTCCATGGCGCTGGTTCAAAAGACCCCCCCGAAACGACCCCCCCCCCACCCATCCGCCCCTTTAGTCATGTTTAGTAATTGCAGGAGAGTAGAGGTTGGGGGATCGGGAGGTGCGGGCAGGGGGTTGCGCAGTGCCTCTGATACAGTAGCCCTTATTATCCTTAAAGCTTAGCGTTCCCTGGCAGGAGCTCCCAGCCGGTCGTTGAAAGTAGCCCCCCAGCTAATCAAAGCGGACCATGGGGATTCAGGATATTTGGGGGGGGGGGTTGCAGAACCTTGTAGGTAATTATTGGGAAGAGTCCCCTGGTGTAGCTGAGGTCAAGGTGGGAAGTGTGGCAAACAAGTTTATACTTCCGGGGAGGGATCACACAGGACTCGCCTGTAAAAGGAAGCGGCAGGAGCAGCAGGTGGTCAGTAGCCCAATAGATCATATGCTTTGTTTACGGCCCTCCAGGGGGCCAGTCGCAGAGTATATGTGGGCCATAGGTGAGGAGGCTGCTGTGTGACTCTGGTGATGGGATATTTAAATTTTGAGGGCTAAGATGAGGCAAGCGCTGGGAGGTGGGGCCCATCCCATTGAATTGAGGAGGATTCCCATGTTGCAAGGCAGGCTGTTGAGCCCAGGGTCGCCAAGGGGAAGGGGTGGGGGGTAGCCAGCCAGCCAGCCAGCCAGCCGGCTGGGTAAGGTTAAGGGCTCTTCTCCAGAGGCAGGGATCTGAGGGAGAGCGGTCGCATTTAGGTGAAGCTGGAGGATCAGTGGTTACATCTCTCAGGGCGGCCTCAGTTTTACCTCCACGCAGGCCCTACAGCCGCTCCCAAGGCGACCATGGGGATTTGAAGGCGCCCCTGCCGCACGAGCCCAGCGCTGATGCCGGAGGACCAGCAGGCAAGCCTATACCCCCGGGGAGTATCGCGCTGCACTCACCAGGTGATGGCAAGGAGCAGCAGTAAATACAAAGGCAGCCGGCAGCCTCCTTGGGTTTGTTTACTGTGTATTCAGCCCTCCCGGGCGACAGGCAAAGACCGCAGATGGGGCACATGTGGGGAGACCACGCAGCTCTGACACAGCATATCAAGATACAGAGTATGGATGAGGAGCAGGGCTCTGGCGAGCGTTAGGAGGCGGGCCCTCCAGTGGCGCAGAAGGATGTTCACGCGATTGCAAGTGGGATGTCTAGTCCGGCGTCCCCCGGGTGGTAGGGCGGGGGGAGTTGAGGGGTGTTGTCCTGCTTGAGTCCCGTTAGGCAGTGTCTGCTAGGGCCAGGTAAACTGGGTGGCCTGGCTACCGAAATCCAGATCCGGGGGGAGTGTGGTGTTGTGCAGCTGGGGCTGATACGGGGGTGGGGGGGTGTTAAGCCCCTGGGGCGGCCTCCTCAGGCACGGCGCCCCCTGCCACTCCAGGGGAGATCACAGGTAACCAGAGGCGCACGAACAGGAGGGTCGTGGCTCCTTCACTGCTGGGTCACGGCTGCATAGCCAGTCCCACCATCTTCCTCGGCTGCCCGACAGCGCCCCCCCTGAAAACCATTCTTTTGGTTGCTCTTACTTCACCCATAGGGTGAGTGAACTTCAATCCTTGTCTTGCAAGCCTCCTTACAAAAGTTTCTTTAAGGATTGAGTGGTCCTTAAAACACATTTTTACAAAAAAGTGTTGAATTTTCATTTAACTCAGAAAAATGATACTACTGTCTTTTTATCCTCCACCTCATCCTGGGAAGGAAGAGTAGGGATTATACAGGCTTGACACAAGGCGTGCACTTCGCTTCTACATTTCCAGGATGTCTAATTTGAGACAGGATGATCAACTTTTTGTTGGTTACACAGGCCATAAATTGGGTATGACTGTCACAAAATAAACCTTATCTAGTTGGATTATTTTAGGAATTTCTGAATGCTACAGATGAACTGGAAAAGATCCTGCTGAGGATCTAAGGGGTCATTCTACCAGAGGCATGGCTACTTCCTCTCCTTTGCAGAGAGGAGTCCCAATTCAGGATATTTGTTCAGTGGCCAGATGGTACTACGCTCACACTTTTACAAAGCATTACTGCCTGGTCTCTTCCTCAGGCCGGGAAGGTGAATTTGGGAAAGGCAGTGCTACATTCAGTGCACACAAGCCAATAAGGAACTCCTAAATTTTTACTCCCTCCTCCAAAAATGTAACACTGCTTTGGGAGGCTATCAAAACACATGGGAGGACCCAATCCATTCGAAGGACAAGTTACTGACCCTTGGTAACGTTCTTTAGATTGGATGTTCCTCCCACGGTTTCATCATCGCCCCTCCCAACATACCCCGCAGTAGAATTTCCTTGTTGCAGTTTGTTCTTTCAGGGTGAAACACTGTCCTGCGTAAGGTACACCCAGAAAGAATATTGTAAGTACGCATGAAAACGGAACTGACGCCAACTGTGGCTGCGTGTGCTATATGTACGAGCGAGGTGCTTGATGGACATCGAGTCGACAGGCATTGATGTCCAGCGCCCCCTGCTGGAAACATTTTCCAAAGTGGCTAAAGTTGGGTATGGATATATAGTTTAGTTTATTATTTGATAATGCGCCCCAAACCCAGGGGTAGCCGGGCGCAGCAGATACACGAATGCTTAAGCTTAAGTTACATGCATAGGATACATACAGAACGTGCACAGCGATAAAAGTATGCAGGGTGTACAAATTATGGATACAGGTTCAAGAATACAAAAAGAGCAAAAGTCCCTTGTATGCGAAAGACTTATCGAGTATCAAGGCAGTTGAGGTGGTAGTAGCACCGGGCCTAGCGCCTCGGCGCTGAGTGTGAGTCATCATTAGTCCAGAGCCCACTTTTCATGTTGCGCCTAAATCTGGTGTAAGGTAGATTGGCTCTCAGTGCAGAGGGCAGTGCGTTCCAGGCATGGGCAGCTTTAACAGGGAAGCTTGCTCCACCCGCTTTGGATAGTCTAAATCTTGGTGTATTAAGTAGTAGGTAGTTGGAAGCTCTGGTGTGGTAAGTAGAGGATTTTCTAGTCAATCTGGCCGCGATGTAGGGGGGTGCAGTGTTGTTCGGGCCTTTGTAGGTAAGGGATAGCGTCTTGAGAAGGACTCTGTCGCTAATTTTTAACCAGTGGTAGTCTTTCCTGATGTTAGAAATATGGGCTCTGTGGGGTATGTCCAAGGCTGCTCTCAGAGCATTGTTCTGGAGTATTTGCAATTTGTTTGACTGTTTTGCTGGCACCCGCATAGATTGCGTTGCAATAGTCCAATTTAGACATTACTAGGGCATTGGCTAGTGTGATACAATTGGTTGAGGAGAGGTAAGGTCTCCAGGATCTAATGAATTTACAGGTGTAAACTGTGGAGGAGGCAAGGGCATTAGCTTGTTTTTTGAGGGATAGAGTAGAATCGAGGTAGAAACCTAGTGTTTTTACCTCAGTTGCTACTTTAATTATGTTGCCATCTATGTTGAAGGCACGGTAGCTAGGATTAAGTTTTTTGAGGTTGGAGTCGTAGCCCAGGATCAGTATCTGTTTTGTCGTCATTCAGGCAGAGGCCGTGGGAGGCCATCCATGCCTGAATGAGGAGGTAGATCTTGTTTACTAGAGCGGAGTCTTCGACAAAGTTGCCAGAAAGTGGTATGAGGATCTGCGTGTCATTCGCATAATTGGTATAGGTTACCCCAATCTGTCCAGTTTGTCGAAGAGTGGTTTAGTGAAGATGTTGTACATAGTGGGAGAGACACATGAACCTTGTGGGACGCCATAGGTGATTTGAATTGGGTCCGCTGATGCTGAGGGGGAGAACACTCATCGTACAGTTGGCTAGGAAGGATTGTACCCAGTCTATAGCTTCACTTGAGAAATGGTTGGCAGATGCTAGGTGGTTGCATAACACTGCATGGTCCACCAGGTCAAAGGCCGCCGATAGGTCAAGGAGTAGGAGCATAGCTGTTTTGCCTTTATCCTTCAACTCGTCGATTTGTGTCTTAAGGTCAATGAGTGCCGTTTCAGTGCCATGAAGTGGTCTGAATCCGGATTGATGAGATCCTAGTAGTTGGTGCGTCTCCAGATAGTTTTGGATCTGGAGGTAGGCTACTCTATGATTTTGAGGAGAAATGGGACCGTGGTGATGGGCCAGTAATTGGTAGGGATAGCTGGGTCAAGGGTCTGTTTTTTAACCAGGGGCAGTACCCAGGATTCTTTGAGGTTAGTAGGTACAGTACTAGTTCTGAAGGACGCGTTAATTAGTTTCGAGATGAAGGGTGCTAAATCTCTTGCTGCGTCCTTAATAACTTGAGCTGGGCAATTGTCACCTTGGCAATTAGAAGGCTTAGTGATGAGATCACCTTTTCGGTTTCCAGAGTGGAGATGTTGGTTAATCTGAAGGGTTTGTGGCTACTTTGGGTGGCTGATCTGGGTGCGTCAGTCAGGTAGGTGGTATAGGTTTTTGTAGGGCTCGAGGAAGCTTTCTTCTTTGCAATTTTTTAGTTTGAAGGGTGCCAATTTTATTGGCTAAGGCATTTTGGATGCTGGTACACCAAGGTTTGTCCTTGTGGACGTTGTCTGTAGGAGCAATGGGATTTTCCATTTCCCAGAAGATGGTGAGTTCTTTTGAGTTAGAATTAGCTTTGTTCCTCTCGTTAAATGAGTCTCTTTTAGTTTGGATGATTTCCTTCTTGTATTTTTTAGCAAGGTTATCCAGAAGAGTTTTGTTCTCTGCCGAAGGTGTATGCCTCCAGATAGCTTGGAGTTTACGTTTTTGGATTCGTAGTTCCTTAAGGTGCGTGGAGAACCATGAGTTGAGATGAGATTCTCATTTACTTTTACGTAGTTTGGTCGGGGCAATAGTACCCATGGCTATGGACTAGGCACTATTAAATGGCTCGACTAGTACATTAGGGTCAGGGTTAATATCACTGGTAATGAGAGCTGGTAGGAGGAGTGGGAGTAATTTTTCGGATGTAATTTCTATTTTGCTTCTAGTTAGCATGGGTGGTGCTATTTCCTGGTTGTTTGGTTTAGGAGGCTCTATAGTTGATGAGAAGCAGATGAGGTGGTGGTCAGTCCACGGTTGAGGTAAAATATTAGAAATGGTGGTATCACAGTTTCGGTTTGCTATCCAATCTAAAGTCCGTCCTTTTATATGTGTAGGGGCTAGGATTTTCCTGATGAGGCCATGATCAGCTAGTATGGATTGAATGGAGTGGGCTTGCTTGTCCTCGTTATCATTAAATCCCAGATTGAAGTCTCCTAGGAGGAGGAGTTGGGTGGAGTCTTTGATATAGTAAAAATAGGAATGCGTGGGAGGAACATCAATCGTAAGAACATTACCACGGGTAAGTAACTTGTTTTTCTGTTCCGTCAATCACTTCATCATCGACCAAATCTTTGTCATTACCATCGTCAACGTTTTTTACAGAGGCCATTCATCTCCACGTTCCCAAAGGGAGTTTCTGTTGACAGATGTCTAGTTCGCACATTATCCTACTACCCCAGGCCAACTCGTGCTCAGCCACTGTTTTCACTGGCTTCTTATGCACTGCCTGTGGTTCTCTGTTTATCCATGGCCCCTCCTGCTCAACTGCTAGAGCAGGGAGCTCAGTCGGACATGGAGGTTCTGGTGGTGGTGTCTTCAGACAAAAAAAAGATGCGGTTTTTGACATGCCTCCAAAACAAGGCCTTCCTCTACCTCAAGGTCCTACTCCAGCGGCACATTAACCTTCTCAAAAGCCTCCTGTCAATAGATATACTACAAACACCACAGACAATAATTTCAGAGCTCCAGCATCGGCTTCTAGCTGCACCATTGCCTCCTCCATTGCAACCCACTCAGTTCCATACAAGGGAAGGCATAGCGCCTCCCCCACACCCAGGACCTCTTCCAGGAGCTGCACCTTTAACACCCGTCATCCTCACAGATACCGACACCGATGCAGACCATCCATCGGCTGTTCCCCAGGCTCCCACTCCACAGACAAGTTGGAAGACCTGGTGCCAGGTGACCGTGAGCCAGTAGACCTACCGCCAACAGGTTTGTTCCCAGCCAAGATTGGCTCTTTTCATGCCCTCATAGCATGGTCTGTGAAGGTTTTTGATCTTCTACCTGAGGAACAGATAAAGAAGGGTTAACTTAACCAGCAATGGCAATCTTCCAGAAAATCAATGGTGGCCATTCAAGTTCTGGAAGATATCTGCGAGGACGGTTTACTTGTCATGAAACCCATTCTTGGCGCCCCTAAGAAGGATCGCTTTGTGGAAAAAATACAAGGTCCCAGAGTCGGCAATCCAAATGCCTGCCCACACAGCCCCACCTGGACTTCATCATTTATGCAGCAGCCCTCAAGCTTTCTACCAACCCCCTGCTCTCCCTGTATGGTCCCCGCAGACAAGGCAGCAAAACAGACACCTTTGGCAAGAGTAATTACAATAGCCACGACAACCATCAAGGCGGCAAACTCCCTGGCAAGTCTCCCCTGCTACAACAGTGAACTCTAGTTCAAACTAGGACCAATACTTGTTCTTACCTGATGAGAAACCGGATGAAGAACTTGCACTGCCACATGAAGGAGAAGCAGTGTCAGACCACGCCATCTCCGTTGCCTTGGACGTAGCAGATAAAGGATTCTGCCAGATGGGCAATGGGGCAGTGTTATGCTGCAAAAGGTGGATGAAAGCCACTCGTTTTCAGCCCGAGGCCCAGTGAAAGGTAGTTGATGGGCCTTTTGGCAGCATCTACCTCTTTGGAAAAAGGTTGACGAGACCGTACAATCCATAGCAGACACTGAAACCTCCAGTTCACTTGGCACATTACAACAATGCTTCCAACCCTTTTGCTCAGAGAAAGCAAAGTATCCCAGGACTTTGAGAGACTACAGGTCCTCTTACTGTCCACAAACCTCTGGCACCAACAAAGAGGGATATAAGGGATGATCTCAACCCTACAGAGGAAGCTGGCTAAAATACAGAGCCTCCTCCAGAAGTCAAGCCCTGAAACAGGCCTAACCAGGCCGCCACCAAACCCCCCCCCGCCTCTTCAACACCCTAGTAAAGGGCAGCTTTCCAACTTCACCGCACAGTGTAAGACCACCACTGGCAAATGGTGCTGTCCATCATCCAACAGGACCATGCCCTGGAATTCATGGGGAAATGGCCATTTATCCCCCCTCCTCAACCTACCCAATCCCAAAGGCAGAAAAACATCCAGCCTTGCTTCCTCATGAAGTATCGGCCCGCCTAAGAGCGATTAAACCCGTACTACTGCGACTCTGGCGTATACTCCAGATATGTTCTGGTAAGGAAATGAATGCGGAGGATGGAGACTTATGCTAGACCTCAGGAGGTTAAATGAACTCCTCAAATGTTCTGTATGGTAATGCTGCAACACATCCTAGACCAACTGGTAGAAGGGGATTTCCTTGCATCTCTAGACCTAGAGGATGCTTACTTTCTCATCCCCATTAATTGGAGGCACAGGCGTTTCCTCCAGTTTCAGGTACAGGGCAGACACTACCATTTCAAAGCCATGTCTTTCGGGTTGAAATCTGCCCCAAGAATTTTCACAAACTGCCTAGCTCCAGTGGCAGCTCACCTCTGCCGTTCACGCGTCCATGTTTACCCGTACCTGTACGACTGGTTGGTGCACACTCCATCTCTAACGCTAGCAACGCGACAGACCACGGATACCATACAGTGTCTGACATCTCTGTGGTTCTCAGTGAACTTTGTAAACTCATGCTTGCATCCTTCTCAAGACTCGTTATTCTTCGGCTCACGTCTCAACACTCTTGCATGCGTCGCCGCACCTTCAGAGGAGAGGGTGAAGAAAATACTGAACCAAGGTGCAGCAACTATCGAGGCTGCCAATCTTATCAGTCAGCTCCCTCAAGTCGCCCCTGTATATGATGTCATCTTGCATCCAATAATTCCCTCACTGCAGGCTCCAGATGAGACGAGGAATTCCTAGACACCGGGTGGCAACAAATATCTGGGTCTTGGGAATACTGGCTTCGCCTCATGCCAAGCTCTCCAGTGGTGGAACTGTCGGCACAATGTCACTCGGGAAGCACCTGTCTTCCAGCACATCAAGCAACAGTGGGCATGGATGCCTCCCTGTATGCTTAGGGAGCCCACACAGGATAATTCCAAGTCAGAGGTCTTTGGCATCCTGAACAAAAAATCCTGCACATCAATGTCCTCGAGTTAAGGGCAGTATTCGAGACCCTGAAATCCTTCAAGCCGCATCTGCAGAACAAGGTAGTCTGCATCTTCACAGACAACACCGCCAGCATATTCTATATCTGCAAGCAGGATGGGACGCGCTCTTAGTTTGGGTCTATGGAAGTGCAGATGCTGTGGAAATGGGCGCTCGCGCACAACAGATTTCTAATTCTGAATAATATCGTGGATTTGCTCAGCACAGAACTCTGTCAGGCCGCAAATGGGAATTTCCCTTAAGCCAGGTTGTCCGCCTCTTCTTCAAGCGGTGGTAGCCAGAGATCGACCTGTTCACTACAGCAACCAACAATAAATCTAGAGAAGACAAAGATTATGCAATTCCATCCGAACAAAAAGCACATAATGAAGTCAGTGTGATGGACTCTAAGTGGTTTTGAACTTGAAACTGTCCAATATTATACATATCTAGGCTCTATGATCACTAGTCAGGTAGGATCATTGGTATACCAACAGATATTACGAGTCGAGGTAACCACCTCAATTCATCAAGCCAAAATTATTCAAGCAAAGTATGGCAAATTTACTATAGCCCCGGCTATTACTTACTATTGCCAGAAAATAACACCTATATTGTTACATGCCTCAGAGACAAAACCTATATTGCTGAAGAAATTCTGGTCTAGCTTAGAGGGCAAATATTGGCGTGGATTCTTACAACTTCCTCAATCCACACCTGCAGCTTTGATTCTGAATGAGTTGGGGCTAGTTTCCTTGTTTGCTCGTTACCATTACATGTGGCAGTTGGCTGTCATTCGAATCTTGCTGCGCTGTACTGTGTACTGTTCTACCCTGATGTGACTGACATCCGATTTTTAGCTGTGATGCTCTCTGCACTGTTTTACTTTGATGTGCCTGTCCTTCAAATCTAGCAGCCCTGTACTTTGTACCGTTCTACCCCGATGTGCCTGATATTACATTTTAGCTGCGCTGCACTTCTGCACCGCTTTACCTTGATGTGACTGACATTTGTTATCGTCAGTGCACTCTGTACTGCATAGCCTATAGAGCCTGCCAACCTAGCCTGCTGCACTCTGCTCTGTCCACTTAGTGACCGCTACATTGGCCTGGTGCCCTACTCCACTCAACTCTGGTACCATGTTACCAAGCCCACCTGCTCAAAACCTCCTCCTCCCGCTATTAGGAGTACTCCTCGTACTGTGGCTATCCACCTGCGCGCCCTACTCATCACCCCCTAGCACATTGGCACCCACCACTTTGTACATTGCAACCATGGCTCCTACCTGCCGACTTGTTTACACCCCCTTACTAGCGCTGTTCTCCAGCATCCTAATATCTACCTTAATGCACCGGTCCTATGTCTCGACCACTTCACCAAAAAGCCTACACCTAATCAACCTTGCGCCACCGCCTTAAGAAACCTAAAACTAGGTTATAGACTTATGGGCAAGAAGGGTCACCCTGTGTACCCTAACGGATCTCTGACAAACATGAAGCCTAGCTTGTCCCCACAAACCCTTACCTCACCAACGCCCCAAGGCCCACAGACCAACCTTGCCGCCTCAGCCAACACCAGTCAGATGAAGGCAAATCCTAGCAACGTTGGCCTGCTTAAGGCCGCCATGATCAATGCTCGGTCCCTTGCAGCCCACGCCCTGGACATTGCAGATCTCATCAAGACTCAGGATCTTGACTTCATCGCCATCTCTGAGACCTGGCTGCACCCCGCCTTTGGCCCAGCTCTTTCACTGGCTATCCCACCAAATTATGCCATTACCAGATGCGACCGTACTGTCAGAGGTGGAGGAATCGCATTCATCTAAAAAAACTCACTAGGACTTGGAACTCTACCGAGTACTAAGTTGGAAACCGCAGAGCTACTCTCGGTCAAATTCTCACTTTCGGCCAACCAAACGGCCACTATCCATTTAATTTACAGACCACCTGGCCCTCCCACCTCCTTCGTGGACGACATTGCCACTCTAGTACTTGACAAAGCGAAAACAAACTAATGACCCGGCGGCACTTGATCTTGCCAACACCATAACAGATCTAGGTTTTTTCTCACCACATACAAAAACCTACCCACAATAAAGGGCGAGCCTTAGACTGGCTCAGCGACACCAACTGCAACATCTGCCTTCTTTCCAGCGTTCCCTGCTTTTGGTCGGATCACCACATCACTTTCGGCATTGAAGCAGCCTCACTACCAGTGCCTCTTGTCGCCCCAGCCACCCTCACCAGAAAGAAAAAGAACATAACCACAGAAAAGCTGCTCCATCTCATCCTCCCCACTCTCAATAATGCCACTGACTCCTGCTCTGACCCTATCTTAGCCAACATCTACAACCAGTCGGTTCTCACAGCCATAAATTCCATCGTCCCACTCAAACTTAGAAGACCCAAACGACACGCGCACCTAAACTTGTGGTTCACACCACAGCTCAGAGTGCTACCTAAAGAGAAACGTAATGCAGAGTCACGCTGGAAAAGTCACCCTTCTGACACACACAAGGACAGCCTCATATTAGCCACCCTTAACTATAAAGAAGCTCTTCCCCAGGCCAAAAAAGACTCATACAATAACCGCATTGCATCAGCACAATCAAATATCAAGGAATTATTCAAAATTCTCAAGGAACTAGTCGCCTGTAGCCCCCCCTGACTCCTGTCCCAAAGATGGCAATTGGTGCACTAACATCCAGACAGCACTCCTAGACAAAATTGCCACCCTTCAGTCAAAAATCAGAAATAAACAAAAGTCACTACAGTTGGACCAACCACTGTTCACATCCACAACTAGCTCCCAACACCAAGCTAACACATCTGTTAAACCATCCACCTTCTCCCCTCTTACCATCCCTGAAGTAGAAGGAATCATAAACAACCTTAAACCATCCAACTGCCATGTTGACCCTTGCCCAGCTCCCATCATTAAGGAAGCCTCACACTACCTTGCCCCTTTCATCACATCGTTCATAAATGCCTCTTTCAAAATGGGTATAGTCCCTGCCAACCTCAAGGATGTGTGGGTAATCCCACTACTCAAAAACCATCCCTTGACCCTAACATCCCAACTAACTTCAGACCAATCACCACGGTCCCGTTCCTACTTAAGATTCTTGATCGCGCAGCTTACCTGCAGATCCAAGACTACCTTGAGTCTAACAAACTCCTGGGGCTAAGACAATCAGTCTTCTACCCCAAACACGGTACCGAATAAGCCCTGATCGACCGGAAAACTGAGATGGAGACACTAAAGGACAATGGGAAGCTTGCGCTACTCCTTCTCCTTGACCTCTCTGCGGCATTCGATTTGGTCAACCACCAAATACTTTGCCAGCATCTCAAATCCGCTGCCTACGTTTCTGACTCTGCTAATGGATCCATTCGTTCCTCAGGAACAGATCTATGCGGGTATTCTAACCCTCCGCATCGGCAGACCCCTCTCCCATTCTCTGCGGCATCCCTCAGGGCTCTTTTGTATCGCCTACACTGTATAATGTATTCACCAAGCCCCTCTTCGATGTGTTTGACTATCTGGGTGTATCTTACACTAACTATGCGGATGTCACCCAGATACTCATTCCCATTACTGGTGACTACACGGCCGATACCAAAGCCCTGAATGATGTCTACCTGGTCATTCAAGCCTGGATGGCTCAACATGAACTTTGCCTCAACAACGATAAAACGGAGCTCTTACTACTAGGATCCACTCATCGTCTTAACAAACTTAACCATGCCTAGAAGTCCTTCACAATTGACGGCAACGTCATCAAGGTCTCCAAAGACACCAAAACATTAGGAGTTTATCTGGACTCCACCCTCTCCCTGAGCAGACAAACAAATGCTGTTAGGTCGGCCTCCGCCTACACATGTAAACTTATCACCGCCTGCAGACCATTTCTGAACACTCGCAACTGCACCACATTGGCCAGAACACTCACCATGTCCAAAATAGATTACTGTAGTGCTCTCTAACTAGGGACTAGTCAGACCAACCTCAATAAACTTCAAACTATTCAAAATAATGCCATAAGGGCAGCTCTCAATATCCCTAGACGGTCCCATATCTCTACATTTAGATCTGACCTACGCTGGCTCCCGGTAAAACAAAGAATTGCCCTGAAAACGCTAGCCTTGACCCACAAATGCCTGAACAATGATGCCCCACCTTACCTCACATCGCGACTTGCACTTCACTCCTCCTCCCGTCCCACTAGATCAGCCCAAGTTCACAGCCTAACCCTGCCTAGATTCAAACCCCAAAAAGCAGGTGACGCGAGCTTTCCTGTCCTAGCTTCCAAACTGTGGAATACTTTGCCAACCCACATAAGAACTGAACCTTCTTTCCTAATGTTCAACAACAACGCCAAAGCTTGGCTGTTCACCCAGAAAGCATAAGGTTCCCTCGCTAGCCGGTCCCCTACCTGTAATATATCTTTGTGTATATATGCCTCACTGTATCGCTCACTACTTGTATTCTGTATTTATGTATTACCAGCAAATCTGGCCTTTTGTATATACTTTGTTGTAACCTGTATTTAACATTATGCGCCCGGTTGCCCATGGGCCTGGTGCGCTTTACAAATAAACAAAACTTCAAACGTTCACAGTTCTGTTAAACGATATCAAAACATTCAGAGGCTGAGGTTCTTTCCCGCCAAAGTCTCTTGTCTTAGAAGGCTGTTGATTCAAAGTAATCAAAAAACGAAGTTCTTCTTTTGGTATTCCTGTACCTTGGGTGATTGCTCTTCGCCCCCTAAATCTCCCTCTGCCGGGCTTGGATCTTCTTTCAACTCGGGCCTCCTGCCGTCGGGTTCACTCTGGCCTTTTTAAAATCTAGTTTGAAATATTCAAATGTCTTTTTAAACAGCTTTCCACTGCTGGCAACCCTCAACCTTTCGGTAGCCTGGCAATTTAGGCGATTACTCTTTGCCCCTAGGATTTCCCTCTGCCAGGCTCGGATCCTCCTTGCAACTCGGGCCTTCCTCTGTCGGGTTCACTACGGCCTTTCTTTAACACAGTTCATGCATTTCTAACACTGTTGGTGTTTTGCTAATTTTCATCAGAAAGCAGGGTTTTCCTTCTAACTTTCTTTCAGCAGCCCTCTGTCTGGCTCACACTTTTCACAACCTTGTCGGAAAGCAGGTTTCCCTTCCCCTAGCTTTCTCCTGGTAAAGGGTCTGAGACGTTCGATTGTACAAGGGATTTGACGTGACCCTTGTAGGACCACTCTGACGCTTCACGCTGCCCTTCCCGGTGCTTTCTGGTCTTTGCAGTTTCAACAAAAAATAAAAGGGGCCAGCGAGAGTCCTTCTAATGAGCCCTCCTACGGCGCCTGCCCACTCTGCAGCTGGCCCTTGTCTGGGCTTTCTTAACAGTTCAAACATATACAAGTTTATTTCTTCTTGTTCAAAGTGTTGCTACTTGCAACCTTGGGCTCAACACAGTTCGGTTTGCTATCTGCTTCCTCCGACTCACCGGCTGGGCTGAGCCCGTTGGCTTCTCTTATTTCTGGAGTCAAGGATAGTCCTACGGTAGCGAGCTTGCCTCCCCGCCTGCTTTATCAATGCGGGATGCTGCCATGCACCACTGACATCTGCTGCTCTGCATGCCAGCTGTAACCCCCAGTCTTATGATTCCCCTTTCGGAGGCTTCGCGGGACTGAGTTGGTAAGGGCAGTTCGCCCTTAATTGTCGCCTGTGTGAGAATGAGCCCGCTCACCCTGCTGGTCGCCTGTGTGTGAGAATGATTCCCCTACCCCGCTGGTCGCTTGGTGCGATGGGGTTGTGTATGTCTGTGCCATCTAACCTATAATGACTTTGCATTGTGTAATGTTGCCACCCTTTCAGATGGGGTTGTGTATCATGTCTGTGCCACTAAACCTTAAATGACTTTGCACTATATTATGGTACTGCCCTTTCAAGATGGGGTTCTGCTTCATGTCTGTGCCACCTACATTGTCCCCAGGCACTGTATGTTACTGCTGCCCCTCCAACTGGATCAGGCAAACTATCTGTGCCAGCACTTATTGTCACCAAGTCTGTTTTCACAAGCTCTTATGTAACCAAGTAAGCCTTCTTAACAGCGCCACGATGCCATAGGGCAGTTTTGCCCTTTACAAATGCAAATAAATCACAAATTGTCTGCCCGCCTTTCTCCTCCGCTTGAACTGCCTGTTTGGTGTAGCTGTCTCCTCGTACGGTTGGCTTTGCTAGAAGTGTGCTTAAGTGCTCTGTCTTTTATCCCTGTGGGGAAGGTAAAGGGCCGTCGGGTGTGCTTGGTTATTGTCAAATGCCTGACTCTGCCTGACCCGTCTGTTGAGACATGTCAAGTAAACAGCTCTGGTGTTAGTCCATTGTCTGTTACCATGTAGGAGAGTGTTCATGTTGGAAAAGAGGGGGTGGGGGAACTTCTAAATACCCTGCAGGGTAGAAAAGGGGAAAGGTGTTACAAGGAAGTGGATGTCGCGTCTCAACCGTCAGTGTCCCACTTCCACTCCCTGCAGGCCCCTCACCCAGGTGATCTTCCCCCACTGTTCCACCCCCAGGAAATGGATTCAATAGTGATGGCTGTGTCCTGGCCACCTGGGTGACAGATCTCTGGGGACTAGCTGGTGGGACACTTTCAGGTTTCTTAAACCTGCTACAAAAGTAAGTGGGATCGTTTTACCATATGGTGTGCAACTCGGCAACTAAATCTGTTAAACGTTCATGCGGCACAATTCTTACTATACTGCCTGTCGTTGGCAGGAACTGTCATAGCACACACTCCCATCAACGTGCATTTAGCAGCCATTTGGCACTGGATGCATGCCACATGTTCTCCTTCCCTTGGGTCTCGGAGGTTGGTTTTAGAATTCCTCAAGGGACTCTTTTGCACTTTTCCACGCGTTCAAGCTAACGGGCCCTCCCTTTGACACACTCCACAAAGCCTCCCTGAAGTTTCTCTCCTGGAAAAGTGTTTCTCGTTGCCATGACTTCATCCAGGCGGGTGGGCGAGCTACAAGGTCTCTCCTGCAAACCTCCCTACTTGAGTTTTCACCTGGGTAATGTGGTCCTTCGCACAAACCCATCCTTCCTGCCGAAGGTTCGTTCTTCTTTCTACGTTAATGAACCCTACATTTACCAGTATTCTTTGGCTCTCCTTTGTCTGCGGGGGAGTAATCCCTACTCTAGATTTCTCCTGAGCCCTCAAGTTGTATGTGGCTCATACAAAGGAGTTCCAAAAGTCATCAGAACTGTTGTCTTCGGACCTGTCGGCAAGGGCACTTCCCTTTCAAAGTCTTCCATTGCTTGAGGCTATTGGTGTGCATTTCCCACTGCCATCTTCTGGCCAACAGCCCCCGAGAGCACACTCGACAATAACTGTGGCTTCTACTATGGTGTTTCTGCCTGGTGTTCCCTTGCTTGTCATCTGCAGGGCAGCCACGTGGAGTTCTACCGATACTTGACATCATTCGACTGTGTTGATATGGATACAAGGGAGGAGTCCTGAGTTGGCCTGGCAGTGCTTCAGAACCTGTTTGCATGAGGTGAGTGTCCCAGAGGGGAGTTAGGTTTCTTCTGTAGAGCTATTCCGTCTCCGGTTGGTTCTGTGTATATACTGCTGTGTAATCTTATTCAAGAGCATGCGACTCCATGAAAGATCCAATACTGGAGAAGGAGCAAGTTACTTACCTGTAACTCCAGTTTTCCAGCATTGGTATTTTTCTTAGATTCAGATAGGGCCCTCCCTCCTGCTCTTACTGGCTCATTCTGCCAAATTACGTGCACTGCTAAATCTGAAGATGGCCTCCAGATGGGGAGCTAAGGGCACCTGTCTAATTGGCTGTGGGCAGTATGAGCCAAAATGACTACTAGAACACTAACATGACGAGCAGTTTTAAAATTTAAAGATAAACTGCTTAATGTTGGAGGATTCCCACCCTGATGACGGGGAATATTCAAGAACATGTGAATCCATGAAAGATACTAATGCTGGAGAACAGGAGTTACAGGTAAGTAACTTGTTCCATGGCTGTTTTAAAAATGTTTGCGACCCAAACCTTTCAGATTAAGTTGGAAAAACACCAAATCTGGTGGGCACTTACTGAAATGTGCGTGTCTGCAAGCGGCCAGTCTTAACCCTGAAAATGTCCCGGTGAGTCCATAAACCATTTTGATAAACTTAAACAGGAGTAGCAGAATTTTGGCCAGAATAAAACTGCAAGTCAGGATTCCACTAAAACGAAAATCTGTGAAAATTCTAGGCGACTCAAAAACTCCTATGTTGCCTTGCAACATTTTTACACTGCACCAAATCACAAGCACCTAGCTTGTTTGGGGTTTGGCATATTGGCCCCCCCCTACCCCGCCCCCCCCCCACCACCCCGTGCCTGGCTTAGCCAGACCTTAGTCTGCAGAGGAAAATGTTGGAAGAAAAAGTGGTTGGGAAAGTTGGTGAGTTGCCACCGAGTAAAAGGTTTTGTGATAGCTTGATGGTGTGCAGAGCCATAAAGGGGAACCATAGGTGGGTATTGCAGAAGGAAAGGTATGTTCTAAACTTGTCTGGCAGTGTTTGGTTGTTTGGTGGTCTTCAGATGTGCTCCAGCTGCCCATTTAAAATATATAAGAATTCAGGACTGCCCAGCTGGGAGACAAGAAGTGGCGGTGTTTAGAATGAAGTGTAAAAAGCGACTGTAATTGAACAAAAGGGTAGGAAATGCTGCTATCTATCACTGGACACATTCTGGCCTATTTTGCATGCCTGGCACTCAGAGGGAGGATGAATGTGATGTTTTAATATATTGTTTGCGAGCAGTCACTTCACAGCTAGGGGGTGCTCTCTGGAAAATAGGAAATTGGAGGGGGGTGGAAACGCCTCAGGACTGCATGTTACATAACTTACCATAAGGCTATGACAGTCGAAATTTCAAATTGCATGCTACTAGCTATCCATAAAATTCACTCACCACCTCAATTTTAAATATAAACGCAGCACACCACTTCTTACTTGCCAATAGTCAATTATCACTAGCCAGTGGCGAGTGCACATTTTTAGCCCTGGGTGAGAACTTAATTGTATAGTCCTTTATGCCACAGTAAGGCCACCTCACAGGTCCGAGGAGTGGTGAAGGACTCTTACAGGATTAACAACTGACCCTGAACGGCCAATTCTATGGTGGGGATATGTGGGCGACCACAAAGAAACTTGATGGATATCTGCTGAGACTACTGCTCGAACAGTCATTGGGCACTGCCAACACCCTTTTGAGGATTCTTGGGGGATTGTAGAGACTTTGTCCATCTTGGGCAGTTGCTGGCCTCCTCTAGTAATAAAGTATAAGTTATTCATGTAGTGACTAACGTACTATTAGTCCCCTTTCCTCCATAATGCATAGGCGTCCCTTCCAAGGGACGGTAGACAGAACCTTTTTCACCAGAAAAAACCTTCTTCCCCTTTTAAATTTAGAGGCACTCGGGGGTGCGGCCCTGTGGGCATGCGCCCCCCTGACTCCGCCCTCCGGCGCCACACCTCAGTTCCCATAGGCACTTCGACAATAGTTTTAACATTGCCTAATGACACCAGTTTTGTTAGGGGGGAGGTTGGTGGGATGTATGGAGAAAAGGGGACTAAGAGTACGTTAGTCACTACGGTGAGTAACTTCGAATTACTCTAAAGTCTCCTCCCCTTTCCTCCATATTGCATGGCAGATTACACCTGAGTGTAGCCCCAGGGTGGAGAGGAGATCCTCCTTAAGCAAACAGGTTTCTAAGAACCGCCTGGCCGAAAGCCGTATCCACTCTAGAACCGTCATCCAAACAGTAGTGCTTGCAGAAAGCCAATGGGGTGGCCCATGTGGCCGCCCTGCTTATGACTTGCCAGGGGACATACCGCTGGAAAGCGATGGCTGTTGCCTTGGCTCTGACCGCGTGGCCGTGCGTGTTGCCCGGCAGTGGCTTGTGCTGTCCCTCGTAGGCTTCTTTGATGGCTGAGACCATCCAACAGGCTATGGAGGCCTTGGAGGCCTGATATCCCGGTTTTGATCCTCCGAAGGTGACAAAAAGAGCGTCAGACTTGCAGAAGCCCTTGGTCCTGTCAGGTAGAATTTCAGGGCACGCCTGATATCAAGGCAGTGCAGAACTCTACGTGCCTCGACTTTGGGCTCAGCAAAAAACATGGTCAACACGATTTCTTCATTCAGTTGGAATGCGGACGGCACCTTAGGTAGGAATGCTGGGTGCGTCCGTAGGACTACCTTGTCCTTTTGAAACGTAGTGTTTGGCTCTGAGGCGACCAGCGCCTGGCTTTCGCCGATTCTGCGAGCCGAGGTGAGGCCAATTAACAAGGCCGTCTTAATGGTGACCAGCCTGATGTCCGCGGACGCCATAGGTTCGAATGGTTTGTGGGCCAGGGCACCCAAGACTATGAGGTCCCACACGGGGTGCAGCCACTTGATCGGCGTGTAGAGCCTAGCGAGACCCGTCAAATGTCTCTTGACAATTGGGTTGGAAGAGGAAAAACTCTCCTCTGAGGTTCTGTATGCCCCGATGGCTGCGAGGTAAGTGCGGTAGGTGTCCACCTGCATGCCTGTGTGGGCGAGGTGCACTGAAAAGGAGAGCACGTTGTCCAGAGTACATGCCATGGGGTCGATTACCTTGGAGGCTGTCCAGTGGCAGAACCTGGTCCAATTACTCTTATACTGGGCCCTGGTAGCCTTGCTCCTTCCACTCTGTATAATCTCCAGATTAGCCTGGGAGAGGCTGAGGTGCCTTAGCGTCACCTGCTCAGGAACCACGCAGTGAAGGCTAGCTTCTGTGGTGCGGAGTGGATGACCCTGCCCCTGCTGCGCCAGAAGATGTGCTGGGCACGTCGGGAGGTGAATCGGAGGCATCTCCGAGAGGCTGAGCCGCTCCGAGAACCATGGCCTGGCTGGCCAACATGGAGCTATTAGAATGATGTTGACCTGGCGAGACTCCTTGATCTTGCACATCACTCTGTGAATCAGCGGAATGGGTGGGAAGGCGTAAGCTGTCATGCCGTTCCACTGAATCCAAAATGCATTGCCCAGGGAGCCAAGGACCTGTACCTTCCAGGAGGCGAACTGAGGGCACTTCTTGTTGTGCCAGGTGGCAAAGAGATCCACCTGGGGACAACCCCACCTGCTGAAGATCTGCTGAGTAACGAGGTCGTTTAACTGCCACTCGTAGTTGTCCATTCCCAACCTGCCGAGCCTGTCTGCCTCCAGGTTGGATTCCCCCGGAAGGTGGACTGCCATGAGGTAGATGTCGTTTTCCAGGGTCCACTCCCACATGCTGATTGCCAGTCGGTACAGTGGAGGGGATCTGGTACCTCCCTGCTTGTTGACATAGTACATGCTGATCGAGTTGTCTGTCCGGTTGAGGACAACCTTGCCCCTGATAAGTTGGAGGACTGCTCTGAGCGCTAGCCAGATGGCGTTCAGCTCCAACCAATTGATGTGGTACTCCTGCTCGTGTCGGGTCCAGGAGCCGTGGACCGAGAGAGCGTCCAGAGTGGCTCCCCATCCCTCGAGAAAGGAGTCCGTGGTGATGGTGACCTGGGGGCTGGGAGGCTGGAAGGGCTTGCCCGTCCGTAGTTTGTAGTCCATAGACCACCATGTGAGGTCCTGGTGGAGAGATGGAGGAACGTTGATCATCTCGGATTGAGAGCCCTGCTCCTGGTTCCATGATGCTGCGAGTGCAGCTGTATCCTCCTCATCCTGAGTCTCGTGTGGGGGACGGCTAGTAGGACCGCTGCCAAGAGACCCAGGAGGTGCTAGTACCACCAGGCTGAGGTCACCACTGTGCTGAGGAAGTGAGTAATGGCCCTCTTGATGGCTGTGATCTTGTCCCCTGAAGGAAAAGCCCTCTCGGAGCATGTGTCCCAGATGAGGGCCAGGAATGTCAGATTCTGCGTGGGTTGCAGCTGAACTTCTTGAGATTGAGTGAAAAGCCCAGATCGTGCAGTGTTCTCATAAGAGCCTGTGAAGTGTGGTGAACTGCTTCCGGCGATGTAGCCCTGACGAGCCAGTCGTCGAGGTATGAGTAGATGTGTAGGCCCTAAGGAGGGCAGCCACAATATTCATGAGTCTGGTAAAGACCCTTGGTGACTGAGTTGTGGCCAAAAGGAAGGACCTTGTATTGGAAATGGTAGCCCATGATTCTGAACCATAGGAAAGAACGATGTGGCTGCCATATCGGGACGTGTAGATCTGCATCCTTCAAATCCAGGGAGCACATCCAGTCTCCCTTGCACAATGTTTCAGCTATAAAAACTGGTGTAACCATCTTGAAATTTTGTAGAGGTAAGGAGAGGTTGAGGGTGGAAAGGTCCAACACAACTCTCAGGCCCGCCTGATTCTTTTTCTGAATGGTGAAAATCCTGGAGTAGAAGCCCAAGCCTCGCTGGGAGGCTGGGACTTCCTCCACGGCCTGGCTCTCTACGAGCGATCGGATCTCCGCCAGAAGAGTTGCTGTCCCGAGTGGGGTGGAGTGACCTTGTGGATACTACGGAGAGGATCCAGTGGTTCACAAAATTCTGGCACCAGACATGTGCATGGAGAGCAAGCCTGTGCCCCACTGGAGACACGTGGACCCGGAGGGGTCGTGTCATGCTTTCTTTCCCTCAGAGGCTGTTGCGGAGGAGGTGGACTGGAAAAAGCACTTACTCCTCCCAGCCCCCCATTTTTCTTGCTTGCGCCGATGTGGAGTCGGCGAGCGGTCCGGCTGCCTGGACTTCCGTTCTTGGAAGCCGCGGAACCCTCTGTATGTATGCCCCTTGTCAGAGCGCTGCTGTGACTGGGTGTACTATTTGGGCATGGTCTTTGTCAGGATGTATAAGGACTTGACTGTTTGTGAGCTGTTTTTCTTTTTGTCCAGCTCCTCGTCCGTGGTGGAGTGGAAGAGGTCACTCCCCTCGAACGGCAGGTCTAATATGCATTCCTAGACGTCCGGGTTAAATTTAGTTGCAAGGAGCCAGAATGTCCTTCCCATGTCCATGGCGATGCAGATGGCCCAGCCAGAGGTGTCTGTGGGCCACGGTGGCCTCCATGATGTCCTGCGCCACCAGCTTGGTCTTATTCACCCCCACCTCGAAACGTGATTGGCTCTGCGTAGGAAGCTCTGGGAGGAAATCAGCAATTTCCCGCCAAAACATCTGGTTCGCTGCTGCCAGCATGGCATCAGTGTTGGCCTGACGAAGGTGCAAGGACGTGTTGGAGTAGTTTCTTCCCGTAAGCTTCCAAGATCATCTCCTCCTTGCCTAGCACTGCCACAGAGGAGGCTGAGGACGACTGAGGTTTGGAATATAGTGATGCTGCAGCGGTCACCAAGGAGTGTGAATTAGGATTTAATATGATATATGATATGGTATTTATAACGTGCCTATACACAAGTGTTTCAAGGCGCGACTAGGCAGGGGGGGGCGGAAACAAGGAGACATACAACGATCCTACTACGCCAGGTGTCATTCAGATCGCGCAAGTGCAAGGGAGGAGGGGAAAGGGAGAAGTGCAAGGGGAAAGGGAGAGGGGAAAGTGCAGTACAGGGTAATAGCATACAGGAAAGTAACAAGGGCCAGCTAGTGGCAGTGCGAGTAAGTGCAGATAAGTGCTGGGAAGGAGGGGCTGTAGGGATACAGACAGTCCCGTAGTGCAGGGGGTGCCAGGGAGGCAGTGCAGGGGAGAGTGGCTGGGCCAAGGACCGAGAAGGTGAGTGGCCCAGTTGCAGATTTGGTGCAGTTTAGTAACTTTAGCAGGGGAGAGGGGGAGAGAAAGCGGAGGCGAAGAGGAAGGTTTTGAGGTGCTTCCGGAACCGGAGATGGTTCTCCTCAAGTTTCAGGGGGGCAGGAAGGCTGTTCCAGAGGGAGGCCCCTGCAGCGGAGAGAGATCTGCCACCAACTCGTTGTTTGGAAAAGCGGCTGACCATGAGGGAGTTGGAGGCGGATGAGCGAAGAGCTCGAGAAGGAAGATATTTGGGAAGAGGGAGTTGAAGGTATTTTGGCCCAAGGCCCCAGAAGGCCTTGTGGACAATGCAGAGGGTTTTGAACTTGATCCTCGCAGCCACTGGGAGCCAGTGTAGTGATTTCAGTCCTGAAGAGATACGGTCCATGGGCTTGAGGCCAAGGACAAGTCTCGCAGTCCTGTTCTGGATGAGTTGCAAAGGGCAGAAAGTAGAGGCAGGAAGATTTAGATAGAGGCTGTTACAGTAGTTCAGCTTCGAGAGAACCAGGGCTCTAGAGACAGTGAGCTTCTGGGGGAAGGAGAGGAAGGGAAGGATACCTCTGAAGAGGTGTAGCTGGTAGTGTGACTTCTTAGAGACGTCAGATATGTGAGGAGAGAAGGAGAGTGTGGAATCGAAGATGACCCCGTGGTTTTTTGCCTTGCAGGTAGGAGCAGGAAGAGGGCCAAGAGAGGCCGGCCAGAGAGCTGCAGGGAAGGAGGGAGTGGGTGTGCCGATGAGTAGGATCTCCGTCTTACTGGCATTAAGGCAGAGGTCATTGGCGGCACACCAGTCCTGGATAGCAGAAAGACAGTCAGAGATGAGGGAAGGAGAAGAGGAGGCCGAGGGTAGCCTGAAAATGAGCTGGGTATCATCCGCATAGCACTGAAAGTAGGGGCAGAGAGCGGCGATGCGGTGGGCGAGAAGTGCCAGATACTGGTTGAAAAGCCAGGGGAGAGGTTAGAACCCTGGGGGACACCACAGGTAGAGAAAAAGATGTCAGAAAGGAAAGACCCCAGTTGGACCTGGGAGGGTCGATTAGAGAGGAAAGAGGTCAGCCACGCCAAAGCCTGACCAGTGATTCCCAGGTTATCACGGAGACGGTTGAGCAGGATGGTATGGTTGACAGTATCAAAGGCAGAAGAGAGATCAAGCAAAATGAGAACACAAGGAATGTTAGAATCAAGGTTCGAGAGCATGTCCTCACGGATGTTCAGGAGAGCAGTTTCCGTGCTTCTGGCGGCTCTGAAGCCAGACTGAAGGTCATGAAGACTGCCAACAGATTCAGCATGGAGATTAAGCTGGGAGATGGCCAGTTTCTCCAGGAGCTTGCCCAGGAAGGGAGTGATAGAGATAGGGCTGTAGTTGGCTGGGCAGGAGGGGTCGGAAGGGGTTTCTTAAGAAGGGGGTGCACAAGGGAGTGCTTGAGAGGGGATGGGAAGACTCCAGAGGCGAAAGAGTGGTTGCAGAAGTCGGCCAGGGCAGGCGCCAAGGAGTCGATGTGGTCCTAGATGGTTTAGGAGGAACAGGGGTGGACCTGTTTCGACGAGACTTTCATAGATCGGACTTGTCTCGAAACCTCGTCAGCAGAAAAAAGGGGAAAGGCAGAGAAGGGGAGCGGAGGGGTAGCTTCAGAAGGGCCAGAGGGAGAGCAGGGAATCGAGGGGGGGAGGTGATGGGAGGAGAGTGAGGACAGGATGTCCTGAGTTTTAGAGATGAAATGAGAGGCAAGGGCCGTGCAGAGGGCCTGGGAGGGGACAGGAGAGGTAGAGACTGTGGCAGGGTTGGCCAGTTCCTTGCAGATTTTAGAGTTCGGCCGAATTGTTAGATGCCTTCACCCTTCGGATGGGCTGATAGCAAGAGTGTATCCCCCTCCATCTGCCTGTACTTGGCGTCCAGGCGACGATTCACCGGCTGGACAGAGTGGGGCTTAAGCCAACCCTTCTTTGGCTGGGACACTACATTTATCTGTAGTGGAATTCCCTTTTTAGCAGAGGGGCGTCGCTTGAGGACTTCTGCGAGGACCCCCACTGCTGGTTTCTCTACCTCAGGTTGCGGAAGGACCAGGTACTCGGCCAGCCCTGCAAGACGTTCATGGAAGTCCTTGGCTGACTATGGCATGTCTGGGTCCTCCTCACCATCCCTGTCCACCTGGGGGTCAGGAGGATCCTGCACTGGTGGAGTAGTGGCGGGAGCCGGAGGCTGGGGTAGTGGGACCGGAGCCAGAGGCTGTGGAGGAGGCTGGTTCCGAACCGGTTGGGGGGCCGGAGCCGGTGGCAATGGCTGTGCCGGGCCCAGAGGCACTGGTGGAGGAGCCTGAGGTGCTGGAAGCATTGGCGGAAGCACCTCGCTGATGGCATCCCTAAGGATCACCCCCATCCGAGGGGACATGAGTCGGAGGAACCTCTCAAAGAACCTGTCCTCACAGGCTGGAGGGGCGGTAGGGGATATAGACTGAGTAGCGGGCAGCTGCTGGAGGTGCTGCATACACTGCCCATATGGACGTAGCTGGAACCTGCCCTACCCAAATGAAAGATAGGCTATAGGCCACGTAACTGGTTGACACCAGTCCCACCTTGACACTCGTTCTTCGCTGAATTCCCGTTCCTGGGGCGGCGTTGTACGGGTGCTGATGTCTGGCACGCAGCCATCTTGTCGAGCTTCCTTCCATGTGCCTGCGTCGTGTTGCTTAGCTCTCTGGGCCCAGCCTCCTGCAGGACTTGAGTGTGGATCATGAGGCCTACCCTGCTCCTCAGGACGAGGACCGGTAGACGCAACACCCTCGACCTGGTGGCCGGTAGAGCTGCGTTTTGGGCCCCCTCTGCCATATTGCCGGTACTAGGCCATGGCCCCTTGGGTGAAGACCCGGTACAAGGACCTTCAGATCCCTCAACAGTCACAGGGAGGATCCCTCGACCCGTAGGCCGGTAGCCGGGGAGGCCTCGGTGCACGTGCTGGTAATAGAATCTGATCTGTCCCTCCTGCGCAGGCGAGTTCTTGTGAAGGAGTCTCCTTTGCGGAGGGCAATGGAGAATTGAGGCCCTGCCTTGGGCCTGGAACAATGTTTGACGAAGTCCTTCAGGTCCTCTGGAGGCGATTTCTGGAAGAGCTCCCTTCACCTGGCTAGCCTGTTCTTCAGAGACCTCGATGACCAGGTGTCGCATGCTGTACAAGCTTGCCAACCGTGGTCTGGTCCAAGGCATCGTAGGCAGAGGGCGTGGAGGTGCAGGAGTGTCTGAAGATGGGAAGAGCCCGTCGCAGGATGGACACCTGCTGAACCCTGTGGAAGTCGACATGCACCGAGGAGGAGCTTGACGCCTGAGGGCCGTGTAAATGTATGATAAAAAGACAGGAAAAAAGTAACCGCTCGTGGAATTACATGGCCGAAGCCAAACCCAGGAGCGCTGGTGAATTTGCCCCATTCCCGTCGATGCGGAAAAGGGGACTGAGGTGTGGTGCCGGAGGGCGGAGTCAGGGCAGCGCATGCTCCCAGGGCCGCACCCGCGTGTGCCTCAAAATTTAAAGGGGAAGAAGGTTTTTTCTGGTGAAAAAGGTTCCGTCTCCCGTCCCTTGGAAGGAACGTCCATGCAGTATGGAGGAAAGGCGACAGGACATAAGAGTATCTGCATGTTACTAGGGTTTTGTGGAAACAGGGTGCCTCTTAGTTCTCCAGCATGGGGTCTGGCATGGATTCACATGCTCATGAATATTCCCCGTCGTCAGGCTGGGAATCCTCGGTAAAGAAAAAACCAGTATCAGTTTCGTTTCTGATCTGTCTTTCGTAGTAATAACCAATCACTGGTCTCTGCGTCATACTGACCACAGCCAATGACTGCCCTCTACCTAAGCACCGCCTCTGGCAGCCATCTTCAGATTTTTACCGCACGTTCATGTGTTGGGATCCTCGTGCTATTGCTCTCGAGCGTTAGTGCTATTTTTCGCGCTTTTCACAAAAACTTCGATTCTTTCGGTCAAAAGAGCCTCAAGCTCCACCGATCCTACATCCGATCAACGGGGACCCGTGTCGGATTCATCTGTGCCCCTCAAGGGTGAAGATTTCGTCGAGCTACACTTCGGAGGACTCCAGAAGCTTCTCAGGCCCGGTCTCGGAGATGGCCAAGGAGAAGGGAAGCTCGACGCCCGGAAAGCTGTTCAGGGTCTGCCCTGGATGCCAGCTGCAGAACGTCTTCAAGGAGGACGAACACTCTTTCTGCCTTTACTGCCTTCATGAGGACAAGACGCACGTGGAGAAGGACTGTGCGTTTTGCGGCAACATGTCGGAACGGACCATGAAGGACCGCCATCAACGTCTCGCCAACTGGCTGGAGGGTAAGAGCCCGTCTGGCGAGAAGAAGAAGAAATCCGAGCGGTCTTCTAAGACCTTTGAGGGCGCCCCGGCGATGGGGGCCCAACATAAGGCCAAGCACCGCGAGTCCGCTGGCACCGGGAGCGCCGAACGGTCGGGCTCCACGGGCGCCAGGCAGGGCGCACCCTCCCCGGCACCATCAACCACGAGCCAACGCTCTGGGTCGGGTAAGAGGAAGGCCGAGCACCCGGCGAAGCTCCTGGAGAGGCCCCGGTCGAGCTCTAAGGCAGAGGAGGAGCGTGGCAGTGCCCCCTCCCTCAAGGATAAGGCGGTGAGCGCACCTAAGGTGGTGAAGGCCTTGATCCATCCGACCAAGCCCTCTATCGAAACGGTCGCGGCGGCCCTGGCTCAGCCTGTGGTGGCTGCACCAGTGGTGGCGACCTCAGGGCCCAGAATCTCCCTGCCTCCTCGGAGGGAGTCTTCCTTTGTGCCCATCGATAGGACCCCCGTGAAACCCTCCGTGGGGAAGAAGAAGGGGGGGCAGGGCGTCGTCGTAGATTCGGCCTCAACCTCAGAAGAGGAGCTGATCGAGGTCTTAAGCCACGGCCTAGGCGTGGAAGAAGGCCAGCCCGTCGGAATGGACCCCGACGCAGGTGACGACGACGACATCGTCGAGGATACCGACGGGGCCCCTGCTCGCCCGTCGGATTCCCCTCTGCCAGCGCCGCAAGACAACTCGGCGGCCATTTTGTTGGCCATACAGTCCTTATGCTCCGAGATAAGGACGAGGCTACCGTTACCGACGGAGGAACCTCTCCCGTCGGGGGATCCAGAACCGGGACCTTCTGGTGTTCCCCCTACCAAGAAAAGAAGGATCCATCCACCACCTCCTTTTCAACCGTCGCGCCCCTTCCAGCCCTCCTCCCCGTCCACCCGAGGGGATGATACGGGGACTGACACGGCAGCGACGGGTACGGACGACGAGGCATACGACGAGGATTTTCCGTCGTCGCCTCCCACCAGGGCTTCTCCGCCCGACGAGATCGGATCTTTCCACTCCATGATCTCCAGGGCTTCCGAGCTTTTCCAACTCTGCCCTGAGGAGAAGAAAAAGGAAGGCTTCCTTTATCAGCGGCGCGAGGCCAAGAGGAAGACGGTCCTCGCAGTGCCTCTGTTGGACGACATTTGGGATGAGGGCCTTTCCCTCCTCAAGAACCCTTCCACGACGCCAGCTAGAAGAGACCGGTACGAGAAAAAGTACCGGGTCCCGGACACGGCCCCCCTATGCCTCCGGGCGCAGCCTACCCCGGACTCCGTCGTCTCCGCGGCAGCCAGGAAGAAAGCGGGGGGGGGTGCGGCCTCCACATCGACTTCCCCGCCGGACGGCGAGGGAAAGAAATTGGATGCTATGGGACGTAGAGTCATCTCGTCGGCAGCGACGACGATTAAAGCGGCCAACGCCTTGGCTATCGTGGCCCGCTACGACAGGGAGCTCTGGTACAAGATAGCTCCCCTGCTGGATTTTCTGCCGGACGACAAGAGGGCGGAGGCCCTTGAGAACCTGCAGGAAGGTGAGGTGGCCTCGGACCACGCCATCACCGTGGCGACGGACATCGCCGACACTGGGTTCCGCCAGCTGGGCAACGGCGTTTGCCTTCGACGTCGTGGATGGCTCAAAGCTACGGACTTCCGGCAGGACGTCCAGACCAGAGTCCTGGACATGCCCTTCGACGGGAACAACCTGTTTGGGAAGACAGTGGACGATTCCCTTCAGGCCATCAAGGCGGATACTGAGACGGCCCGGGCCCTTGGAGTCCTGCAACGACGGACGCCCTTTCGGAGCGGCGGAGGCAAGGGCGCCTCCAAAGGTTCCGGCGGCGGTTTCGCTTCCTACCGTCAAGCGGCCCGCTCGTCGTCGCAAGAGGCCTACAGAGGACGAGGCAAGTCTAGCGGACCCCGCCGTCGTCGCCAAGGAGGTCAAGGCGGCAAGGCCGCGTCCAAGCAGGATTGAACCGGCCGTGGGGTCGGGCCCCCACCGAAGCACCCCGGTGGGAGGCCGGCTGGCGGGCTTCGTCAGCGTGTGGGAGTCCATCTCCACCGACCGTTGGGTGCTGGACGCCCTGGCCCGGGGCCACGCGCTCGAGTTTCAAAGAAGGTGCCCGCGCGTCCCCCCCGTGGCCAGGAAAGAACTTCAGAAGTTCCGGATGGTCACCCTCCAGCACGTCCTGGGTCAGCTGGAGGAAGGAGACTTCCTATCGTCGTTGGATTTGGAGGATGCCTACTTCCACATTCCCATCCTAAAGGGGCACCGAAAATTCCTCAGATTCGTGGTCCAAGGGCGTCATTACCAGTTCAAAGCCCTTCCCTTCGGACTACGGTCGGCACCCAGGGTATTCACCAAGTGCCTCGCACCGGTGGCGGCGCAGCTGCGCCGCGAGGGGATTCACGTCTACCCCTACCTGGACGACTGGCTCATCCGCGCCAAGACGAGGGAGCTCGCCGTGGTCCACACGGCAAGGACCGTCCAACTCCTCACGGACCTGGGATTCTCCGTGAACTACGCCAAATCCCACCTGGTGCCCGCGCAAGTCGCACTGTTTCTGGGAGCGAGGCTCGACACAGTGTCCCTTCTGGCCTCCCCGTCGGAGGAGAGGACCAGGACCATCTTGGGCAAGGTGCAACGGATGTTGGTGGCCGACGCGGCCAAAGTGAGGTCCATCAAGTCCCTCCTCGGGATGATGTCTTCCTGCATCTACCTCATTCCCATGTGCAGGCTCCGGATGCGCCCGTTGCAAGAATTCCTGGATGCGCGCTGGATCCAGACGACGGGCAGCTTCGAGGAAAGGATCAAGCTCGACGAGAGTTTCCGACGAGCGATACGGTGGTGGGGCACCCGCGCGCATCTGACGGCGGGCATGGACTTCCAGACCCCAGCCCACCAGGAGACTGTGACCACGGATGCCTCCCTGGAAGGGTGGGGAGCGCACACCGAAAATCTGCACGCAAGGGGACTCTGGCTCCCGACGGAGAAGTCCCTGCATATCAACGTCCTGGAGCTCCGTGCAGTGTTTTGGGCCCTCAGGTCCTTCCTTCCCTCCCTCAAGGGCAAGGTGGTGAGGATCTTCACCGACAACACCACCACCATGTTTTACATCAGGAAACAGGGCGGAACCAGGTCCCCAGCGCTGTCCAAGGAGGCGCAGGACCTGTGGCATTGGGCCGTCGCCCAAGGGATTTTTCTGGTGCCGTTTCATCTGGCAGGGATAAAAAACACCATCGCCGACTCACTCAGCAGGGAGCTGCGCTCGTGCCACGAGTGGGAACTACGGCAGGATCTGGTGGATCGCCTCTTCCGACGGTGGGGCACACCCCAGATCGACCTGTTCGCGACGGCGACGAACACCAAGTGCCGGAGGTTCGCCAGCAGGTTTCCCCAGACGAGGAGCATGGGCGATGCTTTCTCGTTCCCCTGGGAGGGCCTGTTCCTCTACGCGTTCCCTCCCTTGCCTCTGCTAATCCGGCTCGTCAACCAGCTCAAGAGGTCACGGTGCAGGATGATCCTCGTCGCACCTGCGTGGCCGAGGCAGATATGGTTCCCGGACCTTCTGGACTTGTCAGCGTCCCCGCCGATCAAGCTGCCGGCGGACGCGGATCTACTCTCCAGGGAAGGAGGCGCCATCCTCCACCACGACCCGAAGTCGCTGAACTTGCAGGCCTGGCTCCTGCAGCGCTAGAGTTTGGAGGATACGACATACCGGCCGATTGCAGAGAGGTTCTTGCAGAGGCCAGGGCGTCCTCGACTCTTAAATGCTACGGACACAAATGGAAGAGGTTCTCTGTCTGGTGCCACGCACAGAAGATTAACCCTCTACGGATTACGGCTCCCCAAGTACTGCCGTACCTGCTGACGCTGGCCAAAGCTGGTCTGGCACACGCGTCCATCAAGATTCATCTTGCTGCGATCTCCCGATACACCAGAACCACGGGGCGGACGTCCTTGTGGTCTCATCGTCTGGTGAAAGAGTTCATGAAGGGACTGTTCAGATCGTTCCCGCCGGTGAAGGCTCCGGCCCCGGCGTGGGAGCTCAACGTGGTGCTGACCAAGCTCATGGGACCTCCGTTCGAGCCTCTGCACTCGGCCCCGTTGAAGTTTCTATCGTGGAAAACAGCTTTTCTTGTGGCCATCACCTCCGCACGACGAGTGGGAGAGATCCAGGCCCTTTCCTGCAAGGCCCCGTACTTGACTTTCCACGACACGAGGGTAGTGCTCAGGACGCACCCCACCTTCATGCCCAAGGTACCGTCGGACTTCCATCTCAACGAACCCTTGGTGTTACCTGTGTTCTTCCCGTCGCCTTCATCGCCGGCTGAGAGGACTTTGCACTCGCTGGATGTAGCTAGAGCGCTGAAGTTCTACGTGGACCGCACGAAGGGTTTTCGGAAGACGTCACAACTCTTTGTGAACTTTGGACCTGTCAATCAGGGGAAGGCTCTCTCGAAGGCTTCCATCTCCAGATGGCTCTCCGGCTGTATCATGTGCTGTCACCGGTTGGCAAACCGACCGCTGCCTGGCCGTCCGAGAGCCCATTCCACCAGAGCGATCGCAGCTACCACGGCGTTCCTATCTGGTATGCCCCTGCTGGACATATGCAGGGCTGCTACGTGGAGGTCGACGCACACCTTCACGAAATTCTACTGCGTCGACCGGGATTCCAGGGAGGAGTCCAGGGTCGGCCAAGCAGTGCTGCGCAACCTGTTCGCCTGAGGTGAGCCTGGTGAGGAGGTAAGATGCTTAATGTTGAGTTGATGTGATGCTTAATGTTGAGCCTTTGCCACCTCCCGTGGTTGTGCATGTGTGTACTGCTATGTATTCTTTATTCATGAGCATGTGAATCCATGCCAGACCCCATGCTGGAGAAGGAACAAGTTACTTACCTGTAACTGTTGTTCTCCAGCATGGGTCTGGCATGGATTCACATGCGAACCCTCCCGCCTACCCCTCTGCGGCTCTTCACTTGGTCATACTGCCACTTCACGTGCTTCCAAATCTGAAGATGGCTGCCAGAGGCGGTGCTTAGGTAGAGGGCAGTCATTGGCTGTGGTCAGTATGACGCAGAGACCAGTGATTGGTTATTACTACGAAAGACAGATCAGAAACGAAACTGATACTGGTTTTTTCTTTACCGAGGATTCCCAGCCTGACGACGGGGAATATTCATGAGCATGTGAATCCATGCCAGACCCATGCTGGAGAACAACAGTTACAGGTAAGTAACTTGTTCCTTACAGGGCTCCTCTGAGAATAATTGCATAGAAACCACCCCTTTCAAACTACTACACTGAGTTACTGTTGCCTTGTTAACAGGTGGCAGTGTGTGCAACACAGATAGCTTTGCGAAAACATCTGTTTACTGGACAACATGCTGTTTGTTCTGGTGTGAGCAGTCTCCATTCCCAAGAGCCAAGGACTGTCGTCAGGCCGGAGTGTAGAGAATTGCTTGAAACACAAATGTGCTTCAAGCTAACTCGCATTCAGGAAAAATGGCGATCTGTGATTCTTAAACAATTTAACTCTTTTATGAATGGTCAGGATTGATTATCACAAATGCGAATTGAATATTTTTGCAACTCTGAAAAGTTGTATTTTCATTACTCCTACGTCCCGTCCCCTTTCCTCCATACTTATGGGACATCTCTCCGTCCTGTGGGACGGGACCGGAGCACTTTGTAAAAAGCATCCACATTTTTTTTCCAAAAATGTGTCCTTCCTCTCTTTCTGCGCGGGGCCCGGCACGCAGCAGTTTCCCCGCCCACCTTGGCTCTGCATCGCCCATCAGTCCTTTTCTCTGCTCGTTCGGGACTGGACACACTTGCATCCTCGGGAGATTTTCTTCCCTTTTTTCCTCTCTGGCTCTCGCTAGCGATCGTGTACTAGTCTGTCTATGTCATTCAAACTAGACTTTCCAGACTGTTCATTGTGTCACCGTCGTTTCGCGAGGGCGGATCCCCATCCTCTTTGTTTAGAGTGCTTGGGTCCGGATCACCGTTGGGACGCCTGTTTTTACTGCGACTCCCTTTCGGTCCGGGCACTTCAACGTCGGTTGGAGCGGTGGGAGGAGGTGTTCCAACTAACTCCTCCTTCACATTTTCAGTCCAACGACGAGAAGAAACGCCCGGTAAGTTCTTTACTTTTCAGAGCACCCCGGCTTGGGGATACCTTTCCAGGTTCCTCTCGGGCCGGGAGGGGCGTTGATCGCTCTGTCACCGGGGTTCGCCCTGAGGGGCCCGTTGGGCCTAATAATTGTACCAGAGTTTTCTCAGAGGGTCTCCGTAAGGGGCCTGTGGTTACCGGAGCACGCTCCGAGGCCCCTCCTCCGGGGGCCGTTTGTAGACCCAGTTCTACTGAATCGTGGGATACCGGAGCTCGCTCTGAGGCCCATCTGTCTGCTTCCCTCAAAAATAAGACCGGGGTGCGCCCCGAGCCCTTGGTGGGGCTTGCTGTTACCGAACGGATGTTGGAGGCCCGCGCGGATAAGGCCGTCACCGGACGTGGGTCCGAGGTCCATCTTTCAGAGGCTAAAGTCACCAACATTTCTGAGAGGCCTGGCAAGGCCTTACCGTTGAAGGCTGTTTCTTACTGTTCCTGCTCTTGCGGCGACACCAGATCTGTTGAGGGGGCAAAGAAGGAAAGCTCTTCTTTTACCGCCAGTGCCGAGGTCCTTCCTGGGAAGGCTGATTTGGCGGTTGGTATGTCACAGAAACATTCCAGGCCTCACAGTACTGGCTCTGCCAAGGTTCCTTAATGTTAAGGTTAAAGTTAAGACCCCTGATCCATCGATGGGGACCCCTGCCTCACTTCCTCACGTGCCGCAGTTCCCCTCAGGCGATGACAAAATGGCGCCCATTCCCGCCACGACCGCGGCGGTCAGGAGGGTGTGCTTTCTGGGGCGTTAACCCTGTCTCCTTCGGAGCGTTACCGGCCTGTTCTTGCAGAAGGACGTTCTGGCCGAGGTCCGCAGGGTCTGGGAAAAGCCACACTCTGGACTTTTTGTCAATAAGAAAATTGACGCGAGATACATGCTGCATTCGTCGGAAGAGGTGGCCCTGTCTTGCCCGCCCCCCCCTCCTCCACAGTGCTGGCCGCGGCCACTTTGCAATCCATGCCTGCAGCATCCTCTTCCATGACGGCCACTCAGGTTCTGGGAAAGGACACGCTCCTTGACTCCCTTGGGAGGAAAATCTTTGCCAACTCGGCCTTGCAGCTCAGGCAGGCCAACGCCGAATTGGTGTTAGCGGGAGCTAATATGCAGATGTGGAAAGGTCTGTCTGAGTTGGAGGAGTTTATCCCGATCGACAAGCTGGAAGACTTTAAAGGGGGTCTATCCGACACCAGGGTCTTGGCCCAGGATCTGCTGGAGGCTGCGGCTCATCAGACGCCTCCGCTCGGGGCCTTATGCTGGGGGTTGATACCTCACGGCAGGCGTGGTTGCATGCAACTAAATGCTCAAAAGAAGTGCAGGACAAGGTATTGGACCTTCCGTTTGATGGGAAGGAGCTCTTTCATTCTACCACAGATGTAGAGCTCACTAAGACGAAGGATAGCACTCAGACAGCTAAGTCCTTGTCGGTCCTTGTTAACACTCCTTTCAAAACCCAGAGACCGCTGTCGCAAAGTTGACCTTCCTCTGGCTTTAGGGGCTTCCTCGACAGAAAATCTCAGAGTGGATACCCCTGCGGGGAACAACCGCCGTAGGCAACAACGGACGCGGTTTTCCGCTCCCACTCCTCAGCCTCCTCCTCCGGTTCAGGTGGCAACACCACCGAAAAACCTACTAAATGAGGGTTTTCCACGCTCGCACGATACCCCGGTGGGAGGACGCATTGCGTCTCATTGGGAGGCGTGGCAGACCATCAAAGAAGACAGATGGGTCTCGTCAGTCGCTCGGGTGGACTTCCGCTTACCTCTACCCCCTACCCCACCCCTCAACCCTCCTTTTCAGCTGTCGGGCTCGCCCTCACTCAAAGCCGAGGTTCAGAAACTTCTGGACTCAGAGCTGTGGAACCTGTTCCCCTTGGGGAGCGAGGGGAGGGCTTCTACTCCCGGCTGTTTTCAGTGCCCAAACCAAGCAGGCTGGCCTGCGCACCATCCTAGACCTTTCCCAGTTCAATCTTTACCTACCCCAAGAGAAATTCAAGATGGTCACGCCCTGCCAGATACGGTCCTATTTGCAGATGGGCGATTGGCTCAGTGTGGTGGATCTTCAGGATGCGTACATGCATATCCTGATTTGGAACCCACACAGGAGATATCTCCGTTTCTCTTTGGGAGAGGAGCACTTCCAGTTTCGATTGCTTCCTTTTGGCCTCAGCTCGGCGCTGCTTGTCTTCACAAAGTTGATGTCGGTGATTGCGGCCTATCTTCGTCTCCAGGGTATCCATGTGTATCCATATTTGGACGACTGGCTCTTACTCAGCCCTTGTCCGCTGGCAGTGGCGGGCAATCTCCAGTCTCTCCTTCAGCTCCTGTTCCATCTTGGGCTGTCGGTGAACTGGCAGAAATGTTCCATGAGGGTCTCGCAGGACCTGATTTTTTTTTTTTTTTTTTTTTTTTTTTTTCCTGGGTTTTCGCTGGAACACGATTGACTGTAGAGTGTACCTGACCGGGGACAGAATGGCAGATCTGTTAGCCACGTGTCAGATGTTTGCACAGTCGGAGAGCATGTCGGCCTGGTGGTTCGAGAGACTTCTGGGCCTCATGGCCTCGTGTGTGCTGGCTCTTCCTCTTGCTCGTCTCAAGATGAGACGGACCCAGATGAGTCGGAGTTCCTGGTGTCAGGCTGTGGACCTGGATTCCAAGATAATGATTCCGGATTCCATGAGAGTGGACCTGGAATGGTGGTCATCTCTCAGCAACCTGTCGGTGGGTGCGACGTTAGATCTTCTACAGGTCTCGGACCTCTGGTCACCTCAGGACAAGCTCCTTCACATAAATCATCTGGAGCTTCTGGCGATCTTCCTAGCGCTCAGGGCATTCAGACCGATCATTGCCAACAAGGTGGTCCGCATACGCACGGACAATGTGGTGTCGATGTATTACATCAACAAGCAGGGGGAACAAAGTCCCCCCCCCCCTCGTGGACCTATCCATCCAGACTTGGGAGTGGGCCGTGCTTCATGGTGTCTGGCTGCTTGCAGTGCACATCCCGTGCCAGCTGAATGTCACAGCGGATGCCCTCAGCTGCCGGACAGTGGTCAGCTACGAGTGGGAGTTGAAGGCGAAGGTCCTCTCATGGATCTTCTTGCGTTGGGGCACACCGGAGGTGGATCTCTTCGCTACGACGGTGAACAAGAAGCTTCCTTGGTATGCTTCCAGAGGAGGGCTGGGAGCCTCCTCTCCGGGGGATCCTCTCGAGATTCCTTGGCACAACATGAGAGCTTATGCCTTTCTGCCTCTAGTCAATCGAGCAATTTGGAAGCTGAAGAACTCGGTGAACTGCTCCCTTCTACTCATAGCCCCCTGGTGGCTGGCCAGGTTTTGGTTCTCAGAACTTCAACACCTTTCGGTGTATCCGCCGATCAGGTTACCAGTGACCCCCGATCTTCTTCATCAAGGGGAACAGCAGATGTGGCACCCTTCCCTACAATCGCTCAGCTTGGCGGCATGGTGCCTGAGTTCAGTTCTTTAGAGCATCTTAACTTGTCTACGGATAACGGGCGTATTATCCAGGCAGCCAGGAAACCCTCCACCAGATCCCAATACAGGAGTAAATGGCTCAGGTTCTGTCAATGGTGTTTGGGAAAGCAGTTGGACCCAAGGTGGCTACGATTGACACTGTGCTCTCCTTTGTGTCCTCCCTAGCAGTCTCGGGTGTTCACGTTCTGTCCTGCAGAACTTACCTTTCGGCGGTCTCCGCTTATCTTTCTACAGACCAATGTTCCTACTCTGAGTAACCCAGTGGTTAAGAGACACTTTGCAGGCTTGACACGCCTCTACCCTCCAGTTCGTAGTCCGCACCCGCCGTGGGACCTAAATGTAGTCCTGACGGTGCTGTGCGATAAGCCTTTTGATCCCATGGCCATGGTGGACCTCAAGTACCTATCCTGGAAAGTGTCCTTTCTGGTCGCCGTTACCTCAGCAAGGCGGGTGAGTGAGCTCCAGGCCTTGTTGGTGCAGCATCCCTTTTTGATCTTTCACAAGGACAAGGTGGTCCTACGGACAAACCCTGCCTTCCCACCAAAGGTGGTAACTGAATTCAATCTGAATCAGTCGATCTCCCTCAGGGTAAGCAGGCGTCTAAGGCGACTATTTCTCGGTGGATCGCCTCCTGCATTACGGAGTCTTTCACCGTCCAAGGGCTGAAACCTCCTAAGGGTATTCATGCATACCTGGTGCGGAGCAAGGCAGCTGCGGTTGCTTTTCAGAAGTATGTCCCCTGGGAGTCCATCGCTAGGGCAGCTACTTGGGCCTCCCCATCCGCTTTTTGTAAGCATTATTGTCTTGACATGAGCTCGAGAGCTGATGCTCAGTTTGGTCAGGCTGTGCTGAAGAACCTTTTTCAATAAGGGGTATTTCCATCCACCTGTAGTTCCAGTTAGGAGTGCTTGGGAATCTCCCATAAGTATGGAGGAAAGGGGACGGGACGTAAGAGTATAACCAGTTTATTCATCGTAGTGACCACCTTACTCCTAGTCCATAGTCCCCTTTCCTCCATACGCCCGCCCGCCGTCCCCTCTAATAAGGTTCCTCTGCTATTGCTAATAGGTCTCTGACCTGGCGATAGAAAAGGACTGATGCGCGGGGCGGAGCCAAGGTGGGCGGGGTTACGGCTGCGTGCCGGGCCCCGCACAGAAAGAGAGGAAGGACACATTTTTTAAATTTTTTTTTTGGATGCTTTTTACAAAGTGCTCTGGTCCCGTCCCACAGGACGGAGAGATGTCCCATAAGTATGGAGGAAAGTGGACTATGGACTAGGAGTAAGGTGGTCACTACGGTGAGTAACCTGGTTATTTGGCACCATGTTCTGCTTTTTTTCTTTGGTACTTTGTGAGAAACGTGAAGGTGTCTCACCCGCTAGTCCCAGGGGATCTGTCGTCCAGGTGGCCTGGGCTCGGCCATTGCTTTTGGATTCTGTTCCTGGGGGTGGACCTGTGCGGGGGGAATCACCTGGATGAGGGGTCCTCTGGGAGAGGAAGTGGGACACCAGAGGGTGAGATTCGGTATCCCCTTCACAATAAGACTTTTTCCCCATCCTCCCAGGTAGGATACCTAGGAACTCAACCCCCACCCCCCTTTTCCGACACAAACCCTTTCTCACGGATAATTCACTGTTGGTGACAATGGACTAACACCAGAGCCTGACATGTCCCAACACAAGGATCAGGCAGAGTCGGGCTGAACTGGGGTATCTGACCCAGCCCTTTAAGACGAGGCAGAAATACCTGGAGACAGATGGGGATGCAGAATATACTCAAACATCAATAATCAAATTTACTCAGTTGGCAAAGTACGTCTGTTTTTAATATCAATTATCTAAAACAGAGTTACAAAGAACATCAACATATTCGCTCGATCTTCTCACTCAATGCATTACATTAAAATAGCAGTTTATATACTGAAAACCCCTCATAAGTGACTACCTTGGCCTCAGCCTAGTATGTAGGGCACAACTGAGATGCCTTTTTACTTCTATGCAAATTCAATTTGAGATTGTACACAACTCGTATCACACCCCCTTTTTCAATACCCTGGATCACATAGGACCATGAACCAGGCCGGTTGGTGAAATTGCAATATTTATTTTTTAAATAAAATGAAATCATACCATTTTTAATATAGGGTAGCAATCCCCAATGGGGTGATGATTACAATAGAAATGTTAGCAATGCACTTGGTTAACCTTCTAGTAGAACATGTACAAAGCACAAATGAATAGGAGCACTTTTTGAATTAGGAGAGAGAGCACCCAAGTTAAGGTTTTCCCCCTGCAGTGTTCCCTCAACCCACAATTTATCAAATTCTGAGTGGATAGAAAGAAGCAGCAGGTAGTCGGGCATAAGGAAAAGAAACCCGAATCAAAATCCGACCTTCCCTCACAAAATAAGCCAATGCATGACACTCGGAAATGACAATTAATATGCGGTTAAAACTTTGAAGTAAATATGATTTCTCACTAAAGCAACAATGCACAAACACTAGCAATCACAAGGCAATGGATCAACAAGAAGCATACAATTCGAAAATGACTGGAAGTTGAAACATGCTGCAGACGAATTACACGTTGGAAAAGTTGCAATTTTCTCAATTCCCGCTTTAAATTACCCAAACGGTTTTTATAAAAAAAACAGGTGAAATACTCTGATTTGTAGTGCGGTTTCTGAGCTAGAGGCTAGATGTTTATCACAGGGATATTACTGAAATGAAAGGATGGTAGTATCTTAAGATTTGGATGAGATTTTTGGGGTGGAATGGGGTTCAGTTTTTGGCAAATAGAGCAGTTAAAATGAAATCTTTGGGTTTAAAAGAAAGGCCAAGGTTACTTAAAACGAAAATATCTAGACTATATTGTTAAAGACGAACACAGTAAGCTCCAAAGTTGATTTGCGAGGTCCGCCTTGTCCCCTGAGTGCTAAACCCAAACAATAAAATATGTGGAAATTAGTTTGATTGCTCCAAACATAACTAAGGGCTTATAATTTACACCAGACAAAATTGAAAAGAGATGGCGCTAGCACTTAAACATTAAGGACAGGATACGAGGATAATTGTAACAGTTTCAACAAGTTACCAGAGTATAAATATTACTACTTGGAGAGTGGAAAAAGGACAAAGACACAACAAGGTAGTCTATGTGTTTCTATGGGGTGGGGATTATACTCACAGTCCACTTTTTAGTTTTGGGATTTTTGGACAGTCAACAAGGTCTGGTCACCACACGGCGGTGCGCCTTGCAAAGGTCAGCTGGGCAAGGTCTGGTCACCGGGTAGCGAACAGCTGGGAAATCCGGGTCACTGCAGGGCACAGGTACTACTTGATGCAGTCAGTAGGCTAGCAGTTAGTGGGCAGCAAGCAGGTCTGATTTCAGGATGCAAAAGGTACCACCGCTTTCCCCTTTTTGTTAATGGGATATTAGTGGGGTTTTTTTCTGGATCATTGGCCTTGCTGGAGTAGAAATCAGCTATGCTTGGGTTTTGCAGTGGGCTCTGGAGTAGAGTCAGCAATGCTTTGGCCTTGTAGGGAAAATCTGGAATCAGCAAGATGAATGGAGATGAGGAACGCTGCGCAGGAACTTCAGGAAGAGTGTGTGTAGAGTCCTGTCATGGACTCTTATTTATAATGCATAGTGACATCATAGAAGTATATGGCTGGGCAGGCTTAACTAACACACCTCTAACCCACTGGATTGGTCAGGGGTGCTAGTCCCCACCTCGCTCTCAGCTTGTAGGATCTAAAGGGCAGGATGGCAGATTTATGATGCGAGTTTTACAATGTTCAAAAACCTCCCACAGTTACTTTAGCTAAAATCCAATTTTGCCACAAATGGTACATTTATACAGTTGAAGTCTCTTAGCAAATTACACAAACAGGTTACATATTTTATGCAGACCATTGCAATCCAACTCTGCCACCTGTGATAAATTGTTCTGTACGTTTAATAATCTTTGGTCATTTTCAGTGTGAAATGTTCGACCTACAATTCTGTAACTTTACACGTGCATGCGTACATACTATCATAGGGCCTATTTCTGTTAATTTTTAACGTTCCATCATATGTCCTTTCGCCCATGAGTAACATTCCTCTGGCGTTCGTGTCCCATACATGCTATTGACAGCCAAGACCTCTTATTTGAAAGCCACAAAAATCACATTTAAACCGCTAAATTTTCATATTTTTGCAAAGTCCTGCTGCAACGATAAGTCTTTAAAGCTTATTTATAAAATAGTCTCTGGAAACAGATGGCCGGTCCTTTGACCTGCACTGGACTTTTTTTTTTCCTCTTCAGCTACCACCAACTGTCATTTCCTCCAGAGTAAGGTGGGGAGTTTCCCAGCTTGATTGAAGGTGTATTGCCCCTTCTCCACCCGTGTCCTGGAAATTCCATTGTAGATGGCACAGCTCAAACCAGATTCTGTCCAACCTAGTAATTATCACTGGGGTGTTAGTATCTACTGACAGGGCCCCTTTTGTTTCTGTCATCCTCTCAGCAGAAACCTGTTTTTGGCTGACATCCCTCCCTGCAGCCACTGAAGCTTGATTTAATTGTATTTATTTTTGTTCTGAATTGGAAGAAAACCTGCTGAATAGAACCATTTCAATCATTGTATTTTCACAGTACAATCCCCTTTCACATGGCTAGGCAAGAAGAAGTTTTCTTCAACATACTACTCTCAAACAGGCATTTTTCTTCATTAGTGCACCAAGCCCATTTTTAAACATGTGGTGCAAGCTGCTAGCACTTTGGTTTTAAATTCGGTTTTTGACTTTCCATCTGGATTCCCGCACTGTTCTGCAGCCATAGTTCTTTTCTTTTGGCAGTAGTTTATTTGAACCACCTATGCACTGAAATTGACAACCCAGAGCTGGAGTTTCTTTGAATTACTGATCATTGACACTTTGTAACTTAAAGTGAAGTTTTTACCGTGCGGCGGAAAAGTTTCGTTGTTGATTTTTCTCATATTTGATTTGACAGAGCCCGTCTTTCAGGGGTCATACTCTGTTTTGCTGAAGCACAATGGGGATATGAATGGGCATGGTAGGCCTTATTAATAACAGTAGTTTGAGGAAGAACAGATAAAAATAGAATCAGAGCAGCATCATTGTAAGTTAAAATACCCCCTTTTCAACGGGGACTTTGGGGTTGGGAGCAAAGCAGCGCTGCTTTTTCACTGTTTCTTTTGTTTATGTAAGAACACACTGGCAAGCTCCCTCAGTGTGCCCCCTTGTTCCATCCTGCCCAATATGTGCTTGGCAAGATGGTGCAGCCATTTTTTTGTCACTGCAAAACGCAGATTTGACGCCATGGTGCTCACAGGAGCCAGCGCAGCCATTTTGCTGGCGACGGCAAATGCGCAGCTTGGTGATGTGAGGGAAGTAATGCTGAGTGGGAAATTATATCTCACACATCCATATTCCGTACTTTTCCCATGTATATACGTTGCTGCATCGCCACAATGTATTCACTACATAGGTAGCCTTTAAGAATACTTGGTCTGCTTGCGTATCTGCTTCTGTACAATTATAAAATGACTTCATTATTTCTGTAGAATGAACATCTTCATCTGAAGCCCGAAATGTTGCTCATCTTTAACACCGCCTCCTTTAGAACCTATAGAATATTTGTTCTCTTCTCTGCATCTCTTCTGGGTGCGTCCGCTCTGCTTTTTATGACTTCACCAGTCATCCCTTTTGCTCAGTTTTCACACTTCCTCCGGGATGTCATGCAAATGCCCATCATACTGTCGTGTGTGCATATATGGCTTTCTCAACAGTAATTTTACTTCCAGGATTCTCCTTGGTATAGGTATTTTCACAAGTACTGCACGTGTCTCACACTGTGGTTCCCAACATATAGGTAGCATGGAGTAGAAGCTTTGGGTGGGGTTACTTGGCTCCACTTCTACAGGGAAATTACTGATAACACACACACACCTGACTTCATCAGACTTCACCAACCAGATAAAAGGCGGAGCACGAAAGCACACTCTGAGCAAGGCAAAACACACGAGGAAGCATCAGTTCGAACATGGCAGTTTAATACGAGGAGAAAGACGGCAAGACCAGAAAGGCTTGCAAGGTCGTCATTGCCATTGGCCTTTTCAGGGGAAGAAAACCGCTACTTTCAGGAGCCCTCAAGAATAAAAAACATAAGACCGGGAATTAAAGCTGAAGAAAGGTGGATTGTGTGTTGAAGATATCCGGAGCGCTCCCGCATGGATAGCCAAGGCGGGGAGGAGCGAAAAGGTTGTGGTAGAAAAGGGATCTGAGCCTGGCTGAGGGGGATCCAGGGTGAAGAGTGAATCGCCCTACTAGAATACTGGGAAAGCAACTTTTTGTTTGTTTGATACATCAGGCCCTCTGAATTAAGAGACTTTTGATAACCTAAGAGACTTGGCGTAGAAGGCCCTGATGCTTGTAATGGAATTGTCATCGTGCCGAAGAAGCCCCAGAGTGTGCTATGTCCAAGTGAACCATCTTGTCCCCTGCTGAAAACGTGGAGGAAGGCTGGCCAAAGGCCTGAACATCCTGACCTATCATTTTTTGGACACCTCTTTCTTTTTCATAAACATTTCCCCACACTATTGGTAAATTAGCAGTAAAGAGGAGGGCGTGGCTAAACAGCATGCCATGCAGTAGTGCCTGCTGTGAGCTCTGCGTTGGTGTCCCCGATCCTGCAATTACCGGCTGTGCAAAGAAGCTGTTTGCCCTCCGTTATGACGGTTGAGTGTGTCCCGGACGGAGGAGCTGCACTGGCAGGCGAAATCGCAGCATGAGAAGCTGCATTTGAATGGGTCCCTCCCTCCGATGCGGCCCAGTCTACATCAACAAGATTGCGGCCTGATCGCCTAAAGCTTGGCGTCCAGAACCCCGGACCATGTGAGGCTGCCGACCAGCGCTGCAGAGTCCCCCAACTAGCCCCCGCTGCACACGAGAAGCTGATGGGGGCATGCTGTGAAGAGAGGTGGTCCCTGGGAGACAAAAGCGAGACCACTGACAATTTTATGCCTCTCCAGCCCCTGACACCCCAATGCTCACATTCTCAAGACAATAACATGGAGTACCACGGGCACTTCGGCTAAGAGAGATAAGCGGGTCTCCACCTCTGCTATGCAGGAGGACGCTCATTGTGCACAGTCTACCTAGGGCAGCACCATTCTCCCTAACTCTGCCCTGACAGCAGTCGTCCAGACTGGGGGTTAGCCTCCACGCGGAATCACCCCTGCAGTGCTGGGACCTCTGCACCCCCCCACCCCTGGCAGACTCTGAGGATATCCTGAGGTTTCGGGATAACCCTGCTGTATGGGGGCAACTCCAGGGGATACATTATAAACACCCCAACAATGCCCAAGGCAGCAGGGAAGTGCAAAATGAACGGAATTACGGCTTTCGTAGCACCTCAAGCATCAACGGACCCACAAATGCAGGCAGCAAGAGCCGACATCCACTCTCCTCTGGCGGCCGCCCTGCCTCCAGACCCTGCCCTCTCTAAACAGTACTTCGAAGACATGCTGAGGGGTTTCAAACAGGACATTACACAGGAAATAAAGCTGGCGATAAAAACCTCCAAGGACTCCTTTGCACGGTCAATCGCCTATCTATCTGAACACACATCTGGTGGGCCTCGCGGCCAGAGTTTATGATCTGGAAAACACAACTTGCGAACAAGCGCACGACTGCGTAGAGCTTACCAAGATTGGAGCTCATGGAGGAACACCTTGAGGAAGTATGGTCGAAACAGGCCGACCTGGAAAACAGGTCGAGAAGGAAAAATGTCCGCCTGAGTGGAGTCTCGGATAAAGAACTCCCAGATTACTTAAGAGCACTCTTCAAGTCGCTGCTGTGCCTTCCTGATGAGCTGGTCTTGGACAGGACCCATCCCGTCTACTCCTCGGTCCAACAGAGACTGAACCTGCTATCGGGCGTCCACGTGCACTTCTTTCATCAAAAAGAAATTATGGCAGCGGCTAGAAGGTCAGAGCCGGTGAAATTCCGGGGAACGTCCCTGGCATTGTTCCAAGATCTCTCGCCCTACACTCTAGCAAGCCGCAGGCGTCTGCAAAATGTTACAGCATGGCTACAAGCTGGTAAAGTCTGCTACCACTGGGGGGGTTCCCATGTAAGCTGATCTTTGAGTTCCATAATCAACACTACATCATTAACTCGGAGGAAGAAGCTAAAGACTTAAAGCTTGAAACCAACAATGACGCCATTCCGGGAGCTTGGATGATTGATGCCCGGACCCTGCGCCAAAGGATAAAAGAAGGAAACCTAGGGGATGGCCTTCCGGAGGGCAGGGGGGACCACGCTTGGAGCCGGAGACCACAGATCCCACCTGAAACAGCTGTAAGTGCCTAGAGGCTCCACACACCCTTGAACAATGCTTTGAGGAGAATGGCTGAAGGAGCATACAAAGGTTGAAAACCTATGAATTAAAAGTTACGGAGGGAGAGCCACTAACTGGGAAGCCATATTCAAATTTGCAGCTATATTGAACACCTCGCTGTGAGAAGCGGAAGGAACAAGAGTTGACACCGATCAGGCACACTGAACGGATTAGGCCCATTACTGTTGACCTAATGTTGTTGTCGGTTAAGATGGGGAGGGCTCAGATAAGCTCTCACAATTATTACCTTTGTTCGTTTTTATTTTAATTTAATGAAGTTTTACTTGTGCCATAACACAACGCCTACTACATTGTCTCGCATTTAGCCTGACACATTGTCATCGCTGGCCACCTTCCGCAGATTCCAGAAAAACTGAGCCGACCGCCTTGATACTCCACTGTTCCCCGATTGGCACGCCTACACAGCACCTATATTTCGGGACACAGGGGCAGGGGAACTCAAGGGCCAGCCCTCTGGTGGGGGGGATACAGTCATCTATAGTGCTATGCAACCACCCAAGCGATCTCAGGATGGCGACCCATGATGTTAACCTCCTCACCCTGAATGTACAAGGCCTAAATTCCCCCCTGAAACGGAAAGCATTGTTCCATAGAATGGCCATCCTTAACTCCTTGCTTCTTTTCCTTCAAGAGACCCACCTCTTGCCCTCAGATGAAATCCATCTCAATAACAAATTGTACCCAATAAAGTTCTGTTCCTCCAGCGGCCTGAAGAAACGAGGGGTTGCCATCCTGGTACGCAAGGGTACCCACTTGAAAGTGCTGAAAGAGCTGCGGAATGGGGAAGGGAGATATATCTTTTTGGTAGCAATGCTTTTTGGGCGGAACGTGACCCTGGTTTCGCTGTATGCCCCGAACACCCATCAGGCGCTAATCTTTGCCTCATTATGTAAGACACTGGGGGAGCATGCAGAGCGGGACCTTATTCTGGGGGGACATTTTAGCACAGTGGTTAACCGTTTAGTGGATACATTTTTACCCCCAACCACAAAAGAAATTACTCCTACGTCCCGTCCCCTTTCCTCCATACTTATGGGACATTCCTCCGTCCTGTGGGAGGGGACCGGAGCACTTTGTAAAAAGCATCACATTTTTCAAAAATGTGTCCTTCTCTTTTTACGCGGGGTACCACGTAAGGTTCCTTGTGTCAAGGCTAAAGTCAAGACCCCTGACCTGTGTGTGGAGATCCCTGCCTCACTCACACATGTGACGCAGTTCTCCTCACGCGTTGACAAAATGGTGGCTGTTCCAGCGCAAACTGCGACAGCCATTTTGGACTCTTCCCTTACACGTTTTTTCTGGTGCACCGTTTTGTCCAGTGTATGACTGGAACGCTTGGATGCCATTACAACACTCTCACTCCCTGCAGCGTCTGCGACATTGATCTACGTCAACCCAGCTGGTGAGGGCCCCTCTTGCAACCCTCTCCTTTGCGCCCCTGGAGCTATTCCGCTCATGAGAGGCTTCCTCCTGCCACAATGTTAAGTCTTCGAAAAATTCCATAAGCTAATGCATTCCAACCCCATGAAGGAATATTTCAGAGGTCTTTTTAAGGAAATCTGCCATCCAGGGCCTGGTTCCGTTCCAACGGTTCCCGTCACAGCACCGGTTGTTCCGGCAGCTGTCCCACCTCTACCAGTTGGCCCACCTCCAGCCCTTCTGCTTCCGCCGCCCTTTTCTCCATTTGACAAATCTTCGGCAGAGCCAGACGTGATGCAAGTCAATCCGGACGCGTTGGATGACGTGCAAGGGGATCAGGATGGCGATGACCAGCCCCGCTCTGTTAGGGCGTTTCATGACAGGGTACTGGATATTACTCTTCTGGATGTTCCAGTACCTGAGGCACCCCCTCTGCAGGAAGGGGTGCTTTCGGGGGCGTTCACCTTGTCTCCTCAGGAGCGCACCGGCTTGTTCTTTCAGAAGGACGTTGTGGCCGAGATCCGCAAAGTCTAGGATAAGCCACACTCTAGACTGCATGTTAACAAAAAGATTGACGCTCGTTATAGGCTTCATACTTCGGAGGAGGTAGCCTTAGCGTCTTGCCCGCTTCCTTCCTCCACAGTGATGGCAACCGCAACGATTCAATCCAGACCAGCTTCAGCATCATCTACAGTGGCGGCTCAGGTTCTGGCCAAAGAGGACAAGCAGCTGGACTCTTTGGGAAGAAAGATCTTTGCTAATTCGGCTCTGCAGTTGCACCAGGTGAACGCGGAGCTCATTTTAGCGGGGAAAATATGAAAATATGAAAACGTGGAAAGGTCTGGCGGAGTTTGAGGAGTTTAATTCCTGCGGACAAGCTGGATGATTTTAAGGCTGGCTTGTCAGATGCCACAGTCCTGGCGCAGGATATGCTTGAGGCTGCAGCGCACCATGTCGACACCTCGGCTCGGGGCCTCATGCTTGGCGTGGACACATCGCGTCAGGCTTGGCTTCACACCACAAAGTTTTCCAAGGAGGTGCAGGATAAAGTTCTGGACCTGCCCTTTGACGGAAAAGAACTGTTCCATTCGGCAATGGATGTAGAGCTGACTAAAACAAAGGACAGCACTCAGACGGCCAAGCCTTTGTCCGTTCTGGTAAAGCCACCTTTTAGGTCTCAGAGAACGCCTTCGCAGCCTCGGTCTTCGTCTGGAAATTTCCAACGGCGTCAGCAGCGAGGCCGTTTTTTCTCTCTGCGCTCGGCCTCTGCCTCTGAGAAACCCACTGAATTAGTGTTTTTAGTGCTCGCACAAGACCCCGGTGGGAGGGCGCATTGCGTCTCGCTAGGAAGCGTGGCAGACTATCACCGAGGACCTGTGGGTCTTGTCAGTAGCTCGGCAGGCTTCCGCTTGCCCCTTCCCTCTACCCCACCCTCAATCCTCCTTTCCAGCAGTCAGGGATGCCTTCCCTCAGAGCTGAAGTCCAGAAGCTTCTCGATCTCAAGGCGGTGGAACCTGTTCCCCCAGTGGAGCGAGGGGAGGGCTTCCACTCCCGTCTTTTCACGGTGCCCAAACCCAACCAGGCTGGCCTGCGCACCATCCTAGACCTTTCCCAGTTCAACTTTTCTCTTCCCCAAGAGAAATTCAAGATAATCACCCCCAGCCAGATTAAGTCCTCTCTTCAGAAGGGCGACTGGCTCAGCGTGATGGCCCTTCAGGATGCTTATATGCATATCCTCTTTTGGAGCCTGCATCGGAAATGCCTACGGTTTTCCATGGGTGAGGAGCATTTCCAGTTTTGTGTGCTCCCTTTTGGTCTCAGCTCGGCACTGCGTGACTTTACGAAGATGTCGGTCATCGCAGCTTATATCCGGCTTCAGGGTATCCATGTGTATCCGTATTTGGACGGCTGGCTGTTGCGCAGTCCCTGTCCACTGAAAGCCTCAAGCAACCTTCAGTCTCTCCTCCGGCTTTCTGTGAACTGGCGGAAATCCTCTGACGGTCTCTCAGGACTTGATTTTCCTGGGTTTTTGTTGGAACACGATCAATTGCAAGGTTCACCTGACTGGGGACAGAATGGCGGATCTGTTTGCCACGTGTCAGGTGTTTATGCAGTCAGAGAGCATGTCGGCCTGGTGGTTTTAGAGGCTTCTGGGCCTCATGGCTTTGTGCGTGCTTGCTCTTACTCGTCTCAAGATGAGGCGGACGTAGATGGTTCTTTGGAGCTCATGGCTTCAGGCAGTGGATCCAGATTCCAAAATGATACTGGTGCCATCGTTCATGAGGACGGACCTCTTGTGGTGGTCGTCTCTCCGCAATCTGTCGGTGGGCGCTCCCTTCCAGGACCCTTTCCCGCAATTGACTGTCACAACTGACTTCTCCCTTCTGGGTTGGGGGGGTGAGGCTGGATCATCTTTGAGTTTCAGATCTCTGGTCGCCACAGGACAGACAGCTTCATATAAATTATCTGGAGCTTCTAGCTATATTCCTGGCGCTGAAAGCGTTCAAACCAGGTTTTGTCAACAGGGTGGTCCGTGTCAGCACGGACAATGCAGTGTCCATGTACTATATCAACAAGCAGGGGGATACCAAATCTCCTCCTCTTGTGGATCTTGCCATTCAGATCTGGGAATGGGCCATTCAGCATGGTATCTGGCTGGTAGGGGTTCACAGCCCGGGCCAGCTGAATGTCACTGCAGATGCCCTCAGCCGACGAATAATTGTCAGCTATGAGTGGGAACTGAACACATAGATCCTCTTGGACATTTTTCGCTGTTGGGGCACTCCAGAAGTGGACCTCTTTGTGACATCTATAATCAAGAAGCTTCCCCTGTACGCCTCCAGGAACGGGCTTGGAGCCTCTTCACTCGGGGATGCTCTCGAAATCCCATGGTACAATATGAAGGCTTACGCCTTTCCGCCGATCCATCGGGTGCTTTGCAAGCTGAGGAACACAGTGAATTTCTGCCTGCTGTTCATAGCCCCTTGGTGGCCATCCAGGTTCTGGTTTTCGGAGCTTCAGCATCTATCCGTGTGCCCGCCGCTCAAGCTTCCACAGATTCCCGACCTGCTTCGCCAGAGCGATCAACCACTGTGGCACCCCTGCCCACAATCGTTCAGCTTGGTGGCTTGGTGCCAGAGTTCAGATCTTTGGAGCGTTTCAACTTGTCCACGGATAACATGTGCATTATTGAAGCGGCCAGGAAGCCCTCAAGAAGATCTCAGTATAAAAGTAAATGGCTATGCTTCTGTCACTGGTGTTTGGCGAGGCAGCTAGACCCCAGGGAGGCTATCGACACGGTCCTGTCTTTTGTCTCACATTTGGCAGAGTCTGGCATCCATGTCTTGTCCTGCAGGACATATTTATCAGTTGTTGCTGCTTATTTGTCCACTGACCAGTGTTCCTTTTCACTGTCTAATCCAGTCATTAAGACACTTTGCGGGCCTGATGCATCTTTATCCTCCTGTTCGCAATCTGCATCCAAGGTGGTATTTGAATGTGGTCCGTATGGCCTTATGTCATAAGCCTTTTGAGCCCATGGCTACTGTCGATTTGAAGTACCTTTCCTGGAAAGTGTTCTTTTTTGATTACTGTGACTTCGGCAAGGCGTGTAAGTGAGTTCAGGCCTTGTCAGTTGAGCATCCATTGCTTACTTTTCATAAAGATAAGGTTGTCCTGCGACTGAATCCCTTTCTTCCGAAGGTAGTCTCTGATTTTCATCTGAATCAGTCAATTTCATTGCCTGTATTCTTCCCAGACCCGGCCTCGGAGGCCGAAAGGGTTCTGCACTGCCTGGATGTTAGAAGAGCCTTTAAGTTCTATCTGGACAGAACATCTGAGCTCAGGAACTCCTCACAGCTTTTCATGACCTTCGGAAATCCGCAAGAAAAGCCGGCCTCGAAAGCGACCATCTCCCGGTGGATCGCTGCCTGTATTTCTGAGGCGTATTCCATTCAGGGTCTTCGGGCCCCAAACGTAATTCATGCTCATCTTGTGCGGGGCAAGGCGGCTGCCGTTGCCTTCCAAAAATATGTTCCTTGAGAGACCATCGCGAAAGCGGGTACGTGGGCCTCCCCATCATCTTTTTGTAACCATTACTGTCTGGACCTGAGCTCCAGGGCTGATGCTCAGTTTGGTCAAGCTGTGCTTAAGAACCTGTTTCAGTAAGAGTTTCCATCCACTCGTAATTCCTGTGAGGAGTGCTTGGGAATCTCCCTTAAGTATGGAGGAAAGGGGAAGGGACGTAGGAGTATGACAGTTACTCACCGTAGTGACTACCTTTCTCCTAGTCCATAGTCTCCTTTCATCCATATGCCCGCCGCCCCCTCTAAAAAGGTTCCTCTGTTATTGCTTAAAGGTCATAGACCTGGCGATAGAAAAGGACTGATGGGCGATGTGCTGGGCTGGGCCAAGGAGGGTGGGGCTACGGCCATGCGCGGTACCACGCGTAAAACGAGGACGACACATTTTTGAAAAATGTGATTCATTTTACAAAGTGCTCTGGTCCCGTCCCACAGGACGGAGGAATGTCCCAGAAGTATGGAGGAAAGGGGACTATGGACTAAGAGTAAGGTAGTCACTACGGTGAGTAACTTTATTATTCATAACACTCACCATGCTGCTGCGCGAACACTCACTCAGAGACGTGGCGCTTCTTCCACCGGGAGGAACGTGACTACACTTTCGTCTCCGCTGTACGCAAGTGGTTCTCTAGACTGGACATGTTTCTCATATCTGACACACTCATCCCACAGACAATTGCTACCGAGATTCTCCCAAAAGGTCTGTCAGATCACTCTGCAATAATGCTCACAATAGCCCCCTCCCACCCCCATGCAGCTCCTTTGCCCAAATCGCCCTGGCGGCTGAATTAATTACTGTTGGAAGACCCCCTGATTCGATCCCACATTTCCGAAGCCATAAGGCACTATTTTAGTGAGAATGACACTGTGGATGTGGGATAAGAGACAGTGTGGGACGCCGGGAAGGCAGTAATTCGGAGTCCTATCATAGATCAAGCAGCAGCGAGAAGGAGGGTCAGGGAGCAGCTACAGACCAAACTGAAGATAGAGGTCCAAAGAAAATAGGCGATACACAGGGGGAAAAGGTACCCAGCGCTCTCTTCGAGTCCTGTGTATAGCACAGAAAGCTCTAGAGGTGCACCACATGGGGCGAGATGCGTACCTTTTGATGCTTACAAAGCAATACTTTTATACAAAAGGGAACCAAGCCAATAAGCTTTTGGCGGCAAAACTGAAACAACAAACCAGACGTAACCACATAGTAAACTTACTAGACACTAATGGGGGAATGTGTCATTGGAGGAGGGTAAATTCCGTATTGTGGAAGACGTCTTCAGGGAACACACCTCCCCTCCCACCCCCCTGCCCCCCAAAACCACGCTGATCCCCGTAACTACCCAGGAATGTATACTCATTGAGCATCTACCACGGATTGCTCAGGCACTCCGGCACCCTCTTGAAGAGCCCATATCCGCTCAGGAAATCGAACTGGCAATCCGATCCCCCCCTCGGAAAGGCTCCGACAGCTTCACAAATAAATTCTACAAAACCTTTAGCTCAGACCTAATTCCCCACCTGACGAAGCTCTTTAACTCCACGAAATCCATGGCAGAATCTGCTACCACACTGTTCCTGATGCCAGGCAAAGACCCCATGAAATGTACGTCCTATTGCTTTGCTTAACAGACACGAACATTTTCAGCAAAATAGCACGCCGTCTTGGAGATGTCCTCCTGGCGCTAATAGATAAGGACCAGACAGGCTTTATCCATAACCGCTCGGCACACAACTTTCGCTGCGCAATCAACATGGTTGCTCTAGCCCCCAGAATCGCCGGCAAGCTCTCGTTGCTATCCTTAGCTGCTCATAGAGCCTTTGACAGCATGTCCTGGGAATACCTGAAATTAGTCCTAAGGGGATTCTGCTTTGGACCAAGGTTCTCTAAGCTGATCCTATCAAATTTGCAAATCCCGTTGACCCACCTCAAGATGAACTCGCAATGGTCTCCCCCTATAATCTTGGGCAAAGGTACTAGACCGGGTCCAAGGTTTCGAATATGGGGGACAATGTCATGAAGCCACCCTATACGCAGATGATGTGCTCTGCTGTTTAAAAAATGCACTCGGTTCTCTCCCAACCCTAATTGTACTAGCTCAATTTACAGCAGCCTCAGGGTTCACGGTGAACCCAACTAAATCAGGGGGTATGGTTTTGACAGAATCCCCCTCTGTGCTGGCATCCCTTCAAGAAACATTCCCCTTTCGCTGGTCAACCACAGACATCCCCCTATCTGGGAATACGGCGGACCCCAACGTACTCAGGAATTTTGAAGGCTAATAGCCCCAATCTCCTGAAAGAAGCCAAGGAAGGTCTCCAACGATGGGACTCCCAGGAAATCTCATGGCTGGGCCGTATCAGCGCAGTTAAGATGACTCTACTCCCGAAGCTTTTGTACATTTTTCACCTCTTACCAGTGATGATCCCAGAAGAGGACCTCCTCGCTTTGCAGGAAGCAGTGGGCCAATTCGTATGGCAGGGCAAAAAACCCTGAATCCCCCGCAAGCTACTCGCAAGAGGGAACATGCTGGGCAGCATGGGGATTCCCTCAATCCTCCGGTACTACCGATCAGCCCAAGTCGCCGCAATGCTGAGTTGGGCGGGAACAACTGAAGCTCCCAAATGGTGAGGTATCGAGCAAGCTGCAGCCCCCTCCCCCCTGGGACATACATTTCTCCCTAGTGAAACTCGTAAACAGCGTAGCACGATGCTGCCTACCACCTTAACGACACTTCAGAGCTGGGATAAAGCCTGTGCGCAGAGACTGTTCAAGTCGGGCCTGGGCCCACTCTCGACCATTACCCAAAACCCGGCTTTCACGCCGAACCTCCAGGCTAGATAGTTCCAGCTCTGGAAGTTGGACGAGCCTCTGAGACTGTGAGACCTATACGAGGATCAAGAACCCCTAACCTTTGTAAAATGCAAGAAGAAATTCAAGCTGCCTGAATTTGAACCTTTCAGATGCATACACCTTTGCCACTGGCTGACCAATACAGCCATACGAGAAGCAGCCTCCAGAACCCCAACAGGAATAGAACTTAAAGTCCTGGAAGGACAACAGACCCACGGGTTGGCCACTTGCTATAGGCTCCTAGAAAACAGTTCGCTGGAAGAGAAACTCCCCTATAAGGTGCCATTGGAGAGGGAACTGGGTTTGGAGATCTCCGAGGTGTCTTGGCAGAAGATATGGAATACAGCCCAGAAAAGCTCCCGCTGCACCACTGTAAAGGAGGGAGCCCTATAACTATGCTTCTGTTGGTACCCATCCCCATGACGACTGCAGGCAATGGATCCCACCTATCCTGACACATGCTGGTGTGGGGGGAGCGAGGCGACCTAGTCCACATGTGGTGGCTTTGCCCAGTCATACAATCATTGTGGTTGGAGATAAGATCCAAAATTAAAGAAATCACTGGGGCCTTGCTCCCCAATGACCCACAGGTCCTGTTATTGGGAGATGTCCCGGATGACGGGTCGTTCCCAATGACAGGCCCCAGAGCCGGATTCACCTCTCAATTGCTTACAGCAGCCCGAATCACACGAGCACGCTTCTGGAAAGCTATAAATGGTCCACACGCATCTTACTGGTGGGTGAAGGTTTGGGAGCTGCTGCGGATGGAGAAGCTACAGCAAGAGGGTAAGTTGCCAAAGTTCTCACGTACATGGGTGCCATTTTTGGACTATGTGGCACATCACAGCAGATGTTTTTTCAGCTGTTACTTCTGAAACACCTAATGAAACCATGACAGATGGCATTGTGTTAACCCCTTTTTTTTTCTTCTTCTGTTAGTTCTCGTTTACTATACTCTCGCCCCTTCTAATCCTTAACCCGCACCTATTGATTAAATAGCTACGTTAAGCTGAACAGTTATACAGTTAAATGTTTGTAAAAATCAAATTTTGATGCAGTGTTGTTTTTCAATGAAATACTATGTGATGTCATGTACCAAATGCTAATCGAGATTTCAATAAAAATATAAGGTTAAAAAAATAAAAAATTGCAGTAAGGATTCGCAATAGTTATTTTTTTAGTATAAGCCCTTTTATTTTGACGAGACTCCACTAGGACTGGATTATTATTTGATCGTCGTAGCATGCTCTCATCTTAGATTTACATAGGCTTTGTCTCACCATTGATAAAGTTCAATAAACACACTTGAACTGTGGTTACTTGTCTGTCTTACTTTGATACCATGCCTTCCTTACAACCTCCACTCCTCAGCTGACACCTTTGCAAGTGGCTACTCTTTTACAGCAGTAAACAAGTTACCATCTCCACTCTGATAACCAGGTACAGCTTTACTTATTGATTCCCTGACTGCTATTTTACATAGAAATTAACTTGAAATATTTTGCATTTAAATTCTAAATGCAACATGTGTATGTTTGTCAATTCATGATAGTGAATGGTTTCTACAGCAGTTACAAAGCAGTACCGTGGCTGGCCAGGTTGTCTTCTGGTTTTGGTGAAACCACAGAGCTGACACAGTGAAATTCACCGTAGAATAGACCATGGAAGAAAATGGATTAGTCATGTTTAGTTCCAATGCAAAACTTGAGGCGTGCAGTGAGAGGCTGAATCAGTGCCTGTTGGTGAATCAGAGTAAAGTGAAAATGTAAGTTTTAAATGCTTGAAGATGGCATGCAGAAATGCTTTGGTTTATATGATTAACTTACATTTGCACTAAATCACTGCTGCAGGTATTGCAATGCTACTAATTAAGGGAACCCGTCGTATAACTACTTTCACGCTCCCTCAAATAAAGCGATTTACTCACTTTACTAAATGTTTGAGTGCCTTTATTGAAAATGTATTACAGTACCCTGCACAATTCTGAGCTCAAATAATTTACAATAATGTGACTACATTCAATTTGTAACAAGCTTCTTTCTATAAAAATGTCTGTGCAGGAATCTTTATCTGAAGTTGAAGACAAATATAAAAAAGCAATGGTTTCCAATGCCCAGCTGGATAACGAGAAAAGTCATTTAAACTATCAAGTGGATACGTTAAAGGATGTGATTGAAGAGATGGAGGAACAAATGGCTGAGTACTACAGGGAGAACGAAGAGAAATCAAAGGTAGCTACACCTTTTGAAATATTTGGGGTGAAAAATTAACACTCAAGGCGGCTGCAAACATGTTTTATTTGTGTGTGCTAAAATGTTACTCATGTACTTTTTAACTACTGCTAGCAAGCAGATTTGCTTTAGTGATTCAACTTGCAAGAGGCTGCTTTAGAGAGTGAAGATGAATTTGGGATCTGCTGTTAAATAAAATAAGTCTGCCTGCAAGGAAAATAAACTCCTTCTGGAGAAATGTAGGACTGTTCAGCAATGTGTATAAATTGCCTGACTTGAAACTTCTTTTTTTTTTTTTTTTAAATCGCAAAAGGAATGAGCACAGATTTTTGAATAACGTTTTTAGAGATGCGCAGGAGATCATGTCTATCAGTACAAAAGCCCCAATGAAATCAGTTTTTAACCTGAACTGCCAGTCTATTATGCAAGTCTATGGAAAAAGGACGAGCATACTCGTCCTTGGCACTTAAGGGGTTTAATGCAGGTTGTTGATCAATAGTCTACAAACCTACTTTTGATCATTATGCTAAAACATGGCGTTATTTTAAAAGTAGATGAGTAAGTGTGGCAACGCCTTTTTGATTTTTCAGTGCAGACATTCGATATCGCTGGCCAGTATAGAGGTATTACTCATACTTTGGATTTTTTAACATGATCTAAGAAGCCTTTGAATACTCAAGTAGTGACCCCTTAACATTTATATAAAAGAGCTTGGAGATTAGAACTTATATCTGTGCTGAAACAAATTGGACTTCCTGTCAATTCATAAATATTATATGGCTCACATCAGCGCCCACATCACTGCCAAAATGTACAGAATATACAGAAAGCAATGTGTCAGAAAATCACAATAGTAAAGTACTCTCTTGTAATATGCACATTCACTTTCCCTTTATTGCGTCCACTAGGTTCTCCTTTAATTCCACAACAGAAGGTGAATGCCTTAAGATATTGCAGTTGAATCCCCCTCTTGCTCAACTGATGTCTACTTCTCAAATATCCAGCAATACTACCATAACCTAGTACCAAGGATAAAGAGTGTGGTTATTTTTGGACAGTAATTGTAGATGAGCCACACCCCATCAAGGCCTGTTTTAGATCAATGGATACGCTAATCTCCTAATCTCAGTTCCTCCATTACTGCCATGAATCCAAGACTATAGTGATCATAGAATGTCAAAGCATGTGTAGACCTCGGCTCTGAGTGATTGTCTATCCTGCTATATCCCAGCGAGAGGTGGCAAACTCTTGTCTCAATGTTTGGGGAAAATATCATGAGGGGCAACCTGTTCACCAAGTTCATAGTTTAATGCTGTTTTTTTTTTTAAAAAAAAAAACGTTATTTATAAAGCTTGACAATACAGCCGAGAAAACAAGCAAGTACATGTAAAATACATGAGTAAAATTCAAGTATGTATGGCTGAGGGAGGCTACATGCGCCAGCAAAAACAGTAATTCTGGGTACCTTAACCCGATATGGACGCAACACAGTGACAATCAAGACATATTTTTTAAGCGTAGCTGGGCGCCAGAAATCTGGTCGCAGGCATCTTCACTGGCATCGACGGACAGGGAAGAGATGTAAGAGCGGAAGGGGGACAAGATATTTCTGTGTCTAGTTACTGTATGTTGTAAAAGTGACCAGCGGTCCTCGGTATCGGAAGCCCAGGTGGCAGCCTGGAGCCACTGGTTATGCGGGGGGGGGGGCTTGGACGGAGCCAGAGCAGTAGTATACAGCGGGAGGCCAATAGCAAGCATAGCCCAGCCAGTTTCCTAGAGTCCACCTGAGCTGGGGAAGCTCATGAAAAAGGCATGTGAACGGGGAAGGGTCAATATCACAGTCCAACATTTCGGATACCGTATTGCACACCTCCGCCCAGAACAGGGAGAGGCGCAGGCAGGACCATATCATGTATAGATAGTTTGTGGTGTTTGATCCGCATCTAGGGCATGTAGGTGGATGGTCTTTCGACATGCAGTGTAGTCTGATCGGGGTGTAATGAAATCTATGGAGTAGCTTTAAATTGAATCAGTTTAAATCGTGAATTAAATGAGACCTCATGGGTACGAGAACACATGCAATCCCAGCGCTGGTCAGTGATCTCAACACCAGATTCCTACACCAGGACTCCCTGCGCTGCATGAATGGGGCAGGTGCTTTGACTTGAGTATTGTGTATAATCTAGAGACCTTTCCCTTGAAAATCGTGGTGTTCAGGGCTTCTGACAATATCAGGTCATCAAAGGGATTGAGGGAAGTCTGGAAACCCCTTCTTGAGAGCGTGGGGCACCCTGAAGGGGTTCTGGAAGTTGGGCCGTTTGATAAAGATTCCCTGGTCAAAGGCATCCTGGACAGAATCGAGACCTGCATCCGACCAAAGGCATATGGTTGAGGTGTCTATACAGAGAGCGTCTGGAAAAAGTTCCAAAGGGGAGTGGGTGCAAGCCTGCTTCCACAACTTAATGAAGGCCAGTGTCATTGAACCCACAGGGTCAAGGAGCTCAAATTTGATGGAATGGACGTGGAGAGCTAGAGAGTAGAGATCTCGACCATCTGTAGCAAGGCGTTCGAGTTTCACGTGGAGAGGAGGATCAGTGTGTATGAACCACTGTGACGCAGTTTATTTTGCATTTATTTTTATATAGCGTTTTGCGCCAAAGCTCTTTACATAACAGCAATACGTTAGAAGCATGAGTACTAAACATGAGTCAAATAATTGATATCAGTATACAGAACAGTTTACTGAGAGCAAGATAAAAATAGCGGAAGAGTAGGAAGGAAGTAATAAGGAGCTGTCAAGAGGATGAAGGTGAGATTTTAAGGAGGAGCGGAAGGAGGAGTAAGAGGAAATGGAGCGGATGAGAAGAGGTAGAGAGTTCCAGTGTAAAGGGGAAGGAGCTGAAAACATCGGAAGCGGGAAGGGGCGCAAGGTGATGGTGGAACAGTGAGGAGGAAGAGGTCAGCAGAACGGATGGGGCGAGAGGGGGGTGTAGAAAGAGAGGAGGGAAGAGAGGTAAGGAGGGGCAAGGTCATGAAGAGATTTAAAAACTAGGCAGAGGAAGTTGAATTTAAGTTGAGTGAAAGGGGAGCCAACCAAGAGAAGAAAGCGAAGAGGAGATGGAGTCCTGAGGAGAGAGGAAGCAAAGAGTACAGATGGCAGAGTGATAGAGGGATTTGAGGGGGGAAAGATGAGAGGAAGGGAGGCCAAAGAAGAGAACAGAACACTAGAATAGGTGGGAAAAGTTAAGGGATGAAATGAAGAGTTTAATAGCATGAAAGGCGAGAGAGGAACGGATTTTGCGAACATTGAAGAGGTGATGGCGACAGGCTCGGGAGGTAACAGAAATGTGGTGAGAGAATGAGAGGTTAGAGTCGAGGTGGAGGCCAAGATTGTGGGCCGAGGTTGAGAGGGGAAGACTGGTAGGGGGAAAGAGGATAGGAGTACGGGGGGGGGGGAGTGTGTTGGCAGGATACAATAAGACTTCAGTCTCGTCAGTGTTAAGGGTAAGAAAGTGAGAAGACATCCATTAATTGCAGTGAGACAAGAGGAAAGTTTGATGTGGATATCAGGGGTGAAGGAGGAGAAAAAGAGGAAAATCTGGGTTCATCAGCAAAGAAATGGTGAGATACCAAAGGAAGTGATGATATGGGCAAGAAGGGAGGTGTAGAGTGAAGAGGAAAGGGCCGAGCACAGAGCCTTGGGGGACACCATAGTCAAGGGAGTGAGTAGTGGAGGAACAGCTGCCCCAAGAGATGACAAGAGCGGTTAGAGAGGTAGGAGGTGAACCAGTTGAGAACTGAGCCTTTGAGACCAAAGGAGGAAAGAGTATTGAGGAGTAAGGGATGATCTACAGTATGAAAGGCGGCAGATAGGTCCAGTAGAATGAGAAGAGAGGATTGCTTAGAGTAGCGAGCAGTGAGGAGGGAGTTGAGAACGGAGGTAAGAGCAGTTTCAGTGGAATGTATAGGGCAGAAACCAGATTGAGTAGGGGCTAGGAGGAAGAGGTTGGTGACAAAAGCAGAGAGTTGAGAGTAAACTAGGCATTCTAGGAGTTTAGAGAGGAATGAAAGAGGGATGGGATCAAAATTGGAGGCAAGGAGGGTGTTAGCAGGGGGCTTTTTCAGTATGGGGCTGATAGTAGCATGTTTGAAATTAGAAGGAAAGGTAGCAGTGGGGCGACCAGTGTTAAAGAAGGTGAGGTAAGGAATTGTCAGTCCAGAAAAACCAAACACCCCTTGAGGGTCCGGCAATGAATGATAATTGGTTGGCCGAAGACCAACCGCCTCATTTACAGTGTTAAGAATATATATTCATCAGTTATTACGTAGCTATTAGTTCAACTAGAGCAAGGCCATTTTAAGATGACCAGAATCGCCATTTTGTTTTCTCTCTGCTCTCTAACGTTGCCACTTTGCCTCATGTAAAACTGCTTTGCTGTAGATATTATTTCGCTTCAATGGTCCAAGTCTAAGAAACATGTTGAAACATTACACTGGAGAGCCAGACAGAAATGCCAGATTCCCTCCCTCACATATCCTTGAAGACAGGGAACAAGGCATTTAATCAGTACACGAATGCCAGCGAGTCTCCTGAAAGAATAGCAATGTACGAAACTAGCATTTAAAGAGTTGAATTATGATCTTCTTTACGTCCCCCCTTTCTGAGCCCAGTGATGCCCCGGAGAGCGGGCTGACCTCTAGAGCGGGAATCGAAACTAAGATAGTGAGGTCTGGTATGTGCAAGTCTCCTACGCGCAGCTTGCCCATGAAAAACAAACACTGTGTTCTCGCAAATAAAGAATGGTGTCTGTAAAATTGAAGATTGCAAACCGTTACTAAATATGGTGGTCTAAGGTGTCATATTTGTCATACTGGTCAATTATCGCCTCTAATTCAAAGGGAAATGAATTGAGGGCAGCATCAAATGTGTCATACTGTGTCATTGCTGATTGTAAGGTGCTCGATTTGTATATATGTAACTGATGTACGTTTCACTCTCTCTTGCGTCCCCCCGAGGTCTGTTAGACACACGTCGCAGGGCGTGGGACCATTTGGTCAACTGGGACTTCTTTGTATTGCAATAAACCCTAGATTTTGGGAACGGAACCTTGTGTCTGGCGTATCTATTCGAGTGTGGTGACTGCCTTGTTTCCACATCCGAGGGTTCCTCAGGGGCCCCTTTCAGAATTAGGAGAGGGTATATTTTAGGAATCATAGGTTTGGGGAGAGGATCAGAGGGGGCAGCCATAGGGTGAGTTTTGGACAGGAGGGACACAAAGGGAGAGATGGGGTGAAGTTAGACATGAGTAATGGATGGTATGTGATGGGGAAGGAGGAGAGTAAGAGGGGGGAGCGTAGGATGCTTTGGCACAGAGAGAGTATCTTGGAGGAGACGAAGCCGGCCAAGTCAGAGGGAGGGAGGGAAGTTGCTGAGTGGTTCGGAATGAGAGGGGAGAGAAGACCGTTAAGTGTCTGAAAGATTTGACGAGGGTGAAGAAGCTTGAGGGTGGAGAAGTAGGAGTGCTTGGCAGAGCTAAGGCAAGAAACATAGAGTGGTAAGAGAAGTAGGAGGCTTAGTTAGCGGGTGAGTCGATTTTAAGCCAGCATCACTCAAGGCGACGGAGAAAGCGGCGCATTGACAGAAGGTGAGGGGAAAGCCATGGTTGAGAGGGTTTGCGGGAGGGGTGGAAAGAGGAGAGGGGGTGAAGTAGATCAAGACTAGCAGAGATGGAGGAGACAGAGTAGATAAAGTTTTGTTAGCCGAGCAAGAGGAAAAGTCAGGAAGAGGTGGTGTGTGAGGGGGAAAGATCGGGTATCGAAGAAGAGAGAAGGGTTAAAGTTACTGACGTCTCATCGAGAGAACAGTGTGCTTGATCAGCCATCCAGTACTTCTCGAAGTCTGGGGCGCTGAGTCCGCCCCTTGCCATTGGAGTGGTCAGTGTTTCTAGTTTCAGACGGACCGCGCCAGAATGCCATAAGAAGGTGTTGATATGAATCAGTTCCGTAAAGAATTCCCGTCCTGGCCATAAGGGGACATTCAGAAATTTGTATAGGAGCTTGTGCAGTACCACCATCTTAAGGACGGCGATGCCGTCGGCCAGCGAGATTGGTAATCTGGCCCAGCCAGTGCACTTCCGGTTAGGTAGTTCCCGATATTGGCCTCATACAAAGAGTTCTGTTGACATGTAATCACCACTCCGAGATAGGTAATCTCAGACTGTGCCCACGGAAATCTCAGGGGGTTTAAGAGGGGTGTGGTGGTCTTTGTTAGCAGGAACAGTATAGATTTAGAGCAATTTACTTGTAGCCCTGAGAGTTCACCAAAACGTACGTCTTCTAGTATTGGGGCCAGATTGCATTCAGGTGAGCAGATAAAAAGGACGGTGTTGTCCGCATAAAGGGAGAACACCTCGGGGGGACTTGACAATCTAATGCGTCTGTGCGTGTTGTTGGCGTATCCTGTCGGCCAAGGGTTCTATTGCTAGAGCAAATATTAGCGGCGAGAAAGGGCACCCCTGCCTTGTGCCTCTGGCTATTGGGAATTGGGGTGAGCAACAGTCTTCGGTGCAAACCCTTGCAACAGGAGAGAAATACAGGAGTTTAACCCAGGAGGTGAAACAAGGGCCGAAGTTGCACTTCTCAAGAACACGCCACAAATATCTCCAGGAGACAGTCGAAGGCTTTCTGCATATCAAGGGTGGCTGCAACTGCTGGTATACTTGGTCGACTCAGGGAAAGTGTATTCAACAGACGGCATATGTTGAGAGCAGTGGAGTGCCCTGGGATGAAACCGGATTGTTCAGGATGTCTCTGGGCTAGCACCTTGGCATAAATGTTGACGTCGCAATTAAGAAGAGATGGAGGGTGGGGGGGCGGTATGATCCACATAGTGTGGAAGGTTTGCCCGATTTAAGTAAGACCAAGATTATGGTCTCTCGAAGAGAGGACGCCCGTTTCACAGGCTTCCGTCCAAAGGGTTGACAATTGGGGGACTAGGCGGGTCTTGTAATGTTTATAAAATTCAACGGGAATTTCGTCGGATCCAGGGGCCTTCCCAGAGGCCAGCGAATCTATAGCCTTAGATATTTCTTCAGGTGTGATAGGGGTATCCAGAGGCTTCACTGGAGCGGAAGGCTGGCTAAAAGTGTCAATGTCTGGAGTGGAGACAGTATCTACATTGGAATACACGGTTTCGTAGAAGGAGTGGAATTCGATGTTGATATCGTGTGATGTCAGAGCCAAAGTGCCATCTCCCCTCTCGATATCCGGAATATGTTTTGTTCCATTCTCATGTCGAAGCAATGTGGCGAAGACGCGACCTGGGTGCTCCCTCTCTCCATACCTACGAGCTGACTGGGTGTCTTGGAGGAACTTCCGTTCTCGTTCAGCGTGGGTGCGGAATGCATCGAATTCCGTGCCTATATCGGTAAGAATGGCAGACCACTGAGGGGGAAGCATACTTTGTCTCGAGGAAGGCAAGGCGAGATTCACTATCAGTGATGTCTCTCCAGATTGCTCTGAGAATCCCTGCTTCCTTGGAAATTGCGATGCCCCTAACATGGACCTTGAATGTCTCCCAAAGGGTGGCTTGTATTGTGTCAGAGCCGGTGTTAAGTGTAAAAAAAAGTCATAGATGATGGTTCCCAATTCAGTCTCAAAGGCGGTGTCTAATAGGGAGTGTGGTTTCAGCCTCCACGAGCGGACCCCAGTCCACCTCAGGGAGACCGCCACTGGGGAGTGGTCTGAGAATGTTCTGGGCAGGATAGACATTTGTGTGGTTCCGACTAGTATATCCGAGATAAGCCATTTATCTGTGAATGGGAGTCCTGCACCGAGGAGTAAAAGGAGAATGTTCGGGAGTTAGGGTGAATCAACAACCATGTGTCAGGTATTTTAAACTGGGCCTGCATTTCTATGATGGTTTTAGCTGCCTTGGAGAGTTGATGAGGTCTGGAGCCCCATATATCGAAGGTAATAATCTAAGATGGTGTTAAAGTCCCTGCCCCAAAGGATAGGTATAAGCAGGAATCCTGAGAGTAGAGAGGAGAGATGTATGTAGAAGTCGGGGTCATCCACGTTGGGACCATATATGTTTAGCAATACAACTTCTCTGCCCAACAGGGCGCCTAACAACAACACAACGTCCTCTGGGGTCTGCATGAGTCACTTTAAGTTGGAATTTGAGACTCTTGTGGATTAGGGTCATGACCCCACAGTTCTGGGTAGAGCCGTGTAATAGCATTGGAGGGAGAGGGGAGCCCATGACCGCGCAAACGCCTCGCATCCACTAGAAAGGGAGTGTTTCTTGCAAATGGAGCACCCCGACCATGTGTCCAACATATATCTGCATCTTGCGCATTTTGGCATGGTTGCCCAGCCCCCTGACATTCCAGCTCATGTTATACAATCATCAGCCATCAAGATAGTAGATCAGCACCCATAAACAAGCGCCCCTGCCGGGGTATGAACCACAGGGACTAGTCCGTACGCACCATGTCTTCAATCTGATAGGGCCATTACAAAAGGATTCAGAGAATCAAATTCCCAGCTGCGTGCCAAGCATGTTAACAACTATAAACCATTCCCATCCCACACCTCTCCCCCAACCAGAGAGGTGATAACGCCCAAATCCATTAACTGGAACAGAAACATCGGCAACATCTCCGGGGGTGCCACGCGTGGGCCTTGAGCGTTAGAATATCCGATTTGGGGCGTTGACTAGGTATACTATGATGAACGAAGCGAAAGCAATTCAGAGGTAGTGAGCGGGCCAAGTTTGCGAATCAGGACTTTGATCTCATAGAACAAGGTCGTAGCTGAATCAGTTGTCTGAGTCCCGATCCACATTAAGAATACCTAACCCCTCTCTAGGGACAGATCCAAGGCATCTGCAGGAGCAGTGTTCAATGACCATCCAGCAGGGAAGTGTTCTTCGAGGAATTTGGAGGCCTTTTCGGGAATGGTGAAGAAAAATACTTGATTTGAGTGTTCAATCCTAAGTTTAGCCGGATACAATATAGAATATTTAACTCCCAGGTCTCGTAGCCTTTTCTTGGTGGCCAGGAAGGTTTTACTTTCTTGTTGTATGGCCGCAGAGAAGTCTGGGTAGTGGTGGATTCTGGAGGAACCCAGGAAGAGGTTGCCTTTGGCCCTTGCTGCACGAAGGAGGGCATCCCTGACCCGGTAATTAAGCACTTTTGCGATGATAGGACGGGTAGGAGCACCAGGCCTGGGTTTTGCTGTTAAGGATCGGTGGGCCCTCTCAATCGTGAACTGCAGGGACATTTTCGGGGAGTCTAGCAGGGAAAGGAGAGTGCTCAACAAATCCTCTATAGGGCCTTCGATGTTGTCCTCCGGGACACCGATGATGCGTATATTACTGCGCCTGGAGCACAATTCTTGAACCTGTCTGGGTAAAGGGGTCACCTCCAACCGCAGGACAGCAATGTCATCTTCAGCTGTCCCGATTCTAGTCTCCACTTCGGTCACTCAGGCATCAGTCTTTTCCATGTGGGCTTTGATGGAGCAGATGGTCCCACTCATGTGGCCCAGCGTGGAGTGAACCCCTCCTGCATGTAATCCATCATTTTCTGTGACTGACATGTGTGCCTAGGCTTTGATTCATTCTGTTTCGGCGTAGCTTTCACATACATATTGATAGTCCTTTGCTTTTTGTTAGCGCCCTTGGTCATGATCACATCGACCACATTGGAGAGCGGAAATCGGAAGCAGTCTCAGGGTCCGGAAGGGGGGTACCAGACCATGAAGAGCAATCCAGCGAGTAGTGGTGAATGGAAGGGAAATTCGGTGTTCCTCAGCGGAATGTTGGCATGAGTGTGGGGTACATTTACCAACCGTGCAGACTTCCCCTCCATCACCAAGCTGCAAATCCGCAGTACCAGCAGAATGGCTGCGCTGGCTGTATTGAGCACCATTGCCTCGCATCAAAACTGCGTTTTGCAGCTACAAAAAGGATGGCTGCACTGTCTTTGCCAGAGGGAACATGGAACACCCCGAGAATGGCTGACAGTGTTTTCTTTATGTGCACCAAAGAAAAGAATTGAAAAGCAGCACTCTTTTGCTGCTAGCTCCAAATTTCCCCTTGAAAAAGGAAATATTTTACATTTAAAATGACTGTGCCCTAATGCTCTTTTCCACCGTTTTCAACAGTACACAGTTGGTTCTAGTGAGACCCAGCTATGCCCAGCCATAATTCAGGTTGTGCTCCAGCAAAATAAAGCATTTATCACTGATTGACGGGCTGTGTCTTGCGCAAAACTCTTTATTTTTCAACAATATATCACAACTAAATTCTTTATAAAAAGCTCTCTCTCTCCTAGCTCATGTCAGTTTCAAGGGATATTTATTTAGACAGATGCTTGTGCATTGGAAACATGGCTAGGGCTTTGCAAAGATTCAGAAAATTAATGTGAGAAGGCTGCATTTGAAAGTGACAGCTCAGCAGAATTAACCCACGTGTAAAATGTGCTTTTGACAAACAAAGAAAATGCTGTTTAAAAGTGAAATGTTGAATTGAGGCCTGTCTTTGCACAGAATGTGAGGGGGTTTTGTTGGTAAACATACAGGGGATATTAAATTCCAACAGATTTTCTTTCTGGTTCAGAAAGAAAAAACGATAAATGCATTTACTGTGCTGAAGCCACAGAACAAGTTTCCTGGCCTGGCTTCAAAGGACATTTGCTTCTTGGGCACAGCACATTGCCTCCCCCGAGGGGATCAGCATCTGGAAACTATGAATGGACCAAGAGGAAGAATGTCACACGCTCATCAGACTGTGGCAGTTCTTAAACCTGATAAAATAGATTCTGGGACACAGGAATAGATTCTGGGACAGATAGGTGTGAATTTGTTAGTAACACCTCCCCACAACTTAAAATGGGGAGCCTCAAAGGCCACTCCAGAGCAACATTTGGAAGTATGTCCTTATGTGGGAGACGAAAGCTAGCCCATTTGGCACGAAAGACTGTTCTGAATTAACAAACTTTGGACTTTTATTTCTGCAACCAGACAACACAGTAATGCGAAAGTTTAACAGTTTAAATATGATTTTGGGGGCATTAAAACAAGACATTGTAGCCTTACCTAGGATGTAGGGGACGCCTAAACAGCAGAAAAGTGTAAATCATGGGAAATGTATACATTATGGCACATTAAAAATTAATACAAACATGCTCTGATAATATGTACACATGTATAAAGTTATAGAATTATAGGTGAAATATTTGGTGAAAGATTATTAGGACGACGAAACCATGTCGTACAGACCTGGGAGTTGGAATGTTATGCTCTGTGTGGAATGTGTCATTTGCCTGTGTGGTTTGCAAAAGTGCCATAAGTGTAAAAATGTGTATTTATGTCCTGACTGCTTTTTGGCAAAAAAGACTGTGGGATGGCTCTGTACCTCATAAAAACACAACCCCCTAAAACTGAGTCCTTCAGTCCCATCTGCTTCTAAGGAGTAGGTGACATAACATAGGCTGACCTATCCAATTTCTTACGGGTAGGTCTAGCTTAGTTCTGCCCAACAATAAATCCTGTAATGTCACCCGCCTTATAAAAGCGGGAGCTCACAGAGACAAGGTCACTCTTCTGAATGGTCCAGCTCCTCCGTATCCAGATATTCCATATTCATCCTGCCAGGCTCCAGATCCCACTGCCAGGCCAGAGCATAGCTGACCCTATCCAGGCAGGACAACTGATCCAAAAAGAAACCACACTGCAAATCCCAGTAACTCCAGAAGAAAGGGGAAAGGTGGCTGAACCCTCTTTGGGATTATCCAGTGCTGGCCACTTGCCCTGGTACCCGATCTATCCAGCTGAGGTGCCGCTGTGCCGTGACCAGACCTTTGCCCAGCTGTTTCCTTCTAGGAGAGCCCCGCCCCGGTGACCAGTGACCAGATATTGCATTTGTGTCCAGAAATCCGGTTGGCTGTCCCAAATCTCAAACTCAGGTGCTGATGGGAGGATCACCCCATCCCATAGCAACACATAGCATACCCCATCTTGATACCTTGTCTTTGTTCCACCCTCTAAGTAATCCCATCAATATCCTGGTAACTTGCTTAAAACTGTCAGACTTCTCGTGCATCCTGTCCTTGATTTCGTAGTGTTTGTGCCATTCTTCCACTCATTTGTCATCTGTATGTCCGTAGTAATATTTTGATTAAATGAATTCTCCCAAAAAAGAGGCACACTGCGTGAAGGGTTACAACTGCAACGTAACTTTTCTATTCACGGGTGGCATGTCTCATTTCTCACAGAGACTATGTGAGATACTTCTATGTTTTTATTGTGTTTTTGCAGAAAAAGGTTCTGATGATTTATTACCACCAAATCATATTCCTAGTAGTTAAGGGAAAAAAAAGTTGTGTGGGCACTCCAAACAGCCAAGCTGGTACACAGTACAATAAGAGCGTAACATTTTGAAAAGCTATTGGTGCAAACACCACCTACCCCCATACCTCCAGTAGTAGGCCCTCCCATGTCTCAAGTGGTAGACAAATGGTCTGTCCACTAAGATCAGGAATGTTTAAGGTTCTTAAAAGCAGCATTAAAGGGGGGCGCTGTTGCGCACATTCGTAATGGCCGCCTGAGTTTGTAGCTCTGTCTAGAGCAAGCTCCTCCCTGCTGATCCTGCTGTATTGGTGCTGTGTTAACACTTAATATCTGTGGATCGAATCCTTCTGAGCTTCTGGAGGTGCTGTTCGATTGGCGAGCCCCAGGAAGGAACCGTTACCGAGAAAATCCTGCATCTCTGAACACCGCCGTACTCCCCAATGGCATGCCACGCTGTGGCTCCACGACGTGCAGATCCTGGAGCACGCAAATTACTGAAGTCTTCAGGCCCAGCTGGGGGAGGGTGGCCACCTCGCGGAACTTAGTGGCCTCCTCTGTTATCATCCTATACTGCGACATCTGCCTTTGGCCCCCAGGATCCCCCCCGACCTTCCCTGCAGAGTTTTCTTGTGTGGGAACGCGGTGGTGCGTCTCGCCGGCCTGACTTACACCTCGGTCGAGCCCCTGCCAGAAGCCTGCCACTTTAGGGCTGAGCTCCCGGCGCCCATTTGAGGCACATCTTGTGCCTCCTGAGCCCCACCAGCCTTCCATAAAAGACCTCTGGGGACTCATCGGTCACCTTGGGAAGCACCCAGCTGTGACCCGATGTGACGACGTTGCGAGGTGCGGTGCCACCATTTCACGGAGCTGCAGGATACAGGGGCCCTGCTGCTTGAAACACTGCGGGCTGTGCTGCGCATGAGGCATTCTGCCCACTGCCAATTTGCTGCTGCTAGGGGAGCTGGAAGACTGCGACCCGTCTACTAAATTGAGGAGCGGCCTGGGCGGTCGCTGATGCACCGCGTCCCGCTGGCATAGCCCGGACATCTATGCTGAACACCACGATTACACCCAACCCGCAGCCCACGGCTCCCTTGATTCACCAGGCAATTTAGCTGACTTCACGGGCATCCTCGCTTTGGCACCCAACAGGCGGTTGGCACTGCCCGACCTGCTGCACCTACAGGATCCTTGCTCCCACTGCCCTATGGGGGGCACACTCCTTGCTATCCTCATTACTCATGTATGGACCTCACGCTGCCCAGGGACCCAGTGCCTGCCTGAGTGGGGACTGCAGCTGGAGGTGGGTGGGCGAGTTGAACCCGTGTGCAGACACACAGGGATTCACAGGACCGTTGATATCAATGTCACTTGTTCCACGATATGTAGGAGGTCGCAGCCCACTCGCTGCAAGCTGAGCGAACCCTACTGGCCGTATCTGAACGCACTAACGATCCTGGCATCCCTGCGCTCCCCTGGTACCTAAATCTCGCTCTTACTGCGAACTCCTGGTGCTGGGTGCAGCGGCCCATGCCCTCCCACCCTCACTGGCTATATTTCTTCTACACCACTATCTGAACGCAGTGGCCCGTTGTTGCCGCACCTGCACATCAGACCTACTTCATCTTGTGGTGATCCGGGGCGCGGGACTCGGCACCCACCACTCCGTGAAGAGGTTAGTGGAACTCCCTTGCTGTCCACCGCTACTCGCCATATTGTTCCTCTTGATTTGAATTGGGGTCTGGTAATCACTTTTGCGCTACCTATCCCCGCAGGAACTTCCGCACTAGGCCCAACAGCTACCATTCTCCTTCTGCTGAAGCCAAGCACCAAGGGGCCTGCCAAAATATCCTAATCGCCACCCTAAGCAGTCAGGTTTTAGAAAGAAATTCGGAACTGAAACCGCTCTTTTGGAGCTTAAAACTAAACTCTTGGGAGAAATGGATAGAAGGGGCTTGTCGTCAATCTCATTAGATCAATCAGCAGCTTTCGATCTAATTGAACATTCCATTCTCATTCCTAGATTACAAGAAGTTGCCAATCTCTCTGCCTCCGCAGCTCAGTGGTTTGCATCTTTCCTGGAGCATAGAAGCAGCAGAGTCTGCTCGGCCTTGGCCGAGGCCACCCCTATATCGGTGCTATACGGGTTCCCCAAGGGGCGAGTATGTCACCCTGCCTTTACAATTTGTTTCTGGCCCCCTTCTTCATGCTTGAGGAGAGGGTTGTATTCTCAAATTATGCAGATGACACTCAATGTGTCATCTCATTAACAGGACACCATGAGAGTGATGAGTTGGAAGTTAACAGAATCTTCGCTTTGATAGAAAGGTGGATGTTGGAAGACTTCCTTGCACTGAACCGCAGCAAGACAGAGCTATTGATTGTTGGCAGTTCAAAGGCTCTAAAAAATCTCAATCAAGCATATAGCTCCTTCAAACTAGGGCACGATGTCATGTCTCCTCTACAGAAAACAGAAATTTTAGGGGTAACCCTGGATTCGTCCTTGAGTATGAAGGCTCATGTTTCTACGGTAGTGGCGGGAGTGGTGTATTATGTTAAGCTACTCTCTCACTTGAGGCCCATGATCTCTCAGGAATGTACTGAGACTATTCCTAGGGCAATAATTGGAGCAAAGCTTGACTATTGCTGCAGTCTCTTGCTAGGTATTAGTCAACTTGAATTACGTAGACTGCAGGTCGCCCAGAATTGGGCGGTCGGAGTAGTTCTCAGACTGCCCAAGTACAGTCCTATAACAGAGGCTAGGAGATCTCTTCACTGGCTTCCTATAGAATCACGGATATCTTTTAGAGTGCTGGTAATCACATTCAAATGTAGGTTACAAGTTATGCCCATATACATACAAAGTTGTGTAAAAGAGAAACACAACCAACGAACCCTTAGATCTGGAGCGCAAAATCTGATTGTGCAGCCTAGAAGCAGGACTGCAAAGGCTGAAAACGGAGTGTTTAATGTTGGGCTCCTTTTTTGTGGAATAAACTACCAGTCAGATTAAGGAGTCTGAACTCTCTGCATGCCTTCAAGAAAGAACTTAAAACCCTTCTGTTTGCCGGATTCCACAAAATTTCAAGCGTTAATGGGACTCTTGGAATAACACCTCTGATCTACTATCACATCAATCCTCAAAATAATTTCTGGATATGTTGTCTCGGGTTGACCCAGTTTAAACTCTTTGAGGTCCCCCTTTTCTTCTTTTTTCCCGCCTTCATGGGCGGGAGATGTGTCCTTGCTTGTTTCCATGTTTTTTCTGCGTCTGTCTTGTCTGCGCTTTTATGCCTGAGGGCCAATAGTGTGCATTACAAATGTAATGTAATGTTCTTGGAAGCTCACCATTGTAGAGATGGACAACCAAGGGTCCGCTTTGACCCCTTTGTAAAAAGGTTTACAGCAGCAGCAAGTGTGTTTATATCCAATATACCTTTGGCTAACATATCCATGTCACCACAGTGGCATTTGGGCGTACATTCCCTAAGAACTGCTGTATAGACACTGAGACGAACACTGATTCGAGGGTGGGTCAAGCAGTACTAAATGTTCCAAATCCGACCCTTCATTATTGCTCTGTAGTCATGCATCACATCTGAATCCCAAATAGATTTATGTTGCAAAGTGTTACTTAACTGTATTTTGCAGCTTGCCTGTTTTAGATCCATACGCACCCTCCCTGCAGGTTTGTTCAGTACTAAAAAAGATGTTTTAGCTCGAAATATCAAATGTACCATTATACAGTTGTGTTTTAAAAACGGTATTTATAAATGTGTATTTTGCATGTGTACACTATAAAACCAGAGATGCAAAAGAATTTAAAATTTAACAATTCCAAGTGCAAATTAGGGCATAGATTTTAGTCTATAGGCAATTGTCGACTATTTTCTGCACCCCTAAGGTAATGCAACAGGTTGTTTATTTTTTTTTTTTATTATTAATTTGTTCAGTTGTAAAATCAACTTTTCAAATTTGTGCAAAACAAAGTTTTTACAATTAAAATCATTAAATTCATCTTACATATCATTTCATTAAGCAAAATTAGAGCAAAATAAAAAGATGAAATTACATATCATGCAAGTAACAGCAAAAGTTGAGCTCTTTGCCCATGAAGGTAAGTAATACCCCAACTGTTTTATTTTATAGTTAACAGGGAGCAGGGTTATCTTGCTCATTTGGAAAGGGGTCCGGCAACACCCAATCTAAAAATTGGACAATTGCTATTTGTATAAGGTTAAGTTTAATGATGTATTACTTTTAAATATTGTTTGAAATCTTGGTGTTTACCCATCATTTCCTATGCCGTTAATGCAGGAGCTGGAAAGGCAGAAACATGCATGCAGTGTTTTCCAGCATAAGTTGGACGAACTTAAAGAAGGCATTCGTCAGCGAGATGAATTAATAGAGGTATGTTTTGGGATCTCTTGTTGCCGCTCAGTACTGTTCTAATTGTCCAAATGCTGATTTAGAATGTGTTTTCAGAGATTCACTGGGAATCTACAAAGGTAAATACAATCATAGGTTTATTTTAAAATGTCTCCTTTGAAAATGCCTTGCTAGTTACAATGTGGAAGAAAAGGAGTGTAAGATTTATCAGCTCAAGACTACTTGTTTACTCATTCCGTTAATGGCTGTGGTGTAAATTGTTTCAAATAAATTACACATGTTACAATTACTTAATGCAGCAATTGCACAGCTCGATTTGGAGCTGAAATGTAGCTAAGCACGCTGCTGATCAGATTCCACAGAAATATTACTTTGTGGCTAAAAAATGCACATTTTGTAATGTCAGTATTAAAACCTTCCAAGAATAGAGAAGAACAGGTACTAGGCAGGTAGGACCACTATATAGATTCCTGCCAATGAGGCATGCCCTGGCCCCACTTATCAACGGGACAGATCCATCCCCCAGGCCTCCCTCATCGAACGTAATAGATGGGGAGATTATGGGGGAAAGATCTCGTTGGACAGAGTACTGGTCTTGAACTCAACTAGGCCCTTGGAGGACTTAAGCAGAGATGGGAAAAGGATGTCGGTGACATCGACGGAGAAGACTGGGTACATGCATTGCAGAACCCTAGAGAGGTGTCTATAGCAGTCAGACTGTTTGATTCAAATCAAATATTTGCACAGAACATACTACTCCAGGGAGTGGGTCAATAAGATGGGGAGAGGGATAGATGTCTGTCCTCCATGCAATATCCACATGGGTACGTTCTTCCATATGGTCTGGGTGTGACTGCCCTGAACTTAAGAAGTACTGGGATAAAGTCTTGTGTGACGTGGAGGGAGTGCTGGAAAGGCCAATTCCGGTGGAACCCAGGGGACCATTGCTGGGGATGCGGGGGATCTGGGGGCAGACACATATGGGAAGATTTTCTTAACACGGCCTGCATAGTGGCCAAGCGGGATGTCGAACAGAAATGAAGGGGATGTGAGGTCCCATTGTTGGCAGCCTGACGGTCGGGAATGGCTGTTATTCAAAAATGTGATCAGTGGGTATATAGGAATAGAGGAGGCACGCAGAAATTATATCGGGGGAGTTTGGGATCAGGGGGTTCAGGCACCAGTTTGAACACACGGGAGAGGGGGTCTAAGGGGGAAATTGGGGTGGGGGGTGTAACAGTTAGGTCCTCCCTTACCCCCCGGAAGGGGGTGGTAATCGGAGGGGAAGGACGGTGCAGGATACAAGTCACAGGGGCAGCAGGAAAATGGATCGGGCGGATGTGGTTGGGGGGCCTCTACAGTGACGATCAGGATGTACTGCCTACGATCGCCTTGTTATGGTAATTATTTTATGGAATTGACTCTGCAAAGAAATCTAATACAGTTTTAAGACTCAAAATAGAAGAAATTAGGGCTGTACAAAATGTACATCTTAAGCAATTCATGTTTTTTTTTTATTGTTCAACCTTAACACTATTACATAATATGAAGGAAGATATGGCACTTCATCACAAAGGAGTGGAGGACATATAAAATCCAAGGCACACTTGAAGACTTTCAAACACATTGGGGCATCATCGTACATTACCTGCAAAGTTACTATATGCTGCAGTGGTGTCCACACAACATCCGTATCTTGAACATTCTTTGATCCTCAGAACTGTACCGAGAAAGGACGATCATGTGGCTGACCGGTGCCAACCGGAGATACTGGGAAACGAGTGGAAGGGAGGGAGGGGGAGGAGGGAAGGGGCTTGTTTTGCAATTGAAGTTTGTACCATTTAACAAAAGCAATAAGAAGATTTTTTTTTTTAAAAAGAGTACAAAAGAATACAAAAAAAATGAAAAAATAAATTACCATTAGTTATTAAAGTATCGAAGTATTACAAAATTCATTCATTAAATCCAGAGCTAATATCAATTTCATTACGACCTAAAGAATTTATAAAACCAACGACTGCAATACAAAGGGAACTTTTTACACCACTCATACAGGATTTCCAAAAAGAATCATTATCTACATACTCAATTTCATTGTAACGCGCGAAATCTAGTGAAGTCCTCGGTAAACTTTGGACAAGGATATAATCTCCAATGGGGAACGAGAGATCCCAAAGTTTTATGGTCATGGAGAAGATGTTACATACTCTGGCTGTGTAAATCTCTCTCAAAACACACCAATCAAAACGCATATGATTTTTTTTAAACCTTATTTGAAGTACTTATCAAATCTGCTCTTGAAGAGCTGATTTTACTGTAATACTAGATTACATAGTCCATAATTGTACATGATGATTTCCACATTTGACAATAAGATTTTATTCAGGTCCCAAATATTATGAGTATGGACAGGGTAGCAAAGGGTTGTAAAAAAAGAAATGCTATCCCCTTACATCTCACTGTAGATTTAGTGACACATATTCCTAGGTCATAAAAAATCACTGACGTGGGCACTGCATTTGGGTTTCCTAAAACCTTTCTCCAGATTTTACTTGTAATTTCTTCCAGAATAGGGAGATCCCAGGTAGGATATATTTCTATCTCATGGGTTAGTTCTGAGAGTGCAGTTGTAAGATCATATTTTATAAGGGGAGCAATTAATATTTTCAATATTTGTTTTGAATGTAGAAAATTTAGCTAATCAGTCACTCAGTTCGATATGTGAAATAGGTGATCATATTGGCTTGTTCGTAAAGCCAGAAACGTAGAAGCCAAACTAAGTACTTTGAGATTTCTGTTCATTGGTGCCTTGCATGTTTTTAAATTGAAATTAATTTGTTACTACTGTCTTAATTTGTAGCCTGACTATTTAACATTGATTTGCCATCTTATTAGGTAACTGTGTGGGCTTATGGTATGAGGCCTTTTGAAATGTAAATGAAAGACGCTAGATCTTTCTTCCATTACTATTAGTTTCACGGTCTGCCACATCACTTCCTGTCTTTTCTCTCCGCGTTCATGTGCTGGAGGGATCGCCCACACAATGGACGCACCTGCAGTGCCAAAGGCACACTAAAGGCAAGGCAATCGGTGCCCGTCTGGGCCGCGGAAGGGCCCTGGACCACACATAGTGAGCCTCTATCACTGCGACATGTGTACTCAAGATCGGCTTTGCTCCATCTTGCCCTTATCAGTACACTATTGCCAAAGCATGGCTAGTGCTGTTAGTACTTCAGACTCGGCCCCTGTTACCCAAGATGCCAGCAAATTCCATTGCTTACTGCTAAATGCACACTCGATCCCTGCTCGCCCTCATGATTTGTACAAGCTATTCAAGGAGACAACTCCTGATCTTTGTTTTACAATGGAATCATGTCTGCGCAATACATCAGACCCCATTCTTGTTCAAGCCATGCCGTCGAAATATAGTGTTTTACATGTGGACAGGAATTCTGCCAATCTGGGCGGAGGCTTAGCAGTTAGCTTTCAAACACTTTGCTGTGCTTTATTAACACAGCAATACAATGTTCGAATGGAGTCCTTATTTTTGCGGGTTACTTTGTCACACAGCCAAACAGCGTATGTGCTCCTGGTTTACTGGCCACCCAGACCGCGTCATTCAGATTTGGTCATTTTGGGGGATTTTAATCTGCCATCCTTACAAATGACACCAGACAGGATTGATGGTTTTTTGCAGTCTATGAATTATTTAGATCCTCTGCAACATATTTCAGGACCCACCCATATACAGTGTAATGGGCTGTATTTGATCTCAGCCCCTATTCTGATTAGGTCTTTTCCACCATATAAGGTTTTGTGGACAGACCACTTTGTGCTACCATTCGTTATGCATTGCTCAGATCTTCCTGTATCGATACCTCAACCTTTGAGACTGAGGTGGACTGCTGTCTTACCTTCTGTTATTTTGGCCAACGTGATTTCACTTTGTGACCAGGAAAATACAAATTTATCTCAGTTGGTTCAACCCCCACTTTGCAGAGCTTTGCCTCCTTCGTAGACCAGCTGAGAGAAAGAAGTGGCCTAACTACTCCCCCTTCGCCACGTCTAATTTTTTAAATGCAACGTGCATCTACCAGCAGGCCATTTTAGAAGCTAAACGATCTTACTTATCTGGCCAAATTACAAATGCCCTTCATCAACTTTTCAGAATTGTTAGGTCTCCCTCAGTTGCACCTTCTTCGCCCACAGCACCCCTCCCACTCAGTCTTTGTGTGATGAACTATCTGATTTTTCTTTTTGACAAAAATGTATTGTATTTGTCAAACTAGATCTACATCACTATCTAATCTACATGTGGACATCCCTGCCCTAATAACATCTACCAACTCCTTATCCTGATCTACTTTCTCTTTGGTAGACTCTGATGCTATAACCCAAGCTTCTTGGAAGCTGAAGTGCACTTCTCCTCTGGATCCTATCCCGCTTAGTGTCTTAAATGAAATACCACACATTGTGCTCCTTGTTGCTACGGCTGATCACTTTTTCTTCGGGCTCTATTCCGTCTTCACTTAAACAGGCTATGGTTATTACACTTCTTAAAGTTTCCCTTGATCCCTTGCTTCCATCTAGCTATTGTCTCATTTTGTTGGAGTCCATAGCTACAAGTATGCTTAGCTCTTTTTTGGAAAGCTCTACCTTTTTAAATCTATTTTCGTCAGGCATTAGGCCAGGCCGAGGCACTGAGTCTGTTCTGGTGTCAGTGGTGGATGGCCTGGCTAGGCTAGTCGATCAAAAGGGGGAGGTGGGGGGGGAAAGAGTTCTGATATTACTGGATTTGTAGGCCGTCTTTGACACTATAGATCACACCATCCTGCATTTGCAGGATGTAGTCAGCCGGCATTTCCGGAGTGTTTATAGATTGGTTTGAGTCCTTTTTGGCTGACCGTTCACAAACTCTGCTGCCATTTATGTCAACTCCACGTGCACTCTTGTGACATCCCTCAAGGGTCTGTGTGCTCTCCCATTCTTTTTAATGCACATGTTCAGCTCCTTGCTCAGCTTATACAGTCTTATGGTCTGTGTTGACACATGTATGCCGATGAAACCCAGATCATATAACCGCTTAATTGGGATAATCCCTTTTGGGACTGCAAATTTCAGGTCTCGTCTAAAAGCGGTTGGGGACTGGATGGGCCAAAATTGGGTTAAATTGAATGGCGGAAAAACAGAGGTGCTAATTGTTGGACCGCCGTCTGCCATCTCCCTCTGTGCGCCTGACTATTGGCCTCCATCCCTAGGCCCGTTTCCACTACCTGTGCCAATGGTTAAGAACCTAGGCGTTAAGATACTGGCGTCTCTTTCCATGGAGGCACAGATTAGCGCAGTCTGGCCGTTTTAAACTTTGAGTCCTGTGCAAAATACTTCCATTCTTTCCTGCTTCATTGCGGGCACCTGTGGTGGCCTCTTTGATTCTAAGTGCATTGGACTATTGCAATGCCCTCTATCTCAACCAGCCTAGCTCTTGGATTGACTACAGGTACTGCAGAACGCTGTAGCACAGGCTGTTCTTAGCCTCTCTTGCAGTGACCATGTTTCATCAGGAAGGCGCAGCCTCCATTGGCTTCCAGTGGCTTAGCGTGTTGAGATGAGTAGAATGAATTGTGCCTAAGCCATCGTGCCTTTGATGGTCCAGGGCCTGGTTATCTGCAGCAAAAAGGTTGCCCCTGTGTGTCGACATACCCATTCCGCTCCTTTTTTATAACGACAAGTTAAATTCCCACGTTTACGGCCAAGAAATCACTTCAAAAAAAGAAAAAAAAAAAATGATCTGCAATTTGGTCCATCAAAAAAAATCTGCTTTCCCATTAGGAGCATAAAACGAAAAAATTGTTCGACTAAGAATTGGGTTAAGGGACAAAGAGCTAAACTCTAACAGTAGGATGCAGAGTTGAGGCTGGCTTGGCTGAAATTTAGTCGATTAAATCTCTTTTGGAATTTGGTGAATAAATCTAAACCTTTCAACCAAGGAGTGCAGATCAAAGCGATCCCAGAGCCTCGATGCTTGGTTGCGAAAGTCTAGTTTTGCTCCAGATGTGCAAAGCAGACTCTTCAATATGCCCTTTGACGGCTCTTCTTTGTTTGGTAAGAAGGCGGATGACAGTTTAGAAAAACTACAAACATCTAAGGCAGCAGCAAAATCCCTAGGAGCTGCAATCTGTCAGACACCATATCACCCCTCAGGAACCTCTTGGAGAGGTAAGTCCTTTTGCTTCTATTCCGGATTCAGAAAGGGCAAAGGACAGCCGGTTCAAAGGGGGTCAGAAAAAATTCACCCGAGGTGGACGGGGTAAAAACACAAAAGCCGCAGCAGGTGCCTCTTTACCCTCGGCATCTGCATAAGCCGCCTCCAAACCGCTCTGAGGACTCTCTTCACAAAACACCAGTAGGGGGCATGTTAACTCAACATCTGTCGGAACGGCAGGCTATTACATCAGATGCTTGGGCATTGTAGACAGTTGCCCAAGGTTACTGCCTGCCTTTTCTACGCATCCCTCAGTCATCCACCGGGGAACAGCTCTCTGAAAGTTCCAGATACGCTCCTCTTGAAGGAAATTGTAGACCTGCTAGAGAAAGGTGCCATAGAACTGGTACCTGTAGCGGAGAGGAACAAGGGCTGGTACTCCCCCTACTTCCTCATACCGAAGAAAGATGGAGGACTGAGACCTATCTTGGATTTACGAGAATTGAACAAGTTTCTCAGGAAGGACAAGTTCAAGATGGTAACTCTCTCTCAGATCCTTCAGGCCCTCCAGCTCCAGGACTGGCTGGTATCTCTGGACCTCCAGGATGCTTATTTCCTTGTGCCAATCCATCTCAAACAAAGGAAATACCTGAGGTTCGCAATTGGCGGCTCTCATTATCAATTTCGAGTTCTGCCATTTGGGCTGTCCTCCGCCCTGAGGGTTTTCACCAAGCTAATGTCGGTAGTGGCTGCGAGTCTAAGGAGGGAAGGGATCCACGTCTACCCCTACCTGGACGATTGGCTGATCAGAGCTGTATCTTCGGAACAAGCTCAGATCCAGCCTGTTTATGTCTGCCACTTCCTTCACAAACTGGGCTTCTCCCCCAATTTAATAGAAGTCACAGATGATACCATCACAGAGACTCCAGTTCATTGGAGCGGTCCTGGACACCTCCCTGGGAAAAGCCTCGCCACCAGAGGTGAGGCCTCAAGATATTCTGCAGATGGTCACCAAGTTTCAAAATGCCCAACATCTCCCAGCCTTTTACTTTTTGAGGTTGCTAGGTCTCATGGCATCCTGCATCTTCCTTGTGCCAGAGGCTCGCCTGAATGAGATCTCTTCAGTGGGCACTGAGAACTCGGTGGTCGCAATTCTCAGGGAGAATGACAGACCTCCTTCAGATTCCGGACAAGGTGGCTCGAGACCTTCAGTGGTGGGCCTGCCAGAAAAACATCTTGAAGGGGGAACTGTTTTGGCAACCATGGCCGCAGATAACAGTAGTCACAGATGCCTCACTCACGGGGTGGGGAGCCCATACCAACGACTTGACCATCAGCGGTCGTTGGTCTCCATCGGAGTCCAGACTACATATCAACCTGTTAGAGCTGAGAGCAATCGGACTAGCGCTGAAAGCTTTTCTGCCATCTGTACAGGGGAAAAATGTCCTGATAATGACGGACAACACAGTGGCCATGCACTGCCTCAACAAAAGAGGCGGCGTAGGATCACTGCCACTGTGCAGAGAGGCAATGCAGCTCTGGTTTTGGGCAATTCAAGAAGGAATCTCTCGATCGGCAGTTCACCTAGCCGGAGAGAAGAACTTGACGGCGGACGCTCTGAGCAGGCAGGGCACAGTCTCCCACAAGTGGGAACTAGCTCAGGAAGTCCTTCAGGAGATCTTCGCCCTTTGGGGAACCCCTCAAGTGGATCTGTTTGCCACCAGTACCAACAGAAAGTGCGATCTGTTTTGTTCAAAGGAATTTCCCCCGAGAGGAGCTCTAGGGGACGCGTTCGTAGTGGACTGGGAGTTTCCACTCCTGTACGCGTTGCCACCAGTCCCTATCATTCCTCAAATGATCAAGAGGTTGAGAAGATTCCGGAGAACCATGATCCTAATTACCCCAGACTGGGCCAGGAGAACGTGGTACCCGGACCTTGTGAACATGTCCATCTGCCCTCCAATTCGTCTTCCACTCAAGGAGAATCTTCTCTCACAGAAGGGAGGTCAGGTTCTCCATCCAGACATCGGAACCCTCAACCTTCTTGCCTGGCTTATGAAAGTTTGAGATACAAGGTTTGGGACCTCCCTGATGACGTCATGGAAGTGTCGCTTTCGGCCAGAAGGCCAGCAACAAAGTCTTTATACCGCTGCCGTTGGAACAAATTCTGCAGCTGTTGTAGAGAAGAGAATATGGACCCCTTTTCTTGTGGTACACCAACGGTGTTATCCTTTCTACTCTACTTGGCAAATTCAGGCCTTCAAGTTGGCACTATAAAGGGCGATCTCGCAGTGCTATCAATCTTCAAGCGCCACTGCAGAGGAGCCTTCGTATTTGAAATTACCCTTAGTAATACAATTTCTAAAGGGATTAACTAATGTCTACCCTCCAAGACCTTTCCAGGTTCCTTAATGGGACTTTAAATTTAGTCTTAAATTTCCTGATGGGGACTCCTTTGGAACCACTCCACTCTTGTTTGCTAAGATTTATCACCCTTAAAACTGTCTTATTAGTGGCTTTAACATCTGCTAGAAGGGTGAGCGAATTACAAGCTCTATCTTGCAAACCCCCTCATACAATTTTTCATAAAGACAAAGATGTCCTACAGGTGAAGCCTAATTTCCTCCTAAAGGTGGTTTCTGAATTCCACATCACTCAGAAAATTACCTTACCTTCATTCTATCCGCCTCCCCATCCGGGGAAAGAGGAAGAAAGGCTACATAGGCTGGACCCAAAGCGGGCTTTAAGCTTTTACATCAGCAGACTTGCTAGGATTAGGCAAGCAGAACTGTTCGTAGGCTACGCAGGGCACAAATTAGGACTACCGATAACAAAACGAACCATTTCCAGATGGATTATTTTGACCATCCTGGAATGTTACAAACTAGCAGGGAAAGAGCCTCCTCAAAATCTTAGGGCTCATTCAACCAGGGGTATCGCAGCCTCTTCGGCCCTCCAAAGAGAGGTGCCAGTTCGAGACATATGTGCGGAAGCCTCATGGTCGTCCGCACATACCTTCACAAGATTTTACAACTTGGATTCCTCCTCTAGTCAAGGGACTAGGTTTGGCAGAGCCGTATTACATTTGGTTCATTCCTAAATGGAAACATGGCGTTTTACTCCCACCTCCAATTGCACACCACTGCTATGGGAGTCTATCAAAGATAAGGAATATGTCGGAGGACACAATCCCTTCGAAGAACAAGTTACTTCTTACCTTGTAATGTTCTTTCGATGGGATGTTCCTCCGACGTATTCCTTATCGCCCCTCCCATCCATCCCCGCAGTAATACTTCCCTTGTGGTTGCAGCTTACGCTCCTTCAAGGTCAATAACCAATTCATGTGAAACAACTGTTAACATCAAAACGGAACTGAGCAACGGACGCTGCGTGAGTCTATTTATACGCGTGAAGACGTCGGCGCCGATACAGAGGCAGTCGAGGGACATCGACGCGCAGCGCCCTCTACTGAAAAAAAAATTCCAAGCCCAGCAAGCTGGGAGATGATCTATTCTCAAAGATAAGGAATATGTCGGAGGAACATCCCATCGAAAGGAAGTTACAAGGTAAGAAGTAACTTCTTCATCTGTTCCAACACATAAAGATGGCCACCTCTTGCACTGGTAGTGTACTCTGGGCATCCATGTGCATCACCCAGAAATTCTTTTGTGTCCCTTGTCTGAAAATGTCTTTATTATTTTTACCCTTCCTGTTCCCCAGTTACGACGGCAAGACTATCCACAAAAGGTCTGTCGAGAAACGCAGTCTAAACAAGGTTACTCCACTCTCTTGCTCCTTTCATGGAGTTTCCGGTCTGTGTTGACTGCTTTATCTTCTGAGCATGTTCTTGCAGATTATTAACACCAGAATGTATCCACGGCCCATTACAGTATTGCGCCCTTGAGGGTGTAAATCCACTACATCAGAAACTACTTAATTCTTGGTTAAATCAAAATGTATGAGATGTGCTTGCCCGTGAAAATAAATGGTACAGACTATGGCAAAAGTCTTCTCTTACTGTAGATACTGCTATCTCAGAGACGTTGGTCAGTACAAGACAGCGATTATTCAATCTAAGAAAGAACATTTTGATTTGCATATAAGCTCTGCTGAATCTAACTCCAAAGTACTTTTTAAAGTACTTGGAGATTTTAAGAAGCCCAATATTAAACCTGAGGGCTCTACTGTTCGAGACCAAGCTTGGTGTGATGACATACTGAAGGCTCTATTAGGGAAGGTTTCCTCCTTTAAAACTGCCATCTCACTTAAACGTCTCGTTTGTCTGATCATGTGGTTTGTTGTTCTTCTCCTTCCCCTACAATACTGCTTTTCAAATGGTTTGTGTCCCCCCACGTATTCCTCATCTTTAATTTGCAGCTTTGGAACCTTTTTTAATAGTATCGGGCGTTGAGTCATGGCCCTCGACGGCTTATGTCCTGTCCTCGGCCGTGACGTTGATGCTGGCATAAATAGCTTGCATTGCTCCCATTGCCTTGGGTTTTGTTTTTTCTCCGGACGGTACACACCCCTGCAAATGTTCTCGCTACGTATTATGTTTCAAGGTTTTCCATGATGTCTACACTGAAGACCGGTTTTAATTGTGGCACTAAAATGTCAATTACAGACGATCAGACTCTCCATTGCCTTCTGCCTTTGCTGTTTGGGTGCTGAACATAAAGTCAACAACTGCAGTTCTTGTCCCTCAATGCCGGTGAAGGCCTTGGAGGGGGGGGATTTAGGGGGGTAGGGAAAACTTGCCGCAGGTAGGCCCCCTTCTACACTCCCTTAGACTACCCCTTCCAAGAGGTTGTTGGCCGAATCCAGGGAAGAAGCCCTCTAACCATTCAAAGTGCTCTAGATCCAGGTCTCATCATTTGTCCTGTTCAGACAACAAGACTAAAACTATGTCATTGCTCGCAGTAGTCTTAATCAGACTCCTCACCTGACAAATGGGTTATGTTTCCCAGCAAGTCGGCATTTGCAGCAGACTGGGAGAAATTTCTCCAGATGCTCTTTGTGTTCCAGAATGCAGCACCAATCGCCCCTTTGAAAGAGTCCAAGAAGGCTTCAGACCCCACTGCATCGGATAAGACCGGCAGGATGCCTTCTGAGACCGCTTCTCGCACGCGAAGAGCCCGGGCAGTTGATTTCCTCGACATTCGTCGAAGGAGTCGTCGTCTCTACACAAGTAAAAGCCAAAGTCATCTTCCCTCGACTCATATAAAGGAGCAGTCACCTGGTCCATCTAAGCCAGTGTTGCTATCGATCCCATTGAAGTTATTGATGCACTCCATACCCTTGGCACCATCAACTCTGTCAATGCCCTCAAAACTCTCGAAGAGAACAGAGGAACTCTGTATACACTGGGGACAAGATGGAGTAATTATGATGCACATGTAGAAAAAGTGTTCCTGTGTAGTAAGTGTTTATAACTTAGTTAACCTGCTTCTACTAGTGATTTAATCACCTGATTCTTAAATGCATGGTACCTGTATAATAAGCATGGCTATTTAGAAAAATACCAAAGTTCTAAAACAAGCAAATGAGTATTGAGTGTATGTTTTTTATTTTCCAAAGACAAAAAGGAAAGTGTCATAAAGAGTGAAAAACGTATGGGTGTGCCACTGAGCAGACAATTTTTGTTTAGGGTTGATTAGTTCCTATACAAACATTCTAGTGTGCAGATGCAACAGCAGAGAAACCGTGGTAAAAGAAGCAAAAATATTGCTCTGAAAAACTTGTTAGTCACAAAAATAATCAGACATTTCTAAACGTGTATATATAAATATAACCATTGTCTGTAAAAAACCAGCAACAGAAATACATTTGTATAGGAAGCACAATATATATAAACAACGAAAAATTGTGCCCTAGTACAAACTAGTTTAATGATATTGAATTAACGGACAGTCCCTAGCTAGTTCATAGTGTCTTATTTATACATCACAGTGTGCCAATAGGCGAGAAAGAGATCTGCATTTACATTTCTGGGGAATAAATCCCTATGAATAACAGGTATCTACCTGGTACAAATATACCAGGATGAGGCTGAATGAGAAGCTCTCGAATCCTTCGATCAATGTATTGAAGACTTTAAACCCTTACCTAAGGCTGACCTGAGCAATTTTTGAGGAAAAGGGGGAGGAGGAAAATGGATGTGCCTTTAGGGTGGCGTTTGGTACTCCTAATGTGCCTGAAGAGCTCATCTCAGTGAAGACAACTCACCAGAAAGTGATTTTGGCACTCAAGACTCTGCTAGTTGTTAGGGAGAATTCTCTCTTTAGGCTGAATTTCCTAACCTAGTGAGTCCCCCAGCAGCTTTGCTGGATTTCTGGAGTTTGTTTTTTTTCCTCCTGTCAAGAGTGAGACTCTTTTCCTCCCACTCTTGGACATTATTAATGGTATTCCTTTGACTGGTAATGTGTTTTATGAGCTATGGGGTCCTTTACTCCATAGGGTCTCATGTGTTTTTCCTATGTGTGTTACACAGCACCCTCCGTGCAGTAACACAGAGTTGTCATAGTGACACCCCACCATAGACTCCATACCCTGGGACTGACTACTGTCTCCCAGGGCATGTAAAGTCACCATTGGCTTTACTAGTCCCAAATTATTAACAGAAACCAGTACAAACCATCATATTGTGGACGTACTGGTCAGGGCAATTCGATTGCCCCGGGGTCTGTTAGTCGAGGGGGCACGTCTCCGTCCCCCCTGATCGAGTTTTGGCTGGTGGCAGTGGAAACTACTTTTTATATTCGACCGCAAATAATTTCCTATGGGATTTTCCCATTGTTCGAGGCTACCAACTTTAATTATTTAATTCTCATAGCCTCGAACATACCGCCAGTTTATTTAATTAATATTAATCTCCGGTTGGTATTTTTTGCCAAGACTCGATTCTAAAATGGCGTTTGTGTCCTCTTCTGTAACTCCAACCCAAGTCGAGCCCTTTGTTCCACTTTTTTTGCGGGCTTCTCCACAGAAGCCTCCAAAAGTGGTGCCACTCTGTCTGGGTACCATAGGGGGTATGGGAGGGGGTTTAGGCACCCTGGACTGAGTTACCTTGGTAACTCAGGTCGTACTCTTGTGTGATTGGCCCAAGTGGTGAGCCGGCCGGCTCACCACTTAGCATGTTTAAGGGACAGCGAGGCTGAATGAATGGGGGTTTTCTGCATAAAAGCAGGGCTTTGGGGACTGGAACTTCAGAATTCGCCACAGGACCTGAGAATCCGACGAGGGAGAAGCTGAGCCGACCTACCACGACGACACCACCGGTGGAGCCCTGCAGAACCGACTCACCACTTTTCGACGACAGAGAAGATCTCCTGGCTGGAGAGGCTTCTTCCCCTGACTGGTGGGCACAACCAGTTTTCCTTTCTTTCTTCGCACCCCAGCCCGGTTTGTGGTCGAACTGCCCGTGCCAAGCACCCCGGCAGCTGGATAGCCTCTCGCCACTGAACCGCGAATCACCGGACCGCTCCTTGTACCTGAGAAACTCCGCGGCTGGTTTCTTCCCTGGCAGTGCAACAGACTCCTGTCTTCCTCCACAACGAGATCCTCTCCTCCCCCGGACGAAGCACCGACTTGCACCCACTGCCAGGAACAACTGCCCCCGCTGGAGCGTTCTCACCACTTTAAGGTACCGTGTCCGCCAGGCCTCCCTTTCTAAAGATTGCTCCAAGGTGGTAATAACTCCTTAACCTTCTGGACTGGGCTGGCCGCCTTGACCCTCTAACTGGTCCCTTTCTGTGGTCCAACTCCTTTTTGAACCTTTACAAGACCTTTGTGCACTGCAACCGTGTGACCTTGGACACATTTCGTTTGGATCCTCTGAAAGTGGATCCGGCCTCTTGAACTCTAACTTCATGGTTTTACTTTGCCTTCCTCCCTTGTTGTGTTCTTGAAAAAGTGTTGGTATCTGTTTCAATTTCTCTGCTTTTTCTCTCCCTTTTTAAAACAAACTATTAGAGTGCCATCTACGTTAAGCACTCACCGCTGTCTGAAAATAAGTGGGGCTTTACTTAAGACTTGTCTAATATTCTTTTAAGGGAGTGTATATCTTTTAGTGACCGTGTTTTTGAATTGCTTATTATTAGTGCCTATGTGTTTTTCTAGATGTGGTTTTAAATAAATAATTATATCTCTTTTACACCAAGCCCTGGTCAGTGTTTACTTGTTCTATTGTGTGCTCTTGACCTATTGTAAATACTCTGTATACTACCTAACTCTTCTCGAGGGAAGTCTGACTGCTCAGCCACAGCTACCAAGTGAATCTGTGTGGTACAGACGGCTACCAAGTGGGTTTACTGCAGAACACCTGTAGTCCTAAATCTTTTGCAGTGGTACCAGAGGGAGCTGCACAGGTTTCTGCCTAACACTAGTTATGCAGACCCTTAATATAGATCTGTGATTGGGAAAGTCGGAGTACCTAGGTTGAGTAAGATCGGTGGCAATCCTAGCGAAAGATGATCTAACAGACATCTTGGGCAAAGGGCCCCCAAGAGAGCCTGTGCTGCCCTTTCACACTGCTTTGAGAACCATGGTGTTGGAGAACTGGTTAAAGCCAGTTACAATTCCAGCAGTAAACCAGGATCTGGACAGAAAAATATAGGCCTTCCTCAATAGATCAAAGTTTTCCATCTAAACACCCTACTAAAACACCCTACTCCTGAAAGCTTAGTGGTTCAGGCAGCCACTTGGACTTCTAAGGTTGGCTCCATGGACTAATACATCCACTACAGGGCCCTGTGTTTAACCTCTTGGTCACGGGTTCGAATACCGGCAGGTCCACTCAGCACTTCATCCTTCCAAGGTCGATAAAATGACGAACATTAAGTTGGGTAACAAACATCTGTTATCTGTCAAGATGTCCCTCTGAGGGTGAATGTGCACGCTGCAAATACCTGTTATCTGAGGCAGCAGTCTATGACCACCCCACCAACCCAACCCCCCCTCAAACCCCTGGACAGGGACAGTAAAAGGTTTGACGCCTTACGGAAGAGGGTGTTTTCTGCAGGCAGTATGGCCCTGAAGGCCATTAATGCGACATGTGCTGTAGCAAAGTACACGCACACCCTGTGGGACGTAATGGCCTTGGCCATTGAGCATGTCCCCCGAAGGAGAGAAGAGACAGGCTTCTAATCCTGGTACAGGATGGCAAAGCTGCCATTGCTTGTCTCTCCAGTCTGGACTAGATTCTGCGGATTCAGTAAGCAGAGCAATGGCAGCAAGTACTGCTGTCAGGAGATTCGCTTGGCTGAGGAAGTCCGGTTTTGCACCTGATGTTCAAGCAAAGCTCTTGGACATGCCTTTCGACAGCACCCAACTGTTTGGCTCCAAGGCCTAGAAAAATTACAGGCATCCAAAGTGGCAGCTAAGTCGCTGGGAGCAGTGATAAGTCAGCCTCCACAGACACAATGATCTTCCCACAGTTGGAGAGGTGAGCCTTTTCGTTTCTACTACAATTGCAAGAGAAAGAGTCCAGTTTGCACAGAGGGGGTCAGAAAAGGGCTCCCTGAGGTTTACGAGGACCAGGAGGAAAAACTCCTCCATCAGCCGTTGTTTCTTTCACCTCTGCAGCATCAACAACCTCAAAACCCCTTTGAGTCCTTGGTTTACAGGACTGTGGTGAGGGCCAGGCTGACTCAGCATTTGCAGAGTTGGCGGGGCATAACATCTGATGCTTGAACACTGCAAACAGAGGCTCACGGCTACTGCTTCCTTTTTTTTAAGACCAGCACCCATATTGTCCTCCAGGAGGCCAAGCCTTGAAAGATCCAGATCTGCTCCTCCTACAGGAGATCTTCACCCTGTTGGAGAAATATGTGATAGTCTGTTTCTGTAGCGGGGAGGAATCGAGGTTGGTACTCCCCTTATTTTCTGATCCCAAAGAAGGACGGAGGACTGTGACCCATCTTGGACTTGAGATGCTTGAACTAGTTCCTCCGGAGGGCCGAGTTCAAGATGGTTACTCTTTTGCTGATCCTTCGACTTCAGGATTGCTTGGTGTCACTGTACCTTCCGGATACTTACTTTCAGGTGTCAATCCATCACAAACACAAAGTATTTGAAGTTCGCAATTGGTGGCTCTTATCAGTTTAATGCTCTGCCATTTGGGCTCACCTGTTCCCTGAGGGTTTTGACCAAACTCATGGCGGTCGTGGCAGCACGTTTAAGCAGGGAAGGGATTAACATTTACCCCTACCTGGATGATTTGCTTATCAGAGCTGCTTCTCCTGAACAGGCTGAGCCATCTCAGTCATACTTCATACTTCACACTTCCTCTACACACTAGGCTTCTTCCTGAATTTCAAGAAGTCCCACCTGACACCATCTCCGAAGCTTCAGTTTATTGGAGCGGTTCTCGATTTGTCCCCTGGGAAAGCCTTGTGTTCCCGAGTTGAGGGCTCAACATCTTTCACAGATGGTCCAAAAGTTTGAGTGTCCAGTATCTTCCGGCCTTCGACTTTATAAGGTGCCTCTGCCTCATGGCATTATGCATTTTCCTGGTCCCAGAAGCTTGTTTGAGAATGAGGTCCCTTCAGTGGGCCCTGTGATGAGTCCAGAATGAAACTCAGACACAAGTTAGCCATGTTTTTGGTTAAAGACTTTTATTGAAAATAAAAGGGTTAGGAAAAGGCCTCTCTGACTTTGCTCTAAGAGGAGTTTACCTACCAAAAACAAAGGATCTGTCTGTGTCAGGATGTCAAAATCAGTGTCATTAAGTCGAAAAGTTGTATTCTGACCCTCGCACTATAAATCAAAACTATAAGGTGAAAAGGGACATGTCTTTAACCTTGGGTGATTTCAAAAAGTTTGTAAAGGAAAATTAAGCAGCTCCAGCATAAGTTCTCCCAGGTCGAAGTGCCTTGGTTCCAGAGGGTGGTCCCCTTCCCCTGGATTCTTCGTTGATACAAATGATTCTTAATCTAACAGTTCCTTGTCTTTCATGGCCCACAATAATACTGTTATTTACAAGGCTGCTTAGCCTTGTGGTTTCCACTTCTTTCAAAAGTTACTTATTGTTTAGCAAGCACGGTTCTATATTCTTTATTGTTGCTTTCTGTAGATTTTCAAATGCCTGGTATACTCATCTGACAGGACTTAACTTCACACGTGGTTTCTTTATTGCTCCCACAGTTGCATATACCCTTGTTGGTACGTCCTTTTAGATTCTTCATATATGGCAGGTGTCCTTATTTGCAATATGCCTTCTTGATTTTCAGTCAGTCTCTTTGTCTGTTACTTTAGCTTTAATTGTTATATTGGCACAGCCTCTGAAATACCTCAGGGTCCCCACTATGCCTGGGTGGACTCACCAGCTATGCTTGGTACTCTCATTCGCACATACCCTGCAAGTGGTTGCTGCCTGGTTTTCCCTCTGGACTCCTCTTGCGACGTTCCGGTCTCTCTTGACTTCACCTCTGCACGCCTGCTTCCATTCAGGTCCCGGTAGGTGAAACGCTCCCTTCTTGGGTTGCCGAACACCCTTGAGTCTTCTACTGGCTTCTGGCCTTTCTGCGGCATGTTCTGTCCTCGCAGCATTTCTCTGCTTCCCTCTTGGTGAACAGCTCTGCTCTGCCACACCAGTTTGTGCTTCCCAGCTCTACAGGCCTCGCAGAGGGGTGGGATGACTTCCCCAAACAGCAGCAGCCTCCTTAAGTCTGCTTTTGATCTTTAAATGTCCCACGCACACATGTATTCTGAAAACTAAAATGCTCATTGAGCTCTAGGCTCCCTCTGCGCTGCATTGTTCTTTTCTTCTTCGTCGTCCCAGGTCTACAGGGCTTTGGCAAAAGGTTTCTCTATCTTCCCGAAATGGGGGATGTAGATGAATGGCAATAGGCCAACTGGGTATTGGGTATCCAGGGATTTTCTTCATGGGCAAATGGGGGATACCATGTCTCATCCAATGAAGTTGTGACATCTCCTCGGAGCTGTCTCCTCCCATCGGATCCTCATGTAACCTCCCCTAGGGTCGTGCCATCTCCTGGCCACATGGGAGAAGGTTACCGGCGGCATTCAGTGTTCACGCCAATGGATTCGTCACAGCCCTCGGATCCCAGTGGTTACAGTTCTCCTGCAGAATGACAGACCTTCTTCAGGTCCCGAACAAGGTCGCATCAGATCTCCTGTGGTGGGCCTGTTGGGAGAATGTGATGAAAGAAGAACCTTTTTGGCCACCATGGCTGGCGATGACAGCTGTGACGGATGCCTCCTTCACAGGGGGTGAGCCCATATGAACGACCTTTCAATCAGCGGTTATTGGTCTGTCGAAATCCAAACTGCACATCAAACTTTTAGAGCTGAGAGCAATCAGACTAGTGATGATGGTTTTTCTGCCTTCCCTGCCGGGGAAGACTGTCCTGATAATGATGATAACACAATGGCCATGGATTACTTTCATAAAAGAGGGGGTGGGGGGGTGGAGGGTGCACGCGAGCCCGCCATGATGGCTGCCTCAGAGCGAGCTCCCTGCTCGCCCACCACAAATCCGGACATTGTCAGCATTGAAGTACTGGAGGGAGAGGTGCAACGGCAAGTTGGCAATCCCAAGCGGCTACCGTCCGCAAATCCCAAAGTAAAAGGTGTTCGGAAGTGGTTAATGCATACTGTGTCCTCAAAGTGGCCTGGTGAAGCTGAGACCGCAGCAAGGGCTGTGCTGGCGTAGTGTCTGAGTGGGCTGGGACCAGCGAGGGAGTCGGATCTGATATCCGAGATCGCTACATTGGAAACCGATGAGGAGAGTGGAGTGACGTGGCAGGGAGCGGGCTGAGGTCTAGGTGGGCAACGGCCAATTGAGGCAGCCCTCGGCCCGGCGTGGAGACTCAGCCCCTCATGCATTGTAGGAGCCGGCCTGTTGGATGTTTGCCCGAGCGATAGGAGCACAGTTTATCAGCTGCGCTGGGATCCACACAGAGGCCATTGGATTACCGGGACGGGGAGGAGCACACTGGTGCTCCGCTGGAAGTTGTACTGTGAGATTCTCTGTTATGGTGGGGTGTGTGGTGGATGGCAGCATATCCTAGAGGTCAGTGTTGTAGAGAGACCTCTGTGCTGGGGTAACAATATAGACAGTGGTGACACCAGGAGTGTGATTTGGCACAACACAAAGCTGAAAGCTGCACCTAACTGTAGTATAGGACTTGCTCAACTAGGATTTACATGGTCAAATCGGACAAAAACAAGACAAAGCTCTCGTACGCGATTCCCTCCAAATCCAAGCACTCTATCAGAAATGCAATGGACCCGTAAACCGAAGAACCACGGGCCAGTGCCTCCGGTGATGCCCTGCAAACATCAAAGGCATGCTGACAGCGCGAGGCAGTTATCCATTCATTAGATGGCAAGATGGATATGCTTACTTGCATGGTGAACCATATGCAGGTCCGGTTATATCAGCACAGCGATAGGCTGGACAAAGCCGAGACTTGTGTCTCAACCGTCGGGGATGAATCCACGTTAACAGCAAGAGAGGTGGCACAGTTGTCAAGGAGCTTGCAGAGCAACAAGACGACCTTCAATCGAGGTTGTGTTGAAACAACCTCTGGAATAGTGGGGGACGGTGGGTCCCAGATGCAGCGGATAAAGACTCTATGAAGCTGATTGTGGAGACGATCCTGCGTGCTATTTGGGGCCCTGATGGCTTTTCCTCTGCATTTGTGGTGGAAAGGGCTCACGGTATCCTGTTGCGCCACCAAGACCGATAATCGCACGGCTCCTCAATTACAGGGACCGGCTTTGCCCTCTGCCGCTCCAGAGAATTGGGCACTCTAGTGTACAAATGGGACAAAGTGCGGCTTTCCCCCCGATTTTTCTAATGGGGTACAAGCGTCCAGAAGGAGTTTCATTGAGGTTGAAAACAAACTTGGAGCAAAGGGCTTAAAATATGCCTTCATGTTCCCGGCGAGGCTTTGTGTTGAACATGATGGGAGAGCGTGTTTTTTTCAAACACTGGAAGAGGCTTGAGACTTCCTGGAAACTTCGGCGGGTGGCACTGGACCATTGAAGACCACCAGTGGACCTGGCGCCTCTCAAGGCCGGAACCTTAGATGGCTTGCAAGCCATCTAAGGGCTTTTTCACCCCTTCTCCTGTCTGCTGGTGATCTGCAGATGTTCCACGATGAATCGCGTGCGGCCAGTGGGCGAGTGGGACTGGCTGGGCCTTGAGAGATCCTCATGCTTCAGGGTGGACTTCAGTTGTTTGGGTGGGGGTTCCAACTGGCAGGTTGGGGTTGCCGGTGGGGGTGCAGCAGATCTTCGGGAACGGTTGCTGGTTGGGGGGGCGGGGAGGGGGGGTTGTTACTATTTTGTTGTGGAGGATGGCATGCTGTCAATATTATCAGGGCGACAATACATGGTACTGTACCTGCAATAAATCTGATTAATCTGAAGAGGAATGGGGTTTTGTTGGGTCCAGAAGAGGATGGTGGGGAGACAGTGCTAATGTCCACACTGTTGGTAGGAGATTGAGTGGTGGTGCTGCAGTAAGGATTGGATGTTTATAAAGACTCGGCTGGCAAACCTTTCGGAATGGCTGATGTGGTAGTGCTTATCTACCTAACAGTTCCTGGCTGGGGTGTTTAGCCGGGGCTCTTTTGCCTTGGGTAGGGCTTCTGGGGTGTCGCATGGCCAGCGCTGGTGCAAATGCACCATGTGGATGTGGCTTTCCTGCAGGAGACTCGCCTCTCAACTGAAGATGAAACTAAATTTGCTAAATCCTGAAAGTGAAGGGGGATTATTATTGCTACCCAAGACCCTTCTGTGTGCAGTACCAAGCAGTGCAGTATGGAGGATCAATATTGCATGAACAGATTCTTCCAATTGGGACCCCGGCTCCCGCTTTCCCTCTCTCCTCCTCTCCACACATAACAGACCTTGCAAAGAAGGCCCACTTCCAGCTGCACCTTCTCGGAGGCATCCTACCTTTCCTCACCTTCCCCCAAAAGCTCACGGTCTCCAGAGCTCGGTTTCTTTCCAGGCTGAATTACTGCAACAGCCTCTTTCTCAATCTTCCTAACTCTACTCTTTGCCCTCTTCAACTAATCCAAAACAGGACTGAGATTTATCCTTGGCCTCAAGCCTAGGGACTGCATCTCTCCAGCTCTGAAATATCTCAAATGGCCACCGGTGGCCATGATGATCAGGTTCAAGACCCGCTAACATCCACAAGGCTTTCTGGGGCTGTGGTCCTCTCTATATCTAACACTCTCTTCCTAAATGCCTTCCTTCTGGAGCCCTCCGCTCAGCTACTTCAAAATCTCTGCCGTTCAGACGTTTCGCCAAACAGAGTTGGGGGCTTGGGGGGGGGGGTAGATCTATCTCCTCTGCAGGGGCCTCGCTCTGGAATGGCCTCCCTGCCCCTCTCATACTTGAGCTGGATCATCTGAAGTTCCGGATGCTGCTCAAGACGTTCCTCTTCTCTCTCCCCTGCTAAGCTACCTCGGTTTGTCCTGACTAGTGGTGGTGTGGCTTCCCTCAGTGTCTCATAGGGTACCACGTCCCCCCACCCCCTTGACCAGTCACCCTGGTCTGGGACTGCACCCGTGTAATCCTCTGCCATCCTTGCACTTACTGAGAGCCCTGCTGCCCTGACTGCACTTCCGCTCGTACCCCTCCACTTCTGGTGTCACTTGCACAATCTGAATGTCACAAGGCCCAGTAAGATAATGGGTTTATCTTCCCTCTGTCACCCCTCCCTTGTATTGTGGCGCCAAGAAACACTTGTGTAAAGGCGTGTTATAAATATCAAATCGTATCACAGCAGGACAAAGAACCGGTAGGAATATTAAGAATACTGGTAAGTACTCAAAGCATTAACATTTTGTCCTTTTTAGTCGGTCCTTAATTCACTGTGATTATACTTCAGCCCATATTGATCACAGAGCATATTCAAGAATAATTCTAAACTTGTGGGAATTTGAGAATACGATGGTACTTCAACGATAAACCAGAATAAGTGGTGCAGTAAAAATGAAGTGGGATGATGTTCACACTCAGTTTATAGTGAGAAATAAATGTGTTGGTGGAAGCCTATGTTGCCCGTCTTCAGCTCTCAGACAAGGCTACACTGCCATGACTGAAAGAATGTCCTCAAACAAGAATCTGAGAGGAAGCTCTATTAGTTCATAAACCAAAGAATGTTTGCACCTGATTTATCTAAGTGTGTGGTTTAATTCCTTCCTTCCCTTGTGATCAAGATCACACAGCAAACATGATTGAGACTGCTTGAAACAAGCGGATTGCTTCAAAACTCTTCCAATTACTATTGGACGTGTCCACGTTCGCCTCCCCCCACCTCTGAACTCCAGACTACAGGGTGGAGGTACAGGTGGGGGTAAGAACAGTATATGGCTTAAGGGATGTCAACAGGACATGAGCAGAGCCAAATGTGCCCAGTGACTCTGTTCCTTTTTTGCACACACATGCCACGACAGAAACAGACACTTTTTAGTTGTAATTTCCCTTTAGCCTCCTTTTCCCCAGCCCCCTTAAATCTCTGGTACTTAAGCTGTAAAGGATTGCAAGCACCAGATCTCGGAGTCTGGTCTGTACTAGTGCTGTGTCTGGGGGTTAGACCATTGTGCTTCACAAATCAGACACTGGCACTGTGATTGTCCCCTTACTCGCAAATGTCTGCCACGTTCCTGGCCCTGTTTCCATCTCTTGAGCCTGTTAAACCAGTACACTGATACAGTGATAATGACAAGCAGGAATGGTTCCCGTTCAGAGCTAATCCAACTCTCCTAACGGTGTTCTTCCTCTTCTAGAAAATGGTTCTAGCAGACCCCTTTTCCGGTTTACCATTTTCCAGGGCAGAATATGATCCAAGGCAGTCTGCCTGCTGCTCTTTAGCTGGACAGTGGAGGATTAATTATTACCCAACAATGCATACCTCAGGCTATGCTGGGGTTTTGTCCAAAGCCAGTGCTGCCTTCCTTATCTTCGTCTGGTGCCACGTCTCCTCAGAAGACATCTTGCTGTGCCACCAAGCAGTCTGTGCCTATGGCGTCACACACGCCTAAATCTCTGCTGCTGAGAATGAATTTTCTGTCCTGCAGCTCGTCTCTATGCCATCTTCTTTGTCCCATATCCTGGGCCATGTGCTCCCAAGCTCGTTTCAACTTCTAGTTGTCCGTGCCAAGATATATTTCATGATCTTGAGGGGGCAGACTCCCTAATGTCTTCAGCCCAAACTGGGTCCACCACCTGAGGAACAAGTGCATGTTTTGTTCCTAAAGCAAGGTTTATTGTACACAAATCTGGGAAGCAATTGGATACTACCGTAGGACCAAACCAACCCAAGTCTCAATGAACTACATCAATTGATACATTTATATACACGTTAGCAACAGTTAAAACACTACCAGATATTTTATTACCACTCACCGCTTAAAGATGATTGGACAAAACATTTACAACCAAGTTCCATCTTTTCCAAATTCATTCTTTCTCATTGCTCATCAATTATCTTTGCTGCCACCTTCAGATCATATTCGAAGTCCGCCTTTGCTGGGGATTGCTCCGTGGTAGATTGTGACATCATGGTCCAATGAAACATTCACATATAACATTAACTACTCAGTAACAACTGGCCTAGAGCTTTTAACCTTAAGTGTGATTGCATGTATATGTATATATATATGTATGTATATGTATATATGTATATGTATATATACGTGTGTGTGTGTGTGTGTGTGAATAAAACAAAACAAACATGGTCCGCTTGGATATTTGGATATTTTAGCAATACAAGGAAGGGCTCAACAAACAGCTTCTCTTTGAACTACCGATTGCGATCTCATGCACCCCAGGCTCCTCCCCAGACTACTCTTAAGAGATTCTAATTTTTGCGACCTCTACTCCAACACATACGGCGTCTAGTTTCACCCTATTCAATTCAATCATACTTTATTTGGTTAAAACATTTTAACCTTTTCAAAACAAATCAAATAGTGTTATTTCATAATAAATACAGTTCCAATAGATTCCAATACATTCACCAAAGTTAGTTAACATTTCATAAATGCACAAATGTATTGCATATCAATCACAATCAATGTCATTGAGAAAAATAAAATCCTAATGACAGTTAAAACCATGTTAAAACTCTAAAAGAACGTCATTGTTACAGTGCAATGTATCTTGTATTCTCAAAGTTTCAGATTATTTAAAAAGGACACTGCAGCTATATTCAGAGATATATGTTGAGCATTAAATATTCTTACTCACATTTCAGCACACTAGTGATTTAAAAACTCAAAAATTATAACAACTCTAAGATGTGACTGGGCCGGACATTCAGTGAACAAATGTACTAAGGTTTCGCTCACCAAAACATCACTGTGAAAGCGGCATATATTGTTTTGTGTATGGTCCTTTGATCGAAATTGCTAGGACCGTCTTGGTGGGCCAAAGATCAAAGCGAATACGTAACAAAGCGTTCCGATAGTCAACGTCAGGAGACTTTAATAAAAATGTGGTAATTGTTTCCTCGCTTTAATGGTGAAACAGCCAATTTTCATTAATCGATATTGTTGGCATGAATCCCACAGGTTAATCAATTCTAGTTGGTATAACTTCCGCTTTGCACCAGCTGGATTCTCTAATAATACCTTGTCTTCAATGTCAGACTTGTCATTATTATTATACAATGTTCTTTGCAAAGATTAAATAAGTTATCATGGTTAGCAGTTGTAGCGGCTGCTATTGTTTTGAATTGAGGTGTTTTTTATGGTCCTCTTGTAATAGGTATTTTCTGTATAAAGTCAAGGTCTGCCAATCTACCACTGTTTGCAGTGCTGTTAGGCCAAGTTCATATCTGATCACCTGTTCCCCGAAAGACCCAAAACGTGTTTCCATAATTGGCCCTCAAGGTAATCCCATTTGGGTTGATCAGATGGCTTTTTTAGAGTGGGCACCATAGGTGACCACTGGGATTACTTTTTGCACATAGAAAATCAACATTGGTTTACATGAGAATTTACAATATTCTCGTGATAAAACCTTCGCTTGAGATGTTGTTAGTCATCTTGTTTAACGCAGCTTTTTATACAGTATTTCTCCTTTATTGGCGTTAATATGTACTCTAAGGTATTTATATTCCTGGACGATTTCTAATTTATTTCCAACAGACCATTTTTACTTTACTATTTTTGTCTTGGAAATACTAGAATATCTGACTTGGTGGAGTTGATTAAAAGTCTTTTTTTTTTAATCGTATAACTTCCTAGGGCTTCTAACTGCCTTTATAGTCCTGTAGGAGTTTGGTTGATGATCACAAGGTCATCGGCAAAAAGTAGGCGTGAAATGTTTGTTTCCCATCTTTGGGGGGAATGCGCGTGGGATTCCCATTGCTTTGCCTATATCGTGACTATAAAAATTAGTGTCTCGGTGCAAGAGCACAACCTTGTTTCAAATGGTTGGGCTCTCTTCTCAAAACATCCCCCTTTGATTGAGTTTAACTCTAAAGTCTTCATATGCAACTGTTGAACGAGGTATAGAAGAGCAGGGGGACAATTTGCATTTTTAAACCTCCACCACAGCACATTTCTAGAGATTAAATCGAATGCCTTTCGGAAGTTGACGAATGTTAAGTAAATATGCTGGTTGCACTGCAGGGCTTGGTGTTTCAAGGCTGTAGAGTTATCAGATTTACTGTTGTTCCCAAGCCCAATACAATCCCTGATTGACAAGGACCCATCATCCCGCTAGCTTTCAGGCATCCTGTTAACTCCACCAAGATTAAGTGTGCAAAGATTTTTCCCGGAATATCAAGAAGGGCAATAGGTCGATGGTTGGTAGGATCGTTCCTAATGCCCTTCTTGAACAATGGCAGAGGTTTGCCACGCAGGAGGGGGTGGTACCTGTCAAGATGCTTTTCTTGAAAATCAAATACAAGATCTCTGGCCATTACTCGAGTCTAGCTTTTAGGACAAGGTTTGTTAACCCATCTGGGCCTGGGGCTCTTGATGAGCTTAAACGCTTGATTAATGTTATAATATCGGCAGGAGTGAAGGGGAATGCATTCAAGTTTGCATCATCCTTAGATAACAAGGGAGAATCGTTGTCTTTTTGCAAACACCTATCCAAGTGGACTCGCTGATGGTATTCAAAATAGTAGACAGTGGCATCAGAAGGGATGCTTTTAGCAGCTGCCATATTTCTGAACTAGACTTAAAAATTAGAGCATTCAGCATTTTTTCTCCCGCTACTTGTTATCTTTGTTCCCTATGAGAGCGTAGGTGGTTCTTATACTTGGTACGCAAACTGGATAGCAATTCGATCCAATTTTAAGGCCTTGAAGGCATAATCTGCCTTACTGCTCTTTTTTTAGGTTCAGATCAAACTTTGATTATATAAAATATGTAAAATGAGGTTGCCCCCCCACACCCCCTTTTTATGCACTTGTTCAAAAATCTGCAAGGTATCGGTGTAGGTCTGCTGTTGGTCTAAAGCACCACTCTGCATTTCATTGGTCAGCAGTTCATTCAATATCCTCAAATGGAACGTTGACCATCTAATTTTATTTCTCCCGTACATTTCCAATGAATAATTCTAAACCTTGCTCTTATTGTTATAGAAGGTTGACCATGAAAACTCATGCATATCGTGGTCGCTAGCTGGGCCAGGGAGTATTACAAAGTCTTTCACTCTGGATAAAGCCTGTTCTGATTATAAACGCGTAATCCAAAGTTGTCTAATGATTGTCTTGACCTTGTGTCTTGCAGGGGTATCTCTCTCTGTTGCACCATCGAGCATTTTAAATCCTCTTGCCTTCATTAGATCTAGCCATAGTTTGGCCCTGGCTGACAAATTAGAATTTACAACCCCAATACATTTCAAATTTAAGTCGCCCACTATCAAAGACATACCTACACTACCATCTTGGGCTATCAAATTAAGCATATCAATAACTTAACTGTAAAACGTTTGTGTCTGATAGCATAACAGGATTCCAGTATAAATGTAGAATCGCTGTTTGAGATACTATTGCGTTATCTTGATCTCTAAATGCTATTGATAATTGCAGACACAGGTGAGGAGAAGCCCATGCTGTCAACTTGCCATTCGTATCTAATTTAACAGCTGTCAGCAGTCCCGCTGATGGCCTTCCCTTTCCGTTATGAACTGCTGGGACAAGTATTAGTTAATAACTGGGGAGGGTTGGTTCCATCAGCAGCCATGTTTCTTGCAAAACAATAATTTCAACATTTGCAAAGGATTACTGTTAGATGGATTAAGCAAGTGCCTCTAGCCTCGAGTATTCCAGCTAACCAACTTAATAATACGTGGAAGATATTGCTTTTGACATACATTTTTTTTGGCATACTTTTTTACGTTCAGTGTGTGTCTCATGAATGGCTTTCATTACTCATGTCCAATCCGAGTGGTTAGCTGATTCAAAGTATACGCATCTAACTAACCTACCTGAATTACCCCTAAAATGTATAGAGATGTTATCTCTTTTATAGTCATCTCTTTTATAGTGACTATCGTCACTATGCAAATTATTAGTCTCTTTCTTAGCCGCCAGTGGTGGTTTCAACTCGAGACAGAATCCTGCTTCTCCTAGGCTTTGCCTCACCTTCCAGATTAGATCCTTAATGATCATTCATGGAACTGTTAGAATAACTGTGTCCCTAGCACTATTGTTTTGGAAATGCAATGTTTCAATGTCACAAGATCTAATCTGCAATTTTGGGAAGGCTTTGAATACAGTCATAAGAGTAGTTCGATTTGGGAAGGGGTCATTTCTATGGCGATTATTCATTGTTACAGACAAGAGATCTGAAGACTTTTCTTTGGGCTTTTTCTGTAGGCAAATGAAGGGTCAGAATATCTACTTTGGTTTGTTTTTCAGATGTGTTCCTAGAGTTTTTTAATGATTTCTGTTTCTCCTCTAACGTGAGGAACTGACTTTGCATTATAATCACTCAAACCATTGATCTTAAGGTCATCTAATGTAGATTTATAGTTCATCACCCTCAATTAGTTCCACCTCTTCCTCTATTTGTCGGGAATAGGGGGGTAGTGAATAAGTGGATACATTCATTAATGCCTCCTCATTTTATGGTTACCATATTGGTTTCGTTATTATGTGGTCCCAACACTGTCATGTTCATCTATGATTTGCCCTTTCTTAGTTTTGCATTTCGTATTTTCATTTGGAAGGTGTGCAGGGGTTGTCAATTGATCTATACATTTATTTAGCATTGTTAGATCTAGTTTGTTTAGGCGCTTGTGTTTTTTTTATTTTTTACAAACGCCAGCCTCTCCCCTTACACCCATAAAATTTCATACAATGGTTCCTCTCCTGGCATAGTAGTTGTCGCCATTATATTTCTTGTATCTGGGATTATGTCCTCTGATTCAAGTATTAATTGCTGCGTAGTAGAGCATTGGGTTGGTTCTTGGGTCAAAACATCTACCATAGATATAGGGAATATTTGAAACCTCTGCCGACCGCCACACTTCCTCTGTTTGCATGCCCACGTCTTTCGAACATTTAGAATGATGTTTCATTACTCCTATGTTATTTGGTGCAACATTCGTGTTTATTCTCATTTGATTTTTATCCTGATTCATGTCATGAGCTATCCAGTCAATCTTTGAGCACAACAGTCTACAAGTGTCATCTTTTGCCGAGATTTTACCAACTAGTGGTTCATACAATTTTGTTAACACAAACCGTTGTTCATGGCATTCAAGGTGAGCTCTTGGGATAGTAGAGTTGGGGGTCTTAATCCAAAGGATGGTCTTGGCGTGGGCTTTGCAAAAGATTCTGGCGTGGATGCCGACATATCGAGGGATGAGTTTCTCTGATTTGGGTAAAGAATTGGAGAGTGTGAAAGGTTTAATTTGTTTTCGGCTGCATTTCAATGTAGGTTTCGAAAACTATGCTAGTCTCGTTTCCATGGCTAATTCCTTTGTGCATACCATGTGTATTTTCATTTTGGCCTCTAACTACAAGTTGATCACTAAGCAACGGCTGTTCTACGTAGGTATGAGTAGAATATTGGGATACAACTTGTGAATACAGCATAGGACAATCTATGGTATCGGCAGCATGGAATAAGGCCTCTGTGATGGTGGGAGTTTCAATTATAGTAGATTCTGACTCCTTAACCTTGGAGTTTATTTGCAACTTCGAACTTGTTAGACAAACACTGTAGTCCTCTTGTTCTGTGATTTTTAATGGTTGGCCCACTTTTGGTATTCACAGCTAATAAGTCAACATCCGAAATTGAAACATTCTCCACATTGACATGCGCATTCATATTGTTGCCAACGTTTTTCACAAAGGTCGGTGTTCATTCATTTTTCTTTCCAGTGTTCTGGTTTAATTGATGTTTTCGCGATGCATACGCGCTCCATAGACGTCTTAACATCCATCGTCAGGGTTTTAGAGCGTTTTAATTTGGGTTTCATGTCGTTCTGTAGATGGTTAATGTTAAGTGTGTCTAGATGGCTAAGCACACATTCATCAGAAGTTATTAAATTCACTGCGTGGAGTGGCATGGCAGACATAAGATTGTACATTGCCAGTCAGCTGGGATCCAGCTGACGTTCAGTTACACAAGGATACGAACTCTCGCTTAAATGTGAGAGGAAGGCGTATGCGCAGTCCACAAACTGGCCTATTTAAATTAGAATATCCTTACAGCGAGGATGTGCTGTTGGCTGTGAGCTGTGCTGTGCCACCAAGCCAGCAGCCCTCGATAGCGCGCTGAAATGGGCACGCTACCGGGGGGCGTGGCCTATAGAAGCTACAATAAGAACAATATTACGTTTGCCAAAGGAGTCCATAGTATATTTGTCCAAAGTAATAAGTCCAGAGTAAGTTGCACGTACCAAGTTGTGATTTAAAGGGTCCTGGTGGAGCCAAGGACCTCGGCTCAATTCAGACCGATCACAGACTGCACAGGGAGATACTTCCTTCTCACAAGAGTAGCCTTCTATGAAAACAAACACTGGACACCCTGGTCTTGGGCCCCATCTTTATTGCCGGCCCAACAATTGGTCATTCCCCTCTGCATGGCTTTAATTAATTTTACTTTTTTTATTTATAAAGTGCACAGACAATCCGAAGGCATCAAGGCGCTGGTTACAGGAGCATGTTCATTACATGTAATTTTTGTAAAGTATACAGAATAGACATGAGGATCAATTGCAGGAGCAAGAAGAAAGGAAGACATCAAACGGATGTGTTTTTAGGGCTTTGCAGAATACCCAGAGATATGGTTCTGCTCCGAGTGAGGGTGGGAGGGAGTTCCAGTGTTTGCGATGTAGGGGAAGCTTGAGCCTCCTGTTTTTGGTAGTTTGACATTGGGTAGGAGTAGGCGGTGGGCATAGGGTGTCCTGGTAGGTCTAATGCAATGAGCAATATTGCATCTGTTCCTTGTGGAACTGTTAAACCATAAATCTTCGCCCTGTTCGCAGGCTGACCTTCTACTGAATGACTCATTCTTCCTCCGTCAAACCCCCAAGCCTGCAAAACCCAGAATGTCCCAGCTACCTAAAAATGCATCATGCAACCTTTAACTGCAAGTCTGAATAAACTCACAAAGCCCCACTACATGCAGATGTACATAAATTCCTCTTAAACTCCTTTTTTGTTTCTCTGTGTCTGTGTGTGCAAGACGCTATACATATATATATATATATCTGAGGCTTGTGGAATCTGCTTGGATCACATGCTGTGCATAGGCCGACATCTAGTGGAAGTTGCAGAGTATTAGTTAGTTTTTCGAAACTCAAAAATGGGCGTCGACACAGGGCGTGCCAGTAATACTATCCCTAGTGTGACATCCACTGTACCCATGATCCCTCATGCGTCTAGGACCCTCAGATTGTTTTTTCCGCCATACTGGTCGGAAGCATTCAGCGGAGTTCCCTGGCATTTGCCATACTTTGAAAAATATTGTTATATTTCCCCTTTTTCTCCACCCCAACGTCGAGTCACCGAAATTCAACACTCGACGCCGAACCAGAGAAGAAAGCGACCGTCGAGAGCTTCACGACGGAGTGGGCCTAGGAAGGCCTCTGGCCTCGGCCCTACAAGTACGGAGAGTGCGGGGTGGACATACTCTACACTCTTATATACATTCTTATATATTCCTACACTTACTAGCCTGCTGCCTCAAGGTGCGTATGGATGGTACCCCTTTCCAATTTTGCCCAAAATGCAACCGCAAGTATCCTTGGGTTGACAGACACGCCACGTGCAATCTCTGCTTGCCAAGGGATCACCCCGAGGCAAATTGCAGAGCGTGTAGTAGGTTCAAACCTAAAACACTAAAAGACCGTTCCACCAAGCGTTGGGCCCACCACGCCAGGCGTCAAGAGGCCATGGCCACGGAGGGTGCCTTCAGCGACGGCAGCGACGCCGTACTTTCGGACGGCGAGGGCAACACAGCGTCGAAAGACAGCCAGGCGCAGGTCCCCGACCTCGGAAGGTCATCCGGCAGGGCGGCTAGAGGGAAGACCCCCGGCGACGAAAGTGCAACCCACAGCACTTCCAAACACACGAAGCCCCACCGAGACTCGACGCGCACGTCGAGCTCTCGGAAAGAGGCACATAGGGAACTGTCCGAATCGGCGTCCTCTGGGCGTTCTAGATCGCTGCATGACTCCAAGCAATCGTCCACTATTGCCAAGAGTGCCTCGCTCCCCAAGGTAACCGAGGTTCGATCGTCGAAAGATGAAGCTGACCTCTATCCCCAGACCGCACTCCAGGAGTCTGCGTCAGCAGCCCAAGTAACGCCTATTCCCGAATCCTAACCTACACGGTCGAAGGATAGTACCACCACTTCCGAAGCTCGACGCCAGGCGTCGAAAAGCTCTGAAGGCCCAAAGAAGCAGGGTAAACACTCTTCCAGCCACGGGGAGGGGGAAAACAGAGGAAGCAGTCTCAGCCTACTTCCACACCGCAGAAACATTCCACTCCACTCAAACAGACAGGTCTCACACCTCTATTATAGATGACAGGGAAACTCCCCCCAGGCAGAGTCATTCCCAGTTTAAGAGAGTGGTCTAGTGAGGACATAGATAGTCATGTTAAGAATGTCATCATTGGCAGATTTCTATGCTAGAAATCCTCAACATTTTCTCACTTATAACTCCGACGGGTCAGCACCCTCAGGCTCCAAAGATCCAATCCCCCCAAGTAAAAAGTCCTGGTTCGAAACAACACGGTCTTCAGATCCCTTCCACATTCACCCTTATTCTGAAGAACAAGAAGATCCTTCCCTTTGTGAGGATACAGATTTGGGCATGTTGGAAGAACAGACTGGGACAGGCTACTATGGGGACGATGAGGAACAAGAGGGGGAAGAGGACGACCCAGAAACATGCAGGGTAGATTCCCCGGTAGATAAAGAACCACCGGTTACCGACTCCCCTGTCGACAACCAGCCCCTCCTAAATGAAGTCCTATCTCGAGCAGCAAACCACTTCCACGTTGACACCCAGGGTGCTCAAGAGGAAAGAGATTTTGCCGTAGAGTTGGTGGGAGAAAGGAGACCTGTTGTGCAGGCCATCCCTATCCTTAGGTCGAGCCAAAGAAGAATAGACCCTTCACTGGTAAACCCCAACCTCACCAGGGCAGTCAACCCCCAGGATTGAGAAGCTTTTCAGGGCAGCCCAATCAGACCCACTGTATATAAGAGGGCATCTGAAACCGGACTCCCTAGTCGTTACAAACACCCGCAAGAGGGCAGGAACACCCTTATCAGAAGCTCCTCCCGACAAGGAGAGCAGGAAAATGTATGTGTTCGGCAGAAAGGTTGCCTCCACTTCCGCCTACCAAGCAAGAATCACCAACTCCACCACCCTGCTGGCGAGTTATAACTGCCACCAATGGGAGGAAGTCGCGGCACTCGTAGATTCCACCCCAGGACCCCTAAAGAGCCAATTGGCACGAGTCTCAACGGAAGGAAGAGCCGTATCCGGTTGCATTTTAAAGGCAACCTTTGATGCCGCCAATAACGCCGGTAGATTGATAGCAGAGGGTACTGTTATCAAGAGACATGCTTGGTTACGGCAGTCTGGATTCAAGCCCGAAACCCAAGCATCATTGTTGGACAAACCGGTGGAGCCAGATCTATTGTTCGGTAAGGCGGTCGAGGACGCGCTGAAAAATGCCAAGGACGAGTATGAAACACTCAAGTCCCTAGGTCAACTAACCACTAGGCCCCCAAATCAAAGGGGTAATGGCAATTTTCGCCGCACACGCAGACAAAATTCCCAAAGAGGGTCAAGCTATTCCCAGGGCCAGGGTACGCAGTGGGACAATAACCAACCGTCTACTCAAGGTTATAGCAGAGGGAATAAGAGAGGACGGGGTAAAGGTAGAGACAGCCCCAGTAGAGGCGGCGGCACGCCTCCACCAAAATAGTGTTGCTCCGCTCAGGGTCACTTCTCACGCATCCCCAGTAGGACGCATTTCCAACTTCACCCAAGCTTGGGAAGGGATCACATCAGACAGATGGGTGCTGTCCACAGTGTCCGCAGGATACTGCATAGAACTGTTGGAGCGTCCCCGAAACCGCCCTCCACGACAAAGAACACATTATTTGGACCACCAAAGAATCCTTCTCGAGGAGATCGTCAATCTGCTAGCAAAGGACGCGATCGAATTCGTCCTGGGACACCAGGTAAACAAGGGTATTCATCCAACTTACTTCCTTGTACCAAAGAAAGATTTAACAATGCGTCCAGTATTAGACTTACGGCCTGCAAACAAATATGTCGAACCCCAAAAGTTTTGCATGACAACGCTCCAAGAGGTAATCCCCCTTCTAAAAAAGGGGGACTACATGGCAACATTGGACATGAAAGATGCCTATTTTCATATTTCCATGTTCCCAGCGCACAGTAAGTACTTGCGGTTCAAGGTGGACAGTCGGCACTACCAGTTCAAAGTACTGCCCTTCGGGATAGCTTCAGCTCCAAGGGTATTCACCAAGGTACTGGCGGTGGCGGCAGCACACCTACGCAGGGAGGCAATCCCGGTGTACCCTTACCTGGACGACTGGCTCATCGCAGGGGAAACCCCAGCTATTTGCAGAACAAACATTCAAAGAACAATCGACCTCTTCGAGTTGGGTTTCTCAATAAACGAGAAAAAGTCAAGTCTGGTGCCAAGCACCTCCAAACAGTTCCTAGGAGCTATCCTAGTAACACAAGAAGGGTTGACCTTTCCATCAGAGTAAAGAATTCGGAATATACTACTGCAAATTCCTCAATATCAGGCCGGTCGCCAGATAACGGTACGCAAAGCAATGCGTTTGCTAGGCATGATGGCGTCATGTATTTACCTGGTCCCCCACGCGCGCCTGCGCATGCGTCCCATGCAAGAATAGTTGGCGAAACAGTGGTCTCAGGCAAGTGGACAGTGGGACGATCTACTGGTCGTTTTGCCAACACTTGTACAAAGCCTTCACTGGTGGACAAGAAAAAATCTGTCCAACAGGAAACCCTTTTAAGACCCTGAGATACAGGCGGTAGTCACAACCGATGCATGCCTAAAAGGGTGGAGAGCTCACCATCTCCACCACACGACTCAGGGTCCCTGGTCTCAATCAGTAGCCAAGAATTACATCAATCTGCTAGAGCTTCTGGCAGTATTCAAAGCGCTTCAAGCCTTCGAGCCCTACCTACTGAATCGGTCAGTACAAATCCGGATGGACAGCACTACAGCCATGTTCTACCTGAACAAACAAGGAGGGACTTGTTCGCCAAATCTGTCCAAACTTGCCTAGAGAATTTAGATATGGGCACTCAAACGGAACATCTTCCTGTCATTGCAACATGTACAGGTTCCAATTCTCTAGCAGATGCACTGAGCAGAGATCCCCTCCCAAAGGAACACGAATGGTGTCTACACAGAGAAATCGTAGAAGATCTCTTCTCTCAGTGGGGTTCCCCCACCATAGACCTATTCACCAGAAGCGAAAACAGACAATGCCCAAGATTCGCGTCCAGATTCCCACAACCAGACTCCCAGGGGAACGCCCTGTGGATGAACTGGTCAGGGATGTTTGCATACGCTTTTCCACCAACTCCTCATCAGGAAGGTGGTCAACAAGATGAACAGGGAATCGATGACGCTCGTCCTAGTTGCTCCCATGTGGGCGAGACAACCGTGGTTCCCACACTTACACAGATTAGTGATGTGCGAACCCATCAAACTCCCGGGCTGGTACAACCTACTGTCCCAGCATCAAGGTCAAACAGTACATCCTCTACCCAACTCAATGAACCTAGCAGCATGGCTCCTGAGGTCATAGAGTTTGGACATCTCAATTTACCTCAAAGATGTATGGACATCCTAAAAGAATCTAGGAAGCCTAATACGAGGCACTGCTACTTTGACAAGTGGAAGAGATTCGTTATCTGGTGCCAGACTAAACAAATCAACCCAGTTGATTGCACTCCTTCAACTATTGTTACATACATGCTCCACCTGCTGGATGCAGGACTGGTTTTTAACTCACTGAAGGTGCATCTGGCAGCTCTGTCAGCATACACCACCTCCCATAACAAGGTGTCGTGGTGGAAAGTTCCAGTGGTAAAAGCCTTCATGGAAGGAGTAAAGAGACTTCACCTTCCTATTTCAAACCCACCACCAGGGTGGGACCTTAATGTGGTTCTATCTAAACTCATGGGCCCCCCATTCGAACCCATGCTTAAAAGCAGTCTCAAACACCTGACTTATAAGACAGCCTTCTTAGTAGTTATTACATCCATAAGAAAGGTCAGTGAAATTCAGGCTCTGTCAGTGCAGGATCCTTTCTTTACAGTCCACAAGGATAAATTGGTTTTGCGTACACACCCTAGGTTCTCGCCTAAGTTTATTTCCAAATTCCACGTGAACCAGTCCATCGAGCTTCCGGTTTTCTTCCAAAACCCACAAAGCTCGGCTAAGGTGAAACTACACACCCTAGATGTGTGTAGGGCGGCCCTCTACTAAGTAAACAAAACCAGAACGCTAAGGAAAACAGACCAGCTGTTTGTCTCCGTAGCTACGGGCAGAGAGGGGGATCGCGTCTCTAAAGGTGCCATCTCTAAGTGGATTGTTAACTGCATCCAGCTGTGTTACTCCCTTTCTGAGAAAACTCTGCCTTTCACGCCAAGAGCCCACTCTACAAGAGGCATCGGGGCCTCTCTGGCTTTCATTGCAAATGTACCCCTTGACACCATTTGCAAAGCAGCTACTTGGAGCTCTATTCACACTTTTACTCAGAGTCATGATGCCTACCTCCAAGGAGCCAGGTCCGACCCAGCAACCCCAGAGGCAGGCATCATTTCCCCCAGGGGAGTGCCAGCGGGCCCAAGCTGGGGCCCTTTGGACGCAGTCCTGGCGCCTTAGGCGCCAGGCTCATGTTGGACCTCTGTCCTGGCGCCTTAGGCGCCAGGCTCATAAAGCTAGACAAGTGTTCAAGTGTTTTAATGTGCACTTACCTGATGCAGACCATGCTGCCACATCCAGGCCCTCTTGAGGTCTGAATGGATCTACTTTACCTGTGGGACTACTTTCCACCCGGGTGTGGTCGGGGAAGGATACATACCTGATCAGAGGAAGGATACACACTTCGGACTTCTTCCAAAGCTATTTAAACCACACCCGATCAGCAACTCAAGCTTTGCGTTGTTCTGCTCCTCGCAGCTGGACGCTCACCGTGTCAGCTCCTGCATCTGGACTTCAGCCACGCCTGTCAGCATCCTGGGTCACCTGCAAAGGTAGACCAGAGACCTTACCAGCTAAATCTGCACCACAGAGACATCACCGACGATCCTGAAGGGGAAGACATCATTTTTAAAAGCATTTCGTTACGATCGCTGCAGCGCTGCATTTCACTCACCTTTCCTGGGTTCCTCCATCTTCAGCAGCGATCATCCGGATACACAGCCACTTCCCAGCGCCTAGAGAAAAAGACAAGAATAAGAGGTGAGAGAAGGAAGGGAATAAGACTTACCTGTTGGGTCATTCCCATTTCATTTCGGGTCTTGCCGCTTCCAGGCATTTTCCGGACCCCGGCCCCTATGGGGGAAAAAAGACAAAGACATTGAATGAGCGTATGCAAAGACAGTTCCCGAGCGCTCATCCAGAACTAACCTGCCATTTACTGGAACTGGAACTGCACGTTTCACTTCGGGTCGGTGCCATGTCTCCGGCATTCCGAACCACGGCCCCTAAGGGGAAAAAAGACATAAGCATTAGCGCTTGCTGCAAAAAGACAATGAACATTATTATTAAGCTTGGACTTTTGAACTTGCAACAGAACTTTTACAGAGCCTTACCTGAATAGTCAAGCTTACCTGATCTCCCATCAATCCTCAATCCAGTGAAGTAACTGGGTTTCAACGCGCCCCTGCATCAGAAGCAGGATGGAGAGCTCATCCTTCCTGACCCTAAGGTGAGACTTCACGGGGAATCGTGGAAGGGTATTGTGGAGGGTTGGAAGAGAGTGGGAGGCTTGAGCATAACTCAGTCAGTAGGTAATACTCCCTTTTCACGCACAGGGGAATATTCCTGCGAGCCGGAGAAGCCAGGGTAGAGGGCCCTTCCTGTCCATCTTCAGAGTCCTGCGCTTCACCATTGAAGAAGCATCAGCACTCAAAGCCAGACCTGCGCCTCCGTGGGAATCGGGTGAGCGTTACACTCAGCACTACTGCATTGACACCCGTTCCAAGACAGATACTCAAGTGGGACAAGCGGTTCTAAGACATTTATTTGCTCATGAGCCTCCTCATATCCCACCTCCTCCTTCTAACACTGCTCGCTAATCTATGCACAGCATGTGATCTAAGCTGATTCCACAAGCCTCAGAAGAGATGCATTACTCACCGTAATCGTATTTCTGATGCTTGTATCTGCTTAGATTCACATGCGACCCACCCTTCCTCCCCTCTGAGAGAAGGCGCGCATGGATGCTTGTAGTCTTATCTTCTATCTATTGTTAGGCAGAAACCTGTGCAGTTCCATCTGGGACCACTGCAAAAGATTTAGGACAACAGGTGTTTGGCAGTAAACCCACTTGGTAGCAGTCTGTACCACACAGATTCACTTGGTAGCTGTGGCTGAGCAGTCAGACTTCCCTCAAGAAGAGTTAGGCAGTATACAGAGTATTCACAAAAGGTCAAGAGGACACAATAGAACAAGTAAACACTGACCAGGGCTTGGTGTAAAAGAGATAATTATTTATTTAAAACCACATCTAGAAAAACACACAGGCACTAATAGTAAGCAATTTAAAAAACACGGTCACTAAAAGATGTACACTACCTTAAAAGAATATTAGACAAGTCTTAAGTAAAGCCCCACTTATTTTCAGACCGCGGTGAGCGCTTAACGTAGATGGCACTCTAATAGTTTGTTTTAAAAAGGGAGAGAAAGCAGAGAACAAATTGAAACAGATCCCAACACTTTTTCAAGAACACAACAAGGGAGGAAAGCAAAGTAAAACCGTGAAGTTAGAGTTCAAGAAGCCGGATCCACTTTCAGAGGATCCAAACGAAATGTGTCCAAGGTCACATGGTGGAAATGCACAAAGGTCTTGTAAAGGTTCAAAAAGGAGTTGGACCACAGAAAGGGACCAGTTAGAGGGTCAAGGCGGCCAGCCCAGTCCAGAAGGTTAAGGAGTTATTACCTTGTAGCAATCTTTAGAAAGGGAGGCCTGGCGGACACGGTACCTTAAAGTGGTGAGAACGCTACAGCGGAGGCAGTTGTCCCTGGCAGCGGGTGCAAGTCGGTGCTTCGTCCGGGGGAAGAGGATCTCGTCGTGGAGGAAGACAGGAGTCCGTTGCACTGCCAGGGAAGAAACCAGCAGCAGAGTTTCTCAGGTACAAGGAGTGGTCCGGTGATTCGCGGTTCAGTGGTGAGTGGCTATCCGGCTGCCGGGGTGCTTGGCACCGGCAGTTCGACCACAAACCGGGCTGGGGTGCGAAGAAGGAAAGGAAAACTGGTTGTGCTCACCAGTCAGGGGAAGAAGCCTCTCCAGCCGGGAGATCTTCTCTGTCGTCGGGAAGTTGTGAGTCGGTTCCGCAGGGCTCCACCGGTGGTGTCGTTGTGGTAGGCCGGCTCAGCTTCTCCCTCGTCGGATTCTCAGGTCCTGTGGCGACTTCTGAAGTTCCTGTCCCCAAAGCCCTGCTTTTATGCAGAAAACCCCCATTCACTCAGCCTAGCTGTCAATCAAACATGCTAAGTGGTGAGCCGGCCGGCTCACCACTTGGGCCAATCACACAAGAGTGCGACCTGAGTTACCAAGGTAACTCGGTCCAGGGGGCCTAAACCCCCTCCCACACCCCCTGTGGTACCCAGACAGAGTGGCACCACTTTTGGAGGCTTCTGTGGAGAAGCCCGCCAAAAAAGTGGAACAAAGGGCACGACTTGGGTTGGAGTCACAGAAGAGAACACAAACGCCATTTTAGAATCGAGTCTTGGCAAAAAATACCAACCGGAGAATTAATATTAATTAAATAAACCGGCGGTATGTTCGAGGCTATGAGAATTAAATAATTACAGTTGGTAGCCTCGAACAATGGGAAAATCCCATAGGAAAATATTTGCGGTCGAATATAAAAAGTAGTTTTCACTTCCACCAGCCAAAACTCGATTAAGGGGGACGGAGACGTGCCCCCTCGACTAACAGACCCCGGGGCAATCGAATTGCCCTGACCAGTACGTCCACAATATGATGGTTTGTACTGGTTTCTGTTAATAATTTCGGACTAGTAAAGCCAATGGTGACTTTACATGCCCTGGGAGACAGTAGTCAGTCCCAGGGTATGGAGTCTATGGTGGGGTGTCACTTTGACACCCCTGTGTTACTGCACGGAGGGTGCTGTGTAACACACATAGGAAAAACACATGAGACCCTATGATGTAAAGGACCACATAGCCCATAAAACACATTACCAGTAAAAGGAATACCATTAATCATGTCCAAGAGTGGGAGGAAAAGAGTCTCACTCTTGGCAGGAGGAAAAAACAAACTCCAGAAATCCAGCAAAGCTGCTGGGGGACTCACCAGGTTAGGAAATTCAGCCTAAAGAGAGAATTCTCCCTAACATCTATCTGCTTGGATTATCTGTACTCGCGCTACTCCTCATGCTACCTCATGTCACAAAGGAAAAACACAATCTGGTGGTCCTAGACGCGTGAGGGATCATGGGTACAGTGGACGTCACACTAGGGATAGTATTACTGGCACGCCCTGTGTCAACGCCCATTTTCGAGTTTCAAAAAACAAACTGTAATACTCTGCAACTTCCACTAGATGCCGGCCTATGCACAGCATGTGAATCTAAGCAGATACAAGCATCAGAAATACGATTACGGTGAGTAATGTATCTCATTTCCTTCTGTACTGTGGCATCTCTGAACCGGTCTCCCTCTGCATGCAGATTGAAACTCTGTCTCCCAGTAACCCTCTGTCTCCCGGTTTCCATGTACTCCAGTGCACCCCGTGTGTAGATCGTGATTATGTTAACATTGTATCTTTCTGCACGTGTGCAAATCTAATTTGTATTAATTCTAATGTACAGGTACACTAAAAGTAACCTACCCCATCCATATTTAGATCCGCTCGATACATATCGAATCGCAACACAGCGCCCAGTTCGCTGCCAACCCAAAGTAATTAATATGGCATGTGCAACACAAACCACTCTTAATCATGGGGTCCCTTCCTGATTACCCCAACAATCTGGTCCATTTTTGTTTAAAAATGGCACGTGTGATAGTTGTGGGCCTGCTCACTAAGAATTTTGCCAAAGGAACCTGATCTTGAGGACATCAGTGAAGGATTTTGCTACTCCAGTGGTCGTGATATTTCACCCATGTTGTGTGGCAATCGCCCCCTATCTTTCTCGGGTGACTTTCTCTTTTTAAGGCAGCAGATTCCTTGGGCCTTCCTGTGACTGTATTAGAGATAAAGTTGCAAGCTCAGCGCCACCTGAGGCAATGCTGCTGTTTAGCACGGTCATTGCTGAGTCATTTGTTTCCGACAGAGGCCTTCCCCTTACCGTCTGATGCAGAGGAGATAGGCATTCAATAGCCTGTATGCAGTAACTTGGTAAATTATAGTTGAGAGAAAACACACAAGTCTAAAGAAGAATGCTCCTTGCTAGCTCAAGAGTAGAGTTGGTGGTGTATCTTGGTAGATTTATCTACTTTTGAAAACCTTTATACCATTCCACGGGTATACAACCTGTGGCTCTCCAGATGATTTGGACTACATGGTAGTCGTCATTGACTATGCTCATTTAGGGTGGATTAGAGTTGTAGTCGAGAAATGTTTGTCTACAAAAGCGAAGTTGCAGCCCGCTAATCTAGTCTGTTTAAACATTGGTTGTTTATTTACCAGCAAGCATGGTTTGAAGACTGCTGGTACTGCTGAGAGGATGCATTCCAGAAGGATGGCTCTTTAGTAATACTTTTGGTTACTATATTATACTACATCAGACCATAAACTTTTATTTTGAATAAACTTTCTTGCTAACAAAACATTATTTCAAAGATTCCCCATTAAGTTAAGGATATTTTGGTTCTACTGTCTGCTGTGAGCATTTTTCCTTCTGCAATCCTTGGCGGAACATCTTTTGAAAATACGCATAAACTCACAACTAATTTCCTTCAGGAAACCTGCTTTAATTTCCTTTTTTGTCCTGTTTTTTGCTTTGGACCAAAAACCTTTAAAAATCCTGTCAAAACATGCATGTTTTTTCTTCTTGTTTGGTAAAATAGCCTTTAACAAGACAAATTAACATCATTAATTACACAACGATTAAAACATTTATCAAAAGAAGATGGCACAATCAATTTCAGTTACCGAATACTACAATCTATAAAACCTTACTTAACAAACTTCATCAAAGCAATTAAAAATATCAGTTACAATTATCAAGTTACTCAAATTCCAAACATCGACATATTTAATCAATTGGTGTTTCTCTCATACCTTAACTAATCAGATTTACAAAATGCATTGGGTCAGGCACTCGTTTAGCTCCAAGCTTTTAATAAAACCAACTACAGCAGCACCATTGAGTTATTTCTTCCTGCCACAATCTTTCCAAAGAGACTCAACTGTCTAGATACAGCATACCAGTACATTTATAAAAGTAGAGTGTACGCTTCCCTGTCGGGCAGGGCACATAATTAGCAAATGCTTTAAGTCTTCCAAGTCCAACAAACCGCAAAATCTATAATTGGCTAATTCTACTGAACATAAATACCTAATTATAATTTGTTTGGTGTAGTAGAAGTTCAAATTAAATTTTAAAGATTGACCAAACAAGTTGACTCAGGTAAATTGAGAGATAATATGCTAAAGTGCCACAATCTGTATGCTCCTTAGCAAGGTGGCTTACTGACTTGTAGGAGTGCATTTTTTCAACAATATTAATCCATTCACGAGTATAAAGAGTCAGCTTGACTTTAACTGGAATTGTAATCAAATCAGTTTTTGACATTTCCATTACTTTCAACAAGCTCAAACAATGTTCGACCAATTCATTTAAAGTTTGCTGCTTTTCACCCCCAATCAAGTTATCCAAATCACAATAGGGAGAGTCAGGAGCAGGGCAGATAATATTCCTATACAGAGTGAAGTCTCCAGTTGGCTCCAATTGTCAAGGAATTAATACCCTCCAATTTAGCTAAAATATTCACCACCCAAAAAAAGTGCACCTCAATCCAATATAACATAATTGGGAGGATCTTTCTGTCACAAAATGCAAAGGTTGGAATGAAAGAAATGTTACCAAATCGTGTCCAACATCGTTTGATTTGATAATGCAACGGCTCGGCAGTACAGCCATTCTCTGATTTGCGATTAGTGGTTTTTGGAGATAATAGGAAAGCCCGGATAGATAAAGGTTTCAACTCGTTCCAGGACTTCTTTTAAATAGTTTGTACAAAATGAAGTCAAATGCTTCTTTAAAGTACAGGGAAATTTTTAAAGAATGAGCGTTTGCAAAGTAATTAAAAGCATTCAAAAGACCCTGGGGGCCAATTTCAGTACTATCGAAGATTATAAAATCGTTGACATAGCCTCTCACAGCGAATCCGTCTAAACCCCCGGGACAACTGCTTCCAAGTGGGCCCCTCCCAACACAAAATCCCACTTTATGCTGATGTGTTGCTATCCATAATGGACACTTCTGCTTCACTGGGGCCAGCCCTTGCTGAGATCCATAAGTTTGGGGGGCGTATCAGGCTTTACCATCAACTTTGGGAAATCAGCGGGATTGGGCTGGAGCTGGAGGGGACCGGGAGTCCTTTAGATCCCTATGCCTGATTTGACTGAGCGAGGAGTCTATTCCCTACCTGGGGGCCCAGATTCCCGCCCGCCCAGAAGACCTCTATCGGGCAAACTTCTCTTCACTCTTCAAAGACTTGGAGAGGGACCTCGGCCGCTCGGCCGATGACTGCCGCAAGAGATTTAGCTCCTTGGTCATATCACTGCTTGCAAAATGAATTTCCTCCCATGGTTTCTCTATGCTTGCACATCCCTCCCCACTACAATCTCGTGGCCCCAGCTCCAGCGCTTACAAAGGAAAATATTCTGCTTCATTTGGAGGGGTAAAAAGTTGCGAGTCCATCAGAGGACCATGATGAGCAGTTCCAGGCTTGGATGCTTAGGGGTCCCTGACCTCCAGAAATATCAGGTGGCGGCAGAGATAGCCCACACCCAGGCCTGGGCCATCGTTTCAGGGCGCCCGAAATGGCCAGAGATTGAACAGTCTTGCTTGCTCTGCCCCCTATGCTTCCTTCCACACCTTCCCTCCCGCCCCTGTGCCGGTCATGGCCAGGCACCCTGTTCTCCACTAAACACATCTTGAGAGCATGGGACTGGGCTCGCAAATATAAAGGCATCCCAGGAGGCTTATGCCCCTCTTCCCCCAGTCTTTCACAACCCGGCCTTCGCACTGGGATCCTGCCTCTTGAACTTTAAGAACTGGATTGCGGGTGGCCTTAGTTCCCTAGGTCAGCTCTGAGTAGAACCAGCCGTGCACCTTCGAGCAATGCAAGAATGCCTTTCCGGCTGGCAGAAACAGATAGGTTCACCTATTCACAACTCTGACACTGGTGCTCCCATCCGCTGACCCGCTCGGCTGTATCACATGCCCTTAGCCCCCTCGAATTAAGTCGCAGAACCACCAGCTCTGGGTAAAATCTCGTCCCTCTAACGGTTATTACAGGTGGACTTCCTTGCTGCTAGGGCCTCCTATATGTCATAGTGAGAGGCGGACCTCGGGCACCCGATAGAGGACCAGACCTGGGTAGACAACTGGTCAAGGACGCACTCATTCTCCTTTTGTATCACCAACCAGGAGGGCGCACGTATATTACTCCTACAATGGTAGTATCCCCCCCCCCCGCTCCACCTACACCACATCAACCAGACCCTAGACGCCGTATGCTGGCGCTGCTGTGGCCTCCCGGGGTCCTACCTGCACATGTGGTGGACATGCCCATTGATACAGGAGTTTTGATCCCAATGCATTGCTACCATTGCAGACATTACTCAGGTGGCGATTCCATTGGAGCCATAACCTATCCTCTTGGGAGTCCCAATTCCAAGTACCTAAGTACCTATCAGAGAACCGGCAGGAAAGCGACCCTCTTTACACAACTGCTGCTTGCCGCTAAGATTATGGTGGCACATACATGGAAATCCCTGGAAGACCCATTGATGACCCTATGGTGGCTAAAACTCTGCGACATTTTGATAGCCGAGAAAATCTCTGCGCCCAACATTAGCCTGCTCCACCACTTTTCGAACACCTGGGTGCCCGTGTTTGACTGCGGCCAGAATTTCCTGGAATTAATTTATAAACCACGCCTGGTCACAACGGCCCTTCAATCGGACGGCGGGGAGCCAGCTCTTGCCCTTGCAGCGCTGGATTCCGACAATGGCTGGGTGTGGTGGGGATGGAGGTGTCCAGGGCATACTCGAATATTGAACTGGAGGCGACTAGTTGTCTGATGTCTGTTAACCTAATTGTCATCTGTGTGCTGGTTTTAAAATAAACAAGTTTAAAAAAAAAGTTTGTGCAAGGCTAATGTTGCTGGCGTTAAATAGTCACCAATATCGGAACATATATAAATTAAAAAGACAAGAGGCCAAGACGCACCCTTGTCAAACTCCCCTAGATGCTTTATAGAAAGTATTACTTATAAACAAATGAATAACTTCACACCATGGATCTTGAAAGTAAATGGAATTGCAGTTCTCCAATTATCCCCAGCATTCAGTATTTGGTTAAGTGATATAGGGGTTTCCTCTGCAAGAAAGCTTTCCTTCAATCAAACAGGCTTGTGAATTGTCTTCCAGGTCATTTCCTATCATGTTAGACTTCATGTCCACTTGATTGTCTTTTGTTATGCCTTTTAAAAACATGAAATGCCCAAACCAGCAAACCGTAATCCCAAAAAGAAAAAAAAGAAAAGAATGACTTCGAAACAATGGAGCAGCAAAGCAATAAACTGGATGGACACAGGCAAGGGCAAATAAAAACAAAAGACCAGAATAACTCTAAAATGGATTTGTGGAAAGACATGAGGTTGGAGTGAAAAGAAAATCAAAATGCCAAATCTTCTGAACACGCGCAAACCAAAGGGGAAAAAGCAATCAAAGAGCACAGAGAATGCGAAGTCTCAAAGCTAAATTTCGAATGGATTGTGTCCTCCCACGTATTCCTCATCTATGATAGTCTTATCTCGCCAACTTCACTGCTTCAGATTATTTTTTGCCAGAGGGCGCTGTGCACCAGGTCATGGCGTCTGTTTCTCGGGGGCCGCTGTGGCGTGTCAACGTCCATAGTTGTACAAATAGCCCCGTATGTTAGCTACCTGAGCTGCTACGTTGGCGCACAGAAGGGAGCCAAAACCCAGTTGGAGATCCTAACACATAAAGCTAAACTTTTGGAAAACCAAATACTGAAAATCAATCTCAAATATGGGAGATTCTCAATAAAACCTGCTCTTATGTTCTTTGAAGGGAAGATTGTTCCTAAGCTGGTTTATGGTCTAGAACTGTGTTTTGATGTAATATATTGTAAGTTGAACAAAATAGAATGTCGAATCTGGAGACTGATCCTTGGAATTCCCAACGCGGTCCCTCTTACTGCTATCCTCTATGAGTTGGGTTACATCTCTCTTTGGGCTCATGTACAGTGGAGGATGCTTACCTTATATGCTAAAATTAAGGACCCTACCTTAAATACCTTACATGAACTGGTAGGGCATAACATAATCTCCTCTGGGTTTTTATTGAAATTTAGCAATTACTGTAACAGCATCCTGCAAAGTATAGACTCAAATTTGGAAACCTTAACTAACAACCCAATTTTAACTAAAAAAAGGTTGCTAGATCAGGGCTGGCTCTTTACATGAGATAATTTCCATTCATACAGTTCAATAACTCGACTAGCTCACGAGCACAAGAAATGAGGATGCCTCTCCAAAATCCTTACTCTTTTCCCATATCAGTACCATCCGGGTCTGTTGCTAGGGCAGCGCTGGAACATTCTCCCAACTAAACACATTTTACTGAGAAGAAACCAAATATCCATGGAGGAAAGCCTTTGTAAATTATGTAACTTAGAAAATGAATCGGCTAAACATCTTATGTATTTTGTACAGTTGAAGGATTTGAGGAATTCTTGTCTGGGCACACTGAATGATTATTACTCTTGCTACTACATGGATACAGTTTGACAACGTGGCCTAAATGTCCAAAACACGCAAGAGGGTTTGGCTCTCTCAGGCTTCCTCAAAAGACTGAAGTTAGTTTGATTTAGCTATCCCATAGGGAAATTGCGTCATACTGAGTTGGCCATTTTTTCAGACAGTCTTGGGTGTTATTGATAAGTTCTGGTTTTCTGTCTCTTTGGTGGTAACAAGCCTATTCCTATAGAGTGCCAGTAAATTAATTTTCTTATGATATATATTGGAAAACTCTTATTTTTACTACTCTTTTTGCTAATTTTTCCTAATTTCTGATGTCTGTCTCCTGATATTGTTTTTTTTTGGTTCAATTTTATGCAGTCTTATGTAAATACTTGTGAAAATGTTTTCACTTTTTTTTTTTTTATCCTTTTCTCTATTTGTATAACTTTTGTTAAGGTTTGAATAAATCACACACAAAAAAAAACAAATAGCTTGTGCCGCGCCCGTTGGCTTCAGTTCAGTTTTTCTGATCTTTGCTTCGAGACAAGGACGCGCTTCGTTTTTTCCTAGAGAAAACATTTCCTCTTCATCTACTCATTAAACCCCTAAGCCGGGTTTCAAAAAGCGTCATGACTGTGGAGCAAAAATGTCCATCATCAAGTTTGCCTTTGGTGTTTGGGTAAAGACCATCGAAACGACGACTGCGGCTCCTGTCAGTCTATGAATGAAAAAGGTCTTTGTGAACCAAAAGGTAAATTGGCGGTGGGGCGGGAATCTTCGAAGGGCTCTTCAAAGAAATACAAAATAAACGGGGAGTCCAGAGTCTCGACTCTGCACAAACATCCAAAGCGGTCTCGATCGAGGAGTCGGTCGAGAAATTATTCAATGTCTTCTTCTAAGAAGTCAAAGAAGAGATATCACAGGTCTCCCTCTTCGGCATCATACACCTCCACTGAGGTGCCTGACTAGGTCGGATTCCCCCAGCAAGTGGAATGCTTTCAGGGTGGAAATGATGCAAATCTTTGAGAATGCAGCCTCGACCCCCGCAAAAGAGCCTTGCAAAAGTCAGACACCGGTCGCTCCCTTGGACGACGCAGGCAGGTCCAAAACTACTTCAGCAAGTAGTAAGTCGGAGTCTGAACATTCTCGACCCCGACAACAAAAAGTCAAAGCCTTCAACCCGGGAATCGAGTTGATCCCTGGTTCCGTCGAAGAAACATAAAACGTTGTCGATCGACGTCTTCATCAATGCCATCAGCGCTGATCCCTTCGATGCCGAAGTCCAAGGTAACTTCATCGAAGAAACCTTTGACGGTTCCTTCGGATCCCTCGAGAAAAAATTCTGCTATAGGAAAAAATCTACAAACCTGTACCGAGGTCTGACTTTTTGAAGTCAATGTCCTTATTTTTTAAGAAGAAAGTGCCTCTGAGAAGGATGTGTCTGTTTAGAGTCAAATTTGGCTCTAGAGAAGTTCCTGAGTAACTAATTGACCCTGAGTGAAGGTTAGACGACCTCTGCGACTCCCTCCACTCTGCCAGTGGTCTAGATACGTCACCAGAGTTGAGTTTACAAAACCCAACCCTTCAGAACATGCTGATTCAGGGTACAGGAACCTTATGAGCAAGGTGACTGAATTCATGGGGTGGGGCAGGGACTCTCCAACCTTTGAGCAGGATGATACGACAGACATCCTGAATCAGGGTCCGCAAAAAGACCCAGTTGCCCTACAAAGGAAGGTAGAAGCTAACTGGAAGACTCCTGATGCTGGTTCAGCTATTGATCGGAGCTTTACTAGAAAGTATAGACCATCTTCCAGTGACCCTGATTATCTCAGGAAACACTCTACACCTGAGAGCCTTGTGATCCAGGCTGCAACTTCTTCCAGACAGTCAGCCTATCCCTCTATTCCCCCAGATAGAGAGGATAAGAAAGTGGACGCTTGGGCCCGCAAGGTGTTTACCTTGGGCAGTATGGCTCCAAGTCCACAAATGTCATCTGTACCCTAGCCAGGTTTACCCCTACCCTGTGGGACTGTATTCAAGGGGTGGCTGAAAATATTTCAGAAGGCGAAGAAAAGGGAAGGCTTTCTGAATATAATTAAGGATGGCAAGGAGGTGATGTGGAGGGGGGTGTCTCCAGGCAGGGCTGGATACTGCTGAGAGCATCAGCAGATCCATGGCTGCAAGCACGGTACTCCACAGATTTGCGTGTTTGAGAAAGTCAGGGGGTTTTCACTGGACGTGCAGGCCTGGCTTCTCAACATGCCTTTCGACGGCTCGAGGTTGTTTGGCAGTAATGCCTCCCTTACTACATAATTGTACTACTACACACAAAACCTAGAGACCACATTGCATACAAATATGAGCATATACAGGGAAAGTAAAGTAAGCAAATGAGCAGCAGTACTAATAAAGTGTTCATAGCCTAACTGATTATCTTCATGCACTGCTGTGTTTCAGCCTTGCTTCATCCCCTATGTATATGTATCATATGATGTGCCTGACCCCTAAGGAAAGTAGTTTAAGAACATATGAGAAGGGTAAGGTCTACAAATATAGTACCTTTTCAATGTTTAATTCCTGACTGTCAATGAAGAAAATCACCTTGCCTAGATATGTCGGTGAACAAAGAGGGAGCAATACATGTGATGTTATCAATGACATTTGTGATGTCATTTTTTATGGCATGGGTGTTAATCTTAACAGTGCACAGTGGTGGCGCAAGTTATGGTTGCTTAGCTTACCATAACTCGTGAATTTCTGGGGGTTTTCGGTTGTACTTGCAACAATATTGATAGGGTGTCCTTAGTGCAAAGTAACTATAATGTCCCTTTCAAATAGTTGTTGTACTGAATTTGATAGGTTTTTCTTACGGCAACTTAACCATAGGAGATATATATATATCTTTATATATATTATACATTTTGTGAACCGTTGTGGGTGGTTTCCCACTCTGGAAAATTATTGAGGATACATGCAAACATGACTGCCAAATTCTCCTTGTTGAAACACTCTTTAGGAAATGTACAGGGCCCGATCATTCCATACATTATACTCGGGAGATGGCTTTTTCATAGGGATTTACGATTTCCTAACAGTGGGATTTTAATCCTCATTACTCTGGTTGCTGATGTACACTTACTCTTGTAGTCCCTTTTCTGTATCTGTTATCAACCCACCCAGAAGCCATCCTAACATGGTTTCAGCCTGTGTGACTGTTAGAAATGTATTTCCAGGACTTGGACTTCCGCTGGATGATTCAGGTACAGTGCATACATGTTAAAAATGCATTGTTATATTGTGCACAATACCTTTAGTTTGTTATGACATGCGTTCTAAACACTGAGTGAGAAAAATGTGTTTTAGCATCCTTAGGGCAACCATCTTGCTGTCATTTGTGTTTCTGATTAATAAAAAATAATTCACAAAAGACTGTACCTCTACTAGTGTTTTTCTTTTAAACTACACTATTGCCACTGTTGTGTACATAGTTACCCCTTGTGGCGATAGTTAATGGTGGTCCAAAAAACACTTTGAAACAAATCTTAGAGTAAGGTGTGTTGAACTTGCTTGTAACAGTAGATAGTTCAACTCTGAACTACATGTTCTGTTTGCTCAGAATTTCGAGGCTAAAAGTAGTAAAAAGTTCAGTTTTTTAAGTGGCATATTTGAGAAAATGTGCTCAGTGTTTCTAAATAGGTCTCTAGTATTGCAGATTTTAAAATGTGTTTTTCACAGGTATTGTATTTTGTAATTGAAATTGTGATTTTTGCAATTATGACGTGCCTTGTTGGTAAAATAGCTAAAAGCTTACCAGATGTTTGTAGGTTATGTTGTTTTAACTTAATATGCCTTTATCTCTACAGTGTAGAAGTTTTGTAGTACTTTTGATGCATTGTTCTTTGTGCTCAAGTGATGACCATCGAGGAATATTATGCAGTGCATACTACATTATTTCTGAATTTTTTTTAAAGCCACCTTGCTCCCCCAGAGTTCCCATACAGGTATCCAGTAATATGGTTGCCGGAAAAGGGCCGTTTTTACATAAACGCAGCAAAAAGGCTGTGGTGTGACCCGGTAAGTGTTTACATTATACCACACAAGGGAAGCGGGGGTGTCCCCTGCTCTCTTTGTGCGGTATAATGGGTCCAGGGGTTGCGGGATGTCCCCTACATCCAATACATGGATTGCAAGGGCCACACCACAGCCTTTTTGCCACGATTTTTTTTTTAAACTGCCATTTTCGCGGCGACTTTATTATATGGAACCCCTTTACTCTAGCCACGCCTTATATGTCCAATCAACCACAACAAATAACCTAGCTTCAGAAGTGCTGCTAAACCTGTAAGTGACCTCCATCATCAGTGTAGTGAAGCTACCTTCTTAACATTGTCTGGGCAACGATGTTAATGACACAGGAAGCTGATTCATAAACATGTTTTGTTATATTCATGATTAACATTCATTTGGCATGCATTATACAATTATTATTTGGCTTTTTTAGATAACGGATGCATGCAATGGGTTGACTTGATTGGGATACTATGACGGGAAGAAAAAAGCCGTTATTTATTGAGCAATCTGTCCTTTGTGTTCCTTTTGCTACTGTACTTTCTTTACACTTTCGTTTTACTTTTACTCTGTTTCTTTTTCTTCCTATGTCTGCTCCAGGCGAATCAAAGCATGCAGCAGAAACTTGAATCGGTTACTCGGGAGGTTTTTGACCTCCAGGAAACAGTTAATTGGAAAGATAAAAAAATTGGGGTATGAGGAATAATAGGGCACTGTTTATGATTAGGCAGATGCGTGGCTATTTAGCAATAGACTGATAAACTAAATGTAATGTGTATATTGCCTCTTGTACGCAAGCTAGATTTGTAATATTTGGCTCAGGTTCAAATATCTGGCTTCGTAACACAAGGTGTAAATGTAAAGTACATTTTTTTTTTGGGATACATGATTTGGGAATGTGTATCTACAAAACCCTTTCTACATTTCATCTTGTGGGATCACAGGTCTGTTTTGACTGGACTTCCCACATTTGCCATGGGCATGATTTCAATTTAACCATGTGGCACAGATGAGTGATAATAATCCCATCATGCAGCACATAATCTGTTTCCTTCTCCACCTACTGTTATTTCTACAGGCTTTTCAAATGCGAACAGGCTATCTCTGCTTACCATACAGAAGTAAGCAGGTGCCTTAAATTTGTAGTTTTGTACGGTACGTTATCAGTCTATTCCTAAATAAATATTGAAGCATGGAAGAATGATCGAGTTGCCTTGTTTTTCAGCAAACCACACACAAGTGTCAGTCATAATTTAAATGCATGCAGCCATTGCATTTATTTTTGAGTAAACTTGTCGGTACTAATATTGAGCTGTTTGTGGTGTTGTAGAGAAATATTAGCAAGGTATTTTCTGAATAGCTCACAATTTTTGCTTGCATCACATACTCAGTGTTGATATGCTTTCGATACACAAATAATTTAACAAAATATTAAAATAGAATTGAAACACTTGTATACTATATTCAAACAGCGTAGCTTCTTGGAACCATTTTCTTTGATTTTGTGTTCATCTATCAAATCAAACATATATATTTGAAAATCTACTGCTCTTCTGTGCTATGCAATTCAGATGACAGCATAAATAGTCTACCATTCCGGGTTCTTATTTGCGGTGACACAATCAACGGCTTGTTTGATTCACAAAAGAGCATAGATGAAAGCGATTACACACAAAATCTTACCGTTTGGATCTTATTTTGAAAGGCAGTGCACTTAAGTGTCCTTTGGTCTGACATGCACAGCCTAGAAGCATATTTTGTAACCCAAGAAACTACATCCTGATCAGTATGGAATTCATCATGAAAATGTATTGCAACTTGATTATAGAATATCTGAACAAGTCCTCCATCTCAACAAGCAGCAATGGTGCCACATACCCCGAGATGAGATAAGCATATACTGGCTGCTAATGGTTCTGTATGTGGCGATCTGTTATGCCCTCTCAAGACATGCAATGAGAGAACACTCCACTGTGTCGTGAAGTAAATCTAACATGGGGGAGGCTCCATAAAATGATATCTTTGTTAAATGCAAATTTGTAGTCACTGTTGACCCGGTGGAACTCTTTAAAATGCCCATGGACATTTTATTACTATGTAAACACTCTACTATACATTATATTATGCTGTGTCTCTGATGACTAGAATTTGCCATCCTTGTCTGTTTTTCCAAAACCTTTTAATCACAAATTTAAAATTCAAACCTCTCAATGTATTGGTTAGAATTAAACAGTAAAATCTTGCTCTCTCTCGCTCGCTCTTTTCTTTCGCTTTCTCTTTCTCTCTTTTTCTCTTTCTTTTTCTCTCTTTCTCTTTCTCTTTTTCTCTTTTTCTCTTTTTCTCTTTTTCTCTTTTTCTCTTTTTCTCTTTTTCTCTTTTTCTCTTTTTCTCTTTTTCTCTTTTTCTCTTTTTCTCTTTTTCTCTTTTTCTCTTTTTCTCTTTTTCTCTTTTTCTCTTTTTCTCTTTCTCTCTTTCTCTCTTTCTCTCTCTCTTTCTCTTCTCTCGCTTCTCTCGCTTCTCTCCCCCCCCCCCCAAGACACAGCATTATACAGAGACAGCAATGATGAGTCTTGTCAATCTTCAATTTACATCAAGGCAATTCAATCAGATGAAGATCTTCTCTTTTCAGACAGAACAGACTAAGGAAATAATCATTTTCATATTCTAAAAAGGGGTTCCATACCTGCATAAAAAAATCTATTTGTTCACCGAATAATAACAGTATGTTTTTTATTATAGCTGAATTTTGGTTCATCCAAATATGTTATCCAGGGAATGTTGCTCTTTTCCTAGTATGATAGTGTTACTGGCTTAGTATCCAAGAGCATGTAGGAAAGGAGGCAGGTTAACCCTCGCCCTTTGGGGCAGACCGCTTTACCCTCCATGCCCAAGATGTAATAAAGTGGGTTAAATGGAATATCTACTCTAAATAGCTCCTTAATTCTAGATCAGTTATCAAACCAGAAGGACTGTAAAGCAGGGCTTTCTCCTAAGATATGGAGTAAGGTATCATTTGGAACACAGTTCCTCCAAAACAGATCAGCTATATTAGTGTCCGCTGCATGGAATTTGTCCGGCGTGCAATAACACTTTGTCAGTATTTTTGCATGGGTTTCTGCATTTTTTCTGCTGGTCTTAAAAAAGAAAATTCTGCAGACCCTTCTATATTCTAGTTTTCATCCTCCAATCCTGTAAAGATTTTTTCTACCCTTTCCAATCTCTTCTTGTCCAATGTCCCCCTCACCATTAATCAGAATAGCAAATAACTTGGAGGTAGTAGCCATCTGGAATATATTTTCCCATGGTATAATGATTTTGGATATTAACTCTCTACCTGTGGAATAAAATACCACAGGGGTACTTGGTAGTATATAAATCTATCCGCCTCTGATAAAACATAATCCCTCTTGCAATTCTCAACTGACTTGACAAATCCTCTGGCAAAGCGATCGCAAGTCTTAGCACATCCCTTACCTGCGCAGTCTAGCTACTCTGAATCATGTCTTCCCGGCTTGAAGTCACATTGGCGATGATGAGCATTATAGGGTGATGTAAAGGTAACTTGACCCAGAGTCTTCCAATCCAATACCAAGCCTCCATAGTTGATTTATGATAAAATGATGTGATTGCCCGCAGAGCTCAAATTTCTGACTACCAAGGCTGCGTATAAATATATCTGCGTCCTATTGATTGCTCCATGTATGACTATTTCTTCCCCAAGTACACTTGGAACCATTTGATTATTGGTTTAATTTGGGTTGCCAAATAATAGAAAAGCAGTCTTGGAATGGCTAAGCACCCCTTAGTCCTAGAAACATACAGAGTGTCAGACTTTTGAGGCTTGTGCAGCCCACATAAACCTAAGTAACATACTTTCCCATTCCTTAATTGACTCTTTGGATCAGGGAATCGGTATACCTTGGTATTGATCAACCTAGAGAGCAAATTTATTTTTGAATGAGTGTGGAGGCATATACTTACATTCTAGAGGTGCCAGACGTGTCGGATGTGAATTCAACGCCTAAATATTGGATTTTATCCATCGCCATTGTAAATGGATAACTGCTTCAATCTCACTCTTTTTGGGTGAGATATTGATACTACACATTTCTGACTTTGACGCATTACTTTTAAATCCTGAAACCACTCCAAAAGTTGTAATTCTTCTTCTAAATATGCCAAAGAAGAGTATAGATTGTTAATGGACACAATGCTATTATCGGCAAACGGGTTGATTTTAAGTAATCACTTCAAATGTAATAGCAATGGCGTTTAAGGTTGCATTATTAATGCAAACGGGATGGGAGGGCCAAATTACTTGCCTGTCAGGCAGGTTCCTCTATGCAGTTGAAAAGCACCTGTGGGATCGCCATTGACTAAAACCCTAGAGGAGTAGCTAAAATCTTATTCACCATGAAAGGGCCAAAGCTAAATTTAGAAAGTACCACCTTCAGAAACGTCCAGTCCACCCTTTTCAAACACTTTTTCTGGCCGCTAAAGCAAGAAGCAAAGACTGGACTATGGATTTATTATCCTTATCCACCAAATGAAGGAATGGGTGGATATTATCTGCTGTCCCTCTACCCAAATTAAATCCTTATTGATCTGGATCAACTAATGTGAGCATAGGGGATTCCAGACAATTGGCAAGAATTTAACATCTAGGTTTAATAAGGCATGGTCTTATATACGGTGCTCATAACTTGGGCTATTTACCTATTTTTGGGAGGATTGTTATTTGGGCCTCTGTCAGTCAGGAAGAGCCCCTCCCTCACTAATTGAATTAAATAACCTAACCATAAGAACGGCCAGTGTAATGATTAAGGGTCTTGTAGAAAGAAGCAGTTAATCCATTCGATCTGTGGGCCTTGTTTCCGACATCTTAATTGGCTATAGAACCTCTCTGGGCTCTGTAGGTGCTTCCAAACGTTCTTTATTCACCAGGGCCAACTTATGCAGATTTACAAGATTTAGGAGGAGCATTCTGTAACCTTTTTTTTTTTACTCCATTTTTCTCCCTTCTTCAAACCATTCCTGTTGACTATTGTGCATATATAGGCTTTACCAACTCTAGCTCTCAGTAAAGAAGGCAATCTGGTCTCTGTGATGTACTTTCAGCCTTCCATACCCTTAACATGTGCAATTGATTCCTAACCCCAGCTAAGTATCTGTTACCCTGCTGTGGTTAGCATTCTGTTCCCTTTCCTTTAGCTTCTCCAATGGCTGATTTGCTGTCATCTGTCGAGCAGGCTTCATGGAGGCTTAGGGTGACACCAAGTCCCAGAGGTCCCCATTGACTTATCCCATGTACTATTTTGTTAGGCATTCCTTAATTGTTCTCTTAAGTTCTTCAGAACAGAAGAACTTAAGGGAACAGACCGATTTAGATGGCATGTAGACTGGGTTTTCCGCTGACCTAGGCTGTAATATAAGACTGACTATACCCATACTATGATCCGATACGGTCATAGTTTCATTGTCTAGTCTATTGAGCAGTCCGGCCCGTCACCTAGAAACACATAGCTAATCAATTCTAGAATAAGACTTCTGTACATGTAAGAAGTGGGTAAAGTCCTTCATCGGAGAATGCAATGAACTCCACATGTCCACTAAATTAAGATCCATTATTTTCTCTTTCAATCTATCTGAGGTCTGTCATTCTATCCATTGTGTGATACATATCTGAATTCAGATCTCACTCAACAAATCCCTCTAGTATTTTGAGAAAATCTAAAATAAATGACTTCTGCTGAGTTTGGAACATAAAAAGATGCTAACCTATAAGGATCCTCTCTTGGGTCACCCCAGACCTTCACATTTCCTCTACCAGAATCATTTGTTGTTCCCATATAACAAACTTAAAGCATCAGGATCACACCTGCTTCGTTGTTTTTCAGCATGGAATGAAGTTGTACCGGAGAGTGTTTCTGCCGGTCTTGATCTCCCTTCCTCAAATGTTTCTTGTAGGGTACCTACTTTAATCTGAAACCTTCTTTAAATATTTCCATCCTCTCATTCGAAGTATTGAGTCCCCTCACATTTAATGAGCCAATAGTTTCAAACATCCTCAAACTTTAAAGCGTGTCATTTCTCTGTTTTGCCCCGAGTCTCGCCCCTTCATTTTCCCTGTAACCTTGCACCTCTGTCTAGTGTCCCTCGCCCACCGTACAAACTTCATTTTTATATCTACCAATACTGTCTTACCCCGACCTCCACTAACCTTCCTGAGAAGATACATCAACCAATACTCCGAAGTTCAACACTCGGCTAGGTCTTGATTTGTTTGGTATTTTACCCAGGAATTCTATATGGCTCATTTTGCAGGCCTCCCTCAGTATTGCTTCCTTAATTTGAAAATCGTGTAGCTTTGCCGTTTTTACTCGGCCGAGGATCCCTTTCAAGCATCATCGAACCCACCCTTTATACTCAGTCTATTTTGACATGTGTCTCGAGGTTCCTGCTATAATTTCTTAAAGTTCCCAAATGCAGTTTTGAACGTTGCCTGCTTCAGCATCTTCCTTCTGAAATCTCGCATGTAGATTTGCTCTAGTTGCCCTGGTTGTTTAAATCGTTGCATTTAAGCTGTAGGGCTTCCGTTCTGCCCAGTCTCAAAGACCTCTGAGCTATTCTTCCAGCTTGGGAATCCTAATCTCCATTACAATGTCTGCCTTATTGCATTTGGTGTTCACTAATATTCTTTCTCCTTCCTCTGATCTCCTATTGCTGCTGACCTTTCAGAGTGTAAAGCTGCTATTTCTGTTCTAAAGGTTTCCTTGATGTCTACCTTCTGCGCTTGCAATGAACTTGGGAGACGTTTTGTGGTCGGGGGATTCCTGGCGTGTTTGAAGACATAAAGAATGCCTGCATGCTTTCCTTCGTGCTTTAGATATAATTTACTGGAATTCTGCCTTTTCATAGTGGCTTCTCTAGAGCTTTTACCTACTTACAACTTCCTTTTCGCCAAAGTGGCTTCTTCCATCAGATATTTATAGATGATTACACCAATGATCCCAGCTCTGACCACAAATATTTTCTTATTTGCGATGTCCACTCCTATAAAAATCTAATAAGGTTAAGGTAAGTTAATGTATATTTGTAAACCGCCTGTACACAATGCAAGTGGTTCAAAGCGCTCAAGGAGGGAGGGAACAAGGGTGGAAAAAAGTCATTCAGAGCCCTTGAATTTCTGAACGACACAAGTCTGCACAGGCAGAGTAAGTGCATATAATAAAATTAACAGTGTAGATAACAGTAAATGGGTCTGACGACGAGTCTGCAGTTTTTCCAAGTGCATTGAGGTGCAACCATACAAGGAGGGGAGACAGGGCAGACAGATGTACCATCTTCAAGGCATTGTACGTTTAGATCGTGTAAGTGCAAAGACGGTACAGGGTAGGAGGGACAAGTGCAGGGAATGGGTGTGGGGGTAATCCAAGTGCGCCCACTTAGTCAAGAAACTGGGTAAGTGCTGAGAGGTGGTATTCTCATGGGTCATTGACCAAGTGCAGTAGCAATGCAGCAAGTGCAGACCCAGAGACAAGTACAAGAGGGCTGGCAGGGGTGCAAGGGACCTGTAAGACTCAAAGGTACACCGGGCGGCCAGTCGGCAAGCTGTGTGGAAAAGGAGGGTCAAGGGGATAGGGTGGATAGAGAGGTTAGCAGGGTAGAGTGAGAAAGAAGGAAGAGAAGAGGACTGTCCTAAGGAGTTTCCGGCACTTAAGGAGATCAGGCTCAAGATGGAGGGCGGCAGGGAGGTTATTCCAGAGGGAGGCCCCTGCTGAGGATATAGATCTCCCTCCAAATCTCTTCTTGAAGAATCGGCTCACTCGCTGAAGGTTGGAGGTAGATGAGCGGATGGCTCGGGAGGGATAGAATTTGAGTAGGCATTGTTGCATATGGGTAGGTCCCAGGCCCCAGAAAGCCTTGTGGATAATGCAGTGTCTTGAACTTTATGCTTGCGCCACGCAGAGCCAGTGGAGGGATTTCATCGCCGGAGAGATGCAGTCCCTGGGCTTGAGGTCAAGGGTAAGTCTTGCGGTTCTGTATGAGTTGCAGAGGGCGCAAAGCTGAGGCAGGGAGGTTGAGAAAGGGGCTGTTTCAGTAGTCCAGCCTAGAGCGAATGGTGTCAAATTTCTTCCTTTAGGCGCCATTCTCTGTAGTTACTTCCACTCCTACTGATGTTTACGCACACTCCAGAATAAAGACAACCCGCTAGTGAAATAGGCCAGGAGATAGCGTTGGAAGAATAACCAGATTTATTCATACAGAATACAAAAAAACAGCAAAGGACTCTGCTGTTCGAGAGCGCTCTAACTAATATTGCAAACAATGGCTTATAAACTCAAAATACATGACAGTATATGGTACAATTCGGGGCCACGGATTGGAGGCACCCTACACATGAGCTTGATGCCAAGCAGTAATCGACTGGTTCTTCCCAGTCGGTCTGGATCCACGTGGGTCAGCTGAGCTCATCCTCGCGGTGAAGGTCGGGGCACGCATAAAATACATTATTCCTATCTAAACTAAACAAGCTAACACTGACTATTCACTCATTGTGGCAGGCACCTGTGCGGCAAGGGAAATGATGCCTGGGAGGATAAAATAGTCGTGCTGACCCCACATTCAGAACTTCATTGATACTGCAGTTCCCGAACTCAAGGTCTCCCCCTCCCCCCCCCCGGTCTTTGATCTTTAATTTATCCCTCTTGGTACCTCGTGTTACAAAGGATGTGTGTTGCTGCTAGGAAGAAATAAAGTTGCGCATGCTTAGATCTTTTTGTGGACACGTTATGGGGGTTAGAACCTGGGGGGGGTCTCTTGCTCATCAAGAATGCAAAGGTGTGGGGGGTCAAGTCAGTGATGTGAGGCTGGCTCCGGCCTGGCTGGGTGGGGGATAGAGACCTAATGGCAGTTTAGTGGGGATGAATGGACGCAGCGTGGAGCCTGGTGTTGTCTCACGCTCTTGCAGGTCGCATTCCTTTTAGAAGATACCAAATATTCACAACACTGGAGGGATGAAGTGAAATGGACTTCAGTGGAAACAGGGCTTGTGCATAGTCGGTGTGCTCGCACAGGGACGGTGTTACGCTCACCTGGCTCCCACAGAGGCGTCGATCTGAACTGGACAGCTGCGGTCTCCACCAATGTGACACGTAGGGCCGAGATGACGGACTGGACTGGCCCACCTAGCTTCGTTTGCTTGGCCCATAGGAATATTCTTCTGCAAATGGAGAAAGGGAATTAACCACCCGTGGAGTTGAGTGTAAATCCCCCCCTCCCACCCCCTCTGTTCCCCCCACAGATCACCTTTGATGCCCCCCCCCTTATAGTCTCACCTGATGGTTTGAAAAGATGAGCTCTCCATCCTGCATTGAGTGCAGGGGCGCGTTGATAACCAGTTGCTTCACTGGCTCGAAGGAATTGTTGAGTTCCAGAACAATATTGACTCAGAAAAAGTATGTAGTTCGTAAGAGTTCAAATGCCTGACTTTCACTCTTGTCCGATTCCTTGCAGGTTGCAGCTTGACCCTAGTGAAGAGTTCCTCGTGGCAACCGGTAATATTCTGGCAAGGATTTGTATTTTCCAACACAGTTCGATAAAATAATGTCAATATGTAACTTGTTGCTTTCTCCCTTATTCAGGCGCTGAGAGAAAGTATGAAGTCTCAGGGAATAATACCTCCGGTGGTAAAATCAGGTAAGTCTATTGTGGTGAGGAGGGTTCCCCTTGATAGTCCCTTTGTTTCACCTTGCTGTCCTTTTGTTTCCCCCTTAGGGGCTGGGGTTCGGCGAAGATGCAGTGGAAGCTGCGCCGACCCGTGAAGAGGAATATACCCCCGGTGGTAAAATCAGGTAAGACTATGGGGGGTAACTAATATTCCTCTGTGTATTCCCTTGGCTCATCTTGCTGTTCTTGTCTTCTCCTAGGTGCCGGAATGCGGCGGGAACATGCAGGAGGATGCGGTGGAATGTGAAGATGCTGCAAAGGCCTGCGAGTTCAGCGCGGCACTGCAGCAGGTGAGGAGGCGCGCATAAAATAACTTCTCCAGCATGGGGTCTGGCATGGATTCACATGCTCATGAATATTCCCCGTCGTCAGGCTGGGAATCCTCGGTAAAGAAAAAACCAGTATCAGTTTCGTTTCTGATCTGTCTTTCGTAGTAATAACCAATCACTGGTCTCTGCGTCATACTGACCACAGCCAATGACTGCCCTCTACCTAAGCACCGCCTCTGGCAGCCATCTTCAGATTTTTACCGCACGTTCATGTGTTGGGATCCTCGTGCTATTGCTCTCGAGCGTTAGTGCTTTTTTTTCGCGCTTTTTCACAAAAAAACTTCGATTCTTTCGGTCAAAAGAGCCTCAAGCTCCACCGATCCTACATCCGATCAACGGGGACCCGTGTCGGATTCATCTGTGCCCCTCAAGGGTGAAGATTTCGTCGAGCTACGCTTCGGAGGACTCCAGAAGCTTCTCAGGCCCGGTCTCGGAGATGGCCCAGGAGAAGGGAAGCTCGACGCCCGGAAAGCTGTTCAGGGTCTGCCCTGGATGCCAGCTGCAGAACGTCTTCAAGGAGGACGAACACTCTTTCTGCCTTTACTGCCTTCATGAGGACAAGACGCATGTGGAGAAGGACTGTGCGTTTTGCGGCAACATGTCGGAACGGACCATGAAGGACCGCCATCAACGTCTCGCCAACTGGCTGGAGGGTAAGAGCCCGTCTGGCGAGAAGAAAAAGAAATCCGAGCGGTCTTCTAAGACCTTTGAGGGCGCCCCGGCGACGGGGGCCCAACATAAGGCCAAGCACCGCGAGTCCGCTGGCACCGGGAGCGCCGAACGGTCGGGCTCTACGGGCGCCAGGCAGGGCGCACCCTCCCCGGCACCATCAACCACGAGCCAACGCTCTGGGTCGGGTAAGAGGAAGGCCGAGCACCCGGCGAAGCTCCTGGAGAGGCCCCGGTCGAGCTCTAAGGCAGAGGAGGAGCGTGGCAGTGCCCCCTCCCTCAAGGATAAGGCGGTGAGCGCACCTAAGGTGGTGAAGGCCTTGATCCATCCGACCAAGCCCTCTATCGAAACGGTCGCGGCGGCCCTGGCTCAGCCTGTGGTGGCTACACCAGTGGTGGCGACCTCAGGGCCCAGAATCTCCCTGCCTCCTCGGAGGGAGTCTTCCTTTGTGCCCATCGATAGGACCCCCGTGAAACCCTCCGTGGGGAAGAAGGGGGGGCAGGGCGTCGTCGTAGATTCGGCCTCAACCTCAGAAGAGGAGCTGATCGAGGTCTTAAGCCACAGCCTAGGCGTGGAAGAAGGCCAGCCCGTCGGAATGGACCCCGACGCAGGTGACGACGACATCGTCGAGGATACCGACGGGGCCCCTGCTCGCCCGTCGGATTCCCCTCTGCCAGCGCCGCAAGACAACTCGGCGGCCATTTTGTTGGCCATACAGTCCTTATGCTCCGAGATAAGGACGAGGCTACCGTTGCCGACGGAGGAACCTCTCCCGTCGGGGGATCCAGAACCGGGACCTTCTGGTGTTCCCCCTACCAAGAAAAGAAGGATCCATCCACCACCTCCTTTTCAACCGTCGCGCCCCGTCCAGCCCTCCTCCCCGTCCACCCGAGGGGATGATACGGGGACTGACACGGCAGCGACGGGTACGGACGACGAGGCATACGACGAGGATTTTCCGTCGTCGCCTCCCACCAGGGCTTCTCCGCCCGACGAGATCGGATCTTTCCACTCCATGATCTCCAGGGCGTCCGAGCTTTTCCAACTCTGCCCTGAGGAGAAGAAAAAGGAAGGCTTCCTTTATCAGCGGCGCGAGGCCAAGAGGAAGACGGTCCTCGCAGTGCCTCTGTTGGACGACATTTGGGATGAGGGCCTTTCCCTCCTCAAGAACCCTTCCACGACGCCAGCTAGAAGAGAGCGGTACGAGAAAAAGTACCGGGTCCCGGACACGGCCCCCCTATGCCTCCGGGCGCAGCCTACCCCGGACTCCGTCGTCTCCGCGGCAGCCAGGAAGAAAGCGGGGGGGGGGGTGCGGCCTCCACATCGACTTCCCCGCCGGACGGCGAGGGAAAGAAATTGGATGCTATGGGACGTAGAGTCATCTCGTCGGCAGCGACGACGATTAAAGCGGCCAACGCCTTGGCTATCGTGGCCCGCTACGACAGGGAGCTCTGGTACAAGATAGCTCCCCTGCTGGATTTTCTGCCAGACGACAAGAGGGCGGAGGCCCTTGAGATCCTGCAGGAAGGTGAGGTGGCGTCGGACCACGCCATCACCGTGGCGACGGACATCACCGACACTGGGTTCCGCCAGCTGGGCAACGGCGTTTGCCTTCGACGTCGTGGATGGCTCAAAGCTACGGACTTTCGGCAGGACGTCCAGACCAGAGTCCTGGACATGCCCTTCGACAGGAACAACCTTTTTGGGAAGACAGTGGACGATTCCCTTCAGGCCATCAAGGCGGATACTGAGACGGCCAGGGCCCTTGGAGTCCTGCAGCAACGACGAACGCCCTTTCGGAGCGGCGGAGGCAAGGGCGCCTCCAAAGGTTCCGGCGGCGGTTTCGCTTCCTACCGTCAAGCGGCCCGCTCGTCGTCGCAAGAGGCCTACAGAGGACGAGGCAAGTCTAGCGGACCCCGCCGTCGTCGCCAAGGAGGTCAAGGCGGCAAGGCCGCGTCCAAGCAGGATTGAACCGGCCGTGGGGTCGGGCCCCCACCGAAGCACCCTGGTGGGAGGCCGGCTGGCGGGCTTCGTCAGCGTGTGGGAGTCCATCTCCACCGACCGTTGGGTGCTGGACGCCCTGTCCCGGGGCCACGCGCTCGAGTTTCTAAGAAGGTGCCCGCGCGTCCCCCCCGTGGCCAGGAAAGAACTTCACGTCCCTCAACTTCTCCTGGAGGTAAAGGCGATGCTCAGAAAGGGCGCCATCGAACTCGTCCCAAAGAGGCTTCGGGGCTCCGGAGTCTACTCGCGATACTTCCTCGTGAAGAAGAAGACGGGAGGATGGCGCCCCATCCTAGACCTGCGACGTCTGAACAAGTTCATCAAGGCGCAGAAGTTCCGGATGGTCACCCTCCAGCACGTCCTGGGTCAGCTGGAGGAAGGAGACTTCCTATCGTCGTTGGATTTGGAGGATGCCTACTTCCACATTCCCATCCTAAAGGGGCACCGAAAATTCCTCAGATTCGTGGTCCAAGGGCGTCATTACCAGTTCAAAGCCCTTCCCTTCGGACTACGGTCGGCACCCAGGGTATTCACCAAGTGCCTCGCACCGGTGGCGGCGCAGCTGCGCCGCGAGGGGATTCACGTCTACCCCTACCTGGACGACTGGCTCATCCGCGCCAAGACGAGGGAGCTCGCCGTGGTCCACACGGCAAGGACCGTCCAACTCCTCACGGATCTGGGATTCTCCGTGAACTACGCCAAATCCCACCTGGTGCCCGCGCAAGTCGCACTGTTTCTGGGAGCGAGGCTCGACACAGTGTCCCTTCTGGCCTCCCCGTCGGAGGAGAGGACCAGGACCATCTTGGGCAAGGTGCAACGGATGTTGGTGGCCGACGCGGCCAAGGTGAGGTCCATCAAGTCCCTCCTCGGGATGATGTCTTCCTGCATCTACCTCATTCCCATGTGCAGGCTCCGGATGCGCCCGTTGCAAGAATTCCTGGATGCGCGCTGGATCCAGACGACGGGCAGCTTCGAGGAAAGGATCAAGCTCGACGAGAGTTTCCGACGAGCGATACGGTGGTGGGGCACCCGCGCGCATCTGACGGCGGGCATGGACTTCCAGACCCCAGCCCACCAGGAGACTGTGACCACGGATGCCTCCCTGGAAGGGTGGGGAGCGCACACCGAAAATCTGCACGCAAGGGGACTCTGGCTCCCGACGGAGAAGTCCCTGCATATCAACGTCCTGGAGCTCCGTGCAGTGTTTTGGGCCCTCAGGTCCTTCCTTCCGTCCCTCAAGGGCAAGGTGGTGAGGATCTTCACCGACAACACCACCACCATGTTTTACATCAGGAAACAGGGCGGAACCAGGTCCCCAGCGCTGTCCAAGGAGGCGCAGGACCTGTGGCATTGGGCCGTCGCCCAAGGGATTTTTCTGGTGCCGTTTCATCTGGCAGGGATAAAAAACACCGTCGCCGACTCACTCAGCAGGGAGCTGCGCTTGTGCCACGAGTGGGAACTACGGCAGGATCTGGTGGATCGCCTCTTCCGACGGTGGGGCACACCCCAGATCGACCTGTTCGCGACGGCGACGAACACCAAGTGCCGGAGGTTCGCCAGCAGGTTTCCCCAGACGAGGAGCATGGGCGATGCTTTCTCGTTCCCCTGGGAGGGCCTGTTCCTCTACGCGTTCCCTCCCTTGCCTCTGCTAATCCGGCTCGTCAACCAGCTCAAGAGGTCACGGTGCAGGATGATCCTCGTCGCACCTGCGTGGCCGAGGCAGATATGGTTCCCGGACCTTCTGGACTTGTCAGCGTCCCCGCCGATCAAGCTGCCGGCGGACGCGGATCTACTCTCCAGGGAAGGAGGCGCCATCCTCCACCACGACCCGAAGTCGCTGAACTTGCAGGCCTGGCTCCTGCAGCGCTAGAGTTTGGAGGATACGACATACCGGCCGATTGCAGAGAGGTTCTTGCAAAGGCCAGGGCGTCCTCGACTCTTAAATGCTACGGACACAAATGGAAGAGGTTCTCTGTCTGGTGCCACGCACAGAAGATTAACCCTCTACGGATTACGGCTCCCCAAGTACTGCCGTACCTGCTGACGCTGGCCAAAGCTGGTCTGGCACACGCGTCCATCAAGATTCATCTTGCTGCGATCTCCCGATACACCAGAACCACGGGGCGGACGTCCTTGTGGTCTCATCGTCTGGTGAAAGAGTTCATGAAGGGACTGTTCAGATCGTTCCCGCCGGTGAAGGCTCCGGCCCCGGCGTGGGAGCTCAACGTGGTGCTGACCAAGCTCATGGGACCTCCGTTCGAGCCTCTGCACTCGGCCCCGTTGAAGTTTCTATCGTGGAAAACAGCTTTTCTTGTGGCCATCACCTCCGCACGACGAGTGGGAGAGATCCAGGCCCTTTCCTGCAAGGCCCCGTACTTGACTTTCCACGACACGAGGGTAGTGCTCAGGACGCACCCCTCCTTCATGCCCAAGGTACCGTCGGAATTCCATCTCAACGAACCCTTGGTGTTACCTGTGTTCTTCCCGTCGCCTTCATCGCCGGCTGAGAGGACTTTGCACTCGCTGGATGTAGCTAGAGCGCTGAAGTTCTACGTGGACCGCACGAAGGGTTTTCGGAAGACGTCACAACTCTTTGTGAACTTTGGACCTGTCAATCAGGGGAAGGCTCTCTCGAAGGCTTCCATCTCCAGATGGCTCTCCGGCTGTATCATGTGCTGTCACCGGTTGGCAAACCGACCGCTGCCTGGCCGTCCGAGAGCCCATTCCACCAGAGCGATCGCAGCTACCACGGCGTTCCTATCTGGTGTGCCCCTGCTGGACATATGCAGGGCTGCTACGTGGAGGTCGACGCACACCTTCACGAAATTCTACTGCGTCGACCGGGATTCCAGGGAGGAGTCCAGGGTCGGCCAAGCAGTGCTGCGCAACCTGTTCGCCTGAGGTGAGCCTGGTGAGGAGGTAAGATGCTTAATGTTGAGTTGATGTGATGCTTAATGTTGAGCCTTTGCCACCTCCCGTGGTTGTGCATGTGTGTACTGCTATGTATTCTTTATTCATGAGCATGTGAATCCATGCCAGACCCCATGCTGGAGAAGGAACAAGTTACTTACCTGTAACTGTTGTTCTCCAGCATGGGTCTGGCATGGATTCACATGCGAACCCTCCCGCCTACCCCTCTGCGGCTCTTCACTTGGTCATACTGCCACTTCACGTGCTTCCAAATCTGAAGATGGCTGCCAGAGGCGGTGCTTAGGTAGAGGGCAGTCATTGGCTGTGGTCAGTATGACGCAGAGACCAGTGATTGGTTATTACTACGAAAGACAGATCAGAAACGAAACTGATACTGGTTTTTTCTTTACCGAGGATTCCCAGCCTGACGACGGGGAATATTCATGAGCATGTGAATCCATGCCAGACCCATGCTGGAGAACAACAGTTACAGGTAAGTAACTTGTTCCTTCTTTCTTCCAGCTCGAAGGCCCAATGGCTTGGGAATTCAGCTAAGGATCAAAGGTATTGCTCTTGTTCTAACCTTTTCTCCTTCTTTCTCCCTTTTTTCTAGGAGCTCCAAACTCGAGGCGGGCGTGACAAAAGACTGGATGCAGACTTGCAGGCACAGTGAGCGTTACGCTGCTGGTTGCAGAGTAACACGAAGCGTGTGCTGCTCTTCGGGCGTGGTTTAAATAGCCTCCAAAGTAGTCCCAGGTAAGTATTCCTCCCCAGCCCCGCCCGAGTAAAAAATAGTCCCTAGGTAAAATAGTCCCTTGCAAGCCTCATTTGGCTTGGAGCTCTTGCAGCATGGTCTGCATCAGGTAAGTTCTACTCTGAGCCATAGGCGCCAGGACCGCACCCAAACAGCCCCTAGCAGGGATTTTTGGGCTTGCTCAAAATAACTTGATGCCTGCTTCCAGGGTTGCTAGACCTGGTCTGGGCCCCCGGGGGTAGGCATCATGACAGACGGGGCCTTATGGACCAGGGGTCCGAACAGCGTGGTCTGCAGCATTATCCCTTCTGGGCCTAATACAAAATGGAGTCGCGGGCTATGAGTTTTTCTAGTGTCATGCATCTACTTTTAGGTGCTGCAAGACCTCTACATGCGGCCTAGTAATGCGAATTGCTCCCTCCTTGTATGTTATGTTGCCTCAAATTGGGTTTGCCTTATTTGGAAGCGTCTAGGGTGGGTGGGATAGGCTCATTTCCTTTGAACACTATATTTGTGTATTTGCAGACCCACCAGAATACCAATGATTCATGTAATTGGGGCCCAGTTCTCCCTTCACCAGACCTCTGATCCTAATTGTTCTGACTGGGAGGTGCCTGTTTTGAATAGACTTCATTGGCACAAAGGGGAGCCACAGATGTGCTGCCAAAATTCAATAGAATTTCTAGTACATTTTCTATTCTGGCAATGCAACAATGTTTCGGCCGTCCTGTGGTGGTCAAAATACTGGGGAGCGTGCGCCATGTGCTTACACAAACATCCAGGAAGCAGCTGCAGTTATTGCTAGGTGAGCGGATTCTTGCGTTTCCCCTGTGGCCTTGAATGCTTGTCATTTATTTTTATTTATGATGCCTTCTGTACTTAACACATATGCTTCTGTGACCTGACGAGGAAACCACAAGGCAGTATAATAGAGTAGGGTGTATCTCTGCTGCTCCGCTTCTTTGCAGGTCTACCAACCTGTTCCGCAGTTATCCTACAACTGTGGGTCTGGCCCCCCTTTAATCAGGTTTCGAGACCACTATTCTACAATGTTACCATGAATACAGAGTATAGCTAAAATACTGTGATTTCAGCAGCCCAAGCAGCACTGGACCGTCCATAGTTGACAAAACGATCAAAATGCTGTGGTTTTGCCTGACCTCCTCATGGGATTCTGGATGGCTCAATGCTGCTTGCCCACAAGGGTGGGGATGCTGTTTTAAAGACCTACATGTGAGCAGTGACCAGGTGTGGACAGCTGTGATCCTTAGTGCAGCTCTAACTATTTTGTGTTCCTGTATTCTGTATACCTCCTAATCGTTGCTTGCTATGCTTGCAGTTCGTAGTATATTTGGTATTTTCATCACTACCCCCAGAAGTGAAGAAAATTAGAAATTGCACAAGATCACTATCATGGAAGAAAGCACTTTCAGATAAATAAAGGTGGGTAGCGTAGACCTAATGAAGATACTTTAAAGAGGGAAAAACCGGGTGAGAGGACTCAAAAGAGTAACGAAGCGGTTAAAAAGGTGGCATATAAAGCATATTTGTTTGCTTTACACACAGATTGACATGGATTAGAAGACTACATAGGAGTCCTTCCCTGTGCATACAGGCCACCCCCACAGACCGAATCGAGTAACTTTATCCTTTGTTTGCTCAAGGGTCTGTTTTTAGGATCCACACAGATAAACAGCACTAATAGCTATCTCTGTTTGTTTTTATTGACAGCTCAAGAAGTGCAAGAAATTAAAGAATAATTCACAGAAAGAAAAAGGATACATAGATAGTACCCTTAAATAGACTAGTGACCTACAGATTGAAATCTCCTGAAGAATGTTCACTATATATAGACCATGAACAGAAACATGTTGAGTGCAACGCTTTGTATCTAAACATTGGTATAAAAAGAATGTCTATTAGGACACAAGGGCAAATTCAAAAACCTGTAAGGGAGTTTGAAACTAATATCTATCCCATTAGAAGAACCACTCACGGATGAAAACTGTCACTATTCATGTAATTGTTTTAATATATTTTATGAACTGTCACTCTTTATTTATACTGTTTTGATGAGGTTGAATACAGTTTTAAATGCTATTTCTTAACTTTAATTAAAAAATGTTTTTTAATAAAAGAACTGTAATTACTAAGTATAGCAATTATTGAACTTTCATTTCTTCCCTACCTCACTGCTTTAAAACTAAATGTATACCCCCGGATAAAGGTAGGGACAGCACGTTTATAATTAAATTGGTGCTCTTCCGGATTCCCCCTCCTATATTCACAGTACATCACTACTATATGCCCTAAAAGTCCAAAGCTGCACCATCAATTGTATTGAGCTGCTCAATGGCTGCAGTCATCTGCAGGCGGGAATGCTAAAGTCTCGGCTTAACCATTCCCCAGTCTCAAAAGTGCATTTAGACCGATTAGGGTGATACATTTTCAGGCTATGCTGCTCAAATTGTACATTGTCTGTCTTCCTTCCTGCGCTTGGTGTGTGCTTTCTCTTGGCTGCCCACTCATGAACAGTTTAAGTATATCCCTTTGCCATTAAAATATGCCTCTCATGAAAAGAGCATACTGGTGCCAGTGTTGAAGGATTGTCTATTACTTTTTTTCTCATTCTGAATATAGTTTCTTCATGTATATATTTATCAGCCACCAATCCATCTCATACTTAACGGGTCTCAAATAACTGGTGGAACACTAGTAGGCTCTGGGACATTTAATTTCAGTTGCGTTTCACTGCATTTTTCACGATTTTTTTATGAGCAAGCGCCCCATGCTCCTCCCCATCCTCACTACTACCCTAAAATTCAATAATATATGTACCCTAAGCCACTTCCCCTCTTAAAACATGCAGCGAAAAAATTAGGTGACTTTCACTACAGCAGTGAAATGGCTGCAACAAGATAGGCAGGTACCCACGCTCATGTATCTTTCCCTCAGGGTTCCATCCTTATCAGCTTCATGACATTGCGCTCTCCTCATTCACCCACAAGCAGGATACAGTGCTAATGTTCCATGTTTTGGATAACTTCAGATGAACATATTTTAGACCACTGACTGGAACGATAGTAATCTACTATGTTGTCTGACATATTTTCGCATGTAGGTTTGTAGAGTGGGCAGGGGGGAGGGGGAGGTTAGGATTTATGATCTGAAATAAATCTGAAATTCTATCTTTTCAATGCAAGAACCAGCAAAGATCCCCAACCACAGGGTGACACCTACTTTCTTTTAGGCCACTGCATTAATATATAATACTGCAGATGTAATAACATCTATGGAAAAACTAGCCTTCAGGACATTACTTCAAACTGGGCAAATCCACCTTCCCCCAGGAGGAACATTTTACTCACTGGGATGCTTGGTGTAGCTGCCGTTTTGCTTAGGAAAATACATCCAACGCACCCAACAACATGAAAATAGGAAATAACAGATATGCCGGTCTTAAGCTAGGTCATCGCTTCATTGTCTTCACCCCATGCCATTTCTGCTATTGTTTGTGTGAGCCGCAGACCAGGTCTTAAAGTAAAAACAAATGCTTATTGGTGCAAATACGAGTGAAAGTATGAATGACTAAATAACATCAATATTAATAATTGTCTGTTTGATTGCTACTAGCAAAAGTAATTTTGCATATCTATAAAAGTAGGGTGGATGAATTTGACAAGTTAAACATTATCACTGAATCCCATTTTAAATGATAAGCTTATTTTACACCTTTAAGACAATGTGTTCACACGGATCCTCAAAGCAACTTTTACTTCTGATGGCTTCATTTATATAGCTTATTTCTCTGGTTACTTCACGAGGCTTGGCATACATTCTCATAACTTTGCTTGCTATAGATCTAACATTACATGCACATTCAGGTAAATGCAGCATCAACATTTTACACAATAGGACTTGGTTTAAAAAATACACATGTAGGGCATGTGCAATCTTCGTTGTCACTCCCTTGAAATCTAAACCGGAATGGGTCCAAACTTAAAATTTCATATTGTGTGATGAGGTTTTTTTTTCTCCTTCTCCTGGTTTTAGGTTTATGGACCATATTTATTTGTAGTCCCCATATTGCCCCATCACCGTATTTTGTTTCTGTAATCTATCCTTTGTATTGGGTAATCAAGGTGTCCCTAAAAGACACTTTTTGGTTTGGGATGTCCAGTCCATATTCAGGTTTTTTCTCTTCCTTTTTTGTGTTGATAGTACCAATACTTTACCGTTCTTTTTTTGTTTGTCTGCAAACATACTGTTGCGTGTCGGCTAGCGATCACGCAGGCTTGTAAGAACTCTGACCTCGTGGGGTCTGTCCTCGCCCTTTGATCAGCTCAGAGTGAAGTCTAGAGTTTTTCTATGCGACAGAAGAAGCGATCAGCCACTGGACTGATCAGAATACTCCTCCCCTCAAGTTCAGAATAGATATTGTGCTCTTGCTACAATTAGATTTATAATTTGTGTGCCCCAACGCTTGTCTCTTCCCTCATCACTGTCGCAGGAATTCAGAACCCCTTCAAAACCGATAATTTACTAACGGGTTCAGCAACACTTAAGTCTTGTGTCGTTCCTAATGCACACATAGGGATAGAGAGAGTGGCAGAACAGAAAGTCTTCAGAGATGCAAAATGAACGCAGTGCTGTTGATAAGCTTTTCACTGTACCAATATTTAGAAGAGTCGAGAACAACCACTGTTTTGTAAAATGTTTTATTTACCTTCATACTATTACGTCCTGTCCTCTTTCCTCCATACTGCATGGGTGTCCCTCGCGAGGGACGGGAGACTGAACCTTTTTCACCAGAAAAATCTTCTTGCCCTTTAAATTTAGAGGCGCACAGCATGCGGCCCTGGGAGCATGCGCTGCCCTGACTCCGCCCTCTGGCAGCACACACCAATCCCCTATTCCATGCGCGGATACTTCTGTCTTTTATGTCTTTTTTCCATTCAGGTACTCAGTCCTCAGGCTCCTCTCCGGCGCATGTCGACTTCTACAGGGTTCAGCAGGTGTCCATCCTGCAACGGGCTCTTCCCAACAAAAGACCCCCATGCCATCTGCCTACGGTGCCTTGGCACAGACCATGGCTGGCAAGCTTGTACCACGTGTGACGCGCTTTCCTCGAGGTCTCTGAAGAACAGACTAGCCAGGTGGAGGGAGCTGTTGCAGAGATCGCCTCCAAAGGACCTAAAGGACTTAGTCTATCATCGATCCAGGCCCAAGGTAGGGCTACTCTTTTCCAGTGCACCACCAAGGGAGACTCCTTCCCAAGGACTAGCCCGCGCAGGATTGACCGCTCAGGTCCTTTTACCGAGGCTGGATCAGCTACTGGCCGATAGGGCGGGGAATAAGGGGATCCTCCTGGTGACGGTGCTGAGTGACCGGTAGGTTCTTTTACCGGGTCTTCACCCAAGGGGCTATGCCCTAGTACCGGCATAATGTCCGAGGGGGCGCGTTTACGCAGTTCTACCGGCAAATCAGCCAAGGGTGAAACCCCTACCAGGTCTCGGCCTGAGGAACAGTGTAGGCCCCATGATCCACACTCAAGAGTCCTGGATGGGGTGGGGCCCAATGAGCTGAGCAACACGACAGACAAGTGGAAGGCAGCCCGACAAAATGGCAGCTGCGCCTGTAAATCCAGACATCTGGCCAACGCCCCCCCAAGGAAGGCAGGTGGAGGACTGTGTGTCAAGGTGGGACTTGTGCCAACCTAGTATGTGGCCTACCCTTCCTTTGCACATGGCAGGTTCCAGCTGCGTCCATACAGGCAGCGCACACCAGCTCCAGCAGCCACCCGCTACCCCGTCAGTACCCCCTACCACCAAACCAGCCTGCGAGGACAGGTTCTTTGAAAAGTTCCTTGGGCTCATGAAATCTCCACAGATGGGGGTCATCCTCAGGGACACTATTAGGAACTTGCTCCCTCCAATGGCTCTGGCGCCGCAGGCCCCAGTACAGGCCCCTTGGTCCCTGTTCAGCCTGCTCCGGCCCCCCAACCGATTGGGCAGGTGGTTCCATACCAGCCCCCGCTGCAGCCCCCAGCTCCGGTTCTCGCACCTCAGCCCACAGCTCCTAGCACCACCCCTCCGGTTCCGGACCCACAAGTGGACACAGATGAGGAGGAGGACCCCGACATGCCCTCGTCAGCCAAAGCCTTTCACGAACGTCTGGCAGGGCTGGCAGAGTACTTGGGCCTTCCTCAACCTGAGGTCGAGCAACCAGCAGAGGGGGGTCCACTCCTCTCAAAAGTCCTCACACTATGCCCCGTGGCCAGAACGGGTATCCCGAAGCAGAAGGACGTAATTGCTTTGGCCATGAAGTGTTGGCTCATGCCCCACTCAGCCGGTTAATAAACACCTGGACGACAAGTACAGGCAGGTGGAAAGGGGGGGGATACACTCTTGCTATTGGCCCATCCTCAGCCACACTCCGCAGTGATTGCTGTGGCATCGCTGTACTCCAAGCCTCAGCCGTCCTCAGCCACCTCCTCTGCGGCGTTGCTAGGCAAAGAGAAGATCTTGGGGGCGTACGGGAAGAAGCTGTATTCCAACACGTCCTTGCACCTGCGTCAAGCCAACGCGGGTGCCATGCTGGCAGCTGTTAACCAGTGGCTCTGGCGGGAAATTGCGGATTTCCTCCCGGAGCGTCCGGCGCAGAGCCAATCACGATTCAAGACTGGATTGGCAGAGGCGAAGATTGTGGCGCAGGACATCATGGAGTCCTCCATGACCCACATTGACACCACTGGCCGTGCCATCTGTTTTGCCACGGACATGACAAGAACGGCCTGGCTCCGTGCTATAAAATTCAACCCTGATGTCCAGAAACGCATACTAGATCTTCCGTTCGAAGGGGGTGACCTCTTCCACTCCACAATCAACGAGGAACTGGATAAAAAGAAAAACGGCCCTCAAACGGCCAAGACTTTAACCATTCTTACAAAGACCACGCCCAAACTGTACACCCAGTCACAGCAGCACTCTGAGAAGGGGCGTACGGAGGGTTCCGCAGCTTGCAAGAGCTGAGGTCCAGGCAGCCTCACCGTTCGCTGTCCCAGCATCGCTGCAAATAACAAAGGGTGTGTGGGGGGCAGTAAGGGCTTTTTACAGTCCCCCTCCTCCGCAACTGCCTCAGAGGGAAAGAAGGCATGACGCAGCCCTCTGGGTCCGCGTGTCTCCAGTGGAGGGCAGGCTTGCTCTTCTTGCACATTTCTGGCACCAGAATTTCACGCACCCGTGGATCCTTTCTATAGTCTCCACGGGTTACCGCCTCCCTATCCCAGCCTCTCCTCCATCCTCCCCTCTGCTCCCACAGGTTGGGACAGCAAATCTTTTGGAGGAGATCTGGTTGCTCGTCGAGAGGCAGGCAGTGGAGGAAGTCCCAGCCTCCCAGCGAGGCTTAGGCTTTTACTCCAGGATTTTCAGCATTCAGAAGAACCACCAGGACGGTCAGGCCTTTTCGGCAACCTACACCACAGGTCACCATCACCACAGACTCCTCTCTCTCGAGGGTTGGGGGACCACCCTGGACAACCACTGCGTCCATGGCATCTGGACCCGGCAGGAGCAGGAGTACCACATCAATTGGCTGGAATTGAAGGCCATCTGGCTGGCACTCAGGGCCTTCCTTCCGGTTATCAAGGGCAAGGTAGTCCTCATTCAGACAGACGACTCGACCAGCATGTTCAAGTCAACAAGCAGGGAGGTACCAGATCCCCTCCAATGTGCAGGCTGGCAGTCAGCATGTGGTAGTAGGCCCTGGAGAACATCTACCTCTGGCCGGTCCACCTGCCAGGGGAATCCATCCTGGAGGCAGACAAGCTAAGCAGACTGGGAGTGGACAACTAAGAGTGGCAGTTGGAACGACCTAGTGCGGCAGGAGATCTTTCAGGAATGGGGTCACCCTCGGGTAGACCTCTTTGCCTCCCGGGGAAACAAGAAGTGCCAACTGTTCACCTCCTGGCAGGGTCAGGGCCCGGGCTCCCTGGGCGATGCCTTTCAGATCAAGTGGGACGGAGTGACAGCATATGCATTTCCAACCACCCCCCTGATTCACAGGATGATGAGCAAGATCAAGGAGTCTCGCCTCCTCAGCATCATCCTAATAACTCCATGGTGGCCAGCCAGGCCATGGTTTACGGAGCTGCTCCACCTCAGAGGCCTCCCATTCCCCTGCTGACGGGCCCAGCACATCTTCTGGCGCAGCAGGGGGGGCAGGATCATCCACCCTGCACCCGAGAAATTAGCTTTCACAGCATGGTTCCTGAACAGGTCACACTAGGACAGCTGTGCCTCTCTCAGGCTAATCTAGGGATCATACAGGGCAACAGGAGCGAATCTACTGGGACCCAGTATAAAGGCAAGTGGACCAGGTTCTGTCACTGGGCAGACTCGAAGGGCTTCGAGCCTCTGCCATGTTCCCTGGACGACGTGTTCTCCTTTTCAGCGCATCTCACCCATACAGGTGTGCAGGTAGACAATGGCCGCACCTACCTGGCAGCCATTGGGGCATACAGAAACTTGCAGGAGGAGAATATTTTCCTCTTCCAACCCAATTGTCAAGAGACATCTGACTGATTTTGCCAGGCTCTACCCACCCATCAAGAGGCTGCACCCCGTGTGGGACCTCAACATAATTTTGGGATAATGCTCGCCTCCGTGTCTTTAATAGAATCAAGACTTCCTGCACTAAGCGCTTTGGCAATCTTCATTCTATGACAAGACCAGAGGTGAGCATTATGCTTGTTCAAAGCTCTGAACCACTGCCATAGCAAGGTTTTCTACAGGCTTGAAATGGAACGTTCTGAAAACTTGGTCACTAGACCAATCTGCTGCCCTCAGAATCTCCTGCAGCGGAACTCCGGCTGCAAAAGCTCCTGAAGCCATAGACCCTCTTGCCGAGTGCGCTCCGAAGACAGAAATGTCTATGCCCGCTTGTTCCATAACCTCTTTCACCCATCTAGCTATAATAGCTGATGCTACAGCTTTAAACGGCTTCCTATGCGCTATTAACAATTGAGTTACGCCATGTGGTCTCAACGCTGCAGTCTCTGCCTCGTAAGATTTGATGCATTTGGCAACACAAAGCTTGCTATTATTAGGAAAATAAGGATAAGATATAACTTTCTAATTAGTTTTAGTTCGCTGCGCAATGTTAAAGGCTATCCCCTCAGGGTAAAAAATCTTTCTATCAGTCTCTAGAGCCTTCACGTCAGATACTCTTCTACAAGAAACCAGACAGAGTAGAGTAGCTAGCTTCCCGGATAGCTGCCTTCTTGACAGCAGATCGTTTCTTGGCCACTGCTCAAATAGTTGTAATACTTTGTTTACATCCCACAATACTAAGTACCTCGGCCCTGGGGGCTTCGTCATCTTGACACCCTTTATCAGCCGAACTACCGCTGGGTGCTCCCCTACTGGTTGTCCATCTACCAATTCGTGTCCTGCCGATATGGCTGATCTATATACTCCCACTGTCCTGAAAGCTTTCCCTGTAGTCGAAAGGGACGCTAGGAAATTCAATACGTACTCTATTGGTGCTGAAAAGGGAGAAACACTCCTCCCCCTGCACCATAACTCCCAGGCTTGCCACGCGGAACTATAGCTCCAGATTGTAGACGGTGCCCATGATACTTGGATAAGCTCTGAAGCTTCTTCTGAAAGGCCTGACGGGCACCATCTGCGCCTGAAACTCTGCTCGCTATTTCAAGTTGAGGCTGTTGTCTAGGATCAGGGGATGAGGCATGCCTTTCGGATCCACTAGGAGATCTGCTCTGTGGGCTAGCCTCTGCGGGAAATCCTTTGAAATTTCCAGCAGAACTGGAAACCAGGCTTGTGAACTCCATTCTGGCATCACTAAGACTAGCTCTGCTTTGTCCCTGCGGACCTTTGCTAGTGCCCTCGCCAGCATCGCAAAGGGGGGAAAGGCATATAATGGATGTGACCCTTCCAGCTGTGAAGGAAAGCATCCGTCCTGGTCGCTCCCGGATCTAACCTCCAGCTGAAATACTTAGGGAGTTGCGAGTTTAGCCTCGATGCAACCAGATCTGAGTCAAACGGTCCCCATTCCAGTCTGCTACTTGGTTCCTCGTCCCCGGAAGATATTCTGCTTTGACTTCCATCTCCCTCTCTAGGCAAAAGTGCCAGAAGCCCTTTGCTAGTTCTGCCAACATATTAGACTATGTCCCTCCTAGTTTGTTGATATATCGAACTCTTGATATATTGTCCATTCTGAGGAGGATAGAACATTTCGCTCTTTCTCTGGAGAAAGCCTGAATCGCGAAGGAACCTTCTAGCAGCTCCAGGCAATTGATATGTAATTCTAGCTCTTCTTGCAACCACTTTCCCCCTGTCTGCACTAGGCCACATCTTGCTCCCCAGCCTGATCTGCTGGCGTCTGACTCTATAATAATCACCTGTATCTCTCTGAAAATGGAGCACCCGTTCCAGGCTTCCATGTTGCTGAGCCACCATTGGATCTCTTTTCTGCTCTCCTGGTGTAGCGTGACCAACTGGTGATAGCTCCACCCTTCGCGCGGGTATCTTATCTTGAGTCTCTTAAGAGCTCTGTAATGAAGGGGACCTGGGAAAATCACCTGGATCGATGCCGCTAGTAAGCCAACTATCCTGGCTAGATTCCGAAGCGATATAACCGTCTTCTTCAGCGTCTATCTCAAATCTCTTTTTATAGTTCTGATCTTTGTCATAGGTAGCTCTAAGGTGGCCTTTCCTGTGTATCATAAAGCCTAGGAATTCTATTCTTTGGCAGGGAGACAAAGCTGACTTTTCGTGATTTATCAGGAATCCTAAGTCTGATATCAGCGTCATGGCCCATTGGACTTGCTGAAGCAGTCGGTTTGTCCTCGGCCATAAACAGAATATCGTCCAGATATATGATCATTCGCAGCCCTTCGTCTCTCAACGCTGCTGAAAGGGGTCTCATCAGATTGGTGAAGACCCACGGGGCGGAGGCAAGGCCAAACGGAAGCATCTTGAACTGCCACGTCTGCTACCTCCAAGTGAATTGTAGGAAGTGCCGATATTGTGGTGCTATGGTTACTGTCAGATGCGCATCCTTCAGATCTAATCGCACTAGCCAATCTTCCTTTCTGAGTAGGTTGGCCAGAAGATGGATTCCCTCCATCTTGAAGTGTTTGTTAACTAGCCAGCTGTTCAATTCTTTCAAATTGATTACAGGACGCACCTTCCCCTTCCTGTGCACTAAAAACATGTTGCTTAAGAAACCTCATGAATGTTGTTGAGCCCCTTGTATAGCTTGCTTCTCTGCTAGCGCCTGAATCTCTTTGTCTAACAGCTGCCTCTCCTCCTCCGAGCAGATAATTCCTGGCAGAGGTCTTTCCTGCATGGGCAAGCTCATGAAATCTAGATACCCCTGCGCTGTCTGGAGGACCCAAGCGTCTGACGAAAGCTCTCGGCAATTGTGCGTAAATAATCCTGTTCTCCCTGCTAATCGAGGGTAATTCGCACTGCTCTTTCTCACCTGAGGTGGCGTTTTGATGTCTGAAGTAGCCTCTGCCTCTTCTTCCTCTGAAGCTTCTACCTCTGTTCGGAAAGAACAATTCCTGTTGACATGTCTCCCAGTATTGGGCTCTTGGTGCTTGGGGCCTTCTGTTCGAGTTGAACCTGCTGGTCGAACGGCCTCTGAATCGACTGGCCCCGGCAAAAACTCGCCCAGGGAATACTTTTTTAATTGAAGCCTGAGTCTTCTCTAAGGCTGCGTAGGTCCCCACAAACCTGCTCATCTCCTTGACGAAGGTGTCCCCAAAGAGGAGACCCTGGGCGCCTTCTCCTGCCTTGTACAAGGCTAGATCGCCTAGTTTGGTGTCTATCTTAATCAACATGGACTTCCTTCTTTCTGCCGATAAAGCATAGTTCGCATTCCCGTGCAGGCACACAGCGCGCTGTGCCCAGCCTGCGAGAATGTTCGTGTCTACCAGCTCTCCTGTAGTCCATAATTTTGGCTATGGGGTCAGTCAAATCAAGCACTTTGTCTTGGCAAGACCTCCAAGCGCGGTCCATACCTTTCCTGAGGTCCTTGCTTGCCTTGGAAACGAAAGCGAGCATTTTGGGGTCTAGCTTGGGTGTCTCTGAAGCTTTACTGTTGAGCTCTGGCCTGGGGGACTCGGCTCTAAATCGAAACCTCGTTTCCTTATCTAGTGGCTTCCTTATTTTTTGAGCCATGTAGATATCCACTCTAGGTGACGGGGACCATTCAGTGGACCTCAAACATATCCGAAGTATCGTCCTCTGGGGTACACTCCACTGTGCTGGCTTGAAGAGTACCTGTCGCTTTAGGATAGTCTGGTACCTTATCAATGCTTTGAGTGTCCTCCTCCTCCTCCTTGATCGAATTCTTCGGGTGAAGACACAGCATCCCCTATATTTTCTCCCCCTGGTGGGGTGGCTGGGCAAAGCTGATCTGGCCAGGAAGGCGTCTTTTAGTCTGAGAAATGCATCAGCTGCCTCCAGGGGCTTCAATCTTGACCCCTTACTTTAGCCAGCGGGGGTAGAAGAGTGCTTCCTCTTCCGGGCCACCTTACGCCCCCTATTCGTGTCTTCCAGAGGCTTATTGAAGGTCCCCTCTTCAGGATCTTCTTGGAAGCCAGCATTACTGCCCAATATATTCTCGAGAGCCAACAATCTCTCCTGAATGGGTTGTACCCCCTGAGCAACACCTCTGGCAAGGGAGTCCCCACGTACTTTTTTAAAACCGAGATAAATCTGTCTTCTTCCTGCAGCTCTTCCTCCTGCTCCTCATACTCCTACCAATATTCATGGCTGTCAGATGCCATACTGCAGACTTGAATGTGAGACTGTACCCCACCAAGAACTGAGAGGAGAAACTTTCCTGGTGTCTCTGCAGTACAAGCAGCTTGGGAGGCTATGAAAGCGGCACCTCAGATGTGCCTGTTAGCCACTTTCTCTTATTATTTTTTTTTAAATGCCTCTGTAAAAGGAGCGCAAGCGTTCTGAGGAGAAATCCCAGACGTTCGAGAGCTGCGCAACCGTTACGAGCCTCTTTAGCGATAGAAATGGGCTCTGTTTGTACTCCTGCGCATGCGTGCGCATGCGCAGGACCTGCCTTCATGTGGCGCCACAGCCGTCTTCAGCGATCGGCTTCCGTCCGATCGGCCGCGTAATATACCAAACTGGAGGGGAAACGGACCCAAATGCTAGTCATAACGCTCGCGGGCTGTTCCCCTCCAGTGAGAAAAAGAATACTGCTGATTTTCTACACGCGCTGACGCGCGTGCGAAGGTGGAGCTAATTACTTAACATTTATACTCTATGCGCTCCTTGCCACAAACGCTGCGCTTCGCAGTAAACAATGTCTGGAAGAAACTTGCTAATATCAGATAACCCTTTAAATGCCAGCGACGAGCCGGCTCGTCGGTAAAAACCGCTCCAGGTTGCCACCGAAGAGCCGGCTCGTCGGTGGCACTTAAGGGGTTAATGAGGGGGGAAATGTTGGTGGGTTTGGGCGGTGAATACCGCGATTTAAAAAAAAAACCCATTGGCACTGGGGGGGACCTCAATGGCACTTAAGAGGATAATCATTGCTCTGTCTGAATATCATAAAACAAAGCCACTTAACGTGTCCGGCAGCAAAAAAGAAGAGGAAGGCACCTGTAGGCAGGAGTGTCTTATACCAGCAGGAGGGCTCTCATTGGAGGGCGAGACTGAGGCAGGGACTACTAGTAGCAGAGAGCCTCATGGGATTTGTAGTAGGACTCAAGAGGAGGACTGTTTACACTCGGATGTTTTCTGATTTTTTTTTTTTAAATGGTTATATTTGAATTGCTGTGTTGGCAGTAATAAAGAAGATGAAGCATAATGCTCGCCTCCGGTCTTGTCATAGAATTCTCATTTCAATACAGTACCAAAAGCCCTGTCCATGCTTTATCCTCTCTGAAAGGAAAATGCACAACATTTCTAAAGTCCAATCACAATGCACAAGTAACTGAAGCTATATTGCGTACAGGCACTCAAACCTATTCTAGCTCAAATTAAAGCTTAAACCAATAAAACAATCTTATCCATCTCAGTATGTATGGTAATAATCAATGCAAAGCACAAAATCACCTCTATGGGCCAGAAATGTTTTACAATATTCAATAAAGCCAAAACCCATTGCATCTCAATCTATAACATGACTCTAAGGTTTAGCTCTGAGCTAGCACCCCCTTCAACCTCTGCCATGGCATCAGCATAAGCACTAGCTGCAGCCCTGGCTTTTGGGCTTGCAGCATATTTATAGGGTCTATCGCTGGGAAATCCTCCTTACCATAAATGCTGTCCCTTGGTGGGTGAATCCCCTGCTTCTGAATCTAATTTAGAATTCTCTTCCCTATTCAATTGTATGATATATGATGTAGGTAAACAATCTGATCTGTACCTTCCCTCAGCTTCTTGCTAAATTATCAAAAGGCCATAAATGTCCCTAATTCAAGGACCTAGATCAACATCCATCCAGAGTTGTTTTGTCTTAGCTCTTAAGCAGAATGCTGCTTATTCCTTCAACAATGAAAATGGAGTGGATTGAACGCACTGCCTACCCATTAAAGCGATTTGTTAAATGTATGCATATGGAGTTTTGTACTGGCCTGCTCATAACTACACATGTAAGCTTGTTTGCATGCATGCATATATGTGATCAGGCTGCTTAGCGCTTTGCTATATTAAATGCTAACCTGAATGAATGAATGAAGGGGCGTATGTTAACACAGAAACTCACTTCTCACACTACTACTAAAAGCTCTTGCTATGTAGCTACTTTGCAATACAGTGCTAATATAGGCTTCTAGGAGCCTCTTTGAGCACGAAAGCACGTCGAGTACATCATTGCTGTTTTCAGCACTACTGTTGCTAATCTAAGTATTGCAGTGTATGCAATACGTATTAAGCATGTATCACCCTACTTGCTCTTTCCCTTAAAGGCACTACATTCAACTCTGCCCTTTAAAGCCAATGCTATTTCTACTATTATGAAGGGAAATTCTGAGATGAGATGGTGTCTCACCTGTTGCCCCTACCTCGCATGGCAGAATGGGGTGAAATATCATGACAATACAGGTTTGTTCTCAAGGCTGTCATCTATTACAAACACATTTCCTCAACTACAGAATCGAACACTAGCACAGTATGGTTAATAACTCAATATAATAAACACTACATCTGTTAAATTACACAAGACTAACAGGGCATAGAAAGAATATTGATTGTCATGTCTAGTCAGTCCAGATCTGCAGAGCACATTCTTTTGCTGAAAATGCACATTTCTCGTCAGCGCAAACTTTCAAAATTCTTTGCAGAATTTAGAAATCCCATGTATATTTAGAAATATTGGAACAGTTTCTGCAGATTTCCCCTCTTAGTGTAACACAAATGTATGCAACATGATTCTGCAGATTGCCACAGGATTTCCATAGATATGGATTGCTTCTAAGCATGTCTGACTTACTCAGATCAATAAATAATTGTAGCAAGTACCTACTTTCTTAGTCCAATTTACACAAAACAGCACCATATATTTAGAACTGTGGTTTGGCAAATGGTTACTAGTGTCATCTTCTCAGCCGACTACTTTTGGTTTGCATAGCTTTGTTCAGGATCCAGAAAAATAGGATCTTGGGATTTCCATTTCCGCATAAATATAATGATAGCAAATCTATTATGTAATGTTGCGAATTATTTGAAGTCAGCCTTCTTTCTGATCACTAGATTAGACCACCTTGTACCCTAAAGTTGCTGGAATTTATGCCACGCATTGCTATAATTTGCATGGTCTTCAAGGAATCTAGATCTGTAAATCCTGCAGCATCCGTTAAGGTGCCTATGTGTTATTTCTATTTAACCTCCTTTTCAAAATGCAGAATTGGCGCATAGTCTCTCTGAAATTAGTTCATTTTAGGGTGAATTATTCGCAACGGTACACCAGACATGTTGGTACTGTGATGTTTGTAGAAATTAGAACAATTGCTGGATGCTGTGTCGAATTTAAGTCAGTGGATGCTTATCTAAAAGATGCTACCTTATAGCTGTCGATCAAAGTACTGTAATTTGGAATTTAAAAAAACACTAGCCATGGTGCTCTTCCTCATTGAGGTGCCTTCCACAGATTCGTGTGTGAATATAGAGATGGAGGTTTGGGTAAACAAACCAGGATAATTCCTCCCCCTGTCCAAATGTCACTTGAGTTTTGGCATTCTTTCCCAATTAACTAAGTGGTCCTTCATTTCTTACCTCCTCTCATGCTCAAACTCCTTGTTCTTTGTAGAATGTCTGTGCTAAATTGCAAAAGAGAACATGTATTAACTAATCATGGTCTGAGATGAGGTCTGTGTGCTATCCAACTAGGACTATGATCTTGGTGAGGAAAGGCTTTCTTAGTCGTCTGGCTTTCCGTCCTTTTATTCATGGACCTCAGCAGCTAAGATTATTTCTTGAGTAGCTTGCTTATCCCTGTCCTTCTTATCCATTTTCCACACGATCCATCAAGCCTCGCAAAATCTATTCAACCACTTGCATAGTAGAGTAGTTTTTATGAAGTTAGAGTACCATTTACATCGTTTTAGACATGTCTGAATGAAATTGTTAGGTTTGAAACGTTTATTGGACATTAAATGCAAACTCACTTTGCAGTAAACCTCAAACGCATTTCACTGTGCATGGCTGGCCTTTGGGTGGCAGCATGTTTGTCACCCATCGCCAAGTGTCAAGCGGCCTTAGATCGAGTAGGTAAACTAAGTTGCTCAACCTGCAGGTTTAGCAGGATTGTAAAGAATGTGCAAGGCCTGGTGAATTGGAAGACCTGAGTTGAAAGTAAAGCAAAATGTGCTGTTTTCCACAATGACCTTGTTTGCCAATGTCTCTTTAATATACGTCCCAACTACCTTCAGTCTAATTGCTTTGATATATTTTTAGAATCAATTGGCAATTCAATAAGTGCTGTGGTTTGCTTGTATATAGAATGAAGATTTCTGCATACAATTTTTTACATTGCATGTTTTCCCACTTTTATCCTTTCTGCATGTATTTCTTATCGTTCTTTCTGCACTTTATTTCATGCCTTTTCTCTGCCCTTTATTTCATGCCTTTTCTCTGCCCTTTTCCCTTTGCTTCCTGCCTGTACCCAGGCTCTAGAGAGGCAGAAAGAGTACTTTGACTGCATTAGGAATGAACGAGACGAACTCAGAAATGAGTTGTTTGACCTGAAAGAAAAAATGAAGACAGAAGAGGTATTGTATGTGGAGTCCAATCATACTCTATTAGAAAAATGTGATGGGTGCCCTGTAATGTTAAAACCAGAGTTTGCATTAAAGCTTTGTAAGATATGAGTAATATTAATTTCTTTCTGACATCAAACATTTTGTAAACATGTATTTTTTTTTTCTCTTCAGAAACATGGGTTAGTAATTATCCCTGACGGAACACCTAATGGTGATTTAAACCATGAGCCAGTGGTAGGTACAATCACTGTGGTGTCACAAGAGGCTGCTCACGTTTTGGAATCTGCAGGCGAGGGACCATTAGGTAATATTTTCTGAATTATTTTCGTGAATAAACTAAAAAGCATAACACTGTATCCTGTGTAGTCATTCTGTTGTCGTTGGGTACTACTTTCACCAGGTTGTATTGTATAGTATTACCTTGTGATAGAATTCTACACTCTCATCTTTTTATTGCTGTTGAATGGGGCTGGAATGGTTAGAAGTGTTATGACATTGTTTTTAAGGTTGAGACAGAGGTGACAGTTGTGCAGTAATAAGATAAATAAGTTAGTCTTAATAGCCAGTTGATTACCCAAAAACGTAATATTCATGTTATTAAAATTAAAAATACATGTATCTTCTAAGTATCATTTGCGGCGTTGATGAAAATCATCTCCACTCTCTATTCTTGTATCTGCTACACCATCTAATTTGCAGCAATCAAAAAATGATTTCCTCATAAAAATGCTGATGTTTTGTTGCTGTGTATTTTTAAAGACGACTTTTGACAGTTCCTGGACAATATCTGCAATTACTTTGTTCAGTTGCAGGTTGGGGATGTTTTAGTGCATCTATCTTATTTCTAAATCAAGTTTTGTATTAACCCGTGTGTTGAATGCTTTTCTATTAATATATATGTTTAAACACTTAAGTGTTTGCCCTGTGATTTCCGTTCAGACCAATTTGCAAACCTACATGTTTTTGTCCTTGACACAGTTGTAAACATTTTAAGGAATGCCATCCTCTCCTCAATTGTACAATCTCTTCAGAAATCTTTTAGTCCTGCTTATGGAAGGAAGGTGCATCGGTGGTAAACATTTACAGAATGTGCTTTTGTCTTCATTTTTTCGGTTACGAATGACCGCTCCTCACTTCTTTGATCACCAGTTTATTGATCTTTCACTGGACCGGGCAATTGTATGGTGATTGATTTAGGCAAGCCTAACCAAAGAAAAGCAAGTGTATTTCTTTTAGTGTTTGGATTGCTTTGGCAAAGTTCACAATGAGTACGAAGGGGCTTGGAGGTATATAGTATTTACAGAAGTTCTAGTCTATCATTGTAACCAACTTATCCTTTGCATGTGAGATTGGTTTTACTAGGTTTTTACTTGTTCTAAGGATTTGTAAGTCTGTGGTGCCCATCAATCTCGTGTGCGTTTCATCTTGCGTTTGTCCCTTGTGTATCATTTTGTATAACAACTGTGTCCCATTTCCTTTTCTCCATACTTGTGGGATATCTGGGCATCTGTGATCTGGACCCAAATGCGCTCTTTACACACATATTGTACTTATTAAAGAAATGCAGGTGGAACACTTTCATGGAGGCAGAAGGCGAGTGAATATTCACAGCACACTCCAGCTCTGTCCCCTTACCCTACACTGGCTCCAAACATCAGTTCTTTTCTCTGTTGACTTGCAGCTGAACACGTCCGTCAAGGCTGGATTTCTTCACCTGAAATGTTCCTGCTGCATGCCCCTCCAGCCCCTTCCTCTGCACTTTGGTTTCTCTGCCAATCGTTCCTATGGTGCATGACTTCAAGTAATGTTCCTCATGCAGCCAATTATTTTCTGAAGCCGGTTATCACCATCTTTGCCTTCAGTACCTAGGCTTGCTTATGTGTGGCTTTGGCAAGATGACTACTGCTCTGCAGGAGTACAGGTGGGAGTAGTGGCTAAACCACCTACTCAACCCTAAACTACTACTAAACTAGCAGCGATTCCCAATCCTAAAGGTAGAGTAGACAGATCCTGACAGGTTGACCTCCTTCACCTTTTATGGTAATGTAGGCAGAGGTGAGGCTGTCCACTTCAGGAGGGGGTCTGAGGTGATACAAGTAGTAACCCAAATAACATAAGTACGATGGTCCAAAAAAAAGAATGCCTAATCAGGGTGCTATAAAAATATAAACCTTTTCGTTAAATACAATGGCAATCAACTGAAAAACCTACCCCTGTAATAGAAAATGGAGCATGCAGAATTTTGTGAAAGGGCAATCACAGTAGATGAGCTGGGCTGTTAAGGCACAAGGTTGGGGTTGTGGGTGCTGTAGCTGCAGTCGCGCTGCTGTAGAGCTGATGTCTGAACCTTTCGAGTGGATACGATCACTCTGGCAGGTTCGATAGTCATTTCGCAGGTGCTGGCTCCCGAAGGGTTGAGTCGGCTATAAAGATGGCGGGATAATGTTTTTCTATGGTTTGGAGTAGTGGTTGAATCTTCAGTGAGATGATGGCTGCTGCTGGGTTGAGTCTCATTTAGTGAACCCCTTCTCCCCCAACAGTGCACAGTTCGAGTCTCTGGGGACCTCATATCTCAACATTGCCGTCAGCCTATCTATACACTTTCCCCACAAGAGCTGCACCTGTGTATACTCCCGCAATATATGGAAGAACGTGCCTCCAGGTCTCCCGCACCACACACATTCATCATTTCCTCCCCAGTCATGCAGCATTGTGCAGGAGCAGTAAACTCGGTGCAGAATCTTCTATTGCACTAGGTGCAACCTGGTTGATTTCCCTAGTGGACATCAATGCCCCACTCCTCCGGGGCCAATGTGCCCACATGAGGTATGTCTACACTCTTAATGCCGTCTTCCACTCCATGCCACTAGTCAGGTTTAAATGTCAATTATCTATAGACTAGTCTTATAAAGATGATGGGTTGGTTCATCATGTTATGTGTAGATCTGAATGCAACTTGTTTGAATAAGAATGGAGCTATGATAAAATCTGAGGGGACAGGTCTGACCCAGTCTGAGGAGAGGCCTGGCTTGGATGAAACTAATGGCTTCACGAGATTTGCATATTTAGGACTGACATTTTGAAGGAGACCTTGAGGGACAATCAACCTGGGCACGGGATGATCAATCGGCAACAATAGACTGTCTTTGTGTCAAGACCCATATTGGCTTTTGTTCATAATTTTGGTATAGTTAGAGCTATATCTAGGGACCACGACCTGTTAAGGCAAAAGGGCCAATGTCATGGTTTCGTCGATAGACGTTGTTCAGGGTGGTAACCTTCTAAAAATGAGTGGAAAAACATCAAACCTTTGATTAAAAAAAGGGCCTGAAACACGGTTGTCCGCTGGCCCCGACCCTCTTTAATCTCTTCTTGGCAGACTTGGAGACTACACTAAGCCAGGCAAGAAGTTTCCCGCCAAAATTGGGCGGCACACGAGTCAGCAGGCTGCGGATGACTTAATCCTGCTGGATCAAACCGAGGTGGGGTTGCAACGCTAGTTGAATACATTGGAGGAATATGTTGGGGCAAATAATCTCTTGATAAATACCAAAAAGACCATTTATTTTTTAACCCAGTTGAAACCGAGGGCCATACAACCAAAACTCTTCATATGGGAGCTCGGAACTGAAAGTTAAGGCATATAAATACTTGGGAGTCTATATAAATACAAGTAAGGGGGTGCGGGGGCAGTGTTGCGTGGCTAACAATATGGCCGCAGCCTAAGAAGCTCCGGCGATGACAGTTGCATCCTTTCTGAAATCCTCTGCTCCATGGCCACACTCACCCCCTGAAACTGGAGCACATATACATGACCAAGTCGGACTCCACTTGATCCAGGTGATTTGCTGGGAGACACAACTCTGAGGGCGTAGTGGAGCTCTTCTCTGCGGCGGTCCTGGCCTAGCTCTCGTGGACTGCTGGGAGAGGAGCATGAAGACAGCGTACCACAACGGCGACTAACAGGCGAATAACAGCTCTACCTGGCGCCCAGACGGCCACCACGACATCCTACCCTTGCGCTGGTGTGCAGAGTGATCCTCGTGACCAGAGCACAGGCATATATACTGACCGCGACCCTGCAGCGATACCAGAGTACGTGGAAGACGGAAGGACCCGGGCTGGGTGCTGGCAGGGGGAGGCAATTTGCAGCGGTCAACATCCCACAGCAGCGAGAGATGCGCTGAACATAGACAGCAGCTGGAGGCGGGGGGAGCCCTGAGAGACTTTGTGGTTCCCGCTCACCTACAACGGTAAGCTCTAGCGGAGGCCGGCGCGCACTCCCCCCACCCGAACCCTGGCTATAGTGAGGCCCTGGTGTTAGCCCTACTCACCCGTTGCTGAAGCGCATTGTCTGCGGGTGCCGCAGCTCCTCCTGGGGCCGTCACTGAGGGGCACTCGTCCCTCTGCAAGCGATCAGGCAAAAGCATACCTACACCAATAATGGGCAGAGCAGTTCCCCGGGTGGCCCTTCACCTCCCCGAGACAGAGTGCACGCTTGGGCTCTAGGTTGGGCTAACCGCAGATAATCCAGACTGGGGGAGGCACTACCAGACCCTAGTCTCCCCGAAATAGGCAGCATCTGAATAAATTAGACTGTAAGCAGGAGCGCTGATCTCTACTAGTTATCGGGAAAATCCACATATAGCACAGTGCACGTGGTATTGCTGTGAAGAGACATACCGTGCTACGATAAACAGCAAGAGGATCCATCTGAGGTCTACTGAGTGGATTGAGGGCACGATGGGAGAGGCGGCTGTCCCTGCATGCCTGACCCATCCTTGCCTGGCAGGGGTACTGGGGCATGAACCCACCCCATCACGTGAGGGCACCCACACACAGACAAGGAACACGGTCCCCACATCCACCAGAGGGCTACAAACCCACCAGGACTAGACTGTCCGCAGGCTACTGATTCACGCACCTCCTCCAAACTCGCACAGAGGGCATAGCTGAGCTAACTACCTAATATCAGTTGGGGCCCCAGGGGTGGTGACGCCTGACTTAAGAAGCAAGACCAGAGACCGAGAGCCCCTGGGACGAGTGGACACAATAAGTGCGATCGAGCTGGGGACTCACCGCCGGGAGACAACCTTGCCACTCCAGGGCTAAGGGTGGAGACCGTATTGCGGGGTACAAGTGCAATTTCACCACGACACAGCTAGCACCAATGCTATTACTGGCGGAACAGCTCCACAACCCCAGGTGACTTCCGATCCACGACTGTGTGCAAGCAGAAAGTATCACCCTCCGCTAGGCAGTGAGGTCGACCCTGTTGAACATCTCAACTAATCAAAGCATCATAAAGGTGACAAAGATCCCCCGCCCTGGTCCAATCCCGATGACCTCCAGGCAGAAAGCATTATGCACCATGAAAAACAGGCGAAGGTGCACAGGACAACAACCGGGAGGCGCTACAGGAAACACAAACGCTGACCCACGAGGGGAGCCCTACTAGGAGGCAGTTGCACCATAGTGAGTCCTAAAAAGCAGGCCAAATTTGATCAATTCGCTCGTATGGACCAGTCGCAACCAGCAACATCCCAGGAACAGAGCCAAACACCATCCCAAATAGACGTTGCAGCCCTGAACCAAACACTATTAGCCTTGAAAGGTAGCACTGACAACCTAGGGGCTAAGATCGATGCCCTGACGTGTAAAGTGGACATGTCGGCCATACAAATTGCCAAATTGTGCGGATGTGTGTCGGAAGCTGAACAACGTATAGGAGACGGAGAAGACAAGGTGGCCACCCTGCAACGTGAAATGGCGGAACTATAACAGTCCATCAAAGTAATGGCCAAGAATGAAGATTTAGAAGGGCGATCAAGGTGGAAAAATAGCCGCATCATAGGCGTCCCAGAGTCAACCCCGATCGATAACACAGAAGTTTGTGGAAACCTTACTGATCAAACTCCTAGACAGCGCCCCCCCTCACGTCCATGTTTATGGTGGAGCGAGTGCACCGATAACTGGCAGCCAAGCCCCCTCCCGGTGCACCGGAACGCCCGATTATAGCTAAAATATTCAGCTATAGGGACAGATATGTTCCTATGAGCAGCCAGAGAAAAGGGTGATCAATTTGGGGTTATTTTACATTTCGGCTGTTCCCAGACTTTAGTCCAAAAGTGCAGGAGCAGCACCAGACCTTACAGGCTAATAAGAATATCTTGCTCAAAGAGGAAATGCGATACGCCATGCTATACCCTGCAAAATTGAGAGTGTAGCATAATGATACAACCACCTTCTTCACCTCGCCGTAGTCAGCAGAACGCTTTGCAATGAACCTTCCTGACCCTGGAGGCTCACCGGAACAATTACCCAGTTGATCCTGACATTTAACAGGAAAATGTCCTGGGTCACAGGGCCCCAACCCCGATGTTGAATAGGTTCCAGGGGCGCTGAGCAGGCCCAGAGAGCACCTCGCAATTGCTGTGGCCATATGGCGTCTGTTGACTGCCCCTAGCGCTCTGCTCGCCGCAGCCACTGCAGACTTGTTAAGTAATGTTAAAGTGGGAAGTTGGGGGAATGGGTAGGGGATGGGAGCCAGTAGGTTATTTTTTCTGACGTGGGAGGGTGTGGGTGTGTTTGGGGGATAGCGGGGGGAGGCACCAGTTATCCACATCAAAGTTAAGTTACCTGGGTTGATGTGGAAGACAGGGAGGCTCACACACGATATGCACATCAAGTTCACACGGCGAGAAACAGTCGCATCGCATCTGCCCATTTATACAAAACCGAAAACCTACTATTGACATGGACAGCGATGCACAACCCACACTATGGGTACCCTACCCTTAAGTGAGAAATGAAACGCAGCACTATCTATGCTCACCTGGAACATACGGGGGCTTACCAACCAGAGAAAACCTGCTTGATGGCTAACAATAGCAGAAATCTGAGTTAATGTACTAAGCTTGCAGGAAACACACCTGGCTAAGGGGACCCTCTCCCGAAACTGGCAGGTTGGGGCGTTCATAGATATGACTCCTCTTACACCTCGCTCTCCTATGGAGTGGCTGTTTACATTCATGGGTCCTTGCAGTATAATTTACACAAGCAGATTTCGGATGAGGAGTTGATGGTACATCATACCGGCGGGGGAGATGCACTATACAAAATTTCTACTCATAACCATCTACGCACCCAACCTGGACTCCCCATGGTTTTTCCATCAGTGCACTAAACACATCCACAGATTACCCAATTATGAAATCATATGGGTGGGCGATTTCAACATGGCCCTCACTTTGGAAATGGATAGGTCCGTAACTACTCAACAATCTCTTCCCAAGCAGTCAAGGCATGGTCTTCCATCACCAGTTACCATGGGCTACACAACATACGGTGCGGAGCACACCCACTCGGGGGTTCATGGTAGCTCTTCTAGGATAGATTATATCATGGCCACTGCCTCTATCAATAGGAAGGTCTCGGAAGTAATTATACTCCCCCGGACATTGTCTGATCACTCACCTGTGCCGGTCCGACTCACAAATCTCATGAGAACCCGGGGACAGCTCCGTTTGCGGTTAGCCACAGCCCTAGAAGATATCTTTTCACACAGAGATTAGGCAGAACATATAGACCTACTTCCAGGCCAATGTGGAATCGGTCCCAGACACAGGCACGGTGTGGGAGGCATTCAATCTATATGTAAGGGGGTGCTGTATCTCTAAGGAAGGTGGCGTGCTGAAAGCAATATGAGGATCCATGCGGACACTGGAAGGAACCGTACAGGAACTAGAAAATATGCAGGGAATCCTAGACACTCCTGAACTGCAACGGGATCTGTAGACTCAGAGAGAGGAACTCGCTCCGTTGGCAACCAAGGAAGAGGGGTATCTGGGAGACCCTATAGTTGCAGCAAGATACGGGGAGGGGTACCGCCCCAGCAGGACACTAGCCTGGGCCATTAAGCGAGAACACCAAACCACGCCCATAGTTTAGGTCGAGGACCGGAATGGGACTCTCATTAAAGACCTTGAGGGGATCAATAATGCATTCCGAGAGTACTATGACCGGTTGTACACTTCACGGCCCAGTGCGGGGCACAACGCACTAATGAAATCTTGATGAGGTCGCTGTTGTGGCAACTTGCGCAGAAACACAGACCCCACACCATCAGGGGACAAGGACAAGGGGTAACAACTTTAGATTGTCCCTTTGGGACAATACAGCATAAAGTACCCAGTTGGACTCAGTCCTGGTGCCTTTGGCGCCAGGCTCATGAACAAATATAAACTGACACACTTTGTTTGGTGCAAAGTGCTTTATTTTACATGCAGGCATCTCCACAAGCATTTGTTCGGGCGTGGCTGCTGGGGAAGGCTGGATTGCACGTGTAGCATCCTTAGGAGTGGCAGGGTGGGGCTGGTGAGCCAAGGCTATTAGGCGTGGCCAGAGCTAGACTATAAAAGCCCGCCCAGCCTTCTGGCAAGTGTTTTGCGTTATTCTGCACTGATGGCAGCGTAACGCTCACCGCCGCCTGAGCGCATCTTACCTTTGTTTCCAGCGACCAGCATCGGCATCTTACCTTTGTTTCCAGCCTCAACACTTACCTTGGAACCTGCTTTCGTCGGCATGCATCATCGGGGACTCGGACATTCATCAGTCATCTCCAGACCTCCGGAAGGCAGCACTCAAACTCCAACATCGCGGCACGGCGAGCAACCCTGCAAGATAAAAGATGAAGACAAGTATAGAACTCTCAAAGACATTGCGTTTAAAGTCGCGCTTTTGACAAATGTGCGCTTAATCTTAAACCAACACTCACCTGCTGTCGGAGCATCGCGGGCTCCATTCTCTTCCATTTTGGCCTTGCTTCATGCACCGCAACTACCGCAGGGCCGCAACTTCGCCTGTGGGGAGAAAGCGGAAGAAGGACAACATTAAAAGACATGGACAATAATCAGGAATCAACATCACAATATTTTAAAGCCTTAAGACACTTAACATCAGGAGTGGCTTAGCCACAGATGGACTGGGCTGCCGCCTACAATGGGCCAGTGAAGGAACTCGGTCCATCAAGAGCACCCCTGCAGTGAGAAGCAGGACGGAGAGCTCAGCATTAATCAACGGGTGAGCTTATATGGGTCTGCGCATGCTCACCACATTTTGGGAAGAAGGGTTCGAGAGGAAGAACAGTTGCATAGCAGCATACTCACAATCTCTCATCTCCACGCAAGAGCAGTGTGCCCAATCGCTGCAGCCCAAAGCATATGTGCAGGGGAAGGTACCTGACAAGGGTGACCCATTTCCAGGGAGGGCTGTGACCGTGCCCCAACGTCCCCGCAGAGACAAGGTGAGTGTAACAGTCACCCTGGGATGGTTGGATCAGGAACAAGGGGGAACCCTAAACGTCCCGATATCCGAGGAGGAGATCCGAAAGGCAATATTGTCCCTCCATAACGGTAAAGCTCCCGGGCTGGACGGAAAAAAAAACAGCAGAGTTTTAAAAAACTTACATAGACCTGCTAATCCCTTAACTCCTGTGTATGTATGAAAATGCACTATTGGGAGGCACCCTCCCAGAATCCACCAGATCGCGCTAGTAAGAGTACTTCTAAAACCCGACAAGAACCCCCGACAAATGGCGTTTTACAGAAAGTTATCTTGAATAAATGCTTACAACAAAACACTTGCCAAGATACTGGCAGACTGCATGCTTCCGCCCATGCCTGCACTAATCCTCCCTGACCAAGCTGGTTTCATCCCAGACCAATCAACCCAGCACAACCTGAGACGCCTGGTCACCCTGATTCACCCTGATTCACAATGTGAACCCAAAGGTACCAGTGGCGGTTGCGGCCCTTAATGCAGAGAAGGCCTTTGACTGGCCCTTTCTGTTTTGAGGTCCTTCAGTGCTCTGGATTCAGCCTCACATACAGCCGGAGGGTCAAACTGCTGTATACGCCCCCTGAGTGGTGGTATGCATGAATGGGGTCGTCTCGGAGTATATGTATCCCTCTCGAGGCACACGCCAGCGTTGCCATTTTTCACCAATATTGTTCGCTCTTGCAATGGAGCCACCGGCCTGCCGCATTCGGGAATTGCATGCACACTGTGAGATCCGTATACATTCACACCTATCCCCCCCCTCCTCCCCGCTCCCCCGTAACCCAAGAGATTATCTGATTCAGGGAACTCTCGGGCTTAAGAATCAACTGGAACAAATCTGAGATCCTTCCCCGACACCTGGGGTACAGCGAGATGATCTGGGGGGTAGGGGGTGAATTCCGCTGGTGTCCCCAAGGGATACGTTACCTAGGCATTATGGTCTCTACAAAGGTCACCAACCTTTATAAGGACAACTACGTGAAATTACTTGAGACCCTAGAACACAAAGTGGAATCATGGCTCCTACTGCCTTATCTCAAAGGCTGCTCATATTGCCCTAGCCAAAATGGTCATTCTCCCCAAGCTATTGTACATTTTCAATAATGTGTCAATATGGGCTCCCCCCGCCCCCCCTTACTTCTGGACCCGTGTTAGAAGCATGATGACCTGGCTAGTATGGTCTGGTAGACAGGCCAGGATAGCATACGATACCCTCACAAGACCATATGAACAGGGTGGCCTGTCGTACCCAGACATGTACCTATATTACCTGGCAGCACAGCTTCAATTCACGGCAGAGTGGTAGTCCCCCACAACCGACACCCTGCATTCCCTCATGACCAAGGCACTTACTAGCCCAAATGATCTAATGGGGCTCATCATGGGAAACGGGGGGGCAACGCCCCGACACGAGATTCAACCCATAGTGGTGACATGCAAAGCCTGGAAAGTAATGGGCCAACTCCTGAGAACAGAATCCTGCTATCTCCCGGACATCCCGGTGTATACCATTGTTATAACATTGTTGGAATCCCTCTCGCACATGAAAGATCATTTCAATTGCATTTCCAGTCTCTGGGGTTCCTGACCCAAGGGGCCATTACTCGAGGGGCACAAAACCAAATGGCTTAATTTTCCTCAAGCTCCTAAGCCCCACCCTGCACAACTGTGTTTAACCCACTGTCTGCCAGGAAACTAGTCTCGACCATCTACAATTTGATTAGGGGCGAGAAGGTGGTGAGGGACTGACCCTTCAGAAGGAACTGGGAGGACACGCTGGGTACACCACTGAGTAAGGAACAATGGAAGACTGTCTGCTTACAGACCCGCACCTTGTTCATGAACCACCGGTTTAGGTGATTTATTACAAATTTCTACAAGTATACTATTCCACCCCTCAAACTGAGCCGGTTTTTCCCAGACAGGTCACCCTTATGTATAAAATGTGGCTCAGAACCAACAGACTTTTACCACGTAGTTTGGTCGTGCCCACCTGTCAGAACCTTCTGTGAAGAGAATGAGGGGGCAATGTCTGAAATGTGTCCTACGACACAAAACTACTCACCGGAACTATGGCTTCTAGCACTAATTGACGATGGGTCCCACACTGAAAAGGTGCTGCTAGGCATGGCCACAGCTCGATACCTGATAGCACAGACCTGGGGGAAAAATACTGCTCCCACATTCACCAGGTGACTGGATACCATGAGCACATGCGAGCAAAGGGAAACTTGATATGCATCAATGCTCCCAATCAGCAGTCGCCCATTTGACTACTGGCCCCTTTTCCGTCAATACTATGCAGACGTACAACCGAGGGTACAAACCCCCGACGCAACTACTTAAATAGTAATGATACTTGAGGACGGGGAAGCACCCTGCCAATCCCAGCCTGGGGAAGTGCAATAGCGATATGGGTCATGGTCTATGAATGGTACCCCCGTACGGTGAGCATTAACTTTGAATAGATATGTGCCGAAGTCCCCTGAAAGATACCAATAGTGTCCATCACCACCATGGGACATAAAGGAATGTGTACTTGCTGTAACTACGCGACGTGGTAAGCTGACAAATGTAACACCATGTCTGGAATCCTTGTGAGCCTGTGTCATGGGGGGGAGGGGTAGAGGGGTGGGATGCAGGGGTAACGAGTAGAGGTATTGTTATGCATTTGTTGGTTGAAAATCAAAAAAGAAAGTAAAAAAAAAAATACAAGTAAGGAGTCGTCCCCAGTAGAAGAATATTTACGCAGTAGAACCCTGATGTTGGCAAACCAGGCAGTTCTAATAAAAAAGGAAGTTTGGGAGATTCTCGATACTGGCAGTTCTAGAGTTCTATAAATTAAAAGATTGCTACAGTAACTTACGGAGCAGAATCATTGTTTGGTGTCTTGGGGGGGGGGGGACTTTGGTCTATTTTAGAGGGTATTTTCTGAGAAAGGGTCCTAAGAGTGTGTAGATCAACCCCAATTCAGGTGTTGAGGCAGGAACTGGGATTTACTTCCCTGTGGACTGTCGAGCAATGGAAGAGGTTATAATTGTACAGGAAGTGCATCCTAGAAGACTCAGTGGAAATATTTGCGATTTAAAAAAGAGATGGTCAAAAGCAATAAGAAAAGGTTAAGACGATGGATTTCGTCATGCTAAAAGCGACTGGAAAGACTCGACATCTCAGACGACCTAATGAGAAACCAGGGCAAAGTAAAAACTAAGTTATTGGGACTGGACTGGATACTAACACTAGAGGCTACACGTGAGTTCAAATTGTTCTATCTGAGGCATGGGCAGTGGGCTTGGTTCCTAAGTACTTAAGTGTCCAAATAGGTACTATGGAAGCCAGCTCATGAGAATCTGCCTAAACCTGCTTCCAACTAAGGTAGTCACCTGCATACAAATTGAGAGGGTGTAAGAGATTGGAAATGTAAGTTCTGCAGTAACAGTGAGGTGGTATAGTCGCTAAACCATATTGTGCTTTTTTTCTACTTGCCTAAGGGACAAAAGAACACGTTTTTAAGGGATTTTTAGATGGCACAAGCACTTAAACACCAGTAGAATGATGGGAGGTTTAATAAGTGGGGAAAGGACCTCACTGGTTTTAGCTGTAGTGGAATTAAGGCTTGTATTATCTGAAGGAACCGAGAGTGTTCTAATGTGCTGTGACTTTTGTTTTCTATGTATAGTGGCTTCCATTCTCTTTTCTCCCTCACTTTCCTCTTTTAATCCCTTCTACCGAGTGGAGCGTGTTTCTCTTTTATGATTGTTATTGGAATTAGACAAATGTGTTTTAATTTTTGCTAAAAAGTTTGTAAGGAATTAAATGCAAATACACTTTTTCTTTTAAATGGTCTTTAAGCAAATGATCATCTTCAGCTCTGCCTTCATTTATGGATGATTAAGGTCTACACAGTTGTGAATAATGCTCCACCCCATAAAAATTACTGCATATTATGTGACAGACTGTAGACCATCGTCCCTGGTCAAAGCACTTGTGTACATATTGCTCAAAGTTTATTTGCAGTTTGCTTTGAATAAGAATCTACATTCAGTTAAATGTTTTCTATCTCTAGGTAGAATCATATTGTAACCCCATAAAGAGCGCACCATTTTTCTAAACACCATCATACCTCAGTAAACCTGTGCCCCATATGATTCCACCTCCTCCAGCTCGTTGCTCCAAATGGTGGCTTGCTCTCTTTCCTCCATCTTCTCCTGCCATATGAGGAACTATTATTGGGTGGGAGTAGTGAGGGGGAGGACTTAAGGTGGGGACTTGATTTTTTTTTATTTCTCTGTAGTGCCTGTACACCAGGCTCAGAGCATTGTCCCTGGTCAAAGTGGTCCTGGACAACGGCAAGGGCATTGTCTGGTTATGACTTTTAGGGCCAAGGGCAGAGATGCCAATTTGTCTCCTCCCGCCGCTGTCAATGCTCACACTCTTAAGGACACAAGCTCACAAACACTTTCTGTGCCGTAAATCCTCTCAATCACACCCAGATTTCCTCGTTACAGCACCATCTCCACCTCCTCACCCCTCTCGCTCAACCTGATGCTCATTGATGCGCCCTCGGCCGTCCGTTGTGTTGACCTATCTGACCCCATCAGCACACAAACCTGATGCCATTTTAATCAAACATGGCTGTTTCCCACATCTTTGGCATCCTCATCCCATCCAGGTGCTGCATCCAACACATTGGCCACATGTGGAAGGTAGTGGGAGGTGGTTGTTGGCAGATATCCAGAAATCAAACAGCCATGAATTCTTTAAAATTCCTCATATGCCACTTTCTACTATCGCATAAACAGGCCACCACATTCCAGCTGATCTACCGCCGCCCACCTACACAGGTGTGGGTATTTGATGGCATTTCTGATCTCGGCACCAGTCACAAACTGCTTCATTGGTAACTTAAATCTACCAGGTGCACAAGCGAGATAAAGTATGAAGTGCGTACTATCCCACCTCCTAGATACCCTGGAGATAAAACACGTAATAAACCCCACTGTAATCGGAGGCAAAGGGCTCAACATAGTCTCTGCACCCCCCCCCCCAATAACCCTATCGCACTTGATCAGACTGCACATGCTGCCATACAAATCCCCTTACACATACCTCACTGTCCAACAAGTGACAGGGTAACAGGTTTCGAAATTCATGGGAGCTATTTAGCTCTTGCTTGTAATCTAGAATTGCCTGGTTAGCTTGACACAGACGGCTACCAGCAGCTACTTTTGGCTCCTCAGGCCAACTGATGCCAAACAAACACACCTATGTGAATTTAATTCTGTGTATTAATTAAACAATCTATCAATAAATATTAGAACAGATCTACATGTTATTTAAAGCATAAGGGACCATAAATAATGGACACACTGATATGTTGCCATCTTATGCGGAAGTTAGATTTGCAGAAAGCCAATTGCTAGCTCCTCGGTGCCCAGTGATAGCTCCTGGTCAATGGTTAATGCTGGACGGAGCTACTTTTTGCTCCCACTTATCCAATCTTAATTTTGGTCCCTGGGGTAAGCCCATCACATCCTTGAGCTGGTCCTTTTAAGGACTTCCACTTGGAAGTACTAGAACACAAACTAGCAACTATGACCAACCTAACTACACCTTGGCACTCATAAGCATACTATAACAAAACTGGATGACACACATGCTCCCCTTGAAACTTGTCACTTTAAGGTGAAACCCTCCGCCTCCTAGTACACAGAAAAACAAATCGGCAACAAGTGTACTGTTGGGTCACTCGAAAAAACTGCGTAAAAAACAGAATTGCGAAGATCTCCTCATCCCTGCCTCACGCGATATGCACCGGTCTCTTACAGATTCCAAATGGCATATTACCTAGCTACTATCTCAGCATCTTCCATCCAGTGTAAAGCACTCTTCATGTCAGTCAAACGCTGCTCAAACCCACTGCTCGACTCGTAATTCCTGAGTCTACAGAAAAATGCAATGCTGTTAACTTTATAAGCTCTCCTGCTCTTGATCCTGCAGTGCTTAACCAGGGCTGCTTTCTCTCCAAAGGATCTTGCCGACACCCTGACATTATTTAAACAAACTCTGTACAAATGCACGTTTCCAACTGCCATCTTGAAGCAGGTAAAATGGGCTGCCCTCACCCCCTGCAAAATAGTAAATGTCTCACTCCGGCAAGCTACCTTCAAAAGCACCCTAAAACAGGACTGATCCACCCTCTCCAACCAACCTCTGGCTAGCTTCTATGCATTGGAAAGATCATTGTGAAAGCATAACTAACATCCAGTATAATAGATGACCTTTTTCAAATCTTGGACCAAGTTCACTCGAGCAGCCTCCTCGTCCTCTTCTGTATTCGACATGGTTGACCACCTCATACCGACCAGCCTACTCCTTGAACAGAATGGTCTACTCGGGCATATGTCTTAATTTGTTCACAGCTTAACTCTTGTTTATTTTATTTGTATAGCGCTCCAGACCTAGGGGTATATGGGCGCTCATGGATATGGTTACAGGATACATTTGGAGCAGTTGTGCCGAATTTTTACAATTTACAAAATAGTTATTGCAAAGGAGCTATACATTTATATCATATGTACACAGGAATGATACAGAAGCTAGTATCAACAGACTCAGGGTGGTAGTGAGTGAATGCTGGGGGTATGTGTATGAGGTGTCCAGAGTGACCTGAGGTGGTGGTACTTTTTCTTCAGTAGCCAGGTGAGAACCTAGGTTCTAAATGGTTGAAAGGTTGAGATGGATTTGATGTCCAGTGGAAGTGTATTCCAGAGTTGGGTGGCTAGAACTGGGAAACTGGTTCCGCCGGCTCTTTTTGGGGTGTATTTGGGCACCACCAGGCATAGTGTGTTGGTGGATCTGGTGATTCTGGTAGCAGGTTTCATGGTGTATTTATTGGTTAGATAAGGCGGAGCAAGGTGATTCAGGGCTTTGTAAGTGAGACAAATAGTTTTTAGGTCGATTTCTTTTTTGTTGAATGGATAGCCATTTACATGATTTTCTGATAGCAGAAATATGTTCTCTCCTGGGAATATTAAGAGCAGCTCGGAGTGCTTTGTTTTGGAGGACCTGCAATTTGTTAGTTATGGATTTGTTTGCGCCTACATATAAGCCACTGCAGTAGTCCAGTTTGGACTGTACAAGTGCTCTAGCTAACGTGAGGCAGCTGTTGGTGGATAGCAGAGGTCTGCAAGTCCTGATCAGCTTACCTGTGTAGGCAGTGGCTGGGACGGTCATGTTGATTTGTTTAGAGAGGTTGGTATTGGTATCTAGATAGAAACCGAGGGTTTTTATACTTTTAGCGATGGATATAGTGTTACCATCAATAATGAAGCTATTGTAGCTGGGGCTGAGTTTCAGGAGGGTGTTGGGGGAGCCGACGAGGAGCAGTTCAGTCTTATCATCATTCAGGCAGAGGCCATGTGTGGCCATCCATTCCTGAATGATGGTGAAGACTTCATTGATCCGGCCGACGTCAGAGTTGTAGTTGCTGGATAGAGTTAGGAGTATCTTGGTGTCATCTGCATAGTTGGTGTAGGTGACACCCAGATGGTCCAGCTTGCCGAATAGAGGCTTTGTAAATATGTTATACCAAGCAGGCGAAACTTCAGGAAACTGGCAACTTCAGGAAAGACTGCTGCTTATTCACAAGTGGAATCCCATAAGGCTCAGTAATCTCTGTGGTGATATTGCATCTATGCATAGCTATTGGAATATTGTCTCAATTTCCCTGACTACTTACTTTATCAATAAGCAGGCATTACCAAATTATATAAATGTGTTTTTGCCCAAGACATCTGATACCTCACTATTGCCCCTACTCCATCGAAGCCTGGATGATTACCACATAACCTGAAGCTCAATACCACAAAGACTGTTTTACAACGTATTTGGTCATCCATCCAAGAAGGCTACCATTTAAGGGAGGCCTAACTGCTTGCACCTTGGTTTCACACATCACCTAGCCCCAACTGCCAAATCACTCTGGTTCACTATAGACGGCACTCTCTCCCTTCTGCCCAAGGACTTCACAACCACAATCCAAGCCCTGGTAATCTCCAACATTCATGGGGGAAATTGGCCACCTCTGCAGCGCTCTGGCAATGCACCTAATCCCACTTACGGCTGCCCAGTACAACTCTGCAAGACTTATAGTTCGAGTGGTACTCTGGCTGCATCCAAAAAGAAGCAAGTGGATGACAGTAGGGGTGGGGTGGGGTGGGGTGGGAAAGGGCAAGGGTGGGGACTGTCCTGTGGTTTGCAATCTTAATTGGCTCTTGCTGCATTGGGGCTTCACTTATTCTCCAGCATGGGATATTTCATGGATTCACATGCTCATGAATATTCCCCATAGTCGGGCTGGGAATCTTCAGTAATTTTAAAACCGTTTAACTTTAAAGCCTAAAAAACGGCTCGTCACTAACATGGCCTATTGCTGTTGCTTCGGATCGTACTGCCCCAGCCAATGGCATTAGTCCTCCCTAGCTCCACCCCTGAAGGCCATCTTCAGAATTTTACCACAGATTCACGTTTTGGAAGTCCTTGTTTCGCTCCTTGAAATATCGACTTTTGTACTATTTATGAGGGCATTTTTTCCATTGTTCTTCATCATCCGTCACCTTTGTGACTGTCAGCGGGGCTCCGTTGCCAGTGCATATTTGGACCACTGAGTGATCATTTTGCTGTGTGAGGGCCCCATGGCGGACACCAGCAAGAAAAGCCTGTTTATGCCATGCTTAAAGTGTCGCCTACAGAATGTTTTTGTGGACAATCGCCATGATAAATCCCTATATTGCCTGCACCCGGACTACAATGTGGACAACTACTCAATTTGTCAAGTGTTTTCGTCTAAAACGGTCCGAAGTCACACCTCTGACCGGGTCAGCAGACCCGTGGAAAAGACTCCCTCACCAAAGAGGGTGAGATCACAAGAGGACACTTCCCTGGGGAATAAACCTAAAAGGGGAAATGGGTTGGACACCTGAAATTCCCTCCCCCCTCCTTTCCAGTCTACAACAGTGGCAGCTGCCAAAGGGCCGTCTACTTGAGCTTTTTTGTCAATGGCCCCACCCACGACTAATACTCCTACAGCCAAGTCAACATCCACGACTAAATGATAGTCTGCATTCTTCTGAGAAGACGTCCGTAAACATCGTTGACAGCCACACTCCATCAAAATACATTGACGCCACCTTTTTCTTCAACAGCAATACAGTCGACTATCCGTAGTCCCGAAACTACCATCTTACCGTTGACTGCACTGTCCACGGTTCGTTTGCCAACTTTTACTACCATAGTTTCTAGGGTTGCGTTACCTCGCGTGCCAGCGTCTATGATGAGTTTGTGATTTCGAAAGCTCCGGTGTTGGCTTAATTTCTGAGAGGCAAGGGTGGACAAAGAGATGCCTCCAGCACACTCCTTCTTACCATGGGCCACAAAGACAAAACCACTTTTCACCCTGGTGCCTTTGGCCACTGTGACACACCTGATGCTCAGATGCTGCAGGAATGTAGCATGTCAGAAGAAGAGCTTCTGGAGTCTTTATTTTCTAATCGGGATGTGGAAGGGGAACCTGACCCAGTTCTACTCAGCCAGTTCCACCCACTGCTATGCCTACAGTTACCTTGGGAACACCATCGGCACCCAGCGATCTGTCATTGGACATCTTATCAACTTTAGTCACAGACCTGCAGCCGCTACCTCCTCCGGCCCCTCAAAGTGCTCCCTAGTAGAAGCCCTCCAGCGTTGCTCTCACGTGAGAATGTAATCCTGAAACCTCTGCCTCCTCAACCAACACCTCAGTTGTTCTCAGTCCCATCGGCTGCTGTCATGGACACTAGTCCAGGCACTGACACATCCCCAGATACACATACTGCAGATGTGTATGAGGACCTTGTGCCAGCGGGTGGTGACCCCCTCCCTGCCCCCCCTTCCACCCACTGATCTGCCTTCCAGAGATTCTCCACCAGGCGAAATAGGATATTTTCATGCAGTATTAACATGTACAGTGTAGCTGTTTGACCTGGTTCCAGAGGAAAGTGGGTTTCCTGTTTCAACGCCGCAAAGCCTCCAGACAATCGTTTGTGGCAATCCCTATGCTTGATGACATCTGGGAGGATGGTTTGCTCATCCTGAAAAATCCATCCTCTGCCCCTCCAAAAAAGGATTGCCTAGAAAAGAAAAAATAAAGTTCCAGATACCGCGCCCAATTATCTTTGCGCACAGCCATCCCTTGACTCTGTTGTGTCAGCTACAGAAAGGAAGAGGTCTGCAAATCCTTCTCCATGCATGGTTGGAAAATGGGTGATTACCGTGGCTGCTGTCAATTCCTTAGCTATTGTGATACGACCAGGAATTGTAGTAAAGGATGGGCCCCATCATTGCTTTCCTGCCGGACGACAAAAAATCTCAGGCTATTGCCTTACTACATGTAGGGGGGTTGCGTCTGATCACGCCATCACCATAGCCCTAGCCCTAAACGTAGCAGATGCTGGTTTCTGCCGAATGGGGCTGTGTTGAGGCAACAGGGATGGTTGATGACCACCAACTTCCGCCCGGAGGTGCTGTCTAAACCCGTAGACCTGCCCTTTGATGGAGTAGACTTCTTTGGTAAAAATGTTGACCAGATCCTTCAGGCAATCAGGATGGACACTGCTCTCTCCCTGAGCACCCTGCAGCTGCAGAGGCATCCCTTTCGATCTGAGGAGGGCCGATTCTCCAGAACTTCCAGAGATTATCGGCCGTCATATCGCCAACCATCTTGCACCACCTCGCAGGACTCATACCGTGGGGACGCCACAAGCATACAGAAGTACACAATGACCACGCAGATTCTCTTCGCGCACAAACACTCCTAAGCAAGCCTGACCAGCATCAGGGCTTAGGCCCCCACTTCAGCACTGCAGTGGGAGGCCCGGTTGTCGCAGTTGGTCGATCAGTGGCGCAATATCTCCACCAACAAGTGGGTGCTCAACATTGTTCATCAAGGTCACTCTCTAGAATTTCTAGGCATATGCACTTCCATTCCAACAATGGAAAAAGGGAACATCTGCCCCTCCTTTTACAAGAAGTTCGATCCCTGTTAAAAAAGAAAAGAGGGTTAGAGAAGCCCTGCCATCGCACCTCCCGGGCTCCAGATTGTACTCCAGATCGTTCCTGGTAAGAAACGTCTGGTGGGTGGAGACCCATCCTCGGCCTCCGGCAACTCGGGTTCCTACAATCGCAAAAATTCTGCATGGTCATGCGACACCACATTCTCGACCAGCTGGAACAGGGATACTTCCTCTCCTCTCTGGACTTGCAGAATGCGTACTTCAACATCCCCATAAATCGCAAGCACAGGCGCTTCCTTTGTTTCTTAGTGCGTGGCAAGCAGTACCAGTTCAAAGCTCTGCCCTTGAGCTTAAAATCGGCTCCAGATGTCTTCACAAACTGTCATGCGCCAGTGTCTGTCATTTACTGACGCACAGGCATTTACTTCTACCACTACGTAGCCTGGCCCCGCACAGCCGCTTGCCCTGCAACACACCATCCGATGCTTGACTTCTCTGGCATTCTCCATCAACTTTCCAAAGTCCTGCATATTGCCGTCTCAGAACGCTCTGTTCCTTGGCTCATGCCTGGACACACTGCAATCTCTAGCGACTCCATCTGAGGGAAGAGTCCAAGTCATTCTCCACAATGTCCAGCAGCGGTCCCCTCTCCAGCTGACAACAGTTTGGTCCATCAAGTCGCTACTGGGGATGTCTTCCTGCATTTTTGTGGTATCTCACTGCAAGTTGCATAGGAGAAATCCAGGAGTTCGTAGACGGCAGGTGGAAAAGGGTGTCGGGCTCCAGAAATGACAAAATCAAGCTCAACCTGGCATTCTGACAAACTCTGCAATGGTGGGGCCCTCGACAACGCCTCACATAGGGCGCTCCCTTTCACCCACCGGCGCATCAAGCCAAGGTGACAACCGATGCCTCCCTAGAAGGTTGGGGAACTCGCACAGGAAAATTCCATGCCAGAGGCCTGTGGCATTTGGAGGACAAGTTGCTTCACATCCATGTGTTGGCGCTCTGAGCTGTGTTCTGGGCCCTCGAGTCATTCAGACCCCTGGTACAAGGCAAGGTGGCTTGCATCTTCACAGGCAACATGACCACCATTCTACATCAAAAAGCAAGGAGGGGGGCCCCCTCTCCCATTCTACAAGGAATTGAAAAAGGCTGTGGTACTGGGCGATCTTGCACAATATGTTCCTCATTCTGTTTCATCTGACCGGGATCCACAACACAATCGCAGATTCCCTCAGCAGTGAACTGTGATCCTGCCATAAATGGGAACCCAGTCAAGACTAGGTTCCTCTGGCTTTTCTCGACATGGGGCCCAACCGCAGATGGACCTTTTTGCCACAGCGGGCAACTCGAAGTGCACCCAGTTTGCCAGCAGGTATCCTTAATGAAGTCTTTTTTATTTTTTTATTACATTTCACATAGTTTATACAAACTTTTTAAATACAAACTTTACCATTTTCACAAAACCCTACCTAAATTACATTTATCTTATGTTCTTAGCACTAAAAAGAGAAAACACACAGAACGAGTCTCTATTCTTCAATCAGAGTCTCTTGTCTCTAGGACTTGTGGTCTGAGCATCAAAACTCATACGCCATTCGTGCTAGGTGGCACCAGTTTCAACAACTGCAACTGCTCCAAAAATTTAGTTAATGCTAGCATCAATGATTTACTCTCGCAGTTGTGTAGTTGGCACCACCATTCTTCTTCACTGTAAAACAAATGTTTGTCCATCTCCTTCCTTAAGTATTTCTCTCGTTGTTGGTTCAATTTATGGCAGGAAAGAATGAGATGTTTCAAATTTTCATCCCCATTTGAACAGTGTCTTCAGGATGTATTGCTTGAGGAGATCACCCTCCTGTTTTTAAAGTTTTCTTTAGTTTCGAATATGTGTAGACGAAATTTTAAGTACAATCGTCTTAGAAGTTTGCATGGAGCTATGGACAGATATTTTGGGATCGTCTTGACACTTCTAGCCTCAATAGGTGCATTTCTCATAGATTTGTGAGCCGATCTTCACTCACCAGTTCCTATACAGTCAAGCTCCAGTAACTTCTTCTTGACTGCATCTGGGTTGTACCATAATATATTTTCGTCAGTATTTAGCCTATGACCTTGCTTTGTTGTCTCCATTCAGCCAGTGCTGTATTTCCTACTAGCTTTTTGTCAATTAGGATATTGAAAGGAGCCAACTCTGCATCTAAATTAGTCTTTCGGAATATAGCTAGTCTATTCCAAATTATTCTGGTGTTGAGTGTGGAAATCCCTATTTCATACAGAACACAGGCAGTTGGAGTGCTTTGTGGTACCTGCAAAACTTTCTTCCAAAAATAGCCTTCACATCTTGACCAGATCTTAGTCACACCCAAACATGTTTTCGGCTCCATAAGTTAGAATTGGGATTACTTTACTTTGATAGAATTTCCTGACTGGGATAAAGGAGAACTTTCCGTATTTTTTATATATGATGATCCCCTGTAATGTCAGTTGGTTAAAGTTACTTAGAAGTTTCTTCTTCATGGGGTCATCATTTATACTGGAATTGATCAACATACCTAAATATCTTGTTTGAGAAACCTTGATTAGTTTTTGTTGATCCTAGTTCCCAGCTTGACTTTAGCTGGCTGGATTTCTGACCTCTTATCTTCCAGAACTAGGATTTCAGATTTTTTTACGTTGATTTCGAGACCTAGTTCATCTGTAAATGTTTTTAACGCTGATAATTTTCGTTGTAAGCCTATGGGAGTTTGGTCTAACAAGACCATATCATCAGCGTAAAGGATGTGATTAAGTTGCTGACCATTTACTTTTGGTGGAAATGAAGTCACACTTTTTAGTGCTTCTTCAACTTCTGATATATAAAAGTTAAACAAAGTCGCACCAAGTGGACAGCCTTGTTTCACACCTCTTTCCGTAGGAATCACATTTGTTAGATTTCCTAGGTTGTCCAGTCGAACTTTAATATGGGTTTCCAAATATAATTCTTTGATCGCTGCGATTAAACTGCTGTTACAGCCTCTTGTTTTTTAGTTTCATCCACAGCAAATCACGGTCTACCGCATCGAATGTGTTTGACATATCGATGAAGGCTAGATACACTTTTTGACCTGATCTTAAAGCTTCCACCTTCAATAGATTCAAAATGAGGAGATTATGGCTGCATCCCACTCCTCTTACGAATCCGGATTGGCGTTTGTCTTAGACCTCCGATTTCTGAATCCATGTCGTTAGTTGAGCTAACAGCAGGCTTGCAAAGATCTTTCCTACCACATCGAGTAAGGCTATTGGCCGATAGTTTACCGGATTCGTGCGAGTACCCTTCTTAAAGATGGATACTATGATTCCTGATTTCCAAGTCGATGGAATCCGTCCTTCTTTAATGATTCGCTGAAACAGAATATTACAAAATTTGGTCCACATCTCGATGTTCTCCTTCAAATCAGTGTTGGAGAGGCCATCAGGTCCTGCTGCTCGTGAGGAACTGCTTTTTTTAATGCATGCTCGAATATCCTCTTTATCTGTCTTGAAATCCCATTTCTGGGCTAATTGGTGGTGCTCGTAATGAATGTTTTTCACTTTTTTAAATAGATCAGTGAAGTGGCATTCCCACTCTCTCTCCGTAACTATGTTCGAGAGGACTGCCTTTTCAGGATGTGCGGACTCGTTAATTATTGTCCAAAAACCTCTCGAGTTTTTCTGGTTTAGCGCAAGCAGCATCTTCTCTGCATCCCTTTGTTCTATTATTGCGCTATGCGCCTTAAGCCAATTTTTGTATCTGTTCTTCGCTTTCTTTATCGAAATTTTACGACAAGGGTCTTGCGAATTAGAGATTCCTCTTAAAGTTTTCTGTAATTCTCTTTTCTTTTTGACCACCTCGAGATCATATTGATGTTTGTGGTAACTAGATTTGTTTTGAGCATTCTTCTTATTGATTTTATATATTTCAAACAGATGATGGTGTTCTATTGGGTCCTTTTGTGGATCCTTGTGAATCGATCGTATAGACTCTGTTATTGCCAAGATATCGTCATTTCTCAGCCGTTGTCTATTTTGACAAGGTTCCACTGCTATTTGTTGGTTCCATTGCTGGCGCTGAGTTAGATGTTGCTTGTGCCATTCCATTAGCAGTATATTATGATCGCTCTGTTTGGTCTTTGAAACTTTGAGGGATCTTATTTCCTGCAGTAGATTTTCAGAAACAAAGAAGTAGTCTAGGGTTGACTTTTGGGACCCCCGTTCCTAGGTTGGATTTGGGGGAGTGTCCCCCTCAATCGTTCCATTTCTTCGAGCCAACTAGCACATTTGCTCTTATCAATGTGATTTACTGGAATTCTTGATTGTTCAGCTTCATGTTGAAGTCTCCGCATATTATAATGTGGGTGTTCGGATCGATTATTGGGAAATAGTCAATAATCTCGAGTATTTCACCTGAGAATGTCTGATGGCATCCTGCCAGAGTATTACAGTATATATTCACTAAATGGAGGGTACTCGAAGATGGTGATGACTTTTCAGTTTTTTCCAGTCTCACTACCTGCAAATGTGGAGAGATTATTTCAGCTGATTTAATTCTTAGCCCGCAATTTCTTTTCACGAGAGTCATTAGACCTGACATCGGACGGCCCTTTTTGCCTTGTATTGCTGGATTTATAGAAACATCAAATCCCTCAACACATGGGGTTTTGGTTAGCCATGTTTCTTGTAAACATATCACGTCCGTTGTCGCTAAGGCTTGAGGGATCGACCTCAATAAATGTGAATAACCTCTCGTGTTGCAAGAAGCGAACACAATGTTAGATTTTTGTTTTTGGCATTAGCTTGAACTCAGAGCGTTTAGTGACTTTGCAATCCATGACCAGTCATTTCGCACTTCTTTTGTATTTCTGGTTTCAACTGATATATCTGTACTTTTCCCTTTAGTTGACACGTTCTCCACTGTTATTTTCATTTTTTTTTATTTTTTATTTCTTCCATTGAAAGTATTGAGATGGAATCGGGCTCCTCTGACGGGATTTTGGTACTGTCTCGTGGCTCTCAGCACAGTTCAATCAGAGGTATTTTATTTAACTTGATGGCACTTTCCTTTTCTGATGGAAGATTTTGATCCTTGTTTACTTGAATTTCGTTATTCACCGAGGCATTATCTACCTCGTATACTTGGAAACCTGCTTCAAGCAACTGACGTTCACACATCAGTATTGTTTGAACATCTTTCTTTTCTTCAATATGCAGCAGCACAAACTTTTGGTTCATATCTGCAATTATTTCTACTCTGTCAATCCGCGAGCTTTTAAGCATTGTCAGAGCAGGAATCGTTTAGAAGAGCTGAAATATCGAGTGTCTGTTGAGTGGTGCATCTTTTTTCTTATGTTCCATTCTTTTCAACTAAAATTCGGTCTGACCTAGGGTGGTTTGGAGCTTTCAGATTTTGAAGATGGGTTTGACACAACTGGGTATCAGCCATTTTTAACTTTTCGCAATTTGTCTTATTAGCACTTCGTGCTTCGTTCAAAGCAATTTGAGGACCCTCATCTTTAGAGTGTCTTTTTGAGGCTACACTTATGAGGGTTTCATTACTGGAACTCAACTTATGTTCCATTTGTTGAACAGCTTTCAACCGTTTTTCCTCAAGGGTTAGAAATCTTGGAATTTCTAGCACACTCACATTTTTGGCATTCTTTTTGAGCTGCGCTTTTGGTGGTGAGGTGGGCCAAGAAATAACTCGTTTTTCAGATCTAGTTTCTTCTTTTTCAAAAATACACTTTTGTGGAGGACATTTTGATAGATTCAATTAGTCAGGGCAGTTTGAGTGATCCAATTTAGCGTCACACAGGCTCGTACCCTCCATCAGTCAGTGTTTGCCTCGTCAACCATTGGACTGCTATATGTTGGGTTTAGTAGTTCCTCAGAGGCAGATTCATCATCTTCAACTACTATTGGGTCACGGATCTCATTTGACTCGCTATTTTGATTTACAGGTGAGTCATTTGGATCTATTACATCCGAATCCGCAGTACTATCCTTATTTTTCTTTTTCATCAGCTCACTATTATTTACTGTAATAGTCAGAGCTGAAAAAATTTGCAGTGTTTCTGGAATTTTTTTTTGTAGCTGTTGATTTTTTGACTTTTTTTTTTTTTTACATTTACCTTATTTTTTTTTTCTAGAGCAAGATCATTGCTTGCTTTGGCTTGTTCCAATTGACCTTTTAGTTTTTCGAATATACCAAACCACTCGCTGTCGTTGTTCTTCTGCGTTTGACATGTTGGCTGGATCACTTGAGCTTCATGTGATGGATCACTCCATTTTTGTTCAGAAGACGTTTCTTCTGACGTGTGTTGGTTTGTTGTTTTTTCTTCTATTGCCAGTAGGTCATCAATGGATTCCTCCGTTGCTGATGGTTGGAGCGATGAACTAGGCTCACTTATAGTTTGAGTTGAGGACACCACTATTTTCTCACCCACTTTAACCGAACTAGTTTTATCATCCATACTAATTGTCAACTCTTTGTCATAACGACAGTTCTGAAGTGGGACGTTCTTATGTGGCTCCATTGTTTCTATAAGCTGTAAGGTATTGATTTTTTGATTATGGATCTGCCCAATCGTGATCGGAGTCATCACGGTTTCATTGGATGTACAATTTTTAGAACAACCAGCTTTTAGGACTGGGTTCCCGGAGGGATCTCATTCATTTTGTAACATAAGGAGTGCTTGTTTCGCTACTTCAGCGAAGAGTCTATCTTCTGAGTTGTTTCTTAAGGATTCCTTTAATATTGATAACGAGATATCATTGCCTCTTCTCGACGTGGCAATCTGTGATGTCATTTCCATCAAATCAACCTCTAATTGTACAATCTTTGAATTAAGAAGTGCGATCAAGGTTGTTTGATCTCGAACATTCTCATTTAAGATTTCATATAGTTTTAGCAATGGCGCAACAGCTATTGGCGTTGCCGACATCAGAATAGGACTTAATTTTGCAGTTACATTCTCAACAAGGACTGGTATGCTCTGGGCCACGCTTGATTCTCTTCGTCAACGGGCGTTGGTGCCCAGAAGAACCCCATTTCCTCTCTCAGGAGATCTCACTATCATCTGAATCCGATGAAGACGGCCGGACTAACACTTCTTGTATTATTTTGGATGGAGGCTCCTCATCCTCCAGCATACTTTCATTTGTACTCATTTTATTTCTGCTTTTAAAGTGTTTGTTTAATCCACTCACATCTATTTCCGTGCTTTCCACACATCTAGATCTCTTCTGCGATGCTAGGATCTCATCGTTTATGGCTTCAAATGATGGAGTGGTTGATTCTAGGGCCAGCATATCACTAATATTCTGGTCCTTATATAGTGACCAGTCAGCGAATGGTGGTGTTCTTCCACATAAGCTTGATGTCGTAACTCTCTGTGGTTGTGTCAATTTGGAGTTTAACATCACAAGATCTTTTAGTATCTGATAAGCAATCTCAAGAGAGTCTCTGCAACATGGTAGTTGTATCTGATTTTGCAACTCCATTCGATTTTTCACTGACTCGGTTTGAGCCCAGATGTCATCCGGCTCCTCATTCATTGGATTAGCTCTTGCCGGGGCTCTTGGCGACAGACGGTCCATGTTGTCCGCATATACCGCTCTCTTTTGAGGGTGGTTCGTCTTTTCTTAGCCTTGATTCCCTATGGTTTCCCAGGGTTGGTTTGTGCATCTCTGCGACTTTTAGCCATGCCAGCAGTTTTAAAGAGGATCCAGGTTGTGACTGCTTTTCGAAATCTCCTATGGGATTTATAGCATCAGCTGTTTGAAAAGCGTTTTTTCTATTAGTTTTCTATTATCCGAGCCTCTACAAGCAGCTTGGTGCCTTCTTGGCCTGCTGGGCAGCTACTCCTGCTCTGCTCATTAATTGAGGTGCTAGTGTTCTTGTCTTTGCTCATGAGGTTCATCGCTTGTTCATCCACCTCTTTGTGGCTACCCTGGCTTAGCTTCTCAATTTGGATGGTTTGAGTTCCTGAATAAGTGTGGGTCTTGCAAGGGTTCAGCACCGAATCTAACGTGATGTTATCAGGAGGTGCTGGATTCCCTATCATTTTTGCAAGGTTCGGAGAAGTTAAGACCATTGGGAGGTTTCCATGCGTCTGTGGATGGTGTATCATAGCTGAGCAAATATGCTCAGCGAGATTTGTCACATCTCCGGGGCTGCGCTGATCGTCTGCATCCCTCTCACATACTTCCAACACCCTTTTGGCTTCTTGAGGTGTTTCTGGTTCTCTTGACTCATGTCTCTTTAAACCAATTAAATTGGTACATTCACTTATTTCCATACAGTCCATACAGTCCACATTATTTTCTCCTTCATTTTCAATTTCGGAGATGCTCGCCTCTTCCTTATCGTGCTCATCGTCCTCGACAACATCATTAGATGGCATGCTCGTTCTCCGCGCACCGTGCCCTATAGTGTTGGTGCCGGTTTCCGTGCTAGAGTTCCAAAAAACCTGATGTGAACAAGGTGAGACTAGAGCTGGCAACGTGCCACAATTGGCGGCATGCAATGCGATTGTTTCCAACGGTGCTGCACTTCCGTACGGGTCGCTCGTTTGGTGGCTCGTTTGCTCATTTAACGTTAGTAATTTTATTAACGGTGGTACATCATCGCTCGCTATTTTCGCGAGTCCACGCTTTACTTGGGCGCTGGTCTTTGTCGCTGACCCAGTCCTCATATTGGCAACTAAGGGCAGCTGTATGCAGGATTGGCACTTAATGAGGCTTCAAACCTAGCACACCGGCACCCAAGATCTCACTTAACTGTCTCTTAACTGTTTGTGTTCGTTTGTGCTCACCCAACAACGGCGCCCACAGAGCCCAAAATACGCATGCACAAAAGTAAACAAGGTGTCTTAAAGAGGAATTCCTTACCGCTCTTCTCCGGTAGATAACGGCGAAGGAGTTCAATTCGATGGCTTCTTCCTCGGACAGGGGGGGGGGGGGTCACCAACCCACCCTATCCCACCAGTGATCACCAGTGACCACTTCACTCTACTTTCGTCCCCGCGCGCTCTGCGCTGTTTTCAGGTAATTATAGGCAGTGCAGGTTCGAGTGTCAAAGCTCTGCCTCCAGGCTTGCAATGGAGAAAATACTGGCAACACGCAGAGTGACCACCAAGGACCACTTCACTCCACTTTCGTCCGCCTATGGAGTCTTGGGGATGCCTTCTCCATTCTGTGGGAGGACCTGTTCATCTATGCATTCCTCCCCCCAATCCCGCTCCTTCTACGAGTAATCAAGACACTGGGTAAATGCAAGATGATCCTCATTTCTCTGGCGTGGCCACACCAAATTTGGCACCCCTACCTCCTTCATCTGTTATAAGCGCCTTGCATCAGTCTACTTCCTCACCCAGACCTGCTATCCAGAAAAGGATCCATGCTGCACCATGACCCAGCTTCCCTCAAATGTACAGCTTGGCTCTTGCAGCCCTAGAGTTGGACATTTTGAATTGCCTTTGGAATGCTGTGCTATCCTTGCGAAGGCTAGAGCTCCATCCACTTGATCATGCTACAAGCACAAGTCGAAGTGTTTTACTATATGGTGCCATTCGCAACAGCTCGACCCTCTTCGAATTCAACCTTCTCAGATTTTGCCATACATGCTGTCAATAGCAAAGGCAGGCTTGGCATGTGCATGCATAAAGGTCAACCTGGCTGCTATCTCTCGTTACACTTGCATGACGGGCATGCCTTCTCTCTGGTTCCATCGACTGGTTAAAGAATTCCTCAAGGGCCTGTTGCAGACATTTCCCAGCACTAAAGGCACCCTCCCTAGCTTGGGAGCTTAATATGGTCCTCTCCAAATGAATGGCCCATCCTCTTTGAGCCTCTGCACTGGGCTCCTCTGAAGTTATTCATGTAGACTACCTTTCTAGTGGCTTTTACTTCTGACAGACATGTCAGTTTCAAGCTCTCTGCTGCAAGCAACCATATTTGGTCTTCCTTCAATCCAGGGTGGTGCTACACACTCATCCGTTGTTTATGCCAAAGGCACCGTGAGCTTTGCATCTCAATGAACCTCTGGTACTACCATTGTTCTTTGAGACTCCCTCCTCTCCGGTAGAACGCATTGTATTCACTGGATGTTGCCCGTGCGTTGAAGTTATATATCGAGCACACACAGGACTTTCACAAGACTTTGCAACTTTTTGTGACATTTGGACCTGTTGATAAAGAGAGCCAGTTCGAAGGCTTCCATCTCCTGGTGGCTATCTGGCTCCATTTCCAATTGTCATTGGCACGCAAACAGGCCGCTGCCAGGTAGACCTAAAGCACATTCCACCAGGGCCATGGCCTCTACTACGGCATTGCTGTCTGGTGTTCCCTTGCTCGACATCTGCACGGTGGCTACATGGTCTACCTGCACCTTCACTGGATTCGACTGTGTTCACAGGGATTCCAGGGAGGATTTCCATGTCAGAAAGGCTGTGCTTTGCTACCTTTGTACCCGATATGCCTGTGCAGAGAAGTTTCATTGCTGCTGTAGAGCTTTAACGCCTCCCTTTGATTGAGATATATACTGCTGCTGTGTAATCGTATTCATGAGCATGTGAATCCATGAAAGATCTCATGCTGAAGAAGGAACACATTAGTTACCTGTAACTTCTGTTGTTCAGCATGGGTATCTTTCATGGATTCACATGCGTCCTACCCGCCTACCCCTCTATGGCTCTGGTTGGTTCCTACTGCTGCATTGCATGCGCTTCCTAATCTGAAGATAGACACCAGTGGTGGAGCTAGCGAGGACTAATGCCATTGGCTGAGGCGGTATTACCCAAAGTGACCGCAATAGGCTACATAAGTAACACACCTTTTTTTAGGCTTTAAAGCTAAACTGCTTTAATATTAGAGGATTCCCAGCCTAACAGGGAATGTACATGAGCATGTGAATCCATGAGAGGTACCCATGCTGGAGAACCGGAGTTACAGGTAAGTAACTTTTTCCATCCCCCTCGGTAATATTAAATTTATTTTTGATCAAACTGTGCAAGAAAAGATACTATTTAACATGTTTATTGGCATTATCTTTGTCAGATCATATGTAGTACAAGACCCAATTACACAACTGCCATAAACAGAGTCTGATTTGCATTGAGCTATGTATGATGCTCTAAACATTCAGCTTTGCCCGGTGAAGCTTTAATGTTAGTTTCATATTACTGCTGTATCATTTTCTCTTAATAAATTAATTTGTAAACAGTAATTGACCAGATCTGAAATGCAGTACTTTGGGCAAGCCCATACCCTGTACCGTGAGCTCAGTACAGTTCGTAGTTGCAAGTAGTCATCTACGTGCAATTTCTTCAATTGAATAAAATGGGCTGAAGTAAAAGTAACATAAAAGCAAAACACAGGAGTGGAGTATGGTGCCCATCATGACATGGAGTCATCTGGCAAGCACACTCCATTGTGAGATGCTCCTCTGCTCCTTGGCTGTTCTGGTCCATTCTCAAACTACGAAGCTGGCATAAATTGTCGCTGTTTATGTTGGCGCATCGTTTCTCATCAGTTTCTGCTCTTGTCCTGATGGAATTATGTGATTGGGGAGCCTAAAACGTGTGCAGCAGAGATAGTTTGAGCACTCAAGATGACAGCCCAACAAGCTTTCTGCAGCTGATTGAGCTTGATGCACTCTGCGGAAGAGCCGGCGGGCCCGTACACCTTGCGGTGCTCCGGAGAGAAGGTGGCGTGGCTTCTCTAGCCCTGGTCTGTCTTTGCCATCGGTGGTGCCGCAGAGTGCCTGCGGGGGCAGCAGAGGTCTGGGTGGAGGCAGCGTCCCTCGGACCGCAGGAGCTGTGAGGGAGGCTCGGGTGGGTGGCTGCGACACTGTTGGGATATCACAGCCGAAAATGTTGCCCTAAGAGAGAATCCACTGGACCGCTGGGTACTGGAGCGCAAAAATAGTTTTTTTTTTTTTTTTTTTTCTTTCAAAACATCTCGACTGCAGCCAGCCCCTGGGACAGATTGCAGGAGGCACAGCGATTTTTCCCCAAGTGACTGCACTGGTTTGGACCATGTGGAATATACTGACATTGCTGACATTGTGACTAACAATGCGTTGAGTGGTGGCCTTTGAGCATTTTGTGGTTGCTAGAGACTACACCTGCTGTCATGGAACCAACAACCCATACCAGTGGTCATTGATCTAATTTGTAACGAGCAGCAGTGGGCCTGAACATTGTCAGTACGCGGGCAACGGAACATTGCTTTTTGTGCCTACAATTGAGGTGCAGAACCAGACCCCTCCTACTAGCCTGTAGTACTTCCAAGTGAAGCACAACTCTGGCCATGTGGAGCACAGAACATGGACGGGCTATTGCGTTCTAGCTGGTATCTGCTGCCGGTTTGATCTCATAGTCTCTGATCACTGCAGTAACAAGCGCAACTGTTTGGGATCTATCCCGTGACCTGTAGACTCACTGCATGCACTTGCCCCTTGCGCACCGTGTTGCTGTGCGGAAGTATAGTGATCCCCAAGGGCAAAGGTACAATTATGGACAACCTTGGGAATCAAGGCAAGCATCGAAACCTGGGACCAGCAGCAGATCCACCAGGTACAGAAGCCCAAACATCGCAACCTGATGTCCAGGAGGACATGGTATTGCCAGCCATTGCAGCTCTAAGATCGTCCCTGGAAAAGAAAATAGAGGAAGCGAAGGTAGACATGCAATTAATCAGGCAGTTGCTGGCAGAAAGGGTGACAATGGAATCACTCTTGCAGGACATGGCCACTACCACTAACGACTTAGCCTCTAGGGTAAAGGTCCTGGAAGCAAGGAACACCATACTGGAAACAAGGGCTGAGGACACCCAGGGGCAACCCCAAGAAATAATGTGCGTGTATTGGGACTGCCGGAGGACACTGAAGACAGAGACCCGGCAGCTAACACTTTCTCTTATGGGCAGAGTTGTTGTTAAGATGATTGTCCTCCCCAGGCTTCTGTATGGCTTCATGAATGTCCACTATTTTATTGGGGCTGCTTTTTTCTGCTCTCTCGATGTCCCCTTGCAAGACTTCCTATAGGGCCCGAAGCGAAGCAGGCTGGAATTGAATGTTCTATCCTTGGCCTGTGGGGATGGCTCGGTGCAGCTGCCCAAGCTGGAGCTTTATTACTTGGCTGCCCAATTGGGTTTCGTAACTAAATGGCTATTTGATGAATATACGTCTGAAACTGCACTACTACAGTCACTAGCGAGGCCTGCCTGGCTCAAAGAAATGTTATGGCACCCAGCTGATGCTCTCAGCCCATGTTGGTGTAATTGGGCAGATGAATCCGGTCCAGAGTGCTTGGGTTGCTTCGCTTACAACACCCTTAGTTACCTAATATCCTGATCGCGGCGTCCATATGTACAAGTATAGGGGAACTTGTTGTCGCTAGAAAGTGGGAGAGATGGGGGTATACTCTCCTGGGGTGATATGTATGAAGATGGGATGTTTAGAGATCTTGATAGCTTGATACAGTGAGTGGGCCTTCCTAATGGGCAATTCTTGTGGTGCATGAGCGTGGCTAGGATAGCTAAGGGCAGATGGATTCAATGGCCAGAAGAACCTCGGGCAGACATGCTGCTGGAGTTAATGTACGCACTGGAAGATGGCTGGAGACCTGTCTAGACTTATATACACCTAGTAGAAAGGACTAGTGGGAAATGCATTAATTTGAAAACAAGATGGGAGGCTGATGTCCATTCTGAAATCTCGGAAAAGCATTGGGGAAATGGCGCTAAGCTTAACAAAGAATGTGTCACAGAACTCTAGATTCAGGCTGATTCGGATGAATGTGCTCCATCGCACATACATGACCCCTAGCAGGGTGGCTAAATTTACCTACATTGTGTCTTCGGCCTGCCCTGGTGTGGCCTTGAGAATGCTGACTTCATACACATGATGTGAAATTGTGTAAAGGTGCAAGGTTTTTAGTCCTAAATTAGGCAGGCATCTGTTAAAGCTGAGATTACTAGATATCACTGGCATCCACTGAAATGCCTACTGGGCATATACCCTAGACCAAGTGAACACATCCACGCCGTCAAATTTATGGACATGGCATGCATATTAGCTAAAAGATGCATAGCTATGTCATGGAAACTCAAAAAAGGTCTGCAATATGAGAAGTGGTGTGTAGAATTTGGGATCTGGTCTGAGGCTGAAACGAAAGTATGGCTCAGAGCGATAGTCATACACTGATGATCTACCTCCGACTTTCGAGGCATGGAGGGCATTAATTGCATCAATGTTCCATCCTTCTGACGACAAGCCACCTTGAATGCATCCTTGCCCTCATCTACTTACACTATTGGAAGACACTGAGCTCTCTGATCTTGGACCCCTGCAACTACGGTTATTGTAACTTATATGGTTGGTTCTAGGCACCCCACTACAAGTATCCTAATTTGTAATGAACAGCATTATGTTTAGTGTGTGCAGGCCTTGGTTGTATTGTGAATTTATATGTTTTGTTAACCTGTTTGTTTGTTTTACTTTTGGCTGAAGTCAACAAATAATATTGTGGAGTTGCTTTTCTTTGACTGCTAAGATGTAATTTGCACACTACTGTTGCAACAAATTCCCAATGCATTAAAAAAAAAAAACATTGTACCAAATCAGCCGTGCCCGGCTCCTCCTGCGACTACATTAGTGCCCTACCTCACTTAAAAATCGTGAAGCTGCAAGAAACAGTGTAAATGTTATTAGGTCTCCTATACAAGATGCAATAAAAATGGGTTAACATAGCAAAGAGTTCATTCTCCTGTGGCACAATACTTTGGATGGGCCAACCAACTTCGTGACTGGCAGCACGGTGGGAGAAAATTAATATGGAGGGTTGTATCGGTCCGAGCGAAGTGAGGGCTTTTATCAAGGGTCCCCGGGCCGATAAGACACAATCCTGCGCACTGGAGAGATTCTTAAGGCTATTTGCACCACGGGTTACTCAACTGGTAACTCGGGGTGCTAAAAATAAGATATCATCTTTCATTTAACGGGGCGCCGCCTGCGTCCCATTCAATGAATGAAAATACTGTCTAAAGATGGCCGCTATGGAAATGGAAGGCAGGGCTCCGTATGGAGATCCTCTTCCATGTCCACGGTGGCCACAGAGTGACAGCAGGAGCGCAACGGTAGAGTAGAAGGGGTGCCGCCGTTAAACAGGTAGGTAGGGCAGAGGGTGGAGGAAAACGTTAACAAAAAAAAGATAAGGGAGGGTGGGGGTAAGATGGCGCTGTGGACGGGGGAAGCAGCCAGCAGGCTGCTCCTAACACAGACTGAGATTAGCAGTTTCAGCCTGTGTTTCGAGCAACCTGATTGGTTGGCTCCCCCGCCCCGGATGCTAATGTTGGTTTTGCATTAGCCAGTTCTATATATTAGAATCACTGGTGCACTGACTGTCTGGTGAAGCTATTTATCTGCCTATGAAATTAAGCGATATGCTACTAGGGGGGGATGGGGGGGGGGAGTTCAGCAATAACTCAGTTCTAGATGATAGCTCAGGGAAAACTAACAGAAGTAAAAGTGGGCCCTATTTCTTATTTAGAATCATTAAATCGGCCCCATTTATAAGGGGGTCTTTTATTTCTCAAATAATGTGTAATTCAATTGAAGGACTTGAATTCTGGGGTTAAAATATTTGCCCAATATGATACACACTGGTTAAACAATGCAGCAGGATTATAATCGGGCAATTGAGACACTTCACTACATGCACTCCAAGCTTTATACTTAGTACAAAAAGGTAACGTTTTTGTTTTCAAGGCTTAAAATACTGTCTTATAGAGTTTACATGCAAAATGCACAATAAAGCAACCTAACATATAGAAATCCTTATAGAAACATATTAAGCTTGAAGTGTATCAGAATGCACAATTATGCAAGCCTGAAAATATCTTCTGTTTTACCACTGCACTTTCAGCACTTTGACACACTAACAGGCTGTGTAATAAGGACGCTTGTGGTATAAGAGATTCTTGTCGCAAACTGCCATCTCATTATCCATGACAAGAACGTTTGACTATCGACATAGTAGCAAACCTTTTTGCTCATGTCATCCTTCGAGGATATAAATTAATCTTTAAAAGGGAGTTTTATTGCGTTACTCACTTTGACTGTCTTGGAAGTGGACACAGATTTTCTAACTGTGGAGCTGTGTGGGACATTTCAGTTGCAAGTCAGTGGCAATTGCCTAAACATCAACAAATAGGAAAGGACCTTCTCATAAACAGTAAATGTTCTTGAAGAGTAACTGCAAGGTCATTAGGTTGCAGGTTGGACAGCCCTGCATGCTGTGTGTTTTCGTAAACCAGGCCATGACATGGTTCATGGGAATTTCTTGTAAGTGAATAAGTCTAATTATGAGTGCATGTTTAGACAAATGTGCTGACAGCCAATCACTGTTCATGCCACTGTCTTCTCGTGATCCGAGCTGAACTAATTCAAAATTTGGCTCAGAAAGGGAGAGAGAAAATTCATCCAGGTTGATATTTCAGGAGCCTTTAAAATAAAGGTACAGACCTAAATAAAAGTGATATGCCATAGCAATGAGTTATACTACAATTCCACCTCAGGAGCTAGCTTCTTCAATGATGTGTAAAGTCTTGAGCAGGAAAATACCTGATTAATGTACACAAATCCAATGACCCCTTAGATCAGTGAAGCAATGTGACAAAGAGCAACCTAACCGCTTAGCTAAAGTTATGGTACGTAGGTTTTCCAAAATATCTAAAGATTAAATCCTGCAAATGAACAATAGATTAATGATTGATGGATAATGAGACCATACTAACCATACTAAGGTCTCATTACCCAACTAGGAGTTGCAGGAAAGAGGGGGTTGAGTACATCAGACATCAGTAACATTACACTTCTCAACAAAAGAATATTTGTTTGGGGTGGCATCTTATTCTCCCTTTATGAGCTCAATCACTTCCTTCCCTTTCTTGGCCATGACAGTTTTTTTGGGGGGGGCCAGTGTTAGAAATTGACCGTGGTCTACAATCAAAAATGATCTGTTGGAGCCAAAGTAATGCCTAGATAGACCCAGATCGCCTCTGATGCGAAATGGAAGGCTGCAGCTGTTTTCCTGTGCTGATTCCTAGGCTTTCCAGCATAATGGAGAACAGGAGCTGTTCAACAATGCTGATTTAATAAAGTCTTCATGGCACCGACCCGAAGTAAATGGCTTTTCCTCTTTAGCCCGGTGTTTTCATGGCTAGCAAGAATAAGCACTCTTGGTTAGCTATAGGTACAAGCCTAGTTTGCAGAGTATAGAGGAATACTCAACCAGCATCACCGCCACATAATGGGAGACTAGGGCATGGCATATGGTGTGAAAATGATGGTGGCAATGGGGGCTCCTCTCCATGGTCATATTCAGAAAATCAGTTGAAGAAACAAAACACTGACAGCTGGCGCTGCTAATCTGGAATCAGTTAGCAGAAGAGTGAGAAGCAACGAAACGCATGTTAAAATTAGAAAAGGAAATGGTGGTGACAGAGAAAATTGAGAGGTTGTGAAGGAAATGCCACTTTGATTGCTGCAGTGATTTGCAACCAGCACCAAAAGATGTTGAATCCAAATCCAAGTTTTGAAATTTGGAGGATAAGCCATGGAGTGTACTGTGTTCCTGCTGACAAATTCTTTCATGCACTTTGGCCGATGATTTTCGACAAAGTATCAAGACAATAATGGAGGCTCGAAAGTGAGATGAGTGTGATCCTGATACTTTGTTTTCTGAGTAGGAAAAGTAAAGCTGTGCCAAATAAGGTCCTCATCAAATGGGATGGGTAGTACTGACTGAAACAACTATTCTGTGTAAAAAGGATGGATTTGCTGTCCGTATTCAAAGATCTTGTGGCAATTAATGCAGGCTTATTTTCTATATCACACAAGTTTGCAAGATCTGTGTCTAGGAAGGTGGAGGTGGTGTACACTTTTTCTGGGTGTTGGGTGGCATTGCTGCTTAGAAAAATAAAATAAATCCCCTGCTGCTTGTTTTCGATAAGACTCCCTGGTTTGTGATGTTCAGGCTGGCTGGTGAAAAGAATAATGCAGGCAAGTGTGGCAGATCTACAAGTGTTTCTTTTCAGTAGTATGTGAGGGGATATAGCACCATTATAGTCCTTCCTGTTTTGTGCAAGATTTAAGTGTTTTTAACAAGTGTTATTTTGGGCACCAATAGTTATGTTTTGTTGTCATGTTATAGAAAGCGCAATTGCCATCAAAGGCTTCATGGTGCTAACCTACTTTGCAACTATGCTGTGGTGAATTGAGGATAGATAACATGGAATGCCCTGTGTGCCATTTGAATGACCTTAAACTGTACCCTCTTTCAAACCAGGGAATGGGCCATAGTTTTCTCCCTTTTGATGATGAATTCATGTGACTATCTGCTCATCATGTGAATGAATTGGCAGCCTTTACCCAACACTCTTATTAGTCAATTTGTTGTGAAAAAATCCTTGTGGTTCGGAAAGAAAATGTTTAAAAAAAAAAAAAAGTTAAAATCATTCCTTTAGTGGGTGTTAATTTTTAACCAGGAACGTAATGCCTACCATAGCAGCACGGAAATAGGACTATTCAAGCACTATATGCATGCAAGCTTAAAAAGCTAATTTTTTTTTCTTCGGGTGCCAATTACATGCTGTTATGCTGTGAAGAGGCATTTTTATTATGATTTGCAGTAAATGTTACACTTCAAAAGCCTATTTTGAGCGGTAATGCAGAGTTAAAAATGGAACAATAAATTATTTCCTTGGACTTCAAGTCCTGATTACTGTTCATTGTCATGTTGAAATACTTTGAAATTCTATGATCTGATGGACAATCGTTCCTGGTCTTCGTGAGATATTTGCACCTGGGACAGGTGCATGGACCTATTGGCTTGCTTCAAAATTGTACTGCAAACATTTATCCTGTACTGCATTTGGAGCAAACAGTTCACCATGCTCGACCTTACCCCACCCCATTTGCTGACAAGCCCCACGTTTCCGATCCCCTTACCACCCCTTTCTCCAACCACTTACCTGCCTCCCTTCATTGCTAATCGTCACTCCCTCGTCCAGAAAATGGTCGTTAGGGAAATGTGAAAGCGACACCAGGTAGTTCTGTCTCCTTTTTTGCCTCTGGTGACCATTTTCTTTTGTATTTTATATTTTTAACTTGCCAAACAGCTAGCACTCACTTTCACAAGCTTAAAAATAAGGAAGTAATTTCACCGTTTGGGGTGTCCCTGGGGTGCTAAAGCCCCCTCCCCTTTCTCACGGGTGATTTCAAGTCTGGTTGAAGAAGCATAAGGCTGATTGCTAAATTAATCTTGTCAACTTGTCCTAAAGTCTAATTTGCGCTGAATGAATAGTAAGGATCTCTTGAGAGTGTGTGCTTAGAAATTGGTTTTGTATATTGACACTTTGTAATTAAGCAAAAGACAATTAAATATGTTTATCTTCTTGAGGCAGTTATTTACCAAACACATACCCTTCCCTACATCAAAGAGCTGTCTGTGACCAGTTAAAACCTTTTAAAGAGGTCTGTCGGTGTGTAGAATAGAAGTTAATCTCATGACAGGGCGCTGAGGAGCAGCAAGCGTAATGGACGCCTGGCTGTGAAGCTCCGTGCCAAGGTAGCAGATCTGCACGAGGATCGCCTGTTTGATGTCGATAATCTTTGACACAGCTGGTGGTTTGTGAGAAATCGGAGTTGGCGCAACACAGTGATACATTTTAAGCCCTACAGCAGTGCCGAGTGGAGATCCAGGCGCGCAGTGACCGCGGCCTGCATGGAGTGCTTTGAAGATCTACTGGGGCAGAGGGGGGGTGCCAACAGATGCCGACCCTGTGTGGTGGAGAGGAGGTAGTCGTCCCCCCTGCCCTAGAGTGGGGGCCCTGTGGCTCACGTGCTAGGAGGAGCACCCCCTCCCTGTGTGATTGTTACTACAGCAGAGGTGGCTCCTGGAGAGCGGGCGCAGTCACCCTGGCCAGCAAAACTGCACAGTGGCGGCAGGACTGCAGTGACTTTTGGAGCTCGCCCGCTCTGTTTACTCATCGAGCTGGTGGCGAGGCAACAAGCTGGAGGTAAGCCTTGCAGGGCTGGCATTGGTGGGGGGCCCGTGTGCCCAGGAGAAGTGGGGAGCACATGGTGAGGAGCAGCAGCGCGAGCCCATCAGTGTGGACTGAGAGCTTCCTGCTGTGTGATTGCATCGGTCATATGGTTCCGGACAGCATATGAGTGGAGGGGATTGCCAGTGCTGGTTTAGAGATTTCATTGTTCTGCTTGAAGGGTGCTGGCCTGATCTGGGTGTTGTGCTCAGAGGGTTAATGCACTCTGGAGGTGAAGCGAGTCTGTGTGGCACCCGAGTGTATGGGACCCATTGTGCTGAGCACAGAATTGGGGCGCTGGATCATCTCCAGGCTGAGCAGCACACATACAGCACTGGGACTGCTGCACCACATGACAAAGGGTGCTGGAGGCAGGAGGAAAAAGGCTGGGAGGATGGATACGTTTGCCAAATCCACCCCTAAACAACCTGGCGATGGTTTTCAGCAGGCGGGGGGCCTCACTAGTGGATGCGGCAGCGCAGGCCCCAGTAGATTTGCAGCAGATGCTGGATACCATGCAGAGGGGATTCACAGCTGTGCATGAGAAATTGGACGACATTTTAAATGTGACCACGATCCGGGCGCAACTGACCAGAGGTTTTGCGCATAAGTGAGTCCTGAGAGAAGATTGGCACTAGAGAGGACAGGGTGACTGAGTTGCAAACAACGATAGCCACACTAGTAAAAGAAATGAAACAAGTGAAGTCCCAGTGTGTCGACTTGGAATCTCGCTCTCGCATGAACAATGTTTGCATTGTGGGGGGGCCCGGAGGAGGCGCTAAAGGGCAAAATCGAGCAGGCGGTGAAGGCGCTACTCCTGCAACTACTAGGAAATACTACATTGTCCCCTATGTTTGTAGTTGAGCGTGCTCATAGGGCGCTCACTCCGAAAGCAAAACCTGGTGATTTTCCTAGACCAGTCATTGCAAAGATCTTGAACTACAGGGACCGACCTGTTGCTACGGCTGGCTCATGAGAAACGGGAACTGCGACTGGACTCACAAGTGATATGTATTTTCTGTGACTTCTTTGTAGCAGTACATCATGAGACATCAATTCATTGGAGTAAAGAAACTGCTGTGAGACCGCAATGTGCGATACGCCATGTTATGTCCGGCCAGGCTCCGCTTTCAGTTTAATGAGAAATTGGTTTCTTAACGGTTCCGTAGGAGGTCGTGAAGTTCATAGAGGCCAAAATAGCGCTACCGGAGCCGGCCGCTTAACCTACACCCTCTGTTACATGAATAATGCCAATAAGCTGTTCAACAAGGGATTTGTCATAGTTTCTTAGCAGAGTGTAACACAAATTAAGTATATAGGTACTTAACGATCCTAAATAGTAATTAAATCTTGTCTTGCGCTGCCTTGGCTGGAAACAGTTGCCCCATTGCAGATGCAATCGATGTTGGGAAGCTTCCTGGGGAGAGGGCTGTTTATGGTGGTAAGGTTGGGGTGTTTTGTGGTGGAAGCAGAGTTAACATCGCCCTGTTTGGGAGGTGGATGAGGGTGGACTGGGACGGAGGGGGTAAAATGTTGTGAAAAACGTATCGGCTGACATACATTTGGGATGGTGCAAGGGGTCACTGTTGTGCAAAAGCAAGGAATGTGCCCTGGAGATGGACGCACAAGGCACATGACTATTATGGAACAGGGAACTGATGGCACTTAATGTTTTAAGCTGGCATATCAGGGGTCTCGGCAGTTAAGTAAAAACTAGGCAAATGGCAGCGTATGTCAGTATGCATTAAACCAACATATTGTTCCTGCAAGTAACGCATGCCACATCGGCAACTAATAAAAATAGATTCTATACGACCTTCTCTTCCCAGTCCAAGGAGGGTTCTGACCCTTATCCATAAAACAGTTTACGCTGAAGGGAACATGCATTGACGTAGAAGGCCTATATGTTATTGTCCACAGGGTAGTTGAGGGAGGGGGGTCTCGATAGTCAACACGTATGGGCCAAACATAGACTCCTACGAATTTTATGAAAATGTACTCATTCCCGCTGGTCCCTGTAATTTGGGGGGGGGGCGACATGAATTGCATACTAGATCAAAAGATGGATCAAACAGGGACGGCCCCCAGGCCACCATCCAAAGCTGCCCGGAGCCTACTGAGCCAGATGGAGAGGCTTGAGCTGCGCGATACATGGCAAATCATGCACCCATGTGACCGACAATACACATTACTCAGCTATATATGACAAGTCCTTGCGCATAGACCTCATATTTGTCTCATGACAGCTGGTGGGTAGGGTAAGGCAGGTGGACGTCCTTCCCTGCACACTATCGGACCACTCCCCCTTCAGTTTGCAGTTAAAAATGGGTAGGGTGGCTCCACGCCTGTCCTCATGGAGGTTTAAATCTGAGGCCCTGCAGGATACAGTTTTAAGGGCAGACATTGAAGCCGACATACAGGCCTATTTCACTCCTAACACCTCTGGGGCTACTACGTGGGGCATGGTGTGGCAGGTGTTCAAGGCTTATATTAGAGGCATGACCTTCTCGAAAGAATTTGGGGTACCCAAGACCATCCAGCATGACTTGGAGGGCTACAAAAGTAAAGGGTTAGAAAAAGCTTATGCTGCCACGAAAGACAGGGCCATCAGGCTGAGATGCATGTTACGCTTGAGCAATTTTGTGCGCACGACGAGAGAGAAATTACATACTTTGCGTAGTCTGCGACAGCCAGGCGATATGGTGAGGGAGAGCACCCTGGTAAGACACTGACTAGGTTGGTGCGGGCGGAGCACCACCCACAATATATAGACGCCATGAGATGAGCGGGGTGTGCTTTAACACTCCGACCAGGAGATACTGGAGGTGTTTGGGCAGTTCTATGATACTCTAGCGGGCAGCCCTGCTTACGGGGGGCGTAGGCTATACAATCGCTCTTGGATAATATACCCCTGTCCAGGCTGTCTACGACAGCTAGAGAACAGATCGACTGACAATTACCATCAAGGAGATTATGGAAGTAATCTGAGACCTCCCTACGGGCAAGGCACCTGGCCCAGATGGGTTAACTGTCGAATTCTATGCTGGGGCATACTGGCCCCCCGATTACTCCAGGTGTGCGAAGAAGCACTAGCCTGCTCTGAGTTTCCAGAATTACTCTGGGAGGCTATCATCACGATCCTCAAGCCGGGTAAGCCGGCAAACTAATGCGGATCATATAGACTACTATCACTAATCAATGAGGACACCATCATTTTTGCCAAGGTTATTGCTAAAACGCCTTCCTCTGATGCCACACTTGATCCATGCCGATCAGGTAGCATTCAGCTCTGAACCTGCATAGGCTGTTTAACACCATTTCCCGCCTTTCCCCGGGAGCCTCTGCTGTGGCGGTCACGCTAGACGTGCAGAAGGCCTTCGACATGGTGTCCAGGGAGTATCTGCTTCTTATTTTAGAGAAGTGTTGGCTAGGGGTAAATAAGATTGGGTTTATCAAACTATTATACACACGACCCATGGCCATGGTGCTTGTCAACTCCCAGCTATCTAAACCACTGATGCTGGGAAGGGGACCACATCACTCTCCCCGCTACGGTTTGCGTTAGTTATAGAGCCTATGGCAGACATGATTAGGGAATGCCACCGGAAGAGGTGAATCAGGCTGGCGTGACCGCCGGAGATTGTTTCCCTGTACGCTGATGATGTCTTATTGTATGTCAGAGACCCACATATTAATCTTGATTCAATAATACAAGACTTCACAGAGTTTCGGGAGTATTCAGGGTTTATAATTAATTAGACCAATACTGAGATATTACCCTTAACTGATAAGATGGCCAGACCACAGGGCCCGTATCGTCTGCTATGGGCACCTCGGGGTATCAAATACTTATGAGTATGGATAGCTAGGGAAAAGTGGTCCCTCCTCTCCCGAAACTATGCAGCCCAGAAAACCTACCTCTTGGACAAAATGAAAAGGTGGAATACCGTCCAACTTTCACTGTCTGGCAGACTAGCACTGGTAAGAATGATACTGCTGCCCGAACTACTAATACCTGTTTTCCAACATGGCCAGGAAAAGAGTATTTTGTCACACTCCACCAGGCACTCTGGCAGTTCCTTTGGCATGCAGGCGCGGTCCGGAACAAATGGGAAGACTTAGCACAGCCGTATGACAAGGGTGGGTTTGCTGCGCCACATCTTGAGGACTACTGGCCTGCAGCCCAGGCGCAATTTGCATCCTACTGGTATGGAGGAGACGGGTGCCCATCGTACTTTCGGCTTGAGCACCTAGCAGCTTTCGCAAGAACCCTACACCTTTGCACCGCATATGCGGATGATTGCCCATTTGGCCCAGTGCACATCACTATTAATTCCTGGCGGGGAATCTTCCGCAAGATTGGTGTGACTCACCCCTACTACAAATGGCTACCTCTGTGGTGGTTTCTGGGGCCAAAACCCATCTGGGATAGCTCACTACGCGCCACTTAGGAGAAACTGGGATTTCGGATGGTGGGAGTCTTGTTCCGTGAGGGTAGGTTTATTGACATGCAGGCTTGGAGGCAGGGGCCCGTGGGTACTGCGATTGAGACCCTGCAGTATTGCAAACCTCAGGCTGCAGCATCTAGGATGTGGGAGAGTTTCCCTACTGAACCCCACCACCACACCCCCTAGCTCCCCCATTGGCCACATTATATGGGTTGATTGTGGATAAGTTACCGGGTATTTCCTGTTAAGAAAAATGGGGGTGATGAGCTACAGATGGAAATCTCTGTCCAGTGGGGCAGGATCTGCTCGTTAACTAGGTGTCATGATTCCTGCCCCTCATGTCCCCAGCCCTCCAAGATGTCAGACTGGATCCAGGCCACGATTACCAACATTGCCCTCAAGGGCCTCTCCATCCCTCCAAAGACCCACTTGGAGTCAGACTCGGCGCTTGTGGCACCAGACTCACTCACTCACTCCCATAGGATAACATTGGGGATTGGACGTGTAGTGCATTGATGGGGACAAGATGGATGCCCCCACATATTTCGGTTCCCAGAACTGCATGTGCAGTCTAGTCTTTTGGGTGTGGTTCAGCCCATAGACACCTGGGATACCCAGAGACTACTTAAGCCACGCCCAGGCTGAGAAACATGCTTTGTGTTTTCTGCACCTGCAGCGTGACACCGTGTTCGGAATGGTCTGCAGTAGGCCTGCATCTTTCTTCTGCGCTCAGCTCCTACAAGAACGTTAGGAACAGCCTTACCTTGCGGCGCTTCTGCCCATCATACATCGCTCCTTCTGTTCTGCGGGCATCTTCAACGGTGTCATTCCCATCCCAGAACACTGAATCCCCGGGAAAAGAACATAAAAAAGGCATTAGTAAGCATTCAGCAAATCTTCGCTTATTTTTTAAAGACTGTACGAGCTTCAGACGCTTACCTGAATACCAGCCGCTCTGGGGGAACTCCAGAACTTCTCATCCATCTGCAAGAGGGAAAAGACACTCCAGGTTATCATGGAAACATCTAGAGGCGCCGCATACCGCACTTACTCACCGCATTTCTTCTTCATTACCAGCATCCACGCTGAAAACCTTGCGGCACCTAAAAGACACAGAAAAAGAACTCAGTTCAATACAAATATTAAAGGGTCGCATCGTGCTCTCACTCACCTTCAGCGCTACTCATCTCAGCAGCACGTCGCCATCCCCGGACGCCGGCCATCATCTAAGGAAGGAAAGGAACAAAGTTAGAGAACTGTTCAAAAGACTCATTATACTTACCTGTCGGACTCTTGCCAGTGAAGTAACTAGGCAGCAACAAGCCCGCAGCAATCAACACGCCCCTGCGCTGAAAGCAGGACGGAGAGCACACTTTCCAAGAAAACAAGGTGAGCTGTGGATCAAAGGGAGGGGTTGGACCCCGGGGAAGAAGGGGTTCAAGCACACAGAGACCATAGGGAGTTAAACTCTGCCAATCCTGTGTTTCAGGCGTAGACTCCAGGGAAGGGTTTGAGGTCATAAGAGGTCAGAACAGGCTGAATGACGTCCCCGTGGATACCAGGTGAGTGTTACACCTGGTATCCACTGTGGCTTAATCCCAGATTTAAGCTCATTCAATGCGATACTACACAGACGACATTACACCCCTAACAAGCTTCAGCTCATTTTTCCGGGAAATGGTGGCTGAGGCCCCCGCTGCTATGTGGTGGAGGCAGATCACTTGCACATGTTTTGAGCCTGCCATAAATTAAAAGGCTTCTGGAAGCACGTTACAGATACCCTATCCCAAATGGCAAGTCTCGCCCTGCCATATTAGCCTATGAGTGTTCTGTTTGGGGTATGGGAAAATGTCCCCGAGAGGAGAACTAGATATTTTCTTAACATGGGGTATGTTGTGGCCAAAAGATGTATATTAAAGTGGCAAAAGGGCTGAGGCGCCAAAGGGCGAAGACTGGTTGTTTGACATGATTTGGATTGAGAACTTTGAGTATCTCTATATTGCAATGCTGCCAATAGTGTCCAAATCAAAGGACATATGGTGTGAATTTCGGGTCTACCTGGCCAGCCTTCATTGTACTGCTGGGAACTCTGCAATGGCGGGTGGATTTGACATGGGGGGGGGGTGGATGTGTGCAGGGGACGCAGTCGTCCAGATGCCATGTTGTGCTGGTGATACTATGTACCCTACTGTAATGCCAGTCCCGAAGTTTTGTTTCATCACTGTATGCCGTGATTGCCCTTTAATTGCGGTACATTTGTGCCTACCAGCAATAAATAGTTTAAAAAGAAATGAGTGTTAATCTCATTAATAGAGCAAAAAAGCTTTCAGAATATTTAGAAATGAAGGATTTAACTCGAAAAAAGCTCAGAGCTGAACGGATTCCTCAGTCACTAGACTGGTGAAAAACCTGCAGATGACTGCCTGGGGTGGAGCTAAAGCCCGACCACCTCATTGGCTAGGAGCTAAAGAACCAAAATGAGGTTGATGTACTACAAAAGTGAAAGCCTGGCTCTTATATACAAAGCATTGTATAAGACATTACTAACAAAACTAACCTGAAATAGCTGCCAACATTTGTTACTTGCTTGTCCCCTAAACCGTTTATTCAAAACACACATTGACAATGATTAACAAATGTTTTGTGGTATCTCGGCCTAGTTTAGGCGTATTTGGTGGCACTAGCGCCACCTAATGCCAAAACATTGGTACTGTTTAAAAGGGAGCGAAAGCGGAGTTTGGGAGCAGTCTGTCATTTGCGTGGCAACTGGGCGACGCTTACAGCATTAAAGTCTGAAACACCTGCTGCGCTTTGATTTGATTGCAGAAGCTTGTGAGGCCACCAAAGAGTTAACCCATCTAAAAAAAAAAACATGAATAAAGCTTGCAAAATATGAAATTTTAATTGCAATACAAGTTTTATTGGTAGGAGCCCCCTAACTGAATTACCTGTGAAATCGGATGCAAGTCCTCCCTTAATTACCAAACTCTTTGGTGTGGCTTTGACTAGAGAAAGACTTGGTCAAAAAGGCTTTTTAAACTGAGCCATAACGCAAGGGATTTTCGACCGTCCACCTTCCCTCGCGCTTTCCAACACAGTGCCAAGCTGTTCTTTTCACGGCAGCTGTAAATGGAAGGACCCAGTCGATGGATGCCATGATAGCAGCAAGGTGCTGCATTGTCCTCACTTGATAACCGAGCTGAGTGCGGGATTCAAACCAAGATCGCATGGCTATGGGGCAAGAACGTGTCTGAGAGACCACAAGAATCTACGACCATTTGTTTGTGAAACACTAATATTGACTTTCTGCTGTATAGGGCACATTTTCATACACATTGTAAGAAATAAACGGTGCAGACCATTTCTATTTAATAAAGCAATGTTTTAAGAAAGCATGTTGCAGCGGCGGCTCGCGCAGGTTTCTACGTTGACTCGCGTGAGCCACTGAACGTTCCAGAGGTCAAGGTTGGGAGAGACCTAACGGCACTGTGACTGGCCGACTCTCTCCTCTGCTCCGTATTTACTTAAATAAGTTATAACTTTACCTGGCTCAGAATCTTCACTCTTCTACAAGTGGCAACAAGGATGGGATGTGAAGGGCATGCTTGCGGTGGTAACTGAGACGCTGCATGTTTGAACTCTGCCCTCTCAAATGAAAGGTTTCTTTGGGGAAAGAAATTGACCCTGTGAGATCCAGGAACTTCAAGGGGGAGAGAGAAGCTGAAGAGAAGGGTTTTATTGTAGTTATTTCGCAGAGGAGAGTGTAGAACACATTTTAATTGAATTAAAAAAAAAATATTCACTTTCAAAGAAGAATAAGATTTGTGAATAAATGAGGAAGATTGCCTATTAAATTATGGAAGAGAATGGAACACATGCAAGGAGGAACTTAAGTAGGTCTGTTCAACCTCCTGTTAAATTTCTTTCATCTCCAGGGAATCACAGCGTGAAATAGGAGTTATGGAGAGAACTCTTTAGGGCGTATTTGGATGCGCAGGATGGGGTGGAACTGCAACCATTGAAGAAATTGTAATTGTTGAGGACAGACATAAGTTTGGAAGCTGTCAGGATAATGAAACCTTTACCTCCAGGTTGGGAGGAAGAGGAAAGAATTTTTCACCATATGGATGTCAAGATTGGAAGAACGATTTAGGGAGAAGACTAATATAGTACTTGAACGCTTCAATTTCTTTTCAAGGAAACAGATGCCTGGTGAAGGTATTGATGATTATGCGTGGGCCTTAAGAGGTCTGTCTGCAAAGTGTGTCTTTGAGAAAATGACACCTGAACAAGTTTTGTGTAACCCGATGTTAATTAAGGCTTATAACAAGAAAATTTGACAATGGACGGGAGCTAATCCTGATTTGCACACTACTATAGAGATAGCTAGGAGTATTGAAGCGTCAGAGTTGAGCATTAAGATGCTTGGAAGGAGAAAAGAAAGATGATTTGTATGCCATTGGGCCAGCAAGAGAGAAAATGCAAAAAAGTAGAAGGGATTTACAGGGCTCATACATGCTTCTGTCTAGGAGCGACAGGAGACATTGCTTTAGATGTGGCAAGGATGATCATCTTGCAAACTGGAAGGATTGTCCAGCGTAAGAAAAGGAGTGTTCAAAGTCTGGACGAAGAGGTCATTTTTCAAGGATGTGCTATGTGAGACATAAGAACAAGATACGCTATATTGAAGGCAATGTTGTCAGTAGAGAAGATGAAATGGCGGATTACGTTCCGATGATAAATGAAGGACCTTGTCAGGAGGATCGTGAAAGACCTTGGTGTTCTGTTTCATTTGATGGACACATGAAGAGAGTAATGGCAGACTTGTGTTCAAAGTATACCATTTCGGGACTTGATGATTTTAATGATCTGTTTGGGGGGTGTAATGTGTTTATTCCTTTCTTTTGCGCCGATAACTCGCAAGTCTTGGGGCGCAGATACAAGAACACAAGGGACAAACAAAAAAGTAACGAGACAGACTCTATATGGAGACAGTGGTGTCTAAGAGCAGTTGCCATTAGTTGTAAAGATGTGTTTTCACCAATTTACAAAAGCGTAGGTAATTCGGTTCTTTCCTTATGTTATTAGGCAGATTATTACAGATGCCTGCTGTGATGATCGGGAAGGATTTGCCCAGTCCCAATTTGCGTTTGTATGTAGCTACCACAATCCTGTTTTGGTCTGCTGATCTTAAATTGCGGCTTGGCGCATACGAGTATATTTTGGATTTCAGGTAGCGTGGTGCCTTCCCATGAAAGCATCTATGAGCTATTGTGAGGGCCTTGAAGTGGGTTCTGCTTTCTACTTTGAGCCAATGCAGCTCCTTCCTGAATTTGCTAATCTGGTCGGATTTAGGTTTACATTTGATAATCCTGACCGCATTGTTTTGGATGATCTGGTAGACATGTAAGCATTTTTTGTTTGCTCCCACCATTAATGCATTACCGTAATCTAGGCGAGATGGAATAGTTGCCCTGGCCACGGTAGCACAGTGTTACACTCACCTGGCTCCCACAGTGGCGTCTGTCGGACCCGGACAGCTGCGGTCTCCACCCACGTGATGCTTAGTGCAGCGATGACTGACTGGATCTGCCCTCCTAATCTTGCCTGCTTAACCCGTAGAAATATTCTCCTGCAAGTGGAGAGATGGATTTAGCCACTTGTGGATTCAAGTGATGGCACCCCCACAGTCCTCCCCAACTAATTACCTCGGAAATGCCCTCACAGCAATCTCACCTTATATTCTTGAAGTATGAGCTCTCCATCCTGCGTGGATTTGCAGGGGCGTGTCGATTCCAGTTACTTGACTGGTTTCAAGGCTCGGGAGAGTTCCAGATAGTATTGACTCTGAGGTTCCTGGTGAGGAACAGTAAGTATTAAGTTCATAGAGTTCAATATGTCCGATGTTCACTCTTGTTCCCCCCCCCTTCCTTTCTTGTCTTGCAGCTGGCTCGTGAAAAGATGCTCTTGTGGCAGCTGGTGGCGCTCAGGTAAGAGTCTGTATTACCCGGCGCTGTCCGGTAAATGTTGCACGAGGAAAACGTCTTGTTTTGTCTCTCTTTACAGATGCGGCACTTGAAAATATGGAGAGTCACAAAAGGATGCCTCCGGTGGTAAATCAGGTAAGTCTATGGTGGTAAGAATTATATTTGTTGGTTCCCTCTGCTCACCTTGTGGTTTTCTTTTGTCTCCTAGGTGCCGAAGTTCGGTGAAGAAATGATGGAGGCAGTGCCGACCCGAAGGATGCTGTGAAGACTGGTGAGTATGGCGCTGCAGCTGGAGGTGCGGCGCGTGCAGAAATGTTCTTTACAGGTCCAGAGACAAGATGGATCAGAATCAGGCGTGGAATGGAAATAAGTTTGTTTTCTAACCTTGTCCCTTTCTTTCCTGTTTGTTTTAGGAGCTCCGGATTCGAGGCAGGCGTGGCAGAAGACTGGATGCAGGATGCAGGCACGGTGAGTGTTACGCTGCTGGATGCAGAATAACGCTAAGCGTGTGTTGCTGGTCGGGTGTGGTTTAAATAGCCTCAAAAGTAGTCCCAGGTAAGAAGTCCCTAGAACCACACCCGAGTAAAAAAATAGTCCCTGTAGAAAAATAGTCTCTTTCAGGCTTCATGTTGGATTGGAGTCATTTGCAGCATGGTCTGCCTGAGGTAAGTAATGACTATGAGCCTGGCGCCTTAGGCGACAGGACTGATTCCTACTATGAGCCTGGCGCCTATGGCGCCAGGACTGAACCCAGATAGCCCCTAGCCGGGGCTGCTGTGGTTTTATTAATGTCTAGATGCCTGCTCCCGGGGCTGATGGGCTTGGTCCGGATGCCTGGGGGTAGGCATCATGACATACAGTTGCTCTCTGAAATATATGGTCTGATGGATTTGAGAAGTCTTAGGTAGTAATTACATTTTTTTATGTTCGATTGAGCTTCAGCTCCTAGGGATGCTTCTATCATCATACCTAGAGTTTTCACCTTGTCGTGTACTTTAATATTAGTGTCTTCCATCTGAAAGGAGGTGTAGTCGGGGGAGAGGGAGTTTCTGGACTGAGGAGATGCAAAGACCATCAACTCAGTTTTCTTGCCATTCAGGCACATCCAGTTGGAGTCCATCCACTGTTCAATGATATTGTATATCCTATGTAGGTTGTCGTCTTTTTTTGTGGTCCCCACTAAGTTCTAACACTAGCTGCGTATCGTCAGCGTAATTTGTAAAGAAAATATTTACATGATCTAATACGTAGCATAGATATCTGATGTAAAGATTGAAAAGTAGGGGTGACATGCTGGCACCCTGAGGTACTCCGCAGGGAATCTTTCCATGGAGAATTTGTCTCCCCAGTGGACTCAAGGTCCTTTTTTATTTTTTTTAGGAAGGACATTATCCATGTCTTTGCTGCAAGTGAGCAATTTGCTGTTTTTCCCAGTGCTACTTCAAGCAGATTATGGTCTAGTAAATCAAATGCTGCACCGATAGTCATCCAGAAGGATATGGAGGAGGAAAGATTGATATTTTGGGATATATGTTTAGTGACTTTGAATATAACGGAAGGAAAACCCGAGTTAAAGTGTATATGGTGCATTCGGTGGCACCCTTTCTGGGTTGGATTCACCAGGATGAATTAGAAATGAAGTTCCATCTGGGAGAAGTGGAATAAGTGTGGTGTATACGAAATAGAGTATCACAAGGAATAATTCATAAATTATTCAGGAAGGATTTGGGCATGCTAAATACATTTGAGCATGAGATAAAATTGAAAGAAGGTGCATTGCCTGTACGGAGCAAGGTGCAAAATGTACCAATTACAGTGATAAAAGATTTGGAGCTATTAGAGGAAATGGTAAGGGATGACCTAATAGAATCCATTGAGAGCTCAGAATGGGTTTCTTCTGTGGCTCCGACAAGAAAATCTGATGGAAGGTTGAGAATGGTTGTTTAAGTAATGTGAAGGAGTTTGTGGTAGCTGATAGTCAGCCTCTGCCCAATTTGCACAAAATGTTAGCGCTTCTGGGTGAGGCCAAAATGTTCAGCACCTTGGATATGACTAGTGCATATCATTAAGTGAAGCTACGTAAGAATTTGAAAAAATAAATGCTTTCATAAAACCTTATGGTTTATATCAATTTAAAAGAATGCCATTTGCCTTTAGTGAGTGCCCCTTCAGTGTTCCAGAGAATAATGCATGTTTTATTCAGGGGGTTAAGTGGAGTGGTGGCATTTCAGGATGACATGATGATCTATGGGAAAAATATGAGATGGAACATAACAAAACCTTGAAGGAAGTGTTGATCATTTTGGAAAAATAATGGGATGATGCTGAAAGCATAACAATGCACATTTTGGGTCGAAGAGTTAGTGTTAGGACACTACATTTTGAGAGAGGGTATCAAAACTAAAAAGAATGACATTGATTCCATACAAGGAGGATATCCTGCTTTGGTAAATGTAGAACAATTAAGGTATTTTTTAGGTCTGAGTTTTATTCAAGATTCGTGGAGCAATTTGCACACAATTGAACCTTTAAAGACATTTCTTAGGAAGAGGACGGATTTTGAGTGGTCTGAAGTCGAAGATTAATTGCCTCCTTAATCTCATTAAAACATTTAAGTGGCCTAAAGACATTTGAGAGGGAGAAAGATGTGTTAGGAGTGGATGGTAGTAGCTATGGGTTGGGTGCAACATTATCGCAAAAGGAGAATGATTGGTTATGTGTTGTAGCACATGTCTCAAGAACCCTACCTGGAAGTGAACTGAAGTATTCAGTAATCGAAAAGGAGGCCCTTGTCTGTACCTGGGCTGTGGAACATTTCTAAATGTTTTTGTGGGGAACATAATTTACTTTTAAGATAGATCATAAGCCAATATTACATGTATTGGCTCTAGGTGGAGGCATGAATCTCTGCTAGATTAGAGACTAGTGTTCAAACTACAATACAAATTCAAAAATAGAATACATTCCGGGAAGAGATGTACAAGCTGATTGTTTATCAATGCTAACAATGGATGTAGCTAGTGATCAAGTTGATTGTGAAGGCGAGGTTGCTTGAATTGAAAGTGAAGAGCAAATTGGTAAAGAAATTGGATGGCTAGGTGAAAAGGAAATTTCAAAAGCCGAGTGGTGCAAAGAAATGTGTGAAGATGTGGTATTAACGCAAGTTAAGGAGTTTTGTGTTAAAAGTTGGCTGTTTGAGAATTCTTTTAAAGGGAAATTGATTTCATTGAAGAAAATAGCAGATGTGTTTTGTATTCAAGGAGAATGTGTTTAGATGTGAGGTGTTTATTCCTCCCAGATCATTGAGGGTGAGAGTAATTAAAGTTGTGCATGAAGGATGCTTGGGTATATCTGCTACAAAGAGGAACATTGGAGCAGACTTTTGCTAGCTGCATATGGATTCGGAGATAGAAAGTGAGGTAAAGTTATGTGCTCCATGTCAGAATAGTGATAAGTTACTAAGCACAAGGGTGAGTCCCATGTCTCCAGTGGACTTACCAATAGGTACATGGAAAAGAATTGCCATAGATATAGCTGGACCATTCCAAGTGTTACTGAATGATTGGAGATATTTGGTAAGTGTGATGGAATATTATTCCAAGTGGACAGTTGTTCAACCCATGAGTGCAATAAATACTATAAATATGAAGATTCTGTTGGAGAAGATATTTTCTAATGAGGGAGCACCGTGATATTGGTATCTCAAAATGAGTTCAATTCAAATGAAGAGATTGTAGAATTTTTAAGTAACCATTGTGTGGAACATGTTTGTACTTCTTTATACCACCCACAGGGTAATGGCATGATAGAAAGATTTAATAGAAGGTTGAAAGAATTAGTTCAGATGTGTATCCAAAATAATCGGAACTTTAAGAGCGAGTTGGTTAAATGTATTGTTTCATACCGTACAACTCCTCAGTGTAATGGAGGTGACTCCTTGTCAGTTAATGTGAGGAAGGCTGCCTTGCCATAGATTGTGTCCAGGATGGGTCAGAGGAGAAGAAAGACAACATAAGTGGAATGAGGAGATGAAGAGAGTACGAAATAAACAAAGTGAGCAGAAAGGATATAACGATGACAAATGAAGCGCGAAAAGGCTTAGTATACAAAGTGGCGATTTGAGTAAGAGTGAAATTGCCTGGAAAGACGATAAAGGGATTGTCTAGATGTTTGAGTCCAAAGAGGGTGAACGAGTACATAGTAACTTGCGTGCAGTTGCAAAATTAGCTAGATGGAATATGAATAGGATTGTATCAAGTAATAGGGTTAGAAGGCAGGATTTGCTGGGAGGACAAAGGGAGAATGAACAGAAGCATATTCCTGTAGTTGAGATGAATGAAGCACAAAGATACAGCGATGGGTATGCTCAAGATGAGGAGGAAACAGAGCGTTTGGTGCAAACTAGCGGGAGAACAAGATCTTTGTGGAGGGCTCCTGCAATGAAATACATGGATTATGTAATGTACTGCAGTTTGGTTCATTGTTAATGCAAAGGAGAAGATGTGTTGCATCTGCGGCTCGTGCAGGTTCTCTGTTGAAACTCGCGTGAGCCACTGAACGTTTTAGGGGTGACGATTGGAAGAGAGCTAGAGCTGCCTCTATCCCCAGCTCATTATTTACTTAAATAAGTTATAAACTTACCTGACTCAGAATCTTCACACTTCTACACATGTTCCCTGGGGAAATGCTTATTAGTTTTGTGGACATTCTTTTTTTTTTTTCTCAAACTCTTTTATTAGGTTTTATCGAAGAAGAAAACATGAGTACACATTGGCATTAGGAGTCCTATCAGCAGGGTCGCGGCACATAGAATAACAGGAGCACAAGAGTTGTTCGACACAGGGTGGCAGCTCAGTGTGTCCGGGTTCTACCAGTTTCCTGGTTTCAATGCTTATTCTTAGTCTTCCCATTTCCCCCATATTTTCAGAAACTTCCTGGGGCACCCCCTTGCAGTGTTGATTCGTCTTTCCAGGGAGGCCCACCTGTTCATTTAATTGAATCACTGATCTATGTTTATCTTGTCTGCAGAGCCCCAGGTAGTGGTTGTTAGTCTCTTTCCCGCCCCTAGTGCCACTCCGAGAAATGTCCTTTCGTATTTAGTGAAGTCAGTTTCACCCCCTATTCTCAATAGAATGAGTTTGGTGTCCCTTGGAATTGGGGCACCCATTATTCTGGAGAAGCGCCGTAAACACTTTGTCCAAAAGTTCTGCAGCACCCCACATTCCCAGATCATGTGGTAGAAGGTGCCTTCTGCCCTTTTGCATCAGAGACACTGTGTCGTCACAACCCCTCCCCCCCCCCTCCAATCTGGCCATTTGTGTTATGGAGTAATAAGGCCTGTGTAGGATTTGAAGTTGTATCAGTTGGAGTTTAGCATCGATGCAAATTTCCCGTGGGAACATCAGTGCCTCCACCCATTCTTTAGCCTCCAGTGCACCCAGGCCTTGTTGCCATTTTTCTGAGGTGAGTGAGTTCCCCAGAACCAAAGGAGTTGATTGCCAAGTAGAGGGTGGAGGTTACCTTGGAAGGAATACGATGTGGGAGGACATTTGTCTCCAGGGGGGAGCAGGAGGGTATGTCAGTGAGGCTCGGGAATTGGTGGTTGATCGCATGTGTAAGTTGATATATCTAAAGCGGTCCATAGGTAGTAATCCGTGTTTCGTTTTTAGGGTTTCAAAATATATCGATCGCCTCTCGTGAATTATATCTGGCAGTGTTGATATCCCTTTTCTCTCCCAGGTTTCAAAGTGACTCATTCTCTGGATTTCGGGGAGGTGTGTATTGTGCCAGAGGGGTTGGATCAGGGTTGATCTGCCATCCCAACCTATGTGTCTATGTATTTCCTTCCAGATGCGGCGGATATGGAGGGATCCACTCGGAACCCCTCTTAGGTTCTTGTTGTCATATAGTATGTGTAGGGGAGGGGGGACAGTTTCTTGTTTCAACCCGGGTATGTGGAAGCTTTGGGTCCCCATGTAGCCACTAGTTTGCCACCCCTCACTGTGCAGCCCAGTAATATATATGGATATGGGGCAATCCTATGCCCCCCTCCCACAAGGAGCGGTGGAGCATTTTTAGTGCAATGCAAGGTTGTTTCCCTCCCCAGAGTAACCTGCGTAGGGTCCTGTCAGTGTCTGTGAATGTTGCAGCAGGGATAGGGAGTGGGGCATTTTGGAGGACATACAGGAATCTTGGAAGCGCCAACATCTTAAAAAGTGCCACCCTCCCGAGTAGTGAAAGTGGGAGAGAGTGCCAGTGTGAGACGTCGTTCTCAAACTTTTGCATAATTGGTTGCAAGTTTATTTTGAGGAAGTCATCCAGTGTTGCACTAACGCGTATACCCAGGTAGGTGAAGCCCAGTATCGAGATATGGGCAGGGTTCCGGAATCGCTTCGTTCCCCCCCCTTGAACAGGGAAGTAGATTGTTTTTTGTGGGTTGACCTGGAGTCCCCTAAATTGTTGGTATTCCTCCAGGGTTCTGGTTACAATTGGACAGGAGATCATTGGTTTGCTAAGGTATATAAGGAGATCATCTGCATACAACGAGATGCGTTCCGCACCTCCCTTTGGCCAGACAAACCCCATCCATTGTGTATCTGTTCCTAGCCTAATCGCAAGAGGTTCGATGGCGAGAAGGAATAGCAGAGGCGAGAAGGGGCAGCCCTGTCTAGTCCCCCGGCCCAGCGGGAACATCCTGGATTATTTCCCATTGACACGTACAGATGCTTCGGGGCGGGTATAGAGGAGCTTGGCCCATGATAAGAGGACCAACAGGTCTGGGATCTCAGCTGCCCGGTCGAGGGCAACCTGGACCCTGTGGAGGTTCATTCGTGTAGATTTTCCCGGCATAAATCCGTACTGATCTGGGTGGATTAGAGACCCGATTACCCCGAACAGAAGTGGACATTAGTTGGGGAAAGAATTCCCCAAAATGAAGTATGCACTTTTCTGCCCATTTACATTCAAGCCTGTGACGTATCTCCCCAATGCATACATATGAATCCCCCACTTTTGTTTTTAGAACTCAAGCTGTAGCTCTACCACCCATTACAGCCTGCAAGGGCTCTGACTTAAATTCTCTGATCAAGGCAGCAAATGTATGTACGTCATACAGATGGCGTATGTTTGCTCAGACGTTGACTGTGCCATGAAATGATGGCGTGTGCCAGTGCTGCCTCAGCTGCAGTGCCACTTTAATCCCCCAACGCATGCATGGGAAGATGTGCTGTTTGCAGGGCCAAGCTGCTGCCCCAGTGGGCTTTTGAGCAGGTGCAAAGGAACACTCGCAAGCGCCACTAATGTATGGGAATGCAGCTAGTTTGTTTTGGCTATTGGGTGGCACTGAAGCACCACATATATGCCCAAACTATTACTTTGTGAAACAGCTAGGAGAGAGATGGGATAAGAGGATGGGCACAAGGCTTGTAGGTATTGTTTGCCCACCCATTGACTTCCCCAGCCCATTCTAATCCCTAAGGCCATTTTATACATCGTCCTGTCGCTCCCTGTCCAAAACATTGTTCTGGTATCTCCTTGAGCTAGCTGTATCAAGCAGTAACCTCAAACGTTGTGGCGGAAGTGTCTGCCAGTGTTATTCCAAAGCAGTCTTCTGAGAGTTAATGGCTTAATTTGGCTTAATTTGAACTGTAAACGTGCTATTGGTTTGATCGGAATGCCTTAACCCCAAGGGTCCATTCACCAGTTGATTTATAAGCAGTATGCTTGTCATTCATTGAGGTCCTGTTAAAAACAAACATTGGCAAAACCAACAGTGTTAGCTTGTGTATAGGAATTTGATAGGCATGTGCCAGGTACCTGCAGCATTTTGCAGCTGGTACCCTTAAGGACCAGTTTGTACCATTATGGCAGTGCCTGGGAAATGTCCTTTTCACGCCTGCACAAATGCCAAAGCTGTAAGGGTTGCCAATGCTTGTTGTTTTTATATTGGGACTATTAAAATACACCAAGGACTGAAGGCTGTCTCTTGCACTCTGTTAGCGCCCTAAGAAAAAGCCATTCCTCACTTTCTCCACCCACCATGTGCTTTCTAAGGGTCCCCCTGCAAGAACCTTTCCCTTGTCTCACTACAGGTGACACATAATCCCATCTGTTGTTTTTGTGTTCATCTTTGCAGTTACTCAATGAGGCTTGCTTCCCACCTTGTTCGTGCATGAGGAAAAACCCTTGTCTGATTGACTTGCCTGCTGTCTCATTATTACTTCAGATTGAGTTTGACCTGTCTCGGCAGTGTCAGGCGGGAGATGAGATTTGAGGAGCAATATATACAGATGTCAGTTTTTGGTTATTTACACACCCATTGACTACCCATAGCCATGCTAGACCCCATGGCCAATCCCGCCAAATACCTGCTTTTCAGCACCCAAAACACGCCCTTTTGTTATCTTTCAGCTACCTCTGTGCTTTCTGAGCTGTCCTGTGAAAGGTATTGGCTTAATTGCACCTATAAACCTGCTTCTGGTGTTACAAAAATGTCTTCAAGTGTGCTTTCAAGCTAATTGATTATGAGCAATCTGTGTCTTTGCATATGTTCCTTTTACTAAATCCCTGCTAAAACGAGCATTGGCCAACAATTCTGGTTCTTGTGAAGGCATTAGCTAGCCATTTGCCAACCACTACCATAAAATGATGCAGTACTACACCATTTTCCAGCTTTCCATTTTATTTGCTGCTACTACCATTGTGGCAATGAATGGGAAATGCGGATCCCATGCCTACACATTCGCCAAACCGATTGGCTATGTCAATGCTTGTTTTTGAGATGTGTAATGAGTTTAGCTCGTTCCTCAGCAGATTAGCTATTGTTCTGATGCTTGTTAATCTGCTTAGAATCACATGCTGTGCATATAGTCCGACATCCCTATGACCTCCAATGAAACCTCCTTGCCCATACCACATGCTATCTGAGGACAAGGGGGAAACACTTCACCCATGCCCGCAAACCCTGAACTTGGCGGCCTGGCTCCTGAGGTCAGAGTTCGGGCACCTACAACTTCGTCAACTTCCTCAGGGGTGCATGGACATACTTAGGCAGGTGAGAAAACCGAACCCCCGATATTGCTACTCCAGCAAACGGAAGCACTTTATCTGGTGCAATTCCAAGGGCGTGAATCCCATTGACTGCTCTCCTACTCATATTGTATTGTACCTGACTCGCTCACTAGACTCTGGCCTGGTTTTTAATTCTGAGAGTTCACTTAGCTGCTCTCTCAGCCTACACTACGTCACAACAGAAAGTGTTGTGGTGGAAAATACCAGTTATTAAGGCTTTCATGGAAGGGGTTGAAAGGATTCACTCCCCATTTCTAACCGGCTCCCGGATGAGACCTAAATGTGGCATTGACTAGACTTATTGGGGTCTCCCTTTGAGCCTATGCTCAAGGCAAGTCTCAACGATCTTACCTATAAGACAGCCTTCCTAGTGGCTATCACGTCTATAAGAAGAGTTGGTGAACTATAGGCCCTTTCAGTTCTAGACCCTTTTGTTACAGTTCACAGAGATGAGGTGGTTCTGCGCACTCACCCTCAATTTGCACCTACATTTATTTCAAAGTTCCATGTGAATCAATAGAACTGCCTGCTTTCTTCCAGAACCCTACTTACGTGGCCGAAAGAAGCCTACGCACATTAAATGTGTGCAGGGCAGTTCTGTATTACCTGGAAAGAACTAAACCACTAAGCAAGACAAACCAGTTTTTCATTTCAGTGGCAGCTGGTAGAGAAGGGGAGCCGGTCTCTAAATCGCCCATCTCAAGGTGGATTGTCAATTGCAACACACTATATTACACTCTTGCAAAGAGAGAACTGCCCTTCAAGCCTAGAGCACACTACTCGAGGCACTGGGGCTTCCATAGAATTCATTGCAAATGTTCCCCTAGAGTCCATTTGCAAAGCGGCAACCTGGAGTTCTGTACACACCTTTACAAAACACTATTGTCTAGACATTCATTCTAGGTCTGATTCTTAGGTGGGACAAGCAGTACTAAGACATCTTTTCACTACTGTTCCTTCTCACAACCCACCTCCAACTATGCGTACTGCTCGCTAGTCTATGCATAGCATGTGATTCTAAGCAGATTAACAAGCATCAGAAGACATGCACTACTTACAGTAATAGCATTTCTGATGATTGTATCTGCTTGGATTCACATGCGTCCATCCTTCCTCCCAGCTCAGGTGGAAGGAACATAGACGTTTTACTACTTTCTCTCTTTATGTTCTCACTCACGATAGTCATTAGGCTCCTCCATGGCAGGAAAAAATACAATCGGAGGGAGCTCGACGCGTGAGGGATTTTGGGTACACTACACGTCACGTTAGGGATAGTGTTACAGGCACGCCCATGTCGACGTCCCCTTTCGATCCTCGAAAGGCAAGATGCAATACTTCACGGTTACCACTGGATGTCAGACTATATGCACAGCATGTGAATCTACGCAGATACAATCAGAAATGCTATTACAGTAAGTAATGCATGTCTTAATTGTGATGTGCCTTAACTTCTGCCTATACTGTCTTGCTTCTACCATCTGATCATCATAGATGATCACATTACGATTATCCTGGTCATAACAAGCTTTTATTTGCCCCATACAGCCAGACTTTGAAGTTAACAAATATGTTGTGTACTCTGGGATAGGGCACCTGTTTATTTGCAGCCTCCAGTTTACCAGGAAATCACTGTGGTTGCAGAAGTCAGATCCCTAGCTCATTAGTCAGTAACCACGGTGCCAGGTGTCCGTAATTAGATTGGGAGTCAGTAGTCCACTTCACCCTTAGTGAGTGCCTCCATATTGTCCATTGGCTATTTCTTCTAAGGCGAGGATCCCAACAGTTTTTTCTCAGCATCCTCTTTTCCAAGGTTATTGCTATTTTCATAGAAAGGTTTAGATCCCCCAACTCTTGCTGGGTCAACCATCCCATCTATCAAAGGCAACTGTAGGTTAAAGTATGTGGGGTTTGCTGTTCTGATTCCAATGTTCCATGCTTTCGCGAGAGCTGGAAGGTGCTCATTTTCTATGGGCTTTCCTACTATGCCGGACTCCAAGTAGCCTCATTGCCAAGTAATCAAGAGTAATCTGGTTAAAAGGGTTTAACATGATAGGCAAACCACTTGAATATACTGCCCTTTGTGAGGCAGTATATTCCACTCAACATCACCAGATGTATGCACCCGCTCAGCAGCACCAGTGCTAGATTAACAACATTCTCTGTGCAGGTCATAGATCCATCAGAGCTTAATCCATAGATGATTTTCATGTGATTTATTAACACTGCTTTTTCTGTCAAACAATGGTTTGTACATTGACCATAATGCCTGGTGTTGAGATGCTTTGAAATATGGTGCAGGTTCAAAACCTTCCTGTGGTGGCTGTTTACTGTAAAAATATTAAAGCTACAGCTGGCTTGATTTTATAATTTTGTTTGCGTTCTGAATTCGGAGCTCTGTTTTGGATGATCTTCTTATTTAGGAACGCATGATGGGAGATCTGTTTACCATACTACTTGTTACTGCCTTCTGGTGGCTTCAATTTCTGGCAGGAGTCCTGTGTCATCAGAAGTGGCTTCAGCTAACAGTTCGGCTTAACGTTACTCTGGACCCCATTGTCTGGTCCTTTCCTTTGCGTCTGCCTCCTCGCAACATCGGGGGCCTGTCAGCGCTGCTGGCTGAAGCGGCAGCACAGCGTTCTGGCACTCCTGCATGAGGGTGCTGTGGCTTTTGCTTTTTTATTTCGGGTAACTCGTAGCCCATGAGTCGTGTTTTTTCGACTGCCCAGCTGGCGTTGCAGCATCAGTGATCCGGCTGTTGTTCACCATTCTTGGTGAGTTAGCTGATGCTGTTGCATATGGAAGAGGGTGGAACCTTATTCTAACGCAGGTTCTTGATTTTTATCAGCCCACTGTAATTGGTTCCTTCTCAGATAAAGGGTATCATACAAAAATGTTGCCCTCATTTGTGCGCCTCCACAATCACTGCGACTTTGGAGGCGCACAAAATGAGGGTGACATTTACTACGCCCAAGTAGTGCAGGGGCTGCAGGGGTGTCCCCTGCTCTTCCTGGGTGCAGTAATGGTGGTCAGGGGTTGCGGGGGTGTCCCCGCTTACCATTTTGGAAAGCGGGGACACGTAAAAGTAAAAAAGCACCCTGCGGCGTCACTCCAACCCACGTTAGTGGGAAGAGATGACACCGCAGTTGATCAGAGTGCGGGCAGCACACGCAGAAGTGTGCCGCCCTAAAAGTAAATGGGGTGGGGGGTTGGGAGGGGTAATGCAGGCCAGGGGAAGCAGGCACAATGATCCATATGATCACGGTGCCGCACCGTAACTGCCGTCGGCATTTTCGGAGTCGCTGTTGCGGGCAGCGCAGTGATCACATAGATCCAGATAAAGGTCTCTTTCAATGTAAACCAGCTCCTGTTCGGTAAACTGAGTGCTATTTTATGTACGCTTATGTTACTATAAAGCCATTACAAAGTTTTTGTCTTTGATGCAACATGCCTGTAACAAGACATTCTGTTTCTTTTTTTAAAAAGCCCTCAACTTATGTGTCTAATAAAATGTTTCATCTGGCACATGCAGAATATGGTATTACAGCCTCAGCCTCCTCCTCAATACCGAAAGGGCCCGATTGTCAGAGGTCCTTGCGCCTAGTTCACACAGGAGACAAATACTCCAGGTTAGGAGAATGGATGTGCCCTCTGATATTGATGATACTTCGGATATGGTCCTTGGTGCTCTTAATATAAACGAGGAAGTGGTCTGCAAAGCAAACAATTTGGAAACTATAGGGGTTGCTATTCCTGAAATCCAAACAAGAACTAACAAGGACTCTATGATGCTCCCCCCTACAGCCATACACTCTCCTGGAGAAAAAAAAGGAAGAAGGCAACTCAGGAGTTAATGATACAACAAGGTCTGAGCTTTACTGCATGTACCCTTTACATTCTACCCATATCATACCACAACCCTGCACACAACACCTCGCTAGAGGTCTCCCCATGCAAAATCTTCACACGCCTTTTCAAACTCGGAGATCCTCTTTTCTCCTCAACCTTTGTCCCCTGCCGTCCCTGTCTTGCCAACTCCTGCTCCTCCTCCTACTCTCTTCCCCAACATTTGAATGCAATCTCCCCTGACATCAAAGCCAGCACATCAGTAGAATCGTTTGACATGACTGAAGACCATACAAAGACCTACGAACTGCTTGCCAACTAAGAAAGGGGGGGGCGTGGTTAGCGCACATGGTGTGAGGGAGCAATTCCACTGAGCTCCCGTAATTGATCCTGGCAATGATCCTCTTGCAGACACAATTTGGCATTTATTCCTAAAACCATGCATACTGTAAGCTACAGGAACCTCCTCGGAGTCTACTATTGCTTGTCCCGAAGAAAATCAGACCACGTAAGCGGAGAAGACTGCCCGTGAATACGTCTCCCCCTCCCCCCCAACCTCCAAGATGGCGCTGCGTGCCCATGGGGCAGGATCGGGCATGCACGGTCCCCGCTGGAGTCACTACACCCTCTGCCAACGCTGAACTCGGCGAGTAACCGGGACCGCTGCCCTGTCTATCGTGCCTCCTTCGGCGGCAAACGTATGGAAACAATGTGCGGTCTGCCCGACTGCATATGAATGGGAAGATTGGGCCCACTGCGGGCAACCGGACGTCATTGGAGACTGCGACACTCTCTGGGAGCAGCCCGAACATCACAGCGCCACGAGTGACCCTTGGGGAGACCGGAGTTCGCTCCAGGCAAAGCGGCCCCTATTGGAGCTTTCCCAGGCAAGATCGGGACCCCCACCTCAGGCGACATGTGGAGAAAGACGTGGCCCCCGAGCTGGGAACAGGAGAAAGGGAACCTGCCTTGATTGGTGGACCATCGGCAGGAGCCACGGAGTGTGACGCGTGGGCTCATCCATCCATCGAGGCCCCCCGCGACAAGAGGCAAAGCGAACCCTGCAGGCGGCATCACCCGACACGGCAAGGTGAAGCGAAACGGCACGCCCCCAAGGCAATTGCTGCAGGCCCAGCACGAGGGAACCGGGGGCCTGCCCCGAGCTGTATGACAGTGCCTCCTTCACGCGCATAGCTTCCCGGCCCTACCGAAACGACCCAGCATGGCAATCAGTTGCCGCACTGGAGGACACGGCCTCCACCGACACCCTAATCCGGGGCCACGCCTGCTGCCACTAACACTCCTGCGCTCGGGAACACAGGCCGGGCTTACCATCCCCACTAACTCTGCCATCGGAAGACGCTGAGGGGCGAGCCCGCCGCAACAATATACGCATATTCGGAATTCCGGAAGACATGGAGGGTTCGGACCCAACTGAATTTGTGGAATCCATGCTACAACAGGAGATCGGCTCTGGCAAACACTCCCAGGTATTCTCAGTGGAACGGGCCCACAGGTCCCTACAAAAGAGGCCCCAACCAGGGTCATACCCACGCCCGATGATCACTAAGATTTTAAACTTCTGCGAAGACGATACTGAGATTCTCGAGAGAAGAAGAGATCAAGAGAAATGACTCCAAGATTGTTATGTACCCAGATTAAACCCCTGCTATACAACGTGCAAGGAACTCCTTCGTACCGGTGAAAACAAGGTTACGAAAACTTAACCTCAAATACATGCTGCGCTATCCTTCACGCCTCAAGGTGCTCTACAAGGAAAAGGCAATTTTTTTGGAGACCCTGGCCGCAGCGAACATGTGGCTGGAACACAACAACCTAGCCTGCGACCAGGACCTAACACCACGATCTGAAACTAGGTGAGAAGACAACAAGGCACACCGGAAGCGACAGGAGGTACTGTAAAGATGCAGAACATCTCCCTATACGCGGAATATGTCCTCCTGTATGTGAGACCCACACCTCAATGTGTCAACCCTGCTGGAAGTCCTAGACAATTATGCTAAAGTCTCCTGTAAAAGGTCCTGCCTGTTCCCGTTAGCAGACCTGAGGGGCAAACATAAGGAAGATCTACCCTTGGTAGGAATACAGTGGCATTTAACCTTGTTCCGAACCTCAGGGTTAATATAATGCATACCCCGGAACTGATGCACAAATATAATACTAAGGCAGCACTCCCCGCCCTGCGTAGGTCAATGGGCTTCTGGTCTAGGCTCCCCTGTCGATGATGGGCAGAGCTTCAATTATTAAAATGATTGTCCTCCCCAGATTTCTCTACGGGTTCCAAAATGTACACTACTACATCAACACCCCCCTTTTCCTCTTGCTAGAGACTATATTCCGAGAGTTCTTGTGGGGGAAGGGCAGACAGAAGATGGCACTACTATCCACGCTAACCCTTCCAAACAGGCTAGGGGGAATACAACTCCCAAACTTAGTGAAGTACTATTTAGCAGCCCAACTTGGCTTCGTAGCTAAGTGGTTGGCCGACGAAGTCTCGCCCGAAACGGCCCTGCTTCAACATACTATCGCTCCAATAAGACTAAAAGTACTCATCTGGACACCCCAACACCTACTGGGCAGAGCACCCTTACTAGCAACCTTGAGCAGAAGGATATGGCATAGAGCTAAGACACTTTTGCACCTAGAACACCCATACTCCCCAGACATTCCATTAGTCTCCGACCTCTACAAGACCAACACTGACCTAGCAACCATCAGACTCTGGGAGAGGAAAGGAGTCTACACCTGGGGAGACTTATTCGATGACGGCACTTTTCGTGTATTCACCTCATTACAAGCCGAAGATGGCATACCTAACGGACGATTTTTGTGGTACCAGAAAATTTGCATGGTGGCAAGGGCCAAATGGGAGACCTGGCCCGAGGAACCCGAACCATGCCCCCTACTCACATTGCTATACAATCTAGGAGAAGGTTGGAAGCCAGTGTCCCAAATATATGGTCATTTACGAAATGTCCCTAACCCCCACAGCTCTGAATTGAAATCCAGCTGGGAAACCGACCTCGGTTCAGTAAATAACTGACAAGGAGTGGGACAGAGCACTTATATTCCCCAAGGAAGTGTCCAGGAACTCCAGGTTGCGACTGATTCAACTAAATGTACTTTACTGCTCATATCTAACTCCACACAGGATGGCTAAGTTCAACGCTCAAACCTGCCCTAACTGCACATGGTGTAACGCTGACACGGTGGATCTTATACTTATGTTCTGAGAATGCAGAAAGGCACGACGACTTTGGACAGAAGTTGAACAGATCTGCAGGAGTGTCCCGCTATGCCTGGACCCCCGGTGAATGCCTCTTGGGAACTTACCCCAGATTAGCTAAATCCAAACAAATGGCGAAACTCATGGATATCGCATGCCTGTTAACCAAAAGGACCATTGCAATGGCCTGAAAACGACCTAACGGCCCACAATATAACACATGGTATGGGGAGATGGAACGCTGGGTGGGCGCTGAAACTAAAGCCTGGGAGGACAGTGTCGCCAAATCGGCGGATGAATCTAGTGTGACACTCGATGCCTGGAAGAAGTTGACGTGGAGTATGTTTCACCCCTCGGACGACAAACCCCCATGAACTCAACCACGGAATTGTCACTGGAACTCATCAACCGTGGTGTCTCACACAGAGGGATACCGCCTGGGTCTTGATTGTGGCCCCCTCCGTTGACCTCCACTCCCCTTTCCCCCCCTCCCTTTGTCAATTGCGCATTCCTCTATTGGTGAAATGTCCACCCTAACCCAATTGATTAAGCACAAGGAGACAGTTAAATGTTATCAATGTTGTTTGGTTCTTTTCTCTTTTTTCCTTCTTTTTGCACCCTCTTCTGTTTCCTTAATATATGTTCCGGTTCCTCTTACACAGCAGATTGCAAGCTCAGTATCAATTACAAACTAATTTGAAATACTACTGTTGTAACCTTGGACAAATGAAACCAACTAAGAAAGGGGCGCTTCCCATCCCCTCACTGGCCCTCTCGCAACAAACCCCAGCATATCCCACTTGCATGTCGTAAATCTAAATGTGTATATTGTTCGTATGTATCTGCAGTAGACCAACTGTGTTCAGACTTTTTTTATATATAACATTATTATTGTTTTAGATCAATAACATAATCAGGAGAAGGGGGTCCTGTAGGGTACCAGATCAGTTCTAGGAGAATGCTTGGTAGATGAAATGATAGTATTCCTCATCCCTCCCTCACCTATCTCCCCATACCTTCTGAAATGTTTGGGGGCAGCCTCTTGCATTATAAACCCTTTCCTCCAGGGACAGGCAACAGTCCACCTCCACAGTCCAACGACTGAGCCGCTGTTGTTCGACTGATTTCGCCCCCCCATCCCCCACACATCATCGCAATAGTCCTCTTCGCAAGCCCCATTCTCACAGCCAGGAATATTTTTTTTATATTTTGTGAACCCTGCTTCTCCCCAAATCCCCAATAGTACATGCTTTGGCTCAAAAGGCACCTGAGAACCCAATACCATAGACGGCTTGCGAACACGTTTCCCCCCAAAACACTTTAATATGTGCACAGTCCCATAGCATATGATAAAAGGTACCCCTGACCCCCGCCCCTCCGGGCATCGCACTGTGTTCATCCTTATGTCCCTGGTCTGTCTTTTTATACGACCCCATTCATTAACTTGATAACTCTTATTGAGACATTTCTCCTTGCCATCCCGTCACCTAAATTCCCAAACGGTCATCCTCACACCTCTGAGACTGATCACTAAAGAGGATTAAGATGACTGTTTCAGCCATGACTGGGGTTAAACCTGAAAGCGCACCTACAAACCCTCAAGTAAAACTCCCCTCCAAGAAATCCTGCGCCTTCTACACCAGAGAGAACATTCAATTCCCCTCCTCAGATAACATGCTTAATCGACCAAGATGTATGGAAAAAATAATTTTATTTATTTTTATTTAAAATTATTTAGTTTATACACATTTCTTTCAACATTTCAAATATCCATAGTTCTCTAAAAACCATACTCAACATTTTTTACAAAATGTGGGTTAGAAACTGTTGGCTCAATTTGTTACTAGTTTCGTGATATTTTCCCAAAATGTTATGATTAGAAATATCAGCTTTTTATCTTGTCCCAAAGGTATTTGTGCCCATCGCTCTTCTGGGATGAGTGTTTAATTTCTGATATTAAAGTATGATCTGCAAAGAGCTCTTTCTTCCTGTAGTTTTAGGCATACCATAAGAATGTGCTGCAGTGTTTCGCTGCTTTCTTCACATTTACAGAGCCTACATTCTTGAGTCTCATGGTCTTGCTGTTGGTTTTTATAGTCCATCTTGTTCTGTTGGGGAGTAAATTGAATCGGACTTCATATAAAGGATTGTATCCTTGTATCTTGGAAAATCTTCAGATACGCTGGTAATTGTGTGATGTCTCTTACTTCTATGTCGCAAGTCAGATTTTCTTTAAATGTAGCTTTCACAGCGATAGTCTTGATCCAGTCATTCCACATCAGTGTTTTCTTTGCGGTTTGTGGACGCTGTATCAGCATATCTCTTGGTATTTCTTCTTTGTCAAGGAGTTTCATCATCTCTTGGTTCCAGTCATGTAAGATTTTTGCACAGGTCGCGTTATTTGATGATCTCAGTATTTCAATTGCTGGGATCCTTTCATTAGAGAATATCTTGCGGTATAGGCTCAATTTTTTCCATACCACTATCGACTGGATTGCCAATTCGAAGCGTATTCGAACAATAGGAAAGCTTGGTGGTAGATTCATTATTTTCCTCCAGAATATGGCCTCTAGTTTTGACTTTATAGTTGGCTGCAGTTTAATCAGAGCTTCACATCCATACACAAGTGCTGGGATCACTTTGCTCTTATAAAAGTTTATAATTGGAACAAAGGTGAATTTTCCAAAAATGTTATGTAAGAGAACACCTTGTCTAACTAGAGCATACGTTTTCTTTTGGAGCAGCGCAGCCCATTCTGATTTATCTTAATCGTAATCCCCAAATATTTAAATGACTGCACTATGTTTATCGTATGTCTTTTGATCTTTAGATTTGGAGTCCGATCTTTTGGTTTGGGCTTTCTTATGGCCATGATTTTGGTTTTGTCGATGTGTATTTTTAGCTCATTTCTAGCAATGTATTTTGCCAGCATGTGCATGCTGACTTGTAGACCTTGTGGTGTTTTATCTATCAGTATATCAGCGTACATCATCAGAGACAATGGTGTTCAATTTATTTTTGGTGCATTTGTTGCTGATGATATTTCTTGTTCGATCTCTGCTGTGAACATATTGAAAAGTGTGGCTGCCAATTGGCAGCCTTGCTTGAGGCCGTTTGATGTCTCTGGTGTTTGTATCCCACCTTTGGTCAGTCACACTCGTATTTTGGTATCCGTGTAGAGTAGTTTGATGGGCTGTAGGAAATGTGCTGGGCATTTCCACTTTTCAAGCTTGTTCCATAGACGCAGACGATTTATAGTATCAAAAGCTAGATAAAGGTCCACAAATGCCATCCAAACTTGTCTTTTTGGACATAGCTTCTTGTTTAACCAAATTTAGAAGGAAGAGGTGAACATTTGTACTGACTTGTGGGACAAAGCCTGTTTGTCTCTTTGTAAAATGATTTTCTTCTTTGGCCCATGAAGTTAGTTCTCGTAACAATATGGTAGCAAATATTTTTCCGAGAGGATTTAATAAGGCTATTGGCCTGTAATTTGTCAGATTTTCTTTGGCTCCTTGCTTGTAGATCGGGATTAGAGTTGCCGATCTCAATGTTTTTTCTTAAACAATTTTTTTTAATTTCAACAACCAAAAGGAACCAGACAGTGAACAACAATTATACATTTCCAGTGTCATATGAAGTTTCTCTGTATCCACCGCCTCCCCGTTGCACCCCTCCCCTGTCCCGAGCTCACATCACCGCCTTCCATCACTTTGTCTGGAGACACCCTTCTTCCGCTTCCCCTGAGAAGCCATTGTCTTCTAGGCCAGTCTGAGCAGGCCCAGACAGTGTAGCTACTAAGTACTTCCACGCTGTCAATGTCTCCGCTTCCTCATCTCCCACTCTATTTATTTACTGCCTCACTCCATACCAACGTTTCCGCATCCGCCCATTTCTGAAAGTCATGCCACCAGACTTCTACCTTGGGCGTAGTACTTGCTTTCCAGCTCATGGCAATCCTGAGATTCGCCAGTATATAAGCCAGGTCTTTGAGTTTACTTGCATGTTTCAACTTAAGCGGCCTGGGGAACCCTAATCTCCTTTTCAGTCAACCGGTGGTCCACCTCCCTCTAGAATATCCTTAATTCGGGGCACGCCCAAAACATGTGCACAAGTCCCGCATTTTCCTCCCCATATTTAGGACATGTTTGTGTTCCTGCATTCTTAAACCTTGCAATCTTCTGAGGGGTCATGTACGCTCTGAGTAACATATAACTGGATTTGTTGCAATCTTGCATTCCTGGACACTTTTTTTGTGGTATCCTTGTGCCCTTACCCATAACCCATCACTCATGGATTCCCCAGCTTCCTCTTCTCAATCCTGTCTCAGTTGAGTCACCTCCTTTCCCACCCTTGACATCAGCAGTTCGTAGATTTGGGAGACCTCATGGCCTCCGTCTGATACGTCATAAAATGTTTCTGTGGCCGTGTCGGGCTGACTGTCCAGCACTATTTCCGACCAAGTGTCTTTTATCTTCTGCACCAACCTAGTGTAAGTGATGTACTGTACCTGGTGTAGTCCGGTGTCTTCCACCAGCATGTCAAACTCCACCACCTTCCCATCTTGCCACACATCTCCCATTGTTGCTATACCAATCGGTTCCAAGTGCTTCCGGACTATCTTCCTCAATTGCTCATCTGCTCCATTCAGCACCGCTAGCGGAGTCTGTGTGGAACACTGGTACGGGTTCTCCATGGCCCGACAAGCCCGTCGCCATATCTTCCATCCCATGTCTAACATTCTTGTCCCTCCACCTCGCTGTGATTTCGGTAACCATATCCATTCTTTCAGAAAAAACGGGACACATTCAGCCCTTAACAACCTAGACTCCAATGTGAACCGCATTCTGTTTTCAATGTTAGCTACCGCCTTCTCTGTGTTTTGTTTGTTTTCGGCCTCTACACTGTGGTGTACATCAATCCCCAGTTATCTAAAGGTCCTGGTCTTCCATTGTATTTGTAATACTGGCAGTTTCTCTCGTGGTATCCCTTTATATCTACCCAGGGGAAATATACATGATTTATTGGGGTTCAATGTGATGCCAGACAGCGCTGCATATCGCCCCATGACTTCCAGAATATATTGTAGGTGCTCTTCAGGATATCTCAAATACAACAGCATGTCATCAGCATACATTGATATAAAATGTTGCCCTCCCTTCGTACTGATTCCTACTTCTCCATATTGTTGCCTCAAATATATCGCATGGGGTTCTAGCGCCAGAATAAACAGCATCCATGTCAAGTACCCCTGATAAGTTGCCATAGTCTGAGATGGTAGCTCCCATCCTAACCCGAGCTAGTGGTTTGCTGTACAGCAATTGGACCCATCTCAGGTATGTGGGCCCAACCCTGTATTCCTTCAGGGCCGCCATCAGAGGTGAAGGCCTTCACTGCATCTAATGAAATTATTGCAACCTCCCAGGGGTCTCCTTCAGTTTGTTCTATGACATGATGGAGCCTTTTGAGATTGTCGGATGTGTTCCTATGCGGAACATACCCGGTCTGGTCAGGATGTATGAGTTTATTGATCACCGGTCTCAGCCTATTTGCCAGCACTGCCGTAAGTATTTTGCTATCTTGGTTAAGCATGGATAGCAGTCTATATGATCCGCAGTCCATGCATGATTTGTTAGGCTTAAGAAGCGGGATGATAATTGCCTCCCACAGAGACTCTGGCAGCGTTCCCCTATCTAACGCCACGTTTAACATTGCTAGCAGTGGGGGGAGCAATTCTGCCTTGTACGTTTTGTTAAACTCGCTAGGGAGTCCATCCGCCCCTGGAGCCTTACTAGTAGGTAAGAGCTTGATCACTGCTTCCAATTCATCTAACGTAATTGGGACCTCCTAGGTTCTCCCTCTCCACTGCCACCAGTTTGGGAAAGCCGATGTCCTTCAATGTTTCCATCCCATCAATCTCCTCCCCCTCGTCAGCATCCATATACAGTCGCTGATGGAACTCTAAAAAACCTTTGTTCACCCCTTCCTGGGTATCTAGTATTTGTCCATCTCCCGTACAGCTCTGATTGTTTGTCTGGGTGTCTCATTCTTATACAACCAGGCCAACAACCTGCCCGGTTTATCTCCCTCTCTGTGCTGTCTTTCAACATATCTTTTATAGTTCAGGTTGCATAATCTCTCCCAGTACTGTATGGTTACAGACTCCTCTGGGGAATGCCCTCCCTTGCGCATTAGGATATCTAATTTCTTCTGTTTCATGTAGCTCATGCGTTATTCCACCTTGTAGACCTTTGGATTTAGATATTGCAGCCCCCCTCACCACTACCTTGAATGCCTCCCATAATGTGACAGCTGATTCTACACTCCCAATATTGTTTTCAAAGTATTCCACTATTTCTTCCCTCTGGTCCTCTCTAAAGCATGCGTCTTTCAAAGCTTCGGCCCTAAGTCTCCATGTTGGGATCTGTGCCCTGGGCAGCAAGTACTGACATGCCACAATCAACGGCGGGTGGTCTGAGAGGACTCTTTGTATTCCGACTGCACCAACACCCCATCAGCTTTGGTGTCGCAAATATGTGGTCCAACCGCAGCATGTGCAGGTTTTGTGCGGCCGAGTAGTGAGAATATTGCCCATTCTGTGGGTGGTGCATCCTCCATACGTCTACTAGTCAAAAGTCGCTTAGTAGAGACTTCAGAGCTTTAGCTACCGGGGTGGGTTTCTCCAATCTCATATCTGATCGGTCAATCCTGGGATCTAACCTACAATTAAAGTCCCCTCCCTATATAACTGCCCCCCCAATATATGGGCTGATTTTGCAGTATAGGGTTCTGAAGTATCTGGTGGCATCTCGGTTCAGGGCATACGTGTTGTTAATGCTCAGCTCCCTGTTTTCCACTAGTCCCTTTATTAGCACCATCCACCCATCTGGCTCTATGGTGGACTGTAACAGCTTAAAGGGGACATGAGGTGCTATACATGTAATTACCCCCCTGGAATACGCAGAGTATATTGCTCCTATGGTGGTCCCTCTCCATTTCCTCCCCACCACTTCCTGTTTTTCTTTTGTCAAGTGAGTTTCCTGTAGTAGAGAAATATCGATTCTCTGTCTCTTCAAATAACTATTGAGCCCCCTGACATTCCAGGTCGTTATCTTAAGGTTCCCCCATCTAATCCATACCCCATTCCACCCCTGTCCTCCCTTGTATTCCGCTCCATGTGCAGTGATTTATAGGTGTATGCTCGCTCCCCCTCTTTTCTTAACCCCCCCCTTCAAACTCCCCAACTCCCTACCCATCCCCAATTGAAACTATACCTCCCCCCCCCACACCTCCCAACTGCTGCCCAGCTCCATCCCTGGATGTCAGGCCATCCCGTATCTAGCCCTTTCCCGGTATAACCGCTACTCGGAGCTCAGCAGGAGGATACCGTACTACCGGTATCTCGACTAAACTACCTATGGGGGTGATGGTGTGTCTCTTGGCGCTGGTTATACTATGCTGCACGTGTCTCCTGCATTGAGCTAATAGTCCGTCTCAAATAACATCTTTGTTTGTAACTTCTCTTCTGGCTCTATTATAAAAGTATGCTATAGTCCAGTCTCAACGTCTATTTCTCATACAACATAACCGCTCAAGAAAGTACAGGTTCACAAAAAGCCAAGTCACTTATTCTGTCTGCTCTGGTTATGGCCATCTGCATCCGCCGGGCAACCCTGTGCATCCCTCCAGCTCGCTGCTTCCTCAGGTGTCTCGAAGAACAACGCCTTGCCCTTGTGTAAGACTTTCAGTTTTGCAGGATACAGTAGCATGTATTTAAAACCAGATTCCCTCGGTCGTCTTTTTACAGCCACATAATGTAGAAGTTGTCTCTGTACCGACATGGTGTAGTCCGGGTACGCCGTGATAGTCGCTGACACTCTGCTTATCGTTCCACACTTAGGGAAGTGTTCCAGAATCTTCTCCCTATCTTTAGAATTCAGTATCTTGGCGATGATCGCTCGGGGAGGGGCTCCCGGTTGGTGACTCCTTGTTAGGGCTCTGTGTGCCCTCTCAACTGTAAACCCTTGGGTGAGCACGCCTGCTCATATCTCTTGTATCAACATGTTCTCGACTTAAGTTGTCAAGTCCATGCCTTCCTCTCCCTCCGGTAGCCCCACCACACCCATATGTTATTATGTTGTGCTCGCCCTTCCGCCTCGTCTGCTCGACTTTCCAGATTGTGCACCTGTTGCTGCAATATGTGAACCTCCTTGGCGTTGGTCGTGCTGACGTCTGTATTAGTTTTCACTTGGTTTTCCAGGCTACTGGTGCGCTCTACCAGCGCTCTTGTGTCCTGTCTGAAAAGATTAAAGTCCACACTGACTGCGTCACATTTAAATTCCAGTGCAGATTTTAGTTCCGCCATGGCTGTGTGGATCTTGCTCCCCCATGAGGACTTCAGTTCCGCTATGGCCTCCAGGATCTGGTGATCATCACACAATAGGGTGGTCACCTCTAGAGTGTCTCCCCTTACATGTGTGGACGCGTCCGGTGATAAAGATGGTTTGGTGAAAATGTCCATCGTGGGTTGCTTCCCCTTGACCTTACTGTTTTTGGATGCCATCTTTCTTGCCGTCTCGCTGGCTTTAATTACTTGCTTCATGGTGCTTTGTTGTTCCCACGTGCCTCGGGTTCCAGTCCGTTGATTATCAGTACTCCCGGGGAGGGCCCCCGATAAGTTCTGTCTCGTGTGGTTCCACTTAGACGCTGCTCCTTATTGTGCCCCCTGCTCGCTTCCCAGTGTATTACTTCACCTCCCGTTGCAGAGCGGTGCAGGTCCATGCACTACACACACCGCTCCACCCTTACTGCTTCCGACACACCGTTCCTGCCAGCCTGGGTGTTGCATGCAGGCCCCACTATTCAGCAAATCCGTTTCAGCTTTATACTTCGGGTTCACCCAGAGTCACCCCTCCATCCAGTGTGTCGCCGTTGGTTTAAGTAGGTGCCACTTAGTACCCATCTCTGGCCCAGCTCCCCATATCTGCGCCGGACTTCCAGCCACCACTCTCTCATTCCACACCAATGGGCATGTCGAGCCCCTGAAGATATCTTAGCTTCACAGTGTATTAGCAGCATTGCATGGCCTTCTTAACAGTATAGCTTGTGGGTACCAGTTCCCTCCACCCTTTATTCAGAATCTCAACTTGCTTAGTTAATGTCCTTTGCTCCTTATAAATGCCAGGAGCACTCTAGGCGTGAATGCGGCCCGTGCAGTTATATGCCCATGGTCATGTGCTTTTGTGGCCAGTCCTGTGCCAGCTGCGTGTCTTGGCTGGTCCAGGGACAGTTATACGCATCTGCTCGGGTTATGCTGGTTCTGTCTCTTGACCAAGTCCTGCCACTATGTTTCTGGGCCCCAGTTGTAGGTTACATTATCATGGCGTCTCCCCTCTGAATGTGCGCCAAGAAATGGCAATCCAGTAGGTGTCAGCCCTGGCGTGCATATATTATGTTCAGTACTGGTATGATTACTTGCAGCTTATGACCGACTCTTGTAGTGTCATGCACCGTCCACGTTGCCACGGTGCGTGGGAGTTAGTTGTCTCTTTGATACTACTTTATACTTCCACTTCAGAAGGTTCTGACTTAGCCTTCTTGGTCTCCATCTGGCACTGCTCCCTTTACAGCGTATTGACTGCTGTGAGTTAGGGTGTGTTTTCCTCTGCAGCTCTATATGAGGTACGTTTCGAGCGTTTCTCTTTGTTGCAGCCTCACATTATGGTCTTCTACCATGGTGCACACATTGTGATGGCCGGAAGTGTGCCCCGAGTGTTTTTCACATATGTTGTTGTCCGACGGCTGTCACTGCAGCCTCGGATTTGGTGTCTCTCACCGTGAGTAATCCCTGTGCGCAGTCGGCAACCCCGCCTGGTTCCGTGCGGCAATGTGTCTCCCCTGCAGATCAAGCCCCAATCCGCACTGGGTCTCAGTCCATTTTTTTGTTTGGTAGCTCCCACTTTACCAACTGGAGCTTGTGGCCGTTTCATCCGGACAGTGTCCAGAGCAATCCCCTTTCAGTGTCCCATGACGGTTTACCCTGTAACAGTTTACTGCATTCAATGTTAGTTTATCCTGCTGAGCAGCTTGGGATTGCTTCACTTGTTGGCTATCGCGGGTCGTTACGGGAATGCGCCTTTACATCAGTGTACAATCCAATGAAATGTCCAGGCACTTCCTATTATTCACTCGCCCTGGCTGCACAAGTCTCGCGGTGCCGGGGTCTCGGCCCAGGAGTCCTCTCACTCCGGACTCGCCGTGAAACCACCCCCCACCCACATCTTGCCTTCCTCCTTTGCCTTCCTGCAGCAGTCGGGCTCATGTGCTCTTAAATCCTGCCACTCCCAATTATATGTTCCTCTTCAGTTGGGGTCCAGTCAAGCCGCAGCAGTGGGACATCGCTTCAGATTTTGCCTTGGCTTGTGAGCGAATCTAGTCTTTGTTCTTTTTCGGGTGGCCATTTTAACTCTGTTGACGAAGTTCTGCAATTCTCTTTTGAATCAGGATTATACAAGGATATTCCGTTCATTCTGCATTCAAGGCTCCATTGTTACTCAATCCTTCGTGAACCCTCCGCTCCAATTATACGCGTCTTGACCAGCTTGTAACACGCATTCACATTAAGACCTTTAAGGATCGGCAGGAGCACCACAGACGCACGTCTTATCTCATGGCTCTGTAGCCACGCCCTCCGATCTCCATGTTGATGGTATTTTGTTATGTTCATTTATTGTTAAGAATTGAACCATAATAGTTGCCCACGCCTCTGGGGATTTCTTAATATCTTCATTTGACAGGCCGTCGGGCCCAGGTGCCCGTGACGTGTTAAGCTTGGTAATCATTTGTATGATGTCCTCTTTTGACCTGGAGATATACCACTTAGTTGAGTGTGATCCCCTGCGTTAGGCCTTTTGCCATATAGTTCAGAGAAATACTCTATCCAATGTTTTTCTATCACATTTTGTACAAGATGGTGCTGTATCCTATACGGTGCGTTCAAAAGGGGCCAGAGGTCACGGGGTATTTAAGTTCTTGAGGCATTGAAGCATAAGTTCTGCATCATTCTGTAATATGCTACTTTGATGTGTCTTTATCCAGTTCCGATATCTATTTTTTTTTGGTTTTATTGCTTGTTGGTTTATAGCATTTTTTCTTTTCTGTAGTAACCTACATGTTATCCTCAGTTTTATTTTTTCTCCTTAATTTGTGGGTCGTACTGATGTTTGAGAGTGCTTAAGGATCGCCCCTATGTTCTTTCCTCTCTGGTAAGCGGCTAATAACCATTCATAATTTAGCTTCTCCATAGCGGCATTCCCAGAATGCTGAAGGGCTTGTGCCAAGACATCCATCTGGCATGGGGTTATTCTTAAACTTGTTTGCTGCGTTTTAAGTTCCAAAGATGGTAAAGTTTGCTTATGTCTGGTCGTTCCTTGTCTCATCCAATTCAGGGTTAGCATATGATGGTCACTATAGGGCATTTGAATAATTTCCATCGTTCTTTGGGTTTTCTTTGTTTGGATATATGAAAATGTAATCCAATATAGCCTCTGATGAGCGCTGCAACCATGTTGGAATCATTTTTTTTTCTTGTTGGTTGTGGTATTTTCCTGCGTTACTGAGGTTTCTCATCTACATTTCTTTGATCCACAATTTCTTTTGCCTGTTAGAAGATTTTGGTTTTTGAGGTTGCCATTTTTATCCATTAGGTGGATGTTTAAATCACCACAGATCACTACATCAATCTTTGCGTATTTTTCAATTATCCGATCCAGCTCTGTCATCACTTTATCAATGAAGGTCAACTCATTGATCGCTACTGGATTCCAATATAAATTAAATGCAACAAGAGTGGGCATGTTTCTAGGCTGTTTTGTCGAGGCAAGGGGTCCATCTTCTCTTTGCATTAATGTATATTGTATCCATTGGTTCACATTTCTTGATTCAATTGGGACCCATGGCGAGTCTATCTTTATCAGCATCAGTTGGCCTGAGGAGGGTCTTCCTTTTTGTTGTACATGGGCTGGATTAATAAAGACAATGTACCCTTCACAAACTGGAGGCTGTGACATCCACGTCTCCTGTAGGCATATTATATGGCTGCCTACTAGGTTTGAATGGGTCTGTTCAAATGGGCGTTCAAAGCCTCTTGTGTTCCACGAGACCAATTTCATCTCGGGTTGTTTTGTCACTGTTAATTGTTAATGGTGTCGGGTAGTGAATTTTGTTCCTATATTCCTCTCATTGTAGTTGCCTCTTCGGTTCTCGAGCTAGCGCTCTGTTTACTTTCAATTCGCTCTTTTGTAGATGTATATGAATCCTCAGTATCTGTATAGTCTGTGTAAATACTTCTGTTGATTCACGATAGAAGATACTCTGCTTTGTGATATTATCTGCATCCGAGCTTACATGTGTTTTTATGAATGTTTCTGATCCCTTTGTACATCTGAATCCTATGCATTCAAATTGGTTAGCAATTTTTAGTATTTCTAGCATTGCGCTCTTGGTCTTTAGTTCAATTTCTGCTACGTTAAGGGCTTAATCATCTGTAAATTTAACCAGTTTAATATCTTGTGTTCTTATGTGTTTTAATTCTTGAAAAGCTCTTAGTAATCATAGAGTATTGGTTCGATTTAAGATCACCAGGGATTTTGCTTGATTAGATTGTCTCATTGTTATCAAAAACTTTTCTTGGACCCTTGTAGGATCTATAAAAGTTGCCGTTCTTAAATGGGAAAAGGCAAAGTGTCTCTCCATGATTGGTAATGCTTTGATTATTGGGCTTGGAGGCGTGGGGGGGTTATTTCCGTCTCTTTTGGTTTCCTTCTCGTCTCTCGCTGATTTTGGTTTCTTTCATTAGATCTTATCCTTGGTGGAGTCTCAAGGTTCTCCAGCTCATCGTCCGAGATCTCTTCACATGACAGGATTTTATTATGCTCACCCAATGACTGCCTTTCTGTATATTGATCCAAGACAATCATTTCTGTGTCAGTAATTTCTTGTCCTTGTACCGACATGTCTGAATCAGTCTCTACTTCAAATATTGAAAGATCCATTAATTCTGCTTGAATTCTGACATCTTCCTCTTTTTGCGTCTCAAATACTTGTTTTTGGGTGTCTGTGATCTGGCTGCTGTGGTTGGACGACTCCTTGATTCATCAGTTGCATCTTTACCTGATTATGTGTATCTTGCGGTAGGACAAGGTTCCTTAGAAAGGCACGTGAACCCTTATTCCGCTTCATTGTCTTTTTCCCATTGTTCTTTGTCTTTATCAGAGGCTTTAAAGTGGTTTGCTTTGTAAATATTTGAAAGGTCTGTGATTCGATCTCAGCCTGCGTGTCTTTGTGGTCCATCCAACTGTTGTTGACTGAGTGATTCTTCATTGTTTGAGTGTATGTACTCTTGATGTTGCTTGGGTTGCTTGGTTTGATCCATCTGATTGATATTTTTGGTGGACGTTTGTGATTCAGTCAATTTATTTGTAATTTTGGACATCTTTCATTAATGACATCAGTGCTGTTGTAGCATTTAATCTCTGTGCACGATCTGCGCTGGCAATGTCTGCCAGTTTCTTTTGCCAGTTGCGGCTTGTCTCAGCCTCGTGTTCAAGTCGCTGTTGTATCTGTATCATCAAAATTTCAATATGAATCTGCTTGTTGTGCATAAAAGCCATCAGTCGCCTGATCTTTTATAGCATCCACATTCGCCTTATGGAGTTTCAGATATGGTATTGAGGATTGTGAAGTTGTGGTGATCAAGAGATTTTGCAGTTGTAACATTGTTGTTGGAAGTCGCGTACATGGATGATCCCCAATGGGTTCTATCAGTGTATTGAATTCTGGTGTATTCAAAATGGCCTGTTGTCTTTGCTCATACTTTATAAATCTATTTTCTTTTTGAGGTCTTACTATTTCATCAGCTTTTCTTTGCAGATCATGTAGTGAATCTTTAATTGTAATTGAGAAATTCTGGTTTGACTGTTTATATGCTGGTGTTGATGTGTGACAATGGGGCACCTTCTTATCTTCACTTTGTACATCTATTCCTTAGATGTCTCGTGAGGAGTCATTGAGTTCAATTCCGTTATGTCTAATGATAGACGCGCAGCCCGATTGGGGTGTTGGTTTCCATCGTTGGACTTCTGCGTCTCTTTTAATCGTGTCTTATCTTGTAATTGCATCCAAAGTGCTCTCGCTTTCCTTCCCTTTCCTTTTTATTGTCAGTTCTATCTTATCTGTCTGGCTCTCATGCGGATCAATATGTTGATTCGTTGGTTTTGTTCCAGGTTGATCGTGAGATGGATCCACCTTGGCATCAGACCTTTCCTTGTCTCTTCTCAGATCTTTTATGTCCGTTATATTCTGCGCAGTCTGTGCGGGCATCTCATCTGGTTTATTCTGCGTCAGTTCTTAATCTCACGGTAGAGGATTTATATGCTGCATTATGTGGGCACTTTCAGATGTAGTCGCTGGTGCCGTTCGAGGAAACCCTTCTCTTTCTTCACAATCTTTAGGTGTTATGTCTGGTATGCCCTGGATCATGATGATTGGTGTCATAATCTGTTTTGTTCTTACTTCCCCTCTTGCCTCATCGTCTGCCTCTTCTCCTATGTCCTTCGCTGTCATCTGGGAAACGGAACGTGTCATGGAGCGGTTGCAAGGATAGGAAGGAAGGGAACAGTTCGTCTTTTCTCTTGGTGCATGTACGAGTGAATTCTCATGTGATATGGTTGCATTATACTTCTGTGTACATCTGGGGGTGTCTTTCATCCTCATATGCTTTTGCATTGTTTCAGCTCTACCGTCAATGTTTGGGGTGGGATGCAACAATGTACTTTCATTTAGATCTATATCGTTGTAGGGTCTTTGCTGGTCGACTTTCTCTACATTTTGTGTCATGTCATCACAAACCTCTTCGCTCACCATCAGAGACATCCTCTCTTGTTTTGCATTTTTGGTTAAGGCTTAGTATATTAAAGGTTGTCGCCCAATGTTTATGGGTTTCTTATCCGTAGGTGCTTCAATATCAATTTTCCCCCGGCGCCGTGTCCGTGGCCCTATGGTGTTTGACATCTCCTCATTATTCTGCAAGGGCGAGGAGATGTGACGCGCTAAGGGTGGCTGGGGGTACCCCAGCAAAGTAGCAAGGTAGACAGATCAAAAACGATTAATTCAGGTGCCCTCAATATAAGGGGGTGATCTGATTTATGTGCGTGATTGATCTTGAGGCACGCCTTCACCACCCAGACCCGCCCTACTTTCTCCTTGCTTGGTTTGTTTATATTGTCAAACGGTGGGCGGTGCAGGACAAAACCGCCATGTTACTAGTCTTAGTACACGGGTCGATGTAAGCACGATCAAAGGGCACAGGCCTGCAGTCTCGTGCTCATGCCACAGAGTATCTATCTGTACAACAGTTGGTATTCAGACAGTATTCAAACTGTTTCCTTACCCGTTTTGTTTTGCTGACAACAGGCAGTGGGCACCTTCCAGATGAAGGTGGGATCTTATTCCATTATGATCCTTCGAGTCGGAGACAAGAGACTCTACAGCCGGATGTGGTTTTTAAAGGTCTGTGTTAGCAAACGGCAAACAGCGTAAGAGGACTGGGGAACCCCGGTTTCCACAACGTAGCACCATAGCAAACCGGGTCCGTGACAAGAGACCTACAGCCCGACTCAGAGTATGGAAAATTTGAATCTAGAAACCTCTAATTTGATAACCTCAGCCCCAAGTCGTGGTGTTTGTTCTACATCATGCTCTTTCGTGAGAGACCTATGTTGGATCTTTTTCCACAGTCTAAGCCATATGTATTTTTTTGCATTTATTTACAACGCACATAACCCGTATGTATCTAGGTGCTAGTTTCATTGTGGAAAGGTAGGTTATTTATAACACACTTGTTTTTTTGTTTTTTTTCTAAAGCACGGGTTCAGGATTCGTACGTGTTTGCTCAGCGTGGTCTTGCTTCCAAGACCCGCGCGTTGCCACAGACCTATCCTCCAGTCTTTGTGCATCTCTATTAATGACCAGCACTTCTGGAGTCAAGTCCAATCCTTTCTAGAAATTACTATTGTTGGTGCATTTCCCAGGATACCTTGTGGGCTACATTGACCCACTGAACAGAATTTCTCCAAAACCAAGCTGCGCTTCAACAGAAACAGCAAAATGGTTACGCTGGATCCAGTGAGCACCATGGCCTCAAACCAGCGTTTTGCAGCAACAGAAAGATGGCTTACACAATGTTGCCAAGCACATGTTGGGCAGGATGGAACAAGGGGGCACACTGAGGAAGCTTGCCAGTGTGTTCTTACATATACAAAAGAAACAGAGTGAAAAAGCAGCGCTGTTTCGGAGCCAGACCAAAGTCCCCATTAAAAAGGAAACTTTTTCACCTTTTAAAAAATGCGGTTCTGACGCCATTTCCTTCTGTTCTTCCATAACCCACTGTGATTAATAAGGCCCTGCCATGCCCAGTATATCCCATTGTGCTTCAGCATAACCAAGCATGACCCCTGTATGACAGGCTCTGTTCAGCCAAATCTGGAGAAAAAAAAGGCCCAAGAAACATTTTTTTTTCAAAAAAAGTTTTTATTCGGTTTACAAAAGAACCTTTAAAAAAGAAAGATTAAACATTCACAGTTACGTCACTTTGTACGAACCCGCACCACTTGTCATTGGTACACTTCTCAAGAATTCCTTGTGGATGTAGGATTCAATTCAGCCAAATAAGATTTCAGGTCCTTCAAAAACAGAACCAGACCAAACGAGACTTTACGGTCAGAGCCGTCGAACATGGCTTTCCACCAATCTTTAGCTGAATAAGTTCGACGGGCCTCAAAAAGAGGTCCGAACAGTTTTGTTCGTAATGGGCGAAACTTGGGACAGAACAAGATCGTTGAAACTTGGAACAGAACAAGAATGTTTTAAATTCTCTATGGGGTGTTCACAGAAACGGCAGGTAAGATCGAAGGTTTCTTTGGATGCCGAGGTGCTTGTTCGATCTTTGGTTAAAAAAAGGTTTAGACTAAAGTGTAAATATAGTAATCACGAGTTCTGGTCTGTAGATTGTATCAGATAAGATTGTAATTTGTCCAACTCTCTTGCTTCAGGTGGTGCATCTTTTATAAGGCAGGAGCATGTTCTGCCAACGCAGGTTTGATGCCAATCAGAGCTCCATCATTTTGATTTCACCTTGTCTGGGTTTTCTAGTAAAGTTATAATTTTTATATTGTTTGCCTCAAGGATTTCTGTGCAAGATTGGTTTTTGAATTGTGGGGCTGGGTTTAGGAGCTGGGTGTATATATATATATATATATATATTTCTGAGGCTTGTGGAATCTGCTTAGATCACATGCTGTGCATAGGCCGACATCTAGTGGAAGCTGCGGAGTATTACAGTTTGTTTTTCGAAATCGAAAATGGGCGTCGACACAGGGCGTGCCAGTAATACTATCCCTAGTGTGACGTCCACTGTACCCATGATCCCTCACGCGTCTATGATCCCCAGATTGTTTTTTTCCGCCATTCTGGTCGGAAGCACTTCATCGGAGTTCCCTGGCTTTGCCATATTTGCACTTAAAACTAATTCTAATTTGCCCCGTTTGTCACCCTTACGTCGATCAGCATCTCAACGCCGAACCGGGGAGGAGATCAACGTCGAAACCCGACGGATTGGGCCTTGAGGCTTCCGCCTCGGCTCGGGCCTGGGCCGCTGGCCTCGGCCCTACAAGTAGGGAGAGTGGGGGGTGGTACACTTCCACACTCGGTTATAGACACCTTCTTACCTACACACACTTGCCCGCTGCCCACAGGCGCGTATGGAGGGTACGCCCTTTCAGTTTTGCCCCAAGTGTAATAAGAAATACCCTTGGGTAGATAAGCACGCTACGTGCAACCTTTGCCTGCCCAGAGACCACCCCGAGGCGGGTTGCAGGTCCTGTAGCAGGTTTAAGACCAAAACCCTTAAGGACCGCTCCACCAAGCGTTGGGCCCACCACGCCAAGCTAGCAGCCATGGAGGCGGAGGGTACCTTCAGCGACGGCAGCGACGCCGGACTTTCGGACGGCGAGGGCACCAAGGCGTCGAAAGACAGCCTAACGCACGTCCCCGGAAGGTCGTCCGTCCCGGCGACTATGGGGAAGTCCCCCGGCGACAAGAGCGTTACACATACACACACACTAAACACAAAAAATCCACCCGAGATTCGACGTCGTCGAAACCTCGGAAAGAGGCACAGAAGGAGCGGTCCGAAAGGACGTCCTCTGGGCGGTCCCGGTCGAGGTCGCCGCACGACGTCAGGCAAGCCTCCACACTTGCACATAGTGCCTCGCCCATTAACATCACGGAAGATCACTCGTCCGGAGACGAACACGACTTCCATCCCCAGCCTGCACCCCAGGGAAAGGGTACATCACTTGGGAGTAAGGAGGGCCCAGTTTCGAAGCCTAGTTCAAAACACAGGGATTCCACCTCCGATCCTCGACGCCAGGCGTCGAAAGGTAAGGGAAATGGTAAACACACTTCCACCCACGGGGAAGGGGGTAAGCAACAAAGGAAACAACCCTTGCAATCCCCCACAACAATAGAACTGACTTCCCCGTCCAAGTCTTCTCAGGGACAGTCCATAGAGAGTTCCAGCAAGGTCACCCCAAGCTCAAAACTCTGGTCATGCGAGGACATTGACAGAGTAATGTCAAGGATGTCCTCCTTAGCAAATTTCTTCGAAAGACACCCTGACCAACTCCTAGCTTTAAACCCTAAGGAATCTTCTCCCTCAGGTTCAAGGGACCCTATCCCTTCAAATAAAAGGCCCCGGGTCGAGACACCGTTAAAGGCTTCAGACCCCTTCGAGGTCCAACCCTATTCTTGCCTTTTCCCTACAGGCCAAGGAGACTCTTCCCTTATAGAGGGCCAGGATTTTGAGACACCAGAAGATCTCGCAGTGTCAGATTATTACGGGGAGGACGAAGACGAGGATGAGCCAGAAAATAGCCCAGATATTTTCAGAATGGACTCACCAGTCGAAAGGGAAGCCCCAGTGTCTGATTCCCCAATAGATAATCAGCCCCTCCTGAATGAACTGCTCTCTCGGGCAGCTAACCACTTCCACATAGACACACAAGGTGTCCAAGAAGAGAGGGACTTCGCGGAGGAACTAATAGGGGAAAGGAAGACGGTAGCCCAGACCATTCCCATCCTGAAATCTATTCAACGCAGAATAGCACCATCCCTTGTCAACCCAAACCTGACAAGACCTGTAAACCCGAGAGTAGAGAAGCTGTTTAAAGCAGCCCAGTCGGACCCTCTATATATTAGAGGCCAACTTAAGCCAGACTCTCTAGTCGTAACTAACACCCGCAAGAGAGCTGGAACCCCATTATCTTCCTCGGAGGCCCCCCCTGACAAGGAAAGTAAGAAACTCTATGGTTTTGGTAGAAAAGTAGCTTCCACGGCAGCCTACCAAACCAGAATCGCGAATTCCACCACACTGTTGGCCAGCTACAACTGCCATCAGTGGGAAGAAGTTGCAGCACTAATAGATTCCGCTCCCGAACCCCTTAAGAGCCAGCTATCTCGCATTTGTGCAGAGGGAAGAAACGTCTCAGGCTGCATTTTAAAAGCAACTTTGGACGCCGCAGACAATGCGGGTAGAATTATAGCAGAGGGGACTGTCATCAAAAGACATGCTTGGTTGAGGCAGTCGGGATTCAGAGCAGAAACACAAGCTGCACTCTTAGACAAACCAGTGGAAAGTGATCTCCTGTTTGGAAAGGCAGTCGAGGACGCTCTAAAAAACGCTAAGGAGGAATTCGACACCCTCAAATCCCTTGGCCAATTAACTACAAAACCACCTAACCAAAGAGGGAACGGCAATTTTCGTCGCCCACGCGGCCAAAATTCCAATAGAGGAAATAGCTATTCCCACACCCAGGGTACACAGTGGAACACCAACTCACAACAGTCTACCCAGGGGTATGGTAGGGCTAGTAGAAGAGGACGTGGTAGAGGCAGAGGCAGCCCCAGTAAAGGAGGCGGCACGCCTCCACCAAAGCAGTGACGCTCATTTCAGGGTCCCTTCCCATGCAACCCCAGTAGGGGGACGAATATCCAGCTTCACCCAGGCATGGGAAGGGATAACATCCGACAGATGGGTGCTGTCGACGGTATCCAAGGGGTACTGTATAGAACTACTGCAACGTCCCCGAAACCATCCTCCAAGACAAAAAGTCCACTCTTTAGAACATCAAAAGATCCTCCTCGAGGAAATCTACAATCTGCTCCTAAAGGACGCGATAGAACTCGTCCCAGGACACCAGGTAAACAAGGGTATCTATTCAACTTACTTCCTTGTGCCAAAGAAAGATTTAACTATGCGCCCAGTATTGGACTTACGGCCTGCCAACAAGTATGTCAAGCCCCAAAAATTCCGTATGACCACGCTACAAGAGGTAATCCCACTCCTAAAAAAGGGGGATTACATGGCAACCTTGGATATGAAAGATGCCTATTTTCATATTTCCATGCTCCCGGCGCACAGAAAATACTTGCGCTTCAAGGTGGACAGTCGCCACTACCAATTCAAGGTACTGCCCTTCGGGATAGCTTCAGCACCAAGGGTATTCACCAAGGTACTGGCGGTGGCAGCTGCACACCTACGCAGGGAGGCAATCCCAGTGTACCCTTATCTGGACGACTGGCTCATAACGGGGGAAACCCCAGGAATCTGCAGGTCAAACATTCAGAGGACTATCGACCTCCTCCACGAATTAGGTTTCTCTATCAACGAGAAAAAGTCAAGTCTGGTGCCAAGCACCTCAAAACAGTTTCTAGGAGCTATCCTAGATACTCAGAAAGAATTGACCTTCCCCTCGGAAGAAAGAATTCGGAATATACTTCTGCAAATTCCGCATTATCAGTCAGGTCAACAGATAACAGTACGCAAAGCTATGCGGTTACTGGGCATGATGGCGTCATGCATTTACCTGGTCCCCCACGCGCGTCTGCGCATGCGTCCCATGCAGGAATGGTTGGCGAAACATTGGTCTCAGGCAAGTGGTCAGTGGGACGATCTAGTGGTCGTTTCGCCAACACTCGTACAGAGCCTACACTGGTGGACAAGAGAGAATCTCGCAAAGGGGAAACCCTTTTACGATCCCGAAGTACAGGCAGTGGTGACTACAGATGCATGCCTGACTGGGTGGGGAGCTCACCATCTCCACCACACAGCTCAGGGTCTCTGGTCTCACTCAGTAGCCAAGAACCACATCAATCTGCTAGAGCTTCTGGCAGTATTCCGAGCACTGCAGGCGTTCGAGCCCCATCTACTGAACTTGTCGGTGCAGATCAGGACGGACAGCACGACAGCCATGTTCTATCTGAACAAGCAAGGAGGGACTCGTTCGCCAAATCTGTCCAAGCTTGCCCAGAAAATATGGATATGGGCACTCAGACGGAACATCTTCCTGTCATCGCAACATGTTCCAGGGGAGCTCAATTCCCTAGCGAATGCTCTAAGCAGAGACTCCCTCCCAGAAGAACACAAATGGGTCCTTCACAGAGACGTAGTAGAAGATCTCTTCTCTCAGTGGGGTTTCCCCACTATAGACCTATTCGCCACAAGCGAAAACAAACAATGCCCAGGATTTGCATCCAGGTTCCCCCAAACGGACTCCCAGGGGAATGCCCTGTGGATGAACTGGTCAGGGATGTTTGCGTACGCTTTTCCACCAACTCCTCTCATCAGGAAGTTGGTGTACAAGATGAACAAGGAATCAATGACGCTCATCCTAGTTGCTCCCATGTGGGCGAGACAACCATGGTTTCCACACCTACGCAGGATGGCGGTGTGCGAGCCCATCAGACTCCCAGCCTGGTACAACCTTCTGTCCCAGCAACAAGGTCAAACAGTGCATCAGGAACCCAACTCTATGAACCTAGCAGCATGGCTCCTGAAGTCATAGAGTTTGGACATCTCAAATTACCACAGAGGTGTATGGACATTCTAAAGGAGTCCAGGAAACCAAATACAAGACACTGTTACTTTGACAAGTGGAAAAGATTCGTTATCTGGTGCCAGAATAAACAAATCAACCCGGTTGATTGCACTCCTTCCAACGTTGTAACATACATGCTCCACCTGCTGGATGCAGGGTTGGTTTTTAACTCTCTGAAAGTACACCTGGCAGCCCTCTCGGCTTACACCACATCCCATAACAGGGTCTCGTGGTGGAAAGTACCAGTGGTTAAAGCCTTCATGGAAGGAGTAAAGAGACTTCACCCTCCTATTTCGAACCCACCGCCAGGATGGGACCTCAACGTGGTGCTAGCTAAGCTCATGGGCCCCCCCTTCGAACCCATGCATAAAAGTAGTCTCAAACACCTGACTTATAAAATGGCCTTCTTAGTAGCCATTACCTCCATAAGAAGGGTCAGTGAAATTCAGGCTCTGTCAGTGCAAGATCCTTTCTGAAAAGACTCTGCCTTTTACGCCAAGGGCCCACTCTACTAGAGGCATTGGGGCCACTCTGGCTTTCATTGCAAATGTTCCCCTCGACACCATTTGCAAAGCGGCTACTTGGAGCTCTATTCACACTTTTACTCAGCATTACTGCATTGACACTCATTCCAAGACAGATACACAAGTGGGACAAGCGGTTCTAAGACACCTGTTTGCTCATGACCCTTCTCACATCCCACCTCCTTCTTCTGGTACTGCTCGCTAATCTATGCACAGCATGTGATCTAAGCAGATTCCACAAGCCTCAGAAGGGATACATTACTCACCGTAATCGTATTTCTGATGCTTGTATCTGCTTAGATTCACATGCGACCCACCCTTCCTCCCCTCCGAGAGAAGGCGCATGATTGCTTGTAGTCTTACCTTTCTGTCTATCTGCTTGGATTATCTGTACTCACGCTACTCCTCATGCTTCCTCATGTCAGAAAAAAATACAATCTGAGGATCCTACACGCGTGAGGGATCTTGGGTACAGTGGACGTCACACTAGGGATAGTATTACTGGCACGCCTGTGTCGACGCCCATTTTCGACTTTCGAAAAACAAACTGTAATACTCCGCAGCTTCCACTAGATGTCGGCCTATGCACAGCATGTGAATCTAAGCAGATACAAGCATCAGAAATACGATTACGGTGAGTAATGTATCCCATATATATATATATTTATATATATATCGGGCAACCTTTAGGGAGGTGTAGTGCTCTGGTCCAGAAATTGTTTTTGAGTGTACTCCACAACTCGTGTGAACAGCCAAACATGTTTTCGGCACCGTAGAGGAGAGCTGGTATGGCCTTTTGTCTGTAAAAGTTGATCATGGGTTTTATGGAGAATTTTCCAAATCTTTTGTTTATAATTGCAGCTTGGCAAGCTAGCTGCAGACACTTCCTCTTGGTTGCCTCAACCCAGGGGTTGTCATTTATGTGGGCACTTATCAAGGATCCCAGGTACTTTATGTGGGAAGAAGTGCGGAGAGATGTTTTTTCCAAGTGCCAAACAAATTGTGTGGATCCTCTTTTGTAAAATGCCAGGCTGCGTAATGTCAAGACTTCGCATTTTTTCTTATTGATATGAAGCTTGTTTTTATTTACATAGCTTTCCAAGGCATCCAGTTTTCGTTGTAAACCGACAGGTGTGGCGTCCAAGAGTATTAAGTCCTCGGCGTATAGGAGCCAGCCCAGTTGTGACCCATGAATTTTCGGAGGAAAAGCTGCTACCTCATTTAATGAGTCCGATGTCAGAAATAAAAAGGTTGAAAACAATGGCAGCTAAGGGGCATCCCTGTTTTACGCCCTTAAAAGTTTGAATTAAGGGTGATAGAGTGCCTCTTTGGACCAGTCTGATTTGTATGGTTGTGTTGGAGTGCAACTCTTTTATTGCATCCAAAAGGTCAGATGGGCAGTTCCATGCTTTAAGTTTGTCCCATAAGATTTGATGGTCGACGCTATCAAAAGCATGTGAAAAATTGATAGTTGCTACGTAGATCGCTGTTAGTTCTTATTGATTCCATATGTAGAAGATTCAGCAAGAGAGTATTGAGCCCACAGCCGACGCCCTTGACGAATCCCGCTTGCCGATGGTCGATATAGTGGTTTACAGTTGACCAGGATTGTAGCATTTGTTGAAGTTGGCTAGCGTAAAATTTTGCCAATTACGTCGAGAAGGGCAATCGGTCTATAATCTCTTGGGTCTAGTCTGTTGCCCTTTTTGAAAATGGGCACAGTAATGGCGTTTTCCCATGATCTAGGAGGCGCATGTTTCAATCTTATTCTTTCGAAAAGGATAAAGCAAAGCTTTGCCCATGCCTCGCTATTTTGTTTCAATGTAAAGTTAGTAAGGCCATCGGGCCCTGGAGCTCTCGATGCACTTGATTTCTTAATTGAGTTTGTGATGTTGGCTATATCAAACTTCAACGACCAGGGGGGCTTCAGCTTTACTCAATCTGTCTGGCTCAGCTTTCAAAGTGCTGAACAAATCTATGTAATGTTTTACCCAGGTTTCTTGAGGGATAGACGACGCTTGAAGTTTCTCCTGAGGGGCAGCAAGGTTATTTACAAGGCTCCAAAATTCTGCAGAATTTTTGTTCCTGAGTTTTTGTTGCATTTCGTCGGAATAATTCTGGAGTAAAACTGCATTATGACTTTTTCTCCAATTTCTCTATTTTTGTGCTGCACGTTTTTGCCTGCACAATAGAGATCTTTGTCTTCTCTGGGCAGCTTCCTTAGATCTCTACGTAATAAACGTTTGTGTTGTAACACCTGAATTTCGAACTTGTGTTTATGTTGCATCTTACATTGTTTAAGGCCTTTTTTCTTTTCTGTGAACTGGGACAGAAGCTGTTGATATTCTGTCCCATCCGGAATTGCCGCCAAGGCTGATGTGATCGAGTTGACGTCATTTGTTTTGAGGTTAAGACGAATCCTACCGGATCGATAAGTTATGGCATGAGGCCATACTTTTTGTGATGTGTTATTACAATTATCAAACGTCATCTTAAACATGTCATGATCGTTGTGTTCCATTTTAACTATCTCCAAATGATGGTCTTTTGGAGCGAACGACTCAGATACAAAGAAGTAATCTAGGATTGAGGATTGTTGATCGCGACTCCATGTTGGATTTGTTTGGGATATCCCCACGAGTGTTCCCATTCAGGAGAGTACATTTTCTGGAGTTCATTTCAGACACCCAAGAATTGGCAGCCGCTTTTTAGGCTTTTTTATTAGTTGACTTTGTTTTAGACTTAATGTTCATATCCAAACAATCAATATTTAGATCGCCGCAGATTATAATTTGGGCAATGCTTGAATTTTCCATTGTGTCTATAATCGTGGTCACCTGATGAATGAACTGGAGAGTTCCTGTTGCAATTTGATTCCAATAGAGGTTAATTATGTACAGGAACTCAGAATTGAAGGTGCCAGGTGACCTCACTTTAGCTGTTTGTATATATGAGACATTATTTGTTTCTACTATCGAAAGCCGCGGTCTTTATTAGCGGCTATCAGGATCCCTGACATAGGCCTACCTTTAGGGGGTTTAACCGCCAGATTTACTACTATCTTAAGAGGGAGCGCTTGTACAAGTCGTTAACCAAGTTTCCTGTCGACATATAAGATCCAGATTACACATCCAAGGAAAGTTGAACAGGTGAACAAATGCTCCGGTGTTCCACGATCCAAAGGTCATGAGCCGGTTCTCACTTGATTCCTGGCGTTAATGGCAATTTTTATTGTTAAGATTAGCAGCCAGCCACGCCCAATTTTCCATTTCAGAGTTGCTTTTAGGCACTTCGCTGTCAATTGTGTTTAGCCCTTCAATTGTTATTTGAATTTGTTCATTTTCAGTGAACTGAAATGAATCTTTGTTTTCAGGTTTTGTCATAGTTGCGAACGAAACCTTAAACTTGGGCCCTTTGACAGCTTTGTGTGTTATGCTCTTATTTGTTGGTTTTATTGGGATTTCATGATTTTTATCAAGCGTGCTGTTCGTTAAGAAGTGTGGTTAATGTGGTAAGATCTTTAATGTTTTCATTCATGTGTTCATAAAGTTTGAGGAAAGGCGCAATAGATATTCCCATAGACGCCATGATAGTAGTCTGTAACTCTTTAGAGGTAGAAGAGTCCGAGGAGCATCATGGTTCCAGTTGGAGCGTGTCTGTTTGGATTGATACGTGCGCCTACTTGATCTAACTTTGGGATAAGGGCGCTCCATGATTGAAGAGTCAGTTGAGGAGGTTGCAGAAACAGAAAAGTGTTGGGATCGTATCGTTGCAGTTGTCGTTCAGTGGCCTTTGTAATGTGTGCATCGTATTCAGAGGAGGAAGGCACAGGGGCAATGTTTTTGTTTGCTCGACACAGGTTTCTGAGTGAGCTTCAGTTGCGAGCATTGCAAGGAGACCTGCTTACATGGGTCCGTCTCCGTTTTGCCCCCACAGTGCCTCCAATTTGGGGGTTTATCATGTTATTGGAGTCAGTGTCTCAGGCTTCTGAAGGTGTCTGTTGGGTCATGTGTAAAGGATTTACCTGGAATCCAGGCTTGGTATGCCAATTATGCCCGGCTTTGTTTATCTGTGCTAAATCAAAGATTCATTTGTTAGCAATGTCAAGTGAGGTGCGACGGGTGTCTGTCGTGCACAGTAAGTGATGCAGTTGGCTGTTTAGAATGTACGGATAAAGAAGAAATGTGCACGTCGGTCAGCAAGCAACTTTTGTGAAAAACCTCATCGCATTGAGTGTTGGAGATTTTGTCCAAAGGGCTGGCCAAAGCACTAAGGTAAATAGAGAGGCTGTATTTAGAGGAAGCCGTGTCTAGAATTGGAGTTGTAGTTAGCGTAAGGACACGACCATCATCATAACTCAATGGTGTGAGTTCTGGGGCAGTGATTGTTTCATGAGGATAGGAGGGGCATCTGCCTAACAAGACCGTTTTAGTAGTACCAGTTTCGGGGTTGTTATTCCGTTCAACGGCCCCGAAGCAGGACAGGTGCGGGCAGCTGGTTTCCAGTTGCCTGCCACTTCCTGAAGGCACAGAGGCAAGTGTCACGTTATTCACTGCCAAGGATGAATTTATGGCAGAAATGCAAACAGTAGGTTCATCAGTATTCGTGTCGGTGTTCGCAGGGGCTAACAGTTTAACAGTCAGCATGTTTTCATTGTTGCAGAAATTCTCAAGCAGCGCTGGCAACAATGCGGACTCATGCGCCGGCACTACAGAAGCGACGGATAGACTCTGCATCAGCCTCAACGTCAGCGTCTGTGTTAACAGAGATAGCATGTTTATTTTCCAGGCGTGGTAAACTTACATCAGTCGTGACTTGCACCGTGATGGGACGGCAGTGCAGAACCGCAGGTTGGTTCAGAGCGTCTTGCTGGGATCCTAAGGGTTTCCATTTTTTTGTCTTTGCTCGCGTCTTGGAAAGAAGTTGATGCACGGCAGAAGAAGGGGGAGGGGCTGGGGCGAGCGGCTCATCGCAGAGACAGGGCATCTCTATAGTGGTGCCAAGAGCAGTTGATCCTTCTGCCTGCCAAACAGCTAAACAGTACGATTCTCGCCCTTTCGCCAAGGACTTACGCCGCAAGCACGTGGAGGCGGCCTCTTTATAGTCAGCTGACAGCTGATACTGCTGAATTAAAGGCACACGCACCTCCGTTTGGTGCTGCAGTTCAAACACAGTTCAATTCCTGATCAGAACACACTGGATACATGGGTCTCCAGATGGCAGATAGGACCACAGCTAAACAGTACGATTCTCGCCCTTTCACCGAGGGCTTCACTTTCTGCCGTGCACGAGAAAACACGTTCATTTTCTTCACAAAGTATCAAAGATCAGTATTTCAAAGGAACTCCAGCTATCTAGGTTATGTCCATTTCAGTGCATCTGCGCGTCAAACATACTCCTGCCTACAAGAGAAAATAACTATGGCTGCAGAACTGTGTGGGAATCTGATGGAGATGAAAAACCGAATTTAAAAAGAAATGCCAGCTTTTCACCACACATGTAAAAATGGGCTTTGCAGACAGGAGAAAAATGCCAGTTTTAAAAAGTACAACTGTGGAATGAAACCCTGCCCTTATCTAGCAATGTGAAGGGGATTGTGATGTGAAAATACAATGAAGGAAATGGTTCTATTTAGCAGATTTTCTTACAATTCAGAACCAAAATAAATACAATTCAAACTTCAGTGGCTGCTGGGGGGGATGTCAGCTAAACAAAAAAAAAATAGGTTTCTGCTGAGAGGATGACAGAAACAAAAGGGTTTCTCAGTAGATACTAACACCTCTGTGATAATTACTAGGTTGGACAGAATTTAGTCTAGGCTGAACCCACTGACAATGGAATTTCCAGGACAAGAATATGCAAAAAGAAAGTCACACGTCTTTGTGATTTCTACAGGAGGCTTCAGAAGAGATCTCTGTGACGGCCCTGCCCTTCAGTGGGGTAGCTTGGAAGCTATTCCCAAATATAGGGGACAAAGGACTGCCATTTGTTTCCAAAGACTATTTATGAATAAAAATGTAAAGACTTTTATCTCTGCAGCAGGACTTTGTAAAAATGTAAACATTTCGCAGTTTAAAAGTGATTGTGTGGTTTATAATTTGAGACATTGTAGAATTCACTGACCCCTTGGGAATAGAAATGGCAAAGAATCTGGGATTACATGGAAAGTATCCATGATGCCATTGCGAATTTTCATATTTACATCCCTTATGATGATCCACACATGTATGAAGTTATGGAATTTTAGGCCGAACATTTCACACTTGAAAGTGCGGAAAAACGGGTAGATGCGTGAAACAATGTCTCACAAAATTGATGATTGGACTGCTATGTGCTGCATAAAATATGTAACCTGTTTATGTAATTTGTTTAGATGTTTCCACTGTATAAAGGTGCCATTTAGGGCAAAACTGGATTTTAGTTAAAGTAATTGTGGGAGGTTTTGGAGATTGTAAAACTCACCTCATGAATCTGACATCATTCTCTTGAAATCCAACCAGCTGATAGCGATTCGGGGGACTAGCACCCCTGACCATTCCAGTAGTTTAGAGGCATGCTTGGCTAAACCTACCCAGCCATATACTTTGATGTCACTACGCGTTATAAATTAGAGTCCCTGACAAGACTCCAGACACACACTCTTCCTGAAGTTCCTGTGCTGCGTTCCTGACCTGCTCCATCCAGATTCCAGACTCCACTGCAAAACCCAAGCATAGCTGATTGCTACTCGAGCAAGATTGATCCAGAAAAATCCACTAAAATCCCAAATAACCAAAGGGGAAAGCTGTGGTAACTTTTGCATCCTGAAATCAGACTGGCTTGCTGCCCACTAACTGCATGCCCGCTGCAATCCTGCCATCCAGCTGACCTTTAGTATCCAGTAACCAGAATTGCCATTCTGCTGTCCTTGACATCCGGTGACCAGAACGGCCCAGCTGTTTTCTTTTGCCAGGTGCGCAGCCGTGTGGTTCCAGAACCTGTTAACGGTCCAAAAATCCCAAAACTAAAAGTGGACTGTGAGTATAATCCCTACCCCATAGAAAACATAACCTATCTTGTCTTGCCTTTGTCCTTACACCACTCTCTAAGCCGTCCTATCCTTATCCTGATAACTTGTTAAAAACTTAATTATCTGTGCACCCTGCCCGCGACTTTCTGAAGTGCTAGCGCCATTTCTTTTCAATTTTATCTTGTGTAATCCTGAACCATTAGTCCTATTGCGAGTGATCGGACTGGTTTCCGCTGGGGTGATCGGGTTGAATTTACAAATCAACCTTGGATCTTACTGTGTCCATCTTTGGTGGTCTAGTCTGAAAACTCTAGTTTAGAGTAAAATTGTTCTTGTCACAACTGATTTCCTTTCCTATTTCATGGCTTCATTTTACTCAAAGCGCACCTTTTTATATCTTGCATAACTCATCCAGTTTCATAGCTAGAGACCTATTTCCAACTCTAGAATGTCCCTGCGATATAGATCTATCCCCCAATCCAAATCAGAGTATTTCACCCGTTTTTATTAACAACCGTTGGGGTAATTTAAAGCGGGAATTGAAAAGAAATGCAATTTTTACACGTGCCATTTGGCTGCAATCTGTTCTAAAATGTCTACTCATTTTCGAATTGTATGCCTTTTGCTGATCCATTGCCTTGTGATTGCCGGTGATATAACCTACATGCTATTGTGATAAAACATATGTATATTATAACTTAACCACACATTAATTATTTGCCATTACCGAGTGCTATTTTAGGCCTTTGTTAAGGGTTTAAAGTCTGCTTTTGCATCTTATTCTGTGGGGGGAAGGATGGATTTGTATTCTGTCTTCCGCCTCTCCTTCCCGATTACTTGCTGCTTCTTTCTATGTACTCCGAATCTAATTATTTGTGGGTTGGGGGAACAATGCAGGGGGAAACCTTAACTTGGATGCTCTTTCCTAAATCAAAAAGTGATCCTATTCCGTTGTGCTGTATATATGTTCTATGGGGAAGGTTAACCAAGTGCATTGATCACAATTCTATGTCAAGACCGGAGGCTCCCATTATGCTTCTCTTTCTTTTATTAAATTATTAAAGGAAGCTCAGCAGCAAGAAATATTTCTTCAGAATGCTGAAAAATATATATGTAACAAGTAAACAAGACAGAAAAAACACTCTAAAATATTGAGAGTTGAAAAAACACAAGAAAACTCCATTTCCCAGGAGGACTGTGAAAAGTTCAACATGAGGTCACCAACATGTGACTTGAAACGTCCAATGACAAGGTAAGTCCCTGCATAAACAGTCCTGAAAATGATGCCACTTCTCTTTCTTTGCTGCTCACAGCAAGAGATAAGTGCATCATTTTCTAGATCTGTTTATCATATTTAGTATATATTTGAAGTGATGTTTATTTTTCTTTGTAATTGTTTCATGATTTGCGCAACGTTCGTCGCGCGTGATAATACGAAGTAATTTACTCGACTTCGTTTGTCGAGCGCACTTCGCGTGTGTCTGTGTTTTCTCTCCGACGCCGACCGCTTCCGGCCGGCGCCGGAGAGTACTTCGCTTTCTCAGCCTTCGTTCGGCTGTTTGTTTATATTTATTTGTTTTCATTGCGGGCGTAACTCCCGCGGCTCCGTTCCGCTTCGCTTCCGAGGCGGCCTGTGTTCACAGGACTCGGAAGAAACCGCGAAGTCCTCTGAGTGACCGCGGTGCCTCGAGCGGCCACCAGAGGGAGCGCCTGCCGTCGCAGGTCCGCTCCTCAGTTTTCTGGCGCTCGCGATTGCTTTCCGTTATAATTCCACAGCGGATTAGCGATCGCGAGTGCCGGGAGCTATCCTTAGCCATCATTATTTAACTTAAAAAAAAAAAAAAAAAAGAGGAATTTACAAGACACAGCGGATCGCTGCTTCGTGCCCTTCTGGTTAGGGCTTTCACAACTTTCCTCATCTTATTAAGTGGGCATTGAGAGAAGGCGGTCTGCCCACACACACATATATTTAAAAAAAAAAAAAAAAAAAAGGTAGGGTAAATAGAAAGGTGCTCATAATATGGCAGCACAATACTTCCCTCAGGAGAGCCAGGATTGGTCTGGTCAAGAGGAAGAGGTTTATGATATTGATGAAGTGGCTATGGCTTCCAGCCTAAAGAAAGTGCTGGGTTCCACACTGGAGACCAGCATAAAAAAAGCGGTGACACAAATGCTTATGCCTATTCAGCAGCGCCTGGATGACATGGAGGAGCATTTGCAAGACAAATCCCTACCAAAGAAAAAGACCCAAAAAAGAAAGCACCTTTCAGAAGGGGGATGTACACCGGCTCGCCTGAGTAAGAACTCTAAGACCCCCCGAGCCAGACAGAACCAGCCACTGCTGCCCTATCAGACGCCTTCTCCAGGCTAAAAAAAGCCTTCTTGGACAGGAAGGGGCTCCCTTCCACAGATGAACCCTCCTATCCGGAGGAAGAATTCAGGGATATCACATCTTTAAGCCCAGAAGAATATCAACAGGGCCTGGATCAAGAGGAGCTCGACTTTCACAGTCAGTCTCCAGCTTCCTCTGAAGAAGATGCGCACTCAATAGGGTCGCGACCCTCTACCTCAGGGATTGTGGCAGCCCCCATCCCTAAGAAGTCAAGCACAGTTTCCCTTTCCTCTAAAGGGATGTTTGTGCCGGAGGATTTGGTACACCCCAGATCTTCCCATTGGGAGTCATCTTCTAGGACAACAGATTATATCAAGAGCAGGCTTCGTAAGCCATTGGACAAAGAGGTCCGAGCAAAGCTTAGGGCGGAATGTCCACGCCCCAACATCCCAGATAAAGTGGCCCTAACACCGGAGTTAGACTCCAGGATGATTACTTTCCTAGGAAAGAATATTAAAGATCCACGAAAAGGTATAGATCGTGCCTGGAGGTCATGCCAAGACCGGGTGCTGGACATTACAGGCCCTCTAGCCAAAATAATGGATCTAGCCGAAGCGGCTATTAACACAGGAGAACCCATCGATCCTGTGATTCTTTCAAGTTGGGCTCAAAGAGCCATTTGTTTGCTGGGCAATGCCAACTGTACCATTTCAGCGGAGCGCCGCAAAGGTATCTTGCACAAAATCGACGCTAAACTATGCGAATTAGCAGATACGGAATTTGGAGCAACTGCCCAAGGCCTACTTTTTGGAGACTCCTTCATGAAGGAAATGTCCAAATTCGTAGGCACTTTTACTGCGCTGGATAAAGCGCAAGCATCCATTAAAAGAGTGTTTTCTTCAAGAATTTTCGCCAGAGCCGGACGAGGCAGAGGTCGCTCTTCCGGCCGATATTCCTTCGATAGAAGACCTCAACAATCTAGAGAACAACACGCCTGGCAAGATGCTCAGAGACCTTCTTCCCTTCGAGAGGGAGAGGCAGAGGTCGCGGCTGGAGGAGAGCCGCCCGGTACCCAGCTCAACAACAACAACAAACCACAGGTCAGTCTACCCTTCACAGCGCCTGCGCCCCATATGCCTATAGGGGGGAGGCTGGCTCATTTTGCGCATGCTTGGGATTGCTTATCCGGGGACGCATGGGTCAGAGATACAGTACGCGGCATGCGCCTAGAATTCTTCGCGCATCCCTTCCAAACATATCGTCCTGCTCCCATTCCAATGTCCAAAGAAGACCATGTCGCTTTGGACAAAGAAATTCACAGCTTAGCAATGAAGCAAGCGATTCGCCCCTGCACGAGCCAAGGCGGGTTTTTCAGTCCTATATTTCTGGTACGCAGAAAAGAGAAAGTGCGTCCAGTAATAAACCTGAAGGCCCTCAATGATTTTATCGTCTACCGCCATTTCAAAATGGAGGGTATTCACATGCTGAGAGATCTTCTGAGACCCAACGACTGGCTAACGCGCCTAGATCTGAAAGACGCGTACCTCGCGGTTCCCATACACCAGGACCACACGAGTTACCTCAAATTCTCTTGGAATCTTCACAGCTGGGAGTTCACGAGCTTGCCTTTCGGTCTCTCTTCCGCTCCTTGGGTTTTCTCCAAACTCCTCCGGCCAGTAGTAGCACATCTCAGAGAACAGGGTGTTCGCCTAATCATATACCTGGACGATATGATCTTCTTGGCTCAGTCTCAAGCTCTAGCGGAGCAACAGACCAAACTAGCCATAGACCTACTCCACAGTCTCGGTTTCCTCATAAATTGGGAAAAATCAATCCTTCTCCCTTCCAGAAACTTAGAATTTCTAGGGTTCGTCGTAGACACCGAGTTAACTCAACTTCGTCTTCCCACAGCCAAGATTCATTCTACCAAACGAGAGATCCGCAGGCTCCTTCAGAGGGAGGAGTTCTCTCTTCGGAACTTAGCGAGAGTGATAGGGCTTCTCTCCTCCTCCATTCAAGCGATCTTTCCCGGACCTCTACATTACCGGGAGTTACAGAGACTCAAGGGGCAACACCTAAGACGCAGTCTCTCCTACTCACAGCGGCTAACTCTGTCGCCGGAAGCAAGGACAGAGCTCAACTGGTGGCTTACTCACATGGAAGCCTGGAACGGCCGAGCAATCTTCGGTTCCGCACCAGACCTCGTGATAGAGTCAGATGCCAGCCGTTCCGGCTGGGGAGCGAGATGCGGTTCAGTAGCCACAGGAGGAACGTGGTCTCCTTTGGAACTCGAGATGCACATAAACTGCCTAGAGCTCTTAGCGGGTTCCTTCGCAGTACGCTCATTCGCCAAAGACAGAGTGAGTTGTTGTATCTTATTAAAAATGGACAACGTCTCGGCAGTGAGATACATCAATCATCTGGGAGGCACCAGATCTCGACCCCTAGCGGAATTAGCCAAAGATTTCTGGCATTTCTGTCTGCAACACCAGATTTCAGTCACAGCGGAATACCTACCAGGTCTCACGAATGTAGTAGCAGACTGGTACTCCCGGAACACGACCGATTACAGCGATTGGAGACTCGACAGAGAAGTCTTCCTCAGAATTCAACGAATTTGGGGTCCCATGTCCAAGGACCTGTTTGCCTCGCGCCTGAACGCTCAACTTCCAGTGTTCTTCAGCTGGAACCCCGATCCAGCAGCGAAGGCGACAGATGCTTTCCTCCAACCTTGGTCAGAAGGGGTTCACTATGCTTTTCCCCCCTTCAACATGATTGCGAGGACCCTGGTGAAGGCACGTCAGGAGCAAACAGAATTGGTTCTGATAACACCGGTCTGGACCTCTCAGACCTGGTATCCAGTTCTTCTGGAACTTTCTTCGGATTTTCCAATCCTTCTACCCCGATTTCCAGATCTCCTGCTAGATCCGGCGGGCAGTCGCCACCCCCTACTCCCCCACGGCTCTCTGTCGTTAGCAGCCTGGAGGATTTCAGGGCAAGGTGGAGAGTTCCAGGCATGTCCTTCAAGGCAGTTAGCCTCATCGAAGAGAGTTGGGCCCCTGCCACTCTCAAAAGATATTCTAACTCTTGGAACGCCTGGAGAAACTGGTGTCAACAGAAAGGCTTACATCCAGTTTCGGCACCTGTAGAGGAGATCCTCAATTTCCTCGCATCCTTAGTGGAAAGAGGTTTAGCATATAGGTCAGTTAACGCGTACCGTTCTGCAATTTCAGCAGGCCACGACTCTATAGAAGGAATTCCGGCAGGGGAACATCATCTAGTTTACTCAAGGGCATCAGACTTACAATACCTCCTCCGTCCCGCTACAACAAGCTTTGGGACGTTAACATAGTGCTTAACCTGTTTCTTTCCTGGCCAGATAACAAGGAACTATCCCGCACTGCACTGTCCGGCAAACTCGTTACGCTGCTCTGTCTCGTCTCCTGCAGGAGAGTTTCCGATGTTAAGGCCCTAGACATAGCAGGCAGAACCTTCTCTCCAGATGGCATTGTATTCCACATACATAGAAGGACCAAGTGCAACTCTAGAGTGATCTCTTATCCTGCCTTCACGGATCAACCCAAGCTCTGCTTAGTCAGATGTCTAAAGGCTTACGAGGAGGTTACGGCACCTCTCAGGAACTCGCCAGACGGGCAACTGTTGATAGCCTTACGCAAACCGCATAAAGCAGTTTCCTCCCCAACTTTAGCACGCTGGGTGCGGTGGACCCTAACCCAAGCAGGGATTGATACCTCACACTTTGGAGCGCACTCCGTCAGAGGAGCCATGGCCTCCAAAGCTTTTCAAGTTGGGATTCGCCTGGTTGACATCATGAGAATGGCAGACTGGGCAAGTGAATCGGTATTCAAGGAATTTTATCTGAAACCAGTAGAGCAGCCGGCGGCCATTGTGGTAGGTAAGCTTTAAACTAGCATAATGGGAGCCTCCGGTCTTGACATAGAGTAAAGATTTTCCATAATGTCTTACTAGAAAGTCTTAATTCTATTAAAGACACGGAGGCGAGCATTATCCCACCCGGCGAGAAATTTAAACATGTTTACGGATTGTTATATATGAATATATTGCAAATAATGGTTTTATTTCAAACAGTACTGTTGATTGGGTAACAATGTATTTCTCTCCCACCCCTATACGGGAACTAGGGTTGTAATATGCATTAACTGACTGTGTTTCGTTCCATCTTCCTGACAGGGTCAACAGACAAATCAGCCTGATACAGGACACCAGTATATGACCTTGGCTTAGGCCTATCTTGGACACGTTCGCAGCTTCGAAAGAGGAAGTGGCATCATTTTCAGGACTGTTTATGCAGGGACTTACCTTGTCATTGGACGTTTCAAGTCACATGTTGGTGACCTCATGTTGAACCTTTCACAGTCCTCCTGGGAAATGGAGTTTTCTTGTGTTTTTTCAACTCTCAATATTTTAGAGTGTTTTTTCTGTCTTGTTTACTTGTTACATATATATTTTTCAGCATTCTGAAGAAATATTTCTTGCTGCTGAGCTTCCTTTAATAATTTAATAAAAAAAAGAGAAGCATAATGCTCGCCTCCGTGTCTTTAATAGAATTAAGACTTTCTAGTAAGACATTATGGAAAATCTTTATTCCTTTGTAATTATCACCCCATTGGTGATTGCTGCTCCATCTTAAAAATTGTATGATTTCTTTTGAATTTTAAAATAAATAAATATTGCATTTCACCAACCAGCCTGGTTCATGGTCCATTGTGGCCCGGGGTATTTGAAAAAGGGGGTGTGATATGAGTTGTGTACCATCTCTGCATACTAGGCCGAGACCAAGGTGTGTGTCGCCCGATTGAAATCCTTAACCCATTTTGTGTGCCTGGCTGGAATTAACCTGCTTTTGCAGTTTAAGTTCAGATTTTTAATTTTCACTTTTAAACATTGTTGAAAATCAAGGCACCACTGTGCATGTCTTGGATCTCATTCAAGTCGGTCGGGTCCACCCTTTAATTAGAAATGTGTGCATCTTCAACTTTGATGCAAGCCATTAGCAACACAAGCTTTACCTTCATCGCCTGTGTTGTATCACATTTTTCAAATGGATTGTGTCCTCCAACGTATTCCACATCTTTGACATGTAATGTCCACAGCTGTGCACTTCGGAAACGTTTTCAGCAGAGAGCGTCCTGCGTCAGACGTCGGGTCGAAGTCCCTTGAAGGCCTCCGTCGAGGGCGACGTCACTAGATGTTATAAATAGGACGCACAGCGCCCGTAGCCTCAGTTCCATTTTTTCTGCGAACATGTTGCTTCATAAAACTCTGCACGCCTCGTGTGTTATCCTCATTGCAATGTCTTTTTCTTCGACCCCTCCGACTCTGCGGTCTCACTTCAAGACCTTCTGGGACTGCAAGTCGAAAAATGTCGATCACCGACCTGCATTGCATTTGTTTGTGGTGCATGGGCGAGTCACACGACACAGACGACTGCTCGAAATGCCAGTCGCTGACTGCCAAGACCTTGCGGAAGGGGAAGCTCCAGGTAGGGGCTCTAAGCCTTGTAAGTCCCGAAAATCTAAATCCAAAGGGGTTTCCACCGACGAGACTAGGGGCAAGACTCCACGTCGGAAGGAATACTGGGCATCTCTGTCCCGGAGTTGTTCGCCCCACTCTTCTTCCTTGTCCCAGTACTCTAGGAAGTGCCGTCACCAGCCGCCTTCCACATCCTCCTTGGAGGATGGTGCCCGAGGAAGGTAGCGTGCCTGACGAATTCCTCGACTCCAGAGGAATGGGTTGCGTTTAATGAACAAATGTTGGCGAATTTTCAATTGCAGGGACGGATCCGGTCGCGCCTTCTAACAAAGCCAGCCAGGCTCTGTCTCGTACCGTGGCTCGCACGCCTTTGGCCTCGGGTCCACGGCGTGACTCACATCGGGAGCCTTCGAGGTCCCATACGGACAAAGATTCGAAAAGTCGCAAGAGACTTGCTTCTAGGTCTCGGTCCTCTTCCCCAGCGACCTACTGAGGGCTCGATGCCGGTGTCGACTCGGTCGGCGCTGTGTCCGTCTGACTTGGATGTCGAGGATTTGCCATTGTATCAACCCACAGCGCCGTCGGCACCTGTCACGACGCCGAAGCCTGCGGCATTCACAACGTCGAGGTTGTCGACACTTTTGACGTTGAAGCCTTCGGCACTCTCAAAGCCTTTGGGTATTTTTGCCCACAATCTACCTTTTGGAGTACCCCGATGTGGTGGATCCTCCTAGGAAGGCTACGGCGAAGTCTGTGAGGCCTGTTTTGGACTCCAGGCCGTCTTCTGTCACCAGACCTGGGTTCCAACTCCCTCTGGCTGACATTTATGAAGAGGAGGAAAGGTCTGAGTTTGAGGACCATGGTAAAATTGATGAAGCTCCACTTTTTAATGGAGACAGTCAGTTGGAGGAGTTGAGGCAGACCCTCCATGATGCTAGTGGGTTGGACACTTCCATGGAAGTAGAATTTGGTAGGCCTGAGCCCGGGGCACATGCGGAGTCTTCGTACAGGAGGCTCATGGCGAGGGTCTCAAAGTATCTGGGCTGGTCCAGTCCTCCTGAAGACTTTGTGCAGGATGATCCTCTGACCCGGTTTTACCATTTTTATCTCACCTTGCAGAAAAGGGTGGCAGCTGCTTGGCAGTCCCCGGAATCTCTTCAGGCTGTGAATAAGTCTTTGACTAAGAAATACCGCCATTCCGTTAGCGACCCCAGCTAATTATCTACTCAGCCCACTCCCGAGAGTTATGTGGTTTAGGTGGCTAGGACTACCTCGAGGCAGGCGGCATACCCTACCATCCCTCTGGATAGGGGCGACAAGCGCTTCCACGGTTGGGCCCGGAAGGTATTTTCTGCTGGGAGCATGGCATTGAAATTAGCCAACTCCACGTGTGCCTTGGCGAGGTTTTCACATACTCTGTGGAACTGTTTCTTTAGCGGCTGAGCATATTCCCGAGCGGGAAGAAAGGGATGGGTTCCTTGCTCTCGTGCAGGACGGCAAGGATGCCATGTGCGAATCCCTTCAATCGGGTTTGCATACGGCCGACAGTGTTAGCCGAGCCATTTCTGCGAGCACCGTTATACGCAGATTTGCGTGGTGGCGGAAGTCTGGTTTTGCTCCGAATGTGTAGGACCACCTTCTCAACATGCCCTTTGATGGCACACATTTGTTTGGCAGCAAGGCTGACTAGAGCCTTGAGAGGTTGCGGACCTCAAAAGCTGTGGCTAAATCTTTAAGTGCAGCTGTGTGTCAACCTCTGCCTTTTCGTCATAGGGGACAGCAATGGAAGGGAGGTTCTTTTCGTTACTACTCCTCCCCTGGTGGAACGAGAGGGACCGCCAGCCAAAGGGGCTAGCGAAAAATCCACCTTTGTTAAACATTACTCCCTGGATACAATCCATGGTCAGGATTTGGCCTTTGGGAAGGTGGTTCTTTTTTCTGCCCTCTGATTGGGTATGCTAAATTTCCCCCCCACCCCCCCATTTCCCCATTTACTGGTACTGCTTTGGAAGTCTGTCAAAGATGTGGAATACGTTGGAGGACACAATCCATTCGAAGAACAAGTTACTTACCAACTGGCAACGTTCTTTCGACTGGATGTTCGTCCAACGTATTCCACATCGCCCTCCCAGCCTGCCCCTTTGGAGAATTTCCTATGCAATTGCAGTTTACGTTTCTGCAAGGCTATGTGAAGTCAAGCAGACATGAGGCTACGGGCGCCGTGCGTCCTATTTATAACATCCGTTGACGTTTCCCTCGACGGAGGCCTTCGAGGGACGCCCTCTGCTGAAAAAGTTTCCGAAGTGCACAGCTGTGGACATTACATCCAGTCAAAAGAACGTTACCAGTTGGTAAGTTACTTGTTCTTCTGTGGACATCTGTGAGGGTCGTTTTATAGGCAGAGGGATCTGAGGCAGCCTATGTGCCAAATATTTTAAAAACGCAATGAATTATTTAGGTCTCAGAATACGAACAGTTGAAGGTGGGGAAAGGCCTTATGTCTACCAAGATGTGGATATAACAACATTAGGATATGTCTCGAGCTAAGGGTGCATGAGTCTAGGGAAACAAAATGGGTTAAAGGAAAAATCAAAAAAGCTACCCTTGAGCAGGGCTGTGGTCTGGTTCCTATTCTAAAACAGTTTGTCATGGTTGTATCTCCTTGAATCGTTCACACAGTAACTCAGTTCCTTGGGATACCCAAGGTCCTGTTGGGTCCAAGAAGTCCCCATCGTTCGCCACAACCCCCAAGTTTTTGACACGCATCCCCATCCAAGGATGGTAAATAGAATTCTGTTCATTGGAAGTCAACCACAGACTACAGTTGTGTGGCTCTCTCAGATGCACTGTTAGACTACAGCCTTCAGTAAACAATGGCAGGCTCCCCTCGCTGACAAATTCCTCCATCAAATCACCTTCCCTTTGCTCAGCTCTCCGTTCGCCTCTCACAGGTTTCCATGTTTCTAATGCCCACCTCTGGATCCTGGTTACCTAGTCCTTGACCAGGCTTTTCTCTGCTTTTAACTAAGATTGGACTACTTTACTCAAGCTATCTGATTTCCTTCTCTTTGCCTCTTCACTAATGTTCCCTTCCTCCTCCTTCATAGCTCTTTTCAGCATCAACGTCCTAACTCCTCTGCCATAATCGTGCCCTCATCTTTCTGCAACCTTACCCTTGCACTTCTCTCTCTATTGAACGTCTCTGGATGATGGTGGGCTGGGTGAGCAGTATGTGATTGGGGAGAACCTCTGGGGCACCCCCACATACTGTTTGTTTATAGCAGTGCATTGTGGATGGTATTCACAGACCCCCCCGGTGTTTCATTTCTTGCAGCATAGTTTCCCCCACGTCCATTGCAGCAAGGTCTTCAAAAAGTGATCCTCTAGGCGTAAATACGTCGGCACAGTTTTTCTTTACACCCTTTATTTTAGTTTTTGTGGTGGGAAAGGGGTATTGTTGAAAATCGGCCATTTATTTTAGATGATCTGACATCAAGCGTAAAGTTGCCGTCTGCAAACAGAAGGTTGGCCACAGCAGCACTGCACCCAAACCTGTCTCTGCATCCATCAAAGTAGCTTCTTGTACTCCATCTGCAGGAACATCCGAACCCATTGTACTTTCATTGACTGTACTGATTGGAAGGCAATAGTCCATTTGGTGGAATTCACGGCTCAGCCAGGGTGCATGCCCCCATAGAGGACCACTACTGGTACTACCATCTGCCTTTTCCCTGGTCTAGCAGTTATTTACAAGAAAGACGAGATCAATGAGGACAGTGTCAACTGGTTGGGATTCTGACCTCCCCAGTGAAGATCTTGTGAAGTGAGTTTTGCGGTTAACTAGCCACTAAAAACCCAAATGTTCCATATCTACCACTAGCCACAGGTTTCCCAATCCAGCCATTGGAACATGACAAATAACTGGAAAGCATCCCATTATTATAACATGAGAGCTTTGTTTGGGGAAATATTTGATGTAGATTATCCTTTAAAAAACCATGCAAGCGAATAGAGAATGAGGGCAGGAGGAACCCTAGGGTCGGTGATTGTGACCTGCTCACCGATACTACCCCTAGAGTGGGTAGATCGAGGATCCCGGTTAGCCTGCCTATCTCTACCCTCACATGTGGTCTTTTTTTGAATCCTCAAAAAACTAACTCCTGATTTCCTCTGTGCAGCTGCGAGTGGATGAGGACGTGAGCCTCTGGTGTTCTGCTGCAGCCGCTGACTTCCTGCATCATTAATCATTAATCCTTATCCTCGGTGCCAACAAGCTTTAAACCGGTAGTTGCAAGCAGCGGAAGAGCCCCGCTGCGTCAGGGGGAGTCACTGGTGTGAATTGTGGCTGGGAAGCCCTCTGGCAGAGAAGTGCATTGGCGGCAGAGAGGTGGACCTGGCAATATTTAGGGAGCTGCAGCGAGGCACGCCAGGGCCGGCAACGAGGCGTAGGCGGCAGACTTCCAAATCGAGGGAGCTGCCAATGTTTCGCTTGTGGACGTCTGTGAGTGAAAGCAGAGCGAGCGGTGCCCTTGGGCAGCTCTGCTGTAGTATAGGTGGACCTCTGTGTGGCAGTGAAGCCCCGGGCACAGGGGCATAAGGCTGCAACAGGGGCACTGCGGGCCTCCGCAAGGACAAGTCACGATGGCTGCATAGGATCGACACCACAACGGGCGGGTAACAACCGGAGCCTCTCTGCTGTGGAAGTGTGCTGCACTGACACCTGGGAGCAAGGGCGCCGGACCTGCAGCAGTGACGGCTCGAGAGTGGACTCTTGGCGCCTGAATGCAGAGGTGCAGCCTGGGGTGCTCCAAAGAGAAGAAAGGGACCCGGCAGAAGTGGCCAGGAGCCGGGCTCCGGTGAGTACTAGTGTGCGGGAAGCACTACTGTCTTGGCAACGGCAGTGAAATAAACTGAATAACACAGTGAGACCCGGCAGGGAGCAGCATTTTAGACAGTGCTCCCATCATAATCCCAGAACAGCAGTGCTTCTGTATGGAGGGGCACATATATTGACTGGTTTAGGGCTGGCCTGAGCTGAGGGGCCGGCTGGACACTGGGTGCAGGTGGTGCCCTGTGGACAGAAAGACCTGATTTGCCTAGTAAAGTAAAGGCAAGTGGAATGCCCTGCTAGACAACATCCTCTCCCAACTAATACTGCATACCTTAAGGGAGGGGAGGTTGTGGACGCTGTCCCCCTTTGGCAGCAGGGCTCGGATGTTAGCAGGAAGGACCTGATGACCTTAAGAGGGACTGAGGACCAGTAATACTGCCCTGGCAATGGGCGCCTGCAAACAGAACTGAATGAGCGGCTTAGGACCAGCTGAACGCTCCAGCATTGATGCATCTGACAGATAAGGGTCTGGTGGCAAAAGGGGCAGCAGGAACTTCCCTGTACCAGGGCAACATTGCTGTGTGGAGGCCATAGGACACTGGCAGTGTTTGGCGACGGCAGTAGGCGAGAAAGGGAATGCCAGTGCGTCCTAACCTCGTGACATCCTAGCCAAGGTCAATCCCAGGAAGGGGGTGGGGGGGAGAACTCCAAAACAAAATAGACCAATACCTGGTGAGTGGCCCACCCAACACACCCCGCCAGATGGGAGTAATGGAGGAGATACTCGGGAAGCCCAGCTCTCTCTCAGACATCATGGGAGCCATCGTAGAGTCCAGAACCTTGCTGGAAGTCAAAATCGAGAGCCTCACATCGGAAGTATCTTTTCTGAGGCAGGACCTGCAGAATCTTTCCACAAGGGTTGGGGAGGCAGAGCAACGGATCTCCTACTCAGAGAATGCCCTCAGGCGCTTGGAAGAGCAAATGGTCACAGTATCCCAATAAATCACCCAGCTGGAGCGAAGGGCGGAGGACAGCGAAGGGAGATCTAGATGTAACAATTCACAGTTCTTGGGATGCCTGAGAAGGAAGAAGGCCCCAGTATGGAGCTCTTCCTGGAAAAATGGCTGGCGGATCTATACGCACCTAAAAGGCTGTCGAAGTTCCTCTATTGAAAGGGCACATCTGATTCCAACAGGCTGCTCAATCCAGCAGGCACCCCCGCGCACCATTATTGCTCTGCTTCTGAACTACAGAGACTGCAACGCCCTACTACAGATGACAAGAGCAGCCGGCCAGATAACCTACGACGGCCACAGGATCTGACTTTTTCCGGACTACACCAGGGAAGTGCTGAGGGCCTGCCAATCCTTCCACTCAGTGAAGAGACATCAGGCGTCCATGGGGGTGAAGTATGCCCTCTTCCCCCCCCCCCCCCCCCAGCACATCTGAAGGTGTATCACAAGGGGACGGTTCACATGTTCAATAATCCTACGGAAGCATGGAACTTGATTGACGTCTGGTCTTGTTGGTCCCCCAGGTCCAGACCACCAAAGGCAAGACCCAGAGTGGGGGTGTGTCCCCGCGTTTGTTCCACTGGCAGACACAGAGAAACATGACAAAGCGGTTGTTGAGATGGACCCCGGGGGCCCCGGCTTAACAGAAAGCTGGAATGAGTCTGGTTCAACTCAGTGGTGGCTAAATCGGGGTTGTGGCTCAATGGGGGCGGCTAGCAGAGGTAAGGAGGCTTGCACAGAATCCCTGGATGCACACGCCATGCATGATTCGTTGTATTCCTTCATGTCCAGTTGATGCAGGACTGGACCGACTGGTGCTTCTAGTTGGGGGTGGTGCGGGAGGTGGAGTTGGCATGTTCGTAGGATCTTGTTTGGGAAGGTACGCAGTGCATGAGAAAGTCTTACATGGATACAGGCTAACACAGGGAGAGGCGAGGGGGCAGGGCAGGGTAGGGTGTGCTGTGGCATGACAAGGTTTCTCTGGAATGATGGCTCGTGAGGGGAAGGACTCGCTGATGACCTGGAATGTCAATGGGTTGTGTTCAACCATTAAGCGCAGGTTGGTATTACAATTTCTTAATAGGCAGTCCCCAGACATTGTATTTCTCACGGAGACACATCTGGCAAGAATGGAGTGCAATTTTTTTATTCCGATCCAACTACATGGTGGCATTCCATGGGGGTTTCTCGAGTGTCCCCGGGGATGCTCTTACTCCTACATAAGAGAATCCCATTTCGGCATGGAGAGGTGAAGTTGGACCCTAGGGGAAGCTTTGTGATGCTTAAGGGGGGGGAGCTATGGGGGCCACTTGGGGCTTTTGTAGCGGTGTACACACACCCTCCACTCGCACCCCATCTTCTTTCAGAACTTCTGGGTACTCACCCTTCAAAGTCACAGACTTATGTTTGCTGGGGGGGGGGGGAACTTCAATGAGGTGATAGACCGAGGTCTAGACAGAATGCCCATAGGCACCAGGAACCCAGTGTTTTGCACAAAATGGTGCTCTTTTTGCCACTGGCCTGGGCTGTGTAGACGCATGGAGCTGGCTGCATGCAGCATAATGGATGTATTCCTTTTTCTCTGGAGTGCCACCTCATTAACTTTTTTTTGTTCCCATCCAAAACATCTCATAGGTTGCTGTCCGGTAGGTTCTTGACCTGAGGGATATCAGACCATTCCCCACTAGTCATTGAGCTGAAAATTGTACTAGCTAAGCCTGTTGGGCACTGGTGCCTGAATACCTATTACCTGAGGGACCCGGAATCCGAGGAGTATTTCACTATAAACACATGAACTGTCGACAGCTCCGTTATCCTCTGGGAGGGCTATAAGGCAACACTGCAGGGGGAGGTGCTTCACTGGTGGCTGCCAGGCATAAGAAATACGCAGAAGCGGTGTAGGAGCTGGAGTGGGCAGTACGGCAGCAGAGGAGGAGTTCCTCCACTCTGAGTCATCGGAGGCAAGGCTTGCCTTGGTCATGGCACAAGATGCCCAGCACAACATGGTATTGGATGATGCCAAAGAGGCACACTGGTTTAGACAAAGCCAGATACATGAGGTAGGGGACAAGGCGGGTCAAATGTTGGCTTGACTGGAGAGAAGGGGCAGGGGAAGTGGTCATCTGTGGGCCATACAGGATGCCCAATGGAGGGACCTGACCAACGATGAAGATATTGCGGGGGCCTTCGCCCAATTTTGAGATGTTTTTTAATCCTTCAGGGTGTGTGGCAGCAGAGGGTTCTGCTTCGCTGGAGCAGATGCCTCTTCCAAAACTCACCGCACAGCTGGCTTTGGGCATGGAGACAGACCTCTCTAAAGGGATCTCAGCTGCGCTAGCGCAGCTACAGACTGGTAAAGCGCTGGGACCCAATGGTTTCTTGGTGAAAGTATGGAAGCGATTAGGGGAGCCGGTGGTCGGACCACTGCATCGCTTATTCATGCAGTGCAGGCGGGATGGGTGCCTTCTTCCTGATATAAGAACGGCTAGTATAGTGGTTCTCCTGAAAATCTGTAAACCCCCAGAACAATGCGGCTCTTATAGGACGATTGTAATTATTTATTTGTAAAGAGCTTATACACAAGTGAAGTGCCCCAAAGCGCTTCAAGGCAGGAAGGGAGCAAGGGAATACAGTTATCATTCTTCTGCCTTGAAGATTCCGAATGATTTAACAATAGCTAGCATACTAGGCCAGAGGCATATATACTAGAGAAGTACTTCGGGGCAGAGGTCAAGGGGGGGGGGGGAGCATACAGATCAATAAACTACATTACTGGTCTGGCGATATTTCAGATTGCTTGGTAGTTGGTCATCCAATGCGCCTATGCTAGAGTATATCAAGCATGACCAGCTAGGGAGGGGAGACAGAGGGAGGACCGGACACATACTTGTAAGGCCTAAAACGATCAAGGTCAAGGATGTGCAAGTGCTCAAATGGGAAGTGCGAGTGATGGGGTCAAGTTCACTCAGTCCAGCGGGGGCCTGGGTTAAGTGCAGAGTGGGTGTCCCACCTCATGGAGCATATTGCAGTAGTTCCAGGCAACGTGCGGAGGCCCGGCGGCAAGTGCATGACTGGCGGGGGAGCCTGGGTTCTGTGCAACCCTAGAGGTGCACCAGGCGGCTAGTCAGCTAACTGAGCAGGAAGAGGGGCAGAGGGAAAGAAGCGAAGTGAAGGAGGTTAGCAGGGGGAGAGTGTTAGGGAGAGAGGAGGAGAAAGAGATATCTTTGATAAACAGAGAGGCCAAGATACTCGACTGGTTCTGGCTAACCGCTTATTGGGGGTAATCGGTTCTCTGGTTCACCCAGATCAGTGCGGGTCCATGCCTTCCAGCTCTGCACGGATGAACCGGCACAGGGTGCAACTTGCCATAGGGTTGGCTGTTGTGTCGCCAGACTCGCTGGCTCTCCTCGTAATAGACTTTGAAAAAGCGTTCGACTCCATGAGATGTGATTCGCTTTGGGAGATCATGAGTGGCATGGGGTTTGGGGCAAACTTTTTGCCCTAGGTCTGCCTGCTCTGCACGTCTCCTGTGGCGATGATTAGAGTGATGAGTCTCCTCGTGGATCTTCTCCCTAGGCTGGGGCACAAGGCAGGGATTCCCCCTCTTCCTGTTGCTGTTTACGCTGGCAGTGGAGATGCTTGCAATAAAACTCATGGAGAGCCGGGAATGGGTCGGATTCAGACAGCCGGGGGGCGGGTTCACTCTGCGTGGATGATCTCCTAATTTATATGCCCAACCCAGGCGTTTCGTAACTGATGGTAATGTGTATATTGACGGCATACAAGGGCGTCGGCTGGTTTCAAATACTTGGGTATTCACCTGATCCCAGACCCATCATATTTTTCACGGCTTAATCTCTCCCCCGTGGTGAACAGGTTTGCACTGGATAGAACTCACTGGCGTACTCTCCCACTGACCTTGTTGGGCAAGGTGGCCCTCTTTAAAATGCTAATGCTTCAAAAATTTCTGTCCTACAGAATGCCCCGCTCCCAATCCCCAGAATTGTTTACTGAAATTGAGGAATCCTTGGGCGGGTTGCTCTAGGGCGGGAAGCAACCGCAGGTGGCATTGATGGCACTACAGTGATCAGTATGGGAAGCGGTATTGACTTGTCCAATCTCCAAAGGTGGTACTGGGTGGCGCAGTTGGGGGCTGTAAATGATTGGCTGCATGGGGACCCAGCACTGCCTCACATAGCGCTCAAGTGTAGAAGGATGAAGGGACGGACATCTAAACAGGTGATATATAGGGGGGGTGGCAAGAAACCGAGGGACTCTCCCGGGTTCGACGCTGCACACATGCCAGATATGGGTGGAAGTGCACCGGGACGTTGGATGGGGGCAGACCGACCTTAGACCAGCCCATCTGGATAAATCATATCTGACTGAATTGCTAAAGGTGGGGCATTCTGGGAGCTGGGTGACAAAAGGGATAGCCACCCTAGCAGATGTGGTACAGGAGGGCTGGCTTTGCTCATTCGAGATGCTGCAAGGACATTTCGGCCTGATGGAAAGGGAGCGGTTTCCAGTATGTGCAAATAACACACGCTATGAATGCTCAGTTTCCCGCTTTGGAAGAAATTCCGAAGAGCTCACCCCTGGAGGCTAACTTGTTCTTGGCAGGTATCCCCTCCAAGGTAACCTCCACTCTATACTCTGTGCTCGCGGCCTTCGGTGCCAAGGAATTGACCCGCCTAAAGGAGAGATAGGAGCGGGGTGTGGGGCAATTGGAACCGGAGGAGTGGGTGGAGGCTTTAATGTTTCCAAGAGAAGTGGAAATTACAGCCAGATTTCGGCTAATACAATTTAAGATACTCCGAGTATACTATTCCCGTACTGCATTATCCAAATGGGGCATGGTGGGAAGTGACGTTTTTCTCAGATGTGGACGGGAGGGCTGCACCTTCTATCGTATATTGTGGGACTGTGCACAGGTCCAAGTCTTCTTGGGACAATGTATGTGGAAACTGTCGACTGTGATGGGGGCTCCGGTGCCTCTCGAACCGAAAATGGCTCTGCTGGGCATTTGGGAAGAGGCCCAGTTCTCGAAACACAGTTGTTTCTGGCAGTATCAATAGGGCTTGCCAAGATACAGATTGCAGCATCCTGTGGCTCTGCAGAGCCCTAGACTGAGCCAGTGGACTATGGAAGTGGACTGATGCGTGTCCCTGGAAAGGAGTGTGTACATGGTGAGGGGCTGCCCCCAGAAATCTTTGAAGATATGGGGTAAATAAGTGGGGGTAGGGCCAGTGTTCCAGATAATATTTTGAGGTGGGCGTATTTTACGCCCTATTAAACTTTCAGAGTAAATGTGATTTTAAGAGGGTAAAAATGACTTTTCTCCTTTGCAAGTGTAAAATGTATGGGACGTCCAGCCGAGGTGTGCAGAAACTGTATGGAAATCATTATTATGCGGCAGCTTTCTGCATTGTGACAGAATACGCCTTTCATTATTTCTCTGCGGTCTGGCCATTCTACCTCTACTATAGAGATTTAAATGTTGAAAACACAAAAACCTGGCCAGTTACCTAGTAAAGCAAGCATGTATTGTATGGTGTGTTTAAGGTTCAATAGCAGCATTGTCTTTTGATATTGAATGAAAGTCCTAATTTCCTGGAGCCATTACTACCTATTGGTATGCCGATGTTATGAATCAACAGTGCAGAGAGGCAAAGACTCCATGCTAAATTCAATATCTAATCTCATGATCAAATGGTTATTTTATATAGCGTTTTTGGCAAAGTGCTGTACATGGAACATATTTATCACAATTATCACCAAACCGAAGTTGGTACTCCTTTATCAACCTTGAAGGGATGAAAGGCTGAGTTGGCCTTGCCGGGATTCAAACCTGCAACCTACAGATCACGCACAGATTACAGCAGCGAATGCTCAACCAGCTGAGCTATCTTATTGGCTAATCTCTTTACAGAGGTCGGTTAATGGAGTATCAACTGAGGTATAATAATCACAGTGCCTAGATGCTGGACGAATCATGTATGAAGCGCTACATAAAGTTAAATACCTATCTGGAATATAACAGGGACATGTTTTTCTGAGTTTCAAATTCAATTACAAATGTAACTTGGTTTGTTTTTGAACAGCGCTTGCACTTCCTGAATAGTCAGGTTTTGGATGTTTTAACTGTAGTCTTGAAGATTTGAGCGGCTAGAACACCTGTGATTGGTGTAATGACAATCTCTCACCCTTTAGCAAAGACTCTGCTACCACTGACCATTTATAGTAATGTACGCCATTGACTGCAAGGTTGAATGGATGTAAACTAGACCATGCATACTCCTTTAATTCACACTGTAATTATAAAAACAGTGTGTAAATTGAGAAGTGTAAAAATTATCTGCCACTGCATGATTATGTACACAGCACAGAAACTCTGAAAAATACATTTGTGCAATACTGGTTTGCTTTACAAAAGATGTATTAATATCAATTGACGAATGTGACCCGTTACTCTTGAAATGATAGAATGAAGGATATAATGAATTTTAATGAAGTTGATAACCACAGGAAATGAAGAAATAATCTATTTGCTTTCAAATATGTATTGATATGTACCATGTATTTCTGTAGGATTGTAAATTATTGAATCGTTTATCGATAACGTTGTAAAAATCAACTAAAACAATAAACAAAAAAACAAAAAAAGATGTATTCTCAATTGCAACTTAGTTTTCCATCTTATTAATTATGCAATCCCAAAATGGTAGGAAAATAAATATGCACAGTGCTTCTGTTTGCTCCATGAGCATCAACACAGCAGAAGCTGAATGGAAGTAAACAATTCCTTTTATCACAGTGTGACGTTTTTTTTTTTGAAAGGCTTCAGAGAAATACTTTGTTTCAGCGGCTTTTATCGATGGCTTGCAATAACATCCATGTAGATAAAAATCAAAAGAAGCCTTCTGGTTTCTGTCAAGTAACCTGACCTTTGCACGGCCCTCTGCTCTAAACTTGTGTGTAAATGTACACAGGAAAATAATAAAGCTGCCGTATTTACAAGATTTTCATGCGTAAAAAGGCCTGGTATGTACCTTATCTGGAGGCCTGGGGAGTATGGTTGTCAGCATTGTTTTAATCCCAGACTTTTAAGGGGGTGTGCTATCACCCGCTGGCTTCCATTGTTTTATTATGTTGTTGCATTTGTCACCCTGTGCAGACAGCTGTTTCATGCTTTGACGTACACATGTTTTGTTTTTTCACTTATGGCAAACTTAACTATGGCTGTGAGTGCTCGGCTACAGGCAGGATGACGTAACTTGTACCATCATTGATTTTCTGGTCATTTATTTTTCACAGGAGTTACTTTAAAAAAAAAAAATCATATCGATATGATTTTTTTTTTAAAGTAACTCCTGTGAAAAAAAATGACCAGAAAATCAATTATGGTACAAGTTACGTCATCCTGCCTGTAGTCGAGCACTCACAGGCATAGTTTCTCATATTGATCCTTCTTCAAAATGCAGCTGTGCAACCCACGAGCACCACTGGAAACTCTACTTGCTGCATCCTGTGGGTTGCTTCAATGGCAAGATGGGGATTGTACTCTGTTAATATGAAGCGGCAAAACCAAATCTAGCTGTCTTTTTGCATTTAGCTTAAAATCAAATCTAGCTGTGTTTTGCAAATTTGCTGTGCCCTTGCTTGTACTGCATGCTTTTCCTGTAACCTGCTGGCCCAGTGACTGCACCACTCTACTTGTTCGTCCCCCCTTCTTATCCCCTCTCTCTCTCTCACCCATGGTGCTTTCTGTTTCTCCTATCTTCTCTAACTGTTTCTCCATCGACTATCCTTCCCTTCTCATTATTCTCACTAATTCTGGTAGGAAGAAGTTCAAAAAGGATATCTTGGCCTCTAACCCTGGTCTCCCTATCGCTGACACTTGCTCCAACGCTTCCTCCAGACAGACTCTCACCAACATCCTCTTTGTTGTTCCTTCGCCAGATCTATGGACTCTTCATATGATCTCTGTGCTCTGTCCTTTCTCCTCCTCTCCCATTAATGGTGCCACCGCTGGGAAGCTCTCATGGCACCCTTGGACTCCTCCAAGGTCATCATTAATGTCTACCTAAATGGCACCGTCATGGTCAAAGGCCCTCAGGCCAATCTCTTCTTTTATAGACTCTTCCCTTGCCTCATCAATTTCCTTTCATCTCCTGCTGTCCCCTCTCCGGCTCACCTGCCTCCCTCTTCTGCCCCCCGCCCCCTTGGCTTCCTTTCCCTCTCTTCTCGCCTCTTCGGCTGCCCCCCCCCCCCCTCGGGCTCCTTCACCTCTGCTGGCATGACCCTCCCCGGAAGTCCTTTTAAGGCTGGCAACCTTCTTCATCTTGCCACTCTCAACTCTCACTCTGCCCTTAACACTCCTAACATCTGACGCCTCCTCGAAAAATTCGACCTCTATGTCCTTGGTCTCACTGAGACATGGCTCACAGCCAGCTCCGTCAAGAGCTTTGACCTTCTCCTCCCTGACGGCTACAAGATCCTCTGCGCACCCAGATCCACCTGGTCCGGAAGGGGTGTAGCCCTGATCGTCCTTGAGTGGATTTCTGCCTCTATCATTCCCACGCAGACCTACTCCTCTTTCGAATACCTTGTCTGCAGGTTTTCGCTCTCTCCTAGCCACTCTTACTGGGGCTTCTATCTATCAGCCTCCTGGTCATTCCTCTCTGGGTGGGCGGACCTCTCCTCCTCTCTCCTGTCCTCAACCACTTAACTACCCCTTCTTCGTGACCTCAATATCCATCTAAATGCTCCCTGTTCCTCCTCTGTACTCTTTTGTGACCTCTGCGATTCTCTTTCCCTTTCTATTCTCCCTTCTGGCCCGACTCACTCTGCAGCGCACACGCTTGATGTTTTGATCTCATCTTACCTCCCCCTCTCCATCCCTCTGACCACTCCTCTCTCCTGGAGTGATCACTACCTCCTTTCCTGTTATTTCAAAACCATCAAGGACCACTTTGACACCCTTGTTCCTGCCCTGGCCGATTTCTGCAACCTCTCCTTTGTCTCCGGTACCTTCCCTCCCCTCTGAAGCACTCTCTTGTGCACCCTTTTCTCAAGAAACCCACAGCTGGCCCTTCTTGCCCGGCTAACTATCGCCCGATCTCCAACTCTCCTTTCCTGGGCCAACTCCTGGAAAAGCTGGGCATCTCACAGCTTAACCTTCACACCGATTCTGTTGGTTGTCTCAATGACCATCAGTCGGGCTTTAGAGCTGCTAGAAGCATGGAAACTGCTCTTCTGAACATACGTGAAGACCTGCTCTCCAACCTTGACTCTAACATCCCTTCTGTCCTTATCCCACTCAATCTCTCTTCTGCCTTCAACACGGTCAACCATACCATTCTGCTCAACCGTCTGTGACAACCTGGGTATCACTGATCAGGCTCTGGCCTGGCTGACTTCTTTCCTCTCTGATCGACCCCCCCAGGTCCAACTTGAGTCCTTCCTTTCCTCCATCTCTCGCTCTTCCTGCGGTCTTCCCCAGGGGTCTAACTCTCACCCTGGCTTTTCAACCAATACCTGGCAACTCTCGCCCATTGCATTACTGCTCTCTGCTCTGATTTTCAGCGCTATGTGTATGACACTCAACTAATTTTTAGGCTTCCCTCAGCCACCTCTTCTTCTCTCCATCTTGCATTGTCTATGCTATTCAGGAGTGGTGTACCGCCAACGATCTTTGCCTTAATGCCAGCAAGACAGAGATTCTCCTAATCGGCACACCTTCACCCTCCTTTCCTGTCACTCTCTGGTGGCCTCCCTTGGCCCTCCTCCTACCCCCACCTTCGAGGCTAAAAAATCTCAGGGTCCTCTTCGACTCCACGCTTTCCTTTTCTGCCCACATCTGTCTCTAAAAAGTCAAACTTCCAACTGCACCTCCTCAGAGGTATTCTACCTTTCCTCTCCTTCCCCCAGAAGCTCACTGTCTCTCGAGCCCTGGTTCTCTCTAGGTTGGATTACTGCAACAGCCTCTTTCTAAATCTACCTGCTTCTACTCTCAGCCCTTTGCAACTCATCCAGAAGAGGACTGCGAGACTTGTCCTTGGCCTCAAGCCCTGGGATCGTATCTCTCCAGCCCTGAAATCTCTTCATTGGCTCCCAGTGGCTGCAAGGATTAAATTAAAGACCCTTTGCATTGTCCCCAAGACTTTCTGGGGCCAAAATTCCCTCTGGAGCTCTTAACTCCTCCAACTCCCTCAGGGTCAGTCGTTTCTCAAAGAAACGAGCTGGGGGTAGATCTCTATCTTCGGCTGGGGCCCTCCCTCTGGGACAGCCTCCCTGCCACTCTGAAACTTGAGGAGAACCATCTCTGGTTCCGGAAGCATCTCAAGACGTTCCTCTTGGCTTCTGTCTTCTCCCCTGCTGATCTGTTCTGTTTTGGCATTGTGCACCTGGTTACCCTCTGATTTCGGGCCCTGGTAATTGCCCACCCTGCCAGGCACCTCCACTACCTCCTGGCAACCCTTGCACTTGGGTCTGTATCTGTAACCCTCCAGGCCCCCCTTGGTCTGCACTAATCAGACACCCCCCAGTCTGTGCCCTAAACCTAGTACTTGCCACTTGCTGGCTGCACTACCACTTGTTTTTTTCTTTTATCCTTTGCTCAGCGCTTTCCACTTCTCCCTTCCTCCCTGCAGTTTCCTCCTTCCCTCACCCCTGCACTTGCGCGTTCTCAATGTCACTGGGCCTAGTAAGATTTTTGTTTTGTTCTCCCTTGTTCCCCTCCCTTGCCTTGTCGCGCTCTGAAACACTTGTGTATGAGCGGGATACAAATGAAATGTATCATGTCATTGCAGGCATCGCTGAACCAAACAGCAGAAATTATACATAATTTCAAGATGGCCCTGAAATGCAGACTGTAATGCAAAGTAGTTCATTTTAGGAATTTAAAGTCCCCATCAATCATTTAGCCTGCAACACCTGCAGTACCTCCCACAATTAAGGTGACAGTGAAAGACCCAAAAAGAGTTAAAAGGGGAATGCATCGGAAGGTTACGAGTTAGACATGGACGTGCAGGAGAGGTAGACGGCAGAATAATGTGGTGGAGCACGGTTGAAGCGCCTATACACAGGCAGTGTTTCAAAATGCTCCGGGAGGGTGGGAACACGGGGGGGGGGGGGGAAACCTATCGCTCAGAGCCCTTGACATTCTGAGACGAGAACGGTCTGCACAAACAGTAAGTGAAAAAGATACATTCAACAGTTGAGATACAGCCAATAGGCCTGACGGCAATTCTGCGTTTTTTATCAAGTACACATTAAGGGGTGAAGACTGGAGAACCATCTTCAGGCAGAGATGCATTCAGATTGTGCAAGACGGTCAAGTGAGGAGGGGGGATCCAAGTGCACCCAGTCGGTAGAGTGGTGAGAGAAGCTCTAGTGGGTTTATTCAGAAATGCAGTGAGGGGGATGGGGTGCGGGGCCCTGAGGTAAGTGCAAAGATGACAGGCGGGGGTGCCAGCGACCTGTGAGACTGAGGTGCACCAGGTGGCCAGTCAGCAAAGCTGTATGGAAGAGGAGGGAGAAATGGAGAGAGCAGAGAGCTAGGTTAGCAGGGTAGGGGGAGAGAAGAGGAGGAGGAGGAGGAGGAGGAGGACGGTCTAAAGGAGTTTCCAGAATTTAAGATGATCCGGCTCAAGACTGAGGCTATTCCAGAGGGAGGCGCCTGCTGAGCATAAGGATCTCCCTCCAAATCGCTGCTTGGAGAACTGGCTCACTCGCAGAAGGTTGGAGGTAGATGAGTGGAAGGCTCGAGAGGGACAGTATTTAGGTAGGAATCGTTACAGGTAAGTAGGCCCCAGAAAGCCTTGTGGTCAATGCAGAGGGTCTTGAATTTGACCCTTGCTGCCACGGGGAGTCAGTGGAAGGATTTCAGCGCATGAGATGCAGTCCCTGGGCTTGAGGCCAATTATAACTATTGCTGTTCTGGATGAGTTTTAGAGGGCGCAGGGCAGACACAGGGAGGTTTTGGAAGAGGCTGTTGGAGTAGTCCAGCTTATGGAGAACCAGGGCCCTGGAGACAGTGAGACTCTGGGGCAAAGTGAGAAAAGGTAGAGTGCTTCTGAGGAGGTCTAGTTGAACTTTTTTTTTTTTTTTTTTTTTGAGGTGTCAGAAATGTAAGAGGAGAGAGAGGAGTCGAAGATGACCCCAAGGTTTTTGGCCTCGCAGGTGGGGTTGGGCGTGGGGCCAAGGGAGGCCACCCAGAGTGAAGGAGGGAAAGCAGGAGCAGGGGTCCCAATGCGCAAAATCTGTTTTACTGGCGTTTAGGCAGAGGTCATTTGCGGCACACCATGACTGGATAGCAGACCGTCCAATATAAGTGAGGAAGAGGAAACGGCTGAGGGTAGCCTGAAAGATAATTGCATGTCATCCGCATAACACTGGAAATTAGAGGTGAAAGTGGCGATCGGACTTACAAAGGTAGCCATATAGATGTTGAAGAACCAGGTGGGTAGGTTTGATCCCTGGAGAACGCCACAGGTTAAAGTGATAGTTGAGAGAAAGGCTCCATGTCAGACCATGTCAGAGCCGGACCTGTGATTCCCAGGGTGACATGAAAACGTGCGATCAGGATGTTGTGGTTAACCGTGTCAAAGGCAGAGTAGAGATCAAGGAGAATGGGGACAGAGGGATTGTTGGTGTTGAGATTTGAGAGCAAGTCTTCACGGGTGTTCAGAAGAGCAGTTTCCGTGCCTCTGGATGCTCTAAAGCCAAACCGATGGACACGGAAGCAAGCAATTGATTCAGTGTGGAGGTTCAGCTGAGAGATATCTAACTTCTCAAGGAGTTTGTCCAGGAAAGGATTGCTAGAGATCAGACAATAGTTTGCCACAATTGAGGGGTCAGCAGAGGGATTTTTGAGCACAGGGTGCACAAGGGAGTGCTTAGGAGCAGTTGGGGAAAACTCAAGTGGAAAAGGAGAGATTGCAAAGGTCAGCCAAGGCTCGGGGGAGGGAGACAATATTGTCCTTAATGGTTTTGGAGGGGCAAGGGTCCACTTGTTTGGATGAGGTCTTCATAGACTGGACTTGTCTGGTGACCTCTTCGGGTGTGACGGCTGAGAGAGAGGAGAGGAGGAGAGGTAAGGCGGGGGTGGGGCCAAGGGGGGCACTGGTGTTGGTGTGTGCTATGATGTGGGGAAAAGATGTCTTGGGTTTTGGTGGTGAATTTTGCTGCCAGGGCAGAGCAGAGGTCCGGAGAGGGTTTAACGGAAGAAGGGGCTGCTGCAAGGTTGGCCAGTTCCTTGCAGACTTTGAAGAGTTTGGCCGTGTTGTTTGATGCTTCAGAGATGCAGGCTTGAATAAAGACTTTTCTTGAACACTACCAGCCAGTGTTGTAGCATCACTGTACCCAGACCCGCCTCAGGCTCACAACTAGCTGCCAGGAGGATCCATTGTACCTCTGGAACAATGATTCTGGTGTGCTTACATTGCAAAGACATCACATGTAACTATCAAACGGGCAACCCCAGGTCCACCACCAGCCAAATAGGATTGTCAGACGCCACAAAAATACTAGATTTCTTTAACGCACATGGAAATAAATGCAAGAACTTTGGATCTGGTTTCCTGTATAATGCTCCAAGCACCTTCCGGACCCCTGTGACCCTATTGTGCATGGCACTGTATGGCAGTGAATCAGGATATCAAGTTGTGAACGGTCTCTACAAATCAATCATTGACATCCAACAGGAGGTGCAAGAGCTGGGTGAATGGATTAAAGGAAATGAAAACGCTGTGTATGATGTAGAGAGAGCACTGGAGCATGCCCAGCAAATCTGGACAGTGCACTTAAGTCTGGTGGACCTTGAAAAGAGATGGATGTGGAAAACTTGTGGTTGTGCAGTGAAATCCAAGGGCCCCAACTTCAGACTTGGCACAAGCTATGTTCACGGACAGGGTCTTAGATTTGGCAAGGAGGAATATCAAATTGGATTAGATCCATAGAGAGGGACCACCACATAAAGATCCGACACTGCAGTTTAGGGATGTGATTATTAAATGCCATGATTATTCTTTAAAAGAAGACATCTTAAGACTGTCATGGAAACATGGCCCAATCACTTATCAATGCCAAACCATTCCGGTGTATAAGGATATTGGCTTTTGAAAATCACTTACCTTGCTGTGCTGATTGCCATTTCTGAGCTTAGATCGCTGGTTTGGGATTACAACAACCACCAGCCTGTGCAGTGACTGTTGGGCCAATCATAGCCCTTTGAACTGTCCTTGGTGTGCTTGGGATGCTGAAGTGCTTTGCCAGCGGCCCGATTGCGAAGTGCTCGTCAACGTCATCCAGCGGGCTGGCTGACAGGATGGGGATACCCCTGACTGCTTTTTGGAGGTGGTGTTTTATATCCCTGCAACCTTTAGATCATCGCATGATATGGCATCTGTGGAGTAATCAAATGTAAGTGAATAATGATCTAATCCTGGAATTCATGCCGCAAGTTCACTCTGTCCAAATGCATTGCGCAAGATCTGTTTACCTAAGAATATTAAAGTTCCAGCCGACAAACTGTCTGATAGTGCCAACATCACTAAATACTTCCTAGCGTGTATTGTGTGAGTCAGAATCTTACGAGTTACAAGACACTGCCTTAAAACGCTTGTCTGTGCCATCATTAAATTGCCTCAGGAGAACATTTATTGACTTCATTGATGCTCCAGAAGTCAACCCTGCATCTGATGACTGCTGTTCTGATGCAACTTTGATAGCCTTTTCTCAAACTAGCTGGAGTAAAGATATTCCTCCAACTGAGGCGACCGAGGCGACTGCTGGCAATTTCACAACTGCAACCACTACCGCTGATCCACCATCCCTTACTACTATCTAGCGGGTTCCAGAGACTAAAGTATTAATACATACTAGCTCTGCAACGAAGTAAGGCTGCCCCTTCCATGTCTCCCTTGGCTTCCTTTAACATAGTCTCCGGAGACAGGAACATTGTCCAGCACACACAAGAACATATTTTACATGGTGGTCCCTGAAAACAGAATTGAGCAGCAGGCCACTTTTTCTCTGGTTGAACTATTGATGAATAGCAGTTTGGGATCCACTTCAGCTTACGCTCAATTCCTAGTATTAGAACGACTGTTAATTGTTCTACTAAAACAAATGTGAAAAAATGTTGTTTCGAAAACAAAGACATTTGTGATGAGTGCACGCTAATAAGTAACATGACTAAAGCGCACTCCGTAACACTTACAAATCTGTTGGATGTGGTTAAACCTTCTCATCCATACACTAATGTTGCTAGGCCTCAGGATATTAGCATCACGGCTCTGTCATCAATGCCTGACTCATTGGGCGTCACTAAAACTGCCTGTGCTAGCACTCAAATAATTGTTGTTCTTCGCTTGAATAAAAAGCCTCAAAATGGTGTTACAAGAAACATGGAAACCAGAGGACCGTTGAAAGATAAGATAGGGAGAGGGTTTTCAGATGTTCAGGCCAACCAAAAAAAAACATCAGAAAAGGAAAATAAATAGAATGCCCACATTGCCACTAACAAAATAACTGTAATTTTTCACCCTCATGCGAGTAAGGGAAAATCAATCCAGGTGGAGAATGATGGTTTGCTAATCTTGGAAGATATTCAAGGCCTTTTTGAACCCGATCCTCCATCTGCCTTTATGGCTGAGAAACCTGAGCCACTTAACTTACTCTCATAAATGCATTTGTAACAATTTAACAAACCTTTTACTTAAGGCAAATGATAACACTGTGAATGCTCCCGAAGCCATCATTAATTTAGTCACTCCCACGAATAACCTTTCCTTGATTGTGATCAATCTTTTGAACGTTGGAGGTTTGGGGGTGGGGGGTGATAGTGCTAGAACTATCGAGGTTCAAAGCCTGTTCCACAAATCTGATACTTTAACCTTGAATTGTTCTACTAGATTTGTGGAGTTATGTCCCACAGCTACGGGTTATTACTCCATATGACATTAAACTAGTTGAAATTCCTGATAACTCTGGGATGCCATGAGAGGATGAATTCATCCAGGCAGGAGAGGATGAATTCCATGGGCTTGGATATTTATTTAGTATCGCATTTGTCCCAGAGGGGCTGGGGGGAAACCGTCAACACTCAATCAAGCTAAGGCCGCCTTGTTAGGAGGGCTCTGTTGCAGGCTGTGACATAGGAAGACTATTGGCGGCTGCTCCTACGCTCACTAGAACTATATCGGGAGGACCCTTCGGTGTCCCTAGGCATGGATAACACAATCCCTGCTCCTGCACTTCCTAGGCGCCCGAGTGAGAGGAGCCCTAACGTCTGGGAAGAAGATAAATGCCATCAATTGATTCAAGTAAAAACTAATGTGAATGGGAGAAGGGAAGTTGCATTTCTAAGTAATACTATCATGGAACATGACGGCCATTCCCATTTATTCGCTGAAGATGGTCATTTTTCCCCATATACTCCCAATAATTGTTAGCCTTGCAGGAAACTTGGAGTACTAAATAAATTACCCTTGAAGGCAGAATTACTCTACAAATAAAATGCTAGGACAGGCCTAATTGGTCAACCCAAAGCTGGGCACTTATTTGCCCATCAACCTGCTTCATGGTGGCCTTACATGTGGATTCAGACTATATTTGAGCAGATATTTTAACCTGGCACACTCTTGACTCAGGATTCTCAAATTGGCTTAACATCCAAGATGCCTGGGTACCGCCAGATCTACTACAATCCGCACCCTAGTCGGGAACTTGGTATTGAATTTTAGGTCAACGGAATATGTTATAATTATAGGAAATTTTAACTCTCAAATCCCACCGAACAGGCATGATCCTGAGGCTTTTTCATTGACTGCGCTTAAACGTCCACTGACGACAAGGGCAAAGAATGGGCTAATTGCCTTTAATGATTTGGATATTTCCATGCTTCATGGATTATCATCTGACTTCCCTGGTAATTATACTCTGGTCACCACTAATTCTCCTAGTATTATAGACTTTGTTTAGATCATCCAACCTGATCTCTACTGACGCTGACCTGTGTATAATCCAGCAAGACGAGAGTGATCATTTTCTACTCTTGGCCACCTTGAATGTCCCGACACCTAGTATACTAGTAGAGCATGATTATTACGTCCAGGTGAACTCTGCTGGTAATCGAACCAACTGGAATTCATCTAAATTAAGGACTGCAAACTAGTTTACTAGATTGAATCCCTTATCTAGCCTAATGGAACTTTTCCTGGTACAAACCAGTGCTCTGAGATATGGGCCAGCTCTTCATTTTGTGGAGGTGGATTACCCAGAGATGGTTGCTAGAGTTATTAGTAGCATTAGCACCTCGTCTGGTCTGCTGCGCACTAATCCTAATTACCAAACTAGGTGCTTTGACTCAAATATTCAAAGGCCAAAACGAGATCTGCATGGAGAACTGTGAAATATTGCAAAGAGATGTGCTGTCAATGGAGAAAGGGCCAGTATGACACCGGAACGTAAAGGCAAATATTCATGGCTTAAAAATTACCATAAGACATTGCGAACTGACAGATGGAGCAAATTAACCACAGCCATAATAAGTAAGAACAATACAATCTTTTGGGATTTGGTTTGTGGATCCACCCAACCGACTCTTCAGATTTATAATATTAATAAGTCTGAGTGCTAGCATAGGTCAATCTCCTGCTGAGTCAATTGATATGAACCTTTCTGTTGCTAATTGGGACTATGTGTCAGAGTCTGACAATTGACGACAAAAGTCTGAGGTCGTCCACAGTTAAAACTTTAGGCATAGGTCTCCGTGGACCGGCAAACCTAAAAACAAAAACGACTGACTATGCCAAAGACTTAAACACAAATTATGTGGAATTAATCACTTCAGTATCAGGTCTTGTGATTTACTGACAATTTTATTATCATTTAATTATAGTAATACAAATAAACAACAAATAATGGTTTGTAATAACATGAACAATTCCACATGGTGAAGGAAAGAAATGTGATGGTGAAAAACAAATGGATAATCAAGGATAGAATGTCAACAATTGTACAAACAATGATGGGACATAATTCTAACAACTACAGTCAATGCTATCTAAGGGGTAGCACCACACTACAACTCCACACACAAACCCTTATCACAAACACTGCAAAACCTAACTTCACTGTGCAAACAGATGCAATTAAATGTGCAAGGTAGCAGTTTTAATCCAGTTTAATATTAACAGGCTGTGCTAAATATCAGCCATGGCCCTTATTCTGCATGAAAGGCCCTGTTGTTCAGTTGGCTACACAATTAACTATTTGCATGACTGGCCTGACAAATTACTGAGTGTTCCGAAATGATGAGACTCAATAGAACTGCCGAGTTTCAGCTAATTGGTTGATTACTAGCCATCAACCCAGCCTTCTTCAGGTCAAAGCACATTGTGACGCAACACATATGGTGACAGGAACTTTTCTATAACTCTTATTTGAGTGCGCTGTGTGGACATCTGGGACTTCCCAACTTGGACCACTATATGAGCCTGCGCCCTCACGCGTCACCCTTCCTCTTAGCGAGGTGCTGGTTTGCCTCTACTCAATAGTGTCCATTATACATGCATCTTGCAGACTGCTCTCTATAAGTGGTATATGTATGTAATATTTAGCTGGGATTGCATTCATCTCTATACTGCATAACTCATGTCTCAAAGCCTGCCCAGAGCCCAACCCTATTTCAAGCCTAGCCATGGCGAACCGACTGGTTCTAAGTTTAGCCCAATTTAGTGTGGAGTCGAGTCTGAAGCTCAGCCTGCCCATATAACATCATGATGTGTGGTTCAGTGTGCACCCAAGATCTGCCTGAAGCTCATCTTGGATGCCAGGTCTGACCAAAGCCCATCCCTGAACTAATCCCAGCCTTTATTTCAATTATTATTATTGGATGTCAATCAGCCCACAAAGGGCGTGACAGTGCCCCAATAATAGCAGGGGATAGTGCTACAACCCGGTAGTATCCTAGGCACCTAGAGCAACCAACAGATCCACGGAAAGGGACGGAACTGGCTAACAGACTTGACTGGTTTGAACCCTGCCCAGAGACCAGTCTGGTAAAGGGTTCGGGTACTACAACTGACCAGAACTGACTCCAGTCCAGAGGCCTAAACGTGTAAACAAGCTCCACGTGGAGTCGGGGCTTAACCTAAGAGGCAGTTTATGTTAAGTAAGCAATCCTTTCCTGTGTTTAGGGCTATGTATTTGTAGACCGACCTGTACCCAGCATCAAGACAGCCTGCTTTTAGTCTCATTTTAGGGTTTTCCTCAATGGCTGGGAATCCGACTTGGCTGTTCATTTGTGTTAAATCTCATTAGTTACATATTAATTGTTGACTTTTCAACTTTTGGTCGGCCTTTTGATTTAACTTTGTGGATGTAATTGCTTGAATCTTTTGGCTGACATTATGTTCTACTTTTATAACTGATTTTAACCTGTTTTTTTATTTAATAAACAATATGCTTAAGAAACACAAAGTTGGTATATTACGTTGCTAAAAGCACTGTTTGCTCATTTTAGATGTAAGGCTACGGAAACTGGCTGACGAAAAAGACGAGTTACTGTCACAGGTAAATCTGATACTTTTGTTATGTTTTGGACTAAATTCTTGTGTTCCGATGTTTTGCGATTGGACAATGTCCCAGTATGTCACTGCAGCGCTAAAGGTTTTAACTGTCTACATTGTGTGGTGTGCTTAGTTTGGGAAATGTAGGCAAGTCCTGGACTTAGTTAGGGCCCTAATTTCTGAATGTTTGGCAATAGTGCCGGGTTGTGGCACATATTGTGAAAAGTCCCAGAGGTAGATTTAGTAATCTCAATTCCTTTCTATATGCCTAATGTTGACCGGTATTGTGCAGCTTTACTGTTTTTAAGTGGCTGTAAATTGTATAGCAACTAACTTTTCTGGATATGTCGTGTTCTTAAGATACCACGCACATCACACCCGCTGGGCCTGGTCTCTTCAGCTCCATATTTCATACCACCAGAGGCCTGATTTTAAAGTTAAATGTTGGAGTGGGCGGAGCCTATGATTCCATATGGGAATTCAGGACGAACATAGACGCCCATAGCACGTTTAGGGTGTGAGTACTTTAGTAGTCCGATCGAACCGACATCTGCCCCAATAATGGAAGTTTTCATCTTGTCTGATAACTTTATTGAAAAAGTATAACTAACATGTTTTGCACATTTTTATTTCTAATTGTTTTAGATTAGAAAACTAAAGTTTCATTTGGAGGAAGAACGGCAGAGAAATTCTAAGAATGAAACTACAACCACAGATTCAGCAGTACTGGAGAATGGTTCTGACTTGCAGCTAATAGAAATGCAACGTATGTACAATTGTGAAAATGTGTGTTCAAATAGAGTGCCACCAAAAAGGCTTAAAACATTCATCTTGGTTTGCCCAGCATGAAGTCTAAAGTGAATGTTTATTTAATTCCCCCCTTTCAAGGGAAAGATCCCTGGATACTATGTCCTCAAAAGAGCAAAATATGTGGCAGTCTGTCAACTTGGCCTTCTACTCTGAAGGGGTTCCAAGTAACGAGTGACGCTATAAATACAATAAGAGCCAGGTAAACTAATATTTAAGGAAATAGTTGAGGGTGGTCATTGTGTATTTGCAATTTTAGTAATCTCTTTTTTTGTTAAATTGAGAGCCCCTCAGATTTCTTTAAATCTTCTTTTAATCTGTGTTTTTAAAATATACATTTTCCTAACAATGCAAAAGCAGGCTTGCGCCAGTTGTTGGTTTGACATTTCAAATACTAATGGAAGAAAGTCAAGAAGGCCTTATTAGCCTGAATAGACTGTGTTCATGAGAACCGGCCACATCTTTAGAGCAATGCATGCACACAACAGAATGCAATGAAAACAATTCCGGTAGACCAGTTTTGGCCGGCACGTTAACAAAAGCCAACTTGGGTGTTGCTGGTCTTAGCCAAACCCTTGATAACAGGTTAAGTTAATCCTATCTGGGAAAAATCGTGAAGTGCAGACCTTACTGATTTTAGGTCTGGATAGTTTCCTGCTGCAGAGGGGAGTAGTTTGAAACCCTGAATGGTACATCTGAAGCAATCTACACACTATGGAGACTGACTCCAACAGTAGGACCACGCCGGCAGCAGGTAAAACTGCTGTTGCATGTGGCTGATCGATGGAGAATTTTGACTCCATTGCCTGCTGCCGACGCATTAATAAAGTGAAACTTGTGGGACCTGAATGTACAGCTGGCATGGTGGGAAGAGAGAAGACTTACCCCCAAGTGTGGTAGCATATGGGGGTAGAGACGTGAGGACAGTGGTGCGATGCAGTGGATTCTGAGACTGCTACTGAGTGGAGCACAGCCCTGGGAAGACGATTCCCATTAGTCTGTCCAGTGCAAAGTGATGCATGGTCTCCCTGCAGGGTACTCCAGTGCAAGTGGCAATGGGAAAGAGTGGTTGGAGCCCCACAGTGATTCACCAGGGTGACAGTTTGGGGTGAAGCCTGCAGGCCCTGTATTAGAGCTATGGATGTCTTTGAGGGAAGTTTGACGATAAGCGCAGTAATATCCCCTGGGTATAGACCTCATTGGGAGCAGTGATGAGATGGAGGCTGCTAATGCTGGAGCTACACGAGGTGGCTGTTGCACTGCAGGAAAACAATACCCTGTGCTGGACTCTCATCGGGTGTTCCAGAAATAGCAGAGGGGCATGAATGGCAGGAGTTGGCACCTGAACCACAGGGGCGACGTGATAGTTTGGGTGTTGGCAGATGAGGCACTTGTGAGGAAGATCAGGCAGCGCAAGTCACAATTGAATTAATGTGTATGTTAAAGCTATTTAAAGAAAGCTTTGAGGGCAAGGTGGGTAAGTATCCTAGAGCGCCAGCAAAAAATTAATGCCTGATTTCAGGGAGTGGGCCATAGTAGGCTGAAACATAAGGGGGGAAGATGAGTGACAATGAATCGGGACAATGCAAAAGTGCCACTACCCTATAGGAAGGTTCTCATATAAATTAAAGCTTGGAGTGGATCACCCCAGGGTGGGGGGGGGGACAGGTCAATGGGCTGGGACACATAGATTGTTATGGAGTATACCTCAATTGTCCTTCCTGTTGGGGGATTGGGGGGAATTACACTGGCTAGAGAAGATAGTGGTGGCGATTATAAATCAATAAACCTGGAGAGGCACATTGCAGCACGAGTAGTGGATAAGACCATATACTGTGAACTCTGGAGTGATGTTTACAACAGGAAACCGGGGAAATAACCTCCCAGAGCAACAAAATAGTCCAATACCCGCTGTCGGTGAGTACAGCAAGTAACATCTGGGGTAAAGGAGAACAGGCAGCCATTGCATCTTCAACATCAAAAGAATCCGAGTTGTCCTCTCCCTGTTGAGCTGACGTTTGTAACATGTCTGATAGAACATCATAGGAACCCATTTCCACTTGAAAGATTAAGTCTGTAACCTGAAAACAGAAGTAGCCAGTTTGGATAGCACATGGAAGAAACTAGTTGGGAGAGCGGTGGATGTGAAGAGGAGGGCATGGTGCAATAACATTTGAATAGTCTGCCTACAGGGACACATCAATGAAGTTTTTATTTTTTTTATTTTTACAGAACCGGGTAGTGGATGTTTTCCGCTGCTAAGGATTGTCCTTCTAAATTAAAGGGTCCATAGGACCTCAGCAAGGCCGCACCCACCCAATTATATTTCTAATCTATTGCCTGGCTCCTTAACTATAGACTTTGAGGCTTTGTTACAGTGGGTGAGGCATGTGGGTTAAAGTCAATATATCTATGCTCGCCCTGAAGCCAGACTGTACTAAGGAAGTGCATAGGCAATCATTTGAACCAGTCAAGCGGCAGCTCAGAAACTAGGCATTTGTTATGTTATCTTTTCCAGCTAGGCTCCTGGTACACTTTAATGGGAATATTGGTTGTACATCTCTCCATGAGAGGCTAGGGAATGACTCCTAAGAATGGCGATTGGAAACAATCTGGAAAAAAAGGCTTCATTCCTGGATCCCCAGCACCGGAACGTCTCCTCCCCAACCCCTCTCAAAAGAGAAAACTTTGTGAAATCACTAGTGAGGATTCTCAGGCTGAGACATCAACGAAGATGATGGTGGAGAATGTTGGGTCCTTTACACAAGAAGTAGGTGACCGAGGGTGAGGCTAGAACCGCTCATCAAACGGTCCCAATGTTTTTTTAGGTTTTAGGTTGCTATACAATTTTAGGCCACGGGGGCTGGAAGAGAACAGATTGCACTTTGTTTCTTATGGTATTGTGATGGAGCAAAAGCAACATAAATGCCCCCTTGCCATTGGACCTGGCTACGATTTGGTCTTATTAGACAGAAAAGCTTATTTTCTAACGGGCAAGATAGATGCTTCTAGTCTTTTAAAAGTGTATGGCGAGAGAACTGGTGTGATTCGGGGGAATTAACTGAGTTCGCTGGTATAGTTTTGGAATTGGGTTTGTGATCCCAAGTTACATTAGGCTCTGTGTGTTGAAGCCACTCTCAAGACATGCCATGGAATGTAAACTGCTTCTGAGATGAAATTAAGAGGGGAGCAATTTTTAACTATCTGCTGCGATGTAAACCAGACGTGATCCTTCTCTGGAAACTAACATAGATGGGTGCGAATTCTGCATTCCTCAGTTGGACACAATATATACATTTGTTTTAACAATTTGCTTTGAGTTTCCACAGTAAACCACCTACAAGCAAGGAGTTCAGAACAGACGGCAATCCACAGGAAGCGTATACGTCGTTTAGACATAATACATATAGATTTTGAGAACCAGATCATGCCGGCCAGCTTCTGAACCGCCCGAGGCAGGCTCCTTGTACCCCCCAGCAAGACCACCACTGGGTCCAGGTCATTGTGTTCACCCACTATCTATGAAATCTTGGACCCCACCTTCCCCACAGTAGCGGGATATACCCTGGCAGTCCGAGGCCAGGTGCAAAAAGTCTGCTGGACTAAAGCCACATCTGGTACGCTTGTCGGAGGTACTTTGGAAGTGTTTATGATGTCTGTCCGAGGTGTGATCGACCTGGTGCACGAAGTTGAAATGAATCCGCTTAAACCTGGAATTCAGGGATACCTTTTGCATTGGAATCAGCACATACCCCCAACCTTCATCAGGAATTGCTCTACCCAATGCCTCCTCCAAGCGCCGCGTACCTGAGTCCCCCTCCCAGTGGTTATCCAACATAAAGCTATGATATAGCCGTGAAACCAGACAACCCTCCTTCTGAGCCTGTAACACTGTGTGTAGTAATGCCCACGTTGTAGACTGACTTGGGAATATGGGAAAAGCAACCATTAAAACATTCCACAAAAGTACATATACCGGTCTAGAGACATTGTCCCGCCTTTGTCTCAGCTGTTGGAGCGATATAAATATATCATCCACAAAGAAGTCTCAGATTGTATACCTATTCATTTCACACAGCACAAATAAACCCTCTGTGAAAAGCCTGAGGGTTTTCTCCCAGTAAGACCTCGAGAATCCCTTACTCAGGTGGCCAGGACACAGCCATAGCTGTTGGATCCATTTCCTTGGGGTGGACCAGTGGGGGATGATCACCTGGGTAGGGAAACCTGGGGTTACTTTTGAGCGAATACCACAGGTGAGATGCTGTACCATCATGGGGAGGATGGTGAGGGGAATTAAGTCTCTGAAGATTTGATAAGCTATTCCTGACCATCTCTTCCACCCATTGAATCTTCCCTACCCAAAGGTAAAGCCAACAATCCATTCACATCTGATAAACGTGTTACGAACCACTACTTCCAGAGGCCTGCTTTCCTTGGATCTTATCCGGATACCCCCGGACATTCTTTTCCACATCTCTCTATTTATTCTGTCTCAAACATCCACTCTACTCGGGTTAGGCACTACCGTTCCCTTAATCCCCCTGGTTTATTTTACGATTCAGGCTATTCCTGTTTACCCCGCAAACCCTACCAATCCCGTCCCTCTAATTGTCACTTTCTGAACCATCCCCTATGTACTGTTCTGCATCCCGGTCAACCTCATCCACCACGACACAAACACCCTTACACACCCAAAACAACGGACTCATGTAAAACCGGTTTACTTGTCATGTGCCAGCCCCAGGCAATTGACCCGAATCATACACACCCGATGGCCCTTTCCTTTCCGCACAGGGATAAAAGATGGAGTACAAGAGCAAAGTACGAGCAAGGCGAGCACGGCAGACCGCTTGAATTGCACACCTGCCTAGCTGTGCAGTCGTGCTACGGAGAAAGTCGTCGGGAATCGAGAGGGTGGCGAGGAGAGACGTGACCTTGCCCTTTTCATCCCAGGCCCATGGAACCTTTGTGGAAGAGAGCCTAAGACTGCGAACAATAGCACAAGTGTCTTGCAGAAGATGTCAACAGTGCTCTGGGCAAGCTTATGTCGATGAGCAGGACCAAGGGAAGGTCCCGCACCCGTGTTACATGCCTTGTCTCCAGGAAAGCCAAAAGCAAAGTGGTTCATCATAGCCGGTGAGTCGAGGAGAGAATCGATGAGAACTGGGCTGTGTTGAGTGAGAGAATCGCAAAGTGGCAAGTTTGAACCCAGTTTGATGAACTGTGTAAAGAATTGTACAAAGGGTTAAGGGGTGACCAGCTGCAGATGGAAAACCGGCACCACGTGGGTGCTAATTCAAGAGAGACTGGTCGATCCCCATCAGAGCGAAACTACAAGTTGTAGGAGAATCGCCGAAAGAGGTCAAAGTGGTCATACAGGAGGTCTAGTAAACTCTGCATACAATCAAAAGACTTCGATCTGCAAACTATGTGAAAGCAAGGGAAGTGAATCCCACATTGAGAAAAAGCAAGGGACGTGAATCTCGTAACACTTGAAAGTGAATGTGAAGTTGGCAATGGTGAGCCCAACCAAGGGATGTTGTCGTAGAAAAGAGGGGCAAAGTCTAAAAGTCCTGAGAAGCAGTGTGTTGACAGAGGTGAACCCAGCCGAGGGATGTCCACGATGAACTGTGTGAAAAGACATTGAGAAACAAAGGGAAGTGAATCCCGCTAAAGAGATTTGAGAGGGGTCTGAGCCCGGCAGAGGTAGATCCCAAGGGGGGAAGCTCTCACCCACTGTTCATGCAGAAAGGAACTGATGCGTGAAACTGTGGTAAATAATAAAGAAGAGTCAGCGCCCGGATGAGATGGACCCAGGGGTGAATCCATCACCCTATCTGAACTGTAGCTAACAATTGAGAAGGGTCTGCGCCATCACCCAGCGAACATTGGAAACAAACTTACATTTGCTAAAGGAACTTTTGTGGTTTTGTTAGTTTGAGATCTCGGATCTTCAAAGGCAAGAGGCTTTCTAGGAAACGAGACTTGGCCCTCGACGGTCCCGAGAGCTGCCATTTAGAACTGTCGGCTCATGCTGGAGAAGCCCTCGACTGTACTGTGCTCCACGCTTCACTCTTGCCCCATGTTCAAAATGTGGGGAAGGCATACCTAGGCTACTGCATCCTGACATGTTATTTGAGAAAACTTCTTTCTTTTCTTGAGAACTATCCCACACCCTTCTTTGCATTCGTTGTAAGGTTTGACAATAGGTTTCTTAGTATAGGCCCTTTTATTTTGACACAGCGCCACAAGGCTTGTGTCCGTTTTACCTGTTGCCACCATGAGTTCCTCACACCTCTCACTTGTAATAGTCATTCCAGCTACATTCCTGACGAGAAGCAGCAGCAAGTATGGGATGCCGATGCCCATCTTGCGAGCCACTTTGTCCCAAATAGTACAGGTAATATTTACAATATGAGTGGAGGTCGGTAACTCGCTCGAGGCTTCCAGAATCACAGAGCGCAGGAGATTGGGAGCAGCCCCTGCCCTCAATCTGGACGTGAGGTTGCATAAAATGTGACGTACCAAAATGCCAAAGGGTGCACCTGTGCTGCTGAGTAATACCATTCTAAGTCTGGAAGCGCCAGGTCCACCCCTCACCATATGGTCTTGTCAACGTGGAATAAACTGCCCTGGCTTGTTTTTCAGCCCAGATTAGATTTTAAATAATCCCACGCAGACTGAGAAAAGGGCTGGAAGAGAGAAGTAATGGAATATTTAGAAACGGGTAAAGAAATCTGGGCAGAACAATCACCTTGACAATCGAGATGCAGCCCATCAGGGAAAGCTTGAGCGCACCTTATCTCACCACCTGGTCCGGGAGGGAACGGATAGCCTTGTCGTATTCATACCAGAACAGCTTGGACGGATCGCGCAACACCCCTTCTACCAAATGGCACCTCCCAGACCAACCCAAAGTCGTCATCAAATGCCACCATCCTGTTGAGTGGAAAAACCACTTATTTACTCTGATTACCTTTTAAACCTGATGCATCCCCAAATCTCAACACCTGATGCGTTACTGGGGGTAGCTTATGGGCTGGGTCACTGAGAAATGGCACCACGTCGTCCGCATATAGGGAGATGATTAATGTGCGGGCCAATCAGTAAGCCCCGATATGTGCTGTTCCTGCAGGATCGCAGCCAGAGGCTCCATTGCCAGAGCAAAGAGAAGCAGAGGCAGAGGGCAACCGTGGCACGTCCCATGCCCTATCATGATTGCTTGAGATAGATGAAGCCCCACTGCGATTTGGGCCATAGGGCCAGTATAAAGAAGTGACTCGAGCAAGATTAACTGTGTATAGGACACACTATTGGAAGGTTTTTCATTCAGACTTCACCAACTGTTCTTGCGGTGTGACTAGTGATTAAATCAATTCCATGGATACCCATTGGTTCAGGCTATCTCTGGGGGAAGGTGGTTGCAAGTGACTGGGAGAATTGATGTTGAATGTTTCTGCATGATCTATATATAAACACACCCCACAGTCAAACCTCAGTGATTTGATTGCTGAAGCACAACCAGGATTGATAATTGTAGCTGGTGATTGTCATAGATATGGCTCAGGAGATAATGCCCCAAGGGACAATGAAAGGATTGGGACCCCGTAAAATAAGCTGGATGAGTTCATGTGATGGGGCTAAGAGAATTCATGTTGCTTTCTATATCCTGATTAAAGACTATTCCTTTCACTTTGGACTACATTGTTCCCTTTCTATGATACAGTATTTTTTCCTTCCACAATTAGATTGTTACATGGTGAAGGAAATGAGGCATCTACCGAGGGGAATATCGGACATTTTTCCCCTGGATGGCTGCCTTGTTTTAGCAGTCGACTGCAACTTGGTTGTGGACACTATGCTTATTGGATGTTATTTGATTTCCAAATGAACTTCGAGGTCGCCACACTATTTTCAGGACAACACTGGGACAGTTAATAAGGTCAATCATTGGTAGTGATATAAGACAGTCTGAGGTAAAGCAATGTCCTGGATAAGTGAGGAAGAAACTGGAAAAATCAGGGAAAATAGATCACACTAAAGCTGAAATCCTTCGGCTAAATGGAAATTTCAATAGTTGAAGCAGGTGGAGATGCATATTGTTTTGGTGCAGGCGCATAAAAAAAGTAAAGCTTTGTCTCTAGGCGATGCCAGACATCTGGGTTGATAAAGGGAAGCATTCCAGCAGGGAGATGAGGCAGGTAAAACCTTTGCTCTGTTGGCCTACATGGATCAGATACATAGGTGGGTGGTGATTAGGAATGGGTACAATAGAATAAGAGATGGGACTAGAATAGTGTCTGCTTTTGCGTCTTAAAATGCTAAGTTGTACTCTTGCAACGAGGACACTGATGGATCAGTGTTTGATGCTTTCCTGTAAAATTCTGGTCACCTGCTTGGATCAACATAGAAAAATCCTTGAGGCAGCACTTTCCATCTCTGAGGTGGTGCTTAGCATCCACGAGCTGCAGAAGGGTACAACACTTGGGCCAAATGGGATACTGGCATAAGTTTGGAACATTTAAGTAGATGGGGAAAGTAAAAGAAAAGCCATGTTCCCAAGGGAATTGTGATTTGCCACGATTATGATTCGCAATAAAAAAGTAAACCACTGTGTCATTGTTGTTCATATGTCCCATTATCATACTAAACACAGACACAAATGGTGGTCATATGACATTTAGCACAGTGGATCCGTCATCCTATTTTGTCACGTATAGAGGACAAGTATCCCTAGATGTTGATCACCTCTTTATATTAATGTAAGCCTGTGCCAGTTGGAGCCCAGTCAGGTGGGGTAAGATGCTGCCTGGGGGTGGACCTATGTAGAAAGGCATTGACACCAGGTGGTACAACTAGTTTAAGATGTGTGTGTTTTTGCTTTCTACTGTTCCTACATTCCCTGGGCCACCATAGAAACTATGGGCAGGACTCCCCTGTCCAGAACTGTGGACTGGCTCTACTAGAGAAGAGGGAATACAGAGGGGAGAAACCATTGGGAAAAATACATTGAGCCTCATTATGAGTCCCGCGGTAGCCATGCCGGTAAAACTGGCACGGCTGCCGCCAGAGTAATTTTTTTTTTTACCAGCAATGGGCAATTATCGGGGCATTCCGGCCCCTGTGGACCCGGTAATTTCTCATTGCCGGGTGCTAGTAATTATTAGTCCCCATTCAAGCCCCATAGGGCTTAATGGAGATGACGGTGGTGCTGGTGCTACCGTGTAGGTCTGTGAGCAGTGCCAGTCTGCCCGCCAGGTCAGACCTGATGGGCGGGAAGGAACCCACCCACAGACCTTTGTTTGCCGGTCCGGACACAACGGTACTGGTAAGCATACCGAGACTGTTGTTTCTGGACCAGCAAGCTTGTAATGAGGCCCATTGTTTTATATTGGCTGGCACTGGAAGACCGCATTAGATTCAAGTAGCTTGCCTTATTTTTAAGTGTATTAATGGTCTTTCCCCAGCATATTTATCTGACTTGATTGAACCGTAGCAGCCCTCAAGACACCTGCGATATAGCCATTGACATTTTCGTTCTATCCCCCGCTCAGTGTATACATCAAGGGGAGATGGAAGATTTGCTGTTTTTGGTCCAAAACTATGGAATTCACTTCCTCTAGGAATAAGGACCGTAGCATCATTATTTCAGTTTCGTAGGGCCTTCAAGACTTTTTTGGGTTAGATAGGCCGTCTTTGCCCATCTTCTGTTCTGGTTTGCTTCGCCTCTTGGGCCAGACTATGCTTCACATTAATGCTTTTTCCAACTGTGCCACTATACGGTTTGTTCCATCATGTGCGCAATAGAAATGTAAAAATAAAATTTTAAATAAAATAAGTTTGGTGCAATTGTACAGGAGGAAGGGAAAAATGAATCACCCCAGCTCAGACACTGAGGGAGCAGGGGGGCTGTTGCCTCGAGCTGCCTCTCAGGGCTTTAAGGAAGTCAGTGGCCTGTGGCAGATTAGCTGCCTGCCCCATGGACAGATGGGGCAGATGCGAAGGACCAGCAGTGTCCCCTCCCCCTCCGTTTAAGTTTGGGTCTGCACAGGGAAGAGTGGGCAATGGGAGTCAAAGCCCCAGACTGTGTATGTAGTGCAGTATGGGTGACGAATCCAGGGCTCAGACCCCTGGCATGACATGGACACTGCCATGGGTTGTGTGTGTAGAAAGGGGCAGGTGTGCCATTGGCACTGCACAGTACAAGAGTGGGCTGTTCTCGCCCCTCCTCACTGAAGGCAGCGATCAATGATGCATCTGGCCGTGATGGTGGTGGCAGCGCACCCCTCCCAATGGATCATTTCAGTGAAGGAACCAAAGCCAGGTTAGCAGCAGTTTGCTTTAAGGACCAAGGAAGACCAGCCCTAGGCAGTCTGGGTAAAAATTAAGCCCATGTCCTGTGCATTGGGCTGCCAAAGCCCCTTGAAAATAATAAGAGCCCTATTTTGGTTGCGACTGGCTGCAGTTGCTGAACAAGTATATAAATATAATTGTTTGAGTAGTTGTAAAATAGTTATGTATAGATTTTAAGTTGTTTTAATAATGAATGTATATTTGGATATATGGCTAGGGAGAAAATGTTGAGTTGCAAGCTACTAGCCAGCCATACATCACTGACCACCTCAATTCTATACATGCACACTGCACACCATTTCTTCCTCGCTGTTAGGCAGAAACCTGTGCAGTTCCCTTTGGGACCACTGCAAAAGATTTAGGACTACAGGTGTTAGCAGTAAACCCACTTGGTAGCAGTCTGTACCACCCAGATTTACCTGGTAGCTGTGGCTGATACAACAATACAAGCAAACACTGACCAGAGCTTTGGTATCAAAGTATATAATTATTTAAAAACACACTGTTTGAAACACTCCAGCACTCTTATTGTAAAACACTCTAAACACAGTTACTATTCTAATATATACAACCCTTATTCCTTATCAGATAAGTCTTAGTTAACCCCACTTATTTTCATACAGAGGTGAGTGCTTAACTACAGATGGCACTCCAACAAGTTCATGAAGAAGGGAGGGAAAAAGACAGAATATGGGAAGGTACACCACTCGAAGCTTTAGGAACACTATTAGCAAGGCAGAAGGTCAAAAGTCACTTGTGAGCCAACGTCCATAGGCTGGCCCACTCTTAGAGAGAGCAGAGCACAAATGCGCCCAAGATCACACAGTTACACTAGGCTTAGAAAGTCTTGCAGAGAGTTCGAAAAGAGTTTAGAGAGGCTCAGAAAAGTTTAGCCAGGGTGTCTCAGGCTAACCCAGGTTCGAAAGCCGGGGGCAAAATCTACCCCGTACAGTCGGTGGCAAGGGAAGCCGGGCGGGACACGGTACCTTAAGTGGGAAGGATCCTCCAGCGGTGGCAGTTGTTCCTGGCAGCGGGTGCAAGTCTCGTCGTCGTCCAGGGGAAGAGAAGATCTCTACTTGGAGGAAAGTTGAAGGTCGTTGCACTGCCAGGGAAGAAACCAGCCGCAGAGTTTTCCGGTTAAAGGTATTACCCTTTAATTTGCGGTCGTAGTAAAACGTCGTATCCCGGTTGCCGGGGTGCTTGGCACAGGCAAGGTGGCCACGAGATGCGTCGGGAAGGCGAAAAGACGGTGAAACTGGTTATCCCCACCAGTCAAAGGAAGAAGACTCTCCGGCGGGAGATCTCCTCTGTCGTTGGGAAAAGTGGTGATACGGTCCAGCAGGGCTCCACCGGTGGTGTCGTCGTGGCAGGTCGGCTCAGCTTCTCCCTCGTCGGATTCTTAGGTTCTGTGGCGACTTCTGAAGTTCCAGTCCCCAAAGCCCTGCTTTTATGCAGAAAACCCCCATTCACTCAGCCTAGCTGTCACTCACACATGCTAAGTGGTGAGCCGGCCGGCTCACCACTTGGGCCAATCAGGATTGAGTGCGACTTGAGTTGCCTAGGCAACTCAGTCCAGGGTGCCTAAATCCCCCTCCTAAGTACTCCAGACAGAGTGGCACCACTTTGCAGGGCTTCTGTGGAGAAGCCCGCCAAAAAAGTGGAACAAAGGGCTCGACTTGGGTTGGAGTCACAGAAGAGAACACACACGCCATTTTAGAACCGAGTTTTGGCAAAAAATACCAACCGGAGAATTAATATTAATTAAAGAAACCGGCGGTATGTTCGAGGCTATCGTAATTAAATAAATAAAGATAGTAGCCTCGAACAATGGGAAAATCCCACAGAGAAATATTTGCGGTTGAATATAAAAAGTAGTATCCACTGCCACCAGCCAAAACTCGATCAGGGGGGACAGAGACGTGCCCCCTCTACTAACAGACCCCGGGGCAATTGAATTGCCCCAGCCAGTACGTCCACAATATGATGGTTTGTACTGGTTCTGTTCAGAATTTAAGACTAGTAAAGTCAATGGTGACTTTACAGACCATGGGAGACAGTAGTCAGTCCCAGGGTATGGAGTCTATACTGTGGAGTCACTATGACACCCCTATGTTACTGCACTGAGGGTGCTGTGTAACACATCACAAAAACACATGAAGCCCTATGGAGTAAAATACCCCATAGCCCATTAAACACATCTAGAGTCAAAGAAACACTCAAATCATGTCCAAGAGTGAGGGTAAAAGAGTCTCACTCTTGGCAGGAGAAAAAAATAAACCCCAAAAATCCAGCAAAGTTGCTGGGGGACTCACTAGGTTAGGAAATTCAGCCTAAACTGAGAATTATCCCTAACACTCGCCAAGAGTCAATTATCAATAGCCAGTGGCAAGTGCAAATTGTGCGCCCCTATATAGTTAGAGTTGGCAGTGTGCGGTGGGTAGAGTGGTAGGAGACTAGTGAAGAGTCCTATGAATTACTGAAGGGCAAAAGATTTATGAAATAATTATAGGGCTGGCATGTTTGGCCACCCAGGCTAAGGTGTTGCCCACAAGTTGTAACCCCAAGCCACAGATATAAAGGTGACACCAGAGGTGGGACTACCAGGGACTGTTTCAAATGCCTTTTGTGGGGTGTGGAGTCCCCATTGGGACTCTATTACAAGGGTGGGTAGGTGGAACTCAATCCCCCGGTGGGGACAGAGACCTGAACTATGCATAGTGGGGAAGGACCATAGATCGGTGGTTAGGTTATGTTCCCGAATCAGACAATATAGGTCCCTTCCATCTCCTTTGCACCTGTTTAACATCCATAACTTCTCTTATATGGCTAGTTGCTTAGCACACCTTTCCCTTTACAGCTGGTTTAGTGGGTACAGGTGCTTCCAGTGTTTGGTTCCTCCCTGGCCGACTAGTATCTGTACTAGCAGGCAAGGGCACGAACACTTGTGCTACATTAGCTGTCTTGTATACCTGATCCACAGTACATTAGTAATATTAATGATTTGGGAACTATACTGGTTTAACTTTAATTTGCATTTTATTTGACTTGTAAAGCACTGAACAATAAAATAAGCTACAAATTCCAAGGAATGGCAACTTGCATGATTTGACAAGATAAGTACTCTGGCCTTGTCACAGGGGTATAGGAACCCCTCTCAACCAGGGTGGAAGCCAGATCCAGTCCTACCCCAGAATGGGACGGTGGCAGTTGAAGGCTCAATTCCTGTCCACCCTCCAACTAACTGTTTTTCTAAAGCTTGTGGATCCGAAGCAGGACGTTTCAGCGTGACCAATTGGGCGCCTGACATTCTGGTGTGGCTGTTTTGCTACATGTCCCCTTTCGCAAGACGTTTAGGCGCAAGTATGTTTTGGCATAAAGCGGTTCACCTTAATGACATAAAGTGCATATTGACTCCAGTCTCTTATATTCCAAGGGACTAGTTCCGACAACCGCTTTGCTAGATTGATGGTGGAAGACAGAAAGGAAATGCTAAAAAAAGGCGGCCAGTGCACATTGCTGACATTTGATCTCTTAAGCTACCGCATTTTAATCAAAAAAGTTCAGAAAGGCAGCTCTGAGCCTGGGCCGAAGCATCTCTTTTCCGGGACTTGAAGGGCTTTCACTCCATGGTGAGCAGTCTGTCTATTTGCATTAAGGCCAATCACAGGGTGTTTCATATTTTTGGCATAGTCAGTTATATTCCAGGTGACTAACCTCGGGCCCTCAGCAATAGCTTTCCCAGGTTATTATAATAAAATTTTTTTAAATTATAATTTGTATAGGTTATTTTTATTTATGGTTGATGGTGGAAGACAGAAAGGAAATGTTCAAAAAGAGAAGCCCGATGCACTTTGCTGCCATTCAAACCTGCCTCCTGCAGGGGTGGCTTCTTCCTCGTTGGTCAGGGATGTAAAAGGTGCTAACCACTACTCATGCGTCCCGTCCCCTTTCCTCCATCCTTTGGCAGTGAAAACTTGAGCTTCCCTGTTAAATTAAGTATAGAGCGCAGGATCATCCCCCGCCCGAACCCCTGCCCTACGGCGCCTCACTTCAGTCCCTTTTTCCGCACAGTGTCCGATCTGGCAGAAAGGTGCAGAGACTTTTTAACTTTTCGCTTGCTTCCGTAGTTTTTTTTCCTCCCAATCTTCACCTCCCTTTGGTGCATCGCCTGCACCGAGGCATGTCGGCTGCAGGAGGATTCACGAGATGTGCATCCTGCGACTGCTCATTCCCAGCCTCAGACACCCATGCCCTCTGTTTTGAGTGCCTGGGGCCCGACCACCACTGGATGCATGCACTGCTTGCCTCGCTCTCGGTCACCGGGCATTGAAAAATCGGTTGTCATGTTGGAGGGAGATAATCCACACTTCTCCAACACGACTACTGGCCTAGCGGCAGAGGGCGCACAGCCTACTGGGGTTTCCTCCGAGGTAGTGAGTCGGGGCGTTTCAAATACCGGCCTGCAGGCTGAGGGCTCTGCGCCTACCGGAGTGCTCTCTGAGGTCGACGCTTCTGTTTCGGATTCAAGACCCAAGATGTGTCCTCATGTCCGAGGTGGCACGGGCCCAGGCACCCTCCTGCCCAGGGCATGGGGCAAGGCCTCAAGATGGCAGATAGACACGTGGCAGAGCCTGCTAGGCCAGCGGCCATCTTGGATACGAGTTGGGGCCTGCCCATGCTCTCTCCCATTGAATGGGCCTTGCACAAAGGTTCCAGTCCCCTTCCCTCTGGAAGCGGCGGACGACTGTATGGTACAGGCGGGTGATCTCACCAAGGATGCCTCATACCCTTCATTGACGCCTCAGCGCTTCAATCAAGAACTGAGGCCTGGCTCTTTGGAGGGCCGGGCCCCCCTGGACCTGGCAGCTTGGGAGGAGCACTTCTTTGAGTGCTTTCACCTCCTTTTACGTTCCCCGTAGACGGGGTTCCTCATGCACATTGTCAAGGAGGTGATCCCCCCAGGTTGCGCCACCCTGGCCTTTTCCTCTGGGCCCTCTGCCTGTTCCTCCAGTGCTGCCAGTGCCTGTCCATGCCTTGCTGGTCGTTTTAACACCCCCCGCCCGCCCTGCCGCCTCCTGTACCACCAATGCCTCCCCCTCAGCAACCGTTGGATCTTTGTTTGGGTCTGGATCTAGGGGGGGCCCCGCTGGCACATGTGTCTCAGGGGGCTGGGGGGGGGGCGATGATAATGACGCCCAGGATGACGAACCCTGAGTATCTGTAAAGGCCTCTCATGACTGCCTTCAGGTCCTTGTAGAGTTCTGGGGGGGTCCCCCTCCCCGAGGAAGCCCCCCAGGAGTCGGGCGTGCTAGTAGAGGTTTTGGGCAAACGCACCACGATCCGTTCAGGCATTCTGCTCCAGAAGGATGTCCTTCAGGTGGCGAGAAAGGTCTGGGAGAAGTTGGACAGCAGGTTCAGGCTGACGGATGGAGAGCCAATCCTCCTGGCTGCCCACCCTCCGCCTCGCTCCTCACTGGTGGCTGCAGCCTAGCTCTATTCTAAACCATTGTATTTGTCTTCCTCCATGGGAGCCGCCTTCAGTTGTCTTCCTAAGGAGGACCTTGAGTCTTTGGGCAAACGATGCTGCGCCATATCAGGGCTGCATTTGCGGCAGGCCAACACTGGTGCCCTTTTGGCTACGGCGAACCAGAAGATGGGGCTGGAGCTTAGGGAGTTTCTGCCTGACCTCCCCCTGGAAAGGCAGGCCTCCTTCAAGGCCGGGTGGCGGATTCCCAGGCCATTGCGCAGGACCTCATGGAATACTTGGTCTCCCACATAGACACAGCCAGCAGAGGACTGTGCTGAGTCGAGATGAGGACGGTGTGAATGCACACCACTAAATTCTCTGACGTGCAGGTGCTGATCTTAGACCTTCCCTTCAAGGGCGTGGACCTCTTTTGCTCGTCCACCGATAACGAGTTGACGAAGAAGAAAATCTCTATGCAAACCACCAAGTCCTTGGCCATCCTGACTAAGCCAGGGCAGAAGTCCTTTCCTCAGGCTCAGGGCCAACTTTAAACCCTGCGCTTTCACCGGCTTCAAGCGGTTTCGGGACTGTGGTACGTTGGAGGCCTTACAGATCGCCCAGCAATGGAAGGAAGCAGCAGAGGACGTCACACAGGTTTTCCTGCTCCCCATCCTCTGCCCCGCCTCCAAGAAGCAGTGATGTCCCGTTCGGGGAACACAGCACACCAGTAGGGGGCCGGCTGACTCTTTTAGGACAGCTGGAAGCGTTCTTTCAAGAGACCTTGGATCCTTTCTATAGTCTCCACAGGCTTCAGTCTTCCTCTTCCTTTACCATCCTCTCCTCCTCTTTGTCGGATTGGGCCCTCGGCTCTTATGGGAAGTCATTTAGCTCTTGGCGATGCAGGCAGTGAAACCGGTTCCACAGTCAGACAGGGGCTCTGGTTTGTACTCTAAAAGTTTTGCCTTACCCAAGAACAACCAGACTGGCCTGAGGGTAGTCCTGGACCTGTCGTTTCTCAATCTGTCTTTACCGCTCAAACGCTTCAAGATGATTACTCCCGTGCACATAGCAGAATCTGTGCGTGTAGGGGACTGGATGTGTTCTCTAGACCTCAAGGATGTATACCTTCATATCCCCATCTACCAGCCGCATCAGAAGTTTCTGCGGTTCACGATTGTTGTACCGTTTTCAGTACAAGGTGCTTCCTTTCAGCCTGAACTCGGCCCCTCGTGTCTTCACAAAGTTGATGAACGCATTGTCAAGTATCCTCGGCCTGGAGGGCCATCACATACCCTTATCTGGACGACTGGCTGGTGAGAGACCGTTCACCCAAGGGGGGGTAGTGCACTCCTGCCAAAGATTGTCGGATATTCTTCACCTGCTCGGGTTCTCCCTCAACCAGTGGATGTCACAGCTGTCCCTCTCCCAGGATCTGATCTTCCTCAGCATGCCCTGGAACATGGCCGTTCAACAGGTGTTCCGGACACAAAAGAGGCTCCTTTGCCTTCGCAAGGCGATGGGGTACTTTCTGGCCAACTCTACCACCTCGGTATGGTGGTTCCAGCATCTTCTGGGGTTGATGGCATCCTGCATGCTCATGGTGCAGCACGCCCACCTCAAGTTGAGGCGCCTCCAGCTCCACCTGGCGGCCAATTCGGACCAGGAGACCGGGGTCTTAGTCGGACAGGATCCCAATATCACCGCTCTTCTTCCTGGATCTTCGCTGGTGGTTGATGGACAGCAAGGTGTTTGTGGGAGCCCCCTTTACCCGACCAGAGCCTACCGTGATGGTGATGACGGACTCCTCTTTTTCGGGCTGAGTGGCTACTCTGGAGGGTTACGCGATTCATGGCGCATGGTCCAGAGCGTAAGCCCTTCTGCATCACAATTTGCTCAAACTCAGGGCAGTGGGCATGGCTCTCCGGGATTTTCTGCCCCTCAGAAGGGACAGGTCTGCTCTGTTCAGGAGGGACAACTCCACTGCAATGTTTAAGCTGAACAAGCAGCGTGGCACCCATTCCCCGCCTCCTTTACGGAGGGAATTTGGATTTCAGCAGTCCACCTCCAGGGGGACAGCAATGCAGAAGCAGACCAGCTGAGCTACTGGGGGGGTTCAACACCTACCAGTGGGAGTTGCGCACCAACTCCTTGTTTCGCCTGTTGCAGCGTTGGAGGAGGTTCCCGGATCTGGACTTGTTTGCAGCTCCTCGGAATTCCAAGTGCCCCCAGTTTGCTTGGTGGGCAGATGGGGTTGGGGGTCTCAGGGAGGCACCTTCCAGATATGCTGGCATGGCTGCAGGTGTTATGCGTTCCCGCCACCTCCTCTTCTCCGATGCACACTGCAAGTTTTGTTCTTTGGTGGGCCTGGTTCTCGGATCTGCTGCATTTGTACTCCCAGGGGCCTGTCCATTTTCCGATCCCCAACAGGGGCTTCCTGATGCAGCAGAGCGGGGCAGTGGAACTCCCGCACCCAGCCAGGCTGGCCCTAGCAGCTTGGTTCCTGACCAGCTAAGGCTACAGCATGCCCAGTTCTCGGATGACCACTGGGACGTTCAACAGGCCAGGTTGTCGTCTACTCGATCCCAGTATAAGAGCAAGTGGACTAGGTTCTGCCACTGTGCTCGTGCCAAGGGAATGGATCTAGTCACCTGCTCCTTAGATGACGTACTGGCATTTTCGGTGCATCTGGCCCGTTCTGGAGTGCAGGTTGGATACTTGCCGCACCTATTTGACGACCATTGGGGTGGAAGAGTGTCTGGTGTGCTGGTTTCAATACTCTGCTGCAACTGTGTATTTCTAAATACACTTTGGATTTCATCCCGGACCTTGCCGAGATTCACGCTGACTCGCTTAGTCTTTTTTTTTTTTTCCTTGACCCTGCTGGTCACATCTTCCTGCAAGACTCGCTGAGTCTATCCTTTGTGGACATACTCCAGACACTTCCCCTTCCCCTCCCCCTCCTGCCTGCGCTCGCTATAATACCAACTGCATAGAGAAGCGTGGCGGAGTGTGGTAGTGTGTCTGGTGTCCCGTGGCTGATGGAGATGGATATGCAACTTAGAAGCACCAAAAACCGGCCCCCACTTGATCAAATGTGCACACCAGGTTATGAAAAACAAATTGACAACTCACTTCCTACCCGTCAACCCTCGGAGATTGCTGATTCCATGGTGAGTGTGCCCCACTTCAAATGTAGTTTGGCAGTTCAACTGCTTGCATCACCAACGCTTCATTTTCCAAAGTGTTACCTTCCACAGACACTGGTGTTGTACCTGAGCCATCACCATGTAACGAAGAAACACACATTGTTACTTTACCTCTGCCAAATCCAATGAGCTCGGAAGATGTGTTTTTCACTCCTCCCAGGTCCCTGCACTGCCCAAAAAATAAGTATGAGAATAAACCTGCTCCCGTCTGTTTGCCCGACACGGAGCAAGCAACATGCTTGTATTTTGAAACTGCTCCCAATGATGAAAACCCATGCTTAAAGACCCCTAATGACCCTCCAAAAACTGAAGCAGCCGACGTCCCCCGTGAAACACCACTTGGAGAAGCTGAGACTGCCAAGTCAGATGGTCAAAGTGAGGGTGATGGGAGCAGTGCCAATGAACATGTTAGTTCTCTTCTTGTAGAGGCTTTGGTTCACAATCTATTTACCGAAGCGGTGACCCCTCCAGCTCCTACATTAACGAACTTGTTTGCGCTTAAGGTGCAGATGAGAAATGAACTGACACTCCTCTGACTGAGAATTTGTTACTTGAGTTAACAGCAAACAATTGTCTGATAAATGCAACTGATTTGTATGGAGAGTGCGAATTGGGCCAAGTGACTATTCCTTGTGCTACAGCCTCTGTTCAAACCGACAATTGACTCACCCAACAAAAGCCAAACTCTGCCCATAATCTCATCAACCGTGGAACTACACTACAAAATGCGTCATAAGTGTTTTTCTTCGATCAAAGTACCACAAGAAGGCCTTCCACTGAAGAAATCAGCTGTCACTGTTTCAAAGAGGGCTGATGGTGGGAACTGCTTGTTCCACAGACTTTGTAAGCGAGGAACCAACTCTAGCTCTCCATTCGCCCCTCAGTGTTCACAAAAAAATCATTGTATCCACTCTGGACTTAAATCCGGGTGACCTGTCGGATGCCGACCTGCTTGAGGGAGTGGACGCATGGAATTTGCAGATAAAAGCTCAGTTGGGCCAATTGGGCTCCAATACAGCAGAGCCCTTGATGCCTACTCCTTTCAACTTCTCGGCTAATAATAATAATTCTTTAATGTGGTACAGAATGAAAATAAATTCAAACTTTACACATACAATTTTTTACATATTTCAGATCACAAAGCATTATAGTCAATTCAAGGATATACATAAACATACAAATAAAATCATGAATGAATATCAATATTAAAAACTACAACTGAAAAGAACCATTGCATAGACTACTTAGCTAACTAATTTCCATCTCCACTGAAGAACTCTATATGTTCTCAAATACTCCTCAAACTTGGGATAATTCCACCCCACCCTTCAGTCCAAGTTCCACTTGTTGTCAGATGTTGTAGAGTGCAATAAATAAGTGCATGTTGCTGGTATTGGTGCAATAGAGCCAAAAAGACATATCACGTATTGTTGCACAATCATGTACAAAGTCGCCCAAATGGCGAAAAATTGTGTCTCTCAATGTCTGGCATTCAGTGAGAAGGTGTCTAGCTGTCTCAAGACAATCTGGGGATTTACAGAGACGACACATGCGCTTATCCACCGGGATTTTCTCCCAAGCCCCTCTACTGTTACAAGGTGGGCAATTGCTCTAATCTAAACAGGATGATGAAGCGTCTAAGTCTTCTGGAGGGGCAGAGAGATAAGTAAGCTTGAGGCTTCATAAAGTTATACAATCGATATTTTACAAAGTCATATGTCTCAAGATTACTTATGTGGGCGAAATTCTCTAGCCAGTCCCATATGTCTACTTTTTTACCTAATGCATGTAAGGTTTCCTTTGTGACCATAGTGCCTCTATGTATCCATCCAATGTCAATGAAAAATTTAACCATGTCTTTATAGAGGGGTGAGGTAGAATATTTTTTGGTCACCTCCTGGTGGATCACGGATAGTAGGGGGTTGGCAGAGTCACCTATCATCTTAAGGTGAAAGCCAGCTCTTTTCCTCAGTACCATAGCTTTGAAAGAGGGAAGACCCAGTTCTAGTCTAATCAGTGCCATCGGTACCCCCGGGGGTAACCCCAAGATCCGTCTCCAGAACTTGCCCTCCAGCACTTGTAACCACCCTAGATCCATAGTATGCAGTGACTCGAGACCATATACAATCATGGGTGCAAACACTTGGATATAAAGAGGACGCGTCCCCCACAAGGTGAAACCGCCCTGCTTATTTGTAAATGAGGAAATAAGTGAGGTGACTTGCATAGCGCTTGTGATTCGCCCCTGTCTGCAGAGTAAATAGTCGCCTAGGGGCTCAATGTCAACTCCCAAATAGCGGTAGGATGGAGCGTAGGGTATGGAATTTCCATGTACCATCAGATTCACACGTGTTGCTCTTCTTCTCGTGAATCTTAGTACTTTTGTCTTGTCCAGGTTGACGGTTAAGCCATTTATTCTGGCATAATCCCATAGAGAGGTAGCGGAGCGCCCAAAAGCCACCTATGGTATTATCATAGACAACCAAATCATCCGCATATGCCAGTACTGTACATGATGCTTCGCCAACTTTAGGCGGCAATTGTCAACCTCGGCCAAGGCTGCAGGGATGTCGTATACATACAGATTGTAAATGAGGGGTGCTGTGACGCATCCCTGCTTTACCCCACTGTCTTGGATCACATTGCGAGTTAAATTTCCTTCCTGATTCAATCTAAGGCACGCCGTAGTATTGTGATGGAGTAGTTTTAAATAATATAACAAGCCTGTCGGGCATCCCAATTTCTCTAGCTTGGACCATAGTCTCTCTCGGGGGATGGAGTCAAATGCAGCCTTGAAGTCGATATATAGAGCGTACAACGGGGGCTGCCCCTTGCTAAGTGCCCGTGTACGAAGTATATCCGTAACCAGAAGGTTGTGAGGTGGAGAAATCCGGCCTAAACCCGCATTGAAATCTGCTGAGTATTTTGGAATTGTCTACCCATTTCTGCAGCTCACTGAGTAACAGTGAGGCAAACAGCTTACCAGAGATATCTAACATGGATAAAAGCCTGTAATTATTAGGATCCAAGCGGCTACCTTTTTTATATACAGGAATAAGGATGGCAGTTTGCCATGAGCGGGGAATTACCCCCTGCTCTAAGATTTTATTGAAAAGTAAGGAGAACAGCTCGGCCCAGAATGGAGGATAGCTCTTAATCACTATATTGGCTAACCCGTTAGGTCCAGGGGATCTGGAGGACTTGAGGGCAACTATTTTATAATAATAATAGTTTTAATGTGATACAGATTGAAAAAAATTCAAACTTTACACATATTACATTTACAAAACCAAAGAGAAAGAAAATATAATTTCACTTATACATTTGTGTAGATAGATAAAAAAGTAGGAAAGAATCGAAAAAAAGAAAAGAAAAAGTGAAATAAAAAATGCGTAAGTATATCTAAGTACATACAACTTTTACGGAATCCAAAATCTTAATAAAACCTTCATATAAAAACACTTTCAATCATTTTAAATCAAAATGCCTAACACTTTTTCAATCTGGAGCCATACATTATATAATGCAATAAAAAGATGCATATTAGATGTATTAGTACAATATAACCAAAATTGATTTTCAGATATAGATTCCAGATTGTGAGCAAATTCTCCAAGATATTTAACAATTGAGGGTCTCATTATTGAGCATTCAGTTAGTAGATGCTTGGCCGTCTCCAGGCATTCCGAAAGAGCACATAGGCGACATATTCAGTCAGCAGTTGCAATTTTTTCCCTCGATCCCACATTATAAAAGGTTGGTAATTGCTCCAAACGGAAAAGAATAATAAACCGTCTAAGCTTTACGGAGGGGCATAAATGCAGATATGTCTGAGGTTTCATATAACTATACAGTCGATACTTTACAAAAGCACATGACTTTAAACATCCTAGATGTGAGAAGTTCTCCTGCCAATCCCATAAATCTACCTTTTTCCCCAGGGCTACTAAAGCCTCCTGGGAAGCAGTCGGCCCTCTATTTGTCCAACCAATATCTCTCAGTAATTGGATCATACTTTTCTGAAGAGGGGAAGAAGTATCTTTTTTACTTACTTCTAAATATATGGTAGCCAATAGAGGATTGGGAGAACTGCTCTTCATCTTAAGATAGAAGCTCACCCTTTTTTTAAGCACCATTGCTTTAAGTGAAGGTAGACCCAACTCATGTCTTATCAAGGCCATCGGGACACTCGGAGGTAACCCCAGTATGCGACGCCAAAATTTTCCCTCCACCACTTGTAGCCAGGCTAGATCAAATGAGGTTAGGGCTTCCAGCCCATACGTGATCATAGGCGCAAACACCTGTATATACAGGTGTCTCGTCCCCCATAGTGTGAAACCAGCCTGCCTACGGGTAAATGACGCAATGAAAGCAGTTACTTGCTGCGCCCTTATTCTCCTGCCTTGTCTACACAGGGAATAGTCACCCCGTGGTTCAATTTCAACTCCAAGGTAACGATAGGAGGGGGAATATAGTATGTTATTATTCTGCACCCAGAGCTCAACACGGGAGACTTTCTTCTTCGTGAATCTTATAACTTTAGTCTTGTCCAGGTTAATCACTAACCCATTGATCTTAGCGTACTCCCATAGTGCCACCGCTGAGCGCCTAATGCCAGCAATAGTATTGTCAAAGATGACTAAATCGTCTGCATATGCCAATACTACGCACGGTACATCCCCTATTTTAGGGGGGCAGTTATTCACCTCGGCCAGCACTATTGGAATATCATGGACATATAAATTATAAACGAGTGGTGCTGTGACGCATCCCTGTTTTACCCCTCTATCTTGTCTCACTTGTCTAGTCAGGGAGCCCTCTTGATTTAGTCTGAGGCACACCGTGGTATTGTAGTGCAGCTGTCTTAAATAGTACAGGAGACTAAGCGGGCATCCCATAGCTTCAAGTTTCTTCCATAGCCTAGCTCTTGGAATGGAGTCGAATGCAGCCTTAAAGTCAATATAGAGGGCGTAAAGCGGGGGCTGTCCCTTGTTGAACGCCCGAGTTCGTAGTGTATCCAGCACCCACAAATTGTGCGTGGTAGAGAAACCCCGACGAAAACCACATTGGAACCTACTAAGAATATTAGCCTGTTCAGCCCAGTTTTGCAGTTCTGTAAGTAAAAGCGCTGCAAAGAGTTTTCCCGTGATATCCAGCATGGAAAGAAGTCTGTAATTATTTGGGTCCATGCGGCAACCTTTTTTGTACACCGGCACCAATATTGCTGTTTGCCATGTACAAGGGATCTTCCCCTGCGCTAGAACCTTTTTAAAGAGTATGGAGAGAAGAGATGCCCAAAATGCAGGATGGTTCTTAATGACAACATTCGCTAGGCCATTCGGGCCCGGAGCTCTAGAAGCTTTCAAGGTTGCTATTTTGTTAACAATGGCCTCCTCCGAGGGCTCAAAGGGCTGGGGATAGTAATTCATCATTGTTGTGGTTATTGGCTCATCTGCTTCTCCTGAATTACGATCCAAGAGAAATCTTACCCAGGTTACTTCTCCAATGGGATTGTCCAGCTGGCCCTTGACCCTCTCTTTATTCTCTTTCAGTAACTGCCATATGTTACGCGAGTTTCCGGAGCAAATGGTTTTTACCAGCCTCTGGTTTCTAACGTTCCTCTCTGTATTTCTGATATTTCTAATACTAGCTCTATATTTATTTTTGGCTTTCCTGACTTTCTCATAATAGAAAGTGCACGCTATATTTTGTCCCCTCAGCCCCCGCATCTCTGCTCTAAACCTTCTCTTCGCATCACGAATTTCCTTACTGTAAGGCATAGTCACACCTCCAAGCTTTGTCATATAATTTTTCCTAGAGGTAGCATGTAATCCTGAAAATCCCAGGATCCATTCTTCTATTTCATTTACGTTTAACTGCTCGAAGTAGGGGAGAGGACCCAGGGCCGGATATAAAAGTGCTTCTGTAGCCTTATTAATATTTCTCTCTGACCAAATAATTCTAGAGCCTGTATCATTAGTTTGAATAATGCCCGTGTTGCACATTTTGTTCAATATTGCCTCTGCTGAGACATCAAAAGGCAACTGAGGGGGAGCCTTCACCCGAAAACTGTTCAAGGTTTCTGTACCTCCTGAGTTCCGGTCTAATCGGAATTTTTCCCATGCCTCCTTACTTATTGGATTAATTAAGGGGCCTTTAACCTTCTCTCTGTTCTCATTAAGGAGAGACCAAATACCGCGAGAATTTCTAGTGCAGATAGGTTGTACTAGCTTCTGATACCTGGCATTTTTTTCAGTGCTCTTAATCTTCTTAATATCTGCTCTGTATCGATTTTTGATTTTCCTTAGTTTCTCACGGTATAAGGCTCCAGGTAAATTCATCGGTTTCAGACCTCGAATAGCCGCTCTTAGACCTCTCTTAGCGTCCCTAATTTCCCTGTTAAACGGGAGTGTGCACGCCCTATTTTTAACATATGTCCCTTGTTGGCCATGGCATGCTGGCCTGAGAATCTAGCTATCCAGTCCTCAATCTCATTTATCGAAATGTGTTCGAACTCATGGAAATCTAGGGCTGCAGTAGATTTAAGTGCTTCCATAGCCAAGCTTATATTTCTCTCAGACCACACAATTCTGGATCCTGCACAGTTGGTTTGGATACTACCTATATTAGGAGGTACCGATGTAGGAATAGGGATGCATAGAGTGCACTGTAGCGACGCATGGTCGCTCCATTCGTTATGCTTTACGGCCATATCAACTACTCTTGTCTGCAGCTCGGGGCACATAAATATATAGTCTAATGTGCTGGTGGAATCTCCATTAGCCCAGGTATGTTTCCCCGGCCGATCTCCCATGGTGCGGCCATTGATCACAGCCATGTCCCAAGCTCCAAACAATTGTAGCCAGCCTAGCCCTTCAGCTTCCCTCTTTCCATGGGTCATTACACACCTTGTACTAAGGTCAGGGTTAGAGGATATGAATGTTTCATCAGTCATATGGCAATTGAAATCGCCCATGACCACCAAAGCAACATTTCCCACTCTCAGCCACCAGGAAGACAACAGGTCCTGTATCGCCTCCTGTAACGAATCACGAGTCAATTCTCCTGGGGGGGTTATAAAGATTGATTACTAGGCACCTTCCCAAACCTCTTTCATCATGAAGTTCGACTTCTACTGCCAGAAGCTGCTCCTCAGCTTTACACTGTATCTTACGAGACATAATCAAATTCATTACCCCAGTTAGCAACCCCCCATAGGGACGACCCTTACTGCCACGTTTGGCCATCGCTTGATGTATAACAAAACCGTCGAGTAATAGTGGGTCAAGAGACCATGTCTCTTGAAGACAGATACAGCTGTATTGTGACAGTAGGTCTACAGAACCCTCAGATCTCAGTAGGTGGGAAAAGCCTCTGCAGTTCCAGGAAAGCAATGATAAGCATCAGTGGTTCTTTAACATTTGCGGGATGGATTCTAGCAGGGACTTCAGGGCTTGCTGTATTTCCGCCAGAGCAGGGTTATCTCCCCCCCCCCAACTTTAAGCACAGTATCCACCGGAACTGCAGGCGTAATGTCTTCTGGTATAGGCAATGGGCCCTTCTCCATAGGGTCCACATCAATCTCAATGTCCACTGCCATCAGATCCTCTTTGTAATTCCTGTTTAATTGCGCCGTAGTCGGGAAGATACAATGTATGGCCGAGACATTTGGATTAGGGCACCCAAGTGGTTCAATGGAAAGAAAGTCCTCAGATTTTAAAACACGCAATTGAGGTATGTGATATAGTCATGCGAGCAGCTCTGAGCGTGCTAACCAGGGATTTTTGCCACTGGGGTACAAGTTCTTAATGAAGCAAGTGCGATTAGTAGTTATATCATTCACTGCTCTCTTCTGATCCATAGACATATGACTTTGTAAAATATCGATTGTATAACTTTATGAAGCCTCAAGCTTACTTATCTCTCTGCCCCTCCAGAAGACTTAGACGCTTCATCATCCTGTTTAGATTAGAGCAATTGCCCACCTTGTAACAGTAGAGGGGCTTGGGAGAAAATCCCGGTGGATAAGCGCATGTGTCGTCTCTGTAAATCCCCAGATTGTCTTGAGACAGCTAGACACCTTCTCACTGAATGCCAGACATTGAGAGACACAATTTTTCGCCATTTGGGCGACTTTGTACATGATTGTGCAACAATACGTGATATGTCTTTTTGGCTCTATTGCACCAATACCAGCAACATGCACTTATTTATTGCACTCTACAACATCTGACAACAAGTGGAACTTGGACTGAAGGGTGGGGTGGAATTATCCCAAGTTTGAGGAGTATATGAGAACATATAGAGTTCTTCAGTGGAGATGGAAATTAGTTAGCTAAGTAGTCTATGCAATGGTTCTTTTCAGTTGTAGTTTTTAATATTGATATTCATTCATGATTTTATTTGTATGTTTATGTATATCCTTGAATTGAGTATAATGCTTTGTGATCTGAAATATGTAAAAAATTGTATGTGTAAAGTTTGAATTTATTTTCATTCTGTACCACATTAAAGAATTATTATTATTACTTCTCGGCTACATCAGTACAACTCCCCTCAAACTTATTGGCCATAACCCAACCTATCAAGACCACCACAGAGCCCTTATGTGGTGGGAGGGGAGGTTACTGTCATCCACTCGCCTCAACCCATACTCCTCATGCTGAGGACTGTAGTCTGGGTACGATGTTACCCAACCAAAACATATAATCTATCCTAGTACAAACCTGTGCAAAAGTGACATTGCACTTGAATGAAGGTATTGAAGGCTTCGCTGAGAATGATGTAATACAGTCAAATTCTGAGAATAATGTCCCTGCAAAAGAAGACATATTTTTAATTACAAAACAGTGGCGAAACCTGTAAATGACCATCGGCAGAATCGTGCACCCTTACTGTCCGGCGTACAGGAGGTGTGCTCAGTTCACATCAGGAATGGTCACTCCTACATAAAAGTTCCTACATCGGAACAAACTGGTCAGACTGGACCCCTCGAGGAACACAATAAATCTGTAAACAAGCAAGATAAAGTTGATGTATTCTCAATCATGTCTACTATTACCTTAGCTCTCACTCCCTTCACTGAACTCTATGAACAGTTGAATGATACTTTGAAAGACCACACAACACTTTTGGCCATGACTCATTCAAAACTCATCTTCCTAGAAGGTTATTTTACTGCAAACAGAAATCACTCTGAACCAGAACCAGCCATTAGATACACAGGAGACAACCCTTATGGTTCGCAAAAACAAGATTGTGCTATTCGAACTGAGTGCACTAAAGCTACACAGACTGTAAACTCCTCTCCACCATTTGATTTTAACCAGAGAAGAAGCGTGTTTTCTTGAAGTTTCTAAGAAAATGGCGAAGGCTGTGATTAGTGCTAAAAAACCTGCTCATGACTCTAGTACCGGGACTGTCCACTCAGTCAAAGGTTCAGTGGTAGCAGAAAGCAATGGAGGAATCACTGAAAATCCAGCTTACTCCATCTTTGACCAAGAAACAACTTCGGAAACAAAGACAAGAAAACGAAAGTGCTGATAAACGTCACATCAGAGTTTAAGTGGTGGTGAGGAACACGCAGTAAATGTGCCGAAACCTGCTCTGAGAAAGTTTGCATCACAACCAGCACAAAAAAAAACTCAGCCTGTTACAGTAAACAGTGATTCATTCATGCCGACCCATGGAGCTATGGCCCCCTTGAGTCCAATTCCGCAAATTCTAATAGATATGTCAACTTATTCACTTGACGAAGCGGAGACTTTTCAGTCACTTGCTAAGGTGCCAAACGCAATGACCACAGGCTCGAGTGGTAGCACTGTCCAACTAGCAGCACTGCCGGCTCCACCTGCTTCACCTATCTTTGTGTCAATGGCTGAAAAAAGACTGAGCATAAATGCCATCAACAGGCTGGATTCTCTTAATGTTAGAGGTACTGTAATTCCATTGTCACACCAAGCCTCACATGATGATCATCAAGGCAGTAGTGGGCCATCAAGTATCAAAGAGAACAGATGGTCTAACAGTAGCTCTAGTAAAAAAGGAAAGGGCCTAACAACTACATTACACGCTCATTCAAACTCGAGAGAGTGATGAACTGTGATGACAACCTCATACTCAACAGAAGATCCATCCTTGACTTACTTCACTTTCTTCCCAACTTGAGACAATTGCGTTCGGATGACCTGATACTAATTGAATTTATTGACGAGAGCAGAACAGGCTGTTTTTCTTCACATCTACTCACCAGTTGTCAAATGTTGATTTAGGCCATGGAAAGCCTACTGATGTTTGGTTACGATCTGGCTGAAGGCAACTTCCTCGATCACATAATACTGTGTCATTTAGATGCCCAGCTTAAAAATCCTGCTAACATCACGGTCAAGGCCAAAAAGAATGAAGGATCATCTTTAGCGAGTGCTGAAAACCTATTCTAAGATACCCTTGAACTAGGAATAGTTCCGGCTGGCCCTGCTCTAAAGTTAAATGTCACATTCCAAGCTACAACCTCTACGCAACATGTTGATTGTGTGAAATCAGCTGAAACCTTTAAAGCCTCAAACCTTGGCAAATCAGATTGGGCTTGGCTTTCCAGTTCCTTGGCGACATCAAAACATCTTTAGCCTCATCTCATCAAATCGCCAAGTCCAAAGGAAAAATCTAAAGCCAGTCCAGCGTAGGATGTCTCCTGAAATTGTAAAATTGGAATGTTGGAACACTCGGGGGTTCTCCCATTTGATGAAACCCAGTAACTTAAATCTTAGTAATTTTGACTTGACCTGCCTACAAGAGACTTGGCTTCAGAAAAAAACAGTGCTGGACGGCTTTGACATTTCCATCAGTCTGGCATTATAAGGGAAAGTTGGGTGCCAGTCATTCGGCTTGTTGACTGCCGTGAAAATCGTGGTACCTCTAAATAGTCACAAGTCAGCATCTACACATCTTCTCTCCCAAGAACTTGTCATTACCTGGTCGACCAGGGATTCACCAAACACCAATGAACACTTATATACATTTACAATTGTTAACGTTTACTGGAACCCAGTGTTGACAACGAATGAAGCATTTATTGATCAAATCTCTGAACTAGAGGATGCTCTCTTGAACCACTGTTCTCAATACGTAATTATTTGTGGTGAGTGACCTAAATATATTGGATCTAGTCAACCATCAGCACGACTGTTCTTGGAATTCTGATGATCCACAACATATCAGACGTTTCCTGTGGAGAGTAATTTAATGCAATCCAGAGACATGCATATGCTCAATGGCAACTTTAAGGACGACATGCCACCTCAAGCGACGTGGGAAGCCTCTGGTCAATCCTCAGTCATAGACTATATCAATGTCCCTAGCAGCTTCCTGCCGCTGGTTGATAGTTTTGAAGTGATAAACTCCCCAGAGTGACCACAATCTTATGTTAACATGGAGAGTGCCCGAGTGCACCATTTGAGAATTTATGCCACTATCAGGCACAACTTGTAATGCGGTGCTGCGCCTGAAGCTCTCATCGAACAAAATTGAAAGCCTAACAACAAATCTAGAGACAATCGACCAATTGGTCAAGTATGTTCCTCTACTCGAACGATTTCGCATATGTTGCACTAAAAACCGACTCTTCACCAGTTCCAATATCCACACTTTTAACAGAGAACTGGTAGCAAGAAGAACGGTTTGTAAGCTGTCAAAAGTAGCAAAGAACTCTGGTCTACATAAAGATCTTGAAACAGCCACACTTGCGAAATTGTGTTATAAAAATTGGCTGCATTCGACCAGACATCAAAGAGATCAAAATGACTCGGAGACCATGCTTAAAGCACATGTGGAAAAGACATGTGAAAATTCTGGTGATTGATCAGGCACGCAGAAATAACATCTAACGAGGATCAATCCAACCCGATATCTGAAGAAGCCTGGTTTAACCACTTTAAATGTCTTTACGCTGCATCCTCAGACCAAGGTCTGAGTGACAACGATTTAAGCAGCCCGACTCCGTGGGTAACTGCTGAGTGTTTCGCTGAAATGTCTAAAAGAATCAATAAACAGAAAAGTTCAAGGGCTCCTGGCCCTGACTGGTTGACAAACTATATTCAAGAACATCCGGACGAGTGGGCCTCTATCTTCCCTTTGATCAAGCAAATCGCGTACGTTCAAGATATACTGAGTTCATGGAAGAGGGCGATGGTGGTAGCAATTCACAAAAAAGATGATCGTAACAACCCTAAGAACTATCGCCCGATCGCCGCCTTAGACGTGATCAGTAAGCTGTACAGCACTGTTATTCTGTACCATTTCCACAGTTGGTGCGGTCTAAACCACTGCATTGATCCCTTCCAAGTTGGATTTGTAAAGGGACTAGGGACTTGAGTAAACCTCTTACTCTTACAGGCTTTGAAAAAAGAGCCGGTCGCCCTCGAGCAAAAATATTGATGGCATTTGTGGACCTGGTCCAAGCATTTGACCAAATAGACAGAAACAAACGGTGGTCAAAATTGAAGATGAAAAATTGCCCCCAGCACATTCTAAACCCAGTCATGGCCTTTCACTCTAAAACATCTCTAAGAGTAAGATTAAATAGAGCAGGTCTTCTCTCAAAAGAAATTCAAACCTGGAGAGGGGTAAAACAGGGCTGTCCAATGGCTTTTTTCTAGAAGACTTGAAAGAGGGCTTTTCGTTAATTAGATCTTTCCTGCCTAAAATTGGAGGAGCCTTTTTGTCTTGATTGCTTTACGCAGATAACGTAGTACTAATCGCTCACACCCCAGTGGGTCTTCAAAGACAACTGGACTCCTTACAACAATACATAACATCTAATGGACTGGAAATCAACAAAGAAAAAACAAATATTGAGCTTCAACAACTCCAACTTAAGAAGAAATCGTCCCTCTTGGTTTCTTGAAATATTTAGGCGTTTGGTTGAGTGATTTGAAATCAGAAGCTCCCATGATAACACACTTGCACGCAAGGATGAAGGCCCTTACCAGCCCTTACCAGCCAAGGGCAGACTCTGAACCGTAAGTTTGGTCGCTTTTTTCGATTCTACAGTTCTCAAATATTACAAATCGAGCGTTATGCCAGTGGTAACTTATGGGGCTGATGGCATGTTCAGCATTCCCAAGACCCTTTGACCACGCCTGGAAGGCCACTTTTGGAGAAAAAAAAATTCTGGGTGTCCCGATGTCAACCCCAATTGCATTTATCCCTAGAGAACTGGGCCTTAACTCACTGCAGTTTACAGTCGCCTGGAGTGGACTTGGACTGTTCAGGAAGTACCATGTTTCTCCACGCCCTGAGATTCTAAAAATGGTCCTTAAAGAACTAGCCTCCAATAAAAACATCACTCTGACCAAGTGGAGACATAAAATAATTGACTTTCTTAACAGAAATTGGCAGCTCTCTAGAACAACTATCTAATCCGGCACAACTGGATTTTAACTTTAGAAGCTGCATCCAGCTATCAAGTGGTTGCCCATTTACCCGTCAAAACTCGGAAATTTAATACATTTTGTGATTACTTAAAGCAGTTTCCTGATAAAAGGATCAGAAATCAATTCCTAAGAGTTCGTATGAATCTCTACCCGACAAACAAGATCAGAGCAATTCGGGGTTTGACTAAGATCAAACATTGTCGCTACTGCAATGACGAATCATCAATTGAAACCTTGGTCCATTTGATCACAGCATGCAACGCTCTCAAAACAGTTCAAACAAAACACTTTGGAGCGCTCTTTTCTGACTTTGCAAGCTCTGATACAGACGTGTGGTGGAGATCCCCTATTGTTGTTCGAAAGGTGAAACATATAATTGCCACAGTAAACTTTGTAGATGAAGTTCTTCCAGACGGGGTCACACCGCGATAGACAAAGACTTTCATAATTTCTTCTGCATTACGGTCTGTTACCTAGACCGAGTTTCTGATGCATTTTTTACTTTTTCTTTAAACACGCCCTCTTACATTTTGCTTTCTATGTTTTTGAAAAAGTAAGTTGGTAACGTGATTTTAATTGATTTGCTTTTATGTAGTGCTTGTTGCAAAAAAAGGTTGCTATAATTTGAATGCAATCAAATAAAAATAAAAACATTGGGGTGTACAAGAATTCCCTGGAGCACATGTTTTTAGAGGCCAACCCGGTTGTTAAAGGTTGCCTAGGCTTTTTCCCCCGGTGCATAGGCTGCACCCGGTCTGGGACCTCAATGTGGTTCTTGCAGCGCAAGCCTTTTGAGCCGATGGCCTCGTGGACATCGAGCAGGTGACACTGAAGACAGTGCAGCTGGTGGCTCTCAACTCTGCACGCAGTGTCAGCAAGCTGCAGGAGTGGTCATCGTGCAAGCCCTTCACCATGTTTCAAAACGGCAGGGTCATCTTGCGCACTCATACAATTTTCTTGCCCAAAGTGGTCTCTCCATTTCATCTGAATCAAGAGATCTGCCTGCTGGTTTTCTTTCTGAACCCGCAGAGTGGGCTCTGCATTCCTTGGACCTCAACAGGGTACTCCTAGTTCTACCTCTCTGACAAAATCCTTCTGGAAGTACAAGGCATTGTTTGTCACTTTCAGGGGCTTGTCCCTAGGCTCCAATGCTTCCAAGGTGCCTGTCGCCTGTTGGATGGTTCAGGCCATTTCTGAAGCATATACGGCCATGGGCAAACCAGTTCTGGAGGGGATTCATACCCATGCAATAAGAGCTAGAGCCACGGCTTCTGCGTTTCAGAGACCTGCGTCTTGGGTTCTCTTCAGCAGGGCGGCTACTTGGGCTGCTCTGTCTACTTTCTGCAAGCACTCTTCCCTGGACCCCAGCTCCAGGCGCGATGTTGAGTTTGGTCAGGCGGTTCTGAAGAACCGGTTTGCTTTGTCGTAGATATGAGGCAGCTTGCCACGGCTCCACCCTATGGTCTTGTTCGATGGAATCGCCCCCAAGGATCGTGGAAAGGGGAAGGGATGCATGAGTAATTCTAGTTACTCACTGTAGTGACTAGAGTACTCGTAGTCCATAGTCCCATTCCCTCCATACGTCCCACCCACCTTCCCCTACTTACTTGCCTGGGGCTAATATAAATAGTATAGTGAGGTATCTAAGTGTCCAATGTGTAAAAAGGGGACTGAGGTTATGGGCACGGCCTGCGCCCCATGCTATACTAAATTCAAAGAGGAAGCTCCACTTTTCACTGCCAAAGGTTTCGGGACCGTCCCCATGATGGGGGACGCCCACAAGAACGGAGGAATGGGGACTATGGACTGAGTACTCTAGTCACTACGGTGAGTAACTTTCATTTTTGCTCCAAGATGTAACTGCAAAGAAGCGCCTTTACAGAAGAAAAATAAGTGACAAAAAAACAAAGAAATAAGACTTCTGTAACTATGCTGCTAACAAACAAGAGACGGATACACAAGGCACAATTAACGTTCTTCAATGGGCAATGAAAACAAGGATCTGAATGGAGCGGCGCACTGGTAGCAGATGATGGTGCGGGGTCAGTAAGGTTGGGCAAACTTCCAGGATATAGCTTCTAGCACAATGATAAATTGGTACGAGACTGTGGATGACTGTGTGCTTTAGAATTTTAGAGTGTATTTAAGTGTGAACTTGGTACACTGAGGACACTGAACAATAAGTGACCCTTTGCTGCCAGCAAGTACTGCTACTCTCACCTCTAGAGGATTACATTCTCACCCATAGACGTCATTGTGCCTGAATGTTGCATGAAATAAACTGGGCATCGGCAACAGATCACTGTGTGTTTGCTTGTGGGTTTGAGGCTCAATGCCGAAAAGCAATGCCACCACCGAAATTAGCCAGCGGCTCCCCAACTAATTCCATTTCTTCCTCACCCCTGATTTGCATGGCAGGTGCTGGGGCAGCAGGGATTTAGATCTGCGCGGGCTGAGTGGCATGAAAGCCAATATCACCTTCAGCCCATCTGATAGCCATGACGGCATCCATGACCATATGTATGCAGTCCCTGTCACCTTGGCTTCTTCCTCCATCTTTGCATGCGTCTGGGATAGCTGTTTTACCACTTCCGTCAGTGCACCATTATCTTTGTTGGTGGCAGGTACGAATGTGCAACAGGCACTCCCAATGTTTGTGCAAACTCCTCCTTCCATTGCAGTTAGTAAATCCAGAACATATTGGTTATGGAGCGCCACCAGCCACACTGTTCAGAGCTCTTCCTTTATTGCATTGAACCCTTTCACTGTGGAGTTGATCATCACCATCAGTTCCCAACGGAGGATCTGCAGCCATTTCGTATAAGTCTGTGAACATCTCATTGGCAAAGTGAGTGCCGTTGTCCAACCACAGGACCTCACACAAGCACCATCGCAGGACCACTTCCCTGATCAAAAACTTGGCTACCTTGAGGGCATCAGGATGAGAGCAGGGGCCTCCTTCAATCCGAGAGAATGGGCATACAAATACTATCATGTAGCGGTAGCCTTGGCACACTTGGATCATGTCAACATGTACATGCTGGAATGGACCTGCTGTATGTGGTATGGCTCCTCTCAATGTATGTGCTGCTGTGTATTGTTTGCATACAAGACAATTGTTCACAAACTCAGCCACGTGTTCCACCAAATTAGGACAGAACCATGTTTCTCCAGTATGGGCGGCAATGACCTCTTCCCCTGTGTGCATGGGATAGTGTAACTTTGTCAGTGCTTGCTTCAATAGTGCCAGAGGCATCACCACCTTCCCTGTGTTGCGTTGCCTCCATAGGGTGTCTGTTAGATACTGTACATCCCCTTTTCATCCATAGGCCCGTCTCTTCCCTGGGTGCAGCTCCCTGCAACTCCATGATCTGTGCTTTAGGCGGCACATTGTACCCTTCCTTTAGTATCATTGTCCTCGCATTATGGACGTTTGATGCTGCCTCCATCTCTAGTAACTCTCCAAAATATGCTGCACGCATTTTGTTTCTGAGTCTGCTGCTTCATTTCCTCTTGAAATAGCATCTTCCCTTTGTGTGTGTGCCTGGCACTTCACTATAGCTACCTGTGCAGGATAATGAATGACTTCGATAATTTTGCCCAATACAAGTGCATGCTGTACTGGTGTACCATCTGCCCTCCCGAATCATCTCCTGATCCATTGCGACAGTCCTGAATGTACTGTTGACGTCACGTGCGCTGAGTTAGAGTAAGTAGTCACTTCTTTTCCCCTGCTGTTTTCTAATGCTAGTATTAAGGCCATTCATTCTGCTGCTTGTGCTGAATAATGTGGTGGTAATTGTGCACTTGCCACTACATAACTTGTCCATCCTCCCTCAATCTCACCACTGCTGTCCCGGTATGTCTGACCCCATCTGGCTGGTCAATTGTTGAAGACCTGTCAATGTACAGCAAGTCTCCCCCTTCAAGTGCCTTCTCATGAACTCTGGGTGTCACTGAACATTTGTACGTTTGCTGTACAGTCATGTGCATAGTCTCCTACCTGCAGAACATCTGCAAGAAAAGTTGCTGGATTAACAAGTCTGCACCTCACTATCTCAAGTGAGGCATTTGATAGTATCACCTCGTATCCTGATGCTCTGTGTTGTCAAGGTGCTCTTTGGCTTCTGCAGTATTGCGAAGAGTGTGTGTTCCATGTAAAGCATGGTAGTGCACCCATGGTAGTCCCTGCTGATTTCTACACTGCAAAAGTAGCAGCAGCCAAAGCTTGTTCACACTAATAGTGTCCTCTCATTACTGGGTCCAGTTTTCCACTGTATTATGCTATGGGCTTGTGCCCCAAACTCGTCCTGTGTATCATTACTGCCTACATCACTATCCAGTCAGTGTTTGAGAACAGAAAAAAATCCTTTTTGTAGTCTGGGTTCCCTAAGACTGGAGCTGTGCGTATTGCTTCCTCTAGAGTATCGAATGCCTCAGTCATCTCATCCATCCAATTCATTGTCTTGTGTCCCTTCTGTGTGTCTTAGAGCGCACAGTAATGGCCTTGTGTTTGTACTGTAGTCTAATACCCATGCTCTGCAGTAATTGCACAACCCTAAGAACTTCTGCATTTCTCTTACTGTCGTGGATTTGGCTCTCCTGTGTATCGTCTCCGCCATCTCTGGCGTGATCTGTCGGCCATTTTGGGAAATTGCCTGTCCAATGTATAGTAATTTTTTCTGACAGTACTGTAGTTTGGCCTTGTCCACCTTGTACCCCTTGTCTGCTAACACTGTCAGCATGTGCACTGAGTCATTTCTACACGTGTCTTCTGTCATGCTACAAATCAAAATGTCATCTCCGTACTGCAAAACCATGCTTTCCATCTGTACATTGCCTTCCTCCATCTGGAGGACCCTGTTGAATATAGAGGGTGACTTGCAGTACCCCTATAGGAGCCTTGTATGTTTCCACTTCTGGTTCCTATACGCAAAGGAAGTCAAGTCCTGTGAGTTTGAGTGTAGTGGTACTAAGAAAAATTCATTTTTCAAGTCTAGGACCGTGAAGCCGGCGACTTATGCCAGAATGCTGCAAAAAATTGTCCCTGGATTTGGGAAAGTGGGTACTATGCTTCTACAATGTGGTTTAGGGGGCGTAAGTCATGGATAAAACACCACAACCCCCTTATTTTCCATCTTGACAGGGTATACAGCCGTGTTGTAAGGGGACTCTGATGGTACTAGGATGCCTCACTGCAATCGTCTCATAAATGCCCTCATCTGCTTCCATTAACAGTGGATATGGTCTTACTCTGGGTAGAATTGCTCCTGGTTTCAACTTTAGCTTCACTCCTTGTGTTCCTTTCAGAAGCCCAACATCATATGGACTTGTGGTCCATAGGATGCTTGGTACCTTGGCCAGATCCTCCTCACAGATGGATGTGTTGCCTCCAGCGCCATTGCCATCTTCTGTGGTACCTCCCTGGAGTTTATCCTCAGCCAGTATGTCACACTCATCTAGAACACCAGATGGTGTTCTGATCATTTGTTTCTGAATAATTCTTTGTCGGTCACTGGTTAGCCTGCACCCTCTGCCACTGCAATGACTGCTCGCCATGACCGACCTGTGTTGTCCATCCCATGTATTGCTATCCACTCATCCCCCAGAATTACTGCCTCAATCTCTATTGGCACTAATGTCCCTTCTTTCTCATCCATAGGAGTCTCTGGTCTGAACAAGTACTCATTTGGCATCCGTCAAATGTCAGTTCCATACTGGAACAGCTCCTCGTCCTCTGCCCCCCCCCCCTGTACCTTCCGTTCACAATATGCTTGATTGATCTCTTACCTTGAGCATGTGTATTCCTCTTGTGGAGCACACTATCCCCTTGTCCGTGAATGAGATCATCATGTTCAGTCTGCTCATAATGTCTCTTCCTAGTATATTTACGGGTGTCTGAGAGTAGAGTAAAGGCAGAGATAAATCAAGCTTCCTATAGAAAGGGAGACATTGTCTGTAAAAGGAACCACGTCCCGAGCACCAGAGAATCCTTGAGTATTCATGGCATCGCCTGACAATCTGAATGTCCCCTCTCGAATGCAGGACCTAGTCGCCCTTGTGTAAACAAGAAAGGAAAAAGTTTTCACCTATCGCCACCCCTATGCAATGTTCCTCCGCAAGGTTGGGTGTGATCGACAGAATGGAACATATAGTCTGTCTTTGGGCTGACGTATTGAGGGCACATGGACATCCTGTTTCCCGTAAATGGGTTGTTCCCTATCATGGTGACCCCTCCCACTTTCCTACTGGGCACGGTGCCCATGGAGTTCATAAGTGGGTCTGTGCCGTCGTTTTGCTAGAAGCTGTCCTGTATTTGTGTCACCTGCTGTGTTCCTTCTCGAATCTGTGGTGCCTGCAAATACTGTGGTACGGGTGCTTGCGTCTGTGGTATCTGTGTCATGGGCTGGTGTGCCTGCTGGGGCACCCCCGCTGTCTGTCCTTGCTGTATCTGTGGTTGGTCCTGTAAATAGTAATTACCCTATGATATGATAGGTCATTTATAACAGAATGAATACCCTGAGGTTTCTAAGCGAGGACCTGGGATTACGAACCTGTGTTGCTCCGTGTCGTCTTGCTTCCAAGGCGAGCACATTGCCCTTGAGCTATCCTCCTAGCCCCCTGATACGTCTGCTGGTATGGCCCTCCCCAATTCTCCTGCATCCCCCCTGTTCTTGCGAGCTCTCTAAATGTGTCCCAGCTGCCCACATGACCAACATTGTGGTGGCTCCCTCCCTTTACTTTGGAAACCACCCCCCGTAATCCCCTAGGCTCTGCTGCGCCTGCTGTGTACCCTCAAAGCCCTCCTAGAAATCCCCCTTGGTTGTGATGTGTTTGCGGTCCGTACCCGCAGTCTCTCAATGCCCACTCCCCTCTTACTCTAAATCCTTGCTGCATGTTACCCAGCCCCATTAACCCTCCCCCATGGGTGGCTGTGTGTACTGCTGCTGCGGTTGATGTGTCTCCTGTGCACTTGTCAGTACTGCCCCCTTCTATGGCGTACTTTGATAATTCTTTCTGTACTAAATTTGCTTCATCCATCTTTCTGTCCTCCTTTTTCTTAAGCTTTTCTTGCAGCAGCATACAGTAGTGAATGATCTTAAGCTGTGTTTCTGGCCATGCTCTTGCTTCCATGCATATTAACTTCTTTAGCTGCTTCTGGCAGTCCTTGACATAGTATATGGTAGAACACTGCTACTGTTTTATCCCACGGTTCTCTGGTTTCAAGGCGCCAAAGTTCTTGGATCACCTGAATGTATTCTACGGGGTCTTTGTCCCTCTTCATCTTCCGGGACATATCCGCCCAAATGTCAGAGGAGTCTGGTATTGTCCTCAGTGCTTGCCATACGGCAGCTCTCTAGTTTGCAAACGGCCAACCATTGTGCACTGTGAATTGGGTTGTCACTCCGGGGAACCCTGTCCTCTTCATACATCAGCAGCAGCATCTCAGAGGATCGCCACTAGCAGTCCCTTTACATCTCACACTGCTAACCTCTGTCCCGCTGTCATTCTGTCCATCTCATAAAGCAATTTTCCCGCTGCCGCGCTCAAGAAAGGTAGCCTGCAGCTCACGTTTTCCTTGTCAGCGTGCTTCCATGGTATATACTGAGGTTACCCCTCTCCCTTTTCTAAAAGGGGCATCTGTGTGAACCCCATCTCCCCATTTGCACTTCTGGTCAATCTGACTTCTCTGTCCTCCTTCCTAATGCCGTTGTACACGTCTATTGGTTTCATTACAGGTAATCTGATGTTGTTGTGTCCTTCCGGGATCTCTTCCTTTTAGCACACTATAGTTGTCGACCCCTTCCTTCGTCCTGGGCGGTCCCTAAGCCTGTCTGCGTATGGTCCTAGGTCATCTGTTACATAGCTCGTCCTCTGATCGTGGTGTGTGCTTGTCCTTTCCCCCTCCTGTTCCTGCTGTACCTGTCCCTGCCTCCCATGTCACTCGCTTGTCTGCGCTTGTCCCTGTTGATTTAGCCCTACTCTGCCTCCCTGTCATCCCCACTGTTTCGCCGTTCTTTGTCGGACCCCGAGCTCACGTTACTACGAATCTCTTCTACGAAGCTCAGTCTCCTAGTTGTTGTGTCCATGCTAGGTTTCAAGTAAGTGTGATTTCTCTCAAGTCTCATCTTCTGCCTCCTCCCCAGGCCCCCCTAAGCCTGTTCTGGCCTGGTCGTTTGTACTTGTGTCCTGTGAGGTTGTGCTGTCTGGCTCTACCGGTCTGCCCCCCTCAAGGCGGTTGCTTCCCCTATCCGCTGTCCGCTGTCTTTAACACCCTTATTGCTTGCTCGTCCGCGTCCCCTTGCCAATCTGTCCACCTGCAACTTCCTTTGTTCCCTCTCGGGCAGGTTTCATTTTTCCTGCTCTGCTACCTCCCTCCATCTCTCGATCTCTTCTACGTCCCTTATTCTTCTGTCTGGCTACTCCTGTTTCTCTCTTTCTCTGTGATCCTTTTCTATTCTCTTCTCTTTCCCTATGAACCTGCTCCTTCTCTTCCTCTCGTCTCCTCTCACTGTCCTCTTTCTATTCTCTTCTTTCCTTCTCCTTTCTGTCCTTTTCCTCCATTATTTCAGCCCAATCTGATTGTCGGGGGGGGGGGGGGGAATTCTCCCGGGGGTCGGCTGGGCCGCCTGCGGACCTCCGGGCAGGGAGGCCCCAACTCCTCTCGAGTATCCCAAAAATGAGTATGAGGCACACACAAGAAGCAAGGTGGTTCTGCTGTTTATTGAACAACGGCAGGGATGGGTCTAAGATCGTACGCGCCCGTCCTGACTCTCGAAATTCGTGGGGCTCGCAGGCCCCTTTTTGCTTTAGTATGACGCGCTACTTGCGTCACCTGGGAAAGTTAGCAAAAAACCTATCGCCACTCTGGATCGGTTCCTCGAGTGGTAGGGTTAGTATAGCATACGTATAGAGGAGATTGTTAGTGGTTAAGGGTCAGTCAGGTAGTATACTTGGGTTGTCCCTTCTATTAGATACATGAAAATTGTTACACGAAGACCCCTGATGATTGGCTAATGTTAGTGGCATCAGTGATGAGTGCCCCATGTTCTGATTGGTCCACTCGCGTGACCCCCCAGCCTGGGACCATCGTTGTTCCCAGCTCGCGGTGTACCTGTCATTCGCAACAATATGTGACTATGTGTTTATGCAGACAATGCGTGGATGTGCTCATATGCCTGAGAGCAGACTATTCCCACCGCTGTAGGTGTCCATTGGGTCATTTCATTGTTGCAGTCTGTGTCTCAAACGTGGGACCTAGGCGACTTCTCTCTCCTGGGCTGGCACCCCGTCAGGTTCGGCTTGGTCACGTGAGGAGAGACCGTGATTGAGGCAGAATTCTGCACATTTAATGTTGTATTTTCCACTGTGTGTCTGGCTTAGTTTGCAGGTGTGACCTTGGCTTCGGCTTGTGGCATGCGAGTTGCAACATTGCCCCCTTGGCTGTCAGTTCTCGCTGGGCTCATTCTGCAGGGTCAGCAATTGTACTCTTGCTCGTTCAATGTTCGTGGAGGCTCTTGCTTGCGGCCTACTTGGGCCTGGTGCATAGGTGGGGATGTTCAATGTACGGCAATTTAAGTTACGGTATCATATTGCTTCATATCCAGTATCATGTCTTCGTTGCATTTCTCATCACAATGCATGGGTTAGGAGAAGCGTCAGCAAGCATTTTAGATGAGTTCTTTGTGCGTCTTGCATTTCTGCATTTTGAAAAACCTATGTGAAAAATAATAAAGATGCGCGTCAGTGGGTGTGTCCGTCACCTACGTCATAGCACTGAATATGTTCTTCGTGTGGATTGGTGTGGGAGTGTCCAGTGTGCATGGTTGCACGGGTGTTCTGACCGTTGGCTAGGTCGTCATGGCATCTCTAACGATGTGTTTATTTACAGTTGAATGGTTCATCCATGCCGCAGGTGTCGGCTTGAGCAGGGCAGGCTGGTGGGCAGGCTGGTGGGCACATCCGTATGTTCCTGTACCAGGGTATTTGGTCGCCTGGTAAATAGGCAAATTCCTCTCGTGGCGGGTGTCTGGGCCGCGATCCTCTAGGCCAGGGGCGCGAGGGGATTGGGGGGGGGGGGGGGGGTCTTTTGTCCCATTCTCCCACTTCATGATGCTTTCCCTCTCCCCTTCAACCCTTCCATACTCTTAGTTGCCCCGTATGCTTCCTCCTCTGCCTTCCCTTCTAGCTTCAGGAGAATCAGTCTTCCTATCCATTCGCATGTCGCTATTCCCCCTAGCCCCTTCTTTTCGCCTTTCTGCGCCTCACTGTTCATTCCCCTCTCATCGATCGGCTGCCCTATGCCTCTCTTCGCGAGTATATGGTGGTGGTTTATATGCCAAATTTGAATATCCCTCTGCTGCTCTTAATTCTCGCATGGGCTACATACCTTGCTCATAGTCTGTCATCGGAGACCACACTTGGAGGGACGTGGGGGGGGGGGCGTATCGGATGACGTGCCATGGGCCCCTGCACCTCCTGCTGGCTCAGCATCCTCTGACACCTCACTGCGTCCCCTTCACCCTCTTGAAACATCCTCCACAACTCAAATATCACCATGCGGCTTGCTAAATTGTCCCCTTATAGGTGCCCTGTATGTGTGTCGGTAGTGATCTATATTTGCATATTTTCTCCCATTAGGGTGGGAGCGTCTTACAAAGGTGCTCGAGGGGCGTTTACATGACCTCAAATTGAGGGTTTCGATCGCCTGCTGTTAATAGAGGAACACAATGCAATCACAATGTTATTGCTTTACTATGAGCCTCTCTGGCTCCACACCTTACCAGGTGTGCTCCGCGCACCGCCCTCTATCCACAATCGCTGCCTCCTCGGGCACACCCACAATCTTGCGCATGCACCATTCGCGCACCGCCGCTTGTCCACCTCGTCTGCCAATGCCAAGTTTTCCAATGCTCGCTCCTCACCTTCTCGTGCTCTGTGTCCTATGCACAAACCTACGGGTGACCTCACCAATTTGCTAACCATTTAGTGCTAAGAAATCAAATACTGCGTTCACAATGTTACCCCTGTTAGTCCCAATGTGCACCAACCCCAACAGAAACCCCCCTAGCTGTCTTCTTGCCTCCAGGCAGAGTATATCACCATTCTCTTGTGTTTGATCTGTACCTGCTGTGTCGCCTTCTTGAGACTTAACCGGTCGAATCGCCTTCCGCAGTTTTGGCCAGCTCCCTGGCTAAGCCTTACAGGGATACCGTCTATGAACCGAGCTAAAATGCCCACCCCCCAGGAAATCCACTATTTTCATAACTTCTGTCATCTGTGCCCTCGAGTCAATAGTCTAGATTAGTCACCAGAACAATTTACCTCTAAACTCTAATATGCCCCGCCCACAAATAACGTCTACCTCCGTTCTGGTCCGTACTAAGTTTGGCAATGGTAAACAATACTTTGACAATACTCAATGATACTACACAATACTCAATACCTTCCCTCACACCCACAGTTGCAGTGTGACTGGGTCAATACTTACAATCCGTGGTGTGCTGGCGCTGCTCGGCTGCCGTGTCCTCCAAAGCTGCCACTGCCCCGCCCTGGTCTGCCTGGACTCCTCGCTGACTTCGGACAGGATATTTTCCAAGCTGGCTCCTGACGGCCTTTCCAGGGTACACGTTCCCCGTCTTTCTCAAAATATGCAAGGATCCTGTAGCCTCTCGGGTTCTGCAGCGGAGGAGACGACTTTCTAACTTGCTTGAACAGCCAGCCATCAGCTCTGCTACCAATTTGTTAGGCAGGACTCCCAGGTATGCCAGAGCGATGCTGGGGGTCTGCGGACTGGGAAGGCCCAACACCCTCCCCAGAAGGAACAGAGGACTCCATCAGATGGCAAGTACAAACTGCGGTTTATTGCACAGAAAACCAACAAGGATCAGTACATGAACACAGAAGGATTCAGGTACATCTCGAAGCTCCCCGGCGGGCAGGCCGGTTTTCTAGCACGTTTGCGTCATCGCTCACACCCTTCCCATAAAAACCTATCGCTGCGAGGGATAAGCTACTGAGTGTGTCTACTACCTATGGTGGACCCTATAGGTGTTATTCAACTGGTACTCGCATGTCAGGTGGCTGGTCTGTCCCATCCCCAAGAACGTATCTATTACATTGTTGCTGAGTAGTGGATTTACCATTGGTTTATGCCCCTTGCCCTCCGCCCCTGGAATACTAAAGTGTGATTGGTTAAAGCTGATGCCCCCAGGCCTGGGACTCGATTGAGTACTCGGCTCGCTGCGCACCTCTTCAAGGTGATGTGAACGATTATGTATCTGTAGTGTAACTTGTGTACACCACCTTTGCCTTTCAGAATATTCTCCTCATGGTAGCAACACTTGTTGCGATCTGCATCTGATTTGCTGGATCGGCTCACCGTGGATGACTATCCACTGTCTCGTCTGGTTGCATCACGTGTTTATAGACTACGAGTTTGAGATCTGCAGCTCATAATTATGAGGATTTACTTTGTTTCTCTGCAGCTGGTCCCTTTGTCGTCTGGTGACTGGAATGTGTCTTCATATCTCTGACCTTGGCCGAGGGCCTGTCTCACGCGACTTGCTCTGTGCAGTCTAAGTCACCTATGCGTGTCTCATGTTCAGTGGCTTGACGCCTGCTGTAATTTTCCTAAACCTTAGAATGCTGTTTCTACATTGTCTATGTTGTGCTACATTCTCTATGGATTAGCTATACATGGTTTGATCAGGTTCTATATATACACTCCTCTATATCCACACGAATATTGGCTTCAAGCATCAGCAAGCTTGCTCGGGATCTCTTGGGCCTTGCGGTTCTGTGTTACTGCATTTGGCTACTGGTAAAAATAATAAAGCATGGACAGCATGTATATGTATCTGTCCTCTAGCTATAGAACTGTGCACTCATGTTCTTCGTGTATACGAGTGTATGTTTATGTGGTGCAGTGTGGACTGCACATGTGCTTAATGTCTAACGCTGCTATGTCGTGGTGTCACTAATGCTGTCGGTACCATGGCTTCTTGGTGCTTAGTGCAGGCTGTCCATATAAATGCACTCCATTGTGCCGGGTGAGTGACTGGGCACCCGGGGACAATTTATTTTATTTCCTTGTACTCGCTGCGCTCAGCGCATGGAAGTTGTCTGGCTTCCTTCTATCACACGCTTAGGCGGTCTGTCTACCATTCCCTTTCCTTAGTGGCGAGGACTGGTCTCTACACTATGTGCATTGGTAATAAAGCACAACAGAAGCGGAGCGGGCGAGCGCAGCGGGCAAGGCCTCAGTGGGCGAGGGCTCAGCGCACCAAAGTTGCGCCAAAGTCGAGCCCGTCTATGCTCGCTCCATGCCATGGGCCGACACATTAGCAAGTAAGCTTCGTATTAGATGGTCGAGAGAGGAACTATTGGCACTAGCTCCGCCTGGTTCATCTCTGCCTGCCTTGCGAGATCGGACAACACCTTTTTAAAGTTTGCCCTGGTATAACCTTTTTCGTGTAGATCACCAATTAGGACAAGCTGGGGGTGGGACGGCAGAGATTGTCAAATCCAGCCTTGCTGCTAGCCTTATTCCCCTGACCCACTCTATAAAAATGGAAGCTATCTTAGTAAAAGTTGCCATCTCTACTCACCTTAGTCGACACATATTGGTGGTTTACCGCCCTCCTGGAGCAGATGGCTCCTTTTGCAACCTATTTTTTTAATTCGTCACTGACTTGTAACTCTGATATCCTCACCTAGTCTATACAGTTGATTTTAATTTGCCCTTTAACTGCCCTGGTACTATGGCCGAGAAGCAATTCTTTGAAGCTATGAAGGACATGTGCTTAGCACAATTAGTGTTTGCCCCAACGCATTTAGCCGCTAATACACTGGATTTGTTTTTTTGCTAGAGATTCTCTAGCTACTGTTTTCCCTCCTTTCCCTATCTTATGGTGAGACCACTTTGTTGTACCCTTCTTGATTCAGGCCCAGGCCGTTCAGACCCCGGTTGAAGCTAAATACCAACATTGCCGTAATTGGTTATAAACTTTCGAATGCTGATATGGTTTCTAGTATCCAGTCACAGTGCCAAGCAGCTGGTTCAAAACATTTTTCTACATTAACAAAGGTTTTTAGTTGTGTAGCCAATACACTAGCCCTGCTTACTCTTCAGAAGCTGAGGAGTCCCCCCATCTCAGCTGTGGCTTTCAGACAAGCTGAAGGCCTTACGAGCAAAAAAACGCCAGGCCGAACAAAAGGGGAGGAAAACCTACTCTGCTGGTGCCAAGTCAGCCTTTTCGTCAATATGTAGCACTTAACATTTGGCTATCCAGACGGCTAAAAGTACTTAGTATACGAGTAAAATTGAAAGTGGCCTTAATCAACCTCGTAAACTATTCTATGTTGTACGCTTACTCTCCTCTCCTCCGGATACTGCTCTGCAGGCTGACCCTTCCCAGGCCTTCTGTGATCTGGCTGCCTTTTTTTATTGATGCAGATCTTTTCCCATTTCAAATTAACTATATCTGCTTTCCTGGCCCCTGAGCAGCAATCTCTGCCTGGGGCCTTGGATCATAATTGGTCAGCATGTCCCACCTTCTCAGTTGAGGAGGTGGAGCTTGCAGTTAGCAAACTAAAATCTGCCTCTTCCTCAGGTGCCCATTCCCTTGAGGATTTTGAAAGATATTTCTCCACATGGCTGACAGAAGCGGTCAACAACTTTTGCCAATCTGGGTCCATCTCACCAGAGCTTAGGCGAGCAGTTGGTATTCCGCTTCTGAAAAAGCCTTCATTGCATCCTACGTTTTCGGCAAATTTTCAACCTATTTCTTTGCTTCCGTTCTGTATGAAATTGATGGAATCTCTTGTTTCCCCCTTGCTTGCGTCTTTTCTTGAGTCTTCTTTTCTTAATCCGTTCAGTCTGGTTTTCGCCCGGCTCGCGGGACAGTGTGTCCCGGTCCCTGTATATGATAAACTATGTTGACTAGCCGATGAAGGTGTAACAGGCGCCCTTATCCTATTAGATTTATCGTCTGCATTCAATAAAGTGGACCATCAGGTGATACTGGATCATTTGGCTGTCCAATTAAGCATTCAAGCCCTTCCAATCTCTCTTGGGGTGGACAGACTCCTTGCACTACTGCATCGACCAGGAAATCGCCCGACACTCTTTTAAAGCTAAGAGTCAGGTCTGTATTGTCTACCAGAATTACCTCGTCTTTACTCCCCTCGCTCCCCTCATCTGACTCCATATTATGGGTCCTAATTAAGTGCCTGATAGCCTGGACACGGCAGACTGAAGGGCACGTCCTCTGTGATGCTATATATATATATATATATATATATGTGTTTTTCTCATATTTGGAGGGGACGGGCGTGGAAGGTGCATTATGCCTTCACACAGCCCTTCTGACACATGGGCTGCTCACCGCTGCTAAATGAGTCAATAGTGTGGCCACTGTTGAGCCAGGTCCCTGCAGCACCTAGTTATTGCTGCTGAGCGTGTAGCAGCGCAGTAAGAGCTGTGATCTTGCTCGCTATGTGGGCTCTCTGTCCAAGCCAACAGCATGTCTTTGCTGCTACGTAGCTCTGGTGGTGGCTTCTATAAATGAGCCCTCGCCCGTGCAAGCGCTTCACTCCATGCTTACACCCCTACAGGAGTGGATCGACCATTCGTGCAGGGTCTTCCGGAGCACACGCATGACCGAGGAACGGCAGAAGAGCCTGCTTTCCTCGGCCGCACTGCATGGGGGTGAAAATGTCAGAGAGCCCAGCCGGGGGTCCTAATGTAAGCTCGATTTTACGGGTTCGGCTGCGCTTCTGATAAGAAAAGGAACACTCAGTTGTCACAGCAACTAGCTTTGCCTGCAGCAATACGCTTCACACACAAGTAATATAGTAAAGCAGTATGAAAACACACCTTACAATGAACATATAACAGTGCGGACCAGAGTAGATAACTATCTCTGAAGTACAATGTAGTAGACATAGACTTAAAACTTGTGAAATACGTTCCAGATAATGGAGCTAATAAGAGGTGCCTCTCTGCAGGAAGAGCACAAAAAGAAGAGGAAAGATCCTGGGCAGGAAATGATTAGTGAAGCCCAGAGACAAGAAATGGACAACTAGACTACCAACAGAGACCCTTGTATTCATGGGAGGCGTAGTTCAGTTTGGTTTTTGAAAAAAGAAATGAAAGGAAATATGAAGATTTAAATCTATTGTGAAGAATAGATTAAAGTAGGTTTAAGCATAGTGCTTGCCTCCCGTCACGACATTGAATTGATTCCCTTCTTTGATCCTCAGTGAATTTTAGATTTTGATAATTGTTTCTCAGAACTGCAAAGTTTTACAATCCCATTTATTTCCCTTGCATATTAGAGGAATGTTGGTGTACCTAAACTGTTTGATATCTTGAACAATTGCTCGTGTGTACGCTATCCTGCTTACTCATCCAATTGTTAGATGGCATAAGTGCCTCTGAGCTCAGTCTTTACCATACAAAATGACACCCTATGTTCTTAAGATTGTAAGTTAGTAGTTCAATAACCATTTTTAAGGGCTTACGATATATAATGGATTTCAATTTTAGAAAGTAGCGACATGCCTGATGCTAATCTCTTGGTCTGTTGATGTATACAGTGACAAATCCTATGTTGCTATAATAGTCTTTTTCTCATCAATATTGTTTAATTCTTGGAGTAGTTTGTGTTCCTGATGTATGATAGTAAGATTGTGACAAATGGAAACCATGCTTCAGCTTTATTATCAGAGAGAGAGTTATTAGATGCCACAATGGGTCTTCCTAGTGGTTTGCTCATAGAATTGTGGACTTTAGATGGGTTATATTCTGGGCCTGGTATGCTGTGCCTTGGTTAGAAAGTCTTTCTTCTTCATCAATTAGGCTAGTTTTGCACCATCCATCCAACATTCGTGTTGCGGTCTTGTTTAGTCTTAAAAGGAGCGTCCGATTTTAGCTTCTCTTAGCACTTCATATCTGTAATAATTCTGTTTCTTCTACCTGGTCTAACATGTATGCAATAATTAAGTTACTTTCTAATGGAAGGATTTATGACAATTTGTTTCAGACTTCAGGTTCCTAATGTTTGACCAGTGCTGTTTTTTCATGTTATTAGAACTCCTGTCCTTCGTATCTGTTCTGAGCTTCACCAGAACTATTAGATTGAGGTGTATGTATGTGTGCGCATGCTCACATTTACCTGTGTGAATTGAGGTTTATTTTGAATTAATCATAAAGCATGACGATCAAGACAGACACAAGATCACCTCTTCGGAGTTTGCGTAGCCTAATGTGTAAACTGCTTATTTCGAGGGGATTGTGTCCTCCGACGTATTCACAGGTAATGACCCCACAGCTGTGCTGCTTCGGAAAATTTCGGCAGAGGACGTCCTACATCGATACGTTTCCTCGAGGGCCTCCGTCGACGTCGCCGGATGATTGATATATATATATATATATATAACGCCCGTCGCCTCAGTTCTGTTTTTTTCGCAAACCTGTTTGCTTCGGAATCTCGGCACGCTCGATTCTTCGATTCGAAAGCGATGTGTTCGACTTCTTCTACCCCGAAGTCGGGCTTTAAGAAATTTCGGGGCTGCGGGTCGAAAATGTCCATCACGGACCCACACAAACATCTGCTTCTGGTGCCTCGGAGAAAGCCACGCCACGACGAATGCGATGATTGCCAGTCCCTGACTTCTTAGGCCTTGCGGGAGCCTAAGAAGAAATTAAAGGTAGGTAGGTGTCTAAGCCCCATAAATCGAAGTCCGCTGGACTTTCGACCGATGACTCGAGGGGCAACTCTCCGCGTCAGCGAAAGTCCAAGGGGGGGGGGTCTCTATCCCGGAGTGGTTCCCGCCATTCCTCTGCCTCTTCGAGACATTCTAGGAAGCGCTGTCACTGGTCACCTTCCTTGACGGAGGAGGACTCCACCAAGTCTTTGTCGCCGGGCAAATGGCAGCAGATTATGGCGATTTTCGAATCGCAAGGCACAGTGCCGTCCCCACCTCACCACTCGCACGCCTTTGGGCTCGGATGGTCGGCACGATCATCGGGAGCCATTGAGGTACCGATCGGACAAGGAAGATCGCTGTAGCCGTGCCAGATCCAGGTCCCGGTCCTCGACACCATCGAGACCGGCGGAACCTGTGAAGCCTTCGAGGAAGGTGTTGACGTCATAGGCGCCGTGTCCGTCGAAGTGCTCTCTCGGTAGACGTCGATGCCGATTTCCTCGGCACCCTCGATGCAGATTGTGGAGGATTTGCCGGAGGTGCCCCAGAGGGCTGTGGAACCTATGAGGAAGGCTCTCAGTAAGTCCGTGAGGCCCGTTTTTGAGCCCTACTCTGTTCCTCCACCCAGATTGGATTTGTTCCAACCTTTTGGATTATATTTCTGAGGTGGAAGAAGGGTCTGATGAGGAGATAGTTGTGCCTCCTGATGTCCCTGATGACCTTTTTGTCTGGGCACAGTCAGATGGAGGAACTCGGTCAGTCCTTGCATGATGCCAGTGGTCTTGACACATCTCCGGAGGTGGTGTTTGGCAGGCCTGAGCCTGGGACACGTGCCGAATCCTCCTATCGGCGTCTCATGTCAACAGTGACTGAATACTTGGGGTGGTCTGCTCCACCTGTTTTTGATCCGGATGATCTGACGGACATCCTGGAGCAAGGTCCACCCACTGACCCGGTGTTGTCATTTCACATGGCTTTGCAAAGAAGGGTGGCGGCAGCTTGGACTGCTCTAGAGAGTCTCCTGGCAGTTAATAAGTCGCTTCTGAAAAAATACCGCCCAGCCAGTAGTGACCCTTGCTACTTGTCGACGCACCCTACTCTGGAGAGTTTGGTGGTGCAGGCGGCTACGGCCCACACAAAGTAGGCTGTGTACCCTACCATCCCTCCTGATAGGGACGACAAGCGCTTTGATGGTTGGGCGAAGAAGGTATTTTCATCTGGGGGGGTATGGCTTTGAAGGCAGCCAACTCGGTTTGTGCCTTGGCGGGATTCACTCACACTCTGTGGAACTGTGTATCTTTGGCAGCTGAGCATATTCCTGAAGGGGAAGAACGGGATGGTTTTCTAGCCCTCGTGCAAGATGGCAAGAATGCCATGTGTGAATCCGTTCAGTCTGGTTTGGACACGGCAGACTGTGTCAGCCGGTCCATGGTTGCGAGCACCGTGATATGCAGGTTTGCGTTGTTGCGGAAGTCGGGGTTTGCTCCTGATGTGCAATCCCGGCTTCTCAACATGCCCTTTGATGGTCATCTGTTTGGCAGCAAGGCTGACGAGAGCCTTGAGAGATTACAGACCTCCAAAGCTGCAGCAAAGTCTTTGAGCGCTGCAGTACGTCAACCTCGCCTTTTCGTCGCAGAGGACAGCAATGGAGGGGAGGTTCCTTTCGGTACTACTCTGACTGGCAGCTCCTCTCGATCTACCAAAGGAAAAGGGGCCACCGTAGGAGTACCAGAGGTGGAAAGCAAGGTACTGAAGGTGCCAAAGCCGCTCGGACAGTTGCCTCTTTGTCCTCAGGCGTCCGCTCAGTCATGAGGCAATGTCCCACGGTTCGCCAGTTGGGGGCAGACTTGCGCAGCATCTTGGATATTGTCGAGCCATTGATTCAGATGTGTGGGTTCTGGAGATCATAGCCCACGGCTACTGTCTTCCCTTCTGGCAGAGGCCTCACGACAATCCACTGGGGAAGCTCTTTGAAGCGTCCGGATCCGCTCCTTGCGCAGGAAATCCTATTCTTGCTGGAGAAAGTCGCCATAGAACTGATGCCTGTAGCGGAGAGGAACAAGGGATGATATTCCCCTTATTTTTTGATCCTGAAAAAGGACAGGGGATTGAGACCCATCATGGACTTGCGTTGGTTGAACAAGCTCCTCAGGACGGACAAGTTCAAGATGGTAACTCTTTCACAAGTCCTTCATGCCTTTCAACTTCAGGATTGGTTGGTGTCTCTCGACCTCAAGGATCCTTATTTTCATGTGTCGATACATCCCAAGCACAGGAAGTACCTGAGGTTCGCGGTTGGCGACTCGCATTTTCAGTTTCGGGTCCTGCCGTTCAGATTGACCTCCGCCCGAGGGTCTTCACCAAGCTGATGGTGGTGGTGCTAGTGGCTGCGTATCTCAGGAAAGGGGGAATTCACGTCTACCCCTACCTGGACGATTGGTTGATCAAGGCACGCTCTCCCGAGCAAGCCCTGGATCATCTGTCTGTCACCTGCCACTCCCTCCACAAGTAGGGCTTCTCCCTCAATTTAAAGAAGTCACATTTGACACCTACCCAGCGGCTCCAATATATCGTAGTAGTGCTCGACACATCCCTGGGGCAGTGTTCGCATCCCCAGGTGAGGGCTCATCACATTCTGCAGATGGTGGTTGGCCTCATGGCATCCTGCATTTTCCTGGTGCCAGAGGCAAGGCTGCAGATGAGATCTCTGCAGTGGGCTCTGAAGATGCAGCAGGTTGTCTGATCACGTTCAGATTCCGCCCTCGGTCGCCCAGGATCTTCTGTGGTGGGCCGTCGAAGACCATCTGATGAAGGGTGCTCCATTTTGGCAACCATGGCCGGAGGGGACGATTGTGATGGACACATTCCTCGCGGGTTGGGGAGCTCATGCCAACAATTTGACAGCCAGCGGACGTTGGTCTCCGTCGGAGTCCAGACTCCACAGCAATTTGTTAGAGCTGTGGGCCGTGAGGCTAGCCCTGAAGGCGTTTCTGCTGTCTGTGCGGGGGAAGAATGTCCTGGTCATGATGGACAATACAGTGGCCATGCACTACCTCAACAAAAAAGGGGGGGCAGGGTCACTTCCGTTGTGCAGGGAGGCAATGCAGCTCTGGTTCTGGCCATACAGCAGGAAATTTCGATCTCGGCAGTTCATCTGGCTGGAGACGAAAACGTGGTGGCGGACGCTCTGAGCAGGCAGAGCACGGTCTCTCACAAGTGGGAGCTGGCTCAGGAAGTTCTTTTGGAGATCTTCTTGGGTCAGGTTCTCCATCCAGAGGTGAAGTCTCTCAGCCTTCATGCTTGGTATCTGAAAGGTTGAGGTATAAGGATTGGGATCTCCCTGAGGACGTGATGGAGGTGTTGCTTTTGGCCAGAAGGCCTGCAATGAAATCCCTGTACCGTTGCCGTTGGAGAAAGTTCTGTGACTGGTGCAGGGTTCAGAATGTGGATCCTTTCCAATGTTCCATTCCTTTCGGTTTTGTCTTTTTTGCTTTCTTTATCCCACAAGGGCCTGCAAGTGGGTACCATTAAGGGTTACCTGGCGACGCTGTCCATATTTAAGCGCTCGTCTGAGGAATGTTCTTATTTTAAGATCCCTTTGATTTCTCAGTTTCTAAAAGGGCTAACTAAAGTGTTTCCACCGTCGCCTTTCCAGGTGCCGGGATGAGATTTGAATTTTTTTTTTTTTTTTTATTTTATTTTCATTTAGTTTATACAAACTTTAGAAAATCTTTTTATATCAAAACTTATACATTATAGAATATACAATGTCCAATTGCCTCCTCAGCTCTGTCCGAGGCTCAACTTTTTCCCTTAAAATTCCTCTATCTATAATACCTCGTCCTCATTTCTCAATGTCTCGTTTATCAAACATTTGATCTACGCCGCAGTCTCTTGGAGAATCCCTACTCGGGGTTCTTTCGTATGTGAATTATGTCTGTGTTTGTTCCTCCATTTTTCCCCACATGATTTCTATTTGTTTCAAGAACAATGTGAGTGCCACCGCCAGTTTTTTGTTGTTACTGCAGTGTAGCCTTCCCCACCATTCTTCCTCACTATACGTGGAGACTAATTTTCTTTCCGTTGCCAGGTATTTTGTTCTTAATTCCATAAGTTCGCTGCAATAAAGTATCAAATGTTTTAGTGATTCTGACTCTATTCGACAGAGACGGCATGTTGTATCTTCGTTTTGCCATTTCCTGTTATAGATTTGGGCTTCTTTAGTTTCATATAGATTCAATCTAAATCGCAGATATGCCCTCCTTAGGACTTTACATGGAAACAATGGGATTTGAATTTGGTTTTAAAGTTCCTAATGGGAGCTCCGTTTGAGCCCTTACATTCTTGTCCGTTGCGACTGTTGTCCTTTAAAACTGTATTTTTAGTTGCAGTTACTTCCGCACGCTGAGTGAGTGAGTGAGTTGCAGGCACTTTCCGACAAAGCCACCCTTTACTGTGTTCCATAAGGACAGGGTTGTCCTGCAGGTACAGCCTTTTCTTCCGAAGGTTGTGTCGGAATTCCATTTGAGCCAAAGGTGTTTCTTCCAGCATGTTATCCTCCGCATCTTGGTAAGGAAGAGAAGAGGCTCCATAGGTTGGATCCTAGGAGATCTTTGAGTTTATATCTCTCATGGATGTCCCGGGTCAGAGTGGCCGGTCAGCTCTTTGTTGGTTATGCTGGAAGGCGCTTGGGTCAGGCTGTTTCCAAGCAGACCATGTCCAGATGGATCATTGTGACGATCTGAGTGTTACCGTTTGGCGGGAAAGAACCCTCCAGTAGGCTTACGGACTCACTCTATTAGGGGTGTGGCTGCCTCCACTGCTCTACAGAGGGGCGTTCCTATTCGCAATATTTGCAAAGCAGCCACATGGGCATCTGTCCATACTTATGTGAGACACTATTCCTTGGACTCCATCCATGGGCAGGATTTGGCCTTTGGTAAGGCAGTCCTCTATTCAGCCATTTGATTGGGCATTCTAATATTGTCAATTCTTTTCCCACCTCCATACGTTGGTACTGCTTTGGGAGTCTGTCAGAGATGTGGAATGCATCTGAGGACACAATCCCCTCGAAGAACAAGTTACTTTATCTGGTAACGTTCTTTCGATGGGAGGTTCCGCCTGCGTATTCCACATCCAACCCTCCCAACCTGCCCCTCTACAGAATTTCTTATGCGATTGCAGCTTACGTTTCCGCAAGGCTTTCTGCAGTCATACGGGTAGGAGATTGGTGCCACACGTTCTGGGAAAAAACAACTGAGGCTACGGGCGCCGTGGGTCCTATATATAACATCCAGTGACATCGACGGAGGCCCTCGAGGGAATGTATCGACGCAGGACACCCTCTGCAGACATTTTCCAAAGCAGCACAGCTGTGCTCATTACCTGTCAGAGATGTGGAATACGTCTGAGGAACATCCCATCGAAATAACTTTACCAGATAAAGTAAGTAACTTGTCCTTCACGAGTGTCTAAGCATACCATCATAGCCTTGGCTGATTCCACCACCTGATCTGCCTTCTCTCGCCATATCTCACTCCAGCTTAATGTAAGGGTGGTGTGGCCCTTGAAGATGCCAGGGTATGAGAGGGGACTGGCCCTATGCTGATGGGCAGATCCCCCTTTGTAAACGTGTATTAAACGATCTACATTTCTTACTTCCTGGCTCTCCCTCCTTTCCAGCTGGTTGGACACCTGCATCACCAGGCGGGCCGGAAAAAGCTAGCTAATAAAAGATAGCTGCCCCTTTAAGAAAGTTGAAGAGACTACATCCTGGGTGTGTACCGTCGCGCGCCAACCCCCACACCTCACTGTCCCACACCTCACTCCTACATCAACTGCCCACACCAAGTTCCTGTTTTTCTGCCTACTGGGTGGGTCGAAATTTGCTGCATTCTGTGACTCCCTTTTTCTGGGGTGTTACCTCTGAGTTCTCTGTCTCATTTTCATGCGATTGGTTTCTTTTTTCATACAACGCAGTGCCTCCCTCTGACGTATGCCATTTACTACAGGATTCAAGCAATGCATCAGTTGCAGGAAGCCATTCTCAGCGGCTGATCCTCATCATGCCTGCATCCAATGCCCGAGTATCCAGCACCCGATGGGTTGGTGTGTTTTCTGCTGTGGCATTCACCCGAGGTAGTCTTCTTTCCATGTTCCAGCTGGGACCGGTCCCAGTGGCGACCAAGGACTTTGTAAGGACCAGGAAAGATGCCTACATCGGTAAGAGGGCGGACTGTACTTGCAGGTGGGGTATGCATTTCGGCACCTGCCCACAATACCGAAGTGAATACTGCCTCCTCAGTTCTGGGGTCTTCTCAGGACCGTTTAGGGGAAACCCCGGGTGTTTACACAAGAGTACCTCCAGGTGGGAAAGGATCTGGGAAGATCCACCAAGTACCGGAAGATTTATTCACCCATGACATAAAAACTACGGTACCAGTTAAGAGCTCCTCTGCCTCGGCTATGTGAACAGGCAAAAGTTCTCAGAAAGAGGCGGAAGCCTCCAGAGTTGATTTGATTCCAACTGATTACCCTGTGGCTGCATCGGTACCCAGGGTGGCTACTGCAGTTAGTCTTCGAGTACCTTGGTACCAAAGCAAGATCTGGTTTGTTTTGGTAACTGCAGTGGAGTCTGCTGATTCCGCAATACCCGAAAAAGACAGAGAAAAGCTCAAATATGAGGCATAAATATTCTCGTTCGAAAGCTACTTCAATAGGTTCTCCAAAGAGCCACAAATGAAGGAAGGCTTCTAATGACACAATTTTAACTTTATCAGAGAGTCAAAATGAGCATATCAGTCTAATTTCAGACTCAGAAGATTTTGATTCTTCAAAATTCTTCATTGTTTCCTGAAGAATTGTTCTGCACTCCAGGGAAGGCAAACACTCCAGAAATGTTTTCACAATTTTCTCCTCAGACTGAGAATCTTGAGCGGATCCTGTCCAGGCTCCAAAAGCTCATTCGGCTCCCCAATTGGTATTAAACAATATACAGGTACTGTAGTATTCAATATATATATACACCTGCTTAGCACACTTCTAGAACTGACTTCAACATCTCTGAGACTTGAAGAAACCAAAAGGGAGCCTTCAGATATGGCTAACGAGATTACCAACACAGTCCTTGAGACAGGTATCTGAGCCTTTTCTAGAGGTTTTAGCACAACCATTAAAGATAAAATGGTTACTGTTGTACCTCCTCAGGGAGCTGACTGCAAGAAGCTAGATCCTGTACAAACGCCAGTTTCAGTTGAGAGAGACGGCACGGCTCCTCCCAACAAGAAACAAAAGGTGTCCAAGGACACAGACTCAGAAGATGACTATTCTTCTATTTCTCCTTCAAATATATTTCATGTTATCGTGACAAAGGCCATGCAGGTCTTTGAAATTGCACCTAAAGACCTGAGACTGCAGGGGTCTTTAGTAAACTTCCTTTGCAACAGACCAAGTCCCTCTTCCTATGGAACTATCAGTTATGTTAAGCCCCACTCTGATACTTGCATGTCAAAATCCTTAAACACTAAATACAAAGTGCCTGAAGAAGAACCCTTTGTTCTTAAGGATAATCTTCCTGCGCAATCTGCTGTAGATTCAGCAGCTCTAGGTACTACGGGCATTGGTCCTGCACCTTTCCTATTCTACTGCCTTGGTTACAAATTCCAAAGCCTGGGAGGCACAAGGAAAGAACTCAAATGCCAATGCTTCTCTCCAACTCAGACAATTCAACACAGCCACGGTCTTGGGAGGTTTTAATATTTAAATTGTGAAAACCTGGATCGCTTCACGGTACTACTTACTTAGGAGGCGGCTGATTAATTTTCCTTCTGGGCTTCAGAAGGAAGAGAGGCGGCCATTCAACAACTTAAAGTTGTTAAAGATTTAACAGACACCACAGCAAAGGAATTTACTGGTGATGTATGCGTGCATAGACACGCTTATTTGGTAGCCACTTCCCTGCATCAATACATCCAGGATAAGGTTTTACATATTCCTTTTCATGGTAAAACACTCTTTGACCCTTCTACGGATGAGGGTCTTCAAAAATGCAAAGATAGCGTTAATGCGGATAAGTCACTAAGTTCCATCTCAGTGAAATAGCCTTATCAGACTTTCAAGTCCTTCAACCACTCTAGAATAACTCACCTGAATCTGTGGACCCAGTTGGTCCTATGAGATGGTCATCCTTTCCCGAGATTCTCTGAAGAGACGTTGTTGGCAGCCATTCAAAAGATTAAGTCATGCTCCCCGTCGGATGCAGTCCCTCTGACTATCATGAAAAAGATCTCCCCTGATCTCCTTATCGAGATCACAGCGGCAATTAACGATTCTTGCCAGTCAGGGCTGGTCCCACCAGAGCTTAAAGCTGCTAGCATTATTCCTCTTCTGAAAAAGCCATCACTGGACCCTTCCTTTCTGTCTAACTTTCACCCTATCTCTCTCCTCCACTTCCTCACAAAGCTTCTTGAGTCCCTGGTGTCACCTTTACTTTCCACATTTTTTGAATCTTCTCACCTTCTGGATCCCGCTCAGTCTGGTTTTAGGCCTGGCAGGGGTACTTAGAATGTTTAGTTCTCAGTCAAAGACGATATGACCAGGCTGGTGTACTAGAGTGGTGTGGGTTCCCTGATTCTACTAGACCTGTCAGCAGCATTTGACACTGTCAACCACCCCATTCTGTTGTTCTGCTTTGCCGAGATGGGTATATCTGGGCAAGTGCTGGCCTGGTTCACTTCTTTCCTGGCGCACTCAGACCCTTGCCATCCCCCCTTTCTTTATACCCCGTGTCATAAAGTTTTGGGCTGCCGCAGGGCTCCTCGTCTCCGATTCTTTTTAATATTTACATATGGGCACTTGTGTGTCTCATCCGCTCCTTCGGCGTCAGGTGCTACTCTTATGCCAACGACACCCAGATCCTGAGCTGTTTAGATCTTGATCAGGCTGAGGTGTCATCGTGCTTGAGGGAGTTCCTGGCGGCCATGGGGGACTGGATGAACCACAACTGGTTAAAATTGAACGGAGACTAGACTGAGGTTCTGGTGGTGGGCTGTCCTCCTGACCCTTCACTCTGGGTATCTTCTTTCTGGCCCTCCTCTCTTGGTCCCCGCCGGGCTCCAGCAGCGAAGGTGAAAAACCTGGGTGTAGTCCTATCTATGGACAACCAAGTAGCAGCTGTCTGTCAATCTGGTCACTTTCAGCTGAAAGTGTTAAGTGCCCCCCCAGTGATCCCTGCCTCTCTTCGTCCGCCGTTGGTGGCTGCTATGGAGCTATCCCTACTGTACTATTGTAATTCTCTGTACTTGGCACAGCCTTAGGGGTTGATCCGGCAGCGTTTACAAAACCTAGCAGCTCACGTGGCAACACACACGCCCCATGGGGGCCCATATTTCACCGGTGCTCCGTTCCCTTCATTGGCTCCCGGTCACCCAACGTATCAGGTTTAAAGTGTTCTGCATCATCCATCGGGCGCTGCACGACAAGGGTGTGGAATTTCTCAGAGTTAAGTTTACCCGCTACTGCCCTGCGCGCTGTCTGCTGATCGGCTGTGTGCTTTCCTTCCGGCGTGTGCGGATTAGAGGCGGTGCTTTTTCCATAGCAGCAGCTCTGATATGGAATAAGCTGCCGTTAGCTATAAAAAAAAATGCCCAACCATCTGGTCTTTAGGAATGCTGCAAAGACCTACCTGTTTTAGGGGAGTGGTTTTTTGGTTATGGTTTGTGCCTTGCCCTCTAGCGCCCACATACTTCTGGGTGACCGTGCACTGTAGAAATTTCCTTAACATAATGTGCGCAAGGAAATAATAGTTCTTCCGCTACCACTAAATCCTATTATTTCTCTGTTAAAAAGAGAGTTTGAAGTTGGTGGAGTCACCACTTCTCAAGAACAAAAGAAGTCTGCAGGACTTCCATCTGGGTATGTACGTTCCAACTGCTTAAATTGCTATCAAGGAGCATACATCCCTGGTAGCAGGAAGGATTGCCAGTTTTCTTTATCAATGGGAAAACAGAGGAGGAATGGGTTTTAAATATCATTCGCCATGGCTACTACCTAGCCCTTCCTGCTACACTTTCATCTTCTCCAAAGTTCCAAAAGTAATCTCTGGAACTTTTAAGAGAGATTCGAAAACTTTGCTTTTTGGGAGCAATAGAATTGGTTCCAGAAGAATTGGGTTGGTGGTTTTTACTCCCATTATTTTATAATTTCAAACCAGTCGGGTGGAATTTGATTCTAGGTCTTTCCGATCTCAACCAGGATTTACTGGTGGGGACCTTTAACATGGTCACAGTGCCTCAAATTGTCACGGATCTGCAGCCCAACGACTGGATGGCATCCATAGATCTTCAAAATGCTTATTTTCATATTCCCATTTTCAAGGAACACCGCTATTATCTGAGTTTCAGCATGCAGACATGATATGATATACAATATCTTATTTATATTGCCCTCCTACACAGGTGTTTCAGAGTGCAACCAATCAAAGGGAGGGGAACAAGGGAGAAAACAAAAACTACTATCTTACTAGGCCCAGTGACATTAAGAACGTGCAAGTGCATGGAAAAGGGGTAAAGTGCATGGAAGCGGAAGAAGTGGAAAGGTCGGAACAGAGGAAAGAACAGAATAAATAATCGGTGCAATAAATTTAAAAAAGGCGGTGAAAAGAGGTAGTGCAGCCGGCAAGTGCATGATTAGTCCGATAGGGTATATCTGATGAGCGCAGAAGAAAAAAATGGGACTGTATGGGTACAGATACAGATCCCAGTGCAAGGGGTGGCCTGGAGGCAGTGCATGAGGGAGGTAGGGTGAGCAGGTACCTGGGCCCGAAGGACCAGAGGGTGGCCAGGTGCAGGGTGCTGAGAGAGAAAAGCAGATCAGCAGGGGAGAAGAGGGGCAAAGGCGCAAGTGAAGAGTAAGGTCTTGAGGTGCTTCCGTAACCGGAGATGGTTCTCCTCAAGTTTCAGGGTGGCCAGGAGGCTGTTCCAAAGGGAGTCCCCAGCTGAAGACAGAGCTGCCCCCGGCTTGTTTCTTTGAAAATAGACTGACCCTGAAGGAGTTGGAAGTAGAGCAGCGAATGGCTCGAGAGGGGAGGTATTTACAGAGGGATAGTTGAAGGTATTTTGGACCCAGGCCCCAAAAAGCCTTGTGGACAATGCAAAGGGTTTTAAATGTAATCCTTGCATCCACTCAGAGCCAATGAAGGGATTTCAGAGCTGGAGGGAGAGATACGATCCCAGGGCTTAAGGCAAGGACAAGTCTTGCAGTCTGGATTAGTTGTAAAGGGCAGAGAGAGGGGGCAGGTAGTTTTATAAAGCTGCTGTTACAGTAGTCCAATTTAGGGAGAACCAGAGCTTGGGAGACAGTGAGCTTCTGAGGAAGGAGAGGAAAGGCAGAGTACCTCTAAGGAGGTGCAGTAAGAAGTGTTTATACTTTCACATTACAGGTTCACATGCCTCCCTTTCAGACTCAATACAGCCCCCAGAGTCTTCACCAAAGTCCTGGGGGTTGTTGCAGCCCACCTACGTTTGAAGATGGTGCATCTATATCCATACCTAGACATTTGGCTTCTAAAAGCACGGTCTCCACAGGAATTGCTACAGAAGATGCAACTTGCACGCAACCCGCTGTATAATCTAGGGTTTTCAGTAAATGTGGAAAAGTCAAAACTCATTCCTTATCAAAGGATTCAGTTTCTTGGAGCGGTAATCAATACCTCAAGAAAAGGCCTTCCCACCACCAGAAAGGGTGTTGGCAATTCAGCAGGTCTTTTCTGTGTTCAAAACGGATCACCTTCTTTTGACATGATGGTTTCAAAGACTTTTGCGGCTGATGGCTTCTTGCCTCAATTTAGTCCCCTGTGTAAGCCTTCAAATGAGAACCTTTCAGTGGCACCTGGCCAGCAACTGTAACCAACGGTCCGATCCTGAGGATTTAAAAATTCTAGTTCAGAGTTGCATTCAGTGTTCCCTAATTTTGTGGAACACTTCAGAGAACCTGTTAATCGGATTGCCCTTTCAAGCTCCTCATCACCAGATGGTGCTTACAACAGTCTCATCCGAGTATGGGTGGGGCGCCTACTGTCAGGATCTGACAGCTCATGGCCTTTGGACAGTCCAAGAAAAGAAAGATCACATAAAGGTCTTGGAACTGAAAGTGATTTTTTTAATGCTCTAAAATCCTTTCTTCCCTCCCTTCAGGGAAAGGAAGTCAAAGTACTTACGGACAATACTACTTTAATGTTTTATGTCAACAAATGAGGGGGGAGAGCTCGTTCTCTTCCTCTGTCTCTTCGCAGAGCAATTATGGTATTGGACCATGCAGAACCACATTTTCCTGTTGGCGGCCCATTTGGAGGGAAAGAAAAACGTCTTATCGTACAGGCTCAGCAGGCTACAATCGACTCCACACCATTGGGAACTGAAAATGTCAGTCATCAAGATGATATTCCAGAAGTGGTGCAGACCTTTTTGCTACACAGCACAATATTCTTTGTCTTCGGTCTGCTTCGAGGGAGGCCTTGGGTCTTCATTCCTTGGGCGACGCCCTACAGCTGGACTTGTCAAACAAAATGCTTTATGCGTTCCTGCCACTTCCCTTGATACACACAATGTTAATCAAGTTCACATTGTCTCAGAATCTGACAATGATTCTTGTAGCCCCGTTCTGGCGTGCCAGATTTGGTTCCCAGATCTCCTGGAACTAGCTGGAGCATCCAAGTTAGATCGCCTCGATCTCTATTGCTTCACCCCTCCGCTCCCCTTAACTGCTGAACTTAAAGGCTTGGTTGCTGAAGAACTTGCTTTTTCCCATCTTCATTGATCATCCTGCATAATCTGGACGTATCAAGAATTCACATTTTATTTTATTTAGAGAGAACTAAACTATTTAGAAAATTACACTAACTTTGTGTTACTTACGGGGGGTCCTTCCCGTGGTAATAAAGCTGCCAATGATTCTTTTGCCAGGTGGGTTGTTTCTTGTATCGCAAAGGCTTACGCCCTGAAGGGGACCGCGTTTCCGCAGAGACTTCAGGCTCATTACACAAGAGCCAAGGCAGCATCAGTAGCCTTTATTAGGCATGTTCCCATAGCAGAAATGTGTAGAGCTACTACTTGGGCTACTCCACTTGCTTTTTGCAAGCACTATGCTATGGATGCATCCTCCAGGGAATAGGGCAAATCTGGCCAAGAGGTGCTCTGCAACTTGTTTGCTTGAATTGTGTATTTGCCGTCTCCTCCACCCTTACTCATATTATGGTGTTTTAATCCTGTGCCAACTAGTTGGGAAGGAAGGAGAACCAGGATTTAAGAGAAATGAAAAAATGACCTTCATGGTGATTCAGGTCCTTAGTCCATGCTCTCCCTCCTTCACAACACCCACCCAGCCATCCCCATTAATGCATATACTCCTTTTCAACCACCAGTGGCGAAATCAGGAACTGGATGTGGGCCTTTAGTGACATAGGGGTGAGGTGTGGGACTAGTGTGCAGAGGGATGGAATCGTGCAACGTAGTCTCACCAACTTCAACGTTCTTAGGGGCATCTATCTTTTTTAGTCTGCTTTTTCCAGCCAGCCTGCGCATGCAGTTGTACCCAACCAGTTGTGAAGGAGGGAGAGCTTGGACTAAACCTGAATCACCATGCATGTAATTTTTTCATATATCCATGGTGTACGTTCCAGCTGATTGCCCCACAGAAAAGGTGAAGGGGCAAGCTCATAAGGGTAGGTGCCAGGGTTTACACCTGGGCACTGCCCCATTCCCCTGGCTACCAGGGGTGCTCCCTTGGGGGGGAGTTTGGGCTAAATCTACCAATAGCCCCATTTAGGGGAGCTGAAGTTGTTGTGGCTAGGTGAAAGGAGGGGTCTTGGTGGGTCTAGTCCCATAGTCTAGGACCGCTCCCACCAGAATGTATTTTTTTTAATGTACTCACTGATTTCTCCCTTCCCAGAGTTTAGTGTGACATCGTCCTCCTCTTAGGGGAGATGTGTGGTGGGGAGAGTTTAATGTATAGTAAAATATGGAAGAGGGTATCTTGGGATGCGGGAGGGCCTATGCCAGAGGTTGGTTTGTCTTTTTTTTTAAAGATCTACTGGTATCTTGTGAAGTAATGAAGTGATCTTCCTTAGGCAAAAGGCAGATTGGGAAATCATCATCCCAGTCCTAGAGTGGAGAGGTTAATGTGGGCAATAGACCTGGGTAGTAGGGGATACGTTAAACCCTGGGTAGGATGGGGTACGGTAGACCTCGACCCCTATATCTCTCACCTCCACCCCATCAAATATTGGCCCATTTTCACATGTTTTTATTGCTACTGGCATTTCTAGGTTTTGAATTCTAGCACATTTGTTTTTCTTCAGGAGATGCCAACAGACAGATTAGTGAATACAAGTTTAAGCTTTCTAAAGCAGAGCAAGACATCACTACAATGGAACAAAACGTAAGTGTTTATTATGGTGGGTCCCTAATTTGCCTGTGCGCAGGTATATTCGTTTTGTATTTTACAAATATTTGCAACAAACCAATAGGAGGCTACGCAGCATTGCTGAAAAGAAACCTTTGGCAATTCCACTTTTGTTCTTAGTTTCACAAAGCAACATAAAACCTTCCAATAGATCCACTGATCGGATATTGACGCTCATAAAGCACTATTTACAGTGCATAATATCACATTCAGGCCAATACTGGACTTTATTATTTTGGTAACTGGTGTGTTTACAAACAGGAAATGCATGTCCCACAAGCCTTTTCACAATGGAAGTAGAATATCGATTTGTTACATCTTAATACATTTTTTTAACTTTCACTTTTCCATTGATTGTGTTTTAAACAATCAAACAAACCCACATGCATGCCAAGTAAAACCTCGAAACAAACTTGTATATTTTACATTTTTTTTAATTACTTGCATGTTCTAGATTGCAAGGCTCGAGGGGCAAGTGATGAGGTATAAATCTGCTGCCGAGAATGCTGAAAAGGTTGAAGATGAACTGAAAGCAGAAAAAAGGAAACTTCAGCGAGAGGTAATGTTTTATTTTCTTATTACTGCCCAAATGCCCAGCACAGGACATGGTTCCATGTCCTGGGATAGTGCTCAGTTGCCAAGGACTAGGATGGTGACTTACTGTTGGCATTCTCTAATAAGGTAGTGCAGCACTGCAGGGACATTCCTAAAGCAGCTGTTTGAATTGCTTTATTAACGTGTTTGCCTATGGTAATTTCCCCAATACGGAAAGTACATATTCCTTATTCAAGTGATCCTGTTAAATCGAAATTGGCATTTCATGATCCTGCCCATCTATCTTTAGTATTTCCTTTTCCCCTTCTGTGCCCTATAAAATCTTGAAACTGCACAGTACACAAGACTCCAATGGGAACGAGAGGATGATTCTGCAATCTTCTGTATTATAATAAGATTTGAGACCTAGTCATGTAACCACTTGCACTTTTTGAAGATGTAACAGTTGAAAGTTGTGGTTGCCAAAATGTTTAGTGCATTGATGGCACTGGTATGACAGGTTGTATAATGGAGAACGAAAAGAAATAAGTTTAGTCATTTAAACTTGTGCGTTTTTCTCTGTCTGTGCTCCAAGGACAAAACTCCATTCAAGTTTTGCTGATTCCTTAACTGCAGGTTCCCTTGGATAGACTGTAGGTTCCCCTGGATAGAGCTTGCAATTGCTGTCTTCCTTGGATCACGAAAAAGCTAGTGACAGGCTTGTCATAAATTTAATTGGAAGACAAAAACCTAAAGCATGAACTCTTGGATGCTATGCAAATGGGACAGGTAGGCGTGAAACTCCATGCAGGAAGAATTGATCACCAAGGCGGAGGTGCTAGAAGCTGCAATGGGGTTGGAGACAGACAGCAGTATCCAAGAGCGAGTCAAACGTCTCTGAAAGGCAAGACTGGCTCTGGAATTGCCCCTTTAGTGAAGGACACTGGTCCTACAACAAAGCTGGCCATAGTCCTCAAGCCTAGGCTGAGCTCATACTCACCGACACACACACATACAGATGCATGCACGTCAGTGAGGATACACATGATGTGGATATGGAATCAAGCAAGAACATACATTATCACATAAAGGCAACATCAACATTTAAAATATGAGTGGGCAAGGCAAGGCCAGTAAGTGAAGAAATGGGACACCAAAACATTACATGCCTTAACTTGATTAGGAATCCCTGCTGTGCTAATGTCGATCAAACTAAATATTCGGTCGTTATCCGAAGAGTGGCAAATAGTTTCAAACTTGAGCATGACGGAAGAGAACTACTTCTTGATGGAACCACATGATTTACTTTACACTCCCCCAGACTTTTCTGATAATGGTAACAGGTTAAAAAGCAGAGTAGGTACACAAGGCACATTAACTTCACATTTTAAAAAAGGAAGCACTTGCCCGCACCATGTGAGCCAATACTATTCAGAGAGTCACCCAGGGTTAGACCCCATGAGTCTGAAAATTAGGAGGAAGAGAAGCCTTGCGTGCATCTGCTTCAAAGGCACAAACAGACATATACATAGCTTGTACAGTAAAATGGCCACCACAGTGGCATGTGATATATGAATCCTAACTCTATTCCATTACTGGCCAGATATGATAAATCAAAATGGGATGAAATTGCGCAATTGTTGAAGATACTTCCAGAGGAAGCTAGGGTGCAGGTGCAGGCTATTATGGAGGAAAGTCGATTTTTTTTAATGGGGTGCAGGCACCAATATACGATAAGCTTCTTCCCCTGTGGGGGCTCCCAGTGCTGCCTTCCACCTTAGACAGAGCCATCGTAAAAAATTGGAGTGCAGAGGGAATCCACTCGGCTTGTGATTTGTACATGGAGGGTCACTTTGTGGATTGGGGGTTACTGAAGACAGCTGTGGGGGGGGGGCCTGTTGCAGACACTGTACTATTTGTTCATGTGCGCTGCGTTCCAGTGCACTGGCCCACATTCCCTGATGAGCCTCCAACACATCCCTGTCTGTCATACATCTTACAAAGGTCTGTAGTCAAGAAAAGTATTTCCGTATTATATAAATTGGGGCAGTCTATGAACACAGGTACTACAAGAACTACACGCTCTATTCTACTTTACGGTAAATTCTACTTGGAGGCATCTCCAAGTAGAATTTACCGACTCTAAATGGAGGGCGATTTGCTCACTATCGAGGGGGGGCATGGGGTGTCCTTGAATTCCAAGTTCAGACTCATGCATTTTAAGATTTTGAATAGAATGGACTGTATTACCACCCATCAGGATAGAACCTGTTTTAGACTGATGCTGTCAGCGTATGCCCAGATGTAGAGATGAAACCCTGCTACACATGCAATGGTCCTGCCTGAAACTGTGTGAATATTGGGATGCTGTTAAAACCATCCTGTCTGATATATTAGGGCAGCAGCTGGATCTGTCACTGTGTGACTGTATACTCTGCTATACTGGCTGGCTGGGCATAACTCAGCGCAGATTCCTGAACTTGGGTCTGTTGGACAAGAGGGCTATCCTTATGAGATGGACGCATTAACAACCTCCCACGAGAGAGATGTGGATGAGGGACGTTGTATGGGCAAATGAAAGAGGAATTGTACATCACTTTACTACCGAATGTCAGTCGCCCAAAGGACATATTGTCTGACTTCCGTATGGACATAGCCTTGGGTAACACATCACCATGAAATGAACAGCTAATATCCCCCACTGTAATAATTTGTGTCTGTACGAGTGTATCCTTCATTATTGTACTAAGTTTGGTCATGCTTCACTACTCCATATATGCTGATGTTTGCGCACGCCTAGTGTTAATAAATGAACAGTTAAAAAAAAGAATTATTTTTAATACACTTAACACAGCAAGGTGTGGTGCTGTGAAAATGGCAGGCAGTCAGACTGCAAAAGTACTAGTAGTGAGGATATATTACTGACGGTGTGGCAGGATTCAGACCAGACAAATTATAGATATTCCATTCAGAGGGAAAAACGAGTTTGACCCCTATAAAGAAAAGCCTCCCTAATTCTCTTACCCAATTCCTCCAAATGTTTATTTTTGTTCTGCATCTGGCCCCACCCTTAATTGGGGGAGGGTGTACCTTATACTCTTACGTCCCGTTCCCTTTCCTCCATACTGCATAGGCGTCCCTTCCAAGGGACGGGAGACGGAACCTTTTTCACTAGAAAAAAACACCTTCTGCTTTAAATTTAGAGGCGCACAGGGGTGCAGCCCTGGGAGCATGCACTACCCTGACTCTGCCCACCCGTGCCACTCCTCAGTCCCCTTTTCCACGTCGACTGGAACGGGCGGATTTCACCAGCGTTCCTGGCTTTGGCTTCAACCATGTAATAAATACCATGCATTCTTTCCCGAACTCTTCTATCTTTTCGTCTGCTCTTTGTTATTTAGGTACTCGGTCCTCCGGCGTTGCGCTCCTCCATGGCGCATGTTGACTTCAGCGGGCTTCAGCAGGTGTCCAGCCTACGTCTGACCCCCAAACTCTTTGCCTTCGCTACCTTGGCATTGACCGCAGCTGGCAAGGTTGTACCGTGTGCAACGCACGGACTCATCGCGCTTGAAGAACAGGCTAGCTAGGTGGAGGGAGCTCTTGGAAAGATCGCCTCCAGAGGACTTTAAGAACTTAATCGAGCAGAGATCGAGGCCGAAAAGAGGGCCGCTATTTTCCATCACACCCCTTTAGGGCAACTCCTTCCTGAGGAAATGCCCAAGTGGGAGGAACCTCTCGGGTTCTAGTACCACCACACGCACCAAGTCTAGCCAAGCTACCGGCCTCACGGCCGAGGGGTCGTGAGATACTTCCGGAATCAGTGATGAGGGACGGCAAGCTTATTTTACAGGGTGTACACCCAAGGGGCAGTGCCCTAGTACCGGCTCAAAGTCCGAGGGGGCGCCTGCACGCAGCACTACCCGCGACAATGCAGAGCGCAATACGCCTTGCAGGCCTAGGCCTGAGGTGCAGGGTAGGCCTCATGCTCCACAATCAAGAGTCTTGGAGGAGGCCGGCCACAGTGAGCCATGCTATGACTTTGGCAAGCAGCTCGACAAGATGGGGGCCATCCTACAGGATGCAGTCAGGAACTTGCTCCCCCCTGTCACTCCACTGGCGCCCATAGTCATTCCTTCTATGGCTCCAGCACCGCAGGCCCCAGCGCAGCCCCTGCCGGCTCCTTCAATTCTTGCTCTTCTGCCTCCCGCAGCTCAGGCGGTCCCGCTGCAGCCTCCGGCTCCGTTCGCCATGTTGCAGCCCACGGCGCCCAGCACCCCTCTTCCGCTCCGGACCATCCGGACACTCAGGAGGACCCTGACACGCTGTTGTCAGCAAAGGCCTTCCACAACAGGCTTGCAGGTTTGGCAGAATATTTGGATCTTCCTCAACCCGAGGTAGAGCAGCCCGAGGAGGGGGTCTTGTCAGACGTACTCACCCTAAAACCACCTACCATGATGAGTATCCCGATGCAGAATGACATTGTGGCTCTGGCCAAGAAGGGGTGGCTCAAACCACACTCGGCCCAACCTGTCAATTAGCGCCTCGATGCCAAGTATAGACAAATGGAAGGGGGATACACTCTTGTTATCAATGCACCCCCCACCACATTCTTCGGTGATCTCTGCGGCATTGCTCTACTATAAGCCTCGGTCGTCCTCGGCGCTGCTAGGCTAGGAGGAGAACGCGGATGCCATGATGGCAGCCGCTAACCAGAGGTTGTGGCGGGAAATAGCGGACTTCCTTCCGGAACTTCGGGTGCAGAGCCAGGCGGGTCTAGGAGAATCCAGGCTGGTAGCACAGGACATCATAGGGTCCACTGTAGCCCACATTGATGCCTCCTGCCGGGCCATATGCATCGCCACGGACATAAGAACATAAGAAGGGTGGCCTGGCTTCGGGTTACTAAGTTTAACCCTGACGTCCAGGATCTCATATTGGACCTTCCGTTCGAGGGTAGTGACCTCATCCACTCTACCACCTACGTCAACAAGCAGGGATTTACCAGGTCTGCTGTGCAGCCTAGCGGTCAGTATGTGGGAATGGGCCCTGGAAAATATATATATATTTTTTTTAAAGAATTTTATACATTTTTCAACACAACCAACAATACAAACCAAACACACAGTGCAATTCACAACCATTACATTAACATCAAATAGTCTTTGCCCACTGCCCCCCTGATCCCACCCCCCTTTGAGCCTGTTTGTCCTTCACACTCAGTATCTGCTACACGCGGCAGGGCGTCATTTTCATCAGAGTCCTCTGGATCTAATATTGTTCCAAATAGTACAGATATCAATGTTTTCCATGCCATCAGGGTAGCCACTTCTTCTTCCCAAGTCATGCTACTTGCCTCCTGCCATACCATTGTTTCAGCCTCCGCCCATTTCTGGAATTCCTTCCACCACACCTCCACCCGTGGTTTGCGACACTTTTTCCGTCCCATAGCTATCCTTCGCTTTGCAAGCACGTATGCCAAGTCTTTCAGTTTCCCAACATGCTTGTTTTCTTGGCCTGGGAAACTCTCCCAACAGGCAGGCCCAGGCCGTATCTATGATGAGCGTGACCCCTTTCTCTGCTAGCTTTTGCGTCACTTCTCTCCAGAAACACTCGATTACTGGGCACGACCAAAACATGTGTGTCATATCAGCATTCTCCTCATCGCACTTAGGGCACGCCTGTCTCCCAGCGCCTCTAAACTTAGATATCCTCAGAGGGGTCATATACGCTCTATGCGTTACATACAGATGTATTTGCTGCAGTCTGGCATTCCTAGACACCCTCTTGTGGTATCCCAGGGCACGCTCCCACATCCCATCCTCCATTTGGGCTCCTACCTCTGCTTCCCAATCCAATCTCAAATGTGTCAATTCCTTCCCAACCTTAGTCATTACCATCTCATACAATCTAGAGATCTCATGCACCCCTTCAGCTGCATCATATATTATCTCCATAATGGTGTTTGGTTCTTCCGCCAGCACTGTCTCAGGCCACGTTTTCCGAATTTTTCACACCAACCTATGGTACGTACCATATTGGCCCCCATGCAATCCCGCCTCCTCCCAAAGTCTTCCAAAATCCCTGATGGTCCCCTCCTGCCATATATCTCCCAACGTTACCAGCCCAACCGACTCCCAGTAGGTTCTGATAATCACCCTCAGTTGCTTATCTCTTTCTGCCAAAGCAACCAGCGGTACCTGCGGGGAACACGGGAACGGGTCCCCCATCATCTTACATGCTCGACGCCACATTTTCCACCCCAGCATCATCATTCCCGGACGCTCCTTCATTTCTGACTCAGGCAACCAGATAATTTCCTTCAGGTAAAACGGGGTACAGTCCCGCCCAAACAATCTAAATTCAGGGGTCGCTTCAGTTGGCCACATATTGTAATTGACCTGCTACATAATAAACCTCAAAATTAGGTAGTTTAATACCCCCTTTTTCATGAAAATTCTGCAACTTCCATAGCGCTACTCTATTCCAGGTACCATGCCACAGGAAGTCTCTACACATACCATTCAGTTGAACAAAAAACCTCTTGGGAATCATATGTGGAATATTACTAAAATAATGTAAGAGCCTAGGCAGAACCACCATCTTAAGCATCGCTCCTCGTCCCATCATTGCTAAAGGCAACTTCTCCCAAAACCTCATACATTTGCGGATCTTTCTAATGACCATCTCGGTATTGTGCCGATGTTCCTCTTCCGCCGTATGGTACACATCTATTCCAAGGTAGCGGAAGGAACCAACAGTCCATGGCACCGGTAACACCGGCAACCTTTCTACAGAGGTTCCCTTGTAACTGCCCAACGGGAAGATGCTAGATTTTTGGGGATTCACCGCTATGCCGGACAGCCTCGCATACCTTTCCATCACCTCCTGAATATACTGAAGATTTTCTTGCGGGTATCTCAAATATAATAACAAATCATCCGCATATAGGGATATCAGGTGTCGTTCCCCTCCTACCTTAATACCTATCGTGTCATATTGTTGCCTTAGGTATATCGCCAGGGGCTCCAGAGCCAGAATGTACAACATCGGGGACCAGGGGCACCCCTGTCTAGTGCCTCTGCTAAGTCACCATCTCTCAGATATCACTGTTCCTGTTCGAACCCTGGCAAGCGGCGCACTATACAGCATCTCCGCCCACCTGATGTACCCCAGCCCCATCCCGTACTCTCCCAACGCCGCCAGCAGCCATGGCCATCTAACCGAGTCGAAAGCCATTTCTCCTTCATTATCACAACCCCATTCGATCACCCGATGGAGTCTCCTGTGGTTATGAGTTATATTCCTGTTCGGGACATAGCCCGTTTGGTCTGGATGTATTAATTTGCGAATTACTTTTCACAATCTATTCGCCAGGACAGCCGTCAATATCTTGCCGTCCTGGTTAAGCATCGACATCGGCCTATATGATCCACAGCTATGCCCCGGTTTATTAGGTTTGGGAAGCAGTATTATGATCGCTTCTCTGAGCGACTCCGGCAACCGTCCCACTTCAAACGCCTCATTGAGCATTTCTAGCATTGGGGGGGGGGGGGGGGGGAGAGTACTTCTGCTCTATATGCTTTATAAAATTCACTAGGGAACCCATCTGCTCCTGGGGTCTTACTGGTAGGCAGCTGCCTAAAAACCTCCTCCAATTCCTCCAAAGTAATTGGTGCATCTTGTTCTTCTCTTTCTTCTGCACTGATCTTAGGCAATCCTATATCCTGCAAAGTTTCAAGTATCTCATCCTGGCTGCCCCTCCCCCCCCCCCCCCACTGTCCTCATATAGTTCCCTATAATAATCAGAAAATTCCTTATTGACTCCCTCTTGGGTGTCCGCTACCTCTCACCATCTTCTCTGGTTATTGTCCTAATCGGGGGCCAAGGGGTTTCACTCTTGTATAGCCACGCCAAGAGGTGGCCCGTTTTATCTCCACCCGCATGTTGTCTCTCAACGTACTTTTTATAATTAAGGTTGCAGAGCCTTTCCCAGTGTTCTGCACACTGCTGCTGTAGTTTAAGCACTAGCTTGGTATCTAGACTTCCACTTTTTAGTTCTTTCTAATTCATCTTCCACTCTTCGTAAATCAGCCAGGACCCCGCCCTGCAGGCCTTTCGATTTAGCGATGGCCACACCCCGCATCACCACCTTGAAGGCCTCCCACAGTGTACCCGCCGAGTCAACACTGCCTGTGTTCATCTCGAAGTAGGTAATGATCTCATCTCTTATGTCCTCTCTAAAAACTGGATCTTTGAGCGCCTCCGCACGGAGGCGCCATGTCGGAATCCGCGCCCTCGGGCGGCAGTATTACCACCCCAGAACCAGGGGCGAGTGATCCGACAGAACCCTCGCCTTAGATTCTATGTGAACGACCTCTCTATCATTACGTCTAGTGTGGTAAAAATATAATCTAGTCTTGTGTACAGCTGCTGCGGGGCTGAGTAATGTGAATATTGCCTCTCGTTAGGATGTTTTGTTCTCCACACATCTACCAATTCGAAATCATCTAGTAACGTCTGCAATGCCCTAGCTGCTGGGGCGGGCCTGTCAATCTTGTCATCCGATCTATCTACTTCGGGGTTCAGCACACAATTAAAATCCCCTCCCCAGATCACCGCACCCCCCACACACAAACCTAGGTTGGTACACATAGTCCTGAAGTACGCTGCCGTGTTGTGATTGGGGGCGTACGTGCTTACAAAGCACACCTCTTTATTCTCCACCAACCCCCTCACTATGACCAAACGCCCCTCAGTGTCCACTCTTTCTTGTAGTAGCTCGAACGGGACTTGCAGCGCCACCCAGACCAGTACTCCCCTAGCATAGGCCGAGTACGAAGACCCTACTACCGTAGCTTTCGATTTTCTCCCCACCAGCTCCAACTTTTCTCGTGTCAGATGCGTCTCTTGCAACAATGCGATATCTACCGTTTGTCTTTTCAAATACAGCATGACCTTATTCCTTTTTAAATAACTATTGAGTCCCCTGACATTCCACGTCACTATTCTAAGATCCCCCATAGCTCGTTAGTACCCATCTCTCTTCCTCCCAGCCACTCCCACCCGCCCGCGCAATACAGATACAATTCTTGGGCTATTCCATGTAGGCTCGTGTTTAAACTCCAACTCCCCCAAACTATATACACATCAAACCCCCCACCTCACTCCCCACCCATCCCTTCCCCAACAACTCCCTCCCCAACTGTTGCCCAGCTCCATCCCTAGATCTCAGGCACCCCCACATCTAGCCCTGACTAATATGCTCAGAGCTCAGTAGGGTAATGTCGCCCTAATGACCACTCAAGTATTAATACTAAATGGGGGTGTGAAGACTAGCTCCACAAGGCTCCTTAATAGAGCATCAATCACAGTGCACACAGTATATTATCAATTCTAACCTGGTCTCATCTACTAACAGGCCACAGCAATGACTATAGTCAAGTCCCACAGTCTTAAGCCGCACCATCTTCCAGTGCTCCCATTACTCATTACTTATCTCGTCCTCTCCTTCTCTCGTCTGGATATCGGACTCCTGGGGGCACCCCTGCGCATCAAGCCATCCGATGGCATCCTCCGGAGTGTCAAAAAACAAGGTCTTGTGTGTATGAATAACTCCATTTCGCCGGGTAAAGTAGTATGTACTTATGGCCCGCTTCCCTTAGTCTCCTTTTAACAGCCCCAAAGTTCATTCGGCTCCGCTGCACCATCAGGGAATAGTCTGGGTAGGCTGTAATGTTTGCCTCCCCACGCTTGATTGTTCCACCCTTGCGGAAGTGTTCCAGTATCCTCTCTCGGTCCCAGTAGTTAAGGCTCTTGGCGATAACTGGCCTAGGTGGGTTGCCCGGCGGCAGCCTCCTCATTAGAGCCCTATGCGCTCGTTCTACAGCGAATCCCTGAGACAGAACTCCTCCAGGTATCTCCTGCAGCAACATGCTTTCGACAAACTCCGTGGGATTGTAGCCCTCTGTTCCCTCCGGCAAGCCCACAATACGGATGTTGTTCCTTCGGGTGTGTCCTTCCGCTTCCTCCGCCCTATTTTCCAGGTTGCCCACCCTTTGCACCAGGGCATGCAGTTCCGACTTGTGTAAGGCACAGTCCGCTGTATTCGAGCTTCCTTCCTTCTCAAGGCTCTCTGTGCGCTCCGCCAGGGACCTTACGTCCTGTCGGAGTAGATTCACCTCTTCCTGCACTTCACCGACCTTAAGGTCCAACGCTGTTTTCATTTCAGACACAACTATTTCAAGCTTGGCCTCCCAGGCCGCTTTCAAGTCTGCTTTCAAGTCTTCAATCGCAGCCAGGACCTCCTGATTCGTACCCGCGGTGACCATGCCACCTACGGGGGGCTTGTCTTGGCTCGTGGTGCTTTCTGGGCCCGGCGCTGTCCTAGAGAAGTCCTCCAGCGTAGGTTGCTTCCCTTTTAGTCTTGGAGGCTTGTTAGACATGACGCAGCAGCCGTATGTTGTGGGTCAGCCCGCCTCTTATGCTCCACAATTAGGGGGGAGGCAAGCACTCAGTTCCTAAAGGTTGTGAGCAGCCCCGCCACTTATGGCCTGTGGCTCCAATGGGGGTAACCCGCTACAGTCTCTCGTGTTGAAGGAGGACGCCTCAAAGGTGTTCCAGGCCCAGCTCCTATTCACAGCACTGGATTGTGCTCTCCCACGTAACCATATGACCCCCCTCTTCTATTCTTTTTTGCTTCCACAGAGATGTCCCTTGACCCGTGTCCGGGTCACCGGTGGATGACTGCACACTCGCAGGCCCCAGTTTCTATCCTCAGGCCACACACATGGGCCTTGCCGTCTCCATTCAGTCCCTAGATCCACCATATATCAGGCTCGCTGGCCAGCCAACTCGTGTCCCTTTGATCCTGGGCCCCGTTGTCTCTTGTTATTTACTTGGGCTACACGCCTATTGGATACATTGTGTCCTCAAAGGGCAACCAGTCTGCTCCTCCCCTCCTCGCTTGCTGTAAAGGCAGCGCCAGGATGTTAGCAGTGGTCAGGTATCCGCCCTCAGGATTTGCACCAGTAAATATCTTGTGTTAGTGATCTCCCACGTACTTGAGTGCTATCGCCCCTCGTTATGCTTGTGCCCCGACAGCTGATGCTTCAGGTCACTGTCTGCGCCCCCGGGGCCCGTGGCCCTATTTGGGTGATGTTGCAGCCCTGGCTGCCCTCAGCGAAAGGTGTTACTTTCCAGGATAAGCTCCAGCGGGGCCTCTCATGTGCACGGGGTGGTTCTGCTGGTGTGCCCGCTTCCTATAGTGCAGTGTCTAGGGGTTCCAGCTCCTTGTGATGGGCTCCCACGCGTCCCTCTGCTGGATGTTGGGCCAGGGAACTGACTTTGGTGTCAGGCGCCCAGTGTTACTGGTCCCGGCGCTGCCCTGCCCGCATCAATGGACTGTGGCCATTTAATGTCCCCAGCGCTTATGTCCCATAACAGCCTGCCATGCCTCTATCAATACTGTTCACTCAGAGGCCATTCCTCTCCGCCGTAGATGTTGCAGTGATTCACATCCACTGCTTATATTTCGTTGTCCCCGCTGCTCTTGGGCCTTTTATCTTCCAGCCCGTAGTGTGTTCGTACCAAACTGCCCCGGAGAGCGCTTCCCTGCTCAGGTGCCGGGCATCTCGATCTCTACTTGCAGTCTGCCCAAGTTCGCAGCGAAACCAAGGTGCTGCTTTGTGCCGTCGCTGGGCTCCGCGCCCAGTGTGTACTTTCGTCTGGGCAACAATGTATCACGGCAGGCTTCACGGCTTACAGCTGCGACCTCCGTGGCTCCCGGTGATCAGCTGGTGGATCGGGTTTCTCCGCCCGCAGACTCCAGCTATGGGGTGCCCGGAGCCCCGCTCTGCCCGGCACAGGATCAAGCAGCCCACGCCAGACTCTGTGCGCGGTCCCAGCGCCGGCCTCCCCTCAGCCTCGCTTCACCTTCTACACTGCATCTTCGTGCAATCAGGGCCATCCAAGTTTGGTGTGCTCTGCAGTGTCACCGCAGTGATTTGCCCCTCTCCCGATCAGCTTGCGCTCCGGCTGCTCATTCCGTGGGCGCTGCTTCGGGTCTGCCTTCTTAATTCCTTTATCTATCGTCCGCCATTTTGTGGATACGTGCCTCGGTCTTCGGCGTTGTCATTCGCTAACAACTTATGTTTCCCAGCATTCTGTTGGCTCCAAGCCATCTTTATTTTTGCACTGCATAGTCATGTACTGGCATTTATAGTTTAATCCTCCAAGGGCGCATGCATGTGCACCTTTAGCCCGGATTCTTTCAGGATCAGCAGGAGCTCCACCGGGAGCACGTCTTCTTACATGGCCCTGTAGCCACGCCCCCTTTCGGGCCCTGGAAAATATCTACCTCACGGCCGTCCACCTCCCGGGGGAGGCCAACTTGGAAGCGGACAGGGTCAGCAGGCTGGGAGTGGACAATTACAGTTGAACGACCAGCTGCAGGTGGTCTTTAACACATGGGGCCATCATCGAGTGGATCCATTTGCCTCCTGGAACAGGAAGTGCCATCAGTTTGCATCCTGGCAGGGGCTGGGCCCCGGCTCCATGCGAGACGCATTGCAAAGTCAATGGGAAGGCATGAGCGCATATGCCCTGCCTCCCTCGCCCCTGATCCCCAGGGTACTCCGCAAGATGAAAGAAGCTTGTCACCTCAGCATCATCTTGATAGCTCCTTGGTGGCCAGCGAGACCGTGGTTCTCTGAACTGCTCAGCCGCATGGACAGAACACCCGTTCACCTTCCGCTGGGTCCGGCACCTCTCCTCTCCGAGCAGAGGGGGCAGGGTCCTCCACCCCACGCCTCAGAAGTTGGCCCTCGCAGCGTGGTTCCTAAGCAGATCACCCTCAGGCACCTAAGCCTATCACGGGCTAACCTGGAGATCATTCAGGGCGCGATGAGCAAGGCTACCAGAAACCAATATAAAAGCAAATGGAGCAGGTTCTCTCACTGGGCAGACTCTAAGGAGATTGACGGACATGCTCCCCTTCTCTGCGCACCTCGCGCACTCAGGCATTCAGGTGGACACATGTTGCACTTAGCTGCCAGCCATGTGGGCCTACAGAAATTCGGAGGAGGTCTTCTCCTCCAACCCGATTGTCAAGCAACATCTGGCGGGATTGTCCAGACTTTACCCGCCCATTAAGAGGCCACACCCTATGTGGGACCTCAATGTGGTGTTGGGTGCCTTAGCGCACAAACCATTTGAGCCAATGGCGTCCGCGGACATCAGGCTGGTAACCATTAAGACTGCTTTGCTGGTGGGACTTGCCTCCGCTCGCGAGATCCAGGTTCTGGTGGCCTCAGAACCTTGAACCACTTTCCACAGGGAAAAGGTGGTCCTGCAGACTCACCCGGCGTTCCTACCTAAGGTACCCTCTGCCTTGCAACTAAACGAGGAAATAGTCTTACCTACGTTCTTCACTGACCCCAAGGACGAGGCTCAGAGCCTTGCACTGTCTGGATGTCAAACGCGCTCTGAAATTCTATCTGGACAGGACCAAGGGCTTCCGCCAGTCGGATGCACTTTGTCACCTTTGGGAGCTCCAGACCTGGTTATTGGGCATCCATGGCTTCTATTGCATGGTGGATGGTTGCGGCCATCAAAGAGGCCTCGGCACAAGCCACTGCCAGCCAACATGCACGCTCACGCGGTCAGAGCTAAGTCAACGGCCATCTCCTTCCAGCGGCAGGTTCCGTGGCAATTCATAAGCAGGGTGGCTAACTGGTTCACCCCTTTGGCTTTCTGTAAGCATTACTGTTTGGACTGCTCTAAATCAGACACAGCCTTCGGACAGGCGGTTCTAAGGAACTTATTTGCTTAAGGAGGGTCTCCTCTCCACCCTGGGGATACATTCCGTTGTAATCACCCATGAAGTATGGAGGAAAGGGAATGGGACTTAAGAGTAATTATGAGTTACTCACTGTAGTGACTAACATACTCTGTCCCTTTCCTCCATACGTCCCCCCCATCCTCACCCCCCGGCCCCCAATAATACTGGTGTCACTGGGCAATGTAAAATATTGTCAACGCATCAGTGGGGACTGAGGAGTGGCACCAGTGGGCGGAGTCGGGTAGCGCATACTCCTAGGGCTGCACCCCTGCGTACCACTAAATTTAAAGGGGAAGGTTTTTTCTGGTGAAAGAGTTTGTCTCCCGTTCCTTGGAATGGACACCCATGCAGTATGGAGGAAAGGGGACTAAGAGTATGTTAGTTACTATGGTGAGTAACTCATAATTTCTTAAATGTAAGACCTACTTTTTGAACTGTTTGGATTCTGGAAGTTGTCTGACGTCATTAAACACACATTCCCTGTTCTAATATTACATGTATGTGCTCAACAACTTTCTTTGTGTTGCTGTTGAGCTAGGCCCACAAGCAGTAAACCATAACTGCATTTTGTAACCCCTCAGATTCAGATTTGGTAAATTGTAATTGAATCTCCCTCCATACCCACCCATTGCAAATACACCGCATGTTATCAGATTGTATTGTTATTTCGATTCACACATTTGAAAGCTTACATCATTTAAGGTGTAGTATAACACTATCGCTTCACCAATCCTTTTAAACTTCAAAACAGTATTGTGATTTTGCCTAACCGAGTACACCATTAACGGTTACACAGAAGATTAAAGTCAAAAGGTTAACCGTTTCCATCACTCTGCCATTCAACTTTGCGTACAGTATAATTCTTTCAATAAGTATAGAATTGTTCTGCCCAAGTCTATAAACATTCAGCTCTCTCCACAATGCCTACACATTCGTGTTGCTGGAGCCCTTACTAAGCATTCTTTCAGTCCAGCATGCATCAGTTCTCTCCACATCCAGCTCCACCTTTTATATTTGATATGCAAGCACAGAGCAAATGCTTCCCCTACATTTTATTCACATTCTACAATGCATCGTTTTGCTCCTAGAAGTAGTTCCAGGTTTAAATGCAAGAATCCCCCTTCCTTACGGATGCATTTCAAAAAGGGACATTGCTTCCTCACACTTGTCGAGATACATTAATCTAAATGAGTAGTGTTTTGAATTATACAGTGTAATCGACTGTTAACACAACTGCAAAAAGAATAGTCCACCCAACTAAGATGCTGAGCACATTTGGGTTGATTTTGTGACCTGTGGGCAAGAATTGTATTCCATTGCTCCTTTTGGAGCTTAGTGAAATAGAGCTGCATATGGTTGATTCTCTCGTTTTAGGGCTCAGCAATGTGCAATAAAGTTGAAGGAAGACAACTCAGAGGAAATAGCCACAATTATTATCTTTATTTGTATTCGTTCATAAGAAGTTTTACAAATACATTAAACATACAATAACTTTAAAAAACAAATGACTACAAATATAGTTATAAGTACAAATATCAGAACAAATGTCCAAAACAAATATATAAACATAATATAAAACTTAACAAAGGTACAAATTCAAGTTTAAATTCATCTGACAAATCTAAAATAAATTTCAATGTTTACATCTGTAAGACTGCTAAAATACAAAGGAATTTAAATGTCTAAAAATATGTACATACATGAGTGGATAAATGACAAATTCTTATTGGGTGTTAGGCAGAATCCTGTGCAGTGCCCTTAGGGACCACTACACACAATTAAGACTACAGGTGGCAATACAAGTTTTACCTTTGGTACAAGCCTGTACTACTGTTAAAGTGGTAGCAGTAGCGGAGCAGCCAGGCTTATCTCAAGAGTATATGAGCAGTAGCAGAGATTACACAAAGGGACCACAATTACTGTGACTCAAGCAAACACTGACTCAAGGTTTCAGGTAAAATAAATATAAGTACACTTATTTTTAAACCATTTTTTATTAACACAACACTTCCATTAATTCAAAATCACACGTAAAATACACTACAACCAACAAATTCACTTTGGTACACTCCAACTCAAGATAAGTACCCTATGTTTTAACTGACCAGTGTTGTGAAACAAAAGACATTACCGGGAATACATTTCCGATCACTTTTTGACAGTAATGACAGTTCGGTCTTACTAAAGAAACGCGTATCCGCGCAAGAAATGTTACCGGGGCAAAAACACACTTAGCGCCTGAGATACCCAGAGAGAGTTGGGGGCGGAAATCATAGGCAATACTTTTGTCAAGGCAGACAGAACCAGAGAACACTCATAGACAGAAATTCAAGAGTCAATAGGCCGGAGCAAGTGTCAAGTGGAACCGGGTTCCTGTTGTCGAGGATCACACAGTCGGACAGTTCAAGATTCAATGTAGCCAGGAGTACTTAGATATTGTGAACAGAGGAAGCAAAAGTTATAAGCAGGAGGAAAGACGAGGGCAAGCTGTTAGGCAGAAACCTGTGCAGTTCCATCTGGGACCACTGCAAAAGATTTAAGACTACAGGTGTTTGGCAGTAAACCCACTTGGTAGCAGTCTGTACCACACAGATTCACTTGGTAGCTGTGGCTGAGCAGTCAGACTTCCCTCAAGAAGAGTTAGGCAGTATACAAAGTATTCACAATAGGTCAAGAGGACACAATAGAACAAGTAAACACTGACCAGGGCTTGGTGTAAAAGAGATATAATTATTTATTTAAAACCACATCTAGAAAAACACACAGGCACTAATGGTAAGCAATTCAAAAACATGGTCACTAAAAGATATACACTCCCTTAAAAGAATATTAGACAAGTCTTAAGTAAAGCCCCACTTCTCCAGCATGGGGTCTGGCATGGATTCACATGCTCATGAATATTCCCCGTCGTCAGGCCGGGAATCCTCGGTATAGAAAAAAAAAATCAGTATCAGTTTCGTTTCTGATCTGTCTTTCTTAGTAGTAACCAATCACTGGTCTCTGGATCATACTGCCCCCAGCCAATGACTGCCCTCTCCCTAAGCCCCACCTCTGGCAGCCATCCTCAGATTTTTACCGCACGTTCAATTGTTGGGAGTCCTCGTGCTGTAGCTCTCGAGCTTTTGCTGCGTTTTCACGCTTTTTCAGGAGATTTTTCTCATTTTTCGGTTAAATAGAGCCTCAAGCTCCACCGTTTTTACATCCGATCAACGGGGATCCGTTTCGGAGTTTAATACGCCCCTCAGGGGTGAAGTTTTCGTCGAGTTACGCTTTTGGAGGATTCCAAAAGTTCCGAGGCCTGCCCCGGACATGGCCCAGGAGAAAGGAAGCTCGACGCCCGGGAAGCTGTTCAGGACATGCCTTGGATGCCAGCTTCAGAATGTTTTCAAGGAGGACGAGCATTCGTTATGCCTCTGTCTCCATGTGGACAAGACACACACGGAGAAGGACTGTACGTCTTGTGGGAACATGTCGGAGTGGACCATGAAGGATCGCCACCTCCGTCTCGCCAACTGGCTGGAAGGGAAGAGCCCGTCGGGCGAGAAGAAGAAAAAGAAGTCCGAGCGGTCTTCTAAGTCCCGTGAGGGCACCCCGGCGACGGGGGGCCAACAAAAGGCTAAGCACCGCGACTCCGCGGGCACCGGGAGCGCCGAACGGTCGGGCTCCTTGGCTGCCAGGCAGGGCGCATCCTCCCCGGCGCCATCAACCACGAGCCAACGTTCTGGCCCGGGTAAGAGGAAGTCCGAGAACCCGGCGAAGCTTCTGGAGAGGCCCTGGTCGATCTCGAAGATTCCGGCAGAGGAGGAGCGAAGCTCGGACCCTCCCCCCAAGGTGAAGGCCCCAGGCGTCCAGAAGGTGACGATGGCCTTGATTCACCCTGCTAAGACCTCGATTGAGGATGTCGCCGCGGCCCTGGCTCAGCCTTTGGAGGCTACACCAGTGGAGGTGCCCTCAGGACCCAGAGTCTCCCTGCCACCGTGGAGGGAGTCGTCTTTCAGGCCAATTGAGAAGACCCCCACGAAGTCCTCGTTGGAAAAGGTGGGGGAGGGGCTGGTGGCCATCCTGGATACGGACACGACCTCTGAAGAAGAGCTCATGGAAGTCGTGGAAGAGGCCCAGCCCATCGGGAGGGATCCCGACAAGGGCAACGACAAGAGCGACGGTGTCGCCGACAAGGTTGTTTCCGGCGCCGCAGGACACTTCGGCAGCCATTTTGTCAGCGATTCAGTCCTTATGCTCGGAGATAAGGACAAGGTTGCCCCTTCCCCCGACGGAGGTACCTGAGCCAGACCCGACGGGGGAACCGGAGCCAGGAAGGACCTTCGGAAAGTCCACCGCATAAGAGGACGACGACGCATCCTACGCCACCTCTCCCACCTCTGCGGCCTGCTCTGCTTCCCCCCGGTCTACTACCCACAGGGATGATACAGGCACGGACACAGCTACGACAGGTACAGATGACGACGGAGGCGACGACGGGACGTGTCCCCCGTCACCCCCTGCTCGGGCGTCCCCGCCCGACGAGATTGGATCCTTTCATGCCATGATTTCCAGGGCATCCAAGCTTTTCCAGCTCTGCTCAGAAGAGAAGAAGAAAGAAGGGTTCCTTTACCAACGGCGTGAGGCTAAAAGGAAGACTGTCTTCGCAGTACCGCTTCTTGATGACATCTGGGATGAGGGGCTCGCCCTCCTTAAGAACCCTGCCACAGCGCCGGTTAAGAGGGACCGGTACGAGAAGAAGTACCGGGTCCCCGACGCTGCCCCCTTGTGCCTTCGGGCACAACCTACCCCGGATTCGGTCGTCTCGGCGGCGGAAAAGAAGAAAGCTGGGGGGGCATCGGCCTCGACGTCAACTTCCCCGCCGGACGGCGAGGGCAGGAAGTTGGACACGATGGGACGACGGATCATCTCATCCGCAGCGACGACTATCAAGGCGGCCAACGCCCTGGCTATCGTAGCCCGCTACGCCAGGGAGTTGTGGTTCAAAATCGCCCCTCTGTTGGACTTCCTTCCGGATGCCAAAAGGGCTGAGGCCATTGAAATCCTACATGAGGGTCAGATCGCTTCAGACCACGCCATCACGGTGGCAACAGACATCGCCAACACAGGTTTCCGTCAGTTAGGCAACGGCGTTTGCTTGAGACGACGAGGATGGCTCAAGGCCATGGATTTCCGCCAGGACATACAAAACAAGGGTTTGGACATGCCCTTCGACGGGAACAACCTGTTTGGGAAGGCGGTTGATGAGTCCCTTCAGGCCATCAAGACAGACACAGATACTGCCCGGGCACTGGGAGTGCTCCAACAATGACGGCCGTCCTTTCGGAGCTCCGGAGGCAGACGAGGTGCCTCCAAGGGGTCCGGCAGTGGTTCCTCCACGTACCGCCAAGCGGCAAGATCTTCGTCCCAGGAAGCCTACAGGGGACTCGGCAAGTCAGGTGGTGCCCGTCGTCGACAGGGAGGTCAAGGAGGCAAGGCGGCCTCCAAACAATATTGAACCGACCGTGGGGTTGGGCCCCCGCCGAAGCACCCCGTTGGGAGGCCAGCTGGCGAGGTTCGTCAGCGTGTGTAAGTCCATCTCCACCGACCGTTGGGTGCTGGACACCCTGGCCCAAGGGCACGCCCTCGAGTTTCAGAAGAAGTGCCCTCGCGTTCCACCCGTGGCCAGGAAGGAAAATCACGTCCCTCAACTACTGTTGGAAGTAAAGGCGAGGCTCAAGAAGGGTGCCATCGAGCTCGTCCCAAAGAGGCTTCGGGGCTCCGGAGTTTACTCAAGGTACTTCCTTGTAAAAAAGAAGACAGGAGGATGGCGCCCCATCCTGGACCTAACACGACTGAACAAGTACATCAAGGCGCAGAAGTTCTGTATGGTCACCCTCCAGCACGTGCTGGGACAGCTGGAGGAGGGCGATTTCCTGTCGTCGTTGGACTTGGAGGATGCGAACTTCCACATCCCCATTCTAAAAAGACACCGAAAGTTCCTCAGGTTCGTGGTCCAAGGGCGGCACTACCGGTTCAAGACCCTCCCGTTCGGATTGAAGTCAGCACCCAGGGTGTTCACCAAGTGCCTCGCACCGGTGGCGGCGCGGCTGCGCCTACAGGGGATCCACGTCTACCCCTACCTGGACGACTGGCTCATCTGGGCAAGGACGGTCCAGCTGCTCACGGACCTGGGATTCCCCATCAACTTTCCAAAATCCCACCTGGTTCCGTCGCAAGTCGCCCTGTTTCTGGGAGCCAAGCTCGACACAGTGGCGCGGCAAGATGCAGCGTCTGCTGGCCACGGACATGGCCAGGGTAAGCTCTATCAAGTCCTTCCTAGGGATGATTTCCTCCTGCATTTATCTGGTGAGCCTTTGCAGGCTTCGGATGCACCCCTTACAAGAGTTACTGGACGCCCGCTGGGTCCAGTCGACGGGCAGCTTCGAGGACAGGATCCCTCTCAACGAGACGTTCCGTCAGGCGATCCGGTGGTGGGGTACCCACTCCCATCTGTCGGCGGGCACGGACTTTCAGATCCCAGCTCACCAGGTGACGGTGACGACAGACGCCTCCCTGGAAGGTTGGGGAGCGCACTCCGGAGATCTTCACGCGAGAGGCCTTTGGCTCCCGGAGGAGAAGTCACTCCACATCAACATTTTGGAGCTCCGCGCAGTGTTCTGGGCCCTCGAGTCCTTTCTCCCGTCCCTCAACTCAAGGGCAAGGTGGTGAGGATCTTCACTGACAACACCACCACGATGTTCTACATCCGGAAGCAGGGCGGAACCAGGTCCCCGGCCCTATCCAAGGAAGCCCAGGATCTGTGGCATTGGGCCGTCGCCCAACGGATGTTTCTGGTGCCTCTTCATCTGGCAAGAATAAAAAACACGATCGCCGACTCACTCAGCAGGGAGCTGCGCTTGTGCCACGAGTGGGAACTACGCCAGGATCAAGTGGATCGACTCTTCCGACGATGGGGCGAACCCCAAATCGATCTCTTCGCGACGGCGACGAATTCCAAGTGCCGGCGGTTCGCCAGCAGGTTCCCCCAGCCGAGGAGCATGGGCGATGCTTTCTCGTTCCCCTGGGACGGCCTATTCCTTTATGCGTTCCCGCCGTTGCCGCTCCGGCTCGTCAACCAGCTCAAAAGGTCCAGGTGCAGGATGATCCTCGGCGCACCGGCGTGGCCGAGACAGATCTGGTTCCCGGACCTTCTGGACTTGTCAGCGTCCACACCAGTCAAGCTGCCGACGGACGCGGATCTTCTCTCCAAAGAAGGAGGCGCCATTCTTCATCACGAACCAGGGTCGCTGAACTTGCAGGCCTGGCTCCTGCAGCACTAGAGTTTGGAGGATACGACATCCCGGCCGACTGCAGAGAGGTTCTTGCAAAGGCCAGGGCATCCGCAACTCTCAAGTGCTACGGACATAAATGGAAAAGGTTCTCTGTCTGGTGCCGTGCACAGAAGATTAACACTCAGCGGATTACGGCCCCTCAAGCATTGCCGTACCTACTGTCCTTGGCCAAGGCTGGCCTATCTCACGCTTCCATCAAGGTGCATCTGGCTGCCGTCTCATGTTACACCAGAACTACAGGACGGGCGTCCTTGTGGTCTCATCGGCTGGTGAAGGAATTTATGAAAGGACTGTTCCGATCGTTCCCGCCGGTGAAGGACCCTGCCCCGGCGTGGGGCTCAACATGGTGCTGACTAGGCTCATGGGGGCCCCATTTGAGCCTATGCATTCAGTGCCGTTGAAGTTTCTGTCGTGGAAGACAGCATTCCTCGTGGCCATCACCTCTGCACGACGAGTGGGAGAGATCCAGGCCCTATCTTGCAAGCCTCCATACTTGACTTTTCACGACAGGAGGGTGGTGCTGAGGACGCACCCCTCCTTCATGCCCAAGGTGCCGTCGGACTTCAACCTCAACAAGCCCTTGGTGTTGCCAGTTTTCTTGCCGTCGCCGGCTGAGAGGACTCTGCACTCGCTAGATGTAGCTAGAGCGCTGAAGCTCTACGTGGACTGCACGAAGAGTTTTCGGAAGATATCACAGCTGTTTGTGAACTTTGGACCTGTGAATCAAGGGAAGGCTCTCTCGAAGACTTCCATTTCCAGATGGCTCTCCGGCTGCATCATGCACTGTCACCGGTTGGCAAACCGACCGTTGCCAGGCCGTCCGAGAGCCCATTCGACCAGAGCGATCGCTGCTACTACGGCGTTCTGGTGTCTGGTGTGCCCCTGCTCGACATCTGCCAGGTTGCTACGTGGAGTTTGACGCACACCTTCACGAGATTCTACTGCGTCGACCGGGATTCCAGGGAGGAGTCCAGAGTCGGCCAGGCAGTGCTGCGCAACCTGTTCGCCTAAGGTGAGCCTGGTGAGGAGGTAAGAGTTGCTTAATGTTGAGATGTTGTATTGCTTGATATTGAGCCTTGTACCACATCCCGTGGTTGTGCATGTGTATACTGCTATGTATTCTTATATTCACGAGCATGTGAATCCATGCCAGACCCATGCTGGAGAACAACAGTTACAGGTAAGTAACTTGTTCCTTTCGGTTTAATCGAGCCTCAAGCTCCACCGTTTCTACTTCCGATCAACAGGGACCCATTTCAGATTTATCTACGCCCCTCAAGGGTGAAGTTTTCGTCGAGTTACGCTTCTTGGAGGATTCCAGAAGTTTCCGAGGCCTACCTTGTGGACGAGAAGAACATGGCCCAGGAGAAGGGAAGCTCGACTCCCGGCAAACTGTTCAGGATCTGCCCTGGATGCAACCTACAAAATGTGTTCATGGAGGATGAGCATTCGCAATGCCTTTATTGCCTCCACGAGGACAAAATGCACGTGGAGAAGGACTATGGGGGATCGCCGGACCCACCTCTCCAACTTGCTGGAAGGCAAGAGCCCAGCAGGTGAGAAGTCCGAGCGGTCTAAGTCCTGTGAGGGCGCCCTGGCGACGGGGGCCCAACAGAAGGCAAAGCACCGCAAGTCCGCGTGCACCCGGCGCACCGAACGGTCGGGCTCCTCAGCTGCCAGGCAGGGCGCACCTTCACCGACGCCATCAACCTCGAGCCAGCACTCTGGCTCGGGGAAGAGAAAATCCGAGAACCCGGCTAAGCTTCTGGAGAAGCCCCGGTTGATCTCGAAGGAACCGGCCGAGGGGGAGCGAGGTGGTGACCCTCCCCCTAAGGTGAAGGCCTCAAGCACGCCTAAGGCGGCGAAGGCCCTGATCCACCCGGCTAAGGCCTCTATCGAGGGAGTCGCTGCGTCCCTGGGGAAGCCTATGGAGGCTATCCCAGTGGAGGTGACCTAGGGGCCTAGAGTTTCCCTCCCTCCGCGGACGCAATCCTCTTTTAAGCCCATCGAGAGGACCCCCGTGAAGACCCCAGTGGAAAAAGAGGGCGGGGGGGCGGTGGCCATTACGGACACAGACACAACCTCCGAGGAGGAACTGACCGAGAACTTGGACGAGGCCCGGTCCCACGGGAGAAATCCCAATGAGGGGGACGACGAGAGAGAGGGTGGCAATGACGACGAGGTTCCTATGGATGAGGAGCAACCGTCGTGCCTGTCACCCCCCATTGCAGCCCGAGCCGCAGGACAACTTGGCGTCCATTTCGACGGCAATCCAAGCCTTATGCACGGAGATGAGGACGAGACTGCCCCTACCCCCAACGGACGACCCGACTGAACCGGGTCTGTCGGGAAGCCCTCCAAACAAGAGGAGAATTCATCCAGTGCCCCGTCAGCCCTCACGGCCTTCTCAGCTTTTGTCGCCTTCCCCGATCCCGAGAGACGACACAGGAACAGACACGGCCACGACTGGGACGGGTGATGACGGCGGTGATGACTGGACTGACCTCCCGTCTCCGATTCCCTCGGGCATCCCCACCCCACGAGATTGGCTCCTTCCGCCATGATTGCCAGGGCATCCAAGCTTTTTCAGCTCTGCCCCGAAGAGAAGAAAGGCTTCCTCTACCAACGGCGCGCGGCCAAGAGGAAGACGGTCCTCGTGGTGCTGTTGCTGGATGACATCTGCCCTTCTCAAGAACCCATCCACAACACCTGCCAAGAGGGACCGGTATGAGAAGTACCGGGTCCCCGACATTGCTCCGTTGTGCCTTAGGGCACAGCCGACCCCAGATTCGGTCGTCTCTGCAGCGGCCAAGAAGAAAGCGGGGGGGGCATCGGCTTAATCTTCCCTACCGGACGGCGAGGGAAAGGAGCTGGATGCCATGGGACGACGAGTCATCTCGTCGGCGGCAAGGACGATTAAGGCGGCCAATGCCCTAGCGATTGTGGCCCGCTACGACAGGGAATTGTGGTACAAGATCGCCCCCCCTGTTGGACTGCCTCCCGGATGAGAAGAGGGCCGAGGCCCTGGCGATCCTACAGGAGGGTGAGGTGGCGTCGGACCACGCCATAACTGTGGCCACGGACATTGCCGACACCGGTTTCTGCCAGTTGGGTAACAGCGTTTGCCTTTCGACGGCGGGTCTGGCTCAAGGCGACGGATTTCCACCAGGACGTGCAAGCCAAGGTTTTGGACATGCCCTTCGATGGGAACAATCTGTTTGGAAAGACAGTGGATGAGTCGCTGCAGGCCATCAAGACCGACACGGAGACGGCTCGGGCCTTGGGAGTTCTGCAGCAACGGCGGCCGCCCTTTCGGAACTCCGGAGGCAAGCAAGGTGCCTCCAAAGGATTCAGTGGCGGCTCCTCGACCTACCGTCAAGTGGCCCGTTCCTCGTCGCAAGAAGCCTACAGGGGACGCGGCAAGTCAGGTGGATCTTGCCGTCGTCGCCAGGGAGGGCCAAGAAGGCAAGGCTGCTTCCAAACAAGACTGAACCGGCCGTTGCGTCGGGCCCCCACCGAAGCACCCCCGGTGGGAGGCCGGCTGGCGAAGTTTGTCAGCGTGTGGGAGTCCATCTCCACCGACCGTTGGGTGCTTGATGCCCTGGCCCACGGGCACGCTCTAGAATTCCTAAAGAAGTGCCCCTGAATTCCTCCAGTGGCCAGTAAGGAAAACCACCTCCCTCAACTGCTGTTGGAGGTAAGGGCGATGCTCAAGAAAGGAGCCATCAAGCTCGTCCCAAAGAGGCTCCGGGGTATACTCAAGATACTTCCTCGTCCGGAAGAAGACTGGAGGTTGGCGTCCCATCCTGGACCTGCGTTGGATAAACAAATACATCAAGGCACAGAAGTTCCGGATGGTCACCCTCCAGCACGTGCTGGGCCAGCTGGAGGAAGGCGACTTCCTATCGTCGTTGGATTTGGAGGATGCATACTTTCACATCCCCATCCTAAAAGGTCACAGAATGTTTCTCAGGTTCGTAGTCCAGGGACGGCACTACCAGTTCAAGGCCCTCCCGTTCGGATTGAAGTCTGCGCCCAGGGTGTTCACCAAGTGCCTTGCACAAGTAGCGGCGCGACTGCGCCTGCAGGGGATCCACATCTACCCCTACCTGGACGACTGGCTCATCCAAGCAGGGACAAGGGAGCTCACCGTCGAACACACAGCGAAGACCGTCCAGCTGCTCACTGACCTGGGATTCTCCATCAATTTCCCCAAATCCCACCTGGTTCCGTCGCAGGTTGCGCTGTTTCTGGGAGCCAAGCTCGATACAGAGGTGCAATTAGCCTCGCCATTGGAGGAAGGAACGCAGGCCATCCTGGGCAAGGTACAGCGTCTGCTGGCCACGGAGTGGTCAGAGTGAGGTCCATCAAGTCCCTGCTCGGGATGATGTCCTCTTGCATCTATCTGGTGCACCTGTGCAGGCTTCGGATGCGTCCTCTGCAGGAGTTCCTTGACGCCCGTTGGATGCAAGCGACGGGCAGCTTCGAGGACAAGATCTCGCTCAGCAAGGTATTCGCCAGGCAATCCGATGGTGGGGCGCACGCATCTCGCGGCTGGCACAGACTTTCAGACCCCAGCATACCAGGCGACAGTGACGACAGATGCCTCCCTGGAGGGGTGGGGAGCGCACACCAGAGATCTTCACGCGAGGGGCCTGTGGCTCCCGGAGGAGAGGCCGCTCCACATCAACATACTGGAGCTCCGAGCGGTGTTCTGGGCCCTCAAGTCATTCCTCCTGTCCCTTAAGGGCAAGGTGGTGAGGATCTTCACTGACAACACCACCACGATGTTCTTCATCCGGAAACGGGGAGGAATCAGATCCCCAGCCCTTTCCAAGGAAGCCCAGGATCTGTGGCACTGGGCCGTTGCCCAGGGGATGTTTCTGATGCCTTTTCATCTAGCAGGGATAAAAAACACCATCGCTGACTCACTCAGCAGGGAGCTGCGCACATGCCACGAGTGGGAACTATGCCAGGATCAAGTGGATCAACTCTTCCAGCGATGGGGCAAACCCCAAATCGACCTGTTCGCGATGGCGGCGAACTCCAAGTGCCAGAGGTTTGCTAGCAGGTTCCCCCAGCCGAGGAGCATGGGCGATGCTTTCTCGTTCCCCTGGGACGGCCTGTTCCTGTATGCATTCTTGCTGTCTCTGCTCAGGCTCATCAACCAATTTAAGAGGTCCTGGTGCAGGATGATCCTCGTCGCACCGAGGTGGCCGAGACAGATCTGGTTCCCAGACCTTCTGGACTTGTCAGCGTCCCCACCAGTCAAACTGTCGACGGACGCAGATCTTCTCTCCAGAGAAGGAGGCGCCATTCTTCATCACAACCCGGTGTCGCTGAACTTGCAGGCCTGGCTCCTGCAGCACTAGAGTTTGGAGGGTACGATATCCCGGCCGAATGCAGAGAGGTTCTTGCAAAGGCCAGGGTGTCCTCAACTCTCAAGTGCTACGGCCACAAGTGGAAGAAGTTCTCTGTCTGGTGCCATGCACAGAAGATTAACCCTCTACGGATTACTGCCCCTCAAGTGCTACCGTCGCTGGCCAAAGCTGGACTAGCTCATGCTTCCATCAAGATGCATCTGGCTGCGATTTCCTGATACATCAGAACTGCAGGACTGTCATCCCTGTGGTCTCATCGCCTGGTGAAGTTGTTTATGAAAGGACTGTTCCGATCGTACCCGCTGGTGAAGGCTCCAGCACTGGCGTGGGAGCTCAACGTGGTGCTGACCAGGCTCATGCGCCTGCCATTCGAGCCTTTGCATTTGGCTCTGTTGATGTTCCTGGCGTGGAAGACAGCGTTCCTTTTGACAATTACCTGTGCATGTCGCGTGGGAGAGATTCAGGCCCTATCCTGCAAGCCTCCATACTTTTCACGAGATGAGGGTGGTGCTGAGGACGCACCCCTCCTTCATGCCCAAGGTGTCGTCGGACTTCCATCTTAACGAGCCCTTGGTGTTGCCAGTTTACTTCCCGCCGCCTTCGTCGCCGGCCGAGGGGACTTTGCCCTCGCTAGATGTAGCTAGAGCGCTGAAATTCTACAAGGACTGAACAAAGAGTTTTCGGAAGACGTCACAGCTGTTTGTGAACTTTGGACCTGTGAACCAAGGGAATGCTCTCTCGAAGGCTTCCATTTCCAGATGGCTCTCGGGCTGCATCATGCCATGTCATCGGTTGGCAAACCGACCGTTGCCCGGCCGTCCGAGAGCCCATTCGACCAGAGCGATCGCTGCTACCACGATGTTCTTGTCTGGTGTGCCCCTCCTGGACATCTGCAGGGCTGCTACGTGGAGGTCGTTGCACACCTTCACGAGATTCTACTGCATCGACCGGGATTCCAGGGAGGAGTCCAGAGTCGGCCAGGCAGTGCTGCGCAACCTGTTCGCTTAAGGTGGGCCTGGTGAGGAGGTAAGAGATGCTTAATGTTGAGTTTTATGTAATGCTTAATGTTGAGCCTTGCCACCTCCCGTGGTTGTGCATGTGTGTACTGCTATGTATTCTTGTATTCATGAGCATGTGAATCCATGCCAGACCCCTTGCTGGAGAAGGAACAAGTTACTTAACTGTAACTGTTGTTCTCCAGCATGGGTCTGGCATGGATTCACATGTACGATCGGAACAGTACTTTCATAAACTCCTTCACATGCGAACCCTCCCTCCTTCCCTCTGCGGCTCTTCCCTTGGTCATACTGCCACGTTACGTGCTACCAAATCTGAGGATGGCTGCAAGGGGCGGGGCTTAGGGAGAGGGCAGTCATTGGCTGGGGGCAGTATGACCCAGAGAGCAGTGATTGGTTACTTCTAAGAAAGACAGATCAGAAACAAAACTGATGCAGGTTTCTTCTTTACCGAGGATTCCCAGCCTGACGACGGGGAATATTCATGAACATGTGAATCCATGCCAGACCCATGCTGGAGAACAACAGTTACAGGTAAGTAACTTGTTCCATCCGCTTTGTCTAGCTTCTCATGTAACCTTTTTAGGTTAACTTTTCCTCTATGAATGGCCGGTGGTAGTGGTTTACTTTTAACCAACGTGGTGTGCCTTTACCCCGGGCTGCATTCGCAGCTGCAGCAAACCACCCAAGGGTGCCATTTTTGTCAAAATGGCCCTGTTCTTCTTTTTTCGCCATTTCTTTGTGGAAAGGTCCTTCTTGAGATGTACTCTGCACGCCAAACCAGGTTTGGTACTTTGTTCATTTTGCCTTTGGCGCGATTCACGAGTGAAGCCCACCTCTGGCTCCAGGGTGTCTGGCGGGGGCAGGAAGCAAGGGATGTGCCCGAAACTCCCTGTGCTGAATCTCATAGACAGGAATGCACTCTTGGGTGATTGGCCGGCTGACTCTCCGGCAAGGACAGCTACCCTGCTGGGTGACTGACAGCTAGGCTGGAATGAATGGGAGAAATCTGCATAAAAGGCAAGGCTTTTTGGCTTGGAAGGCCGAGTCAACCACTGGACGAAGGAATCCGAAGATCTTGAAGAGGATGCCTGCTGCAACTCCTGAAGCGTTGGTTAGCCCGGTGAAGCCCTGCTGTTGTGCTGAAACTCAAAATTCGTATCGACAGAGAAGCCCCGCAAGGACAACTTCTCCCTTTGAGTTGGTGGGACCGATCGACTCCAAAGTAAGCCACTTGGACATCCTCTCGGAGCTGGTTGAAATTCCACTACAGTTGCTGCTGGAAACGAAAAGCCAAGGAGAGGAACACCAGATTGTGTGCGTTGCATTTAAGCTGGCCAAGAGCTCCAGGAAGGTCCTCTGGACTCCCAGGAAGCAGGACTGATCGAGCCTGAGCCACCTCAACAGAGTGCTGGACCCCAGATGCAAGGAAAGCCCATCTCGACAGCCAGGAACCGCAGTGTTGCTATTTGTGGTAGACACGAGGAGCTGAAACACTGAAGTACCACTTGTTTGAAGATTGCCGGTTGTGGTTGATGACCATCCCGTTGCAGTGCACGAGTCCCCAGATGTCCTTCCTCTTTTCCCCACGACTAAGGCCCAGGAACACCAGGATCTGCAGAGTTGCACAGGAACAGAAGCCATCTGCTGCACCTTTCTTCAACCTAAAGGTACTGTACAGTCTACGAGAACGTACCTCTTGTTGTGTAACCTCACTTGTCCTTGTTGGAGACCGTCTTTTCTTGGTTTCATCTGTAGAGTTGCTAACAGCTTCTTTACATCACAAACCTAATCAGCCTGTGGCCCTGCTTTGATTTCTTCTTATTCTACAATGACTTCTAAAACATTGTGCAAGACTTTTACTTACCTGCAAGAAGTGCTTCAGTTCACCTTGACTTTTGCTACCTTAACATTGGCTGGCCTGGCTCCCTGAATGACTCTTCTCTCCTCTGCTTATTTGTTGTGCCTTCCTTCCAGGAGGAGGATAACTAACTTTGCATTGGGGGTTATCAATAGTACTTAACCTGCTTCAGAATATTTGTGTGTTCTCTTGTTCTGTTCTAATAACCTTTTCCTTTGACCTACTCCTAAATCTGATTCTAAATGCAACAGTGCTATATTAATGGCCCCATCACCCTAACTATTGCCGTCACCTGAGGGTGTAGGTAGTGTCTATGGGCCATCCCAAACGGATACTTACTGATTTAGAAGACTAAGAGTGTGTATATTTGAAGTGTATTTGTGTTGCTTTATATTGCTCCCTTCTGAAGAAGGCTTACTCTAACTGACTGTTAAATAAATTAATATTTGTTTACTCAAGAAACCTTATGTTTAAGATTTTATTTGAATACTTGTTACTGTGAATCTCGGTAACTCCCCTACAGCTGACATTGACCCCTCTTGAGATAAGCCTGGCTGCTCAACACGCTACCAACCTGTGTAGTACAGACTTATACCAAAGGTTGGGTTCCTATTGCCAGAAGGTCAGGGTTGTTGTAGTGCACCCAAAGCCCAGGTATAGGCTCTATTAAGGGAGCTATCTTATAAAGCTGCTTTTCTCATTGCAATCATATCAATGTTAGGCAGAAACCTGTGCAGTTCCCTTAGGGAACACTGCAAAAGATTTAAGACTACAGGTGTTGGCAGTATACCCACTTGGTAGCAGTCTGTACCACCTAGATTTACCTGGTAGCTGTGGCTGAGCAGTCAGACTTCCCTCAAGAGAGTTGGGCAGTATGCAAAGTATACACAATAGGCACTCAGACACACCAATACAAGCAAACACTGACCAGAGCTTTGGTATCAAAGTATATAATTATTTATTTAAAAACACACTGTTTGAAACACTCCAGCACTCTTATGGTAAAAGGTTCTAAACACAGTTACTATTGTAATATATACACCCCTTTTCCTTATCAGATAGGTCACAGTAAAACACCATTTATTTTCATACAGAGGTGAGCGCTTAACTAGATGGCACTCCAATAAGTTTGTGAGAAAGGGAGGGAAAAAGACAGAATATGGAAAGGTACACCACTCTAAGATTCAGGAACACTGTTAGCAAGGCAGAAGAGCAAAGGTCACCGGTGAGCCAAAGTCCAAAGGCTGGGCCCACTCTTAGAGAGAGCAGAGCACAAATGTGCCCAAGATCACACAGTTCCTCTAGGCTTAGAAAGTCTTGCAGAGAGTTCAAAAAGAGTTTAGAGAGGCTTAGGAAAGTTTAGCCAGGGTGTCCGAGGCTAACCCAGGTTCGAAAGCCGGGGGCTAAATCTACCCCGTACAGTCGGTAGCAAGGGAAGCCGGGCGGGACACGGTACCTTAAGTGGGAAGGATCCTCCAGCGGTGGCAGTTGTTCCTGGCAGTGGGTGCAAGTCAAGTCGTCGTCCAGGGGAAGAGAAGATCTCGACTTGGAGGAAAGTTGAAGGTCGTTGCACTACCAGGGAAGAAACCAGCCGCAGAGTTTTCCGGTTAAAGGTGGTGCCTTTGTTCGCGGTCATGGTAAAACGTGGTATCCAGGTTGCCGGGGTGCTTGGCACAGGCAAGGCGGCCACGAGGTACGTCGGGGAAGGCGAAAAGACGGTGAAACTGGTTATCCCCACCAGTCAAAGGAAGAAGACTCTCCGGCGGGAGATCTCCTCTGTCGTTGGGAAAAGTGGTGAGACGGTCCAGCAGGGCTCCACCGGTGGTGGTGTCGTGGCAGGTCGGCTCAGCTTCTCCCTCGTCGGATTCTTAGGTCCTGTGGCGACTTCTGAAGTTCCAGTCCCCAAAGCCCTGCTTTTATGCAGAAAACCCCCATTCACTCAGCCTAGCTGTCACTCAAGCATGCTAAGTGGTGAGCCGGCCGACTCACCACTTGGGCCAATCAGGACGGAGTGCGACTCAGTCCAGGGTGCCTAAATCCCCCTCCACCCCTCCTAAGTACCCCAGACAGAGTGGCACCACTTTGGAGGGCTTCTGTGGAGAAGCCCGCCAAAAAGTGGAACAAAGGGCTCCACTTGGGTTGGAGTCACAGTAGAGAACACAAACGCCATTTTAGAATCAAGTTTTGGCAAAAAATAACAACCGGAGAATTAATATTAATTAAATAAACCGGCGGTATGTTCGAGGCTACCATAAATAATTAAATAAAGGTAGTAGCCTAAAACAATGGGAAATCCCATAGGAAAATATTCGGGGTTGAATATAAAAAGTAGTATCCACTGCCACCAGCCAAAACTCGATCAGGGGGGACAGAGATGTGCCCCCTCGACTAACAGACCCCGGGGCAATTGAATTGCCCCAGCCAGTACGTCCACAATATGATGGTTTGTACTGGTTCTGTTCAGAATTTAAGACTAGTAAAGTCAATGGTGACTTTACATGCCCTGGGAGACAGTAGTCCGTCCCAGGGTATGGAGTCTATACTGGGGGGTCACTATGACACCCCTGTGTCACTGCACTGAGGGTGCTGTGTAACACACATCACAAAAACACATGCAGCCCTATGGAGTAAAAGACCCCATAGCCCATTAAACACATCTAGATTCAAAGAAACACACTCAAATCATGCCCAAGAGTGAGGGTAAAAGAGTCTCACTCTTGGCAGGAGAAAAAAATAAACCCCAAAAATCCAGCAAAGCTGCTGGGGGACTCACTAGGTTAGGAAATTCAGCCTAAACCGAGAATTCTCCCTAACAATCAATGAGGAGGATCCGCGGGTTACAAGCACTATCAATGTCGGAACCTTTTGTTACAATACACAAGCATAAGGCCCTTCTTAGAACACATCCTAGATGTTCACCTAAATGTAGATCTAAGTTTCATGTCAACCAATCGAGTTACCAGCGTTCTTTCAAAACATACGGAGCAAGGGGAAAAGGACACTACCCACACTGGAGGTTCGTAGAGAAGTCATGTACTATATGGACAAAACTAAATTGATACGAAAGACTGACCAATTCTTTGTATCTATGGCAGCAGGAAAGGATGAAGATCGCATCACTAAGGCTACCATTGCAAGATGGATTGTAAAGTGTATAAAAATGTTCAATACTCTAGCAAATAAAACCATTCCATTCAAACCAAGAAAGAACTCCACACATAGTACTGGGACAACTCTGGCATTTTTGGCTAATGTATCATTAGAAGACATTTGCAAGGCAGCAACATGTAGTTCTGTACACACATTCCAGCCATCTACTTAAGGACTCCAGGCAGACTGCATTGAGGAGGCTGCTTATCACATGACCTAAGCCCCCAACCCCGCCCGCCCTGCCCCTTGCTTTCCTTTATCAACTCTTGGATCAAGGGTGTCTCTCGCCAGACATCCGAAGAAAGGGCAATTCCTGTTTGGTGCTCGTTGGACTGGGAGGATCACGGACAAATGTGTTTTACCCCTATCTCCCAATGCCCATCCCTATCATTGACACTCATCACCAACCATGCTGCTCACTAGCAGCATCATGGACACTGCATTGCTGCAATCCCACTCGCACCACCATAGACCCCATCAGCACTTCATCATCCACAACTACAAGAAGACTGATGCTCGCCAATGCCCGCTCAGCAATCAACCATGAAGCTGACATCGCTGACCTCATCACAACACAGGACTTGGATAGATGCCATTTTCATTAATGAGACCTAGATGACATACACCCTCATCCTTGGTGTCCTCATACCCAACGGCTACAGAATTCTAGGAGCCCACCCAAACAAGATTGGCGGAGGCCTCGCCATCATTCACAAGACATCATGGCCATGCACCCAACTGGATGTCGCCACCATTGGCTCTTTTGAAGGTCTTTCCTGCCTGTCCCTGCTCTCCCCAATGGAAAGTGTCACTTTCCCCTCCTCAACACCCTCCTCTTCAAGAAATGGCTCCTCCCTAACACACAGGTCCCTACACCATCCACTCTCCACCTCATCTGAGACTGGGTGATCTGATCCCCACTTTTTCCTCTCTGGTAAATTGTCGATCCATTGCTGACTATTGCCCTTCCTCCCCGGTTGTTAGATACCCAATCACTTGTTTGTATGTTCCCTAACCTTATTCTTCCCCATATGATTATAAAGCGCTCTGTTGCTTTCCGAAGCTAGGTCTGCACTCAATAAATACCCTAATAACATTCCCACAACACAAATGCATGGCCAGATTCTCAAGTGGTTCAAACGATCCTAAAACATTTCTTTGCATCTGAACCTTTGGCTTACGCACCGCCATTAGGGGAGATTACTTGCTAATCCACCTAAATGCATAATGTAATGTACTGTTCCTGTAACTAAGTGTAACTACAAGTAACAGTGCTGCGATGCCTACGGGCTGCCTTGTGCGATATACAAATGTAAACATAAATAAAATCTATGCAAAGTATGTCAATCGAAGAATTTTTCCCAAGCCCCAGAAGGCAAATATTACTTACCAGTACTAGTCTTTTGGTGGCTTGCATCTGCTTAGTATCACATGTGTCTACCCATCCTCCCCACTTGAGAGCAGAAGGTACATATATACCAGGCCATCCTAATACTAGGTTATACGTCATGTCAGAAAACAATCTAAGGACTTTGACGTATGAAGGATCATGGGTACACGCACATCTAAGAGTAGGGATAGTGCTGCAGGTACCCCCCCTGTTTAAATTAAAAAAAGAGATTGGATACAGTAGTCCACACCAACCACTAGACGGTGGCCTATGCAAAGCTTGTGATTCTGAGCAGTTACAAGCCACAGAAAGATGGTTGCTGGTAAGTAATATTTGCAGTTCGAGTTAGTGGTAGTCATCAACTACTTCAGTGGGAATTTGGAGACACAACTTTAAAAAAAAAATGTACTTCCTCTCTGGCCTTTCTTTATAACATGGCTTTTAATGTCTGTATTAAAAACCAGCACCTTTTTGTTCACATTTTTCAGTGAAGCCTTTCAGAAGTCTGGTCAAGGCAGTTTCGGTCTAGGCTACACTACCTGCATCATCTGCAAATTACATAGGGATGTGCCTGTCCTTCAATGGAATTTCCTACTCCTGTGCTCTAATTATAATTAATGAAGAGATTAAACAAAGCTGGAGCCCTGACAGACCCATGCCTTACATCACCTGCAAAACCTATTTCTCTTGACAGCTCGTCATTGGCTCTGTATCAAACCAAATTAATGGAATAATCTCAGCAAAGCTATTAACCCATTCCTATAAACATTTACCCCAGTAGCTGCCTGTTGACAGCCGAAGTCCTGTTTGTGGATATTAAAGAGCAGGAACAACTTCTTTCCTAATCTCTGCATACTTTTTGATATGTAACTAGAGCATACATCTGTTGTTTCCATACAAATCCTGAATCCTGCCTGGGCCTCCTAGATCACCTTTTGCTCCTCTGCCAAAGATTGTATGTGGGTTAACAAAATCCTACCCGACATTTTAAAGGTCACATGCAATACATATGGCTTTATTTTCTGTTGGCCCATTCCATACTTCAGCTTTTCCATTCCACAATTTGTGAGGAACTGACACATATGGCAAAAACATAAATGGCTAATTGTGTGTCTAAGCAGGTCCCCCTCAATGGCTCAAGGAAAAGACAGAAAAAGAATTTACTTGGCCTTTATGGGCTCACTCTTAAGACAAGAGGGACAAACTGTACTCCTTGTAATCGCAGCCTCGCAAGAAGCTAAGGACCTCCGAATGGTCCTATCCTCCACAGCCGTCTTTTACACTGAAAAATTGACATCCTCACATGCACTCTGGTCAGAGGCCAGATCGTGCTTTCCAAGGACATCTGAAAGACCATACAGCTCATACATTGTGCGTTCTGAACTGAGGTTTCTACTTCACCCTGATGCCAACAACTGTATTTATCCCACTACCCAACAACTTTCATCAATCTCATTTCTGAATTTGGCAAAATCTACAAATGGGAGTGGTGGAGGAAGTCCCTTGGGGAAAGTGGTTGGAGTGCTGCTGCTGTCAGTTCTTTGCAGTGCCAAAGGAGAACAAGGTAGACATCTGCATGATCCTGGATCTTTCAAACTTCAAATTGTATTTTCTCAAATATGGATTCAATCTGACTCCAGCTATTGTCGAATTGCAGTAAGGGGTCAACTGTGCATTGAACTTGGACTCCTACATTTACGTACCCTGGTAGGGATGCTACCAGTTGAAGATCCTCTTTTCACCTCATATCAGCTGCCAAAGGTTTTACAGAAGTGGAGGGAGCTGACGTGCCATTCCTCCTTCAGCAGGGCTTTGTTTATCCTAACTCAATGACTGACTTCTGGATGGGTGACCCTGGTTTGGTTTCTGACTCCCTTGATAGAACATTGGTCTTCGTTTACTCATTTGGCCCATTAGTGATGGTCCAAAAATCAACACTTCTTCCCAATCAACATATTTAGTATTTAAGTCTTTGAATGGATTCCCTTCAGGACAGGATTTTGCCTACAATGAAACCGATTCCTGTCCTCAAGGCAGCAGTCTCTTAGATGTTGACCATAAGGGCTTGGGCCCTCACTTTAGAGGATGCTAGGGCTCATATCCACTTGCATGCTTGTGATCGCCTACGCATTACTCTTCATGAGAAGGATAAGATGCACTTTGCAGTAAACAGGTCTCGGAAATGGCAACCCCAATCCATGATATTTGTGCCAAAGTATGTAAAAGGCATTCTTTGGTGAATGCAAGATGGCCATCTCATGAACCATAAACATGGGTTCTTTTTCACCAGGTGGATTCTGTTCTCCCCATATCGACTGCCTCCTCCCTTTAGTGGGTGGTGGGCTACATTGAGATCCCTTCAGATTGACCACATTTGGACCTGCCCCCACCCCTCCCTGGAATGGGGCAAGCACACCAACCTCCTTGAACTGAAGACTATTTCCCTGGGTCGTCCTATCCCTCACAAACACTAGAGCGCTTCCTGGCAGACCCATACCACAGGAATGGTTTATCTGGACACTCTGGAAAGAGATCCCGTAAATTCTGCACACTGTGCCAGGATATTTCCTACAGCTACTCAGTTGAGAGGATCACTGAATACACCTAACAAATGCAAACCTCTCAAACAGTGGCCTCTCTTAAGTTGCTTGGTCACCAACTGATTAATTTGTAACAGAAAATGGAAATGCCACCACTATGTCTCTTGGAGGTCTTTGAAGGAGGCATTTCTGCCATCACGGGACTTGCAATCCCAATATGCTTCTCCCTTGATCCTGAAAGTAGACAAGTTGACATGGAGCTTCAACAACTATCTTTCTGATAGCCTCAATGTGGCCAAATTGGATATAGTACACCAATCTCCTGAAATAGTTGTTGGGCCACCTTGATCTCTCCCTCCTTTGAAATGTCTTCCTGGTGAAACCGTACAGACTGGTCCTCCATCCAGTTCTGTTGCCTTCAATTTTAGGGGCCTATTTCCTGAGGCCCGGTAGGCTTGGCCATCTGAACCTGTCCCACTGCAACTTGGATATCTTGAAGGTCGTCAGTAAAAATGCTGTGGGGAGCAAATACTCCATAGTTGGATCTGTTTTTCATTGATGTGGATAGGTGGGTTGATCTATTGTTTGGCTCCCTTTACCATGTTTTGTCCCCACCTTTTACCATGTTTTCCTTTGTCTCATCTAGCAGTATCTGTTATTAAACTTTACTCTTACATGGCCTACCTCATCTATAGATCTGTCTTCTCACTCCCCAACCCTATTATCTAGCAGCACTTCAATGAGTTTAGACCACTTTTCTCTCAAATTAAGCCCTTTCACCCTTCATGAGATCGGAACTGCTTTGTTCTATCCCTTAGATCTTTTGATCCCATTCTCATTAGAGGCATTAAATACATCACCACGAAAACTGCTTATCTGGTCGCTGTTACTAGTGTTTGCTGAATTAATGAGCACCAGACCTGGTCATCAGCAGTCGGGAGGCAAGGTGGTGCACTATATGCACCCTATTTTTGTTTCTTGGGTGGACTCTGATTTTTAACTCAAACTAGAGGTCTGCTTGCCCGTTTTCTTTCCAGACCTTTGCTTGGTGGATAGTCTGCTCTATTCTGGAAGATTATGCTTTAGCAGGTCTCTTCTCCACGCCCCCCAATTTGCTTCATGCCCATTTAGGAAAATTTACCATTGTGGCCTTCCCAAGGATCTCCCCTCGACATCAGTAAGTCGGCCAAGTGGGTTTCCCCACATGTCATTTGCAGACACTACTTCCTAGATGCTGGCTGCAAGACAGGTATCCATTTTGGTCAGCCGGCCCTGTGCATGCTTTTTGGCTAAATGATTCCCTCCTTCCTTCCTTCAGGATCACAGGTTTTCCTATCACCTGCCTAGATATCTTTCCTTTCAGATTTGGTTGGGTGTAATCGCCAATAAGTATGGAGAAAAGGTGAGAGAATTGTTATTCACTAGTGTGATTACTGTTCTCCTAGCCCATATTCTTCATTACACCACACGGCCTACCCTCATCACCCTTAAAATGCCTGATAATTCGCACAGATAAAAGGACTTGTGGTTTTGGCCAGGACCATCCGTGAGGGAGCCAGAGCAGGGTGTGATCACTTGCATGCTCACCGCCACGCTTCTTGAAATTTCATTACAATTATGCTCCACATCCTGCACTGACCCAGTCTTAGAAAGATGGAATAAATCTTAAGTATGGAGGAACAGGACTATTGACTAGGAGTGCAGTGGTCACTATGGTGAGTAACTTTTACTTAATAGTTGTAAACAATGATATATATGGGACTAGTTGTGTACCTTGTGAAGGATTGCAGAAGCTCTGTAGGGAAGGGGAGTGTGAAGAATTGACAGGAAAGGTGTTTTCTGACTAGAGTGATTGGGAAAGACTGAAACCGCTAAATAGCCATTCCACAAATAGCAGCTTCATGTGGAGGATGTCATTTGATGGCACTGACTATTGTTGAAGGCTCTAAGTAGATTAAGCATTATATAAGAGACCAACAACCACCTGCCCAGGACTGTAGTGAACATAGGTTCTGTGCCCATATCTCTTTACAGGCTAATATAATAGTATGCAGCTATTTGTAAAATCCCAAAGCTACCAAACAAGTGGTACAGATCAGGCCTATTATTTCCAAGTGTAAGTAGGCATGCCAGTTTAGAAATCTGTTACTGGCCAATGGCCAAACAGCCTAACTACATACACTTCAGTTTTCCCTGCTTATGCTTTTTAAAGGGCCAGAACCCTTTACTAGAAATCAGTTCTGAGGGTAAACAAGTGAATTGTTTTATTGTAAATCAGTGAATTCTTAAGTACTTGTGTTCCGTTTAATGTATCATTTAAAATCAACTGTTTGTGCTTGAATTATACTGACTTTGTATTTTGTTTCTTTCTAGCTCCGAACGGCATTAGACAAGATGGAAGAAATGGAGATGACCAATAGCCACTTAGTGAAGCGCTTAGAGAAAATGAAGGCCAATAGGACTGCACTTCTTTCTCAACAGTAGAGAGGAAAAACAAGACACTGCACTGCTCCTTGAAATAATTAGCCCTTACTGTTAATATGTACTTTTTCATTGGCACAAAATATTGAATACCTGCCCCTGGTATTCAATTGTATTTTAGTTTTATAATCTAGAAACATTTTTGTAATTTATGAGAGAATGAAAACCAGTGTGAATCTTCTACTTGAGCAATGGTGGATCTTCATGTTCACCAACTTGGTTCTAGACTAATGAGCTGGGGCACAAGAAGCTGTATGACTGTTTTTGGGGCAAGAATATTGTTTTGTCAATACTATATAATCACGTTTTTTCACAAACTTTGCTGCTTTCTGATGCTGGGTTCTTGGAGATGGCTGCATGATTAAACAAGTAGTAGGTTGTACACTACTTTTCACTGTGCAAGTCCGCTAATTGGTTTTGACAAGTGATCCACAGGGTGTAAGGAGATGGCAATGTGCCAGCGGTCCATAAAAGAATGTAGGTGGTCCATGTAAGATTGTAAGCGGTCTATATGAGTGTTTGATGTGTATAATGGGTTTTCGTGCAAACAGTGTCTTATTACATTTTCTATCAAATTATCAGTACATTTTATATCAAATGATTGAGTCATCATAGAGTATCCCAGGGGGCTAAGGCACTTATGCTGCATTTCGGTCACTGTGCCAATATATAACAAAAACACGCAAATCGGTAGCTAAACTATCACAAAACATATACTTCAAAACATTGCAGCATACAATTATTACAAACTGCATGCATAGTATAACATAAATAATGAGTTACAAATAAAATGTAGCATATAATTAATACACACAGCATACATAATTTGGATATCACTCATTGCCTGCCAGTCTCTTAAACAATTTACTTTTGTTTGGCAGAAGGCTTCTGGAAGGTTTTAGGATATCATGCTGCAAAACTGGGGTCACTGTTTGGGTGGGCAAAGGTCCGCTTTTCGAAGGTTGAGTAACTAGGTATGCAGGGGGCGACGGAATAACACGGGTGCTGGTGGTGCTTTTTATATTTTCCAATTGAGTTCTGTGCCCCACATTCCCTACCACAGATGTTGGCATGTTTCAGGTCAGCCAGGGTTTGCATGAATATTTTCCAACCAATCGTTCCTTGCTAGAAAAGGTGTGAACTGTGCAGCCCCTCAGACTAAGCCATGCACGTTTGACACATGTGTAGCATTACCTTTGTAAACAAGTACCCCTTTCTCATTCTGTGAACATACATTGTTATTTTGGAGAATTTAACTCAGTAGCAATTCAGCTTTATTTTTATGTGGTTTAACATTGTTTATTATTTCAATAGCTAGAGAATTGGATGGTGAAGGTTTTATTACCCGGGCGCAGAGTTTTCCTGACCCTCTGGCATGACTAATGTTTGCACATCTTTCTCCATTTTGCTCTGGTGTACAAAGATCGGGTACTTTTGGAGAAAATAAGAATAAAGCATAGCCTTCTAAGGGGGAGGTAAACTTTCCCTATTTAGAACGGCTCTCATCTGAGTCCAGTGTATCTGTGACCGTTTTTCTGGATGTCAAGTTCATCACCTTGGAGACCCTGTGATTGGTTGAGTTGTTTTTTCGGGAACAAAGTACATCATCTCTGCATAGTCTATCACTGATTCCCAAGTAAACCGGTGAGAAAGGGGAAGCACAGGGAGGATCCTATAGACCCCCATCCCCCAGACTGCTTGACTAGGCTGTTCCTTGTTTCAGTGGATATTCTTGTATTGCTCAACTTCTTAATAAGCTTGCTTTTCTTTTTTAGAGTACATACTTGTTCAGAACTTAATGGTTCGAACATAGACGCTTGGGAAGTTGCAGAAAAGGTCTCCCCTAGTTCAATCAATTCATAACACATAACACTGCACTCTAAATGCTTCCTTAAAACAAATCTTTATTTAAATCACAATTATTAAAATATTTCTTGTAAAAAATTCAACATCACCTAAAGTGACCATAATTCACATCATCACTACGAAAGACATTTGAAAATTCACAGTTGATTTAAATGCCTAAATTCCCTCAGCTATCCAGTCTGAGTTTCACAATTAACAAGTGAATACATTGTATGGAGTAAGTGTCACATCAGCCAGACCTGTTTCATCCCATACATTTCATTACAACATAATCCAGGGACTGCTTCAATGGAACAGTGGTAAATGCAGAAACTTTAACCAACGGTTTCCTGGTAATTTCGGCCTCAGTAAAAGCTTTTCATATGGTGAAAAACATCCTATAGGAAAAATACACTTTGTAAATGAATGAGCGCTTACTGGAACATTAGCCCTCTAGGTGTTAAGGGCATCTCAGAAATGGCTGCTATTAAATCATCCAACATAGTTAAGAGTCGGATTTCTACACATCCTGCTGGACATGATCATCGGATTCGTTCGTGCTAAAATGGGGTATCATATCTCTTTTTATACTCATTAGGAAGTTGTTTCATTTTTAAGTATAGGATACAGGCAGCTCAGGAGGGAAATGTCAGGCTGTCCATCTATAATCCTCAGGTGTCGAAACATTCAAATCTACAAAGAGATAGCTGGATGGTTTACTGGTGGAGTCTTCAAAGGCTTCTAAACAGAAATGTGCCCCTACTGGGGTACATCGGTCTAACTAACATTGTCATTTGAAGCTTGCTACAAGGATTTTTGAAGAACACCATATATTTATTGTTCAGAGTGATCGTGCGAGAGCTCTTCTCCATGCAAGACATTCTCAACGATAAAAACACTCCTATTTCTGTGAAGTACATATTTTTTCAATTTTATCGCTGTCACAAGCTGAGTCCATTAAACCATGTAAAATTAGAATATTAACGCAAGGGAGGGAGGGGGGGAAATACATTTTCATTTAGAGGGGTTGGAAGCCCTTCTAGGAATTTGAGCTATGGAAAGTTTCATGCGCGATCTTGATACAGCTTTTGCTAGCAGAAATAAGCCATACTGCATTTGTTGGAGGCTCCGTCCGCATTAGATGTGCATTCCCCAGAAGTAATTTTTTTTTTTTTTTTTTACAAAGTATCTTTTACCTGAATTTGTGGGGCCTGAGAGGATTCTTGAGAATGGGGATGTCCATCTATAATCTCTGAAGATGATCCTAACATGTATGGTATCCGTGTAAGGTGCTTCTCACAGCTATGCTTTCATTTTTGGTTATTTTTTTCACGCCTCTTCGTACGAGTGTTATGACTGTGGACCAACTCCAAAGTTTTGAAAATATATACTTTCACGGTTAGACATTTAAGGTGGTTACCTTGACCTTCATACAGATTTTACCACCCGACCATCTGTAAGCATATGTTTTTGGAATGGCTGATAAAAACTCGGCAATGTGTTCACCATCAGGAATTTTGCCTGGGAGCTTTTGCCTGACGTCTGCCTCTTTGCTTATAAAAATGACAAGAGTCTGTGTCATGATACAGGTACTGTTCTTGAAGTTGCACCAGGAGTTTATAAAGTTCTAGTCTGGCATAGTGTTAAAGCTTACGATAAATGTTAGCGTTACCTTAGACATTTAATCTTCTTTGGCATACCTCCCAACACACGCATGCGAAATTGTAATGTATGAATTCACAAGAAGACACTTAATGGGGTGAAACTACATATTGTTTGTGCTCTTCCGGTTCAGCACGAGAACAGTTTCAGCGAGGTCATCCTTGACCTAATTTTCCCCACAAAGAGTTGAGAAATAATGTAGCCATCGGTCTTTTAGTAGGGTTAACGTCGGATTTATTGGCATGTAAACTAATCCGTTCTTTTTGAAAATATTCCCTGCGATACCTCTTTTTCTCCGTCTCATTTGTACATCGCAAGAGATAACAGAAGCTTCCTGTTTAGATCAGAGGTGCAGGTCAATGTATTTTTTTTAACACATTATCAGACACCTTGTCAAAATGCCATATTTCTGAAAAACTTCCCAGCGTATAAACTCTCCAAAGCGGCTAGCACTTCAACTGTGCATCAAGTGCCGGTCAAAGTCCTCTCCATAGCTGTGCAAGCAGACTGTTGTCTGTTTAGTTTTCAACCAACTGCGGCACAGTGTAAGAAGGGGTTTACCTTCTAACCGGTAAAGGAGAATTTGTAAGAGACCCCTCGAAGCATGTAATTCGCATTTGATAATGCCGAAATACTCTTGGGGATCATCATCAACATCTTGATAAATGATCCTGGGGTGATCCACAGAAAGTGCTCCAGTTAAGATTTGGAAGTGGAAGTATTTTGCTCCCTATTTTTTACAGTTGGGAGTAAAATTATTTTTTTAGGGGATAAAAATGCAAGTCCAATACCCAATGAGATTATTTTACACGCAAGTAAAAATGTTTTAATTGGAAATTGGAAACGTTTTTGTATTTATTTTTACTTAAGTTCTTCATGCACATTAAAAGATGCATGTTTACTTCTTCCGTTCAGCCAGTTATCGTAGTAGTTTCCTCCTGTGGTATTACATGCACTGATGGTCCAAACATATCCATGGAGTTGTGTTGGTGAACGCATGGGCACAAGGTTTTACATGCCGGTTTGCTATGTTTTGTTTGGCGTATTTGTACACTCTATTATATTTTGGGAGTATATGCCCATTTATATAGAGTTAAACCGCTTAGCCACCTAAAGAACAAGACCCCACTTAGTTCCCTGCCTCTCCAACCATGGCGAATGGTGATTTATTTATTTTACAATTTTCCCAATACTTGAGCCATTGAATGACAGTTTGTGGATCTCTTTTGTTGCCTATGATAGTTATCCTTCAGCAACATTGCTGTTGTATAAGGTTTTAAAAGGCAGAACCTGTACATCCCCAGGCAGATTGATGTTGGAGTCTTATTGAAAATAAACTGTTATCCAAATAAACAAACTCATCAGGTTGCCCAGGGTTTAGGAGACTGTTTTTTGTGGTCATTTTCATTACACGGTCTCCAAATCTGAGACCCCCCCCCTCTCTTAAAATGTTCACATCTTGCTGAAATCAGATTTGTTCTTTCAGACTCGTACCATTTTTCTCATCAGGGAGTATATAGTCCCCACCATAAAACTATGGGGCAGGCATTTTTGATTGTTAGAGTATTCAATTCAAATAATGTGGAAAATAGCCCTTTGACCCTGAAGCCCCATGGCCTGAGGGAGCTTGCTGAGTTTCATAGGGGGAAAATATCAATAAATCTGATTTTGATAACTTTGGTTGTTACGCAGATGAGTTTACCACACTGCATTCCCAAAGCTATACCTAGGTTTTCCTTTATTGGCTGCTTCACAATAAAGTAACTGTCACACCCTTTTTCGTAATGTGCTAAGAAAGTGTAGCCCTTAAAAGAGGTGCCAATAAATGTTTTGACAAAATCACTGGCACGCTCTGGGCCTGAATTTCTGAGGGAGCTCAACATAAATATGCCTGCCTGGCATACATATGTGGGCTCATGAATGGTGTTTTCCTGCCGACATGTAATAAAATATAATGTTTGTTTTTGGGAGTGTGCATAAAAGCGAACTTTGAGTCAAAAGAAAGCACATATTCTTTATTCACCCCGCATTCCAACCCCTCGCATACACGAATGTCGGGTCCATAAAGGCTGCACCAATCCGTTTTTTTGAAGCAGCACTCCACTTTCCTCTGCAATGTTATTTGATGATGCCATTCTAAACAGTCCTTTGACCAGCAAAAGAGTCTTCATCCTGGGTCACCTGCACAGTTCAGCAACATCAGCACAGCCTCTTGTTATACATGCCTTGGAAAAATCTGCTCAAGAGTGGTTGTATTTGTGTCTCTGTACGGGGAATGGTAATAATCGCAGAAATATTTAGCTCCAAGGAATTTAACGCCTTTAATACCGTAAAAGTGGTAATCACGGCCCCAACCAGACTTGGAGTTTGAGACCCCAAAATCTCAGCGTTGCTTTTCAACTTATTTACAACCTGGTTCAGGAAATATGAGTCATTCAAATCTTGATGCAGCTGTCTGAATGTGAATAATGTTATTCAGCCCACCGTCGCTTAGGTGTCCTTTTACAAAAATCATTTGGGCCTATGTCCGGAGCCAGTCTGGCGAGCAATTGTTGAATGGAATTGGGAATGGCTTCTAGTGTTTCAAGTATATAAACCAATTACGTGCACAATTACAAAACTACATTCTTTGTAAAACACTATTGCCCTAAATCTTTTTAAAATTATTTTGTATTGACGGACACTTTCTAAATACAGTGTTTACATCGCCAATGTTAACATCAGAATTATTACCAGGAGCAGGTGAGGAATGAGGTAACTGATTTTACAACAGCGGGCTCTGTGGTAAAAACCCATATTTTCATCACTATTGCACCTTATATTTCTTAACAGAATTTTAGCTTTCTTTGTTTATTTTAACAAAGTGTCGGACATTTTTAGCCTGCAGACATTTGTATATTTTTCAGACCCCTATGCAACTTTCTGCATTCTCTTGGACATTAATCGAACACGATGGGGCAGGGATTCATCTGCTTCTTGAGTTTCGGTAGTCGCAGCTGATGCTTTTCTCTATCATTTCTACACAGATTTAAGATCCTGTTAATTCCTGGCCCAGGCCTGCAATACTGCAGTTGTGAAAAGGAGAAAGAATTGCGTCGCCGATTAGCAAAGTATTTAGTCAAAGATTACAAAGTTGGCTCTGTAGAGTTACAATTTCACGGCCTGCAGTCAGTGTTTCCGGTGCTTGTAAGGCCGCTGAGCTTTGATTCCTAATAATGAGGTCAAGGGAGGTCTGGGGCCGACTGAACTATGCAGTTGTTCACATTATCCATTACAGACATTGGCTTGTAATAATTGAAAGTGTAGGTGGCTGGGTTGGGGAAATGGGACTTGAGCATGTGAAGTTTGAAGAGGTGTGAACGTGGGCAGTTACAATGGGATTAAAATCAGAAAATCATATCATTGGAACCTTTTGATTTTTTTCTGTTTGCAAAATCGATTCAGAAACTCCTTCCTGGTCAGTATCGACCAAGATCAATTATTTGCTGATTGGGAATGATGTTTCTCAAAACTGGTCCTTAAGTTTGAAGTCGGAGCATGTGTTCAGGGGTTGTTACATGTGTTGTGTGAGGGTGCCACAAAAATTGTACTATGGTTTTGGTGGTTTGTTGTGACACGAAGAATCTGGGGTGTATGTCTTTAAACCGCTGCCTTAGGAGTGGCTGTTTGCATTTCAATTTATTTTTGTAAACCTTTTTTGCGGTTGTGGTGAAGTGATTTCTATTTGTTCCCAATAACTTCTATAGCTGATTTAGAACCCTGAGCTTTAGTACACTTCAGACGCTGCAGATTCGGCCATATGCTGTTCTTTTGAACTACATTGCCTCTTTTTGTATGCCCCCCTCGTCCTGCGCCTGACCTCTTTTGATGAATTTCTCTGCGCATGTGCTCTCTCACCCCCATGTGCTTGTTTTTGTTGGATCTCAACTTGTCTTTGGAGGTTCTGGTCTTGCGACCTTTGAGTGCTGAAGTTGGCTGCAAGATTCTGAGAAAAGTTGCAGGCCTTGGAATAAGAGGATTTGGTGGTCTGACAGAATCAGGCGGCTGAGCAACCCCCCTCTGAACTCAGCAGCAAATGCAGGTTCAAAACCGATAAGTCCATTTGCATGAGCAGCTGTGTTTTCACATTTTAGGAATAAGTACTTTTAGGAAATAACACCCATCTGGGGACGGAGGGTTGGGGGTAATTGTGTGGAGAGGGGCTCCTGAGAGTAGTGGTTGTGAGACACTTAGCTGTGCAAGTATGTGTGGGTGGAGGTGGCTGGGGGAGCACATAAAACTATGAATTTTATATTGCTTAATTCCAATTTCAATAGAACCATCATTGGTAGTGTTATTGTCCTCAAGCAGTTTGCTCACTATCACCTTAAGCACTTTTGAAACTTCCTAAATAAAACAAGCTGCATATATAAGCATAGTCTAGCTAGATCAGACAGGTTAACACGCATGGACAGTCATTGTTTACTGACCAGGGGATGGATGGAGGAGCTGGATAGAGTATCGCCGAACTGTGTCAGAGATGCATTGAGTAAGAGTTATTAATGGAAAGGTGCATTTTACTTGATTCACTGAGACATGTGGGGTGATTTCTGCAGCAATGGTCGTTCCGCGAGTGTATGCGTCTGCATCTGGCTGGGAATGAATTTTGGTGAGGATGCCGCATAGTTATGGATTAGATGCATGCGAGCACACACATGTTCAAAAACAAGTCACTAATTGGGAGAAATATTGGAATAATTCATACTTACAGTGAAATCAATTGGAGAGTCCCCCATTCTCGGTCTTTACTATATGCTTAGCCCTAAACAGTCGCAGCAGAACTTTCAAGAGGTTGGTACGCCGTTCTCGCAAGAGTTCGGAATGTCTTTCTCCAAGAAAGGGCAAGGGTCTTGGAATCTTCTCTGGATGCGAACTCCTTTCTGGATGCACACTCTTGTATACCTTGAGTTATGTATTTTGGCGGGAACTGACCTGCTGACTGCACTCCTTCAGGACTTCGATGGACAGCCCCCCCGCTTTGAACCCTCTTATTACACCACTCTTTATGAAGGAGCATAGGCATGCAGTGCTTGGAAACAGATGGTCAGACTCCATCATAAGGTCATCTTTAATAATACAAATCTATGCAATCGCTATACAGAGTTACCTAAGGAACCTGCTGGACCATTGTAATGGTTCCAGAAGGCCTCTCTCGACCCCAAACCTTTTTTTATAAACTTGTGGCAAAGTTTACATTTGCATTTTGGCAGAAGGATAGCTCCTAGCCTTAATATAAAAAGTTTTTTCATTTATGCTAAAACACAGCCGCATACCGTTACCCTTGCTGCTCGGATGTGAGACTCGATCAAGAGTTAGACAATTAAAGACCTGTTTTTATTAAATGAGTATGCATGCAGTAACAGAAAACCTGCATCTCCAATTGTGTGTATTTTTTAAAACGGTGATTACAAATCATATTGTACCAGCGGTGTTTACAGTACAATGTAACCGTTGAAGCATTTGTGCTTAATTGACTCTGGAGCAATATTTGTACTCAAATAATTGTAAATTCATTTTTCACCAACTATTTTAAATTCATCTGTAAAATGTCTTTATACAGCATCCCCTACAGCGATAAAAGAAAAAGAATAAACAATGCGCTGCACACGTGAAGAATGTACTATTTTATATTCTCCTTCTGATTCAGCAGCGTTCTAAAAAAGTAATCTCCATGTGGACTGTGGATACAAAAAAAAGCCAACCAGTGTTCACCATGATGGTTTTCTTAGTCCTAGGCAATTTATCACACCCAGACACCCCCCCAGAAAGAATGCTTAGCGACCAGGTCTTTTGAAAGGAATCGCTCAAGCTGTAAGGGTATTCATTCTTTTGCATGTAGTCGAGCAGCACTTCCCTCTTCCCTCTGGTTGTTCAGCTGGATGATATTTTAAAATACTGCATAGATCAGAACGTTTACAGTCGCTTGTAATGCGGAACTGAATCCTAACTGGAGTCTTACATTTATACTTTTGATAGAGAAGTGCTCACTGCAATCTATATTTGTGGATAGGTCAAAAGCAATCGGTGAGTAACCTTTGGAATATTCTTCCCCATCTAGAATCATGGTCTGTCGACAGCATAATTTCCAGCTACCTGGAGGAATCCTATATATCCTCTACCCCACAAGCCGCGCCGCATAATCGCAGAGAAAGGGCATGCTGGGAATCTGCATCCGTCCACAGTCAACGAGTTGTAGAAAATGTTGTGCTTGAAATTGAAGCAATTCTTTTCATACTATCCTGAAAAACCATAGTTATCGACAAAAGATGGAAGCACTGTTTTTACTAAATGTCCCAAACTAAACTTTCCTGTTTAGCTCTTTCTGCCCTTTCAATAGTGTACTAAGTGGATGTCAGCGCTGACTTTGATATGCTTCACAAAAAGAGAGGGCATAAGGATTGTTGCTTTTTTAAAGGTTTTTTTTTAAAGCAATTTTTTATTGATTTTATTTCAACAAACCAAACTTACAGTGCACATAACAATATTAATACATATCATTTTATCTTTCTCCGCTGTGTTTCACCCCTTCCTGCCCCCCCTCAGGCCTACTTTCCTTCTGTTTCTTCATCATGTAATAGGGTTTCCATATCAATTGTTTCCGATGGGTCCTGGTCACTAGCCCAGTCATGTATGGGCCCAAATAATTCAGCCATTAGTTGTTTCCAGGCCATAAAGGTTCCCGCCTCCTCCTCCCCCCCAACATTACTCGCCTCTTCCCATACCGCTGTGTCCATTTTTGTACATCTTTCCACCACACTTCTATTCTTGGTTTGTGACATGCTTTTGATCCCATTGCAATTTTCCTCTTTGCTAGTACATACACCAGATCTTTCAGTTTACTCACGTGCTTTAGCTTATGTGGGCTAGGGAACCCTCCCAATAGACAACCCCATGCTATATCTACCTCTATTTCGATCCCTTTGTCTTCCATCCTGTGTGCTACTTCTCCCCAAAAACGTTCCATTATTGGGCATGACCAAAACATGTGTACCATTCCAGCATTTTCTTCATTACATTTGGGGCATGATTGTCGCCCTGTGTTTTTAAATTTAGCTATCCTTTGTGGCGTCATATACGCCCTGTGGGTGATATATAATTGTATTTGCTGTAGCCTGGCATTTCTCGACACTTTTTTGTGATCTCCTTGAGCGCGCTCCCACATCCCATCACTCATTGGGGACCCCACTTCTTCCCAGTCTTGTCTAAGTTGTACCACCTCCTTTCCCACCTTGGACATCATCAGCTCATATATTCTTGATATTTCGTGCCCTCCCCCGCTGCTATATCGTATATTGTGTCTGTGGCGGTTTCCAGTTCACTTGCTAATATTTCTTCAGGCCATGTCTCTTTGATCCGCTGCACCACCCTATGATATGTAAAATACTGTCCTGCATGTACCCCCGTTTCTTCCACCAGCCCCTCAATTCTTTATATTCCCTTCTTGCCATATGTCCCCCAAAGTCGCTATCCCCACAGGCTCCCAATGCTTCCTAAACATTAATCTTAGTTGTTTTTCTTTTCCAGCCAGGGCTACCAACGGCACCTGCGGGGAGCATGGGTGCGGGTCATCCATCTTGCAAGCTCTCTGCCATATTTCCCACCCAAGTACCATCATTCTCGGGCGCCCTTCCATGTCCGATTTAGGCAACCACATCATCTCTCTAAGGAAAAAGGGGGCACAATCCTGTTGGAACAACCTAGATTCTGTGGTCGGCTCCTCAGAAAGCCACTTAGCTACATACTGAAGTTGGCTTGCTATATAATAGATCTCATAATTTGGTAGTTTTATGCCCCCTTTCTCGTGTTAGTTTTGCAGCTTCCAAAGGGCCATCCTGTTCCTTGCCCTTGCCAGAGGAATTCCCTGCATATACTGCTCAATTTAGCAAAAAATCGCTTAGGTATCAAGTATGGGATATTCCCAAAGTAATGCAACAGTCTTGGCAGGACCGCCATTTTAAGCATTGCCCCTCATACCATCATCGCCAAGGCAAGTTTCACCCAGAACCTCATACTGTTTTCAATATTCCGGACGGCTTTCTCAGTATTGTGTTTGTGCTCTGCTTCTATCATATGGTGTGTGTGTATGTATGTATATGTATATATATATATATATATATATATATATATATATATATATATAGTAATGTTGACGGACATCAAAAGACGCAATTCAGGCGAGCAGCACTCCACACATAAATGTTCCAAAAATAGTCATTTGTAGCCAACGACAAACACTGCTACTCGGGTTGCACGTTATAAAAACAACCTTTATTTTCGTTCCTAGCAGTTAAAAAGTTAGTTCCCCCAGTGAGAGTCTCTTGCCAGACGGCAGCCTGATGCGTTTCGCCACAACCTAGTGGCTTGTTCACAGTAACCCATCCCACACAGGAAGTTTATTTTTATAAAAAACACACCATTGTGAAAAACATCAAAGAGGTGACTTGCAAAGCTGACCTAATGGTCAGTGGCCATCTTGGCTTGGGCTATCGAGACTGATAGTAAAACCTATGATGTTATATCTAATCAAGCCATGCTGGTATGTATTTTGCAAATAAAACATAGTGCTTGTAATAGCCGACATCAGGACACCATACTGATTGCTTGAGTATAAAATATTGCGCAGCACATTTCTATATTTCAAACTGCCATAGCCGAAGGTAGTAATGGCATAGTGCATAAGAGTTTTAGGAGTGTGTTTTTTGCAGGCCATTAATAATTGTAGCGTATAGGCATTGACATTACAAGCGGTGTAATTATATAATTAATTAAAATTAGCTCCGCAATGATCAAGCAGTGTTGTAATAAAATAGAATAAAGTGCATAGTGCTTCCTATGATAGAATTCATTTCACATTTAAGAGGCAACACTGTCAGAGTATAAAGTGCATAGTGCATGGTTGTTGCATTCTGTGAACGGTAGTCACATGGTCACAATTACAAAATTCATTTCTAAAAATGCAAAAGTGATCCCACAAAGCCACATACGCAAAATCGGCCTGCAGTAAAAAATATAATACAACATTCCTATGGTTACCATATGCAGCATTGAATGAAAAAGATAGATGGAAAGAGAAATGTGCACAGAAAGTGCCATCTGTATAATTAAGACATAAGATAAAAAATTGTCAAGGCGCTCTAAAATCAGAATGGTCCTGTTTTAAATGTAAAAATATCAGCGAAATGTATAGTAAATGCCACTGCTTGAGTATCATATTAGTAATAAAAAATATGTTTTATATATGCCGATGGCCACATACATATATTATGTAGCACAAGAAGGAAGGTTGCCTAAGTCGAATTGCAAATCACCATAGAAAAGTGAGAATTAAGGGTGATGTAAAAATAGAAAAGAATAAAAGAAATTTAGCACAATTAATTAAGGATAAGAAATCAGTGTGTAGTCATGAGCTCACTAAGGTTGCTATACTATATAAGATAAACCTTATGTCCCTAAAAAGGTATAGAGCTCTTCATCAATGTTGTGTCCCACCGGGGCCTTGCTTTCGAAGTCTATAATGAATTTAGTCTCCTCTTGTCGAAGTAATCTCTCATTCTCTCCCCCCCTGGGACCTGGAATGACTTTGTGTATGCCAAAGAATGTAAGGCACGCAGGATCGGCATTGTGAACTTAAGAAAAGTGTTTTGCCATTGGGTAGGAGCAGTCTTTGTTGATAATGGCTCTAACATGTTGGAGGATGCGTACTTTCAACTACGTTTTGTACTTCCAGCGTACCATTTAAGACACGGGCACATCAACACGTACACCACCAACTCAGATTCACATGTAATCTTACTGTCAATAGAAACCAGATGTTTCAATATCAGGTGAGCATAACTTTTACAGTTTCTCGCATATTTACAAATTTTACACCTGGTGCATTTAGAGAAACCAACTCCTGTTGTGGAAAGCCAATTGGTGCCTGAATCATTCTTTTCCGTAGACATATAGCTTTTTACCACTAAATCTTTTATGGATGTGCTTTTCCGAAAGGTAATATCAGGGTAGTTGTTTAACATACTTCCTATGTCTTTGTCAGCTTTCAGCACCTTCCAATATTTGTTAACTATCCGTTTGATAATTCTGGAGTGGCTTCCAAATTTCAAAATGAGCCTAGTGGTGTTCTCTTCTTCTTGCGTTTTTAGGTCTTTCTTGGATATTGTTAATATTTTGTGTCTGTCCATTTCTCGGACCTTCAGATATGCCCTTTCAATGATCTTCCTTGGGTACTGTTGTTGCAGGAAGTTTTGAGCCGTTATTTTACTTGCTGAGTCAAAGTCAGTAATCTTGTTACAATTACGTCTGATACGAATAAACTCTCCATATGGAATACTCCATAGAAGAGTCTTGGGATGTGCACTATTTGCATGTAGAGGGATGTTGGCGCCTGTAGTTTTTCTATACAGGCATGTCTCGATTTTTTGAGCCTCTATCTTTACCTCTACATCCAGAACCACTATGGACTGATGACTGTGGTGTTCAGTAAACTTGAGGTTTACATTGTTAATGTTCAGTGATTTAACAAACTCGCACCACAGCTCGATAGAACCATCCCAAATTATAAACAAATCATCAATGTAACGGAGCCACAGCACTATTTTCTCATTATATTTTTCATTAGTTTGTGCCCATACTGTAGTTTTCTCCCAATGACCCATCATCAAGTTCGCATATGAGGGTGTGAAAGTTGTACCCATTGCAGTCCCCTGGGTTTGGTGAAAAATGTCATTGTTAAATATGAAAACATTGTTATTCGAGCACATTTTAATCGTCTCAAGGATCATTGTTGAATGTTGCAAATGATTGAGAGATCTAGTATTGAGGAAGTTTTGACAGGCAGAGATTCCATCACTGTGTTTGATAGATGTGTATAAGGACACCACATCCATGGTTGCCAATAAGTAAGTCGGTTCCCACGGTAGTTCGTCAATTTTCATTGAGAAATCTGTGGTGTCCCTCACGTATGATGGAAGTGTGGATACAAAGGTACACAAGACCTCATCTATGAATTTAGACATATTTTCCAATATATATATATTCCAAGATATCGAAACGTGCTGACCTCCCATGGTATCTGGAGGATCGGTAATTGCTCTAGCAGGATCCCTTTATACCTCCACAATGGAAATACACAGGACTTTTTGGGGTTCACTGCTATGCCTGAGAGCCCTGCAAATCGGTCCAGCACTTCCAGGACATACTGGAGGTTTTCTGCCGGTTAGCGTAGATACAACAGCATATCATCAGCATAAAGGGAAATTAAATGCTGTTCCCCTTTAATGACGATACCTATTGTGCCGTATTGCTACCTCAGATATATTGCCAAAGGCTCTAAGGCCAGAATGTACAACATGGGGACCACAGGCATCCCTGTCTGGTGCCTCTACTAAGCTGCCACCTCTCTGATATAACTGCCCCTGTCTTGACTCTGGCCAGCAGTTCGCTATATAGTAATTTGGCCCATTGTAGATACCCGGGCCCTATTCCATAATTTGTCAGAGTAGCAATCAACCACGGCCATTTGACCGAGTCAAAGCCCTTTATTGCATCCAGCGACAGAATTGCCATCTCACTTCTCTTCATTAGCATATTCAATGACTCGCCTGAGATTGTTGGATATATTCCTGTTAGGGACATACCCAGTTTGACTTTGCCAAGTCAGTATCAGCGGCGAATGGTCCGATAGGACCCTCGCCTTGTATTCTATCTGTAGTATTTCTGTCGTTAGTTCATGCGTGACAAACACATAATCCAGTCTGGTGTGTAGATTCTGGGGGGCTGAATAATGTGAGTATTGTTGATCTTGCGGATAGTGTGTTCTCCATGCGTCCTCCAACCCGAAGTTTAACAGGGACTGCAGTATCCTGGCTGCTGGGGTCGGTCTATCTATTTTGGAGTCTGATCGATCTATTTTCGGGTTTAGTACGCAATTAAAATCTCCTCCCCAAATCACTGCCTCTCCCAGGCTCACGCTGAGTTTACTATAAAGGGTTCTGAAGTATGCCGCTGTATCCTGATTTTGGGCATACATATTTATAACACATCTCCTTGTTTTCCACCAATCCCTTTAATATTACCATCCTCCCATCTGATTCAACTATAGAGTGCAGGAGCTGACACAGTACATGCGGTGCCACCCAGGTGATTACCCCTCTAGCGTAAGCCGAGTATGTTGCACCCACAACAGTCCCTCAACTTCTTCCAGTTTTTCTCACTTTAGATGAGTCTCTTGCAGCAAGGCTATATCTATTTTCTGCCTGTGCAAATACATCATAACCTTATTTCGAGGGGATTGGGTCCTCCGACGTATTCCAGATCTATAACATGTAATCACCACAGCTGTGCTGCTTCAGAAACTTTTTTCTGCGTCCTGCGTCGATGATGTCGATGCGCTGTCGTCGAGGACCTCCTCCGACGTCATCCGATGTGATAAGTAGGACGCACGACGCCCGTAGCCTCAGTTGCGTTTTTTCCGCGAACGTGTTGCTTCGTGAATCTCGGTTAACGCCTCGACTCTTTGGAGTTCTGTTCTTCTCGGTTCTTCCAACCTGTTAGTTTTTGTGAAAATCCTTCGCGTGAAGATGTCTTCGACCCCGCGTCCGGGTTTCAAGAAGTGCGGGGAGTGTGGGTCCAAGATGTCGGTGACGGACTCGCACGACGCCTGCCTCTGGTGCCTCGGGGAGGCCCACGACACGGATGACTATCGACTGCCAGTCGCTCACGTCCAAAGCCTTACGCGAACGTAAGAAGAAGTTGTCAGTAGGTCGGGTGTCCAAGCCCCGGAAGTCGAAGTCTGCGGGGCTTTCGACGGATGATTCGAGGGATGACTCTCTGCGTCATTGTCGGAAGTCTCGTGGGTCTCCTTCTAGGAGTCGGTCTCGCCACTCCTCAGCCTCTTCGAGGCATTCTCGGAAGTGCCGACACCGGTCGTCTTCCAGGTCCTCTTCGGAGGACTCTGCCCAGCACGTCGCTTACCCCTCCAGCCGTGCGACGCCAGAGGAATGGGCTTCCTTCGGGAAGAAAATGCTGGCGATTCTTGAGTCGCGTGAGAGGTCGAGAGACACCGCTCGCAAGAGTGGTCGGCACGAGTCACGGGAGAGGTCCCGTTCAGACAAGGAGACTCGTTCTCGACATACCCGTTCCAGGTCCCGGTCCTCGACGCGTTCGAGACCGTGTGCGCCTGTGAGGTCTTCGAGGAAGACATCGACGTCTGAGGCGTCGAGGGCGTCGACAGGCTTTCTCGAGGCTCCGGCTCCGAGGAAGTCGTCGAAGCCGTCGACGCTCAGGTCGTCGAAGGACACGCTCGGGGCTCCAGCTTCGAGGGCTGTGTCGACGCCGCCGATGCTAGCGGCGCTGCATCTGACGTCGACGCGGATTTCCTCGACGCCGATCCTCTCGGCGCCGATGCCTGTTCTCTCGACGCCGGCGCCGATTCGCTCGACGCCATCGACGCCTTTCGTGTCGGAGGTACCCCGTGGCACGGGGAACCCCCTAGGAAGGCTCTGATTAAGAGCAGGCACTCTCGGGTGCCTCCTTTTCGCCACCTGGACTATATTTCAGAGGCGGATGAGGATTCTGATGGCCTGGTTCCTAGTCAGGTTCCAGAGGAAATTGTATCGGGCCATAGTCAGTTTGACGATTTGAGGCAGTCACTGCATGATGCCAGTGGACTGGACACCTCTCCGGAGGTGGAGTTTTGTAGGCCTGAGCCTGGCTCTCATGCCGATTCCTCATACCGGCGCCTTATGGCTAGGGTTTCTGAGTACTTAGGATGGTCTGCTCCCCCAGGGGAGTTTGTGCAGGATGATCTAACGGACATCCTTGATGTTGGTCCCCCAACTGACCCGGTACTGCGGTTCCATATGGCTTTACAGAGAAGGGTGGCGGCGGCTTGAACTGCTCCGGAGAGTCTTCCCTTCGGTGGGCAGATCCTTGTCGCAAAAATACCGTCCAGCCAGTAGCGACCCCTGCTACTTGACCAGGCACCCCACTCCGGAGAGTTTGGTGGTGCAGGCGGCCACGGCCCCGGCAAAGCAGGCGTCGTACCCTACCATCCCTCCTGATGGGGACGACAAACGTTTTGATGGCTGGGCGAAGAAAGTGTTTTTTTCTGGTGGTATGGCCCTTCAGGCGGCCAACTCCATTTGTGCCTTGTCTCGTTTCACACACACTCTGTGGAACTGTGTTGCGTTAGCGGCTGAACATATTCACGAAGGGGAAGAACGGGATGGTTTCCTTGCTATGGTCCAGGATGGCAAGGATGCCATGTGTGAGTCCGTTCAGTCGGGTTTGGATTTAGCTGAATGCGTCAGTAGGTCCATGGCGGCGAGCACCGTGATACGCAGGTTTGCGTGGTTGCGGAAGTCGGGGTTTGCTCCTGATGTGCAGTCCCGGCTCCTCAACATGCCCTTTGACGGTGAACACCTTTTTGGCAGCAAGGCTGACGAGAGCCTTGAGAGGTTGCAGACCTCAAAAGCTGCAGCAAAGTCATTGGGCGCTGCAGTTCGCCAACCTCCGCCTTTTCTTCCTAGGGGACAGCAGTGGAGGGGTGGTTCCTTTCGCTATTACTCGTCCTTCAGGAAAGCGAGAGGAGCTGGCAGTCAAAGAGGCCAACGCAGGGGTACCAGAGGTGGACGACAGGGTACCTGTGGTGCCAAGGCCGCTCGGGCAGTTGCCTCTTTGCACTCCGGTAACGCCGCAGCCGCTCCCACTCAGTCATGAGGCCATGTCCCATGGTTCGCCGGTTGGGGGAAGGCTGGCGCAGCATCTTGTAGAGTGGCAAGCCATTACTTCAGATGTGTGGGTTCTGGAGATCATAACCCACGGCTACTGTCTTCCTTTTCAGCACAGGCCTCGCGACAATCCACCGGGGAACCTCTCTTTGCAGAGTCCGGATCCGCTCCTTGCGCAGGACATTCAAGTCCTGCTGGAGAAAGGCGCCATAGAACTGGTGCCTGTAGCGGAGAGGAACAAGGGATGGTATTCCCCTTATTTTTTGATTTCGAAGAAAGACGGGGATTGAGACCCATCATGGACTTGCACGGTTTGAACAAACTCCTCAGGAAGGACAAGTTCAAGATGGTTACTCTCTCTCAAGTCCTCCAGGCCCTTCAGCTTCAGGACTGGTTGGTGTCACTCGACCTCAAGGATACTTACTTCCATGTGCCGATCCATCCCAAGCACAAGAAGTACCTGAGGTTCGCGGTTGGCGACTCGCACTTTCAGTTTCGGGTCCTGCCGTTCGGATTGACCTCCGCCCCAAGGGTTTTCACCAAGCTCATGGTGGTGGTGGCAGCGCATCTCAGGCAAGGGGGATTCACGTCTACCCCTACCTGGACGATTGGTTGATCAGGGGGAGCTCTCCCGAGCAAGTCCGTCACCTGCCACTCCCTTCACAGGCTGGGCTTCTCCCTCAATTTAAAGAAGTCCCATTTGACCCAACACAGCGGCTCCAGTACATCAGAGCAGTGCTCGACACTTCCCTGGGGCAGTGTTTTCCTCCCCATGAGGCTCTTCACATTCAGCAGATGGTGCACAAGTTTCAGCATGCCCAGACGCTCCCAGCGTTCGAGTTCTTGAGGTTGCTCGGCCTCATGGCATCCTGCATTCTTCTGGTGCCAGAGGCTCGCCTGCGGATGAGATCTTTGCAGTGGGCACTCAAGACGCAATGGTCGCAGTCCTCCGGCAGGATGTCGGACCCGGTTCAGGTGCCGCCCTCGGTCGCCCGGGACCTTCTGTGTTGGGCCGTCGAAGGCAACTTGATGAAGGGGGCTCCATTTTAGGTTCCCTGGCCGCAGGTGACGATCGTGACGGATGCATCCCTCACGGGTTGGGGAGCTCATGCCAACGGGCTGACAGTCAGCGGTCGTTGGTCTCCGTCGGAGTCCAGACTCCATATCAATCTGTTGGAGCTGAGGGCCGTCAGGCTAGCCCTGAAGGCTTTTCTGCCGACTGTGCGAGGAGAGTGTCCTGATCCTGACGGACAACACAGTGGCCATGCACTACCTCAACAAAAAGGGGGGGGGCAGGGTCACTTCCTCTGTGCAGGGAGGCGATGCAGCTCGAGTTCTGGGCCATCCAGCAGGAAGTTTCGATCTCGGCAGTTCATCTGGCCGGAGACGAAAACGTGACGGCGGACGCTCTGAGCAGGCAGAGCGCGATCTCTCACGAGTGGGAGTTGGCTCAGGAGATTCTCTTGGAGATCTTCGCCCTTTGGGGGACCCCTCAAGTGGATCTCTTCGCCTCCAGTGTCAACCGGAAGTGCGAAAGGTTTTGCTCGCGGGAATTTCCTCCAAAAGGAGCCTTAGGAGACGCGTTCGTGGTGGAGTGGTCATTCCTGCTGCTGTACGCGTTTCCTCCAGTCTCCGTCATTCCGCAAGTGCTGCAGAGGTTACGGAAGTTCGGTTCCCGGATGATCCTCATTGCTCCGGCGTGGGCTCGGAGGACATGGTACCCGGACCTTCTCGACCTGTCCATCTGCCCTCCACGTCGTCTTCCCTACCGAGACGATCTGCTCTCACGGGAGGGGGGTCAGGTTCTCCATCCAGAGGTCAGATCCCTCAACCTTCACGCTTGGCTTCTGAAAGGTTGAGGTATAAGGATTGGGGCCTCCCTCAAGACGTGATGGAGGTGTTGCTTTCGGCCCGAAGGCCAGCAACAAAGTCTCTGTACCGTTGGCGTAAGTTCTGCGACTGGTGCAGAGTTCAGAATGTGGATCCTTTTGCATGTGACATCCCCATGGTTCTGTCCTTTTTACTTTCTTTGGCCCACAGGGGCTTGCAAGTGGGTACCATTAAAGGTTACCTGGCGGCGCTGCCCATCTTTAAGCGCTCGTCCGAAGAGTGTTCTTACTTTAAAATCCCTTTAATTTCACAGTTTCTGAAAGGGCTCACTAATGTGTTCCCTCCGTCACCTTTCCTGGTGCCCAGTTGGGATTTAAACCTTGTTCTTAAGTTTCTTATGGGTGCTCCGTTTGAGCCTTTACATTCTTGCCCTTTGCGGCTGTTAACTCTGAAAACTGTGTTTTTTAGTTGCGGTTACTTCCGCTCGCAGAGTGAGTGAGTTACAGGCACTTTCAGTTAAGCCACCCTTCACTGTATTTCACAAGGACAGGGTTGTCCTTAGAGTTTGTCTTTCTTTTCTTCCGAAGGTAGTGACGGAATTTCATTTGGCCCAGAAGGTTGTTCTTCCGGCATTCTATCCTCCTCCGCATCCTGGTAAGGAAGAGGAGAGGCTCCATAGGCTTGATCCTAGGAGAGCTTTAAGCTTTTATGTTTCACGCATGTCCCGGGTCAGAGTGGACGATCAACTCTTTATTGGTTACGCTGGAAAGCGTTTGGGGCAAGCTGTGACTAAACAGACTTTGTCTCGCTGGATTATTTTGGCCATCTCGGAGTGTTACCGCTTCGCATGTAAGGACCCACCGACTGGCTTGCGGGCCCATTCTACCAGGGGTATGGCTGCATCTACTGCCCTGCAGAGGGGTGTTCCTATTCGCAACATCTGTGATGCAGCCACTTGGGCTTCAGTACATACATTTGTACGTCACTATTCCCTCGATTCCATCCGAGGACAGGATCTGGCCTTTGGCAAGGCGGTCCTTTGCTCTGCTATTTGATTGGCTATTCTAAATTTTGATTCTAAATTCTTTCCCTCCTCCTTGCTCTGGTACTGCTTTGGGAGTCTGTCATAGATATGGAATACGTCGGAGGACCCAATCCCCTCGAAGAACAAGTTACTTTCTTACCTGGTAACGTTCTTTCGATGGGATGGTCCGACGACGTATTCCATATCGCTCCCGCCCTACCTTCCCCGCTGCAGAATTTCTTTTGCGATTGCAGCTTACGTTCCGCAAGGCTTTGTGTCTGACTGGCAGTTGACTAATGTCACACGTTCTGGGGGAAAAAACTACAACTGAGGCTACGGGCGTCGTGCGTCCTACTTATCACATCGGATGACGTCGGAGGAGGTCCTCGACGACGGTGAATCGACGTCATCGACGCAGACGCGGAAAAATGTTTCCCAAGCAGCACAGCTGTGGTGATTACATGTCATAGATATGGAATATGTCATCGGACCATCCCATCGAAAGAACGTTACCAGGTAAGAAAGTAACTTGTTCTTCTTTTTAAATAGCTATTGAGCCCCCTCACATTCCAGGTAACTTTAAGGTCTCCCATAGCATATCCGGATCTCTTGCCACCCTCCACAAGTGCCCACCAGATCCATCAGGTCTCAGTTCTTCCCCTTTTTTATGTAGGCTTGTTCCCCAATACAAACTTATCCTAACTACTAACTCTTTCCCAACTCCCCGCACCCTCCCACCCTCCTCCCTTCCCAACCCCATCACACTCCCCAACTCTTCCACTACTTCCCCACGTCCTCCCTCCATCCCTTGCCCCAACTCACCCCGCCCCCCTAACTGTTGCCGAGCTCCATCCCTGGATCTTAGGCACCCCTGCATCTTGCCCTTTCTGGCAGTTGCCTTACTTGCGGCTCAGCAGGGAGATATCGCCCTATTGGCGGTCCTCCTAATCTACCTCTCGGGGGGTAGGCTGTCTCCGTCTCCTGCTCCTTATTCAAAAATCAAGCCCATCGCACTTTCCGCTATTCTTCTCACATTACACATTCAATATTCCAGTTCAACTTGTCTAAATGTCTCATATTACAGCAACCCATCACCCCACGCCTTTCTCTTAACATGCATAGCTGGTAGGTCACTTATCGTATCTCTCTCGGCCCTGCTCCTCTTCCTGCTCCGGACAGCCATGTGCATCCAGCCACGTCGATGCGTCTTCCGGAGTATCAAAAATGTGTGTTTTGTCTTTGTGGAGAATCTTGAGTTTTGCAGGGTACAGCAGCATATATTTAAATCCAGCTGTGCGCAGTCTCCTCTTGATCGCTACATAGCTATAGCGTTGTCTTTGGACTAGCATAGTGAAATCAGGATATGCAGTAATGGTCGCAGACGCTCTTTTTATCATCCCCCCTTTCCTGAAGAACTCCAAGATCTTTTCCCTGTCTCTATAATTCAGGATCATTGCTATAATTGCTCTCGGAGGGGCTCTGGGTTGCGGCTTCCTCATCAAGGTCCTGTGCGCACGTTCAGCTGCAAATCCTTGGGAGAGCTTATTTGCACCTATCTCTTTTCCACATAGTTCATTGGGTCTTGGCCTTCTTCTCCTTCCAGCAGACCGACCACCCGTATATTATTGTGCCTCGCTCTTCCTTCGGCCTCCTCTGCTCGATTCTCCAGGTTGGCTACCTGCTGCTTCAGTATGTGGACTGCCTTGGCGTTGTCCTTGCTAGTATCTGTGTTGATTTTCACAGCACTCTCCAGGCCACTGGTCCTTTCCGCCAGTGCCCTTACATTTTGCCTCAATAGATTGACCTCTACTCCAACCGCATCTATTTTCGTTTCTAGTGCAGTCCTTAATTCTGTCATCGTCGTCCCCCACGAGGCTTTCAGTTCTGTTATGGCTGTTAAAATCATTTGGTTTTCGCTTGACGTTGCCGCTCCTGCGGGTGCAATCGCCACACTTTGCGTTGGGGTGGTGGGTGACTGCTGCGGTTTTGCAAAAATATCCATTGTGGGCTGTTTGCCCTTGGCCTTGCCCCCTCTCACCGACATTTCCATCTTACTATTACCTCTCAGGTCTGGTGCACAAACCGTGTTCCGGTCTGTTCTTCCGCAGCCTTCCACACGGTGTGTCCCACCTCTGTTTGTGTTGTCCTCTGGGGGTCACCTCCCCAATATGCCAGGTGCTTGCTTTCCTGCGCTCATTGCTATCATTTACATTAATAGCCCAAGGTCCAATGCTGCTGCTATCAGTTTGCGAGTCACTTTCCAGCTATTATCATTGTGCTTTGTAGCAATGTTAGCACCCCCACCTTCCGGCACTGTGGTTGGGTTGGGCTACAGAAAGTCCATTTAAATCAGCTTTATGTTGATACTCCGCACCCAGGCTCTGTGGGGTTCGTGTGCAGGATTGTGTAGGATTGACTGCAGCTAGCCTCAGCCAGCCTTTAATTAAGCATCCGCGCCTCCTGCGCAGTGCGCTTTTTCAGCACCGCGGTCACACGTCCATCTTGCTATGTGCCTGCTCTGGGCCTAGTATGCGGCTGTCCCTCTGTCTTTAGGTCCTCTTTATTTAATATGGCCTTTGCACCGGCCGCGTCAGCCTTCCCTCAGGGCCCTTGGCATCCGTGTCTAGAGGGATACCAGAGTGCGCAGCGCAGCTTGTGTTCACTCTTGTGTTAACTTTGAGCCCGCTGGTGTCCGCGGGGTGTTCTTTCCCAGTCGCCTCTGTCCGGGCGCTCCAGCACTGTATTTATATAATTATGTTGTGTGCGACGTATAAAAGTGTACGCTCAAAAGGGGCATTCCGGCCACCTGGGGCCAAATGGTCCATATCAAAACTTTCAGTCCAGGGAAACACACCGCCATCAACTAAAAGTTCCACATTGCCTCAACTAGCCCTTCGGTGTACTCAGTGTCTTTTGTACAGTGATCTTCCTCATGGCTGCACCTTCCTCGCCGCACATGTCTGCTCTGCTGTGCACTGCCTTTACCTCCACTGCCGCCCCTGTTCCCCACAGTGCGTGTTAAATTCGTGGCATGATCTCTATTCAGCCTAAACGAATCAGGATCTCTCAGGCTCCGGGTGTTATGTTACCATTGCTCACTTGCTCGCGTTAGTGCTATCTTTGCCAATGCGCAGTGGGAGGGCTACAGTGTCCATTTTTATGGGTGCTTTCGTTCAGCTGACTCCAAGTCTGGACCATCAGGTCGGGTTTCAATTGTGTTCCCCTCGCTGGCTGTGGTGCCCCGTCGTCACTGGTTTCTCTGCAGGGTTTTACATGGCACATTAAGTTTTAATACTTCGTTATTACGGCACTTGTCTGTTCGCTCCTGTAAACCGTACGCTATCATTTACACATTGTCATTGCCGGCGGTCACATGCACTCCATTCCGCTCCACTACAATGTCTCTGGCGCCATGTTGTATGACGTATGCCAGCTCCCGCTTACAGTGTGTGTTGGCCAGTGCAACAATGTGTCCACTGCTCAGCTGCGCTCCGCTTTGTTGGCTAATGTTATGCCCTCGCCAGCTGCAACCTTCAGTTCCCCAGCCAAGCCTCTCTGCCTTTGTCGTTTCGGTTTCACGAGTCGGCTGTGTTAGGCAACGTCTGAATCCCGCAGTTGTTCATTCCAACCGCGCTCCTCTGCCCCTTTGTTCTCGTCAGGGCGCCATCTTCTTTCCTGATCGGACTACTTATTCCAACTTTTCGCGGTCTTGCTGCACAGCTCTCACTTCGTTAAACGTACGAAGCTCAGCACCGCTGCATACCCGACACCTTCATGTGGCCTCTCATGTATTTCTATGTCCTTCAGTCGGTTCTGGATATTCTTTTTTCGTCGGATCACGGACGGATCAGTAGGAGCTCACTGAGATCACGTCCTAGCTCGCTGCCATTTAGCCACGCCCCCTTTTTTAAAGTTCATCTGCTTCTCCGCTCACAAGGCAGAAGCAACTTATCTTGGAAAAACACATTGCTGTGCAAATGACCAATGAACTCCACTTTCTTGCTTTGAGAATTGAATTGAATCCTGCTCTACTCCCAAACCCCTCATTTGCACCATTTGAGTGCTTTATCCTCAAAAATGCCATCTTCATCCCTATAAAAGAACCCTCCTGAAAACTGTTTTCAAAGTCTGATTTCTGTAATTAAGTATTGCCCAAATAGAGAGCTTTCGATGCTGGTTCTAGTTCAGATTTTGCACATTCCTGGGAATCCGTGAATAAAGGCAATGATTATTTTCAAAATATATTTCTATTAGAGCTGCGTGTCTTGCTCGTCTTTTCAGCGGCTTATAGGTTCTCTGTGTGGCATCCCTGTGACTTTCTTCTTTTAAGCGTTGTGCAGGGCTTGTAAGTACTACCCCTCTTTTCTCTTTCTGACCTTTATAAGGTAGATGACCCCTAGCTGCCTTGTTTTGTTATTGAATTTTTCCCAATAAGGCTCCTGAAACATGCCCAGCAACATCGTTGGCAATATTTGTAGCAGCTGTTTTCATGTGCAAAATGTATAATTTGAAAGCCCCGTATTAAGAGGAACTGCTTTTCTGGAGAGACTTCTAAATATACCACCAATACCTAACCCATAATTAACGGCTGTCCCATGAAAGCCTGGTAGACCTAATCCGGCTTGTGCTTTGCCATAATCTCTGTAGACGGACTCATCCCCTTAATTTCAGTGAAATGCCATTATGCTAGTTTGGGTCTATTCTGCAAGGGTGAAAGTAAAGCTTCACAATCAGCTTTCTGACTTTAAGATTAACTTAATTCTGATCGTCCTTCACCTCGTATGTGGTTTGTGTAAAAAATGTTAATCATGCTGTTATTTTTGCCTGTACTTTCCACATATCGGAGAAGCAGTGCATAACTGTCACCAACCCGCTGATATTCAATGACATCACAATATACAAAAAAGGATTAAAATCCGTAATGTACATCGGTACATGCTGTGTCCATTAATGAAGTGTGATGGACGTGCGGTGTAAGTCCTAACACTCGCTGGACCTAACTTTTCACCTACTTAAATACTGTAGTCCTGTATATTCCTAAACATTATTCCATGTTGATGTTCAATACATTAATCTAAGATCTTTCTACTCAGTAATATTATTGATAACTTTATTAATTGCTTCTACAACAGATCTGATGTCATTATGTACCGGGTGGGAACATCAAAAGATACGCCGATACCTCTTTGAGAAGTTTTGTAAATTTGACGTTTCCAAAATGTCCCATGTATGCAGATATTTCTTTTCAGTTAGGAGCAACCTCTGTCCCCTTTTTAGATATATGGGTTTTTAAATAAAATTTTTGGTTATTAGGAATCTTATTGATGGCTGAGTTGCTCGGAAAAGTTAGAGAAAAGAACCCTTGTTCCATGATAGCTATGGTAGTCCTGATTTGTTACGATGATGGTGGTGTTTTATATTCTTTAATTTATCAGCAGCTACCAAACTGTTAGATTTCTCAGGCCACCCCTTCCATTTATCTAGGCGGTATCCTTGACGACCACACCCCTTATGCTCCAGCACTTTCTCTACATCAAATGCCGATCTTGTTCTGGCTTTATTTTTGCAGCTCCTCTGTAATGGGCCCTATAACCTGAACCCCAGCATAATATTTTAAGTTAAAAACTGTAGCATCCCCGAGGTTAGAGTGCTTAATCGACTAAGATTTTATAGCTAAACTGTTCATAATACTTTTGAAAAATGCCCTTTAATCTAATTATCCTAACATGATCCCTTTTTTTAATACAATGTTTGGAAGCAGCCTTTGAACATGTATACATATACCAATCTCCATACTGTCAAAGCGCTTTCAGGAGTCACATCTATGGGAGCCGTCTTCATGGATCTTTGATGGCTGATTCATAGGATTTACATACTCTGTGCAGCGCATTTTGGCCTCCAAAAGTACCAGACTCAACCACATCATAATGAGCTCTCTTCAAAAGTATTTGAGCCATGGTTCTCTCAAACATATCCAATGTCTTTGCAGTGTCTTTCTTTACTGCATTTCAAACAATGAAACAATTGTCTATAAAGAGAAAACTGTCATTTAATATGCGTTTTGGAAATGCCTAAAGCAGGAATCGAAATTACGATTGCATAAGCAGGAGCTAAAGGTAGCTCCTTGTATTCAGCATTAGCCACTGACCAGGAGCAATCACTGGGGAATTAGGAGCTAGGACAGTGGTCCGCAAATCTAACTTCCACAATAGATGCAAAAATAACATTGTGTCCAATATTTATCACCCTTTATGCTTTACATGTTGTATAAATGTGTCCTAATGTTTATAGCTTGTCCCAAATGCCCAGAATTAAGTTCACATAGGTGTTTTTGTTCGACATCAGTTGGCCCAGAGATCCAAAAGTAGCTCCTGGTAGCTGTTGCTGTAAAGCTAGCCAGGCTCTTCTAGGCAACAAGCAGGAGCTAAATAGTTCCCAGCTCCCCTTAATTTCGAACCCTGCCTAGAGAGAACTGTAATCTAAAATGACGTAATGTGACCGAAGAATTACAGAAACACCACATAACTTTATGTAGATTACATCAACATTCTTAAAAACCCCTGAAAATCAAAAATCGTTTTATAGTACCTGCCGAGAATCATGTTGCAGCAGCACAATGTTTATTTTCTGAGCAGTCAACTGTATTCGGCCCTCTTCGCCAGCACCTCCCAAAAAATGTATTACAGATCAAATGGCAAATTACATTATGAACTTGAAGAACTGACACTTTTTCAATGTGGTTCCCATGGTGCAAAATGTTTGCCTAATAACTTTATTTACAGTCTTCCAACTCGTCCTCAGGTTGCATGTAGGTTTTGCTGTTATCAAAGCTGTAGAAGCTGGATGGTGTCATTTAATTTTCAATTTCATGTGTAATTTCACAACTTTTGTTGTGACACAACAGTAGGCTGAAAAACTGGTTTGGGATCCGGCATCTCTTCTGTGATCATAAAATGGACGTCTTCTAGGCATCGAACTTCTGGTGGCACTCAGATTTTCACTAGGTGTTGAAACTCGGTCTCCTGAAAAATGTTTAACAATTGCTACCTATGAAAAATGGCTTAAAAAATCTTTTCTTCATTTTAGATTGCTGCATTTTATATTTTCTTATAAAACACTGGCCCTGCTCTTAGACCCGCAAAATGATACTTGAGCCTGGATGATCTCAAATAATGTTGCATACGTTACTCCCAGTACATTATGGTTCTCATGTTCTCATCTCCCTGTTTATACATGTTTTTGAATAGTTCAGTCTGCTCCCTTGATTTTTTGGTGCTCTTTAAAATATTTAATACATTTTTAAAACCTTCTAGAATGCTTGTGCTGATTCCATATGCTTACCAGGAACAAGTTTGTAACGGCAAAGTCGTGCCATCCTCTGAACATAGTCCTCGCCCGTCATGAGGCAATCCTGGTGCATCAGACCGGGGTCATTAATTTCACAATCATACCACCTCTCCCTCATAATCATCGTACCACCCCTTCCTCATACCAAATTTGAAAATCACTGCAATTAGTTTGTAGAGCTCTGTATTAGTCTACATTTGAGCATGTCATTCTAAGTTTCCCTTCTATATTATCTATTTGGTTACAGAAGCTGCTTTTATGGGTTATTGACAGTTTTTTCTTCTTGGAACACACGCAGGAGAATCTTAGAGCCTCGGGTGTAACTTCCGGAGATATGCTAGTGTAATTCCCTGAGCTGTCTGTCTTTGGCTGATGAAAAGAAAACATTTTTTGTTTTACCCCAAACTGTAATTTAACTCAAATCACCATGTGGTGGTTGTTCAAAGTAAAACCCCAATACCCCACCCCTTCTGCTCCACAATGCTTTATAACCTGCGAATACTCCCTTTTGATTGGTGTCCTTTGTTTTCTTCCTCATCTGTACCTGTTGGCATCTCCGCCTCACTTTCATCTTCGACAAGTTCGAGCCCCATAACATTGCAGACCTTAATCTCGGGTTCCCCTTCATTATCCTCCTCCAGCTGGGTTCTCAGTAGTCAGTCTGTTTTCGTCTGATATATCTTTCTCCTTTTTTACATACTTTCCATTTCTGTAAAACCACCTTTACGACTCGGCAAAGGAGCGCTGGTGCCCAATGAAGACTGTTGCTGCTTTTCTTCTGTTGCATGTTTTTTTTCTCTGTATTCTCTGAAGGATTCTTGGTGACTGCGATGTAGTGTCTGACTCTGTTTCTTTGTGGGTGGAACTGCCATCTGTCAACAGATCTTCCTGGTAGGTGCTCTCAAAATTACAAGACCTTGTTTTAAAGATTTAGAAAGCTGTTGACTCTCAGTATTGCAGTATTTTCTTCTGCAACCCTCCAAGACCCTTAAATGAGGATCAGACTTGCCACTCCCTCATCCTATACATAAGTTGAATTTAATTATAGTCACACCTGCTTTTTGGCTCTGTTCCTATGAACATAACTCTGACTGATTTTTTTGGCCCGCTACCAATAAACCTCAAAGGCGTTCCGAACACTGTGCCAATATTGGCACCTTAGTCCCCTGGGGCATTTCACAATGACTCATTACATGTTGTTTCAAATACTCAGTACATTTTATATCAAATGATTAACAAGACACCTTTTTTAGGAAAACCCATTACTATGCATATTAATCAAACATATAATATATACCACTTACAATCTTATACGGACCACCTACCTTGCATGGACTGCCGGTACATTGTAAACCCTGTATCCCTGGGAAAACCAGTTAGCAGAGTTGCAGGGTGAAAAGTAGTGTACAACCTATACTGCTAAAGAGGATGGAATACCCACCACATCTATAAGAAATATACCTGCTCAAGATTGCGACTGTTCATAAAACAAGACATCACACAGCACAAGTGCCTTCTTCGTGATGCAATATAGACATAAATGCTGTTCAATTGTTCAAGTGTATTCAATTATGAAATAAATGAATGCTAACATTTATATTTTAAAGAGATACTTTTTGGATCCCTGTGTTCATTCAACTTTATATATTGATGGGAGGGGGGGACTTTTTTTGTAAAATATTTAAATTTCTATGAAAATGTAAAAAATAGGGAATGTATATAAATCTTGCATTATTGCATGGGTGGTAGTTCTTTTCAATTGAGTATTACACCAGGATTATTCACCTTATTACTCTTAATGTAAGAGTAACCACTTTAATACTAGTAAGATACAGGTATTTTGCTGTACATAGTAAAATTGTATTGCATCTGCTGCTTGTGTGGGTTATACCTCGGACAAAAAGAACGCTATTAAATGGACACTTTACTTACACGTCTGGATGTTTGTTTTTATTAATAAACCATAGTTTATTTTATCACACTGTTTTTGCACGATGTTCATACTGCTCTGCGGTGTAATTGCTGTGCTCTAGATGTGGACCTAAAGTGTGAACTTAAACACCTGTTTACTGTCTTAGCCTTTGTGAGCACTGCAACAGTCACTTCAAGTCTTCTTCCTATGTAGTAAACTGGCAGTTAATACTCGAGAAGGGACACATTGATTGCAATCCACATAAGCCACAAAACGATGGAATTAACTGATTCCGGCAAGTATAACTGCTTGTTTCATTCATATGCCTACTCACTATCTTCAGCAATTACTAAAGCAGTGGCGAAAAGGTTCTGACATGAAAATACACAGCTAAATTGTAATGTTTCTGGTCTAGCTGTCTGGAGTCTGACAAGCTTTTACCAAGAACTACAGATTTATCTATTGTACTGTAAATCTCCATAACAGTAATATGCTTGATAGAAGCAATAAGGGCTTTCTGAGATCTGGTACAAAGAGTCCCAAGGCATTTTTGGGCAGACGTTTTAGAAGTGTTGTAGACTATAACGATAAAATGAGATTAACAGTTAAGGTTTCTTCCAAACTGCCTTTCAGATATGGTTAGAAACAATCAGTTCTTAAAAGATTCACACAAAAAAATATGCAGGTGGATTTGCAAGGCTGCTCAAGCTTAAGACCTATTTTTCCTTAAACAAGCATAGATCTTGGAGAACAGCACTGCCAGAGTTGTCATTAATGAAAGGTGGAAACAAAAGACCCTATTAGGCAGAAAAAGATTGATGTCAACAGGATGACTTTTGATTAGAATTCGGAAAAATGTAGTTAGAATTTCAAGGTTGGGCCGTTATCACACTTATCCTTGTTCAAATACCAGCATTGTTAAAGAAGTCTTTATTTTAAATTGCGTTTTTAAGCTCAAGACTCTCTCCTTCACAAAATGGTGTATTCCTTACTCCTAGGCCCTCCACGCCTTTTGTAACCTGAGACTGGGTGACTGGCTCCCTCCCCATTTCCTTCCCTGGTTGCTTATAGATGCCTTGGTGCCCAATTGCCTGCCTTCCTTCTTCCTTGTTAGCTCCCCTGCTTCCCTCAGTGTATTCCCCCTATGGCTTGTAAAGTGCCCCGTTGCATCCTGTAGTTAAGTCCATTCTCAAACATCCTAATAAGAAATTGGGTTATTTCAAAATGTTTGCCAGTATGTGAACAGAAATTTTATCAAGACTCCACCACCAGGTTCAAACAGTTGAAGGAAGCCAAGGGTCCAGAACCATATTCTAAGATAAAAGTGTTCTTTTCCTTTGCATGTCATGGCTGCATTAGTATAAAGAGCTTTAAATGTGTTGCACACTCTCTCCACACCACTGGGTATTTTTAAAGCTGCACTATAGAGCACTTTTAATCTGTGTGTGTATATATATATATATATATTTTTTAAAACATTTTTTATTTTTTTGGCAGAGGTTTACAACAGACACACGCTAGAGCAATGAAGTATACATCAAGTACATGACGACAGTGCACAAATGCAATAGTATAATGCATGGAGAGGTGGTGGGATATGACGGTGCAGAGTGGTCAAGCATTCACAAGTGGGGGGGTAGACTTCCCTCGGTTGACCCCTCTTCTCGGCTGTTAAGGTAGCTACTGAATGCAGTCCATATGTCTTTGGGGTGGGAGTGAGTAGGGAGCATTGCAATGTACTCTTCTTCACAGTTTTGGGACCATGTAAGCAAGTTCAACCATTTTTGGAACGTCGGGGGGGGGGGGGGTTCTTTCAGTTTTGAAGTATGCATTTCGTAGCCACAATGCAAGCTGATATTGAGGAATTTGGCCATGCATTTGACATCATCTGCTTACAAAACCCCCAATGGGTCAGGATCTATTGTAATGTCAATTATCTCGGCTAGTATCTCTAAACTTTTACTCCAGAATTCCTGCAATTTGTGGCAGGTCCAGAACATGTGCAGGTGGTACGCACCCTCCACTCTGCAATGAGGACAGGATTGTGGGTTGGTATGAGCAAACTTGGAGATCCTGTAGGGGGTGTAATACAACCTGTTCAGTAGCTTGTACTGCATGGCCCGGTATCGGAAATTAAGGGAAACCTTTTGGGTGTGTAAGCAGATTTTGTCCCACAGTTGGTCGGGGATCTCCCAACCCAGTTCCTCCGCCCACTCCTCCCGTGCCCTGAGGACCTGGGTTGGGGTATCAGTTTGTGACATCTTGTATAAAGAGGAGACGACGCCACGAGCCCCGCAGAGTTCGCGATGTATGCAAGTATCAGGGGGTTCAGCGAGAAAGGAGGGCCATGCGGTGCGAAATGCAGCTCGGAGCCTGTAGTATTGTAGTATCTCCAGGGTGGACCCAAAAAGACCCAGTTTCCATGTCTGATAGTCGATAAACCTGCCATCGGGGTAAAAGTCTCATAGCGCCTGGTAGCCTAGAGTCCCCCAGTGTCGGGCTAGGGAAGTATCATGTGTGGGCTCCAGTCCAGGGAAGGCCCACACAGGGAGCCATTTATAATAAGGAGGGGATTCCCTTGTTTGGCGCAGCAGTCGCTTCCAGGTGCGCAAGGTGGCGCCGATTGGGTCAATGGGAGAGTCAGACAAGTAATGTTGATGTAGTATGAGGGTCTATATGTTGACGCCGGTCACTGCTAGGATTTCTAGTTTAACATGTGGGCGGACTGGAGAACCGGGGTACCAGTGGGTGGCGTGCTGGGCTTGAGCTGCTGTCCAGAAAAGAATTGGCTGGGGAGCGGTGAACCCCCCTTGATTGTTTGGGAGCGCCATATTGGACCATTTCTTGCGCACTGCGCCGGAGTGCCACAAAAACTGTGCACAAGATTTGTGCAGTCTATATTTCTCCCCAGGCCATATGGGCACATTACTAAAGATATAGAGCAACTTGGGAAGAAGGACCATCTTGACAAGGGAGAGACTTCCGGGCCAGTGACAGGAAGGGGGCGGCAGCGTGTCATTTTCGTCTCGGCTAGCTGTGCTGCTGCCAAGTAGTTATCTACAAGCAGGGTGGGCTTGGTTAGAGACACCTGGACACCGAGGTATTTTATTCCCACAGGGGACCATCGGAGGGGGTATTCGGCGGCGGGTTGTTGGGTAGAGGTGGTGAGCGGGAAAACTTCGGACTTAGAATAGTTAATTGTAAAGCCTGAGTGAGTGCCTATACGCATGATGTCCCGTAGTATGGGGTCAAGGTGGGTGTCCGGGTCTCGAATATACAGTAATACGTCATCTGCATAGAGGGATATGATTTCGGAAGTATCTTTCAGCCTTATCCCCCTGTGAGAGTGGCATGCTCGAGTGTGGTCTGCCATTGGCTCGATCACTAAAGCAAAAAAGATCGGGGAAAACGGGCAACCCTGGCGGGTGCCCCTGCAAAGTGTGAACTAGGCAGATGTGAGGGAGTTGACCCAGACCTTAGCCCCTGGGGAAGTGGATAGTAATTTAATGTATTCTATCACCCATCATCTCTAACACCAGCCACATGTACTTCCAGGATACCATGTCAAACGCTTTCTGAGCTGCCAGCGTGACTGCGACCACGTGCGCAGCCTGGTCGATGCGGGACATCACATTAAACAGCCGCCTGATGCTGTCACCTTGGCGAAAATCTTAGTATCGCGGTTCATGAGGGAAAGTGGCCTATATGAGCCACAGTCGTCTTCGGGCTTGCCAGGCTTCAACAGAACCGTTATAACCGCTTTGCGTAGAGACAGGGGGAGAATGGACACGCGGAGCGACTTGTCCCAGACTTCTAATTCAGCCATAAGCCCGTAGGGACCCCAGTGCCTTGCCCCTGGATAGGTCCGAGATGGCCTCGACCAGCTTGTCCAGGGCAATCAGGGATTCAAGCTGGACCCTGATGGGAGCGGAGTTGCACGTTGTGGGTATTTGATAGAGTAGTTCACGCATGTATTGTTTGGTTTGTTCGGGAGGTTGAGAGTATAAGGTTGTGTAAAATGTAATGAATATGTCTAATCTGGTGGTCCGACCACCGTGGGATACCCTGGTCATCGTTAATAGAGGCAATATGGGCCTGACCCCATTCCCTTTTTATAAGAGTTGCGAGTGTTTTCCCAGGTTGATCTCCCTCGCCATATTTACAAGCAGCTTGGGGCCGGCTGAAGTATTGGATCTCACTGGTTGCAAGTGTGTTATGTTTGGAGTTCATCTGCAATTAGAGAAAGTTTGGCGGGGTCAGCTGCGGTTGAGGACTCCTGTTCCAGCTTATGTAGTTTGGCATCAGATCGCTCGAGAGCGGCCCTGATAGTTTTAGCACACCCGCTTCTCTGGATATGGACATCCCCCTGATATATGCCTTGAAGGCTTCCCACCTGACACCGAGAGGGGTGGCCTGAGGGGGTATTGTGTTAGAAGAAGGATTCGATATCGAGTATGTTCGCCTTGAACACAATGTCCCTGAGGGCCAAGGATTTAAAACGCCATGTGCTGAGTGTCGAGACAGTCATTCCCAGTTCCACTGATATAGTGATTGGGGCATGGTCAGATAGTGTGCAGGTTAGGATCTGTGCCCCCTCCACCCTGCCCATTGCTTCATTGGATACTAGAAACAAGTCGATTCTGGAGGAGCTGTCATATACCGTGGAGTAATAAGTGTATTTGCGCCGTTCAGGGTACAGTGTCCTCCAGGCGTCGCAGATGTCGAGTGTTACGCTATAGCTGAGTAGCCTCCATGCGGCCCCGGACAGGGGTTGGGCGGCAGCTCCAGTCCTGTCCAGGCCAGTGTACAATAAGAGGTTCATGTCCCCCCCACCCCCATATAATCTGAACACCCACATAGCGTAAAAGTATGGTGGCCACAGTGTCCACGAACTCAGGGGCGTCCACATTAGGGCCATAGGAGTTCACCAGAAGATACTCTCTATTTACTATGGTGCAGTGTAGTATAACATATCTACCATCGGGAACAGTGTAATTCCTGTGTAGTGTGAATTTGATGGATTTGTGGATCAGTGTCAATATGCCTCTGGCTTGGGTGGAGTAAGAGGTGAAGTATCTGTTGGGACCCCATGATGGTGCCATACTTTCCGCCAGGCGGCCCGTGGAGTGAGTTTCTTGCAGCAACAATATTTTGCAGCTATGTGCATTGGCATAGGCCATAATCTTACGAGCCTTGGTATGGTTACTTAGCCCCCAGACATTCCAGAACATTATGGTAGTGGGCATTTCACTTGCCTCGGGTGTATCCCAGTTCAGTCGCCATGGCTTGCATCTGCACCCTGTGTGTTTACTCTCGAATCGCTCCAGCATGGTGCGCCTCGTCAGTTTGCCTCTGCCTTTTCCAATAGAACTTCCCCAAATGCCCCCTCCCCCCACCCTCGCCGTCCAATAACAACCAACAGCGCCCATTCCCACCCTTTCCCACCCACATCCGGCATCCCTCAAAGGACTGGTGCCAGCAGGACGATTCCAACATGGACCGGCCTCCCCTTTGGCCCAAAGAGGGCCCACAACAATCAAACATTCCAACATGAGTTTGCAACTGCAGTGGGGTGCGCCGTTGCTTGGTTGCCAACCAAGCAAAATAAAAATGAATGTTGGGGTACCACAGGGGTACGTAAGTTCGGCTTTGTGGGTCTATTGATCATGTTTCCCTTGAAGAGCATATGGGCCAGTGGACAAAGGTGTTACAGTTCCGTGCTACCCTGTAGCCAAGCCGAATAGGTGGAGCGGCCCCAGAAGTAGATTGCACCGCACAGCGGTACGAGTGGCAAAGATATATGTCGATGGTTCACCGAAGACCCGGAGAGGCGACAGGAGGCGGATCAGTCAATGTCAAGAGGTTCGTTGAGTGGTATCTGTGTCTCAATGAGCTTCACCGCCTCCTCGGGGACCGTGAAGAAGTAGAGTTTCCCTCTGAATGTAAGCTTCAAACGTGCCGGTAACAGCATTGCATAGGGGATGTTTTGTTCTCGTAGCATTTTCTTGACCCCTAGGAACTGGCGCCTCTCCTGTTGCAACCCCACAGGGAAGTCGGGGAAGATCCTGATTGTCTGGGAGCCCAGGTGCAGTTCCCCTTTTTCATGAGATAAACGTAGGATGAGGTCTCTGTAATTGAGTATTTTTGCAATGATGGGCCTGGGAAAGTCACCGGGTGCGGGTCGTGCTGATAGGGCTCTGTGGGCACACTCCACCATGAAGTAGGGGGAGAGAGCGGGATTGTCGAGTAGCTCCTTCAGTAGGTCCTCCACCGCCAATTCCATGCGGTCCTTGAGGGCATTTTCAGGTACTCCGATTATGCGTACGTTGTTCCCGCGGGATCTCGATTCCAGGTCATCGCACTTAGTCTTCACCGCTTTCATATCTCGGCTAAGGGTGGTAACAGTGTCCTGAAGGGTGAGTATGTTGTCTTCATTGGTACTTATTTGCGTTTCCGCCTCTGTGATTCTAGTGCCAGCGTGGTCTAGTTGAGATTTAAGCGATGCCACATTGACATTGATATCGAGTTTTTTGTGAAAAGCGGCAAAGTTCTTCGTCATGGACTCCAGGATTGTTGCAAGGTCAGGTGCCACAGCGGGCAGAGGCCACATGATTCGAAGGTGTGTGGCCTTGGTCGGATTTCGGGGTTGCTTTGGTGAACTTGTCCATGGCCCCTGTCGTGCTGGCGGCATCTGCTGGACATGACAATATGGGTGGATGCGAGGTGTTTGCCGCTGGTAGGTGTCCGGGTATTGCAGCAGCGCAGGCACGCAGGTGGGGCCCAGCAGGTATATTGGGGCCCCGTAATAGTGAACCTCGTAGCGCTGTGCAAGTACCCCCACGTCCTGGTGTGTGAGTGGGGCTAATGCTCTAATTGTGCACCCTCTACGAACAGGGTTGCGCGGTGGCAGTGCAGGTGGGAGCCAGTCGGGGAGGAGAGCGGGCCACTCTGGCACTGCCGCTCGTTTGGTCGGGCGTCCGCAGATGGCACAGGGCTAATGGGGAGCCACGTGAGCTATAGCAATAGCAGGCACTGCAGGTAGTCGGGTGGTGGCCAGCCCCTGGGGTCAGAGTCCGCTTCAGTGAGGGGCAGTAGCCACAGCCTGCAGGTAGCGTCTTGTAAGATCAGTGGTTAATGAACATAGTGAAGGAGGCGACGTGAAGTGGCTGCAGGGCTGGTGAGGTGTGGGGGCTCAATTGGGGAGATGCCAGCAGCAGTTTATGGGGAGATCCCCAGCACCCACCTTGCAGCTGTTAGGGTGGCAGTGCCATGTGTCTTGTGGCGTCTAGCGGCGCTTCTTGAGGGTCTCTGCTCGTACCGCAGCCTCCAGTCTCCGGCTCCTCGACTCCCTCACCAGTAGTCCGGAGGGGTGATGGCGGCCCGCAGGCCGTGAGGCTGCAGTGCGGCCCCTGCAGCGGCACAACGCACAGGTGTCGGCCACCCACTCCGGCGATGGCAAGCCTCAAGGTGAGTGGGCCACTGTGTCCCTATGGGGCAACCCAGGGACGGCGTATGTGGAGGGGCCGCAGGGAGGTTCCAGCTCACCCTGCAGGGGGTCGCAGTCTGTCGGCTTGTCGGGCCCAGGCAGTGAAGGCAGCGGACAGGCAGCCCGAGGCAGCTCAACCCGCACCGGGGCACCGCGAGCTGGAGGATGTCCTCGGGCCACAGGGTTTGTGCAGCGCTGCTCCGGCAGGTGCGGAACAGCAGGCAGGCGTCCCCGGCCGGGGGCCACCTCGAGGTGTGCCACGCAGGTCCCGCAGGGCCAGGGACCCAAGGCAGTGTGTCCAGGCGGGTGACCGCAGGCAGGACAGCGGCCGGTCTCACCCGTGAGACCACCTGGAGGAGGCCGCACAGAGGGCAGAATGTCGGGTGGCCGCAACTGGGACTCCAGGTGCCGATTTTCCCCAGGAATGCAGGTACGTGGAGAGGAGGCTGCCGGCAGTCGGCTAGTAACAGGATGGCCGGGAGCACTGCGATGGGCACCTATATTGACGGATAAGGGCAGGCGAACACGGAGCTCTCAGGCTAAGACGCCATTTTCTGTGCTGCTCAACAGCGCCCCCTTAATCTGTAAATATTTGGTTGAAAAGAAGCATGCTTGTAAGCTGTTCACTTCTAAATCACCAACTTTTGCCCTTGCCCTAACACATTGCAACCTCCCTGTTCCTCCTCACCGTGGGTGGGACTCTGAAGATTTGGCACAGGGGCTGACACATGCTGGAGCACAACTCCCCTACTGCTCCAAAATGGTCTACCTCTTGTTAAGTTGCTGCAGCTATTCAGTAACTATTTGCCCTCAAACCAAAGAGTCTTGAACAGGATTGCATAGCCACACGTCTAAGCCCAGAGACTGGTAGTGTTAGCATTCTATTGTTGGCCTCCTGACTGAAGGTTTCCCCCTCACTTGCCAACAGAGTTTATAAGCTGGGCACCTTTTGAAAGGAACCTTTTTGGTTCAGAGAATTTGTCACTGTGCAAAGTAAGCACCTTTGGTATCCCAACTAGACATTCGCTCTTTGTGGCATGTTGTGTGTGATGCTTCCAGGCACATGCCTTTAAAGATACAACAGTCCCGTCTCTTGACTTAAGAGGGTAAAAAGACTGCAATGCCAAACTTAGTTGCTTGGTCAGTGTATTTCTTACACTGGTCCATGTACCAGGGTGGCTATCTAATTCCATTTGTGGGTGTGCACCTCAGATCCACCCCACCCCTCTGCCTGTCATCAATGCAAAACTAATTTGCATAGGATTTGGTGGAGCACATTTTTCTAACTCTATGGTGTATGGGTTTTTGGAGAAGTTCAATGCCCCTCCAATGATGACCAAGTCTCTAGGCCTCTATGCTCCCTCAGTGAGCCTGATCATTTAAAGGGGGCTTTGCTCACCCTTGGTCTTTTCAACACATACCCAGAATGCTGTCGTCCCTAGGCCAACAGAAGCAGCCTTAAAGTATGTTCTTCAGGGAAAGAGTTCTTTCTGCAGCAGAGCCTCTTCTACCGTCCCTTCATTTACCTTCACATTAAAAGGTATGCATTGTCCACCTTGTCCCACTGAACTGTGGATGGCAGGATAAATGCCGTAATTACAGAAATAGTGTAATTCACCTCACAGAGATGGGTCTTATGCATAGTAATTAGGCCAATGTTCTTACCCGGTCTCAGACACCACCTCTGAATACACTGTGTACCTTTTTACCTCCTCTGAAGGAACTATTTTTGGGGAGATTTGGTAACTTTCGACAAAGTCCTCTGTAAGATAACTGGGGAGGGGGAAGTACTCAAGATACTTTTTAGGTCCCGTAAGTGTGATGGTTTAGCATCCATATTCGACACATGCCTTTTGAACATATTCCACCTGGAAGGGAAATTCAGGATGGTCACTTTAGTTCAGATTCTGTAGGCCTTTAAGTGTGGGATGACCCATGTCCCTTAACCACAATCACATGCATCGTCAGATGCTGGTGAAGCAGAAGCACCACTGGTACTTACTCTTTGTTGATGGAAAAATGTGCCACACGTTTGATGTGTTTGAAGAGGCCTTCCCACCAAAGAAGAGGCTATTGGACATTCACTGGATGACTTGAGGTTGCTGGATATCTTGTCTTTCTTCATTAGGATGCTGGGTCTGATGGCATTGTGCATTTTCTTATTGCCTGAGGCATGGCAATTGTTGAGCTCTCTATAGTGGTCTCTCTGGGGACAGTGGTCAGTTTTGAATTTACCTGCTGGATCCTATGCAGACCATTTTGGTCTTGTGCAACCTACATTAGGAGAACGTGGTCACCAACCGCTTTTGTCCCAGATCACTTTGTGGACCAGAGGACCAAAAGAGCTTTAGCAAGGAGATATTTAGGGAGAGAGTTTACTAACTGCTCCAAAAGTTTGCCTAGGAAGGGGGTAGTGGGTATAGGCGATAGTTAGCTGGGCAGGTAGGGTCGGCCGACGGCTTTTATTTCTTTTTTTATTTTTTATCAGGAGTGTGCACAAGGGAATGCTTCAGGGGTAGAGGGAAGGAGCCAGTGGCAGAGGAGTGGTTACATAATTCAGCTAATGCAGATGTAAGAGGAAATATTGTCCTTTATAGTTCTGGAGGATCAGGGGGCACCTGTTTGGAGGAGACTTTCATAGAGCGGACAACTTTAGAGACCTTATTTTACGCTATGCGCAAGGAGGAGAGTGTGGGAGGGAAACCGGGGGGGGCGCAAATAAGGCCTGTGAGCAGATGGAGAATGAGGGGTAGAGGAGAGTGAGGACAAGCTGTCCTATTGTGGCAGTGAAATTGGAGGCCAGTGCAGTAGACTGGGCCTGGGAGGGAAAAGGAGAAGTGGAAACTGCAGTAGGATTGGGGAGTTCCTTGCAGATTTTGAACAATTCAGTCGTGTTGTTGGAGGCTCCAGAGATACAGGCTTGGATATGGGCCGCCTTCTTGGAGCGGGTGGAGAAACTTTATTGCCTTTGGAGCAGGTGACATGCCAGTTTGTCAGTGGATGTGCCTGAAGTCTGCCACTTCCGTTCAGCAACTCTGCACTTTCGTTTTAGTGAGGCTAGGTCGGAGTCTTACCAGTTGTTGCACTTGGAGCCAGGGTTCATGCGGTTCCTCATGACAGGGGCCAGGGTGTTGGAGATGGAAAGGTGAAGGTTAGCGAGCGTTGTCAGTGGAAGTCAATAGGAGGGGTTGGCGGGGGAGGAAGGTAGTGGCAAAAGCAGCAACTGACACTCGCTTCATCGGTCGAATGACTGAGCAGGAGGCGGACAGTGCAGACAATGGCTCAGCTAGGGAACCTAGGAGCTCCAGGTGGGAGGGCATGGTCAGACCAGGAGAGGTGTAGTTAGAGGGTTGCAGATAGGGATGTCTGCTGAGATGAGTGCATCCAAAGTGTGTCCGGTTGAGTGGGTCAGACCGGAGGGAAGAATGGTGAGGAGAGTGTCACTTAAGAGGACAGTGGCCCCGTCAGGAGAGCAGAGTCCTCTCACTCGTCATGTATAGATTACACCAACAGCATCTACATCGGACTGCCAGGCCACCTCGCCAAAAGACAAAGAATTCAGAATGCAACAGCAGTAATACTCCTTAGACTCAACAAGAGGGAATACATCACACCAGCACCCTTCATTGGCTGCCTGTCAAAATATTATCTTCTTCAAGACACTCTGCATAACCCACAGAGCATTCCACGACCAAGAGGCAGAATTCATACAAGAAAAGTCCCCATTTAAAAACAAAATAGAACACTACGATCCAGCAGCGACATCCGCCTCCAACCTAAACAGTACTCCAAGCTGAAATTTAGTGGATCATCATTTTTCTTATCTCAGCAAAACTTTGCCATTCACACCCGAAAGAAATACAAATATAACACCACCTAACATGTAGCAAACGAATACAAACATGGCTCTGTAACGTCCTGAACTAAACGGAAAAAACTGCAGAAGAAACTGCCACCACAACACTATTGAAACACCCAAAACAACATAAACATAATGAACTGAAACCTGGATACCTCAACGAAGTAAAGCATCTTAATGCAAACGTCATAAAAGAACCTGTACCTTGCCAACAAAAATAACCTCGGAAAAGGGCTGACCACCCTCTTCTCAAAAAGTACCAATTTCCAATTATCCTGCATACCCACCCTCAAACCCCAAAATAAAACGCACATCCCTTTACCTCGACAGAAACCTGAAACCATCACAAACTGCACACATTCTGCAATACAACACACAGTACAACAAACGCACTGCAGAAAAGCAAGCCACGGAAACACAAGCCACACATGCACACTCGTACACAAAACACTGCTGGACTACTACCAAAATAGTGAACGTTTTTTCAGGACTGAAGCTACCAACAGCATATCCATGTTTTTGCACTCTCCCTCTTACTCCCACTAACCAACTCCCACCTGCCCTACCCATAAACCCTCCTCACTTTTCAGATCCACCAAAGCCCCGGAAACCATGAACATGGTGGCAGTGTGCGATATAAATCAGATTAATGTAACACTTTAAAAGTGTTTATTTTGTCAGCAATTAGCTTGGTCAGGTGGTTGAGTGAGTTGCATGTGTTTGCTTACGTTCTGTTCTTTGGATTTTCCATATGAATGTTTTCAGAGTGTTTACTTTTATTTCAAATGTCTGCATTTCATTGTGGTCCTCCAATTTATCACCCTGAGTGTTTGCTGCCTCCTCACCCAGCCACGGTGAATGAGGTTTTCTGCATATTGGGCCCCAAGGGAGTTCAGTTCTTTGTTGGGTTTGCTGGTCACAGGAAAGACACAGCTGTGACTGAGCAGAAGATAATGGTATGCATTAAGATGCTGTATGAGCTCGCTAACGAGGAATTACCTCAAATCCTTGGGACACAATCTACCAGAGTCCATTCAGCAACTTGTTCAGTGCACATATTTACAAAGCATTACTGCCTGGACTCCTAAGTAGGGGCAGATTCTTGATTTGGGCATTGTTACTCATGCAGGTTCTGAATGCATTCTTCCTGCATTCCAGGTCCTTTACTCCTGATGAGGAATGTGTGGGAGGTATGCATCTATTGGTTTGAGTTTTTGGATTTTTCTTTCCAATTTATATGGTGTTCCTGCCACAGTTAGCCAGCTGGGTAAGTAGGAATGAGTACCAGATGTCTGTGATGACCTTTTAATAACCGGCCACCTAATTGCAACAACCCAGAAAACTCCTACTGTGGTTTCCCCAAAGGTCTAGTCGTTAGTCTCTCCTCCATAATGTGAAAACCGAAAAAAACAGAAGAAACCTGTCCCTCATAAAATACAAGAATAATCAGAATCCCTGGAATGTCCATTGTTAGGGTGCAGAAGTAAAGCTCTGACACACAGGTGACATAGTGTTAGGTATAAACCTTTATTAACCCGTATAAGGGTTGGAAAAACCACCTCTGTCCATAAATCTACGAGGGGGTTCCCTGCCTCAAAGAAATATATAGAAAATATCAAGATGTCAAAATAGTCGGTCACTGTTGTGTCCAAAATCCCTGCTTCTGACACCAACACTAATCATTTAAATCTAATATGCAAGGACGTTATAATGGCAACTAAAGTGTTGACAGTTCTTGCCACCAGAAGGTTCCCAATGTCTCATGTTGCCAAAAAAACCAAACAAGTGTTCCACAAAGTTCTATTCCAATGACTAGGGTTTGGCTCCTTTTACCCTGGATTTTCCAAGCTTTTCTCAGAAGTTGCACAAGAAGGTGCTCCGCTAGCATTTGTGTCTTCGAAGCGGCGGTGCTCCACTAGGTTCAGTGGTTCAGCGGCGGCTCTGCCGGTTACTACTTTGGGCTGTGTTTTTTGTCCTCAACCCCGTTCAGGTACCTCTTCTCGTTGGCGTAGGCTCTGCCGGTAGCTGCTTCCTTCTCGAGCTGCGGTTTTGGTTCTCCAGCAGCTCCCATGGGTTGGGACACCCAGAGGTTTTCTTGGGCAGTGGTTGGCATAGTCCCTTCATCCTAGACTACCTTCGTGCTCTGCACAGTGTGTCTCATGGTGCGTCTAAATGCTCGCAGGGTCAGCGTCTGAGTTTTCTCCTAAGAGGATGGCTCTCTCCGTTTTGGTTATACTCTATTTTGTATTGCCTTTGGCCAATCAAGTGCTGTGAGCGACTAGACCGTTCACTCTGATTCTCTGTAGTGATCTTCATACTCCTGATAATCTTTGTTACAGTACTTGCATTGAAACTATGAAAAGCAAATTGTGTTCTCTGGTGCCTTAGTTTGGTCTAACATTTACAGTTGGCTGTCTTTACAATAAAAGATAATGGCATTAGTTGGAAAGAGGGAGGGTGTAGCAAAGTGGAATTATACTGCCTTCTCGGGAAATGATCGTCCCTATTCCCATAAGGGGCTTCCTCTCCCATGGGATCCTCCCCCTCTGTACCACCCCCAGGGGGACTATTGTACTGTGGGCGCATCACCATACCCCCATGGGAAAGGTCTCCGCCCTAGAGTAGAAGGGATGACATCCACAGATTTGTCACACTATCCTTAGTGGGGCACCAATGAGAAAAGTGACAGACATACAGTAGCTGAGGGCTTGGACTTAAGCCTGGCACTGCAGAGCTACTTTTTAAACTCCTCAGCCGCTAGCAAGGGTGCTGAATGGCTGGAAGAGTGATAACAGACTGGAGAAATTGAAATGGTGACCCTGGGAGAAAGAGGGGGACTTATAAGTAGCTGTTACTTCATCTGGCACCACATGCCCAAACAGCGAAATCCGAATAACTTGTTGGTCTGCATCTTTGACAACATTGTGACATTCCACGTAATGCAACAAAGCCATAAAGCAGACCAAGTGGCCATTTACTGCACATAGTTGCTATTTTTTTTTGTGTGATGGGGTTTAAACAAATGCAAACCTTTCATTTCATAAAATCTTCCATAAAAAACACGTTAAAAGATACAGCATATAAACTCAGCATAAAATTAAGTCAATACATAAGTAAAAATGGAGATTGTTTAGCAATCTAAATGTCATGGAGTTCCCCCCCTTCTCGCCCGAGTTCGATCTTTGCTGGATTTCTTGATCGATGCCTTCTTGCGGACGGGTCGAGTCTTGAATAAGGCTGCATGAGTCTCTTCCGACTCCAGCGTGCGTTCAAAGTTCCGGGATGCAAAGATCCAGGAATCCGGGAAATTTACAGAGTGCGCTACTAGCACATGAGTCCAGGTATCAAGAAAAGTAGGAAAGGGACTCGGAATGGGGTTGGCTGGAAAGAAGCAAGGAAAACAATACTGCGAACTATGGAGCACACGTCTGATCGCTACTTTGCAATAGCATTGACACGTGCGGAGCCGCGGGAGGCGTGGCCTATTAATAGAACACGCTATGTCCAAGGTGTAGAGTGAGGAAAGTGTTTCACAGTGGACGGCCATGTTGGGAGTACAAGGGAGTGTAAGCCCTGTTGAGACAAGGACCATGAAGTCCAAAAGGGGCATGTTCTGTAGTTCATGACAGCATGCCTCCTCCGAAGACCCGTTCCTCCGGGTTTGCCCGAGTGTATAAGGTGAAATCTTCTGAGCAGTCGAGGGGCCTTGAGATTAGAAAGTGGTTCCCAGGTTCTTTCACTAGGAGGATATCCTTTCCATTCAACCAGGTATTGAAGATGACCCTGTTTATACCTGGAGTCACATATTCGGGATACTTCATATCCCAATTAGTTGTCGACCAGCAGAGGAGGAGGTCGGCAGGATTTCTGGGAGGATTGGGTGTAGGGTTTTAATAAGGATGTGTGAAATACTGGGTGAATTTTCTTCCATGATTCTTGTAGTCTGATCCGGTATGAAACTGGATTGATAATTCATTTCCTTGATGGGAAATGGACCATAGTACCGAGGGGCCCACTTGTTTGGCCGTAGATGTCGGGGTAGTAATTTCGAGGACAACCAGACTTGATCACCAATTGCATAAGGAGGACCTGGTCTTCTTTTGGAATCTGCATACCTCTTAGTCTGTGTTCTGGCCCTCTCTAAGTTTTCTTTGGCCTCCTGGTGTACGTTGATGGTTTCTATCCAGGAGTCGACAGTAGGTACTGGTGTAGGATGAGGGAGAACAGAGGGTAGAACCGATGGATGGAAACCTTGGCTACAATAAAAGGGACTGGTTTTAAGTGCTGAATGATCGGAATTGTTGTAGGTGAATTCAGCCACAGGTATCGGGAGCGACCAGTCATCCTGAACCTTGGTGGCGAAACATCGAAGATACTGCTCCAGGGTCTGATTAGCACGTTCTGTGGCCCCGTTGGTTTGGGGATGATAACCAGATGAGAGGGCGCGTTGGATTCCCAAAATGCGGCAGATGTTTCCAGAATTGAGAAACGTATTGAGGTCCTCGATCAGATATGATCTTGGAAGGAAGTCCATGTAAACAGAATGTGTTCCAGGAAGATTCCAGCAAGCTTGGATGAGGATGGTAGCTTACACAGGGGTGTAAAATGAGCCATATGAGTGAACAAGTCTATGGTAACCATGATGGTCGTGTATCCTCGGGAAGGTGGTAATTCCACAATGAAGTCTGTAGCAATGAATGCCCATGGCCTTGTTGGCAGTGTAGGTTGCAGTAAAAGACCCGCCGGTCTCTTGTTATCATGTTTATTTTGACTGCAGATAGTACAAGCTTTGATGTACTGCTGTACGTTGGTCTTCATTCCAGGCCAACAAAACTGTCTTTGTATGAGACGGAGGGTGTTGGTTATGCCACGATGTCCGGAGTGAAGAGTATCATGAAGAGGTTTATTATTCTTTGTTGTAATTTCTGTGTAGGAAGGACCAGTGCATTGTCCTTGAATAAATATCTTTCCTTAACTCTTAGGTTCCATGTAGTCTTCCTTGAAATATCCTTCCAGAGGTCAGAGGATTGGGTTTGGACTCGAATTCCTTCCAGGAGGTTGACTGCTTGAGCTACTTGAGCTACAAAGATTGTGTGGGGAAACCGCTGCTATGGCGTAGTTAGAGGCCTCCATTTCCACTAGGAATGGCCGATTTGGGTTGGGCCAAGATGGGGGCTTGCGTGAACGGTCTTTAAATGTTGGAATGCCTTATCTTGCGGTGTAGACCAGATAAAGGGGGTGTCTTTCTTCGAGAGGGCAACAATCGGCTGAACGATCTCGGAAAAGATAGAAGTGAACTTCCGATAGAAGTTGGCAAGCCCCAGGAAGGATTGAACTTGTTTCACGGGCGTGGGAGCGGGCCATGCCAGTATGGCCTTTACCTTTGAAGGGTCCATACCAATTCCTTCTGGGCTAAGGATGAATCCTAGGTAGTGAACAGAAGTAACGTGAAACAAGCTTTTTTCGGGTTTGGCTAAAAGTTTGTGTTCAGAGTCGTTGTAATGCTGCCTTTACATGTTCTTCATGCTTTAGAGGATCCTTGGAAAAGATCAATATGTCATCCAGATAGACAATGACGAAGAGGAATAACATGTCAGAAAACACCCTATCCATAAAACGTTGAAAAACTGCGGGGGCATTAGCTGGTCCAAAGGGCATGACTAGATATTCATAGTGACCAAAGGGTGTTCTAAAGGCTGTTTTCCATTTGTCTCCTTCCCGGACACGGATCAAATGATAGGCACCCCGGAGATCCTACTTCGTGAATATAACGCCGCCTCTCACAGCTTCCAGGATATCCGAGATCAGGGGTAGTGGGTACCGATCTTTGAGGGTGCATTGATTTAAGCCACGCTAGTCGAGGCAAGGTCTGAGTTCCTTGGTGTCCTCCTTGGGAACAAAGAACAACGAAGCACCCGCTGAAGATTTTGAGGGTCTTATGGTGCCGTTTTCAAGGTTGGTATCCAGGTATTCTTGGAGGGCCTTTTTCTCTGGTTCGGAAAGGATGAACATCCTGCCGAAGGGAATCTCTGCTGAGGGATCTGTATCTATGGCACAGTCTTCAGGTCTGTGAGGGGGTAAGGCCTGGACTATGGCAGTTGAAAATACATCAGCATATCCCTGATAGGCCTCTGGGACTTGTATGATATTGGAAACTATGAGTGGTGTTTGCTGGTCTCTTAGTGGTTCTTTAAGGGGTGTTGAGGAGGGATCCAGGAATAGACAGTGGGACATACAAAACTCTGAGCCTAGGAATAGTGATCCTGCTGTCTAATTGATTATATACGGATTGTGCTTCTGTAACCAGAGCTTACCCAATACCATGGGGTAATGAGATGACTTAATGATGTCGAATGTAATCCGCTCTTGGTGATGGTTTATGAAAAGCTGGATCTCTTTTGTCTGCAGGCTTATGGGTCCTGAAGTGAGGGGTCTTCCGTCGATTGCTTCCACCGGCTGCTTGGTGCTTCGTGTCTCGTACGGAATATGATGACTAACAACCCAGTCTTGATCAATGAAAATTCCCATAGCTCCGCAGTCTACCAAGGCCAGAATGGGATAAGTCTTATTCTTGGAGGGCAACAGGAAGGCCTGTAGTATCACCACATGGTTTTGTCCAGGAGGGTTCAAGGATGGAATTGATGTGGAGCAAACATCTCTCTCTTGAAGCTCTGCTCCATCTAGGATCGGGAGCTGGCGTTTCCCGAACGCCGAGGAGGGGCTAGAGGACACTCCCTAACCAAGTGTTTGTCTGAGGCACAATACATGCACAACCCTGTATGAATCCTTCTCATCCTTTCTTGCAGGGATATAGGTCCACGGAAGGCTCCTATCTGCATGGGTTCTGGTTCAGAGACTGAGCCTGGGTTTGTGTCCGTCTTGGTGGTACTCTCAAAGGACAGCTTCGGAGGATTACCTCTGGATTTCTTCTTCTCTGCCTTCCTTTCCTGGATACGGAAATCTATTTGCATGGCATGGTCCATTAGTGCATGGAATGAGTTTGGGCGAGCCACTCTGGCCAAATCATCCTTAATCTCCTCATTCAGTCCTTTCCTGAAAAGGGTAAAACTCGCCTCAGGGGACCAATCAGCTTCCTTGACTAATTGCTTGAATCGGGTAACATAAGTGAGCTTATCCTGGGATCCTTGCTGAAAGTCTAACAGGTGTTCCTGGGTACCATAGACCTGCTCTGGACGGTCAAACATGGTTTTAAGGGCTTGTATGAAGCCATCATAGTCATCTAGGAGAGCATCGCCGGAATTAACGACGGGCGTAGCCCAGGTTAAGGCGTTTTCCTGAAAGGTGGGAAATTATGAACCCCACCTTCGCCCTGGGAGTTGAAAAGTAGTAGGGCTTAAAAGTAAAGTGGACCAAACATGAATCCAGGAATCCGCGAAGGGTTTTTGCCGACCCATCGTATTTTTCCACTATGCCGCCCAGCAACACATTCTTTTGTGGCACAATCACAGGATAGAACTAATTGTTTGGGAGCGGCGTTTTCCGCCTTTAGATTCTGCACCTCGGTTGATAGCTCTTGCATGCCACGCATCAGGTCCTGGATGGCCGCTTCCATGTCCATATCGAGTTCGGTCGGGTGGCGTCTCAAACTGTCAAGGAGTCCCCCCACCCCCCCTTCTCACCTGAGTTCGATCTTTGCTGGATTTCTTGATCAATGCCTTTTTGCGGACAGATCGAGTCTTGAATAAGGCTGCACAAGTCTCTTCCGACTCAGCGTGCGTTCAAAGTTCCGGGATGCAAAGATCCAGGAATCCGGGAAATTTACAGAGTGCACTGCTAGCACACAAGTCCAGGAATCAAGAAAGGAAGGAAAGGGACTAGGAATGGGGTTGGCTGGAAAGAAGCAAGGAAAATACCGCGAGCTACGGAGCACAAGTCTGGTCGCTACTTCGCAATAGCATTGAGACGCGCTGAGCCGCGGGAGGCGTGGTGTATTAATAGAACACGCTACGTCCAAGGTGTAGAGCGTGGAATGTGTTTCACAGTGGACGGCCATGTTGGGAGTACAAGGGAGTGTAAGCCCCGTTGAGACAAGGACCAGGAAGTCCAAAAGGGGCATGTTCTGTAGTTCATGACACTAAAGATAAAATTAATGAAACACTCCTTTCATCAGGCAAAGCCAAAATCTATCACCCAAATGAAGTTCCAACAAGAAAGCGCTAAAGTAAAGTGTTCTCAGGTCCCTAAATGCCAGACAAACTGTCAAACGCTCGAGTCTCAGGCTCCTTTACCTGTTTGCAAAATCGGCACCAATGTTGCTAGTCTGAACAAGACCTCCAAGCCCCCACGTGTCCAAGGGTGTAACATTGGTTCAAACGAAAACAAAGGTAAGTGTAGCAAACTTTATTATATGGAAAAATAATGTATTGGCCATATTCCGTGTATGTTCTAAACCTACCCGGGATTCCACAATCGCCCACCATTCATAATTCAATAATTTACTCTTTGATTTACCAGGGTCCTTCATTTAATTGACTAGTATCTAGTACTTTTTGTAGATTTTCTTTGAAACCATTACTAGAAGATACAGACTTAGATTTTAAAATGGCGCACAGATCAACATAAAAAGAATTTTCAGTAGGAAGGATAATTTTGCCGTAAGTAGACTGCTTCTTTTAAGTAGGCAGGAAGCTAAGGGAGGACAAACTAAGTTCATGACTTATGATCACATTAGGTATTGCCATTGAAAAAAGGTAAAGTTCACTTCTTCAGCATGGGGTCTGACATAGATTCACATGCTCATGGATATTCCCTGTCATCAGGCTGGGAATCCTCTGTAAAAAGAAAAAGTTTCACTTTCACTTACAAACTGTATTTCTCCTCTAAACCAATCATGGTCCTCTGGGTCATACTGCCCCCATCCACTGACGGTGCTCTCCCGAAGCACCTCCTCCGGCAGTCATCTTCAGATTTTTACTGCACGCTTCAGTGTTGGGAGTCCTCAAGTTTGCTCTGCGAGGGACTTCTACGTTATTTCATTTTTTTTTGTCGGAAAAGGTTCTATTTTTGTTCCGATAGAGCATGTGTGCTCTTCTCTCCATCTGCCAACGGTGGGGATCCGTTGTCGGTGAAGTTCGGCGAAGTTTCCAGAATGCCATCGGGCCTACTTCGTGCTCTCCGACCATGATGGAGGAGAAGGAAGGAAGATCCCTCTTCCTCCTGCACCAAGTGCAGGCTTCGAAATGTGTTTGTGAGAACACGCACCTGCAAAGCCTCTACTGCCTGAACCTGTACCATAAGGAAGGAGATTGCGAGATATGCTGTGGCTTCCCCAAGAAGATGACAAAGAACAGGCACCGTAGACTGGCAGCACGGCTGAATGCCAAGGCCTCTGCTCCATGCTCAGAGTAAGGGCATGCCTCACCGAAGGCCGGTCAGTCTGAAGAGGGGTCTTCTAAGTCCTGTGAGGGCACCTCATCCGTGTGGGCCCAAGATAAGGCCAAGATCTGCAAGTCAGGGTCCACGAGGGTCGCCGTGGAAGCAGGTCCCACGGCTGACGGGATGTGATCGGCATAACCTTCCGCCTCCATTGCCAGCTGGCAATTGAGCTCCTCCTCAAAGAGAAAGTCGTCCGGCTAAACTGCGGGAAAAGCACAAGAAGCTGCGCACAGAGAACACTGAGCTACCCAAAAAGGCCCAGGCAGCACAGGAAAAGTCTTAGTTGATGATGGAGCTGGTGGCTGCTCTCTCGAAAGCTAAAGGGGCTGACCCTTAGAAGGTAGCCCCCACAGCACTGAAGGTATCCCTCCCTCTGAGGTGCAAGGCTGCTGTGGTGACTTTGACAAGGTCTGAAGGCATGCCGGAGAAGGGGGGACACTGCCTCAGAACCCGGTTCCAGCCCCTCAGGGTGGAAAAAGGGGGGGAGGGTGCAAGGAGGCCCCGGATCATTCTTAAGCCGTGGTCCAAGCCATGGAAATGTTGTCTACTGACGAGGACCTGAAGTCCCTATACACTTTGCACGAGGACGTTGTTAGACAGAATCCTGAGCAGTGCCCTTAGGGACCACTACACACAATTAAGACTACAGGTGGCAATACAAGTTTTACCTTTGGTACAAGCCTGTACTACTATGTCAGAGTGGTAGCAGTGGTGGAACAGCCAGGCTTATCTCAAGAGTATATGAGCAGTAGCAGAGATTACAGAAAGGGACCACAATTACTGTGACTCAAGCAAACACTGACTCAAGGTTTCAGGTAAAAAATAGAAGTACATTTATTTTTAAACCATTCATTATAAACACAACACTTCTATTAAACTCAAATAAAAACCACACTTTAAATATACTACAACTAGCCAATTCACTTTGTACAGTAAGTCTCAAGGTAAGTACCCTGTGTGTGAATGAACCGGTGTTGAGAACAAAACACGTTACCGCGAATACGATTGAAATCACTTTTTGACAGTTCGGTCTACTAAATAAACGCGTATCCGTGACATGTAATGCTACCGGGGCAAAAACACACTTAGCACCTAAATACCCAGAGGGAGTTGGAGGCAAAAATCACAGGCAATACTTTGGTTAGGCAGGCAGAATCAAGAAACACTCAGAGACAGGAGTTCAAAAGTCAAAGGGCCGCAGCCATGGTCGAAAGACACCGGGGCCTGTTGCCTAAGATCACACACAGTTCACGATTCAACGTAGCCAAAAGTACTTCGATATTTTCAATGTTCGGAAGCAAAAGTTATAAGCAGGAGGGTAGACGAAATGAAGAAAAGGGATTCACCCAGTTTCCTCAAGTAGAACACAGTACCTTGTTCCAAAGGTGCAGCTGGTGCCCTGGCAGTTGTTCCTGTTGGTTTCCCGCAGACCCACGATTCCTGGAGCTTCGTTGTGAAGGACGACGTCTGAAGGGGGTCTGCACCACACAGGGATGAAGTTGGCAGCAGCGGCGAGGAATAAAAGGTGTGCTCCATAAAAACAGGAGAGGATCTTCAGGTGGCTATCCAGACCACTACAGCAGTGTGCAGCGATTTCGACCAGGGAAGAGGATCCTCTGGCTGTGGAAGATGAGCTGGTTATCCCCACCAAGCTCAAGGGAAGAAGACTCCGGACTGGATCTTCTCTGAGTCGTTGAAGGGAAGATAGCTCAGGACTGCAGCAGGGCTTCACCGGGACGGGGTAGTTGCAGCAGCCGTCGTTCTCTCTGCTTCTCTTCGGTTCCTTGTAGTTCCTGGGGCGACTCTGACTTCTAGCCCAAGAGACCTGCTTTTTATGCGAAAAACCCCCATTCACACAGCCTGACTGTCAATCACCCAGCAGGGGGATTGTCCAGCCCGGACAACTACCCTGGCCAATCATGACAAAGTAAAGTGCGACTTGGGTTTCCTAGGATACCCTGTACGGGGGTGACTACACCCCTCCCTCACTTTCAGCCCACCTAGACACCCAGGCACCTTGAGGGCTTCTGAGCAGAAGCCCGCCAAAAGACAGTGAACAAAGAAGGCAAACCTACTTTGCCGTGCAAAGTAAGGACTTTAACAAAAAGAAATGGCAAATAAACCCACCCGGAGCCAAAAGAAAGACGATTTGGTCAAGCAGGTTTATGTTCGAGGCTAATATAATAGCCAAGAACAGTACCACATTTATCTAACATAATCGCGGTAGAAAAGTTAGGGTAGATGCCACTGCCACCAGCCAAGTCTAAATGTTAAAAGAGCAAAACAATGCTCTAGGAGGTACAAATAAAAAGGGATACAAATTAACCCTTTCCAGTACTCCATGGAAGATGGGATGTACTGGATCTGTGGTAGATTGACTAAGTAAAGTTAATGGTAACTTTACCCTTTTCTGGGGGACAGTAGTCGCCTCAGAAATGGAGTCGAGGGAAGTCTCAAAGACAACCCTGTGCCACGGCACTGAAGGTGCTGTGACACACACAAAAAGAACCGGGCTACTGAAGTGGTGTACTTCAGAGTCCACAATCACAAAAACAGGTAGAAACACATAGCAAAACATAGGTAAGAGTGGGGAAAAAGCTCTCACTCTTACCAAGTGGAGAAAAAAAATAAACTCCAGAAGTCCAGAAAAGCTGCTGGGGGACTCACTGGGCGAGGGAAATTAGCCATAGATGAGAATTCTCCCTAACAGAGGTTGAAGAGGACGGCGGTGCGGGTCTATTGTTCAGATCACACCAGTTCCGCCGAAGGAATGTGTCTCTGGACATGCTATCAAACCTCCACACCTTGGTGTCGGATTCCAGAGGAGGACATTAAGGGCCTGTTCTAACTGTCCAACAGGTCCCTGACCAATCGCAATCGCTGAAGAAGAGGAAGCGCCATCTGATGCCACCATTTCAACCTCCACATCTGCGTCGGGGGGGGGGGGGCCTCTGCCCCAGCAGACACAGGGACGAATACGGCCATGACGACTAAATCGTTAGAGCGGGCAGCGGGTCCCTGCAGCCTAGGGCATCCTCACCGACGAGGTAGGATCCTTCCATTCCATGATCGCTAGAGCCTCCAAGCTGTTCCAGCTTGTGCCTGAATAAACGGGAAGTAGCGTTTCCTGTACCAGAGGTGTGAGGTCAAGAGGAAGACCATCATGGCGGTGACCCTTCTGGACGATGTGTGGGAGGAAGGCCTGGCCCTCTTGAAGAACCGTTACATGGCACCAGCCAAGCGGGAAAGGCTGGAGGTGAAGTACCGGGTACTGGAATCCGTACCCAAGTGCCTGAGGTCGCAACCATCGCCAGATTCAGTGGTTTTTGGCTGCCGCAAGAAAACTGCCATCTAACCCCTCCTCGTCTTCAGTCACTCTGGACAGCGAGGGTGTAAGAAGATGGATGCCATGTGGAGTAAAGTGATTTACACTGCAGCGTCCACCATCAAGATGGCCAATGCACTGGCGATCCTAGCCAGGTACAACAGGGAGCTATGGTACAAGCTGGGTCCGATTTTGGAGTACATCCTGGATGACAAGAGGATGGAGGCGATCGCCCTCTTCCAGGAGGGAGAGGTAGCGTTGGATCACGCCATCACAGTGGCAGTGGACGTTGCAGACACAGGGTTCCGGCAGATGGGGAGCGGTGTCTGCCGTTGTCGCCACGGCTGGTTGAAGGCCACAAATTTCCGCCAGGCGATCGAAATGAAGGTACTGGACATGGCTTTCGGGAGGGTCGTCGACGAGTCCCAACAGGCCAAAAATGCAGATACGCCCCATTCCCTGGGCACCCTCCAGCAGCAGTGCTCTTCCTTTAGCTCCTCCAGAGGAAAGTCATGTATGTCTTCGAAAGTTTTCTCCTCCTCCAGCATTCCAGATACACAGCCCAGGAAGCCCACAGAGGACATTCCCAGGCTTACGGTGGAAGAGGACGCCGTCACCAGCAGGGCAGGGCACTGGCGCCGAAGCAAGCCAAAACGGGTCATGATGTCAGGCCCCCACTCGTGCACCCCGGTGGGATGCCGGCTGACTGTCAACAAGTGGGAAAAGATCACCAACAGATAGGTGCTGGATGCTCTTGCCTTAAGACATACCCTAGAATTTCAGCACAGGTGTCCCTGGATCCCTCCAGTGGCCCGTCAGGACAGCACATCCCTCAGCTCTTGGAGGAGGTACGGGCAATACTACGAAAAGGGTCAATGGAGCTGGTTCCCCAGTGACTCCGGGCTTCAGAGTCTATTCCAGATACTTCTTGGTAAGAAAGAAGACAGGGGTGGGGGGCGAGGGACTGGAGTCCCATTCTAGACCTGTGAAGTCTGAACAGGTACCTCAAGTCTCAGAAATTGAGGATGGTCACATTGCAGCATGTGCTCTGCCAACTGGAAAGAGGGGATTTCTTGACGTTGCTAGACCTGGAGGACGCCTACTTCCATGTCCCCATTCACAGAAAACACCAGAGGTTTCTACACTTATTTATTTGTTTAATTTATTTTAGTTTTTGGGTACAGCCCTACCTGCCCTAAGGCCTCAGAGCGCAGCAAGTAAGAGGAAAGCAGAGCAACAAAGCAACTTTGTAGTGCAGGGACAGCACTACCAGTTCAAGGCCCTACCCTTCTGCTTGAAGTCGGCCCCCAGTGTTCACGTGCCTGGCACCGGTAGTGACCCATCTGCGTCTACGGGGGGGGATTCACAAATACCTGTACCTCAACTGGCACATCCGGGCCCATTCGCGAGAGTTGCCCGTTTGGGACACACAGGCGGCTGTCAAGCTGCTGATTGATCTGGTATTCTCCATTAATTATCCAAAGTCCCGCTTGACACCATCGCAGAATGTGCTGTTCCTGGGGGCCAGACGCAATACAGGTTCCTGGCTAGCATCACCCTCAGAGGAGAGGGTAGCGGCCATTCATGGGAAGGTGCAGCGGCTGTTTTCGATTAAGACGGCCACGGTGCAGATCATCAAGTTGTTGCTCGGCATGATTTAGTCCTGCATCTACCTCATCCGGCTCTGCAGGTTACCGAAGCAACCTCTTCAGGAGTTTCTGGACGCTCGCTGGGTACAATTGTCCAGAAACTTAATGGACAAGATCAGTCTGGATGACGAGTTCCGTCAGGCGATGAGGTGGTGGGGCGTCTGCTCCAACATCGCCTGGTGGGACAGGGTTTCAGAACCCTCCATTCCAGGAAACTGTCTCCATGGACGCTTCTCTGGATGGTTGGGGAGCCCACCAGAGGCCTGTGGCTGCCAGAGGAGGAGGATTTCCATATCAACATCCTGGAGCTATGGGCAGTGTTCTGGGCCCTCAAGTCATTCCTTTCGTCTCAAAAGGGCAAGGTGGTGAGGATCTTCACGGAAAACTCCACCACAATGTTCTACATCAGGAAACAAGGGAGCACTTGATCCCCGTCGCTCTCCAGGGAAGCGCAGGACTTGGGGCGCTGGGCCGTCGGACAAGAAATGTTCCCCGTCCCTCGTCACATAGTAGGAATCCAGAATAAAATTGGGGATTCCCTCAGCAGGGCATTGCGCTCCTGTCACGAGTGGCAACTTCGGCAGTACCAGGTGGACCACATCTTCGCCAAGTGGGTCAGGCCCCAGATTGATCTGTTTGTGATGGCGGTGAACTCCAAATACCAGAAGTTTGCCAGCAGATTCCACCAACCGAGGAGCCTGGGGGACACATTGCCCTTCCACTGCGTTTCCTCAGTTGCCTCTCCTGCTGTGAGTCATCAATACACTCAGTGGCCATGCAGGTTGATACTCATCGCCTCAGTGCGGCTGAGGCAGATTTGGTATCCGGACCTTCTCAGCCTGTCTGCGTCGCCTCGATCAAGCTGCCAGTGGTCCTGGACCTTCTTGCCAGAGAAGGAGGAGCAATCTTGCATCACAACCTATGCTCACTAAACCAGAGGGATTGGCTCCTGTAGCCCTAGAGTTTGGAGGATATGAATTTCCTGCGGACTGCCGGGAGGTCCTTGCCAAGGCCAGGGCGCTGTTGACTTTAAAGTGCTACGGTCACAAGTGGAAGTGTTTCACTACGTGGTGTCGGTCGCAGAAGATTACCCTTCTGAGGGTCACGGCCCGGCAGATTCTTCCACATTTGCTATCGTTGGCCAGGGCTGGACTGTCGCACGCCTCGATCAAGGTACATCTGGCAGCTATCTCATGCTACACCAGGTCTACAGGAATGGCTTCTCCTTGGTCTCATTGGCTCCTCAAGGAGTTTAAAAGGACTTTTTCATTCTTTCACACCAGTGAAGGCTCCTGCCCCGGCGTGGAAACCCAATGTGGTGGTGATGAGGCTCATGGGGAGCCCCCTTCGAGCCTATGCATCAGGCCCCTCTCAGGTTCCTCTCATGGAAAACTGCTTTCCTCGTGGCCATTACCTCCTCCAGGAGGGTGGGTGAGATACAGGCCCTATCGTGCAAGCAGCCATACCTGACATTCCACGAATCGAAGGTAGTGCTGCGGACGCACCCTTCTTTCATGCCGAAGATTCCTTCAGAGTCGTGTTCAGGCCATAAAGAAGAACCAGCACCACTTTAACCTGGTAGAAATGAAGGAGCTGCAAGAGGGAGTACTTAGTTTATTATAAATTATTTTTAGCTGGGCAATTAATGGCCTAGTTTAGCTTTCAAATTAACCCTCAACAGATTTGGACATCGAATTTGTCAAGTTATAGCCCAAATAGCTGATCTTGGGGTTAAGCCCAATACCCACTGACCACGTCACTTAGGTTTGGTTTTGGTGGAGAAAATTACAACCTTCGATTTGGTTCCATTTACCAATAAATTATTCTCGATGGCATAACAAAGTTAGCTTCCTTTGCAGACCAATAGGAGTTTTATCTAAATAAGTCATCCACAAAGGCAACCCAATTGAGTTTCAGATGGCCCAGCTTAATTGGATGGGTCTTCTGCGCAATCCATACTGCCTCAATATCTGAAATATATGTATTGAAAATGCAGGGGACCAAGACTCACCCCTGCTTTAGACCAATGGAGGTCTGAATAGGGCGAGACAAGGAACCATCAATCTTACTTTAACTGTGGTGGTGGTACTGTTGTCCGGCGTGCCCATTGAAGCCCTAAAACCCACTTGGAAATGAGAAAATACATCCAAACGCGCAGCCCAGCTGTTAAAATCTCTCAGAATTAGTGATGCAAACATTTTACTTGAAACGTGTGAGAGCGATTGGTCTGTAGTTTGTTGGGATGGAAGGGTCTCCCTTTTTGAGGATGGGAATGATGGATTGCACCCATGTGGAAGGGACTTGACGGGAAGCCCAGATTTCTTTAAATAATGACCCCAACATACGTGCCCACAATAAAGGCTTGTTCTTGATGGCAGCAGGGGAAAGGCCATCTGGGCTGGGTGCCCTGGATGGCTTAGCTTTGACTATTGGCCAAAGTATATCTTCTTCAGTCCACTCAATTTTCTTTTTTAAATGTTTTTAGTCGTTTGATGTTTTACCTTGCATCACAATTAAATCGTTACACAGTTTGCACTACTCTTACAGTCAAACTTCTTTTACTGTTTATCCCCCCCAACTTTCAACTCCCCCCTGCCCCCAGCTTACATCCCGCATCGCTCACTCCCTACCTTCTCTTGGCATTCTGCACCTTTATTTCTCCTCGCTGGACTTTCGTCCTCCGGGTCATCCCAGTGTGGAATGAATAGTGTACCTACTAATTGTTTCCATTCGGCCAATGATACTACACCCCCTCTTCCTTCAACGTCTCTTGCCACACTGCTGTTTCCGCATTTGTCCGTTTCTTTAAGTCTTGCCACCAGGTGAAGGCCGACGGTCTTGCCTGCGCTTTCCAGCTCATTTCAATTCTGCGCTTGGCCAAGATATATGCCAGGGCTTTGAGTTTACTTATGTGTTTAGCATTCATATGCTCCCACATGAATACATTCCCCACAATGTTACAACAAGCACAAAACATTGGTCAAAACCAGAAAGGGCACTTGGCTCTCACTGTGAGTGCTGGCTGCTGGAGTGTCCTTGGTGACTCCTGCCTGTGGGCTCTCGGGTCCAGTAACAGGAGCAGTTCAAATGCTGCAAAGATAGCTTACAGTAGTTTGCACGGTAATGCTGTGCATGGCTCACACGAGTTCATGCAGCTATGTATGGTTAACTGCCTGGGAAGGGCGTTCATGCAACGTGGGAGTCACCTGTGGCTTTCAACTTGCAAGCGTAAGCGATTTCCTGGCTGCCTGTGACTGGGAACATATGGCTTTTAGAAGCTAGCTGCACGTGGCTTCAAACATGCGGGTTTGATTTAACTAGCCGCACGTGGCTGTAATATTCGGCTTTTAAAACTAGCTGCACGTGGCTTAAATGCATCTGGCCATCATGTGGCTAATTATGCGTACCACGTGGTGCTTGGGTTGTCCGGTGACTGTCTACTGCGGTTTGCCTATGCACGGTACATGCAAGGAGGGTTTTGCAACAAGCATCGGTCTGCGCGCTGCACTTAGCTTTCTAGGAGACGGGGACTTTTCTGCTCGGGCTATGCCCCCTGCACGTGTTCCCCAGGTGCTCCTCTCCCCCTCTATGCCAGCGGTACTTATCTGTAGTGAGCAAGGGGCCGTGACCGGAGCTCTTCGGGATGCGACTGCTCGGGTCGGATTCTCGAGCGCAAGCCCTGTGCTTTTGTCTTCGAGCATGTGCGCGAACGTGCCACTCCCAATGTGGCCTGCAAAATGTAGTTCCTGGCCATAGGGCTGCTGGGAAATGTAGTCCAGAGAGCTTTTCTCCTGCAATGAGGGCAAATAACCCTTTTATAAGACTTAAGTATTTCCCTTTGTCTTTGTTTTATGTGTTTCTTTTGTCTGGAGGCTTTACATATGCTCTATGAATTCACCCCCACACCCAGACCACATGCACTCAGGCCCTGAGCCCAGACAGTATTCCCCCCTCTGCCCCCACCCGCTCCCCGCATGGAAGGGTTTGGGTTCTCTGGATGATTCTTGTGAAAGGCTTTGACTAACCTAGGCGCATTGACGTTGTGCGCTGGCTCCCAAGACCTGTCTTCCGGGCCGTACCCAGCCCAGTCAATGAGATAATAAACCTGTTCATATTTGCATTGTTGGGAATTTAAGATAGCCTGTACCTCATATTCTGGGTACCCTTGCACTAATATGGGTGAGGTTTGGCAGTGCGGATAGTGAAGCAAGCTGGTTTCAATAAAGACACCGGGAATGTGGGATGTATTTTCATTTGACTAGGGAGCGGCAATCGTATTGCTACTAGGTTGATTACATTTTTTTATAATAAATGGGCTTAGGTAGCGTGGTTGTAGTTTACGGGGACCTTGCATTCAAATGTTCCGGGTGGACAACCAAACCCGATCCCCTTAGTTGTGCAGGGGACTGCTTAGTCGCCTTTTGTCAGCGTATTGTTTGTCTTTTTAGCAACATTTTAATTAGTCCAGATGTCCGTCCAGATTTGTTGTGCGTGGGCCTGTTGCCCTACTAATGTGGGTATATATGTTTGAGGGATGGTTGTTGCCATGGGCAAAACCCAGGGATGGAATCCGTATACACTGAAAAAGCCGGTGTGTTTCGTAGAGCTGTGCACAGTGTTGTACGCTTTCTCGGCCAACCAAACGTACTGAACACATGTCGTCTCTGCGTTAGAGGCATAACACTGCAGATACTGTTCTTCAAGTCCCTAGTTTACCTTCTCGGTTTGTCTGTTCGTCACTGGGTGATATCCAGAAGACAGACTGACTTCCATGTCAATCAGTTTGCAGAACGCTCGCCACAATTGAGACGTGAACTGCGGGTTTCTATCGGTAATAAGACGAGTTGGTAGACCATGTAGCCGTACCACGTTATGCTACTCCTCCTGCTGTGCGGACTCCCATGCAAGGAACAAAGTGACTCATTTTGGTGAGAGAATCCACAATAACCAGAATTGAGGGGGGCGCTGTTGAGCTGCGTGAGGATAGGGACCTAAACCGCTGTCGCTCCGCTGTGGCCATAAATATCCTGACGGAGAAACATCCTGAATCCGTTATTCACCGTAATTTCAGATTCAAAACAACATTGGAAGGTGTCCTCCATGTACTGCGTCACGAGTGTTAGGGAGAATTCTCTGTTTAGGCTGAATTTCCTAACCTAGTGAGTCTCCCAGCAGCATTGCTGGATTTTTGGGGTTTATTTTCTTCTCCTGCCAAGAGTGAGACTCTTTTACCCTCACTCTTGGGCATGATGTGAGTGTGTTTCTTTGACTCTAGATGTGTTTAATGGGCTATGGGGTCTTTTACTCCATAGGGCTTCATGTGTTTTTGTGATGTGTGTTACACAGCACCCTCAGTGCAGTAACACAGGGGTGTTATAGTGACCCCCCAGTATAGACTCCATACCCTGGGACTGACTACCGTCTCCCAGGGCATGTAAAGTCACCATTGACTTTACTAGTCTTGAATTCTGAACAGAACCAGTACACACCATCCTATTGTGGACGTACTGGCTGGGGCAATTCGATTGCCCCGGGGTCTGTTAGTCGAGGGGGTACGTCTCCGTCCCCCCTGATTGAGTTTTGGCTGGTGGCAGTGGATACTACTTTTTATATTCAACCGCAAATATTTCTCTATGGGATTTTCCCATTGTTCGAGGCTACTACCTTTATTTATTTAATTACGATAGCCTCGAACATACCGCCGGTTTATTTAGTTAATATTAATTCTCCAGTTGGTATTTTTTGCCAAAACTCGGTTCTAAAATGGCTTTTGTGTTCTCTTCTGTGACTCAGTCGAGCCCTTTGTTCCACTTTTTGGCGGGCTTCTCCACAGAAGCATTCCAAAGTGGTGCCACTCTGTCTGGGGTGGAGGGGGGTTTAGGCACCCTGGACTGAGTTGCCTAGGCAAGTCAAGTCGCACTCCGTCCTGATTGGCCCAAGTGGTGAGCCGGCCGGCTCACCACTTAGCATGTTTGAGTGACAGCTAGGCTGAGTGAATGGGGGTTTTCTGCATAAAAGCAGGGCTTTGGGGACTGGAACTTCAGAAGTCGCCACAGGACCTAAGAATCCGACTAGGGAGAAGCTGAGCCGACCTGCCACGACGACACCACCGGTGGAGCCCTGCTGGACCGTATCACCACTTTTCCCAACGACAGAGGAGATCTCCCGCCAGAGAGTCTTCTTCCTTTGACTAGTGGGGATAACCAGTTTCACCGTCTTTTCGCCTTCCAGATGCATCTCGTGGCCGCCTTTTCTGTGCCAAGCACCCCGGAAACCGGAATACCACATTTTACCACGACCGCGAAATACATGGTAATACCTTTAACCGGAAAACTCTGCGGCTGGTTTCTTCCCTGGCAGTGCAACAACCTTCATCTTTCCTCCAAATCGAGATCTCTTCCCCTGGACGACGACGAGATTTGCACCCGCTGCCAGGAACAACTGCCAACGCTGGAGGATCCTTCCCACTTAAGGTACCGTGTCCCGCCTGGCTTCCCTTGCCACCGACTGTACGGGGTAGATTTAGCCCCCGGCTTTCGAACCTGGGTTAGCCTGGCACACCCTGGCTAAACTTTTATGAGCCTCTCTAAACTCTTTTCGAACTCTCTGCAAGACTTTCTAAGCCTAGTGTAACTGTGTGATCTTGGGCGCATTTGTGCTCTGCTCTCTCTAAGAGTGGGCCCGGCCTATGGACTTTGGCTCGCAAGTGACTTTTGCTCTTCTGCCTTGCTAATAGTGTTCCTAAATCTTAGAGTGGTGTATCTTTCCATATTCTGTCTTTTTCCCTCCCTTCTTCGTGAACATATTGGAGTGCCATCTATAGTTAAGCGCTCAACTCTGTATGGAAATAATTGGTGTTAACTAAGACTTCTCTGATAAGGAATAAGGGTTGTATATATTATAATAGTAACTGTGTTTAGAGTGTTTTACAATAAGAGTGCTGGAGTGTTTCAAACAGTGTGTTTTTAAATAAATAATTATATACTTTGATACCAAAGCTCTGGTCAGTGTTTGTTTGTATTATTGTATCTGAGTGCCTCTTGTGTATACTTTGCATACTGCCTAACTCTTCTTGAGGGAAGTCTGACTGCTCAGCCACAGCTACCAGGTAAATCTGGGTGGTACAGACTGCTACCAGGTGGGTTTACTGCCAACACCTGTAGTCCTAAATCTTTTGCAGTGTTCCCAAAGGGAACTGCACAGGTTTCTGCCTAACAACTCGGCAGGTAGCAGATATAACGGGATCAAGCAGAAGCTGACCCGAAACGTAATACTCCCAGCGCCATCTTGGCAAGACTACGTGGCAGAGACAAGCTGCGCACCCCATCAAACTAAGGAAGCAGCCGGGCACACCAGCGATGGTGAAGCGAGGGATATTCAGAGACCGAAACCCCAGTCTCACGGATCAAAGACCCGTGGCGCTGATAGTGTCACCCCGACAGTGGGAGAAGGCATTCATAACCAGAAAGGACAAGAAGCGAAGTGCAGGGCGAAAATCCAGCCCCACCAGCGAGGCCTCACTGCATCAGAGACAATTAAGGTAGGACCCTGCAACGGGGGTTGAGTTAAAGAATCGCGCAACGAAGAGGGAACAGTAGCGGAGGAAAGATCACCCAGGGGAAAAAAACATCATACGTGGCGGCCAGACCAGAGCGTGAACCACAAACAAAAAGTGAGGCGGCCTGGCACATAGGCCACCCAAATCTACTACGATGGCACTGGACTCCGGGAGTGGGGGCGCAAGCAAGAGAACCCGACACATAGCCATTGAGGGAGTAATCCCATACCATTAACTGGTGAACTTTTAAATTGGACACCTAACAGGCCTACGCACATACCCAGTATTTCTTTGACCGTGCAATCTCCATAATGGCCTCGCCGGGGGCTGTGACCAGCAAGGAGTGGGAGCCGCCATGTGAGTGATCAATCATTGGGGAAGGCAAGCTGACGGAGTCATCTGGAGGTAGCAACGTCGAGAGGCCTGGAGACGCACAAAGGGAACCATTGTTGTGCACACGGGGCAGGCCGGGAACACCAGAAACTGCATAATGATGTGGGAATACCCCCAGAATGCCCCATGGGAGAGGGGGGCACTTGGCATATTGATACTAGCTGATTGCCCACAGCAGCTGAATCTGATTGCAATCAAGCAGGCCGGAACTGACCCTATGTTATATATTACGGACTGCACTGGAAACTTAGAAAAGCAATTGAGAGGACGGAGGACTAGAAACCGGACAAACAATCTGCAAGGCACCACAAGGAATTTATCAGGCAGTCACTAAGGAAACAGCAGTGATTACCCCCACCCCCGTGTTCCATGCAACTTCATGCATAATGGTGAAGGGCCAACAGAGAATGGAGGCATATGTGGGGGCCAAGTCTAAAACAGTCAAGCAGTCTCAGGATCAGCAGGAAGGGGAACCAAGTCCATCGGCAGAGCCAGGTGGGGTCACTTTGGAGAACGATATGACGGCTATACAGGAGACGAGGAAGGCACTTGAAACTAGAATCCATGTGTCATTGGTACAGGCTCACCTAGGGAAAATCAATGGTCGAGTGCCATCAGCGGATAAGTGACCTGGAAGATGTGGTGTAGTCAATGTGAAACCAAATTCAAGGTCTCGTGCGGGCAACAAGGACCCTTGAGGACAGGGTAGAGGACGCTGAGGGAAGCTCCAGAATATGCAACATCTGGATGCTAGGAGTGCCTGAAAGGAAAGAAGGGACAGCACGAAACTCTTCATTGAAAAATTCATACTGTACATCCTGCGACCCTGCGGCTTCTCCAAATTGTTCACGATAGAAAGGGCACATAGAGTACCCGGTCACCCACCACCCCCGGGAGCTCCTCCCTGGCCATAATCCCATGTCATAATAACCAAGCTACTTAACTTCAGGGACTGAGACGCACTCCTAGAGCTGGCACAGAAGTTGGGAAGCATACAGATGGAGAATGCACGGATCCTGATTTTGCGCTTATGAAAAAATCCTGAAATTCAGCTGTCGGAAAAGACTTGGGGTTAGCCGTGTTTTAGGCTTTCCCCTTGGTGCCCAGGTAGGTGCACCCACACATGTGAGGTCCTTGGTGGACTACTGAACCTCACCCCCCGCTCTCCCAGTGAAAACACATTTGCCCCTTACTACGGGCAGAAATCTGCCCCCAGGGAGGGCTGCATGAGGTGCCTCCCCACACTCCATTTGGGGGGGGGGAGAAGCCCACCCCAAAACATCGGCCAGACCCCCCAATGGATGGGGCAGTAGGGTTTGGGCACCCTGGTGGCAGATTGGCACACCAATGTGCCCATCTGCACCAAAGGAAGTTTGGTAAACAAAGAAAAAATGGAAAATGGTAGGCTGCACTTTAGGGGGGTTGAGGGAATTTTGAAATGTAAACGGGGGTGCACCTCCCCACCCCAAATGAGGGGCAGGCCATCTTATCTAGCGATCCTGGGGGGCAGATAAGGGGGGGCCTGTCATGCACTCCTCCCTGGGGTCAGATGTCCCTTCCTAGGAGCAGATAGCTGCCCCCAGGGAGGGCTGCATGACATGGCCCCCACTCCATTGTGGGTAGGCCCCCCCTTTCCCATTAGAAAATTCCCCATCGGTTTGGGGTGCCCCACAGCCTCCGCTAAAATGCTGCCATTTTCACTTTTTTCCTTTGTTTACCCAACTCCCCTTGGCACAGATGGGCACAATAGTGTGCCATTCGAGGGGTTTGTGTCCTCTGACGTATTCCACATCTGTGACAGGAAATCGGCACAGCTGTGCTGCTTCGGAATTTTTTTCAGCGTCGATACGCTGTGCTCGAGGGCCTCTGTCGAGCCAACGTCACCGGATGTTATAAGTAAGATGCCCGACGCCCGTAGCCTCAGATCTGTTTTTTCCGCGAACGTGTTCGCTTCGGAATCTCAGCGCACCTCGGTTCTTCTCCTAATTGAATTGGTTCTTCGTTCTTGGTTTTTGGGAAAAATCATGTCTTCATCTTCTTCTACCCCGCGGTAGTTACGCAAGAAGTTACGGGACTGCGGTTCCAAGATGTTGCTTACAGACCCGCACGACGTCTGCCTCTGGTGCCTCGGTGAGGACCACGCCACCGATGACTGTGACGATTTCCAGTCTTTGACGTCAAAGTCCTTGCGGGGGTGGAAGAAGCTATCTATAGGTAGGGTTTACAAACCTCAAAAGTCGAAATCTGCTGGGCTTTCGACCGACTATTCGAGGGGCAACTCTCTGCGTCGGCGTAAGTCCACAGGGTCTCGGTCCTGGAGTGGTTCCCACCATTCCTCTGCTTCTTCTAGACACTCACGGAAGCGCTGTCACCGGTCGCCTTCCCTATCCTCGTCCGAGGACTCTGCCAGACGGCGGGTAGCTTGTCCCAACAAGCATTACTCTCCTACGGAATGGGACTCATTTCGTAAGGAGATGAGGGCGACTTTCGAATCGCAGGACTCTGTTCCGTCCGTGCCTTCAAGAGAAGCTGGCAGGGAATGCGCTAGGGCCACCGCTCGCACGCCTTCGGGCTCGGGCAGTCGACGCGATCATCGGGAGCTGTCGAGGTCCCGATCGGACAAGGTAGATTGTTCTAGCCATGCCCGCTGCAAGTCCCAGTGCTCGATGCCATCGAGACCGTCTGAGCCTGTGAGGTCTTCTAAGAAGACGTCAACGCCATCAGCGCCATGTCTGTCGAGGGACTCTCTCGAGGCTCCGCCTAAGAGGAAGTCATCGGCGCCGAGGCTGTCGACGGACACGTTCGGGGCTCCAGCCTCGAAGCCGTTGTCGAAGCCATCGGTCCCTCGCTCAGCGTCAACACCTATTCCGTCGATGCCCTCAACGCCGTTTGAGGATACTTTATCGGAGGTACCCCGGAGACCGGTGGATACACCGAGGAAGGCCCTGAGTAAGTCGGTGAGGCCTGTGTTTGAGCCTTTTTCTGTGCCCTCATCCAGGGATTTGTTCCAGCCTCTGGATTATATCTCTGAGGTGGATGAAGGGTCGGATATGGAAGGTTTGGTTCCTCAGGAGGTTACTGATGAACTGTTGTCTGGTCATAGCCAGTTGGAAGACCTGCGTCAATCTTTGCATGACGCCAGTGGTCTGGACACCTCCCCGGAGGTTGAATTTGGCAGGCCTGAGCCTGGTACTCACGCCAAATCTTCATACAGGCGTCTCATGTCGAGGGTGACAGAGTATTTGGGGTGGTCTGCTCCACCCGCAGATTTTCTGCAGGATGACCTGACCGATATCTTGGACCAAGGTCCACCCATTGACCCGGTGTTGCCATTTCATATGGCCTTACAAAGAAGGGTGGCGGCGGCTTGAACTGCTCCGGAGAGTCTCCCGGCAGTGAATAAGTCGTTGCCGAAAAAATACTGCCCAGCCGTGGCGACCCCGGCTACTTGTCTTTGCACCCCACTCCAGAGAGTTTGGTGGTGCAGGCGGCTACGGCCCCCGCGAAGCATGCGTCGTGCCCTACCATCTCTCTTGATAGGGACGACAAGCGCTTCGACGGTTGGGCGAAGAACGTGTTTTCATCTGGGGGTATGGCTTTAAAGGCATCCAACTCCGTTTGTGCCTTGGCAAGATTCACTCACACTCTGGAATTGTGTATCTTTGGCGGCTGAAAATATTCCCGAAGGGGAGGAACGGGATGATTTTCTTGCCCTCGTTCAGGATGGCAAGGATGCCATGTGTGAATCCGTTCAGTCGAGTCTGGATGTGGCAGACTGCGTCAGCCGGTCCATGGCGGCGAGCAACCGTGATGCGCAGGTTTGCATGGTCCTACTTATTATTTCTGGTGACGTCGGCTCGACGGAGGCCCTAGAGGACAGTGTATCGACGTCATTGACGCAGGACGCAGATGCGGAAATTTTTTCCAAAGCAGCACAGCTGTGGTGATTACCTGTCATAGATGTGGAATACGTTGGAGGAACATCCCATCGATGGAACGTTACCAGGTAAGAAAGTAACTTGTTCTTCTGCCCCCAGGGTGCCCAAAACCTACTGCCCCACCCATTGGGGGGGCCTGTCCGACATTTTGTGGTGGCCCTCTCCCCCCTCATCCCAAATGGGTGGGGGGGCACCTCATGCAGGCCTCCTACAATCAGCTGCGTGAGGTACACCCCCCCCTCCATTTTGGGGGGGAGAAGGCCACCAAATAATGTGGCACAGGCCCCCCAGTGGGTGAGGCAGTATGGTTTGGGCACCCTTGGAGCAGATTGTTACACTAATGTGCCCATCTGCGCCATGGGAAGTTTGGTAAACAAAGAAAAAAATTGAAAATGGTACACTACACTTTAGGGGGGGGGCTGAGGGGCACCTTAAACCTCCAGGGAATTTTCCAATGTAAGGGGGGGTGGCCCTCTCCCCCCCCACCAAATGAAAGGGGGGCCATCTCATGCAGCACTCCCTGGGGTCAGATGCCCCTACTTAGGAGCAGATAACTGCCCCCAGGGAGGGGTGCATACCATGGCACCCTGTCCATTTTGGGTGGGGGTGGAGGACCCCCCCTTTACATAAAAACAATTCCCTGGTGGTCTGGGGGGGCCTTCCCCCCAAACACAATCCATGTTTTCCCTTATTTATTTTTTTCATAAGGCCCATTCCCTAGGGGCAGATGGGCACCTATCTTCCCCAAGGGGACCCTAAACTGCAGTCCCCATCCTTTGGGGGGCCTGTCCACACTTTCCTGGTGGCCCTCACCCCCCCCTCCAATTGGAAGAGGGGGACACCTCATGTACTCCTGCCTGGTGGCAGAATTCTGCCCGCAGGGAGGGCTACAAGGGCCCCCCCTTTCCACTTGGTGTGGGAGGGCCACCACCCTTTCATGTACAAAAAAATCCCTGATGGCTAGTGCCCCCCAGACCCACCCCTAACCCCCTTTTCTATTTGTTTACTTCTTTTTCTCCCAAATATCCCCCACCCTAGGGGCAGATGATCACCCATCTGCCCCCAGGGGGGTAATAGCCTGCAGGCACCATACTTTGGGGGGCCCACACACTTATTCCTGGTGCCCCCCCCCTCCAATTGGATGGGGGGCCACCTTATGTACTCCTGCCTGGGGGCAGAATTCTGCCCCCAGGGAGGGCTACAATGCTGGCCCCCCTTTCCACTTGGTGTGGGAGGGCCACCACCCTTTCATTTGCCCAAAAAATCCCTGGCATCTAGTGGCCCCCCCTGACCCTCCCATCCCTGTTGCATTTCATTTTTTTTTTTTTTCCTTTCAATGTGCCCCCTTCAGGTCTAGTGGGCATTGCTGGCCACGGATCGAGCGCTCTGCGCCCTTTCCGTGACCAGCAATGGTTTCACAAACGGTGTCCTTGGAAAGGGGATTACGCACGCAGACGTGAAACTGAAGGTAATCCAGCCCCCAGGCAGTGAGGAGGGACCTCCCCCTCGCATAGCCCGGGGGTTGGATTACTGTTTTGAGCTATCTCGTCCTTGGCAACCTGGAGTAATGTCAAGGACGAGATACCTCGTCCTTGGCACTTAAAGGGTTAAGTCCATCTACAGGACTCTATTCAAAGTTGATGGAGACTCTCAGTACCCATGGGGTAAACAAGTGCTTTATAGACGACTTTGTCTGAACGTAAATGACATCAATCAAATCTTGCAAGTCTTTATGCAATGGGATTGAGAAAAACACATTTTTCAAGTCAATCACAGTGAAATATTGTGTTTTAACAGGAATATTACATAAGATTGTCACCGGATTAGAAACTAGAGGAAACTCGGCCTCTACAATCTGGTTAATCGGGCATAAATCCTGAATGAAATACCACAAACTTTCTGTCCTTTTTTTAATCCGATAAATTGTGGTATTACACAGTGACTCTGACGTCACTAGGATGCCCTGTTCCATCATAGCAGATGTCATCTTAAAAATACCTTCATCGCCTCTCGAGACATGGGATACTGTCTTGCTCGAGGTAAAATTGCTCCTGGTTTCGATTTAATCTTCACTTCTCCAGCTCCCTTCAATAGGCCTAAGTCATAGGGGTCTTTTGTCCATAATGAGACTGGCACCTTTGCCATGTCGTCATTAAAATATTCGGGTCACTTTCGTGCTAGCATCATCTTCTGAGGAACCTCACATTTAATTGCTTTCACCCAATAAGTAATACTCATATCAAATATGACTTCATCATCTGATGGATTGTCTCCAAACATCAGTGATGTCAGTCAATCTGTAACCTTCCCCAATGGCAATCACTGTCCATCATCGTCTGCCATCCTGATAATTTCCATCAAGCAAAGCCATTTCTCTCACACAATGGCTGCTTGTAATTCTAAAGGAAAGATTCGCCGTCCTCTTCATCCATATCTTTGGCCTCAACAAAAATGTATCTGGTATTCTCATAGTCCTGCCCAATAAGCCTGGCAGCCATGTTAACAGAATGCATACTCCATAATGAAAAACTTCTGGTTCTAACGGTACTCCTCGCATGACCACTTGTCCTGTAAATGCCATAATAAATTCACTCATGTTTAAATAATGCATTGCTGGTTTTGAACACACTATGCCTTCATCAGTGAACAAAATCTTCATATTCAACTTGGTCATTAAATCTCGACCTAATATATTGACAGGTGTCTACCTTGAATATAACAATGGCACAGACAAGTCACACTCTCCTATAGAGACTGGCAATATGTCAGTAAAAGGAACTCTGCTTGCAGCTCCTGTGAAACCTTGAGTATTCATGGCATTTTCAGACATCGAAAATGCCCCCTCTCGTATACATGAGCGTGTTGCACCTGTGTCTATTAAGAACGAAAAAGATTTGCCTCCTATATTAACGTCAACCCTTGGATCCTCTTGAGGATTAGGCGTCACAGATATCGAACACATCAAGTCTCCCAGTGAGCTGTCCTATTGTGGATACATTCTCATCCCCGTACCTGTAAAAGGATTCCCTCCATCAACAGTGATGCCGCCTATTCTAGGAGTCATTAATAAACCTGTACTTGTTCTCTGCTCTATTTGCATGGGTGACTGCCCTTATGGCGGATTCATTAGTGCCTGCTGTGCTTGGAAGTCTTGCTGCACTCTCGGCGCTTGTGTCTGTTGCACTGTTTGATTCTGAGAAAACCCATCTCCACTCTGCTGCGAATATGCAGGCGGGTTTGCAGTCCCCCCTCCTGAGAACTGCCCATTCTGCACAAATACTTGACTTCTACGTGTGCAAGAAAAGTGCCCTGACATACCACATGTCACGCCTATAGGAGGAGTTCTCCCAATTTGCCCCTCCTGTATTTCTTAACTATCTGTCATGATCTCTGCTTCCAAAAGATCAGGACTTGCCCAACTCCCTTGGAAGCAGACCCATAACCCCGGTTCTGAGTGCCAGCCAGTCCCAATTGGGACCTTTTGGACCCTGTCCTGGCGCCAGTGGCATCAGGCTCATAAAGATGCCCAGTCCCAGCGCTGGAAGCGCCGGGCTCATAATGCTTGGGTGGACTTACCTGCAGCAGACCATGCTGCTTACTTACCTGCCAGTTGAACCCCTGATCCTCTTCTGTTTGGGACTACTTTTCCTGTTGGGAGGGGCAGGAGCCAATCCCTAGGTTCAGAACACTGGAACTCTTCTGGAAAGCAGGAACTCTTTTCTTACCTAGGCGTGGCTGTGGAAGGAGACACCTAAGCACTACAGGAGGCTATTTAAACCACACCCGATGGATGAATCTTGCTTTGTGTTATTCTGCATTCTCTGCAGCAGAACGCTCATCGTGTCTTCTGCTTCTGATCCTGGGCCTAAGGGAACAAAGGCTTACCATCCTGGAATCCAGTCTTCAGCAGCACCTGTAAAGACAAAGAAAGAACAGGTTAGCACTACGGTCTTCAGTGGCAGCGCATCTCTTACCTGGTCCATCGGCTGTCACCAACGCCTCGCGCTGCATTCTGGCATCTGAAAGACAAAGGCTTACCTACTCTTCGCATGCTCCGGAGGTCTTCGCACTGCATTCTGGCATCTGAAAGACAAAAGCTTACCAGCTCTTCGCACGCTCCGGAGGCCTTTGGCGCTGCATCCCGCATCTGAAAGACAAAAGAAGGTGCGTTCAAAGACATTGGGCAACTTTATTACTCACGTGCCATTACTCCTTCCCACGCCGAATCCAGTGGGTATTCCAGCACCCTTCAGCTTCTCTAAAGCTCCGAACTTGTACCTGCAAGATAAAAGGGACAGTTAGTGCGCATCGTGAAGCAGGCTACAAGCGCTTACTTACGTGCTTCCAGGCGCTTCTATTCCTCACGCGGGTTCGATCCTCAACTCTCATCAGCCCGCCATCCGCCATCGCCGGAACCCTGCAAAACAAGAGATATCATTAAAAAAGACTTTTAAGACATTTGAAGTGCCCAGAACTTACCGTTCGTGCAGTTAACGACGGACAGCAGTCCTCTGAGGTCAAGAGGCCTGCACCCTTATCCAGTGAAGAAACTGGTAACGGCACCCTGCCCCGAGGCAGATGGAGAGCTCGGCGTTCACTTACCTAAGGTGAGGGCGTTAACCTTTGGGGTTCTACAGGAGAAGAGAAAGGGAAGAGGAGAGAGGCACCCAATAACCCCAGTTCATTAATCCCATATTTTCTATCTGCAGACATCTTACTCTTCGAGTCAGACATACAGTGCACAGAGGTCCAGCCCAAAGAGCCAACCGTGTGCTACACATCACCTTTGAAGATACGGCATTCACCCAGTCAAGACCGGCGCCTCTTCGGGAATCAGGTGAGCGTTACACTATCGTTCTGTGAGTTTTGAAACCCACTTTGATTGTTCTGGAGCTTTCCCTGATTTGTCTGGAAGCCTCCGTGACTGTTCTGGAAGCCCCTACCTCGAAAGCCTCCCCTTCCCCATGGTGCAAATCCATTATTATTTTGATCAAACTGCCTTTGATTATTCACATCCACTAGTCAACATCGCCCCTTCAATGGCGTACTTTGACAGTTTCTTCTGCATTAACTTTGCCTCTTCACCTTTCCTAACAGTCTTTCTTTCGATTCTTCTCTTGCAACAGCCTGCAATAATGCTCAATGGTCAACTGTGTTCCTGACCACGGCTTTACTTCCATGCCCACCAATTTCTTGAGCTGCTTCTGCACGGACTCCAGCAGCCCTCGGCACAATATATGATAAAATACAGGTATAGTTTTCCCTCCAAGATTCCAGTGTCTCCAAGGCCCAATGCTCTTGGAAATTCTGAATGTAAACAAGAGGATCCTCCCCTTCCTGCATCTTTTTTGCCATTATAGCTCCCATATCTGACGTGTCTGATATAGTACTCGAAGTGCTTTCCAGACCGCCGCCCTACAGTTATTGAACGGTGCCCCATCGTGAGCAGTGTTTATCGTGGTAACACCAGAAGACCCTGGTCTTGACCAAACGTCATCAGCCCTCTCCCCAAGGATAGCAATCAGGAGACCTTTAAAGTCCCTTATAGCTAATGTGTTTTCTCCTGTCATTTTCTCGAACTCATGTATCCATTTCCTAGCACCAAACAAACTCCAGAGTTTACACCTTAAATTATTCTTATCCATCTGTGGCCAAGGTATATACTGTGGCCTAGCTCCTCCCTTTTCTAACAAAGGAAACTGTGAAACCCCAAATTCACATTTGTCACCCATTGTCTGTCTATCCGTAGCAGGGGCAATGGTTCCGCTCTGCCTTCTACCTGGCAGCGACCTTACCCTGTTCATATAAGGTGGCGGGTCCTCCCTCTTATCGTGGGGTCTCCCTTTAGGTCGATCTAGCCGCATCAATGATTCTGACGCCCGAGACTTGGGTTGGTCTAGATCCAACCATTTTACTTCCTTATCCATTGAAAAACACCCTTCAGGGCCACCTGCGTCACCTTCCTCTTCCCCACCAAAGGTTGCTCTGTCTTCGTCTGACATATCCTGTCCCCAACTCGTGTGACTTCTTTCCTCTTCATCTCTATTCAGAGTCAGTCTATTTAAAGACAGCTCCTTTGGCTCAAAACTACATGAGACTACCTCTTTGTCGTACAGCTGCGTGCTTTCAAGTCGATCATTTTTGCCCTTTCCTTGCAACAATTTTAGTCCTCATATCATGATAGACTTTATCGATTGCGTCCCCAATGCTTCTTGAGTCATACTGTAGATTTGCTCTAGAAGGACCTGCTATTGGCTCATGTGCTGGGAAGAACTGTCTTCCCATGACACTTCTGAATTAGGAGCCAGTACTTCCTTTTCCATACGATCAATGTCGCATGCTCTTCGCCCTCTTTCGTTCTAGCTAATCGTCAAATTCTCTTGCTTTCTTGCTTCCTCTCTCATGCTTTCTTCCTCTTTTCTCTTCATGTTCCTTCTCTCATTTGCCCTTCGTATTTCTTCATCTCTACGTCTTTTCATTCTCTTATCCCTTAATTGCTGTTCCTCTTCCTCCATTCTTTTCTATTCTTTCTCGTTCTTAGATTACCCTCGGTCTGCTGTCATATTTTCTGTTGCTCTGCTCTTTCTTTCTTTTTCAGTTGCTCATCTTGATACAACTGTTCGTCTTTGTCTATCCTTTCATTTTGTCCCATCTTCTTTCAATCTTTACTCTGTTTCTCTATCCTTTTTATTTTGCTCATCTCGATCTTCCCTTTGCCTTACGTCCTCGATGCTCTTATCATCAAGCTTGAACAAAATCTGACCACCCATCCATTCATTCTGTATAAGCGCTAACTCGTCAGTCTTCTCTTTTTCTCCCTGCATCTCTTTATTTCTCGTGATATATCTAAGGATGTACTTGGTTGTTCACTTCTCTCCATCGCATCTCTCCTTGTCCCTTGGGATTTTAGCGATTACATCTCTCAGTATTTTTCTCTGAGCCCTCGTCGCTGCTTGCGCAGGCGACTCATATGCCGGGTTGCTATACTCTGTTGGTGCTTTCAGCTCTCTCAATGTGTACAACCCCTCATCTTTCTTACTATCACCGTCTGCTTCAGGCACGGTGGGTGGAGCGGAAGGCCCCTCACCCCCATCTGCGCATACTTTGAGTATCCAATCTACAAGAAACAACTCTTTTCTTTCCTCCTGGTACATTTTCCAGAGCTCTAAGTTCGCTAGTCGCTTTTCTAACTTTTTTTTCCTGTATGTGCAGCATGCAAATATGTTGTCATGTGCTGCAAAACTGCCTTCGATAATGATCCCCCTTGGGGCCATGGCATAAACCTTTGGTACCCTTAACCCACTTTGCACTGTACTGTCTAAGCCTGGGTGCGTGCTTGGGTAACTGCTTGCAGAGGTGTATAAGTGGAGTAATATCCTCCATTTTGACACGTCACTCTTAACTGTCAATACTCACCTTTACTCTTTGCAGATTTAAGAAGTATGTTTCAGAAAAACAAAACCATGAGCGTGCACCAATTGTCACAGGCTCCAAACCCTCTATATCACGTTTTTGACTTTACTCTATGTTGTCACTAAATACCATTAGTGTCAGGAATTGGGTTTGGGGCAGGAAAAGGCTCACGGTTTGCAGAAAATGACAGTAAAACTACATACCCAGCAGCCTGGGGGCTAGCGGGTAGTTCTTGGGTTTTCGCACATCAGCCCAGCTGTCGTTAATCAGGAGCCTTCTTAACACGCCAGCCACCCGTGTTCAGGTGTGTATTAATGGTATGCAGTACGGGCAGTCGCGGGGGTTTGCAGGAGGAAAGCTGGCGAACTGAGGGATCCCGGAGGAATGCTGGGATAAGGCTCAGGCCACGGAGGTGAACAGAAGCTGCCCGGCAATACTCTGCGTCATTCTGCAGAGTCTGGGTTGCCTCGCTCCGATAAGTGTGGGCAATGTTGTTTGTGATGTTGAGGAGTGTGCAGAGACTACTGCATACGCGTTACATGCACAAGCTAACAGAGTTCTACAACGCGGTGCTGTGCCATCGCATACTGACATGTTACTGAACTGATATGGAACTTTAATTAGCATACTGATCCTTGCCACTACGAAACCCGCACGCAGAGAAAGGAAAGCATGCATTGTGTTCTGCTGAACAGTTAAGGGGCACAATCATACGAGTATTAGATGATGAGATAAGGGTTGCTCCACAGGCAATAAGGAAGGGGCGCTCCTCAATGTAATATGCATTTGTTTGCTTTGCTGTTGCTCGCCCTATGCGCCATGTGTCTTGTTTTCATGGAATGGGAATTCTCTTGTCTGTGCCATACTGCTTGCTCTGAGTCATGTCTTGCTTCATGTTGCATAATGTTCTATGTTCCTCTGCTATGCTGCACTAACCTCCATGATATGTGCTTTCATGTATGTTCAGCTCTGATGATATAGGTTCCAGGTTATATGTGTTCAATCTAAGTAGGTTAATAGAATTCAGGTGTAGGTAGGAATGGTCTGATTTTGAGATCTAGGGTTATGGTCTACAGGGTTGTGCTAATTGACTGGACTGTTGATTCATGAGTGTGATTTCTTCCCTAATATACCCCAACCCATCCAATGCATCTGTTCCTTACCCTCTTTTCCGGTTTTCTTAACTTCCCCTTACCTATTCACAACCTCTCCCTAATCCCTCCTCCCCCCATTGGCTGCCACGTGGTTACCTTTTTTATTAATATCCAGCTTCCCGCACCAACCATGGTGGGAGGGTTGATCTATTCGGCTTCTGTGATTCGGGGGAGGGGGTCGATACCCTCTCCTCCCTTGAATTGTGACAATTAGTTCAATACCAACAAATAAATAATTCTCAAATCATGTATTTTCTTTTTCGCGTCTATCAATTCCTCTATTGTTTTATTTTTCTTTGTCTTCACCATATCCAGTCGCATAAAACAAACTGACATACTAGACTGGCCACATATATCTCAGCCTTCACTTTAAGACCTTTCTTGCCCCTAAAAATACCCCGAGATAGGATATAAGTTGCCCTCTTTAAAATCGTCTTTAACCAACCTTTTAGTCTGTTACCCGTCTGGGTGCTTTAGGTGTGACGACTTCTGTTCTTTTAAATGCAGGAAACCTGGGCGTATCCTTCATCGTGGCCTCTCCCCACGATACCTCTTAATTGCTTGGTCTCTCAAGTCAATTACTTAATATTAAATACTCATCGTTTCTCAAGTTACTTTACCCCAACCTCCCTCAGCTACTCGTTTTCCCCTTATCACTTTCTTCACCCACTGCCCATTCACACTTTTGCCACCTCACTCAGTTTTACTCACCATTCGTGTTTTCAACTTCTGAATCTCGGGATCGTGCGCCTCCTCAGTAGCCTCTTCAACCTTCCGTCCGTTCAGCTTCCTGTAGGTGCCGGGAGGGGATTCCATGGAAACAGGGGGACATGTCTCACCCTTGCTTGCAAGTCTAACGTTTAAAAACTGATACCGCTATCTACAGAGAGCTTCACGTCCTTTCAGCCAATGGCAGAGGTTGTGCGATATTTCCGGGACCCCAAAGCCTACTCTCTCGATGGATATCTAACCATCCTCTCAGGTACCAAGTGAACTGGAGTCTTCCAGCCCTTTAAGATGAGGTAGCAATACCCTTGAGATGGATGGGGATGCAGAAGTTACTCAAATATCAATAATCGAAACGACTCAGGTAGTTGGCAAAAGGATAACTGTTTTAATATCAATTATCTAAAACAGGGAGTACAACGGACATGAACAGACTTCTCAGCGTAAGATCTCTCAATGCATCTTAAAAAAAAGCATTCTTTTATAGCAGAAAATCGTCATAGGTGACGTCAACCTGCATATTACTACCGTCATCCTACGTGGCAAACTACAAAAACCTAGTGAAGAAAATGATTGGTTCTTAAGGAACCTCTAAATATACGATCCATCCACCTCTACAGGAGTGAAGAATAGTGACGGGCTTCTTAACATCAGGTGGGGCAACTAAGCCCTCCCCTTAAACAGGTCACTATGAACGTCACTAAATACATGAAGTCCCATTGCTACACAAACTGTAGGACCCTTAATCACGCGGCCCCCTACCGTTGGTTGGCACTCTAACCTCTGTCAGTACTTTTCCACCTACGTTAACAGCATGCAGACTGGGCTTCCAGGTGCTGGTGAGCTAGTTTTCAACCATAGCTTCCCACCAATTAGCATATTCATCTATCACCTCAGTGGTCTGCTGTCAATTAGGGCTTTGAACTTGTCATTGGGAGTGTTCTTGGCTCTGGAGAATTCACAGGAGTGAAGGCACGCTCTGCACTCATGCGTAGGTGTGACCATCATATTCGTCCAACTTCATCGTTCCACATGACTGAAGACCACAAAATCGAGCCCCAGTATATTAAAATACGATTTTCGAATAGACCTCGGACATCTTCCTTGTTTTGTTGATGCCTTCTGAACAAGAGCTCTGTTCTTTCACACGATTTGTATCCAATGTCTGCTCACTCCAGCCTGATAAGACCTTGGCACCTTGGCTCATCCAGTTTCGCCTTTCTGAGATTCACTTCGTAATTCACTTGTTTTTCAACTGCGACACACTGGAAAAGAGGCATTCCTCCTTTAGCCCCGCTCTCCTATAGCACGTAGTGGAAACATCCATTCTTTTCTCACTTATATGTATATGTTGGCGCATGCTGCAATCTATTCACTACTTAGCTACCCTCAAGAATACTTCATCTGCTTGCATTTCTTTGCATCTGTACACGTGTTAACTGACTTAACATCTTCATCAGTTCTGTAACATAAGTTTATTCATCTTGATCCCAAGATGTCACTTATCTTCGACACTTCCTTGATGCCTTATAGAATATCTGCATTCTCTAGTCTCTGCATCTCTTTCATGTACGTCAGCTCGGCTCTGCATGACGTCACCATTCTTCTTTTCCATTCATTGGTCCTGCTTTTTCCGGGATTTCATTCAAATGGCCATCGTACTGTCTCGTATGCAAGTATAGCTTCCTCAATGGGAACCTGGCCTCCAGGATTCTCCTTGATATCGGTGTTTTCACTGTTACCGCACGTGTCTCACACTCTGGTTCCCAACATATAAGCAATATGGGTGAAGTGGTTGAGGTGGGGGTACTTAGCTCCTTCTTTACAACACAATGCCTTAGGCAGTGTGGTGAGGACAGAGTAACTATGCCCCTGGACCAGAGTACCTGGGCGTCATGTTTTCAAAACCACGGAAGCCCCAAGATAACATCGAACTCTGGTGCTGCTAGGTCAAGCCGAACCTCCTGTAGGTGGTCCTCCAGACAACGCAGTGTTAAAACCGGGGTGCACTGGGTTATGGGCCCGGAACACAACGTGGTCCTATCCACTGCTCGCATGGCTTCTGGTGGCTCTTTAGAACACAATGGTACCCCTAATTTGGCAGCATACGCAATGTCCATAAACTTGCCCGTGGCCCTGGAATCTAAGAGCAAGGTAACGTGAACCTCTTGTCCCAAAAAACCCAAACGAGCGGGCAACGTGATATGTGGCGCATAATTAGCATAGCCTATGTTGGGGCTGCTACAACTTCCTGGCTCGACTGTATGACCCCTACAACCGCCAAGCCGATGCTTTTCCCTCCGTCTTGGGTTTGGAAGGGCACTCCCGAACAAAATGACCTGTGGTACCGCAATGCATGCATAGCCCTTCTTTCAGCCGACGTTCTATCTCGTCTTTACTGAGTGGACTTTGGGTTGAACCAAGTGGCATAGGCTCATGCCTTCCTGCTTTTAAAGGTACTCGCATGGTCTGTGATTGGTCAAGCACAGCGATTGGACGCGACTCCCTTCGCTTCTTATCGCCCCGCTGCTCAGCCTGCCGGTGGTCTAGGCTAAAGCCAGATCGATCGTGGCGGGACAGTCACAAGGCTGTGGGCCTACCTGCGCTTAGGTCTTACAAATCGTCCCGCAGACCTTGGTAGAGTGACATTCTCTTCTTCTGGGGCTAGTCGGCCTCAGCCACTAAACAGTTCAACTGGGTAATGTAAGTTATCAGTTCCTTGCTGCCCTGTTGCAAGGTTAGCAATTCTCTATCTTTGCACATAGCTGCAGCTCTGCGATTGAAAGTCTCTTTGCTTCAGGGGGTTTGCCCATGCCGCAGCATCTCCACTCAAATATGAAATTACGAAGGCTGTCCTGTCCTGGCTTGGATGGACTGAAAGGCTGCAAGTTTGGTAAGGGAGTGTACATTGGGTGAGAAATGTTTGGAATTGCTGGGGATTCCCTGTGTATCTTTCTGGTGGGGCTAGGGGGACTGTGGGTTCTGGTGTTAACTGCACTTGAACTGGAACTGGCGTGGAAGACCCTCCACCCGGCAAAGGGGCAGTCTGCACAGTTAGGCTGCGCACCTGAGTAGCCAAGGTAGCGTAGTCCTGCCTAGTGGCCGCAAGCTCAGCTTGTAACTCTTGTAGGACCTTAGGAAGATTCTCTATGACCTGGCTGGTTGTGCCACTCGGGCGCCTGATGTACGTGGGCGTGTGCTTCTGTCAGGCTCCAAACATTTAGGTGCAGGAGTGGCACGAATCACTGACCCCTACTGTGGGCTTGGCGCCTGCCAGTCTAGGCTTACACAGGCATCCGTGACTCCAGCAGGAAAGGAGGGTTAGGGATGCGATGGTTGGATAGGTACGGGTGTTGAGGGTAACCGGAAAGAGGGTTAGGAACAGGTATTGGATAGGTTGGGGAACATATGGTAAGTTTAACAGTCCAATATAAAACTACAGCATTCGTATGCTCCCACATGCATACATTCCCCACAATGTTACAAGCACAAAACAATGGTCAAAACCAGAGAGGGCACTTATCTCTGGTTGTGAGTGCTGGCTGCTGGAGTGTCTTTGCTGACGCCTGCCTGTGTGTTCTCTGGTCCGGTAACAGGAGCAGTTCAAATGTTGCAAAGCGAGCTTACATTAGTTTGCATGGTAATGCTGCACGTGGCTCACATAAGTTCATGCAGCTATGTCTGGTTAACTGCCTGGGAAGGGCTGTCATGCAACACGTGAGTCGCCTGTGGCATTCAGCATGCAAGCGTAGGTGATTTCCTGGCCGCCTGTGACTGTAAACATACAGCTTTTAGAAACTAGACGCACGTGGCTTTAAACATGCAGGTTTGATTTACTGGCCGGACATGGCTGCAAATAAGCGGCTATTAAAATCTAGCCGCACGTGGCTTTAAACATGCAAGTTTGATTTAACTAGCCGCACATGGCTGTAATATGCAGCTTTTAAAACTAGCCGCACTTGGCTTTAAATGCATCTAGGCCGCACGTGGTTCATACAGGGAGGGTTTTGCAAAAGCATCGGTCTGCGAGCTGCACTTAACTTTCTACGAGACAGGGGGACTTTTCTGCTCGGGCTATTCCCCCTGTGCGTGTTCCCCAGGTGCTCCTCTCCTCATCTATGCCAGCGGTACTTATCTGTAGTGAGCACAGGTCCGGGATGAAGATTCCTTGGGGCATGGCCCCTCGCAGATATCCCTGTGACCGGAGCTCTTCTGGATGCGTCTGCTCGGGTCGGATCCTCGAGCCAAGCCCCGTGCTGTTGTCTTTGCGCATGCGCACGAACATGCCACTCCCAACGTGGCCTGCCAATGTGGTTCCTGGCACTAGGGCTGCTGGGAAATGTAGTCCAGAGAGCTATTCTCCAGAAACTAGGGCAAAGAGGCCTTTTATAAGGCTTAAAGGTTTTCCTGTCTTTGCTTTGTGTTGCTTTTGTCTGGAGCCCTTACAAATGTTCCTTGATTTCACCCCCCACACCCAGACCACATGCACTCACACCCTGAGACCTGACATGGTGGCTGCAAGGATCAAGTTCAAGACCATCTGCATTGTCCCCAAGGCTTTCTGGGGCGGGGGCCTACACTACACCCAACGCTCTCTTCCAAAATGCCTTCGCTCAGCTACCTCCAACTTTTCCAGGCAGCCAGTGGGTGGTAGATCCCTCTCCTCTGCAGGTCCTCCCTCTGGAATGGCCTCCCTGCCCCTCTCAAAATTGAGCCGGACCACCTGAAGTTCCAGAAGCAGCTCATTACCTTTGTCTTCTCCTCTGCTTTCTTCCTCCCCTGCTGACCTGCCTGGGGGTATCCAAGCAACCAGTTGGTACAGCAGCATATCACTGGGTACCAGGCTCTTTCTTGATCAGTCCCCCTTGCACTGCCTCCGGGCCTAACTCGCAAGTAGGGGCTGTATCTGTAACTCTACAGTCCCTTGTTTGCCTTGCACTACCCAGAGCAACGCTGCCCTGGCTGCACTTACTCAGAGCATTACTGCCCTGTTTTCACTTCTCTCCCCTCTGCCTTGCACTCCCCCTTCCTCCCTTTTCCCTTGCACTTCTCGTTCTCGCACTTTCCCGATCTGAATGACACAAGGCCTAGTAAGATAGCTTGTCTTGTCCTCCCTCGGTCTTCCCTCCCGTGTCTTATCGCGCCTAGAAACACTTGTATACAGGTGCGTTATAAATGACGACATATATCACTGAGTCACAAGACACCTTACAGGGATTCCCATACAAATTGTTTGAGCAAATCAGTTGCCAACTCTTCCAAATACAACCACGCAGCCAGAAGGTCATCAACAGGAGAACGGATTTCATAAGATTGAAACCGCAAATGTAAGTCAATGGCAGTTACTATGTGACGTGAGGGCTGACCCAAATGCCCTCTAGAGACTGGTTTGGAAGGCACTTTAAACCCTTCTAGCTCAGTGATCCAGTGCCATAGTTTCTTGAAATCACAGAACTTGATAGTCAAATAACAATTTCTCATTAAAAGCTGTATGTATGTTACTGAAACCGCACACATTCCAAACTGCAATTTTACAGTTAGATTGGCTAAAGATTAGTGGGGCATTCTCTATAAAACATTTCAAAGGCTGCCACCAACCACAACCGATCTTGGGCTGGTGTTTTATTGTCCATTGTGCCTGCCCTCTTAGTCGTAAAGGTAGGGGCATAATCGGTTGCCTTCTGAACTGAAGAGTTATATGGAGTCACTTCTACACCAACTCACTGTGGCTTGGGTATAGATAAATAGGATATAACCATGCCTGGATTCAAAAACGTGTACAGCTCAAAACCCAATATCTTCAGAGACACGCTGATCCCAAACCAGCCTGGCAACAATATTAGAGTAAAAATAAATAACCAGATGACTTGATTGGGTTAATGCGACTTAGTCTATGTCTCCCGTATGGAGTGTTCGTAAAGCCGGAACCATGGAGAAAAAGTCCAGTATTTTACTCCAATTCATTACCAGGTTGCAGTTTGTCAGAGCGCTCCCAACCCACGATTTTTATATCATAGGAGTCAATGGTATCCATGGCCGTTGGACCTGAGAAAAGTTGTGGCTCTGAGGACTTGGGCCCCGACATTATATCGCTAGGCATAGTTGTCGTCCGATTTAAGCCTCCAAGAAGACCCTGCACACTCGTAGTGTTGGACGATGTAAAAGTAGGCATTGTTACCAAGTTAGAATTATTGCCAAGGCGATTGGGTTCCATAGTTGAAGCCACAGCTTCTTTCACTAGTAATAGAAAAGATGTTATTTTCTTTTGATTCGGTAGACAATCTTTATGTACTGGGGGATCTTGTGTATTGCGAGCACCCACTGATGGAACTGTCATTGGGGAAATCGGTTGTGCTTGTGTATTCAAATCAATGATTGAGTCTTTGGATGGTAAAGAATGTAACCATTTCAAAGAGGAATTCCTCTTGTTAGCGTTCGGCACGTTTTTAAACTTTTTTTCGCTAAAGCTTTTTCCGTTTTGGTTAGGCTTTGGTGTAGGTCGCACTGGGGAGGATGGTGCGCTGTGTCATTCAAAAATCATCCCTCAAGCCGCAAAGCTTTGTCATCTCTAAAAGACTCAAATAAAATAGGTGAACCACAAAGTCTAGTCTGGCAGTCCAGGAGGGGTATGGGACTATCAACCAAGGACCCCTGCACATCAATAATCACCTCTTTTATTACTGAAGCTTCAAGAGTCTAGTTGAGCCCACCCGTACCTGGAGCAGAGGGAACAAACTTGGCTCTATGATCAAGTATTGACTCAACTTTATGCTCCACTTCCCTCAACTTACTACCATTTTCCTGTACAATGTCCTTGATGATGTCGTAAAATCGTAAAAGGTATTTGAGGACCAAGTGAAGGGCCGAGATGGACGCTGGCCCCAAGGAGTCAGGATTGAGCAGTAAGTTGGGTTCCCGTCTCAGCTGGACGTTTCTGGGAGTAAAGTAGTCCTCAATGCAAAATGTTTTATGGGGTGCTTTCTGAGTAGAAAAGGGCAGTGGTGAAGAAGACTGGCACGGAGCCAGCCTGATTGCTTCAGAGTCTGTACTCCCGTTGGCAAATTTGATACTAGTCGCATCGCCCAAATCTCAAAACTTGATTGAAAGCAACCCCCTGTTGCAGTCCCTATTGCAGAAAGAGACTTAGCCTGTGCCATATCTTTAAGCAAGTCAGATGTGTGTAATTCTGTTGGTGAACTAGTGGGAGCTTCAGACGGTCTCTCTGGGCACACTGGACTGCTTCACAGGCATAGTCTCAACAGTTTAACAGAAGGTGGTAATTTGTCCCTGTTTTTTCCTAAGATTAGCCTCCCTCTGTGCAGTCATGTCTGCATTCGTAAGAACAGCCGGACCAGAATCCTGGCCTGTGTGGTCCACAGAGTTGGCAACAGGAGAACCGGTGTCATCGGGCATACCATTGCTTCATAAGTGATAGAAAGTCTGGAAGCCGACATGACCACCTCGGTCAAGTACTAGCATCACTGGATATATTAACCAACAAGGCAGCAGTGCAAACAAAAGCACAGCCAATTGTCGCCAAGTAATGGGAGATTGACTTACTTTGAACCCTTCACACCTCAAAGCTGGTAATGCAGGGTAGCAGAGTAAATAGGTAATCCTCTTCTCCTTGTACTCTGCAGACCACCGCAACCACACCTCAACACACTTCTATGCTGGAAATGATGTTTAAGCCCAAACTCCTCCTTCAGCGATCTGGCGAAAATAGTAGAAATGATAAGCAGACTGTTTTACCAAATAGTGTGTGAAAAATCAGGTGGAACGGGCAGCAATCTCCACACAGTAACTCCACTGCAGATCAAACTTGATCTTAGCAGAACACTGACAAACTGGTCCTTCACCGACTTCCATCAATGGTGAGTAATCCACTTGGAACATCTTTCAGTGATCTGCAGTCAGCAATGATTTTGCTATTGCTGACTTTATTTCCGAAAACAATTTAGACATTTTGTAACTGAAACCTGGCTGCCTGAAGATATCGGAGCATCTTTCAAATATTAATAACAGATGGGTACACCATTAAATGGTTTGAGAGAAAATCATTGCAGTGGAGGAGTTGCAATAATCTGTACAACTTTTTTTCTGTGTTGGACTTTAAATCACTAAAGTTGGATGAGTTGTCCCAATTTTGTTTGCTTTCCTTTACATTTTTTAAATATGACTCCATTTGGGCTATTCTTGGTTATAGGCCCCCTGGTACTGGAAATTGTTTTTTTTTAGCATGTCTTGAGGATAATCTTTCTTCTGCAATACTTTCCAACAATACTCTGGCTTGACTGCCCAACTCCAGTGATTCTGCAGGGCTATTGGATTTACCTGGGGGGGGGGGGCAAGCTTTGAATTCACACGCATCATCCATCTCTCATGGTGTGATAACTGCTTGCACGTGATCTTCTCTAGAAATTGATAGTTCTCTCATTTCAACCTATTGTATTTCTCGGAGTGACCATTTGGTTAAGCTTTTTGCAATCAAGCTCACGCACCTCTTTAATAATGGACACAATTTTCCTTTTCCGGAAACAAAGGTAAAAAAAAGCTTTGATTCGGATTAGTTCAGATGACCGTATCCCTCTACTAGCTATTTGTAGTTCGGGTTATTCTACGGATACGATCTTTGACCAATGCCAAGTTTCCTTTCAAACTGTAATTAACTGTATCCTTGCCCCTTTTTTATCCTGGTTAAAAAAAAATCTACAATTCATGGTACTAACCAGAGTTAAACTATCTCAAACAACTATCAGAAAAAAACAAATTGTGGCAGAAAATGAGGGAGGCTTACTGATGTGCAATAAGTGTGTATATATAATAATGAAAGCAACATCGGTTTTCCACGATCGGATCAGCTCGGCAAGCAATAATCCCACCAACTTTTTTCTGTCATCAAACATTTATCCAATCCTCTTGTATATTGCAGAAATGTAAACCTTAGATCAACTAGCCAATGATTTCAAAGATTTTTTTATTAACAAGATCTGGAAATCCAGGAACGTTTAAAATGCTCTTGGATCATAAGAATATTTTACAATGTAGACGTTCTTTTTACCTTCAAAAAGGTTTTTGAGGAAGACATGTATCGTATATTAAAGTTAAAAAACCACTCGTTGCGGCACAAATGTTCAACCTGCCCTAGTAGCAGATACCCATGTTTCGACCCTGATGAAAAGCATCCTACTTGTGATTAACCTCTCCCTTAAACGGGATTGTTCCCCAAGGACAAGAAAAGACCTGTATTCCTCTTTTTGAAAAAAACGATCTACCCTGCCCTGCTGGGAAACTATAAACCTATAGGCAGTCTTCTCTGCTGCATTTCATAGATCATAATCAGATTTTGGATTCTTTTGAGTTTGCCTTCCTTCCCTGACTTGGTAAGGAAATGCTCTAGTCTCAGTTTTTCTGATGGCCTTCGATACTATTTTGACCTGGATCACCTGTCCTTGCTGGTTATATTAGACCGGTTTGCCGCATTTGTCAAGTTGGATCATTCTATCGTTTTGTCTCAACTCTCGGATATAGTTTGTTTCTTTGACCCCTCTCTGGAACGATTCCAGAGCTTTCTCTCTGGAAGGTCACCAGCAGTAAATATTCTTCCTTTTAGTTCAGCCTCCTCTACAGTTAAATATAGGCCGCTGGGCTCTTACCTTTCGCCCTTCTTGTATATTTGTCTTGCCTCCGATACCCATCTTCTGCAACTCTAATACTCAATTGCACTTGTATGCAAATGATAAGCATATATTTCTTAAGGTCTCCGGCCCTCTGGAGACCTTCGCCCAACTTCTGTCATGTCTTGAAGTAAACTATAGCTGGCTAACAATCTCCAACTAAATCCTTATAAAACAACCCTCCAATGCCACCCCATCGTTCTGCTTGCCGACGTTTTTCTCAAATAAGTTCACAAATCCCAGAGTGGTTTGGAACCCAAATTGAGCCTAACCAAGAAAGTTAATGAAGTTGTAAGATCTTCATTTGTCTGTCTTCGGATATTGAGACGCGTTCTTCCATACGTCCCACATTCTAATCATTCTGCGATGGTTGGGGCTTTGATGAATTCACACACAGATTTTGCCAGCGATTTGTACAAGGGATTACCAAATAATTTGGGGAATCGCCTCTGAATAACCCAAAATGCAGCTCTGCGGCTCTTTTTGAAACTTCCTAGGCGCACCTCAATTTTGCTGCTAGATGTGCTTTGCATTGACTGCCTATACGCCGACATATTATCTTTAAGATGCTTTGCCTGGTCTTTGTGTATTTATGGCCTGGCACTCTCTCATTCAGAAAATTCAGCTGTACCAAGTAGCATATCCACTTTGCCCTGCACATTTGCTGAATATCCTTTCCTCTTGTTACTCAACTAGAATAGCCTGGCCATTCTCTGTCACGGCCCCTGTGTGTAGGATCACCTTCTGCTTCACCTTTGATTCATGAAATTCTGAATCGGCTAAAAACAAATGCTTAAGTGGCCTTCCGGCAACCACGTGGTTACTGTTTGACTTGGACTTACTTTCAGATATAGAGTATGATGTACAGCTACACTTCAACAGAGTGCATCCTGCTAATCAATCTAGAAGGAAGAATACTACAACATTGACATTGTTTGTTGGAATAGTTCCCTCTTGCAACAATATAAGGTGAAAAACTTTCTAATTGATCCCCTGTGGACTCTTTGCCGTTTGTTTTTGGCTGATGCAGAATATAATTTTTAGAATATTTTCCACATAACATGAGGTTTATTCTCATTTGCTCCTGAAGAAGAAGCTGATGTCCCGAAACTATTAGGGCTGATTATTTTAATAAACATTCCTTTGGAAGACGAATCGAAGGACTGAAATTAAGATATGATCGTCTTGTACCTTATACACTTCATGAAAATGTACATGTGAATTCCCTTAATTGTTTGGTTTGTTATGCCTGAGAGTGCAGGGGACAGTGGTCCCTACCACTAGGACCCTATTTTCAGTGAAAGTAAGATTTCCCCTTTTTGATGATGAACCCTTGTGACCAGAGTACCTGGCATACTGGCCAGGTATCTACTTCTGCCTTGAGAAGAGCTGTACAACTATTTAATTATCCAAGTCTGGAAAGACTGCACCACTGGCTCAACTAGCATCCAGACTAAAGAAGTAATGCCTCGGTAAAACGCATTGTGCACATGCCAAGCTAAACGGGGATGCTGAATTGGAAGTGTTTTGATTCCGATTGGAATTACAGAAACTGCTGATCTCGATAGATCTGGGTTAGGAGGCTTTTTCCAAGCCCTATGTGTAGGGCAAACAACCATCCGCACCCAAATTACTCGGCTTCTTTTCAGATGCCTGACTCTCCCAGTGATAACTACATAGCTCTCAACTCACCCGCTTTTGGCGGGTGTCACCCGCCTTTAAAGCTGATGAATCACCCGCCAAGCTCCTCATACGCCCATTCACTTCTATGGGGCTCTCACCCGCCAAAAAGAAAATCGGGTGTTTTCACCCGCCTTGGTGACAAAAAAGGTTGGGAGCTATGTAACTAGCAGAGCTGTGAAGGCCTACTTCGTAGGAGGTGAGCAAAGTGCTTAAAGCTTTGTGCAGCACAGAGTATCACAATAAAGGAATGGTGTCACAATATATTTGCCAAAATATACTCTTTATATACATAACATGCAGTGATGAAGATACAGGATGTAAAGGTTAAGTAACTTTTTATGTATAGAGCTTAGGGCCGGGATTTCTGCTGAAGACCCTCGAGCATTTAAGGGTTCAGTTCTTGAGACTAAAAGCAAGTGTTATGGGTTAGAGCTTTCAAACAGTAGAGAAACCTAATAGAAAATGATGTAAGCCAAAAGGAAAGTGCACCATTTACAGGACAGTGAAGCTGTCATTTCCTACGGGTTACACAAGTCCCCTGTGGTTGGAGCACAGCGTTCACCAATTGTCCAAAGGCAACATGAAGGCCTTGTACCTAGCACAGTTTGCGTGTCCCAAAGGCCCTTTGTGACTGAAAACTACAGAGAGAAGAAACTGATGCTAGGATACAGTGCAGCTAACTCGGTCTCCAACGATGAAGTCTCAGCAAGCCAGTGATGCAAACAGTGCCCCAGCTGTTACAAGAAGGTAAGCTTAGTATTCCTTGGAGCCCTGGATGAGGTCTGTTGCTGAGCAGTTGTACGTTGCATATCATGCTCACTACTGTGCTAAGTAATGTATGCGCCGACTACAAGGTGAGCCATGCAGGATGTTGTGAAAGATTTTCTTTTTGCTGCTTTACCCCCTTAGACATCAATGGGACACTCCGTCATTTTTATATTGCCTGTAACCTGTTCTGAGTTTCAGTAGGCAAGTGAGGCCTTTTTACTTATGGTTTGGGGTCACTGATCAGTCTCTGAAATTCTGTTCATTACCTGCACACATCACCTTGCAGTGAAAGAGCGATAGAGACACTTGGTCTCTGTGACTTTGTTATATGTAACTATTTGTTTACAAACATGTGTCCATGATGGGGTGGTGGCAGCAGATACATATCCAGCATTGTTTCTTGTAACCATTACTGAAGATGTAATAACTGGGATCAATCGCAACTGAAAATGTCGTTTCCGCGTCCCGCGTCGTGGCGAAGTAGAGCTTCAACGTGGGACACGGAAATGACATTTTCTGTTGAGATTGATCCCAGTTATTACATCTTCAGTAATGGTTACAAGAAACAATGCTGGATATACCCTGATTTGAGAAAGGCACCATATCGAAATAGGTGTAATCTATAGGGCAATTTAATTAAACCTTCCTATCACATAACCCTACCTGGATTCAGCCTTATTTTCTTCTGGCGCAGTAATATGGTGAAGTCACAGCAGCTTGTTTTTTGAGTTTAACAAACTAAATAAATAACTGCATGTTGATACATTCTGGCCAACTTGTACTAAGAATGCTGTGTGTGTGCTTAATTGAATCCTTCACTGATCTCGCACCCTCCTAAGTCTAAGCCTTGCTGCTCAAACAACCCAGATAGATTGGCTAGACATTAGCAGGGGTCTAAATAGGAGTTTGTGGAGCAGGAGCTCTAAGTAGCTTTAAGTAGCTCCTGGATATCAGGATTTTCCCCTAACCAAAGGTACTCATCATGGCCTAGGAGCTATTAATGTCTCATGAATACGTTCTCAGGACAGTGAGTGTTTAATGGATAACTTTAAAAGAAATGCAGATATGGGAGGCTGAAGGGATTATATTTTGGTATAGTGATTTAACACTGAAAGGTGCACACGTCAAAATATATGAAGTGCCTGAAAGATGGTTGGGATTTGCTTTTCTTTCCCACACTGTGGCATGCACACACAAGTTCACACACTGTAAACCCTTCGTACTACTGCTTTGTTGCTCTGTCATTCGCTCTATTGCTGATTTTCTATGAATTAGTCTCCCTCTTACCATTCCTCATTGCATTCCTTTCTTTTATTTCCTTATACATTTCTTTCCCGTCAGTTCGTCTGCCCTGCTGCTAACTGTCGTCTAGTTATTAGCTGTCTAGTTGTATTATATTTGAGGAACAGGGATTGTACAGATGGCAAAAGCATTCTTTCAAAGGGTGCCTGTACAATAGCACAAAAATGAGAACAAGTGGTGAGCCGGTTTGAGGGTGTAAACAAGTGGGGCACCTACCAGGGACAAAACAAACCGAAGAATATATACACATGAAAACAAGTGACTTACAAAGGTAAGATTAACTTAAAGGACAGTGCTTCAAACTGAAGGAGTATTATTTAAATATTTACAATTGCATTATTAAACGTCACTATCTTTGCTGGTACATCTATAACTCTGCCACCAAGTTTGTTTCTTTTACTGCATCAATCTCTGTTGCTCTTTCTTTATTACCACAACATTCTTTTCTCAGTGAGGCCATCGTTTTTCTGTGATGGCATATTGCTCCTTCTTCTTTCTCTCTGCTGCTCCTGCAGGAGGAGTTTATACATTGTGGGTCAGAAATCTAACATTCATATAAGATGCAAACTTTAACCCATGATGCTTTCACTGTCTTCTTGAGGTTTCCTAAAACACCTTTTATGCAAATTCCCAGACAGTGAATGTCAGATGGGTATGGTTCTAGGGCGCCATCAACCGGAACCAAAGGTAACTCCTCTTAGCTGGTGGTTTCCAGATAACCAGGCTACCCTAGGCTATAGCCATAAGCTAAATAGCTCCAAGCAATTTCGAAAGCTGCATTAGTGCTCACCATAGTAGGGTGGCCTGCTAGAATCTGTCTGCAGCATTGATTATGAAAATCCTCCCTTATTCAAATTCAAGCAGTTAACATTTCAGGGAAAAATCAGTCCAGAAGGTGTCTAACACAACTTGTCATGCCTGGTATGGGCAAGTGAGTGTTATTGTTCTGTCTGCTATTTGAAGTCTGGATTCTAAGTCAAGAATGGAGGTGAGCATTATGCTTCAACTTCTTTAATATCACTCTTCAGCAGTTTCAACAAATTAACAGAAGAAAGCTGAACAAATCTTCCACTACTCCTGTTTTCCTTTCTTTCAAAACTACATTTCCCAGTGTCTCTGTAGTTCTTGACAGTGCTAGTCCAGTCTGTGTCACTTCCTGTCTGTGGACTCCTCCTCTTTTCCTGCTCTTGAGCAGATCAGTGTACCTTTTTCTTAGCTCATGACAAAATGTAATAGTAGCCTGAAAAATGGGGAAATGTGTGACGGAACTGAAAAGTTATACTTGAGAAATGTATAATTGGGTACAGACCACTAGTGACACACTAGAAACATAGTAACTAATAGTTACACCTCAAGCGCATTTTCAATGAGAAGAGCGGTGCGAGGCAGGAGATCAGCAACAGCGTGCAGCGAGCGTTAGGGACGGCGAGATGGAAACTGGCCCTGTGTCTCATACCCAACACGCCAGGGGCCCATTCGCCCTCTTTTGCTGCAAGCAAGTTATACTTGAGAAATGTATAATTAGGTACAGACCACTAGTGACACACTAGAAACATAGTAACTAATAGTTACCGCTCAAGCGCTTTTTCAATGAGAAGAGCGGTGCGAGGCAGGAGATCAGCAACAGCGTGCAGCGAGCGTTAGGGACGGCGAGATGGAAACTGGCCCTGTGTCTCATACCCAACACGCCGGGGGCCCATTCGCCCTCTTTTGCTGCAAGCAAGTTATACTTGAGAAATGTATAATTAGGTACAGACCACTAGTGACACACTAGAAACATAGTAACTAATAGTTACACCTCAAGCGCATTTTCAATAAGAAGAGCGGTGCGAGGCAGGAGATCAGCAACAGCGTGCAGCGAGCGTTAGGGACGGCGAGATGGAAACTGGCCCTGTGTCTCATACCCAACACGCCAGGGGCCCATTCGCCCTCTTTTGCTGCAAGCAAGTTATACTTGAGAAATGTATAATTAGGTACAGACCACTAGTGACACACTAGAAACATAGTAACTAATAGTTACCGCTCAAGCGCTTTTTCAATGAGAAGAGCGGTGCGAGGCAGGAGATCAGCAACAGCGTGCAGCGAGCGTTAGGGACGGCGAGATGGAAACTGGCCCTGTGTCTCATACCCAACACGCCAGGGGCCCATTCGCCCTCTTTTGCTGCAAGCAAGTTATACTTGAGAAATGTATAATTAGGTACAGACCACTAGTGACACACTAGAAACATAGTAACTAATAGTTACCGCTCAAGCGCTTTTTCAATGAGAAGAGCGGTGCGAGGCAGGAGATCAGCAACAGCGTGCAGCGAGCGTTAGGGACGGCGAGATGGAAACTGGCCCTGTGTCTCATACCCAATACGCCCGGGGGCCCATTCTCCCTCTTTTGCTGCAAGCGCTCTGACCCCCACACAGTTCTAGCAAGAATAGTGGGGCTTTTAGCATCAACCATCCAGGCCATATTTACAGGGCCCTCACATTGAGCCCTTCAGAGGCTAAAGATCAGGCATCTGCGACAGGGACTGAGATACCACCAGTTGGTGCCCCTACATCGCGATTCGATCACAGAACTGGTGGTTGAAGAATATGGATGCCTGGAATGGGCGAGCCAAATTCGGAGATTGACTCGACCTGATAGTGGAATCAGACACCAGCAGAATAGGCTGGGAAGCAAGGTGCGGCTCACTAGAGACAGGAGGGAAATGGAGCGCAGAAAAATTACAGCTCCACATAAACTGCTTAGACCTATTAGCTGGATCTTTTGAGAGGACTTCTGGCATTTTTGCCTGCAGTCAGGGACCTTTCCCCCTGCATGATGTTGAGCGGGGTGTTCGTGAAATGCTTGCAGGAGAGAGCGGAATTGATTTTGCTAGCTCTGATGTGTAAATCGCAAGTATGGTTTCCGACTCTGATGGAGCTGTCTGCAGACTTCACATGGATCCTCCTCGACAGAGTGCTTGCTCACGGACCCAGCTGGGTCGTTTCATCCATCTGCGAGTGAAAGGGTCTCTCCTGCTACTAGCGTGCAGGATATCAAGAGACGCTGGGCACTGCCATGCATTTTGGCACAAGTGGCCAAACTCATTGCGGAATCGTGGGCACCATCCACAAAGCGAAGCTACGACGTGAAGTGGAACAAGTGGTTGGTCTGATGCAGAGGGAGACATTTTCATCCCATTTCAGCTCTTGTAGTAGCAATTCTTAACTTCCTAGCCCACCTATTACAAGATGGTAAGGCCTTCAGAACCAACAGAGTTTACAGGTCAGCGATATCTGCAGGATACTTACCCATAGAGGAAACCCCGGTGGGAGAACACCCAGCAGTAGTAAGGCTCATAAAAGGAGCACGATTTAGGGTACACCCATAGCCAATGTATTTGCAACTATGGGATGTGACGGTAGTGCTGCGCCTACTTGCGGATTGGCCAGCAAACAAGAACCTATCTCTGAAACAATTGTCAGGTAAGCTAGCCATGCTGCTATGCTTAGTCTCATGCAGACGAGTGGTGGATGTCAGGGCATTAGAAGTGAACAGGAAAACCTTTGGACCGGAAGGAGTGACGTTTACGCTGGCTAAGAGAACAAAGATGAGCTCCACATATATATCCTACCTCTACCTGCCGAATAACCTGACATGCTGTGTAGCGGCATGCATTAGGGAGCACGAGGATGGAACAGCAGAGTTTAGACCAGCTGGTACCACACAATTGCTGATAGCATGTAGGAAGCCCTATCAAGCAGTAGCGACAGCCACGATAGCCAGATGAGTGCTGGAAGTGAAGCAACTAGCAGGTATCGATTTGAAAAAATGTGGAGCTCATTCAGTGAGACGGGCTATGGCATCAAAATCGTTCTCCGCAGGATATTAGGCATGTGGCAGACTGGGCCTGCGATAGTACATTTTAGACCTTCTACTTAAAACCAATTCAAGGGTGGTGGGACAACTGTTATGGGAAGCTTTGAACAAGCTTAATGCTCACCTCCAATCTTGACATAGAATTAAGATTGCCCCTGGTGACTGCGCATGGAGTCTTGATTCTATTAAAGACTAGGAGGATAACATTAACTTCCCACCCTATGCATGTACTGTAAGAATCACAAATGTGTTCAGGTATGTCTAGAGGAACAATACATTAGCTCCAACTTAACGATATGTCTTGTATGTTCCATAGGAGATGACCAGAAAAATAATCGAGCATCAGGACGGGGTAACCAGCACACCCTAGAGAGAGCATGAAAGCGCAGCTGAGAAATGCGAGTTCAAGGCAGTTGAAAGCCAGGAGTTTGAGTTGAGACTTTTGTTAAGCAAAGTTACAGCAAGGGTGCAGTTCAGAGCATCCAAAGAAGAGGAGTCCTGCACACGCACTGTTTCTGCCTGTCGGATTGAGAAGCTGCAGCTCTCAGCACCAGGCTAACGAAGTCTGAGCAAACACTGAACGAGCTAACGGGATTGCATCCCGAGGCACGACAGGAGCCACCGGCCTGTTATTTTTGTAGCCCCCTAACCTCAAGCATATTACCGGTTTACTTCCGAACCAACTCTGATGTAAGAAAGGACCTTCCTGCCCACTATTAAAGAGCCGTTTTATTACTTGCCAAACAGATATGTATACAAAATTTGGGGCCAAAATTTTCCATTGACCCACAAAGTTTTGAAAGTATGTTGTTGTTCTGCACGTGGGCTATAACCATGAAAGTGTGTTGCTTTTCTCCCACCCTGATTGTGTGACTATAAAATTGTATACCCGCCTGGGTGAATCAGGGCTTAGCAAGGAGCCCCTTTTTTTGATTACTTCCCAATCCAGCCTCATCTCTTCTCCCTCCTACCTGCCTTGGACATCAATAACTTGTATATATGTGAGATTTCATGTCCCCCTTCCGATACATTATAAAATGTCTCTACACTCTCATCTGGCTGTAAGGGTGTTTCAGTCTCTGGCCATCTCTGTTTTAAGCTCCTCAATAGATGAGAGAACGTGATGTGTTTCCTCTATGCACCGCAGCGTCTTCTATTAGATCCTCAAATTCCTTGCGCCTCCCCTCTTTCAGTACATCCCCTATTGTTGCCTACCCCATGGGTTCCCAACTCCTCCTCACATTTAACCGAATTTGTTTATCCTTCCCCTCCAGCACCACTAACAGTATCTGCGGAGGATACAGCATTGTATTCCCCTTCCACTGACATGCTTTGCACCACATTTTGCACCCTAGACGTAACAGTAGGCTTTCGCCTGTCTTGCACGCATCGGTTAACCATAAAATTATTTCAAGAAGAATGGCGTACTTTCTGCTCGTAATAACCTAGATTCCGGTATTTTCTCAACTAAAAAAACATTTGGCCACATGTTGCAGCTGGCTAGCCTTAAAATATACCTCAAAAGTGGGCAATGTTATTCCCCATTGCTCGTATTAGTTGTGCAGCTTCCATAACGCCACCCTGCTCCTTGAATTAAGCCAAATGAAGCTCCTGCATATGCTATGTAATTTCCTAAAAAACTTGCTAGGGATCGCAAATGGGATATTTGCAAAGTAGTGTAGAAGTCTCGGCAGTACCACATCTTCAATAATGCTGCGCGTCCCATCATGAACAGTCGTAGCCTCTACCAGAATGATATACAGTTTTCAATTTTACCAACCGCCCTCACTGTTATGTATGTGTAAGGGGGCTTGCTGGATATCAATTTAGCCTGTGTACCTTCTTTCACCGGCCTATACACTACCAAGCCTGCATTTTGGCAGCTATAGTTAAATGGGCCAGTTACAGCGTTTGGTCTGTGCTGCTTGCTTTATTCCGGACCATCTTGCGTGTCCTCCTTCCACATTGTAGTGTTATAGTTGCATGGCTCCTACTTTTACTGGGGCCGGGTCTCCATATTTCCTTCTGTTCCACTTTGTCTCGTATTCTTATCGAGCTTTGTACTCTTTTCACACATGCTGTGCCAGCACTGCGGTGGCCGTGCTCCTCAGCAAGCGTTTCTGTGTATTTCCAGCTCCAGTAGTGTTACGTGTGTACAGCAAACCAACCGGTGTTGTGTGTTGGTCATTCCGCTACTGTATGCGTGTCAGTTTCACATTTACAGAAGGAAGATCTCTGCCCTTCCCTCTTCCACAAATGTATTGCCTCTGACTGTCTTTGTAACAGTGTTCGCTTCGTAGTTGGAGGGATTTCGTCACGGCACCATATGCTTTCTCTTGGCAAAGGCTGCCACTTTAGGATGCTTTTGTAATGTCAGTTATATTCTGCCCCTGACTTTGTGAATATATCCAGTGCGCCTGGGGCTGTGCACTTAACTGTTAAGATTTCTTCAGGTAAGTTTATTTCCAAGTTCTTAGTTACATATCCACATGAAGACATAAACTGTGACAACACCGGCTCCCATCACCCAGGGCCAGCCAGCTGTAACCGCCTCTACACAGAACACTCTCAGAATATTCCATCATCCACACAAACATTCCACATGACATCTCAAGCTACCTCACCTCAGACAGGCACAATACAACACACCTCCCTCCTTTACTAAACCATACATGCACAGAACAAGTCACATACCAGAACACCACAACTACCACCTTCCAAGATATACGCACACGTAACACTCAACTGGCAGACAGACACTTCCACGGCCAAACCCCACCATCAAAATATCACACCCTGACAAACTACATTCCATGTACCAATAACAAAAATACTGCCATTTCATTCATCTGCCTGTTCCTGCCACAAACAAGCAACTGGGCTCTCACCCCAGGAACTGAGATGTCAAAGCCTCCAAAAAGACAACCATGGTCTTAATACCTTACTCACTACACCAGACCAGGATGTACAAGCCTTCCAAAAACATTGGGAGCGGTGGCCACGCACTCCCAATGCTAACATCAATGACTGGTAAAAACTAAACGGTCTTATAGCAAGGAAAACATCCTAACTCAAAACAAGCTGTTGAACCCATGGATACAACGAAATCCCCAATAAATACCACAAGTAACATAGAAAACAATTTACTCATCTCAGGACTTACCACACTCAATACCGACGGGTCATTACCAGGCGTCCCCAGCTACCCCTTTACCACCAGCTACCTACTGTCCAATGTGATGAGAAGAATAAAAAAAAACCCTAGAGGAGGCGCTACCTCCCTCACAGAACAACCTCATTGCTGTTCAACCTTTACCGGAATCAGGTAACCCCTATAACCAGACCAATCCCCTCACATGAAATTAGAAAATCCCAACATCCTTAATTGAAAGAGTCGAGGCGCTACCTCACTCTAGAACAATCTCATGGGTGTTCAACTTTTACCACGACAGGTAACTACCCAAACCAAACCAAAACAATGTAAGGAAAACTATATACCCCACTGACATTACCCAAACAATTCAAACCATGCATTTCACACTGCAACACTTCCATGCTGAATGTGAGTTCACCCAATACTCAACACTCACTGACTCTCTCCAATCTGTCAGATTCATCATAACATACATTCCAAAATCATAGAATGCTGCAACCATATGCTGTAAAGAATACATAAACTGCATTGAAAGCATTTGTGTTGTGCACATTTGAATACAAAACCATGTTGCTCATAGTAAGTAAAATCCCCAAAACGAACACTTAAGAACTAAAACGTCCATAGCCATTTGCAGGCTTTTAAGCGAACCTATGAGTCCATAGCTGTTTACACAGGCTCTACTGACATGTGCAATATAGCTGAAAATCCTCAAAATGATTAAAGCTATCACACTCATACACATACCACCCATCTTACACTAACAGCAACTATTTATGCACATTAGTGTCCATGTGCCATGGTACTTGGCACTCGAAACCTGCAATTCCTCAAAAGAATTATGCTAAATACCCTTCAATACAACATATTACCACACTATATTGTCACCGTTTCACTTACCCATTTACATAACAGAACAGCACCGTTTAAGATGCATGTATATCTTCTATAAACACAAACTCATTTGCATCCTCACAGTGCCCCCATTCTACAGATTCACATCGCACCAAGGCACTCACCATCCTGCTCATGCAAAATGCTCCGTCAGTATTAAATAGGTATATTAAAGTTCCAAACTACCCAACATTATGGCTGTTACTCTCTGCACAAGCCTATACCCCACCATACTGTCATGACCTAAAAATGTCACCTTATTTGTTGGCCGCTACCTGTCGCCTCACTGAGACGGAGCGGCATGCCAGCATCACAATCCGCCGAAAATGTCTCTTTTGCCAAGCAGAGACCACAGCATTTGGCACCTAAACAAACCATGTCTCTTGGATCCGATTTGTATCATAAGGTTCCCATGTTCTAAGCATTGTTCATTCCTGCCTTAATATAGCTGCACACATATTTTGCTTCCTTCCTTCTAAGACACGTGTCTTGCCAAACGTCAGATTCTTTAAAGTACTTTGCCTTTCACATCCTCAGGGCAAACAGCACTTATAATACGAAGCTCTAACAATAGCATGTTCCAAAGAACATTCTACGCTTAACCATCTCCCCCTGCTGCATGTGTGACATCATCAGTCACTACTGCTCAGCAGGGCTATGCAGAGCTTCATATGCCAACTGTCGTTTACTTCCCAGGAGACCTCGCCACGAAAGGCTCATAAATCACCAGAGTTTCAGACAGCCAAAAACATGATGTGCACGGTAAGCACAGTACGGTGCTGCCAGGCTCCCATAACTTCAAAGCCTGCAATTATCTCGTGAGAAGGACACCGTTTAAAACAGCTCCCCATTGCTATGAGTGCACAAGACATGGGAGTGACGTGTAGTCAGGCAAACAGTCCTCCTTGTTCATGTCAAATTCACATCCATTTCCCAAACACAGAGCAGCGTCTCTTTTTTTCTATTGCCATTCTAACTTTAAAAAAAACGTAGAGTAGCATCACATTCCTCCCAGTGGGCTAGCTCTTCATTACATCTCACGGAGGACCAGGGTACAGCGTTTGCTTTCAACATCAATTTCCCAGTATTGCCAGTATTATCTTTCACCTGCTGGTCCAGCGCCATCTCCAGCCCCCAGGGCAGAGCTCTGCCTCCTACTTAGGAGCTGCCCATCCAAAAAGGAGCCTCTTTCTTGAACTTCCCCTGAACCCTGGGACGCAGTCCTCCTTCCTGCTCCTGGAGCTGATACCTCTGCAATGGGGCCCAATTCCTGTTCCTGCGCTCTGGGGAGCCATGTCAGGGCTTCTCCCTGAAGGCTCCCTGGGGCCCAGGTTGCCCACTACTTATGTGCGCCAGTCCCACCAAAGATGGGGCTTTAATCCTCCGGCTCCCCCTGCATCCTGGGTGATGGGACTTAGTTTTTGGGGGCGGTGTTGTCCTTCTCCAGAAGCTTATCCTTCCTGCACCCCCCGCAGCAGGGTCCTCAGTCCATCAGCTTGTGGCACGTAGGTTACCAAAGACCGACTCGTCGCCATTGTTAAAAAGCAGGTTCCAGGCTCTTTAAGATTTCTTCAGGTAAGTTTATTTCCAAGTTCTTAGTTACATATCCACATGAAGACATAAAGGACATAAGCTGTGACAACAGCGGCTCCCATCACCCAGGGCCAGCCAGCTGTAACCGCCTCTACACAGAACACTCACTCAGAATATTCCATCATCCACACAAACATTACACATGACATCTCAAGCTACCTCACCTCAGACAGGCACAATACAACATTAACCTCACAAGCTCGTTACTTCTCTGATCTGCTTAGCGGGGTTGCGAGCTCCCGAGTTACTTTTCCACAGTGTTTATGTTCCATACATACCATATTCTACGTTCCGGTGCGTCCTTATTAATCGCACGGGTCTCTAGCTGTAACTTCACCACCCCTCAGTCTTGAACCAGCTTTCAACTCTGCTACTCCGGCAGCCTCCGTTCCAGTCAAACCTGTGCACAGCCGTTGTTAACTTTCTGCACCATCGGAACCTTCTTTAATCACAGTTGGGGTCCGCCTTTATTTGGCTACAATGCAACTCTTCCTACTTCGTTGTAGCTGTCCCACAGCTAATTCCTTTGTTTCTCAACAGCCGTCATCTTGTTTGTTTTGCCGAATGAATACTGCAAAGATTTTCACTGGAGTTAAATACGTAACATTCTCTGTAAATTCATGCTTCTGTAGTTTCTCATTTACTCCTCACCACTACCTCGGATCATGTGTAAACTTCAGGATCACCAAATGGATCAGCAGGAGCACCTCAGGACCACGTCATATTCCGTGGCCATTTAGCCACGCCCCTGGATATGAAAGTTTGCACACTTCATGGCATATGAGAGCACAGACGTAGCAACTCTCCTTTGATGTTCTCTCCCCCACCTTTCTTGTGTGCTGATACCTCATGCTATTACCCACGTGTGCTGCATTATCTAGATATGTATTTATCCCCTCATCTTCCTCTGCATTTCTCCTATATCTCCCGTATGCAAGGTTTGTGTACTGACCACGAAGTGAATCAAAAGCAGTTTTCATAGTGGGAAGAACCATAGGAACCTTTTCCTTAGCGGAAGTGACAGTATGATAGAGAGTGTGAAAGAGGAGGAACAGAAAGACGAAGAGTCTAACTGTACATGCATATACTATGCACAAGACCAGGTACTCGTTCATTTTCTAGAACCGTTCTAGCTTCCAGATTTCTCATTTTTAATACAATCATCAATTTGCTTTTATACCTGTAATTGCAAAATCTATTCAATTATCGTGACAAGGAACCTTCTGATCACAGGGCCATTCTTGGGATCCTGTAAAAAAGTGTGAATATCATCTCTTCTGACAAGAGCAGGATAAGTTTGAAGTATACATACAAAAACAGCAAGCACAAGCCGATCGATGCACATCACAATCAATGAGAACCATATAGGTTAACTACTTAGAACAACTATGCACCAAGAAATGTATCTGGATACTGAGCTAGTTTCCAATTTCTGATCAAGAACTGACGTTTAGGCATAACTTTCATACATCAATGTGATTCTAATGTACATTTTTCAAAATTCCTGAGATTCTCGGCAAGGGTTTGCACTCCTGCTAAAATATATATAAGGAGTGTCCGGTCGAATCAGTCCAAAAGCAAAATCTGCATTAGCCGTTGGTCATTTTATCATCCTTCTTCTTGGTCATCGACCAAGTCTGCACATGCTGAAATTCTTATTCTTGTCTTGCTTCTGGATTGGCAACAGTGGGAGGGTAGGTCTCACCTTTTATAGGCTTTCACGTCGCCCAAGTGAAGGCAAGCTCGTCTCCCATGGATCTTCACAGCTGAAGGGGTTATATCTTCAATTCAAAAGGAGCCATTAAAACATGGCTCATGCCACTTGCGGGTAAAGTTTTTTATTAAAATCAGATCACCAACATATAGCTTGGATGCCAATAGAAGTTCTGTTGATCCGGTTGTTGAATTGTCTTCATCTGTGTGCTGAGACCAACCCCACTGGCTTTAATTGATCTAAAATGTGAGAGATGCTAGAGGTCATACATGTTAAATAATCATTTAGTTCATCACCTAAAGTCTTAGCTACACTCTGGGCATCAATTCTCCCCCTAGACGGAGGTGTAAGGCATTCTCATTCACTGTCCTGTCACTAGCTCATGATGGGTCGGGTGATGTCTGGACCAGGCTGATTCCAAAGGGTATACAAAAGCTAAGGGTAGGCAATATAGCCAACCCTTCTTCAATGTCAATTTAATCTTGCCAATCCTTTCTTTAAGGAGACCGTTGAGTCTCTCACATATCCCGTTCACTTGCAGGTGATAAGCAGAAGAAAACTTGTGCCTAAAATTCAATAAGAGCCCCATCTGTTCAAACACCTCATTAACAAAATATGGCCCATTGTCAGATCTCAGCACTTCACACACACCCCATCTTGGAAAGACTTCTCATACTAAAAAATTCACTGCGCAAGTGGCATCAGGGTGTGTACATGGAACTGCCTCGATCCACCTTGAAAAAGGACACACCACCACTAATAGATACCTATATCCATTAAATACTTGCAGCATATCAACATAGTCAACATGTAAATGCTGAAGTGGACCATTGGGTCAAAGTATTACCCCTCTAATTGTTCTCAGTGTATGCCCAGCAGTAAACCTTTGACACATGATGCAATTCACCATGAAGAATGCAACTTGTTCTAACAAATTCAGAATAAACCAGTCTTCTGCAATCCTAGCAGCAAGACTCTCCCTAGTCACATGCATGGGGTAATGCAACTGTTCAAGTGCAACCTTTAGTAATGCTTCTGACATCACCGGGTTTCCAGTGCTATCTTGTCACCACACCCCCTTCGCTGCTATAATTCCTGCTCATCCTGCGGTGCACTCGCTTGAATCTCCATTAACTGGGTTATCGATAATTTATTAAACCCTTCTTGCATTAACATGGTCATGACTACCTTTTCTTTAATACTTGGAGTATCAAAACTTGAGACATCTGGTGAATATGCAACCCTTTTGGCTTCTACATCTGTGGCTTTGTTCCCACAAGAAATAAAATTAGTTTGCTTAGTGTGCACTGCACATTTAACAACCGCTATGGCCTTTGTATTTGTATTTTATTGAATTTATATAGCCCTTTAATCCAAAGTGCTTTACATGAGAACACGCAAAATACAACAATCATAAAATGGAAATTGAATCATAACTTGAAAACAGTGTAAAGAACAATTTACAGTATTGCAGAGGTGAGGAGGGAGTAGGGAGGGGCAGAGGAGAGTGAGGAAAAGGGAGATGTTAGTGGAGGTAAGAGCAGGAGTAAGAGGGAATATATGAGTGTGAGAGGAAGAGGAGAGAGAAGAGTAGGACTAGAAGAGAGCAGGGAGTGGGGGGAGGAGGTACGGCAGGATAGGGAGAGTAGTGGTAGGAGGTGAGGTATGGAGGGAGGGAGAAGACTGAGAGGAAACAAAGGGTGTTAGGGAGGTGAGTGGAAAAGATAAGATTTGAGAGAAGAGCGAAAGGAAGGGAAGGAAGGGGAAGAGCGGATGTGAAGGGGGAGGAGGTTCCAGTGGAAGGGAGCAAGGAGTTGGAAAGATCGGAAGTGGGAGGGGGCACAGGGATGAGGAGGAGGAGGAGATAGTAGGAAGAGATTAGCAGAACGGAGAGGGCGAGAAGGGGTATAGAAAGTGAGAAGGGAGGAGAGGTAGGGCGATCAAGACCATAGAGATTTGGAAACAAGACAGAGGAACTTGAATTTGAGCTGGGAGTGAAAAGAGAGCCAGCCTAAAATGGTGAGAGAAGAGGAGATAGAATCAAGAGGTGAGAGAAGGCAGAGGGAGCGGATGGCTGAGTGGTAGATGGATTTGAGTGGGGTGAGATGAGAAGAGGGGAGTCCAAGGAGAAGGGAGGAACAGTAGAAGAGTCTGGAGAAGATAAGGGAGGTAATTAAAAGTTTAGTAGCGTGAAAGGTAAGGAGGGGTCAGATTTTACATATGTTGTAGAGGTGAAAGCGACAAGACTTGGCAGTAAGAGAAATGTGGTGAGATAGAGAGAGGAGAGCGTCACTATGGAGACCAAGATTACGGGCATGTGGAGAGGAGGAGAGCTGGGAGGGGGGGAAAGAGAATGAAGGCGGGAGGGGAGGGTGGAGGAAGAGTGTTGGCAGGGAAGAAGAGGAGTTCAGTTTTTTCAGCATTAAGAGTAAGGAAGTGAGAGGACATCCAGGATTTGATAGCGGAAAGGCAGGAAGAGAGTTTATCATGAATGTCGGGCGAGAAAGAGGAGAAGGAGAGGAAAAGCTGGGTATCATCCGCATAGAAATGGTGCGAGATACCACAGGAGGAGATGATAGGAGCTAAGAAGGAGGTGTAGAGAGAGAAAAGAAAGGGGCCAAGTACAGAACCTTGGGGAACTTTGTGATTAAGAGGAAATGTGGGAGAGGAGGAGCCACCCCAGGAGACAGAAAAAGAGCGGTTAGAGAGATAAGAGGAGAGCCAGTTAAGAACAGAGTCCTTGAAGCCAAATGAGGAGAGGGAATTGAGAAGAAGAGGATGGTCGACAGTATCAAAAGCGGCGGAGAGATCAAGGAGAATAAGAATGGAGGAGTGTTTTGAGTAACGTGGAGAGAGTTAGGAACAGAGGTGAGTGCAGTTTCAGTGGAGTGCAGTTGGCGGAAGCCGGATTGGGAATCGGGAAGGAGGGAGTGGTTAGAGATGAAGGAAGAAAGTTGAGAATAGACAATGCTTTCAAGAGGTTTGGAGAGGAAGGGTAGGAGAGAGATGGGGCGATAGTTGGAAGCAAGATGGGGGTTAGTAGAGGGTTTTTTGAGAATAGGTATGATAGTCGTGTGCTTGAAAGGGGTAGGAAAAGTGGAAGTTGAGAGGCAGATGTTGAAGAAGGAGGTATGGTAAGGTATGAGGGGGTAGATTTTCGGGATGAGGGGGGTAGGAATTGGGTCAGCAGGAGAAGCAGTAGGATGAGTGTTGTAAGGAGGAGGGTAACATCAGAATTAGTGACGGGAGAGAAGGAGGACATAGAAAAGGTAGGGGAAAGAGAAGGAGGAGGAGAGTAGATGGGGAGGAGAGAATAGTTTGACGAAGGTTGAGGACTTTGCTAGAAAAGAAGGAGGCAAGATCAGTAGCAGAGAGGGAAGAGGCGATGGAGGGATCTGGAGTAGAAGGAGAGAGAAGACTGGTTAAAGTTTGAAAAATGCAGCGAGGGTGGGAGGATTGAGACTGGAGAAGGTCAGAGAAGTAGGTGCGTTTAGCGGAGTTGAGGCATGAGTCGTAGAAGGTGTGATAGGAGAAATATGCAGATTGGTTAGAGGGGGTTGGGTGTTTGAGCCATTGACGTTCAAGGCACCTGAAGAGGCGGCGCATGGAGGAGAGATGAGAAGAAAGCCAAGGTTGAGCAGGACGGTGAGAGGGGCAAAATGAGGAGAGTGGGTAAAGAAGATCGAGAGTAGAAGAGAGAAGAGGTTAATATGGAGGAGGCATCAGATGCTGAGAGAGAGGAGAAATGGGAGATGGGGGGGAGAGAAGAGGAGAGGGATGTAAGAAATAGAGAGGGATTAAAGCCATGTAGGTCGTGCCGGAAGAACGAGGTGGAGGAAGAAGGGGGAGGAGGAGAAGGGGAGAGGGAAAAAGAAAGTAGAGAGTGATCAGATAAGTAGGTGGGAAGGGAGGGTACAGGGGAGGCTATGAGAGAGGAAGTAAAGATGAGGTCAATGGTAGAGCCAGATTGGTGAGTAGGAGGGGAAGGGAGGGGAGAGAGGAGGTAGGAGTCAAGAATGGAGAAGAGAGGAGAGGAAGGAGGGTTCAAAGAGAGGTGGAGATTAAAGTCACCAAGTACAAGTAAAGGAGTGGGACTGGGGGAAATGAGGCTGAGGAGATGGTCAATGTCCTCGTAAAAGGAGCAGAGTGGGCCAGGGGGGCAGTAGATGATAAGGAATGAGATAGCATGAGGAGAATTAAAGATTTTGAACATGAATTCAAAGGAAGGGAAGGAAGGTAGAGAAGTAGGGGAGGGGAGAAAGTGAAGTGTGGCCAAAAGAGAAGGCCAAGACCACCTCTGTGGCCAGAAGAACAGGGGACATGTGCAAAGGAGGAAGAGGAAGAGGTGAGGGAGGCAGGTACAGAGGTGTTATGTGGAGGGATCCAGATTTCAGTAATGCAGAGAAATTGGAGGTTAAGGCCTAGGAAAAGGTCAAGAACAGCAGTAGTTTTATTACAGATTGACCTGGTGTTCCAGAGGGCAACGTCAAAGGCATTGGTAGTGTTAGTGAGAGGAGGCTAGATAAGGTTACGGCGTTGGGGAGAGGCGTTGTGGAGAGGGTGTGGGAAGAGAGGGGAAGATTGAGAGAGGAGATCGCCATTACGAGAAAGAAAAGTAATTTGAGGGGGAAAGAGGTAGGGAAGAGGGGGGAGGGAAGGGGAATGGGACAGTATTGAGAAAGGGATGGAAGCATAACAGGGAGAATGAAAAGAATTGGACAATGGGTCAAGAATAGCTAAAAGGGAGAATGTTGGGACGGAGAGAGGAGGGTGGGAGAGGAGAGAAGTACTGCAAGCAGAAACTATGGGCTGGTGGCTAGTAGAGGCACTAGACAGGGGTGTCCTTGGTCCCCGATGTTGTACATCCTGGCCCTGGAGCCTCTGGCACTGTACTTGCGGCAGCAGTATGATAGCGTGGGCATTGAGGTGGGGGGAGAAAACCAGCTGATATCCCTGTATGCGGACGACTTGTTATTGTACTTGAGTCATCCGGAGGAGAATTTACAATATATCCTGGACGTGATGGGGAGATATGCGAGGTTGTCGGGCATAGCGGTCAACCCCCAGAAATCGTACATCTTCCCGCTGGGCTGTTATAGGGGTGTTCCCACGGAGCGGTTGCCGGTGCTCCAGGTGCCCTGGTCAGTCAATACATTCCGTTACCTGGGAATAGATATCTACCACACGGTTGAGGAAGAATACAAGCATAATACAGAGATGGCTGTTGAGAAGATACGCACATGTATGAGCTTTTGGCAGAGGTTGCCCCTAGCGATGATGGGGCGTGGGGCGATGATCAAGATGGTAGTTCTGCCTAGGCTGCTACATTACTTTAGCAACATCCCATACATGATCCCTAGGGGTTTTTTCGCTAAAATAAATGGGGTTTGCAGAGAGTTTCTGTGGCATGGTACTCGTAATAGAGTAGCGCTCTGGAAGTTACAGAACTTTCATGAAAAAGGGGGAGTCAAACTCCCAAACTTTGAGGCGTATTACATAGCGAGCCAACTACAGTTTGTGTCTAAATGGCTGTCCGACGAAGAGACCCCAGAACTCAGACTATTCGGGCAAGATTGTGCCCCATTTTTCTTGAAGGAGGTCATTTGGTTGCCCGAGGCTGTCACGAGAAGGTACCCGGCGATGGTGAAGCTGGGGTGGAAGGTGTGGAGACGGGCATGTACAATGATGGGTGACCCACTTCCGTGTTCTCCGCAAATTCCACTGGTTGCCCTGGCGGGGGTGGATGGACAGCTGAGGGAGATTATTAGGACTTACTGGGAATCGGTGGGGTTGGTGACATTGGGCGATGTGTGGCAGGAGGGTGCTATTAAGGGGTTTGTGGAACTTAGCGAGGAGATTGGATTGCACGAAGGCCAATATGTTACATACCACAGATTGGGGAAGAAAATTCGGGAACTGTGGCCTGAGAATATCATGGCAGATGAATCGGAGGTTACGATGGCGGGGATATATGATACAACGGAAGGAGGACATGAAATTTCTAGGCTGTATGAGATGGTGATGTTGAAAGTTGGGAAGGAACTGACATGCTTACGATTGGAATGGGAGAGTGAGGTGGGGATCGAAATGGGAGATGGGATGTGGGAACGGGCTTTGGGGTACCACAGGAAAGTGTCTCGAAATGCCAGACTGCAGCAAATACAACTGTACATCACGCATAGAGCGTACATGACCCCTCTGAGGATATCCAAATTTCGGAATGCAGGCAGACAGGCGTGCCCCAAATGCGGCGAGGAAAATGCGGACATGACGCATATGTTTTGGGCGTGCCCAGTGATTGAGGGGTTCTGGAGGGAGGCGGCGCGCAAGCTGAGAGAGAGAGGGGTCACGTTTGCCATAGACACCGCCTGGGCATGCCTTCTGGGTGGGTTTCCCAGACCTCGGCAGCAGAAACATGTAAGCAAACTGAAAGACCTAGCGTATGTGCTGGCCAAACGACGAATAGCCATGGGCTGGAAAAAATGTAGCAAGCCACGGGTTGAGGTGTGGTGGAATGACCTACAGAAATGGGCGGAGGCTGAGACAGCGGTGTGGCAAGAGGCGAGTTGTATGTCTTGGGAGGAGGAACTGGGCTCTTTGATGGCATGGAAGACATTGATATCCTGCATATTCGGGACAGGGGTTTTGGGAGATCCAGATGATGACGATGCTCGCTCATGTGCTACAGAAGCGGAACAAGACATGGAAAATGGCTCGCGAGGGGGGAGGGATCAGGGGAGTAGTGCGCACTAATGGTTAAATGTTTATTGGAATAATGTTTATTGCACTGCTGTTTGGTTTGTATTGTTGTTTGTGGTGAAAAATCAATAAAAATCTATTTAAAAAAAAAAAAAAAAAAAAACTATGGGCTGGTGGCAGGCGCATGATGTGGTTCAATGGAGGGAGGGCTAAGCCTGTAGCAGTAGGGATCAGGGAAGGGAACTAGAAGGGTCAGATCAATAGAATGGCAGTAATTAGAATCAGCTGGTGAGTAAGATCAGTGAGGTGGAGTGAGGCACAGGAGCTGTAGTGGAGGTGTTCCTTAGGAGATGGCAGCGGGGGGGCGAAGTAAAGGGCAGTTGAGGTAGTGTCAGAAATAGCTGCAGCTAGTAACATATAGGGTGGACCAAAAGGTCAGGAGAGCCACAGGATGAGGGTGGTGTGGGTCCCTGTAAACCGGAACAGATGGATGGCCAGAGGGCAGTGGTCCTCGACAGCCAGTGGTAGGAGTGCAGCCGTCAGGGGAGAAGTGGGTCCAGGAGTAGATGGCGGAAGAAGCAACAGCAGTCCAGAGGGTTCTGAGGTGTAGTAGTCCGAGAGGAGGAGCAGGCAGAGGAGCTGTAGGGTCCACGCTAGGCAGCGGCAGGGGCAAGGCAGTCCGGAGAATATGAGGCACAGCAGATGGAGAGGCTGATGGAGAAAGGTTGCAGCGGCAGACCACTGCAGAAGGAGAAGGTCAGGGAGCAGCTAGAGTAGGGTAGAGAGGCAGAGGTGCCGCAGTCCTTGATAGGAGAAGCTGGCCAATTCGGAGGAGGAGAGCACAGCAGTCCGCAGCAGATGGAGCAGGCCAGGAAGCAGAGGGGCAGCGGACTGTAGAAGGAGGAGCAGACCGCTGGGAGCTGTAGCCTGAGGGGTAAGGAGAACATGCAGGTTTGAGAACGGCTGGAGCTGCGGGTTAAGAGGTGAAGGCACCGCGGCCCGGTGTAGGTGAAGCTGGATGCCGGGGGCCGCAGATTGCCAAAGATGACGATAACATAGCAGAGGCAGGTTGCAGGAGGCTGCACTGGAAGCAGCAGGGGGCACCTCAGTCGGTGCCGCGGCCCGCTGTAGGTGAAGCTGGATGCTGGGGGCAACAGATCGCCAAAGATGACAATAACACAGGAGGAGCAGGCCTTTGGGAGCTGTAGTGCCTGAATAAGCCTATCCAATAAGGATGCGTTTTTCACTGGGGTGCCGTCCGCATGGAGGCAGTCGCTCCTTTTCCAACATGCTAGCCCTGGGTCTATGGTTGATGTCACATAGGCAGAGTCACTGTACACCGTCACTTTCTGCCCTTCGTGTTTCTCGAGTGTGACAGTAAGTGCTGCTAATTCTGCTGCTTGCGCTGAAAAGTGAGACAGTAGTCTGGAACTTGCTACAACTTCAAATTCATTTAATCTGTCTCTCACTACCGCTGTGTCAGAATGCCTTTCCCACTAGTCTGATCAATTTTCAAAGAATTTTCCCCCTGAAAGAACATTTTCTTTCACACAGGGTATTTCATCATACAATTCAAAATAATAACACAGTCATGCACCTGATTACCTTCAGCTATTGGCTCAGCTATAAACGTGGCATGATTCACTATTTTACATCTGACAATTTTGATATTTGGATTCAAAATCATTACCTCACAAGATGAAGCTCTTTGGGATGTCAATGTACCCTTTGGATTTCTCTAAAATGGCAAGCAGAGCATGCTCCATGAAAAGGGTCATAGAGCAGCCCATGACAATGCTTGTAGACTTCTCAATTGAAAACGTGGCGGCTGCCAACGACTGTTCTCAAGGAAAGTGTCCTCTCATAACTGGGTCTAAAATCGCATTGTAATAATCTAAAGGCTTGCACCACAATGTAGTTCTCTGTGTAAGCACTGCAGTCATGACTGTCCCATTCATGTATGAAACCAGATAAAACTCCTCCGCATAATTGGGAATTCCTAAAACAGGGGCTGTACAAATTGCTTTTTTCAATTCCTCAAACCCTCCCTCCATTTCCTCAGTCCATGCTATTTTTACCTTATCCACTTGTGCTTTCTTCAAAGCTTGCAAAAGGGGTCTTGTGTATGAACTGTAATCAAATACCCCTGCTCTAACATAGTTGCATAATCCCAAAAACTGCTGCATCTGCTTCACTGTATTTGGCTTTGGCGTTTTCAAAATCACCTCAGCTCTTTCAGGTGTTACTTTCTTTCCTTCATGTGAAATCAACTGCCTTATCTAAAACACCTCTTCTTGACAGTATTGTAACTTCTCCTTGTCTACCTTGTCTGCTAGAATAGTCACCAACTGTATAGAGTCTTGTTTGCACTCATCTTCTGTGGTGCTACAAATTAAAATGTCATCTACGTACTGCATCACTGCCCTCTTAAGATCAATATTGCCTAAATCCATCTGTAGGACTCTGTTAAAGATCGATGGGGACTCACACTACCGCTGGGGCAAAGGTGTATGTTTCAGTTGAGTTTGGCAGAACGTAAAGGAAGTCAAGTCTTGTGAGTCCTTGTGCAACGGGATTGAGAAAAATGCATTCTTCAAATTGATCACCGTGAAATATCGAGCTTCCACTGGCTTACTGCATAGTATTGTCACCGGATTAGCAACTAAAGGAAAATCTGATTCTACAATCTGGTTAATCGATCTCATGTCTTGTATACATTTCCACGACTCTCCTTTCGTTTTTTGATCGGCTACACCGCAGTGTTACACGACGATTCCGATGGCTCCAGAATACCTTGTTTCATCAGTCCTGAAATAGTCTGAAATATACGAGACATGGGGTACTGTCTTGCTTGAGGTAAAATCGACCCTGGCTTCAGCTTTATTTTGACTTCCCCTATCCCCTTTAATAGGCCTACGTCATAAGGGCCTGTGGTCCAAAGGACACTTGGCACCTTTTCCAAGTCTTCCTGAAAAAATGCTGGATGCTGTTGCATTATCGTCATTCGCTGTGGCACCTCCCTCTTCTCTATTCTTATCTAGTATGTGATGCTCATAAAGAACACCCCTGCCTGTGTGATTTTCCCTAAACATGTCACCATAAGTGATGTCAGTCAATATGTACCCTTCTTCGAGAGCTATTACTGTTCTCCATGGTCTTCCCTCATCATCTACTCCTTCAAGCATTGCCATTTCCCTTTGCACTATGGCTGCTTCTAATTCTATAGGGATCGTCTGTTCCCCTCTTCGTCCATAGGTATCTGTGGTCTAAACAAGAACTCATCAGGTATCCTCACAACCTTTCCCACTAAGCCAGGTAGCCATGTCAGTAGAATGAAAAACCTCTGGATCTACTGGAACTCTTCGTAGAACCACTTGCCCTGTGAACGCCAGTATACATTCACCCACATTTTAATAGTGTATTGCTGGAGTGGAGCACACTATTGCTTGATCAGTGAATGAAATTGTCATGTTATGTTTTGTCATCAAATATCTTGCCAAAATGTTATCTGGCGTCTGTCATGAATATAACAAACGAACAGACATGTCACACACTCCTATGGAGACTGGTAATTCATCAGTAAAAGGAACTCGACTCGTAGCTCCAGAGAATCCCTGAGCATTCATGGCAATTCCCGACATTGGATATTTTGATATTATATATGGTATTTGTCACGCGCCTATACACAGGTGTTTCAAGGTACAACGAGACAAAGAAGGGGAATAGAGACGGGACATAGACAACGATCTTACTAGGTCAAGTGATATTTATATTGCGTAAGTGCAGGGGAGGGGGAGGAGAAAAGTGCCAGGGGAAAGGGAAGGGGGCAGTGCTGTACATGGGATCAAAACAATAACAAGAAGTGCGGCCAGCAGATTGCAGGTGCACGGGTAATTGCAGACAGTAGGTGTTCAAAAGTGCAGGTAGGGGGACTCAAGGGTTACAGATACAGACCCAAGTGCAGGGGTTGCCAGGAAACAGTGCGGGTGTGCAACTGGGCGGGCAGGGACCTGTGCCCGAAATCAGAGGGTAGCCAGGTGACAAGTGCAGTATCAGACAGGAAATCAGCAGGGGAGAGGAAGAGCGAAGGCAAAAGCAAAGAGGAAGGGCTTGAGGTGTTTCCGGAACAGGAGATGGTTCTCCTAAAGTGTCAGAGCGGCAGGTATGCTGTTCCAGCGTGAAGCCACAGCCGAAGAAAGAGATCTACGACCAACTCGTTGTTTGGAGAAGCGACTGACCTGGACAGAGTTGGAGGTGGAGGAGCAAAGAGCTCGAGTAGGAAGGTATTTGCGAATCGAGAGTTGGGGCTATTGAGGCCCCAGGCCCCAGAAGGCTTTGTTGACAATACAGAGGGTCTTGAACTTAATCCTTGTAGCCACTGGGAGACAATTCAGAGATTTCAGTGCTGGAGTGATACGATCCCTGGACTTGAGGCCAACGACAAGTCTTGAAGTCCTGTTCTGGATGAGTTGTAGAGGGCGGAGTGTTAGAAGCAGGCAGATTTATAAAGAGGCTGTTGCAGTCGTCCAGCCTATAGAGAACCAGTGCTCTATAGAGATGTTCCCTCTCGTATACATGAACAAATAGCCCCAGTGTCTACCAGAAAAGAAAAAGATTTGCCTCCTTTTATCACATCGACCCCCTGGTTCCTCTTGGGGGGTCTTGTGTCAGTACTGAATACATCAAGTCAGCCTGTGAGCTGTACTATTGTGGGTACAGGCTCATCCCTGTCCCTGTGAAAGGCCTACCACAGTGGCACCTCCTATTCTGGGTGTCTGCGCTTGTCCTGAGTTTGCATACTGCTGTGTCTGCATGGGGGCCTGTTGCGACTGACCTTGCAGTGGATTCATTTCCACTCACTCTGGTTGCTGTACCTGCTGCACTTGCAGCGGTTGTGCCTGATACACTGTCTGATCTTGGGCATACCCTTCTCTAGTTTGTGTGGTGTATAGTGGAGGATAAGTGCCCCCCCTCTTGAAAATTGGCTATGCTGTAAATTCCCTTGGCTCTGTGTGCAATGTGCCCTGTGCCCTGTCATCCTACAAGTCCAACATATTGGGGGTGCTCATCTGACAAGTCCCCCTTGGTTAAATTCTCCATGGGTATTTTGATTCTCGTTCTGTTTATTCTGGAACCCACCTTGATTATTTTGGAATGCTCCTCTTCCTCAATAGCCCATACCTCTGCCTCTTGGCACAAACCCATATCCACCTTGGTCCATCTGGCGCTGATTATTCGCCTGCAATGCACCCATTGCTTCCTGCATTCCCAATCCTTCTCCACTTGTCAATACCGCCCCTTCTATGGCAAATTTTGTCAATTTTTCCAGAATTAACTTTGCTTCCTCAATTTTCCTAATCTCATCTTTCTTCTTATTTTTCTCCTGCAGTAGCCGACAGTGATGCACTATTGTCAGCTGCATCTCAGCCCATGGTTTTGCTTCCATTCCCACTTTCTTCATCTGTCTCTGTACTAGCTCAGGCAACCCCTGACTTAAAATGTGGTAAAAGAATGCCACTGTTTTTTCCCACAGCTCGCAAGTTTCAAGCTGCCATTTCTCTTGAATATCCTGAATATAAGCAATAGGGTCATCTTCCTTCATTTTACGTATCATAATTGAACCCATATCTGATGTGTCAGGATACTACACCCTGAGTGATCTCCAAACATCTGCTCTGCAATTAAAGAGCACCCCATCATGCGCTGTGTTTTGTGCAGTTGCACTTGAATACCCTGCTCTCCTCCATATGTCATCAGCTCTCTCCCCAAGAATAGCTGCCAGAAGACTCTTAATGTCCCCCTATGGCCATTGTATTTTCAACTGTAATTTTTTCTAACTCGTATATCCATTTCCCAGTGCTCAATGTCAACCTCAAGAGCTTACACCTTAAATTGTCCTTGTCCTTCTGAGCCATGGAATATACTGTGGTCTTGCTCCCCCTTTTTCCAATAAAGGAAAGTGCATAAACCCCAACCCAAACTCCAAACCGCAGTCAGCTCCCATTGTCAGCCTATCCATGGCAGGGACGATTGTCTCCTTGATGGTAGTGACCTTAATCTGTTCACATATGGCGGCGATACTCCTTTCTCACTATGCAAACATCATCTGGGATGTTCTGAATATGCTATGGGATCTGTGTCCTATCCTTATTTCTTTATCCAACTGCAGACTTCCCTTGGGGGAGCACGCGCCCCCTCCTCCTGCCTTGAGGACAGAGTCTCTTTCCACATCTGACATGTCTTGTCCCCAAGAAGTGTGACTATCATCCCCTTCATCCTTGTCTAAGTTCAGTCTGCTTAAGGACAATGCTCTATGTTCGTGACTGAGCAGGCTTCCCTCCTCCCTTTGTGCTCGAGGCATTATGGAATGATCATCGCTCAATTGTGTTTCATACTCACTATGTCGCCTCAACTGTTGATAGGCCTTATCGATCCTCTCTCCCATGCTTTCCGCATCAAGTCTTTCTTCATCTATCACAACTCTGGATGCCCCTGACGTTGCTTCCTTTATCGAAAGGAACTCTTCTGTTCTGTCTCATCATATTCCTGGGTTTTACCCTACCGGCTCCTTATGAATAAGGCCAATAGCCAGATCCTGCTGCCTCCTTCTTCGTTCTAGTTCTTCATCTAATTCTCTTTGTTTTCTCGCATCCCTTCTAATTCTGTCTTTCTCTTGCCTTTGTTCTTCCCTCCTTACTCGTGCCCTTCTTTCCTCTTCATCTCTGTATTCTTTTGTCCCTTCATTTCTGCGCTTCCTCCTTCTATCCCTGTCTTCTATCGCTCTCTGTCTATTGTCATACTTTTCTTGCTCTTCTGCCGGTTCTTCTTTTTTCTCTTGCTGCTCCTGATACATCTGCTCTTGTCTCTCCCTGTTCTTTCTTTTCAGCTCGTCTTCTTTCAATCTCTTCTCTTTCTTTATCCCTTTTGTCTTGCACGTCCTCATCTTCTCTTTGCCTAACTTCCTCAATGCTTTTCCCTTCTATTTTAAGTAATATCTGTCCAACCATCCTTTCATTCTGCACGAGTGCCATCTCGTCAGCTTTATCCTTCTCTCCTTTCCATCTCTTAATTTCTCTTTCTATTTCTGTCGATATGTTCGATCGGTATCTCTTTTCGTCTTTGTCTTGTACGATTTTAAAGATCTCCTCTTTTCTCTTATTCTCCTCAAGGCTATCGTTGCTGCTATAAGAGGCTGATTCGTATATTGGATTACTATACCCCATTGCCGCTTTCAATTCTTTTAAAGGATACAACCTTATTTCTCCCGTATTATCGCCTTTTTCTTCAGGTGAGGTAAGGGGAGTTGAGGGCTCAACACCTTCCTCCTTACACTGACTAGGCATCCACTCGTCAGGTGGCAGATCCTCTCTCTCTTCCTGGTGCATTTTCCAGAGCTCTAGAATAGCGAACCTTTTCTCTAACTTCTTCCCTGTGCATGCAGCGTGCAAGTATGTGGTCATGTGCTGTAATACCGATTTTGACAGTGATCTCCTTAGTGGCCACAGCATGAACATCTTATCTGCCGTGCCTTTCACCCATTCCGCACTATACTGTTTGAGCTTGGGCATGTGCTTTGGTAATGTCTTGCATAAGTGCCTATGTCTAGTGCAAGTCATCCTCAACACTATTAAGTCTATTAAGTACACAGTATATCATTGGCTCTCCAACTATAAGGCCCTTCGTTATATGGCCCTCTACAATTGGTTGGCACACTCGTGCCATGTCTGGAACATGCAGTTCACTTTGCAGCACGTAAGCTCATACCCAGGTGCCAGGAGGTGGACATGACTTTACCTCCCCAACCAATTAGTCCAGCATCTCTCATCACCTGTTGTCTGCACTTACCCTTGCACTTGCCACCTGCTGGTCTTACTTTTATTTATTGTTAATTATTCTATTTTCCCATGTACCGCACTTTCCCCCTTCCCATGCACTGGCGCGATCTGAATGACACCTGGCCTAGTAGGATCGTTGTTTGTCTCCCTCCTGTTCCCACTTCTTTGCCTCATCGCGCCTTGAAACACTTTGTTATAAATGCCATATATCACCCATGCCTTCTGCCAGGAAGATTCTCTCTGAATTTGGCCTTGCAGAGTATTCTTGTCTCTGGGAATATAAGGGAGTGCGAGCACGCACTATCGTAGCTCTGGAACTCCATGCCCATCTCTGTTTCCATCCTTGCCTCACGTGACAGGAGACCATGATTTGGTCAATTTTTGCAGCAATTAAATGTCTTAAATAAAACTTGGCATGCTTGGTGTTCTTTCTTCGGACCTTAACAAGGGATGATTCAGCTTTGCTCTTTTACCGCCTTCAAGAATAGATAACCAATCTTGGCTGCCTTCAGCCTTGACATCAGGCCAGACAGCTTTGCCATTCAAGTCCGTGATCTCAGTCAATTCTTTGCTGTGACAAAGCTTTTGGACTTTTTTCTCCACGGGTCTGAGCTTACGAAATTCATGACACCGATGTGCAGATTCTATGCGATGGCGGCTCTGCTTGCAGTCTATTCACTGCGTGTAGCCAGCTTCTATGATTGCTTAGTCTACTTGCGTTGCTGCATCTGTACATTTATTGAACGGTTTGCATTTTCTGCAGTGCTGCTTCACAGGTGTAATCTTCTCTTCGCATATGAAAGTTTACTCGATTCTTAACTACATCATCAAGTTCAATAAGATCCATATGTTTCTTCTTCAGCCAGTCTTCTCAGGGCGTCATGTTAGTCTTTGGTGACGTCACTAGCTCATCTTTTGCTCTTTTTCATACTTCTGGGAATTTCTCTGAGTGTCGTCTCTTTGGGAATACATTTGATAGAGCTTTCTCAGAGGGTACCTTCTTTCGAATATTCTCCGGGGTATGGTCACAACTACTGGTGTCAAGCATGGCACAATCTCAGGCATTCAACATACAGGAGGTAGGGGGCGGGACTTCCTGCAGAGGCATTTAGCCGCTCCTCTACACTGTCTCTCTCCTCCGGGTGCGCCACTCCCACGGTATCCCCTCATCCAGGTGATCCTTCTGCACTGGTCGACCCCCATGATCTGGATCCAATAGCGATGGCCCTGTCCTGGCCACCTGAATGACTGATCCCAAGGGACTGGTCAGTGAGACACCTTTTGGTTTCTCACAGAGCCCACAAAAAACCCTAGCAGTTTGAGAGGTTTATGCACAGCGTCCATAAGAGGGAACAGTTCTGATTTGTTTCAATTCACTCGGAAGCCAGGTATTTCCCCAAAAATAGCGACATCTATCATAATAATACCCAGGTTTGTTTGTGGATCACACATGTAAACTATGGCATCATCTGCATAGAGAGATATGATCTCTGGTTCACCAACCAACCAACCGGATAACTCTGTCTGTGCCTAATGAGGTCTGCCAGTGGCTCTACAGCTATAGCAAACAATAAAGGTGACAAAGGGGCACCATTGGCGTATGTCCCTGGCTTTGCGGATTGGGGCAGATAGCATCCTGTTTGTACAGATTCTAGTCACCGGAGAGGTGTAAAGTAATCGCACAAAGGAGATAGAGTTGGTGCTGAATTGGCATCTCTCCAGCATTGCATACATGAAGTGCCACGAGACTGAGTAGAAAGCCTTTTGTATATCAAGCGTGGGCGCTCGAGTCAGCCAGTATATTAAACAGACATCGCAAGTTAAATGCAGTAGAGCGCCTGGGTATAAACCCTGATTCGTTCGTCAGGGTGAATGATGTGAGGCATGTAAGGCGTCAGTCGAGTAGCTAAAATCTTAGCAAAAAATCTTAACATTGGAATATATTAGGTAGATAGGGCTGTATGAACCACAGTGTTCAGATGGTTTATCGGTCTTTAGTAGCACTGTAATGACCGCCTCTCACATGGTGCCAGGGACTTTTGGGGACTCTAGAACTTCCACCCATACCATGTGGAGATAAGGCGTCAGGGAAGACTTAAAGTGATTACAAAATTCAGTGGTCATACCATCTGGGCCTGGTGCTTCCTGGTAGGGAGGGAATCAATTGCTCAGGAAATCCCCTCTTCGGAGATGGGAGGCTCCAGTTGAGCGCAGTGTAAGTGGAAGCCCCTCCAGGAATTTGTCAATGTCAGCTTCCCAACAGGTGTCTTTGTTCATGTATAATTCTGAGTAGAAGGCTTTGAATACTTTATTAATCTCAGTCAGTGTATGGACTAATGTGATAGACGCATTCCTAATAAGTGGTATACAGTGGCCTCCACCCTCCTGGTGAACCACATGAGCAAGCAACCTGCCCGGTCGTTCACCCGCACCATATCTTCTCACCACCCTTGGAGCATCCAGAAACTTTAGTTCCCTCACTGCATTGTCCCTGAAGCTATTTTATGCTTACTTGACCTGCAAGAGCGTGGCTGAGGAGGGGAGGGTCTAATGCTGCTGCTGCAGAGGTTTCTTCCCTATCCTTAATGCCCCGCCTAATAACTTTAAGAGCTCCAAACTCTGTAGCCATTGTGATACCACGAATATATTCTTAGCAGGCCACCCATAGGGTGCCCACAGAGGAGACGGATCAGGAAGGTTTGTTTCGAAAGCAGCATCTGTCTGTGCCTGAGACTTAAATCGCCAATGGGAACGAGCCCTCAGGAGCTCATCCATGTGTAGATCGATCAAGACAGGGGAGGGAAAAGGAATCGTGTACTGAGGAGTAGAACGAGTAGAGACTATCCCTGGGGTGGAGAGCCCTCCATGTGTCCACCAAACACATACTACACTTTCTGCCCCATATCACATGTGCTGCCTTGGTAAGCACTTGGTCCGGCCAGATCTATCCAGATTCACATCCAAAATGCTGTTGGATTCGACTCCCCACAATACAGGCACTAAAGGGTAGAGAACTAGCATGTTGGCAAATGCAGTATAGAACTCAGTCGTCTACATGGGAACAGTACACATTCAACAAAACCACTTCCCTCCAGCCCCCCATATATCTACACCTACCGCCCCAAGGATCCAAATGAATAGTCTTATGTTTAAAAGGTACAGACTTATGAAGCATAATCATCACGCTCCTGTATTGTGTTGAGTAAGTGGTGTAAAACCTATTTTGACCTCATTTCTTAGCCAGCCTCTCACAGCCAGAGCGTGAGTCTCCTACAAAAACAGGAGTTTATCTTTGTGGCGTTCTGCATACAGCATAAGCTTCCGTCGTTTCACTGGGTTCCCAAGATCCTACACAATCGAGTTCATGGACGTAAGCTCACCCATCATCACATGCTAAAGCATTTTCACCAGTGTATATTCTGCTCTCGAAAGAGCGCTTAACCCGTTGTCTTCCTCACACCACCTGCATAGCAGAATTGCTTCTTCATCGTTACCAAGTGCAAGTAGAACTCCCCCTCCCTCATCCTCACCCCAAACGAGAAGATTGCTGCCCCAGAAGTGCATTGCAACTTTGCATGGGGAGGCCAGCGCACAGTCTCCGGTCCGGGCCCAACAACAGCAATTGAAGAATATAGTATCTAAAATTAATATCTCTCCTGTTACAGCGAAAAGAAAAGAGGCTGGGTACAATGCCCCACAATACACATGATACAGCTGCATCTAACCGGTAGAGGTTACCCAAGCCAGGCAATTCCAGCATTAGAGAACCTGACAAAGAGAACAACGAACAGAGGGAGGCTCATGTAGCGAAGGGTTGCTTGTCCAGGAATGTCATAGCATCTTCGGGAATCGTGAAGAAATATGTTCGGCCCTCGCATTCAATGCGTAGCTTAGCAGGGTACAGCATTGCATACTTCATGCCTGATTTCCTAAGCCTTTGCTTCACTGCCAGGAATCTCATCCTCTCCTGCTGTACTGCTACCGAAAAGTCAGGATAAATTTGCACCCTGCTGGAGCCCAAAAACAATGTTCCCTTCTCCCAAGCTGCTTGCAGGATAGTGTCCCGAGGTGGCGCAACAGGTTTCGGCTTGGGCGCCAGGGATCGGTGAGTGTGCTCAATTGCAAACTGTGGCGACAGCTTGGGTGTACTGAGTAGAGGAAGGATGGTATGCTCCATGAAGGCCTCCATAGAGCCCTCCACCTTGTTCTCGGGAACACCAATTATCTGAATATTATTGCAACGCAATCTGGACTCCAGCTCATCATTCTTCCTGGTAACTGTCTGCACCTGCTTAGTTAGGGCACCCACATCTGCCTTCAGCGAGATGTCCTTTACCGCCCACCTACCTTGGTTTCCACCTCCGTAAGGTGCAGGTCTGCCTTCTCCATCCGTGACTTGATGGACCCGATCATGCCATTAATGTCATCTAGCTTGCTATGGATGGCAGAAAAGCCCTCCTGCATGCATGCCATCATCTGCTGCGTCACAGTAAGTTTGGCAGGTTCAGCGGCCTACTCTGTAGAGATTGTACTATGTGTAGCAGTCGGGCGGATTTGCTATACATATTTATAAAGCTTTGATTTTTCCCAGCTCCCTTAGTCATCTCTGGCCACCAAACTGTTTTGAGCAACCCCGCAAAGTGGAGGGGCACACTGCCAACTCCACCACTTCCATGGGATGACGGGCTTCAGGATAGTAGATCGACAGAGTAAGTTCAAATGCCCAGCGTGGAGAAGCAAGGGCCCATTCAGAAATGCCCAGCGTGGAGAAGCAAGGGCCCATTCAGGGTGTGAGAGACAGCAGTCTAAAATACCTCCCTATGGCGGGGTTCAAGTTCGCTGCTCACTGTAGTAGACATGGGGCAACGTGGGTCTTAAAGCGTCCAGCACCCCCAGAATGCAGGTTACAACCTGATGCAGGCAACTAGTGACGCCCAGTACCCAGGCGCAACAGTGGAAGTAATAAATGCGAAGCCTCAGCCTGATGGGGCCAGATGCTCCAGAAGGTGCACCACAACGCTGCCCAAATGGGATGGCGGTAGTCAAGCACCCACTTGCGCCATAGCTCAACATAAAAATGGTGCAAAAGGAGTGTTCCAGTTAGCAGCCAACAGTCCTCATGCAGTAAAAAAACAAAACAAAGGAGGCCCACTCACAGCACCAACCCGCTCCCTGCGCCACTGGAAGTAACGCTAGGAGCCATATGTGTCGGCTTGCAAGGTGTTAAGGATCATAGCGCACAACCCGCCTCCGCCACGCAGCCCACTGGAGCTGCGGTGTCCACAATTGTGAGAAGGATGATCGCTTGGATGCAGGGAATATCATTAATGAGGCCGCTGCCCGGACCGTCGCACAGATGCTTCCTCTACTCTAGGCTGCAATCCCCACCCGCAAGTTCGATCCAGTGTGGGGGGCACAATACACTGCCAGATGATATTTACTAGGGCTCAGCAAGTCGCAGAGCCCCACAAATCTCCCACCACTGCAGTCCAGCACCGCCGAGTCGCTCAGCATCCACTCCAAGGTGACGGCCATAGGGTGACCGCCATTATGGTGCTCTGTGCAATCGGGGCAAGCAGGCAGTGTTCCCCCGCTATGTGCAGCACTGAGTGCTCACTATTTCCTCAGATCTACAAATCGTGTGGCTGTCAGTAAAGTGCCGCACAGGAGCAGAAATCGGCTGTTTCCAGCTCTGGGCCGCAGGCGCTCCAGATAAGAACTGCCATCAATTTTCGCGTGCAGCAGTGCCCCCCCAAAAACACAATAACTTCTACCATGGTTCCTCATATTGCATTCACTGGAGACAAAGGAGTTGTACCCCTGCACACGCCTACTTCTATGGGGAAGTACTGCATGTCCTTCATATAGCCGACCGCGACTACAGCGCCTTCGACTACAATGCAGACTTTCCTTGACTATAAGAATACCTCGTTTCTCTACTTTGACTACCACCAAGAAAAGAAATTAACAAAGTAAAAAAGGGAAAACCATGGAATTACAACATCTACCAATTCACAATTCCATGCATTTCCTCCACAATCAAATTTTTTAAAGCTTTTCTAAATCCAAAGTTTATTGTATTTGTAAGAAATATGAAAATGCAAGTAAAAGTCCACACAAAGACATCTATAAAGTAGTGAGTGGGAAAGACATCTAAAGTTCAGTGATTATATATGAATGTACAGCATGCATCAATATAATGCAAAGTAATGTATACATTTTGTGAAGATTTGTTTTATATCCGTGCCTCAGGCAATGGACACCTTGACAATTTATCTTCAAGGCAGGATGGACTTCATTTGAATGTATTAAATTGAACAGCAGTGGGTATAATCTAAACAAGGTTCAGAAACTGCATTCAAACCCCTCAATACAAAACTTCTAAAGTTTGTGTTTCAATGTATTTCTGAGCTATGCTAATATTGAGACTGGTAGTCTGGAATGACTGCTTAGGTCATACTTGCAGAGGTGAAGCCTCTACGAAGAAGTATGCGTCTCAGAACAGAAGTGTGAAATACCCGAGGCAGATATACATGCAAATATAGCTTGTAAACATGCAATACACTCTCGTGCATGCACAAACAGCTTGCACCGCTTGGAAATCTCTGCTCAAGAGTGCTGAATGCTGCACTGCAAATTATACAATTATTATATAGAGCAAACAGGTCGGGATTCGGGAGAGAGTCAGTAAAATTGTACATTCTGGAAGGCAATCTAAGACAGGTATATACAGGTCATACATAACCAGTGCAGCTGATACAGTACAGACAAGACACCTTTGATTTAATGCTGGGATTTAGAAGCACATTAGATGACCCGTTAATGTATTCAGAGTTGGGACCTGCATTATTGGCAACATTTTAATTGGTTTGTTTGAAACACATACTACAATTATTGTGGCTGGATTACCAATAATATTAGTGGTCTGGGCCACCCACTTAAAAGTCTACAGAATGGAAGGCAATGGAGGAAACCTTGTAACTCCACACACAATCTCATGTAAATGCTGGAATTTTTCGAAGTGTTCAATAAGAGATGTGCTTCCTTTGAAGACTATCAGACTAACATACAGACCGACCAGTTTGGGACAATAGTGCCAACCTACATAAGGACAGTGCTGACATTCAAAAAGGTTATATTTTCTTAAAATTATGCCGCAGGCGGGGATTCCAAGATGGCCGCCTGCAGGTGAAGACGCACGTCTCCGGGCTTCGCGTCTGCAGGATTCAAAAGGTGTATAAAGCAGCAGAGCTAAAAGAAAAGGCGCAGAAAGCGCACGGGATACAGGCATTAATAACGTCTGACTGCGGACAGGGGAAGGCTCCCTCAGCACGGAGGAGGAAGAGCTCCGACGGACTGCGGTGCCCCAACGGTCTGAATCGGGCTCGAGGCGAGAGGCCTGGAGGGGGATGGGCGGGTGAAGTGCCCCGTTGTCGGAGCCCCTGGGAGAAGTGAGAGAGAGCCCCATCTGGGGCGCGAATAGCCCCCCTGCCGAGTGTTCTGGTGGTGGTTAATGCCAGGGGGCTGGTGCGGCGTCTTGCGTGGGAGAGACGGTGGAGGCCCCGCTGAGGGAGAGAGCCTGTCCGCCGAACGGAATTCCAGCTGTGCAGGTGGAGGGCCTGAGCCACTGCCCGTACCGCCTGGGAGTGATCCGCGGCCCCCCCCCGCCCCCGCCCCCGGCCCCCGGAGAAGAAAGCACAAGAAGGTCGTCCGCCGGCATCGGTGGGCGGATCGGGAGCAGAGAAGCAGCTCCCCGTCGGAGCGTCCCAGGCGCGGCCGTGTGGAGGTGGGAGAAGGGGCTGGAAACAAGCGGTGAGCCCTGTGGTGCTGCCTGAACCTTGGAGGGAGTCGGCCCGGGTGGCAGGATCAGACGCAGAGGGAACAGCAGCAGCAGCAAAGGGAGAGCCCTCGGCAGGGGCGTGGAGCGTGGCTGGCTCCGCCTGAGATCCCACACAACAGAGCTTTAGGTACCGGGTTGGGGGGTGCTGCCGGTGCCTCCTTGTGCGGCGGGGCCTCGGCCAGTCCCTCAGCCGAGAGTGAGCCCTCCAATGGGGGCGGCCACGCAACGGTGCACACGGAGCCCAGGCGAAGAATGGATGACGAGGAATCAGAGGAGGTGACAACGGCAGCTGGGGAAGGACTGAAGGGACATTACACAGCCTGATTCCACCATTAAACAGAGCAACGCAGGCTACATGGCTGGGTTAGCAGAAGCGGTTCCTGGGCTGTAGTAGTTATTGGAGAAGCTTAGCGCATTGCCCAACGGGGAAAGGTGAACACCATCTGACAGCAGACGCACCCGTTCGGGGCCTGTCGGGGAAAGGTGAACACAAACTGTCAGCAGACACAATCCATCGGGGGCACGTCAGACCCGCCGCAATACAAGAAAGGGAACAGCGGGTCTACAGAAGACTTAATAAACCCTGGCCCAAGCGGAGCAAATGGAATCAGCATCAGTAGCAGCTGCCAGGAGAGCAAGGTAGGAGGCTTGCTCGCGTCCCTTAACTAACACACAACCAGGGAGGGAGGCCCAAAAGCAGCCACTGGTCCGGAACAGGCACGACGGGGGCGAGGAGGAGCGGGGCGGAGGCATAAAGGATGCTCCTTCGGGGCCGGCTGGACTCCGGGAAGTTAAAGGGGACTTAAAGGACAATCCCCCTCGGGGGATAACGCTTCAATAGCAGCAACCCCAAATAATAAAAGTGGGGGGAGACGCCGCAGCCGAACACAGATGCGCCGGGGGCTCGCGCTGCACTGTACACAATCCCAGTAGCGGGGACGCACGGCCGCCCAAGACCCACCTCAGCAGCAGCAACGCATTGGCGGAGGGCACAAAAGCATAGAGATATCTGTGATTAGCCTAGATGCCTGGCGCCAGGACGAAAAGTGCACCCCCAAAGGCGAAAAGGTCCCCCCAAATCCAGGATAACCATCTGGTCAAGTGCTGGAGTCGTCAACAACCAAAGGACCTAAACACACCGTCATTGCCACAACGCCCTGCAGAGACAATGTTTGATACATCCCCTAGCCTCTCAGACCCGATTAAGGAGGACCTGCTGACCTTCTTGAAGGGAATGGAGTTAAGAATGACGAATGCATTCCAGACTCAAATAGGGCAACTACGGGACGACCTTAGAACTTCACTACAGGAAGTCCGTAAGGAGATCAATGAGCTGGGAGAGAGAGTGGACACAACGGAGAATGGCCTCTTCAACCTATCAGAAGAAGCTAAACAAGCCAGCCAGTTGCTGGATCAGATAGCGGTAGCTACGAACAACCTTGAGCTGCAAGTGGAGGATCTGGAAAACAGATCACGCCGATCCAACATTCGAGTTAAGGGCCTACCATAATCGGTTCCAGGCGGAGATCTGCGTGACACATTGCAGGAGGCCTTCGGTAGCCTGCTACTAGACGTTAAGCCGGAATCAATAGTGTTTGATAGGATCCACCGAGTTGGGCCCCGCAGAATGCAACCAGGAGCTCGCCCCAGGGACGTGCTGGTGGCACTAACATCCTACGCCATAAAAGAAACAATCCTGAAATCAGCCAGAGCCACCACAGATCGGACAATCAATGGGAGTTCGATCCAGCTGTTCCATGATCTGGCACTCTCTACCTTACATAAGGGGCGCCTGATGCGCCCAGTGACAAGAATTCTGCGGGATAAACAAATCCCCTACGGATGGTCGCACCCGTTTGGCCTTACATTCAGTTGGGAGGGTAGACAGAAGAACATCAGCACCAGTGATGAGGGCCTCGAGTTGCTGGGAGTGGAAGAGAACCAAAGCAGAGAGGAGAGGGGTCGGATTCAAAACCAACAGCAGACCGGGGCCAACGCATGGGAATGGTCTAGACCTCGCAGGAGCAGACCTAGGAGATAGCCGCACCTTAGAGGCCCAACTAACACCTCGCCACGTCATGAAGCTTAAGGTTGATAACCCAGGAAGCCCCGGGGTCTGCGGCCAAAGATGCCTACAGCAACATCCTAAAATAAAAGCACACGTATTTACAGGCCTGCAGAGGCGGAGCGGGGAGATACCGAACCTTGGAATCCAAACCGAGACAGGGATCTCTGAGACTGCTCGGGAGTAAAGCCCTATATAGTGACCCTAAGCCCCAGTTTTTTCAGAAGGGGGATTATGGGAAATCCCGGTCACAAGGGCCACATAGGGGGGGTAGAGAGGGGGCGAGTTGGGGGGAGTAGAGAAGCAAAACACAGTGCAAATAGCGGCAGTAGGAAACAGAATAGAATAAAAATGCAAAGAGCAGAGACGGGCATCATTGAAGTGAATTGGGAGCGGGCCACAGAGAGAGGGGACCCCCCATAGAGGAAGGATGGCAGAATCTAATGTAGTTTGCCTGAACGCACAGGGGCTAAGCTCTCCGACAAAGAGGAAAGCCATACTGGAACGGTTGAGGGCTATAAGGGTGTCTATTGGAATCCTGCAGGAGACCCACCTCCTCCCGAAAGATGAGAGGAGGATGTCCCACCGAGCTTTCCCACAGCAGTTTTACACCTCCAGCAGGTAAAAGAAGACGGGAGTGGCTATACCGATAGGGGAGGGACTTGGAGTTCAAAAAGCTACAACTCCGAAAGGATAGTGGGGAAAGATACCTTGGGGTCAAGGGGAGAATAAAGGGCTGTCTGTATACAATCCTAGCTATTTATGCCCCCAATGAACGGCAGGATGAATTCCTCTTGAACCTATTAAACCAGTTGGACAGCTGGTGTGAAGGCCAGCTGATAATAGGCGGGGACTTAAACTGTGTCATGGACCCGGCGCTAGATAAAACCCTCCCCCCCACAGCGGTGGACCAAAAGAATAGGCAGGCACTGGGACGTCTCTTTAGAGAACTAGGGGTCATAGAGATGTGGCGATTCTTTCATGAGGAAACCAGGGAGTACACCCACTACTCGGCGGTTCACTTGGGTTACTCCAGGATTGATATGATCCTAGTATCGGCTACGCTAATCCCCCAAATAACGTCAGTAGAAATAGGGGTGGAATACTGTTTGGATCATGCTCCTGTCATGGTGGGGGTAGACTGGGGAGAGGGAGCGTGGAAACAGAAGCCACCTTGGAAACTAAACGAACTCCTCCTGAAGGATATAGCGCTACGGGCGGATATAGAAAGCACCATCAATAATTACTTTAAAGAAAATGATAACGGGGAAGTGAGCTGGGGGAATATGGGATATGATATGGTATTTGTAACGCGCCTATACACAAGTGTTTCACTACAGGTTCTCTGCAGGGAAGGCAGTGATTAGAGGAGAGTTCATATCTCAGGCGGTAACGTACTATAGGAACAGGTCCCTCATAACACAAGAACAAGAGAGAGAGTGGTGAAGAATGCTGAAGTTCAACACAAGGCCCGGCAAACAAGGAAGTCCCTACACGATCTCGGGAAAATCCGAGCCCAGCTCGAGAACCACATGGCAGAGTGCCTGCCCCAGACACTATTAAATGCGAAACAGTCCTATTATACACATGGGGGCAAGGCAAACAGATTCTTGGCCGCTAAATTGAGGAAAAGGAAGGCCCAAAACTACATTACGCAACTGTACGATAAGCACGGCACCCCCCACACAGCGGAAGCCAAAAAGATGGAAATAATATTGAAATTCCATGGAGACCTCCTGTGTAGAGAGAACCTTGACAGGGCGAAACAATACTCCTACATTCATTCAACCATCCGGCCACGAATCACGGAGCAAGAAAGGAGTGACCTGGGAAGCCCGATCACAGCACAGGAGATCAGTGATGCAATTACAGCACTTCCGACGAGGAAAGCTCCCGGCCCGGACGGCTTCAGCAATGGCTTCTACAAAACATTTCGTTTGCAGCTTCTGTCCCCATTGACCAAGCTCTACAACACGATCAGGGAAGAGGGTTGAGTGACGCCAAACATCGGGCAATCCACAACCATACTGCTATTAAAGCCAGGGAGAGACCCCCGTGAGTGCTCCAGCTATCGGCCAATCGCATTGCTAAATACTGATGCGAAAATATACACCAAAATCTTGGCAACAAGACTGATGAGGATCCTTCCGAGCATGATCCACGAAGATCAGGCAGGTTTCATCGCAGGCAGACTCACACAGGACAATGTAAGAAGGGCAATAGATGTAATAGATGTAGGGAGAAGAACGCAACAAGCAATTGCGGTGGCCGCCCTGGATGCAAAACGAGCATTCGACAGTATGGATTGGAGCTACCTGGAAATGGTGATGGAGGCCTTCGGATGTGGACCGAAATTCATAAATATGGTGCTAGCTAGCTACCAAATTCCGGCAACTAGCTTCATGATCAACAGACAAAGCACAAAATACATCAAAATTCGCAGAGGCACCCGACAAGGGTGTCCACTCTCCCCGTTGATATTTGCAATGGCAATGTAGCCATTTGCCACGCGGGTTAGGCAGGATGCTGAAATCAGGTGCCTGAAATTTGGTCACAAAATTGCGCTATACGCCGATGACATTATGCTTTTTATGAAAGACCGAGAAGTAACAATGCCCCGAGCAATGTCACAACTACAGGAATTTCGGGAGGTTTCTGGATTTGCCATCAATCTCTCGAAATCCAAAGCAATGAACATTACGGAGAAGAGAGAGGTGATTGAGCACCTAGAGAAGGCCTTCCCGGTGCCATGGGTGAAAGACTCAATGGAGTATCTGGGGATTCGCCTAACGAGCGAGGCGCATAAATTATACAAAACAAACATACCCCCCCTATGGAAACAGGTGCAGGACGATATGCTCGGGTGGGAAAACCAGGAACTGTCGTGGTTCGCCCGAATCACGGCAGTAAAAATGACTATCCTCCCCCCGTCTTCTCTACGTGGTGGGAGCCATCCCAATGACCATTCCTCAGGCCAAAATCAAAGAACTGCAAAACGCGATATCCAAATTCATATGGCAGGGGAAGAAACCTAGGGTCCAGAAACACATCATGTCGCGCCCACCGCTGCTCGGAGGCCTAGGAGTGCCGGACGTGAAAGGCTACATATTGACAGCTCAGCTAGCCCCAATGTTAGGGTGGGCTAACCCCGAAATCATAAAGGCTGGTGTCAAATGGAGCAAGCGGCCACAGCAACACCTCTAAAAGCCCTAATATTCCTGAAAACAAGGGACAGAGAGAAAGGGGGCCTTCTCCTGGAAGCGACGAGGTGGTCCCTGCTTAATTGGGACACTGCCCGGAAAAGGAAGGGAATCCCTCGAGGGCTAGGTCCTAACTCTCCATTAATGCACAACCCGGATTTCTCACCGGGCCTCCAGAAGAGGTTCTGGGACGGGTGGACAGGAGCAGAAGAATTGACCTTACACGATTTATACATTAACGGCACCCCAGTGTGCTTCACGGAATGCCAGCAGAAATTTGGCCTAGATGAAAATGAGCGATTCAGATACACACAGGTCAGGCATTGGATAACTCGCCCAACAGTGAAACAGGTGGGCACAAGGACACCAACAGGCCTGGAACTGACCTTACGGGAAGGGCAGACAACGAAAGGAGTGACTAGACTACTCTCTAAGGCCCAAGCGGAGGAGGTGCTCCCGTACCAAGAGTGTTGGGACAAAGACTCAGAGGTACCCTTAACAGAGCGAGAATGGAGCCAAATCTGGGCAAGAGCACACAGCACCTCCAGATGCACCACAATCAAAGAATCATCATATAAATTATGCCTCAGATGGTACCTGACCCCCCCACCGCATCCACAAAATTAACAGGTCCTATTCACCCAACTGTTGGAGGAAATGCAGTGCGAAAGGCGACCTGTACCACATGTGGTGGACGTGCACCAAAGCAAATGTCTTTTGGAAAGAAATATTGGGCAATATTAAAGACATTACAGGGGTGGAGTTGCCGATGTCCCCAAAAACGATACTGCTGGGAGTGCCTATAGAGGGAATATACGCAATGACAGGGCCCAGAGCCACTCTGATAACCCATCTGCTATCAGCGGCGAGAATGTCCCTAGCACAGAATTGGAAGGACGAGTCAGGCCCACAGACTGCATGGTGGTGGGTTAAGATCTGGAATGTAATGGTTATGGAGAAGATATGCGCCCTCAATGCCGGAAAATACACAAGGTTCCTAACAATATGGTAGCCCTTCCACGACCTAGTGAAAGACAGAGAAGCCCATTACTTCAAGCCACGCCTACTCAGGAACATACACGTTATTTGACTCTTTACTGTGTTATACCCAAGATTCATTTAAAACCTCCCAGTGTGTTCTCTACAACCCAAAAGTTGGTGTTCAAATGTTACAGGTTTAAGAGGGCATAAGGGGTCGGGAGAGGGGAGAAAATGGAAAACACTTGGAGGCTAATAGACAAATGTCATCCTGAAGAGTACACAACAGGTGACATGCATTATTCTACCAAACTATAAAGACTCAACAAGGGGTAATGTATTTGTTTCGCTGTTTTGATGTCGTATGCCTTCGATTAATAAATAAAGTTGTTTTTCCAAAAAAATTATGCCGCAGGCAAATACAAAACTTTAAAAGTATGCAGTCGAAATAATCTGCAACTCTGGGCACAAATGAAGTATGAGCCAAAGGATGGCAAATATAGTTGCAAAAGAAAGAAAGTTAGTGGTTAGATTTTCTAGTGAACACTACTCCACACTCACAATTTGCCTTTCTCTCTCTTATTCACTCTCAGCTGCTTTTCTGACTCCATCCTCAATGACTTCTCTGACTCCATTCAACCTCACACATTCCCATAATACCAAATAATACATTTCCCTCTTGCCCCTTGGTTTTCCTGCAAAGTGCACTCACAAAAAATGCATCCTCCGAAGCTGTGTCCCTTCCTAATGTCCTGCACAGCTAGACCACAGTTCTTTGCAAATCATTTCTTAAATCATATGGTATTCCAATCAATATCCTGCTCATCTTTTGAAAATCCAGACGGAACCGTAAAACACCAGTCAAGCTCTGCGCTACAGTATCCATTCCATGCATTTATTACTTAACCCCAATTTGGCCTTCGCAACATAACCGGATCCCACGGGTCATTTAATAACAAGGCTTTGTGTTCTCAGGAAGTTTGTCCCTCGTATCTACACATCCATCTGGCCATAAAAAAAGCACTTAGGTGTAAAGCGCTATATAAACTAAATAAATACAAATACAAAAACCCAAATTAACAGCAATTCATTCCGTCCTCTGCTCCAGAGACCATTTTGCCTGCTATGGCCTGCTTGACATGGTTTGCTTCCTCTTACACTCTTTGACCCGGTCATCCAAACTCCCAGAGCTAAAGAAAATCGGCCCTTGCAAACCCAAGATTCTGTGGCCTACACCGGCCACAACTACGAAAGGACTGCAATCTGCAAAGTTCTTATGTGTATGCAGTAAAGCTCATGACACCCTGATATTCTAACAGTATCTCCAACCTTAATCATGGTGAGTCCCCACATGGGATTATCGCATCCCCTTACAATCGCTTTCTCTATTGTCAGACCCTCTTCTCTCACAAGCACATAACTCCTCACCACCCGACTCTAAACTCTACAAAGTTACAAAATAGTATTCCACAAAATAACATTGTTCTCACACTGTTACCTATTATGTTGCTACATGATGCAGTTTAAAATGTATCCAAAAACTAAACACAAAGTAACTCATATCAATTCCTCTAACAATACCAAACATATGTTGATTGCAACATCGCGTTTAAACCAACCACACCATAGACTAATGCAACTTCTGTGGCGTAAACCTCTTTTCTCTGTTAGGGCATTGTACTTGCATCCCAACAGTAGTAACTAGATTTCATAAACAAAAGTATTCCAATACAACTGTGTAGTGTAATATACCTGTATACTTTTTTCATTTATTTTTGTATTTCTTCGCTACAACCTTATCTGTATCTAAGTGTGTGGACAACGTATCTTATAAGGGAGTCTGGTAAAGTTTAGAACACGGTTTTGATGGTTCACTGTGATTTCACCAAAAGAAATATTCTATGGATTCTTTACTGAAAGAAATTAATTGAAAAAATCAACACTTTTTTTCTTTTTTTGGGGTTACCCCCGGTTTCTCTGTGTTTTAACCCCCACCTCAACCACCTCCCCACCTGTTTTAACCCCGTATATATATTTGTAAAAAGAAATTGATGTTTTTTCGATAGATTTGTTTCAGTTAAACAATCCATCGAAAGAACATTTTCAGTAAAATCACTGAATACCCGTTTTGATCTTCTTGTGAAAATCTAGGTCTGCCATAGTCCTGAGATCACTAGACCAAGAATTCCAACGGTTGATCGCATGGATAGAACAAGTCCACCCAACCCCATACCAGGTTTATTCCGAGGAATATGAAACCGTGAGGAAGATCCTGATCCGAGACAGCCAGACATTTCAACATATGCTTTTCTTATATTCATATTTAATTAAAAAACTTTGTTAAAAGGATGTTATGGTTGCAAGTAAAGCCTAAAAACCTCAGAAATTCATCAGTTATGGTAAGCTAAGCAACCATAATTGGTGCCACCACTGTGCACTGCTAATCCTAACACCCTGGACAAATGAGATGACATCACAAATTTCTCAGTAAAGTACATAGACTCAATAAGATGTTCCAACATTTCTATTAGCATTTTGTGTTATGGTAATGGAAATAATGTGCCATTCATCCCACGTTCCAGGGACTGGATGGGGGGATAATGGCCTGGCAGCTCATGTTATCGGCCTCGCCAAGCGAGCGCGGATACCGAGAGCTCTGGACCGTTATCGCCAATTCCAGCCCCTGCAATGGGGGATGAAAGCCATTAGCACCCCGGGTTCCCAAGGCAGGAACCCGGGGTGCTAAAGAAAAAAAGGATTTTTCTTCCTACACCGGGATGTCTGCTGCAACCCGCTGTAGGAAGGACAATCCTTTTCCAAGATGGCCACCGTGAAAAGGGAAGGTGGGGCTCCATACAGAGCCCTCTTCCCTTTCCATAGCAGCCTGCAGAAGGCGAAGATAGAACCATATGACCATATTACCACAAGCACATTTTTTTTCCCTTTCAAACCTATCCCACTTTCGAATAGCTTTACCACATAGCCGGTCCCAGGTGGACATGGCCACTTTAGCCCCATTTGTCATCCCTCGTGGTCATGGCCAGTAGCCAGATTGTCCGGGTCATGACCTTATTTCATGACCCAGACAATTTGGCCACTGCCCATGGCCACAGGCTATACCTCAGTCACCAAAGATATACCACTATTTTTTGTACCTACATTATGACACTTGTCAAAAAATAAAACATGTGCACATTTACAAAACCGTGCTTTCAGGTCCTTCCCAATGCTCCTTGCACGAGTTTGCGGGAAATCCACCCATGTTTTATTTTTTCAAAAGTCTAAAAATGTATGTACATACAATAGTCATATAACTTAGCCACCACTTGACAAACTCCATTCAGACTTTACACAAACATTCAAGGTTGTGTCTATAATCTTTCTGAAAACCTTTGTCCACATTTGTCAAATGGCAATAAAGCTATAAGCCATCTAAACATTTTGAGAACCCCCTCTAATTTAACCCCCTCTTGACAAAATCCCACAGAACTTTACAAATACATGTATATCTGGATCTAAAATCTTTTTTGCAAACGTTTGTGTGGATTTGTCAAATAGCACCACATTTATAAGCCTTTACAATATTTTGGGAGTCGGATCCCCCTCTAATTTTGCCCCCTCTTTACAAAATCTCACCAAACTTTGCAAAAACATTTATATCTAGATTTAAAATAGTTTTGTAAACCTTTGTGCAGAATCGTCAAATGGCACCAAATTTATAAGCCTTTACAATATTTTGGGCCCTCCCCTCTAATTGTGTTCTCTCTTGACAAAACAGCTCCACACTTTCCAAAACCATTCAGAATTAGGACTAGAATAAAATCCCATAATTTCATGTAGTTTCATTGAGTGGCACCAAAGTTATAAGCCTTCCAAAAACTGCTTTTCACCATTTCACCATCCCAGTAATGCAGAAATAGGCATAGATGTCCCCCGAACATCTTAAGTTTCTGTGAACATCACAGAACTGGGCCCGCACATCCGGACTGTTTGCGGACTTCGAGGGGTGAAAACACCTGTTATTTGGCTTCTTACGGCCATATCCTATCCCCATCACCCCCCAGCTCCCCAGAGATTGTTTGTTGAGTTTGACAAGTGCAATGTTGTGTTTTTTAATAGGTTTTCACCACACCAGTGGATGACTGCGAATCCAACATGGCAGGCATTTCCAAAAATCTGACGCATTTCACGATTTTCACCATTCAATCAGGGGCGCCCCCGATGTCTTGCAGACCTCACGTGCCTTCTGAACCAATCAGAGGCCCATCCTCCGACCGAACACAGAAGTATGTCAACGGACTGAACCCAGATATCACTAATTTATTTTGACCTACTTTTGGGCTGTTTTAAAGAAAACTACTGCACGGATTTAGCCGCCACTCCTGACACAAATTTGGTGAAAATCCGTCCAGCGGTTTGGGCTGCGGACGTGAGCACGTTTTATTTTCAATTGAGTCTATGGAAAAAAATAAATGTTGGGACCCCTCCTACAACTTTGCTCTCCCTTGATGATACCTCACCAAACTTGTCACAATAATTCAGAGGGGGGCATATATTTCTTTGGCAAAGTTTGGTAAGGATTCGTACAAGGGGAGCAAAGTTATAAACCGCCCAAAAAGTGCTCTTCCTATGAGTTGAGCAACTTAACCATAACTACAGGCCTGCTATCGAAGGCCTTGTAATATATATACATATATATATATACACACATGTATATATATATACATATATATCCCGGGCAGTTGCCATGATAAGCTTTATGTGCAATAGTCAAAGGTTTCAAAAGTTTAAAGCTGATCCTGGCTTTGATGGGTAACCAATGAAGCTTACGCCTATGAGTAAATATGTTTGTGATGAGAAGTGTTGGAGATAGTGCTAACTGCTGTATTTGTAGGTGCTGAACGGATTGGATGGTGTAGTTCGGGGATTCTGCATTATGCGCATTGCACTAGTCTAACTTGGAGCCAATTACCCTTCTAGCAATCACAGTAGAGTGATATTCAGGTAGACGAAGTTATCTCAACAACATTAGATGCCAGAGGCGTTGCTAGGGGGGGGGCTAATGGGGCTATAGCCCCTGATCTTTTGGTTGTAGCCCCGGATAGAATCTCAGGAGTTACAACCAAAAGGCTAGCTAGCCCCCAGTCCCGACAGTTCCGACATCAGCATAGCCCCGGGTCATTTCCAGGCCTAGCAACACCCCTGTTAGATGCTAATTGGTAGCACTCACCACTGAGTTGCTCTGAGGGATCATTGAAAGGAAAGTTTCAATTTGACGCCTAAGATTTTAAAATTCTTTTGTATGGATATGACACAACCCAAGAGTGTGATATTAGGCAATCAGTCAGGGCAGTGGACTTGCTTTTTTTTCCGAAGGTCACCAAAAGAAAAAACGGTCTGTCTTATTGGGGTTAAGCCGAAGGCGATTAGTTGGCATCCATCCTTCTATAGTATTAAACATGTGTACTATTTTTCGAATACAGGCTAAATAATCCTTACCATGCCTGAAAGGAAGTTGTGTCGGCAACATTTTGACATGTGATACCAAAGTTCATTAATAGGTTATGAAATGGTGTTAGATATATATTTAATAACAATGGTTATTGTCCAAATGTTTTCAGCTCCCATTGAGCCAATTGTTTTGCCTGTTCCGTGCATTAACAATATTGCCTAATTGCTTTCAGCTCCTATTGAACCAAATATGTTGCCTGTTCCTAGCACCCGTGATATTGCCCGATTGCCTTCAGCTCCCATTGAGCCAATTGTGTTGCCTGTTCTTTGCATTAGCGATATTGCCCAAATGCTCTCTGCTCCTATTGAGCCAAATATGTTACCTGCTCCTTGCATTAGCGATATTGCCCAATTACACTCTGCTATTGAGCCAATTGTGTTGCCTGTTCCCTGCATTAGCGATATTGCCCAATTGCACTTTGCTCCTATTGAGCCAACTATGTTGCCTGCTACTTGCATTAGTGATATTGCCCAATTGCATTCCGCTCCCATTGAGCCAATTGTGTTGCCTACTTCAGGCAGTAGTGATATTGACAACATTACGCAGCGCGCAACCAAGAACAATCACCAAATCACCTTAAGCGCAAACGCCTAAGACCTTGTGTTACACCCCAACCACAAAACCAACAAAGTTACAAGGTACGAGATGAATCCTTCTGAATCACCTACCCTCACTCGCCCATGCATCCCAGCCATTATCATACACAAACCAGTTGAAACTGAAACAGGAGATGGTATGCCCTCCCTGATCACTTTTGCCTCCCCTGATGCTGACCCTTCACCAACCATTACCACCAAGGAAACAGCCATCAAGGGCAGACTTATCAATACTAGGTCACTGTTACCCCATGCCCTCGACATCTCTGACCTTATCACCATCAACCCACTTAACCTACTTGCTGTCACAGAAATGTGGCTGCATTAAGCAGCAGGCCCAGCACTCTCACTAGCCATCCCAGAGGGATTTACAATATACACGAAAGACAGAACCTCGCCAAAGGAGAGGGGGTCGTTGTGATCACTAAATCTTGCTTGTCCCTCAAAGAACTACCTAACCAACCTTTCCCTTCAGGGGAACTACTTTCACTTTTTCTTCCCAACACTGCTGCCACCACCATGTATATCCTATATAGACCACCAGGCCCACTCCAATCCTTCAGCGAGGACATAGCTCTCCTCCTATCTAGGGATACCAAGCCCTCTTCTAGAATCAACATTCTGGGTGACTTTAACCTTGGCCTCGACGACAGCCTAGATCCTAATGCAACTGTCAAACAAAACACAATTGCCGCCCATCGACTCACCCAGTGTATCGAACTGCCCACCCATGACAAAGGCCGAACTCTAGATTGGTTGGCCGATTTGGATGTATCAACCAGCATCACAACTAACTCCTTTTGCCCGTTGTCAGACCACAACGTCATCACCTTCACCATTCCCAAACAAACTGTGCCTAAAATTGCTCCACATCTGACCTCAGCATCCCTTGCAAGAAATGCATGCAATATGAAACGCATCAACCTGCTCCCTCTACTACGCCCTATCACTGAGTACACCCACTAATCAGCTAATCCTGCCGGTATGGTGGATCTTTATAACACCACCATCCTCAATGTCATTGACAAAATCGCCCCACTCAAACATTGTAAACCCAAACCAACAGCTCACCTCCACTCCTGGTTCTCACCTAACCATACGGATCCTCTATGGAAAGCCTCACCGTCCAAAACCAACAGAGATCTATTGCTCACCTCTGCAAAAAAAATACAAGCAAGCTATACTCCAAGCAAAGAGCTCCACATACAATGAGCGAATAGCAAATGCCAAATCTGGCAGCAAAGAATTATTTACCATATTGAGGGAACTTGAGTCAACAATGAACGAAGCCTGAAATGTATCAAAAAGATGAAACCTGGTGTACCAATATACAGAATGCCCTCACGGACAAAGTTTCAATGCTCCAAACCAAAATCACCAAAAAAAAGACAAGGTAACCATGCCAGATATTGGCACGGACACCCATACCACAGGCAAACCCCCTCATCCATTCAAATTTAGACCAGTCTCCACAACAGAGGTTAGCAAAATTATCTCCAGTCTAAAACCTTCTAGATGCCAAGGTGAGATCTGCCCTACCCCATGCATCAAAGATTGTGTCACAGAACTTGCCCGATTCATCACGTCTCATCAACAACTCCTTTTTTCACAAAGCCCTGTCCCTAAGAACCTAAAAGAAGCATAGATCCTTCCACTACTAAGAAAAACATCACTCGACACACCCCTACCAATTACTGCCCCATCACAGCGGTCCCCCTCCTTTTAAAAAAAAAACTCTTTATTGTTTTTTACACAACATTTAAATAACACACAACAAATAACATAACATTAATTCTAGCAGTCGTGCCAGGAGTGTCCACCATCTGCTTCGTCTTGGCGCATGTTCTTAGTCACCCATACTCTGATCTCTTGCTGCTTATTTACTGCTGGGTATCTTCACCTTTAGGGTTATCTAACATTAGGTCTATCCCTCCTCTGCTAGCTTGGGCTTTTCCTAACAATGCTCTTCATTTTCCCCTGTGTCCATGCCTGCGATTTCTGGTGCACTGGGATTGTCCGGGTCGTCTATGTCCCTGGATGCAAACAGCTCCTGTACCGATGAGTTCCATTCCAGTATCTTATCACTGCTTTCACTTGCTCCTCTGTGCAATGCCATAGTCCATGCCGTTGTTTCCGCCAGTGTCCATCTCTTTAAGTCTGCCCACCATGCTTCTATGGTCAGGCCAATGTTGGATTTCCACGCTATCACTCTGTGACGCTTTGCCATAATGCACATCAGGTCTTTCATTTTGGCTAAGTGTGTTCTTGGCTTGCCACCTCTCAGGAACAGTCTTAGCAGGTAAGACTGCGGTGACCACGCCTGCATGTGGATTCCACCCTCTACCGCCTTTGTTATTACTGTACAGGCCCAGAACATGTGCTGCATATCTGCATTTTCCGTTGCACATCATGGGCAGCTTTGGGTAGTTCTACTCCCCATCTAGGACATTTTACCAGGGGTAAGGTATGCTCTTTGCGTGACCTAGAGCTGTGTCTGCCTAAACCTTGTGTTCCTGGAGACCTTCTTTGCGTACCTTAAGGCCCTTGACCATTTTTCATCTGTGAAGGTTTTTTGGCGTTCTGCCTCCCACTTGCCTCGTACTGGCAGTTCCTGCGTGTTGTGGCTTTTCAAAAACAGTTCATAAAGCCACGTCGAACCATGCATCTAGTGTGGTGGTCGGTCAAAAAAACGAAAAAAAATATCGAATTACAAAAATATCGAATTTAAAATCTCGAAAAAAAAAATCTATTATTTATTTATTTATTTATTTATATGTATTTGTGGCTTCAGGTAAGTATAAAAAAAGGGTAAAATAAAAAAAATGAAAAAAGGGGGGTTGGGGGGGGAACCCCCCCATTTCGAAATAAAAACGTATTAAAAAAAAATTCGATTTTTTTTTCTCGAGATTTTCAATTCGATATTTTTTTTTTCGAGATTTTTTTATTCGGTTTTTTTACTATAAACCATCTAGTGTCTCTCCTGTTCTGATGTCCTCTGGTAGATTTTGCCATCTCTTTTTTTATTGTTTTTATCATGCTATTATATAGCATGAATTGGCCTTTATGCACATAATATTGTCCTGTCAGGGCCTGGAATTCCACCCATTGTCCCTCCTTCCATAAGTCTCCGATCTGTGCTATTCCTTTGGCTTCCCAGTGCCCATGATACTGTGTAAGGTCTTTGGGTCGGGTAGTCGCAAGTCCCGCTAGCGGGATTTGTGCCGAGCAGGGGTCCGGAGCTCCCAGGATTTTCCACACTTTCATCCATAGGGTCAGACCCAGTCTGGCCAGTGTGGGGAGCATTCAGAATAAGGACTTCTCCATCCATATTATCTCTGCCAGGAAGCAGGGCTGCAGTGCTGGCTGCAATAGTAGTGTGTCTATAGCAGTCTCGTCTCCCAGCCATTGTACCACAAATTGTAGCTGCCCTGACAAGTAGTATCATTCAAAATTAGGCAGTTTAATCCCTCCCGACTCATAGTCTCTCTGCAGTGTGTTTAGTGCCAGTCTGTTTCTCCCCCCAACCCCCCAAACAGGAATTCCTGTGCTATTGTGTTCAATTGTTTAAAGAATTTCCAGGAAACGTTGTGGGGTATGTTTGTGGAGTAATGTAGGAGGCGGGGTAGTACTGTTATCTTCAGTAGGGCTGCTCTTCCTATCATCCCTAGTAGCAGTGTCTTTCAAAATGTTATTGACTTTACAATTTTCTCTAGAGCTACTGGTGTGTTGGCCTTGTGTGTCTCAGTGGAGTCGTGGTATATATCTATCCCCAAATAGCGGAAGGTGCTCAGCGCCCATGTCAGGTCTAAGTTGGTCTGTGCTGTACTTGTGTGATTTGATCCCAGGGGAAGAGGATACTGTGTGACTCTATGTTTATACAATATGTATTTAATTTGACGTTTCTGCATTGTGGTAGCGATGTAAGGAGCTATGTATCTCTTGATCACTAATAAAAAGAGTTTTAAAAAAAAAAAGTTGGTCTGTGCTAATTTCCCTGAGTACTGCTAGCCGGTACAGGGAGGATTTCTCTTTATTAATGGATATACCGGACAACCTTGAAAATGCTCCTATTACCTCTAACAGATAGGTTATTTTGTGTATTTGCGACATATATGAGCATGCCGTCTGCGTAGAGCGAGACTAGATGAGTGACGTTATCTATTTTTATTCCTGCCTCACTATACTACGCTCTCAGGAAGACCGACAATGGTTGCAAGGCCAATATGTAGAGCATTGGCGACAGCGGGCAGCCCTGCTTTGTGCCCATGTGTATTTTCCATGACGCTGAGATGTCTGCCCGTCTTCACCCTCGCCATGGGGTCTCTATATGGCAACATAACCCACTGCAGAAAGCCCTCTCCCACCCTGAAGTGCTGAAGTACATGCAATAGCCAGTTCCAGTTCACAAAGTCAAAGGCTTTGACTGCATCTAAAGATGCCACCACACACTCCTCTTGTCTTGTCTTGGGTTGGTCTGGTCTATAACGTGGTGCAGTCTTCGCAAATTCCATTTGGTGTTTCGCCTTGGTACATAACCCGTCTGGTCCGAGTGCACCAAAGTGTGTATTACGCGTTTGAGCCTGTTAGCCAGGGTCGCTGTCAGGATTTTGCAATCCTGATTGATCATGGAAATTGGCCTGTATGAACCGCAGTCTAGTGGTGACTTCCCCGGCTTCAGGACTGGTATTATTAATTATTATATCATGAAGTCTGGTAATTGACCCTGTGATTACGCCTCTTTGTAGACTTCCAGCAGTTTAGGTGCAAGCGTCTGCTTGTATTTTTTGTAAAACTCTCTGGGCAACACATCGGGTCCCGGCGTCTTGGCTGTCGGGAGACTATCTATTACAGCTTCTATTTCTTCTACTGTTAGCGGGGCCTCGAGTATCTGCACCTGCTCGTCAGTTAATTTTGCCAGTTCTATTTGGGTCAGGGTGTCTCTTATGTCTGAGGTGGCTGCCTCTTGGTTCTGAGAGCACAGATTCTTGTAGAATCAAGAGAATACCTGGGTGATGCCGTCCTGGGTCCTCACCACTTCCCCAGTCACATTTTTATAGCATTAATCGGTTCCTTTTTTGTGTCTTGCTTTGTTAACCAGGCAAGGAGTCTGCCCGGCTTATCACCCTCCGCGTGTAGTTTCTGCACATATTTCCCGTAGTCTAGTTTCCCCAGCTTCTTCCAAATGGTATTACACTGTAACCTTAGTGATATTAGTTCGGCCGGTTCCTCCCCAGTTATGCCTGCCTGTCTTTCCACCCTTTCTATTTCTTCCTCTAACCAATTCTGCCAAGATGCTCCCCTTAAATCCCCCAGTATTCCCAATTGCCGCTCCCCTGACCACTAACTTAAGGGTGTCCCACAGGGTCCCAGACTTGTCTACAGTGCCTGTGTTGTGATGATAGTAGTCTTCTATTGTGTCTTGTATATGGTCTTGGAACTCACCCTCAGTAGTGCTTCTGCTCTTAATCACCACGTTTGTATAGGGGCCTTCCTATGAGTGTATTCCCATGTCGCCAGTAGCGGGGCATGGTCTGAGAGCCTTGCTCTAAAGTGTATGCTAGTGAATTCCCTCAGCGTTTCAATGCCGGTGAAAACATGTTCTATACATGTGTGCGTTCCATGCAGGGTACTGTAGTGTGAGTACCCCCTGGTTTCCTCATGCATTTGCCTCCATACATCTTCCAGTCTCAACTGGTTTAGGATCACCTGTGGGGCTTTGGCCAGCAGTGCTGGCTTTATGTGCTTATTGTCCGACCTGCCCAACGTTGGGTTGAGTGTGCAGTTGAAATCTCCTGCCCAGATGTAGGTTACCTCTCTGTATGGGGGTAGTCGGGGTGCAATTGACCTGAAGTACTTTGTTGCGTCATGATTTGGGGAGTATGTATTCACCAAACACACTTCTTTGTTTTCTAAAATTCCATGCACTATGATCAACCTGTCCTCCTTGTCTTGTTCTTGCGTTATAAGATGGAATGGGATATTGTGGGCTATCCACGTTAATACTCCTCTGGCTCCAGCATAGTTGGAATAGGTTGAGCCGTACATTTGTCCTCCCCATTTATTCGCTTTTTTTGACTGTTTTCCTTCCGTCAAGTTCCTTGTCCCATGCCAGAGGAATTCCCTGCATATGCTGTCCATCTTGGCAAAGAATTGCCTAGGTATCAAATATGGGATGTTCCCAAAATAGTGCAACAGTCTTGTTAGAACCACCATTTTAAGCATTGACCCTCGTCCCATCATCGATAAGGGAAGTTTCACCCAGAACTTCATACTATTTTCAATATTCTTAATAGCTCTCTCCGTGTTATGTTGGTGCTCTGCTTTCACCGTATGATATATATCTATTCCCAGATATCGGAACGTGCTGACCTCCCATGGTATCTGCAGGATGGGTAGCTGCTCTAGCGGGATCCCTTTATACGTGCCCAGTGGAACTACACAAGATTTTTTGGGGTTCACAGCTATGCCTGAAAGCCTTGAAAATCACTCCATCACTTCCAGGACATACTGGAGGTTTTCTTCCGGATAGCGTGAATACAACAACATATCATCAGCGTACAGAGAAATTAAATGCGGTTCCCCCTTTATGGTGATGCCTATTATGTCATACTGCTGTCTCAGGTATATCTCCAGGGGCTCTAAGGCCAACATGTACAGCATGGGGGACCACGGGCATCCCTGCCTGGTACCTCTACTGAGTTGCCACCTCTCTGACATTACCGCTCCTGTCTTAACCCTGGCCAGCGGCGCGCTATATAATAGTTTGGCCCATTTAAGATACCCCGGTCCTATTCTGTAATTGGTCAGGGCCACAATCAGCCATGGCCATTTCACCGAGTCGAAGGCCTTTATTACGTCCAGCGAAACTATTGCCATCTCACCAGCATCCCTGTTTGCATGTTCAATGTCTCGGTGGAGTCGCCTAAGATTGTTGGATATGTTCCTGTTGGGGACATAGCCTGTCTGGTCGGGGTGTATCAATTTATTAATGACTCTCCTCATTCTATTTGCCAGGACCGCCGTCAATATTTTACTGTCCTGGTTCAACATCGACAGGGATCTGTAGGAGCCGCACTCAAACCAGGCTTATTGGGTTTGGGGAGTGGTATGATAATCGCCTCTCTTAGGGACTCTGGTAGTCTTCCAACTTCATATGCCTCATTTAGCACTTATAAAATTCACTGGGAAGTCCGTCAGACCGCGGGGTCTTACTATTGGGTAGTTGCTTCACTACCTCTTCCATTCCTCTAGTGATCGGTGTGTCTAGCTCCTCTCGCTCTTCTGCGCTAATCTGTGGCAATCCAATATCCTCCAGTGTCTCTCTTATGTCCTTGCTGTCACTTTCCTCCACATTTCCGTACAGGATACGGTTATAATTTGCAAATTCCTGATTAACTCCCTCTTGAGTGTCTAGTATACTCCCATCATCTTTCGCTATTGTTCTGATTGTAGGTCTGGGAGTCTCGCTTTTGTATAGCCATGCCAGGACTCACCCTGGTTTGTCCCCTCCTGCATGCTGCCTCTCTATGTATTTTTTATAGTTGAGGTTGCACAACCTTTCCCAGAATCCCGCGCACTTCTGCTGCAGCTTAAGTATTGCTTCATTGCCTTATTTAGTGTCACCTCCCCTTTTCAATGCTATTTCTAGCTCTGTTTCCGCTTCTTGTAGTTCAGCCAGAACCCCTCCTTGTAGCCCCTTGGATTTGGCTATAGCTATCCCTCTCACTACTACTTTAAAGGCTTCGCAGTGCATACCCGCTGTCTCCACGCTGCCAGTATTGATCATGAAGTAGCTTATTATTTCCTCTCTCATGTCTTCCCTAAACATATTATCTTTCAACGCTCTGCACGGAGGCGCCATGTCGGTATCTTCGCTCTCGGGGGTCGGTATTGCCATACTAATATCAGCGGCGAATGCTCCGAAAGGACCCTTGCTTTGTATTTCGTCTGCGCTATTTCCGTAATCAGTTCATGTGTGACGAACACATAGTCTAGTGTGTAGGTTCTGGGGGGCTGAATAGTGTGAATATTGTCTATCCTGTAGATGGTGTGATCTCCATGCATCCTCTAACCCGAAATCCGCTAACAGAGACTGCAATGTCCTAGCAGCTGGGGTGGGTCTGTCTATTTTGGTATCTGATCCATCTACTTTCGGGTTTAGCACGCAATTAAAGTCTCCTCCCCAAATCACCCCTCCCCAAAGCTCACGCTAAGTTTGCTGTATAGGGTTCTAAAGTATGCCGCTGTATCCTGATTCGGGGCATATGTGTTTATGATACATATTTCCTTGTTTTCCACCAACCCCTTTATTATTACCATCAATCCCATCTGGCTTGACCGTAGAGTGCAGTAACTGAAACGGGACATGCGGTGCAACCCAGGTAATCACCCCTCTAGAATAAGCTGAATATGCTGCGCCCACAACAGTCCCTCTCCATTTCTTTCGGACCACCTCCAACTTTTCTTGCGTTAGGTGAGTCTCTTGTAGCAAAGCTATGTCTATTTTCTGCCTGCACAGATACATCATAACCTTATTTCTTTTTAAATAGCTATTGAGCCCCCTAACATTCCAAGTAACTACTTTAAGATCTCCCATAACATATCAGGTTCCCGCTCTTCCCTCCGCAAGTACAGTCCAAGTCTCAGTACTTCCCTCCTTCTAATTATCTCAACTCTTATACGTAGGCTCGTTCTCCAACCCCAACCCAAACTCCCCTTAACTACAAACACCTCAACTCCCCCATCCCATCCCCCCTCCTTGCCTCCTTCCCCTCCTACCCCAACTTGCACTGCAATCCCCTCCGATCCCCATCCCTCCCCAACTGTTGCCCAGCTCCATCCCTGGATCTCAGGCACTCCCGCACCTGGCCCTTTTCCAGCAAATTGCCGTACTCATGGCCCAGCAGGGAGATATCGCCCTAATGGCGGTCCTACTACACTAATTCCCGGGGGTAGGCTGTCTCCATCTTGTGGCTCCTGTTTTGCTTATCAAGCTGAGCACCCTTATCGCTGCCCATTCCACATTTTACAATCTATATTCTAGTCCCATATGCTCGATTGTCATACATTTAACCTTCTTTGTAACATCTCGTCTAGCTGCGACCTGTTAATTGAAAAAGCTAGTTTTTAATGCTCTTTTGTTTTAAGTGTTTGTTGATGAAAACATAGTTTACCTTTGAGTCCCATTTTACTGCATTCAATTCCTAAAGAATATATCTTTTCTGTAGGTGAGCAAGGAATGCGCAATCCTTTTTGGATTCGGGACACTGTCGAATCCAGGACCTTGACATATGGGAGTTGTCTCATCTGTGATGGGTAAGATGTATACATGATGACCTCTTATGATTGTGAGGTGATTTGTGGGATAATTCCCTAGTGGCACTCTCCCTCTCTCTTTTCTCTCCTTCCCATACCCTGCCCCTTATTACAATGCAGGGCTACCTCCTATCTGAATAGTAGTGATTCATCAGTATCAGTGGAAGAAATTAGACTACACAGTAACTGGTGTTGGTCTTTAGCCCTGAAGAAAGTGGTCTCAATTATCTCAATACCACTGAAAGCGGTTTGCTTTTGATGTGACCTGATTGGCAAAACTACGGATCAAAGATATCCCCAATTCAGGCCATACCTTAATCCCAACACCAAAAGGGATTGAGTACTCGAAAATCTTAGGAACGGAGCTTACACTAAAAAACATATCTCCGAACCATAAGAAATAAGAGTAGTCTTTGATTATCCTTGGTCCAACACTCCAAATAACGTTTTTAACAAATATCACTTGTGAAATTAATTCATAAGTTTTGTCTCTCGATTTATATAATCATTCTTTCAGCTGAGAGACACGAGATCAACACCTCTATTTTTAATGGGTTGCATTCCAAAAAACGAAATAAAATGTAATGTTTATTTGGGAAACAACATATAATGTGCAAAATCTCGAAGGACAAAATAAAAACAGGAACTCAATAGTGTGGATCTAATCCTTAAAAAAGTAATACCTGAATAGAATTTACTCAAATCTAATTGTGATACAATGCTAGGGAAGATTTGAGTTTCAGATCCCCCAACCAGGTTCTAATATTGTGGATACCCATTACAGTAAACCATCTTATCTGTTTTGGAGTACCGCAAAAGAATTGATTTGATTTCCCCAAAATCTTGCATATCTACTGGTTCACCACCCAGATAATAGAAAATGTGCTTGGAAGACCTCTACTTAATAACACATAAGATGGCTGTCATTTAGCTTATTGTATGTGTGACGTGATGGAATTACATCATCTCGCTATGGACAGATCACATATATGTTAGGCTTAGTTCTTCTTTGAGAAACACTATACTGTGACAAATCCTTGGATGTTGTCACTTCTCCCAGAGGGGGAGCCCCTTCCCATGAGGCCAGGGCAGTGAGGCTTCTAGCCAATAGTACCCCTTGAGGTAGTACTCAGCGGGTGGAGCTCATGGAGAGTACCACCCCTGTGGGAACAGGGATGACTATCTGATGAGAAAGCAGTATACACTATTCCAATCCCCCTCACCTGCTCCACCCTTGCTTTGCGACCCTATGTACAGGTATCATGTAACCAAAATCATAAGTACTGGGATGAGGACAAATCTAGTCAATGCACGGAGGAAGTATTGTATAAATCGTGAGACGAGGAAGAGTCTAGTCTACCCAATGGAGAATATAGGACAGCTTCTGAGACGAAGAGGCAATGCAGAAGCTTGAAGAGCACTCCAGGAACCACTAAGGAACATTTTAGTGGTGCCCAAATTCCTACTGGTCAAGTAACATTCAAAACAGAAGAGGGAAACAGGAACGAGAGAGCAGCCTTCCTGAGAGGAACTGCGAACCTGGGGAATGCTCAAGCCACCGCCGAACCGAAGGACTTGCAGACATGTTTACTGAGCAGGCAGAGGTGTCCTCGAAGGGTCCAGTGTGGAAGGGCCATCAGGCCAAGCAGAACAACAGCGGTCCAGATGAGAGAAACCTGGGAACCACACAGGCTGGTGAAGATGCACATGCTGTTGTCCACCAAACGCTGCAGGGCTGCCTCAGCATCTGAAAAGGGAAGCCGCGAGAAGCCGAAAGGGAACACAGACCAGCCCAAGACCAACTAGAGAGCATCAGCAATCCCCAGACATGTACCAGGGTTGCAGGGCCGTTTGGTGGGGCTATGAAAAGGGGTAAAAGCTACAAAACTCTGGTCTGTGAACCACACCCCCAAGAAGTAAAGTTCATCAGTCATCTTCATAGTCGCAGTACCTGGCAGGTTAGTGAACCAGGGCTGCCACACTACCAGCATAGAACCCTATGGGTCTGGAACTCACACCCACAAGACTGGAATCCAAGTCTACATTGGGGAGAAGTGTACAAATCATAGAAAGAGACCAGGGGAAGGGAGACATTCCCCCTGGTGTTGTGAACTGTGAAGTAAGCCTGAGAAAAGGGCAGCGGGAGGAAGACATTCCCAGTGGTGGTGTGAACTGTGAAAGTAAAATCCAAGAGAGTGTGAGAACAAAGCCGAGGGAGTCCATCCCCTGGCATTGTGAAAACACTGAGAACAAGACACATGCAGAAGGGAGGCATTCTCCGGGAACCCAATAGTAAATAAACCAGTATGGGCAATAAGGATTGCTGATGTTTGAACTGAGAACTTTACCTCTTTACAATCTGTCTTTACAATCTGGAACTTTGTTTTGTGTTCTGGACAGAGATTGATACCTGGGGAAGGGAGTAAGTCCGTCAGGTAAAGATCCCACCTTAAAATTGGAACTGTGATCCGTTGTCAAGAAGAAGGGATCCATTATTCTGGACCAAGACGATGCTCTACTTCATTAGTTTAGTTATAAGTGTAAGGGACAGAGATAGGTTTGTGACAAAGGACAGTGAACTCTTGATTTACATGGACATCCTGACTGAATCCTTAGTATTTTAGTTGAGGTAGGGAAACCACTCTTGGAGTTAGGGCGAGGTAGGTTTTCTCTTTATTTCTGGTATAATAGGTTTATGCCAACATCCATGACACGTGTGTCGGTCTCCTCCTTCTGCACACTTACGATTCCCGCTTAATCTCAAATGACTAATATTTCTCTTTTTTGTGTTCGGTTCCTCCAATAAAGCTCTTAATAAATATTTATTGTCATAAGGGAGTTTGTTCTCCTAACTGAACATTCCTAAATATGGAGGGAAACAAAGCCGACTTTCGTAATATATGACATTTTGTACAATGTTATGCCATGTTACATAGTGATTGAGCCCTGTAACACCGGTTGGTCAAAATAAATGATTTCTGGTCAAATCAAATTATTACCCCGTGCATTCGGTTTATTCTCCATTGTTGAATCAATGTTGGTTGATTTGCATCTGTACTCCATCCTGTATTCGTCATATTATGAATTTGTGCTCTTTTTAAAGTCAAATATTTCTTCTTGTACACAATCCTCCAGTTTTTTTTAAAATTATAGTAGTAATTTTGTAACACATAGTCCGCTTACTACTTTGCTCTTGTGTTGACTTTCCAGAAGTGCCTCACAATGAATATAAGCTCTTTATGCTGATCTGCTCACTAACACGAATGTATATGCTCTATCTTCCTATTTTCTTACAAAGTTATTTGCCTTCACCTCACATGCTTCCCGTATACTCCTGTTATGTTTTAGCCTTACAAATTGCCCCAATGGTAGATTGTTTTTACATGTTTAGCATGATTACTGTAATGTAGCAGAACATTTTATTAGTTGGTTTATGATATTGTCCTTGTAGTAGATGGGGAATATTTAAAATAATTAACTTTTTTTATTGGAATTTCTGTTCAGCGCTGGTCCCACCCAGAAGGTCGCAGAGGACCTTACAAGGCTCAAATATTGAAAAGGTGGGAAGTGAACCTGAAGTTACAAAGTATTTTCAGAATAGGATATGAAGATTATGATGGACAAGTGGTAGCAGGGGATGTGGAGGGGCAGCGTTTTGTATGGGGAATCCAGTGTATTTGTAGGCTCTTTCTGAAAGTAGTGATGGGGTGCATTGCAGATGTGAAGAGGTAGGGTGTTCCTGGCTCTGGTACCCACTGGGTAATTGTTTGTTTTTGTGTGCATGTTAGTTTGCAGAGTACAATGTGTAGGAGATGGCTTTCTTGTCTGCTCTTTGTGTGGGTGATGGGTTTGAGTTTTTTATGAAGGTAAGATGTGGTTCTCTGGTGAATGGCTGTGAAAACAATGTAGAGTGCGTTGAAGGCAATTCTCTGCATTACGGGGAAGACAGCGGAGCTGAGAGGCTGGAATTGAGGCGATGGGTGAATGTTTGGGTAGGTGGAGGATGAGTCTGGCTGCTGCAGTTTGAATGGTTTGCAGGGGGGCATGGATGCTGTTGAGGAGTCTAGTTAAGAGAGTGTTACTGTAGTCCAGCTTGGAAAGAACCAGTGCTTGGACTGCAGTGCGGAAGTCATCAGGAAGAAGGATGTGTATGATCTTTCGTATAAGGTGTAATTGTTGGCTGCATGTTTTCAATGGTGAAGCCAAAGGATTTTACTATGTGTGGTTTGTTGTGGTGAGTTTTTTGATCCATGGGGTGAGTTTGCGTTTGTGTTTAGGGGGCAGATGAGGAGATATTTTGTTTTGGAAGGGTTAAGCTGAGAAAGTGAGTGGCCATCCATGTTGTGATGGTGGAGAGACAGCTTTTGGTGGTGTGGAGTTGTGAGGGGATGAGATTTTGAAGTATATTTACATGTCATCTGCAGATTGGTGGAAATTGACATTGTATTTAAGTGCCTGTCCAAGGGATTTGGCATTTGAGTTGAAGAGGAGGGGAGAAAGGCAGGAGCTTTGCGGGATGCTGAATTTGATCTGGCTGGGGTTGGATTGAAAAGAGGGCATGGAGACAGCGTGCCCTGTCAGGAAGGAGATGAACCAGTCACATTTGGTGCCTGAACGTTCCAACCTGTGCGATAGTATGGTGTACTGAATGATGTTGAAGGCTTCTGGGTGGTCAAGAAGTACAGGTAGTGTCCTTTGTCAGTGGTGTCGAGGTCATTGATGGTGTAAGGCGTAGCAGTCTTACTGCTCTGACCAGGTCGAAAGCAGGTTGGAATGGGTTGAGTAGGTGGTAATGTGTTGTTGCAGTTGGGTAGTGACAAAGCTTTCCATGATTCTGGTGAGATACGGCAGGATAATGAGGTTGTCATTTTAGGAAGTGTGCAGGTTTTGTTTTGGCAGTAAGGGTGATGAGTGTCTGCATCAATGGGGTGGAAGGAGCCCCATTTGTTGGATTGTTTGGTTGGGGGGGGTAGTAATTGTAATTGTTTATTTATAACGTGCTTAATACCCAGAGGTTTCTAAGCGCAGACCCGGGGATCGAACCTGTGTTGCTGTGCTTTGTCTTGCTTCCAAAGCGAGCGTGTTGCCCCTGAGCTATCCTCCTGGTCTTGCCTGATGTTAATTGTGGAGCTGAAGTAGTCCATGAAGCGAAGTAGTCCATGATAGAATTTAATTCTGCAGTGGATTGGTGTGTTGATGGTGGTTCATAGAGAGATTTGACAATGTCGAATAGCTTGTGCACTATTAGTGGCGGATTGGATTTCTTGGAGGTAATGGGTGGCTCTGGCATTGGATATGGCTGTTTTCGTTTGTTCTGGCAGTGTGTTTGTGTGGTGTTTTGGTGGCGGAGCATGAGTTATTTCATGGGTTATTTTTCCATGCTCTTTCTAGGCATCATGCTTCCTGTTTGATAGAGAAGGGGGAACTTGGCTGTTTTAACACAAGTACATTTTTTTAAACAATTTTTAATATTCAACCAAATAAGCTGGAGGACTTCATTCTCTGTACCCTGCCAGATGACAGGTGTCCCTGTAATGTAACAAAGTGTTTACATGTATTATGTAAGATTGGTGGCTGTGTATATTACTGACTTTTAAAACATGTTGACATACATTTGCTAAATTAGGTGCGATTGTAGCCCCCATAGCCATGCCCTCTACCTGTTGGTAAAAGCAACCCAAAAATTGAAGGACATTTCTTGTAAGGGCCAATACTGTACACCATAGGCAAAAAGAGTTGGGGACTGGGCAATCATCCATCTTTTGCTGTAGAGTCTCTTCTATCACTTTAAGGGTGGCCCTATGAGGTATTAGTGCATATAGCGATTGCATATCTAGGCACAAAAGGATGCTGTTTGCAGGATTAAATGTGTCGACCTCTATAATTGTAATCACACTCTTGGTGTCTTGTAGATATGACTTTATTTTTCCTCACCACGGGTCATAGGTAAAAATCCACTTGCATAAAAAGGGATTCCGAAATTAAAGGTATCCCTGAAACTATAGGTCTTGCTGGTGGATTAATGAGACATATGTATCTTTGGAACTATGTACAATACAGCCACAAAACCTATGTCTTTAACTAGAAATTCTGCTTCGTGTTTACTTAATCACCTATTTTCATAAGTCATTTCTACTTTATTACATACATCCTGAAATCATATTTGAGTTGGGTCTTCATCAAGTTTCTTGTATCTGGATTCATCTGACAACAGTCTATTACATTCATCAGTATATGTCATACAATCCATAATCACTATGCCACCTAATTTTTCAACTTTCCTTATAATATCTGGATTTTTATCCAGCAACTGTAAAATATTTGTTTTTTTAGTTACATTACAATGCGTGACCTGTGTGGAGGTCTCATTTTTATTTATTTATTTCCATTACTTTGTTTGAAAAAGTAAAGATTCTGGAGATGAAGTCAGGGATGGTGGGTATACAGTGGAGGGCTCCTTTAGACCAAACATCTTTTTCAAGGTTTCTGTGGCTTTTTCTTTAAAGAATTATTTTTGTTGTATCTTCCCCCGTGAACCGGTTAAATGCAATTTTACATTGAAAAGGGTTTGTTTTAGCTTGAACATAACCAAGCCATTTATTAAGTACATTTCTTTCTCCTTTGTCAGAGTATACTTGAATAGATTGATCAATAGTGTCTCTCTGGGTCATTCTCTGGTTTTCCCAATCTTTTCTTGTGTTTCCTCTTTCTAAGTAAGAGCCTCTGTCTGTGCTCTTGCTCTTTCTTGTTCATTGAATGTGTTCTGCATTCTGGAGTATTTCCCCATTGATCTACTTTCCTTATCTGTATGTGCACTGTCCTCATTAGAGCTTTGAGAAATATCCCTAAACCTCACCCTTCTATTTTATTCGTAGAAGTCTTATTAATAGTGTATCCTTTGTAATCTGCCTGCTTATATGGAAAACCTTTTTTCATGAAAAATTAAAATTCAAATCTTTTCTAAGTCTTTTAATGCGTTGCAATATAAAAGACAAATAATAGCTTCCACCACCCAGCGAACAGCATTGGCAGCCAAGCAGGAGTACCTACTCGTGAATAGATTCCTACCCTATCCTCCAAGTAATAAGGACTCCGATATCACACTATGCTGAGTAGAATTCCCAGGTAGGCCTCGTATGAGAACTCACTGGGGAACAAGTGATCAGTAAACGAGTCTGGAAGAGCAACAGAGCAACAATGATGACAGATTAGGACTTTTAACCTAACCATCAGGATGTGAAGAATTACCCTCTGGTTCAAACATCGCCTGTAATTACAATTGGAGGGATAGACTGAACATTCCCTGTAGTAATTCTGTCTAATCACTTATGCGTGTTTGCACCAAAGCGAAGCTAGATTACCTACACTCCTATTCCCTCTTTGTGCTCCCATACACAAAATGACTTGTACGATTCTTAGAAGTAGCCCATAACACATGTGATAAACTAGTGGGATTTTGGGAACAATAAGAACTTCATAAGAACTTACATAAACCGAAATAATTACTGAATTGTTATAGATTCTTATATGTTTGAAGTGAGATTCATGTAAATTCAAGATTGTGCTAATATCCTTTTAAGACATTATAGTATGGCCTGCTTGTTCAACCAGGACTTCACACCTGGTCACAGAGCTTCTCTTTGCACAGAGCACTTGGGGGGACGTAGTAGGTCAATTGCATCAGATGAAGGTAAGCAACCACCCCCCCCCCCAACTGTTGCTGGAATCTCAAGTTTTCAGATCAGGAACTGGGAAACGGAGTATCCCATGAAAGGGTACTGATCATTTCGGTTAAATTAGGGTTGTTGTACTGAACTGCACAGAATAAATAAAAATAGCTTAACTTAATTTCCTCTATGCATAGTATCAGACGCACAGTCTTATTGCAGTCGTTAAAGCCAGAAATCTCCTGTTAACAAAGTATACATTGGAAGAAAATGGAACTAAACTTCGAATTTAGTCAAGTTTTTATTGGAAGTGAATAGCAGAAAAACGTCGGTCTCCACTGGTTTTACGTTTGAAGCAGATGGTAATGCAGAAAGTGGCCCACAGGGAATGCCTAGATCTTGAGGGGATGTAAAACAATATTGGAAGCAAGGTATTAAGGGGCAAGTCCTTGTACATACTTAAAGGCGGAACAGAACTGCTTAAACTGGACATGTCTTTCAAGTGGTAGCCAATGCAATTGTGGTCGAATGAGGAGAGTGAATATATTTGAGGGTCCCCCTAAATTAACTATACAGTGGCATTCTGTTTAAAGGAGTTGAAGTCGATATCTAGGAATTACCAGCATATCTGTTTCTAGGGGTGAGCAAAATGGGCAACTACCCAGAGCACAGTTGGTGGTGAGGGGTGCAGCAGACAGTCTGCTAAATCTCGCACCTAGGAGAGCAGGGTGCCTTTACATACACCATCGTCCTGTGATGCAGTCAAAAGCTTAGCACTCTTCTCAGACCCTAAATTAGCACCTTTGTAGAATTTATGCTTAAACAGTGTGATCATTTCTGCATAGCACTGGCATGCCAGAATGGAGGGTCGGGTGTTTATGATGGACTGGACTATTTTTTGGCTGGCTTAATGAAAAGGGCCAGAGAGCCTGCCGGGGTAGGCGGTTGTGGGGCCAGCAGTGGGGTACCAAAGTACATACAATGAGGAGGGGAGGAATTGGCATTCATATATGGCATTTTACCAGGCGACCAGGCTTGTTTGTGGTTCGCCACATGGGGTCCGTTTTGGGATTGAATCATCGGACGACCAGCAAGGCTCTGGTACAAGACGGCTGATACCTGTATCTAGCAACATGCTTATAACTGATGGCAGGACCTGAAATATTAATCCAATTACATTACGCATTGGGGAGCAACAACAGCATTAGTGGTATGCGCTTCAGCGAACACACGATATTGATGATTGGCTTTATTAGGGTTTATCCAAATAATCGAACATAACTTTATTGACCATTTCCCACGGAATACTGGATGACTGCCTTGAAAACGACTTCGGTTGAAACACGTGTTGGCTGACTTAGTTGAATAAAATTAAACAGATTTCTGTTAAAAAAATCTTTTATAATCCCTGGACTTTTGTGACACTGTTTACAATGTGGCGATTCTGAACGGACATTGAGCAGAGCACGATACGCCAATCTAGACACTTCTAGCTTGTTTGTGGGAGGTTTTAAGGCAATCAAACGAACAACTCCATGTCATCTGAACACCACTGGGCTTTCTTTTTAAAGGCATGTGTTCTGGTATGCTAATCCAGTTGAAACACAACTACAACTCCCAGAATACATTGATCTGTTACACGAAAGCCCAGGACTGGAAACACGTGCTGCGGTGACATGGAGACACCTTGCCAAACTATGCTCATTGCTGGGCGGCAAGAACAGTTTGATTAAGTATGAGAATAAGCAGTGTTTGTACACATTGCTAAAACTTAAAGGGCAGCAATAAGCACATGGGCCAGTAATTGAAAAAAAATTAGGCTTATGAGATGGGCAATCTCATCAGCCTAAATATGTTTCAATTAAGGGGATTACTTCCTTTGTTTTGTGTGTGCTATTTATGTTTTAAGTGTATCTGCAAAGGTAGAAAAACATTATTGTAGCAAAGGTTTTTTTTCTTGTAACTGTAAGTATTGTGATCACATGCCAATGTACATTCACGATTTGCCTACTCACAATTGCATGGGCAGGTTACCATTATTTCATAGATTTTGCCAGGATATAGAAGTTAAAGAACCTAATAGTTATTGCCCTCATACAATAAGGAACTCGCTTTATTGCCATGTATTTACACAAATGGGCAGCTTTTTCCATCAGACAACAATAACACGCACAATTTACTAGATATTTAAATATGTTCGCATTGTACTTCCATCAAATAATTAAAATGTGGTGGTCTTTAAAACAGAGCTTAGAAATAGTCCATCTGCATGAAGATCTGCAATCAGTGTTTTTATCACCCACTGGTGGTACTAGATTAATTACCCTTGGAATCAAAGGCATAGTCGGTGCCACTATGGTTTCAAACTTGTCGCCTGACATTGTCCCATTGCCAATACCAGCACGGAGCCCATGAGCTATCCGACCAGCCGGCAACTATTTACCAGAAGTTATCATTTTATGCCCAGGAGCGCAGCTCATTAGGCAGTTATTTCCAATACATGCCTACTTATTTGTGCCATTTGTCTATAAATTGCCATCCTATACCCTGGTACTCTCACCATATACCAGGTTTTCCCATTAAATGCCAATTTGGCAAGTACTGTTATACTTTTTCTAGGTATGCAGATCATGTGGCAACATGACAACTTCACCTCAAAGCCTAGCTACTGTTCTGGTCTTCCCCTGTAGTGCTTTGAAGCGGTTGCACAGCATTCTTTATAACCTAAACGTACTTAATATAGCTGGGAACTGCCTTCTTGTTCATCAGTGCCTAACTTTCTCTTTTTTTCACACCCATCTTCCATTCTTCTGCTGGAGCATTTGGAACAGCCTCTGAGCATTATGTTCACCAACGCGCGCACCAAAGCAAAGTACCGGAGAAGTACCGCTTGGCCGCATACTCTGCCGCTCTCCACATGGACCTTGTTCTCATTCTTCTGCCTTGGGGTATATTCACTGGAATATGTACTGAATGGACGTTTTTTTTTTACTTTGGAACACTTTTTTGACATATTTGTCATTTTACTTTCTCATTTAGGTTGTTTCCGGGCTTACATCTACGCTTAACACCGTTTAAAAAGCTAAGCCACACCTCTTTTGAGCACAAAATTATTTAAAATAGCACGCGCACCGAAGCGAAGTACCGCTTGGCTACTTCACCACGTTCATCGTGGGGTCGCGGCCGGGCGGGCTTCTTCTCCGGCCCTTGGTTCACCTGACTCATTATAATCTCTGCTGATCCTTGGCGTTGTAATGTAACACAGTATATTCACTTTGAGAACCCGCATGCCCCACCCCCCACCCTCCCCTTCTCTCATATGTGAATCTTAGTAAGCCAAAGTCACATGACCTTCTCACTAGAACACGAGAGGGTAATCAAGGCGGCTCAACCCCTCTCACTCAGAAAAAGAGGACTTCGTCTAGTTCGTCTATAAAATCTGTAAGAAATACAGACATATGTTCATTTTACCAAGATCTGGATAATACAGGCCCTCCAGTGGCCGGTTTGAGAACTCCATCTGTGCCTGTGCCAAAGCACATGTCGACATCCACCGTGACGAATGTCTCTGCGACCTCATCTTCCGTGGAATCTATTGCCACTATGAAAATACTGCAAAAATCTAATGATGCCTCATCACAGACTGTGCCATCAAGAAAAGAGGCTATCACCCTTTTTAATCCCATTGTAAATGTGAGTAACGTTTCACTGTCCAATAGTATGATATTATGTAATGTACTAACTGCTCCACCAATATTTACTGGAAATTAACTATCACAAAAAGAAATGTCAGATCTAGCAATATTAGATCTGGAATCAAACGGCTCCTGATTTTCTTCTCATGATTTATCAGACAATTTATCGGGTTCGCCCGAACTTTTTCCAAATAGAGGTCGAATTTGTTCATGATCAAAAGAGGACCACAGTGAAGCTCTGGATCAACTCACGGGTGGTCCTAAACACCATGTGGCTGGCCAAAACACAATTATATGCATTGGGCTTCATTATATCTGTAGACCCAATTCAAGCATCTAATACATTTGAGCCTCCATCAAGCAACATGACCAAATCCTTTATCACACCGACTGATAAACGAGAATCATCTGACTTGCAGTGTGTTTGCAGTTGCAATTATAGTCGGCAGTAACTGGGTCAACCAACGGCCAAAGTTTCCCTTGTTAGCTGGAACTCAAGAGGTTATCCAATATTGAGAAGTTTGACATAGTCATGCTGCAGGAAACATGGCTTACTTCTATTCCCACTTGGGATAATCATGACATTCATTTAGTTCCAGCAAATAAGGCTGCACGCAGTAGACCAATGTCATGTCAATTAATAGCTGCTAAGCGGAGTACAACTCTCAGATCTGAAAACTGGACCTCTCCCAACCCTACATGCAGATGATACAGCTTAATTCCAACAATGCATCTTATGCATTGATAAATCTCTATTGGAACCCGGTCGGCATATCTGATGATTGCTTTATAAATGATCTACGTGGGCTGCTGGACCTCATTATTCTTGACCCAAACATCCATCACGTTATAATGGCTGGAGATTTAAATCTCCATTGTCTGGAAAATAATCTAGCTCATTGTAAAGGTTGTTTAGCACAGTGGCATCACTTTGTTAAATCTCGGAATTTACAAATGCTAAATGGCTCGCTTACAGATGATGTTCCTCCTAATCCAACACGGCACAGAAGAAATAGCACAGCCATCATTGATTTTATTTATGTAGATCATATACTCATGTCTCAAGTTACACAATTTAGAATTTTATCAACAAACATGAGTGATCACAACATGCTCACAATGCAGTGGCCAATTGAGAAACTTCTTTGCCCACCACTGGCAAGCACGTACAAGGTCACATGACCATGAACACCAGACGTAACAGATTACGATGGTCAGAAACCTCTTTGAGGGAATTCAGCGAACATTATGCATCAGAATTACACAAAATTTACACAGGGTTTGGAAATCAAGAAATTGTATATCATGATCTAATGCAGCTTTTTCAAACTGACTCTATCCAACAATTGGGGAAACAAACACCAAAGGTACACGTTATTAGTAACAAAATGAAAGTAAGAAAAGCTCAGTTTTATTTGGAGAAACGTGAGGCTTCTAAACTTCCAATTGATCAAAAAGGCCCTATTTTGACGCATATCAAAACCAATTACAAAAACTGGTTGAGAAGCCGTAAATCAATTATCTATCAAAATGATGTGACCAAAATGCTGAGTATATTATATAACAAAAATACAGCACAAATCTGGTCAGTGATAAATCAATCTACAGCTGGTCATCAAGTAGCAATACAATCTAATGCTGTTAAAGAACAGGAATGGATTGAATACTATTCCAAGATATACTCTTCTCCAGGAAGGTTAGAGATTTTCATTAGTTCCAACGCCACAAACAAATTTCATCTAGAGTTTGATAAAAATGACATATTATATTTCATTAGTAAAGCGAGTGGATCGAGAGCCCCTGGTCCCAATGGGCTCTCTAATTTTGCATTTAAACAATATCCCGAGATCAGGGCTGACATTTTATTTAACATGTTTAACAATATAAACTATACTCAAACTCTTCCCCAATCATGAAAACACTCAATCATCCTACCAGTATATAAAAAGGGTGATCGATGCACACCATCAAGTTATAGACCCATTGCTCTCCTGGACGCTCCTGGGAAAATATTTAGTCGTATTATCTTGAGGGATTTACATAACTGGTCGCTAAGACCCAACAGGAGAGATCCATTTCAATCGGGATTTGTAACTGGTCTAGGCACCATGCCAAATATCATCACATTGAACATGTTAAAATCACAAAGTGCCATCTGGAATCAGCCATTGTATATGGCATTTATTGATTTCCGGATGGCCTTTGATTCTATTGATCGACAGCTATTGTATGAGAAACTGATTTGTTGTGAATGTCCTACATCCTTAATTTAGTGAATTAAACACTTGCATATAAACACCACCATGCAGGTTCGATTGACAATGGAAGGCTTACTCTCTGCTTTATTCACCACCAAATGAGGTTCTGACGGATACATTGACGAAGTCGGCAATGGTGGGAGAGACCATGGGAGCACAAAGTTTGATAAGTGGTCTGGGAAACAATCGCCTTTGCAGTTTGATGGTTTAAGCCCTGCAATAATCTCTTGGACCTGAGTTTGGTTAACCTGAGAGAAGCTAAACCGCTGGCCTGTTTTGTCAAAATCTAAGTCTTTAGGTGTCGTGGGTGGGCATTTATTGGCTAATAGTTGTTGTTGAGCTAGGATTTTATCTTGGAGCTTCACAATTTCTGCAGCTAGTGCATTCTGGATTGTAGTTCACCAATCATTGCTCGCTATCATTGGCCTTGTCATGGGGATATGGTTTTCCAATTCTCGTAAAATGGTGAACAACTCTTTCAAGTTTGAAGCAGCATTATTGATACAAGAGTTCAAGGCATTGGCTTTATGTTCAATAACAGTATTTTTGTATTTGTTGATTGCCTCTCTGAGAGATTTGGCAGAGTCTGGAGTGGGGGATTTCTTGTGGCTGTGTTTCTTTTGTGATGCCTAAGCGACACTAATTATTCATTGAACCAGAAGTTAGAACTTTTGACTTTGCATGGGATTTTAGTAATGAGCAGGGCTAGTACATCAATGGTACTTTTTAGGCATTCTTGGTAGGCGATATGATATGATAGGTTATTTATAATGCGCTTAGTACCCAGAGGTTTCTAGGCATGGACCCGGGGATCAAATCTGTGTTGCTCCGTGCCATCTTGCTTCAAAGCAAGCACATTACCCCTGCGCTATCCTCCTGAGAATGCAGTTGAGATCTGCATTCTGGATAGTAGAAGGCAGGATAGCTAAAGCCTCAGCCAACACTGGGGAGAGGTTATTAGATGTTAGATTGCTTCTATATGCATTAAGAACACATCCTCATTAATTGTTGTGGGGTTCCAGTACAGGTTTAATAGTGCAGAACATGGATATAATGGGTGGTTCAGGTTTGTTGTTGAAAGCTTCACTAACAGTATTGCAGAGCAGTGGGTTGGCCACGAGTGCAGGTGTATGTGAGATTGAAGTTTGATTGTTACCAGAAGCCCAACTGTAGGTTGGCATTTAGGCGATTTTTTTGTCTGATACGTAGGAGACTTGGAAGTTTGGCCAAACTGGTTGGCCAGTGATCCAAGTCTCCTGGAGCAAAATGATGTAATTCGCATTTAGGGGCCGATTCATGGAACAAACGTGCGCCGAAAATCTTCGCGCAAGCAGGCGCAAGCGGAAAAAAACAGGCGCACGCGCACGCGTGCGATTCATGGAAGTCCCTGCGCGTGTACACCTCGGGATGTGCGCCAAACCCGTGCATGGCGCACAAGTCACTGCAACATCCCGAAAGGCGTGCGCGACGCGCACAGTGAAAGCGCCAACCTCGGCGCATACACCAGAAAGTGGGCGGGACCCGGGGCGTAACGCGCGGAATGGGGAACAACGTGCGAAAATAAGGGCGTAACTGGGGATGTACTGCAGGGAAGCAGCCGGAACGCCCACACGCACTCGAACCACACGTATTCATGGAATCGAATAGGGCAAAGCCACGCACAGCCAAAGACACGCACAAGCTGAAACACGTCCACCACACGAAGGCAGGCGGTAGAGTCCCAGCGCATCACAAAAGTGGCAACATACAGCAATTGGGCCTGTGCGAGCGGGGTACGTGTATTTCAGGGGCGCGCGGGAAGTTACACACGCGATTAAGCGGGGTACGTGTATTTCGGGGGCGCGCGGGAAGTTACACACGCGATTGAGCGGGGTACGTGTATTTCGGGGGCGCGCAGGAAGTTACACACGCGATTGAGAGGGGTACGTGTATTTCGGGGGCGCGCGGGAAGTTACACGATTGAGCGGGGTATGTGTATTTCGGGGGTGCGCGGGAAGTCACACACGCGATTGAGCGGGGTACGTGTATTTCGGGGGCATGCGGGAAGTTACACACGCGATTCAGCGGGGTACGTGTATTTCGGGGGCGCGCGGGAAGTTACACACGCGATTCAGCGGGGTACGTGTATTTCGGGGGCGCGCGGGAAGTCACACACGCGATTGAGCAGGGTACGTGTATTTCGGGGGTGCGCGGGAAGTTACACACGCGATTGAGCGGGGTACGTGTATTTCGGGGGTGCGTGGGAAGTTACACACGTGATTGAGCGGGGTACGTGTATTCCAGGGGTGCGCGGGAAGTTCCACACGCGATCTCATCAGGGTACGTGTATTACAGGGGTGCGCCGGGAGCAGCACACGTGAATTGCACGTGTGGGTCCTCCCAGGTGTTGCCTCTACACCCTCCACGGCCCCTGCAGGTGGCTCACACCACAGGGGCCTACCCAGCACATGTCCTGCAGGCACCCCCATCCACCATGGCCATGCCCACCAGCCAACCCACAAGTCAACTTGCACTACTGCCCACCAACGCATGTCCCCCTGCACCCACAGCCACCAGGGGCACCCACCACCAGGCCCCCACCCATGTCCAACTCATGTTCCCCACCACCCCCACCCCCCAGCAGTGCAGGGGCACCCACCACCAGGCCCCCACCCATGTCTGACACCACCCCCACCACCCAGCAGTGCAGGGGCACCCACCACCAGGCCCCCACCCATGTCTCCCACCACCCCCACCCCCCAGCACTGTGGGGCACCTGCCAGCAGGCCCCACCCATGTCCAACTCATGTTCCCCACCACCCCCACCCCCCAGCAGTGCAGGGGCACCCACCACCAGGCCCCCACCCATGTCTCCCAGCACCCCCACCCCCCAGTCACCAGGGGCAGCCTCCACCAGGCCCCCACCCATGTCTCCCACCACCCCCACCCCCCAGCAGTGCAGGGGCAGCCTCCACCAGGCCCCCACCCATGTCTCCCACCACCCCCACCCCCCCAGCAGTGCAGGGGCAGCCTCCTCCAGGCCCCCACCCATGTCTCCCACCACCCCCACCCCCCAGCAGTGCAGGGGCAGCCTCCACCAGGCCCCCACCCATGTCTCCCACCATCCCCACCCCCCAGCACTGTGGGGCACCTGCCAACAGGCCCCCACCCATGTCCAACTCATGTTCCCCACCACCCCCACCCCCCAGCACTGTGGGGCACCTGCCAGCAGGCCCCCACCCATGTCCAACTCATGTTCCCCACCACCCCCACCCCCAGCACTGTGGGGCACCTGCCAGCAGGCCCCCACCCATGTCCAACTCATGTTCCCCACCACCCCCACCCCCCAGCAGTGCAGGGACACCCACCACCAGGCCCCCACCCATGTCTCCCAGCACCCCCACCCCCCAGCCACCAGGGGCAGCATCCACCAGGCCCCCACCCATGTCGACCACCACCCCCACCCCCCAGCAGTGCAGGGGCAGCCTCCACCAGGCCCCCACCCATGTCTTCCAGCACCCCCACCCCCCGGCCACCAGGGGCAGCATCAACCAGGCTCCCACCCATGTCTCCCACCACCCCCACCCCCCAGCAGTGCAGGGGCAGCCTCCACCAGGCCCCCACCCATGTCTCCCACCACCCCCACCCCCCAGCACTGTGGGGCACCTGCCAGCAGGCCCCCACCCATGTCCAACTCATGTTCCCCACCACCCCCACCCCCTAGCACTGTGGGGCACCTGCCAGCAGGCCCCCACCCATGTCCAACTCATGTTCCCCACCACCCCCACCCCCCAGCAGTGCAGGGGCACCCACCACCAGGCCCCCACCCATGTCTCCCAGCACCCCCACCCCCCAGCCACCAGGGGCAGCATCCAACAGGCCCCCACCCATGTCTCCCAGCACACCCACCCCCCAGCCACCAGGGGCAGCCTCCACCAGGCCCCCACCCATGTCTCCCACCACCCCCACCCCCAGCAGTGCAGGGGCAGCCTCCACCAGGCCCCCACCCATGTCTCCCACCACCCCCACCCCCCAGCAGTGCAGGGGCAGCCTCCACCAGGCCCCCACCCATGTCTCCCACCACCCCCACCCCCCAGCACTGTGGGGCACCTGCCAGCAGGCCCCCACCCATGTCCAACTCATGTTCCCCACCACCCCCACCCCCAGCACTGTGGGGCACCTGCCAGCAGGCCCCCACCCATGTCCAACTCATGTTCCCCACCACCCCCACCCCCCAGCAGTGCAGGGGCACCCACCACCAGGCCCCCACCCACGTCTTCCAGCACCCCCACCCCCCAGCCACCAGGGGCAGCATCCACCAGGCCCCCACCCATGTCGACCACCACCCCCACCCCCCAGCAGTGCAGGGGCAGCCTCCACCAGGCCCCCACCCATGTCTCCCACCACCCCCACCCCCCCAGTCACCAGGGGCAGCCTCCACCAGGCCCCCACCCATGTCTCCCAGCACCCCACCCCCCACTCCCCAGGGGCAGCCTCCACCAGGCCCCCACCCATGTCTCCCACCCCCCCACCCCCCAGCAGTGCAGGGGCAGCCTTCACCAGGCCCCCACCCATGTCTCCCAGCACCCCCACCCCTCAGCCACCAGGTGCAGCCTCCACCAGGCCCCCACCCATGTCGACCACCACCCCCACCCCCCAGCAGTTCAGGGGCAGCCTCCACCAGGCCTCCACCCATGTCTCCCACCACCCCCACCCCCCAGCCACCAGGGGCAGCCTCCACCAGGCCCCCACCCATGTCTCCCACCACCCCCACCCCCCCAGTCACCAGGGGCAGCCTCCACCAGGCCCCCACCCATGTCTCCCACCACCCCCACCCCCCAGCAGTGCAGGGGCACCAACCACCAGGCCCCCACCCATGTCTCCCACCACCCCCACCCCACAGCAGTGCAGGGGCAGCCTCCACCAGGCCCCCACCCATGTCTCCCACCACCCCCACCACCCAGCACTGTGGGGCACCTGCTAGCAGGCCCCCGCCCATGTCCAACTCATGTTCCCCACCACCCCAACCCCCCCAGCACTGTGGGGCACCTGCCAGCAGGCCCCCACCCATGTCTCCCACCACCCCACCCCCCAGCAGTGCAGGGGCACCCACCACCAGGCCCCCACCCATGTCTCCCACCACCCCCACCCCCCAGCACTGTGGGGCACCTGCCAGCAGGCCCCACCCATGTCCAACGCATGTTCCCCACCACCCCCACCCCCCAGCAGTGCAGGGGCAGTCACCACCAGGCCCCCACCCATGTCTCCCAGCACCCCCACCCCCCCAGTCAAGAGGGGCAGCCTCCACCAGGCCCCCACCCATGTCTCCCAACACCCCCACCCCCAGCAGTGCAGGGGCAGCCTCCACCAGGCCCCCACCCATGTCTCCCACCACCCCCACCCCCCAGCAGTGCAGGGGCAGCCTCCACCAGGCCCCCACCCATGTCTCACACCACCCCCACCCCCCAGCACTGTGGGGCACCTGCCAGCAGGCCCCCACCCATGTCCAACTCATGTCTCCCACCACCCCCACCCCCCAGCACTGTGGGGCACCTGCCAGCAGGCCCCACCCATGTCCAACGCATGTTCCCCACCACCCCCACCCCCCAGCAGTGCAGGGGCAGCCACCACCAGGCCCCCACCCATGTCTCCCAGCACCCCACCCCCCCAGTCACCAGGGGCAGCCTCCACCAGGCCCCCACCCATGTCTCCCACCACCCCCACCCCCCAGCAGTGCAGGGGCAGCCTCCACCAGGCCCCCACCCATGTCTCCCACCACCCCCACCCCCCAGCAGTGCAGAGGCAGCCTCCACCAGGCCCCCCCATTTCTCACACCACCCCCAACCCCCAGCACTGTGGGGCACCTGCCAGCAGGCCCCCACCCATGTCCAACTCATGTCTCCCACCACCCCCACCCCCCAGCACTGTGGGGCACCTGCCAGCAGGCCCCCACCCATGTCCAACCCATGTACCCCACCACCCCCACCCCCAGCACTGTGGGGCACCTGCCAGCAGGCCCCCACCCATGTCTCCCACCACCCCCACCCCCCAGCAGTGCAGGGGCACCCACCACCAGGCCCCCACCCATGTCTCCCACCACCCCCACCCCCCACCACTGTGGGGCACCTGCCAGCAGGCCCCCACCCATGTCCAACGCATGTTCCCCACCACCCCCACCCCCCAGCAGTGCAGGGGCAGCCACCACCAGGCCCCCACCCATGTCTCCCACCACCCCCACCCACCAGGGGCAGCCTCCACCAGGCCCCCACCCATGTCTCCCAGCACCCCCACCCCCCAGTCACCAGGGGCAGCCTCCACCAGGCTCCCACCCATGTCTCCCACCACCCCCACCCCCCAGTAGTGCAGGGGCAGCCTCTACCAGGCCCCCACCCATGTCTCCCACCACCCCCACCCCCAGCAGTGCAGGGGCAGCCTCTACCAGGCCCCCACCCATGTCTCCCACCACCCCCACCCCCAGCAGTGCAGGGGGAGCCTCCACCAGGCCCCCACCCATGTCTCCCACCACCCCCACCCCCCAGCACTGTGGGGCACCTGCCAGCAGGCCCCCACCCATGTCCAACCCATGTACCCCACCACCCCCACCCCCAGCACTGTGGGGCACCTGCCAGCAGGCCCCCACCCATGTCTCCCACCACCCCCACCCCCCAGCAGTGCAGGGGCACCCACCACCAGGCCCCCACCCATGTCTCCCACCACCCCCACCCCCCACCACTGTGGGGCACCTGCCAGCAGGCCCCCACCCATGTCCAACGCATGTTCCCCACCACCCCCACCCCCCAGCAGTGCAGGGGCAGCCACCACCAGGCCCCCACCCATGTCTCCCACCACCCCCACCCACCAGGGGCAGCCTCCACCAGGCCCCCACCCATGTCTCCCAGCACCCCCACCCCCCAGTCACCAGGGGCAGCCTCCACCAGGCTCCCACCCATGTCTCCCACCACCCCCACCCCCCAGTAGTGCAGGGGCAGCCTCTACCAGGCCCCCACCCATGTCTCCCACCACCCCCACCCCCAGCAGTGCAGGGGGAGCCTCCACCAGGCCCCCACCCATGTCTCCCACCACCCCCACCCCCCAGCACTGTGGGGCACCTGCCAGCAGGCCCCCACCCATGTCCAACTCATGTTCCCCACCACCCCCACCCCCAGCACTGTGGGGCACCTGCCAGCAGGCCCCCACCCATGTGCAACTCATGTTCCCCAGCCAACATGTCATCACAATCTAGATCCCTGGTCCCTATGGTCAGCCTCCAAATGCAAAACACCCACCCGAGTATTGCATCCACCCACTCATAATTTGCAATTACATCACAGAACACCAATTGCAAGTTCCGAAACAAACAATTTCCCTCACATACACCCAATGGGTGTCAGTGAATCTCAAAACACATATCATGAAATGCATGAAACCAATGAGATACCACACATTGAAGTTCACCAAAAATAATATGTATTAAAGGAAACATAAATAGAATAAAAAATGAAGAAACAGAAATGTGAATGTACAAAAATTAAAAGAAGCATGTCCGTTAAAAAAAGCAAAACCAAAAATAAAATTCCAAAGTAATGTTGTCCAAAGTCAATGTCCACAAAACAAAATCCAATGGGAAATAAAAAAGAAAGCCATTGCTCCATGGTTAAAAAGTGGAAAAAAAAAATCCAACTGTGAACTATGTACATGGGAACAAGCCAGGGTCCATTATCCTTACAAAATAAAGGAAACCTATCTAACTACACTAACTAATAAAATAAACTATATACAAAAATGTGGCCAATGTCCGAAAGGTCCAAATAAAATAAAAACAAAAATGAAACCTAACACTACCTACATAACTATGTACAAGGGCAGCGGGCTAGTTTCACGGCTCACTTGTGGATGTCCCGGGCCAGGGCATCATCGAACTCCTCCTCAATGTCCCGGAGGCGGTCCTCCTCCATGGCCCCGAGGGTCCGCAGGGCTGTCGACGTCTCCACCTCCAAACCCCTGCGGATTGCCTCGAGGCACTCGGCCCGCCTCAGGGCCCTCCGCATGGAGTTCTCCGCCCTGACCATTGTGAGCCGTGCCTCTTCCGTCCGCTGCCGCTCCGCATCTATGGCGTGGCCCAACCGCTGCCACACGGAAGACACTCTCTGTCCTGGGTCCTCCTGCCGTCCGGCCGATGCCTGCCCCTCCGATGTTGAAGGCCCGAGCCTTCATGGCTCCCACCACGTTGCTGCTGCTGCTGTGCCTCTGCCCGTGCACTGCCTCCTGCTGCCTGCACATCCCCCGCCGGCTGGGGTGCAGTCGTAGATGTGGCCACCCGACTCCCGACTGTGGCAGGGATGCCTCCTCCACCAGCCTGGCCGCACCGTCAGAGGCAGCTCCACAGGGCACCCAGGTGGCTGATGGGTGGGAAGATGGCACAGAGGACGACTGGCGCGTAGGGGGTCCAGTTGAGGAGGGGGTCGGAGCAAGCCCCATCAGACGGAGGAATCCGGCCTGGGTGACCTGTCCCAGCAGGCTGACGTGGTCAACGAGCCATTCAAGATGACATGCAGTCTCTTCATGAAAAGACTGCAGGTCACCTCGCATGGCCCGTTGACGCAACGCCACACCAGCCAGGACAGGCTCAACCCGGACCTGGATAGCCACGTCCACAGGCAGAGGAAGCCCAGTTGACGTGAGCTCATCCCCTGCCTGAAAACGGGTCTGGACGTAGGCATCCCTGCTGGTGCAAGATGATGCAGGGACAGGATCAGGGACAGGATTGCACACAGGCACCTCCGCGGCGGCCTGTGCTGCCTCCTGTCCCTGGTCCTGCACTGCACCACTAGCACCAGTGGGATCCCCACCTCTAGACCCTGTCTCTGGTGCTTGCACGGCCTCCTCCTCCACCAAACCCCCCACCAACCTGGATGACTCCGTGCCATCTTCCCCTGTTGGGCCCTGTGGGGTCCCAGCTGCCCCTTCTGCTGCCGAGGAGTCCAACTCCAACCTCCGCCTCTTGGACCTCCCCCCGGCAGCTGCAGCCTGGGACGCGGCACCGGACTCCTCACTCCCCGACGAGATCACAACATGGGAGGGGAGCCGGGCCTTGCGTCTCCGGCTGGCGGTGGGATCCCCGCCGCTGTGCTCCACAGCACCTTCTCCACCCTCTTCATCAGTTGACGCTGCAGACAGGGAGAAACAAAACACAGGCATCAGGGCACTGTACAATGGACACATACACACATGACAGTTGTACATGAGTGGCACATTGGCAAACCTCAGACATGTCATCACAATCCCCAACACACATGTCATTACAACTCGCACACATGAGCCATACCACAGCCATATCGCAACTGCCACCACCATCCATACACATACAACAGCATGAGCAGCCAAAGGTGAGCCAGACATCACATGCAACACAGGAAGTGCACCACACATGTACACACACCACCACACTTGCATGCATGTGTACACCTCTGCCAAGTGTCGCAGTGTTCAGCGGCATCCATGTCACATCTGCCAATCAGGCTTCCACATACCGCTGTCACATGCATCCATGTTGCATCACTGTTGCACTCTTGTCAAATACACACACATGCACATGTACACAGTGCTGATACATGCAGCCAAAAACAACATACATGCGTGACATCACGGACATGTCTACTTACATACACATTCATCCAAACATGTGTGCCCACACAACAGCATTTGGCATGCAAGCCTACACACGCAAGCACCATCCATGTCTCACACATTACAGCCCTCGCATGTGTCAGCCCCACGGCCCTGTACACCCCCACCCATACTCGACCACATACAAACAGATGTGCAACCTGCACACTACTGAATAATCACCACACGCACTGCTCACAATCAGGATGCATGTGCACTCACCGCTCGACTCCAGTTGGGTCTGCTTCTCAAGGACCTGGACGTGGAGCGCTGGGGATATGCGTTCCAGGACCCTCATCTGTTCTTCCGACAAGTGGCCCCGGCGCCCCTTGGCATCCGCTGCCTTCAAGAGGCGCCGGGCCTTGTTCAGGGTCCTGGACCTGAAGTCCTCCCAGCGCTTCTTGACATGTTGTAAGTCGCGGACTGCCACCCCCTCCGCGTTGATGGCAGTCACGATGTCAGTCCAGATCCGAGTCCGTCCTTGTCGGCGCAGGAACTTCCGAAGAGGGCATCATACTGCCCCAGGACTTGCTCCACCAGGACACCAACTTCGGTGGCACTGAAGCTGGTGCCCCTCTGCCTCTCTGGCTGGGGGTTGTCAGTGGTCCCAGATGGTGTTTACCCCGACATGACAACCCCAGAGGCAGGAGTGGGTGGGCAACTGGGTCCTGGGGCTGGGCTGTGGAGCGATGGAATCCCAGTCGGGAGTCTTCGGTTCCAGCAGGGGTGGTCACAGCAACAGCACCCCTGGCTGATGTGCAGGCAGCAAATGGCAGGGCACGTGGGCAGCAGGCAGTCAGGCAGCAGCAGATGGCAGGTGGGAGCGTGCTCGGGGCTCTGGGGGGGCAGTAGTTCGGCCTTCTGGGCAGGAGCGTGGTCTTCCGTGTGCTTACGCGTGGCCAGCTTGATACGGAGTGATTTGGCACGTGAAAAATCTGCACGTCAGCGTGTAATTCAAGGAAAGGCCCTTAGCGCGTAAGCGCGTCTGCACGCATACACATTTTCATTGGACAGAAGGCCCCTCAAGCACAAGCGCCCCTGTGACGTGACGCGTACAGACGTGCATGGGCATTTCAGCGCGCGTGAAAAACTGCACGTCCGCGTGTAATACGAGGAAAGGGCCCATGCGCGTAAGCGTGCGTGGAAAACTGCACGTCCGCGTGTAATACAAGGAAAGGCCCTTAGCGCGTATGCACGGCAGCATGCATATGCGATTTCATTGGACCAAAGGCCCTTAGCGCGTGAGCGCGCCACGCACGCAGGTGTTTCCCTCATTGTACGTGATGACAGAACACACGTGGAGTTCCATCAATTGCGTGTGAAAGTTCCCGGCACCCCGGAACACACGTACCCAGGCTAATCGCGTGTGGAACTTCCCGCGCACCCCGAAACACAAGTACCGAGGCCAGTTGCGTGTACGCTCACTCCCCCCGCAGGAGGAGGAGAATAGCCAGGGCACGCATTTTCGCACCACGGACAAGCCTTTTTGGGATGCCTGACGACCAGGTCTATGGCAGGTATAGGTTTCCACCCCATATCATCCTAGACCTGCTCAGGGAGTGGGAAGATTACCTCACATCCCCCACCCTTTGCTCCCAAGCATTGAGCCCCTTGGAGAAGCTGCTCAATGTCCTGCATTTTTTGGCCACTGGGTCATTTCAGCGGACCACTGCCATAGTGGGGGGGGGGTGTCTCACAGGCCATGCAGTCACGCTTCCTATACCAGGTACTGGCAATCATGACAGCGCGCCCCTCAGTCCGCAGGCACATATACATGCCCAGAACACCCGCAGAAAGGCAGGCCGTTGTTCTGGATATTTTCAGGGTGGCACACTTCCCCAAAGTGCTCGGTGCCATAGATTGCACCCATGTGGCCCTACGTCCACCTAGGGCCATTGAGCACATCTACCGAAACCGCAAGCACTGGCATTCCATCAATGTACAGGTGGTATGCGATGCAAAGGGAATCATCACCTCTGTCTATGCAAACTACCCTGGCTCCACCCATGACAGTTTCATATACAGAATGTCCGCCCTGAGCCGGGCCCTGGAAGCTGGGCAGCATGGCGACACATGGCTCCTAGGTCAGTACAAATGCCCTTGCACATGCATGCAAGTCACACACAGACAAATATCCAAACCCTAATAATCTCAACTATTATCACCTCCCCAGGGGACAGTGCCTACCCTCTGAGCAACCAGATGATGACGCCAATCCGGAACCCCACCACACCACCCCAGGTAAGATACAACGCCGCCCAGATTGCAACCAGGGGCATAGTGGAGCGCACATTCGGAGTGCTCAAGTCATGTTTCCGCTCCCTTGACCGCTCTGGTGGGCAACTACTCTATGCACCACCAGTAGTGTGCAGGATCATTGTGGCAGCATGTGTCCTGCACAATGTTGCATCACGGCAGGGCGTCCCGGTGGACATGGTGGTGCCCCCACATCCCCAACCACAGGCACAGGCGCTGCCCATGGGTGGGGACAGGGCACTTGGCGAGGAAGCCCGGACCCAGCTTGTGGCCACATTTTTCACCTAAACTCCCACCCCTGCGGCGTGCACACAGGCCTGGCACATACCAGGTGACAATCGATGATGACAAAGAGACAGTCAACTGTCACAACCCTACCACCCTGAGATAGTTGCCATGGAAGTGCCACATTGTCTGCATCCCTAGCTACTTAAACACAAGCTATCCTGTGTGACCAAAAGGCACACATATGACATGATATGGGCCATACACAAGTATTCCAAGGTGCAATGAGGCAGGGAGGGGGGAACAAGGGAACACAGAGAACGGTACTACTAGGCCAGGTGTCATTGAGATCGTGCAAGTGCAGGGGTAGGGGGAATGGGAAAAGTGCAAGGGGAAGGGTGGGGGGGAGTCCAGTACAGGGGAAGGAGCCCAAAAAAATAATACATAGGTCACCTGGTGGCAACTACAAAGGTAAGTGCAGACAAGTGCTGGGAAGGGAGGGCTGTAGGGATAGAGAGACAGTACTGCAGTGCAGGGGTTGCCAGGGAGGCAGTGCAAGTGGAGAGTGGCTGGGCCAGGGACCGAGGTCGGTGAGAGTGGCCCAGTTGCAGCTCCTGTGCAGTTCCAGTGGAGAATTCTGCAAGGGAGAGGCAGACAGTAAGCAGAAGCAAAGAGGAAGGTCTTGAGGTGCTTCCAGAACTGGAGATGGTTCCCCTCAAGTTCAAGTCAGGCCGGAAGTCTGTTCCAGGGGGAGGGCCCTGCTGCGGAGAGAAATCTACCCCCAGCTAGTTGCTCTGAGAAGCGGATGACCCGGACATGCAAGGTGTGCATCACACACACCTGCAAAACAGGCCATCACTGTCATGTCACTCAAACCCTGCCAAACATCAACATGACATGGCAAGCAATACCCATACACCAATGCAGTAACGATAAGGTACACATTGCCATGTCCTAAATGTACAGTGGCATCGGACACTGCTGCCTGACCCGGAATCAGATGAAATGACAGACCAACAAAATCTCCCACCCAAAATAAGTCCTTTCCAAATGCATTACAACAGTCGTAGACGTAACATCACAATGAATGCCTGTCTACATGCACATTATGAATTGCAAAATCAACACTGCAGCTCATGTGTGCAGTATCCCACTCCTGCATCACACTGCTCAGCGCACAGCACAGTGAACAGCCATTGTGTGTGATGCACACCCTGAGCATCACATCTAAGTGACAGACCACGTCAAACATCAAATTAGGCATGTACTGGATCCATGATCGGTCACAGAACATGTGCTGCCGGGACACAGTGGGCACCAGAAGGCAAACAGTGTACACGTGGATATGCAAGGGTGGGGGTACATGTAGTGCATCAGAGTGCAAGTGTGTGGTTCTGCAAGGACATGCACTCCACATATGCATGTGCACTCAAGTGACCATCAGTGTTCCCTACACATCACATGTGAACATCCACCATGTGTACACCCCAGCATGTCAAACCACAACTATCCCCTCACACCTGAAAGGAAAACACAACACATGAACAGGCATTGATCAGCAGAACACAACATGTACATAGGATACCACCATTACTATGTCAGAGTTCCCATCACACTGCAGGGCAAGGCAACTATCAACAACAACCCCCCCTTCCCTCACAAATGACCATGACCCACTGAACAACTGCACCTGGGTCATGGAGCCTCCAAACCTCAATTCCACCTGGCCACAGGATCACCTTTACCCTTCGTCACCATCTCCCACCTTGTGTGTAAAAAGATGCCTGAACCCTCAGAATCCACACTCATTTCCAAAATCACAAAATCCAAGGCATAAAAACGAACCCGAACACCCTCCAGTAGATGACTTGACGTAGCATTACCTCACAAAGGCCAAGTACTACCACAATGATGCAACAACCAAGGTAGCACAGTAAAACAATGTCACGACAGGATGTGAGACATGTGTGGTACATGACATAGGATGATGCACCATGAATGGATGTGTACTGTCACAGGTCCCCTGTACAGGCGCGGGAGTGTCACGAACCAACCACCCCCACCATGTCCCGGGTGCCTGCAAGGTCAAACTCACACAGGCCCCTGAGACCCTGGTGGGGAATGAGGTTCAGGGATATGCAGTCGGGACAGGTGTTGACACACTGGATGACTGGAATGAGTGGCAGGAGAGGGGAGGAGGAATGACACATGAAACTAGGGAATGCACAGAAATGTACAACCTGCATGAACACATACACAATCCAAACAAACTTGGACATCATTTTCATGGCCTTCTGTAGTCCAGGCTCAGGAGTGGTATGAACCAACCACCCCCTCTAGGGTTTTGGTGCCTGCAAGTTCGGGGCTTACACAGGCATCTGCAACCCCAGTGGGGAAAGAGGGTCAGGGAACGTTGCTTGGATAGGCACGGGAAGCAGGAATACCGGGTAGAGGGTACAGGTTTCAAAATTGCATAGGATCACAGGTGATTAGGGAGAAAAAAACATACCAAATTGAACCACACATACATCCATGCATCAGTACACTCCCCAGCAAGCATATGCAGAGCAGTTCGTAAGAAAAACAACAAGACACTTAGCTCTGGTTTTGAGTGCTGGCCTCCTGCCTGCGCACTCTCAGGTCCGGTTACAGGAGCACTGCAATGCTGCAAAGAGAGCCACAGTCAACAACCTGTACGTGCCAATTACACAAAAACACAACACCAAACATGCCTCATAGCAACAAACTACTCTACAAACAGACAATCTGTGGTTGATGCTTCGTACCCATATATAACATCACCCCTGTGACGGGTCATACACAGTCAATGCAGTAAGTCAATGGTGGGTGCGTGGCAAATGGAACACCAATGTGTCACAATTCACACAACATGCAATGTTCCCTGGGTAAGCAGACAGACCCATATAGCAAGCCATGACTACAGAGCAAGTTGCGTACCACCATGACCGAAACAAAGTTGGCAGTGCATTTATCATGAAGTACGTGGAAAAGACATGCACTGCACCCGAGTATGTCCCTTGCTGTATGTCCCTGTGAGCTGCCCCTTTCCATGTCTTGGAAGGCTACATGGTTGATACAAGTGCCTCAATGGACCTTGGTGTACCGGAGGGTATGTGCCACTGCCCCTGCATGTGTCCCAGACAACCCTACTATCAACAGCCATCAGTCCACAAACACATCTGAGCTGCATTGTGTGCTTCAACACCAATATTCGTCTAAGCTCACCCTCAGTGCTGTGACTAAGCCTGCATGTGCAACTCGCCTGGTGCAAGCTTTGCTGTGTCGTGGCCCCCCTGTGATGCTCACCTTGCCTGGAGTTCCTTGGAACATGTCAGCAGTTCTAGGATGTGGGTCTGCAATCACTGTGCCTCTGCTTGTGCACACATGTGCATGTGGGCACCAACAAACGGGTCCAGAATTCCGTCGTCCAATGGGCCATGTCTGCTGGCAAAGGTGCTCTGGAGGCTCATCCCCCTGCAGAAAGGGCATGAAACACATGATTAATGCTTCAAAGTCATCTGTGTGTGTCTCATCAGGCATCTCAATACTTGACCATGTCAGAGAGTCACATCACAAATCACACCATCAGTCCGTCTTTCACCTCCAAAGTGTGGAACACCATCTACAGCATGAATTGCAACAAGCACATGTACAGGAAAGATATGAAACATACTACACAATGCATAGCAATCAATGTCCACATTAATCATGACACACCTCATCTAGCAAAAGCTGAACAGTGGACAATGACACCTAAATCATCCCCACTAGGGGTGTCAACACAAGTCACACAGCACCAGACATGCCACAGATATGACAGTCCAAAGCCCTTGTGTAAAATGCTGTAACACCGAACCATCCTTGCGAGCCCATGGATAAGGGAGGCAGGAGTGGCATATGTGAGTCAAGGACCCCAAGCAGCAAGACAACCATGAAGGGCCCAGCTGGAACAGACAGTGGATGCCTTCAAAAGCCACAAAGCACCGCACCGTCACATGCAAGCACAATAGACTAGCAATTTTAAACTAACTCAACTATTAACTAATTACACTGACTATGGAAAACCTACATTACCTATTTAAACTAACTATCGAACAGAAACTTAACTAACTAAACTAAAAGAAAAATCAAAAATGACCACATACGACCCGGGGGGGAGGGCAGGCACCCAGGAGGGGGGAGGTACAGGGTGCTGCTCAACATCCACATGCGATGATGCTGAGCCAAAAAAAAATCCTCCATGGGCTCAACGCCTGCACAGCACGACTTATGTGGGAGATAGATGGTCGTCCGAGTCTGGCTCATCCTGGAAAGGAGGACGTGGCACAGTAGCCTGGCCACACCTAGCCGCAGCTTGCCCCTCGTTGGCAGCAAGTCTGCCGGACAGGTGAGCCTGGTTCTGTGTGGCGATGTGACGTAGGTCTGCATGTAGAACCTCACGTGATACACGTGCTTCCTCTTGCAAGGTAGCACGTGTAACACAGAGTTCCTCCTGCAAGGCCTGGCTGGACAACCGCTGCACCTCCCGGCAAGCCTGTAGCTCAGCCGAGATGGTACGCTCAAGCTGTGCAAACCTCTCCTCTGCATGCTGCCTCTGGGACATCATAAAGACACCCAGAGTGGATCTGAGGGAAGCATACTCCTCCCTCAGGGCATCCATGTGCGCCTCTGCGTGAGCAGCAATTGCTTGACGCAGAGACGACATTTCAGCCTGGCGTGCCCTGTCTGAGGCCGCCATGCCCAGCCTGAGCGAGCGGGCCGTGGACCGTGCCGCCTCCTGCTGGAGAAGCACCTGCCTAGCAGTGGGGAGCACAGATCGGGCCACACGCTCCATGCTCTCAGCGATGTTCTCCATTGCTGCCCCCTGCCGTTTGGAATTGGCAGTCATGTCTTGCTCCCACTCAGTATACAGCGGTTGCGCGCGGCGACCGCGTTGCCGGGCTTGACCCCTCCGGGACCCAAGGACCGGGGGTCCTTGCTGTGTTGGCACCGGCTGCGGCTGCATGACTACATGCCCCCGTCGACGTGATGTCCCAGGCACATCAGTGACTGGTGTGGAGGGTGACCCTGCGTCCCAATCCACCACGGGCGGAGGAACCAAGACTGTCTGATCCCTCAGTGCAGGTGTCGCAGACAGAGGAGTGTCCACATCAGAATCACTCACCCCTGACACATGGACTTGATGCTCATCCAACTCAACATGGACGTCAGAGTCGTCATCAAGGCTGGAATCATAGGCAGCCAGAGACAAGATGGACTGCAGCACTTGGGGGTTTTCGTGGCCTACCACCCCACGACCCCCACTAGTGCCAGGTTGATGTGGTGTTACCAACCCTGTGTCTTGGCATGACAACACCATCCTCCGCCTCCATTGCGTCATCACCTGAAAAATATAGAGAAAAAGGTCAATACACATGTCAGAAGCACACGACACACACACACACCGACAGCAAAGGCATCCGGCAGACATGTGACACACAACATATGACCTGGCATGCATGCTGGGTCTACTTTGAATAGCTTCTGTGATCAGACCTGTTGAAAGGTGGCAGTTTCCATGGAAGTGGGTCTATGCAGTGCAGAAAATGTGTACGCCTCTCACTACCTACATGTACAAGCACTACATGGTGTGTGCCAGGAAATGTGAAGGCAGTGCAATGTCAAATTCAGACATCACGTGCATTGTGCATTCAATGTGTACCATGTCTAGAAACCAAGCACCCCTCCACCCCAGTACCAAAGCAGGGATGCCTAGCATGGTATCAAAAGGCTGACCATACACCTGTGTATTGACAGGCAGTGTTGACTGGCATCAACAGCTTAATGTGATTCAAATTACAACACTGCAAATGATGCTGGGACAGTGGGCAGGACACATGATGGAAACTCCGGAGGCCGCCTACGTGTGAAGAAGACACAACAAGAGTTGGACAGAGTCATTGGCCATTGAACAGGCTGAGGCCTGTGAGCCACACAGATTGTCAGAGCCTAAACATGTGTGCAACGCAGGACTGAGCCACAGTTGACATGAGAAGGCTGATGAGATGGCAGGCAATGTATGTAACCAAGGACTTATATTACAGTGATCATCCAGTCAAGGACACATAGGGGCATGCGTGCAATGCACATGGAGCATGAATGGGAACTCATGTCCCTGCGGGACATCTGACCCATGCACAGTACAAGTGAGATACCCTGCATCGAGTACTAAGGCTGTACCACACGGCATATGTCTGGCAGATTCTACGCTGGACGTTAGCATCTACACAGGACACATGAACAAGAAAGTACACATTGGCAAGATTGAAGCAGACCAGTGCAAAGGTGGAACTGGGGTGCAGAGTGGCGGAGGAGGGGCAAGGGAGCATGCCTACATGGAGTCCCGCATGCAGGCAGAGGAGACATGCATGACGGTAGCATTGCATTACTTACACATCAGAACCATGTACAAGTCACATGTAGCAGCAATCATGCACAACACATCCCACAAGTGAAACACACACGTCCTCAACAAACACGCATCAACACTCAATGGACTGGGGATCAAAGTCCAGCATCTCTCCCACTCCTTCGACCAATTCAGGTGGTATGAACTCCGCAACGAGAGCCTCATGCGGAGGGAGTTCTTCCTCCTCTGGTGCAGGCCCACCGGCAGTCACCAGAGTCAAGTTGTAATTTGAGGCACGCTTGGCCTTAGTGCTGCGCTTGATGTCATTCCAACGCTTTTTGCACTCCTGCACCGTGCGCACCTCATGGCCGAATGAACTGACATGTTCCGCAACATGCTTCCAGTGGGTGTCACGTTGGGCAGCCGTAGTCTGACTATTGGCACCCACTAGCATGCCACGGCTGTGGCCCTGCACGTAGTCCACGAGGAAGTCCAGTTCCTGCTTACAGAAAGGCTTCTTCCTCGACGTGCAGGAGGTCGTGGCTGTGTGTGGGGTCCCAGCCCGTGCTGCAGGTGCAACCTTCCTCCTCTTGGACTGTGGCGCAGACCCTGGCTGGCTAATGCCGCCCTGACCAGTATGGCCAGTGGGTTCGGTGGATTGAGCCAAGGGAGTGGCAGGTGGAGGGATGACCAAAGGCCTGACTTGTGTCAGTGGCAGCTGGGTGCCCACTAATGGACCCTGCGCAGCAACATCAGCTGTGGCAGGGTCATTGACCGCAACGGTCCTGGTTGGCAGACTCACAACCGGGGTGCGGTTGGGTGCATCTGCCCTTGCACTTGCCAACACCTAGCTGTTCGGGGCAGCAGATGACATGACTGCCCCAGGGACACGTGTCTTGGTCTGAGCAGCCCGGCCTGCCCCTATGGTTTCCCCCCTGGCCTGGTGGAGATCTACCAAGGGCTCTTCAAGTGCCAATGCAGCCTGTGCTGGCAGACCCTGAGCCTGGGTGGCGGTGTCCACAGCTGCACCTGCAGCTACCACTACCCTTGGGCCCGTGGCAGTCGATGGAACGGACTGCCGGGTCATATGGGTGCCAGTGCCAGATGCAGGAGCTGCATCCCCCGGAACCACAGGGGGTGGTGGCATGGCTGCACCGACACATGGCACAACATTGTGCTCAAGTGGCGCACCTCTGCCTCTTCCCCCTCTGTGGCTGCCCTGGACACCCTGGAGTCCCCCACTCCCTGGTCACCACGGCCACGTCCCCGACCACGCCCGCCACGAGGAGTACGCCCAGCTGAGGCGCCCCTCACCTTTGGTGGCCTCCCAACCAGGGCACAGATGTAGTAGTGCTGGCACAGATGGAGTGGTGCCAATGGGAGGTGTACACCACAATTGACCTGGGCAATTGGGGTGAAGGGGGTGGGAAGCAAGATGTTACAGCCCCCCTGCACCTGGAAGGCTGTATGTGACCCCGGTGATGTGGTGACGGGTCACGCAACGCTCAGGCACCCCAAAACTGCAGTAAAACCGTGCACGCAACCCTGCAGCCTACGTGCGTGGATTCAACCTCCCGCAGTACGCGGTGGCACCCAGTAGCACGAATAACGTGTACGCGTGGGACACGCAGGCTACTATGACATCGAAAATGGGTGCGATACACAGGGGCACCCGTAGTGGGAAAAAGAGCGTGTGCGACTCACCATCTGACTAGCGCGATGCAGAAAAACACGCGTAGCCAATACCCCCACCAAAAGAAGAGATACGTCCTTGATAGCTGTGAAGTTGTGATGGCGCGCGAAACAACAGGAAGCAGCAACACACGTCGGTCTCCACGAAAGGCACGTACAGCGAACTGCTGGGCCCGCTCACCTTTAACCCGTGCTGAGGGAAACGCACACGCGCGTCACGTCACTTACGCGCATGGCCCCTTTCCTCGTATTACATGCGGATGTGCAGTTTTTCACGCGCGCTTACGCGCATGGGCCCTTTCCTTGTATTACACGCGGACGTGCAGTTTTCCATGCACGCTTACGCGCATGGGCCCTTTCCTCGTATTACACGCGGACGTGCAGTTTTCCACGCGCGGACGCGCTTACGCGCTAAGGGCCTTTCCTCGAATTACACGCTGACGTGCAGATTTTTCACGTGCCAAATCACTCCGTATCAAGCTGGCCACGCGTAAGCACACGGAAGACAACGCTCCTGCCCAGAAGGCCGAACTACTGCCCCCCCAGAGCCCCGAGCACGCTCCCACCTGCCATCTGCTGCTGCCCGACTGCCTGCTGCCCACGTGCCCTGCCATTTGCTGCCTGCACATCAGCCAGGGGAAGACTCCCGACTGGGATTCCATCGCTCCACAGCCCAGCCCCAGGACCCAGTTGCTCACCCACTCCTGCCTCTGGGGTTGTCATGTCGGGGCAAACACCATCTGGGACCACTGACAACCCCCGGCCAGAGAGGCAGAGGGGCACCAGCTTCAGTGCCACCGAAGTTGGTATCCTGGTGGAGCAAGTCCTGGGGCAGTATGATGCCCTCTTCGGAAGTTCCCGCGCCGACAAGGAAGGACGGACTCGGATCTGGACTGACATCGTGACTGCCATCAACGCGGAGGGGGTGGCAGTCCGCGACTTACAACATGTCAAGAAGCGCTGCGAGGACTTCAGGTCCAGGACCCTGAACAAGGCCCGGCGCCTCTTGAAGGCAGCGGATGCCAAGGGGCGCCGGGGCCACTTGTCGGAAGAACAGATGAGGGTCCTGCAACGCATATCCCCAGCGCTCCACGTGCAGGTCCTTGAGAAGCAGACCCGTCTGGAGTCGAGCGGTGAGTGTACATGCATCCTGATTGTGAGCAGTGCGTGTGGTGATATTCAGTAGTGTGCAGGTTGCACATCTGTTTGTAAGTGGTCGAGTATGGGGGGGTGTACAGGGCCGTGGGGCTGACACATGCGAGGGCTGTAATGTGTGAGACATGGATGGTGCTTGTGTGTGTAGGCTTGCATGCCAAATGCAGTTGTGTGGGCACACATGTTTGGATGAATGTGTATGTAAGTAGACATGTCCGTGATGTCACGCATGTATGTTGTTTTTGGCTGCATGTATCAGCACTGTGTACATGTGCATGTGTGTGTATTTGACAAGAGTGCAACAGTGATGCAACATGGATGCATGTGACAGCGGTATGTGGAAGCCTGATTGGCAGATGTGACATGGATGCCCGTCTGAACACTGCGACACTTGGCAGAGGTGTACACATGCATGCAAGTGTGGTGGTGTGTGTACATGTGTGGTGCACTTCCTGTGTTGCATGTGATGTCTGGCTCACCTTTGGCTGCTTATGCTGTTGTATGTGTATGGATGGTGGTGGCAGTTGCGATATGGCTGTGGTATGGCTCATGTGTGCGAGTTGTAATGACATGTGTGTTGGGGATTGTGATGACATGTCTGAGGTTTGCCAATGCCACTCATGTACAACTGTCATGTGTGTATGTGTCCATTGTACAGTGCCCTGATGCCTGTGTTTTGTTTCTCCCTGTCTGCAGCGTCAACTGATGAAGAGGGCGGAGAAGGTGCTGTGGAGCACAGCGGCGGGGATCCCACCGCCAGCCGGAGACGCAAGGCCCGGCTCCCCTCCCATGTTGTGATCTCGTCGGGGAGTGAGGAGTCCGGTGCCGCGTCCCAGGCTGCAGCTGCCGGGGGGAGGTCCAAGAGGCAGCGGTTGGAGTTGGACTCCTCGGCAGCAGAAGGGGCAGCTGGGACCCCACAGGGCCCAACAGGGGAAGATGGCACAAAGTCATCCAGGTTGGTGGGGGGTTTGGTGGAGGAGGAGGCCGTGCAAGCACCAGAGATGAGGTCTGGAGGTGGGGATCCCACTGGTGCTAGTGGTGCAGTGCAGGACCAGGGACAGGAGGCAGCACAGGCCGCCGCGGAGGTGCCTGTGTGCAATCCTGTCCCTGATCCTGTCCCTGCATCATCTTGCACCAGCAGGGATGCCTACGTCCAGACCCGTTTTCAGGCAGGGGATGAGCTCACGTCAACTGGCCTTCCTCTGCCTGCAGACGTGGCTATCCAGGTCCGGGTTGAGCCTGTCCTGGCTGGTGTGGCGTTGCGTCAACGGGCCATGCGAGGTGACCTGCAGTCTTTTCATGAAGAGACTGCACGTCATCTCGAATGGCTCGTTGACCACGTCCGCCTGCTGGGACAGGTCACCCAGGCCGGATTCCTCCATCTGAAGGGGCTTGCTCCGACCCCCTCCTCAACTGGACCCCCTACGCGCCAGTCGTCCTCTGTGCCATCTTCCCACCCATCAGTCACCTGGGTGCCCTGTGGAGCTGCCTCTGACGGTGCGGCCAGGCTGGTGGAGGAGGCATCCCTGCCACAGTCGGGAGTCGGACGTCCAGCAGGGGTGGCCACATCTACGACTGCACCCCAGCCGGCGGAGGATGTGCAGGCAGCAGGAGGCAGTGCACGGGCAGAGGCACAGCAGCAGCAGCAACGTGGTGGGAGCCATGAAGGCTCGGGGCCTTCAACATCGGAGGGGCAGGCATCGGCCGGAGGGCAGGAGGACCCAGGACAGAGAGTGTCTTCTGTGTGGCAGCGGTTGGGCCACGCCATAGATGCGGAGCGGCAGCGGGCGGAAGAGGCACGGCTCACAATGGTCAGGGCGGAGAACTCCATGCGGATGGCCCTGAGGCGGGCCGAGTGCCTCGAGGCAATCCGCAGGGGTTTGGAGGTGGAGACGTCGACGGCCCTGCGGACCCTCGGGGCCATGGAGGAGGTCCGCCTCCGGGACATTGAGGAGGAGTTCGATGATGCCCTGGCCCGGGACATCCACAAGTGAGCCGTGAAACTAGCCCGCTGCCCTTGTACATAGTTATGTAGGTAGTGTTAGGTTTCATTTTTGTTTTTATTTTATTTGGACCTTTCGGACAGTGGCCACATTTTTGTATATAGTTTATTTTATTAGTTAGTGTAGTTAGATAGGTTTCCTTTATATTGTTGGGATAATGGACCCTGGCTTGTTCCCATGTACATAGTTCACAGTTGGATTGTATTTTTTTTTCACTTTTTAACCATGGAGAAATGGCTTTCTTTTTTATTTCCCATTGGATTTTGTTTTGTGGACATTGACTTTGGACAACATTACTTTGGAATTTTATTTTTGGTTTTGCTTTTTTTAACGGACATGCTTCTTTTCATTTTTGTACATTCACATTTCTGTTTCTTCATTTTTTATTCTATTTATGTTTCCTTTAATACATATTATTTTTGGTGAACTTCAATGTGTGGTATCTCATTGGTTTCATGCATTTCATGATATGTGTTTTGAGATTCACTGACACCCATTGGGTGTATGTGAGGGAAATGTGTTTGTTTCAGAACTTGCAATTGGTGTTCTGTGATGTAATTGCAAATTATGAGTGGGTGGATGCAATACTCGGGTGGGTGTTTTGCATTTGGAGACTGACCATAGGGACCAGGGATCTAGATTGTGATGACATGTTGGCTGGGGAACATGAGTTGCACATGGGTGGGGGCCTGCTGGCAGGTGCCCCACAGCGCTGGGGGGTGGGGGTGGTGTGGAACATGAGTTGGACATGGGTGGGGGCCTGCTGGCAGGTGCCCCACATTGCTGGGGGGTGGGGGTGGTGGGGAACATGAGTTGGACATGGGTGGGGGCCTGCTGGCAGGTGCCCCACAGTGCTGGGGGGTGGGGGTGGTGGGGAACATGAGTTGGACATGGGTGGGGGCCTGCTGGCAGGTGCCCCACAGTGCTGGGGGGTGGGGGTGGTGTGAGACATGGGTGGGGGCCTGGTGGAGGCTGCCCCTGCACTGCTGGGGGGTGGAGGGGGTGGGAGACATGGGTGGGGGCCTGGTGGAGGCTGCCCCTGCACTGCTGGGGGGTGGGGGTAGTGGGAGACATGGGTGGGGGCCTGGTGGAGGCTGCCACTGGTGACTGGGGGGGGTGGGGGTGCTGGGAGACATGGGTGGGGGCCTGGTGGTGGCTGCCCCTGCACTGCTGGGGGGTGGGGGTGGTTGGGAACATGCGTTGGACATGGGTGGGGCCTGCTGGCAGGTGCCCCACAGTGCTGGGGGGTGGGGGTGGTGGGCGACATGGGTGGGGGCCTGGTGGTTGGTGCCCCTGCACTGCTGGGGGGTGGGGGTGGTGGGAGACATGGGTGGGGGCCTGGTGGAGGCTGCCCCTGGTGACTGGGGGGGGTGGGGGTGGTGGGAGACATGGGTGGGGGTCTGGTGGAGGCTGCCCCTGGTGGCTGGGGTGGGGGTGGTGTGAGACATGAGTGGGGGCCTGCTGGCAGGTGCCCCACAGTGCTGGGGGGTGGGGGTGGTGGGGAACATGAGTTGGACATGGTTGGGGGCCTGCTGGCAGGTGCCCCACAGTGCTGGGGGGTGGGGGTGGTGGGAGACATGAGTTGGACATGGGTGGGGGCCTGGTGGAGGCTGCCCCTGCACTGCTGGAGGGTGGGGGTGCTGGGAGACATGGGTGGGGGCCTGGTAGTGGATGCCCCTGGTGGCTGGGGGGTGGGGGTGGTGGGAGACATGGGTGGGGGCCTGGTGGTCGGTGCCCCTGCACTGCTGGGGGGTGGGGGTGCTGGGAGACATGGGTGGGGCCTGGTGGAGGGTGCCCCTGGTGACTGGGGGTGAAGGGGGACATGCGTTGGTGGGCAGTAGTGCAAGTTGACATGTGGGTTGGCTGGGGGTCATGGCCATGGTGGATGGTGTGCCTGCAGGACATGTGCAGAGTAGGCCCCTGTGGTGTGAGCCACCTGCAGGGGCCGTGGAGGGTGTAGAGGGTACACCTGGGAGGACCCACACGTGCAATTCACGTGTGGTGCTCCCCGCGCACCCCTGTAATACACGTACCCTGATGGAATCGCGTGTGGAACTTCCCGCGCACCCCTGGAATACACGTACCCTGCTGAAAACGCGTGTGGCACTTCCTGCGCACCCCTGAGATACGCGTACCCTGCTCGCACGGGCCCAATCACGTGTGGAAATTCCCGCGCACCCCTGAGATACGCGTACCCTGCGGAAATCGCATGTGGCACTTCCTGCGCACCCCTGAGATACGCGTACCCCCAATCGCGTGTGGAAATTCCCGCGCACCCCTGAAATACACGCACCCTGCTGAAATTGCGTGTGGCACTTCCTGCGCACCCCTGAGATACGCGTACCCCCAATCGCGTGTGGAAATTCCTGCGCACCCCTGAAATACACGTACCCTGCTGAAATCGCTTGTGGCACTTCCTGCGCACCCCTGAGATACGCGTACCCTGCTTGCACGGGCCCAATCGCGTGTGGAAATTCCCGCGCACCCCTGAGATACGCGTACCCTACGGAAATCGCGTGTGGAACTTCCCGCGCACCCCTGAAATACGCGTACCCTGCTCGCACAGGGCCAATCGCGTGAGGTACTTCCCGCGCACCCCTGGAATACACGTACCCTGCTGATTTCGCGTGTGAAACTTCCCCCGCACCCCGAAATACACGTACCCTGATGAAATCGTGTGTGGAACTTCCCGCGCACCACTGAGATACGCGTACCCTGCTCGCACGGACCCAATCGCGTGTGGAAATTCCCACGCACCCCTGAAATACACATACCCTGCTTAAATCGCGTGTGTAACTTCCCCTGCACCCCGAAATACACATACCCTGATGGAATCGCGTGTGGAACTTCCCGCGCACCCCTGAGATACGCGTACCCTGCTCGCACGGGCCCAATCGCGTGTGGAAATTCCCGCGCACCCCTGTAATACATGTACCCTGATGGAATCGCGTGTGGAACTTCCCGCGCACCCCTGGAATACACGTACCCTGCTGATTTCGCGTGTGAATCTTCCCCCGCACCCCGAAATACACGTACCCTGATGGAATCACGTGTGGAACTTCCCGCGCACCCCTGAGATACGCGTACCCTGCTCGCACGGGCCCAATCGCGTGTGGAAATTCCCGCGCACCCCTGAAATACACGTACCCTGCTGAAATCGCGTGTGTAACTTCCCCTGCACCCTGAAATACACGTACCCTGCTGATATCGCGTGTGGCACTTCACACGCACCCCTGAAATACACGTACCCTGCGGAAATCGCGTGTGTAACTTCCCCTGCACCCTGAAATACACGTACCCTGCTGATATTGCGTGTGGAACTTCACGCACACCCCGAAATACACGTACCTTGATGGAATCGCGTGTGGAACTTCCTGTGCACCCCTGAGATATGCGTACCCTGCTCGCACGGGCCCAATCGCGTGTGGAAATTCCTGCGCACCCCTTAAATACATGTACCATGATGAAATCGCGTGTGGAACTTCCCGCGCACCCCTGAAATACGCGTACCCTGCTTGCACGGGGCCAATCGCGTGAGGTACTTCCCGCGCACCCCAGTGATACACGTAGCCCGCTTGCTGTGCTGGTACAGGGTTAGCGCAGCCCTTCGCGCTGGATTGGGTATATTGATGGCTTTTCCCTGCGCGAGAGGCGTTCTTGGGGGCGTAACTGGCGCTGCTGCAGGGTCGCTGTGCCACTGTGCGCCACGGCTGGTTTTGGTGGCTGGAATCCATGAATATGCTGTGCGCGGAAATGGATTTTAGCGCACGCGGCTGGCGCAGGGATTCGCACGCGCACACTGTGCGCCATCCGCGTGCGCCACTTGTGCGCTGAATTCTATGAATTACCCCCTTAATGCTTTAGCTTTGGAGGTGAGGAGATGAGTAAACCCTCTGGGGTTCCATGCTGCCAGATTGCATGAATATAGATTCTTCTCTAGAAGTATCTAACGGTTCTCAGGTGAGAGCTGTTTTTGTACAGCCTTAGAGAGCCATGTCCATTTAGGGTTAACAGAGGCAATTACATTAGGTTTGATTGGTTCTTGTCTGTCGGTCAAGCTTCTACTGGAGGTGCATTTGCATTCTGCAGAGGCAGCAGATGCAGATGCTTCCTCACTGAACTCGATTATATTTGGAGGCGAGTAGGGCTGTATCTGCATTAGGAAGCCGCATGATTGAACTTTCATTCGCTACAGTAGGTTTTTCACAATTTTCGATGGAATGTTAAGAGCTACAGTATCCATGTTGGGGGAGTCAACTTAATGTCTTCAGAGCTGATACCCTTAAGATCTGGGGTAGATTGGAAAACTGTGAGTAGTGTTGTTCTGTTGGGGTATGGGTCAGATCAGAATCTATGCATCATTGTCAGGACAGGTTTGTCTGATTTCAAGGGTACAGTTCTGTTGGGGTCAGGCCTAGCATTGACCGGTGCAACATGGGTAGACAACGGTTCGGTTAAAGTGGGAACAGATGGATAGTCTGTTTGTGAATGTGATACAGTCACCCCTTCATCCATTGTCGGTAAATTGGTTAGCTGAGCTCTCTTCTGTTCAATGATATGATATGATAGGGTGGGGACTGAAGCAATTACTTCACGCCAGAAAGCCTAACCACTCATACTTAAAAATCTTAAAGGTTTTACTGTGTTACATTGTACAGTCACATATTAAGGTCAACTGATTACTCGTACCCCAATATCATCACTATAGTGAACCTTGCAGCTAGACTGTGCTCCCAACAAAACTGAGTGTGCCCAATAGCGTCACTGTGATAAAGTTGAATTTATAAAGTCTGCCCAATAGTGTCACTGTGATAAAGTTGAATTTAGAAAGTGTGTCCAATAGCGTCACTGTGATAAAGTTGAACTTAGAAAGTCTGCCCAATAGCATCACTGTGATAAAGTTGAATTTAGAAGGTGTGTCCAATAGCGTCACTGTGATAAAGTTGAATTTATAAAGTCTGCCCAATAGTGTCACTGTGATAAAGTTGAATTTAGAAAGTGTGTCCAATAGCGTCACTGTGATAAAGTTGAACTTAGAAAGTCTGCCCAATAGCATCACTGTGATAAAGTTGAATTTAGAAGGTGTGTCCAATAGCGTCACTGTGTTAAATTTTGAACTTAGAAAGTGTGGCCAATAGCGGCACTGTGATAAAGTCGAATTTAGAAGGTGTGCCCAATAGCGTCACTGCGATAAAGTTGAATTTAGAAAGTCTGCCCAATAGCATCACTGTGATAAAGTTGAATTTAGAAGGTGTGTCCAATAGCATCACTGTGTTAAATTTTGAACTTAGAAAGTGTGGCCAATAGCGGCACTGTGATAAAGTCGAATTTAGAAGGTGTGCCTAATAGCGTCTCTGTTAAATTCTGAACTTAGAAAGTGTGCCCAATAGCGTCACTGTGATAAAGTTGAATTTAGAAAGTGTGCCCAATAGCGTCACTGTGATAAAGTTGAATTTAGAAGGTGTGCCCAATAACGTCACTGTGTTAAAATTTTGAACTTAGAAAGTGATCCCAACAACATTGAGTGTGCCTAATAGCGTCACTGTGCTAAAAGTTTGAATTTAGAAAGTGCACCCAACAACACTGAGTGTGCCTAATAACATCACGGTGTTAAAAATTTGAATTTAGAAAGTGTACCCAACAATACTGAGTGTGCCTTATAGCGTCACTGTCCAAAAATGTGAACTTAGAAATGTGCCTAAGTCACTGTGTTAAAGTTTGAACTTAGGAAGTGTGCCGAATAGCGTCATTGTGTTAACGTTTGAACTTAGAAAGTGCGCCCAAGGTCATTGAATGTGCCCAAATTGTTTCACTGTGGTGAGCTTCACATCTAGATAGTGTGCCCAAGTATCATTGAGTGTACCCGAATAGCCTCACTGTGTTGAATCCTACATCTAGACTGTGTTATAATTTGAAGTTAGAAAGTGTGCCCAACTTCATTGAGTGTGCCCTAATGGTGTCACTGTATAGAATCCTGCATCTAGATTGTGCTACAATTTGAATTTAGAAAGTGTTCCCAACCACATTGAGTGTGCCTAATAATAGCGTTGCTGTGTTAAAGATTTACATATGATACGTACCTGTATCCCCATGTTATCTGTATCAGGTTTACCCCTATCCATCCTGTCACTTTATATACGTATGCCGCTATGTACGCCCCCTGTCCTGCTCTCGTACCTGGTTGCAAGCGCTTTACTGATAACCACCATATCACACTACTAAACTTACTCTCTCCTATACACCATCATTCAAGTAGAACACAGCTATACCATGATAAATTCAGTCTAGCTGTTCTCATACTAACATGACCCCACAAACACCTCATCATCCTAATAAAACACAGCTAGCTGAGCAAATTCCGGCTAGCTTAGGCGCCTCCTCAGGCCTAACGCACCCAGAACTCAATCCGAGTGTCCACCCTCCAGACTGAACACATCCAACTGATTTCCTCAGCACCACACCTACCGCTAAGAAGCAGCTATCATGCAACAACCGCACCAGCTGCACACATATCTGGTGCACCCAGGCACTGAACACATCCAACTGATTTCCTCAGCACCACACCTACCGCTAAGAAGCAGCTATCATGCAACAACCACACCAGCTGCACACATATCTGGTGCACCCACGCACCATACAACACTCTCTCTCTCTACTGACTTGAACTGCGGTTCCCGGGGGCGTTCAACCTACCAGCACTTTGAGGTCATACCAATGATATATAATGCGCTATATAAATGCCAAGTAACATAACATAACATATGATATGGCATTTATAACGTGCCTATACACAAGTGTTTCAAGGCGCGAGGAGGCAAGGGAGGGGAACAAAGGGAGCACAGACAACGATCCTACTAGGCCAGGTGTCATTCAGATCGCATACTAGTTTTAACCTTGGATAGTCTATGTCTAGGTTGACGCATATAATTTGATGGTTTTTAGACACCTGCGAGTTTGGATAGTGTAAACTCTGATGAATAATTTCAGTTTGTGGGGGAGTGAAGTTTGGGTAAAAAGACAGATCCATAAGTTTGTCATCAATGATTTCTTCATCTGTACTGATAGCATGTACAGGCATAGAATGCAGAGCATTATCAATAGAATTAGATGGTTTACCTTGAGATGACTTCTTGGAGGGACCCTGCCGGAGAGCAGGATCTTCAGAGCCTTCTGTGGACTGTTTGGGCTGGTTATCTGGCTCAGTAGTGATGACTTCATCCAATTTGTTTTTGTTTTTTTGGGAAATGTTATTCCTTGAACGAATTTCTTGGCTTTTTGTTTGGTATTTTTTAGATTGGATATTGGTTAGTTCTTTGATTTTTTTTTGGGATTTAAGATCGATTTGAAGAATTTCTTATCTTTTTTCGGACATTCTGGTTGAATAATTCAAAAATGGGGGTCTCGGTCTCACCCTCACTGATTTTTTTTTTTTTAAAATATTTTTTATTTTCAAAATAAAACATTACAAACCAAACTTGCAGCATTATACATTACACACTGTAAACATCAATTAATGCCATGTTACTGCACTGCAAACCCTCCCCCCTCACCCCAAGAGCTTATCAACCTTACAGTTCTGTGTACACTTGGTGGGGCCGGGCGTCGCCCCTCTCGGAAGCAGCAGGGTCCATCTCCGTGCCAAACAGTCCCGTAATTAACATTCTCCAAGCCGCCAGGTTGCCCACTTCTTCCTCCCCACAATTACCACACGCTTCCTGCCATACCACCGTTTCAGCCTCCGCCCACTTCTGCAGGTCCCGCCACCATATCTCTATTCTAGGCCCATGGCGTTGCTTCCAACTCATAGCTATCCTTCTCTTAGCAAGTACATACGCCAGGTCTCTCTGTTTCCCGAGATGTTTTGTGTTCCGTGGTCTAGGGAACCCTCCCAGGAGGCAGGCCCAGGCCGTGTCAATGCGTAGCAGAACCCCCTTATCTGCTAATTTCTGTGCCACTTCCCCCCAGAAGCCTTCAATCACTGGGCAGGACCAGAACATATGTGTCATACCTGCGTCTTCTTCATCGCATTTCGGGCATGCTTGTCTACCTGCGCTCGCAAACTTGGCTATTTTCTTCGGGGTCATATATGCTCTGTGCGTGATGTACAGCTGTATTTGCTGCAATCTAGCATTCCTAGACACTTTCTTATGGTATCCCATGGCCCGTTCCCACATCCCATCAGTCATCTGTGCCCCCACTTCCGCTTCCCAATTGAGCCTCAAATCCATCAAGTCCTTCCCCACCCGGGTCATCACCACCTCATATAATCTGGAGATCTCATGCCCGCCCTCTGATATATCATATATTGTTCCGATCAGTGCGTCCGGATCTTCCACTAGCACCGTCTCCGGCCAAGTCTTGCGGATGATCTGTACCAGCCTTAGATATGTAACATATTGGCCCCCGTGCAGCCCTGTTTCTTCGCCCAGGTCTACAAATTCTCTAATGGCCCCATCCTGCCATATGTCTCCCAATGTGGCCAGCCCAACCGTTTCCCAATATGTCCTGATAATTTTCCTGAGCTGGCTGTCCCCCGTAGTTAGGGCGGCCAGTGGCACATGCGGGGAACACGGGCACGGGTTCTCAATCAACTGACACATTCTGCGCCAAATTCTCCACCCCAACAGCAACATACATGGGCGTCCTTGCAAGTCCGACCTAGGGACCCAGACGACCTCCTTTAGATAAAACGGGGCGCAGTCCCTCCCAACCAGCCTAGACTCAGGAGTTTCCTCATCAGAGAGCCATTTGGTCATGTATTGCAGCTGGCTGGCCACATAATAGGCCTCAAAGTTCGGCAGCTTGATGCCTCCCCTATCGTGGAAATTTTGCAATTTCCACAAGGCCACCCTGTTACGGATGCCGTGCCACAGGAAGTCCCTACATACACTATCAAGTTTGACAAAGAACTTCCTGGGTATCAAGTATGGTATATTGCTGAAAAAGTGCAAAAGCCTGGGCAGGACCACCATTTTGAGCATCGCCCCCCGGCCCACCATTGCCAGCGGCAGCTTCTCCCAAAACCGCATACTATCGCGGATTTTCTTTACCGCCGCCTCGGTATTGTGCAAGTGTTCTTCCTTCACAGCATGATATACATCAATTCCGAGGTAGCGGAAAGACTCAGTTGCCCAGGGCACGGGCAACACCGGCAACCGTTCCAGAGGGACCCCAATGAAGCTCCCCAGCGGGAACATGCTCGATTTACTGGGATTAACCGCTACTATGCCGGACAGCTCCGCATACTTTTCCATGACCTCTAAAATGTACTGGAGGTTTTCCTCCGGATACTTCAGGTACAACAACAGGTCGTCAGCATATAGGGATATCAAATGGTTCTCTCCTCCCACCTTGATGCCAACCAAGTCATATTGTTGTCTGAGGTACACCGCCAGGGGCTCCAGGGCTAATATGTACAGCATCGGGGACCAGGGGCATCCCTGTCTGGTGCCTCTGCTAAGTCGCCACCTTTTGGATATCACGGATCCCGTGCGCACCCTGGCCAGTGGCTCGCTGTACAGTAGTTTCGCCCACCTCACGTAGCCAGGCCCAAACCCGTACCTCTCCAAGGCCGCCAGCAACCACGGCCACCTCACTGAATCAAATGCCTTAACTGCATCTAGGGACACCACCACCATCTCTTCATCACTTCTGTTCCCCTCTTCAATCACCCGGTGAAGTCGCCTGTGATTGTGAGTTATGTTTCTGTTGGGGACATAGCCCGTCTGATCCGGGTGTATCAGTTTACTGATGACCCTTCGTAGCCTGTTGGCCAGGACCGCCGTCAGGATCTTGCTGTCCTGGTTCAACATCGACAGCGGCCTATACGATCCACAGCTTTGTCGGGGTTTATTAGGCTTGGGGAGCGGCACTATCAGCGCTTCTCTGAGCGTTTCCGGTAACCGACCCTTCTCGAAAGATTCATTGAACATTTCTAGCATCGGGGGAGTATCTCTGCCCCATACACTTTATAAAACTCACTCGGGAGTCCGTCCGTGCCCGGAGTCTTACAAGTGGGCAATCCCTTCACTACCTCCTCCAGTTCCTCTAGTGTGATAGGTGCGTCCAGCTCCTCTCTTTCTTCATCACTAATCTTGGGCAGCTCTATGTCTTCCAATGTAGTTCTGATCTCTGCCTGATATTCTCCCCCTTTGTCCTCATACAGTGCTCTATAATAATCAAGGAAGGCTGCATTAACTCCTTCCTGGGTGTCTACCTCCTCTCCGTCCTCTCCAACTATCATTCTGATCGGGGGCCTAGGGGTTTCTCTCTTATATAGCCATGCCAGTAGGCGGCCAGTTTTGTCTCCACCCGCATGCTGCCTCTCAACATATTTCCTATAGTTAAGGTTACAGAGCCTTTCCCAAAGCTCCGAACACCGCTGCTGCAGCGCAAGTACTAGGTCTGCGTCCCCTCCTGCTTCGCTACATTCGCGCTCCAATTGTCTCTCCGCCTTCTCTAGCTCCATCAGAACCCCACCCTGCAGGCCCTTCGACTTAGAAATAGCGTCCCCTCGTAACACAACCTTGAATGCCTCCCAAAGTGTACCAGCCGAATCTACACTGCCCGTGTTAACCTCAAAGTACCGCTGGATCGCCTCCCTAATATCCTCCCTAAAAACCGTGTCCCTAAGCGCCTCCGCACGGAGGCGCCATGTAGGTATCCGTGCACGAGGGCGGCCATACTGCCAGGTCAACACTAAGGGCGAGTGGTCTGACAGGACCCTCGCTTTATATTCAATTTGAGTGGTCGCCATCACCACTTCTGACGTGGCAAAGAAGTAATCCAATCTCGTGTGTAGGCGCTGTGGAGCAGAATAGTGAGAATACTGCGAGGTATCAGGGTATTTCAGTCGCCAAACATCCGCCAGCCCAAAGTCGCCCAGCAACGTCTGTAATACTCTGGCCGCCGGGGTGGGCCGATCAATCCTATCATCGGATCTATCTGCCCTTGGGTCGAGAACACAGTTAAAGTCCCCTCCCCAAATGATCGCTCCCCCCACGCATGTGCCCAGACGGGTGCATAGGGTCCTGAAGTATGCAGCAGCATTTTGATTGGGGGCGTATGTATTAATAATACAAACCTCTCTATCCTCAACCAGGGCTCTGAGCATAACCAGCCTGCCCTCCGTGTCCACCTCCTGCCACGTGACTCTGAACGGAACGTGCAGTGCTACCCAGATTAGCACTCCCCTGGCATAGGCAGAGTACGGGGAGCCCACCACCATGCCACTCCACTTTTTCTCAACCAGTTCTAGCTTGTGCCGGTTCAGGTGTGTTTCTTGCAATAGTGCAATGTCAATCCTCTGCCTTTTGAGGTACAACATAACTTTATTCCTTTTTAAATAACTATTAAGTCCCCTGACATTCCAGGTGACAATCTTAAGGTCTCCCATGGCAAGTACGTACCTCCCTGCCTCCCATGTAGCGACCGACAACCGCCCACCTGACACAGATAGAGTTTCGGTCCAGTAACTCCTCATATAAGCTCAAACTCCCTTCAACTATATACACAACTAAACCCCAACTTCCCTCCCCTCCCTCCACCCGTGCCTTCCCCAACATCACACACCCCAACTGCTGCCCAGCTCCATCATCAGAGCTCAGGCACCCCCACATCTAGCTCCGCAAGCACCAGTCGGCGAACGGAGCCCAGTAGGGTGAGGTCACCCTAACGGCCACCCAACTAAAACTATTGTGGGGTAGAGAGTATCGCCCCGTAGGGCTCCCGATCAGATAAACATTCACAGTGTCTTGACAAAATAGTGCAATCATCTGACCTTCTTTACCGAAGGTGTCACACCGACTATATTCAAGTCCCTCGAGCCACGCCATCTTGCGACGCCATTTTACGATTCCCGTATCTCTTCAGCGCCCTTTCTGGGCCGAACTTCCGATTCCTGGGGGCATCCTTGCGCATCGAGCCATCCCATAGCATCCTCCGGGGTTTCAAAAAACAAAGTTTTATGTGCATGGAGGACCTTCAATTTTGCTGGATAGAGTAACATATATTTGTGGTCCGCTTCTCTCAGCCTTCGCTTTACAGACCCGAAGTTCATGCGACTGCGTTGTACAGTCAGAGTATAATCTGGATAAGCCGTGATGTTTGCCGCTCCTCTCGTGATCGTCCCTCCTTTACGGAAGTATTCCAGTATCCTCTCCCGGTCGCGGTAGTTAAGGATTTTGGCAATCACAGGCCTAGGCGGGTTCCCCGGAGGTGGCCTCCTAGTTAGGGCTCTATGTGCTCTTTCTACTGCAAATCCCTGAGATAGGGCCCCTCCAGGTATCTCCTGTAAGAACATGGATTCGATGAAATCCGTAGGGTCACGGCCCTCTATCCCCTCCGGTAGGCCCACGATGCGGATGTTGTTGCGACGGGCTCGTCCCTCAGCCTCCTCCGCTCTGCTCTCCAAGTTGCCAATCCTTTGTGTCAGGGCATGCAAATCGGCCTTATGAGTGGCGCAATCTGCTGTATTCGGGCCAACTTCTTTTTCAAGGGACTCCGTGCGCTCCGCCAGGGCCCTGACATCTTGTAGTAGCAGATTAACGTCCTCCTGGACCTCCCCAACCTTGCGGTCCAGTGAAGTCTTTAAGTCAGTAACGGCCAGTTCCAGCTTTGATTCCCAGGCCGCCCTCAGTTCCACAATCGCCGCCAGGATTTCTTGGTTGGTGCACGAGGACGTCGTGCCACTCCCAGCCAGCTCGTCCTTACTTTTGGTATTGTCCTGGTTCGGGGGAGTTTTAGTGAAATCGTCTAAGGTAGGCTGTTTCACCTTCGGCCGCACCGGCCTGTTCAACATGACTCAGGAAATCGATCGGTTGCTAAAATAGCAAGTTTGTGTACAGTGCACCTTCACAGCCAGGCCATCGTTCAACTCGCTCCTATTCGAGTCCCGGGCCCTGGTCGGCCATTTTGAGTCGCCCTTTGTTCGCGGGGTCTTTTAACTCGTAGCCGCCGATCTCCGTCGCCGTTGATCCCATTCTCTCCAGAAGTTCACAATGCGTGGCCAATACCTTCACACACCATCATGTGTATCGTCGGTGGTCAGCGATCCGTCGTACCGCACATATTTGCCCGGATCGTTGCAGGATCTCGGGAGCTCCTCCAAAACGCGTCCTCCTACATGGCTCTCGTAGCCACGCCCCCCTCTCACCCTCACTGATAGTGTTTAGGATTGCATTAGACATAGTAGGAGCCCAATCCGGCTGAATGATGGAACGCTCCAAAGTAATGTGATATGGGGAAATTGAGGGTCCCTGCATTGCTGATTTGACCAATTGCATAAGATTCTAAAGACGTATTAACTCGCCGGCAATCCAGTCTGTTTTTAGTAGTAAAGTATTTACAGTGGCATTATGATGGTTAACTTTGAAATCAAGTGCTTCATAGAGTTTCGCTAGTGACATCACACTTGTGTTAAGAGCCAATAACGTGGTATCTAGGGCTAATGAGGTTGATTGAGGAAATCCAACGGATGCACACAGGCTAGATTTCGCAAAGGAGTCTGTGGATGAGGGAGTTAAGGCTGATATATTAAGGGGCTCCGGAGCCTCTTGAGTGGTGTACAACATGGGGGAGTTTGATAACCTGGCTGATTTTTGATTTGGGGCTTGTGCCGGGTTATCGGGGGAACAAATGCGACTGAGAGGACGTATTCCCACAGCATGTACAGAATGAACTGAAGGAGTGGGGAAAGTCGCATGATGGTGTAGTTCATTTGTATGAATACCATGCTGTTCACGTGTTTTAGTGTTTTGAAGAACTTGCAAATATAAATATGGAATGGCACTTGTGTCGAACGTGCAAATTATGGCTTCTGCACCATTTAGGTTGTCGGTAAGGGGAGAGGTGTTCGGAGTGGAATAGACCTCAACCTCTTGTTCTGAAAGAATAGGGGTCAAACAGTTTTGTAGCGTGGTGTCTGAGAGTTCGATTGGTGGGAGCGATAATGCTGGGGGCATATGAATTTGGGCAAGACCTGATTTCGAGATATGTGGGACTGACACAGCTTTGTTCATGCGATTTTGGATAAGGCTCTGGATTGTTCTTGTTAGAAAGGCAAAATTGCCTGATGTCCGTGGTCCCAACCAGCACACGTTTCAGATTTTGGAGTTGCACTACCTGGTGAGTAAGTGAAGATGAAGGAAGAGTAAATGGGATTTTGCTGGCTTCCCAATTAGGAGGTAAGACGGTACGTTGCTATTTAGCTATACTTCAAATGGTAGCAGATGAAACCCAGACGGCAACACGGTTTACAACGATTAAGTGAACATTGCAAAATGCAGAGGGAGCTGAAGCATTTATTTTTCAATTCTTGCCGCTGGAGTGATCACTACTGCTACTCATAAGGAAGCAGATATAGTAATCAATCCCATGAACTGTAGGATACTCTACTTCATAACCCACTAGCTGGTATCATTTACCCAGAAGTCTCATATTATTTGAGTAGTTTAACCTGGTCCCAGGTTTCCTCTAGGGTGCTCCAGAATCTCACAGTGCAAAGGACAGTGATAATGTCGCCCTTCATTTCTGGGATGGCCTAATTTTAATGCAGCATCTGGACCTCTGAGACCACATGGCCTAATCTGGCAATCCAGGCCAAGGGCCAGTAAGGCAGCCTTGACCACTTGATCTACAATCACCTGAACATCCTTTTCTGAGGAAAAAAGTGACCTGCACTTTTGGCTGAACTGGTCCCGGGTTTCCACAAGATTCACATTGTGCTGTATGGATTTACATTAAGCAGGAGGCTTTGCCACCCCAGAACCGCTAGACCTCCCTTTGAAGGGATTTCCTGGCCTTGGTACCTATTGGCATCATAGAATTGCTAGAGCAACCCCACGTTTGCCTCACCCATCACATAGCAATTATATAGGCGTATATGTGTGGACGGGGCTCTCTAGCAGTCACCCCTCTTATCAGCAGAGAACACTTGGGCCCATAAAAGACTCCCCGCAACAAGAATGGAAGACTAAACCATGGGGCAAAGTTACTGAGGCTCATAACGAGTTGGGCAGTATTCTAGTATTATGCTACCAGACTTGTGATTGGGCGGACCCTTAAATGCAGTGTAATAGCGTTACCACCGCATTTAAGGGCTACCACCCAACTGGTGATGAGGCACACGGTCTTTATTAGCAAACAAAATGACAAGGATCACACCAGAAAAACAAGTATCCTCCGGAGCTCTCACCTTCTAAGCATGTGTTACCCGGTTTTATCCCGGTGTGACGTCACAAGTTCAGGTTCCATCTCAGAAACCTATCGGACAATCACATTGGTCAGTTCGGGTGAGCTATATATAGGAGCTATAAGGGTTAGTTCTACTATTGGAGAGCCGTACCTGGTGGCTCCCCCCGGGACCACCTCTACTAGTATCAATCAACAATGTTGGAGGGTCACAGGGAGACCATTGGCCCTTGCAACAAATTATATCCCCACGTGAAAGATGACCCTGGATTGGGTGGAATGTGTCCCCCCATCCCTGGGACCCTGGACAGTTACCAGACTATGGGCCTCATTACGACCCTGGCAGAACGGGTTAAACGGCGCCGTAAAAGGCTGCGGCACCGTTCAACCCATTCCGCCACATTACGAGGTCTCCTCGCGGGAAAACCAGGCATGCATACCGGGTCCCGCAAGGGGAAGAGGGAGCAAACAACGGGCCATCTCGTAATGGCCCGTTGTTTACTCCCTCTCCCATTCAGCCCTATGGGGGCTGAAATGGGAATGGGGATGAACCGTGTCCGTGTCCTCGAGTGAGGAATTACCGGGCCATCCGAACTCGGAATGGTCCGGTAAGTCCTCATTCCGAGGACACGGATGCGGTTTTGCCGGCAGCCATGACAATAGCGGCATGGCTACCGGCATACCTCGTAATGAGGCCCTATGTGTACCCTTTCAAGGCAATGGGAATGAACATGGAGGTGCAATGTGTTCTCTAATGTTGCCATCTCTGATCACCTAAGCCTGGGTGAGTGCATTCTGTTGGCCGTTCACAGGAAACACTTGTAAATGTTCTCCTCCGGTTAGTGAGAACAGCCTTCTCTGTCTACTTTGGGCATTGTCCTGTTCGGCTGGGTCATGTGTGTTGAGACCATGAAATGAAGCTGTTGTGCTTGTAATTGAGGATTTTAGCTTGATTTTATGCAGGTGGCTCATTGTCTTGGTAACTGTATTCTTCCCGTCTCCACTTGTCCTTGGCTGAGTGCATCGTTTCTGCACGCCTCTGGCTGCGGCGGTCATGGCAGCTTGTCCATGTACCCAAAGCTGGGTTCTCCTTTGTCATTAATTTCAGAGACCTAGAGCTTCCATATTGTTCCTATGGGATTCTCCATGTTAGTGATAGTTAAGCATGTGCAAGATAAATATATGAATACCTTGCATCTTGCGGTTTCAGCTTTCGCAAAAGATATACATATGGAGATATGTATGTGTATCCGTCCTCTGCCTACGTGGGTCACGAGCATTTGCTTCGTGCCTATATGCAATAAACTAGTGCATGTTCGTGTAACTTTGTGAATGGATGCCTATGTCCCTCATGTATAAGTTTGGCTAGGTTGTGATGTCAGTGATGTCAGTTTCTTGTTTAGCAGTCAGTCGACTTGCTCTATCGATGTAATTTACATATCGTCCAACTCATCGATTAGGTACGGTCTGAATGGTTGTCTTAGAGGATAACACTTTTCATACCTGCAATAGATACATCGATGATTGCGGCGATGGGCCGAAGAGTGAGGCACATCTGTCATTTCTCTGCCTTTGTGTTGGGTGTCGTGTGGGGGCATGAGGGTCAGATTTGGCCCCCTATATAGAATCCCCCTTCTGGTCGACAAGTCAACCACACTCCCTACACAATTCTCTCTGTTTATCTGCAGTTTCAGAAGCCAAACCTTCGTTATCCTGCCAAGATGTCCATAGTGCTTTGCATGATCATCCAGGCTCCATGTCACATAACTGCTGTCTCCATCAGGGATGCACCAAACCTATTTTCCCCAATAACCACAGGTGTTGTATGGGAACTGGAAAATCGTTCCTGTCAGGAACAGAGGACACTGTGTCAGTTGTGTTTTCAGTGTGTTCTGTGTTTTTGTTTCCTTATCTTCTTCAGTCTCTACCTCTATTAGTACTTTCATCCTTAAAGTCTTTTTAGTTGTCTTTCTACACTTCATGATGATTATCCTGATGACACAAAATGTCTGCAACACTAATATCAAAGCTGCTGCCAATACTTTCACACAAAATACAGAGGTAGCAGTGACAGGGTGGCAATTTTTTTGCATTGATAAATAGGCTGAGAACTGAGGCCTGAGGGTGACGCGGACAAAGGAAACCGCATTGTACAGTCAGCACGCAACATCAGACGAGTGGGATGCTACAACGCATTTACATCCTACGAGGTCACCGGTGTGGTGGATCTATGAATAAGGATCAGAAAAAGGAGATAGTCAAGAAATACCGGTGTAATAACAAATGAAAACTAGACGTGGACACTCAAGCAACAAACACTTAAGGTTTGAGCAAGGAAGATTTTGGTGAAGCACATGCTAGAATCTCGGAAAGTGTATGGCAGGAGAACAGGTGATGTCAAGAGTGACCTATCTTTATATATAACGCTGAATGTATGTATGGCTGTGTGTATGTTTGTCTGGCTATACAAATCCACAACGTTGAACACACGTCTACCAAATTTTGGCATGGATTGCGCTTTTGTCTGCGGCAAGATCGTGGTCTATGTTTGGTTGCAAAACTCTTTTATGAAAAAAAGATTTTGTGTGTGTATGTTTGCCCGGCTATACAAATCCACACCGTTGAACCCACTACTACCAAATTTTGCATGGATTCCTCATTTGTCTGGGGCAAGATTGTAGTCTATGTTTGGATCCAAAAAACTCACCGAGTAGACACCCTCATTTACTGATGCTCACCCCGATTCACTACAGTAGGTACTAAAAGAAGGCAACATTTTGAAAAATGTTCGATGTGTTGGTTATTCCTTTGAAATGTATTACTACTGTATACAGTTCAAAAGTGTTTATTAAAACATTTTTAAAGGGAATTTAAAAAAAGTTATATTTTTTCTTTATCAGGCCACTCCAAATATGGGAAATGGCAAGGTTACAGTTTACTTAAGTTCATTCATGAGAAGAGAGCACAATCAATCAATCTTTCTTGGACATTTTCTCAAATGTGCTGAAGCCATTGAGTGACTGAAACATGCTGCACAAAAAATAAACATCAATTGGAAAAGCTCCATCTAATGCAAAGCAAAATTCATTATCAAGAGCTTCTGAAACACAACAACAAACAGCAGAACGACTTGCCAACCAGAGGACAAGAGCAACATCCTCCAGGGCAAATGAGACACCACTCGATCAGGACACGGGCAACGCCGGATACCCCAGCTAGTTGTGTATAAGGACTAAGACTTATTAAAAGAAGCAGGGGGCTGTAGTTGTAACAGTGTGCAGCCACCAGTCATTATAAACGGTTCCCTTCAAAGAAAAGTGGAAATCAGCTTACCCCTAAAGAAATTCCTAGTAAAGTTGTTATGGTATAGAGAGGAGTGAAACATGTATAGTGAATGTGGTTGAATGGAAGGAATTGTGATTAAGGATGAGTGATTAGCTATATGTAGTTTTACGATTTGCACTTGGAAGCACTAGCACTTTAATGCTCAATGTTGGTGAAGAGCTGATATTCACTTTTGGTTAAGAACATTACAATGTATGTAGTTGTGGACTGTTATTGTTATGATAGAAGTCATGTTTGCTGCTAATTAAGGAGAAATTGCTGCATTTGGTTTGAAATTGCATTAAATGAAGTATAGAACGTATCTGTTCTGGAGGGCTATCAGCCTAACTGCTCTCAGCTCTTCCTTAATAATAATAATTAGCATTTATATAGCGCCACAAACCCTCAGGCACCTAAGCGCTGCATTTTCTTCCCCACTGTGTGTGGTGCTCATTTATCGACCACTGAAGGATGAGTTTGGCCCTGCTGGGGTTCTGCACAGATGTCAAAGTGAACGCTCTACTCGCTGCGCTATCTAACCGGCTAATGACATTGAACCCCTTGACGGTTGAGTTTGGCTGCATAAGCTCCCAACGCGTAATCTGGAGCCATTTGGCTTTCGTGCTTGCTTGGATTGCTGCAATGACAGATGCAAAAAAATCTCAGTTCTGCTGAACAGTCTATGTTCTGGTGGTATTGCATCCAATGCATTTTCCATATCGCATGAGGCATAGTTCTCCCTTTTCACACTGGTCAACCCTACACATCTCTTCTTTCTTTTGTTATCCATTTTGGGAAACCTTCTATTCGTATGTCTTTCTGGGCCACTACCAATGCTGGGGTGTTGATGTACAAGTGAACATATCCCCCCCCCCCCCAGTGGGTTGCAGCTGCAGGTATGCTTTCGACCCACAGGCCTTTCTGGATGCACTCATGGAATAGGGGATGAGAGAGCAGACATAATGGCTCTCTTTTTGGTTGTTTGTTTCCCCACTTTGGCCATGTGGCTATACCACATGTTGTTTGATATACGGGCCGAATCAGTTATGTAGGAATTTACCTGGTTAAAATAGACTTCTGCACTGCGCCTAGCTCTCTTTACTTCCTTAGCAGTGCTTATTGCCTGCCCACATATGGCTTCCGCAGCAACATGGATCAGGGTTACGTTAGTAAGGGTCAAGGCTAGTGCTTGGGAATACAGCAATCTTCATAGAACAAGGAATGTAAAGATGTAGGGACACCAAAAGGCACAAAACATTATTACGAATTACATTTCCCATGTTATTCTTAAGTGTTCCTTCTTGCATCGCTTGAAAATGTCTGCAAAACTCACCTGAAAAGCCTCAGAAATGCGCTATCGTGTTAAAGCGTGTTACTTCAAGCTCTACGTCTATAGTATTGGGCGAGTGCTGCGAAGAACAATCGCTTCCACACTATACAGATTCTCGACTCACCAAGCAGAGTAATAATAGATTGGTTCCCATGTGTCAACTGTCGATATGTCTGGGCTACATATAACAGAAAATCATGAAAAAGCAGTCATGAATGAATCATTTGTTAAGTCTCTGTATCAAAAACCTAATAAAACATTTTTTGTAAGTGATTGTGTCTATTGAAAACCATATGGCTTGGACAGTGTTACTTTCTCGACGAATACCTATTGTAAGAAAAAGAAAGTGTGCCTAATCTAGGTGTATGTATTGCCCGTCCCTAACTCTTTGGTCCTGGACCTTGTTATCTGTGGTTGTTGTTCTTCTTCTTTGTCTTTTTCTTCTTCTTGCGTCAAATTGTCTTCTTTTAGATGGGAAGAGGTCTTACCACGACAGGGCTTAAAGTCTCCAATGTAATTCATTGCACACTTTTTTCTCCACTCAGTTTAACTGTGTGATCCGTGGCTTTTGCTACCACATACGGTCCCTCGAATATGGGTTTATACCAAGGTCTCACGGAATTTCGCAGTAGGACGATATCACCTGAATAAAGTAGTGGTTGCTTGATGTCTGGACTGTTCTCTTCCTAGCTGTTCTTCAACTTCTCCCCCCCTGCCCACAGTTGGCGAGAAATAAAAGATGCACAGTGCAAAACATATGTACACTCTTCTAACAGTTAAAGAACATATTGAGACAAATGAAAATATAGACAAAATGTAACAGATTACAAAAACTTTTACAGTGTGTGTGTTAACACTGGGAGGGTAGTCGACACAACAGTGTTTGGTCTATGTTGATGAGGATTGGTTGGCCTTCATCAGGACGGGGAAGTGAAAATATGGTGGTCCTGTTTCTCTCGTGTTTTGTAATTCCACGGGGCATTTTTGTGACATCTTTACTTCTGTGTAAGTGTAGATGCTTGTTGACAATTGTCGATATTTCTTATGGAGCAAGTAATCTGGTTTGACGATCTTCTTGGGAACAAAAGCTAAATGTCTTCTCAACGAGTGTTGGGAGTCATATTTAGGCGCTGCTAACTGATTGTGCAGTAGCTACATTATGAAAGGATGAGAAAAATCATCAGTCGGCTCGCATGATTAACAGCAATGCCGTGGTGCCTTTGACTGCAATTTATCCTTATTCAAGCCAACATTTAGCCAAATGCACAATACCTGGGTCCTGACGCCTTATCCCAGCGCCTTGTATTAAAGTCTCTGCCCCATACTAAAAGGTCCTTCATCGATCTAACCAACATAGATACCAATTGCCCATAAAACGTAGGGTTGTCTACCTTTGGCCAATAAGTGTTGACCAGCACTACAGCTCTGCCCCCCAAAGTGCCCCAAACCACAGTATATCTTCACAATGGATCAATACTAGATTTTTGTCAACTGAAAGGAAACTGAAGAATCAATAAGGATTATTACACCTCAAGCCTGCAAGGAGTAGCTTGCAGGCTTGAGGTGTAATAATCAAATTTCCCCACTTTATGGCAAAGGCCTCATGCACTACCTTAACTGCGTGTGTATCTTGGAATATAAGTATTGTTAGGAGAGTGGTGTTCTATGTACGCAAGTATCTTTCTGGCTTTAACAGGATTATTTAACCCCTGAATGTTCCACGCGAGGAACATAATTGCATCGTTCACTACCCCAGAAACCATTTAGAATACAAAAACCAATATGCACACCAATAATCTTCTGCAGCATGACAGGAGGTAATGCAACCTGAAAAGAGATTTCTGCCTAAACTTTTAAACATTCCCACAACATGACAGTGTTAACCCCCTATAACCAAATTTGAGAATTCAAGTGAGGCGATATGAGCATCAATACAGCCGTGTTAATGACAGGCTAACCGACTTAAAAACTGGATGAGGACTGGGTTTTTAAGAATGAGGTCAGGACCGTGCCCCTAACACACTAGAAAAATATTTACTAAAAAGATCCTGCACCTCACTTTGTCTCCTTTTCTAGTGAAAAAAATACTCACAATAGCCCCTAGAGGGTGTGCAACTCCACAGTTCAAACCAAAAAACAATTCTGGACCATTATAAATTGAGAAAATATATATATTTATTTTATTTGTACCATATTGCAGTTTATTTTTTAAAAAAAACATATACAACCTGAATGGGGTTGCAATGTACACCTTTTTTTTAAAATTTAATAGAAAAGTATTGTCTAACATACATTACCTACGTGAAACACCACATCAAGTATGACGCAAATTAGAAAAAGGAAAAAGAGGAGAAAAAAAGTGATAAATTCAGCAATAAGCTGGTAACACTGGGTTCACCACAAACGTCCTCCACCTGAATGTTAACACTAACACAGTTCATCAACACATACACAATGGGTAAAAAAGTACATTTACATAAAATCACATTAAGAACCTACAAACAATTCTGAAAAAAGCAAACAACGCTACTAGTAAAGCTATATACGTGTAACATTTAGCTGCCTAGTACTTCATCCTTAGGTAAGTTCGGATTGTTCAATACATTTTTAATAAATACAAGCTGTTAATGCTATATTACTGCTGTGTCTTAATCACACGGTATCTTCATCCCGACATGTTTCTTTCCCTAAATCTGTGGATCTTGTGCAGGGAAATTCTTCAGGGGTATTGCTTCAGAAAGATGAACAGTATAACATTAAACGCAGTTGTATAATATTGGTTCCTCATAGAGAAACTTGGTGTGCCCAGGAGTTGCAGCCCTCGAGGGTTTCCTTCTTGTTATACTTAGTTAACCGACTTATACATTCCTATCTCTGCACTGGGCCTTCATCATAGTAAAGCAAAGTCTCATAGCACTAACAATGATTGAAGCAGTCACTCCAGAGAGTCCAAAAGATGAGGATTAAAGGTACGTCCCAGATCTGACCTATCAGTGGGCCTGGTTGAATTAAATGGAATTAATGCCGCAATATACAAACACGCTTCTCCCAGGGATTCAAGAAATGTGTGCAGCCCCCGTACTGTATCCGAAGGTTAGAAGGAAAGAGCATAGCATATGGAACGCAGCGTTCCCGTATCATTCGCTTAACTGGGTCAAAGGTCTCCTGGGCTGCTTGAATGGTGGCAGACAAATCCCGATATATAAAAACCTTACTCGTATTGTAGCTGTCTCTCGTCCCTTGCCATTCTGAGGACCAAGTCTCCGTCCCTATAGTTCAAAACATTACGATGATCGTATGAGGCGGCGTGCTCCTGGCCTCGGCACCACAGGCATCAATTCTTGATGAGCTCTTTCCACCAAAAATTGAATTTCTGAGCAGTGATTTCAGTAATCCCTCCACAAATTGTTCCATAGGGACCTTTTTGGCATTCTCAGCTATGCCAACATAGCATATGTTATTCCTCCGCGATCTTGACTTCACATCGCATTTCAGCCAGATCTCTCTAGTTCTTTCTTGATTGCTGCCATGTTAGGGAATAGGATGTTCCACTGTATCTTCAAAGTTACTAATCCTCGCTTCAGCATGTGTTATGCACCCACGCTCTTTATCCAATTTAGTTTGCAGTGCATTAATGTTGGCCACTATGTCATCTAATTTAGAGTCCACTGATGCAAACCCACTCTGCATATCTGCCATGATCGTATCTAACTGGGTAGAAGCCACTAAAGCCCTTGCAGGACAAGACAGCAGTGTTGAGCGACGCAGGTGTGCAGGAGACGCTGCCAGATTATACGTAGCACGCTTTTCTACATGCACGCTTCACTATGTCCACACTTACATGCCTATAAGAACCGAGGTATGGACCCTCTGCAGCAAAGCCCTTGCAGGACAAGGCCGCAGTGTTGACAGATGCAGGTGTTTGGCGGCGGAGGGGTAGCGGTGTAGACAGTGAGTGCGGAAAACCTCACCCTCCTGTCTGCGGCCATAAGGTAACATGGTGCGGGAAGAGTTAGCTTGCTACAAACCACGCACCCCCAAGCCGGTGCCCCTTCTCACCCTTGCACATGCGTTATTTCCTTGTGACCGGTCCTTGCAACCTCCCCCCTGCTTATTTGTGCTTCTTTGTTTACGTGCGCACCCTTGCATCCTAATCCGCATGCACCCTTGCTACTTAGGCTGCGTGCGCTCCCTCACAACTCTAGATCGCATGTGCCCCCTCACAACTTAGGCTGCTGGGTGCCACCTTGCAATTGTTGCCCACGTGTGCTCTCTTATAATTCATGCTGCATACACTCCTTTGCAATTTAGGTTGTGTGACATACAATGCAATTTAGGCCATGTGCGTTCCATCTCTACTTGGCTGTGTACACCCCTCCCCTCCCCTTCTCTTAGTCGATGCGTTCCCTCGCATCTTCGGACTCCGCATTCTCTGCGGTCCCTTCCCTCCCCTCTCATCTTAGCTCCCTCCCTCCCTTGATCTATTGTGTACTGTTCTTGATGTTTTTGTTGCTCCTGTGGTGGCTTACATTGCATTGTCTGCATTCCTGTTATGTACATTCTTTACTTTTAAGTTCCTTTTGTGATTGACCTTGTGCGTCCTCCTTTGCTCTGATATTGCGCTGTTCTCCTTTGCTCTGATATTGCGCTGTTCCCTACAGTTCTTGGCCTCACACTACACTGCTTGCTTCTTCCAATCTAGGTCCCCTTGTAGTGCTCTGTTGTTGGCTCTGCCCTTCCTCCCTTCTAGGCCCCCTGCTGCGCTGCGTGCTTTGTTGTTGGTCCTTATTCTTTCTTCCCTTCTAAGTCCCCTGCTGTGCTCTGTTGTTGGTTCTTTGCATTCCTATTGTGCACTGTACTTTGCTGTTGACTATGTTTTGCATCTGATTTCTGTGGTCCGTTGCTTCATGCCCATTGTTTGCCCTCCTACTTTTGTGTCACCCCATGGTCTCTCCCCCACCTGCTTGCTCCCCAGCGCTACCCCCCTGCTTGGACTCCCCCGTTCCCACCCCCCCTCTTCCACTCTGCACCCTCTATGGTGCTCTCAAGTCTCTTCTATCTTCTCTAACTGCTTTTCTATTGACTATCCTATCCCTCTCACTAAATCTGGCAGGAAGAAGCTCAAAAAGGACATCCTGGTCTCCAACCCAGGCCTCCCTATCACTGTTACCTACACCAGTGGTTCTTCCAGACAGACCCCTTACTGACATCCTCTTTGTCGCTCCCTCTCCAGGCCTATGTACCATGCATATGTTCTTTGTTCTCTCTCCCTTTTCCTCTTCTCCCATTAATGGTGGCACCCAGTGGGAGGCCCTCATGGCCCTTCCACTCCTCCAACACCATCATTAATGTCTACTTAAATGGCACCGTCTTGGTCCAGGGCCATCAGGCCAACCTCCTCTTTTTTGATAAACGCTACCTGTGCCTTATCAACTTCCTTTCCTCTCCTGCCATCCCTTGGTTCTCTGGCCGGTTCTGTCATGAACTTTGACACTCTCCTTCCTGATGGCTACAAGATCCTCTCTGAACCAAGAACCAACCATCCTAGTGGGGGTATAACCTTGATCTTCCCGGAGTGGATCCCGCTTCTATCATTTCTATGGAGGACTACTCCTCCTTTGAATGCTTGGCCTGCAGGCTCTCTATCTTTCCTGGCCTCTCTCTCAATGTGGTCACTATCTATATGCTGCCTGGCCAGGTCGCCCCTCTTGCTCTCCGAGAGGGCTGACCTCTCCTCCTCCCTCCTCGCCTCTAGCTCTCAACTTCTCCTCGGAAACCTGAACATCCACCTGGATGCTACTTGCCCTTCTTTGGGACTCTTTTGCAACCTCTGCAGCTCTCTCTCTCTCTCTCTATTCTTCCCTCTGGCCAGACTCACTCTGCAGGGCACACCTTGGATGTGCTGCTCTCCTCAGACCTCCCCTTCTCTAACCACCACTCCTCTCTCCTGGAGTGACCATTTTCTACTTTCCTCCCACCTCACTCTCTCTCTCTCTCTCTCTCTCTCTCTCTCTCTCTACCCCCCAGGCCAAGCCAACTACCTTCTCGGTCATCCAACCCATGAAGCGTGTATCAGTTGAGGCTTTCGCTGCTACTTTTGCTCCTCCTTCTGCACCTTTGGCTGGCCCACACCCTGACACAGCACTATATAACCTTCATCTCTCTATCTCAAACACTCTTGATGTCCTTGCCCCTGTCTTGAGGATCCGTTTGAAGCCCAAATACCGGTGCAACTCTCAGTATGATTCCAACCTTGTCACCCTTAAACGCAAGTGTAGGGTGGCTGAGAGGAAGTGGAGGGCATCAGGCGCATGCCCTGACAAACTGACCTGCCACAAAGGCAATACAAGCTCTCTGTCCTCGCTAAGAAGAGAGCCCACATCCAAGCCTGCGTCTCTGTGGCGTCTAACAACTCGGCCAAACTCTTCCAAATCTGCAAGGATCTGGCATATCCTGCTGCAGTCTCTACCTCTCCTATTGCATCCTAGGCCCACTGCATGGCCTTGGCTTCTCATTTCATCACTAAAACTCAAGACATCGTGTCCACCCTCTCTTCCTCTACCTCCTCCTCCACTCCTGACCCGCATATGGCCGTCTCTCCTCCTCCTTTCTACTTCCTTCCCTTGTTCTCCCCAAATGATGTTTCTAGACAAGTCTGATCTATGAAAGCCTTGTCAAAGCAGGTTCTCCCCTGCTCATCCAGAACCATCAAGGACCACATTGACACCCTTGCTACAGCCTTGGCCGATTTCTGCAATCACTCCTTTGCCACAGGAACCCTCGACTCCCCCCCCACTTAAGCACTCCATTGTGCACCTTCTTGTAAAGAAGCCGTCTGCTGATCCTTCCTCTCCGGCTAACTAGCGCCCGATCTCTCTCTCTGGCCGCCCACTCTGGGCTCTCTTCCTGCTCCTACCTGTGAGGTTAAGAACCTTGGTGTCATCTTCGACTCCAGCCTCTCCTTCTCTCCTCACATCTCTGGCATCTCCAAAAAGTCAAACTATCAGCTGCACCTCCTCAGAGGTATTCTTCCTTTTCTCACTTTCCCCCAGAACCTCACGGGCTCCAGAGCTCTGGTCCGGTCTAGGCTGGACTACTGCAACAGCCTCTTTCTAAATATGCCTGCCTCTACTCTCAGTCCTCTACAACTTATCCAGAGCAGGACTGTGAGACTTGTACTTGGCCTCAAGCCCAGGGATCGTATTCTCTCTAGCTCTGAAATGTCTTCACTGGCTCCTTGTGGCAGCAAGGATCAAGTTCAAGACCCTTTGCATCGTCCACAAGGCTTTCTGGGGCCTGGGACCACACTACCTCCAACTCTCTCTTCCTAAACATCTCCCTTCTTGAGCTCTCCGCTCGTCCACTTCCAACTCTGAGGGTCAGATGCTTTTCCAAGAAGAGAGTTGGGGGCAGATCTCTCTCTCTCTTTCTTTGGCTGGGGCCTCCCCCTGGAACAGCTTAGCTACCTCTCTCAAAGTTGAGCAGAACCACTTCCGGAAGCAACTAAAGACCTTCCTTTTTGCTTCCGCTTTCTCTCTTCCTCTCCCCTGCTGCTGTCCCAGCTGCTCCTTGCACTGGTCACCTGGCTACCCCCTGAACTTGGGCCCAGGCTCCTGCATGTCCAGTTACCCTTGCACTGCCTCTGGGCTCCCCCAGCACTTATGGTCTGTATCTGCAACCCTATAGTCCCTTCTATCTGCACTTATGAGCCACCTGCTGGCTGCACTTATTGAGTTACCTCCACTCCAACCCCCCCCCAGCACTTCTCTGCAGTTGTGCAATCTGAATGACACAAGGCCTAATAAGATTGTTGTTTTTGTTTCCCCCTCCTTGTCTTGTCGCGCCTAGAAACATTTGTGTACAGGCACGTTATACATGCCATATCCCATCATATCAGTGTCCACCCTCACCAATGTCATTCAATGATGCCACCTCGAGGAGGATCTTTTGAAGGAGTGTTGTAGGAGTCCATACGTCCTTGCTTTTTCCAAGTCCCCCTTGTCATAGCAAGAATACGAGAGGGCTGAAACCACACAGGGGTGTAGGCCATGAATCACTGCCTCGATATGCGCTCCTCTCTTCACATTGTCTCCTCAGTATCAAACAACCTCCAATCTGTAACCCCACAGTCGTAAAGTCTCCACCACCACCTTAACACAGCCACTGCAGGCTCAAGCAACAGCCGATTCCACGCTGCTCCATACCATACTTGGCAGAGTAATGGTGACTGAAGCACCCAGCGGAGCGCAGCAAACCCTACGCTCCATAGCCAATGGCCAAAGGTACTTTCCCTGTGTCCTCCTGCCTACCGCTGATGCAGGTCGCAGGACAAGCCCTTCGCCAAAAGTTCCACCTCAGCTGACAGCGCAACACATTGCTGCGAACATGACCCTCTCATGGGCTACGACTATCCACGGTCTCGGGCTCGGCAAGTAGCTGAGACGCAAGCAGGAGCGCTGCACCCGACTGCGGTCTCTTTCGGGTGCTGCAGATCTCTCAAACAGGGCTAAAACCCCAGTAGGATTTGCCCTGTGATGCTCCAAGTCCTCCCCACGCGCAGCAGTCCTTCAATTATCTGCCGAGGCACAGTGCAGGAGTTGTCCTGAAAAGGATGAAGTCAGGCTCCTGAACGCCAGAGTTATGCTGCCATGTTATTTGCTGCCCAGCAGCACCCCTCGCCCCACCATATATTTGTGTTTCTTCTAAGTTTGCTTCTCTGCTTATATCTTTGTAGTATTCATTGTTTTGTTTACGATACTTTAGGGCTTCTTTCACTTTTTTTAAGTCAACTAGTTGTTGCCAATTTGTTTTGTTGGAACACCATTAACTAGCACAATCCATAATTATGTACTAGTCCTACGACTAGTGTTTCCACATTTTCATTAGGGTCTAATGGTAAGTAAACTACCTTGCTACAAATGCCTGTGAGTAATTCTGATGGAGGCAATTTGGGAGTCTTGGGTTGCAGACATATAGCTTGGAATGGGTGTATTGTTTGAATTAGGATACTCTCATATATATTGAGTTGTTGGACAGCTATTATCGATAACTCAAGACAGCATTTGGCCATCATCAAGCTTATTATTACAGTATATGCAAATTAAGCAATAAATTATGTTGTATTTATTTTCTGCTGTTACAAGGCCAATTGGAAGCATTGTGATTCCTTATGGTCTTCTATCTTGTATTTTTGTACATTTTCTTACAATATTTCCTTTGCATGTGTTCTACTCTTCTCACGATTTCTTGGGCTGTTCCATTTAGGAGATTGTCAGTGGGTTTTTGTAGTTCTGCAGCAGGACTTTTAGCATTGCACAATCTATGGACAGGGTTTTGCATTGTAAAATGGTGTATTGCTAACATTTTTATGTGATGGAAGGTGCTTTTACAAGCGGTTCTTGAAATGAAGGCAAACAAATGTCCTCGTAGTCCAGTGGGCATGAACACTGGACAGGAGTCCATGTTTTGTAAAAATGTTATTCTACTTTTGAGTATCCGTAGGAAAGATAGAAAATAAAATTCTGAATGGAAGATTTGTTCAAATTTCTGCTGTATGAAAACTACGTACAGCTGAAAATTTCAGACATATCTATCATTCCGTGCGTTTACAGTGAACAAGGGGTGTGGGACAGGGTTCACTGCAATTGCATCGGGTGTGCAGGTTTGTCCCCCATGACCTACCTGACGTTTTTAAAAAAGGGACCGTGCAGCGCTGGTTCCTATGCACGTAAGTGAAGGGAACCAGCATTACAGAGTAATGCCTGAGGCAGCAGCACACAGCGAAGTGTGCCGCTGAAGGAAAGTAAGGGGGTGCTGGGGGCAACGGGTTGTAAAAAATGTCCGCAGGAGACAAAAGCAAAAGTTATTTTCGTTAAAATAACTCATTTTTTTCTTCTTCAGACATTTCGGTTTCAAGCAATTCATGGACAACCCTACTTTTGTCTTTTATTTTAACATATTGATTGAGGAATTGTCGTAAACATCTGAACGACTATTGGCGCACATTGTATTTTGAGCTGCACGTCCATTTATACACTGGACGACCAACATTTTTAGCATGTTTTATTGTGACTACATTCACATTGCTAGATATAGTTTGAGGTTAATTTTCAGTTGTAATTATTTTACTACATATTTGGTTACTTTTCTTTTTTGATGCAGGAGCAATACTTTTGGTGACTTTTGTACTTTGCAAGAGCAGAGTTATTTGTTCTCTCGTTTGTATGTTTTCTATAAATTGTTTTTGTGGAGGGCGTGTATATGACTTTCCCTTCTTTTTATCTGCTCGATCTTGTCTTTGTTTTCTAGAGCTGAGTTTTAGTAGGCATGTATCTGTTTGAGAAAAGAAAGTGTATACTTTAATGGTGTATAAGAGTTCTGTGGGTGTTTCTGTGCAGGGATGAGGAAGATTGGTATATGGATAATGATAAGGATTAACATTGGTTACTGGTATGTGGTCGAGGGATGTTAGAGTCATAATATAGATTATAATTGTAAAGTGGTATGAGGAAGAGGGAAATGGGGATAATGCTAAATTCTTTGATTTCAGTAACGGTATGAGGAAGGGGGAAATACAGCAATGACTGCATTGTTAGTGAAGTCACGTGAGGGAGAGCGGTGTAAGCATAAAGATATAGATTAATGATTGGTACTGGGATGAAGCAGTGGGGTGTTGGTGTAATAAAATAGATAATTGTGCAGTTGGATGAATAAAAGGAATGTAAAGGTAATGGGAGCTGAGGACAAAAATATTTGTAGAGGAAGAGGTTGTAGACCTCTGGTTTAGTGGTATGAGGAAGAGGGATGTGGGAATAATGCAAAAGAGTGTGATATTAGTAATGGTATGAAGGAGGGTTAAATACAGCAATGAATTTATTTTTGTTAGTGAAGTCACATGAGGAAGAGTGGTTTAAGCATGAAGATGTAGATTCATGTTTTTTTTTTATTGTGAATATTGGTTTTCATCAAATAACCTTCACACAAGATGAGTAAAAACATTTACAGCATTACATAAAACATAGTAAGATCACAATTCCATTCTACTTATTACATCATAAAACTTTGAATAAAAATTTGATAGACACATACAATATAGCCCATCATGTTGACTGTAGCTGTATAGGGAGCCCAAGATAATGCTCGTCATGTAACACCAACCAAGCGCTATATAGATTAATATTGGGTACTGTAATGAGGAAGACCGTTGTTCCAGAAAGTATATGTATTACATTTTGGAAGTAACATGCAGCAGAGAGATATATAGGTGATAGGAGGTGTGGTGGAAAAGATTTGTAGAATGAGAGGTTGTAGAACTGGGGGGGTTGGGAAAATGAAATGAATTGTAATTGGAAAGAAAGTGGTTTGTATAATAGGTATGTACAGGTGATGGAGGTTGTGTGATAAAATGTTTACAGTGTTATGGGTTGCAGAGTGGTGGAGTTAGATGATAAGGAGGAATGGTGTGCTGTAATGGAAAGAGTCTGTACCAATGGAATGAGGAAGTGGGAAATATTGAGTATAGTATGAGCAGATAGTTTAGGAGAAGGGTTGTCCAACTCCAAGCCTCAAAGGCTGGAATCAGGTTGAATTTTAAGGATCCCCCTCATTATTCATTAGATACATTTGCATACAATGATTCTAAATGTATGCAGATTTCTTTTCATGATTATTGTGGGATGTATTTAAAAACATGTTATGATTCCGGCCCCCCGAAGCCTGGAGTTGGACAACCCAGGTTTAGGATAATACACAGTATAGTATATATTCAAGGATTTCACACATTGAAAACTCGAAATCTCATCTTGATGTAGGGCTGTTTATGTACAGCATTGCTTGTATGTAGTCATCTCACAGTAAACATAAGTAGATTTCATCAGACAGTCAACTGTCACTCATCCTTAAGCCAGGCCCCTCTAAACTGTTCATCATGGAACCATCCTATGGCCAGCTAATGAAAGTTCCATGATGTCATAAGCATGGATGCTTAGGAAGAGAAAAACAGGATATAACACAACCTGTCCCTTTACACCATCTAAATAACAGCATGCTAGGATGTTACCAAAAAGTTAAACTTCACTCACTAACATCTCATCATGACCTAACTGGTACTGCTGGGACTTGGTGTGGATGTAATTGTAATCAAAAGTCCCTGCCTGTGAGGAGAAAACAAATGTACATTTCTTACAGAGAGCTGCACAGTAAGAGACACTCCATACATGAGCTCTGCAGTAACCCACATAGGGCGACATCTCGAATACCCCGACCTGGCCATTACTTTAAAAGTCATTTCTCAACAACAATTTTTAAATTCAGTAAATGTGCCAGAAGCCCAAATCCTCAGGTCAAATAATTGTATTACAACTATCGTGATGCGCGGGTGTGCATAATAAGCCACCGGACTGAAATGTGCATTGTTGCACGGGTGCACACACAGTTCCACTGTGAGTAAATGTGCAAAGTAGCACCGGTGCACGCGTAGAGCCACTGCAAATGAATGTGTGTTCCACCGCACGGGTGGGTATACTGTACCACCGCAAAAGATACCATTTAAAACATCATTCTGTGGCCCCACCCACAGCACTATACAGCATGAGACAGGCATGGTATCAAGAGAGACACAGACTCAAAAGGGTTTGTTTGAAAACCTTTATTTACTAAGGTTCCTGGGTTTGTGTAATGCCTGACTGATCTGAACTCTAAAGGGTTAATTCCCTTAACTGATGTTTCTATTAGGCGTTTATAAAATAGTCCAACATAAAAGTCTGTCTTTGTCTAAACCTATGTTTGCCCTCACTCTGTACAAAAATGTGATAGGAAGCCTTTTTAAAAAAATAGGGATTCCAAGATGGCAGCGCAGGAAGGAGACGTGAGTGTCTCTCCTGCCGGGCCGTGACAAAGAATCAAAATATGCATTGGCTCTAGCCAGAAACCAAAGTATATCTGCCGGGGAATATCCCGCTGGGGGGTGCGCATCCGGAAGCCTCAGCAGGTTGTGAAACAGGCATGAAGAGCCCGCGAAGCACGGTGTGGCGGGGGCAATCAACCGCCATTGGACACCGGCCTGAAAACAACGCGGATGGAGTAGGACTCTGGGGCAACAGAGAGGTGGTGCGTTGCCTGCACCCACACCAACATGAAGCACACACACACCGAAGTCAGAGGTGTGGCAAATTTAAGGAGCACCGCAGCACGGTGGAGGAATTAGGCGGAAGGCGAGGGTCGGACTGCAGGGGCCCGCAAAACGGAGGAGGGAACGTCCCATACCCTATGGGACAGGTACAAGAAGACGGCCCGCCAAGCACAGCGAAAAGGAGGCAACCAAACTAGCCCCACTCATCGGTACATAGAGGGGCGAAGACATCAGCCAAACAGAAGTCTTCCAGAAGACTGCCCACCCATCCGCCGCATCTCTCATTCAACGTTCGGGATCACCAGTAACATCGGGCCGAGTAGGAAGAAGTGGGCTCCATCCACCCCCAACGGACAACGGGGTGCTGGAGTACAGCAGAACGCGACACTCCGGCCGGGGGGGGGGGGATCTTCAACACGAGCCCGCGTCGGAGGTGAAGGAGCCATAGCCAAAGGCAGTGCAGATCACCTAGACGTCGGACAGGGGACAGAGGCACCCACTGCATGGGCTAAGAGAGCAGGAGAGGACACAGCGCTGATAACTACGTGCCTGAGGCCAGGGAAAGTACAGAAGTAAGCTGCAGTGCCGCAGTCAGAGTGGGGCAGGGAGTGGAGGAAAAGAGACGGAAACACCATAGGAACTAAGTTTGCATGCAGGAGACGCCGTAAATAGCCCACAACCCCTCCCCTGCCCTCCTACAGAATTGAACCTCCCCGGCAACATATAAAAAAGGATATATAGACCCGACTCCCCCACATTCAAGAACAAGGCAGCGACAGAGAGGGGAAACGCACAAGGACACAAGTCAGCAACGACCAAGCTCCAGAAACCCACTGGAGGTACCAAAGGGAGAAAACGGAAAACAGGACATAGCTCCCAGCTGAAAAAGGCGGGATAAAAAACAGAACGGGGCAAGAGACTTTATTAACGAGCATAGATGTCCAAATCATGAGGAAAAGGGGGACAGTCCACCCCATAGAATTGGGCATCAAGACAGGACTCAAGCCTGATCCAGATGTGGACCAATGACAATTCCACCTCCAGCAAAGGGAAATCCCAGGGGGAAACATCGATAGAGCATGAACAGACTCCTTAGCAGTCAATGGCGGTTACAAAGGAGGATATGCAAGCTTGGTTCAAGGATCTCCAAGAGAAATTCATGACCACGGTGCAGGGTCAGTTTGCAGCAATCAAAGACGAAATGAAGCAAGCGGTCTAGGAAGTAAGGACAGACTTGGCCAAATTAGAAGAACAGACAGCCACCCTAGAAAGGGTGGTCCAAAACGTGGAGGAAGAAGCACAGCAAAGTAACACAAGAACATCTGGTACGCCTCACACACAACTTAGAACTCCCGTGTGAAGACATGAAAACCACTCCTGCAGGTCCAACAGTCGCATTAAAAGCATGGTTGAATCAGTGGAAGATGAGGACCTCAAGGAAGCCGTTCAACAAGTATTTAAAGACATCTTGGCAAATGGGGACGAAGAGGACATTTTGATAGAGAGGATCCATAGGGTGGGCCCCCGAAGGTCAGGAGAACCGGGCGTACGCACCTGCGATTTGCTGGTCGCCCTATCCTCATACCCACAGAAGGAGCGAATACTTAGGAAAGCAAGAGTAATGGACCATATCAGAATGAACAGGATGGAAATCTAGCTGTCCCAGGACCTGGCCCAAGTAACACTCCAAAAAAGAAGGGAGCTGGCTCAGGTGGTGAAAGAATTGGTAGCGAAGCAGATCCGATACAAATGGACCTTTCCCTTCGGACTCCTTTCTGCATGGGAAGACAAACAGCACAGAGTGACCACCTGCGAGGAAGGTATCCATATCTTAAATGTAGGAGAAGATGAGTGAGGGGCAGAGAAACACACGACAAGTGAAGGACCCCGAAGACGATCATGGCAATGGAAGACTATTTACTCGAAAAAGCAACATAATGCACATCAGAAATGAGGACACAAAATGACTGACAGCTCCTCTCGCGGGCAGGAGTGCAAGATTCCCAAAAGGGGAGCAGAAGCAGTTTACCGAAGGGGCAGAAGAGACACTGATCCAATGACTAGTCGGCAACCACGGCCTGGCCTGGGACCACCATTGGACTCTGGGTGAGAAAACAGGGGTGAATGTGGGGTTTAGGACTCCCCGTGCAGTTAATACCGAGTAAGCAGAGGGTCAGGAGTGTCGGGCACGTCGCCCACACACCCTTAGGTCCCTGGGCCCTCCTGGGGACAGTTCCAGGGGAGTTCAAAGATTCACAAGTTGGAGGTGGGGGGGAAGGGATGAGTAGTTGGGCAAGGGGGTGTGGGGAGCCAGGAAAGAGGAAGAGGTACGGAGACAGGATAACAGGAAAGAGCGCCAATAAGGAAAAACAGAGAGGGCTATAAATTCTAACATTTAATGTGAGGGGCCTAAACAACCCGGTAAAAAGAAAGGTGGAAAATCTCTTCCATAGAGATGGGTATGATATTCTAATGCTACAAGAAATGCATATGAGGTTGAAAGATAAAGCAAAACTGTATCTTAAGGGATACAGGCACACTATACAATCCAATGTGACAGAGAAAAAAGCGAGTCCTCATGGCATTCCAAAATAACCTGAAGATGCAGGTACTTGATACAATAATAGACAAAACCAGGAGATATATCTTCGCAAACCGGACACTCAAAGGATACCCACTAAGGCTAGCCTCTATATACGCACCAAACATGGGAGAGGATGGTTTCTTGAGGGAGACACTGGGAAAACTCAAACAGTTCGCTAAAGGAGAGATAGTTCTGGAAGGGGATCTAAATCTAGCTTGACGACCCAACTTGACAGGAGTAGCAAGGGACACCAGGGACAGCGGCGCCCACAAACAATCTCCACCAAAAGATGGGAAATCTGCCGCTCTGCGATTTATGGAGGAAGTGAAGAGGCCAACAAAAAGGGTTCACACACTTTTCTTATGTCTACAATGCAATGTCCAGGATTGATTACTTCTGGGTGTCGGTGGGGCTGCTGGGGAAGGTCCAAGAAATAGACATAGGAACCATTTTGATATCAGATCACGCCCCCTATGCGTGGAGATATAATTACCAGGTAGAAACAAGGGACTTTGGAGGTTGAGAGTTCCACAGGAACTACTCCAGGATCATGTGTTGGAGAACAATATACAAGAAAAGATCATGGAGTATTTCTGTCACAATGACACGGGAAAAGTGTTGCTTGACACCACGTGGGAGGCCTTCAAGGCAGTGATGAGGGCCCACATGATCGCCCTGAAGGCGGCCAAGGATAAGCAGAGGCGCCAATGGGAAAGGGAATTGGAGGGGAATCTTAACAACATTCAAAGGGAAATAATTTGAAACCCCAGTAATAAATTGAAGAAGGCCCTGAGACACGTGGAGGGCCAATTAGAAACGATACATACGAAACAAACAGAGAAGAGCCTACTATACCTTAAACACTGGTACTATACAAAGGCCAATAAGGCCGAAAAACCCCTGGCCAGACAATTGAGAGCAAAACAAAACAACTAAACGATCAAAAACGTCCAAAATAAATTGGGGGAGACGCAGACATGGACTGAGGATATAGGAGAGGTCTTTAAAGATTTCTATCAATCCCTATACAAGTCGGAAGATCCGGTCAGCGAACAACAATAGTCACATTTAAACACACTGAACATACCGCATATAGCGGATAGGGATATACAATCCCTGGACAGGGAAATCAGTGAAGAAGAGGTAAAGAAGGCCATTGTAGGACTCCCTTTAAATAAAGCCCCTTGGCCCGGACGGCTTTACTGCTTCCTTTTATAGGAAATATGCAGATATCCTGATCCCATTTCTGATGAGGATATTCAACTCGTTCAAAGAGGCGGGGAACATCAAAGCATCTATGAATGCAGCTAAGGTTCTGGTATTCCACAAGCAGGGGAAGAATCCAACAAAAAACGGGATCCTACAGGTCGATAGCCCTTATCAACCTCGACTCTAAACTGTAAATGAAAATCCTGGCAGGCAGATTATCACCCCTCCTACCAGACCTGATTAACCAAGATCAATCAGGCTTTATTCCGGGAAGGCAAACCCATGATAATACCAGAAGAATCATTCATCTGGTGGAGAAGTTAGGCATAACTAATACCCCAGCAATTTTGCTTTCAGTAGACACTGAAAAAGCATTCGACCGAGTAGAATGGTTGCTACTTTTACATATACTAAAACATATGGGGATGGGGGAACGGTATATACAAATGGTACAAGCAAATGATAACTCTCCCTCCATAAGAATAAGAATAAACTGAGATGTCACAGGGGAAGTTAAGATCTCCAGGGGAACAAAACAGAGATGCCCGCTATCCCCACTCATGAATGCCATCTACTTGGAGCCCCACCTAATCAGACTTCGAGAATCAACCGTATTGAAAGGGATAGAAATGGCAGGGCGGTCCCAGAAAGTAGTGCCGTACGCAGACAATATGTTATTGACCCTTACGGATCCAATAAGGTCACTTCCGGAAGCGATACAGCAACTAGAAAGCTTCGGAGCAATATCGGGGCTAAATGTTAATAGACAAAAGTCAGAGCTTTTAATATTGGCTGGGGACCAAGACAAGATTAGGAGACGGTCGTTATCCATACAACTACGGATAGCAGACAAAGGAATCATGTACTTGGGCATAACCCTTACAGATTGGGTGGGACAATTATACAGGGAAAACTACCCACAGATTCTGGAGACAATCAAATAAGACCTGGTAAGATGGAACTCCTTAATGGTATCGTGGTGGGGCAGAATTATTTCAATAAAAATGAATACCCTACCTAAACTACTATACTAGTACCATCCGCACCAAGAAGAGAGCCCACATCCAAGCCTGCGTCTCGGCAGCATCTAACAACTCAGCCAAACTCTTTAAAATATGCAAGGAGTTGGCCAATCCTGCTGAAGTCTCTACCTCTCCTGTCCCCTTCCCAGGCCCTCTGCATGGCCCTGGATTCTCAGTTCATCTCTAAAACTCAGGACATCCTGTCCTCTCTCTCTCTTCCTCTCCCCATCCTCCCTCTACTCCCTGCTCTTCCTCTGGCCCTTCTTCGGCCACCTCTCCTCCCTCCTACTCTGCCTTTCCCCTGTTCTCCTCAGAAAAGGTTTCTAGACAAGTCAGAGCTATGAAAGTCTCGTCAAAACAGGTTCACCCCTGTTCCCCCAAAACCATCAAGGACCACAGTGACACCCTGGCTCCTGCTGATTTCTGCAACCACTCCTTTGCCACTGGAGTCTCCCCCCCCGAAGCACTCCCGTGTGCACCCTCTTCTTAAGAAACCCTCTGCCGACCCTTTCTGCCCGGCTAACTATCCTCCAATCTCCAACACCCCTTTCCGGGGCAAACTCCTGGAAAAGCTGGCCATCTCCCAGCTTAATCTTCACTCTGAATCTGTTGGTTGTCTCCATGACCATCAGTCTAGCATGGAAATTGCTCTCCTGAACATCCGTGAAGACCTGCTCTCCAACCTCGATTCCAACACCCCCTGTGTCCTCATCTTAGTTGATCTCTCTTCTGCCTTTGACACCGTCAACCATGCCATCCTGCGCAAACGTCTCTGTGATAACCTGGATATCACTGATTAGGCCCTGGCTTGGCTGACAACCTTCCTCTCCGATTGACCCTCCCAGGTCCAACTTGGGTCCTTCCTCGCCTCTATCTCTACCTCTAGCTTCCCGAGGGGTCTAACCTCTCTTCAACCAATACCTGGCACTTCCTGCCCACCACATTGCCGCTCTGTGCCTCCACTTTCAGTGCTATGCAGATGACACAACTCATTTTCAGGCTCCCTTCTGCCACCTTCTCTCATCTCTGACTGTCTGTCCGCCATGCAGGAGTGGTGTGCCGCCAATATCTGCCTTCATGCCAGTAAGATCGAGATTCTCCTCATCGGCACACCTGCTCCCTCCATTCCTGTCACTCTGGCCGGCCTCTCTTGGCCCTCTTCCTGCTCTTCCCTCTTTCTTCGACTCCACACTTTCCTTCTCTCCACACATCTCTGACAAGTCACACTACCAGCTGTACCTCCTCAGAGGTATTCTTCCTTTCCTCTCCTTCTCCCAGAAGCTCACTGTCTCCAGAGCTCTGGATCTCTCTAGGCTGGACTACTGTAACAGCCTCTTTCTAAATCTGCCTGCCTCTACTCTGCGCCCTCTGCAACTCATCCAAACCAGGACAGCGAGACTTGTGCTTGGCCTCAAGCCCAGGGATCGTATCTCTCCAGAACTGAAATCTCTGCATTGGCTCCCAGTGGCAACGAGGATTAAGTTCAAAACCCTCTACATTGTCCACAAGGCCTTCTGGAGCATGGGACCCCAATACCTTCAACTCTCTCTTCCTAAATATCTTCCTTCTCAAGCTCTTCGCTCATCTGCCTCCAACTCCCTCAGGGTTAGTCGCTTCTCCAAGCAACAAGTTGGTGGTAGAAATTTCTGAAACTTGAGTACCAACAGCTCTGGTTCCGGAAGCACCTCATGACCTTCCTCTTTGCTTCTGCTTTCTCTCCTCCTCTCCCCTGCTGATCTGCTGGCTGAATCTGAAACTGCACTGGTTACTTGTCTACCCTCTGATCTCGGGGCCAGGTCCCCTCCCCGCCAGTTGCACATCTGCACTGCCCCCTGGCAACCCTTGCACTCGGGGGCTGTTTTCTATATCCCTACAGCCCGCACTTGACACCTGATGTCTGCACTTGCCACTTTTACTTATTATTTATTGTCTTATTTATTTTACTGTTATCCTATGTACTGCACTGCCCCTCCCCTTCCCCCCTGCACTTTTTCCCCCTTCCATCCTCCTCTGCAATAGCGCAATCTCATGTCACCTGGCTTAGTGGGATAGTTGTCTCTGCCTGCCCTCTGTTTCCCCTCCCTTGCCTCGTCGTGCCTTGAAACACTTGTGTATAGGTGCATTGTACATGCCATATATCATATACTATTTTCAGGCCATCCTGATAAAAATCTCCAAATCCTTTTTTAAGGCCAGGATTAAGGCAACCATGTCGAATATTTTGAGAAAAAAAACGAGAGTAGCAAAAACAGTATTGACAGCTCCTCTACATGAGGGAGGCCACGCCCTCCTGCACTTCCACAAATACTACCAAGCGTCGCAACTGTCAGTATTAAAGGAAAGAACATTGCGAGACCCACAAAAAAAATGGGTCGTACAGGATAGGGCGGTGGCCACACTGGCGGAGACCTTATGGAAAGGGAAACAATATAGACACCCTAACGTACCCATCAGCAAAGTGATGAAAACAACATTAGGCACATGGGACGAGTTAAACTGTAGAGGCATCCTAACAGATGACCAAGCCCCGTTTAAACCGATGATCGGAAATCCAGAGTTTCCCCCGGGAATGGAGAAGGGAGTCTTCAGGAAGTGGGAATCAGCAGGATGCACTGAAATAGGGGATATGTTCCACAAACAGAACATCAGATCATTTGAGTAATGTAAATCACTACTAAGTCTCGGAGATGCAGACAGATTTAAATATGAGCAGATCAGGCACTGGCTAACGTCACCGGCCATGGCGCAAGCAGCAACGAGAGACCTCACCCTCTTTGAAACATATACACTGTCCAACACAGGCACAGAGAAACTGGTCTCACCTTTATATACATTTATGAACATTCAGAAGGAAGAGTCCCAGTGGAGTTACATGAAAAAGTGGGAATTAACAATAGGGGGCACTATTCCCAGGGCACGGTGGGAAGGACTATGGAAGAACATACCTCGGTTGACGCTGGCTGTCCAGATGAGAGAAATGTGGGTAAAAATGGTGGTGCAATGGCACTATACACTGGAAAGGCTGAAGACAATGTACCTGCAGGTGTCAAATCTGTGTTGGAGGCTGTACAAGGGTAGGAAGCTGGAGGCATATCTGGTGGGACTGTCAGGGACTACAGGGCTTCCGGGATGAGGTAAGAAAACAGATTCAGGGGATGTTACCGGACTCTGCCAAAATAGAACAAGTCTGACTATGCGGGATGTTATCGCTGATGAGAAGTCTCATTGGAAATACCATAAAAATATGTTTTTTAAAAAAAAGGAAAAATAGTGGTTCAACAAAAAGTGGGAAGCCAAAGTTGGTTTCAGGTGGTCTTCTCACCAGGTGCTGTTTGGTCAATATCACCGAAATTAGTTCAATCAACAGGGCTGTTCGTAAGACATTCTGCACAGGTCCCTTGTAGGTATTCCATCTACCTTCAGTCTCTTTGAGTTCCTTAGGATTCCCTTCCCCAAGCTTCAGCTTAGTCAAGTTTCAAAACACCATGGAAGAAACGTAACACAGTTCCTTTTGTAAGCTTCAATCCCTGCAACACTATAAAGAAAGCTAACAAGTCTTTGACTCATTTGGGCCTCTTATTATCAGGATGCTTTCTTTGATAGGCCTCTCGGGGTTCCCTCCCCAAAGCTTAGGCCTTTTTCAGCTTTCAAACACAAAACATAATATATCACAAATCCTCCTTGATTGCACAGGGTGCCATTCCCCAGGTTTAGGCCCCTCTAATTCAAAACACAAATTCAGCTGGTATCTTTTCAGGGGTAAAATTCGAGGCTTAGAACATGCCAGGCTCTTTGCTTTTCCTGAGTGTGACCACGCTGACCCTTTGCCCCTCTCTGCTTTCTTCTTTTCCCTTCAGCTTTCACCCTTCTTGTGCTACCTTGCACCACCTTGTTATCATGCCCCTGGCACCTTTCCTTGACTCTTCTCATGCCCCTCTCTTCTCCGTCATGGGCCACTTGCAACCTGGTCCTATTCTGATCTTTCTCTTTTAACTTCGATCAGTCCTTTGCTCGCTTTCCGCTCCGATCTGCTTTTTGCTTTACTTTCTGCTCCATTATGTCACTTTTATACTATCTGCTTCGTTTTGCTTTTAGCTGTTCTTTTAGCCTTTACTCTTTATGCTTTGCTCTTGCTTTCAGCTGTGCTTTCAGCTTTTCCACTTTCTGCTACGCTCTTGCTTTCAGTTGTACTTTCAGCCTTTATACTTTCTGCCTTGTTCTTGCTTTCAACTTTTACACTTTCCTTACCATTCCATTCCACTTTCTGTCTGTGCCTTTCTCTCACTCTGCTCTCATCCAACCGCACACTCCAGAGTTTCTTTCACATTCTCCACGAAACTCACCGGGCAGCGTCGCATTGAGAGGCAGTTCCTCCAGGAAATGTGGGGTTGAGGTCAGGGTCTCGCCACCTGCCCCTCAGGCACCTTTGGGGTCGGCACAGGCCCCAAGGGAATGAGCACTCTCCTGAACCTGGCTGGCAGAATGCAGGCTGCGTTTCTCCGACTCCCTGGAGGCACTACTCCCTTGCCACGCTGCAGCCCTTAATCCACACCGGGTCAGCGTTTCCGCACATGCCCTCGTGCTCCAGATCCTGCTTCTCTCTGCTTCTGGGCTCCTCGGGTCCAGACTGCATTCCAAGCTCACTCACCCATTTGTGCATGACTACACCTTTTATAGTGGACAAACCAGTCAAGTAGTCAGGTGAGTAGTTACTATTGAATGCCTTACCCTTTCTGACTATTAGCGGGACAACCAGAGTTCTTTCTAGGGTGGTTTCCCTTACTTTCCCCATGTTATTCCTATGGGTAATCTTTACAGATCTTAGTTGCCTCCTCCTCGTCGCAGTATTTGTTGGAAATGGGGTGGGATTGTAAACACACCCTTAACTTTAAGAGAAAGAGATTATAAGTGTTACAATATTTCGATTGAGTTCTGATCATCTTGTCAGGGTCTTCACAGGGGATATAAGAAAATCTCCCAATGTGTTCTTCCCCTAAGGAGGAAGTGTTCCCCTTCTTTGTGTCTGCTGATGGCTTATGTGTATAGGGTCCTAGGTGGTATTCCCTATGATTTGGAGAGGATGAATAGATCTCATTTGTAGTGCTCTGATCTTGTGTTACTTGCACCTTCCTCCCTCTTCCTCTTCGGTAATCAACTCTTTGCCTTCTCGCTCTGGGGGCATAATGGATAGAATACGCTATAAAGATTTTGCTACCTGGATTTGGGTCATGTGACTCAAGATATCCCAAGAAGGCCTCTGGGACTTCCTCCTCCATTGCTGTCGCATTAGAATACTGTGTCTCCCCTAGGGTATTCTCCTGAGGGCAACCGCGGCCTCTCTTACTCAGGTGATCCTCCCTCACTTGTCCATCCCCAGAGGTGGCATCCAAAAGCGATGGCCACCTGAATAGAGGTGTCTTGAGGTCTACATGGGAGAATACCCCTAGGTTTCTCCAATAGTCGGTATCATTCGGCAGTCACACCCACAGCACTAAATTAAATATCAATCCACTTTTTTTCATATATCATCTAAATACCGTCTTCTACCACATTAGACACTTTAAATTAATTTAACATCCCCCTTTTCAGGTGATAATATTCATTCATCATAACTTGAAACCATCACTTCAATATCCATTCCCTTTAGTAACATTACAACATTATACACATCAAATTAGAACTCTTAATGTACTTGTATTTAGAGCAAATGCAACTGTAATGGAGATGTCTTTTCCTTAATTCTGTAACACTTTGTAAAAACTGTACGTAATTCTTGCCGCAAATTACAGAGCTTGCCACCAGAAAGTTAACTTTCCCATGTAGCGCGTACCGTATCAAGCATACACTAGACCTTATTGCAGTTTCTTAATTTTCATGTTGCCATTAAGTGGCAAATAATATTTCAGCTGTATTCAATGTTTTTGCCAAGTGAAGTTCACCAGTGATGCAGCTCTTCTCACTTCAGGTTTAAGCCGCTCCTGCCGCCGTAAAGCTCCTGGACCTACTAATCAGCTCCAGGCATCTGACTCGCACAGATAGCTCCCAGTCAGAATAAAAAAAACTGGGCAATCAACACCTCAACCGAGGCGTCTACTTACCTGAACATGGTGGACGCGTTTCTCACTCAACATCATCCCGACCACAACTAACTGTCCTGAAGACCGTTCAGTACTACCTTGCAGCGCTGTTTCACTATATACAGCCACTGCCACTCGCCATCAAGAAACCGAACCAGAAACACCAACTTGTGTGTCGACAATGTTAGCGTATTGTCATCCAAAGCAATACATTAAATAAATTGTCACTCTGCCTACTAACCCACGAATGTGCAGATTACAATGTGTTTAAAAAATGCATATCTCTAGTGCTATGGCGCTTCCTGTAAATATGTCTTCTTTTTTGTGTTAGTGTAAATAAAAACGTTCTTTGATAATTCTATATCCTAAGGTGGTTTGTCCTTCGAGCTAGCAGCTATCTATCTCCGCTGCAAGTCTATGACCCTATGTCACGCCTTTGGTTAGGGTAGCTTCGATTCTCTCTCTCCAAGTGAAGTTGAATCCGCATATTGGTTAAATGATGCCAATTCATAAGCTCCCCCTGGAATTGTAACACTTCCAATAACTGCTCAATTTGATCTCGCTAACAAATCACATTTAACGGTGCTTGTGGAATTTGTTAGATACACTGTGCCTCATCTTCCCTCTCTTTGTTCTCCACCTACTGTAGGCTTGGCAGTACAAGAATTACTATACAGAGTGTGCCCAGTGGGAAGAATTTAAAGGTACTGCTGGGGATAAAGGCACTTGTTCTCAATTACCTATTGCTTTTTGAAACCTTCACACAAGTTTCAAATATATTAGGTTTGACCTTTTCTCTTCAATCTTAATATAGGTTCCCCATAACTGGATCCATGTACACACATTCTACTATACAGCAGAACTAGGGATTCGCCAGTTTGTCCTAGCTTCGCTTTTGTCTGTAGCAACTGCCCCCCTTTCCCCTCATCTTTGCGATACGCCCATGTCCTCCGCAGACTAAGCTTAGGATACCACAGACATGGCGCAATACATTTAACTCCAGACAAGCCTAGGCAGTTAGGCTACTGTGATTACGCACCATATTAACATTTAACATGACATAATATATCACTGCACCTCTTACAACTTAATGGCATGCAGTGCAAGCAGGCTTTGGGACCGATCACAATAAGACAAGACTGCAAATACTATGGAACAAATTAGTTCCTAGATTACCATAAGGTGACAACAGTGTGTCTGTTGGCGGCTAAATACACAAACAAGTCCTCACTTTCCAAGATCAAGCCTCATCATCAAGACGGAGCTTTGAAATCTAGCCTGTAACTCCTGTTCTCCAGCATGGCTCTGGCATAGATTCACATGCACATAAATATTCCCTGTCATCAGGCTGGGAATACTTGGCAAAAAAAGAAAGCCGTTTCGCTTTAATCTGAAACTGCTCATCTTCTCTACAACCAATCACTGTCCATTGGGTCATATCATTGGGTCATACTACCACCAGCCAATGACAATCGTCTCCCTAAGCTCCACCCCTGGTGGCCATCTTCAGATTTGGTAGAGCACGTAAAGTGGCAGTATGAACCAGGAAGAGCCACAGAGGGGAAGGAGGGAGGGTTTGCATGTGAATCCATGCCAGACCCATGCTGGAGAACAGGAGTTACAGGTAAATAACTTGTTCCTTCTCCAGCATGGGGTCTGGCATGGATTTGCATGCTCACAGAAGTACACATACACAACCACGGGAGGTGGCAAGGCTCAACAGAAGGAATAACTTACCCCTGGAACAGACTCTCCTCAAGCAAACAGATTGAGTAGCACCGCTTGGCCGACCCGGGACTACTCCTTGTCAACACAGTAGAATATTGTGAAGGTGTGGATGGACCGTCACATAGCAGCCCTGCAGATGTCAAGCAGGGACACACCAGTGAGAAACGCCATTGTCTCTGCAATGGCTGTGGTGGAATGGGCTCTCAGATGGCCTGGAAATGGAAGCCTTAGATAGAGCCTTCCCATGCGACACTGGGACAGAATTCACAAAGGGTTGAGATGTCTTCCCAAAATCCTTTGTGCATGCAACATAAAACTTCAAGGCACGAGCAAGGTCTGTTAGGGAGAATTCTCTTATAAGGCTAATTTCCCAAACCTAGTGAGGCCCCCAGAAGCTTTGCTGGATTTTTGGGGTTTGTTTTTTTCTCCTGCTGAGAGTGAGACTCTTTTCCGCCCACTCTTAGGCATGATTTGAGTGTCTTTGACTCTGTGTGCTTATGGGCTATGGGGTTTTCTTTCTACTCCATAGGGGATCATCTATTTTGTGTGTGTGTGTTACACAGCACCCTCAGTGCAGTAACACAGGGGTGTCATAGTGACCCCCAAACATAGACTCCATACCCTGGGACTGACTACTGTCTCCCAGGGCATGTAAAGTCACCATTGACTTTACTAGTCCTAAATTGTGAACAGAACCAGTACAAACCATCATATTGTGGAAGTACTGGAAGGGGTTAATTATATTGCCCCTGGGTCTGTTTAAGGGGGCACTGCCCAGTCCCCCCCTTGCCGAGTTTCTGGCTGGTGGCAGTGGTTACCACGCGAAATATTCCACCGGAATATTCTCTATGGGATTTTCCCATTGATTTTAAACGCACCACTTTTTGGTGCAATGTTAAAGATACCGCCGGTTTATTTAATATTAAATCCCCGGTAGGGTCTTTTTGCCAGAACACTTTTCTAAAATGGCGTATTTGTCAGTCTCTGTAACTCTGACCAAGGTCGAGCCCTTTGTTCCACTATTTTGGCGGGCTTCTCCACAGAAGCCCTCCAAATGGTGCCACTCTGTCTGGGTTCCACAGGAGGGGTGGAGGGGGGGAATTGGCACCCTGGACTGCGTTGCCTCGGCAACCCAAGTCACACTCTACTCTGATTGGCCCAGTGGTGAGCCATCCGGCTCACTACTTAGCATGTGTGATTGACAGCTAGGCTGATGAATGGGGGTTTTTCTGCATAAAAGCAGAGCCTTTGGGACTGGAACTTCAGAAGTCGCCACAGGACCTAAGAATCCAAAGAGGGAAGAAGCTGAGCCATCTGCAATGACGACACCACAGGTGAAGCCCTGCTGCAACTACCTCACCACTTTCCCAACGACAAGAGAAGATCTTCTGTTGGACGAGTCTTCTTTCTCTGAGCTGGTGGGACCAACCAGTTCGCCCTTTTCGCCTTCCACAGACGTCTCTTGGTCGAATCGCCCGTGCTAAGCACCCCGGCAGCCGGATAGCCAAGCTTCACCACTTTGACCGCAAATAAAAGGAACGCTCCTTTTATTGACGAACTCCGCGGCTGGTTTCATCCCTGTGCAGTGCAACGACTCCAGGTTTCCTCCTCGACGAGATCCTCTCTTCCCCTGGTCGAAACATTGAACTGCAACCACTGTCAGGAACAACTGCCACCGCTGGAGCTTCCTCTCTGTTTAAGGTACTGTGTCCTGCCTGGCCTCCCTTTCTTCGGTTCGCCCAAGGTGACCCTTAAATCATTGGCTTGCCAACTGGGTTGGCCCCAGACCTCCTAACTTTACCTTCTTGAATCGCCCAAACCTCTTTTGAACATTATGCAAAGACTTTTAGTGCATTTTTCAACCGTGTGATCCTGGGCACATTTCGCTTTGCTCCCTTTTAAGTCGGCCTGGCCTATGAACTTTGGCTCTACAGTCTATACTGCCTTTATTCCCTGGCTGAGAACTCCTAAAAGTTTTGGGACCTGTTTTATTTCTATGCTCTGCCTTTTTCTCTCCCTTTAACTGAACTATTGGAGTGCCATCAGGTTATGCGCTCACCTCTGTTTAACAAATCGTGGTGTTTTAATTCTGACTTGTCTAATAGTTATTAAGGGTGGTGTGTATACTTTACCTGACTGTGTTTTAACCTGCTTTTGATTTGGAGTGCTAGTATATTGCCTAAAGTGTGTTTTAAATAAATAATTATATACTTTTTATACAAAGCTCTGGTCAGTGTTTGTTTGCTCTACTGAGTTTTTTTAGCTCTACTGTGTATACTCTATCTACTTCCCTACTCTTCTTGAGAGAAGTCTGACTGCTCAGCCACAGCTACCAGGTAAATCTGGGTGGTGCAGACTGCCGCCAATTGGGTTTACTGCTTACTCCTGTAGTCTTAATCTTTTTGCAGTGTTCCCCAAAGGAACTGCACAGGATTCTGCCTAACAACGTCCAGCAAATGCAACGCCCTTTCAGCAGGTGAGATAGGTTTAGGAAGAAGACTGGTAGAACCAAAGGATCATTGAGATGGAATTCCGAAGGAACCTTCGGCATAGAGGTGGGGTGGGTCTAGAGCACAACCCTCGTAGCATGGAAGGACAAGTATGGCTGCTTGCAAGATAGTGCCTGGGTCGCCTCACCTGCCTGGCCGAGGTGATGGCCACTAGGAAAGCGGTCTTCTACGAGAGAAACTTCAGAGGGGCCTGATGCATCGGTTCAAATGGGGCCCCCATGAGCTTAGTTAAAACAATGTTGAGCTCCCAAGCTGGAGCAGGAGCCCTCACTGGGGGAAATGTCTTGAAGAGGCCTTTGAAGACCTTATTTACAAGCCTGTGTGACCACAGGGAGAGCTTACCAGGCACCCTGGTGTACTGGGAAATGGCAGCTGGATACCTTCTGAGTCCTGCACCACACTGTAAATCGTTTCCATTTGTGGCCGTAGCAGGACAGCGTAGAGAAAGCTCTAGCCTTGGGCAGTATCTTCTTACATTTCAGCGGTAGGGAATAATGTCCCAACTCTAGGGCTGCAGGAGCCAGGCCGTGAGGCTCAGCAACGGTGGGTCATGGTGTAGAATTGTTCTGTCTTCTCGGGAAGAAGATCGGGAAGTGGAGGCAGCCGGATGGATGGAGCCACTGAGAGACGGAGCAGGTCTGGGAACCCGATCTGCAGACGCCACGCTGGAGCAATGAGGATCACCCTGCAATGGCAATGTCTGTGTGTGTTGATCACACGTAGCAGGAGCAGAAATGGAGGGAAGTCGTACAGGGAGAGGAAAAAGGCATCCCCCAGGCTCCTCGGCTGAGGAAACCTGCCGGTGAACCTCTGGCACTTGGAGGTAGTTGCTGTCGCAAAGAGGTCGATTTGGTGTTGACCCCGCTTGGAAGGGAAGGGATACTTGAGCCTGATGAAGTTTACACTCGTGGCAGGACCCCAGCTCCCTGCTGTGTGAGTCCGCAATGGTGCTCTTGGTGCCTGCCAGGTCAAAGGGGATGAGGAACATGTCCAGAAGAATGGCCCAGCACCACAGGGACTGGGGCTCCAGGGAGAGCGTGTCCATCCCTGCTTACGGATATGGAACAATGTGGCCTCATCTGGAGCCTGCAAAAGGGAACGAGGTGGATGAAGGAGGACATTATGCGACTTGATGTCTCGCACTGTTGCGGATTGCACCAACAACATGTGCTGCACCTTCCCCAGGATGGTCGTCAACCTCTTCTCCGAGGAAGCTAGGCATGAGACCGTGTTGAGATGGGCGCCCAGGAAAAGAGCGTTCTGCGATGGCTCTATTCAGGACTTCAGATAACTGATGTAGAATCTGAGCTCTGTCAAAAGGCGTATGGTCTCTGCTGTGTGCTAGATCGCCAGTGCGTGCAAGCGGAAGCGCCAGTCGTCCAGATAAGGGTAGACATGGATGCCTTTGAGACGTAGATGCACTGCCACCAGGGACAAGTACTTTGTGAACACCTTTAGCTCCGATTTCAGGTTGAAGGGCAGGGCCTTGTACTGATAGTACCGTCCCTGGACCACAAATCGCAAGAACTTCCAATGTTTTGGGTGAATGGGCATGTGAAAGCAGGCGTCCTCCATGTCCAAAGTCACCAAGAATTCCCCTTCTTCCAGCTTGTCGAGCATGCTGCAAAGTGTCCATCCTGAACCTCTGTGATTTCAAGTACTTGTTAAGGCATCTTAAGTCAAGGAGCGGCAGCCACCCTCCTGCCTTTTTCTGTACCAAAAAGTATCTGGAGTACACTCCGGAGCCCCAGAGTCTAAGGGGACTGGCTCTATCGCCCCTTTTCTTAACATGGCCTGAACCGCCTGCAGCAGTTGAGCCATGTCCATTTCTTGACGTGCCACAGGAGGAATGCAAGGGCACCTCTGTTGGAATTCCAAGGTGTGCCCTTGATGAAGAACGTCCAACACCCATTTGTCCGTGGTGATGGTCTTCCACTGGTCGACAAAGTTAGCTAGCTGGCCTCCCACTGGGGTGCGAAAGTGAGGGCCATGGTCCACGGCCAGTTTAGGCCTGCTTGGGCGTCTGCGTCCTGGCTTTTGGGCCGACGACGCTGGCCTCCACTGCCGTAGGCCTGTGAGCGGCCTCTGTAGGCTTCCTGGGCCATGGAGCGGGAGGGCTGATGATCGGAGGGGGGGGGGTAGAATACCACTTGGAGGACCTGCTGAACTTCCCTCCTAAGAATCAAAAGGACAACAATCTTCTCTGCTGCGGTGTCCCCAGCGAGCTTGCCAACTCCGTATCCGTTTTAATTGCTTGGAGCGTCTCGTCCACTGCCTTGCCAAACAAACTGGCCCCATCAAAGGACATGTCTACCACCTTGGACTGTACGTCTGCCCTGATGTTCATGGCCTTAAGCCAACCCTGGTGCCGTAGGGCCACCCCCCATTGCGCAGAATCCGGAGTCAACTATGTCCGGCGCCACCATGATGGTGTGGACCAAGGGCACCTTGGCCTCCTGGAACAGGGCGAGGGCTTTGGTCTTCTTGTCCAGCAGGAAGTCCAATATTGACCCGAACCTATACCAGAGCTCCCTATCATAGTGACACAGGATGGCAAGGGCATTGGCGGCTTTCACGGTGGAAGCCGTGATGTAAATGATGCGTGTTCCACTGCATCCAACTTCTTCCCCTCCTGATCCGGGGGAACCATGAAAGACTATGATGGGTTGGAGTAGCGTTTCCTGGCGGAGTCTGGAGGAGGCTGGGACCTCAGGCACCTGGGAGTCAAGTCTGGGACCCTATACCTTTTCTCTACCATGTCTCTCTTGGAGGGTGTGGTCCTTGTCATCTTCATCAGGGCCAAACCTTCCTCCCAGACGTCGTCCAACAATGGAACCAACACGATTTTGTTCCTCGTTGCTAAAAGAGGAACACTTCTTTCTTCTTCTCCTCCGGCACCAGGCTGAATAGTTTAGATGCTCTGGGGATCATGGCATGGAATGAACCAATCTCTTGTCAGCAGGGTCATAATCCTCATACTCGTCCGTATGGGTAGCTGTGGTATCATGTCAGTACCAGTGTCTGTACCAGTGACGGCTCCTCCTCCACCGATGTCAAGGCCATATGGGGCAGCATCAGCTGACGCTTTGGTCCGGGAGGGCTTTGGCCTGGTAGGGCTAAGCATGCGCTTCAGCCTGGGTAAACTCCTGGTAGGAGCCATAGGAGAGCTGTGTGCCTGGCCCGGCAGTGGGGCAGCAGGCAATCTTTGTTGGATTTCGACACCAAGGTGTTATGGGTGGTGAGATGTCCAGCGACATGTCTCACATGTCCCTGCGTGCTGGCTGATGAAAAAATTGAGCAAATGGTAAAGTGTCAGGACTGAACCTTCTAGGAGGGGCAAAAAACTGATCCGGCTCCTGTTGAGGAGATCCCTCCTGTGCTATTGCACCTAGGACCCCTTCATGGTCTGAGTAGTAGCCCTCAGACAGATGCTCGTCCTCAGTGCTACTATAAATCTGAGGATACCTACTCGAGGACCCCACATGCACTGGGGAGACACCCTCACAGGTCTCAGAAGGAAGTCTGCTGGCAGCAGCAAGTCCCTCAGCCTACCCGAATCCTTCGGGAATTAGGCGACGATGGGAACCTGCAAAGTTGATGTCATTGCTGAAGTCATGACCAGAGCAGCAGCAGGTGGAGGCCTCGGAGGCAAAGCCACCCATGGCGTTGTAGTAGTCGCGGCCATAGGAACGACTGTCTCTGTCGGGCCTCTCGTCAACAAAGCAATTGTAGTCATCAAGGAGGTGTTTGCAGACAATGTCGATGGTGTCGTGATCCTTGACGAAGGGGTCATCGACAAGGTAGGATTCTTGGAATACAAAGCAGTTGTCAAGGAGGCAGTGATCCTGGCAGACGATGGCGTTGACAAATTCTTTGCTGCAGCTGACGAAGACAATTAAGTCATTGACAGGTCTCCAGCAGGCCTCTCCCTTGAAGACATGTCCTTGGAAGAGGACTTGGGCTTGGAGGGGGTCAGGGACTTCCTCGCAGAAGGTACCCCACCAACCAGCAGGCTCACCGTAGACAGTGACGGGGAGCAGGTCCTTCCCGGAACAGATCCTGCAGTAGCTGCGACTTTCATGGGATCAGCTCTGTGGTGCTTAACCTTCTTTTGGATTCCCTGGGAAGGGGCATCCTGAAAGGACCTCAACCTCTTTTTCTGAGAGGGAGCACGCTCACGGGACCGGCCGGTCCTTGAAAAGGCATGACTGCGCCCGGGGGCCGCATCAGAGCCCTTCTCCTCCTGGAACCAAGCCACCAACCTGCGATCATGATTCCGCTTGGTCTTAGCCAGGAACCCACGGCAGATCTCACATCCGTCTTCATCGTGGTCTGGAGGCAGACAATACAGGCAATTAAGGTGCCAATTCTCCACATAAACGTTCTTCAAGCCACATTTTTCACAGTCGCTGAAGAGACTTCTCTTGCCCATGCTGGACATCGTCGAGGTGAGATTTAGGCCGAAGCCTGGGCGTAACGAAAAACTTGAGAGAAGATCTGACAATGTAATTCTATCTTTGCCGACATTGGATCCCCACTGCTGGTAGTCAACAGTGACGGTCGACGATGAAAGGATTGACAAGAAAACTGATCAAAAGGTATCCAAAAATAGCAAACTTCTTGAGGAGAAACATGAGAGGACTTCCAACACTGAACTGTGTGGTTAAAATCTGAAGATGGCCACCAGGGGTGTAGCTTAGGGAGACGACTGTCATTGGCTGGGGGCAATATGACCCAAAGAATTATAGAGGGGGCTAAAGTGAAACAGCTTTCTTTTTTACTGAGGATTCCCAGCCTAACCAGGGGAATATTCATGAGCATTTGACTCCATGCTGGATAACCTAATTATCCACGTTGATTTGAAAAGTGCCACTGAAAAGCAGGGCTGGAACAACAACCAAATGTCCACCTTGGTCCATGCTTGACTTCCATTGCTACTTTGAAATGCTGTGCTTTGGCTGTTTCCACACATATACTTAGTCAAACTTATCATTAGGAAACCAAAATCTGCAATCTTTTCTACTCGCTAGTGCCCAATAGACCCATGGTTGAAAAAGGTACCTGGTGCGTCAAGTCAAGATGGAAGATATTTAGGATGTCAATCATTGTGTTAAAGTGGGGTCGTTCTAAAACATGTGCATGCACTAAATGCTGTTATATCCCCAACAAGAAATACTATCTATTTAAATGAATACATTAAGTGTATTGTATTCTATTCTGATGTAGGCTCTACAGACTCACATGATTCTTAGAAGCTGTACACAACCTGTTAAGCAATTTCTGATCTCCTGAAATATTTTCAATTACTTAATTGAAGTATTCTGAAAATCAAAGCATCAATTAGAATTGACGCAAGCTATGATACAAGTATGCACACACACACCCCTACCCCACCCCACCCGAGTAACACACGATGTCTAAAATGATCAATCACAGAAGAAAAATTAAGAACAAATATCACTATATGGACAAACACCTTTAGTACAAAGTAAGTTTTTTGAGAACAGGAATAGTCAACACAAATGGTACAAACAAAGAATTTTAAATGTAAAGAATTTTAACATATCAAATTTTGGTGGAAGTCCCAAAACAAAAGAATTCAACAACGCTCAAAAACTTTGTACAGATCAGATAAATTTGCAAGCTGCAGAATGCTTCCATCTTCCGTGAAGTGTTTAGGAGGTAGAAGATGTGTCCGAAAAGCTTTGTAAAGTATATGTTCAACCTTCCATTTCCATGAAGTCTGATTTGAACCACCGTCTGCATCCTGAAAGAGACAAAGTAGAGGTAAAACTTGCAGTAAATGCTGTCATTACATTGTTCATTAATTTTTTCAGGAATTACTAAAAGAATCCAGCAAAAAAATTGCAACCATGTTTGACATAAACACGATTGATTATCAGGCTTATCAAAGATGCTGCTAAAACACGAATAACAACCATATTCTAAATTTAAAGTATGGCTTTCAGGCACTCCTGTGTAATAGCCTACCTAGAAAATGTTTTGTGTAATGCGCCTAATGGACACGTAGAGTACAGAAGGCTGGTTTATATGTATTCAGTCTCAAAAGTTAATGAGCTGACCCTGTAACAGCAGAGATGTAAAGATTCCGCTGCTACAATGGGTCTCTCGATTCTCCCATGACAACAGCTCTCTGGGGCTCATATGGCAGTTCCAAGGTGCAGCAGCTGAGTCTGCATTTACCCTTTTGTCTGTGAAGACATGACGACCTTTGCAATAACACTATCAATTAACCTTAGGCTAGAACCTCATTGTCTTAAATTCGAAGTGGTTCCTGCAACTGTGCTTTTTAGGAGTTAAGCTTCCGGATACAGGTTTTTCATGGATAAGATTATCATGACCAAGATGCAATTCATGTCACACCACCACTGTGTTATTTAAATTACCAAACTCATTTGGCCTCATTCCGAGTTTGGAGGTAACCACGCCGCTATTTGCGGCATGGCTGCCTCCAAACTCGTTCCGATTCCGCCCTGCTGAATGGAGCAATCACCGGTCCATTCCAAGGTTGGCGGGACCGGTAATTCCCCATTCACCAGGGCCCTTCCGCATTCCCATTTCAGCCCCCATAGGGCTCAATGGGAATGGGGAAGGCGCCAATAACGGTACCGTAAATTACGGTACCGTTATTAGCTCTAAAGTCCCTTTGCGGGTCCCGTCCTTAACGCCTGCTAAAAGCATGCGTTAAGGAAGGACCCACAAAGGGAACTCGTAGTAGGGCGGTAAGGGTTTAACGGCACCGGTCTCGTTACCGGTGACCATTAACCCTTACCGCCCTACTTGTAATGAGGCCCATTCACTTTTAAATGCACCATTAAGCTAACTACTAGTGTACTTGTTTCCTTTGTCCGTAAACTTTAATCATCTATGTCTTGGTTCTCTCAGTTTCTCTCGTCTATTAACATCCTAGACAGCATGTTATATAGGGAACACAAAAAAAGTTTTCAGCTTTAAAATGTATTCTTGTCCATGACAGTTTACCAAATTTCACCTGCTGCTGATCAGGCCAGATGTGAGCATATGCCAAATTTGGCAAAGTTTTATCAACATTTTGTTGCCCAAAAACATTTCTAAAAAGTGTTTATTGCATTACTATTTCAAAAGAGCATGAAATAAAATACTTTCAGGACGCATATCTCAAAACCGTCAGCTATGATGTACATGATTTTAGGCATCTACCTACCTCTTACTTGAATTGGTGTACAGTATTTTTATTTTATTGTTTAAAGTGTGGACGTAGCTCGAGAGCAGCAGCGCGCTGTACAGAATGTGGGTGGCAGGTATGTTTAACAGTAGCGCAGTACTGTGAGGTCTGTGCGTTGGTATGTGCATCCAATGAAATAAGTTCTTGGTTAGGTGTTGTTGAAAGGGTCATGTTTTGAGTATACCGAGCTGACACCGGGATCGAGTTCGAGAGGGTGCATGACAAGAGGATTGTTTGCAGGCACTCTATTTGTGGACAAATTGTGATTCAAGCCGGTTGGTCGATTTGCTGTGCAAGAAGCGTGTACCACCAGATATGTGGAGTTTAGCCACCAGGTACGCTGGTGTGCTATTCATGACTGCTTTGTAGATGATACATGCAGCCTTGAACAGTATCCTTGCTTGGAGTGGAAGCCAAAGTAGTTTGCGTAGGATGGGGTAATTTGGTTAAATTTGCATGCTTCTATAATAAAATGTGCTGCAGTGTGGTGGACTGTTTTTAGGGGAGACAAGTGAGCAGCTGGGAGCCCTGTCAGGTGAGCATTTCCTCCCATCAATAGGCGAGACCACAAGGGCTTGTACTACTGTCTGCAAGTCCTCCGGCAGGAAGAATGGTTTGAATTTTCAAAGGATAGAGATTCTGAGCCAGGCTATTTGGGCCTTCTTGGCTATGTGTTTCTGGAAGGACAGATTCCTGTCAATGGTGAAGACTAAGGATTTTTCTGAATCAGACTTGTGGATCAAATCCTTCTAGGCACATATAATTGAGCCATTTTTGGACATTTTTTTTTTTTAGCGGTCAGACCATTGCGGATGAATTCAGTCTAGGATGGGTTTAGTTTGAGGTAGGCAGTCGACATCCAGGACTGTATGATGGCTAGGTAATCGCAGAGGAGACGAGTTATGTTGTGCATGCTATTTACTCTCATGTACAACTGAGTATCTTCTGCGTATTGGTGAATGGCTAAATTGGGATCTTTGAGGAGAGTACCCAGAGGCTCTATATAAAGGTTAAAAAGGATTGGTGATAGGATGGAGCATTGGGGGAATCCACAGGACAGCTGGAGTCGGTTACAATGCAACAACCTCATCTTGACAGCCAGGTGTCTGCCTGAGAGGTAGGAGGTAAACCAGTTAAGGACAGTGCCAGAGAATCCCATCCTGTCAGCAAGGAGGCAGAGAAGGATGCAGTGGTCGACGGTGTCAAATGCAGCAGAGAGGCCAAGGAGGACGAGGAGGCATGAGTCGCCCTTATCCCCTGCTAAAGCATACAGTGAATGCATTTAGAAAATAAGATCAGCCAGACTGGAGATATTCACTTTCAAAGTATATTGTTATGTTCATAAATGTGCAGTACGCATGCAGGGTCATCACAGAACACATGAGATAATCAGCCACCCACCAACACACAAGCACACCAGACACACACAAAACCTTAAACTCACTTTTAAAAACACAAATTGTAAAATAAGCAGAACGCACAAGATAATCCACAGCCCCCAACATACAGACACACACACCACTCAAACATGTGCAATGGCACATCATCACAACATATACAAATTGAAGCACAAAACTAAAAATCATTCACCACAGCAACATACCGCGCACTGTCAATCACATCAACACCACACAATAGCAAACAATCACAGCATGCTAATATGATACATACAATACATAGAAAGAAATAACACACCAAACAGATGCAGGAAATTGGTCTCTGCTCACATAAGAGCGCATCGGTTAAATGCACATTACCCCAAACTATGCACATTCAACACAAAAACATACACCCTCACACAAACTGAATCAACACACAAACGGATAACCACAGAAACTATTACTATGCAGCATATACTCAATCACACACCATCACAACATGTAAAAAGCAGAACAAAAGCACATGCCACACATACTTGGAAAACACATTCACACCCACAATCACAAACCATCACAACATGTAAACAGAAATCCTTGGAACAAAAAACAGACATCAACATACTGCACACAACATAACTCTAGAATACATACCCAGACAATATATCTTCATTCACTCTAGGCAACACCATCCCAACATGCATAACACAAATACATGTGTAAGAAAATCCCTGTATGGACACCTAAGAGCAATGTCACTGTAGGTCAAATTACATCAGGACACACCATAGCAAAAACTACATTCATACAAAATCCAACAAACTTCAAATTAAAACTTAGCTAACTCTTGTCATGGATACCTTCCGCTAAATATGTACACAACAAATATGCTTCAACACCTTTATTCCGCTTTAGCACGCAAAGGGAATGAAAGATGATCGATAGTATGGAAAAATGGAACATTTAAGGTAAGCATGAGAGAAAGGCAGATATCTTCATGTATAGTGTCAGGGCTTAAGTTAAAGGGACTAGTGGCCAGAGTCCATCCCTAGTCTGAGTTCAAACAAACACCTGACCATCCGCCCATGACAGTGTTCTGCAAGCAACTCACAGTCACATGGGTCTAAAGTGTGATCCTGCTTGTTGTCCTGGCTCTTGGAATCATATAATATGATGATTTACTTGGTCTTGGCCAGAGTCTTGGTATTGGCATGGCCTTTGCTTTGGGCCCTTGTCCCGCATGAGGCAATGTTACCTGAATAAGCCCAGTATTGGTTACGCTGGCATTGTCAGGGATCTCAGCCCTACTGGAAACTGATTTCTTTACCCCACACGTAGGTTCTCAGAGTGTGTGCAAGACCTCTTTATATGGGCTAATGCCCTTGAACCTCTAACCAGAGGTTAAGCCAAAACCCTGCTACTTATCCAAGGGTCGACTCCTAGCAGTCATTGGGCCAGGCTTTTCTGCAGAACTTCCTATGCTAGCCCCCCTCCTCAACCTGAAATCTCTTAAAGGGATGGTCTAGTAAAAAATTTTATTTAAAAAATAGATAGACCACATAAAAAAAAAAAAATACTAGCATCCTCCGTTTTAAAACTTCCTATGTAAAATTTTGAGCTATTCAAGCTCAAAATTCGAAAAAGCAAGCACAGGGGCGCAGCCATTTTGTGAAATGGAGGCCCTCCTGTGCTGGCTTTTGCTTTTGCGGCACTAATGAAGGAAAAGCCAGCCAGCTGTAGTAAACAAAGTCTACCGCTGGGTGGCTTTCCCTTCATTAGTGCCGGGACTCGGAGGACGCGGACCGGAGACCAGAGCAGGAAAGCTGCAGCTGAATCTCGGTAAGTGCCATTTATTTTTTTTACAAAAAATAAGCACCAGCTGCGGTTTTTTTTTCTAAGTTTTCCGGGCTGGAGGAGCCCGGAAAACTTAGAAATAAAACCGCAGCTTTAAAAACGTTGTATTTATGTTTGCGGTCGCTTTTGAAGCGACCGCAAACAAATACAACGTTATTGTGTTGGAAAACGCTGCAGTTTTAAAACTGCAGCGTTTTCCAACACAACCGCGTTGTGTCTGCCTGAATCTGCTTTACCATTTGGGGCTCTCGGGCTCCCCACGGGGAGCCCGAGAGCCCCAAATGGAAAAGCAGATTCTGGCAGACACAACGCGGCATTGCGGAAAACAACCGCGTTGTGTCTGCCTGAATCTGCTTTACCATTTGGGGCTCTCGGGCTCCCCATAACTCAGTGTTGTGCCTCGAGGCGTCCACATAAACTGCGGTGTAGGAAACAGAAAGAATGAACAAACTGAATAATACACAGGAGACAGTACTATTCACATTATGCTCCGTTTATTTATAGTCTTGAAGTGCCCGTGCCTTTCACTTACCTTACGTCACTTCCTTCTCTCAAGCTTCACATAATGATGAGGTGTGGAACCACATCCAACCAAATGATACAACAGTACAATCTCCCTTGAACGTATGCCCTTTGAAGACCATTACTTCATTTCATCTAGCAACCTGACCGGCTTCCTCATGGATCATTTAAGTATTATGCTTGAGATGGGTTGTTCAGCTTTTTCCTCATAATTGTTCGGGTGGAACAGTTCATCCCGTGCCGTGCCATCGGGATGGCCCCTTTCATCTTGAAGAAAGAGGAGTTCCGAGTTATTCTACTTTTGTTTTCTTCAGCAATTACCATCAATGCCTTCCTTTTGGTGGCAGTCATAGCTTCAGGGTGTTAAGGAGTGGTTGCTTTATCAGTAACTGTTTGACAGACAAGCACTTTGTTTCTAACCTTTAATCTGGAGTCTCTTGCCTTCCTTCTGGATCAGCATTTTGTTTCATGAGCTCCTTTCTTCAAAAGTCAGTTTCTCTGATTTGCTTATCCACGGGATGTGTCACCTGTTTGTCCTGTATGTCCTGTACTTGAGGTATCCTTGTACTCACCTGTCGGCCAAACATCACTGATGAGTGACTTATATGAGTTGTGCTGGGTGGTGTCTCTGAGGAGCTGATATAACACTTGCTCAAAAGATTTGTTTGTCAGTTGCGCGATGCGTAGGGACTTTTTGGTGTTGCTCATGGTTTTTCTACAGTGCTGTTTGCCTGTGGTCATAAAGGAGTAATCCTTCTATGCTGAAAACCCATATAATCAGGGAATGCTCTGAAATCAATGCTTGTGAAAGGAGGTCCGTTATCAGACTTCAATATCTTCGAAACACCATAGGAAGTGAATGTTTTATCAAGTGCCGGAATTACCCCTGATGCGTGAATTAATTTGAGTAGATGGACATGTGGAGTATTCGTCCATGAAAACAAATGCATAATACCCCCACTGGAGTCTGGCTGAGAAATTCGATCGCTACCTGACGGGGGTATGGGAAGAGGTTGCTGTGTCATGCGTAGTGGTACAGACTGGGCATGTAGATGGTGGGTCCTGCATATGTTGCAGTTGTTGATGGCTGCTTCAAAGATCTTGTCCATACCCGAGAACCACAACATTTCCGCTGCATCCATTTTGTGGATTCCATGCCCGGTGACCCTCGAGCTACCACTATTTTCTGTTGTAGTTGGGTTGAAATGACTTTGGTCTCATTCTTGAGGATGAGGTTATCCATTCCCACTGATATTTGATCTTTAACCAAATGCAAAACATGCATGCTTCAGAGGAACTTCGACCCATCGCTTTGATGTGTTTCCATTTTCCCGAATCAATCATTATTTTAACGGTGGGCAGAAGTGGGTAAGGGTGAGGATGCTGTGCAATGTCTTATAATGAAACACATTCAGGCTTAGCCTGCTCAGCGACATAATTGATGTATCTGTCCGCCACTGAAGACTTTCTCGAGTTGGACTCAAGAGGGTAAGATAAGAAGTCAGCCGTAACACATCTTTCCCTGAATTATGGTACATTTGTAGTCACGTAGTCTGAGGCCCCACCTCGCAATTCTGGGTGGCATTCATGCCTTAGGGTTTTCAAATATGGCCTTGAGTGCTTGGTAGTCTGTTATAATGGTAAATGCTTTCCCATAAAGAAAGACCACAACTTTTCCAGAGCATGCATTTGGTGGATTCCATGCCCTGGTGACTCTTGTGGCATTCCCATCGTAGCGCTACTGCTGCCAGATGCTTTAGACTGTACCACTCCACGCTGAACTTTATCATAGCGCGGTAAGATCAGCCACAGAACTATATGACCAGTAAATTAAGTGCTGATGCCGGACACTATGTATGCATGCTGTGAGTCCCTGCATACCCCCCGGCACCCCTCCCTGTTTTATTAACACTGTAATGGCATATTATTGAATGTACATTGCCACTCCCTCCACGTGATACCATCATTACTGCCTACGATTGGAACGCCATTCTTTATTATGCCTGCTTTGACTGCCTAGAAAAAGATTGCCAATACCAATTGTATGAAACTTGTATTGACGTTTTAGCAGCCCAACTTACTGTTAGCTGCAAGTGCAAACCTGTGTGTCGTGGCCCCATAGTGATTAGATCGCTTACACCTCCACTGGCACCTTAGCTAATGCCCAATAAGAGCTTTGCAGAAACTAACTGCCTGAAATTACTCTTAATAATAATAATTTAGCATTTATATAGTGCTATGAACCCTCAGGTATCTGAGCACTGCTTATTATTACCCACGGTGTGTGGTTCTCATCATTCAATCTCGGAAGGATGAAAAGCTGAGTTTGGCCCTGCCGGGATTCGAACCTGCGTCAGCAGGCTCTGCACAGATGTCAAAGCGAGCGCTCTACTCGCTGTGCTATCAGACCGGCTTACCATCATTGAAGCCTACACACACCATGGTTCCCACTAATTCCTCAACACAACCACTAGCCCCTAATGTTTATTTCTTGCTTGGGGTTATTAGCTCTAGCACCCCTGATATTAGCCCAGAACCCCCCCCCCATCACATCACCCACCTTGAATCACCCATGCCCAACCACAGCAAGAAATACCAGGCTTGGCTCCAGACTGGGGAAATCTTACAAACAACCTCCTGCCGCCCTACTTATAAACAGCCACCCTCAATGCCCAAAAAAACTACCACTAAAAAAACGTTAAAGCCTCTATGAAAACCAGACGGATACCAATCACACCTAACCCACATGCCCATAATACCAGCTCTATATATATCATTGGGGCATTAATAAATGCTAGATCCCTAGTAGCCCATGCAGCCGATATTGCTGACCTGATTCTCGATAAAAAAATTTGATTTCCCTGCAATTACCGAGACCTGGCTACATGCAGTAGCATGCCTGTCCCTCCTTATCACTACCCCAGACAACTACACAGTTCACAGATTAGATAGAGAGTTGTCTAGAGGTGGTGGCATTTCTTTTATCGCTAAAGCCTCACAGTGAAACTACCCCTCTCTACCTCACGTACTATACATTTAAACTACAGACCTCCGGGACCAAATTAACACTGATCTCCGCCAACACGAACCCTTACTCGCAAATCCTCCTATTAGGTGATTTCAACCTAGGATTTAATGACCCTACTGACCACTCTGCACTTCTTGTGGCAAATTCCTTGTTTGAATTAGGCCTCATTCAGACAGCCCTCCTACCCACACATGATAAAGGAAGAATCCTTGACTGGGTACAACTAACATAACCTCTATCGAACCACTATCATGGATGGACCACTTCCTACTGACATTCAATCGGCAAGACTGCATACCTCCTAGCAAGATGAATGTTATTGCTCCATCCATTCCATCTAGAAATAGGGAAAACATTACGGTGGATAACCTCAAGCCTTTTCTTGAACCCCTGCCCAAACCCTTACCTTCCGCTGATCCAGCAGAGTTAGTGGAGCTGTACAACAAAACCATCGCCAAAGCCCTAGACTCTATTGGACCCTTAGAAATGCACAAAAGTAAACCTACTGCTCACCTGCACACATGGTTCACCCCTAAACTCAATGATTTAAGAAAAGAAAAAAGGAAATGTGAAACCACTTGGAAAAACAACCCATCTACAGCTAATAAAGATACCCTTTTAAAAATTACAGCTAACTAAAAAGAAGAAATTCTCTTAGCTAAACATGATGCATACAATGAATGGATTGATAAAGCTGGTTCTAGTACAAGAGAACTCTTTACCATCCTCAGAGAACTCGAATCTCCCACCCCCCGTACAGAAGACTGCATCAAGGACCAAAATTGGTGCACTAAAATTCAAGATGCCCTTGCCAATAAAATTACGCTGCCCCAAAACAAAATAGCCGACAAAAAAACTTAACCTGCCTCCTGAAGGTTATACCCAGAAACAGAGCCTTAACCTTCTTAAACCGACTCAACTATTTAAATTCACTTCAGTATCCCCCCCAGAGGTGAAAAAAATTATAGCCTCCCTCAAACCGACAGAATTGCTAAGGGGACTCATGCCCAGCCACCGGCATAAAAGAAGCAGCGAGTATACTTGCTCCCTTCATCACCTCGCTAATCAGTGCCTCCTTCGGTACATGCATCGTACCTACTAACTTGAAGAATTCATGGGTGCTTCCTCTTCTAAAAAAAAAAAATCTCTTGACCCTAGCATACCTACACATTTCAGACCAACCACAACAGTCCACTTTCTGTTAAAGATTATAGATAATGCAGCCTATAATCAGATACAAAATTATCTGGAGACCAATAAGCTACTCGGCCTCCGTCAATCAGGCTTTAGGCCCCAACACGGCACAGAAACAGCCTTGATTGACCTAAAGATCCAGATCGACGATCTGAAAGATTAAGAAAGCTCAGTCCTTCTGCTCTTGCTGGATCTGTCGGCCGCCTTTGATCTGGTTGATCACAAGGTTCTGTGCAAGCATCTTTCCACAACGGCTCACTTCTCAAAAGAAGCCACAGCATGGATCAATTCCTCCTTAAACAAAAGGTCCATGAGAGTATTTTCCGCGTCGGCTGCAGCTGACCCTATCCCCATATCTTGTGGAGTCCCACAGGGATCATGCGTATCACCTACCATGTATAATGCGTTCACCAAACCATTGTTTGATGACTTGGACCATCTGGGTGTCACCTACACCCAGATGACACTCAGATCCTTATACCGCTGAGAGGTGACTATGACAAAGACCTAGACCTTATAAACAGAATGTATCTCATCATTCAGGCATGGATGGCCACACATGGCCTATGCCTGAATGATGAGAAAATGAGCTGCTTCTCTTAGCCACCCCTATAAATATTACTAAACTGGGCGATCAATACCGCTCTTTCAATATCGATGGAAACAATGTCAAGGTCGCCAATGCGGTAAAAACACTGGGTTTCTACCTAGACTCCTGTTGAAAATGTGCAAACAGGTTAGTGCAACAGCCTCGGCAACAGCATATACCTGTATAATCATCCATGCCTGCAAACCCTTCCTTTCCACAAAAAGCTTTGTTACTCTGGCCAGAGCCTTAGTATTATCCGGTATTGACTGTTGTAATGCACTGTACCTAGGAGTCAATAAACACATTATTAAGAAACTCCAGATCCTGCAGAACAATGCACCAAGAACAGCCCTGAGCATTCCTCGTAGACAACATATCTCTTCAACTAGACGGGACAACAATTGGCTCTCTATCAAGGAAAGAATTCAATTTAAAACAGCATCTCTAACTCATAACTGTCTCAATAACTCAACCCCTCAGTATCTTATTGATAGATTCTCCAAAAACCACATTGCCCGACATACCAGATCATCAAATTCAGGCTGTCTACAAATACCTAGATAGAAAATTAAAAAAGCAGGCAGTAGTAGCTTCCCAGTCTTGGCCCCTCAACTCTGGAACTCACTCTCCATTACACTAAGATCTGACCAGTCCTTCCATAAATTTAGGAAATACACGAAAAACTGGCTTATCACCAATGAAGCACCCTACTAGTCCCATCAGCCCTCGTTAAACTGAACCATGTATAGTAAATCCGATCAACTTACACTGACTGTAAATACTAATTGCACACTCTGACTCTGCCCGCCTTATTTGTACATGGCCTTTGGTGTAAATAATATTAATTACTCTTCTTTGTAAATGACTGTATTTTCTCGTATTGCCTATTGTATATTTTTTGTGTGTAACTATGAAAATGCATATCCTTGCAATGCGCCCAGATACCCCCAGGTGTGGTACGCACTATAAATAAATAAACAAACAAAGAGGTGGAAATGTTCAAAAGTCCACATGACCGCCAAACTTTCCTTCTCTGGCTGTGAATAAGCCTGTTCCATTGCAATCAAGCTCCTGCTCACATATAAGACGATGCAACATGGGGTGGTAGACCGGGGCTTGCATTATGCTAATATGGCACTCAGACCAACCGCACTGCCATCAACCATGAGTTTAATGTCATAATTGGGTTAAAGTACGACATGCAGACTGATACTGCAAGCCTATTTCGGATGTCATTGAAAGTATCTAGGCACTGCGGGGACCACACAAAAGGCTGCCTGCCCTTCCTTGGTGGGATGGCAGAACAGCACACTGATGGTGGCGAAATACTGGATGTAGCTCCTGCAATAATCAAAAAAGCGATGGGTGGAAGGTTTTGAATAAATCTGAACCACTGGCACTGGTCTGGGCAACCTTCCACACCATCATTTTTTAGCCCATCTGCAAAATTGGAAAAGGGTCCAGCCATATGTTATGTTATGTTGATAATACCACGCACCGCTACCACCCAGGGGCAGTGTCCAGGCGCTTGCGTGGCTCTGCAAGAGAAGGGTGTGGGGAGGTCAGTGAGGATGAATGAGAGGATAGGTTCAGAACAAGGAGGAAGTGGCGTCTGAGTGTTGTTTTGCATGTGGGAGTTGGTGCGGGAGTCTCTGTGCGTTGTGCACACTGGTTAGATAGTGTCTATAAGGGATCCAGAGTTGCGGTTGGCAGTAAATGTAAGACTATCTGGTGTCTTGGTGTGTACTTGCATTGTTTGTTGACGGTTTTATGGACTATGTGGGGGGTTTACTGTCGGTGTAGTTACAGCATCTCAGTGATGATAGGTGTAAACATAGAATTGATTCTTGGTTTCTTTATGTGTAGTGTGGCTAGCCCATGGTCTGGTGTATGTTGGAGGAGCAGGAAGGGGAAGTGGGTTAGAGGGAAGAGGGAAGATGGTTTCGGCTGCCATTTTAGTGAGAAAACAAATCCTATTTTGCCCAGAAAATCAGACCACCTTGTGTCAGCCCAAGGCCCTTTTCACAGCTCTTAAATCTCTTTGATAAACTGTGCACCTAGTGTCAAGTCGACCCAGGAGCTCTGTGACTCTTTATCCCAGTTCTTCATTAGGAAGATCAAGATTATTCGTGCCAACATTTCAGCTAGCTCTGCATTAGCTGCTACTACATCCACTCTTGGTAATGTACCTTCTGACTATGTCATGGGTACTATGCGATCGGGTTCGTCTTCTTTCCCTCTTTTCACTGAAGAGTCGGTATTCAAGGCCATTCAACAGATCAAATCCAGCGCTCCATTCGATGTGGTGCTTCAGAGTTTTGAAGAAGATTTCATCTGACCTTCTAGGGCCTATCATAGAAGCTGTAAATACTTCCTGCCAGTCGGGATATATCCCGCCTGAGCTAAAGGCTGCTATGGTAATTACCCTTTTAAAAAAACCTTTGCTGGACCCTTCTTTACCATCTCATTTCTGTCCTATTACTCTTCTCCCAGCCCTCATGAAACTCTTGGAATCACTGGTTTCTCCTCTCCTGTTTTCTTTAGTGGGCCCAGTCTGGTTTTCGGCCGGAAAGGGGCACTGATGTTAGACCATAAACAATCCTATAGTATGTATATTATGTTGGCCAGAAACCAATCGCATCATGTGACAAACATCCCAAACACAGAATCGCCAATGTAACCAGAGGGCGTACATTTTGTGAAATGTCCGCTATTTCCTTTTTTCTTTCTGTCAAAACGCTTTGCAAAATATATTCTATGCTTCTAGCTCATGCACGGTGTGAGGCCACAGCCTACATGCTGAAAGACTAACACAGACAGGAATGTCAAACGATACAGAAATACATTGTTTTCCTCCCTCATGAAGTCCTTGGAGGCGAGCAGAAACTGCATCTAATCAGCGGCCCAGGTGCCGGCCTGTCTTGCAAACTCTGTAGCAATAGGCAGTTAAAGCATGAATTATATTCTTTTAGCGGTACTCCTTCGCGGAGACTGGTATTTTCTGCCTCAGAACTGTCTGACCCTTGGTTCATGAATAGAAACACATAGATAACGTTCTAAGGAATGTTTCTCTCCTACGAACATGATATCCTTGCTGAACTAAGAGCTTTATGTTCTCCATAACAAAAAGCGGTCTCTGCTTCTGTTGCTAGAATAAGTATATTTAGACTGAATAGAGACTTGTCATAACGTGTCATAATGGTCATGATTGTCAATCACTGAACCCTAGCCTAAAAGATACATTATGGGCGGTTTGAATTGCCTTCAAAGATTGCATGTTATGTATATATGTTGTTGCTTGAGCGTTGCTCGCTCTCTTGCATCTCACGAGGTCTGGGTACACATGTTAAAATACGTTAGACCCCAGTCGGCCGACTGAGAATACTTTGAAATAAACCAGACTTGTTTGGAAATCGAACCTCGTGTCTGTCATGTCACTAGAGTATATGGTTATTGTGCCTTAGTTTCCATATGTGGTCTTTATTGCCTAGCACTGAGAGCATCCTGGTTTCTGTCCAGGGCGATATGGCCAAGCTGGTGGACGCGACGGGAGTCAGAGACTTGATTTATTAGACCTGTCAGCGGCCTTCGACACAGTGGACCATCCCACCCTGTGTTCCCGCCTGGCCCAGATCGGTATATCTGGTCAAGTATTAGCCTGGTTTTCCCCTTCCCTGGCTGATAGTTCATGTTCTCTTCTGCTCCCTCTTTTCTCGTCTACTCCCTGCCACCTTAGCTGTGGTGTGCCTCAGGGCTCTGCTCTGTCCCCCATTCTCTTCAATATTTACATCTCGGCACTAGTATGCCTCATCCGCTCCTTCGGCATCAGGTGCTACTCCTATGCCGACGACACCCAGATCCTGATCAGTTTAGATATTGATCGGGCTGAGGTGCCGTTGTGCCTTGATCAGTGAGTGGATGGGCCTTAACTGGCTGAAGTTGAATGGGGAAAAAACTGAGTTGCTGGGTTCAAATCCCTCACTCTGGATTGCTTCCTTCAGGCCTTTTTTGGGCTCTCTTCCTGTCCTCACGGCTAAGGTGAAAAACCTAGGGGTGATTGTGACAGCCACTTTGTCCATGGATGCCCAGGTATAAGCTGTATGCCAGACTGGGGTTTTCCACCTGAACATTTCAAAAAACGTGCTTCACATGATACCGCCATCCCTGCGCCTGTTGGTCGTGGCTGCGTTGGTGCTGAGCCGGTTGGACTATTGCAACTCTCTCTACCTGGCACAGCCCAAGGGCTTGGTCCACAGACTTCAACGTCTTCAAAATATTGCAGCACATGTGGTTATAGGGTCACCCTACAGGGCTCACATTTTGCCAGTCCTAAGCCTTTTGGCACTGGCTCCCAGTTGCCCATCGTATTGAATTCAAGGCGATGTGCATTGTTCACCGGGCTCCGCATGACCAGGTGGCAGAGTATCTTTGCACTAAATGTGTGCGCTACCTCCCGAAGCGTCCCTTGCGATCAGCTTCAGCTGGCCTGCTGTGTTTGCCCTCCTTCCGTCGCTCTCGGATTGCGGGGTGCACTTTTTCCATTGCTGCGGCTCAGCTGTGAAATAAACTGCCTTAAATGCTTAACCATCTGGCTTTTAGGAAAGCCCTAAAAACATTTATTCTGAGCTTAGCGGCTGTTGGCCTTGGCTTCTCTATTCTTGGGTTTTTGTCTCCTCTTCTCCAGTGCCATGATGCCTTTGGGCGACTGTGCGCTATATAGGAATCCATAACATAACAGAAAGTATGCCGGTTTGTTGGAGCCTTTAGTGTGACTCTTTGGTTGCCCCTTGATGGTCTCTATCCAGGTTCTCGGTTGTGGTTCGTCTGCCCATCTTTCCTCCTCTCTAGTTGTTTGTCTGAGATGTTATTGCTGCTGGTGTCCCTTTGCGGTTGTCATTATATGCAAATCAGTCAGGTACTACCACCAATGGGAGCAGCCCAACCCGAACTGGCAACACTGAGAAAACAGCACTGTGCGGAGAGATTTGTCAGAAGCTGCATGGTTTTCAACGCAGCTAGTTTATCAGGCTTGTCCACTTTGTCGGAAAAGAGTTCCTGTAAACCGAAACATGTTACAGGCACAAACCTGTGGTATCATATTTACTTGTTACTGTAGACAAACAAGGGCTACTTCACAAATGCGTACTTGATTTAGGGTGAGTGGGCAGAGTAGCAAAGGCACCTGTAGCCATCCCTATAATTTAAAATGTCTGTGGAACCCTCCAACTATGGCACTACCTATGTGTTTTTTCAAAGTTCCTAAAAGGCTGGTCTTTCCCTGAATCAATCACACTGTAGTGCTCTAATCAAAATCTTAAAACTGCCACCAGTCAGGCTTCTGAAAAAAATCTCTCGGCTGCGACCGCATACAGTTCCATTTCTTTCAAGAATATCCACTACAACCACCTATTGCCACTCACCATAGTCTTTAGTACCATTAAGATTCTCCTAGAATGCACATCAGTCATGGGAAATCACAAGAGCAGGGCTGACCTGGCTTTCTTCCCTTGCCTTGGTCTCCCAGCGCTTGTCCAACTCTACCCGAGGTCCAATTCCTAAAGGGTGCACCCATGGCTTTGTCCTACACCCTAAACTTTTTTCATATATGTATTTCACTAGACATCACCACAACCAGTCAGATAGCTTAGCGAGTTCAGCAGACCCTAACATTTGTTTGTTGGGGTTATGGGGAGATAATGAGCTTATATCATGGGACCAGAAGCTAGTGTATCTGGCATTCGTCCTTGCAAAGAGGGGCATAGCAAGGGTGTCGATATCAGAGGAGAAGCCTTCCTTTGTGGAATGGGAGCAGAGCATGGTAGCAGTAAGTAAATGGAAAAACTGGTGTACAAGAATAGAGGTTGTCCGGGTAAACATGATAGTGTGTTGGGGAAGTGGATACAATGGGATGAGAATCAGTGACTCTAGCGTGTATTTACAACTGTTGGAGTGGGGGAGGAACGGTTTTTGGGGTACATTGAGGATTGCTGGGAGGGGATTGGGAGAATTGGGGAGGGAGGGTTTCTTTATTGATTGATTCAGAGATGTCTCACAATGGAGGATGATTTATTTGTTGACTTTTGTTTAATAATATACATCAAAATAAAAAAACTTTATAAAAATATGATTTTCAGACTGAGCAGCGTTTGCCTTTGTTCCCCCTTTACCAGTAGTGCTCGAAGCAAAGCTAATAATCACAGGACTGTTTGGGGGTGCTAGTCTGTCCCTTAAACACATAGTTGGCTATGGTAAAATAAGTTTACTTACAGCTTGCCAGTTTTAAAAGATCTCTACCCTGCACTGCAAATTCCAACCAAGTCTGGGTTGTGAGTGCTCCGACTGCCTGTATGTAAATCTTGACAAGGCCACTTCCAACTGCTACAAGAGTTACAAAATGCAGCAGTAGGTGTAAGAAACCTGGGGGTATTCTCAATCCTATTCCCCGTGGGTTCTCTGCACAGATGGCCAGGGAAAAGCCATTGCTTTTGGATCCCGACCCATGGGGGTGGGCAAGTGAGGGAGGATCACCTGGGTGGAGGGTCTGTGGGGACTGGGAGTGGGCTGCCCTTGGGAGAGACATGGTATCCTTTTTTCCTACTACTGACCAACCCAACCCTTACCCCGCCTTCATGCGGTATTTTGAGTCAACTCCCCTGACTTTCTCCTATATGACTAACAGTACTGGGACAAGGAAGAGGCAACCGGGAGTAATGAAGACTAAGCGCTTTTTCCACTTTGGTACTGCGACGAGGAAGAGGCCTGCTCAGGTTAGTAGAGTTCAGGCATGTCCCCTTAATGATGATCAGGCAGGGCTAATTGCCCATTCGCACCTGCAGCCTGTTAAAGGGCTGCAGTTGTATAAAAGGCACAATCCAATGATACCAAAGAGAGAAGCAGTGGCGTTGATGAAGGAGCAGAGAGGCTAAGAGAAGCAGCGGGTCAGCTGTGTGTGTGCGGCGCGCCGGTGGTTCAAGAGAATACAGCCCGCCACTGGGGCTCTATGAAACCGAGCAAACATTGAAAGGGGAGCCGTGCCTGGAGGATGCCCCTTTCCGTGGTGTTCGCAGTGCTCCTTCTCCTGGGGTCAGAAGCCGACCTATGAGTGCCTAAGGGGCAGAAGATGGAGCCCTACAGTGGAGGACCAAAGGCTGAGAGATCTGCGCTGCAGGGATGCCAAAAGAATCAACCAGTGAGTTTCTATGAGAAAGGAAGCCCGGTATGCAAGTGTTTGAAGTTACACGAAGGATTACTTTGTATCAGAGTGGTTTCAAGCATGATAAACCACATTTTCGTAGGTCTCCGATTGGAATCCTTATTAACTCTTTAACACGTGATAACTCTTGAACATGTGAAAAAACTTTGTAGCAGAGTGGTCACGTGTACATGAAAACATGTTTTTGAAAGTCGCCGAGTGATGGACACATTACAAAGGCAATTTACAAAGACTATTAACAAGGAAATCAAATGAATGAATCCTTTTCCAATTATTACGAACATTTAGGAGTTATTAAAAGCATTCTACAACAATATATAACAGCGATGTGAAATTAGTCATTAACACTTATTGAATTTTTAACATAACGAAAAGCCTACCAAGCATATCTTCATACCTACTAAATTTCGAATTGAAGGAAAACTGTTACCTATGAAGGAAGCTTTAAAATTCAAATGAATCACTTTTGTACCAAGCTCAAAAATGAATGCAACTTTGAATACAAGTCAAATGTACATATGTTGAATCTACAAGTAAACAAATTAACAGAACTTCAGCAATACAAGTGAACCAAATATATATTGGTCTCTAGAGTGACTGGAACTTACTAACAAGTGAATAAACTGCTACTTTCAGTAAAGACATTCTTGCACAGAAAAGAACCATATCCAGAGGGGGCAAGTGTGGCGCAGACCTTCAAGAAACCTGGAAAATATCCTTATACATTCAAAGTGAATCTTGGGGAAGGGAACCCTGAGGTTTAATCTGTTTATTGACTTGAGGACGGAATGTCAAGACATTTTGTGTTTGGAACTATGTTTTGAAACTTGGGGAAGGGAACCCTAAGTGTTGATTAACTCTATCATTCTGAGATTAAGGCAATCCTGAGATGTTTATTGGAAGTGCTTTATACCTAGGGAAGGGAGCTGAATACATCTGACGAACGTTGTGTTGAACACTGCTTTGTTGGTTGCTGACATCCCTACACATTGTATAGATTTGTTGCGAGGACAAGTATAGATTTTGGACATAGATTCCGAAGTTGAACTATTGGACTGTGACTTTCCTTAGTTTTAGTAGGGATCTCCCACTATAGTATAGGGCAAGATAGGCGTTTTTCCACCCTGCCTTTTAAGTTAATAAAGTTTTATTGTTAATTCAGAATCTGTTGTCTGTGTCTTACTCCAAGATTCCCTCACATAGGATTGATTTGAGGGTATGGAAAAGAGAACAACTTTGTAGGTTCAATATGGGGCTTCATTGGCTGCCTGCAGAAGCCAGAATTCAATTGAGCTATTGTGCCACATGGTTAAAGCGTTAGTTGGTAGTGCTACTGGGCACATAAAGGGAAGAAATTCATAGAAATGTTCCTGATCATTAGTAGCGCTGCCCTTCTAGTGGACCATGTTTTGCTAAAGAACACCTGAGGAACTCAATTCCAGGTTCAAGGCCCCGACCTGGGAAATTATTTCACGGTTTGTCTTAGGGAAGTCAACTGCATGTTCTGAAAAAAGCTGAAGGAGCACTTTTCATCTTCGCGGCCCAGGTTTTGAAATTAAAATAGCTTTCGAGACATTTCATTTCATTGGAGACAAACCACGTCTCATTCATTTATTCAATGATAGTAGATCATTTGGCTATTAAAAAGTGGGCAAACTGGCCACCAGGGGGCGCACGGACGATGACTCCCTCCGTGTGAGGTCCCAGCCCACGGGCCCCAAAAGTGCCTAGAGCCCCCACTTTTGCCCCCCCTGTGCCCAAAAACGGTGGCTTAACCTGAGAGGAGTGCCCCCCCATCCCCGAGCGAAAACCCGATCGAAATCGGACCTCCGGAGACGGAGAAAAGCCTGCGAGAATCCGCCTCCCCCTCGCTCACGAGGATGCCGGCTCGGGAGGAGGCCACGGCTCGCGGCACCCGACTCCGCCTCCCGCACTCCCTGCAGAGGACCTGAGCCGCGCGGGAACATTGGAAGAGGCCGTGGATGTTTCACCGCCCCCGCGAACTTCGGAGGCCGCCCCCCCCGGGCTCAGGTCGCAGAACGCCGACCCTGCGGTGCACGGCGGAGGCCCGCAAAGGTGAGTGCCCGCCCGCGGTACTCTGCATCGCCGTGTTGAGACGGGGACTTGCTTCTATGCCCCCACCCCCTGGCCTTCGGCAGCCGAGCGGAGGTGGCCGGGGCAGCCCCTCCTCCCCCGCTCTCTTGGAGGACCGAACAAAGCTTCATTCGGGGGGGGGGGCCTATCGGCTGCCCAATTCCCCCGGCGCTCCCCTCTTGACACCCCCGTGGAGCCCCCTTGAGTGGAGCACCCAATTACAAATTGAGGAGGCCCTGGCACAGGAACGGAGTTGCATGCTTCACGCACTCCTGTATCGGCAGCTACGTTGTATCCAGCATCATTACACATTAACGCTGAGGGACCAAATTAATTTCAATCTGGCCTCAAACTGCAGGGATCTTGTTCAATCACTGAAGTAACGCTCCCACCCCGGCCTACACTGCCTTTCCCCAGACCCGCCGAAGTACCTCCTGCGGACTTCTCTGCCCGGGGCCTCTCCCCATACAGCGACGAATGACAGTACACACGAGGGGACAGCAGAGGGTTGGGCCCTCACTCATGAGGTGCGTGCCCTCCTCTGGCAAGGCCCTCATCTAGAGCCCGATTGAAACACAGGCAAGTAGCCCAGCATCCGGAAAAGCAGCAGATTACTCAGGGGTGCCTACCCCCCCGCCGTATTTGCATCAGGGGCCCTCTCCCGGAGGCTGGACCCTGCATACTCTCTCCTGATTCCCACTAAGTGCTAGTATCGGGACTCCGACCCCCCTGAACATCTGACCCACAGGGAGACACGAACCAAGGCGGAGGGTAGAGCCCCTGGTGACAGGGCGTGTACCTCCTCCCACTCCCCCCTCCAAAAGAGTTCCGCAACAAGGAACACGCCGGGACCCTCCAACTCTCCCCACGTGCCTTTCAACACATCGGGCTCGGGGGTACGGCCCCCGATTCCGGGGCGTGTGCCTGCTCACAGGCCGGTGCTACATGAACGTTCCAAGTAAACTCGCCAAGTACGCCTACGTTCCACCGCCACAGACTCCTGACTCCAGGCCTACAATGTCAATAGCCTCTGAGACGGGCGCAGCGGCCACCAAGGGAGACATTGCCGCCCTCCTTAGTGAAATTCGAAATATGGGTGCCAACCTTGGTGGTAAAATGGATAAGATGACCCAGAGGGTAGATAACATTGAGGAGAGGCTAGAGGGAGTCGAGAACAACCAGGCCTCGATCGACACTTTGGAAGCCCAAATGGAGCTTAGAATACGGAACATGGAGAAGAAGGAGGATGAGATTCGCCTTAAGATTGATGACTTGGAAAATAGGGAGAGGAGGAATAACCTACGCTGTTTTGGAATTCCGGAGAGAGAAGGGGAGACGGAGGAACACCTTAAACAGACGATACATGATATCGTCAAAACCCTGACCGCAGATGAGGACATTGATGAGCTCAAGATTGAGAGAATTCACAGAGCTGGAGGACCTCCAGGTGGCCCGAGATTGGTCATTGCCAGATTCCACAGCTATCAGGATAGAACAAGGATACTCGCTAAAGCCAGGTCCGGGGGTACCCTTACCCTTGGGGGAGCCCAGATTACTATTTGTCAGGATCTCTCATCGCTAACGTTAGCCTTACGCCGCCTGTGCGGCCCTCTCACGAGATGGCTAAAAGATCAAGGCACGAGGTATAGATGGGGATACCCCTTCTCCCTTTCGTTTGAACACAGGAGCAGGAAGTTTCTACTCCGCTCTGAAGAGGAAATCCGAACTGCACTGCTGACCTTCTCGGAACAGCCTCGGGAGAGGGAACTCAGAACACCCCTGCGCAGGACAGATCACTTTGGGAACTTCAGGGCCCGAGAAGAAAAAGGGTGAAGGGATCGAGGAAATACAGGCGGCCCAACGACACACCAGACAACAATAAGTGACGTAGCGACTCCAAGTTCTTCATCCTGGCGTATTATGCTTCTTGATTAGAATATGAGATCTGCCGTAGAATGAAGATTCCGGAAAACGCATGTATCATAATCTCATAGTTAAGATTGTTGTATGTTGACATACTACCGTTTGTTGAATGATCTTATGAAAAGGGGGGCGGGGGCTCAAAAACGTTATTTTGATGTTATTATTCAACGGGGTCGTGCGGTTATGACCCTCACTGGTGGTCTGACAGTGGACTGGTTGTTCGCATCCAGCCCGACTCGGACGCCATCACAAACACCCACAGATCCTCGTCAAAAAATCAGAGAACAATGCGATTGGACAAGAGGACACAGGGTATGATGTTCAATCCCCGGCAGGGGCAGATGGGGGGATGGTCAATGGGAATGACACACCCTCAGAAACAGCCCCTGTTAAGGAGAGGCAGCTGCAACAACACTTCCGACATTGCCAGCTCTAATACTGGCCAGAGTGACTTAGTGAATAATTCCCACAAATACATTGATGTCCTACAGACATAATGAATCAAGTGACAGGCAGGGTACACTGAAAATTGGCACGCTGAACGTAAAGGGACTCAACTCCCCTACCAAGAGATCGCTTGTGACAAAGGAGTTCAAGAGGGCCAACTTGGACATTCTCTTTTTACAGGAAACACGATGTAGCAAGGGAGAAGATAGGAAGGTTCTGTACACTAAACTAGGGTCTGATTATTGGGGTTCTGGTCCGCTGAAGAAGGCCGGAGTCGGCATATTAATCAATAGGGCGATTCAATTTGAACTCTTGAAGTCATGGATGGACGTCAGTGGCAGAGCGCTAGTTCTTGTGGGCAGAATACAAGGCAGGGTCGTCACCCTTGGGGCAATAAACGCCCCCTATACAGGACAAGACAGATTCCTACAGAAGATAATCCCAAAGGTTATGAGCGAGGCAGAAGGAGATGTAATACTTGGAGGGGATCTGAACACATGGATGGACCCAGAACAAGATAGACAACCGGGTCGCATCTCTGCGACCCCTTCCGCAGGTGTTAGACGCCCTCCCACCGCAGACATGATGACTGCCTACAATCTTACTGATGCGTGGAGACATGCCAACCCCACCCGGACGGGCTTTACCTTCTTCTCAGCCCCGCATGCGACCTATTCCAGAATAGACTATATATATCTAACCGCGGACCTCATTACGGCAATGACTGAGGCCAGTATAACTCCTGTCTCGTGGTCAGACCACGACAGGCTCACGGTCACCCTCGATCAAATGGCTCTTCCTCGAAGATGCTCTAAATGGCGCTGCAACGAATCCCTTTTCAAGGACCCAATCTTTCGGGCGCAACTAGAGCAGGACATTACCCAATACTTCGAAATCAACAATACGGGCGAAACTTCCATGAACACAATTTGGGAAGCGGGCAAGGCGACCTGGAGAGGACTACTAATTAGAGAGGGAGCAACCATAAAAAGAGAAAGATTGATAGAAAATAGGCTCCAGAACGAAATTGCGCAATTAGACCTTGCTGCACAGTCTGCTGACCAAGATAGACCGCAAAAGAGCAAAGAGGCCAACGACAAGAGGAACGAACTGCGACAACTGGAGACGGATGGCGTCGCACGCAAGCTCCAATATCTTAAGCAGAAACACTATGAACATGGGGACAAAGCAGGCGCCTTACTAGCCGCAAGACTGCGAGGCCAACGCCAAGAGAGATGGGTGTCCACGATCCAAAAAGAAGGGGATTCAGACGAACCACCTCCCCCCAGTGTCCCCGAGGCTTTTGCTGACTTTTATGAGGAGTTATACAAGTCACGTGCTACCTCGCATCCGGAAGCGATAAATGAATACATGGATCGAATACCCTTGCCCGCATTCCTGCTTGACACAGCACTTACCTTGGAAGCCCCCATCACAGGAGAAGAAATTGCAGAAGCGATCAAAAGACTTCCAATGGGGAAGACCCCCGGAAACGACGGATACACGGCTGGGTTCTATAAAACCTTCAAAGACTCCCTTCTCCCGTTAATGGTCGATTTATTTAACAATATCCTGCAATCCGGCGTGGCACCCGAGTCATTTTCTGAAGCACTGATACCAGTCATCCCCAAGGAGGCTAAGGACCCGAAGCTGTGCGCCTCCTACCGCCCAATTTCCCTTTTAACCATCGATGCCAAAATTTACACAAGAATCCTTACTGCAAGGCTGGAGTCACATATGCCCGCAATAATTCACAATGATCAAGTGGGCTTCATCCTGGGCAGACAAGGAGCGGACTCCACCAGGAAAACCCTGCACCTGATCCATGAAGCCCAAACCTCATTGAGCAAACCGGCACTGCTCTCCATTGATGCCGAAAAGGCGTTCGACAGAGTTGAATGGCACTTCCTTGAGACCACGCTACTGAAGATAGGCCTATGTCCCACACTCCGTCGAGGGATTAAAGTAATCTATACTTCCCCGAGAGCATCGGTTGCGGTGAACGCCCAGTTCTCCTATTGGTTCCCATTCGGCAGGGGTACGAGACAAGGTTGCCCCCTCTCGGCAATACTGTTTGCACTGTCCCTAGAGCCTCTCGCCGTGATGCTCCGAGCAGATCCAGCAGTGGAAGGGATTATGGTGAACGCCAAAGAATACAAATTAGCCTTGTATGCGGATGACATCCTGCTCCATGTTTCAAATCCAACGTCTTCCATTCCACGAGCGATCCAGCTGATAGAAGATTACGGCATGCTCTCGGGATTCAAGATCAACAAATCTAAATCCATTCTATTCCCACTCCACGAACCATCCCCGGAAAACCAAATCGCCCTCGAACACCTTGGGCTGATCATTGGAGGCCCAACTCTGAGATATTTGGGGATTAATTTGACGCGACATCTTGACAACCTTTACGAAGCTAACTTCCCCCAGCTCCTTGAGGCCCTTAAGGTCGATCTCAAAAAATGGAAACCATTGACAATCTCCTGGATGGGACGCCTAAACGCAATCAAAATGGTTACCCTCCCACGCTTCCTGTACCCCTTTCAGGTCCTGCCCATCACAATTCCGGCGCATTTCTTCAGACAAGTCAAAAAGGCGATATTAGAATTTTTGTGGAATGGAAAGAAACCCAGGATCCCCTATGAGGTTCTCATATTACCAAAGGACCTGGGAGGAGTGGGCTTGCCGGACATAGAACGCTACTATCAGGCCACGCAGCTCAGAATTTGAATCCCCCACCTGCGAGACACGAAAGGCCTCCAATGGGTCCAACTGGACAATAACATTTTCTTCAACGTAACGCTAGCAGAATGGTTATGGGTCCCCAGAAACAAATTATCGAGGAAGTTGCGCACCCACCCGATACTGAGCACACTCTGGAACATATGGAGGAAGGGGAAGGCGATGTTAGGAGTCACCACGTGGCCCTCTCCACTGAGCCATCTCTGGTCCCCCGGGATCAGAGAAGAAATCCCGGAACACGCTAGATATCAAGCTTGGTTTGATGCTGGTCTCGAGAGAGTCGGCCAGCTATGGAGAAAAGGGAAATTCATATCAATAAGTGAATTGGAAGAAGCCCTCCAAATTCGCCCGATACCAGTTTTCCTGTACCTGCGATTGAAAAGGAGTCATTTCCAGAAAGGAGTGGAAGGCCACCACACAGAGAGAGCTCACGCCTTTTGAGACAATCTTGGATACCACCACCGCCTCCAAAGGCCTCATAGCACGAATGTACAGGGCCCTAATTACCAAAGATGACGCCCCAAACCACCGTCTCAAAGCGAGATGGGAGCAAGACTTTGCTAGAGAGTTTGATCAGAAGGCCTGGGACAAAATCTGTGAGACACCATCGAAGATATCAATTGCGGCCCAGTATAAACTGCACGACATAAAATTAGTCCACAGATGGCAGTACGATCCATACAGGTTGTCCAAAATGTTCCAGACCTCCAGCCCGAGATGCTGGCGTCAATGCGGTATGAATGCCGACTACTGGCATATGTGGTGGACCTGCCCCAAAGTCCGCATTTACTGGCAGGAGGTCCTGGGATGGATCAAACAGATGGACGGCATTGAGAGGGAAATGTCACCCCTCCTGATTCTCTTTGGCCTTGAAGAAGAAGACGAAATGGTCAGGGTGAAAGGTTTAACATCCTCCTTGTTACTAGCATCGAGAGCAGCTCTCGTGACGAAATGGAAAGCCCTACGCCTCCCAGATGAAAAGGACTGGATACAGATCGCCACAAACATCTACACGATGGAAAAGATGACGGCTATACTACACGACAAACGAGCACGTCAAGAAGAAGCCTGGTATGACTTCACCGTATGGTACATCACACGTTCAGCAACAGACGACCCAACACAGCAAGAAAACTAGCACCGATCTAGCGCCATAACTGGCGAAAAGCCGAAAATCTCATTGTCAATAACCCTTGCCTGTCACAGACCACAATAGGGACCTACGTCTTTAAAATGTTCAATCTCGAACGTCACTCAGCCAACTACGATTCAGAATGGCAATGCCTCGAAGGAAGTGGACTCGCAACTCGGAAAATGGGAGGGGGGAATGGGGAGGGGTGTTTCTATTTTTTCTTTCTCCTTTCCCTGGTTTTCTTTTTTCCTACTTCCTTTTTGGATTAACGAACAATAATGTTAACAAACGTTGTTAAGGTGGACTGGAATACCCTCATGAAACAATTGGCAATGCATAATATGTACCCACCTGTAAGTTTGCATCCAACGTTAAAATTAATAAAATTCAGGTTTCAAAAAAAAAAAAAAGTGGGCAATAGTTGGATGCTGGATTATAGGCAAAGACCTCCCCTCTCCACCTCCTCGAGAGTGTTACTAGGGAAGACATGCATTATTTACCGTAATAGCATTTCAGATGATTGTATCTGCTTAGATTCACATGCTGTGCATATAGTCCGACATCTAGTGGTAATCGCGTAGTATTGCATCTTTCTTTTGAGGATCGAAAGGAGACATCGACGTGGGCGTGACTGTAAAACTATCCCGAACGTGACATGTAGTGTACCCAAAATACCTCAAGCGTTGAGGTCCCTCCAATTGTGTTTTTTTCTGCCGTGAGGGAGCCTTATGACCAACGTGAAGGGGTAGAGAGAGAAGGTGTAAGATGTCTATGTTCCTTCTACTCCATGAGCGGAGGAAGGGTGGGTGCATGTGAATCTAAGCAGATACAATGATCAGAAATGCTATTACGTTAAGTAATGCATGTCTTCTGATGCTTGTTAATCTGCTTATAATCAATACCTGACAATTATACTATCATTAGACTTGACAGAGAATGTTCCAAAGGTGGCGGAGTCACCTTTATTGCCAAGACACAGCTTGGCCTAAGGGCTCTACCTAATCATCCTTTCCCGTCAGGTGAACTCCTCAGTATAAAATTACCACTTAGCCATTGCGAACAGTCACAATGCGCCTCATGTAAAGACCCCCAGGCCCAATAACTACCTTTGAGGAAGATATCACACAACTCTTCACTGCCAATACCAAACCAGATTCCCAAATGATGCTCTAACTTGGCTTCGCCGATACAAAGGATGACAATGCCCTAACCCATGCCAACTCTTTAATAGAATTAGGTTTCACTCACTGTATCACTTTGCCCACACACAGCAAAGGGAGAACCCTAGATTGGCTTGCCGACCTTAATACCAATATTGTATCTAACGTACCTTGCGCCTGGGTCTGACCACCATATCATCTCATTCACCTTACAGGGTATTATCCAACCTAACCATGGTAACTCAATAACACAACCTGCACTCGCCAGAAATGTACGTAATGTTTCAGCAGAGAAATTACTGCCACTACTTCAACCCATTATCAATCACCCTAACATTAACGCAGACTCTTCATCACTAGTAAAGCTATACAACAGAACGCTACTCCAAGCAATTGACACAGTAGCACCAATGTAAATGCGTAAAGCTAAACCATGTGCGCATTTAAATTCCTGGTTCACCCCAACCTCAAAAACCTATGTAATAATAAAAGAAGGGCTGAAACTAGTTGGAAAAACTACCCATGTACAACCCAACAAAGAAATGTTCTTAAAAGCCTCCAATAGCTACAAAACTGCTATCCACCAGACTAAAAGTGACACTTCTAATGACAGAATCAACAAAGCAAATTCCTACACGAGAGAACTATTCATTATATTTAGAGAATTGGCATCCCCTATCCCACCACCGGAAACTTGCAGCAAAGACTTGACCTTGTGTACCAATATACAAAAAGCGCTGTTTTATAAAATAGCGCCTCCACAAGCCTTGATTGAATCAAAAAAACAGTCTTGCCTCTCACTCACACATACATGAAGACCAGAATCCTGCCTCTAAACCTTGTAACCCATTTAAGTTCTCCCCTCTCACTATTAAGGAAGTAGAGGACATAATGACTAGCCTTAAACCATCAAGATGCTAGGGGGACATCTGCTCTGCAACTATTATCAAAGAGGTAGCGAGAGATCTCACACCCTTAATCACCACACTAATAAACTGAATCTAGCAATGTCCCAACCAATCTAAAAGACGTCTGGGTCCTCCCATTACTAAAAAATAAAATAAAAAATAAAAAACAGCCTTCACCCAAACATTCCCTTCCCACAAACTTCAGACCGATAACGATAGTCCCATTCCTATTACAAATAGTAGACAGGGCAGCATACCTACAGATACAGAAACCAATAATCTTCTTGGCCTGCGACAATCAGGCTTCAGACTGAGATATGCCACTGAAAACAGCCTTGTTAGACTTATAAACCCAGATGGACGATATAAAAGATAAAGGCAATCTAGCCCTCCTTCTTTTACTAGACCTATTGGCCGCATTTGATCTAGTTAATCATCAAATCTTGTGCAAACACCTTTCAACAGCAGCCAACTTTTCAGCCAAAGCCATCGCATGGATACAATCTTTCCTGGATAACAGAACCATGAGGGTTTTCACACCATCTGCAGCGGCCAAGCCTGCTCCGGTCACTTGTGGGGTACCCCAGGGCTCATGCGTATCCCCAACGCTCTACAACATATTTACAAGCCCCTTTTCGATAACCTTGACTATTTGGGTGTCACCTACACTAACTATGCAGATGACACCCAAATCCTTATCCCCATCACCGGGGACTATGACACGGACACGAAACTGCTCAACAAAATATACCTAATCATTCAAGAATGGATGGTCATACATGGCCTGCCACTTAATGATTAGAAGACTGAGTTACTTCTCATCGGATCCCAGACTAAGAAAACTAGACAGCCAGATCAAAGCCTTCAACATAGATGGCATTAATATAAATGTGTCCAAGGAAGTGAAAACACTCAGAACATAGCTCAACTCCTCACTAACTTTGACTAGACAAGTCAACGTGACAGCCTATACCTGCAAGCTAATCAACGCTTGTAGACCTTTCTTGTCAACAGCTAGCTGTATGGCCTTGGCAAGGGTGCTACTATCTAAATTAGATTATTGCAATGCCTTTTACCTAGGAACAAACAAACAAAACAAAAAAAAACTGCAAATACTTCAAAACAATGCTCTAAGAACTGCGCTTAACATCCCAAAAACTCATCACATCTCGGCGGCTAGACGCAACGCCCAATGGCTGTCAGTCAAAGATAGAATTGCATTTAAAACCCTAGCACGCACTCCCAAATGTCTTTCTAATTCAGCTCCTAAAAGGCAGGGGGCAGCAGCTTCCCCGTACTAGCAGCAAAATCATGGAACTCTTTGCCTGTCGCCTTAAGAGCAGAACCTTCTTACTACTGTTTCAGGAAAAATATTAAAACTTGGCTCCTCTCACAGGATGCACTGTAAATGTCTTGCTCATTCTCTCTACTTGCATATATCTGTAATGCACTTGAAGACTTCTCCTTGTACTGTATTGTATCTGTATGTTATGAAACACAATTTTGTAACCTACGCAATACGGCCAGATACCGAGGGTTAGGTGCGCCATATAAATAAATAAAACATGCTGTGCATAGATTAGCGAGCAGTTCCCAGAGATGGTGGTGGGATGCATGAAGAAATGGTGGCAAAGATGTCTTAGCACCGCTTGTCCCACCTGAGAATCAGACCTAGAATGTGTATATAGGCAATAGTGTTGTCTAAAGGTGTCTACAGAACTCCAGGTTGCTGCTTTACAAATGGACTCAAGAGGAACATTTGCAATGAATGCTATGGTAGCCCCTGTGCCCCGAGTAGAGTGTGCTCGAGGCGTGAAGGGCAGATCTCTCTTGGCAAGTGTGTAACACAGTGTGATGCAGTTCACTATTCACTTTGAAATAGCTGATCTAGAGACAGGGTCCCCTTCTCTACCAGCTGCCACTGAAATGAAAAACTGGCTTGTCTTCCTTAGTGGGCTTGTCTTTTCAAGTTAATAAATCACTGCTCTCCTCACATCTAGTGTGTGGAGGCTTATTTCTGCCACGTTAGCGGGGTTCTGGAAAAAGGCGGGTATTTCTACAGACTGGTTCACATGGAACTTTGAAATAAATGTAGGAGCAAAACGTGGGTGAGTGCGCAGGACAACCTTATCTACGAAAGAGTCTTGAACTGAAAGAGCTTGCAGGTCACTAACTCTCCTTATTGATGTGATAGCCACCAAGAAGGCTGTCTTTAGGTGAGTGCTTTAAGGCTAGCCTTATGCATAGGTTCAAAGGGAGGCTCCATAAGTCTAGTAAGTACAACATTTAGGTCCCATCTGGGAACTAGGTTGGAAACAGGGGGATGAATTCTTTTTACCTCCTCCATAAAAGCCTTTATTACTGGAATTTTCCACCACGAGACCTTCTTCTGGTACGTGGTCTATGCTGAAAGTGCTGCTTAGTGGACTTTTAGGGAATTGAAAACTAGGCCCGAATCTAGTAGATGAGTTAGTTACAGGACAAAACGTGTAGGTGTGCAATAGGATTGATGCTCTTGCCATTGCACCAGATGACAAAACGCTTCCATTTATTGGAGTAGCAGTGTCTGGTGTTTGGTCTTCGTGCTTCCCTAAGTATGTCCATACATCTCTGAGGAAGTTGGAGGTGCCTGAACTCTATGACCTCAGGAGCCAGGCCACTAAATTGAGAGTTTGAGGGCATGGATGAAGTGTTTCCCCTCCGTCCTGCGACAGCATGTTGTAGGGGCATGACAGCTTCCTGGCACGAGAGATTGCCAAGATGTGGGAGAACCAAGGTTGGCGGCCCACATCGGGGCCACCAGAATCATCCTAAATGTCTCCTGGTGCATCTTTTGCACTATCTTGTTGAGCATGGGCGTCAGGGGTGGGGGTTGGGCGGTGGGGGTGGAATGGGGTCACGAGGCATAGACAAATTTCCTTGACCATGTTATCCAGAGACCGTTCCCCTTGGAGCGGTTCTGCGGGCACCTGGAGGCGTAATCTGAGCATTGTGCGTTCTCCAGAGTTGAGAATAGGTCGATCACTGGGAAGCCCCATTCTGTGAAGACGTTGTAAACAATGCTGCGTGTAGTTGCCACTTGTATGGGTAATGGGAAGTCTCTGCTGAGAACGTCCACCAAAAGATTGAGTTCCCCTGGAACGTGTTGTGACAGGAGGAACATCTGGTGTTTGAGAGTCCATTTCCATATGTTATTTGACAGTTTGGATAGCCCTGGAGAGTGAGTGCCCCCTTGTTTGTTCAGGTAATACATGGCCGTAGAACTGTCTGTGAGGACTAGGACTGTCTTCTCTTGTAGGTTTTTGGAATGCCTTCAGAGCCTTGAACACTGCTAGCAGCTCCAACAGGTTTATGTGGTTGGACGCTACCGATGGGGATCACACGCCGTGCGCCATCTGATAAAGGAGGTGAGCCCCAGACCCCATCAGAGATGCGGCTGTGGTGAGAGTGGCTTCTATTGCGGGGGTGGTAAAGGTTTTCCCCTGCACGAGGGTTTCCCTTGACCACCACTGCAGTGACTGAACGAGGGCTGCCGAGACGACCACTAGATCATCCCATTGTCCGCTGTCCTAACACCATTGGTTTGAGAGCCACTCTTGCATGGGGCGCATGCGCGCGTGTGAAACTAGGTAGAAGCATGAGGCCATCATCCCCAACAGTTGCACGGCTTTGCGTACAGTCACCTCGCGATTGGCTAGATAATGAGGGATCTGGAACAGCATGTTCTGAACCCTCTTGTTCGAGGGAAAGACAAGACCATCTTTGGTCAGAATTAGAGCCCCCAGAAATTGTTTGACTTGGCTGGGGTCTAGGCTGGACTTTTTCTCGTTGATCGAGAACCCTAGACTGAAGAGGCGATCTACCGTCTTCTGGGTATTTGATAGGCATGTTCCATATGAATCTGCTGTTCTAAGCCAGTCGTCGAGGTAAGGGTATACTGGGATGAACTGCCTGCGCAGGTGAGCAGCTACTACCTCCAATACCTTCGTGAACAGCAGTTGGGCTGAGGGAATGCCAAATGGAAGGACCTTGAACTGATAGTGCTTGTCCTCTATCATGAACCATAGGTATTTTCTGTGTGCTGGCAACATTGAAATATGAAAGTATGCATCTTTCATATCCAATGTTGCCATGTAGCCCACCCGCACCAGCAGTGGAATTACTTTCTGCAATGTTGTCATTCTGAACTTTTGCAGTTTGACATATTTGTTTGCATGCGCAAGTCTAATACAGGGCGCCTGGTGAGATCCTTTTTGGGTACAAGGAAGCACACTGAATAAATACCCTTGTTTACCTGATGAATGTGGACGACTTCTATGGCGCCCTTTTCCTGTAGGATCTGCACCTCTTTCAGCAGGATTTGCAGATGCGCTAGTGATTGGCGTCTGCTCTTTGGAGGATGGTATCGAGGTGGGCGGTGGAACTCGATACAATAACCGTGGGCAAAAAACTTGAGCACCCACTATTCTGATGTGACCCCGTCCCATGTGTGAATTAATGATGTGAAAACGCCCCCTGACCGGGGAGGTATGGGAGGGGACCCGGACTGGCGAGTCATTTTGATGCATAGGCCGGGGAGCCTCTCACGGTGGAGTTTCTGCCTCTACACTTGCCTCCGCACTGCCCCCTTTGCTGGTATTGGCTGTTGCCAGTTGAACCTTGTCCGGAGGACCATGGGGTACTTCCTGTGCCATACTGTCCGTGTGGAGATTGGGAAAAGGATTGACCACGAAAGGAACGGCGAAAGTTAGCACCTCCCCGCTGTTGAAAAGGTTTGGCTGTGATTTGGTTCAGAGATTTGTGTGTCTCATGCTCTTTTATTCGCCGTTTCCAAGGCGTCATTCACAGCCTTACTGAACAAGTTCGACTCTTCGATGGGCTTGTTTATCAAGGAGGCCTGAGTGTCTGGCTTAAAACCTGAATTCTTTAGCCAGGTGTGCGTCTTGTGGAGACTACCCTGTGCCAGAGCGCGTCCTGCCGATTCAGCAGCGTCTAGCATGTTTTTAAGGATGTTGTGGGTCACCTGTCTTCCCTAAGAGACGACCGCCAGCAGGCGTGATCACACGGCTTCAGGGACCTCTTGGAGGCCTTCTTGAAGCAGGTTCCACTGCACATCGCTATAGCTTGCGAGAAGAGTAGTATTATTTGCAATTCTGGTAGAATATGCTGCCGGCGTGGTGATGCGCTTGCCAAGGGCATGAAGCTTCTTGCAGTATTTGTTGGAGGGACCCTCTGCAGTAGACAGTGGCACCCAGGACCTTTTCCTGGTGGTTGTAACAACCAGGGAGTCTGGTGTGGCATGCCCCAGAATGTGCATAGGGTCAGACGGCAAGGGGCAAAACAGTTTCTCAACCCGAGGGTTGACAGCCCTTGTAAGGGAAGGGGACAGTAAGGAAGGTGCAAGGCACTTATTAATGGAATTCAGCAGGGGAATAGCCTGGCTTGTGGGAGGTTTTTCCTTTAGAAAGTCCTCAACAAAATCAGTCCTGAACAGCTTCCTGAGAGGCGATTTGTAAGTGGTCTGTGGCCCTCTTTAGGATGGCAGTGAAAGCCATTTGGTCATCAATGGGTGATGGCTGTCTCTGTTGAGGCGAGGAGGGCGGGTCCAGACAAATGACGTCTGGGTCTGGAGTGGGCGAGAGCCAAGGTGCTTCGTCTGATGGCTGATCTTGTCCCCAATTTGGGCACTGGTCAGTTGTTAAGTACCCAAAAGTATTGTCCTCATGACTATAGGGATCCTCGTATGTCTCGTCTGGCTCAGAAAACTCTAATACTTCTTCTTGGTGTGTTTGGGTTGTAAGCTTTTGCAGCTTTGGTCAAATGGGGCAGGAGTCCTCCTCCCTAGGTCTCTTGGGAGTAATGAACCTTTCAGAAAAGTCTGTCAACTATGACATTTTGTCCATGCAATTTTCAAACCTTTCTCTGGTCCACAGGGATGAAGCAGAGGTGTCTGGAGGAGGGAAGGGCTCTCTAGAGGAAGGGGATTTATCAGATAAAGCCCTACAGAGGGGCTGGGGGCTTTCAGAGTACTCCTCTCAATGAGAAGGAGTGCTTTTAGGTTGCTCTGCTGCTGAAACGATAGCTGCAAGACTCTCACGTATCTTCGGCGGTTGTATAAGGGATTTCAACGTGCATGTAGGCGTCATCGCGGTTACCGGCTCCGCCAAAACCTTTGGAGCTGATGCGCTCTTAGACGGCGTGTCGGCACTCGTGTGCTTTTTAGATGAGACGCCCTTATGAGTGGAATGCCTGGAGTTGCCGAGAAGACGGATGCGGGGAGGGTGCCGGACCACGAGGTTGGGCAGGCACAGTCGAAGCCTTCGCCGGGCATGTTGGCGTCTGGTGCGTCTTCAATGCATCCGTCGAGGACGCTCGGGGGGTTGTATGCTTATCCTTGGGTGGTGCATGTGTGCCCCTGTCGACAGGGTGTGAACTCCCCATAGCAGTACCAGCAGTCTGCCAGTCAGGCCGGGGATGGGCACCTGGGAACCTGACGGTTCCGATGAAAGGTCTATGGCCTTCAGGTCAGAGCCACACCTGGCGCTAGAGTCCTCATCATCCGAGGCGACGGTGCCAACGGGGGAACCACTTTTGGCCTGCATCGCTTAGCCGGCCTATCTTTTAACGTCTTTGGAGTTTGCACGATTTACAGGATCGCCCGTCGTGGTCACGAGGTAAGCACCTATTGCATTTGCGATGGGTGTCCTTTCAGGGGTATTTTCCGTTGCAAGACGGACACAACTTAAATGGATTCCTCTGCATAGCAGAGGCGAAAAGCGGCAGCCAGACCAGAAAAGGAAAGAGGGGAAGAGGAAATGCATTCTTAGAAAAAGTATCAATCCAGGGCCCCACTCTCCCGACTGTAAGGGTCTGGCCTGAAGGCTGAGGCCACGCGGTCGACAGACGTCGACCGATTAACCAGTCGCTGAAACAGCAGTTGGATGTTGTTGACGTAGGGACCCACGAAGTAGTCGTTGAAGAGAAGACAAAGACTAGACGACCATCGTCATGGGACAACGAATAATAACTTTGCAATATCAACTCTGACGAGCGCCGCATAAGGCGACCAACTAGTTGGGTGAAAAAAACAATCTGAGGGAACTCGACGCGTGAGGGATTTTGTGTACACTACACGTCATGTTAGGGATAGAAAGACAGAGAGCATGCTATTTTTTTTTACGAAGGTTGTGTCAATTTCTTCTGATGCTTTACGGCAAGAAAGTCAACCTTCTGATTAAGCACCTTAATGAAGTGTTAGAGCCTGACCAGAGGACTCTGCTGAGGGGTAAGTGACCACTGCATAAGTAGTGGTCCCAAGCTGAAGGTGAGGGCCTGCAATGAAGGCAAAGGTCACCAAGCACCCCATAGAGTTAAGAGTAAGGAGTCAAACGCTATTAAAGATTTTGCATGGGGGGGAGAAAGGCAGTCTCAAATGTAATACAGCTGGTCCACGTCTCCTTGACAAGTGCCCAGTGTGTACACATGACAGAAGGAAGCCTGTAATACAGCCTTTACAGGCTATCAGAACCTCTATTCGGAGCTTCAAGCTTTATGAAGAACAAAGGAGAAGCTATAATGCAGACTTGTACTGTGGTTAGGAGCCTAGATTCCACAGAAGAGCGAAGAAAAAATGCTTGTTTCTTGAATCTTTTCATTCATAAATATTTCTCCTGTAACTGGGATTAAACTAAGAGGACTCCCTAAATAGGGGCTGCTTCCTATTGCCTTTAATTGTGATCAGTAAAATGTAAAAAGAAAAGAGGATAAGATGAACAAGAAAAGAAAATGCAGATATAATATGGAACAAGGGATCAACATTTCCTGAAATGTACTGTGAAAAGAAGTTCCATGTTGGGAGCAGGAGGACCCTACGAGCTCGGTGTCACCACTGGCTCTATGCTGCAGAATCCACATGGCGCACATCGAGGATAACCCAGGCTCCCAAGTCCATCACCAGCCTCACTAAAAGCCTGACGGAGGGGCCCCTAATAACACAGAATCTGTGAACCTCAAAAACCCCCTCAACCTTGTAGGCCATCAAACCCAGAAGTCATACACAATCTACAGCTAAAGTGAAGAGAAGAAGCCAACTAAAGGGAAGGAGGCCGAGGAGAATGAGAGGAGCAAAGTGGAGGAGTGTGAGAGTAGCTACCAGGAGGAGGATAGAACTACAGAGGAGAAAGTGGTATATCAGGGTCAGATTCCATACAAGGAGGTGGCACAGGCAACAGTTATGAAGACTGGGACGGAAAAGAGAACATCAAAGAGGTGGTGCAGGGTTCCCTCCTTTGGCTAATGTGTAAAACCGTATTTTGAATCCCTGTCCACACACTAAAACGACAAGCACCTTTTCAAACCCATTGAAAGGTAATATTTAATAATGCTTGGATCATTAAAGTGCAATCTTTTTGGTTATTAATTTGTCATATTTGTCGGAAAACCAGCCTTGGTGTATGCATTGGTTTAGGTGTATTCGCAGGACATAACATCCCAGGCCTCTTGATATCAAAAATATCCACTATTTAAATCAGAATTAAAACACTATTGCACTTAAATTGTGAAGTTGTTGCTTTATTGGGACTCACTAACTAAAGTGTAAACTTACAGATTCAGCCATCTGAATGAACAAAGTTTGGGTAGCCACATCAAGTCCTCAATGATCAGCTTCACACTTAAAATCAAGGAATTCTACAACCATAACTTCCCATTTTAAATCTAGGGTGAAGAACATTTCCCCATTTAGAGAAAAAACACAAGGCCTTTGATCTCAAGATTAGATCCATTCAAATTAGAAAAGCTCTTCTTTGCACCTTTTAGCAGGTATGCCATGCAGAAAAAATATACAAGAGTGTACATTGTCAAAGGCAGCGCAAGTGGGAAGCACAAAAAAGTGGATACAACAATGTGGTTCTTAATAAAGTCAAATGTATTTATACAACAAAAAGGAACAATGCTTTCTTCACCAAAGACTCATGATCAAAGGAAAGGTCTCTTAAAAAGTTATTTGACTTCTCAACACGTCTCCAATGTTAAGTCAAACATCCTGTTGAACCTGTTGCCCTTGAGTCTGTAGCAAGGGTCCACAGAAGCCTTCAGAGGCCAAGATATCACAGGCTTGGCAAATCCTTCAAGTCTCTTCTAGAAGTTGAAGGTAGACATGGATCTTTTTCAGCAGCAGTCCTATCTGATGGGATTCTAGGACTAGGCCTGGTGGTGACGGTGACCTGGAACCTAACCACCTCTACCTTTTCTAGAATCCCAGTCTCCACCCCACTCCTTGTTAACCATGATGCAGCCTTCCTTTCCCAAAGTGACGCTGCACCATCTTCTTCCCTCTCACACCTCTGCATTCTGCCCTGGACCAAACTGACCTTCCAGAACCTCGTTGGTCTCTCTGGATAGTTGGGGTTGCCTGCTATACTCTGACCTCTTTAGGTCTTGCAATTCCCTCTCCACCACTAGCTTGCCTCAATCCTTCTCCTCAGAACTTCATCCCTCCAACTTCCATGGTATAACTCCAGGTAGGAACACTACGCCACTGTAACTTCCTCCCTCCAACTGCTAACAATTTCTGTCCTCTAAATAGACCTCTTGCTCGCCAATTTTCTCTGAACACCTTTCTTCTGCTCCTTATCAAACACCCCATACGTTTTGACTGAGCTAGCTGCCTTTTGTAGTCTTGTCTCTCCTCTCTTTGGGTAGTGCTAATGTTTATGGACTGCATTTGTGTAGTGTGGGCTGGTCTGTGATTGTGGTCAGGTGGGCTGGAAGGGGGTTGGCCTGAACCTACATTAAGGCCTTGGATTTTAAACTTAACCTTAACACATAGGAGGTATCCTTCCCTGTGAAGTCCTACTGACATTGCTTGCTTTCAACTGGGTCCCTACATTTCACAGTGTTTAAATACAAATTTAGAAAAACCTTTGGTAAGTCGTTATCTAGGAATATAATGTTTCGGTCCTGGGTCAGTGGTTACTTTCCAATCCCTGTGATGATGCTAGAAGGAAAACACTGGTTTTCCCTCGCATGGACAACACACATAAGTGTCTTTCATTCTGTTCATATGTTGAGTGCAACTTTGAATATGTGGGACTCCTGCAGTCTGGGCTAATGTAAGTCATGTTCTCAAATGGTCGCTTGAGAAGTGATGCCAGAGAAAAATGTAAATCCACGCATTCCAGAATGTCGCAACTCTGTTCTCTTAAAGGGAAATAATTCATATAGTGGGTATTTGAGTCTGGCTTGATGGTTGGAAGGGCTGTCGGGGAGTATAAAAACTAGGATTTACAGTCTTGCCAACAGTTTTGGACCAGACATTAATTTCATGGTGGTCATGGGTGTTTGTGGATGTGCTTCTGTCATTGCCCCCTGCCTTAGTAGGGAACATCTGTATAGCTCCTTGCGGTCTAGCATTCATCAGATCGGGGAGGCCTCCTGCCCCTATGACCACCCCTTTATTGGTCCCAAAGGTAAGGCTGGGTCTTTGTCATATGTATCCAACAGCACAGATTAAAGTGGCTTGCAATGTGACAGAAGGAACAAGTTACTTACCTGTAACTGTTGTTCTCCAGCATGGGTCTGGCATGGATTCACATGCTCATGAATATTCCCTGTCAGGTTGGGAATCCTCTGTAAAGACAAAATCAGTTTCAGTTTAGTTTCTGAACTGTCTTTCTTAGTAGTAACCAATCACTGGTCTCTGGGGTCATACTGCCCCCAGCCATGACTGCCCTCTCCCTAGGCCCCTCTCCTGGCAGCCATCCTCAGATTTGGTAGCACGTAAAGTGGTAGTAGGACCAAGTGAAGAGCCGCAGAGGGGTAGGAGGGAGGGTTCGCATGTGAATCTATGCCAGACCCATGCTGGAGAACAACAGTTACAGGTAAGTAACTTTCCTTCTCCAGCATGGGGTCTGGCATGGATTCACACGCTCATGAATACAAGAATACATAGCAGTACACACATGCACAACCACGGGAGGTGGCAAGGCTCAACATTAAGCATCTCTTACCTCCTCACCAGGCCCACCGTCAGGCGAACAGGTTGCGCAGCACTGCCTGGCCGACCCTGGACTCCTCCCTGGAATCCCGGTCGACGCAGTAGAATCTCGTGAAGGTGTGCGTCGACCTCCACGTAGCAGCCCTGCAGATGTCCAGCAGGAGCACACCAGATAGGAACGCTGTGGTAGTAGCGACCGCTCTGGTCGAATGTGCTCTCGGACAGCCAGGATAATGGTCGGTTTGCCAACCGATGACACTGCATGATGTAGCCGGGGAGCCATCTGGAAATGGAAGCCTTTGAGAGGGCCTTCCCTTGGTTCACAGGTCCAAAGTTCACAAAAAGCTGTGATGTCTTCCGAAAACTCTTTGTGCGGTCCACGTAGAACTTCAGCGCTCTAGCTACATCTAGCTAGTGCAAAGTCCTCTCGGCCGGCGACGAAGGCGACGGGAAGAAAACAGGTAACACCAAGGGCTTGTTGAGATGGAAGTCCGACGGCACCTTGGGCATGAAGGAGGGGTGCGTCCTCAGCACCACCCTCGTCTTGTGGAAAGTCAGGTACAGAGGCTTGCAGGAGAGGGCCTGGATCTCTCCCACTCATTGTGCGGAGGTGATGGCCACAAGAAACGCTGTTTTCCACGACAGGAACTTCAACAGTGCCGAATGCAAAGGCTCGAATGGCGGCCCCATGAGCCTGGTCAGCACCACGTTGAGCTCCCATGCCGGGGCCTTCACTGGCGGGAACGATCGTAACAGTCCCTTCATGAATTCCTTCACCAGGTGATGGGACCACAGCGATGAGCGCCCCGGAGTTCTGGTGTAGCGGGAGATAGCCTACAGATGGATCTTGATGGAGGCGTGGGCCAGCCGCGTCGTGGCCAGCGATAGCAAGTACGGCAGCACTTGAGGGGCCGTAATCCGCAGTGGGTTAATCTTCTGTGCCCGGCACCAGACAAAACACCTCTTCCATTTGTGTCCATAGCACTTGAGAGTTGAGGACGCCTTGGCCTTTGCAAGCACCTCCTTGCAGTCCGCCGAGATATCTTACTCTCCAAACTCTAGTGCTGCAGGAGCCAGGCCTGCAAGTTCAGCGACCCGGGTGGTGGTGGAGGATGGCGCCTCCTTCTCTGTCGACGAGGTCCGCGTCCATCAGCAGCTTGACTGGGGGGGACGCTGACATGTCCAGAAGGTCCGGGAACCAGATCTGTCTGGGCCACGCCGGTGCGACGAGGATCATCCTGCACCGGGACCGTCTGAGTTGGTTGATGAGTCGCAGCAGCAACGGCGGGAACGCATACAGGAACAGGCCGTCCAGGGGAATGACGAGGCATCGCCCATGCTCCCCAGCTGTGGAAACCTGCTGGCGAACCTCCGTCACTTGGTGTTCGCCGCCGTCGCGAATAGGTCGATCTGGGGATTGCCCCATTGTTGGAAGAGTAGATCCACTTGATCCTGACGCAGTTTCCACTCGTGGCACGAGCGCAGCTCCCTGCTGAGTGAGTCGGCAATGGTGTTCTTTATTCCTGCCAGATGGAAGGGTACCAGAAACATCCCTTGGGCAACGGCCCAGTGTCACAGATCCTGGGCTCCCTTGGATAAGGTTGGGGATATGGTGCCTCCCTGCTTCCCGATGTATAACATCGTGGTGGTGTTGTCGGTGAAGATCCTCACCACTTGCCCTTGAGGGACGGGAGGAACGACCTAAGGGCCCAGAACACGACTCAGAGCTCCAGGACATTGATGTGTAGTGACCTCTCCTCCAGGAGCCAAAGGCCTCTTGCGTGGCGATCTCTGGTGTGCGCTCCCCACCCCTCCAGGGAGGCATCCGTCGTCCCCGTCTCCTGATGCACCAGGGTCTGGAAGTCCATACCCGCCGCCAGATGCGCACGGTTGCCCCACCACCAGATCGCTTGAAGGAAGGTCTCGTTGAGCGGGATCTTGTCTTCGAAGTTGCCTGCTGCCTACATCCAGCGTGCGTTGAGGAATTCTTGCAGTGGACGCATCCGCAGCCTGCACAGGCACACGAGGTAGATGCACAAGGACATCATGCCAAGCAGGGACTTGATGGACCTCACCCTGGCCACCTCCATGGTCGACAGCCATTGCACCATGCCCAGGATGGCTTTCGTCCTGTCCTCCGACGGAGAGGCCAATCGTGCCACTGTCTCGAGCCTGGCTCCCCGGAACAGGGCGACTTGTGACGGCACCAAGTGGGTTTGCGAAGTTGATCAAGAATCCCAGCTCCGTAAGTAGTTGGATGGTCTTTGCAGTTTGCACGACGGCGAGTTCTCTTGTCTTTGCTCAGATGAGCCAGTCGTCCAGGTAGGGGTAGACGTGGATCCCTGGGCGCCAACTTCAATCCGAAGGGAAGGGCCTTGAACTGATAGTGCCGCCCGTGGACTACGAATCTCAGGAACTTTCGATGTCCTTTTAGAATGGGGATGTGAAAGTAGGCATCCTCCAAGTCCAGAGACGATAAGAAGTCACCTTCCTTCAGCTGGCCCAGCACATGCTGGAGGGTGACCATCCGGAACTTCTGGGACTTGATGTACTTGTTTAGACGACAAAGGTGATGGGTCGCCAGCTGCCGGTCTTCTTTCTTACGAGGAAGTATCGGGAGTATACCCCGGAGCCCCGGAGCCTCTTTGGGACGAGCTCGATGGCTCCTTTCTTCAGCATCGCCCTTACTTTCAGCAGCAGTTGAGGGACATGGTTTTCCTTCCTGGCCATGGGAGGAATGCGGGGGCACTTCTTTAGAAACTCGAGAGTGTGCCCGCGGGCCAAGGCATCCAGCACCCAATGGTCGGTGGAGATGGACTCCCACACGCTGACGAACTTCGCCAGCCGGCCTCCCAATGGGGTGCTCAAGTGGGAGCCCTGACGCTATGGCCGGTTCATTCTTGTTTGGCGGCGGCCTTGCCGCCTTGGCCTCCTTGGCGACGACGATGAGATCTTCCTGACTTTCCGCGTCCTCTGATGGCCTCCTGCGACGGGGAGCAGGCTGCCTGGCGGTATGTCGAGGAACCGCCGCCGAATCCTTTGGAGGCACCTTGCTTGCCTCCGGAATTCCGAAAGAACGGCCGTTGTTGCTGTAAAACTCCCAAGGCCCGAGCCGTCTCCGTGTCGGCCTTGATGGCCTGCAGTGACTCATCCACTGTCTTGCCAAAGAGGTTGTTCCCGTCGAAGGGCATGTCCAAAACTCTGGTTTGCACGTCCTGGTGGAAATCGGTTGCCCTGAGCCACCCCCGCCGTCAAAGACAAACGCTGTTGCCCAACTGGCGGAAACCGGTGTCCGCAATGTCCGTGGCCACCGTTATGGCGTGGTCCGACGTCACCTCACTTTCCTGCAGGATCTCCAGGGCCTCCGCCCTCTTTTCGTCTGGAAGGAAGTCCAGCAGAGGAGCGATCTTAAACCAAAGCTCCCTGTCGTATCGGGCCACAATCGTAGGGCGTTGGCCGCTTTTATTGTCGTCGAGATGACCCGTCGTCCCAATGGCGTCCAGTTTCTTCCCTTCGTCGTCCGGCGGGGAGGTTTAAGTTGAAGCCGTCGCCCCCGCCTCTTTCTTCTTGGCCGCTGCCGAGGCGACCAAATCCGGGGTCGGCTGTGCCCTAAGGGACAAAGGGGAGGAATCCGGGACCCGGTACTTCTTCTCGTACCGGTCTCTCTTGGCGGGAGTCGTGGACGGGTTCTTCAGGAGCGACAGTCCCTCGTCCCATATGTCGTCAAGTAACGGGACCAAAAGGACCGTTTTCCTCTTGGCCTCACGCCGTAGATAGAGGAAGCCTTCCTTCTTCTGTTCTTCGGGGCAGAGCTGGAAGAGCTTGGATGCCCTAGCGATCATGGCGTGGAAGGAGCCAATTTCGTCGGGCGGGGAGGCCCGAGGAGGTGGTGATGGAAGGCCCATCCCGTCATCACCACCTTAGTCATCCGTCCCCGTCGTGGCCGTCTCCGTTTCCGCGTCATCCCTCGGTTCAGGGGATGGGGATGAAGGCTGCAACGGCCGTGAAGGCTGGAAAGGCGGGGGGTGAGGGAGGGGTTCTCCTCCGCTTGTTTGGAGGACTTCCCGATGGTCCAGGCTCCGCTGGATCCGTTGGAGTTAAGGGCAACCTCGTCCTCATCTCCGTGCACAAGGCCTGGATCGCCATCAAGATTGCTCCCGAGTTATCCTGTGGCCCAAGTGTCGGCTGCGACCGGTGGGACGGCTGGGGAGTGGAGTCCTCCTCCTCCACTAGCCCCTCGTCGCCGCCACTGTCGCTTTCTTCGTCCGCCTTGTCGGGATCCCTCCCGTGGGATCGGACCTCCTCGAACTTTCTGTCCAGGATCTTAGCAACTCCAGCCAACTCCTCTTCAGAGGCTGTATCAGTGTCCGTGATGGCCACCGGGCCCCTGCCTTCTTCTTCCACCGGGGTTTTCACAGGGGTCTTATCGATGGGCTGAAAAGAGGATTCCCTCCACGGTGGCAGGGAAACTCTAGGCACTGAGGTCGCCTCCACTGGGGTAGCCTCCACAGGCTTTGCCAGGGCCGCCACGACTCCCTCAATAGAGGCCTTAGCCGGGTGAATCAGGGCCTTCACGACTTTAGGTGCGCCTGAGGCCTTCGACCTTGGGGGGAGGGGCACCACCTCGCTCCCCCTCGGCTGTCTCCGTCGGAATCGATCAGGCTTCTCAAGAAGCTTACCTGGGTTCTCCGATTTTCTCTTCCCCAAGCCAGAGCGTTGGCTCGTGGTTGATGGCATCGGTGAAAGTGCGCCCTGCCTGGCAGCCGAGGAGCCCGACCGATAGGCACTCCCAGTGCCCGCGGTGCTTTGCCTTTTGTTGGGCCCCTGTCGCTAGAGCGCCCTCAAAGGACTTAGAAGACCGCTCGGACTTCTTCTTCTCACCTGCTGGGCTCTTTCCTTCCAGCCAGTTGGTGAAGCGGATACGCCGATCCTTCATAGTCCGTTCCAACATGATCTCGCAAATGGCAGTAGAGGAATCGGAATGCTCGTCCTCCTTGAAGACATTTTGTAGTCCGCATCCAGGGCAGTTCCTGAACAGCTTGGATCCAGGTGTCGTGTTTCCTTTGTCCTGGGGCATGTCCACGCGGGGTAGGCCTCAAAGATCTTCTGGAATCCTCCAAGAAGTGAAAACTCGATATTTCCGCCCTTGAGGGGCGTAGAAAATTCCGAAACGGATCCCCTTTGATCGGAAGTAGAAACATGAGGCTCGACTGACCGAAAAAATGAGATTAAACTCTTGAACAAATCGCAGTAAAGCTCGAGAGGGGGGCAGTATGACCCAGAGACCAGTGATTGGTTACTACTAAGAAAGACAAATCAGAAACGAAACTGAAACTGATTTTTCCTTTACCGAGGATTCCAGCCTGATGACGGGGAATATTCATGAGCATGTGAATCCATGCCAGACCCATGCTGGAGAAACAAATTATCAATAATATAGCTATATAGACACTTTACACAGTACACAATTAAACTATTTGTCTTTAACATGGCAGCTGGAAACACAGGAGTTAGGGAATGCTAGATCCCTTGTTGGTATGGCATCTGGAGGTGGAATGGCTGTCAAGGGGATTAGCAAGTCGATGCGCCCAAGAGCATTATCACTCCTCTGATGATGCCCAAAGCTGCAGGTGCTTGAGGCTAGACATGCTGTGGCTGGATGCATCCACATCTTGTGGTTGAAACTACAGCAGAACACAAAGCCTTGCTCATTTCGAACATACCCAATATATCCACCAATTTAATTTATCACAATCTGCCTCGGTTTCTGGATAGAATCAGGAGCGGGCACATACGATTCTGTGGATGCCAGGCCAGGCCAGGCCAGTCCCTCTTTCAGAATCCTCCCACCCCGTTTATATTGAGTCTGGTTTAAATACATCCATTTTTTTTGTGTGCGACTTAGACTGGCCTTTGGAATAAACCCTGGTGGTAATTACTGAAGCCCAAATAAAAGCAGGATGAATGCCAGAGCAGGAACAGTGTTATTTGACATTTTTTATATTCACTCCGCTCGTTGTAAACTTAATTCTGGTGTTTGAACCTGATCACATCCCATCTTTTAACTGCGTTTTTCATTTTTCTTTTGCGTCTGTGTTACCCAGTTATGTTTTTGCCTGCTTTTCACCACCTTGCAATGCTTGCAAACTTTTCCCATCACCAGAATAGGCTTTTAAGGCAAACATGCTCTTTCTTTATACAAAACAAATAATACTTTAATAAAAGGTGTTACTTATGTGAAGAGCTCTTTGAACAGCCTAACATACTCAAAATATTGCAGGCTTTAAGCATAAGAAATCTTTACAACAATACATTTCTATGTCAGAGAAACTGCTCCAAGTTCCTGTTCACAAATGGGAGTCACACAAATCTGACAGCATTCAGAGAAGAAATCTTTCATTTGTTATTGCTTCAAAATATCCATTTGGCTTAAAGCTTTTAAATAAGAACTTTTAACACTGCTTAGACCCACATGTCCTCCTCGCTTTGGTCTTTTTGAAGTGTTTGCTCCTCCTATGCAGATAATCTAAAATGCTTCCCAGCTGAGAAGGTGGGGCACTGGAGGTTACATTCTTCCAGAAAGGAGCAATTAAATATGGGCCTAACAACTCCATTGCTAAAGTGCAAAGAGAAAACATGACATTAGTCTCATTTTTAAGCTGGGTGCCTGATTGGAGGTAATAGATCATACGCCTCTGCCTACAGTCTAAAAAGAAAGTTAAAAATCAGACTGCATAGCAGAAATGAAGCAGTCTGGTAGAACCTTCAGAAAAACGGTCAGGCAGGTCGAACTTCTGATCAGTGGTAACTCCTAAGGTAGTCGAAAGACACCTAAAGAGGAGGAGCAGAAGAGAAACCGTCATGGCAAGGACAGCTGAGGAGAGCCCATTTATTTATTTATTTTTGCATGTATTACAGTGCACAAAACCCGCGGGTATCTAGGCGCTAGTTACATTTAGGGAAAAGAAGAGGGGGGAATGCATTAGGAGGAGTGATAAGTCTTAGGAGGAACAAAGTTAGTGGTCTTTAGGTTTCTGCAGAAGGTCCAGTAGGCTGGGTTTTTTCTGAGTGCTGGAGGAAGATTGTTCCAGAGTTTGGCAACCACGAGCGGGAAGCTCTTGCCCCCCCACCAAGAGGCGATTGAAGCTGGGGATCTTCAGGAAGTGGGAGTTCACAGACCTAAGAGGTGGGGTGGGGGAGTATTTCGCCACACAGCATAAGAAGTAGGTCGGGCCATGTTGGAGACACACTGATGGACCAGGGACAGGGTTTTGAATGTAATCCTTTCTCGGATGGGCAGCCAGTGTGCATCTCTCCTGGCTTGCGAAATGTGGTCAGATTTGGAGTGTCCAATGGCCGCTCGGAGAGCATTGTTCTGAATCATTTGAAGTTTGTTCAGGTTGCGCTCTGAAGTACCGGTAAACAGGGCGTTACAATAATCTAGCTTGGCTCCTGTGATAGCTTTTGCAATGGAGAGGAAGGGCCTGCTGGCATGAAGCAGTTTGGCTTTGTAAGACGCAGGCGAGGCAATCAAGTTCACTTGTCGTGAGAGGTCAAGGTTGGAGTCCAAGTAAACGCCAAGTGTTTTGGCAGAAGCAGAGGTGGGGATTCGGCTTCCGTCTATCAAATTCCTTGTAGAATGGGTCAATATTGCGTAAAGTGGAGCGGGAGCCGACAATGAGGATTTCTGTTTTATCGTCATTGAGGCAGTGTAGGTGAGAAGCAATCCAATTTTGTATGACTTCATACACTGAGTTTATCGTGGCTGAGTCTTGAGCGTAATAACCAGAAAGGGGGATAAAGAGCTGCATGTCGTCAGGGTAGTTTGTACAAGATATGCCAAGTAGCTCAAGGTGGTCAAAGAGGGGTTTTGTATAAATGTTGTAGAGGGGGGGAGGCAGGAGCCTTGGGGAACTCCACAGGTGACAGGAGTAGGTGCGGCGGCAAAGTCATCGATGAAGACTCGTGGGGGATCTGTCACCTAGAAAAGACCTAATCCAATTGGAGAAGTTAGCTGTCGAGGCGAGTTGTGAGCAGAGTTTGGTGGTCTGCCAGATCGAATGCTGCGGATAGATCCAGCATCATCAAGAGGGCAGATTTGCCAGTGTCCCAGATGGCATCAAGTTGAATTTTCAGGTCGATTAGGGTAGTTTTGGTTCCGTGCTTGGGGCGGAATCCTGATTGGCGATTGCCCAAGATATTGTTCTCCTCGAGATACTGTTGAACCTGGACGTAGGCTACACGATCCAGGATCTTTAGGAGGGAAGGTACCGTAGTAATGGGGCAATAGTTTGTAGGTATGGCAGAGTCAAGGGAGGGTTTCTTAAGTAGCGGTAGGATTCATGCTTCCTTTCGGGGGGTATGCACCAAATTGGTGTTGAAGGTGGCATTGATGATGGCTGTGATGAAGGAAGTAATAATTGGAGCTGGGCAGGTGTCACCTTGGTGACGTTCAGGACTGAGACAGGGTGGAAGTTGAACAGGGTGCAGGTGTGGGTCGGTGAGGGTGTGGGTGCTGTGGTTGGAGGTGGGTTTGGTTCGCATGAGCAGTTGTTTGGAAAGGATTGTTTCTCTGAGGGAGTTGACTTTTCCTGTGAGGGCGTCTTGAATTTTGGTGCACCAAGCGCTATTCACTGTCAGGTCTGGCGGGGGGGCGGGCTCTACCTCTCGGAGGCCTGTGAAAAGTTCCCGGGAGTTGGATTTGGCGTTTGCTGATTCTGGAATTGTAGCTGCTGGCTTTGGCAGCGTGGATTTCCCTTCTGTAGTCTTTGGGGAGGGAGAAAAAGAGGGCTTTGAATGCAGGGGAGGGGAGCCAAGAGTGGAGGAGGAGAGGAACAGAGTTGATGAGGCTTTGAGAAGGGAAGGAGAAGGGAAGTAGAAAAGAGAAGTGTGGAGGGAAAGGAGGAAACCAGAAACAAGGAAGAACAAGTAGCTAAATAGGAGGTGGTATCCAAGAAAAGGGCAAGAAGCTAGCCGAGTGGTTGAGACGTCCCAGAGCACCAGGGCTGGTGGTGCCAATTCCATAAAGAGAAGAACAACATCCAAACCCCAAAAGGTAGTGTGGCTTTTTGATTTCCAGTTACAGAGGCCTAAGAGAGGATGAGAAATACTGACTGTCTGCAGTCTGCCAGAAAACCGGATTTGCATTTGTTACACGAGTATCCTACTAACCTGTTTTAATTCTAGTTAATCCCTTAGCATTTCAGTTAATTATTAAAGACCCGTTGCTTTGAGTGGTCTGCTGATCCACCGGCTGTGACAATTATCCAACATATTTATCGGACAAGTTTAATTTTCAATTCAACAAGGAGATTTATTTGATGATGTTATGTTCTAAAGCTATGTTCAGATTTCCAATAGATGGGCTTTCACTTGTTTCTTAGTTAAACAGTAGGAAGCTTTCTTGGAGTAAGTGATTGGGAGATGATGCATGTTTTATGGGTAAAGGGGTAAGACATGATGCAATTTGTGTGCTCCATGTCTGAGCTGGAGGTGCATCCTACTTTTATTCAGAGGCTTATCTGGTCTTTGGAAGATTTTTTTTCTTTAAATACCATGATAGGTATTAAGGTTTCAAAGCTTTGATACCGCAAGATGCAATCCGGTAGTCGGTAAAGGGGCCTCTCTTTAATGCACACCTACCTAAGGTCCCAAGTGCATACTGCCCTTGGCTTAGTCAGGCACAAGAATGTACCATATTCTTCTAGGTATATTTTGAAATCTTTCATTGTGATCAAGTTTCCACTGTTTTACAAGTGTGGGTGGTCATAGATTGGACATTTGGGACAGAGTAGTATGCCAAGAGTAGGGATCAAAGTTCAACATTTTAATTTGGTACTGTATACCAGGATGGGTCAACTTAAATATAAACTGGATCTTCTCCAAAAAACAAACAAAACCGTAGGCCTGCCTTCTTCCACAATAGTCTCTAATCGTGTATTTCTGGTTCTCAGGGTGAGAGGTGAGGCTTTTGAGCCTCAGCTGTCAAGGTTTCAAACTCCCTGTGGAGCACCCTCACTCTTTCTGATGAAACAGGCTCTAGGATTATCTGAGCACTTCATATGCTTCTTTGAGTCTCGGTGTGGCTTTCCAGGGTCCGGTACCACAAGACTAAGCCAGTTCTAAATGTTTTGCAGGACACTGGACTTCTCTTACAGAGGTTGCTGGGTTCAGCCAGGAGAGAGGCAGAAGGATCAATCTCTACTAGCCTTCCTTCCTGACTCTATTCTCCCCAACTCCTTTACAAACCATCACTAGGCTCCCTAACCCCCACTGGAAACTCCTCCCACCCGCTAGACCTGCCTGGGTCCTGACCTGGCATTCTGAAACTTCCTATCTCCAGCTGACTAGCCTCATTTCTGCCCTCCTCCCCTGACCCGTCATACCGACCCTCATCCTCTGAAGACATCTCATCCCCAGTTTCCTCTCTCTCGCCTACCTCCTCCTCCTCCTGCTGATCCTTCACTGTCTCTTTGCTACCATATTGGCCTGTCCCCAACGACTCTTTCTTTTCTCTTCGTCTTACAGCCTTCTTCCCCACTAGTCCAACCATCTCCTCGTTCACCTTCTCCTTGTTCCCTAGCACCTCATCCCTAGCTACTGTTGCCAACTTCCACTCTGCGTTGGGTCTTACTTCATCTCTACAGGCTTTTAATATGACTCCTTCCTTCAGCTCTACTCCTGGATTTTCCTCCACTGTGGTCTGCTCCTGCCCCTCCACTCCTGGTTTTACTACCTCCATCTTTTACTCTGTTCCTATTACTGCCTTTCACTCCAATCCTCCTCCTTTAATGTGACTTTTTCCCTCCTCTTTTATCCGCTTCATTCTCATCACTTCCATGTCTCCTGTAGAGGTCGACTTCTCTCTCCTTCTGGTAACTCTCCTCTGTAGCACTTTAGCATCTCCAGACTTCTGCAAAGTCTCATGCAGCACAACTCCTATCCAGCAGTCTTCTCCCTTCGCCATGCAAGAGCCGCCTGCTCCCGCCAGCTACCCTACTGGGCGGGGCTGCCTGGCTTATATAGTAACATGCCCCCTGCCCCTTAGTTAAACTAGGGCTGATGGCCTGCAGATGTGAGCTTAAAAGGTACGAGGATTAGGATATTCTAGGGTCTCTCACTTCCTAATGGTCAGAATGAGGCTGAGGGGCTGGGCTAAAACTACAAGACCCCTGGTGGCCATTTTGAGCCTCTGTGCGCATGGAAAGGCTGGACAAGCTGTCTGTGTGTAGGATATCCTGCCATGCTACTGTTGGGAAGGCAAGTGTGTTAGGGATTCTAGGGGTGTTTAGTTTTCCCTCAGTGTCTTCCTGTCCTTTAAGGGTTTATGGTCTCCCTGTCCTTGAAAGGGTAATTTCATTTGTGGGTTTTCTGGTTGGGAGAGAAGGGCATTATGGGAGATGTAGTCCATCGGAAAGTGGTGTGTGGGTGTCTGTGTCTGTTGGTCTGTGTGTGTGTCGGCATGTGTGTGTCGGCATGTGTGTGTCGGCATGTGTGTGTCGGCGTGCGTGTGTGTCGGCGTGCGTGTGTGTCGGCATGTGTGTGTCGACGTGTGTGTGTGTGTGTGTGTGTGTGTGTATGTATGTGTGTGTGCGCGTGTCGGTCTGAGTGTCTGTTTCAATGCTACAGTATTGCCTGCAATTGTAATAAAAGGTTTGGATAAAAACACTGCGTTTGTGATTCAGTGCCACTCATGGTGTTGAACATATCTGAAGTGGGGGCTTTTATAAGGGCAATTTGAGAGGCAGTGTATAAACACAGAGACCAATTTTGGGCGGTGCCATTTTCATGGCTAGACCTTTCCCAGAAACAATTTCTGTCACCACCCTCTTTTTTTGCACTCCACAGCTAACACCAAAGTCTTGAAATGGGTATCATTTAGCCCTATGTGAGTTTGGCTATCTCGCTTCCTATATATTTTGCCTTTTGCATAGGTGCCTTAATGCACACTTTTTACCATCCAACTCTTGCCATTTCTTGGGTCTTCTCTAAACCAATATCCTACATTTTACAGTCATCGCTCCTGTTTTGACAAAAGCAACTACATCCAATGCCTCCTCGCAAAGGTCTCTTTACATGCTCTTAGGTCCCGATGTCTATGGCTGTGTAAAGTGGAAAATCCCTGCAAGTAGAACTCTAATAAGGAGGAAATCTATTTATGTTTGCATTTCTAGCAGCGCACAAAGCACTCGGGCATCTAGGCGCTAGTTACAGTGGATGAACTTGAGCAGTGGGGTTACAGTCAATATAGGTTACATATACAGCACAGGGCTGTAGGTCAAGACAAGCAAGTTGCATAAAAAAGGAAACATGTACAGTGCGCAGTTGTGGGTCAAATTCAGTAAATTTACAGATGGTTTACATTAGAGTGACTAATGATAGAACCCTACTCTGGGAATACCAACAGGAGATGTTGGGTAACAAGCTGCAAGCTAACATAAGGCATTTTCTATTTCAACATATAAGCAAGGTATAATAATGTACGTTATTCAAGGTACCTGCTGCACAGGCGAAGCATTTTCTTCCAAAATATACTGTTTCCGAATTGAATAAAACATTGCACACTCTTTACTGAAGCTTTTGAAACACTCCTTCTCGTCATCCCAGTTTACCTGTAAAATATTTTTCAATAAGTATGAGCATTCATAACAACTGCCACCACACACTTGGCACAATGATGAAATATGAAGCCTTTGTGACCAATTATAGATGGGGTTCTATAATAGTATACCCACAGCAATTAATTCCCTAGTTCAAGAGGCTTCACTGGGGGGCCATAATGCTGGTTTTACGAAAGGACTTAGACATCATTCATATGTTCTCAAAATAAGTTTGATTCACAATGACAAAGGCTATGGTTTGTTATCTTCAAATGTCCTTGTAATGAGGAAAAACATACTAGCATCCGAATGAAGCTGCTGTCCCCTAAAGCACTCACCATGCTACAAGAGACATTTTGAACTTTAAATAAAAGAAAAAAAACACACTGGTAACTCAAACATTGGATGAATGCAACACAGTGATACTTCAACCTGCATCCTGAGAACCATGTAATTATTTGAAAACTATTCATAAAGTTCTGGAAGCTCATCAAAAATGGCCTTTTACATTTTAGCCCTTCATGCTCCGAGTATGGCAAACAAAAAAAAAATATGTTACATTGTCAAACGATATCACAGATCAGAGCACATCCAGTGGTTTTATTTTCTCCGTCTTATCAGTGCTCTGCCTTCTGTAGCGGTCTATAATAAATGACCAGTTCAAATTACAAATAGTACAGCTTACGGTGAAAAAACTTTTAAAATAAAACTAAAAACATTTGGATGTGGCAGAACAGCAAAAGGGTAACTCAGAGGCAAAACTACTACTGAGTTGGAAAAAATAGAGATTCTTTTCATGTAGACAATCAAAATGTCTTAACTCACCTCTGTGGCCAAACGTAGGATGAACATTGGCAATCCTTCCAAAGGGGGAACATAATTGTCAATTACAAGTGGGAGTCCAGTAAGATTTCCCTCCTGTCAAAGAAATGCATTTGTTAAAAAGAGCAGAAATCCACGATACACTACATGGTCTATCATCAGACATAGTCATGTGCACCAAATCAGCATTCACCTACACATTTGTTGAACAGCATCATCCTTTTGCACACCAGCTTTGTGTTAACTTATAGCTCTCATTTATTCTCCTCGAAACCTACATGAACTTCATAGTTTTGTGTAGATCCGCACAAATAAATATTTGCAACTCTTATGCATATTCCTAAACAATCTTGTGTATTACACTGTGCTTTGCTAGCTACTTTGATATTTGAGTCAGGATCTTGACAATGGTTCGTAGCGGGCAGTCATTTTCCCAGATTTTGAGAAAGGCACTTTTCGTCCAGGGATGTCATTTCACCAAAATGCCAGGGATAGCGGAAGTGACAACACATGAACCTTGACCTCTGATGACATCACAGGAAGTGATGCCATTTGACCCCACCCCCAAGTAACATCACAGGATGTGATGGCACACGACCTTCAGATGCGTCTAATACCTGTGTTTTCCAGACACACTCGTACACCTTCTCTTGCGTCCACTTACAATGCAGAGGCACACACCCACCCACCCAGAACATTCAAACACATACAATCACATTCATACTCATTCAACCACCAGTCACTCACACATAAACCTTCTCTTACATCCACACTCAATTCATTCTTCACACATGCCCACACTCACCCACCCATAACATTCAAACACACACACTATCACATTTCTTCTCATTCACCCACCAGTCACACTCACTCATACACCTTGTCTCGCGTCCACTCACGCTACATTCTCCACACAGGAAAGCACCCACCCACCCAGAACACACACACACGCTATCACATTCCTACTCATTCACCCACCAGTCACTCATACACCTTCTCTTACATCCACTCTCACTGCATTCTCCAAACAGGCACACACCCATCCAGAACATTCAAACACACACACTACCACATTTGTTCTCATTCACCCACCACTCACTGACCAATAGCACATACATACATCGTTCACACACTTCACACATGCAAAATACACATCACGTACAAAAAAAGCCTTCTTAACTGTTTTTCCAGCTTTGGTCAGTCACTCCAGACCACCCGTGGTTTCTCTGTGCTGCTCAAAAACAGGAACCAGGAAGCTGGAAGAGCTTCCTGTATATGAGCCACAAGGATGCCAAAGGAGAAGGGGATGGAGTTGAACATGGCATGTGACACGTGCCACATGTGATGGTCAGCTCCACCCCTACTAAACGCATCCTTCTCGCGCTGCAAGCCCTGGCCCAGCCTTCACCCTGACGGGTGAGGACTGGGCCGGGGCCCCTCCTGACCTGGTGTGGAGGGGGCCTGCTACGCCAGTGCTCCGAGCATGTGGCCGAGATCGTGCCAGCACCTCGGTGTGTAGTGTGTGTGTGCACAGGAGAAGAGGCAGTGCATCAATGTATGTTCATGCACTGGGGAGGTAACAGCCTGCTGCAGCGTGGTCCCAGGATATTGGGATGAATCCTACAGATCCCTCAGTAAACCCCTGCCTAAAGTTTCCTCCCAGGTGGCCAGGGAAAGTCAGACACTTCCTGAACCTGACCTTGGGGGTGATGTACTGTGGGAGGATCACCTGGGAGGAGGTAAGGCTTAGGGTGGTGAGGAGATCCTGTGGGATGAGGCGCAGCATTTGTCCTTCAAAAGGGAGAACCTTAAAAATCCTCCTTACTCCCAAAGGTATGATGTAAGGGAATTAAAAAATGTTGCCTTAAACAGACTGTCTTTCTCCTTTATAATAAATTCTGTTGGTTCATCCTTGTATACCTTTTAGGGAAACAAATATACCCTTAAAAACAAGAAGTTGCTAAAAAGAACTGATTTTGTTGTTGAGACCTAGAAGTCCCATAATCCTAAGAGTACTGGGACGAGGGAGAGGGCTGAAGAGGCATGTTGCAGTAGTAGTCAGACAATTAAGCCTGATAGCCCACACACGAGGGAAGCTGGCAGGCTTAAAAGGTCTAAAATGGCCGCCTACACAGGATAGACGTGTAGGCAGTTGCTCCTCAAGCTCGGAACAATTTGTGGCATCCCACCAACCCAGTGCCACGAATATTCCCCAACCAGGAGCCAGAGAGCAAGCAACAATATCGGGATCACCCGGTTAAGAGATTGGAGATTGCCAGAGTGTCTCCCCCTAACCCCCTCACCCCCCGACGAGAACCCAGGAGGCAACCTGAGGTAAGGAGGCATAGTCACAGCCAACCAGTGGAAGGAACGCAGCAGCCCCACCAGTAAGGCCCCCCTGAACCGCCCCACAGAGAGGCAAAGCAGCACCTAAGGCTGAGTGGGAGAAGGGAGTGAAACTGGGAGGCCCACATAAGAGGAGAGGAGGCCTCTGAGTGGGAGAAGGTGGAAAGGAACCGGAGGACTGGGTTCATAGAGCCCCAGGCCCCATCAGAGCAAAGGAGAACCAGAGAGAATATGGCAGGCAGGTGGAGAGGGGAGGCCCGGAGGTAGAGGGCCACACAGAGGATTTCAGTAGAAACCCAGCATTCCGCGGGGATGACGCCCTAAAGGGACACCCTGAGAGAATGTTCTTCAGTGGACCTCAAGGGGGGCGGGATACGATAAACCTCCCAAATTGGAGGAGCGCAGTGAGAACCTGAAGCGGGGGAGAATCCACCACTGGAAAAGAGCAAACTACGGGAGCTGAAGAACAGGGGGTCAACCCCCAGGGATACCAAGGTGAATGTCCAAGCCTAATTCAAGGGTCTCAAAGCAGGCACAGCCAATGGGGAGTGTGCCGGGGACCCTTCCTACAATGTGGGCCCCTAATGAAGTGAGAGAACTGCGTGCAGACACCCTGAGCCAGGCTGACCATAAGGACCCCATGGACTCAGAAGCTGGGCCATCCATTACGAGGCAGGATCTGCATAACGACTTAATGACACTACAAAATACACCCATAAAGGCCTTCCAAGACCAGTTTCAACTGTTGCGCTCGGATCTGAACTCGGCTCTGGTGGAAATGAGGCAGGAGGTGGGCCAGCTTGGGGAAAGAACGGAAATCCTGGAGAGAGGCCTTCAGGAGGTCGACAGAGACACCACAGCAAACTCGGAAGCCATAGACCGTCTCAGTGTGGCTACCCAGAAACTTGAAATACAAATGGAGGACATGGAGAACTGATCAAGGAGGGTTAACATACGGATTAAAGACATGCCAGAAAATGTGGGGGACAGACTTGAAGGGGGCAGCACAGACCATATTTGCAGGCCTGTTAGAAGGCGCAGATCCGGAAGGAATAGAACTGGATCAGATCCATAGAACAGGTAGACTGGCGAAAGGCCCGAGCACAAGAGCAAGAGACGTCCTGGTGGCGTTTACAAGATAATGGCAAAAGAAAGAGATGCTACGAGCTGCCAGGCCGAAAGAGCCAGTGATGTATAACGGTTCTCAGATATCCCTATTTCAGGATTTGGCCGCTAGCACCCTACTCAAGAGACGGCAGATGGGCCCGGTGGTTAGGGACCTGGCTCGGCAGGGAATCGGATATAGATGGAACTTGCCGTTTGGCCTCCTCTTGGAATGGGAGGGAGCCCAGAAGAGGATCACTTCACCACAGTGGGGAATTGACCTTCTGCAGCTGGATGTTACCCTGGATCAGCAGGGAGAGGGCCCCTCCCAAAATGAGAATCATCCAAGACCTAGGCCATGGGAAGGGTCAAAGCACGGAGAACGGCACAGGAGGAGAGCAACAAGGCCAGGTCCACAAGCAAAACAGAGAGGAAAGGCTAAGGGCGCAGGCCCGAAGCACGGATAAGGAGACTGAACATCAGAGTTGCAACAGATACAATTGCAAAGGGGTGGTGGACTATAAGGGGTGATCTTGAGAGGAAGGAGCGCAGGAGGATGCTCCATCTTGGTTTCAGTAAGGGCAGGGAGACCCGGGTGGGGGGGGAGTCAAGGGGGGTGCAGGCAGGCCGGGGATCGAGGGGCCCACCCCAAAGTTGGGGACCCGGATGGGGCAGGGGGCTTGGAACAGGGGTTGGGAAGGGAGGGAGGGGTACACAGGTTTAGGGGATGGAGACACAAAGGAAAGGGCACAGGGATGTGGAAAGAGATGGAGACACCATGGATCGACAAAGGTGAGAAGGGAGGAGGGATGAGATGCAGCAGTGTATGAGACCAGTTCCCATTCAAGTGGTCAACGCATAATGTGAGGGGGCTCAATATCCTGCTCAAGAGGGAAAAAATTGGAACATTTTGTTAGATCCTCCAGACCGGATCTCCTGCCGATTCAGAAGACTCACCTCCTGAAAAAGGACCAGACGAGAGTTAGATTGCGGAGGTTCTGCCAAATTTCTCAGGCCTCGGGACATACTAAAATAGCAGGAGTCGCCCTGGCCATCCGGAACGGAGTTGAATTTAAAGTGAAAGAGACTAAGGTGGACAAAGGAGGCAGATGCGTTTTAATAAGGGGCGGATCATATGGGAGTAACAAACAATGGCCTCAATTTACGTGCCTAACTCGGGACAGGAGGCATTCCTGAGGGAACTCCTAAATATATTGGAAGGATTTGCGAAGGAACATAGAATATTAATGGGAGACCTCAATCTAGTCTGGGACAGGGCGTAGGATTGGTTTTAGGAAGGACGAATGCATGGAAGGGCAGTGTCCTTGGTCACCCTACAAGAGAGGTTCGAGACCCTGGGGCTACGGGATGTTTTGAGTGGTCATGGGGGACAAAGAGGGATATACGTTCCTGCCCAGTTTCCATGGGACACAATCCTGTATAGACTATATATGGGTCTCAACCCAGCTGACGGGGGCAGTGGAGGGAGTTTAGGTAGGAACCCTGGGAATAGGGGACCATAAGGTGGTATCAATGAAGATGCATCTACACAGGATGGGGTTCTGGAAGTGGAGGTACCCCGGGAAGTTGATGCCATCAATGACATTTGTGATGTCATCTTTGATGTTATGGGTGTTAGTCTTAGCCGTGCACGGTGGTGGCGTGAGTTATGGTGACTTAGCTTACCATGACTGTCGAATTTCGTTTTTTTGTCTCGGTTTTACCTGTAACCATAACGTCCCCGTAACAATGTTTTTCCATAGAATTTCAAAGGTTTTGACTAGTGCAACTTAACCATAACGTCCCTTTAACAATGTTTTTTGTTGGTTTATTTCATAGGTTTTTAGTAGAGCAGTAGAACCAGAAAGTTCCTTCAGCGTACATTTTTCAGTTAAGGTGGTAGGTTTTTAGTAGTGCAACTTAACCATAACGTCCCTTTAACAATGTTTTTTGTTAGTGAATTTCATAGGTTTTTACTACGGCACTTTAACCATAACATTGGTGTAGGCTACTTTTTTCAATAAAGGAGACATATTTTTTAGTAGCGCAACTTAACCATAACGTCCCTTTAACAATGTTTTTTCTTACTGAATTTCATGGGTTTTTAGTAGGGCACTTTAACCATAACATTCATATATTATAGTTTTTTGATGAAAGATGAAAGGGTTTCAGTTGCACAAGTTAAGCATAGCGTCCCTGTAATAATGTGTCTTTCAGTGAATTGCATTACTTTTTTACAGGATACACGTACTTTTTAAAAGATGTACTGTACAACATACTGATGCCTGTGACTGTATAGTAATAGGCACAAAGGTTGGGAACACAGCGTCGTCCGTTTGTGCAGATCGAGTAGAGTACAACGTGTATTTTTATTTAGTTTATCTGTATAGCGCACCTGGCCCAAGGGCATCTGGGCGCATGACTTAGTTACAGTTACATGGTACGCATAATGACAACAGGTTTAAGTTACAATGGAGTACAAGAAGAAAGTGAGAGTATAAAGCATAGAAGCACCAAATAATCAGGAGCACAATACTTACAGTGTAGTGAAAGAGTAACAATTGACCAGGACAGAATACTTACAGCCAATTACAGTGTGTTTACAGTAATGGAACTTGACAGTTAAAGAGCTGCCATGGCTGAGGTGCACGTACAACCCTACTGATTAGGGACTGTAGTACATGTTTGGTCTTGGGTGGACAGCCATACTTTGGCCTTGCTCTTAAAGGCGTGGAAGGAGGGTTCTGCTCTTAGAGGGTTGGGCAGAGGGTTCCACAGTTTGGCAGTGAGAACTGGGAAGCTAGCCCCGCCTGCTTTCTGTAATTTAAACCTGGGTACAGATAGACTGTGTGTCTGGGCAACACTCTGAGGGTGATTGGAGGAGTGGCGAGTAAATCGGCTAGCCAGGTAGCTAGGTGCCTGATTGGACAAGCATTTATGTTTCAAGGCGAGCGCTTTGAGGGAGACTCTTTGGGCACCAGAAAGCCAGTTTAGGCTCCGTCTGGAGTCGGATATGTGCTGATTCCTGGGAATATTAAGCGCTGCTGTGATGGCGTTGTTCTGGGTGACCTGAAGCTTGCTAAGGTTACATTGGCTAGTTCCTAAGTAAAGGGCATTGCAGTAATCAATTTTGGACATGATCAGGGTTCGGGCCAGAGTGGTGCAGTTGGCAGTGGTGAGAAAAGGGCGACAGACTGTGATGAGTTTGCATGTATAGGCCGAAGTGGAGGTTGAGCATTAGTTTGTCTAGTGAGAGAACGGGTAGAGTCAAGATAGATCCCAAGTAGTTTGGTGTCATTGGATACCTTGATAGTATTGCCATTGATGATGAATGATTTAAAGGAGGGGTCAAGTCTGCTAAATCTGTGGTGAGAGCCCAGGATGAGGAGCTCGGTCTTCCCGTCATTGAGACAGAGTTCGTGTTGGGCCATCCAAGCCTGAATGACCTGGAAGATATCATTCAAGGCTGTCAATCGTGTGGTCCCCAGTGATAGCAATGACTATCTGGGTGTCATCAGCGTAATTCATGTAGCTGACACCCAGATAGTCAAGGATATCGAAAAGTGGTTTCGTAAACACGTTATAAAGTGTTGGTGAAACGCATGATCCTTGGGGTACGCCACACAGGACTGGTGAAGATTCGGCAGGGGGGGGTGAATAATCGCATGGATCTATTGTTCAGGAATGAACTGATCCAGGTAGTCGCTTAGTCTGAGAAATGGGCAGCCAGATTGAGGTGTCGGCATAGTATTTGGTGTTGGTGATTTACCAAATCAAAAACTGCCAAAAGGTCAGGTAGTAGTAGCAAAGCCAACTTCCTGTTATCTTTAAAGTCCTCAATTTGTGTTTTGAGGTCAATGAGTGCCTTTGTCAGAAGGCCGATTGTCTGAGGCCCAAGAGTTTGTTGGATTCCAGGTATTCTTGGATCTGCATATAGGCTGCACGGCCGAATATTTTAAGCAGAAAGGGCACGGTAGTGATGGGTCTGTAATTAGTAGGTATGCTGGCGTCCAAGGTTGCTTTTTAATAAGGGGGATAACCCACGCATCCTTAAGGTTGTCAGGGACAATGCCGGTGTTGACCAATGCGTTTATAAGGGCAATGATAAAAGGCGCCAGTTCATGTGAAGCCTCCTTGACGATGGGAGCTGGGCATGAGTCACACCTTGGCAGTTGGAGGGTTTGAGTTCATTGATAATATTTTCAACCGAGGATGGTTAGTGGCGTGAAACTAAACGGTAAGTGGGTGTGAGCGATGGGGATGGCTTTACCATACGGTGGATTGAGATGTGGGTCAATCTGGAGGTTGATTTTTTTGTCATTGATTTTGGCCTGGAGTGTGGAGATCTTTCCAAGGAACGCTATTTGGATATTAGCACACCAGGTGCTGTCTTTGCTACAGGTGTCCGGGGTGGGGGTGGGGCTGAGGGAGATTCAATTTCTTTTAAGATCTTTAAGAACATGACCAGAAGGGCAGGGGTGGTCATAAAAAGTATTAACATGCAGCAAAGGCAAAAAAAATATACAAAAAGCAGCAAGTGCGTGAATGGGAAGGGAAAATGCCCTAGCCGTACAAAATCTGTACTTTCGCAAAGAAAAGTGCACAAAGGCGTAGGGTATGCAGCATAATGTAAAGCACCAACAAGAGAAGTAACGTTTGCCTTCAACAATTTTACCGCACACCTGCTCCACAATCAAAGAACGAAGAGGCAGAGGAGCAAACGACAACTACCAAGAACAGAGCGAGCGCCAGAACAACGTGGTAAGTACATGAAAGATTATGTTGTAATTGCACAGGTCCGGTAGTGTGCAATAGTATGAAAGCATGAGGTTTTCTATTTGTGCGCAGCAATGGCTTCGATCCTGGAATGGCTGAAGGAGAATTTTGCGCATGAAGAAATGAGTGATGACGATATGCCCATTGTTACCCGCCGCACTGTGAAAAGGGAAAGAGTTACTGCAAGGGCAAGTACCCTGCAATGGCTGGAGGAGAATTTCCAGTATGACCAAATGAGTGAGCATAGTAACCCCATGGGTAGGGAACTCGGTAGGAAAATGAACACAATCACAATGCAATACTTCATGTGAATGAACCACAGTTGTCTTTTTAACAGAACATACTGGAATGAAAAGCAGGACACCAGCAGCACATTTTCCACAAGAACATACGGCCACCGAAACTGAAGTGAACACTGAGCATATGCAAGTTGACCGCCTGGACGCCAAAAAATCGTTCAGTTGCTCCTCCACTTTGCCGCCTTGAGAAAATTTGTAGAGGAACACATAATGGGGAAAATAAGGTATCACTGCCAAACGTGCACATGCCTGCCTTCTCCATTTTCCAGCCCCCCTTTCGCGCAAATTGAGTGTCATGAGAGACGCTTTGATGAGACCTCAATCCCTTCTTCCCCTCACCAGCAGCTTGGTGAAATGGGAAAATCCCCAATATATGTATCTGTTTCTTGTCCCCCTTCCATTTCTGAACAGTCGCTATGAATGTGTGCTAATAAAGATTGATATATTCATTTGTACTGATTGTGTATGTCCCTTTTTTTCTGTTTAACAAGACCATTGTAAGTGTGAAGGGCACAGCAGTAGTGGGGATGATTGCAAGTAAGAAAAATGGAGGAGGTAGACGGCCGCCACACCTGGGTTCCCTATGCACAATCACAATGAAACCATCCGTAGAACGTCACTACAGGCTGCATGTTTGCATGCGCACAACTGCCTGTAAATAGTTGCATGAGCGTCCGTTTATCTGTGGCACAACTGTGCACATGCGTATTATCATCCTGTGATGCCTTGAAACACTCTCCCATGGGAACATATGCGAATAATAGTGTGATGTTGTTGTAGTAGCTGGAAGCGTGCACCCACGCGCTGCGAGTATTTTTGCACCTAAAGAATCCACCTACTGTATCATGCTCACAGCAAGCGTAGGTAGAAATGTGCAATGTGCGTGTGCCATATATTTAAGTAGTCCGGGGATGGCAAGAGTATACGTAGGAGAACTATGCACGTGGCCACAAAGTTTAACAGACAATGTACATCCGGCAGACAAGCTCGCAAATGTAGAACAATGGCAACGTCACCATGGTAACGGATCAACGGTGCGGTGTCCCTTATTTGGGGGACACGCCCCAGATCCGTACAGATTGAAAGAGGACATTTTTCTGCACTGTATGGAGTGTTACAGTGTTAATGCACCCTTACAGATATCCTCCACTCTTCCTTTTACATATAGATATTGTAGGGAAGGAGTTAGTTGCACTTTGCTGTGTCAAGTGCTCCACATCAACCCTATAAAAGGGCACACGCCACAAGTGCTCTGTTTGGCTTTCTAAATAAGACCGCCGGTGCACATTGGTTGGGGCAGAAATTGCTTTCACACCAACTGTGTGCCTGCAAACTACTTCTGCAAGTAATGGCCACCCTTCTGCTACTACCCATGACTCAGAAGCACCCACACCCTCACCACCATCAACTCCTTCTGAAAGTCCTGAGCAAGGGAACAGGCGTCATAACGTGGAGGGACATCGAAAAGGAAACAACAATAAAGTAGAAGGAATCCCCATTGCCTACAGCCAGCATCAATCCTGGGTGTGGAAACTATTTAGGACCGTTGGAGATGTGCCAAAATCTCGTGCAAACCTGGTGCAGTGCAATGAGTGCAACTCAGCCACTGAAAACCTGGCTTGTACAGCTATGGCACCACCTCCATGTGGCGGCACCTGAAAGCTAATCACCAGGCAGCTATTTGGAGGGTAGTCCCCTTCCAAGCAGGCAGTAGGTTATTGTCCTCTACAGCGTCCTCCCCATCTGCTCTTGCCACCACTAGGGACACTCCAGTGGGCTACCGCGTTCCGCAAGCAGCCATGGACGACATACGCAGTGCAACAGACCCCTACCTTTGAAAGGTCACTGTATTCTGCATATACTGAGATGCGGTACTGTGTAGGGGAGAACATTTATGAAGTGCTTTTGAGGCTTCTGTCTGGGAGCATGGCAAACACTGCCCCCTACCCAAGTAAAGTACACCCCACATCTTCTGCTCTACACGTACGATTTCTTATCCCTGTGGTTGGTATCCTTTGTCAAATCTCCCTTCCACTACTGGCTTTTCTGGTGTGTCTTATAACAGGAAAAATGCTACACAGCCGGAAGGTGTGGGGAACAAAAAGGCTTTTTTCACAGCCACCTTCCACTGCTCAAAAATAGTTGAATGCAAGCATGCAGGAGGTGACGCTGCCTATAAGTGCCGCGTACAGAGACTGCAACAATGGGCGGCGGGACACCGTCAAAAGCATTGTACGCATTTGCTAAAAGAATTGGTGGCTCTTAAAAGAGCCTTTTTGTGCTGGGTGTATTTTCAACGGTAAAAGCAGTCAACAACCACAGGGAAAATGCTTCCTACACTTGCAGGAAGCGCTGCACAGCATTTTGGATATTACGCAGAAAGATCTAATTGCCAGCATCAGTCAGATGAACGCCAAAAATGTTCCTACTACTGAAAGTAATGTTTTCACTGTGGAAGGAGAACATACCAACTTCGCGCAAAAAACGCAAACAGCCTTGTTCACATTGCACCGTGCTTTCTCCATTTGTGGGCCACAAAAGGAAGAACGCAGCCACATCTGTCTCTGGGCAATGTGAGAAACAATTATGTGAGATGTTGGAAACATTTCCATGAGTTGCCGAAATGTCTCCTTCATTGCAAACTGCAGTGAAATGCCAGTAACATGCCCTAGACTGTTCCTTCCACAATGAACAACAATGTCTGGATGAGCAAGTGTTACCAAACGGGCACAAAGAGGACCCACGTGGAACCACTGCATCCCACGTACTCCTTATCAGTGCACATCGACATTATGGAAACCAATGTGTGCTGCTAGTGCACAACGTTCTGCGTAAACTTGTACCCAATGTATCCACGAGACGCCCAACAGCCCTATAGTCCGTCTACTTAATGGCACACCCGTCCCCGTAGCCATGTCCACTCCTATTGGCAAACAGATGTTCTGGCACAATGTGTTGCTACACACCACACCCACAAATTTATATTGACCAATCCCAACTCCTGCACAGTCCCATTTACATAGCAACCACCCTCAAAAGACCCGGATGTAGCACGTGCACGCCCCCAAAAGGCGCAGCTTTCGCCTACATATTTCCCCGTATACAGGGCGGCACAAACACATTTTAAGCACCATAGAAAGTGTGCGTCTTCGTAGAAATTGTTCAAAGTATTTTTTCCTAATTTAGCTAAAGGGACGTGTAAATAAACACCTTTTTGTGTGCTCCTTGTTAAGTGTTCCTCTCGGCTTGTCCTCCATACATTACTACACCTGCGTCTGCAGCATACATTGCACATAGTGCAACAAATTAATAATTGCAATATGGGGAGGAAAAAATGCCACCGCCACTGACAAAAGTCACACTATAAGCACTAACGTTGCCATGGGCACAAAAGAACATTCTAACATGGAATACAAAAGCAGACACACACAGGAATCGGTAAACCATAGTCCCATTTCCATAGCAAGCACATTAAAAAGGACAGCATGTAGCACGTGCAATTTCCCCAACTACCGCGAGGGCTGCAGCGCAGTAAATCAGGGCCAGTCCTTCTCCCCTTTCAAGGACTCTTTCAGCGGCACTCCCTGATTGGTTACTGTTACATTTTTACATACGCATCCATCAAATACATCCAAGAACTGTGCATGTAATGCCATCACATCTATTGAACAGTGCGTAACAGCTGTTAAACACGCAGAGGTGAAATATCCTGTAAACGAAAAGCACCTGCACGAGAAAGAACTGTACAATGATATATGCGTTCTGCACCCACAAACATCAGCATCGCTATCAATCACCACACCCAGTAGGTATTACTATTTCTTGTACAGTACAGCTCCAACTGTGTTATACGTACGTAGCAGCAGTGTACCTAGGAGTAAATCTGCATAACATGCTCAAAAGTTGTACCGTTAAGTCTCCCATCACCTATCATTAAATCGCTCCTACAGTGGTAGGTGGTTCCATTTGCCCACAAAAAGCATTGGTATACAAAAAAGGTTACTCTGTTCTTTTGTTCCATCATTTTTACAATGCTTTCCCCCATTAAAACACCTCCTAACAAATTTGTACAAATCGCACACAAAACTATCAGCCAGCCTTTCAGACAACTCTGTACAAAGTGCATAGATTTCAAGCATAACGACAGTTTCCACCCGTTATACATCACAGCAGTTCAGCAATAAAAACACATTTCGCCACATTCACAACAGTAACAGTCATAAATGTGCATAGTGAAATTAAAACCCAAAAGCAATGCCTGCACGCATGTACTAAGCATACATATGCAAATAACTGCATGCAAATGGCCACCCGAAAACATTGCGCTTTCCGCACCTTTTGTCTCATCCTTCCACAATGCACAGTACTACATTTGTGAATTAAATAGGCCTACAGTAATACACACGTTTTTCATAACAAGTGATACACTCAACTCCTAAATAGGCTGCCTACTCCCTTAACAAACATTATTTTGGTCCCAAGCGGCCTCCATATTGTACACCTCCCTTTCATACAGGCACACTTCGTCTTCCTGCACAGACATCCCCTATAGTTTTGGAAAATGTAATGTACAAATGTAAGCATTGTCATTAGTCAACATTTTTTCTTACTATCTAGTACCCACCTGTCTGTGAAAAGCCACTGGAGTGTGCACTTCAAAATACAGCCTACAATACGCCTGCTCTCCGCAATCAACAAAGTTAGTAAAATACCAACATATTCTTGTATTTCTTAATAAACAAGTGCACTATTGTTGTACTGCAGCATATAAATGTGTGCCCGTCCAGAATATGTACTTCATAGTTACTTATCACACCTCTACAGGTGCTAAATGTTTGTTATATCGCTACCATTAGAGTAATGGCCACATATTAACAGTCTTCTCACCCTAACGTTACATACCACTGCACAGCCACACACTTAGAATTAAATAGCTGCCTACACGCCCAGTCACCCACTAACTCACATTACACACATATACATGTGATAATTTGCACACCCACACTTCCCTTTCTTCGCCAACAGCTATTATACAATGCCTACCAAACGCCAATTCCGTAGACAGCAACGCATAAAGAGAGCCACACAACCTACAAACACAGAAAGTACCAATCCACTGTACGCTGAATGTGAACAGAAAAGGTGAAGGAAAAGAGGTACTAAAGTCATTAAGGAAAACAGATGCATCTACCAGTAAAAACAGTGTAGGCGATCAGGCAAAATGTGAGAATGTAAAGAAAACCACTAAATACAGTAGAACATACACTACTGCTAAGAGAGCACGTACAAATAGTAACGTAGTCACAAGCAAGCATTCTAAAAAAGTAATTTTACAAAAAAATGGCCACCACAGAGTCCTTCATAACCTTACAAGTAGAGGAAAGAAATCACGCTCAACCCTCAAAACCTACAGTAGAAAAGTCACCCTAGAAGCTCCTGTAGACAGTGCTATAAGCGTGAAGCAGAAATTGATTACAGTAATTTTGAAGAGAATTAAACCACTAACAAATTTAATTAGTAAATTGCAAACACAACTGCGAAACAAACGCAACGTGTACCTATGGCCACATCTGTACAGGTGAATGGAGTCACACCACCAACACAGAGCAATACTTCAATGAAGAATCATACAAGCAACAAAAAATTAACCAAATTGCCGTCGGAGTGGACGAGGGTATGATATGAGATATGATATGGCATTTATAACGCGCCTATACACAAGTGTTTCAAGGCGCGTCGAGGCAAGGGAGGGGAAAAACAGTGGAAGACGGAAAACGATCCTACTAGGCCAGGTGTCATTCAGATCGTGCAAGTGCGAGGGTAGGGAGAAATGGAAGAGTGCCAGGGGGAAGGGAAAGGGGAAAGTGCAGTACATGGGATAGAAGAATAAATACGGTAAATAAAAGCGGCCTGATGGTGGCAAGTGCAAGGTAAGAGCAGACATAAGCGCTGGTAGGAGGACTGTAGGGATACAGAACCAGTCCCTAAGCGCAGGGGGTTGCCAGGGAGGATGTTTCGGATGTTTCGGTTGTTTCTCTCAGGGTATGAAAAGATACACAATACCATAATAACTTAGATGGCCCTCTCCAATCCACCAAACCAATACGCCTCACCTACAAATGCCCTTGCACATCAATGTGCAACGTTCGCCAAAGCCTAATCAATAATTTGCAGCAATTCCTCAATCAGTATGTCAAAGGCAACGACAAAAGAAGAATGAAAATACTGCAAACTATGGACTCCTGTCCAGTACGCAACTACACTGGAATAAGAGGACATTCCTTAGCCTCTATTTCTGGACCAGCTTGCAAAAGCACATTCCACCGTATTAAAATGTTAGCAACCCACCATTCAACAAGTCTAGTGTACAAACTGTACTATGCAAAAACTCCAGCTTTAGCACTCCAACATGCAAATGATATTCTCCTGCACGGTACAGCCAAACAAGTGCTCGATCAAATTCAGCGCATCCAAAGGAAATACTGTGGAACTGAAGAGCAGTTACACACTCCAACATTTTCAGACAACAGTACTGACAACAGTGCAGATATCAACTTTTTATATCACACATACAGAAAAGAAATACAAACGTTCAAAAGCACTTCTGCTGAAATGCCAAACCAAGTATGTGTGTGTTATCGTAGAACTTTCTATAAAAAGAGCACCAAAACTGTAGATATAATGCAGAAAATAGAATGCCATGAAGAATCCCAATGGTTTCAATTAGCTCTGTACTTTCTAGCAGAAAACAAGTATGACATTACCACCACCTCATGCTGTGCACATACTGTACTGCAAAATTTGACAATAACCAAAGGCGTTCACGGGCAATTGTAATAATTTTGAACTATTTCCACTGCCAAACGCACTGCAGCAGCTTCATTTGTATGAGAGCATTATTATACAAACAGTGCACCGATTTCAAGCAATAATACATCTTCAACCAAAAACTGCAAAATTACCTGCCACCAAATTACTGAAAGGCATTTGTGATAAAGTGGTCTATTTACTGTTAGATCTCAAAGAAAATGTAGACACTCTACGAGTGTAAAGGTCAATACACAAATCTTTGATTATCCTGGTGAATGGTGTACCTAAAAAAGACAAACAAATTTGGCAACACCTAGTGGACTTAACCAAAGTTAGAGAGGCGTTGCAGTACCTTAAAGAAAACAATAACTATTACAAGGAAATAAATGTTCAAGAAAACCTGAGAGAAACAACCGAAATAATTCAGGACTCCTCAACAAGTGGCCAATTTCAGCGTCTAGATCCTAGTACAGCCTCCAGTATTTTAGACCAGAACACAATTCACCCACTGCACTCCAAAGACACCATAGACTATGCACTAGAAACATATCAAGTGCGGCAAGCCAAAAGAGCACCAATTAGTATATGGGAAAAAAGTGTGGAAGCACAAGCCTTTCCTCTACTGTTCCCCACTGGAAAGGGTGGAAGATATGATGAAAGAAGCACACAAATAACAGCATCAGAATACCACTGTTTACGAATCTATTCTGAAGACCCTAGATTTAGACAGAGCGTGGAGTACATATTCCACCTGCTCTTTGAGAGTGAACTAGCAATGCTGTGTTATGGAGTTGCCCACACATTAAAAACAGGTTCCCATTTCCAAAACATGTCTGCTACACAACTACTTCAAAAGGTGCAAGAGAAGGCCGAAGTTTTACAATCAAGTGTTACAAATCTCTTGGCAAACATGCGTGGTACGAAAGAGTACTGGTATCGACGGCACGCAGATGTCCGGTGTATGCTACGCAACCTTGGCTCTCCCACATGGTTTGTCACTTTAAGTTGCGCCGAGTATGCATGGGAAGACTTGCACACTTTCCTACGCATAGCAAACCAAAACAAAAAACAATTTGACTCAAGAAGAAAAACTTGCTATCAGAAAACTAGCAGAAGACACATCAGTAATAACAAAAGCAGCTGATAAAGGAGGAAAAATTGTTCTAATGAACAGACTATATAACTGAAGGTCTGAAACACTTAAACAAGGTTGATTGTTATGAAAAACTGCTAACCAACCCATTACCAGACTTGGAACCGGAATGGAACAACAAAATCAAGAATTGGTATGAACTGAGTCTGCTAAGTGAAAAGGAATACTATGGTCTGCTCACCAAAAACTCGATTCTAGCAACCATATATTTTCTACCGAAAGTACATAAAACATACAGCAATTTTCCAACATTACGACCCATAATAAATGGAATTGGATCAATCACGAACTCAAACTTTAAAAGTTGGTGCATTTGAGTAAAAATTCACATCACCTAAATTTCTTATTGTTTTTGTGTAGCAGCCACACATGGATATGAGAACTACTCATGCAGACAACATTCAAAAATATAACTAAACATTTCGCGCTACAAAAAGCTGTCACCAGGGAATAGCTTTTTTTGGTTGCAAATTTCTCTACAAAACAAAACAGGTATAGACATGAAAACACCACGAGAGCTGTGCTCTCTCGATTCAGTAAATGTTTCACGCTACTTTCATCATCGCTTCCTTGCCATGCTGCACTTCATTTGCAATAAAACACTTCCTCCCCTCGGAGAAGTGGAACATTTCTTTTGGAGAAAAGAATATCAAGCCAGAGGAGCACAACACACATCCACATGCTTTTGTGGATTAAAAATGCTCCTAAATTTGGTGAGGAAAGTGATGAAACTGTTTTGCAGTTCATTCACAAAAATCTCACTTGTGAAATCCCTTTGGGATGTACCCCAAGGCATAAATTAGTTTTCAAAAATTGATTAGCAGATTTTGCTAATAAAATTTTTTTGATTAGCAAATGAACTAATTTGATTAGCAATTTTGTGCTAATATTGAATGTCACCAGAATTAGTTGTACCCCAAGATATAGAATAAGCAAGAATACAGAAATTATTTCTATGTACCTCTGAAGTATAACATCAGTGCATGGCTGTAAAATGTAAAGGTTCGCTGCATGCATGGGAAGGTCCTCTCTGCCTAATCTTCCTCTACACTGCAGACCATTTCCTACAAAATAGGCAAAAAGCAACTCATTACCTATCCACAATGCACACTCACTCTGGGGGTGGAGGGGGCTCGAGAATCGATAGCCGAACAAATGCCAGTGCAGCCACTTGCCAACACCCAGCCCAGCAATCGGGGAAAGCGTTGGGGCCTTTCACCTTTATGCAAATTAGGAGGTTTGCATGTATTTTGCCCCAGAGCGTCTGTACAGAGCTCCATGTTTCCTGCATAAAACTGCAGAATCATTGGCTGCATCTGTAATGATTCAGAGTTTTATTTGTTTTTGTTATGTGTTAAAATGCCATCTTCCACTAATGCCAGTTACCAAAAAGTAATTGGGGCTGGGGTAGGCGATTTAGGGGAGCAAAAAATAACATTTCAAAAGACTAGATATGTAGGCTTAGCCGCAAAAGGGGAGGGTACATCGAGATCAGGACCTTTTGCCATGCGCTTCTGAACAGAGGCATCAGGCTGCGAGATGGCAGACAAGATAAGTGCAGTTGGATTCTGGTAAACATTTTAAAAACTCTGAAAGACTTTTATTGCAGGCTGTGTGTGAGAGAACAAGGGTGTGTGGGGTGAGTGAGAATGAACACTAAGAAACATGGGACAGGGAGCAAGGGAGAGTGGGTGGCTATATGCAAGATTAGAGCGCAGTTCTGAGTGAGAACTTGGGTGCAAGTACTGTGGGTGACTGCGATTGAGAGCTATTGTGCAAGAACGCATTAAAACTAGTTTTGAGTAAAAATGACAGCTAGAGAGAGTGAGAAGTAGCATTATTTGAAAACATAAGTGAGTGTGAGAGTAGTGTGCATGTTGAGAGGGCTAAGGTGTGAGAGCTAGGATTCAAGAGTGAGAATAGTCATTTCTCAGCAGGACTGCAACACTATACCATTGTGTTCTGTATGTTGAGTGCTTCTTCACCACCAATGTGGATTCATGGCTCTCTCCCAGTGTCTAAATAGTAGATCTGTCAACAGGCATGTCCGAAGCTGCCTGCTGTCCATTAGCTGCCGCTCAGGATGTTGGGAGCCGTGATGGGGCAAGGGATAGAAGGATCGAGCCTGTTGGATAGCAGAATCAGCAGGGTCTTAAAACCTGCTCACAACTTCTCGAGGGGCCATGGGGCAAAATGAGCCTGATCCCACATACAGGGGGTTGTTACCCCTTTATCTCTCCTGAATGAAATAATGAGCTCTCTCAGACACAGGTTATCACCCCTGCACACACATTGAATGAATATGGTATGCATCTATAGATCGAGAAAACTGGAGTGACAATTCAGAGTGTTTTAACAGAGATATAATTGTCTTCCCAGATGGGAGACTGACTCCATTAATATACATGGGGTCACTGAGATGACCAAGAGTGAAACTGTACATTCAGTTGTGAGATTACCAGCAACTGCAGCTACTATGCTCCAATGAGTGAGGTGCCCACTCAATATATCACACTGTTTATAGGTGTGAGACCCATCCTGAATGCTTGCCCCAAGAGCCTTTGCCAGAGTTTCACACTGAAGAAGTGAGCATGTGATCTGGGGTCTGCAGCCCACACACGCAGGGGATTTCCTTGCTTCCACTTGCGAGATTTGCACCAAATTAGTGAGATTGTGCTCCAAGGTAGGGGGCACACGCACAGTCTTTGCTCTGACGTTTCACACACTCACAGGATGGGACGGCATTTCGTTCTCCCATCCTAGTTGTATTGCTCTGCCTTTTGAGGGCTACTACAACCTGGATGATTATAGAGGGGTGGAGTAAGGGCAGTGATGGCCTACTGGAATGCAACTCGAAGGCTTAAATCTCCTTCTTACTTGACTTTAGTATATGCAGTACATACTAGTCAATTTTTACCACTGTTCTGCGCTGCGCGCGCCTCCACCCACCCCCCCACGCACCGTTGCACCAATTTGGCGACTACTGTATTTGGGCCCCCCGGGAAATTCATAAGTCGGCTTCCCTGGTGCTGGGTGTTAGAGCGGGTCTCTAACATCCAGCATCTGCCGTAATAACGCAGCCTGCTGCTCATAGAAGAGGCCTCTTCTATGAACAGCATCCTGCATTATTACGGCGAGTGCTGGATGTTAGAGAGCGGCTGCTCTCTAACATCCAGCACCCGCCATAATAACGCAGCCTGCTGCTCGTAGAAGGCAACAGGCTGTGTTATTGCGACGTCGAGTGCTTGGTGTGAGTGTCTGATGATAATATTTCTCCCGCCCGTTTGGGCGGGAGAAATATTATTCTCAGCCACTTGCTCACACCCAGCACCAGACCGAGATAACGCAGCCTGCTGCTCGCCTTCTACGTACAGCAGGCTGCGTTATTATGGCGGGTGCTGGGTGTGAGCAAGTGGCTGAGAATAATATTTCTCCCACCCAAACGGGCGGGAGAAATATTAGCATCAGACACTTGCACCCATGACATTTGCATGAAAAGCAGGGCCCGACTCCCCCACCCAAACCTCCCCTAGCAAGTCCTTCATCCTCCTTACCTCAAAGTTAAGCCAGAGTGTGAGAGGGGGGCTGAGAACCTCCTCTCACCACGTGATGACGTCGCATCAGGGCTGGGCTGACAAAACATTGATACAAAGTTTTGAGCCCAGCCCGGGTGCTTCTGCCTCGCCTGCAGTGCACGTTGTGCACAGCAGGCAGAACTTTTAAAGGCACAATCTTTTTTTTTTTTTCTTCTGCTGTGGAAATCATATCGCAGTTGGTGCGACATGATTCCTAAAATAAACAGCAAAACATCATTATTATATCGCAAATTGCGATGCGATACCGCTTATTTTATGCCTTGTACCCATAGTGACCTACAAGCACCCATTTTGCAATTCCAAAGACACAAGTGTGGCAAGTATTGTCGACGCAAATTTAAGAACAGAGGCAAATACTACACCAAATGTCGCTTTGGTTTCCCTAGACCAGTTTCAACAACAGGCCAAGTAAACAGCTTCATGTGTTCGGTTCGACGCAGTGTGAAAGGAAAATCACCTAAAAACACATACTGCATAAAAAGGAGCGCAGCATCAAAGTACATCAATGATTACAATGCAATTATTGCCCTCTTATGGAATGCCAATGTTGATGTACAGTACATTGCAGACAATTCCACTGTTGTTGCATGATATGTGACCGCCTACTTAACCAAAGCAGAGAAAACAGAGCTCAAAGACCTCTGGGATGACATATCCTCTGACAAAACACTGGCACAAAAATTGTACAGCTTTGGCATTAAAATGTTGTCCCATGGAGAATGTGGCAGCGACAAAGCCGCTGACCACTTAACCGGCACAGCCTTATATGTGAAATCAGCCAACATAGTGTGGCTAAGCCTTGGGCCTGCTGCATCGAGAAGAAGAGTACTTAAATCGTACAAAGACATACAAACAATAGTCAAACACAATCCCAACAGCCAAGATATTTTGAAGAACAACTTATTGGACACATACTACCCAAACAGAAGTAGTACTTTAGAAGGCTTGTGCTTGTACCAGGTAGCCCAAAATGTCTCATACAAAAACAACATTACACCAAATGAGGAAAAAGGTAGAAAGTTGTGAAGGCAACCTGGTGCGACTTACCAAATGCAGCCTAATTAATCATATGAGGCTGTCTTTAAAAAGTCCTCAACACAAAGAACTGCACTACATGGCTCTACTACAACTTTTAAACCATGGAGAAAAGAAGATTTATTAGCCAAATACACCTCCTATGAAGATGCTTTCAAAGCCACTGAAAGTACAATTTCAGATGAAAACTGTATACGGTACAAAACCATATTGGACAGTGAATGCCAACAAGAAGAAGAACTTCAAGTACAACTAACTGTAGACACTTCTGAGAGCAGTGAACCTTCGCAAACAAGCAGCCGAGAGCCACTCATAGCAAATGAGGAAGATTCAGCCATGACGGAGGTAACCACCACTATGCTTCAGTATGAGCACTTTACAGAAGAGTTGGAAGTACTTAAATTCCAACTAAACGATGAGCAGCGCACCATTTTTGTATAAGTAAGTAAAACCATTGAACATGGTATACAGCACCAAAGTAAAACTTGCACCTGTCACAACTACAAACCAGTACTGCTGTATGTAAGTGGTGAAGCTGGATCAGGTAAAACATTCTTAATAAAAATGATCAGTAAGTACCTCCAAAAATTAACAAACAACAACCTTTCTGCGGTTATAACCGCCCCTACAGGTTTGGCCGCCTACAACATAGGTGGAGTCACTCTACACCTATTGCTACTCCTCCCAGTAGAACACAAAAACAAATTAGAGTACTATAAACTTTCAGCAGAATCTGCTATGGAGCTACGCAGAGTTTTCAAATAAATGAAAATGCTCCTAATAGATGAGGTGAGCAAGGTCTCCAACCTAAAGTTGGCTTTGATTCACCTCAGACTGCAAGAGGTACTCAAAACAGACTACGAAGAACTCTTTGGAAGAAAACATGTAATTGTTTTCGGAGATCTCCTTCAATTGACACCAGTCAAAGGTGAACCTATCTTCAAAACCTTAGGACACAAACAGTGCCGTAAAAGTCTTGGAAGCATCGGGAATGTAAATCTTTGGCAACATTTACAATACAGAGAACTAACGTCTGTCTGCAGAACTCACCTATGCCAACATTTAAAAAAAACATACAGATTGGTGTACTATCAAAGGAGGTGCAGTCTACCCTCAATAGTAGACGCATCCATGAGCTGTACGGGCAAAACACATGTGCTACAGATGTAATGGAACCGTTAGCTCAGGAAAATGTCAGCTGTATGGCCTTAATGCCAAGTCTAGCAAGCTGTGCACAATTTAATGCAACAATGCTGCAAAAGGAAAAACAACCACTAGTGCAAATTCATGCCACAGACAAACTAGATGCACACGGTATGACAATACCTATTAGTCAACAAGGCATTGCACGACTACAAGCCTTGGAGAACTCCATCTCCAACACAGCTGGTTTGGAGAACATTTTAACTTTATGTGTCAACTGTAGAGTTATGCTAAAGCGTAACATTAACGTAGAGCAAGGTTTAGTTAATGGGGCACTTAGTACAGTTGTTAGCTTCCAGACATACCCACGGGACAACAGAATTCAGTTTGTAAACATCAAGTTTGATAACATTTCAGAAATCAAAAATATAGGACGCACAATTGCGAGATTCCTTCTTTTCAAAGACATGTATGTACGCAAAGAACAGTTTTCTCTCTCACTAGCTTATGCAGTAACTATTCATAAATCACAAGGTCTAACCTTAGATGAAGCATTAATTGATATTGGCCACACAGTCTTCAAAGAAGGCACGAGTTACGTAGCACTGTCACGGCTACGTATCCTGGAAGGACTGTATCTAGTTAATTTTTATGCAACTGCAGTCAGTGCAGACATTCCTTGCATCATAGAGTACAATAGACTAAGTGCACTGTACACACTCCATCTAAAAAAGTACCCTATTCCTCAAAAACCAAAAGGTTTGAAAAGAAGGCTCATTCCATCAGAAGTACTAATTGATTATGCCACACTACCGTCAAAGAAATTCAAAGAAAGTCATACTACAGCAATGACCAAAAGCAAATACAAAAGAAGTAAAATAGACAAAACATACCCAACTCCACCCACAAAAAAGAATGCCTCTGCAAAGAAACCACGTACCCGTCCATCAAAGGGCTCAGACACAGAAGTACATGGACAATTCAAATTTTCCAATACAACAGGTGTTAATTGCTATGCAAATGTAACAATCAATGTTCTATTCCAAATACCGGCACTGGTTGAAAACATTTATATAAATAGCGGACAAGTTGTGTTTGCAAATGCTCGTCCTTCACAGAAATGCAGTAAGTAATCCTGACACCATTTACAGTGTTACACAGGAATAAGGCAAGAATTGGACTACAGTGCTGGAATGGTGAAATTCACTTTAAACCGACAAGAAGATCCACAGGAATTTGTAATGTACATACTATAAATACTGGAAAGAAAAACATACTTATGAATTAAATCTTTCATATTTCTTACATGTGGAACCATACATGCACTCTTTGCAACCATGCCATTGAGGAGCAAGTCCCTAACAAATTCTTATTGTATGTAGCAATACCTAACTGTGACTCCATTCCATTTCAGCAACTGATGCAAAATGCAAACCATAGCATGTGGTGTACGTCGTGCAATTCTGATATTCGTTCGACACTACATATACATGTCATGATCTCTGCTTCCAAAAGGTCAGGGTTTTCCCAACTCCCTTGGAAGCAGATCCATAACCCAGGTTCCGAGTGCCAACCAGTCCCAATTGGGACCTTTTGGACCCAGTCCTGGCGCCAGTGGCACCAGGCTCATAAATATGCCCAGTCCCAGCGCTGGAAGCGCCGGGCTCATAATGCTTGGGTGGACTTACCTTCACCAGACCATGCTGCTTACTTGCCTGCCAGTTGAGCCTCTGATCCTCTTCTGTTTGGAACTACTTTTCCTGTTGGGTGGGGCTGGAGCCACTCCCTAGATTCAGAACACTGGAACTCTTCTGGAAGGCAGGAACTCTTTTCTTACCAGGAACTCTTTTCTTACTTAGGCGTGGCTGTGGAAGGAGACTTCTAAGCACTACAGGAGGCTATTTAAACCACACCCGGTGGATGAATCTTGCTTTGCGTTATTCTGCAACCTCTGCAGCAGAACGCTCATCGTGTCTTCTGCATCCGGTCCTGGGCCTAAGGGAAAAGGCTTACCATCCTGAATCCAGTCTTCAGCAACACCTATAAAGACAAGAAAGAACAGGTTAGCATTCCGGCATCTGAAAGGCAAAGGCTTACCATCCTGAATCCAGTCTTCAGCAACACCTATAAAGACAAGAGAGAACAGGTTAGCATTCCGGCATCTGAAAGGCAAAGGCTTACCTACTCTTCGTGCGCTCCGGAGGTCTTCACACTGCATTCCGGCATCTGAAAGACAAAAGTTTACCAACTCTTCGCACGCTCCGGAGGCCTTCGGCGCTGCATCCCGCATCTGAAAGACAAAACAAGGTGCGTTTAAAGACATTGGGGAACTTTAATACTCACGTGCCATTACTCCTTTCCACATCTAATCCAGTGGGTATTCCGGCACCCTGCAGCCGCTCCGAACTCGTACCTGCAAAATAAAAAGACAGTTAGAGCGCATAGTGAAGCAGGCAACAAGCGCTTACTTACGTGCTTCCAGGCGCTTCTATTCATCACACGGGCTCCATCTTCAACTCACTTCAGCCCGTCATCCGCCATCGCCGGAACCCTGCAAAACAAGAGACATCATTACTAAAGACTTTAAAGACATTTGAATGACTCGAAACTTACCGTTCGTGCAGTAAACGACGGACAGCAGTCCTCTGAAGTCAAGAGGCCTGCGCTACCTATCCAGTGAAGAAACTGGTTACAGCACCCTGCCCCGAGGCAGATGGAGAGCTCGGCATTCACTTACATAAGGTGAGAGCGTTAACCTTTGGGGGTCTACAGGAGAGGAGAAGAGGAAAGAGATAGGGACACCCCAATAACCCCAGTTCATTAACCCCATATTTTCTATCTGCAGACATCTTACTCTACACGTCAGGCATACAGTGCACAGAGGTCCAGCCCAAAGAGCCAACCGGGTGCTACACATCACCTTTGAAGATACGGTAGTCGCCCAGTCAAGACCGGCGCCTCTGCGAGAATCAGGTGAGCGTTACAATACACTCACATAGTCAATATGTGATATTAATGCTCTTAAAATACAATGCTGACAGTACCAAAAAGAACTGCAAACTTAATGCCTTCACACACGGACAGGTATCCCATGGCAAAAAAACATTCACAACTGTAGCCATAATCTACCACACACGGGACTCCACCATTATACTGTATACATTAGAAAGCAATCAGCATGGTTGGCATGCAATGACACTTCCATCAGTCCAACACAGACTACCTGCAAATCTTGCAAATACCTACTTAATATTCTTGAAACCAAAATGTACTCTATCTAGAAACCTACTATACCGTACTCTTCAGCAGCAACCAGTACCTTCGTAAGTGGACAAAACATATTTCTCCTTCCACACTATCAACCTCAAGCAGCATACCATACTAGAAGCATTGACGAAGTGCACTACAGTGTGTTGGACAATTTTATCCTCAATGAACCCAAGGATTACAGCCACCTGTTGCCTAACTGCAACCTGAACATGCCAAGGTTATTTGCAGCATCACAACTACCCACCTCAACCCTCAACAACTACTGTGCTACAAACATAGGGTCACACACTTCCAAACTATGAGCAGTTACAGTACGCCAACAGGTACGTAGCTACAGTCATAAATCTGCATTAGCATAGAACAATGTCATAATACTTGCAAACTACCAGCAGCAATTAAACGCATAAACAAACAGTGGTACAAAAAGGAAGCAGGAAAACATTTACAAATACCCACCTGCTATACAACGCCACAAAATAAAAAAATGTATATTATGTAGTGGACTGCAAACTAACAAATACCTACCCTAACATATTCTGTTCTCTTTTCCCACAGATAATGGAGCAAGAAGTACCACAAAATGTTACACTCCATACACAAAACACAGTGCAGGCCTTCCTCAATTCAAACAGTAAGTCTTCAATGATTGCTATAATACCTCTGTACAATATCCAAAGTGCAATAAGTGCACTTATTGTTCTATACACATACCAATACCACCATTTACAATGCACACCCATATTACACTATGCAGCTTGTGCCTACGCCCTACACGCTTCACTACACCCTGTACATTGTAGGGCCTCCAGCCATATACTAAACATTGTACATCCCGCCCACTATTACCGCTGCAATGCAGAACAATACATACAGACATCTATCCACATAACACAGCCACCTACCCCTTACCCACTACAGTTGACTTTGGCTGCTATTTCTTCCACAAAAAACATAACATGTGTCCTACGTACGCTTGTCACCTAATCGTATCATAAGTGCACACACTGAATAAACAACCCAATAGTTAGCTACCCTACAATCTGCACAATCACAACAATGCAATTTCATGCATGCATCAATACATCTTACATAACCTTCCTAACTGCTGCAACATTTGGCTTCTTGCTTTCCACTGGCACTGTGTAGGCCATTAGGCCATTTCCATTGTTATGAACACCATTTCCAAGAAACGTATCCATCCTATATGTCACTGCAGCTCATACAGCATAGCTCCCCAGCCATATTGCAACCACTGCCTTACTGCTTAACTTTTTTAACTTCTGCTTCCCTTTTTCATTGTGCAAAGGAAACACCATTTAAAGGTCATTACGGCCTTACAATGTTAGACAAACGTTTACACTACCTGCTTTACTTTCCTGAACAGTAGCCCCAAAGAAGGTAATGCAGCACACCACCAAACTGCGTACGATGGACCACCCAACCACGTCTTCTAAACAGCGAACACAGTCTGACATCACCCACCGTTGCCTGTTAACACACTGCACATATAACTGGTCCTTACCCACTGTAAAAGGACATTTTATGTATTTTGTCATCTCTGCATTCAGGGAAGCATTTGTACAGCACCATCATTTCAACTTGTACATTGCACTACCTTCACCGTACTAACACTACCGACATTCGTAAATACATATTGCAATCGCAACACGTTCCCAGCTGATTCCTTCTTTTTTTCCTGCATAATCTTCGGAAATCGAAACTTAACATACCTCTCCTTCAACACAACACACGCTCATTGTAAAACAGCCTTGAGTGGGAAGCATGTTTAGCTCTAAGGTCAGATATTGTATAGAAGTCTAGCAAAAAAAAAAAAAAAAAAACAGTACTTACACTGCAGTTCCTCTGTCCAAGTGCCCCAAAGGTAGTCTGCAATGATCCCATACGGCGTACACTGCAATCGCACGGCTACGCAATAGAAGCATGGAATTTTACGAAATTATTTAAGTACACCGTTACATCACATGTGTATTACGATTAACATTTCTTAACGTGCTTCTCAGTATGCATATTTACCAATGTATTCTACCGCTCACTTCCTCTTTCTACCATAAACCTTTGTGATGGCAGTAAAAAATACTGTTACACTGCCATGTCTCCACCATTCCCAGTAAATTGCAACTGTCAATGTACTTTCTTTTGCTGCCATTCTTCCCCGCCCCCTCCAAATGCACACATATAATGCAAGACGAACATGGAGCGCAAGTCGTACAGTAAAGCACCACACCTACTGAGCACTCGTACACTGCTGCATTTCCTGTTCTGCCCTTTGTATGCCCTATCACACAATTACTACGTCTACGCACCCTCAGTGCACTGTATGTTATAACGGCCACAGGTGCACATGGAGGTTACCTGGCACAAAAACAGGTACAGCTCACATTTCATTGACGCTCTTCTTACCAAAGCCTCTTCTCCATTCTGCAGCAATCCGAGGTGACCCCCATTATGTTTCTTATTGTATTACTTTCTTTGCAGACACACAGATATAGTGTGCCGTGGGTCCAACTGCACTCGCTACCACTGTTAACTTTTGTAAAAAGGAAACACATGAAAACAGCATCTAGTCCCAATGGTTCAAACACATTTTCTTGTGTGCAGCCGTACAATCACAGTATTACCTACAAACCAGAGACCAAGGCAGAGAGTTAACATATGACGCTACGCACTAACACACAGTTCATGGCCCATCAGGCATGCAACTATTACAAAATTATCCTTCCTGCAAAGTTTTGTTCTGTACGCTGCAACTAATACCCGCTACTTACATCTAATCTTATTCCTCTTTCTACTCAGATATCTAGCACCCTACTGTGCGTGCCACTCCTTCCACATTCCAATAGAATGCTGGTGGACCAACCATTGGAAAATTACCATAAGCAATGTCTTTGCCATCGTTATCTGGGCCGACCGGTATGTCCACTTGCGGTTCCTGCTATACGAACCAACCTGCACACCTTTTCTCTGTAAACCATCCCAGCGGCACCATATGCCGTCTTCGTTACCGTTCAAAGAAAATGTATTCTTTCACACGGGCCACCAAGCACCACTACATACTCCTTCTCCCACTTTTCTAGATGAGAACAGAAGTACAGGATTGTCCTTTACATTGTGTGACAAAATACAGCACTTTCAACCACGCAATGTATTGTTAGTACAGTATGGAATGTTCTGGAACCGTACACACTGTGTGCGCATGTCCGCTTTTGCTTATGTTACTTTCCATAGATACGTGCTCACATGACAGAGTGCGCTACACTTGGCACGCACATAAAATAAATACCTGGGCTGCACGCCGTGAGGAACGACTGTCCACAAGTGAAGTCACTGATGCCAGTGACTGCTGCGATGGTGTATGCGGCACACAGACATAGCTAACAGAAGCGATGCACACATTAAAATTGCACACACAAACAGCTCCACCCGCTTCCGCTGACAATCTGAACTATCATGATTTACAAATGTTACTAACAAGCTAATGCAGTTGTGCCACAGAATACAAAGTACACGGTTGCACAAGGGCTAGTGTCAGAAGACAAAGTTAGACATTTGCAGTAGATGATATATTGCCATTTATGAAGAACGCTGGTGGGTTCAGCAACGAGCAAGCGCATAGCTTGTTCCGTGGCTTTAGCAAAGGCGATTAACAAGACATGATAGATTCCTCTTCCTAACCACAGAATAGCAATATACAATGCGAGCTTGGCTTCCAAAGGACAAAATCAGACACTAGCTGTAGACTCAGAGACACGTTCCGTTAGGGTCAGTTAAAGGCGAACAGTTTCCCCTTTCCAACAGAAGAAAGCCAACCACAAGTGGCAGCTTCCTGTTTTAGATGAGCTTGTAGCAGAGTCAAGAGATGCTTCTGCACTGATAGGACAGGACAGGAAGCAGGGTACCAAAATACACAGGTGCGGTTAAAGTGTACAAAGCAATTGTCGCTCCTAAACCCCCTTCAGAAAATGCATCCAATATAATGGCATTTGAAAAAGGCCTGAAGAGAACACCGCGCTTTGCTTGGTCGTCAAGCGGAAGCCCATGCATTCTAATGGACATAATCAAGAAGCAAAGACAGTACCTGTCACTTGAGTTTTCACATAGGTAAAGCATGTGTGCAATGCAAAGCTAAGCTCAAGAGCAGATTCAGACTATAGACGTTCTGTCCAGGCCAAGGAAATGACGCACATAGTATATGTAGACTAAGCACGTGTCTTAATATAAAAAGCACAACAGATTAAGGCTAAGGAGATCTTGGCAACAGGCAGCAGAAAGCAAACTAGATCCTGGGGGTGGGAAGAGCCTTCGATCGCAGGTCAGAGCAGCAGGTCCCCATGGCCACTTTGCATGTAGAACAGCAAGGCCTGGAAATCTTGACTAAGTGTGCTGGTTGAACTTTTTGCATATGTGAGACTGAAGGCGTGCGTTATTATGTCACTCCACTCTTGATCATACCACAGCATAGCTTAGACAACATAACATGAACCCCATGATTGCTCAAGCTGGTGCTTTAAAAATGATGAATTATACTTAATCTTTGTTAGACGCCAATCATGTTTTTAGCTTATGCAATAACGCTTTCTATATATATATGATAGTATGTTCTGTGATTATTGCTGTTATTATAGCAGGCATAATGATGATCAAAGCTGGTAGAGAACAGAAGTGATGATAAATATATTGACTTGCTACCTTTAAGTGTCAGCTTCATATTTTTGAGCAATGCTTCATAATAAGGTCTCTGAGTCAAAACGAACTACGCAATATTTCATGGCTGTATTTTGGTCAATTATGACAAGGGGTGCAAAACTCAGGGACCTGTCAAAGCGCTAGGTCGAACTCCTGAGGCGCCTCTCATCATAACCCAAGACTTGTGATTCTGTGCCCAATCCACACAGTCCTACCTAGGGTCGAGGCGGGTGGGCAGGGAATCACACCCTAAGGGGCAATCAAGTCAGAACAAGTGCGCCAAACAAAGGTGACAGTCTGATGGCCTGCCATCCTGTATATAGCATTCATGATGTTATCGAATGCAAATGTATGTGTGTTGGACTGTACGTTATCCATACTTTGCATGTGTAATGCTTATTAACTCGTGCCATTTCCCACTACCTTCCTGCACTCTCAAAGTACAGGGTATCACGAGAGGTATACCATACTGTAGATTAATTGTGGCATCTCAGTATGTGAATAGAAAAAGGCCAATGACGTTCACCATATTCAAGTGCAGTCACTTCACGCCAACTCTACTAGTGTGCCAACTGCTAAATTTACTCCACAACCATGCTGTCACACTGAGCACCCACAGGACACATACATATTTCCAACTGTGTACGCTACAGTTACATATCAGTATAAGAACGGATCTAAAGAAGTCAACATTCTGAAACCTACTTCCAAACAATGACAATGTCCACATTGTAAATTCAAACGCCTGTAGCCATCCATACACGGCAGTAGACGCTTGCCTCTCCCAACACAGCATGGTACACCAATTACAAATATCCCTATATCATCTGCAATACACACCCCATCCCCAACAGCCTCTGAAGGTTATCACCTGCACACCTACCCCCCCACAACTCTTTCAATGTTATTATCTGCCTGCATGGGCCATGTCGCAAACCTTACGCAGTGAAACAATTCTTTCATGTCCCACTTACTTACTACACTCCCTGAAGCAAAGCTCTGTTCACGTCCACACCACTCCTAACGCAAATGGTGTTTTATCTCACCCATGCTCCTTTACGACCTGGACCATGTCCTCCATAGTGATTCTGCAAAGGCGGGAACCTTACGACACTTACATATGTACAAGTGTACTGTATGGCGCACGGTATGCTTCTAATACGTGATGCAAATGGGCTAAGGCAAAGTGAAAGTACTCTTTGTACATATGTCTGCAAGCCAAATACAAATATCACAGTACTCCTATACATAGCAGCATTGCGTTGCCGGTTTGTTAGCAACAGGCTACTCCTTCGCCAAATCCACTTCAAAGTAATAGACCCAAGCATGGAAACATGTTACTACTTACCTTTTCTGCCCACACGTTCATATCCATTCAGTAATCAACCCAAAACTTTCTGTTACCTGCTTCCAACCAGTGCCCACCCTGCTATGTCCAAGGGCCCCAGCCATGCACACAAGGCAGTATGGGTTTTGCAGGCACAATACAACATAGCACTGCCACTGCAAATATTGTCTCCAATGCACTCCCCAGCCCCAATGCAGACTGTGTGCACTCATCAAAAAATGATAGGTGACTCTACAAGTACCCACCGATACAGTGTATGTGAGTACCTGCATAGAAATTCCTCCCATGTGGTAATGTCTGACTGCCCTCCCTACAACAATGCAGTGCCCAAACCCTGCGCTCTTGGGTGCATAGGTGGAGGCCTACGGCCTCTGCCCATACAGCCAATAGCCTACTCCTTCAACACACCCACTAAAATGCAATGTAGACATGCATGCTACCATGCGGCCACATACCTTTCCTGACTACCAGGCACAACACACCATCATACATCAACTGCAAATACCTTCATATTACCTCCAATGCACTCCCCATCCCCAATGCACTCTACCTGGACTCAATGCACTCTTTCTACATATGTGTACAATTCACACACCATTATCACGGTCCTCCCATATATTCCTACATTACGTTTCAGGTATTGTGCCGAACACCAATGCTACTCTTTGTACATATGTGTGCAATCCACATACCAACATCACAATACTCCCATGCATTGCAGCATTTCATTGCGGTTTTATTGGCAACAGCCTATTCCTCAGTCACACCCACTGCAAAGCAATGGAGCCATTCATGGAAACATGTGACCACTTGTCTTTCCTGTCCAGACCTACTTCCTACCATGTCCACACTGTTACGGCCAAGGGCCGTTGCCATGCACACAGGCAGTTGGGCCTTTGCAGGCACAACACAACATAGTACACCGACTGCCAATCTTCTTATATTAGCTCCAATGCACTCCCCATTCCCTATACAGTCTGTCTACACTGACCAACATACGATGGTCCCCTATGCACCTAACCACCAATGCAGTGTATGTCAGCAGCTGTAGGAATTTTCCACATCCCAAAAGTGCACTGCAACACAATCCTTCCATTTCTGCATGTCGTTATGGCCTCCCTTGCAGCAACAGTGTGGCCAGACTCGGCCGCATACCTAACCGCTAAGTGCCTCACTGCTCTCCCATTCATGGAGGCGTTACATTGCGAGGGTGGTACCCAAGCCCTATGCTCTTTTTACGTGCCATGCCCATGCAGTAAAAAGGCTATGCCTTACCCACAACCACTACAAACCTAGTCAGACTATCATGGGAACAATTCCCCACAAACCCATCGCTGTACAACAACGCAAACGCACTAAGGCAACCTACCCACTGGCAGCTGTAGCCTACAGCACAAAACATTGCCAATATCTTTGCTTCACCTTCTTTCACCCAGCCGATCCTGCAAACCATATTTTCCAATGCCTTTTGGCGCTCCTCTATCCTCCGCTACACCATGGCAGCGTTTCCCAAAAACTTTGACGCACAGCACCCTTCAGCCCACTACCGGCCCGGTCCAATGTTCACCGACATCACAACGTCCTGCAGGCCAATCAGACTTCGGTCCGCGGAGCAAACAGGGAAATGGGTCCCAGATATCACACATTTTTTGGGACGTATATTTCAGTGTTTTCCCAAAAAAGTACCAGTCGGATTTCCACCAAAGACACAAAAGCATGTTTTCTGACCCAAGCCCCTGCTCCTGGCACAAATTTGGTGAAAGATCCGTCCACTCGTTCGGGCTGTAGCCATGCGCAAAGTTTTTCCCCATTCAGTCTATGGAAAAAATCAAATAATGGGACCCCCACCTATAAGCCACGCCCCTGCCCCCTGCACAAAACCTCACCCAGCCATATACTATTTTTGCAAAGTTTGGTGAGGATTCGTCCAGGGGGAGCGAAGTTATAAGCCGCCGAAAAGAGCTCTTCCTATGAGCTTGGCAACTTAACCATAACTACACGGCCGCTACTGCGGGCTGTGTAATATATATATATATATCTTAAAGTGTGGCGGTGACCGCACTGTATTTAAGGTATCGAGATGCATAGGAAACCCAAAAAAACAAATTGCTGGTAATTTTGAACTCGCATGATGGATTTGGCTGAAATTTTGCAAACAAAATGTTTGTCAGCCCCATCACTCCAAAGAAAATTAGATTGGGAATGAAAGTGCATCAGACAAAAGGACAAGTGTTGGGGGAAATGGGAGAGTGCTAGGGAGGGAAAAAGAACTTTAGAGGAGTGGGGAAGCATGGCACGAGGGGGGCACTTGATGAGTGCCTGGGAGGGTAGAGAAATGTTTTGGATTGTGACCATTTTGGACAGATACCTGCAGTTATTTGTGTGCGTTTATGGATAACCGTGGTTATCTGTAGTACATTGATAACATGGTATATGGGGAAAACGTTTTTTTTTAAAAAGAGCTCAAAATCGTGATTAAGACAAAATAAGGGGAATTATACAGCTACAGTGAGGTGGGCTGTAATAGGTGTGGCTGAAGGCTTTGGCTACTGGGTTACTTTAAGGAAAGGAATGGTGTAATATGGAAAGTGGCCACGCCCGAAAGATATGGCTAGTGGGCCTGAACCAAACCTAGCAGGCAACATGACAAAATAAACCTAATGGTGTGTCCTTGGTCCCGTTTAGGAAACCTATTAGAATATGTAGAATGGCCCGGCCAATGGCCGTGCGCACTGAGCATGGACGAAGGCCATGGCTAGTGGGACCGGAAGAAAACTATTGCTGCAACATATGAAGGGGCCACGGCCGAAATTCGGGGCCAATGGTTATGGGCGAAGGCCATGGCTAGTGAGTGGGAAAGGAAGATCTTGGGGAATATGTACAATGTACACTGCACCGAGTGGGCAACATGAGAAGGGGTCATGGCGAAAGGCCATGGCCACTGTTCATGGTTAAAAGCCATGGCTAGTGGGCCCATTTGGGAAACCATACATATATCTATGATATATGATATGATATATTATATGGCATTTATAAACGCGCCTATAAACAAGTGTTTCAAGGCGCGAAGAGTCAAGGGAGGCGAACAAAGGGAGGACCGTCAACGATCCTACTAGGCCAGGTGTCATTCAGATCGTGCAAGTGCGTGGGAAGGGGGCAGGGAAAGTGCAGTACATGTCAAGATGATAACAATAAGTAAGTAGCGGCCAGTATGTGACAAGTGCATGGGTAAATGCAGACATCAGATGTCAAGGGCTGGGAGGGGGACTGTAGGGATACAGAGACAGTCCCCAAGTGCGGGGGTTGCCAGGTGGGCAGTGCAGGTGTGAAACTCTGGCGGGGGGAGGACCTGGTAGACAGTGCAGTTTGCAGTTACACTGGGAGGTCAGCAGAGGAGGGCAGGAGAAAAAGAAGAAGCAAAGAGAAATGTTTTGAGGAGCTTCCGGAACCGGAGATGGTTCTCCACAAGTTTGACTTTTTAACTGCCATGGGTTCCCCCCACCCCGCAGTGCCGCGGCCTTTTTTGGAGATTTTGGTATTTCGCCATTCCATGCCTTTTAACGTTTTCTGTTTCATTAACCCCTTAAGTGCCAAGGATGAGGTAACTCGTCCTTGGCAACAGGGAGGTTATCCCAAGGACGAGATACCTCGCCCATGGCACTTAAGGGGTTAAGGGAGGCTGTTCCAGAGGGAGGCACAAGATCTACCACCAACACCAACCCCATTGCATGTTAGCTAATGCACTATTCTGAATTTAGGTGCCGCCCCACTGCATTTCAGTTAATGTACTATTCTGATTCTAGGTGCTGCCCCATTGCATGTTAGCTAATGCACTATTGTGGATTTAGGTGCCGCCCCACTGCATTTCAGTTAATGTACTATTCTGATACTAGGCGCTTCCCCATTTTAGTCAATGTCAGGAATTGTCACATCTAGGTGCCCCTGATGTATGCCAACTAGCCACCGACTATCTTAGTCTGGCCTGCTCCCCACCAACGCCACTAGAATCCACCACTATCTACAGACCATGATCTTCTGGCTCGCCCTAATCATGTTCCCATTCTGCTTAATACAGGACGACGTACCCTGTAGCAACAATAGCTACATAGCCCACCAGGACGGCCTGGCTAAACTAGGGTGCCCCAGACACCACCCCATCCCATGCCCCACCCCGTTCCTACCCTCCGCATCCCCCTTCCCCTCCACTAACCACCCTCTCACCTCCACCTCCATTGCCATCCGTGGCCCACCTACCAACAGCCACCCCAGCCCCATTGCGAAGTCTAACCAAATTAAACGGACCACCAAACCTCCCGCCCGTTTAAGCCGCCCGACCTAACCACCCCATCCCTTACTCCCAACCTCACAGCCCACAATGACAGATTAGGCTCCAGGCTCCCCACCACAATTTCTAGACCCAGCTCCAAACCTTACACCAAAACTAATACAAAGCACATTGCCCCGAACAAGCCCACACCTCCCCCACTAAAAGGCGCCCTACTCAACGTCAGATCCTTGGCTGCCCACCCCACAGAAATTGCAGACATTATCCTTACCAACGACCTTGATTTTCTAGCCCTAACAGAAACCTGGCTTCATGAGGCATCCGGACCCCATTTGTCGCTAGCCATCCCATACAAATACTCTATCCTCAGAGCGGACAGACCAAACACCAGAGGTGGAGGCGTAGCGATCATTTCAAAATCCGCCCTAGGCCTTAGACCAACCGACACAGTCGCACTCACATCCTGTGAGTTACTCACAGCCAAACTACAAACATACCCCACAACCACAATCACCATCCACCTCATACATAGACCCCCAGACCTCCCTGGGACCTTTGAAGAAAACATCACATCCCTCATCACCGAATATTCCAAACCATCAGCACAAATCATGATCCTCGGAGACTTCAATCTCGGCTACCAAGACCCGAACGATGCACATGCTGTATCCCTAGCCAATGTCCTAACTGATCATGGTCTTACTCAACTCGTTGTACTCCCTACCCACCAAAAAGGCAGAACCCTTGATTGGGTAGCAACTCACAATTGCAATACAACTTGCAAAGACCCCCAACCTCTGGCATGGACCGATCACCACATGATCCCTCTTGAGGTCAACACCAATCAGGCACTGCCCAATAAGCACCCCATGGCACCAGCATGTCCCACCAGGAATAAACACAACATTACTGCTGAAGCCCTACTACCACTGGTCTTACCTACCCTCAATGCTCTCCCAGCCAACGCTGACCTAAACCTACTGATTGACACCTTCAATAATTCCATGGCTAGAGCAATGGACACCGTTGCCCCTTTAAAAATACGCAAAGTTAAACCCAAAGCTCATCTGAACTCGTAGTACACCCCTGAGCTCAAAATACTCAGGAAAGAGAAAGCTAAGGCTCATCACACCTGGAAGACTAACCCCACCGCGGAAAACAAATCCAACCTCACTAACTTATCTTCACTTTACAAAAGCGAGATAATCCAGACCAAAAAAGATGCTTACAACAGCAGGATCACTCAGGCAGGATCCTCCACTAAAGAACTATTTAAAATTCTGAAGGAACTAGAAAACCCTATTTCACCTCCAGAAAACTGCCTGAAAGACAAATGCTGGTGCACCAACATCCAGAACGCCCTCAACAATAAAATTTTAGGACTCCAAACTAAAATTGAAGACAAACGGCAACAACTCTTCAACAATAAGGTCACCAACCTTAGCCTACCCACACCTAACAACACTAGCGCAGGCTTCTCGTTTAAGAAAGTCACCATCCCGGAAGTTCAAAAAATCATCACCTCCCTAAAACCCTCTAACTGTAAAGGAGATAGCTGCCCGGCACAGATCATAAAAGATGCAGCCAGAGAGCTCTCCCCCTTCATTACCAAACTCATCAACCTATCCTTCACCAATAACTTTATCCCCAGCAACTTAAAACAATCATGGGTTCTCCCACTCCTGAAAAAACAATCCCTCAACCCGGCCATACCCACCAACTACAGGCCCGTCACCACAGTCCCCTTCCTACTGAAAATCCTGGACAGAGTTGCCTACATCCAAATTCAGGAACACCTGGAATCCAACCAACTGCTAGGAATACGTCAATCTGGCTTCAGACCTCAACACGGAACTGAAACCGCCCTTGTTGATCTCAAAAGCCAGATTGATGAAATTAAAGACAAAGGCAATGCCGCAATCCTACTCCTACTAGACCTCTCAGCGGCCTTTGACCTGGTCAGCCACAAAGTCCTCTGTAATCACCTTGCCACCGCAGCCCACTTCTCCTCCCCTGCCATCACATGGATACAATCCTTCCTGACAAACAGAACCATGCAAGTCTTTTCCACTACAGCTGCAGCAGACCCCATCACATGCGGGGTCCCACAAGAATCCTGTGTATCCCCCACTTTGTACAACATATTTACAAAGCCTCTATTTGACCAACTGGACCGTCTGGGTGTCACCTACACAAACTACGCAGATGACACCCAGATACTCCTCACCATCTCTGGTATTTACCAAGAAGACACCGCCCGGATCAACAAAATATTCTCCATCATTCAGGCATGGATGGCCTCCCATGGCCTCTGCCTGAATGATGAGAAGACAGAGCTCCTAATCGTTGGCTCCCCCAACACTCTAACTAAACTCGACCCTAGTTATAACAACATCACCATCGATGGCCATGCCATCCCCATAGCCAAAAGCGTAAAAACCCTTGTTTTCTATCTAGATGCCAACACCAACCTTAGCAAACACACCAATATGACCGCCTCAGCCGCTGCCTATACCGGCAAGCTCATTAGGGCCAGCAGACCTTTCCTATCACCCAACAGCTGCCTCACCCTTGCCAGGGCCCTAATACAATCCAAACTCGATTACTGTAACAGCCTGTACCTTGGTGCTAATCAATCTGTACTCAGCAAGCTGCAGGTAATACAAAACAACGCCTTGCGCGCAGCCCTCAACATTCCCAGACAAGAGCATATCTCCGCTACTAGGAAAGCCTGCAAATGGCTATCCATACACCAAAAGATTGATCTAAAAACCATCTGCCTCACGTACAAATCCCTCAATCACCTAGCACCACCATATCTAGCTAATAAATTCACCCTGAAACCTGCCACCAGATCCACCAGATCCTCCAACACTCTTTGCTTATCAGTGCCCAGGTTCCACCTAAAAAGAGCTGGAGGGGTAAGCTTCAGTGCTTGCCCCCCCAACTCTGGAACTCCCTACCGCTCAACATCAAAACTGTCGAATCCTTCCAGATCTTTAGGAAGCAGGTCATCAGCTGGCTTCTAAACAATGAATACCCCATTAACACCAGACCCGTGCGGTAACTGGCTTAGTCACTGTATTTATATTGAAAACTGCATATTGTACGTACTGCATTTGCTCTTGTTTACTGATCACTGTATATATTATAAACTTGTACGAAGTATGCAACACTAAGATACTTAACGCTGTAACCAAGTTCTTAAGCGCCCTTCTACCTCTGGGTTTGGAGCGCCATACAAATAAAATAAACAAACAAACTCGTTGCTTGGAGAAGCGACTGACCCTGACAGAGTTGGAGGCGGATGAGCGAAGAGCTCGAGAAGGGAGATATTTAGGAAGAGAGTTGAAGGTATTGAGGCCCCAGACCCCAGCAGGTTGAGGGTCATAAAAAAAGATTCTTCTATTGGCAAAATTGAAAAAAGGGTTGCAAATTAGACTGCTTAAAAATAGGCACAAACAATGGTCAGTGGCACGGAATGTAAAAAGGTTCCAACAGGATGGGGAGCACATACTGGAGGTTCTAGGTAAGATGGATGCAAAGGGGTTTTGGGATATCATGCATGAAACGGAGGGGGAGAAAACAACATAACTGTGCAATTTGGTACCCGAGGGTGATTGGATCAAATACTTAAATTCAGTCTTTGGTCAACCGGTAAGAACAGTATGTAACTATAACATTAAAGCAGAATGGCGGCTTGATTTCAATACCTCGGATATTGAAGACCTCATTAGGAAGGCCTCCTCCTCGAAAGCGGCAGGGCCTAGTGGCTTGACTTACGAAGTCCTGAAGGGCAATCCGGCTTTATGGGCAAAACTGCTTAACTGGCATTTTAGGGAAATCCTGAGTCAGAAACAGCTTCCGTCATCTTGGCGTACCGCCACATTTATCCCACTATTCAAGGGGGGGCGATAGGGAGGTGGCAAAAAACTACCGCTCCATCGCCTTGCTGGATATTGACAGCAAGATTTTTATGAAAAAAAAGTCAGAATGCTCTCAAAATGTCAAACCGGTTTCAGGAGGGGACTCTCAACAGCAGTGAATGGCATGATATTAAAACTTTTGAGTGAAAAAGCACAAGTTAAGGGAGAACAACTCTATGGTGCTTGGGTAGATTTCTCAAGGGCCTTTGACCAAGTGGACAGGGGTAGGCTCTGGATCAAATTAAGAGTGAAAGGAATTCCAGAGGGGCTCCTGGCGATGCTCATCGAATTCCATAAGGGAAATGACATCAGGGTGAGACTAGATGCGGAGGGTCATCTGTCAGAACCCGTGAGAGTAAACTGGGGGGTTAGACAGGGTTATCTCAGATCCCCGCTATTTTTCAACTTGTATACATCTGACATGGGGGACTTTCTAGCACCCTCTGCATTGGCCAGCCCTTCCTTAAATGGTAAGAAAATATACTGGCTGGCCTACGCCGATGATGTGGTGGTTCTGGATAAAACAGCCATCGGTCTGCAACGTTTACTTAACGGTATTCAAAACTATGCAGTCGGAAACGGGCTTTCACTGAACCCAATTAAATCAAAGGTGTTGGTATTCAGGCAAAAGAACAAAATAATTGTATTCTCCAGGTGGTCAATGGGGGAGGGGGTGGGGGGTGGGGGGACGGAGCTGATCACAAGGGTGGAGGACCTGGTTTATCTGGGTTACAAAATTTACGCCACTCCAGCAGTATGCAAGGCAGAGTCAGATCTCGAGACAAAAATAAAACCCCTAGCAGCCCAGATGAAAAGAATCCTCTGGAAATATGGCAAATTCTCCTTCATACCAGTCCTCAAGTTTTATCAGGCCAAAGTCATCCCCGTTTTACTATATGGGTTACAAGCTAAGCCCCAGCTATGGAATACATCTTGGCAAAAATGTGAAGGTCTCGTTTGGAAGCAAGCCTTGGGTTTACCAATGAGTCTTTCCATGGACAACATCAGATTCGAACTGGGTCTTAGGTCGTTAAAATCACAAGCAGGGTGGAAACTGATGCTATTGCACCATCGTATCACATCAACCCACGACCATTCATTATACACAGATATGAGAAAACATCTGGAGGCTGGTAATTCTCAACATTTGGGGAGGCTTAACTCCCTGGTGAAAGAATGGCAGGTGAGCGCAGATATAGACTCTAAATTGCTGGAGGAAAATCCATTGAAGGCCAAAAGAAATGGGAGGAAAGGGATTGGATTAAGACTCTTGAGAAAGTAAGATCAGGGCTATACCGAAATCCTCTCCAAATTTCGGAAAGAAAACTGGGCTTCCTCAGTAAATACCTAATAAAATTGCAGTAAAATATGTGGTATTTCCACGTAGATCCTTCCCACCACCCTCCTGAGCTGGTGTGATGCACACTGACGAACATTGTGAGAAGATGGCAATGCTGTTATATACTTCAATCCCGCCTACACTGCCTTGCGCTTTTCAAAACTACTGCTTCTCCCATGACACATTACTGAGTCCCACTACCAAAAGTCTAGCACATTTCAAAGCCTCATTATGAATCTACTGACTCATGTAGGATAATCCAAACAGGCAGAGACATTTTGACAAGCCAGTTATGAAAGGCACGCCTCACATGGAACTGCCAGTGCCCTAACCCTATTTGCCTTTCCAAGTCAAAGCCTGTTGGGAAAGGTAGCTCAATTGGTCAATAACCCTGCTGCAGAGATCATTGTGTAACCTGTTAGTTCAAATCCTGTTGATTTGTGAGACAATGCGTCTGCAGCAGAGGTATGTGTTTAAGATGCAGATAACGTTCAATTGTCACAGAGCTGACTTTGCTTTCGACTCATCAAAAGTACTACTAAATGTTCAGTGATTCAGAACACACACCTCTCATCGGGATCATACAATTATTGTGCCTTTTTACAGCGACCACTGAAAATGTTTTTTTATTTCGACCCCATATACATGTGGAGGGGTGGGTATAGTATATAATGAATGTAGGAGGTAGCGGGGGGGTCTCCCCCTGCATATATATGGCATGAAAAGGGTGGTTTTATTCTTTCTTAAATCAGCATTTTTGGTGATCGTGGTAAAAACAGCAGTGATCACATATATCGAGTCTCAATAGGCCTGCTATACCTGTAATGGCGCAGACCACACACCTCATCTGGGCTCTTATACTTGTAATGACATACAGTGCTGGTAAAGCATCTGCATTCAATCAAGTACTACATCTGGTGACACACGCCTCTAACTCTATAATTCCCAGCCTAATGGCCAAAAGAAGGTTTGCACCCAATAGTAAAGCTGCACTGGATTTGTAAATGGAAAAGGCATTTTCAGCTTTTGAAATATTTCTTAGTGCTATGTCAAAAGCAAAAGACAAAAAGGAGAGAAAGAGCAACTCTGAACCCAAGCAATACAGGAATTTGAGCAACAGGAAGAGATAGACCAATGAGGTACATAAGAGAGAGCACCAAAGAAAGTGAGAAGGGAAACAGAGGTAAATAATAGGACACACACACAATAAGAGTGAGGGAAAGAAGCAGAGCAAAAGAGACATATGGAGACAGTAAAATAAGAAAACACAGATCAACAGCAGATAGGGAGATCTGGAAATAGAAAATCCAGATTAGAGAAAGGCAGGCCAATAACATAAGATGCAGTGCAAGAACGATAATCAAAAGGAGTAGCAACCACAACAGAGAAAATAAAAAAACAGATCTAGTCACAGTAATGACCTGAGAGAGGAAGAGGAGTTATACCAACTGATACAGAACAAAGAAAGAAGAAAACAATAATAGAAAGGAGCAGAGTGACAGAGCAACAGACCTCAAAACGTGGCATAGCAATACTTCAGGGTGAGAGGCTGAACATCAGAAAGTGATGGGGAAACAGTAGCAACGGGAAGGAGCGATGAGGCAAAAACATGGAGAGGCTGTCAAGCAGGTATTGCCAGGCAGCAACAGTAGAGCCGAGAGGCAGAGAAGTGATGGCAGTAGAGTGAGGGACTTGATTGATGATGTAACAAGCTGGCATCTGTAGTAGTTCTTAAGAGAGTTTTGGTGTCCAAGTATAATCGCAGATGAGGAACAGGTGCAAGTGAATCTTGGTCACCTGGCCTAAGCACCACCCACCTTCTTAGCCCTGCCCCTTCCTTCCTGCTCTTAACTCTTAGATAAAGGGTGTCTCCCGCCCAGGCGTCCAAAGTGAAGGGCAGACAAAAAAAAAAATGGCAATTGCTGTTTGGACCTGTTCGGACCAGGAGGATCCAGGGCCCAAACCCCTGCTCAGACAGCAGGTAAGCATGCACCAATGTGTTAACTCCCTCTGTCCCCACAGGCCATCCCCACCCCTCTAGTCCCCCTGTGATGTTCCCTTGTGCCCCCCCCCTTCATGCACACAGGTGTTGCCTGTTTTGCTCGATTCTTCTACCCTGCTCCCCTCCACCTACCTCCAGCCTACTTCTGCAGGGGACTGTCCTGATACAATCTGGTTTCACCATCACCGTCTTGTGGCCAATGCTGGATTTGACTTTTATGGACTTCATTGCTTCATGGTACATCACCTTTTCTCAAGGTGGCCCTGAATCATGTTGTTCCCATCTTCATCTTGTATCTAGGCTTGCAACATAATGCGTTACTACTGACTTCTGCAATTGTATTAATTCTCCCCTCTTGCTTCTGCACTCTTTTTGACTGCTTACTCTCTGTTCTCTCCTCCTCTCCCTTTCTCCCTTTTCCCCATCTCCTCCCCTTACTTTCTTCTATGCACTTACTCTATCATAATTGTCCCTGGACCTAGTATGATAGCAACCTCATCTGTCTCCTCCCCGTCCCCTTACTTGTCCCCCCCCCGCACCCTTCCAGCATCATCTGAAATGTCGTCAGGCCTAGTACGATAGTTGCTTGTTTTGTTCCTCCTCTCCATTCTGCACCCCTCTCCCTCACCTTTTTTTTCTCCAGCTATACCAGAAATGTCGTCAGACCTAGTACGGTAGTCGCCTGTCCGTTTCCATTTCCTTCCCACTCTCCCCCTCCCTTCCTTATCTATGTCTTAGCTCTTGCACTATCTGAAATGTCATCAGGCCGAGTACGATAGTTAATTTCACATCCTTACTGTTCATGGCCTGTAAGAATGTCGTATTTTCCTGTGTTCCCTCCCTTGCCTTGAAGCGCTTTGAAAAACATTGTGTATAGGTGCTATATAAATAAACATATATCATAATGAAGATGAAGCTGGGTAGTACGCATCGACAAGTTCTTTGTCACTAATGTTTTCGAACACAGTTTTAATTTTTACCGACAAATTGGATAGTGTCAGACACTTTTTTACTCTCTTGCGAAGGAAGAAACTCATTTGTACTCTCTTGAAATTGGATTTACTCTCCAATTCTAAAAACTGGGTGTAAAATACTCTTATGCCAAAATCCTATCTGAAGACTGGGTCGCGGGGGGGTGGGGCAGAGGGGTGGGTGGAATGGAGGAAATGGATTTAATGAGGGGGTATATGTTACTAGATCATGGACGCATGGCCAATGCACCTGACTATATGTGATGGAAGTGGCTGATGCTGATAGAGGAATGTTATGCTATGGCGACTAATGTGACTGTAAGGGTGCCGCTAAGGACAGGGACACTGAACGTCAAAGGGTTAAACTGGCCTGAGAAGAGGTTGCTGCAGGCATGATACGCCGGCCTGGACATTTTGTTTGTACAGGAAACGAGGCTTAGAGGAGCATCCGTGGGTGATGTTTTCTGGGCATCTGGTATGGTGAAGAAGGGAGGGGTCTGGATTATCCTCCATACATTATTACATTTAAGGAATGTGCAGGTGTCCAGATTGATGAATGGAAGACTTCTGATTGTGCAGGGTATGATTGAGGATCTACAGCTGGTCCTGGCCTTGGTGCATTGCCTGAATCAAGGGCAGTTGGCTTTTTGTGTGCAGGCCTTGGACAAAGTCATGTCCGTTCCGGGGGAGGAGTTGTTACTGCGCAGGGGGCAAGGAGGGGATTTTAACCTCTGGGCAGATGAAACTCTGGACAGGCAATCGTTGAGAGAGTTACACACATTCACATAAGTCATCGTCCACATAAAATACTAGGTGCAACCAACCCTTTGCACTCGAAAGAACAGTGGGGGAAGTTAGGCTCTATGCTTGGAGAGGGGGCTGGCCAAGGGACCACAACCCAGAGTGTTGGAGTTTACCATTGAGCGGCAACACGATCCGCGCCGAAGACATACTTCTGAGGCACTGTCGAAACTAACTGATGTACTAACCAATCCTCCCCAATTCTGTTTGTCCAACATAGCCTACATCACTATACACGACTATGGGCTTGCCACACTACACAGTCACATCTAGCATTAATATAAGCCTTGCACCCAGATAACTCTCTGAGACTCTGGACATAACATTAGATGGAACAATGCAATATCCATCAATACATCCACACTACACACAAACGCACACCAACACAAGTCCATCAAACACCTACCAGACAGCCGCAACACTGGACTTCCTTATGGATACAACTAACCAGTGCGCACGCAGTACTCGCACTACGCAGCGCCACAGGACTTGCTCACGAGGCTAGATTATGTGTTTGTAGCGGCTGAGATAGCGGGAGAAATGGTAGGAGCGGAATACAAGGCCCGGGTATTATCTGACCACTCGCCTCTGGTGGTAGAGTGGCTACACCAGCCCCCCAGATCGCGGATCCCAACATGGAGACTTAGGACAGAGGCACTGCAGGACGAGGGGATCCGGGAGGATCTGAGGGATGCCATCGAAGAATACTTTGATATAAACACGGGCAGCGTACGCTCTGTGGGAACGCTGTGGGAGGCGTTTAAGGTGGTGGTGCGAGGAGTAGCCATTTCCAAGTCTAAAGGGCTCCAGGGGGGTATTGAAAGGGAACTGCAGGAAACAGAAAGGGAGCTGGAGAGCCTAACATGACATGAGGACACTGCCCGTGATAATAGGACAAAGATAAAGGATCTACAGTTAACCTGCTGTGCACTCTGGGATAGGCTGTGTAGATTAAATTACAAGAAATACACAGCGAGGTTACACGCAGGGGGCGACAAGCCGGGCAGATTGCTGGCCTGGCTATATAAGAGTGAGACCCCCCCGCTCAGTGATCAGTGAGATTAGGGACGAGGAAGGTCGCATCTGCAACACCCAGGAGGGAGTAAACGAGGAGTTCCTCAAGTTTTATAGACATTTGTATGAGGACACAGGGGAGGATGTGGGTCAAGACATACTGGACACATTAGAGGACATATAGCTGCCCACTCTGGACAACCTAGAACGCACAGAGTTAGATGCTCCGTTCACCCCGGATGAGCTGGAGGTGGTGATTCAGGACCTACCCACGTGCAAGGCGCCTGGGTCGGATGGGTTGCCTAGTGAGTTTTACAAGACATACAAGCAGGAGCTGCTCCAGCCACTGCTTGCCATGTTTAACGAGGCTTATGAGAAGGGGGAACTTCCATTGTCCCTTCGCGAGGCTGTGATCATCCCGCTCCTGAAACCAGGCAAGCCGGCCGTAGAGTGCGGGTCCTACAGACCCTTGTCCATGCTCAATCAGGACAGCAAAATACTTACGGCAGTGCTGTCTAATAGGCTTAAGAGGATGATCGGTAAGCTGATACACCCAGATCAGACGGGCTATGTCCCAGGTAGGAATATCACCGATAACCATAGGAGGCTACACCACATTATTGACCAAACTGAGGGAGATACGGGTGAGCTGGCTCTTGTGTCGCTAGACGCGGTCAAGGCCTTCGATTCGGTACGGTGGCCTTGGCTGAAAGCGGCCCTGAGGGGATACGGAATGGGACCTGGATACATCAGGTGGGTCCAGTTGTTGTACAGCACCCCAATGGCGAGGGTCAAGACGGGATCCATAGTCTCAGATATTTGGCAACTCAGCATGGGGACCAGGCAGGGATGCCCCTGGTCACCCATGCTATACATACTAGCACTAGAGCCGCTGGCAATATGCCTGCAGCAGCAATATGGGGAGGTGGGTATTAGCACAGCAAGTGGGAGACACCTGGTATCACTGTATGCGGATGACATGCTCCTCTATCTGCTATCCGGAGGAGAACTTGCAGTATGTGCTGGAGGTGATGGACCGTTACTCCACCCTCTCGGGCATATCGGTAAACCCTAGAAAGTCTAGTCTGTTTCCCTTGGGCAGGTACAGGGATGTCCCGTTACAGAGGCTGCCTATCCTGCTAATATCATGGCAGACTGAGACATTTAAGTATTTGGGAGTAAATATTTATCACAAGATTGAGGCGGAGCACAAACATAATACAGAGAAAGAAATAGAGGGGGTCAAGATCAGCATGGTGTTTTGGTCTAGACTGCCCCTGACAATGATGGGGAGGGCGGTCTTGCTCAAGATGGTGGTCCTGCCTAGCCTCTTGCATTTTTTGTGAATGTCGTTTTTGATTCCCAGGAGCCTATTTGTGAGACTTCATAGTGTGTGTAGGGGTTTCGTGTGGGGCAACTCCAGAAACAGGGTGGCCCTGTGGAAACTCCAGAACCCGTGTGACAAGGGGGGCATAGGCCTGCCAAATTTTGAACTCTATTATCTGGCGGGGCAGCTGTTGTATGTGGCCAGGTGGCTGAAGATTCAGTGGAAGCCAGGCTTCTGCGGGGAGACTCAGCCCCATACTTTTTGAGGGAAGTGGTGTGGTTGCGAAAGGACAAACTAGTGGGAAGGGGGCGGCTATTGAGGCTGGGCTGGGAGGTTTGGCACAGAACATGGAGAATGATGGGTGATTCGGAGCCGCTCTCCCAGCAGGCCCCATTGGTGGCGCTGTGCGGGAACGACTCTCAACTGTTTGAGTCGGATCGTAGATACTGGAACCGGTAGGCTTGGCCACCCTTGGAGACATATGGCAGGAAGGGGAGGCATTGGACTTTCAGAGGTTGCAAGAAGAGACAGGGGTGCATAGAGGCCAATATATAACCTATGCTAGGCTTATGAAACGGGTTAGCGAGAGAGAGAGAGCCCGAGACGGTGCTAGCTGATGGCCCTGATGTCTCCCTGGAAACTATGTATGATGTTTCGGAAGGCGGGCACGAAATATTGAGGATATACGAGCTCCTGAGTGTGAGGGCTGGGAAGGAGCTGCTCCAATTGGGACAGGATTGGGAAGAAGAGGTAGGTGGGCCCATGACAGACGGGCAATGGGAGAGAGCCCAGAGGTACCATAAAAAGGTGTCCCGGAACGCGAGACTCCAACAACTTCAACTGTATGTCACCCATAGGGCTTATCTGACTCCCGGGAAAATTGCAAGGTTTGGGGGCTCGGCTACTCAGAAATGCCCCAGGTGAGGGGAGGTGGAAGCGGGGCTGCTACACATTTTTTGGGCTTGCCTGGAGGTGCACAGATTTTGGGATGAGGTTAAAACGAAACTGGCTGGTGGGGGAGTGGCGTTGGACGTGGGATCAGCTTGGTCATGCATGCTCGGGATTTTCCCCAGGCCCCGGGACTTAAAGCACATAAGCAAGATGAAGGATTTAGCTTATGTCCTGGCTAAGCTCAGGATTGCTATGGGCTGGAAAGCGGCCCACAGACCCATGGTGGAGCTATGGTGGGCGGACCTCCTAAGATGGGCGGAAGCAGAATCATTAGCGTGGTTTGAAGCGGTCACTAGGGATGGTGAGGAGGAAGTAGGGCCCCTGCTGGCCTGGCGGCAATTGGTGGCCTCTATGGCAAACCCTCACCAGGGTAATAATGAATCGGAGGACTCGGATGATGAGCGCATAACTACTGCGCTACCTGAAGATGGACCTGCAGATGACATGAGTGAGCCGGCACTAGTTTAAGGGGGGGAGGGAGGAGGTTGGGGAATTACACTGTGAAATGTGATGGTTTAACAATGTTTATACGTACTGAAACAGTTGTATTGTGTGGTGTTTTGTTTGGTTTTGAAAATAAAAATAAATTTAAAAAAAACTACAAAAACTAACCAGTGCGCACAACTGTAATTCAACCCTAACCGCATACGAACTAAACACTCAACATAAAACACTAGCACACATCCGAGGCACTAGTCCTACCCCTACGGTTACAACAGGCCAGGCCAACTCCCACACGCAAGACAACGCACAAAGACGCCAGTTTCTGCTAATTCTGAAGTTATACTATCATCCTATCCTCACTAACAAACCCTGCCCTCTTCTTTTGAAGAACCACGTGAGCGCCTGGAGACTGCCTGTGGGTGGTAGCTGTGCGTGGTATAAATCAACATACCATAACTAGGCAACAGATGCCACAAGCAGAGATGGCTTGTTTGCCAGGGCTGTCAGCACCACACTAAGGTCCCAGATCGAAGGAGACCTCCTTACTGGAGGAAATAATTACACTAAACCTTCTAAATGTTTCTTGACAACAGGGTTTGCTAAAGAGAAAATCATGTCATCTGATTTTCTGTACACTACTATAATGGCAAGGTAAGTCCTGCACACACCCTCAGTCAGATAGGCAGTGGAAGACAAAACGTCATCCAGTTGATATGCGAGTGAGTACAAGCTCTTGTCCACAGCCCGTTGGCAGAAAAGCGTGCCCACTTACTTTGAAAACGTATGGCTGATTTCATAGCTGCTTGAGTTATATTCAAGTTTTCCTGTGACATACCTGTTTTGGCGATGGTTATTTTTTAGGAACAAAGCTGCTAAGACTAGCAATACATGGCAAGGGTGGAGAACCATGCAACCGTGCTAGAAGAGGTTGTAATGGTCCAGTTTAAAGAATATCAGACATCCTTGGACAGGGGATGAAAGTTCAAGAACCATATCCTCACTGCCCAACAAGGGGCCACTACTATTATCGAGCAAAGGGGAGAGGTCCTGAATTTGTTCATCACCCTCAGAAGCGGAGGACAGAGAGAAAATGCACAGAATATTCAATTTCTCCAATTAATTAAAATACATTATCCCAGAAACCTGGTCCCGACGCCCATTCAGGATGCAAATGAGGGGCATGCATCCTAGTCTTGTCAAGAGGAGGAGACTCACTGCAAAGCAGTCCACACCCCGTCCTGGCCAAAAGGGGGGGAAGAAAACTGGGGGGAGCCAACCCTCTCCTCTTCCCTTGGTGCCAGTTTATATGTTGGCAGTACACCTTTGTCTCATGCCGTAATGTGTTGCCAAACCGCATGTCAATGTTTCCTTTCAAACAAATGCCCAGTATGCTGCGCTGGCGATTGGTGTTAGTTGCAATAATGGTGAGTTGCTATTGAGACAAAAAGGTATGTTTCCCTAGCACACCTCAAAGTGAGAAACAAAAGTACAGTAACAAAGTCTCACTGGGCACCTCACCTCATAAATCAAGAGTCACGTACTGCTGGTTTCGAAAGTGAGATGAATATATTGGCGATATTGATTATTCCACCAAAATACAATACAAAATAAGAACAAACCATCTCATATGTCTCCATATTTGGCACATTGATCAGAGGACACATAAAATCAAAACAAATTATTAGTACAGCTCTAATTCAGCAGAAATTAAATAATTCCAGAGAGCACATAGAATCAATCTGGTGAGAACGGAATTAAAAATTAAACCAAAAAGACACAAGTGGTCCGCCCACATGTGATCAGCCCAGCCAACATGTGTTTCGGCTAAGCTCTTCATCAGGGCTGTTGATACCATATATTTTTCCAAACTATAAAAAAATCATAGTACATGACAAAGAATTGAAACAAAGACGCACAACAAAAACAACATGGAGAGAAAATATAGACAAATAGCATGATTATGCATTTACATACAAATCAGTTCTTTTAAACAGTCATAATGAACAGACATTTAATAGTGTCTATAACATGGAATTTAAGTAGCTCATTTCTTGTTAATATTGTCGAGGGTACAGTGCAGTTGGGCAGGCATTTGCATAGTATTGAAAAACCACCCCACTCCAGGTGTAGGACAGGACTTTAACATGTATTGAAAAATATTTGAACCAAATTTAAGGACACCAGGAGTGCTAGTTAATTACGAATTATTATGTTACTGTAAGTAGACTGTGGCTAACACGAACCGCATCAGACCTGTTGGTACAATTCTTCTATAACTCCTATGATAGGAGATTCAAAATGTAAATTAATATTGCATATGCTGCAAAAGGTACATGGCAAACAGAAAATAGTTCAGAACTGAATGCCGTTCCAGAGGTTTTGCACTTACTGCAAAGTGCACAGGCAGTAACAAAATTTGTGCTGAGAAGCAGATGCAGCCAATGCGTATTGATATGTAGCCAGCTTGTTAATCGGATTGGACCTAAAACCAAAGGGTGTCAATATTAAAACACCTCATGATGTCTGACTTAATGCTCACGCTGTATAACTTGCAGATTGTTATTTCTCACAATGGTAACTAACAAATACGGTGAGTGAAAGCCGTATCTTAATTAGTGAATCGTGAATATAACAGTAACACAGTGCTGATTGTACTGAAGATTCCAGTGAAGGGGAATCATCAACCTCTTGTACTGCTACTCACGGCCAGCATAATCCTCTTCCTTAATAAGTGACGAGACCCACTCCACTGAAATGCATATAGGCCGATCTCTTTAAGAAACGCTGATGCAAAAGTGCTCGCTAAATGCCTTGCGCAGCATCTAGAGACTTTTACCCGCTCTGGTCCATAAAAACCAAACTGGCTTTATATAGCAAAGACACTCTACCAATAACTTACAACGCCTACTTCTCATAATCGAGGGGCCCTTGGACACAGGCAATGTCATACTGTCACTAGATGCCGAAAAGGCATTTGACAGGGTGCAGTGGGATTATATGTTTGCGATTCTCCAGTGGTTTGGGTTCTCGGGATAGATTTTGTGCATTATACAACTGCTATATGATTCACTGCATGCTACAGTTATTACCAACGGTTATACCTCTGAGCCCTTTCCACTACACACAGGTACGCTGCAAGGCTGCCCGCTGTCCCACTTGCTCTACCCACTGGCCATTGCGCCCTTAGCTATGAAGTTACGCATGGACAAGGAATGGACGGGAATCATGAAGGGAATGGCGGAGCATGGAGTCTCCCTCTCTCTCTGCAGATGAAATCTGTTCCACATTGGCGACTACTCGTGTTCCTTGCCCAGGATCCAGGCTATCTTATTAGACCATAGACCAGTGGCAGGCCATTGCATTAATTGGGATACATCAGAGGTCATGCCGCTGAGACGCGACATACCCTGCCGGTGTTGCACCATTTCGGCTACAAACCCAACATATTAAATACTTAGGGGTCAATGTAAGTGCAGACCTCTCTGCTCTGAGAGCCCTGAATTAACTTGCTGTGATGCAGAAGATACAGACCGACCTCGAGGGCTGGCACGTACTACCGCTCTTCTTCTCTGGCAGGATGAACACCGTAAAGATGAGCTCGATGCCCAAGCTAATTTATTTGGACACCATGATTCTTGCGCCCCCACTGCATCACCTATATGTCGCCCTGGATAAAGCAGTGGTGAGATTTATCTGGCGCTGCAAGAATGCCCGTTTAAATAAGGTTCTTCTCCAGGACCAAGATCAGTAAATCCTTTTGCACAAGAATGCCCAACACCAGATGACTGCAGTGTCTGTCTCCTTCCATTTGAAGTTTAGCTGGTGGAGGGATGTCAAGGGTTTGAGGGAGGGACCGACAGATGTGGCGTCTAAGGATGCTGCATTGGCAGAGGAACGACTAGGGACACAGGGGTACAATCTCCCCAACCACAGACTTCAAGAGGTCTGTCATCTGATGTGATCTTATCACACCCATGAATCGAGAAAGAAAATCTTTACTTGCAAGCCTCTTTTGGGGCCGACTCTGCCTGGTAGGTGATAAGGAGGCTAAAATTGTAGGGTATACATGACGGGGTGATGGACAAGAGATGTCCAAAGATAGGAGTACCTCAAAGCAGAGGAAGACTGTGGGTAGGCAGTGCACCCAGACGTCTGTACTGATGGCCACTGCACACCGAGGGACAAATATATGCGGTTTAGATTGCAGGCGGCCTGTTAAGGGAACAGGGTTCCTGGCAATCCATAAAGCCTGCAACCAACTCAGATGACAATGAGTGTCATGCCTGACCGCCATTTGATTGAGGCTGCTGTGATGTGATTCTTTAAGGATGTACAGGAAATTGCTGTGCGGAGCAGAGCCCTGAGTACAGGTTCACTGGAAACCTTCGGCAATATCCTGGGTGTCATGCTGCACTGGACCTCGACCTGAGACTCGGTAGACCATGGGCCATCAGAGCAAGAATCTACAGTAGTCCCTTCACATACAGGCACCCCCTTGGCTTAGAATGGTAGCAGAGTTAAACAGACCCTCAGCATGAGTGCCGGTATATGTCGCCTTACAGGGCTCTGGCTTGTGCCCAGAAGGGCTCTTAAGCTTTTTGGCACGAGAACCAGAAGAAAAAGCCCTCCAGGACTATGAGTCGTCCTTGCTGTGCCAAGAAGGCTTTGCAGAACAGTCTGTTCGGTGAACCTGCTCAGTCAAGGAAGTCCATAGGAAGAACGCTTGCCTGCTGAGGTGCACTGGAAAACAAAGGAGTAGTCACCTTATCCGATCTGGTCTACTTCCTGGTTAACGCCTTCAAATGGTCAAGGGGAATCTGTAAAAATATCTCCCTAAAATGAAACCTGGAATGTGTCAGAGAGACTGGGGGTACCGGAGGCCGGGTGGAAAGAACAGGTGAAAAAAACATCAGGGGATAGAGCACTAAAACAAAGCACTGTGATGAAGGCAACCATTGGGGTCTGTGAAAAAAAAGGATTGATGGGAGGCACCAGAGGGCAAGGCAGTGCTTGTGGGGCAGAGTGAAGCCCAGCTTCGACACCCACACGTACCCTCATATTTAAAGTTGAAAGGAAACCTGTCTGGCAAATGGTTATGGACCCAACCTCAATGATGCCAATACAATACAAAGCAAAGGGGATGACAAGTAGGAGCATTATAGATTTGTACTATTAAATGAGTAAATGAGTAAACACCATATAGTATGGAAATCCTCATACACAATCAACAGCAAATCAACACAGAATAGTCAATGCACAAAGAGTCTATGTGTAAAAATGCATAAGTGTTAAAAATACATCTTCACCTTAAACAAGGAAACAGTTAAGTTAAATTAAGTTAAGTTAAGGGTATAAGGGTAACCTAAGGGTCTGGTGCGCAATATAAATAAATAAACAAACAAACAAACAAACAAAAATAAAATAAACATAAGGAATACAAAGTGGAAAGGTCAAAGTTAAGATTAAAAAAATTATGGAAAATAAACTTGACAACAAATTAAACCAACAATGTTGCTATATTTTCTCACTCTCCCAAATAACAAGTAAAAGGTAGCATTAGCACATATGTATATTTACAACATACTCCACCAGTAAATCAACAGACTTTGCAGGCACACAATGAATTCTACAAACTCTCAAAATTACCATTGAAATAAATAGTAATATACACCTTAAATTAAATCACCTCAAATATATAACCACAAAGAAACCCCATCTCACAACATATACTCTACCATCTTCATATCACATTTCACACAAAATTAGTGTTCACATTTAAGTAGAAACACAAAAGCAATGTACAAACAAAACACATTCACACATTAACAGCAATCGAAAACAAGAGGGTGAAGTAAGATTCCAGCAATGTTGGTTTTATTTTATGTCATGTTCATAGTCCAATTAATTTCCCTTTGACAATCCTGTGGTTTTTAGATTTTCCATTTTTATAGATATTAACTATTTAACAAAACTCAATTGTAATTGCATAAACTATTTACAGAAATTACCTCATCAACTTCAAGAGAGAAATAGTCTTTCATTAGCTCCGATTTTTTCTTTAGAAATTGGACAATGTATTCTGCAAGTCCTTCCTTTGGGCCATCGTCTTCTGTCCACCCACTTTCTGGACTCTCCAAGGCTAGCATAGCTAGGTCATAAATAGGTGCTGGCTCCTACCAAAGAACAGAGTCACTTGTGTTACCACATTTTCCCACAAGAATTGAAGGAAAGCAGACACACACATTATCAGTAACAATTAGTAAACTTATGCAGATACAAAATGTCAGCCTTATTTACAAAATAAGATTCCAAAAGTCATTCTTCACACAAACTACAAGTGCGCTAACATTCAGAGGAAGTTAACATATCTTGCCTTCAAATGATTGGACAAATAATTATTTCCAAATCGAAAAAAAGGGTGGTTGTGCAAGTGAGGCAGGCCGATTGAGAAAAGTTGCGGAGGAATGTTCTTCTCTGTCTGACATGTACAGAAATAACATGCTATGCATTTGGATGTTCAAGTGAATATTTTAACCCCCCACACCAGAGTTTAGAAACGATCCATTAAGTGAATAACAATTTTCTACAAAATGCAAGCGAAAGACAATGTCTGTATGTAAATAACACCCCATCACAGGTCCAACAAATAATTATGGCACCTTTAAACAAACTATTACAAATCATATTTTTACAGCTCTGTACATCCTAGAGTGACTTGTAGCATGTTCATATTTTATCCTTAAACATCCCAAAATACGAGATACTCACTGTGGTCTACTTCAAAGATTTGTACTATCCAGCATATCGACTTTGCATGTCATTACTATCCAATTTATTTAATTTCTACTTAACTCAGAGAAAATAAACAGTTCAATTGTGCACGACGACTAGGCATGAAGTAGTTTATGTGCCACTATTTTAATTCTAATATTATTGTTTTATTGATTAACAATGATTTTCTTAGTTGATGTGACAGGTTGACCAATGCCTCTCTGGTGGTCTGAAGAAAAACACCACTTTGCAACAATGCCTCATAGATGGTCACCCATGTGGAGCCAATACTCCTGTAAATTCTTAATATTAAATGATGAGGTAATCAAAACCTTGGGCCAGCAAAACATTACCAAACTCTGCATTCGATGTCATTATTTCCTCTGCTCTGATGAATTTGTTTAACACTGTAATTTGTGTTGTGTCAATGCAAGCCAACTAAACATTGTAACAATATTCACAAATCTTATACCCTGGGTTCTAAACCTTAGTAATATATGTTCTGTTCTACCCTGAAAAAGAGCCCTTAATCCCATCATTGTTTGCAGTATGTAAACCAGCTTCTATTTTATTTTTGTAAGTTTCTGACGCATACAGATCAATTCTTATGACAGTCGCCAGCACTGTACATGATCGTGCTTCAATCCCATCTCAAAATGTCTGCTTATACGAAACCAAAAGAGTCCATTAAAATAGCACTTCTCATTCGAGGAACATAACCAAAATACATGCCAACAACCCTGTTCCACATCACTGTAGTTCATACTGCCACTTATGTGGGGACCTATTCAAACCCACAGATATGGCAGTTTAAAACGGACAACAGTATGGCTAGTCTCATTTCTGGAAAGCAAAGAAAAGTTATCTATTTCCACAGTTCAAATCTTAACTTAGTTTCAGAGATTATTTGCTTTGATTTGTATCAGAATTATTTGAATTATTTTCCCATTTCAGCTGATGTCTGGGCATTTGACAATGAAAAGCAAATTTAACCCCTTAAGTGCTAAGGACGAGTATGCTTTTCCCCATTTTCAATCTTTACCAATTTCTTTTGGGCGAGTCTTGTACAAATACTTGACAATAACAACCTGACTAGCAGTTAAATACATTACATCCATTTAACTTTAATGAATATCCCATGTTATTGAAATTGTAGAGGAGTCGTCCAGTACCGCCACCAGAAGCTCCGCCCCCATGTTGCCTATATGTTGGGAACCAGAAATTGAGATAAGTGCAGTGCCAGTGAGGATGTCTGTACCACAGAGAATCCTGGAAATGAGGTATCCACTGAGAAAACCTTATATGCATTCACGAAGAAATAATGGCCTTTTGGACAAAGTTCCAGAGGAAGTGTGAAACTTTGTGAAAAAGAAGACTGGTGACGTCAGGCGGAGCAGAGCTGACGCACCCAGAAAAGATGCATGAGGTCAAAAAACAGACATTCTATAAGATCTGAAGAGGAGGTTGTAAAGTTGAGCAACATTTCACGCTCGAGATGAAGATGCTCATGCTATAGAAATGCTGAAGAAAATGCTAAATCAGTTCAGACTTGTACCTACGCAGTAACGCAAGTAGACAAAGTGATCTTACATGGTGAATAGTTGCAGCGATGCGCCAATGTAGAATACATAGGAATGTATAGAACCTGGCTATTCCACGATGCACTTTAAGCAAGGCTTGAAACCCTGTGATTGGAAAGGGTTTTTTATTGTGGCACAGCTGGAAAATAACTAAAGGTGATGGAGAAATGCAAGAAAGGCTTGGCTGACTCAGCACCAAGAAGTCGCGGCCACTGTGAGCCTGGTTGCCCATCCAATAGTTACATGAATGTGAGAAAGAAAACTTCTGTTTGAGGTGAAATGGAAAAACACTGAAGGCGTCAAGAGTTAATCATTTAATAATATGCAATTCTGCATAGAGCTTGAAAATGCAGTCTCCAAGTCACATGGTCAGATCAAAATAGACATTTGGTCGAGCTACACCGAAACCAAGAAGATACTCCCTTTTATTCTCAGGCACAGAGAGCTTCTGCAAGGCCAAGTTCAAAGCCTTAATTGACTGGCAGACTGCAAGAGTGATGATAGATTTTGGGCTAATTGGGCGGCAAGGCAAGATCACCCCTACCCTCCCTGCACCTGGTATGGTAGCCTATGTGCTGCTAGCGTGTGGAATTTTCCAGAAGGGTACAAGAGTGCCAAGCCAATTGTAGAGAGCCACGTATCAAAGAGCCCTATAGGTTGTGTAACCAATGAAGTGTCAAGTATTACTGTGACACGGAAGATGACTTGCACTTGGGATGGGCTTAGTTGCCCACCTGATAGTAGAGACCGAATCACAACCCCCGTCAGTATGAAACGTATACTTAGATGTTCCTTGTAAGCCTATCACATCCCCAAGTAGTTTTTTGTAGTTTGCCACGTAGTGTGACGTCATTGAGGAGTTTTTACTATAAAAGTTTATGTTTTTTTATAACATACGCAGAGAAATCGAGCGAACGTCTGTTGATGTGCATTGTAACACCTTGTTTTAGATAATAGCTAATAAAACAAACCAAGTTTTGCCAACTTCCTGAGTCAGTTGGATTATTGATGTTTGAGTAAATTCTGCATCCCCATCTATCTCTAAGTATTGCTACCTCGCCTTAAAGGGCACTAGGTCTATGGGTTCAAAATCTTAATTTTTGAAACTTTAAGCTTAATTTGGCACCATTTATGAAAAAGGAAAACATTTTTAATTGTAGATCATCACAATGCAGGGATATACATTATTTATGTCTAATAAGCTGCAGTCAATGAAAAGACAAACCATTTTTTACTGAAAACAACTAGGCAAAAACAAACATACAAAACTGGCTTAACTATTTAATAAAGAAATGTTTACAGTAAATCAAAACAAAAAGAAAAACCCTTCTGGCCAGTGGCAGTGTGATTTAAGATGGGGGAGGGGAATGAAAGTGCATTGGAAGGGTGCTTGAAAGATGGGGAGTGGAGAACCCCACTGCGTGTTTTTGAAGCATACTGTTGTGGATGTAAATATTTGAGTGAAATATAAAAGTTACTCACTGTAGTTACTAGAGTACTCTTAGTCCTTAGTCCACTTTCCTCCATCCTTGTGGGCGCCCCAAGCATGGGGATGGTACCAGAACCAATGGCAGCGAAAAAAATAGCTTACCCTTTAAATTTAGTATAGTGTGTGAGGGCGCAGTACCGCCTAGTATTTCTGCCCTCCAAGGCCTCACCTTAGTCCCCTTTTGACACACCGGACACTGTTAAACCTGGCTACCCATCATATTAGCTCTTTAGTATACTAGCGGGAAAAGTAGGGTGGGGCATGTGGAGGAAAGGGGACTAAGGACTATGAGTACTCTATGTTGAGTCATTTATTACTCATACGTCCCAACCCCTTTCCTTGTGGGTGATTCCACCAAAACAAGAGAACTGGGCGGAGCTAACCAAATTACAGTGAGCCTAGCTGGAGGCGAAGAGTTTTCTCAGAACCGCTGCCCAAACTCTACGTCGTTCCTGAAGCTGTTGTCCAGAGAGTAGTGTTTGCAGAATGCGGACGGTGTGGCCCAGGTAGCCGCTTTACTGATTACCTCCCAGGAGGTGTGCCTCTAAAAGGCCACTGCGGTAGCTTTGTCGTAACCGCGTGAACGTGGCTACCTGGAGACACCTTCTTTCCTGTGGCGGCATATGCCTCTGAAATGGTGAGGACCATCCAACAAGCGATGGAGGCCTGGGAAGCTTGGGTGCTGAGCCCCCAAACGTGAACAGCACTTCCGATTTCCTGTAAGGCTTTGTTCAGGAGAGAGAGAATTTGAAGACCCTCTGCAGATCCAAGGAGTGGAGCGCTCTTTCCGAATCAGACTGCGGATTATGGAAGAATACTAGTGAGCACATTTCTTGATTTAGATGAAACGGGGAAACAACATTGGGCAGGAATTTGGGATGAGTGCGCATTAGTACCCTATCGTTGTGGAAGATTGTGAATGACTTGCACAATGGCAGTGCCTGCAGCTTAATGATCGATTGCACCAAGGTGAGAGCCATCAGCAGAACTGACTTGAGCTTAACCCACCTAATGTTGACTGAAGCCATTGGCTCAAACAGCTTACGCTGCAAGGCCGCTAGCGCCACATTCAGGTCCCAGATGGGATGGGGCCTGTGCACTGTAGCACACAGCTGAGAAGTCCTCATCCCTGGAGTTCTTGTAGACCCAGATAGTTGCTAGATAAGTGTGGCAGGTATCCACTTGGAGCCCGGAGCGGGCCAGATCGGCAGAGAAAGACAGCACATCATCCAGTGTTCATGAGTGGGGTCCACGCCCCCTCATCCCACGCCCAATGGTTGAATCTGGTCCATTTACTTATGTATTTTGAGCTGGTGGAGGGTTTCCTAGCCTCAGGATAATATCCCAATCGGTCGCTAGGAAGAAGTTTGGGGGGGGGTGAAGCCTTAGTTGACTAGGAGCCAAGCCAAGAGGGACAGCCTGCTTGGCTATGGGTGCTGCACTGCCCCATGCTGTTGAGTGAGGAAGCTCCTGCTGAGGATCGGAAGATGGACCGGGCCTTGTGACTTCAGCTGGAGGAGGTCCGAAAACCCGCCCTCAATGGCTGGTGAGGGGCGATTAGGATTAGAGTGCATTCCAATGTACTCCGAAACTTGCAGAGGAGGAAAGGCGTAGCATTTGCAGCCGTCCCAAGAGAGTTGGAACGCGTCCCCCAAGGAAACCTCCAACTGCCCCACCCATGATACAAAGGGGGGGAATTCGGAGTTCTGCAGAGAGGCAAACGGGCTCAGATCCGGGAACTCCCATCCCGGAAAGAGAGGTGAAGAAGAGTTGATGTGTAATTCCCACTTGTACATGTTGTAGCCCAGACGGCTCAGTATGTCGGCCAAATCCTGTATAACTGGGCCCATTCCAGATTGAAACTGCCTCATGCAGAGGAGAGGAGACCTGCCCGCTGCCCTGTTTATTCAAGTAGAACATTGTGGTTGAATTGTCGCTCTTGACCAAGACCTCCTTGCCCCTGATTAAGGTCAGAAAAGCTTTGAGTGACAACCCCACTGCCCTGAGCTCCAGGAGGTTTATATGAAGGCAGGCCTCTGACCTTGACCATGCGCCATGGATGAAATATTCCCCCTGGAGGGACTAATTTGTAGTCAACCCAAAAAAAAGCCTTTGGATGAGAGAACAGAGACCCCACTGCAGTCGAGGAGCCAACAATGGAGGTCCAGGTGAAAAGCAGATGGAATGAGCAGTCAGCCTGACTGCAACCCTGTCTCCTGGTCTCAAGAGGATGCTAACTGGAGTTGAATGAGCCTACTCTGGAGTCTGGCATACTGTACTGTCAGGACACACAACGCCATGAGCCGCATCAAGTGCTGAACCCACCACGCAGAGCTCACAGGATTGGAAAGGAACTGGCATAGCGGCCTCCGGAGAGAGTTGAACCTGTCAGATGTGGGGCAGACTATCTGAGCTACTGTGTCCCATCTCACACCTAGAAACACAAGATCCTGAGAGGGGAGCAACTGTGACTTCCTTTGGTTGGAGGAAACCCCAGTTGGTGGAGAACATATGCCAACCACTGACAGCAGTGGAGAGCCCCCTCAGGAGAGCTGGCCCTCACTAGCCAATCATCCATTTAAGAGTTTAGGTGGTGGCCTTCCAATCGAAGGAGGCCTGCCACAGTGTTCATAAACTACGTGAACACACAAGGTGTCGCTTTGAGACCGAACAGCAGCACCTTGTATTGGAAACGGTGCAACATAATTGTGAACCGCAGGAACTTTCAGTGCGGTTGGAAGATGGGGACATGCAGATATGCATCCTTTATGTATAAGGAACACATCCAGTCTCCTGCGCACATAGACTCTGGTATGTGAGCTGGTGTATCATCTTGAAGTGCTCGAGTGGGATTGAAAGGTTGAGGAAAGAAAGGTCCATGACCACCCTCAGGCCCGCCTGGTTGTTCTTGTGCACTGCAAAAATCCTGGAATAATACCCGAAGCCCCTGTCTAGAGGAGGCAATGGCCGCCTGCATGTTCCAGAGGTGCAAGATATCCCTCAATAGAGTAGGAAAGCCAATATGTAGCAGCGATGGGGAAGAGGGAGAAGGCTGAACCCGGTCGACACCACCAACAGAATCCAAGGACTCACAAACAGAGACAACTGGCCCCCCACAGGAGAACTGCAGCCCCTGACCTGAACTTAATTTTTTTTTTTTTACTCTCAGAGGCAGGCATGGAGGAGGAACAGAAGACAACCTGTGTGGTCTGTTGCTTCTTTCGTCTGTGATCACTCTGAGACCTGTCCGGCTAGCGAGCCCTCTGGTCACTAAACCCTGTAAACTCCCCAAATTAGCACGGTTTGAAGTCCGACCCGACCTACGTTGACGCTTTGGAAAGTGTTTTGGTCCCAGCTTAGTAAAAATTGCCACAGACCTTGCAGTCTGCGTGGATGTCTTCTTTTTTGTTGACTCGTCGTCCATTGAAGAGTGGAACAAGTCTGACCCCTTGTAAGGGAGGTCGAGAATTCTTTCCTGTATGTCCTGTGAGGGGTCAGAAATGAGAGGCAGACTCAAAGTTGCACTATTTTCATTATCAGACATCTTTATTAAAACAAAAGGGTTGTATGAAGGCCTCTCTGACCCTATCCTGAAGAGAGTTGCCCTACCTAGGAAACTAAAACTAAAGGTCAGTCTTTTGTCGAGTCATCAAACTTATAAAATGTCCTTGTGTCCAGAACATACTAATCTGACCCTCACATTAGAAACAAACTAAGGGTGCAAGGAAATGTCCCTGAATTATGTTAGCCAAAAAGTGTTCACAAATAAATTAATTCAAGAAAAACAGTCTTTTCTAAGGAGAAATCCTTGGATCTTCTGTGGACCGGCCTCCTTCACACTGCAGGCCTTCCTTCAGCATTCCCAGTACCTTTGTGCTTCCCCATCAGCTTCTCTCGATGACCGGGACCAGAGGCTGCTGCTTCTAGGCACAACCTTATCTCCAGGAACTCCTTGTGCCACTCTGTTGAGCTGCTCTCACAGTGGCAAGCTGCTGTCTGGGAAGACCTGCGTTCTTGACCTCTGCCAGCACGTCCTTTTCCATACTGTTTCATCTGACTTTGCTTTCCTCTCCTCTCCTCTCATCCTTTCTCTCGAGTGCCAATACTATCTTAAAATATCCTGCACCCTCAAGATCCCAAAAAACAACTTGTCTGTACATTCAACTAAAATAATGTGCAAAACATATTTAGAAACACATTAGAAACAGGAGATGTACGTGTGAGGCATGAATGGACTTAATACTGGAATAACAGTATGCCATCAAAAGTTTAGGTGTCACAAGATTTCTTTATGAGAAAGAGGGTAATACCACGTCTCATCTTGCAAGACCAATTTACTCCCATTTTTTTTTAATTGTATTAGCTGAACTTAAACAGCTTTTCAATATAATACAACAATCATAAAAACAATTATAAATTCAAAATTAACAAACATCATTTTCAATCAATGTGAGCTTTTTAATCACTTCAGAATAAAAACTTCAGAATAAAAAAACATTCCTATACAAAATTCATATACAAAATTTCATGTACAGATTTAAGATCACAATATTCATAATTCAATTACAAAACCTTGTAACATGAAAGAAAAACAATACAGAGACATCCATGAACAAATTTCAATTCAAATCACAACTTTCTGAGTCCAAGCACAAATACAACAAAAAAGAAAAAGGAAGAATCAAATGTGCACAAATTATACCTTAGCTGACGGAATGCTTTGAATTACATTTACCAACAATACTCCTACCATATTTTGTTTATTTGAACAGCTAAACTGATACTATCTAAAATCAAAGATTGCAAAAAATGTATAGTCGCCCACTGTATTGTGTTCTTACCTGAACATAAAAGATACGACCACCGGAGATCCTGATCAACCTGCTCTAACATTGAGACCACATTTACTAAATTAGTTTTTCTTATATTACTTAACTTTGGACACTGGCACAGGAGATTATCGAGCAAATCTACTACATTCTGATTTTAGCTAAATCTACAAAAACTCAAGGAGCTAGTTATTAATTTCCTTCTTACTTGTACTTGACTTGTTGCCCATAAATCAAGGAGCACTCTTAAGAAGGCTGCTCTAAAAGCCACCGATGGTGATTTCAGCAGGTAGGATTCTGTCACTTTCAGATGTTTTGGCCAAAATCTATATCTGCACTGCTAGCGATATCTTAGACATTGCGTTCTCGTAGCTAACCAGTCGCATCTATACATTAATGGTTTTGCCTTATCCGGATTTGTAATCAGCATGTCAATGGATATACCAGCATCCGCTAGGATTGCATAGATTTTATCTACCCATAGTTTGGCAAATTTGGTGCATGAAGAAAATATGTAAGTCGCAATCACATTCAGCATATTAGCTGACTCAATTCCCACAGGACATTTTCGAAAGAAGGCACAAAGACGCCAAAGATAGAGAGCATGAAGTGAAATTTGCCCAAGTTCGTAGCGCAGCCACGAACCTGGCACGCACTGAGCCTAATGCAAAACTGCTCACCAAAACTTGGCTTCTAATCTTCTCAAATTTGGTATTTGCCAGATTGGTAACGTTTCAATACCATAAGATTGTGGGAATCCCTTTAATATTCCAATACAAAATTGCTGGTTTGATTGTGATATGATTTTTGCCTGTGATATTGCTGTATTTACTTTTTCCTCCATGCTCTCCATCTGCCCCTTTGGATTAATCCCACCCTCAATGATCATTCCAAAGTAGGTTTATTGGCTAACTGTCTCAAGTTTGGTCTGATTGATAGACCACAAGTACCTATCCTGATTGTTCTTGTAGGCTGAATACGCCACTATTTGAGTTTTCTTTGTATTGATTGTTAGCTGATTCAACTCTAAGTACGAATTGAATTCCACAAGCAGTTTTTGCAGTCCTACTGGAGTTTTGGAGATGAGGACAATATCATCTGCATATTTTAGGTTTGTGATAATTTTGCCATTTACCATTGGTGAATCAGACAATATGTGTAAGAAGATGTGTTGCAGATCATGCATAAAATAATTGAAGATTGCAGAGGCTAATAAGCAGCCTTGTTTGAGGCCAAGTGCTGTCTTGATTGGGGCAGATAATAGCCCTTCTAAAGTAAGACAGATATTTACTCCCATTAGGATTGTCTCCATCCACATGAACCTCCCTCGGGCAGCCAAACCCCCCCGCCCCCGGGTAGGGATCAGGTTGCAGCCGCCGTTCCCTGATCCCACATGCGGAAAGACTGCTAGGACTCAAAGGTCTTGTGGAGCCTGTTCTGGTTGAGGCACTGCTAGAAATTCAGCCAGGCCCAGAAGGCGGTCATGAAAGGCCTTGACCGAGGCAGATGCCTCTGTCTTGTGCATCTTCGTCCCTGACATCTGCAGAGGTGGGGAGTCTGCAGCCTGCTGTAGAGGTACGAGGGCCCGCCCCCTCCCCCAGGTCAGCACTCTGCAGAGGATGTGCCTGCACTGTGGGAGCCTGAGGCTGGAGAGGAAAGGTAGAAGAGGCAGGGGTAGGAGAAGACGGAGCAGGCACTGGAAGCGGTGCCACCAGTAGCTGAGTAACTACAATCTATGGCGGGAGAGGCAGAGGCCCCAGAGGGGGAAGACTTGGTGGTAGCATTTGAGGGACCACCATTTGCTGAGACCACATCAGAAGAAGGAAGCACTCTAAGACTCTATCCTCGCAAACCGCAGGGTCGGAGCGTGAGGAATAGGAGGGTGCCCGGTCCTCAAACCCATTAGTCTTCCTGTATGAGACACCTAGGCACCTGGGAAGGGTACCCAAATGGCTGGCTCGTATAAACATAGTGCTGTGGAGACCAGTTATCGGAAGCCTGTGGGCTGGAGCTGAGACCCGAAGAAAGAGGGCTGGATCCTCCTATCCGTGTCTAAGATGGCCACTGAGCATGCAGGCTCTGCCGCGTGTTTGTCCACCATTTTGAGTGTGGGTGCCAGGCACTGGGGAAGTAGGGAGTGAAAGCCACTGATCCTGTGTGGGGTCCAACATGATGGAGGTCTATTAACGACCCAACCCTGAAGTTCTTGCGCACTCATCAGAGAGGACTCCAGTAGGCCGTAGGCTCTCAGTCAGCAGACTGGTAGTCAATGTGTCCTTTGTAGAAATGACCTCGGAGGGAGCTCTGGAAAGCTGATTGCCCTCAGCTGTGGTGCTGATAGTCATAGCAGACTGCGCTACAGGCTTGTGCCTGGAACCTGAGCCTGAAGGCCTCTCACACCCCGGTGCAGAACTGGGGCTGGTATGCGCCTCAGTGGCTGATCTGGGAGAGACTCTGGGCTCCTCAGCATGGGGGCCGGTAGCCTGGACAGCCTCAGGCTGTCCACTGGTTCTAGGGTCTAGTGACCACTCCCAGGCGGTGACCCTGGAAAGGAGTCTCTGAGCTGGAGTGCCTTGGAGAACAAGTGACAGGAAGCCCTTGAAACCAAGTCCTTCAGATGGATTGGATGTGAAGTGTGTAAGATCTCCCTCCAGCGAGACAGTTTGTTCTTCAATGAGCGATGCACGAGGGAGCCACACGCCACGCACACTTCCCAGCGATGATCGGGCCCCAAGCACTCTAGACAGAGTGCATGGGGTCCAATGCCAGAAAGGAACGGTCGCAAGATGTGCACCTCGGAATCCTCCAGCGACCGACATGCGCCGGTGGAGGCAAGGCACCAAAAGGGGGGTGAAATGATAAAAAAAGAACAAAAACAAATACATACATTCAAAAAATTTCCTTTAAAAAAAAAAACTAGCAGTGAAAAAGTTTGACCATTTACATTACTTTCTAAATAAATGTATTTGTTATTATTACCGCTTACTTTTGACTACATCATTTTTAAACCTGTGTAATTATTCCTGCGGCATATTATAACACAGAACCACAAATAACAAAGACCCTCTGAAGGAGAAATAATTTCATTTGTTTTGTTTTATAAGCTATTTCTCTGTCAACATCTTCGCCACACCTATATTAAACATATTTCAGGTACGCAATTATCTATTGGGATCTATGTGACCACTATGCCACCCGTAAGGTCGACCACAAAAACGTCGACTTCTATTATGGCGCGGCGTAGTGATCACATAGATCACTGTGTCCTGCATGCCTTACCCGCTCCCTCCCCCCAACAAACGTACCTTCTCGGCGGCACACACAGAAGTGCGCCAGCGGCATCAATTCCCACCCACTTATGTGCGTCGGCGCTGGAGCCACAGTGTCTTTTTTTTCATTTTTCTTTTCTAAACAAATCTTGCCCCCTGCTCTCCACCGAATGGAGGTGGGGGACAACCCTGCAACCCCTGCTCCCGCTACCCTGACTAAGGGAAGCATTGGACACCCATGCAACCCTGGCTTACCTTAATCAATGTAATGGAGGTCGGGATTTTGGTACTGTACAAAGGTGCAGTTTTGATAATCTATGACATTTTGAAGTGTCAGTTATGGTACGATAACTTCTATTGTGATGCATCTGTTCCTGGTCATTCTCATTTCTAAAGAGCTTGTCTGTATAAGGTTTGCAGTATACAGTTAAATAAAATATATTTAGTTAACAGATTAACATACAGTGACAAACCCTGAATAGATTTACAATATGCATGTTATTCTAAGAAGAAAAAGCAGAATGTTCCTATGTATGTAACGTCTTTGTTATGAAAGAAGAACTCCGGTCATATACTATTTTTAAATGTGCAACGTCTCTTTTGGGGTCTTAATATCTACTTTCGCTCTTGCTTTACTTGAATAAGATTTTAGCATATTTACACAGGAAGGTATTGTATCTATTAACTCTGACTGCTAAGAAAAAGTCAACAACTCATTGATCAGCCCTTTCAGAGGAACATCAATGGCACTCTCACCCACACCGCTCTGGACAATGTGGTCAGACTAGATAGAATGTTTAAAACAAAAGATCTCTGTCCCATCTAATCTTTCTGCTCCCAGGTCATGTCAGATTTTAAGTCAAACTCCTTTGCTTGGACTTTCAAATACCCAATAGATTCTCCACCAACATACATCTGAGACAAAATGACTAGATGCATGCCAAGCCCTCTTATCCACTCTGCCTGCCTTCTATCGAGTCCTGTATCCAACTATACCGAAAGAGAACAGATGCTTCCATGTTCCGCCCGCCCAAGCTTTGGGGAAACCAAAATCTAACAGTAACATTTGCTCCCGCCTCTTTTTCAAGAGAGCCATTAAGACTCAGTTAAGCTCCCTACCCATCTGCGCTTTTGATTCCATCCTTCCTGAATCTGTGCTTCTCATTTGACTTCCTCTCCTACACACCTTGAGAGTGTGTGCAATACAAGAATAATAAATGGTTTATTGATTGTGCATCCCTGCAAAATAATTACTCTTCAAATCGAATTACCACAAGATAGACAGTAAGCAACCACTCACTGACAAGAAGAAAAACAAAATGTAACACTTTCATTTTAGAGGCCTACGTCAATACTAAGGATGTACAATAATGTGATAATTAAAACAGTGCCACATAGTTTCAGCAATGCTATGCCTACCACATTTAACCTTACAATCTTATTTGCTGTGATCCACTAGATTCACTCATGCCGATTGATTGTGGTGACAGCACTTGATGCTTAGCAAGCCTTTAAATCTATCAGATGTGCTTCCTCCCTCAAGAGGTTGCTGATGGAAGGAGCTGTAAAATAATGTGTCACTAGTTCAACTTCCAACAATATATGCCATGGCATACATGGATGGAATAGTCTCAAAAATATAGATTTGGCAAGGGGACCCGGGGAAAAGGTGCAGGTGATGATCGCTGCAGTTTGCATTAGCTACTGAGCATTTGCCTTATTTAAATCAGAGGGAGGCATAATAGCGATATGAGAGATATTCAGACATAACGCAGAAGTTTTCTTGAAATGCCAAAACGATCCTTGTTGAAACTTGCAAATGACCCAAAATATTTCTGCTTGTCTGCAGTGAATGATCCAATTTCATCAGCCTGCCAGTTTGAAAAGCTAGTTTAGCCAGGTAATTATATAAAAACAAACAAGCTAAAGAACCAATATGGTTACCCCTGCATTTAACATTTTAGTATAAGGGGGAAAAGGCTAGGGCACTCGTAACTTTTCAACCAGTTTGCGTAATGTCTAAGCATAGAGGAGGGGAGAAATTCATACTCACAGACAATCTCAAAATTCCGAAGTTCCCGAAGTCGTAAATAAATATCTGGTAGAAAAGTTCTTCACTGAAAGAAGAAATACTGCATTTAGAAAATCCCTTGAAAAGTAATTGTCTTTTTTATTCCAACATATTTTCAAAAGCTTCTCTTTTCACTAGTAGATGCCAGGGTAGTAAACACAGTAAAACTTGGGATTCAGAAACAATGTTTTGGCAAATGAAACAATCCAACAGGACCGGAAAGAACATTTGCCAAAGCAGCATCTGCATGGTTACACAGCAGTACCTTTCTTTAAAAAAATGTGTCCTCCTTTCCTGCTCCTCCTCACCATGTTCGCATATGTGTTATAACAATCTGTGAATCAGGCGAAGAAAGAAATGGAAAATTCAACATAGGGCTGGGTCGGTCATGCCTCCCTGGCCTGAACAAAGATCTTCCCTTCTCAAACTAGCCACAAAAGCACCATTGTGGCTTGCATCTCACTTCTCTCACTCACCTTAGTCTTGCAAAGAACTGCTAAGCTAGGTCACAGGTAAGAAAAACACATGGTGTGCGGGTCTGGATGCGGCTAAGAACAGATTCATTTGAATAATTTGAAGATTTCTGTAAAATGGTTGATGTGGAAATTCATTTTGTGCTGCCATGTTTTACATAAAGAGTACTTTCATGCAAAACGAGAATACTTACATAATAGAATTAAAAAATGCTGCGATAAACACCACTCAAAAAAACTCCTTTTTGTTTACACTTCCCTTCAATAACAACTGAATTTTAATTGGTCTCTTCCTCAATTATGTTCCACTATTCCACATTTTAGAGCATTTGGTATTAAGAGGTTCAGAGTTACAACTGACTTATGTCTGGCCAGAGAAAAAAAGATCATGGTGCTGCAAGGTTTGCACAAACATTCTCAAAGGTATTTGAAAGCAGTACAGATGTGTACAATGGTCTCAACGCATTTTCCACTAATGAAAAGGTTCTCCCTTCTGCAGAATGGCTTTCTTTCTGGAGCTCTTATTTGGTATCAGCAGTAAGCAAGCGCCCTCAACCCTTTTGAAAGAGGACATTTAGAAGAAACAAAGAGCACGAGGGAGCAACCCCAGCTCATTTATCTCTGCTGCTGTGGAGGCATTAGACTGAAAAATATCGGCGACAGCAGTTACAGTGCAGTAGAAATTGTTCGTTAAGCAGCGGCTCCACTAGTAGCAAAGCTGTGTGTTGGAAGGGGATGATTCAATGTGCAGGGACAGAGCTGCACTTTAGGCGGCTCTCACAGGCAATAAGAATCCCACAACCTCAGGGAAGTTGAGTAAGACAAGAAATACCTGGAGACATACATTTCAATTTCACATTTTAATAATAATGACAGCCTAGAAAAAGAGTTGCAAATCGACATCAGCCATACTGTAGTGATGGGTTCACTCGTAGCCAGACACAATCCTTCAGAAAGACTGCATTCCTTATTCATGGACAATAAAAAGGCAACTAATGGCAACCACAAAACAAAATTCCATATCCTTCCAGGGTTAGAGTGCCCGAAGGGCTCCCTTGTTCAATAACGTAGATTTTGTGACAATAGATGAGGACCCCTTGGTTTTGGGTATTACAGAGACCAAGACCAGTACCACACTGTCTCCAAAGCAACCTGTTAAAGTAGACTGTGAAAAGTGTTTTGGGGTTACAAGAGATCAAAATAGGATTCTTAACCCAATTGTCCCTGCAGTTGGCACTAAGGCATCATTACAGTGAAGGTGAAAAACATGTTCACAAAAAGGGAGAGGTTAAAGTCTCCCATGTCCTCAGATTGCCAAACCTGAAGAAGCTCTATACACCCCAAGACAAAAAAGAGGAACTGGCAGAGAAGGGCCCCTGCAGATGAGATGGTGGAAATATGATCACAAAGATACTGTGATGAATCCGATGGCCTCATCACTCCTTTCCCGTGGGGTGACCTCTCCCCATGTGGCCTCGGGATGGCAGCTGCTACTTGATCCTGACCCTCTGGGTGGCTATATGAGGGAGGATCAGGATATGTAAGCTGTCAAAATCTGACTTACCTTTTAAGACTCATGAAAACACCTTCTCAAACTACCTACAACTCATCCAGAGCTGACTTGCCATTAAAGATCACTAAGAACACTACACAGACTTTACATGCAAATCATCGAGAATGGACTGTCATTCCCATAACTGCAAGAATACTGGGACGAGGAAGATGAGCCGAGTAATGCAGAGCAAAGATGGCCAAGAGCAGAAGCTGCGCTCTAGTTGTTGCGAGTGCATACCTGTGACCAAGAAATGTAAACAGCATAAGCAGTTGACTGCTGGCGGGAGAGAGCTGCTCCTCTCGGTACAGACCGAGAGACCAAAGATAAAGACAAAGAGCCAAGTTGTTTTGTGGACTAGTTGTGTTGTTGATCAAGAGAAACTCAAGGAACTGATTGATATCTTTGAATATATAACAGAGTGAAGAGAAATCCAGGGGAAGGGAACCACCCTCTGGAACAACGAACTCTATCCTTCTGGAAAGTTTCTATTGTATTTACAGGTTTTTCCTTTTTGAACATTCATAAACCACTCAAGGCCAAAGACATTACCCTTTTCACCTTAGAGGCTATTTTGTTAGAATGTGAGGGCCAGAATAGTAATTTGGACAAAGGACGGGTTTGCTTTGTATATTCTGACTTTGACAGGCCCTTAATTTTAGTTTTAGGTAGAGAAACACTTCTTATAGCAGGGATAGAGAGGAATTTCCCCACCCCCTTTTATTTTAATAAAAGTCTTTGACTAAAACCATTAACCCTTGCGTCTGAGTGTCATTCTTGGCTCCTCACAATAACTAAAGCAATCAATTACTTATGTTAAAAACATGCCAAGAAGACATGAACTTGACTTGGTTAATTCTACCCAAACACTGGTCTTTACTAAGAATGGGTTCACCAGTGGCTGGATGGACAAAAAAGTTTCAACATTTTAAAGAGTTAACCAAATGGGGGATATCTTAATTTCTTTTTTTTTTATCACTCCCTTTCCCTGCATCATTGGTGGAGAGGCTATTCTGGAGAATTAATAACAGCGTAAACCATTGATTTGGGACAAAAGTACGAATGCATAAATCAGAACAAAAATCAATCCTGAAGAAACTTTACTGGCAATGAATTAGGTCCACAAAGTTGAAATGTATCTCTCATCCTTTAAATAAAACATTGAAACATATAGATTTTTTTCCATTAATCCAGAGTCTCTGGTCATTCCTGAAAGAGGTCTTCAATGCTCCAGTCCCTATTCTTGATGTAGTCTGTCTGAGAGGTAGATGAAAAAGCGGTGGAAACATACCAATGACCTTCCTGCAGCTAGTTTAGCTATTTTTAATTAGTATATTTGGCTAAAATGCAAACCTTTATACTAACACAAGTATAAGACTTCAATAACATCATTAATGGTGACAAAAGCATCCACATTACTAAGTAATAAAACAGTTATCACAAAACTAGATCTGCAAAATTAAAATAGTCACTAAGGAACTTACACTCTGTGTGGCTAAAAGAGACAACATATAAAATCAATCAAATAGGTTTAACTTTTCTAGCATAATACTATGCCCATTAATGATCAACATCTAATTCACTGGTCGGAGGTCAGGGAGAATCCCCCAATGAAAGATTTGTGTCAGAAATGCTATTACCAATAAAGACGAGGAGAGTTGCCTCACATTCATTAATCTAAACCGCAAGGCTTCGAAGCAGATTCCAATCGTTGAGTATATGAATTTCTCAAAATGTAGGCAACGCCTTTGAACAAGAACAGGACAATCTAAAATTAAATGACACAAGGTCTCTTCTTGAATAGAATTAAATAATCGTTACAAGTACACTGTACTCAGGGATTTTGCATATTATTTTCATTTGGACAATGAAGGGACTCATTTTGGTGTCAATCTGTCTTTCACCACCTCTAGTTGTTTTAAGTTCGCAATTGTGAACCCTCCGTAAATTAAATTATCCACCTCGTCGATGTTATTGTTATTAAACCATGCACATTTCTTCTTAGTATGCACCCTCTTAAAAGGTAATAATTTTAGATTTGCTGGGGTTGATTTCGAGTCTATTAATCTTTCCAAAATCTACAAAATAATTGAAACTTCTTTGTAAGCATATTGGAGTGGAATCCAAGAGGATTGTATCATCCGCATGAATTAACCACCCAACAGCAATGCTGCCTATTTTTGGAGGAAAGAGATCAGACCTAGTTAATGCTTCTTGCATATCAACCACATGCAAATTGACAAGACAGGGAGCAAGAATGCATCCCTGTCGCAGGACTACATTTACTTTGATATCTTTGGACAGGGTACCTAAACAAGTTTGGAGACTTATTTGTATGGAATATAAAAATGCATATTTAATAATCCCAATGGGATATTTCATGCCAACAATTTCCTCCAAAAACTATTTCTGTCTACCTTATCAAATGCTGCTGTCATGACAAGAGTGGCTGTATCTTTACTTCTTAAGGCTTTCTCTTGACATAACCCATATATGAAGCCATTTAGGGAAGTTGCCATCTTTCTTAGAAATCCCATAAGGTAAATGATTAGACTGGTCTTTTCAGCTGACTCAGTAAAATCCTTCAGAATAAAGGAAGCAAGAATTTTGTTAGAGGTGTCAATCAAGCAAATTGGTCTACAATTCGAGGGAGAATTTCAATCTCCATTAAGGGGGTAATTCATAGAATTCAGCGCACAAGTGGCGCACGCGTCTGGCGCACAGTGTGCGTGTGCGACTTTCTGCGCCAGCCGCGTGCGCTAAAATCCATTTCCGCGCACAGCGTATTCATGGATTTTAACATCCAAAACCAGCCATGGCGCAGAGTGGCGCAGCGACCCTGCAGCAGCGCCAGTTACGCCCCCAAACTCTCTCCGTGCGCCATGTACAGCGCACAAATCCCGTACATGGCGCACAGGCTCACAACCACGAAAACGCCTGTAAAACTCCCCGCACACCCCTCTGAATACACGTACCCCGCTGCGCGGGTAGTCTCACATGCGATTGGGCCTGTGCGAGCGGGGTACGTGGATTACTGGGGTGCGCGGGAAGTTTCACACGCGATTGGCCCTGTGCGTGCGGGGTACGTGGATTTGGGGGGTGCGCGGGAATTTTCACACAGGGCAGGCCCTGTGCGAGCGGGTACGTGGATTACTGGGGTGCACGGGAAGTTTCACACACGACTGGGCCTGTGCGAGCGGGGTATGTGGATTAATGGGGTGCGCGGAAAGTTTCACACGCGATTGGCCCTGTGCGAGCGGGGTACGTGTATAACGTGGTATGGGGGAAGTTACACACATGCTTTCGCTGTCAGAGCGGGGCACGTGTATCAAGGGGGGTGCGCGGGGAGTCTCACACGTCAATTGGCAGTGTGGGTTCTCACAGGTGTGCCCTCTACCCACTCCAGGGACCCTGCAGGCAAACCACACCACAGGGGACAACCCAGCACCCCTGGTCATGTCCCGCAGGCAGTCCATCCACCATGGGCATGCCCCCAGCCAGGCCACATGTCATCTTGCACTAGTGATCACCAACTCATGTCACCCAGCACCCCCACCCCCCCAGCAGTGATGGTCACCTGACAGCAGGCACCCACTCATGTCCCACTCATGTCCCCCGCACCCCCACCCCCCACCAGTGAGGGGCACCTGCCAGCAGACGCCCACTCTTGTCCCCCAGCACCCCCACCAGTGAGTGTCACATGCCAGCAGGCCCCCACTCATGTCCCTCTGCACCCCCACCCCCCATCAGTGAGGGTCACCTGCCAGCAGGCCCCCACTCATGTCCCCCAGCACCCCCACCCCCCAGCAGTGAGGGTCACCTGCCAGCAGGCCCCCACTCATGTCCCCCAGCACCCCCACCAGTGAGTGTCACCTGCCAGCAGGCCCCCACTCATGTCCCTCTGCACCCCCACCCCCCAGCAGTGAGGGTCACTTGCCAGCAGGCCCCCACTCATGTCCCCCAGCACCCCCGCCCCCCAGCAGTGAGGGTCACCTGCCAGCAGGCCCCCACTCATGTCCCCCTGCACCCCCACCCCCCAGCAGTGAGGGTCACCTGCCAGCAGGCCCCACTCATGTCCCACTCATGTCCCCCCACGCCCCAGCAGTGAGGGGCACCTGCCTGCAGGGCCCCAGTCATGTAAAGCAGTGACATGCCCATCTCATGACACAAACCAAAAGTCAACTATGTACATCAACACATGTCCGTCACACACACTGTCATGATGCCAGCCCCCGGAAGACCAGACCAGGCCCAGCAGCCCCGGAAGCAGGCATCATGCCATTTGGAGCATGCCCAAAAGCCCCAGTTAGGGGCTGTTTGGGTGCAGTCCTGGCGCCTTTGGCGCCAGGCTCATAAAGATAAAGTCAGTCCTGGCGCCATGGGCGCCTGGCTCATTATTGATAACTTACCTGAAGCAGACCATGCTGCATACTCACCTGAGGCAGACCATGCTGCATGAAGACTCAAGCCAAATGAGGCTTAGGAGGGACTATTTTACTGAAGGAACTATTTTGTTACTTGGGTGGGGCTGTGGAAGAATACTTACCTGGATCTTCTCCCAAGGCTATTTAAACCACGCCCGGACAGCCACACGTGCTTTGCGTTATTCTGCTTGCTGCCGCGTAACGCTCACTGTGTTTTCAGCAGCTCCAGTCTTCAGCCACGCCCGCTTCAGTCCTGGGACTCCTGAAACAAGAAGAAAAGAAGGATAAAGGTTAGAACAGGAGTTTTAACTTTAATCCTTACCTGAATCCTGATCCATTTCGCCACGGAACTGAAAGACAGAAGTCTTTGAAGCATCGCTTCGCATTCCTACGGCGCCGCGCTGAACTCACCTGCTTGGCGGTACTTCAGCATTCCATCACGCTCTCTCCATCTCGCGGCCGCCCTCCGACACCTAAGGAGACAAAGACAGCAAGGTGAGCAAGGGGACTCTCTAAGGCTATACAAGCTACCCCCAAGGACTTACCTGATTTACCACGGGAGGTACTCACCTCATCTCGGGTCGGCGCAGTCAACTCTGCTTTATCGCCGTACCCTGGCCCCTAAGGGGAGAAAGCAAAGACAATACCATTTACCCCCCACAAAACTTACCTGATTTACCACGGGGGTCTCACCTCATCTCGGGTCGGCACAGTCAACTCAGCTTCATCGCCGTACCCCGGCCCCTAAGGGGAAAACCACAATAGACTTACCTGAATCTTACCAATTGCCATTTGGAAATCTTCGAGTGGATTAATCGGCAACCTGCAAGGAATCGGACAGAGTGAAGATCAGACATTTGAACTCTTATGAACAATTGGACTTTAGAGTCAATACTGGAACTCACCAATTCCTCTACGCCAGTGAAGTAACTGGTCATCAACGCGCCCCTGCGGTCGACGCAGGATGGAGAGCTCATCCTTCCAAACCATCAGGTGAGACTAAGGAGGGGACATCAAGAGTGATCTGTGGGAAGACAACGGGAGTGGGCAAAGTGGGTTGACACTCAATTCCACAGGTGGTTAATTACTCTTCTCCTTTGCAGAAGAATATTCTTGCGAGCCAGACAAACTAGGCTGAGCGGGCCAGTCCAGTCAGTCATCTTGGCGCTACACGTCACGCTGGTGGAAACAGCGGCCCAGTTCCGGTCGACGCCCCCGTGGGAACCAGGTGAGCGTAACACACACACAAACACACAGGTTGCCATTGATTGAGTAAACCCACATGTCAACATGCATGAACCCAATGAGTGAATCCCACACATTGAAGTAAAAGATCAAAATGTATTAACATGAAAACCAATTGAAAGCACTTAAAACATAATATAATGGCAAACATGAAATGAAATGCATGTCCAAATAAAGAAAATAAAATTCCTCAAAAAAAACAAGTAATCCAAAAGAAAAATGGCCAAAACACTCTGTCCACCAAACCAAATCCAAATGAAACGCCAAAAGGTAAATCCATTGATCCATGGTGAAATGAAATCAAAATGTCAAAGGGTCCATGAGCCCAACGAAACAAATGAAACCTATTTAATAACCTACCTAACAAAAAAACTATATACAAAACTGTGGGGCATAGTCCAAAAGCCCCAAAATAAAAAAAAAAGGAAACCTAATACTATAAACTATTTACAATGGCGACGGGCAAGTCCTGTGGCTCACTCAGTGATGTTTTCGGCCAGGGAATCATCAAACTCCATGTATATTTGCTGGAGGCGGGCCTCTGTCCTCGAGGCACTCTGCCCGCCTCAACGCCCGACGCATGGAGACGCATGGAGAACTCTGCCCTGACCATGGTGAGCCGCGCCTCTTCTGCTCGCCACCGCTCCGCACCTATACGCTGGCCCAACCGCAGCCACACGGAAGACACACCCATTCCAGGGTCTTCCTGCCTTCTGGCCGATGCCTGCCCCCCTGATGTCGATGGCTCGAGCCATCATTGCTCCCACCTAGAGCCTGCTCCTGCTGCTGCTGTCCATGTGCCCTGTCCGATGATACCTGCACATCCTCCATCAGCTGGTCTCCAGTTGTGGTGTCCACCCCTGCTGGACCGCCGACTCCCGACTGTGGCAGGGATGGGATCTCCACCAAGCTGGCTGTGTTGGTCAGGCCCGGTCCACAGGGAGCCCTGGTGGAATCTGGGCCGGAAGACGGAAGGGAGAACGACTGGCGCATAGTCTCCACAGAGGAGGAGAGGTCCGCCAGAGTGTGCGTAACATGTAGGAACCCACCAACCAGGGCCCCTCGCAACAGTGCCATGTCGTGACGCTGCTGTTCGTGATGGCGTGCCTTCTCCGCCCAGGAAGAACGCATGTCATCACGAATGTCACAAGTGCACAACGCAACACCAATCAGGACGGAGCCCATACGTTCATGGGACCCCTCGTCCGCAGGTAGTGGAGAGGCAGATGACATGGCACTCTCCCCTACCTGCGGACGGGCCTGGGACAGGGCATCCCTGCTGGTGCATGGTGGTGCAGTCACAGGGTCAAGGACAGCGACATGCACAGGCCCCTCCACAGTGACCTGTGCTGCCTCCTGACCCTGGCCCTGGACTGCACCATTTGCACCAGTGGTACTACCCCCACCAGGCCCCATGTGTGGCCCAGAAGCGGGCTCCTCCTCCTCTGTGGAGACCACCAACCTGGATGTCTCCACACTGTCTACCGCCATTGCAAGCCCCTGTGGGGGCTCAACCGGCCCTTCCGCCACAGCCGTAGTGGCAGACGTGGCACCAGCCCCCTCGCTCCCGGATGATGGCAAGTCCTGGGAGGGTGGCTGGGCCTTGCGTCGCTGCCCGGTGGAGGCATCCCCGCCGCTTGGCTCCACAGCGCCGTCTCCGCCCTCTTCTTCACTTGAAGCTGCGTAGAGGGAGACATAGAACACAAGCATCAGGGTACAGTACAATATTCCCCTAGACAGGAAGCAATAACACATGCGTGGCAGTGTCAAACGTCACTTCCATCCTGTCCCTCCATGACACATGGGTGAATGCACGCAACACACATGCAGAAATAGGCACGGCGCCTGCAATCAACATCAGCATCCATGTACAAAGGCATCTATTAACCAAAATGTTGCCTTCAAACTCACATGCATCATGGCTCACACTGATCCCATGCACATACATCACCAGAGGGTCATGCATCATGGCTTGTACACCACAGACACAGTGGATAGACACAGTGCATACTACGGTGACCGCACTGCATGAGTGAATGTACACATCATCACGGACATGTGTCATGCATCCATGGCGTTTCAAAATCACAAACACACTTCTCAGACACACACACACACATGTGCACCATACATGTACATGACAGCAGCACCCATCCCTCACACCCCCTCCATGTCAAATAACAGACAATGGCATGCTTTCATGTGTGCATTAGGTATACAGCTCCCCATGTTGCATTGTAACACATGCACCAACCATGTGGTTCACACATTACTGGTCTCACATGCATGACCATGATGTCCCTGCACACACACACATCCATACATGGCCTATGTCACACATACAGGCAAATATCAGACCACCAGTACACTGCAACATGCCCTGTCTCATACACCAATGCTTGTCCACTTACCGCTGAACTGCAGACGGGTCTTCCTCTGAAGGATCTGGGTTTGGAGCGCTGGGCATACGGGTTCCAGGACCCTCATCTGGATGTCACTCATGCGGACCCGGCCCCCCTCCGCGAGGCGCTGGGCCTTGTAGAGGGTCCTGGAACTGAAGTCCTCCCAAGGCTTTTTGACGTGCTTCATGTCGCGGGTTGCCACACCCTCCGCGTTGATGGCAACCACTACGTCGTCCCAGATCCTCTCCCGTCCTTCCTTGTTGGCGCATGATGTTCCGAAGAGGGCATCAAAATGCCCCAGGACATGCTCCACCAGGACACCAACTTCCTTCACACTGAAGCTGGTGGCCCTCTGCATCTCTGGTTGGGGGTCGCCAGAGGTCTCAGATGGTGTTTGCCTCGACATGGCGACCTCCGAGGCAGGCATGGGTGGGCAACTGGGTCCTGGGGCTGGGCTGTGGAGCGATGGTATCCCAGTCGGGAGTCTTCTGTTCCAGCAGGGGTGGACACAGCAACTGGAACCCTGGCTGACATGCAGGCACCAAATAGCAGGGCACGTGGGCAGCAGGCAGCAGCAGATGGCAGGTGGGAGCGTGCTCAGGTCTCTGGGGGGCAGTAATTCGGCCTTCTTGGCAGGAGCGTGGTCTTCCGTGTGTTGTTGCGTGGCCAGCTTGATAAGGAGTGATTTGGCCCGTGAAAATCTTGCACATCTGCGTGTAATTCGAGGAAAGGCCCTTAGTGCGTAAGCGCGTCTGTGACGTTACGCGCACAGGCGTTTCCCTCGTGACGTGGGCATAATGGCTCATGGCGCGTGAAAAAACTGCACGTCTGCGTTTGAATGCGTGTAATCCGAGGATAGGGCCTACGCGTCTGTGACGTGACACGCGTGGGCATTTCCCTCAACACGGGTGCATGTTCATCGTACACGTCCAAAAACTGCACGTCCGAGTGTCAGTTCGTGTAATTGGAGGAAAGGGCCTTAGCGCGTACACGCGTAAGTGACGTTGTACGTGTGGGCCGCTTTAAAAGGTACGTGTAGGACCCCATTTCCTTGTACGTGCTTTTTGTGGAGAGCGAGTGGGTGAATTCTGTACTTCTTGTCGGTTCACATGCGATTACTTCACAGCGTTTCAAGTTCGTACTCCCCGTTACCTCTGACAGCTCCCTTTTTTTTTGTTGGGCCTGTTTACTCAAACAGCATTCACTTCTTCTTTTGTCCTGTCTCCTCAGACAGTGTACAATTCTTATGGTGGGGGTGTTGCCACACGCGCTTCTTTTCTTCTTCTGTGTGTCGTGTACCCCTTCAGAGGTCATTGTAGGCTGCGTGTAACATGCGTACGCTTTTTTTTGTGTTCCTGGGTGCCACAGCGTAGTGCAGGTTCATTTTTCCACGCACGTGGTCTACGAGGGGTTGCGTGCACGTTATTTTCTGTTTTTGGGGTGCCTGTGCGTTGCGTGACCCGTCATCTTCCCCCAGGGGTCACAGACAGCCTTGCTAGAGCACTAGGGTACGAATTCCATCAAGTACCCTACCCCTTTCACCCCCAATTGCCCAGGACAATCGTTTACTGCTACTCCCATACCCGCAACAACATCAGTGCCATGGTTGGGAGGCGACCAAGCGGTAAGGGAGGCAAAGGTGGCCGACATCCAAAAGGTGGGCGTGGTGGGCGTGGTAGGGGACGTGGCCAGGATTTGCAGGGTGCCACTAGACCCCCATGTGTGGAGGAGCAATCAGGGACGCCCATGCCCCCTCCCCCCCCATGGTTGTGGGAAACTTAGCCGACACCATCCCAAATCAGCCCTTGTTGGACCAGCCAATTTCGGTACCTGAACCGGCACAGGATGACTCCCAGGCTGACTTCCAGGTCAGCAAGTCTACGCCACGTGTGGCGGTGCAAGTTGGTGTCACCAGGCCACGAGGATCTGGGGCAGCTATGTCATCTGCTGCCCCAAGTAGGCAGGGTGGGGAGGCTGCAGGGGCAGCTGCAGCTCAATCCACCCCAGCTCTGAGTCTCCCAGCCGGGACAGTGTCGGTCCCGGTCCATCAAACCGACGTTGCCCCTGCCAACATCACCCTGCAGCCATTGCCTGCACCAAGACCTATGGTCATTGTGCATTTGCACACTCCTAGTACCCAGTCCACCGGCGCTTCTGCCCCTACTGACCAGAGCAGCGTAAGCCACTCAGGATCTGCACCACCTTTGACAAAGAGGAAGAAGGGTGCTGTGGCACTACAGGCCGAGACCCCAGACACGGCTACACACTCCGGCACGTCAAGGAAGCCTAGCTTTAATGACGCCGAACTTGATGCACTAGTGGCCTATGTGTCGGCACATAGCCGTGAAATGGTGGTGACTGCAGGGTGCAAGACCACACCTGGTCAAGGCACACTGGCAGACCATCGCGGACATTAGTGCCCTTGGATTTGTGAGGCGCTCAGCTGAGGATTGCTACAAGTGCTGGAATGACCTGAAACGCAGAGCAAAGAACAAGCTGGCCTCAAATCATGCTTCTACTCTGGTGACTGGCGGTGGGTCTCCACAAGAGGACAACCAACTCACTGAACAGGAGTCTGTTGCTGAAACCTTCGTCACAGAGGAACAGATCCAAGGCGTGGGAGACCTACCAGATTACGACACATTGTCCGGTGAGTGCCGATGCGTGTGTGTGTAATCCATGTGTATGTTGTGTGGGTGACGGGTTCTGATTGAGTGCCAGGTGAGGGTGTGTGCACCTGAGTGGTATGGGTCACCCATGTGCTTCCTCCAAAACATATACTGGCCTTGGATTTGGGTATGACAGTATCCCTTCTGCCCACAGTAGCCATTTAGCGCCACATTACTGCAGTTGCCCTTGAACTGTCATCTTGCAAAAGCATTGTTCAGAATTTTTCAGTGTTCATTCAGGCTGATTTTTTCAATTCTCCCACTTTTGCAACACATTTTTCAGCCCTATTGTCACATATGTGACATGCTTCTGTCATTGATCACACCCCACATTGGCCAACATTTGTTACCTTGTTATGTGAATGATTAGACCATTCAGGCTGATTGAGTACTGGCCTGCTCACATTGATTTTTGGTGCCTGTTTGTATGTGGTACTTGATAGTTGTTTCCTGTGATGTGTAAGTGACCAACCATTGATGTGTACATCTGCCTGCAATCACTGTATTCTTGTACACTGGATGTGTTGCAGTGAGTGGCACATGCGTATTTTGTCAATTATGTAGCATTGTTCATCCCATCATGTCCATCTCACATGGATGGCTGACAGTACTCATTCACTGACATATGGCTGTACTTGTCAAATGTACCATGGCTATGCTACATGCCATCTGTGTGCTGGCATGTGTCATGTATGTGTATTGGACATGCCACTCACAGGCTAATGTGTGATGCCAGTGCTACCCAGCATGCAGCAAGTGTGTTGCTTTTCCATCCTGGTGTCATCAGTATCTGCTTTTTGCCTCCCCTTCCAACTCAGTGACAGTGCATGCATGCCAGTGTTATAGTCATGTGGGACATGTGTAAATCATGTACTGGATCTCTGGCTTGTCAGGCCTATGTGTGTGCTATGGTGCTAATGCCTGTTTCCATTTTTTGTGTTCCATGTTTTTGCAGGTGATGACGCACTTGATGCTGTTGAGGTTGAGGAGATGATGCAGACCCAGGAGGAATCTCAGGCACGACCGGGCACCAGTGGGGGACATGGTGAGTTGGTGGGTGAAAACCCAATCTTACTGCAGACCATACTGTCCAGGGGTGTCTCTGGGTGCACCTCCCCAGACCTCTATTCAGGTGCTGAATCGGATGATGAGACTTATGTGCCGTCGTAGGTGAGTGTTTCTGGCAGGGATTCTGTTCTGTCCAACCCACCTGCACCAGGGGTAGACCCCTCTATGGGGATGTCAGTGTTGGTAAGTCCGCCTTTGGCGGTTACGGATGCAGGGTCACACTCCACAACATCTGATCCTGTTCCTGGGCCAGCAGATCAGAGGGGGAATACAATCCTGCAGCCTCAGCCAATGCCAGCACAGCAAGGTGCAGATCGCCTTGCCCCGAACAGGTGTGGTGCCCGCCGACACGTTGGCCATACGCCACCAGGCAATACTGTATGGGAAAACTCCATGTACGGTATGGCAACCCAACAGGCAGCATCAGTTGAAATGATGGCTCAGGCAATGGTGAGGGTGGCCACTTCCATTATCCCGCTGAAAGGCAGATGGAGCAACAACAGCAGGCAACAGACTCCATTTGCCGATCACACAGGGAAGACATGTTGGCGGCCAACAGGGACCGACGGGCGGCACTGGAGACTCTGCGGGAAGCCATTTCTATAGAGTCACAGGGCCACAGGGAAGTCCTGAGGGTAGAACTCCATAACCTCAAGGAGACTCTTGTTGAACTTGAGGCTTCCACAAATTTGAGGACAGACCAGCAACTGAAGCGGCTCACACGTTCACTCTCAGCTGAGCTGCAGGCAACTCGGGAGGAGGTCCGGGCATCACGGGAGGCCATGCGTGCAGAAATGCAGTCAACCCATCAGGTGCTGCATGGGGATCTCCGTACTATCATCCTCCAGAACGAGACCTTCCCACACCCGCATGCTTGCTGCCATGGAGGACCATACCAGGGCTTTGCGTGGGCTGCCTCCCATAGCACCACCACCTCCTGATGCAGCAGCAGAGGGTGATGAGAGCGACAGCAGCACTTCTCCCACAGTAGCGTAGCCGTGCAGGCCATGAGGCCATGGAGGTGTTTTTTTTTCTCGCAACATCCACACAGGTGGGTGTTGGTGTGCACCCTGTTCTCGGACCTCCTGTGTGGCCTCCACCCCCTGGCATCCACATGGGCATTTTTGATTTTTTTAATTTTTTTTATTACAGTGTGTTGCCTTGTGTGGCTCCCGTGGGCATCCACTGTGTATTCCGGCTGCATGTGCTTGTCCTGTGTTTGGGTTAGATGCTTGGGTTCCTGACACACACACCCCTCCTGCTTCCCGTTTCCATGGGCTTGCAAAGGGTGTGACCAAGTGACAGTTACTTACACAGTGACATTGGGCTCCCATGAGCTTTGTGGGCAGTCTGTAGTCATAACTGTGTGGACATCCCTAGTGGGGTTTGTTTTTGTATGCATGGTGTATTGATATGTGCTTGTGCATCCATGTGTTCCTCCTTATCCGCAGGTACCTTCTTCATGTCTTCACAAGGCCGTCTCCTTTGCAGATGCAGTTCTTGTTGTATGCAGTACACTGACACATTTGCCTGACAGCAACACTCTGGAGTTGGAAGGGGTCGATGTGCTGGCTTATTGAGGTTGTATGACTTACATTACTTTGAGTTTGTACTGTCATATTTTGGCGATGTTTCATGCTGTGTTGCTGTATTGTGTTGCTGGTAAGTATTTGGTCATGTGTGCTGTTTGTTATTGATTACTGGGAGGATATTGTCTGTGGCCTATTTCCATTTGGGACAGTGCACTTTGTGACACTTGTGTCATGTGTTGTGCATTCCTTTGTTTGCTTTCAAATTGCAGGACATGCCATGGTGTGTTGGGTGGCGGAGATGGGGAGGGGTTGGGTGACATGGCGCTATTTTCATGTTGTATTTTGCAAGGGGGTGGTCATTCATGCAGCATAAATGTGTGTCTTTTTGTGACACAGCATTGGTTGTCTTTCGGTATGTAGGAATGCACACAATGTAACACTTCCAGGTGACCAATCTCAAGCTGGTATGGTTGTGACAGTTGACTGTCCCTTATGTCATCATCATTGATTGTCAGCTGGTATGTGCCAGGGCTGTGTGCACTCCAAAGGGTTGTGATTTTAGGTGAAGTAATTAGCCACCAGCTGCATACGGGCTGCCTCACCACGTGCCCTTTCCCCTCCCATGCGCAGCAGCCGTGCTTGTGGTTGGGGATGTGGGGGCACCACCATGTCCACAGGCAGGCCCCGGCGTGTTGCAACGTTGTGCAGGACACATGCTGCCACTATGATCCTGCACACTACTGGGGGTGCGTATAGCAGCTGCCCACCAGAGCGGTCAAGGGAGCGAAAGCGTGACTTGAGCACTCCGAATGTGCGCTCCACTATGCCCTGGGTTGCAATATGGGCTGTGTTATATTTTACCTCGGGTGGTGTGGTGGGGTTCCGAATTGGCGTCATCATGTGGGTGCTCAGAGGGTAGGCACTGTCCTGGGGAGGTGATGATGGGTATCATTAGTGGGGTTGTGACATTACTCTGTATCTGACATGCATGCATGTGCAGGGGCATTTATACTCACCAAGCAGCCATGTATCGCCATGCCACCCAGCTTCTAGGTCCCGGTTTAGGGTTGACATTCTGTAAATGAAACTGTCATGGGTGGACCCTGGATAGTTGGCATATACTGAGCTGATGATTCCCTTGGCATCACATACTACCTGCACGTTGATGGAATGCCAGTGCTTGCGGTTTCTGTAGATGTGCTCAGTTGCCCTGGACGTAGAGCCACATGGGTGCAGTCAATGGCACCTAGCACTTTTGGGAAGTGTGCCACCCCGTAAAAATCCTGGACGACAGCCTGTCTTTCTGCAGGTGTTCTGGGCAGGTATATGTGCCTGCGGACAGATGGGCGTGCAGTCATGATGGCCAACACCTGGTGCAGGCAGCGTGACTGCATGGCCTGCGACACCCCCCCCAATATGGCACTTGTCCGCTGAAATGAACCAGTGGCCAAGAAGTGCAGTACATTGAGCACCTTTTCCAAGGGGCTCAGTGCTTGGGAGCACAGGGTGGGTGATGTGAGGTCATCTCCCACCCACTCACCAGGTCGAGTATTATATGAGGTAGAAACCTGTACCTCCCATACACCTGGTCATCAGGCATCCCAAAAAGGCTGGTTCTGGGTGTAAAAATTCTGGCCCTGACTATCCTCCTCCTCCTCCTGCGGTATCCCATGACCACTGCTGTGAGGAACGGTATATTCATCTTAGCGTCTGAGCTTGTTTGTTGTTTGCGCGCACTTTTATGCTGCACGGGTCTACGTACGCCTGCCTCCTGCGGGCGTACGTGTTTCCGGATTAGTGCGTCTTTTTTGGCGCACGCGTTAGCCCCGTTCGATTCCATGAATACGTGTTGTAGGAGCGCGTGTGGGCGTTCTGCGCATTTGCCTCCTGTACTTACCCCGTGATGCCCACATTTTCATGCGTTGTTCCCCATTCCGCGTGTTACGCCCCGTGTTACGCCTACTTTTGTTGTGTGCGCTGCACTATGTGCGCTTTCGCTGTGCGCGTAGCGCACGCTGTTTGAAGACGTGTGCGCCAGCATGTGCCACGCAGGATTTTAGAGCACATCCATGGATTTACACGCGCAAGGACTTCCATGAATTGCTGTGCGCGGGTTTCGCTGCTATTGTCGCACTTGCACTGTGATTCGCACGCTTTCGCATGCTTGCACGGAAATTTTCAGCGCACATTAATTCCATGAATCGGCCTGTAAGTCTTAACTCAACGATAAAGGTGTGGTGTCATGGTAGAATCAATGTTAGGGAGGTCATGCGGGATGCAAGCCCTGGAATTATTCAACTGAGTCAGGGGATGTTGTAGATCTTCAATGTCAAAATGGCGAACATCAATGGGTTATGAGTGGTGGCTCAAAGCAAGACGTCTTATTGGGAAGGTAACACAGTTTATGAAAGTGAGCCTGCAGATTCCGAAAAGGATTTAGTTTGCATTTTATACCAAGTCACCTCTTTGTTATTTAGAAGGCACCCAAGTAGCCCTGGTGTTTTTTTTGCCAATAAGTTAATCATACGCTAGCTAGCTTCTATGCAAATACCTAATCTGTATTGTTTGAGCCCGTTTTTATATTACATTTTATCTGTTTAATTAATAAAGTGCAGACTTCATGTTTACAGTCCGTGTCCATTTTCACTCTCCTCTATTTCAGTCTCATATCCCTTTTCCTATTCTTGCTAATAATACAATAACAATAGCTAATTAATCAAAAGCCTAAGAAAATCAATATAATTATTCTTTCATTGGTTGACTGTAGCCCGCTATCCTTTAGCCATATGTGATATACTGGTACCAGAACACTAACTGGACGACAACTCCTTGTGCCTCTGTCGACTTTTCACTTCTCTCCGTAATCTAGACAGAGGGTGGGGGTTGGAGAATAAGACTGAGGAGGACTAAGGACTTGCACTAATTACCATGAGAAACAGACTTTTACTGGTTCAGACTCACTTCTCGAAGATGTAGGAGACATTAATGCATGACTGAGTAAACAAACAGTACTTGTAGCATCAGGGAAGTATATGGATAAGGCCTTAGGTATCTGAATCCAACTGGTGCTGGCAGAACATTCTGGACACATGCATTGCACGCTTACATCACTCAATCATTGTAACAACTTTACTCAGAAAGGGAAGAACCTAGCCCCCACTCAAACAACAAGCTCAATACACATTTATTCACTGTCCTCAAAACATATTGAAGGTAGAGGAAAATCAAGAGGCTGACAGGTGAAAAGCAGAAACACCACTAATTCAACCAATCACCCAAACAAAGTGAAGTGTAAGGGCACTGCATGCATGATTAAGTGGAACACAGACTAGCCACCACATTGGTAAGGGGACTACATTCCTTAAAGCAAGTAAAACTGTGGGGCAAGACAAGTAAGATAGAGGAGACCCACAAACATAAAACGTGCACCAACCTATCACCCGACAGGGTACTACAAGCCTTCATCCAGTATGAAATGCATGTCTGACCAAGTTAAACACAGGCAAAATAGCACATGTAATAAAAAGGCACATGACACATATGGACCACATCAAAATTAAGCTAACAAAGATGACACGTCACTTCCTACCACCCAAGCAATGAACTCCTATAATAACCCACACACAAAGGAAGAGCTGCAAGAAGAACAGACACACTCAGGAAAGATATAAGGGGGGTAGGCCTATTCTTTGAATAACGTGAATTGGTCATCTCAAAAACACTTGTAAAATCACATATAGATTCAAGAAGGTAAAGAGTAATGTACCAAAGAAATAACAGACCCTTTAACCCATTGGTACAGTGTACCATTTGGAATGGCAAGGTACCCTTTAACACAGTGACTGTACCCATGCAACTGGGTGGTAAACCCATGAGAATTGCAGTAAACAGTAGGATTCAGTATATCCCGAAACCAATTAAGAGAAACAGTGAAGATAAATACATTCGTTGGTCCACACAGAGTTTAATTGGACCTTTTTCACTGTCCATTACACTCGCACTCTCCAGGACAGTCACCCATATGTAGGGGAGATGGATGGGGGCATTATGTATGGGGCATTATGTAACCCTTTATCAAGGTCTCCTGTATAGGCATCGCTCCTGGCTAAAGTCAGGCTGAACTATGGGAGAACCGTTTCCATGGGATAGCAGCTAGGGGTGCTACAAACAATCTGGTATTGGTTGTACAACACTCTGGACCTTGGTGCCCGCCACTGAAGGACTATGCTAAACACTTACAGAATTGAGCTGCTGCCTACACTGAAAGCAGACACCAAACACCTGTATGGAACTATTCTCAGGCACTTCAACTATTGGCAGTGATGAGTTGGCCTTCCCATTTCCAGGCCCACGTTGGACTGAGCTGTGCTTGGGGGAGCAGCTATTACAAATGTCCCACTTGCCTTGTGGAGCAGTGAAGGGTATTAGGAGGTTTGTCCTGGGCTATTGCAGCATTTACGCATGTATGAGGGGACCGTGAGGTTATAGCTAGAGTATGCATGCATTGGGTGCACATGTACACATTATTTTCTTCTCTTCCCTCTCTCACCTCCCCTCTCTTCTCCCTTTCTCTCTCTCTCTCCTGGGCAAACAGGTTCTGGTTCTCTTATATATTGTTTCTGTTGCTTTCTCCCCATGTACATCTTCTTCAGAGCAAGAATCTGACATGGGTATATTTTTAGGCTGTAGTAGTTGCACCCTCTTTTCGCCAAACCAACCACCCACACCTCCACACGTGGACCAAAGGGCGGTTAGCTGTTCTCGGGGCTAGTCACCAGCTCAGGTCAAGCAAGGACCCAACACAGGGTCTGGCTTCTTGTTGAGCACTCCTGGCTCAGAGTCCCAGGGAATCCTCATGGCTCAGGTTCTCAATAAACAAGTGCTATTTTGTTTCCTTGGTGTACTCCCAAACACAGTCTGGACTATGGTTCCTGGCTAGTCAGTGTCCTGTCTCCCTCATTCAGTCTCTCTAGGTTTTTAGGTGGCTTTTGTCCGACCAATCCCTGGGCTCAGGTCAAAAAGTCTCTCTACATCTCTAGCACCTGTACCCTGGCTTCACCAGAGTTCAGGCTGGTCTGCACCCCCTCTAGCCTTGGTCTTGGCTTGGTAAATGCTAGTTGTCTGCTATGGACCTCTGCCCAGTTCCTCTTCCTATCTGAGCCTCTTCCTCTATCCAACCTCTCCCTCCCTCCAATTTACTCCACCTGCCTCTATCAACTTCTCCACTCCAACGTCCTCCAGTTTCAAATTCCTTTTCCTTCTGTCTCTTCCAATGTAAACCTCTTCCTCATAATTCTGCTCATCTGCTCCTTCCTGTTTCTCTTCTTTATCCATCCTCCAACGCCAACCTTTCTCTTGCTCGGCTCATTTTGAGGGCCATAGTGCAAGGATCTCTAAGGTCTCACCAGGCCCATGGTCCCTTTAGCTACTCTCAGCTCTCCTGGAGCTTCATTGGCACAGCTCTGCAAGGCCGGATATGGACTCTAGTTTACCCCCATCATGCCTAAGGGAACAGAGCCTCTTTTATATCATTTGGATCAAATTGGTACTTCCTTATTGGCTGCAGAAATCAGGTCGTTCCCTGCAGTGGCCAGATTATAAGTGAGGCTTTCTAGCTCAGAACTGGGGAGGGATTTCAAAAGGCCGTTGATCATATTTTAACCATGCCATGTGTTTTGGAAGTTTGTTTGACGGGCAAGTGGTCTACATCTCTCCCCGGTTTGATGCGTTTCCTGCAGTTAAAGGTGTTTAAGGCTGATGAAATTCATATTCATACAGGAGACATCCGTCTTCCCTTTTCTTGGTGGATTAAGAGTTTGAGCTCCCAGTGAGAGGTTAATAGGGGGCTGGCCTGTGCACACCGTGTTGCTGAATATTGAGGGAGAGGCTTTCCACTGGGCTGCTTTGGTCCATTGAGGGGAAATGCTGTTCTTGTACTAATCATGGTTTTGCAAATCTGTCCTGTGTTTTATTTTTTCTAAGGTGTCAAAACGTAAGTACAATCCACATTAGAGAAGAACCCTCATTCGCACAATTTCGTTCAAAAGTAAAAAACTGGTTCCATGTACAAGACAACAACCAGACTGATCAGCTAAATTAACCTACCTTGCCTTCTTCTCATCCTACCAGCATTGAATATATTTGCCTCCATCTCTTAGAGTTGCACCTCATGATCACTGTCAATTTATCCGATTATTTGCTATGATTATCACAATTTACGGATTGCCCATTCATGTATATTGATTCATGTATACTTGCCTTGTAAAACTCTGATTCAATGCTCCTCAGGGACCCCTGGGGTTTGCAATTCCATGTCCACACAAGATGTTCTGTGTCTATATATGCATATGAAACCTGTAATTTCTTACGTCCACCGTATACTTATGTAACTTGTAAGATTAGAGCCCAGTTGCCTCACGGCTAGGCTGCGCTTTACAAATAAATAAATACAAATACAAAGGGGGGTGCTGCCAAGCAGCTAAGAGGATGGCGGCTTGAGCTGAAAGCTCCGCCATAAATCCTATTTTACACCACACAATTACCTCCCGATGATCCCATTGTGCAGCAGACGGATCAAGGAACCTGCAGTTCAAAAATCTTGTAAAACTGTGCCGTGTAGGCCGAGTTGTGCAGCACAGAAGAACGGGACGGAGAGGGAAAGAGCAGCGGCCGACTGCCATTTCCAGGCGTGTCAGCGACCTGAGCTACGCGAACTGACTGAGGGCTGATAGACAACAACCGACGGCACAGACAGTAAGCTGGGCAGGGGGCTGGACCCCACACGGCTAGCAGTGCACCATCATCCATGCGTGGTGTGATAAGCCTGCAGAGCCCGTGCATGTCTGCATCCAACTGCCCTTTGAAAACGCATCGCTGACTACCCCCAGTCAGCTCTACATGATACGAAGTACCCCGGAAAACCCTCAACATTCGCGGTGGCTTGATAACCGGATCTGACACCCACAGTGTGTGTACATACAGACCTGCCTGGTACTTTGATTATACCTAATGTCCGCAATACCCCAGGTTGTTCGATATCTGGATCTGGACACCTGCAGCTTGAGCACATATAACACACTGTCTGGAGTTCGGCAAATTCACGCGAGGGGCGGCCTGGCAATGGGGCGCGTTTTTCGTTGCAGCGTTGACCTCTGAAGCCATCAGAGAGCACGTACTTGTTTAACTTTACTGCCACTACCTGAGCTCGTCCCCAGAGACCACTACCCTCAAATTACAGTACTCTTGATATTGCCCATGAAACGCTCAACCATGCCATTAGCCTGTGACTAGAGGGGTGTGATTTTTCGGTGTTTGAACCCCATGTACTGGGCGAAATTGGCAAAGTCTAGGCTGGTAAATGGCAGGACATAATCCGACTTGATTACATTTGGAATACCGTAAGCGGTCAAGATACGGTTCAGAGCCGATATGACGGCCGCCACCATGGATGATGTAATCTGCACTTCCGGGCATCACCACCAGAGCATACGTGCCATCTCGGAGCGTGTCGAAGAAGTCTATGGCAAGCTCCTCCCATACTCCTTCCGGCAGCAGGGACATTTGCAGAGGGTTCGGCAGTGGAGGTGGTGCAACCACGCAGCAAATGGCAAAGATCTTCAGGGTTTCTTCAACCTGCTTGTCCAGGTCTGGGACCCTTATCTTCTGCAGGAGCAGATTCTTTGTGGACACCAGCCCGTGATGACCCTCATGCGCCAGATACACAACCTGCTGGCATAGTGACTTGGGTAGGACAATCTTGCACCCTTTCATAACGACTCGATGTTCATTAACAGGGAGTTCCTCCAGCACCAGCTCCTTGTTTTTGACATCCTCTTGAGATGTGGCGTCAAGATGTTTGGCCAGGTCCCTTGCATACTTCCTTTTAACTTGGTCGATGCACTGTGCCGCGATGGCAAGAACTGCGTCAGCCGGTGATTCTTGCTGGTTCGTCTTCCACACCACGGGGAACGGCTTAATCTGGTGAATGTCCTGGTTGTTGGGATTCGGCAGGCTGACGAGATAGTCAGCTGGGTTTTTGTCCTTTCCCGGTCTGTGGCATATGGTAAACTTGTAGTCCTGGAGGCGCAGGCCCCACCTCGCAATACGTGGAGGCATCCGTGCCTTCGGGTTCCCTTAGATGGTGAGAAGGGCCTGGTGGTCCGTGGCAACAGTGAAGGTCTTACCGAACAGGATAAGATGAAAGTGCTCACAATATGTGAGCAGTTCTGTTCCATGGTCGTCAGGCTGCGGCTGGCGTAGGACATGACCCTTTTGATGTTCGGGTACTTAGGGTCATATTGGGCCAACACTGCGCCAAGGCCCACCGGGCATGTGTCGTCAATCACCTCTGTTTCATAAGATGAGCTGAAGTATGCCATTAAAGCAGCAGATGCAATGTCTCAAAGCTGACATTGCACTCTGGGGACCAGATGAACTTTTGGTCATCTCTTGGTTATCCCTAGTCAGCTCACGGGGTGGGGCGCTCACCGCAGCATAGTACTCTAAATAATGGGAGCAGTAACTTGCGAGACCCAAGAATGATCATAGGTTGGATACATTTGTTGAACGTTGAGCCTCTTTTAGTGCCAAATATGGTGATGTAGCGCGACTCTGGGGCCAGTTCAAACTGGTGGTAACCTTTGTTGATGTCCAGCTTGGAGACCATGGTCGCCCTGTTTCGGAGGTGGATCATGTCTGTGATTCTGGGAGCCTGGTGACGTTCCCATTCGATGGCTAGATTTCCAGTCCTCAGGATGTTGTTTGGGGTATCGCAGGCTGCTCCTAGGGGAGGCTCCTTGGGGTGCTGGCATGGGGGCGTTCCTGCATACTGCCCTAAAGTGGTCATCTCCGCAGGCTGCACATGTTTAGCCCAGGGCAGGGCATGCGCCCTTGTGTGGAAACGCATATTCGCACCGGAAACAGGTTTTGTTGGTACTCTTGGTGTTATCTTGAGACATCAGTGTTAACTTCTTTAATGACTCCTAGTCCCTCAGTGATGAGGACACCTTCACCCTGCCCATGTTGACAACTTGCTGTAAGATGGCTGAGTCAGCACTTTGAAATCCTTTGCCCAGCGGACCTACCGCAGCCTAGGTTACTGGTATCAGTGTGGTCAAATGCCGTGGGCAGTTGCCAGCGAGGGACATCCCCTTGAGTAACTTGGAACACTTCCGATCGGCGGGCAAGCACTTTGGCTGGTATTTCAGTGTCAGACAAGGTGCCCGTGGTTTGATCCTCTCACTATGTGTCTTTGTTCCCCCTGTGTTTCCTTGCACTTCTTTACCTCTAAATGATCCCAGTGGTTCTCCTTAAGGGTGGCTTATTCGGCTTCAGACTGTATGCGGTACATAAAGGACTGTCCCAGGGAACCCTTTATGTGAGTGGGGCATCTGATCCTTTCATGCAGTGCAGAGCTCCCCTCCTCACCTCAACTGGCCGGTTTCATGCATAACTGGTGCTGTCTTCACAAGCAGCAGCACCAGAGTCTCCTTTTGCCTGCTGGCAGCTTGGATATAACTTATGTGGCCCCGGGGGAGACGCCCACCGAGTGATTGCACCCAGATGCTGCTGCACACGTCGTACCTGGCATCGCAGAGGAGGGCACTCAACAGCACTGCCGCTGCACAGAGCTTGATATTCTGTGCTGCGCAGTTCCTGCAGGCACTTTGTATCCAGAAATCTCACCACCGCTGCCTGGGATTTTATTATAGATGCATCGCACTTCACGCGGGCACAATGGATCACCACTGATGCCCGGGAGATGAAGGCTATCAATGACGTGGCTAACCTGCCGCCCCTCTGGGCTGAGCAATAACCAAGACGCAGGCCACTCCTGCGGCAAGCGTCAGAGCGGGAGCTCATGGTGGGCGGGCGTGCTGGAACCTGTGCGGCCAGACTGCAGGCACATAGGGCTCAGCTACTGGAATGTGCAGCACATTACAAATGATGGAGGCCCACATAGTGCGACTGGCTTCTACTCCAAACTTTATTTTACAGTTGAATCCCACATCACTTCTCACAACATGCCCCCCGCCCTAGTCCCGTCTCCCACATAATGATGAGGATGCCCACAATGTGACACAATCAATCACAGGAATAGGATAAAAGTCGTCGCCATTTTGAAGGGACCACGCTAGCTACCCAAGTAGTGACCGGTTTCAGGCTGGCCTTAGCTGACCAGTTAAGGAAGTGGCAGGTCTATGCCGTAGGCCTTAGTTAAAACATAAAGCATCTGTAGGTGTAGTCCTAATGATTCCATCTCCTACTGTCTGTCTGCCTCTTAGTACTATAGTGTTCCCAGCGACCAGCTCATGGATTTAAGGTTGCCCGGGATACTGCATAAAAGAATGCCATGGCACAGCGTGAGGGTAAGGCAACCTTCATTCTCTGCCTTTCAGTAACCGAACTTGCAGGAAAAACGTCATGGGCGTTTCCTGCCAAACAAACAAACATCAAGAGGGGCCCTAGCGGGCCGGAATACTAGAACGCTACATCTACCCCCCAAATAAATCACAACATACATTTGTTCATACCATTGCTTCAATCCATCTCGTGGGTCGACGCACAAGTCGCTTAGACTGGCTTTGACCAGGTGGCTGCACGGTTACCTCACAGTCACTGTCATCCGCAGTGTCCACATTCGCGTCCATGTAGTCGGAACAACTGTTAGAGGGATTGCTGTCGCTGAGATCTTCTTCCGACGATATCCCTTCCATGAAAGGTTGGGCCACCTTCTGAAAACACAATGGGCCTCATTACGAGTCCGGCAGTAACCGCGGCGGTACAACCGCCTGGTTACCGCCGGACTTGTATTACCATTCCGCCTCCATGATTCCCGGAATTACCGGGGCATAATAACCCCGGTTTTCCGGGAATCATGGAGGCGGAATGGTGTTAATCCCCATTCCCATCGAGTCCTATGGGACTCGATGGGAATGGGGATCATGGAAACACCGGCAGCATCTCATAATGCTGCCGGTGTTTCCTCGTCCGCCTGCAGGCGGGCGGTGTTAAACCCGCCAGGTCAGACCTGGCGGGAACATCACCTCCCGCCTGCAGGAGTTGTGATCGCCCGGCATGGAAACAAATGTGGCGGCGGTTTACCGCCACCGTTGTTTCCATATCGGGCGATTTGTAATGAGGCCCAATGAGTTTCGAGTGATAGAGTAACAGTCGTTCTCCACCAAAACCACAGACCTGTCAATGTCCATCACTCGCAATGGCTTGCGATGAAAAGGGGGCATGTCCTTCTGAGTCTGTCTCTGACGCACCAGCACTGCATCACATATGTGAATATCATGCTCCGTTGCTCTCCTTGTGTCTGCCTATTGTTTAATTTCCCAATTGCTGAGTCTGTCCGATTCACGGGCACGTCGTGTCATCTTCAGGATCCATGTCCAGCACGGGTGGCAAGCACGTGTGGATCTTGCGGTTGAACATGATTTCCGAGGGTCATGTCCCTGTAGTGCTGTGTGGGGCGTTCTGATAGCCCTTTAGTAGCGCACAGATGATTTGCATGAAAGACCCATTTGTGATGGTGCATACTTGTAGCGTACACGTGATGCGAGCCATGAATCGCTCCACAATTCCATCTGCCTGGAGCCATAGCGGTGTGATTTTTCAGTGCTGGAATCAGAGATGTTCACCGAACATGGCAAATTCCTGTCTGCTAAAGGGGGACCATTGTCCATCTTTACCACAGAGGGAATGCCGTAGTCAGCGAATTCTTTGTCAAGTGCAGGGATGAAGGCATGTGTGCTTGTGGACAATACTAGATGGACTTCAGGGTATCGAGACACCAATACATACTCCCCATTCACCAGAGGCCCGAACATTCCACTGCCACCTCGTTGCACACATTTAGTGGCATGGTAATCATTTGCAATGGTTAAGGAAACATTTGGGGTGCCACGGCGTGGCACACCAGGCAATCTTCCAGCGCTGCCTGTACTTTAGAGTCCATATTGGGAAACCATACCTTGGTTCTCATTTGCCTCTTGGTGGATACGATTCCTCTGTGACCCTCATGTGCAAGTACTATGATTCAGTCTTGCAGGGAGAGTGGAATGACGATCCAATTTCGTTTTAGGACTAGCCCTTGCGCCGACGTGGACAGCAGATTATTCATGACTGTGAATGTTTGCATTGTCTTTTTTTGGTCTACATCAAACACTGCCTCTCCACTCACCTTGGTGCGCCATCGTCACGTGAGAATCTTCTTTGACCAAGGATAGCAGCTCGTCCCTCTCAGTATCTTGGGTTATCTCTTGAGGGGTCAATGCTACGACTATGGGAGCGACTTGTTCACGTACTGGTCCACCTACGATGTCTGGGGTGCCACAGCAGCCAGGAGTGGAAACCGGGAAATTGATTTGGGGATGCATCTTAACATTGGGCTTGCCGTACATGGTGGTGAGAGCTTGATGGTCCGTAACGACAGTGAATTTGTTGCCATATAAGAATAGCTGATAGTGCTCACAGGCCCAAACCACAGCCACGGTTTCTTTTTCTGGCTGTGATCAAGCATGCTCAGCAGTGGGCATTCTTCCTGCTGGCGTAGGAGAAAATGCGCTTCAGCGAGTTGGACCCCTTTTTTGATTGTGCCAATATGGACCCTAGACATAGGGGACTTGCATCCACCTTGACTTCCGTCTCCAGTTCGGGGTCATAATATGACATGCAGGCAGCTGAAGAGATGCAAGACTATCTGGGGAGGAAGGATAGCTCAGGAGCAACACGTTTGTGTCTTGGAAGCAAGACAACACAGGTTTGAATCTCGATCTCAAGCTTAAAAACCACTTCTGGTATTAAGTGCGTTATAACTGAACAATTATAATTATAATCTCTTGGAATGCAGCTTTGCACTCTCGAGACCAAAAGAACTACTGCCCTTTTGCCGTAAGAGGGCGCAATGGTGTGCTGACGGAGACAAAGTCTTGAATGTACCTCATACAATAACTGGCCATCCCTAAAAAGGACCGGACAGCCTAGATGGAAGATGGAGTGGGTGTAACAACCAGCGCTTGGACTTTCCCCACATCCGGTTGGAGATTATCACACGAGAAGATGTGTCCACAGAATTTCAAAGTGGACTTGCTAAACTCGCACTTGTTGAGATTTAGGGTCAAGTTTGCTTGTTGCAGCACCATGCAGACCTTGCGTAGGGTGTCATCATGAGCTTCTTGCGTGGCCCCTAATATCAAAGTGTAATTGCTGTAGTTCAAACACTGAGGAATGTGCTTGATGACCTGGTGAATCTCGTTTTGAACCATTTCAGTGGCTGATGACACACCAAAGCTTAGCCGCTTACACCTTAATAATCCGACATGTGTCGCAAACGTGGCGATATACCTGCTGTCCGGAAGTAACTCCAGCTGATGATAGCCTTTACTAAGGTCCAGTTTTTTCTCTCTCTATTGCTCGATTTGGCATTCTCATATCCATGCATAAGTGTATTTTGTCGCCATGTTCTCTTGTCCTGGCCATTGGCCCAGAACCACAGACCCCGCACCATCAGGGGACGAGAGCAAGGGGTAACACAACCTTTTATTGTCCCTTGGGGACAAAACGGCCCAGAGGGCCCAGCTGGACTCAGTCCTGGTGCCTTTGGCACCAGGCTCATGAATAAGCCTGGCAGTTTGGCCTAGAAAGGAATACCCAGAAACTAGGGCAAAAAGAGAATCTCACCATGAAAGTGGCATCCCTGAACGCACGCTCGGCGGTGGCTCACACTGTAGAGGTGGGAGAACTTATTTTAGAACTGGACCTGGAGCTATTGTGTTTAACTGAGACATGGTTTACCGAAGGGTCACAAACCATGTTCCACAAACTAGTTCCAGAGATGTATATTATCCAGTTCATTAACAGATAGGAGAGGAGGGGGGGATCGCCATAATTTATAAGTCATGTTTGACTATTTCACATATGGAGAAACTAGACTGGAATGACAATATCCAGTTTGGGGAATTCTCCATTTTGATGTTCCATACTCAAACAATCAAAGTACTGTTGGGCTATAGGCCACCTGGCCCCCTACTGGATTTTTGGGAAAAATTGGATGCTCACCTTGCATTGCTGGGGAGTAAACATAAGGACATACTATGTATGGGAGATTGGAATATCTGGTTAGAAAGAGAATTCTCACCTACATTATGCGGCTCGGATGGAACTCCTGGACAATCATGACCTGGAGTTTATTACCAGGGAACCTTCCCATAAGAAAGGACATTGTCTAGACCTCCTAGCAGCAAGAGGGAGAATTGTCCAATTTGGCGAGACTGTTCCGTTGCTGTGGTCAGATCACTGTCTACAACAAGTAATAGTCAGGGAAACAGGACATCAGAGGGGGAAAGGATGGGAGAGTATACCTGTGTGGTGCCGGAAGGCGTCTGATCTAGAATCAATCCCCGGGGAGGAAGTTGAAAACAGATTGGCATGCATTGACTCCAAACTGACATGTGAGAATTTTTTAGCGAAGGGGTAGATTTAATCAAGGAAATCTGCGACAAATATGCACCACTTAGACTTAAGACAGCCAAAAACTCTAAAACTTGGTTTAATCCAGCATTGAGCCTAATGCGCAAACAAGTTCGCTAGGCTAATAAACTTTGGAGGTCCTCTAAATCGGAGGAAGACGCAGAGAAGGCGAGAATTCGCCTAAGGCAATATAAAAATGCCATCTTTATGGCAAAAAAAAGACTTCCTGCAAGAAGAAATTAAGTCAGCAGGCAATCAGTCTAAGGCTTTATTTGATGTAGTATCTAGGTTTAGGAATCCTAAATGTATGTCAGTACCGACAGCTAACTCACAGGAACAGGCCAATAAGTTTAACAATTTTTTCGAACAAAAAATTGTGGATATTCAGAAGCTTATCAATGAAGTACTGGATGCAGAAGAATGGGGTGATGTGGGAGAAGAGAAATTAGAGATAGAAAATCAGGAAACAGGGGAGATCTTTAGCTTCCAGCCAATCGAACAGGAAACAATACAGGCTCTAATACTTCAATTAAAACCGACAAAAGATCTAGCATGCCCTATGCCAGCCTGTACTGCTATCTGCCTGGCATCTAATCTTACCCCATTTGTAACAATTTTTGTGAACAAATCACTTACAGAAGGCTATTTTTATTGTGCACTTAAGAGTTCACTAGTAAAACCTTTACTGAAAAAACCTAATGTAGACCCTATGGTACTTAAAAATTATCGTCCGGTAGCCAACCTATGCTGGCCTACCAAAATCCTGGAGAAAATAGTCTGTAATCAATTTCAGCACTTTGTTGACAGTAAAGACATCCTGGATGAACATCAATCAGGATTTTGCCCTAACCATGGACAGAGTCTGCTCTATTAGCAGTCCAAAATGACCTACTGGAAGCCGCAGACAGGGGAAGCAACTCAATATTGTTGATGCTCGACGTATCTGCGGCATTTGATACAATCAACCACAAGACTGTTCTCCAACCGATTAGAAACATCAGTAGAGCAGCCAAAGTAGTGGTAGACTGGTTCGATTCCTATTTACAGGACAGAATGCAGCGGGTAACACTGGGAGCATTTCTCTCAGAACTAATACAACTGAGGTGTGGAGTCCCACAGGGGTCAGCACTCTCACCTCTGATCTTTAATTTATTTATTGGACCACTATTTGATATCTTGAGGAGACACGGCCTACAATTTCACTCATATGCAGACGACACACAGATTTATGTGGAGACAGACAATCTGCCGGAGGCATTTGAGATGATAGACCGCTGTATGCAAGATATAAAAAAGTGGATGGCTTGCAACCAATTACAGCTTAACGCAGGCAAAACAGAAATAATTCTTTTTAGATCAGAGAAGAAAAATAGAGAGGAAGACACACATTTTACTCCACAGATCTTAGGAGTGAGTATTCCGTTCTCAAGGAAAGTGAAAAACCTTGGGTGCATTTGGCAAGAAAATCTGGCCAGTGAAGCCCAGATAGGGTCAAAGGTAAAAGCAGTATATTACTCCCTGCGGCTGCTTAGAAATGTGCTCCCCTTCTTAACACCTCAAGACTTTCCAGTAGTTGTGGGAGCTTTTGTAAATTCCCACCTTGACTACTGCAATAGTCTTATGACAGGGATCCCGAGGAAACAAATACTAAGACTACAGAGAGCCCAGAATGCGGCAGTCAGGTTAACGGCCCATCTGGGTAAAAGAGACCATGTGTCTATAGCCAGGAAAGCATTGCACGGTCTGATGGTGGAAGACTGCATCAAATTTAAGGTGGCATGCGTGATGTATAAGTGCTATTATAAACTCGCACCCCGATATTTGAACACCAGAATTTGCCACTATTGTCAGAGACACAGTCAGAGACCTCTGATCAGAAGATAAACTTCTGTTGTGTGTCCAGAGGACAAAACGCATCTCCAAAGGTGACAGAAGGTTCTCTGTGTTTGGGCCTAAACTTTGGAACCAGCTGCCTTTTAGCATCCGCTCATGTACCACGCTGGCAAGATTTAGAAAGGAACTGAAAACCTTCCTATTTAAATGAACCTACCCCCTCAGGGTTACTTCAGGCTTCCACAGTGATATGTTCAATCCTCTAGTTAACATCTGCGCCCGAACGCAGTTATCTGCCTGGTGCGCATAAGAAATTATTCAAATTCAAATTAAGTGTGCACTAGCACACTTTTTTGGTGCAAGGTACTTGTTTTCCCAGCAGGGGCCTCCGTATGCATTTGTTCGGGCGTGGCTTATTGAGAGGGTTGGATTTCACGTGCAGCATCCTTCAGGAGTGGCAGGGTGGGGCCGGTGAACCAAGACTAATGAGCGTGGCCAGGGATAGACTATTGTCAAGCTCGGGAATTGATGGCCCCGCTTCCTGGTCACCTTGCTCCCACTCCTTCGGGTTCCTGTTTTGTCCGAAGTTCTTCAGCCACAAGGCTTTTTTTTTGGTGTGCAGATAGGGTCGGCCGCGAGAGGAAGCCACCCTGACCCTTAGAAAAGAGGTCTAGGAGGGGCACCCCTTCCGCAACAGACTGGTCCGGGGAAAAAGCCTTACGGCATAAAAAACCCCTTTGCCAATTGGCGGTCCTCACTTCAGATGGTGTATTGCAGGGGAGATCCGGTGTGATGCGTGTGTTCCCAATATAGGAGTACACTGGTCGTTTCCAGCAATCATGCACAAGGCGGTGGGAAGGCAAGTAGAGGGAATGCTGGCAAAGCGAGGGTGATGAGAGCATAGAGGAGAAGGCAGTGAATGAGAAGGGGGGCACTAGGACAGAGAAGTAAGCAAGACGGAAAGGGGGAAAAAAGCAAGTACGAGCAGTAGGGAAATGCAGCGTGTCAACCCGAAAGCCTGAACGCGAAGGTTGCAACGCCTCGGCTTCCGGGTTGAACGCCAGGAAAAAGGCTTCCAACGGCGTAGCCTGAAAGGCTAGACCGTCACAATACGGTGCGTGGGAGCGTGGCGGCAAACTCAATGGCGGCCCATACACCAACGGGGCCACAACCGCCAGCTCCCACGGTTTGTGACAACTATATAATGACAGCGTAACGCTCACCGCCGCCTAAGCGCATCTTACCTTGGTCCAGCTATCAGCCTGAGTGCATCTTACCTTGTTTCCAGCTACCAGCCGCAGCACTTGCCTCGGAATCTGTTTTCGGTAAGCATCATCGTTGACTCTGGCATTCATCATCCATCTCCAGACCTTCGGAAAGCAGCGCTCCAGGCTGACATTGTGACACTACAAGCAATCCATCGGAAGACGGTGCCTGCAAGAGAAAAAGATAAAGACAAGGTTAGAATTCGCTAAGACATTACGTTTAAGGTTGCGCTTTGACAAATCCTCAAGCTTAACCCTTAAACCAACACTCACCTTCTGTCAGAGCATCACGGACTCCCTTCTCTTCCCATTTGGCCTCGCTCCATGCACTGCAACTACCGCTGGGCCGCATTTCATCTGTTGGAAGAAGAGGAGGAAAGACATCATTAAAAGATACAGACAATAATCAGGAATTAACATCATAATATTTTAAAGCCATAAGACACTTACCTTCAGGAGTGGTTAAGCCACAGCACAATGGGCCAGTGAAGGAGCTCGGTCCATCAAGAAGCGCCCCTGCAGTGAGAAGCCGGACGGAGAGCTTGTCATTAATCAACAGGTGAGACTATATGGGCCGGTGCATGCTCACCACATTTTGGGAAGAAGGGTTCGAGAGAGACAGCAGTCACATAGCAGCATTCTCACGATCTCTCGTATCCACGCAGGAGCAGTGCCAACAATTGTGGCAGCCCACAGCATATGAGCAGGGGAAGAAGCCCGACACGGGGGAGCCACTTCCAGGGAGGGCTGCAACCGTGTCCCTACGTCCCCGCAGAGACCAGGTGAGCGTAACATCTCTTTTGGGCACTGGCAAAATGAAGGAGACCCATGGCGTCGGGCCTTTCACATGCTCTATGATGTCTTGGTCAAGTAGAGAGTGCAGCTCCTGTTCAACTTGTACTTGGATGTTCAGGGGAATCCCTCCATAGAGCTGGGTTGTCGGTTTATGTGTGTATCAATATGTAGTTGTATTTGCTTTCCCTTTAGTTTTCCCAAGCCTTGAAATAGTGACAGGAACATTTGAACTAACATGTCTTTTGAGCTAGAGGTATATGCCGACATTATCCTGTACATGGCCCATCTTGATCGCTGACTCCAAACTCTGAATGCTGCCCCCGGGCACGTCGTCTTTTATTACGTACATTTTTACTTTCTCTGCCTTGTGCTTGTTGGAACAGGTGCTCTCGAACATTCCTTTACATGGCAATGGTTTGTGTGAGCCGTATGCGTAGATGTCAATATCTGAGGGCTGTAACTTGGAGGGGCGCTTCAACAAGGCATATGTTGTCTCGCTCATGACATTCACGGTGGCAGTGGGGGTTTATGAGAAACTCCTGGGTGCTGCCATTTATCTGTCAAGCTGAATTCAGTCGCCGTCCTGGTACCGATGGCATGGACATATCCTCTTTCCTCTCGCTGCTGGAGGATGACTCGGATCCGGACTGGCGTCACAGAGACGACTAAATGTAGCGCACGTTGCGCCTTGTGGAAATCCGCTTCGGTTCGTCAGATGTGCTGATTCTCCAACTTTCATAACGCCTTCCAGTGGTGCGCTTGGGACTTTGAGGGGACAAGCTGCACTTTTCAGTGGAGCTCCTTCTGCTGCAATGGGGCAATCATCTGGGGGCGTGGACCTCTGACCATCAGATGCCCTCCCTGAGTTTCTTCTTTCCGATTTATGTGATCCGTATTTGGACACCTTGCACATTGACCTGAAGTGGTTTTCTTCCCACACGAGTCACATCGGTTACCCATGGCCGGGAACGTACCATCATGAGGGAAATCGTAGCCGCATCGGTAGCACTTCAGTGCTTCTTTCTTGCGCATCTTTTACGATGCCTGGATCTGACACAAAGGGGCTGAGAGCGCGTCTGAGGTGGTGACCTTCCCCATAGATTCAACTTGTCTGTCAATAGCCATGTCGGCTCTTGCCAACAAGAGAATGTCCTCCAGGGATCTCCTCTTCTGGAGTAGCTTCTTGCCAAAATCAGGGCACTCGCAACCAGTGATCAGCTGGGACTGGTTGGCCTCATCGGTGATGTCAAAGTCACAGAACTTCACTTGTTCCCTCAGTTTCATGACAAACAGGTGCAGGGTTACGCCCTTGTCTTGAGTGGTAGTATGGAAAACGTGTCTCTCGTAGTCAATGTTAAAATGTGAGGTGAAATAGGCATTCAGGACGTCAATTACATCTGTATAGGAGACAGTGGCTTGGGGAGGCCGTTCAAAAATCATGTGTCGCAAGCAAGTGCATCTAAAGTCCTCTCCAAACATCTTGGTTCCTGCACACCCAGTGTGTCTACATGGACTTAGAAGTCCAACAGCCATCGAGCCCACCTGGGCACCAGACCACTCATGTCTGTGATGTCAAAAGGTGGTATCCCCTTGCAGCTAAATGATCTCCTGCAGCGATTCATGGTGGACAGGCGCAACAGATTACACCTTTACTAAAGAAGCCGGGTCTTTGCCCTAGTATCGCTGCCAATTATCGGCCGATTACTAATACTCCTTTTCTTTAAAAATGTTTACACCGTGTGGCGTATATTCAAATTTCAGCACATTTGAATGAACACACCATTCTAAATAAATGGCAATCAGGTTTAAGGCAAGATCATGGAACAGAAATAGTGTTACTTGACTTGAAATCAAGACTTTTGAATACCAAGGACAAAGGGGAAATGGCTGCGTTGATGCTGCTTGACCTTTCGGCGGGTTTCGACCTGGTTAACCATGCGTTGTTGGTTATCAGGCTAAAAGAAGTTGCCCATTTTTCAGATGATGCAGCCCTCTGGATCACCTCCTTCCTCAGTGACAGGTGCTGCAGGGTTTTTAGCAAGGTTCCAGAAGCCCAACCTGTGCCCTGGGCCTATGGGGTACACAGGGGGCATGTTCGTCCTCCTCATTGTACAATATTGTCACAGTCCCTTTTTTTGTCTACTGGAAAAGAATGGTGTGGCATTTACCAATTATGCAGATGACACACACACAGTCATCCCGTTATCAGGTACCTGTATAGAGGACGTAAATAAAATCAACAAAGGGTATGATCTTAGACAAACATGGAGGATAGCAAATAGTTACGCTCTCAACGAAGAATAAACAGAGCTTATGGTAATAGGGAAAATAAGAAAGCTTGGTGCCGATTATAATCACTTCTCTATAGCAGTGTGTGATATTGTGACTAAGAACAAAGTGAAAACTTTGGGAATCATCCTGGATCAACATTTGAATATGCAGGTGAGCAGCCTTGTCTCCTCCTCAGCCAACTACATAAAGTTAGTAGCACAACTTCAGCCGTTTATCTCGCAAACTAATGCTGAGAAGATAGCAAGGGCTAATGTGGGTGCAAAGATTGATTATTGCAGCAGCCTCCTTGTGGTAATTTCAAAAGCAGAAAGTAATTGTCTGCAAGTGGTTCAGAATAGTGTGGTAAGAGTAATTACTGGACTCAAAAAGAGAGATCACGTCTCTGACGCAAGTCGCAGTCTGCATTGCCTGCCAGTGGAAGCAAGGATTCATTACCGTCCATTAGTGACTACCCATAATTCCATTCTGGGATCAAGCCCATCTTACTTGAGTGATACTCTGTTCAAGAAATCGAGCTCAAGAACCCTCAGGTTTAATTTTAAGAACCAGCTTATGATAGGCCATGAACTGTGCTTTTGCCATGGCTGTGCCTAGGGCTTGTAATGCCCTGCCGCTGGGTATAGGAGAGCTGACCTCTACAATGATTTTCAGAAAAAGGCTGAAAACTCTTATTTAGATACGGTTAACATTCCAGTTGGGATTAGCTTGGGTGTGTGCATATCTGAACCGTGTGAAGTTCCTCTTTTCTGGAACTTACTCCTGTGGTCTTGTCGTGGTCTTCCTGTTTTCGTGTGCGCCCTGAAGCCTCAGGGTCCATAGTGCGCGTTATAAGTATAATAAAGTTAAGTAAATGGGCGGAGAAGGGGTGGCCGGCGTGGATGCAGAACGCTCTTCAGACGACATCTTACGGGTGTCTCCTCACCTGGTGTCCTCTAGTAGTACAACTCTTCCGCAGCCCTGTGCCAGTGTGCGCCTTGGGATGGATGACTGGCCCCTTCACACTTGCATTAGGCTCTAGAGGAGCTTGTGCAAGCTTATTTGTTATTTATTGGTTCACTGCACACATGCTGCAGGGCCTGCAGGGTTACAGCGTGTGTGGCTCAGTTCATCTTGTTTCTATAGCCGAAAGGGAGCATGGAGATCCATCGACCTTTGTAATGGCCTCAGCTGCTCATGGGCATATTAATGCTCTGCCTGCCCCGATTTCAGCATGATGGAGCGTGTTCTCTTGTGCTCTGTGCACTGCCCCACGTGGTGCTGGCAAACTGCACCCACAGAGCGAACGTATCCGCCTGTGGCGGTTGTAAATGAAGCAGGCCTGCAGGAGACTCTGTGCCACAGAGTATATCATTATCCCACGCTGCGCACAAGTCAGAGTGTGCGAGGTGCGTGCACAAACCCGTTTTGATCCTAGTTGCCAATACAGTGCTCCCTGCAACCAGCTCATGGACTTAAGAACACCTGGGATGCTCCATAAAGAATGCCATGGCACAATGTTAGGGTTAAGGATACCGTCTTTATTCTCTGCCTTTAAGTAACAGAATTTGCAGAAAACATGTCACGGGTGTCTCCAGCCGAACATTCATTAATATTAAAAGGGGCGCTAGCAGCCTGGACTACTAGAACGCTAGTACCATGTTTTATGATTGTTTTAATGACCAAATTCAGTGCTTACCGAGGGCCCATACAGTCTAAGGTCTCAAAAAATCTGTACACCCCCTTGGGATGAGGCAGTGGTGCCAGAGTTTTTACTGGAGAAGCTGTAGGTAGGTTTACAGCTCGAAACTAGTTTGCACATGCGTAGCACTTTTGTTCATTCTGCTCGATTCCCACATGCTTTGTATTTTGCATCAGTCTTGTGTAGTGGTGGACTTGCTCAGCCACGAGGAACGTTCTGCTCGGCGCGCTGAAGACCTGTGCCACGCAGCAGGAGTGACGTCGGGGGTGAGTGCAAGCAGAGATGGTTGGAGCGGCTTAAGAAGAAGAATGAGTCTGGCGGGGGTCGTCGACGCTTTATGTTAATTAATTCCCTTCATAAGTTAAAATAATAAATCCCCAGCTAAACCTCTCTTGCAGCCTCCTCGCATCTTTGATGTAAAATCTATGCAATCTACGCCAGGGTTTGCGAACCAGAGTTATATTCATTGTGGAGTCCCGATTAGTGCACAGATCCACAGTCATAGCTCAACGCGTCATTTTTTCACGGTACATTGAACACATAACCAAACCTATTTCCCAAAATGAGCAACTACTTACCACATAGTGGAGTGCTCAAGGGAGTACCGGGGCACTCTCAAGGATCCTCCATACACCACTTCCATCGGTGACCCCACATAGCTAGTTAGCTTCCCCTGACACCCAGAGTTCCCCGGCTTCATCATTGTGGGTTTTCAAAGATAACTTTGTAACTTACTACAACCTTTGAGTTGATATCTTTAAACTTCCATTATTCATTGTATTGTGTGGTTTCTGATCTTTCTGTGCAGTGCCTCATGCAGCACCATAAAAGATGTCTCTAACATTTGTAAAGCCGGCAATCTTTGCTGGTTTCTGACAACTCTTTCCTTCAGTCTGTCAGAGAGGGACTGTATGGCTTTACACATTATGTCCTGCTTTGGTGACCCTTGACCATCTTTCTTTCTTCTGGCATGCCCACTAGACGAGTTAAGGATGTGTCTGGGGTCTCTGTTAAATCTTTATAGCAGTTGCTAAAGCATTGCGTCTCCTAAGCATGAAGTATAACCAAAACATGTCACGGGTGGAAGGTTATCAATTAATCTTCACCAGTGGTATTGCTCTGGAAAATCTTTTTTAGCCAATCTAGAAAACTGGAAAGGGGGACACGCCTTATGCAAATCAGTCTTGGTCCTACCACCAATGGAGGAAGTCCAGCCCAAACTGCTAGGCCAATTCCCCTGTGCATGGAAACAGAAGGAACCCCAGACACCTTTCGGCTTTGGATGGTCTCATCAGTGAGGTGCTGCTTGGACCCGAAGCATTTAGTGCCACCCTGGGCAGCATTATTGCACCTTCTTTTGAAAATAACAATACCATCCCAATGTTCTTGTGCCATTTAATAGCATGACCCCTCCCCAGACCTTGAAGGTCAACTGGAAGGGCTCACTCCATTGCTGTGTGCTGCCGCCACATAGTAGTGGGCATTAGCGATGATGTACAGCTCTACCCCCTGGTTCAGATAAGCCACTGTGCGTGTGAAGGATTCCACCTCTGTGAAAATTGTGCTCATACAGTCCCTGTGCACCAGGACTACTCTGCCCATTGCAGCAGCCTATATGCTCGCATGGAACACCTCCTTTTCAGGCACCATCGCTGCACACCTGCTCCTCTTGAAACCAGTCGTTTTTGCCAACTGTGAGAAACCTGAGGGTACTCTCACATCTACTCTCCCGGGATCCTCTGTTCAGGTGGCCAGGGAAGGGCCATCACTTTTGGATACCGACCCTGGGGGTGGACAAGCGAGGGAGTGTCCTTGGGATTGGAGAGAGGGTACCTGATGGCGAGACATGTTGCCTCATCACGAGTTGGGCGGTATCTGGTCTGTAATACCACCCAACTTTATTAGTGCTAGCGCCCACCAGTCCGGCGGTATTATCGGGCCCAATGGGGAATTTACCGCTTGTAAAACTGCCACAGTAATTATGCAGAAAATAGGCTTTTTCGGCATGTTTATCCACAACTCTAAGCCATGGTGGTCTAGGAGGAGGCAAGACACTGGAAAGAAACCCAGAGAGGTTTGTGGGAAACCCAGAGGAGGTTGGCAGTGCATTTTGCCCCCCCGAGGTCGGGAACCTCTGAGGTGTGGAACTGGAAGCAGGAGCTTCTGGTGAATGCGGAGCTCTGAGGACGAGGTCCATGTGTGAATGCCAGCGACAGAGGTGCCGGTGAAATCAAGAGCGAGAATGAGAGAGATAATCTGTGCATCGAGCAAGTAAAGGCTCTGCTCTTTGAGCCTCCCCGCTTCCTGTGAGAGAGAGTGAGAGAGAGAGAAGAGGGAGCCACAGGAACCCGATAGAAGGTAATACGAGTGTCATATAAACCCTTCAAACGGCCGGAAACCGCTAAGCTTCAGTGAGTAACTAACTGTAATGCAATACTGAAAAAGCATATATTGAATGCTGCAGTGAATGGAAACAATGTATTGACGAAATAATACTGAATGAACATTTATTGAATGTCGAACTGAACAGAAGCAATACATTGAAAATAATACGGCGACTTTTGAATAATGAGCCACCATTTAAAAATCTGAATAATAAATGTCAGAAAGAGTCTGAGGCTTTGACGGTTAAAGTAGCCCACCCAAGAGGAATTGAATCCTGCTACATTATTGCTAAAGGAAAACCTCAAGAAAGAAAACAGACCCTATGTTTTTCTGAGAACTTGTGAAGCAACAATTAGGAGATCGACTCTGGGGGAAGGGAACCCTGAGGGGTCAAGTCTAGAGAAACATTGTCTTGGAGAAAGGAGTCCAGAGACTACAGCATTGTTATAAACCTTTCTATTGCATTTTAACTTGGGGAAGGGAATCCCCTAAATCTTTGTTTTTAAGTGTACTGTGATATTTACAAGCCTGCAAAAAGGTAACTTCAGAGTTGGTGCAGTCCTGGTTGAAAAAAAGCCATATTGGAACTGTGTTAAACGTTAATTGGAAAACTTTAACTTCATGGTAGACGCCTGAATTGACATTCTTTAAACATTTTTTGTTGGCACACTGATTTTGGTTGAGAACATTTCCCCACTAGTTTTGTTATAGTTGTCAGTACAGCATAGGGTTTGGACAAAGACAGTTTTGCTTTTGGACTTCCTGACATAGACTTTCCTTAGGCAGGGAATGCCACCATAGTAAAGGGTTTGTTAGGAGTTACACCATTCTGAATCTTAATGAAGTTGTTCAAACTACAGTTACATTGTCTGTGTCATCTCTCTTGGTACCATGTCTGTCGCACAAATGGTACACAAAATTGTAATAAGGCTAAGCATACCTAATTTGTTCTGGCAAAAGTAAGCTTAGATAAATTCCTATTAGGAAAGTTTTCCAATATGTGACTCTGGCATAAAAAGTCAGTCTCTTTACTGGAAACAGACTAAGTGTCCACAACTTATGGACACTCCTGTCCCATGCACACCTATGTATAATGAAGAGAAACTTCAATCTATTATTAGATCTGCCTCTTATAAATTGATAACCAATTTTTTTTTAATGAAGAATGAACTTTATAAATGTGTTGCTTTGTGTGTATAGTCAATATTTTTCTTGATGCAGACATGAGCAACTTGAACATTCAGTAATACATCATGTTACAAAACAAAATGTGTTACAATTCAAATTTCCAATCAATTTACAATAATAACAATAATATAAAAAATGTTCTAAACAAAGAGCTCTACGCGTTTCGAGAATTCCATCTCTTCTTTAGGCGAAAAGAATAATTCATCTTCAGTTTATAACATAATATCTAAAATAATTGTAATACATATGATGCCAGAAGTGGGATGCAGCTCAACCGATACAGGTTGGGGAACTTTTGAAGTATGAAAAGTTAAGTAACAGAGCCTCGAACCTTACGGTAGCCACAACAGGATCTGTGGGGTTCGACATCTGCAGCAGTAAACCAGAGACTATTCCTCCAGGGGAGAGAAGATTGGTATCTACAGACGTAATTCTGATACCTCCTCCCTGATCCTATATCCGACTTGCCCCACACCCCCTGATTTGGGTTAGCCTGTCAATTTGGGGTTGATGTCTTGGCAGGAGTAGTAGATCCTAACTTTAGAGGTGAGGTGAGGTGAAAATATAGATGCAACATTTTGGGTAGACACATTTCTTTGTTTACCAAGGCCATAAGATCACTCAAGAAATAATTGAGAGGGCCCTAATTCCCATAATATTGAAGATGGAAATTGATGCACAAGAACGTCCCATGGAAGAGGTCTTTATTGAATCCTACCTTTCGGGAATAAATAATAAAGGGGTGAGAAAGCCGCAATGGACCTTCCAGATTTAGCAAGGGCGCAACAAGATTCCGCGGCTGGAGAAAAAATGTTCACAAGTAATTTCAGAGAAGGAAGGATATGAGAAAGGGGAACCATTCTTCCCTTTGAAAGAGGATTTCTTCTATCGAGGAAAACTATTTCAGGAGGCAGAATAAAATATAAATTGCTAATTCCAGAGAGTTATAAAGAGCTTGTCTTGAGGATAATTCAGTCTCATTTAACACAACAGCATACCAACCATAGAAAAATGTAATTGTTCTTGAAAGAAAGGTTTATTTCGTTTGAGATGGAGTCTGATGTTAAAAAAATTTTTTAAAAAAAAGGTACTTGATTGTGTAACCGGTCAGAAAATTGATCAGTCCATGTTACTGGTATGTTGATATAGTGAAAATTCATGGATAAAATCAAATGTTTCCAAAACATCTATGGATGAATGAGAAGGAAAAGTATTTTCCCAATCAAAAGGCTCATCAGATAGGATTAACCTTCCAACCCTTAAATGCTCAGGCCATTGTTCCCATTAGAAAATCTGTAAGGGAATGATTACCATTGTTTCTGTCCATGTGATTGCCAAGTATTTTAGAGAGATAAATGAATAGTTCCCTTAAGTTTACAGGTTTATTGTCCCAGAGATGCATGTCTATGTGTTACCATCTAAAATTACAGGGTTGAAATTACAACCTAGAATCTCATGGGGAGAAGAATTGAAACTTCTGCTATTGAATTGTTCTGATGACCAGGTGAAAATCAGGGGCCAACAGTTGGGAATTCTGAAATATGACGTTTTTGGGGAAGCAAAGGGGGATTTTTGGGAACCTGTTTGTGAAAAGGATCAAGGGAAAACGAGAGGCATTTGTTTTTCTGAGACAACCCTTCAACAGCCCCATGTAAATAATGTAGAGGCAAATCTAGTTCATATCTTGGAAATAACTAAACCATCTAAAAGTGAAGAAAAGAAAATCACTGATTTCGGGTTTGAAAAAAAGACCAGTCGACTAACTAGAACCTTGTTGGGTATTCATTTACCCCAGATAAATCCTTATGTAGGGAGTAAGTTAAATAACTCTAATAAAGGTGCTGAAAAAAAGAAGGAAGCCCTATTGTAATCACTTTACCCCCTAAACCTTATCAACAGTTCTGTTCATGTAAAGGGTTTGGACATGTAGGAGAGACTGATTATCAGACCCCTAAGTCGTCATCATCCATGCCACTTAGTCCCACTAGGATAAGAGTCTAATCCCTCATTATATACTAAGGGATCTAATAGATATAAGATTCCTGTTATCCTAGGGGAAAAGTCACTTTGGGCAGATTTAGATATGGGAAGTAAAGAAAGTGCCGTCAGGTCTGAGGAACTTGCACAGATCGCGGGGACGAGGGGAGTTGAAGAAAGGAAATTATCTGTATACCTGGCCATTCCCACATGTATCCAGTAACTGAAATTTCTGTATCAATTTTGGGAAGGAAATTCACCCTCAAGGTTTTAGTGGTTCCCATTTTTACCTAGCCAATTAATTATAGGACGGGGTGTTCCATGTTTTTATCAATGGATCTCCCGCTTTGCCCAAATACTTTCAAAAGAATTGGCAGGTAAAATTCAAACTCCTCCAGGAGTGAAATACTTCAACAGGGAAACAGAATTCAAAGCTCCATTAAAAGAACAACCACTTGACAACATTCTGGAGGTCTTGGACCAGAAAATCAGCAATTCCACAAGAATACATTGAGGGAAACAAGGGCTGGAGATAACGTTTTTACCCTCTCTGTCTTCTTGTGAAACATCTCAGTCCAACCCGCATTGGGGAAGTGTATGTGAGAAACCTGAGAGTACTCTCAAATCTACTCTCCCGGGATCCTCTGTTCAGGTGGCCAAGAAAAGGCCACCGCTTTTGGATCCCGACCCTGGGGGTGGACAAGCGAAGGAGTACTACCTGATTGGAAGGTCCTTGGGGACTGGAGAGAGGGTACCTGATGGCGAGACATGGTATCCCCTCTTTCCTGACAATAACTTACGCTCCCTCCTTTAAACTTTATGGGCTATTGTCAGTTTTATTCCCTTGACCCTTACCAAAACCAGAAGAAGAAGAAGAAGCAACTAGGAGGAAGATTACCCATTGCAAACCCCACTTTGGTTCTGTGACGAAGAAGAGAGGATTAGAGGCCTCTAGCTATCAGAGTCACTTTAATAGGTACAGGCAAGGTCTGGCAATTGAGGGTGATTTGAATCACCTGCAACCCATTGATTCTCAGGGAGTGTATAAAAGGTGGGAGCAGAAGAGAAGGAAGAGGCAAGGGCAGGAGCAGGACTGTGAGCAGCAGGAGACTCATAAGGAGAGGCAGCCATGGGGTCTAGGAGGAGCCAAGACGCCAGCAAGAAACCCAGAGGACTCATGGTACCCAGAGGAGCTGGGCAGTGAATTTTCTCTGAAGTGAACCTAAGGTTTGGAACTGGCAGCAGGAGCTGCTAGTGAATGCTGAGCCCAGAGAACAAGTTCTGCGTGTGAATGCCAGCGACGGAGGTGCTGGTGAAATCAAGAGCGAGAGAGAGAGAAGCCGTGCAGCGAGCAAGTGAGGCTTGCCTCTGTGAGATTCTCCGCTTCCGAGAGAGAAACAGAGGAGGAAGCAGCGGGAGCCACAGGAACCCGATACAAAGTGATAGAAGTGTCAGAGAAACACTTCAAAGGTCCGAATCCGTTAAACTTCAGTGAGTCCCGAGACAACAGCATTGTATGCACTTTTCTATTGCATTTGAATTTGGGGAAGGCGAAAGCCCTAAATCTTCGTTTTGAAGTGAACTGTGATATTTACGAGTCTACAAAAAGGTAATTTCAGAGTTGGTGCAGTACTGGTAGAAAAGAAGCCATATTGGAACTGTGTTAAAACGTTAATTGGAAAAATGTAACTTCATGGAGATCTGAATTGACATTCTTTAAAATAAATTTGTTGCAACACTGATTTTGGTTGAGAACATTTCCCCACTAGTTTTGTTATAGTTGTGAGGACAGCATAGGGGTTTGACAAAGAGTTTTGCTTTTGGACTTCCTTAGATCGACTTTGGTTAGTTTAATTAGGCTGGGAATCACGCCATAGTATAGGGTTAGTTAGAAGTTACAACATTCTGAATCTTAATAAAGTTGTTGAAACTATCATTACGTTGTCTGTGTTATCTCTCTTGGTACCATATCTGTCTCACACAACAAACCAGTGAATTTGTGAACTCCGTCAGGGTGCACAACCTCTCCCTTTTCTCCTGATCCCCCAAATCCAGAGGTCATAAGAATGGATCAGTGGCAGAATTCAGCCATGCATCTCATTTTACAGTCCTGGGGTGCAACTTCGCTTAGGGATAACACCTGGAGTGAAAACCCACTGCTCAACTGTGGCAGCTCAAAGTGTGCATGGCTGCTTCATCACCTCTCAGAAACTGTTTACTTGCTGCACGGGAACCTAAAACAGCCATCGTCCTCTATAAAATCTGAGAACAATGTGGAAACTAGAGAAAAGCTGCTGTTAAGGATTGTAAGCAAATTGAGCTATTCACTCCGAAGCCAATCTGCCTCCATAGGTGCAAGTAATGAGACTCATGGGGTTAAGCACAACACTGGGGTTTCTTTATCAATTATCCCAGGAGCAGAACTCCTGGTTCATGACCCAATTTTTACAAGAGAGCATTAAATGGTTGGTGTTTCAGGGGGTGATACTTTATCAGGGCACTTTCAAGGGAACGACTGCTCAGAAGGAGACTTGGTGTGTGAATTTCAAGCCAATTTAAAGGACATACAACCTAAGGCTCAGGTAGGGAAAAAAGCAATGGAAAAATTAAAGAATCTAGACCCCACCCAAATGCCGCCAATAGCAGGCCAAACAATTCCTGACCCCTCCTGCTCCACCCCACCTTCCCGCCCCCTGAGGTCAGGAACAAGTACTGGAATTAGACCTTTGGCCACGAGCAAAGCTGTATGTGATGCTGGAAATGAATTGGAGGGACAGGGCCTCCCTGTCCTTGTCCTGTAGTCCTTTTTCATGTGTGTTCTGTATTGTTTTCTGCCCAGGAGTCCATGTAGGACTCCTGGAGTGCAGCTCTTCCTGTTCTTGGTTTGGTGTACAGACCCATGGGATACCATTGTGCCACCCATGGGTGAGGGTACAACCCTGTGCCCCTAGTGTATGTTTGTGGGCACCTGCGTGTGGCCCACAGAGCAGGGTAGGGGCTAGTCGCAGCCCTATGCTGAATTTGACAGGTGCTCTGAGTATCCTCCATTTTGGGATATCCAGGCCCTGGCATTGGAATCAGTTGATTCCTGATAGGAAACAAGAGGGCCCTGTGGCCTCTTGCTTTCTATTGCCGGTTACCTTGTTTTCCCAAAGTCCTGGGAAGCCCTGCATCTGTCCCTTCCCCCTGACTGGCTGTTGAGTGGAAGTTCCATATATGGTTTTGTTGTGAAGTCCAGGCCAGACTGGCTGGAGCCTTCCCAGTGACTGTATGTTGTGGGTACGGCCTGTGGGTGGGACCTGGGTGAATGGAGTGTGACACAAATATGTACTTCTTGTTGTGGATGTCTAGTTTCTGATGTTTGCCACAATGACTGAGACAGCCCTGCCCGAAACTGGTATGAATGCAGTGTGGAGTGTTGAATGGCTGGGTACTTGTCCCAATACACATAACTTGTTGTGAGTGCCTGGAGAGAAGTGAATGGCCTGAATGCACTATGCACCGATTGGCTCCCTGCCTGCATGAATGCCCTTCTGACAGATTGGTTGCCTGAGTGTGAGCCAGCAGGATGAATGGGAGATCAACTAGTATATCTAGAGGCCTCTCACTGCTAGAATTTGTATTCAGAAGCTTAAGAGAAACTGGAGTTAAAACTGAAGCTTAACCTTGAAGCCCTGCTTGAAGAGAAGTCTTGCTGCTGCTCTACTTCGTCCATGTGAAAGCCGCTGTGCCTCCAAGGACTGACCCAGAGAGGACTGGGTTAGGCGCCCTCTTCCCGAGCTACGAGGGACCGTCGTGCACCAGCTGATCTTTGCCAAAGCTCCCTGGTAGACAGACCTACGACAGGCTGCCGACCGGAGACGGGGATGCCGCGGAATCACAAGGAGAAGCGCTCGAACACTGCTGTCCATCACCGTCGTCGACCGCCGTCGCCGACCGGAGCCGCCGTGCTGCCTTTGCCTAAGTAACATTTGATCCAAGGATGCTCTCGCCTGCACCGTCAACCTTTTTGTCCCACCGGAGAAAGTCGAGGCCGCTGACGCGCCGAGGAGCATCCGCCGGTGGGCTTCCCGCCAGCTGACGACCGTCGAGACACCAGACGGCTCGACACCCTTGCTGGGCCACAGTTCTTCACAATCTCTTTGCGGTCCTGAACTATCATCATCGAGATGCTTGCACGCCTCTTCCTTGCAGGACGCCAACGCTCTGCCGTCGACGAGCATCGCTAGGAACAAAGCTGCCACCTCACCGTCGTCGTTCAACCCCTTTCTCTCGTGGGATCTCGACGATCCGTGGCTCCTGCCTTAAAGGGAGCCGCTCAAGAAGGATCCGTCGACGACCCGACAACGAACTCTGCTATTCCAGGTACATCGGGGTTGTAGAACGATCTTAGAAGGAAATAAGACTTCTAGAACAATATATGGACTGGGCTTGTGATATATCTTTACTTTACAGGTTGCCCAGGTGGGGGGATCTCCACACAGAACTGTGTCTAGTGGTAGGGGCCACTATTCTGCCAATTGTTCTAACCAACTGCTTTCCTCCTATGTCTATTGTTGGTTGCCTTTATTAAGTGATCTGTGTGACATTTAACCAGAGTATAGTTGATGAACTTTAATGAGATCTAATAATAATTGTGGTACCACTTTAGAACTGTATATATTTGCCATTGTAGATTCACTGAGCACAAAGTGAGTTATTGTGATAGTGTACATAACCTTGAATATTAATTATATAAAGACTGTGTTTTAACTAACACAGTGGGCCTCATTCCGACTTTGGAGGCAACCACGCTGCTATCTGCTGCATGGCTGCCTCTAAAATCGGTCCTTCCTTAACGCCTGCTTTTAGCAGGCGTTAAGGTCGGGACCCGCAAAGGGACTTTAGTGCTAATAACGGTACCGTAATTTACGGTACCGTCATTAACGCCTTCCCCATTCCCATTGAGTCCTATGGGAATGGAGTAATTACTAGTCCATTCCAAAGTTGGAGGGACCGGTAATTCCCCATTCACCAGGGCCCTTCCCCATTCCCATTTGAGCCCCCATAGGGCTCAATGGGAATGGGGAAGGTGCTAATAACGGTACCGTAAATTACGGTACCGTTATTAGCACTAAAGTCCCTTTGCGGGTCCCGTCCTTAACGCCTGCTAAAAGCAGGCGTTAAGGAAGGACCTGCAAAGGGAACTCGTAGTAGGGCGGTAAGCGTTTAATGGCGCCGGTCTCGTTACAAGTGACCGTTAACCCTTACCGCCCTACTCGGAATGAGGCCCAGTGTGTAGACATTACTTTGTGGGGGCCTGGGGACTACACGGTACTTAAGAACCAGCCTGCATCACCTCCTGAGAAGCTAGGCCTTGATTGCTCGACTACGATACCAATAATAGAGAATCTAGGCTGGGGTCCTCTGTGCCTCTCCTCTGCCATATAGTGAGCAGAAATACAGACCCCCCTCCAGTCTTTACACTGTAGTAACTACTGACTGTGTAAGCATTAATGATCGAAGTGTGCTTGAAGCAAAAGAAGGCATGGGATGTATGAACCCTGTCACAGAAAAGAAAGGGGCTCAGCCAGTCAATGATAGACTACTTGAAAGTTCCATCTTCCCAATACATGGAGAGTCGTGCATTTGCACCCCCTCTCTACTAACGGAACTATTATCGTTAGGTAAACCTTCTCTTCAGCAGGAGACCCCCCCAAGAAGGACACTTCTACATCACACCTTAAGGGATGCTGATGAACAAATTAAACTTACCTCACCTTCAATCTCGGCGTTGAACTCCGTTCTAAGCGCCTTTGTAGAACTCTTTGACAACATTAGAGACTAAGTCAGGGCGCGCCCACTAATACTGAGTGATATTAACTTAAAACTAGAGTCTCAGAACGAGTTGGCTCAGGTACCTCAATCTATTCCTTCCAAACGATCAGCTCAGACGGAATATGATCAAGCCCTAAAGATGGCTAAGGAACAAGTTACTTATCTTTAACTATTGTTCTCCAGCATGGGTCTGGCATGGATTCACATGCTCTTGAATATTCTGTTACGCTCACCTGACTCCCACGGAGGCGCTGGCCAGGATCGTGCTGCTGTGACCTCTTCTAAGGTGTTGCGCGGGGCTCAGAAGATGGACTGGACCGGACTCCCAACTCCTGCTTGTCCGGCTTGCAAAAGTATCCTTCTGTAGGCGAGAATAGGCGAGAATAAGGGATTAACTGTCTGCGGGGAATGCTACCAGCCTCCCCCTTTCCCCTCTCACCCTCCTCGAAACCCTTCTGTGCTTCCCGTGGCGTCTCACCCTAGGGTCTTGAAGGGCGAGCTCTCCTTCCTGCTTCTGATGCAGGGGCGCGTTGGTATCCAGTTACTTCACTGGATTCTTGGTTTTATGAGAACCAAACTTGCTTGGCTACCAGGTAAGTTCCTTGAAAGGTTCCCCTTTTGTCCTTGCATCAATATGCTAATGTCAATGTCTTTTTCCCCATAGGGGCCGGGGTACGGAATGCCGGGGAAAAGGCACCGACCCGAGATGCGAGGTGCAATCCCTGTAGAAATCAGGTAAGTCTTGATGAGCGTTTTTGGGTAATGTCTTTTCATTCGCTCATTGACGCTAATGTCTTTTTCCCCATAGGGGCCGGGGTCCGGAAACGCCTGGATGCGGCGCGGACCCGAAATGAAAAGGGAATGACCCAACAGGTAAGTCTTAACATGGAGGTTTAGGTTTCCTCATTCCCTTCTCTCTCTCACCTTTGCTCTTGTCTTTTTCTCCCTAGGCGTGGAAGCGTGGCTGCGAATACGGGTGATCGCTGCTGAACATGGAGGCGCCCTGTGAAGGTGAGTGGAATGCGGCGCTGCGGCGGTCGATGCGATGTGCTTTTAAATTAAGTGTCTTCCTTTGCAGAATCGTCGGCGAGCTGACTCCGGAATGCGGATCTTGCAGGTAAAGTCTTTTCCTTCTCCTATTCTCTCTTTCTCTTCCTTTGTAGGTGATCAGGATGCTGGCAGGCGTGGCAGAAGTCCGAATGCAGGAGCAAACACGGTGAGCGTCCAGCTGCTAGATGCAGAACAACGCGAAGCATGTGCTGCTCTTCGGGTGTGGTTTAAATAGCCTGTAAAGTAGTTCCAGGTATGTATCCTTCCACTCAGATATGTATTCTTCCTGAGACCACACCCGAGTGATAAAGTAGTCCAAAAGATAAAGTAGTCCCATTCAGTCCTCAAGAGGGCCTGGATGTAGCAGCACGGTCTGCTTCAGGTAAGTGCACATTAAAACACTTACACACATGTCTTGCTTTATGAGCCTGGCGCCTAAGGCGCCAGGACTGGGGTCCAGAATGAGCCTGGCGCCAAAGGCGCCAGGACTGCGTCCAAAAGGCCCCAACTTGGGCCTGCTGAGACGTCCTTGGGGAAAATGATGTCTGCCTCTGGGGTTGCTGGGCTGGGCCTGGCTCCTTGGAGGTAGGCATCATGACATATTCCCAGTCGTCAGGCTAGGAATCCTCGGTAAAAGAAAAACAGTTTAACTTTCACTTACAAACTGTATTTCTCCTATACAGCAATCACTGTCCTCTGGGTCATAATGCCCACATCCAATGACAGTCCTCTTCCTAAACCCCTCCTCTGGCAGCTATCTTCAGATTTGGTAGCACGTAAAGTGGTAGTATGACCAAGAAGAGCAGCAGGGGGCAGGAGGGAGAGTTCGCATGTGAATCCAAGCCAGACCCATGCTGGAGAACAATTGTTACAGGTAAGTAACTTGTTCCTTCTCCAGCATGAGGTCTAGCATGGATTCACATGCTCAAACAACGAATACACAGCAGTACAACATTACACAACCACGGGAGGTGACAAGGCTCAACAGAAGCAATTTACCCTTACCTCTGGAACAGACTCATCTCAAGCAAACTGCTTGCATAGCACTGATTGGCCGACTCTGGACTCCTCCCTGGAATCCCTGTCGACACAGTAGAACTTTGTGAAGGTGTGCGTGGACCTCCATGTAGCAGCCCGGCAGATGTCCAGCAGGGGCACACCAGACAAGAACGCTGTGGTATCAGCGATCGCTCTGGTCGAATGGGCTTGGACAGTCGGGCAACAGTCGGTTTGCCAACCAATGACAGTGCATGATGCAGCCGGAGAGCCATCTGGAAATGGAAGCCTTTGAGAGAGCCTTCCCTTGGTTCACAGGTCCAAAGTTCACAAACAGCTGTGATGTCTTCCGAAAACTCTTCGTTCGGTCCACGTAGAACTTCAGCGCTCTAGCTACATCCAGCAAGTGCAAAGTCCTCTCGGCCGGCGACGAAGGCGACGGGAAAAATACTGGTAACACCAAGGGCTCGTTGAGATGGAAGTCCGACGGCACCTTGGGCATGAAGGAGGGGTGCATCCTCAGCACCACCCTCGTCTCGTGGAAAGTCAAGTATGGAGGCTTGCAGGAAAGGGCCTGAATCTCTCCGACGCGTCGTGCAGAGGTGATGGCCACAAGGAACGCTGTCTTCCACGACAGAAACTTCAAAGGAGCCGAATGCAAGGGCTCGAATGGCGGGCCCATGAGCCTAGTCAGCACCACGTTGAGTTCCCATGCTGGGGCTGGAGCATTCACCGGCGGGAACGATCGGAACAGTCCTTTCATAAACTCCTTCACCAGCCGATGAGACCACAGGGACGACCGCCCTGCAGTTCTGGTGTATCGGGAAATCGCTGCCAGATGCATCTTGATGGAAGCGTGAGCTAGTCCAGCTTTGGCCAGCGACAGTAAGTACGGTAGCACTTTAGGGGCTGTGATCCGTAGAGGGTTAATCTTCTGTGCATGGAACCAGACAGAGAACCTCTTCCACTTGTGTCTGTAGCACTTGAGAGTTGAGGACGCCCTGGCCTTTCCAAGAACCTCTCTGCAGTCAGCCGGGATATCATACCCTCCAAACTCTAGCGCTGCAGGAGCCAGGCCTGCAAGTTCAGGGACTCCGGGTCGTGATGAAGAATGGCACCTCCTTCTCTGGAGAGATGATCTGCGTCCGTCGACAGTTTGACTGGCGGGGACGCTGACAAGTCTAGAAGGTCCAGGAACCATATCTGTCTCAGCCACCTTGGTGCGACGAGGACCATCCTGCACCGGGACCTCTTGAGTTGGTTGATGAGCCTGAGCAGCAACGGCAACGACGCATACAAGAACAGGCCGTCCCAGGGGAACAAGAAAGCATTGCCCATGCTCCTCAGCTGGGGGAACCTGCTGGCGAACCTCTGGCACTTGGAGTTCGTCGTCGTCGCGAACAGGTCGATCTGGGGTTTGCCCCATCGCCGGAAGAGTTGATCCACTTGATCCTGGGGTAGTTCCCACTTGGGGCAAGAGCGCAGCACCCTGCTGAGCGAGTCGGCGATGGTGTTTTTTATCCCTGCTAGATGAAAAGGCACCAGAAACATCCCCTGGGGCACGGCCCAGTGCCACAGATCCTGGGCTTCCTTGGATAGGGCTGGGGATCTGGTTCCTCCCTGCTTCCGGATGTAGAACATCGTGGTGGTGTTGTCGGTGAAGATCCTCACCACGTTGCCCTTGAGGGACGGGAGGAATGACTTGAGGGCCCAGAACACCGCTCAGAGTTCCAGTATGTTGAAGTGGAGCGGCCTCTCCTCCGGGAGCCACAGGCCTCTCGCGTGAAGTTCTCCGGTGTGCGCTCCCCACCCCTCCAGGGAGGTATCCGTCGTCACCGTCACCTGGTATGCTTGGGTCTGAAAGTCTGTGCCCGCGGCGAGATGAGCGCAGGTGCCCCACCATCGAATTGCCTGGCAGAATACTTTGTTGAGCGAGATCTTGTCCTCGAAGCTCTCCGTCGCTTGTGTCCAACGGGCGTCGAGGAACTCCTGCAGAGGACGCATCCTGAGCCTGCACAGGCGCACCAGGTAGATACAAGATTACATCATCCTGAGAAGGGACTTGATGGACCTCACTCTGGCCACGTCCGTGGCCAGCAGACGCTGTACCTTGCCCATGATGGGCTGCATTCTTTCCTCCGACGGCGAGGCTAACTGCGCTACTGTATCGAGCTTGGCTCCCAGAAACAGCACGACCTGCGACGGAACCAGGTGGGATTTGGGGAAGTTGATGGAGAAACCCAGGTCCGTGAGCAGCCGGACGGTCTTTGCTGTGTGTTCGACGGAGAGTTCCCTTGTCCCTGCTCGGATGAGCCAGTCGCCCAGGTAGGGGTAGACGTGGATCCCCTGTAGGCGCAGCCGCGCCCCCACTGGTGCCAGGAACTTGGTGAACACCCTGGGCGCCGACTTCAATCCGAAAGGGAGGGCCTTGAACTGGTAGTGCCGCCCTTGGAATATGAACCCTTAGAAACTTTCGGTGTCCTTTTAAGATGGGGATGTGAAAGTACGCATCCTCCAGATCCAACGACGCTAGGAAGTCGCATTCCTTCAGCTGTCCCAGCACGTGCTGGAGGGTGACCATCCGGAACGTCTGTGCCTTGATGTATTTGTTTAGCCAACGCAAGTCCAGGATGAGACGCCAACCTCCTGTCTTCTTCCTGACGACGAAGTATCTTGAGTATACTCCTGAGCCCCGGAGCCTCTTTGGGACGAGCTCGATGGCACCTTTCTTGAGCATCGCCCTCACCTCTAACAGCAGTTGAGGGACGTGGTTTCGGGGGCACTTCTTTAGGAATTCCAGAGTGTGCCCATGGGCCAGAGCATCCAGCACCCAACGGTGGGTGGAGATGGACTCCCACACGCTGACGAACTTCGCCAGCCGGCCTCCCACCAGGGTGCTTCGGTGGGGGCCTGACGCCACGGCCGGTTCAGTCTTGTTTGGAAGCAGCCTTGCCTCCTTGGCCTCCCTGGCGACAATGGCGAGATCCACCTGACTTGCATCGTCCCCTGTAGGCTTCTTGCAACGAGGAACGGGCCGCTTGACGGTAAGTTGAGGAGCCGCCGCCGAATCCTTTGGAGGCACCTTGCTTGCCTCGGAGTTCCGAAAGGGCGGCCACCGTTGCTGCAGAACTCCCAAGGCCCGAGCCGTCTCCGTATCGGTCTTGATGGCCTGCAGCGACTCATCCACTGTCTTTCCAAACAGATTGCTCCCATCGAAGGGCATGTCCAAAACCTTGGCTTGCACGTCCTGGCGGAAATCCGTCGCCTTGAGCCACCCCCGCCGTCGAAGGCAAACACTGTTGCCTAACTGGCGCAAATCGGTGTCAGCAATGTCCGTGGCCACACTTATGGCGTGGTCCGACGCCACCTCACCCTCCTGTAGGATCGCCAGGGCCTCTGCCCTCTTGTCGTCCGGGAGGAAGTCCAACAGGGGGGCAATCTTGTACCACAATTCCCTGTCGTAGCGGGCCACAATCGCTAGGGCGTTGGCCGCCTTAATCGTCGTCGCCGCCGACGAGATGACTCGTCGTCCCATGGCGTCCAGCTTCTTTCCCTCGCCGTCCGGTGGGGGAGTTGAAGAGGAGGCCGATGCCCGCTCCGCTTTCTTCTTGGCCACTGCAGACACGACCGAATCCGGGGTCGGCTGTGCCCTAAGGCACAATGGGGCGGCATCGGGGACCCGGTACTTCTTCTCATACCGGTCCCTCTTGGCAGGTGTCGTGGACGGGTTCTTGAGGAGGGCAAGTCCCTCGTCCCAGATGTCATCCAGCAAAGGCACCGCAAGGACCGTCTTCCTCTTGGCCTCGCGCCGTTGGCAGAGGAAGCCTTCCTTCTTCTCTTCGGGGCAGAGCTGAAAAACCTCGAAGCCCTGGCAATCATGGCGTGAAAAGAGCCAATCTCGTCAGACGGGGACGCCCGAGGGGTCGGAGACGGATGGCCGTGTCTGTTCCCGTGTCGTCCCTCGGGATCGGGGAAGGCGACAAAGGCTGAGAAGGCCGTGAGACCTGAAGGGGCATTGGATGAATTCTCCTCCTCTTGTTTGGAGGGCTTCCCGACAGACCCGGATCAGCCGGGTCGTCCGTCGGGGGTAGGGGCAGTCTCGTCCTTATCTCTGTGCATAAGGCTTGGATTTCCGTCAAAATGGCCGCCGAGTTGTCCTGCGGCTCGGGCTGCGACGGGCGTGACGGGCATGACGGTTGCTCCTCCTCTATGGGAGTTTCGTCGTTGCCACCCTCGCTCTCGTCGCCCCCCTCGTCGGGATTCCTCCCGTGGGACCGGGCCTCTTACAAATTTGCAGTCAGTTCCTCCTCGGAGGTTGAGTGCGTGTCCGTAATGGCCACCGGCCAACACCCTCTTTTTCCACAGGGGTCTTCACGATGGGCTTAAAAGAGGATTCCCTCCCTAGAGGCAGGGAAACTCTAGACCCCGAGGTCGCCTCCACTGGGATAGCCTCCACATGCTTCGCCAGGGCCGCAGCGACTCCCTAGATAGAGGCCTTAGCCGGGTGAATCAAGGCCTTCACCACCTTGGGCGCGCTTGAGGCCTTCACCTTAGGGGGAGGGTCACCGCCTCGCTCCACCTCGGCCAGTTCCTCCGAGATTGACCAGGGCCTCTCCAGAAGCTTAGCCGGGTTCTCGGATTTTCTCTTCCCCGAGCCAGAGCGTTGGCGCGCGGTTGATGGCGTCAGTGAAGGTGCACTCTGCCTGGCAGCCGAGGAGCCCGACCGTTCGGCGCTCCCGGTGCCCGTGGACTCGCGGTGCTTTGCCTTCTGTTGGGCCCCCATCACCGGGGCGCCCTCACAGGACTTAGAAGACCGCTCGGACTTCTTCTCACCTGCTGGGCTCTTGCCTTCCAGCCAGCTGGAGAGACGGGTCCGGCAATCCCTCATCATCCGATCCGACATGTTAAAGCAAAACGCACAATCCTTCTCCACGTTTGTTTTGTCCTCGTGGAGGCAGTAAAGGCATTTCGAATGCTCGTCCTCCTTGAAGACATTTTGTAGGTTGCATCCAGAGCAGATCCTGAACAGTTTGCCGGGAGTCGAGCTTCCCTTATCCTGGGCCATGTTCCTCTCGTCCACGAGGTAGGCCTCAGAAACTTCTGGAATCCTCCAAGAAGCGTAACTCGACGAAAACTTCACCCTTGAGGGTCGTAGATAAATCCAAAACGGGTCCCCGTTGATCGGAAGTAGAAAAGGTGGAGCTTGAGGCTCGATTAAACCAAAAAATTAGATAAATCTCTTTGAAAAAGCGCAAAACGCAGTAAAAGCTCGAGAGCTATAGCACGAGGACTCCCATCACTTGAGCGTGCAGTAAAAATCTGAGGATGGCTGTCAGGGGCGGGGATTAGGGAGAGGGCAGTCATTGGCTGGGGGCAGTATGACCCAGAGACCAGTGATTGGTTACTGCTAAGAAAGACAGATCAGAAACAAAACTCATACTGATTTTATCTTTAGCGAGGATTCCCAGCCTGACGACAGGGAATGTTCATGAGCATGTGAATCCATGCCAGACCCCATGCTGGAGAACCTCTAGCACCCCTCTGTCAGTGGTGATCATTTCCCACTCGCTGACGAACCTCGTCAGCCGGCCTCCCACCCGGGTGCACAGGTGGGGGCCCGACGTGCTGGTCGGTTCAGGCTTGCTTTGGCGCCCTGCACTGCGGGAGACAGCGACACTGTCCTCTGCCACCGTAGGCCTGGGAACGGCCTCTGTAGGCTTCCTGAGTCGTGGATCTGGAAGTCTGACGGTACAATGAGGAGAAACCTTTTGATGACCTGCCCAATTTTCCACTGGAGGAGTGAAAAGAAGAGCAGTGCTGCTGGAGGGTGCCCAGGGAACGGACCATCTCCGTATCCGCCTGCATGGCCTGTAGGGACTTGTCAACAACCTTCCTGAAAAGGTTATCTCTGTTGAAAGGCATGTCCAGTACCTTCTCTTGGACCTCCTGGTGGAAATTTGTGTCATGATGCCTACCCCCAGGCATCTGGACCAAACCCATCAGCCCCGGGAGCAGGCATCTAGACATTTAGTAAAACCTCAGCAGCCCCGGCTAGGGGCTATCTGGGTTCAGTCCTGGCGCCTTAGGCGCCAGGCTCATAGTAGGAATCAGTCCTGGCGCCTAAGGCGCCAGGCTCATAGTCATTACTTACCTCAGGCAGACCATGCTGCAAATGTCTCCAATCCAACATGAAGCCTGAAAGGGACTATTTTTCTACAGGGACTCTTTTGTACTCGGGTGTGGTTCTAGGGACTTCTTACCTGGGACTACTTTTGAGGCTATTTAAACCACACCCGACCAGCAACACAAGCTTTGCATTGTTCTGCATCCAGCAGCGTAACACTCACCGTGCCTGCAGCCTGCATCCAGTCTTCTGCCATGCCCGCCTCGAATCCGGAGCTCCTAAAACAAAGAGGAAAGAAAGGGACAAGGTTAGAAAACAAACTTATTTCTATTCCACACCTGATTCTGGATCCATCTTGTCTCCGAACCTGTAAAGAACATCATTTCTACATGCGCCGCACCTCCAGCTGCAGCGCCGCGCCATATTCACCAGTCTTCACAGCATCCTTCGGGTCGACGCTGCCTCCATCATTTCTTCGCCGAACTTCGGCACCTAGGAGACAAAAGAAAAACACAAGGTGAGCCGAGGGAACCAACAAATATAATTCTTACCACCATAGACTTACCTGATTTACCACCGGAGGTATCCTTTTGTGACTCTCCATATTTTCACGTGCCGCATCTGTAAAGAGAGACAACAACACGTTTTCCTCGTGCAACATTTACCGGACAGCGCCGGGTAATACAGACTCTTAACTGAGCGCCACCAGCTGCCACAAGAGCATCTTTTCATGAGCCAGCTGCAAGACAAGAAAGGAAGGGGGGGAACAAGAGTGAACATCGGATATATTGAACTCTATGAACTTAATACTTACTGGTCCTCACCAGGAACCTCAGAGTCAATACTCTCCGGAACTCTCCCGAGCCTTCAAACCAGTGAAGTAACTGGAATCGACGCGCCCCTGCAAATCCACGCAGGATGGAGAGCTCATCTTTCAAGAATATAAGGTGAGATTGCTGTGAGGGCATTTCGGAGGTGATTAGTTGGGGAGGACTGTGGGGGTGCCATCACTTGAATCCACAAGTGGCTAAATCCATCTCTCCACTTGCAGGAGAATATTTCTACGGGTTAAGCAGACAAGATTAGGAGGGCAGATCCAGTCAGTCATCGCTGCACTACGCATCACGTGGGTGGAGACCGCAGCTATCCGGGTCCGACCGACGCCCCTGTGGGAGCCAGGTGAGCGTAACAATTTGTGGTATTCATCCAGCCTTGGCGACGAAGGCAGACACTGTTCCCCATCTTCCAGAACCCTGTGTCGGCAACATCCAGCGCCACTGTGATGGCGTGATCCGACGCTACCTCCCCCTCCTGGAAGAGAGCGATTGCCTCCATCCTCTTGTCGTCCGGGAGGAACTCCAAAATTGGAAGCAGCTTGTACCACAGCTCCCTGTCGTACCTGGCTAGGATCGCCAGTGTGTTGGCTGCCTTGATGGTGGACGCTGCAGTGTGAATCACCTTCCTTCCCATGGCGTCCATCTTCTTCCCCTCGCTGTCCGGAGGGACTGAAGACAAGGACCGGTTAGCCGACCATTTCCTTGTGGCCGCCAAAACCACCGAATCAGGCAATGGTTGCGACCTTAGACATTTGCGGATTTCGGCACCCGGTACTTCTCCAGCTTATCCAGTTTGGCTGGAGCCATGCAAGGGTTCTTCAAGAGGCCCAGGCCCTCGTCCCACACATCGTCCAGGAGGGCACCTCCATGATGGTCTTCCTCTTGGCCTTGCGCCTCTGGTACAGGAAACCATCCTTCTTGGTTTATTCGGGCATGAGTTGGAAGAGCTCAGAGGCTCTGGCGATCAAACAATGAAATAGCACCACCTTGCCCGGTGGGGACGCCCTAGGCTGTGGATATCCACCGCCCGCTGCATGATATCGTTGTCGTTGTGGCCGTATCCGTCCCCGTACTGGTCTCTGGGTCTGCTGGGGAACAGGAGGCACAGATTTGCATGTGGAGGCTGAAATGGGGGAGTCAGATGACACTTCCTCTTCTTCGCTGGCGGCTGATCGGGGGTCCAGGGCACCATTGGAACCGGAACTTGCAGCATCCTCTTCTGGATCTACGACACCAAGGTGCGGAGGGCTGATAGGATTTCCAGAGACACATCCTTGGGCAGAGCTGGCATGATCGGAACGCTAGGCCCTGAGCAGTCATCGCCTTCACCGTCGTCCTCCTCTACCACGTCCTTGTGGACCGTGCTTGCTTTTTTCACAACATGGAACAAAACAAAAGGGAAATTAATTGCTGATGTAATGACGTAAAAGGCCTAACCAAACCTTATATGTAAAACCTCAAAGTGAATAAAACAAGAAACAGTTGAACCATGTACCTGAAACCACATATAAATAAACTGGAAAATATTAACACTATGTACATGAAACAATAATGAAGCACAGATGAAAGGCGGAGACGTACTATCCTGCATAATCTTTAAGATGCGAAGGTCTTCCACATACTAGTATTGGACAAGTATTACCCTTGTTCCGACTTTTCTTTATGAACACATACTCTTGACCGATTCTTCTCTTTGTGGACACTACAATCCTAAACACAAACTTTCTTAACTTGTGCATCCACCGGTTTATCCACACATTTGCACACTCTGTTACCATTCCAAACTCTTCCATCCGACACTTGAACCACACCATGTAATCTTTTATCCACCTCTATCGTTTTTGCCCAAGCAACACCGCCTTCCATTCTGCTGTGGGGAAATGTTATCCGGATCCAACCCCCCCCCCTTTGATCACACACTCCTTTGTGGCATTTCTGGCATCAAAACGAGACAGGGAATCCTTGATCACATCCAGATCAATACCTTTAACACATGCCCTTCCTAACCAACCTTGACAAACTCTAGTATTGGGCTTCTTTCCCCTTACAACTCCAACAGGGGATACACCAGTGGTAGCATGAGGGCTAAATCTACAGCTACAACTGTATCTTCAGCAGCCTTTTTCCAATCGCCCCCTTCTGAGAAGGTAGATCTGATACCCTCTTTAATCACCCTATTGATCTTTCAACAATCCCATTTGTTTTGGGATAAATGGAACTCCTTTTTTGTTCAATCCCATTTTTTTTTAAAAAAAATTACTCATCTACTCAGAAACAAGTTGAACACCATTATTCGTTATTATGGTGTTGGGATAACCTTCCCTTCTGAAGATCTCATCAAGAAACGTGATAACCTTGGTACAAATGTTTTGCACCCAAGCAATTTCAACCCAATGTGACATGTCTACTAAAACAATGCCATATTTGACCAGACCTATGATGTCCAACCCTACACGTTCCCAGGGCATAGACGGAATAGAGTTTTGGGTTCTACCCTGGTGACATACCCTTTCAACTTGCACATCCATCCCTAGCCAACAATAATCTTGTCTTAACTGTTTTGTTTTGGACATTCCCTCATGCCCTTCATGGGCCATTTTCACAATTTTCCTCCGAATGCTAACTGGAGGAAATAACTTATCCCCCCTCAAAACCAAACCCTCTTTTTATTAAAAGGTTTGTCAAAGAGAGGCATAATGGCATCAGGAATCACACCCCTTTTGATCTGGCTACTCTTAACACCAGCTTCAAGTCTTTCCTTTACATCAACCATTACGGCATCAGACAACATGGCTTCATGCCATTCACTCAGCAATACCATTTCTTGATGAATCCTCAAAACGTGATCTTCTTTATTCCCTTTATCACTTTCATCCACAACCACATTTGTCAATCTCGATAGGCAATCTGCAGCTATGTTTTTAATACATGGCAGATACCTCCGAATCCTGGATGATACTGTATCCAAACCTTTCATAGTGAGAAAATCTTTCAAAGGTTTGTGATCAGACCTCACAATGAATTTCACACCCCACAGAAAAAAACGAAACTTCTCAATAGCCCATTTGATCGCTAACAGCTCTTTCTCAATAGTGGAATACATTCTTTCAGCACATCTCAGAACCCTTGAAGAAAAAGCTGTAGTACACTCTCCCCTTTCTGCCTTCTGGAAGAGCACGGTCCCCAAAACCATGATTACTGGCGTCTGTCATCAGTACACTTGTCCTACTTGAATCAAAGTTGCTCAACGTGGGAGCTTTGGCTAAAGCTATTTTTACTTCCTGAAATTCTTGTTCACATTTTCCCAGCCCAATGAAACTTGACGCCCTTCTTAACTAAACTTCTCAGGTTGATTAATTTGTCTGCCAACTCAGGAACACATTTCGTGTTATATTAAGCCATACCAAGGAATGAGATCACCTTTCTTTGTCTGTGGGACTGGGAAAGTTAACAATATTGTTAACCAAATTTGTTTTCGATCTGATACCTAAATATGAAATTTTATGACCCAAGTATTCAATTACAGACTTGCTAAACTTGCATTTCTCCTTGCTCAAGGTAAAACCTGCATTTCTTAAGATATCAAGAACCTTTCTCAGTCTGACATGTTCTTCTTGACTACCTCAATAAACCAGATCATTGTCTTGAAAACACAGAACTCCTTCCATGTTGTGGAAGACTTGACACATTATGCGCTGGAAAACAGAAGCAGCAGAGACTAATCCAAAAGGCATGCGCTTACATTGGAATAAGCCTTCTGGAGTGAAAAAAGCTGTAATACTTCTAGAGGACGGGTGCAAAACAATCTGATGGTATGCTGATTTTGAATCTAAAGTACTTTGTGCCCTTGATGGTTGGTTCCGAACATTTCTGTTAGGTTGGGTAAGGGATGCCTATCCGGTATTTTATGCATGAAACCTTTTAAGTCACTGAACTCCTCTCGAAAAACACTGTTGACAAAAATCATATCACACCTTCCATTGCGTACACAGCCTCATCTGCATTAGGGTCGAGCTTAATGTTTAACCTTCTCTGATGTGACCAACTTAGAAGCGGGTTGATACCCTTCTTTGAGACATATACTTTCCCTTTTGCTGACCGATATTAGAATTTTATAGTTGCCCAAAACCAACCCTCAGGTTCAATTCACTTCCCACCATATGCTACAGGGTTGACGTCAACATCATTGAGGGGAACTCTTCCCTTAAACATGGTATCAAAGACGGAGTTGGGGAGTAAGATATACTTTGCACCAGAATAAATTCCCATACTTATGTCAACTCCTCCAACCTCAATGGTGGACATAGGCTTTTCAATGTCAGCATCATCATCACCAATTACATTGATCTCATTTATTGTGCTATCTACAAGACGTACAATAATCCATTTCTTCACATAATTAATCAACAGAAGCAATATTTTCTGGCTTGGTTTTACAACAGGAAGTAAAATGCCCTCTCCTGTTACACCTCTTACACATGGCCTTGACGGCTGGGCATTTCTCACTATTGGCAATATGAAAAACACTGTCATAACAAAAGCATATTCTGTTGTCTCTCTTGTCTTCTTCCTTTCCTTCTTTTTGTTTGCTAACTTCCCTCCTTGTTCCATCCCTTTTTAGATCATGTTTCTTCTTGTCAATTCTCTTTGGTTGTATCGCCAAGACTGCCATGACTTCTTCAGATCTCTTACAGTGTGATTCAGTGCCTTTTTCTAATTCCATCACACACTTGTGCATGTGTTCCACTTCCTTTGCCGCTCTGAGAACTTCCTCGATCGACGGATTACTTTTTTTACCTTTTCATCGTTGCACTCCAACATGAATTGGTCCCTTAGTCTTTCATTGACAATGTTGCCAAATTCACAAGAAGCTGACAAACCTCTAAGAGCCATAATGTATTGCTCTAGGGACTCTCCATTGTGTTTTCTCTTGCAGAAATGGTATCTTTCTAAAATTATGCTCACAGATTTTCCATAGTGTTTATCTAGCACCTTTATGCATTTCTCGTATTCCATGAACACTGTTGATTCATCTAGTGAAAGTGGAGGCACATTTTCAAATTGTTCCTGTTCATAGTTCCCTAAACAGTGCACAAAAAGGCATCTTTTCCTTTCACCAGAAAAGTTCAATCTTTGTACTGCCAATATATAATGATCTTATCTTTTTTCCATCTTTTCCAAGGTATGGTGGGCTCTCCTTGGACTTCCAAAAAATAATTGGGAGGTGGTAGCCCCTGTCCAGCCATGGCAATGACCTTCCAAAATTTTCTCAGAGGATGGAGTGATGGTTACTCCTGCAGGATGAGACTTTGTATTACTGAGTGGTCAATTAAACTGGGTATATTGTTGGGGAGTGTATGGTCTTTCGTTCCCTATCATTTAATTTTTGTAAAAATTTACTTTCTGCTTTTTCTCAGCTTGCTCTTGCTTTTATCTGCGTTGGTTTGATTGCTTAATGTCTGTGGGAATGGTGGAGCGTATAACTGGTACGCACGATTTTATCTTGCCCTGTCATAAATTGCCCAAACGGCGGGCCGCTGTGTGCCCAAATGGCAATTCCTTTCAGGGAACTCGCTTCATTGTTTATGTCGGTTCCCAGGGAAACCAAAATAATGCCATGCAATGTGATGCATTGAGGTCCTTTCCTCTAATGCTACTACATCCAAAGAGCGTTGCGCACTGTAATCGCACTCTGTGGCTGGCGCTCAGGGTAACAGTGGCGCTCCGTGGCTCACGCTGCTGGTACCCTTTATTCCCTTTTATTTTTTATTGGACACAGTGGGGGTTCGGGCAGGAGGTGCTTCTCACTTTCCTCTTTCGCCGCACTTGGACCGGTCTGGTGCTTTCTCCTTTCTGGGTCTGGGCGAACGAAGAGACAGAAGATCTTTCCCGCACTGGAGCTGCTCAATGGGGGAGCTTGCAGTGATGCTCGTCACCAATGAAATGATCCGCAAACTCTGGTGAATCGTAAGTTTTATTTATTATAAGTTAAATGGTTAATCCCACCGGTTACATCTGGATGCTTCTCAATCTCACACCCAACTGGCAATTGGATCGGCATCATTACCTAGAAGATGTACATTCCACATTTCTAACTTCCAGAATCCATGCAATGATGTAATAATATACATTTCTATCCTCTATCTCTATTATAATCCACAATTATAATCATCAGCTACAAATTAGGAAAAAGCAAATGACCATCTCAGTGTTGAGAATGAAGATCAGTGACATTTTAAAATCTGTATGCTTGAAAAAGAAAAACAGAGGTATACAAATTGGTTTAAGTACCATATATACTGTGAGGAGTCAGAAATGAAAGTCAAGACACAAAGTTGACTTGTTTTTTGGTTAAGGACTTTTGAAAAACAAAAATGGGTTGGGAAAAAGCCTCTCTGTCCCTGTTCTAAGAGGAATTTCCCTACCAAAAACAAAGGATCTGTCCATGTCAGGGTGTCAAAATCAAAACTGTCTCTTGTTTCCAAAAGTTCTATTCTGAACCTCACACTACAAACCAAATCATAAGGTAAAAGGGGAACTGTCTTTAACCTGGTGATTGCAAAAATAATTCATAAAGGAAAAATAGAAGCGCTCCAACATAAAAGTTCTCCAAGGTAAAAGGACCTTGGTTCCAGAAGGCGATTCCCTTCGCCTGGATTCTTCAACACTATGCCAATGATTCTTGGTCTAACAGTTTTTTGCCTTTTTCTTGATGCACAACAATCCTCTTTGTTACAAAGCTCCTTAGCCTTGTAGTCCCTTCTTTCAAAAGTTCCTTCTCTGATTCAACAAACACACTCCTTCCTGTAGATTTGCAACTGCCTGGTATACTCCCCTGCCAGGACTTTTCAGGAATTTGCAGCTACCTGGTTTACTCGCCTGCCAGGTTTTCTCATATTCATAAATCAACAGTTCCTCGTTTAACTCCACTATTGCATATATCTTCTGTGAAACATGCATGGTATCAAAAGAGACACAGATTCAAAAGCATTTGTTTTAAAACCTTTATTTACTAAAGGTTCCTGGGTTGGGGGAATGCCTGATTGGACCCAACTCTAAAGGGATGGTTCTCTTAACTGATGTTTAACTGATGTGTCTAAACCTTTGCTTGCCCTCATGTTGTACAAAAATATGATAGAAAGCCATTTTAAAAGGAAAAATGGTGGTTCAACAAAAATGGCAAAACCAGAGTTGGTTTCAGGTGGTCTTCTCACCAGGTTCAATTTGGTCAATGTCACAAAGATGGTTTCACTCAACAGGGCTGTTCATAAGGCTTTCTACACAGGGCCCTTACAGGATTGCAAATACCTTCAGTGTCCTTCGAGCTCCTTGGGATTCCCTTCCCCAAGTTCCAACTTGTTCACTTAACTTTTCTCAATAGGCCTCTCAGGGTTCCCTTCCCCAGGCTCAGGCCTCTCCCTTTTTTCCACAAAACACAAAGTCAGATTCTTCAATAGGCCTCTCAGGGTTCCTTTCCCCAAGCTCAGGCCTTTTCCAGCTTTGAAAACAAAATACAATATATCACAGTTCCTTTCCTCAGCCCTGATCCCCACTCGCAAGCCCATTGGCCAGGTGGAATCAGGACTCGGCTCGCTTATAAGGCCTGGCATCCACTTCTCAGGCCCTCTTAGGGCCAGTCCTGGCGCCTTTGGCACCAGGCTCATAAACGAAGATAGACATCTGCTTGTGGAACTACTTTTTAGGGCTTTCAGCCAACATGGAGGCATCCACATAGCTTGATTCCTAGAACCAAGCTATGCGGTATAGTGTTTTGGGTTTGGTGGCCAAGGGACTACTTTACCTGGACTACTTTGCAGTGGCTATTTAAACCACACCCGAACAAGACAACACGCTTCGCGTTCCTTTGCTACTAGTAACGTGATGCTCACCGTGTCCAGCTTTCTCACGAGCCATACGAATTCCGGACCTGCAGATAAAACAAAGAACATCGTTAGCAGCAGAATCTTACCTGTAATCTCCATCCTTCACTGCTCGCAGCTCCTGGGCAGCTCCGTTTGAAGAGTTTGCCGCCCGGATCGAAGGACCTAAAAAAGGGGAGAAAGACATTATTAAAGGAGGCAGAAGAGATTTTCGACCGGCATAGCTCCGGAACTCCATCCGCGCTGTGAGCATAACGCGACCCACGAAAAAGAGAAAAGCACAGGTCAGTGAAGGCAAGTCATCGCTGTGCTGCGCAAAGCGCCTCCTTACCGCATCATAGCGGTTTTGTGCGCCATCGTTTACCGGCAAGAACCAGCCTACCCAGTTCTCCAAGCGGACAATCCGCGCACCTAAGGGAGATAAAAAGAGACATTTTAGAACAGTGAAAAGGCATGCAAGAATAACAACTTCATAAACTCGCAATAAGACCTACCTGAAAGACATTATTAGGGCGGCAGTCAGTGAAGTAACTGGACAGCACGCGCCCACCATAGACAACGCACTCCTGCCCAGAGAGCAGGACAGAGAGCCCACCAATTACGACAACCAGGTGAGAAGAGAACCCACAGGGGCTACAATCACAAAGGAGGTGGGAAAAAACTTACCTTGGTCATCCAGTCCTAACATAGTCTTCATTTCCAGGTGGAATCCCATCAACACCGAGAACCACACCAGGGAACCATTGAGAAGGGCATCAGCGACCAACTGGCTGGGTGGCGTCCCTGTGGATACCAGGTGAGCGTAACATTCGGTTTCACAGGGTGCCTTTCCTCAAGCTTCGTCCCCTCTAGTTCCAAACACCAATTCAGCTGGTCAGGATATGCCTTGACTTCTTATATAGTCTTTCTCACACATCATCCTCTCATGGGGTAGAATCAGAGGCTTTCGAAACCGCCAGGCTCTTTGTTATTCCTCAGTAGGACCACTCAGACCCTTTGCACCTCTCTTGGTTTCCTACTCTGCACTGCTTATCTTCAGGTGCATACTACACCACTGTCATATATTCTTTTCTCTTTGCCGTGCACCGTTGCACTGCCCTTTAATCCTCATGTTTTTTGTGCCTCGCTACGCGTCTCCATGGGCTTCTCACCTCTTTTACTCATGTCACTTTAATGTCTGTTCCACTTATTACTTCACATACGCTTGTCTCTCTAGTTTCGCGTGTACACTTTTACTTTACTTTCCCATCGTAGAAGTCTTCCCTCTAACTTCACTCGAACACTCAAACAAACGCGGTCCTCTTTCTTACGCATTTCAAATGCCTCTTTGTATCACTCTCTTTCAAGCCGGCTCTGCAATGCTTTCAGATTAATCGGGTTGGCCTCTGCACTTCGGCTTCACAACGGTTCTTCATTCTGAGGTCATGGTCTCACCGCCTGTCCCTCGGACACTCCTGTGTTATCTCACCGGCCCAGGGGAACGAGCCCTTGCATCTGCAGTTCCTGCAGAAGACCGGCACGCCCCTCGGCTATCTTACACAGACTCTCCTGGGCTCCCTGTAAACACGGCTCCCTCGCTACGCTTCTGGCTCTTGCGAACTGCAGCTTTTCAGCATCTCAGTGTCCTGGTCTCTGGCCAGCTCTGGCATCTCGGCTCTTCTCCCAACTCGCTCATCAGCTTGCTCTCCTGCTCGATCTTTCAACTGTGAAAAGACACGCCTTTTATAGCTGAAAACACCAGTCAAGTCAAGTGTGAATAGTCACTAGTGAGTGCCTGACTCTACCTGACTATTAGTGGGACAACTTGAGTTCTTTCTAGAGTAGGTTTCCCTTATTTTCCACATGGCATTCCAATGGGTTTGTTTGTTTGTTTATTTATTTAGTACAGCGCTCCAGACCCAGAGGTAAAAGGGCGCTTTGGTACAGGTTACAAGGTACATTACATAGTTTACAATTATACATTATACAGTTTAAAAGTAGAAAACACAAATTACAGTAAAGGCAGTAGCATCGAGCAAGAAAGGGGGAGGAGTGTAAATGCTCGGTTCTGTTCAGTAACCAGATAATGACCTGTTTTCTAAAAGACTGAAAGGACTCAATAGATTTAATGTTGAGAGCTAAGGTGTTCCAGAGTTGGGAGGCAAGGACTATGAAGCTGGATCCTCCAGCTCTTTTTAAGGAGAATCTGGGCACGGTTAGGCAAAGTGTGTTGGAGGATCTGGTGATTCTAGCAGCGGGTTTCATGGTAAATTTATTGGCGAGATAAGGAGGGGCTAGATGATTTAAGGCTTTGTAAGTGAGGCAAATGGTTTTAGGTCAATTTTTTGTTTTATGGAGAGCCATTTACATGAGATTCTAGTGGTAGTGATGTGGTCTCACCTTGGGATGTTTAATGTTGCTCGTAATGCATTATTTTGGAGTACCTGAAGTTTATTGATGATAGATTGGTTTGCACCTAGGTATAGGCTGTTGCAGTAGTCCAGTTTGGACCGTATAAGGGCCCTGGCCAGCGTGAGACAGCTGTTGGAGGGCAAGAAAGGTCTGCAGGCCCTGATCAGCTTACCAGTATAGGCGGTGGCTGAAGCAGTCATGTTGAGTTGTTTGGCATGGTTAGTGTTGGCATCGAGATAAAAGCCGAGAGTTTTCACACTTTTAACAATGGGAATAGTGTTGCCATCGATGATGATACTATTATAATTGTGGCTGAGTTTCAGAAGGTTATTGGGTGAGCCGACAAGGAGAAGTTCAGTTTTCTCATCATTCAGGCAGAGGCCGTGTATTGCCATCCAAGCCTGAATGATGGTAAAGATGTCGTTAATCCGGATCACTTCAGCATTGTAGTTGCCTAAAAGGGTGAGGAGTATCTGGGTGTCATCAGCATAATTAGTGTAGGTAACACCCAGATGGTCCAGTTTGTCAAAGAGTGGCTTTGGAAATATATTGTACAAAGTGGGCGATACACATGAGCCTTGTGGGACACCGCATGTGATAGGGATGGGGTCCGCTGCCGCTACTGGTGAAAAAACCCTCATGGTTATGTTAGCCAAGAAGGATTGTATCCACATGACAGCGTAGGAGGAGAAGTGAGCAGCAGAGGATAGGTGGTTGCACAAGATTTTATGATCGACCAGGTCGAAGGTCTAAAAGGAGTAGGAGGGCAACGTTGCCTTTGTCTTTGAGATCATCAATCTGACTTTTGAGGTCAACAAGGGCAGTTTCTGTTCCATGTTGAGGTCTAAAATCAGATTGACGTATTCCTAACAATTGGTTTGACTCGAGGTGTTCCAAAATTTGCAGGTACGCAACTCTGTCGAGGATTTTTAACAAAAATGGGACCATAGTGATGGGTCTGTAGTTAGTGGGTATGGTTGGGTCTAGTGATTGTTTTTTTTAGTAAAGTGAGAACCCATGATTGTTTCAAATTACTAGGGACTGAGTTGGTGGCGAAGAATAGGTTTATTAGTTTGGTGATGAAGGGGGATAGATCTCTGGCTGCGTCTTTTATAATCTGGGCAGGGCAACTGTCCCCTTTACAGTTGGACGGTTTTAAGGAGGCTATAATTTTTTGTACTTCTAGTGGAGTGACCATTTTGAAAGTAAAGCCTAGGTTGGTGTCAGTGGGTGGTGGGGTATTGGGGCTGGTCGACTTACTCGTGGTAAGTTGTTGCCGTTTACATTCTATTTTGGTTTGGAGTCCTGAAATTTTGTTGGCAAGGGCATTCTGAATACTGGTGCACCAGGGTTTGTCCTTCGTGCAAGTATCTGTAGGTGGATTAGGGTTTTCTAATTCCTTCAAGACATTAAACAGGTAATCTATTGATCTTAGTGACCTCTTCCTCATCTTAGTATTTGTTGGTAATGGGGAGGGGCAGTTGGGGTGGGACTGAATTTGACATTGACCGGTTATACAAGGTGATTGGTAAAGAATAGGGGAAGGCCCCTTGGCCCTAATTTGATCTGTAAAAGGTGAATCTCTTGATATTAAATTATTCCCCATGTTACCCACCCGGATATGCAAGTACGGGCCTGTATAACCCTTCCCATGATCTGAATGGGGAAAAGACAAAAATGTTGGAATTGAGATTCTGTTAATGCCTCACCTGGCTTCTCCCTTTTACTGGGGTTGCTTTGGGATACTCAGTTTGCTCTTTCTTGGGTAAGGGATCATGGGGTCTGCATAACCTACAAAGGCTACTGGTATTTCTCCACCTATTGTCCCATTGGAATACTGCGTCTCGCCTAGGCTATTCCCAGGAAAACAACCCGCTTTCTGGGGATCATAGGAAGGACTCGGAATTGGTGAACAGGGTATATCTCATTGTTCAAGCATGGATGGCCACACATGGCCTGTGCTTGAACGACGACAAGACCGAATTGATAATCCTGGGAACACAGAAGAACACCAAAAAATTAACTCAGGAATTTTCTTCCTTCAATATTGATGGAAACCTCATTAGGGTCTCCAAGGAAGTAAAAACCCTCGGTTTCTACTTGGATTCTACACTATCATTCGATAAACAACTCAAATCCTTGGCTTCCACCACTGCCTACACTTGCAAACTAATAAGAGCAGGCAAGCCTTTCCGCTCTAACAACAGCTGCATGATCTTGGCTAGAGCACTTATCCTCTCCAGGATCGACTACTGTAATGCCCTTTACAGTGGCGACAACAAATCAACCATTCAGAAACTACAAACACTCCAAAACAATGCTTTGTGAGCCACACTGGGCATAAATAAAAGGGCACACATTTCCACCATCAGACCATAACCATAACATTCAATTAAAAATGACCTCCTTGACACACAAAGCTCTTAACAACGCTGCCCCAAGCTACCTCACGAACAAAATACAAAAAAAAACCTCCATCAGACCAACGAGAGCTACTAACACTAACTGTCTGGTAGTACCTAGATTTAAACAAACCACGGTCGGTGGGAATAGCTTCCCTGTGAAGGCGGCCAAAACCTGGAATCTATTACCTAACAATCTAAGAGCAGATCAGCCGTACCCACTATTCAGGCGGAATGCCATCCAATATCTTATCTCCAACGACCACTAGACGCAGGTTTATAGTATTCTCAGACCCGACACTGGTCCCTCTCCTCTGACTTACGACATGCCTTACGACATGTCGACCCCTCCTCTGTCTTACGACATTATGCGTACCATCCTCTATGGAACTTATCGACCTGTACGACGATGATCCTGTATATTTGTATACTATTACTGTATCCTGTATAATTTGTATAACCTGCATAATATCTATATTATCCATTACTGTAACTTGTATAATATGTATAACTTTCACTGTATCCTGTATAATCTGTAACGATGTAAGCTTCGCATTATCCTACCTGCTGCGCCCTTCTACCTATGGGTCTGGAGCGCATTAGAAATAAAACAAACAAACAAACAAACAAACCCCAAACTCCCCTACCCATGTGATCCTCCCTCGCTCGTCCACCCCCAGGGTTGGGATCCGAAAGCGACAGCCCTGCCCAGGCCATCTAAATAGAGGATTTCTCAGGGTCTACATGAGAGAATACCCCTAGGTTTCTCACACTTCTTTGGTTCTGTGCATCTGATTGTGTCAACATTCACCCTTGGCTTTCCCCAAATCTGCATTCCATATTCTCACATATGGCTGGGGCTCGTAATTGCAAAATCTCTTCTTGGTTTGCAAACCATCACCTTAATGTCTTTGTTTCTGTTGCTTTAAAGTTTACAAATTGTGTTTGGCGCAGTCAATGAAACACCCTGGGGTCCCAAATTTGCTTTGGTTGACTCACCAGCTCTGTGTGGAGTTTTCAGTCCTGTTTTCTCTTACGCGGCCATGTTTTGCTTCCCGCTATCCACTCTGGAAAGCTTCCACGTTGTTCTGGATCCTATCGCAGCTTCCCATCAGCACGCCTGCCTTCCTTCCTTCCTTCAGGTCCCAGTAAGTGAAGCGTTGCTTTAGCCGGTGGCCCAACACCCAGGAATCTTCCCTCATTTCCTGGCGTGTCTGTGGCCCAACCTGCTCACGCAATGTTTCTCTGCCTCCTTGCTGGCGAGCCCCTTGGCTCCACCACACTGGGCTGTGCTCCCCGGGACCACACGCTTCGCAGAGAGGTACAACTTCTTCCCAAAAGCAGCTGCCTCTTGCAATTGGTTTTTCGGTCTTTAAATGTGCCATGCACAGGTGCCTTGTGAAAACTAGCATGCTCATTCATCTTGAGGTTCTTTCTGCTCTATATTGCCCTCTTCTTCCTCATCAACCCAGAACTTGGGTAATTATGGGAGATGAAGTCCCTTGATGATGCCTGATCCAAATCACTTGAAAACGTACTTGCAATCTTTCCAAATGATGAGCCAGTTCTACATGGATGATAATTAGAACTGGAAAAGACAGTCTTGGAGCTTTTACCCTTTTGTCCAGGGATGGAAGTTTGGTTAAAAGGGATTTGGGAAAGGACTTCTTCATGGGCAAATGGGGTAGCCATGCCCCATCTATTGAAGGCTTGACATCTCCCCGAAGGCTGTCTCCTCCCATGTGATCCTCCCTATCACAGCCACCCCCAAGGTCAGGATCAGGTAGTGGCCTCCGTCCCCTGGCCACATAGGAGGTGGTCACTAGCGGGGAATCCGTGATGATTCAACTGGATTCATCACAATACTCAATAGTGCAAAAAGGATGGAGAGTGCATGTTGCAGGCAGCAGCGAAGCACAATGGAAAGGACTTTTGGTCCCTTGTTCAAAATAAATAAACGCAGTGTGGTAGCATTAACAAACCTGATTTCGGAGTACTACTGGAGTAAGCATTTTGGGGAACTATAAATTAACAACTTAATTAATTCATTTGCATATAATTATGAAAGAACCATGGAACCTTGATATTAAATTGAAGAAATGTATGCAGCTATTGTAGCCTCCTACAATTTGCATGCTGCGGGCTGAAAAACCTTTGTAATTTAGTCTTGAAGGCGGCTCCTGGAAAGGATTCTAACCCATTATATGTGGCCTGTGTTGATTTGAGACTCGCTTTTCATATGGTTGATAGATCTACACTGTGGGCTAAAGGCTGAAGTTGTAAACTTCCAGAGTATCTTTTGGATATTATGATCCACATCTATACAGAGACTCATATCAAAGTGAGATAAAATGCATAAGGTGTAACTGACCCAATTCGAACAGCAAGGTGGCTATTTAATGTATATGTATCATATTTAGGGGAATGTTTATAGAAGCAGCATACTTTGTTCCTCTGTGAAATGTCTACCATTTACTCTAGCCAGGGCTACACGAAGAGTGTTTCTGGAAAACTAAACTAAGGGAGAAGGGATTACAGCTGGGAACACGCATGTTATACATATGCAAAAAATACTGCTGATTCACTCTGATCCCGCTTATAACTTATTACAATTTGAAGGTAGTGCCAGCCATTCTATATGGGATTGAAATACGTTCATTTTCTGAACATTTCAAATTTGGAAGACTAGAGAGTAATATATGGCAGAAAAAGCCAGACCTACCAAATTGTGTGCCTGTGGCCTTAAGATACGAGATGGGCCTGACCTCTATGTCTTGCATCGTTTCGTGGAAAGCCTTGTCACTATATAGAAAACATGTTACAGCAAAATCGGATTCCTAATATTACATAATTTGTAAACCGCTGGAGAGCAGCAACCCAGGCTGTCTATCAAAATTCAAAAGTAAATGTAAAACGTTGCTATGAAGGAAAGACACATATCCACTAAGGTCCTTGTGAATAACACTGACTGAGTAAATGAAAAGATCTATGAAGTAGACTGGATTGAAACCTGTGATCGGAAAAACTTGTATAAAATATTTAGTAATTAAGTAGGGAGAATAGAAAAATGGGAACAATTCCAGGCTATGTTACTCGATGTCCAGATGGCAGAATTCTTAGAACATTCTTAAGAGTTGGGTTCAACTTGATACATATACAGTAAATCGTATTCATTAGATGAATTTAGTATGAACCATTTATGTAGGTGGTATCAACAAACCGTAGAATCTCTTAAGACATATTTATACATTTTCCGTGTCCAAGATTATGTGCATGACTTTACATTTTTTAATACACATTCTTTTTGGTATAGAATTTTATCTGGTCAGCGGACATCGCTATTAAGGTAGTGACCTTTTTAAAGATTTTGAAATTGATTGATGATTTTAAAATTCTAGTTATTTGTATGATGAAATGTAAATTGGATTTTTATGAATTGAATTGTATAACTTGAAGACTGCATTACTTTATTAATCATTGCTGTGTAAAAGGTTTGTAATAAACCGTGCACACAGAAAACATTTATTTAAAATATTTAAAAAAGCAGCTGTTCCTCAGTTCACTTCCCTGCACCCATTCACCTTCCCTTCATTTTAAATAATATTTTTTTAATGTTTTTATTTATTGCGATACAGTTTATTTAAACTTTTCACAACAGCATACAAAACCATGAGACAATTCCAAACTTCATAATAAAAGTGAGCCGATGTTAAAAATGGATTAAACATATGAACATTCCTGTTCACATGTGCATTAAAAGAAAGTGACGCCCAAAATTCCCATGCTCTCTGGGGTGTATTGCATTTGAAAGAGCAATCAGCTCTTTGCTGGTCGAGAGAAGAGTTAGGCTCTGGTTAATCTGAGTCTTTCTAGAAGAGCCGGGTTGTCAAAATAACGGGCTAATCTCATGCCTTGTAGTGATTCTCCTACTCTCCTTTTGCGCAAGTTAAATTCACTACTTTATCAGCATACGAAGCAACTACATCCCTATCTGACCACATTAATAACATAAAGAAGAGATGCTGTTTGGCTGTGGAACATGTCTAGACAGTTGGAAATACATAAGAATTCCAACATATCTACAATATTTTTACCTTCAGATAACAGGAAAAAAGCATAAGCGATGAAATCTTTACCTCAATCTCCAGATAACCCTGTAGGTAAGTTAGCTACTAAGGACGATATTCAGGCTTTTGTATTAGATATTAAGACAGAATGTTGTAACTGTATGTCTGAAATTGCAACTAAGCTGGATCGCCTGGACCAAAGGGTTCTGGAAGCAGAACAAAGACTATGATAAACAGAGGAACAGGTATTAGACCACTCAACCACAACGGCAGACCTGCAACTCAGAATTCAATTCTTGGAAAGGAATAGCGAAACGATGGAAAGCAAACAGGCAGATATGGAAAACAGGGCCCGGAGGAGAAATGTATGGATTAGAGGTGTGCCTTTTTCAATATCGGACCAAGCTTTGAATGACTACATAGGACACTTCTTTCAAGGACTTTTGCCTAAGATTGATAAGCCCTTGCTTCTCCTAGATCATACTCCTAGGCTGCGCACTCGAAGGGGCCTGTCACCAAACACTCCACCTGATGTCATCACTCAAGTCCACTTCTTTACCACATCAGGGGATAGCGTTACACATTTTCCAAGACCTGGCAACATTAACAATTAAAAAATTAAGAGCACTCCGACCCTTAACACTATCTTTGCAAGACCAAAATAATCAAGTACCACTGGTTGTTCCCATCGACCCCTACAGTTTACGTTTGAAGGGACAGCCCGTACTATTGACAAGTTGGAGGAAGCTGAAGAAATTATGGGGATCTCCCTTATGCATAAAAATGGGTATTCTCTACAGAACTCTCAGAAACCTGGCGTTGATGAAGCTGAAACCAAAACGCAACATTTTGGCGTCGCCACACCCACTATCACTTCAAACCCCCAACCACAAGTGCCTGCTGTTCAAGGGAACGTTCACTGTACTGAAAGTGAAAGTTTCAACTTCTTCCTACAATTTTATTTTAAAACGAAAACATTCCGGAATGGTTTCTTTTTAAAATAAAAGTATAGGAACAGTAAACCTTAATTTAAAAAAGTGGAGGAGCACCGTTCCCAACCATTCCCTCCACTTCGACCACTGTAGATCAGGGAAATCGCCATTAGATAGTTGAATGGATGAAGATATTTTCATATCTGCATCTCTCAGAAAAGGGAAACTTAAATATACATAAAGAGGAAGCACTATAAGAAGTAGTTTCGATTATGGGATCCATGCGGCTCATGCCAGGCCCCAAATTAGATGTCACTTAGAGGCCGACAGGGCAAATTGCCCTACATTTTTCTGTTTATTTTTTAATTGTTATTTGTAGGTTTGTTTGTTCAATTAAAACTATGGTTGTCACATGGAACTACGAATACTCAAGACATCAATGGCAATGGAAACTCATTTGGCTCCTCTCTAGGGATGTAACAGTATTACGGTATACCGTTAAAGATACCGTGAACCACTTAATTGAACAATAATAACCGTCACATTGTTTAAACCGGTATACCGTTCATACCGTTAAGTGTGTTTTTCAATCTGATTTGGAAAGGCTGCAGTAAGCAAGTGCTGCGCAGTCTTGTTCTTGCACTGTTGGATGTGCCGTCTGCCAAGTAGTTTCAGTTGGAGCAGTTTTTAATGCCATTCCATAAACCACAAGTGCCTGACACAAAATCAATATGTTAGCAATAGGAAGAATAAATACAGTGCCAAGAAGGAAAAGGGTTTACTTTGGGTTGGCGGCTTTGGGGTTTATATATTTATAATGGAAAATGTTTTCTAAACATATGACAATGGGGGATTTCCCTGGTTCCATCATTGAATTTACATATAAGTCACACTGTGAAATTTACTCATCTCTGTGGGTATTCCCTGCTGCCATACCAAAGGATAACATGTCGGTGATTACTGAACACCTTTTGGCCGCAAGTAAACTAAAGGGTGTAACGTAAAGAGAGATTGTGTGCGTGTGCGTGTATGAGCACAAGCGTCTACTACCATCAGACTCCGTTGATCTGTGGCATGCAGGTTATCAAGATTGCAACATGTTCATCTTCACCAGTAGCCAGTGGGGGAGCCAAAAGCCTAAATGACCACTTAAGAAAAGCTATTCAGTTTGCTTTTCCAGTCGCAGCAGGGCCCCCCACCCTCTTCCTCTCCATACGTGTGTTTGGTGGAAGCAAAGGGTGCCATTTCAGTGGAATTCTGGCCCTGGGTGCCTGGTTTCGTTTGTGATGATAAATCTGACAATTTATGACCTTTTAGAAAATATTTGTTAAGATTAGTTAACTCCACCTGCTATACCGCGATAACCATGATATACCGTCATTTGGCAAGAAGGTTATTGTACCGTCCTAAAACTAATACCGTGACACCCCTACTCCTCTCTCCATCACAAAAGACGCTGTTTCATGTATGACCCCTTTATCAGAAATTGGAATTTGTATCACTTAATGTAAATGGACTAAATTCTCCAGTGAAACAGAAATGCATCCTGCAACGTCTAAAGGACCTGAATGGTACAGTGATTTTTCTACAGGAAACTCCTTTACTCCCTTCAGATTTTTCTTGCTTGCGGAACATAGACTTTCCAAGGCCATTTTTATGCCTTCATCGGCTCGAAAACTGGTGGGTTGGCTATCCTATTAGCGAAGGCATCCAGTTCAAGGAATTGGACATCATTTATGATCCGGCAGGGCAGTATGTCGGGGTTAAAGGTATGTTGTTTGGGAAATTGTACACCTTGGTCTCGATCTATGCCCCCAATGAAAGACAAGAACAATTCTTTAAACACCTGGAGGCTACAATTCTCCCGTTCCTTGAGGGTCAGGTTCTCATTGGGGGTGATTTTAATGGAGTCCCTGATCCAATAAAAGATAAAACACATGTCCCTACAAAAAGAGATTTTAAGATAGCGTTGGGCATTCTCCACTGTTCTTTCCACTATTAAATCCAGCGGAAAGGGATTTTACTTTCTTTTCTCACGTTAATCATTCCTCCTCCTGTATAGGCTTGCTCCTGGAGTCCCCCCATCTCATGTCATTTGTGCACGAGGTATCCATTGGCTCCAGAGTATTATTATATCATGCGCCACTCCTTTTAACTGTCAGTTTGCAACCCAGCTCCTTCCGCTAGACCGCAGTGGCGTTTATATGATCTGATTTTTTATGATATGGCTCTTAGGGATGCAATAGGTAAAGCTATACAGAACAATTTTCAAGAGAACCCTGTTGAACATGCATTGACAGCAACAACGTGGTATGCCATAAAGGCGGGGATTAGGGGGGATTTAATAGCCCACGCAGCAGCCTATTACAAATGCAAGCGACAGGCCCAACCCCAAATGGAGCAGGGCATTTTAGAATTAGAAGGAAAACAAAAAAGGTTGGTCCCCAAAAATTCAACTATCTCTACAAGTTGCTAGAAATAAATTAGAAGCTCTCTAACGCTGAAGAAACAGCACACTCGATTTTAGTAAAGAGTCAGGTTTATTACACCAACAGTAATAGGGTCAACCAGTTCTTGGCAATGAAACTGGCCAAAGTTTAGAGACGTAATATGATTATAGGCCTGCGCTATCAGCAAGGGGCGATGCAATATGGGGAACAAGCTAAACTACAGTTAGCGGAGGCTCACTTAATGGAAACTATGTCGGTTTCACTCCGCTCTTTGGAAGGGCAGAAGCAATATATTAAAGAGGGTGCCTTACAGCATTTTCCTCGAGGGGAAAGTACGACTTTAGACTCCCCGATTCAAATGTAAGAAGTGGATGTGGTTATTAAAACCCTGATGGATTTTCAATTACATTTTACAAACTCTTTCGTGCCCAACTCCTGCTCCCAAAGACAGCGCTTTTTAACTCCTTCAGGGAAACAGGTTCTACGACTCCCTCTTTGCAGACTTCTGCGACCATCTTGGTTTTAAAACCCGATAAGGACTCTAAGGATTGTGCCTCCTATAGACCAATCTCTCTTTTAAATATTGATGAGATAATCCATTCTAATGCTTTGGCCAATCGGCTGTCTACAGTTCTCCCTCCATTAATAGATTCAGACCAAACAGGATTTGTCTTAGCGAGGAAAACAGGGTACAACATTCAGCAGGCATTACATTTGATAGAAACCATAACATCTGACCATCATCTCTTGCCGCTGGATGCTACTAAAGCATTTGATAAAGTAGATTGGTCTTTTATGAAATTAACCTTAGAATCTTTTCAATTTGGCCCTCTTTTCCGGAATTACATATCGCCTAACACCTTGTTATGGGTAAACAGGGAGCAAACAACCTCTATCCCCCTCACACGTGGGACACGTCAGGGATGTCCTCTTTCCACGCGATACGAAACAACCCCGCCATTGGAGGGGTCACAATACATAATTCTCAGCGCAAAGTATCACTTTATACTGACAATGTTTTGCTTACCTTGACTAACATTCAATCCTCCCTTTACTGTGTTTTCAGGAACTAAAATCCTTTGGATGGGCGGCAGGTTTTGAAATAAATTATGCTAAATCAGTGACACTGGGGGGTGGGATGGACCGCTGATGAAGTTTTCTCACTGCAATCATCCTGCCGTATTAATGGGAAAAAAAAAATCAATAGAATATTTAGGGGTCCGCATTACTGCTTCTATGCTAGAATTGTTTGGGGCCAATTTTCCAGATCTTTTTAAAGTGTTGGATGCAGATTTAGAGAGATGGGCAACTCAGGACATCTCTTAGATGGCACGTATTACAGCCATTAAAATGAATCTACTCCCCCGTTTTATACTTTTGTATATCCTTGCTAGTGGAGATTCCACAGAATTTTTTTATTGTCTTCAACGTAAAATGTTATGGTTCATTTGTAGGGGTAGAAAGGCCAGGATTCCCAAAAAGGTGATATTGGGAGGTGCCCTACTGGGGGGGTTGGGTGTTCCAGACTTGTGTAAGTACCATGCAGCAGCCCAGATTTCACATCTTCTTACATGGATGTCTACTGATATAACACCACAATGGGTACACATTGAACAATCCAGACTTCCCCAGCCCCTTCGGTTTCTGCCAGTTTTACCTTACCCTACACAGAAACAGTGGCAAAATATGCTTAATTCCTCTAGGGCAACATTGAGGGCTTGGGATTGGGATTGGGTTCTACAACAAAAGAAGGTTCCAAGAGGCACAGGCTCGTAGTCCCCAATCTTCTATGACCCAGCCATTTCCCCCGGCATGCAACACAGTGCATTTAGCAATTGGAGGGAAGGGGGCTTGCAAATTGTATATCAGCTGTTTGAAGAAAAGCATCCGCGCACCTTCAAAAGTTGTAAAACAGTATTCCAACTATGTTAATCGGACAGTTTTTCATATGCACAATTACGCCACTGGATAACACACCCATTGACGAGACAAAGGGCCACACGAGAACCAAGCCCAAGTGAGTTTACTATTCAGGAGGGTCCACAAGCTGGAAGTATTTCTAAAATAAATAAGCTCCTCCGAAACAATATATTGGCAGATCGCCCTTCCTATATGCACCGCTGGGAGAGTGACTTGGATCAACCTTGGTAGGACATCTGGGCTAGAAATCACTCATCCTCCAGGTGTATAACCAATAATGAATGTGCCATAGACATTTTATTCCGTTGGTATTACTCCCCAATACAGCTACACCATTTTCAAACAGCGTTGCAGCCAACATGCTGGTGGAAATGTGGCGCATAAGAGACATTTTCATATGTGGTGGGACTGTCCACTTATTAACTCTTTTTGGGGGAAAATTGTGACCATAATAGAAGCTATTGTTCATATTAGACTCTGATGAATCCTGAGGTTATTCTCCTGGGTGCTACAGTCCCACATGTTTATCCTACATCTGGGGATTCCGCTAAATTAATAACACAGCTCCTAATGGCTGCCCGGATAACAGTAGCAACAGTAGCTTGAAGTTGGAAGTCCCCCGAAGGTCCATTGTACATTTTTTGGTGGATTAAGGTATGGGGTATTGTGGTGGCTGAGAAAGTTACCGCAGCCAAGGAAGGTATGTTACACCAATTTAAAATATTTGGACCCCTTTTTGGATGATGAACAACATTTGCCAGCACTAACACACAAACCCAAACTTTAGAGACAATTTCTGCAGACTTCTTGAGCCATATATGGCTGAACTAACTGTTTGGGGGGACAAGAATGAAAGATTGAGGGTTAGACAATGCAATGTACTATGTTTATAGCAATGCTCTTGATGTGAAAATGTTATGTCTAATGCCTTCCATGTGTACAACCTAATAAACAGTTATTTAAAAAAAAAAAAAAGAATACGGTTCCATCAAACTAATATGTTAGTAATTTTAACCATTTCCCTTCATAGTACAGTAAAGTAAATATCCCACTCATCAACACCTCTCGGATAGCCGGCCCAGGCAAGGTTACTGTCATGCTTGCGGAGCGTGGTGCCCTTACTCTTAAAGAAGCCAAGGCCGCACAGTCACATAGCAGATGCCTGGCGGATTCCATTTCCCTGTCCTCACAGAGGCGACATTTCCTACCATGCCTTGCAGTCTGGGACCAAGCTCCCTTGATATCCCTTGCTCTGATGGTGTTCAATTTCAGTTTGAGGTAATTCCACACCAGGTAATTACCCACAATATGTTGGATATATGAGGGGATGTTATTTCTGGGCAGGAAGAACGCCGTGAACTTGTTTTTTTTGTGCTGATGTTTATTATTGCCTGTTCCTGTGCAAAGTTGACCAAAATGTCCCTCAAAGTTCTTTTCTATCGGGGGTATGATATGACAGATTTGATTTGTAGGGGAAGCCAAGCAGATTTCCCAGGGCCAATCTTAGCCATCTATTGGCTAATGAGCAGAGCTGGACCACATTACTTGACGGCATCAAGGAGGCTCTCCACTGGTGAGCCTCAAATATCGCTGCCAGTAAGGTGCCCACCGGGGGGGCCTTAGTCAACTTCCAAACAGTAGCCAAACAAATTAGATGTTTTCCCCAAAGGATAGGCATCATGTTAAACTCCAATAGAACCGTCTCAATTGCTGTTTGCTGTGGAAGGAGCAAGAGGCTCCTCAGCAGACATCTTTCTAGTTTAGCCACTTCCTCTAATATTAAAAGTGACCAGGTTACAGCTCCATAAAGCACAAGGGATACCAGCTTCTTTTGGTATAGCTGTAACAGTGAACCAATGTAGAACCTTCTCCCTTAGAAGCAACGGAAGGGATACTCCCCAGGGTCGCCTTAGACCTTAGCTTAACTTGGTCAAAATGGATCACTTCTTTCAGACCGGGGTCCAAGTACATACCCAGATATTTATAGGAGGACACCAATGTTCAATTTTCCTTTTTCCTCACTATTACTTAAGGTAGTGACCCTCTTTAAAGATTTTTAAATTGATGAGTTTTAAATTCTAGTTATTTGTATGATGAAATGTAAATTGGATTATTGGATTTTTATGAATTGGTATAACTTGAAGATTGTATTACTTTTGTATTCATTGCTGTGTATAAGGTTTGTAATAAATCATGTACAAATAAAAGAATTTTAAAAAAGCAGCTGTTCCTCAGTTTGCTTCCCTGCACCCATTCACCTTCCCTTCTTCATTTAAAAAAATGATATTCTGCCTTGCTACCTCTAGACACGATGTAGAATGCCTAATTGGTGTTGCAGCAGACATTTGTCGAAGATAATTGTAACAGACCGAAGGTGGCAAGGACTTTCATTAAAAAGCAAAAATGTCCTCTGTACAATAATGTTCTTGATCACCATGCAAATCAGGGGGTTGAAAGCAAAGCACTAAAGAGATAATCACCAGGTCTTGTTGCAGACTGTGTTCTGCTCATATGCAATGACAAAAAAGCACATGGAGGTAGTGCCACAAGTGTAGAGTTTACATCTTTGTTTGGGCAGCAAGGGATTGGCCTGTTCACTTCCACAGGAATCCTTTGTCCCCCAATGGGACGCACCCACAAATCACTTCATTCAAGGAGCAAAGAAAATGCAAATGTACCATGTCATTAACTCCCCCGTCTGATTTTCTTGTAGCCCTGTACGCCAACTTCCCTTCTACAACCTTTGTTGCGAGTGGGGGCACATTAAATAAACAAATCACTTAACAACAGTATTGTTTTTTTTCCTCAGATTAGTCCTTACTCCCACAGATTCCTCATCGTAGAGATGACCTTTGGCTTTGGACATTTTGTTTAGCCACCAGTGGGTGCACTGTAACTCTGTCTGCTTCATTCGTTGTTGTTGGCACAATGCGTGGCGATGTGTCTTAATTGGTGGCAGTGCTCCAGATAAGATTTAGAAGTGGGTGTATTTTACTCCCTATTTCTTAAAATTGAGAGTAAAATGATTCTTAGGGAGTAAATATGTAAGTCCAATTCCCTATGGGAGTTTTTTTATAAGTGAGTAGTGATATGTTTTTACTGAATACAAAGAAATGTTTTTGTAATAATGATTCCTTTGCAACTAGGTATACATACACATTAAAAAGATATATGTGTATTTCTTCCGATCAGACAATAATAGTTTCCACTAGTGGAACTACATGCACTACTGATCAAAACATATCAATGAAGCTGTGTGAGTGAAAAAAGTGTCCGTTTCCTATATTTTGTTGCACCCAATTGGACGTCAAGTAGAGCTGTTTGGCTGTCCCCATGTCTCTCCTCTGATCTGGCCTTGGCCTGCTACGTAATCATCTTTAACTCTGTGGATTGCTCGCAGTCGGCGAGAGGAAGGTGCAAGAGGCGAAACTGTGAAGAGGAATACTGAAGTAATTACAACTGCTTTACTTTCTTTAGTTGGACTTTTTAGCTGGACTTTAACCTCCTTAACTACCTTAAATATCTCCAACTGTTTGTAAGGGGTCTTATGCGAGCATTTCAATTTAACTGTACACTCAACTTGCTCCTTCTCTTTTTGTTGTAGCGCGCTGTTTTTCCAGTTGACTCTGCCCCCCTGTCCCGACATTCTACAACTGCAGCAGGCTCGCGCACCCGCCCCCGCCCCCACGCTCACCCAAGTGGACGCCAAGTGGAGCTATTTGGCTGTTCGGGTGTGAGGTGGGTGCGCAGAGCCCACTATTAGCCACTTTTAGCTGTTAGAGGCTATGGCTCTGTGCTTACCACTGGCTTCCCTGTTATTGCTATAGAGGAGGTTAGCGATGAGCAGCACAAGGTATGATTGATATGGGCATATAACTCTCGTAGCTTGATCTTACATTGTTATACTGGGCTTTGAACGATTGCACCTCTGATCCGAATGTACCTTGAGAGCTAAAACATGCAATCTTCTGTGTTTAAATCTTCACCCATATTGTAGTCTTTATTAGTGTCTGTAGATTCTTTATCTGCTAGGTTGATAGTATTGGAGGGCACGAGGCTGAGTGGACGATTTGCGGTCTCTATTTCCGTTTTGTAATTTGGGATCAGAAGATAAAATACACTGTGCTCCCTGGCCGTGAATATTTTGCTATAGCTAGCCCTCAATAGGGCATTAGTAAGCACAGGATTGAGTGCCAGATCATAACACCTTTGGACACATATATGCTTGAGAGGGTACGTGGGACGTATTTGAATTATCTTTATTCTACTGTCTCTGCGCGTGGTATTTGATTTCTTTATAGTGGAGTAGCAGTCTAAACATCAGGGGTTGCCACAGTAGGTGCCTGCATTGAAATAAAGTCAGTTGCTGCTATGTCAAGACGACAAAACAGCATTGAATATGTTTACACTCAGGCTATTTCTGCAGGCCCAGCCACGAGGAGCTCCACAGCACAGGGGCCCAGGTTATATGATGATATACTATCAGCCCCCCTGATTTTCACACCGGTAAAAAATACGTTAAGGATGGCAATGAATATGCCTCTGCCTCCCTCCCCACCAGAGCCTAGCGATTCTCTTCTATTAGATGCTGAGGCAATGGCACACTCCTCGATGCTATCAATAGGAGGTAATGCGCAGGCTACGCAGGAGGAAGCTTCCAGCTCCTGTATGATTGGAACTATACCCAAGAAGGACATTTCCGTTATGCCGGAGATGTCCTTTTTGGATACTCCACCAGACTTCTTCTCAGCAGATGCGGATCAGCAGTATCTGTCTCAACATTTACAAGATACACCTAACTTTCTACCTTCCCAGCAACCTGGTCCGACATCAGAAATTGGGGGGCTTTTCTCCTCAATCTTACAAGAATTAAAAGTACATTCTACTGGGTTTATGGAAGTAAAAATACTCATGGAGAGACAGATCTCCCAAGCTAAAATTTGTATAGAAGCACTAGAACTCCTGGCGACTAGAATGCTGGCTTTGGGAATGCCTTTACCTAAGGAATCGGATGGAAAACTAGAACCAAAAGTACTCCTTCCTATCCCACCGATTATTCTCTCTCAAAATTCAATTGTTCAAGAGCCTCTTGCTTTAAATAAAAACTTGGCAGGGAAAAAGGGGGCTATTGAACAAAAAAACAAAAATAACAAAAAAAATAAGGAAAATAGGAAAATTGGGAAGTCATCTTTTTTTAATCAAAGGAACAAACTTCCAAAACACAATAGGTGAAATTTTATCAGAGAGGAAAAGGCGCAACTTTCTGATGTAGAGGTGGAAATAGAGCCCCTGACGTGATTAGCAATTCCGAGGGGGTGCATATAGCCACCCAACTAATTCCCTATCAGAAGAAATGACTCACAAAAAATCTCCCTCTAAAACGAACATGGTTCAAAATGGTAAACAACTAGAAATGGGCAAATCTGCCCCGCTTGTGGGCCAGAGAGAAAGCTATGGCCTTTTCTCAAAGCCAAATATATTTAATCAAGGGATAGGGCCTGTTATACCGAGCCTTTCAGCAAGTGAGACTCAATCAAATGCTAACCCATTGGCTCTCGCAAAACCGAATTTAAGTCAACTGCCGGTGGGTCGTACCCTAAAGACAGTCGACTACTTAGTGGATAATCCAACAGAGTGATTTACTAACTGGGTTGCAAGATAAAACTATTGAGCAATAATGATGTGGCTCTGCTGTTTCGCACAGCAGTGGAAGAGGCACTGAAGGGCAGACTCTCCTCGGTAGATAAAATCTGAAGCTTGTCTTCCAATGACTCTAACCCAGTAGTGCCTAAAGAAAAACAGGAGATGGTGGGAATAGCAGCCGATCCTAGTACTCCGAACCTTACCCCTCCGCCTACTCTAGAAGTACTGGATAAAATTCACCCAGTTAATATGCTGCCACCTTCTAATCCCATATTGCCCCCCCCCCCCCCGAGAGTATCTGTGGATAAGACTTCCCAAAATCTATCTGGACATGGAATTTAAACATATTTCATGGAGGAAACCATGCTTTTTAAATTCCCCAAGTATCTTCCTGTATCCTCTATTTGACTGCAGTATGCAACCAGCAATGAATAGGTACAGGTCTTTGCTACTCTTTAATTATATCCCCTCTCTGGCAAATTTGACCTCGGCTGACATTAGAAGGGTGGACTTTATTCACCCCCAGTGTTTTGATCACGTGAGAATAGTTTTTCACTCCAAGCTGGTATTTCAAAACGTCCTAGCGGAATTAGATAGTTTAACAAGAGGGGATTCGATATATTGATTTTTGGCGATGGGTTTCAATCTACCCAAAATTATTTCCTTCGATCGGGATACTTGGGGGGACAGAGTAAAAAAAAAAAGAGTTAGAGAGTCTCCTGAAACAGGATTCAAGCTGGAGATGGCTTGCCCCGAGCCTTCGAGACTATCTCCCAGCTTCAAAATTTAAAACAACAAACATAGATTCTGGCAACATATTATCTATACTCTCCTGGAACTCACGAGGGAATTCTCATCTTTCTTCTTCCTTTGAACTATGCTCTATATTGAGAACTAAAAGTATTCTTTGCATACAGGCAACATGGATGACTACTTACGCGTAGTTGGATGGATTTGAGTGTCATCACCTTTTGGCCTCCAAGGCTCAGATAGGCCAGCCAAAAGGGGGCCTGCTCTTAGCAGTAAAGCTAGGTTTGGGTATTCGCCTGATGGAAATCTTTACAATTCCCCCCCCCCCATGTTTTGGGGGAGTTGGTAAAGGTGGATAGTATTTCTTATATACTAATCTGGAATATCTATTGGTCGCCAGGATCTAACCTATACGAGGTGATCACAAAAATGGAAGAGATCATGGAGAAATGTTTTCTTAAACAGTCAGGGCTTAAAATTCTCTTGATGGGGATCTGAACACTAACATGAACCTTGCAATGGAGAGTTAAGGGGCATCATATGCAGCTCAATTAATGAGATGGGTGAGCATTCTGGGAACACAGATTTCCAGCCTATGAGCCCGTTATACAAACAATTTGATCTAATGTGCTGGAATATGTTGTGTAAAATCTGGGGCCTTAAATCAGTACATCAAATGTTGAAACAAGAGGAACCATTTGTCTCGGAGCACATTTTTTATTTGGTAGAGAGTTTTACAGTGCGACCTACGCTGAGGCGTGATTATAGGATGCTTGAGCTGAACTTGCTCATCCCCAGAGCAAAGGTGGTGTCTGAGCAGATGTCCAGTGATTTGGTTTTGAACTTAGGCAATAACAGGATTATTTGGCATCCGGTACAATCTTGCAATAATTTATTCTGTAAAGATCATGCAGATTCTACCTATGAAGAAAATAAAAATAGGTTCACTCACGATCATTTTGGCCCATATGTAAAAACCTTCATAGAAAGCTCAGTAAAGACAATAGGAAAAAAACAGGTTAATAAAAGACATATTCATAAATATGACTTTATTGTGCGAGCCAGTAAGACTTCTACGAAGCTCACTAAGGCAACTTAAACTGTTAAAAATTTCTGAAATTTCCAGGAGAGAGGGGGACAAATATTTTAAACAAACCTATAAAAATTGGATTAGAAGTTATACATGCAGGATGCTTGAAGCAGATAATGAGGAAATGTTGTGCTTGCTGAAAGATAACTCAGTAAGACAATTTTGGCAACTCATAAATAGAACCTCTAAATCCGATGTAGAACGGAATCTAAATCCTATTGATGAACAGATATGGATGGGATACTATAAGAATTTGTATGCAAGCAGAGAGCTGACAGAGCAATTATCTTATGCTCGGGCAGCCACTCAGTGGAAATGTAACTTTTCGATTGATAAGATCAGAGAGAGGATTGTCCAGCCCAGTACCTCTAGAGATGCGGGGCCTAACGGCCTATCGAATGCTCTTTTTAAGGGCAATCCGGACAAGTGGTCAAAGGATTTTTTCTTCTTTTTCAAGATATAAACCGAACAAAGACCATTCCATGTTCATGGAACAGGAGTTACATTATTCCAATTTATAAGAAGGCAGATAGATCCTTGCCGTCAAATTACCGGCCAATAGCTCTTTTAGATACAGACTAGAAAATCTACGCAAGTCTTCTTCTCCCACAAATTGAACAGTGGGTATCTAAAAATCAGATCTTTTCACCTTCTCAATTTGGTTTTAGAAAAGGTATTGGCACCATGGCTGGCTGGGGGTCTTTTGATCTCCCTATTACAAGAAATTGGATAGAAAAAAGGGGCAACTCTGGTTTATTTGGCAAGCATGGATCTATCCCTAGCTTTTGATTTGGTGAACCGAGTTACACTTTTGAAGAAATTGCATCTATTGGGCCTTCCACAAGATCTTTTGGATATTTTGATTCACTTGCATGAAGGCTCGATGAAACAAATTCAATTACATAATGAAGGTCTTTTGTCAATAAAGATGTCCAATGGACTCAGACAAGGCTGTATTTTTCCTCCGACTTTGTATAACCTGTTTGCATCCAACATAGGTCCATCGTTACTGAATGTTTCCTTCATTCAACCGAAGATGGAAGGCAGAAAAATGTGTTGGTGCGCCTACGCGGTTGACTTTTTACCGTCTGACAGGACTCCTATGGGGCTTCAGCATCTGTTAACAGCCTTCGCAACTTATACGACATGTAATGGTTTAGCTGTAAATCCATAAAAATCGCATATTATGTGCTTTAGCGAAAAGAGAATGCCTCCACAAAAAAGCTGTTTTTTGAATAAGATCAAATTGGGAATCAAAAAGTCGATGATATATCTAGGCTTCTTCGTGAGCGCTAATTTAGATGGCGCTCCAGTACTAAATCACTTTTTGACGAAAGTCAAAGTATGCATTAATCAAATGCATATAGTGGACCGTAAATTTGGAGGATGTTCTTACATTCAATATCTAAGATTCTATAAACAAAAAACTATTCCTAACATTCTATATGGCAATGAAATTCCATTCATTATGGGCAAGCTGGATGTGAATAAACTATAGGCGAATACTCTTAGAGAAACCATTTCTTGCCTCCCGAAATGCATTCCACTAGTAGCGATCCGCTACGAATTTGGTTTACAATCAGTTAAGAGCATTGTAGAATGGAAATGTCTACTGCTATTTCGTAATCTTATTAGCCAAACCGAAAATAATCTGTATAATGAATAGACCGATATGCTTAAACAAGGTATGCCTAAATCGGCATTTCTGATCAAATGAATGGAAATTTGTAAGACTTTGTTGAGCTGTGTTGGATTATCTATGAATACTCATATCTAATCCTAAAAAAGTGAAACAGCTTCTGCAAAATAATGATTGGGTGAATACAACTCAGAAATTGTCTCAATATAGGCTGTACTCACATATGGTGTCCTACTATAAATATATGGGCTCCATGGAACCATATCTAAACGCTTTTCCAAACAGAGGGTGGAGAAATCTGTATATGAGATTCAGATTTAATGTTCTGCTTACCGGAGAAATAATTGCTGTAAGAGCAGAACCTTTGGCACCCACAATATTGTGTAGACATTGCAAGGATCCTGAAGTAAAAGAAACACTGAGACACTTGATGCTTGAATGTCCGGCCTTGCGCATGAGGAGTCTGCATTACTTCTCTTGCTTTGTCCCCAATGTATCAAATGTGCAAATGCATGCTATTTGATAAAAAAAATCCTGTTGCAATTAGCGGTTGTAAGATTCCTTAAGATAGAGTGTGGCCTTTTTTAGTCCTTTGTATATGTGATTGTCAGAAAAATGGAAAACTCCTTTGTTTTATTAATTTGTTATAAATAGGCTGATGTGTTCTACAATGAATTTTAATATTTGCAGGATAATTATTGTCTATCATAGATTTGGCAATCTTGTAGCTTGTTTTTTAGACCAAATGTTTTATTGAAATGATATCTAAATATTTGATGTGAAATTGTTTAGTATTCTCTCTTTTTTGTACAATTTTGTAAAGGTTTTTTTAAACCATATACAAATAAAATAAATAAAAAGAAAATATTTTGTTGAAAGTATTTTTACTCTCCATTTAAATTTTTTGGGAGTATTTGCCTATTTTAGGGAGTAAAAGTGGCCGAAACACCAGTTACCTGTAGGGCTGATTGGTGGAATATATCAAATTGGCAACTCCCCATGAGGTCAGTTGCACCCAGTTTTCCCAGCACCGGGGGGGGGGGCACAGAACTGTCACAGGTTACAATAATTTTGTAATGAGGGGTAGGTAGGAGGGTGATGAGGAATTTGTGGGCGGAATGATGGACTAATCCAACAGAAAGAATATTAACAAAGGTTAAGAATGTGTTTTACCAATGGATTCCTTACATCTGCAAATTTGTCATCTTAGAAAGACTCCAAAAGCAGTACAGAACCTAGACCAGGGAAAAGAGTCCAAAACCTACACCAGGAAATGCTAGAGTGCTAAAAAAAAAAAAAAGAAACCATGCATGGCGAACAGGTGGAAAAAAAAAAAAAATGCTGCTTGACAGAGGTCCACAAAAGGGACACACCTCTGTAAGGAACATGTACCTGTCATGGCTCTTGTCAAATGAGCCATAGGATCCACAGACACTTTCTTGTTGGTCAGATCACAGCATTCAGAAATACAGAGAGCAATCCATATGTTCACCGGAGCACCAGAAAAGCCGACTAACAGATGGTCATCCTTTATGAGATTTCATCTGAGAAACATAGAACTGAGAGCGCCGTTGTGTCCAGACAATTAAACTTCTCTACTGTCTTAGAAGGGTGAGGCAGAGGGAAGAAGACCGCCTCACCCTAAAATGTACCTATTACATGAGAAGAGGATGTGAGAACTGTTGACAGAATGAGCCTGGAGCCCATTCAAAACCATGTTGAAGTGATGGCAACCAGGAAAACCACTTCAAGAATGAGCACAGTGAATAAATGAAATGCCTGAAACAGAGCCGCCATTATAAATGACAAAACACGGCTCATATCCCATGCAAGAACATCAAACTTCAGTGGTGGAAAGGAATTAGTTAAACACATCAAAAACTGAATAATAATGGGAGTAGTAAAGTAAAATCCCTCTCCATGAGTCCTCTTCAAATAGTGGCCGATATCCATTTAACAGTGTCATTTGGAAGCTCCTCTTGAGCCAAGGAAAGAAGAAAGAGAATCAAATCAAAGGGCAGGACTGTAAACTGGTAGTGGGTGTTATTCTATGTGCTCTAGATTAATGGGCACATAAAAGTAGTTGTCCCGAAGGTCCAGTGACTGTTGCATGTGGGCAAGGGTGACCACCTTGATGCTGTTCTTGCGCTGGTACATGTTCAGTAGTCGCATATTGAGGATGCGTCAGACTCCCATCTTCCTTTGGCACAAGTTTCATCCCTTCCTCCCCCGCCGAAGTGGGCACAAGTTCAATCACAACCTCTGCTAGAACTGTGTTTGTTTTATTTATTTATATAGCGCACCGTACCAAGGGGTATCTGGGCGCATCATACATAGCTTAAATGTTACACATATGTACAGGAATAAGAGTCAGGTGGAAATGCTATAGCGAGCACAGTAACAGTAAGAAACATACAGGATATAAGCATCACCAGAGGCACTGCTGCAATAACTAAGACAGTAATAGTAGCATAACATATATATAGGCGGATGTTAACATTTTGGACATGAAAGAGAGAAGCATATCTGTGCAAGGAGAATAACTAGTAAGTGGAACAATGGGACGGTATGGTGACCATGAAGGGTGGATGAAGGAGATGGGGCGGTTAGATATCATGCATAGTTAACCATTGTTTAGTCTTTGCTCTGAAGCTTTGGAAGATATGATCAGTTCGCAGATGGATGGGCAGGGCATTCCAGAGTCTGACAGCCTGCACAGGGAAGCTGTTGACGCCTGCCTTCTTCAGGTTGAATGTGGGTACTATGATGCAGTGGGAGTTGGCCACCATAATGGGACATGAAGATGTTTTTTTTTATGATCTTTTCTCTTAGGTACTGTGGAGCAGCATTGTTGAGGCATATATGTGTAATGGAAATGATTTTGAAATTAATCCTATCTTTAATGGAGAGCCAGTTGTATTTTCTTCAGGTCTCGAAGATGTGTTCTCTCCTTGGGATGCTAAGTGCAGTTCTCAGAGTGTTATTTTGTAATGTTTGGAGCTTACTTGTGATGAGTTTGCTCGGGCCTGCACAGAGGACATTGCAGTAGTTAAGTTGAGAGTTGATCAAGGCTCTCGCAAGTATGATACAACTGTTGGTGGAAAGGTACAGTTTGCATGCGTGAATCAGCTTGCAAGTGTACGCTGTTGCAGAGGATGTCACATTGACTTGTTTGCGCATATTAAGTGTAGAGTCCAGGTAGAATCCAAGTGCTTTGATTTCCTTGGCAACCATAATGGCAATACCATCTATGTTAAATGTAGAGTATTTCTTGTTTAGCATGTTGAGGTTAGTCTGGGTTCCTAAGATAGGGATTTCCGTTTTTTCGTCATTCAGGCAAAGGCTATGGACTGCCATCCATGCCTGAATGATTAAGAAGATTTTATTGAGTAGGGCGAGTTCGGTGTCATAGTTGCCAGAGAGTGGTAGGAGTATCTGAGTGTCATCTGCATAGTTGGGGTAGATGACACCCAGATGATCTAGGTTGTCGAAGAGTGACTTAGTAAATATGTTGTACATGGTCGCGGAGACGCATGAACCTTGTGGAACTCTGCATGTGATGGGAGTCTGGTCAGCTGCAGCAGAAGGACAGAAGACTCTCCTTGACCTATTGCTGAGGAAGGATTGGATCCAGACTGAGGCTTCTTGGGAGATGTTGGCTGCCAATGACAGGTGTTCGCAAAGGATTTTGTGGTCCACCAAGTCAAAGGCGGCTGACAAGTCTAGGAGTAGGAGTAGGAGTAAGGCGCATTGCCTATTATCTTTTATTTGGTCGATTTGCTATTTCAAATCTATCTAGGCAGTTTCTGTGCCATGAAGTGGTCTGAAGCCAGATTGTCTTAAGCCTAGGAGGCTATTTGTCTCTAGGTATCGCTGGATTTGGATATATGCCGCTTTATCTAATATTTTAAGCAGAAATGGGACTGTGGTAATGGGCCTGCAATTTGTTGGGATAGATGAGTCCAATGTAGATTTCTTTAACAGTGGCAGAGCCCAGGCATCTTTAAGGTTTGTGGGTACCATGCCAGTGCAGAAGGAGGCATTTATTAGTTTTGTGATGAATGGGGATAAGTCTCTGGCGGCATCCTTAATTATTTGAGCGGGGCACGTGTCGCCTTGGCATTTTGATGGTTTAAGAGATAATATGATCTTTTCGACCTCTAGAGGAATTCCTGGGGCAGGTTGGTAGGGAGTTTTTGTGGTTTCTGATGGGTTTCAGCTTTGGAGAGGTTGAGCTTTTTTCGGCTATTTTGTTTTGAAGAGTGGTTATTTTATTGTTACATCTTGCTATAAACGTTGGTCTTTTTGGCATCGTGGCCGAACTTCCCTTGCCGCGATTTTGAGTCCTTCTAAGATGGCGGGTGTTCTTACTTGTCATTCTATGAGCACCGGTCTAGTTGTTGCACGTATTCCCCCTACATTGCCTGCCGATCATGTGACCGAATATAGGGGGGCCAGTGCATTGCTTCAGTGCGTCGCTACTCCAAGTCTAGACGGTTCGTAAGTGACCGCCACCTAGGGATCTTACCATCTGACTTTTCTAAATCCTAACCTCTTACCTCTTGTATGCTTCCTCTTTGTTAATCCAGATCGTGGGAAATCTTTGGTCCCGCTCTCCGAGGCTTCGTCCTGTTTTCCTTCGGAATACTGCCTGGAACTCGTTCAAGTGATCTGCAACTGAAATTCACACCGGGGTACATATTCCCAGTCTTGCCCTTACTCCCTAACTGTAGTACCGTCTTTTCGCTTCATGCCCTTCGAACAGCAGATATTTTCGACTTACCCTTTTTCTCTCTCCTGTTTAGGATCATTCCTCCCTTTTTGCAGTCTTCCGATTCACAGAACGCGGCTAGTAGATTTGAACAGCATTAGAGATTCCAAGGCAGATCTGAGGTGGGTGACGGCTCACGTGGGACTCCCTTCAGTTCGCTATTCTCGCCGCCTCTCTTACCTGTCCTTTCTCATTCACAGAACAACTTCCCTGCAGAAACCGAACATCTGAAACAACAAGCTCCGCAGGGGTTCCGTTCTTGACGACCAGACATCAGACTGCTCTCGCCGCATTCCAGGGTTTTCCTCCCATAGAGGGTTTCCCTGGGTGCGCAGACCTCTCTTTTCCTGGTTACCATTATCCCGGTAGAGAGTGATTGGGCTTGTAGGGGAATTCTTGCATTTGTCTGTTCCTTTGCCTTCCCGGTCACTGCTGAATGTCCAGGATAGTGCTCTACTTCCTAGAAAACTACTGAGCTGGAGATTGTTAAATTGTTTACCGCTAAGGGCATAATAATATTATAACATTTATTGGATAGGGCATTTTGGATGCTAGTGCACCAAGTTTTATCTTTGGGGCAAAAGTCATCAGGTAGGGTAGGTGATTCCAATTCCCTCAAGATCATGAAAAGTTCGTTTGTACTAGAACTGGCTTTTCGGATCCTCTCATTGTAAGTTTCGTGTTTAGTTCTGAGGATTTCCACTTTGTATTTAGCGGATATTTCATTTACTTTGTCTTTGTTGTCTTTTGTGGGGAGATTTTTCCAGGTGGTTTCCGCTTTTCTTTTCTCTGTCCTCAAGGCTTTTTTTTTTTCAAGATACATATTTTATTTATTATTAACCAAAGAAATAACAATTAAACAGCAGACATTGGTATTGGCATAAGCTTAAAATGGCACAGTTCATTGTAGTGTTAATAAAATCATAAAATTAACATATATTTCATTCACAGTGTTGCTTGGCCGTGGAACCAGGGGTGGAGGAGAAGAGCTGTGTGTAGGGGAGGGTGCCTCAACTTGTGATTCAATCTAGCCAACGGGCGGTAGGAGGCTTTTGCATGAGGGCTGGATAGCGTTCTGCATAGTCCATGAATGGGGCCCAAGTGTTTCGGAAGGGACTGAGGTTGCCCATGCGGAGTGCAGTGATCCTTTCCGCTATGGCAATGTCCCAACACCTGGCCCAGCATCGTGGGATAGAGGGACCCTTAGGGTTCTTCCAGAGGCGGGCGAGGGCTATCTTGGCAGCTGTTAACAGGTGTGTAAACAAGCGGGCTGCATTCCCTGACAGCGGCAAGTCCCCATCCCCCGTGTCTCCCAGCAAAATAATTCAGGGGTCCCACGGGATACTGAGACCTGTGATTGCTTGGACCTGCGTCAGTACCCCTTTCCAATAGTGCGCCGCCTTAGGACATTCCCACAGGAGATGGAATAGCGATCCCCCTCGCGGACAACCTCTCCAGCAGTTCGGTGTGGGTTTATGCCCGCCTTGTACAGTTGGGCTGGTGTGATATAGTACCTGAAGCACACCTTATATCCTCCTTCCCTGTTGGTAACACATTGGGTGCTTCTGTGAAGTCTTGCCCATATTTTGTTCCATGCCTCTTGCTCCAGGGGACGCCCTAGGTCCCTCGCCCAATTCAACATGTATCTCTCTTTTGACTCTGGGCTAGTCTTTTCCAAGAGTTTGTAGAGGGCGGATATCTTGCCCCTTGGGGGGGATGACTCTAGAGGTGTTAGGTCCCTGGAGCCGCGCTCTTTAACGGTGCGTTGAGAGATCCAGTGGCGGATCTGCATGTAGCGGAACCGTTCCTCCTCAGTGATGTTAAACCTCGCCTTGCAGTCCTCAAATGAGAGCAGTTGACCCTCTTTTAGAAAGTCTGAAATTCTGTGAAGGCCGCCCTCCTTCCACTTAGCGAAGCTGCGGTTGCAAAGGCCAGGGGAGAAACCCGGGTTGCCCCAGATTGGAGTCAGTGGGCCCAATGAGCTTTTGATTCCCCACTTCCTGGCCGCAGTTCTCCAGCTGTCCACTGTTTTGCATGTTGCTGGTAGCGGGTTCAGAGTGGGAGCGGATCTCCAGGACTGGATATGCGGCAAGTCGGGCAGGGGTGACTTGCACCATGCTTCTTCCAGTTGCAGCCAACATGGGCGATCTACGATACGTGTCCAGGTAAAGGCGTGTGCGAGCTGGGCCACTCGCCGGTATCTGGGGATGTCCGGGACGCCCAGTCCTCCTAGCCGATGGCTCCGGGTCATAATTTTCCTTGCAATGCAAGGTCTTCCCCACCCACCCCCCCCCAGATGAATTTCATGATTTCCTGCTGCAGGGAGATGAGGTCCTCTTCCTGGGATATGGGTTGGAATGCGTGGCAGTGGTACAGTACTCTAGGGAGCAAGTTCATTTTCATTGCCGCCGCTCGGCCCAGCTAGGAGATCTCCTGTTTGTTCCATCGTTTCAAATCTGCTCGGAGCATTTTAAATAGCTGCGGGAAATTATGTTTGTAGACCAGTGCGCTAGTATTGGGGATTTGGACACCCAGGTATTCCAGTGTGGTGTTGGCCCATGGGATCGGAAGGTTGGGGCACAGAGTGTCTCTCTGTCGCTTTGGTAGGTTAATCGGTAGAGCTGAAGACTTGTCATAGTTCACTCTGAACCCGGAAATTGCGCCAAATGACTCTAGTTCTTCAAGCAGGGGTTGCAGTGAACTATCCAGATCAGTGATAGTCAAGAGGACAAGAGGACATCATATGTGTAGAGTGCCACTTTGTGTTCAATCCCGCCCACAGAGACCCCCCCTGATGTTCGAGTTAAGGCGAATCCTCTCGGCGAACGGTTCCATAGACAGAGCGAACACCAGGGGTGACAGTGGGCACCCCTGACTGGTCCCTCTGGATATAGGGATGGGCACTGATTTCCTACCAATGACTCGGAGTTGTGTTGACGGGGACGCGTAGTTTGCCATTGTCCAAGTTATGAAATTGTGGCCCAGGCCCATGCTAGCTAGGGTGCTCCGAATGTAGTCCCAGTTTACAAGACCAAAATCTTTATGTGCGTCGAGGGATATTATCAACAGCGGGGTCTTAATTCTGTTCGTGGATTCGATAATATTTAGTGTGCACCTAACATTATCGCGTGTTCCCCTGCCCAGGATAAAGCCAGTTTGATCTTTGTGTATTAACTCGGGGAGAATCCTGCCTAACCTGGCTGCTAGCACCTTTGAGTAGATTTTCCCCTTGGTATTCATCAATGCTATTGGCCTATATGAGGCGGCCTGTTCAGGGTCCTTCCCTGGTTTCTGGAGTAGGAGGGTGGTTGATTCAGCCATGGAGTTTGTTACCTTTTTGGTGGATAGGAAAAGCAGTGTCAGTTGCGGAATTAGGATGAGTCCGAATGATTTATTAAACTTGGACGTCAGGCCATCCGGGCCTGGGGCAGTGTTCTTGAGTGATTTTATGGCATCTAGGATTTCCTCTGCGGAGATCGGGGCTTCTAGGGAGTCGAGGGGGTCGTGACAGCCGGGGCGTGAAATGACGCTAGGTAGCATTGCTGCTGGGCTCTTTCCTCTGGAGATGAGGGCGGCCCTTGCATGAACGACATATGGTGGTTTACCAAGGTATCTATTATGTCTGGGGTGGTGAATTTGCTTTTCCCATCCAACCCTTTGAGGCTTATGATGTTGTTTCTGCTGTGTGTCTTTCGTAATTTGTATGCTAGTAATCGGTTTGCCTTATTGCTTTCAAGATAATAAAATTGTTTTGTATAAGCCAAGGCCTTCGCAGTGCGGTCGGCCCAGTGCATCTCTAGTGCTCTTCTAACTTTTTTTAGCTCCCTGTCCACCCTTCTAGAGTATTCGGTCTTTAGTTCTTTTTCTAGAGTGGAGACTTTGGATTCCAAAGCTTGTGTGCGGATCTTGGAGACTCTGACCTGCTCAGCAGCTGCAACTGATAAACACCCCTCTTATTACAGGCTTCATAGCCTCCCATAATAGCCCAATTCTGACTTCAGGGTTCTGATTTTCCTTGAAGTAATTGATCAAGGTGTCTTTCGCCTCTCCCCTAATCACCTGGTCCAGTAGAAGGGTATCATTGAGCTTCCAAAATCTGGGAGGTGGGTCAGGGCCCCCCCAAGATTGAGAGGTCCGCCGACACTGGTGCATGGTCAGATACCAAGCGCGTGTGAATTTCAATGTTGCTAAAGCATGGGAATAGGGTACTAGTGGCTAATAAGAGATCAATTCGGGAGTGCCCTCCATGTGCGTTTGAGTAGTATGTGTAGTCGTGGGTCTCTGGGTTGGCTACCCTCCATATGTCTACTGTGCCCGACTCTCTTAGCAATCCAACTAGGGCCAGTCCTCGGGTAATATCTAGGTTGGATGGGGGCAATGATTTATCACTTGCGGGGTCCGGGACTGAGTTAAAGTCCCCTCCGATTAGGAGGTACCCCGTGGCAAGTTAGTAGCGGTGGCAGTAGCTCTAATATGAATTTGTTCTGATTTACGTTAGGGGTGTAGTTCCCCGCGATTGTGATTGGTTGCTCGGCAATGTATCCACGTATAAGGAGATATCTGCCCGCCGGGTCTTTTTTAATCGTGGGGTTGGACAGGGGGAACTTGTCGCTTAACAGGATCGCCAGCCCCCTCTTTTTCTCACCACTGGAAGCAAAGAAGCCCTGTATGAAGCGCTTAAATTTGATTTGGTGCTCATCGACTGGCAAAAGGTGGGTTTCCTAGAGAATTACTACATCCCCATTTAGTGCCACCAACCTATTCTCCACCGATTTGCACTTCCTTGGAGAGTTAAGACCCTGGACGTTCCAGGTCAAAATGCGGACATCTCTGGCGTTATCCGGACCTATTGATTATGGGGGCGCGGTTGGTTCTGTGCGGTGGTGCTGTATAGCAACAGGGGAGCCTTTGAGGGGTTCCTGTGTGTGTGTGATGTGCTGCCACTACAGATGTCCATGAGTAAAACCTTAAATGTTAACTGAGGCCCCTGGGGATATGAACAATTCCCTGGTCCCCCGCCCCTCCCCCAAAAACTGTAGAAATGAGACCATAAAGCTCATCCGTGGGGTTGCTAGCCAACCCCGTCGTCAGAAGTTGCGTCCCGCAGGGGTAGAGAATATCTGCAGGGTCGTGGTATTGAGGGCTCAGGGGCAGTGTAGATGATATTGGCGTGAGGTTGTGTACCTAGTTGCGTGCATACTGGTATCCCTGTGGGTGCTAGGCCCCCTCCCCCTCCCACAAGGGTGAGAAGGGGTGGATCCAGAGCGATGATGGTGCTTGCATGTCTCTGGAGCGCTCCGAGGGGATATGGCACTAACCTGTCATATTGGCTTCGGGCGAGAGGTTGAGATTTGCCGATCAGTTTGGATTATGCTGCTTCCGGGGGCCCCGGGGCATGCGGCGCCCGCCTGCTCGTGACCAGCGGTTGAGTGTTCGCGAGCCGGGTTGTGATTGGGAGCGTGTAGCAGGTTCCGAGTCCTCGACGGTGGATCCTTTTCCCAGAAACCGTTCCGCCTCCTTAGAGTTGCGGATCTGCCTGCGCGTTCCATCCCATTCGAAGCATAGAGCTGTTGGGTGACCCCCGCGGTATTGTATTTTTCTTTCTTGCAGCCATTCTGTTAGGTTGTGGAGGGCTCTCCGTTTCTGGAGGGTTACGCTTGCAAGGTCTTGAAACAGCGCAATGTTGGCGCCTCTGAAGGTGATTTGCTTCGAGGACCTGGCCTCCCTCATTATCTCCTCCTTGACCCTGAAAAAGTGGATTCGGGCGAGAACATCCGGAGGGGAGGATGATGCGGTGATGTGCGGTGGACTCTGTCGATTTCTAGAGGGGCACTGTCTGGTAATGTTATTATGAACCTGAAAAGGTCTTTGGTGAAGCCCTCGAGCTCTGCGTTGGTGATTGTGGTAGGGATTCCGCAAATGCGGATTTTGTTGCGACGGGATCGATTTTCGCTATCCTCCTGTTTTATTTCGAGTGCGTCACACCTGGCTTCCAAGGCCGCTATTCTGTTTAAGCCACACTGCAGCTCGAATGTGTTATCTCACCAGGCGTTCTCCATTTCCTCAGTGTGTTATTTCACCTCCTCCACTCTTCTGTCCAGAGAGGCGGTCTTTCTGGTGACTTCTTCTGTGCCCTTTTGGATCTCTTTGGTAAGGGCTAGTAGAAGATCTTTTAGGTCTGTTTTAGTGGCGGAATGGTCCGACTGCGATTGCTCCATTGTGTGGGCACCCCCAGGTATAATGCATGCTGCGGGGTCGGACTTTCCTGCTTTATTCTGGCATGTGCTAGTCATCATTGTCGTGATGTCCGCTTGTTTTGCTGCTTTGCCACTTTTTGACATGGCTCCGCCGGGCTGGGGGTGTGGGAGAAAATGCTACGGCTACTCCGTCTGCTTACAGCTTCGGAGGGCTCCTGCAAGGCAGAAGTCAGAGCTCCGGTGGTTGTGCCCTGCGTTGGGGGGGGTGAGGGGGGGAGGGGGGAGTTGGCCTCTGTGATGCTATACCGACTGATCTGACGTGGGGATTGCTGCATGCGCCGGGGTTGTGTGTATTGCGTTTTAGGGTGACTCCCGGTGTCCTGTTGTTCTCCGCTGCGCTGTTGGGATGTTCCTGGGTTGCAAATCCCTATGGCTGGCCAGGTATGAAGCCAGCCGGCTCCGCCGGGGGGGGGGGGCCCCGGAATGCCGCGCTTGATGCTTGGGTTGCAGGGCCGGGGAGATTTCCGGCCTCGCTCCTGGTGGTTCTGAGTCAATGCTGCAGGGCGGTGTGTGGAAAGAGTTCTGAGTGGGGGCCGCTTTAGTTGCGAGTGGTGCTTTGGTTTACTTGCGGGTTGATCTGTTGGCACGTCCGCGGGTACGCTTGCTTGTGCTAGTGCACGCAACAGGGCTCTCCAAGATAGGGCAGGGTGCGTAGTTGTTAACTGAGGGCCCGGGGCATGCAGCAGCTGTCTGGCGCTCTCACGGATGTGGGCTGCCCTATGCGCTGGTGTTCCCTCTGTTGTGGACTAACCTTTATGAGGGCCACCTGCCGGGTCAATAGCCGCTGTCCCCTGGGCTGCAGGTGGGAGACGCAGCGGATGTTGGAAGCCCTCTTGATGGGTCCTGGGCTCAGTCTTCATGTTCAGTGTCCCCTGGCGCGGTTCGTGGCGTGCACTCGGGTGCCGCAGCCGAACCTGGCTGGATGATAGTAGGAGGGGCCAGAGTGGGGCCCAGCGTCCCCCGGGCCGTTGGAGGGGGACACCGCGGATGTTGGGAGCCCTCTTGATGGGTCCCGGGCTCAGCCCTTGCACCTGATGTCCCCTGGTGCAGCGTGTGACGTGCACTCGGGCGCCGCCGCCGAACCTGGCTGGATGAAGGTAGGAGGGGCCGGAGCGGAGCCCGGCAACCCCCGAGTCGCAGGCGGAGGACGCCAATGATGTTGGGAGCTCTCCTGGCGGGTCCCGGCCTGTATGCTTGAAGTCGTGGGGTGCGGTGTGTGCTCGGGCGCTGCCACCAAATCCAGCTGGATGGTGATAGGAGGGGCCGAAGTGGAGCCCCAGCCCCCCGGTGCGCTGCTCCAAAGCCTATGGGCCGGGGCGCCGCGCACATGCCCGGCCTTGATCACGCAGGGAGGTTGCTGCCTCACGGATTCCCCTCTGGTGGCGCTGGACGATGTTGGCGAGCTCCCGCCCGCTGGTCCCCTGGATCCGCGGCCAGGGGGACACCCGGCCGCAGCAGCCTGTCGGGCTCGCCTCTAGGGCCATGCACGGGACCCACGAAGTGGTGCCGCTCGGTAGGGGCGAGTCCCAGCCCTCAAGGCAGCCCGCGGCTGGCTGGTGCTGATTGTGGTTTGCCCCTCCCCCTCCGCAGCCGCAATCAATACGGGCGCCCACCCGCCATTTTGGCTTTCTTCCTGCTGGTTTGTTGGGAGAGCGCAGAGCCCTCCCGGCCGCAGGGATGCTCTGTGCCGCTACTGACCCTGCTCACCAGAAGCAGTGGATATGCATGGTTCAGCCGTGCCAGATGTAGGCTCGGTGGCGGCTTCGGTCCACAGGGATTAGCTCCGACGACCGGGCTGACCAGGAGCACTTATGGAGCCAAGCCGTACGGTCGGCTCCCGGCCACGCCCCTGGTGTCCTCAAGGCTTTTAAATGGGGGGTAAACCATGTATTGAGGTGAGCTTTTGGTTTACTTTTCCTAAGTTTGAGTGGTGCAATCGAGTCTAAGGCTTGGGTGATTTTGGAGTTGTAAAGGTCTACTAGTTCCGTAGGGTCTAGAGACTTTGATGCAGCGTTCAGGGCAGGGAGCAAAAGGGGCCGGAGCTTGTAAGTGGTAATATTCTGTTTATTCCTGGTAAGTAGGGGCAGAGACATCATTTTGGGTTTGTTTACGCGCATGGCTATAATTGTAAAGGATATGAGAGAATGGTCAGTCCAAGTTTGTGGTTCAATAGAGGTGATTAAGTTTCACAGTTGATGTCAGCAACCCAATCTAATATTCTCCCTTTCTCATGGGTGGGTTGATTGACTCTTTGCAACAGGCCTAATTCAGTTAAGGAGTCAGCCAATGCTTTGGCAGGTTGGTCGTTAGGGTCTTGGAAGCCTAGGTTGAAATCCCCTAGCAGTATAATTTGAGATGTGGGTTTCGTGGTGGCTGATAGTATAATCATAAAATCTTCTTCAAAGGAGCCAATGGGGCCGTGAGGTCTGTATATTAGCTGTGAAACGTCCTCTATTTGGAAGGCATCTGGAATAGGGTACAGTTTGGACAGGGGCTTAGCTGTGGCAGTGGAGGAAGATGGAAAGTAGCACTGAGAAACAACCTGATAGTCCCAGGAGTCTAAGGTGGTGTTCATCCACTCCATGCCGAATAGGGAAAGGCTCCCCCAACAGAGAAGGAGAGCAGGAGGGCACTGCAGAGGCAGAAACATTACTTCTAGGTGAACCTCTTCTTCTACCCATGCCTCTGGTGCGGCGTGCCTTTGGGTGTCTGTTCCTTGCCAACAAGGGCAAAGGAGGTGAAGGAATGTAAAGAACATTACCTAGCGAATGACGTGGACGGCTGTTGAACTGCCGGACTAAGGGAATCAAAAGTTGCATTTGAAGCCTTGCATTTCTGAGGGATTTGCCAGAATTTGGTCAACTCTCTCTCCCTAAATACCTTCCTTTTCGAGCTCTTCGCTCCTCCGCCTCCAACTCCCCCAGGGTTAGTCACTTCTCCAAGCAACAACTTGGTGGTAGATCTCTTTCCTCTGCTGGTGCCTCCCTCTGGAACAGCCTCCCTGCCTCCCTTAAACTTGAGGAGAACCATCTCCAGTTCTGGAAGCACTTCAAAACCTTTCTCTTTGCTTCTGCTTTTTCTCCTCCACTGCTCTGCTGACGACCTGGCTGAAACCGGAACTCACTGGCTACCTGGACACCCTCTGATCTCGGGCCCAGGTCCCTCCCCTGCCACCGTCACACACCTGCACTGCCTGCCAGGCAGCCCCCGCAATTGGGGACTGTTTCTGTATCCCTACAGTCCCCCTACCAGCCCTTGACACCTGATGTCTGCACTTACCCTGCACTTTCCACGTTACTTATTGTTATTATCTATTCCCATGTACTGCACTGTCCCTGCCCCCTTCCCACGCACTTGCGCGATCTGAATGACACCTGGACCTAGTAGGATCCTTGTCTGTCCTCCTTTGCCTCGTCGCACCTTGTAACACTTGTTTATGGGCGCGTTATAAAACCCATATCATATCATATATCATATCATACAAAGGTGGTCTCGATCAAAGGGCATGTCTTAGAGATTGGCATCTACATCATGCACAAACCCTGAGGTGAATATTCAGGAATGTCTCCCGATCACAGTAGCATAGCCCGTCGAGTGAGCTACAAAGTCTCTGGGGTACCCAGACCTGCCTGCAGAATTAGTTTGGCAGCCTGTTATCATATATCAGCTCTGTAATTACAGCCCTCATCTCAGGGGCAGGTTGTCAGCTGTTTCATTCACAACACTCTAAAAAGTGTTGTAGAGTATTCCACAAGGGTGCAAGCGGCATTAGCAATCATCAGTGTCAGATTACTCGAGGCAAAGATATTCTGGCCATGGACGTCCAGCTTCTGTGGGAAAGGTTACAGCCATAGCCCCTGCAGTTCACTTCAACTAAACCACAGAACAGTCCAAAATTGCCGGTTTATAGGGGAGGAGGCTCTCCCTTTGAGGTCCCTGCTTAGGATGTCTGGCAGGTCATTCTGCACCTTTGAAATTGAGGGTTCAGTGATACCCAGGTATTCAACAGCAATTATCTTTTAAAAAGGCACACTAATCTGTGCTGAGAAATAAGCAAAGACTTACATAACGTCAGATTCAGGGGACTAGAAGGTTAGATGTCCAAGAAGAGTTTTTTTCATCAGGAATTCACCAAGGAATTCACCGAGCTCACCTTCTTTAAAGCACTGACCAAATTTGAACAGATAATCTGAGCCGGAAAAAGGTGCGCATTTCAAGCCTTCATTGTCCTCTTGGGTAATGAGTGCTGCAGTGATAACAGGGTCAAAAGGTGGACCCACACCATGCAGGATCAGAGTGGTATCGACATCCAAAGCCTGGACGGAGCTCACAGGCAGGCAGAAGAACAAGTTACTTACCAACTGGTAACGCATTCCACATCTTTGACATGTAATGTCCACAGCTGTGCACTTCCGAAACTTTTTCGGCAGAGTGCGTCCTGCTTCGATGGCGTCGGGTCCATGTCCCTCGAAAGCCTCCGTAGCCTCAGTTTACATTTTTTCCCCCAGAACGTGTGGCACAAGTCTGATGCCTGCTGGACTGCACTTAGCCTTGCGGAAACGGAAGCTGCAATCGCATACGAAATTCTCCTGAGGGGCAGGCTGCGAGGGCGATGTGGAATGCATTGGAGGAACATCCAGTCGAAAGAAAGTTACCAGTTGGTAAGTAACTTGTTCTTCAAATAGATTGTGTCCAGGTTTCAGATATCCCCGGTCCTCTAGTACCTGGCTGCCATATTGCAAGGATGTCTGTGGGGTTCCATGTCATTTCATCGAGGGATGTTTTTTCCTCAGGGTTTTTACCTCAGATTTTTTAATGAAAAAAAACTTTTTTTTTTTTACATAATGGGGGGTGGGGGTAAGAGGGGTTACTCCCTATCCCCTTTAATTTTTTTGCTATTCTCAAACACCCACACCCCAAATATATATTTGTCTAACCCCCTTAAAAATTCAATGTTTTTTCCCACACATCCCACGATGAAAGGACGTCGTACCGTCTGTTGAACCTCGGCATACAACCCGAGAGGCATGTGGAACCATGCAACTGCATAGTATCTGGTAGGCATCGAGAACCCAAGATGGGGTTGCGCATCATGCCTGTACCACCCATATTAACTTTTCTGCATTGTATGCTTATGCCACCCTTCAAGATGGTGCATCATGTCTGTGCCACCTATATAAACTATACTGCATTGTATGCTACTGCCACACCTCAAAAGGGGGTCAGGCCAACTGTATGTCTTTGCTAAGCACTTCTGTAACAAAGACTTCTCACAAGCAGTTATGTAACTAAGTAAGCCTTCTTAACAGCGCTGCGATGCCCGAGGACAGTTGTGCGCTTTACAAATGCAAATAAATAAAATAAATAACCCTCACAGCACCTACAATCTGGCATGCATTGCGAACCCTGAAATCAACTAGAAAAAGAAAAGTACAGAGAACCTTGGAAAAGGCCACAAAATAAGAAAGTGGTAAAAGCCCTGACGAGCACAGAGAAGCCCAACAGCACCTAGAACTGGAGTAGTCTGAAAATACTAAAAGTGCTAGAACAGGATAGGTTGAAAAACCCAAAGAAAACCTACAAGTTACTAGGTGTTAAAAACACTGAAATCAACGAGATTCGAAAATGAAGGCCTTGTGAAACACAAACTGAGGGACTGAATCTTGATATGGAGACAGGGAAAGCCTGAGCATTAGCTAACCATCTTGAATTATGAAACAATAAAATAGAGTAGGCTCAATCCTGCGGTCAGCCTTTCACTTGACAACTACGCCACGGACGAGATAGCTGCTTTATCCTGCAGTGACTCTCCTTGATATCTGGCTACAGAGGTTCATCACTGGAAATAGTTATTTACTATCGCCTATAGTAGTGGATTTCTTCCCCAATTTGTGTTGCTTGCCATTGTGTTGAAAATTGTCTGATATTAGGCATTGCTTGTTTTCAGAGCATGTTAATTGTGACAGGGAGGCCCACCACAAATAACCATGCTGACTTTTGCAGTAAGTCCAACACTTTTTATTTAAATTTTACAAATAGCTTGGGCCATGGGTTCTTGGGTAGCTCTCAGGGCTAAGTGGATGCCTTCTTTCACCCAGTGTCATTCTTCTGTCTCTCACGCTCGTTCTCTCCGGACCCTTTTCTGCACTGGTCTCAAAAATATGTTCTCTTTCCACCGTACTACTGCCCATCCGATCTTTCACCTTGCCTTTCCACCTCCACTGTTTGATCTCACCTCTCAACACTTTCACTTCTTACTGCTGCTACCACCTGCTACCTCGGTTGTTCCTTTCCTCTTGATATTATTCTGGTTATAGGCGCTCTCTCTACTCTTAACTCTAGCTACTCCTATTCTCCCACCCTGTTGCTCCAACTACTTTTCCGCTACTACCGTTCTTACCAACATCCCTTTACTTCCTATTACTACTACTGTCAATCTATTTAAGTTTCTACTCACTAGTGTCCACTATCACCCTCTACTCCTACTTTCTTTACTCCACTATCACACACAAAACCCTCCACAGACCCCCTTTCTTCAGTAGCCTCTGCACTTTCACCTCTTCTAGTTTCTCGGACGTCCACCACCTCCTTCATGGAGGCAGTTTATTATAATTTAGTAGAAACTCCCTGGTGGGCTAGTGGAGGCTTTTTTCTTGCTTGCGCAGGCTCCAGCTGACAAGGTCAGCTGGAGATGTGCTCTTCTTTCCCCAGCATCCTCTGGTGTTGTGATACCTGCCGCACTCCGTATGTGAAGCACTACCCAACATGCCATCTTGCAGCACAGGGCTCCAGCTGCCCACTTCTCTTGGCTGCAGCAAGTGTTCTGCTCTCATTGCAGTGGGGTTCTGCGCCCTGGACACCACCACTGATTCGAGTAAGGGGGGCTGAGAGGGGGCCTGCTCTCACCCAGGCACCATGAACGGGTGTTGGGGGTCAGCCCCCTCACCTTGACAGAGTCACAACGCTGGCCCTGTCACACAAACTAATGAGTTTGAACATGTGTGAAACTTGCCCGATTGTTTCATACCTTTGAAAGACGGCTGTCTTTGGCTGGGAAAACTATCTGTTAAGCAACACTACCATCAGAATCGAAAGTTTCAATGCTCAATTTCTGCATGGATTCTGGGGTGTAGATAAAAGCAAATAGTTTGAAGAGGGTGCTATCTATTCTGGGAAGTTGGACTATGCTCATGCACAAAGGAGCCACTAACGACATGCACATTCTCTTTACAGTGCACTGAAACCAGAGTGCACTCAAATTCAAAATGAACATCTTGTGAGCGCCTTCAGTGGGTACAACTACACCGGCTACTCCATTATCATAGCCATCATGTTTCAAGATGAACATCTTGGATGTCTACAGTGGGTTCCGCTACTCACTCATCAAACACTTCAACACTCTAGACTCAAGGATGGAAATATTGCTTCCTCAGATTCAAACCTGTAGCAATCACGCTGCACAGAAGACTATAATAAGTCCAACAACATGCTGAACTTTCGTATAACGCATGCAAATGTAAAATTCTCGACCTTAAAGGGTAAAACTAGTGGTATTAGTATCTATGAAATGTGGCCAACGTTTACCCCCAGACATAACCAAAAAAGCCCTTGACATTTAGGTTATGGCATATATCACCCATCACCTTTTATGAACAAAATGTTTTGATTGAAGTCAATACCAATTGTCCTTTGGGGCTCCTAATGTAGACTAGAAGATTGCTAGATGTCCGGATAGCGTGCTGAGTACTCGAAGTACTGTTCATATATTTCATGAATTGCAAGCTACATGGACCAGTTTGCCCAAATAATGGCGCATCACAATCTATTTCACAGTGGTGTTGCAATAGCTACAAGTGACGTTCGACATTCTGTTACTTTCACCTGAGTTTTGTGGTATTCAAAAGGTAGAGTTTAGTCTGGTATTGTGCCAGGGCCCACCGTGGACTCACACATCCAACAAACGAGTGGTTGATCAGCATCTCCTGAAGACCTGCAAAGTGAATTAAAAAATACAGACTTAGACCTATTATTTTATTCCACAGACGGGAACATCAATTTGAAAATTACTAACCCAACAGGCTAACTCACAAATGCATTTTCACTGCCCACTGCATAACATTACATTTACATGTGTGGATAATAATTATTTTGGAGGGAACCACCACCAGAACAGACTTGAAGACCAGAAATATTGTGTTCATATACAGCAAGCTTATGTGATGAACAATTTTGACCTGTTCCACAGAGTTACAAACGACCCTCCACAGTGGGCCTCATGCCCTAACCCGACAAGTCAGTGGTCTGGAATTTGGAAAGAGGCAGACTTTGGGGCGCAGACCTTTCCAACAGTGGCATTTTTAAGCTTTCAGAAAGTATGTAATTGGCCACGGATCCTGGTGAAGATCACAAGGATTTCAAGGGTTGATGGTGCTTAGGATGCAAAAGCCTACCTTGAAGGCATACATTTCAATACAATTTTGGCAACAGGGTAAAGAAAAAACATCTAGAGTTAAAGGAATCCTATGCACCAGGATAAGGGAGAATCCAATAATTATGAAAACATGATGGTAAAGTCATTTTGAAGTCTCCGATATATACTTGTATGAAAACAATTTGAAGTACACGGCTGCATAAATTTGTATGTGTCCTACACATTGTTGGAGGATCATTTGGCAGAACTACTGTCCATTTTATTGTCAGATCTTGCAGCAATTGCTCTGCGAATAAGGACGAAGGCCAAAACTGATGCATGCCATTGAACAGATGGACACTATCATTCTTTTTTATGTATTCAAATCTTATTGTGAGAGATTAGAAAATACACAAAGTCACAAGAACATCTCCACCATAAAGAAAAAAGCACTTTAAGTTTCTCAGCACACCACTCTGTTTTCCCTCTCAATGTATTACTATAGTAAAACCCAGGAATGTATCTTCATTGTAAAACTCTACAACCCCCACCAGGAGAAGGGGGCAGAAGTGGTAGGAAGAAGGTATAACGAGAATCCAAATCACTTTTATACGAGAAGAAAAAAGACCCAATGTATGTTGCATACCCCAGGTACTTCTGGCAGCAGACACAGCTTCTTACAAAATCATGAAACAAACTTCAGCAGCAGACAGCAGTTCGGAGCATTATATGCCCCATAAACAAATGTCAGCATGACACCTCTGACAAACCTTTCAAAAAGGAGAATGCCATCCAGACATCTGTGAAAACAGATATGCCACTTCTTGAGACGTGTTAGGTGCTCATTTTGAAGATGACGACTTCTGTAGACACCTGTAGCCATACCAACAATATTCTATAGGTGTCTTTGAATACGTAAAGACATGAGGTAATGGCATTTTTACTGGTGTGTAGGTGGGAAATGAAAAGCGTAATCCTGATCTTGTGAAAGTAGGGAGGAGTGTGCACATGGTGCCTTTAGGATTTCCCATATGAAAGCACAAGCAATATGCTGGGGCTATTGTACAGACGTGTACCCATGAACATGATTTAACAGTAGTAATTGATTTACTTAATCAAACAGAACATTGGGTAAGATGCTTCCTCTCGATCAGCCAGGAACTCTGAAGAGAATGTGCTCCTCTTAAAGGATTAATTCACTGTTCTATTTATAAAATCAGGTGAAATTGTATGTAAGGTCCTGAAAGCTAAACTAATTACTCACCCGCAACGGGGATACAAGACCTGATGGACTCATAAATAATTCCACAGTGGTCAGGAGAACTAAAGCCAGTACACAAGATCATTGCACTCTTCAGATGAAATAAAGTAAACACTTTATAATCTGGGAGTTATTCAACCAACACATTATTTTATCTGCCATTTCCTATTTCCAGTAATAATAATAAAAATGTTCTGGTTAAGAAAATGGCAGATAGCAAAGTTTCCATGCAGGAAAATCGAACGTCTGGATTGTTGAATGCCAGTAAACTGAGAAAAAAGTCATGGGAGCTGCGTTATATAGCTTTTTTTTTACTGTTAAACAGGCTCTATACACAGGGATAACTGACATTTAGCTATTAGATATATTTGCTTATTCCACATCGTTGGGATTTGAATGACGATAGTTAAAGCATTTACTGTATATGCAATAAAATATACCCACAAAATGTTATGATATTGCAAGTCACAGAGAGCTTTGTGGCTATAAACAAGAGTCATTGCCTATATAAAGTAACAGACGAGAGAGGTGATTTGAAATATCATTTTTTAATGAATGATGGGGGTGCTTTATTTCTCATAATACATGGTCACTGTCATCCCTTTAATACAGGATTACGTAATGTAGGATGATCTTATATTGCGCCTCATGCCATTTTTGGTGACCTCGCTGTTTGTGGACTTGTGACCCTGTAAGAAAAGTGTGCTAATGAGAGTAGGCCGGAGGTATCTGAATGCTGGGTGCTGCTCTGATTCTATGAGTTTAGCAGCGACACTTGCGTATGTGTTGATCCAGAGGGGAGAGTCCAAGATCAGATATGTTACAGTGCAGTAAGACTGGGTTAACCTCTGGTTTGGGCTGGACTGCATGATAGGACTAAAGAAGTGAGCTTCTTAGTGATAGGCATGAGGTTACCTGCGTGAGAGGATGTGTGTTTGTAGTGCAAGGTAGCATGCGATTTGAGTGGTAAGTGGGTTTAGTCAGGGACACAAGAGGATAGAGAACAGTGAGGAACTGGTCTTGTGTGTTGGAAACCCAAGCCAAAGTGTCATCCTGCCTATGGGGGCCGCCTTACTCCGTTGCTGTCCAACGTGGGGAAGAGCGCCGATTCAGCCACATCTGTTCTTTATATTTGAACACTGATTTTCCTTTACATATACATCTCCTTTATACACTTTTTGCACAAGAGATAGGGCAGGCATTAGGTTTTGTTAGCATAGGCCATTTTGATTTGACAGACACAACAATGAATGTTTTATTATTTGATGGCCAAGACTACTACCATCATAGTTGTAGGGCAAAGTAGGAGTTTTCCCAAACCCAGAAACTTTAATAAAGGATTTACAAATTGTACCTTATGTGTCAGTATCAGACTTGCAATACCATGCCTCCCCTACAAAATCCAATTTCGTTAGTCACATTTCAAAAAAGGTGGCCATAGACTGATTGATTATTTTCTTTATATAATGCACATTGGCCATTATCCTTTCTAGGGCTAAGATCTTCCACACTTTTGTTAGCCATAGTGTCGTCGATGGAGGTTCTGCTGTTTTTCATCTCGCTGTAACCGCTTGTTTAGCTGCAGCTAGTAGTAGAGATCGCAGTCTAAAATCGCTTCTTTCTGCCTGTCTTTCCATGGCCTACCAGAACGTATGCAGGGTCCCCCGCAACCTCTCTTCTGCACAGAATGTATTTAATCTTGCATCATACTTGCAACCAGAAATGCAGTCATTTGGGACATGCCCAGAAATGTGTTGTCTTTGTTCCTCCTAGGTTGTATACTCTTCAGCATTAGGAGTCTGCACCTTGTTTGAAGCGGGAGTGGTCATCGGGTATTTGGTACCATATGTACAAAAGCTTTTGCTGGGTATCAACAATGTCTGGTTCTGGCGAGGATTTCCAGGCTCTCCTGAAAAATTCTTCCAGTTAACCTCATTTATTTGGCGATTGAGCTGCTTCTCCCAGTTTTCTTTTTATTTCCAATAAAGTTTTTTTTTTCTGTCAAGTAAAGACCTTATAAAGATTGGATATTAGACCTTTGGTGGATACAGAGTCTTGTATAATTGTTTTCTAGCTGGGTTAAAGGTCTGGTGACTCTGGGTTTCACGGAGGAGTGTAGTAGCCAATGTTTTAGTTGCCAGTATGGATAGCTGTTGCTCTCTCTGACCCAAAAATCCAATTTACATTCTACACAAGTATTAAAAGTTCCACTATTAAAATATATCTCCTGATTTCGTACATTCCTCTGTGTACTATTTACTGAATGTGTCTATTGGTAATCAAGGAGTGAAGTCTGTGCTGCTCTCTACTGGTGTGAAAGGTGATGGGTTAAGTGGTGCCTTGCTCCTCTCTATTCAGCTTCTCCCAGGTACTGAGCGTTGCTTTTGTTATCCCATTTACATAGAGATTTGGGGCTTGATGCCCTTTAGTGAGCCATGGTTCGGTCCAGATATGTGTCCCTGGCATAGCTTGTTTAATGAACACCCATTTCTTTTCAGATTGAGTTTGCATCCATTCTGGGGGCCGCTAGGTAGTAATTATTGACGTTGGGGGAATCCCAACATGCCTATAATTTTTGGGGCAAAGAGAAGGTATTTACTAATTCAGCCCTCTTTCCTCCCCAGATAAATTGTAATATCATTTCCTGACACTCCAAGTTATTTTTCCATGGCTGAGGTAGAGCATCCTGGGCAGAACGTTCATTTTTATAGTCTGTACGAGTCCTAGCTAAGAGGTGCACAGCCCAGTCTATTTCTTTAAATCCTTTCTAAATTTCTCCAAGTAATCCAGGATACTTTTCTTTGTGCATATTATTAATTGGTGATGTTAAATTTACTCTCAGATATCATGTGTTTTTTTCTGCTCATCTAAACCGGTTTACGTTTTTTACAATTCTGTACTTTCTTATCCCCTACATTCTGTTTGAAAATCTCCAATTAGGTTTTGTTCATTTAAAACCCCCAAACTTTCCCAAACATCTCAAGTTCTTTTGCTAGAATCAGGATTGACGTGGATGTATCTGCCAGTGATACCTCTGAGAAACCAGAAGGTGCCTCACCCACTAGTCCCCTGGGATCTGTCATCCAGGTGGCCAGGACACGGCCATCACTTTGGGATCCAATTTGTGGGGGTCGAACAGTGCGGGAGGATCACCTAGAAGAGGGCTCTTCAGGGAGTGCAACACCGCATGGTGAGAAGCGGTATCCCCGTCCCTAAAACACCTTTACCCCATCCTACTAGGTAGGACATTTAGGAACTCTACACCACTCTCCCCCCTTTACAACACAAACACTTTCTCACGGACAGCCCGCTATGAGAGAATACAGACTAACACCTGAGCAGTATACCGGATGTGTCCCAATGCAATGGTGAGGCGAGGTCAGGCAACTACTGACCATCACACACACCTGACTTCCATTAAGCTTCCCCACACGGATAAAAGGCGGAGCAGGAGAGCACACTCTGAGCGAGGTGAAGCACACGAGGAAACAGCTGTTTCGAGACGGTAGCTGAATGAGAGGCAAAAAACAGCACAACAGAAGGGGATCGCAAGGAGGACGTTCCCTTGACCTTTTTGACAAGGAACCCTTGTTTTCCAGGAACCTCGAGAATAGAAAGCGTAAGACCTGGAAACTAGACTGAAGAATCCTGTACTGTGTGTCGGAGATACCTGGGGTCCTCCCACGTCAATAATCAAGGTGGGGAGAATCACTGGCTGCCGTGGTATCATGCTTGGCTCCAGGAACAAAGTAGCTGTCAGTGAAATCAACGCAGCCAGTGAGTTGGGGAGACCGATACAAGACCGTTCTGTGTTGAAGCCAAGGTTGCAAGCAGCAACATTGTATGGCGAGCGCTGGAACGGACATTGGTAAAACGCGTGTGATAAAAGACGCAAGTAAAGTCGAACTGCTTTAAACTTTGAAACCAAGATATGATGCCTTTGACAGTGTGGTCCGGCACTGCTTGGGTGCTCAATCGAAGGTCTCTGTAAGGTATCCAGCTGAGAAGTGACAGGAGTGAAAGTTGAAAGAGTTATATGTATACAAAGAATTGTGAATCGAAGTGGTCCTACAACGGGTCGAGCAAAATCCCACGCACAATCGAAAATCTTCGATTTTGATGAAGTAAAGAAAGTTTGGAAAGTAGATACATTGGCCTGAGCCCGGCAGAGGGAGACTAATTGAAGGTTTTGTGTTAAGGTGCGTCTGAGCCCGGCGGAGGAGTACCCAGGGTGAACAGTGACCAACCCGGGGAATTGGATATGTGAAAATCCTGAGAACATTGTGTTAAAGTGGGTCCGAGGTGAATCGTGAATCACCAGAGAAATTGTGTACATGTCAAATCCTAAGACGGAAGGAACTTTAATGTTTGTTTGTCGCATCAGGCCCCCTGAAATAAGAGACTTTGAATGGCAAACAGACTTTGGCACAGGAGGCCCTGATGCGGAGGTTTTGTACTGCAGCCTTGTGCAAATGAAACCAGAAAGTGTGCGAAGCTTGAGTGTGCCGCCTTGTCACGTGCTGAAAATGCGGGGAAGGGGAGCCAACAGCTCAGATATCCTGTCATATCATCTCTTGAACTCTTTTCTTTTGCATAACATTGTTTCCCACACTATTTGTATTTAGAGGTAAGGATTGGCAATAGGTTTATTAGTATAGGCCCTTTTATTTTGACAAGACTCGAGTAGGACTGCGTTATTATTTGATGGTCTTAGCTTGCTCCCATCTTTAGATTTAAGATTAGATAGTCATTTTCCAAACCCAATTACAGTTCAATAAACACCCTTGAACTGTAATCACTTGTGTGTCTTACTGTTTGATAACATGCCTTCCCTTCAGGTTGGTATCAAAAAAGCATAATCTTATGTTGGGTTTTTCCTATAGTTATCCCTTTGATCCTTTCATTCCTTCTAATCTTTTCCACTAGGGAGTCCATCAATAAAGCAAAAATGATTGGTGATAGGGGACAGCCCTGTCTCGTTCCTCTAGATTGGGGTATCCTATTACAATGCTTGTTGACCAATACCCTTGCCCATGGTGCTTTATAATTTGCCATAATCATTTGTGTTGCATATGTACCAAAGTTTTATCTCTCTAATGCCACTTCCAGAAATCCCCAGTTAACTATATTAAATGCTTTTTCTGCTTCAAGTGTAACCAAAATAAAGGGTATTGGGGATCACTTTGCCTTGAATTTTAGGTGCTGGATTTTCCAAATATTATCAAAAGGTATTGATTTCTGTTATGATTCCCAATTGATCTGGGTCTATAACCTGTTAATCCAAATAACCAATGTAAAGGAATTCTTAAGAAAAAGCACTTAGATGCCCATGGGTTATGCGCGCTATACAAATGTTAAATAAATAAATACATTAGACCTGGTAGTACTTTCTCTATCCTATAGGCTAGTATACATGTAAAAAAGTTTAAAATTGAAAGGAGAGCAGTTGGTCTGTAGGATTGGCATAGCTTTGGATTGTTCTCCGGCTTGGGGATCAACACAAATGTTGCTTCTCTCCTCGATTCTGGGCTCTCTGCTCCTGCTCATATGGTGTTAAACAGGGCCGCTATTGGTTTTGCTATACAGGCTAAGATTATTTTATAGAAAGTTGCTGGTAGGCTGTCTGGGCCTGGGCTTTTATTGTGTTTCAATCGTTTATTTGTGTCTGAGAATTCTCAATATGTTGCTTTTATTCCCGTTCATGAAGTCAAGGGTATATCCTTCAGGCATTGTATTTTCTCACATTTATCTCCCTCTTCAGCTTGGTAAAGTTTCCTATAGATGTTTTCAAATTCCTCACATTTAAGCCTATATTTATTTACCTCCTTTCCGTTCTCTCCCATTATGGTTTCTGTATAGGATTTCTCTTTCAACCCCAAGTCTCTGGGCAATAATACCCCTACCTTATTTGCATTTTTAAAGCAGGATTGTTTCATGTGCAGTAGTTGTGCTTCTGCTTTTTTAATGCGCAGTACATTTATCTGGTTGTGGGCTGCCTTTAATCTCCTGAAATGTTCACTAGAGGGTTTATATTTATGTTTCTTATTCAGCTGTTTTAATTCCTCCAGTACTAATTCTTCTTCGGAGTTTCTTAATTTTTGTAGATATGCTGTGCCCCCAAAAATGGATCTGACTCTTATATTAGTGCTTTCCATCTCACTCCAGTGAAAGGTCCTTTGCTTTAGTGATCGCCAAGTATTCCTTCATCCCCTCTACTATCTGGGCTCTGCAGAAAAGATCTTTTAGGACTCCCTCACCCATTCTCCAATTATTTCTATTGTGGGTTTTTCCTCCAATTTGTGCCATAAGCTCTACTATGCTATGATCACTGTATGAGCATTGCTTGATGGTGGCATTTTGCGTTCAATCTAGCAAGTCACTTGATATAAATATATGATAAATTCTAGAGTAAGTCTGGTGCACGTGGTGAATAGAACGCATAATCTTTATGCACACCCGGGGAAGGGCGCTCAGCCAATCAGGTGGCTGGCACAGCGGGCAAGAATACACATTCTCCACCTGATGTTTCCAGCCACCCGAGACCCTTCCAGGGGTGGTGCCATTTTCTTTTTGTTTGACTGTGGGGAGACAACAGGGAGTCCCCCCTAAAAAAACAACCGTACCCCTTTCCCACCCTCCCAACTCAACTGCTGGACCAAAGCTTCGTGCTCAAGTCCCAGTGCTCCTCCCGCTCCAGTCTGCCGCCATAGAAATGGAAGCACGTCTGAGTCTTCTCAGGAGATTGACATTGTGCAATAAGCGCAGAAAATCTCCATAAAAAAATAAAATAACCATGTGCACACCAGAAAACCTTTTCTCTGGCCTACCTAGGCTCGGGCTGGTGGGCTGTTACCGGCCATGTCCACCCACAGACATGGCGGTGAAAGCCATAGTATTTCCGTTAAATATTCTCCAGGCTTTAAACCAAGCTTAGACCTTGCAGGACATCCTTTACCCTAGTTGATACCAGGCCCGATCCTGGCCTCAAACTACTTCCAGATCTGTGTACATTATCATATTCATATCTCCCGCCATTATTAATAAAAACTGCATGATAAACCTCTTCTGGTATGCACTGGGTGCGTAAAAGGATGCAAATGTGTATGTGTGTGCCCCAACCCATCCCTTCACCATTATATTGTGCCCTTTCTTGTTCTTATTCTGTTGGCTCATTTTAAATTGCGTGGTTGAGTGATACCAGGCCCGATCCTGGCCTCAAACTACTTCCAGATCTGTGTACATTATCATATTCATATCTCCCGCCATTATTAATAAAAACTGCATGATAAACCTCTTCTGGTATGCACTGGGTGCGTAAAAGGATGCAAATGTGTATGTGTGTGCCCCAACCCATCCCTTCACCATTATATTGTGCCCTTTCTTGTCCTTATTCTGTTGGCTCATTTTAAATTGCGTGGTTGAGTGAAACAGTGTTGAGTGAGCACATCTTAAAGTGTAAGGCTTTACTGTGTTCCTCCATTAGTTGTTGGGGATTCAAATCTCTCTGGTTCTCTTCTGTGAGTTGTATCTTTATCATTAGTCTCTGGGGGGCGTGGCTAGGCAGCCATGGAGTAGGCTGCAGATTGTGTGAGCTCTGAGATCCGTAACCCTGACCCCTGCAGCGTGTGCCTTTTTACGGCTGATTCCAGCCCCAAAAGCACACTAAAAGGTACATGAGTTAGCTGGGGAGTGAAGGAGCCTGCTGTTGGAACACTCGGGGCGTTGTAGCGCCAGTTGAGCTACTTTGTATCTCAGACCCGGAGACAGAAACAAATAAAAAGATGGCGACGGCTGGTAACAAAGGAATCCCCGAAGACCCCTGAAACTTCTGGGAGCCCGTCACCGGAGAGGAAGCAGCCGACGGGCCTGTGGATAATAATTAAGATAAGTACTGCCGTCAGTTCTGTAGCGGCCAGTGTGCACAGTGAGAAGCCGCGATTGCACACACAACGCGGAGCATACAGCCCGGATATTTCGGAACGGCTGGGAGCCCCCAAGGAGCGAGTCTGAGAACTGCCGCTGATGCGCCTATCATATGCAGCACGGACTGCATCTCTACAAATGACCCTGGGTGGGCAGAGCGGATAACTCGAAAAAGCTGAGACCCCCGGAGGAGTAAATCGGAAGACTGCCGCCGCAAGCAATAAACACAGGAAGCACAGGCTGCTGGCTCACACATAACGTGGAACGAGATGATATGGCGACGTGGGATGACCAGGAGCCCCAAATAATTAAAAAACGGATTGTGACCGCGTGAAAGGGTTGCTGCGTGGTGCAAGCAGAAATTGGACTGGCATCAAGATCCAGGTGGAATAATCCGGGCTGCAAGGCCAGAAGAGGAAGGTGCGAGAAGCACGTTGACGTTGATCTGCTTTACACGTGGAGCGAGCAGCTCCTGTGGCACGGGGTCACAGGGAGACCCGAGACACATAATGGAAGCCTGCTGTCCAACATAGCCTTGACACACAGCGCAGGCCGTGTATAGCCCTAAGTGCGGAGCAGCAGAGGAACAGATGGTATCACTGGGGCATAACTGAAGCCGGCAGCCCCCATAACAAAGGAGCTTGGCGGTGTGGCAGTCCCAGGCAGCAGTAACTATGGGGAGTAACGTAAAGATGGCGTTGCGTGTGCTGAACAAATAGTATTACATGAAGGCGGCGGGGGAGCAAAATTACCCACAACAATCATAACATGTGGCATCATAAGGGTGTACAGCATAAATATTCACTGTAGCATGTGGCAAACAGTTGGCAAAATTGAGACTGTACTAAAAGGGCAAGCAGGACAAACCGCAAGTGAGCAGATGCACAGAACAGAGAATGCATGGCGGAGGAAACTGTGGGCAGTATAACAGCGGGCTGCAGGCACCCCCACGCACTGCCATAAGGTGCCAAATCTGGTGAGCGGAGCGAAATGGCGCACCACCACAGAACACAAGAAGCGAAAACAAAGAAGAAAGGGGAGGAAAGGTAGTCAGATATAACTCCGCCATGCAGAGGAGGGAGAAATAACTCCAAGCATGGAGCTGTAGAGGGGCGGACAATGGCGCTGAGACACAACTGAAACTGGCAACCCCCACAAATAAGCAGCCCAGACAAGCAAGGCAACCCCAGGCAGCAGAACCCACACGGTGCAACACACAAAGAGCACAATGTAAGCTGCAAGCAGAACGTAACAAAGTGGAGGCTAGAAAACCTGCACAACCCGCAACACCCATAACGCTGGACGAAATGGCCCAAAAGGGAATCAAAAGCAAAGTGAAGCAGCCGACCATGGACATATATGCTAAGACGCAACAGCCCACAACCACCCCCCCCCCAGCACAATCTGGGATGAAGGTGCAAGAGGTTGAGAGCGCGCCGAGAGTTAACCAGAGGATACTTGAGGCTATCACGGAATTGAAATCCTCCTGGGCACAGCAATGGCTGAACTCAAGGAAGTGCTGGACTAGACACAGTGGGGATAGATGTTAATTTGCTGCGGCAAGATGTGAGGGCGCTGGCGGACCAAACTAGTAGCTTGGAAAGTGCTGTGAAGAAGAATGAGGGACTAAGCACCACTAATGCAAAAGAGGTGCACGTACTGAAACAGCAAGTGGCTAATTTGGAAAACCGGGCAGAAGAAGCTGAAGGACGAGCTAGACATAGCAACATACGTGTGGTGGGCCTTCCGGAAGGAGAAGAAGGCACAGACCCCACAGACTGTCGAGAATATGCTACTGCAGGCAGTAGGAGCTGGCGAAATCTCCCAAGGATTCGCGTTGGAGTGGGCGCATAGGGCCCAAACGAGAAGACCACAACCAGGAGCGCCACTCAGAGCTATAATTGCAAAAGCTTTGAATTACAGAGATCGGGAAAAGATCCTGGAATTCTTCTGGAAAGGTGGTACTATAACCTGAGCGTCAGCAACGATCACGGCCTACCCGGATTACAGTATGCTGGTGCAGAGGCAACGATACAGCTATGTGGCAGTCAAGAGGAGACTACGCACGGCGGGGATGAAATACATGCTACTTCACCCGGCGAAACTAAAAGTTCCGTACAAGGGTAAAGCGCACTTCTTTGAGACTCCGGAGGAAGCGACATGCTGGCTGGACACGCATGGATGCCCAGAGTTGGAGGGGGACCAGGAACAGGATGGAGAGGCTAAGTGATCCGACGACACGGGGGCCAAAGGGGGGGGGGGAGTAACATTGCACAGGAGTAAAGGGGCATGGATAGTTAGAGTTGAACGTAGCGGGGCATAGGCCACCTGCCATATATATGCTTGCTAAGTGAACACTGTGGACTGGAATATAGTGATAAGCAATCTGGATATGTGAAGCATAGCATTGTGCCTTATAGATATATCGGAGCTACAGGATATACGCGCTTTATCCCCATTAGTGGAAGTAGTAGGTGCGTCGATAGGGCGACATCGCCCCACTGAGTCCCGAGTATAGGGAGTGCCAAGAAAGGGGCTGGATGTGGGGGAGCCTGAGATCCAGGGATGGAGCTGGGCAACAGTTGGGGGGAGGGAGGGGGGTGTTGAGTGTGGAGTTGGGGACGGGAAGGGTGGAGGGAGGGATGGAAGTAGGGGTAAGGGGAGTTGGGAACTGTTGGGGATGTTGGGTTAGGAAGGGGGCGGGTTTACATACAAGAGTGATGGCTTCCGAGTAGCCCTCAGAGATAAACAAAGGGAGGGAAGGGACGGGAAGAGGCGATGGGGGACCTTAAGGTGATTACCTGGAATGTCAGGGGGCTCAATAGCTATTTAAAAAGAAACAAGGTTCTGATGTACCTGCGAAGACAGAAGATAAATCTAGCTCTGATACAGGAGACACACCTCACAAAAGACAGACTAGAGGTGGTTCGGAAGAAATGGAGGAGAGGGACCATGGTAGTAGCTAAATATTCTGCCTACGCCAAAGGGGTGCTCACCTGGGTGGCACCGCATGTGCCATTCCAGGTACTACAGTCCACAGCTGACGCGGATGGGAGGATGGTGGCAATAAAGTGGCTGGTGGAAAACAGAGATATATATCAAATACGTACGCCCGACCCAGGACACAGTGGCATACTTCAAGACAATATACGGCAAAATAGGCACGTACCTGGGGGGGAGGGTGGGGGATGATTTGGGGAGGCTATTTCAACTGCACGCTGAACCCGAAAATGGATATATCAGACACAAAAATAGACCAACCGACTCCTGCCGCTAGCGCGCTGCAGTCAATACTGACAGATTTCAGTCTGGCCGACGTATGGAGAGAGCACCACCCACGGGACAGACAGTACTCGCACAACTCTGCCCCGCAAAATCTATACATTAGGCTCGATTATATGTTCAGCACGCAGGGGCTGTTCGAGAAAATTACAATGACCGAATATAAGGTGAGGGTTTTGTCAGACCAGTCGCCATTGATCCAGAAGTGGCAACACCGACCACCAAGGGCCAGGATTCCAACTTGGCGACCCAGGGCTGAGGCCCTCAAAGACATGCCATTTAGGGAGGACATGCAAGAAAAAATCACAAACTATTTTGAAACTAACACTGGGAGTGTTGAGTCGGCCTGGACACTCTGGGAAGCCTTTAAGTTAGTAATAAGAGGGATAGCTATATCCACATCCAAATGATTACAAGGAGGGATCTTAAAAGAACTGCAGGAAACGGAGGTGGAGATAGAGGGGGTCCTAAGTAGAGAGGGGGGCACCAAAGAAGATGCGGATACTTAAGCTACAACAGAAATGCATGAGGTGCTGGGAGAGACTATGTAACCTCAACTATAAAAAATATGTAGAAAGGCAGCACGCGGGAGGGGACAAACCGGGGAGGCTATTAGCATGGTTATATAAAAGCGACACCACCAAGACCACAATTCGTGAAATAGAGAGAGAAGATGGGCAAATAGAGGACACCCAAGAGGGCGTGAACCGGGAGCTCCTGAGATATTACCAACAGTTATACGGAGATGCAGAACGGAGTGACTGAGGGATGATACAGGAGGTATTAGAAGACATACACATGCCGAAAATCAGTGCAAAAGAGCAAGACACGTTAGATGCCCCGTAACTCTAGAGGAGCTGGAAGCAGTGATACGGCAGCTGCCCACTAGCAAGACCCTAGGGACCGACGGACTCCCTAGTGAATTTTGCAAAGCGTATAGCGAGGAGATTCTCCCCCCACTCTTGGAGATGCTGAATGAATCATATGACATAGGAAGATTGCCAGAATCCCTTAGAGAGGGGATTATTGTCCCTCTCCCCAAACCCAATAAGTCGAGCAAAGATTGTGGCTCATATAGGCCGCTGTCGATGCTCAACCAAGACAGTAAAATACTTACGGCGGCACTGGCAAACAGTTGAAGGGGATGATTGATAAACTCATGCACCCAGACCAGACCGGATATGTCCCTCATAGGAACATATCTGAAAACCTTTGTTGGCTGCATCGAGTCATAGAACACACCAAAGGAGACACGAGTGAGATAGCGATAGTATTGCTAGATGCAATAAAAACATTTGACTCGGTTAAATGGCCTTGGCTGATGGCCGCTCTGGCCAACTACGGGATAGGTCAAGGTTACCTTAGGTGGGTCAAATTACTATATAGTGCACCGTTGGCTAGAGTTAAGACACAAGCGATAATATCAGAAAGGTGGCAACTCGGCAGGGGCACTAGACAAGGATGTCCGTGGTCCCCTATGTTATATATAATGGCATTAGAACCATTGTCAATATACCTGAGGCAGCAATATGACATAATAGGAATCAACACTAACGAGGATCCGCACCTCATCTCATTGTACGCAGATGACACGCTGGTCTATTTACGATATCCCGAAGAGAACCTCCAGTACATCCTGGAGGTGATGGACCGATTTGCGTCGCTATCTGGTATAGCAGAGAACCCAAAAAAGTCATGCATGTTCCCGCTGGGCAGGTATGTGGGGATCCTACAGGAACAGCTGCCATTCCTACAAATACCATGGGAGACAAATACGTTTAGATACCTGAGGATAGACATCTACCACACGGTGGAGGAGGAACATCAAAACAATACGGAGAGGACGGTAAGGGGCATAGAAAACTGCATGAGGTTCTGGGAGAAACTCCCCCTGGCAATGATGGGGAGGGGGTGCGATGATGAAAATGGTGGTTCTGCCGAGATTATTACACTACTTCGGAATATACCATATTTTATACCAAGACGATTTTTTGTCAAACTACATAGCATCTGCAGGGACTTCCTCTGGCATGGGACGAGGAATAGAATAGCCCTCTGGAAGCTACAAAACACGCATGACAGAGGGGGCATCAAACTGCCAAACTATGAGCTATATTATTTGGCCAGCTAGCTACAATATGTGGCCAAACGGCTATCAGAAGACTCAACTGCAGAATCCAGATTACTGAGACTGGAATGTGCCCCGTTCTTCCTGAAAGAGATAATATGGCTACCCGGAAAGGAGATGAGAGAACGCTCAGAGATGCTAACGTTGGGATGGAAGGTGTGGCGTAGGGCCAGTCAGGTTATGGAGAACCCAACCCTGTGCTCCCCGCAAGCGCCACTAGTAGCACTAACGGGGGCGGATGGACATTTAATGAAGATGATTAGAAAACACTGGGAGTCGGCAGGGATAGGAACAATAGGAGATGTAATACAAGAAGGGAAGATCAAGGAGTTTGGGATGCTGGTGGAAGAAACGGGGTTGCATAGCGGGCAACATATCGCATATGCTAGAATGAGGAAGCGGATCAAAGAGACATGGTCAGAAATGGTACTAGAGGAGCTACCGAATGCCACCATAGAAACAATTCATGACAGAGCAGAAGGAGGGCACGAAATATCTAGAATATATGAGCTATTGATGTCCAAAGAGGGGAAGGAAGTGATACAACTAAGACAGGATTGTGAAGAGGATGTGGGCGCTCCTATGAGTGATGGGATGTCGCAACGGGCCCAAAGATATCATAAGAAAGTGTGGAGGAATGCCAGGTAACAGCAAATACAGTTATACGTAACCCACAGGGCATACATGACCCCCCAAAAGATAGCCAAATTTAAAAACATGGATAGGCAAATGTGCCCTAAATGTGGAGAAGAAAATGCTGGGATGGTGCACATGTTCTGGGCGTGCCCAGAAATTGGTAAATTCTGGGACGAAGTGTCCCAGAGACTCGACGGGAGAGGCGTCAAGATAAATATTGAGTCGGCAGAGGCATGTATGGTGGGAGGGTTCCCCAGATCAAGCAAATTAAAACATGTAAGTAAGCTGAAGGACCTAGCATATATACTTGCAAAGCACAGGATTGCCATGGGGTGGAAGGCATGCCACAGACCAAGAATAGATGTCTGGTGGAAGGCCCTCGAGAAATGGACTGAGGCGGAAACAGCAGTATGGCAAAATGCTGGCAATACTCGTGGGGGAGGAGGAAATGGGAACCCTGGCGGCCTTGAAAACGTTAGTGGCTACACTGTATGGGCCAACCCAGGACTGGTCAAGCGACCAGGACTCAGTTGTAGACATAGAGGAGGATCCCCTTCCGCATGAAGCAGTTGCAGAGCGCGCGGTAGAGTAAGCCCATGAGGGGGGGAGGGAATGGGGTTGCAATTGACATTCAGTGATCAATGTGAAACTCAGTGCATTATTTTAAGCACTGTACGTCGATTGTTTGTTTATTTTGAAAATGAATAAAAATTGTTTTAAAAAAAAATCCTTAGTCTCATTAGTAGGTCTATTATTTCCCTGCTCAGTCTTAAGCTTCATGTATACCCTCCAAAAATAAATGTTACAACCAAAGAAAAAGAGCCCTTTACTGCCCTTTCCCCACTCCCCTCCTCTTTATACAGTACGTCTCCCCTTCTGCTCTCATCATCGACTCCCGTGTCCCCCTAAAAACCCTCATGCCCATCTTCTCTTTACTTCTTCATAAACTCCAAACTATCTCAACCTAGCTTTGTATACATTGCACCCTGGGTTGCACCTCGCAATAATTTCGGAGCCATTCCCAGGATGGTGACAATCCGTCTTGTATGTTTGGGTTCTCCATCATTGTCTCTTTTTGTTTAACTCTTTGCAATGTTTTTTTCCTTCCTATGTTTGTTTGCCATAACAATTGCAGTAGTTGTCTCCTTGTCGCTTTATCCGCCCTTATGCCTTCTTCGCAGAGCTTGATTCCCAATATTTTGGCTCTGGTTTGAGAATCGTTCTTGTTAGGACTGATTCTCTGAAAAATGCAGATTTGCGCGCCTTTCTGGCCGAATATCCCCATACTTCAAACAGTAATTTTCGGGCAGAAAGGTGCGCAAATCTGTGTTTTTCACGTAAATAATTCCATGATTCAGGCTGTTAGTGTGAACCAAGCTGAAGTTGTTTATTTGGATTTGATTTATTTTGGAGTTTTGCAAAACACAACATGCATCATTGTAATTGCTTCAGCGTGCCGTGCGCAAGTAAGGTGTTTTTATAACACAAACGGCGTGTTTACTCAAAATAAGTCATTAACTCTCAGAAGACTGCTTTGAAAAAACCTTGGTCGGCACTTCGAGTGCAAAGTCGGACACAGAGGCATTGTGAGGATTGTTAAAGAATTTTATTAAAGTAAAAGTAGGGTTGCAAAAAGACCTATCTCGCCCTATCACTATGATGGGTTTCCCTGCCTCAACGAAACTAAAGGATGTCAGTGTCATAATCTCCAGAAATATAGAGTTCTCCGTCCTGTGTCCCAAATCCTATCCGGACCCTTACAAGCTAAACTAAAAGAAATTTGCATTCTTTCACTTGGCCATTTGTAGGCTTTCCAGTATTCCAGCACAACTTTCAAAAGGTGCGCAGATAAAGATTTAAGGTTTCACAATCTTCAGAAGGGGGTGGGGTGATTCCCTTCCTGAGTCTCTCAGCTTCCTCTCATCTTTTAACCACAATTCCCTTTCCCAGCAATGTGCAATTATCCCATTCAGGGAGTATGGCTCTCTTCCCCTAGACTAACACACTCAAGGGTTCTTTTCCTACCCTTGACTCCCTTGTCTCTCCACAGTTTAATCACCTTTCCAGCCCAAGGAGTTTTGGTTCCTTCCCCTGGGTTTCATATACTTTCAAGAAGCTGCCTCTCCTCTTCCGGCACCTCTTACTTGTATACCTCTTATTTGTAATTGAATGCGGGTCCCAGACTCGCAAACACACTGCCTGGTATCCCCTCGTGCCAGGGCTTTCCTAATGTTCTCTTTCCCTTTGGGTGCAACTCCCAATCTCACAACCGGCTGCCTGGTTTACTCTCCTGCCAGGACTTCTTCCATGTGTTACCCAGTACCTGAAAGAACTGAATTGTATTTGAACCCCTTCCATTTGTACTCAGCGTCCCTGCTCCCTCACCCCGAATTACCCCTGTGAGTGTCTCTGCATCCCCTCGGTATATGCCTCGAAGCGCCCTGGTGTCCCACTTCTCCTCACTGGGCTCACCAGAGTTCTCTGGCAGCTTCGGTGTTCTCTGCAGTTCTCGGCTTCTCCAGCGGGGCACCTCCTCATCAGCCTCAGTTGCTGCAGGTCTGCATGTGGCGCACTCTTCCACTCTTGACCCTTTGTGATGCGCCAATAGGAGCCCTTTTGTCCCCTGCTGTAGCTGGTCTGCTTCTCGCTTCCCGACCCGCATCGGGTACCGTGGATTTGGATCTTCCGTGTGGTGCCAGGATTTATTTATTTTTCCCAAACTAAAATGTTTTACTTTTCTTTTCGAAGAACAATCAACAAACATGTTGTAAACATGAAAGGTGAACGTACATGCAAAAGAAGTGCCTCAGAGCAAATCACTTCCAATATACTTTTTTTCTGTTGTTGTTGAAATCCTCTCCCCCTTGCACACCCCATCAAGCACACATGTTGCAGAGGACCCTCAATGTACCACAGTCAGGGATAACTGCTAGGATTGGGTTTACAGGCTACGCAGGTCTCACATCCTCCTCAATGCGTGGCACTGCACAAATCCCCACCCTTCCCCATGCCGACCCAGACCCAGACCCATAAACGGAAGCCATTCTTGTTGCACTTTGGTATCCCTTTCATTCACTATTTTGGTTTCTCCATTTCATATAGGTGCCTGGCCCCCATTATCCATTCCCTCTTACTCTGCATCTCAGGACACTTCAAGGCCCTCGCCAGTGCCACTCGAGCTGCCAACTGGAGACCCTGGATCATGTGGCCAAACCACTATTTCCCCCGTCGTCGTCTCCCAGCCTGAAGCGGACCAAATAAGGAGTCAAGGGCTTCTCAATCACCTCTAGATCCCCAATCCAGGATAGGACCTTGCTTTAATACCTTTGTGCCTTCGGGGATGACCACCATGTGTGCCAATATGCGCCCAATGCTCCACAGCCGTTCCAGCAATGCAGGCCCACCCCAAGATGCATACGGGTCAATCATGCTGATGAAACGTCTTGACGGAATTCAACCTATGTTGGGCAGAGATCAAAACTATTTTCATCGACTCACAAATGGCTCCCTACAATTCATCTGTCACCTCCATCCCTAGGTAATTTCCGCACTGGATTCTAGCCCTCGGTTCTGCTAATGAGGCCGCCTTCCTCAAAGGGTAATATAGCTTAGAAATCCTTCCTCTTTCAGGATCCCCGTCCATCCAAATTTTCTCTAGCAGGGTAAATTCTCTCACCAAGTTCATGCCCCATCTCGCAACAGTCAGGACCCCCTTTAACCACATAAACAGGAAAGGTGATAGCAACCCTAGACCCAGTAGTTCTCCCAGTCTGTGTATAGTGTGGTATCTGTCCCCTCTCCCAGAGCTGGCCTGCCTGACTCAACCCTGTTTCGTACCAGCCTTGGTATCACTCCAGATCCGCAATGCGATTTTGATATATTCCATACTTGGGTGTACGCTCGTTACGGTAACAGAATGATGTCATCGTGCAATGATGTCATCACTTTCCTACGGCAATTCAGCCATCTTTATATATATTCAGCTTCTTCATACACGGGCGGCTATTTTATCGCCCTACAATTACTTTGGTGCACGGTTTTCGCTTAGCTAAAATAAGTACCTTGATGACACTTGTTTAACTATTTATTTAGGGCCACATGTATACTTTCATACCTTCTTTTCTGAAATGTTTTGTTTGTTTTCTACTTCGATTCTTCCATGATCCTTACTCACCAGCTGGTCGTCACCTTTCCCTTGTGACTGACACAGATTTCCTAACAAGTCTCTACCCTGCTTCACTTCCCATTATCTATTCAATTCGTTTTTATTTCAAATTCTATTATATGTTGCTTTATCTTCCCATAGATTTTTTCTAGTGGAAGTTTACAATGCAGGTCATATCGTTTTAGCGATTTTTGCCAACATACCCTATGGATTTACTTCTGTGATCAGCATAAGATAACTTTGAATTTCTTTTTATGAACTTTTTCATACATCTATGTTTGGTGATGGGAGCACATTTATGGCCTCCTAATAGATTGCTATGCTCCCGATGTGATGCTTTTTTCCTATTTTTGATATCTACCATGACTTTTCTTGGATTTACCTAGGAAGATTAATTCGGGATTCTTTATGTTCAATTTCTGGTATTCAAATCTGATTATAGACTATCATTATTACTATTAAGCGGTCTCTAACTCCCTTATTTGATTCTTATTGCGATACGTAGTGTTGACACAGGAGTGGTTATGGAAATGTTATTTCTTAATATATTTTTCGGAAATAACTCTCTGTGTATATAATTCTATGTAATGGTAATACGACATTATCTATATTGTTTGACAGAAGTTATTTTGTGCTCCTGATGAAGTGAATTTACTTTACTCAAAAGGAATTGAGCTATTGCTGAAATGTAAAGAATGTAATGACAATATTGAGTCTTAAAACTATTTGTATTCATTAAATTATTACAACATACTGTCATACCTTAAGGAAGGTTTACTTTCTTTACAGTATGGAATTTTGACTGGTTGGAAATCATCAGTATATAGGTGTGCAGGGGACAGGGGTATCCAATCTTAGGATACCATTCATACTTTTCTGATCTATCATGATACTGCTGCTCGTAGGCTTTTTTTTCTTCATGACTACCTCTATTTCAAACACACATCTGCTGCTCACTGTGACATGTTCATCTATTGAAAGGAATACTCAAAAGCTCGCTCAAATGACATTAATGTATCTGGCTTATTAAGCTAGAGAAGCCCCAAGATATAATCAGAGTAACAGTCGACAAGCAAGAGCAAGCTGCAGCTAGTAAACAAAAAGCCCACCTTTGTGTGCACAGTCAACACTTTCTTCCCGCAAACTAATTATGCTGCTCAGGTTTATGATTCTCCTCTTTGGAGTGCTGGCAGCAGTCATATTCTTCCTAGAATCAGCTTCCACCATTTCTACTTCAGAATCTGTCCGCTGGCGCTTCCTGTAAATGGTGATAAAGAAGGACTTTAGAAGGCAAGCAATCATTGCATTGCGCTTTATACAAAATGTTCAATTTGATCTACTGTCAAGTCTGCAGGTATAAAACATGGAATACTACACACCGTTCAAGAACCTACTTACTTCTAGAATACCATATTATCGATTTGACAGCAGAAAATGACTGCTATGGTCATCTTACTGCCTATTCAAGCACTGCATATCATTCTTTTGCTCCATGAATTTTCCCACCACAATTGCCAGTATGTCTCCAATTCCACATCTTTTTTTGACACAATTGTACACTTCATACCTTGCTGCTATTATCGATTTGTTCATATTTTCAAACACTGGTATTTAACAAGTGCCTAATAAAGGTCCACATTGTACGGCGCCCTCAAATCACGACTGAATACCCATACAGGGGCCAATATTGTCCTTTATGTCTGCAAAGATTGTAAAGGAATATTGGACTAAAGTAATCTCACTATTTAAAGCAAGAGTTGTGAATCAGTGATGTAGTACAAGTTAAGGTTTTATTCGCATGTGAAGGACTACTTAAGAAAGTCTGCGTGCTAGTTTTAATTAAAATTGTGGCATTTGCAATGGTTATAAAGGCTGGGTTTTATAATTCCATGTTTAAATGGTGTGTTTTTCAGCCCATTAGCTTCTTGTTTGTTTTAAAGTGTGTAATACCAGTGGTATTTTCTGTATGAATAGATTTTTCCATTGTGTATTTTCATTTGTATTTCTATTTGGGCTTGTAGAGCGTGCACACCTAGCTAGGGAGGAATGAAGAGCTACACAAGGTTGGTTGAGGATTGTAATGTATGCTGGCCCCAAGGAGGGACACATTCAAGTTGTAGATCTAAGAGCCACAGGCCCACATAGTGGTGTTCTCCTCAAAGGAGGCGCTTAGAATCCTATGTGTTACTTAAGTGCTTACTGAAGAGCAGGGAATTCAGGTCCTTCCCAAACAGCAAGAGCACTGGGGCCACCCTAATTGTGACTAGGATAGAGTTCCAGAAGGCCTGCGCGGAGCAAGAACATGCTAGTTTACTATCTTTGGGACTACATTTGATCTCCAGCCTCGCAATAGTCTGCACCAGTGAGATCTTTGGCAAGTTAGATATCTGGGATATGAGGCAGGCTATCGTTAAAAGTATCCGGGCAGGGATAGGTAACCAGTGCAGTTCCCTTAGAGCACATATGTGGTCAAATGTCTTTGATTCTGTGATGAGTCTTCCCTACGTCCAGGCGAGATAATGCTAAGGCTTAGACTGTGGCTCTGAAGTTCTCTGGTGGAAGCAACCGTTTATATTCCATAGAGTGCTGGTTGATACCAGGTGGTATTTTCTGTGGCAATGTGTTGCCAGAAGAAAACCAGCCGGCTCTTTGAAGACTCCCCCCCCCCCCCTTTACCACGAACTACCCCTAACCTGGTTGCAAGTTATTCCTCATGCCCACACGCAGCGCAAAAGCTACATCTGGGGATTTTGCGAGTGGCAGCCACGAAATTGTTACTATAGGGATTGCCCAATCAAATGATTCGGGTGTGCGCCAATAGGAAGAGGGACTCCTGCTTCCCTCGGGCCCAGAGCTCAACGTACTTGGGGACCCACACGTGCCACATTCGGCACTTCTCACCATGCTGGCATATGGAAATGGGACTGCAGCGATTGTCCTATCAGGTGGTGCTCAGAGTGTGCGTCACAGGAAAGCGCACCAATACGAAGGAGGACTCCTGCTCTACTGGAGCGCAGCCCACGCGGTCCTTGGAAAATGGCAAGTGTCATATTCTGCGCTTCTTAGCATGCTGGCCAATGGAAATGGGACTATGGCCTTTAGCCAAGGAGGTGCTCGGGGTGTACGTGCAGGAAAGAGCTCCAACAGGGAGAAGGAATCCTCCTGCTCACCGGGGCGTGGCCCTTGGGCTCATTGAAGGAAGGCACGTAGCACATTTTGCGCTTCTCCCATGGTGGCCAATGGAAATGAGACTATGGATGTTGGCCAATCAGGTGCTCTGGGTGTGCGTCACAGGAAAGGGCGGCATTCAGTTTCCCCATTACTTTGTGTACTGCGGCTGGCAAACATAGCAAGACGTACAGTTTTCGTCGTGGGTGATGGTTTTGTGGAAGATCTGTGCATGTATATCCTCCAATAAGACTTGTCTGGCAATTTTGGTTTGGAGGGAGTGGACGCTTTGTGGTGTAGTGTCGAATCGTGCTGTTTCGGCGGACTGCTTCTAGAATGTCGACGCTTAGCCTCTTCGGCAACTGTACATTTTGTGATTGTGCACTTTGGAGCCTTCTTTTTGGGTTACATGCCTTGTTCCAGTGTGTTTAGTCAACTAAAGATTATGATGAAAGCAGTTCAGCACATTTTTCCTACTGCCAAGGGGCTTTTGTCATGTATACCCCCGAGAATAGTGTGGAAGTATTCCAAGGATTCCTGTCGCCAGCCAGAGGTCGGAAGGGGTTGCATCAACAGAAGCATGTGTGACTTTGTGATTACTGCTGGGATGTTCTCTAGTACGAATGAGAACATTGGTTTGCGATACATACACCTATTCAAGGCAAATGGCATGTCTTTGTCGCACAGTGGCAATTAAATGTTGTTTCACAATCTACACACTGCAGTGAAGACCCTATTATAAGAATGTCAGCTGATGTTCAAAACACACACTTACGTATGAAGACCGCAAAAAAAGTATTTCCGCAGAAGCACCTTTAAAAAAAAAAAAAGAAAAACCCAAAGGATCTTTTAAGAACCACCACACCTAACGACGCTGCGCTCGCCCAGAAGAAAAAGTCAGCAAATATTGCAATAGTTGCAGGGTGGCATGTGTTACATACGACCCGTTTGCAGATGACGGCCATAGAAATGGGCCTACAGAGGCTACAGGATTGGGCAATAAAGTTTGTGGGTGTGGTGTGTACGGACAGACTGTGGTACACAGTGTATATGTTGACAGAAGTGCGGTTATGGCTGCGTGTTTCACGAGGCACAGTGTGCATGTTTTAGGGGATTCCGGCATACACTGAGTGAAAGTGAATGGAAAACACTGTGCAGTGGCTACTCATTTTGCAATCTATCAGGTGCATTTGTAGTGCAATGGAGTAGCTACAAGGAAGTGCCAGATTTTGGTTTCTCTGTGTGACACTTTGGTGACACGCAATCATGCGATATTATTGGTGTTCATTGTGCAGGGAAAATGGCGCAGCATGTTACACAACCTTAAGTGCTTTTTGCGATGAAGGAGGCACTTGCCCAGTTCATGCGTTTGCTTCAGATCTCTTGCAGACGTTTGTAGTGCATTATGCCGCCACCGATGTGGCAGCATCATTTCATTTTCTATGAATGCAGACAGCGTGGTTGATTGCAAAGAAGAGTATTTGTGGCTTTGTTCGAAATGTGCCAATGGCATCCTTCACCCATGGGACTATGACGTTTCACAGCACGAATACTTTTCCCTAGCTATAACGTTTTTCTTACTATGCCAGCCATCTGGATTTTTGCACACCCCATCTAAATTGGCTTGGTGCCCTTCTTGAACGTAGTGAAATTATTTTGTACTTAGTGTTGCGCTGTGGGTATCTTGAAAATGCTCTGGAACACCTACAAATACCTCTTTGAACAGCGACCCCCTTTGAAACCGATTGAATTAGTGTTTACCACACTGCCACGCCTCCTGCCCTGCATGCGTGCATTGGGAATTCTGTTGTTGATCTGTGAAAGGTGCTTTCATTTACCTTTTTCTCTTTCACAGTTCATTTTTATTATGGTGTTCTCACACACGCCACAGAAGGAACGGTAGGAAAGGTCTGGTACAGAAGGGGCAGCACCTGTCTGGATACTATATGGGACGAGCCGGGAGACGGAATTATTGGGTGGTCCTCACCTACATAGGCGCCAGTCATTATAATGCTTCCGTAAGGACCATTACCACGCCCTTCCAAGTACCTTCCCTTTGTACAGTAACGCTTTGCAATACATGCACAATACAATGCCCTTTGCCAGGTAAGGGTCTGTAGCGCGGCATATGGTTTGCAAAGGTTGTTTTACAGCTCCGCTGCCCTACAGGAGTGACCCCCTTCTTGCCCCCAGCAGATGTGCAAAATGCTGTACATGAAAGTACCCTACGTAATTGCTGGAAGGGCGGTAGCCTGCCCACTGGTCCCTGGTGCTTTGTTTTCAGTTGTCGTCATATGCAGTAGAAACAGTTTATGCTACGCCATTACTGTTAGGGGTAGCATTCACGGATATACATACATTGTAGAATACAAGAATGTTTACAAGGACGGGAAACACAGCTTCATTACGTGCAGCAGCAAACCATTTATTCTGTGTGACCCATGCATCTACAGCGCGTTTGTAAACGGCACTAAAGTTGTTTGCGCTCTGCATATTTTGCGGTTTCCTTACTTGCCTTTACATGCACTAGTATGTGCATGAGGAAAGTGCAGCAGCTTTGCCATTTTGCAGATTAAGTACAAACCGTCCCACCTGCACTTACATGTTTTCTTCAAATGTACGACCGGCAGGTGACCTCTTGATACTTTCCGTCACCCCGCTGAGTGCAGACACAATGGATTTGTTTCACGGGTCATGGAAAGGCAAGCAGCAGATAAATGAAATGAATGCAACATTTAACACGGCCACGTGACAATGCAGGTTGCTGGTCATTATGTAGCAAGGAGTACTGTAGCCACACATTGGTAGGTTTGCAGAGCCACCCACGAAGTCGGCAGCAGTACTTTAAATGCAGTAGCTTTCTGCATGATTCCGTAGGGCTGGCGACAGGGGCGGTGTTACAGCATACAGTGGATGACCTATGCATGGGTCTAGGTGTGGAACGGAAACGTGTGCGCTTCCACAACTACTTAAAAGATGCAGCCATGCGGCCACTAATGGAGTCCTATGGATACTTGCAGTGTGATTGCACATAAGCCAACCAGGTGCAGTGTCTGTAGGAAACATCCATATTGCTCATTTGTACGCATCTCGGCCAGTACTGTGCGGCACAGATTTATCATGTCCTGTTAACACAAAAAGAGAGCCTACTGCCATACTACACAACATTTACTATGTACATGTATAATTGGTACGATACGCCAACACTATTCAGAAAAGTAAGGGGTAGCGCAAATGGATACATACACCAGACACCATGCCCTTTCCACACGATTATCGTGAGGTCAACCAAGGAATTAATAACAAACCATTGTTAACGGGATGTTATGGTTATGTTGCCGTACGAAATACCTATCCTCTTTACAGAAAACGCTATGCTAAAGCAACATTCTGCTTACAGTGCCCTACTAAAAACCTATGAAATTCACTAACAAAAATATTGTTAAAAGGGACGTTACGGTTAAGTTACACTAGCAAAAACCTATAAAATTCTATGGAAAAACATTGTTACAGGGACGTTATTGTTACAGGTAAAAACGAAAAGCCCCTGGAATTCGACAGTTATGGTAAGCTAAGCAACCATAACTTGCGCCATCACCAAGCACTGCTAAGAGTAACACCCATATCATCAAAGATGACATCACAAATGTCATTGATGACATCACATATGTGACCCACTTATTTTTGGTGACTGAAATATCTAGGCCTGTTTTGGTCACTGAGAGTCAGAATATTAAAATTCAAAAGGTGCTGTATATCTAGACGTTAACCTTTTCACATGTTCTTAAAGTACTTACCTTTCGATTTGGTCTATGTTCATGATGAACATACATGGGGCAATAGGCAGGCCTGAAACATACAATTCATTTGTATACATGAATATAAACGTTAGTGCTATTAACATTTTCTGATGATGCGGTTTCGCTCTTCCTTACTTTAGTTTCCCTGTATGTGCCTCTGATTTGTATGCATTGTGGGTCTTCATATGCATACTTTGTATTAGCACAAGTGTGTAGTAAGTCTTGAATTGTTAGCTAGTTATTACTTCTTCAAAATTATACAATCCCCCCTGACATCATGTTACCAACATTATAAACACAACCCCTTGTAGGGACTTTACATTAAAAATAATTTCAGATGTTATGGGTGGTAGTCTTAGCAGTGCAGTTTTTCCATAGAATGTCATATGTTTTTGCTAGTGCAACTTAACCATAACGTCCCTTTAACAATGTTTTTGTTAGTGAATATATATATATATATATATAATGTATTTTTTTTCCAGTGTAAAAATATTGTTAAATGGAAGTTATGGTTACAAGTAAAACAGAAAACCCCCAGAAATTCACCAGTTATGGTAAGCTAAGCAACCATAACTCGTGCCACCACCGTGCACTGCTAACACTAACACTAACCAGGACATCACAAATGTCATTTATAACATCGCTATTGACATCGTATATTAAATTGTCATAAAAAGTTCTTACAAGGGGTTGTGTTGGAAGACCTATACAACGGAAAAAGTACAATGAGGCAGAAAAGAATCACAAGGACCAGGAAGATGAGATGGAGTAAATGCCTACCTCCAGCACCCAGAGAGAATCATAGGTGTGGCGGTTCTTTACCATCACTGGGGGTGTAACAAAGGCTAAGGCTACCAAGCTCAAATGCACTGATCTCAGTCGCGGACAACCTGGGCAGTACTCCTACGGGACCATATCCATACGCCACCACACCAAATCCTACCACTGGAATGCTCTGAGAATGGCTGTTCCTTTCTCAGGAAGTAGTAGGTTATCTTCCTCTACCTTATCTTCCTCAACCAATACTGCCCCTGTGGGGCACAAAATCCCATCAGCTACCTTGCAAGTCATATAAGAGGCTGTTGATCCATATCTTTCCAAGACAACAGTACTCTGTATATACTGCAACACACCACTCTGCAGAGGGGAGAGGTTTTGAAGTGCTTTTGAAGCTGTAATCAAGGAGCATGAAAAACAATGCCCCCTACCTTAGATTTAACGCACGCCCAACATCTTCCCCTGTTTACCTGCCCCTCCATATCAGTGGTTGGGGCCCCTTTCCTTATTTCCATCCCCACCTTACTTCCTTGCCTCTCCTACAAAGAAAGAGACATTCAAAATAAAAAAACACCCAAAAAATTTTCCTTTAGGAACCACCTTTCACAGTTAAAAAATAGAAGTAAAAAAATAACTTTATAGACTCCATTTACTTTACAATTTTAAGTAAAGTAGTTCGACACAATACAATTCTCCAACATTTCCCTTGGCATATAATGAGTATCCAAGGTCTCCGCAGTCCCCTCTCCAGACCATGCATCATTAAAAAACCCAGATTGTATGTGCACACCATCGCAAAAGACATCCCCTCTATCCTTTTTACTGTTATTTTTTTAACACTAACTCGTTGCCTGCTTTCAAACAGTCACACATCTATCCACCAATCAGTTCCAAAAACTCTACATATAACCCATTCAACACATTAAGCTTCCATACCACAACTGCCACTTAAGCATGTTCTAGAAATCTTTTGCATCTGCATTTTTGAATTTGTATTTTTTAAGCGCTCACACAGCCCACAGGCATCGAGGCGCTGTTACAGGAATTGTTTTTCTTTGTTTAGTTGCATCATTGTTTTTTTATTTGTCTTAGTTGCGTATTTATAACGCGCTTAAATACCCAGAGGTTTCCAAGCACGGACCCGGGGATCGAACCTGTGTTGCTTCGTGTCGTCTTGCTTCCAAGGCAAGCATGTTGCCGCTGAGCTATCCTCCTGGGACATTTCCCTTGCTTATCCAAATAATTTATACACACTGCTGCTATTAATGCACATATGTATTGTGCAGTAAGAGAAGCGCATGAATGGAAAGGGGAGTAGGGATTGCCAAGTGCTGATAGAAACCCAGAAGGAAAGTGCCAAGAGATTCCAAGGTGAGAGGCCACTGGCTAACTGCTGGAGCAGAGGAGTCCCAAGGGTAGGGTACACAGCTGCGAGGCGGTAGACCAGCAAGGGCAGTATTGAAGGTTGGGGGGGTGGACTATGGACTGGTGTCAACTAGATATAGGGCCTGGAATCTGCAAGGTTCATAAGGGACCAAGCCACCAGGCTCAGTGGTATGAGTTAGCAGGGAAGGGAATAAGTAACAGGAAAAGGAAAGCAAAGTAACTTTCCAAAACTTAGGGAAGTCCAGCTGAAGTATAAGAGGAGCAGGCAGGCTGTTCCAAAGAGAGGCACTGGCTAAAGAGAGATACATGCCACCCAAACTCTGTTTCAAAAAGCGTTTGACAAGCAGGGAATGTAGTTACAGGAGCGGAGGGCTCAAGCAGGGCAGTATTTATGTAGACAAAGGCGGGGGTACTGTTGTCCCAGGCCCCAGAAAGCCTTTTCAATGATAGAGGATCTTGAATTTCATCCTTGCAACTACGAGGAGCCAAAGTACACATTTTAGGGCTGTAGCTATACGATCCCTGAGCTTGAGGCCAAGGATACGTCTTGCAGCCCTATTTTAGATTAGCCGAAGGGGGCGCAGACAACAAAGGGGGATGTTAAGGAAGATGATGTTGCAGTAGTCCAGCCTACAAAGGACCAGGGCTCGAGAGACATTGAGCTTTTGGTGGGAATGTGAGGAACAGTAGAGTGCCTATAAGGAGTTGAAGATGAATGTGGGCTTTCTTTACATGTTCCAAAATGCAAGGACCAAAGGAGAGAGAGAAACTTAAAGATAACACCAAGGTTTTTGGCCCCACAGGATGGTGAGTAAAGGGTCCAAAGAGGGCAGCCAGAGGGTAGGAGAAAAACAGGGGACAAGTGTCACAATAAGAAATATCTCTGTCTTACTGGCATTGAGACAGAGATTGTTAGCCACACACAATGCCTCGATGGTGATCAAACAATCAGGGATAAAAAACAAAGTGAAGAAATTAGATGAGACAAGGTTAAGGAAAGCTGTGTACCATTAACATAACACTGGAAATGAGAAATGAAGAAGGACATCAGGTGAGCCAGAGGGACGAAATAGATATTGAAGAGACTCTTATGTTCCACATGATGAACTTTCATGAACTTGTTTTATCTATTTTAACGGAATGGTCTGTTGGCACCCTGTTTTAATTAGTTCTATATGTATTCAATTTTATCTGAAGTATCTCTGGAGTTTGTATTCTGATGTTTTTATATGTAAAGCCTTGTGTGGCTGAGCACATATTAAATAAATAAAGATATTGACGAGCCACAATCATAGGATAGAACCCTAGGGTCTCTGCAGGTAGAAAGTGAGTTGGTTGAGTACAAATGGCCCAGTAGCAGCTGGGAAGGGCGGTTAGTGAGGGACACAGGTCAACCAGTCAAGTGCCCGGTCCATGATGCTAAAGGTATCATGTAACCGCTTAATGAGGATATAATGGTTGACCGTGTGAAGGACGGAGGAGACATCAAGGAGCACTATCCTCATTTGTACTACAATCATAAACACCATATGCACTTCCATTATATCATTCCACCATATTACAAATACTGTATACTCTCCCTACAGTACCTAAAATTACTATACACATATTACTATAGTGTGTGTGGCCAGATTCTTGAGGGCATGGCCTATAGCCATGCCAAAAAGTGCTGTACGAGTTGAGCAACTTAACCATAACTACAGTGCTGCTACCACAGGCCCTGTAATATATATGATGTAGTCAATATTATCACACAGGCACGCCCCACTATAGAGTGTTAGACCTTCCTGCTTAGTGGGAGTGTATATATACAAAAAACCAAATGAAGGTCATCAAACACAAATAAAATATGTACCCTATCTAATCCTCAAGATGCTCTTAAACACAACCATCAAAACAAATATAGGTTGATATCAAAGGATCAAACTGATGTTACATACAAAAGCATGAATCCATTTTATTTAATAATACATCAAATCACAGGTTTAGCCACCTGTTATTTTACATAGAAATCATTTGTTAAAAACATCTACATTCATCAGTATACAACATCTGATGGCGTGATAATTAATACTCCAATTAATACAAACATGATACACTGTGAACACAATTGACACATGGAAAATCAAGTCCCTATGACTTGTACGTAGTGTTGGTTTGATATACTCAGTTCTCACACTATGATTACATTCGCACAACTTATATAAGCTTTTGTCCATTGTCGCAGAACAAGGCACGGCGAAGGAGCAGCAACTGACGGACCACACGCTGGGCCGGCAACCTGAAAGGAGAGAGAACAGAGAACCACAAGAGACCACTAAAGCATCCGGTAAGCCCAGGGAAGGATAGCGGATTACCAGGTTTCTAGAGGGTGAATGCCGCTCTACGCCAATAACCAAAGAGACGAGTGAAGCCTGTAGAGAGTTTAAAGGGGCTTGTAAACAGAGCACAAACAGATCACTGTTCCCATATGAAAGAAAAGGAAACACAGTAATTGAAAGTATGGAAAGCGAAGCGAATTGTGTTAAACCAGAGTTCTCAAATCGATACTGAGCAAATATTACTTTATGGGCAAGAAGAATGAAAGCTGCATAGAGGTCCTGGCTGGAGAGTATTCCAGGCAAAAACAAGTATTTTAAAGAGACCAAGTCAAAAGCTTGAGGAAATGCATACCAAACCCGGCAGGGAAATATACCATGCAAAGGCAAGTTCCTAAGTGTGAGAGTGAAGTATACAAGGAAAAGCCCTGGCAGAAGAGTATACCAGGCAAAGTTAAAGGAGTAGTGCTCTCAAAAATATTACTGTCCCACGCGTTCGGGCATGTGTTTTTAAGCATACGTTGATCGAGGTGGTCGGTCAAAATCTCAAAAAAAAAAATCTCGACTAACAATAAGGTCGAAAAAAAAGACTGAAAAAAAGTCGAATTTCTCTTTTTTAATTATATATTTATTTTGGGGTCCGGGATAAAAAAAAAATGGTTAAAAAAAAAAAAAAAGGGGTTGGGGGGAACCCCCCATTTCGAATTAAAAACGTAATTAAAAACAAATTTCAAGATTTTTTTTTCTGAGATTTATTTTTTCGGTCTTATGACCATAAACCGTTGATCGATCGTAAAAAAACATTTCCTGTGAACCTTACCTTGGTTTTCCTCACTTTTACAAATGCGAAATCAGGCAGCAGGGCATGGCCATTTTGTGCTAATCTTATCCATTGCTGCATCGCCCTAAGCTCAAGTGCCCTGCCGGCACTAAATCGTAGTCCCCGCCCCTGAAGCTGACATCACTCAACACGTACGGCCAATTTAATAATGCGAATGCACGCCAGTGTCAACGTTCTCTGCTAATAGAGTGTCTCCATGGAAATGGCAGGACGCCTCTTTCCTCAAGAGGTATAAACAGACTGCTTCTCATCAGACAACCTCAGAGTTGCTTTTTCATTCGTTTCACAGTCTTTTGTCGAATAAACTGTGACTCCTTTCTGCTCTGTTCAGCTATCCTCCTTGCTCGAAACCCGTGCATACAGCTATTAGTGCCAGCATTACTATCGATTTCAATTTTGTCGTATGATGGCATCAATAATGCCCTACCAGAGAATTCCGAGGCAGAATTAGTGGAAAGAGAAAGATGCCGAAACGATGGGGCTTCGGACGACAGTTGGGAAGACGAATCATCCGATCAAGAGCCTTAGCCTAGTCGCATGGACGACATCTCCACCTGGTGTACCTGCAATCGGTGCAAGGTCATGCCAACCGAGGTGGAGAACTGCTGCTGCCGAGAAAACTCTGGCTGCTTGGCCTGGAAGAAGACACCACTGTTATACGTTACGGTGCTGCATGAATTCAGGGCAGCCTGCCTCACAAGGTTCGTGTTGAGGATTATAATGGTCCTTATGCATGAACTTCGAGCAACAATTCGCCCTCGCAATCCAAGCAACGAATAAGTGTGCTGTAGATGTGATTTAACTTAGGACATGAATGTCTCCTATATTGTCGTAACTTTGATCTATCACTGCCAAATGAATGTAGTCTGGCAATTCAATAGTTCTCTCGCGCTCTGTTCAAATCATAGTGGTCACCTTATGTGTCTTTCATGTAGAACCAAGAAACAATATTTCTCTGTCCCCCAAACGTTATGGATTGCATGGGTGATCACTTATGTGATGTGTCTACACTTTAAAGCCCAAGTTCATTGATCCATGAAGTAACATTTATACTGGCAGCTATGCCATAGATTACAAGTTTGCATGTTCAACTAAGGTTTGTACACTTACGTTCATTTAAAATTACAGCTTGTATGTTTCTCTTCCACAAGTGGTACAGGCCGGTGGCCTAGCATTCGTTTACATGGTAGCTTCATGGGAGGCGTGGACACTGCGTTCGACAAGTAATATCGGCCTGTGTCGTTATTTATTTATTTATTCGCATTTGTTAAGCGCACATACAGCCCATAGGGCATCGTGGCGCTTGTTACAGAGATGACTTGTTATACATACAAAGAAGTCATTACTTAGTTACAAGAGAGTAGTAAGGAGAAGATAGGAAAGGAAGAGGAGATGATGTTGTACGACGATCTAGTTGAACAAGGTGGTTTTCAGTTTTTTTCGGAAGGCAATGAGAGATGTTTCTGCTCTGAGTGTGCTAGGAAGTGCGTTCCATAGCTTCGGTGCAATGTAAGGGAAGCTTATTCCACCTGCTCTGGCTCGTTTGATGCGTGGGACCCTAAGCTGGTTGGTGTGGCATTGTCTGGTTGGTCTAGTGGAGTGCGATCTGACTAGCGTGTCGTTGGCGCCATTTGTGCAAAAGTCCCCAGAGACAGCGGACAGTACAGGGGATTTTCCCACACTGTGCAGCAACCCGAAGCGTACAATGTTTAGTACACCTGTGACATCGACATCAGCAACCGAATAAAATACTATTGAACTTTTATGAATAGTTGTATCCATTTTTTGGTGAATCAATGACACGCTAACTTGTCCTGCTTGGGCTGGTGAGGGTACAGAGACCCCAAAATACAAATATAAGCTTTAGTAAATGGACACTTCCAGAAGCGAATGAGACTGGGAGTGTGGTTGAGAGAAGTATAAAGGCTTTATGTAAAGTCAGCACACAGAACTCTGCTGCACGTGGGTCGGCTGCGCTCATCTGGCCGATGTGAAGGTCCGGTCAATTCCACGGGTGTTGGTCACCCCTGACTTTCCAAAGTACATAACATTTTCTGACACACAATGAATAATGCAAATCGTGTACAACCCCTAGAATGTGGGGATACCTATAAATTGGAACTACATATAAACACATTTCATTTCGAGGCCTTTGTGGGTGTAAGGGGTGCAATGGTCTTACTCTCCAGATGCGTGACGAGAGTATCACATTCGAGATTTATTTGTCTTGGTGCGATCAGGTCTTGGTAAAATATATGAGGACTTGTGGATAGGTTCTATTCGGGGCACTCTAGGCCGGTCAGTGGATTAGGCTCACGCTTCTGCTACATCAAAGTGAGAATGTATGGGAACAAGGGGCAACCATACAATAACTTCCACAGGACGGGGTGAAAGGCTCAAGAGCAGCTTTGTGGAGATGGGTGGGTTGCAGGGAAGCATTTGGCCTGGTCACACAAAAGGCAGATGAGCTCAGTGGAAGGATAAAAGAATACACTGTTTGCTAGCAACAATTTAAGCCAGTACATCTGTGTGAAATGGGTTTGTCTGGCACAGGCTCAGGGGGAGTAGAAGATGGAGGCCGGCTGTGTTCACTTTTCGCAGCACTGCAAAAGGGGAGAGGAGGCTTCACATTAATCTGAACGCAGCCTACTCCTAAATGGAGTTGGAGGTTTATACAAAATGGATTCGGACCGGGTCTTGCAGTAGGCCCTCTTCTATTGTTGCCAGGATTTCTCTTCTGGCAACAGTGAGGAGGCAAAATAACCCCTCCTTCCTTACACTGGCAGGATGCCCTCATAAGTGTGTCGCCTCCATTCAGTAGTTTTTTCCGTCCCCTTTCCCCATGCCTCTTGGGCATCCATCCCCCCTCCAGCATCAATGGCAGTTCGCACCTGTGGCCCTGCACTCCTGAGGGTGCTGGCAGAATGGGAACGTCCGATGTGCGCTACACATTCCACACTTCAAAGTTATCTTACGCAAAGCGGCCACTGTACTCAAGGCATCCCCAGACCTAGTGTCTGCAGGCCTGTTGCCTTGCTGAGACCGCGCCCCTTCAATCCACATAAGGCCATGCCATGAACACATCACTCATTCACATACACACCCGCTTTTCCGATTCTTTATAAACCCCTTGATATTTATCCAGACAGCATCTGTTAGCACTGGAAGTCAACTCGTGATCCTGCTACCGGTGAGCATCTGTGAGCACTGGAAGTCAACTCCAGATCGCGCTACCTTTTCTGCTGCTACTAACTACCCGGCTTGCTGAATCTCATTGATTGTAAGTCAAGATAAGTGCAGGTCACCTGATCGTCACTTTTTGATCTCTGTAAAATTCTATCTATTTCGAACAAATGTACGCAGTAGTCGAATGTTCATTCATCTCATTGCCTTTACCATTGTCTTCTATTTAATTGATTCTGTTGTCGGTATATAGCAAGTGTCAATTGGGATAGAATTGCATCCTTCGCGGACCATGCCTATAAGCATGTTTCCTTTTGATACAAGAAAGTACATGCAATGGACGACTAACACGTTTCGATTTGCGTTACCTCAATCAATTCTGTATGAAAGTTACCCTATTGTATAGTCGACTACGCTACACAGGTTTTGCTTCTGTGACCAAAACAAACATTGCATAGAAACATTATGATATAATTCCATCCCCATCACACATTAGTGTAAAACATTGTAACTATATTCCATTTCTTAACAGATTTTTCAAGAATGCCTGCTTGTATAGTTGCCAGTTGCCGTTCTAAGACCCATTCCAAACCTGAGGGCACAATAATGCATACATTCCCGAGGAATATAGATAGAATAAGAGAATGGGTCTGATATTGTGGCTTTGCGCCGGACGAGCTTGAAAGTAGAACCCTGGAAGTCTTGATGGACTTGAAGCGCGATAAATACCGCATATGCAGCCTGCACTTTGCCATGAATATGTACAATCCATTGCAGTACACAAAAAAGCAACGACTCAGAACCTCTCGCAAATTGCTTCTGAACGCAATTCCAACTCTATTAATGCACACGCGGGACCAGGTGAGTTCACAATGATTAATTAGCTGTAGATGACGAATTAGCTGTAGGCCTTGGGGTACCGAACAGATTACTACATGAATGGATTGGTGCTTTTGGTGTAATTGTTTCTTACTAAACTTTGCATATTTACCAGATTCTATTACTTTAGAACTATACCACATTTTACCAGACATCTGTTCCTGGTTTTATGAGCATCAGAGTTGACTATGCAATAGTGCACTTTGAAATAAGCATAATCTTATTGTAATCGGTTGCTTCACATTTCAATTCTTTTAGGCAAGCATATTGACTGAATCACAGACCCTCGATACTGGCGCCAACACAGAAAATTCCAGTATACCAATGGTGAGCCATACAGACTTGCAGAAGTTCATATTATTGACAGTTGGATCTTCCCACATATCTAATGCAAATCTAACTTTCACTTTATCACTGTGACAATTCACTGAAAATGAAAGAGCTAGATTCTGCATCCTTTTCTTCCAGGAATCCACAACCACTTCGAGCGCCTATCAGGTAGTTTTATGATTACACAATTGTATTGCACATGGAATTCTAAATAATATGAAATAGTTTATGTATCCGGGCCGTTTGTTTGCATGGAGTATCATTTATGCGTTTTTTTAATATAGATGTACCAAATGTCTGCATCCGATAGTCTCTGTTCAATTTTGCTGTTTTCATCCATTCTAAAACAAGTACTGTGTTACAGGGTGATGATGGTACCTCGACTACAGTTACATCATTCTTTGGAGCTGTTCCCGAGTCTGTGGTATGCAGAATGCAATGCCAAATGCTTCAGTGCAACATTAGAATAAGTTAGTTTTGCATGGTGATCTCTGATCGACAGCACTTGCCATCAATCTGCTGAAATTCAAAATGTCTATTTTGACTGAATGACATACATTGTTTACGACGGTATGTATGTAAGCGACTTGTGTGTTGAAAGAATTGTTTTCCAAATACGATTTTTCTTTTGTTTTAAAAAAATGAATATTCGATTCAAGGGATGTATACAAGGAGGTGAATTAGAAGAGGAGGCACATGGATCAGAGGTGGTGGACTAGCTTGCTGGTGCGGTCGTCACACTGATTAAGACGCTTTCACAGACGAAGAAGATGATTGCACAGAAATACAAGAAAACAAGGGTAAGTTACACACAAATTCGTTTGCGAAAAGTGTTTTGTGCTAGTGTTGTCTTCATAACATGTATTTTTTATTTAAAGTGCTATATACTGCAAGTTGGATTTACATTGACCATAGTTTTACAACCCATCACCTAGAGGCCCAGAAGCATAAGAACTATGATCACACAAACATCATATCAAACCAAGGATGCTGCTTGCCAAACAGATCTCACCATGGAGCAACTATTATTTGATGCGCAGCGCAATCCAGTCAATAAGCAGACTCGAGATGCTTATGCCCAATGGCCAGAAAATGAATGGAATCGGCGAAGCAAGCAAAGTGTTGTTGGACCATTGCTACAATGCGAGAACTGGACAAGATGAAGATGAAACTGAATATAGGGAAGATGCTTTAGTCACTGACCTCATCACAAAAAAAGTGATCTAAACCTGCAAAAAAAGGGCCACCCAATAAACCATCGACATTGATGGTTTCTCCAATTCGTGACCAATTAACACAAGATGAAATAACAGACTGAATTGACCGAGGAACATGCCAAAGATCTCGACTTCAGTGTGGGCAGTTTTCCAGATATGTCCACCACAGTTGTCAGAAACCACATTCATGCAGGGCGATAGTCTAGTAAAGGAGCACAAATACACTGTATTCAACAGCTGCCTAGTACAGATTATACTGATGCTGAAATGTGTCCATCCAGCAAGGGGGGTAGAATGCGGGAAGCCATTGGTGAATGTTACTTGTGTATCACAAGGCACAAACCTGAAAATCAAAGCCGCCTATGCCCTGCTCTATTTTCATGGTCTGCTCAACCGATGCTGGGCAAAGTGCCAGCTGGAAATCTACAGTGTGCAGCAGCATTGCTTTTCAGTGGCTCGAGCTTTAGCAATTTGTCCAGTTTCTGTACATTTGTGGGACTTCAGTTCCTCGCTAAAACGCAGTATTTCAAATATCAACATGAATGTTTATTCCCTGTTATCAGTGAAGCCAGGAAAATTGAACGAATGTCAATTGAACTGACATTCTCTGGCAAACGGTTCAGGCTAGCTGGTCGATGGACAGTGTGACAGCCTGGGTTTTTCTGCAAAGTACTGCACATACCCCTTTCAGGACATGGACACTAAACAAATAGTGAGTTCCGTGGTTGTGCAGGTGTCCGAATGTAAATCCTCAGTGGCCATGGAGAAACATGGTTTTATAAAATCCCTGCAAGATCTCCAATCGAGGGGAATGCAAATCGGCCTCATAGCCACAGACATGTTTCAATTGCCACGGTCATGCGCAAGCAATTTCCAAACATTATTGGAAATAATGCTGGTAAAAAAAGGGTTTTGAAAATATTTTGCAGTGGTCCAAGTTTTTCAGCAACCATTTTTGGTGGAGCTCTAAAACTTGTGATGGGTCTGTGGACATTCTAATTGAAAAATGGTGCTCATTGATGCACCACTGCTCCAACATTCACTCATGGAATGGACAGAAAACCAACATTTTCACAAATGTGAACATGGACCTTTATCGGAGAAGCAGGAACGCAAGAAGAAAGGGTTGGTTCCATCTTCACCTGCGCACAAAGCTCTTGAAAATATCGTGTTTGATAAAACTCTATCAAGAGATCTGAAGGGACTCACAGAATTCTGTCACACAGGAGATTTGGAGGTGTTCCACAATAGGTGCATAAAGTACCGGCCCAAGAGATTGCATTTCGGTATACAGGGTATGGAATCCCGCACACTACTTGCGTTATTAGCGCATAATGAGAACATAGGCAGAAAACAATCTCAAACTGCTGGATAATTTGGGATGCTTCGTTACGAAATGGCCTTTGGAAAAAGAAGCGAAAAAAGGGTGGTCAAGCCAATATACCAGGAAATGGAATTTGATTTTGTGAAAGATCTGACTTTGACTGTGTTGGACATGCATACTCATGGAATCGTTCGTGGTTTGGTTCCTAGGACACATACATTGGCACAAAACATTTTAAACGTGCCCTGACTACCGAAAGCAGAACTCATGGAACAGTTCACTTCCCGATACAAATGATTAGCAGCTATTTATATGTTCAACAATTTTGATACATTGTACATGACCAATGGAAAACATATGTAACTCGAATTTCAAAGCTATCAAAAAGTATAAATTGTCCAAATAAAGCATACAAAAAATGTCTTTCCAGATGTACCGTTTGTCAATTTGTTTTGCAAGAAGTGCCTGTTTGAGCACTCCATATCAGGTATATGGGAGGTGAATCTGAGGTGGTGTAGGGCTAGGGTCTGAAGGCGCAGAGTCTCCAAAATAGAAAATATAATAACAATTGTACACATCCATAAGGGAATGAGACCAGGAGAGTAGCATTGAGAAGAATAAAGTCTTTATACAGATTCAGCATACAGGTAACTCTGCTGCCCTGTAAAACATTGTATCAAACACATTCCATTTCCAAATTATTGCAGGGGTACTGCTCTTCCAAGACCTTGTCAGTGGGCAAGATGTACCCCAAGCTTTGAGGTTGAATGAGGGCATAAAGGCAGTTATATTGGGGGACTCTAGGGTGGTCAGCAATGAACGGTCACACTCCTCAAAGGAAGGTAGCAAAACCAATACACTGTTTGAATTATAACACTTGGCGGTGGACCAGCAGTGATAAACAGGCTAGTCTGACACAGGCGCTAGAGGAAAAAGATGGGGGGGGGCAGTCACTGTTCACTGTGCGTGTCATTTGCAAAGGTGGGGGCTGTTGGTGCTCCCTGTGCGCGGCGCTCGCTAGCCGAAAACTGGAAACGTGCTCAGCTGACAGGTGGATTAAGAGTTCCGAGGGTTTTCATAAAATGAGTAAATCTCTGGAAATTTCGTGCGGCATTGGTGTATGCCAGAAAACAAATCGTTTGTTTTTCGTAAATATTCCTAATGCAACAGTGGTGCACTTGTGAATCGATGCGGTGGGACTCGAGGTTAATGCCTTCAACTGTCTACTCCCTCGCATCCTGCAGAGTATATTTCTGGCTTTCATTTACCAAAAGCAAGCTAGGCATACGGCCGTATTGTTTTTCGTCCTTGGAAATAAAGGGAGGATTCGAAAGGAAAGGAATGGGGAAGAGGTTAGTAAAACCGTCAAATAAAGGTTCAGCATTCCAAAACTGGACAATGGAACCTTTAATTTCATGAAAATGTTTTGATCTGAACGGAAATTCTGTTTTACGCAGAGAGAATGGAAATGCTGATTATTACTGTAGATGTATTTGTAGACAAAGTGAAAGTTAAAGTGAACAACATCAAGAAAGCCCCAAGCTAAACTTATGCCCTTGGGACCGTGAAGCAAATATTGATGAAAGGAGCCTGGCAGGGGAGTACACCAAGCTTCCTGCGGGTCTGGGACTCGCCTTGAGTTATATCATTTCTTATTGGAAACCGGAATCATAAGGAAGACGCATGCCCTTCAGATTCTGAATTACTTCAACGGTTTCTGTTGTGGAAAGAAACCTGGGGAAGGGAGTCATTCCCTGTAACTGAACTGTTTGTGCTGTGGACGGAAACCAAGGGGAAGACAGTTATCCCCTAAATCTGTGAACCTTGTTCATTTGGAATCTTTTGTTGGAGTTTGCCATTTCTTTTGAACTTTGACATTTGTGGACTTAACAGACCAGAGACAATACCCTTAACACCTTATAGTTACTTTTGAAGTGTGAGGGTTAGGATAGGATTTCGGACACACAACATTTCCTTTTGGACATCTTGACATTTGACAGACCCTTAGTTTTGGTTCAAGTAGGGAAATACCTCCTAATGCAGGGACAGTCAGGCATTTTCAACCCTTTTTATTATTTCAATACAAGTCTATAGCAATCACGAGTCCTCTGTGTCCATGTCTCATTCCTGGTTCATCATACCAACCTGTTTCAGAAAGTCAGCCATTTCCCACTTTAATCATCCTTTCGTAGAGCAAACAGCTGTTGATGGTCGAGGCAATAAGTTCCCGGCTCCGGGAGAGTCCCCGTCGGGAAGACCACATCTTGTGCATATGATAAACCCTGATAGTCGCTCTTTGCCTCCGGAAAGACATCCCTAAACACAGATAAATACTCATTCCCTGCCCTTGCTCTTGTATCATTAATTTGTTTTTGCATAAGGCTTCCTTAGGAGCTTAGGAATAGAGCAGTACCTAGGAAAGCAAAGGAGAGTCTGTAAACTCGAGTTTGCATCGTTACTGAACTGGCTATGCATTCCCCAGCCCCAACACCCTCCCTTTCACGGGCAGCATATCTTTGCTTTAACTTCCCGCAGCCGTAGAACCCCTCTAAGGGATGTTGTACAGAGCTTCATGAGCCACTCTGAAGAATGCAGACTACACCTTCATAACTTTTCAGCTCCTTATTTCACCATGAAGAAATCCCAGCATGGTTTCAGCATCATTATGAAACTGGTCAGGGGTTGGAATGATTGATGTATAGTCATTTTGACATGTAGCAGTGTGCACTGTGGGAATCGCTGGGTGTAAACCTCTGGATCTGGAAGAAACTACAGAAATTCTTGCCCCCGAATCAAATGCTTGACAAACGGCATCCGATCACCCAACGAGCTTTGCTCTGATGGGCAAGAGTCTGCAAGTTTAGACAAGAGACGGCAAGGAAGTTGAAACGGGGTACCAGGGGTCTTCATATCTCAAGCAGAGGTTTCTCTAAACCAAATGTTTGTGAGTCCCTTATTCCGTAGCACCTAAGTTATGGTAATGAGTGTAGTCTTTACTGCACCCTTTGCACATCTTTGAGGATCATATGGTAAAATGGATCTGTATCTATAAAATAGAGAGAAAGACAGGTAAGCAGGGACTGCTAGTGTGAGTGAAAGAAGCTAGTATTAGGACCATGGGAAGGACACCATGCTATAAGGCCTACTCTATGTGTTTCTAGGACTTTTAATGCTTTATGATGAATTTCACACCTTTTCACAAGCTTTGCTATGCCATGTTATGAACTGCTAGCTTCAGGCTTGTCTGCCCATCAAACTCTCACTGCTGCCTGTTAAAATTCAACATTCCAATGCAGTACACACACCAACTAAGTCACCCATACTTGGCAACTGAAGACCCCTATCAACAGACACCCAACATCAGTACACTACACCTCTACAACGAACGTACTCACCACACCCTGGGATGAATCTGATGATGTCATCACTCCTTTCCCTGAGATAGCCTCTCCTCATTTGGCCACGGGACGGCAGCCACTAACTGATCTTGCTCCTGGTGGTGGCTATTTGAGGGAGGACCACATGGGGGGGGGGGTGACCCTCAAGGGATGAAATGACATCAGGTGAGACAAGGTATACCCCTTTGCCTTCTAAGGATGTTCCCTCCATTACTCATGCCCTAATGGCATAATGTCATTAGTCTCCTAAATGCCTTGGCAACTCTGACAATACTCCTCAATGCAGGTAACACCAACTGAGACGAGGAAGAGGCAAGGAGCAATGATGATTACTTCTAGTGAGAACCAACTCCAGCAGTCTAGTATCTGGAATAATCTGATTGGCCCAACATGGTTTAAAACCATGCCGGGAAGAGAAGTATGGAGTTGATCGTCTTTTTACCAAGCTGTGGTGAAGACAGCCAAGCAGAAACTGGGAGTATGGTGGCTGGCGATGGTGCAGGAAACGACATGAAAGATTGAAGCGAGAAGGTGGCCCTATGAGCAACGCGCCCAGTTAACCTCTGTGGAGGCTGCAGCAAGGTGAAAGGAAGCTGGGCCGCCAACCAAGGCCGAATGCCTACTGGAGGGACCCGCAGGTGTGGAGATGGTGGCAGTGTTGGAAGGGGAAGAGGTTGGAGAGTAGGTGAAGAGAGGAGTAAGAACAAGACACAGAGGGAGGTGTAGAAGGAGAGAAGCTTGAAGTGAGGAAGATGGGAGATGAGTAAGATTCAGAGGGAGTGGTGTGGGGGGAGAGATACAGAGGGACAGTGAGTAGAGGGAGAAGGTGTGAGAGAGAGAAACATCAGTGGGTCCAACTTTGAGAACTGACCATCAAGGGGAGCGCGGGTGGGGGGATTAGGAAACCACCTACTCTTAGAGATTCCTGGACTTCGATAGGTAGAAAAGACCACAGCCTTTAGGACTTCCCTTAGAATGAGCTTCAGATGAGACAGTAGAAGGTCACCAATCAAAAACTATAACCTCTCAGAGATCTCAGAGGGAAGCCCGAGTTATGGTGGAGGGAGCCCAAGTGGAGGTTGAGGAAAAAGGTAGAGGCTCCTATTAGTGTGGCCATCAAAAATATTTTGAGAACACCTGCAGAAAGAGGCAGAACGATTTTAATACAACTATTGAAATTTCCTATGTGGGTGTTGGAATCTTGTGGCTATCTGCAACACCATGTTATAGCATAGCTCTCAACTCAGACACTTTTGGCGGGTGTCACCCGCCTTGTAAACAGCTGACTCACCTGCCAAGCCTCCTGCACGCCCATTCGTTTCAATGGGCCTCTCACCCGCCAAAAATAAAATCGGGTGTTTTCACCTGTCTTTGCGACACAAATGGTTGAGATCTATGTTATAGTGAGGTATGATGTTTTTGTCACATTTTCATTACCTTACGTCCACCCTGGTCTCATCATAGTCCTCATCACATGAAGGTCCCCCTGCCTTCCCAGAAGCAAACCAACAAAGTTGCAAACATTTCCAGAATTTTCCGCTATTCATAAGGAAGGCATAAAGCCCCGCTCCTGCTTGTTCTCTGCCTGTGGTTGTCTGTCTCCATGCAGGAACCAACGAAGAGGCTGTGAGCAGGCTGTTGCCAGCTCCAGTTGCATGCTTAAAAAAGCTAACAAGGGGGTTCAGAGGAGGTGGTGCCGTTGCAAGCGTCAAGCACCATACTTCCCAACCATCACTTTACCAATGTCTATACTCTTTCAGGCTTGGGTGGGCTTTTCTTTGCCCTATTCAGGATCCGCTGTTGCAGATTGCACAAAGGGAAAAATAATGAAGCCACTTTATTATGTGAGCCTTTTTTTGCCCCTCTGAGTCACACCGTGGAGGACGCCTGTCTGACTTCAATATGCAGAATCTGTTGTGTCCCTCAGAGTCATGCTGTTGCTGATGCCAGGTGGGTTGCAAATTGCAATAACGGGATGCAGCCACACCACATAATCTCTGCCGATCCTGGGAGATTTCAAATCTTCTTTTAAATAATTAATTGCTGGTGGTAGCCTTCTCCCATGATAAACCAGCCTCAGGAATATATATATAAAAAGAAAAATGCATGTAAGGGTTTAACACTTGTGGATTCTGTCTGGACATCTAATTATCTACAGATGATATGGGCTCAGAATGCATTGCTGTAGGTTGCGTCAGTAAAAGAAAGCAGCACAGACCTTACAAAATGGCTTACCTTGTGGATGCTGTCATATACAGATAAAAGGTTATTCTGCTGGTTTGCTTAAGCCGTTTCTGCACTGAGTTGATAATGAGTTGTTAAACACTGCGTGTCTCTGTTTTTTACTGTTTACTGTGCATTCAGAACATGAGTGTTGACCGCTGGTTGTGAAGCACTAACAGATAGTTCAGTGCCAGGCTTACGGATTTACAGCTGGGCTGGGGCCTTGCAGGAGTATGGCCCTGCAATCAGCCCTTTCCACACAAAAAAGCAGAAACACTAACTGATAAGAATAGTGTCTTTTTACAGCCCGCACGCCCTCTGCCTCACATGAAACATAGTACTCTAATTATCACTGTACAGACCTAATGAGAGAACTATTTTAGACAATTTAGTTTCGGTAGTACAAATGCTATAGCTTGCATACCAATGGGGGCACATTTCAGGTTAAGCTTAATCACCTCCACCTGGTTAGTTAGTGGGAAGGCTTCACAAGTGCTTCACCTTGTTAGAGTTACTACTAAGTATGCCAATAGCTGGGTAAACCAGTGAATAGCTGGGCCACTTAAAGGTGAAAGCTGGGTTTTCCTTATGTGGCAAGAAAATACACTGATAGCTAACCAATACAAAGACAGCGGGTATGAGAATGAAACTACACTAGTTTTCTTTCCCTTGTGATGAATCACAGGTATTCATCCCATCTCCCCAAGGTAGAGCCTCCCCCTTTGAGGCTAGGGTGGTGAGCCTGCTCCGCAAGCCCATTCTGAGGGGTCGAAGCGATGGGGACTTCAGTGGGAGACACTCCTCCTTTGGGGGGGGGGGGACAAGAACTCCTGCTTCTTTGAGAAACTCCCTAGACCACCTACCACAGTCCCATATATTGGACTGTCTGCTATAAGGGACAATGTGGCATCTTTACATTTGACTGAAGGCAATGCTACAAGAGATCAATATGAAAAAGGAGATGTCTCTTTATGGAGAGACGTGCCTTTAACGCGGACAAGTCGGAGGAAGAGTATTGTAGGCAATGTAAGCCCCCTGACATTTTCACTTCTGCTGGAGGCAGAGCCGAGACAGGACGCAGAGCCCACGACTTTCGAGCGAACGAAGAATGCCAACGACGAACGCTAGAGGCCCAGCATATGCAAAAGCGAAGAAATTATTGTGAAGAGGAAGAGAGGAACCACCCACCCAGTGGTGGCGTGACCACATCTGCAGCGTGGTGGGCAGGATGCCCCAACAACGACGGTGAGACCACCGTTGCTGGAAGTGTGATTAGCTTCCTATCGCCAGCGCCCCTGCAGGACAGTAACCCAACAAGAGGCCAAAAACGGGACGCCGGCAAGAGTGAGGACAGAGAAGCTAGATGCCGAAGAGCATCACCCGAGCGAGAGCTGAATCCTGCAACCATCCCCTGCAAACAGAGAGGTACCAGGGGAACTGGAAGATGCAGGAGGCTGCCGGGACATCATTATATGTAGGAAGAAACTCGTTCCAGTCCTAATCAGACATTAAACCCGAGACTGTATAATTGGAATGGTGAAAACCTGAGAAAGCAAGCAACGAATAACCAGGTTGTCGAAGACAGATATTACATGAAGAGAGAAACTCGTCCCAGTCCTGAGGATGAGTTGTCACTACAAAGATTGGTTAACAAGAGATGTTAAAAGCCTATCAAAGAGGGGTCTATCCATTTCGGCTGGGAAACAAGCAGACCGGAAATAAGTCCCCTGTGAAGAAGGGAAGATACCGTATGCCTTCAGAGTTGAAGAATGGAGAAGGCACACCATAGAGCCATGTAACGAGAGACAGGAAATAAGTTTGTCAAGCGAACAAGATAAAAGAGGAGACAGCCTTAGAAAGAGAATCCATGACACCCAAAGCCGAAAAAGATATCAAGACAAACCCAAATTAGGAAAGCTTGAATGAAAAGATAGGGAAGAGTGTGAGTTCAGACAAGAGCATGAAAACAAAACTGAAGGAAAGATATTTAAGTATAATGAGACAAAGCACAAAACATCAGAGTATTGTGGAAGAGCTACAAGAGTGGATCAAAGAGACTATCCAAAAACATTACGTTAAGAAATATCTGTACCAATGAGGAACTTGTATATAAATAGATCGGAGGAGAAGAAAAAACAAGGGGAAGAAAGACATTTTCTTGGCCTATTTAACCTAGTCTATTGGAAACCCTCCACTTCAAGCAAATTGTAAACAGACCGACCCACAATGTCGGACACACCCTAGACGCAATTCTCTGCAGAGATGGACTCTCGACCACCACCCCCACCATCACCAATCATATGAAGCGATAACCATTCACAGTCAAAATCCTAAACCACATGATACCCACAAATGTAATATTCCCTGCTACTAAAAAAAAACTGGAAGAGTCTTGACCTGAAAAGGAACCAGAGCTAATGGAATCAACCAAACATCTGCCAGCTAAAAAGAATGAGTCCGCAGAAGAAAAACTCAACACCTGGTTCACAGACGCCCTAGACCAACTAGCACCCGCAGAACTCTTCAAAGCCACAGCAAAAACATGGCAGCAATTTGGTTCACAGGAGAACTGAGGGAACTCAAAAAAACAAACCACAAACTGGAAAACCAGTGGAGAAATCATTACAACAGATCCAACTGTACAAATCAGCAGTCCTGAAAGCAAAAAACACATACTACACTACAAGAATCAAATTGGCAACAAACTTGGAAAAATAACTCTTCAAAACCATCAAGGAAATCAAAAAGCTAACCTCGTGCAACAAATGCGCCGTACCATCACAATCCCTGTGTGACAACTTCACAAACCACCTAATAACAAAAATAGAAGCGATTCAACAGACCCTCGACACAAGCCACCCTACAAAAAACTAAACTCTGGAAATCACCAGAGACCAGCGCCCCACCAATCACCACAACACTCAACCGCTTCAAACCTATAAATGAACAAGCTTCAACAAACTATTAAAAAAACACCAACCTCGCAAGATCCCCCACTGACCTATGCCCACCGCAGAACGCTGGCATCATAAAAATCCTCAACCACAGAACGCCGGCATCATCTGCATACTAATGAACCTACATGGGAAAATTACCTAAAACTTAAATTAGCATACATCCAGCCCCTCCTACAAAAAAGACCCCCTACCCTCCCAACTACAGACCTATATCAAATCTGCCCTACCCAGTGAAACTACTTGAGAACCAAATACTACTCAACCATGTGGAAAACAATGGAATACTCAACCACTCCCAAGTCAGCTTCGGACCCATGTGAAGAACCGAATCAGCACTTCTATCTATATGGGATGACCTAAAAATAAACACAGACAACAGCACCCAATCGGCCCTCACAATACTAGACATATCAGCCGCCTTCAACACAATAAGACACACAACACTAAGCCAGAGACTGGAGGAATGCAGCCTAATAAACTCTGCACTACAATGGCTGAAATCTTTCCTAACCAATTAACTGAAAGAACACACTTGCCACCATTTACATCTAACACCAAATGCATCACCCGCGGCCTACCATAAGTATCTAACATATCCCTACTCCTCTTCAACTTCTACATGTATCCCCTAATGAAACTCATTCATACCAATGGACTCACCACCTACAACTACGCAGATGATACCAATCTAATCTTCAGGATCACCTCAACCCAAGACGCAAACAATACCCTCCACAAATTCCTCACACATACACGTGGATGACAAACAATCTCAAACTAAACCCAACCAAAACAGAAATAATGACCCCTCCTCCCAACCCCCGAAGACAGTGCAACAGATAGACACCTGATCTGGGCACCATGAATGAGAACCCAACCAAAGGCATCTTCAGTGATAAGAAAAACCTGGGAGTGCTCATGGGCAACGGTCTCTCACTAGAACCACAAGTCACACAATAGCGAAGAAATGCTTCTATCTCCTGTGACTAATTAGAGGGAAACTCCCCTACCTCACCGTCCAACACAGAATCCTTGCAATCATCTCCTTGGTATTATTGAGACTAGCGTACGCAAACAGCGGCTACCTTGGAGTCCCAGAATGTCTCACAAAAAAACGCCAACGCATCCAAAATACTGCAACAAGACTACTCCTAAGACTAAACAGAGGAGACCACATCACAGCAGCCCTGAGAAGCCTGCACTGGCTCCCAATCAAAAAAGCATCAACTATAAAGCCCTCTGCATTGCCCACAAATCACTATACAGACAAGGATCCTAAGGTCGAGTAACAATGTTCCCATCGAAACACTACCAGAAAAGGAAACTCGGAGGAACCGCATTCTCCCATTTGATAGCCAAACTATGGAACTCAATAACAAAGGAGATGAGAACGACATAAGATCACCTAACCTTCAGAAAATGACTGAAAACATGGCTGTTCAACACACCAAGACAAACACAAAAACGGACTGCCCTCAAATCATACCCCGGACCCAGCCCTACAGATAAGGGGGGGGGTGTCTGGCACTTTTACTCCCAAAAAATCAGTAAATGGGCCTATAGGAGCCCGTCACCATGTTTTCATTGACACAGCTCCATGGATATGTTTGGAAAACTAGTACACAAGAAGAAACTATCAGTATTACTGCTGATCTGAAGTGTTAAACGTATATCATTTAATATGCATGAATAACTAGGTGCAGAGGAATATTTATTACAAAAGATTTCGGTTTCGGTTTACCAGTTGTTAAAATATATTTTTACTCGCTTATTAAATACTTGCATCGGCAATGCTTTTTTACTCACAAAAATATCATTTTACTTCCAACTTAAAAAAACAGGGAGTAAATACTCACACTTCAGAATCTTATCTACAGCACTGCCAGAATTCAAGGCAAACATGGTACAGTACGGATCGGGGAAGCAACATGAAACAACCACTCACACTGAGCCTAACCTACTAAATATCCACCCCTGTTCCTTTCTCCTCTCCTGCATACCTCCCGCGTACTACCCACACCTTAAAGGCCAACTATACTACACAAAACACAGAAGCCACACAACTGCCACAAGATCAAACAGTCGCAAACAACGAAGCCATTGCACACAACAAAGCACACCCAGAAAGCTGACACACGCAGCCATCAGTTTCCCTGGTTCTGCAAGCATCAACAGAAGAGCACAACCTCTATTCCATCCCTCTTCCGTCACTAAGAACTCCACCCACTTTCTTACAGAGCCACGTGAACGCCTGGAGACCATGCAAATTGTCAGCAGTGCGCGGTATAAATAAACATAACAATAAAAAAATAAAAAAGATTCAGAGATGGCCGGAGATAGCAATGTTAATAAGCATTACTAGGGAGAGCATGATTGGGCATCTATGTTTTCTCCTGCGGCCGCACACTGCAACACCAGGGAAGCGTGGTCTTGTTTGTGCCGCCGGAGCAGCAGATGATGTTAGTTTGCCCATGTGTGACTGTTGGTTAACACAGGATGGCTGTGCCGAGCAAGGGTGGGTCGCATTGATACGTGCATCGAAGCGTAAAAGATCCTCATTAGAAAAAACACACTTCCAACACATTACGATCAGGTGCAGATTCATTTAGAAAAAGTGTGGGGGCGCCCATCCGTTTCAGTGTTTAGCACTATAAGCAAGCTTTTAAAGCCAGGACAGTCTCTACATTGTTATTAAAGTTGTTATAGGTTTAAAGATTAAGGTGCTCTACTCAAATGCTGAATTTACCTAGGATGATCAGTGTGACAGGGCCTACTTTCAGCCTGCCCCACCCCAACAACCCAACCAGTGCTGGAGTGAAGGCAAACCTCCATCCCAACCCCTCCTTACCTGAATGCGTGGCAGCGGTGGTGCAGGGTGACATCGAAACAGCAGAGTGGTGGCAGGAGTGGCGCGAAGCCGCGGGACGACGGCACCAGCGACTGCCGAGCAAGGTCGCAGGAAGCCATGGACGTCACAACACTGGTCCAGGGAGGGCAGCAGCATGGCAGGGATACTCTACCCTGGATGCATCGGCCAGGACAACACCGGCTGCGGCAGGTGGAGAAGAACGCGGCTCCAGCTGGCAGCGTCAGCTGGAGCCTTCGCACAGGGAACGTCCACTACACCACCATGGATTTGTCCTCATAGAAGGAAAGGCCACTAAGCCACCAGGGATGGCCATGATATAGACAATTCCACTAGCGCACCAGGGAATGGAAATATTAAAAGGCCTAGAAACAACGGGCAAGACAACCCTGTAGATGGTTGGGCCATCCATCCCAGAAATGCTGCAAGGGTAGTCGGAAGCCCTTTTAAGTCTTCCCTCAGCCCTTTCCATGATACCCCCTCGATACAGGTAAGCTATTGGTCAGGGCAAGTATCCAATCCTGGGAGGAGTTGGGGTACTTAAGAGTGTGTGTGAGAGTTATATGTGTGGGTCAGTTGGGTAAGGACAGGAGCTGGTGGAGGACGTTCGAAAGACCAGAGGAGGCAGAAGCCATTGGAGAGAGGGGGTCTGTGGATTATTTGTGTATGAGTAGAGAGGGTGAGGTGTAGAGGTACAGTAGGAGTAGCAGGGTGGTAGTGGTAATGGAGGTAGTAGTTGTGGGAGTAGTAGAGTGGTTGCAGTAGTAGGAGGGGGTAGTTGGTAGTAGTGGACGGTAGTATGTTTTAATGAGTGTAGTCACAGTAGAAAGTTAGTAGTGGAGGTGAAACATAGTGGTAGTAGGGCTGTGGTGGTAACAACATGGAGTTGCGAGAACAGGAGTAGTGGTAGGAGTAGCAATAGGAAAGGAGAGATGTAATAATAGTAGCGGAAAAGCAGGAGGCGGCATAAGAGGGAGAAAAGTAGAACACCCGGGGCTGCGGCGTAAGCCCTGAGAGCACCCCACCCTCTGGACTCTGCCTTTGATCCGACACACGGACACCCGCCCCTCTGTAGATCTTCTCTTCTGTTGGACCGGGGACCCTGCACGTGGGACCTTGGACGGTGTGGTCTCTACTGAGTGATGCTGGACTGCTGGGGGGGCTGAGGATCTGTTGGGCCCTTGGTCGCTCTCCCTGTTTTTTCTGCAGCAGTGCACAAGGTAAGACCCAGTGAGGGTCTGAGGGGCCCGGAACTGTGCTCCTGCTAATGTAGTGCTCCCGTACGGCAGTACCCTCGAATGTTACCGTCTGCCCTCGGTGCTCCCCTACCGCCACTCCGCTCCAAGATACAGTGTCCGTGGCAGCCAGTGAGGAGTGTAGCTGCTCGTTGGTCCGGGCAGCCATAGACTCTGTTTACCTCTACCCTCACCACCCGGAACTGTCGGCCATCTGGGAGCAACCACCCAACTAGATGTGATTGGCCGGTTCTATGCATTGACCCCCAGTGATACTTACTCGGTTTACATCTGACCGGCTGAGGGTGCATGCGTCTTGCTGGGTGGGCCCTCTGGATTCTCCCACGTTGGGGCTGTATGCTGTTGGCCCCCTTATACACCTAGCTGTTCTTTAGGATCCTGGGAGGGGCCCGTAGATGTCATGCCGGCGTCTGGCCATCGGGGGTACAACTTAACTGGCCTGTAAGGTACGCGGGGGGTGTGGTCACGGATGCACCCCATGAGACGCTGTGCTTTCTGATCTATACTCTGGGGCCTGAAGTAACATGGGAGGCCACTACCCATCCGGATAGACCCATTGACGACCGCAGGAGTTCCGGGTCTATTCTCATCCACTCATACTGCTACTGGTGGTGGTCTGTCGCTAGCCTGGTGTGCTTCGCCCCCCTCCTCCAACTACAACCTCTGGGATCTTCTTGCCTGACACCATGACTAAGGGAGCGTGTGCGAAAAAGCAGAGTTCAATCAACATGTTCACAAAGACTCCCGCTAAACCGGCTGGGGAGACACTAGAATCGGAACCCGGTACGCCGGCTCCACCGGCCGCTGAGGACTCTCTGAAGATGCTGGAATATATACATGAAGGGTTCGCTACGCTCCACACCAAACTGGAGGACATGAATGGCACTATATCCTCTATTAAAGCCCATATCGAGAAAACCGACAGCCGGGTGGCCGAGACTGAGACTAGGTTGGGTGCCACTAAGGACAATCTGGGTTCTTTACGAGAGGAAGTCTCTTCACTATACAATAGGGTATGGGAAGTGGAGAAAAAGAATGAGGACTTCGAATCATGTTCAAGACGGAACAACTTCTGCATAATTGGGGTACCCGAGGATGACATCAAGGAACCCATGGGCGACTTTATTGAGCGCACATTGCTAACCCTGCTTGATTCCCCCAAGCTCTCTCCACAGTTTGCAGTGGAGCGCGCCCAGTGATCCCTAACAGCAAGCCATAGACCTGGCGCGCCTCCACACCCCATCATAGCTAGGATCTTGAACTTTCGCGATCGAGATGCCCTCCTTTGGGCAGCTAGAATCAAGGGTGAACTATTCTTGGGTTCCGCCAGGATACACCTGTACCCGGACTTCTCCGTGGCAGTACAGCAGCAGCGCAAAACTTTCCTGGCTGTTAAAAAGAGGCTGCGTGAGCTGGGAGTCAAATACTCCATGCTATATCCTGCCAAACTGAAAATTGTACATTCCAATCAGGTATGTTTCTTCACAATACCGGAGAAGGCTTCTAGACTCATCAATGATCATTTCTCTGTGTGACTTTCGCCTTCAAGGCCTCTCAGTACCAAGCAAAGACTCTTCACCTGACTTCTCGCTAACTGTGGGGCCTCCCCACCCTAATGTATAGAATGTTTATGCCTGTTATGAATACACGATTGGTTCAACCTGGTTCAGCGACGTGTTAACCTTCATTCCATAAGTTCCTATGTATGCTGTATTTGTCCCTTTTACTGACACCAAAATTATCCTTTAACCTCCCAGCCCGAAGCATCACCGCCGAGCCAGTGCGCAGGCCCCCAGGCATCGATGCCTCTGGTTATGTTATTGTTGTTGTGGGTTAGGGTTATCATCTCTCTGTTTGGGGGAGGGATGTGGGTGGGTGGTGGGGGGGTTTGGGAGTTAAACCAAAAATGCTTGACGTCCGCGAAGGATGAGTAACATCAAATGATGCCGGGACTGAGGTGGTCTAGCAGAGATATTTGGTCCCATCAGTCTCTTCTTTATGGGGTTCCACTCCTAGGGTGGTTAACAATTATGCTTTATCTGCATACTGATGGGGGATAATAGTCTTACGCTCATGACCTGGAAGGTACAGGGATTGGGTAACTACAAGAAAATGAGGCTGCTACAACTATTCCACTCAAAGTCGAGGGGTGATCACTCTGATTCATAGAAGTCTTAAGTTCACCTGCAACTCCTCATGAGTCGACCCGCAGGGTAGATATGTCCTGCTGAGGGGCAGCCTACAGAATAAGGAGGTGATTATACTAAACATCTATGGCCCTAACGTGGATGACCCTGATTTTTACCTGCACCTTCTTGAAAGTTTTCCCCTGATACCGATTCTCTGGGGGGGTGATTTTAATACAATACTTGACGTTAATCTAGATCGTTCCGGCTCTAGGCCGCGCCAACTATCCAGAGCTGCCTACTCTATCCTGACTGTACTGCCATGCGTAGGGATTGTAGACGCTTGGAGACTCATGTACCCTGATTCCCGAACATACTCTTTCTATTCATCGGCACACTATTCGCACTCTAGAATCGATAGGTGGCTCATATCAGACATACTCGCAAGAAACTTATCTCATCTATCGATTCTCCCTACAGCCCTTTCGGATCACTCTCCTGTGACCATCTATCCTGGGGACTAGATCATAGTGGATTCAGACATTGGAGGATGAAACCTTACGTCCTCCTAGATGCAGCCTTTCGGTCGAAACTGGAGTCCTCCATCAAGGACTTTTTTTTAATTCATTGCAAACTCTGTTCTTTCACAGGCCACCCTTTGGGAAGCTTTTAAGGTCTACACCAGGGGTATCGCCATGTCTAAAGAAAAAAGCATGCTGAAGGCAATTCAGGTAGAAATCATGAAAAGTGAATCGAGACTTGCAGCCCTTGAAGCCCAATATGCTACAACTCAGGCCCCTGAGACCCTGGCATCACTGGGAGTGGAGCTGGACACGTTTCGCTCCTTGGCAGAGCGCGAGATGAAGTTCCTAGACAACCCTAGCCTGGCCAGAAGTTACGGGGAGGGGAAGCGACCGGGCCGAGTATTGGCCAGATTGCTCCGCCGTGAGCTCGGAGCCCCCAACATTCCAGCGATAGTAAAGGTCTGATGGCACTCTTGCCACCTCGCCGTCAGATATCAACTCCAAATTCTTGGCCTTCTACCAAACCTTTTACTCGAGGCCTGAGAGTGTCCCTTTGGCAGATATTGATTCCTATTTAGAGAGCCTTCTTCTCTTGGTCCTGTCCACTGAAGCCAGCTCCCTCCTGGAGGGTCCGTTCATCCCCGAGGAGTTCACGGAGGCCATCGATTCGCTATCTTCCGGCAGGTCCCGAGGCTCGGACGGCCTTCCAGTTGAATTTTACAAACAATACAAATCCCTTCTGATCCCTCACTTGATGGCCCTATGGGAGGAGGCATGTGAAGTCGGCAGACTTCCTCCCTCACTCTGTGAGGCCAGGATAACAGTCCTCTTTAAACCCGGCAAGCCTCCTACCCAATGTGGCTTGTAACGTGCCCCTTTCATTAATACATTGTGACGCCAAAATATATGCCAAACTACTGTCCCAACGCCTAGTCTCCTTTATGCCATACATCATCCATCCAAACCAAGCTGGATTCATCCCTGGTCGTTCCACCTCCCTTAACCTAAGATGCCTTTTCAATGTAATTAGTAGAATTAGCCCAGAGGTGCAGGCGGTGGCTGCTACGTTGGACATGCAAAAGGCATTTGACTCGGTATCGTGGGAGTACCTATGGCGAGTCCTGGAAAAATTCAAATTTGGTCCCAACTTTCGCTCCTGGGTTAAGCTCCTCTATTCCGGTCCAGTGGCTAGGGTCCGTACGGAAGATAGGTGCTCTCCCCCTTTCCAAATATCCAGGGGGACCAACAGGGCTGCCCTTTTTCACCATTAATTTTTGCTATAGCCATGGAACCCTTTGCTGACATGATGCGGCAGTCCCATTCACACAGGGGGTTAAGAACAGCGGGTCAAGCAGGCTATCTCTTTATACGCCGACGATGCCCTCTTGTATATTCGCTCTCCCGCGATCAACCTGGCCCCGATATTGGAAGATGTAGTCCGCTTTGGGTGTATTTCGGGACTGCAGGTGAACTGCTCTAAATCTACTCTGTTCCCGCTCACGGACTGCATGCTCCCTCCACCAGACCTCATGGGGTTCACATGGTCCCAATCCAAATTCACTTACCTTGCTGTGGAGGTTGCGCATAGCTTTGAGGTGCTACTAGAGGAGAATTATCAGAACTATCTCTCACACTAGATGCAAAGACCCTGGGATGGACGAAACGCCCAATCTATTTGCCGGGCCGAGTGGGGATCCTGAAGATGGTTGTATTGCCGCAGCTCCTACATAGATTTACTAATCTTCCCTTGTGGCCGGGTGATAACTTCTTTCAAACAATGACCCGCACTGTCAACACCTTCCTGTGGCACTCCAGCGCTGTCCGTCTCAAGCTGAGGACACTGACTACTCCTGTGGAGAGTGGCGGATTTGGTGCTCCCGACTTCCTCAGGTACTGGCTAGTAGCACAGTCCCAATTAACCTCGCACTGGTTTAATACTCTGAATCCTCCTCCTCATGTCCGGCTGGAGAGATTAGCTGTCAGGGATCACGATATCCGTTCTCTTATACTAAAGCCTGTGCCAACTGTCCTAGAATCAGCGGATCCGGTGGCTAGTACATCACTGGCTCTCTCCAAAATATGGAAATTGCTAGATGCACCTCATCCTTTTCATGGGGACTTGCCGCTATGGAACTTCTTCCCGGGGGTCCCTCGGGTGCCACAGTCTATCGTTTCCCGATGGGCCGAGGCGGGGTATACATCGCTTCGGGACGTATTTGTTCAAGGAAACTTCCTTTACTTTAATATATTTGTATAGCACGGCCATGAACCCGAAGGCGTAAGGGCACTACAAAACACATAAAACAGAAAAACAAAAGACTGTCATGAAGCAGGGCCGAGCGAGAATATCACAGGCAAAAAGGTTGTTTAATGGTATAGATATGTCTTTAGTCTTTTTTTAAAGATTTCTAAAGATTCGATCGATCTTAGCTCCAGAGCATTCCAAGCTCTGGGACCAGCAGAGAAGAAGGCTGAATCGGTTGCTCTGACAGTGTTGCACTTGGGTTCAGATAAGAGGAACGAGTCATTGGACCTAAGTGCTCTTGTGTTGATTCTTATGGGTAATAGTTGTTGTAAGTAGCCCGGCATTTTCCCAGATCTGCACTTATGGACAATAGTCAGGGTATGAAATAGAACTCTAGCGGCCACAGGCAACCAGTGCAGCTCACGTCTCGCTAGAGTAACATGATCTCTGTGTTTGAGTTTCATAACGGCTCTAATAGCCCCATTTTGACAGATTTGTAGCCTGTTACTTTCAGATTTGTTAATTCCCATAAGAAGGCTCAAGCAGTAGTCTATTTTAGAGCCTACTATTGCTCTCGCAATAGTTTCTGCATTATCCTGAGAAATGAGAGGCCTTAGATGTGAATGGTCGGAACTTCCGCCTTCCTTGAAACGGAAGCCTTCGGGGTGGCTTCAGTTCTCGTCTCTTCGGGAAACTCTTAAAGCTAAATACCTCTATTTCCCTACAATACCACCCGATGACCCCGTTATAGCGGAGCTGTGTGCCTTTGCCTCTTCTAAGGGGAAGGTGTCTAGACTATATGCACACTTGCAGGCCAGATCACTCCCCTTGTTCACTAGGTTGAAACACAAATGGGAGGAGGACCTGGGGATGGAGATGACGGACGAGCGTTGGGCTGGTATGTGTGCACGTACTCATGGTGTATCCTTTAACTCTCGATTCAAGTTAATACAGTTTAAAGTATTGCATAGATACCATTACAACCCGAGCAAACGGCATCATATGTTCAAGGAGCTTTCCCCTAGATGCCATAGGTGTGGGTCCGACAGCGCTACATATATTCATATGATCTGGGCCTGCTCACGTTTGTCACAATTCTGGCTGATGTGTGCCTTACCATGTCTGCTATGCTAGAATACACTATAGACCCATCTCCAGCACAGTGTCTTTTTCATGAACTCCCGAATTGGGCCGCAATTCTAGAAAACTGGCAGGCCTCTGCTTGCGGTCCGCTCCATCCTAATGTGTTGGCTTCATCCCACAGCACCTACACATGGACAATGGCTCAAGGCAGTTATGTGGGCAGCGGACACTGAAGACTACTGGGCAAACCAGCAACCAACACACTCGAGGCCCAGAGACATTTGGCGGAGGTTCCGTTCCTACATGTCTGCCACATATTCCAATTCGGACTCTGACCCCCCCCATTCCCACCCCTCCTCCGGAGGCCACCTCGTGAGGTACGGTCTCTTGGCCCTCACTGTGTAACAGAATGTCCCAGGTCTATGAATGTGGACTGTGAGCACGTGTGGTGCCCGCATTGTGGTCACGGCATATGATTGTACTGTTTGCTGGTGTTTTCTTCTTTGTTGGTACTGTCAAGCTGAAAATAAATGTTTAAAAAAAAAAAAAAGACTGATGGGTGTCCTCATTAGTGAGCTATGAACAGCCCCGTTAAGAACGCCTGGGCTAGGGAGGGGGGTAAACCGGCAGGAAATAAGCAGACAGGGATAGCCCTAGCACCAAATACCCCAAGTACCTGCTTAACAAAGAGACGTACCTGTGAATCCCTTAGACCAACCACTTGTAATTTTAAAGAAACACGCTCAGAACTGCTTCCCATCTCCAATCTCGAGTTTGGTTCTTTGTTGTGGGCCACCCTGTTACAGCAGTTGGGGACAAGAAGTTGACATCCTATACCAAGCTGAGTGCTATGCTTCACTATATTTCAGGTGTACACTCATAGGGGAATGTACTGCCACTGCAGAACTAAGGAAGGCTTCATGTACAGCTACAACCATCATAGGCCTATGTGTGCCTCATATGGCCATATACTGCCAACAGGGGACCAGGTGGGAACTCAAACATGTATGTACTGCCAAGAAAGTAAGGTGTGGCCTAATAAGGTCATGTACTGGCTTCACAACCCCAGTGAGGCTTCATGTCAAGGTACAGCCACCATAGGTCTAGATGTAGAATTATAGGACTATACACTGCCTTCCCATATCCAAGAAGGGAATCATTCCTAGCTATGCTCATCATAAGCATACATGCATATGAAATCCCCTGCACGTAGAGCAATGAAAGTAAGACCCACTGAATATTACTATTGAATGTTAGGACATCATTATTCATATACGCGGTATGTGGAAACTGCCATGCCGCACAGGTTCATGCATAGGGATTTGTGGTGGCAGGGAGAATCCGGCCACTCTGTGTGATTAATTGATGCATGTTCACAGCAGGATCAGCCATATTGCAAGGATAACTAATGCTCCTGGGCAGGGACTCCTCACTATAAACACATTTTCACGCTGGTGTGGAGCCTGGGAAGGGTGGCAGCGACTGCGGCAGCTATCTCATGGAGTGCTGGCACAGGGGTCAACATGCCTAAGGGGATGGATTGTCCTGGAGCCTATCAGGGTGGAAGTCAGAAACTGAGAGGCAGCCTGGCCCTCCGCAGTGTGTGCTGTAAAGAAGCTGAGAGGGCCTGATGAGCGTGTGTGGAAGCCACAGGTGGAGGAGCGTGATGAGGGCCTGATGAGCGTGTGTGGAAGCCACAGGTGGAGGAGCGTGATGAGGGTCGGATTGGAGGATGTCTGCACTCTGTTAGGAAGAGCAGGTGGGCAGCTGCACATTCTGAAATTGCTGAGTCGCTGTCTGACGGTTGAGGAGGAGAGCTGTGCCTGGGCTCCATTGCAGACACCAAGGGGTGCTGGTAAAGAGGACTGGAGGTCTGAACCCACACCCAAGTAGGAACCTACTATAGTAGGTCGGAAGAAGGAGTCAAAACATTAAGGACATAATGAACTCTAGTTAATGAAATTATAAGAAAAGGCCTAACTTTACCTATTGCTAAATGGATCACCCTGCCTATCTAAAGAAACTAAGGGTGCTTGCCTGTAATTAGGAAGCCACAAAGTAAAAATGTCCTTGGTCCAAACCTAACTCTACCTGACCCTACCGCTAGTTTAACCAACTTAATTCTGCCAAGAGAAGAACTTTCTTCTCCTGGACTTCTCGCAGTTTGTGATAGTCTCTATATGGAACTGTCTCTCTCTTACATGTGGGTTTCTTAATACCATCATCTTCTTTGGTAAGCTCTGGATATCTCCACCTTGAGCTCTTATAAAACACTTCTGGGCTTGGTGCTCTCTTTAAGGGCACCTTAAGCCTAGCACTTTCCACTTGCTGCCTGCACTACCACCGTTTGCTGCTTCTTATTATTTATTTATTTATTTTGTTCCTCCTGCTCAGCACTTTCCACTTCTCCCCCCTCCCAGGCACGAGCGCGTTCTCAATCTCACTGGGCCTAGTAAGATTGTTGTTTTTGTTCTCCCTTGTTCGCCTCCCTTGCCTCGTCATACTCTGAAACACTTGTGTACGAGCGCGATACAAATAAAATAAATATCAATATGCTGCTTACAGCTTGTGTTGAGATAGTCTCTCACACTCTTGTCTTCACTTGTGACTCTTTCACAGGCTCTCAATTCATCCTTGGCTACTTTGCATGGGACTTGATCCCCTTTTACATTCCCGACTTCTGGGTTCTCTCTGTATTGCGGTTTCTTCCATTATCTGGTTCTCTTGATAGTCTTATATCCTATTTCTCAGAAGCTGTCCTTGGGCTTTGCTTTATCCACTTTCTCTCTTTCTTCATGAGACCTTTTCCCTTCTTTCCAAGGTAATGGTCTACAGTTGCGCTTTATTCTTCTCACAGGGCTATTTGTTATTTGCTTTATGGGCCTTTCACATTGGCAATCAAACCTCTTTATTCATTGTATCTTGTTTTTATGGCTGGGACAAGTTGCACTCTGCATGTGCTCTTGCCCCAGCAGCCCGGCTGCCTCCCTCTTTTCCCTTTCTCCCTGATACATTAATCTGCGTAGGGGAACGTTGCAGGGCTCAGCTCGCGCTTGGGTATTCTTCTCCATTGCCTATTTTCCTATTCTGAATTCCCAGTGGTGTCTCATTCTCGGCTTCCTCTCAGGCCAATCTACAGACACAGGAGATGGTGAGCTTCTCACGCTCCCAGCTGTGCTGATCTCGGTGTCGTTCAGTGGGCGTCTCACCCACCACAAGGCGTTCGTGGTCATGCCACCACCAGCTCCTGAATACGTCTCCCTTCATGGGCAGCGGTTTAACTGTTGATGTTCTCGCCCGGCCTCCCAGCGTCTCCCTGTGGCATTCCTTACCGAATAGAAAGTTGCCGGCTCTGCGGTTTGGCTCTGCTCTGCCCTTCAAAGGCGCAATCATGTCAGGTGACTTCCCCTGCATACCATGGTATTGCGTTGTTTTTACAACATGATTTTTTCACCGTAATTTTTCCTGACAAAATTACTACACAAAGTATTAATCGAAATATGTAGGGGAGGGTTGAAGGAGGTCAACCCAGCAATATTTTTAAAAAGTTTGATTCGTTTTTTCATAGTCATTTTGACGGTACTAATTACTGCAAAAAATAAATCATGTCGGCAAAGGGACATAGAACCTGTACCATACTCTCTCTTCCGCCTTCCTCCACTCGTCTCAGTTAAATACACGTTTCGTCTTAATGAGACATCCTCATTACCAGATAGATTCACTTCAGCATTGCCTGCAGCCAAATGACATACATTACTCACCGTAATTATATTTCTGATGGTTGTAGCTTAGACTCAGGAGGATAGCTCAAGTCAGGGGCAACGTGCTCCCCTTGAAAGCAAGACGACACGAGCAACACAGGTTCGATTCCTGGGTCTCCGCTTAGAAACCTCTGAGTATTAAGCGCGTTATAAATAACCTATCAAATCATATATCATTGGAGAAGGAGTCCTGGCTACCTTGAAAGGGTATGTTCAGAAAAATGTATTTCCTCGCTGGTTGCGTTTTGTACAATGCACATATTTTATTTTTAGTGTGGACTCCTAGTCCTAATGGTGGTCAGCCGACACGTGTTTCGACCTTGTGGGTCTTTATCAAGGCTGATATTAAAATTACACACATATCTAGTAGTCGTTTGATATGCGTGACATTTGTGAAATCAGTGACAATTTTGTGCAGTGCATGGGTCAGTGGTTTGTTGTGAAATTTGTGTACATCCATTAGACATACATTGTTTCCATTTAAGATTTGAAATGCATATTTTTTGTATACAGTACATGGTATATACATTGAAATTTTGTTAACTAAGGTGCATATGGGTGTGTCTGGCACCGGTTGGGGTTCCATTTGTGGTTTGATCTGATCCTGTGTGTTCACAGTCTTGGTCCTTGCTTGGCCTGTAGTTGAAGAGGTGACCAATGCTGATTGGAAATGATTGATATGCCCTGACCAATCAGGATTTATACCCTTGCGATCCAAAGCCCTAAACCTCTGTAGGTTCTTTGCTATAACCTTGCAATTAGACCCAAAAGTGAAAGCGGTGGCAATCGCCCTCGATGCTGAGAAACCATTTGATTCAGTCTCTTTGAGGTATATGTATGCTATACTACGGAAGATGGGGTTCGGGCCGGGGTTCCTGAGCTTTATTCGGCTATTATACAAAGATCCCAAGGTCAGAATTATAACTAACCAGACCCCGTCACCCGAATTTAAGCTTCACAGAGGCACGCGCCAGAGCTGCCTGCTTTCTCCAATTATCTTTGTCCTAATCATAGAAGGAATGGCAGCACACTTGCGCCAAAGGCAAGCCTGGCGAGGAATTCGCATCATGGGACCTTCTCAGTTCATCTCGCTTTATGCAGACAATACCATGATATATATTAGAGACCCTGGGGCCAACCTACCTCCTGTGATGCAAGAGGTAAATGAAATTTCAAAATCCTGTGGATATAAAATTAATCAAACCAAGTTGGAGATCATCCCCCTAACTCAACGAACAACACAGTCGGAAGCCACAGAGCGGTTCTGTTGATCCCCCAACTCAGCGTGATACCTAGGAATCATAACGGCTATATATAGGCAGACCCTACACACTGCTAACTAGGACCCTTACTTAACACTGCTTGAGGTGAAACTAAGTGTCTTGAGCAAGCTCCTGATTTCGTCATATGGCCGGGTGGCTCTCCTAAAATGGTTGTGGTACCCAAACTGTTAGATCTATTCAGTAATATTCCAATATGGCCAGGTCGACAGTTTTTTGAAAAACTAGACGCTTGCGGCCTAATTCGTGTGGGGGGCCCCGTGGGGGTTTAGGTTCAGCAAGAATGAGCTGGCCCAAGCTCTGTGAAAAGTACGACACGGATGGGCTGTCGGCCCAGACTTCCTGCTATACTATTACGCCACTCAAGCGCATTTTGCAAAATACCGGTCCTATGACACAGAACAGTACACCCACATACAAGTAGAAAAGTTTTCAGCAGCCCCCATAGACTTGCCATGCATGATTTATTCCAAGGCAAAGAAAGATACTGGCGAGGTTGACCCAGTATTCTGCACGGTACGAACTTGAGCAGCAATATTCCGTTGAGTGGAATGTTCGGAACCATATTGGCCCTCCTCCCCCCTCTGGCACTACCCTGACATGCACCTACGCTCAACACGGCGCTACAGAAAGCCTAGGACCAGGGGAAAGAGATGCGTCTGGGCAATCTATTTCCCAACGGGAAATTTGTGCACCTGGAGGAGGTCCAGGGGAAGATTGGAGCGAGTCTCAACACTACTCTACAATATCACCGCCTGAACACGGCATGTAGGAACAAATGGCCATCATTCCCATCTGCACAGATACCTCACCCATTCCTGAGTAACACCATGACTCAGGGGGGATTCAAAGTGAGCATCTCCATGCTATACGACACAGCACAATCCCATACCCCCTCCAAAAATACAATGAAAGCAAAATGGGAAAGCGACTTGGGTATAACTATTAATGAGACGCAAAGGGCTAAATATTGTTATTTTACCAAATCTATTTACCTATGTGCTAACTTTAGGCTGGTGCAATTCAAAATATTGAATCACTTACACAGAACCCCTGATATGGTGGCTAAATTTGACAGCTCCAAGCAGATTTCATGTCCTAAATATCGCTCCATGAGGGCCAACTCTATTCATATGTACTGGGAAGGACCCCCCGATCCGGCACTTTTGGGAAGAAGTGGCCTCCACCCTGAGAAGCATACTGGATACACACATTCCGGCTATTCCACTGAAGTATCTGCTCGGCGATAAATGAAAATGACCAGTTAAGACACGCAGACTCTTCTCAGTGGCGGACGCAGTAGCTAAATGCAACATTCTTGGATGCTGGAAGGCGAAGGTGCCCCCCACACACCAGTAACCTGTATGCCCAGAAGGGGGTGGGTGGGTTGATGCGAAGCAAGGGGCCGCATGGCTGGGGGAAACATCCCTCAAAGGGCTTACAGAGATGGAAAAGGAGCAACTGGGGGCAGTCGTGGACGGCTATGATGTTGAGCGAGTGGTTGAGGGACTGAGCTCAGGCAAGACTCCAGCGGTTGATAGAATTACCGAGGTGTATAAGGCATACGTGGAGTTGTTGTTCCCTAAGGTCTTGTTTTTATTTAATTTATTTATTTAATATTTGTAAGGTGCCTATACATCAGAAAGTGTTTCCAGGCAGCACAAGGCAAAGGTGAAGAGGGAACAGAATGGAAAAACAACAATAAACGGTCCTACTAGGCCTTGTGACATTCAGATCGTGCAAGTGCAGGAAACAGGAAGTGCAGGGGAGGAGTGTGAGGGGGTGTGGGTGAGGGGGAAGTTATGGGGCAGGGAAAACACAGGGGATAAGAGTAACTAGTGCGAGGAGGGTGGGGGCGGGAGACCAGACTCAGTAGTTCAGTCAGCGGAGGGTGCCTGAGGGCAAGTGCTGGAAGGGGGTACTGAGACAGACTGGTCAAGGGAGGGCCTGGCCCCTGTATGACTCAGATGGGACCAGGCAGCCAGTTGCAGCACCAGGAGAGGCATTAGCAAGGAAGGGGGAGAGGGAAGGAAGTCTTCCTTGAGGCCAAGCAGTGTGGTAATCTCCCAGGGTCTATGCTGGAAGCACTGGTGATTCTCCTGCCTAAGGAGGGCAGGGTTAACAGGAACTGTGTCCTTCATACCGACCTCTGTCCATGATATATGTGGAAGTTAAAAATTATGTGTACACTCTTGGCTGGTCGGCGGAATCCAGTTATGCAGGGGCTGGTCCACCCGGACCAAAAATAATTTATTCCAGGCAGATCCACTATGCAGAATCTTAGACCATTATATCTGATCCTGGATAAATATAGAGAAACAGCTGAGAAGTTGGCAGTGGGCATCCTGGATTCTTATAAGGCGGTTGTCTTTCAATGGATGGTACGGAGTAATGTGGGACTGGGGGTTCAGTTCAGCGAATGGGTGCGGCTTTTGTATGATGGCTCGACATCCACAGTACAGGGTAACAGGGTTATTTCTTGTCCACGGCAAGTGAGGCAAGGCACGCGACAAGGGTGCCCGCTGTCTCTGCTGGTTTTTGCACTGGTCATTGATCCTCTGCGGAGTCTATTGGAAGAGGCATGAAGTGGTGGGATTGCGGATGGGGAATGTGAGGCATCCTTATATGCGGGGGATACGTCTCCTTATATGAGGACAACATACTTTTGTAGGTGCGCGATCCTGCGGTGAATCTGGTACAGTCTATGGCCACTGTGGAGGAATTTGGGAGACAGGGTTGGTGATAAATAAATCCAAATCTGCGATTTACACCTTGCATGGTGGGATGGGAGAGGAGCTCTCGTATTTTCAGATGGAGATTCCAGAAGAGGGGTTTTGGTATCTTCGTATTATGGTGAGTGCAAACTGGGAATGTGTGTATCAGTAGAATGTGGAGCGGGCCACAGCAGTTTTTGGCAAGTTGGCAGAATTCAGAACGCTTCCCTCCCGTTAATGGGGCGGGTGGCACTGGTAAAGAGGATTGTGTTGCCAAAACTGCTGAATACATTTCAGGTGATGCCCATGCCTATACCGGCCTCCTGCTTCTGAGCACTTCACAGGATGTTATCCACACTACTTTGGAAGGGGGGGCTCGCTGAGGATAGCATTGGCTACTTTGCAGTAACCAGTTAGTACAGCAAGCGTTGGGGCACCAACCATTAGGTCCAATTACTGGGCCCTTGTGCTTCAGCATATGGTGGACTGGTTCGTTCTGCCACATGCATTCAGGGTCACTGACTGGATAAAAGTGTAATTGGCTCCTAGAAGACTATTGGATTTGCTTGTAGTGCGGGTAACGGAGCGCGGGCTAAAATGGCACTGTGCGCTGATCCACATTGTTGGAGGTGTAAAAGGGTCCTAGGGTCATATTTGCACATGTGGTGGAGGTGCGGCTCGGTGGCTGGATTTTGGGAAAAGGTTCTGGAAAGAATGTTTGGATTGATAAAGGTGAGGATCCAGCTGACGGTGAAGGTTCATTGGGGCTGTGGCCTTGCAGGAAAGGGAGGCGTATTAAGTCGCCAAACAGAGTGGTGGTGTTGGGGCTCCTACTGCCAAAACACGCAATAGCAATGGCATGGAAGGTGCCGCCTGGACGAAGAGGGGGTGACTGGCGGAGGGCGATGCGTAAGTGGATTAGGGCAGAGAGCGATGGGGCCTCAAAGTCTAGGATGTGCTTGAGGCCCGCTAGGACCTGTGGCCACCATAGACTACGCTATTTGGGAGATGGGGGCAGAGGTGGTGGAGGGTGAGGAGGGGAGAGGAGGGCGTGGTTTGGGGGGGGTGACATTGGGTACACTCGAACCCATGCAGCAATGTGTTTTGGGAGGGGGGGTTGGACGTAGGCCCACGGAGGATGTGGTGTTGATTAAAGGGTGCTGGGTTTTGTTGTACTTGGCTGGATGGAAGGGAGTAGGTATAGTCTATATGAGGACAACCAATGCAAGTGGATATCGGACGCTCTGATGGTATACTAAAATGTATATGTGCACAGATGTCATTGCCGATTGTTTCTATATGCTGTATGTTGGAAACAGTTAAAGTATATATTTAAAAAAAAGTTCTACATTGTTACATCGACTCATGTTTAGTCAATGTAATTATGTTTGCTACCTTTTTGGTGATCTTGGTCGACCACCACATTATTGTCTTCTTTTATGGTGACCCACATGCGCCTCCCTCTCCTTCCCCCACTCACCCCGCTACCCAAACAGACATAGACATGTGTGTCATTTTGGTCACCACTTTTTTCTTATTGTGAGCTATCAGATACATTTAATGCATAATATGCATCTGATAAAAAAGTGATGACCAAAATTACAACAACCAATCAGAGGTCGATTTTACAATAGCAAACCGGGGTAAATATATATGGGAAAAGGTAATTTCAGAATTGTACAAGTTTACCTCGGTGGGACATGGTCAGTAGATGATCCTATAGTTTCTTTAGGTCCTTGAAGAGTCCTTCTCTTAGTTTCCAAGTCATCATCAAAGTCTTTCATCGCTGCAGATATATCAGAGTCACTGAGGTCTGCCATTTCTGAATCTTGATGTACAGAACCATTGTCAGGCGGTCCTTTGCTGTCCTCTTGCACCACATTATTGGTTGTAACCTCCTTAGATTTGTGGATTGGCTGAAGAAATGCATCAAGTTTCTGCTCACGAAAGTCAGTGCGAACCAACTGGTGGGCATACACCCTATCACTGGTCCCATGGGAAGAAGAGGTGCTTGGGGCTGGTTTCACAATCTCATTTGAAGACATAGATGATCCAGGAAGTAAAGTCTAAGGAACAAGTGAAGAGAAAGATTAGTTGAGACAATACAGCACTTTGAACAAATGGGGGCATACATGGATCATTTTTTATGCAATATCCGTAAGTGGAATAACTTACCTAGTTATCAACCAATACTATTATTTTATTTTAGTAATGCTAAATGGTAAACCAAGGAAGAAAGTTTTGCTTTTAGCGTGTGGTAATTAAAACTTAAAGCCTTTGCATAAGTCATTGCTTCTTAACAATTGAGAAGAGAAGTTAGCGCTTCTGTGGACAGTGAAAGACAGGTAAAAATGCTCCTGAAAAAGTAATGCAACGGGGGCGGGCCCGAGCTGAGCACTGAGCAAGACGTTCTCTATGTAAGTTCCTTAGGCTTGAACAATCTTGAGGCCCGTTGATACAATGAGTAAAGGGTTGCAGCAACTACAAGATCTTGAACGGTTGCATGAATCTCCGGGATACCTATTGAGCCACTTTTAATTGAGCAATCGGTCACAGTTAGACGACCCAGTGGAGTTTTTCACCCGTCCCTAGCAGAGTCTAAGATGGCACCCGGCACGTAGTGACATGACGGAGACTAATTCAGGCAAGTCTGAGGCTTCAGCAGCCTGCTGGCGTTCTTGAGAAACTACCCTGGACTGGCACCTACACCACAAATGGTCTGCAGGCCTATACAAGCAGCAGGTGGCCCATATACTCATCAGGATCACTGGAGGTAGAATGTGAGCCAGGTACTGTCTGGGGGTACACGTGTCAAGTGTTGAGCCTCTGACAGGCAGGGATGTTGCTAAGTCAGGGGCTAAACTAATGTCGGGACTAATGGGACTCGGCGCTAGCTAGAATTTTGGTTGTAGCACCTGAACCTCTATCCGGGGCTACAACCAAAAGAGCCGGGGCTATAGCCCCCTCAGCCCCCCTAGCAATGCCTCTGCTGACAGGCCACCAAACACCAGAGAGGTCTGGGGGACCAGAACTCTTCCTACACAGCTACATTTTAGACAGCAGGAGGGTCATGACAACGCGGGCCTGGCCAAGGAAGTATGCAAGGCAGCTCTCACGGAAGCCTTTTCAGTTCATCTGGAGAAGTTAAGAAGAGGGACTGGCAGGGTGTTGCTCAAGTCATTCATTGCCAGTGTGCAGCCATTATCATTGCCCTCTTCCCAATCACCATTCTTCCTGTATTAGCTCCAATAAGCCATTGTGAACGCGCTTTACCAAAGCCTCATCATGAAGAGCAACGCCTAGATCGGGGCCCGCAGGTGTCCTCCCGTTGATCATATTCTAGAGGCTGTGGTGTACCAGAAGATGGACTCGGACTACATTGGCTCATAGTTAAAGAAGTATATTTAAATACATAGTAAAATGCCTAACTTGCCCTATAGCTATGAGGGAAGCTCCCTACCTAGTAAAATGAAAGCCAAGCGTGGACATCAAGTCCAAAGTAAAAAGTCTTCTGTCCGAATCCGAAACAACTAACTGGCCCTATCACTTTAGAAAACACCCAACTAAAAGGAATAAGGGGAGGCTTGCACAATAGCCTCATTATGGGCTTCTACCTGGCCCGACTTGCAATGGACTTGTTCTCAGTCTTAAAGTTTATTTAGAAAACCATGGAATAGGCTCTCCAATCTTCACTCAGATGGTATGGTATAAATTATAATTATCTTCAGTATGGGTTTCACACTTCCCCTTTTCAAAGACAAAATTGTTGCTTTCTTTTCTCCGTTTTAATTTCAAATTTCCCAATCCCTCCAAGATTCCTCCACAAGACAATTTGCTGTCTCCCACCTTCCTAGCACGAGACTCCCCCAAAGTCCTGTGGTTCTCTGGTATGTGTCTTGTGTCACAATGATAGTATTTAACTTAGGCTGTCAGCTTGTTCAGGTATTGTAGGTTCCTGTGGCCTTATGCACTTGGCTAGCCTTGCTGGCAAACATTAACCTTCCTTTCACTCTATTCCCCAGTAGCCTTGTCAGATATTCCAGTCTTGCTACACAATGATTGTGTTTAACACTGTTTCAGCAGGCCGTGACAAACCTACGCCTTGTGAGTATTCAGAACGTGCAAGTGCAGCAAGAAGAGAGGGGTTAGGGTAAGTGCTGGAATGTCTGTGCTTGTGGGTGAGCAGCAGATTAACTGCATTGTATGGTAAGTGCTATGTGGCCTGGAGAAGAGCAAGCCTACAGGAGTGAGGCCGGTGGGTGCCGAGGCAAGTGCTGAGAGGTAGGCAAAGGCTGTTGCGGTTGAGGCAGAGATCGTTGGAAGTACACCAGGACTGGATGGCAGATAGGGATGAAGGAAGATGCAAGAGCGTCAGCAGGAAGTTTGAAAAAGAGTTGTGTGTCTACTGCGTAATACTGGAAGTTGGCAGAGAAGGAGGAAATGAGGAGTGCTAGCTGAGCAAGGTAAGTGTTGAAAAGCCAGGGGGGGGGCGGTTTGAGCCCAGGGGGACACCACAGGTGGAGAAGAAAGTAGGTGAGGAGAAAATGCCCAAAATGACATGGGACGGTCAGTTAGGAAGGAGGTGAGCCAATCCAGTGCCCGCTCCGAGATACCAAGGGTATCATGGAGCCATTTTATGAGGATGGAATGGTTAACTGTATCGAAGGCAGAAGAGAGATTGAGTAAGGTGAGGACAGCTGGAGAGTTAGAGTCCAGAGAAGCGAGCAGTTCTTCATAGGTGTTCAGAAGAGCAGTCTCCGTGCCTCTGGATGCTCGGATTCCAGATTGATGGTCGTGGAGACCACCAACAAGTTCAGTGTGTGAGTTAAGTTGTGGAAAGGTCAGCTTCTCCAGCAGTTTCCCCAAGCAAGGGGGTGATATAAATAGGGCGGTAGTTGGCCGGACAGGTAGGGTCTGCTGAAAGTATTTACAGGAGAGGGCGCACAAGGGAGTGCTTGTGGGAGTATGGGAAAGATCTGGTGTCAAAAGAGTGGTTGCAGAGATCAGCGAGTGCAGGGGCAAGAGAGACTATGTTGTACTTGATGGTTCTGGAGGAGCAAGGGGAAACCTGTTTGGAAGAGACCTTCACAGAGCGGACAACTCTGGTGACTTCTTCAGGTGTGACACAGAAGGAGGAGGAGAGAGAGGGGAACAAGGTGGATAGGTCGGAGGAGGCATGAGAGGGAGGGAGGTTGGGCAGGAGGATAGCCAGGGTGCTCAGGATGTCCCGAGTTTTTGTGGTGAAGTGTGTGGCCAGTGCGTTGCAGAGCGCCTGGGACGGAAGAGGGGAGGAGGGGACTACAGAGCGGTTGGCTAGTTCCCGGCAGATTTAGTTCTGCTGTGTTGTTGGATGCACCCGATACCCATGCCTGAATGTGGGCCCTTTTCTTGGTACAGATGGAGTCTGTAATGCCTTTGGAGCAGTCGGCAGTCCAGTTTGAGACTGAAGTTTGCCACTTCCGTTCCGCAGCTCTGGACTTGCGTTTCAGGGCTGCAAGTTCAGAGTCGTACCAGGTGTTACGTTTGGAGGTGGGTTTCAGGTGGACCTTCGTGACTGGGACAAGAATATCAAGGTTGTTGGTAATGGCCAAATGGAGATTGCTGGGAGCAGAGTTGGTGGTAGACCCTAGGGGAGGTGGAGAGGGGGGATAAAGGTGGATGCGAAGGCAGTAACTGAAACTCGTTTCATCAGACGGATGTTCGTGAGCGAGGTTGGCAGGGCTTTTGGAGGGTCGTTCAAAGGTCCGAGGGGACCCAGGTGCAAGGAGAGGAGAGTATGGTCTGACCAAGAGAGTGGAGTGAGCAGAAGGGAGAGAGAGAGGTCAGAATGGAGGAGGGCATCCAGAATGTTTCCAGCCGAGTGGGTTGTGGGAGAAGGGAGAATGGAGATGGAAAGTGTTGTGCAGTGGTCAAGGAAGAGAGTGGATGCTGTGACAGAGGAGTCCAATTGGATATTGAAATCGCCCATGAGGAGGAGATTAGAGGTGGTTGAGAGTAGGGAGGAACAAAAATCATCCCATTGAGAGAGGAACAGGGTGGTAGCGCCAGGAGGCCTGTAAATGGTAGCAATGGTCAGAAAGGAGGAGAAAGAGATAACCAGCTTGCAGACCAGGTTCTCAAAAAAAGAGTAGAGCTGGGTGGATATGATGGAAAAGGAACCCACTCAGGCAACCCCACCGCCAGCACGGTGAGGTCATGGCATGGAGATAATCTTGAAGCCATCAGGGAGATGGGAGACAAAAGCAGTGACTGAGCTGGCATTGAACCATGTCTTGGTAAGAGCGAGAATGTTGAGGTCAATGTCTCAAAGAAGGAGGCAGATGCCAGCGGAGTGTTTGTTGGCTGAGCGAGTGTTAAGAGTAGCCAGGTGAACGAGGTCTCAGCCTTTGAAGATTTTCTGAGGAGGAGTACAGGGACGTGGTACACCAGTCAGGGTGAACCATGTCTCGGTAAGAGCGAGAATGTCGAGGTCAGTGTCTCAAAGAAGGAGGCAGATGTCGGCGGAGTGTTTGTACCAAACCGTAACATACAGTGTCCGTATCTCTTTCACCGTGTTGTTCGTACCTGCATCGGTATTGATACTCTGAATGAAACCAACCATTATAGCTCTCACTGGCATCCACAAATGGATAGCAGCTGTGTTCCGGCTCATACCTCCCTCTGCGTAACAGGCGCTTGGGGAACCGGGCTCTTCTCCTGTCTCGGTTGCTGGGTGCCTGGCCCACCACTGCTGTTCAGTGGTTGTGCCACCAGAGAAGACTGTTGTCTTACCGTCACGTCTCCTTCCCCTGACCGAAACCTCTTGCTTGGTAAAGACACCTTCCGTCCAGCCTCCAGATAGCGGGCCCTCCTTCGTTCATGCCAGCGTTGGCTATGTGGCTTGACGTGGCTACGCCCATCCATGACGTTGTTGCTACAGAGGCTCGCATCTGCGTAGCAGTTAATCTTCTCCCTCCCTAGAAGTCTCTCCTACATTCACAGTCTGTTCTCTCCTCATACACGTCATTGGTATGAATGGAATTGTGTCCGTCTTCCGTCATCATAGCATTCAGGTGACGTTCAGCATTACCTGAAGCCATTGAGTCAAAGAAGGATCTTTGTTAATTATGCTTGTAACAGGGAATGACAAAGTCTTACCAACATCCATATATACAGAAAGGGTGGTTTGGACAGAGTTCCTTATTGGAATGGGAGTTCTTGTCCCCAAGAGGGGTGTCACTTCTAGTGAGGTCCCAATTGCCCAGATCCCTAAGGAGGGTCTTGCGTAGCGGGCCCACCTCCCTAGCCTCAAAGGAGATGGCACCCCTATGGAGAGAGTGGATGAATTGTCCAGATTCGTCAAAAGGTCCTCTGGTTGACATACGCAAAACACTGTGAACCATGGCCAGGTCCTCAAGGAAGTCCAAGGGAGATCTTTTGACCCTTCTGCAGGGCGATGAGAAAACAAAAATGGCCAAAGTCATTGTTGAGGAACAGATCCATGCGGACCCTGGATTCAATGAAGATCTATCAGCACAGAGGCACCAAGAAAGATTTTGCAGATGCTCTCCGAAATTAACAAAGAAATTCAAGGAAATGTAATAGACCTATCCCATAAAATTGAGTCATTGGATAAATGAACACAGGGAGCAGAGTCGCGTATAGAGAAGCTGTGGAATCTTACATGCAACCAGGTATAGGAGCTTTCCCAGCTATCCTGGAATCCCAGTCTCAATCCTACAACTAAACTAAAGAAGATGCCAAAAGTCGCTCCAGAAGAAATAATATTTGTATAAGGGGCCTTCTGCTACACATAAAAGGAGTATATCTGGCAAAATATGCACAAGATCTTTTCCTGTCTCTTTTGAAAGAAACAGAAGGCACACCTATCAAGCTGGACCACACACATCAAGTATTTTCAGCAGGACAACAAAAGAAAAACCTGACCCCAGATGTCCTCACAAGAGTGCACTATTACAGAGTGAAGAGAACATCATGCTAGCACCTAAAATACATCCAAACATCTTCAGAGACGCAGAAATGAATCTTCTGCAGGATCTGGCTACATCTACTGTGCTGAAAATAAAGGCTCTTCAAGACTTCACCTCCTATTAATGCCAAAAAGGGATCAAATACATATTGTGCTACCCTTGCTCAGTCATCTTCAATTTGGACGGGGAAACAGATCAATTAACACAATGTGGGACACCACACAACTGACAAACAAAGAAGCACTGGAAGACGTCTCAGACAGGCCCTGCTCCCCCACGAGGATGCCCACTTGACGCAACACTGAATGGGCCAGAGTAGGGAGACCAAAAGGCTAAAAAAGAAGTCATTCAGACTTCACCACTCAATGCTTACTGCTGGGCTTCATCTCTCTGGGCCGGGTGGTAGATGAATGCTGATTATTTCAAAGGTTCCAATATGCATTTATATGGAAGGTCATCTTTTCAGTTCAAAATTGTGCATTAAGGTGTTCGACACATGCTTTATTTTAGGCTGTATTCTTGACATGCCCGGAGGCGGACCACGTAGACTCGTGTAAGGAAGGCATGCTATCAAACAGTAAGACAGACACACATGATCACAGTTGGAGGGTGTTTATTAAACTTCAATTAGGTTTGAATAATGCCTATCTAATCCTAAATCTAAAGATGGGAGCAAGCTACGACCATCAAACAATAATAGCGCAGTCCTAGTGGAGTCTGTCAAAATAAAAGGGCCTATACTAATAAACCTATTGCCAATGCTTACATCTAAATACACATTTTGTGAGAAACAATGTTATGCAAAAGAAAAAAAAGTGTTCAAGAAATGATATGTCATGATATTCAAGCCATTGGCTTCCCTTCCCCATGTTTTCAGCAAAGGACAAGGCGACACACTAGAGCTTAGCACAGTCTCTGGCTTCTCTATCACGAGGATGCGATTCAAAACTTCAACATCATGGCCTTCTATGCCAAAATCTCTTTGCCATTCAAAGTATCTTATTTCAGAGGGCCTAATGCAAAATGACAAATATCAAAGTTCCTTTCTTCTTAGGATTTCACATGCACAAATTCTCTGTTGCTTTTTACTTCACCCCGGGTACACCTCGGCCGGGCTCAGACCCACTTTAACACAAAGCTTTCAATTGATCTCCCTCTGCCTGGCTTGGACCAACTTTATCTACTTTGTCAAACTTATATACTCCAAAAATTTAAAGATTTTCAACTGTGAGTGGGATTTTGCTCAACCCGTCGCTGGACCACTTCAATTCACAATTATTTGTTCTCTTCTCGATATAACTTCTTCCTCACTTTTGCCACTTCTGAGCTGAATGCCTTGTAGAGACGTTCGATTGAGCACCCACGTGGCGCCGGACCACTCTGCCAAAAAGTTCAATCGCTCAGCAGTTCAACTTTACTTGCGTCTTTTATCACATGTGTTTTAACAATGTTTGTTGCAATTTGACGCACATTTCTGATCCTCAGCCTATTATTATCAAAGCATGTGATATTTATGTGTTGGAAAAACAGGGAACCACCACCTGTTCTGGGTGACTGGGAGAAAGACATGATCTGGACAAATAACTGCAAAGAGGTATAATCTGGTCTACTACCAATGTCATGCCGCCTGAAAGACATTTGGGGTGGGTTCAGGCAATATTTAGCAGATAAAGTCTGAGAGAAGAAGAACAAGGAGATCTGTGAAATGTAAAAATGTCATGCTCCGATCATGTACAAAATGAACATGTGTAATGCAATTGAAAGTAATGTAATGTGATAATCTGTGCAAGTTAAATAAAAGTTTTTAAAAAAACAATGTTTGTTGGAGCGTTCACCATACAACCATGGCTTCAACACAGTCCAGTCTTGTATCCGTCTCCCCAACTCACCGGCTTGTTGATTTCACCGATGCTGCTTTGTTCTTGGAGACAAGGATGGTACCACAGCAGCAGCTGATTCTCCCCGCCTTGATTATTGACACGGGAGGGGCCCGGGTATTTTTCGAGACACAATGTAGGATTCTTCAGCCTGGCTTTCCTGGTTTTGCGATTTTGAATCTCGAGGGCACATGTAAGTAATGGTTCCTTGTTGAAAAGGTGAAGGGAATTTCCCCCCTTGCAATCCCCTTCTCTTTTGCTGTCTTTCTTCTCTCGTTAAACTGCCATCTCGGAACTGCTGTTTCCTCGTGTTCTTTGCCTCGCTCAGAATGTGCTCTCATGCTCTGTCTTTTATCCGTGTGGGGAAGCTTCATGGAAGTCAGGTGTGTGTGATGGTCAGTAATTGCCTGACCTCGGCGGACCATTGTATTGGGACACGTCAGGTATACAGCTCGGGTGTTAGTCCATTTTCTCTCACAGCAGCCTGTCCGTGAGGAAGTGTTTGTGTTGTAAAAGGGAGGGGGTAGAGTTCTTAAATATCCAACGTGGTAGGATCGGGTAAAGGAGTTATAGGGAAGGGTATACCATGTCTCACCATCTGGTGTCCCACTCCCCGAAGGCTCCTCAACCAGGTGATCCTCCCGCACTGGTCCACCCCCAGGATCTGGATCCAAAAGGGATGGCCGTGCCATGGCCACCTGCATGACAGATCCTCGGGGACTAGTGGGTGAGACACCTTCTGGTTTCTCAAACTCTACACCTTAATCCATGTTCAGAGTCAGGCTTATTTTGCCAATCCTAAATTAGTCAAGCACACAATTAGTAGAAGTTTGGGGTGAGAAAAATAAATAAAGAGTCCAGTATAGTTTTGACACAAGAACATGTGCTTATCCAGTTAATCAGGCATACACTAGCAACGTGCTGGAAATGGCATTACTTCTAATTCTTGAAAATGTCATTCATGTTATTCGGTAGTTCCTCAACTCGAAAACTATATCTTATCCCTCAATGTGCAGGGATTGGACCCAGCTTATCCTGGAGGATGAATGCAGGCTATGCAAAAAAAAAAGTTCCTATTCAGTTCGCTACAACTAAAACAAAAAGAGGGTAGCTATTATATTTTCCAGAGGAGACCCGTTTATTTAAAAAAGGAGTCCTGAAAGACACCAATGGGAGAGTAACCCGCTAAGATAGCTTAGCGGGTTGAACGCTCGCTGCTGCGATCTGTGTCTGATCTGCAGGTCAAAGGCTCAAATTCCGGCACAGTCAACTCAGCCTTTTATCCTTCTGAGGTTGATATATGAGTACCAACTCCAGTTGGGTGGTAATGTATGTATATATGTTCTATGTAAAGTGCTTTGGCGTAAGCGCTATAGAAATAACACATCATCATTTACTCTTAAAGGGTACAATATTTGGTCATTTGATATCGTTGACCTGTATATGCGTCCCAAATGAGAACCAGCATTAATATTTAATATAACTCCTTCCAACATTAGCATCATTTCTTGCGGGGGAGGTCATAATATGCAGCGACTTTAGTTTGATTCTAGACCCCAGGATGGACAAGACATACCACCAATGCCTTCTGATTTTAAAAAATTAATGAAAACTCGACTATCATTACTTGCTATGCCTGACTAAAATGAAGTTGACTGCAGGACTTAATTCTTCACAGACGTAAGGGAAACATGGAACTTGGATATGTGGCAGGCCTCACAAGACAGGTGCATGGTCAAGAATAACAAGTAACAATGATACACTGAGATCATGTGCTGTGGGTGGGAGGGGCATACAGGAGCGATGCAGAGGATCATCAGAACGCAGCTTACAGGATACAGGCCATGTAGCAAAAGCCTTTTGAGGTTGGAGACAGAGAACATTGGCATGGAGGGATCTGTGGCAAATCAGCATCAGGAGACGGACAAGGATGCATGATTAGCATTAGTTTTATCCTCCCTTCAAAGTAAAAAGACCTAATCTTGCCATAAACCTGCGATACTAAGCCCTACTCTATTCCATAGAAAGTTCAATAGAGGGATCGTCAGGGCGTCAAGATGACTAAACATAAATTAAGCTTTCCATCCAGAATCCTATTCTAACCTAGTTTCTCTCCCTACTACTCAAAGAAAAACATAAGACAACCCAGACAATCTTTTGGGCATTGAAAGGGAATGGTGCTGGCTTATGTTATGACCCACACCCCTGTGTGTGTATCCTTATTATGGGCTCTTGTCTATGTTCTCAGTCACAAACATACAGTTCATGTACTGCTGGAGCACCATCCGAAGGTCCAGCCTGGTCTCTCTGTTTCTCTTGTAAGTTGAGTGTCTCACAGACTTTCTCCCTTCACAGAGACTTTTCTGTTTTGCTCCCCCACCCAAATCTGGGTCCTTTCAGTCTCTCTCTCCCCACTCAGGGGCTCCTCTCATTCTCACCCTGAAGTTTCTTCCTTACTTCATCACTCTGGGGCTTTGCTCTTTCTCTGTTCACTTTGGGGTTTCTCGGCTCTTTCCCACACTGGGGCTTGTCTCTGTCTTTCTCCCCACATGGGAGTGCATCGGCTGTCTCCCCGCTCCAGGACTCCTCTGACTCTCTCCCCTACCCTGGGGCATCTCAGTTCTGTCCAGCTCTGCTGCTTGTGTCTCTCTCCCTCTTACCATGCTCCACACCTGCTGTTTAGCAGGAGTCACTGCATACCTGGTTGTGAAAGGCAGTGCTCCTTGGGAGGGCTGTGCAGTCTGTCTGGTGTTCCCTGCTCGGCTGAGCAGCTTACGTGACTTGTCAACTGGGCTGTCAGTCAGCGGCTTCTCTTCTTTCCAGGTCTCTCCATGTGAGGACCAGTTGGCTGTTTCTTCTCTGGGCCTTTCCTCTGCCCTCCAAACTTCTTTGGTCTTGCTCGTGTTACGGTGCCGGACGCTTCTGGTTCCCTCCCATGAGGACTTCCTGCACTTGCCAAAAGCGCACTACGACTAAGGATGACTTGTCTGGCATCCCCTCTCTCCTAAAGGTCAAGCCTCCTGTGTGTGCTGCAATGTATCTGACTCTGCGGGCTGCACAGATGCTTTCTCCCGATTGGTTCCTCAGACAACGTACCTCTAGAAGGCTATTCTTTAACCTTTCTGCTGTTTCCCATAAGAACTGAGTAAGGTTTGAGTCAGAAGCACAGTCATCCATTAAAAGGGGTCATGGGTTATACACCTTAGCTCCTACAAACCCCATAAAGGTGCTAGTGTCTGTGCGAGAGATGGTGAATTAAGTTCCTCTCTGGGGATTTCCTGTCCCCTATAGGGGAGTCGCCTCCAGAGGGATCCTGCTTACCCTGAAGGGTGTGAAGCGTAGCAGGCTCACTCCTCCCAGGGCAGAGGTGTCATACTCCTTGGATTCTTCACAGATCTTAGAGCACTGTTGAAGCAGCCAGCAGGATGGAAAAGTTTTGTGAAGTTATATGCTGCCACACTAGGAAGTAACAGTAACTATATTCACTTATGTGCAGCCCCTCACATCAAGATTGGAGAACAAAGCATGAACTGACATGGGAGGCTGATTAAGCAGTGGCCAAAATAGCGCAAGTCATTTAATAAAATTGAGGCCAGTTAATGTTTCAAGATGAAATGTGCAGTAGTAGGGTAATGTTTATAATGGGTCGAGCCAGATCAGAGAAGTGAAATCACACAGGGCGAGAAAAGAACATTTCTTACGATATTACAAACTACTCATGACTGGCTGTACCATTTATCAGCTATGCAATAAATGTTGGTACTCTGAAATCAGTGAGATAAATATGTGCTGGTGGGGAGATAGGTTGGATGTAGAATTATGAAGCATTTGCTGGCTGGTGTTGTGTTGCTCTTTTTGCAATCCCTGGTAACTGGGAAGCACAGATACTGGGGATTTTGTATTGTTGGGGTAGTCAATAGTTTTGAGGGCATCAGTTGCTTTTTGGTTTTCTGATGTGGCAAGTTAGTCAGGACACTATATCAACACTCTGAGATGGCTACGGGAAGGAATGCAAACAAAGAAAATCCTATCCCTGTCTTGTTGAATGTTAATGGCCTATGCAACATAGTGAAAAAGGGAGCCATTACCAATTTCCTACAGTGCGATTGTTTGGAGACTGTACTGCTCCAAGGGATTGTTTTTTTGCGAAATAGCCCTACCTAAAAAGCCAGGGTAATGTATAATCAAATGGTACATTTAGTGATTGTATAGGAGGGCAGCAGAACAGTTTAAAGAAAAGTTGGCCTTCCTAATTGTGAAGTGATTTATTGACCCAAATGGAAGGTTTCTTAGGGTCATGGGGCAATTGAGTGGAGAGGAAGCTGTGTATTTGGACCATTATTAAGATGTATGCTCCACCGTTAGGGAGAATTCTCTGTATAGGCTAATTTCCCAAATCTAGTGAGTCCCCCAGCAGCTTTGCTGGATTTTTGGGGTTTATTATTTTCTCCTGCTAAGAGTGAGACTCTTTTTCTCCCACTCTTAGGCATGATCTGAGAATGCCCTTTGACTTTGTAATGTGTTTTATGGGCTATGGGGTCTTTTACTCCATAGGGCTTCATGTATTTTTGGGATGTGGGTTACACTGCACCCTCAGTGCAGTAACACAGGGGTTTCATAGTGACCCCCAAACATAGACTCCATACCATGGGACTAACTACTGTCTCCCAGGGCATGTAAAGTCACCATTGACTTTACTAGTCTTAAATTGTGAACAGAACCAGTACAAACCATCATATTGTGGAAGTACTGGTAGGGGTAATTAGATTGCCCCTGGGTCTGTTTTTCGAGGGAGCACTGTCCAGTCCCCCCTCGTCGAGTTTCTGGCTGGTGGCAATGGTTACCACGCAAAATATTCCACCGGAATATTTCCTATGGGATTTTCCCATTCATTTTAAACGCACCACTTTTTTGGAGCAATGTTAAAGATACCGCCGGGTTATTTATTTAATATTTATCTTTTTGCTAGGACTCGGTTTTAAAATGGCATTTGTGTTCACCTCTGTAACTCCAACCCAAGTCGAGCCCTTTGTTCCAGTTTTGGCGGGCTTCTGCACAGAAGCCTCCAAAAGTGGTGGCACTCTGTCTGGGTCTACAGGATGTGTGGGAGGGGGGGGAATAGGCACCCTGGACTGAGTTGCCTCGGCAACTCAAGTCGCACTCTTGGTGATTGGCCCAGTGGTGAGCCACCCGGCTCACCACTTAGCATGTTTGAGTGACAGCTAGGACTGATGAATGGGGGTTTTCTGCATAAAAGCAGGGCTTTGGGGACTGGAACTTCAGAAGTCGCCACAGGACCTAAAGAATCCGAAGAGGGAGAAGCTGAGCCGACCTGCAACGACGACACCACCGGTGGAGCCCTGCTGAACCGCCTCACCACTTCCCGACGACAGAGAAGATCTTCATCCTGGAGAGTCTTCTTCCTTTGAACTGGTGGGGTTAACCAGTTCGCCCTCTTTTCGCCTTCCTGGATCGTCTCGTGGTCGAATCGCCCGTGCCAAGCACCCCAGCTGCCGGATAGCCACGCTTCACCACTACCGCAAATAAAAGGGTAGTACCTTTTAACCGGGAAACTCTGCGGCTGGTTTCTTCCCTGGCAGTGCAACGACCCCCAGCTTTCCTCCACGTCGAGATCTTCTCTTCCCCTAGACGAAGCACCGACTTGCACCAGCTGCCAGGAACAACTGCCCCCGCTGGAGCTTTCTCACCATTTCAGGTACTGTGTCCCACCTGGTCTCCCTTGCAGAAGACTGTTCAAGGTGTCCCGTAAATCCTTGACTCTTTATCCTGGGGTGACCTGGGACCTGTTAACTAACTTTTCTGAACTGATCCAACTCCTTTTTGAACTATCTGCAAAGACTTTTAAAGTGTACTTCAACTGTGTGATCTTGGGCACATTCCGCCTTACTCTCTCCAAGAGTGGGCCTGGCCTATGAACTTTCTTGCTCTACAGTAGATTCTGCCTTTCCTGACTTGCTGTGGTTCTTCTAAAAGTGTTGGTATTGTGTGCTTTCCTAATCCTGCCTATCCTTCCCTTTTTAAATAATTATTGGAGTGCCATCTTGGTTAAGCGCTCACCTCTGTATTGATAATAAGTGGTGTTCTTTTCCTAAGACTTGTCGAATAATTAATCAGGGAGGTGTATATATTTCTAGTGACTGTGTTTGAACTTGCTTGACATATTAGTGCCAGTGTATTTTTATAAGTGTGTTTTTAAATAAATAATTATATACTTTTATACCCAAGCTCTGGTCAGTGTTTGCTTGTGCTACTATATTTTTGTACCTAATGTGTATACTATATATACTGCCTAACTCTTCTTGAGAGAAGTCTGACTGCTCAGCCACAGCTACCAGGTAAATCTGGGTGGTGCGGACTGCTACCAATTGGGTTTACTGCCAACACCTGTAGTCTTAAACTTTTTGCAGTGTTCCCTAAGGGAACTGCACAGGTTTCTGCCTAACATCCACCAACGCTTACTACCACGTTAATGACCAAAATACAGGCCGTGATTTTAAAGGCCATGCCAGACTTCACTGACAAAATGGTTTTGACAGGGAACAAGTCTAATCTGAGAACTGTAGGGTGCAGACGTACAAGTCTGACACTGAGGTGGCATATCTGTTGGCAAATACTTTCATTAAAGATAAAAAGAAAAGGAACAAAAACCTATCTGGCCCTACCTTTAAGAGAGTTTTCCCTACCTTAACAAAAAAGACTAAGGATTTCTGTCAAAATGTCTGAAACATAATATGTCCACCGTCCTGTGTCCAAACCTATTTCTGTCCCTTACACACTAAATTAACTAAGGAAACCTGTGACCTTCTGGATTAAGAAGAAAGCTGCTCCTGTTCTGGACTCCAACTAAAATGTTCACTTCTTAATGTTCAAATCTTGATGAGAAAACACAATTCCCAAGTCTCACGGGGAGTAATTTCCCCTCTTCTTCTTTCACTTCACAAATGTCTTATGAAGTCTGGTTCACCGTTCCACCAGACTTGATTCGCAAGTCCTCTTATTCTAGATAGTTGTACTTCCACAAAACAAACACCACACAGCAAAGATCCGGTTCACTCTCCTGACAGAATTTTTTTTATAACTCTGTTTATTGGTTTTACATCAAAGTACTCCACAGAATAAAAGAAAACCAGCGGGTCACATATTACAGCCAACAGCAGTATTAATTGTGAATCACATTATGGTGGCCGATGGATGACCCGGGTGGATCCGAGAAGCAGCCTCTCGGGTGTAGGTTAATGTCTCATTTGGTGAGAACTATGAGGCTCTTAGGCCTCCTTGCCCTGGGGGAGAGACTATCCGAACCGTCCCATTTCCCCCCACACCTTCTGGAATTTCATAGGGTATACTCTGGCCTGATAGATTCGCCTCTCCAAGGCTGCGCATCTGTCCATTTGGTTAGACCAGCGGTCCATGCATAATTTTTCAGATGATCCACAGGTGGCAGCAGTCTGCCGCTCCCCCATACCCAATGCCACCGACAGGAATGTCTTTTCATATTTAGAGAACCCCGTTTCTCCCCATATTCCTAGTAGTATCAGCTTCGGGTCTCGTGGAACTGGGGCACCCAAGACCTTGGTGAGTCTTTCAATGCATTTGGCCCAGAAGCACTGTAGTACATTGCAACCCCAGACCATGTGAAAGAATGTGCCCTCTTCTCTTTTACATCTAAGACATTCCCCACTGTCTACCTCCCCCCCCACCAGCCCCTCATCGGGCCATTTGCACATCTAGAGTAGTATGACTGGGGTAATATCTTGAGTTGGATAAGCCGTAGCTTGGCTTTGATGCCTATCTCACGGGGAAAAATGAATGCCTCCACCCATTCTTCCGTTTCCAGTAGGCCAAGGTCTCTTTCCCATTTCTGTCTTAGCCCGATCAGGTCTCTGGTTCCAAAGGAGTTGATTACCTGATAGAGTATGGAGGGGACCTTAGTCAGGATACGTTCCGGGAGAACTTTAGTTTCCAGGGGTAACAGCTGGGGATATTGGCAAAAGTAGGGAATTGGGCTTGTACAGCATGGGTAAGTTGTATATGTCTGTATTGGCCCATAGGTTGTAACCCAAACTTCCCCCTTAAGGTCTCAAAATTTAAGAGGTGCCCATCTAGTATTATGTCCGTGGGTGTGGATATGCCTCGTCTCTCCCAGCTCGTGAAATGACCAATTTTCGGAATTTCGGGAAGATCTTTGTTGTGCCACAAAGGTTGGGCCAGTGTCGGTCTCGCTTTCCGCCCAATGTGTTGATGGGCTTCACTCCATACCCAGCTAATATGCTGTGTCATTCTGGCGTTAGTTAACCCCCCCCCTTACATGTGGGAGCGCCTGGTCACTGTATCCATTCATTGACCACCCTCGTTTGCCCTGCCCAGTAATAGGTGCGGAGGCATGGCAATCCGATGCCACCTTCCCACACAGAGCGTTGTAGTGTTGTGAAAGCGATCCTGGCTTGTCCCCCCCCCCCCAAATAACAGACCACGGATGACACTATTTATTGCTACAAAGGTAGAGTGAGGGATGTGGAGTGGGGCGTTCAGTAAGACATATAGGAGTCTAAGGAGGGTCATCATTTTTAACAGTGCTGCTCTGCCTAGCGACGGGGGAGGGACTGCCAGTGGCCAACATCTGTTGCAAATTGATCGACCACTGGCTACAAATTGAGTTGGAGGTAATCGTCTAGTGTTGGTCTGATGCGGATACCTAAATAGGTGAAACCCAGGATCGATAATGAATACGGACATTGTTCGGGGATTGCCAACTCCCCTCCCTGGAGGGAGGAGTATCCTGTTTATTCACATGGAGCCCGCTACATTTTTGGTACTCTGCAAGGATGTGGAACACTACCTGGCAGGAGATTGTAGGGTTACCAAGGTATAGAAGAAGATCATCCGCGTACAGGGAGACACGGTCATCTCTTCCTCAAGGCCATTCGAAACGAGTCCAGTTCTCATCTGTTTTGAGTCGAATTGCCAGTGGTTCGATGGCCAGAAGGAACAACAGGGGGGAGAAAGGGCAGTCCTGTCTGGTCCCACCACCTAGTGGGAACACCCTGGAGGATCTTCCATTCACCCACAGAACCGCCTCAGAAGAGTCATAGAGAAGTCTAACCCAGGAAATTAACTCATGCCTAAATCCCATCTGTTGCATAATTCCCCAGAGAGCGTCCCACACCACCAAGTCAAACGCTTTCTCAAAGTCCACCGGCAGGAGTCCCAGCGGGTCTGACCCTGCGGGATGTCCATCAAAGGCAAGCATGACCATACACCGGTTCATGCGTGTGGATTTGTAGGGCATGAATCCACATTGGTCTGGGTGGACTAGGGAATCTATTACAGTTAGTAAGTTTTGGCCTCTACATTTATCAGTGATATTGGCCTATATGAGGCACAGTGTTCCGGGGTTTTCCCAGGTTTGGGGAGCACCACTATGCATGGCCTCCTAAGGTCTAAGGGGAGACGGCCCAGCTCCTTACATTGCAGGAACATGTAATGTATATGCCCCGTTATTTCACCCTACAGTCGTTTCCAGGTTTCTGCCGGGAAACCATTGGGTCCCGGAGTTTTCTCTGATTGGAGTTGCCCAAGGGCAGTCTGGACCTCCTCTTTCGTCATCTCAGCCTCAAGATTCCCAGCCTGTTGTTCGGAAAGACGGGGGAGTGTAATAGAATCAAGGAATTGTGGGTTGCCTATTTCAGACTCTCTGGTGGGGGGTTAGAGTTGTTCATAAAAGGCAGCAAAAGCATCTGCTGTGTCCAGATTTGCGGTTAGCATTTCCCCTGAGCTTAAGAGAATAGCCCGGACGTCCTTTACTTTGTTTGCGCCTCTCCAGCCAGGCCAGAGTTTTACCTGCCTTGTCCCCTGTTTCGTATATTTGACACCTGGTGACCATTGGGCAGCACGTGCATTACCTAGGGCGATATTTCTCTGTCTCCTGTGCCGTGACTCGGGCCTCCTGTGAAGCCGGGGTCCCCAGTTCCAGGAGTTGCTCCTCCTTTCTGGCTACCTGTTCTTCTGCTTCGGCAATCTCCTGAGCATGTTGCTTGTAGTGAGCCAACACTAAGGAGATGGCCTCCCCCCTCAGGACTGTTTTATAGGCCTCCCACAACGTAACTGGGCATGTCACCGTCCCTTCGTTGAGCTCAAAGTATTGAGTGGACTTCTGGGAGAGACCCTCGCAATCTCCGGTATACCCAGATAGTATGTATTCAAGCACCAGGTGGGATCTGGTTTGTCCCGTCTGCTCTTAAGTGTTATCTGTAGGGGGAGTGGTCAGAGATCCCTCTTGCAAGGAATACTGCCGACAGCAGTCGGTGGGACATACTCTGGGGGACAAAGATATAGTCTAGACCTAGAGCCTTTTGCACCTCCTGCCCATCAGTAAAGGAAAAGAGGCTGGAGGGCTCCTTAAGTAGGGAAAACGAGCAGCAAGCAGGAAGGCACCAGGTGGGCGGGGCTTGCTAAGTGTTGAAAAAGAGCCGCAGGCAGGAAGGCACCAGGTGGGCGGGGCTTAGGCCAGGTGACCTAGATCCATTTGCACCTGCTCCCCATCTGGAAAGGAAAAGAGGCTGGAGGGCTCCTTAAGTAGGGAAAAAGAGCGGCAAGCAGGAAGGCACCAGGTGGGAGGGACTTGCTAAGTGGTGAAAAAGAGCAGCAAGCAGAAAGGCACCAGGTGGGCAGGGCTTGCTAAGTGGTGAAAAAGAGCGGCAAGCAGGAAGGCACCAGGTGGGCAGGGCTTGCTAAGTGGTGAAAAAGAGCGGCAAGCAGGAAGGCACCAGGTGGGCAGGGCTTAGGCCAGGATCCCAAAGTGTCCAGACTTGCCTCACTTCTCAATTCCTCTCCTCGGCCTCCACGGCTCTATTGTTCTGACCCGGTGTTCCAGGGGAAAGGCCTGTTGCGAGTAGGAGCCCAGCTGATCCCAGGTCCCCCAAACCCACCCTTACCTGGCTCTGCCAACGGCTCCCGCAGTTGCCCGCATCCGCCAGTGTCCAATGATCTCTCCCCCACCCCCACTCTTCGTCTTGCAGGCACTCCTCTGGTCCATCACTGAAATTACATATATTAATCCGGGTGGGCCCAGGAGGCCACGTATCATTGGGGGTGACTGCCGGGGGTGACCGCAGCCTTCCTGTCACCCTCCGGCCCCTGCGTGAGTTGGAGGACCCGAGGAGCAACCCAGGAGTCCCCCGCGCACCGGGGTCCACGGGGTCGGTTCTCTGCTTAGTGTCAGGATCAGCTGCGGCGGGGAGAGTCACATTCAGCCGTCACTTCACATGGTCTCACCTCGTGGGATATCAGTAGAGCGAGGAGGAGTTTGCAGCACGTCCTGGGCTATCGGCACAGCTTTGCCTCGCTGGCTAGGTTTGGCTTGTGTCTGCAGCTGGGATCCCACACGCGCTCCATAAAATGCATCCCTTATGCCTGTAGTTGTTAGCCGGTGCCTGTCTCCGACCAGAGGGCTCTGGTTCTTTAATCAATGCGCTGCAGTGTATTCTGTCCGTCTTTTAGGTGGTTAGTGTCTGCAGGGCCTGACCCCGGGACCCCCAGGTCGTGCAGACGGGGCCCACTGTCAGCTCCCACAACAGTGCTGCAACGTGGCCTTGGGCCGTCCCTCTCGGTCACCGCTCCTCAACAGCCTGCCCGCTTTGCAACTGGCGGTGCCCGTAGGCTTAGGAAGCTCCGATTTCACTTGGGATTTCGGGAGAATAAGGCCAGCGTGTCCCTCTCTCCACCAGCACCAAGAGCATGCAGAGTTTATATCAGAAATCAGGATATTTCCTCAAGATGCCCCGGCGGAGCAGCAAACCCTCACGTCTGCAGCCGTCGGCTGCTTGACAGCGCTCCCCCATTCCTGACAGATTTGACTGCGAAGTTCACCAGATGTATCATCAAGTCCGATTTACCCCCTTACCAGATTTTATTTTAAGTTTTGTTGTTCCAGAGATTGTGTTTAGCAGTGGGCCCTTGCTCCTTTATCTCAACTTCTTTCTGCTCACGTTTGTATGGGTCCCAGACCCTCCCCGGACGTCTTGGGGTCTCCCCGATGTGCTCTGCATCTTTTCTCTCGTTTCTGTGAGTCCCTGACCCCTTTATGCATTTTTGGGGGTTCCCGGACTTGTCTTGGATCTCAGCACCTTGTTCAGGTGCTTCCTTAGACCGCAATGGGTCCTTGACCCTTCTGTACTCTTGTAGTGTGGCTTCCCCAGTCTCATATGGGTCCCATAATCCTCTCTTTGGTTTACTGTCACTGTTGGCCAGGCCTTGTTCCCTAACCTGCAGACTTGTTTCACATATGTCTACTTTGTATTTCTTTCCAGGGACTGGGATGAGGGAGAAGAGGTTCCTCAACTTTTCCCAACTGCCTCCTTTGCTCTACGTGAACCCTGCCACCAGTTACGGTAACCAAGGTACCTTGATTGGCGTTACTGTCTGCCTTGGGTGTCTTCACGGGACCGCCTCTGCTTGCTGTGTGCTTTTGCACACCTTCCGGCTCTCTCACCATCTCCTCGCCGTGCTTCCAGGTCTGGTCTCTCGGCTCGCGCTTCTTACCTCGGTAGCGTGGTCCAGTTCCCGGTTGCTCCCAGACCTCTGATTCTCCAGTCAGGATAGAGCTAAACGCTGTGTTCCACAAGGCTCCGCCCAGTGTCCCCTGCTCTCTGCGGTGAGCTGTTCGCCAGCTCTCGGTTCCTCCAGTAAGGATCTGCCCTTGTGCAAAGTCCTCCTTCCCTTTTTATGATCGAGATTGCGTTTGATTTACTATACTGCGTATGATGGTTCTGCTGTGGGATTTTTTCTATTTGCCCAATCTTCTTCATGTCAGTTGTAGAAGGGACTCCAACTGCGTAGTTCTTACTCTTCCTCATCACAGTATATTCAAAGTGGATGAGGTTTCCTATCTTGCAGCAATACATAGACTTGTGTGGAATTATAGAGGGGGGGCGAGGGGTGAGGGGACAGAGAAGGAGGAGGTATATACCATGTTCTCCCCGGATAGTCGTCACTGGTCCCATGGAGGGTTTCCCTCGTCATGAGATCCACCCGCAGAGTACCACCCAGAGAGGGACTATCTGTTTCCCTGGCCTAATGGGAAGGGGCTTCCCCCTATGGGAGCAATGGCAATACCCGGGGATTGGTCACAGAACCCGCAAGGGGGAGTATCTAAAGAGGGGACAGCAAATGAAGGGGTTTTTGTAGAGCATGACACTAAGGATAGATGGGTTTCTCCTTACGCAGCACAGACACCATGTTTTCAAGGTTAGACTACCTATTGTGTCTCATCAGCTAATCCCCAGGGATCCGTCATCCAGGTAGCCAGGACACAGTCATCGCTTTTGGATCCAGTTCCTGGGGGTGGACCAATGCGGGAGGATCACCTGGGTGAGGGGTCTTTGGTGAGTGGGAAACCGGATGCGGTATACCCTTCCCTGTAACACCTTTATCAGATATCAGGATAGGAATTCAACCCCCCCACCCACTTGACAACACAAACACTTTCTCACCCGAGCCGTATACCCGACATGTACCTAACATGTTTGCCCCATAACTTGAATAACTCTCCTCGATTTTCATGGACGGGTATAAGCAGATATTATAAGCGGCTTCCAAAAAAACCTAAGATTTTCTTAAGGCTTAAAGAGAAACAACAGCCTAAGAGCAGGGTGGAAAAGGGAAGGGAACTGTGTAGGTTAGCCCGAGAACTCACCAGACAAGTGAGATAAGACTATGATTAGGAAGACTAATCACATACGGAAAGATGCATATTCCAGGGTGTTAGATGACGCTAAATCCCAGATTTAACAAAACAATGCAGAATGTATGAGCAAGAAGACACAGTGAAATGTCTTGCATGGCTGCCAAAAAGTCATGAAGAATCCAGGTTAGTAAAAAGAGATCACAGACCACGTTCAGGTGTCTGCCAGAGAGATGACCGAGTAATTAGACGTATTTGACATTCATTATGAAGATTTGTACTGATTCAGGTTCAGTGATGATGCTGAATTGTACGCATTAATGCAGGAGCTTCCAATGGAGTGGTTGCTAGAAGCACATAGAGAAACACTGGATGGGGATCTCTTAGAAATAAAATGTACTATAGAGCAGGAGCAGGGGATGGAGGTGGGCATGGCGGCGGTGGGAGGAAGACTGAGGTAGTTAAGAAAATAATTAAAGGATAATGTGAGAACACATTTTCCATAATGCAGATGACATCTAAGGAGTTTGAGTAATACCCAAGATGTGTAGGCCTCCAGTAAATTGTGTCTCTTAATGGTCTGTTGCACTGTATAACAGAGAAAAATAGGTTTACAAAAATAGTGCAAATAATCTGTTGCTGCTGGTGGGTGGGAGGGGAGATGGTCTAGCTGGACCAAAATGGGTTAATGTTGGGATTGAGACTCCTGAATCTATCCTAAGGCTTGGAGGAGACTCTACAGCCCATGAAAGCTGGCCTATCAGGGCAATACCGCCACAGTCATGAGCAACCTGCACACGTTGGGAGATACAGAGCCTCACTCAAGAGTTCTCTGTCTGGCCCTTCTGGGAGCAAGGTTGTCTATTATCGAGGGACAAACACTGATTGAACAAGCTCTGCTCAAGGAATAGCAATTATTGGATCCCCTATGCCAGAGGGGAGCTCTACAGAGACCACCACCTGATGTGAACACCAAAACAAAGAACAAGGTAAACTGCAGTATGTTGCTGCTGACACACTCACATACAGGGCTCTGGGAATGTATGCAAAATTCAGACACTGTAAAATGCACACAGAATACAGCAATTTGGAGACACCAAAGGAACCATGGGTGAGCAGAGCGAGGTAGGAAGGAAGGGGCTGGACGTCTGCATAATGATAACATGGCCGTTAGTCCCTTTCTGAGCTCAGGGAGCCGCAAACCTGCAGCAACACCATTAGGCAATTGTACTAATCCAAGATCCAGTCAGAAGAGGTGAAAAACGATCAGGTCATTGCATATAAAAGCACAGAGCAAGTCGAGGCAGGGCCAGAAGCAAGCTTCCAGGAGCAAGGCGAGAGAGCCAGATCCCAGGAGCGTCTGCCATGGGGCTACAAATTGAGGAAGTCAGAAGTCTTAAGAGTCCTAGGCTCACTGAGCAAGCTGATCAAGCTGCTAAAGTTAAAAAGGTGCTTGGAGCAGGACTCACAGAAAATCCTCACAGGTTGTTAGCGAGGAGGAACTAATCTCTCTTACTGTTGGGAATGGCACTATACACCTTGAGAGCAAAATGAGTAAAATATGCCTTAGAAGTGCGAGGGGTGCTATCCTTCTGGATGGATTACAAAAAGCGAGCTTGGCCCAGTTATCCTTGTGAAGTTGAGGAGCAGCACATAGCAATTTTCTCCTGAGGTTGTGCTAAGAAGAGAAACAGAGGAGACAGTGGTCCTCATTACGAGGTTGGGCGTAGCCTTGCCACCCCCAAACTCGCATCCGGGTCCGGCACCCGCAAATGGGCAATTACCGGGCTATTCCGGCCCAGTCGGACCTGGTAATTGCCCTTTTGCGGGTGCCGGGCCCGGTACATCCCCATTCCCATTTAAGCCCCATCGGGCTCAATGGGAATGGGGAGGTTGGTAGCACCAGTACCATTAATAACAGTACAGGTGCTACCATCAAGTTCTGCTTGCGGGTGCCAGTACGGCCACCAGGTCAGACTTGTGGCTCAAGACCCACTGTGATTGCTAGCATCAATGAATTAGGCAGACACACCTGCCTACAAATAAACTAGATCAAATCAGTATTATATGGAGAGCAGGGAGGTATACAGACCATACTGCAGAAAGGCCCTTTCAAGGTAGCAAAGTAAGCATTCAAGTACTTGGGCATTTCAAGTAGAGCACTCACGGTACTGCTTTCTGAAAAGGAATCTGAACACCATGCTGGAAAGTTGTGCGCATGATTACCTCTAAAGATTTCTATATGTGGTCGATAGCTTTCCATAGGCCTTAGAAAAAGAAGTCTTCCTAATAAACTGGAATAGGTCATTTTCACCCTGCTATGGCCAAGCAGGACCCTTAGAAAGGCTAGTAAGACACTGTACAATTTATTGTGAAAGGTGGGATGGGACTGTTGGACCTGTAGAGTACTATTGGGGCACCCAGCAAGGAGTGAACAATGACTAAACATGTAGGTCTACAGTGGATACAATGACAAAGCTCAAAATGAATGATTTGGTAATCTATAGTATAGGGGGTTAAAGGAAGCGGGTAACCAAAGGAAATGAGGGGAGCTCTGGAAGCAAGATGAAAACCAAATGGGCTGGAAACAGAAATCCACATGGAAACTCTTTTAAAATAGGGAGTGGTTCACAGGGAAGTGAGCCAATTTAAGGAGTTTGGAAAGTTGAAGAGTGGGATTCATGGACAGATTGACCTCAAACATAATGGCAGTCTAAAACGTACATGGAAGTGAAAAACGAATTCCATCTTTGAAAGGCTAATTCGGATAAATACTTACAACTACAACATAGCTAGAGAGGGGTGAGTATCTTGTTTGATCTGATGGCAATCTGAACATTTGAAGTGAATGTATTACAGGAACAGAGGAGTCGAAACCCATCTTCACTCTTTAGAAGGCTATCACTCCGTTCTCACATGAGCCAATGAGAGACATGAAGATTAATAGGGTAAAGGACTGTGGCGAAAGGGCCATAACTCCAGAAAATAAAAGCATGAATTACTGCAAAATGGCCTTTGCAGAAACGTTTTCATCCCACCAACTAATTGCTTCCTTTGATGGCTTCACTAACACTTTGCAACCAAACCTACACCTAATCAACCCTGCCCTACTCACAATAGAATCCTTAGGCTAGGAGCTCGCCTTCACCATCTACCTCTTGACCAAACTCCGACCCTCAACGGTACAGCTTCACTATCCAAACACCACTCTGTCCTGGATACAAGAAATAAAAAATACAGCACAAGACCCCACCTCACCCTTTCTCAAACAAGCACCTTAATTAACAGTCCTTTATTGCCTCACGTTACCTTACCACATCTGTCACCAAACTGACCACACTAACATTCACCAGCCAGCCTTGCACTACCCTAGCCAGAAACCAGAGATTAGCTTCTAGATGTCACCATCTGTCCTACCGCCAAACCACTTCTCTCATAACAAATCACCAGCGGCTTACAATAACAAAGCCACTGCCCCAACCTTCACCATAATTGCAACAGCCCCTCCAGCACCCAGCACTGTCAAAGACACCAAGATCAAAGGAGCGCTCATCAATGCTCACTTCATCCCTGCCCATGCATTAGATATTGCTGACCTCATCTTAACTGAAAACTTAAGACTTTCTAGCCATCACAGAAGCCTGGCTGCATGCGGCATCTGGCCCTGCTCTGACCTTGGCTATCCCAGACAACTATCAGGTGTGATAGGGACACCAATCAAACTAAGGGTGGAGGCATAGCCTTCATATTCAAGAGCTCACTTGAACTTAGAATGTTCTCCTGCCCTCGGATCACGTCAGCTGAACTACTCTCCATTAATTTACCCATCTCAGCTAATCACACTGCCACTGTGCATCTCATCTGTAGATCCCCAGGTCCCATATCCTCGTTCATTGAAGACATATCATCTCTCCTAGCCACTAATACCAAGCCCAACTCACAAATCCTTCTACTCAGCGACCTTAATCTAGGTTACCAAGATGTGAATGACACCAAAACCCTTGCCAATACACTAACTGATTTCGGCCTTACCAAACACATCAGAGTGTTGGGTAAGGCCGACACTAATGGTCGCACCCTGAATTGGGTTGCGGACTTGAACTGCTCGCTCAACATGATCTCTGTGACCCCTTGCCCCTGGTCGGATCATCACAATATAATCTTCACTATTAACTCCAGCCCACCCACTGCCAAACCTAACCTCGCACCACCCATCCACACACGTAACAAGAAGGATATCACGGTAGAGAAACTTCTCCCACTTATCCTCCCTTTGCTGGACAAGGTTACAACCACCTGCTCGGACCCCACAGTCTTAGTGGATACCTATGATCATGCTATGGTGGAAGCCCTTAACACCAATGCGCCACTCAAGCTACGCAAACAAAAACCTCACCTCCACCTTAATACCTGGTTCACCCCTCATCTATGTGACCTGCGCAAAAAAAAAAGAAAAGCAGTGGCACATTGGAAAAACTTACCATCTTTAGTTAACAAAAACAACCTAACCACTGCCTCTTCCACTTACAAAGAAGCCATATTAGCCGCTAAAAAAGAGGTGTACAACAAACAGATAATACAAGCTCAATAAAATACAAGGGAACTCTTCAAGAGCCTCAAGGAACTAGAATTTCCAGTAGCCCCCATTGACACATGTACCCCGGACACTGCCTGGTGTGCCAACATCCAAAAAGCACTCTTAGATAAAATTGCTTTACTGCAAACCAAAATCAATGCCAAAAGAAACCATCTATCGGATGCGACAGGTAACCCCCAGTCGTACAACATTCCTACATTTAAACACTACTTTAAGACATTTAGCTTCACAGCTCTCTCCATCGAGGAGGTTGAAACTATTATTAAGAAGCTCAAGCCCTCCAATTGCCAAGGGGACTCCTCCCCCGCCCCCATCATAAAGGAGGCTGTGCATGTTCTTGCACCCTTCATCACCACATTCATAAATGCCCCCTTTAAATCTGGCACTGTACCTAATATTCTCAAGGATGCGTGGGTTATACCACTTATCAAAAAACCCACTCTCGACCCGAGCAACCCATCAAATTACAGGCCCATCACCACAGTACCATACTTACTTAAAATCCTGGACCGAGCGGACAATCTTCAAATCCAGGAATAACTTGAAAAAACAACCTACTAGGTCTCAGACAATCTGGCTTCCGACCCAGACATGAGACAGACACAGCCTTGATCGACTCAAAAACATAAATTGAGGATCTGAAAGACAAGGGTAAGCAGTCACTTCTGCTTCTCCTCGATCTTTCAGCGGCTTTTGATTTGGTCGATCATCAAATCCTCTGCCATCACCTTAAGATAGCGGCCCACTTTTCTAATGCTGCTACATCCTGGATCAGTTCCTTCTTGGCAAATAGAACCATGAGGGTCTTTTCACCTCTAGCAGCAGCAGATCCGCACACGTCCCCTGTAGAGTCCCAGAGGGATCCTGCGTATCGCCCACATTGTACAATGTGTTTACTAAAACGCTCTTTGATATACTTGACTATCTGGGTGTCTCCTACACAAACTATGTGGATAACACCCAGATACTCATCCCCATCACTGGCGACTATGTAACTGATTCCAAAGCACTCAATGCAGTCTATACTGTCATCCAGGCCTGGATGGCACATCAATGGCTCTGCCTTAATGATGAAAAACAGAACTACTTATCCTAAACTCCCCCATCAAACTCACTAAACTTGACCCTGAATACAAATCCTTTATTATTGACGGGAACATTCTTAAAGTTTCCAACGTCACAAAAACGCTTGGCATCTACTTACTCTACACTGCCCCTCAACAGACAAACCAATGCTGTTGTCTCAGCATCATCCTACACCTGCAAACTCATTACCGCTTGCAGACCTTTCTTGACAACTGACAACTGCACGATTCTTGCCAGAACTCTCATCTTATCCAAAATCGACTATTGCAATGCCCTCTACTTAGGGACGAGCCAAAGAAACTTGGACAAACTTCAGGTTACTCAGAACAATGCCATCAGAGCTGCACTTAACATACCTATGAGATCCTACATCTCTGACACAAGACGTAACCTTCACTAGTTACCTGTTGCATCTCGCATATCTCTCAAAACACTTGTGCTAACACACACGGCCCAGAACAACCTGGCACCTGCTTACCTCTCCTCCCGCTTCCAGCGACATACTGCAACCAGACCCCTGAGATCTGCCCAGGCACATACACTGTCTATCCCTCACTACAAACTCCAGACAGCCGTAGGATCCAGCTTCCTAGTCCTCGCGACTAAACTATGGAGCTCCCTTCCTAACAATCTCAGACTAGAAGCTTTTGTTCACTCTTTCAAAAACAGAACCAAACTTTGGTTGCATGAACTTGATATTTCGGTCACACCGCCCCTAACCACTCGGGCCACCCGTGGGATGGTGTAACCTGCCTACAGCAAATGTATGCTGCACACCGAATTCTCAGTACCCTCCTTGTAACGAATTTCCTCTCATTGCTTTTGTACTTCTGTAACCTTTATCTCATCTTTGTATTATTGTCTGTTTCTGTACCATTTTGTTGCACTTTCACCAGATGGAAAGTAGCTTTGATTGCCTGTAACCTTGTGTAACCAATCCCTTCAAATTATGCGCCCAGATGCCTTTGAGCAAGGTGCGCACTACAAATAAACAAAATACAAATACAAACATACAGTAACTGTCAAAACCCAAAGTGATTCAATAGGTTTATATCACCTCACCTTCCCCTGTCATGTCTCAGGAGCAGAGCAGGATAAGAAAGTGACAGAGTTAAAAGCCTGAGAGCCAGTGGAATATGAAAGAAAGGGTAGGTGCAGTGGGGGGGGAGCTCCCTAATCAACCAGGGCTCAAAAGAAAATGAAGAAGTGAAGGATTGCTAAGGTAGAATGAGCCAATGCCTGTTGCTGGAGAAGGAAGGATCCCAACTGCAGATGTTTTAGAAAGGGCCTACCACCTGGGAGAGGCACTGAACAATCAGAACAATACACTTAGGGTAGGAAAGGAGATTTCAGAACTTTTAAAAACACCAAGAGCTATGGGCCACTGGGAACCAAGAAAGATGTAATGTGTCTCAGATATCACATATCAACGTCGAATTGAACCTTCGAACAATGTAAAAACGATTATTTTTCTTGTTCAAATTTTTGTTTTATATTGGGTGGACTTTGAGGCTCCATTTGTCTCCGGATATCGTCAGGATTAATCTCTGTTTATTTTCTACGTAGAAGGGTAGGAGATGGGGGGGATGGTGGCAGATCATAAAGCATTGTCACTTAAAGCGTTGACTCTTCTGAGTCACTGCATAAGTGTCTCTGTACTAGGGCTCAGTCACGGATCTTGTTTCTTCTGGCCCTCCAATAGTCATGGTGTCAGCCTCTTGGGTTATGGACACCAGGATTTTCAACATTCAACTCTTTCTTTCTCCGTTATCGACCTTTGCACTTTGAGACAAATGGTGAGGATATTAATCTCGGTTTATAACATTTTTCAGATTTTCATCATACTTGGTTCTGTAATGTTGATCAGCGATTCTGCACTGTGTTGTGAGAATGTCAGACCCACAACTCCCAAGGCACAATCAATCTTTGTTCTGATCAGTGTGCCTGTCTTGCTATAGAAACAAAGTATAAACTTTCAATAAACAGTTATTCTCCAAATCTCCTCCCTTGACCATCACTGCTGCACTAGATCCTTGGAGTATTAGAACTACAACTCTTACTAGGTAGGTTTTTTGTTTGTCACTTGACTTTGTCAGCACACAGTCTTTTGCATACTTGAAAAATAACGTACAATTGACAGCATTTTCCGAGTTGACTTGTCTTCATCAGCACTACTGTATTTGCAACACCACTCTCAATAGGTAATGTCGCTGTGGTTTCCTTTTCTCTGTCAGAGCCCCTGTGCTAGTTTTACATGTTTGGACCATAACTGCCACAATGCAATTTAGTTCTGGGTCCTGTGACTTAGCACCACTGCACTAGACATTTGGTGTGAATAACTACAAATCCTAAATGCATTTCTTGTCCTGTGTTTTTCACCATGTGCTGCCCGTACTGCCATGTGCAACTGTCTTCTGGCTTAGGGGTGTGGCTGGTCAGAAGAACAAGACAGACTGACTTTTCATCTCTGCTGCTGTAGTTTATTAATTAAAAAGTGAGAGCGCCAATCTTTCCCTATACTAAGGGTGCTCCCTGGATAAAGCCAACTAAGAAGCTTATCAGTTGTCAGTGAGAGTCCAAGTCAAGATCAGTCCACTGTGCAAACTAACCTATCCTAACCCTACCACTATTAGAACAACAAGAGTACAGGAGAATGGCTCCCTTCTCCTATGAGGTGATTTTCCACCATGTAATTTATCTGTAGGGACCTCTTGATAACTTCTTTTATCAAATCATGCAGTTCTGATTCTGGGTTCTTCAAGGTTTCAACTGTCTTAGTCGATTATTCTTTTTCTTCTTAGTCTCCACTTGTTCTGTTTCAATTAATTTTGCCACTCTCCTTTCATGGGACAACTTTGTTCCTTTATCTGGATTCTCACTCTCTTCAGGTATTCTTAATACTTCATCTTGATTGAGACGAGTAGGAGCGTTCCAGTAGTGATTCTTATTCTCTGTGAGCATTCTTAATGCTTTATCTCAACTGGGATGAGTACGAGAGTTCCAGTAATGATTCTCCCTCTTTCCATATATTCTTGATAGTTTGTCTCGACTGGGACAATCATGTGCGTTCCAGTAATGATTCTCATTCTCTTCAGGTATTCTTAAAACTTTCTCTTGACTGGAACGTGTACGAGCATTCCAGTAATGATCTTCGGTCCCCTACTGGGTCTCCTGCTTTCCCAGTTACCTGTATTGTCACGGATAACGTCAAAGGGTCTTGTGACAGTATGGGACCTTCACTTATCAGGCTGGATTATTGGTTATTCAGTAATATCAAACAATCTCTGCATTCCTTCCTCGTTCGGCTTGCCATGAGATACCTCAACGAGAGTAATATCAGCATTGTTAACGGACCTCCAGGTCCACTGTGGTCCGTCTGCGATCACAGCATTAGTGGTTTCCAGCTCAGGACACCTTGTGTTCTCCTCGGTCACTCACGTCTCTTCTCTTTTCCCAAGCCTTGCATTGGGAGCTGTACCCAAGCTTCTCTCAAGCATCGGATGCTGCATGCCCACATTTTCCTCAGCATACCTCGGCCAGCTGATTCGAAACTCCTGGGTTCTCTCACTCTCAAGGTCTCCGCCTCCATGTTTTATGACGCTGCCGTGGGACTTCCCCGGCTTACTGTCAAAGTCCTTCTCCTCGGTGTGACTTCTACCCTGCATTCTTCCAGCAACATATGTTTTCCTTAACCGGTCCTGATAATGCATTTGAATGACAAAAACATTTTCTGACTTGTTCTTCATTTCTTTCTTCACAATATATTATTGATGAGGGTTAGTGATACGTTGCTTAGGAAGTTCATCATAAGAACGGGAGTCCTTTTAACCAGAGAGGGAGTCTCTCCCGGTGAGGTTCCGCTTGCCTCTACCCCGAGGGAGAGTATTGCATAGCAGGCACACCTCCCTAGCCTAAAAAAAAAGTCCCCCTCTGGGGAGAAGTGACGGAATGCTGCGATTCATCACAGAGTATAATTCAATTCCTTTCCAACACCTCTAGGTCTTTAAACCATATAAAAGCAGTTCTTCCCACTACTTTGTTCACTGATTTCATGATCGTTCACATCTCCAGTATCAGAGGCATGCAGGTAATGGCTCTTCTTCCTTTTTCACAGCTTTATGAATTTGTTTTTATTTCAAGTTCATTTGTGAGCTCATGTTTGCTTCTACTCAGGTCTTGGCATGGGTAACACCTTATAAAAGGCTTTGTGTCAATGGGCATGCTTGTCAGACTGGGTACCATTGGCAAGTACGCAGCCTCTTGATACCTTGGGGCTGGAGCAGACTGGGCAAGCCTCTGTCTCAACACTGCATTAGAACCCAGCATTTACAACAATCTTCGACATGGCTCTCTGGTTCTGCACATCCTTGCTCTCCAGCATGCTCTACTCAAGTACTACTTCCTCTTATAAGCAGTCTGCTGTTTCTTTAAGACACAGTTCTGCTTGCAGAATGATAGCAAGAAAGGAAATACTTCTAATCATCTAAGTTTTGTACGGTGATACATTTCTCCAGAGTATTACTTGAGATCAAAAGTGCACAAAATGGAACGGCAATAAACAGGCAATGTTTAACATGTTTAAGGGAAGAAGCAGACTTACCTTACTGTGTGAGGCTACAATACTACTGGAAGGAGCTGGTGAGTGAGTTTTCAAAGCAATCAGATGAAGAGTGGAACTAAATCCCAGATCGATCTCACTGCATAGATGGGTGGGCTCCGAGGCGATATGATGCACTAAACAATTCACGAATACACACAGTATTGTTGCCAAATTATTATTATTATTTTTATATGCGTCTCATGCCCATGGGCATTGTCAGGGCTGGGGCTGGTCTGGGGGTAAATGCCCTTGTGGTTAACCTGGGGGGCGGGCAAGCAACCAGAAAGCGGCCCACCAAGTACTCCAGGCGTGTTCTCCACCCTTTCTGTAGGACCGTGGTCCAGGGATGGAGAACAGCCCGAGAACTTCATTTCCCAGCAGGCCGCTCGCCGCTTGGGCCTGCTCGGAGGAAGACTGCCACGCCCCTGACCGCGCCCGCACCAGCGCGCATGCGCGAGCCGCGCCCGTGGGGAGCCGCTCGCAATACTGACCGGCGACCTGGAAAGACGTGTTCTCAGGAGCTCCGGAGGCAAGCTTACGCGGGGCGATTCCGCCCGATGCCTGCAAACCCCAGGCCCCACGTACAAGGCAGAGATAAGTACAAGCATTACCTTGCATTTCATACCCGAGGGGGGTCACGCAGTAGAAGCGGCGCAGAGGCCCACCAGCCCACCGCGAGCTGGAGCGCAAAACTCCTGCAGGGAACGCTAGAAGTTAAAAACGTCCCTAATCACGCATGAGACTCGAACTAACAACGCCCGCATCTTTATTTTGATTAACAGTAAAGTCGCATGACTCCGGACCGGCGCTTCTCGCCGTGCAGGGTATTCTGAACCCACTAACCAATCACGCGCACAGCGCGCACAGATATTGTCTCTAGTTTTGCTCTTGCAGCGAGACAGGAAATCGGGGAGAAGTTTGTGGCCAATCAACACGAAAAGGCCAGAAACTCATGCTGAAATCTAAGCTAAGTACCTTATTGCTTTGGGCAAGACCTATTTGGTTCTGCATGAAGTGAATGCAGGTTTGGGAGGGCAGTTGGGCAATTGCTACAGATGCTGCATGAAGTAATGCAGTTTTGGAATTCCGCATGTTGTAATGTGGGGTAATCTGCAGTCGATGTGTTACTTGTGATGTCCTGGTTAGGGGCTCCAGTACAAAAGCCCGAGGTGAACCCAAGCATTCAGTAAAAGAGTGAGAGGTGAGAGCAGGAGTGCATGGGCGGAGTTTCATGGAACAGGAGACGAGGAGCATGTAACCCTGACATCCCCCTTCCCACCCAGAACCTCTACCTAAACCTTTTTCCGGTGTTCCTAACTTCCTTACCTATCCAACCAACGGACCCTAACCCTCTTTCCCCGAAGGGTCAAGGTTTCCTGTGCTGTCTATCTCCAGGTACTGCGACCTAACGGGGAGGGAGGCGTTTTAGCTGCATTTGTGCTGCCTCTACGCCTGGAAGGAGCAAGGTCTGACAGAATTGCGAGCCCAAGTATTGTATAGGCGCCCAGGCAGCACAACCATGGCGGACGTGGTAGCGCTACTCCAGGAACTAAAAGCGGAGCTGGCGGCAACTAGGCAGGATTATCAGACCCTGGCGGGGCAGGTACATACCTTAACGGTGCAAAATCAGGCCCAGGCCACTCCCTTACCCAGAGCCCCCCCACCAGTCCCGGTACAGGTACAGGTAGCTACTGAACCATCTCTACCCTTGGCAGCTCCGGAACGATACCATGGAGACCCTCAGAACTTTAATCAGTTTATTATGCAGTGTCAGTTGCATTTTTTAACAAAACCTGTAGTGTTCCGGACAGCTCAGGCTCGTACGGCATTCGTGATTTCCTATCTCACTGGGGATGCCGCTTCATGGGCCACGCCGCTAGTCCGCAAGGACGATGCCTTGCTCTACAGCTGGGAAAATTTCCTCGAGGAGTTTGGTAGAATATTCAATCGTAGGGCCGCTTCATTGCTTAAGGATAAGGAGTTGATAACTCTAAGACAAGGAAACAAAGATCTAGTCACTTACGTTACCACATTTACTCGACTGGCTATGGAAACGGATTGGCCACAGGAGAAAAGGATGGCTTTGTTCTATCAGGGTCTTAGGGAGGAGCTGAAGGATCTGGTAGCTAAGGTGGACCCCCAGCCTGAAGATTGTTCAACTATGATTGACCTCGTTCTTCGTTTAGATCAGAGACAGAATGACCGGAGACAGGATCGACGTTGTTGGGAAAACAAACCGACGGTGAGATTGGACCAACAGAAGCCCATTCGGGTGTCAGACAAGGGGGCTGATGAACCAATGCAAATAGGTTCCATTCGGGGACCTCTCTCCAAGGAAGAAAGGGAGAAGAGGAGAAAGGACAAACTATGCCTATATTGCGGAAAAGCTGGCCATTTCGTACGGGAATGTCCCAACAAACCGTCCAAGGGAGGGGCGTCAGGAAATGCGCTAGCTCGCCCATGAGGGTGGCAGGAGCGAGCAAAATGAAAAACACCCCACACATGCTGGCAAACGTACGCACAAATCAGAAAACCCATGTGACCTTGGAAGGATGTCTGCAATGGCAGGGAAAGTGTGTTCCGGTGACCTTGATGGTAGATTCCGGCGCCACAGGAAACTTCGTGGATGTGCAGGTGGCCAAGAGGTTGGGTCTCCCGGTAAATGCAAAGACAGTTCCTAAAGAAGTGAAATCAGTAGATGGTTCGCCTTTAGTCTCTGGGCCAGTTACTCAGCAGACAATACCTTTGTTGTTGGAATGCAGCACAATACATCAGGAAACGCTCAGTTTTGATGTCATAGCAGCTCCACAGTTTGGCTTCATACTGAGGCTCACTTGGTTGAGGCTCCACAACCCATCCGTCGACTGGAATGCCGGCACAGTCCAGTTCAACTCCAGTTATTGTCAGACACACTGTCTAATAACCCCACCAAAGCCTTTTACCCATTACGTGGGAAGTAGTGAGGTAGCAGGTTTGCCAGCAGAGTACGAGGAGTACAGGGATGTTTTTAGCAAGACAGCAGCCGAAACCTTACCCCCGCACCGGCCTTTTGATTGCCGGATTGACCTAGAAGCAGGTGCAGTGCTACCCTGCAGTCGGATATACGCCCTCACCGAAGCCGAAAACAAGTATTTAAAAGAATACATAGAATCCAACTTGGCCAATGGTTTCATCAGGCACTCCACATCTCCGGTTTCTTCCCCCCTATTCTTCGTCCCCAAAAAGACCGGAGACCTAAGAACTTGTATAGACTACAGGGCAATAAACAAAATAACCACCAAGAACCGTTATCCCTTGCCCCTGATACCTGTGCTGTTGGACCAGGTACGTGGATCTACCGTCTATACCAAATTGGACCTCAGGGGGGCCTACCATCTAGTGAGAGTTCGAAAAGGGGATGAATGGAAGACGGCCTTTCGGACCAAGTTTGGTCTCTATGAATATCAGGTCATGCCGTTTGGGTTGTGCAATGCACCAGCAGCGTTCCAGCATTTCCTGGACGAAGTTCTGCGTGGGTATCTGTATGTGTTCACCATTGTCTACATCGATGACATCCTGATTTACTCTCAGAACTTGGAAGAACATCGAAAACACGTCCGAGCAGTACTACAAAGGCTACGTGAACATCACCTATATGCTAAGATCGAGAAATGTGAATTTCATCAGACTACCATCGAGTTCCTTGGGTTCATCCTGTCACCACAGGGGGTCACTATGGACAGGAAAAAAGTGCAATCTATCATAGACTGGCCTCCCCCGAAATCAGTCAAAGACATCCAATCTGTTCTTGGCTTTGCTAACTTTTATCGCCGCTTCATAGATGGCTTCACGAAAATGGTGCAACCCATTACCAGACTTCTACGGAAAGGTGTTCCGTTCTCATGGGATGTGAAAGCTGCCGAGGGGTTTGAGGCACTCAAGAAAGCGTTTGTCACCGCTCCAGTACTAAAGCACCCAGACCCGAGCAAACCATACGTCATCGAGACCGACGCTTCTAGCTATGCAGTGGGGGCGATCTTATCACAAAGGGACGAAAACGGGCAATTACACCCAGTCGCCTTCTACTCATGGATGTTACTCCCAGCGGAGCAAAATTACGCCATCGCCTACAAGGAATTGTTGGCAGTAAAAACAGCGTTCGATGAGTGGCGTCACTATCTTTTGGGGGCCCAACACACCGTGACCATCTACAGCGACCACCGTAATCTGCAGTTCTTAAAATCAGCTAAAGCCCTTAGTCCCAGACAACTCAGATGGACAAGGCAGTTCTCGGAATATGATTTTGTGATAACTTACCGTCCTGGAGCAGAAAATCGAAAAGCAGATATACTTTCAAGATACCCTGAACCAAGCTTCGACCCATCAGAGACAAGAAAAGAAGAGCCCAGACCCATGGTGGACCCGGATCGTGTCATTGGGAGTGTAACTGCCGATTCTATGTTTGACAATATCAGGGCAGCTATGTCGGCTCAGCAACTGGCTCAATGGGAAATGCAAGGTGAAGACCAGTCGGTGAAAGAAGGACTACCGGTCTACAAAACCACGCTATTTCTACCTACAGCACCACTACGTCAACAAGCAATACAATGGTGCCACGAGTCCCCGTTTGTAGGCCATCCTGGAACAGCTAAGACCATAGAACTGGTGAAACGTCATTTTTGGTGGCCAACCATTTGTAAAGACGTCTGGCAATACGTAATCGCATGTGAAGTGTGTCTCAGAAACAAATCCGATCATCAAAAGCCAACTGGACCCCTACAACCACTACCTACGCCACCTACTCCATGGCATACTGTGTCAATGGATTTGATTGTTGAACTACCTCAGAGTAACGGCTTTACAGCAGTTTTGGTTGTGGTAGACTATCTAACCAAGATGGCGCACTTCATACCCTGCAAAGGAACCCCTTCAGCAAGCACACTGGCCAACCTGTTTTCACAACATGTCATTCGTTTGCATGGATTACCATACGGAATTGTCTCAGACCGAGGACCGCAATTTACATCAAGGTTTTGGCAAGCGTTCTGCAAATCAGTTGGGATTGACGTACGTTTGTCCACGGGCTATCACCCGGAAACTGATGGTCAGACGGAGAGACTAAACCAGACTCTAGAACAATATCTTAGATGTCTCACCCAAGGAAAAGAGAAGGACTGGGCGGACGTCATCTGGCTCGCCGAACTCGCATACAATAATGCAGTGCATTCCTCTACTAAAACAACACCATTCTACAGCCTGTATGGTTACCACCCTCGTTTTCAACCAATACCCCAAGATAACATACCCGAAGTGCCTGCAGTAGTGGAAAAGCAGAAAAAACTAAAAGAGATCTGGCAAGTTGTCCAACGCAATCTGGTCGCAGCCAAGCAAGCCTACAAGCATCACGCGGCCAAGAAAAGACAAACCAGTCCCATGTACCACGTCGGGGACAAGGTATGGCTCTCTACACGAAACATTCATCTACAAGGCTCACGCAAATTCATCCCCCGCTTCATAGGGCCATTTTCAATCGAGTCACTGGTTGGTTCAGTGGCTGTTAAGTTGACACTTCCCCCGCACATGAAAATACACCCAGTGTTCCATATTGCCTTGGTGAAACCGGCCCCTGCCTTTGTGAGAACTAGGAAACCTCCACCCCTTATGGTAGACGGCCACCCCGAATTTGAGGTCAACGCTATCCTGGACTCAAGTGTTCGACACAAGAAACTATGTTATCTGGTGGACTGGGTGGGGTATGGTCCAGAAGAAAGATCTTGGGAGCCCGCTGAAAATATCCATGCTCCTCGACTCCTCCGCCAGTTTCATCTTCGATACCCTAGTAAACCAGGGCCTGCTGGAGGGAGGGGGAGTACTGTCAGGGCTGGGGCTGGTCTGGGGGTAAATGCCCTTGCGGTTAACCTGGGGGGCGGGCAAGCAACCAGAAAGCGCCCCACCAAGTACTCCAGGCGTGTTCTCCACCCTTTCTGTAGGACCGTGGTCCAGGGATGGAGAACAGCCCAAGAACTTCATTTCCCAGCAGGCCGCTCGCCGCTTGGGCCTGCTCGGAGGAAGACTGACACGCCCCTGACCGCGCCCGCACCAGCGCGCATGCGCGAGCCGCGCCCGTGGGGAGCCGCTCGCAATACTGACCGGCGACCTGGAAAGACGGGTTCTCAGGAGCTCCGGAGGCAAGCTTACGCGGGGCGATTCCGCCCGATGCCCGCAAACCCCAGGCCCCGCGTACAAGGCAGAGATAAGTACAAGCCTTACCTTGCATTTCATACCCGAGGGGGATCACGCAGTAGAAGCGGCGCAGAGGCCCACCAGCCCACCGCGAGCCGGAGCGCAAAACTCCTGCAGGGAACGCTAGAAGTTAAAAACGTCCCTAATCACGCATGAGACTCGAACTAACAACGCCCGCATCTTTATTTTGATTAACAGTAAAGTCGCATGACTCCGGACCGGCGCTTCTCGCCGTGCAGGGTATTCTGAACCCACTAACCAATCACGCGCACAGCGCGCACAGATATTGACTCTAGTTTTGCTCTTGCAGAGAGACAGGAAATCGGGGAGAAGTTTGTGGCCAATCAACACGAAAAGGCCAGAAACTCATGCTGAAATCTAAGCTAAGTACCTTATTGCTTTGGGCAAGACCTATTTGGTTCTGCATGAAGTGAATGCAGGTTTGGGAGGGCAGTTGGGCAATTGCTACAGATTCTGCATGAAGTAATGCAGTTTTGGAATTCCGCATGTTGTAATGTGGGGTAATCTGCAGTCGATGTGTTACTTGTGATGTCCTGGTTAGGGGCTCCAGTACAAAAGCCCGAAGTGAACCCAAGCATTCAGTAAAAGAGTGAGAGGTGAGAGCAGGAGTGCATGGGCGGAGTTTCATGGAACAGGAGCCGAGGAGCATGTAACCCCGACATCCCCCTTCCCATCCAGAACCTCTACCTAAACCTTTTTCCGGTGTTCCTAACGTCCTTACCTATCCAACCAACGGACCCTAACCCTCTTTCCCCGAAGGGTCAAGGTTTCCTGTGCTGTCTATCTCCAGGTACTGCGACCTAACGGGGAGGGAGGCGTTTTAGCTGCGTTTGTGCTGCCTCTACGCCTGGAAGGAGCAAGGTCTGACAGGCATCAGAGCGCACAATTAACAATACAAGACAGACAAAACAGTAAAGAGGCACTTAATAAGTCAGTGAGGGGTTATGCTACGGGGACATGTTCTCATTAACCCGATTTAAGATTGACAGGCTTAAAGTAAGTCCGAGACTGGTAAGCTATTAGCGCTAAAGGAAGCACATTCTATTCTTTGGGTGCTTGAACATCGAAACTGGTTCCTCCGTATTTGACCAGCCTGAACCGCAGTTGCTGGAGTCTATGGCTGCCATTAGAGTGCAAATGCTTATTTGGGTAATTTACGCTCATGCAGTCTGAGAGATATTGGGTCCAGCATTTGAAAGAGAGCTAAAAGCTTGTGCGAGATAATGTGCCCGACAGGAATCCAGTGTAGGGCCCTTCTTGAGTCGGTTATATGGTTGTGTTTAGATAAACTATACACCGCTCGTACAGCGCTGTTCTGAGCTGTTTGAAGGGAGTGGCGACTAGCCTGGGACGTCCTATTAGAAGGCTATTGCAGTAGTGGAGTCTGAAGTTTACTAAGTCCATGGCCAAGATTGATCTGTTGATGGAGATGTATGGCCCGATTCAATTTGAGAGCTTAATGACATAGCCACATGACGATCGTGTATGTGCCACCAGGGCCTACATGGTCAATTCTTCGTCCAGGTGGACGTCCAGGGTCTTAACAAATCTGGCCACCATGATCTTGTTGCCTGCAACGTTAAAGCTTTCATTAGCTAAGTCCAGTTTCTTAAGCTGTGGCCCGGTCACCACAATCAAAAGTTCAGTTTTCTAGTTATTGAACGCAAGGGCATTTGAGGCCATCCATGACTGGATGGCGCCATACACCCCATTCAGAGTCACAGAATCTTGAGCATAATTTCCATAAATGAGATTTAGGGGTATACTGGGGGTGTGTTAAGATGGATTTCTGAAAGCTGACCTGGTGGGCAGAGGTTCAGAAGGCCAGCCTAGTTTCTTGGAACAGGGTAACCTTCTGGACAGGCCAGACCAATCAGGGTAGCATTGGCGGCGGTCAAAACTAGGCCTCAGGAGGGGTAAGGGTGACTGAAAGACCTCAATGAGCACACAGAGTAAACGATACTTAAAATCACTCTGTCAAGTGTGTGTATATATATATATATATATATTTTATATATAAAAAATACATGTACATTTATTCAAGGAAATTTGCACTTCAACACAAAGCAATTATTCAATAGTAATATAGGAAACCAATACAACACTACTATAACACATATATACAATACCAAGTGGCCTAAAGGGTTAAAAGCACAGAATGGGTCCACAACCTAAAAGATCAATGTGTCCCTACACTTATTAAAACGGTCCTATTATAAGGGTGTAAACTTTATCATTGCAATTGAAGTCAGGGTGCGATTACATTATTTGCCCAGGATCACACAGTTACGCTAAACAGCAAAGCTTTGATTTTAACCCACTCTTTCAATTTGGGAACAGCCACCATCTTCTGCGTTTTACTTGGAACAAAAATGTAAGTTGTGGGTGTCAAGACCTACATTAATACTGTCCTACAGTGTTTACTTGCAAAATAAACAAATTGCATAGTAAAGCATCATGACAACATGTAAATCCTTATAGCAGCATGTTGGGCCGATATAATATCACTGTACCTTTATTTTCCACATCCTGAATGGAAAACTATAAGATGCAAAAGGAAAAATATCGTGATTTACCCACTTTATTTTCAGCGCTTTAAAAACACACAAAAAAATAAGTTCTGCCATAAACTCACGTAGGTTTGGCGATTCGTCACAAACCTCCACCGTGTTGTGTATGGGTAAAGAACATTCAACTAAAGACATCGAAGTAAACTTTACTTTTTAGCATATGAAGCTATTAGACGTTATGGGTATGAACACATTTTAAAAGGGTGCATGCTTTATTGTGTTGATCTTAACTGTCACACATTTGCAAGGGGACTCGTGGTCTTTCAGTTGGAAATTATCATGTATAAGAAAGGCTATGACAAAAGAAATGCTACAATGCCATCTAGTGGTGGAAAGTATGTTTTTTTGAATTAATAAATACAGCTTACACGTACGCAGTAGAACATGAAATAATCTGTATTGGCTACAATTACATGTGTAAAAAGGCACAAAACGCACCTTATCTAGAGGGCTGCATACACCTTCTGTCTTCACTCGGATTCTCGATCAACTATCTGAAGTCTGTGTGGTGCCATCGCAGAACACTCTGGTCCTGGAAGCTCTACAGTGGTGGGCGGACCGCCCTCATCTCACTCAGGGAGCCCCCTTTCTGATTCTTCCATACCAGGTCATGGATGGGGTGTCCACACAGGGAAATCGCACGTCAGAGGCCTAGAGCATCCGGAGGAGAAGGACATCAACGTCGTAGAGCTCAGGCCGGTGTTCTGGGCCCTCAAGTCCTCCCAGCATCAGCTACAGTGGAAGGTGGTGTGGATCTTCATGGACAAGACCACCATGTTCTACATCCGGAAACCGGGCAGGACGCGCTCTCCTGCTCTCTCCCTGGCAGCCCAGTCCAAGTGGCGCAGGGCCATTCTTCACGGCATGTTCCTCGTTCCCTTTCACTTGGCAGGCATCAAGAACACCATCGCAGACTCGCTCAGCAGGGAGCTGCGGTCCTGCCGCGAGTAGGAACTTCAGCAGGCTCAAGTGTCTCAACTCTTCAGCAGATGGGGTTTTCAAAAGATCGGCAGAATGTAGGAAATAATAGAAAAAGAAAGCGGCCGTCTCAGGGAGGCAGAACACAGGGTTGGAGTACTCAAAGACATAAGAGGCAATGTCACAGCTGTAATCTGGAATCTGCAGAAGGTGGTCAAGGAAATCCGAGACAAGAATGAAGATTTGGAAGCCAGACCAAGACCAGACAATGTCGGGGTTACGAGGATCCCCGAGTCCATTCCGTCTCGCAATCTCCAGCAGTGCTTCATGACGCGGAACTATCATCTCAGTTTCTAGGGGAGAGGGCACATAGAATGTCATAAACAGACTCAGAGACCGGGGCAGAATCATTGCCCAATAATTGTCACACTTCTAAATTACTGCGACAGAGATGTTATCCTGAGAAGAGCACAGGAACTGGCGGATGTGCAGTACGAGGGGGCGAGACTATCCCTTTTTCAGGACTTTTACACCCATGGCGCAAAGAGCACGTTTGTCCTTTTTGGTAGTGAAGAAACTCTTAAGGGATAGGCAAATACAGTATGCCATGTTGTATACCTCTAGGTTGAGGGTTGTGCACGATAACAAGACATTGTTCTTTACAGACCCATCTGAAGTGGCCGCCTTTGTGGAGTCCCAGCCTAAACATTGAGGGCCACAGGAGCCCGACTGTGGTTGTTAGATTTATGGGAATGTATGTCGGGTCTGGGGGACGGCTGCTATCTGGCAGGAGATGGTATATTGGGAATGTTTGGACCTGCAGCGGGGTGTGACGTGAGGGAATAATGTAACAAATAGGATCAACTGCTTCATATCCTTCTGTGATGGGCCTCCTCCCCCCGAAAAAGAGGAGCCAATGTAGGCGGATTGTAAAGGCTGCTGTGTCTGACATCCCTAGTAGGCACTCTAGTTCGAAATGGTTGATGATAATGTTGGGGGAGGGAAGCTGGGGGTCACTGCCGGTTGGGGGTTGGCAGTGTGGGCGCAGGGGAGTACCTGCAGTTAAGGCAGTGTTGGGCTTGGGAAGGAGGAGGGTTAAGAGGGGGGCAGGGAAGGTGGGAAGGGAATGGTGGGGGTTTTTGAAAAAGAAGTTCATGTGATTGGTGCTGCAATGGTTGAGTGCACAGCTGGATTACGTATTAGAGAGGCAGGTCTGATGGAAGGCATTAAAGTAAGCAGGATTAATGGTACAATGTACAGGCCCCGAGAGCTGCACCCTCCTAAGCTGGAATGTTAGGGGCCTTAACAATTACGCTAAAATTCGCAAGGTGGTGGCTTATAGCGAGCTGCATGGTGCTCCAATTCTGTTTCTTCAGGAGAATCACTTGCTGGGCAGGCAGAACATGGGACTGGCGAAATCATGGCCGATAATAGATTTCACACATTTTTCTTCTTATTTGCGTGGAGTTTACATAATTGTTCATAAATCTATGGGATTTCGGCTCTCTGAACAAGGTAGTGATCCAGAGGGTAGATATGTAATTGTTAATGGGGAAATTGCAGGCTGCCCGGTTACACTAGTGAATGTTTATGGGACGAATGTGGAAGATCCTGTTTCTACTCCATCCTGTGGATCAAATGCATGAAGTATTCACATACGCACTTGATTGTGGCTGGGGATCTGAATGCAGTATTGCAAGCAGGGCTGGACAGATCCTCTGTGGTGGGCTCGGCCTGATTCCACGGTCACTAAGGCTATTCAAGGGGGTATGTCGGATTTGGGGCTCATGGATGTGTGGAGGACATTACATCTGGGTGAGAAGAGCTGTTCCTTTTACTCCTCAGGGCATGACTCATGCTTGCGCATTTACTATGTCCTAGCAAGACCAGAGGTTATTCAGGGCAGTGTATCCTGTAAGATACTACAATGGACAGTCAGATCACTCCCCAGTGGTGTGGATGTTTCGGCTGGCTGGACTGTCACTAGTCGGGCATCGATTGCGGTTTAAGGGTCAAGCCTTACTGGATGATGTTTATCGCAGCAAAGTGCATGAAATAGTAAAGGCCTAGTTCAAGCTCAAAGTGGGCTTGGTGCAGACCGTGGGAACTCTCTGGGAGGCGTTCAAAGTCACCGTGAGGGGACGCTGCATTTCGACCAAGTGTGGAGTGTTCAAAAGTATCCAAAATATATTAGACGGGCTGGAACATACTCTAGTTAATTTGGAGAATCGCAGAGGCGAGTCGGGCAGTGTTGAATCCCTAGCTGAAGTCCAGGAGGTTCTGAGTGAATCCAATACAGAAGCAGATCGGGAAGTCTGTTTTTTAGCCAAACTGCAATTAGATCGTAGATATGGGGAAGAAGGCAGGCTGGGCAGATATTTGGCAAGAATGCCCAGTAATGCAAGAGGTCAGACGGACATAGCAGCGATAGGCTGTTCAGATGGGGTGCTAGTGACAGACCCGGGTGATAATCTGGCAACATTCAGGGGATTTCACGAGAACTTGTATGCTGAAAGGGCTAAGGGACATCAAGACAACTTACATAGCTTTGTAGACGAAGCTTCCCTAACCCAGCTTCCCTAACCCAGGCAAAAGAGGCATTAAGTACTGCAATTACTCTGGAGGATATTATTAAAGCAATTCGAGACCTCCAGTCAGTAAAGGCACCAGGCTCAGATGGGATCAAGGCAGAAGTATTTAAGGAGTTTGGTCCAGGGGTTGCACAATATCTATTAGAAGTGTGGAACGAGGGGCTCGAGGTAGGACATCTGCCACCTACAATGCGGGAGGTATAATCACCCTCCTATTAAAACCAGATAAGGACCGACTGGACTGTGCACTGTACAGACCAATCTCCCTCATCAATGTTGAACCGAAAATATACAAAATTCTGCCCGATAAATTGCTGCAGTTCTTCCCAGCAATAATACATGTAGATCAGTCAGGGTTCATCCCGGGGAGGAGTATAGCCCTTAATCTGCAGAGGCTTTTTGGGATGTTGTCTCAAGTGGACCCCACAGTCCAAGCAATAGCTGTGTTGCTAGAAATGGAGAAAGCCTTCAATTCTGTGGCATGGGATTATCTGTTTGCAGAACTTAGAAAAATTGGGACCCACTCTTACTTTCTCTCTGGTGTTAAAATGCTGTATTCAGATGCGACGGCCAGAATTGGATTGTTTGGAAGAGTCTCTGAGGCATTCGGCTGGGGCATGGCAGGAGTGTCCACTATCCCCACTTTTATTCGCCATAGCAATGGGGCCCTTAGCTGTGAGACTGAGACAACCTCATAAGCAACAGGGGCTGGCGCTTGGAGGTACATGTGAACTAGCCTCGCTATAGGCGGATGATATTATTTTGTTAATTAAAAACCCTGATAGCAACCTAACCCCCCTCAGAAAGTTGAAGCGTTTGGGAATATATCAGGGCTGAAAGTGAATTGGTCCAAATGAATTCTGAACCCGCTAAATGGGGAGTGAGGGGTCCAGATGGGAGCAATAATCGGTAAAATATCTGGGAGTGCGCATAGGTAGATCTAGAACTCAGCTCTTTCAGGATAACTATCGCATGTGTATGGAGGAGCTTAGAAACCGAATAGATTGCTCGGGTTCTCTCCCAATCTGCTCCTCAGGAAGGTAGCAATTGCTAAAATGATAATCTTACCTAAATGACTGTACCGGTTTCTAAATGTCCCAATATGGCTGAGGCTGAGGTGCCAATTCTTTGCAGCGCTGAAGTAGTTAATGATTAAGCTTTTGTGACGTCTGAAAATGCCCAGAATAGGTGGTAGACCATGGAAAAGGGGCGGTGTTGGACTACCGGGCTTAGAGTTATACTACTTGGCGGTGCAGGTGTCCTTCGTCTCCTATTGGATGTGCAATTCTGGACAATCGGCACACATCAAATTGGAAAGGAGGGTGGCTTTCTCATACTCGTTACAAAGCTCCCTGCTCTCATTTAAGATACATGAAGAATGACTTTTTGATCCAGCGGCGTGCACAGTGCACGTATGGAAACGGCTATGCCCGCAGGCTTCAAACCCCTCTCCCACATACCCCAGAATTTGGCGTCTGGAATGTTCAAGCTCTGGCTCAGACATGTGATAAAAAGGTTAGTGGAGACTGGGCAGGGCAAGGGGTGCAAACAATGGCAGACTTCTAAACACAGGGGTCATTTATTACATGGGAACAGGTATTAGCGAAGCTTGGGGATACATTTGGGCTGGTGTTCCAATTCCACAGACTCAGCGAGGCATTTAAGGCGGGGTCACCATCATTCCCGGAGGAACCTGGGACGTTCCCCTTATGACATATAGTAAACTCGACAAACTGCAGGAACGTAGTGAAAACGATATATGCCATGGCCCAAAAGTATTAACCTGGGGAAGAATTGGCATGCAGGGCAACATGGGAAAGGGATATTGGTAAGGCAGTAGAGGATGCCGAGTGGAAATCTGTGTGTGAGCAACCTAAGAAAGTGGCAATTAATTCTTGCATTAAACTGACTCAGCGTAAAATCCTGCACAGAGTGCACCTAACCCCAGCTGCCCAGGCAAAGTTTGACAGTGTGTTCGATGGTAGATGCCTCTGGTGTGGCAAAGACAAAGCCGATTTTATTCATGTACTGTGGAACTGCCCGCATTTGCTTACCTTCTGGATGCAAGTGGTAGAGGTAACAGAGGGCATGGTTGACTGCAGGGTTCTGCTGATTGTTCAGAGCTGCATGTTCGGGCTGGTACAGGGCATCTCAAAGAGTGGGAGGAAATTACTATCAATTTACATGGTCCTGGTAAAAAGGTGTATTTTAATGCTTTGATCGAGTCCTGTAGCGCCAATGCTGTCTAAGTGTTTAAAAGACTTGGCCTGGTGTTGCGACATGGAGCAGGAGTACTACAGAACACCACCTTTGGACTCTCATCCTGTAGATATTTGGCGTCCTGTGCGTTGCATGCTCTCTGCTGGGGAAGAGCCTTCCTAATGGAGGAAGCGTTCCAAGAAGGGGCTATGTTTGGTAATGCTGCCATGGAATGCGGAAGGAGCCAGAGGCAGCTTAAAAAACATGGTGGTGTAATGTGGGGATTGGGAGGGTATGGTCTGGCCTCGGTTTATGCTATCTCTGCTGACAGAGGTATGTAATCTAAGTTGTTAATCGTTATGCCAAAATGACAGTGTACTTAAGTTAGTGTGAACATTTACCTATTTAAATAAAGTTTTAAAAAAAATATAAAAATGATAAAAAGGGCTATACTAAGAAAACCTAACCTTACCCTCTTTACAAAAATAACAAAATGTACTACAGGAATACAAAAGGAAAATAGTGTCTCAAAAGGAAATGTCAGAATGGCTTCAGTGCTTGGCCCCTTCCCCAGGTTCAAGCCCAAAGGGTCTAGAGAGTTAAGAAAAATAGAAGATAGGTGGATGGCACAGTTACTCTCAGTCTTGCACACTTTGGGTTACTGGCCCAATTTAACAGTTCATTTTTAGGTTTTCAATTTCCAATATTTCAATCGCTTTCTTTAGGCTTTGTCCGCCTTGCCATCAATACTCCGTTCATTTGTTTCTCAACTTCTCACAGTTCTGCACGGACTTCCCTCTGCTGGGGTCGAGCCTGTCTTTTTTCACTTTGTTATACAATTTCTTACAGTTGTGGGAGTTCCCTTTCCCATGTTTTAAATTTGGTATCTGTTTCCACTGTCGAAGACTTTCGAAATTGCAAGGAGTTTCCACAGACCTCTGCATGACCATTTCGACCTCTCTTTCAATAGTCCTTCATTCCACAATCAACAATCATCAAGTGGAACCAATACGCCTTGGCACTTATGGTTCTCACTCTCTTTAGTTTGCCTTATTGGCCTATTCAAAAGTTCATATGTCACCCCAATACGTCCTGATATCTGTTCACTTCACAATCTTCCTTTTACAAGACCAATGCCTCTTAGTTCTTTAGTTCTTATCCCTTGTAGCACCAATGCCTTCTTGGCATATTCACAGTTCACATATTTCAATCTTGTCCCCTTAGCATATTCACAGTTAACATCTTTGAAGCTTTTCCTTCTTGTTCAACTTTCTTTCCTTTGATCTCCGCTTTAATATCTTTCACAATTCATCACATTTCACAGACACTTTCGAATGTGCGATTTCACCACGCAGGGCAACTCTGCTACTTTGTATTATTCTCTCTTGACAATGTTTCTCTTCATTTGCATTTTATTGGCAAACGCGCAACCTTCAACTTGCAGAATTACAGTCACCTTTTCTTTAACATCAACCGGCCTTGTTCCCCTTGATAACTCACGGGCCATGTTAATAGAATGTCTTTCATCTCTTCTCGGCAGCTTAAGGCCGTTTACCAATGCCTCTTCTGCTCCTCCCCAACCCCGCCACCCTATGAGGGTGGCGGGCCGCTTCCCGGCAACCTGAAGGTTTCTTCCCTCTGCTCGCTTTGCTTTGCGTTTCAAACACTCACGGCTTCCCGAAAGCATGAAAATCTTTCCTGGCCTCCTCTTGATGCTCTCAATTTTAGATCAGCCCGTTAACCTTCCAGCTTCCACTGTCTGGTCAGCATCAGCCTTGGAAGAACTGTTCCTTCTGGTGCCCAGCATCAAGCAAAGGGTGCCTGTGCGCACCACCTTTTATTTTCACAGGGAGTGCTAATAAGTGGCAGGTTTAATTGTTAAAGCTTTGTGCCTGAACCTGCCGGGCCTTATTACAGGGACAGGGCCAATGCAAGTCAGAGGAGGTAATCTATCCAGCCTCATTCCTCATCTTCCTTGGTGCAGTACTTTTATCAAGACAAAGTGGGGAGGAATCATGGGAGTTACAGTTTCCCACAAAATATGCTGGGATAGGGTTTATATGGGTTGTGGAAAAACGGGCATACCATGTCTCACCATTGGGTGCTTCTGCTCCAGTCCCCGAGGACCCCCTAACCAGGTGATCCTCCCTCGCTTGTCCACCCCCAGGGTCGGGATCCAAAAGCGATGGCCTTTCCCTGGCAACCTAGGAACGGGATACCCAGAGACTAGATTGTAAAACATCCTCTGGTTTTTCACAGTTAGTTATCTGTTAATTGTACTTTGTACTGTGCGGTTTGTGTACTCCGTGTTGGCACGCTGTTGCTTGTCAACGGGTAATTGACTAGCGCTATAGTCCAATGCTTCCACGCACGTCATGCACACGTATGCATACGGTCAGCGGTCCTTTCCTCTAAACTCCTGCTGCAAGGACATGCAGGCCTCCTACTGGGAATTGACGATGGGTATTCCTTACCGTCGAATCACGGATCCTAGAGGGGCAGCAGCCATCACAGCAGCATATACTGTCATCAAGGAAGCAAATAGGCAGCCCATTCGTCCAGACTTTGTAATTTGGGTCCGAGGTTGGGAAGAAGAGCCATCCATCACTGCATGGTGTTGCCTAGTTACTGCTCGTCAACAATGTAATGAAGAGTGTGAGACAGGTAAAATCACATAACCGCATTTATTCGGTATACAGAGCTTATCAAAATGCATGTAGAGTGCCCCCCACGCCAGCTGTTCCTTCACTCTCAACCGCCACTTTCAGAACCCTCACACAAAAATTTCCATTAGCACTAGGAACCTTTCACGCAATCACATTCTACCTCTCCACAGACAGATACATATGTACACCACACCATGCTTGGGAGGATAGACACAGATATCCACCTGGCATCATCCAAATTATCACATGGAGATCGTCATCAACCTCCTCTCAACCAATCAGCATATTCAGAGCGCAGTCATTAACTACTGGTAAGGACTTCATTCTGAACATTCTGACCTCAAAAGCAGACATGGAAACCAAAATACAATTTCCTGGGAAAGGCTCTTTGAACAAGACACTTGCTTTCTGGGTGGACCTTTTTTTCGCAGCAACATCCTACGTAACACCTCAGAGAGAAAATGAAAACATGGACATGCTTTTCTTTCACAACTCACCCTCTTCTTCCACTTCACCAATCAGACTTTCGTCCCATGCATTCTACTGAAACTACTTTGATTCCCTTCACTAATTCGTTCCTCACTGCCAGACACTCCAAGCAGTCCTCCATTCTTAGTTTTCTCAATCTGTCTGCAGCGTTCGACACAGTTCATCAGCCACCCCTACCCTTCTTTCTTCTCTCTCTTCTCTTGGATTTTCTGGCTCAGTCCTTCAATGGTTTTCTTCCCATCTTTCTAAATGTAACATTTCCATTTCCTGGTCTAATAGGTACCTATTCCCCTTCCTCGTCTGTCGTATACAGTGTTCTCCAGGGCTCTGTTCTTGCCCCCCTCGTTTTCCATCTGTACACGTCTCCTCTTTCTGACGTCATCTCTAAATGTGGCTTTTCTTTTAATTTCTATGCAGCTCATCCTCTCCAGAGTTTTCGGACACTCTTCATACTATTTCCGCATGTCTAACCACAATCCAACAATGGATCAATTCTACATCCGTCCAGGATGGAGGATTCTTTCCTTCCCGGCTGCCTCCATGCTTTCTCCTCCTGTCTCCGATCTCTTTTCCTCCTGCGTTATTGACTTTTTTATAAATTCTCTCAATCTAGGCATAACTTTTGATTATCTCGCTCCTTTTCTCAACACATTAACTCTACTGCGTGTAGTTGTCAGTTCCATCTCTGTAAGATCTTAAGATTCAACCTTTGTCTTTGTCTGCTTCTAAAACCCTTATCTGTGCTTTCATTTTCTCTCACCTTTTCAACTTTTCTTCTCTTCAGTTTGGTCTCTCTACCCATCAGCTCGCCCTACTTTGATCTGTCTCTCAATTCGGACTTTGCTTTCACTTCCTCCACATTCTTCCATTTCCTTCTCTCGCTGTCTTGGTTGTATTTTGAATCACGTCTCCGCTTTAATTTCTTATGCATTGTATTAAAATCTTTCTATAGTCTTGGGCCGCCTTATCGGTCTTCTATTATTTCCTTCTACTTATCCTCCCAACCCATTCTATCTGTTCTCAACTTTTTTACAAGACCCCTGTATGATCACTTTGACCTCTCTTCTCCTCTTCCCAAGGCCTTCTGGATACGGTAGTCTCTTATCAGGTAATCACCCTGAGTTTCCTGCGTGAGCACCCACATAGTGCCGGTTGTCTCTGTTATGGTGTTCCCCCTCCTTTTCTCAATAGTTCCTTTCAAAGTTCAAATCAGCTCTTGCTTCTTTTTGTTCAAAAACAGTTCGGTTTCTTATCGACTCTCCCCCGTCAGTGTCCCACTCCCCAGGGACACCCCATTCAGGTGATCTTCCCACACTGGTCCACCCCCCCCCCCAGGCACTGGATCCAATAGCTATGGCCGTGTCCTGGCCACAAGGATGAAAGATCCCTGAGGACTAGCTAGGGAGACATCTTCAGGTTTCTCACAATAGGCAGACAAGAAATAAACTTAAGAAGAATGACGGCACCAATCCAGCGTCCGTGTTTAAATCACAGTCACAAAACACAGACCGCCAATGACAGAAGGAATGTAAAAATGTGTCAAACTGTACCAGTAGATACCCGTAATACCAGATCTAGACTATATGAAGATTCTGTGCAGGAGAACATCTGTGATCTGAATGTAAGGTCTTGGGCATCTGTGAGCTTGAAAGAGAATATACATGTTGAATGAACACGTTTTGAGCTTCCTTTCGTTTCACTCAGTCTAATCCATGTGCTGAAAAATGTACTTGCTACTTGCCGTGCTCCTACTTCCAGTGTTCCTCTCAGCACTCTTGTTGCATGCTATACATATTCAAGATAATCCATCCTTTACAAATCAGGCTTAAACAGAAAAGCAATGCTGTTCAAGTCTGGTTGAAACCAAATAAATGCATGAAGTCCCCAAATCAATTATTGTGAAAGGGTTCTGCCTGCTGAGAACATGGTTTATAAACTGCAATCACTGGAAAAAACCAAAGCAAATTATTTGTTTACATTGATTTTACTGTGCACAGACTGGAAGCAGAAAGATGACATTCTCAATCCCAGTTTGGCTAGTTGTGGACAGTCAACAAAATGATATAAGGAGGATGTGCACTGATCATATCAAACTATCTAAAGTCTACAAATGTTTCATACATTCACATCAGGGCAGACCATTTTAGCTGTGTTTCAGCATGGCATGCCTGAATGTCTATCAATTGCGACCAAAAAGGGATCGGTTACACGGCATGCAGAAAAATTGCTAAATTGTTCTGCCCTCTCCTGATGACCTATGAATATACAAAACATGTGCAGGCATTTAGCTGGATTATATTTGTTAAAATAGGGTTAAGGGATTCAAGATGGCTGTCAGCATCAGATATATGGGCCAGCAGCCGCCCCGTTAGCCCGTGGACCTGTAGTGGGGCTTCTCCAACAACCAGATACCACTAACCCGGCCACTGAGAGTACTAGACCCCCCACTCCCCCATCTGAAGGCTGAGGAACTCGGACCTCCAGTTTCAGGAACATCGTACTTGCAGGCATGGGCCGGGCAGAGTGTGACCGTCAGTCCACACTCCACGCTGCAGCCTGAAGGGAGAGCCAAGACAAGCTACAAGAACGGTGGAGCGGGGCCGTGGCCAGTACCCCAGAGGCGGCCACTGATCGGGCGGATGGAGTCCAGGGAAAAGGATCCACCGAGAAGGAGGAGCGAGCTGATCCAGCAGCCGTCTGGCGTATACCCACAACAAACAGGGAAATCAGGTGGCACCTACCAGCAGGAGCCAGCAGGAAAAGCTGGCGCGATGGGAGTGGACAGCTGCTGGCCCCTCATGGAAGTGCTGAAGGGGGTGCAAGCATGGAGTGCCAACACAGCAAACACACAGCGCCCTGTAGAAGGAGAAGGCCGGGTCCATGGCAGTGAATTGGAAGGGAGCCCAGCAAGTCGCCCACCACACCTACTATCAAGGAAACCAACAAGAAAGATACCAACCCTACGAATACTGCACCCTTAAAAGGCGCACTAATCAATGTCAGATCCCTTGTCGCTCACCCCACTGAAATTGCCAACATCATCCTCTCAGCAGATCTCGACCTCCTTGCTATTACAGAAAAATGGCTACACGAGGCAGCCGGACCTTATCTAACCCCTGCCGTTCCTAACAACTACTCCATCCACAGAATGGATAGAGTTAATGCTCGCGGAGGAGGTGTAGCATTCATGTTCAAATCCTCACTTGACCTCAGATCACCACCTCCCTTCCCACGTGAATCATGTGAGCACCTCTCTATCAAAATACAAACCACCCCTAAGAGCCCAATCAACATGCAACTTATATAAAGACCCCCAGGTCCCACAGGCACATTCGAGGAAGATATCACTTCATTAATAGCCGAGAACTCCAAGCCTTCCTCACAAAACATCATTCTATGAGATTTCAACCTCGGATACAATGACCCTAATGATACGCACGCATCATCCCTCACCAACGCCCTAGCAGAACACAACTATACTCAAATCATCACACTACCAACACATCAGAAAGGCAGAACCATTGACTGGGTCACAGCACACAATTGCAACATTACTTGCAAAACACCCCAACCTCTTGTATGGACAGACCATCTCCTTATACCGTTCGACATCAGTATTAACAATCCCAATCCAAAACAATCCCAGCTCGCACCTGCCTGTCTAACTAGAAATAAGCGCAACATCACAGCAGACACCCTCACACCACTGGTTCTCCCCCTCCTTAATTCGCTCCCAACCACTGCTGACCTCAGCCTCCTAGTCAACACATACAATGACGCCACGTCGAACGCTATCGATGCTGTGGCCCCTCTCAAATCACGTAAAGGCAAACCTAGAGCGCATCTGAACTCTTGATTCACACCTGAACTCAAAATCATCAGAAAACAGAAAGCCAAGCTGGAAACCATATGGAAAACCACCCCCTCAGCCGAAAACAAAAGTAATCTGATGACCATCTCCTCCCACTACAAAAAAGAGATAATCCGAACTAAGAAGGAAGCCTACAATGTGAGAATTGATAAGGCAGGATCCTCTACTAAAGAACTCTTCACCATCTTGAAGGAATTAGAAAACCCCAACCCACCTACAGACACTTGCGTAAAAAACAAACCCTGGTGCACCGGCATCCAAAATGCCCTTGCCAACAAAATCTCTGGCCTCCAAACAAAAATTGAGGCTATACAACTACAACTATCCAATAGCAACTCCTCTACCCCTAGCATATCGACCCCTACCAATACCTCTGCTCGTTTCACATTCAAACAGGTCACCATACCGGAAGTCCAAAAGATCATAGCATCTCTCAAACCTTCGAACTGCAAAGGGGATAGCTGTCCTGCCCAGATCATCAAAGATGCTGCAAGAGACCTCTCTCCCTTCATCTCCAAACTCATAAACCTTTCCTTCTCCACCAACTCTATACCTGACAATCTGAAACAATCCTGGGTTCTCCCCCTCCTCAAAAAACAATCATTAGACCCAGACATTCCCACAAACTACAGGCCGATCACCACGGTCCCCTTCCTACAAAAAATCCTCGACAGAGTTGCATACTTACAAATTCAGGAATACCTAGAATCCAATCAACTACTAGGGCTACGTCAATCTGGCTTTCGACCTCAACTTGGAACTGAAATGGCCCTTGTTGACCTCAAAAGTCAGATTGATGACATCAAAGACAAAGGAAAAGCGGCCATACTACTCCTTCTCGACCTCTCAGCAGCTTTCGACCTGGTCGATCATAAAATTCTATGCAACCACCTCTCATCTGCCGCCCATTTCTCACCTTCAGCTGTCAGCTGGATACAATCTTTCCTAGCCAATAGAACTATGAGAGTCTTTTCACTGGCAGCTGCAGTAGACCCCATCCCCATCACCTGTGGCGTCCTGCAAGGATCTTGTGTCTCCCCTACCCTTTACAATATTTTTACAAAACCCCTCTTCGACAAACTGGACCATCTGGGTGTCACCTACACTAACTATGCAGACGACACCCAGATACTCCTCACCATCACTGGCTACTACCTGGCTGACGTCACCAGGATCAACAAAATTTTCTCCATCATTCAGGCATGGATGGCCACACATGGCCTCTGCCTGAATGATGAGAAGACGGAACTTCTCCTGGTCGGCTCTCCTAATAATCTACAGAAACTTAGCCCTGCTTATTCCAACATCACCATTGATGGCAACACTATCCCCGTTGCCAAACACGTCAAAACCTTAGGCTTCTATCTTGACGCCAACACCAACCTCTCCAAACAAGTCAACATGACTGCCTATACTACCGCCTACACCGGGAAACTAATCAGAACTCGCAGACCTTTTCTATCCACGAATAGCTGCCTCACATTGGCGGAGCGCTTATATAATCTAAGCTTGACTACTGTAACAGCCTTTACCTAGGGGCTAACCAAGCCATAATTAATAAACTCCAAGTTATCCAAAACAACGCGCTGCGCACAGCATTAAACATCCATAGGAGAGAGCACATCTCCCCCATCAGAATCTCCTGCAAATGGCTCTCCATTCAACAAAAAAAAATCGACTTAAAAACTCTTTGTATCACATGCAAAGCCTTAAACCACCTTGCCCCCGCCTATTTTACCAACAAACTCTCCTTTAAACCTAACAGCAGAATTACCAGATCCGCCAACACTCTCTGCCTCATGGTGCCCAGATTCTCCTCCAAAAGAGCTGGTGGTTCAAACTTCTCGGTCCCCGCCCCTCAACTTTGGAACTCCCTACCGCTGAACATCAAGTCTGCCCCCTCATTCCATATGTTCAGGAAGCTAGTCATTGGTTGGCTACTGGACAAACAAACTTATCCTCAGCCCAACTAAGACCACGCATACTGTATATACTGTACATACTATTCAAATGTTTATCCTAATTACTCTGACTGTATATATTGTATATTACCTCCACAGATTGTATAACTGTAAATTCTACATATAATGTGCCTTCTGTAACTTGTCTATAAGCGCCCTTTTACTCCTGGGTCTGGCATGCTATATAAATAAAATAAACAAACAAACGGCCTGTCAATTATTCACCATGCCCCAACAGTCAAAAGGTGAGGGGGGGGGGGCTGTAGGATTGGAGCAGAGCCGATCTGGATCTTCCCCATTGGGCACGCATGCCCCCTATGGGGCAGAGGTGCTGAAAATAGCCACATTTAACTGATCAAGAGGCTGATCCACCAGAGAGACACAATCAGCGATGCCGGGGGATAAAAGAGCTTGTAACTGTTGGGGGAGAGACAGTGGGTGCCATTAGCAGGACACCCCTGTTGCACCTTCCCCTGACCGCCCTCCTCCCGCCCCCAAGGCCAGAAGGGGGATAAGCTGCACATCAGTCGCCAGGGAAGTGGGATCAGTGGGAGGAAGCAAAGAGTATCCCAACCACAGAAGAATACCAGAGGCCTGGAGCCTGGGAGAGCCGGGCAGATGTCAAAGGCCACAGCTAAGGCCCTCGAAACAGGCAACAGTCATCGGGGACACACTGGGCACCATCCCCACCATATGGGGTCCGGGTGAAATGAGAGGACCTGCCAAAGCAGCTCTTGACATAGCGGACCAAAGAGAATCCGTAGGGATGGGTGTGGCTAAGCCCATGTCACGACAGGACCTTCAGAGCGACCCAATGACCCTGCAGACGTCGCTCACTAAAGCTTTCCAAGAGCAGTTTCAATTTATGAGAACGGATTCAACATGGCTTTGGCAGAAATAAGACAGGTGGTGGGCCAGTTGGGGGAAAGCACAGACCTCCTCGAAAGGGGCCTCCAGGGGATGGGCAAGGACACATCAAAACACAGCAAGGCTATAGGGACTCAACCTCGTTATGCAAAACCTTCAGTGGCAGATGGAGGATCTGGGGAACAGATCGCCGAAAACTTAGGGTCAAAAACTTGCCAGAGACAGTGTCTGACAAGGACTTAAAGGTGGAGGCCCAGAGGATCTTTGCGGACCTCCTGGGAGATAAGATCCCGGAGGAGATTGCTCTAGATCGGATCCATAGAACCGGTAGAATGGCAAGGGGCTCCAACAGTAAGCTGAGGGATGTTTTGGCAGCCTTCTCATGTTACACGCAGAAAGAAGCAATCCTACGAGCAGCAAGGGCGAAATAACCAGTGTCATACCAAGGAACTCTGATCTCCTTATTCCATGACCTGGCAGGCAGTACCTTGCCCAAGAGGAGGCAGACAGGCCTGGTGGTAAGGGCTGACCCGCAGAGGAATTCGCTTTAGATGGACCTTCTCTTTTGGGCTGGATTTCGAATGGGAGGGAGCCCAAAGACGCATTACATCGACTCAGGAGGGGGCCGACCTCCTGTAACTTGATTTAAGCCAGGGACTCCAGGACGATAGTCTCCCCCCCACACCGCATCCTGAGAATTGCACAAGACCACGGCCCTAGGAATGGGTGACAGCAAGATAGCAACGCAGGCGTATGGCCACCTTGTGTGGTCCTCAACCAAGGGTTGGGGGCAGACAGTGGGGGGGAAGCCGGACAAAGGCTAACGGAAAGGAAACGGGCACGCACATAGACTTGCTTTACATGGGTGGTGGGATTTCAATGCAAGAAATTGGGCTGTGGGAGCGCAGGAGGATGTTCCATCTTGTTTTCTGTTAGGGCGGCAGCACCTGGGGGGTGGATTTGAGGCAGCAGGAAGATGGTCAGGGGGGAGGGTTTTGGGGGGGGGGGGACACATCCCAGAGTTGGAGGACTGGATGGAAAGGGGAGGAGAGGGAGGCAAGAGGAAGATGAGGAAGGCACTGGAGGTTGGGGACCGAAGTCCAGGGGTTTGGGGGGTGGCTAAACACAGGGCAGGGAAAGGTGCAAAGCATCGCTTTCGAAAGGGGAGAACCGAGGAGGGGGGCAGTGAAGCACTGGCTGGAAACTAAGGGGAGGCAGCTTGGGGAGATAATTGGAATGGGGCGCAAGGGTACAGTAACCATTCAAGTGGTCGACACTATGTAAAAGGGCTTAATGCCCCTCTTAAAAGGAAATAATTGGAATATTTTACTAGGAAATTCAGGCCAGATGTCCTCGCGATCCAGGAGACTCTCCTGATTAAAGACCAGACGAGACTCCGACTGAAGGGATTCCCTCGTATCTTTAACGCCCCTGGTCCTGAAAAGACATGTGGGGTGGCTTTGGCTATTCGGGACGGGATTGACCTCAGGATAAAGGTCTCCAAGGTTGTGCAATGCAGGTGTGCAGGAGACACTCCCCGTCGGTACGTAATACGTTGCGCCTACGCATCTAAACCTTTAAAAACTGAGGATCAGACCTCTGCGACAAAGCCCTCAGAGGACAAGGCAGCTGTGTTGTGCGACAAAAGAGTCAGGACGCAGACTGCAAGCATGCAGCGCAGCCATCGACCAATGTTGACCGCAAGGTGAGACAGGTACGGTCGGGGATCGCAGCCATTACTGCGTCCTACTAAACTGCCTTACCTTGCGCATTCTTCCATTACAATGCGCATCTCACCCTGCATTGTTTCCAAGCATCCATTAGGCTCTCCCTCTCCCGGGTAGTTGTACTTTTGTTTTTCTGCTGTTTCTTGCATGCTGTTTTTCTGTTCTGTGTTGCATCTGCTGCATTTTCTCTGCATCTAGGCGTCTGTTTATGCCCCAATCGCTGGTTCTCTGCATTCCTCTGTTGTCATGCTTTTTCCCTCTAAGTGAATGTATTGGCATCTATCACTCTGCCCTGCATCTCTTATGCTGTGATCTCTACTATGGCCCTCCAGGCTTTTTCCTATCTTGGTTGATCTGTGCCCGGTTGGCTCCAATGGCTTTCTCCACGCACTGCCTGTTGCCGCCCTTGCGCTTGTCTCGGTCCTGCTGTTGCCTGTTGCTCCCTATCACTCCCCACCAACCTCTTGTGTTCCTGACTCCACTCCTGTGCACCCTGTGTGGCATAGCTCTGTGTAATGTCTTTCTTTGCTTCTCCTTTGCCTCCTATCACAGCCACTATGATGCTCTCAATTTACCCCATCTTCTCTAACTGCTTTTCCATCGCCTATCCTTATCTTCTCACTATGTCTGGAAGGAAGAAGCCCAAGAAGGACACCCTGGTCTCCAATGCCGGCCTTCACGTCGCTGACACCTAGTTCAGTGCCTCTTCTAGACAAACTCCCACAACATCCTCTGTCGTTCCTTCGGCCAAACTATAGACCCTTCATATGGGCACACTTCTCCATTCTTCCTCCGTCTCTCCAGTTAATGGTGGCACCCGGTGGGAGGTCCGGAAGTCCCCCTTCCAGTGTCATCATTAATGTTTATCCAAATGGTACCATTATGGTCCAGGGCCCTCAGCGCACTCTCCTTCTATTCAATATGTGCCTTCCCCCACCTCATGAACTACCTTCCTTCTCATGCTATTCCTTCTACCACGTCTCAGGATCCTCTGCCTCCCCCTACCGCTCTGACTCCCTTGTCATCCACTACCTCTCTGGCTCCTTTGCTGCCTTGTCCTTCCACCTCTCTGGCTCCTCTGCCACATCCCTTGGCAGCTCCTCTTCTATGCACCACCCACACGACTTTCAGAAGTGGCAACCTGCTCCAAGTGGCTACTCTCAATACTCGCTCTGCTGTCAAACACTCCTCTGATATCTGCCACCTCCTTGAACCTCTGGTCCTGGATGTTCTTGCTCTTACTGACACTCCTCCTTGATGGCTACAAGATCCTCTCCAAGCCCAGGCCCAACAGGCCGGAGGCAGAGTGCCCCTGATCTTTCCTGAGTGGATTGCTGCTTCAATGCTCTCACTATTCCTCTCTCCTGGACTGATCCCTTTCTTCTCTTCTCACCTGAAACTTCCTGTCCCTTTGTCAAAGGCCTTCCCAGCACTGCCACCTTCCTTTGCGGTCATTCGACCTATGAAGTGAGTGTCAGTGGCTGCCTTTGCCTGCACCTTCTCCCTTAACACCTACACGTGCGGCCGACTCCCATCCTGACACAGCCCTTTCCAACCTTCACCTCTCCATCTCTTACACTCTGGATATCCTTGCCCCTGTTATGAAGATCCGCCTGAAGCCTGCCACAAAGTGCAACTCTTGGTACGACTCCGATTTGACTGCTCTCAAACACAAGTGCAGAGAAGGTGAGCGGAAGTGGGGTGCTTCGGGTGCACCCTCTGACAAACTGGCCTGTCGCCTGCTCCAAAGCCAATATAGACTCCATCTTGTCTAGGAAGTGGGTCCTCATTCAAGCCTGCATCTCTGCGGCCTCTAACAACACGATCAAACTTTTCAAAATCTACAAGGAGCTGGCCAATCCTACTGCAGTATCCTCTTCCTCTACACCCACCCAGGCCCTCTGCACGGCTCTGGCTTCTCATTTCACCACTAAAACCTAGGACATCCTGCCACACTCTCCACCAACTCTTCTCTCTATCCCCCCACCCCTCTCAGGCCTGCCTTGGCTGACTCCTGCCTTCCTTCTCTCCTGTAACACTTGAAGATGTTTCCAGACAAGTCCGGTTGATGAAATTCTCATTTAAACAGGTTACCCCCTGCTCCTCCAGAACCATCAAGGACAACATTGGTTCTCTCCCTCCAGCCTTGGCCGATTTCTGCAATCACTCCTTCACCACTGGCACTTTCCCCTCTCTTCTCAAGCACTCCCTTGTGCACCCCCTACTGAAAAAGCCTTCTGCCGACCCCTCCATTCTGGAAAACTATCGCCCAATCTCGATCACTCCTGGAGAAGATGGCTATCTCCCTGCTAACCCTCAACACTGAATCTGTTGGTTGTCTCCATGACCATCGGTGCGGCTTCAGAGCAGCCAGAGGCACGGAAACTGCACTCCTGAGCATCGATGAACATCTGCTCTCAAATCTCGACTCTAGCCATCCCTTTGTCCTCATTCTCCTCAACCTTTCCTCTGCTTTTGCACAGTCAACCACAACATCTTGATCAGTCATCTCTGCAAGTCCCTTGGCATCACGGATCAGGCTCTGACTTGGCTGGCCTACTTCCTCCTGGACCGACTCTCCCAGGTCTAACTTGGTTCCTTTCTCTCCACCACCTCCCTCTCTCTCTCTCTCTCGTCATGTGGCATTCCCCAGGGCTCTATCACCTCCCCTGGCTCTTCAACGTCTATCTGGCCCCCTTGCCTCTCCTGATCTCTTCCTTCACCCCTAACTTTCAGTGTTATGCAGATGACACGCAGCTCTCTTTCAGGCTACCCTCATCCTCCACCTCCTCCTCCTGCTGCTCCTCCTCACTCACCCCTGACTGTCTATCTGCTATTCAGTCATGGCATGCCTCCAACGTTCTCTGCCTCAACGCCATCAAGACTGACATAGATTTCCCCTTGGAGTCCCAGCCTCCCAGCACTTACTCAGGGCCCTGCTGCTCTGGATGCACATCCCCTGTACCCTCTCCCCTGCACTTCTTGTTAACGCACTTCCACAATCTCAATAACACATGGCCTAGCAAGATAGTTTGTCTTGTCCTCCCTCTGTTCCCCCTCCCTTGCCCTGTTGCGCCTTGAAACACTTGTGTATAGGAGCATAATGAATAACAAATCAATGAATAGAGGAGGCAGATTTGTAATCCTCGTAGGGCACTATGAGGGCGGGGGTCGCATTTACACTAGCCTCAATCTACGCACCTAAAACAGGGCAGGAAGCTTTTCTGAGGGATCTCTTCACCAAGCTCGAGGGCTTTGCGAAAGGCCACATGATTCTGATGGGTGAATTTTATCCAGCCAGGTCCCGGGATCTAGACAGGCGTTGAGCAGATCCTCACACAATGGGAGATAGCCACCGGTTCACTAGGGAACAGGTTTGATGCTCTGGGACTTCCCGAAGTCTGAAGTGGGATGAAAGGGGACAGGGAAGGCTTACCTTTTTTCCTAACGTGCATGACACACAATACCGCATCAATTATGTGCGGGTCTCGGCCCCCTGTTGGGAGCAGTCTTGGACATTAAGGTGGGCCCTCTCAGCATAGCCGATCATGCAGTGGTCACGATGGACCCATGTCTTCCTGGGTGCAAACCAGGGATCTGGGGCTGGAAGGTACTGGGGGAGAAGTTAAGGGACCCGGTCGTAAAGGGGGGAGCTAAAGGATCAAATTAGCGACTTCTTTGATTTAAACAAAGCTTCAGGCACGGAGAACATCCGATGGAACACGTTTAAAGCTACAATAAGGGGTCAATTAATTGCCAGGAAAGCAGAGAGGGAGAGGCAAGTGAGGCTACTCGAGACCCGGCTGGAGGCCGAGGTGGAAGAGAGCAGGAAGCAAAAAATGGTAGCTCCCTCCAGGCAGGCAATGAGGGAATATCAACAGGCGGTGGGCCAGCTCAATGTTCTTAGAGCTGAGAGGGTGGAGAAGTCTTTACTGTTTGTCCACCAACATTACTACGCAAAGGCCAATAAGGTGGATAAACTCATTGTGCGGCGGCTGAGGGGTACAGCGGGTAGCAAAATCATTACTGCAATAACAGATGAGCAGGGACTCTGCTACTCCCTGACGGGGGATATTCAGAAATGCTTTGCCTGCTATTCCGCTGACCTGTACTCGTCCCAGAGCCCATCGAGCCAGTCACAGGACGACTACTTGGGAAGGATCCAACTGTCCACACTGGGGGCCGTCGCTAGGGCATAAAATAACAGCAGAGGAAGTCCAGAGGGTTATTTTCATGCTGCCCCCCAATAAAGCACCTGGGCCGGATGGTTTCACTGCAACTTACAACGAAACCGTTGCAAGACCCTTAGTCTCGCACCTTACCTGCTTATACTACCACTTTTGGGAGAGGCCAGTAGCATTTCGGCGACAGTGGAGGAGGCAAAAATCATCCTCATCCCTAAACCTAACAAGGACCACACTAGGTGTACTTTGTACAGGCACATGGCATTAATAAATGTGGACGCTAAATTATACAACAAATTTCTAGCTAACAGACTAGAGGGATTCCTTCCGGAACTGATCCACCCGGAACAGTCAGGGTTTGTGAACAGATGGCAGACATTCGACAACATTAGACGCATAGCACACCTGGTAAAGAAGGTCCACGAGTACTCAACTCCTACGATCCTCTTGTCTCTTGATGCTGAGAAGCCCTTCGACCGTGTGGAATGTTCTTTTTTTTTTAAAGTAATGGAGAAGATGGGGCTGGAAGGGGATTTTATTCAAATGGTCCAGGCCAACTACAATACTCCTGTGGCAAGCCACCTTATAAATGGGTCCTTGTTCTGTAGTATTCAGCTAAGCAGAGTGACCAAGCATGGCTTCCCCCTCTCCCTCTGCTCTATGCAATCTATTTGGAGCAATTGTTGCAGTCCCTACGGGAGTCCAGCGAGGTGCATGGAATACACTTTGGCTGTACCCAACATAAAGTAGCGGCCTACTGACATCGCTCAGTAGCGTTCTACGCCAGTCGGCTAGCACGTTCCCTGTGTGTGAGATGGACCAGCATGTGCCTTTAGCTAAGTGATCCCGACTTATCCAGGAATCATTTAAAGTAATCAGCCGGTTGACCAGAAGAAATAACACTGTACTCTTAATCCACCCACCTTCCAGTTAATCATTATTACCCGAAAAGCAGCATCATCGTGTAGAGCACACCCACCACTGTACGGGTCCGCATCTTGCAGTAGGACCAAGCCTGAGGAAGTCCCGGGCCCAGCCACTGGCCTTTTGGTGAATGAAAACCGAGACCTTGGGATTTAAAGCACCGGCAGGGTCGCCCCCACGGAGCCCTGATGAAGGCAGACGCAATTAGATGCAAATCCGCCGAAACGTGATACGGACTGGGAATACCCGTTTTCTTATGGTTCCCTATTGTACCAGACTCTGTATATTCAGTCTCTGCCACGTTGGTCTAAAAGATATCTTGTTTTCCCTATGACCCGGGAACATTAACAGGAAATTTCCTATGAATTAGGATACTTTTTGAAATTTGGGCGATTTTATAGCCCCTCCTGTATTCCTTCATTTTTTCCTTTGGATTCATTCACAAAGATACCCATACACCTATATTAGCATGTATGTTGTCACACAATAATGAGACTATTGAAATCCATCTGTATACTAATCATACAGTATTCTATGTTCACTTTGTTGTATACATTATTCTCTTCTTTTGTTATTTGATGTAATTATGAGCTGTTATTGTTTTTTTTATATGTGTGTTGCATTTTTCAGCATTTTCTTAAATTCCATGCACTATATGTTTGTTTGTATTAGCAAATAAATTATTGTTTTCAAATTTTTGTATTTCTGACCAGAGTGAGCGGTTTGTACATTTTTTTGACCCCTTGCTTGGATCTGCCACTTAGCAGACCAACCCTCTGATTAAGCTTGTGGACCGGCCTAAACACCTGTATCGGTCCAATTAAATAATTGCCTTGAGTATTGTTCACTAGTAAGGGTACACTCATTTGTTTTCATGCGGCCTACGCGGATGACATGCTCTGTTCACTCTCAAAGCCGGGAGAGTCGTTGGGGGCTTGTAGTGTTAGACCAGAAACGTAACCCTATAGTCGGATGACAAGTATAGTATGTTGGCCTAAAACCAATCGCATTATGTGGCAAACATCGCGATCAAAGAATCGTCAAATGTAACCAAAGGGTGTCCATTTTGTATAATGCCGGCCATTTGCTTTTTTCTTTTCTGTCAAAACACTTTGCAAATATATTCTATGCTTCGAACTCACACACAGTGCGAGGCCACGGCCTGCATGCTGAAATACTAACACAGACAGGAATATTAAACTGTGCAGAAATACATTGTTTTTCTCTCTCACCAAGTCCTTGAAGGCGAGCAGAAGCCGCATCTAATCAGCAGACCAGGTGCCTGGTTGTCTTGAAAACGCTGTAGTAAAAAAGGCAGTTAAAACATGAATTATATTCTTTTTAGCAGTGCTCTTTCGCGAAGAATGGTATTTTCTGCTTTAGAACTATCTGACCCTTAGCTCATGACCCACGTCATACAGATAACGTAGTAAGAAATGTTTCCCTGCTAAGGACACTATATCTTTACTGAGCCAGAAGCTCCATGTTCTCCATAACAGTAATCTGTCTCTGCTGCCTTTGCTAGAATAACTATGTTTAGACTGAATGAAGACTTGTCATAACGTGTCATAATTGTCAATCACTGAACCCTAGCCTATACGCCATGTATGTGGGAGGATCGAACTGCCTTCGTAAAGATTATGTATAATGTGTGTGTATATATATATATATATATATATATATATATATATATATATAGATGCGTGAGAGAGCTCTCTCACGCATCTCACGAGGTCTGGGAACACACATCGTGAGGCGTTGAGACCCAGTCGGCCGACTGAGAATACTTTGAAATAAACCAGACTTGTTATGAAAACGAAACTCGTGTCTGACGTGTCACTCTGGTATATGGTTATTGTGCCTTAGTTTCCATATGCAGTCTTTATGGCCTAGCAAATATGGCACCGAACAGGGACCCTCCCACTAATGCTCCATCGTATACGTTGAAGGTGAAGAAGGCAAAAACGAGTCGAGGACGAAGCCGTCAAGCCGGGATCATAAGGTGTTCGGGGCACCCCTGTAGAAGTGATGAGACTCCTCCGCAGATCTGTACACAGCCGATCCCTGATCGACAAGCAGCGCCCAGAAAGCCTCGAGGAGAGGGTCCTGGAACGAGGCAGATTAAGCCAGACAAGCAGTCACAACGATTCTTGGTTGCGTCTGTATACGGGCGAGTTGCGTCCTGAGTGACGAATTGGTTTATCATGTGAGTCGTGTCCCGATTTTAAACGTCCTGATATTGGTTGAGTGTTGCTCTTGCAAGATCAAATGCCCAGGGTAAGAAAAGGGTAAGAATTAACCATGCCTGGGAAATTGTCTTCCTGTTTAGTGAGTTCTTTTCACTGTGGTAGACAATCTTTGGAAACTGGCCAGGTCGCGCCACCCAAAGGGTCGTCGGCACATGAAATGTACATAAAATGCGGTGAAGGGGCAATAGAGTTTAATGTGATATGGGATAGGCAGACCAGAAGTGCATCAGACCTTCAGTGGCCTAATAATGGGAGCTTTGAATTAGCATGTATAGAACACCTAGAATCAGTATTGCTACGCAAAAAGGCCCGACCAGCAGAATTCGATGTTGTAACAGACTGGAGGAAGGAAGCTAATCTCTGATTGAGAAGTAGGGAGAAACGCGTGCGCAGACATAAAACCGAATGTAGAGAAAGCGCTAGAGCATGACCAGCATCAGCAGACAGAAGCCATTATGAACATGGACAGGGCTTTCCAATAAGATGTACAGAAAATATATCCTCCGCAAGACTTGCATACATCAGATGAACTAATAAACAAAATATTAAATGAGCAAAGAAATGAACATCAAAGTACTGACCCAGTTGCACCTCCTCCTTATGTACCTCCCGTTTCCGTTATTCCATCTGCACCTGTAGTAAGCAGTTCCTCTCCCCCTGTGCCTGTGACATCATTTCCTCCATTGCCGCCAGAGCATGAGTTAGCCATGTTAGCAGGCAGTTCTACAGAGATGCAGAGATGAGGCCTGCACAAGGAAGCATGAGAAAGACTCGTAGTAAGATTAGCAAAGAAAGGAAAGAAGAACTGAAAGAATGGGCGGAAATGTATATTGATGATGGCAATGAAGTGGTTGTGCAAAGTTCAATATCTGATCATAGAGGCCTTGGTGAAGAGCAGGTATTGTTAGAATGCATGGGGAACTATCTTTTGAAAATGTTGAGCGATTTGACCGATACAGTGATACCGCAAGAGTTGCGCGATTTGGTTGTTCTTTCAAATTTGCGAGATAATGCGATGAAAGTACGAGAACACGTAGGACGAATATTTGTGTTTAAGCGAGAACTTGATTGTTTGCATAAAGAGCTATTGAAAAAAGATAAACAGCATATGTCGTATGTCCAGCAACGATTTTTGCCACCGTTGAAACCTGTTAGTGAAGAAATGCGGATTTGTACGTGAGATGCGCTTAGATGTATTACGGATGCTGCTATTTCCCCAATTGAAGTACATGATACGTTTAGTCAGTGTACACCAGAAATGCAGAGAAAGGTATTACAGGTAATGGTAGAGTACCTACAAGATGAATGTATGAAGAATAAGATATGTTGTCCCACTGATTTAATGACAATTTATAAAAGAGCATTTTCGACTGAAACTGGAACAACTGTTTTTTCGCTTGATTTAGCTTTGTTGCTTAATAGACTAGAAGAACAAGTTACTTTCTTACCTGGTAACGTTCTTTCGATGGGATGGTCCGACGACGTATTCCATATCTATGACATGTAATCACCACAGCTGTGCTGCTTCGGAAACTTTTTTCGGCGTCTGCGTCCTGCGTCGATGACGTCGATGCGCCGTCGTCGAGGACCTCCTCTGACGTCCGCCGATGTGATATGTAGGACGCACGACGCCCGTAGCCTCAGTTGTAGTTTTTTCCCCCAGAACGTGTGACAGTCAACTGCCAGCCAGACACAAAGCCTTGCGGAACGTAAGCTGCAATCGCAAAAGAAATTCTGCAGCGGGGAAGGCAGGGCGGGAGCGACATGGAATACGTCGTCGGACCATCCCATCGAAAGAACGTTACCAGGTAAGAAAGTAACTTGTTCTTCGAGGGGATTGGGTCCTCCGACGTATTCCATATCTATGACAGACTCCCAAAGCAGTACCAGAGCAAGGAGGAGGGAAAGAATTTAAAATCAAAATTTAGAATAGTCAATCAAATAGCAGAGCAAAGGACCGCCTTGCCAAAGGCCAGAACCTGTGCTCGGATGGAATCAAGGGAATAGTGAAGGTACAAATGTATGTACTGTAGCCCAGGTGGCTGCATCACAGATGTTGCGAATAGGAACACCCCTCTGCAGGGCAGTAGATGCAGCCATACCCCTGGTAGAATGGGCCCGCAAGCCAGCCGGTGGGTCCTTACCCGCCAAGCGGTAGCACTCCGAGATGGCCAAAATAATCCAGCGAGACAAAGTCTGTTTCGTCACAGCTTGCCCTAAACGCTTTCCAGCGTAACCAATAAAGAGTTGATCGTCCACTCTGACCCGGGACATGCGTGAAACATAAAAGCTTAAAGCTCTCCTAGGATCAAGCCTACGGAGCCTCTCCTCTTCCTTACCAGGATGCGGAGGAGGATAGAATGCCGGAAGAACAACCTTCTGGGCCAAATGAAATTCCGTCACTACCTTCGGAAGAAAAGAAGGACGAACTCTAAGGACAACCCTGTCCTTGTGAAATACAGTGAAGGGTGGCTTAACTGAAAGTGCCTGTAACTCACGCACTCTGCGAGCGGAAGTAACCGCAACTAAAAACACAGTTTTCAGAGTTAACAACCTCAAAGGGCAAGAATGTAAAGGCTCAAACGGAGCACCCATAAGAAACTTAAGAACAAGGTTTAAATCCCAACCGGGCACCAGGAAAGGTGACGGAGGGAACAAATTAGTGAGCCCTTTCAGAAACTGTGAAATTAAAGGGATTTTAAAGTAAGAACACTCTTCAGACGAGCGCTTAAAGATGGACAGCGCCACCAGGTAACCTTTAATGGTACCCACTTGCAAGCCCCTGTGGGCCAAAGAAAGTAAAAAGGACAGAACCATGGGGATGTCACATGCAAAAGGATCCACATTCTGAACTCGGCACCAGTCGTAGAACTTACGCCAATGGCAACGGTACAGAGACTTAGTTGCTGGCCTTCGGGCCGAAAGCAACACCTCCATCACGTCTTCAGGGAGGTCCCAATCCATATACCTCAACCTTTCAGAAGCCAAGCGTGAAGATTGAGGGATCTGACCTCTGGATGGAGAACCTGACCCCCCCTTCCGTGAGAGCAGATCGTCTCGGTAGGGAAGACGATGCGGAGGGCAGATGGACAAGTCGAGAAGGTCCGGGTACCACGTCCTCCGAGCCCACGCCGGAGCAATGAGGATCATCCGGGAACCGAACTTCCGTAACCTCCGCAGCACTTGCGGGATGACGGGGACTGGAGGAAACGCGTACAACAGCGGGAACGACCACTCCACCACAAACGCGTCTCCCAAGGCTCCTTTTGGAGGAAATTCCCTCGAGCAAAACCTTTCACACTTCCGGTTGACACTGGAGGCGAAGGGATCCACTTGAGGGGTCCCCCAAAGGGCGAAGATCTCCAGGAGAATCTCCTGAGCCAACTCCCACTCGTGAGAGATCGTGCTCTGCCTGCTCAGAGCGTCCGCCGTCACGTTTTCGTCTCCGGCCAGATGAACTGCCGAGATCGAAACTTCCTGCTGGATGGCCCAGAACTCGAGCTGCATCGCCTCCCTGCACAGAGGAAGTGACCCTGCCCCCCCCCCTTTTTGTTGAGGTAGTGCATGGCCACTGTGTTGTCCGTCAGGATCAGGACACTCTTTCCTCGCACAGTCGGCAGAAAAGCCTTCAGGGCTTAACCTGACGGCCCTCAGCTCCAACAGATTGATATGGAGTCTGGACTCCGACGGAGACCAACGACCGCTGACTGTCAGCCCGTTGGCATGAGCTCCCCAACCCGTGAGGGATGCATCCGTCACGATCGTCACCTCCGGCCAGGGAAGCCAAAAAGGAGCCCCCTTCATCAAGTTGCCTTCGACGGCCCACCACAGAAGGTCCCGGGCGACCGAGGGCGGCACCTGAACCGGGTCCGACATCCTGCCGGAGGACTGCGACCATTGCGTCTTGAGCGCCCACTGCAAAGATCTCATCCGCAGGCGAGCCTCTGGCACCAGAAGAATGCAGGATGCCATGAGGCCGAGCAGCCTCAAGAACTCGAACGCTGGGAGCGTCTGGGCATGCTGAAACTTGTGCACTATCTGCTGAATGTGAAGAGCCCTCACCTGGGGAGGAAAACACTGCCCCAGGGAAGTGTCGAGCACTGCTCCGATGTACTGGAGCCGCTGTGTTGGCGTCAAATGGGACTTCTTTAAATTGAGGGAGAAGCCCAGCCTGTGAAGGGAGTGGCAGGCAACGGACAGATGATCCAGGACTTGCTCGGGAGAGCTCCCCCTGATCAACCAATCATCCAGGTAGGGGTAGACGTGAATCCCCCCTTGCCTGAGATGCGCTGCCACCACCACCATGAGCTTGGTGAAAACCCTCGGGGCGGAGGTCAATCCGAACGGCAGGACCCGAAACTGAAAGTGTGAGTCGCCAATCGCGAACCTCAGGTACTTCTTGTGCTTGGGATGGATCGGCACATGGAAGTAAGCAACCTTGAGGTCGAGTGACACCAACCAGTCCTGAAGCTGAAGGGCCTGGAGGACTTGAGAGAGAGTAACCATCTTGAACTTGTCCTTCCTGAGGAGTTTGTTCAAACCGCGCAAGTCCATGATGGGTCTCAATCCCCCGTCTTTCTTCGAAACCAAAAAATAAGGGGAATACCATCCCATGTTCCTCTCCGCTACAGGCACCAGTTCTATGGCGCCTTTCTCCAGCAGGGCTTGAATTTCCTGCGCAAGGAGCGGATCCGGACTCTGCAAAGAGAGGTTCCCCGGTGGATTGTCGCAAGGCCTGTGCCGAAAAGGAAGACAGTAGCCGTGGGTTATGATCTCCAGAACCCACACATCTGAAGTAATGGCTTGCCACTCTACAAGATGCTGCGCCAGCCTTCCCCCAACCGGCGAACCATGGGACATGGCCTCATGACCGAGTGGGAGCGGCCGCGGCGTTACCTGAGGGCAAAGAGGCAACTGCCCGAACGGCCTTGGCACCACGGGTACCCTGTCGTCCACCTCTGGTACCACGGCGTTGGCCTCTTTGATTGCCAGCTCCTCTCGCTTTACTGAAGGACGAGTAATAGCAAAAGGAACCACCCCTCCACTGCTGTCCCCTAGGACGAAAAGGCAGAGGTTGGCGAACTGCAGCGCCCAACGACTTCGCTGCAGCTTTCGAGGTCTGCAACCTCTCAAGGCTCTCGTCAGCCTTACGGCCAAAAAGGTGTTCACCGTCAAAGGGCATGTTGAGGAGCCAAGACTGCACATCAGGAGCAAACCCCGACTTCCGCAACCACGCAAACCTGCGTATCACGGTGCTCGCCGCCATGGACCTACTGACGCATTCAGCTAAGTCCAAACCCGACTGAACGGACTCACACATGGCATCCTTACCATCTTGGACCATAGCAAGGAAACCATCCCGTTCGTCCCCTTCGGGAATATGTTCAGCCGCTAACGCAACACAGTTCCACAGAGTGCGTGTGAAACTAGACAAGGCACAAATGGAGTTGGCCGCCTGAAGCGCCATACCACCAGAAGAAAACACTTTCTTCGCCCAGCCATCAACACGTTTGTTGTCCCTATCAGGAGGGATGGTAGGGTACGATGCCTGCTTTGCCGGGGCCGTGGCTGCCTGCACCACCAAACTCTCCGGAGTGGGGTGCCTGGTCAAGTAGCAGGGGTCGCTACTGGCTGGACGGTATTTTCACGACAAGGATCTGCCCACCGCCAGGAGACTCTCCGGAGCAGTCCAAGCCGCCGCCACCCTTCTCTGTAAAGCCATATGGAACGGCAGTACCGGATCAGTTGGGGGACCAACATCAAGGATGTCTGTCAGATCATCCTGCACAAACTCCCCTGGGGGAGCAGACCATCCCAAGTACTCAGAAACCCTAGCCATAAGGCGCCGGTACGAGGAATCGGCATGAGAGCCAAGCTCAAGCCTACAAAACTCCACCTCCGGAGAGGTGTCCAGTCCACTGGCATCATGCAGTGGCTGTCTCAAATCGTCAAACTGACTATGGCCCGAGACAATTTCATCTGGAACCCGACTAGGAACCAGGCCATCAGAATCCTCATCCGCCTCTGAAATATAGTCCAGGTGGCGAAAAGAAGGCACCCGAGAGTGCTTGCTCTTAACCAGAGCCTTCCTAGGGGGTTCTCCCGTGCCACGGGGTACCTCCGACACGAAAGGCGTCGATGGCGTCGAGCGAATCGGCGCCGGCGTCGAGCGAATCGGCGCTGGCGTCGAGAGAACCGGCATCGGTGCCGAGAGGATCGGCGTCGAGGAAATCGGCGTCAACGTCAGATGCAGCGCCTCCAGCAACGGTGGCGTCGACACAGCCCTCAAAGCCGGAGCCTCGAGCGTGTCCCTCGACGACCTGAGCGTCGACGGCTTCGACGACGTCCTCGGAGCCGGAGCCTCGAGAAAGCCTGTCGACGCCCTCGACGCCTCATACGTCGATGTCTTCCTCGAAGACCTCACAGGTGCACGCGGTCTCGAACGCGTCGAGGACCGGGACCTGGAACGGGTACGTCGAGAACGAGTCTCCTTGTCCGAACGGGACCTCTCCCGTGACCCGTGCCGACCACTCTTGCGAGCGGTGTCTCTCGACCTCTCACTACCGACCCCACTCGGGGGCGCGGACGGCATAGTACCCTGCGACTCAAGAATCGCTAGCATTTTCTTCCCGAAGGAAGCCCATTCCTCCGGCGTCGCACGACTGGTGGGGTAAGCGACGTGCCGGGCAGAGTCCTCCGAAGAGGACCTGGAAGACGACCGGTGTCGGCGCTTCCGAGAATGCCTCGAAGAGGCTGAGGAGTGGCGAGACCGACTCCTAGAAGGAGACCCACGAGACTTCCGACGATGACGCGGAGAGTCACCCCTCGAATCATCCGTCGAAAGCCCCGCAGACTTCGACTTCCTGGGCTTGGACACCCGACCTACCGACAACTTCTTCTTACGTTCGCGTAAGGCTTTGGACGTGAGCGACTGGCAGTCGATACAGTCATCCGTGTCGTGGGCCTCCCCGAGGCACCAGAGGCAGGCGTCGTGCGAGTCCGTCACCGACATCTTGGACCCACACTCCCCGCACTTCTTGAAACCCGGACGCGGGGTCGAAGACGAAGTAGAAGACATCTTCACACGAAGGATTTTCACAAAACGAACAGGTTCGAAGAACCAAGAAGAACAGAACTCCAAAGAGTCGAGGCGTGAACCGAGAATCACGAAGCAACACGTTCGCGGAAAAAACAGAACTGGGGCTACGGGCGTCGTGCGTCCTACTTATCACATCGGATGACGTCGGACGAGGTCCTCGACGACGGTGCATCGACGTCATCGACGCAGGACGCAGGCGCCGAAAAAAGTTTCCAAAGCAGCACAGCTGTGGTGATTACATGTCATAGATATGGAATACGTCGGAGGACCCAATCCCCTCGAACCTCCTAGTTTGCAATTACCCATGAGGGAAGTGCCTCCCAAGTTTGTCCCAAAAGTAGAAGTTGCTGCTTCTGGAGGAACTCCAGCGCGAAAGATAGAAGCTCATTATATTGCACAGTTTGTACATGTCCCTTTTTCGAGGCAAGAGGTAAATACTATAAAGCAGACGATCCCCGATATTAGGAAAAACCTGTAAGGATTTTATAAGGAAATTTAATCTGTTTTGAATTCATCTGTTTTTACATTGAGTGACACTGATTTATTGTTTCCTGTGATTCTTCCTGTAGACATATGGAAACAGGTTAGAAATATAAGTGACGCGCCGATGTTAGGCGATACATGGGAGAATTTGACTAGAATTGATAGTGAGAGAAAGGCTGGAGAAAAGCCACCACAGGTAATGTTGGTTTTACCATCGCAAATAGTAGAGAAATTGAAAACTTTGGTACCCAAAAAGAGAAAAGTTTGGGATAAATTGACTGCTTGTTTGCAGGGCAAAGAGGAAGGAGCGATGGATTATTTCAATCGATTTGCAGATTTTAGTGGACAAGATCAAAGTACTGAACCCGGGAAGAGATCGTTTGTTGATAAGTTTGTGCGAGGGTTATTACCGAAAATTCAAAGTTTAATGACATCTGAAAGTGCATGGCAAGCAAAAAACACAAAGTGGGACGGCCACCAGGGGGCGCAGGCAAGATGGCTGCCTGAACTGTGAGCTCCGTACCCAGCCCCGGTGAATCGACAGAGACGACACGAGTAAGGGTCCCATCTCGCACATGACCCCCAGATAACACTGTCGGAACCCGTGGCCCCCCCGCATGGTCCAATTTAGGAGTTCCACCGACACTCCTGTGCAGAGATAGACCGCCCGAAAGTTCTTGCGGCCCCTCCCTCACAGCTCCCAGCTACGTGTCTGAGGAGCTCTGTAGAGGCCGTGATCCGCGCAGGCAACAGGAAACGCATCGGCGTCCCGAGGTGTATGCCTGCCCTGAGGGAGGAGGCGGCCCCAGCCTGGTGGTGTCGAGGGATAGCGGACGGCGGTGGAGACACTGAGGCCCTGTGTTCCGAACTCCTGGACGAGCCCCTTCTGCTCGTAGCAGCGCGGCCACGTGATACGGGAGCCCGATGCCTCCAACAGACTCACAGACCCATAAGCCACACACGCGGAGGTGGCTGCAGTGGGGAGCCTGCCCGGCCGTTACAGCCAGGCTGAAAGAAGAAGCACGGGGCTGACGCGTGAGCGCGTCCACCTTCCCCCCCCGCCGCTGAGTGCACTGCGAAGGGGCACCTGGAGCCTTGGATCCCCGCCACCTTGGGAAAGCCTGAGGCGCCTCGCCACACCACACACTCACAGGCGGGGCCAAGCCAGGCCCTCAACGCTGCGGAGGCACCGCAGCAGAGGTCTCCCCAGAAGCCTCACCTCCCTCCTCATCGGTGTCCCCCCAGTCCAGGCCATCGCGGGAGCGCGCCCTCAATCCAACAGACTGGGCGACACAGGAGGCTCCACATCCCAGTGAGGGGCCCTCTGGGCCAAGACCCCCAAGTCCTCCCCCCCCCATGAGCTAGAACCCCAGGGGGGGGGGGGAACAGTACCCAGGACGAGGCCCGGCCTCGAGCATCACCACAAAAGACATCTTCCACGCCGGACCTACGGGCAGCCACCCAGCGCTACCCACACCCCCAGGAGGGGCTAATCCACACCACCAATACCACCGCAAACCCAGCACGGCCTTGCTGAGGCGCCTGGGGGCTGCCTCCACAGGGGTACCTGCCCACCCTAAGCAGATTTGACCCTCCCTCGGAGCTAACACCTACGGAAAACACATCCTCCCACTCTCACCCCTAGGAACTCCAGCACGGCCACAAGCCAGACAGGAATCATCAAGAACAGCCACCCAGATCGGGCACCCTATGAGCTGGAAAGAGGCCCTTTCTAAATATCAATTTGTGGTCAACGAGGGCAACATGGCGGCAGGGGGCCCCTCCACTCCGCCTCCTGACCTGGGCGCCATCCTGAACAATATCCAGATGATCCTGGAAGAGATCCGTGGAATAAGGATCGATATGGGTGCCAAACTAGCGGACCTCACAACCAAAGTCACCACCCTAGAGGATCGCATGAAGGGAGTCGAAAACAACCAGCTTTCCACTCCGCTTCTGGAGAATCAAATGGAAGCTAGATTCCAAGAGATGCAACGCCGCGAAGAGGAACTCCGGCTCAAGGTGGATGACATGGAAAACAGGGAGAGGAGAAATAACTTGTGCATTTTTGGCCTGGTAAAATCCAAAGGGGAAAGCCCACCAGGCCTAGAGGGCAAGGTACACAACATCATAAGGATTGTCATGGGGGCGGAGGCCGACAGCGAGATCAAATTCGACAGGGTGCATCGCGCTGGGGGGTGGGGGAGGGCAGAGGCCCACACTCGGTGCTGGCCCAGCTACACTACTACAAGGACAAAGCTAAGATCTTGGAAAAAGCGAGGAACCTCGGAGACTCCAAGGTGGCTATTTATCAAGATCTCTCAGCCCTCACTCTGTTAATGAGGAAGAAGTGTGGCAACCTTACCAGATGGCTACAGGGAAAGGGGGTCAGATATCGCTGGGGTCACCCCTTTTACCGGGCATTCAAATGGTCGGGGGAGAGACACCATCTGGTGACGGAAGAGGACATTCAACAGGTCACGGATGACTTGGTGGGCGACCGCGCCGGCTATTCCGGCGGGCAAGAAGGAGAAGCTCGGGACCCCCCCACCCCCGGGTCCCCGACAGACTGGGAAAGCTTAGTGGTAAAGCTTAGGTAAAGGGAGCCCGAAAGTTACAAAAAACCAGACACCCATCATCGACTTCTGAGGACCACCCAAAGTGACAACACCACCACCTCTCTGCACGAGGATGAGACTCTCTGGTGATTAATGATACTAGGTGGAGACACCTGTGGAGCAGAGGGCCGGAGGCACTACAGCCGTGCGCCACGTTGGCGCCAAGTTTGGCCCGCAAGGTTACAGGGCCGGTTGATGTTTTCTGAAATGTTAACTGAATTGCTTAGCGGATCCGCATATGGGGTCAGAGTTTGAGGATGCAGGTTGAGACGGGGGGTCTCGGCTGTAAGATCCTGCCTCGGAAATTTTCGCCGAGGTTAACATGGGATCATTCCACACAGAAAGAAGGAAATGGGTAACCCGAACACTTGTACTACCTGGGGCTGGGGTAGAGTCCTTGGTGGTTCGTTGACCGACCCCGACGCGAGTTGGGCGACATGGACGAATGGCTTAAGATGGAGGGGGAGGGGAGGGTGAGGGTACGGGAAGGGAATGGGACAGGGGGGAAGAAATGACCAACGAAAAGGATAAGACGGAGACACCAAGAGGGGTTAATGGGGGGGGGGGGAATCAGCCTGATCGAACCAGAGCTCCTTACTTTCCAGCTGGCCTCACATCAGAACTATATCAAGGAGCAGAAACAAAAAGACTCCGAAGATGACAATGGTTGAAGGCAGGATAGGCACACTAAATGTCAAGGGCCTAAACTCCCAAAACAAAAGATCACTGAGTAGCCACATGTTCCGCAAACAACAACTAATGGTGCTCTTCCTACAGGAAACCCATTATAAACAGGGGAAAGAATCACCCATCAGAGGAAAGGAAATCGGGTCCAACTTCTGGGCCTCCCATAGAAGCTCAAAGAAGGAAGGGGTGGGTATCCTTCTGAGTAAGACATTCCATCTCTCTAACATTGAAAGCAAGAGAGGCTTCGGGGGGGGGGTTTCCTGGGGATCAAGGGCACCTGCAAAGGCGAACGCATTACTCTAGCCACCCTATATGCACCCAACTCAGGCCAGATAAGGTTTCTGACCATAAATCTTGGGGGTAATGGACGAATGGTCAGAGGGAGCCATGATACTGGGTGGTGACTTTAACCTCATTATGGATCCCAAAGACTGGTGGACGGCAAGAGGGGTGGAGCCAAAGGGGATCACCAAAGACAAGTTAGCATTGCAGACCCTCCTAAAAGATCACTACTGGGAAGACGTCTGGCGTGCGGCACATCCGGGCCTGGGGGGATATACATTCTACTCCCCCTCGCACTACACCTACAGAAGAATTGACTTGCTCTTGACCTCAAAGGAGGGGGGGTGGGGTGGCTACAATCCCAAAGGTTGAAGCAATAACATGGTCCGACCACAAACTGCTCGTGGCAAGCTGGTTGCTGCCCCTGTCCCCCAGATCGTCACGCTGGCGGTATGACACACTCCTGAGGGACCCAGTCTTTAAAGACTTAAGAAGTGAAATGGTGGCATACTTCGAAACAAATGATAACGGAGAAACAGATATGGTGACAGTGTGGGAGGCAGCAAAGGCCACCTTCCGTGGTCTCCTCATAGCTGAGGGTGCCAGGCGCAAACGGGAAAGAGGGCTCATTGAAACCAAGATACGAACAGAACTGAAGGCCCAACAAGCTAGGCTCACCCAGGATGGGGTAGACAGGGAGTCCCTTCTGGCGGAAATGCGAGAGAAGCGACAAGCTTTACACACAATCCTCATAGGGGAGGTGGTCAAGAAATTGAGGTATATGTGGCAGAGGTACTATGAAAGGGGAGACAGGGTGGGGACGCTACTGGCGCGTAGAGCCAGGAGATGTAGACTGCAGAGGAGGGTCAGGCCTATCAGGGATAGGGGGGGGCAACGTGCGTAATAAAAAGGAAGAGATAGTAGACTCCTTCGCAGACTTCTACAGGGAACTATACACAAAGCGGGGGGGGGGGGAATCGGTGGAGGAGATTCGGGCATACTTGGGGGAACACCCGCTACCCCGCTTGACTGAGGCTGAACTGCAGGAACTGTAGGGGGATATAGCAGTGGAGGAGGTTGAGGCAGCCATCACGAGACTAAAAGTGGGAAAGGCCTCAGGGGGAGATGGGTATACGGCTGACTTTTACAAACAATTCCAGCCCACACTAATGGAGCACCCAGCCAAACTGTTCAGTCAAATCAGAAACAAAGACACGATCCCGCCCACTTTCCTGCAAGCCCTCATCACGGTAATCCCTGAACCGGGTAGAGATCTGGCAGAGTGCGGTTCATGCAGACCCATTTCCCTCCTGAACCTTGATGCCAAGATTTTTGCCAGAGGTCTGGCAACCCACCTAGAGAAATGCCTTCCCCGTCTAGTCCACCCGGATCAGGCGGGCTTCATACTTAACAAGCAAGCCTCAGACAGCATGCGTAAAACCCTCCATGTGCTAAACTCAAGGGTGACTCGAGACGAAGGGGCTCTGCTGCTGGCCTTGGACGCAGAGAAGGCCTTTGATAGGGTTAGCTGGGTATTCATGGGGGAGGTCCTATCAGCGGTAGGGATGGGCCCGCGATAGTTGGGATGGATGTCGGCACTATACTCCGCCCTCACAGCCGGGGTAGTAGCTAACGGGATGGAATCGGAGGCCTTCACCCTAGGGAGAGGAACAAGACCTGGTTGCCCACTATCCCCCCTGGTCATGGAACCGTGGGCGATTTCTGTGCGCAATGATGAAGCTATTAATGGAGTTCGGATAGGCGACTCCCACTGCAAAATTAGCTTGTTTGCCGATGACGCTCTCCTTTACGTCACCAAACCATCAAAAACGATCCCCTATGTGTTACAGGGTTTGGTGCGCTATGGGGACCTCTCAGGGTACAAGGTTAATCTCAGCAAGTCGGTGGCTTTCATAGGGGGGGGGGTCACCTATCGGAAACCGAGATAAAATATGTGGAGGATCTCCCCTTCCAGATGCAGAGAGATGGGTTCCGACACCTGGAAGTCCAGATCACAGCCAACGCGACTGACCTCTTCTCTAGTAACTTTATCCCACTATGGACAGATGTCAAGAGAGATATAGAGAGGTGAGTGGGCTTAGGGTTTTCTTGGATGGCACGACTCAATCTGATCAAAATGGTAGTACTCCCCAAATTCCTGTTTCTCTTCCAGATGCTTCCCACCCAGGTGCCCAAGACTTTCTTAAACTCAGTAAAGCGCACCTTGCTCAGGTTTCTCTGGGCGGGCAAGAAACATAGGATCTAATATGATGTATTAACGAGATCCAAGGAAGACAGCGGGGTGGGTTTCCCAGACCTTCACACATACTACATGGCAGCCCAGTTGAGGATCCTTGTTGAACACTTTAACCCTGGGACAGAAAAGAAGTGGCTGGCCCTGGACAATAGGTTACTCGCCCCGGTCACGCTCGATGAGTGGCTATGGGTCCCAAGAGCACGGTCCCCAGACGGGTTCTGGACCACCCGGTACTTGGAGTTCTGTGGTTCATCTGGAAGGAAGAAGGTTACTATAGATGGCTCACAACCTGGCCCTCCCCGTTGAGTTTTATTTGGGGCCCACCTTTCATAGACAAAGTGGCTGAACCAGCCGCCTACCAGCAGTGGTATGAGGCGGGTCTCATCAGGGCGTGCCACCTGTGGGTGGGGGGGTCTTTCATGCCCCTTCTAGACCTTGGGGTTGGGCAAATTATCACTGTTCCGTTACCTCCAACTCAAGGGAGTTCTCTCTGAGCCCTCATGGGGTGACACCCTCAGGAGGGACCTAACGGACTTTGAGAAAATGATCATCTCCACCCGGGGCTCCAAGGCGGTCATATCCTGCCTATACAAACTCCTCCTGTTCTCGATTCCGAGGGACCCCGCACCAGCACGGACACAATGGGAAAAAGATCTGGGAGAGGGGAGGGTGGCGCTGTGGAGCAGCCCAAGATGGCTGCCTAGTCCTTGAGCTCCGTGGGGCTCCGGCCGAAATCCGCCATCAACTGCGGTATTAAATATCCTCGCAGACCAATACTTCTTGGATTCATTTAGGTGACCTTTCTGCATGTGCCACAGCAATCCCGGCCTGAAACGGTCCCGGGAACCAGACGAACCAAGCGTCTCTGCCAGCTGGCGGTCTCCTATCGGGGCCTTCACTCGCGCCCGGCTCCCGCCTCCTCCTCCCTGCCGGATCTCGTGGAGGCCGGCGGTGAATGCAGGGCGCGGGACCCATGGCCCCTGATCACTGCCCGGGGCTCTCCAGCTCGCGGCCTACACCAGTCCCTCCTGGGGGGTGAATCCGACATCGCCTACGGCCGCCCTCCTGGAGTATGATGGGCGCGGGCGGCCTCTGCGGGGGCCTGCACGGGAGCGCGCCCCTACTCCTCATCGACACACCAGCTCCGCAGCGCCCGCCTTGCACGCCCCCTGTGAGGGGGGACTCTGCCATCGGCTCTGGCCGCCCCTCCCTGGGGTGCACCACCGTGCCGGCGATCACCGTGGGGGCCCTGTGCTGGAATGCGCCCCCACCCCTCTCCATCACAACGGTGCCGCAGCACTCGCTCCATACGCCCCCGGGATAACTCTGCTGCTCTCCCTTGTGGCGGCGCTGGGGCCCTGTCCTCACTGGACTGCGGGGTGACTGGGCAGGAGCCTGGTTGCCCACCCGATATCTGCAGCTCCCGATCCGGACACCAACGCCCAGGTGAGGAGCAGGGGCAGGGGGACCCGAGCCGAGTCACTTGTGGCCTCCATCACCTAGTCTTGCTGCCTGAGAGGCCCGGAGCCAATGCCTGCACTCTGGAAGGGGGCGCTACACCTGTATCGCCTGTGGGGGCCTCTGTGGACCCTGGCTGCTGGACACGCGAGCGCCGCCTTGCTTGGAGCTCCTGACTGTACCTGGGTTTCCCCCTTTGCACGAGGCACTTAGAACTGGGGGGCCATTTGACCAGCTGAGTGTTTGGCCGCCATTAACATTCCACTGCCACAAGCGCAGCGTCTCCCACCTCCCTTCGATCTGAGCCCCGCACCTCCGCCCTGCTTTATCAGCTCCAACTGTGCGCCTTGCCTTATTGGAAATTCTACCGGCTATGCCCAACAAATCCAAAGGGAATTCGAAAGGGGGAGCCATGGCCAAATTTACCAAATCTGTCCCGCGGTCGGAATCCGCCCATACGTCATCCCTACAGGAGGAACCAGATCCGGTCCCTCATCCCTGTTCAACTGCCCCCGATCTAACTACACTCATGGAAACCATGGCTAAAAACTTTGCCTCGTTCCACGAGAAACTGGATGACATTAACGCCAATGTGGCCTCCCTGAAAACACAAGTGGACCAGGCGGCCACCAGAATCACCGACGCGGAGAGCAGAATTTCGACAAACGAAGATGACATTTTAGCCTTGCAGAACACGGTCACCTCCCCATCACGTGACATGAAAAGAGTGAAAGCCAAGTGCGACGACTTAGAATCGCGTTCTCGTAGAAATAACCTGCAAATCATCGGTGTTCCCGAAAACGCCCTGAAAGGGCTCATGGAAGACGCCATTGAAACGTTGCTCAAAGATCTCCTCGGCAATCCGGCCCTCTCGCCCTACTTTACGGTGGAGCGTGCCCATCGGGCCCTCTCACCGCGCCCCAAACCAGGGGACATTCCAAGGCCCATCATCGCCAGACTTCTAAACTACCGCGACAGAGACCTTATCCTCCGCCTGGCACGTGAGAAGGGTGAGCTACGATTTGAGGCCAATACCATTAGGATTTTCCCAGACTTTTCAATAGCTGTACAGCAGGAGAGGCGCCAATTCCTCGGGGTCAAGAAGCTGCTCAGGGAGCGCAATGTCCCATTCGCCATTCTGTTCCCCGCACGTCTTAAAATCACATACAGTGGCAAATTATATATTTTTTTACTGTGCCTGACGAGGCGGTGAAATTTCTAGAAAGCACACATCTCTCTCCATGATCCAGATGGTGGACACGCCGATGGAGACTGATCCAACGTGCCGCGTCCTAATGGGACCTAATTAACCTATCTAGCAAAACCCCCTTTTCCTCGTCAGTGTACATGTGTAACTAGCAATAATCTACTGCAAGCTTACCACGATTGGCCCCATCTATAGCCATCTGGCCCCAGGCTCACCGCTGGTACTTTGGACACTGATCTCTGTGTGCCTTCAGTGCTTGGACTGAACATGACTACTTAGTACTCCTCAGCTCCCATCCTACGTTCAATGGCCAGCTGACCCTGGGACCTGACACAAGATCCGCTTACCGCAGAACCTGCACCGGACGGCTGTTGGTGTCCTACATGATGCTTAAGCAGCCGTCCTCACGGCAACAGCACACCCCACTGCAATGGCAATGTTAATGTTTGGTTGTGGGTTTTCGATGGCTGGCCCCAGTTGGGCCACGGCAGGGGCACATCCCCGTTGGATGTTGTCCTTCGTCATCTTCTGTTTCACCAGCTTTGGGGGGAGGGGGAACTACACTGCAAGTTGGGGGTGGGCAGTGAGGGGGGGGGTTTGTTGGGGATTGGAAAAGTGTTACGGTAAAAGGTGGAGGCGGATTGGCAGACCGTGTCGCATTGGGGCATCCGCATCGAAGGGCACTTTGTCTCGCATCTGGTTTACGACAACAGTGGTGGGATGTACATTAGACTTCTGTGATGCCTATAACTGCGATGTATAGCGAACCGTGGGGATTGAGCAACCTTGTTGGGGTTCTGGAGGTTGTGGCACACGTTGATAGGCGTGGGCACAAATGCTACCTATGCAAGAAACGCACCCTATGGGCTCTTTAGTTAAGTGTATCTTATTTAGATCATTAGAATGCCTGTAACTATAATGTCCTGGAATGTTCGGGGCCTAAGTAATTATACCAAGGGTCGCAAGATTATGGCATATGCCAGCAGGCACGGCTGCAAAATTCTGCTCCTACAGGAGACACTCCACGGGCCCACTGGCTAGGAGCATTGCGCCAACCTGGGGGCCTCACAGATATTTCACTTCATACTCCACTCATGCCAGAGGAGTGTTGACATTGATCCATAGGTCACTCAAGTTTGTTCTCCACAAGAGCTACATAGACCCGGAGGGGAGATACATAGTGTTGTACAGCGCCATTGCCAACAGTGATTATTTGCTGGTGAATACCTATGGCCCCAATGTTGAATCTCCAGAGTTTGTTGATCAGGTGGTATCCATATTACTAGGGTATGTGGGGGTGCAGATAATCTGGGGTGAACTTCATCCTTGATACCATGATGACTAGCACAGCCCCCAGGCCCCTGCCAGGCGCAGCGCGTAGACTCCTGACTCATTGCGCGACACTCGACATTCATGATACATGGAGGGCATTATATCCGCAAGCGCGGGAGTTCACCTACTACTCATCAGTACTACTCATCAGTGCACGACAGTTCTTCCAGGATCGATCTGTTCCTACTGTCCGGCCCTATGCTGGGCAGGGTGGCAGAAACATGCATATTTGCACGCACACTGTCTGGCCGATTGCGAAAGCCCTAGAACTAGGAATTCCGGCTCCCACCATCAACACATGGCACTTCAAATCGGCCGCTCTGCAAGACATTGTGTTTAGGGCGGACATCCTTGCTGACATTCAGTTGTACTTTGAGCACAATCTGCCACAGTCCACCACCCTGGGGGTCCGCTGGGATGCCTTCAAGGCCTTCATCGGGGGGGCGTCCATCTCTAGGGAGTCGGGAGTCCTTAAAACCATAAGAGCTACCCTATCCCGCACTGAAACCAAATTAAGGGACCTGGAGCGAGCCCACCTGGCCTCCACTGATCCTGGAGTCCTCCTCCCAGATCAGCGAGGAGCTCAAGATCTTCAATGAGCAGGCCAATAGGGAAGTCCAGTACTTCAGCCGCCCGCAGGCGGCACGGAAATACGGCGAGGGTGACAGACCAGGCAAAACACTGGCCGCTCTGGCGAGGGGGGAGTGGGGTCAATCCCAAATTACTTGTGTTAGGACAGTCAGGGGACGATACAGTGGTCTGATCAGCATATCCTTGAGGTATTCACAGGCTTCTACTCCGATTTATACTTGGTATATTCCATTTTAAAACATATTGTATTTACATGAATGGTTAGTGTGTTACATATATGGGTAACATTTTTTAAGTATTACTACATATATTTTGTATGTGTGCTGCTTTGTGAATTTGTTAAATGTTCCTATGTTATGATATAACTATTACAAATACCTCCCCAGAGTTTTTAGGTTGTGGTACTGTTCTCCGAACATGTCCGCGAACATTAAGTAAGTTCGTGGACATCAAGTTCATAAGAAGAGATCTAGTCAGTTCCATATGACATGTATATAAAGTCAGTCATTATTGTTAAGTTGTGCTACTAAAAAACTATGAAATTTAGTGAAAAAACTTTGTTAAAGGGACGTTATGGTTAAGTTGCGCTACTAAAAACCTTTGAAATTCAGTGAAAGAAACTTTGTTAAAGGGACGTTATGGTTAAGTTGCGCTACTAAAAACATATGAAATTCTGTGAAAAAACTTTGTTAAAGGGACGTTATGGTTCCAAGTAAAACCGAAAAACCCTTGAAATTCGGCAGTTATGGTAAGCTAAGCAACCATAACTCGCGCCGCCACCGTGCACTGCTAAGACTAACACCCAGGACATCAAAGATGACATCACAAATGTCATTGATGACATCACTGATGACATCACATGTCTGGCTCACTATTTTTTCTTTTGCTGACATATCTAGGCCACATGGTTTTCTTCAGTAACAGTCAGAAACTAAGAATTATATTTTATTTGTAGACGTATCCTTCTAGTAGGTTCTTACAGTAATTCTCTTAGAGTACAGTCACATCATATGAAACATATACATATGGAAAACACAAGCTTGAAAGACAGCAATCCTTTTTGTGCATAAAGATAATCACTAGACTTATGAGCACTTTCTGATAGTTCTGTTGTTTTTTTTATGGCTGTACTTTCCCTGTGGGTCCAATCACATCAAGTGATACATATACATAGGGTAAATAGCAGCTTTGAAACAGAGCAATCATTTATTTGCATGAAACTAATCAGTTAAGTTATGAGTTGTTTCTGCTACTACTTGTGCTTTTTTGCTAACTTCACTTTCCCTGTATATACCCATATTGGTATGTGTTCATGTGTCTTTGTATTTTGTCTATATTAATGCAATTATGTAATACATGGGTTTTATTAGCTACTTATTACATATTTCACAGTATACAAAAATCGATTAAGAAAACAATTATCATTTCATTATTCAACATATTAACATTAACAATATCATACCTTCATCTTGTACGCTGCACACAATGTTATGTTTCTGTATGAGTAGTTTAGTATACTAGATAGAACCCCATAGTAGGATGCTATTTATATCAATGTATCGTTCAATGCACTTATTAGGGTATATTTCTTGCAATGATTCTTGACACTTTTTTCGCAACATAATAAGAATCCCTTCTACACATATTTCATGAGAAGTACATACACATGTGATGTCATCAGTGATGTCATCAATGACATTTGTGATGTCATCTTTGATGTCCTGGGTGTTAGTCTTAGCAGTGCACGGTGGCGGCGCGAGTTATGGTTGCTTAGCTTACCATAACTGGCGAATTTCAAGGGTTTTTTGGTTTTACCTGGAACCATAACGTCCCTTTAACAACGTTTTTTCACAGAATTTCATAGGTTTTTAGTAGCGCAACTTAACCATTACGTCCCTTTAACAAAGTTTTTTTAACTGAATATATATATATATATATATATATATATATATATAAACTTTACAAAGGCAATTTGTTCCGCCCACATACATGTCATATAGGCTAGGGTTCAGTGATTGACAATTATGACACGTTATGACAAGTCTTCATTCAGTCTAAACATAGTTATTCTAGCAAAGGCAGCAGAGACAGCTTTCTGTTATGGGGAACATGGAGCTTCCGGCTCAGCAAGGATATTGTGTCCTTAGCAGGGAAACATTCCTTACTACGTTATCTGTATGACTTGGGTCATGAGCTAAGGGTCAGATGGTTCTAAAGCAGAAAATACCATTCTTCGCGAAGGAGCACCGCTAAAAAGAATATAATTCACGTTTTAACTGCCTTTTACTACAGCGTTTGCAAGACAACCCGGCACCTGGTCTGCTTATTAGATGCGGCTTCTGCTCGCCTTCAAGAACTTGCTGAGAGAGAAAAACAATGTATTTCAGCACAGTTTGACATTCCTGTCTGTTAGTATTTCAGCATGCAGGCCGCGGCCTCGCACTGTGTGTGAGTTCAAAGCATAGAATATATTTGCAAAGCGTTTTGACAGAAAAGAAAAAAGCAAATGGCCGGCATTATACAAAAAAGACGCCCTTTGGTTACATTTGACAATTCTTTGATCGCAATGTTTGTCACATGATGCGATTGGTTTCAGGCCAACATACTATACATATCATCCGACTATAGGGTTACGTTTCTGGTCTAACAAACCCTCCTTTTGGCCGTAAACCAAGGGCATCATCCATACATTGCATCTTCATCGGACCACGTGTCCAATTCCGAACTACCCATACCGCTGTAATCGTCATCAGAAATATTAATTGCCATAAATTCTTTAATTATTTCATTTTCGTGTTGTGCATCTTCACTTAGCATGTGAGGAGGTTTTGTTTTAATTGCATGTATACACTCATTTGTAATTTGGGAGCAAAGGACTGGCAGGCATTGTATGCAGCAACAGCAGAACATGAGGATTCCAAATATCATAACCAAAATTGCAGTTAGTTTCCATCCCCATGATCACAGCAGTTCCCAGAACCATGAACTTATATTCAGATTCCAACCACCTGTGGGAACATGAATATCAGAACTTAGGACATGCAATTTTTTAATTGCTTCAAATATCGTGGGGGAGGAGTCACTTACGAATACACAGCACGCTGACCCAACCAATTTGCATACCCCCCACGATCAGCCAAAATTATATCAAGGATCATTCTATTTTGAAGTGCAATTAATCTGATTGCTTTTTGTTCCAATGTCATATTAGAGTATATCTGTAGTTCCATTTATTTATTTTTCTAACACCCTAGACAGTTTCCTTATATTCCATGAATGTATTGCCTGTCCCCAAAATGGTATAAATGATTTCGCTATATCCCCTACGATCTGTCCTGCATTATCATCTCGACGTGGCCGAGATCTAGATAGTTTTGCTATCTCAGAAGTTTTGGAAAGAAATACACCAGGCAAAAGTATACCCAAATAACAGGTCCATTCCCAAGTTCTAGGTAACCATTGTAGGCCTGATCTCCACATATAAAATAGACAGAACCTCCTATATATAAGGATTTTTCTTCTTGTTCAAGCACCGCAATATTCATGCATCTAGTAAATGTTTTCACTGGGTAGGAACCCTTTTTCCATAAGCAAAATGGGACAGAACGTGGACTATGATTAATAGTATAAGAGGGAGGCACAGCATCGTTATTTTCTACTGGAGCCATTTTAAAAGTGATTAGGGACTTGTAAGGCCTAGAGAGCCTATCTACCGGACTTGTTGTTACTTGGTTTATTTTGCTTCTGCTTGTAAATATGGAACAACCCAATGGTTCCAATACCAATCTTTCAAATTCATTTATGTTTGTTCCATCAAACTGACCAGTGACACTATCATTCCATTTTCTGAAAAATAGCGCTCTTTATGATGCATAACAGGCGGTATTAAGTGGCAAAGGATGTACATACCAACCCATCCCTCTTTCCCTGTGCTGGGGTAAATAGGAACAGACCCAACAATTGGACCTATTCAAGATAGCATGGGTCATATTCATAATTAATAGCAATGTATTATTGTCATACCCTTTTCTATGTTTCACTTCTTGTGAGGGGAGAGTATAAGAGAGCACATGCACTGAGCTGCTCATAGTAGGAGTATTGGTAGCAGTCAAAAGAGAGTTCAAAGGATGCACAGTTTATAGATACCAGAATATTGGGACTAGTGTAATAAAAATGCAAAGCGGTCTCATAATCAAAAGCATATTATTCTTTCTAAACCAAGTCTTTCTTGCAGTAGGCTTAATCTCTATCACTATATCAACAGCATCGGTGCAGGAGGGAGCAGGAGCGAATATAGGCATTGTCTGTATTGTTTATCTCAGGAAAGGGTTTTCAATGGGAAGCAGGCAAAGTTCTCCACAGCAACACACGTTAGCAACAAACATTCAGGCCAGTCTGCTTATTGATGACGGCTAGCTGATGTAAATTTGCACAGAGCTCCAAAAAGGCAGGAGCAAGTATCAATTTGATTGTGTTGGTATCATATGCCCCAGCTTGTCTGGGCCAGGTTGCATTGGTCCTTCACTTTTCAATGGTAGCACCGGGAAACCGCGTGTCAGAGCTTTCAATTTGATCCAGCTTGACACAGCTCATACACTCCTTTTCCCTAGGCCTCCGTTCCCACTTCATCCATGCTGGGAACAAAGGCAAAACAAAACCTGATCACTTCCGATTTTGTGAACGTAGATTTTACCTCACAGCTCCAGATACAGTATGATCGATGAACAATGCACTCTCATTTCCAGATGCAAAATCAGTGCCAGCTTGCGATGCAATGAGTGACGATGAGGCAGCAGTCGGACAAAGTTGAGTCACCTTTGGTCTTTCGATCTTTGTTGCAATCTCCCCAGGCCCTTTCTCGGGCTTGGGAAGCACTTCTGACGGAGAACTGGCGATGATATCTTTGTGATCAAGTGCAGCTGTCTTTCTTTCGTTGTCAGGATCATCAAGCTGTTTCTCATGTGGCAAAGGAAACAGAACTCTTTTCGTGTGTGTTGCGTGGATCCAATGCTTTCGTCCATTCACTCGGACTGCAGACTGCGTAGCCAGTAGCACCTGGAAGGGTGTCCCCCAACGCGGTGCAAGTGAAGATTTTCTTTCAAAATTCTTGATCAACGTCCAGTCCCCAGGCTGCAGGCAATGTCCTGGGCTGGTGTATCTGACAGGAAGAGCCTCCTGCACCTGCTGATGAATCAAATGCAAGTTTTGAGTCAACTGTCTACAGTAATCAATAAGTAATGGGTATTCTATATCCCTCAGCCGTTTCGGCCGAGGGGCATTCCAAACATTCGCTGGTCTCCCCATCATGATTTCGTAAGGGGAGGGACCAGTCCTTGCCTTGTACAGTCATTCTCATACATAGTAAAGCTAGTGGTAATGCATTGGGCCATTTCAAATTGCTCCCCGCACATACTTTACTGATCTTGTTTTTCAAGATACCGTTCTGACGTTCCACCAAACCGGCACTCATCGGGTGTCTGGCTGAATGGAATTGTTTATTAATCTGGAGACCTGCACAAATTTGCATATCACGGCCGCAATAAAGTACGGGCCATTATCTGACCATATAGCACGGGGTAGGCCGAAACGGGAAAGTATTCCTTTAGCATGGCTTTAGCTGTGGACATAGCTGTACATTCTTTCAGGGGATAGGCCTCTATCCATTTTCTAAATGCGCAGACCACCACAAGAACATACTTAGTTTTGGCATCTCTCCATTTCGATGAAATCAAAATGGATGGCTTCAAACGGCATAGACGGTGGACCAAAACTACCTACTGGTGTCACTGGTCCCTTTCCAATGTTATGTTGTAAACAGGTCATAGTGACCATTGCCATTACATAGGCATTTGGCAACATCCATCTGTCATTGTTTATCCACCCAGCAACCTTCAGAATCTAATTCTGCTGGACCCTCAGACCAATTTTCTGTTTAATCTACAGTAGCTTTGCTTGCATTTCCTTAACTGTGGCAATTCCATTTTCTATCATGCAGGGTACTTCTACTTTTTCATCATACATTTTTGTGTGTAAATCAGTGGCAGTTTGTTTCGCAATTTTGTCTGCAAATGTGTTTACCTTTCCAACGTTACATGTTACTTTCTTATGTGCTTCACAATTCAGTATTGCTAATCGCTTGGGAAGCGCAAGTGCTAACAGCAGTCTCACTATCAAAGTGCAATGTTGGATTTTGGTTCAATGTGATGTCAGGAAACCCCTTTCAGCCCATAATCGACCAAAATTCTGTACCACCCCAAAGGCATACTGTTGTTTACATTGAGATTTGCAGAGATTTCACATGCTCTTCTCAACGCTATTATTTCAGCAGGTTCTTATATGGGATTCTTTTGCTCTCTCTAATGCTTTTCAGTGTTGTGATGGCACGAGCAGCAGTTGATGTGCCATCTGGTAATTTAAAACAGGGACCGTCACTCAACAGTTCTCCATCTGGCTCTTTCTTTGGGGTGTCAGTTAGGTCAATTCTTCCTTTTGTCTCTTGTTCAAGTAACCATTAAGCAATCATGGGGGAATTGTTTTCAACACCTTTTAATTTGGATATGTGGTGCGAATAGAACTATTTCATACCTTGTTAATCTGGCTGATGTAAGGTGTTGCGTCTGCGTTCTATTTAAAAGAATGTCCACAGAGTGAGGTACCATGATGGTTAAAGCGTGACCTAAACCCATTCCCTCGGTTTGTTTTACTGACACAGCGGCTGCAGCAACAGCTCGCAAGCAACGCGGCAAAGCACATGCAACAGGATCCAACGTGGAAGAAAAGTAACCGCATGGTCTATTTCTCCCTCCTTGTTCCTGAGTCAAAAAAGCCAAAGCACATCCATTATTTTCATGCACAAATAACTCAAAACTCTTGTCATAATTTGGCGTGCCCAAAACTGGAGCTGAACATAATGCAGCGTTAAGTAGGTCAAATGCTTCTTGATATTCCATGCTCCATGGCAAAGGTAAGGTAACATCTTTCCTTGTCAATGCCACAATTGGTTTCACAATCATAGAAAAAATAGCGATCCACTGCCTACAATATGAAGCCATGCCAATTAAAGCCCTCTTTTCTTTCTGCGTATTTGGAATAGGCATATCAGAGATGCTTTCTATTCTTTCTGGTGTCAATCTTCTTCCCTCCTTCGAAAGGAGGTAGCCCAAGTAGGCCACTTCCTTTTGACAATACTGGAATTTTTTCAACAATGCTTTTTGTCCATGTGCTGCCAAATGTGTCAATAATGCAACTGTACTTTCTTTACAAATCTCTTCTGTGTCTGCTGCTATCAACAAATCATCTATATATTGTAATAACATGCAGCCTGTCGGTAGCTCTAGCATATCTAATTGTTCCTTCAAAGCTCTACTGGAAATACTTGGGCTCTCAGTGTAACCCTGTGGAATTCGTGTGAATGTAAATGAACGTCCTCCTAGAGTAAAAGCAAATAAATATCTGCTATCTGGATGCACTGGGATACTAAAAAACGCATTCTTCAAATCTAGAACACTAAAATATGAAGCAGAAGCTGGAATCATAGTCAAAATCGTAGTCACATCCTTGACTAATGGAAATTGTGGATCAACCACTTTATTTACTCTGCGTAAATCAATTGTAAAACGGTATGGTATGCCATTACCTCCTTTCTTGTAAATTGGAAGAATCAGACTATTGCAATTACTACCAGAAGTTTCTTCAATAACGTTTCTTTTAATCAAATCTGATACAATGCAATTCAACGCTTTTTCTCCCTCAGCCGAAATGTTATATTGCGGAATACGCGGTAAGGTAATTCCTTCTTTCAAAACAATCTTTACTGGCTCTACTTTCAAACAACCAACATAACATCATTGTCGTTCACTGCCCATATGCAAGCCGGTACGTTACTTAATTCAGTCGGTAGTGGCTTAGATACAAATTGTGATACAGGAGTCTTTTGAGGCGAGATTCTCAAATACACCCCACCTGGAGAACAATAAATGGCTGCATTCAATTTCTTCAACAAATGTAATCCCGACACATTTTCGCTGCAATTTTTCATCAAAAGAAATGGGCAAGATTCTGTGAATGGACCCAGTGTTATAGGTACTGGTTGTGACACTGGACTAATTAGTGGCGTACCTGAGAACCCTACTGAGACATTATAATGCCCTGACAGTGGTAATTCTGGAACCCGCTCATTGTCAATTGAACATTCTTGTGCACCTGTGTCCACTAAAAAAATATGCTCCCTATTCCCAACCTTCATTTCTACGTAGGGCCCTTTCTGGTCTATGGGAATAGATACTGGTTCCAACCCCTGTCTCGGGCTGTCCTAGTAGACCAGTACATTGTCAGATGTAAAGTCGCCAGAGTAATATGCATTGGACTGATTGTCAAAAATATTCCCACCATTTGTATTGTTTCACTGTTAGTTCTGATTCTTGTTCATATTACTCTGGTTATCCTGAAATTGTGGCGCTCTTTGGTTCCTATTCTGTCCTTGTATTCCTGGACGACCTCTATTCTGTCTTCTCGGAAAAGTCCCATTTCTATTCTGTATATGCGGGCACTGTGCTCGCCAATGGTCGCCTTGTCTACACATTGATTAATCCCTATTGGACCCCCTTGCATATTGGACGTTAATGCAAATTGGACTCTGGACGGTGTGTTCCCACCACCTCCATTATTGTTCGCTACTTGCTGTAACAGTACTCTTGTTTTCAAATTCCCTTTGTCCCTCAGTTCCTTATCCTGTTCTGAATTTACTCTGTTCTCATAATAGTGGGCCATATGTAATACTTCACTTTGTGTTTTTTTTTTTAAAATAAAGTTTTATTGACATTTTTAGGTTATTACATCAAACATGCCATTTCAACCATATGCATTTCCAAGAAGAACATTTTAACAATAACCCTTTAGCATGTGGCCCGGGGTGTCCTTGTGTTTATCTCCTACCTCAATCCCAAAGAGGAGCAACCATGGGCACAAGGGTCTGCTAACTCTGTCAACCCCCTTGATCCAGGACAGGACCTCTCCCCAATATGACTGCATCCTAGGACATGTCCACCACATATGTTTGTAGTCGCCTTTCGTTTTGCGGCATTTCCAGCAGTGAGGGTCGTAGCCTGGGCTCATTCTGGAGATTCTCTGTGGAGGGTAGTGCCACCTGTGTAAAACTTTTAAAGCTTGGTGTCTATACTGAGGGGAGGTCGTTGAGCGGTGGGCTCGGATGCACATCTTTGTCCACCTTTTGTCGTCCATTACCTCGCCCAGATCTTTTTTTTTTATTTTATTTTTTTTAAACTTTTATTTTTGTTGGCAGAGGCAGATGACATACACACACATCAGAGCAGCTATACAAAGACAATCTGGATATTTAACAGAATACAGTGGCACATATGAATAGTGCGAAGTAATAACATGGAGATCTCAGCACTACAGAGCATCAAGTGACAAGGCACGCAGTAGCAATAATTACGGTGAATTATCCATCGGGGAGCCGGCGTCCAGGCCATTCAGATAACTATTAAAGGCAGTCCAAATGTTTTTAGGTCGGGACTGTGCCGGGAGGGTGCTAATGTATTCCTCCTCGCAGTTCCGAGACCAGGTCAATAAGTTCAGCCATTTCCGGAAGGTAGGAGGGGTAGAGCATTTACAGTCCTGTAAGACACATTTTTTGGCAATTACACAGCACACATTTAAGAATTTAGCAGCCCCTCTGGCTCCCTCATCCCACCAAGCCCCAAAAAGTACACCCAGTGGGTCAGGCTCGATGAGAGTATCACAGATTTCTGACAAAGTTTTCAGGATTTCCTCCCAGAATGGGGTTAGCCGCGGGCAGTCCCAGAACATGTGTAAGTGGCCCGCATCCTCCGCGCCACAGCGAGGACATAGCCGTGGGTCGGAGCGGGCGAACTTGGAGAGCCTGCGCAGGGTGTAGTAGAGCCTGTTCAGCAGTTTATACTGTATGGTGCGGTATCAGAAATTCAGGGAGACCCTAGTGGCGTGAGAGCACATTTTCCCCCACAGCTGGTCCGTGAGTTCTACCTCCAGTTCGGAGGCCCAGTCATCCCGCACCCTAGAGAGCTGCGGTGTGGCAGTTGTGAGAAGGAGTTTGTATAGTGATGATACCACCCCGCGGGCTACAACCGCGTTGGCTATGTATAAAATCCCAGGGGAGTCGGGGGGGCTCGTGGGGAAACTCGGGCCACGTGTCGCGGAATGCAGCGCGGAGTCTGTAATATTGCCGCAGTTCCATTGGTGAACCCGAGTGACCCGGTTTCCAAGTCTGTGGTGTTATGAATAGCCCATCCGGGTAGAAGTCGGTTAGGGCCAGGTACCGCAGGGACCGCCAATGTCGTGCCAAGGCCATGTCGTTTGTGGGTTCTAATCCGGGGAACTGCCAGGCGGGGAGCCACTTGTAGTATGGGCGTTCTTCAACGCCTGCAGCAAATATCCGCCTCCAAGCCGATATGGTGGTTTGGACTGGGTCTATGGGCGAGTCTGGCTCATATTGTTGATGTAGAATCAAGGTCATTATATTGGTCCCAGAAGCTGCAAGGGCTTCTAGCTTGACATGCGGGCGAGGGGGAGGCCCAGGGTACCAGTAGGTGGCAAACTGCGCCTGCGCGGCAATCCAGTACCGCATCAGGTCAGGGGCAGTAAACCCGCCTTTCTCGTAGGGAAGAGTCATGGCAGCCGGGCCATATGGGGACATTCGTGAATGTGTACAGCAGTTTGGGGAGTAAAATCATTTTAACCAGTGATAATCTACCCGCGAATGACAACGGGAGAGAGCGCCAGCGCACTATCTTGGACTCTGCCAGTTCTGCCGCGGCCAGGTAATTGTTAGTTAAGAGAGCTTCTTTGGTCAAGGACACCTGAATTCCCAGATATTTAATCCCATCGGGAGACCAACGTAGCGGGTACTCCGTGGCAGGTTGAATCGTGGAGCTCGTGAGGGGGAAGAGTTCGGATTTGGCATAATTGATGGTGAATCCAGAGTATGTACCGATACGGGTGATGTCACGCAGAATAGGGTCAAGGTGGAGGTCTGGGTCTCTGACGAACAGTAGTACGTCGTCTGCATACAGTGAAATAATTTCGGGGGTACCCTGTAGCCATATCCCTTTGCATGAGTGGCACTCCCTGAGAAAAGTGCCATAGGCTCAATGGCCAGTGCGAACAGGATCAGGGAGAACAGGCATCCCTGGCGGGTGCCTCTGAAGAGAGGGAACAAGGCAGACATTTGAGAGTTGACATGGACCCTGGCAACCGGAGAGGTGTACAGCAGTTTGATATATGCAATCTTCCTAGGCCCAATGCCAATGGCTTCCAGGACCAACCACATGTACTTCCAAGACACCATGTCAAAGGCCTTCTGGGCATCTAGGGTGACCGCAACTGCACTCACATCCTGATTGATTTGTGCCAGGACGTTAAGAAGCCTCCTGATATTATGTGATGTGGATCTCCCTGGAACAAAACCTGACTGGTCGTCGTGCACCATATATGGCATAACAGGTAGGAAGCGATTAGCGATCACCTTGGCAAAGATTTTTGTATCCAGGTTCATAACTGAAAGTGGCTGATATGATCCACAGTCATCGGCAGGCTTAACAGGCTAAAGCAGAACCGTAATAACGGCTTGCGTAATGTCGGGGGAAGGGATCCCAACCGGAGAGACTCGTTCCACACCCCGAGCAACTCGGGGGCTAGTATAGCCACATGTTCCTGATAGAACTCCGCCGTCAGCCCATCGGGGCCCAGCGCCTTTCCTTTTGTGAGATTAGAGATAGCCTCCACTATCTCATCCAGTGTAACGGGGGAGTCTAACTGGTCTCTTGTAGCGGGGGAGACGATGGTGGTGGGAATCTGTTCCAGAAGCTCCCGCATCTGGGAGTCCCCGTGTTCGGGGGGCTGAGAGTATAAATCGGAGTAGAAGCCTGTGAATACCTCAAGGATATGCTGATCAGACCACTGTATCGTCCCCTGACTGTCCTAACACAAGTAATTTGGGATAAAAGAAGATAAAGTGGCTTCCACCATAATTACCTCACAGACGCTCCACAACCAACAGCAAGACCAGACGTATACACTACGGATTACATATCTCACCAGACATAGTAAGTGCACTTCTTTTTACTCATATATATATAAACTTTCTATATTAGAAAAAAAAACATATTACTTCTTTGTTTTCTCACAGAAATGTGTAGTACTCTGGACTGGCTAGAGGACCATTTCCCACGAGAGGAAATGTTAAAAGATAGTCCACCTAATGGTACACACTTTACTGTATAAACCAATTGATAAATATTATTTTGTATACATTTAACATATACATTCTTTTTTTACAGACCCTACAAAAATTGCAACTACCAAAGAAAAAGAAGTGGTGGATAACACTCTTGAACACATTACCCACAAAATGGACCAACTTATGGCAAATTTTATGGATTTAAAGAACTTTGTGGAAGATCACCTAAAACCACCAACAACATACCATTCTCCCACCTGTACTTGTCCCCCCTCGCCATATCCCATTCATTTATCCCCAAACTCTCTCCATGGACCACAACGTTTTGATGAGATTTGCATCCCTTCTTCACCTGATCCCACTAATATTGAAAACCCTAATTCTCCTGTTTTTGTTTCTGTTTCTGCCCACCTTCTCAGTCATAAATTGTTTATATATGTTAAATAAAGTTACTTTTCTTATATTGTGTTGTAATTACTTTCAGTTCCTTGTAATAAAACCAATTTAGGTGTTCACGGACACCGCGGTTGTTCGGAAATGTTCGTAAAAAAACGAAAATGTAACTGTCCTGAGGACACTACATCTGTCCGTAATGTTCTCATGCAAGTTCAAAATGTTCTAAGAACACTCGTAGTGTCCTGAAATGTTCGTAAAGAAACAAAAATTAAAGTGTTCTAAAGAACACTATATCTGTCCGTAATGTTTGCTATCAACTTAAAACTGTCCGAAGAACACAACTGGTGTCCTGAAATGTTCGTAAATAAACGAAAATGATGTGTCCTGAACAACAGTACAACTGTTCGTAGTGTTCGCTACCCAATTGAAAGTGTTCTAAGAACACAATTGGTGTCCTGAAATGTTCGTACATAAACTAAATTACACGTGTCCTGAAGAACACTATATCTGTCCTTACTGTTCGCTACCAAGTTTAAACTGTTCTAAGAACACACGCGGTGTCCTGAAATGTTTGTTTCACATGTGACACACTTTTAATTACTTCAGAACCCGAACAGTGTCCATAGGACATCAATGCGCATGCGCTAACCAATCTCTGTGCACTTGGTGTCCTGCGGACAGGCGCTTCCTTCACAGACTAGTTCGCAAACAGATCATATGACCGCGCCCACGCTCATCGTGTGTCCTGAAATGCGGACACTGTTCGTGTCCCCAAACAATTTAAAAGTACATTTTCAGTTAATCCATAAAATTTTTCAATAAAATCTCACCATGCCACAAGTCCCACATAGCAATCTTGAGTTTCTATATACCTTTTGAAACTTTCCGATCCTTTTTTTGTGTTCGATCTGTCCGCGCACAGTGCGCATGTCCGCGGACCGCGCACAAGCACCCCTATAAAAGACCACGCCCAAGAGCTTATTCCCATTGTGTTCCTGGCTATTCTTCAGAACACAGTGATTTTTGCTGCCACCTGCAGACTACACCATCATCGACATGGCATCCTTGGCTGCTGAACTGCCACTTGGTGCTGCACCTGCTTCAGCACCACCACCACCCCCTCCACCACCACCACCTCCCCAAGGGCCTGAAGAGGGGAACAGGAGTGAGGATGCGGAGGAGGAAGAAGAGGATGATGAGAATGAGGTAGAGGAAATCCCTACTACCCGCACTAGGCGTGAGTCTTGGGTGTGGCGGTTATTTACCATTCATGGGAATGGTCCTAAGGCTCGTGCGAACCATGTTACCTGCAATGAGTGCAAAATTATACTCAGTCGCGGGAAGCACGGTAACTACAGCTTTGGGACCTCTACTATGAAGCGACACCTGAGGTCATTTCACTCTGGGGCTATTCGCAGGGTTGTACCTTGCGAAGAACGTAGCAGGTTGATTTACTCTACTTCATCCTCTGTTTCTGATCCTGTCACCACAAGGACCACCTCTGTGGGACAGCGTCTTTCTGAAGCTGCCTCACAGGCCATACAGAATGCTGATGACCCTTACCTTTCGAGGCTCACAGTTGTATGTATGTACTGTGACACAGTACTCTGCAGGGGGGAGCGACTTCGGAGTGCTTTTGAGACTATCGTCTCAGAGCACGAGAAGACCTGCTCACTACCCAAATAAAACCCACTCTACATCTTCCTCTCTCAGCTCGCCCTTTCTTATCCCTGTGGTTGGTGTCCCCCCCTTTACCCTCCTTTACCCTCCTCTCCTAGTGTGTCGTGTCTGAAAAACAAAAAAAAATACAAAATTAAAAAAATAAAAAAAAATAAGGCTCTTTTCAGAGCCGCCTTTCCCAGTTAAAAAATAGAAGTGAAAATAAATGAAGCAGGGCTCTTTGTATTTTTTAGAAGTCCGCGGACAGTTCGCGAACATTAAAAAAATTGGGTTACTACTCCATCACAAACATTGTAGTTTTCTCTGGAAAGAAGTGGTGGCTCTGAAAAGAGCCTTTGGGTGGTGTTTGTAAGTCAAAAATTGTAAATGCTTAACATCTACTTCAAAATCGTTGTTGTAATTCCAAAAAAGGTCGCAATGCATTTTGTACATTTCTCAGAAAAATCTGATTGCCAGCATAAGTAAGATGGACTCCATCTCTGCGAAAAATGTATGTACTACAAAACATAATATTTTCATTGTGAAAAGAAGACATGCCAAAATCTCTTAGAAAGCCACAAACAGCCTTATTAACATTGCGCCTTGCTTTTTCCATTTGTGGACCAAATGAAGAAGAACGAAGCCACATTTGTCTCTGCGCAATCCGTGAAAATATCACTTGCGAATTAGGAAACATGTCCATAACCTTCCTCAGTCCTTCTTTCATAGCAAATTGGAATTTTTTTGCAGTCACATGCCCTAAACTGTTCCCTCCACAATGAATTACAATTATGTCTGGATGTTGCTCTGTCTCCAAAGTAGCACCGAGAGGTAGCAAGTCCAACCACTTCATTCCACGTACTCCATGCCAGTGTACTTCCACATGTGGGAATCCAAGATCTACAGCTACTCCACAGCTTTCTGCATGCACCTTCAACCAATGTATCCACGAATCTCCTAAAATCCAAACAATCTGTTTTCTGAAACACACAGCCATAGCTATCCTTTGTTCTCTCAGCAAAAAGAGTATCTCAAAAAATCTCTCCTGGCACAATACACCCACCAAACTTTCCTGACCAATCCCTTTCAGTGCTTATTCTCATTTGCATGACTTCTGAACCCAAAAATCCCCGGATGTAACTCCCGATGTCCTGGAACTACCGCCATGTCCGCGGACATATCGTAACATGAACAGCCCTTCTACCATTTCCACTACACTCTCTCTGCTATTCCCTCATTGGATGTACCTCAAAATCACATGACCATGCACCAATCACATTCAAGACCTCTACATCTAACTGCATCATCATAGATCAGCACTGCAAATGTACTCTGAATCTCTCTGAGTACAAGTGTCATATCATTGGCAAGCAGCATCTACCAGAAATACTGTACAAGTCTTCAAGATTTCTACTTGCAGCTCCACGCATATCCATATGCATGAACACAAACTTCAGGTATGCATATTTTCTGTATAGTACATGACATAGCTCTCAACCATTTTTGTTTTACAGGCGGGTGAAATCACCGATTTTGTTTTTAGCGGGTGAGACGCCCATTGGAATGAATGGGCGTCCAGGAGGCTTGGCGGGTGAGTCTGCCCTTTACAAGGCGTGTGACACCCGCCAAAAGCGTGTGACTTGAGAGCTATGGTAGATGAACACATTTTCAAACAGACTTTTACCTTGTAAAATCTGTTAAATGAATTTACTGTACTTTTTTCAATTTTCTAAAATCAACTACCACTTTTACACCTTTATACTTTTTACTTTCTTTAAACACACACACTCAAATCATGTTAAACTAACATTTTTTAAATGAAATATATAGACTACATATATTCAAACAAAATTGCATGCAAACACAATCTATGTTTAAACCTTTATAAAAATACTTATACAATTTCATATTTTTTGTTTTTATTTATTTATTGACTTAATTACTTTAAATTAGACATGACATTGACGAGCTATTACCTAGAACAGTTTACTTACAGAAATAGTGGGATTCATTAATATATTATAAATTTCACAAGACATAGTAAAGATATTTTATTTTTGCTACAGTTAGTCATTCAATACAATTTGTTCATTAAGTACATATCATATACACTGAACTAATGCAATGTATCTTATGTAAATAAATTAGTTTAATCCAAACCTTTACTTTCGAAAATAATCTTTAGGGGCTTATGATCCGTGCGTAAAATGAATTTCATACCCCACACAAAATTCTTGAACCTCTCAACTGCCCAATAACATGCTAGAGCTTCCTTCTCAAGTACGGAATACCTTAACTCTGCACCTTTCAAGCCACGTGATGCATGCGCTATCACTTCTTCTGAACCATCATCCTGTTTTTGTGAAAGTACTGCACCCAGACCACCCTCACTGGCATCTACTGTGATGATGGAACACCTTTTTGTATCAAAACACCCTAACGGGCGGGCCATATCAATCGCTTGTTTGATCATTGCAAATTCCATATCACACATTTTGTTCCATATAAATTCAACACCCTTTTTTAGAATCTTCCTCATTTCCAACACCTTTGATGCATAATTCATGACGAACCTTTGATAGAATTCCGTTATGCCCAAAAATGAACGCAGTTCACTTTTATTGGTTGGTTTTTCAATCACCTTTATCGAATTTACAATGCTCTCTTTGGGTTTCACTCCCTCATGTGAAACTTCATGGCCTAAATAATCAACTTTAGAAACAGCGAATTTACACTTTTCCTGCCTCAAAGTAATTCCTCTCTCCTCAAAAATTTTCAACACCTCAAGCACTCTCTTGTCATGTTCTTCCAGCGTTTCCCCGCATACTAAAACATCATCTTGGAAACAAAACACCCCCTTCACACATCTGAGCAATCGATCCATCACTTTTTGAAAAACCGACGAGGCCGATGCTAATCCAAACGGCATCCTCCTGAACTGAAAAACTCCCTCGTGAGTGATGAAAGCAGTACATTTTCTACATCCCTCCTCTAACTCAATCTGATGATAAGCTGAAGCCATATCCAATTTTGAAAAGAATTTTCCCCGTCCAACCATGGTTAACATTTCACACATGTTAGGCAACGGATGTCTGTCCACCATGACACATTTGTTGAGTTCACGCATGTCTATACACAATCTTAGATCCCCTGAACTCTTTTTAACAACTACCACCGGGGACACCCATTCAACACCTCCTGCCTTCTCAATTACACCCAACTGTAACAACTTCATCAACTCCTTTTTGACCCCTTCCCTTAAGGACAATGGTACTGGCCTGAGTTTTGCAGCTACGGGTATACTATTTCGCTTTAGTACAATTTGGTGTATAAACCCTTTCACTTTCCCCATGTTCCCATTAAACACACCTCTGTGCTCTTCCACATATTTGCATGACCCTACACATGGTTCTGACACCTGGAAAACCTGCTCAACTTTATTGGGATCTAGTCTGATGGCAAGATTTTTCTGCTCCCTCCATCCTAATAATGTCTGACCCCTTTTTGTTATGTAAACCTTGCCATTACATTTGCGTCCCTTGAACTCAAATTCGCTCCAGACATACCCCAATAAGTCGATCTTATCTTGATTATAACCACCTGGATTTATATCAGGTTTGGATAAACTGGACACTTCTCCTTTCATGTCCTTCTCAAACACACTTTTAGGAACTAAAGTAATTTTAGACCCAGAATCTGCCATCATGGATATCTCATGGCCATCTACTCTGACTAATGCATATGGACGCTCACAATCATCCATGTTTTCGCTCTCAGACGCAACATTAACAGTGTTAATGACAACATTCTGCAATGGAATGGACATTTCCTCTTCAGACGATCTTCCATCTTCTTCTTCATTTACATATAAGACTTTCCTTTGGTTACTCTGTCCAAATTGAAAGTTTTTACAGCAGTTCGCATAATGCCCCTTCCTTTTGCACCTAGCACATGTAGCTTTGCGACCCGGGCACACAACAGATGATGCAAAATGTGTGTTGCTAGCACAACGGAAACACAGTCTTTCCTCCTTCTTCTCAGTCTTCTGCACTGTCTCTTGACCTCTTATCTCTTCTACAACTCCACGACTTGACTGCCGAGTCCTGGACTTTTTCTTTGGCTTCCCATCCGTCACACTTAAGACTTCAGATTTGTTCTCCTTTGTATCTCCTATCTCATTTTTAGATAACTTGGCCACACATGCTAAAGAATGTTCCACTCTTCTTGCAATGTCCAACACCTCATCTAAATTAGGCTCATCTCGCAGCCATATTTCCTCTCGAATTTTATTTGCCCTGCAATGTGTCATAAACTGATCGCGTATGTGTTCATCAAATTTCTCTTGAAATTTGCAAGACAACGCAAGATTTCTCAGTGCTGTTACATATTCTTCCACCGATTCTCCAGCTGCCTGCATACGCATGCGAAAATTATAACGCTCTTATATAGTGCTGGTCTTTGGGTTGAAGTGCTTATCCAACTTCATCAAAGCCGCGTCAAATTTGTTCATGTCATCTCCAGAGCCATCACCATGGGGTTGTGGGAGCGTCTCGTATACTCTTTGACCCTCATATCCCAAAGAATGCAGTAACAAAGCTAATTTTCTCTCACTTGAGTAAGATGTACCCCCAGCTGCTTTCAAATAGTGCAAAAAGCCTTTGCGCCATTGGGCCCATAAAATCTTAACAGGTCCTGGAATTGGCATAAAAACTGGTGGACCAGCGATGCCCGGTAATCCTGCCATGCTGCTGAGAACCGCTCCTAACTGGGACAATGTACAGCTTTATGAACACCTATTTACTGTAAGAAGAACAAAACTCTTGGCCGGCTCTCCACACTCGAATGATTTGAGTAAGCACCCAGCAAATTTCTAAAAGCTCATCTCCTGGATTTGCAACTGAAAACAAAATTTTGCGCTGAGAAAAAAAAAATTCCGAGTGTTAATGAACCACCTCCATTTTATTCTGTATCTCGAATCTACATTAGACCATGCGGTAGGTTGCACTACTACTGTGTGTCCATCTGAGCTTGCGTTTTATTTGTGTGCGCGTTCTTTACTGTGTATACGGTATTGTTCTCTGCTGTGCCCTGCCCACTGCCTGCCCAATCAATCACTGGGCGTCTTCGAGTTCACAATGCAGAATCGTTTCCGCACACAAACGTTGTGAGCCTCCTCGACACACACGGGTGAGCTGATCCTTCGCTTCTGCACTACGGGGCAGCAACACAGTGCTGCTGGGCTAACGCACTCCTCCCCGTAATGTACGCCAGGGAGTTATGGTCCGGCCCCGAAAAGTTCTCGTATAGATACGACAGCACTGCGGGCCTCCGACGACGCTGGCAGGGCAACGTGCGCGTCACTTACTTGGCAGTGGGCGGCCGGCTCACACTGGGGAATAGCATCCGGATACCTCGTTCACAGGCCCCGCTCCTGCACAGCCAAGAAATCAGGCGGTCCGGATCTCCAGACGACCGAGATCAGCCGGGGAGGCACGGCGCTGAGAGCACGACGCTAAAAGCTCCCTCGAAGGCCACTCAACGCTAGGGGAAGCGGAGCGACTTACACACTGTGGACTGGTCGTGGGGGGTCTCCTGTCATCCCATCCTCGTCGCCATTGTTATGAAGACGAATGAGTCTCAGGTAAGTCTTCATATAAGTTATTTATTTAAGTAAAAGGATGAAAAGACCCCCCACAGCTGAGGACCTTTCTGCTCCAGTGCAAAGATACCAACTGACAAACATAGAACATTGAAACAACATAAAAGCTCACAGGTTGGTTCTATGACATCACCAGAGCTACTTGAACCAGATTAACATAGGATTCTAATTCATGCCTATTATGCATTACTCTCTGAATAAGCAACTTCACAACAGTTTTACAGAAGGCACTGAGGATTTCAATTAATAAAATCAATATCTAAATTAAAAACAGTGCTATATACAAACAAAGTTACTAATTTGAAGCTTTTACAGTTGCAGTGAAGACCAGTTTCCTGAAAAGCAGCCGAATTCGAAGAAGAAAGAAAAACTAAGAAGTTACCTGTTAATTTAAAAAAAAAGGAAGTAAAATATCACCATAATATTTATATTATTAATCAAATATACTATAACATTAATACCAGCTATTTTGGTTTCTTAAAATAGAGACTTTGTACCATTTTGTCGAAAAATTTCCATGTCGTAAACAGCGATTTACAACCAGAATGGCCCACAAATTTCTATTTTTGGACACACAAATTAGCCAACTGAACCACTACAATTTTCATATTATAGAACAAACAACTGTTTTAATTGTATACATTAGATTTACTATTTGTACTTTTCCACACCACTAGCTTACTTTTTTTTTGTCATCTGAATCCCAGTTTAGTGACACATAAATTCAAGAATACCTATCCCTACTAGTTTTAGTTCCCAATACACAATCACACACCATTACATACATCTTTATCATCTTACTCAAACACTCATGCACACAGCACACATACATTCCAGAACACCCCAACCCATATCTTCTTTATTTTTTTCAACAGACCCTAAAGAATGCCTACCAAAAGACAACTCCGTAGAAAGCAATGCAAAATTAGAGCAAATGAAAATAAAGGAGTCCAACATAAGCATCCATCTCTAGCAGAATTTGTAAAAAAAGTTGAAACAAAACAGCTAATACAATCATTTAATGAAACACAAGAAGTTTCAAGTACAACAACTTCGCTTCCTCTATCAAAATGTAAAACAAACCAAAAAACAATTAACAGAAAATCAGCTATCAGTACAGATAACACTACTTCTTCAAATTTTAATATAGTGCAAAGTAAGCATACCAAGAAAAGTATTTTAGCCAAAATATACCGTCACAAAGTCCTTCAAAATCTTATAAAAACAGGAGAGAAATCAGGTTCAAAGCTTAAAACCTACCGTAGGAAATGAATCTTAGAAGCATTGATGGACAGTGCAATTCTTCTCAAAAGAAATTTATTTATTTTACTGTTAAACAAAATGAAACCACTAACAAAACTGATTACTAAATTACAAAAAAGACTTCTCAATAAGCGAAATGTCAACAGAAAGAACTTCTTAAGTATCTGCGGAGGTGAATGGAATCACACTACGAGCACAGAACCATATTTTAATGAATAAGCGTACAAACAAAAGCAAACTAATACAATTGCCATAAATAGCAGTGGTCGAGGTTATGAAAAAGTGAATAATACCATAATGGAACAAGAAGTACTCCTTACAAAAATATGCCCTGAAAACTTAGAATTACCCCTCCATTCAACTGAATCAGAACGTCTAGTGTACAAATGGCCATGCACGTCAATGTGTAACATTCCCAAACAATGTTTCAAATCTTTACACCAATTCCTCAATAAATATGTAAAAAGCAAAGACAAAATCAAAATTAAATTACTGCAAAATATAGATACCTGTCCAGTGCGCAAGTACACAGGACTACAAGGACATTCATTGGCCTGCATTACAGGACCTACTTGTAAAACCACTTTCCATGATATCAAAAGGATATCAACACATCATTCAACTATAAGAAATCTAGTCTATAAACTGTACTATGCTAAAAGTCCTGCTTTAGCACTAGCAAAGTTAAATAACATCCTTCTACCCAGTACAGCAAAAGACCTACTTGAAGAAATTCACTATATCCAGAAAAAATATTTTGGAAGTGAAAGCCATTTACAGAATGAAATAGCTTTAAACCAATTAAGCAACAATTCTACACATGGCAACCTTTTGCTAAACACACACAAAAAAGAAATACTAAAATTTAAAAGTACATCAGCTGAAGTACCAAACCATGTATGTGTATGTTGCCGTAGAATTTTTTTATAAAAGTAACACAAAAACTGTGGACCTATCATACAAAATAGAAGACAATGAAGATTCTAAATGGTTTGAATTAGCTCTCTACCTTCTAGCAGAAAACAAATATGAAATAACTGAGCCCTTAATACTTTGCAGTTATTGCACCAAACTTGACAACAACCAAACTCCTTCACGTTCTATCACAAATAATTTGGAATTATACCCAGTACCAAAACCTCTACAACAACTTAATTTATATGAGAGCATCATAATTCAAACAGTACACCCATTTCAAGCAATAATAAGCCTTCAACCAAAAACAGCAAAATTACCTCCCTCTGAATTGGTAAAAGGCATTCGTGGAAAAGTAGTTTATTTACCATTAAATCTAAAAGAAAATGTGCATACTCTAGGAGTGCAACGTCCAATGCACCAATCTTTAATTATATTAGTAAATGGAGTACCTACAAAAGACAAAAAAATATGGCAACATCTGGTAGATTTATATAAAGTTAGATAAGCCTTCCAATATCTTAAAGAGAATAATGAATATTACAAAGAAATTAATATTGAAGAAAACTTGAAAGATACAACTGAAATAATTCAAGAAACACAAGAAGCTGGTCAATTTGAGCTACTAGATCCTGCTACAATATCAAATACTTTAGACCAGTATACAATTCATCCTTTGCACTGTAATGACACCGTACAAGATGTACTGGAAACTTACCAAATGCGTCAAACAAAAGGATCGCCAATCAGTATATGGGAAAAAAGTATAGAAGCACGTGCTTTTCCTCTACTCTTTCCTACTGGCAAAGGAGGAAGGTATGATGATAGACCTATTCAAATATCAGCTTCAGAATACCGCTCATTACGGATGTATTCTGAAGATCCCAGATTTAGACAAAATGTGGAATACATATTCCACCTACTCTTTGAAAGTGAACTAGCAACTTTATGTTACGGAGTTGCACACATATCAAAATCAGGATCACACTTTCAAAATATGACAGCTACACAATTATTAGAGAAAGTGCAACAAAAGGATGAGGTTTTACAATCAAATATTACTAATCTATTAGCAAATATGCGTGGTACTAAAGAGTACTGGTTTCGACGTCATGGAGATGTACGTTGTATGATCAGAAACCTTGGCCCCACCCACTTGGTTTGTTACATTAAGTTGTGCAGAATATGCATGGGAAGATTTACATGATTTCCTACGCATATCAAATAAAAACAAAACAAACATAGATATTCTAACACCTGGAGAACTTTGTTCTTTGGATCCTGTTAATGTTTCAAGATATTTTCACCATCGCTTCATTGCTATGCTACATTTATTTGTAATAAAACTGTTCCTCCCCTTGGAGAAGTGCAACACTTCTTTTGGAGAAAAGAATACCAAGCCAGAGGAGCACCACATATCCACATGTTCCTAAATTTGGTCAAGACAGTGATGCCACTGTTTTACAGTTTATTGAAAAATATGTCACTTGTGAAATTCCATCAGAAGCCACAAATAGTGATCTTTGTGCACAAATTGTGATCTTTGTGCACAAATTTTACAATTTCAAAGACACAAAAGTGGAAAATATTGTCGTCGCAAATACAAAAACAAAGGCAAATACTACACCAAATGCCGATTTGGTTTCCCTAGACCAGTTACAAATACAGGTCAAGTAAACAACCTCATGTCTTCAGTTAGACATACTGTTAAAGGAAAGTCACCTAAAAATACATATTACATAAAAAGAAAAGAAGAAGAAAAATATATCAATGATTATAATGCAATCATTGCCCACTTATGGAATGCAAACATAGATGTGCAGTACATTGCAGACAATTCTACTGCAGTTGCACGATATGTCACAGCATACTTAACTAAAGCAGAAAAAACAGAGCTCCAAGACCTCTGGAATGACCTGTCATCAGATAAAACTGTATCTCAGAAATTATACAGCTTGGGCATAAAAATGCTCACCCATAGAGAATGTGGATCTTATGAAGCAGCTGATAGTTTAACTGGTACTTCATTGTATGGTAAATCTGAAAATATAGTATGGCTAAGTCTTGGTCCAGCTAAATCTAGAAAAAGAGTTCTAAAATCATATGAAGATATAGAAACAATAGCCAAACATGATCCCAACAGCCAAGACATTTTAAAAAACAATGTATTGGACACATACTACCCAAAAAGAAGCAATACTTTGGAAAACATGTGTCTATACCAAATAGCCCAAAACTACACATACAAAAATAATATGAAACCCGATTAAAAAAAAGGTAAATACAGAGTGACAAACTGTGAAGGCAGCTTAGTTAAACTCACTAAACCAAATTTAATTAATCATATCAAATTGTCATTGAAGACTCCTCAACATAAAGAAGTATATTACATGTCCCTGCTACAACTCTTCAAACCATGGAGAAAAGAAGAACAATTACTAGATAACTATGACTCATATGAGGATGCTTTCAAAGCAAATGAAAGCACTATAACTGATGTAAACTTTACACAGTACAAAACAATGTTGCACAATGAACAGCAACATGAAGAAGAACTCCAAGCCCAACTAGATAAGGATACTCCTGACAGTAGTCAAACTTCTGTAACAGGAAGCCAAGAACCACTGGGAGAACCACTAATAACAAATGAGGCAGAATTAGCTATGATAGAAGTAAAAAACACCATGTGTCAGTATGAAGATAAGGAAGACTTAACTATACTACAATCAAAACTAAACAATGAGCAAAGTAGCATTTTTCAAGAAGTAACTAAACAAATTGCACATGGTGTAAAACATGAAAATAAAGAATGTTCCTGCCATAATTATAAACCTATACTATTGTACGTCAGTGGTGAAGCTGGTTCTGGCAAAACATTCCTAATCAAAATCATTAGTAAGTTCCTTCAACAATTGACAAACAACAAACTGTCAGCTGTTGTCACTGCCCCCACAGGTTTAGCTGCCTACAACATAGGTGGTGTTATATTACCAGTAGAACACCAGAACAAATTAGACTATAACAAACTTTCTGCAGAAGCTGCAATGGAATTACGCAGAGTATTGAAACAAATGAAAATGCTACTAATAGATGAAGTGAGCATGGTCTCCAACCTGATGTTAGCTTTGATTCACCTCAGATTACAAAAAGTACTCAAAACAGACTATGAAGAGCTCTTTGCAGGAAAACACATTATTGTTTTTGGAGATCTGCTTCAATTAACACCAGTAAAAGGTGAACCTATTTTTAAAACATTAGGGCACAAACTCTGCCGTAAAACTGTTGGCAGCATTGGAAATGTCAACCTTTGGCAACATTTCCAATACAGAGAATTAACAGAAAACATGCGCCAATCTGTAGATCTCACTTATGCCAACATTTTAAAAAGTTTGAGAGTTGGTATACTTTCTAAAGAAGCAGAAGCAACATTGAAAACCCGGCACATTAATGCACTTTATGGCGATAATGCATGTGCTACAGATGTTATGGAACAATTAGCCCACAAAAATGTCAATTGTATGGCCTTAATGCCAACTCTTGCAAGCTGTTTCAAATTCAATGAAATCATGCTAAGTAAAGAAATGCAACCAATATTGGAAATTAGCGCCACAGACAAACTAGATGTACATGGTATGACACTACCCATGTGTGACCAAGCCACAACAAGACTAAATAATTTAGAAAAATCAATCTCAAACACAGCAGGCTTAGAAAAGATGTTAAAATTATCCTTAAATTGCAGAGTAATGCTTAAACGTAACCTTGACGTGGACCAAGGACTAGTTAATGGAGCACTGGGTACAGTTGTTGGCTTTCAAACATACCCACGTGACAACAAAATTCAGTTTGTCAATATACTCTTTGACAAACTTTCAGAAGTAAAACGGATAGGACGCTCAACAGCTAGATTCCTTCTCTTCAAAGATATGTATGTACGCAGAGAACAATTTTCTCTAACTCTTGCATGCACAGTCACGATTCATAAATCACAAGGTCTTACCCTAGACAAAGCAATGATAGATATTGGTAACACAGTCTTTAAAGAAGGCATGAGCTACGTAGCACTATCACGCTTACGTACACTTGACGGTCTATTTCTAATCAACTTTGATGCAAGTAAAGTAAACGCTGATATTCCTTGCATTTTAGAATATAATAGACTTCGCTCACTATACACTCCCCATCTAAACACATTCTATTCCACAAAAACTAAAACGTTGTAAAAGAAAACTAAATCAAACTGAAATGCAACAGGACGTCACTGGAAATCCTCCAAAGAGAGTAAAAGAAACTAATACTCCATCAAGTACCACAAACAAAAAAGAATCAATTAGAGAAAGTAAACCAGGTACTTCTTTAAAGAAGGAAGACAAACTCCAAAAAAAAGCAGTTAGATACAGAACTACCTGGACCATTTAAATTCTCAAATATAGTTGGTGTAAGTTGCTATGCAAATGTATCAATGAATATTCTATTTCAATTACCACCAATTGTTGACAACATTTACTCACACAGTACAAACCCATTGTGTTTGCAAATGTTAGTACTTCACAGAAATGCAGCAAACAATCCTGACAACACATATAGTGTTTTTGGAATAAAACGACAATTGGACTACTGTGCTGGAATGGTGAAATTCACTATAAACTCACAGGAAGATCCACAAGAATTTCTAATGTACTTACTACAAGTACTGGAAAACAAAAACATACCTATAAATGAAATCTTTCAGATTTCATACATGTGGAAACATACATGCACTCTCTGCAACAATGTGACACAAGAAGAAATCCCCAATGAACGCTTCATATATATATCAATACCAAATTGTGAATCCATTCCATTTCAGCAACTTGTACAAAATGCAAACCATGGTAGATTATGCTCTACCTGCAATTCAGATAATCGCTCCCCGTTAGTAATACAAACACATAGTAAATACGTAATACTAATGCTTCTACGTTACAATGCAGATGATACCAAAAACAACTGCAAGCTGACTGGATTCACACATGGTCAAATATCACTTGGTAAGAAAACCTTCACAACAAAAGGTATAATCTACCACGCAGGAGCCACAACCAATTCAGGGCACTACACTGCATACATAAAAAAGAAATGTGGATGGTTTGAATGTAATGATGGTACCATTACTCTAAAGCAGAGATTACCAGCAAATCTTACAAACGCTTATTTGATGTTCTTAAAACCAAAATTTGATAAATAAACTGTATTTAAACCTTTAAGTAAATTTGTGTTACAAAAATATAAACTGTTAGAATACGCCAAAACTTATCTAACTGCTCAAAGATTCTACAACAACTAATCAGATAAATGAATACCACTAAATTAGACCAAAAAATACACAGTTAGAATACGCCAATTGGTATCTAACTGTCCCAAAATTTAACAATATCCAAATAGGTAAATGAAAACCACTACTATATATTAAAAAAATAGACAGTTAGAATACGCCAATTGGTATCTAACTGCTCCAAAATTAATTTTATAATATCAAAACAAATGAAGAATCTGTTACTGTTCCAAAAGAAATACAACAAACCAAAGTATAAAGCATTAGCCAGAAACAAGTGAACACTGAAAACAAACAAATAAACTGTAGCATAACAGAAAAAGGGGTTTTTTAAAATCCAACATGGATTTTTTTTCTCCCACAGACCCAATGATTTTAGCAACAAATACAGAAACTGAGCAAATTGCACAGTACTCTGATTTGTACTCTACTAAATATGAGGGTCGAAAAAAAATAAAAGTATATTGCTTATACAATGTAATAAGTCATTACAAAATACTAATACTAACATGCTATTTTCTTTTATCACAGAAATGAAGAAAAAAAACATGGACTCCCATTACTAGACCAAACAGTAAGTATACAATAATAAGGACAACCATACCAGCACATCACATCCATAGTATCTAATACCTTTGTTCCTTATACATTTGTTTTTCACCCAAACGTATAAACAAATATGAATGTGATATGCTGCGGTGGTTGTTGCCAGGGCATAGAGTCTTGGGTGCATGGCCAAATGGCCATGCACCCAAGACTCTATGCCCTGGCAACAAACACCGCAGCATATCACATCCATAGAGTCAAACATTGCAACTATGATCTATGGGAAACTTTTAATGTCCGCGAACAATGTGAGTGTTCTTAGAACACTTTGAGCTTGCCAGCGAACAATACGGACACCGTTTTCAGGACACCCCCTACGAACATTTCAGAACAACGCGATAGTTCTTAGAACACTTTCAACTTAACAACGAACAATACGGACACCGTCCTAAGGACACCCCCTACAAACATTCCAGGACACCGGAGTGTTCTCAAAAACGTCTTCAGAACACCCCCATCTTGTTTATTTGCGAACATTTCAGGACACCGCGAGTGTTCTTAGGACACATTCAACTTGACAGAGAACAATACGGACAGCGTCCTCAGGACACCCCCTACGAACATTCCAGGACACCGGAGTGTTCTCAAAAACGTCTTCAGAACACCCCCATCTTGTTTATTTGCGAACATTTCAGGACACCGCGAGTGTTCTTAGGACACATTCAACTTGACAAAGAACAATACAGACAGCGTCCTCAGGACACCCCCTACGAACACTCCCCGGACACCGCGAGTGTTCTTAGAAGCGTCTTCATAACACCCCCATTTTGTTTATTTGCAAACATTTCAGGACACCGCGCGTGTTCTTAGAACACATTCAACTTGACAGAGAACAATACGGACAGCGTCCTCAGTACACCACCTACGAACACTCCCCGGACACCGCGAGTGTTCTTAGAACAGCTTCACTTTGCTTGCGAACAAAATGGACACATTTTGACTCCTTAGAACACCCCCTAGTCAGTTTATTGAGAACATTTCAGAACACCTGTGATGTCCATAAACAAATCAAACACAAAAAGAACGTCTAACACATAAAAAACACAACTTTCATCCTATCTCACACACTCCGACCCTCCCCAAACACTCCTACACACCAACACACTCTACAAAATACACATTTTGAACAAAGTTTCACCGCGCTGTCCGGGACGTCCGCGAATCCAATATGGCGGGCGCTACCGAAAAATCTGACGCGCTTCACGCTCCACGCCGTCCAATCAGCGAACACTTTGCATGTCCGCGAACATCACGCAAGACGATTGGCCAATCAGGACACTTTCCGCGGAGCGAACAGGGAAGTGTATCCGCAAACCGAACACAGATATCACTAATTTTTTTTTACCTACTTTTTGGTCATTTTAAAAAAAAACTACTGGACGAATTTTCACCAAATTTGCAAAAGCACGCTTTCGGGACCAAGCCGCTGCTCCTGGTCCAAATTTGGTGGAAATCCGTCCAGCGGTTTGGGCTGTAGACGCGAGCAAAACATTTTTCCCATTCACTCTATGGAGAGTGCCTATAATGTATACAAATATGAGCATATAGAGGGAAGGTAGAGTAATAAAAACTAAAACTATGACAAAGTGCTGATAACATAATGATTATCTTCATGCACAGAAAGGATTCCTCTCTTTCAAGCCTGTATCTTCCGCTACGTACATGTTTCATATATGATGTGACAGGAACCCTAGTCTACAAATATAGTACCTTTTCAATTTTTACTTCCTGACTGTTACTGTAGAAAACTATGTGGCTTCGATATGTCAGTAAAGGATAAAAAGGGAAAGCCAGCCATGTGATGTCATCAGTTATGTCATCAATGACATTTGTGATGTCATCTTTGATGTCCTGGGTGTTAGTGTTAGCAGTGCATGGTGGCGCGAGTTATGGTTGCTTATGTTAACATATCTGGCGAATTTCAAGGGTTTTTCGGTTTTACTTGGAACCATAACGTCCCTTTAACAAAGTTTTTTCACTGAATTTCATAGGTTTTTAGTAACACAACTTAACCATAATATCCCTGACATGTAACATAGAACATACTAACCCCCTTGTAGTGATTTTCATGTCCGCGGACTACCGCCATGTCCGCGGACACATCGAAAATCTGAGCGTGGTGAATGTAAATTTAAATAGTGTGCTCCATTTCCCCTTTGAAGTTGGCTCTGAAAAGAGCCGTTTTTTTTTTTTTTTTTTTTACAGATGCTTGACAGACACCTGTTATTTTATATTTTTTTTCTTGTTTTTTTTCCTTACTTTACTCCTAAAATCTTCACATAACCTTCTCCAAAGCAACCCTTACATTACAAAATAAAAAGGCATTTCCGGTAAAAGATAAAGAAATGCCATCTTCTTTAAAATTAACAGCATTACTGGCATCAATATTCTCATTGTTACAGAACATACCAGTTCATCGTGGCCATATCCGCACAAACTTGTACAATTCCCTGTACATTGCAATCAGGCACAGTGCTCCACACCACCTCCACTCCTTTGACATCAAAGTTCTTTGCAACATGCCTGCATTCAGCGTACTGCTGTAAACCATACACAAACATATCTCCGAGCACCAACACCCTGACTTTCTCCACTTCTGCCATCTTCACCACACACAGTCTCTTTCAACACAAATCCACAACCTCGACATCTGATTGGCTGATCCGTACAGTCTTCTTTCCATGTTGGATTTCCTGGAAAAACCCGGATTTACCACGCCCTGTCCACGAACAGCCGCGGTGTCCGCGGACGGCGTCCACTTTACTCTCTGTACCATTCCCTCATTGCATACAGCTAAGCAATCACACAATACGAATAACGTCCTCAGAACACCCCCATTTTGTGAATTTTCCAACATTTCAGGACAATTATCATTTCATTATTCTACATATTAACATTACAAATATTATACTTTTATCTTGTACTCTGCACACAATGCTATCTTTCTCCATTAGCAGCTCAGTATACTATATAGAATCCCATAATACAATGCTATTTATTGATATAAATGCATCGTTCAAAGCACTAATAACGGTATGATATTTATTGCAATATCCTCGACACTTTTTTCGGAACATTAGAATGAAAATCCCTAGTACACAAATTCCATGAAAAGTACATACACATGTGATGTCATCAGTGATTTCATCAATGACATTTGCGATGTCATCTTTGATGTCCTGGGTGTTAGTCTTAGCAGTGCATGATGTTGGCGCGAGTTATTTTTCATAGCTTACCATAACTTGCTATTTTCAGGGGTCTTTCGGCTGTACTTAGAACCATAACGTCCTTTAAACAAACTTTTTTTAATATCACGCAAACAATATACAAACATGGCGTGCAAAAACCAACTTCTACAGATGGCTTTACACAGAATGTTGCAAAGTAAGAATTTATGCTCGTTCACAGTGAAGGTCAGCTGCTTCATTTTTTTCTCGGGCCCCGGAGAGGCTCACGAAGCAGACTATAAAGGTTGTATTGTGTTTTGACCTTGACAGACAGAGATTGTGATGAAAGACTTCTCTTGAAGGAGTGTTGCTAAAACGTAAGAGAAGATAAAGATGAAATTTCTGAAACAAAACCACTTTTACATATTATATCACTATGCGAAAGATCGTTGGTACACGCGGAGTCGTATTTTCGGACTGCACCACTCGTAGACAATGGAAATTGCAATTGTACTGTAAGTAACCCTTTACATTACTTTATACCAAATATAATTACAATAGCGTAGCATTAAAGACCGCTGAAGTTGAACTTGTTCGTTGAAAGTGGCATAATGTTTTCTACCACGTACTATCACCGCCGAATTGATCCCCTGTCGTTTAGAGGGCTCTGAAAAAGGCAGAAGACACAGAGTGGGTTAATAGAAATAATTTAACCGGTCTATAGGCGGTCAAACGCTCTACTTGCTGTGCCACTTTACTGTAGCCTGTCAAGTGGCACAGCGAGTACAGCGCTCGCTTTGACATCCGTGCACAGCTTGCTAACGCAAGTTCGAATCCAGGCAAGCCCAAAGTCAGCCTTTCATCCTTCCGTGGTCGATAAATGAGCACCACACACCGTGGTTAATAATAAGCACCGCTTAGATACCTCACAGTTCTTAGCGCTATATGAATGGGAAAATATTATTTTTTTATTATTAACATACTCTGTTGCACTATCTTCGATAGCAAATAGTTTCACGCCCTAATAAATAAAATGATGATTTTCAATGAAGATCGGCTGGTGAGACTAATTTATGTTTTTTAAAACAGGTACGTGGCCCCGTTTTGTCTATGTCACAATTTACAGACTCCAGCGGATGGGGTCTTCAACTGCCAGGTGCAAGTCCAAATATGCAACTTCATGACCCTCACCATTTTATGGGACAATCGCCAAGGACCAATATGCCCTTACGCAGTACTAGCGGCGACAAACAACATACCAACCAATACGGTGGTCTAATGGCTCGTTGTTGGAGCAACCTTCCGATTATCAGAGAGACCATTTACTGCTTTTATCATAAACCAACAGCCTATCTACCGCAAAGGAACAACGTGCGGCTCCAAATAAACTTTTGCTGATCGACAGCAAAGACAATAGCAAATCGCTGAATATTCACTAAACATTTCATGTGAAATAAATGTACTTTACCAAGTGTACAATCCTGCTGTTTACTTTTAAACCACAATTTCATATTCCGAATTGTGACGCACTGAGTTGTAACCTGATCTATCACTCTCTGTACCGCAAAGGAACATCGCGTGTCTCTACATGAACTTTTGCGGATCGACAACAAAGACAAATGCAAATTGCTGAATATTCTCTAAACATTTGATGTCAAATAAATATACTTTACAACATTTACAATCTTGCTCTTTGCTTTTAAATCACAGTTTCATATTCTGAATTGTGGCGCGCTGTGTTGTGACATAATGTGTGTTGTCTTCTGGGTTCTGTGTAAAGTCGCGTAGTACTGGAGACGACTGGGCGCGTTTCATTACGCACCCTGTAACGTCACGGAGAGAGGCGGGGAATATGAATGCTTTGATAATATCAGGCTTAGTGGCGGGAGATATGATTTAGTGTCGCAAAAGCAAGTCAGCCAGGTCAATAGCGCCAGTCATAGGATTATCACATAATGTCGACGCACTCCAGCCGGATTTATCGTTTCTTTAGTGGACAAAAAGTCGGTTGACGCCCCTAGGAAATTGTACTATTAGCGGACAAAAGGAGTGCTCTTAAAACACTTTCACCCTGACAACGAACAATACAAACAACGTTCTCAGAACACCCCCATTTTGTGTAATTGCAACCATTTCGGGACACTGCGAGTGTTCTTAGAACACATTCAACTAGACAAATTACAATACGGACAGCGTCCTGAGGACACCCCCAGTTTGTGTATTTACGAACAATTAAGTACACCGCGAGTGTTCATAGCTCATTTTTACCTTCCTTGCGAACAAAAATGACACATACTCCGTCCTCTAAACACCCCACCATTTAGTTTATTTACAAAATGTCAGAACAGCCGTGTTCTCTGCGGACAAATCGAACGCAACAAAAACGTCTAGCACATAAAAAAACAAAGCATTGAACCTATCTCATACTCCCCCACCCTCCCCAAACACTCTTACACACCAACACACGGCACTAAATACAATTTTTTATCCACGTTTCACTGCGCTGTACGCGGTCGACTGCGAATACAAGATGGCGGGCGCCACAGAAAATCTGACGTGCTCCACGCCCCTCGCCGTCCAATCAGCGAACACGTCGCATGTCCGCGGACATGACGCAAGCCCACGGGCCAATCGGGGTGCTGTCCGCGGAGCGAACAGGGAAGTCCGTCCGCGAAGCGAACGCAGATATCACTAATTCTTTTGCCTTACATTTTTGTCATTTTCACAAAAACTACTGGACGGATTTACACCAAATTTACAAAAGCACGCTTTTGGGACCAGGCCGCCGCTCCTGCCGCAAATTTGGTGTAAATCCGTCCAGCGGTTTGGGCTGTAGCCGTGCGCAAAATTTTTTCCCATTCAGTCTATGGGAAAAAAAAAAGTTTTGGGACCCCCCCTATAACTTTTCCCCCCCTGGACGAATCCTCACCAAACTTTGCAAAAAAATTCAGAGTGACCCAACTACTTTTTTTGCAAAGTTTGGTGAGGATCTGTCCAGGGAGAGAGAAGTTATAAGCCGCCCAAAAAGTGCTCTTCCTATGGAAACAGCAACTTAACCATAACTACATGGCCACTACCGTGGCCATGTAATATATATATATATATATATATATATATATATATATATATATATATTGCTGCTTGAGCGCTGTTCGCTCTCTCTTGCATCTCACAAGGTCTGGGAACACACGTCGTGAGGCGTTGAGACCCAATCGATCGACTGAGACTTGTTTGGAAAACGAACCTCGTGTCTGACGTGTCACTCTGGTATATGGTTATTGTGCCTTAGTTTCCATATGCGGTCTTTATGGCCTAGCAGTAGGGAGACTATATCAGACTTTGGGGTGGTCTCAGGCTTTAAGATTAGCCAGGTCCGAATTACGAAACCTTATGATGAGGGGGAAAGAGGTGGCAGAGTTTAAGTTTTCCTTGTTCTTCATATGGCAACTTGTGGGGGATTAAGTACCTGGGAATCCAATTCATCCCACAACTCTCAGACTAGTATGGGGCTAATTACCCACCCATGTTATCATCTATTGAAGCAGATCTTTAGAAGTGGAAAACCCTTAGGATTTCCAGGATGGGCAGACAGGCAGCAGTAAAGATGGTGACACTCCCTCTGTTGCTTTACCTGTTTCAGGGTCTGCCGCTGGTGGTCCCAAATAGTTTTGTTGGCGAACGGGGGAAAACAATAGGCAATTGGGAGGGCAAGAGGCCAAGGATCAACTGAAACCTACTGATGTCCCCAAGGAGGGATGGATGAATTCCAAATGTATTACGATGTTTCCCAATTGCAGATTATACAAGATTGTTTTTTGGGGCATGGGGGAGGGGGGAGTTGGCAAAGGATCGGGCAGTGGCGAGTCAGGATTTTGGTTACTGCATCAACATAGGCCACGGCACATGTATTTAAGTGGCATCACGAAACTAGTGGCAGATACGTGGGACAAACTGGCAGGGAAATACAGGATCACCTTCCCATCCCTATTCACCCCTATATATAAGAAGCCAAACCTTGGGGGGGCGCTGTTGCGCATGCAGTGAAATGGCTGCTCTTCCGTGAGCTCCTGAGCCACTCCAGGTCAAATCACACAGAAATTCTTTTAAACGGTCTGGTTCTGCCTACAAACCATGTGGGACATAAACTAAGAACTTGTGCCTGCAGCGTCCAAGTTTCGACTCTGTTTGAGGCGTTTTGCTAAAGTTACGCCATTCCGAACAACTGCTTGGGACCGGCGAATCCAACGGCGGCGCGGGAAGAGGAGCCCGACCGCCAGAGAAACACAAGGGCCGCTCGACTCCACTACCGGGGGCACAACATGCCGAATGGTCGTCGGCGCTCCGTTTAAACGTAGAGCGCCCGCTGATCCACCAGATCGACCCGCTGCAAGGAGGCAGGAACTGCTGCTCCCCCCAGCGAAGCAAGACCACACGGCAGCGGTGAGGAGGGGGGGGGCAGGTGACGGATGGCGCGTATCACCCAAGCACAAATCTCCCAGGAGCAGGAGAATCACTGTCCGCCGCCCCCACGCCCCTTGCCACACGCTCCCCCTGGACATTGAATCAGATAAATCAGTCTGCCCAGCTGTAAGAGCGATGTTGCGCGAGGAGCACTTGAGGGCTCGGGACTATGTACAAATCGGATCACCTGCAGACAAGGCTCGCCCAACACGCGAGCAACTGAAACCATGAGACATTAGCACATAAGCTCTGAGACCGCGTGTGGGTGCTGCTGCAGGGGCCCTGAAATCTTTGTGCAAGCACACAATGGACAACATCCGCACACCAGACTCCAAAATATGATTCGAGGCACTAAGGTTAACCATGTAATTAAACAGTGATAATTCCTTGCCAGAAACAGCGCAGTGACCAGGAGCACTTTAACAACGCCTCCCACCAGGAGGCCTGTGGGCCCCCCCCAGGGGGAACTCAGGCCCACAGAAGAGAGGCACCTCAAGACCACGGCAGAGCAGCACTCCGGGAACCAAATAGTGAACGCCATTAACACACGCAGCATAGAAATAACTGTGCAGCGGAGTGTCCTGGATACCTCTACAGGAACTGGCACAATCTACCCAAAAACCGTACACTTGCCACAGGAGCAAGGAACCCTGTCATGGTCCAACGCCTTGACACCCGTTTAGTTACATCTTTAAGACAGTCCTCACAGAAGGAGGCACCTGAACTATCCGGGACGCAATACATCAAACCCTGGACTATTTGGGTTTGAACACTCGAAAACCTTAGCCAAAGTAGAATACTGAGCGGTCCATAGAAACTTGGTTGAGACTCTGGAGTGGTACAATCACAACAGTCGTGTCGAAGGCCGCAGCACGTGTCATACCACCCTAAATTATAGAGCAACGGAGGGAGTAAAACAACTACAGATAGGGGGAATACTACCCTTACACAGCTGGGACAACAGCAGCCGTAGTTCCCTCGTGGGAGGTGAGGACAAACAAGGTTCGCTAACGCCACCACCACAACGCGCCCGACGAGTTGAAAAATAGTCATCAGACAAGCTAGCTACACAACCACAGAATAGCAAAGCAGGCTACTACGGGGAATGACAGGTGTAACACAGCACTCATAGCTACTATATTACGATGCCCAAGGGCCCAGGCCCAAAAAAGGAGAAAGGCGCTATAGAAAAGTTTACCACGGCAACGAAGAAAGCGATTGAGACCACTATGTCCACAGAATCAATGCCACAGCCACTTACACCAACAACGACTGCCGCAATGGAGCCACAGACGGTCTTTGGAGCCATGCAGCAGGGATTCACATCTCTCAATGACAAACTGGACAGCATAACAGCTAACGCAGCATCTATCAAGACGCAACTGGACAAGACTACTAGCCGCATCACTGAGGCCAAGACCCGAATCAGCAACACAGAGGATACGCTGGAAACGCTAAAAAACACTGAAAACTATGGTGAAGGAACTGGGGACAGTAAAAATAAAATGTGAAGATTTGAAAGCTAAATCCAGACGCAACAACATATGCATAATTGGTATGCCAGAGGAAGCATTGAAGGGTCCCAGGGAACAAGGAGTGGAGAAATTGCTGCAGGACCTGCTGGGAGACCCGGGCTGGTCACCCATGTTCATAGTCGAGCATGCTTACAGATCACTGGCACCGAAACCCAAGGCTGGAGCCTTCCCAAGGCCCATCATCGCACGCATGATGAACTACAGGGACAGAGACTTGGTGCTGAGAGCGGCCAGAGAAAAACAGGAATTAAGATGGGAGGCCAACACTATACGCATATTTCCCGACTACATGCTGGCAGTACAGCAGGAAAGACAATCATTCACAGGGGTTAAGAAACTGTTACATGAGCGTAACATTCCCTATGCAATGCTTTGTCCGGCCAGACTGAGGCTACAGTATCAAAACAAAACCTACTACTTCACATTCCCGGAGGAAGCGGCGAGCTTCGGTGAAGCTAACATCTCACAACCAACGTGCCAACCAACGAATGGGTATGACCACTAAAACCTAGAGGTGCTCATTGCTACATAACATGATGAGAGAACAATGATGAGGGGGCGAAGATACCCCCATGTGGGAGCAGTTATAATACAAACAAAATCGGCATTAAATATTGAGTATGATCCCACTATTCAGTATGGGATCAAGTAACAGCAAGCAGGACCGGCCGTGAAGGCCATGAATACTAGGCGTACGGCCTGGATTCCCGCAGCAGAACCCCCTGTTGCAGGTGCACATCTAAGACATGGGAGGGAAAGGGGATGGGCGGATTGACATAGTTAAAGTTTGGGTAACTATGAGGGAGGGGGCGGTGACATGGTGAAGCTTGTTGGGGAACCAGTTGGGGAAGGAGGGAGTTACAGTTAAAAGCACACAGGCAATTCAAAAGTATACAGACACGCACAGCGGGGGGGTGGACATGTCACACATCACCAAATGAGATCACGAGATGAAGGCTAATATACACATGATGAGCTGGAATGTCCGTGGGCTGGGATCTCTGATAAAAAGAAGAAACATTATGGCATACATTGCTAGGCTTGGCCCTAAAATAGTGTTCCTACAGGAAACACACTTATTACAACATCAAGCTGAAAAGTTGGCCCCTACTTGGGGTAAGCACCACTATTACAAATCATATTCAAGTCGCGCTAGGGGAGTAGCGACCCCTATACATAGATCCATACCCTTCACATGCCTCCATACAGAAAGTGATCCGCAGGGCAGGTATGTCTTGGTCCATGGCAACCTCCATGATAGAGAGATGCTATTGCTAAACGTATATGGCCCAAACGTAGACGATCCCGACTTTTACTCCACACTGTTGGGAAATTAGAGAAATTCCCCACAGCCCAACTGGTGTGCGGGGGTTATAAATACCATACTCGATACCGCACATCAGGTCAGCCTAGGACACTCACTAAGGCGGCCCAAAGGATACTTACCCACATGGCCGATCCTGGACTCAGGGACGTGTGGCGCTCGCTGAACACCGCCAAACACGCATACACATTCTATTCCTCGGTGCATGATATGCACTCTAGGATAGAGGTATGGCTTCTCTCTCACAAGGCACTTGGCTGGATCACAGACACACATATCTACCCGAGGTCATACTCAGACCATTTCCCCCATTCAGATAACACTGCAAATCCCAGAGATTAAAATACACAGACCTCCATGGAGGTTCAAATCGGCAGCACTGCAAGACCAGGTTTACAAGTCAACATTATCACAACATATCCAAGAATACTTTGAGATAAATGAGGGTTTGGTGCCCAGCCAATCGGTGCTCGGGCAGGCGTTCAAGCTGTGCACTAGAGGCATAGCAATGTCAACCGAATTCGGAGGATTGAGGGATATCCGCAGGGATCTAGCACGACGGGAGACAGACATCGCCCAAATACAACAGTACACACAAGCGCCGTCCACGCCAATGAGGATAGGCATCAAAACCAAGATAGATGAATTTAGAGAGGCTGCAGACCGCGAGATTCGCTACTTCGATAGGCCAGCTGCAGCGCGCCGATATGGGGAACAAGAACACCCGGGTAGACTATTGGCTAGGATGGTACGTGGGGAACAAGGGCCAAAGGTTATTCCATGTATAACAAGGATTGATGGGTCTGTGACCACAGACCGAGTGGAGATTGAGGGGGCATTCTTTGACTTTTATAAGTGTCTCTTCTCACCATAGAGCACTGCCACAGAGCAGGAGATAGACCAATACTTAGCCCAGATACCAACAACACTTCTATCTGATGCCACTAGGGAGACCCTGGAATCCCTGTTTACTGACGCCGAGATAATTGAAGCCACAAAAGCACTGCCCAACGGGAAAGCCCCCGGCTCTGATGGCCTTCGCACAGAATTCTATAAAGAATTTGCACCACTCCTTGTCCCCAAACTACACGCCGTTTGGGCCGAGGCCCTAGAAAAATGGGAGCTACCGGGAACCCCAAGAGCAGCAGTAATCACTCTACAGCTTAAACCAGGGAAGCCCCCGAAGACTGTGGCTCCTACTGGCCACTATCATTAATAAATTCAGACGCTAAGATATTTGCAAAGATCCTGGCCACACGATTAACACCACTAATGATGCATATGGTCCATCAAGACCAAGCAGGATTTATAACGGGCAGATCCACGGCTATGAATATAAGAGCTGCCACAAAATTCTAGCAGCAATGCCCCAAGAATCACAAGCAGTGGCAGTCTCATTGGATATGCAGAAGGCCTTTGATACGGTATATTGGCCCTTCCTGTTCAGGGTCCTACACAATTACGGGTTTGGCCCTAACTTTATTAAATGGATCAGGGTTCTCTATACACGCCCCTATGCCAGGATAAGTATAAATGGCACATTATCAGAATTACTGGAACTACTAGGGGGCACCCGTCAAGGCTGTCCACTGTCCCCCTACTCTTTGCTCTAGTGATTGAACCCCTAGCAGATATACTTAGGTCTCGATATAGCAAATATGGAATATCGCATGAGCGGAAATTAGAGATCATTACACTATACGCTGACGATATCTTGCTATACTTAAAAAAATTTTTAAAAAAAAACGGCACACACCCTGGGTAAATTCCTGTCAGTGGTCAAAACATTTGGCGAGTACTCTGGCCTGAAATTAAACTCGGTCAAATCGGAGGTTTTCCCCCTCACAGATGCAACAATAGAACCAATTGATTTGCATGGCCTTATCTGGAACCCGGTACATATCAAATACTTGGGGGTGCACGTAGCCAGCACAGCAGAGCTTACCCGCGCATTGAACTATAACGCCCTTGCAGACGCCTTATGCGTCAAGATGTCCTGTTGGAGCGCCCTGCCAATATCACTGATGGGGCGAATCGCTCTTGTAAAAATGGTAATTCTACCCAAACTCTTATAATTATTTGCCACCCTGCCGGTATGGCAGGGGAGGGCATTGTTTGCAAAAATGGGGGCCGCATGCACTGCAGTGGTGCGGGGCGGTCACTCTAAGTTGAGATGGAGGATCCTCACAGACCAGTACCCGCAAGGTGGCCTAAAGGCTCCAGATTCCGAGATTTACTATTTGGCAGCACAGGCACAATATGCGGCACAATGGGCGTCAGATTTCCTTGATCCCAAGGAAATAACGAGTAATGACCCAATACCAAAAGAAGCCATACTATTCCATGATACGACAACGTCACGCCCCAAACACTAGAACACTATTAACCCCACACTGGTCACAACCACAGCCTGGGCAAAGATAGTTGACTTACATGGCACTGGCACATTGTATCATCCAAGTATGCCAATCTGGGGTGCCCACTACATACCACCCACTATGGAAAGAGAAGTAGCGGCACATTGGGGCGCAAGGGGAATCATGCAATGGGGAAAATTATTCTGAGATAAGCATTTTGTGACCTGGGAAATCCTCAAAGACACAGAGATACACCGAAAAACAAGCTATACTACATGCAAATAAAGTCTGCCATGGCAAAGACATGGTCAAAGTTCCCGGCAGAACCAACGATAAACCTGGGCGTGGGCCTGGGATACATGTTCACTGCTGGGATGGGGAGAGTATCAGCTTCGACACTTTACAAAACCATTATCCAAACCCGCCCACCAGTGACACATAATGCCAGAGAGACGTGGGAACAGGACCTGGGACAAGTGATCACCGACAACCAATGCTCACGAATATGTGCTTAAACAAATCCATATCGTGCAATGCCAGATACAAACTGATTCACTATAAGGTCATACATAGACTGCATTATACCCCAGCCAAACTGAAACGTATATATCCCACCCACTGAAGGTTTGTGTCCTAGGTGCGGTTGTGTGACAGCCGACACTTTTCACATGTTCTGGTCTTGCACACATCTAAGGGATTACTGGGCAGAGATCGGCAACACACTAGTTGACATGGCCGACGAGCCTATTGAATGGTCACCGATGATATGTTTACTGGGGGCCACAGGGAAGATGAATCCAATATGGTGGAAATTATTGAACGTTAGCCTACTACTTGCTAAGAGAGCGATATTACTGAAATGGAAAAGCAAAAATCCCCCCACTAAGAATGACTGGGACAGTGACATGTTGTGGGCGAATGACAACAAGGAGATATACACTGACTCACTATAAGTAGCTACGAGACCTAAAAATATCAAGCCGAACGTAAAGAAATGATGTGATGTGCACTGCTTTCTTTCTCCCCTTTCGCTTACTATCCTTTGTGTTTGACAATGTATAAATTGTGTGTTTGGCATGCCCATGTGACTTGCTGTGCCTGTGTGTCATTATAAATAAAGTTAAAAAAAAATAAAAACAAGCCAAACCTTTCATCGGGAACAGAACCGGGGTCATTTATTCAATGACAAAAAAGAGGATGTTACAGACTTTCGATATGTTTCAGGGTGGATGAAGACGAAAGGCTGCGGTACTTTCAGATAAAGCACTGGCTTCTTGACTCAGGTCAAAACAGCGGTTATACTCCAGCTAACGCCTTTTCGAAAAAAGTTCCTTTCCATGCATGATGGGTCAAAGAGCATTATATCGGACATCTATAAAATCCTGGACTAGGCCCTCAACCCCTCTGGGCAGCATGGCCATATATCTAACGGTGGGAGAAGTCGATTGGGAGGGAAATGAGCAGGGAAAACTGGGAAAGATTGTGGAGGCTGGTATCCAGGGTGGCCAAGGCATCCCAATTACAGGAATGTTGGTATAAATTGATATTCAGGTGGCACTATACCCCAGCATGTCTTCATAAGATTTACCCTGGGTCCTCATAGAATTGCTGAAGGGGTGTGGGGAGGTAGGCACCTGGACCCACATTTGGTTGAGATGCCCCAAAATTGAACTATTCTGGAGGAAGGTGCACGAGGCACAAATTCAGGCTTTCTGGGAAGAGGCAAGTGTGCACCTGGAGGAAGTGTTACTGGGGTTGTACGAAGGGGCCAGGGATGTGGGGGCCAATCCAGAGGCCGGAGGAAGGCCCGAACAATGCTCACATTAGCGTCTATGTTGCTCATAGCACAGCGATGGAAGGCAGCAAATACTCCCACACTCAAAGACTGGAGGAGCAAGGTTTGGGACTTCGTGGCCCTGGAATGGGCAACATATGCAAAGAACAACTTACCTTGCTTTGCTAGTGACTGGAGGTTTTGTCCCTCGTAAAGTAAGATTTCAAAGCCCAATGATTCCCCCAGCGCCTGAAACTGTTGGACTTGTCTAGCCAGAATGATAAGGTTACAGCTTTTCACTGAGAGATGCATAGATTTGCCCCAGTTGGGGGAGGGCAGGGAGAGGAGGAGAACAGTAGAAGGGGTAATAATGCAGCTATGTTTACAGTAGCTGTTTCCCACTTGTTAAAAATGTATAAAATGAACTTGGAAAAGAAATAGGATTACACCATCAAAGAATAATCAGTGCAAATATTCCCTATAGCATTTTGCTTACTGGTCCTTTCCCATTATGCAGACAGCTTGCTTATAAATTGAACCCACAACCCTGCAGATCAGCTTCTTACCTGAGTGAAATACATTCGGGATGAGTTGGCACCAAGCAGTTTGCTCTCAATGTGCTGCTGCACATGTTCAATAACACTGTCTTCATGCAGGAAATGTACTTCATGCTTGGTAGGGTGCACGTTAACATCTACGTTATGAGGGGCAATTTCCAGGCTGGGAAAAGTGCAAACCAAAATCCTTAATAAATTTGAGGGAGAAGAAATATTTATATACAATGCTTTCAACATATTAAGTGGCGGCATGCTCACCTCAGATATAGGAACGGGTGAGTATTCTTTGGCAGATAAGCAGCATAAACCGTTTCAATGGATTTCCGTAAGGCAGACGACTCAACCAATCTTCCTGAGTGTCAGAGGGCAAACGAAATTACATTTTAATCCAAAACAAAAACTGAAAAAAACTGTCAACCATAACACTAAGTTTCCATTACCTTAATGTACAAAATACACATATGCATGTGTTTGGAGGGAATGGAGCATAATGAGCTCAGAGTAGATGGATATGGAAAAAAGTCCTGGTCTAATACTAACCTTGCATTTTGAGTTTACAAATTTCTTTAGTCAAGTTTGCGATATATGTCGCACTAAATAAGTATGGGAACTAGGCAGCCTATTTTATTATTTTAAATGCTTTACATATTCTTTAAAGTCAAACATCAACTCATTACCCATGGAATACATTTTACCAACCTAGATGACATTTTAGTGTTGAAATGACTATTTTATGCTTGGTGGTGCAAGATTGAATGAGTTGAAATAAAATAAATTATACACTTGCTCTGAAAGTGAGCCTAAGCAGCAGCTTTGGTAAAAGTGGATTTACACTAATTCAAGTAGGGCAACAACATTTAATAAACAATAATAAAGTTACCTTTATAATAATGAATCACTAACTCCTTGCTTTCCCTCCTTCAGAACTGGTTTGGGGCCCCTCTAGACATCAAATCCACAGGTACAAATGTTAACTGTTTTAGAATGTTTCCCCAACCATCAATCTAACTAGTGCTTGCCTTCCTTTGCTTCCCAGGCCTCATCCGATTCAGGGGTCGATTCATGGAATTAATGTGCGCCGAAAATTCCGGCGCAGAGGTGCCAAAACGTGCGAATCGCAGGAAAAGTGCGAAAATCGCAGTGCAAGCGCGAAAATCGCAGGAAAATCAGCGCACAGCGATTCATGGAAGTCCGTGCGCGAGAAAAATATTGGATGTGCGCTAAAAATGTGCACTGCGCACGCCGGCGCACAGGTCATCCAACAGCGTGCGCCACGGCCACTGCGAAATCGCATATAGCGCGGCGCACATCACAAAAGTAGGCGGAACACGGGGCATAACACTCGGAATGGGGAACAACGCGTGAAAATATGGGCGTCACGGGGGGAAATACAGGAGGCAAGTGCGCGGAACGCCCACACGCTCGCCTACAACCCGTATTCATGGAATCGAACAGGGCAAACCAGCGCACGGTCAAAGACGCGCACAGGGCCAAACAAGTATGCCACAAGAAAGCAGGCGGTAGCGCCCCTGCGACTGAAAAAAATGTGCGCTAACAAAAAGCACCCATATACAGCCATGATGAATGGCCCATACAGTGGCCCTCTAGGACAAATGAGGTGCAAAGGGGCACCGACAAACACGGACACCCGCTGTGCGAAAAATAGCGTGTGCGCGTGTTCCTGGGTGCGCGGGAAGTTCCACACGCGATTAGCCTGGGTACGTGTACTTCGGGGTGCGCGGGAAGTTCCACACGCGATTAGCCTGGGTACGTGTACTATGGGGTGCGTGGGAAGTTCCACACGCGATTGGCCTGGGTAGGTGGGGGTGCGTGGGAAGTTCCACACGCGATTGGCCTGGGTACGTGTACTACGGGGTGCGCGGTAAGTTCCACACGCGATTGGCCTGGCTAGGTGGGGGTGCGCAGGAAGTCCCACACGCGATTGGCCTGGGTACGTGTATTTCGGGGTGCGCGGGAAGTTCCACACACGATTGACCTGGGTACATGTATTCCGATGTGCGCGGAAGATTCACACGCGATTTCTGCAGGGTACGTGTATTTCGGTGGTGCCGGGGAATGCTACACGTGATTTGGCCATGTGGGTCCCCCCAGGTGTTCCCTCTACACCCTCCACGGCCCCTGCAGGCAGCCCACACCACAGGGTACTACCCTGCACCCCTGCTCATGTCCCACAGGCAACCCATCCACCATGGCCATGCCCACCAGCCAACCCACATGTCACCTTGCACTACTGATCACCAACACATGTCTCCCACCACCCCCACCCCCCAGCAGTGCAGGGGCAGCCTCCACCAGGCCCCCACTCATGTCTCCCACCAACCCCACCCCCCAGCCACCAGGGGCAGCCTCCACCAGGCCCCCACTCATGTCTCCCACCACCCCCACCCCCAGCAGTGCAGGGGCAGCCTCCACCAGGCCCCCACTCATGTCTCCCACCACCCTCAGCCCCCAGCCACCACGGGCAGCCTCCACCAGGCCCCCACTCATGTCTCCCACCACCCTCACCCCCCAGCCACCACGGGCAGCCTCCACCAGGCCCCCACGCATGTCTACCACCACCCCCAACCCCCAGCCACCAGGGGCAGCCTCCTCCAGGCCCCCACTCATGTCTCCCACCACCCCCACCCCCCAGCAGTGCAGGGGCAGCCTCCACCAGGCCCCCACTCATGTCCCCTATTACCCCCACCCCCCAGCCACCAGGGGCAGCCTCCACCAGGCCCCCACTCATGTCTCGCACCACCCCCACCCCCCAGCAGTGCCGGGGCAGCCTCCACCAGGCCCCCACTCATGTCTACCACCACCCCCACCCCCCAGCAACCAGGGGCAGCCTCCACCAGGCCCCCACTCATGTCTCCCACCACCCCCACCCCCCAGCAGTGCAGGGGCAGCCTCCACCAGGCCCCCACTCATGTCTACCACCACCCCCACCCCCCAGGCGCAGCCTCCACCAGGCCCCCACTCATGTCTCCCACCACCCCACCCCCCAGCAGTGCAGAGGCAGCCTCCACCAGGCCCCCTCTCATGTCACCCACCACCCCCACCCCCCAGCCACCAGGGGCAGCCTCCACCAGGCCCCCACTCATGTCTACCACCACCCCCACCCCGAGCCACCAGGGGCAGCCTCCACCAGGCCCCCACTCATGTCTACCACCACCCCCACCCCGCAGCCACGAGGGGCAGCCTCCACCAGGCCCCCACTCATGTCTCCCACCACCCCCACCCCCCAGCCACCAGGGGCAGCCTCCACCAGGCCCCTACTCATGTCTACCACCTCCCCCACCCCCAGCAGTGCAGGGGCAGCCTCCACCAGGCCCCCACTCATGTCTCCCACCACCCCCAGCCACCAGGGGCAGCCTCCACCAGGCCCCCACTCATGTCTCCCACCACCCCCACCCCCCAGCAGTGCAGGGGCACCCTCCACCAGGCCCCCACTCATGTCTACCACCACCCCCACCCCCCAGCAGTGCAGGGGCACCCTCCACCAGGTCCCCACTCATGTCCAACTCATGTCTCCCACCACCCCCACCCCCCAGCCACCAGGGGCAGCCTCCACCAGGCCCCCACTCATGTCTACCACCACCCCCACCCCCCAGCCACCAGGGGCAGCCTCCACCAGGCCCCCACTAATGTCTCCCACCACCCCCACCCCCCAGCAGTGCAGGGGCAGCCTCCACCAGGCCCCCACTCATGTCCACTATTACCCCCAGCCACCAGGGACAGCCTCCACCCGGCCCCCACTCATGTCTCCCACCACCCCCACCCCCCAGCAGTGCAGGGGCAGCCTCCACCATGCCCCCACTCATGTCTCCCACCACCACCACCCTCCAGCAGTGCAGGGGCAGCCTCCACAAGGCCCCCACTCATGTCTACCACCACCCCCACCCCCCAGCCACCAGGGGCAGTCTCCACCAGGCCCCCACTCATGTCTACCACCACCCCCACCCCCCAGCCACCAGGGGCAGCCTCCACCAGGCCCCCACTCATGTCTCCCAACACCCCCACCCCCCAGCAGTGCAGGGGCAGCCTCCACCAGGCCCCCACTCATGTCTCCAACCACCCCCACCTCCCAGCCACCAGGGGCAGCCTCCACCAGGCCCCCCACTCATGTCTCCCACCACCCCCACCCCCCAGCAGTGCAGGGGCAGCCTCCACCAGGCCCCCACTCATGTCCCCTATTACCCCCACCCCCCAGCAGTGCAGGGGCAGCCTCCACCAGGCCCCCACTCATGTCTACCACCACCCCCCAGCAGTGCAGGGGCACCCTCCACCAGGCCCCCACTCATGTCTCCCACCACCTCCACCGCCCAGCCACCAGGGGCACCCTCCACCAGGCCCCCACTCATGTCCAACTCATGTCTCCCACCACCCTCATCCCCCAGCCACCAGGGGCAGCCTCCACCAGGCCCCCACTCATGTCTCCCACCACCCCCACCCCCCAGCAGTGCAGGGGCAGCCTCCACCAGGCCCCCACTCATGTCTCCCACCACCCCCACCCCCCAGCAGTGCAGGGGCAGCCTCCACCAGGCCCCCACTCATGTCTACCACCACCCCCACCCCCCAGCCACCAGGGGCAGCCTCCACCAGGCCCCCACTCATGTCTCCCACCACCCCCACCCCCCAGCAGTGCAGGGGCAGCCTCCACCAGGCCCCCACTCATGTCTCCCACCACCCCCACCGCCCAGCACCAGGGGCAGCCTCCACCAGGCCCCCACTCATGTCCCCTATTACCCCCACCCCCCAGCAGTGCAGGGGCAGCCTCCACCAGGCCCCCACTCATGTCTACCACCACCCCCACCCCCCAGCAGTGCAGGGGCACCCTTCACCAGACCCCCACTCATGTCTCCCACCACCCCCACCCCCAGCCACCAGGGGCACCCTCCACCAGGCCCCCACTCATGTCCAACTCATGTCTCCCACCACCCTCACCCCCCAGCCACAAGGGGCAGCCTCCACCAGGCCCCCACTCATGTCTCCCACCACCCCCACCCCATGGGCAGCCTCCACCAGGCCCCCACTCATGTCTACCACCACCCCCCAGCCACCAGGGGCAGCCTCCACCAGACCCCCACTCATGTCTCCCACCACCCCCACCCCCCAGCCGTGAGATCTGCCTGGGTACGTGTACTTCAGGGTGCGCGGGAAGTTCCACACGCGATTGGCCTGGGTATGTGTACCTCGAGGTGCGCGGGAAGTTCCACACGCGATTAGCCTGGGTACGTGTACTTCGGGGTGCGCGCGAACTTCCACACGCGATTTGCCTGGGTACGTGTACTACGGGGTGCGCAGGAAGTTCCACACGCGATTGGCCTGGGTACGTCGGGGTGCGCGTGAACTTCCACACACGATTGGCCTGGGTACGTGTACTTCGGGGTGCGCAGGAAGTCCCACACGCGATTGGCCTGGGTACGTGTACTTCGGGGTGCGCGTGAACTTTCACACGTGACTGGGCCTGTGAGAGTGGGGTACATGTATTCCAGGGGTGGGCGGGAATATTTACCCGCGACTGTGCCTGTGAGAGCATGCTACGTGTATTCCTGGGGTGGGCGGGAAGATTCATACGTTCGCCTACGACGTGCCGAAAATGGTCCAATCCTGAGACACGTACGCCAGCATGAAGCAGGCGTACGTCGATCCGCGAGGCATAAAAGTGCGCGCAAACAACAAACAAGCTCATACGCCAGAATGAATATACCATTCCTAGCAGCAGTGGCCGTGGGTTACCAAAGGAGGAGGAGGAGGATAGTGAGGGCCCGAATTTTCACTCCCAGAACCAGCCTTTTTGGGATGCCTGATGACCAGGTGTATGGGAGGTACAGGTTTCCCCCACACATAATACTGGACCTGGTCAGTGAGTGGGAGGATGACCTCACATCACCCACCCTGTGCTCCCAAGCACTCAGCCCCCTGGAGAAGGTCCTCAATGTACTGCACTTCTTGGCCACAGGATCATTTCAGCAGACAAGTGCCATAGTCGGTGGGTTGTCACAGGCCACGCAGTCACGCTGCCTACACCAGGTCTTGAACATCATCACTGCACGCCCATCAGTCCGTAGGCACATATACCTGCCCAGGACACCTGCAGAAAGGCAGGCTGCCACCCTCGATTTCTACGGTGTGGCACAATTCCCAAAAGTGCTAGGTGCCATTGACTGCACCCATGTGGCACTACGTCCCCCCAGAGCATCTGAGCACATCTATAGGAACCGCAAGCACTGGCATTCCATCAACGTGCAGGTAGTATGTAATGCTAAGGGAATCATCACGTCAGTATATGCCAACTATCCAGGGTCCACCCACAACAGCTTCATTTACCGAATGTCTACCCTAAACCGGGACCTAGAAGCTGGGCGGCATGGCGATACATGGCTGCTTGGTGAGTATGAATGCCACTGCACATGCATGCATGTCAGATGCAGAGTTATGTCACTACCCCACTAATGATACCCATCACCTCCTCACCAGGGGACAGTGCCTACCCTCTGAGCACCCACATGATGACGCCAATTCGGAACCCCATCACGCCTCCAGAGGTAAGATACAACACAGCCCATATTGCAACCCGGGGCATAGTGGAGCGCACATTCGGAGTGCTCAAGTCACGCTTTCGCTCCCTTGACCGTTCTGGCGGGCAGCTGTTATATGCGTCTCCAGTAGTGTGCAGGATCATAGTGGCAGCATGTGTCCTGCACAATGTTGCAACACGCCGGGGCCTGGCCGTGGACATGGTGGAGCCCCCACATCCCCAACCACATGCACGCCAGCTGCGCATGGGAGGGGAGAGGGCACGGGGTGAAGCCCGTACGCAGCTGGTGGCTAATTACTTCACATAGAAATCACACCCCAGTGGAGTGCACACAGGCCTGGCACATACCATCTGATAAGCAATGATGACTCGACCTGACAATTAAGATGAACAAAGGGACTGTCAACTGTCATAACCATAGCAGCCTGAGATTGTTCATAAGGAAGTGTCACAATGTGTGCATCCCTACCTACACAAACACCACCAATGCAGTGTCATGAAAAGACACTTCCATGCTGCAGAAATGAATACCCACTTGCAAAATACTACATGAAAACAGTGCCATGTCACCCACCCCCTCCCCGGCACGGCCACACAACACACCATGGCTTGTCATGCAATGTGAGAGGAAAGAAATTAATCCCCACAACATGCCCCAAGTGTCAGCAGCTACAGTGTCCCTAATGGAAACATGTCCACACATGAAATGCTCACAGTAATGCAGGACCTACAACCCACATCACCAAATAATTACCAAGAATACCAATCACCTACACAACCTCCAACCTACCTTAAACATGACATTACAGACTTAAAAATTAGCTAGCCTCACCACCTGATGATGACAGCCCGCCGAACACTTCCAAGTATACAGTGTTAGCGCCACGCAAGAGTGTAGGTGCACTGCTTACAACATGGGCTCCAGTTCCAAGGTGGACCGCATTGTGAAGACATGAGGAATGGACCTGCAAATATGGAGGATGAGATGGATGCAGAGGCACATATCAATACACCACGCAGTGTACAATACAACAACAATATGCACTATTAATGTATACAGTATTGACTACAGACTGCCCACACAGCTCATGGGAGTCCAATGTCACCATGTAAGTCAATGTCACTTGGGCACACCCTTTGCAAGCCCATGGAAACGGGAAGCAGGAGGGGTGTGTGTGACAAAAACCCAAGTATCTGAACCAAATCCATGACAAGCCTGCATGTGCCCAGCCACAAAGCAGCGTATGCCCACGGGAGCCACACAAGGCAACACACTGTCCCAAAAACAAAATGGGCCTGGGGGGTTGGGGAGGCCACCCAGGAGGTCCGAGGACAGGGTGCACACCAAAACCCACCTGTGTGGATCTTGTGAAAAAAAAACACCTCCATGGGCTCATGGCCTACACGGCTACCCTATTGTGGGAGTATCACTGCTGTCGCTATCCTCACCCTCTGCAGCTGCATCCGGAGGTGGTGGAACTATGGGAGGCAGCCCACGCAAAGCCCTAGTCTGTTCCTCCATGGCTGCAAGCATGCGGGTGTGGTAGGTCTCGTTCTGGAGGATAAGTGTGCGGAGGTCCCCATGCAACAACTCACGGGATGCCCGGACCTCCGCCCTAGTTGCCTGCATCTCAGCTGAGAGCGTACGGGTGAGACGCTCCAGCTGCTGTTCTGTCCTTCGGTTTGTTGAAGCCTCAAGCTCAACAAGAGTCGTCCTGAGGTGAAGGAGTTCCAGCCTCGGGGCTTCCCTGTGGCCCTGGGACTCTATGGAGATGGCTTCCTGCAGAGTCGCCAGTGCTGCCCGCCTGTCCCTGTCAGACGCCAACATGTCCTCCCTGTGTGACTGGCAGATGGAGTCGGTTGCCTGCTGTAGTCGCTCCATCAGCCTTTCGGGGGGGACAATGGAAGTGGCCACCCTATCCATGGCCTGAGCCATCATCTCTGATGATGCTGCCTGTTGGGTTGCCATACCGTAAATGGATTGCTCCCATGCGGTATTGCCAGGTGGCGTACGGCCACCACGTCGGCAGGCACCACACCTGTCTGGGGCAAGGCGAACTGCGCCTTGCTGTGCCGGCACTGCCTGAGGCTGCAGGACTGCATTCCCCCTCTGATCTGCTGGCCCAGGAACAGGATCAGATGTCGCGGAGTGTGACCCTGCATCCGTTACTACCAAAGGCGTACCTGCCAACACTGACATCCCCATTGAGGGTTCTAACCCTGGTGCAGGTGGGTTGGACAGAACAGAATCCCTCCCAGGAACACTCACCTGCGACAGCACGTAGGTCTCATCATCCGAATCAACACCTGAGTACAGCTCGGGGGAGGTGCAGCCAGAGACACCCCTTGAGAGCACGACCTGCAGCAGTTGTGGGTTCTCACTCACCACCACACCACGTCCCTCACTGGTGGTCGGTCGGCCCTCAGACCCCTCCTGGGTCTGCACCATCTCCACAACCCCAGCAGTATCAAGTGCTTCTTCCCCTGCAAAGACATAAAAGAAAACAAATGGAAACAGGCATTAGCACTATGGCACACAATTAGGGCTGAGAGGCTACAGAAACAGTACTTGATTGACACATGTCCCACATGACTAAAACACTCCCATGCATGCACCGTCACTGCGTGTGATGGGGAGGCAGATGGCACACATTAATGGCACCAAGATGGAAGGTGAACACATTTGCTGCATGCTGCCTAGCAGTGGCATCACACATTGGCCAGTGATTGGCAGGTCAAATACACATGCCATCACACAGATGGCATGTACCCTAGCCATGAAGTGAAGAGGGAGAGGAGGTCACCAATTGTTCATTCAGTCCAGTTTGCTCATATAATTGATTATTTTCATTGTAATGGTTCAAATGTTTAACCTGCAGCTGCCAGTCAAAAAGGGTCCTATAGCACAGGGACATGTCCAAACTAATCATGTCCACGAAACTGAGCCAGTCCGCTGTACCATAGCCATGTCAGACATGTGACAATAGGACTGAGAAATCCTGAGTAAAAGTGGTGGTATGCAAACAATCTGCCTGAATAAACAGAGGTAAATAAGCAACAGTGTTGTGGCAAGATGACACTCCAAGGGCAACTGGTGTGGTGTTGGGCTGGATGTCTAATGTTGGCCGAAGGGATGCTGCTATACCCAAATGCTGTTGCCAAGAATGTATATAGGAAGAGGCACATGGGTGAGCCGAACCACTCAGGCGCACACACACCCTCCCCTGGCACCCAAACAGAAGCCCTCCCACACACACCATGCACATGGATGACACACACATGCATGTGCACTCACCGGACAATGCCTCGTAATCTGCCACTTCTCCCACGCCTTGGATCTGTTCCTCCGTGACGTAGGTCCCAGCAACCTGCTCATGTGGAGTGAGTTCTATGTCGTCTGCTGGAGACCCACCTCCAGTCACTAGAGTTGCGGCATGACTTGAGGCCAGCTTATTCTTTGCCCTGCGCTTCAGGTCATTCCAGCGCTTGTAGCATTCATTAGCTGTGCGCCTCACGATTCCAAGGGCACTTATGATGTCCGCAATGGCCTGCCAGTGTGCCTGACGTTTTGCAGGTGTGGTCTTGGATCCTGCAACAATCACCATTTCGCGGTCATGTGCGGACACACACTCTACAAGTGCATTCAGTTCGGCCTCATTGAAGCCGGACTGTGTAGCCGTGTCTGGGGCATCAGCCTCTACTGGACGAGCACTCTTCCTCTTCCGCTTGGAAGGTGGTGGGGATCCTGAGTGTCCTGCGCCGCTCTGGACACTAGGGGCAGGAGCGTGGGATTGCACACTCAGCATGGGAGTACAGGCATTATCTCAAGTGTGATGGTGTCAGGGGGAATGTCAGCATGATGGACTTGGACCGACACTGTCCTGGATGGTGTGTGAGAGGTGGGGTGGATGGAGCCGCAGCTGCCCCTGCAGCCTCCCCAGCCTGCCTACGCAGGGCAGCAGATGACCTAGCTGCCCCTGATCCACGTGGCCTGATGACACCAACGTTCACCGGCGCACGTGGCCTAGACCTGCTGACCTGGAAGTCAGCCATGGAGTCACCCTGTGCCAGGTCTGGTTCCACAGTGGGCTGGTCCAACAAGGGCTGAGCATGGATAGTGTCAGCCACAGTAACCTCAAGCAGGGGGGGGGTGGGTGTCCCTCACTGCTCCTCCACACATGGGGGGCTAGGGGCACCCTGCAAGTCACGGCCACGTCCCCTACCGGATCCACCATGGCCACCACTTGGGGCTCGGCCACCTTTGCCACCCTTACGGCTTGTTCGCCTCCCAGCCATGGCACTGATGTTATTGTGCGTATGGGAGTCGATGTGAACTATTGTCCTGGGCAATTGGGGGTCAAAGGGTTTGGGTACCAGATGGTAATCGTACCCTAGTGCTCTAGCAAGGCTGTATGTCACCCCTGGGGAAAGATGACGGGTCACGCAACGCACATGCACCCCAAAAAAGCGAAGTAAGGTGCACGCAACCCCTCCTAGACCACGTGCATGGAAAAATAAACCTGCACTACGCTGTGGCACCCAGGAACACAAGAATGAACGTATGCGTGTCACACGCAGCCTAGAATGACCTCTGAAGGGGTACGCGACACGGGGCAAGCACAGATGTTAAATATGTGCGCGACTCACCGTCCGCCAGGAACAAAAGCGTGAAAAATATGCGCGTGTGCGCGTTGGCAACACCCCCGCCAAAAGAAGAATTGTATGCTGTCTGAGGAGACAGGACAACAGTAGGAGGGGACGCTGTTTGAGGAAACAGGCCCAGGAAAAAGAGGAAAAGAGAAAAAGCTGTCAGAGGTAACAGGGAGTACGAACTGGAAACGCTGTGAAGTAAATCGCGTGTGAACCGACAAGAAGTACAGATTTCACCCACTCGCTCTCCACGAAAAGCACGTACAAGGAAATGGCGTTCTACACGTACCTTTTATACACACGTCACAGATGCGCATTCGCAATGAGGCCATTTCCACCAATTACGCACTTTGACACTAGGACGTGTATCTCTTCATTTTTACACGCGCCATTCTCTACGGCCATGCGCGTGACGTCACAGCTGCGCATGGTGGCCTTTGGGCCAATGAAATCGCATATGCGAGCACACGTGGTAAAACTGCACGTCCGAGTGTCATCGCGTGTAATCGGAGGGAAGTGAGCGTACACCCGATTGGCCTGGGTACGTGTATTTCTGGGGTGCGCAGGAAGTTCCACATGCGATTGGTGGAAATCCACGTGTGCTCTGTCATCACGTGTAATGAGGGAAACACCCGCGCGCCTCACGTCACAGACGCGCTCACGCGCTAAGGGCCTTTGGTCCAATGAAATCGCATATGCGTGCTGAAGTGCATACGCGCTAAGGGCCTTTCCTCGATTTACACGCAGACGTGCAGGATTTTCACGTGCCAAATCACTCCGAATCAAGCTGGCCACGCGTAAGCACACGGAAGACCACGCTCCTGCCCAAAAGGCTGAATTACTGCCCCCCAGAGCCCCGAGCAGCATCCCACGAGCCATCTGCTGCTGCCTGCCTGCTTGCCTGCCTCCTGCCACCGTGCCCTGCCATTTGGTGCCTGCACATCAGCCATCTGCAGGGGTCCATTTGCTGTGTCCACCCCTGCTGGAACACAAGACTCCCGACTGGGATACCATCGCTCCACAGCCCAGCCCCAGGACCCAGTTGCCCACCCACTCCTGCCTCTGGAGTTGCCATGTCGGGCACTGCAACATCTGGCACCACTGGCAACCCCCGGCCGGAGAGGCAGAGGGGCACCAGCTTCACTGCCACCGAAGTTGGTGTCCTGGTGGAGCAAGTCCTGGGGCAGTATGATGCCCTCTTAGGAAGTAAGCGCGCCAACAAGGAAGGACGGACTCGGATCTGGACGGACATCGTGACTGCCATCAACGCGGAGGGGGTGGCAGTCCGCGACTACCAACATGTCAAGAAGCGCTGGGATGACTGCAGGTCCAGGACCCTCTTGAAGGCCCGGCGCCTCGTGGAGGGGGGCCGGGGCCGCATGAGTACCATCCAGATGAGGGTCCTGGAACGCGTAGGCCCAGCGCTCCACGCCCAGATCCTTGAGATGCAGCCCCGTCTGGAGTTGAGCGGTAAGTGGCCAAGCATTGCTGTGTGAGACAGGGCATGTCGCAGTGTGCTGGTTGTCTGATACTTGCCTGTATGTGTGACATAGGCCATGTATGCATGTGTGTGTGCAGGGACGTCATGCATGTGAGACCAGTAATGTGTGAACCACACGGTTAGTGCATGTGTCCAAATGCAACATGGGTTGCCCTATGCGGAATGGCCACATGAAAGCATGCCAGTCTCTGTTCCTGGACATGGGTGTTGATGCCATGTACATGTATGCTGTCCATGTCTGTGTGTCTGACCTGCGTGTCTGTGACTTGTGAATGCCAGGGATGCATGACATGTCTGTCGCAATGTTCAGGTTCACTGATGCAGCCTAGTCATCCTTGTATCCACTGTGTCTGTGGTGTACGAGGCCAGATGGATGAAACTAGGGTGAAGTGTGTGCATGTGATAGGCATGGCACATGATGCATGATGCATGTGAGTTCCAAAACAACAGTGTATGTTTCAAGAATCACTTGGACATGTATGCTAATGTCCATAGCATGCGCCATGCCTGTTACCGCATGTGTTTTACCTGCACTGAGCCATGTGTTGTGGAGGGACATGATGGAAGTGATCTTTGACAGTGCCACTCATCTGCTATTGCTTCCTGTCTAGGGGACCATTGTATAGTACCCTGATGCTTGTATTCTATGTCTCCCTATACACAGCGCCACGTGAAGAAGAGGGCGGAGACGGCTCTGTGGAGCAAAGCGGCAGGGATGCCCCCACGGCTGCAGCGGAAGGGGTGGGTGAGCCCCCACAGGGGCTTGCAACGGCGGAAGATGGGGTGGAGCCATCCAGGTTGGTGGTTTCCACAGAGGAGGAGGAGGCCGCTACTGAGGCGCACATGGGGCCTGGTGGGGGCATCCCTGCTGGTGCAAGTGTTGCAGTCCAGGGGCAGGGGCAGGAGGCAGCACTGGTCGCCGTGGAGGGGCCTGTGCATGTCACTGGCCCTGACACTGTGACTGCACCACCATGCACCAGCAGGGATGCCCCATCCCAGGCCCGTCCGCAGGTAGGGGGGATGTCCATGTCATCTGACTCCCCTCCACCTGCGTACGAGGGGACCCCTGGCCGTATGGAGAAGGTCCTGATTGGTGTCGCGTTGCGCACAGGTGCAATTCGTGATGAGGTACGTGCTTCCCGGGAGGAGCATGCACGTCATCACGAGAGCACCGTGCCGACGTGGCCCAGTTGGGAACGGCCATGGTCGGGGGTTTCCTACATGTGTCGGCCAATCTGGCGACCCTCTCCTCCTCTGTGGAGACTATGCACCAGTCGTTCTCCATGCCGTCTTCCGGCCCAGATGCCACCAGGGCCCCCTGTGGACCTGCCCCGACCAATGCAGCCGGCTCGGTGGGGATCCCATCCCTGCCACAGTCGGGAGTAGGAGGACCAGCAGGGGTGGACACACCAGCAACTGGACCCCAGCAGATGGAGGATGTGACGGCATCATCGGGCAGGGCACGTGCACGACGGCGTCGGTGGATACCATGAGCCTGGATGCCTTCGTGCTGGCACAGGCAGTTGCGTCGGAGGCAGCGGCAGGCTCGACGTGGGAGGCATCATGGCTCGGGGCCATCAACATCAGGGGTGCAGGCATCGGCCGGAGGGCAGGAGAACCCTGGAATGGGAGTGGCTTCCGTGTGGGAGCGGTTGGGCCAGCAGATAGGTGCGGAGCGGCAGCGGGCAGAGGAGGAACGGCTCACAATGGTCAGGGCGGAGAACTCCATGCGGAGGGCGCTGAGGCGGGCTGAGTGCCTCGAGGGTCTTCGCAGGGAGTTGGAGCTGGACACTGCTTTATCCCTGCGAGACCTCGGGGCCAGGGAGCATGCCCGCCTCCAAGCCATTGAACAGGAGTTCGATGATGCCCTGGCCCATGACAACATCCAGTGAGCCGTTGGACTAGCCCGCTGCCCATGTAAATAGTTATGTAGTTAGTGTTAGGTTTCCTTTGTTTTTGCATTTTCTTTGGACCTTTTGGACAATGGGCCACATTTTTGTATATAGTTATTTTTCATTAGGTAGCGTTGTTAGATAGGTTTCATTTCTTTTGTTGGGATCATGGACCCTGGCTTGTTCACCTGTACATAGTTCACTGTTGGATTTTCTTTTCTTTTTACAATTTACCCATGGAGCAATGGCTTTCAATTATAATTTACCATTGGATTTTCTTTTCTGGACTGTGACTTTGGACACCATTCCTTTGGATTCTGATTTTTGGTTTTGCATTTTTGTCATGGACATACTTCTTTTTACTTTTTTTAAATTCCCATTTCTGTTTATTTTTGATTCAATTCATGTTTTCTTTAATACATATTTTTTGATCAAACTTCAATGTGTAGTATCATCTCATTGGTTTCATGCATATCATGATATGGGTTTTGAGATTCACTGACACCCATTGGGTGTATGTGAGGGACATGTGTTCGTTTCCAAAATTGCAATTGCAGTTCTATCATGTTATTGCCATTTCTGAGTGGGTGGATGTAATACTCGGGTGGGTGTTTTGCATTTGGAGGCTGACCATAGGGACCGGGGATCTAGATTGTGATGACATGTTGGCTGGGGAACATGAGTTGGACATGAGTGGGGGCCTGCTGGCAGGTGCCCCACAGTGATAGGGGGTGGGGGGTGCAGGGGAACATGAGTTGGACATGAGTGGGGGCCTGCTGGCAGGTGCCCCACAGTGCTGGGGGGTGGGGGTGCAGGGGAACATAAGTTGGACATGAGTGGGGGCCTGCTGGCAGGTGCCCCACAGTGCTGGGGGTGCAGGGGAACATGAGTTGGACATGAGTGGGGGCCTGCTGGCAGGTGCCCCACAGTGCTGGGGGGTGGGGGTGCAGGGGAACATGAGTTGGACCTGAGTGGGGGCCTGCTGGCAGGTGCCCCACAGTGCTGGGGGGTGGGGGTGCAGGGGAACATGAGTTGGACATGAGTGGGGGCCTGGTGGAGGCTGCCCCTGGGGGGTGGGTGTGGTGGTAGATGTTAGGCGGAAACCTGTGCAGTTCCCTCTGGGACCACTGCAAAAGATTTAGGACTACAGGCGTTGGCGGTAAACCTACTTGGTAGCAGTCTGCACCACACAGATTCACGTGGTAGCTGTGGCTGAGCAGTCAGACTTCTCTCAAGAAAAGTTGAGCAGTATGTGGAGTATACAAAATAGGGCAATTCTTCACAGCAAGACATGCAAACACGCAACGAGGCTTAGTGTAAAGATATTAAGGTATTTATTTATAACAAAACGTCTATGAAAAACACTAAGGCAAATCACGGCAAACAAATCAAACACAATTACTCTACGAAGTAGACAATCAATCCCCCTAGCAATATCGACAACTCTAGGTTCTACCAGTACCACTTATTTTCAGACAGAGGTGTATACCTCAACCCAGATGACACTCGAATATTAGTTAGGACGGGAGAGAAAAAGATAGGCAGGTTATGAAATCAACACAGTTCGATCCTAGCGGATAAAATGCAAGGCAGGAAGGCAAAAATCACAATAGGTCGTAAAGTTCAGAGGCCAGGCCCACTCAGAGAGAGGCAAGACGCGATGTCCCAAAAAGTCTCTAGTCGAGATGCATTCAATTCTGTATCGCAAATTGTTATCGGTAGATTGAACCAGTTCAGAACAAAGAATGAGAAAAGCTTGGAGGCGACCCAACGGAACGGAGAGGATTAAGACACCTCACTCGAACGGATCGAAAGGGAAGCCAGGTGGGCGCGGTACCTTGTTGGGGAGGGCAGCTCCGGCGGGGGCAGTTGTTCCTGGTGGTGGATGCACGTCGGGTCTTTGCCAAGAGTAGAGATGATCTCGTCGTCGAAGAAAATGAAGTCCGGTGCACCACCAGGGAAGAGACCAGCCGCGCAGTGCTCCGTCACAAGGCACCACCTTTTGGTCGCGGTTCAGGGGTAGTGGCTATCCGGTTGCCGAGGTGCTCTGCACGGGCAATTCGACCCCTGCGTCCTGAGGCGAATAAAAAGCAAAGGGGACTGGTTGTTTCCACCAGTCAGGGGAAGAGACTCTCCAGCAGGGAGATCTCCTCTGTCGTCGGGAAGTGGTGAGTCGGTTCCGCAGGGCTCGACCGGAGGTGTCGTCGTGCAGGTCGGCTCAGCGTTACCCTCGTCGGATTCTTAGGTCCTGTGGCGACTTCTGAAGATCCAGTCCCAAAAGCCCTGCTTTTATGCAGAAAACCCCCATTCATTCAGCCTAGCTGTCAATCAACACATGCTAAGTGGTGAGCGGGAAGGCTCACCACCTGGGCCAATCACTCCAGAGTGCGACCGGAGTTGGCAAGGCAACTCGGTCCAGGGTGCCTAAACCCCCTCCCACACCCCTGTGGTAACCCAGACGGAATGGCACCACTTTGGAGGGTCTCTGTACAGAGCCCGCCAAAAGTGGAACAAAGGGCTCGACCTTTGGTTTAGGAGTCACAGAGACGAACACAGACGCCATTTTACAAACCGAGTTCTGGCAGAAAATACCACCCGATAAACCTATTTAAGATAAGTAGATCGGTGGTACGTTAGAGATTAATGAGAAAAAGTATCAATCTCCAACAATGGGACGAATCCCATAGGGTTATGTTCGGGGACGAACATAACAAGTAGTTTCCACTGCCACCAGCCAAAACTCGACGAGGGGGGACGGGACAGTGCCCCCTCGAGTAACAGATCCAGGAGTAATCAAATTACCCCTACTAGTACGTCCACAATAAGATGGTTTGTACTAGTTCTGTTAGTAAATTTAGGTCTAGTAAAGCCAATGGTGACTTTACATGCCCGGGGAGACAGTAGTCAGTCCCCGGGTATGGAGTCTATGGTGGGGGATCCGCTAGGACGCCCCCGTGTTACGGCACGTAGGGTGCGGTGTAACACACATAGAAAAACATATGAGACCCTATGGAGTAAAAGACCCCATAGCCCATCGAACACATTGACATTTCAAAGGAATTACACACATACATGTCCAAGAGTGGGAGAAAAGAGTCTCACTCTTGGCAGGATGGAAAAAAACAAACTCCAGAAATCCAGCAAAGCTGCTGGGGGACTCACTAGGTTAGGAAATTCAGCCTAAACAGAGAATTCTCCCTAACAGTAGACATGAGTGGGGGCCTGGTGGAGGCTGCCCCTGCACTGCTGGGGGGTGGGGGTGGTGGGAGACATGAGTGGGGGCCTGGTGGAGGCTGCCCCTGCACTGCTGGGGGGTGGGGGTGGTGGGAGACATGAGTGGGGGCCTGGTGGAGGCTGCCCCTGCATTGCTGGGGGGTGGGGTGGTGGGAGACATGAGTGGGGGCCTGGTGGAGGCTGCCCCTGCACTGCTGGGGAATGGGGGTGCAGGGGGACATGAGTGGGGGCCTGGTGGAGGCTGCCCCTGCACTGCTGGTGGGTGGGGGTGGTGGGAGACATGAGTCGGGGCCTGGTGGAGGCTGCCCCTGGTGGCTGGGGGTGGGGTGGTGGTAGACATGAGTGGGGGCCTGGTGGAGGCTGCCCCTGCACTGCTGGGGGGTGGGGGTGGTGGGAGACATGAGTGGGGGCCTGGTGGAGGCTGTCCCTGGTGACTGGGGGGTGGGGGTGGTGGTAGACATGGGTGGGGGCCTGGTGGAGGCTGCCCCTGCACTGCTGGGGGGTGGGGGTGGTGGGAGACATGAGTGGGGGCCTGGTGGAGACTGCCCCTGGTGGCTGGGGGGTGGGGGTGGTGGTAGACATGAGTGGGGGCCTGGTGGAGGCTGCCCCTGCACTGCTGGGGGGTGGGGGTAATAGGGGACATGAGTGGGGGCCTGGTGGAGGCTGCCCCTGGTGGCTGGGGGTGGTGGTAGACATGGGTGGAGGCCTGGTGGAGGCTGCCCCTGCACTGCTGGGGGCTGGGGCTGGTGGGAGACATGAGTGGGGACCTGGTGGAGGCTGCCCCTGCACTGCTGGGGGGTGGGGGTGGTGGGAGATATGAGTGGGGGCCTGGTGGAGGCTGCCCCTGCACTGCTGGGGGTGGTGGTAGACATGAGTGGGGGCCTGGTGGAGGCTGCCCCTGGTGGCTGGGGGGTGAAGGTGGTGGGAGACATGAGTGGGGGCCTGGATGAGGGTGCCCCTGACTGCTGCGGGGCAGGGGGTGGTGGGAGACATGAGTGGGGGCCTGGTGGAGGCTGCCCCTGCACTGCTGGGGGGTGGGGGTGCAGGGGGACATGAGTGGGGGCCTGGTGGAGGCTGCCCCTGCACTGCTGGGGGGTGGGGGTGGTGGGAGACATGAGTGGGGGCCTGGTGGAGGCTGCCCCTGGTGGCTGGGAGGTGGGGTGGTGGTAGACATGAGTGGGGGCCTGGTGGAGGCTGCCCCTGCACTGCTGGGGGTGGGGGTGGTGGGAGACATGAGTGGGGGCCTGGTGGAGGCTGCCCCTGCACTGCTGGGGGGTGGGGGTGGTGGGAGACATGAGTGGGGGCCTGGTGGAGGCTGCCCCTGTTGGCTGGGGGGTGGTGGTAGACATGGGTGGGGGTCTGGCGGAGGCTGCCCCTGCACTGCTGGGGGGGTGGGGGTGCAGGGGGACATGAGTGGGGGCCTGGTGGAGGCTGCCCCTGCACTGCTGGGGGGTGGGGTGGTGGGAGACATGAGTGGGGGCCTGGTGGAGGCTGCCCCTGCACTGCTGGGGGGTGGGGGTGGTGGGGACATGAATTGGACATGGGTGGGGGCCTGGTGGAGGCTGCCCCTGCAGTGCTGGGGGGTGGGGGTGGTGGGAGACATGGGTGGGGGCCTGGTGGAGGCTGCCCCTGCACTGCTGGGGGGTGGGGGTAATAGGGGACATGAGTGGGGGCCTGGTGGAGGCTGCCCCTGGTGGCTGGGGGGTGGGGGTGGTGGGAGACATGGGTGGGGGCCTGGTGGAGGCTGCCCCTGCACTGCAGGGGGGTGGGGTTGGTGGGAGACATGAGTGGGGGCATGGTGGAGGCTGCCCCTGGTGGCTGGGGGGTGGGGGTGGTGGTAGACATGAGTGGGGGCCTGGTGGAGGCTGCCCCTGCACTGCTGGGGGGTGGGGGTGGTGGGAGACATGAGTGGGGGCCTGGTGGAGGCTGCCCCTGGTGGCTGGGGGGTGGGGGTGGTGGGAGACATGAGTGGGGGCCTGGTGGAGGCTGCTCCTGCACTGCTGGGGGGTGGGGGTAGACATGAGTGGGGGCCTGGTGTAGGCTGCCCCTGGTGGCTGGAAGGTGGGGGTGGTGGTAGACATGAGTGGGGGCCTGGTGGAGGCTGCCCCTGCACTGCTGGGGAGTGGGGGTGGTGGGAGACATGAGTGGGGGCCTGGTGGAGGCTGCCCCTGCACTGCTGGGGAGTGGGGGTAATAAGGGACATGAGTGGGGGCCTGGTGGAGGCTGCCCCTGGTGGCTGGGGGGTGGGGGTGGTGGTAGACATGGGTGGAGGCCTGGTGGAGGCTGCCCCTGCACTGCTGGGGGGTGGGGGTGGTGGGAGACATGAGCGGGGGCCTGGTGGAGGCTGCCCCTGCACTGCTGGGGGGTGGGGGTAATAGGGGACATGAGTGGGGGCCTGGTGGAGGCTACCCCTGCACTGCTGGGGGGTGGGGGTGGTGGGAGATATGAGTGGGGGCCTGGTGGAGGCTGCCCCTGCACTGCTGGGGGTGGTGGTAGACATGAGTGGGGGCCTGTTGGAGGCTGCCCCCGGTGGCTGGGGGGTGGGGGTGGTGGTAGACATGGGTGGGGGCCTGGTGGAGGCTGCCCCTGCACTGCTGGGAGGTGGGAGTGGTGGGAGACATGAGTGGGGGCTTGGTGGAGGCTGCCCCTGGTGGCTGGGGGGTGGTGGTAGACATGGGTGGGGGTCTGGTGGAGGCTGCCCCTGCACTGCTGGGGGGTGGGGGTGCAGGGGGACATGAGTGGGGGCCTGGCGGAGGCTGCCCCTGCACCGCTGGGGGGTGGGGTGGTGGGAGACATGAGTGGGGGCCTGGTGGAGGCTGCCCCTGCACTGCTGGGGAGTGGGGGTAATAGGGGACATGAGTGGGGGCCTGGTGTAGGCTGCCCCTGGTGGCTGGGGGGTGGGGGTGGTGGTAGACATGGGTAGGGGCCTGGTGGAGGCTGCCCCTGCACTGCTGGGGGGTGGGGGTGGTGGGAGACATGAGTGGGGGCCTGGTGGAGGCTGCCCCTGCACTGCTGGGGGGTGGGGGTAATAGGGGACATGAATGGGGGCCTGGTGGAGGCTGCCCCTGCACTGCTGGGGGGTGGGGGTGGTGGTAGACATGAGTGGGGGCCTGGTGGAGGCTGCTCCTGCACTGCTGGGGAGGTGGGGGTGGTGGGAGACATGAGTGGGGGCCTGGTGGAGGCTGCCCCTGCACTGCTGGGGGTTGGGGGTGGTGGGAGACATGAGTGGGGGCCTGGTGGAGGCTGCCCCTGGTGGCTGGGGGGTGGGGGTGGTGGTAGACATGAGTGGGGGCCTGGTGGAGGCTGCCCCTGCACTGCTGGGGGGTGGGGGTGGTGGTAGACATGAGTGGGGGCCTGGTGGAGGCTGCGCTTGCACTGCTGGGTGTGGGGGTGCAGGGGGACATGAGTGGGGGCCTGGTGGAGGCTGCCCGTGCACTGCTGGGGGGGTGGGGTGGTGGGAGACATGAGTGGGGGCCTGGTGGAGGCTGCCCCTGGCGGCTGGGGGTGGTGGTAGACATGAGTGGGGGCCTGGTGGAGGCTGCCCCTGCAGTGCTGGGGGGTGGGGGTGGTGGGAGACATGAGTGGGGGCCTGGTGGAGGCTGCCCCTGGTGGCTGGGGGGTGGGGGTGGTGGTAGACGTTAGTGGGGGCCTGGTGGAGGCTGCCCCTGCACTGCTGGGGGGTGGTGGTAGACATGAGTGGGGGCCTGGTGTAGGCTGCCCCTGGTGGCTGGGGGTGGAGGTGGTGGTAGACATGAGTGGGGGCCTGGTGGAGGCTGCCCCTGCACTGCTGGGGGTAGGGGGTGGTGGGAGACATGAGTGGGGGCCTGGTGGAGGCTGCCCCTGCACTGCTGGGGGGTGGGGGTAATATGGAACATGCGTGGGGGCCTGGTGGAGGCTACCCCTGGTGGCTGGGGGGGTGGGGGTGGTGGGAGACATGAGTGGGGGCCTGGTGGAGGGTGCCCCTGACTGCTGGGGGGTAGGGGTGGTGGGAGACATGAGTGGGGGCCTGGTGGAGGCTGCCCCTGCACTGCTGGGGGGTGGGGGTGCAGGGGGACATGAGTGGGGGCCTGGTGGAGGCTGCCCCTGCACTGCTGGGGGGTGGGGGTGGTGGGAGACATGAGTGGGGGCCTGGTGGAGGCTGCCCCTGCACTGCTGGGGGGTGGGGGTGCAGGGGGACATGAGTGGGGGCCTGGTGGAGGCTGCCCCTGCACTGCTGGGGGGTGGGGGTAATAGGGGACATGAGTGGGGGCCTGGTGGAGGCTGCCCCTGGTGGCTGGGGGGTGGGGGTGGTGGTAGACATGGGTGGAGGCCTGGTGGAGGCTGCCCCTGCACTGCTGGGGGGTGGGGGTGGTGGTAGACATGAGTGGGGGCCTGGTGGAGGCTGCCCGTGCACTGCTGGGGGGTGGGGGTAATAGGGGACATGAGTGGGGGCCTGGTGGAGGCTGCCCCTGCACTGCTGGGGGGTGGGGGTGGAGGCAGACATGAGTGGGGGCCTGGTGGAGGCTGCCCCTGCACTGCTGGGGGGTGGGGGTAATATGGAACATGCGTGGGGGCCTGGTGGAGGCTACCCCTGGTGGCTGGGGGGGTGGGGGTGGTGGGAGACATGAGTGGGGGCCTGGTGGAGGGTGCCCCTGACTGCTGGGGGGTAGGGGTGGTGGGAGACATGAGTGGGGGCCTGGTGGAGGCTGCCCCTGCACTGCTGGGGGGTGGGGGTGCAGGGGGACATGAGTGGGGGCCTGGTGGAGGCTGCCCCTGCACTGCTGGGGGGTGGGGGTGGTGGGAGACATGAGTGGGGGCCTGGTGGAGGCTGCCCCTGCACTGCTGGGGGGTGGGGGTGCAGGGGGACATGAGTGGGGGCCTGGTGGAGGCTGCCCCTGCACTGCTGGGGGGTGGGGGTAATAGGGGACATGAGTGGGGGCCTGGTGGAGGCTGCCCCTGGTGGCTGGGGGGTGGGGGTGGTGGTAGACATGGGTGGAGGCCTGGTGGAGGCTGCCCCTGCACTGCTGGGGGGTGGGGGTGGTGGTAGACATGAGTGGGGGCCTGGTGGAGGCTGCCCGTGCACTGCTGGGGGGTGGGGGTAATAGGGGACATGAGTGGGGGCCTGGTGGAGTCTGCCCCTGCACTGCTGGGGGGTGGGGGTGGAGGCAGACATGAGTGGGGGCCTGGTGGAGGCTGCCCCTGCACTGCTGGGGGGTGGGGGTGGTGGGAGACATGGGTGGGGGCCTGGTGGAGGCTGCCCCTGGTGGCTGGGGGGTGGGGGTGGTGGTAGACATGAGTGGGGGCCTGGTGGAGGCTGCCCCTGCACTGCTGGGGGGTGGGGGTGGTGGGAGACATGAGTGGGGGCCTGGTGGAGGCTGCCCCTGGTGGCTGGGGGTGGTGGTAGACATGAGTGGGGGCCTGGTGGAGGCTGCCCCTGCACTGCTGGGGGGTGGGGGTGGTGGTAGACATGAGTGGGGGCCTGGGGGAGGCTGCCCCTGCACTGCTGGGGGGTGGGGGTGCAGGGGGACATGAGTGGGGGCCTGGTGGGGGCTGCCCCAGCACTGCTGGGGGGTGGGGGTGGTGGGAGACATGAGTGGGGGCATGGTGGAGGCTGCCCCTGCACTGCTGGGGGGTGGGGGTAATAGGGGTCATGAGTGGGGACCTGGTGGAGGCTGCCCCTGGTGGCTGGGGGTGGGGGCCTGGTGGAGGCTGCCCCTGCACTGCTGGGGGGTGGGGGAGGTGGGAGACATGAGTGGGGGCCTGGTGGAGGCTGCCCCTGCACTGCTGGGGGGTGGGGGTAATAGGAGACATGAGTGGGGGCCTGGTGGAGGCTGCCCCTGCACTGCTGGGGGGTGGGGGTGGTGGGAGATATGAGTGGGGGCCTGGTGGAAGCTGCCCCTGCACTGCTTGGGGGTGGGGGTAATAGGGGACATAAGTGGGGGCCTGGTGGAGGGTGCCCCTGACTGCTGGGGGGTGGGGGTGCTGGGAGACATGCATTGTTGATCAGTAGTGCAAGGTGACATGTGGGTTGGCTGGGGGGCATGAGCAGGGGTGCAGGGTAGTCCCCCGTGGTGTGGGCTGCCTGCAGGGGCCGTGGAGGTTGTAGAGCGAACACCTGGAAGGACCCACACGGCTAATTCACGTGTAGTACTCCCCAGAAGCCCTGAAATACACGTACCCTGCTGAAATCGCATGTGGAACTTCCCGCGCACCCCTGAAATACACGTACCCTGCTGAAATCGCGTGTGAAACTTCCTGCGCACCCCTGAAATACACGTACCCTGCTGAAATCGCATGTGGAACTTCCCGCGCACCCCTGAAATACACGTACCCTGCTGAAATCGCGTGTGGAACTTCCTGCGCACCCCTGAAATACACGTACCCTGCTGAAATCGCGTATGGAACTTCGCGCGCACCCCTGGAATACACGTACCTTGCTCGCACGGGGCCAATAGCGTGTGGAACTTCCCGCGCACCCCTGAAATACACGTACCCTGCTCGCACGGGGCCAATCGTGTGTGGAAATTCCAGCGCACCCCTGAAATACACGTACCCTGCTGAAATCGCGTGTGGAACTTCCTGCGCACCCCTGTAATACACGTACCCTGCTGGAATCGCGTGTGATACTTCCAGTGCACCCCTGAAATACACGTACCCTGCTGGAATCGCGTGTGATACTTCCCGCGCACCCCTGAAATACACATACCCTGCTGATTTTGCGTGTGATACTTCCCGGGCACCCCTGATGCACACTTACACAGGACAATCGCGTGTGGAACTTCCCGCGAACCACTGAAATACACGTCCTCGCTTGGCGTTTGCTATTTGCCAGCCCTGTGAACTGGTCCAGGGTTAGCGCAGCCCTTTGCGATTATTTGGGGATTTTGAAGGCTTTTCCTTGCTCGAGGGCGTTCTTGGGGGCCTAACTGGCGCTGCTGCAGGGTCGCTGCACCACGGCTGGTTTTGGATGCGAAAATCCATGAATACGCTGTGCGCGGAAATCGATTTTAGCGCACGCGGCTGGCGCAGACATTCGCACGAGCACGCTGTGCGCCAGTCGCGTGCGCCACTTTTGTGCGAATTTCTATGAATTACCCTGTCAATGTCTTATCAAGGGATAAGCAACAATTGACACTATGTTGAATATCGTCATGATGAGAACCTATGGAACAAACACCTGACATCAATATTGCTAAATTTCTGCTTCAACTAGAGGCAGTCAGACATAACAAATCCTCAATTGCTCAAACCTTGGGGACACTCTGACACTGTCAATGCAATGATATGCTCAGCACTCTGCAGCAGAAGGTTATTCCCAGTAGCACCATAGGACAAAAAACTGATATAAATAAGTATATTTGTTGATAGTGCCAACATGCCGCCAATGAGATAACAGGTCTTCAGCAATCTCTGGAGTTGAGCAATGTTTGGTCTTATGTAATGAGTGGAGGATAAGGGAAGCACCCAGCATTAACAAGTACCTACCACCTCTTGACTCTGCATAAACATGCCGCCACCAAGGAGGAGAATGACAAGCGGAGCAAGTGTTTAGGAGAGCATTATCAGAAACTCTTCTGTGATTAGATCAGTGGCCTGGTGGCAAGAGTGGGTAAGGAAAGGTATGGCTTACTTCAGAACACATTGCAACTGGATAACCTTATAGGTGGCAACTCCCAGGTAGAAAGTGTTACATTAGTTCAGGTGACTTGTGGAAGGCGAGCAAGGGAGGAATATTATTTTTGAGATAGCACTTCACTATGGCTATATGGATTTGGGGCAGTTTGGGAGAGTGGATCAAACAAGAGGCTGTGAATCGCAAAAAAGGCAAAGTTACAGACTGGGGTTACTGCAAAGGGGTGTTGAATGCAGACCAGAACGTGTTATTCCAAAGTGGGAGTGCTCAGTGAAGGATATTTGAGTTTTGGGGAGGTTAATTAATCTTCACTCAGACACAGATTTCTAGCAAGAGAGCTAGGGTACTAATTGTCACGTAACAAGGGAGGGCATGTGATACCCAGCTATGTCGCTGGCGGCACCTGTGGCGTGCCGGGCCACATTAACCCGAAGTGTTCCACAGGATCAGTTGAAAGCTTTATATATCGGGTGCAAAACGTCAGTTCCGGCTCACCTGGTTGCAGGCAACCATAAAGAAAAACAACGGCAATGAGACAGCGCTTCTCAACAACGAAGAACCATGAGTAGCAAATTCATACTGTCACGGCTCGCTCTCTTCGCTCCCGTTCTCGCTCCCTTCGTTCCCGTCCCCGCCACTTGGGGGCATGTTCTGGGGTTTATTCCTTACTGGACATTTCCCTCGAACCCTATGCTACAGTGTTCTGATGAATTGGGAGCGTTAAAACCTTATTTTCCCAGTTACTTCCCTTCCGGATCCATTCCTGGTTTTTGGCAGCCAGCATGCTATTTAAATCAAATGACTATGTTTCCCAGAATGCCTTGGCTCACTGTTTCACCTCCTGCTTCCCAGAATGCCTGGCTCACTGCTTCATCTCCTCCCTGGCATCCGGCATGCTACTTAAATCAAATGACTATGCTTCCCAGAATGCCTTGGCTCACTGCTTCACCTCCTGCTTCCCAGAATGCCTGGCTCACTGCATCATCTCCTCCCTTGCAGCACAACGCTGGGAGGAGGATAGGCAACACCTGTGGCTGCAGGTGCAGCAGGCGGCACGCCTGAGGGGTGTGCTCGTTAAGCAGCTTTAAAAGCCTCAGTTTGCTTCAGTCCGGCGCTGGTCATTGTAGCAGTGTTCCTGTTGTGACTAGTCCCTGTTTCCTGTACTTAGTTTCTGTGCCTTGTACCTAGTTCCAGTTCCCTGTTCATAGATATTGAGCCAGGTATCTATTTCCAGTTCCTTGTTCCTAGTTTCTGTGCCTTGTACCTAGTTCCAGTTCCTTGTTCATAGATATTGTGCCAAGTATCTAGTTCCAGTTCCTTGTTCCTAGTTCCATGCCTTGTACCTAGTTCCTGTTCCTAGCTTTGTGCCCAGTTACTAGTTCCTGTATCTTGTTCCTCTGTCCTGGATTTCGGATTTATGTGCTTATTTGATTTATGCTTTCTGAATTTCCCTTTCTGTCTTCCTCTGTCTGCAGACAGCCTTTCTCTGTACTTTACTATTTGATGCAGCCCAGTTTGCCGGTGTTTTCTGTCCCTTTATGCTGACCTGGTTACTGAAAAGCATGATATATTAATATTTACTTTCGTAGAATTAGTTACTGCCTTTTCTCCTTGGATTGGGTGGGAAAGGGTTCCTTTTGTGATATCATTTTCCCTGCTCCTGATCCTACTTTATTGAGATTCCACTCCATGTTTTCCATTGCACTTCTGCATTCATTTTCCATTGATTATTAGGTGTGGGTTTGTTGTTACAAGTTCCAGAGTGTTCCCCTTTTAGTTTTCTTCACGATTTATTATCACAATTCAGACTTGCCTTTTACTAGGGTTTCATTTTCCCTGCTCCTGATCCTACTTTATTGAGATTCCACTCCATGTTTTCCATTGCACTTCTGCATTCATTTTCCATTGATTATTAGGTGTGGGTTTGTTGTTACAAGTTCCAGAGTGTTCCCCTTTTAGTTTTCCTCACGATTTATTATCACAATTCAGACTTGCCTTTTTACTAGGGTTTATGTATTTTGTTATCTTTAACCCTTTGCTTTTTACAGCCTTCTGGGTCCCTGTTTGATCTACAGGGTTCGTGAAATTACTGACATTCAAGTGGTCTTTCCGGTCCTCGTGAGTACTGTTTATAATTGCCTTATTCAGAATTCTACAGATTGTCAGTTCACAGAATCTGTCCTTGCTTGCCCGCTACGTGGGTTTAGCGCTGTCAGTATCTGTAAGAGCATAGTGGGTAAAGAGTTTGCCGACTTTCCTTTCAGTCATAAGGAGGTCCTAAGTGTTTACCCCACATCCCTTTTCCTATATTGGTAATACTGTTTTACCTTATTGACGTTCCTGGGTTTTACATATATACACAAGACTTGGGTATTATATACACGTTGTTAGATTCAGAGTTGTTCACAGTGCAACTGTGTGCACTTTCCCTTTTGCCATAGTATGCCTTCTTCCTTTCTTAACACATACAAAAGGGCGCCTGGTTAATGCCTTACTCTACCCAGTTAAGTAAACTTTAATCACACACAATTGAGCAAGGGCATACCAACCCACCTCGAGAGGATAACACTAACTCCTGACACTTAATTAACACAAATTCGATTTGAATGGATGCTGCTAAGGTTCTTATTTAATATATAAGCAGCAGGTGTAATATTACACGTGAAAAATGAACATAGGATATTCAACACAGTACATAAAAACATATATAGTGTAGTACATGGATAACAGTGGCCAAAGCAGCAATATTCGAGATTAAAATTATATGAAATTACATTCTCCATGTTTGCTACACAGGGGTGACATGAGATCTGAATAGTGTAATTGCCCTGTCAAATGGACATATGCGTACAAAAGTGAGGGTGAAAAGACAAAAAGAACAGGTCAACACAACAGTGTTTCAGCCTTTGAGCTATACTTGAGTAGCTGTAGTTAGGTCGGCCTTCATCAGGACAGGTCAGTTCGTATGCGTGAAGGATCCTAAGTAGTCTGACAGAATAAGTAGACAGAACAGGTAGTCAGGAGTGTGTAGGGTTTGAATAAGGTTAGCATGAGTTAAACTACATTGAATGCCTTAGTACTGATACTCTCAAGGGAGAGGAGGGGGGATTGTGGTGCTTACCGTAATCTAGAAGCACGTTGGCAAAAATCATCTGTGTTCATAAGTCATCAGATGGATGCAGGAAACCAATTCCTCTGCACAAAAGTCATACCTATGGATAATGACCATGAATCTGTCAATTACAGGGTTCAATGCTCTGGAGTATCAAAGCTTGAATAGCATAAAAGGCTGGACAATTCTTACCAGTCGCTGGTCTGTGTGTAGGATAAATCCATGGAGTTAGGCCGTACATTGTAGTTCGTCGAGATGAGGACTATGAGTGTCATACCGGGACGCCACTGTGGAAAAGGGCAAGAATTTAGTTGGACTGTCCGTGATATTGTCAAACATAGGTGAGGTCCATAGCTGAACTTTATCTTACTGCAGTTCTTACATGTATAAGCTGCTAAAATGCACTGTGGATGGTGATGATAGATGCGAGTGTGCCCATGTACCCCAGGAGAGGCCACATTAACTTGTGATCTGTTAGAAAAAAGGGGAAAGGAATTCCGAATATTGCGTCCGCGAGGACAGTAGGAAGAATGGCGTGCAAGGTCACCATTAACGTATAGATTGAGTGCCTGCCAAACGTGCGCTAAAATCTGTGCTACTTCAGTCTGGAGGAAAAAAGGGACTAAAATGCTGGATACTGAGTCCATGAGGATTCTATGAGGAATGGCATGCAAAGTAACCATTACCGTATAGATCGTCTGCCCGCCAATAGTGCGCATGCAGGTTTATACTAATTTAGTCTGGAGGAATAACATTGATTACCTGGCGCGGTCTATAAACATGTCGATTCGCTGGTCTGCGGGAGAAAGAGGATCAGGCTCCCTCCAGACTGAAGTAGCACAGATATGCATGAGCACGTTTGGCGGGCACTCTATACGTTAATGGTGACCTTGCACGCCATTCATCATTCAAACCTCGCGGATGCAATATTCGGAACTCCTTTCACCTTTTTTCTAACAGATCACAAGTTAATGTGACATCTCCTGTGGTACGTGGGCACACTCACATCTACCATCACCATCCACAGCCGAGCTTTAGCAGTTTATATGTACTTCCATGTGTAAGAACTGCAGTAATATAAAGTTCAGCTATGGACCTCACCCATGTTTGACAATATCACAGACAGTCCAACTAAATTCTTGCCCTTGTCCACAGTGGCATTCCGGTATGACACTCCTAGTCCTCATCCCGACGAACTACGATGTAAGGCCTAACTCCATGGAGTATCCTACACACAGGCCAGCGACTGGTAAGAATTGACCAGCCTTTTATGTTATTCAAGCTTTTATACTCCAGAGCATTGTCACGATCCACGCCCCTGACCCCCTCAGGTATAACAGCCCCCTGGCAGCAGTGGGGCTAAAGCCCTTCACACTGGCCCCAAGGGCCTTAAAAGTCCATCAGAAACAGGAATAAAGCAACACCAGTTTTGGACCTTAATCTGACATGGAGGCCTATTACACAGCTCCGTTCCTTAGAACCAAGCCATGCAGTCTAGTGTTTTGGGTGTGGCTGGGCCTGGAACTACTTGGCCTGGAACTACTTTACCTGGGCTATTTAAACCACACCCAAAAAGCAGAACATGCTTCGCGTTATTCTGCACTCCTGCAGCATAACGCTCACCGTGTCCAGCTCCTGCTCATCTGCTTCTCTGGCGGCCCGATCCTGAAGCCCTAGATCTGGATTCCATTAATAACCTGGAAGAACAAGAACAGCATTAGCGAGCAAGAACACTTACCTGTGAAGTAACCAGTCTTGAATGCATCCTGCGCTTCGCTTATCTCGCCCATCTCCGGAGTTCGCCGCAACCTGCAAAGGTAAAGAAGGAAGGACAGCATTAATAACAATTCTTACCTGGACAAGCAGTGAGTCCTGGCAGCACCCTGCGCTTCTCTTACCTCGCCCATCTCCGGGTTTCACCGCAACCTGCAAGGCAGAAGGAACAAGGTCAGCATTAACAAAGCACTTATCTGTGCAATCAGCGCTTTGTTCGCTCATCACTCCGGAACATCATTGCAACCTGTACAAATAGGGGAAGGGGACACAGGTTAGCAATTAACACCAATAAACAGCGCAGCGCTCCGCGCATCAATAACTCACTGTGGTCTTCGCCATCGGCGCAGCAACTCCGAGATCGCAACCATCCCTGTGAAAACAAAGAGAGACATTGTTAGGGAACAGCATAGTGGAGCAAGACGCTGAGAAGACAGAGAAAACGGAGGGAAAGAAAGACAGAATAAAGACGGAAAAGACATTATAACTCACCTGGAAGACAGCAAGCAGAGTCGGCGTCACCGCCAGTCTGGACCCGACATAAGGCCACACGGACCAGTGAAGCAACTAGGTCCACGGAACGCCCGCACCAACCACGCGCCCCTGCGCAGAGACGCAGGACGGAGTTCAACAAACAAAAACCTAAGGTGAGCAATAACCCCAAGGGAGGGGATTTGGACCAGAGGCAGGTGGGAGTCCACCCATCACAAAACCAGTATCTTAACCCTCCATTCACTTGTTATAGGCTCTACCCAACGTCTGGCACATAACCAAGCAGTGAGGGGTCCGGGATAGCGCTTAGACCTCCATCCAGTATCGTGTGGAGCCCCCATGGATACCAGGTGATCGTAACAGCATTGAACCCTGGAATTGACAGATTCATGGTCATTATCCATAGGTATGACTTTTGTGCAGAGGAATTGGTTTCCTACATCCATCTGATGACGTATGAACACAGATGATTTTTGCCAACGTGCTTCTAGATTACGGTAAGCACCGCAATCCCCCTCCTCTCTCTTGAGAGTATCAGTACTAAGGCATTCCGTGTAGTTTAACTCCTGCTAACCTTATTCAAACCCAACACACTCCCGACTACCTGTTCTGTCTACTTATTCCGACAGACTACATAGGATCCTTCACGCATACGAACTGACCTGTCCTGATGAAGGCCGACCAAACTACAGCTGCTCAAAGACCGAAACACTGTTGTGTTGACGAGTTCTTTTTGTCTTTTCACCCTCACCTTTGTAAGCATAAGCCCATTTGACAAGGCAATTACACTATTCAGATCTCATGTCACCCCTGTGAAGGAAAAAGAGAATGTAATTGCATATAATTTTAATCCCAAATATTGCTGATTCAGGCACTATTATCCATGTACTACACTATATATGTTTTTATGTACTATGTGAATATCCTATGTTCATTTTTCACGTGTAATAGAACACCTGCTGCTTATATATTAAATAAGAACCTTAGCAGCATCCATTCGAATCAAATTTGTGTTAATTGATTGTCAGGAGTTAGTGTTCTCCTCTCGAGGTGGGTTTGTATGCCCTTCCTCAATTGTGGGTGATAAAAGTACCATGAGTAGCGTTATTTTATTTTTTTCTTCATCTTGGCTGTCTATTTGTTGGTCACTTTGAGCCCTTCACTCTCTTCCTGGACTGCTTTTAGATCGTGTCTCGCTGGCCCTCTGCAGCCACTTGACTGTTTTTTCTAGTTTTGGATCGTTTCTCCACGCATACCTGCCACTGCTCTTAGGTTGTCCTGTTTTGGCAAACCTGTGGATTTATTCCTGAATATCTGATCTTGGGATTTCATTGGATTTACATTTGGTTTTGGATGAACTTTGGGGCTATTGTTTCCACACCTAAACGGGCTGACTGTCCCTTCCCTTGGGTTTTCCCTACTGATCAACGATGTGGCCCGTGTCGCCACTCTGGTTAGACTTTGTGCCCACATGCTGTTCAGGGTAGGCCCTTTGGACTGCTGGTTTTCTTTTCTCTGGTACTCGATTTCAGGGGAACACGTTTCTTGACCTATGGACCACACCGCCCCTCAGGACACACCTAATTAGGTATTCCCATCCATTCTTGAAATTCTGAGGTAGGTGTGGTGAGATTGGGGAACAGGGTTTGTGTGGAAAATAATCTTTGATAGTAGATAACTTGTGTTTTCTCATTTCCTTATATATCCAGTATAGAATGCAAGGAAAATGCTCCAACCTTTTGCGTGATCACTTTCCACAAGCGTGATTATTACAGCCTCTGGGAGGTATTTGGAGGAAGGCCTATCGCCCCCAGGGCTTAGCACTTGGATTCTGTAATACTAATTGTTCACAATGTATCCCTCAGCTCCATAGCCAGGTGTGGTGGTGGAACAGCTGGCCAAATGGCTATCCAATTGTAAGCTAAACAGGTACTCGGGGGTAGTACTTACTCTTGCACAGAGTGCAGAGATCCAACTCTCTCCAGAACATTGCATTGGTTGCAGCAGTATTCTCTGCCGAAAAACCGGTCACCTTTGGGGTGGAGGTTAGGCTCTTACATGCAGGGTATGATGAAAACCATAACAAAGCCTCAGGGGTAAATCCTGTCTCCAAAGGTATCAAATCTCTAAATGGTGCAGTGGGGAGATCTGGTTGTAATATATCTTTTCTATGTTCATTGAAATGAAAAGGCCACCAAATAATAGCCCTGTGTCCCATTAGAAGATGCCACCAGGGGCGTTGCCTTTCAGTGATTGAAGCCTACATTGTTTCAGTCAATTTAAAAGTAAAAGTGGGTGGGTTGACAAAACCTTGTTGGTTGGTGACGCTGGCGAGAGGATTAGTACTCCAGTACTGTCACTAGTTATTTCACAATTCAGTCCAGAGTTTTGTTTGTGCAGGGAATATTTATTGTTTCAAGTGCAGCATAACACCTGGGGCACAATGTACCAGGTTGGTGAACCATAAAAACAACAAAACAGCCGACAAGCGTTTCAACCGAAGTCTTTCTCAAGGCTGTGTAAGGTGGGGTTGGTGAGTGGTGGGAGAGAGTGGTTCAGTGACATATTGTATATAATAGAATCGTGATGAAGAAAATCATATTAATCCAGACATGATACGACATAGTAGTGACATATTTGATGGACGTCATGGTGGAAAAGGACATTCGATTTTCATACATTGTAGGCCACAGTAAGAACATAAGAGGCAGAAGAAAAATGGCATGATTAGCACATGGCGACAAGTGGTGAGTGGTGGGTGAGGTGGCTGGTGCCAAGTGGTAGATTAATTATGTGATGGGTAACATCATCAATGATACAAAAGGCAGATATTGAAAAATAGACGAGGTCCAATTTAGACATTGAGTACCAAGGAGAATGAGACAAGGGAAAAAGTGGAATAAAAAATATAAAGAAAGAGAGTTAGAGTGTGGCTAGTTAAGCTGGCAGTCAAAGAGGTAAGTCATAGTGCAGAGCTTGGGAGGCTGTGCTTACCATTGAAGTTGGGGTGGGGGCTCCCGTTAGGGCAAGTAGAGAACAGCCCTGAGTAGGGTACTGGGTGGTTGCTGGATAGCAGTTCTGGAAAAGGAGACAAGAGTATCAACAGAGAATTGCAGCAGGTTGCATGGACAATGATCAATTCTAGTGACATGTCACAAGTGCGCGAGAGGGGGCCGGGTGCGGCCGTATTGGTGCTGGTGTGCCGTGGGTGCTGTCAGGGCAAGTTCAGGAGTCCGAGGTGTGGGGTGTGGGAGACCACAAGGTGCCCAGGGGCGCTGGGGGAGGCCTAGTTGTGATGGTGCATGCATGGCGGGGAAGAGTCCCCTGGCTTGGGGGCAAGCCCTGGTGGAATAGCACTGGTCAGGAATTGTCAGGTGTGTTGAGGAAGACCCAGGTTTAAGGGGGGGTAAGCCAGTGAAGGACCCCGTGTGGCAGGAATAAAAAGGGGGGTCCCGAGTGGACACATCCGTTGAGGTGCCTGTGGAGTGAGCGGATAGCCGGCAGCTGCCGTGACAGCGGCGTTAGCAATATCCAACCCGGGTGCGAGGGCATGCCTCGGCTTGCTCAGGGGCAGCTGCTGGCGGGCAGGTACCGCGTAGTGCACAAATGGTGCACTGGGGAGAGAATTCGGTTAGCCACGGTGTCGTGGAACTAGGGAGGTGACGTAGGAATGGGGCCCATGGAGGATAGGATTCCTATTGGACTTAAATAATATGGGACCCACAATCGAGTGCAGAGATGGTCAGGGGTGAGGCAAGGACTGGCGTGGGGTCCAGGATAGAGTAGTGATGTCTTACCTGGGCAGGAGGTCCGTGTACATCCAATTTGTTTCAGTCATGGACCGTGTCTGACTTGTCGGGATGATAACAGAACCTTCCGGATTGGAAGTGAGGCTAAGGGATCCGATTGGATGGTGGGCCCGGGGCTTGGTCATGACGTGTGCCCGGCTGATTGGAGGAGAAGGCAGTTAGGCATGGCTAGTCCTGCTGCTCTGTGTTTTAACAGACTGCAGCTGCGAGTTGGTACGGGAACCCCGTGTTACTGAGAAACGGATGCTGCTCGCATAGGCTAAGCGGCGTGCCATAGAGTGAAGGGATTGGGAAAATAATATAAATATGAGCCCTGGAGGTCCCCGAATTGATGTGGCTGGGCAAGAAGGAACGCCACTAAGGTGGAGGGCGGCACGGGTCAAACTGACCCATCAAGAAGTGAGACACACAGTAATGCCAATGTATGTTGGTTAATTGTAGCATCCAGGAGTATGGATGCAGAGCCAGTAATGTTCCAAGGGATGGAATAGGAAAAAATTGATTTGAGAAAGGAGGAGCGGACAGGGAGCACAAGCACGTAATGGAGGAGGTTTATAGGAAAACATGGAAATCGTGATCAGTGTTAAGGCCAACATTTACGCCACTATGTTTACAAATTAGGTTGGCTTCTCTCTGACGTCGGTGGATTTCCCTGTCTCCTCCTCTTGCGTCTGCCGTTATTGTTTCGAGTCCCACAAAGGCAATTTCATCTTTGCGTGCCCACTGCTGCTGTTCTTGCCAGTGCAGAGCCAGTGCGTATTTGGCATCTTGGGAATGTAGGATGCTCAGATGTTCTCGAATTCTGATCCTGAGTTCCCTCTTGGTGCTTCCAATGTATTTTCGATCACACACACATATTATGGCATATATGACATATTTCGATTTACAGTTAATGAATTGATTGATGTTGTGTGCATCAGTCTCACTGAAGTGAATTGTCTTAGTGTTTCTGGCATGTTTGCACATGGAGCAAGTTCCACATTTGAAAAAGCCAATCGGTTTTGTTCTTGTGAGCCAGTGGTCATCCAATTTTGGAGTTGATGCCATGAAGGATGGGCTGAGGATTGTTTTCAAAGTTTTGGCCTTAGTATAGGTCAGGCGTGGTTTATCTGGAATCCATTCACTGATGTCTTCATCAATCTTTAAAATGTGCCAATGTCGTCTTAGGATTTTCTGGATTTCTTGGTTGTCACTTCAATATTGTGTAATGTACCGGAGTTCAGTTTGGGTATTGGTCTCTCCCATACATGGATCTTTGGGTGTGAGCAGCGTGGTCCTTTCTCTTTTGCTCGCCGTATCTTTGGCTGTATTGATTGCATGTTGGGGATATCCTCTCTCCGTGAATCGTTTCATGAGCGTGGAACATTTTTGGCCATAATGCCTCTGTGTGCTGCAATTTCTTTTAGCTCTCAAGAAATCACCTTTGGGAATGTTGTTGATAACTGATTTTTTTGTGACAGCTTGAGGCGTGTAGGACTGAGTTGACTTCTGTTGGTTTCCTAAAAGTCACAGTTGTTAGTTCAGCTCCTACTGGCATGATGGTGATGTCCAGAAAGTCGATTTTAGTGCAGCTTGAAATTCCAGATAGTTCGAGTCCTGCTGCAATTCTCCGTTGATACTCTTGTCTCCTTTTCCAGAACTGCTATCCAGCAACCACCCACTACCCTACTCAGGGCTGTTCTCTACTTGCCCTAATGGGAGCCCCCACCCCAACTTCAATGGTAAGCACAGCCTCCCAAGCTCTGCACTATGACTTACCTCTTTGACCGCCAGCTTAACTAGCCACCCTCTAACTCTCTTTATATTTTTTATTCCACTTTTTCCCTTGTCTCATTCTCCTTGGTACTCAATGTCTACATTGGACCTCGTCTATTTTTCAATATCTGCCTTTCGTATCATTGATGATATTACCCATCACATAATTAATGTACCACTTGGCACCAACCACCTCACCCACCACTCACCACTTGTCGCCATGTGCTAATCGTGCCATTTTTCTTCTGCCTCTTATGTTCTTACTGTGGCCTAAAATGTATGAACATCGAATGTCCTTTTCCACCATGACTTACATCAAACGCAATATGTCACTACTATGTCGTACCATGTCTGGATTCATATATGATTTTCTTCATCACAATTCCATTATATGCAATATGTCACTGAACCACTCACTCTCCCACCACTCACCAACCCCCACCTTACACAGCCCTGAGAAAGACTTCGGATGAAACGCGCGTCGGCTGTTTTGTTGTTTTTATGGTTCACCAACCTGGTACATTGTGCCCCAGGTGTTATGCTGCACTTGAAACAATAAATATTCCCTGCACAAACAAAACTCTGGACTGAATTGTCAAATAACTAGTGACAGTACTTGAGTACTAATCCTCTCGTCAGCGTCACCAACCAACAAGATTTTGTGAACCCACCCACTTTTCCTCAACTTCCTGGGAACTTTGGAGTCTGGTTACCCGACGAAACCATGTGCTAGGCTGCAGGCTAAACCTTGAACATAAACAACAAATTGCGCAGGGGACCTTGCTGTGCCGACACTAAGCCCCTCACCCCTTGTAAACAATTTAAAAGTAAACCTAGCTGACCTGTGGCCTGGTCATTCATTAAGAAGGCTGCTTAACCAGACACACCCCCCATAGCTGAGACCAGATGTAGGCGTGTCACTTGAAACCCAGTTTTGTTGACTTAGTTGTGCGACTTGTGGTAAATCAGAATCAGGAGATGGAGACATGTCTTAAATCTTCTATTTTATTTCTTTAAAAGGCCTACTCTTTCCCTATATCTTGGGGACTCTGAACTCTATGCGAACCAGAAATAGAATATAAGGGTGTTCCACAGGATGTCAGGACGACTCAACTTAAATACAGTCCTCTGTCCGGAAACCCTATCCTAACCTAGTGTCTTTCCCCATCTCCAGGGTGGAAAACCACAAAAAACAACTAAGACACATTTTGAGGCATTTCCCAATGACAGTGGTAGCTTCTAACCCCCCCCAACCCACTCCCTGCCCCTTTTGGACTTGATACCTTAGGCCCTTGCCTTGGTTTACAGTTTGAGTTTGTATAGTCCAGGAACTGCTGAAATGATGTCCAGGCTCCAGCCAGGTCGCTCTCTTCCTTGTCAAAAAGTCTTGGCCTCACAGTCTTTCTTTTTCCGCTGTAAAGTGCTTCTCTGGAAGGGGAATCAAGTCTGTCTGATGCAGAGCCGTTTATGCAAGTCTCAATTGGGTTCTGAGTTGCCCGCAGTAGTCTCCTGCTTGCTTCACACGGGGATGCAACTGTGGCTTCCCCTCGAGTTTGTGCCTTGGCGCTCTGCTCTTCCTTGTTTTCGTCCACTCCACCGAGCCGGACCCTTATGGATACTTGTCCGGTATGCATTGCTGCCTTCCCGCAGCACAAATTCAGGTTGCAACACATAGTCTGGCATGCTCTATCTCTGCCCGGCCACACCTCCTCCAGTCATTCCGGCTCACTAGGGCTTTCTTCAAACTGTGCTTTTTTAAGTGACAATTCCAGGTGTCTGGTCCACTTGATTCACTGCTGTCTCCCAGGAAGGTTGGGGATAGTTGAGTCAGAAACCAAACCAACCATGTCAAAAGAGGGGTTTAGGATTATCATACATCTTAGCTCCCAAATATCCAACAAAGGTCTTAGTGGTTGGGAGGAGGGAGATCCCATGTTGATGCAGGAAGTAGATAGAAGTACCACATACTGTATGATGAGAACTTTATAAATAACAGTTTTCTTTATCAGAAGACTAGGACTTTTGCATGGATTGGAGCCAAGTGGTACTGCCAGACCTGTGACATCTGTCAGATAATGAGCAACAAAGATGTTCCAAAGACACTTTTGCAATCCTTGCTTAATTGCCATACAAATCATTAGACACCTCAAACCACCTAGGTGAGGTTTTAAAAATATTCTGGACATTTTGGATTATGCTACACGCTATCCTGAAACCTTTCTGCCAAGAAGCAATTTCAGACAGAAAATATTGAAAGTTCTTATTCCCTATTACACCAGAGCAGGCATTTAGCAGGAAATCTTAATAGATCCAAGAACATTGGTTAATGTTGAAGGTTATGTAAGAGATGAAGAGCCCATTGAAGATTACAATCTTCCATACATCGATTTTGCACCCTCAGACAGAAGGATTCATATATGAAGAGTAGTTAAAGAAACAGAACAGGGACTGATTGTTAACATGAATATTAATTGCTACCCAAAAGGATCCTCAGGCATCTGCCGGTTGTTCTCCCTTTGAGCTGGTTTCTGGGAGGAACCCAGAAGACATTCTCGACATAATCAGAGAAGAATGGGAGTATCAGAAGGAACACGTTACTTACCTGTAACTGTTGTTCTCCAGCATGGGTCTGGCATGGATTCACTTGCTCATGAATATTCCCCGTCGTCAGGCTGGGAATCCTCGGTACAGAAAAAAATCAGTATCAGTTTCGTTTCTGATCTGTCTTTCCTAGTAGTAACCAATCACTGATCTCTGGGTCATACTGCCCACAGCCAATGACTGCCCTCTCCCTAAGCCCCTCCTCCGGCAGCCATCCTCAGATTTGGTAGCACGTAAAGTGGCAGTATGACCAAGTGAAGAGCTGCAGAGGGGTAGGCGGGAGGGTTCGCATGTGAATCCATGCCAGACCCATGCTGGAGAACAACAGTTACAGGTAAGTAACTTGTTCCTTCTCCAGCATGGGGTCTGGCATGGATTCACATGCTCATGAATATAAGATTACACACATGCACAACCACGGGAGGTGGCAAAAGGCTCAACATTAAGCAATACATAACTCAACATTAAGAAACTCTTACCTCCTCACCAGGCCCTTCAGGCAAACAGGTTGCGCAGCACTGCTTGGCCGACCCTGGACTCCTCGCTGGAATCCCGATCGACGCAGTAGAATTTCGTGAAGGTGTGCGTCGACCTCCACGTAGCAGCCCTGCAGATGTCCAGCAGGGGCACACCAGACAAGAACGCCGTGGTAGCAGCGATCGCTCTGGTCGAATGGGCTCTCGGACGGCCGGGCAGCGGTCGGTTTGCCAACTGTTGACCGTGCATGATACAGCCGGAGAGCCACCTGGAAATGGAAGCTTTCGAGAGAGCCTTCCCTTGATTCAGAGGTCCAAAGTTCACAAAAAGCTATGAAGTCTTCTGAAAACTCTTTGTGCGGTCCACGTAGAACTTCAGCGCTCTAGCTACATCAAGCGAGTGCAAAGACTTCTCGGGAGGCGAGGAAGGCGACGGGAAGAAAACTGGTAACACCAAGGGCTCGTTGAGGTGGAAGTCAGACGGCACCTTGGGCATGAAGGAGGGGTGCGTCTTGAGCACCACCTTCGCGTCGTGAAAAGTCAAGTATGGAGGCTTGCAAGATAGGGCCTGAATCTCTCCCACGCGCCGTGCGGATGGGATGGCCACAAGAAAAGCTGTTTTCCACGATAGGAACTTCAACGGTGCTGTATGCATAGGCTCGAACGGAGTCCCCATGAGCCTAGTCAGCACCACATTGAGCTCCCACGCCGGGGCTGGGGCCTTCACCGGCGGGAACGAGCGGAATAGTCCCTTCATAAATTCCTTCACCAGGCGATGGGACCACAAGGACACCCGTCCTGTTGTCCTGGTGTATCTGGAGATGGCAGCCAGATGTATCTCGATGGAGGCGTGAGCTAGTCCAGCCTTGGCCAACGACAGTAGGTACGGCAGTGTTAGGCAGAAACCTGTGCAGTTCCCTCTGGGACCACTGCAAAAGATTTAAGACTACAGGTGTTTGGCAGTAAACCCACTTGGTAGCAGTCTATACCACACAGATTCACTTGGTAGCTGTGGCTGAGCAGTCAGACTTCCCTCAAGAAGAGTTAGGCAGTATACAGAGTATTCACAATAGGTCAAAAAGAACACAGTAGAACAAGTAAACACTGACCAGAGCTTGGTGTAAAAGAGATATAATTATTTATTTAAAACCACATCTAGAAAAACACACAGGCACTAATGTTAAGCAGTTAAAAACACGGTCACTAAAAGATATACACTCCCTTAGAAGAATATTAGACAAGTCTTAAGTAAAGCCCCACTTATTTTCAGACAGCGGTGAGTGCTTAACGCAGATGGCACTCTAATAATTCGTTTTAAAAGGGAGAGAAAAGCAGAGTATAATTTGAAACAGATCCCAACACTTTCACAAGAACACAACAAGAGAGGAAGGCAAGTAAAACCGTGAAGTTAGAGTTCAGAAGGCCGGATCCACTTTAAGAGGATCAGAATGAAATGTGTCCAAGGTCACACGGTTGAAGTGCACAAAAGTCCTGCAAAGGTTCAGAAAGAGTTGGACCAAAAGAAAGGGACCAGTTAGGGGGTCAAGGCGGCCAGTCCAGTCCAGAGGTTAAGGGATTATTATTACCTTGTAGCAATCTTTAGAAAGGGAGGCCTGGCGGACACGGTACCTTAAAGTGGTGAGAATACCCTAGTGCGGGCAGTTGTTCCTGGCAGCGGATGCAAGTCGGTGCTTCTTCCGGGGGAAGAGAGGATCTCGTCAGGGAGGAAGGTAGGAGTCCGTTGCACTGCCAGGGAAGAAACCAGCCGCGGAGTTCTCAGGTAAAAGGAGCGGTCCTTTTATTCGCGGTCCAGTGGTACGTGGCTATCCGGTTGCCGGGGTGCTTGGCACGGGCAATTCGACCACAAGACGTCCTGGGATGCGAGGAAAAGAAGGCAAACTGGTTGTGCCCACCAGTCAGGGGAAGAAGCCTTTCCAGCCGGGAGATCTTCTCTGTCGTCGGGAAGTGGTGAGTTGGTTCCGCAGGGCTCCACCGGTGGTGTCGTTGTGGTAGGTCGGCTCAGCTTCTCCCTCGTCGGATTCTCAGGTCCTGTGACGACTTCTGAAGTTCCAGTCCCCAAAGCCCTGCTTTTATGCAGCACACCCCCATTCACTCAGCCTAGCTGTCAATCAAACATGCTAAGTGTTGTGCCGGCCGGCTCACCACTTGGGCCTATCACACGAGAGTGCGATTTGAGTTACCAAGGTAACTCAGTCCAGGGTGCCTAAACCCCCTCCCACACCCCATGTGGTACCCAGACAGAGTGGCACCACTTTTGGAGGCTTCTGTGGAGAAGCCCGCCAAAAAGTGGAACAAAGGGCTCGACTTGGGTTGGAGACACAGAAGAGAACACAAACGCCATTTTAGAATCGAGTCCTGGCAAAAAATAGCAACCGGTGAATTAATATTAAATAAATAAACCGGCGGTATGTTCGAGGCTATAAGAATTAAATAATTAAAGTTGGTAGCCTCGAACAATGGGAAAATCCCATAGGGATATATTCGCGGTCGAATATAAAAAGTAGTATCCACTGCCACCAGCCAAAACTCGATCAGGGAGGACAGAGACTTGCCCCCTCGACTAACAGACCCCGGGGCAATCGAAGTGCCCCGACCAGTACGTCCACAATATGATGGTTTGTACCGGTTTCTGTTAATAATTTGGAACTAGTAAAGCCAATGGTGACTTTACATGCCCTGGGAGACAGTAGTCAGTCCCAGGGTATGGAGTCTATGGTGGGGTGTCATTATGACACCCCTGTGTCACTGCACGGAGGGTGCTGTGTAACACACATAGTAAAAACACATGAGACCCTATGGGGTAAAGGACCCCATAGCCCATAAAACACATTAACAGTCAAAGGAACACCATAAATCATGTCCAAGAGTGGGAGAAAAAGAGTCTCACTCTTGGCAGGAGAAAAAAAAATAAAACTCCAGAAATCCAGCAAAGCTGCTGGGGGGCTCACTAGGTTAGGAAATTCAGCCTAAAGAGAGAATTCTCCCTAACAGGCAGTACTTGAGGGGCCGTAATCAGCAGAGGGTTAATCTTGTGTGCCCGGCACCAGACAGAGAACCTCTTCCATTTGTATCCGTAACACTTGAGAGTTTGCAAGAACCTCTCTGCAGTCGGCCAGTATATCGTATCCCCCAAACCCTAGTGCTGCAGGAGCCAGGCCTGCAAGTTCAGTGACTTCGGGTTGTGATGGAGAATGGCGCCTCCTTACACGGGCAGTTTGACTGGTGGGGACGCCGTTAAGTCCAGAAGGTCTGGGAACCAGATCTGTCTCGGCCACGCCGGTGCGACGAGGATCATCCTGAACCAGGACCTCTTGAGCTGGTTGACGAGCCGGAGTAGCAGTGGCAACAGCGGGAAAGCAGAGGAACAGGTTGTCCCAGGGGAACGAGAAAGCATTGCCCAAGCTCCTCGGTTGGGGGAACCTGCTGGCGAACCTCTGGCACTTGGAGTTCGTCGCGAAGAGGTCGACCTGGGGTCTGCCCCACAGCCTGAAGAGTCGATCCATTTGATCCTGGCGCAGCTCCCACTGGTGGCATGAGCGCAGCTCCCTGCTGAGTGAGTCAGCGATGGAGTTCTTTATCCCTGCCAGATGAAAAGGTATCAGAAACATCCACTGGTCGACGGCCCAGTGCCACAGATCTTGGGATTCCTTGGACAGGGCTGGAGATCTGGTTCCACCGTGCTTCCTGATGTAGAACATTGTGTTGGTGTTGTCGGTGAAGATCCTCACCACCTTGCCCTTTAGGGACGGAAGAAAGGAGCTGAGGGCCCAAAACACTGCGCAGAGCTCCAAAATGTTGATATGAAGCTGTTTTTCCTCCAGGAGCCAAAGGCCTCTCGTGTGGAGATTTCCGGAATGCGCGCCCCGCCCTTCCAGGGAGGCATCCGTTGTCACCGTTACCTGGTGAGCTAGGGTCTGAAAGTCTGCGCCCGCCGTCAGACGAGTGCAGGTGCCCCACCACCGGATAGCTCGTTGGAAGGTAATCATTGAGCGGTATCCTGTCCTCGAAGCTGCCCGTCGCCTGGATCCAGCGTGCGTCAAGGAACTCTTGCAGTGGACTCATTCGAAGTCTGCACAGACGTACCAGATAGATGCAGGAGGACATCCTCCCGAGAAGGGATTTGAGGGATCTTACCCTGGCTACGTCTGTGGCTAGCAGGCATTGCACCTTGCCCAGGATGGCTTTCGTCGGACGGCGAGGCCAGCCGTGCCACTGTGTCTAGCTTTGCTCCCAGAAACAAGGGGACCTCCGAAGGGACCAGGTGGGATTTGAGGAAGTTGATGTGAACCCTAGGTCCGTGAGTAGCTGGACGGTCCTCGCTGTGTGTTCTACGGCGAGCTCCCTTGGCCTTGCTCGGATGAGCCAGTCGTCCAGGTAGGGATAGACGTGGATCCCTTGCAGGCGTAGCCACGCCGCCACCGGTGCTAGGCACTTAGTGAATACCCAGGGTGCCGACTTTAATCCTAACGGGAGGGCCTTGAACTGGTAGTGCCATCCTTGGACCACGAACCTGAGGAACTTCCGGTGTCCTTTTAGAATGGGGATGTGGAAGTAGGCATCCTCCAAGTCCAACGACAGGAAATCGTCCTCCTCCAGCTGTCCCAGCACATACTGGAGGGTGACCATCCGGAACTTCTGAGCCTTGATGTACTTGTTCAGTCGCCGCAGGTCCAGGATGGAACGCCAACCTCCTGTCTTCTTCTTTACGAGAAAGTATCTTGAGTAGACCCCGGAGCCCCGAAGTCTCTTGGGGACGAGCTCGATGGCACCTTTCTTGAGCATCGCCCTTACCTCCAGCAGCAGCTGGGGTACGTGGTTTTCCTTCCTGGCCACGGGTGGCACGCGAGGGCACTTCTTTAGAAACTCGAGGACGTGCCCCTGGGCCAGGGTATCCAGCACCCAACCGTCGGTGGAGATGGACTCCCACACGCTGACGAACTTCGCCAGCTGGCCTCCCACAGGGGTGCTTCGGTGGGGGCCCGACGCCACGGTTGGTTCAGTCCTGTTTTGAGGCCTCCTTGCCACCTTGACCTCCCTGGCGATGATGGCGGGAACCTCCAGACTTGCCCCGTCCTCTATAGGCCTCCGGCGATGAGGAACAGGCCGCTTGACGGTAGGTAGAGGAGCCGCTGCCAGAACCTTTGGAGGCCCCTTGCTTGCCTGCGGTGTTCCGAAAGGACGGACGTCATTGCTGGAGAACTCCCAGTGCCCGGGCTGTCTCCGTGTCCGTTTTGATGGCTTGCAGGGACTCATCGACTGTCTTCCCAAACAGGTTGTTCCCGTCGAAGGGCATGTCCAACACTCTGGCTTGTACGTCCTGGCAGAAATCCGTCACCTTCAGCCATCCGCACCGTCTGAGGCAAACACCGTTACCCAACTGGCAGAAACCGGTGTCAGTGATGTCCGTCGCCACCATTATGGCATGGTCCGACGCCACCTCGCCTTCTTGCAAGATTTCCAGGGCTTCTGCCCTCTTGTTGTCCGGCAGGAAGTCCAACAAGGGAGCGATTTTATACCAAAGTTGCCTGTCGTAACGGGCAACGATAGCCAGGGCGTTGGCCGCCTTAATCGTCATCGCCCCCGACGTGATGACTCGTCGTCTCATCGCGTCGAGCTTCTTTCCCTCGCCGTCCGGCGGTGAAGTCGATGTCGATGAGCCCCCCCTGCCTTCTTCCTGGCCGCCGCCGAGACGACTGAATCCGGGGTCGGCTGTGCTCCAAGACATAGAGGGGCCACGTCGGGGACCCGGTACTTCTTTTCGTATCGGGCCCTTTTTGCCTGCGTCGTGGACAGGTTCTTGAGGAGGGACCGCCCCTCGTCCCAGATGTCATCCAGTAGAGGCACCGCGAGGACCGTCTTCCTCTTGGTCTCTCGACGTTGATAGAGGAACCCCTCCTTCTTCTTTTCTTCGGGGCAGAGCTGGAAAAGCTCAGATGTCCTGGAGATCATCGCATGGAAGGATCCAATCTCATCCGGCGGGGAAGCCTGGGAAGGGGGGGGGATGACAGGAGGTCCACCCCGCCGTCGCCGTCCTCGTCGTCCGTGCCCGTTGTGGCCGTGTCCGTGCCCGTGTCATCCCCGCGGACGGTGGACGGGGAGGAGGGTGGAACAGGCCTCAAGGGCTGGAAGGGTGCAGGAGGATGTGTTCTTCTCCCCTTGGGTGGTGGACTTCCCGATGGCCCTGCCCCTGGCTCCTCCGTCGGGCCTGGTTCCGGCTCCCCCGTTGGGGGTAAAGGCAATCTAGTCCTTATTTCAGAGCATAAGGATTGAATTGCCATCAAAATGGCCGCCGAGTTGTCCTGCGGCACTGGCTGCGACGGGTGCGACAGTTGGTCTGGGGTCCTGTCGGCACCGCCGTCGCTTCCGTCATCCCCCTTGTCGGGATGCCTCTCGACGGGCTGGTCCTCCTCCATGCCCACGTCGCAGCTCTCAGGGGCTTCAACAAGGTTGTGTCTGAATCAACGACGGCCACTGGCCCCCCCTCTTTCTCCGCCGGGGGCCAATGGGCTTGAAAGATGCCTCCCTCTGAGGTGGCAGGGAGACTCTGGGCCCCGAGGCCGCTACCACAGGTGTAACCTCTGCAGGCTGCGCCAGGGTTGCCGCAACCTCCTTGATAGAGGCCTTGGCTGGGTAAATCAAGGCCTTAGTCACCGACTGTGTGCTTGCAGCCTTCACCTTGGGGGAGGGCTCCCCGCCTCGCTCCCGCGCAACCGAAATCTTCGAGATCGACCGGGGCCTCTCCAGAAGCTTGGCCGGGTCCTCGGATTTCCTCTTACCCGAGCCAGACCGCTGGCTCGTGGTCGATGGCGCCGGGGAGGATGCGCCATGCCTGGCAGCCGAGGAGCCCGACCGTTCGGTGCTCCGGGTGCCCGCGGACTCGTGGTGCTTAGCCTTCTTTTGGGCCCCTGTCGCCGGGGCGCCCTCACAGGACTTAGAAGACGGCTCGGATTTCTTCTTTTTCTTCTCACCTGACAGGCTCTTTCCCTCCAGCCAGTTGGCGAGACGAAGATGGCGGTCCCTCATGGTCTGCTCCGACATGTTCCCGCAAAACGCACAATCCTCCTCCACGTGCTTTTTTTGTCCTTGTGAAGACAGTAGAGGAATAAGGAATGCTTGTCTTCCTTGAACACGTTCTGCAGCTGGCATCCAGGGCAGGCCCTGAACAGCTTCCCGGGCGTCAAGCTCCCTTTCTCCTGGGCCATGTCCGGGGTAGGCCTCAGGAACCTCTGGAATCCTCCAAAAGCGTTGTTCGATGAAATCTTCACCCTTGAGGGGCATAGAAACTTCCGAAACGGGTCCCCGTTGATCGGATGTAAAGACGGTGGAGCTTGAGGCTCAATTTAACCGAAAAATGAGAAATTCTCTTTGAAAAAGCGCAAAAACGCAGCAAAAGCTCAAGAGCTACAGCACAAGGACTCCCAACATTAGAAAGTGCGGAAAAAATCTGAGGATGGCTGCCGGAGGCGGGGCTTAGGGAGAGGGCAGTCATTGGCTGTGGGCAGTATGACCCAGAGATAAGTGGTTGGTTACTACTAGGAAAGACAGATCAGAAACGAAACTGATACTGATTTTTCTCTGTACCGAGGATTCCCAGCCAGACGACGGGGAATATTCATGAGCATGTGAATCCATGCCAGACCCCATGCTGGAGAAATTGTCCACGTTAGACATGGTAGAATGTGTACAAAATAAAAAAAAGACAATAAGACTGTTTGATCCCTAGTGGAGGTATAACTGGGAAAAGCACAGAAGAAAAAAAGATATATTGAGTAAGCATGTCACCTACGTTCAAAGTAGAACCCAGTCCTTATCTGGTATGGCAAAGAGACCAACAGCACACTCAAACTGTGGAGAAGGTCCTGGTCCTTTCCGAGTTGTGAGGCCAGAGTATGTATTTGTAGAAAAGCTCTCTGCTCAGTGTAAACTCCTAACCTAGATCCTGAAATGATTTCAACTCCCTATTTGTGAGATGTTGTCACATTTTTTACAATCCTTTATTCTCTCATCTTTGTAATCCAGAAAACCAACTCAACTCTTCTGATGCTTTCCTTCCTTATGATAGAATCATCAACACCAGTTTGCCATACCATCTCAGTCTGCATGTATGTTTTCAGGTCTCTCCTAATGTTTTAGTTATCTGCAGGATGTCAAAAGCATCTGGGTTTCCAATAAACCAGCCGTTCAAACTATCTTGTCCCTATTCATACTAATTCTAGTTGAACTGTGTTGTTTGTATCATTTAGGAATTTCCAGTCCTTGACAATCCACAGCTTACACCCCATTGCAACTTTGTGTATACCATTCGCCCGTTTCAGACCAAGTTATATAGAATTGTAACTTCAACATGTTGTGTCAAATAATTGACATGGGATGAAAGGCACAATCTTGATTCGCTTTTGAAACAGACTGAATTTTACAAAATAAAAGGAACATGCATTGTGTGTCTAAAAAGCCTACATTTTTGACAGGTGGATAGATTACCAGATTGTCCCTTTGCCAGTTTTGTAAGTAATCAAGCATAATGCTCACTCTCCATCTCAGCGGTTAAGTTAAATTAAGCACTTTATTGAGACGATCCCACAAAAACGCACTAATGTATTTAAACAAAATGGTGCTTCTTTGGTCCAAAGAGCAGCCCATTTTGAATTGCACATTAACAGTTAAGTTATTAAAGGCATATCCTATGTCTCATGGACAACTCTGCCCACATATTGAGGCTGCCTCATACAGCCACAATTGCAGCTCAGCTGTGAGCACACTGGTCAAGACATCAAGGTGATAGAAACCCACCGGAACACCAATTGCCATCCCCTTGAAATACAAATGCCCAGGGGTCATGATGATCCAACGGCACCAGCTGACTTGATACAGTTGAAAGAATATTGAATGCTTGGATCCTAAACAATAAGTAAACCCGCCCATCCGTTGCTTAGCATGAGTGTTGCTGGGTAGCCGAAAGCATGGAGAAGCTGCAGTAGATATGATTATGCATAGAAGTTGTTTTGATGACTGCAGGAATAGATATCTGGGTGTGTAGGGGTGGGAATCGGTGAAAGGGAAAAAAAAAGATAATTTTTTCATTGCTGGTTTGTAGATCGCTATGGACACATCACCAAAATTTCTAGATTTTAACAAAGAAATAAAATGTCAACAAAAAGTCATTTTAATACCCAAAACTTTAGGATTCCAACCTCACTAATTGTGGCATTACATTATTCATTTTCTGAAACTTATTTACGCAATATAACCAATATTGAATATTTTTAATGGTAAAAAAACAGTAATATTTTATACAGTATACTAACTGTAACCTCTATAACTGCTTAAAAGCTGAAGGGCTATTTTAGGTATGGCACATGTAGTCATGGGCATTCGTTCCAGAGTGCCACATTTTGTTGCCCTGGCATGTCGTGTTGTACCTGGAGATCACTGGCCTACCAAATTATCTTGGTTAACCGCATGTTCAGCCCATCCATTTCAAAATATACCAGCACTTATTTTAGCCATTTACCAGTTGCACTATATTAGATTTTGAGGGCTTACCAAGACGACTGAAAGTGAGGAGAGAGTGTGATGTGTCGAGACACTCAAGAAATTCAAAAAAGGCTTAAAGTTGTCCTGACAATACTAATCTACTGACTTGGGAAAGGAGGTGATGTAGAGAAGAATCAAGACGACAGTGACAAGGAGAAATGCCAGATGCATTCCATTGAAGCCTGTGGCAATAGCAAGGATGAAACATCAACAGCCACCCTTCAGAGGTGTGGAGAAAATGCCAGCTGCTGTGGCCCTGCAGAGTAACCTATATACCTTTGAGAGAAAAGAGTCCACAAGAGAAGAAAAGGCACTACAAAGAAAAGCTATCCCATAGGGGCATGGGAAGCTCAGGACGCCTAACAAGCCCAAAAAGAGAATCAGTAGATAACAGGTCAACAGAACAATTTCGCTAAGGAATTTGGAGCAGAAAAAAGAGAAACCTGAGTAACTATGAGGGCGGCAAAGGGACCCAAGGCCCTCTGGTGAGGCAGAGAGGCTAAGAGATTGAAAGAGACCAACAAAGGGGGGTTACATGCTGGGAATTATATCCCAAAGCTACAAGAGCATTAAAGAAGCAGAAGCAGTGATATATTCTGCAGCTACGTATTCCAACAGACATTGAAAACAGCTCTGGATTAACACTGTACACTTGGACTGCAACTCCCAGCAGCTCGTAGGTTTCAAGAGCGCATGTTTGCTTGGGAATTTGGACTTATAGTAAAACATTCCTAGAAATGGGGGTGCGTGACTTGGCACTGCATGGAGTGGACACTCCTGAGAAGGGTTCCAGGAACACCCCGGGGATCCCATTAATACCCTGACTTAATTCCCCCCATGTTGGCCAAGACAGAACAGCTTGCGGCTCATGAACCTGGGGGCTGACAGGAAAGCTCACCAGGGCCGAAGTCATTGAAGATTTGTCCTGAGAGGTGGTGGCAGAGCAGAGGATAAACAATATGATTGCTGGTCGAGTATGAGCACTCGGCTGAGGGACAGACCAACACGGCAGTGGGCCCGAACAACCGGAGTAGCAGAACAGTCCCATGTGAAGTTATGGGTATACAGGTCACTGATTAGCAGGTATTCCTGAATTCTGGGGAGTGGAAGACCCTCTGTATTGCCCTTGACATCCCCCTCCTCCTGCTGACAGCACGGCCACTGGCCCAGCAGATAAGAGCTTCCGCCCCTGGAGCAGGGCTAGGTGATGATACCATTGGTGGGGGCTCCCAGGAGGCTCAGGCTCAGATACAAAAGGAGACAGAAGAACACCGGTGTGTTGTGCAAGGTGAAAAAAGTGTGGGATTTGAGCTTTGACCACGTGGTCAAAGGGCTGTCCCCCTCTTAAGCTCAAACACTACTTCCTGGCAGAAAAACTTGATGAGTTTTGGCACAAAAAAATGGGAAAGGCACCTTTCGTGTCAGGAGAGTTTTGAGACGTGGATGTTCACATGTTTTTGGGGGGAGCATGAGTGAAAGAAGAGAAGAGTGGTCAGTGAAGATGGCCACGGCTCAGCTTCGTGGTAGTGGAGTGGCCCCCGCCCTCCCAACACAGAGCAATTTGTTTCTCTCTGGCCATCAGTGGTGAAACATCTTTCCTAGAGAGAGCCTAATTAGAATTACACCACTTGTGGGGAGAAGGAACCTTTGGGCTATATTAATACCCTCTATTTACGAAGAGGAGCACAGGAGTAAAGTAAACACATGGTGTTGAGCTACTTAGCCATGTGTTGGTGAAGCATGGCTGGCGGGAGACACAAGAACGCTCCACAGACCAATACGTTGGACAAATACGCTCTCCTGAAGGGGATTCCACCAGCACAACAAGTGTCAAGACATATGGAAGGAGGAAGAGATAGCCAAAAGGCAAGCAGGTCAGCAGGAGACATTAACACCCTCCCTGTCACTCATGCTGGATGAGATAAAAAGTAGCGATATTGCACTTGAAAGCAAGACTGGAAACATAGGAGCCAAAAATCACACAGTTCAGGGCAGACCCAGGGAAGCATATGGACAGGACCAAGGAGGCAGATAGGCTCTTTGTTCTTGAGGATGAGATGTCGGTTTTGAAGGTCTTGAAATAGCAAAGCTTGTCCACCAAACTAGAAAGGCAAACAGACCGGGCAGAAGAGCGTTCTAGGAGGAACAACATTCAGACTGTGGGCCTGCCGGAGGGAGGGAGGGGGATTCAACAGAACTAAACAATGAAAAATGGCTGGAAGAGTTTGGGAAAAATTGATTTTTCTCAATAGAAAGAGCTCACCTTGTGCTAGACAGGGCTCCTCCTCTGCCTGGAACCACAGTTAGCCTTCGGAATTATAGGGACAGGGATGCCATCCTTCAGAATGCTAGAAGGACGGGACCAGTATTGGTTGACAACATGAGGGTCTCGCTGTTTCCAGACTTCAAGCAGAAAGTGCAGGGGCAAAGAATCTTAAGAAGGGGTGAAACGAGAATTGAGAATACGAGACCTCCAACACATTCATTTATTTCCAGCCAAATTAAAGGTGTTGCATAAGGGGAGGTCCCAGATTTTTTGTTACCCAAAGGAAACCTGGGACTGCCTGGAGAGCACTGATTGAAGGAAAAGTGGTAACTCATTTGAAGACATAGGTACTTTGAGGAAGGAATCAAGTCAAAAGTCTGGGAGAAATAGTCCATAATAGGCTAACAGGGATCCCAGTGCAGACTAAGCAGAGGAATAAGGGTAGTAGAGGACAGCACCATGGGTTGGGGGCCTTAACAGCAGATACCTGAGGGGTAGATTAATAGACTCTGATGACAGAGCATGCTTCAGCCATGGTTGCAGGAATTCAGGACACAGCAATGGCTAAAACAATGGATTTGGAAGATTAATGTGTTGCCCGTTAGGGTGGGCTTTTGGGCAAAAGGGTTTTATGGAAGCAAAGGTAATTATGAATATCGATTAATTCATTACGTTGATCTTTGCAGGGGAAGAGTTAGATTTTGTTCTAGGTACGGCGACAGATGCTTCTTTGGGTAAGAAGGATGGGGAGGGGAGATTAGGTGGGGTTGGGAGGACAAATGTTGTTGAGCAAGGGCTGTGGTGGAGATTAGAAACCTGGCAGATTGATGGATGTGAAGAGGCAGAGTTCTTTATAGCCAATGGGCTCAGCTGTCAGAGGGCCACCCTAGTTTGTTTGGTAAGGGTCAGGTGGGGGAGGCAGTGCGAAAATGCAGGTGCTGAAATATTAATGGGCTGGGGAATAAGGTCAATAAGAGGGTGATAACGCAGTTTTAGGCGGCAGGGCCCTGAAGTGGTTATGCTGCAAGAAACACACGAACTGCCAGTTCTTGGGAAGGAATATGTATTCAAGGGTGTTTCATGCAGATCATGTCACACAATCTAGGGAAATGAATATAAAATAGATAAAGGGGGCCAATCGATATGTGTTTTTCGGGTTGAGTGGGTCAAGATTCTATTATTTTATACCTATGGTGGAATTGGAAGGAAATATTTCTCTAAAGGCAACTTTCCCTTCATATTTATGGACTCCCACAGACATTTTGCTTTTGTGACAGTATCGGGACCTGACCCTTTTACAGTGAAGCTTTGTCTTGCATTATTTAAACTTTTTTCCTACCCATACTGCGCTTACTGCGTTTGGCTCATGGCTGTGGCTAGTGTGCGTCATGGCCATGCCACAAGGTCCTTTGTGGGTTCCTTTGGCCTTCGCCATGATCTTCCTGACCCAGAAATTCCTTATTTGGGCATGCAGTTGCCCGCAAAAGCATCTTATTGCGCAGGCTCATGCAGGTCACATGTTACCCAGGAAGTGGGCTGGGACTGTCTGGTCCCAATCCACACTACTGGTGCCAGGATGTCTGGTGTGCAAGAGAGCATGGGAACCCCAGTGGTCCATGATTGGACCACTGCCGGTGTGCATGAAAGGGGCAGATCTTCCCTTTGGACGACCGGGTGCGAGCACTCGCTGGACTTTGGATATGAGGAGGGGTCCTGAATGCAGACCAGTAGATCAGCAACATGTCCGAATCAACCTGCAGATGGAGTCAAGTATCCGGAAGAGCCAAGCAGAACAAAGGAAGATCCTGAGACCAGCAAAAGGTGGTTGGCACCCGAATCCCGTTGGTGTCCCGGTGGAGCCCTGCTTTGCACTCGATCTCTGAAGACCTACGAGGGTACTTCGAACCTTTGGAGTGGTGGGACTAATCACTCTCAACGCCTCCTGGTTGCCCTGCAAAAGAGCCTGTTCGGAAGTGTCCTTGGGCCATCCAGTGACTGTCCAGCTCAAACCTTGATAACCGTGCAGGAAAACTGTGTTGAGTTTTGGCTCAAAAACTTTGGAGAATCCTACCTTGCACTACAAAGCACCCTTCCACCGAATTTCGTCATCCAAGCCACTTTGGATCGCAAAATAGAAGACTGTGTCAGATTGCGAGACTTGAGAGTCCCTGCTTCATTGTGCTATAGTGACAGTCGCTGAAGGCAATTATCCCGCCTTCATTCTTGTGCATCAGTGTTTTCTTTCTACATCACCTTAACCGAGAGGTGCATTTCCAGTTCCATACCAGACCTGCAACTGCAGCATCTATGCACTTTGAAGGAGAGGGCGGGAAATCAAACCTCCGACGACCATTTCCACACATGCCAAGTTTGGATCAAAACCGTACTGAAGTTACTTACCGGTGGCCCCTGGTTCATCCATACACTTTTATGCATAAAGGATCCTTTGCGGTCTTCCCTTTGGCTTGGATAGCCTCCGCTTCCTTTAGTCCTCTGAAAGTTTGAAATAGCTCTGTTCATTGCAGCAGATTCCCCCTCCTGACACTTGTAACTTGTTTCACCCCTTCAGAATCCTGTCCCTAACTTTTTCCAGCATCCTAAAAAGGTACTTTGTGACTTTTACGCATGACCGAGCACTTTTACACACGCATTCAACATTGAGCACAAGGCTCTGTTACTTCTGAAGTTTGTCTATCCTCAAAAGGTTATTCACCCTTTTCCCTTATCGCATTGACTCCAATGATTGTATATATTTAACATAATGGGTTGCTCTTGTGGTATTTTGCTAATGCTTTCCATTATTCATTTGTGTTGATTCTTAGGCCCTTAATAACATATGTTGTTATACTTCTATTTAATGGTCATTCTTGGAGTTTCACTGTGTGCTCATTGTGGGCCTATGATCACCATCACTCCTCCTGAGACCTAGCCTTGACTGCTCTCCAAGCTACCGTGAATTGGTCTGGCTATCTTCCTAGAAGTGTCCCCCGTTTCACTAACAAGGGTGGCCTCCTAAACATCTGTCCACCAGGGCAGAGTTTAGAAATCCATTCTAAAAAGACTTATATACCTTTGGTGCAAGCCTGCTGTGAAATCCCGGGAAAGAGTATACCAGGCACAGGAGAAGTGTGGCAGGAGAGTACACCAGGCAATGTGAATGTACTGTAAGAGTTGGGAAGAAGGAGAGTGACCTATTAAGATTGCGGAAACTCCAGGCACGAGAGAAGTGTAAAAGTACAACGGAAGACTCATACCCCTTTGGGGCAGCTATACAAAGAAGCCCTGGCAGAAGAGTATACCAGGCATAGGAGAAAGGTGAAAAGTACAAAGTGAAAGTTGTGAAAGCCTGGCAGGAGAGTACACCAGGCAATGTGAAATGTACTGTGAGAATTGGGAAGAGGGAGAGTGACTTCATAAAACTGTACATACATTAGGGAATGGGAGCCATAACCCCTGAGCGATAAACTTAAATAAATTGAACAATCACAGAGACACAGAGAATCCCTTGAACCGGGGAAATCCAGGGCAAGGGAAGGCTACTCCCATGATTACAGAGCTATAGAATACTAAGAAAATGTAGTGTTTGTATATTCTATGGAGTTGAGGAAGCCCCAAGGGAAGGAAAGAATATCCCTGGATGTGACAGTTGCAGACATTGGAAAAAGAAACCAAGGGGAAGGGAAGCATCTCCCTTGGACAGTATTATTTTGAAGGTGTAAAAGAACCTCCACAAAAAGGGGAACACCTCCTGAGTTGAGTACTAAATCATCCCGAGAAACCTCAGAGGAAAGGAGCCCCCTCTTGAGACTTGTGGAACATTTATTATTTTGTTTCTTTTGGCACCCTTTCGGGACTTTCTGCTGGAACTGTGGAAGGAACCATCTTCTACAGACTATACCCCTTTTTCACATTATCTGAGGTTTAGAATGCAATGATCAGGTTAGGATTTCCGACACATGACAGAGAACTCTTTTGATTTTGGACATTCTGACATTGGCATCCTTTAGTTTCGTTGAGGCTGGGAAACCCCTCCTAGTGATAGGACGGGATAGTTCTTTCTCAACCATCTTTTCTGTTAATAAAGGTTTATAGCAATCAACACTATGTCCTTGTCTCTGTGTCTTACTCCGGATTCCTTACAAAGCATAGGGGATGCACAAGAAGGTGTGAGGGGAAATGGTTGCTTTAGAAAGAGGGATTCTAACATGGCAGTAAGGGTGTGGGGTGGGTGGTGGAGCTCATGTAGTGATAGGGAGGGCAGGATTTGAAGCCCTGGTGTCTTGGGCGTGGGTGGTAAGATGTTCCTTGGAGGTGGTTGTCAAGAGACAAAAAGCTTGGAAGTTAAAAGGGGGTTGGTCTTGATTTGAGGTTACTTACAAATTGAATATGTTATTTTAAAAAAGTCACAGAAAGACTGGTTATGAAACCCCATGAAAAGTCAGAGATGTGATTAGAATTCTTGAAACCGAACTTTATTTACTGAAATCGTCAAAAAATATATAACATTTAAGAGCTTTGGGGCGTGTTGAGATTTGAACCCAGGCCAGATGGAGGGGCAATATTGGGCATGCTGAAAGATGGCCGCAGCTTGAAAGAGCTCCAGAAAGCGACCTGAATATCTTTTTAATGATATCCTTATCGGCTGGCTTACAAAATACGTTAAGACACAGAGGTTAAGAGGACGGCGCGTTGTGTCTACAAAGAAGAGGTCAGGCAACAAGGAGAGGCTATGGAAAAACAAAGCACTGCATAAGGCAGAATCTGACTGCACAGCAGAGCAAGCGGCAGACGCAGCCGGTCGAACGCAAGACAGGCTCCATTAGAAGGGGGACAGACATCGAAGAACACACGTCCAGCCACCCGCACGGTCGCGTCTCCTGAGGGAGCCCACAAGTCAGATGCCCTTCGGAAGCCTATGAAGCCGCAACTCTATGTGGGACACGAACGAGATGATCTACGGGTGGCGCAATAAAACCTGTGAGGGAAGGCCCAGCCATATAGCCACGTAACCGCGCAGCAGTCCAACGCTGTGGTCCCCAGGCACATAGTGGGTGCACAGGCAGGTGGGCAGCCTTCCGGGTGTGTGAACTGTCCACAAACAGCAGAAGAAATAGGAGTGCAGCAGTAAGGCGTGACACAGCCACGCCCCTTCTATAGAGGGAGCGAACATCGAACACAGTGTTGCAGGGACAGGGACAGAAGGGCCCCCTCTTTAAAATGAAAAACGCAAGGCAAACGCTTTCCAAGAGAAAGGAGTCAGGGGCTGCGCAATCAGAGCAAAATTTGAAAATACAGGGGCGAGCAGGATTCAGTAGCCTGGGCGAAAACACGTACAGAGAGTGAAAACAGGCTCCCTGACATGCAAGGTAGAGACCTTGGCAGTACAAACAGAAGAAATCTGCAGCCGAATGGTGGAGGCGGAGAAGCGCATAAGTGATTGGGAAGGCAACATTTTGAAACTTCAAAGAGGTCTCGCACCTCCAACAGAGTAGGAAATAAGTGATGGCAAAGAATGACAATCCTGATGGCCGGTCACAGCGTAATAGCATACCCATACTGGGGATTCCAGAGTCTACGGCCATAGACAGAAGAGAGACCTTTATTAAACATCTACTGCTAAAAGTGCTCGATAACCCAGAAGTAACACACCTATTCATGGTCGAGGGAGCGTATCCCTCCCTGGCCCAAAACCGCCACCTGGAGCCCCAGAGAGACCAATTAAGCCTGCATATTCAACTACTGGGAACGCAATGCGCTCATTAAAACCGCCAGAGAGAAAGGGAAGCTGAAATATGGATTGGCCACAATACTGATTTTCTCCAACCCACAGGTTCAGGAGCTAATAAAAACATTCCAAGAAACAAAAAATATCCAATGCAGACAATGTGTGTGCTACACTATGCTCTACCCTGCAAAAATGAAAGTTATACATGACGGGAAACCCAAACTCTTTAAAGACCCAGGGGCTACAGGGAGATATGCTAAAGAGATCTTGATGGTATCACGCAACACTCAACTTTGCCCACACGGACAGCCTGAAATTCTGTACTATAAATACCATAGCACACCAACCACTGCGGGCCGAACTCAAAATCAAGAACAATGTAATGGAAGTCGGCATAAGCGCGAGCCCGAGTCCCGGCTTACAACAAGATGAGCAACTGCGCGAGCACACGTCCACTCAGAGCAGTAACTGCAATTATACCGAGTTGATAGCATATTGTGGTGCTGGGGGAAACAAAGTCAGTACGTTACAATTTTTGGCGGTGGTGGGAATGTTACTAATGCTTCAACATAAAATTACCCTTGTATCTATATCAGAAACGGGCAGCATGTGCTCCAATATGGACAATAGTGAATGGGTGGCTCGTGACAATCACGTAGCTCCCAGATTAAATGGGATTTAAGGGTGAAAACTAAGATTGTGACACAGGCACGTAGATATAATGCACAATAGCATAGCCATAATGCCATGGAATATAAGGGAGAAATAAAAACAAGGAGTAGTTCAGGCAAATAATATGGTACGCACACAGACACCAGGTGCAGGTGCTGATGCTACAAGAAACTCATCTGGGACCAGAAGACAAGCAAACTGCAGTACAGGGTTGGGGGTACATAGGTATGGTGCGGCCCACTCCACGAAATCAAGGGGCGTAGCCATGTATGTACATAAATCACTGCAATATAAACTGCATGACAAGATAACAAACAGACAGAGTAGGCACCGCATTTTGGCGGTTGAAATGGGTAGAGTGGTGTTAATATATATTCCCAGAATATAGTGTGAGACAGGCATGGTGTCACAAGTAAGGACACAGACACAAAGGTATAAGTATCAACACCTTTATTAAGTTTGAATGGGGGTTTGAGACCTCCTAGCTGGCCCTAATTCTATAATGCAAGTAACCTTGACCATCGAAGTAAACCAAAATGGTCCAAGTCAGTCAGTCAAACAAAGGAAAGAGTCTGTGCCAGAAAACTATAATTGTCCTCATGTTTCACAATAACTAAGTGTGGAAAAAGGTATGAAGATAAAGAGTGTGTCAAAAGAATGTCAGAATGCAATGAAAGTGGCTCACCACTCCCTTCTCCAAGATCATTTCAATGGGGTTCTTACAATGTTCCTTCAAGGTGGGCAGTATGCACAGTTCAAAGATTTCTCTTAAGTCTGTTAGGCTTTCCTTGTCCATATCGATGTTAGTTAAATTTAAATCATAGTTCTCTTCAATAGATTCTTTCGGGCTTCCCTCACCCGGCTTCAAAATTATCAAATAAACAGATATTCGCAAAGTTGCTTCTTGGTTAGTTTCAAGGCTGACCTTGCCTGTCTTCAAACACTTCAACACGACTGAAACACTTTCCAGCTAAACATCTTAGCTTCACAGAGCTTGGGTAGAACTCCCTTCCCCAACCTTTGCACTTCCCTGTCACAATGTGCACCTGTCTGAGACATTTGCAACCACATGGTATTATCACCCAAATGCGTGACCACTCCGACAGCAGGGTCCTTATTAGCGCATTGCCAGAGTCTTTCGCAACGGCATAGTAGTCTCACCCCTATACGTGACCCCTCTGACAATAGGGTTGGTTTCTTAATATCTGTCCCTCTTGCACTTGTTTTCACAGAAAGAGCCCTCGGCCACTCTGTTCCTTATTTCACAAAAGCATATAGCTCATTAGGACGGGCTGACGGCCACTCTGTTCCTCGTTTCACAAAAATATTCATTCACTTACAAATTAGCCTTTCGAGATCTCTGCACCCTCACTTTCCCTTGTGCCCTTCCCTTCATTGGCTTTCAACACTTTTCACTTTCATTATTTACTGTTCCGTTATCCTTCAAGAAGCATTAAACAAGGTACCTTCTCACCCGGCACCGCTCTGTTACTTTGTTTCTCATTAGCTCCCTCACGGGATAGATTCAATCGTTCAGTTCAATGTCTGTATCCTTCAATGCATAGCATTGCGTTTAACACTGTAGATTTCCGCATTTGTGCGCATCCCAAACTCGGCTCCCCCTTTCTTTGAACTCACCGGCTGGGATTGCTTTCGCGCGTCCTTCTGTTTTCAGCTCGTCGAGGTCAGGGTCTTGCCCACCTGCCCCTCAGACACTCCTGTGCAGCCTCACATCCCGGGGAGGAAACGAGCAGTCTGCTGGTGCATGAAGGAAAGGGACTAACCGGCCCCTCGGCTCCCTTCTCTGAACTCTCCTGGCTCCCTCGCCATGCTTTCTGCTGCCTGAACTCACAGCCTGTCAGTGTCTCGGCGTCCCATTCTCCCTGGTCTGGTTCTCTGCAGCTCTCTCCGAGCTGCTCCTCTGTCATGCCATCCAGCTTGCCTTCCTTTTTGGCCCCCTCTCCGTGTCTTTCTGTGCTTCACCTTTTATAGTTTGAAAAGCAGTACATGAGTTTCAGGTGTGTGTGATTGTGACTGAGTGCCTGACCTTGCCTGGTTTTATTAGTGGGGACAAGGCACATGTTACTAGTGGTAATCTTCCTAGTCTAGGTCTTCCTCCTCCTCATCTCAGTAGTTGAGCTGATTAGGAAAAGAGGTGAGTTATGGGAGTTGAATAGCTCTAATGCCATATTCAGCTTAATGGAACATTTTAATATATGTGACAATGCAAAAGATATTGGGACTTCTCCTCAAAGGGGAGCCCTTTCCCATGAGGTTAGAGATGTGAGAGGACCTCGAAAAACTGTTCTGGTGTATCAACACTGGATCTGGAGACACTTTCTGTTTATAAATACTAGTAATGTGTGAGGGATACATCCTCTGGGGACAAGGACAATGACCTAGGGTCCAGCCCAGTGAGGAGAGTTACACCCAAACATTCCCTATCCTCCCCCTCCATTTCAAGCCACTTCCTTGAAAAGAGACCCATGTATTGTTGTAGTGTTTGAGATACAGAGAGTACTAAGATGAAGAAGAGCACAGAAAACAGTAAGGTCACTCACTGTGCTAGTACAGGTACTGGTATGAGGAGGTCTGAGGATTAAAGCCTCAAAAGCAACAAAGGACGCCGACAATTCTGCCAGGGCGGGACTGGCAACATTGTTTAAGAATAGATGATGGACAAAGGAACAGGAAAAGCCCAGCCCGGAGAGGCAACAGGCATGGAAACCGTCCAGAGCAGGAGATTCTAATCCTGTCGCAGACCAGAGACCGGCGAAGCAGGACGCTGGCGAGCCGCGGAGGAAGTCTTTGTCGGGTTTGGCAGGAGCTGACCCAAAACCCAGCCCAGCTGAGAGAAGTGGTGCTGTGACCTCGGAGGTGGGCCGTTTGGCTTGACAATGATGCCGAGACCATAGGAAGCTGGGAGCCGCATAGCCACCGTGGAACATCCAGGGCACAGCAAAGTCATGCAAAGCAGGAGAGACGCCAACCCCAGTCCCAGGAAGAACCATAGACATGCCAAGAGCCCAGAGAAGGTAATGGGAGGCATGGGCGGAGGACACAGGGGTAGTAAGAGGATCTCTGCTTAACCCCTGGTCAACTTGTGATAAGACTAACTTTGTGAATAGGGTCACTGACCCCCATAGTGATGATTATTTGCAACCGAGGAAAGCTTCCTTGTCTCAGTGGTAGCCCTAAAGCCACTGAACTTCAGTGAAGATATGTGCATCCAACAAGAGTTTCCTAATCTCAGTGGTAGCCCCAAGGCCGCTGAACCACAAAGTTAAGATTTGCGCATCCGAGGACATTTTCCTCGTCTCAGTGCTAGTCCCAAGATCACAGCGTCTCCAAGTGAAGGATTGTGCATCCAAGAAAAGCGTCCTCGTCTCAGTGGTAGCCCAAAGGCCGCTGACTCAGAGAAAAGAGTTGTGCATCCAAGATACGTATCCTCATCACATTGGGATAGGTCCACTAAAACCCAGAGAAGGATTTGAGGCTTCGCTAATATTGTGAAAGTGGAAAAACAAAGATCAAGTTAACAGATATTCTGTAGATGGCCAAGATTAACCCCTTGTTTGTTTTGCTGTTAGTAATCGGTATGTCCCACTCTGTTCACGTTCTCGTGGCCCCTTCTGCCAGCGTTTCTGATGTAACCCAAGGCTTAATCTGTTGGTATGTATATATGTCCTCCTTTTGCAAACCAAATTCCTGGCAGCATTTTAGGAACGTTTTGAGCTCTTGTCCCTCATACAGATCAGCAATCTCCCTCAGTCCCCCTTCTACCCATCTCGTAAACCTTTTATGTTGCATACCTGGAAGGGAAAGCTGGATTCCTAAATATCGGTTTTCTGCGCTTTCTATTAGCAGAGGGATTATATTATATATTAACACCCAGCTTCTTACCTTTAGGCTAAAGGACCACATCTCCGATTTGTATGGTCATTGCTTTACGAAGGGCTCTCTTCCTATGAAATTTTCAACTTCCTTTTGTGTGGCTTCTCTCTCCCCACCTTCATTTTTCTTCCCTTTTTATTTTTGGAGATTGTATAGCTTTTTTTAATACGTTATTACCTTTTGTCTTATTTCCCTCTATTTCGTCAATGGTTATTCAATTGAGTATGATGGATAATTGTTTTAAGTGAAGTATTGTTGGTTTGTCGATTTTGTAAAAGGCTTTATGACCAAATGCAAATAAAAAAAATTAAAAGTAAAGGACCACATCCAGATGGTTAACTCCATGATATTCGATTTCTAGGTAACACTTACCATTCTTTACATCGGGATAATCTCAATTATATAGCAACAGGGAATTGACCTCTATTCTAAAAACATTCTACATAGATCTTATGACCTAAGAAGCAACCAGGTAATTATTTTTACCACTTGAGTACTAAGTTTATGCACAACCGCAACATATACTGACATATACTCTTATCTGCCCTGGTTTCCCTTTTTCTCTTTATCCCTGCTTGTGTGGAACGAATATGAAAAAAACAATATTATGGTTATGTACTTATTCAAACCTGGTAACCATGTTCCTCTGAAATTAATTTTGTGCAACTATTGCTTGCATTTTATGTATTACACTGATGTTACCGGTTGATTATATTTATGTAAATTTGATTTAAGATACATGTCACTTAGCCCTGAAGACGGAACCAGTTCTGAAATGCATTGGCTCACATTCCCCAAGACAATTATCTGGAGATGCATACTGCTTTTGATAAGATTAAATATCAGGAAACTATCTTTATCTGAGCGATGCTTAAGTTAAGATTTTCTTGAAGAATGCACAAATAGCTAACAAGCATATATGCAGTTTACTTTAAGAGCACCTTGTGAGCATATTACGAACTGGGAAGGTTTCCCTGTTCTTTTCCAGCGCTATTTCTTACCTAGGTAGCTAGGCGACAGTAATATGCTCCGATAGATTGCAACAGACATTTCCTAATAGCAATTGACTTTAAGATGATACTACATAAGTGGTGCCCATCCTAATCCCTCCAGAGGAGAACTATAGGGAACCTGAAAGTACTGTGACGAAGAGGCATACAGACAGGACTATCACTCTCCAAAACCGAGAGCAACAGTCTAGTCTGCCCCGAGGAAATGAACAATTTAGATACAGAAGAAGGACAACGGAAAGAGAGCCTGGATGATAAGCCATAAAGAGCGGAGACACAGGACCGGTAACACTGCCCTGAGTAGTCGGACCGGCGAGTCCTTGGCAAGTGTTAAAACTGTTGTCAGCGGGAAGACGCTGACCTGCCGGAAGTACGTGAAAGACCAGCAAAGCCAACAAGACACTGCTTCCAGTCCCAGCAAGATCCAGAGACGTGCCACGAGTCCCTACGAGGTAAAGGGAGACAAGGGTCTGCCGGCGTGGACACGAGGGAGGTGAGAGGGTCTCGGTGTAGTCCTTGGTGTAATCCCTATGACGTGAACATTGAGAGAAGGGTTACAGAGCCCAAGCGTCAATAGGACTATTTGTGCATCAGAAGAAATCTTACTTGTGTCAGTGGTGGAATCATAACCAATGACCACCAGAGAAGGGTCACAGACCCCAAGAGTCCAGAGGAATATTTGTGCATCAGAAGAAATCTTCCTTGTGTCAGTGTAAGGACCAGAACCACTGATGATCAGAGAAACCCAGGTCGAGGACCCAAGTCCAAATAGAGACACGAGTCATCCTCCTTGTGGCAGTATTTGGCAGGTTAGTGAACCAAGTATGCCGACTCAAAGAAGAAGAACCTGGGTCTGCGACCCAGGCACAGTTGGAACTTTTATGGTATTGAACAGAGGAGACACTGTAGTATCCAGGGGAAGGGAATCATTGCCCATGGGTCTAGTTTGATTGGCACGTTGTAAAGAGAAGCATCAGGAGGAGGGAGTCATCCTCTTGACATCATGGGTTAAAGGAACCTTTCAGTCAGGCGAGGGGGGCATTCCCCCGATACATCAACGACCCAAGAGGAGAAGGGTTGTCCGGCTTGTTTGCATTTGTCTGTTTGAGGATACTTGCAACCAGGGGAAGGGAGTAATTCCCCCTGGTGAACATTGTTTGAACTATTAAGCTCCTCAAGTGAACTGTGATCACAAACCCAGGAGCCATTCTCCTGAGCAACAAACCACTTTAGCCTTATCTACTTTAGTTATAAGTGTGAGAGACAGTACTAGGAATTTTGACACAGCATGGTGGACATTTAAGTTGAACCGACATTCTAATCGATCCTTTTTAGTCTTTAGTTGAGGCGGGAAACCCTTCATAGAAATAGGGACAGTTAGGTATTCATCTTTCTTTTCATGAAGAATAAACGTCTTTGCCAACCATCATGTATCCTTTGTGTCAGTCTCCTCCTTCTGCACCTCTACACCTGCCTCTCCCTTATTTTATGTGCCCATAATTAAAGCGAAAAGCAGCAGAGACAGGGGGTAACCTTGTTTGGTCCCCCTATGTATTGGGAATGCCTCAGTGAGTCTACCATTTACCTTTACCTTGGCTGCTGGTGTTCTATATTTGGCCTGCACCAGCCTCAAAAATTGGGCTGATACACACAATTTGCATTGCCTTAAACATGAATAACGAGTTTAAGTGGTCAAAAGCTTTTTCGGCGTCTAATGCCAGTAGTAAAGTTGGAGCCTTGGTGCCTACCCTAGATGCTTTATCTATTATATGTAGGGTTCTGTTTATGTTATCAAATGCAGTCCTCCCATGAATGAACCCAGATTGATCTTGTGATATCAGTGCCTTGCAGCCAGTATTCCAGTATATATTTTTGCATCTATATTGATAAGAGCAATCAGTCTATAGGATAAGCGTAAGTGTGGGTCTTTCCCTGGTTTTGGGATTAGGGTTATGTGGGCCATCTCCATAGAGGTTATTTTATCCTCTGTTCTGAATTTGTTGAACAGCCTAAGTAAGGGCTTAACTGGTGGCTAAAGGTTTTATAAAACAATGCCTTCATATCATTAGTTCCTGGACTTTCATTGGCTTTTAATCTGCTTTTTCCCCGAAATACTTCTTCCTTTGTTATCGAGACTTCTAGTAGCTCGGCCTAGTCTTTCGACAATTTCAGCCTCCGCCATCCCAAAAGGTAGGCTGTTTGCTCCTGTGGCTAGCATGGCTCTTCTCTGTATAGTGTGGCAAAGAATTCCATTACCACTTCCCTTGAGATGACATGCTTCTTGTGGCCTTTTTATAAAGGACTTTTCTTCTTTAGCTTTGAGCTGTCGAGCTATCACTGTGCCCGTTTGATCGCCATGTTGCCTGCTTGCTTCAGAGCAGAGAGCTCTCCATTGATTTATTAGCCGTTTCAGATGACCCCTAACATGCGCCAGCTTCTTAGCTTTTTTCCTCAACCTTGTCTGTTTGTGCATCGTTTCCAAGTCTAACTCTTACTCCTTCCTCTGCCTAGCCTCCCTAAACTCCTTTGATATTCCTGTCAGAAAGTGTCAAAGATGAATCTTAAACCCACCCCAACAAACCCCCTCATTCTTTCCCTGTCCCTTCTTTGGCCCCAGATAATCGTTTATCCCTCTAGTAGATTCCCAACACCTTTATCTCTTAGGAGATAATCTTCCATTCTCCATCCCCGCTTCACCGTCTCACGTTGCCCTCTTCCCATTCTATTGTAGCCAGGGTGTAGTCGGATATCAGGATTGTGCCTATACAAGCTGTTTATAACGCCCTTGCCACTCGATGCGATGTTAGGATCAAATGTATCCTTGAGTTGGATCTGTGTACGTTTGAATAAAAGGTGTCATCTATCTCCTGGGGGTGCCGAAGTCTCCAAGTGTCTGATAATCCTACCTCCTTTGGTCCCCTTTTAAAACCCCAGACAACGCTCCTGTGCTATGCCTCGCCCCCCCACCCAATTTGCGAGTCCGCCACCAGACTAAAGTCTCCAGCCACCACTCGCTCTCCTTCACCAAACCTCCCCATCTCTTGGAGAAACCTCATTCAACGCTTTCCCGGCCCTGATTGGGTGCATTCACTGACACTATGATGTATAGTTGACCTTCAACTCTCCCCTTCAAAATCACCCAACGCCCGCCCAGATCCCTTTTGACTACACTCTTCCATTTTTAGCGATTCATGTACAAGGATCGCAACTACAGCCAGTTTACTAACCGCGTGTGACTGGTACTGGACTGGACATTCCCTAACCTCCTTGCATCTTCCTTTCTGAGGTGTGTTTCTTGGAGACTTAATATCTGCGCCCCCAGTTTAAGGAGTGCTCACACAATGCTTGCACTCTTATTTGGGGTATTGAAGCCCGTAACATTCCAAGACCCTAACTTCAGCATTACCCTTAATGACTATGAATCATTTCCATCTATCTCTCCTATGTGTCCATTCCATCGCCATATCCCCCTCCCCCGGTGGTTTAAGACCCTGCTCCTATTTACTTTACCTATTGCTAATAGACCTGTTCCCCTATGTTTAAATCCTGATGTCTCTGGAGTCCTGATCCAGGTTCTTGCCAAGCCCCTCCACCCCCCCTCTCTCTTAAACTCAGTATGGCTCACGCTCACTCCCTTCACTGCTCCTTTACCTCCCTACCCCTCATTTTTTTTAAACCAGATTATTTATTGAATTATTTAATTTATCAAATAAGAAAGAACAAAATAGGCAATGGGCCTCATTACGAGTTTTGAGGTAGGCTACCTCCAAACTCTGGTCCGGGTCCCGCAAAAGGGGATTTACCGGGCAATTCCGACCTTGGAGGGCCCGGTAAATCCCTTTCGCGGGACCCGGTACATCCCCATTCCCATTTGAGCCCCCATAAGGCTCAATGGGAATGGGGAAGATGCTAACAAAAGGCCGTTAATGACGGGCCCGTTGTTAGCATCCCGGTCTGCTAGCGGGTCCGACTAAGGACGCCTGGACTGACGAGACGTCCTCAGCGGGACCAGCTGCAGACCTCGTAATGTGGCGGCCCGGAATGAACGGTGCTGGTCCCTTACCGGCACCATTCATTCCACGGCCCCCACACTCCTAATGAGCCCCAACGTGCCAAATCAAACAACAAATCACAATACAGAAGAGGTATGGCAGAGAAGTAGCGACATCCATATTATCATTACTGGTGCATGCACAATTAATGAGTTAAAAGGGGAAATAAATCCGAACACACAAGGAAAAGCATTGAAATAATTTGTAGCTGTACAAAGCATGTGTGTCGGGGTGTGGGGGCACACAGCCTCAGGATAGCACTCATTCTTTCCACCGATAATGTCTCTTAGTATAATAACAAAAATAATTTCCATTGGTCGGGGATTCGTGGGATATAATCATTTGAAATCACAAAGGTTACAAAAGGACCCGATATGCAGGCATACTTGGATAACGAGTCAGAAAGGGTGGCAGTAATCTTTTCCATGGAACAAATATACCAATATTTGCCCACCACGTTTTAAGTGAGAGAGCCTCCGTCTTTCTCTAATATTGGGCGATAGTTAACTTAGCTGCTGTAAGCATGTGGGTAGATAATACTGAATGGGGGGCCCCAATAGTAAAGACCTTTTTATCGTCTTTATCCGTCAACAAAACCACTAGGGGATCCAAGGGAAGCTGAATAGCCACAATTTGATGTATTACAGTAATAACTGCTGCCCAGTATGGCTTAATAACAGGTCAATACCACCAGATATGAGCCATGGATCTGACCTCCACACACACCCTCAAACAGTGAGGGGAGACAAGCGGATACATATTATGGCAATGGTCCAGCGTGAAATACCAATGGTAAAGAATCTTTTAAGCATTTTCTAATATAGGGGTACATGCGGATGCCCTAGAGGCCCTCCTCCAAATGGTTTTCCGTGATGTGTGAGGAATTGTGCGACCCAAATCATTCTCCTAGCTTATCATTACGTCTGTCTCCTCTCCTGTATCTGTGATCAGCAGCTTATATATACTGGAGACCTTATGGCAAGAGATATTAAGAGACATACATTTCTCAAAACGCTTTTGGTCCCTACCCAGTACTTGGATGAGAGCCAGGGCAAGGAAGCCAAGGTAATGATACGATATGGCATACATAACGTGCCTATACACAAGTGTTTCAGAGTGCAGAGACACGCCTGCTCAAACTCCATCCAAGACTGTCAGCTGAGCATCCGAGAAATCAAGTATAACCTTCCACTGACACAGACTTCTGCCTCCCCCACACTCCTTATAACTCACCATTTTTATATCATTCCATGCCTCTGTGGTCCTTGCCTTCATCTACCGGGGCAGACGCCCAGTCTTTCACAAGCCTTTTCCGCTTTTCACAGGCCACCAGTCATTGGCCAGCCTTCTTCTGGGTGATGACGAGGTCCCTCGCTCTGATTTTCCCAGTACTTCTTCCTGGCTTCTCATCCCTAAAACTATTACTCCCTCCTTCAGAGTGGAGATTATTCTCTCTTCACTCCCCATTCGGATTTGTAGCCTGGTAGGATATAACCATAGATATTTCACTTTTCGCTTGATAAGCTCCTCAGTGATTCCCTTTAATGTCCTTTGTTTGGCTTAAGTTAACTATGACAGATCGTCTAATAGCAAGACTTTGCTGCCCCGAGATGCATCTTTCCTTTCCTTCTGACCGCCACCATAATCTTCACTTTATTCTTATAGCAATGCATCTTCACCAAAATGTCCCCTAGCTCTTTAATGTCTTTCCTATTGGCTGTTATGGCCGCTACCAAGTCCTCCTTAATGTTTGCTCCTTCCGCTTTAATTGTCTCTGTAATATCAACTTTGAACTTGCTCAATGCTGCTTCAAATTCCTCTCTGATGGTTGGCATTTTTGCCCTGGGCCTTTCTGGCTGAGTCAGGAATCTCAGTAGGCCGGCTTCCCACTTTTGTCCTTCTCTCCCCACTCAGCTCTTGCCTGCTTGTTGTTTCTTCTTTGGTCTCATTTACATCTTCCGCTTCTGTGTCTGTGGGTCTTACAGATACCCATGGGATGTGCTCTCCTCACAGACTCACTGGGCCATTTCTAGGCCTCCAAGCCGTGGTACGCCAACCACCTTTGGTGAGACTGCACCTGGCTCCAGCTGGTGTCCCTGCAAGGGCGCCTCTACCGATAAAGATCGGAAGAAGGGGCTACTGTTGCTTCATAACTGAGCAGCCTCCTTTTCCTTAATTTCTCACTGCCATGCCCCCTCTTGCCAAGTCCTTTGCTCTTAGGCTACTGGGGTCTGATGCCGGCATCACATCCTCCACCTCTACTTTGTGAGTCCTGGACCACCAAGCTCCTCTAAAACGAGAGCACCAATGGCTCCTTACCTGGGCTGCGGCGCAGAGCTAGGAGCTCCTTTCCCTCCTCGGCTCCTCTTGGTTGCAGAGCTCCCTGGGGTTGGCCTCCACACTTGCCATCCACGGCCAGGCCGTTAGTAGCGCCAACATCCCTGGCTCCTTTCTGCCCCAGGTCGCCTATGTTCAAGACCGAGGAGGAGTGGGGAGGAGTGGTGTGCTCCTCCCCACTCCTCCTCGTTGCTCTGCCTGCCTGCTCTGCTCGTTCAGTCAATTGCTGTAGGCCAGTCTGGTCACTGCCAATGCAGGCCACCGCCTACCTGTGCCAGTCCTATCCCACCTTTCTGGTACTGCACACAGGCCCTCCCTGCCCCCTACCCCCCGGTCTTCCTGCCACTGCTCTACGGTCTTGTTCTCTGCTGCTCCGCATGCCCCGATGCCTTTGATAAAACGGGAGCTTGGGTCTCCCTCGCTTCGGACCTCGCTGTCTTCTCTCACTGCGGGTCACGACCCTTCGACTCCCCCAGACACGCCGCGCGTCAGATGCCTTGCCGGGCCTCAGTCGAAGGGATTCTATGATTTAATTTGTTTTCCAGGACGGGAACCCTCACCTTGATGCCCGTCTAATCCGTCATCTTTTACACGACCCCCGAGTTGTTCATTTTTTAAAATTTGTATGTAAAAGTGTATGTTTGAGTGTGTATATTAGGTAATATACCTTATGTAATGTGTGTGAATGAGTGCATGATGTTTAGGTGGCAGGGCATGCTTGTGTGAGTGAATGAGTGCATGTGTGAATGAGCAAGTGGGTTTGTGAATGTTTTTGCTTGTGTTAAATACCTGGATTACTTACCAGTAATCTTTATTGCTCCTAGCCCCACTCTTCCTCATCCCAGTACTTGCCCATGAAGCACCTTGCCTCATACATAAGTACTGGGACGACGAGGAAGAGGGACATAGAGGTAATACTGGGACGAGGAGTTGATTTGGCGGATTAGAGGAGGAGAGTGGGAGGGAGACAGGATGTGTGGAAAAGGTTGGGCAGGGGAGGGGTGTGTGCTAATACATAAAGGTCATCAATGATAAAGCAGGCATTATATGTATTAGTGGCTAGATTTGCATTTTGGTACAGCCCGATAGTCATTTCTTACTGTGACATGACATTTTTACTGGGCATCTATAATAAATTAAGCATAAGTATTATTGCCCGTCTAGCCTGGCATTTAGGCACATCCAGTATAGTCTTTTCTTACTGTGTCATGGCATATTTTCTGGGCGGTTTCTCACAATCTATTCTCCCACCTACTCCCCCGGGATCTTCCATTCAAGTGGCCTGGGAAGGGCCATCGCTTTTGAATACCAACCACGGGGATTGGGAGGAGAATACCCAAGGGTGAAACATGGTATCCCCCCTTTCCCAATTATACACCAACCCACTCTCCCCATTCCCAATAAGTACTGGGACGATGAAGAGGCGAACGGGAGCAATGAGGATTACCCACAGAAACACCTTAGGAATACAAAGTGAGGCCTACCATGTAATGCCAGTAGACTGTCTCACTGAAAGAGTCAAGCATGGTCAGGCAATCAACCCAAACCATTTACACCTGACAATTACTTCAGGTACAAAAGGTGTGATTCTGAAGTACGAGTGAGCTAGAGTTGTTGACGGGACCAGGAGAGCCAAGGAGCAGGGCACAGCAGTGGGATAAGCCTGGAGAGCCCGGAGAAGAGCCGGAGTGAGGCAGACTGCAACCTGCTGGCCGAGTCCAGAGAAATGCTCATTCCCTCGGGACATGTACCGGTCCCAAATGGTTTTGAGGGGCAGGTGGTGAGACCCTGACCTCAACCCAGTGTCTCCTGAGGAGATTGCTCACCAGCGCTGCGCTACCCGGTGAGTTTCGTGAAAGTGAAGATAGAAACTCAGGAGCGTGCGGGTGGATGGAAAGGGAGGGGAAACAGACAAGATTTAGAAGTGGCACAAAGGTAAAGAAACCATAAAGAAATCGAGAAAGTAAAGATAGCCAAAAGCAAGAGAATTAAAAGCATAAACAAAGATGCGCTAGTGGCACGGAAGTAAAGAGATAAGAGGAAAGTTAACTTTTTTTATTTATTTTTTTAAAAACTTTATTTATTGTTGCACACAGTTGCAGCACATACATATATGTATGATCACATTTCCATCAGTACATTGTACACAATTACCCTGAGTCTGAGTTTTCAAGCTCAGCTTTGTCTGCCAGATATTGTTTGTACCTGGCCCATATATTTCTAGGTTTGGAAGAGGGGAACACCGAGTCTATGTATAACTCTTCTGTGTCATTTGTCCATAGCATATCTCTGTCCCAGTCCGCTTTGGTTGGCGGAGTTACATTTTTCCACCTCATTAATATTGCTCTTTTGGCTATTAAGAGGCTCAGGTTTAAGAGTTTTCGCCATGTTCATTTTTCCCACCGCGCCCAACAGGCACAATTGTGGTGTCCACTCCACTTGCTGATCTGCCATGTCATCCAGAGCTGTACAAATCTCTGCCCAGTAGTCTCTCAGCTTTAGCAAAAACAAAGAGGTGATGGCTGGAAGGTTTAGAATTAATCTTAACCACTGGCAATGCTCTGGGCAACCTTCCAGACCACCGTTCTTCGCCTGCCAAGCCATTACAGAAGGGAAAGACCATATGCAAATCAGGCTTGGCCCCACCCCAAAAGGGGCAGTCCAGCCCGAACTGCTAGGCCACATCCCTTCTGCACGAGACCACAAGCATCCCCAAACATGTTTCGCCCTAGCAGTTCGGGCTGGACTGCCCCTTTTGGGGTGGGGCCAAGCCTGATTTGTCATCATATTTTTATAGATCAGGTCCTGGAGGGCCGCGGGTTTAAATTTCCATGGAGGCCTGTTTACCGTAGTATCAGGAATTTGCAATGTTAGCTGTATTGGCGAATGATCTGAGTATGTTCTGGGGTAAATGTGGGTACCAGTAACCCAGGACAATACTTCGTTATCTACCATCCATAGATCTATTCTCGAATGCATGTCGTGCACTGGGGAGTAGTATGAATATTCCCTTTTTAAGGGGTTTATTAATCGCCATGCATCTTTTAGATTTAGGTCGGACATATGGATGAGTATTTTCTGTGCTGCCTTGGTCAATGTTCTTGGTTGTGTTGATGTGTGATCTAAGTGAACATCAAGGATGGTGTTAAAATCCCCACCACATATCAGATATGCTGTGGGGTAGCTCGCCAATTTCTCAAATAATGTGGAGTAGAAGTCTGAGTCGTCTATGTTTGGACCGTATATATTAAGTAGGACTATCTCCCCGTCATAGAGGGTGCTATGGAGCAATACATATCTACCCTTGTGGTCACATTCAGATTTGATACAGGTAAATGGCAGAGTTTTATGTATTAGTGTCCCTGCCCCTCTCGCCCATTTAGAATATGTTGTGTAATATTGATGTGTCCCCCAATTTCGGCACCAGGTGTCCCACTTGCTGGGGCCCTACGTGTGTTTCTTGGAGTAATATTATTTTGGGGCTCTGCCTGTTAATATATGCTAGTATCTTTCTTTTCTTGATCTGGGATCCTAAGCCACGTACATTCCAGCTCAGAATTTGTATGTTGTCCGTGCCTGGTTTAGCCATTGTCTATGAAGTAATTGTAATAGTATGCATGACGGTTTATTTCAATTGTATACTACAGTAGTGCTAGGTACCTGTATGCTTTTTGTTTTAATACCTTTCGTCCCATAACTAAACCCCAACAAACCCAACCTGAGCCCTCACCCCTCCCTCATAGTTCCTCGAACTTCAACTATGCCCGTTAAATCCCCCTCCGCCCCCATCAACTTCTTGTGCACCTGCTACCGGGGGACTGTAGCGACTTCCAGTGCCCATGCCATCATTGGTCCTTTGCAGTGTGACCGGTTCTACGTTGTTGCTCTCACTCTGTCACATGTGGGGTTGAGCTCAGCCGCGTGTTTTGCAGAGTAAGTCATGTTCATCCCCTATATGGGCCACCCGACGGGGGCCTTCGCTTTCGCAAGTCCATTCTTTATCGTTTACGTGCTTGTTATTGTATGATTTCAGGGTTTCAAGAGTCTATCGGTTCTGGGCTGCCCGGGCGGATCCGGGATATGTGTTTCGACGAAGTTCGCCACCTCCTCTGGGAACGTAAAAAAGTAAGTTTTATTCTGATGTTGTATTTTTAGTCTCGCCGGGTATAGCATGGCGTATTGCACTGGTCGTTCCCGCAGCAGTTTCTTGACCCCCGCAAAGAGTCTCCTTTCTTGTTGTACCGCCAGTGTGAAGTCTGGAAAGATACGTATGGTGTTGGCTTCCCATCTCAATTCTTGTTTTTCGCTAGCAGTTTTCAATATCCGGTCTCTGTCTCTATAGTTTATCATGCGTGCTATGATAGGTCTAGGGTATGCACCAGGTTTTGGCTTTGGGGCGAGTGACATATGTGCCCGCTCCACGATGAACATTGCCGACCATCCACGATCTCCCAGGAGATTTCGCAGAAGGTCTTCTACAGCCTTTTCCATTAACCCTTTCAATGCTTCCTCCGGTACTCTGACTATGCGGATGTTATTCCGCCGGGATCTAGCCTCCAAATCTTCGCGTTTGGTCTTCACCGTCCCCAGTTCTATTGACATTGTGGAAACTATGTTCTTCAAGGCCTCTAGAGCATCTTCTGTGCCCGATATTCTCGTCTCCGCCTCTATCATGCGCAATGTGGTCTTATCCAATTGTGTTTTGATGGAAGCCACATTTGCTGTTATCCCATCCAGTTTTTCGTTGAGGGCACAGAAGCCTTGTTGCATGGCCAGAAAGACCGCCTGAGGGTCCATCATTGGTGCTGAGGCAGCCGGTTGCTCCTGCCTGGATAGGTGTAGCCTGTAACAGTCCCAGCAGTTTTCTTTTACGTGTTTCCTGTACCTGGTGAGCGCAGAGTGGCAGTTGAAGCTGGTCTTATGGAGGTATTTGGTTCGTTATCTGGGCTAGTTCTGCGCACCTACAAGTGTCTGTTCTATTCGTGTTTTCAGTTCCTTTGTTGGTGGCCCCGTCTTGCTGTCTGCCTCATGCCTTTGTGTGGATCTTCTATAATTACTTTAATTACTTAGGGGTGGTTTGTTGTTGCCGAGTTGTGCACTTATGCTAGTATTTTGGTAATTGCGTATGTTCTCTGTGCCTTGGATTTATGTTTCTCGTGCGCCTTTTCCCCATAAAACAAGTTTCTTGCCTGCCGAGATTCAATGGGTTCTGTGACCGTAACTTGTGGAGAGCATCCCAGCGCCTCCCAGATCCTTGAATCTTAGTGGGTCGTTGAACCTATGTTCCACTTGCCGCCTGGATGCTAGGTGCACTCTGTGAGGTCCTCAATTGCCTATGTGTGGGTCCTTCTTCCCCACAGGTGTCTCTCAGTGGCCACTCTTTTGTCCCTTATCGCCTACTTCTGGTGGAACCAGGGGTACACTGGCACCCCTACTTCTGGGGATTGCGTGATGAAGGGAATTTAATTGGTGTCTGCGTAATTCCCCCCAGCCAGGCCAGCATGCAGTGTTATGTTGCGGCGTTGGTTCATTGTAATGTGTTTCGCCGGTGGTGGTCTGTCGTATGGTGGTAGTGCAGGGCGAGGCCCCAACCCTATGCCAGAGGGGGTTGTTAGCCAGGCCCAGAGCGGAGGGTTGCTTAGATGGTCATTGGAGGGTGGTGGGGGGTGACTATCCTTCCGCGCCCCCCCAGCTCACTAGTGTTCTCAGCTGCAGTGGGCACACAGGCCGATCCCCCGTGGGGCGGCCTGGGTTTCCCGCCTCACCCTCCTGGCCCCTCCAAGTGTCTATAGCGGCTTGCTGAGCGTCCAAGGGACCGAACGCTGCCCCGGGGCGCAGCGGCCCGTGTATCCCCTCTCCTACCTTCTCAACTCCGGATCTCGTTGCTTCCGAGTCTTGCTCCCCTCTGGCAACCACTGGAGTGTATCTGGGCGGTATGCGGGCACTCTACAGAACCCGGAGTGGCCGCGACTCACTCCAGGTGCTGCCGGGCCGTGCAGCCCTCCGTCGTCTCTCGCGTTGGTTGGCACTGGGCTCCTCCACTCAATCTGTGGTGTAGCTCCGGCCTGTCCCTCTCACCTCACGTGAGAGCTCAAATCCGCTGCAGCTCTGCTATCCCGCCACTATCTGCCTCCAAACTCTGCATGCACAGTCTGGGTTTATTTCAGCACGTTTCTTGTAGTTTTCAGTGCGAACCGGATCGAAAAAGATTATTATAGTGACATTTTGGCCCTGGACGTCGCCGGAGCTCACACGAGAGCAGCCATTCCTCCTTCAGAGGAAAGTGAACTTTAAAGAAGCGAGAGAAAGCCAAGAGAGGGTGCAAGCGACCCGAAACAGGAAAGAGGGTACGAGTGACCCGACAGACTGGAAAAGTGAAAGTAAAAGCGAGAGAAAGCAAAGAGTACCAGATAGCAGGAAAGAGGGTGCAAACGACCCAAAGGCTGAAAAAGGAAAGTGCAAAAGGCACGACAAAGAGAAAGGAAGGTGCATGGGTGCCCGACCAAAGTACAAAGAGAGGGGTCAGGAGTCAGAGCGGTCGCACAGGGGAGGAGCCAAAGTCCAGCATTTTCAAAAGTTTCTGGTACTACCCCATGGAAAGAACTGAGTTAAAACGGCGGATCTTGACATGGTGAACTTTTGTGTGAAACCAGAGGGGCCTAGGCTTGGGGAAGGGAAGGAACCCCGAGAGGCCCACCAGGGACATTGTTGAACATTGTGAAGAGAGGCCTACGTTTTGGGGAAGGGAACCCTGAGAGGCCTAACAGGAACTGTGTCTTTTTGTTTTGAACTAGAAGGATTGAAGCTTGGGGAAAGGTACCCCAAGAGACCCAGAGACATTGTGAACTCTGTTGACTTACGGCAAGAGCCCTACGTGGAAGGTTCCAAGGGTAACCCTTTTGAGTTTAACTATTTTTAACTAGCAGAACTACACCTATTGGTAAGACTATATAAAACCAGCTGTGATTTACATTTCCTTTTTAATCACCATTTTTTCTTTAAGAAGATGCCTGAACACATTCTGTCTAAGAGTGAGGGCAAGAATAGGTTCAGACACAGACTGACTTTGGTTTTTGGATTCACGGACATCGATGGACCTTAGCAGCATCAGTTGAGGAAACCACCCCTTCAGTTAGGCCCAGTTACGCATTCCACCAACCCAACAAAGTGTATAAATAAAGGTTTTCAAACTGTTACTTTTGAGTCTGTGTCTCTCTTGATACCATGCCTGTCTCACAGTATATATAGCAAAGTAAGCATCATAATTGTTATTACATGCTAGACTCGCATTTTGGTGCAGCTAGTCTAGCAATTTCTTACTGTGGCTTGACATTGTACTAGGCATCTCTGATAAAGCAATCACGATGAGTGCAATTACCTAGCTAGACTGCATTTGAAATCAACCAGTCTAGCCGTTCCTTACTGTGGCACGGTATATTTGTCTGGGCATCCATGATGAAGTGATAAGTGGTACTACATGGTTAGATTGGCATTTTGGTGCAACCGATCTAAGTATGTTTTACTGTGGCAAGCCATTTTTTATTATACATCATCAAAGCTACAGCAAACATGAGAAGTGTTATTAGGTGTCTAGCCTACATTGTATACGTTTTCTGATTGTGGCATTACATTTTTAATAGCAAAGCAGTAAGATTGTGCGGCCGCTGCTTCGTGTGATCTACAGGTTGCAGGTTCAGTTCAAATCCCAGCATGGTCAACTCAGCCTTTCATTCTTCCGAGGTTGAAAATGGAGTACCAACTTCGGTTGGAATGATAAATACGTGCTATGTATAGTGCTTTGCCGAAAGCTCTATATAAATAACAAATCGTTACCATGAATCAAAGCATTAATGCTCCTGTGCATTGTTGGTGACTTGCATCTATTGGATTTTTGTATACTGCAACATCACAGCAACTGGCAATGTAGGTGTGACCGATCCAATTCTCAGGTACCAGTTGTCCAGGGGTGAATATCGGTTTATAAACCATCAATCAGCCCCACACCTCTCATACACCAGAATGGATCAGAAAAGATTGGATTAAACTAGCATACAATTAAAATGATAAACCTTCTCCAATGTTGGTAACGTGGACGGTACGGCAGGCTTATCTCTTCTAAAGGTTGTGGATCATTGGTTAGTTGCAACACCTCAAAGATACAATTAGTACCCAATGATGAAAGGAGCGTCAAGTCAAGGTTATGTAACAATATCTACTTTATTATTATTACAACAGACAGTCTAACGACACTACAAAATACAACCCAACCTGTAAAGGAATTCAGAGGACAGTTTCAAAGCAAAGAAGGAAAAGGGATGCACTCTGGATACTGACAGGAGGGTAGTCGGTATAGTTCATAACCACAACAGTTTGTTACAGTTTTTTGGCTTTAGCACAAAGGTGGAAAAGGGTCTTAAAATGTCTCTAGGGACCTTCTTAGAAGGACCATGAGGACGGAACGACAATGTACCTTTTGCTGTTGGTGTTGGTGTTATGGGTGCTCGACAGGGTCGAGTCGGCTTCAGGGCACTTTGCAGGCTTCTGTGACAGAGTTTGAGATGGGAGTCAGCTGTGGGTTTCAGGTGGCAAGACAGCTCGGCGAGCGAAGTTAGATGAACGGCTGCAGGCTGGCCTACACAGAGGTTGTCTGAGTGCTGATCAGGGATTCTGAAGCACTGGCCGAGACATCTCGGATGTGTTTAATTGACTGCGGCTTGACAAAGGTCAGCGTTGCAGTCAGTTGCGATCGAGGAACACAACTGGCTCAAAAAAGTCCTTTAAGATGGACGGCAGTAGATGCCAGTCGAAGGCACTTCTCCCAGCTTCTTCAATGGGCTTGTGTCATCCTTTAAGGCTGATGGTCGACAGCTGTGGAGTGTGTTGCTGGCACCTGGCTTGTCCTTGGTTGCAGGTTCAGAGACCTTCTGGCACTCCCAATCCAGGCAGCCTGCTGCTGAGCCTAGCAGGGCATGCTGTGTGCTAGCTGGGAACCGGTTCTGGAGCAGCTTGAGAGTCTTGGAGTTCTGTTTCGCCCTCTGCTCCCTGGGAGAAGTTTAGGTGAGGGATCTTGCTTCCCTCTTTGTATATCCTGGCCTTCCTTCATTGGCAGAAGATACAAGGCAGACTGTACCTTCAGCCAGCGTCCCAGATTGAGTTCTTCTTTCTTTCTTCTGGTGAAGTCTTCAGATGATCTGCCAAAAGAGGGGCTTGGCCCTCTTTTAAAGCCAGGTTTTGGTGTAGGCTAAGCCTATCTTCGTGAACCAATCCTGGGGTCCCTGCCAACAATGTTCTGCATGCGTGAGGTCATAACCAGAGTGCATTGCAACAGGAAAGGTAAAAGGGTGAAAACAGGAACAAGGTGTGCCCCAGAACTAATATGGTAGAGCCCTTCCCTCAACAGAAAGAGCTCTAGGCTCATTCTCAAGTGCCAAGTCCCAACCATCTTCCTGTCTATTGTGTTCAAAGAGTATCTCTGGTTAACGGTCCTCCCTGTGCAGTTCCTGTTAAACGGCAGGTCTTCCTTGAAGCTACAGAGAGACCAGCCTCTCTGGCAAAACACATTCTCTTACTTCATGAATGGGGTCCCCCTAGCCGGGTGGCCTATTGGAACAACGGACCCAGACATGACAGTTCACTGCAATCGATCGTGAGAGCTGGGAGCTGGCTTCAGGTTGACAGAGTTACAAATGAAAGGTTGTTGGGTTTCCGGTCTCCTTTGTTACCCTCTGCAGCCAGGCCCCATGTGGGCCTGTTTGAAGTACCCCCTGTTGGTATCATCGCTGCCACCAGCTGTAGGGCCTACCAAACGAGCAGGGTGGTGCCATGGAGCCGTTGTCAGTTAATCAGGCCAACCATGGCAGGGGGAAGTTTGGTCTCCCCCTTCCTGAGATGACATTGTGCCCTCCTTAGCTGTCACATTCCAACTAAATATGACGGGTGGACTATGCCTGTAGTGGTGTCCAGCCCGGGGTACACAGGTCTATGCTTTTGTTGCAGTGTGAGCATAGGAACATGTGTGTGGATTAGCCCCACACATTTTCCTGATGTCGGTCTACTAGGATTCCATTTAATTTAAAATGTTTAAAAAGACCAGGCAAGCCCACGCCCACCTGTGGATGGTCGAATTCCTCACAGTAGGGGCTCCACTTATCATATAATGACATTACCATGGCATGCAGCTAAAAGTGGCATAATATGGAAGTAACTGGCCATACAATGCTTAAGGGGCATATCTACGGCAGTGCATCAGCTAATGTTGATCCTATTGGGTGTAACCCCATCATATCATGACCTCATCCATGGTATATGAAAGCAGCACTCTTGTTAAAATGTGACTGGTATCCAAAATATTCTTGTCTGCTTAAGTACCTATTTGGTATTTTATAATGTTTACATTTATGCACTTTTTTACACCCCTGTAAGCCCCTTCTGGTGATGTCACCAAGGTTAAAGAAGAACTGAAGCCATCCACTTCCACTTCCTGTGATGTCATCAGGTGTGTGATGTCACTTCCGCTACATCAGGGATTTTGGTGAATTGATGTCCCCGACTTCCAAGACACAAACGTTGCCCTTGACCTATCCTCCCAGGCCAAGATGTCACTTCTTTCATCCATCATCTCTAGCATGTACCAAATTATGCGAAGAAATTAGACAAACGTATTAATCGGAATACATAGTCAACGATTGACTATATCTGGATTTTCCATAATTACTTGTATAAGATCAAACTTCTTGAAGTGCTACGCCAAAGCTCAAGTGACCACAACTTACTGAGGCTAACATGGACTGGGAAGAAGGGAAAAAACCGAGGTGACAAAACAGAACCTCTAGAATAGCATCACAGAAGGAACAGACTGAGGTTAAGCAAAACCGACATCTTAGCAATAACAAACAACTATTGGCATCAAATGAGTAGAGGAACAACTGATACCTTGTACGATTTTCTCTTAAAGGCCTACAAAGTTACTGAAACAGGGATGAAGCTCCCCCTGCTAGAACCAAAACATCAATATAGAAACATAGTGGTTAAGAGAAGAAATCAGCTCAGACGAGAAATAAAAAATAAAAAACTAACCATAGATAGAAACAAATTAGAGCAAACACGCCTAATTAAAATAAGGAAGCAACACTATAAAAACTGTCTGACTGGCTTCTGACAACAACGAGATCAAGAACAAGGCGAAACTATGTTGAGAGCAGTGGACAATCAATAGTTTAACTCTAAACCAACAGAGCTGCCTAAACAGTGGAGAGTCTGAAGCAAAATGGATCAATCACTATTCAGAAGTTGTTGCCAGCTCGGAGAAGTTAAAAAAACGGACCCAAATAACATAAAACAGCGATGGACCTTGAACGTGGAAGACTGACAAATCGAAAGAATGATTAAAAAAAAATCTCAAAGATTTTTCCGCTGCGGGGCCCGATGGGCTAACAAATCTGGTACTAAAAAAAGATCGTAAAACATGGACATCGTTGATCACAATTATTCTCAAGAATATTTAGGAATGCAAATCAATACCAGCATCGTGGACATCAAGTATTGTCCCGATGTTCAAAAAAGGCCAACGAGAAGATCCATCAAACTATCGTCCGATAGCGTTACTTGATGTAATTGGAAAATTGTTTGCCTCATTGTTGCAGACTAGCCTTACAAAGTGGGCAGACAAGGCAATGATGATCGACCCACGGCAGACCGGCTTTACGAAAGGCACAGGGACAGACCCGAATTTGTTCATCCGATCAATATTGAAGCTGAATATCATACCATCTAAAGGCTAATTATATCTAGCCTTTATAGACATAAGATAAGCGTTCTACGGGGTGAACCAACAAAAACTATGGCTGGAACTACAGAACTGGAACTGCCCAGGAGAGATCCTGCAACCCATTAAAGCCCTTCATTAGAATACAACAACGCGAGTAAGAATAAATCATGAAGGGGCTCTATCCGAGGCAATTAGTACTAAAAAGGTGTCAAGCAAGGCTGCCCACTTCCAGCGGCTCTCTTTAAGTTATCTATTACAGACCTCCCAGATGGGTTGAGACAAACAAAGCACTTTCCACCGCAAATTAACAAGGAAATATCAGTAATATCCTACACCGACAATCTGGTGTTATTAGACCAGACCCAAATTGGGTTACAATATCTTCTTGAAAAACTTCAGGAAAATATGCAGACTAATGTCCTCTTCATAAACACCAATAAATCTAAAATCATGACAATAGGAGACAAACAAGGCAAATGGGAAGGAGTTTAGATAGCGAATTGGACAAGACAAACTAGAAAAGGTGAAAGTGATCAACTATCTGGGAATAAAATGTAACACATCAATTGATGAACAGAACTGGGAAAACGACCTTCGCTCAAAAGTAAAAATGTTGAAGTTGCAAGGTGCGATACTGAAAGGAAGAGTTGGAAAGTTTTCATTGATGCCATTGCAGTCCTTTTACATCCAAAATATTAACACCTATCTTCACATATGGAGGGGAAGCTTGGCTCAATTTGTCATGGAGAACATGTACAACGTTAGAAAGTAAGTTATGCAAACCAATTCTAAAACTTGCAAGGTGCCTCCCAATGGCCGCCACAAGACCAGAATTAGGCTTGCAGTCTCTGTACTCAGTAATAAGATGGAAAACACTTGCTCTATTAAGGAAAATCACAGTGACCGAGCCGGTGATGGGCTACAAAATATAAACAACTGGAAAAGGAAATACCTGGAAGGAAAAACAGAGACAACAACTAGAACAGCTAGACTCATCAATAGAAGAACTAATTATTAATCCTGAGAGAGCAAAGGAAAAGCTGAAAAGGGAAGATTGGATTAACACCCAAGAAACTAAATTATCCTACAAATCGCAACAAAACGTGGCAAAAGAATATCTAACAAGAGGTACCATACCACAATATCCAAAGAAATTTCTCAGCAAACATCATCACGAGAAACTGTTACAGATAAGGCTAAATGTGTATCCCATAAACGAGTATCGACGTTCCAGAGGAAATCGGGGCGTGAATAATGGTCAATGCAGATTCTGTAATACACATCGAAACCTCGAAACTGCAATGCACTTGTTAATAGAATGCTCAGCAGTAACAGCAGATAGAGCACGATTTTTAAATAGGTATTTTGGGCAATTTAAGTCCAGGACGAATGATGATTGGAGGAGAGAATTTTTACAAGGAAGAAATGTAGGATTTGTATGTGCAGGAATAAACCTACTAGATAAACTGATGAAAGATCAAGAAACAACAACGTACAAGATCAATCATCAGGAACGATAGATCAAATAACTGTTGATAGACCTAATCAAAAGTGACCACAACCCAGGCAAAGAGAGACCCTATCGCCTTTCTCAGCCAAAGAAGTATCAAAGAGACAATAGACGATTGGCTGATTAAAATTGGACTAAGAACGCCAATGTGTAAAATGTTTTTCATTTAAACTAAAATCACAATAAAAAAATGATTATTATTATTCGGAATACAGATTTGGCTATGGAGCCTGAAAGGCTTTAATGGGACGCTAAAGTAATTGTTTAACAGCAAAGTATTGACACTTTCTAAGTCAGATTACTATTTACCATTTATGAAGAGTAGAAATATGCACCGCTTCACTGAGTAGTTTGCATTGGAGATGTAGCCCTTCATCTTAAAGGAGAGTTTTGCATCCTCACAGCCCACTTCAATCAATTCCCTGTTGAAAGACACATAGTTAAAAACATATTTTTCGCAGGATATAAAACACAACTTCTTGAGTCCAAACAGTTATTCTGCATACAAATAATATTCTGTCGACCATAAAACATTCTGCATATACACTCAAATGACAATTTATGTATGTCACAAAGAAATAACTATAGAGAGTTGAGGGCAAGTGGCTATGTATGGAACCTGACAGTCATTTTTCCTCAGTTCCAACTGGCATGTGAAAATACGGAAACACACTGTCCACTCTTCGTCGAACATGCAGGACTGTGTTGTACCTTAAATGCTGGGAAGAGTATCCAAGTAACAGCAGCAACATACGCCTGGTTAATGGAAGCAACCGTCCAGATGAAGATGGGGGTGTTCAGTGAGCTTATGAATTCATGCACTCTGTAATGGAGGTCAGACTGCGGCTCTGCAGTGTCCTCCATTAGCAAGACAGGGCTACGGATGAGCAGCATACTACCTTAGTGGCAATATTTTACTGGGTTTTTAGTAGCAAAGTTGTCCTTTAATGGGTGGATTAGGCATGAAAGGGAGCAAAGACATGGGGACTCCTGGCATTTGTGGATAAGAGAGACACATTCATGCTATGTAAGTACTGGTTTGCAGAGGTCAGGCAGAGGGATATTTGGAGCGAGCTCCAATTAAAGCGACAAAAACATTTTCGCAAGCTCCCTATCCCATTCTTCTACCCAGATGTGGACAGCCCGTTAGCTGTATTGGGGTGGAGTAAAGGCTTGTGATCCGGCTTCATTCCACTCATATATTCCACCTTTACTGAGAGTTGAACAGAGGTGGCAACAATGGATCATTTGAACTTTAAAGTGACTTTGGCTTCCGAAACAGGAACTATATGGAGAGTTATATGGTTGTAGCTTGGCCCTAGTTGAAGTCTGCATACAGTTGACTGTGCAAGGTTAACTATACAAATGGTGAAACCTAACCCTCAAAAAGAAAGTCATACTTGTAGAGCTATCCATTCTTTACCTGCAAATCACTGTTCGATAACATAATGATATGGCAAAATTCTGCTCTGTGGGAGCTGATGAGTATTCCTTGCAGGGTACTGGCAAGAAAAGATTGGTCTTTTTGCAGTTTTCCCATACTTGTCAGTGAGACCCATAGCATATCTGCTGCCTGGTTTTGTGATCCTGGTCTATTTATAGTGAGTAAGGTCTTTTTCAGCCTCACTCGCCAACTCAATTCAATTCACAGATCTGTGAATACTGCAACAATCAAACCATGGCTGTCCTCGTAGAACCACAGTCTTGAATCTCAATGTTGTGTGGATGCCGCATCAAACAAACCATGGTACTCTCCTTCTCGTAGATCACGGTTTTGTGAATCTCAATGTTGAATAGATGCTGCAACAATCAAACCATGGTATTCACCTTCTCATATATCCGCGATCTTGGGAATCTCAATGGTGCACACAGGAGTGCTTGCTATGGTTTCTTTGTCCCTTTTAGTGTTGGTGGTTGCTTGACATGCAGTAGTAGTTTTAAAGTGACACGCGCAGTATTTTAATAGGACAAGAGCAGATTTGACTGTCCCTGGAATGGCTAGGGCTGTAAAAGTAATATGGCTTATAGGGTTCATAGCCGGTGTACATGGGGTCTACTGTTTATCCTAGGGATCAGGGGGATTTTTGGATCTGTAGTCTTCTAGTGACTAGCCCCTGCTATGTAGCGGACAGCAACAAGGAGCTACAGGTGTTTCCCTGTATACCTCCTCCAAAGCAGCCATTCAGAATTATACAGCGGCCAACTTACTGCTAGTGCCTAGCGTCAAGCAGGGAACTCTGGCACAGGACCAATCACTCAACTTTCAATGAATGCCACATCTGATGGGCCTCCCCTGGTACTGGTTAATATAATGTTATTACCAAAGTGAAGTTAAAGTAAATTACCTCAAAGTCAATTTTGTTTAATCTTCAGCAACATCTGTGCAGTGTCCTTTTGTTTGTAGAATCGAAACCAAAACAAATGGTACAAACTATATTTCTGGTGGCAAAGTCAAGTGTCTACCGTGCCCAGCCTTTCCTTGCAGCACCTTTGTTTGGGGGTATTTGACAAAAGAGGCTGCACACAAGTAGCAAAGACCTGGCAACAAGTGTCAGCGGCAAAAACAACAACAGGTTCTGGGCCAAAAAGCCTTCCACATTTAGCAAGCAAGCAGTGCCTTGTAAATGTTAAGGGTATTTATATAGCGCACCGTCACCAACGGAGTTGGTCCCCAGGCGCTCTGGCGGATTTGTAAAACAAGAGGCGTATGGGGCTGTGTTAGTCAGGAGGAGAGGGAATAGGAAAGTGAGAGAGGTGGTGTGCTGTTGGCGGCTTCAGTTCGGTATACACTGTGCGCTGAGCTTTGGTGCAAGTATTGGACATAGGGCGAGACCTTGTGTGCTGTTGGTGCTGTTTGTGTTGTCGGTTTGTTGCCGACGCGGTGTGGTAAAGTGCGTGCAGTTTGCTGTGCGAGAATTGGTTGTGTGAATTTTCTGGGTGAGTTAGCTATGCAGAGATTTGGAGGTAGGGTTAGTGGGTAAGAATCCTGGTTGTGGTATATCTTTTTTTATTTAATTGTATTACTATGGGTGGGATTAGTTGCTACTATCCTTTCTTGACCGTCTGACTGTTGTGGGTGTTTGCACGGCGCACTCCCTGCTGTATTCTAATGAACTTTGTGTAATGTGATTGGGAGTGTCTATTCTCCTCCTTAGTTATGGTAGCAGGGGAGTGGGTGGCTCCTATTCCTGGTTATCTATGTGAGATGGCTATGTTGGAGCTTGGTTGTGGTAGAGGGCTAAAATGCCATTGATGAATCGTCCAAGTGCTTCCGTCTTGTTCTGCCTATGTATTCAGTCTTTAGTGTCCTCCTCTCATGGCTTTCTCTCATTATGTGGTTTGGTATGTCGTGGAGAGACTTTCTTAGATTCTGTTTGTAATCGATTGCTTGGTGGGAACCGGGATCAGTATCTTCATTCATCATTGTTTTGGCTGTTTGTGTCCCTGTGGGTGGTCTTCTAGTTACGCAGTGAAGAGCCAGGATTTTAGCAGTTTCCTGACTAATAGGTGGTTTCTTGTGTTCTGTATATTCTTTGGTAAGTCGTTCCAAGTTTTCGGTGCCTGGTGAGAGAAAGAGGATCCTCCAAGTTTTCTTTTGTTGTAGGGTTTCGGTTCCAGGCAGAAGTCGTTGCTTGATCTGAGCGTTCTTGTTGGCTGATATAGGCGTAATTTGTCTCTGAGGAATTCTGCGCCTTGGTTGTGTATTGCTCTGTGCGTGATGCACATTGATTTGAATTTTATTCAATGTTTTATTGGTAGTCAATTAAGTGTTTTTAGCGCAGGTGTGATGTGTTCTCTTCGGGGTAGTTTGAGAAGTAGTCTGGCTGCCGAATTTTGTATGCGTTGTAGTTTATTTTAGAAGTCGTTCAGGCATACCCAGGTATAGGCTATTGGCGTAGTCTACTCTGGACATGACGAGAGCGATGATGGTAAGTGTTTTGTTGGCAAATGACAGTAACGGTAGGATCCTTTTTGCTGCACACAGGAGAAAGAAGCATTTCTTGTTTACTTGTGGCTCTAGAGTGAGATTGTTGTCCATCAGGATCCCCAGGTTTTTTTTTTGGTTTTTTTTACAAATCGGTGATGTCGCTGGGGTTGTGCCGAGTTCTCTTGGCCAAAGGATGGAGTTGTCTCCTCTGCTTTTTGTGACAATCATTATCTCTGTTTTGCCTGAGTTCATTTTGTTTTCTTCTTGGGTGTCTTGTATTTTGAAGATTATTTGTGTGTTGTCGGCGTAGTTGTAGCAGATGAGGCTGTGTCTTTTGATGATTTTGATTAATAGCGGGAGATAGATGATAATAGCGGGGAGAAAGATGATCCTTGTGGTACTCCTCATGTGGAGTCTCTTGGGTTGGACTTGAAAGGTTACATCCATATGGTTTCCTTTCTATTTGTTAAGAAGGATGTGATCCATAGTAGGGCAGTGTCTCTTATTCCCAGTCCTAATCTCGTTATGAGGATGTCGTGGTTGGCTGTGTCGAATGCTGCAGATAGGTCTAGAAGTATCAAGGCAGTACTGATGTCTGAGCCTGTGCTTGCTTTTAGGTCGTCCCATATTGAGAGGAGAGCTGATTCCATTCTCTTGTTGGTCTGAAGCCGACCTGTGCCTGGTCTAGTAGGCAATGCTCTTCTGTGAATTCTTGGATTATTTTGTATATGTAAGTTTCGAGCAGTTTAGCTAGTTATGCGATGTTGGAGATTGGCCTGTAGTGGGAGAGGTCCTCTATGTTTCCTGCTGTATCTTTGAGTAGCGGCCTGATGTACGCTGATTTGAAGGAGCGCGGCACTTTACCTGTTGTGATTGAAAGGTTGAGGACATTCCTGTGGTATTCCATGGGAGTTCCTTGCTGAGAATTGATTTGCATCAGTCTGGGGGGTAAGGGGTGGGGGGGGGTCCTCGGGAGAGCCTGATTTGTTGCTTTGATTTACCAGTTTGAAAGTCTCCACTGATATTTCAGGGAAGCTTCGTAGTTTGTTCGGATGTTCCTCGTGATGATATGTGGGTTCTGTAGTATGATCGTTTCATCGATGGTATTGGTGTGTTGTTGCAGCCCAGTGGGTTATTTATTTCATTTATGATTTTGAAGAGTTCTTTTTGGGTGTTTGGTGCTTTGAAGATTCGGTTGTCGTAGCGTTTCCCCTTCGCTTTTTGTATTTCCTTTTTGTATGAGCGAATATGTTTATTTCAGTTTATTTGGAGTGTTGTTTTTGATCCTCAATTCTAGTTCTAGTTTTCGTTTTTTTTTTCTTCATGGCGCAGAGTAGTGGGGTGAACCATTTTGCCATTGTTCTTTTACGTGAAAGAGTGAAGGGTTTTTCTTTGGCAATGTCGTCTATGGTTGTTATGATCCAGGTGTGGAGTAGGGCTACTTTTATGTCCAGGTCAGCTTCTTCCTTAATTGTTGCTTGTGGTTGGCCGAGTTCCAGAAGTTCAGTTAGGTTGGAGATTTTGATGCTTCTCCAGTACCTTTTCATGGTGATCGGTGGTTTGTCTTGTTGCTTGTTTATTGGAGTGGTCATTGTGATTATGAATGGGATGATGAGGTGGTCGCTCCAGAGTATTTGGATTGGGGATGCCGTGGTAAGGAGTTCTTTATTTGCAAAAGATAGCGTCAAGTGTATGACCTGCCGAGTGGGTTGCTCCTTTGATTAGTTGTTGAAGATTCATTGCTGCTAGTTGGGCGGTTAAAGATTTTTGTGTGGTTGTGGTTTCTTCATCGAACCAGATGTTGAAATCTCTAAGGATGATCAGATGATTATGCTTGATGGCTCGGATGGCGATTGCTTCCATGAAGGAGTCTATGAAGGTTGCATCGTTGTCACAGGTTTCCCCCCTTCTCACCTGTCTTTGTTGTTTGTTGGAGTTCTTCGATGGAGTCTTCTTTCGTAGAGTTCGGGTCTTGTATAACCCAACGTGCAGGTCCTCGGGTTCCAGCGTGCGTTCAGCGTTCCGAGTCCTGGGAACGTTCAGATGTCCGGGAAGTCTGAGGAAATCCAGGAAATAGTGAAGAGTACACACGGAAGACGAGTGCACGGAGATCCGGGATGCAAGGAGGACAAAAAGGAGGGGGAAAGAAGGAGGAGGAATTTAGGGGTACCGGGAACCAAGAATCAAAGGAAAAACACAAGTGAACTATGGCAGCACACGTCTAGCCACGGCAAGCGGTAGCATTAAGACGCGCAGGGCCGCGGGGGCATGTCCGCTTTATAGAATGTAATGCGTACGGCGCGGAAACTGGTAAAAAGTATTACGTGTTCGGCGGCCATGTTGGGAGTACTGCTGAGTGCAAGCCCCTATGGGTCAGGGACCAGGAAGTCCAGAAAGGACGCGTCCGATGGTTCATGACAATCGTAGGTTGGTGGTCTGTATATCAGTATGAATTTCAGGTCTGTTTTGGGGTTTACTGATAGGCGTAGTATTAAGGATTTGCATTTATCGATGTTTAGTGGGTCTTCCAGTTTGATAGCCAGATGTTCCTCGTTGATGATTGCCAGTCCCCCCCCCCTCTTTTGTTTTTTCTGTTTGCTTAGACACATTTGAAGTTTTCAGGCAGGCAGTTGAGGGTCATCTTGTAGTTGTCGTCTAGCCACGCTTTAGTTACAAATCGGATGTCGATACCTCCGAGGTCGCATATATCGGTTGCGTGTTTGGACATTGACCTTGCATTGATTAAATTACCGTGGATTTTTTGGGTGTGGTTTAGTTTACTGGTTGTTCCTTGTTTAGGTTTGTAGTTGTTCAGTCCTGGTGCTTCTGATGTTGATTGGATGAGGAATTGGATGAAGAACAGCGACGGCTACTTCTTCATTGAAGCGGTCCGCTAGATTGATAGCATGGCTGTTCAATCGTGGTGCTTCTCCGGTGATGCAGATTGGTTGAAGATCTGCGATGTCGTCTTCTTCATTGAATTGGTCTGTTAGGTTAATGGTTGGGTTGTTGCTTACCAGGGTTTTGTCGTCTTGTCTGGTATGATGTGGGTCTCTATGGTGCCCTTCTGTTCTTGTGATGTATGGGTAAGAGGATTGGCGTCATCCCCCTCTCTTATTGGGTAGACCTGTGTTTTTTCCAGGTGTTAGGGGGGATTCTTTGCTTGTCTCGAGATTTCAGTGCTGTTGATGTATCGAGGATCTGTGCTTGTTGCGAGGTATAGTGTAAGATATAAGGTTTTTTCTCTTACGTATTTTGTTCTGTCGATAACGGTGTTAGGCGGGGTGTTTCCTGCATTTGAGGGCGCTTCTACTCGGGGCAGTTGGTTTTGTGCATCCGTGTCCATTGTTGCATGATGTTGCTCTCTTTTTCGGTTTCCATTTCTATGTCGGGGCATTTTGGTTCTCGGTGCAAAGGTAACAGGGCAAGTGGTCCTCTGTGATGCATTGTTCTAGGGCAGCATTGATGTTTCCTCTAATCTTGATATGCTTGGATGCTCTTGGGTTCTGTCAGTCCTTCCTGTTGGTGGGTCAGGTGTGTTTCCTACAGGTGCACTGTTCGGGGGGTTTTAGGGAAGTGCTAGGCGTTCGGCTGTCAGGTGGTCTACGACTCAGTTAAGGGAGGTAGCGATGGGTTCTCAGGGGTATTGGTGGCAGGAAGGAGGGGCTTGGTTTCACTGATTTAGATATTGGCTAGCAACCACAATGCTATTGTGGTATGTAGCAGGCTAAGAGTTACAACACTATCACAGTGTGGGGAAGGTTAGCAATTATGTGTTATCACAATGTGGAGCAGTTTAGTAATCACAATACTAGAGCAGTGTGGACCCTTCTAGTAGTATCACAGTGTGGAGCAGTCTAGCAGTTAAGATACTATCACAGTGCTGAGCAGGCCAGCAATCACAGCACCATCACCGTGTGGATTCCTCCAGATGTGAATCAAGTCAATCTCAGCAGATGCCCCAGTGTGCGACACAGGTTAGTAATCACTGGATGTGAATCAAGTTGATCTCAACAAGTTGAGTACAAAAATGAACACCGCGAACTTTGAGAGTCCTGTATAGTGGGAGAGAGGCCTGCGCATAACAATGAAAGTGAGTACAAGAACAAACACAGCTAGTGTTGAGTACAAGACTAAACACAGCTAGATTTGTGTACAAGACAAAACACAGCTAGATTACAGAGTCCTGTTCAGTAGGGGAGAGGGAGGCAGTAAATAATATTTACAGTGCTGTACAGGTGAAGGTAAATTGGCAAGTTGCTGGGCTTCTGGGGTAGAGTGATTGCCATACTCCCCACCCTGGACACTTCTACCGTACTAGTAGCTGCTGGTTGACGGCTGGCCACTGGCTTCCCCTGCGGACACCTGCTGACACTTTCTGGAGCCACCCTTTGCCACGGGGCCCTTAGCCGCAGGGGCTGCACGAGCAGAGGGCTGCCCGGGAGGGTGACTTTTGAGGGAGAAGAGGCCAATCAGAGACTTGGTAGGAGGGAGGAGGGAGCGGGTAAACAGGGAAGAGGGAAGCGGTGTGCTTGAGAGCGTGTTTGCATAATTTCTGGGTTTTTTTTTTTAATCAAAATTTCAGGGTGCCAGGCTGCAGGGATAAGATTGCCTTACCTGGGCTGGGTCTCTGTGCAAAGAGAAGGTTAATGTAGAAGAATGAATCCCCTGAACCAAAATTCAGCATATTTTATTTGATGAAAAAAGATGAGCTGCACTACCTTTTTTCCAAAACCAAAAAACAGTGCACTACTTATAAAAATATATATATTTGTCAGTTATTCCATGTTAAATCGTTGCATTTACTGGTAATGTGTGATCAATCATTATCATGTATTGTAATCAACAGGCAGCTTTTATTTTATCAATTCCGCCAAACTGACATGGAGTGAATGAAAAGCTTCAGTTGTGCGTGGCTCATTCTACTGTGGGCGGTCTCCCAGAACGTAATGCTGCCTACACGCCAAATAAACATCTGCTTTACATGGTTATCGCCCAAATAGTCGCTTTCCATCTTAAGCATTGCATTGGGAGCTATGCTGGGTTCCAATGTTCTTATTAGTTATATGTGCAATCATTTTCCCCTTCACTTGTGTATGTTTTTGGCTTGTGGGTGTCTTTACTGTGCTCTGCCAGCTAAACCAATGCTATGTCACTAAAGGTTTTGGTGGTTCTTGCTTTATAGTCTTATCTGCTTCCTATTATTATTAAAGCGTATGGATACATGCCTTAGCTTAAAATAATCACAAGTAAAAGGCTCATTGATTAAAATCATCAGGGAGCTGAAACACACAAGTTAATTAGAACATCTTCATGAGGTTCCTACCATTCCAAGAAAGCAGCTGTACACTGTATAAAATGCAACGGCTTTGCATCATACAGCAGCTGACAGGCGTCTCGGGAGGATAGCTCAGGAGCAACGTGCTCGCCTTGGAAGCAAGACCAAACAGAGCAACACAGGTTCGATCCCCGGGTCTGTGTTTAGAAGCAAGCTCTCTACAGCTGGACCTAAATAAGTATACAGACCTAAGCTTATTATCCATCATCCAATTCGGACCTTTATGGCTTCTAGAAAACTTCTTAGCGTCAACTAGTGAACTAAATGCGTACATGCTGTTATATATTACACATAATCTTCCATCGAACAAACTATAGCCCTTACCCCTTTCAAAAGACCACAAGGTCGTACAAACCACCAGTGCTTAACAATTGCAATGCATACACCAGAGCAAACAAACGTCGAAGTTAATTGTTCTGAGCTCTGTGACTGTCGGTGTAAACGTTCCTCTTAACCAATGAGTTAAGAATACTCTCCTGTAGTTGTCAAGGTTCTTTATCTCAATGAGCCCTTGGAATTTCCTGTTCCAATAATCTTTCAACAATGATTTTAAAAGGTCAACGGTAAAAGCCTTTGGGGGAGCCACTGCTGACTACACCCCTTTCTGCAATTCACAGAAATAGTCAATTACTCCTCATCTGGTGCACCCCCAACCCATTTCGTACTGCAAATTGTTATTATTAATGCAATCGCTTGGCAAGTTTTCTTCGATTGTGCGCACTACTTCCAATTGGTGGTCTCGATTTCATTTCATAAAATTATTCATTCATTTTGACAAAAATAAGATGCCTGGATAGGTCTTAGATGAGCTTCAGTAAGTAAAAATGTACCTGGAAAATCTTCACACAGTCTTCAGCTATTGAAGCTTGTTGGCAAAAGAGGTATACATCTGTGTACTTGTGTATTAATTATAGATGCAGTAGGAGGCACTTCATACACTCCCACTGTGGTTATCGGTGATGTGTCTACTACATTAGCCCATCTCTGTATCGGAGATCATTACCAGTGGAGTCACTTTTCTGAAAATGTTGGGGGGACACGACATCTGAAGAAAAGGTGCCACCAGCCAAATAAATCGGAACAAAATGGTGTGCCATGAATGTTGGGGGGGACAAACACCCCTTTCCCCCCTAAAATTACGCCCATGATTCATTAAAGCTTCTTCTGCCTCTGATAAACATGTGTTAAGATGTGCGTCAGCAGCGGCCCTGCGTACCTGTGCTACTGCTAGAAAATAGTCTGGGTTCTCCACTTAGCCACCAGAAAGGAGGCGGTGTGCTAAGAGTTTGTGGACCCACTGCAATAGTGCTGGCCGGTGTCAGCGCCTCAAGCCATGCATCAAAACTCCAGGTTTTTTCGATGGAGAGCACTGTGGGGGTGTTAAGATCTTTTCATAGAACCAACGCATCGGTGATCATTCATGCATGGATTTACTTTAAATGAACGAGTAAATGTATATAAAATGTTTAGTATATTCGAGAAACCTGCTTGTCTTGCAAAACTCGGGCAGGTGCTGGCACACATCCAGACTACTGGTTCGGGGTACACTGCACTTTCATGCACAGTAGCATCTCCACGCACCCCACATTAGCCGCGTGTACTATGAACTCAGGTACTGCTGGTGCACCTCTCCTGCACCACAAGTTTAATGGTGCCTCAGGTCTTGCTGGAGCATCATGGTACTTAAGCTATGCCGTTGTACTCAGAAAAGCAAAAGGAGGCGTGCGCCTTTTGTGATAACAGACCAGCACGTCTGAGGACTTTTTCCACCGCTGAAAAAGCGTCCCCCACCAAAGGATTGAGGATCAAAAGACTGTTCTTTGGGTGTGCGGGTTGCCAATGTTGTGGTGCAATCAGGTTATCAGTTCCCCATGTGCCCACCATTCAAGTTTGTCTACTGAGCTGTCCTGCCTCTTTTACCCGAGTACTTAATTGCTGCAGTTCTGCTAGGGCTTGCATTGGGATATTTACGTCCCTCCTCGCTCCAGCCCCAGTCCCCTCTACCAGGTCCTAAGCACGAAGTACTGAAGAGAGGTGTGAAAGGGGTGTCCTTGGTAAATGGGCATTGTCCCCCCCAAAAGATGGTTCTGCTGTGTGTTGGCACACTGCCCTACTTCAGCTGAGACTTTATACGGTATATCATTTTTGTAAAGCGCCTACTACCATTGTTACGGCATCGAAGCACTGCAGGGTGGAAGGCCATTCGGAAGACTACTCTGCAAACATGCAAAAGCAAGGGCTTTACATTGCATGCGAATAGTAATTAGAAATTAGGTGACTGTTTAGTTGCTAGCAGAAATGACTAGCTCATAACATTATAAAAAGTTTGCAAAGCAGTCTGTTCAGGTGCAGAGATGGCGGTTAAGTCAGTTACTGTGTCAGCTGGACCGACTTTTTCGTGGCACTCCGACATATTCTATGGGCTGCAGCACAAAAGGGGAGGAATGGGTATTACAAAATAGTCCATCAACCCCCAGAGCAGTTCTCTACAGTTGAATGCTCCGCTGTACTTTGCACACTGAATAACAGTCACATGCACAATTTTCAGATATGGCAAAGATACATTCAAAGCATTTCCTCTTGTCTGGAACACCGGGTTATTGCAGTACACATATTTGTTATTGGATATAAACAGGGTTTCAGAGTGGAATGTAATAAATAAAAACATTTTAAGTAATGGCGTTAATACACAGCCATCTATGAAGAAAATACCGCCTGAGCTACCCCCGCAGTGCAGAGTTTATAAAATTAGCAAAAGGCTGAGTAGTATCCCAAGAAGTCTGAGGAAAATGTTCGAGAATGCAGCACTCGCTCCTAAACTGGGCAGCTGCGGTGTGCGCCCTCAGTGACTGCAAAAGCAATGATACATTTAAACGGGGGATGCACAACACAAAAAATCCACTTGCAGGTCTCTGAAAACAGAGCCAAACGCAATCTACGTGGATAGGATCAGCCATTTTGTGAATGCCTGGGCTACTCTCTAAACTGGGTCTAGGGTTGTAGAATGTGCCTGTAAGAGGTCCTTTAGATTACTATGTCCAGTGTATAGACTTAAATACACATACAACACAAAGAGGACCTTTGTAGGTCCCTGAAAACTAAGCAAAACGACATTTGTGTGGATAGGATCAGCCATTTTGTGAATTCCTAGGCTACTGTGTAAACTGGGCCTAGGGTTGTTGAATGCTGCTGTAAGAGCATCTTTAGTCTACCCTGACCTGTTTACAGGCGTATATGTTATGGCAGTGGTTGGGAAATGTCTATTCCTTGATTTGTAGATAGATATGTCTATCATGTAATAACATCAATGCTTCTGTTCTGAGCACCTGCCAGTGTTTTATTTAAGCAGTCGTCTGAGAAGTAATGCTTTAATTATGCATGTAAATAGTTCCTTTGGTAATTAAAATAAGAAAGATTTGTGCTCTTGCATCTGTTCCTTACACTGGAATGGAATCTAAGTGGTCTAGTATTGCGCCCATTTGCTACTACTGGTGTTTTATCAGACGATGGCTCTGCAAGAAAAAAGGGAGGGGGTTAATTTGTGGGACAGTGGGGAAGGCAAATGCAAAATATGCAGTGGTGATGGTTGCAGGTCAGAAGTGCCCCGTTCCCGAGTGCCAATCTGCTTTCTATGGGTTTAGCTGAGAAACTTGGAAGTAGGTTATCCCTGGGGAAGAGTCCAAGATCTAATAGATCACAGTGCTTTGGGTCTGGTTACCAGCTGATGTGGGAGAGTAGGGCTAAAAAGGAGAGCATAGTCGTGGCTTGCTTACTGTTGATGTGCTACCTGCTAGGCCTGTGGGGTGTTTGTGTGCGTAGTGTGGCGGTAGGAGATCTTGGATGGAAGTAGGTTAGTCAGCGGAAGGCGGGAGTAGGCCTTACAAGGCCAAACAGCCAGCAACCCTGCATTGCTAGCCCAAGCCATTTTACAGACAGGCCCCCTTTCTCTAGCTGTCAATTTTCTCTGACGCTCTGGGTAAGAAGTCAAACAATTGGGATAAAAAACCTAATAAGAAACTAACATAAAACAAACTCTACTGTCCCCAATCGGGCTACACTATCCTTAGTGTGTGCTGGGCGTGCTGCCTGGCCAACAGGAATAGAGCACATGTCCTACTTCACAATCGCTGCTTCATCAAAGTATAGACTTGTCCACACTCAAAACAGTCCAGTTGCCAATAGTCAACTTAAAGAGTTATTTCTAAAACTCTCCAGAATCTATATTTGGCCATATTTTTTTAAACCTATGCATTCAAACAGCGATTTCCACATATGTAATATACAATCCTATGAGTGGGTATAGTTACATAGTAAAATTATGCAAATATGAAGCTTTCCAAAAAGTCACAGGTATTTTGTAGAAGTTGGTTTGACAAGTTTCTAAAATCTGTTAGTGCTTTTCTTGTGGACTGCATCAGAACCCCTGGTTATGGGTCTGTTCATTTCTAGGGCACTGTAAACAGAAATGACCAGGTTCTACTTGGGCTCTTGTTCATAGCACCCTGGATCTAGGTAAGCATTCACCACAGTGAAAATTTCAACCATAAACAGTAGTGGAAACCAGGTTGAGCCACTAAATGGTCTCTCCAGTGTATAATGTTTAAAAGAAGAGTTGGCCCAGATTTGGAGTGCTATGAAGAATCCTCTGTAGGATTTGGAAAGTAGCTGTGGTGTTCCATCAGAGCTCTTAGATCAAGCAGCTATTTGTGGCTATAGCTCTGCCCCTCCACAGTGGAACAAATTTTTTAAATTATTTTATTTTTTATGTAATGTGCTTCGGTTAATTAAAACCCTATACACAATCTTATTACATAATATAATATACATAACAATCCTAGAACCATATTACTACAAACTGTATTACAATATACAACACTTAAAATCATATAAATACACCCTATAAAAGAAAGTTATGTCAATTCATATTCATTAAATAACGTCACATAAAAGTATCACTTTAAAAATCTTTTCCATGTAAAATAAGCAGCAACAATGTATATACCGGGCAATGTGCCACATAGATAGCCACCCAAAATTGATCGGAGACAATCATGCCTTACTTACTCACCAAATCATTATAGCCTCTACGATAAAAACAAATTAAATTTGGACACATGTTGAGTAAGTGCCTCGCTGTTTCCACCTCATGTTCACAATAGCGACATATACTATTTGCTTATGGAAAAGGTCTCCATCCCCCAGTATACTCATTATAAGGAAGAATATTAAAATGAAGAAACATCATAGATATTTTAAAATCATAGTTCCCGTGTTTCAGTAAATAATCACATGGTTTTCCTATGTTAAAACTTTGCATAGTGTAAAGTGCATATCGTTTTTTAGTGTTCAAGTAATGCAATGAATTAATCACATCCCATTTAGCAGCTTTCTTTTTCATTTGAGGGTAAAATCAGGGATCCACATTATGTACAGGGGCATTTAAATTAATGTTCTGAAGAAAGGAATTCACAGTAAATAGCAATTTTCCATCAAAATATTCTTACATCCTATGCGTGTGGCATTGACTAACATCACAAAAAGACTCTCTTGGCCTGCTGCTCGCATTATGTTATTGTATAGCTTAGTGCATCGTATTAGAAGGCCCAGTTCACACCTAATAGCTTCTACCTGAACAGCTCTGGGGAGCGTATGTACAGATCTCCATAGCCTTCCTTCTAATCTATGAAGCCAAGTAACCTATTTCTCTTCACGAATCTCCAATGCATATAGGGCTCCTGGTATAATACTATGTTTATACATTTCTGAAAACCCCTCAATAGATTATCCACCCCTCTTTGCAAGATATCTTCTAATGACGTTCCATCTATTCATAATTTTGCCTGATAATATATCCTCACACAGCAAAATAGAGGGGTGACTAACAATGGGCAAACCCAAGTAAGGATAAGTAGCCACCACCGCCAAAAGTTCATAGTTCATAATCCACATGACACTTCCATCCGAGTGCGACTGACACATGACGTGGTCCTCTTTTCTGTGATAAATACCCCTAACGGCCTCAAACAAGGATGTCCATTAGCTGCTACACTTTTCAACTTTTAACTCCTGGACCGTGCTGAAAATCAAAATACCATTACAACTAATCCTCCCAAATTGAATGCTATACCCATATGCTACACACTATATGCAGATGGCATTGTAATAATGGACAAGACACAAATCGGCCTTCATAAAAGACTGATGATTCTAGACAAGTACATCAAGAAAAATGACATGAAAATAAATTCAAGTAAGACTCAGGTCATGTCCTTGGGCTACTGAAAAAGAACAAAAAAGGCCCTTGTATCTATACATCTAGAAGGAAGAAAACTTGAGGTGGCAAGAGAAATAAAATACGTCAGTGTACGGCTCAATCAATCCAACACTTGAAATGAACTGATCCATTCATCTGAAAACAAAGACCGTACATTGGCTTGGCAAGGTCTGATCATTCACAGGAAGTACGGACAATATTTGATGAAACCAGTCATTACATTCTATAGACATAAAGTGGCTGCAATCTTAGTGTACTGAGGTGAAACTTTGCTCAATATTTCCCGAGCCACTTTGTCTGCAGTGGAAGGCATATTTTGGCGCACATTCCTCTCCTTAGCCCCATCGTTTCCGAAGCCTAGACTACGACATGGACTTGTACTTCAATCACTCGACTCCATCAAAAACTGTTAGCATTTAGACATGTACAGAAAGGTAATCAACAACGATGAGATTCCAGCGATCGACATATTTAGACAAACAGATAATGCATCGAATGCCATTATTTTGAACAAATGTAAAGAAACCTGCATCCATCTACCAAAGAAAATGAAATGTCAATTGATATTCTTATAAATAGACCCCTGGAAGTAAAAAAAGGATCACAGAGAATGACTGGATAAAAACCGTACGTGAGAAATCTCGATATAAAATGAACATAACCCCAGAGTTGTAAATCAGAGCACTCAACGAGCTTCCATTATATTTAACGAGATTTCCCTCCAGAAAAATCAGAGAAACGTATCTAAGACTCCATCTCAACATCCTCCCAACTCAGGAATATTTAGCAACAACTAAACAGATCCCGGACGAAGATAAAATATGCCGATTCTGTAAACAAATGGATCAAACGGAGACGATTCAGCACATCATAATGAAATGCCCTACTCTATCCGAGAGAAGGATTCTGTTTGGACAAATGCTACCTCACCAAAGAGCAAGACACAAGGACGACGAAAGATGGATGGAGATAATCTCAGGCAAAAACAAAAAAATAATTATCATGATAATCCAATTTTGGACAAGCATCATGCTAAATGATAATTGAAAACAAGGAATTGAAAATGCAAGTGCTAATGAAACAAAATGAATGTACATTTGCTGACAAGAAATGCAATGTAAAAGTTTGTATGCAAACTAAAACATTTTAATAAAAAATAAAATCCACAAGAACAGGTTCTTCCTGGATTGAGCACCAAACATCATGACCTTTGTGTTTATGACAAGATCATTCCTTGGGGCATAATTACACAGGGTGTCCAACAGTCTTTGTAGACCAATAGGAGTCTTGTCGAGGATTGCAGTGTCATCCACGTACGATACCCATCTGATTCCCACTCCACCAATTTTGGGAGGAAAGCTATTAATTCCAATCAAACTGGAATTTATATCAGAAACATATAAATTGTATAGGACAGGAGCGTTCACACAGCCCAGTTTTAAACCTTTATTTATATGCACAGGAACCGTCAAATAGAAACTGAAGTGGCAGAATACACTGCCTTAACAAAATGTAACACTAAGTGGAAGATAACCCATCCCTAGAATTTATGCCAGAGTTTTTCACGGTTGACACAAAGGTCCCGCTATATACACATATATATAAGCTGCTTTCCGGGCACCTAGAGGTATCAGATATAAGGTAACCAAGTGAGCATATGATCAAGAGTGATGCATCCTGACCTGAATCCAGTTTTCTGGTAAGGGATAATATTATTCTCCCTTATCCATATATTAATAATTTTCAGTAATAAAGTGCTAAAAATCTTACAGCATGAGTCAGACATAGTCAGCAGTCTATAGTTGGAGGGGGAAGATCGTATACCTTTTTATGTATAGGAAACAAATAGATGTTTTTTTTTCAGCTTTCAGGTATTTCACCACTTTCCCATTTAGAGGTAAACAATTTAAGTAGCAAGGTTGCCCACTTCAACAAACTGTGTTTAATTACAGTATTCGCAAGTCTGTCATTATCCTGGGGCTCGGGATGGTTTGAGTCTCGTAATCATCCTCACAATGTCCTGCAAATCAAAAAGGTGTTGGTTTCAAGTGGCCCAACATGTAAGCTGATTTAGAATGACATTCAACATTTTCAGCATAGTAATAACCACAAATGTTTCCAACCCATTCTTCTGATGTAATACTGTTTACTTCCTTGAAATGGTCATCTGCGAGATATTGCCTATAAAGATAACAGAAGCGTCTAGGGTAATTGGTTTTTAAGATTTTAAAAAGCATTCTCCAATTGGCATTATTAATATCACATTTATAGAAATGAAGCCAATTCTTATACTGTGTGCGAAGGGGGGACACTGGACTCCTTTTCTGCAGATCATTCATTGAATAAGTTTAACCATTCAAATGATTTTACCCAATATTTTTCTCCTTGCATAAATAGTGCTCTCTTAATTATGATCATGTTTTTTCCAGATTTTTGTTTAATCTGACATTTAGGAAGAGTCGTAAGAATAGTATCCAACATTTTACAAATATCCATTCCACGGATCCATGTCTGATCATGGGGTGCCCACTGCAATGACAATAATATCCTCTCAAATCTATCAATATTTTTTATCAGACCACATTATCCTACTGACTTGTAATATCACATCCTTCAGCTTTTGGGGCTGTTTCATCTTATCATATAAAATAAGTGTCAGATCAGTATCAGGATCTTGTGGTCACTAAGACTGGTAGATTCATGAGCCATATTTTTCATGTTGATACATACTCCATCACTTGCAAAAATATAATCAATTTCGGGATTGTGCAATGCCATTAGACCAGGTCACAGTTTCCTGCACAATTGAGATGTTAAGGATTGAGAAACCTCAATCCAAACTTTTTGACAGTCTCAAGCCATCTCATATCATTTCTAAATTGGGTCTGACTCTTTGTATCTTTAGTCGGATCAATATGCCCAGTCAGCACAAATGAACCACAGACTTCCTGCCAGTTATCCATACTAATGGAGGCCTAATGGCAGTAGGAACTGAAGTCTCCTACTACCATCACTTGGTATTTTGGGGACTCCTCAATCCACCCCTCCATAGTATCTTCTACCTACTATAAAATACCCACAATATGTGCACCCACTGGAGGGGAATACACATTAATAAGAAGCAAATCCCCGATGGTACCCAAACCAGAAATAATACCACTTATAACATAAGGTTACTTTCCATATTTGCAGTACTCGATTATGGGTGCTCAGCTTTGGGCTGGGCTTCTTTTCTCCCTCACGCTCCCTTCTTGCCTCCTCGCACCCTCTATGGTGCTCTCACTCTCTCCCATCTTCTCAAACAGCTACTCTATGTCCTACCCTATCCCTCTCACTAAGTCTGGTGGGAAAAAGTCCAAGAGGGATATCCTCGTCTCCAATCCTGGCCTCCCTATCGCCGATACTCACCATCAGTGATTTCTTGAGACAGACCCTAACTAACATCCTCTTTGTTGTTCTCTCGCCAGACCTTTGGACCCCTCCTATGGTCTTGGTTCTCTCTCCTATCTCTTCCTCTTCCATTAATGGTGGCACCCGGTGGGAGGACCTCTTGGCCTCCTTCCACTTCTCCAAGACCATCATTAATGTCCATCTGAATGGCACCGCCTTGGTCCAAGGCCCTCAGCCCAATATCCTCCATTTCTATAGGCTTCTCCCGCATCTTATCTACTTCCCTCTTTCTCCCACTATGCCTAGTGGCTCCTCCGCCAACTCCTTCCTCTCTGGCTACTACGCCACCTCCTGCCACCACTTATGGCCACTCTCAAGCCCTTCTGCCGCTTCTGCTCGGTGAACCTAACCCCTGTACCCCACCCCAGAAGTCTTTCAAATGTGGCAACCTGCTCCACGTCGCTACTCTCAACTCTTGCTCTGCTGCCACCTCCTCGAAGAACTTGACCTGGATGTCCTCGCTCTCACCGAGACATGGTTCGCAGCAAGCACTGTCACAAGCTTTGACACTCTCAAGATCCTTTCCGAGCCCAGAACCAACTGACCCGGAGAAGCTCTGATCTTTCCGGAGTGGGTCCCTGCTTGTGTCATTTCTATGCAGGCCTACTCCACCTTTGAATGCCTGGTCTCTCCTGTCCTCTCTCTATGTCCACCATCTACAGGCCACCTGGCCAAGTCACCCTCTTCCTCTCAGAGTGGGCTGGTCTCTCCTTGCCTCTACCTCACAACTTCTCCTCCTCAGAGACCTCAACATCCACTGGATGCTTTCTTTTAATCCCTCCTCTGGACGCTTCCGATATATATATATATATTAAATAAAACGGCCCAGGGTAGTGGCCGTGTAGTTCTGGTTAAGTTGCTAATCCTATAGGAAGAGCACTTTTTGGGTGGCTTATAACTTCGCTCTTCCTGGATGAATTCTCACCAAACTTTACAAAAAAAGTATATGGCCCACTCAATTTGCAAAGTTTAGTGAGGTTTGGTGCACGGGGGGCAAACTTATAGGGGGGATCCCAAAATTTCTTTTTCCCCCATAGAGTGAACGGGGAAAAAAACTTTGCTCACGCCTACAGCTCAAACCATTGGACGGATTTGCACCAAATTTGCGGCAGGAGCAGCGGCTTGGTCCCGAAAGTGTGCTTTTGTAAATGGTGGAAATCTGTCCAGTAGTTTTTTTTAAAACGACCAAAAAGTAGGTCTAAAAAAATTAGTGATATCTATGTCCGCTCCGCGGACACATTTCCCTGTTTGCTCCGTGGACAGGACACTGATTGGCTAATCAGCTTGCGTCATGTCCGCGTACATGCGAGGTGTTCGCCGATTGGCTGGGACGAAGCATGAGGTACATCACATTGTTTTGATGCGCCCTCAATCTTGGATCCACGGATATCCGCGGACAGGGTGGCGTCGACCGGGGTAAAAATACTATTTTGGGGAGTGTGTTGGTGTGTAAGAGTGCTTGGGGAGGGTGGGGGGGGGTAAGAGATGGGTCAAATGCTGCATTTGTTTAGGTGGCAGGTGCCTCTGATGTGTTCGCCATGTCCGCGGTCTTCACAGCTGTCCGCGGACATAATAAATGCACTACTGGCTATTTTACTTTAGTATGATATTGGTTTTGGGTTGTTAGCAGAGCATTGATTGTAATTAATATCCCATATAATTAGCCCATATACCACAGTTAAAATGTTCGATTCTAGGGTGTGTTATGCTGCGGTGGTTGTGGCCAGGGCCTAGAGTCTTGGGTGCATGGCCGAAGGCACCCAAGACTCTAGACCCTGGCTACAACCACTGCAGCATAACACACCCATAGAATCAAATATCCATCAAATATCCACAAATCAAAAGTTTGTGTACTATTTGATTTGTAGAGTTTGTATGTGAAGTTTTGGCTAAATCATGCAATTAAGATTGTAGAGTTTGGTAACAAGCACTGCAGTATAACATATCCATGAAAGTAAACATTTTGGATTGTGGCGTATGGTTAGATGTTTGCTTGAATGGTTGTGTTATGCAGCAGTATTTGTGAGTTGAATTATTATATACTTACTGTTTGACTTTTTGTGATTGGATATATTTTTTTTCATGACTTGGGTAACTGGAGCAGATATTCTTTTTCAATTTCTGTGATAAAAGAAAAGATCATATGTTCGTGTAGGTAGTTCATAATGAGTAATTGCATTGCATAATAGACATTTCTGCATTATTTTGACCCTCATATTTAGTACTTTAGAAGTACTATATTTCAAACCAGTGTACTGTGGAATTTGCTCACTTTATGTGTTTGTTTATTAAATCATTAGGTCTGTGGGGGAAAAAGAAATCCATGCTGGATTAAAAAAAAAAACTTTTTGTTATGTTACAATATATTTCTTTCTTTGATTTCAGTGCTTATTTGTTGTTCCTGGCTAATCTTCTATCTGTTGGCTTGTTGCATATTTTTTGGGGCAGTTAGATACCTGTTGGAACTGGTTATAGTTTTTTATTTATACTTTCAAGTTATTCATCTATCTGTTTGGTTGTTGCAGAATCTTGGGGCAGTTAGATACCAGTTGGCGTATTACAGGGCAATCCCCGCTCCGAGCCTCCCCATGGCTGGAGGTTGCCTTCGTCCCCCCGCCGGGGACTCGGTTACGTTTTTTTGTTTCCTCCTTTCCCCTCCAAACTATCCCCTCCCCACCCTCCCAACCACACTTACCTTCTTTTTTTCTTCTTTTCACGGTAGCGAACGCGCTTGGAACAGCGCGTCCGCTCCCGATGGCTGCCATGGAAAGGGAAAACGGACTATGTTTTTCCTTTCCCGGCACCATTTTATTTGATCTTTTTTTTCTTCTTTTTTTTCCCGAAATGCAGCATCATTTCGGAACAGAAAAAATTCTTTTAGTACGCCTGTCTAACGGGCCGGTGTACTAATGGCAATAAGCCCCTCGACAGCGGACCAATACCACCCACGGCCTCAGGGGCGGTATTGGCCCACCATCCCGGAGCTTATTGCCACAGTAATATTTGATATACTGGGTGTTAATCTGAAACGCACATAGTGGCGGCGCGAGTTATGGTTGCATGTCTTAACATAACCCGACTTTTTTTGCTTTTATAATTTTGCGCTGCAACTATTACGTCCCTTTTTTCTCTGAATTTGAAGGTTGTTATTACAGTACCTTAGCCCATTAAGAACATTTACTTCATAGACTGTGAAAGGTTGTTGCAGCAACTTAACCATAATGTTCATTTAACCATGTTTTCTCTCTCTCTCTCTCTCTCTCTCTCTCTCTCTCTCTCTCTCTATTCACAATACACCACAATATAATCCCTCCCCCCTTTATCTTTTACTACATTCAATGGTTTACTTACATCCTCTATTCAGCTCAAGTACCTTAAGCATTGACTCTCCCACAATCGACCAGTTCGCCTTCAGTCCACAGGGCACCTGTGGAATGACTTTAGGTGTTGCTTCATTGAAGTAGTACCGTAGCTGTACAAACCTGGTTTGCCATGACTCAGCACCAACTGGCACTGAGTGCAGTGCAACTTCTTTGCATGAGCTTTCGGTTCTCCATCAAGAGTGGCAAACAACCTCCACTCCCAAGACTCATGGTGAGTGCTAGTAGTAGGGACTTCCACTACCTCATCCTCGTCATCCTCTTCATCCTCCTCTGCATCCTCACGCCTGTTCCCCTCTGCAGGCCCTTGTGGAGGTGGTGGTGGAGGGGTTGGGGGTGCTGCTGAGACAGAAGTATCACCAGCAGCAGCTATGGATGCCATCAGGACAGCTGTTAGGAATTTTCCAGAAGGGATTAATGCAGTAGCAAAAGCAGGTGCACCAAGGATCAATGTCCAGCAATGCTCTGTCTTGCTTGGAAATGCAAAAGCAGTATGAGGATCGGCTCTGGGGTGTGGCCTTTTATAGGGGTGCTGGGGAGCGCTTCGTGGACACCCACGCTGTCCGCGAACACTTCGAACACCAAAAAAGCGTGGGTGCAGTCACATGATGACGTCGTGGACACGTTCACGAATGGGACGGGTGCCCATAGGACACCAAATGCGCGGGGTCGGTGTACGAATGCATGCAGGTGTTCTAGGGACAGCGTTTGTGTCCCCAAACTAATTAAAAGTGTGATACACGTGTGGCTGACAGTTACGGACAGGCGCGATGTTCGTAGGACCCAAGGGTGTAATACGCATGCTTGTGGGTGTTCTACGGACAGAGTTCAGGTTCCCGACCAAATTAAATGTGTGTCACAACTTTGAGGACAGGCTATGTGTTCTACGGACATATTCATTGTGGTTGCAGACAATGCGAACAGAGGGTACGTTCTCAGGACACCTTATTTTGAATAGCTGCGGACATGCAGATGGATTTAGTGTCCTGCAGACACCTCCATTTTGATTGCGGACAGTGCGAACAGGCATAGTGTCCTTAGGACACCCCCATTTTGGTTAATTGCGGACATCCCGGACACCCACGCTGTTTGCAGACACTCTGCGTTTTAAAAAAAAAAAACAAGACAGAGGAATATGATAACAGCACACATAATATTTTATTATTGTATAAATATATAACAATTATGAAAGAGGGGGAAGCAGAAATTGATACAAATACAGGGGAATTAGGGGTCTGTACATGTTGAATGGTAGGGGAGGAAGGGAATGAAGTCTCATCAAAGTTTTTCTTGCTGGGGAGTTTTTGGGGATGGTTGGCTGGGACATGGAGAAGGGGTACATGTGGGACAGTGATATTTATTTTTTTCCTTCATATTGTCCTCTACAAAGTTTTTTAAAAGAGTGAAATTTGCCATTAATTGTTACGTTCACCTGGTATCCACGGGGACGCCGCCCAGCCCTGGTTGGTTGATTTGCACTCTCGACCCTCTCCCGGTCCCTTGGTAAGGCCTCTGGTTAAAGATGGGTCTGCAATATAGGAGAGCTGTATTCAATACCAGATTGTCTTTATGTTTTTCCACCTCCCTTGGCCTCAACTCCTTCCTCCCCACTGGGCCCTCTCCTCACCTTAAAATTGTAAAAGGTGGATTCTCTGTCCTGCTCCTCGTGGCAGGGGCGCCCAGATGTGGGGGGGGGGGGGGGCGAGCAGGGACCAAGTTACTTCACTGGTGCAAGCCCCCCTTTGGGAATCCAGGCCTGCTGCGACTCCATAGGTTTACTGCTTTACAGACTTTATATGTAGTTCTTATTATTCCTCTTAGTTCGAATAATAATGTCTTGCTTCTTTCCTTTTAGGTACGGAAAGGTATTTTGGTGTTGTCATGCAGTTTGAAGATGAGCATGGGCCGGTAGGCCAAAGCGCAGTGTGCGCGATGCTGTCCGGTGAGTAATGCGCGATGCGCTGTGCTGTATCGCCTTTTATATTGCTAGCCTGTGTCTTTTCTCTCCTTGCAGGTTGCAATGTTCCTCGCCGAGCGCCGCTAATGTTCCAGCAATGACTGACCAGGAGATGACTAACCAGGTAAGAATTGTGTGGCTTTCTTCATTTGGGAGGAAACGTGAGTAAACGCTTACTAATGCTGTCTTTCTTTCTCCTCTTTCAAGGTTATGGTATTCCAGGATGCATGCGGTGCCGGATGATGGAGTTCGTACCTTCAGGTGAGTGGAACTGAAGTCGGCGATGGATTGAAAACAGGATACTGTTCCAGGTAAGTTTCGTAGTGTTCTTTCTCTCTCTGCAGGTCCTTGGTTTCAGGTAAGCTGGCATCAAAGAATTGGACACGCTGAGCGTTACGCTGCCCACAGCAGAATAACGCAAAGCATGTTCTGCTGTTTGGGTGCGGTTTAAATAGTCTCAGGTAAAGTAGTCCAGGTAAAATAGTCCCAGGCCTGTCACACCCAAAGTAGTCCAGGTAAAGTAGTCCCAGGCCTGCCACACCCAAAGTAGTCCAGGTAAAGTAGTCCCAGGCCTGCCACACCCAAAAGACTAGACCACATAGCTCAGTTCCTTGTAACTGAGCTATGTGTGTGCCTTCATGTTGGCTGAACCCCCCCCTCCTCCCCCCCCCCAAGTTAAATAATCCCAAGTAAATAGTCCCATCCTAATGTTGGTCTTCATGATGGTTATGAGCCTGGCGCCAGGACTGACTCCAAGAGAGTCTTGGATGAGGTTTTAAGGCCTTTGACCTGGCTCTAACTGGAAGGCTGACTTGTCAGTGAGGGCCAGGGGCAAGGGTCATGACATTAATAGATCACTTTTTTGCTCTACACGCTGCAGATGATTTTCCAAGGTGTCTATTTCTGTATTGTTCTTATTGGCTGTATGGGCTGTTAAAAAAATATGTTAAGTACACATAAAATAATTGGTTTATTTAGAGAAGTGTAGTGTCGACCATTAGTAGCACTGTTTTCACTCATTTCGTCCCGAGGAACATTTTCTTCTAGCCATTCCAAAGTACTAGACCTTTCTGTGTAAAAAAAAATATATTATTTTTCAGTGTACCCTAATACAGAAAGTTTATAAATATATGAAATTAATGTAGTGCACTTACCAGTTTCTTTTAAGTTTTGCTGTTACTGCTGCGTAGGTGTGCTGTTGATTTTTGCTGTGCAGTTTCTGTTAGGTAATTCTGCTGGAGGCATATGTTATTTTCTTTTGGTATGTTCCATTATGTTGCATATGCTATGTAATTGGACTGTTGGTGGCTTACATATACAGTTTGCACTTCTTATTTATTATTGAATGTAATGTATTTATATGCTGCTCTTTGAACATGTTCAGTGTTTTTATTGCATAATACAACAATGTAAGATACCCCCTGAGTTTTTGTATAGTGTTGATTTTGACCGAGTCCATCCGCGGACATGTGCATTGTCTGTGGACCTCAGAACCACTAGCGTGGAGGGTTCAGTATGTTCTATGTTACATGTATATAAACTAAGGGAATTCTACTAAACACCTATCAAATTCATGCTATCTATATCTATATTCAGTGAAAAAACTTTGTTAAAGGGACGTTATAGTTACAAGTAAAACCGAAAAACCCCTGAAATTCGCCAGTTATGGTAAGATAAGCAACCATAACTCACGCCACCACTGTGCACTGCTAAGACTAACACCAAGGACTTCAAAGATGACATCACTTTTGTCATTGATGACATCACTGATGACATCACATTTCTGGCTCCCTCTTTTTTCTTTACTGACATATGTAGGGCACATGGTATTCTTCAGTAACAGTCAGGAACTAAAAATTCAAAAGCTACTATATTTGTAGACTTATCCTTCTCTCGCCGCCGTGAAACGCAAGTGCAGGGTGACAGAGGAAGTGGAGGGCTTCAGTGCATCTTCTGACAAACTCGCCTGCCGCCTGCTCCAAAGGCAATACAGACTCTCTGTCCTGTCCAAGAAGAGAGTCCACATCCAAATCTGCCTCTCTGCGGCTTCTAACAACACGGCCAAACTCCTTAAAACCTGCAAAGAGCTGGCCAATCCTTCTGCTGTCTCCACCTCTCCTGTTTCCTCCCAGGCCCTCTGTACAGCTCTGGCTTCTCACTTCACCACTAAAACTCAAGATATCCTGTCCTCGCTCTCCTCTTCCTCTCTCTCTCCCTCTCTTGACCCCCCTCTGTACATCTCTCCTTCTACTCCTCCTTTCTTCTCATTCCCTCTGACAACACCTGACAATGTTTCTAGACATGTTTGATCTACTAAAGTGTCGTCCAAACAGGTAATCCCCTGCTCCTCCAGAGCCATCAAGGACCACATTGACACCCTCACTCCAGCCTTGGCCGATTTCTGCAATCGCTCGTTTGCCATTGGTTCTTTCCGCTCTCTCCTCAAGAACTCCTTTGTGCACCCCCTCCTAAAAAAGCAGTCTGGCTTCAGAGCAGGCAGAGGCACAGAAACTGCTCTCCTGAACACCCGTGAAGATCTGCTCTCTAATCTGGACTACAGTCTTCACTCTGTCCTCATCTTCCTTCACCTTTCCTCTGCTTTCGACACAGTCAATCAAAACATCCTGATCAATCGACTCCGTGAGAACCTGGGCATCACGGATCAGGCACTGGAGTGGTTGACCTTCCTCGTGGATCGACCATCCCAGGTCCAATTTGAGTCCTTTCTCTCCACCACCTCTCTCTTCACATGTGGTGTTCGCCAGGGCTCCATCCTCTCACTCTGGCTTTTCGATGTCTACTTGGCTCCTCTGGCCCACCTGATCACTACCATCTCCTCAAACTTTCAGTTTTATGCAAATGACACTCAGCTCTCTTTCAGGCTCCCCCTCAGCCTTTTCTTCTCTCTCAATCATTCCTGACTGTCTATCCATGTTCCAGGATTGGTGCGCCTCAAACAATCTCTGCCTTAATGCCAGTAAAACAAAGATCCTTTTCATTGGGACCCCTGCTCCCGCTTTCCCTCTCTCACTCTGGCCGCCCTCTTTGGGCACTCTTCCTTCGCTTCCTGTGAGGCAAAAAACCTTGATGTCATCTTCGACTCCACTCTCTCCTTCTCTCCTCACATCGCAGACCTTGCCAAGAAGGCCCACTACCAGCTGCACCCCCTTAGAGGTATTATTCCTTTTGTCACCTTCCCCCAGAAGCACACTGTCTCCAGAGCCCTGGTTCTCTATAGGCTGGACTATTGCAACAGCCTCTTTCTCAATCTGTCTTCCTCCACTCTCCACCGTCTGCAACTAATCCAGAACAGGATGCAACACTTACCCTTGGCCTCAAGCCCAGGGCCTGTATCTCCCCAGCCCTGAAATCTCTCCACTGCCTCCCAGTGGCTGCAAGGATCAAGCTCAAGACCGTCGGCATCGTCCACAAGAGTTTCTGGTGCCGGGGCACGCACCACATCCAACGCCCTCTTCCTAAATGCCTTCCTTCTCCAGCCCTTCGCTCAGCCTCATCCAACTCTCCGAGGGTCAAGCGCATCTCCAGGCAGAGATTGGGGGGCAGATCTCTCTCCTCCACAGGTGCCTCCCTCTGGAATAGCCTCCCCGCCCCTCTCAAACTTTAGGGGGACCACCTGAAGTTCCAGAAGAAGCTGAAGACCTTTCTTTTCTCCAATCCTCAATCACTCTCCCGCCCCTGCTGACCTACCTGTCTGCTGCGCCGACTGGTTGCTTGGCTACCATCAGAATCTCACTGAGTACGAGGCTTCTCCATGATCAGTCTCCCCTGCACTGCCTCCAGGCCCATTGCACACGTAGGGGCTGTAACTGTAACCTATACAGTCCTCTGTCTCATTTCCCCTCACCTAGAGCCGCACTTCCCCCTTTCCTCTCCATGGCATTTCCCCCCTCTCCCTTCCCCCTGCACTGGCGTTGTCGCACTTGCACGATCTGAATGACACAAGCCCTAGTAAGATCATTTGTCTTGTCCTCCCTGTCTTCCCTCCATGGTCTTGTCACGCCTACAAAAACGTGTGTACATGTGCGTTATAAATTACATATCATAGGTAGAAACCTCAAACACAGATATCGTTTGTGGCAGAAGACACCCCATCTACCATTATGGCACCATCATGAACAGATTTATTAACCAACAATGAGCCTTCCAGTCCCACCTGAGCATTATCCCTAATAAATGCACAAAGATCCCCAATCGATACACCAGAGTTAGTCATCTGAGTTTTGTTAAATCCTCATAGTTGCAATATTATGCAAAAATCAAATCTACAATTTTAGCAACAATAGCATTAAGGTCACAGTGCTCCCTCATGATAGTGGAGCAGAGGCCAAAAACGGCATCTAATGTGACTGCAATCTCCTCCAGCTTCTTGGCAGTACATAGCAAATCCTCCTTGGGACTGAACAGTGCTCAGATGCTTGAGACAAAAGTGTGCTTTCAAACGTAGTGCTGTCCTTAGGAGATGGTGTTGGTACAACAGCAAATCATGATAACTCCGGAGTAGCGGATAAGTTACTGCCAATAGCGTTATCGCATCCTTCCATGCTATGAGTTTTTTCCAAATCAAACAAAGAATGTTTGCTCAAAGACTGATGTTTGAATTCATAAACTAGATTGAGTAATGAGTTGTTGTCCACCATAGAATTGGCAGCACTATTAGTAGATGTAATAGATTCTAAAGCTTCCAGGTTAGTTGTATTAGTGTCAATTATTACCATTAGCGTAGGAACCAAAAACTGTCACTTTTATTTGCTCATTGATGTTTTATTTTTTGTTTCCTTGCACGCAGATGTAATTTTAGAAGTCAACTAAATAGAATTGTGTATGGGTTTGAATCCTAGGGAGTGCGTTAAGACCACAAAAATAATGGACAGTGGCGTCACCAATCACACAGGGTCCACCCACAAAGACCTTGACAAATTGAAACTATAGTTGGAGTTTGTTATACTGAGGTAAAAAGTAAATTAATATGAAATCAATTCAATCCGATCCGGTAAGTGCTGAAAGTAATTCTATTCTCATAAGGTCAGCAGACACGTGTTTCGACCCAAGTCGTCCTCAAGGCCGACATGATAAACATAGAACCATGAACAAAGTGAAATAAACAAGTTGTCAGAAGTACATGTTCATGATACACATACATTGTAATATCCCATATGGGGTTGGAATAGATAAATGTTCCACCAAAAAGAAAACCGCACATTGAAACATGCGTTGCATATATTTGTTCCATAGCAAAAGGAAAAATTATTGTTCAGAAAAAACAAGTATCATGAACCAAATGTTACATACCCAAGTTCAAGTCACCGATAGAAGATGAAGCAGAAGCAAGAAACAAACAAAAAACAGTCACAAACAAGAAAAGCTATTATTTTTTTTAAAAAATATATAAACTCGAGTTTCACATTGGTTACCAAAGTCAACAATGTGTGATGCACCTCATTTGCTAAAGGCCACCGAGTTACTCATTAGTGTGCAATATCTTGCAGATTTAGTGAGAAAAATCTTGTCCATGTGCCCCACCCTATGGGTGAAAGTAAATAAGGATTTATGGTAGTTTGATAACATATTGTGGACTAGACCATATCTTAATCGTTAATTTGGTTGTGGGTTGTGTAGGATATGCCAAAACACAATTGTTTCCGTCACCACCCATTTGGTATTAATGCATGCTGGAGTTAGTTCCAGGCTCACCCTTGATAATCATTTCTGGGTATGATGACCTGGTGAACTAGGATTAGTGTCAGCTTTGTCTATAAAGCAATAAGAACCTCAGACAGTACTGTCATGGTGACTCAAAATGTACCAGAGATTTGCCTAGCGTAAGGTGCACTTTGGCGTCTGCTACAGTGAAATCTTGAAGTGACCTCAGATAATGTTTAATAGAAGGGTTGAATCCTAAAATGGCGTATCTATGAAAAATACAAGTAGTCATTGTACTGCAACGCCCTGCATAGTCTGCCAAAGGTTTGTGTTATTGCTATAGATCCCTTACCAATTATGGGCGTGTTCCCGTGAAGAATCTGTAGATATAGTAAGAGGTCCTGACAACTTGCTTATTTTACTTTGTTCATCGTTCTATGTTTATCATGTCAGCCTTGAGGACGACTTGGGTCATAGAAATACCACCTGGCTCAAACCCGGCTGAGCTGTGGCAAAAATGAACCGAGGGTATCACCCCCTTTCCTCATCGAGCATAAAGGCCATACGATTGCACACGGAAACCTTCGGTTGAGATTCGGTTCCTATAATGAAGCTTTATACCGCAGGGGGAAAACCCCACCAGCTGCAAAAATAAAACTGTAATTATGGCCACTGGGAGAGTTCAGCTTTCCCTTATTCTCCACATAACCTGTAAAATTGCGTACCGCCTTCTCTCTTTGGGTGATCACTTTATCTGGCGCCAGAGGAACCCTGCCCGAAAATAGGCTTTGGGAAAGCTCCCTCTGCAAGTCGCAAGCAACCCTTTACATGATACAGATGACAGATTGTCCCTCTGGCAGAAACAACAGGAGGAGTTAAACTGGTTCTCGGCTCGTGGAACCAACAGAAACGTCACTCCAAATGAAAGTCCTTTGTCTTTAAACCTTCGAATGTAAAGCAGAGACCGAAGAGATTATAATGGAAAAGCGGTAAAACACCACACCGCTTCACCGAAATAAAGCTTCCTTTCTGATCAGCAAAACAAAAGAAATTAGGACTGTGTCAAAATTCCTCTTATTAGATCTGCCACCCACTTAGTCTGCCCTCATACGATGTATGGCTGAGTGAACCGGAAAACCCCAACAAAACAGAATAATGTGGGTCTCAGTGGCGTCTTGCTAAATTATGGGCGGTCGCCTTTGTTTTCCAAATTAATTTATAGATGCCTAGCAGTGACCCCTAAAATCACTCAAATGAGAACGGAACAGAGCCCCTTTGCATTGAAGAACTTCTCTATTCTTGGCTCCCCCTGGATGCCCTTTGTACTCTTCATGCGCCAGAGGTGTATGAAACCATATAATGCACTACTCCCGTCACCGACGTACTAATCTCTACCTTAGACAAACAAGGGATGACATTACTAACTGCACTTCCGTTACTAATATGGGTTGGGTGTCACAAGCAGTCCACCATGCAGCCCGAACTCAATGGCAGAATAAACTTGACAGGCCAGACGTGTGTCCAAAGCCCTGTCACTTTGACCACATTACACTTTATTATATACAGGGTAGAATACAACAAATAAGGGTGGGGGAAAGGAACCACAACAAACCAGCAGCCTCTATTACCTTACTCTGGGAGTAACTGGCAACACCCAGGGCTTACCACCAGTGTTGCTTTACGATGAGGGCTGATCGAGCGCGCCCTGGACAGCCTCTGACACCACCATGCAACCCGGTTGCCCTACTCCCCTTTTAGGAATAGAGTGAACAACTCCCCTGAACAAAGTAACGGGCATATGTGTCATGATGCCTACCCCCAGGCATCCGGACCAAGCCCATCAGCCCTGGGAGCAGGCATCTAGACATTTAGTAAAACCTCAGCAGCCCCGGCTAGGGGCTATCTGGGTTCAGTCCCAGCCTAAGGCGCCAGGCTCATAGTCATTACTTACCTCAGGCAGACCATGCTGCAAATGACTCCAATCCAACATGAAGCCTGAAAGGGACTATTTTTCTACAGGGACTATTTTTTACTCGGGTGTGGTTCTAGGGACTTCTTACCTGGAGCTACTTTTGAGGCTATTTAAACCACGCCCGACCAGCAACACACGCTTCGCGTTATTCTGCATCCAGCAGCGTAACACTCACCGTGCCTGCAGCCCGCATCCAGTCTTCTGCCACGCCCGCCTCGAATCCGGAGCTCCTAAAACAAAGAGGAAAGAAAGGGACAAGGTTAGAAAACAAACTTATTTCTATTCCACACCTGATTCTGGATCCATCTTGTCTCCGTACCTGTAAAGAACATAATTTCTGCACGCGCTGCACCTCCAGCTGCAGCGCCGCGCCATACTCATCAGTCTTCACAGCATCCTTCGGGTCGGCGCTGCCTCCATCATTTCTTCGCCAAACTTCGGCACCTAGGAGACAAAAGAAAACCACAAGGTGAGCCGAGGGAACCAACAAATATAATTCTTACCACCATAGACTTACCTGATTTACCACCGGAGGCATCCTTTTGTGACTCTCCATATTTTCACGTGCCGCATCTGTAAAGAGAGACAAAACAACACGTTTTCCTCGTGCAACATTTACCGGACAGCGCCGGGTAATACAGACTCTTACCTGAGCGCCACCAGCTGCCACAAGAGCATCTTTTCACGAGCCAGCTGCAAGACAAGAAAGGAAGGGGGGAACAAGAGTGAACATCAGACATATTGAACTCTATGAACTTAATACTTACTGCTCCTCACCAGAAATCTCAGAGTCAATACTTTCCGGAACTCTCCCGAGCCTTCAAACCAGTGAAGTAACTGGAATCGACGCGCCCCTGCAAATCCACGCAGGATGGAGAGCTCATCTTTCAAGAATATAAGGTGAGATTGCTGTGAGTGCATTTCGGAGGTGATTAGTTGGGGAGGACTGTGGGGGTGCCATCACTTGAATTCACAAGTGGCTAAATCCATCTCTCCACTTGCAGGAGAATATTTCTACGGGGTAAGCAGACAAGATTAGGAGGGCAGATCCAGTCAGTCATCGCTGCACTACGCATCACGTGGGTGGAGACCGCAGCTATCCGGGTCCGACCGACGCCCCTGTGGAAGGCAGGTGAGCGTAACAATATGCCTGAGGCAGTTCTGGTTCAACGAAATGGAGGCCAACGCCATGGAAAAAGGTACCCTACGTTTTCCCTTTTTGTTTTCTTCTATTGCTCTCTGTTTGCAAATAATCGCGAGCTCCCGACTTCAAGGAAGGGATTTTTGAGAGCGGACAGATGAAATACCAAATGTAGGCCTCACACAGGCCTAAATTTGCACCAGAGCGCATAACCGGTCAGCCGTCCTACTTGTGGGGCTCGCTAGATCACCAGGCGGGCCCCTGTGAGTGTCGGGAGCACCCGACACTGATCCTCTGTGCTGCGGTCATGCAGCAGACCACAGAGTGGGGATCACCCCACTAGCTCCAGGGCAGCGGAGCAACCCACGTGGCTGGGGTCACCCAGCACACGGCAGCCCCGGTTCTGGGGGCACCCAGGCCGGGGGTGCAGTCTTCGACCATGATCACATGGCTAGGCAGCAGAGAGGGCGGCGTTGCCCAGAAGGGGCGCCGACCTCGTGGAGGGCCCCGTCCCTGTGCCTACTCCACACGGTGTTGCACCAGCCTGGTTCCCACAAAGGAATGACACCGGAGTCCGTTTCTCATCGACTGACGAGCCGGAAGCGGCTCGCTCATTTTATTAACCTGGTCACATGGTTCACCCATGTCACCAGTACAACAACCCTGGGAGCTACCATGTCTCCCAACAGGGGTGACATGCAACACTACTCCTCTTGCTCCCGTCGCTCTCGCTTTCCCATAAGCAAAGCCATCATCTTTGTGGGCAAAACCAAGTTTACAGTCACGCAGAGGAGACCAGTAATAAAAAAAGATAAAATCTCCACAGGGATTAAATAGTCTCGCTGCTGGAGGACAGTGCCAATGTTCTCCCTTTCGTGCTTACTATGATACCGGCACCACCGAAATGCAGCAAAATTTCAAGAAATGAGGTGTTATTTTATTTGCCAAACAGCAATGAGAAATACATCCTCACCCATAGCGGGAATGTCACTTATAACAACAAACATCCAAACGGTATAGCCACCCAAAGTAAACACATAACATGAATTCCCCCCACATAAGAAACAAAACATGCACATCAGCCCACGTTACAAATACAGGCATTTCACAAAGGCATTTTTCACATTTGAAATAGCACAGTTTTCATTTTCATATTACAGGTTCCATACCCGTTCTTTGCCAGACCCAAGTTATATGCAGGTTTACAGTAGGCTGTAAGCAAACACTAGTAAAAAAGTCAGATAACAGAAAGGGCATAGAATAAAACAACAAGTATGGTTCCCATTGAGGGTGTACACATAATTGGGCATGGTTTCCCACAAGGTGAAGGGAAGCTTTAGCCTTCCGAGCAAGTTGCCATTACAGTGCCTCACTCTGAATGCTCATGGAAAGGATTAGCAGTAGTCGTCCTCTGTGTCAGGACCCAAAGGCACGAACAAGAAAAAAACAATATTCACAAGACTGTACACTGTAGTGGTACAGCAGAAACAGAACACTGACTGCCTCCTGAACCTCAGGCTAGAAACAAGGATACTAAAGACTGGAAGTGCAGAATGGAAATTCCAGATTGGAATCAAGGAATTTCATAATGAGCTACAGACTGTTAACCAGGGTACTATGTACACAAACTACAGGCTACAAACGCACTAGAAAATGTGTAGCAATATAGTACAAATATATGTATACTGTGTACACTGAACTAGGTGAGTCACCGACACCAACTGTAGTTAATCTGAGGCGGCAGAGGGTGAAGGACGGTGGTTAGCCAGCGTTGCTGTAGTTATGAGATATGTCACAATGATAGATGTATGTGTTCACATAGGCATAACCAATAAAGATATAACAAAAAGAAACTACAGGCTAGAAAGAATCAAGGACATGATTGCCAGAAACTCTGGACTGGGGAAAAAGGGTAACTGATGACAACCTCTGGCCACTGAACAAGGAAACTACAGGCAGCAAGCAAGGGACTGCGGCCAAAGAACACAGGAACTGTGGGCAAAGAGCCAGCGGCTGCAGACAGAACGCAAAGGACGGAAGGCAGGGAGCGCTAAAGGCAGGAGAACATGGCAGACATGCAGACAGAGAGAACAGGACTGCAGGGCAGAGAGCCCAAGCACTGGAACAGGAGCAGGTTTTGTCAACAGCAAGCACAGGACTCATCAGGAAATCACATTTAAAGTCTGGAAGCACACTCCGAGCAAGAACAAGATGCTGATCTAGGCAACTGCTTACGTAGTGAAACCTCCTGGGCTAAAGCACGCTCATAACAGATTGTGATATACATTTTTTTTTTAAATTGCAATAAAAGAACAATATCACAACTAGGAAACATAGATACAATATTACAGATTACACTGTTAAAAATACACTGATAACATTTTATGAATTACACACAAAGTATCAGAGATTACACAGATGAGATATTACCAATCAAATGAAATTAAAATCTTCGTAATTTCATGTAGTTGAATTAACAATTCATTACAGTTAAAAAGAAACCAATTTTGATTCCAAGACGGCCGTCGCACCCTCGAGGAAGTGCGTGCGGTTTGCTCCGTCGGATCCTGTTAATACTAAAGTAATGGCCCCCCCGTCAAGCTTTTTTCCTAGATGTGCAATTATTTTCCAGAAGGACCCCAGGCATACGGGATCAGCGACGTGTACACAGCAAAGAGCTGGCGGTGAGACGCAAGTAAGGCAAAATGACAAGCACCGTAGGGGTGTGGCTCGCTGGATCCTGAGGTTGGCAGTGAAGGAGAGTTAAGTGTGGACTCCTACCCCCCTACCCCCACTTAGGGGACGTCGATCAGCAAGCGGGCATCAGATTGGTGGCGAGAGGTACAAATGGCAGATTCTATATATCAGGGTGTCGCCCGCCCACAGAGCTAGTGAGGCCCTAACGGGAGCGCCCAGTCCAGCCTCTTGGGAGGAGTCCATCCCTACTTTTGGGGATCCCTCATGCAGATGGGACACAGTGGAGGGGCAGTGTAACAGAATCCTCGAGACATAGACCAATTACCATAAGGAATAACTGGTGGCAATGTGAGATACAACGCTGTGGCATCTGGTAGAAATGAGGAACTATTGGTGACATTTTAACGTCGATAATAGCTGCTCGTGGATAGAAGTGGACTTTCACAGGACTATATATAATTAGGTGGCAGTTTCCTAAATTACAGAACTTTAACTGGACAAACATCGGCTAAAGACACTCCACCCTCCACATCACATGCCGAGGGGGAAAAAAAGAAGCCTACCCATGCACTGGGCCAGGTGACATCTATAGCTGGAAAGAGTGACATTTACCCCCAAAGAGGTGTCTAGTAGCCTTGATTTATACACTGTGGCTTCTAAAGAGGACGTTTCAACGAGCTTCCCGGAATTTCAGGAAAAGTTCCTAGCCTCATCTGACTTCGGCAAGGACATTGCTTCCCTCGGGGAGCGAGTAGATAACAATGGGTGGGCAATCCAGGAACTGACATGGGAGAGCAAACGGTCTGATATTGCCTTGAAGATCTGGCAAGGCGAACACACAATCTAGAAATACAGTGTGAGGACCTTGAGACTAGATCGACACGCTCTAAAATAAGTATAAAACTTGCCGGAATCGATCACGGATGCCGACTTGAAGGACACTGTAGCCCACATCTTTGCTGATCTAATTGCAGGAGATGAAACTGCTGTGGTTTTGCTGAATCGCGTTCACAGAACTGGCCCGAAGAGAAATTACTCAGGTGCTCGTCCATAGTATATCTTGGCAGCATGCACTTCATACCTACAAAAAGAGCAGATTCTAAGAAAGGCACGGGAGTCATCCCCAATTACTTACAATGGGAATGAGATGTAGGTCTTTCGAGATCTCTCGCAGATTACCTTTCAAAAACAACGTGCGATTCAGCTGGTGGTCAGAACACTACAATCGAGAGGAATTAAATACAAGTGGAGTTTCCCTTTTGGCCTGATCTTTTCCTTAGAAGGCAGACAGCATAGGATCACCTCACAAGAATCAGGCATGGCCCTATTACAAAATCAAAGATGAAACGACGGAAGGCTCAGCAGAGACCGAGAATGGACGTTTGGCTCAACAACTTAAACCCTGGGAGTAGTCGACTGTAACCCGTTGTGGGAGGAAGGAAAGGGCGAAACAACAAGAGCACTGGAAGGTGCGACTTAGAAGGCCTATCACCAAACTACCACCAGAATAAAGGAGCCTCAATCAAGGTAGTTACATGCAGACGGATCAAGAAATGATTTAAGGATTATCATGAAAAGGATTTGGTTGTATTGCATGGTATCGGAGAGGACTTTCAAGGATTGCAGCATTCGAACGATCTTCTGATGTATGATATCAAAATGTTATGAGGACAATTCAAGTGTTTAATGTTGAATATTAGGGGTCTGAGTGTGCCGGCGAATTGCAGGAAGCTAGAATCGCTCCTTGGGCATTACCAATGAGACTTGGTGGCGCTCCGAGACACATATATGTCTGGCAGACAGATATAAACTTCGCTTGCTACGATACCCGGTGGTATTACAGTCAAATGCAGTGGGAAAAGCGGCTGGGGGGGCGCATAGCGATAGAATCAGCTCCCCATATCAAAGTGCTCTGAAAAAACACACAAAGAAGGTTATGTTTTTAAAGTTTTGGCTAAAGGCCCAAAGAGGGTAACTGTGGCCTCGATTTACGCTCCTAATACTGGCCAGGAACGTTTCTTAAAATCAACTCTCTCACTATTGGAAGCCTTTGGGGAGGAGGAAATAATCCTTCTGTGTGATTTTAACATTTCTTGGGACCTTTGCATGATCATAGTGCTGTTACCCCCTCTACGCAACCAGTGCCTTGTAAATTGCTAAAACAAAAGCTTACAAGCTTAACCTAGGTAGATGTATGGCCAACAATTAAGGGGCAGGAGAGAGGATATACTTTTTATTCACATGTTCACCGGTCTTTCTTCCATATAGATTATGCATGGGTCTCAATGCCACTTTTGGGAACAGTAACCCAAATCACTCTCGGACCATGCGCCTCTCATTATAGAACAGAATATAGCTGGGGCAGTTCAGAGGGTATGGGCTTGGCGATTTCCGTCAGAAATCATGGGCGACTCAATATTGAAAGATCAAATTGAAGGCAAGATGGTGGAGTTTTTTTAGTTTAATTCGATGCATGAAACCTCCGCAAATGTATCTTGAGATGCCTTTAAAGCAACTCTTTGCAGAGTTTTCATAGCAGAAGCGGCTTATAAACGCAAACAAAAAAATAGCTTTAGAGATAGAACTGGAGCAAGATCTAGAACAAAATGGGGAAAATGGAAACGAAAACGGGTCCCTCCACCCAAAGAGCTTATAGAACTGTGGTTGGCAAGTTAAATCTACTCAAGGCAGTAAAGACCTTACTATACCTTGGACAGAAATATTATGTTAAAGCCAACAGGGCAGACCGCTTGTTAGCCAGACAACTATGCCAAAGAACAGCATCACAAACTATTCAGTCAATCCAATCAACTGCAGGGGACACAGTTACGGAAACCCCTCAATTCATCTCCCAATTTTTATTCAAAGCTATACAGGTCAGAGTCTCCAGACCTGCGAGCCCAGGCAAAGTACCTGTTAATGTTAATGTTAAAGGATATTTGTACTGCGCACTATCACCACCTGAGTGGTCTCCTGGCGCTCTGGAGGCTCTGAAAAAGGGAAAGGGGGGTTAGTTAGTGGGAGTAAGCGGGAAAAGTGCAAGAGAGCAGTGATGTGCTGTTAGCAGCCTCAGCCCGGTGGGTCCGTTAGCTGGGCTTGGAGTGTTTTGACGGTCGGTAGTCATCATGTGCTGTTGTGCGAGTCCATTTGTTGTTTGTCTTGTTGTTGCATTGTAGTGAAGATTGTGCGGGTTGCTGTACTGTAGGTTTGTGGTTGTGTTTGGTTCGAGTTTGAGAGGTGTATGCAGAGGGGTGAAGTGGTTAGTGGATTGGTTAATTGGCATTGCTGTCCTTGCAATTATGTCTAGGTGTGGTGCTTGCTATCATTCACCATTCCATCTGAGTGTGGCAATTGCTAATTTTCAATATCCTATCTAGATGTGACGCAGGCTAAAGTTAAGTATTCCATCTAAGTGTGGCGCATGTTAACATTCACATTTCTATCTGGGTGCGACGCGGCTAAAGTTAACTATTCCATATAAGTGTGGCACGTGCTAGCATTCACATTACTATCTAGGTGCAATGCAGGCTAAATTGAGTATTCCATCTAAGTGTGGCGCATGCTAACATTCACAATCCTATCTGGAGGCAGTTACCCTCCCCCGGATAGCATCGGAGGATCGGGAATGCCATGAGAGGGATATGATTACAGAAGAAATACTTAAGGTTATAAATTATCTCCCCCCGAATAAATCTCCAGGCCCAGATGGATTTTCTGCCTTGTTTTATAAAATATATTGGAAGGTACGTAACCCAAATCTCGTATATTTATATAATACATATATACAGTCAGGCTGTATATCCTCCACTATGGAGGAGGCAAAGATAGTACTGTTCCCAATGCCTGGAAAAGACCCTGGTAGGTGCAGATCTTATCGCCCTATAGCTCTTATAAATATAGACGTTAAAATGTATTCCAAAATATTGACCAATAGGATAGAGGACCTACTCCACACAATTATACACCCAGATCAATCTGGTTTTATAAAACATTGTCAAACTCATGACGATATTAGGCATGCTTGTCACATCTTAGGGAAGGTTGGAAAAAAGGATATCAGAGCAGTTTTACTTTCCCTAGATGCCAAAAAGGCCTTCGACCGTGTCGAGTGGTCGTTTCATTTTTTATTCTGGCTAAGATTGGCTTTGGCCCAAAGTTTAAACTATAAATTCCCATCAGCCCGTTTATTGATTAATGGATAACTCTCCCTTCCTATTACACTTTAAAGGGGGACTAAGCAGGGTTGCCCAATGTCACCGTTGCTGTACGCCATCTGTCTTGAGCTGTTCCTCGCAAGGGTCCGACAAACAGAAGATCTACAAGGGATAATCTTTGGGGGGATATCGCATAAATATATCCCCTATGCGGACGATATGTTGCTCCTCATATCGGATCGAGTAAGAACATTATCTTCAGTGGAACGAGAGCTAAAGAGATGTGGATCGGTGGGAGGTTTAAAAATCAACCATTCTAAATCGGAAATCTTAAATCTCTCCCTCCCCCCTGAAGTAGTACAGGCACTGCGAATACAAACACAATTCGGCTGGGCACAAGATGGAATTAAATTGTTGAGTGCCACTAGAACACCTAAATTAGCTGGGATGTATGTGACTAACTATCCTCCTTTGCGATGGGACAACTAGCTAAATGGGGTCCATTAACGATCTACTGGCTTGGGCGAATCAACACGATAAAAATGGTAGTCCTCCCCAAAGCACTCTATATTTTCCAAATACTCCCAATCCGGGTCCCGGCCTTCAAAAAGCTACAAATAATGATATCTGCATTAGCTTGGAATAACAAAACTCCACTGGTAACTTACGATGCTCTAATCACCCCTACAAATAGGGGAGGGCTGGGACTCCCACATTTTCAAACGTTTTATCAAGCTGCACAACTTTTTATAGTGAAGGATTGGTAGGGTACAGATCTGGAAAAGAGGTGAGTGAATATGGATTGTGCGATAAAAGGTCCAAAGCGGGGTGACCCCTTATGGCTGCCCAAAAGTGACCGCTCCCGTAATATCCATAAGAGTAGTATTATGAACTTGGTAGAAGAGGTCTGCGATATTGCGGTTAAGAAATCTAAATTTACGACATTTCCCACAGCATTGTTTTTTAATCCCCAGTTTACACCGGGCCTCGACGCAAGGGAATTCATTAAATGGAAACAAGCAGGCAGCATGAAAACGCGAGACATGTTTCAAGGCACTGATCCCAAGTCTTTTATCCAATGCAAACTAGATCTGGGATTAAATGAATCAGCTTGTTTTCAGTACTTCCAGGTCCGGCACTGATAGTGGCTCCTCAGAAAAAACAGGCGGCAACCAGAGACCTAACCTTGTTTGAAAGATTTGCTATATCCAATCCTGGGAATAAGGCTCTAATCTCAAACTTATACAAAAGTATAGCAGAGGTTCCCTCCGATACCTCTCAGTATTATAGATCTTGCTGGCAGCTAACGTTGGGAGAACAGATCTTTGGAAAGATATTCCCAAATGTACCCACTCAAGCCAAATAAGGGAATTTCGGTATAAGCTGCTAGTTCAATGGCATTATACTCCGGCCCGTTTGCACAAAATGAGATAATCTATTTAGGAGATTTGCTGGAGACAATGTGGCCTGCTTGGAGATTGGGCCATGTATGGTGGAGCTGCCCGATTCTGAAGGGATACTGGGCAGAAATTGAAGTTCAAAACTTAGTACTCTTAACTCTAATGTACTATTGATAATGTAGTCAAAAATTAGACAATGGTCAAAACAAAAATGTAACACATTTGTTATATTGCGACTGGCAGCTTTATTAGCGCTAGCACAAAAATGGAAATCCAAGGACTTACCACATTTTGGCAAATGGATATCTAGAGTATGGAACTTTGTCACACTTGAATGGATCAGTGTAACGCTCACCTGATTCCCACAGAGGCGCAGGTCTGGCTTCGAGTGCTGGTGCTTCTTCAATGGTGAAGCGCAGGACCCTGAAGATGGACAGGAAGGGCCCCTCTACTCTGGCTTCTCTGGCTCGCAGGAATATTCCCCTGTGCGTGAAAAGGGAGTACTACCTACTGACTGAGTTATGCTCAAGCCTCCCACTCTCCTCCAGCCCTCCACGATACCCTTCCACGATTCCCCGTGAAGTCTCACCTTAGGGTCAAGAAGGATGAGCTCTCCATCCTGCTTCTGATGCAGGGGCGCGTTGAAACCCAGTTACTTCACTGGATTGAGGATTGATGGGAGTTCAGGTAAGCTTGACTATTCAGGTAAGGTGCTGTAAAAGTTCTGCTGCAAGTTCTAAAGTCCAAGCTTAATAATAATGTTCATTGTCTTGTTTCAGCAAGCGCTAATGCTTATGTCTTTTTCCCCTTAGGGGCCGGGGTTCGGAATGCCGGAGATATGGCGCCAACCCGAAGTGAAACGTGCAGTTCCAGTAAATGACAGGTAAGTTCTGGATGAGCGCTCGGGTAATGTCTTTGCATTCGCTCATTCAATGTCTTTGTCTTTTTCCCCATAGGGGCCGGGGTCCGGAAAATGCCTGGAAGCGGCAAGACCCGAAATGAAATGGGAATGACCCAACAGGTAAGTCTTAGAAGGAAACTGAGCTTTTCCTATTCCTTTCCTTCTCTCACCTTGTTCTTGTCTTTTTCTCTCTAGGCTCTGGGAAGTGGCTGTGGATCCGGATGATCGCTGCTGAAGATGGAGGCGTCCAGGATAGGTGAGTGAAATGCAGCGCTGCAGCGATCGTAGCGAAATGCTTTTAAAAATGATGTCTTCCTTTTCAGGATCGTCGGTGTGATGTCTCTGTGGTGCTGATTTAGCAGGTAAGGTCTTTTGTCTCCCTTTGCAGGTGACCCAGGATACTGACAGGCGTGGCTGAGGTCCAGATGCAGGAGCTGACACGGTGAGCGTCCAGCTGCGAGGAGCAGAACAACGCGAAGCGTGAGTTGCTGATCGGGTGTGGTTTAAATAGCTTTTGAAGAAGTTCCCAGTGTGTATCCTTCCACCGATCAGGTATGTATCCTTCCCCGACCACACCCGGGTGGGAAAGTAGTCCCACAGGTAAAGTAGTTCCATTCAGGCCTCAAGAGGGCCTGGATGTAGCAGCATGGTCTGCATCAAGTAAGTGCACATTAAAACACTTGAACACATGTCTAGCTTTATGAGCCTGGCGCCTAAGGCGCCAGGACAGGGGTCCAACATGAGCCTGGCGCCTAAGGCGCCAGGACTGCGTCCAAAGGGCCCCAGCTTGGGCCCGCTGGCACTCCCCTGGGGGAAATGATGCCTGCCTCTGGGGTTGCTGGGTCGGACCTGGCTCCTTGGAGGTAGGCATCATGACAATCAGATACATTATCAATAGATCAATAGAAATGTTTGCAAGACTGGGCTGGGGTGCTTAACTTTCTACAAAGTGACTATAACATTCAATGCTGTCCTCAGCACCTTTGAATCAATGGCATTCATTGACTTTATGAGTATTTCAATATGTACCATGCAAAGGGGCTAAGTTAATGTTTGTTATATACAAAATGCCAATAAATAAAACCAATGTAATTAGTGTGGGGGGATGGGGGATCAGCCTTTTGATTGATACATCTAATGAAATTTCATTACTGATAGTCAGTCAAACAAGTTTATTCAGATTCACATAGTTCATCAAACGACATAAAATATGTACCAACAATCAAAAAGTTAAACATTTCTTACATTATCTCTAAGAACCTTTAAATACAATGTTAAAAATAGGGCAGAAAAGATAATACAGTAATTAATTCATGATCACTGATTCATAAAATCCATTGTTTACAGGGACACAGATTAATCCTTATAAACAATAATTCCTCCAGTATTAGGTTTTTCATGCTTGGTTTCCATCTCCCTGGAGCCCCAACAGACTTTTCCTAAAATACATTGCTCTTATTAAAAATATGAGCAAGGCCCACGCTGTGAAGACTGTGTCTGCACTCAAAAGAAAAACAAGTGCGGCTTTATGGTGGCGTATCTTAGATTTCCTTAGGGCTGGTAGCAAAGAAACTCTACGAATACCTGCATAGCTCGGGCAAAAAAACAAAAAATGAGCCAAATCCTCCAGCTTATAACCACATACCGGACAACCGGCCATACCTGGGGATCCTTTCCATCTAGCTATATTCGCTTGCAAGAGAAGGAGATCAAACCGTGCCCTTGTTATCAGCCACCTATCTTTTTTATAGGGACTCCAAGTTAGGTATGGTTGGATCCCAAAGGGCCTGCTTATCGTAGAGTGGAATTCATCAGATTTATTACCTAATCCAATAGTGTTCTTTTCCTTGCTATTGATGCTCTGACCACATTTTTGAGGCTAGACCCCTCGATCTTGGTAATAAGTAGGTCAGGTGGGAAAAGAGCACTAAGATTAACCTCCCTTAGGGCATTAGAAATATAAGCCAGTAAGGGAATCGTTTGCCACCCTGCTTTACCCACCACAGACCGAATAATAAAATGACATACTGATAGTATTCTTCCCCAAAACCCCTCTGTATTTAAAAACTATCATCATACACATAGACTAAAAAGATTATATCGAAGTTCAGCCAAATCCTTACATTCGATTACGAGGTGGTAGATAATTTCCACATTCATCGCACAGTACCTGCATAAACGCTCAGGTCGGGGAATGCCCTGTCTTGCACACACAACTTCTTTTGTCGGAAGCAGATTCAATTTAAAACGCAACATGTCAAATCAATGTTTTCTGGAAAGATGCTGTGTGAGATAGGATGGTAATGTATTTAGGGCTCTTACTTCATACCTTAAATGGTAAAAAAAAATAGTCATTCAAAGCCGACCCTCTATTCCTCAACCAGTCAGATGCATAGATTAACTTTTTACAGTTAATAAAAGGAACCATAAGGTCCCGAACATCGAGATTGTAGATTCCCAAGATCTTCAGTGAGTCCTGGACCGAATCTCTCAAGATCTTACAAGTATTTGAAAGAAAGACATAGCGTAATTCAGAAATCAAACAGCTTTCCGGAGGGAGCAACATTACTTTCAGTAACTGTGTCCTTTTCCAATCTGCACGGGCCTGTAAGGAAATCAGGGCCATCTCATGACGGATTACGGTTATCGGAGTTCCCTGAGGTAGCAGAAGCAACCTCTTCCACACCAATGATTCCAGTCGGTCCCATTGATTTGCTAGTAGACCGGAGTCTGCTCCGTAAAGTAAGCATGGGATTATTTTTTGGTGTTAGTTATTCCGTACATGGAGTGCAGAAAAACATCGTCATTTTTTATCAAAGGCCAATAATTTACATGCTTTAAGACGTACCTTGTTTTTCATCATAGTTAAGTCGGTTCGACCAAATCTTCTTCCAAAGATCTCTACTCCTAAATATTACTAGGAAATATATATCCAAACTTGTATGATTAATAAACCATTTAAAATGTTGTTTCTTTTTTTGTGCAATTAATCATTAACATTTTTGATTTTGGTACATTCAAAGGAAAATGTAGTGTTTTAAAGTAGGCGTTAATAGCAGAGAGATCTCTTTGGAGTCCAAATGGGGTTATATCAAACAAATCTATGTCATCAGCGTAGGCTAGATTACTTATAACAAGATTTCCCAACTTTTTTGGGGATATTGCACATTTTTTCGAGGACCTTACCCAGATCATTAAGGCACATATTAAATAAAAATGGGCCCAACACACATTCCCGACGACAACCATATCGGGTATTTACCCATCTCATATAATTACCATTCTGATCCAGCCTAACTTTCACTTTGGTGTCCCAATGAAGTGTGATTAACATGCAAATAATACCATAGGGGGCACCTTAGATCCTGGAGTTTTTGCCAAAGAACAGAATGATTTACACAGTCAAAAGCCTGCGAAATGTCTAAAAAAAGCACACTATCACACACTTTTTCCAGTATTGCTTTTTTTATTGCAGAAGATGGATTGCAGAAACAATTGTGTGAAATATTTAAACCCGGTCTGAAACCGGATTGGTATTTGTCAATACAGCCATTATTCGAGGGCCAAGATTGGAGTTTTGTTTTTTAAAATAAGGGGCCCAAAGATTTTACTCAAGGCCTCTAAGAGTGCAATTGGGCTATAGTTTGACGGGATTAATCTATCGCCCTTCTTAAAGATCACAACGATCAAGGCTTTCTTCCAAGAGGATGGCGTTTATTCTGTTTTAAAATATCCTGGAAAAAAAAACACTTAAGAACGCAGACCAGAGATTTGTATTTGATTTTAAGGTGGCGTTTGCCAGGCCATCTGGCCCCCGGACCATTTGAGGCTTTTCTTTTTTTAATTAGATTTTTAATTACTATTACATTTGCCTCCAAGGTTTACGACCAAGGTGTGTCATAAAATGGGTCTGCTGCAACTAGACTATTTTCACCATACAAATCTGAAAAGTGTGCCTGCCAAGTATCAGCTTTAATAGGTTGACATTGGCCGGATCTTTGAGAGGGTGGTTCTTTTATCAACCTCCAAAATGCACATGTATCTTTACGGGTGATGGTATTTAGCATAGCCTCAGCATCAGCAATATATAGTGGAAAGTGATATCCCTTTACCCAACTTTTATAGTAGTTTTTAAGAACTTTTGCCTGTTCAACATAGTTACTTTTATAATTATTTTTGTCAGAAGCATTCCGTAAAGATCTCAATGATCTGTTCAGTATGCTCTTTCTCCATGACATGTTGGTCATACTTATGACCATAGGCAAAATTATTTTCTGGGGCCTGCGAACTTTGTGTTTTATGTACGTACACATTGCCAACAGCTGAATGCATCGCTCTTAAGTAGAAGGGCTCAACAATCCATCATCCTGGGTCTCCATGTTTAAGATGGATTCATTGAATCGTAGAGCTAGTCCTGCTCTCCACACCAAGAAATGGTTTCTTAAATTGACGTCAGCCACAGTTATTACTTCCGAATCCTAAGTCTACATCAAAGGCTAACAGACTGTAATCACTGGTCTTCATTTTAATGATATTTAACTTAGTTCATTTCCAGTGAAAATCTTTAGACAAGAAGATATAGTCTAATGTTGATTTTAAAGGACCCCTCTCCCATGTACATTGGGGAGGAGTAGCGTTCAACAAATTTCCATTTAACAACGTTAGGTCCCATGATTGTAGTTCCTTTCTGATCTGTGTGCCTCTTGACCTCGCCTGCCAGGCTGTAGTGGATCTATTTATTTCCCTATACCATTTAGCATCAAAACATTCACTATTAAAATCTCCTGAAACAATTACATCAATTAATGCAACTTCCAGTGCATCTGATATGAGAGAAGATAAAACATTCATAGAAGCTTCTACATTCCCAGATTTTGGGTTAAAATATACGTTAAATACATAACACAAGGGGCTGAGTACATCACGTCCTGAAATAAAGGAGGATACAGATAACTTCACCAATTGAATGTCCCTCCTGTTTGTTGCAACCTTATGCATCGTAAGGTCCGCCCCATGTTTTAAAGTGCAAAGTAGGCCACCTGCAGGGCGACCACGTAGACCCTGTATTGCCTCTCGGCAAAAACTGTGTAGCCGTCTAAAATAGGGAGGCTAGTTAACCAGGTCTCCTGTAAACATAAAAAGGAGTAAGCCAGCAAACAATCAAAATCCAACACCAAGAAACTATGTCATCTGCAGTTTCAGGTGGCCATCCGTATTACATCTGTTCAATTAGGTCTTAATCGGTCCAATCCTCCACCATGGAGGGCTGATGGAATAGAGTTCCAATCATAGGTTGACACCGGTGTGGGTAGGAGCTGGTCAAAAACCTTTCTAGTGTTTGCCTCTATATTATTAAAGTTTATCACTGTAGCCGACAAAGGTAGCGCAGAAAGATGTGAGCTGGTCGTCTCCCAGACAATGTCTTATTAGTTTCCAGTTCCAAAGATAGTACTACATCATAACCCATTCAAAGAAGTGACTCCAGCTCAGAATAGACCAGCGAGCTGATCATTTGAAAGAAGAAGTATAGTTTGACCAGGTCCAGTCTTATCTTCCCATATAAATTCGACCTGGGCAATGTCTCTAGAGGACAAAAAAGAAAATTGGGGATTTCTGAAAACAGGGCAACTATGTGTCTTCAGTTTAAAGGGTATTTCGCTGTGCTTATAAAGACCTGCTTCAGAATCAGGATGTGATCTTCCAAGAAGATTTTGTTTGTTCCGTGCCCTTTCTTTGTATCTGAACCTTCTTGATCTTGATTCCATCCACAGCTGGAGGTAGGTTGAGGTTCAGGTCTTTTTCTGTAAGGTCTGTATTCCAATGAACGGCTAGGGAGATATCCTCACTGTTCCTGTGGGGATTACAGGGATGAAGTATCTTTGGCAGATCTCTTTCCTCCAATCGTTGAGCATGTGATAAACAGGGAGAATTTGCATTGAGTAGTTGGTGATCATGCCCTTGTGTTACTGATACCATATTACTCAAAGCCCTCCTTTTTTCCTCCATAGTAAGGTCAGGGGCAAGATTTTCATTAGGATTAATACTAGCCATCAAGTCTTCCATATAAGAGACATTTGATTTGCACTGGCTGTTATTCTTGCATCAATCTGACCCTGTTTTAGGGTCACTACTTGTCCCAGTTGGAGATGTTGTTACAGGCAGAAGCTTGGGCTTGCATGTGGCCAGTACGCGGGGCACAAAAATGGGAGCCAATGGCAAGATTCTATTGGACCGAGGGGCAGGAATGGGTGGAGGTTGATTGTTTGCTGAGTCCTCCAACGCCCTTACCAACATGGTTGTAGGTGAAGGCTACCCCAACATAGTCCTGTTGTGATCTGCCAACTCCCCTATACTCTCCATTTCTGAGTGGACTGTTAAGATTCTTAGGTCCATAACTTCTGTATTTGTCATTAATGTTGTAAAAAATGTGTCCATTGGCCCCCCCTTTGCCGGATTTAGTAAATTTTTATTCGTTTTTGATTTTGCATTTAGACTTCCTTGATGGAGTTTTCTTTGAAGCGCTGTTTGTGGATAAGTATATCGAGGCCTCCTTCTCCCATCGGTATTGGTGTAGCAGACTCACCAGTGCATTTGTCGCAATTTGTAAATGAAATATTATTGTGCCAAAGATTCCTAAGGAATTGCTGCGATCCCTTTGATCTTTGCTTCCTGGTATTTTTCTTGTTTTTAGACTTTTTTTCGTGATGGTGTTGGCTCCCTGTTGCATTTGTCTGGGGTTCTAATGGCCTCATCTATCCTTTTCAGTGGGCTCTAACGGTCTGGTTTTCGATGTGGTCTTGCCAGATCAATGAGGGACCCTCAGTTTGCACGTAACTCTCACAGACAATTGGTCCTGAATGTTGAGGGAGAGATGTCGACTGCTGAGTTGGCTGGCTCTGGGGCAAACAAGGAGCAAGCAGCTGCTGAGGTAGAGATGTCAACTGCTGAGTTGGCTGGCTCTTGGGCAAACAAGGAGCAAGCAGCTGCTTGGGGGCATCAACCGTTGCCCCGTCTGTTGCTGCAAGCCTATTCTCAACCTTACCATAGATGAATCCCTCCAAAAAAGCTATTTTGGCTCCCATAGCATTGAGAATTACACATTGGTCGCGAAATTCCTCTGCGTTAATTTTATGGGTATTGGCCGTTTGTGAGAGGGTAAAGTTTAAAGCATGTAAAGCAGATCCTGGGGTGTTGGGGATCTCATGTAAAGAAGTATGCATCAGCGCAGAGCCCTCAGGATTAAAAGCACGAACCTGAGGGGAATGGTCAATCTGGAATGCAGTGACCTCAATTGAGGAAGAGTCCACAGTGAACAGGGAAGGAGATTGGGAAACATTTGAGTCAGCAATTTGATGGAGTTGCAAAGAGAAAGGAAAACGACGGGTATCAGATGCATGTTGTAAGAAAATGCCATTGCGGTTTTCTCGTTACGCTTCAAAAACTAGAGCATCGTTGCTCGCACTTGTTAAGTTCAATAGGGCTGTATCTGTCGGTGATAAGTGAATTTCTGCAACTTCGATTTCAAAGCTTGGGTTAGCATTAGGAATAGACATGTCTAGGAAGTCCGGCACAGCGGGTATTAGTTTTCGTGATGGCGCCAAGCTTAAAACTTGTTTATTTACTGAAGTCAACCTCTCACCACTTCGTAGCGAGTAATAGTTCATATGGGTGTGAAGATATTTGTAGCAAGCCAAGCAGAGGCAGTTTAGAGAGGGTGAGAGGTAGAAAGTCCAGGTAAAAGCTCTCCAAGTAGCAGGTCTCTAGGTGAAGCAACGTCAAGGATTCCAAAATATAACGTGCAGTTGTCAGTATTTTCTCACCTCCAAGCGCCACGGGCAACAGCAGACCACTTCTGCCTCCACTTCCGCGCTGCGCTCTGCGCGTTGTCTTGGGTATTAAGGTGTATTCAGCCAGCCTCCAGTTGTAACAAGCAGTGAAAACAGACTCGCCAACAGTCAAACCATAGCACGCAGACACCGCAGACCACTTCTGCCTCCATTTCCACGCATTGTGATAATGACATGGGAGCCCCGGCTAGTCCACCGACGGCTCCCCCACGTCTTCAAGTGTCAGGAGCGTGACACAATCTTGCTTTCTGAAAACCTTTAAATTCGCAGTAAGGTGCTTTATGTGCGGCAGTTTGACAGGCAGTATTATGGGTGCGCAAACAGGGCATGCTAGGTTGGAAGAGCATAGGTTGTGCCATAGTAGGAGGGGGAAGATATGGAGTTAGTTGAGGTAGGTTAGCAAATTGAACTTTTCAGATCTGGGGAACATCACATAATGGGGTAGGGCTTTAACAAGCCTGTGCGCACACAGGAGGCGCGGTAGGCTTACCTGCAATAGCGGAGACAAAGGGATGGCAGTGTGCAGCAGGGAGAAGGCAGGAGTGTGCCGCATCATCGCTGCTTCACCGGCTGAGACATCCAAAGTAGGCCTTATGATTCGACCTTTGCATGAGGCCAGCTTCGCCTCCCGGCTCACCTGATATTTGATGATATTGCCGGTTGGGAGTCAATCAACAGGAGAACGTCCTGGGACATCCTGGCAGTAAGGTGGTGCCCTGGGAAGAGCAACGGCCATGCTGTGCCTCACTCTGTTCACATCATCTCCATCTACCGTCCTCCTGATCCCACTGGACCATTTTATGATGATCTTGGGCAACTCCTGGATTCTCTTTCCACTAAACATCACCTCTTTCTCTTAGGTGACTTCAAACTTGCCTCTACAACCACTTCCCAGAAATCTGAACATCAGTCTTTTCTTAGTGACCACACTCTCCACTCTATCCATAACCTACCTAGCCACACAGGAGGCAACTCTTTGGATATCTTATTCATCTCCACCTCTCTCTCAGACAGAAATACTACTGTCTCTGGCCTACAGTTCTCACTCTCCTCCTTCATATGGATGCCTCTTCCACCAACACTGCCTTCTCCAGCTTCCAATCCCTACTACATGACTCATTCCCCTTTCACTTCCCACCGCTTCCTTTCAACCTTAATTCTCAGCATCCTCAACCATGGGTCACCCCATTCATACGCTCTATCACACACATGCGTTGGCTATAGCACAATTGGAGGCGTAGCCACTTGCATGAGGACCTGCAACTCTACCTCTCTGCCCTAAACTCTCTCAAGTCCACATCCTCGCTGGCTACAGGGCACCTAAACTCACTCCTCTATTACCATCAACTCCACTCTCACAGCTAGTGGCCTAGCTGAATACATTGCTGCAAAAATGTCAAAAATGAGAGACTCTCTCCTGACTTTCCTCGCACTCCCTCCTCTACCATCATCGTTTAACTCCCACTTTAGTCACAGCAATGCTGACAAATTCCTCTCTCTACTGATGAAGGCTACCCCTCTTGTGCCCCATTTTCACAGTTTCTTAATAGCAACAGAAATAGTTATCAGGATGGTCCAACAAAGATTCACAATATAATGTAGTGGCTTTAACACTTCTTCTTCACAGTCTTTAACCACAGCACAGCTCTGGTATATCTTCCACCTGGTATACTTGCCTGCCAGGACCACAAACGTCTAACTCTCCTGCAAGTTCTTCTGTGGTAAAAGTTAATTTGGCAACAATTAAAGTCTTTTGACTTTCAAGACCTTCAAAGGAAAACACAACTTCTGTAAAAATATTAACCATATTGGTGCTGTTTATGCCACATGAAACGCAGATTATGCTTCTCTCCTCCTTAATGTTGGCTATCAGATGGGCAGCTATTCTGCTAAAATAACATTGTATCTTCAACAAAATTAATAACAATTACAATCTAAGCTTCTTTTGTTGGGTGAATATAAAAGAGTGATGTTGCTGTTTTCTCCCTTGGTATTTGCCACCTGCAAAGCAGATTCCACTCCTCTCCTCCTGAATATTGGTTATCAGGAGGGTAGCTCTTCTGCCACGTTTGCTTCCCAATTTTTGCCTCAGGTATATTTTGATAATGGCCATTTATCACTCCTGTTTGGATATTTCTTAATTGTAGCCTCTTCCTTTTGATAATAGAATCTACAATTGTTCTTCTTAACTGCCCTATTTGGGTTGGGGCAATATTGGTTGTTGTACAGGTCTTGTCTTATTGCCTTCTTTTGGCTTTGGCAATAGTGGCTTTAATCATCACCAGAATTACAATTTGCCCCAATGTTCTCATTCTGCCACTTTAGCTGCTAACCTTTATTTTGGTATGCATGATTAGGCCCAATGATCCAATTCTGCCTCGTAACATTAGTTTGGTATTCAAAATTAGAAGTACGGGTCAGCAGGCGATCATGTAGCGTTCCGGTGTCACATTCAACTAGTGAACTCACTGGGTGTTGCAAACGCATCCATTTGCCCTGCTGCCTTCATGCCTTCTGCTGCCTCTGCTTCCCACTCGCAGGTAGGTCGCTTTCTCCTGCTCTACGCAGTTCACTTCCAGGGAAGACCGTTTGTTGCTCCAGGAGTGATCCAGTGCTCGCCTACCACTGGAGTACACTTCACTTTGGGGAAAGCATTTAAGATTCACGCTTCCACCTTGCAGCCTCTTCACAAGAGTTCTTCAGGGGGAAAGCTTTCGGTGACCACGCTTCCTGCCGTGGAATGTCTACAGACTCAATGCTTGAGGACAGACACCATGACGAATTCGGCATCCACTCTCCAGCATACAGTGGCTCTGGGGTCTCTGCTGCCCCTCATTATTGGCTTCTGCTGCAATGTGGAGTCACAAACAGTACTCTACCTGTTGCTCCTTCTGCTACTACTACTACTACTACTGCAACTACGATAACAACAACTGCTACTACTACTTCCACTGCTTCCTCTGGCCTGCACCTAAGGGAGCTCTTTATTCTCCTTAGTCCCTCTCAGGTGTGGGTCACTGAAATCATAAGAGTGCGCCTTGCAGTTAAATGCCTCCAGATCCTTCTACCACATCACAGTACTTTGGGCATTGTGGGACCTGATGTCCTCAATATTACAATTAGCTGATTTTCCTTCCACTTCATTTAAAAAAAAATTTTTACTTCACTTCTATTCATAATCATGGTTTCAGGAGGATCTTTAAATTGAGTCAATGATGGCTTTCAAATAAAAGAAATTCTAGTTCTATTAAAATCTGAAATAGACATGTTTTGGCGTTCACATTTAATTTCTTTGTGTGGACCACAGGAGTTCCTATTATTATAAATATGAGCATCTTTATGAGGGGGAGCTTTGTGTCTAATAAATGACTGATTAGAACAAGCTGCGCCACTCCCCTGGTTAATACTTTTAGAAAAAGCAATCTTACTTTGACAACGAGCCATAATAGATTCTGGCATCATTGACGTCTCTTCCTTCAAGGGAAACAAATACTGCGTCACATCCAAAGGTTTCCTCCCACTCCCCTGGGGCCCTTCTCCTCCCAAATGATCCTCCCGGCTAATACCACCACCAGGGTTAGGATCAGGTAGCAGCTGCCTTACTCTGGGCACCTGGAAGAAGACTTTAGGTAGGGTCTTTGTGGGGACTCCACAGGATTCATCTCAATACATACATGAATCAATTAAACAAGATTTTCAGAAGGGGTGATGCAACCACATTAGTAGACCTGACTCTGTTCCGATTCCTCAAACAATAACCCTTTGTACTTTGTGTTTGTTGTGAACAATGGACGTGGCATGCATTTGTAAAGCAAAATAGGTAGTTAAATCAAGATTTAAAAACATATATGCATACAAATAATTAACTAGAGTACAACCCCATACTGCACTGTGTGAAACATAAAGGAGTGATGAGTGTCAAGCTGATTTGAGTTTCTCAAAGATCACTACCCGAGATATCCAAAATAAATAACTTTCAAAGGATCAAGCACTTTCGAATGAAAGCCTCGATTGTATGCCAATGTCAAATCAAATAAGACCAAGAAAGCACATTGCAAAGCACAAGAACACAAAACATGGTTCCCTCTTCCCTCTTAAGCGGATGCCCTAAACAGGCTGAACGTTCTAAGTGGAATCAAAGAGATAAACGACTTGGAAAGCCGAACACTACCTGCTAACAGCATTCCCAAAGATGGATCGTATATTGTCCACAGTTGTTGCATTTGACAATGTTCGTACATCTGCCACAGTCTCACCTTGCTGGAATAAAAGATGTGTATTAAAGTCCAAAAGCAGCTCATCTTGCATTTATAGAGATCCACAAATATGTAAATCACTGATTGGGCTCACCAGGCTTAATTCAACAGTCTATGGGAGTCTAGGGTAAATTCCAGAAATATTTGCTAGATTTTATCTTGAAATATGACGATAAGGAAAGTAAAGAGGGATACAGTATTTAACTGAAAAATGTAATTCCAACATATGCCCGCCCCTCTACCCCCGTTCAAACCCATACCCAGTTCCATGGACCCCTCTGCACAAGACATGCCAAATATAAATGACCAGAACTAAAACAAAATACAGAGAAATAACACCATTGTCTCCAACAATACTACAGTGATATCCAAGGAAAATGGATTGTTACATAAACTGTTTGCTACAGTCAGCACCACGTCAAGAGCCTTTTAAATCCTTAAAATCTGTGGCCATATTGTGTTGCAGACAAGTAGCAGGAGCTTGGGAGATTCAACGTGCAAGAGTCAAATGTAGTGAAAAAAGCCAACTTCAGAAATGGCGGTAATCCACAGCCGTCTATACAGAAAATACAGCCTGAGCTATCCCTGCAGGCTGAGTTTACAGAATGTGCAAGAGGCGGAGGTGTACCGGATGAGTTCACACGTTGGAATATGTGTCCAAACGTTCACCTGCCCTCACAATCAATCTATACTATGTGTATGGATGTTAGCTTCCAAAGAAAACAGTGTCCAACAAAGTTCTGAGCTCTGCCCAGATTGCAGCTTCCCTTCAGGTCCTCTCTACAAATATAAAATAGTTATAACAAAAGTCTTGAATTGTCTTCCTTAAAAGAATCTTGAGACCCCATCCGAAAGTCAATAAAATTGGTTCAGCCTCAGGGTTCCCTTCCCCAAGACTTCGTCTCAAGGTCGCAACAATATTTACAGATTTCTTAAAGTTCTGTGCCCCACTTGCACCCTGTTTGTATGATTGGTCTGTACAAATATCTTGCATGATAGTTAAACTTCAAAGCTGTAGTGTATTCAGGTTTCAAAGTGTTTTGTTTCAATATGCCTCTTTTGATTCAGTGTAAAAGTTAACCTCCAAAGCTCAGCATATAGTGGGTTCACTTGCACTGTTAAAGTTCTGTTGTTCATTTTAAAGTGTAATCTATTAGTTTCACTTAAATTGAAAGTTCTGTTCACTTGAAAGTTCAACATACATGGATTGTGCTTGAATTAAAGTTTCATACATTTCTGAATTTGGAACATGATGGTTTTATCTGAATTTAAAGTTCCATTCACTTTTAATCCTCATATGTAACGGTGCTGCTTGTTTATTAGGGTTTAATTCAGTTCAGAATTCAATAACCATGAAGTTGTACTCGCTAAGGTTCTCACTTGGTTCGGAAGTCAATAATCATAAGGTTGTATTTGTTAGGGTTGCCATTCAGATTGACTCGTTGTTTAATAACTTTGTAGATTGCCTTTAATGAAGTGCCCAGCACTGAGAGACTTGTGAAAACGTGTTTTCTTACCCCCGCGACCACTCTGCTACAAAGCATTCTTCTCTGTTTAACAATTAACAAGGATTCACATCGGTGACCTTCGAAAACATCTTATATCATACATGTGACCACTCTGATACAATGTAATCCTTCATGAAAGTTCAAACACTCGCATACCGGGTTTCTCCTCTGATAGAAACTAACCGGTTGCGTCCATTGGCTTTCCAGCAGTGCAGATCGTTCGGCTTTCTGCTCTCTGCCTCAGGGCTCTACCTCCTTCCCCTCAGGCACTGTGAAAAACAGAAAAAGGGACAGCCTCTCGGCACAGCTCCCTTCCCAGCATTACATCGGTTTACTGTGCCACCGCCTCTCCTCTTGCCTCCTGATTGGGGTTCCCTTTATATTTAAGCTGCAGCCCTTTAACAGTCCTAATCCAGGGACACCTAATCCTAAATGCCAAAGGTGATGGTCCACAAAGTTCAAACTTACCGTTGGATAAGTCCTATAGCTTGGCTAACTCTGCAACAAAAGAGATCTTCCATAAGTTTGATCAACAAAAACATTACAAATCTCAGCTTTTTAAGTCCAGCACTGCACTAGAATCAAACATAATTGATCCTTCAGTAGTTGTCCCTCCTGAAAGTACTCACAGAACGAACATTTCCAGGTCCATTGTCAGCACAGCTTTTCTTAGGCCTCTTCCATGCGTGTTCTTCTCTCAACACGTCATCCTTCTCCGACCTCCTCACATCTTCTATTTAATTCCAATCTTCTTCAGTCTCTACATGACCGCCAACCCTCAATTTACCTCGCTATCTCATCATGACCTCAGATGTTCAGCACAAAATGCGACAGCAATAGGTCCTGACCGGGGGTGGTTGTTCTTGGACTTGGTTCATGAAATGCGCAGCCTGGAAGAAGACCTGCAATCCTTTAGGAAGGAACTTGCCTCTCGGTGCAAGCCTCATGGTACCACTAGGGTACGCTCCTCTAGCCTTTAAATGTGATGAAACCGAGTTTACTTGAGAGAAGCTATAACGCCATACAAGCCTCTGCAGGCGCGACACAGGCAAGGAGAAGACAAACTTCTAACAATTCTTTTGGTTCCTAGTGATAGTTTCGACAGTCAAAGTTTTGAATGCCAAAAGTTCTGACACAAAAGTTTTTTAATGGGGGTGTCCCCTCCAAACCCCCGTTTTTTTTTAAACACTCATTTTACAATACGAAATTAAAATAAACCCTTTAATATAAACTAAAATACATTCAAAACTTTTTTTTCTGCACTTTTGTGTCTGAACTTTTGGCATTCAAAACTATTGTTTCGAAACTTGACTGGACACCATTCTTTTCTTTTTAAACACATGGACCTACGCTGTCTCATGTGTGCAGTATTGTTGTGGGCTACGGTCATGGTGCCCAAAATAAAGCGGGCCATTCCTCCCTCAGGTAATGCACAAGGAATTACAAAAGGAAACAAAAAAAACGTGTCCACTCAGTGCCTGTCTAAAACCCTCAACGCCCAGTAAATTTACTCAATCAACTATGAAGTGGGCGCTACATAGCTCGAGAGTGATGGATACCGTGCCTCCCCCAGCCACCCCTCGCCGGGTCCAAGCCTTGGGTCTGATGCACCACCTGCTCCATTAGTGTAAATAGTCCAGCCGCCTGCTTTGGCCTTATTCCATGGCACTTCAACTACTCCAGCCTCCATTCAGTCTCTCAGCCTAGAGCCCAATGAGCTTGTCATAGCTGATTCTGACTGAATAACAAAAGGTGCAGGAACAGCATCAGGAGGGCTTTTGCCTATGAGTGCAAGCATGGGCAGGCCTGCGAGCACACTAAACGAGTGAGTAGTACGACTTTGCAGGCACTTGAGTGACCGCTTATTTGCAGAAAACTGTCAAAACTGTCAAGGGTCGGATGCCCCCCTCCCCCACCTTGAAGGTCGTTGTTTCAACTACATTTATATTGGAATTTTAGCAGCGCCTAAGTGACAATGCTCTGACTCAAGGACAAGGGAGGATACGCGTTGGCAGTTAGCTGGGAAATCTTGTACGTTTGGTCTACCCCTGGAAATTTCAGTCATCATCCGAGTAGCCCTGCGAGCCGATGCCCTCGAAACTGACTTAGTAGCGCCCTTCATGGCTTCCGACAGCACTTCCCAACCATCATTAATTGAGTGCTCCCCAGATGTTTCCGTAGAGGGTGCCTCAAGTCTCTACTCAAGGAGTGGAGTAGGCACTAAATCACCACCTCTCTCCCCTTTCTTAGTATACAGGGAATATTCATGGAACCTGCAGAAAATAAGTGTCCTGGACAATGCCAGAACTAAGGATCTGTTACTTCTAGACAAATGTTTTGATATAATGGAGTGGCTCTTGAAAAGCGACCTTAGATCGAATACTGCCCCTTTGTCATCTCTTCCGGGCTATCATAATTTGGGTCCTCTGTCGGAAAAGCCCCTCTACCTTGAGGCACAGAGGTCCCGCCTTGAGGCATAAAATTGAATGTCAAACTGATGCTTTGGTCGATTCTAGCCAAGAGGCCCCTTCTCTATCAGACCCCTTAATGTTGTGATAAATTTCAGAGTGCCTCACTTATCGCCTGCCGCCTCCACAGCAATGTCCGTAACTGTGCAAGCAAACCCCGTCATGGATCTAACACTGGCATTGGCTCTGGGTCTGTCATCTGTCCACACCAGGTTTGTGCTTTCACCCAGTCGGTAGGCTGACTCAGGAGCTATGTCCAAGCAGACTGGGACTATTTACAGCCGGGCATATATTGCATGATTGCATGTTTTGTGGGGAGTGTAGCGTCCACTTTAGTTTTGCAAATCAACATATTAGAGATTGTGTTTTGAATTGCCAGGACTCTACTGCTCAGAGGCATACATGTACACATAAATTCCAAGTTTTCCATCTGCCCACTCCACAACCACTGGGTGGAGGAACTTAATGCACAAAAGGTGGACACATTGCCGGCACACACTGCAGCGTGGGCGGGACGACACCCACTAAGAATCACTGTCAATCCGCGTCATCTGCTTGCATTGACATATAGTAAGTGCACTCGAGAACAATTGTGCATTGCAGGCAGTATGCAGCTTTAACAGGCAGCTCGAACCGAAAGGCATACAGTGATAGTCTCACGGCCTAAAAATTTATTACAAGGCACTGGCGAGTGATGGTTAAGGTCTGCTGGTGGAGGAAATGCTAACAATCGCACTGATGTTCTTGGTGCCGAATTCTGAGACTGGAATAATTCAAGAGATTCCATGAATATTTTCACGTGCACACGGATGGCCTGAAGCTGAGACAGAAGGCCATCAGGAGACACACATCAAGTGGGAGTTGTCCGATCATCCACGATAATAAGCCTGGTTAACCTCCTGCTGCAAAGACACAGCTAAGGCAACACAAGAAATAAAATTTGCTGAGGCAAGGTACACAACGGCAGAGGGCAAGTTCCGTGTTCTAGATACGTGGGAGGACACAGCCCACAACAGGACCCGGATCGAACACCCGTGAGCTATGGGTCTGAGGACGTGCCCGATGCATGGCAGAGCCCACTGCCTGGAGAAGTGAGGAGCCCACCCCAGGCGGTGGATTGGGCTCGAGTATTGCGACACCCTGCGACGGACATACAATAGCCGATTACTCGAGCCAAACCTAAAAGAACATTGGCAACAATAGCAACATATACTCCACACTGGGAATAAAGCTTGCCGACAGTGGTAAGAGCAACTCAGATGCCGGGCGCCAGATCCAAAACAGGCCCAACCAGAGCAAAAACCCCAGTGAGACCCCAGGAAGGGCAAATTGAGAAGTGCTGGCAGCAGAAGCGACAAACACACGCAGAATCACCATCCCCTCCACCGGGGCCGACTCCTGCAGAAAAGGATCTCCCAACTAGCATAATGGCAACAGACAAAGATGAACTTTTAAACTGCTTGAAAGGAATGGAGGTCAGAATGACCAAAGCTTTCTAGAGTCAAATGGAGCAATTAAAGGAGGACCTGAAATCATCCCTCCAGGAGGTCAATAAAGAAATGCCGGAGATGGGTGAAAGAGTGGACATAGTCGAAAGGGGCCTCTCGAATGTCACGGAAGAAACAAACCAAAATTGCCTGCTACTGGACCAGTTGGCGACCGCAACAAACAACGTAGAACTCCAGGCGGAGGATCTGGAAAATCGCTCAAGGAGGGTATTAGGGAGAATTCTCTGTTTAGGCTGAATTTCCTAACCTAGTGAGTCCCCCAGCAGCTTTGCTGGATTTTTTGGGGTTTATTTTTTTCTCCTGCCAAGAGTGAGACTCTTTTACCCTCACTCTTGGACATGACTTGAGTGTTTCTGTGACTTGCTATGTGCTTATGGGCTAGGGGGTATTTTTTCCCCATAGGCTATCATTGGTTTTTGAATGTGTGTTACACAGCACCCTCAGTGCAGTAACACAGGGGTGTCATAGAGACCCCCAAACATAGACTCCACACCCTGGGACTGACTACTATCTCCCTGGGTCTGTAAAGTCACCATTGACTTTACTAGTCTTAACTTAGGAACTTAACCAGTACAAACCATCTTACTGTGGAAGTACTGGTAGGGGCAATTAGATTGCCCCTGGGTCTGTTGTCGAGGGGGTACTGTCCCATCCCCCCTCGCCGAGTTCTGGCTGGTGGCAGTGGATACCACGGAAATACTCCACCGGAATATTTCCCAATGGGATTTCCCATTGTTTTTAATGCACCACTTTTTGGTGCAATGTTAAAGATACCGCCGGTTTATTTATTTAATATAAATTCACCGGTTGGGATTTTTTGCCAGAACTCACCGCCAAAATGGCGTCTAGGTTCACTTCAGTAACCCTGAACCCGAGTCGAGCCTTTGTTCGACTTTTGGCGGGCTTCTGCACAGAAGCCCTCCACAGTGGTGCCATTCTGTCTGGGTACCACAGGGGGTGTGGGAGGGGGTTTAGGCACCCTGGACTGAGTTGCCTTGCCAACCCATGTCGCACTCTAGTGTGATTGGCCCAAGTGGTGAGCCACCCCGCTCACCACTTAGCATGTTTGAGTGACAGCTAGGCTGTATGAATGGGGGTTTGCTGCATAAAAGCAGGGTTTTTGAGACTGGTTCTTCAGAAGTCGCCACAGGACCTAAGAAGCCGAAGAGGGAGAAGCCGAGCCGACCTGCCAAGACGACACCACCGGTGGAGCCCTGCGGAACCGTCTCACCACTTTTTCCGACGACAGAGGAGATCTCCCGCCGGAGAGTCTCCTTCCCTTAACTGGTGGGGACAACCAGTTGCTGCCTCCTTTTCGCCGTCCCGAAGCATCTCGTGGCCGCCTTGCTTGTGCCAAGCACCCCGGCAACCGGGATACCACTTTTTACCTCAACCGCGAAAGAGGGGTAAAATCCTTTGTGACCGAAAAACTCCACGGCTGGTCTCATCCCTGGTAGTGCAACGACCTTCAGCTTTCCTCCACGTCGAGATCACCTCTTCCTCTGGACGACGCCGCGACTTGCACCCACTACCAGGAACAACTACCACCGCTGGAGGATCCTTTCCACTTTTAAAGGTACTGTGTCCCGCCCGGCTTCCCTTGCCACCGATTGTACGGGGTAGATTTAGCCCTCGGCTCTCGAACCTGGGTAAGCCTGGGACACCCTAACTAAACTTTTTCTAAATTCAGTAAAACCTTTTCTACTCACCTGCAAAGACTTGTGACATTGTGTGATCTTGGGCATATTTTCGCCTGGCTCTCTCTAAAGCGGGCCACGAACCAATTCTCCTTGTTCCACAATTGACTGCCTTTTCTAACCTTATGTGAAAAGTGTTTTACCTTGCTGCTCGCATTACTTCTGTTTCCCCCCCCCTTTTCTAATAACTTGTTGGAGTGCCATCTGACGTTAAGCGCTCACCTCTGTTTGGAAATAAGTGGTGTTAACTTAGACGTGTCCAACAATTGACTAGGGATGTACATATAAGTAATAGTGACTGTGTTTTGACTTACTTACCTTTTTCTGTGCTAGTGTAATTTATGAGTGTGCCTTTAAAATAAATAAGTATATACTTTTACACCTAGCTCTGGTCAGTGTTTGCTTGTACTACTGTGCCTCTGTACCTATCCTGTATCCTCTATATACTGCCTAACTCTTCTTGAGGGAAGTCTGACTGCTCAGCCACAGCTACCACAGTGAATCTGTGTGGTACAGACTGCTACCAAGTGGGTTTACTGCCAACACCTGTAGTCTTAAATATTTTGCAGTGGTCCCAGAGGGAACTGCACAGGTTTCTGCTTAACAGAGGGCCTGGTGGAATCGGTGCAGAACAAGGATCTAAAAGATACCATGCAACTCTGCTTCAGCAGCCTGCTAGCAGATGTCCAACCGGAGACGATCGGCTTCGACAGGATACACCGCGTGGGCCCAATACGCAATGAACCAGGGTCGCGACCTAGAGATGTCCTGATGGCAATGACATTGTATGGTCTGAAAGAGGAGGTGCTACGCGCGGCAAGAACAAACGGAGACCTTACGATTAATGGGTCCTGTATACAGTTGTACCAGGACCTTGCCCTGATTACTCTCCACAAAAGAAGGCTAATGCAACCTGTTACGAAGGCCCTTCAAACACAGCAAATCCGATATAGATGGACGTACCCGTTTGGCGTGTCGTTTACATGGGAAGGAAAACAGAGGAGCATCGGGAACTGCGCAGAGGGCCTGGCTTTGCTGCACCTGGAGGATGAGCAACCAGAGGAGCCTGTGCGCCCACGCCCAAACATGAAAGGCCCGTCTAGCAAACCATGGGAATGGTCAACGGAGAGAAAGCAAAGACGAGGGAGGAAAGGAAGACCCGGAAGCTCACAGCCGGCTCATGACCGGGAACGGAGAGGCCCAACACATCCGAACTCGGCCCATCACACGTATAACGAGTGAAGTGCTAACCAAATGTGAGAAAACAGCACGGCTGAATGGAACCGCCTGCCTGGAGGTAGGAGGTCATAAATCTTGGAAGCAGGGTCAGGTAATCCAATTCCTGACTATTGTGAACTGGGGAAGGGTTGGAGGCCCTAAGCCCGCGGTGACCAGCGGGGGGCCCCTTGGGAGCCCAGATCTCATGCACCCCCAGGATTGGGGAAGGGGTGAGGGGTGGGTAAGGGAGGGAACTGGAACAAAGGACAGGAAAGCAGGTAACCAAAAGACCGGGAAGAAAGGGGAGCCAGCTCCACGATTGTGTGAAACGGAAGCAATAACAGGCAGAGTAAGCTATAGCGAACAGAACATAGGGACCCACAGGCAGACAAGGCAGACAATCTTCACCTAGGGAGTAATGGAGGAAGTGAACATTGTCTCGATTAATGTCCAGGGGCTAAACTCCCTCGCGAAAAGGCGTTCGATTTTAGGTAGACTGGAAGCTATGCAATTAAAGATAGCGATCCTACAGGAGACGCATCTGCTCCAGAAAGATGAAAAAAGGATGCGGAGCAGAACATACCCTCTTCGGTTTTTCGCCTCAAGCCAAACAAAAACAAAAGGGGTGGCAATCCTATGTAGCAGAGACTTAGACTTTCGCAAACAACAAACACTGAAGGATCGGGAAGGTAGATACCTGGGGGTAAAGGGTTCTGTTAATGGCCATTTGTATACAATACTAGCACTCTACGCCCCCAATGAAAAACAGGACCAGTACATCCCTAAATTACTCCAGAAGGTGGAAGGATGGTGCGAAGGCCAAGTGATAATAGGAGAGGATTTTAATTGTGTAATGGACCCGCAATTAGATAACCCCCCCCCCCCAACCGCAGCAGATCAGCGAAACAGACAGGCCCTCGGAAAGCTTTTCAGAAATTTGGATGTGATAGAAGCGTGGCGATTTTTCCACCCGGACACCCGAGAATATACACACTGCTCAGCACAGTACACACAGTACACAGGGGTTACTCTAGAATAGACATGATTCTGGTGTCCTCTACATTGATCCCCTATGTCAAAAAAATACAAATCTGTGTCCAATACCTCTCCGATCACGCCCCAGTCGTGACCTGCATAGAACTGCAAGGGACAATAAATAGACCCCGACCACAATGGAGGCTAAATGAAACAATCCTGAGGGATATTGCACTTCGGGCACATATGGAAGAAGCCATAGGGAACTATTTCCTTGAAAATGACAATGGGGAGGTGGACTGGAGGGTGGTGTGGGATGCGGGGAAAGCAGTAATTAGAGGGGAATTCATAGCACAAGCAACGCAATACTATAGGGAGAGAGCCCTTATAACGCGCAAATTAGAAGAAGAGGTTAGAAATGCTGAAAAGCTCCATAAGACCCGTCAGACGCCCAGAACCTGGCGAGACCTTAAAAAGGCCAGAGCCAAACTAGAAAACCATACCGCAGATAGAACGGCGCAAACACTGCTAAACACGAAACAAACATTTACATACACGGGGGGAAAGCGAGCAAATTCTTGGCAGCTAAACTACGCAAACAGAAGGCGCGTAATCATATCACCCGGCTAAGAAATAGTAGAGGGGAACTGCAAACGGGAGATGAGGAAAAACTAGAAACGATGGTCCACTTTCACAAAAAACTGCTGATTAGCGAGAACCTGAATGCAGCAGAACAAGTGTCTTATTTGTCAGCCGTAAAACTGCCACAGATATCGGAACAACAAAAAGAAAAATTGGGGGACCCCATCACAATACAGGAAGTGGGTGATGCGATATCAGTGCTACCCAGGGGAAAGGCACCAGGCCCAGACGGCCTAGGGAATGGGTTTTACAAAATGTTCCAGATACAATTGGCAACCCCCCCGCACTCGCCTTTTCAATCTAATCAGGGATAGGGGAGCAGTTTCAAAGGATATGGGACACTCGACCACAATATTACCCCTAAAACCTGGGAAAGACCAAGTAGAATGCACCAGTTGCCGCCCCATAGCTCTCCTCAACACAGATGCAAAATTGTATGCAAAAATACTGGCAAATCGATTGGCAGCAGTACTGCCCGAGATAATACACGCAGACCAGGCAGGCTTCGTAAGGGGGAGACACACTCAGGATAATGTCCGGCGCGTAATTGACATAAGAGACTGGGGGGCCCCAAAAATTCTCGATCGCCGCATTAGATACCACACCAGCATTCGACAGCATAGATTGGAGGTACCTAAAATTGATATTGGAGGGTTTTGGCTGTGGACCGATATTCACCAAGATGGTTCTGGCAAATTACCAGCATCCATCTACGCAACTAATGGTGAATGGCTACACCTCAGAAAGAATCAATATCCGGAGGGGTACTCAGCAGGGGTGCCCTCTATCCCCGCTCATATTTGCCATGGCAATGGAACCATTTGCCTGCAGAATAAGGGAAGACCCGGGAATCAGAGGGGTGCGCCCCGGGGAGATCCAAAACAAGATAGCCCTCTACGCAGATGATGTCATGCTCTATATGGCAGACTCAAGACACATTACCCAGAATAATGAGAGAACTGCAGAAGTTCGAAAAGACATCAGGGCTCACAATGAACTATTCAAAATCTAAAGCGTTGAATATAACCGAAGGTAGTGGGGACATAGCTTTCCTGAAGGAACATTATCCCCTGAAATGGGAAAAATAGTCCCTCGAATACTTAGGAATCCATATCACTAGAACTGTCAAGAATCTGTTCAAGGCAAACATTACACCTCTATGGAAGCGCCTGCGGGAAGATTTGCAGAGATGGGATGCCCAGGAATTGTCCTGGTTTGCTAGAATAGCGGCAATAAAAATGACCTTGCTACCCAAATTACTGTATGTAGTAAGCTCAACCCCAGTGGACATCCCCCAAAACAGATCCAAGAACTCCAAAAGGTTGTGTTTAAATTTATCTGTGGAAATAAGAAGCCGAGGATCCAAAAAAGGATCCTGATGCGGCCCACACTTCTTGGGGGGCTGGGAGTCCCTGATATGGGGAGATACGTGTTAGCAGCTCAACTGGCACCAGCATTGAAATGGGCGGGTAAAGACCCCCTTCCAGGTTGGGGGAAAATAGAACAGACTGCGACAGATATCCCATTGGGTAAGCTACCATTCCTAAAAACAAAAGCAAGAGATACGGGAGGTATCCTATTAGCGGCGACTAAAACGACCCTACACAGCTGGGATAAGGCTCTGCGTAGCAGGGGGGTCAAACTAGGTCTGGGCCCACTATCCCCTATCACGTATAATCCAGATTTCTCACCTGGATTTTCACAAAAGGTTCTAGGAAGGCTGGAACGAAGCAGACACATTGTCCCTACAAGATATGTATCAGGACGACGCCCCACTTACCTATGAAGGATGCAAACATAGATTCGGTCTCGTTGAAAACCATAGATTTAAATATATTCAATTGCGTCACTGGATCTCACACCCAGAGGTAAAAAGAGCAGGGTTACGACCCCCGGTAGGCCTAGAACTAACAATACGGGAGGAGACACATGAAAAAGGGATTACTAGACTATACAAGCTACTGGATAAGGCGTAAACAGACAACTCCCTCCAGTACATGAAGGATTTGGAGCGGAACATAGGAGAGGAGATTACACAGGAAGAATGGAGTCAAATCTGGAGGAGGGCGCACAAATTATCCAAATCCACGGCAATTAAAGAATCGGCATACAAACTATGTTATCGCTGGTATTTGCCCCCAAGTAGAATACACAGAATGATCCCCACGTACCCCCCAGAATGTTGGCATCAGTGTGGAGAAAGAGGAGACATGTTCCATATGTGGTGGTCGTGCTCAAACATAAAAATATACTGGAAAGAAATACTGAGCCTGATCAGGGACATAACAGGCGCAGACCTACCATGGTCCCCGAAAGTCATTCTGCTGGGGGCAGTGGCAGAAGGGAAATATGCAGCCTCGGGAAACAGAGCGGCCCTCATAACCCACCTTCTGGCTGCAGCAAGGATGACAGTGGCCCAACGATGGAAGACAGTGGAGGGCCCTACAACTCCATGGTGGTGGGTGAAAGTGTGGGGAGTCATGGCAATGGAGAACATCTGTACCACAAAATCAGGGACATATCTGAAATTCTTGGCCATATGGGATCCACTTCAGGACTATGTGGGGGAGCGGGAGAATCAATACTTTAAACCCTGGGCTCTTAGAAACATCCATACCAGATAAAGGCAGCAGAAGATATGGCAAGGGGTTGCCTCTTGGAACTGTTCTGGTTACAACTATGGTTTTGATTGGTTAGATTAATAAAAGGAAGGGGGGGAGGGTGGGGTGGGGAAAAGTATGAAGACAATACTAGACTCTACAAGAAAGTTCAAGGGTGTGGTATATGAGGTTCTTGTTGATAACAATGTTCTTAACACTTGTTGTAACGAAAGCTCAACTATTGTCTTAAGTAAAAAAAAATGAAAATAAAGTTGGTTAAAAAAAAAAACAATGCACAAAGGTGTCTCTGTGCCTGTGTGAATTCTGGGGATGTAGTTTTCACTTCAGTAGCTTTGACTGGAAGTAGCTCTGTCCCAAGTGCTCCCCTTGATATTCCACCTGTAAACGGCCTGCCGATTAAGCCCTTGCTGTCTTGCTGTCGAAACAAGCATGTGAAATGGTGTACCAATGTGTGTCCTGCATTCCGCCAAAGAGCGTTTAACACTGGCTATCGCGGGGCCATATTGGCAGCCATTCGAGATGGTCTGTGTGGCCACTGCATTAAAATAAGCTGAAATATGGCTGGTCTTAGAAGTAAAGTATCCGATATAGAATGGGGGGAGTGGGTGAGCACAGCTGATGTGGCTCGTTTCCAGGAAACCTGGCTGGCGGACACCTATCTAGGAGTGTTTCCCATTTCCCTTTGTAATACATGCTGTTGATCCCACACCATCTAAAAAGGGCAGACTGAGTTCTGGGCTGATAACTATGGTAAAAAAGCCATATTACTCTTCATTAGTGACCTAGGCGTCGTCTAACCCTGCCTTATTGTCAGTCTCTATCTGGAGCAAAGAAAATACAAGAGGAACTCATTCTGACAGTAATGAATGTGAATATGCCCCCGAAGAATAAGCAGATATCCAGTCTTAATGAAGATTTTTTTTTATACCCTTCGCTATACAGCACTCTAAACTGGACAAAGTATTATTTCTGGGAGATTTTAATGCTAGGCTAGGCCCAAACCCTGTGACTCCTCAAGGCAAGTTGGGGAATTCCAAGGAGAACCATAAGTGGCAAATGTTCCGCTATGGGCGGTTTGATAGACTGTTCATGACTAAATACCTTTTTGTTGAACTAAACGGCAGGACCAATGGTGACTCTCCTTCAGCTCCAACTTACTGGGAATAGAACTTCCATCACGGACTACAGGCTCGTGAATTGCTTCGCACTTAAGAAAGTTGCAGACTTTAGAATCTACGCTTGCCCGGAAAGCAATCGTAACCCTATGGTTTTACAGAACAGAGGTTCTCAAAGTGTTAGTAGATGAGGATCTCTCTAAAATCCGGGACAAGTTATTGAAGGCCTTGTCGCATGCCGAGGTGCTGATCCGGTTTGATTGTATTCAGCTGCAAATTTGCAAATTAGTTGTGCCCGCCACCTTAGCGCTGCAGTGCGTCACAGGGCCAGTCAGGGCAGATGCCAGCTGGTTTGACAGCAAATGCAGACAGATGAAGTGGGCAATCCATGTAGCTTCTCGTACACAGAAGTCCACGGCAGACCACCTATTCCACCTGAAGAAGTCATATAGGAAACTGCTTGAGAGAAAGAAAAATCTGTCGAGACCCATTGGGATTTGCTGGACAAGTAATTGAAAGATAATCAACCCCACAGATTCTGGGCTCTAGTATCCAAGGGGTTTGCAGGTGTTAAAACAAAAGGGGTAGGTACAATTGATCCAGAACCCTGGGCATCCCATTTTGAAGAAAGGGTCCCACAAGATTTCTTCAAAATGGGATAACTGACTGAAATTGAAGGCCAATTAAGGATTTTAAAAAAAGGGAACGCCTTGGGCTCAGATGCCCTCAGACCTGAAATCTATGGGGAGGCAAGTGACTGGTGGGATCTGGTACTGGTCCAGGTTTGCAATTCCCTAGCCACCTTTAACACCCCTCCTATTGCCTGGCAAAGGAGGTTGATTGTCCCCCTATTTAAAAAAAGGGGACATGTCCGAACCACACTGCTATCGCCCCATAGCTCTGGTAGACAAGGCATATAAGATTTACGCGGCCTGCATGGCAGATAGATTGTATGAGTGGGTCTCAGAGAACAATGTGGTCTCAAATTCTATCTTACATGCGATTGTCATGAATTATGTTAAAGGACGGAAGCTGTGGGTATTTGCCGCATTTCTTGACTTGTCCAAATCATTTGATTCCATTACCCAGGAATTCATGTGGAGGAAATTCAAATCTATTGGGGTGCCGCCTGCGCTCTTGGCTGCAATTAAGGCGGTATACAGAGACTCTAGCACTTATGTCAGGTGTGACGAGCATTATGGGTATTTGAGAGTGTTTAGAAGCAACAGAGGGGTGAAACAAGCTTGCCCCCTTGAAACCCTTCTATTCTCTCTATTTGTATGTCATTTTAATCCTAAGGCCACACAAACATCTGTTATTCCACCCCCTCTTAATGGGGTCCAGGTAAGCGCATTACTGTATGCAGATGACACAGTGCTGCTGGATTTAAGCCCCAAAGGCTTACAGATGAGGTTGGTCTATGCCAATATGTATTTTAAAACCATGAACTGTCACTAAACCTTGCAAAATCTAAGATACTGGTGTTTAGGAAAAAAAATGAAGTCCACCCCTAGATGGTCACTCGAAAGGGAAGCTCTAGAGGTTGTGAACGAGTACAAATACCTCGGCCTGCTATTTACATATAATGAGTCGTGGAGAAATCACAGAAGTATAATCTCTAAACAAGCTCAACTTGCCTTAGGCAGACTTCTGCACGTCTGCCACCAATTCGGAGCGAAACGCCTGGACAAATGTCTGCAGGTAATGCAGTCCAAGATTAACTCAGCTACCCTCCATGGGGCGGAAGTGTGGGGTCTTACCCTGTGCAGGCGTCTGCTGACGGTACAAAATAAGGGCCTCTCCAGGTTAATAGGCCTACCCCCTAACTCCCCTGCAGATGCCATTCGCTTCGAACTGGGTGTGATAAATATCTCCCTTTTAGCAGAATAGCGCTTTCTGAACTATTTTTTAAAATGTCTACATGGCTCAATTTTTTTTTCATATATTTTTTTATTGGCAGAAAATTGCTGTGCACAGTAGGGTATTTGCAAATTGGGAAACAGAGCACAGTCAATAACAGGTCTAGCATTTTCCTGCACGTTAGCCATTTATTATTTTTGAATACATAAACCAAAGAAAAAACGAAAAAGAAGAAAAAAAAACAGAGAAAAGCAAGGCGTCTGCTCGCTCTCTAAACAGAATTCCCCCTCCCTTCCCAAACTTGAAACCTCACACCCTCCACAGTCCCCGCCCCCCGCCGTTGGGCTACTGGAAGTGTCTGCACCTTTGTTCTCTTTTAGTCTGCAACTGTGCACATTTCTCCTCATGAATGATGCTGGCTTGACGCTTGTGGTTGTTAGAACGTGGGGTTGACCTTGGCGTTTGTTCCTTCCTATTCACTGGTCGTCTAACCTCTTGCTGAGCCTTCACACGTCAGTTCCTGCTCCCCGAGTGGCTTGGGCAGGGTTGTATTGATGATTGAAGGGGGCCAGGGCCGATTGGTTCTCTGGGTTTTTCCAGCCCCTTGCCTGGCATGCACGTGCTGCCAGGAGGAGGAAGAGCCCCTTGTGTGGCAGTCTGGACCCCCTCCCTTCATGCATTTCTAACCCAAACAAAATCAGCCAGGGGTCGAGGCAACTTTCCATCCCATCAAGGCTTTTTATCCACCCACTGCCTCCTTCCAGTAGCCTTGCACCCTTTCACAACTCCACCACATCTGCCAGTAGTCCACCATTATGCAACAGCCTCGCCAGCACCTGGGGTCTGCACCCTTGTACATTTTGGATAACATCACTGGGTCCCATTGCCACCTATATAGTAACTTGATTCCGTGCATTTTGTATTGGTAGGCTATTGATGTCCTGTGTGCATTTCTACATAGCATGGACCATTGCCGGGCATTCATTTCTGTCCACATATCATTTTCCCATCGCCTCTTGGGCATCTCTACATCATATCCCCTGGCTTACAGTAAGGCCTGGTACAGTTTTGAGATCAGGCCCTTCGAGGAGGCTTCGGTGCCCAGTATATTTTCTGTTGCTGTTGGCTCCCTTTGTATGGCCTCCTTCCATTCTGGGGACGTTAGGGCTCCCCTGAGTTGGAGATATTTGAATACCAACAGCATCCCCAGACCCAGCCCTTCTTCCAACTCCTGTATGTCTACAAATCCCTTGGCCGTCACCACCTGACCTACTCTTTCCAGTCCTGCCTCAAACCAGTCCTGAAATCTGGAATGTTTTCCCGGATTGGGGGTGCCCATATATGGCTCATAGGGGAATGCCCTGTGGTTACCTCTCTCATTTCTTTCTTGTCCCACCATAGGGCCCATAATGGTCCCAGTACACGGTGTCTGTGCATCACTTTTGGAATCGCTGCACAGGGTCCCATAACCACTCACCTATGGTGAACGGGCAGAGCATGTAGTTCTCTATTTGCACCCATTGTTTTTGCTTATCCTGCCGTAGGTGTGGCACCAGGGCGAAACCATGCAGCCCTGTAGTATAGGCAGAGGTCCGGAAGTCCCACTCCTCCCTTCACCTTCAGCTGAATCAGCAATTTGTGGGGCACTCTGCTTTTGGCCCTGCCAAACAAATCTGTTGAGTCAGCGTTTGGTTTCAGCAAAGTGGGCATCTGGCATTGCGATGGGCAGGGCCTGGTACATATCTAATAATTTGGGTAGGGACATCATCTTTACAGCGTTCAACCTTCCCATCCAGGATACCCTAAGGCTAGACCCTCTCTCTAGGTCTTTGAATAACCAGCCCAGCAAAGGAGGATAATTGGTCACATAAAGGTCGTCCAGGTCTTTAGGTATTCACACTCCAAGGTACATCAAGCTGACCCGTTGAAACGGGAACCCCAGCTTTCCCCATTCCCTGCTTACCTCTCGCTCACGCATCCCAGTGGAAACAGGACAGACTTACTGAGATTGACCTTGAACCCTGCTACCCGGCCACTGTCCGTCAATAACCGAAGCACCGCACTCCCCGATGTGAGGATATTGGAGAGGAAAAGGAGTAACTCATCCGTATATAGGCTGAGTTTGTGCTCTACTGAACCTACTGTGATCCCCATTAGCTGCTCATCTCGCCTCAGCTGTATACTAAGCGCCTCCACTGAAAGGGCAAAGAGGAGGGGGGATAGTGGACAACCCTGCCTCGTGCCCCTGCCCAGGGAAATGGCCTGGGAGAGCCTTCCATTTACCACCACCTGCGCCTTTGGGGCTGCATATATGGCGCCTATTGCCCGCCTCATACTTTCTCCAAACCCCATTTTATGAAGCACAGCAAAAATAAAGTTCCACTCTACTCGTTCAAAGGATTATTCGGCGTTCGGGCTGAGGAGAGCATATTCACCTGGATCAGCCGATAGATGCTCTATGAGGTCTGTGGTCTTTCTGTTGGCATTTGTACCTTGTATCCCCGCGATAAACTCCACTTGCTCTGGGTGTGTGAACTGTGGGAGCACAGTTTCTAAGCGGGATGCCAGAATACGGGTGAAGATTTTTTCAGCGCTGTTAAGCAGGGATATAGGGCGGTAGGAAGGGCATAGCATCGGATCTCTACCCTCCTTGGGGAGCATTGTTATGAGTACATTACTAAAGGAGGCTGGAGTGACCCCGGTCTCCAGAATAGAGTTATACAGCCTGATCATATGCGTCAGTAGGGTGCTTGCAAATTGTTTATATAACACTATTGCATACCCATCCTCTCCGGGGGCCTTCCCACTGGGGAGACACTTGATCACAGCTGATACTTCTTCCCTAGTTATGGGGCTCTCCAGGGACTCGATTTCCGGGCCTGTTAGGGTACCCATTTCCACCCGCCTGAGGTAATTATCGGGTGTTTCTCCGGGACCCAAATCTACCGGTGTGTACAACCCTTCGTAGTATGCAGCAAATTGCTCTGCTATATCAGCAGGGGTGTTTACAGCTTGGCCCAGTTCATCTTCCAATCCCACCACCCATCTATCCGGTCTTTGAGCCTGTAGCCGTGAGGCCAACAACACGTAGCCTTTGTCCCCCTTTTCATAGTACTTCTGACGGAGGTACCGTAGCTTGCCCAGGGACTCGCCCATCCAGTGCCTTAAACTCTGCCCTCTTTTTCTGTATCCCTTCAAGTAGCTCAACTTCTCTATTGCCCCTCTGCATGAATGCGTTGTTCCCCGTCTACAATATCTTTCCTTAGCCTTGCCTCCATTCCCTGTTCCCTCTTTTTTCATGCCCCTCCTGTATAAGGAGGGCTCTCCAGGTGGCTTTCTCTGCATCCCACAGTGTGTTAACGCTCATCCGCTCGGTGTCGTTCATCTCAAAGTATGCAGGATGTCTGCCCTGAGCTTTTCCGCAACAAGTGGGTCCCGCGCGAGGGAGTCATTACACCTCCATTTGCTGTCTCCCCTGTTGAGTCCCGTAGTGTCTAGGCGCAGTACCACCATATCATGATGAGACCACCCCACAGGCCTTATTTCACAGTTGGATTCTCCCTCCCAGGTCCTCATTTAACAACACAATCGAATTCGGGTGGAGGTAGCGTGTGGGGTTTAGAAGAATGTCTAACCCTCCTCATTCGGGTGCTGCTCTCTCCATGCCTCTATCAACCCCCATGCCACAATGTTGTGACCCAGATGACCCTCCCCTGCCCTCCTCTGTGGGCGGCTGTGCCCCGGCCTGACTTTCGGTCTAGCAACTCGTCTGCCCAGGAGTTAAAGTCTCCTCCTATAATGTATACCTCCCTGTGAGTTGCCTGGATTGCATCTAGCACCTCATTAAGGAAGGCTGCCGGATCTTGGTTGGGGGCGTATAGGGCAGCAAACACCATCCCAGCACCTCCCAAGTTTTCCAGCCCTATAGGCAGGCATCCATCCATCAGCCAGGTGACCTCTTGGTCCTCAAGGCGAACGGATCTGTGCAATATCATACCTACTCCTCCCCGTTGGCACTGCCCTGTGGCCCAGTAGAGCACCCATATCCCAGTTCCCCTCAACTGCAGCTCCTCCCCCACCACCAGATGAGTTTCTTCCCAAAAAAGTACATATAGGCAGGCATTTTTAAATTCCCGGGCCACCAAGGACCTCTTTGTAGGCGAGTATAGCCCCTTAACATTTAAGGTTCCAATGGTCAAGCTCTGCCCTCCTACGTCTGGCATCAAAGTAGGACCCATCCCAGTGTGCTTAGCTGATTACCTCTGGCTTTTCCCCTACCTTGCCTTGCCCTGGAAAAGACAGTGCATCCCTTGATAGACCCCAGTACCCAACATGGTTGTTTGCGAAACTACACCAGAAAACCCCCCAAAAACTTGAGTCAAATATAGTAACTGTGCGCTGCAACTAGCAGCAAGTGTCTCGGAGACGCCCTCCTTTTCATCGAGGGCCACATGGAGGGAGTTGTGTCCCCCTCCTCCAACACTCTTGGATAGACCTTTTTTGGCAGTGTCCCATGGGGCAACTGGTTGGCAGAAGCGTAGGCCGGAACTGTGGACATGCCCACCGGATAGTTCAGGTAGACTTTCTTGGAGCTGGGCCATTCAGGCGTACATACTTCCGGCCAGTTTGTCCTCTCTTCCGCCTGCAAAGGCCCTCTGGTGGGTCTCACTTATCCTTCTTTGCCGGGGTCGATTGTCGTTCTACTTCATCTCTAGGTCCGAGGTTAGGTGGCACATGGCCTGTTGGCCACTTTGGTTCAGGTAATTCGGTAATCTACCCCTTACACCTCAAACTGCAGGGCGAATGAGAATGGCCAGCGATATCGGATACCCTTTTCATTTAGCCACTTTGTGAGCAGCCGGCAGTGCCGTCCCCGGGACAGAGTCAGGTTGGATAGATCTTGTTACACTGTGACATGTGAGCCTTCATAATCAATGGCCTGTTTTATACATGCCCGCGTGAGCACTTCGGCCTTGTCTTTACATCGAGAGAACCTGGCCAGCACTGATCGGGGCCCTGAACCATATGGCTTGCCCCCTCTGTGTGCCTGCTCCAGTTGCACATCTTTACACCCTTCCGCTTCAAACAGCAGGTTGACAATGTCCTGCACGTTCATTCCACTTGGGAATGGCCTTCCCCCTCCGTCTCCCCGAGGCCTAGGGTGTGGATGTTATTTCTTCATTGTCCGTTCTCTAGGTCATCCATCTTTAGTGTCACTTCTTCTTCCCTCAGTTCTAATTCGGTCATCCGGGCGTCTAGGCGGATCTCTACTAAGATTGCACTTAGCTGGTTGTTTTCCAGGTTTTCTTCTTGTTCTCGAGGTCCTAAGACACCGATCTTGCCTTTTAGCACCTTTTTTCGCTCTGAAAGGCTCTCCTAGACGTTCCGGGGCTCTGGTGGGACTCCCTGGGACTCCCTGGCATTTCAGTAAAGGTATTCAGACAGCAGGCAGGCAGCAGAGTCCGGTTCTGTTACGCTCACCTGCTATCCACCAGGGACGCCACCCAGCCAGTTGGTCGTTGGTGCCCTTCCCAGGTGTGGTCTTGGTGTCAATGGGATTCTGCCTGGAAATTAAGACTATTAGGACTGGGCGACCAAGGTAAGTTTTCCCCCACCTCCCTTGTGTTTCCAGCCCCTCCAGGTTCTCTTCTCACCTGGTTGTCCGAATCGGTGGGCTCTCCGTCCTGCTCTCTGGGCAGGGGCGTGTTGTCTTTTGTAGGCGCGGGCGGTCCAGTTACTTCACTGACTGCTGCCCTTGTAGTGTCTTTCAAGTAGGTCTTATTTCAATTGATGGCGTTGTAATTCTTGCATGCCTTTTCTCTGTTCTAAATGTCTCTTTTTTTCATCTCCCTAGGAGCGCGGCGTGTCCGCTTGGAGAATTGGATATGCTGGTTCTCACCGGGATTTGATGGCGCGCTATAGCGCTATGATGCGGTAAGGAGGCGCTTTGCGTAGCGCAGCGATGTCTTGTCCTCACTGACCTGTGCTATTCTCTTTTCGTAGGTCGCGGTGAGTTCCCAGCGCAGATGGAGTTCCGGAGCTATGCCGGCCGAAAAGCAACCAACCAGGTAAGTCTTTAAGCGCTTTGTGGTTGTAATGTCTCCACTACCTCCTTTAATGATGTCTTTCTCCTTTTCTCAGGTCCTTCGATCCGGGCGGTGAACTCCACCAAAAGAGCTGCCCAGGAGCTGCGAGCAGTGAAGGATGATAAATGCAGGTAAGATTCTGCTGCTAACAATGTTCTTGGTTTTTCTGCAGGTCCGGAATTCACCAGACTCGTGAGAAAGCTGGACACGGTGAGCGTCACGTTGCTAGAAGCAAAATAACGCGAAGCGTGTTGTCTTGTTCGGGTGCCACTGTAAAGTAGTCCAGGTAAAGTAGTCCCTAGGCCACCACACCCAAAACACTAGACCGCATAGCTTGGTTCTAGGAACCAAGCTATGTGGATGCCTCCATGTTGGCTGAAAGCCTAAATAAAGTAGTTCCTCAAGCAGATGTCTTTCCTTACTGATGAGCCTGGCGCCAAAGGCGCCAGGACTGGCCCCCAGAGGGCCTGAGAAGTGGATGCCAGGCCTTATTAGTGATCCGAGTCCTGATTCCACCTGGCCAATGAGCATGCCAGTGGGGATCAGGACTGAGGGTCGTGACAGCACTCCCCCCAAAGGCCCCTCCCAAGGAGTGTCTCCTGCCTGGTCCAGGTTTAGTTGGGAAATTCTGATGAAACTTCTTGATCAGACGTGGTGCATGGATGTTCTCACTGGGTTCCCAGGATCTATCTTGAGGCCCAAACCCCTTACAACTTGGCTCTAGAGTACTTAGAGTCCAGGATGCCCTTGACTTCGAATTCTGGTTCTCCATCTATTAGTATAGGTTGAGGTGGTCCCTTGATTCGTGTACCGGGTTGCATTGGTTTTAAGAGGGACACATGGAATACCGGATGGATTTGTAGATTAGGTGGTAAATCCAATTTGACGGCTGCTGGGTTGATAATTGCCTTGATGGTATAGGGTCCCAAATATCGAGGATGGAAGGTCCGGGTCCCTTTGATGGGTACGTATTTGGCAGCTAACCAAACCTGGTCTCCTACTTGATAGTCTGGGGCCTTTTTCGATGCTGGTCGGCGAAGTGCTTTTGATTTTCTTTAGCATGAATAAGATGTTCCTTCACCTTTCTGAACGCCTGAGTGATGGTTGTATGAAGAGTCTTTACTGCAGACATTTCTAAACTGGCAGGAAGGTCAAGTTCTGATGTATGTGGATGTCTCCCATACAAGGTGTAAAAAGGTGTTTGGCCTGTGCTAGAATGTACAGAGTTGTTATATGCGTACTCGGCTATCCACCCAAAGTCCTTCCAATCTCTCAATTCACGGTGCAGCATGCACCGTAAATACTGCTCGAGTGTCTGGTTGATCCTCTCAGTTTGGCCGTCTGTCTGGAGGTGGTCACTGGAGGATAGCCGGACGTCAATCTGTGCCATTGCGCAACATTTCCTCCAAAAATTGGATACAAATTGGCTGCCTCGATCGGAGACCATAACTGATGGAAAGCCATGCAGATTGACAATGTTTTCCAGAAATATTTCTGCTATGGTGCAAGCGTCCGGGAGGCCCTTGAGAGGAATAAAATGTGCCATCTTTGAGAACAAATCCACGATTACAAGAATGGTGTTAAAGCCTTGACTCGGTGGCAGATCAGTGATAAAGTCGAGGGAAAGAGTGTGCCATGGAGCGGGAGGGATGTCCAGTGGTTGTGGGAGACCCGATGGTTTCTGTTTCTGTGATTTATTTTGTGCACAGACGCCGCAGGACTGAACATACTGGACAATGTCCTTACGCCAGGTAGGCCAGCAAAAGTTATTTTTTACCTTGGCTAAAGTTTCAGCGATTCCAGGGTGTCCTTCGATCAGAGAGTCATGATAACCTGATATGATATGTTGTTGTAACTCCTTCTCGGGTACATATAGCCGGTCGCTAAAATAAGGTAACTGATCCTTGATGCAATATTGTTCTCCTCGAGTTTGCCATGCGAGGAAAGCATCCGGGTTCATACCCAAGAGCTTGTCTTCAGGTATGATGGGTACCGAGTCTGGAGTTGTATACACCGTTTCATCGATGCCCATTCGAGATAAGGCATCAGCTTTCCCATTCTTGACCCCTGGTCAAAAGGGGATCACATAGTCATATTCGACGAAGAAGAGGGCCCACCGTAACTGGCGTGAAGACTGGGCTTTGGCTGTTTTGAGATATTGCAGGTTCCGGTGGTCTGCGATCACTGTAATGGTGTGTCTAGCTCCCAGAAGATAGTTTCGCCATGCCTTGAAGGCAGACTTGATGGCTAGGAGTTCTTTGTCCGTGATAGCGTAATTCATTTCCGGGGGTGAGAATTTTTTTGAACATGAAGGCCACAGGATGCAGCTGGCCAGTTTCTGGGTCCCTCTGTGAAAGGACCGCTCCCATTGCCATACTGGAAGCATCCTTTTCTACGACATAAGGGAGGTCTGGACCCGGGTGCCGCAGGATTGGAGCAAAGGTGAACCTTTGTTTCAGTTCCTGAAAGGCTCTTTCTGCTTCCTCAGTCCAAGTGAACTTTTTCGTAGCAGTACTGTGATCGGGTGCACCACCTGAGAGAAGTCTGGGAAAAACCGGCGGTAAATGTTCGCAAAGCCTAGCATGCTCTGTATCCCCTTCAGAGATGTTGGTGATGGCCATTTTAGAATAGCGTCAACCTTATGTACGTCCATTCTGATGCCTTTCGGCGAAAGGATGAAAGTAAGGAATTCTACTTAATTGACGTGAAAAAAACATTTCTCCAGCTTTGCATACAAATGATGTTGGCGGAGCTTGGTGAGGAATGAACGAACATGCCTGATATGATCTTGTTTTGAGGCTGAGTAGACCAAGATGTCATCAATGTAAACTAAGGCGCAAACGTCAATCAGTTCTCTCAAGACATCATTCATGAAGTATTGAAACGCTGCAGGAACGTTACATAAACCAAAAGGCATGACTTGATATTCAAACAAGCCATATTTGGTACGGAAAGCAGTTTTCCACTCATCTCCGCTTCTGACCTGGACCAGGTGGTATGCTCCCCGAAGGTCTAATTTGGTATAGATCTGGGATAAGAGGCAAGGGGTAGCGGTTCTTCACGGTTATCTGGTTTATTACACGGTAATCAATACAGGTCCTCAAGTCCCCTTCCTTTTTCAGTACGAAGAATAAAGGACTGGCTGCTGGGGACTTAGATGGGCGGATAAATCCGTTTGCAAGGTACTGGTCCAAATAGGATTTCAGGTGAAGGTTTTCTGGTTCGGTAAGAGCGTATATCCTGCCGCAAGTGATTTGTGCCCCAGGAATAAAGTCAATTTGACAATCATACGGCCTATGCGGCAGCAATGTGTTTGCATGGTCTTTTTGGAATACATCACAATATTCATCTGGCAAAGTATTAGTTACTCCCAGAGTAGAGGCTCTAGTATTGGAAGTCTTGGAGACACAGGAGTCGGGTTCCGGGTCAGGAGAGTAGCAAGTCAGGGAGCAGTTGCTAGAGAAGGTTAATTTCCGTGCCCGCCAGTCTATCAAAGGGTTGTGAGCAACCAACCATGGCATCTCTAGTATCAACTGGAAATTAGGTGCCTTTATAAGATCGAACGAAATACACTCCTGATGTCCATCATGGCACAGCAAGGTTACTACTGCTGTGCACTGGGTTAATGGTCCAGAGGCGATTTCTGTCCCATCCACGGTAGTCACCTTGTCCCTGGTAGACTTAGAACACAAAGGGAGCCCCATCTCTGCTGCCAACTCTTGATCTATATAGTTCCCAACTGCTCCGCTGTCGATGTACGCTTCTACGGCATGCATCTTTGACGATTGTTGGTGGTTTATTAAGATCACAAAGTGTGAGGTCAGTGGTCCAGGTAAAGTAGTCCCTAGGCCACCAGACCCAAAACACTAGACCGCATAGCTTGGTTCTAGGAACCAAGCTATGTGGATGCCTCCATGTTAGCTAAAAGCCTAAATAAAGTAGTTCCTCAAGCAGATGTCTTTCCTTACTGATGAGCCTGGCGCCAAAGGCGCCAGGACTGGCCCCAAGAGGGCCTGAGAAGTGGATTCCAGGCCTTATTAGTGATCCGAGCCCTGATTCCACCTGGCCAATGGGCTTGCCAGTGGGGATCAGGGCTGAGGGTCGTGACAGCTTCATCAGGTTTTATTTCACGCCAGACTGAAACAAACAGCATCGTTGTCAAGTACACAAACCCCCTGCGGAAAACGGAGCTTCCTTTTATACGTTTCAGAGAAAGAAGAGTTGAACCCCCACCCTTTTCTAAACATGCCCAGGCAAAACTCTCTGCTGACTATACTCGCGTACCAGGCAATTATTTCTTCAAAAAAACCTTCAAATTGAAATACATTCGGGCACCCATCCTTGGATTTTCCCGGCCACACTACCCAAACATGGTCATGCAGCTGCATCCCTGGGCGAGAAACTCAGACATAGGCTCATTATATGTCTGGATTCAGACTGCTTATCTGGTTTCTGCAGGGCACTGTAGCCTTGAATTTTTCAACTCCAGGACTGACTCATGCTACCATGCTCTGCAGAACTTCTTCATCTAATGCATTCCTTTTACTCATTTAAAGGCATTGTTCGAATTAAAGGGATTTGTCAGCTTCACAAATTCTTTTCTGTCTGGGTATATTAAAAACACTTAATCATTTTCCCATTCTATTTTTATAATATGCCTTCTGTATCCTGCCTACATACTAAACCATGATAAAAAAAAAAGCATTTTTGACTTTATAAGTATAAAACCATTTGAAATACTAATGTCTTTTAACCCTATTAGTTCTATTTTCACACATTTATAATATTACATCACTCCATACAAATTTCTCTGCCTAGCTTTAAGTGGGGGGGAGGGGGCTGCCCCCTACTGCATTCAATCACTGGTACCTCATCTTCATTTCGGCACCTCTGTTACATTCTTTATTCTCGACTGCCCATTTGCCCAGTTAGATCGACTAGGGACGCATGCAGATCTCCTATGAGTGCCTTTATCTCAGCAAGAATAATTCCAATGTCCTCCTTCATGGCGAATCTTGAGCTGTATATTCCCGCCAGCAGGCGACCCTCAGGGACCCCTCCAGCAGCCTTTCCCGGTCCCTGCATGGGCATCTTCTGTTGTTCTCCCATCCCTGAGTGGTTGTGTCGAGTAACAGGCTTCCGCCCCTTCTGGCACTCCCCCATGGTGTTCACCCTACTGGATTGAGGAATAGGGCACTCTTGGCCACCCACCTGGGCCTTTGGATAGCTTGGGGCCTTTATCACCTGTCCTTTTGGGTGGTGAGGTGGGCTGTGGCAGGGGTCTGTGGGTGGGCTTCCACCAGTTGCAGCCCGCGGGGCCTGGCTGTGTGCCTCGAGCCGATGCAGGGATGGTGGCCACAGCTGTAGTTGGACCCGTTTGACAAAATTTGAAACACACACTTGATTGTGTGTTTTTTTACCCCTTTTTGATCGTTTGTGTGCTTTTGTCGCCTCACTTTTGCAGATAACAGACCTTCCACATAAGAAGATTTTTCACTACCCCTGCAACTACTCATAAGTTGGCAGAGAGGTAAGCCTCCATGTTTTGAATCCATTTCAGGAAGTAGGCTAATGACTAAAGCAAAAAATATTCTTTGCTTTATAATAATGATTTGTTCCGTTTCCTCCCCCTCGTATTTTACGTCTACGCTGTACAATAATTAGAAGCAACCTAAAAAAGAAGTGCCTTTCCATTTGCACCAAGTTGCCCAGAATACTTTAAACATTTAGTTATGGACATGCCAATTATTGACTAAAAAGTACTCCCCTGATGAATTTCCTGTTAACAATCTTTCTAAGGAAAATGGGAAAGAAACATGTCGGGTTAATACAACTGTGAGAATGTTATAAGGCATTAGAAGCCGCATTGTACTTAGAACTATTAAAAGAGTCCCACTAGTCATATAGGAGACTTTACATTAGACATCATAATTATATACCGACATAGATGCTAACAATTTATTTTGTGTCACCTGATTGGTTTAGTATTGATTTGGATGTAATGTTTTGTAATGTTGATAATACTGTTGGATACATTCATATCTATTTGTAGCACAGTTCTTTTTTCTTTTAGCTTTATTTTTTGCTCTTAATATAGAAATATAGTGACCTCACAAAAAAAAAATTGGGGCACTTTTTGTACACACATTAAAATAGTATGTGGTTGTTATACAAAATATTTATTTTTAAACTTTTTAAGAACTTGTTTTTGTAATAAAATACAGTTACAATTGTATTTTGAAAAAATATAAGTGCCATTTGTTGTAAATAAGGAAAGCAGTTCTGAAAAAAGGCCTTTGGGTAGTTGATCCCAGATCCCTGAGGGCGAGTGCCCGAGAGGTGGCCGGATTCTTTTTGTAGAAAGTATGTTACGTTTGGGGCACAGTCCTGACCTTTCCACCTAAAAACAACCCCAGTCCTCTATTAGTTTTATGGGCCACTGCAGGCAGTCACCTCGTGCCTCATTTTTGGATCAGGGGGGGCTCAAGGGTATTCTGGCCTTCTCTCACTGCCTTCCGGCCACAGGGCTGTGCACACCTCCCGCGACACACTCACCGCCGGGCCCAGGCCGTGCTCACCTCCTCCCTGCAGCCCGAGCTCGTGCACCCAGTCACCACTGGGTCGCTGAACTGCTGCGCCTCCGGTCAAGAACCACACACCACCCACTGCACTGTCGTGGGGGGCAGAGCTCACGGGGCAGGCACCTGGTGGGTGGGTCCCCAGCGCATCTTGTCCGGTGTAGACGACTGTGCGTGGCTTCCCCTCCACCGATGCCGAGCATGGTCCTGCAGCCGCAGATTAGGACGTGAGGGACGCGGGGAGCTGGTTGCGCATAGCTCGGCTTCTCGGCTGTCGTGTTGTCTGGATTGCTCAGGACCTTTTCTGCCACGGTTCTGTACTTTTTTTATGCAACAGGGCTGCCTGGGTCTGCTCTTTCTCATCTCTTGAAATCAGGGAGAGCGGGAGCTGGAGATCAAGCCGCCATTTTCCCAGTTCCCCATAGCGGTCTCCTCCCATGGCACCTTTTTTAACTCAAAGTTACTGGCGGCAGTGTTGGAACTCAGCAAACAAAGTCGGCGAAAACTGTCTCGCGTGTGGGCAGAACTTAATGTCTCAGTGGAAAATTACGGCAGACAGGGACAGGCAGTGCATTTAAAAGCCTGCTGCAAATTCATTCTTAAAAAAAGGGCAGCCATTGGGCGGCTGCACAGGCGCAGTTTGCTACACTTTGGTATTCCGAGGACTCACCCCCCATACATGCGCTTAGAAAAATACTCGGCGGATGACAAGGACCTGCACTCATCGGTCTTTCCCTCCTGGTTTGCAGACAGCTGTAGATTTGACCCGGCCAGTGCCACTGCGCTCGCTTGACGCAGGATATGGAAAATAGTGGACACACTTGCCCCATACCATAGGAATCTCCCCTTGTGGGACTGTGTGCCCAACCGACCATGACAAAGCTTCTATAAGCTTTGGTCCCTATACCCAGAGTGTAACTTTATCCAGCCTAATGATGCCCCAATGCTTACACACCATTCATCAACACAATGGTTACAATACCATGGTTTCCGCAGAGCATGTAAAAAAATGTGGGTGGGATTCCCTGTGGAACCAGCAGTCGACACAATATTCAAATGTGTCCTGACCGCTTGTGGTAGTCAAGGCCTGGTGCCATCCCTATACCGAAATGTGCAGGGTCGCCTGGCCCCTCCACAACACAACGTCCGCTTTAAATTGGCGGCAGACCTACAGATGGACATCACAGACGTTCTCTGGTCAGATATGTGCATGCAGACACACTCAGTTTGATATATTTCTAGATTTCAACTGATGCAATTCAAAGTATTGATCAGGCTACATTATACACCAGCCAGGTTGCGTTTGTTCTCCAATAAAGGGTCTGGGGCATGTCCGTGCTGTAATGACCCTGACACCAAATACTTACACATGATGTGGGAATGTCCGAATCTGCAACCATTCTGTGGTAGTGCATGCACTGTAATGTCAGAAATGACGGGCTGAGAAATCCGCCCCATCCCACTGTCTTGTTTGTTCCACATATTTGACTCTCCCATGGGCAGTGTAAATAAGTTTGTAAAACGGTGCCTTCTCCTTGGCAAACAATGTATATTACTATGATGGAAGAGTGTGAATGTCCCCAATATGGACCACTGGTTGGGACACGTGTGGGCTAATGACATGGAGGAACACGGGGCGCATATGCAACCAATTGTCTCTCACCCAAAAAATATTTGGGGGCCCCTCAGTTCATACCTATTAAATACACCTCTGACTGCTGATACAAGCCCAGACCCTTGATTTAACTGTTCTTTCTGTGCACCCAACTCCTGTCAGACCCTGTGGGTGCATCACCCTGGACCTTTCTATGTGGTTTCCCCCCACGGCGGAGATTCCGAATTGCTGCTCATACTGGAGTCCCATCTCCACCCCGATAGTTGCCTGCCCACAAAGCCATTTGTACTTTACTGTGATGTATGATCCCTTGCCAAGTGTTAGTCCAGTTGGAAGTGGGTGCCTTTTTAGAGCGAGTGACTACGTTCCTGTCCTTAAGGTTTTACGACCCTGTCTCGATGTTTCCAAAATCCTCACCAACAATAGTAAGAATACACTGTCCTAACAGCCGCAAGCTGCTACTTACGGCACAGATAAATGGATGACCATTGCAATCACAAGTGCCATGGTTGAGGTTAGAGAAAACATGTACCTGTGGTCTGGGGCGAATGGGGGATCTGATACATTTCTTAACAGTTTGCAGGGTTACAATCCATATGAGGAAACGCTGGCTGAGGTAACATTTTAAGCAGAATAATATAAGAACCTGCTCGGGGGCAATTAACTTTTTTCATGAATACCAACGATTTTATCGGATGCCGCCAATTCTATTAAGGACGTTTATAAAGTGGCAAATGTTTTATGGAAAAAAGGAAGCGAATATGGTGTTTGTTGATAATATTTTGTATTGTTGCATTACTGTGCTAATGGACGCATAGTATGAATAAAATCTCTTTCTTTCTCGTGGCTTGGGCTGTGGTGTACATCTGCCATACTGTTGACATCAGGGAAACTACCTTCTCGCAGACAGCAATCTCCCAGTATATCCAGGGAGCAGTGAGGAGCACATCCCCTTCAGCTCAGCCTTCATCACTCTGTGGCAATCCAGGGTTTCCGTTATAATAATGGGCTGTAGGCTTTCTTTAAGAGCCGGCGCAGGATTAACTCTATGAGCTGCCCATTTTGGTCTGCATATAAGCCAGGATTTCATTTGTTGCTATTTGGCCACACGACCTGCTCCAGGGGCTTGTGTGTTCATGTTGTGTCTCACATTCTCGTGAAGGTGTGGGAGTATGGGCCATGGTGGAAGACCCTGCTGACCTGGATCAAAAATTAATTTGTTGAATTCAGTTTGACCAAAAAACATCACGAAGTGCAAACTTTAAAAATAAATGTCTGTGAAAACACGTGGAACCTTAAGGCATTGGATAAGCAGCCCTGTGGTAAAATCCGAGGGGAACTGTTTGGAGCAGTAATTACAAAATAAGGCAACAGAAAAACATATTTCAAAAGTTGATGTAGATGTGGTACAAGAGTTTGTTATATAGGTATACATGTTCGGATGGGAGTGGTACCTTGGCATATAGATCTCAGAGGAGTGGTTACAGGTATTTGTTGAAGGGCACACAAGTCCTTTGCTAAATGTAAGATTTGCTTTAGATAATGGTCTACTGAGCACCTAAATAAAGTTATTTCTGGCATTTCACATCTATGCTAGAGAGGATGCAGAGAAAATATAGACCTACTCACTTTAGAAATTGATTACTAGCTTAACAGCTTCTACTGTGAAACTAAGAAGGCCTCACTATATGCTAGATTCACACTGATACACTTCAACTTCGTACAACCAATGTATCACACTCTACCCAAACTGCACAGATACTACCCTGAAACTCAGGAAGAATATGTACGGTGTAAGGTCAGTGCAGCTAATTTTCTACATCTGGCATGGAGGTGCCCACCAATTGTTGTCACATTTTGGGGGAAGGTGCTCCCAAAAATGTCCCTCATTATGGTTGAGCAGATGGGAATGGAGCCTCTGTTGGGATGTACAAGAGCCTTGCCCAAACACGTGCGTAGACTGGTCGGGCTCCTTCTAGTGCTGGCTCGCAGGAAGGCGGCCTTCGCATGGTGGAAAGGTCCCCCACACTAGGCTTCGAAATGGATGGAAGACGTAGCCTACTACTAAGACCTCGGGTGGCATTCATACGCAATTTTCCCCTGCATGCCCAGCCTCCTGACGTTTGGGGGCCCTGCGTTCAATACTGGTTGTCTAACACAGACTCGACCCCTGATGGTGCATGTTGATAGAAAATCATGTCTATGATACAGCTGACTGCGATGCTATCTGCTGCGATTCACATATGCGAGATTATGCTGATGTACTCCAGGTGCTTCAGTGTGGTTGTTGTATTTGTGTTTGATGAAAATGTAATAAGGTATTTTTTTTAAAACCATTCCATCCATTATATAGGAAGGTTATCACTTTTAATGAGGGGTCAGTCGCCGTGGAAATAGTTTCTCAAGGTTTCGCAGGGTGTAGTCAAACCTATACGTAGATTGATACTGTGTGTTTAATACAAATAGTGGCCCAACTTGCATGCACACTTGTTTTCCTAGACGTTATCAAGTATCTCCTCTAGCTCCAACCCCAGTAGCACCACTTATGTTTATTACATGCCGCATCTCTGTGCTGCTCTGCATGACAAGAGTGACTGGGGGTTCCCCCGGCGTAGTAAAATACTTCTGCTCACTGAAGTAGACCCAGAACCATAGTTTCTGCAGTGGGCACAGACGATCATGCATGGAAAAAGAGGAGTGCAGTGTGGTCGACTGTCACACTCATGGATGTGCTGGGTGGACAGGGTGCTGTTTTGTCATCTGGCACGCCCGTTGGATCTAAGAATCAGACCCTGCTGAGGCCCATGAAGGCACGGGTGGTGGACTGTGTGTGAAAGGAGGCTGCCACGGGACAGCAAGCATCGGCGGTGGCCCCAATGGTGATCGAAACTCAGGCGACAGAGGTGTCGGCGAGGGGGCGCGGGAGTGCTGCATGAGTCTGCCCCTCAGAGTGGTGAAAACCGGGCCGAGCCACTGTAAGACCCGGGGCAGGGATTGACAATGGTGACCATGCCGAAAGGAAAACGGGGCAGAAACAAGACAGGCCGCTCATCCAATGTGGAGGTGATCAGAGGGGCTGCATGAGAACGTTGGGATAAACAATCCTGGTTTGGAAGTCACCAGCCAGGCTGCAGAGAGTCTCAAGAGTGGCAAAAGGGGCCTGAAAAGTTTTACTATGCAGTTTATTGTAGGTGGTATACCAGACTGTTTTAAATCAGAGCAGGATCATGAACTGGGGGCACAGGTGTGAAGCCTTGAAGATTTGAAGGGGTGGTGCTACAAGGAGGAAGCATAAAGTGATTACTGAACGTGATGGATAAAGTGTTGTAAGTGACCATTAAAGGAAGCAGGGTGGTGCATGCTTGCAGGATTCTGGAAAGGGGTTTTGGCATACAAATGTATCGAAGATGATGAGGCGTAATGTTCCCTTTGACCCGGTATTGGTGCTGTTGGCCATACAGACTACAGGGCCATATCGATATGGCTGTGGACATTTTTTGTTTGAGGTCATCTAAGCACAGTAAAACGGTGGGATGATCATTTATGTTAAGGACTAAACATGCATACTCATGAACTACCTGTATCTTAGCATTCTCTAAGAGCCATTTATAGGTTTTTTGTCATTCCGCCGAATTCCATATTGCACAATCTGTGTTTTTTTTGTATTGATGATCAGATAGTTTTCTTGGGCATACTCATTCAGTGCTGTAAGTAGGGTCTGAAGTCCTTTTGGTGTCTTAGGCAAATGGCTTTTGTATACAGACCATTTGGTCCTGTTGTCTGTTTGTTAGCCTATTTTAGGTGAATCTGTGATGAGGCCCAAAAACCTTTGATTGAGATCTGAAATAAAGAAATTAAAGAGGGCTACACTTGTGTACGAACGTGATAGAAATAAAATATCAATCTCAAGGGCTGAAAGAAGTATACAACCTTGCTTCATACCTCGATAAGTCTGAATTGGATCCGATAGATGTCCATCCAAACTAAGACGGATTTGAATTTAAGTGTCTGTATGGATCTGATGCATTAAATTAAATATATAGGTCGGTCTTTGTTGAGCAATCAATTGGCAAATAACTCTCTGAGAACTGAATCAAATGCCGTTTTAAAATCCACAAAGGCCATGTAAAGAGTTTGGTTTCGTTGCTGTTTATGTGCTTTAATGGCATTGAGCGTAAGTAGGTTGATGGATGTGCCAAGTCCCGGGATGAAGCCTGTCTGAAATGGGTCTTGTAAGTTCTTGTCTGTTACCCACATATTGAAATCCCTTAATGAGGAGGGCAATTGGTCTGTAGCTTGCAGGATTTCTCCTTTTTTGAAGATGGGTATGATTATTGATTTAAACCATCAAGATGGAATAACTCCTGTTGTCATAACCTGCCCGAATATCAGCACTAGAATGTTGGCGCATGCGTCAGGATGCTGCTTAAGCATAGAGTTGTTAAGCCCATCGGGGCCTGGCTCCCTGGAAGTGCTCAGCTTTGAAATGTATAGTAAGATGACTTCTCTACCAAAGTCAAACTGAAGATTGGATACTTTGATATTTGTATTCAAGAAGGGGCGAACAGTAGAGATTTGTACAGAATTGATTCCACAGCTGGTTGGAGATGGCATTTATTTGAATTGGAAGTTGGGTTCTGTGAAGCGCTCCATTAAGTAGTGACCAAATCCCTGCAGAGGTTTTGGTATCCATTGCTTTCAGCATAGCCTCTCCATCTATCTCTAAGAGGAGAGCTTTCCTGGCTCGTACCCATTTTCTGTAAGCTGATTTTAGATGCCTAACATGACTGCATTGTATAGAGTTGGGTAAGTTCGATGCTCGTCTTATGGCCCGCCTCAAAGCCATTTTCCTTAGTTTTAGTTCATGGTCGAATGTGTGCAAGTGTTCGTAACTGGCTTGTCCATATACCGACTTCACTTGTATATAGCTCTGAAGGGCCAATACATAATTGCCTTCCTCAAATGGGCCGGAGGCCATGCCCTTAAAACTTTGATTATGCTCCAGGTTCCCCAAAGATGTTTACGTCCATTTAAATCGATTCCTTCCATTAGTGACTTGAACATTGCCACCATAGAATTGTGGAGACTGATGTTTTTGTTGATGAGTCCACAACCAGGTTAGACATAGTTATTCTGTTGGCTCTTATTTCTATTGATTATGATATTGCCATGAAGTCAGTCAGTCTCTCTCTCTCTCTCTCATATATATATGGGATACATTACTCACCGTAATCGTATTTCTGATGCTTGTATCTGCTTAGATTCACATGCTGTGCATAGGCCGACATCTAGTGGAAGCTGCGGAGTATTACAGTTTGTTTTTCGAAACTCGAAAATGGGCGTCGACACAGGCGTGCCAGTAATACTATCCCTAGTGTGATGTCCACTGTACCCAAGATCCCTCACGCGTCTAGGATCCTCAGATTGTATTTTTTCTGACATGAGGAAGCATGAGGAGTAGCGTGAGTACAGATAATCCAAGCAGATAGACAGAAAGGTAAGACTACAAGCAATCATGCGCCTTCTCTCGGAGGGGAGGAAGGGTGGGTCGCATGTGAATCTAAGCAGATACAAGCATCAGAAATACGATTACGGTGAGTAATGTATCCCTTCTGAGGCTTGTGGAATCTGCTTAGATCACATGCTGTGCATAGATTAGCGAGCAGTACCAGAAGAAGGAGGTGGGATGTGAGAAGGGTCATGAGCAAACAGGTGTCTTAGAACCGCTTGTCCCACTTGTGTATCTGTCTTGGAATGAGTGTCAATGCAGTAATGCTGAGTAAAAGTGTGAATAGAGCTCCAAGTAGCTGCTTTGCAAATGGCGTCGAGGGGAACATTTGCAATGAAAGCCAGAGTGGCCCCAATGCCTCTGGTAGAATGGGCCCTTGGCGTAAAAGGCAGAGTTTTTTCAGAAAGAGAGTAACACAGCTGTATACAGTTGATAATCCACTTCGAGATCGCGCCTTTAGAGACGCGATCCCCCTCTCTGCCTGTAGCTACGGAGACAAACAGTTGATTTGTTTTCCTTAGCAGTCTGGTTTTATTTACATAGTAGAGGACCGCCCTACGCACATCAAGGGTGTGTAGTTTCACCTCAGCTGAGCTTTGCGGGTTCTGGAAGAAAGCCGGAAGCTCGATGGACTGGTTTACATGGAACTTAGATATAAATTTAGGTGAGAACCTAGGGTGTGTGCGTAAAACCAGTTTGTCTTTGTGGATAGTAAAGAAAGGATCCTGCACTGACAGAGCCTGAATTTCACTGACCCTTCTTATAGAGGTAATGGCTACTAAGAAGGCCGTTTTATAAGTCAGGTGTTTGAGACTACTTTTATGCATGGGTTCGAAAGGGGGGCCCATGAGCTTAGCTAGCGCCACATTGAGGTCCCATCCTGGCGGTGGGTTCGAAATAGGAGGGTGAAGTCTCTTTACTCCTTCCATGAAGGCTTTAACTACTGGTACTTTCCACCACAATACTTTGTTATGGGATGTGGTGTAAGCCGAGAGGGCTGCCAGGTGTACCTTCAGAGAGTTAAAAACCAAACCTGCGTCCAGCAGGTGGAGCATGTATGTTACAACGTTGGAAGGAGTGCAATCAACTGGGTTGATTTGTTTATTCTGGCACCAAATAACGAATCTCTTCCACCTGTCAAAGTAACAGTGCCTTGTGTTTGGTTTCCTGGATTCTTTTAGGATGTCCATACACCTCTGTGGTAAATTGAGATGCCCAAACTCTATGACTTCAGGAGCCATGCTGCCAGGTTCATTGAGTTGGGTTCCTGGTGCACTGTTTGACCTTGTTGCTGGGACAGTAGGTTGTACCAGGCTGGGAGTTTGATGGGTTCGCACACCGCCATCCTGCGTAGGTGTGGAAACCATGGTTGTCTCGCCCACATGGGAGCAACTAGGATGAGCGTCATCGATTCCTTGTTCATCTTGTACACCACCTTCCTGATGAGAGGAGTTGGTGGAAAAGCGTACGCAAACATCCCTGACCAGTGCATCCACAGGGCGTTCCCTTGGGAGTCTGGCTGGGGGAACCTGGATGCAAATCCTGGGCAGTGTTTGTTTTCGCTTGTGGCGAATAGGTCTATAGTGGGGAAACCCCACTGAGAGAAGAGATCTTCTACGATATCTCTGTGAAGGACCCATTCGTGTTCTTCTGGGAGGGAGTCTCTGCTTAGGGCATCCGCTAGGGAATTGAGCTCCCCTGGAACATGTTGTGATGACAGGAAGATGTTCCGTCTGAGTGCCCATATCCAGATCTTCTGGGCAAGCTTGGACAGATTTGGCGAACAAGTCCCTCCTTGTTTGTTCAGATAGAACATGGCTGTCGTGCTGTCCGTCCGGATCTGCACCGACAAGTTTAGCAGATGGGGCTCGAACGCCCGAAGCGCTCGGAATACTGCCAGAAGCTCTAGCAGGTTGATGTGGTTCTTGGCTACTGAGTGAGACCAGAGACCCTGAGCTGTGTGGTGGAGATGGTGAGCTCCCCACCCAGTCAGGCATGCATCTGTAGTCACCACTGCCTGTACTTCGGGATCGTAAAAGGGTTTTCCCCTTGCGAGATTCTCTCTTGTCCACCAGTGTAAGCACTTGCCTGAGACCACTGTTTCGCCAACCATTCCTGCATGGGACGCATGCGCAGACGCGCGTGGGGGACCAGGTAAATGCATGACGCCATCATGCCCAGTAACCGCATTGCTTTGCGTACCGTTATTTGTTGACCTGACTGATAATGTGGAATTTGCAGTAGTATATTCCGAATTCTCTCTTCCGAAGGGAAGGTCAACCCTTTCTGAGTATCTAGGATTGCTCCTAGGAACTGTTTTGAGGTGCTTGGCACCAGACTTGACTTCTTCTCGTTGATAGAGAAGCCTAATTCGTGGAGGAGGTCGATAGTCCTCTGAATGTTTGACCTGCAAATTCCTGGGGTTTCCCCCGTTATGAGCCAGTCGTCCAGATAAGGGTACACTGGGATTGCCTCCCTGCGTAGGTGTGCAGCTGCCACCGCCAGTACCTTGGTGAATACCCTTGGTGCTGAAGCTATCCCGAAGGGCAGTACCTTGAATTGGTAGTGGCGACTGTCCACCTTGAAGCGCAAGTATTTTCTGTGCGCTGGGAGCATGGAAATATGAAAATAAGCATCTTTCATATCCAAGGTTGCCATGTAATCCCCCTTTTTTAGGAGGGGGATTACCCTCTTGTAGCGTGGTCATACGGAATTTTTGGGGCTTGACATACTTGTTGGCAGGCCGTAAGTCCAATACTGGGCGCATTGTCAAATCTTTCTTTGGCACAAGGAAGTAAGTTGAATAGATACCCTTGTTTACCTGTTGTCCTGGGACGAGTTCTATCGCGTCCTTTTCTAGCAGAATGGCGATCTCCTCGAGAAGGATCTTCTGATGTTCTAAGGAGTGTATTCTTTGTCGTGGAGGGTGGTTCCGGGGACGCTGCAGTAATTCTATACAATATCCTGTGGACACTGTTGACAGCACCCATCTGTCTGAGGTGATCCCTTCCCAAGCCTGGGTGAAGTTGGAAATGCGTCCCCCCTACTGGGGTTGCGTGAGAAGGGACCCTGAACTGAGCGTCACTGCTTTGGTGGAGGCGTGCCACCTCCCTTGTTGGGGCTGCCTCTGCCTCTTCCACGACCTCTCTTGTTACCCCTGCCGTAACTTTGGGTAGACTGCTGGTTGTTGTTCCATTGTGTACCCTGTCCTTGGGCATAGTTGCCTCTTTGTGAATTTTGGCCGCGTGGGCGACGAAAATTACTGTTCCCCCTCTGGTTAGGGGGTTTGTTGGTAAGCTGGCCAAGGGATTTGAGAGTCTCGTATTCGTCCTTGGCATTCTTAAGTGCGTCTTCGACCGCTTTCCCAAACAATAGATCGGGTTCCACCGGCTTGTCTATTAATGAAGCCTGGGTTTCTGTTTTGAACCCCGACTGCCGTAACCACGCATGTCTCTTGATAACAGTACCTTCTGCTATCAATCTTCCTGCGTTGTCCTCGGCGTCGAAAGTTGCTTTTAATATGCAACCAGACACGGCTCTCCCTTCTGCCGAGATCCGAGCCATCTGGCCCTTTAACGGTTCAGGAAAAGAGGCTATGAGCGCCGCAACCTCTTCCCATTGATGGCAGTTGTAACTTGCCAACAGGGTGGTGGAGTTTGCAATCCTTGCTTGGTAGGCGGACGTTGAGGCTACCTTCCTGCCAAACCCGTACAGTTTCTTGCTCTCCTTGTCGGGAGGAGCTTCTGACGACGATAAGGGTGTCCCAGCCCTCTTCCGAGTGTTGGTAACCACTAGGGAGTCTGGTTTAAGATGTCCTCTTATATAAAGAGGGTCAGACTGGGCTGCCCGAAAAAGTTTTTCAACTCTGGGGTTGACGGCTCTGGTGAGGTTAGGATTCACCAGGGATGGATCTATTCTACGTTGGATGGATTTAAGGATAGGGATGGTCTGAGCGACTGGCCTCCTCTCTCCCACCAACTCTTCTGCGAAGTCCCTTTCCTCCTGTACACCGTGGGTGTCGATGTGAAAATGTTCTGCTGCGCGAGCGAGAACTTCATTAAGGAGGGGCTGGTTATCAACTGGCGAGTCGGTAACTGGGGCTTCGCTCTCTACCGGGGAATCTACTCTGTAAATTTCCTGCTCATCTTCTACCTCCTCCAGGTCCTCATCATCCGCATAGTATTCAGTCCCGGTTTGTTCCTCCATAATTTCAAACTCCTGGTCCCCTTCAGGGAAAGGCTGTCCTTGGTATCTGGGGTGTGGAGTAGAGTATGGAGTAGAGTAAGGCTGCACCTCTAAGGGTTCAGGTCTTTCGAACCGGGCCTTTTTACTTAGGGGGATAGGATCAGAGGAGCCTGAGGGTGTGGCCCCTTGAGGGTCATACGAAAGGAAATGTTCTGGGTTTTTGTCATAAAAATCAGCTAAGGAAGACATCCTTGACATGACCCTGTCTATGTCTTCACTGGACCATTCTTTGGAACAGGGTATGACTTTAGTAGGCAACTTAGAGGACTTATCAAGGGTACCCTTGCTGGATGTGGATGTCCCAGTAGATTTGTGTTTGTCTGTCTGCTTAGGGTGGAAGGATGGTCTTACAGGAGTGGAAGGCTGTGCTTTCCGCTGTTTCCCCCCCTCCCCGTGCGTGGAAAAATGTTTTCCCTGCCCCTTGGAGGCCCCAGAGACTTTCGACGCCTGGCGTCGAGGGTCGGGAGAGGTATCTGTGTGTTTCGAGCGTTGGGCCTCGCTGGTGTTAACTGCGGCCTCGGTCTCCTGGAACGCGGCCTGGGGGTGGAAGTCGTCTTCGTCTCCCGACGATCGAACTTCCGTTAATCTAGGGAGCGAGGCACTCTTGGCAAGAGTGGATGATTGCCTTGCGTCATGAGGCGATCTCGATCGAGAGCGCCCAGAGGACACCGAGTCGGACCGTTCTATCTGTGCCTCTTTCCGAGAAGTCAACGTCGTCGAGGTTCGGTTGGACTTAGTGTGCTTAGTGTGTGTAGGGTGTGTAGCGCTTGCGTCGCCGGGGGTCTTCCCCATAGCCGCCCTGCCGGACAACCTTCCGAGGTCGGGGACCTGCGCTCTGCAGTCTTTCGACGCCGTAATGCCCTCGCCGTCCGAAAGTACGGCGTCGCTGCCATCGCTGAAGGTGCCCTCCGCTGCCATGGCCGCCTGCCTGGCGTGGTGGGCCCAACGCTTTGTCGAACGGTCCTTAAGTGTCTTAGGCTTAAACCTACTACACGCTCTGCAGTTCGCTTCGGGGTGGTCCCTCGGCAAGCAGAGATTGCACGTGGCGTGCCTGTCGACCCAAGGGTACTTGCGGTTGCACTTGGGGCAGAATTGGAAAGGGGTACCCTCCATACGCACCTTGAGGCAGCGGGCTGGTAAGTGTAGGAAATATATAAGGTGTACCTATATACCAAGAGTGAAGAGTATGTACCACCCCCCACTCTCCCTACTTGCAGGGCCGAGGCCAGCGGCCTACTAGGCCCGAGCCGAGGCCAGCGGCCTTCCGAGGCCCAGATCCGTCGTGCAGCAGCCGACGGTCGATGTCTTCTCCAGCCGTCGTCGAGTGTCGAGGGTCGACGTTGGGGTGGGGAAGGATGTCAATAACTAATGTTAAACTTCAATAATTAGCAAAAGTATGCCTAAGGCCAGGGACTCCGCAAGATGCTTCCGACCAGTATGGCGGAAAAAAACAATCTGAGGATCCTAGACGCGTGAGGGATCTTGGGTACAGTGGACGTCACACTAGGGATAGTATTACTGGCACGCCTGTGTCGACGCCCATTTTCGAGTTTCGAAAAACAAACTGTAATACTCCGCAGCTTCCACTAGATGTCGGCCTATGCACAGCATGTGATCTAAGCAGATTCCACAAGCCTCAGAAATATATATATATATGTCGATAATGACTTGTTGAGATTCTCTCCGCCAAGTACTCTGTGGCGGAGTGTCCCCCGGAAGTGTACCATTGAGCATGACGAGCTGTCTCTCATTCATAAGCCGGAGCCATTGCTGCTTAACAGTTTGTTCAACGCCTGCTACATGTGATAGACAATAGAGATTCAAGTCTCCTAGCATTATCGTATGGGTGAACATGGGCTCTAGGCTAAGAAGATCAAAGAATTTGCCAATTTCAAGATATGCTCGGCCCCAATGTATGTTAATTCCCGCAATCATTTCAACATATCTCTTGATCCTGACTAGCTGTATGTAGTGGCTTGGGGATGACCAAGATTCAATGAGTGGGTTGAGCTGGCAGCTCAGTCGGATCACAATTTAGCATTGAATTCAGAGATTCATGGATAGAGCGGTGGCCTGAAGTGCAAGTGATTTTTAATGGCAGGTCTGTTGAGAAGCGTTGGCTGTTCAAGGGCGCACCCATATGATCCTGTAGAAGTACAAAGCTTAGATCATAAAGGAAGGCCTTAGCCCTCCACAGGGTGTTGAGTACTACCCCAGAGCGAATCCATAATCTTGCACTTGTGAGGTCAGAGTCATGTATGAACTTCACTGTGTCGATATCCGACAAAGTTAGATCTTGCAGGCTAGGCACATCCATGAATATATTTAAAATACTAGATCTATTTAAATCATATGCTGGGTAGGGCGATCCTCTGCAACAAATGATTAAGTATTGGTAATTTTTTAAAATATTGTGCTGACTTTTGATCTTGAAGTGTATGGACATGTTTTTTATGGGGGTTTGGGAGTGTGGATGTTTTCACATTGCTTTGTTGAAGTGGCTGACTATTGGAATCAATGACTCGTCGGAGGTCGATGGGTGCCTTGCTACTTTCTAGATTACTTGGACTGCGTAGAATCAGATTATACGAAGCAATTGGTAATGCATTCCTGTTCATCATATTGTCAGTTTTCCGTAACATATATGAGAGTGTTTTTTTTATTTCCTCCCGCCTATGGTCAAGGGTAAGGAACATAGGGCTATCTCTAGTTTCCAAGACCCTCGATGTCAGATCAGGGTCTGCTACACTACGATTTGAAAATTCCTGCATTGTTAAAGCGGAATTAGATGCACTAGAATTAGTAGATTATCCTATGAACGGACCATTCAGCTTAGGTATAATCATCTGGGAAGAAATTTCAACCAGATCATTCAATGGCTGATAGTTCAATTTATCCGCCTCTAGTGCGGTCTTGTTAAGCTTTCTGTTTGCAGCAAAGGCAGCATACTGTTTCACTACAACAGATTTAGCCATCTCCTTTGCCTATTCGGGATAGTTAATGCACAAATGAATCGCTTAGAGTTAGAATGCAAATCGTGCTGGAAGTCCTGGTAGATTTTTTGGTTTTTTAGTGGCTGTTACTTTACATGATATTTTTTCGTTGTTTGAGCTCAGAAAATGTTAAAGCTCGACTTTGGAGGAATAAGTTCTGCCATTGATAATTGTTTTGCCATGACAATCCGGTCCTGCGTAGATTGTAAACGTTGGATATGAAGTCAGAGTTAGTTCATTGAGTCCCTAACAGTTGAGTGTCCCTCAGTATCAGTTGATGTGTCGATTGAACATGCGCCTTGCGAAGCCTGCATGTGTCCTGTAAATTCTCTACACTCATACATGTAGTCTGAGAGCCCACAGATTGTGATGAAGGTATCAGACTCAGCAAAGCATTTGTAAATAAGGGTTCTGGAGTGTGGTCTTGAGAGGGAATTTCTTTATTTGCTGTTAGTTGGGCAATGAATGCTGCCTGATGATTTATCTTTCGATCAAGCTCTCATAGAGTTTGGTTACAGAGAGCAAGGCTGTATTCATAGCTGTGAGCGTTATGTCTAAAAAGGAAGTCATAGCTAAAGGAGAACACTGTAGTAATTGATCTGTATGGAGAGTATTTGGTCTTCTGGGAGTGGGATTGGCAAAGGATAGTGACAAGGCAGATGGGTGATGGGTTAATTGGGGAAACACAATGGGAGATTGGGATAGATTATGTCAAGCGGATGGAATGGTACTGAGGGGTACAGTTGGTGTGTTGAAGTTTTTGTGGAGGTTTAAAGAAAGCAAGTGAAACAACTGTGTTTGGGTATCCGGGCATCAGCTGTGCTTGGGTATCCGGGCATCAGAGCGCTTAATACAAAAAAAGGAAAATATTAAATTAGATGGAAAAAATCTTCCTAGTCCAATTTTAATGACAAGACTGCTGCTATCCCACCAGATCATAGGTTACCCAAAACCTATCGAAAAAAAGTGACTAAACAATCTTGTGATCTGTGGGAAAAGCGCTGTCAAACAAAATGTTGATGAGCAATAGTACAAAGATTAGTCAACATGGTGTATCATATCCGATAGTTCATTTATTGATTCTTCAATAGAGGGCCCATACTGTGCCAACGCGTGTTTCGACCATTTAGGTCCTTTTCAAGGCAGGGCCTGATTACCAATGTGCACATTTTGAAAAATTATGAAAAATTAAAAGTCATGGTAGGTGGGGGTCAGGATCAGACCAAAAAGCATCATATGGGAACATACATGATTTGTGTAGACTGATGAGAACAATGATTAATCGGGAGATGTTCCATTTGCAACATTAAAAACACATAACATGTCAGAAACGAGAATAAATCAAAATTAAATTGTCAGAAATGTACATACAAAAAAACAACATTATGCCATTTGTGCAAAAAATACAATGAACAAAAGAAAATATATATATATTATATATATATTTATTTTTTTAAATGGCGGAATATTTGAAGTATATAGAAGAGGACAGAGCAGCATTATTCTCCCCAAAAGGAAGTACCAGTAATGCTTTCCCCAACATAAATATCGAAACAGAAACCTTAGCTAACAAATTTCTCAAACTAGGAATCTCTCCAAACGAGAGATTAACAAATAATGGGAATAAGCCTCTTTAGTAAATTATCTGGATCACAATATGATTCCTAGAGGTCTTAGAATCCTGATTTTTCCAGATTTTACAAATACTGAGGATCAAGATCTAGCCCAAGAATGGGAAGAGAACATTGAGCTCAGAAAAAATGCTCAAATTACTTATTGCACATTCAGAAAGGGAGCACAAAAGGGTTACAACACAAATTGCAGCACGTGAACAGGAAATCTTAGAGATGAGCAATCCCTCCAGTACCAAAGAGAATAACAATGTCACAACATATGCCATTTTGAAGGAGTACCAAGATGAGGTTAAAATGTGTAAATTTTGCAAACATTTCAGAGATGAAAAGGATTACAATAATGATAGAGTGTTTACTTTTCAAAAAAATATAACTTTGACGCTCTACCAGCAGAAATGAAAAAAACAACTAACACCCCGGTTTCGTCAGAAGTAGAATCCGAGGAAGAGATTTCTTCCAATACTGAGACTGGGGAAGGCAATGCCGCATCTAGCCTCACGCATCATAGAAGGTTTTTTTTGCCAGAAATTAAAAGATATAAAAAGGGTAACTCTTTAACAAATCAGCCGACTTTTACTTAACAGGTACGCTTTCAGGTCCCTTTAGGACCAACTACAGCAACATCGTCCTCCGAGGAAGAAGCAGAAGAGGGTCTAGGATCAGATACCGGAAGGAACGGAAATATAAGACTAACCAGGTCCAGAGCCCGGAACCTCCCAGGGAAACCCATTCTCAAAACTAAGTGTGTAACTTGTCAAGCAGGGTTCTTTCTCAATCTAAACTATCACTTCTCAATAAAGGTCTCTCTTTTGTCCCAAGTGTCCGGTCTGATCCAATTGAACTTCAAAACTGATTTATACAAATGCATACAAAAACTTAAACTTAAGAAATTCTTTCATAACCAGGTAACCATCTTTCGTCCTTCAGAGAGACGGGCTAATCCCAGTGAATATACCATATCAGATATTGAGAACACCCAATTGGCTCTTTCTATAGTTTCTGACACTATACCAACAACAGCGAGTCTATATGAGGAATTGGGGATACATCAACAGAATATGGATATTTTGGAACATCGTAACAGGTCCAGATTTACACCTCCGACAGCTAATGAAAACATCATTGAGACATTCTATCAGGCTGTCACCAAAGAAATTCACCGCTGTATTGATCATGCAAAATGTGGTTTTCCTAGTACACAATCTAATCTCACGCTAGAGGAACGCAGAGCACTATCTCAGCTGGCTAATGACAATACAATTGTAATCAAGGAGGCTGATAAGGGGGCAGGGGATGTTGTCATACTTAACACAACAGACTACATAATAATGGCAAATAGACATATGAACATACCTGGATGTTACCAAAGGATTAAAACTAACCCCACCTCCCATACAGTTATCGCACTCCAATCTTTGATTGGGAATTGGCACTCGCAAGGGATTCTGTCTGATGAGGAAAAGGCCTTCTGATCAGGGCACAACCGGTCATACCGACCATGTATTTATTTCCCAAAATACACAAAATTTATCATGATTTACCTGACGTTCGACCTATTATGAGTGGCATGGGGTGGGCTACAGAGGACCTGTCACAATATATAGATACAGCCATCAAGGATTTAGTGGTTTTGCTACCTGCGTACTTGAAGGACACCACACAAACATCAGTGTTATTGAATTCCATCACATGGCAATCTGGATATCAATTAGCAAGTTTAGATGTCATATCTTTATATACATCAATATAGCACAAATTGGCATTAGAGACCATAGACTTTTCCTTCCGCAATCATTCTGCATTATATAAGAAACATATTGATATGATTAAAGAATTTCTGGATTTTACATTACAACTCTACTATCTTTTGTTCAACCAGGAATACATTTTACAAACACAAGGGGTGTCTATGGGTGCAAAGTACGCACCTTCATTGGCAAATCTGTTTATGTTTTTTTTTTTAACATCTTCGTATCTTTGTTGAACATGAGTATAAGGCATAAATGATCATTTGCAAGCGTTATTTAAATGATGTTCTTATTATTTGGAACGGGTCACAGAACCGGTTTCAGGCTTTCACCCAGGATTTAAACAATAATTTTGGTATAGAAATTCAGGAACCATAAGCAGCTCAATGCAGGAATTCTTAGATTTAAGGACTGATATTAGTAATAACACCTTACAGACCAGGACTCATAGTAAACCAACATCAGTGAATGCAATTCTACACGCTGCAAGTTGTCACAATCAGTGAAATCCAATGTTCCGGGTGGTGAGTTTCTCGGAGCAAAAAGAAATTATAGTATGCAGGCTTTATCACCCATGTATCTTGTAATCGACCCAACTGTAACCAGGGTCACTCCTTCTGTTATTTATTGGTATAACCTGCATACCTGCTGTAACCTGTAACCTATATTCTCAAGTGCCCAGTTACCCCTGGGTTCGGCGCGCAATACAAGTAATAAACAAATACAAACACAAAGCATACGAGAAAGACTGTGCTTAGATACAAGAGAGGTTCAAGGGACGAGGTTACACCACCAAATATTTACAACAAGCATTGGCCAAGAATAACATGGTGTTGAGGGAGGACACCCTACGGGATCGTCCCAAAATCACTAGGGACAATAACAAGATCTCTCTAATCACCAAATATGTACAAGACAGCAATGTTTTGTATGGAATACTTCCGAAACATTGGCACATTTTCAAATTGGATTCAGACTTGCATTCTTTTTTTGAACTTGTTTATTTATTAAACAGCGCACAGGAGAACATACATGGTAATATTACATATACCTCAGAGAACATGTAAAACTTAAAATCCCATCCCCCCACCCCCTGTGTCCCCGGAGGTTAATGTTCCTGGGCCTCATTCGGTTTGGCCAGACGGCGAGGAGTCCCCCATATAGTGGAGAGCTCTTGCGATCAAGCGTGGCTTAAAGGTTAGCGCCGGGTAGTTCTGGTCATAGACTAGGAGTGGGGCCCAGATGTCGGTGAATCAGTGGAGTCAGCCTGCTTTGACTGCCGTGACCTTTTCGGCTATCAGTATGTCCCAGAGTGTAATCCACCAAAGGGTCATTAGGGGTCCTTCTGCAGTCTTCCAGGTGCGGGCCACCGTGATTTTGGGGGCCAACAAAAATTGGGTTATCAACGTGGCCACCCTCCCTGTTCTCGGGCAAGCGTCTGGGTGCGGGATCCCCAAGAGGACCTGCTCGGGTATCAGCGGGATAGCCACTTGAGTAATGTCTTTTATGGTGGCGAGGCATTGAGTCCAGAACTCCCTTACCTTAGGGCAGGTCCACCACATGTGGAAGTAAGATCCCGGATGGCCACAAAGACGCCAGCAATGAGGGTCCAGGGCCGGTTGAAAATGATATAGGCGCAGGGGGGTAGAACCAGCGCAAGAGCAGTTTGTGGGCGCTTTCCCGGTTGGTGATGCAGCGGGATGCTGTGCGTGTCCTAGTCCAGATGTCCACCCAAGTGTGGTCCTCATGGCATGACATGTAGGAGGGCTTAGCGTGAAAGAGGTCTTGTAGCAGTTTATAGAGGGCCGAAACCCTTCCCCGGGCAGGCAGGACTTTTGCTGTGAGCTCTAGAGGGGGTAGGGGTCGGATTGCAGCCATTCGAGTCTGGGGGTTGGAACACCAGTGCCTTAGTTGGGCGTAGGCGAATCTGTCTGTCTCCGCTAGCCGGAAGGTTGTTTTACATTGTTCGAAGGTGAGGGGGGTGTCCCCTGCGAAGAGTTGTCCCAGCGTTTCGAAGCCTCCTGCGACCCAGTTCCTGAAGTTCGCTGGGTGAGCTCCTGGGGAGAAGACTGGGCTGAGAAAAATTGGGGGAGAGTGCACTCAAGTCTCCTGGGACACCTCTATGTCTCCGGGCCCACTCCCACGCCTTTATCGATTGTTTCGCGGCAGTCAGAACATTTGGCCAGCTCCGGCGTAAGGCATTGGGGATAAACGGGAGAAAGCGAAGAGGGAGGGGGAGCGCTCCCAGACATAGAAAAATACTATTGGGCGGCCCAGGCTCACTTCCTGAGCTTCTGGTATATGACTCACTTTGTTCGCCCACACGTGCAGGTGGAACGAGCCCTGGCCTTGCCCGACTTGCTAAGTGCCGTCATCATAAGTCAGATCCCAGTTCCATACAGCACGCTCAACACAGTCTTGTCTACATATGCAATCTGGAAGAAGATGGCGGCCAAATACGGTGTAGACGTAAGATTCTCCCTGCTTTTGCCTATCCGATTTATTCCTGGCATCCCCCTCACGAATGAAAAAGTATTCCTGATATGGGCTAACAAGGTTGATGTCCACTCCTTCGGAGACCTGTTCCAAGAGGGCACTTTTTAACCCCACAAATGGCCAAAGACAGGGGCGGAGACACTTCCCTGGATGTATTCCTTTACTTTAGACTACGTCACACCTTACACAAAATATTCCCCTCATTTCCCAAACAACCCCCTACTTGGGAGTTATTGCACAACAGGATTCAGGCGCAGGGGGAGGGGAGGTTAGTCTCGTTGCTATATAAATCCCTGGTGGTCGATATTGGGAAACCCAACCCTAAAACACAGCTAAAATGGGAAACTGCCATTCACGAAACGATACCCATGGAGGACTGGTCCTATATCCTATGACAAACTCAAAAGGTCGCACTAAACACCCGCTATAAACTAATACACTTCAATTTTGTACACCAAACATACTATACCCCAGTTAAGAAACACAAGCTTCACCCGGAAACGTCACCCCAATGCGATAGATGTGCAGCGGCCTAGGCGGACTTCGTCCACCTAGCATGGGACTGTCCTGGAGTGAGGCGTTTCTGGAACTCGGTTTTGCAAACAATTGCCGACATCATAGGCGAACAGGTGACCCCACTACCACTGGGGCCCCTTCTGGGTCTCACCAAATACCTTCAACCAGCAGCACGTAAATTAGCATCCCTTCTTCTGGTGTTGGCCCGAAGGAGGATCACCATGTCATGGAGCCGAGGCCCACTACCCAAAATCGAAGACTGGAAAAGAGATATAACATACTGCCAAGACGTGGAAAACGAATTTACAAGAACCCTTCCACTGCATGCACGCCCCCCAACATCTGGGGACCATGTATGGCATACCTGCTAAATTGTAATGAATCTTCGGACTCCGATTCAACTAGTACCTGAAAGGAGAGTATGGAACTAAGATCCTCAACACTACACTGAATTTTTAAATGATCAGACTCTGATGAAAGACTGTTTCGGACATTTTTTCGTTCTGCAGGGGTGGGAGGGGGGGTCGGCCTTGAAGGGGAACTCGGGATTGGGTAATGTTATGTTATTTCTCTTCCTTCTATCGTCCCTTCATTTCCTCTCATGCCCCCCTCTTTTCCCCTCTTCCCTTTTTGCCCTTTCCAATGGTTTCGACAGAGCATCATGTTGGTGCGTTTGTATTCAAAATTCAAAAATAAATTTAAAAAAACAAAAAAGAATTAAAAAAAAAATAAAAAGAAGAGGGAGGGGGAGGCGGGACTGTTCGATCTCTACCCATTTTGGGCGACCAGAGGCCAGTCCCCATGCTTGTAGGTGGGCCAGCTGTGCTGCTATATGGTATTTACAGAGGTCCGGAACCCCCAGCCCTCCCAATCTTGTGTTGGCCACCATCGTTATCTGAGGAATCCGCACTTTCTTACCCTTCCATATGAGTCGATAATTTTCCTTTGGAGCTTCTGTTTGGGGGGTAAGAGGGATTGAAATGGGAAGGGAGGCGCAGGCGTACAAAAAGCGGGGGAGAAGTTTAATTTTGCATGTTGTTATGCGGCCCAACAAGGAGATTTCCTGTGACCGCCAGCGGGTAAGGTCTCTTTCCAATTCCTCAAAGAGTGGGGGAAAGTTAGCTTGGTAAACTTTTGTTGGATGAGCGGGGATCTGAACCCCCAAGTATGGAATCGCTTGAGTGCTCCATTGGAACAGGCTTTGCTTCTCCAGGGCATCCCTCTCTCCTGGGCTCAGGCCCACTCCGAGGGCTATTGATTTAGGGAAATTGATGGCAAATCCCACTACCTCCCTGAAGCTCCAGAACTACGTTAGGGCCGCCCTCAGGGAGGCTTTGATGTTTGTGATGGTTAGCAATGCATCATCTGCCTAGAGGGCGATCTTGTGTTGCGTGGCGCCAATCCTCGGGCCGCTGATCTGAGGGTTTTTCCGAACTCCTCGGGCCAACGGCTCCATAGCCAAGGCGAAGAGCAGGGGGGATAGTGGACATCCCTGTCTCGTTCCGCATGTGAGAGGGACTGGGACCGACAGGCGGCCGTTAATTCTTAGCTGGGTTTTAGGGGCTTGATAGTTCGCAATGATCATCTTCCTGAAGGTTGGGCCAAAGCTAAAGGCATTGAGGGTGAGGCGAAGGTAGGGCCAGTCCACCCTGTCGAAAGCGTTGGTTGCGTCACGGGCGAGCAGAGCCAGCTGTTGAGACTTCTGCGTGGCGACCTCTATACGGTCCAATGCCCTGCGGATGTTGTCTTTTGTCGACCTGTGGCTAATGAAGCCCGTTTGGTCCGGGTCTATGATGTTCGGAAGGACAGGTGCGAGGCTGTTAGCCAAGATCTTGGAGTAAATATTAGCGTCCAAGTTTAACAGAGAAATGGGTCTGTACGAGCGGTTTTCTTGGGCGTCCTTTCCAGGCTTAAGGATGAGAACCATGATGGATTCCTGCATTGTTGGGGTGACCGTTCCGGTAGCTGCAAATGAATTAAAGAGGCGGGTCAAGGGAGCCACCAACTGGGGGCGGAAGAGTTTATAGAACCGGATGGTAAATCCGTCCGGGCCGTGGGCCCTAGGCTTCAGGCTTTTTATGGCTTCTTCCACCTCCTCGTTCGTGATGGGGAGTTTCAAGGTCTTGTCTTACCTTCGGGGTCAGGCGCGGGAGAGCCGCCTCTTGGATGTAGGCGCGCTGCTTGTCTAGGTCCCTCGGGACCGCCGTCATAATTTCCGACTGGTGGGCGACCGCTAGCCGTATTTTCTCTTGGTCCGTGTAGTGGACCGTCCCCTGCGGATCGCGAAGCCCTAGAATGGAGTTTCGGGTCTTCTCCCTAGCCACCTTTCTGACCAGCAGCTTGTTAGCCTTATTATTGTGGACATAATACCATTGTTTGGTTCTAGTAAGCAGGTTTGCAGTGGCGTTGGCGTAGTGCGCCTCGAGCCTCTTCCTCGCCATTTGTAAGACCTTGTAAGATTTCGGGGACCCGCCCTTCCGCTTCACAGACTTCGGCCTCCAGGGCAGCTCAAGTCGCCTTCTTCTCTTTATGAAACGCAGTGCCTTGGGCGATCAGTTCCCCTCTAAGCACGGCTTTCATGGCATCCCAGGTATTAGCCAGGGAGGTGTCCTCGTTGCGATTTGCGACAAAGAAGTTTTTAATTGTCCTGGCAATTATATCTCTCACTGTCATGTCCACCAGGATAGGGTCATATAGATTGCACTGGCGGCGAGGAGGGGGGTCCGGATCATGGGTCCAGAGGGTGAGTGAGACTGGGGCATGGTCCGAGAGGATCTGGGGGCCAATCGTGACTTCATCCGTGAAGGCCAGGATCTGGGGGAAGGCCAGCACCAGGTCAATTCTGGAGAAGGTGCAGTGTACGTATGAATAGAAGGTGAAATCTTTCTCTTCTGGGTATAGTACCCTCCAGGTATCGACAATGTTAAGCATGGGAAATAGGTGGAGCAGGGCCGTTGCCAGCTTGTGATCCCTGGAAGTTGGGGGATGGAATCTGTCTTTGAGAGGGTCCGGGCCCCGTTGAAAGCACCTCCAATGACGACTTACCCCTCAGTGTAAGGACATCCTCCAGATCTTGGTAGAACCCTTCTTGGTGCTCATTCGGGGTGTAGGCCGAGATGAGGGTGTAGCGTTAGCCCAAGATGATGCATTTGATTGCCACAAAACGACCCTCTTGGCATCACAGCACGTCGAGGATCTGGGGCTTCAGGCCTGCAGCGAAGAGATGGCGGTACCTCAGTTTTTTGTACCATTGGATGCCAAGAATTGTGTGGGAAAGAGCCTGCTTCGCAGACGGGAGAAGTCCGCTGGGATTAGATGTGTTTCCTGTAAGAAAGCGATTGAGGTTCCGTCACTTTGCAGCCTGTGTAAGATGGTTTTCCTCTTCGGGGGGGGGGAATTCAAGCCCCTGACATTTAAAGTAGCAAACTTTAGTTTTAGGTGCGGGGGCTGGCTCTCCGAGGTCATTAGCTGCTGGGGGGGAGGAATGGGGGGGAAGGGGGGGTGTCAGATTAGCCATAGCTGCGAGGGGTCAGCGATTTTGGTTCTCCTGTGGCTGAAGGTTTTTAGAAATAATCTCCAACGGGAGGTCTGAACTTCCAACCTTCCAACCTCGGCCTCCAACGGGAGGTCCCAACTGTGGCTGGGTAGATCGATTAAGAACTGTCGGTGGTTCCCCCAGCCGCCCAGGCCGTCAATGGGCAACCTGGCCAACATGGTTGAGGTTTTCTCCAAGGGTAGTATAGTGACATCCACCTTGGAGGAGGGTATAGGCCGCATGGGATCCGCTGAAAGCTTGAGAGAGTATAGATGGTTCCAACGCTATATGATCTTCAGAAGTGTCCTGAGTCGTCATCTGGGTTTGCGGGCTCTCTGCACCCATGACCAAGGGGCCCATTTCGGTTTAGGGGAGCCGGCATCCAGGGCAGGACACGCCCGGGGCAGGAGAGATAGCCCTGTGCCCCGGGGGAGTCCGGACGCAGGATAGATGCAGCGTCGTCGAGGTGACTGATGGTGCGGGGGGTGCCTTTGTATGAGAATTGTAGTGCCGTGGGAAATAGCCTTCGATATCGTATCTGCTGATCTCGGAGAAAGAGCGCAAGGGGATGGACGGTCCTGCGCTTCTGGAGGGTTAGAGGGGATAGATCCTGGAAGATTTGGAGTGGGGATTCCTGGAAGGAGAGTTTGTTCTTTGAGCGGTCTATCGCGGAGATGGCCTCCTTGGTGGTGTAAAAGTGGACTCTCGTGATGACGTCTGGGGGTTAGGGGGGCGGGTCTGTGGCGGATCCCCGGCGGGGGCGCATCCTGTGGGTGCAGTCAAGTAGGAGTTGCTTTTCATCCAGGTCCGGCAGCAGAGTCTGAAAAAAGGTGCTTATGTATTCGGGGAGCTCCTTATCAGAGATTGATGAGGGCAAGCCTCAGATGCATAGGTTGTTGCACTGGGAGCGATTTTCCATATCTTCTTGCTTGAATTCGAGGATTTCGGTTCTATCCATTAGTGTCTGGATGGTGCGTTGCATCTCCGTCAGCGAGTTAGAGTGATCCACTGCTAATTCTTCAGCCTCCTCCATCCTATGCTCAATGTTGCCAACTCGTTGTTCTGTTTGCTCCAGCTTGGCCATGAGTTCCGTCATGCAGGACCGAAATTCCGATTTAATATCTGACATGAAGGCCTGGAGATCTTCCTTGGTGGCGAGCGTTCCTTTTTCGTCGGTGGCCTTCTTGGGTGTCAGTTTGGGGGGATCCATTTTCTTTCCCTTTTCCGGGGCCAGCAGCATGGTGGTAATGTCAGCGGATATCAATGGCTTCACTGCTTTGGACATGGTTTCGGGGTGAAGCGGCAGCTTCTAAAGAGTAGGCCCAGCGTCACGGTGTTGCAATCACTGCCAGTGGCCACAAGAATGAGAGATGGCAGTAGCAGAGAGTGGAGTGGGCCGGGGCGCACCAGGAGGTTATGTAGGCAGGAGGCGCGGTGTACCATCACGGGATGGTAGCGGTGCCGTAATGAAGAAGCCGCACAGGGTAAGAGGGCAGAGACACGTAGCCCCCCCACCGCAACCGGGATCCAGGACGATGGGGGTGGCCCTCTTCAGCTGGCGAGAGTCGATGGCGGGCATGGGCGCCCCAGGAGGCTGCAGGGGGCACTATATCCACTGCTGGGGTGCAATCGCAGGAGGGCCATGGCCTGAATGACCCCGAGCATGGGAGCTAGAGGGCCCCAATCAGTAGGGGGGGAAACGTTCCAGTGAGCCCCAGTGAGAGCGACAGGCACCCAGCAGCGAGCCCCCCAGGAAGAAGCAGATGGCGGGCTCAGCCGTGGTGAAAGCTGCAGGGAGCAGGGGAGGCCCCCGCCAGGAGATGTGGAAGGCAGGGCCCCTGCAGGCTCCAGGCCGAGGGGTATGGAGCCCGCCTCACACAATGGGGCTGGGGCGCTCACCTGGTGTGTCCTCCGTCTCTAGGGAGCCGGGCCACCCAGCAGATGATGGCCCGGGAGGCCCTCCTCCAGGAGGGCATCCCGCAGCTGTAGGCACGCCGAGTCCACCGGCCAGGAGGGCATAGGGAGCCGGGCGGCAGCCCCGCTGGAGCCCAGGTTGCGGCCGGAGCCACCCGGGGGAAGGCAGGAGCAGTCACCGGAAACCCCCATGCCGACAGGCCAAGGCGAGGAGGGTGGATGGAGCGCTTCAGTTCCCGGCATCAGGCCAGGAGGGTGGCGGGGTCCAGAGCGACCACAGGTCCAAACAATCCCCAGTTGCGTGTCACGTGGGAGTGGTGGGCGGGGGGGCAGGAGGCACTATGAATGCGCGGTTACTGCGTGCTGGAGATGGGCTGCGCCCCTGTGTCGGGCCATGGCTTGCAGGAGAGCGCCAACAGGCCGTGGCGATGAAGGTCGAGGGTTGCAGCCGCCATCTTGAATCACGGCGGGGAACACCAGAGCAAAGTTCCCGCGTAGCGTTTCCAGCCACTCTGCAGCATTAGGCACCAGGATTATAGCTATGGGTGCAGGAGCTGTTCCGCCGCGCTATCCCTCCAGAAGACAACGGCAGCATAGCAGGAACAAGCCGGAATTCAGTCGAAGCCGTGGACCCTTACGGAGGTCAACAATGGAGAAGCCTCACCCGTGGAGCTCCAGGCCACGGCCTAAGACTTGCATTCTTATATTACGGACAGACCGAATTTGATTTTCACCAAGAATAGATTGAGTCCCTCTTTCCTTGAACCGATCATTGAGCAACCAGGGTACCAAGATTGGCTCAAGATTGGCCCGCTGGGTTTTTCAAGTGTGGTACGTGCAACTTTTGTAAGTATGCTCTCTCACCTACCAAGAAATGTAGTTGCCAATTAGGTGTTGTGGTACATATCTCAGATTTTATCAATTGCAAATCCAAATTCATTGTCTATGCGATACGGTGTGTATGTCACAAAATATATGTTGGGAGTACTATCGGAGAGCTAAGAGTTAATACGGGAACATCTGGCTCATCTAAAAAGCCAAGATCCAAAATTAGCGTTAGCACAACATTGGCAGAAATATCATCAAACAGATAATGTCATGGACATCCGTTTTGTTGGATTACAGCAGGCACGTACACACGCCAGAGGTGGAGACCACCAGCTAATGTTACGTTAACTTGAAGCCAAAATGAGCTGTAAACTCAGATGTACAGTTGAAGGTCTTAATTGTGAGCAAGAACTAAATGTCTTTTTGTGAGTTTTTTGTATGAAATAAGGACAATGTAAACATCGATAAGAGACCCTGCAAGTACAAGTTCACACTTAATACTTTGAAAACCAGGAGGTACACAAACGACCACTCTAGGGTTGAGCCAGGAGTGGTGGGAGAGGTTAATTGGTTGGAGCCTTATCACAGGGACTCATAATATCTAATGACATAGAATTATTTTTCCACATATTATTCATAAACCCTAGTGTAACACAGTCCGGACAATACGGTAAGAAACAGCACCTTTCAAAATAGTTTGTATTAAAAGCTACGAAAAAATGAGTTAAGCAATAATGACTCACAAATATTTCGCAAAAAATTAGGTTGCCAATAAGAGTATAATCATAGAGAAAAAGAACACATGACCATTGAGGTACACTTGTTTACATGTAAATGCAACTCCATATCTCTAACAATGGAGTATTAAGATATATACGGCATATGAGTCGATGGGACGTATCTTACAACGTGTAGATTCGCCAATTGAACAACATGTTTTGAACAACATTGTTAAACAATGAGGCTAATTTGGTCTCTGGCTTATGTGTGTGTCTTTTTCTTTTTCTTTTCTTTTGATTCTTTGTATTTTCTACATGATGACATGGTCCTGGAACATGTATTACGATTATGTTTTGTTATGTTATGTTACATACACTTGTAAAGCGCACGGTCGCCCATGGCGCTGGTGTGGAAGCTGCAAGCTAAGGAAAAACAATATAGGCAGAAAGCTAGAACAGAGTGGTTTTCAGAGCTTTCCTGAAAGCCAGATGATTACCAGAAGATTTGAGTGATAATGGAAGAGTGTTCCAAAGCTTGGCCGCGGCAATAGAAAAGGCTCTGCCGCCAAGTCTTTCACAGTTAAACCTGGGGACCTTAAGTGTCATGATCTCTGCTTCCAAAAGGTCAGGGTTTTCCCAACTCCCTTGGAAGCAGATCCATAACCCAGGTTCCGAGTGCCAACCAGTCCCAATTGGGACCTTTTGGACCCAGTCCTGGCGCCAGTGGCACCAGGCTCATAAATATGCCCAGTCCCAGCGCTGGAAGCGCCGGGCTCATAATGCTTGGGTGGACTTACCTGCAGCAGACCATGCTGCTTACTTGCCTGCCAGTTGAGCCTCTGATCCTCTTCTGTTTGGAACTACTTTTCCTGTTGGGTGGGGCAGGACACTGGAACTCTTCTGGAAAGCAGGAACTCTTTTCTTACCTAGGCGTGGCTGTGGAAGGAGACACCTAAGCACTACAGGCGGCTATTTAAACCACACCCGATGGATGAATCTTGCTTTGCGTTATTCTGCATCCTCTGCAGCAGAACGCTCATCGTGTCTTCTGCATCTGATCCTGGGCCTAAGGAAAAAGGCTTACCATCCTGAATCCAGTCTTCAGCAACACCTATAAAGACAAGAAAGAACAGGTTAGCATTACGGTCTTCAGTGACAGCTCTTCACTTACCTGGTCCATCGGCTGTCACCAACGCCTCGCGCTGCATTCCGGCATCTGAAAGACAAAAGCTTACCAACTCTTCGGCGCTGCATCCCGCATCTGAAAGACAAAACAAGGTGCGTTTAAAGACATTAGGGAACTTTAATACTCACGTGCCATTACTCCTTTCCACATCTAACCCAGTGGGTATTCCGGCACCCTGCAGCCGCTCCGAACTTGTACCTGCAAAATAAAAAGACAGTTAGAGCGCATCGTGAAGCAGGCAACAAGCGCTTACTTACGTGCTTCCAGGCGCTTCTATTCATCACACGGGCTCCATCTTCAACTCACTTCAGCCTGTCATCCGCCATTGCCGGAACCCTGCAAAACAAGAAACATCATTACTAAAGACTTTAAAGACATTAGAATTACTCGAAACTTACCATTCGTGCAGTAAACGACGGACAGCAGTCCTCTGAAGTCAAGAGGCCTGCTCCCCTTATCCAGTGAAGAAACTGGTTACAGCACCCTGCCCCGAGGCAGATGGAGAGCACAGCGTTCACTTACCTAAGGTGAGAGCGTTAACCTTTGGGGTTCTACAGGAGAAGAGAAAGGGAAGAAGAGAGAGACATTCAATAACCCAGTTCCTTAATCCCATATTTTCTATCTGCAGACATCTTACCCTTCAAGTCAGACATACAGTGCACAGAGGTCCAGCCCAAAGAGCCAGCCGTGTGTTGCACATCACCTTTGCAGATACGGTATACGCCCAGTCAAGACCGGCGCCTCTACGGGAATCAGGTGAGCGTTACAGAACGCAAAGCCTACCACAAAACTCCCGTCCAGGCGCTATGGAAACCTCGGATACCGACCAGCTAGCCCAGTTACTTGGGGAACTAAGGGCAGAAGTGCATGCAGCCCGTCAGGAAACGAACACTCTAAGAAGGGAACTGATTATTTCCAAGGAGCGAACAGATGATCTCGCGAGACAATTGCTACAGTCACAAGGCGGACAGACCCCGTTACCCGCATCTGGGGGAAATCTTCCTTCTACATCCTCTATGAATCCAGTGCAGATCAACCTACCTGGGAATGTACCTCTGGCTCCGCCCGAACGATTTTCTGGTGACCCAAAGAGGTTTGCAGTATTTATCAATCAGTGCCGGTTGCATTTCTTATGCCGGCCAGCAGCCTTTCCAACTGATCAAGCTAAAGTAGCTTTCGTGCTTTTGTACCTTAGTGGCAATGCGGCAGACTGGTCGATCCCTCTAGTAAATCAAGATGATCCGGTCCTCCATGATTTTCAAGCTTTTCAACTCAGTATGGAAAAACTGTTCGCAAGACATTCACAGGGGCAGGCCTTGGACAATGAGCTTCTTTCGTTGCAACAAGGTAATCAAGACCTTTTGGCTTATATTGCGTCTTTCAACAGACTGATAGTGGAAACTCAATGGCCTGAGGACAAAAGGATTACGCTGTTTTATAGAGGTCTACGTGGAGAGCTCAAAGATGTGTTAGCCCAAGTAGTGAATCCCCCACAAGATTGTTCGGACTATATAGACTTAGTCGTTCAAATAGATCACAGACTGCAGAACAGGAAGGCCGATCGTTCCAAGTTTGATGCTCGAGTATTTTCCAAACCGCCAACTCCTTCCAAAGGAGTAGACTCCGGGGAACCCATGCAAATAGGGGGTCTGAAAGGTCCTCTAACACAAAAGGAGCGGGAAAGGAGAAAACAGTTGCAATTATGCCTCTATTGCGGAAACTCAGGGCACTTTCTTCGAGACTGTCCGGTGAAACCTGCCAAGAAGGCAGTAGGAGCTGCAGTTACCAAAGTTACAAACTCTGAGCAGGGAAACGACCTCGCCCGACAAGAATAGAGGTCCTCTTGCCGAGCGTGAAAACCAGTTCCGTGACCCCGCATTTCGTGATACCTATGGTCCTCATTAGCCCTGATAATCCAGATCGATTACATGCAATTGAAGCTTACGTCGACAGCGGTGCCATCGGCAATTATGTGGATCATGAAATGGTTTTGAGGATGAATCTAACTCTTTGTCCCAAGGCTGTAAAGGACGTCATTACTACGGTGGATGGAACGGAGATAGCCTCCGGGCCAGTAACGCATACCACTCAAGAGGTGACGCTAGTAAGTCAAGATGGACACCATGAGAAGATCGTGTTCGATGTGATCAAGGCCCCTCAGTTTCAGATTATTCTAGGAATACCTTGGTTAGAGAAACACAATCCTCTGATCGATTGGCGAGCAAGAACGGTCCAGTTTCCAGAATGTGTCTCTACTTGTCACCCTCCACCTGGTGTTGCACTGGCAGCAATTTCTTCAGAGACTCCCCAGTTACCTCCCGAATACCTAGAATACCAAGATGTTTTCCGGAAGGATCAGGCTAACTCTCTACCTCCTCATAGGTCTTATGACTGCCAGATAGACCTGATACCTGGATCTACTCCTCCTTGTAGTAGAATTTATGCCCTCACCGAGCCTGAGAACCTTCACCTTCGACAATACCTGGATCAATACCTGGCAAATGGGTTTATTCGTCCTTCCAAGTCCCCTGCTTCTTCAGCTTTGTTCTTCGTTCCAAAAAAGGAAGGAGACCTTAGAACTTGTATAGATTATCGCTCCCTGAACCAGATCACCGTTAAGAATAGATATCCGTTACCTTTGATCCCTGAACTCCTGGACCAAGTCAGAAAAGCATGCATATATACAAAGCTGGATCTTAGAGGAGCTTACCACTTGGTACGAGTAAAAGAGGGCGATGAATGGAAGACGGCCTTCCGCACCAAGTATGGGCTATTTGAATATCAGGTCATGCCCTTCGGACTTTGCAATGCCCCGGCCGCCTTTCAATATTTTATGAACGATGTTCTCAGAGAGCTCATAGATGTGTGTGTTGTTGTTTACATTGACGACATCCTTGTTTATTCTTCATCGGAATCTGAACATCGGAAACACGTGAAAATGGTCCTCGAAAGATTGCGTCAACACAAACTTTTCGCTAAGTTGGAAAAATGTGTTTTCAACGTGACTGAAGTTGAATTCTTGGGATTCATATTATCACCTGGCGGAGTGCGTATGGATTCAAAGAAGGTCGATGCAGTTCTCAAGTGGCCATCACCATCCTCCGTAAAAGGTGTGCAAAGCATGTTAGGCTTCACTAACTTTTACCGCAGGTTTATCCCCGAATTCTCTCGAATAGTCCAGCCCATCACTGCCTTGTTAAAGAAAAACAAACGTTTTGAATGGTCTACCGAGGCGGAACAAGCTTTCCAGGATTTGAAGACTAAATTTATCTCTGCACCAATCTTAAAACACCCTCGCCCCGAACTCCCCTACATCGTGGAAACTGATGCTTCAACCCTTGCCATGGGGGCAGTTCTATCACAAAAGGACCCGGTAACCAATCAGTTGCATCCCGTGGCATTTTGGTCCCGCAAATTCTCGCCTCCTGAAATCAATTACACGATTACTGACAAGGAACTTCTGGCTATCAAGTCTGCCTTTAAGGCTTGGCGGCATTATCTGCTGGGGGCCCGACACACCGTTACTGTGATTACGGATCACCGAAACCTGCAATATTTGAAAACCGCAAAAGCCCAATCCTCTAGACAACTCCGTTGGGCATTATTCTTTGCCGAGTTTGACTTCATAATTACCTATCGACCTGGTACAAAGAACGGTAAAGCTGATGCCCTTTCTCGGATGGGAGTGGAAGAACACTTGATCAACCCTAAACCTGTACCAATCATTCCCGAACAAAGAATTCTGGGTGTAATCGCCACACAATCCATAGAGGAAGTTAAGGATAAGGCCAGGCAACTTGTAACTCCAGCAGACATACAGAATTGGCATCTGCAGGGAAAGGACTTTGGAGTAAAGGACAACTTATTGTATTTCCAAGAACGATTATACCTACCCAGCACAGATTTACAGAAAAAAGTAATCTCTTGTTATCACGATTCTTTAATGGAAGGACATCCCGGTATGGCCAAGACCTCAGAAAAGATCAAGCGCTACTTCTGGTGGCCGTCTTGGAAAAAAGATATCAGAGACTTTATAATGTCCTGTGGAGTATGCGCCCAAAACAAGAGTCAAAAGGAAAGACCAGCAGGCCTCTTACGCCCTATTGACATCCCACCTCGCCCTTGGCATACGCTTTCTATGGACTTCATCACCGATCTACCTCCATGCTCCGGATACAATACGATTCTAGTAATCGTGGACTTATTCTCCAAGATGGCGCATTTCATTCCGCTCAAAGGCTTGCCAACAGCAGCAACTCTGGCCCGAGAATTTCTCGAAAACATCGTCCGACTGCACGGTTTTCCTTCGGTTCTAATTTCGGATCGAGGTAGTCAATTTATTTCTCATTTTTGGCGAAGTTGCTGTCGGTCGGCTCAAATTGATGTGAGACTATCGACCAGTCACCACCCTCAGACCGACGGACAAACCGAGAGGACCAATCAAACTCTGGAACAGTATTTACGCTGCATGCTGCAACAAACTGAAAAAACTTGGAAAGACATCCTTTGGATAGCCGAATATGCCTACAATAACGCTGTCCATTCGGGAACTGGGAAAACCCCGTTTTTTCTTTTGTACGGCAGTCACCCTCGAACCTCGGAGTTGGATCCCCTCCAAGATCTTGAAACACCAGCAGTAGACTACCTGCATTCTACAATCACCCAAGCCTTTAAGGAAGCTGTTTCTCACCTTCAAAGGGCTAAAGAACAATACAAGAAAGGAGCAGATCAACATCGGAAGGAAGCCCCTCAATATCAAGTAGGGGATCAAGTCTGGTTATCCACCAAATATCTACCTCTAAAAGGGCCACGCACATTCAACCCAAGATACCTTGGTCCCTATTCCATCACTACCATAGTAAACCCAGTAGCGGTCAAGTTGGACTTGCCCCCGCACATGAAGATACATCCGGTCTTCCACGTCTCTCTATTAAAACCCGTGCAACCTCAAACCCGACTAACTAAATCTCCAAAACCTATCCTAGTTGATGGAGAACTCGAGTTTGAAGTCAAAAGCATTCTGGACTCCAAGATCTCCAAATCTAAACTATTTTACCTAATTGACTGGAAAGGCTACGGCCCCCAAGAGAGATCCTGGGAACCTGCTGAATATGTCCACGCTCCTCGCCTAATCAAAAGATTTCACCGAACATTTCCTGACAAGCCAAAACCCCCGGAGAAGCCCGGTTTGGGAGGGGCCTTGAGGGGGGGTACTGTCATGATCTCTGCTTCCAAAAGGTCAGGGTTTTCCCAACTCCCTTGGAAGCAGATCCATAACCCAGGTTCCGAGTGCCAACCAGTCCCAATTGGGACCTTTTGGACCCAGTCCTGGCGCCAGTGGCACCAGGCTTATAAATATGCCCAGTCCCAGCGATGGAAGCGCCGGGCTCATAATGCTTGGGTGGACTTACCTGCAGCAGACCATGCTGCTTACTTGCCTGCCAGTTGAGCCTCTGATCCTCTTCTGTTTGGAACTACTTTTCCTGTTGGGTGGGGCAGGACACTGGAACTCTTCTGGAAAGCAGGAACTCTTTTCTTACCTAGGCGTGGCTGTGGAAGGAGACACCTAAGCACTACAGGAGGCTATTTAAACCACACCCGATGGATGAATCTTGCTTTGCGTTATTCTGCATCCTCTGCAGCAGAACGCTCATCGTGTCTTCTGCATCTGATCCTGGGCCTAAGGAAAAAGGCTTACCATCCTGAATCCAGTCTTCAGCAACACCTATAAAGACAAGAAAGAACAGGTTAGCATTACGGTATTCAGTGACAGCTCTTCACTTACCTGGTCCATCGGCTGTCACCAACGCCTCGCGCTGCATTCCGGCATCTGAAAGACAAAAGCTTAGCAACTCTTCGGCGCTGCATCCCGCATCTGAAAGACAAAACAAGGTGCGTTTAAAGACATTGGGGAACTTTAATACTCACGTGCCATTACTCCTTTCCACATCTAACCCAGTGGGTATTCCGGCACCCTGCAGCCGCTCCGAACTTGTACCTGCAAAATAAAAAGACAGTTAGAGCGCATCGTGAAGCAGGCAACAAGCGCTTACTTACGTGCTTCCAGGCGCTTCTATTCATCACACGGGCTCCATCTTCAACTCACTTCAGCCCGTCATCCGCCATTGCCGGAACCCTGCAAAACAAGAAACATCATTACTAAAGACTTTAAAGACATTAGAATTACTCGAAACTTACCATTCGTGCAGTAAACGACGGACAGCAGTCCTCTGAAGTCAAGAGGCCTGCTCCCCTTATCCAGTGAAGAAACTGGTTACAGCACCCTGCCCCGAGGCAGATGGAGAGCACGGCGTTCACTTACCTAAGGTGAGAGCGTTAACCTTTGGGGTTCTACAGGAGAAGAGAAAGGGAAGAAGAGAGAGACATTCAATAACCCAGTTCCTTAATCCCATATTTTCTATCTGCAGACATCTTACCCTTCAAGTCAGACATACAGTGCACAGAGGTCCAGCCCAAAGAGCCAGCCGTGTGTTGCACATCACCTTTGCAGATACGGTATACGCCCAGTCAAGACCGGCGCCTCTACGGGAATCAGGTGAGCGTTACAGTAAGTAGGTTGGTTGTAGAAGAGCGGAGGTTACCTTACGGAATATATCGGGAAAATTTGGATTGAAGGAACTCCACTCCTAAGCCATGAATTGCCCGGTGGACAATACATAATGACTTAAACTTGACTCGCTGTACCACAGGGAGCCAATGGAGTCGGCGAAGCACCGGTGAAATATGGACACCATAGGGGGAGCCAGTGGCTAATCTGGCTGCCAGATTTTGTATACGTTGGAGCCGTTGGAGCAGGCCAGTTGGTTGGGATAAGTACAGGGAATTACAATAGTCCAGCCGTGAGAGGACCAGTGCTGCCACCACCGGGGGGCGCATGGCTTCCGGAATCATAGGCAGGACCCTCTTTAAATACCTGATTTGATGATGGGCAGACTGGCAAACAGCTGAGACCTGATTTGACAGAGAGGGAGGCAGAAAGAATAACCCCCAAGTTCTTTACCTTGTTCACAGGACAAGGTAATGGACCCAGTGATGTAGGCCAAAAGGCGGGGGTCCATAGTGAAGGGTTAGGGGGACAGCCCACCAGCATCACTCTGTTATGTCACGGGCACCTTGGTAATGTATGTATCACATTCTTACATTGCTTTTGAATTTGGTTGTTGTTATCCCATCTATTCATCACTTGGAATCCATATGGATGTATATGTGGCAATTTCAATCTGTATCTCATGCTTTCTCAATAACTATGACACATGTTTTGGTGGATTGGGGTTGGTTGACTGTATTGCTTGTGTATGGAATTCCAGAATTTTGCCTTGAGAAAGACCGCAGAAGGTCGAAACACGTGTCGGCAAATCACTCTGGCTAATGAAAAAAATGACTTGAATACAAGTTACACTGGACATTCATTTGTGTGATTCTAAGTTTGTTGGATTACAATTTGTCATCACATTGGCAGCTTCCTGTAATATTCTGAATCTAGCAGCGCAAATTACTAGTCGAACTCAACCCTTGCTGGTTTTGTTGTGTATCTTACAACATATTAGCAAATAAATGGAACGAATGTGCATCTACACATTCATTTATATTGGTAAATAGGGATGTAGTAGCAATAGAATTGAAGCATTGGTCCGTTAAGGTAATGGGCCTTTCTATCACTCGCATAATTAATTTGGATCCATCAAGATACACATGGCCCTTTAACTGAATACATAGGACGTGAGCCTATCAGGAAGCGGAAAAGAAATACGTCACTCTGCACGTCCTGACACGGAAGCAAGTGTTTTCCAAATACTTGAATTGCACCAACACTGGGCTAAATGAGATTCTAGCAAATCGGAAAAAAAGGAAACGATAAGTCATCACACAAGCATTAATGCGGAAGTAATACTCCTCACAAAATTGAAACGTCAGAACACACTTGACCAAAAGCCAATTAGGGAATCAGATTGCAGGCATTGGAGGCAGTAACGTTTTCCTGCCAGTAGGCTGAGGTAAATAAACGCACTTGCGTGTTTGGGGAGTTGACGCACAACATTTTTTCAATTCTCTCTACATACTTATTGCCCGGACTGAGGTGCATGGGGGGTTTATTTCTACCTTCTCTTGTTTGTACAGACCAATATTCACAACCTCACTTAACAGGCACATTATTTTGGAAAGCAAAGGAATATGAATCTAGCGTTTACCACACTCGCATGTATGGAATGCCTGAAGTGCTCAGGAATCGCTGCCAGTAACAGTAAGCGATTAAAGTCTCTATTATCTTTTAAGTCTAACATATTCTTCATAAACATAGGCGGACAGGAGGAAGTGTTCTATAAATGTACAACTGTTTCCTTTTTTTTGTATGACCGTTGGGTATCTTCACCTAAATTTAGGTGCTCACACATTACCAAACAAACCAGAAACATCAGATGCCAACAGCATACCATAACTAGGAACAAACCTAATCATGTTTTGGTTCCTTTGGCTTCGCCCAGATAAGGGAAGGTAAATATGATACCTTTAGCCTTCTAAATATTTTTTCACACAAATCGCCTAAATCTCGGTGTTTCAAAATTGCAGATACCTCTATTTGGAACAGGATACAACCAGGTGACTTACAAGGACACATGTATCCCCTATTCTTTAGCTAAGATCACCACATGCATGCCTTTCTTGGGGTCACTAAGGAAGGATTTCTTCCAGTACTCTGGACAACCCAATGAGCATGCTCACCTTTGGAGTTATTTGGAATAGGGCTCCAGCCTACCCCCTCACACTTTAGCTCTATCCCCTGTTTGGTTGCACTTCGGGGTATTTCTGGAGTTACACTTGATGATTCAAACAAAGTGGTGCAATGGGTGCCATAAGAGGCAAAGAATATAGCCATAAATGTGTTAATAAGACAAGAGTCTAATAAGTTGTTTTGTCTATTTTCTCTCTATCTTTGTGTTTTTTCTAATTTTCTTTTGTTGTATTTTTTGCACAAATGGCATAATATATGTTATTTTTTGTATGTACATTTCTGACCATTTAATTTTGATTTATTCTCGTTTCTGACATTTGATGATATGTGTTTTTAATGTTGCAAATGGAACATCTCCTAATTATCATTGTTCTCATCGATCTACACAAATCATGTATGTTCCCATATGATACTTTTTGGTCTGATCCTGACCCCCACCTACCATGATTTAATTTTTCATAATTTTTCAAAATTTGCACATTGGTAATCAGGCCATGCCTTGAAAAGGACCTAACTGGTAGAAACACCTCTTGGCGCAGTATGGTCCCTCTATTGAAGAATCAATAAATGAACTATCGTATATGATGCACCATGTTGACTAATATTTGTACTATCGCTCATCAACATTTTTTTTGACAGCACTTTTCCCACAGATCACAAGATTGTTTAGTTTAAAGAGAGTAGTTTCTGGCAATGTATGGATACTACTGGCAATGTATCTACTATAGGAGTAACAGTATCAATGATATCCCCTGAGTTGGAATGAAGGAACACCACTTCTTCAGCGTCAGGATGGCCCTCTGATAGAACCTTAATGAATGAGACAGCTGAATCATGGCTTTTGCTAGACCAAGTACCAAGTGAAGTTCTTGCTGCATGGCCACTGTACACTCTAGTACAGTATTGTCCTTCCTCGTCACGCTGGTTATCACAGGCTCAGATGATATTAAAGTTTCAGAATAAGATTGAAAGCCTGCCGCCATGACTGAATCGGGTACAGGTTGTGAATCATCTACTAACGATGTTGCTAGTATAGTGTTCGTAAGGGTTTGTGCTAGAGATGGTTGCAATCGAGTCATTTGGTTGCATCGTGCCCATAGATGGGGAAGCATCGCTAACGCAGAACATGCAAATGTCAGCACGGACTGAATGAAGTCTGGTCGGCAGCTTTAAGCAACATTTTTATACTATTGCAGCAGCCAGCGTTTTTCTCTGAGGCGTTTGGTTGCTCAAACAGGGCACAGACAGTAAATCCTTCAAATGCGGCATCCCTGTTTTCAATGAATACACACCCAATGACATTGTAAAAACAACTGTACCTTCGTGAAGAGAGAATCGTTCACAAGTTACCGCAGGGACGGGAAAATATAAGGGACTTCCTTTGTACTTTCACAGAATGTTTCTCGATTCCAGAGGAGTTGCATCAGGGAAGGTTCCTTATCGCTCCTTGCTCAGCAGCAAAGCAGCTAAGCAGCACCTTCCAATCACTTTCCGGTGCAGTTCCTTGGATGTGCACGTGATGTTTAATGTAGGAAGTACAACGCAAAACAGTGTTTATCACGTGTAAATCACAGGAAGATTCTCGGACCTTTCATCCGCTTAATGTTTCCTGGCTGCCTTTCATACAATTGACACGCCTTGGGGTCTCCTTGCCTTCATGTAGACTCACTGGCTTCCAGCCGTAGGTCTGTCGCCTTTGGTGTGGCGCTGGAAAACCTCCTTCGGTTCTCGCTGCATCGCGCCACCTTCCACGGTCTCGGGCTCCCTTTAGAGGACTCCGCTTCACCCTGGTGCCTTCCCTGGAGCACCGGTATGCACAGTCATCAGTCCTGCAGCTACAAACACCCAGGGAGCTTCTCTCTGCTCCAGGCGTCTCTGCAGCGTTTCACAACGCTAGTTCTGCTTCTCCCGAGTAACTGGCGAGTCTCAGACTGGCTTCTCTCCAGTTCCCGCTCCTCTGCTGTTGCAGCTTCTCGGGATCTCTGCCATTCATCCCGTATCCTGTAGTATTTCACAGAGGAAACTTCTCTTGCCTTGGTTTCCTCCATTTAAAGTTCCTGGCCTCAACTGAAGTTTCGGAAAGACTAGACCACTTCATGTCATACCAACAGGCTTTCTTCAGTGTTTGATGCCTCTTCCTCGTCCCAGTACCAAAGATATTTCGTCTGTGTAAGAGTCAGTAAAGATAGGAGGTATGACTCTGGTGTGTCTCTTCTTCGCCCAGGTACCAGACTGGTGTGTGTGATGGGAGATGATTTAGCTGGAAGATAGGGAAAGGCCTGGCAGTAACCTACAAATGTCTGGGGGACATTAGGTTAATTAGAAAAGGGAAATGGAGAATACTGCGTCCCACGCAAGGGTGCCTCATCCCCACTCCCCAAGTCTCCTGCACCCAGGTGATCCTCCCTCACATATCCACCCCAGTATCAGGATCCTATAGCAATGGCCTTTGCCTGGCCCCCCTGTGAGAAGGATATATTGGGGGAAAAAAGTGAGGACGCACTCAGATTCCTCACACTACATAGTGAGACCCTTGCTTTATCCAGCTGCATGTTCCAACCACAGGACGCATTACCCTTATCCCTAGATAATCATAGGAATTAACCTGTTCAATTGCTCCTTCGTCTAGGGCCAATGAGATACCTCTATGTTTCCTTCTGCTGTTGGTGCAAAATATCATAGATTTAACCTTGGTTACATTAAATGCAAAACTATTTTTCTTGCAGAAATCTACGAATATCCCCAATTATTTGCAGAGGCCGGTAGGTGTTAGTGACAAACCGCGTCGTCGGCAAACAGAAGGGCCCGACCCTTGCCTCTGCCTAACGCAGGGTCATCTACCTGTGAGGTCAGTAGCTCTTCGCCTACTGCGTTAATAAAATTACAAAATAACTTGGGGGCTGGTACACACCCCTGCCAAACCCCCTTTTTCGATTTTTACAGATCCCATGGTGCTGCCATCTAGTCCCCATTGGACCACTGCCGAGTTGTGAGAGTATACGTTTTGGATGGCGTTTAAGAGTGTTGCTGGAATGTGAAGCTTCCTAAGGACCTCCCACAGGCGGCACCTTTGTACTGTGTCAAACCCTTGTGCGCAAGTCTACATAAATCACAGACAAATTATCCTGAGCACAGCATATTTGTCACATAGCAACCGCAGCCGCAAACTATGATCAGCTGTACTCAGGCCCCCACAGAATCCCACCTGATGATGGTTAATAATTTGATTGTCATTAGTCCAGGATTCAAGATGAAGTAATATTGCCCGTGCGTAAATTTCGCCCCCAACATCCAGAAGCGAAGTTGGTCTGAAGTTACTCGGCTGGTCTCTTACTCCCTTCTTATGGCTAGGGACCATCTCTGCACAAACCCATGACGCGGGTACAATTTTATGCTCAATAACTGCATTGAATGATTTGCTTAGGTATGGGAACCAGATAGCTGGCTCGTTGGCATATATATCGATGGGGCCTGGGGCTTTCCCCAATTTTTGGCTGGATAAGGCCCTACCTACTTCGCAGGTCAATACCAGCCAAGGGTTTTCGATCACTTCTCCCCTCAAGCCCTGATCCCTGTCCAGCAGTTTGTTAAGAGACCTTTCTTCTCTGTAGAGTCCAGTAAAATGCTCGACCCAAGTATGCTCTGAGATTTAGCCCTGCAATGAGTTAGGCCCTGTTTTTTTGCCCCGCGCCCATTAACCTTCAAAAGCCCCTTGAATCAGCTTTCTGTATTGTGTTCAAAAGAGCGACCCAGGCTTCTTTGCACCAAGACTTCTTTTTGTTCTTTAGTAGCTTGAGGAACTCAGTTCTGGCCACCTGCAGCCCAAATATATGTATCAAGATTCGGGTCCTAACTTCATTAACCACCCTACCCTTAGCCTGTCTACATTCCTCATCATACCATGGTGTAGAGGTCTCAGTCAGTTTACGCAGTGTTTTCAATGGTTTAGAAAACTTAAGCCCCTGTTTCCTCGTCAGTCTCTCATGTAGTTTGACTAAGGTAGTACAGTCTAGGCGTGTCCAGTCAAAGGATCGAATGAAAAGGATCGAATGACAAAAAGTTCGAGTCAAAAGGACCAAAAAAAAGGTTGAATGCCTTTTTTAAAATGTATATTTTTTGTTGGCTTCCGTATATGTAAAAAAAAGTGTTTTTTACACCAAAAACAGGGGTTTGTGGGGGGGGGGGGGGGGGGGGGGAGTGTACCCTCACAAAATAAATAAATAAATAAAATTCAACCCCTTTCTTTCGGTCCTTTTGACTCAAACCTTTTGTCATTCGATCCTTTTCATTCGATCCTTTAACCTATAACCCAGTCTAGCCAATCCGCATTAGCGAACTCAGCCAAAAGGAGGAGGATTTCATGGTATGCCGTGGGCAGGATCGTGTCCAGGTCAAGCGTTCCACACCTAATATTACTTATGGAGTGGCCACGGACAACCAAAGGGACTTCAATTCCATCTTCCTTGTTTTCCCCTGCACCTATCAACCCCAACAGAGAATCCTTCACCTCCAACACCAAAGGTTGATGGTTGCTTTCGACCCTTCTTCTGTGTTAACAAAGATATAATGTTTTCTACTGTGGGCCTGGTTACTTTCAAAGGTATGGGCTGCTGGAGTTTCTCACTAGACAACGGCCATTACAGGCCCTAATGTTGGCTGAGAGTAGCAATATAGCTACCTCCTCTGCATTCCTATACTGCCTGATTGAAAAGGTGGAGTTGAGGGTACCTATGCCCCAATAGCTATCCGCCTCGTCCAAACATGCTTGGGAGGGGCTCAAACTGGAGATTTAGGTCCCCCATGACCAATACCCTCAAGGGACCAGATGCCCTTGTCCTCCAATCGAGGATATGGTCAATCATCCTTGAAATTAACTTCACGCCTAAACTTGGTGTAGCCCTATTGTAAAAATGTATGAGCAGCATCATGGTGTCATCCTTTAATTTAAGGGACAGGTCAAGCCTATCCGGTCAACTCAAATCCACTAGCTTAATGGTCCTGAACAGAGCGACATCCACCAAAGTCACGAAGCCCCACTTGGGCGGCCCGTCTTCCCTTTAGACGTATGGTTAGCAAAGGTTGCATACCCTTGAATATCTGGTGGATCAATGGCCCAAGATTCATGTGGGCTTATTATCCCATGCCCCCGAATGAGCTCCTGCCAGTTATCTGCCATATATTTGTTGACCCTGTCTATATTCCACGAACGGACACACACCCCAGGTCTCGGATGGTCAGAACTTCCAGGGGAGTGGTTGTGGCCATTGTCCCCACATTGTCCAGCTCAGGTAAAACGGGAGCTGTATCCTGGCTCTGTTCAGGGTGCACAGCCTGCCAGTGAAAGGGAGACCCATCTGTCCTCCGGCTCAATTGAATCAGTCTACACTGGATCCTAGATGGGCCATCCATGCTGCCCTGAGGTCCATTATTCCAATGGACACCATCTTCAACACCAACTTGCCCCCTAGATCTCATAGGGGGGCCTGATAAGGGTACCTACTGCCCGACAGACCTAATGGCTGGCAGGGCGACAGCAAATTGACAGGACCACAATATGTCCCTTCGGTTCTATGGGCAGTTCTCACGCCTGTATGGACCACATGCCACAAAGGGGGAAACATTTTAATTTTAATAGCAAGGCCACACTGAGACAGTGACCGTTGCTCCACTGTGAGAATATCCTGGACCAGCATGTGGTCCCTCACCCAGATTTTAATAGAAACCGCACTTTTTGGGCCTTATAATCATTCACATGATAATATATTACTATGAATAATTGAGAGACAACCTCAGTTCACTCTCAACCAGTGAATAGCCTTAATAACCATGCTGTCCCCCTGTTCAAGTTTCACCTCCAGTGGTTTAGGAACATTCACGAGATTAAAAATATATATATATATATTTTTTGTATTTGTTTATTACATTTAGTTAAATATACAACCAGCAGGGCCTTGAACTGGCCGCATACAACACCTTTAGAACACCCCCCCTTCTTCCCGTACCTCCCTCCCACCCTCCCAACTTTCAAGACATTTTCAGACTGCACCGCAAGGTCCTTTATTGTTTCATTCCATAGTGATCATACTTTCACTCGAGGAGTCCACCATCTTGGGGCTGAATAGCGACACCGTGCGTTTCACCCATTGGAGTAGGTCGTCAGAGGTGTCCAGTCTTTGCTGGCTTCGGGCGTTCTCCCAGGCCCCTGTTTCGGCCTGTGTCCATCTCCAGAGGTCTTCCCACCATGTTGCTAAGCACGGGGCCTAGGGGCGTTTCCAACACATAGCGATGCGTCGTTTTGCAAGTATGTACATTAGGTCTTTTAGCTTATTCAGTGGCTTATTCTTCCGGTTCCTGGGGTATCTTCCCAGAATGCATGCTGTGGGCGTATGCACCTCCAGGGTGACGTCAGCCTCAGCCACTTTGGTTTTGATTAGTGCCCAAAAGGTTTGTATTGCGGGGCACCCCCAGAACATGTGGGTCATATCCGAGTGGGGTTCGTTACACTTGGGGCATCCCTTGCTGTTGGCTCCATTGAATCTGGAAATGATTGCCGGGGTGAGGTATGCTCTGTTCGTTATGTAGAACTCTATAAGCTGAAATCTGGCGTTTCTAGATACCTTTTTGTGGTATCTTGTGATTGTTTCCCACTCAGCGTCTTCAAATTGCTGTCCAAGTTCCGTTTCCCACTTTGCCTTGCACTTGAGGCTGTGCTGGGTAGTACTGTCTAGCAGTGTTTCGTAAACCCTGGAGGTCTCGTTGCCCCTTCCGCTGCCGCCAGTAGGCTCTCGATCCTTTCGTGTCCGGTGTCCAAGTTTTCCACAGATGGCCAGCGGGCAGCAACCCTCCGCACTACAGCGTTGTGTAGAAGGAATTGACCCGTGTGTATTCCCGAGATTTCCTGCAGTTCAGCAAAGGTCAGGATGCCCTGGTCATCCGCTAGGTCCCCCAGGGTGGCAACGCCGCACAGCTCCCAAGTGTCTCTTATTATTTTCCGACTCCCCGGTCTGTTTACCATGATTGCGGCTATCGGGATCTTTGGGGATTAGGGGTCCTTGAGGCTCATGGCTTTGCTGGCTCTTTTCCAAATCTGAGTTCCAAGTTGGACTAAGTATGGGTATTGGTGTTTTTGGCATGACTCGACCCACAGCAGGTCTCTTAGTAGCGATTGGGCGATGCTTGGCTGCAGCAGGCGGGTGTCTGTAGAAGCGCCGTCCGCCATCCACTGGATCACGTGTTTCAGCTGTGCGGCCAAATAGTAAAGTTCAAAGTTGGGGGCCCTCAGGCCGCCCTTGTCATAGGGTCTTTGCATCGTGTCCAGGGCCACTCTGTGCCTTCCTTCTTGCCACAGGAATTTCCTGCAGAGTTTATGTAAGTCGTTAAAGAATTGATGTGGAATGTTGTATGGCACTTTGGTAAAATGGTAAAGCAGCCTGGGTAATGCTACCATCTTGAGCAGCCCCACCCTGCCAGCCACCGAAAGCGGCAGCCTGCCCCAAAAGTTCATTGATTTCACTAGGCCTTCCTTTGCCCTGACTGTGTTAAGGATGTGCTCCGTCTTAGGGTCTCTATGGATCATGATGCCCAAGTATTTAAAGGAGGTGGGTTCCCATTTCAGTTCTAGTGTGGGGAGCTCGTTGGCTTCAAGCCCGCTCAAGGTCGCCAGGGGGAACAGGCAGGATTTGCTATGGTTGATGTGGATGCCAGTGACTCTGTGAAACCCCTCCAAGGTCTCTAGGATGTAGGGCAGTGTATGTTCGGGGATTCTTCAGATAGAGGAGCATGTCATCTGCATACATAGAGAGCAAACGGGATACACCGTCTATCTCGATGCCTACGTCTCCATATTCCTGTCTGAGGTATGCTGCAACGGGTTCAATGGCGAGAATGTATAGCATGGGGGACAGGGGGCAACCTTGTCTAGTACCTCGGGATAACCTCCATTTGTCCGAATAAATTTTGTTGGTACGCACTCTAGCCTCTGGGTGGTGTAAATGAGTGTAACCCATTTAATAAAGCTAGGCCCTATCCCCATTTTGGACAAGGTAGCTAGAAGCCACTTCCAGCGAACCGAGTCAAACGCTTTGGAGGCGTCCAGAGACACCACTGCACATTTCTCTTGTCTACCCTCGGTACTGTAAATGACATGGTGTAGTTTGCGCAAGTTTTCCGTGATGTTTCTGCCCGGCATGTACCCCGTTTGGTCTTGGTGGATTAGGATCGGGATGGCTCTGCGCAACCTCATGGCCAGTATTGCCGTCAGAATCTTTCTATCCACATTTAATAGGGACAAGGGCCTGTATGACCCACAGTCTGTGGCATCCCTGTTGGGCTTCAGCAGCGGGATGATAGTTTCTTCTCTCATGGTGTCCTGGAGGTGGCCTAATTCATACGCCTCATTGAACACCTGGGACAATAACGGGGCCAGTGTATCTTCGTGGGTCTTATAGAACTCTCCTGGGAGTCCATCTGGTCCCGATGCTTTCCCGGAGGGCAGCGATCTGATGGCGGTCGCTACCTCCTCAGGGGTGACGGGGCCTTCCAGGGACACTGCCATTTGTTCCTCGAGGTGTGGTAGCCTAATGATAACTAACACATCCTCTATTGCCATGTCAGTGGGCGGTGAGGGGTCAGTATAGAGATTCTGGTAGTATTCTGCGAAAGTGTGGTTGATGTCTACTTGTGAGTATATGTCTAGACCTTCTGCATCCCGGATTTGGCAGATGGGTTGTCTAGGGGCTTCTCGCTTATATAGCCACGCCAGCAACTTCCCAGGTTTGTCACCTAGGGCATGGCTTCTTTCAATGTGTTTGGCATAGCTGAGCCTCCCAAGCGCCTCCCAGTGCTGCAGGCAGGCCTGCTTTAGTTCGACTGTTCTACGTATGTGGGCAGGGTCCGATGAGGCTGCAGCCTCTAAGTGTTGTAGCTCGTCTTCCGCACGCGTCAGCTGGGAAGTGATGGATGTTTGGGCGCACCCTACGGCGGCTATCATATCCCCCTAATCACTACTTTGTATGCCTCCCAGGCAGTGCTGATATGCTGGACACTGTTGATATTTATCTGCCAGTAGGCGGATGTGCATTGCCCTATTTGTTCACAAAATGCCTTGTCTAGTAACGCTTCGCTCCGGAGCCTCCATGTGGGTATAGGGGGTCTGGGTGCAGTTAAGGACCATGTGGTCATCAGAGGGGAGTGGTCCGACAGCACTCTAGCCAGGTATTGAGTGTCTTCAAACGCGTCTAAGTGTTCATCGCTAACCAGTATGCTATCTATTCTAGTGTGTACTACATGCGGTGGTGAATAGAAGGAGTAGACTCTGCCTTCAGGGTGCTGTGCTCTCCAGAGGTCGCATAGGGCATATTGTTGTGTAAGGGCCTTTAATATTTTTGCGGGCGGGGAGGGCTGGGAATGTTTACTGTCTGATCTATCCACGCATGGATCTAGAGTACAATTGTGAACTCCTCCCCATATGACCGTGCCATTCCGGCTTGGGCTCAGTCGAGTGTACAATGATCTAAAGAAGACCGTGGCGTCATGGTTGGGGGCATAAGTGTTGACTAAGCATAGTTCTTTACCCTCTATGGTGGATCGTATCTGGACCATTCTACCTTCGTCATCAATGTTAGTGTGTGTCACCTTAATGGGAATGGTAGGGGCTATCCATATTAGCACCCCCCTGGCATAGCTAGAGTACGTGGTGCCTATTAAGGTCCCTCTCCACACCCCAGCCATCGCTGCTAATTTCCGTGCGTTCAGGTGGGTCTCTTGTAATAAGGCAATGCCTATCTTGTGGCGTTTAAGGAAGGTGTAGACTCTGTGCTGCTTAATATAACTGTTCAACCCTCTAACATTCCATGTCATTACCCTAATCGCATTTGCCATGAATGTGGTGTGGGTGAAAGTACCTGGGTGGGCTGCCCAGCGGCGCCAGGCTCCTGGTCCGGTGGCCTGTCATGTGGCAAGTGAATCTGGTCGGTTCCGTTGACATCTTTGCGTATTTTAGTGGTTTGCGGTGTATTCGTTGGTCTTGATCTTCTTTGTCCCCATAAACATTAACCTTTAACTGAACTTGTAACATAACTCGTCTAGCGGGGTATCCCCCGTTCTGACATTCCCGTTTCTGCCCCATGGACCTAAGTCCCTTGGTGCCCTACGGGCGGGTAATTACCCAAAAAAAAGATAGTTCTAGGGCGGGTGTAGCTTCACCTCCTGATGTAACAAATGCAAGGTATTTCCGTGGTCGGTCTGGCTCCGGTTGCATCTAGCTTGCCGCCCATTATCTAGTAGTTCTGAGTGTGTGGTAAATGCTGCCTGGGGATGGTGTAAGCGAGCTCCTATGAATCAGGCGGTTTAGGCTTGCGCTGTTTCGTTTCCCAATCAGGGATCTGTGCTCTGTCCATCCGTTCGGTCACTTCAGCAGGAGTATCGAAAAAATGGGCTTTGTTGTTGTGAAGGACCTTTAATCTGGCCGGATATAGAAGCATGTATCGCAATCCTGCATTTTTTAGCCTGGCTTTGGTGTGGTTGAACATAGCCCTGCTTCTCTGGACCTGCAGGGTGTAGTCGGGGTAAATGGTGACCTTAGCAAGTCTCTCTGTATGGAGCCGCCCAGCCTAGAGAAGGTCAGGATTGCTTCTCTGTCTTTGTAATTCAATACTTTAGCTATTATGGGCCTGGGCGGATTTCCGGGGGGCGGCCGTCTAGCTAGGGATCGGCGGGCTCTCTCAATAGTAAAACCTTGTGATAGCTTCCCCGCGCCAATTGCGTGTATAAGTAGGTTTTCGACGTAGTTCGTGGGGTCATTGCCTTCGATTCCCTCGGGTAGGCCGATGATTCTGATGTTACTCCTGCGGGCCCTTCCTTCGGCCTCCTCGGCTCTATCTTCAAGGTTCTTTACCTTCTGTACAAGGACATCCACTTCCTCTGAGAGCTTCGCTTTAGACTCAGAGTGTTCTCTTATTTGGGTTTCTAGGGTGTCTGTTCTATTGGCAATGGAGCGCACATCTTGCCGCAGCGGATTCAATTCTATGGCCACAGCGTCTATCTTATTTTCCATGGTTTTCTGGAGTGTCATGATGGCCTCCAGAAGTTGCGAATTCGCTGGTTCGGGCGCTTCTGCATTTAGTGCCTCACTGCTGGCGTGGATGGCGTCTGGCCCGGGTGCCCCAGAGGCGGCAAAGGATTCCATAGTGGTCTGTCTATGTTTGCCTCTGGCGTTTTTAACCGACATAGCTTAAGTGGTGAGGCGGCCTGCAGAGTACTTTGTGGACCCTGGGTGGTGGTCGGAGTGACCTGCCTCGTGGGAGCGCAGTGCTGCGTTATATGGCCGAGTGCATTGCCCGCTATCCTTAAGGGCTGCTGCAGGCGGGTTAGGCTGATCCGAGGTAAAGTTGGGGCATGAGGGCGCTTGTGGAGCGGAGGCCCTGCGCGGCAGCCCACTGCAGGCTGGTTTAAGGAGACGCTCAGAGGTTAAGGCCGCTTGGGTATCAAGTCCGGGGGAAACGGCCTACCGATGCCGAGTTCGGCTTGGCTGGTGTCTTGTCTAGAGTATGGTTTGTTGTGGTGTCTTATCAGTCCGCTGCAGCCAGGGCGCAGACCGGGGCAGCCGCCAGGGAGCGTCTGAGGTTAGGGCGCCCCGGGGGTTCGCGTTTGTTTCCTAACGTGCGGCCCCTGCGTTCGCCCAGCCCCGCTCAGCTGGCCGCACTCGCCCCGGCCGCCGGGGGTGCCCACACCCTGTGTTGCCCTGCCAGCCGCTGGTTACGCTGAGGCCTACCACGCTGGCCCCTGTTGGAGTCTCACGCAAGTGTGCCGCTCCGCCTCCTGGTGCAAGGCCCCACAGGTCCGGGGGTCCGTGAGGGGCAGGGCTCTCAGTTTTGGAAGCTGGGGGGATAGAGACCTCCGCTCCCCCCCTCCGACTCCTTACCACCCTTCTCCGCTCGTTCCTCTGCCTCCTCCTGCTCTCGATCAGGGTCCCCGTTGTGGAGCTGCGGCGCTCCGCGGGGGACGCCACCGGGTTATCTTGTGGCGGGGCGTCGAGGCCAGAGCTAGCGGCGCCTCCCGCCTCCGGGCCTCGCGGTCGCTCCGAAAAGCCTCCTGGAGCCCCGTCCCGGGGTGCTGGGCAATCAGGGTAGCACTGGGTTGGCTCCGCGCTCCTCACTCCGTTCTCCGCGCCCGCCACGGCCACACCTCTGCTGACCGTGGACACCCGGGCACCGGTCTCCGTCTCAGTATGCCAGTGTTGATCACTCGACACCCGCTCCCCGCAACTGAGGCTGGGTGCCCCGGGTCTGGTGGCATCTCAGTTCAGGCCGCTGGTATCCACAGAGCGGCGGATGTCTATGCAGCCGCCATTTTCTGGCTGCGGCGTCTCTTCTCTCTCATGCGTCGCAGTGTCGAAACGAGGGAACGGAGCCGCCCCAAGCCACGGCGGCAAGTTCCCCAGGCATTCACAGTCCGATGGGTCTGTTTTCGAGCGTTATTGCGATCTTTATCTGTAGTTGGCGGCGGATCATTGAACGTATTATACGGAGCTCATCCAAGGTACGGCTTCCTCACATGGCGATTGGCCACGCCCCCACAAGATTAAAAATAATATTGCCTTGGCATACTACCCAAGCTACTACTTGTATTGGAGCATGCACTTGGGGCCATGCGTTCACCAGGCTTTATGCCACATGCCTGTCCTTGTAATCGAGTATAAGGAATTAAATGGGATCTGCTCTTCTCCTTCTTATGCCCCAACTCAATACTCCCAATGTTTTCGAAAGTCTATAATTGTCCCCCTTTCCCAGACTCTGGAGCACTGGCTGTCTGCATGGCCTGTGCTACTGGCCATTCAGGCAAAAAATGGGAGTGTGACACCAACACATTTACCACCCTATTAACCTTACACAGTTCTCTTTTCAATTCTTCATCCTTTTTCTGGAGTGAGGCTACAAGCTAAAGAGCATGTTTGCAGCATCCAGAGCTATGTAACCCTTTCTATACCACTGAGTTGGTCACTGCCTCTACCACCTGTGGTGTGATGCCAGAGGACATAGGTGCAGGGATTTGGTTGGAATCTGTATTGTGATTAATCAGGACCGCATACATATTGCTAATAGTTACTGCAGGTAGATGGGTTATGCATGCCAATCTGTCCGAGTGAGCTTGAAGTATACCACGTACTTCTTCCACACTTCCACCCTGCCTCCCCGAAGACTCTCAATACAAGGCCCCCTGGCATGCTGATTGACCTCCAGGGTATACAAAAGGATTTTCCTTCTTGTTGATCAGGGAGATTTGGTACTTTGTACCCAGGCAGTATTTTTCTTAGTTCCACTAGCGCAATTAGGCTCAGTTTATGGGCACGCATGTTCTCTTTGGTGAGCTTACGCATCTTCTCGATGCTAGCCTTGCGCTGAGGAAAGTATGTCTGCCTAACCCGAGCACAAGGTCCTGTTTCCTTGCTCGACAACTCTATGACCGCCTCACTAATGTTCACACTACAATCAGAATGTACATTCTTTCAACTCGTCTGCCTGCATGCCTAGGCCCCTTAATAGATGGCCTATCTTCTATGGGATCCATGTCATACAGGAGCCCTGCAATTTCATCCATCATTGCATTGGCCTCTTCTATTCGTTGAACAAACCTGGAAGTGTGTTTCCCAGCAGCGCTATTGGAGGCAGGGTTTACAGCCTTCCTTTTAGACATATCTACTTAAATTGTGTTGTGTGCTAATCACGTTATTTAGGATATGCTTGCTGCTGATACACAATTGCTAGGTGCCGGGGCGCTAGTACCTAGACACGCACCTTGAAACAATGCAATTGCGATGACAAGCACCTGTCGGTGCCAAATATATCCATTGACAGTCAAAATGAATAAGCACTTGGACCATAGGCCCTGACGCCAATACCAAATGTTCAGTGGGGCAGAAATAGGACATTAATAAAAAATAGATCTTATGCAATAAAATGGTCTATTTGTGAACAAAAGAATAAAACATGTGAAGCCTAAAAAGTGTTATTACCTATAAGCATGGATAAAAACAAGCCCACCTATTGGCCCCTCAGACCACTGTGCAAGGTACAATAAACAATAACCAAAACCACTGTGTCCAAGTCCACTATAGAGCCCTCGAAAAAAAAAAAAAGGATCCACCACCAAAGTTAGAAATGTCCTTCTTGGAGTGGGCGACTAGAGCAAGGTACAAGCCAGCTGCCACTTCTAGGTTTGGGGGAGGCACACCCGACAGCTCAAGGGACTGCCAGAGTCCGACCCCACTGCCTCTCTCCCCTGCAGCACTACGAGAGTCTCTAACCGCCTGGGCTGCATAAGCCAATTCCGGAAGTCCTTGGGTCAGGATAATGGTGCACCTTGATACACCCTTTGAGCCCCCTTCTGCAGGTGCAACTTTGAAGTAATCAAAAAGTGTGAAGTGATAGTATCCTGCACATGTTCTTTTCGCACAACGTGTGCCAAATTAAAAACGCAGAGGCTGTCTGGCTGGGTAAACCTTCTACGTCTATTAGAGTGTTCCCCAAGTGTCAGGAAATAACCATCGATGGCCAGCAGGTCGGTTTCAAGTCTCTTACAAAATAAAGCAGACACCACCATTACAGGTGGCAATGAGAGCGTCACAGAAGTACCACTGCCCCCCAATACTTAGAGCTGGCCCGAAGGATCTTGAACCCATCTGCCCACCGACACTACCTGGGTTCAATGCGGTTAATATTACTGCTCATGGGTCCCGTTCCTGTTTTCCGTTTGTCTACAGTGTAGCTCGAGCAAAGTGGGGCAGTCCAAGGCTGCAGGACCAAAGTGACTGCGGACACAAAGCTAGATCACAAACACTGGTAGGGTTCTGAAAGCTTCCAGGCCCCTGGCTCCTTCACCCCAGTCGGGGCAGCGAACACCCCCAGCGGGACACAACATCATGCGCCCTTTTCCCCCACCGCAGGCTTCACCCTCGCAGGGGAGCTTGCAACTTTTATGATGCATGTGTGATGGTGGGTGGGGTATCCCGGCGGCTCCAAGCAACAAGATGGCCACAGTAGAAATACAGTTGAATGGCCCAGGAGAACGCCAACACCCCGCGCCCTTTTCACCCGCGGGCTTCTGGCTTTGAAGAAACAGCACAACCACCCCTCACCGTTAATAGTTTCAATAACCCCCAATTTCCTGTATTGATCACGATGGAGCTAATAACATTCTTCAGGGCCATTTCCTTGGTGCTAAACAGCTCCTTAAAGTTTTGACCTAAATCTCCTCTGCTTATGGACTTCAGGGGTCAGTATACACCCCATATCCAGAGCTTCAGTACTCATGACCACAATATTCCAGAAGGCATTGTTGTCTGAACTCTTTGCTGCTTCGCACAGTGCTTCCCAGTTCTTAGTGGCTACTTCAGTCCATCCCAGCACCTAAACCGAATTTCACCAATAACCACTGTTGGTCTTCTTAAGGCTGCCAAAAGAAGTCTTTTCTTCTACCTAAACTTATCAAACAGGAGGGGTGGGGGATATAGAGGGGGGGGTTATAGAGAGAGAGAGACACACACACACCTGTGGATGAAAATACCAAGGGTGGGGGTAGGGGCTGAAATCCTAAGGGAGAGGATGGGGGTAGGGGAGGGATAATGGGGGGCTCGGGGCTTGAAACCACCCTGAATATTATTATTATTTTTTAAAAGGGATAACTGCATTTAAAAAGGCTGGTTTTCCAATCAAAAGAAAATCAGTCTTTTTCTCTTCACATAGAACCGTACACCCCCACCATCTCGTTGGCACCAGTACATAATTAATAATGCTATGAAACCTGCCATTATTAAAAGATATAGTCTGTGCGGAGTCAGATTTAAATTAACCATTTACTGCTCAATATCCTAACTCAGCAGAGATCTCCCATAAAAACAATGCATTGTCTGATGTAGTCAGGTCAATTAGGGAGGCTGCAGGTACAGAAAATCCCCCATCTTCCGCGAGCGTAAATACCTCTTCTCCCGTCCATAGGCAGGGATTTAAATCCGCCACCACAATTTTGGCTAAATTAACACGAGGGTCAGCTGAATTACAGAAAATTAAATGTAAAGTGAGGCCAGCAATCCCAAACAACCTTTCCCCACTTTATTATTGTAGAAGCGTATCAACTCTAATTTCTGACTTTCTTTGCTCTTAAGAGTCAGAAACTGGATATTACCACTGACTTAGTAGACTGACTGGCCGCCATTGTTATTTTTACCCAAACACTGATTGAAGGTCCTACAGATGGACGCCCTTGAGTACGGTTTGTAACAGCCAGTATGAAAAAAATAGGGAATATCCTTGCAGATGGATTGGTTCCAGTAACCAGTTTTCTTGAAAAAGAAGTACAGTACTTAATACATGATGCCCAAACGGTATCCCCAATATTAGTTTCCAGGCCGCAACATTCCAAAGAAGGGTGTTAAAATATTGTCCACCCATACCATCTATAACCAATTTTACCCCACTGACCCTAGGAAGGTACATTTTTGGTGATTTACTCTTGGGCCCATTGAGGATATTCAGTCCAAAGACTATAAACATGTAAACCTGTTCCTCGGGGAACTGTTGCTATTGACTGCCTGATTGAGCTCAGAAGGCATTCCTAAGGTCTCTTGATAGGTGGTCCAACTGTCTGCCAAGTCTGATTAGAAGTATCTTCTACATGTCTCTGAAAAGTGCCCTTACTCAGTTGATAAAGAAAATCCTGGAGGAAAAAAACAACATTAGAATGTGCAATTCGGCCATGCGTATCTCTCCATAGGAGGTCTAAAATCTTGGTTGGGTCATTTAACTTAATAGCGACACAGTCCCTGTGAAAACACGTAATCTCCTAACTGACCCAGGATGTCCCTTCCAATGATTATTTAACATTCAAAATATTGTGTATGGAATGGGTCACCTTATTTATAAGCTCTATGGCATCTTCTGAGTAGGTACATTTGTCAAAACTACCACCCGAGGTGCAACCTGTGGAGGAACATGAAGCCTAAAACTAGACACAGTCTGTACCTTGTCACTAACTTCAGGTGTCCTTTGAGGCAGCAAGTCTTTGCAGGTAGCAGTTGATTTATCCCTGTACACCCATGTCTTGGTAATTACTTCCGTGTCCTTAATTCCCTTTACATTATTTGGACAACCTTTAGTTACTACGTTATTTTCCCACATCTTGCCCCCAGTAATAGACTGAATTATTTGCTCTTGCTTTCCCAGCAAATTACCCTTATGTGTCTGGCATAGCTTAATTCTGTCACCAATTATGTTAGAACAGTCATCTTTTTCTTTAGTAATATTAAAGCCCCCTTAATGAGAGCTTTGGATCTCCTGCAGACCTCCCGAACTCAAGATCCCCAATTTACTCTAAATATTATTCTTATTGTTATCCAGCTTTACCAACAATTCATGCATATTCAATATCCGACTCTCCATCAATGCTTACCTCTAAACAGAAGTATACTCTATGGTCTCCTTCAAACCCAGCAAGTTCTTAAGGTTTCCCCTCTGGATTATTACCTTGCTTACCTACATCCCCTTGCAATCCTGGGGAAGTGGTTCTTTAAATAGTCCTGCTGGTACCACCACTATCAACCTTGCTACAGCAAGGGCCCAGATTGATATCCCCATTGGAAATAGTCAAACGCGTAAGCTACTATAGAACAAAAAAATAAGCGTTTTTATTGAAATGTAAGTTTCTGTTCGGGTGTGCTGCCTTTTTAGTTTCTTTCCATTGAATTTTAGGTTGGTTTGGGCTTACGTAAACCTTTTCCACTTACTTAGCACATTACATTTAATTTTGGGTTGGGCTGCTGTAGGGTGAACACTCCCCACTGATATGGAGGGGTCAACCTCCTACAGAGAGCTTGATATCACATCTGGCCTTTTGGAACATTTTTGCACGTTTTCACATGGGTGGTTCGGTCTACCCAGGATGGAAGTCACAGGCTCTGATTAAGGTGCCATGTATTGATGAGAATACTTAAGATGGTACTTTACAAAACAATTCAACTGCAGACTTTTTGTATACTGACACGAATCCTATAATGTCGTCCCTTCTCCCCGGGGGAGCCTTTATACGAGGAGACCATGGAGGTGAGGCCAATACCAGAAAGTCCCCCTGGGGGTGGTACTCAGCAGGTGGATCTCATGGGGAAGGATTCCACCTCTGAAAAACATAAGGGTATTTCCCTACCTACTCTCCGAGGATCATTTACTCAGGTGGCTGGCGGAGGGCCATCGCTTTTGGATCCCGACCCTGGGGATGGACAAGCGTGGGAGGATCACCTGGGTAGAGGGTCCTCAGGGATTGGGAAAGGAATGCCCGAAGGCGAGACATGGAACCCCCCTCTTCTGACATTGACCTACCCAACGCCCCCTCAGCCTTCATGGGATATATTAAGGCACACCCTCTTTGTTTCCCCAAATAACACTAAAGTGATGTGACAAAGAAGAGAGTCAGGAATGTTACAGACTTCCTATGCGAAACACCATTATGATACTGAGACGAAGAAGATGCAAACAGAGGCCCACCAGCATACTCAATGGTTATGTCCCAATAACAAGGACAGGCAACGTCAGGCAATCGAAACTAAGTATACCCAACTGTACACCCATTAACCAGTCACAGGTGTATAAAAAGGAGGGAGAAAGCAGAAAGAGCAGTAGCAGTCCTGGGAGTGAAAGAAGCAGATGTGGTTGCGAAGCCAGAAGAGAAGCTTAAAGGAGGCGAGACTCTGAGGGGAGCAGTTGTGGGCAGTGCTGCAGTCTGGAAAGCGCCCACACCATGGGGAATAGGAAGGCTGTTGGTCCTGGCAGGTGTGCCTTAGGAGTTGGAGCTCTTTGGGGCAAAGGCGAGGCAGAGGAAAGGGACCAGCTGAGGGGCCTTTCTTCCACCCACCAAGAGGAGTGCTTGCTGTCCTGGGGCACTAGGACAGTGCTGGAGTGCTTGAGGGGTAGGGGAAGAACCCCTAGAGGCATTTCGCAAAGATTGTGGCAAGCACAACAAAGGAACATCTTCAAAGGGGAGTCGGGAGTGTGAGAGGCTGAAAAACCCTATGTGACTTTGATTGCGAGAGCTAGAGGAAGAACTTCTATTCTATCCAGTTTTAAAGTATACATTGTATCAGAGTGGTTGCGTTCCTTAAAAGAAAGGAAGGGCTGTTTTTGAAAGTCTCAATGTGAAATGTACATTCAAGTCAACAGCCTCTGTGTCAAGAAGGTAGACCTTTAGCAAAGGGGGAGGGCTGTGTGAAGCCATGAAGTGTGAGCAAAAAGGCATTGAGAGAAAAGGGGACTTAGGCAAAGGCGAAGTGAGCAAAATCCCCAAGAAGAACTATAGAGAATAGTTAAGCATTGGGGTGGCCACCAGGCATGAGATGAATCTTGAGGGCCGCAGAGACCCCACCATAAAGAAGTATAACAGGAAGGTTTCCAGGCAGGGGAGTGACCCAGGAAACCCACAGAGATCCAGCAAAAGATCAATTAAGCATTAAGTGGCCGCCAGTCGGGAGAGTAATCCAGGAGGGCCGCAGAGACTACACCATAAATAAACATATACTGGGAAGGTTTCCAGGCAGGGAAGTGAGCCAGGAGAACTACAGAAACACACCAAAGTAAATATAAAGTAACAGTAATTTATAAAGAAAGTGAATGTTGAAAGAGGATTCTATTGTGTGACAACTGCACCAGGACCAAGGGAGCCCCATTGAAAAAGTGAACTGCCTGACAAACTAAAGCGAAAATAAGCAAAGAGGAGCTATTGAGAATGGAGAGGGGAACTTCGTAGGAAACCTGTCATGGTTTTGCAAGTTGAACATATGTGTTCCATTGAATATGGTGAAGGGAATCCCTACAGAAGCAAAATAAACTCTTGTGTTTTGAAATGTGGAACTTGACAAGTTGAACATTGGTGTGAAATCAAAAGGTGTGTGAACTTGGGCAGCAGAAGCCTTAGAAACCCACTGAAGAGTGTGAACCAGAGGGCTTTGAGTTCGGGAAAAGGGAACCAGAATAGGCCCAAGGAACTTTGTGAACTAAGATAGTGTAAACTTGTAATTAGTGAATCCTGTACTGTGAACCTTTGACAAGTGAATCCTGAGAAGCCTGTGGAACTTTGTTATCCCGAGTGTCTTCAACTCGGGCAAGAGAGTTACAGAAGAACTCTATTGCCAAACTATTTTTAGTTTGTACACTACTAAGTTTACTAAGTCCCATACAGATTGTTATTCTATATAAGAGAGGCCAAGCATAGGTTTTGACACAGACAGTATTTTTCTTTTGGGGCTGACAGACTTAAACTTTCCTTAGTTTACTTTCTGATAGGGAACATTCCCATCTTAGAGCTAGAGCACGTTAGGCATAACCCCATCGTGACAAATCTAATAAAGGTTTTAGAACTGTCGTTCAGTTGTTTGCATCTATTCTTGATACCATACCTGCCTCACACCCCTCTGGGATACAGAGAGGACATCATAGGATAATGTGTGATAATATGGTATAATACACTCTAACGCACCTTTCTTCCCTCACCTTCTTTTCTTTCCTCTAATTACATAAGTTCCCCAATGTATCTATCCCAGGTTCCCTTCCATTTTGCCTTGTGGTGCTTTGCAACACTATTCTAGATGTATAAGCGCCTTATAAATGCCCAATAAAATAAATAGCAACAGTACCTCCAGCAATGGGACAAGGATGATTAGTGCTGATTCCACTGAACTATTTCCTTAGATTACTGAGATGAAGAAGAGCAAGACTGACTCCATTGAACCGTCGCCTCAATATAGTGAGACGAGGAAGAAGTTCTGGACCAGAAAGAACTCACAGGACCATCTATTTGATCATTCTAGCTTTTGTGTTGCGTGGAACTTAAAAAAGGAAGAAGGACAATGGGACAAGGATGATTAGTGCCGATTCCACTGAACTATTTCCTTAGATTACTGAGATGAAGAAGAGCAAGACTGACTCCATTGAACCGTCGCCTCAATATAGTGAGACGAGGAAGAAGTTCTGGACCAGAAAGAACTCACAGGACCATCTAATTGATCAGTCTAGCTTTTGTGTTGCGTGGAACTTAAAAAAGGAAGAAGAACTAACAAAATGGTCGAGCCCTCCCTGGAGGAACCCGAGGGCCAGCACAGTTCAGGCAGGAGGAAGAAGGCAGACCGGGATACCGAGGTGGGCGCAAGAAATTCCAGAGCTGGTCCAAAGAGGATGGTCGGCTCAGCAAGGCAAGAAGCAGAAGGTCATGGCATTCCTGAGGTCTAGGCAGCGTAGGAAGCAAGAGCTGCGTCGCCCGGAAGAAGATTACAGCTGCAGAGCCGCCACAGACCAAACAAAGACCATGAGAGTCGGAGAAGCTCCATGGCAAACCTCAGGCATCCAAGGAGACCCAGAACCACTGCGGACCATGAGAAAAGGTATACCAGTTAGGGAGGGGCTGGAGCCCCGAGAAGGTGGTAGAGAAACCTGAAGGTAGAGGGAAACTGAGAATATAAAGGGATCTGGGACCCAAGAAGCCGACATAGAGGGTTCTGGGATCCAAGTAAAAGAAACAGATGGGTCGGGACCCGAGAAGCCAATACAAAGGGGTCTAGGAGCCGAGAAAGGGAAACACAAGGACAAGGGTCTGGCACCCGAGAATAAGAATTTCTAACAGGGTCAAGGCCCCTATAGAGGAGAGACAGCATTCCTGGCAGGGGAGTGTACCAGGGATACTGTGAAGAACCAGTGAAGTATACACAGGGGTCAAAGACCCAACCGTGCATAAGGACAAGGTTCTCCAACAAGCCCTCTTCTTCGTTGCATTACCTGTTACGGTCGAATACCAGGTCTGTCCAACTGAGTCACTGGAGGGGCACATCATAAGCCTGAGAAAGGCCAGGGGAAGGGACACATTCCCCAACTTTGGTGAACTGCCAAGAGAAGCCTGAGAAAGGCCAGGGCAAGGAAGTAATTCCCCCTACATCCTTGTCTAATCATTTGCTCTCCCTCTTGAAACCCAACACTAGTTTTCTATTATTGGGCGATTTTAATTACTGGCTGAAGCATAAGGCAGACTCTCTTGCCGCTGATTTGGAGTTGGCCCTATTAAACCTGAGTAAACAAAACCAAAACTTCAGGGTCAGAGGTCACACCAATCCAACATTTTAACACATATAACAGTCACTAGCAATGCATTTTTGAACAACTGAATGTATTTAATAGCATCTGAATAATGATAGTGGGGATAGAGCACCCAGGTGTATTTAGAAGACAATACAAGTAGGTATAATCCAGTGGAAAGAGCTGGATTTCAATGAAACAACAAAACAAAAAACTGCCAATATTGATGGTATAATCGTCCATCTGAACAGTGCACAGTTTAAGCATTGTTGTTGTTCTTTTTGTTAAATGTCCATGAAATTGATTTTATGTTCATTCTGTAACTGCACAATTGAAATAATTGACCAATATTGTCAGTTTTTTTTTTGTTGTTTCATTGAAATCCAGCTCTTTCCACTGGATTACACCTACTTGTAGTGACTGTTATATGTGTTAAAATGTTGGATTGGTGTGACCTTTCACCCTGAAATTTTGGTTTTGTTTACTCAAGTACGCCCACCTGGGTTTTTCAGGGCATTGCCAGGTGCCCTAACATTTAATCTAGCCCTATTGAACCTGGCCTTCGAGCAAAAAATACGGCTGCCAACCCATTGCCTGGGGCATACCTTGGGCTGAGTTTCCACCCTCAAGTTGATTTTTAAGGACTTTCAAGTATCACCATATCCGTGGTCAGATCATTATGTCATACTTTTTACTATACAGGCTGACTTCCAGAGACAAATTAAGGGTGGGAAGACACAAGTTAACCTCGGAAGAAACCACAAGACGCTTACACAGGAACAAATTGAACCCCTGCTATATCCAATGAGTAGTTCCTTCCCTCGAATGTCTTCTGAGGAGATGTCGAAATCCCTTTTACTAAATATGGAAAATATTGCAAATTAACTAACTCCACTTAAACATAGAAAGGTTAAGGAAGGGAAGAAAAAGAAAATCATGGCTCTTGCCAGATCTGAAAAAACTCAAATCCCTCACTCTGTAACTGTTTTACTCGTGGAAATGTAACCCCACCCCAGGAGCTTTGGTAGCCTACAAAGAAGCAGCCAAAACATACAGATTAGCGATCATTGACGCCAAAGAAAAACTCTTTGAACCTCAGAATACAGCACGCCCAATCTGATGTCAAGGAGCTCTTTAAGATCTTGAAGGAACAAGAAACTACCTCCTACCCCGACGATGGTCGGGTAGTAAAGGATGCAGCATGGCTTTTGGAAATTCAGGAAGCCACACAGGGCAAGTTGAATGGTATTAGGTCAGACATAAACCGTAAAAAAGACAATCAATCCATGGCCACCAATGAGGTTCTGCTGGAGGCATATGATGGATGCTTGTCCATTCCTCAATTTAACTTCTACACTATAACAGTTGCTGAGTTATCTATAGTAGTGGAACAGCCAAAGGCCACAAAATGCAAAGGCGGCCCGTGCTTGGCCATGATAATCAAAACGTGTCCTCCCACCTTGCTTGAAGCCATTTGCAAGTTTGTGAATTCCTCCCTTACAGAAGGGTTGCTGCAGTTGGATCTAAAAAAAAAAAGGCGTGGGTCGCTCCTATTCTGAAAAAAAAACAAGCTTACCATCTGATGAGCCGCTCAACTATAGGCCAATCACCAACACACCTTTTTTGTTAAAAATATTGGATCGTGTTGCATACGGGCAAATTGCTGATCACCTGAACAAACATTGCATTCTTAATCGCCGTCAATCCGATTTTAGGTATGGGGGTTGAAACGAGGACTGCACTACTTGAACTGAAGCCCAGGCTTTTGGAATGCCTGGATAAAAACTAATTATCTATGCTGATGCTGCTTGACTTGTCGGCCACCTTTGACCTGGTGGACCATTCTATTCTGGTCACCAGTTTGGGGGAAGTGGCTAATTTCTCTCTGACAGCAGCTTGCTGGATATCTTCTTTTTTAGTTAACAGGGCGAGTAGAGTATATCAAGAGGAGGCTGAAGCCTCGCCTGTTATTTTAAACTATGGGGTGGGTGCCGCAGGGCACATGTATTTCCCACTGCCTATATAATATATTCATGGCACCCTTCTTTGCCCTCTTGGATCAAGTAGGAGTTGTTTTCACAAACGATGCGGATGACACGCAGTGTGTCATCCCCATCTCTGGAACACATGCACAGGACTAAGCTGAGCTGAATAGTACTTCTGGCATAATTGAGAGCTGGTTGGTGCAGAACAATCTGGCACTGAATAATGAAAAACCTGTGCTGCTTATTGTTGGCACCCACTCTATGTTATCTAAGCTTGGTCCATCCTATGAGAGCTTTCAAATAGTTGAAGCCAAGATTACTCCTTTAAAGAAGGTATTAATTTAGCTATCATTTTCATGTTGGGAGCCTTGTTTCATCCTCTGTCTCAATCTGCCTGCCTCTACTCTCCGCCCCCTGAAACTCATCCAAAACAGGACTGCAAGACTTGTCTTTGGCTTCAAGCTCAGGGATCGTATCTCTCAGGACTGAAATCTCTGAACTGGCTCCCAGTGGCTGCGAGGATTAAGTTAAAAAACCTCTGCATTGTCCACAACGCCTTCTGGGGCCTGGGACCTCAATACCTTCAGCTAACTCTTCCTAAATATCTTCCTTCCAGAGCTCTTCGCTCATCCACCTCCCTCAGGATTAGACGCTTCTCCAATCAGCAAGTTGGTGGTAGATCTTTCTTCTGCCGGGGCCTACCTCTGGAACAGCCTCCCTGCCTCTCTGAAACTTTAGGAGAACCATCTCTGGTTCCAGAAGCACCTCAAGACCTTCCTCTTTGCTTCCGCTTTCTCTCCTCCTCTCCCCTGCTGATCTCCTGGCTGAATCTGAAAGTGCACTGGTTACCTGGCCACCCTCTGATCTCGGGCCCAGGTCCCTGCCCGCCAGTTGCACACCTGCACTGCCCCCCTGGTAACCCTGCACTCGGGGACTGTTTCTGTATCCCTACAGCCCCTACTCGCACTTGACACCTGATGTCTGCACTTACCCTTGCACTTGCCACCTGCACTTTTTATATATTGTCTTTATTTATTTTACTGTCATCCTATGTACTGCACTGCCCCCTGCACTTTCCCCTTCCCACCTTCCCCTGCACTTGCGCGATCTCAATGTCACCTGGCCTAGTAGGATCGCTATCTGTCTTCCCTCTGTTTCCCTTCCCTTGCGGCGCCTTGAAACACTTGGGTATCGGCGCGTTGTAAATGCCATATCATATCTAGCTCCTAGCCCGTCTCAGAGCATTTATCTCTCAAACCAACGCTGAAACTAGAGCAATAGTTGGGTCTAAATAGACTACTGCGGTAGCCTGCTTGCTGGGTTGAGTAGAACAAGTTACTTTCTTACCTGGTAAAGTTGTTTCGATGGGATGGTCCAACGACTTTTCCATATCTATGACATGTAATCACCACAGCTGTGCTGCTTCGGAAAATATTCGGCGTCTGCGTCGATGACGTCGATACGCTGTCCTCGAGGGCCTCCGTCGAGCCGACGTCACCGGATGTTATAAGTAGGACGCACAACGCCCGTAGCCTCAGTTATAGTTTTTTCCCCAGAACATGTGGCACCAATCTTCTGTCAGTATGACCACAGAAAGCCTTGCAGAAACGTAAGCTACAATCGCATAAGAAATTCTGTAGCAGGGCAGGTAGGGAGGGAGCGATATGGAATACGTCGTCAGACCATCCCATCGAAAGAACGTTACCAGGTAAGAAAGTAACTTGTTCTTCAAGGGGATTGGGTCCTCCGACGTATTCCATATCTACGACAGACTCCCAAAGCAGTACCAACGTATGGAGGAGAAAAAAGAATTTGGAATATATAAATTTAGAATGCCCAATCAAATTGCAGAATAGAGGACCGCCTTGCCAAAAGCCAGATCCTGCCCATGGATAGAATCTAGGAAGTAGTGTCTTACAAAAGTATGGACCGAAGCCCATGAGGTTGCTTCACAGATGTTACGAATAGGAACACCCCTCTGCAGGGCAGTAGAGGCAGCCATACCCCTAGTAGAATGGGCCCGTAAGCCTACCGGAGGGTCCTTACCCGCCAAGCGGTAACATTCAGAAATTGCCAAGATAATCCATCTAGACAAAGTCTGCTTAGTAACAGCTTGTCCCAAACGCCTTCCAGCGTAGCCTATAAAGAGCTGATCGTCCACTCTGACCCGGGACATGCGTGAAATGTAGAAACTTAAAGCTCTCCGAGGATCCAACCTATGAAGCCTCTCCTCTTCCTTACCAGGATGCGGAGGAGGATAAAATGCTGGAAGAATGACCTTCTGGCTTAAATGAAATTCCGACACCACTTTCGGAAGAAAGGAAGGACGAACCCTAAGGACAAACCTGTCCTTATGAAACACTGTGAAGGGTGGCTTAACAGAAAGTGCCTGCAACTCACTCACTCAGTAACGGCAACTAAAAATACAGTTTTAAGGGTTAACAGTCTCAAAGGACACGAATGTAAAGGCTCAAATGAAGCACCCACTAGGCATTTTAGAATAAGGTTCAAATCCCAACCGGGCACCTGGAAAGGTGATGGTGGAAACACAGGGGGTGTGGCCTAGCAGCCATGGAATAGGCTGCTTGCTCCGTGAGCTCCTGATCCGAAAACGGATCCGTGGGCGCATGCCTAAAAAACACTTATTCCAGCAATAGAAAAGCGGATGGCTGCAATCGGAAAGTAAGCGAAATCCAACGCGCTTACTCCCGTGACAATTGATTGGCAATATCTGGAGTTATTTGGCTTGCAATTGCTGATGGAGGACAAAGAGCTGCCCGCAAGATGGCGGCGAGCCCACAACAAAGGAGCCTCCGTGGCACTGATCGGCTCGTTTGGAATGCACTGAAGCGGATTGCAAGGCACCCGGAGCCTTACTGAGAGCGCACAACTGGAAGCCCACATACCGGGCGGACGGAGAAGCCCTCATGTGCCGCAGTGGCAGCTGGTGAGAGGGCGGCTGCACGACCGGCCGAGAACTGTGAACGCGAGCGGGTGAGGCGCGCTGCCCCCCAGGCGGCGGACGTGGCGGCTGGTGGACATACGGGACCGCACTGTGCAGCAGATAGAGCACACGGGCACAGCCGTTGCCCGACAGCGTGTCATGAAGACACACAGACGTTGTGAAACACAGTCGTGCAGAACGGAGTGATATCCCCCTCATAGCCGATGGGTTCTACGCGAACAAAGTAGCAAGCTTGGATCATGATACGGCAGTGAGAGCGGCATAGAGGCATACAAATGTAAAGGGGATGCAAGTCACTTAAACAACACGGACTCCCCCAGCTGTGGACAAGGGAGGTGGCTTGGAGTATGGCCTCGTGTGATTGATACTTGTAGTCCCCCATGACAGGCGACCCAGCACATTGAAAGTGCAGGGGGGGTATGAGTGTCCGGCGGCAAAGATGATGGACAAACTGCAGTGAAGAGGGCAGGCAACAACAGACTGCCGGTAGCACCAGAAGCAGTGGGTAAATGGACCTGGAAGCCACAGCACACACATAGCAAACGCACGTGCACTGCGGATGGTGTGGTCCCGTGTATTATGGGCAGCGCTGTTACACCTGCGCACGGGACGCAAAGATCAACGCGCTGGGGCATTACTACACAGGCTAAGCGGAACGGATTACAGCTTCCATAGTGGAGATTGGGCATTGATTGAGCGCAGGTGTGCACGGAGTGCGCAAGCAACATTCGGCAATCAGGGCTGCCTGGCGGGATAACAGCAGCGAATCCCAGCACAGTGGTGCCTGGACTGACCACATCACGCACCTGAGTGTTGCCCCACCCGGGGCCTGGACAATAAGCGGACAACGGAGTTGAGGCGCTACGGGGTCACTATGAGTACCGAGCAGACTGTGTGCACGACAGTGTACGACAAGCATCAACGCGGCCCAACAATCCTTGCACACACAGGGACACTTGGCACAGAACATAAAGACGAAAGGAGTGGATGGTGAAGCACGCAACATATTTATAGGACCACGCTCGGAACCCTTCTTTGCCGTGACGGTTGTGTTAACGAGACCAATGAGAAGAAAGTCATACGTGGGACGCTACAGTCCGTTTGAATAATAGCCGCATGGGCTATAGTGAATGGAAGAAAGAAGATAGAGACCCCAACGATTGAGAGTATTGGACGAGCCCTAACGATTGCACTATGTCTGTGAAAGGACTAAGAACCAAGACTAAACAACCCACAATGTAGGTCTTCGCAAAAACGCAGAAAACCCCTACCACATCGGCGCAGTGCGCAGACGTGACCCCTGTAGGGGACGCCCCAGAGGGAGACAAGCAGCAGATCCTAGATGCCATAGCGGAGTTGAGTACTAAATGGGGCTCGGCAATGGCGGAGCTGCGAACAGCCCTTGAGAATAAGATTGATGTGGTGGGGTCTGAACTTACTTTGTTACGACAGGATGTCAGGGCACTGTCAGAAAGAACGAGCGGCCTGGAGGGGGCAGTCAAGACCAATACAGATGTCAGCACGAGCAACGGAAAGGAGGTTCATGCCCTGAAACAGCAAGTTGCCAATCTCGAGAATCGGGTCGAAGAGGCGGAAGGAAGGGCGAGAAGAAATAATATACGGGTGGTCGGCCTCCCGGAGGGAGAAGAGGGCCAGGATCCCACGAACTATGTAGAGAACATGATTCTCCAGGGGATTGGAGCAGGCAAGCTTTCGCAGGGGTTCACGGTGGAGCGAGCGCACCGCGCCTTAATGAGGAAACCACGACCTGGGGCTCCACCGAGACCGATCATTGCGAGGATCTTGAACTACAGAGACAGGGAGAAGTCCTGGAATATTTTTGTGAAGGCGGAACAATAGAGAGAGCATCCACCAACGTCACGGTGTACCCGGATTACACGATGTTGGTGCAGAAACAGATGTACAGCTACGTGGCCGTCAAAAGGAGGCTGCGTGCAGCAGGCATCAAATACATGCTTCTGTATCCGGCGAAGTTGAAGGTCTTACACAAGAGCAAAGTGTTCTTTTTCGACACCCCGGAGGATGCGGTGACGTGGTTGGACCTGCAGGGTTGCCCGGAGCAAGAATCGGATCGCGACCGGCAGGAGCATGACAACTGAAGATCTGGTGCCACGGATATTGGGGGGTAAGTGGGAGGGTGATATGGGTCATGTTGGGGAATTGAAATCGGCTGGACACTGGATAGCAGTCGGGCCTGGTGCTGGACATGGACTTGAATATAGTGGGTAAATTGCAACTGGTAACTGTATAGTATTGATGTAAAGCGCAGTAAATTACCAAATAGGAGCGATAGGAAGGAGGCAACCTACCCCGGAAATTAGGAGTTAAGCGGCCATTAGGGCGGCTTCACCCTACTGAGTCCTGGGCATAGACTTGTACTAGGCAGGGCTAGATGTGGGGGTGCCTGAGATCCAGGAATGGAGCTGGGCAACAGTTGGGGAGGGTGTTGTTGGGGAAGGGACGGGTGGGGGGAGGAGAGGGAGGTGGGGAGTTTGGTGTGAATTTAGTGTTGGAAGGTGGGGAGGGAGGGGTGTTTGGTGTGTGTGTGTAGTTAGGGGAAGTTTGAACTGGGGTACGAGCCTATGTAGACGAGAACAGAAACGAGAAGTGGATTGCACGGCCAGGGTGGGGGTTGGAGCCATAACAAGCCATGGGGGACCTTAAGATAATTACGTGGAATGTCAGGGGTCTAAACAGTTATTTGAAGAGAAATAAGGTTATGCTCTACCTGCGAAGACAAAAGATAGACATTGCGCTATTACAGGAGACTCATTTGACGAAAGAGAGACTGGGTATGATTATGAGGAAGTGGAAAGGAGTGGTGGTGGGCTCAACATACTCGGCTTATGCTAGAGGGGTCATTATCTGGGTGGCACTGCATGTCCCCTTTCATGTGTTACAGGAAACTGCTGAAACAGACGGGAGAATGGTCATACTCAGGGGATTGGTAGAGAACAGAGAGATAAGTATAGTCAACACATACGCACCCAATCAGAATACAGCGACGTATTTCAGAACCCTGAGTGCTAACCTTGGCATGTGCATGGGAAGTGCGGTAATATGGGGTGGAGATTTTAACTGTGTACTAGACCCCAGGGTGGACAGATCAGATCAGAAGTTAGATAAACCTGCCCCGGCGGCACGTGTGTTACAAACGCTGCTAGGTGATTTTGGCCTGGCAGATGTATGGAGAATGAAGCACCCCCAAGAAAATCAGTACTCTCACTATTCTGCCCCACAACAGCTGTTTACTAGACTAGACTAGACTACATCTTTGCTAGGTCAGGCATAATGATGGAAATGGTGCAGGCGGAATATAAAGCGAGAGTCCTGTCGGACCACTCGCCCTTGGTTGTCGGCTGGCAATACTGCCCTCCAAGAGCAAGGATCCCAACGTGGCGGCTCCGAGTGGAAGGGCTTAAAGATCCTGTGTTCAAAGAAGATATAAGGGAGGAGATCATAAATTATTTTGAGGAGAATACGGGTAGTGTAGATTCGGCGTGCACGTTATGGGAGGCCTTTAAAGTGGTGATGAGAGGCGTGGCCATAGCAAAGTCTAAAAGTTTACAGAGCGGAATCCTGACTGACTTGCATGCAGCCGAAAGGGAGTTGGAACAAGCGCAAAAGTAGTATGGCGATACTGGGTCGAATACGGAGCTGATACTTCAACTACAACAGACGTGTGGAGAACATTGGGATAGGTTGTGTAAACTGAATTATAAGAAATACATAGAGAGGCAGCACGCGGGTGGTGATAAAACGGGACGGCTTCTGGTGTGGTTATATAAGAGCGAAACCCCCAGGCCCACCATTAGGACAATAACAAGGGACGATGGCAGTGTAGCCGACACCCAGGAGGGAGTTAATCAGGAGTTTGCTACCTACTACAGGGAGCTGTATGGGGACGTGGAGGAGGATTTTCAAGAAAGGATAAAAGAAACACTCGAAGAAATAGGTCTGCCCAAGATAAGTGCTGAAGAGAGGGAAGAGTTGGATGTGCCAATCACTTTGGAGGAGCTAGAAGCGGTGGTGAGACAATTGCCTACTACTAAGACCCCAGGGGAAGACGGGTTTCCGAGTGAGTTTTATAAAGCATACATAGCAGAAGTGCTCCCTCCGATGCCGAATATGCTAAATGAGGTGTTTGAGACGGGACAGCTGCCAGAGTCGCTCAGGGAAGCAGTTATAATTCCGCTTTCTAAACCAAATAAGCCTGGACACAGCTGTGGCTCCAACAGACCACTATCAATGCTGAATCAAGACAGCAAGATACTGACAGCTGTTTTGGCATGACTGCGAAGAGTCATAGACAAACTCATACACCCTGATCAGAAGGGTTATGTTCCAAATAGGAACATAACTCATAATCACAGGCGACTCCACCGAGTCATCGAATGGGCGGGAGGGAACGAGGGTGACATGGCAGTAGTTGTAACGCTCACCTGATTCCCACGGAGGCGCAGGTCTGGCTTCGAGTGCTGGTGCTTCTTCAATGGTGAAGCGCAGGACTCTGAAGATGGACAGGAAGGGCCCCTCTACTCTGGCTTCTCTGGCTCGCAGGAATATACCCCTGTGCGTGAAAAGGGAGTATTACCTACTGACTGAGTTATGCTCAAGCCTCCCACTCTCTTCCAACCCTTCACGATACCCTTCCACGATTCCCTGTCAAGTCTCACCTTAGGGTCAGGAAGGATGAGCTTTCCATCCTGCTTCTGATGCAGGGGCGCGTTGAAGCCCAGTTACTTCACTGGATTGAGGATTGATGGGAGTTCAGGTAAGCTTGACTATTCAGGTAAGGCGCTGTAAAAGTTCTGCTGCAAGTTCAAAAGTCCAAGCTTTATAGTAATGTTCATTGTCTTGTTGCAGCAAGCGCTAATGCTTATGTCTTTTTCCCCTTAGGGGCCGGGGTTCGGAATGCCGGAGATATGGCGCCGACCCGAAGTGAAACGTGCAGTTCCAGTAAATGACAGGTAAGTTGTGGATGAGCGCTCGGGTAATGTCTTTGCATTCGCTCATTCAATGTCTTTGTCTTTTTTCCCCATAGGGGCCGGGGTCCGGAAAATGCCTGGAAGAGGCAAGACCCGAAATGAAATGGGAATGACCCAACAGGTAAGTCTTAGAAGGAAACTGAGCTTTTCCTATTCCTTTCCTTCTCTCACCTTGTTCTTGTCTTTTTCTCTCTAGGCTCTGGGAAGTGGCTGTGGATCCGGATGATCGCTGCTGAAGATGGAGGCGTCCAGGATAGGTGAGTGAAATGCAGCGCTGCAGCGATCATAGCGAAATGCTTTTAAAAATGATGTCTTCCTTTTCAGGATCGTCGGTGTGATGTCTCCGTGGTGCTGATTTAGCAGGTAAGGTCTTTTGTCTCCCTTTGCAGGTGACCCAGGATACTGACAGGCGTGGCTGAGGTCCAGATGCAGGAGCTGACACGGTGAGCGTCCAGCTGCGAGGAGCAGAACAACGTGAAGAGTGAGTTGCTGATCGGGTGTGGTTTAAATAGCTTTGGAAGAAGTTCCAAGTGTGTATCCTTCCACCGATCAGGTATGTATCCTTCCCCGACCACACCCGGGTGGAAAGTAGTCCCACAGGTAAAGTAGTTCCATTCAGGCCTCAAGAGGGCCTGGATGTAGCAGCATGGTCTGCATCAGGTAAGTGCACATTAAAACACTTGAACACATGTCTAGCTTTATGAGCCTGGCGCCTAAGGCGCCAGGACAGGGGTCCAACATGAGCCTGGCGCCTAAGGCGCCAGGACTGCGTCCAAAGGGCCCCAGCTTGGGCCCGCTGGCACTCCCCTGGGGAAAATGATGCCTGCCTCTGGGGTTGCTGGGTCGGACCTGGCTCCTTGGAGGTAGGCATCATGACAGTAGTGTCCTTGGACGCGGTAAAGGCTTTTGACTCTGTCAAGCGGCCATGGCTGCTAGCGGCTCTGGCGGAATATGGGATGGGGCCTGGATACATAAGATGGGCAAAGATGTTATACAGTGAGCCGCTGGCCAGAGTTAAGACGGGAGCTGTTATTTCAGAGAGATGGCGGCTAGGCAGAGGTACTAGACAGGGATGCCCTTGGTCCCCCATGTTATACATATTGGCTTTGGAGCCTTTGGCTATATATCTCAGACAACAGTATGACACCATAGGCATCGAAGTGGGAGGGGAGCGACACTTGATCTCCTTGTATGCAGATGATTTGCTATTGTATCTGAGGTACCCGGAGGAGAACCTCCAGTACATCTTGGAGGTTATGGATCGGTATGCGGGGCTGTCTGGAATAGCTGTGAACCCTCAGAAGTCTAATTTTCCCGTTAGGTAGCTATAAGGGACTCCCTGTAGAGCAGCTGCCGGTGCTGCAAGCCCCTTGGGCCGTTGATACCTTTCGGTACCTTGGGGTAGATGTGTATCATACGGTAGAACAAGAACATAAACACAATACGGAGGTAGCCGTAGCAAAAATTGAGAAAAGTATGCAATTTTGGTGGAAGCTGCCGCTAACAATGATGGGGCGCAGCGCAATGCTTAAGATGGTGGTCCTGCCCAGACTTCTGCATTATTTTGGGAACATTCCACACTTCATACCTGGGAAGTTTTTTGCCAGGTTCAATAGTATATGTAGGGACTTTTTGTGGCAGGGCACTAGGTGCAGGGTGGCACTGTGGAAGATCCAAAACTTTTACGAAAAAGGGAGATACGGCTCCCCAACTATGAGGCCTACTATGTAGCGAGCCAATTGCAGTACGTTGCTAAATGGCTCTCGGATGAAGGAACCCCCGAATCCCGATTGTTCGGTGCAGACTGTGCCCCATTTTATTTAAAAGAAGTGATCTGGTTGTCCGAAACAGAACTGCAGGAGCGCCCTAGGATGTTGATGCTTGGGTGGAGGATCTGGCGCCGAGCGTGCCGGATGATGGAAATCCCGGCTCCATGCTCCCCGCAGATACCGCTGGTTGCACTGGCCAGGGGTGATGTGCAGCTACGAAGGATGATCAGGAACCATTGGGAATCAGTGGGGTTGGCAACTGTGGGAGATGTCTGGCGGGAGGTAGCCATTATAAATTTTGAAGAGCTGGGCGAGGAAACGGGGCTACACGTAAGCCAATATATTACATATCATAAACTGGTACGGAAATTAAGAAAACTTGGCCTGAAACTATTCTTGAAGAAGAGCCGGATGGTACTGTGGACATGATATATGATATAACAGAGGGAGGGCACGAGATTTCACGATTGTATGGCATGCTGATGCTTAAGATTGGTAGAGAACCAACGCAGCTAAGATTAGACTGGGAAACTGAGGTGGGAGTCCCGATGGAGGATGGGATGTGGGAGCGTGCTTTGTGGTATCATCAAAAGGTGTCGAGAAACGCTAGGTTGAAACAAATACAATTATATATTACACATAGGGCGTACATGACACCCCTGAAGATATCAAGGTTTAAAAATGCAGGTAGACAAGGCATGTCCCAAATGTGATGAAGAACAGGTCGACATGGTACACATGTTTTGGTCCTGCCCTGTGGTTGGGTGTTTCTGGAGTGAGATAGCGGCGAAACTTGCGGATAAAGGAGTCACATTGGTTGTAGAGTCAGCCTGGGCCTGCCTACTGTGGGGGTTCCCTAGATCGCAGAAACTAAAGCATATTAACAAATTGAAGGACTTGGCATATGTGTTGGCTAAGAGGAGGGTCGCCATGAGGTGGAAGGCTCGTCATAAACCGCGGGTGGAGATATGGTGGAAGGAGTTGCAAAGATGGGCGGAAGCAGAGACCATGGTATGGCAGGAGTCCAGTAATATAGGAGGGGGAGAAGAGGTGGGAACCCTATTGGCTTGGAAATCACTGATAGCGGAATTGTTTGGAACAATGCCAGATCTGGCGGATTCCAATGGAGAACAGACCCCACCAAGCGGTGCGAATACAGAGTAAATAGACTTGATAGGCTCGTAAGGGGGGTGGGATTTGGGGAACAGAGATCAAATTGTATAATGTACAAATGTGAAATTGTATCATTGAATCTTACACTGTATATTTGGTCTGTATTGTTTTGTTGGTTGGAATATAATAAAACATTTTTTTTGAAAAATGGTGGAAACACATTAGTGAGCCCTTTCAGAAACTGAGAAATTAAAGGAATTTTGAAATAAGAACACTCCTCAGACGAGCGCTTAAATATGGACAGCACCGCCAGGCAACCTTTAATGGTACCCACTTGCAGGCCGTTGTGGGCTAAAGAAAGCAAAAAAGACAGAACCACAGGAAAGTTGCATGAAAAAGGATCCACATTCTTAACCCTGCATCAGTCGCAGAACTTTCTCCAACGGCAACGGTACAAGGACTTTGTTGCAGGCCATCTGGCCGAAAGCAACACCTCCATCACGTCTTCAGGGAGGTCCCAATCCTTATACCTCAACCTTTCAGAAGCCAAACGTGAAGGTTGAGGGATCTGACCTCTGGATGGAGAACCTGACCCCCCCCCCTCCCGTGAGAGCAGATCATCTAGGTAGGGAAGACGGCGTGGAGGGCAGATGGACAAGTCGAGAATGTCCAGGTACCACATTCTCCGGGCCCATTGCTGGAGCAATGAGGATCATCCGGGAACCGAACCTCCGTAACCTCCACAGCACTTGCGAGATGACGGGGACTGGAGGAAGCGCGTACAGCAGTGGGAAGGACCACTCCACCACAAACGCATCTCCTAAGGCTTCTTTTGGAGGAAATTCCCGCAAGCAGAACCTTTCACACTTCCGTTTGACACTGGAGGCGAAGATATCCACTTGTGGGGTCCCCCAAAGGGCAAAGATCTCCAGGAGAATTTCCTGAGCCAGCTCCCACTCGTGAGAGATCGCGCTCTACCTGCTCTAGAGTGTCCGCCGTCTCATTTTCATCTCCGGTGAGATGAACTGCCGAGATCGAAATTTCCTGCTGTATGGCCCAGAACCAGAGCTGCATCACCTCCCTGCACAGAGGAAGTGACCCTGCCCCCCCTTTTTGTTGAGGTAGTGCATGGCCACTGTGTTGTCCGTCAGAATCAGGACATTCTTCCCTCGCACAGTCGGCAGAAAAGCCTTCAGGGCAAGCCTGACGGCCCTCAGCTCCGACAGATTGATATGGAGTCTGGACTCAGACGGAGACCAACGACCGCTGACTGTCAACTCGTTGGCATGAGCTCCCCATCCCATGAGGGATGGGTCCGTCACAATCGTCACCTCCGGCCAGGGTAGCCAAAATGGACCTCCCTTCATCAGATTGCCTTCGAGGGCCCACCACAGAAGGTCCTGGGAGGCCGAGGGCAGCACCTGAACGGGGTCCGCCATCCTGCTGGAGGACTGTGACCACTGCATCTTGAGAGCCCACTGCAGAGATCTCATCCGCAGTCAAGCCTCTGGCACCAAAAGAATGCAGGATGCCATGAGGCCGAGCAACCTCAAGAACTCGAACGCCGGGAGACTCTGGGCATGTTGAAACTTGTGCACCATCTGCAGAATGTGATGAGCCCTCACCTGGGGAGGAAACACTGACCCAGGGATGTGTCGAGCACTGCTCCGATGTACTGGAGCCGCTGGGTTGCCCAAAAGTGGGACTTCTTTAAGTTGAGGGAGAAGCCCAGCCTTTGAAGGGAGTGGCAGGTGACTGACAGATGATCCAGGACTAGCTCCGGAGAGCGCGCCCTGATCAACCAATCGTCCAGGTAGGGGTAGACGTGAATCCCCCCCTTTCCTGAGATACGCTGCCGCCACCACCACCATTAGCTTGGCGAAAACCCTCGGGGCGGAGGTCAATCCAAACGGCAGAACCCGAAACTGAAAGTGTGAGTCGCCAACCGCGAACCTCAGGTACTTCTTGGGCTTGGGATGGATCGGCACATGAAAGTAAGCGTCCTTGAGGTCGAGAGACACCAACCAGTCCTGAAGTTGAAGGGCCTGGAGGACTTGAGAGAGAGTAACCATCTTGATCTTGTCCTTCCTGAGGAGCTTGTTCAAACCACGCAAGTCCATGATGGGTCTCAACCCCCGTCTTTCTTCGGAATCAAAAAATAAGGGGAATACCATCCCTTGTTCCTCTCCGCTACAGGCACCAGTTCTATGCCGCCTTTCTCCAGTAGGGATTTGATTTCCTCCGCAAGGAGCGGATCCGGATTCTTCAAAGAGAAATTTCCTGGTGGATTGTCGTGAGGCCTCTGCCAGAAAGGAAGACAGTAGCCATGGGCTATGATCTCCAGAACCCACACATCTGAAGTAATGGCACGCCATTCTACAAGATGCTGCACCAGCCTTCCCCCAACTGGCAAACCATGGGACATGGCCTCATGACTGAGCTGAAGCGGCTGTGGCAGTGCCTGAGGGCAAAGAGGCAACTGCTCGAGCGGCCTTGGCACCTCGGGTACCCTGTTTTCCACCTCTGGTACTCCTACGCTGGCCGCTTTGACTTGCAGCTCCAATCGATTTACCAAAGATCAAGTAATATCGAAAGGAACCTCCCATCCATTGCAGTGCCCTAGGACAAAAAGGCGGAGGTTGGCGAACTGCAGCGCTCAACGACTTCGCTGCAGCCTTCGTGGTCTGCAACCTCTCGAGGCTCTCGTCAGCCTTGCTGTCAATAAGATGGTCACCATCAAAGGGCATGTTGAGAAGCCGGGCTTGTACATCCGGAGCGAACCCCGACTTCTGCAACCACGCAAACCTGCAACCACGCAAACCTGCGGTGCTCGCCGCCATGGACCGGCTGACACAGTCTGCCATGTCCAGACCTGACTGAACGGATTCACACATGGCCTCCTTGCCATCCTGTACAAGAGCAAGAAAGCCATCCCATTCCACCCCTTCGGGAATATGTTCAGCCTCTAAGGAAACACAATTCCACAGAGTATGAGTGAAACGTGCTAAGGCACACAGGGAGTTGACTGCTTTCAAACCATACCCCCTGAAGAAAACACTTTCTTCGCCCAACCGTCAAAACACTTGTCGTCCCTATCAGGAGGGATGGTAGGGTACGACGCCTGTTTAGCCGGGGCCGTGGCCGCTTGCACCACCAAACTCTCCGGAGTAGGGTGCACAGACAAGTAGCCAGGGTCGCCACTGGCTGGGCGGTATTTTCCCGGCAACGACTTCCCTACTGCCGGGAGACTCTCCGGAGCAGTCCAAGCCACCACCACCCTTCTTTGCAAGGCCATATGGAATGGCAGAACCGGGTCAATTGGTGGACCTAGGTCCAGGACATCTGTCAGGTCCACTGGGGGCGCAGACCACCCCAAGTACTCCAACACCCTTGACATAAGCCGTCGGTTCGAAGACTTGGCGTGCGTGCGTGCGTACCAGGCTCAGGCCTACCAAACTCCACCTCCGGGGAGGTTTCCAGACCACTGGCGTCATGCAACGACTGATGCAGGTCTTCAATATGGCTATGACCAGACAATATTTCATCAGGTACCTCATCAGGAACCAAACCTTCCTCAGACCCTTCTTACACCTCAGAAATATAATCCAGAGGCTGGAATGGGGGCACAGAAAAAGGGACAAATACACAAGGTACCTCCGACAAAGCATCCTCAAAAGGCGTCAAGGGCGTCAATGGTATCGGCATCGACGTCGACCTTGGCGCCGACTGCCTCGACAAAGTCCTCGAGGGAGGTGCCTCGAGCGTGTCCTTAGACTGCCTCGGCACCAAGGGTTTCCTCGGAGCTGGAGCCTCGAGTGAACCTCTCGACAGACATGGCGCCAATGGCGTCGCCGTCTTCGAAGAAGACCTCACAGGCTCCGACGGTCTCGAGGGCGTCGAGGACCGGGACCTGGAGCGGGCATGGCTAGAGCGATCCACCTTGTCTGATCAAGACCTCGACGGTTCTCGATCGCGCCGACCACCCGAACCCAAAGGCGTGCGAGTGATGGCTCTAGCACGGTCACGGCCGGCTCCTCTCGAAGGCGCGGCCAGACCGGAGCCCTGTGATTCAAAAATCACCAACATTTTCTTGCGAAATGCCTCCCATTCTCCAGGAGTAGAGTGCTCGTTGGGACAAGCAACCCGCCGATGGCCGGAGTCCTCGGACGAGGACGGGGAAAGCGACCAGTGACAGCGCTTCCACGAGTGCCTTGAATAGGCAGAGGAATGGCGGGACCCACTCCGGGACCAAGACCCCCTGGACTTACGCCGACGACGCGGAGAGTCGCCCCTGGAATCGTCGGTGAAAAGTCCAGTGGACCTCGGCTTACGGGGGTTTGGAAACCCTACCTACCGAAAGCTGCTTCTTCCACTCCTGCAAGGCCTTCGACGTGAGCGACTGGCATTCGTCACAATCGTACGTAGCGTGGTCCTCCCCGAGGCACCAGAGGCAGGCGTTGTGCTGGTCCGTCAGCGACATCTTAGCACCGCAGTCCCGACACTTCTTGAAACCCAACCGCGGGACGGAAGAAGAGGAAGACATGATACAATCTTCACAAACCAAGTTTAAAGAACCGATAGAAACTCAGAAGAACCGAGGCGCGCCGATATCTCCGAAACGAACACGTTTGTGGAAAAAACAGAACTGAGGCTACGGGCATCGTGGGTCCGACTTATAACATCCGGTGACATCAGCTCGACGGAGGCCCTCGAGGACAGCATATCGACGTCATCGACGTAGGACGCAGAAAATGTTCCGATGCAGCAGAGCTGTCGTGATTACCTGTCATAGATATGGAATACGTCAGAGGACCCAATCCCCTCGAATAACAGATTATAACACGCTACAAGTGGTTCAAAATGGGGCAGTTTGTGTGGTCCTGGGATTAGCCCGCAGAGACCATGTTTCTACCGCGAGACGAGTACTGGATTGGCTCCCGGTGGAGGCTAGGTTGCTTTTCCGCCTATTAGTCATCACATTCAAATGCAAACAGAGTCTAATGCCCCTATCCTATCTATTTGCAAGATCTGCTCACTAAGAAAGTCCATAGAAGGAATCTTGGATCCAGTAACCAGGTACAGTTGATGATTCCCAGATGTAGGACCATGAAGGCTGAAAAGGGGGCTTTATCGCAGCTCAAATGGCTTGCAACAGTCTGCCTCTGGATCTCAGATGCCAGAAATCCATGGATCTCTTTAAGAAGATGCTAAAAACAATGATGTTTGATTTAGCGCATGGGTTTTCCAGCTCAGGAGGAAGCATAATAGGCCAGTAATATTGTAATTTTTTTTTGTTTGTCTGCACCATGATGCCTTCGGGTCCATCGCTTGCGCATTATATAAAATTAAAACAAGTAAAGTAAAAGTAAAAAAGTAAAAAGTGGAACTATAATACCAGCCTGAGAGAGGCCTGGGAAAGGGACACATTCCCCTTACTTTGTGAACTATTTATCCCTCCAGAAGAAGGGAGTCATTTCTATGTTTGAATATACATTTTATTATGAATCACTCATGCATTAGTAATTGTTTCCTAAAATATTTTTCCTCCAACGTGTGTAACTTACACTGAATTACATCTGTACAACTGACTGTCATACAGTACCTGGGTTTGCAGGGGACGCAAGTGTCTTAGACTTTTGACACTTTGTTTCCTCTTTACCCAAAAGCATGCCACCTATGTTTCAATCTCCTTCCGAACCCTTACAATACTCATACTCTACTTTAAAGTTCCCCCGCTTGAAGACAACTATACAGTCAATGATGTGGATTGCAACTTGTGTGCTACATCACCTTCAGTACATGCAATGCCTAAAATCATCAGCCTTGAGAAGAGACCCAAGCTGAGGGAGCTATTCGGAGTTCAGTATTTCATTATTAAAATTCAGAAAGGACTAGCGACTCTCAGGATTTCCCTCACACAGAGGGTCATATACTACCATTCAATGGGAAAAGAAGATAATTAAGCACGAGGATGTTTTGTACTGTAACAAGTAGAGATGCAGTACTGAAAAGTGTAGGAGGTGGGTGCCCGAGCATGCCAATCCTCTGTATTTACAGTAGGAGGGCATACTACCGAATGCTGCTTTCTTCCTCTGAAATATCTCTCACCCCAACGCATGTCCATGGGTTTGCTACCAGATTCCCTCTCAAAAATATGTTTGCCCACTACTAAACACCAACATTGCTGTTCTTTCAGGGATTTGTGACAGATCATTAACGCGCTGATCAAGGAAGATGAAGCACAAACTGCGACCCAGCAAAAATCTCAGCAGTTCTCTCATGACAGGATCAATGTTACAGACAGAGTCAGGCACCATGCTCTGTGATCTCTCCGTTGGATATGATGGACTGCAACGTGAGTTATACTTTGCAGATGCCTTTGAGGGCGGTGGTGGGGGGTGGTTTGTGCCAACTTTACATAGAGTTGACCAACTGTACTTGAAAGCATGATCCATTACATTCAATGCATTTAGGCTTATGCAGACTTGGATTTGACTTTGCATTTTGACACTTGGGAGTCCTGGACTCATATTGGGAAAAATTGTAAACTCAGAAGTAGGACTGTAATTTAACAGGGTAAAATACAGAAAATCATTTTCTGCAGTTTTGCTATGCATGGTGAGTGTGTGCATGCATCTGTATGGTGCACAGGTGGTAGATTTATGTAATAATCAAGACTGTAACCCATGATACACAATGTTAAGAAGAAGCAGATGCTGCATGCAAAATAGTGCATCGAGATAAAGATGAGGATGTGGATTACATTCTGTTAATGAACTGGAAATCTGTCGTTCGGGAGGTTCAACTGGGTTACCTTCAGAAGAGAGTATACCACCGCTGATGTACCCAAGAGAAAGTCCATGTCTGGGAGAGAGTCTAAAAAGTTCCAGAGACTCCCTAATTGAGGGCACAGTGGATACTGCCTTCTTTAGGGAATTACCCATTTTGATCGTTAAAAAAATCAATGGAATGGTACATTTGACCGATTTTGGCCAGTAACATTCGACCGATTTTTAAAAATACCAAATATGTGGAGCGGGGGTTGCAGAGGAGTCCCCCCACACCCTATGTTCGGTATTTTTGGCCATGGGAGGTTGCTGTTTCCTCAACATTGGAGGCGGGGACCAAAAAAAGAATTAAAAAAAGGGACCCTGCAGCCTCGGATCCGACCCGCGTTAGAGGAACGGACCAGACGCGGTGGGGGTGCAGGGCAAGCAGCGGCGAGCAAGCAAGTAGGGTAGGGGGGTGAGGGTGGAGTAAGGCACATTTGGGTTTGTTTGGCAGAAGTGCAAATCGATTCGCGGTGAAATGTACTACGGGCAATTCCGCTGCAAATGATTACACTTCGGTCAAAGAACCCAAATCCTTCTTTAAGGAGGTGTCCACATAGTCTGTGGGTCTGTATTCCCATATGAGTAAGACATGCATTACTTACCGTAAAAGCATTTCTGATGATTGCATCTGCTTAGATTCACATGCTGTGCATAGTCCGACATCCAGTGATCACTGAGGAGTATTGCATTTTGTTTTTCGTAGTCGAAAAGGGGACGTCGACATAGGCGTGTCTGTAATACTATCCCTATAGTGACGTGTAGTGTACCCAAAATCCCTCACGTGTCGAGGTCCCTCTGTATTTTTTCTGCCCTGAGGGAGCCTTCTTAGTACGTGAGTACAGAAAAGAGAGAGAAGATAATAAGACGTCTATGGTCCTTCCATCCGCGCTGGGAGGAAGGGTGGGCGCATGTGAATCTAAGCAGATACAATCATCAGAAATGCTTTTACGGCAAGTAATGCAGGTCTTCTGATGTTTGTTAATCTGCTTAGAATCACATGCTGTGCAAAGACTAACGAGCAATACCCGGAGTTGGAGGGGGGTTGTGAGAAGGAACAGTAGAGAAAAGATGTCTTAGTACTGCTTGTCCCACCTGGGAATCAGATCTCGAATGAGCATCTAGGCAGTAGTGTTTTGTAAAGGTGTGTACAGAACTCCAGGTTGCCACTTTGCAAATGGACTCCAGGGGTACATTTGCAATGAATGCTATGGATGCCCCAGTGCCTCAAGTAGAATGTGCTCTTGGCTTGAAGGGTAGTTCTCTCTTAGTAAGAGAGAAACAGAGAGTGATGCATTGGACAATCCATCTAGATATAGTGGATTTAGAAACTACATCACCTTCTCTTCCTGCCGCCACCGAGACAAAGAACTGATTAGTCTTTCTCAGTGGTCTAGTTCTTTCCATATGAAACATGACCGCCCTGGGCACATCGAGTGTGTGTAGGCTTTTTTCTCCCAAGTTTGATGGGTTTTGAAAGAACGTTGGTAGCTCTAGAGACTGGTTGACATGGAATTTTTAAATGAATTTCGGTGCAAACCTAGGGTGCGTGCGTAGAACCACCTTATCTTCGTGAACTGTTACAAAGGGATCTAGTATGGAGAGCGCTTGTAGTTCACACACTCTCCTAATGGAGGTGATAGCGATTAAGAAAGCAGTTTTAAGAGTGAGATTCTTAAGGGTTGCTTTGTGCATGGGTTCGAAGGGGGAGCCCATTGGCCTGGTTAGTACAACATTTAGATCCCATCTGGGAGCTGGGTTAGATTATAGGAGGGGTGGATCCTTTTCACTCCCTCCATGAAGGCTTTTATAACTGGAACTTACCACCATGACACCTTGTGTTGAGACGTAGTAAATGCGGAGAGTGCAGCTAGGTGAACTTTAATAGAATTAAAGACTAATCCTGAGTCTAACAAGTGAGTCAGGTATAGAACAATTTGTGTGGGAGAGCAGTAAACAGGGTTGACGCTGTTCGCCCTACACCAGATGACAAACCGTTTCCACTTGCTAGTGTAGCAGTACGAGTGTTCGTTTTCCTTGCCTCTCTAAGAATGTCCATGCATCTCTGTGGGAGATGCAAATGTCCAAATTCTATGACCTCAGGAGCCAGGCTGCTAAATTCAGGGTCTTTGGGCATGGGTGCAGCGTTCTGCCCCTGTACTGTGACAGCATGTTGTACGGGCAGGGTAGTTTCACCGGTGGAGAAAGAGACATCTCCATCAGGTGAGCGAACCAGGGTTGGCGGGCCCACATGGGGGCCACCAGTATCATGGTAACTGGTTCCTGGTGCATCTTGTGCACTATCTTGTTGAGAAGGGGAGTCGGGGGGGGGGGAAAGCGTAAACAAATTTCCCTGACCATGAAATCCAGAGACCGTTCCCCTTGGAGAGGTTCTGGGGGTACCTGGAGGCGTAATCTTGGCATTGGGTGTTCTCCAGAGTCCCGAACAGATCTATTTCTGGGAAGCCCCATTCTGCGAAAACGTTGGAGACGATGTCTTCTTGTAATCGCCATTCGTACTCTACGGGCAGAGGGAAGTCTCTGCCGAGTTCGTCTGCCAGAAGACTGAGTTCCCCTGGTACATGTTGGGATAATAGGAACATGTTGTGTTTGAGAGCCCACTTCCATATGTTCTGGGACAGCTTGGACAGTCCTGGAGAGTGAGTGCCCCCCTGCTTGTTCAGGTAGTACATGGCCGTGGTGCTGTCTATGAGGACCAGCACGGTCTTCCCTTGAAGGTGTGTCTGAAAAGCCTTCAGTGCTTTGAAGACCGCCAGTAGTTCCAGCAAGTTTATGTGTTTGGACGCCACAGACATGCAGTCTGACGGGAAAGGTGAGCACCCCATCCTGTGAGGGATGCGTCTGTGGTTAGAGTGGCTTCCACTGTGGGGGTGGTGAATGGTTTCCGTATAACGAGGTTTTCCTTCGACCACCACCGCAGCGAGAGAACCAGGGCCTCCGAGACCACCACTTGATCGTCCCATTGTCCGCTGGCCTGACACCACTTGCTGTGGAGCCACTCTTGCATTGGACGTATGCGCAGTCGCGTGTGAGGTACCAAATAAATACATGACGCCCTCATTCCTAGCAACCGCATGGCTTTGCGTACCGTCACCTCTCGACCGGCTACATACTGGGGGATCCGAAACAGCATATTTTGGACCCTCTCGGAGGGGAAGAAGAGGCCGTCCCTTGTTCGAATTAGAGCCCCTAGGAATTGTTTGACTTGACTGGGGTCTAGGCTGGACTTCTTCTCGTTGATGGAGAAGCCCAGTTGGAACAAAAGGTCTACAGTCTTTTGGGTATTTGAGAAGCATGCCTCGTAAGAATCCCCTGTTGTGAGCCAATCGTCGAGGTAAGGGTATACTGGAATGGACAACCTGCGCAGGTGGGCCGATACAACTGCCAGTACTTTCGTGAATACCGCCGGTCCTGACGCTATGCCGAAAGGTAGCACTTTGAACTGGTAGTGTTTGTCCTCTATCATAAACCTGAGGTATTTTCTGTGCGCTGGCAACATTGAAATATTGAAGTATGCATCTTTCATTTCCAGTGTTGCCATGTAATCCCCCTGAGATAGCAGGGGAATTACTTCCTGTAAAGTCGGCATACAGAATTTTTGAGGTTTAACAAATTTGTTCGCTGGGCGAAGATCTAGTACAGGGCGCACGGTTAAATCCTTTTTGGGTACAAGGAAGTACACTGAATAAATACCCTCCTTTACCTGTGATAGAGGCACAACCTCTATTGCTCCTTTTTCCAGTAGCAGTTCGACTTCTTGAAGAAGGATGGCGAGGTGCTCCGGTGATGGGCGTCTTCCCCTTGGGAGTCTGACTGTAGGGGACCGAATGAATTTGATGCAGTAACCGAGGGCTATGGTTGACAGTACCCAGCAGTCTGTGGTTATTCCCTCCCATGCTGGTAGAAATTATGTTAACCGGCCCCCGACCGGAGATGCATGGGAGGGGACCCGAACCTTTGCGTCATTTGGTGTTGGTAGCCGGGGAGCCTCTAGGAGTGGGCCCCCGACCTCTTCCCTTTCCACGACAGATATTTGACCCTGGGATCTTCATGAAGTATCTCCCTTGGCCTTTTGGGTGTAACATGTTCAGGGGTGGACATGAACCTATCCAGTTTGTTCATACAAGATTGAAATCTTTCCAAAGTCTACTGGGGTAACCTCGAGCGGTCTGGAGGCGGAAAGGGGTGCTCTTCCGCCTGTAGCCATTGAGATCTCTCCCATAGCGTGGAGGATATACTCTCGTCAACCTCTGAGAACTGTTGTCGTGGGCTAGGTCCTTCTTTCAACGGTGGTGGAGGTTCCGGCGTACCGTCCGTCTGTTTCGGCGTCTCCCTGGCCTTGTGAGCGGGACTCAGCGACTCCCTCGCCATCCGTCTTTGAGCGTCAGAGGAGACTATTCTAGCCAAGCTCTCGACGACTAAACTATCCGTCGAGGCCTCGTCTTGCACAGTCTTCGGTGGTGCTGGGAGGTTTTCGTCGACGGCCGCTCTCTTACAAGGCGTGGCGTCTGGCGTTTTGGTGATAGCGCCCTTATTTGTGGATGGCCCAGTCGCTAGCCACGCCTGTGGTTGCGGGTAGGGCTTGCGACCCTTATGGTCGGCGGAGGCTGCCGATCCGGCGTCTCCGTAGGCGCTAGGGCTTTCTTTGACTTAGTCGAAGGAGGGCCGTGAGTTGTGTGTTTAGTTTCATGCTTTCCATGTGTGTCGGCATCGCCGGGGTGTATATCCCCATAAGTAGGGCGTTTGCCGAACCTGTCGGGGCCGGGGACAGACGCGGAGGAGCGGGAACGCTGCTTAGAGAGGTCGACCACCTCCGAGACGGAGATAGCGTTATCACTGTCCCCCTCATCACATTCGGCGGCGGCGGGTGAGGAATCAGCCTTTGACATAGCGTAGGCTGCCCACCTCTTGACCCCTGTTTGGGCGAAGTAGTTTACAGGCTGCACAGCCGTCCTCGTTGTGGTCGAGGGGTAAGCAGCGGTTACACCGCTTATGCTCATCTTTCCACGTGAATTTGCTGTTGCAACGTGGGCAAAATCTAAAGGGAGCCCTAAAAGTGACAACGACCCCGAAGGAAAGGGGGGTGAGAGAGAAAGGCATTTTAGAAAGGAAACAGAAGTGTCCCACAACCCCCCTCTGTCCCTACTGTAAAGGCCGGCGAGGCCAGCCCACGTGTTCGTCAGCGCCAATTGGTTCACCTCTGTTGAAACCGCCGCCGAAGATCTTGACTCGGCAGGGGAAAACAGCTAGGCCGTCGAAGAAGGGCCGGAGGCGTTTGGATTTAGCGATAACTGACAAGAAACGACCAAGGGTCGAATAATGGTATTGCAATGTCTTACGAGCTCTGCATTAAGGCGACCAGTTTCTGGGCGGAAAAAACAATCAGAGGGACCTCAACGCTACACGTCACTATAGGGCTAGTATTACAGACACGCCTATGTCGAAGTCCCCTTTTCGACTACGAAAAACAAAATTCAATATACTCCGCAGTGACCACTGGATGTCGGACTATGCACAGCATGTGATTCTAAGCAGATTAACAAACATCAGAAACATACTATCACCAGGGCACTAGAAAACTAAGGACAATACAAGACAACAATCCGAAACACTCCTCTACCGTAGGTTTAATTCAGAGCAAAGGTGGACAAAAGCGGGAGAGAGCAAGTGGAGAGAGAGAGAGAGAGAAAGGAGTGGAGTACCTGCTAAGAAAACATTTTTCTAATGTAACCTGGAGAGTGTTATGATAGGGAACACCTATTAAAACCCCAAATGGAGCCAGATGGAGAATGCTACAGCCTTGAGGCCCCCGACATTAGCTAGTTTGTATGCAGTAGGGGTTAGAAGCCAGCCTGGGGACAAGGGAGGTCTGGGCTGGATGGGAGCCAACGAGAAGAAGAGAGGAAGGGACGTCTATTAGTCTGACCCAATCCCTGGTCAATCTTTTTCAAGTCTGAATATCTAATCTTGTTTTCAATAAAAACCCTTGAACCACAGGCTGAGATTGTAAAGCCACCCATGACAATATTTAGTGAGTTGGGGATAGCAGGAATCGGGTCTGCTCCCTGCTCTGCAATCAGCACCAAGTCAGGTGTGCATGGGGAGGGGTGATGCGAAGAAAGGAAGCAAGGGGTGAGCCGTTTCAGCGCAACAGTGCCATTGAAGACGTTTGTGCTAGGGAGTGGAGGATGAGGGGTGGGGAAGCAGTAAGAGGTCCAGATTGTTTTTGTGTCCATTAAGTGCTGCGTTTCCAACAGCCTTTACAAGCTACTGAATAAGTGGTTCAAGCAGCAGGGAATAATTAAAGTCAATAAATATGTAACTCAATGCATTCACCAGCATTGCATGCCTGTTTTCTGCACTAATGAAATTCGATAAAGCACTTCCAAAAAATAAGTAGGGAATCATTACATAAAAACAACAAAAATGAAACACTCTCAGTAGTGCCCAAAGGATTTAATTTCTTTTTGTCCCATCAACAGTAAACTAATGGCTTCAACACTTCAAAAGTTGTCCACACAACGTGCGCCACGACAACTCGGTATTAGATATATGATTTACTAAAAGCATTTGCAATACAAATAAGCAGGATTACATCAAACCAATAATAGCTCAATAAAGCCTCACCTATTTGAGAATATAGCATCAGAGGAGTGGATTTAAGCCTGGGGGAGGCTCATAGAGCAGTGTAGATGTTTTCTGTGTACTGTATGGGATGCCAATTCAACAGCTTTTGCAAGCTCCGTGTGCATGTACTGTATGTACACATGCCAATAGACCCCAGGCATAAAAAGCAGCTGTGATCAATCCAGAGGTTTCGTCCCTTCTTCCTTGTGGGGTGCCACCCCCTTTGAGGCTAGAGAGGTGGGCCCGTTAAGCAAAACTATCCACTAGGGGTTTGGGAAAGCGGGACCTCACTAGGAGAGACTCCTAGTGAGGTCATCCCCATAAGGAACTCCCTAGAACGCTCTCCATGGGCTTGACAGCGGATCATAAAAAACATGGCCCTTTTGTGTCACGTAGCAAGAATAAAAGGCACAATCACCCTTGAATGGAGGAGAATACGCAGAGGCAAGCCTCCGATGTGCTGGTGACATTGAGGGGTGAAGCCGTGCTGCAGAGCAGAGCCAGCTGTGGCAAGGAGAGAGAACAGAGAAGGGAAGAGACGCTGCTGATGAGCCCCCCTTATCTGGAGGCGTGATGACGTGGAGCACGTGGTGGGCCCGGGCATGAGAAACTGTGCAGAACCCAGAGTGCGAGGTAGGAACAAATAGTCAGCTCGCAACAAAGGAGTCAAGGAAGTGCACAATACTGCAAGAGCAAACTCGCTCGTATCGAGAACGCAACACCAGAAATCCGTGGAGAACTCTGCCGCTACTGAGCAGACGCCAGCTCACTCGAGCAAACCCTGTGACTGAGAAGGTACCAGGTTGCTCACAGACCAGAGCGTAAAAGTGGGAAAAGGAAGGAATACCCTAAACACCTCCTAGGGGCATAATGGCCCAGAGAGAGAGAAGGAAACAAATGACCATGAGGGTTACGGAAGCCCAAGAAACATGAATATTGTAATTAGTCAAACGGCTCACAGAAGCTCTCGAGAATCAAGAGGAATCCTCTATGAGGAGGATTCACCAATACGCCTGGGAGATAAGTGAAACATCGGGACAGAGAAATCCAACGGATACAGAGGGAGCAAATTCAAGGGGAACACAGAGACAACCAAGATGTGAACATAGTGGGGCGAACTCCATTCAAGTTATGGAGAGGGATTAAGGTGGTATCCCTCCACCTACAACAACTTGGACATTTGATTTTTTCAGGAACTTAAGACTTTACTTTGGAAATTGAGATACTTGATAACAAGGACCGGAACTGTTAAACCCAGGGGAATGTTTTCCACCAATAAACATTGGATCGGAAACCAGGAGAGATTACTGGGAACCCTGAGTGAGATTGGGGTGAATAACCCTAAAGGCAAGACACTCTGCCTAGCTTTCTTTTATGTTTTTTCTAAGTGGTAGGGCCAGTTTAGAGAATAGGTTTGGACAGAGGACCTTTTTTATTTTGACTATTGACAAACACCTTTAGTATAGTTTGTTAGGAAGTGAACTCCCCTTTACCTATAGGGTTGGCAGGGCATTTTCATTCAAGTTAAATAAGAACCCTTGTTGGATCACTAAGGATAAAAAGCAGTGGTTAAATTAAAACAAACAAGTAATAGCTCAGCATTAAAAATGTACTCTTTTGCGAACAGATTCAAAATAACAGTGCTGCGGACCAAAATCTGGGACAGTTGAGTAAGTGTTTGCCCAGTTGATGAGGTGCTCATCAGGTTCCAACCCTGGTGCCCAAATCTATTATAGATAACCAAGGCAGTGCTCAACCCTATAAACACAAATACTACGGGGAACAATGGGTGCCTGAGCATCCGTGTGCTTGGAAAGCACAAACATCACACTTGCCACTCCATGGTTAATTTGTGGCAAGTGACAGCTGATGAATGACAAGGAGCCACCTAGAGGTGAAATGATCAAAATAGCCTCAGCTGTCTTGTGTCCTGCATGCGTGAGAGACAAATGAGCCCAACATAGTGGTGAAAGGTGCTGGTGAGATGCCAAATACGGCTTGTAAAGCACATACTTGCAGAGGTAAAATAAAACCTCAAATCCAGCAACCCTGGTGTAAAGTCTGTGCCATGTTGTATGGGGGTCAAAAGTGATGTAAAGAACCTCTTCATGAGTATCACCGTTGTTTAGCAGTGTTCGCTAATCCACCAACGATTACTATACATTAACAAATGAGTACATACTATTCTACTCACTTACCTTTTTAACTGAAAAGCTAACTCCTGAATTATGTATTGCATACCTATGTAAAAAAACAGACAGTCAATCAGACATGATCAATTAAAAGCATTAATAGTACGAGGGCATATTTAAATCATAAATGATAGAAAAACAACTAACTGTAAGGGTAGTGAGATACTTCAACTCAAAAAGAAAAACCAAGCAATACAATCACATTTAGCATAACCAACAATAACATAAAATGATAACCGAAAGCCAACATGGAGCGAGCTAGGCCGGATGAAACAACATAAAAATAAAGTACCAGAAAATAAAAAGAATAGTCAAACGGACAGGGAAGTAGTCAGGTAGGTTTCCAGGGTCTAGAGATTAAACAAGCTGGAGAGTGCAGAATTGCCATCAAATGGGAAGGAGCACATGTAGCTAAATCAGTGAGAAGAACAAGGTCAACATAAACTCTGGAAAGGAACAGGGCTTGAGTGGCAACCTTTTTATGAAAACGGGTAAGAAATATTTGATTTGATTTGTACTTAGGAAAACAATTGGGATAGAATATGAAATAAGCTTAATGATGCAAGATACAAATCTAAAAACTGAGCGAACCCCAGGAATTTGCCAAACAAGCAAGACTATTGGAAATGCCTACAGCATACATTGTAGAAAGTCAGTGCTTTTCTAAAGCTGAAGAACCAAAGTTATGAGAAAAAAATCTATTATTGGCATATTAGGTTCAAAAAAATCGTGGCCAATGTAGTCTTCATTAGGATCAAGGCATATTTTCTATGGCCGTATTAGGACTGAGTGTCAATTGCATTCCAGTTGTAAAAGATTTACTAACCTACGAAAGGTTTCAAAGTGGTTGTTAGGCGTTCTGGTTAACTTTGCAGCGCACCTGTAGCCCACACAATTAACTCTCCCCATTGTCTCTGAAGATACCCTTGGCATGGGAGGAGTGAAACCAAATCCTCCTCATTCTCTTTTATAGCAAAGAAAACCAGAGGCCCTTATCGGAGAGCCCCGTGAACATACTGGAGGGCATTTCCTTGCTATTGTTCGCAGGCCCCTCCATATCAACAGAGCACATACGTGCGAGGCTATAAACGATGTGGAGACTTATTGAATTTCACAGAGGGTGCATAGAGATCACGCATCCCCTGTACAGCAAGTGACATTACATGTATGCCATCCACATGAGACAGGCAACTGATGCACTGCCACAGCCCCACTTTCTGAAGAGCAGTGGTATAAAAAGGAAATGTGTCCCGAATGAAGCGTCTTTGCAACTCCATGGCATGCAGTATTAGAACTGAAAAACATTTCAGATCAAGTAAGCCCCCAGGGATTTTTCATGCTTTTTCTTTGCAAATACCAGGATTATGGTGGTCACAATTTCGACAATTTATATTTTCCTCCAGTTATTTGAGAAATGATCTGGAATCATCCTGCAGACCTTGACAGTGGGAAGAGGTTTTGCTAAGTAGGGGGTCTGCAACATTTGACTTTCCACATGTTTTGGACTAAAACTCCCATCAGGCTAGCCAGCATAGTCAATGCAGATCCCTGCTCTAAATTATCTTGCACTACTATTACAGTCAGTCTTTTCTGTTAATTATGTTAAGCATGGAGTACTGATATACACATACTACTATGGAAGTTCTTGTACTTTCTGGCCCCTCACAGATGCTGAATATGACTACTAAGTACCTGCACCCCTACCCTGTCATCACACATTCCCCCCTCTTTTATTCTCTGGTTACGTAAGCAAAGTGGTGGGGAGATGTCCATTGTGGCTTTGTGCGCACTTCCAGACCCTTGTGGACAACATCTGGAGTCATTGGCAAAATTTGATGTATGGCAGAAGTTCCATGTGCAGCAAATGTTAAAACGGATATTTAACAGATCAATCCATGGTTACAAACACTATATTTGATGTGGAGTGGGCTCACTCGAGAGTATCCAATCTTCATGAACTTAATCGGACCATAAAACGAGGATAACCTCTGCAAAGTGTGGCTCTCCAGCCCAATGCCACGACAGTAGAGCCCTATAATTGACAGTGCTAAGGCAGTGGGGAGATGCAGCAGTAGAAGCAAACGGACACTGCCAGAATCCAGCACAAACCTATCAAAATACACTACCTCTAGACTTGGTGTTTCACAAAGGACAGAACTAATGTGAGAGTACATGATTTCAGATTATGATAATTCGCAATATCCTGCTAGAGTTCAAGCATAGCACATCTTTTGCAGCCTAGAAAGGCTGAGCAGTTGTTTCAACTGTCAGACATACAATACCATTTTTCCCCAATAAAGGAGCACAACGTGGGGGAAAACAGAAAAACAAAGAGCAGCAGTACATATATGAAAAACAGAACACACACATTGTGCGTCATGGTCGCACTAACGTGGGTTTAGACGAGAGAGAACAGACAATTATAAAGATTTTTATTAAACCAATGTTCTTTAGTGGTAAAAAGACAAAGTAGTCTAAGCAAGGAAAAAAACAGCAACGCGCTTCGTGCCCTCGTGAGCCCTTGATCACGCTGCAAGCACACCGAGTGAGTTAAATGCAGGTGCAGCTACTCTATAGTCTTTCATCTCGGCCCAAACAGGTATGGTAAAGCAGGACAGCCATGTCAGAATACTGTTAGACCAACAGAGACCTGATGTTTAGTTTAACGTATTTAATTCATTCATTCATTGCTGCAAATTCATCACATGGATAGCAACCGAAGTAGCTATGATAACCGGTTTCGGCAGCAATTAAAAAATTACCACAGTTGCAGGTCGATTGGCAGTAAACCATGCGCAAGGAGAATTATAGCCCTAGAAATGCGCCCAAAGTGGGTATTCATGCACACAATACTGTGCATGCCAAGATGGTTAACAAATGGTCCATGCTGACATACTGGATGTACATACGGATAATTAGTGAGACTAGAATGGTCAAATAATTCCACAAGTGGTAACAAATAGAACACCAACAATTAGAACCACCCCAGTCTCATATTCTGGTTGTGAAACTCATAATACATTTTAGCCTAGATGCAAATTTTATACGCAATAAAGTGACTAATGCAAGCGATATGTAGGTATAAATAAACAATCCTACGCAGTTGCTCACTGACCTTGTTGGTCAAGGCATCATTCAAGCCAGAATTTGGAGTACATAACATGTCATGTAAATAAAGAGCATAATGCATCCTAAACATGCGGAGCTCAGATTATCAGATATATGGCAATAATCACCAATAAAGTGCCAGGTGCATAGTTCAATACACTACAAGGTTATACGCAATTGATAAAATGACTAGTGCATGCAATACATAAGTATAAATAAGTGAACAGTCCAATACAATACACAGACATTATTGGACCATCCAAACCAGGATTTTGAGTACATAGTGAGTCACATGGATAAAGTGCATAATGCATCCTGAGACATGCCGGAGCTCAGATTATCAGACATAAGGCAATAGTCGCAAATAAAGTGCCAAGTGCATAAGTAATCATATAACACAGAATTAAAATAGCGAACAGATTGCCATTACTTGGTTGTAGTTAAAATAGTAATGTATACTTATGCTTACAGATAGAACATCAAATGCATCATCAACCATGGACATAACCTAAATTACCAAACAATACAGCAATGGATTCGTCTGAGAATAAGAACCAAATCCAATATGCAAGTCCCAAACCCCAATCATCAATCATGAAAGCAGGTAACACAACTTGGAGCATAAACCATACTAGATCAAAATACTAAACAGCCATCTAAACACATAGAGACGCCACTATAAAGAACAAATATGGAATGTGAAAGGTAAAACCAAAAAATAATAAAGAAAAGCCAGCAGTCAACTGAAAATTAATAATAAGAGTGAAATAAAAGATGAGAACTCTAAGACCCATCGACTAGCCATTACACTAAAATCAGCTAGTAAAGAAAATAAAAAGAACTGTGTCAGAATGAAAGACAATACACCCAAATATGAAAACAAATTGGAATGCAACAAAAAGAGAGCGCTCACTATTACTCCGTCAGAGCACAAAAGTAACAAGTAATAGAAATAGAAAAATTAAGACATAGATTATCAAAGCACACCAAAGAAATACAACTAAAAAAGCCATAACAATTCATGAGTTAAACACCTATAAATCTGAATAGCTCCTCATCGATATTATGGCCTCGAGTCACTTTATGTTTGGAAGTCAATGATAAGGTGGGTTTCAAATTGTCTTAATCTGAAT